>NC_082648.1:74614778-79614778 GCF_028023285.1 Balaenoptera ricei
CAAAAAGAGATGAACAATACAATAACTGAAATGAAAACTACACTAGAAGGAATCAATAGCAGAATAACTGAGGCAGAAGAACGGATAAGTGACCTGGAAGGCAGAATGGTGGAATTCACTGCTGCGGAACAGACTAAAGAAAAAAGAATGAAAAGAAATGAAGACAGCCTAAGAGACTTCTGGGACAACATTAAACGCAACAACATTCACATTATAGGGGTGCCAGAAGGAGAAGAGAGACAGAAGGGACCCGAGAAAATATTTGAAGAGATTATAGTCGAAAACTTCTCTAACATGGGAAAGGAAATAGCCACCCAAGTCCAGGAAGCGCAGAGAGTCCCATACAGGATAAACCCAAGGAGAAACACGCCGAGACACATAGTAATCAAACTGGAAAAAATTAAAGACAAAGAAAAATTATTGAAAGCAGCAAGGGAAAAATGACAAATAACATACAAGGGAACTCCCATAAGGTTAACAGCTGATTTCTCAGCAGAAAATCGACAAGCCAGAAGGGAGTGGCATGATATACTCAAAGTGATGAAAGGGAAGAACCTACAATCAAGATTACTCTACCCAGCAAGGATCTCATTTAGATTTGATGGAGAAATCAAAAGCTTTACAGACAAGCAAAAGCTAAGAGAATTCAGCACCACCAAACCAGCTCTACAACAAATGCTAAAGGAACTTCTCTAAGTGGGAAACACAAGAGAAGAAAAGGACCTACAAAAACAAACCCAAAACAATTAAGAAAATGGTCATAGGAACACACATATCGATAATTACCTTAAACGTGAATGGATTAAATGTTCCAACCAAAAGACACAGGCTTGCTGAATGGATACAAAAACAAGACCCATCTATATGCTGTCTACAAGAGACCCACTTCAGACCTAGGGACACATACAGACTGAAAGTGAGGGGACGGAAAAAGATATTCCATGCAAATGGAAACCAAAAGAAAGCTGGAGTAGCAATACTCACATCAGATAAAATAGACTTTAAAATAAAGAATGTTACAAGAGACAAGGAAGGACACTACATAATGATCAAGGGATCAATCCAAGAAGAAGATATAACAATTAGAAATATATATGCACCCAACACAGAAGTACCTCAATACATAAGGCAACTGCTAACAGCTATAAAAGAGGAAATCGACAGTAACACAGTAATAGTGGGGGACTTTAACACCTCACTTACACCAATGGACAGATCATCCAAAATGAAAATAAATAAGGAAACAGAAGCTTTACATGACACAATAGATCACATAGATTTAATTGATATTTATAGGACATTCCATCCAAAAACAGCAGATTATGCTTTCTTCTCAAGTGCGCACGGAACATTCTCCAGGATAGATCACATCTTGGGCCACAAATCAAGCCTCAGTAAATTTAAGAAAATTGAAATCATATCAAGCATCTTTTCTGACCACAACGCTATGAGATTAGAAATGAATTACAGGGAAAAAAACGTGAAAAGCACAAACACATGGAGGCTAAACAATACGTTACTAAATAACCAAGAGATCACTGAAGAAATCAAAGAGGAAATAAAAAAATACCTAGAGACAAATGACAATGAAAACACAACGATCCAAAACCTATGGGATGCAGCAAAAGCAGTTCTAAGAGGGAAGTTTATAGCTATACAAGCCTACCTAAAGAAACGAAAAATCTCAAGAATAGAATCTAACCTCACACCTAAATGAACTAGAGAAAGAAGAACAAACAAAACCCAAAGTTAGCAGAAGGAAAGAAATCATAAAGATCAGAGCAGAAATAAATGAAGTAGAAACAAAGAAAACAATAGCAAAGATCAATAAAACTAAAAGCTGGTTCTTTCAGAAGATAAACAAAATTGATAAGCCATTAGCCAGACTCATCAAGAAAAAGAGGGAGAGGACCCATATCAATAAAATTAGAAATGAAAAAGAAGAAGTTACAACAGACACCGCAGAAATACAAAGCATCCTAAGAGACTACTACAAGCAACTCTATGCCAATAAAATGGATAACCTGGAAGAAATGGACAAATTCTTAGAAAGGTATAACCTTCCAAGACTGAACCAGGAAGAAACAGAAAATATGAACAGAGCAGTCACAAGTAATGAAATTGAAACTGTGATTAAAAGTCTTCCAACAAACAAAAGTCCAGGACCAGATGGCTTCACAAGTAAATTCTATCAAACATTTAGAGAAGAGCTAACACCCAACCTTCTCAAACTCTTCCAAAAAGTTGCAGAGGAAGGAACACTCCCAAACTCATTCTATGAGGCCACCATCACCCTGATACCAAAACCAGACAGAGATATTACAAAAAAAGAAAATTACAGGCCAATATCACTGATGAATATAGATGCAAAAACCCTCAACAAAATACTAGCAAACAGAATCCAACAACACATTAAAAGGATCATACACCATGATCAAGTGGGATTTATCCCAGGAATGCAAGGATTCTTCAATATACGCAAATCAATCAATGTGATACACCATATAAACAAATTGAAGAATAAAAACCATACGATCATCTCAATAGATGCAGAAAAAGCTTTGGACAAAATTCAACACCCATTTATGATAAAAACTCTCCAGAAAGTGGGCATAGAGGGAACCTACCTCAACATAATAAAGGCCATATACGTCAAACCCAGAGCAAACATCATTCTCAATGGTGAAAAACTGAAAGCATTTCCTCTAAGATCAGGAACGAGACAAGGATGTCCACTCTCACCACTATTATTCAACATAGTTTTGGAAGTCCTAGCCACGGCAATCAGAGAAGAAAAAGAAATAAAAGGAATACAAATTGGAAAAGAAGAAGTAAAACTTTCACTGTTTGCAGATGACATGATACTATACATAGAGAATCCTAAAAGTGCCACCAGAAAACTACTAGAGCTAATCAATGAATTTGGTAAAGTTGCAGGATACAAAATTAATGCACAGAAATCTCTTGCATTCCTATACACTAATGATGAAAAACCTGAAAGAGAAATTACGGAAACACTCCCATTTACCATTGCAACAAAAAGAATAAAATACCTAGGAATAAACCTACCTAGGGAGACAAAAGACCTGTATGCAGAAAACTATAAGACACTGATGAAAGAAATTAAAGATGATACCAACAGATGGAGAGATATACCATGTTCTTGGATTGGATGAATCAATATTGTGAAAATGACTCTACTACCCAAAGCAATCTACAGAGTCAATGCAATCCCTATCAAATTACCAATGGCATTTTTTACGGAACTAGAACAAATCATCTTAAAATTTGTATGGAGACACAAAAGACCCCGAATAGCCAAAGCAGTCTTGAGGGAAAAAACGGAGCTGGAGGAATCAGACTCCCTGACTTCAGACTATACTACAAAGCTACAGTAATCAAGACAATATGGTACTGGCACAAAAACAGAAACATAGATCAATGGAACAAGATAGAAAGCCCAGAGATAAATCCACGCACCTATGGTCAACTAATCTATGACAAAGGAGGCAAAGATATACAATGGAGAACAGACAGTCTCTTCAATAAGTGGTGCTGGGAAAACTGGACAGCTACATGGAAAAGAATGAAATTAGAATACTCCCTAACACCATACACAAAAATAAACTCAAAATGGATTAGAGACCTAAATGTAAGACTGGACACTGTAAAACTCTTAGAGGAAAACATAGGAAGAACACTCTTTGACATAAATCACAGCAAGATCTTTTTTGATCCACCTCCTAGAGTAATGGAAATAAAAACAAAAATAAACACATGGGACCTAATGAAACTTCAAAGCTTTTGCACAGCGAAGGAAACCAGAAACAAGACGAAAAGACAACCCTCAGAATGGGAGAAAATATTTGCAAACGAATCAACGGACAAAGGATTAATCTCCAAAATATAGACACAGCTCATTCAGCTCAGTATTAAAAAACAAACAACCTGATCCAAAAATGGGCAGAAGATCTAAATAGACATTTCTCCAAAGAAGACATACACATGGCCAAGAAGCACATGAAAAGATGCTCAACATTGTTAATTATTAGAGAAATGCAAATCAAAACTACAATGAGGTATCACCTCACACCACTTAGAATGGGCATCATCGGAAAATCTACGAACAACAAATGCTGGAGAGGGTGTGGAGAAAAGGGAACCCTCTTGCTCTGTTGGTGGGAATGTAAATTGATACAGCCACTATGGAGAACAATATGGAGGTTCCTTAAAAAATTAAAAATAGAATTACCATATGATCCAGCAATCCCACTACTGGGCATATACCCAGAGAAAACCATAATTCAAAAAGACACATGCACCCCAATGTTCATTGCAGCACTATTTACAATAGCCAGGTCATGGAAGCAACCTAAATGCCCATCGACAGATGGATAAAGAAGTTGTGGTACATATATACAATGGAATATTACTCAGCCATAAAAAGGAACAAAATTGAGTCATTTGTTGAGACGTGGATGGATCTAGAGACTGTCATACAGAGTGAAGTAAGTCAGAAAGAGAAAAACAAATATCGTATATTAACGCATGTATGTGGAACCTAGAAAAATGGTACAGATGAACCGGTTTGCTGGGCAGAAGTTGAGACACAGATGTAGAGAACAAATGTATGGACACCAAGGGGGGAAAACCACGGTGGGGTGGGGATGGTGGTGTGCTGAATTGGGTGATTGGGATTGACATGTATACACTGATGTGTATAAAATTGGTGACTGATTTAAAAAAAAAAAAAAAAAGAATACAATGATCAAAAGAGGCAAGAATGAACTGAATTCAGAACATGGAAAGCAGTTAGACACAGGTAAACTTAATGTGCAGATTTGAAAAGAAAGACTGAGGTCAGATCATGGAAGGCTTTGAGTACATGGCTAAGAAACTTAAGCATGATTTTGTAGGCAGCAGTAAGCTACTAACAGATGTCGGTCTAGGGAAAAAAATGATTAGAGCTGTGTCTTCAGAAGATTATTCTGGCAAAAAAAAAAAAAAAAAAGGTAGGATGGCTTCTAGTCCAAAAAAAAGGAGACCTAAATTTTCAATTGCATGGTCTGAAAAATCAATAAAGAATAGAACAAAGTTCTTAGAATCTTACCCAAGTTGTTTCTTTGAATTTACTGAGTGAACTATCAGCCTGTAGTTCTAATTTATGATGAAGACTATGAAGTTCCTCTTCATGTTTCTTAACAATTTCTCTTTGTTCCTGTTTTACAAGAAATCAAAACTATATCTTACATTATGATTCAAATAAATTCACATTCTAAAGGTCTTAAATATTTTCTTATCTTTACCTTCTAAAATCCTTATGAGATAGGGAAGGAACAACATCTGCCATCTGCATGTATATATTTATACCCGTATACATTTCCCCTAGCACATGTTCAAACTGACAAGCCCAGCCTTAGAGCATAATTTATTCTTAATATTAGAATAATATGTATCTATCAGCTTTTAACTTGTTTCCAGCAAATTTTTAAATGTCAGATTTTTTTTTCCCCTCCAAGTTCTAGCAAATTTGATTTCCACTGATACCTGTGTGACAGATTTCATTCTAACTTACTGCCTCAGTCTTTACCTATTAACTCAGATGATATTTTTCAAAATCACACAGTTTCACCATGAAAGCCATTAGCAATTTAGTCGGTCCATAACACAAACTGCCAGTTTTACTGACAGATCTGTAATCCAATCACGTGAAAGTAACAATACCTGAATAGAATCATTTGAAAACAAGAAACGAAATACCACTTCAGGGCAGAACAGTATTTGACATTTGTCTAAAAAACATCATAATAAATAAAAGAGCATAACATAATATAATAAAATACCTCTCTGGCTTTTTCTAGAAGATGTTGATACTTCTTTAACACTTCTTCCTTTTGATTTAACCTTGCTTGCATGTTTGCAATGGTCTGATGAGCAAGTTTCAATGTGTGATGAGATTTTGGTTCCACCTCTTTTCTTCCTAGCTCAGCTATAAGCTTTTCTCGTTCTGCAGTGGCAGGCAATCGAAGCCTCAGTTCATTAATTATTTTATCTCTTGACAGAATATTTTCCTCTGCTAACCGTAAAGCAGATTCTTTTTTTTTTAGCTCCTGCAATGATCAAATCATAAAAAAATACATTTTTCTTTCAAAAATGCTTCATCTGAATCTTAGATTAGCTATAAGCAAGGAAAGGAGTTTCATTTTATTTTTCACATCATACTTATAATAGCCAAATGATACTTAATAAGGTTAATTGACTGTATTTCTATGTGACAGCAGTTATCTACATGTATATTTTACTTATTTGTAAGATTATCACATGTGTTAGAAACTTCACTGTTATGATGAAAATGAAATTTACTTACAGTACTTTATTTAGATCTAATAGATTTAGAACTAGAAATGTGTGGTGGTGATAGGTTTAGAAAGAAAAAGTAATAAACCATTCCTTTTATTTTGGTCCATTGACTATTAGAGCACTAGAAGAGCAACCTATAAAGTCAACAAAGTATAAAAATTGGAATTTTAGTGGCCTGAGTCAATGGGTCACTATTATAAAATCTGCAGCTTATCAAAACAAAACAGAAGAAAGTGTGTTCTCCTCAACAGAATTAAGGCAGATATTTAAAATCTAGTAACTCAGTGGCAATACACATAAACAACAAATTTACAATTACAGAAGACAATCTAAGTTTCCTCAGTTGGTTTAAAAGTGCACAATTTAAAAAATTATTTTAAATGTATTTACAGTTAATATGATTTTCATTTTAGTTGACATCTAAACATACTCGGTTTATACTATTTTCTGTATAATTTAATAAAGAAGACAGATCTAATCATCTATTAACCAAATTTAAGACCTAGATTGAACTAAGAAGTAATTTCTAATTTACCTTCAAACCCTTTAACTATCTACAAAAAGGAATAAACTGAAAATTGATTCAGAGTATAAAACATGCACTTCAAAATAGAACATAAAAATAAACAAGGATGAAAACAATTCTTGATCATAGAGGGGAAGGAAATACATTGTTCATAAAGCTACAGTCAAATGCTCTTCTTGTTTCCTTTCATGCTAGCAACTGAAGAGCATGCCCAAAAGTGGCAAATAATGATTAAAAGGAGAGTAATATCAAATTAGCCATATCTGCTGTTCTTTATCAGCTACTAGAAACATTATAGGAGAATGAAAAAGGAGAGCAGAATAAGCAACAGATTCATCATTTTATGCTTCATCCTCATTTAAAAATATTACTTAGAAAACGCCACAAGCATACCTAATAAGGCACTAATCAAAATGCAAATTCTTCTAATTACCTCTTCTAGTGATTTGCACGTTGCCTGTGTTTCTAGGATTATTCGAATATTCTCCTTAATTTTTCTTAGAGCAATCTCAAGTTGATTTGGAAGGGGCAAACTAGGGTCTGGCATTGATCCTGTAGCCTCTTCAAACTATTGAAAAATAGAATTTTTTTAAAAAAGCAGTTGCAGCATTGAGAAGAACAATATTAATTTTTACAACTATATGACATGACATGGTTAAACTCCACTTATAGTTGAAACATAAAAAGATACCATCAATTAAAATTCCATCCAACTTTAGAAAATATTTCTATTTGTTAACATTACAGGCCGTGCTACAGAGTAGCAAACAAGACTAATCATTCATACCTTTTGTGCTGCATTTAGTATTTCATTTTGCTGACGGTCAAAAACATCTAGTTGACGTTCTAGCTCAACTTCTCTCTGATCCCAGGCCATTTGTCTTTCTTCATGAAACTGAAAAAAAGACAGTTTGGGTCAGACGCACACAGAGATACTCACCAGGAATTTTTACATACATTTTTCTTATTTAATCCTCACAACAACCCTTTGAGGTCACTATTATTTTCATTTTATGGAAGAAGGAAGTAAATTCAGAGATGAAGTGATTTGCCTAAGATCACAGAGACAGGCAGATGTGGAGTCAGGATTTCAATCCATCCATGTACCCATCCATCCATTCATCCAAAACATGTTTAATGACACATTCTGTGTGGCAAGCACTATTCAAGACAATAAGAACACAGCAGTGAACAAAACCAAGTACCTTTCACTACAGAACTTATATACTAGTGAGGGGGAGATAGTCAGTAGATAATCCCTATTCAGGGAATCTTGATGATAAGATTTACTGTTGTAGACTGAGTGGCTAGTGAAGGCCTCAATGATAAGGTAAGACATTTGAGCTAAGACCAGAAGGCAATGAAAGCATTATCAATACTGGTATCTGGGGTAAGAACAATCTAAGCAGAAGGAACAACAGAATTTCTGAAGCAAGCAAGCATGTGCTTAGTGAATATCATCTGCCTCCAAAGCTTTTGTGCTTTATTCTACACCAAGCTGCCTTCTCCTATTCCATCAGTGAGAGCCAGTAGAAACTTATAACTATGAAAAGTCAAATAACTAATATTGAAATAAAAATTAACTTACCAAGTAAGTTTGCTTATGAATTATTCCTTTTAAGACTATTAATGCAACTAAATATATATTTTTAAAATAGTTTAAAAAATAAGAAACAATATTTTATAACAAGAATAATGGGAGCTACACTCAATTAGGAAAATAATGTGGTCACCAATGCAATGTTGTTATGTTAAAAATCTTAGCAACAAATACGAAAGTAAATATAAAATGAAACCTTATTCTGCTGTACAATTTCTTCCTCCAGACTACTGATTGTATGCTCATATTCAGAAATTATATTATTCAAATATTTTATTTCTTCTTTATCTTTGACTAATTCTCGACTGAGTTTAAGCTCTTGAAGACGGAGTTCTTCTATCTTCGTATGCCAAACGATTACCTGAAGATTTACAAATTATACATACAAATGTAAATACTATATAAACAAATATTTCTCCACTAATCTTAATGATTTTAATTCAAATTAATGGACATTCTATAACAAAATAAGATATAAAATTATCCTTGGCTGTTCCACAAGGAAAAGTTTATTTAGAATTTCCAGACTTTTCTAATACATGGGATCTTAACATAAAACATTTTTCAAATGATGTTGGAATGGATATCACTAACATTCACTTTCATTTATTCATTTACTTTCATATATTTACTGGGTCCTTAGTGTATGTATGTAATTGCAACATTCATTTTACTTTCATAAATAAAAATCTTAAATGTTTCTAGCCTAGAGAATAAAATTTAATTTCAAAATAATTATTTTTCATTTAATTCCTTCCAAATGAGGGCAAAAACAAAATTATTTTAAAAAATAAATGTGGGCCTACTACTTGTAAATAATTTTAAACACAATAATTATGAAGAGTAGAATTCAACTAACCACTATAATGTTTAAGAATAATTATAATTAGTATTTAATTAATATATAAACTTTCCTAGAGTGTTTAAAATTCTTTGATATTATACAATCTAAGCATTTCTATTGAAACCATGGCTTAGAGGAGTCCCATTTTATTTATAAAAGGATATCCAAATAGCCCAAACTCCTAATTTATAAAATCTGAATTAATAAATTATACATGGAATTTTGTTCATATATTAAGCATTACTCACATAGGCACATATTAACCCAAAGTTATTATGTAACTCTTTTGAAATTACTGAACTTAAAATCAATGTTTTACCTTTTGGGCTCCCCTGGCATCCTTTAAAGTGCTTATTAACTCTTCCAGCCCCTTTAACTTTAATTCCATCTCCAGTGTTTTGTTCTTCATATTTCTATGTTCTTGTTGAGAATTTTTCATTTCTTGCATTATCTTCAGTTTGTCATTTTGTAACTGAATCATTGTTTTAGAGAACGTTTCCTGTTGTGCCAAGGGTAAAGCTCCACTAAACTGCCGTCGTAGAGACTGAATTGTTTGGCGCAGATGTGTTGCTCTGTTTCTCCCCTCCAAACGGGCAGAATAGAGAGCTTGTTCTTTTTCATCAAGTTTCTGCTCTAAGCGCAAATTATGGGCCTCCATCTTCTGCAGCTTAGACGTAACTGACTCCAACTTACCAAGAGCGGTAGCCTCACTAACTTGAAGAGAAACAAGGTGTTGGTGCAGCTTGGCAATTAGTGCCTTTTCATCAGACTGTGCCTAATATAAAAAATATATGTTTGTAGGAAGTTACAAGTTTTCCCAATGAAACTTATCGTGGATTTAAAATCACAATTTACTAAATAAAATTTAAAACATGGTGCTACATGAGATCCTACAAAAATCTAACCTTGCTTTAACACAAATTGCAAAAGAAGTGTAGAAACCTAGAATCAAACTTATTTAAAATCTAAATCTGGCAGCTAACAGTTGGAATATTACTGTTTTTTTGAAAACTTCCATATATTAATAACAGTATTGATAATAATACTAATGCAGACAATGTGGGTTTTTTTTGATCCTAAAAAAAACTTAGAATGTGAGAAGATGTGAAAAACTATATATAAATACAAGAGAAAATATTGTTATGAAAGACATGTTTCTCCTCACTGTCTGGACTTTGAACAGCAGCCAGCACAATGCATCTGTAAGCATTGAAATGCTTTTCTGTGTTATGAATGGCATTTCAAATTAATGAGTTTTTCTAATCAACTTACAACTAACAAAAATAGGAGCCTCTATTTGATATATCCTCTGATTAAAACTACAAAATCATCCCAATATCTAATGTAAATTTAGGAAAAAGAAAAGAATCTATATAGAAGAGTTAATCCTGCACATACCTGATAGTCTAACAGCTGCATTCTGATGGACTCTACTTCCTTTTCCCTGGACTGTTGTTGTGTATTCAAAATTTCAACTTGCCTTTTGGCAATGTCAGAAATCTCTTTTAGTCTAGGAAGTGATAAGATACTTCAGATACAATTGGGTACATTTACAATTGGGTACATTTTCTAAGTAAATAAATACTAAAATTTCAAATTTCTAGACCCTTGGAAAAGCCATTAGTTTGCAGCATCTCTTCTTTGTATGAAATACTAAAGTAAAGTTTCCTGAACTGTTTCATGAAACATAATTCCATGAGGAGTTAACAAATGTTCTGTAAAAAATACTCCATTCCCAACATTCCTCTCCCTTGAAGACTCATATACATATCATATCAAATGCTCTGAGAGGTTCTAGAGTAAAAAATTATTTCAACCTGTACACATATAGCATTTTCCAAATGTATATGGTCAAAGAACTCCTCTCTCACACTTTTTTCATGAGATGCTTATTATCATGGTTTGGTATAGCTGGAATAAGACATTAAGTAGGCTTACCTGATAAACTGTACAGTTAAGAATACAGAAATTTAAAATTGCCAGGTTCCCTAGATCAATAAATGTATGTTTTGATTTGCTTTATTTTAATTTGCTAGTTACCAGAAATGTGAAAAAGAGATTATACATTTACTACAATTGCAAAAAAAGGGTGGAGCTTGATGGTAAGTTATTAAATTTCCTATATGACTACTTTGATAAGATTAAACAGGTAAAATAAAATGCATTTTACTTTGGGCTGGAATAATTTTAGTTCAGCGTTAACAGATAAGTCAGGTTTCCTCATATTGATTAGAAGTTCTTACTGCCAGTTATGTAAGTTTTCACCAATTAAAATATAACAAAATGAGTAATTATAAATTAGTTTACTTCAAAAGATGAAGTACATGAGGTGAAAGGAAGAATAAAAAATGGGGTCATTCATAGTGAAAAGGGCTGGGAATAACTGATATTCCCAAAAGGACTATCAAGACACTAAAACAGTGGCTATAACTTTATGGGTAAGCCATAAACCCTTTTTACTAATTATTTGTGCTAGACAGATCAACTCAGGGATCCTCATACTTTTCTAATGAAGTAACACATAATTACAAAAGAGTGATCAGACAGCATCTACCTGGTGTACACAGTATTTCCTCCTTACATATATTGATATTTGAATTCTATGAGAATAAACTGTTTCCTTATGTAAAATGAAAACAACACTGTTATCAGAGTTATTAAGTGTAATTAGATGAGTCAGTATATGTTTAATAGATGTAAACTGAATCAAAATCTGTATTTTCTTTATATTTTTACAGCAACCTTATGAAATAAGTATTATTACTCCCTTAATAAGTTAATTTTAAACAAATTAAATGGCCACAACCCTTCCCTCCAAAAAAATATTAGTATGTGGAAAAACTAGATCTCAGAGAGTCCTGATTTCAAGTTCAGTGTTTTCTGTAATACTATTCCTGGGCTCTGAAAAATGTAAATCTTGAGAAGTTATTTCCTCTTCAATATTATTACTTATGCAGTTAAAAAGCAATCTTGTTAATATTGTTTAACCCTGTTCTAATAAAAAGAAACCAGTAACAATTGCCACTAGGATATTACCCCTTTACCACTGTAATTAGAGTTCATAAACACAAATTAGAGTAGACACAGCTAATCAAATGACTAAAAACTCCACATGAACTTACTTTGATACTTCAACTTTTAGTTCCATTTCACTCTTCTCTAATTCTAGAATATGTTGCCTATCAGCATCACTTACTGTCTTGCTCACACTATCAGCTAATTCATCTCTTAACATCTGTTCCACTTTCTGTGCTTCCAAATTGATTTTGGTAAGCTGAGAAAAAGTAACAAAAAACATTCAGAAACGTTAGTTTTTGGTGAGGTTTTCCTTTTAATATACCTTTCAGCATACTGCAGTCCTCTTTACTTTGCATTAGTTCAGATACTGCATTGGGTGTGAAGTATTAAGAATAGATTGACGAAGATAAGGGGAGAAAAAGCCAGGAACAAATTATGAAAACTCTAGTTATATGTCAACCCACCCAAAGTCATTTATATTAATCAACTCACAATCTAATAAGATATGAATCTCTGATATTCTTAATTTACTTGAAATGCCATATGCTCATTATATTTTACTGCAACTATATCATCTATAAACAAATCTAAATAGTTAATAAAATCTTATTAATATATATTTAATGACTCATTTAAAATAAACAAAATAACATGAATGATTTGAGAAATACACATTCTCAAGGTAAAGAAATATTATTAGAGTGCTACTTCATCATAAATTGTTGAATATTTGCAAACTATATTATTGCCAGCCAATTTAGTAATTTTGACCATATCAAAAGTCTAAAACTTCCTATTAGAATGACGTCCCTGAGAGGAGAGATTACTGTCTATTTTATTTCATGCTGTAACTCCAGTTCCCATACAGCATCTGGCATGGAATAGGCACTCAGAAATAATAACTGTTAAATGAAGGGATGGTAGTGGAAGGCAATTACATTATTAAGCAAATAACATCTTTTTGCACATTAAATCTAATAATGTAATGCTGGTGAGAAATACGAACTCAATCACAGAAATACCTGCTTTCTTTTTAAACATTTCAGATTTAAAAATACATTATTTACCCATTACATGAAACACAAGCACTATATTAATATGCTACTTCAGAGTTACAAACAAACCTCTTCCAATAATACAATGGCTACCATGACTAATTTTTTACTCTCTAACGGCATGAAAAAAATTATAATATCAAACCTCAGCAAATTTGGTTTCCAATTCAAAATTACGTTCTTCCACTTGCTTCAATGAAGTCTTCACATGTTCATACATTTTTTGAGAATGTTCAGCCCGCTGCCTTTCATTTAATTCCTTCATCTCCAGCATAGTGATTTTTTTTGAAATAGAAACAATCTCACTGTTGGTTATTGATTTCTTTGCCTTATCCATGTTAGATTCATTTCCTAAATGCAACAATACTTTGGTAAATCTCGCACTGTTCTTATCAAAAATTTATCCCAGATATTTTAGACATTGTATATAAGGAGGCAATATTGTTCTGCGGAAAACACACGAGCCTTTTGAATTATGACAGACCTGGACTCTAGTCTCAGCTCTGTTACTTCTTATCTGTATGCTACCTAACCTAATGTCTCTGGGATTTACATGTTTCGTCAGTCAAATGATAATACAAATTATTCTTCATAGGATTACAGGCATACCTTGTTTCATTGTACTTTGCTTTATGGAGCTTCGCAAATACTGCATTTTTTTGTTTTGGTTTGTTTTTAAATTGAAGGTCTATGGCAAACAACCCTTAGTCGAGCAAGTCTGTCGGTGCCATTTTTCCAACAGCATTTGCTCACTTTGTGTCTCTGTGTCACACTGGTAATCCTCACAATATTTCAAACTTTTTATTATATTTGTTATGGTATCTATGATCAGTGATCTTTGATGTTAGTATTAAGACAAAATGAAGGTTCAGATGATGGCTAGCATTTTTTAGCAATAAAGTATTTTAAAATAAAGGTATGTACTTTTTTTTTAGACATAATACTGTTGCACACTAATAGACTATAGTATAGTGTAAACATAACTTTTATAGGTACTGGGAAACCAAAAAATTCCTGGGACTCATTTATTGCAATATTTGTTTTGTTGTGCCAATCTGGAGCCAAACATGCAATATGTCCAAGGTATGCCTGAACTGAAATAACAATGTAAAAGATGTAGTGTAGGAGGTGTCACATGTAGATAGTCAAAAAAGGGCAAATAAATATATTTTGTTAACTGAAAGGAGATAAAGTGTATAAGAGGCAATACAGTGAAGCAACACTACTTTGTGAATACAAGTGCAATGACTCAGAGTAAAAAAGTAAAATCTGAAGCCATGTGATTTAGGGATTTCGCCAAGTATCTTCTTTAACCCTGACTTTTATTTGGCCTTTGTATACATCTAATATCAAATATTTTACTTTAAATTATTTTATCAGTTATTATACCCTTATCTCATATATGCAGTTGTATAACTTGTCCTTGGACACAGAAGTTTGTGGTTAAATGAAAAGAGAACGAAAGCCCCCTGATTTACCATGAAAAGGCATCACGTAGGATTATCATTAGTTAGTCACCTTTTAAGAAGAGAAAACTAATACTTTTGCTTTGCATAACAGACATGCTCCAGGAAAAAAAATTTGGTAGAGTGTTTTATTTTTTTAGAGAGTCAATTAACCTTATGTTCAGGGAAGTCAATTATTTTAAGGAACTAATAAGCAGTGATTTACTCTGTAAACAGTCGTAACACCAATAATGCCCCCGCCTATCTTTCTAGCTTCAGAAGCTTGAGTTTTATAACTGAGTTAGCTCAAAGAAATATATATATTTTTGAAACTAAACAAACTGCTTTGGTGTCTGTCTCAGCTTTAAGAAGTGCTTCATTTTGTTCTGTATGTGTCTTTAAATAGTATATGATTTTAGAATAGCTGCTGCAAGCAGTGATCAAATAACTAACAGTAATGTTACTGAAAGAAGCTAAAAGTGTTAGGAAACCATTATGGTATAGAGACTCATTCAGGCAACCCTAAGCACCATGAAGGAAAGAAAAAAAAAATTGCAGTAAATACAGATATACAAGGAACATAAAACCTCTTCTCCATTCTCTTTAGTGCTAAACTTTGATAATGAAAAGAGGCACATCACAGGGGCTGCAATGGACACTAGTCTACTCTATATTCTTGTGTTTGGAGTGTCCTAGAGAGAGGGTAACAGCCCAACACCAATCAATTCCTGCATGAAAAAAGCTAAAAAAGTGACACTTTTAAACAAAGATATAAGGGTAACAGGAAATAAAAGCTTTTAAACTTCAGTGATATATTGTGGAGTTCCAGAATTTGGAGGGAAGCTTCTCATGTCTCTGTTCAGAATTGAGGGGTTGACATTCGAACCATGGCTTTGGAAGACAGGCAATGGTGAGGTCATTCCAAGATAAGGAAACAGCTTAAACACAGGTATTTAAACCACATCAGAGCTGCCTCTCCACAGGACCTTGCTGGAGGCTGTACTTCTCTGGCTTGTCACAGAGCACTACAGGATGCATTAAGTGCACTTTTCTGGCAGCCCAGTTAACCTTTACTTTTCCTCTATAAGATTTGGACCCTGGAGCCAAACCAGGGAGCTAGCAAGAGTAAGGCAGGCTTGTAAAATTATAGCCATGTGCAGCTGTACAACAACAGTACTACCACTAGCAGCTATGTTAAAGTATTTATAGAGAGAAAATTTCAGAACTAAGCTGAGTAATATAGTGGATAAATATTTGTGAAAAAATTTATTTTTTACTTATATTTTTCTGAGAGGGATTGAAGCTGTAAGCCTCATCTGATGGAAGATATGAATAATTCACCTATGTATGTTTGAGGTTGACAGACTTATAAAATCTTTTAAAAAATAAAGCTAGACTTTATATTAAAAAAAAAAACTTCAGTGCTATAAAGCCATGTATCAGAGAGATTAAGGTATTTGAAAATTAAGGAATTTCTATAGGGAATTCAGCACTTACTAAAGAAACACAGGATAGAATGAACAAAGAACTTACTAAAACTGTATATAATATTCTTTTCAATATCTTAGTTAAAATGGTATCTTCTTTTGTGTAAGAGCTACATGGAAGTCAATTCACTTTTAATCTCTTAATGAATTAAAAAGTACATTTCTAAAAGTAGCTTATTTTAGACTTCCCAATGTTAAGCCTCTCTAAGCTACATGTCTCAGTTACCAATTTAATAGTAACAGAAACTTTGAATAGCATTAGCGCTCTAAGGTCTAGAAAACAAATTAAAACATTTTATCCAAAGGGGCAAATTTATTTGAAAATTATAAAGCATAATGCTAGTGAGATAAAATTATTTAAATGTTGTGAACTAGGATAACCATTTGAAAAACTAATGTGGAAAATCCTAGCAGAAGCCACAAAGATTTTAATACCCTTTGAGACAATAATATCTCTGTTAGATATAAATGAAGATGTTCACTGCAGCACTATAAGCAATAGCAAAAATTAGAAAAGCTAGTGATTTAATCACCCAAACACAGTAACTTATTGCATGAATATTTATAAGTATGATGAATAAAAAATGAAATTTTTTTGATATCTACTAAATAAATATAGCATATAATGTTTATTATAATTTAAAGTGTATAAAATATATAAGCATGTATAAGGTCATACAAAAAAATGATACAGTAGTGGAACTGTGAGCAATACAAATTCTTCTCAAATTTTTCTGATGTTCTAGGTGATCTTTTAATTTAAAAATATAAAATGATATATTCCTAATATAACTTTATACACAGTGAAAAAACTCATAATACTATCATTAAAATACAGGTATTTCAAAATTATCATCAGTCTTAATTGTTAAATGGTTCAATATAGCTAATGCTCAGTCATACATTTTTAACATATATGATTTCATTAGAAACAAATCCAATTTAATAACTAAAAACCTAACTTTGGTAAAGATTAATACAAGATATTACTCATCAACCGCCTGTTAAATTAAACTGTTAGGCAGAGAGTGCATTTTTATCAAAATATTTTCTTTTTATCTGGTATAGAAAGGCACTTTAAATGAAAAATATTCACTATTAGATCTTAATCATTTTATATTATCAGAGTCATAATACTTACCTAATTTAGTTTCTTGTTCCCAGGCTTGTTCAATAGTGTGAAGTTTTTCCTTGGTAATCTCCAGTTCTTTACTTACAGACTCCATTTGTTCTTTTAGGGATGCATTTTCACACTGAATAAAATAGAAACATCACTGAGCAACTACATTGTAATTCAGATTAATACCACAGATGTGACACTGTCTGAACTTTATATAATAATCTCCTAAAGGTCACAATCTAGTTTTTTTTTTTAACGACTGTAGAAGTTCCTCTGCATGTAATACAGATAGACATACACATAACATATATGTTGTATACACACACACATATATCATTTTAAAATAATCATCAAAATCTTGTATATCCGATATGTGGCCCTGAACTCCTAAGTATTAGCTTCTGCCATGTTCACTTTGGCCAACGTGGAACACTCAAGAGTCTCACAATCTTCATAAACCACTGCTAACTTCCCTCATTCATACCAAGGGTTACTGAGCATCCATAGCATGCCATCGGTGACAGGTACTGTATGTTCATGATGAAAAGGAACAGACAAACTTCTGGCCTTCATAGGCCTCACCATTTGGTGTCTGTGGGTATATGTGTGGTAGGAGTTGGGGAGAGTGTGGAATGCAGCAGAGTGTAAACAGATAAGCAAAGAAAAAAATTGACTAAACAGGTCAAGATCTAGAATGAAACAGAGTACAAAACCAAAGAATAATAAAAAGTAGCATATCCAGATAGAGTGCTTAAAGAAAGTATTAACCACCAAAGAGGTGGTATTTAAGCTGAAACTGATGGTAAGAGAAGGAGCCAATCTTGACAAGAAACCAGCCATGGAAAGAACTGGTATACTACTGGTAAACCCAGATGCTCCAAAGCAGGAAAGAGTCTGGAGTATTAGAGGACTTGAGCACAGTGAGCAAAAATCAGAGTGAAGAGGAATAAAGAAAAAGTTGGAGAGATAATCGGGGGCCATACCAGGCAAGGCATGGTATGTCAAGACAAGTAACTGGAATTTAACTTAATGTATAATAGGAAATCATTTAAAGATTTAAAGGGAGAAGTTTTAACCAATCATTCTGAATAAAATGTGGGGAATAAATAAAGGGGTAAATAGAGAAATGAGAAATTAGTCAGGAAGATACTGTAAAGTCCAGATGAGGGATGACACTGGTTTAGATTACAGTTATAGCAGGGAAGATGGAGAAAAGAGGACACATAAGAATTAATTACATTTGGGGGGAAAATGATAAAGGAAAGGAATGACTAGAGAATAATTCTAAGATATCTGCCTTAACTAAATGAGTAGATAATAGTGGCATACACTGAAACAGGAACAGCTATGAGAGAAATAGACATCAGGAATTAAATTTGGACATGTTAAATTAGAGATTCCCTTGAAACATGAGTTGTTAAGTAGGTAATTCCATACAGAAGAACAGAGTTCTGAGAAGTCAGGCTGGAAACATAAAATGTAGGAGTTGGCACATAAGTATAATATTTTAAGCTCATTTATTCTTCATTTTAACAAATAGAATGTCTACTACATGCCAGGTATTCTAAGCACTGGACTGCAATGGTAAACAAATTCCATCCTAAAACTTGTATTTTAATGGAGCAATTGGAAAATAAGCCAATATATAACATACTGTCAGGTAATAAGCATTATGAAGAAAAATAAAACAGGGTAATGAAATTTTTTTTTAAATAAATTTATTTATTTATTTTTGGCTGGGTTGGATCCTCGCTGCTGCGCGCGGGCTTTCTCTAGTTGCGGTGAACGGAGGCTACTCTTCGTTGGGTCCACGGGCTTACTCATTGTGGTGACTTCCCTTGTTGCAGAGCACCAGCTCTAGGTGCGCGGGCTTCGATAGTTGTGGCGCACAGGCTTAGTTGCTCCACAGCACGTGGGATCTTCCCGGACCAGGGCTCGAACCCGTGTCCCCTGCATTGGCAGGCGGATTCTTAACCACTGTGCCACCAGGGAAGTCCCGAGATTTTTTTTTTTTTAAAGGGCGATGTTATAATGAAAAGGAAGATAAGGGAATAAAACATGACTTTCTGGTAACATGCACAATTACAGCCCAGTTCCTAGATACTGTAAATTCGTAGGAGAAAAACAAAAAAGGGCTTAAGGTGTTTTAAATATCTTGCTACCCTTTTTGCTTCTCTTACTTCCAGACTCTTTCAAAGGATAACTGTGGCCTTGCTCCACATCCCATTTTCATACCCCTGCCCTGGTACTGCACCCTCATTTATTACCACTCTTACCTCTAATATTCAATCATTCTCTCCCTTTTAGCTCTAAATTTTCTTTTCCTCTCCTCTCAAACTTCATTGGTCTCCTTTTTAAAACACTTTTTTTGAAAAAAACACAGCAAATCCTCTTCTTAATTTTACCTTAGTCCATATCTATTTCTCTTGTCTGCTATTATCAAATTTCCAGTTTTTTAATTGCCTTATCACCCATTCGGTTTTTGTATTTCTTTACCACCCACTCTGTTTTTCATATTCTAAAATTTGATTTTCATCACCTTTATTCAATCCCTGAAGTTAACATCTATTAGCTCTAACTCTGTGCTAAACAGCAGGTACCAAACCCACAAAAATGAATTAAGTAGAGTTTCTGATATCAAGAGGCTTATATTCCTGTAGGAGAGGCACACATATAAACACATATAATATGATGTGATATAAATAGCAGAACTAGGTACAAAATATAGAAATAACAGAGAGGTTGAGTTTTTTCTATAAAGAAGGATGCTACAGAAAAAAAGATAGTGTCTGAAAAAAGTTTTGAAACATGAATAGAAATTCACTGAGCAGAAAAACTGGGAGAGGAGGAAGGGCTTTCTAAACAAAGAAAACTGCATGTACAGAAGAACATACGAAACACTGTGGTGGAGAAAACTGGTAGTTCACTTTCTAAAACATTAATTGTGAAACTCCTTAGAATGTCACAGTAGATGACATGAGTTACGTGCGGGCTAATCACAAAAGTCACTTATTCTTTAAGTGACTGGCAGCTTTTGAGAGGTTTTAAGCAAGGGAAGGACATGGTCAGATGCAGGTTTAGAATGATCACTTTGGTGGCAGCCAAGAGGATACAACACTGGAGGTAACGGTATGGGTAATGGTTACCACAGTAAAGATAATAAAGAATAAAACTAAGACATTGCCAATAGAGAGGGACATATGTTCAGAATTATAACTGAGATACAGGAAGTAAAGGAGAGAAAGGGATACAATACAGAGACAAAATTTTTTAAGGTTTGAGTAGAGATGAAACATATTATCTAGGAAAATAAATTTTAAAAGTTAAAAATTACTCATTAATACGCTATCTGCAGGAGATTTCTTATCTATGATTGTCTAATGCTAGAGAAGAGAGGACAACAGACATGAAAGATGGGAAAAAATAAATTTTTATCACACTTAAATATTTAGAATTTTCCATAAAAATTAACATAATCATCTCTCTTCAAAAATAATAAAAAGTAAACTGATCATGATTATTTCTAGTTAATGTTAATAAATAATGACTCAGATAATTTTGTAGGAGTCATTGAAAGCTACTCAGAATGTTTTCTTGAACGTGTCCCCCGAGGATCATAAAAGAGAATGAACCAAAAGACATAAGCCGTTATTTTTCATAAAGATAAACAAAATCAGGAGCTTGTTTTGCCTGCTGTAAAAGGTACGAAGGTCGAGTGGCTAGAAGACAATTACAAAGTGTCTGGGCCATATTCATAGACTCCTTGAATTAAACTAATGATACTCCATCCTATTCTTCTCTCTCTCTACAGTAAGAAAGGACAGGGATTTGCAGAACTCATCCAAGGTCCAGGAAGAACCATGGCTATCTCATCTACTCTCTGCTACATCCACCCCAAAGAGCCATGGACCATGAGGGAATAATTTACACTGGGATCAGGGCAAGAGAAAGGAATGGGTACTTAATAATGCTTCCTCTTCTGACTACATTATCCTATCTGTTCCATGTTCTTTTTTCTTTTTTAAGTACCTGATGGAAAGAGATTTCATTCAGCTAAATCACACAAGTGGGCTAAGGAAGATAACCTGGAAGAAGTAATCCAGAAGTCATTTTGCACCTATAGGTAAGATATCACCAAAGAAGAATGGCTAAAATCACAAGGTTTAAGGATCACACCTACTTACCTCTAGGTGTTCCAAGTTATTTGTTCTTTGAACAAGCATATTATCTTTTTGCAAGATGTCTCTGTACTTAGCAGTCAGTTCATTGTATTGTTTATTGGCCAATGCTAGTTCAGACAGAGAGACACTATTATCTATAACTTTTTGGAGTGCTGCAATCTTGAAAACAGCCATTTCCTATGTAAATAAAGATACACTGAATTAAGGTGGTGTATTTTTTTCTGGTAAAGCACTAGCCACTTTTGAGGATAAGGTAATATAGCTGAAAGCAAAACAGATTTTAAAGTAATTAAAAAAATTAGATTTCTCAAGTAAGAATTGCATATATTGCATATATTACAATATATTACAATAATTATTAATTACTTTCATACAAGAAATAATATTTGGAAATTTTAAATCATAATAAAAATAAAGTGAATCCTTTTATAACTCCTGTCATAGTTAAATGAAATTCAGTTAATTTGAGAAAAGCGTAACATACAGCAGCAAGAAAACATATCACTTAGAATATATCTTTGGATGGCTTTTCTAAATTTCATAAGATTAAAAAAAAAACTTGTCTTTTGAATGGCAAAATTTGCATCACCACAGGTAACATTTACAACTTTGCTATTTCTGCTTATTTATAGTTAATAACAAACTAGCTTTATAATAAAAGAAAATTTTTTGTTCACAGGAAAGAAACATTATTTAGGGAAAAAAAACTTCTCTGCATCATAGCTATCTGTAACAAATAATATCAAAGGCTTTAAATTACTTGGTTCATCTTCAACTCTTTAGCTACAGAGCTATAAGAGTCACTATTCAAAGACACTGTATTAACACCAAAAAGAAATGACTGAACATAAAACCAAATTTATGAAGTGAGGAAGATAAAGAATTTATGAGTTCCCTGGAGGACTCATAAATTGGTTAGGACTCAGTGCTTTCACTGAGGTGGCCTGGGTTCAATCCCCGGTCAGGGAACTATGATCCCGCAAGCTGTGCGGCTTGACCAAAAAATTTAAAAAATAAAAAAATTTTTTAAAAATAAAAAGAATTTATGGTTATAATTCATTCTGAAGTAGAGTAATGAGGGGAAAATATTTGTAATAGTGTTTCAGATCTCATTTTGAAAACTTCTCTATATAAATAAATACACCCTAGTCTACCTTACCCTTGGGATTCAGTTTCACTTTTGCTTTGTGGTGAGGGAGATCATGTTTCCCATCCTTAAAAATATCCCTTTTTTTGGCTTTCCAATTGTTGCAAAAACAAACAAAAAATCCAGGTTGAACAATCAGGTTGAAGAGGAAGAAGATTCTAGTTCTTTCTTCCCTTCTATCTCAAACACTAGCTATATTTGTAATACTCTAAGAGAAGTACATTCTACAAAATCTAACACAAAATAAAAACAAGAACATTTCATATTGAAAATAGGTTTATTAGCATGACAATTTCACCCATTACTATATTTAAAAGGGGGTGGCAAGGAACTCAAGTTCATTTTAATTTTACTTTGAATTCTTCTATTTACATGCTCCTATGTAAATTTAGACATGTCAAATGAACATATACATGCTTAAATAAGGTATGATCAGATGTAAAGCAAGGTGCAGAAGAATCGCATGGCATGCAACTTTTTGTGTCTTTGTTAATAACTTGCAAAAGGAAACATTAGAAGGATTATCAGTTACCTAAAGGGGGTGGAAGGATGAAGTAGAATGAAGTGAAAGGTACAAGGACAGAAGTAAGATTTCTCTGTTGACATCTTTTGTACATGTAAATGTTTTATATATCAAATTTAATTTTTTAAAAAGTTATCCCTAAAACTGAAAACAAATGTAAAATAAATGAACCTAATTATATAGCAATTGTATAGCATAACCACACAAAGAGGAGAATTACTTCAAGTCACTATAGAATATGTTACCATGACGATACATCCTTAGTGAGAGATATTCTAAAGAAAATAAGAACTGTAAAGAAACTTTATATCTAGTAGCACTGGTATTGTTATTGTTAATACCAATACAAGATTACTGTTTTCAAATTAATGTATGAATATTGTAGTATAAAACAAATAATTATTTTAATGTTATTTTAATAGAGATTTCCATGATAAAAAAATAAAGTACAAAATCAAAGGTTAGTAAAAACTCCACACTATTACTTATCCTAAAATGTTAAATTTGAATTAAAAATAACACTACGAACTCATGATTTAAATCTATACGTATTTTCCTAACCGGACTAGTAGCAATGATACTCCAAGAGCAATGACACCTAGGACCGGTTTTTGGTATCTAAATGCTGTCCCCACTAAAACGAACCAGGGCTCTTTAGAGAAATGGCTTATGCCAAGCCTGTCTAAGAAGTATATAAGGTACATCTTGGACATATGTTGTTCCAGAAAACAAACTAAGCTTTGCACCTTCGTTCAAAGACTAACGTATTTCTGTCAAAAAGGATACAAGAACCTTCTTTAAAGGGCTCTCACTGGCCAAAGATGAGACAAAAGAATAATGACTACACCTGAGTAAAACACACTGAATATTTAAAAGTGTGTGAGTCTGTTATGATACTTAAAGAAGAGAAAGCTGGAGGGTGCAGTGGGTGGGAGGGGATAGGTAGAAGCAGACTACACAAACTCTGTATTCTGAAAACTGGTCATTAAAAGGAAAGAATGACCAGTTTTTATCTTGCCTTTCTAGTTAGGAACCATACTTCAAGATAACCAAAGAGCTTGGGCTAATGAGGAGAAGCTCTTTATTTTATAAAGAATACCTGCTAATAAATGAAGAGAACATAATATAATTAGAAAATCATGA
This sequence comes from Balaenoptera ricei, assembly GCF_028023285.1. Taxonomy (NCBI): domain Eukaryota; kingdom Metazoa; phylum Chordata; class Mammalia; order Artiodactyla; family Balaenopteridae; genus Balaenoptera; species Balaenoptera ricei. The sequence continues at coordinate 74,639,228 of NC_082648.1, forward strand.
TTTTTCCAACTCTTAATGAAACAATTGGGTCAGGCAACAACAATAACCAGTAGACACTAAAACCATTAGGAGAATTGATGAAGAACTGGTTATTTGCATGGTATCAAAATATCATCAAAGAATTAACTAAATCACTTAATAATAGAGATACACGGCTGTCTCCCCCTTAACAAAGTAATCAATCATGAAACATGGGACTACCAGACATTCCATCTCTTGAAGTGATACACTGTAAAGTATTACTTATAAAGTACAAAACATTACTTATGAAGTGTTCTTGCCAAAAATGTTTAACCTTAATATAACCAAGGCTTCAAAGCTAACTTTTAGTAAATACAATGGATACAGGAACAAGTAAAATTATGAAAAAAAATAATCAGATAAATATTCATCATTTTTCAGAGAGAGGAGGAAAAAATGGGGGAGATTCTATATTAAAAAGACTTAGGACATGTAACATCCAAATACAATGCAGGGTCCTTGACTGGATCCTGGGACAACTGAGGAAATGTGAATATGATCTGGACGTTAGATAATATAAGGTATTGTTGTCAATTTTGTTAAGTGTGATAAAGTTATTGTGGTTATGTAAACAGAAAAAGACTTTTTTAGAGATGCACACTAAAATATTTAGGGGAGAAATGTCTGCAATTAAAATATTCTTACAAAAAAACAGATGAAGCAATTAGAGTGGAATGTTAATAAATGTTAACTATTAATCCAGGTGATGGGTATTCATCATACTATCCTTTCTTCTTCACGTTTGAAAATTTTCAGAGTTGAAAAAAATCAGACGTACCTTAAAACGTTGCAAACGTCCAATTTTTTCACCAACTTCAGCCTCCATTGATATCAATTCATTCTTCTGTTTCCAATTTTCTTTTCTAAGTTGTCTCTCCATTTCTACTAAAGTAGTATATTGCCTTATGAGTGACTTTTCATTCACTTGTAAGACTGTGATCTTTCTGCTATTTTCTGAAAGTGTTTTTTTCATTTCATCTGAATCCATCTGAAGAGCACTGAGCAAATTCTGCACAAAGTCACATTTATATTACTTGTTAAATCTAGCTATCTTGGGCTTCCCTGGTGGCGCAGTGGTTGAGAGTCTGCCTGCCAATGCAGGGGACACGGGTTCAAGCCCTGGTCTGGGAAGATCCCACATGCCGCGGAGCAACTAGGCCCATGAGCCACAACTACTGAGCCTGAGCGTCTGGAGCCTGTGCCCCGCAACAAGAGAGGCCGCGACAGTGAAAGGCCCACGCACCGCGATGAAGAGTGGCCCCCGCTTGCTGCAACTAGAGAGAGCCCTCGCATAGAAACGAAGACCAAACACAGCCAAAAAAAAAATTTTTTTTTAAATAAATAAATAAGTCAGGAGCTCTTTAAAAAAAAAAAAAGAAATCTAGCTATCTTAGTTTGTACAGTATTGTATATTGATTTTAAAAGTACTTTACTTACATTATATTCTTTAATTTTTATAGCATCTTGTTGGATTTGATCCTCAAGTTTTCTCTTTTCCTCTTTCATTGTTTCAGATTCTGTTTTCCAGGCCTCCTTTTCACTTAAAAAAATAAAAATGACAATACAGTAAACCTAATAAAATATTTAACTATAGGAAGAGATAGCTATAGATTATGGAAATTTATTTTCCATAAAATAAGATGAATCATAACTAGTCAATATCTGATAACATAAGTAGAAATTCCACTTGAAAGGATTTATCCTGAAAGTTATATTTTTATTTAATAAATGAAAGGTAAAGAAATTATTTTATCAAATTATTTTCATTAATCTACAAATTATTAGTCTACAATTGTTACAATATAACAATTATAGCTGAATCTTATAAACATTTTATTAAAAACAGAAAACAATTAAGAAAATAATCAATACCCCAAACTAATTCTGGAAATCAAGTCTCAGTATTCTGACCCTACTCTTAAATTTGAGTGTTAAATACTTATAAAATATCTAGAATACAAACAAAATGAGAAATCATTAGACTTAAAAAAAGGTGTATAAGACATTGTTGCCTACCCAGACCTGCAATCTGCTTGGCATAAACCAATTATGGTGTCAGCATTCTCTTTGAACTGAATGATTCAAACCTGGACATATGACTTGGACAGCTCATTAACCCAATTCTGACTAATGAGATCTAAGTCTGCCAGCAGCCTCTGGAAAAAATTTCATGTAAAAATAAAAAGTTATGTGAAAAAAAAATGCCCCTCTTCTTCAATGGTCATGGTTCCATCTTCCTTGAACTCCTTCCTGCATCTATTTTATAACCACCATAGGAGATAATATGACCTATACTATAAGACTCCCAAACATGACCTACCCTATAATTAGCTTTGGGTTTCTTGTTACATCAAATCGTAGTCACTCTTACTGTTTAAATCACCTTTGATCAGGTATTCTAACTATTACTAAGGATATTAGCCCATTGGTACAGATGAGATGGCAGAGATAAGCACAAACAAGTTAGTTCCCCATGAAAATATATGAATAATGATGACGGTGATAATGAAGAACGATGCTAACAGCTGACATTTATACACAGTTCATATGTGCTATAATATTCACAAAATGCTCATATCTGGGCATTTTCACATAATTCACTTAAGTTTCATAATAACCCTATGAAAAAGTATTACTATCACAGAATTTTATAGATAAGGAACTAAGACACAAAGTGGAGGTGAAGAGGCAGGAAGAAAAAGTAAAAGAAAATATCTAAATATTTTTTGTTACTTAGCTTTAACACGAATATTCTACAATAATATTTATAAAGTTTTGCTAACACCTATACCTTAGGTATTCTTTATATAATAAGCTTTGTTGATGACGAATTACTGCGAATTTTCTGTTATAGTCTTCAAGAGAATCTTCTAAATTCTTTAACTTATTTTCTTTATATTCTAGTTCCTAAAAATTGGTTTAAAAATGAGAATGAAAAAAGCATCAGGATATATTTTAAATTTGAAGGTATAAATTCATATTCTGACAAGATTATAGAAAAATATACAAAAGATAATAGCAAATCCATAAGCAGCACAGGTCATTTCTATGATTATTCTGAACACCTTATGGCATATGGAATGAGGTAATATGTGTAAATGAGAAGTGCTATGAAACAGGTAAAATTATTTTCATCATACAGAATAGTTACAGTAACCATACAAATGATCAGATACAGTGGTTACAAACTTACCTTTAGCCACTCAGTCCCACATACCCTTTAGTGAACATATGCATTCATAGCTTCAGTCAAATTGTCCTTTCCAATTATTTCATTTTGAAGATGAAGAAACTTGAGACTTAGAAAGATCAAGTGACTTACTCAACATTAAAAAACTCATTAATACTACTCTTGGTAACCATTTTCTAAGCACATATGCCAAGCTCAGTGCCAGGAGCTTTACATATTGCAGATCTAACACTTGCAGTCAGGTCTGGCTGACTCCAAAGACCTTGCTACTTCTATCACTCTATGCTGCCTTAGGATTGGGAGTCCAAGTACTTGTTTTGCCACTTTGAACAGGTTTTCAGATTCCAAATTGGTTCTCTAATCTACCACAATGCTTCTCATGTGCTTTTTATATAAAGATGAAAAAAAATGAATCTTATCACAAGTAACATGACAATGCAATACTTCTATCACTTATTGACAGTGTTCCTATATTTCAGAAGAATAAATTCATGAAGAGTGCTAAAATTATAAATTTAGAAGTAATGATATAACATGAATTATAAAGTAATGTTCTAATAAGTAAATTCTAATACTCAAAAGAAGATTAATTAATATAATTTACAAATACAAATACAAGCATTTGATAATCATAACTCAAGTATATTCACAAATGGATTATTTAGGAAAGGGAAACAGCAGTGCTTATAATCAAAAACTTACTTTCATTGATTCATTTTTGTGATTATATTTGCAATGTATGTGATATTACGGGTATTCACACTCAAATGAAATAATGAAAAGCATCTTTCATTAGGCCATTCATAATGACTATGATATAGACAGCAAAACTGAGAAACAAACACAGGGCAAGCAGTATCCTTTCTAATTTGCTAACAGATTAACTAACACCTTACAGGGTAAAGGGAAGAAAGAGATAAAAGACAATTTTGTTTAAAAGTTTCTTCTTGTAGTTAACACACAAAAAAAGGAACGATTCTAATCATTACACAAAAAGCTGTGTCAGACTTTATTTATGTGAATTGCTTTTCCAACCAGCAATAAATAAAAGAGCTCACCTTATTTATACATTACTACCTCATAGTAGCTGTGTGTTATTCTATCTGTCAATCATATATTTCATATGAATGGCACGCATGCTTCTCATTCAGATGAATGGAATAAACTGCTTTTATTCATAACATTCCATCTAATATCAAAATCATTAAAAAAACATTTCACTGTTAATATTCTAAGAACGCAAAGGAATATATGATGATTAAATTATAAAACATACTATCAACTATTTTTGTTACTCACATATAAAATTTTCAGTACCTGTAAGATATGTATTAAATATTCATTCTGAGAATTAATGATATTGGCACTAGATGGTGCTATCCCATCAGGTAAGTCTACTCCTTTAAACACAACATTTGATCCTTCTGATTGTCGTAAAAGACTGGTCTCTTTTTCAAGATGATCTATCTGCAAACGAGCAGTTCAAAAATGAGAATCTCATCTCTTACACCCAAAGAAAGACAAATTTAAAAGCAGTAACTAACACTTCCTACTGAACATCTTGAACAAGTAGATATATGAATGCTCTGCCAAGTATTAATTAAATTATAATTTAATTTATAATTACTACTACTTAGAAATGTCTAGGAATATATTTAGAATTTTTGTATCCTTTTATGTTATACGGTACTAATTTTTCCACTAATTTAATTTAAAAAATTCAAACAGAAGCTTTCCGAATGCTGAAAGAATTAATTCAAGGGGCATTTTCTCATAAAATAGTCATTTAAAAAAAATTAAATGTTTCACATAAAATTTTTATTCATATGTTTAGCATTTTCTTTTATATAATAAAATTCTCACCTTTAAATTTGCTTTTGTCAACTGCTGAGAATAATTTATAGCCTCCTTCCGAGATTCCCTGAGCTCCTGTCTTAATTCTTCATTCCTTCCAGTAAGTTGATCAACTTGGGCTTTTAAATGCAGATTGGCATCAAATATTCCTTCTGCATTCTTTGATTCTATAGCCTAATATATTTAAATTATATAGAAGAAATGTGAAGAAAAACACTAAAGTCATAGTAAAAAATCTATGTTTAAATAAAATTCACATTTAAGCATTTTACTATTCCCATGTGTAATAAAATATACCAAATCTATCTCTTATTTATAAATTTAAATTTATAAAATACCAGTTTAACCTACAACAGTATTACCAAGCATACTAATCACTTCATTCTAACAATTAACAATATCTAGCTAATCCAAGTAGACTGGTAGACCAGAAAAACAACTAGACAGGAACAACATGACTAGGGTTCAAATATTAACCAATCTCTTATTTGCTGGGCAAGTGACTTAAAATTCCTTATACCTTAGCTTTCTTAACTCTAAAGAAGAGGAAATAATGTTAGCTCTGTCTACTTCACAAGGTTTTTATACAGTCAAAATGAGATAATTTATATGTAAATGCTTTGAAACCATGAAGCATCTGAATTTAAAGCATGAGCAAAGGAATGAAATAGCTACTACATTTAATTAATTAAATTTTTCATTGATTCCTCTCCATACAGTTGAAGCATACATAATAACAAAGGCAAAATATGATAAAATAGTGTTATCCAAGAGTGCTGGATAAACAAAAATAATCTGTCAAATATTAAAATACTATCCAAGAGGCTTCACTGCTCCTAATTCCCCAATAATGGCATATATAAATACACCTATCCCCATGCACACATATACACAATACATACATACCAATAGATCTGGACTTTATGGAATAAAACTGTTAAATGCAAAATAAAGCTTCAGAAATGAAGGCAGAAGACAAAAAAAGTAAGATGAGTAAAATCATATGTAATCTCCTCTTCAGGAGGGTGATCTGGGATTTAACTCATGGCAGTAGATCTGTAAGAGTAAGCCTTTACCCTAAGGAGATCAGAGCAGGCCATGTAAAGTAATAATTTATACTAATTCAAAGGGGATAGCAGAAAGAAGTAGGCAGAAGGAGGTATTCTGACAGATGACAAAGTAGTCTAGTTAGTTGTCTTGCTGAAAAATAGCAACATGTTATCTATAAGTCCTTGTGGTAAAATGAGATTGAATTAGATGGTGATTAGGGGCCCTGAAAAACACCCTATAGCAATAGAAAGTGAACTTAACTGCAGAAGCCGGAATTATCTGATCGAAAGTGTCATTGATTCTGATGATTTCTTAGTTACGTCATTCAGATGGGGCATATCAATCAGAAAAAAAAATGATAACCCAGAAGAGAAGCAGACAAAATCGATGGAAACAAGAATCCTAGGAAGGCCACAGGCTGTCAATTAAAATTAAAAACCTTAGAATCTTTCTGGGCTATTCATTCTGTTTCTATTTTGTCACTAAACAGAGTTTCCCTTGTAGAACAGAGTTTGATCTGAGTATTAGTAGTGGGTAGCATCACAGACAAAAGATGTTCACATAAGAAAGTATGAAGAATCATTTTAGATATTTAAAATAGTGGAGAAAAAACAAAGTCACCAACCAAAGAAGAAAAGTCAGAATTATAAAGGGATATATAGGGAATAAAGGGAATCAAAAGGGTTTCATAAATTTTCTTAATGATTTTCTGCCTCAGGAAGTTTTTAACATACTAGTATCACTCTCTGCTAATAAAATGGTATTATTATTTAAAAAAAAGTTCCATGCAAATGGGAATCAAAAGAAAGCTGGAGTAGCTATACTCGTATCAGATAAAATAGACTTTAAAATAAAGAATGTTACAAGAGACAAGGAAGGACACCACATAATGATCAAGGGATCAATCCAAGAAGTAGATATAACAATTAGAAATATATATGCACCCAACATAGGAGCATTTCAATACAGAAGGCAACAGCTAACAGCTATAAAAGAGGAAATCAACAGTAACACAATAAAAGTGGGGGACTTCAACACCTCACTTCACCAATGGACAGATCATCCAGACAGAAAATTAATAAGGAAAGACAAGTTTTAAATGACACAATAGACCAGTTAGATTTAATTGATATTTGTAGGACATTCCATCCAAAAACAGCAGATTACACTTTCTTCTCAAGTGCACACAGAACATTCTCCAGGATTGATCACATCTTGGGTCACAAATCAAGCCTCGGTAAATTTAAGAAAACTGAAATCATATCAAGCATCTTTTCCGACCACAATACTATGAGACTAGAAATCAATTACAAGGAAAAAAACATAAAAAACACAAACACATGGAGGCTAAAAAATATGTTCCTATGTAACCAAGAGATCACTGAAGAAATCAAAGAGGAAATCAAAAAATACCTAGAGACAAATTACAATGAAAACATGATGATCCAAAACCTATGGATGCAGCAAAAACAGTTCTAAGAGAGAAGTTTAGAGCAATACAATCCTACCTCAGGAAACAAGAAAAATCTCAAATAAACGGAAACAAGAAAAATCTCAAATAAACAATCTAACCTTACACCTAAAGGAACTAGAGAAAGAAGAACAAACAAAACCCAAAGTTAGTAGAAGGAAAGAAATCATAAATATCAGAGCAGAAGTCAATGAAATAGAAACAAAGAAAACAATAGCAAAGATCAATAAAACTAAAACCTGATTCCTTGAGAAGATGAACAAAATTGATAAACCTTTAGCCAGACTCATCAAGAAAAAAAGGGAGAAGACTCAAATCAATAGAATTAGAAATGAAAAAGGAAAAGTAACAACAGACACTGCAGAAATACAAAGCATCTTAAAGAGACTACTACAAGCAACTCTATGCCAATAAAATGGACAATCTGCAAGAAATGCACAAATTCTTAGAAATCCACAACCTTCCGAGACTGAATCAGGAAGAAATAGAAAATATGAACAGACCAATCACAAGCACTGAAATTGAAACTGTGATTAAAAATCTTCCAACAAACAAAAGCCCAGGACCAGATGGCTTCACAGGTGAATTCTATCAAACATTTAGAGAAGAGCTAACACCTATCCTTCTCAAACTCTTCCAAAATATAGCAGAGGGAGGAACACTCCCAAACTCAATCTACGAGGCCACCATCACCCTGATACCAAAACCAGACAAAGATGTCACAAAGAAAGAAAACTACAGGTCAATATCACCGATGAATATAGATGCAAAAATCTTCAACAAAATACTAGCAAACAGAATCCAACAGCACATTAAAAGGATCATACAACATGATCAAGTGGGATTTATCCCAGGAATGCAAGGATTCTTCAAAATATGCAAATCAATCAATGTGATACACCATATTAGCAAATTGAAGGAGAAAAACCAGATGATCATCTCAATAGATGCAGAGAAAGCTTTCGACAAAATTCAACACCCATTTCTGAAAAACACCCTCCAGAAAGTAGGCATAGAGGGAACTTACCTCAACATAATAAAGGCCATGTATGACAAACCCACAGCCAACATCGTCCTCAATGGTGAAAAACTGAAACCATTTCCACTAAGATCAGGAACAAGATAAGGTTGTCTACTCTCACCACTGTTATTCAACATAGTTTTGGAAGTTTTAGCCACAGCAATCAGAGAAGAAAATGAAATAAAAGGAATCCAAATTGGAAAAGAAGAAGTAAAGCTGTCACTGTTTGCAGATGACATGATACTACACATACAGAATCCTAAAGATGCTACCAGAAAACTACTAGAGCTAATCAATGAATTTGGTAAAGTAGCAGGATACAAAATTAATGCACAGAAATCTCTTGCATTCCTATACAATAATGATCAAAAATCTGAAAGTGAAATTAAGAAAACACTCCCATTTACCACTGCAACAAAGAGAATAAAATACCTAGGAATAAACCTGCCTAAAGAGACAAAAGACCTGTATGCAGAAAATTATAAGACACTGATGAAAGAAATTAAAGATGATACAAATAGATGGAGAGATGTACCATGTTCTTGGATAGGAAGAATCAATATTGTGAAAATGACTCTACTACCCAAAGCAATCTACAGATTCAATGCAATCCCTATCAAACCACCACTGGCATTTTTCGCAGAACTAGAACAAAAAAGTCACAATTTGTATGGAAACACAAAAGACCCCGAATAGCCAAAGCAATCTTGAGAAAGAAAAACGGAGCTGGAGGAATCAGGCTCCCTGACTTCAGACTATATTACAAAGCTACAGTAACCAAGACAGTATGGTACTGGCACAAAAACAGAAATATAGATCAATGGAACAGGATAGAAAGCCCAGAGATAAATCCACGCACATATGGTCAACTTATCTTTGATAAAGGAGGCAAGAATATACAGTGGAGAAAAGACAGCCTCTTCAATAAGTGGTACTGGGAAAACTGAACAGGTACATGTAAAAGTATGAAACTAAAACACTCCCTAACACCATACACAAAAATAAACTCAAAATGGATTAAAGACCTAAATGGAAGGCCAGACACTATCAAACTCTTAGAGGAAAACATAGGCAGAACATTCTATGACATAAATCACAGCAAGTTCCTTTTTGACCCACCTCCTAGAGAAATGGAAATAAAAACACAAATAAACAAATGGGACCTAATGAAACTTAAAAGCTTTTGCACAGCAAAGGAAACCATAAACAAGACCAAAAGACAACCCTCAGAATGGGAGAAAATATTTGCAAATGAAGCAACTGACAAAGGATTAATCTCCAAAATTTACAAGCAGCTCATGCAGCTCAGTATCAAAAAAACAAACAACCCAATCCAAAAATGGGCAGCAGACCTAAATAGACATTTCTCCAAAGAAGACATACAGATTGCCAACAAACACATGAAAGAATGCTCAACATCATTAATCATTAGAGAAATGCAAATCAAAACTACAATGAGATATCATCTCACACCGGTCAGAATGCCATCATCAAAAAATCTCCAAGCAATAAATGGTGCAGAGGGCGTGCAGAAAAGGGAACCCTCTTACACTGTTGGTGGGAATGTAAATTGATACAGCCACTATGGAGAACAGTATGGAGGTTCCTTAAAAAACTAAAAATAGAATTACCATATGACCCAGCAATCCCACTACTGAGCATATACCCTGAGAAAACCATAATTCAAAAAGAGTCATGTCCCACAATGTTCATTGCAGCTCTATTTACAATAGCCAGGACATGGAAGCAAGCTAGGTGTCCATCGACAGATGACTGGATAAAGAAGATGTGGTACATACATACAATGGAATATACCCAGCCATAAGGAAGAACGAAATTGGGTCATTTGTTGAGACGTGCGTGGATCTAGAGACTGTCATACAGAGTGAAGTAAGTGAGAAAGAGAAAAACAAATATCATATATTTACGCATATATGTGGAACCTAGAAATATGGTACTGATGAACCAGTTTGCAGGGCAGAAATTGAGACACAGATGTAGAGAACAAACGTATGGACACCAAGGGGGGAAAGTGGCGGGCGTTGCTGGTGGTGGGATGAATTGGGAGATTGGGATTGACATATATACATTAATATGTATAAAATAGATAACTAATAAGAACCTGCTGTATAAAAAAAAAAATAAAATTCAAAAAAAAAGTATTCAACTATTGACCAGTCATAAAAAAAGCAATTCAATGAATAAGACTTTTTTCTATATAAATCAAGCATAGTATAATAATGCATGTTAAGTATGTTCAGATTATGTAAATGACATAGATTTAAATATTAAAAATCTAAAAATGTATACTTTATTCAAGTTTATATAACAGACACTCATCAGTACTGTAGAACTCTTAAGTCCTTATATGGTAAATATAAATAGAACATCATTTAATGGCTAAAATCTTTCTCATAGTAATTCTTAAGTCTTTAAATATTCAAAATATTCTTACTACAGACTATTACACTTCTAGGTTTGTGGTGTAAGGTCCTAGCAGACCTACCCTCCCACATTTAACAAGTGAATACAAAAAACTACTACATGAAAGTTCTAGAAAATGAACAAAAGCAACAGATTTTGGAGGGGACTTGAAACTTGGAAGACAGGACTAGCAAGCAGTAAATTTGTTGTTTTTAAGGCTTAACTGTGAGGGCAAGCTGCAGTTCCAGTGACCTGTCTTCTTTCTGGCCTAAAAACCAGAGGATAGGGCCCAAAGCCACAGAATAATGAGAGGGGAATTCCAGAAATAAAAGAACCAACAAAAGGGATCTTCAAGTTCTGTGTAAAAGCTCTGCCAGGTCTCAAGCTGACCGTTAAAACAGAAAAATGGAGATGACAGAAGAAAGTATCAGTGAACTTGAAGATAAATCAATGGGAATTATCCAACTGGGAACAGAAAAGATAAAAAATTAGGAACAAAAAAATGAACAGAGCCTCAAGGAGTTGTGGGACAATATCAAAAGGTCTAACATGTTTCACTGGAGTCCCAGAGAGAATGAGGCAAAAAAATGATTGAAGAAATTAAAGGCGGAAAACTTCCCAATTGTGGTGAATAGCATAAGTGAACAGATTCAAGCTCAGCAAACCCCAAGCAAGCTATACACACACACACACACACACACACACACCCTTGGCACATTGCAGTCAAACTGGCAAAAACCAAATAAAAAGAGAAAGTTTTGAAAGTAGCCCAAGAAGAACTACACATTTCATACAGGAGAACAATGACTCGAACGACAACAAATGTTTCATCAGAAACGGTGGAGATCAATGAGAGTGGAACAACATCTTTGAAGTGATGAAACAACAAAATAAAACCATTAATATAAAAATAACTTACATTAACTAGTCTTTCAAGACTGGGAATAATTAGAGATGTTTCCCCTCCTTTAACATCAGGATCTTTCTGCATTTCCTTAATAGCTTGCAATATTTCTTTCATACCTTCTTCAAGTTGCTTATTTTCTTCAACTAATTCTTTTACTAAAATGAAATACTTTTTTCATTGAATGAATAGATTTTTTTACAATTTACACTATGCTATATAGATGACAGATACTTCACATACAGTAAAAATAACCCATTTATAAAATGCAAATACAAATAAATGTACAAAAAATTCAACTATAAACCCAATGTGTGAATAATGAAGTTAAGTCGCACACCTATTTAAATCTTATGCATATACATATATATCTCATGGCTGAAAGAAATAAATCATAAGCATACTTTGCCTTTACATTAAAAATTTCTTAAATTTGTTTTTCTAACTGTACTTTCATTAGAGAATAAAAGAGAAAAATAGACTTATTTATCATCACAATAAATTCAGATTAATAACATGCTCTGAAAATGAATATAGCAAGGCAAACCAAATAGATGAATGAGAGACGGAAGTCTATACATTATAGAGTTAGTTAAGGCTAAAACAGACTAGAAAACAGAATGTAGTAAAGTCCTTTCAACCCCATAATTTTCAGTACAGACTAAATAAGAAAAATAAGAGATAATAGTGACTTACATTTATTCTGAAATTTGGCTATTATTGTTCTACTTCTTTCTAAATCTCTTTCCTTTTCAATTAGTTCTCTTGAAAGAAATTCATTCTAAACAAAACATAAAGAGAAAAAAATTGATTTTTTAAAAAAATGACAATAGTTTATAGTTTTGAAGTTTAAAGAAGTTTGACCAATCGAGGTTTAACACACCCACAGCAAGCTATAGAAATGTAGCAGCACTCACAAAAATAAAATAAAATCTAAAAGGTAAAACAGATAATGATCCTCCTCCCACCTTCTCCCTCCCCCCCACCCCACACCCATGGCAAAAGGCAAACAGATAAGGAAGGTTTTTGTCTTTGGCACCACAATCATCTCTTCTAATGATCTGCCTTTACACTACCCGTTCTGCCTGGTTTCAATGGCTTCAATGGCTTCTATGACGTTCAAGCTCTATTTCTGCATTTCTACTCTGTGCTTCTTTGATCAATAAATCCTGTGCTATGGCTTCATTCTAAAGAAACATTTAATAAATTAGGCAAGTCAATGAGTTCATTTCAGATGTATTGCATTTTTAGATCTTTTAAAAGACAGAATGTGTATAAATTAGTGTTAATGTGCAAACATAAAAGAATTCTTATTATAATTGCTACTTATCGAATTTTGTTAGAGAAGTCATAAAAAAGAATTAAAAAAAAAAATCCCAGGAATGTAATTTGGAGGAGAGCTCACCTGAGATCTAAGAAATATTAGTTCTGTCCGTAGCTGTTCTATAAGATTTGCAAGTGGATCTATCTGAGATAATTTTGATTGTGCAGTAATTGGCACAGGGTCCAGAACATTAACTTCAAGTTTACTTTTCAAAATCTCTGTCTGTACGGGTACTTCACTTTTTCCTACATCTTCTTTGAAATTGGTATCAGCGTAGTTTATTGGGGTATGAACCTGTTCATCTTCTGATGTTGCTACTTGTGATTTAGCCACGTCAGCTCTATTTTCATGAATTTGTTGACAAAGTATTGCAGATTTTTGCCTAAGTGATAACTTCTGCATTAAGTCTGAAGCTGTTGATAAGGCTCGTAAAGAAGAATCACTTTTTTGTGTGAAATTAGTCTTCTCAAGTGCCTGATGGCTTCCTGATACTTTCTTCATAGACTCATCAGAAACAGAGTATAAATGGTCATTTATTTCTTCATGATTCTCCCTACTAAAGGTATTGACTAATGATTCTAGATTTGTTAAAGACTGTAGACAGGGTGCTTTAAAAATCTCTCTTATTGTAATAGTTTCTGGAGGCGAAATATTATCTTTCACTTGTATAGATGAAGAATGTCTAGTTAAAGAGACAAAAGGATCCACTTCACTTTCTACACTATGACGAATTTCAGATAACATTCTTGATAATGATCCTATGGTCATATTCTCTTCAGGCTCATTCTGATATGACTGTGGAATATTGAATGATGGTCTCCTATGTGCAGCTCTACTTTATCTGAACTCCTAATCTGTATTCAGAGTAAATAATGTCTCATTAATGAATTTTGGGATTGACAGGTTATTGAAATAAAACATTTTCCTTTTATTTAACAAGTATAAAAAGAAGCAATGTCCAAAATGAGATAATGGGGGCAGAAATGAAAGCCCTGATAATAATATTTTTCTTTATTCTCTTCACCATAGCAGTACCTTACTATTTACCTTTGATTGTGCTTCACTCATATTTTTGAGGCTCATGAAATCAAATTTTTTTTCTCCCATTTTATTCTCTTGAGAAAAGTTTTCAGTTAGGTTCAGGTCCTCAACAGTTAATCCTACATATAAAAGAATTAACAAATGAGAAACATAAAAATAACTCTGCTATTATTCTAATACTTTAACTCTTAAAAACTAGAATCAAGTTTTAACTCAAACAAAAGGTAGAATATTTCCAAAATCCTTGATCTATATGTAGCCTCCCATACAACTTCCTGATTTAGCTCACTTTTAATAAGATATTAATGAGTTGTTTATTTTTTGATATTGAGCTCCATGAGCTGTTTGTATATTTTGGAGATTAATCGTTTGTCCGTTGTTTCATTTGCAAATATTTTCTCCCATTCTGAGGGTTGGCTTTTCGTCTTGTTTATGGTTTCCTTTGCTGTGCAAAAGCTTTTAAGATACAATGGAATATTACTCAGCCATAAAAAGAAACGAAATTGAGTTATCTGTAGTGAGGTGGATGGACCTAGAGTCTGTCATACAGAGTGAAGTAAGTCAGAAAGAGAAAAACAAATATCGTATGCTAACGCATATATATGGAATCTAAAAAAAAAAAATGGTATTGATGAAACTAGTGGCAGGGCAGGAATAAAGACGTAGACATAGAGAATGGACTTGAGGACATGGAGGGGGCGTGGGGGGAAGCTGGGGCAAAGTGAGAGTAGCACTGACACATATACACTACCAAATGTAAAACAGATAGCTAGTGGGAAGCAGCAGCATAGCACAAGGAGATCAGCTCTGTGGTTTGCGACGACCTAGAGAGGTGGGATAGGGAGGGTGGGAGGGAGGTTCAAGAGGGAAGGGATATGGGGATATATGTATGCATATGGTTGATTCACTCTGTTGTACAACAGAAACTAACATAGTATTGTGAAGCAATTATACTCCAATAAAGACATATTCAAAAAAATAAATAAAATAAAATAAAAATAATCTTAAAAAAAGATATTAATGAAAAACAATTACAAATTTTATCTTCTCTATCATTCTTTTCTCCTATTAATAAGTACTAAAATAGTTAAAAGACACATATTAAGAACGTAGATAAGAATCATGAGTAATGACTAAATTGCTTAATACACTAATAAATTATGAAGTTTTGCCCTTCTAGAAATTTTTGATGTATTGTACTATAGACAGCATAATGCTAAAAAAAACAAAACAAAAACAAACAAAAAAAACCCTCTATTATTCATAGATACTTGTGGGTTTGGGCCAAGTTAGAAAAAAAAATTCCTTCTCTATGGTCTTACAAAAAAGCACTGTAATAGCTATTAAAAAATAAACCAACTGTTCTCTTTATATCATGTAAGATAAAACAAAACAAAAAATTGTTAATTTTTATTCAATAAAACATTACTTTCACTTAGTAAAGAATAATGTACAATTAAAGTTTCCAATGCATAGCTTTTAAGGAAAAAGAAAAAATTAACAGTAATTTATATTGACAAAAATTACTAAGTTTTATTATTACTAATCACAACATACTGGGATTGTCTAGAAATTAATACAGACTATACTGTAAATTTTTCAAAAGTCCATGATTCTGATGTTTGTTTTTTGTTCACTTATTATTCTTTTAACTGTTTAGATTTAGGACTAAACTCAATGACACTCACTCATACACTCTTCATCAGGCCATTATTTTCATTTATCAAACTTGTAGCAAAACCACAGTAATACAGCAATACCTATTTCTAACATATAGAAAATTACAGATCCAGACAGTTCATTTTCCAATGATTCTTTTAAAGGTTTGGAATAACAGTATACCTGAAGTTGCAGTTCTTTTTCCTTTTTCTTGAGCCATTTGACGAATTTTTTTCTTCAGATCAAGTCTTTCTTCCTCTAGGCTTTCAATCTACAAAATTAAAATTGTTAGTATTTTTCTTTACTTCAACCAGGAAAATAACCAATTGACTACTGCACTTGCCTCTTTCAAAAGAATCTGGTTTTCAGCTCTGTACTGCTGCTGTTTTAAACTTTTGCTATTTCTGAATTCAGTTAAATCAATCATTGTCTTTGGTTCAAGGCCTAAAATAAAAAGAAAAATGATTAAAACCTTATTAATATTCAAATGAACTATGAAAACTTCATCCAGCAACTGGTTATCATCAAGCAACTGGTTATAATCTATTTAGCCAGCATCACTGCAGAATGGGGGACTTTTTGTTCAAGAATTTTTCAGGTATTTGAACTGTAACCATACAAGCTAAAATTTTATCACAATTATTAATGGAAATCCTGACAAAGACATATTATGATCTGTCTTCCATGTTGGACTGTCAGAGAGGTACTATAATGTATTAAAAACAGAAGCTTTGTAATAAAACAGAGTTGGGTTCAATTCCCACTTTCAACTATTAACTGGTTGTAGGGATAATACTATATGTATTACACTACATGTGTATGAATCTATACACGTAGGGATAGTACTATATGTATTACACTACATGTGTATGAATGTATACACGTATTTCTTTTTGGCTTGTTGTCAGGGGTATAATAAAATTAACCCAAATAAAGTACTTATAGCAGTGCTTGGCACATAGTAGTCAATATTAATATCAATATCAATTATATTTTATCATGACTAGACTGATGCTCTCAGTGTGCCTCTTTCCTAACTTCCCATTACTAAGCAGCTATGCTCTGAAAACCAGATATCAAGATTGTCTCAAGTAATTCTAAAGCAAGATTTGGGGTCTTTAAAAAACAGAAAATCTGGTGTTTGTGATGGCTCAGTCACCTTTAGGAATGTCCAGACTGAAGTTGGCCATGATCTGATAGATCAAGTTGATTAGACTAAGTCTAACTTGAGGTCCTGGCATGACTCTGGGTCCTAGATAGACACTTTTTTACAAATAAATAATATGTATAAAATATTTATTTTTCCTTCCTTTAGAGAATAGTTTTTACAGGTGATCATTTTAGCTCTAAGAAACCATTAACTGGTATTTACCAAGTATACTGAAATCATGATTTAGATATTTATTTCCATTTTAAAGTAGCAATTTAGATTGGACTGTTGTAACATTCAAACTAGTAATATTCACTAATGAAATATTTATTGATATCAATATATAAACTCTCAAGCTATATTTACTAATTACTTCTTAGAATCAATAGTAACCTTAAAATACTCAAGTAAAACTTAGTGCAAATTATAAAAGTCAAGTATTTAAAAGTCTTAAAAAGGATTAAACAGTATTTCTAAATGTCCCCATGCATTCATCTGAAACTAGAGCATTTTGCAAACTAACAAACTACTTTTGTTGGAAAAAAAAAAAAAAGGTTAACTTCTAACAGTGGTATTAACTAAGTAGCTTTCCTTTTTTTAAGCATGCAATTATTATTGAGGAGATCTCGGACTGAATATAGCAGTGCTCCAGGTCTGCCCGACCACCATCCCAGCTCCATCAAATCCATAATCCCACTTCAACTGGAACAGCTCCATTTTTACTTGTTTTAAATATTTTTATAGGAGGAATTATTAAAAAAAAAAAAGCATCCAACTATTTAAAAATAATCACAAACAACAAAAAAATGACTTGACAATTAGGTTGAGCAAACTACATATCTTAAAAGATGACTTACCCATACGCTCTTTAAGTGCCTCATTCTCATCGAGGAAATCATTGATCTTCAATTCAAGTTTATTGATTTCCTTTGTCAATACTTCAATCTCTCGATCTCTTATTTTAATTTGGTTTTTACAATTCTTTATTTCAATAACAGCATCTTCTAAGCCATAAACTCCCTGAAAAATACCCATTATAATTTAAATATAACATTGTTTATTTGAATAAATTGTCAAATTCATGAATTTGTTTTCTTATTAAGTCTGAGGGGAAGTGCACATATAACTAAGATTGACATCTGTAAACTGTGTTTTTTACTCTACTTTTAAAAAACAAATCCAGTAATAATAATAACGGGAAATGGAACAGTTGAAATTTCCCAGTACAGCATCCTAATGGCAAAGTGACTCAGAATATTACACATAAAACACTTAACAAAATATAGAAAAGGAATAGTAAGGGAGAATCAGCAATACCATTAGAATATGTAGGTTATTAGTTGCCTGACTTAGCAGTAATCAGATTTAAAAATATAGAAAGTACAAAGTAAGGCTGTGTTGGCACAGTAGGTGTTAAAACTGCCTCTGTTACAACTTTTAGACAACTAATCAGTGGTGTCACATCTACATGGTGGTACAATGACACAGATTACGAAGAATCTAATCCTGCTGCCTCACCAAAGCTGATTATCTGGGCAAAATGCTTTAATCAAATGGTTTGAAAACAATTCTGCCAAAAAGTAAAGGCTGCACAAAAGTTTGAACACTTCAGTATAAATCAATTAGGATAATCTTTATCACGAGATACTTCTGGAATGTTTTTAAATGGTATACAGAAAATGGCACAGAACAGTCTATAAGTGGCAAGAATAATTCTAAGCTCCTTGATTGACAAGATAAAAATACATACCGATTCATAATCTTTTAATTGCTTCAAAGTCTCAACTAGTTCTTTATCCTTTTCCCTAGCATCAGCCTCAGCCAGTTCAGCTGTTCTCTCAGCCTCTTTAGTTCTGTCTTCTAAAATTTGAATCTTAGACTGAATTTTCATGTAATGAGTCTGCTGAGAAAGTGCTGAAGCTCCTACAGGGTAAAAATTAAAATCATGAATGAACTGAATTGACTACTTACTCCTATAAAACACTGGTTCCAGTATGGGAAGCAGGAAAAGTGGTATGTCACTAAAAAAAGTCCATTTAAAATTGTAATTTTATATTTGTAAAATAAAGTTTTGATTTGGTTTTATTTATAAAACTAAAAAGGAAATTTTAATAAAATCTTAGCTGAAAGGGTACAGATTATAAAAGATTGGAAAACACTGCTTTACAAAGAATGATAATTGTGGCAAAGGCTGCTGTTTCTAATAGTTAAGCTCCCTTTCGTCCACTGTAATAGAACTATGGATTTTTAGATGGACACATGGCCACTTGAAATAAAGACTAAATTTCTACTTACATTCCAGTAGCTAGGTGTGGTCATGAGACTAATAGGATATAAACAGAAAGACCATGTGCACATTTCAGGAAATGTTTTTAAAGGAGAGGAGTGAAACCTTCTTTTCTCCTTCCTCCTTCCTGCCAGCTGGAATATGGACATTAGGGCTGGAACTCAAACAGTCTCCTTAGAACATGAGATGGAAGCCACATGCTGATAGTCAAAGCAACAAGATATAGGGTCCCTGGTATCTGGTATTTCTACAAGTAGCTCACCTACACTAAACTAGTTGCCTCAACTTTGATTATATCATGGAAAAGTACATTTCCATCCTGTTTAAACCATTGTTACATTTGATTTTTTTCTGTCACTTGCAGCTAAACTTAACTGTAACTAATAGTTTAAAAATTCCTACTTGTACATCTTAACAAACTATTGCTAAGACCAAAATATAGTATTCGTATCATTCTAAAATTTACTGACAATCATTCTTACACTCATCCATAATAAACATCTACTGATTTATAGGGCATATACTTACATACGGGCACTGGACTAGTGTGGGAGATCACACATGTTTATAAGAAGTGAGCCCTGTTCTCTGGAGTGAACAGCCTAGCTGGAGAATGTGACAGAGGCTCCTGTCCCTAAAATCTATTCTCCCTTTCTTCTGCAAGGCCCTCCACAATATATTACCTGCCTATCCTTCAGTACATGCCCTTTGCTTCTTGCCTCCTCTTCCTCTACCTCGCTGTTTGGGATTGGATGTGAGGGTAAAGTTCCATTTTGCATGAGGCAGATGAAGGCAATACCCTAGACTGCCTAATTCTAGACCAATACACAAGTGAGAAATAAACTTCTATCTTGATTTTGCCACCATTTTTCAGATGCTTCTGCGAGCTAAAACTAATCCTAACCAATGAAGGGAGAACACCATTAACTGTCATGTACAAGTTAAATTCAAGATACAGAGTATACTCTAGTACACACACCTTCTGTGGACTTTAGGAATTACATGACTACAGACTGACAGAAGTGTCACTATATAAGACCTCTTCCTTATTTGACAGCAGAGATCAACCGCCACTTTTTCTCCTGGTGCCTGGAATATGCAAACCCCACAACATCAGTGATCCTTTTAAAGCAATTTAAGCTGTCAAAGAATAATTCTAATACATACATAATACAGACACATGTAGAAATAAGTATAGCAAGTGGGCCTTGATGCTGCTCAACAATCACACTATACTTCCCTGGTCTGGTTCATTCTTCCAGATGACCATTTCCTACCTTCTCTTGACTTCTCTCTCCTCAAACTTCTAATATATCTGCCTCTATCCTCACTTTCAGCTGAGAACCTTGCTCCCTCATTCACTGAGAAAACCAAAACTTTTACTGTCAGGACATCTACCCAGCCACATCTGACGGTAACTATACACTCCACCTTTCTTCCTGTTACTATGGATGAACTCTCTGTGCTCCTAAGCCAACTACTCCACTGAACACTAGATCCTATCCCATTGCCTTCTCAGGAATATTACTCCAGAAGTCCTTCTCTCCCTCCCTTGCTTCATCAATTCATGAACTGCTTCCTCTTTAATGGATCTTTCCTATTAACTTAGAAGCATGATTATTTCTTCCATTTAAAAGAGAAAAACATTTTCTTTATCCCCCTTTCCCCTCAAGCTACCACTCTATTTTTCTCCTTTCCTTCACAGAAACAGCACTCAAAAGTCTCTGTATTGGCTCTATTTCATCTCTACCCATTTTCTCTTGAACCAAAAATGATCACTGCTAAATCCAGTGGTCAATTTTCAGTGCTCCTCTTGTCTTAGCAGCAGCAGTGAATACCGTACGGAACACAGTTGCTTAAGCTCTTCCTTGATGACATTCCACATGTGAGTTCCAGGGCTCTACATGCTCCTGGTTTTCCTCCCATCTCTCTGGTCATTCCTTCCCAGTCTTTTTGGTTGTTCCTTTTCATCTCCCCAAGTTCTAAAGTAAAAGCATCCCAGGGCTCAGTCTTAAGATTTTTCTTTTTAACCAACATTTTCTCCTTTGATGATCTCAGCCAGTTTTCATGACTTCAAGTACCATTTTTATGCATAAAGTTCCCAAATTAATATGTTTAGCCTAGACTGTCCTCATGAACCTCAGACATATATACAAGTACCTACTTAACATTTTCACTCAGATGTCTAATAGGCATCTCACACTTAACATGTCCTGTTTAACTAAGTACCTGACCATCTCTAAACCTGCTCTTTCCACAGCCCTCCCCAGCATTCAGACCAAAAGCCCTGATAACTTTTACATCCTACATCTGATCTGTCAGCAAATTTCGTTTCTATCACCTTCAAAATACATCCAGAACTGACTACATGTAACTCCACTGCTGTCTCCAGGTTATTGCAGTAGTCTCATAACAGGTTCCCTGCTTCTCTCCTTACCACTCCTAAAGCCTATGGCAGACACAGTCCAAGTCAAAATATATCACTCCTTTCTTCAGAAATTTTCTTTGATGTCCATTCTCACTTAAAAGAAAAGCCGAAGTCCTTACAATGAACTGTGAGGCCCCATATGATATGGCCCCTCGTTACCTCTCTGATCTCATCACCTACTACTGCCCACTTGCTCCCCCTGCTCCAGCCACAAAGGCTGCTTTGTTGTTCCTCAGACATGCTCAGTACACTCCTGCTTCAGTGCCCTGCACTTATTCTCACTGCTTAGGGACATCCACATGGCTCACTCCCTCATCTTCTTTAAGTCTTTGTTCAAATATCTCCTCAGTGAGGCTTCTGCCTCACTATCTAAATTACAACCACACTACCATTATTTCACTTACACACAAACACACACATAGACTCACTCATTATTTCCCCTTTGTGTCTAATTTTTTTTTATCTTCAGCAATTACAATAAATACGTCATGAACTTATTATGAATAGTTTGCATTAATGTGCTCTGGTATAACGACAGTATATAGTGTTTTGGAAATATAAGATCACTAATGTTGTAAGGGCTTACATTCAAAGGATGTGATGAGTTAGGTAAGCTAGCATGACCCAAGGTAGGGAGAATATGATGACATATCAAGTTGGGTAAGGTTAATTCAAATGTTGACAAGTCAATTACTTCTGAAAAATCTCTGCGATGTTGCTACACTGATCAAAATTTTATTTTCTCCCATTCTTTGTTAATTACAAAAAGGAGGATAAATACAATTATATCACCATTTTTCATTTCTTTTATACAGCCCATCTGGTAATAGAGGTTAATGTAATTTTCATCAGAGAAAAACTATAGAAAATACTGCCATCATTTACATGTGTAAATACTAATATCATAAATACAGTAGTCAATAATACCTTGTACAATTTTTTAAAAAATATAAAATTCAAATAAAGAAAAATCACTAATATATCTGTTGGCATAACATAATTTCATTTTAATACAAATAAAATATTTTAAAAACTTAATGGTATATAAAATGACTCTATATACTTATAAAACATTGAATTACCTTTGTTTCTTTGGAGCTCATTTTTCAAATCTTCAATAATAAAAGTATTTTTTTCCATTTCTTTCGTATATTGCTCTACTTGGTCAGTGAGCATCTTAATTTGACTATCTCGTTCTTGTATACCCTATAAAATATTTTGAATATTACATAGTATCACTTTATGAATATTAATCTACATTTTTAAAGTAAGAGAAAAGGTAGGTCTTGTTTTTTTCAACAAGACTATAGAATATATTTTTTGTGAGTCAAAACTGTGCCTTTTACTATTTTGTATACCTCAACTGCACTAATCACTGTAGGAATACTGCTATCACTCTAGTACTTAAAGATGATATAAGGGCTAGCACTCTCATAAATACGAATTCCAGAACTCTCTAATATTTGTGGCTTCTTATGACTCCTTTTGTGTTACTTTTCTTCATCATCCATCTAATTCTATCTTTTTATCATTTTATGTTTGTGTTTTACCTTGTGCTTTTTTCCTTTACACAACTTAGCTTTCACCCCTGCAGTACTTCATTCAAAAATCTTGTCCCTTGCAATCGTCCTTATTCTCCAAATACTTCCCAAATTTCCTTCTTTCTTTTGGACTATGACTAGAGAGCACAGTTGATGCAAGTGTAACTTCTTTCTATATGAATATATTTGTACTATCAATAAAAAAAAAAATTTTATACAGTACAAATTATAACCATACTTTAGCTTATTTCACATTGTTCAGGATATTTCAGCACTAAAACACAATACAATAGACTTTAGTAACAGAGTATTAAGATATTTTAAAAATTTCTAAAAGTTTTTTATTAAATAATTCCCAATCAAAACAATAAATGTATTATCTGCATCAATAGAGAAAAATACATAAAATAATTTTATTCCTAAGTCTAAACTTAATTCTAATTTTTTCTTGGGACTGGACGGTGTAAGAAACTTCAAAAGACTTTATTAAATACCCAAAAGTGCAAGTGACTAGATTAGGCACAGGAGATAAATAAGACATAATTCAGAGTTTCATTGCCAACTTTAATAAACCTTGTTGATAAACCAAATTTTGAGAAAGTTTTACCTGTTGTAGAGCCATAATATTACTTTTATCAGCATCAAGCTGGGCATTTTTCAGTTTCTCCCTCAGGTTATGTAACATTTGCTGGTACTCAATAATTTCATCATCTTTAGAAGACAAAATTAACTAGAAATAAACAAAATAGGATCTGTTACATATGAGGAAAATTAATAAACCATTCCTCATTTATGGTAAATATTTTTAATATATACCATTAGCAGATTTCGAGAAAATACAGGAAATAAAATTCTTTGAAGTGAGAAAATAGCAACTATTGGAATGACCACTGTTCTTTTGTGCATACAACCTGAAATTCAGATAAGAAATGATTCAAAAATATACACTGTATTTTTTGCTTTTTAAGAAATTCAATCTTTTAGACAATCTCAAGTTTCCAAAACCCATTCCTAGAACACTAAGCTATAAATAACTCCCTGCAATTACAAAAGGTTTTGTACAACTAATCTCTTATGAAGAAAACATTAAATGACACTAAGAAGCACAAAATATCTTGAATGAATAAAAGGTATCTTGTTATGTTGTACGAAAGGAAAAGGCTAGCATTCCTCTAGACAAGAATGGCAGAGGTCCTCAGGCTTGACAACATGCATATGGTTATGGCATTGCCATCCACTTCATGGCCTCTAATCATCATTTTTTAATACTGTACTGCATATTTGAAAATAGCTAAGAGAGTGGATCTTCAAAGTTCTCATCACCAGAAAAAAAAAATCGTAACTATGTATGGTTACAGATGTTAACTGGACTTACTGGGGTAATCATTTTGCAATACATACAAACGTCGAATCATTACACTGTATACCTGAAACTAGTATCATGTTATGTCAATTTTACCTCAATTTTAAAAAAATGAAAGGTACCTTGTGTTCTTTGCTAGGACCAAATATCAAAATCAATCTATAAATTAATTTATAAATTTAATACATATCCAATAAAATAAGTAAAATATTTTAAAGAACTATTTCTAAAATTTGTATTTAAAAAGCACATTTATAAGAATCTAAAAAACATAAATAATGAGAACAGCTTTTTCAAATATTTAAGCATAATAATTAAAACAAGTGTACATGGTTAGAAAACAGATCAATCAATATAAAGAAGAGAGTCCCAAAATAAATTCAAATTCAACAGTTTTGTATGTAATAAAAATGGAAGTGTATCTTAGTAGGAGAAAAATGAAATATTCAATAAATGATGTTTAGACAACAGAGTAGCTCGGTTGCATCCATATCTCACTCTTCATACCAAAATAAATAATATATGCTTCAAAGATTTACATGTAAAAGATGAAACTAGAAGATACCAGAGAAAATATGAGAAAACAATTTTATACTCAGAATCCTTTCTAACTATGATACAGAGGCCAAAAGCCATAAAAAATAATAAATTTATGCAATATAAAAAAAAATACTTCATAGTAAAAAATACCATAAAGCCAAAAGGCAAGTGACAAACTAGAGGAATATATTTGCAATATATATCACAATTACACTTGTAGCATTTATTCTATAGATACACATTTTAAAAATAAATATACAAGGATATTCATTAAAACATTGTTTCTAACAGCAAAAATTGGAAAGCTCCTAAATGCCACATAATAGGCAATCAATAACATACATATCTACAAAGAAAAATTACATTAAAAAGAACAAAGTAATACCATATGTACTGATGTAAACTAAGTAAAAGATACTAAGTAAAAACAAAGTGCAGGGCTCCCCTGGTGGCGCAGTGGTTAAGAATCTGCCCGCCAATGCGGGGTACACGGGTTCAAGCCCTGGTCCGGGAAGATCCCACATGCCACGGAGCAACTAAGCCCGTGCGCCACAA
This sequence comes from Balaenoptera ricei, assembly GCF_028023285.1. Lineage (NCBI taxonomy): Eukaryota > Metazoa > Chordata > Mammalia > Artiodactyla > Balaenopteridae > Balaenoptera > Balaenoptera ricei. The sequence continues at coordinate 74,665,051 of NC_082648.1, forward strand.
CTACTGAGCCTGCGCTCTAGAGCCCGTGAGCCACAGCTACTGAGCCCACATGCCACAACTACTGAAGCCCACGTGCCTAGAGCCCGTGCTCTGCAACAAGAGAAGCCACTGCAATGAGAAGCCCACGCACCGCAAGGAAGAGTAGGCCCCGCTCGCAGCAACTAGAGAAAGCCTGCGCACAGCAACAAAGACCCAACGCAGCCAAAAATAAATAAATAAATAAAAAAAAAAAAAAAAAAAAAAAACAAAGTGCAAAAGAATACATTTGCTAACATCTCTCCCCCAAAATTAAACGATTAAAAACAACTCTTTTTTTTCCTGGGGTTGGTAAACTATGGCTCATAGGTCAAATTTGGCCTGCTGCCTGCTTCTGTAAAGTTTCATTGGGAAAACAGCCTTGCTCATTTATTTATGTATTGTCTATGGCTGCCTTTGTATTATAATAGCAGAGTTGAATAGATACACCAGAAACCAAATATTCTAAAATATTTACTCCCTGGCCTTTTACAGAAAGTTTATTGACCTCTGATTGATTCTATAAACTTCATTTCCACTGCTACTGCTCTTGTTTAAAATATAGGTTAGCTGAGATTCCCACATGATCATTTCAAATAGCCAACAAGATTTATGTGAACCTTGTTAGAAACAAAGACTATAAAAGTGATAGCTTTTAAAATTAGATTTATTCAGAATCATTTTAGACTTTTTTCAAAATATATAATCATCACAATCCTAACTTCTGATATGGTAAGGCTGGGGGTTATGGTTGGAGTTAGAGAGTGGTGAGGAGGAACAGATTTTTGAAAAGACTTCTCAGTTGATTTTGAAAGATCCCTTCCCTTACTTCCATTCCTGATCCACTTCCTTACTCTCATTTCCACTGAATGCCAATAGCTTGATTAATCTAACATGGAAGGAGAGTCAGAAAAACTAAAATTAAACCTGGAACTATATAACTAATATATACAAGGTACCTATGGTTTACGTGAAAACATTTAAATTTTATTTATAATTATCTATTTTAGATGACATATTATATTTTAGACTTAGATTTCTATCAGAAAATTTAAAATTTAAAATTTAACTCATTGATGTAGAAGAGCTCATTCAACAACAGATAAGCTAGAGGTCTACACACGACAGTTCTTAGAGTTTTCTAGCTAAAAGATTTAATACACTTTTAAAAATGCCTAATAAAAATGTCATTAACTAGTACAAGAACTTTAAAGAAAATTAAGACTAAAAAATTGACATCTAAAATGAAAATGAAAAAGCTATTATAGCAATTGAAAAAAGCACCTTCCATTCTTCTACTTTTGCATTGACAGCTGCCATGATTGGATCATCTTCTTCATTTTTCGCTTTCAGAAGATTTGTAAGCTCCTGCACCTAAAAGGCAACAATTATTTCAAGAACTGTTGCAAATTAGTGTAATATACATGTATTTGTTGTATATGAATATTTACACATATATTACACACATGATAAGCATACACATGCACATATATACATATACATTACAAATGCATATTCATTATGGGAGCAGTTCTGTAGTTAAGGTGACCTTTAATTGTTTGTGCATCTTTACAGTTGTATAATTATTTTCTGTCATTAGAGTATTGTATTTTTAAGTATTACTCTATTTTTTAAACAGGTTTAATCCCATGTAAGTAGTAAACAATATATTGGCTTCTATGATATTTAGAGTGTATTTATTTTAAGGTATAAAATTAAGCTTGATGGTCCACAGGACTTCTAAGAGGCTTTAGCAGAAAATTTGCAGGATTGCTATCTACACATTCATTCAGGTATCACCCATATACTCTACATGGCAGGAATTACAGGGTATATGTAAGGGGACTAGAGAAACACATAGAGACAAATATATTACCATGGCAACAGATTACAGTATAAGATGACATACTAGAGCATAAGACAAAAATTCATACCCTAGAAAGTTAAAAGTACTTTCTAGTTTCAAATAAATAGTAATGAGGCAATATGAAGTCTGCCCAAATAAGTCAGTCTAACAGGAATTCTTACTTGAAGCTGGTAATGATCATTTTCTTTCTTTAACTGGTCCATTATATTATCTGTCTGATGCACAATAGCTTTCATCCTGTTATATTCATCAGTCATCTTCTCCATTTCCTGTACAGACTCTTCTAGATTTTTTCTCATTTCTTGATTCTGAAGTTCAAGTTTCTCATTAGCTTCTGTTAAAGTCTAAGAAAGGTAAAGATGCTACAGTTAAAAACAATTTAAGAAACTAAAATTTAAATTAATACTAAATGGAGTCATAAGTGTCTGCTGGAGAAAACAGAATTCTTCATAGATATTTATTATCAATTGCTGTTGGTCAGTTAAATCAAATTAAATATCAAGAAAAGTGTAAGTAAGAATCTTAGTTCTTAAACAATGGCCAAGATAGGCATATAACAAGAATGAATTTGCAAGATTTTCAACTTCAAAGATGCAATTTATTTCATGTTTTACAAATACGTAGTTGCAGATTTATACTAAATATATTGAAATGTAGGGCTAAATACTAGATTTATATTATAATGAAATTAAAGTTTTATAAAGATCATTGCTTTGAAATGACTTCTATCCATTTTACCTGAATTTCATCTAGATATTGGACAAGTTCATAGTTTTTTTTAGACAATTGTGATCGGTAGTCACTGTCTTCTCCTCTTCTTGATAAAAGTGTTTCTTTTTGTGAATCTATTTGTTTTTGATAGTCAATAATATCCTGACGAAGCTGTTCATTCTGAAGGCAGATCAACACAGTATTCTATTAAAAAAACTATCCAAAGAAACAAAATTTCACCCTCTGAATAGTGATCTCAAAACACATCTTTAAAATTCCAAGGTTTCACCACCCTTAAAGCCTCACCTTTTTCTTTAGACGTTTGTTCTCCAGAAGAGGATAGGAAAAAGGTAATTAGAAATGAGAAAGGCAATATATAATTAAATATAATAATTAGAAATTAAAGAAAACAAAAAAAAAATTTTAGGAGAATGAGATATTATTTTGGATAATCAAAGAAAGAAAGAATATTAATTACCAGCCAAAACAAAAAAAACTTTTGATTATGTTAAAAAGATAAGCACTATCAGGATAAACAATGTACAAACATTATTTGGCTCAGAAGAACCAAATAATAATCAGAATTTGTAAGATTTAATGAGAAACAAAAGTTTTAAAAGAATGCCAGATAAAATAAGAGGAAATAAGGCAGAAATCCAGTCATATATTCAGTTAGCAAACTTGCAAAGAACAGCTTAAAAAACAAAGCAAGATTTACCCACATAGACCTAAGAGATGAATGTAGTACTTAATGGCCTCACCTTCCAATTTATTTTCTATTTCCCTAAGACAAAGTCATATCATAAAATCACGGTTCGAAAACATCAATTACTTAGACGATTCCAGTTCTGCTTACAGAATTAATTTATGAACACTTTTTTAGTAAGTATCTTTGTTGAACCACCACAACTACTAAAATTTTTTACCAACCTCTCTCCTTAATTTGCTGTTTTCATTTTCCGCCTCCTCATTTCGAAGAGCCAACTAAAACAGCAAAAAACAAATAAGATAAAATTCAGCAGTAGTTCTATGTAATGCCAGGTTTTCAGTTCCTTTCCAATAACGTAGAGAATGTTTAACTACTGAGGACTTCATGTCGACCCAAGACATGAATAATATGCCAAAAATTTGAAAACTGACTAACTAAGGATTAGGAAGGATGAAGCAGGTCGAGTTTAAAAGATTATAAAACAAAAAACAAAAACCTCTAACCAAAGGATACAGAAAACAAAACATTACCCTCTTCCCCCAGCGTAAAACCTAATAATGAGTAGTCTTCCATCCAAGATCTTCATCATTTTGCAGTTCTATTACCAGAGCTAGAATACTCTTTGCTCTCAGTGAGCATTAAATTACTTAGAAATACAAAGCAGTAGAACATAATGGTTAAAAGAAGCATGGATGCTTGGATATTGGGTGGGGAGACTAAAAGGACATTATTGGGCCAATAGAGGAAATCTGATTATGGACTACATATTAGATAACAGTACTGAATTGATATTACATTTCCTGAGTATGCTAATTATATAAGTAGTTATATTGGAAAATACCTCTCCTTTCAGTGGAAACGCACTGAAATATTTAAGAATGAAATATCATGACATTTGCAATATTTAAGTATGAAGTATCATGATATCTGCAATTAACTCTGATGTCTCAGCAAAAAAGAAAGGAGGGGAGGGGAGAGGAGGAGAATAAGTCTGTGTGTACAAAGATAAAGCATATGTGGCACAGTGTTATCTGGTGAACCTATATGAAGAGTATGTGTTTACTGTTTTTCTTACAATCTTTATGAAGATAAGAAAGTTTTCAAAAATAAAAGTTTAAAGAAAGTTCATAATAAAATGCAATGTGCTATATGAATCTTAGAATTTTACCATTATTATTATTATCATCTGGAAGTTAAGAAACACTCCCATCCTGTTTTGAATTGGAAAATTTTAACAAGAAGAGACATGTCAAGAACTTAAGGCTAAAGCATTTAATACTACTGATGCTCCTTTCCCTTGGTTTTGAAACATCATACTCTGGATATTTGTCCTTTCTTGGGCTGTTCCTTGAAGCACCTCTTCCTCTTGCATTAGACATTTCTATACCTCAGACATCTGCCTTACAATCACTTCTATTGCTTCAGTATCTATGCTGATGACCCACAAATTCTTATCATCTACCCAGTATCTCTCGAGTTTCTTATCCAGATATCCTTTTTGAATATGCCCATAGGGACCTCAAACTCAACAGGTACAAAACAAATAATAATCACAAACCTTCTAAACTCCCCTTGTGTCACTTCTAAGTGAATGGCGCTATCTACCTATCCAGTGGCCCAACCCAGAAAATTAGGTGGACTACCCATTCCTCCCTCTTCACCAACAACCAATCATTCATCATATCCAATTACATTTACATCCCTCAAACATGTCTATGTCCCTAATCCCCCTCAGTCACTAATTAGTCCATCATCACACTGACTTAGCACAAATGTCTCCTTACTAGTCTTGGCCCCCTTCAATCCACTCTCCACAGAGGAAAGTAAACTTGAAAAGTACAGATCTGATCATGATATCCCTGAGTTCAAAATCCTTCATTGGCTCCTTTTTGGAAAAAGGACCAAATTCCTCAGGTACTGGCCTTTGCTTATCTCTCTAGAGGATCATAAATGTTAAAGCTGGAAAGGTAGGGTAGCACAGCAGATAAGAGCACAGAATTTGAGTAAATCTGGATCAAATCCTGGCTTTATCATTTATTAGTTGTGTAACCATGGGCAATTACCTACCCTTTCTGTGTCTATTTCTTCACCTGTAGCCTGGGGGAAATGTCACCTCTCTCATATAAGTATCAAATGAGGAATAATGAATTAATGCATATAAAGTATCTGGCACATAGTAAGGACTCTACACTAGCTATTTTTACCTATATTCCAGCCAGAATGAATAACTGTAGTTCCCTGAATACACCATGCTATCTCTTACCTCTAGGTCTTAGTAAACACTGTATCTTCTACCCAGAATGCCTTTTCCTTAACCATCACCTACATCCCATTCCCTCTTCCAGGCTAACTCTTATTTCAGGTCTCAGTTTACAGATCACTTCTTGAACCTCAAGACTGACTCAGGTATACCTCCCCAGAGTACTCCAGACTATTCTTATATCCTTATGTATCCCCAGACTATCATATTATCTTATGTTACCTTTGTTATTGACAGTGAATATCGTTGAGAAGCAGAATAGTGTTGCCCACTGTATCCTCAGTATTTAGCACAGTCTCTGGCATGCTATAAGTACTCAGTAAAACTGAATGACTGGTTAAGGGCAAAGAAGAAATTGCTAAAGCAACTCATATCCATATTCTACTTCAAGAAATCTAGCAGCTGGAAAGGTACATAAGCCATATATTCAAGTTGTCTGTGTGTGTGCCTATGAATGAAGATAGTAGTCTAAGATATGAATGGACATGGTGGTTCTGATTAGCTAACAGTGTATGGTATCAATGGTGAGAAGTTGACTAATATATGGGCTAGACAAAAGAACAATAGCCCAGAAAAACACATACACGGACACCTCCCTAAGCAATTCTATTACTGTATAGCATAGGTTGGACGCTTCATGATTAAGAAATCTATAGATCTGTTATGTTTCACTGAGTCAACTAAACAAATAATCCTCTAGGAGCTTATTCCTAACCTTCAGGTGGCATCAATCCATACTTTTTCCACTGCAAAAACTGTACAGGTGGCTCACTTTTACATGACTTCCAAACTATATAATAAAATAGATATATCAAGAATGGGGATGCTTTTCCCTACAAATCAGTCTATGATGAATTCTTTTTAAATAGCAATGTTACCTCATAATCAATGTCGTTTACTTAAAATTTATAACCATCTATTTCCAAGAGAACAATGGACAAAATAAGATTATCAGGATGTGATACAATATTGACCTTATAAAGGACACAAAGGGAGAAAAAGCTTCTGGGCACCAGGGATGGGACAGTTAATACATGTAGGCACCAGATTTTGGACTAAGTTCACTGACAGCTGAGGCAAAAAAAGAAAGCATACTATTTTCTGACAGGAAATACAAACTTATCAGCAAAAAAATAATTTTTTCCTCAAACTAAATTTAAGTGAACATTGCATGAATTATTTTATAAATAACAAGTATAACATAAGAGGTAATAATAAACTATGCTTGTATAAAAGATGACATGTCATGGTTTAAAATATGAATTGATTTACAAAATGGTGAGATTAACACTTTTTAAGAACCTACGTATTACATAAAGTGAGGTACACCTGAAAATTAAAAAATTATTATTGAATACATCACTAAAAGATTAATTTCCAAGTCTACTACTAATATAAATACAAATAAATATCTTTTTCCCCAAACTATGTTATGAAAAATAAGAAAATCAAAAATTTTTTTTTTAATTTTATTTATTTATTTTTGGCTGCATTGGGTCTTCGTTGCTGTGCATGGGCTTTCTCTAGTTGCAGCGAGCGGGGGCTACTCTTCATTGCAATGCACGGTCTTCTCATTGTGGTGGCTTCTCTTGTTGTGGAGCACAGGCTCTAGGCGCGTGGGCTTCAACAGTTGTAGCAAGCAGACTCAGTAGTTGTGGCTCTCATGCTCTAGAGCACAGGCTCAATAGTCATGGTGCATGGGCTTAGTCGCTCTGCAGCGTGTGGGATCTTCCCAGACCAAGGCTCGAACCCGTGTCCCCTGCATTGGCAGGCGGATTCTTAACCATTGTGCCACCAGGGAAGACCAAATCAATTGTTTCTGAATGCCTATTAATTTCTTCATACCAATATTCCAGATCAAATCATCAACTTTATGTGAAGAATTCTAACGTCCGGAGAAAAAGGTACCTCCATGTATAAAGAATTAATCTCTAGGTCATATTCATTCTCTAGATGTACCTGATCCATTATATTTTAAAGACATGATGACAACATGAACTGTTACATAAAACCTTAGCAATAAGCGTACATCAATTCCCACAAATAACATAAAACATAAAAATTGAAACTGTCACTAATAATTATAAAAAGCATAAACAGGTGGTGTTTTTTGGTAATTTGAACAGTTAAGAGTCATTGAAAAACTGTGCCTTACTTGCTCATTAACTTTCTTTTCTTTCTCTAATTCTTTTTCCATGTCCTCCAATTCTCTATCTTTTTGTTCCAACTGCTTTTCAAGTTGGCGAATTTCATCTCGTAAAAAGCGAGTGTCACGTCCACCTGCAGAGTGCTGTGCCATCTTAAAGTAATAAACCAAAAGTATAAATTAATTCCATTATATCTGGAGATTCAAATGAATCAACAACAAAAATAATTATCTTGACTTTAAATTTTATCATAATCAGCACGAGATGTTTAAAATCATGTTGCTTAAAAACAATTTTTTTTTATTAAGCATATTTAAGCTTTAGTTCACAGGCTGACAACCCCTTAAGCTCTTCCTGAGCCATCCAGAGTATGAAGAATTCACAGTCAATCACTCAGGCTCTGTTATAGCCGCTGAGCCACAGACACCAGGGTAAAGTGCAAAGGCATACAACGATCTTTGAGCTGAACTATCTAGGCTTCCCCTGAGCATCAGAGCTCTGAAACCAGGCTACAAATCACCAGAGCCTCCACCCTAGCCACTGAGCCATGGTGCTCTTAACCTGCCCTTTCCCTCATACCACTGACTATTTAGACCAGTGTTATCTGAAAGGACTTTCTGGATAAAGGAAATGTTCTCTGCACTGCCCAATACAGTAGCCACTATCTACATGTGTCTACTGAGCACTTGAAATGTGGCTAGTGCAACTAAAGAACTGAATTCTTAACTTTAACTGTAATTAATTTAAATGCTAATGTCCACATGTAGCTAGTGCTACTATATTGAACACCCAAAATTAGATTATCTTTAAAATTTTGCAGCAGACTAAATACATTTTGCTTCATTTTCCTGTTACTTTGGGTCATAGTCAAAAACATCAGAAATCCTTTAGTCATCTAATCTGTTTCACATTCATCTCCCTAGCATACAGTTCTGTAACTCTTCTACCTTAATTAAACTTTTCTTACTCTTAACCTCCTTCAAAAAGCACTTTCTTACCAACATCTCCAACTGTCCTATCCTTCTATTCTATAGTAGTTGCCTTGCTAAACACTAACACAGAATCGATCTTACTTCATAGCTCACTTAACAAGTATTTATTGAGAATGACTGGTATTTCCCTAGAAGCTGGATATACGACAGGGAATAGAAAATAAACCATCTAAATTCACAGAGTTAACATGCTAAAAAACCAGGGTTTGAACGTAAACTATCTGACTCCAGAGACTGAAATCTCCAGTTCATTCTCCACTATATTTCTGGTTTTATCTGACTTCTTTAAAATTTGACCACACATCTTTCACTCTTATTTTTAGCAGATGACCTCTCCATCCTCTCAAATTCCAGGCACTAAACCTACAAACATCAAAAACTTCTGTTCATATCCATTCTTCCTTCCTCCCTTTTACCAAGGAAAAAGGTCCTTCCTCCTTATAAAGGCTAATCCATTTGTATCACATTCTTTCCCACAGTCTCAGTAATCTCAATGTATTCAGTTCCTTAACAATACATTCACATTTTGGCTCTTGGATTTCTCAAAAGCTACCTCTTCTCCTACACCCTTCTGTCACTGTTCCTCAAATTCCAACATGCCTCATTCCACCTCAGTTATAGTAATCTCTCTGTATATTTCTCTGGACTATAAGCTCCATGAGGTTATTCAATGTTTTTATTTTGTTCACAATTGGATGTGCAATCCTTAGTAGAATTTAAGATACATAAATAGGCATGTAAAATATATACTGAACAAACAATTATAAACACAATATCATTCCAGTGATTTTTCCAGCTAATTATAAAGAAAAAATTTTAAAATAATAATTGAAAATAATATTTACAATGATTACACCCTAAGGAATACAAAAGAACATACCTCCAGCTCATTTTCCAGTTTCATTACTTTAGTTTTTAATTGATTTTCTATTAAAAAAAGATAAATGTTTCAATTGGTCAGATTTATCTCAAAACAAACTTTTCAATAATTTTCAATAAAATAATAAAATTAATTTTTAAAGAGTCCATCATGATTGTAATGATAAGGTAACATAAGAAAATACCTATTTTGTACCTGATCCATGAAATAGGAGTTCTAGAAAAATCTTTCAAAATAAACTGAGTATACACATTTTATAAAATATTGGGTTGGCCAGAAACTTTGTTTGGATTTGTCCATAAGATCTTACTTTTTGGTCAACCCAATATATTAAAGCCAATTCTCCACTGCTTAGTGAATAAATGAAATCCACTATTTAACACCATAATAATCTTTTCCCCAAGGCATTTACCAAATTTTGCTTGTTCTTCTCCAGCTTTTTCAACTTCTTCCAAAGCTAGCTCTACTTCTTGAGCTTTCATCTAAACGTTAAGAAAAAAAAAAAAGTTATTTCAGTATGCCTTTACACTAGACTGTAAGCACTGAAAATAAGAATTTTGTTTTGTATTGCTATCCCAGTACTTACTGCCTGCAATGCCTGGCACAAGGAGACATTCAGCAAACATTTGTTGAATGAATAGATGATTTTCTTAACGCTATAATTTCTAGATTCCTAAGAGTTTGAAACATCTTTGATTCCTCTTTTCCCTCAAGTCTTACATGTAGCATTGCAACTTTTCTCTTTGTAATGTTTTCAACTATCTCTTTTATTCTATTCTAATTTTCATTATTCTAGTCCATAATTTTGTCTAACTTCCTTCATAAGTTTAACTCTCTTAAGGCATATTTTTGTATCTACCAATTATAGCTCAAAAACCTTTAATGGTTCCTAATTGCTGATAGCATAAAATACGTCTTTAAAGGCCCTAGACAGCCTATTCTAAACTATACCCAACACTGTTTCCTCTACAACCTGCTATTATAAACTTTCTGTACTTGTCTCCTTAAATGTAAAGAACATGCATACTTTCTATTCCTAGTTTTTATTTATAGTAACCTCCAGCTCTAAAATCTCCTTAACACTTTACCACTGCCCTCCACTTACCTAAAACTACTCATCTGTCTTTGACCTTTATAAAGTTTTCTCACACCTAAATCTCTTCCCCTCCTAACAAATCCCAACAGTAGTCAGCTACTGTAACAAACTGTAACATAATTAACATAGGACCTCCTTATGCTTTTTTAAACATAACCATTCTGTTTCCCCTACACACTCTTTTAGGAACTTTAGAGCAGAAACTAGCAATGTTTTTCACCTAAAATTCTCAGTTGACATTTGAAGATATCTCATTTTTTAGTGGTCATTTAGATTTTACAAAGTACTTTCACAGAGATTAAATTATCTAAGAAGAGATTCTTACACTTTCTCTAATAGTCAAAGCTATTATTAAAACCTACTGTATAGGGGACTTCCCTGGTGGCGCAGTGGTTGGGAGTCCGCCTGCCAATGCAGGGGACACGGGTTCGAGCCCTGTTCCGGGAAGATCCCACATGCCGCGGAGCAACTAAGCCCGTGTGCCACAGCTACTGAGCCCGCGCACCACAGCTACTGAAGCCCACGTGCCTAGAGCCCGTGCTCCGCAGCAAGAGAGGCCACCGCAGTGAGAAGCACGGGCACCGCAACAAAGGGTAGCCCCCGCTCGCCGCAACTAGAGAAAGCCCACACGCAGCAACGAAGACCCAACGCAGCCAAAAATAAATAAATAAAATAAATAAAATTAAAAAAAAAAAAAAGAAAAAAAAAAAAACCTACTGTATACAAACCTTCATTAGAGACTGAGTAATTCTGAAAAGGTGTATCATATTTTCTTGACTTTCACTTTTTAGCTCATTTACTTCCACCTAAGTAAAGAGAAAAGCAACTATTTCATATTTTATAACCCTTAAGCAAAATACAAGAAATCTTCCAGTTGTACCATTCAGTGATTTCAGGGACAACTTAGACTATCATAGTTGTATGTATATATCTATACATTATTTATCAATTAAGTACCTTGGATAAGGAAATCAATAAATTATCTGCCAGTTCTTCCTGACGAGGCAACTCATCTGGGTCAACTTTTCTTATTTCTTTCCAGTTTATATTAGGTGGCATCTTGAATTCTTTCACTGTGCTTTACTTTCTGTAACAAGACAAGTGGGTATTAGCATTTTCAAGGTAAACAGCATTACTGTTTTTACAGATTATGCTATTACAACTCTCCACGATGTTAGCAAAGAGGTATGGCTCCTTAATTGTATAACAGATATGTGGGTAAAATAGCCTTGATCAAAATTACAGCAGTTGCGACAAATCATCAGATATTTTATCGGCTAAATTATGACGGCTTCCATGGTTAAACTAATCTAAGCCAGAACTAAGATTCTGTGCCCCCTTCCTCCACGCCCCCATACCACCAAAGCGCTCGATGCTTGGGAGGCTGAAATTGACCCCTGATTCTGAGAAACAGGAGCTAGGATTAAGGGGAAAAGAAAAAAAAAAAAGCGAGAAAGTAAACGATTGAAATGAGTGCAGTTGGGCCCGAGAAACCAAGGCTGAAGCGAGGGGAAGGCAGATGGACTGCAAATGAAAGGCTAAGGGGCTGTTGTTTATTTGGGCCGTTAGGCTTAAAGAACCTTTGCGGGAAGAACTCTCTGTCCGCGCTCTCCAGGATCCACCCACCTAAACCAAGCCTGGCATCCAGAGGCGGCCCCTCAGCTACCGCACCCACCCAGCCGAGCCCCGCCGCCACGCCTCACCGCTCCCCAGCGCGGTTCCAATCGGACACTGGATCCCGCCAAAGGATCTAGAGCGAGTAATAGCGGCGGCGGCTGCTAAGCGACGCATTTCCCACCTAGCCGAGGCCGGAGCAAGAGCCCGGATGCAAGCGTCGCCTACTATTCACGACCGTGGGTGATGCTTTACGTTTAGATTCCGCAGCGGGGTCCCTGGACTCTGTGTTAAGGGCGGGGAGAAGGCCTGGGATGAGGACTGCAAATCCCAGAGTGCAGTTTGCTTGGAGGCCGGGGCGTCCTGGACGCTGAAGTCTGAGAAGTGGAGCTAGGCCGTTCCCGGCGTGCAGTGCGGGAGGCTGAGACTGTACCGGGGTGCGGGGGAACCGCCTCGAGGCGGGAGGCGCGGCGGCCGAGGCGTGTCTGCACTGGTCGCCTGAACAAGGCGGACCATGACTGTGCCTTCGGTGGCGTCTCTCGCCGGACCGCTCTTCCCGAGGTTTCTCTAAGCCATTCCCTGGTGGAACCGCTCTCAGGTGAGGTCGGGCTGTCGGTCAGCGGTGGGGGAGGAGTTGAGGGTAGCGATCCCGGCTGAAAGAAGCTCTTAATGTTGGGGCCGGAGTCTGAAGAGGTGGGAAGACCCCGCCCTCTCCTTGGGCGTTTGCCGGCGACGCTCCGGGTGGTGCCCTCTGTAAGAAAAAGTTTTAGCCTTCTTCTGTATCAGAATCTGTCTGTATAGTGGACTGGGGGCCGCGATCATGGTTTGGGGGCGAGTGAGGAATTGGGGACACCGCATCCTCTGACCCTGGTCGCCTTACCTGTAGCGCTATTACCTTCGCGGATTGAAGGACTTGAAGGTTGAGGAGCTAGTAGGTGTAGAGGGAAGGTTCTAGAGAGGAGAGGTTATAACTTGCCCAGGCCACTGCGGGGGGTGGAGAGAGAAGGGGCCTCAGTACTCATCAGCCCTGTTGCTGTCACTTGCTTGGTGACGGAGAGTGCCTTTCTATGAAAACGACTTCTCAGGTGTTTACAGCTCTTATTTTGCAAGTTTTGCTCATCTGGCTGCTCTCAGCCATGCTGGAGTATGATACAGCACTAGGAAAACTTTCATAAGATGTAGACTTGAAAACCAAATGACATTTAAAACTCTTTGGAGCAGTGCCTCTCATCTTTATCTTTTTTTTTTTTAAGCACTTTCTTTCATTTCTTCCCTATAATTGATATTGAAGTTTACTTTTGAAAACAATTGATTTCTTTCCAAACCGTTCAGTAGAAATAGCTCAGTAGAAAATAAAAACAGATATACTGATTTTGTGAGATACATTTAAAGACAGAAGATCTGTAGGAATTATAATTTTGTCTAGTCCCTTTACTGTAAGATGGTATGTCAAACACTGTTCATTAACGTTTTTTTTTTTTTTTTTTTAATTATTTATTTATTTACTTACTTATTTATGGATGTGTTGGGTCTTCGTTTCTGTGCGAGGGCTTTCTCTAGTTGCGGCAAGTGGGGGCCACTCTTCATCGCGGTGCGCGGGCCTCTCACTATCGTGGCCTCTCTTGTTGCTGGGCACAGGCTCCAGAAGCGCAGGCTCAGTAGTTGTGGCTCACGGGCCTAGTTGCTCCGCGGCATGTGGGATCTTCCCAGACCAGGGCTCGAACCCGTGTCCCCTGCATTGGCAGGCAGATTCTCAACCACTGCGCCACCAGGGAAGCCCAATCAGATTTTTTTTTTTTTTTTGCTATTCAGTTGTAAGAGTTCTTTATATATTTTGGATATTAACCTGTTTCATATATATATTTTTGCAAATATTGCCCCTCATTCCATAGGTTGCCTTTTCATTTTGTTGGTTTCCTTTTTTGTGCAGAAGCTTTTTAGTTTGACATAGGCCCACTTATTTATTTTTGTTTTTGTTGCCTTTACTTTTGGTTTCAAATCCAAAAAATCATTGCTAAGACCAGTGTCAGGGAGCTTACCCCCTTGTTTTCTACCAGGAGGTTTATGGTGTTAGGTCTTACGTTCAATTCTTTAATCCACTTTGAGTTGATTTTTGTGAGTGGTATAAAATAGGGGTTCAGTTTATTCTTTTGCATGTGGTTCTCCAGTTTTCCCAACACTATTTATTAAAGAGATTATTCTTTCCCCATTGTATATTCTTGGTTCCTTTGTTTATTTCTCGCCTCCCTATTCTGTTCTATTGATCTGCGTGTTTGTTTTTATGCTAGCTGCAAACTATTTTGATTACTATAGCTTTTTCGTTATTTAATCTTCATAACAATCCAATGAAATAGCTGCTTAATTTGTCCTCATTTTCCAACTAAGTTAAGAAAGCAGAGTTTGGAAAGGTTAAATACTCTGCTCAAACTTAAATAGTATGATGGAACGTGAATCTTTCTGGCTAAAGGATATGTTCATAACTGCTATATTGCCTTCTCAGGCATGCTGGGAACCAGTACTTGTAAAGTGCTTATTCTTCAGTCTTACAATCTATATTAAATATCATCATATTCTAATTATGTAACTTTGATTACTCAAGAATTTGAATTAGATATTCTTCATGTTCAGTGTTTGTTTGTTTGTTTGTTTTTTGACTACACTGCACGGCTTGTGGGATCTTAGTTCCCCCACCAGGGATCGAACCCACGCCCTCGGCTCTGAGCATGTGAAGTCCTAATCACTGGACCACCAGGGAATTCCCACATTCAGTGTTTTTAATTCATAATTTAGCAGGGGAAGGCAGAGATGAAAGCTAATGTTTCTGGAGCACATATTATGTCATTTACTATGCTTAAAATTGCATATTTATTTTTGTAGTAGTAATCTGTTATTTTTATTGCAACACCTTATTTTTCTCCTTGTTTTTTCATTCATTACAACTGTTATTTTCTATTTATTTATTTATTAGTTTCGTTTTGTCTGTGTTGGTCTGTTCTACCCTTACTTCCTTCACCTTCTTATTCACATTTATATTCTCAGGAACTGAAGGTACCTGGCGTAATGGCAAGTTTTATTCTCATTTTTCTGAAGTGAAAACAGGTTCTGAGAACCTAAGCAATTTCATAATAATTAATGAAGCTAAGGTTGTAAGCCAGGTCTCAATTACAGTCCCGACTAAGTGCAAAATCTTGCTTAAATTTTATTACTTTACTCATTCTAACAATATTTTTGGGCTTATACACTGTGCTAGACACCAGAGATGCAGTAGGAAACAAGTTAGCTAGGGTCTAGGCTGTAATGCACTAAAATACATTTGTACCTAACTATGAACCAAGAAATTTTTTTTTTTAAAGATTTATTGATTGATTGATTGATTGCTGTGTTGGGTCTTCGTTTCTGTGCGAGGGCTTTCTCTAGTTGCGGCAAGTGGGGGCCACTCTTCATCGCGGTGCGCGGGCCTCTCACCGTCGTGGCCTCTCTTGTTGCGGAGCACAGGCTCCAGATGCGCAGGCTCAGCAGTTGTGGCTCACGGGTCTACTTACTCCGCGGCATGTGGGATCTTCGCAGACCAGGGCGCGAACCCGCGTCCCCTGCGCTAGCAGGCAGACTCTCAACCACTGCGCCACCAGGGAAGCCCTGAACCAAGAAATTTAACTCAAGTTCTAGTTCAGTTGCTCACTATATATAATTTTGAGGAAAATCACTAAAACCCACTATTATTTTTCGTGAAGTTTTCTGAATCATTCAGTTTTCACCAAGGGAAATTATCTGACAATTTTATAAATGGCTTTACTACAGGAACGCTTGCCTGAATCTGCCTTTCATCTCTGTTGTTTTATGAGCAGTTTTATCTGACCAAAATCACTTCACAAGAAAGACTTGCCTTTTAAAAGTCTACAAACAATAAATGCTGGAGAGGGTGTGGAGAAAAGGGAGCCCTCTTACACTGTTGGTGGGAATGTAAATCGGTACAGCCACTATGGAGAACAGTGTGGAGGTTCCTTAAAAAGCTAAAAATAGAACTACCATCCGACCCAGCAATCCCACTACTGGGCATATACCCGGAGAAAAGCATAATTCAAAAAGAGTCATGTACCAAAATGTTCATTGCAGCTGTATTTACAATAGCCAGGACATGGAAGCAACCTAAGTGTCCATCAACAGATGAATGGATAAAGAAGATGTGGCACATATATACAATGGAATATTACTCAGCCATAAAAAGGAACGATATTGAGTTATTTGTAGTGAGGTGGATGGACCTAGAGTCTGTCATACAGAGTGAAGTAAGTCAGAAAGAGAAAAACACACCGTATGCTAACACATATATATGGAATCTTAAAAAAAAAAAAAAAAGGTTCTGAAGAACCTAGGGACAGGACAGGAATAAAGACACAGACATAGAGGATGGACTTGAGGACACGGGGAGGGGGAAGGGTAAGCTGGGACGAAGTGAGAGAGTGGCATGGACATATATACACTACCAAATGTAAAATAGATAGCTAGTGGGAAGCAGCCGCATAGCACAGGGAGATCATCTCGGTGCTTTGTGACCACCTAGAGGGGTGGGATAGGGAGGGTGGGAGGGAGGTGCAAGAGGAGGGGATATGGGGATATATGTATACGAGTAGCTGATTCACTTTGTGATACAGCAGAAACTAATACACCATTGTAAAGCAATAATACTACAGTAAAGATGTTAAAAAAAAGACTTGCCTTTTATAATTGCTACCTCTGTTCTATGTACCAATCAACCTATATTCCAAATGTTAATCTCCATTCTTTTTATGCTGTCTTATCAAGAAAATGAATGGTAACTTACTTTTCCAGCTTCTAATATAAAGCATGGCCGTGAGAAATTTAGTCTCCACTGTGTACAGAAAATGTTTTGTTTTGCCTTGTTCTCGTGGAGAGGAATCAGTGTGCAGCAAGCAGACACTTGTCTTCTCCCAACATGAGGAGACTGGAAAGATTAGTAGGAGTCAGTGTGAATACAGACTTCGCAAACTATGCAAGCCAAAGTTTTACTTATTGAAAAAGATATAATCATGAAATTATTGAGCTGAGAAGACTATCCTTTCCAGACTAAATATTCCCAGATTTCATATAAAATTTTTCTATAGGCTTGTTTTTTCCATAATTGTACTGTGGGAGTATTAGGAAAAGTGAGCATTCAGTACAATTTTGTTGAAGGAATTATATTGTTTTGTATGCCTGTAATGTGCTCATGAGTGGTCTTCAATTGCATTTGGATTCTTTGCACATATGTGGTGACATCCCATTTTGGTAAGCAAACATAAATCAGTCATTCCATCTGCTCAAACTATGTGCATCTGGGTGAATATGCTTCTGTGCCTAGAAAAAGAACTGGAAGTTCCCTCTCTTAGTCTGTTTTTCTGCTCTAACACGATACCCTAGATTAGGTGGTTTATAAACAATAGGAATTTATTTCTCACAGTTCTGAAGACTGGGAAGTCTCAGATCAAGGCATCAGGAGATTCAGTGTCTAGTGAGGAGCTGGTTCGTAGTGGGCATCTTTTCACTGTGTCGTCACATGGCAGAGGGGGCAAGGGATCTCTCTCAGATCTCTTATATACGGGCATTAATCCCATTCATGAGGGCTCCACCCTCATGACCTGATCACCTCCCCAAGGCCCCCTGCCTCCAAATGACATTACATTAGGCATTAGGATTTAACATGAATTTTGGGAGGACACAAACATACAGTCTATAGCATTCTCACAACTAACATTTAACAGTGATGTGTTACATTGTTACAATAATGGCCCCCAGTGAATTATGCTGCCCTCTATCTGTGTCCTTATGTAACCCTCTCTCTTTCCCCTAACCTCTTCCCTTGCAGGTGGTTTTTTTTGGACAAAACCTAAGATGACTCCACAACTAAGCTCATGACATGCATGAAAAGTAGCGCTCTCTCTCCCTTTCTCTCATAATATGCTTTCGTGGAGAATCTTCAAAAGTAGTATTGTCTTGACTCTTTATAACCTCTCCCACATTGCTTCTGGGTTTACCTTGCTTGACTGATAGTAAAAAATACGCGGTAAGCAGAGACTTGAAAAGTGCTTGTCCGTTGGGATTTGCCCTCCGGCTCTCCTGACGACACCATTTAAAGAAGTTTAGGCTACCTATTGAAGGATATGACCACAAGTAGCAGAGGCTAGCTTTCCAAGCTGAGACCCCCCACCCCACCCTTTAGATATCCAGCTTTAATCAAACCAGATAACTAAGCATATATCAAATATATATCAAATAAAGACATTTATATGAAAGGATGGACTTAGAGGATTTTGGAACTGGTGAATCCAAAATCCGTAGGGTAGGCTGGCAGGCTAGAAACTCTTCAGCAGGACCTGATAATGCAGTCATGAGGTAGAGTTTCTTCTCAGGGAAACTTCAATTTTGCTTTTAAGGTGATTCAACTGATTGGATGAGTTCCATCCACATTATGGAATATAATCTTCTTTACTTAAAATCATCAGACTATAGGTGTTAACCACATCTACAAAATACCTTCAGCACAACACCTAGATTAGTGTTTGAATACTACTATAGCCTAGGCAAGCTGACACATAAAACTAACCATAATGGTGGTAGTCATGAACAGTAAGCATTTTGCGATGCCATCCACTCAGTGAAGATTAGCACCCCATTGATAAATCCACTTGGTGCTGCTTAAACACCTCACCCATACCAAGTTTATAAAGGGCCAAGAAAATAGAATTTTAAAATATTACCCCAGGGAGCTTAATAATGAGAGAAAGGGAGAGAGCTAGTTTTAGTGCATGCTCATGAGCTCAATTGTGGACTCATCTGAAGTTCTGCCCCAAAAAGCCACTTGTGAGAGTAGAGCTTGGAAGTAGGGTGGTGGTTGCAAAGGGACCCAGCAAAGAAAAGCTGGATACCACCGGTTTCCAAGGTGGAAGTAAACATAAAGGGAATTTCAGGTGACAGTCCCTAATGATGTAGGGTTTGTCCCCAAAGAACCCTCAAACACCTGTAAGAGATTTATCTTGAATATACTGGTCAAGTAAGCTCTTTTGCTTTCCTTCCTTTCTTCTCTCTCCATTCTGCTCTAACACTATAGTGCTCAAAAATTATGTTTAACAAGAATGTAGGTAAAGAAAGAGAAGAATAAACCATATCCTCATTCCATAACAACACGCTTCTCCTACGCAGTGATTCCAAGCCTAGAGCAGAGGACAATCCCCAAAAGTTAAATCGAGTTCAGGGTCTTGATTATTATGTTGGAGTTGAGCATTTCAATTACTGAATGAATTTGCTTTGCAACTTAAAGTGACTGCATAACTTTTTATTACCTAATTGTATTTAGAAATCATGAGATCAGTCCAAGTATCTTTAAGTAACATTTTATAACCTTGTGTTCTTTAAGCCTTTAAATTCAATGTACAGATCTTATTCTGTTTATAAAGTAACATGTCCCTTTTTAACGTATAATAAATAAATAATAATTGAAAGGACTGAATACCCTTAAGCAGCTAATTTAAAACTTAGTTAAGTTGCCGGAATTTAAAACTGCATTTATAGTTTTAGTATATTCATTTTATTCCAGGACTTCAGATGCCTAACTTAACAAGCAAAACTTTCTCAAACAACTTTTATAAAGCTACTAAACTAAACTTAAAACTGTAGCAACTCCCAAGGTCTTATAAAAATTTCAATATTTATTTGTAAACTTGTCTAAATTCTTAATATTTTTCAACTAAAAGTCTTAAATCCAAAAATTGCATGGTCAATAATTTAATATTATGTATGTTATATATATTATTATATAACATTGTATTTCAAATTACAGTTTTGAAGCTAATATATCAGAATCTCAAGTGTATGTTAATTACTCTTTTTTTTTTTTCCTTTTATTTCTTTTTCTTCTCTGATTGCTGTGGCTAGGACTTCCAAAACTATGTTGAATAACAGTGGTGAGAGTGGACATCCTTGTCTTGTTCCTGATCTTAGAGGAAATGCTTTCAGTTTTTCACCATTGAGAATGATGTTTGCTGTGGGTTTGTCATATATGGCCTGTGTTATGTTGAAGTAGATTCCCTCTATGCCCACTTTCTGGAGAGTTTTTATCATAAATGGGTGTTGAATTTTGTCCAAAGCTTTTTCTGCATCTATTGAGATGATCATCTGGTTTTTCTTCTTCAATTTGTTAATATGGTATATCACATTGATTGATTTGCATATATTGAAGAATCCTTGCATTCCTGGGATAAATCCCACTTGATCATGGTGTATGATCCTTTTAATGTGTTGTTGGATTCTGTTTGCTAGTATTTTGTTGAGGATTTTTGCATCTATATTCATCAGTGATATTGGTCTATAATATTCTTTTTTTTTAGTATCTTTGTCTGGTTTTGGTATCAGGGTAATGGTGGCCTCATAGAATGAGTTTGGGAGTTTTCCTTCCTCTGCAATTTTTGGAAGATTTTGAGAAGGATGGGTGTTAGCTCTTCTCTAAATGTTTGATAGAATTCACCTGTGAAGCCATCTGGTCCTGGACTTTTGTTTGTTAGAAGATTTTTGATCACAGTTTCAATTTCATTACTTGTGATTGGTCTGTTCATATTTTCTGTTTCTTCCTGGTTCAGTCTTGGAAGGTTATACCTTTCTAAGAACTTGTCCATTTCTTCTAGGTTGTCCATTTTATTGGCATAGAGTTGCTTGTAGTAGTTTCTTAGGATGCTTTGTATTTCTGCGGTGTCTGTTGTAACTTCTCCTTTTTCATTTCTAATTTTATTTATTTGAGTCCTCTCTCTCTTTTTCTTGATGAGTCTGGCTAATGGTTTATCAATTTTGTTTATCTTCTCAAAGAACCAGCTTTTAGTTTTATTGATCTTTGCCATTGTTTTCTTTGTTTCTATTTCATTGATTTCTGCTCTGGTCTTTATGATTTCTTTCCTTCTACTAACTTTGGGTTTTGTTTGTTCTTCTTTCTCTAGTTCCTTTAGGTGTAACGTTAGATTGTTTATTTGAGACTTTTCTTGTTCCTTGAGGTAGGCTTGTATAGCTATAAACTTCCCTCTTAGAACTGCTTTTGCTGTATTCCATAGGTTTTGGAAACATCGTGTTTTCATTGTCATTTGTCTCTAGGTACTTTTTGATTTCCTCTTTGATTTCTTCAGTGATCTCTTGGTTATTTAGTAACGTATTGTTTAGCCTCCATGTGTTTGTGTTTTCTACGTTTTTTCCCTGTAATTCATTTCTAATCTCATAGAGTTGTGGTCAGAAAAGATGCTTGGTATGATTTCAATTTTCTTAAATTTACTGTGGCTTGATTTGTGACCCAAGATGTGATGTATCCTGGAGAATGTTCTGTGTGCACTTGAGAAGAAAGTATAATCTGCTGTTTTTGGATGGAATGTCCTATAAATATCAACTAAATCTATCTGGTCTATTGTGTCATTTAAAGCTTGTGTTTCCTTATTAATTTTTTTTGGATGATCTGTCCATTGGTGTAAGTGAGGTGTTAAAGTCCCCCACTATTATTGTGTTACTGTCGATTTCTTCTTTCATAGCTGTTAGCAGTTGCCTTATGTATTGAGGTGCTCCTATGTTGGGTGCATATATATTTCTAATTGTTATATCTTCTTCTTGGATTGATCCCTTGATCATTACGTAGTGTCCTTCCTTATCTTTTGTAACATTCTTTTTTTTAAAGTCTATTTTATCTGATGCGAGTATTGCTACTCCAGCTTTCTTTTGATTTCCATTTGCATGGAATATCTTTTTCCATCCCCTCACTTTCAGTCTGTATGTGTCCCTAGGTCTGAGGTGGGTCTCTTGTAGACAACGTGTATATGGGTCTTGTTTTTGTATCCATTCAGCAAGCCTGTGTCTTTTGGTTGGAGCATTTAATCCATTCACGTTTAAGGTAATTATCGATATGTGTGTTCCTATGACCATTTTCTTAATTGTTTTGGGTTTGTTTTTGTAGGTCCTTTTCTTCTCTTGTGTTTCCCACTTAGAGAAGTTCCTTTAGCATTTGTTGTAGAGCTGGTTTGGTGGTGCTGAATTCTCTTAGCTTTTGCTTGTCTGTAAAGCTTTTGATTTGCCCATCTGAATGAGATCCTTGCAGGGTAGAGTAATCTTGGTTGTAGGTACTTCCCTTTCATCACTTTAAGTATATCATGCCACTCCCTTCTGGCTTGTCGAGTTTCTGCTGAGAAATCAGCTGTTAACCTTATGGGAGTTCCCTTGTATGTTATTTGTCGTTTTTCCCTTGCTGCTTTCAATAATTTTTCTTTGTCTTTAATTTTTGCCAATTTGATTACTATGTGTTTTGGCATGTTTCTCCTTGAGTTTATCCTGTATGGGACTCTCTGCGCTTCCTGGACTTGGGTGGCTCTTTCCTTTCCCATGTTAGGGAAGTTTTCTATTATAATCTCTTCAAATATTTTCTCTTGTCCTTTCTCTCTCTCTTCTCCTTCTGGGACCCCTATAATGCGAATGTTGTTGCGTTTAATGTTCTCCCAGAGGTCTATTAGGCTGTCTTCATTTCTTTTCATTCCTTTTTCTTTTTTCTGTTCTGCAGCAGTGAATTCCACCATTCTGTCTTCCAGGTCACTTATCTGTTCTTCTGCCTCAGTTATTCTGCTATTGATTCCTTCTAGTGCATTTTTCATTTCATTTATTGTATTGTTCATCTGTTTGTTCTTTAATTCTTCTAGATCTTGGTGAAACATTTCTTGCATCTTCTCAATCTTTGCTTCCATTCTTTTTCCGACGTCCTGGATCCTCTTCACTATCATTATTCTGAATTCTTTTTCTGGAAGATTGCCTATCTCTCTTTCATTTAGTTGTTTTTCTGGAGTTTTATCTTGTTCCTTCATCTGGTACATAGCCCTCAGCCTTTTCATCTTGTCTATCTTTCTGTGAATGTGGTTTTTGTTCCACAGGCTGCAGGATTGTAGTTCTTCTCGCTTCTGCTGTCTGCTGTAAATACTCTTAAACATTATGAGTACTTTAAAAATCAAATACATCTTATTCCCAAATATAATTTCAAAGTATTAAAACCATAGTTTTAATTTACTTTTTTTTTCCTCTATTAATTTTAAAGTTTCTTTTTGTGAGAACATTTAATCAAACAGCAGTTTGTCACCCCAACCTGAGAGGTTTCTGAACCCATACACAAGACTTGATTTTCACTCCCCGATGGTGGATATCCTGACTTGTTTTGTTTTTCTGAATTACAATTACACACACACAGTTTAAAGGGAAAATAGTTCTTTATGCTGTGTTTAAACACATCAGGTGTTCTGTCAGTTATATCTTCTTGGGACTGTCATTCAGGAATGTGCTGACCTATCTAATTGTTGCCTGGGTAGTAGACCTGGTTGCATGGCTATAGTTCTGTGTTGCATCCCTTATCTCCTGATTTTCCTATCTTTACGTTTCTTAGTATACTTCCTTATGTTATTGGGGTATCTATTCTATTAGTTTCCTGAGAAGAAAAACATTAGAGGTACATTTTTGAGACCTTGAATGTTTTAAAGTATTTTTAATCTACTTTCTACTTGGCAAACTTGGGTTTATTAATATAGAATTTTATGGTGGAAATTATTATCCATCAGAAATTTGAATCATTATTCCCTTTTTGTTTTCTGAATTTCACCCCACCCCCACCCCCCCAGCTTCTAATGTTGTTGGTAAAAAAAAAAAAAGTGATTTATTTGGATTCCTAACCTTTGGTATGGAACCTGCATTATTTCTTTCTGGAAGTTTTTAGTACCCTCTCTTTGTTTCCAATGTCATAAAATTTTATAAGATTCTGTTTTCAACTGGTAGAAGATAACTGGGGGGTCTAAAACTATACTAAGAAGAGTAGCGAGGGCTACTCTTCGTTGCAGTGCATGGGCTTCTCATCGCGGTGGCTTCTCTTGTTGCGGAGCGTGGGCTCTAGGCACGCGGGCTTCAGTAGTTGCAGCACAAGGGCTCAGTAGTTGTGGCACACGGGCTTAGTTGCTCCGCAGCATGTGGGATCTTCCCAGACCAGGGGTCGAACCCATGTCCCCTGCGTTGGCAGGCGTATTCTTAGCCACTGTCCCACCCGGGAAGTCCATCTATTCCTAGCCCTACTTCCTGAGATCCTTGGTATCAGTTTTTGAGATGATGCTGGCAGGAGTGCAGAAAACTTTTCAGCTTTTCCCCCTTCAGCTAAGGATTCACTTTCCTGATCTCTATTGAGTCACTTATTAAACATTTTACCTTTCCAGCTTGCAAAATGTGCTGTGGTCTCCTCTCCAATTGTCTTTATCATTGTGAATTTATAGCCTTCCTTTTTTAAAAAATATTGACTGTCATTTTACTGTGGTTGAGAAGGAGCTGAGCCAGATCTCTCCAATCTTTAAACACACACCATCAACTTTTTTATGATAATAATGTGTACAAGACCATACCATTTAGAGATGCTAAATTTCTTCTGGATTCAAGATAAACTCTTAGGTAATTTTTCTGTTAATTGAAAACTAGACTTCTTCAAAAGGTACAGCTAATTTCCTTTCTGATTTGTTGGTTTCAGTTTAACATTTCTTTTAAAAGCCTAATGTATTCTGAAATTTTTCTGTCTCATTCTAAAGAAACTTCAATACCTTCCCATAGGTGTTTTTATATATATATATATATATATATATATAAATATATATATATTCTTATACAGCTCATATCTGATTTAAGGTCTCTACCCTATTCTTCTCTGGTCTGACCAGAATTCCTGCAGATATATCTCTGGTTCCAGATCTTCTGGCTCTGTGAGTGATGTATTAATTTCCTATTGCTCCTATAACAAATTAACACAAATGTACTAGCTTAAAATAGCAAATTTATTATTTTACAGTTCTGGAAGTCAGAAGTCCAAAATGGATCTCACTAGACTAAAATTGAGACGTCAGTAGGGCTGTGGTCCTTTTAGAAGCTCGAATGAAGCATGTGTTTCTTTGTCTTTTCCAGCTTCTAGAGGCTGCTGTCAATCCTTGGCTTGTGGCCCACAGCCAGCCATCATATCACTCTGACCTCTGCTTTTTCAAGTCTCCTGCCTCCCTCATTCACTTGTGAGGTCTCTTATCATTGAATTGGCCCACCCAAGAAAATCCAGGATAATTTCCTCATCTCAAAATCCTCAACTTAATCACACTTGTAAAGTTTCTTTTGCTCTGTAAGGTAACATATTCACAGGTTCAGATGATTTACATATTTGGGGGACCATTATTCTTCCCTCCACAAGTGATAACACTAAAGTGACACTAATGACACTACTCAAGCTAGAAAAGTATCTCATCAGCTTGTTTTTTTAGAGTATACCTTCAAACCTTATTTTTATAGTAGGGTTGATTCTCCAGTATCCTCCAGTTTATATAGTTCTTTTTACTCTATAAACATTCCCTCACTGAATCTTTTCCAAAGCAATGACTTAGTTATGAATTGTCTTGTATGAAGTCTCTAGATTAAAAGCTTTTGTTGCAATGGGAAGGAGAAAAACCATAGTTTATATCTGTTTCATAAACTACTCCTATGCCCCAGGGGCCAATCAGATAACATAAGTCCATCAAATAACTCAATCCGAGTAAAAGATAAAGGAACAGTAGTTAAACTGGCTAGTATACAGTTAGCATAAAGGCATGTAAGACAAATATTTTTAAAAGGCTTTTGATCAAGCTGAACAGGGCTTCAGGCTACAAGTTTGGACTCCTGATTTAGGTAATAGTTGATCTTTATATTCATAAGGTACTAAAACAGCTTTATCTACATTTCAGAAAACCCATGATCAGTGTCTTTTTACGTATGTATTTGTTTTCCCACAAGGATTCATTTAGATACTGTTGGAGCACATCATGCCAGGTTTTTTTTTAGATATCTTATATGTATTTTTTTTATACATATCTTATATGTATTTGTTTCCCAGGTGACCTGACCTGTGACAGTTGATAAGGAGTTCACTATCTAGTTAGCTAAAGAGATAGGTTTAAAGATTGAGTGATGTGATAAAAGGCTGTATTAGAGGTATGAAAACACATATGAAAGAGCAATTAATTCTGTCTTAGGTTAGGAATATGGAGAGGTGGTCAGCTAATACTCCTTAAGTGGATGGCATTTGAACTGAGATTTAAAGAATTAATTCTCTGTGAGAATTAGCATTCTATCTTTATTTTACTTATTCTTCTATTAAAACTGTACTTATCGGAGAAAAAAATGTTGCTTATTTCATTTTATCTTCATGATTTCCCCCCCCAGATTTTGTCCACAGGTGCTTGTGGAAAACATGGCTGATATTAACCTCAAAGAAGTAACCTTAATAATAGGCGTAGTTGCTGCTTGCTATTGGAACAGCCTCTTTTGTGGTTTTGTTTTTGATGATGTGTCAGCAATACTGGATAATAAAGACGTGCATCCATCTACACCTTTAAAAACTTTATTTCAGAATGATTTCTGGGGAACCCCTATGTCTGAAGTAAGTATATATTACTTATATGTATCTCAGATTTTAAATTATTCTGGTAGTTTAATACTCCTAATTTTTTATCAACATTGCATTGCCATCATCATAGTAATTATGGATTATTTTCCTCAAAAATTTTATACAAGACATAACATGTTTGTAATAAATTAGATAGGAAGTTGAAAATATGATCATATTTTTTATAGTACTTGATTCTTTCCTTGGTTTTATACCTTGGCTTAATCTCTCTAAAAATAATATGTGTGTAAAAACCAAATGTGTTAGAACAGTAGGCGTAACACAAATCAAACTGACTTTATTTCTCTTTTTTCTCTCTTATGAGTCAGGCAGAACAGATGACTGCTTGTGGTATTTAACCATTTAAAAATATATGTAACTTCAATATAAATAGATTAGACTTTAAGGGTAAAAATGCTAAGTATACATATTGCCTATTTTTCTACAGAAAGAAATGATTTATTAAAAATTTTAATTTGTGCCATATCTCCTACCTAATACTTAATTTGATTTTATATTGAGAACCCAAAAGTTTAGTTCATGTTTATGGAGATATTTTTACTTTGCCAGTAACTTTATTTTGAAGGTCAGTGTTAAACTGTTTGGGATTAAATCTTTGTTAGCTTGGGATCATATAGATTAGATTCTAATTTTAGTTCTAGCGTGTAAAACCTGTGTGAAATAGGTGTGAACACAGCTTTTAGATGACTGAGGCATTTTCCTGATCTATAAAAGAATAATACCTTGAGGATTAATTAATTAATCTGTCTGTAGTACGTAGCACATAGTTGTTGAAACATAACATGTAACACTTTTTGTCATTTGTCATTCTTGGCCCCTTTCCGCCTTCTCCAAATCTGGAAGCTTCTCAAGGAGGGGTATGGAATCTTTCATTCCTCTAGTCACAAACAATTATTTTTTCTTATTAAATAAGCAGGTTATTTATTTTTCTGCAACCTTTCCTATTCTCACCCAATTCTAGCCTTTAGAAGAAATAAGTCTTTTGATAACAAGGGGAAAATATGGTCCTATTATAACATATATTATTTTCTAGATAATTTATTCCCCTCTGCCCATACCCTTTATCCCCAGAGACTCTTAGAAATATGTGTCCATTCCCCCAATTTATGCTAATATCTATTTTGATTTTAATCATGTCATTAGATTTTGACCTAAAAGGTTTGAAACCAAAAGGTTTCTACAACATTTTTCTGCTTTCTGTTACAAGTCATTTCAGTTCAATACATTGCCTTTAAAAACAGTTTTGTATGCTTGAGGTGAAATTCGAAGGATGTACAGGAATTAGCCAAGCAGGAAAATGCATTCTAGGTAGATAGCACTCATGTTGTGTATAGTCAATACAGACAGAGATATTAAAATGCTTTTAATTTCAAAATGGGAAATGTTTGTTTCTTGTGCTTCCTAATGTTCCCTATTGGGGATGAGCCGGCTTAAGTCTATAGCTGTATACCAGAGTTACAGCAAAATATGGTAAGAGGTAGGAGAGCAAAGAAGGTGAGTGTGGATGCCTTTATAAAAAATTACAAAAAATAAATAGGATAATATTTTATATCTTTTTAACTTGTGTGTTTTATTCCTAAATCTGGTTTGATTTTGTCTTAGAGTAAAAATATTTCCTGTTAAATGTAACTTTTAGTTTATAAAGAAATTCAGTACCTCACATAGAATTTGATTTATTGCTAATAGAGACTACAATAACAAAGGTATCTATTCTCTAAGAAAGTTTTTGCTCTTGTATTACTCTCTATGTAGTATGTTTGGTTTAATATATTCAGTTTTATACATTATGGAGGTATTTTTTCAAAAGACAACTAGATGGTACCTTTTTGAGTCATCATTGTTTAAACTGCACTGGGTAAGCATTCTGTTCTTATGTTTTCTTTTGAAGACCTAGCCAGCAGTTACGTGAATGCTTATATTGGTAATAGTTTGGGTAGCAGGCTTTGGAGAGAAATCCTGTGCTACAACTTGATTAATATCACTGTTGTCCTACTTTTTTAAATCTGTGTATTGAAGAGGAATTAGTAGTTAGGTCTTCTTTTACTGTTAATTCTTGGACTACTATACTATCAGAGATGAAATTGCCTTGTTTTTGTACAAAGGAAATAGGAAAACACAAAAAAACCACATAAAGCTATCTTTTATGTTTGTATTATTCTTGGGGCATTTCATTATTTTACTGTTATTTCTCAGCCAAATGTAGTAAAAGCAGTGACTAGTTTATGTACCCAGAAGGACCAAGATACTTTAATAATCAATGATTGATGGTTGTTTTTTCCTTTTAGGAGAGAAGCCACAAGTCTTACCGTCCCTTAACAGTATTGACATTTCGCTTAAATTATTGGTTTAGTGAACTGAAACCTATGTCATATCATCTCCTAAATATGATTTTTCATGCTGTGGTTAGTGTGATATTTCTTAAAGTCTGCAAACTCTTTCTGGATAACCGGAGTAGTGTGATTGCTTCTTTACTTTTTGCAGTGCACCCAATACACACAGAAGCAGTAAGTAAAACTATAAATTGATGTTTTTTGCATTATTCCTCCACATGTCTATAATGGTATATATTTTTAAGGAAAAAAAAAAATTAACCATGACTTTAATCCAAGTATTTGAAGACTCCTATTGGTACAGTGTCTTAACTTACTAGTGTAGAGTCTAACTTTGCTACTATGTAAAATTTTTTAAAACAAATTTTGAAACAAACATTTATTCAAGAACATAAGATGTAATCACTCAACTTTAGTGATGTAAAATATAAATGAATACAGTAATTTTCTTTGCTAATTTTTTTATGAATAAAGATTTTAAATATTTGTCAACTTGGCATTTTTTTTGTTTCAAAGGACAGAAAATAATAAGAAACTTACGTAAGGGATGAAAATTTATCAAAATACATGCAAACATGGACAGATATCCTAACAAATGATGATGCTCAGTAATTTCTTATTGTCTATTGCCATGTGTTTAAAAATTGTGAGCTGTCTCTACTATTGCCAATATGCTCATCACCAGCACATTCACAAACTATAACTGTATTTTTCTTGGTAATCTTGAGACTCCAAAATTGCCTCTCAGCAGAGCAAAGAGGACTCTATTCAGTTGCTTTGTTACAGGCTTTCAATTTTAAACAATAGTCTGTATGCTTAAACTCTGCCGGGGTGTGTGTGTCTTGTGTCTGTATATGTGTGTGAGTGTCGTGTGTGTGTGTGTGTGTTGGAGGGGAGTTGTGTGTCTCTCCCAGTATCTTGAAACTTTTGGTGTCTAGCTGAACATTTTTCTATACATCTACAAAAATAATAGGTTGTTTAAGTTTTATAGTGAGTTCAGAATACTTTAAAGGGATTTTGGGGCTTTATATTTAAATTTTTTGAATTTAAAAGGATGTTTTAAAGTTTATTGTCTTTTTAAATTTTAGTTTGCAGGTTTATTTGTGAGCTATAATGTATTGAGTTTATTATATTTTTGTATTTTAAGAACACTTGTATTTTAAGAAAACATGTAAGAACTACATCTAGATAGTGTACTATAATTGTGTAAGATGTTACCATTAGAGGAAGCTGGGTAAAGGGTAAATAGGACTTCTCTATACTATTTTTGCGACTTCCTCTGAGTCTATAATTACATCAGAATAATAAAAGAACTGTTACAGTCACTGATAAATTTACTTTTATGGAAGACATGCAAATTCACCACATGAGGGCACTCAAAGAATGCTTAAAAAAACAGAAATGTGCACTTGAAAAGTTATGGCAGTTTAATTTCTAATTAAACTGCTGTTGCAATTATATTATAGTTAAATTTTCAAGATGCTTTTCATTAATATGAACCCCTCTCCTTCCCTTTCTAGGTAACAGGTGTTGTAGGAAGAGCAGAACTTTTGTCATCTATCTTTTTTCTAGCTGCATTTTTGTCATTTACCAAATCAAAAGGACCAGATAATTCCATAGGTAAATGTCTAACATTTAACTTTTTACTTTAGCTATAAAACTCGATCAGGTAATTTCTGTTTACTTCAAGTGGTTCTTATAAAACATGTGCCATTTTTGGTATTTATCTTTATATATCATGCTATTGTACTTTAGCATCTATGGACATAAGAAAAGTATGTGACATTGTCAATATTAAAAATTACTGTTTGTAGTTTATATTTTATCATGACTAACAGTTTCTATTTGATCTAATTTTTAAAAATTTCCCAAAATATAAGAGTTTTAGGATCATTCTTAGTTCCATTTGCTGTTACCTGTAAATGATTAAAGTACCAATACTTCAGTTGTCTTTCTATAAATAACACATGTGAAGGCTATGAATTGTATTGTTTAGGCAAAGTTAAAAGCCTGTTAGAGTATAACTTTTATTATGTGTTGATCATAGTTCAACTATTTATTGAGGCCCCTCCATGTAGCCTACCCTGGAAAATGCTTTGTATACATTAACCCATTAGCCCTAATGATGTCAGAAAACAAATTCCAGGCAATAAAAATGATTTTTTAAGAGTGTGGGCCCAATGGGCATGAGAGGGCACATAATGTGAAGTGCATTATGACCTTAACCTGTACTTGGTTAATCTTAAAATTTAATGCTGAGTTTTTTTTCTATGTTCTTGGAGAATTTTCTCACTATAAACCCAAGGCACTGATGATAAGGAGCTTAATTTTGTATGTATGAAAACAAAGTTTCAAGAGATAAGCAATTTAGCTAAACAGCTTCTTAGATTTGTAATATGAGTAGGTTTCCCTCTTGCTGCTATGCACAATGCCTTCTTAAAACAGTTTTGAGTTCAGTATAACATAGTAGTTAAAAGCATGGACTCTGGAGTCTGGTTTCACATTTCAGGTCCACCATTTAGTAGCTCCATTTACTATGTTGGTCAGATTACATAACCTCTCTGTGCTTTAGTTTCTTTATAAAATGTAGATAATAATAGTCCCTACCTGTTGAGAAGGATTAGTTGAGTTAAGCATGTTAAGGGATTTAAAGCAGTACCTGGCTCATAGGAAGCAGTGTCCCTATTTTTCCTGTTGCCTGTAATGCAGTGAGAGGTAGTTCAGTAGCTAATATAGAATTGCAAACTAATATCGTCTTTAAATACCATCCTAAGCAAAACATGAATGATAAACTTAGAAAATACTGTGAACTTCAAGACCATGATCAGGCTCCAGCCTATCTCTCTAAACATGTCTCCTGCAGTTTTGCCCTAGTCACTTCACTATAGCCAAGCAGACCTTCTTGCTACTCTTAAACAGGTGAAGCACTGGCCTTTATACTTGCTGTACCCTCTTTCTTGAATTCTCTTCCTTTAGAGCTTCACATAGTTGTTTCATTTATATTCTTTACATCATCAGGCCTCAGCTCAACGGTCTCCCTCTTAGAGAACTTCTTCATTCTAACTAAAATAGCCTTTCATTTTATTATATTTTTGATCCTTAATAATTTTACTTGGTCCTTTTTAATGATTTCTTACTCTTTATAACTCCAGTATCTTTCCTTATTTCCTTTAGAATTACTTATTTTAAATTCTTAGTCTTTTCGATTAATTCTTAATTAGTCATGTATGTTGTTGTTATGTTTGTGCTCTCTCTTTTATAACTGTGGTACCCTTCAGGTATCTACTTATTTTGGCTTATGAGCTCAGGCCACATGTTCTCTGAAAGTTATCAACCACTGTGTATAATATAGCTACTTTTATTTATTTATTTATTTATTTATTTATTTATTTATTTATTTATTTTTGGCTGTGCTGGGTCTTCGGTTCGTGCGAGGGCTTTCTCTAGTTGCGGCAAGTGGGGGCCACTCTTCATCGCGGTGCGGGGACCGCTCTTCATCGCGGTGCGCGGGCCTTTCACTATCGCGGCCCCTCCCGTTGCGGGGCACAGGCTCCAGATGCGCAGGCTCAGTAGTTGTGGCTCACGGGCCCAGCTGCTCCGCGGCATGTGGGATCTTCCCAGACCAGGGCTCGAACCCGTGTCCCCTGCATTAGCAGGCAGATTCTCAACCACTGCGCCACCAGGGAAGCCCAACCACTGTGTATAATAAAGAGAAAGACCAGCACCACTCTGTCCATCTGGTGACTCATTAAAATCCAGGGTGGAGATCTCCAGGTTCCCCAGGGCCACTGTTGATCACTATTGTTGCCATTCTACCAACCACCTGCTCTAGTCTCTTTAAGAGAATCAGCATTAAGAACAGGCCAGTCTTCCACCCCCCTGCATTTAGTTGGAAGGTCTGTGGGTGGAAGAGACTGCTGAAGAGTGGTTGGTCATTTTGTACCTTTAAAAAAAATCTTACTCCTTATCCCAGCAGGGCTTCTGAAGTATTCTCATTTAATCCCTGGAACACCCACAACCTACGGGAGCTGCAGATTTCTACAGTAAAGGCGCAAATAAGGATTTACCCAGGGCAGTCAGGATTGGCTAGGAAAAAAGTTTAAAAAAAATTTTCTCATTCTTCTGCTTTAGATGTAGTCCCTCGTAACACCCATGCAAGCATACATGTTTAAGATAACCTTCAATGCCCAGGAATTTCTCTCTTTTTTTGTTTTTAATATCTTAGAAGCCATATTTTCCTCTCACTTAATCTTTCTAGGCTTGATTTTGGGGAAGGGGGCCAACAGGTCAACAGGTCATGCTAGTTTACCACTTGACCAAAACAAAAACCAAATCATGTTACTTTCTATCCCTTTAACCTACATTTCTCATAAGACTCATTTTTAATCTAAAAATACATAATTTTTTTTAACCCATTGATTGTTCTCTTACAATAGAATATAACCTTCATTAGAGTAGGTAACTTTCTCTCACTTTCTTATCTCCATTTCCTAGAATGGTTCCTGTATACAGTGGGTGTTCATTATATATTTGTTTAGGAAATGATTAGGTGAATGAATGTAATATATTTTAAATTCTAATTGAAAACATACTGAAACTTGCTCGGGACCTCTCTCTGTCCTCTTTTCCCCTATGATATTTTGTATGCCACATTACATTATTTCACTCTTGAGACCACAAACAGTTTTGTCATCATCTTTGTATTCTCCATTCTATCTAAGGTATTTGTCCTATGCAAAGATTTTCAATTTGTAATTATTTAATTACTTTACATTCTGGGTTATTCGTGTCCCATACCCTTTTCACAAGCATCATTCATCTTAGGCCCTTTGCACTTGATTTTTCATTACTTTAGGTTTCTGCTCAGATGTTATCAGTAGCACCACTCATCTTCCCCCCTCCGTTTTATTTCCCTTCACTTTCTGTTTTTCTCTATAATACTGAGGTCACCATTTGACAAAACATATTTATTTATTGTTATCTCTCTCCCCTACAAATGCAGTAAATACTTAAAATAACTATTTAAATACATGATTACTGAAGGTATGTATCTTTACACATGTAGAGTCAGCTTGGAAACCTATATTTTGAAATTGGAATAGATTTTGATAATTGAAATTGATTCTACACTTATACATGTATTTTTTTTTCAGTGTCACCTTATTTAGCAGGGGTACTTGTTTTGGACAAAATCACACATGGTAACTTTAGCCACAGAGACCTGATTATAAAAATCAAAGTGTATATGTCCATAAAGTAATTTAGTCACCAAAGAACTGATGTGACTGGTTTCAGCAAAACGTTTGCCTTTATTAGAACTATTAGTTGCTTAGATTGAATCCAGCATCTTGGAAAGCATCTGTTTGATTTCTCTTCCTTGGAGTGAAAATACAAATTAGTGAGAAGCTCTGAATTTAGTATCAGAAGAACCAAGTTAAATTCATGGTCTCCTTATTGTGCATGACTCTTTTTAAACCTCCAAAATTCTTTCCTCATCTTAAAAATGAGTACGATTGCACCCGCCCTCATATCCCATAAGGTGATTGAAATGCAATGAAATATGCTAAACTGGTTATATAAACTGTTTAATATACCTACTTTCAAGGCCATTGTTTCCCACTAGTTTTTAATGTGTGCATACCCATTCAGGCATACCATTTTGTATCATCTGTATCATTCATTTGCCAAGCTTATTCCCTCCTCTATTCCTTTATTCGTACATACCCCTTTCCCAATTCTTTCATGTCCTGTATATCCTTCAAGGTCCAACTTAGGTTCAACTTGTTTTGTAAATAATCATCTACTAATTTCTTTGCTCTGTGAATTTCTTGGTGACTTTAGCAGGATAGTTCAACCCTTGATATAATCTGTTACATTAATATTGATGGTTTAGGCCTAACTAGAATATGAGATACTTTTTTGAGGAAGGAATACTATTATATCGATACTTAGTATTTCCAATAGTGTTCTCATTTTTTTTTTTTAGTTGTTTTTCCTTTCGGTAATGTTAGTCTATAGAGTATTTTAAAATTGAAAATGATTTCAAAAACAGATGTTTCTATGTTAAGCCCAGTGATAAAAGAAAAATGTATTAGATTCATGAATTCTGTTCTTACTTATACCTGGATTTAAGTCAGTTATTTGAGTTTACTTTGATTAATGTCGTTAATAAAAACTGAGGTCACACAATCAAAGTACCATATATTTCATAAACTGGAAAAGAATTAGAAATCATATTTTCCAATAAGAAAACTAAAGCTCAGAAAAGTTGCCCAAAATCACAGAGCAAGTTAGTAGAAGATCCAGATTTACTCTCACAATTCATGGTTCTTTAATCAAATTACTACTAAGTAGTAGACATTTACTTAAAATTGATGAAGTAGGTTTTCCACTTAAATAGAACTTGTGAATATTCTGTTACAAATTTTTTAAAGAATAGTATTGATTTAAATGCTTATTGCTAACATGTTTTAGTTTTTATAGTCTTTTTTTAGTAAGAATGGTACTGTAGTTTGCCCAGTAGTTTTCACTTCCAAGTTTTTTTTAATTACTCACAGATATAATAAAGTATATAGGTACCTCTATGATAATTTCAGGTATTTATCTTCATTTCAAATTGATAGTTCATTAATTACACACTCAACCCTGTAAGTTTCTCTTCAGATTGGACACTCTACCTTTGTTTTTAAATGTTAGCATTTGGTTAGATAATTTTCCTGTCCACAAAAATTTTTTAGTTCAAATTATATATCTTGATTTTTTTAATAAATAAAGCAAAAATTACAGCATTTAAATATGTTTTAAAATATGAGGTATGTCAGTGGAAAATAACAAAGGTGAATATAGAATCACAAGTAAACTTTTTCAGTAATGTCTAATAGTTGTCTAACTTAAAATATCCTTTTATGATATTATAAAATTGTTTTGTGTGGTTTTATATTTTTCTGTTCTTAAATTGCAGTGTGGACTCCTATCGCGTTGACAGTGTTTTTAGTGGCTGTTGCAACACTGTGTAAAGAGCAGGGAATAACAGTTGTGGGAATTTGCTGTGTGTATGAAGTATTTATTGCCCAGGGGGTAAGGAGAAATCTAAATTTCCTTGTTGCTG
Organism: Balaenoptera ricei; assembly: GCF_028023285.1. Lineage (NCBI taxonomy): Eukaryota > Metazoa > Chordata > Mammalia > Artiodactyla > Balaenopteridae > Balaenoptera > Balaenoptera ricei. The sequence goes on from NC_082648.1 coordinate 74,701,292, forward strand.
TCTTTTATCCTATTTGAATCAGATTATAATAAACTTATTTTCTAAATGTATTATTATATAAATTGGTCTGTTTACCAATTATGATTACTAAAAATTTGCTAGAAACAAGCATATTTTGCCTTCATACCCACTGAAAATTACTTAACATTTTATATTATACCTTCAGTTTTTTAAGAACAGCTTTTTAGGTTTCAATAATGAAACCATTAAGCAACTTGGGAAAGCACACAGTAATACTGTACAGTATAATTAATTATTGGATAAGATTATTGGGCTCAGTTTTATTCATTATCAGCTCCACCATTTGCTCCATGTTGATTTTATAATTATGGTCAATTTTTATTTAATCTTGCATTTAGAAAGTATGATAATTGTTGAAAAATTACAGTAAATTGCTATTTGTTACTTAAACATTTTTTTCCTTTTCTAGTATACTTTGCCATTATTATGTACTACTGCTGGACAGTTTCTTCGCGGAAAGGGTAGTATTCCATTTTCTATGCTGCAGACACTAATAAAACTCATTGCTTTGATGTTCAGTACACTATTACTTGTTGTGATTAGAGTCCAGGTTATTCAATCCCAACTTCCAGTATTCACCAGGTATGATATTCTGGTTCTTTTGTTTTCTTCCATCTTTTTTTTTTAAACTTTGCATTTTAAGTGATTGTAAATGTTCCAGAAAGTCTTTGATTTGCATTGAGGTTTTTTAACAGCTTTATTGAGGTATAATTAATACTTTTTAAAAACCTGTATATATATAAAATGTACAAATTAATAGGTTTTGACATACGTGTACACTCATGAAAACATCACAGTCAAGATAATGACCCCCCCAAAATTGGTTAAGTCTTCTGTATCCATAGTGAGTTTTGTCTACTTGTTTTATTAATTATTGAGAGAAGGATGTTGAAATCGCTGACTATAGCTGTAGATTGGTCTATTTTGCCTTGCAGTTCCATCAGTTTTTGCTTCATGTACTTTAAAGCTCTATTATAAAGTATATCAGTGTTTAGGATTGTGATGTCCTCTTGATGAATTGATCCCTTTATCATTATTAAATGAGCTTCATCTGCAGTAGTAGTCTTTACTAAGACATTCATTTTGCCTTATATTAATGTAACCACTCCAGCTATCTTTTGTTAGTGTTACATGGTTTATCTTTTACTTTTTAAATCTATCTATATCTTTATTATTTAAAGTAGATTTCTTGTAGGCTGCATATAGTTGGGTCTTCCTTTTTTGTTTGGTCAGATAATCTGTCTTTTAAATGGGGGGTTCAACTGTTGATAGTTTGTTGTAAATCTACCATCTTGCTAATCGTTTTCTCTCTGTCTTGTCTGTTCTTTGTTCCCTTTTTTTCTCTCTCTCTTCTTTTGAATTGAGTATATTGTAATACTCCGTTCTTAGCTCCTTGTTGGCTTATTAGCTGTATATCTTTGCTGTGTATTTTAAGTGATTGCTTTAGGGTTTTTTGTTTATGTCCTTTGCTTATCACAGTTTATCTTAAAGGCATATTATAATTGCAAGTGTATGTAGTATAAATGTCAGCATATATAGTACAAATATCATATATACAATAAATAAGTTTTTATATAAATATATAAACTTATTATAAATAAGAACTTAGCCTTTGTGCTATTTGCATACATTTTTATTGAGTATACATTGTAAATCTGACAATACATTGTTAACTTTTGCTTTCAACAATTATCTTTGGAAGAGATTTAAATTTAAAAATTCTTTTATGTTACCCCATAGAGTTACCATTTCTAGTGTTCTTCATTTCTTTGTTAGATCAAGATTTTCATCTGGCACCATTTTTCCTTGTGACTGAAGGACTTCCTTTGACATTTCTTGACATGTAGGACTGCTGGTGATGAATTCTTTAAGCTTTTGTATATTAAAAAATCTTTATTTTACCTTCATTTTTGAAGAATATTTCCCCTGAGTGTAGAATTCTACATTGACTGTTTTTCATTCAGTAATATAAAAATGTTGCTCTGTATTCTTTGGCTTGTGTTATTTTAAATGGGAAATCTTCTTATCCTTATCTTTATGCTTCTGCATGTAGTATCTTTTTTTTTCTATGCCTGCTTTTAATAGTTTCTCTTTATCATTGTTTCTCTCATATTTTTTAATTGAGACATAATTGACATATAGCATTGTATTAATTTTAGGTGTACAATATAATGGTTTTATACACACACACACAGAGACAAATGACTACCATAATAAGTTTAGTTTACATCCATCACCACACATAATTACAAAATTTTTTTTTCCTTTTGATGAGAACTTCTGAGATCTACTTTCTTAGCAGCTTTCAAATATACAATACAGTCTTGTTAACTACAGTCGTCATGCTGTACATTACATCCCCAGGACTTATTTGTCTTACAACTGGAAGTTTGGGTGAAGATGGACAAAAGGTACAAACTTTCAGTTAATGTTTCTTTTATCTTCTTGTTTCTTGTGCTTAGGTTAATTGAGCTTTTTAGAATCTATAGGTCTTACTTTATATAAATTTTGGAAATTACTTCTTGAAATATTTTTTACTTTGCTCTCCACTCTTCTTCTAGGACTCCAGTTACATGTATTTTAGGCTTCTTGAAGTCATACTGATGCTCTGTTTATTCCCCTTCCCTCCAAAGCTGTTTTCCCCATTTTCATTTTGGATAGTTTCTTTTGTTGTATCTTCAAGTTTACTAATCTTTTTTCTGCATAGTCTAATCTGCCCTTAATTTTTTCTAGTTATTTTTCATCTTAGACATTGTTTTCATCTCTGTTTGAGATTCCATGTTTCTACATGTTCTAGTACTTTAATGTCTTTATCTACTAATTTTATCATTTGTGTCATTTGTTGGTCAGTTTAGATTCAATATATTTTCTCCTCATGGATTGTATTTTTCTACTTCTTCACATGCCTGGTAGTTTTTTTAATAGGTGCAATATGTGAACTTTACCTTAATGTATTCCTATATTGTAGACCATTGTTCTGGGATGCATGTAAGTTATTTGAAAAATGTTTCATCTTCACGTCTTTCTTTTAAGCTTTGTTTTGGGAGACCACAGCAGCATTTAGGATAGGGCTAATTTTGCTTCCTTGCTGACACAAGACCCTTCTGACCACTCTACCAATAGACTTTGAATTATGAGGATTTCCACTCTGGCTGCTGAGGAACTATTCCCAGTTGTATTTGATATTTGTGAAGGTTTATCTAATCCTTTCAGAAGGTATTTTCCTAACTATTAGTTTTCTTAGACATGCTTTAACAAATTACCAGAAACAGAGTGGCTTAAAGCAGCAGGAATTTATTCTCTCACAGTGCTGGAGGCCAGAGGCCAAAATCAAGGTGTCAGGCACAGTTGGTTCCTTCTGAAGGCCCTGGGAAAGAATCTGTTCTGTGCCTCTTTCCTAGCTTCTGGTGTTGACATTCCTTGGCATGTCGCTGCATCACTGTAATCTGCTCCATCTTTACCTGGCCTTCTTCCATGTTTGTTTCTCTGTATTTTCTCTTCTTTGTATAAGGGCCTCAGTCATTGACTAGTGGGCCCACCCTCATCCAGTATGACCTCACCTTAACTGTAATTACACTGGCAAAGACCCTACTTCCAAATAAAGTCACATTCTGAGGTTTTTGATAGACATGAACTTTGGGGAGGCATGAATCAACCCACTACACTGTCCCTAGGTATTTCCCCACATATGTGTGCTGATCAGTTCTCATTAGTACTGGAAACTGGATCCTCTACAGATCTGAGTTCTCTCTCAGCAGCTTTCTTCTCTCTGGTATTCTGCCCACTAATTCTAACCCCCTGGGCTTCTAGGGCTCCCAGCTCTATCTTCTCAACTCAGGGATCCAAGTGGATTCCACTCAGGTTCTCTCTTGCTGCACAGACTAAAAACTCTATCGAGGTACTAATCTCTCCAGGTAGGGCTCCCCTCATTTGTTTTTTTTCCTATCAGGCATTGTCCTTCTTTGCCTGATACTCAGCATATTAAAAGAAGTTTTATGTATATTGTCTATTTTTTAGTTGTTTAAGGCTAGAAGCAAAAGTTTTACTGAATTTTAACAGTCTTCATGTCGTTTTTTCCCTGCTCTAACATTAGCATTATTCCATTTCACCTTACTTATCTAAAGTTTAAGAGGAAATTTAGACTAGTTCCCTATTCAGTTTTAAGTGACTGACATTACATGCAAGAACTATGCAAGAACTTTTTTTTTAAACAAAACCCCAAAATATTGTTCATGTTGCTATCCATGATAGTTCATTTCTGACCCTGGTTGGAATAAATTTTATTCAGATAATTTCTTTTATGCCCAACACATTCTTTGTGGTTTTCACATAATTATCCTTTTTTTTCTCTCTCTCTTTCCTTTTTTTTTTTAATTGAGGTATAGTTGATTTACAGTGTGTTAGTTTCTGGTGTACAGCAAAGTAATTCAGTTTTACATAAATATATATATATATATTCTTTTTCAGATTTTTTTCCATTTTAGGTTATTACAAGATATTGAATATAGTTCCCTATGCTATACAGTAGGACCTTGTTTATCTGTTTTATCTATATATATAGTAGTGTGTATCTGTTAAACCCAGGCTCCTAATTTATCCCTTTCCCACCTTTTCCCCTTTGGTAACCATAAATTTGTTTTCTATGCTTGTGAGTCTGTTTCTGTTTTTTTTTTTTTTTTTTTTTTAATATTTATTTATTTATTTACTTGGTTGCACTGGGTCTTAGTGGCAGCATGCAAACTCTTAGTTGCGGCATGCATGTGGGATCTAGTCCCCTGACCAGGGATCGAACCCGGGCCCCCTGCATTGGGAGCATGGAGTCCTATCCACTGCGCCATCAGGGAAGTCCCTGTTTCTGTTTTTTAAATAAGTTCATTTGTATCATTATTTTAGATTCCACATGTAAGTGATACCATGTGATATTTGTCTTTCTCTGCCTGACTTACTTCACTAAGTATGATAATCTCGAGGTCTATCCATGTTGCTGCAAATGGCATTATTTCATTGTTTTTTTATGGCTGAGTAGTATTCCATTGTGTAATAATTATCCTTCTTAACAGCATTTTTTTTCTTTAAAAAATAATTACTTTTTAACTTCCAGCATTTCTACTTCTGAGTCTAGCCATGCTAAACTAAACAGCTCATTTAAGCATGATAGTATGGGAAATAAATTGAATTGTAAATAGATATTTTATATTTCCTTCTTCACTCCTTAGTTTCAGTGTTTTTGTTCTGTTTATCATTCCTTTTAGAGAATTTGAATCAACTGTTTTCCATCTCTAGTTCTACAATATGTAAATGTGGTTTATAGGTGTGAACGTATTTGTTTTGTATATGTGTGTGTGGATGACTGTATGGGGTATGTTATATATAAATATATATTTTCCAAATATAAGCATTTAAAAATGTGTGTGTGTGTATGTATTTGTGTGTGTTATATAAATTTTATTCTATTACCCTGTGAGGTTGATTGTAATATGATTTGACTTGCTTTGACATGTACTCTTTGACTGCAGTTCAATTATTAAATCACCTATCCTAGATAAACTGTTGATTTTTTAAAATGAACTCTGAAAGTGGATTACAGGGGAAAAGCTTTGTATTCAGTTCTGTTGGTTATTTTGAGAATTCAAGTCCTGACTTTCAAGACTTAGTATTTTTCATATATGTATATATTCAAATATGAAAGTTTATAAAATATTATTCATTCAAAAACTATGTACTTTTTCTCAACCATTTGATATTTTTAAGAAGACCAAGTCAAATAAGTAGTAGAGGTTGATTTTTCATTGGCTTATTCATTTTAAAATGAGAAATTGGGTTTTTAGAGGACTATATGTTAATATAGCCAATACAATTTAGAACATAGCCTAAGAAATAAAAATCTGAAATGATTCATTTAAGTATACTTTAAAAAAAATGATTTGACATAATTTGCAAACAATAGACTGAATGAAATGTACATTTAATGTATCATGGCCTATATAAACTAAGATATAAGCTTATATTAAGTAGAACACAAATAAAATGTTACATAGGGCTATACAGTTACTCCTCTATACTGGGAATTTGGTTTTTAGCTTTCTAGAAGTCTAAGCAAAGAGGAAAAGCCCATAGGTAATATAGTTTTCTCTGTTCGTGACAAAAGAAAAACATAGTAATTCTTTCTAGGAAGCATAAGTTTTATTAGCATTTAGTGGTGAAAGAAACTCTCATGTAGGAAAACATTGGTTAGTGTTCTCAGAAGCATTCGTAAACACATGCAACAATGAATCTTATAAAACTTTTCTTATGACTTTTAATCAGAAGGTCATAATTTAATGAAAGCACTTCTGCAGAATGTCATAATATTATAGAATGCATGTCTGAATCATAATAATAAACTAAATATAGATAACCTACTTGCCCTTCAAACAGTTCTTCATAAATATCACTCCTCTCAACTAGGCATTTCGTAAAGGTTAGACAGTTTGAACTCTGGCAAGAATCTGAAATATCCATAAAAAATATTTGTCTTCGGTTTAACAAGATTACATGTAGACTATTGCTTTTATTATTATTGTTCAGTACTTTATTTATATCTGTTATATATTAACTTTGTGTTTTAAAAATGTTTTAGTTTAAATAACTTTTTTTTTTCATTCTTTATACAGGTTTGATAACCCGGCTGCTGTAAGCCCAACTCCTACAAGGCAGCTAACTTTTAACTACCTCCTTCCTGTGAATGCTTGGCTTTTGTTAAATCCTTCAGAGCTCTGCTGCGATTGGACCATGGGAACAATACCACTTATAGAGTCATTTCTAGATATTCGAAATCTTGCCACATTTATTTTTTTTTGCTTTTTGGGGGCTTTGGGAGTATTCGGTGTCAGGTACCCTGGTAATTCCTCCAAGACTGTTTTAATGGTAAGAAAGTTTCTTAAATTTTCAGGTGATATTATATTCAGTTTATTAATTAAGAGTGCCTTTAATTCATCAAAAGCATCTTTAAAGAACTACTGTCTTTCTTTGTTCATGTCATCCTAATTTATGAACTTACTTTAGGTTATCCTAGAATTATATATCAGAATTTGACTAATGCTGCACATTCAGCATATGAAACAAAGAGTGATTATGAATTTCCATAATTTGGTGGGAACTCTGAAATCATGAAGCATTCTTTTTAGCATCATTTTTTTAAAATATATTTCTTACCTTTACCCGACTAGATTTTACACTCTTTAAAGAAATGAGTCATATTATATACTTCTTTGTTTTCTTGGCACAGAGAAGAGTGTCATGTAAGATAAGCAACTAGAAATACATAGCTCTTTATTTTTCATTAGCAAGACTTTCATTACTCCCTGAGGTATTTCTTACTGTGTTCAGAGAACTCTGATTAAAGTCTTTTCTTGTTTTCTGAGATCTGTTTCTTTGTAATTTTCTTAACTCTGCCCTCACATCTTACTCCTAATAATTCTGTTGCCTCTTACTTTAAATTATGGAAGAAAATAATAATCTTTAACTTTTCTTGAGCATTTACTATATGCCAAAAAGTGGTTTTAATACTTTGTAAATATATTATTTCTGGCTGCAGCCACTAGATTCATTTATTCATTCAATAAAAATATTTGATTTTCAGCCTATGTACCAGGTAGCATTTTAGGCACTGAGTATATGATAATAAAAGGAAATACAGGATCCCCATTTCTAGAGAACTTGCATTCTAGAGAAATTTGAAAGAATATAGGATTTGAAAAAAGATCATATTTACTGTTATTTTTGGACCTGTTGAGTTTGAGGTACCTATGAAATAATACGATGGAGATTTCGAATAGCACTTTGTGCCTGGAGTTCAGTGGCGAAGAGTGAGCTACATGTAAAAATTTGATTGATTACCATAGAGAAACTTGATAATTGCCGTAGAGATAGTAATTGAAACCAGGATGTGGAGAAGAAGGCCTATGGAGAGGTTATAGAGCAGCCTTTGTCAACTGGGATTTTGTCATTTTTCTTAGAGATGGTAACTAGCTGGCACCATTCTAGGTGTACAGAAGTTAATTCATACACGTAATGCATGCCTTAGAGTATTTGGTCTTAATTTTCCCTCAATAAATAGTTGAAGGGGCTTTATAGAATGAAAGAGAAGAAGCCTATATCTAGGTCTTGAAAAACTTCCACATTACATACCATATAAAGGAAAATGAACCTAAATGGGAGGTACTCCAAATGTACAGAAAGGTAGGAAAGTGTTTCAAGAAAGAGAATGGTTAACACTAACAGCTGCTGTCAAGTAGAGAAGTGAGATCAGTTGGATTTGACCTCTTTTAGGTGTATTAGTTACTTAAATGAAATTTATTTCTGTGGAGTGATTTGATTAGGAAGTGAGGAAGTGAAGATTGTTAGTGTAGGTAACCTGTAGGGGTGATTTAACTTTGAATATTTCAAAGGATGAGACAAGCTTGAATTTCCTAACTTAGGAAAGACAGCCAGTCAGGCAAGGGCTTCAAGTATAATAAACTGCTGATCTTCTGTAGGGCTTGGGGGAAGCACGGAGATCTGGAATTGATGGACCTTCAGAGGCTGGAGTGGGTTGATGGTGGGGGAAGACTATTGCTTGGTTGGCATGTAGAATCACTTTCATTGGAGCACTCAGTTGGCTGTCTTTTTCTGACACAAAGAGACATCACTAATGGGTTGGCTTACAAAAACATATTCATTGAGTTGAAATGTTGATATCACTAATGGGTTGGCTTACAAAAACATTCATTGAGTTGAAATGTTGATTAAGTGAGGTTACAACCAATTACTTGTTATCATGGCTCCAAAAATCTTTTCCTAAGATTGTGGGAACTTGTTTTATACTTAAGGGGCATAATGAATTGGGTAAGATAACTTAAAGATGTGTTGTCAGAAGAGAAGATTTTTAAGGTTGGAGAGGCAAGAGCATTTTTAACATAGGAAGTTCATAAGAAAGTGATTAAGTAAATGAAAGAAGAGATGATTGGTAGTGAGATTAGAGGTATAGAGCTCAGGTTTGGCATGAGATAGATGGAGACACCGCTTATGGTTATAGGAAGGATGGAAATGAACATGAATGTGGATGTTGGTAGCTTTAGTAGCGGAGAATTGAAGGAATTCTTGTTTTATCGCTTTAGTTTTCTCTGAAAATTTGGAAGTGTGGTCACCTGCTGAAAGTGACATGGGTCAAAATTTTGAGAAAAGTAGTCAAGATTCAAAATAGTCAAAGACAGTGGGAGTGAGCCTACCAAAGAAACCTAGGAATCCTGAGCAGTCTTAAGGATCAATCTGAAGTTGATCATGAGTTTATGATGATATTAATCTATTTTGCTTTGGGACTTTCTAGTAGTGCTTTGCTGCTCACATAAATAAAGACGAAGCACATATGTGGTATATGTGCTTTGGAATACATCCAAAGCCGGGGTTCTACTAAAAGAAAGGCAAAAAAGGAGGGGTGGGTAAATACAGAGTTTTGGCAAATAAAATAATGATTTGTGTAGTTCAAGCTGAATGAAAAATAGGATATTGTCAATGAAATAAACATTTATATTAATTACATTAATTATGCTTTATATGTATAAAAAAGGAACACTTGTGACCTTAGGTATAACTGCTTTAAGTATAGTCCTAAGCATACTTTTTTTAAACTTTTTTTTATTTGAAATATAGTTGATTTACAGTATTGTGTTAATTTCATAGAAAACAAACTTATGGCTTCCAAAGGGAAAGGGGAGGGAAGGGTGGGATAAATTCGGAGTATAGGATTAACAGATACAAACTACTGTACACAAAATAGAGAGACAACAGGAAACTATATTCAATATCTTATAATAACCTATAATGGAAAATAATCTGAGAATATATATGTATAAAACTAAACATGCTATTTTTTAATGGTGATAATTTTCTGAAGATCTCTGAACAAGATACATAGAACAAAGGAGTATCTCAAATACCAGATACCATGTAAGCACTTATTAAATAAGATGTCATATGTATCTCAACAGTAGTAGTAAGTAGTTATTAATCCCCGATTTATTTATAATGAAATGAAGTCACAAGTTAATTTGAATAGTTTACCTTATGTTATATAACAAGAAGTGAAACAGATTTGCCTCCAAACTCTTGGCTTAGTCCACTACCATCCTTCCTTTTTTTTTTTTTTTTAAATTTATTTACTTATTTGTTTTTATTTTTGGCTGTGTTGGGTCTTTGCTGTGCGCGGGCTTTCTCTCATTGGCGGCAAGCAGGGGCTACTCTTTGTTGTGGTGCACAGGCTTCTCATTGTCGTGGCATCTCGTTGCAGAGCATGGGCTCTAGGCGCGCGGGCTTCAGTAGTTGTGGCACGTGGGCTCAGTAGTTGTGGCTTGTGGGCTCTAGAGCACAGGCTCAGTAGTTGTGGCGCATGGGCTTAGTTGCTCCGCAGCATGAGGGATCTTCCCCGACCAGGGCTCGAACCCATGTCCCCTGCATTGGCAGGCGGATTCATAACCACTGCGCCACTAGGGAAGCCCCCATCCTTCCTTTTAAGGAGAGTTTACATCACTGGAAGAAGGATATTATGTTCGTTACAGTAAACTTGGTTGGCATACATTAATAGAGAGCATATTAGAACTTCTGAGTAAGTTAATCATTGAGACATTTCTTATTCAAGAACCAGTAGATTTTTTTGAGAGATGGTTTTTCTTTTTTGTGTAGCTTATGCATCAGTCTGTGATACATCTTTGGCTGAATTTAACACTTTTAATTTTTTCCAGTGAAATTGCCTTAGGGCATCCATGAATTAATAGGGAATATATTTTTTTTAAAGGATCATGTATTTAGAAACAAATCTCTGTTTCACAGCTAGCTGGTTGTTTTTAATCAAGCACTTCTGGGAAGTGGAAAGTGAATTATGCACTCTTAATGTTTTACCTTTTTGATTAAAAAGAAAACACTAAAATTTCAGACATATAAATCGATATGATACTGAGCAATTCGATGGTAGTGCTTTTCTTCAGATTCAGTCTTTTGTATTATTACAAGTTATTAATTTGTGATTCATGGAGAAAGTATTCTTTTCACTGTATTTACATTTCTACATCGATTTTTACTAATAAAGGATGAAAAAGAAAAGGCATTCCTTCCTCTCAAACTCTTAGAGGACTCTCAAACTTCTGAAGCTGAAAGAACAACTTATTTATTCCATTAGGTACTATAAAACAAATCAGGGTAATGAAATATGGAAGCAGATGTCCATAGAAACAGATGTCCTAATGACAACCAACTTATTTCTTTCCATAAGTTATTTGTGTGCTAGTTATTTGTGTCTTATCTTTTGTAATGGCTTTGTAATCTGGAAACCATATGCCATCCCATTTTCAAAATGGCAAAAAGTCTAAGCATTTTGTCATGTTTATTTCTAACACAGTGTGCAGTGTTAGAATTTTAGAAATTCTTATAGAATAAAAGACTGTTGATTTAAAGGGGCCAGGTTTATTTTTATACATATACTAAGTCTCCGTTAAATGTATGTGACCCTTCAGAATACTATGCAAAGTAACGCTGAAGTAATGTATAGAAGTAGTCTTCTGTCTTGTCTGAAACGTACCTTATCAATTTCCAGTATTACAGATGGTAGTAAAATAATAAAAACTGATATGTTTGGCTATTTTATCAACCTACAATTTATAGTTTTATTTTATTAAAACCTAATATATTTTCCTGTCAATTTATTTTTACCACAAGCACATAAGTTAGATATATAAAAATTACTGTTTTTTTATTTTAGATATATTTTCAAAAAATATTTTTTATTTATTGATAATTGAGTGAGCCTTAGGTATAAGTTCTAGCATTCAAGAAGACTTCATTCCACCTTGCTGACATACCTCCTCATGTTTGTTGTTACCATCCTTAAGCGTCCTTTATGTTTAAATCAGTATCCTTTATAGTATTATTAAAAACGGTCCACCAGTACATTATCCAAATTAAATGATAAAATATTTGGATTTGACTGTTTATGTGCATATATTTTTTAATTTAATAAAATATCTTTTTTTTCTTTGTAGGCACTTTGTTTAATGGCATTACCGTTTATTCCTGCATCAAACCTTTTTTTCCCAGTTGGATTTGTTGTTGCTGAGAGAGTATTATATGTTCCTAGCATGGGATTCTGTATTTTGGTAGCCCATGGATGGCAGAAAATATCAAACAAAAGGTGAATTAAAATGTTAGTGCATTTAATGCTTATTAACTGTAGAATTCAGTATGATACATTTAAGTATTTAAAATGTTTATTTAGTTTTTATAAGTCATATTTTATACCTTCTTGTTTTTCACATTGACAGTCTCCTCACTGTCTGTAATGCAGGTTAGAAAAGCTGCGTAACCCCTACCTCATCCTATGGTCTTCCTCATATTTATATAATTTTATTTTACAGCCTGAGACATAACAAACTTTCAGTCAGACCCAAATGCAAAATAGAATATTATTGAGACTAAAGTTTCAGGTGATCATTGCTACTTCCATATGCAGTGAACTAAGATAACAGTCTTCTACCTTAAGTGAGTTATATCGGGTTAATATATGTAAAATGCATATAGAAGGCAATCTATAATTTCTTGCTTCATCGTAACCACCATGTCCTAATTGCCTTAAACCAATAGTTAAGGAACAGAATAGTCACTATCTCCTTTTTCTTACTTTCCAGTCACCCTTCAACCCACAGAATTCTGACTTCTCTCTACGTCACTTTACTAACATGTAACAAATTGCCTCTCATAGCTAAATCCAGTCAATGCTTTTATTTAAAGTTTATTTCCCTGGCATCTATAAAAAGTCTCTGTCCCGATTCTCTTCCACATTTGTTCATTTCTGCTCAGTTTTCAGATTCTCCCTGCTGCACCTGCTCTTTAAATATTTTTTATTTCTCAGAGTTTTACTAATAGCCATTTTCCTCACATTACATGTTCTCCCTGGATGATCTCATCCATGATTACAATTTTCAATGCCATCTACCAAACCTTTTCTCTTAGCTTCTATCCATATATCCAGTTATACTCACTACCAATTTTGGAGTGCCTATCATGTACCAGCTCCAGGATACACTCTTTAGATTTTTCTCATTTAATCTTGACACTCCTTAACTCCATTTTGCACATTTGAAAATTGAAGCTCATACAAGTTACCTGAATTACACAAGACCACACAGCTAGTCAACAGCAGAGTCTTGATTCAGATTTACACCTGACTGCTTCCAATGTCCATGTTCCTTCTGATCCACGTACTGTTATCCTGGTTAAGTGGATCTATCGAAATGAAAGAAATCGAATTCTGTTACTGAGACAAAAAGCACAGACTCAGAGAACATTAGTACTATTAATACTAAATAAGATCATAGGGATTATTGAATTATAACCATCTTTTTAATTTTTTTATTTATTTTTTTTGAATTTTTGAATTTTATTTATTTTTTTATACAGCAGGTTCTTATTAGTTATCCACTTTATACATATTAGTGTATATATGTCAATCCTAATCTCCCAATTCATCACACCCCCAACCCCACTCCCCATCATTTACCCCCCCTTGGTGTCCATACGTTTGTTCTCTACATCTGTGTCTCAGTTTCGCAAACCGGTTCATCTGTACCATTTTTCTAAGTTCCACATGTATGCGTTAATATACAATATTTCATTTTCTCTTTCTGACTTACCTCACTCTGTATGATAGTCTCTAGATTCATCCACATCTCTACAAATGACCCAATTTCGTTCCTTTTTATGGCTGAGTAATATTCCATTGTATATATGTACCACATCTTCTTTATCCATTCATCTGTCGATGGGCATTTAGGTTGCTTCATGACCTGGCTATTGTAAATAGTGCTGCAGTGAACATTGGGGTACATGTGTCTTTTTTTTGTTTTGTTTTGTTTTAATGCAAATTTAATATACGGTAGTTAAATTAATCATTTTTCTCATTTTTTTTAACATCTTTATTGGAGTATAATTGCTTTAGAGTGGTGGGTTAGTTTCTGCTTTATAACAAAGTGAATCAGTTATACATATACATATGTTCCCATATCTCTTCCCTCTTGCATCTCCCTCCCTCCCACCCTCCCTATCCCACCCCTCTAGGTGGTCACAAAGCACCGAGCTGATCTCCCTGTGCTATGTGGCTGCTTGCCACTACCTATCTATTTTACGTTTGGTAGTGTATATATGTCCATGCCACTCTCTCACTTTGTCACAGCTTACCCTTCTCCCTCCCCATATCCTCAAGTCCATTTTCTAGTAGGTCTGTGTCTTTCTTCCCATCTTGCCCCTAGGTTCTTCATGACCATTTTTTTTTTTCTTAGATTCCATATATATGTGTTAGCATATGGTATTTGTTTTTCTCTTTCTGACTTACTTCACTCTGTATAACAGACTCTAGGTCCATCCACCTCACTATAAATAACTCAATTTCGTTTCTTTTTATGGCTGAGTAGTATTCCATTGTATATATGTGCCACATCTTCTTTATCCATTCATCTGTTGATGGACACTTAGGTTGCTTCCATGTCCTGGCTATTGTAAATACAGCTGCAATGAACATTTTGGTACATGTCTCTTTTTGAATTATGGTTTTCTCAGGGTATATGCCCAGTAGTGGGATTGCTGGGTCATATGGTAGTTCTATTTTTAGTTTTTTAAGGAACCTCCATACTGTTCTCCATAGTGGCTGTATCAATTTACATTCCCACCAACAGTGCAAGAGGGTTCCCTTTTCTCCACACCCTCTCCAGCATTTGTTGTTCATAGATTTTCTGATGATGCCCATTCTCACTGGTGTGAGGTGATACCTCATTGTAGTTTCGATTTGCATTTCTCTAATAATTTGTGATGTTGAGCAGCTTTTCATGTGCTTCTTGGCCATCTGTATGTCTTCTTGGGAGAAATGTCTATTTAGGTCTTCTGCCCATTTTTGGATTGGGTTCTTTGTTTTTTTAATATTGAGCTGCATGAGCTGTTTCTATATTTTGGAGATTAATCCTTTGTCCGTTGATTCGTTTGCAAATATTTTCTCCCATTCTAAGGGTTGTCTTTTTGTCTTGTTTATGGTTTCCTTTGCTGTGCAAAAGCTTTGAAGTTTCATTAGGTCACATTTGTTTATTTTTCTTTTAATTGCCATTACTCTAGGCAGTGGATCAGAAAAGATCTTGCTGTGATTTATGTCAAAGAGTGTTCTTCCTATGTTTTTCTCTAAGAGTTTTATAGTGTCTGGTCTTATATTTAGGTCTCTAATCCATTTTGAGTTTATTTTTGTGTATGGTGTTAGGGAGTGTTCTAATTTCACTCTTTTACATGTAGCTGTCCAGTTTTCCCAGCACCACTTATTGAAGAGGCTGTCTTTTCTCCACTGTATATCCTTGCCTCCTTTGTCATAGATAAGTTGACCCTAGGTGCTTGGGTTATCTCTGGGCTTTCTATCCTGTTCTGTTGATCTATATTTCTGTTTTTGTGACAGTACCATATTGTCTTGATTACTGTAGCTTTGTAGTATAGTCTGAAGTCAGGGAGTCTGATTCCTCCAGCTCCGTTTTTTTCCCTCAAGACTGCTGTGGCTATTCGGGGTCTTTTGTGTCTCCATACAAATTTTAAGATTTTTTGTTCTAGTTCTGTAAAAAATGCCATTGGTAATTTGATAGGGAATGCATTGAATCTGTAGATTGCTTTGGATAGTATAGTCATTTTCACAATATTGATTCTTCCAATCCAAGAACATGGTATATCTCTCCGTCTGTTGGTATCATCATTAATTTCTTTCATCAGTGTCTTATAGTTTTCTGCATACAGGTCTTTTGTCTCCCTAGGTAGATTTATTCCTAGGTATTTTATTCTTTTTGTTGCAATGGTAAATGGGAGTGTTTCCTTAATTTCTCTTTCACATTTTTCATCATTAGTGTATCAGAATGCAAGCGATATCTGTGCATTAATTTTGTATCCTGCAACTTTACCAAATTCATTGATTAGCTCTAGTAGTTTTCTGGTGGCATCTTTAGCATTCTCTATGTATAGTATCATGTCATCTGCAAACAGTGGGAGTTTTACTTCTTTTCCAATTTGTATTCCTTTTATTTCTTTTTCTTCTCTGATTGCCGTGGCTAGGACTTCCAAAACTATGTTGAATATAGTGGTGAGAGGGGACATCCTTGTCTTGTTCCTGATCTTGCAGGAAATGCTTTCAGTTTTTCACCATTGAGAATGATGTTTGCTGTGGGTTTGTCGTATACAACCTTTATGATGTTGAGGTAGGTTCCCTCTGTGCCCACTTTCTGGAGAGCTTTTATCATAAATGGGGTGTTGAATTTTGTCCAAAGCTTTTTCTGCATCTATTGAGATGATCATATGGTTTTTATTCTTCAATTTGTTAATATGGTGTATCACATTGATTGATTTGCATATATTGAAGAATCCTTGCATCCCTGGGATAAATCCCACTTGATCATGGTATATGATCCTTTTAATGTGTTTTTGGATTTTGTTTGCTAGTATTTTGTTGAGGGTTTTTGCATCTATATTCATCAGTGATACTGGCCTGTAATTTTCTTTTTTTGTAGTATCTTTGGCTGGGTATCAGGGTGATGGTGGCCTCATAGAATGAGTTTGGGGGTGTTCCTTCCTCTGCAATTTTTTGGAAGAGTTTGAGAAGATTGGGTGTTAGCTCTTCTCTAAATGTTTGATAGAATTCACCTGTGAAGCCATCTGGTCCTGGACTTTTGTTTGTTGGAAGATTTTTTTTTTTTTTTTAACCTCTGCATTTTTAACTGTAAAGTGCAGCAGTGGTTACTTATACCTCACTGGACTGTTAAGGAATCCGTGCTTGGTCTGCAACATGGCAATCATTCAATGGTGGCCATTGTTATTGGATTTTAAGGGGCCCTATAAAACTAATGAAATAACCCACAAACAAAATAACAACCTTAAAGGAGAGGAAACCATCCTCAATCTTGAAAGGAAATAAGGACTGTTACAAGTCTTTTTCAAAGTCAACAAAGGCTTAAGTTTTCAAGTGTCCTTAGGAACTGTCTAAAGCAGAGAGAGAGAGGAAAAAAAGGGGTCTTTGGAAATGTTTACTAGGATATGTGATTAGCTAGACAATTAAAAAAATAGTTCTAGAGTCACCCTGAAAGTAGGCTTTGAGAAAAAAGTTGAGACATTTTGGAGATCTTTATCATTTTCTTAACAAAAACAGGCAAAAACTGTTTTCTACAAAGGGGAATTTAAGAACAAAATAGGAAAAAATGGGGAGGCTCTAACCTCAAATGTTAACTTCCTCATGAAAAACTTAAGAACTTTGCAAAGCCAATCTAATCTGTTGTGAAAAGACCGTAGAAGGTGGTGGCTTTATTTCATTTAGAACATTACTTTTTTTCAATGTAAAGGTACTGTTTCAGGAACAAATACCAAAAAAAAAAGACAGAAACTGACTTATCTTTACTATAAATCGTATTAGCACTTTCCAAGAAATACTAGGCAAGCAAACTAGTTCTGATTTTTGGATCAGCCTGTATCAATGAGACCTATATAAAAACAACAAACATAGCCTAGAAAAAAAATACCAAGCTGTTAACACAATTTTAAATCAGGATAAATTAAGCAGATTCGGAAAACAAACTATTTTATAGGGTGACTCTCCACCCCGTGTGTATGAAGAGTACACAATAAAGAAAGCCATACTCTATTATCTCTTCAAAACTCAAAATTTGAACCTAGAATTCTATTTATAAAACGAAACCAAGACGAACTCTAAACACATAAAAAAAGACAATCTGCTCTAATACCTTAATAAAGCTGTCTCGGCAACTACCTAAATGGCATTCCCTAATTATTCAGGATAATCCACCTCAACCTTTCTTTGCAACAGTGTCATGGCTAATCAGAATGCTTTTTAAAGAATTCCTAGTGTTAGCACCAATTAAAATACCAGCAGTTGAAATACTAAAATAACTTTAGTCAGTTCTATATGAGATTTTAAATATAATTTCCTAAACATTATGCTAAGTGAAAAAAAGCCAGTCACAAAAGACCACATGTTGTGTGATTTTAAATGGGTGAAGTCTATGATATGGGAACTGTATCCCAAAGCTGTTAAGAAAAAGCATCTAACAACAGAGGCCAAAAGAGATAAAATTCCTTTATAACGCAGAGGCATATACTATTTTCCGAAGTATAATACATACAGTAAGGGTTTGATGCATTAATAACTTTCTAAATGGTAGTCCACTGCTGCTAAAAAATGAGAAGGAACTTCAAAATTTGGTCAATAAGTGGTGATGAAATTCTTAACAGGTAATTTTACATCATTTCCCTTTCACTGTGCTTGCTCCTTAATTGAATTTTTTATTTTTTTGGCTGCACCATGAGGCATGTGGGATCTTAGTTTCCCGACCAGAGATGGAACCAGTGCCCCCTGCATTGGGAGCGCGGCGTCTTAACCACTGGACCGCTAGGGAAGTCCCATCATTAATTTTAAATAAAAACAAAATTAGAGACACCTCTAGTACCTAAAGGTGGTGAGGTCTCTAAAATGATCAAGTTCTTCTCTAGAACAATGTTACCAGCCACTGCAGCTCAGCCAAGAACACCAGAAGAACACAGTTATTAAAAATATAAAGGCAATTAGATGCATTTCCAGATTATGATGCAGATGAAAAAGAGGGCAGAAAAAAAAGATTTCTAGAGTAATCCAATCAGGGAAACTGTTACATCACATACTAGGAAACTAGTATAGGAAACTCTGGGCTGTCTTTTCAAAGTCCACAAGAATCATAAAACATCTTCACCAACAGGAAGAGTTTTTTGTTTTTAAAGCTGGAAAAATAGGCTGCCTGTCCCTTTTGTACGGTCTTCAGCGAAAATTACAGAACCAGTTCTCCGACTGTTCCAAGGACCGAAAATCATCACAGCATCACATGACTGAACTTGCAGTTTGTCTTTCTGTTGAGCAGGCTTATTTTCTTGGTCAAAACGTTACTACAGTCCTACACCAAATAGAAAACATGCTTAGCTACCAAAAGAAAATAAACCCTAACTGTATTTTGAAGAATCTTACTTCTACGGCCTTAACGCCCAAACAATCTCTGCACAAAATCCAACCCTTGGAGATTTAATAATTCAATTCCTATACACACAGTTTTGCCATCACTGGTTGTGTTTTAACAACCGTTTCCCCAAAATAAAACTCCTACTTAAGTTCTAACCCAATCAATATTTGCCAAACTACACAAAACCATTGCTAAACCATCCCACCCCCGCCCACAGGTTCCAAAAGCCTAGTTCCACAGTTCACTGGATCCAGACGACCTATTTGAAATAAGTCCATTTCACATTCCTATCTGGTAAGTCACCCGCTTTTCTGCTTACAAAACAATTACCCACAAAGTCTTTCGACGTTTAAGAGAAGCGTGGAAAAAAAAACCCTTTGGAAAATGAGTATGTACTCTTTTCGAAGTTCCAAATCTGGACTATAAGGGCCGGCTAAGCGTCCTTTATTCCGCCCCGGAGACTTTTCGTTTATCTAGCTGCCCTAGAGACCAAAGAGCTAGGGAGAGTACGCCCCTTCCCCCCCTCCCCGCCCGGCAGCCAAGCCTGGCTTAAAAACCTTCGCCACCGGGTGCGGAATTACAAAGGAGGCCGTCTGGCTCCTTTGTCCTGGATTTGGGAGTTGAGCGCCTTCGTCGCCATTGGCTTTCCTCCCCCAGCTCCAGCCTCTCTCATCTTGGGAATCTGCGTCAGAAGTCACTCGCAGTCCCGCCGGCCCAGGTAGCCCAGCCGAGACTGCGGAGGAAGGGAGGCCGCGGTGGGAGGCCAGGCCCATCTGGCGCCATTTCCATCGGGAGCACGCCCGACGGCCCAGATCCTCCCGCCACCCAAGTGCCCGGCCTTTCCCTGCTCGCTTCCTTCCTGTTGGAAGATTTTTAATCACAGTTTCAATTTCATTACTTGTGATTGGTCTGTTCATATTTTCTATTTCTTCCTGGTTCAGTCTTGGAAAGTTATACCTTTCTAAGAACTTGTCCATTTCTTCCAGGTTGTCCATTTTATTGGCATAGAGTTGCTTGTAGTAGTCTCTTAGGATGCTTTGTATTTCTGCGGTGTCTGTTGTAACTTCTCCTTTTTCATTTCTAATTTTATTGATTTGAGTCCTCTCCCTCTTTTTCTTGATGAGTCTGGCTAATGGTTTATCAATTATGTTTATCTTCTCAAAGAACCAGCTTTAGTTTTATTGATCTTTGCTATTGTTTTCTTTGTTTCTATTTCATTGATTTCTGCTCTGGTCTTTATGATTTCTTTCCTTCTGCTAAGTTTGGATTTTGTTTGTTCTTCTTTCTCTAGTTCCTTTAAGTGTAAGGTTAGATTGTTTATTTGAGATTTTTCTTGTTTCTTGAGGTAGGCTTGCATTGCTATAAACTTCTCTCTTAGAACTGCTTTTGCTGCATCCCATAGTTTTTGGGTCATCCTGTTTTTATTGTCATTTTTCTCTAGGTGTTTTTTGATTTCCTCATTGATTTCTTCAGTGATCTCTTGGTTATTTAGTAACATATTGTTTAGCCTCCACGTGTTTCTGTTTTTTACGTTTTTATCCCTGTAATTGATTTCTAATCTCCTAACGCTGTCGTCAGAAAACATGCTTGATATGGTTTCAATTTTCTTAAATTTACTGAGGCTTGATTTGTTACCCAAGATGTTATCTATCCTGGAGAATGTTCCATGCACACTTGGGAAGAATGTGTAATCTGCTGTTTTTGGATGGAATGTCCTATAAATATCAATTAAATCTATCTGATCTATTGTGTCATTTAAAGCTGTGTTTCCTTATTAATTTTCTGTTTGGATGATCTGTCCATTGGTATAAGTGAGGTGTTAAAGTCCCCCTCTATTACTGTGTTACTGTCGATTTCCTCTTTTAGAGCTGTTAGCAGTTGCCTTATGTATTGAGGTGCTCCTATGTTGGGTGCATATCTGTTTCTAATTGTTATATCTTCTTCTTGGATTCGTCCCTTGATCATTATGTGGTGTCCTTCCTTGTCTCTTGTAACATTCTTTATTTTAAAGTCTATTTTGTCTGATATGAGAATTGCTACTCCAGCTTTCTTTGGATTTCCATTTGCATGGAATATCTTTTTCCATCTCCTCACTTTCAGTCTGTATGTGTCCCTAGGTCTGAAGTGGGTCTCTTGTAGACAGCATATATATGGGTCTTGTTTTTGTATCCATTCAGCAAGCCTGTGTCTTTTGGTTGGAGCATTTAATCCATTCACGTTTAAGGTAATTATCGATATGTGTGTTCCTATGACCATTTTCTTAATTGTTCTGGGTTTGTTTTTGTAGGTCCTTTTCTTCTCTTGTGTTTCCCACTTAGAGAAGTTCCTTTAGCATTTGTTGTAGAGCTGGTTTGGTGGTGCTGAATTCTCTTAGCTCTTGCTTGTCTGTAAAGCTTTTGATTCCTCCATAGAAACTCAATGAGATCCTTGCTGGGTAGAGTAATCTTGGTTGTAGGATCTTCCCTTTCATCACTTTATCATGCCACTCCCTTCTGGCTTGTATAGTTTCTGCTCAGAAATCAGCTCTTAAACTTATGGGAGTTCCCTTGTATGTTATTTGTCGTTTTTCCCTTCCTGCTTTCAGTAATTTTTCTTTGTCTTTAATTTTTGCCAATTTGATTACTATGTGTCTCGTCTTGTGTCTCCTTGGGTTTATCCTGTATGGGACTCTGCGCTTCCTGGACTTGGGTGGCTATTTCCTTTCCCATGTTAGGGAAGTTTTTGACTCTAATCTCTTCAAATATTTTCTCGGGTCCCTTCTCTCTCTCTTCTCCTTCTGGCACCCCTGTAGTGTGAATGTTGTTGTGTTTAATGTTGTCCCAGAGGTCTCTTAGGCTGTCTTCATTTCTTTTCATTCCT
Source organism: Balaenoptera ricei (assembly GCF_028023285.1). NCBI lineage: Eukaryota > Metazoa > Chordata > Mammalia > Artiodactyla > Balaenopteridae > Balaenoptera > Balaenoptera ricei. The sequence goes on from NC_082648.1 coordinate 74,723,245, forward strand.
TTTTCTTTATTCTGTTCCACAGCAGTGAATTCCACCATTCTGTCTTCCAGGTCACTTATCCTTTCTTCTGCCTCAGTTATTCTGCTATTGATTCCTTCTAGTGTAGTTTTCATTTCAGTTATTGTATTGGTCATCTCTGTTTGTTTGTTCTTTAATTCTTCTAGGTCTTTGTTAATCATTTCTTGCATCTTCTCAGTCTTTGCCTCCATTCTTTTTCCGAGGTCCTGGATCATCTTCACTATCATTATTCTGAATTCTTTTTCTGGAAGGTTGCCTATCTCCACTTCATTTAGTTGTTTTTCTGGGGTTTTATCTTGTTCCTTCATCTCGTACATAGCCCTCTGCCTTTTCATCTTGTCTGTCTTTCTGTGAATGTGGTTTTTGTTCCACAGGCTGCAGGATTGTAGTTCTTCTTGCTTCTGCTGTGTGCCCTCTGGTGGATGAGGCTTTGCAAGTTTCCTGATGGGAGGGACTGGTGATGGGTAGAGCTCAGTAAAACTTTAATCTGCTTCTCTACTGATGGGTGGGGCTCAGTTCCCTCCCTGTTGGTTGTTTGGCCTGAGGCGACCCAACACTGGAGCCTACCCAGCTCTTTGGTGGGGCTAATGGCAGACTCTGGGAAGGCTCACTCCAAGGAGTACTTCCCAGAACTTCTTCTGCCAGTGTCCTTGTCCTCACAGTGAGCGACAGCCACACCCTGCCTCTGCAGGAGACCCTCCAACACTAGCAGGTAGGTCTGGTTCAGTCTCCTATGGGGTCACTGCTCCTTCCCCTGGGTCCCAGTGCGCACACTACTTTGTGTGTGTCCTCCAAGAGTAGAGTCTCTGTTTCCCCCAGTCCTGTCGAAGTCCTGCAGTCAAATCCCGCTAGCCTTCAAAGTCTGATTCTCTAGGAATTCCTCTCCCATTGCTGGACCCCCAGGTTGGGAAGCCTGATGTGGGGCTTAGAACCTTCTCTCCAGTGGGTGGACTTCTGTGGTATAAGTGTTCTCCAGTTTGTGAGTCACCTACCCAGCAGTTACGGGATTTGATTTTATCGTGATTGCGCCCCTCCTACTGTCTCATTGGCTTCTCCTTTGTCTTTGGATGTGGGGTATCTTTTTGGTGACTTCCAGTGTCTTCCTGTCGATGATTGTTCAGCAGTTAGTTGTGATTCCGGTGCTCTCACAAGAGGGGGTGAGAGCACATCCTTCTACTCTACCATCTTGAGCTGATCTCTCCATAACCATCATTTTTAAATGAGAAATTCAATCCCAAGTGATTAACCTAAAGCTATATAAGTAACTTACATCTATTTTATAGTTAATTTTACTATGACTTTTAATAAATAATTCTAGTTTTAAAATGTAAAATTCTTCAAGAATACCATGATAATCTGTGGTGTTTATTGTAAACAATAATGTTTTTAAATATAGCCAGGGATAAGATTGACCCTTTATAAACAGTACTAAGAATATTCAAGTTATAGGTAAATGGTACAAAAGAACTCTAAGTATAAAAATTCACAATTAAAAATTGGTTGTATCAATTTTTTGTCATTAAATGTAAACAAAACTTTTGAAATAAAGGCAAATATTGAAATATTTAATGTAATTGAAGACTGAAGTATAAGTGTATAAGTGTTCATAACATTTAATTTTTTTGGTGTTGTTCCCTCTCAAGTTGGATGATTATTAGAACAATCCCTAATCTTTAGAATAAATTCAAACATTATATTTAGAGATATTTAGCATATTTCTTACCTCTGTTTTGGTGATGTAGACAATGTTTTATTGTTCTGCTTTTTTTTTTCTTAAATAGTGTATTAAAAAAGTTATCCTGGGTTTGTCTGTCTATGGTGATACTCACTCATGCCTTAAAAACACTCCATAGAAATTGGGATTGGGAGTCTGAATATACGCTGTTTATGTCAGCCTTGAAGGTAAAGTATTATTCAGAATATGTCATCAGTTATTTCTTATAGCCATCCCTGATACAGTGTTTTAACTTTACTTTAACTAGGCAATTAACTGTCAATGTTAAGTACTTCACCAAAAAATTAATAAAAAGAATTTGTTCTTTGTATAATATATACCATAACTAGTGCCCTGACTAGTACTTAGGTGTATGTCTAGAGCATATGTGAATAATTGCACAAATGCTATACTGTTGTTAGACACTCAAATGATAAAATGTTTAAATATGAATGCTTTGTTTCATTGGTTCTTAAGGTGCACCTTTTTATTTATTTATTTATTTTTACCTTTTAACGTCTCTGAAATCAGAATAAATCTTACAGTAAAAGGTATCTTACAATTAATTAGTGACCTTTTTTCTTTCTTAATGGTACATAAAATAATGGTGAGCCTTATAATTGATGGCATCTTAGATTGAATGAAATAAAATACATGGCAAAAAATGGTGCCCTGGGCTTCCCTGGTGGCGCAGTGGTTGGGAGTCTGCCTGCCAGTGCGGGGGACACAGGTTCGAGCCCTGGTCTGGGAGGATCCCGCATGCCGCGGAGCGACTGAGCCCGTGAGCCACGGTTGCTGGGCCTGCGCATCTGGAGCCTGTGCTCCGCGGCGGGAGAGGCCGCGATAGTGGGAGGCCCACGCACTGCGATGAGGAGTGGCCCCCGATTGCCGCAGCTGGAGAGGGCCCTCGCACAGAGGCGAGGACCCAACACAGCCATAAATAAATAAAAATAAATAAATAAATAACAATTTTTTAAAAAAAAAGAAAAAAGAAAGAAAAAAGTGGTCAAGTACTTAAAAAAAAAAAATAAAGCTAATATTTAAAAAAAAAAAAAAATGGTGCCCTTCCATATGGAGAATAACCAATGGTTATAATACTATAGGAAAGATAGAAACTGACAGAAAGGAGTGATACTGCATTTTTATAGAATGGACAGCGTAAATGCGAATAAGTCACAAAATTTGTTTTCTGCAAAAGTTATAAGCAGTGATTTTTTTTCAGATACTCCCTCTCTTCAGATCTCTAAATTCTTAACTTCCTTTTGGCTGTTTCTGTACTCTCCAGGGTTCCCATTACCATAGTAGACTACATAAATAGCTTTATGTCGAGCCTCAAAATAAGTCATCAGTGCAGTGTTTAAACATATTCACTTGTTCAAATTCTGTCTTTCCCTAAAGAACATAAATAATAGAGCAGGAGTTTTCAAACAGTTCTATGTTTTGATGAAATAAAAGTGTTAGTAAAATTTTAATATGTAAAGTAGATAAACTGTGGTTTTAGTATTTTAATGTTGAAAGGGAGGAGAGGGTAAACTTCATGAAGCAGTGTTCTTTTGACTTCTTCTTTATCTCCATGGAACACTCCATTCCTAATAATATACCAAACAGATATCTATGTTAATTGGAGTTGTATGTATACATGCACACACACATATATATACACATTTTTTTTTCTGGGAGAAATCGGAATGATTATTTTCCAGTTTTATTGAGACATAATTGACATATAACTTTGTCTTTAAGGTATACAATATAATGATTATATGCATGTGTGTGTGTGTATATATATATAAAATGACTACCAGAATAAGTTAACATCCATCACCTCATATAGTTAGTTTTTTTTCTTGTGATGAGAACTTTTAAGATCTATTCTGTTACCAACTTTCAAATATGCAATACAATATTGTTAACTATAGTCATCATGCTGTACATTACATCCTCAGACCTTACTTATCTTATAACTAGAAGTTTGTGCCTTTTTACCCACTTCATCTGTTCATGGACATTTCTGTGGGGTGCTCCATTCCTAATAGTATACCAAACAAAATCTGTGTTAATTAGACTCATTTTTTTTTAATTTAACTAATTTCTATCTGTACTTCCGTATTTAAGGTAAATAAAAATAATGCCAAATTATGGAATAATGTGGGTCATGCTCTGGAAAATGAAAAGAACTTTGAGAGAGCTTTGAAATACTTCTTACAGGCTACCCATGTTCAGCCAGGTAAGCATTATTAACTAATAAAGCTATTGTAGTAGTTTATTTTCTTTTAAAAAACATGATTATATTTGTGGAAAATAGGTAGAGTTTATTTTCAAGCTTTATCCCAACTGACTGGAATGGTACAGTGTTTGGTGCTGGCTTATTTTTGAATTGGATTATATGTTAGAGCTATTTATATCAGCCATTTAAGGAGTCTTTTTTAAACAGAGTTGTTGGGTGGCACTGGTGAGCAATTTTGGTGAAGGGGTAGATGCAAAAGCTTGATAGTAGTGAGTTTAAGAGAGTGGGAGAAGAATAATTGGAGACAGTTGATATTAAAAACTCTTTTAAAGGGTGTTGATAAGAAATGTTGGTGCTGAATATGGGGTCAAGAGAGGGTAGTAGGATGATGGGTTTTTCTGTTTTTCAGGAATTTGGGGGTTTTGTTTTAAGGTGAGAGAAGCAAAACGTGTGTGACTAATCCATTGAAGCTGGGAAAAATAATAATTCACGGTGGGGAACCGAAGTACTGGGTCAATGTCCTTGAACAGATGAGAATAGATAAATAGGATCTAGTGCTCAGGGTGAGGATTTCATTCAGTCAACTGAACCAATAGTTAACCTGTGGTAACCGGGAAAGCAGAGTGTAGAGACATGATATAGGCAGGTGAATAATAGATGAATAGCTTCTGGAAGTTGTCCTTTGTTTGCTTCTGTTTTCTCAGTGAAATAGAAAGTAAAATCAACAGTAGAGTGTGGGGAAGGGAGAGGAAGTGCTGGAAATCTAAGACCAGGAGAGGGTCTGAAGTAGTCATCTGGGACATAGCTTCACAAACTTTAATGTACCTGTAAATCACCTGGAGATCATATGGTTCATGTTCTGATATGTAGAGATTTAGAGTAGGGCTTGAATTTCTGCATTTCTAATAAGTTCCTAGGTGATACTTAGCCCATGAATCACGTGCTGAGAAACAAAGATCTAGGAAAATGTATAGAGTAGGAAAATATGGTATGATTGTCAAGCAGCTCTAACACCCTACTTGAGGTTAACAATACTTAATTACAATTAAACCAGTTGATGTGGTTAAAAGTTTTCTCCCAACTACTTTATAAGTGCAGTGGTACAGGCATGGAGAATTTGGTTAAACAGGTTTAGAATTTTGTCAGATGTGTATTACTAAACAAAGGGATAAGGGAATATTGAGACACAACCTAAGCTGGTTATGAAGGGATGTGAGAGAGATTGAAAGATGAGGAAAAGGTGATCAGATCAGTCGTTTATAGATCTGAAAAATTGTTGGTGTCTGAGTAGGGTCTAGCTAGAGCACTTTTAGTTTTCAGTGTTCCAGGATATGTACCAAACGTGGCCGCCACCTTCCAAGTACAATCATTACTTTCCATTCAGTATGATGACCAAAAAGTACTTCCCCACATATACATTTCTAAATATACTCGGAGGGGTGGGGATTGGTGGGCAGTGCCCCCTATATTTCGACTAGATATGACTGTGGCCATTGAACTGACTAGTTAAAGGAGAATGGAGGTGAAAATTATTGGAAGAAAGGATATCAAGGCAACTATTGGAAGATACATCTATATAGATTTTGAAATTACTAAGAATTTTGACAACTGTGTGATGTTGGAAAGAACAACAAGGAACCAGGAGCTATATATGAGATTGGTGACTGCAATAAGGAGGGATAGTGGATAATAGAGTTTAATGATCTGAAATTCAGAGATGAGTGATTTTAAGGAATTACAGTGGTCTGGAAGTGGTAAAGATCAAGGAGGACACCTAACTCCAGGCCCAGTGTTGCAAGGGATAAGAAAAAGACCACAGTCACCACTTGGAAAAGCTGTCAGTGTCCCCAAGGCAAAGCCAAATTCCAGTTAGAGAATGTTGTAGAAATATATTACTGATGGTCTAGCTATCTTTACAATTTTACCTCCCCTGGCTCTTCATGTAGTTTAGTTTTTCTTGAAATCTAGGGTACATGTCATGAGCTTCCTCACCTCTTTGCGTTTGTTCGTGTTCTTCCTTGAGCCTGGAATTCCTCCCTTCTCCTTTCCTTCCCATCCACCTTCTACCATACCCTACCGATCTTTTGCAACCCATCTCATATGGCTTCTTTTCTAAACAAAACAAAATAAACCCTCCTATCTTTCCAGTTAGAAGCAAATATTTCTCATCTTCAAGACTCCTTGCAACTTTTGTATCTTTTCTGTGATATTTGTTATTTAAATGTTCGTTTAAAATATTTATTTATTTAAACTATCTATGTATTTAAACTGAGGAGCTTCCTAGGGGCAGCATGAACATCTGATTCATCTTCATAGGCCCTGCATCACCTAGCATAGTCTTACACACAGTCAGTGGTCACTAACTGTGGCAGTTTCAATTCATTGCTTTCTGAAGCCTTTTAGGTTCATTCTGGGAGTTTTTAAAAAGAGAAGCAAAGTCATCTTTATGTCAGACACACAGGGACCTGGAGACTTAGAAGACGATATTTAGGCTCCTTCAGCCCTATCTTTTCCATTTCTAAGTTGGGACAGTAATTTCTATCTCATTGTATTGTTGTCAGGATGAAATGAAATCGTGTTGGTGGGTGGGTGTGATTGTGGATGTTTAGTTTAAAATCATTTTTCCTATCATTGTCAGTTGTCACTTTTGGCTATTTTTAAGATACTTACTTGAACCTGTCTCCTTTAGTTAGTATGACTTACCTACCATACTCTCAAAATTGCTGTCTCTAATAAAAAGTGGGCTAGGAAAACAGGCAAATCATTTTATTACAATTTATTATGAAAAAGTACATAATCTTGGAAAAATTGAATTTGTCATTCAGAGACTTCTTGGCTCATTCTGTGTTTTTCAGCTGTGTTCTTCATAGATAGATTTGACAGCTAAAATGACATGTAGGGAAGGAAATCAAGAGTCTTTTTTGTCCCTGTTAGATATACAGATGGAGATAGAACTATAAGTCTGGAGATAAGGGGAATGGTCAGGACTAGAGATAAAAATTTGAAGTAACAAGCATATAGATGGTATTTAAAACCCTAGAACAGTATTGGATCACAGAGGGTAGAGATTCTTAACATTTAAAGTAGCTTAAAAAAAAAAAAAGACATTCAGTCTGAAGGCTTTTCTTGCTTAGCCAGAATAAAAATATAAACTATACAATGGTCTTTGACCAGGCGACATGAATGTCATGTTAGACAAACAGTTGATTACGGTCTTTTGTTTGTCTTGGTGGTTACAAGTTTTTTGAAAAAAAATCAATTCACAAGATAAAATTTTTGCAAATTGAATTACAGTTTCCATAAACACCTTTATAAGACGAGGGTAGGTTTTTCTCAAGAAACACCAGATTTCTCCAAGGTTTATTTTTGCCTTAAAATCAATGATTTCATTTTTATCTAACTTCAAATCTTTGAAACGAAAATAATCATGCACTTGTAGTTCAACTTTGATGCCATCAAGGTAGAAATGATTTTTAGAGTTTTCAGGAGTTTCCAGACATTTATAAATTTATCTTTTTAAATAAATTGACAAATTTGTGCATAGGAAATAACTGGAAAGCAACACATGTGCCTGGGCCATCAGTGTGACAGTACTTAACTTCACTGTTGGTAGCTGAAGAATTATTAGGCACAGAGTTGCCTGATATTTGCCAGTCCTCGTTTACATTGAATTAAAGACAGACTGCTAGATTCAGGCTACTGTTGGTTTGGATAGGGCACTCATAATAGCAAGATTGTTTTTTGAAATTCTGTAGCTTTTTAGTCATTCAAATGTAATTGATTTTTATATCTTGCCTGCTTTCTTACCTTTTTTTTTTTTCGAATATAGATTTACCTTACCAGTAATGCTGTTTCCTCCTAGAATCTTAAACTTAGTAACTTATTTTAAAAATTGCTTAAAAATTATGTTTCATTTTATTAGCTGGGTTGTGTAGTTTATTTGATGCTAAATGCTATCTAATTGCTATCTTTGTTCTTTGAGAAAGTAAGGGTGCCTTACTCTAGTGTCTTTGGTCTTCACTGATGACAGTATCTCCTTGCCATAGTTCTAAGAACCTGATTAGTAGGTAGTAATTTGCCTTGTCTTTCATCCTAATGGATAACCTCTTTTCTAAGGTTGGTTGGGGCTCCTTTCAGTAACATTTTAAATACTTACCTGACATAATTTCACTTTTATTTACTTAAACTTTCAGTTTGTTCTTTTCTTAGATTAAATTTTTACTGTTTAAATAATTTTTTCAGGTTCTATATACCTAGTTTTTTCTGGGTAACTTTCTGATCTCTATAGTAAATGGTATAGATTTATCTGATGTTTAAAAAAAAAGAGCTTAGATAAACAAGGTCCTATTGTATATAGCACAGGGAACTATATTCGATATCCTGTGATAAACCGTAATGGAAAAGAATAGGAAAAAGAATGTATATATGTATAACTGAGTCACTTTGCTGTACAGCAGTAATTAACACAACACTGTAATTCAACTATACTTCAATAAAAAAAGTTTTTTTAAAAAGAGCTTTATAAGAGCAAAAACTCTATATGCTCTTGGTAATGCAATGTATTTCAACCTTGGCTCTACATCAGAATTGCCTCTGAAACTTTTTAAAAACATTTTTGCAATCCTATTCCTGAAGATTCTATTTTGATCGAGCTGCGTAGGGTAAGGTATCTGAATTTTTCAAAGCTACACAAGTATTCTGAATTGCAGCCAGTATTGGGAAGCCTTTTTTCTTCTTCTTTTCTTCTTTTTTTTTTTTTGGCTTGACTGCCTCCTGAGACCCCATGAGATTCAGCAAAACAAGAAATCAACCTCTTTCCCCCAATCCTGTCCCCTAGTTCTCTAACTAAACCCATATGGCATCTGACAGTTTTTGTGCAGTGCACACAATTGCCAACCTGAAACATAATTTAGCAAGATCTTAGGACTGTTACTCTCCTCCTAGGGGAATGCCTAAAATATATATGCTTGGCCCCTATGTGTCCTGGGAGTTGCAGGCAGAGAACTATTCCACAATTGCAATATCATCATCGGTGTCACAGGCAAGTAGTAATCATAATTTGAAACCTTGTCATGTCTGTTAGAGATTCATGTTGAGTAAAATTTGTCTAATTTAAGATCTCCCTTCTTTCTATCTTTATTCCAAAGCTTTGAAATATTTACTGGGAAGTATATCTTAAAACTAGTGTGCAATGAACCCTCATCTTTTTTATTTAAATTGTATATTTTTCTATCCCTGAATAAATTTGCTGAGGATTCGATATTAAGACAACCTTTTTAAAAGTTTTAATTAAATTATATGGGAATGTATCATCATTTAAGAGATCTGGGCTGCTGCATCTTAAGTAATACTATAGAATCCAGATAACTTGCACTCCAACCACATTCACAAAAATTTTTAAAAACAAAGTCACAAAGTTTTTTTCACAGGCTCTTTGCCCCTATGCCACCATGGATTCATTTTTGTTATTTATAATACTTGAAATAATTCTAGTAATCATGGTGATCCTTTTCACTTGTAAATCCTTTTTGCTTTTAGAGTTGAGCCATACTTTTTGAGTGAATTCCAAACCTGTGTGATTAAGGAAATAGGAGTAAGCCTTAGTATAGGATAGTAAAATATAGTGGGAAAAAAAGATGTAAATTTAATCATTACCTTTATTTCTCCCCTCTCATATCTTAACCCTTCCAGGAGCCATTAAAATAGTTTTTTCATGTCATATGTATATTTTCTGTTCTTATGGTACTTTATTTAATAATTTTCTAGTGTAGCCTTGCTCATAAGTTATAATAAGTTGTGTTAGAAGAGCTTTAAGGAAGAAGCAGGACCTATTGCCTCCTTTTGCATTCTTTTGATTTAGTGTGTTTGTTGCTAGAAACATGTCTTCTTAGTAGTTTACATTGAATACTATTTAGTGTATTTGCCAACAAATGATTTTTTTTTAAATTTTAGATGATATTGGTGCCCACATGAATGTAGGAAGAACTTATAAAAATTTAAATAGAACCAAAGCAGCTGAAGAATCTTATATGACGGCTAAGTCGCTGATGCCTCAAGTAAGTAGTCATAAATTATTTCTATTGTGTCATGTCTGCTAGATGTCCATATTGAATAGAATTATCCAGATGGAAAATCCTTATCTATTCTTCAATTTGTTGATATTAAAAGTAAGTTGTCCAGTGAACCATCTATTACTGTAAGTGTTATAAAAGATTACATTTACTTTTATAGCTCACTTAATTAAAATTTAGTCTGTGAAAACCAAATTATATTATGAATTTTAGATATTTTTGATTACAAGTTATTTATGAGTTAAGTGACTTTAAATGAAAAGAATTTTATTTATGTGCAATAAGCACTAAATTCAGCATTACTCCTATCAAAAAATAAATGAAGAAAACAAAGTGATAAAATGAGTGGATACATCTCTGTTGCTGTCTTGTGCCCATCATTTGCTATAATGTCACAAGTACAAGATTTCTTGGATATCCACAATGCAAAGTCAAAGTTAGAAAATCTGATACTGCCCTTGGCCAGCTAGCTGTGTGTAATCTGCAAAGATAATTTACCCTGGGCTACAGTTTTCTCAATTGTAGTTTATATTAATACTGTATGAATAACAGTAGTAATATTGAAATGATTTGACAGTTTGCTAAATGTTTTAAAAACAGAGTTGGACCACATGATACATTAAGAATTATTTCAGTCCTAAGATCCTGAAGTTAAATTGTGTTCAATAAAGATTTTTATCAGATATAATTTATTATGTTCATTGAGAATTTGGGTTCATATATATTATATATAATAACCTTTACTTAACCCGAATAATCAGTTAATTAGAGAATTTTATTTCCTAACTCCACCAAACAAGTGAGGGTTTAGTATAACTCTGAAGTAAAATTAACTACCCTGTTATCACAACCAGGAAATATTTTGCTGACAACATGAAAGGTGACATGGTGTAACAAATACAGTAGACTGAGAGAAAAGATCCAAGTTCTATTCCTGGTCTGACTCAAACATACCAAGGGACCTTAGCCTCTAGAAGTTCTGATTTCTATGACTTCATAAAATAATACATATATAAAAATCTAACAGTAATCTATTGAGCTGGCATGAATGAAAAAATACAACCTTCATTGCTACTAAACAATAATTATTTTACTTACATTTTGTGGATACTGCAGATTATTTCACATTTTTTATGTATTATTTTAGTATTGCAGTGTATCTTTTTATGTTCTATGTAAATTTTAAATAAAACACTAGGACTGCTTACTTCAGATTTTATTTGGTACTGAAATGTCAAATTATAAAAACACTTTTTTTTAACAGATTATTCCTGGTAAAAAATATGCAGCCAGAATTGCACCTAACCACTTAAATGTTTACATTAATCTGGCCAACCTGATACGAGCAAATGAGTCCCGACTGGAAGAAGCGGATCAGCTGTACCGACAAGCAATAAGCATGAGACCCGACTTCAAGCAGGCTTACATTAGCAGGTGTTGTAGTTCGCTTTAGGCTTTCACTATAGAAGATTAAAGTTGCATCTGCATATACTTTTAAGCTATTTTGACTAATTTGGCTTTTTTTTCTTCTTCTAGTAAATCTTAGTTAGCAACCAAGAGCATAGAAATATAGCCTGTTTTAGACTAACAAATTTAATTGATTTGATTTTAAATTGACAAGGGAGTCCATAACTTATAATAGCAAACTTAGGTTTATTTATACAAAAGGAAGGGTAAGAAAAGCTCCTCTTTAATTTCATTTGCTTCTCATCACCAAATTCATTTTTATTTAAAACAGCTGAAATTTACCTTTTATAATTCTTAATTGTTAGAAAATAAGTTATTTTTACAAGAAGTTATTCTTAATTATTATAGAATAATTAAGAAATCATTGTATAATTAAGAAATCATTATATATAAAATTAATTAAGAAATAATTATATAATATCGAACTCTCAAGAGCTTTCTTAAATTAATACTGAGAATTGACTGGTTATTGTTACTACAAAGAAACTTTTTAGTTGCCAGTAAAAAAATTTTTGCAATACATGTTAGAACTTGATATATTTTCTCATGTAAGTCTTATCATTTGTATTGTACCTGAGGAAAATTTTATGTTAAACTTTGTTTTGCAGCCTACTCCAGAAACCTAATTATAATTTGTCACATTGTTTATATGGGGAAAATGCATTCAGAATTTAAGTTTTTGAAATAAAATCCGTTCATAGCTGGAAGCTGTCTTTGTTCAGGCTTATCTAGTGCTTGCTGAAATTCACTAAGTTTACTGGGGTTGTATCTATAAATAAAACCTGTCATATGTTAATTTATAAAGAATTAATAATCTCTGCATTTAAAAAAATCACATTTTGGACACTTACTCTAGAAATTGGGAATATTAATAGTTTGATTTCATGCCTATGCTAATACTTCAGGAAAGAGTAGTATTATAATAAAAGTAACTCTCATTTCAGTACTTAAACTGATTTGCACATATGTAAAAATGACTTTTGAAAGCTCTGTAACAGAAAATGTAACCATATTAGAATGATTTGTAAAATGATTTTCAAACTGTGATCATTAGTTCCAGATGTGTTCCTCAAAAGTATCTACAGGTGGCGCTATTGCCCTTCAGTCCTACCAGATCGGCTTTTTAAATTCCTTTTTTTTTTTTTTTAACGAATGGTCATTTTATAATACATCGAAGAAAACTAAATAATTTTCAGGGGTAAACAATTTCTAATGTTCTTCTTTTTGTATAGTGAGACATTGCTAACAGATTTGAATACTGGAATTTCCCCATCACTACTGTATTTATATTCCTTCAAATGCTGTTACTTCATCTCCTGACAAATTGATCTCCCACTCTAGTTGCTATCATTTTTCTGATGTAGACTAGTCTGCTGTTTTTCAAGATATATTCAAAGAATATATTTTCTCTGTTCCCCTTTCTTGGATACCTCCCGACATCTTACCCTCTAGCGTCAGGCATGCTTTTTCCTTCTTTAATAATATTTGAAAACATATCAAGCCAGATTTGCTAAACTAATGTGTTCAGGTTTAAGGACATTTTCAGTTATTTTTAAAAGAAAATTTTAAGAACCTAAGTTAAAAGGAAAGCTGTGAATATGTGGAAAAGCTTAAAACTTGTGAAAAATAGTATGTATAGACTGACATGGTTACGTAAGTGAAGCTGTGTTTGATTTTTCCACAGAGGAGAATTGCTTTTAAAAATGAATAAACCTGTCAAAGCAAAAGAAGCATATCTTAAAGCACTAGAGCTGGACAAAAACAATGCAGATCTTTGGTACAACTTGGCGATTGTTCATATTGAACTTAAAGAACCAAACGAAGCCCTAAAAAACTTTAATCATGCTTTAGAACTAAATCCAAAGCATAAGCTAGCATTATTCAATTCTGCTATATTAATGCAAGAATCAGGTACGTTTTTTCAAAATATTTCTATATTTAAACGTATTCTAGTTTGAAATATAATAAAACCTAATGTTACCCGCAGCAAACACTTTATGAATGGATGGTTTATATCAAAACTGCGTAAATAATTTATAGGAATATTTAGAATACTTGAAGTAAACTTTTCAAGTAATAACCTTAACATATATGACAATACTAATTGTTAGTTCTTCTGGTATATGTTAAAACTGATTTTTCAGACAATCTATTAAGCAATGCCATATTTATCTATTTTGTCATTTTATTCATGGAAATATATCTTATGTATAAATATACTATTCAAATCATCTGAATTTGTAAAAATTTTTGGGTAATTATTTCTAGGGAGCCAAGAGCATTATATGTTTTAGACAAAATAGTATTCTATTTTCTCTTGATTTATAAGTCCAAATACTTCTGATATCATTTTGTATCCAGTTTTCTGTTTTCTGAGATGTTATTATAATTTCCTGTATTTTCTATAAATTTAGCAAAACTAAATTATTCATCACAATAAATCAGGATCTTTGATACATTTTAGTACTGCTTCAGAAGGCAATATATATAATTTATAATCGTAATTTTTATGTTTGGAAAAATCTATTAATTGTTAGATACTTTTATAAAACTTTTGCAAAAAATGTAAGAATCATAAAATCATATTTTATAGCTAAAGAGGGCCTTTGAGTTTGTTTTTGCCAGTCATCTGTTTTGTAGATTAGAGAGTGAGGACCAAACAGATGTAATAACTACCCTAACTTTATATGGCTAGGTTAGTAACTAGTCCAAGACAAGAACTTAAGCCTTAAAATTTCACATTTTCTTTATTTATCATATTGTCACATAAAAGAATAGAGGAAGATCTTTATGCCTGTTATTCAAAAAAGCTAAGTTTAGGAAACTAATGTTTTTGTAAAGTTAGCTAACCTTAGTAATCATGAAAGGTGACCATTGTCTGACACAAGACTGCACCCTGGGGTGTGTAGTTTTAGAAATTGAATTTCGTTGTATTTATTTGCAATAGAAATTATCTCAATAAATATTTGTTTCCTAAAACCTGATTTATATTTATAAGCTTTATATATAATGGTGTATTTTTACCTTTGAAAAGTCCTAAAAAATTTTAAATAACATACAAAAAATATCTGATTTAATAAGATTAGAACATTTTGTTTATCCAGTCATAGTTACTATTTGCTAAGCATTTTTTATATATCTCATGTAATTATTAGAAAATTCAGTAGGTTAACCCAGACAAGTTAATAATTTGTTTAGTGCATAAAGTCATAACATTAACAGAATCAAGATTGAACTATGTTTTTGTTGGCAAATCCCATGCCTCTTCCTCTTAATTCTCTATTCTTCGTCTACTCCCAGTTAGAATCTAAACTATCAGGCGATATTTCATCCCTTTTAGTTTGTTTTTGTTTGTTTGTTTGTTTTCGTTTTGGTTTTTTTTAAATTTTATTTATTTATTTTTTATATAGGAGGTTCTTATTAGTTATCTATTTTATACATATTAGTGTATACATGTCAATCCCAATCTCCCAATTCATCCCACCACCACCACCCCCCAATGTGCCCCCCTTGGTGTCCATACGTTTGTTCTCTACATCTCTGTCTCTATTTCTGCCTTGCAAACCAGTTCATCTGTACCATTTTTCTATATTCCACATATATGCGTTAATATACGATATTTGTTTTTCTCTTTCTGACTTACTTCACTCTGTATGACAGTCTCTAGGTCCATCCACATCTCTACAAATGACCCAATTTCATTCCTTTTTATGGCTGAGTAATATTCCATTGTATATATGTACCACATCTTCTTTATTCATTTGCCTATCGATGGACATTTAGGTTGCTTCCATGACCTGGCTATTGTAAATAGTGCTGCAGTGAACATTGGGGCACATGTGTCTTTTTGAATTATGGTTTTCTCTGGGTAAATGCCCAGTAGTGGGATTGCTGGGTCACATGGTAATTCTATTTTTAGTTTTTTAAGGAACCTCCATACTGTTCTCCATAGTGGCTGTATCAGTTTACATTCCCACCAACAGTGCAAGAGGGTTCCCTTTTCTGTACACCCTCTCCAGCATTTGTTGTTTGTAGATTTTCTGATGATGCCCATCCTAACCAGTGTGAGGTGATAGCTCATTGTAGTTTTGATTTGCGTTTCTCTAATAATTAGTGATGTTGAGCAGCTTTTCATGTGCCTCTCAGCCATCTGTTTGTCTTCTTTGGAGAGGTGTCTATTTAGATTTTCTGCCCATTTTTTGATTGGGTTGTTTGGTTTTTTTAATATTGAGCTGCATGAGCTGTTTATATATTTTGGAGATTAATCCTTTGTCTGTTGATTCATTTGCAAAAATTTTCTCCCATTCTGAGGGTTGTCTTTTCATTTTGTTTATAGTTTCCTTTGCTGTGCAAAAGCTTTGAAGTTTCATTAGGTCCCATTTGTTTATTTCTGGTTTTGTGTCCATTACTCTAGGAGGTGGGTCAAAAAAGATCTTGCTGTGATTTCTGTCAAAGAGTGTTCTTCCTATGTTTTCCTCTAAGAGTTTTATCGTGTCCGGTTTTACATTTAGGTCTCTAATCCATTTTGAGTTTATTTTTGTGTATGGTGTTAGGGAGTGTTCTAATTTCATTCTTTTACGTGTAGCTGTCCAGTTTTCCAGCACCACTTATTGAAGAGACTGTCTTTTCACCATTGTATATCCTTGCCTCCTTGTCATAGATTAGTTGACCATATATGTGTGGGTTTATCTCTTGGCTTTCTATCCTGTTCCACTGATCTATATTTCTGTTTTTGTGACAGTACCATATTGTCTTGATTACTGTAGCTTTGTATAGTCTGAAGTCAGGGAGGCTGATTCCTCCAGCTCCGTTTTTTTCCCTCAAGATTGCTTTGGCTCTCCTTTTAGTTTTTGAGGCACTTTTGCTGCTTTAAAGGAAACGAAATGAGCTACCATTTCAGTGCTCATACACGTCTTTCCTATGAAAACTTTGAGATTTTTTCTTTCTGTTTTTTAATTTAGGTACGGCAGTTAATTGTTTTGATGCTGTCTTTTTGTAATCTAGATAAATACTTGCAAGTGGCTTTGTTCCTCAGAATTATTCATTTGCTCATAATATAATTTTTTTTCTTTTTAAATTCTTAGGTGAGGTTAAACTCAGACCTGAAGCTAGAAAACGACTTCTAAGCTATGTAAATGAGGAGCCACTAGATGCTAATGGTTATTTCAATCTAGGAATGCTTGCCATGGATGACAAAAAGGACACTGAAGCAGAGATGTGGATGAAGAAAGCCATAAAATTACAAGCCGATTTCAGAAGTGCTCTGTTTAATCTGGCTCTCTTGTATTCCCAGACTGCAAAGGAATTAATGGCTTTGCCAATCTTGGAAGAGTTACTCAGATACCATCCTGATCATATCAAAGGTCTCATTTTAAAAGGAGACATTCTGATGAATCAAAAGAAAGATATACTTGGAGCAAAAAAATGTTTTGAAAAGATTTTGGAGATGGATCCAAGCAATGTGCAAGGAAAACACAATCTTTGTGTTGTTTATTTTGAAGAGAAGGACTTATTAAAAGCTGAAAGATGCCTGGTTGAAACATTGGCATTAGCACCACATGAAGAATATATTCAACGCCATTTGAGTATAGTCAGGGATAAAATTTCTTCATCTAGTTTTGTAGAACAGCCAGTATTCCCAGCTGGTAAGACTTCAGGTATAGAAGGAGACAAAATTCCAACTGAAAATGAAAAAGAAATCAAAAGTAAACCCAGACCCACACAGATAATAAAAACAAGTGATAATAAAAGTCAGTTGAAATCCAACAAACAGTTAGGAAAAAATACAGACAAAGAAACACCCCACAAAACAACAAAAGAAATCAAAGAAATTGAGAAGAAAAGAGTTGCTGCTTTAAAAAGACTAGAAGAGATTGAACGTATTTTAAATGGTGAATAGCATTACCCTTTATCACGTGACAGTGGTTTCAAAGAACTTCAGTCTATATCATGTGATTACTTATACTGAGAGCTTTGAAAATTAGCAAGGATACTAGCAGTCTATCATAAGCTGCCTCTACATAGGATCAAAATAAGATTTTCATTAAAGACCCTTTCATTACCCCAGGGTATGTATTATATATGACAGTAGTTTTTAGAGTTTTGGTGACTATAGCAGAAATTACAGGTGGCAAATTTGTATCTTTTCTCATAGAAGGAAGATTCTTTCAGCAGAATAATATTGATTACCCTCAGTTAAAAACAATCTGAGGCCTGAATGGTAATCCCATGGGGGCAAATCCAACATGTGCTGGTTTATTCTGTGAATTCATATTTATTAGCTAACTTCATTTTTCCTTTAACTATTGGAATTTGACTATGGATTTGAAAACATTTATTGAACATTCTTTTTCTTCAGTAACCTTCTATTTCTAAGGGACTTTGCACTACAAAAGAATACTGGCTGGCTTTCTTTATGTTGTATTCTTTTTTTGATTTTTACAAGGAACGCCAGATTAAACATTTTAAAATAAGTCATATGACATGTTAGCTTAAGAATGTATTTTCATAACTGTGTGCCTGTCCTTAACTTCACTCTAAATGGCAATTTTTAATCAGGTAAAGTTTTAAATACATATACGCACACACA
The DNA here is from genome assembly GCF_028023285.1 of Balaenoptera ricei. Lineage (NCBI taxonomy): Eukaryota > Metazoa > Chordata > Mammalia > Artiodactyla > Balaenopteridae > Balaenoptera > Balaenoptera ricei. Next base: position 74,741,331 of record NC_082648.1, read on the forward strand.
TTTCTGATGGTGCTCATATATACTGTATTTTCATTTTTTTACGTACTGAGGGTTTCACAGCATGAACCACATAATCATGACTCTTTGACTTTTATTTCCCAAACTATTCCTGTTTATTAGGGTCGTAGTCATATTGAGAAGTCCCAGTAACTATAACTTGATTAAACTTTTGAGCTAAAACATAGTAAGTTTCTCTTTCATCTTAGTGTTATCTTTCTAGTGTTACTTGAATTTTAATTTTGTTTCCAAAAACATACCTTAATTATTCTTAGATGCCTTAGATACCTAAATTGAGTCCTGTTTAACTGAAGGCAAAACAATGTGACAAAGTTTATTTTTAAACACTAAGTTCTTGATATCTTATGGTGTATATTTTTATTAAATATTTATTTTGACTGCTGAGCTTCCACAAAAAATTTAACGCTGTTTTAAGTCCATCAAGTATGGAAAATAAATTGCTATTGCATTTTTCTATACATGCATATATTATGGTTTAACCAAAATTTCATCATTTTTGGCCTGTTGTCCAGCTAGAAAAAAGATAATTAGCCTAGTATATGATTAATAAATTAGTCAGTTGGTTTTAGCAAATTTAAACCTGAAAAATGTTAGTTTGAAGAGTAGATACAAATCAAATTTATTAAATCTGACTTTTTTCATGAGTTAAAATGCGTTTTATAATACCTAATAAAGTTGGCTTTAATTTAAAATGTTAAATCTCAAGCTATCATCTTGGGATAGTAACTAATTTCTAATTATGTAGCATTTCAAAAACTGTATTTCTGTTCCTTTGAGATAATTAATTTCTAATTATGTTTCAAAAACCATATTCCTGTAACTTTTTTCTTAAAAGGATGTTTTATAAATAGGTCATAAGAAACATGGTCTGCATTAAAGACCTACTCTTACTAGGTTCTCTGAGGCGCTGTCATAGATTATTTTTTAGGCAATATAAAGCAAGCACTGACACCACTGGTAGTACATTTTTGATTCACTAAAGCAATACCTGATTTCAGTTTTTAAATTATAGCTTTGTGACTCCAGATATAAGGTGGAGAATACCTCATATACCATGACTTGAAACATGAAATTGTTATTGTTACATTCTCTACATATATCTTGAGAAGAAGTTTGAGTTTGATCTATTCTGTTATAATATCAAGTGAGGATATTTCAAAAAAGTAGAAGGAAATCTTTTATGACAGCAGACCATAATAAAAGCTTTGAGTAATAATTTAGTAAAATTATGTAACTATTCAAAAGATAAAAGATATATTAATATCCAATGATTTTTATAGTAAAAAGAATTTTCTCCACATTAGCACTTAGAACAGTGCCTATAATGTGGGAAGTGCTCATATTTTGAATAATTTATTTAAATCAAATTCACCCTGAGTAATCAATAACTTTTCCAAATCAGTGTGTCTCAACCCTCATTTCATATTAGAATCATCTAGACCCCACCCTACAACAATTAAATCTGAATTTCTTATGGGTAGAGCCATGCTTCAGTTTTTCCAAAGGCTCTCAGAGTGATTCTAATTTGTAGTCAGGGTTAGGGACCACTGCTCTAAATTCCTTCAAGAAAATCCTCTTATCTCTCCCGTGTTAACTTTTAAATTAGTGATATAATCCAATTAATTTTGATGTTTTAACTTCCATTAAGGAATATGCCCTTCTGATACCTAGTATTTATTCCATGTTAAGTTCCATCAAGCTTGCTTATGTGTGAGGTGATTATTTCTTCTTTTTAAATTCATAATATAAATTTTATTCAAGCTGTTCAGGTGAAAAAGGCAATGGGTAGTTTTTCCTTTGAAACTGCCATTTGGGGGAAATGGAGGGTAGGGGCATTTTAGCCCAATTCACTAACCTGTGTTTCACAGTTGTGAGCATCTGTAAGTTTGAAAAAGAAAGCTTATCATAGGTTTATGTACTAATAAGGGGATGTAGTTTTAGTTCTTGCTGTTTTACAAAAGAATCTACTCCCTCGGAGTTCTAGGAAAGCTTTGACAATCCCCAAGGGACAATTATGCTACTCCTTCACTCCTTCTCAGAAGGAAGAATTAACTTTTTCTCATACTGCTCCTATATGTGTGTCCTTACTAACATTCAGAATTGGGAATTTTATCTTATAATAATTATTCCAGTAAGTAATTTTATGAAGTTGATGACTTGGAGGATAAAGCAAATATGTTTGCAATTTTGTCTTTACTTTTATGTAGATGTTTGGTATGTGAATTACTCAGTTCTATTAAAACCTCATGCCTTTCATCTAATTTGAGCTCTCAACTTCATGTTACAGAATGCTTCTTTAAGGATGCTTTAATGAAAAATATTATGAAAATATATAGATTTGTATGTCAGTTTATACTTCAGAAATCCATATATTTGTCATATTTATTTTTTTAAAAACCTAATTGTCTGCATGACTAAATCGTATTTAAAATGAAAACTCAGATATATCTGGTACCTTTGCCTAGAGTTTTATCTTTTGGAAGATGTCAGCCATCCATGTTAAGTTTTCATAAAATAGTTGATAATTGTATGCATTTTACATTACTGTGGTGTCTGTGTGTACCATATTTCTAAATATTCAGTATTAAATTGATAATTTTTAAAACCTTATCCTGAATTGCCTTTTAGTGTTAAAATGAAAAATATAATAGCATATCAAGAAATTTCTGCCCCCACAAAGAAAGAAGAGCTGGCGGGTAATTTTATAAGCAATGACCTGAGAAAGATACATGTTAACTTAGTTCCTAACAGTGATACATTTCCAACCCAGAGTGACAGAAACTCAGTTAAGAAAATGAGACAAACTCAAATGTGAAATTTTATATACGTACACAGTTGGAAGTCAGTGTAGTGAAATAATTAGGAGTTTAAGTTATGAATCTACCTGGATTCACATACTGGTACCACCCTTGCTAGTATAACTTAGGGGAAGTTGCTTAACCTATATGTCCTCAGTTTCCCCATCTGCAGGTTGGGGAAAATACTTTCCTCATAAAGTTATTAAAAGGGGATATATATATATATATATATATATGTAACATGTATGTAACATATTTATGTGTATGTCTTATAATGGATATATATATCTCTTATAACAAATTGGCAAGTATCTTTTTCTTTTAAAAATTTATTTTTATACAGCATGTTCTTATTATCTATTTTATACATATTAGTGTATATATGTCAATCCCAATTGCCCAATTCATCCCACCGCCACCACCCCCCATCCCCGCTTTCCCCCCTTGGTGTCCATACGTTTGTTCTCTGCATCTGTGTCTCAACTTCTGCCCTGCAAACCGGCTCATCTGTACCATTTTTCTAGGTTCCACATATATGCGTTAATATACGATATTTGTTTTTCTCTTTCTGACTTACTTCACTCTGTATAACAGTCTCTAGATCCATCCACATCTCTACAAATGACCCAATTCCGTTCCTTTTTATGGCTGAGTAATAGTCCATTGTATCTATGTACCACATCTTCTTTTTTTGGCAAGTATCTTTATAAATAGTGCATGCTCAGCCATGCATGCTGTAAATAGCCTTTACCAAAAGTTTTGACCACAACCATAATTAACGTCACTCAGTGAATTGTGATTTTTTTTAAGCCATGAAAATTATTTGATGTGATTGGCTTAATTGTTTTTATGTGTCTCCAAGAATGAAACAGTTTTAACAGCTGTAACCAGTGGTACTGATGGATCCATCCAATGTTGTCTTTATTATATTTGATTGTAGTTTGATAGTATTGCATTGTCAGACTAGAAAAGCTAAAGAAACAAAATATTTTTAGGTTTGCTGAAGACTGGCCTTATTTATGGACAGCTTTCCAACAAGCAATTATTAACTTTTATCAGGTATCAACGTCTGTTTCAGGAACATGACAGTATGTTTACATGTCAAGTTTTGTTTAATTCTATGACATTTCTAAATTGGTCTGTTTAAATAAATTCAGCAAATGGAAATATGTTATATATTTATATTAAATATATTAATAGATTTAAATTGCTTAGGACAGTTCTTGGCACATAGTAAATAATAGATGTTAGTTATTAATGTAATTGCAAGATTTGGGCTTGTATTTGATGTTTATTATTTGATTTATATACGTGTTAGCAGAAGTAATGTCAATGATGGTCATGATAGCAAACAAATTATTAGAAATATAGTATGAATGCTTGTTCCATAGGCATCAGGTACATAAATAAGCTAAAATAATATATATTTATTAAGTATTAAGTGTATAAATTTATTTAATAAATTAAATTATCAAAATGCACAAATAACTCAAACTAAGACCTTAAAATTGTACTACCTCACTGTTGCTCTTCACTGCCATTAGGAGGTAGCATAAGATGAGATATTAACACCTAAAAGTCTCTGAAGACTTGATACTTTTCTTGATGAATTCTGTGACTATAGTAATGGATAGCATATTTCCCACTAAGTAGCATATATATTCTGTAAGAACCTGTTACCTTCATGTTTCTGCCTTGAGCAGAATACCCCTTACCAAACCATTCTACTTTGCCCTTTCTTAAAGACTTACATGGTTAAAACTCAGTCTTCTTTACTCCTTCTTTCCCCTGTGGCTTTAGTTTCTGATATTAGGAGCATATTCTGATTAAATTAATCCTTACTAAAGTATGGGTGATGGGTGGCCATCTCAGCAGTTAATTCAAGTGAACCTCTTGCTTTGTAAAGTTGCAGGCAGTGTAGTAGGATCTATTTGAGGAATATGGAGTTTCTCCCCCATTCTTCCTAAGAATTGAGGGAGAATTCTGCATAGAATTGAAAGAGGCCACAAAAAAGATCTGTAACCACAGCAAGGCCACTCCTGACCAGAGTCCTGTTTTTGATGGGCTCTGGCAGGTGACTGCCCCTTGGAAGTGGAATCAGCGTAACTGGGCTGTCAGCAGAATTGCACCTACACCTAATAGCGATATCTGTAAAATTAATTCCTGGGCAGTAGATATAGTGTGTACATTTAAAATGGTCCCTTTGTATGACACCATTTCCTTAGGTGGATCTACAGTGTCATTTGCAGGCTTTTTCTCTGCTTATACCTTAAAATCTAGTGTTCTCTCTTCCCCCTCTTCTTGGAGCAGTGGTTTTTAGCTATATGTGATTCCAAATGTCCAGCCCAGATTTTCTCTATGCCCCCGACCTATGAGTCCAGTGGTCTACTGAACATCACATCCACAGGCATTCATTCCTCCCATCCTCTCTTCCAAATCTCATGCCTACTGGATAATAAGTTTACTCTAAGAAAGAAAATATATCCAGCTTAAAGCAGGGAAGGGAGGTAGAGTCCAAAGGGACATGAGATCTTGATAATGGTATAGTATCTACTCAAATACTCAAAACATAAAGTTTAAGACACCAATAGGGTAAATAAACATGATTATGGGACTTAGGTTAAAAATAGATACTACAATTATACACAAAAAATTTATGGCTTGTAATCCATCAGAAGAAAATTCACTCTATCCAATGAAATGTAGTAATGAAGACAGGGCTAATAAATAGAAAGTGCAGTACAAAAGACGGTGTTAAACTAAAGGGCTAATGTAGCAGTAATTAAAGTGAATGTAAATGGGTTAAACCTAACAAAATAGGGTTTTTTTAAATATTTTAATTATATTTAATTAAATTATACATATATATTACATTGAATTATAAATACAAGGTCCAACAATAAAACTATGACAAGAAGTCTACCAGTAAATATGAACTAAAACAAGCTGGGGTAGCAATTTTAATACACAACAAAATAGAATTGAAGGCCAAACAGGAAAAAAAAATGCATAAGGGAAAATGAGTGGTGTATACTGGTAAAAGGAACAATAGAACAACAAGATATGTCCATCACGAATGTACATGTCTTCTAACATTACAATCTAAAAATAAACCAAGCAACAACAAACAACAGTACAGGGAAATAGATAAATTGTAACTGGATATGTTAAAACCCTCTGAGAAACTAATGGATGCAGCAGAGAAAAAAATAAGCAGATATATGCCTAAATAATAAGTTTGAACTACTAAATTTATGTAGAATTACTTGACACGTGGAGAATACACATTATTTCCTAGCACATATGGAATATTTACAGGAGTAGATTATGTATCAGGCCACAAAGGAAACCTTAATGAATTCCAAAAGATGAGATGATGTTCTTTGACCATAATGCAAATGTTCATAGCAGTTTTATTCATAGTAACACAAAACTGGAAACAAGCCAAATGCTCGTCAGCAGGTAAATGGGAAAATAAGTTGTAATATATTCCAACAATGAATATGTTTCAGCAATTACAAAAAAAACACCTGACATATGCAACTATATAGATGAATCTCTGAGCAGATGAAGCCATACACAAGAGTACATTATATACAATTGCATTTGTATGAAATCCCATAACAGTTACAACTAATCTATAGCGGATGTCTAAAACTACAGGGTTGGGGCCAGGGGAACTTTTTAAGAGTATGTAAATATCCATGACCTAGTATTCCCACTCTGAGTTGCATAGACAAAAGAAATACATATAATGTGCACTAAAAGACAGATACAAGAATATTCTTAGGATTATTAGGGCCACAACAAACAACCAAAATACTCATGAAAAGTGGAATATTTAAGTTGTATAATTTAAGTTTTGACACAAATTAACACACCTGTGAAAAAATCGCCACAATTATGATAGTGAATTTATTTATCACCACTCAAAATTTCCTCATGCCCTTTGAAACCTTTTCAGTTCCATCCCTGCCTTCTAGCCCTGTCCCTAAACTACTGATCTGCTTTCTGTCTCTATAGATTAGTTTACCTTCTCTACAATTTTATAAAATGGAATCATACATTTTGTCTGACTTCTTTCACCATTTCTACAAATGGCCATTTGGGAATTTAGTCCTCATTCACTATTAGTCCACGTGTTTCTGGAGGTGTGGAAGCCAGAGCATATGACTCAGACCTAAGTCATTCAGCGCTTGGTATTGACCCATCTACTGTGATTCATTTGGAAATGGGAACTTGACCAAACCAAAACGAATGGAATTACCCATGATTTTGCTAACATTTTATTGACTTAAAATGAGAGAGAATGTAGGTTTATATTTGTGGCAGCCATCTTCCCACCGTAAAGAGAGGTCCTATTAAGAATGGAGTCAGGACAGAGTTAGGCAGATCATTGAGGTAGGAAATTGGGTCACAGAGATATTGTTGGAGACCTGGTCCAACTGCATCTGAAAAGACAATAAAGATAACCAAAGTGGAAGCAACTTGAGCTATATCTGAGTGGTTGTGTGAACTTTTGAACAGGGACTAGACCTTATATGTAGCCTGGCCAAGCTCATGAAGTCACGTGAAGGGCAGTGTGGGCCACTCAATCCAAGTCTTGGAAGGTAGCAGTTGTAAGTGTAAGACAACTGGTTAAACTGACTGTCTTGTGCTGAATAAGGAAACAGGGTGAGAGACCTGGTTTTGAAAAATTCAACTTATTAGAGCCTTTAGGAAGGTCAAACAAGAATGAGAACGTTTTAAAGTGGATCTGTTCTCTCTGCAAGCGGATCAGAGAATATTATTTTAGTATAACGATCCTTTCTACCTGCAGTCTGAAGTCTGAGACAGCTGCTACTACAGTAGCCAGATTGGCAAGGGTTAGCAAGCCAGAGTCTCTGCCCCAAACTAACATTGACTCAAGCAAAAGCAGAGGTGGGAGACCTAGCAAGAATGGTAGATGAGGAAATTGTAACCTAGTATCTCAGGTCCCTTTCACATTCTTCCATTTAAGCAAACGTTGCCCGAGGCAGGGACAAATTACTCCTATTGAGAAGATGCAGTCCAGAGGTACAAATAGTAAGGAAAAGGACATTCAGCTCAGGGCTAAAGAGATTGGCCGTGCGTTGTGGCTGTATTAGGTTCCTGGGGCTGCTGTAACAACATACATAAGCTTGGATGGTTAAAACAACAGAAATGTATTGTCTCACAGTTCCAGAGACTAGAAGTTTGAAATCAAGGTGTTGGCAAGGTTGATTCCTCTGGAAGCACTGAGAGAAAATCTGTTTCATAACTTCCTCCTAGCTTCTGACAGTTGTTGGCAATCGTTTAGAAGACAGGAAATCCAAGGGTGATTTCCAGATTTAAAGATTGACTCTTCTTGATATCTCTTTGTTTACTATCCCTTGATATAGAGTGAATGGAAATATATTAAAAGTATATCAAGAGTTTAAATAAATTTTAGAGAAATTAGAGAAATCCCAAGCCTTACAAACAAGAGGCTAGGGTTGCTCAAACCTTAAAATAATCCTCAGGCTCCAGAACCTGAAGTTAAAGTACACTGATAAAGAATTACAAGAGGCATCTCAGATGTGGTCATGGAAAACAATCGTGTTAACTCAATAGATTGGATTGTCAAAGCAGACTCATAAAATCATAGATCTTACTTTACACCAAACTTTATATCAAAAGATATAAGCAAACACCAAGTATAGGTAAGAATCCATAAATTTCAGGTTTGCCTACAATAAGAAAAATAGATGGGTCAGAAATATCCTACTAAAACATTTTGTAGATAGGGAATCCCTGTGTGCAAGGGGATCTGGTGGAAGTCATTCTTTCCTGTTGTTTCCACTAGGGAAGAAGTGGTTTATTGACCTGTGATTAACCATTTTCTCCTCAACAGTGGAAGAAAGATCCTTCCAGAGAGCAGATCTAGAACAGCCAGACTCGTTGACAAAGGAACTGCATTTCACTACTAGACTGAGGGGTCCTTGCCTTATACTTCACATATGATACAATGTAAGTTATATACCAGAAACTGCTTTGTGTTGTTTCCCTTGCCCAATGGCAGCCTAGGAAAAAAAGTGTGTTTTAGATGTTTGGGGATTCATTAAACTTACTATTTAGCATTAGTTTTCTAGGCCAAGAGGAGTTAGAGAGAAGTCTGGCTGAGAGGACTGTGCACCAAACAGATATTTTGGGCTTTGAGCTGTATCTGTAAATGAACAGGACTTTAGGTGTTATTGCTTTGGGAAGGTAGAGGAGAGTGTGTTTTCATTGGGACATAGTATAGGTTTACTACGGAGGCAGAGATATTTTTGAAGGTGATTGAATGGGAAGATGGGGTAGACAAATGAATGGATATTTCCTTGGTTGTGTTTGTTTGCTATTCAACAATTCACCCTGTTTCTAGTACTGCCATTTGGAGATTCATTCAGGGATGCGCTATTAGAGGGAAGAAAGTGATCCACACTGAAAGAAATAAGTGTATTTCATCCCCTGGACTATAGCCATTTGTAACCATGAGTTCAGGAATTTGTATGTGACAGAATTAGTAAGATGCTGGAACTTCCCAAAATCTCTTCCTCTTTTCCATTGGATTTGACTGAGAGACAATCTAAGTCTGGAGTTAGAGCAGCCACCTCCAAAGAGAAGACATGGAATCTGGCAGTAAAGGAGCACGATGAATGAACAGAATCGAACAGAAAGAATCTGGGTCCAGGTGACATCATTTGGTCCCCAGTCAAGATGCAGTAGAACCCAAAAACTGGATTTTTTAGATACGTGAAGCAATTATTCTCCTTTTGTTCTTAAACTCCTTGGATTGGATATCCTGTTATATGAAATTAAATAAAACCCACTGATATAGTTTTTTAAACATTTAAATACATTTCAATCCTTTGTAATCCAAGAAAAACTTTTTTCAAAGCAACATGTTTTTCTGGAGTCAAGTCTGACATTAATCAAAGACAGATTGGAACTGATAAAATTGCTCAACAGGAGGGAATATAGGGATTATTTTTCACATTTTCTGGGTTTTGTATCCTCTTTTAAAAATCTGCAAAAAAATAAGTCTGATTAATATGCCTTTAAAAGTCCTACATGATCCTCCTCCTGGCTTAATCTCCTGTCTCTCTCCACTTCACCCATTTCACTCCATCTCTACCACCTTCTTGCTGAGCTCCCACCCCAGAGCCTTTGCACTTCCCATTCTCTCTACCTAGAAACACTTCTTCCATGTATCCACATGGGTTCCAAAAGTCATTTAGATTTCTTCTCAAACAAAACTGAACACCAAAAACAATGAAAAATTGAAGAATGCATAAGTGTAAAGACCTATAAAAGAGGTAACAATTGATTATAAGCCAGACCATAATAAATGGAAAACTAAGTTCTTGAAAGAGAATTATTAAAAATGAAAAATGGAAATTAATTACCATGGAGGCCAAGTCTTCAAAGTCCACAGTTTAGGACACTGCCTTCCTAGAATGTATGTTCCTAGGATCAGAATATACAAGGGTAACTGTGGGAGGTTGTGGAGATTTCAGGGACTGGAGTAAACATATTATGATTCTATAAAATATGTTCTTTTAATAATTCTCTCCTCTGCATAGTGCTTTCTTCTTTTTGTTGTGTTTTCTTTTGATCGTTATTCCTTTGTCCTTAGTTATCTTCCTTCCAAGTTAGCTTATATATGGGTTCACATCTAGGAACACTCCTGAGAAGAAGGTCTTTGAAAATCTTGAATAGCCAAAGATGACTGAGGTGTAGCTCAGAGGATAGGGTCTGTGAGGTAGACAACATTTTACTTGCTACTTTTAGGCATAGCTGGAATGATGAGACATAGAAATGTAGGCCCAAGTTTCCATGCAGTGGCAAGTAGGAAAGGAGCAAGTAGTCCCTACTCATGCCTTTAAGCAGAAAAAGGCAAAAAAGCCCTTGAGGCTTATACATAGTTTAGAGCTAGGACTTGGGTGGACAGCAGAGGTAGTTATTAAAGTTCTGAAAGCATGCAGACACATTTTTTTTTAATTAATTTATTTATTTATGGCTGTGTTGGGTCTTCGTTTCTGTGCGAGGGCTTTCTCTAGCTGCGGCAAGTGGGGACCACTCTTCATCGCGGTGCGCGGGCCTCTCACTATCGCGGCCTCTCTTGTTGCGGAGCACAGGCTCCAGACGCGCAGGCTCAGTAATTGTGGCTCACGGGCTTAGTTGCTCCGCAGCATGTGGGATCTTCCCAGACCAGGGCTCAAACCCGTGTCCCCTGCATTGGCAGGCAGATTCTCAACCACTGAGCCACCAGGGAAGCCCATGCAGACACATTTTGAAGATAGATTTTTTTGTTTTGTTTTGTGGTCAGCACTGCTCCTGGCTGGTATGGATGGGATCAGGGATGAACAGGAGCCAGAGGTAATTTTCCTTTTTTTTTTTTTTTAATTTATTTTATTGAAGTATAGTTGATTTACAATGTTGTATTAATTTCTACTGTACAGCGAAGTGATTCAGTTATACTTACATATACATTCTTTTTCATATTCTTTTTCATTATGGTTTATCACAGGATAGTGAATAATTCCCTGTGCTATACAGTAGGACCTTATTGTTTATCTATTTTACATATAGTAGTTTGTATCTGCTAATCCCAAACTCCTAATTTATCCCCCACCCCCCGTCCCTGCTTTCCCCTTTGGTAACCATAAGTTTGTTTTCTATGTCTGTGAGTCTGTTTCTGTTTTGTAAATAAGTTCCTTTGTATTATTTTTTTAGATTCCACATGTCAGTGATTTCATATGGTATTTGTCTTTCTCTGTCTGACTTACTTCACTTAGTATGATAATCTCTAGGTCCATCCATGTTGCTGCAAATGGCATTATTTAATTCTTTTTTATGGCTGAGTGATATTCCATTGTTTATATGTGCCACTCCTTCTTTATCCATTCATCTGTCAATGGACATTTAGGTTGTTTCCATGTCTTGGCTGTTGTGAATCAGAGATAATTTTTAAATGACTCAGCAAGAGGAAACTCAGGCACCTTTGTGGTGGCTTGAGTACTTTTCAAATTAAATATTTGGTGAAAACAGAGAAGTTGAGTCAATCAAGCCACAGTTATTGAATAGAGGGACACTGAGTCCCTTATCTTTAGATCCTATTGCATTTCCCAGTCTCAGAAGATCTAGAACAGAGGTTGACTGTGCTGTTGTTAACATTAAGAACAGTGCTACTAGTATTTCTTTGTATTCTCATAAACCCCTTCATTGAAGGTACATTAGTGATTGTGCATGTGACTTTAAGTAGCCTGACCGATACAAGTACTCAAAATCCACTTAGTAATAAACAATTTGTAATGGGCCATAGGTCCTTTAAGTTCATATGCTTCAGAAACCTAGGTGATTAGATGGAATTTAAATAATTCTATTTTTTCTATCTATAATACCTATATTTATTATTCAGAAAGTTGTTTGCTAAATATATTTAAATTAAGAAAGTATTTATTTAGGTAATAATAATTATTATTTATTGACAGAAACTATTCTAGGAGTCTAAGTACATTTCTCATTTGATCCTCACATCTAAATAGATCAGATTATAATTTCTATTTTTAAAATGATAGAATTGAGGCTTGGAGAGGTTAAGGAAAATATCCAAGGAAACAGCTAATGGAAAACTCAGGACTTGAACTCAGATATATCTGACTTTGAAATTTGTTCATTCCACTAGGCTGTTCTCCCTCAATTACATGTTCCCAGTTTATTGCTGAGCACTTGTTTTTTAAACAAATGTTTATTTGCATAATAATAGGTGTCATATATTGAACACCAACTACATGCTAGGTATTGTGTTAAAAAACTAATATTCTTGTCAGGTTTACTTCATAATGTAAAAACAGACATTTAATGAAGAATTAATTGCAATAATATCTAAAAGAGTACATATATTTAAACAATTGATCTCAAAAGGTTCATGCTATGGGAGGCATGAGAAAATAGAGCCTAACTCAGAAAGAGTAGAAGCAAGTAGTCTACAGTCACTCTTTCATGTGCCCATTGGGTGGAATGATAGGTAGAATGGCATATATTATTTACATTATTTATCTCTCTCTCTTCAAGAATGCAAGTTAATTCAAGTAATTTCCATGTAACTAGAATGAAATTTCAGTGTACTGCAAACATGCAACAGAAGTATTAAGTTTATTTCTTTTGCCCTCAAGAGTCACTTTTTAGCACAATGCCCACAGTACTCTTATATGATGGAGTGGGAACAGTTCTTTGTACACTATGTCATTTAGTCCTCAGGACATGTCTATTAGGTAAGTAGGTATTAGTTCCATTTTACAGGTGGAGGACACACAAGGTTCAGAGAACTGGCACTTGCCCAAATGTGCAACCATACAATGAACTGTTTTTATAAAAGTAGGTTAAATATGAGTAAATAAGTGTGTGGATCAGCTGAGTGTCTTCTCCAGTTAGTTATGAGTTCCCTGCTATAGTGATTGCGGTAGGCTGAATAATGGCCCCCAAAAGATGTCCATGTCCTTATCCCTGTAATGTGTAAAGATGTCACTTTATATGGCCAAGAGGGCGTTTATAGATGTGATTAAATTAAGGATCTTTAGATGGAAGATTAGCCTAGTTTATCTGGGTGGATCCAATATAATCACAAGGGTCCTTATGAGAGGGAGACAGGAAGGTCAGAAGCTGAAAAGGGATTAACAATGGAAGCAGAGGTGGTTGTGATATGCTTTGAAATGGAGGAAGGGACCATGAGCCAAGAAATGCCAGCAGCCTTTAGAAACTGGAACAGGCAAGGAAACGGATCCTTCCCAGAAACCTCCAGAAGGAAGATAGCCTTAGAAACACCTCGATTTTAGACCTTTGACCTCCAGATCTGTGAAAGAATACATTTGTTTTAAACCACTATGTTTGTGGTAATTTGTTACAGCAGCAGTAGGAAACTTACAGTGATTTTATCTTATACACCATGGGAATGGATAGAACCGGAGTTCAAAATCAAGATCTGTTCCTTTCCAAGAGTCCATTCCTTTTCAAACGTGATGCATTTTCCCTGCTTATGTTTGTCCCTCTTGGGCAGTACAGTGTAAATATTGACAAATCCAAATGTTCAATTCCTCTTTTCAAAAATCTATCAGCAAACAAACACATCTGCTTTATGTTGTATGTCAAGTGGCATAATTAAAGTGTTTTTTTAAAAATCGAACATGATTTATTCAAGAAGAGGACTGAATTCCAATCTTGTAAGATATACTCAAGAGTATTGTCATAAGAATATAAAAAAACTTATCCTTTGATACTGTAATCAATAAATTCAATGTTAAAATGGATGAAATGAGCCATCAGTAGATATAAACTAGATTTAATGATATGTTGCTAAAGATATGTTGCTATTGAACAAAGTTGTCTTCAGAACCAAATAAAAAGTAAAGGGTATCTTAAAAACTTTTATCTTGATAAATAGGTCAGATCCTCAGAAAGATATGACTGTAAGCTAATTGATCAGGGACCAGTGCTGATTTGCCCAACCATATATTGATACCTTCAGATCCTAGCTGTTAGAGACAAGTAAAAGGCATTCAACAAGTATTTTTGAGTGGTTGAATAAAATTGCTCTATTAGATGTTTAAAAGTACTTAATACTACAAAATAATCAAACTATGATATTGATGCAAAAATAGATACACTAATCAGTGAAGAAGATAAAAAATCAAAAACCATACTCTAATATAAAAGTAACAATGCTATGAACTACTGATGCTTACTGTGAGCCAAGCACTGTGCTAAGTGCTTTAAATGCATTATCTAATTTAATACAATAAGCTATTGCTATTTTGCTATTTTCATCTTTCCCTCTCAAGGAAGCTAAGATTTGAAGAGGTCAAAGTGATAAAAATAGGTTTTCTGTGATGCCAAAACCTATGTGTTCATTTACTCTGTGAAACTAACTTTAATTATCTAAAATGTGATAAAGTTGGCATTTAAGTTTCATAAGGAAAACTAATTTTTAAATATATGATATTGGGATGACTGTTTAAAACCCTTTGTCACGTCATTTATCAAAATTAATTTCAGATGTAATAAAATCACGAAGTTAAAAACAACTTGATGGATTTTATTATCAAATAATTCAATTTTTGTACTCTAAGAACATCATAAATAAAAATCAAACCTGGAAGAATATTTGAAATATATAATGTATGTTTACATATTATGTATTTATATGTTGTATAGAGTTGAAAGTTTACTCGAATATTTAAAACACTCTTGTAAATAAAAAAGAAAAGCATATGGGACTTCCCTGGTGGTCCAGTGGTTAAAACTCCATGCTCCCAATGCAGGGGGCCCAGGTTCAATCCCTGGTCAAGCAACTAGATCCCATATGCCACAACTAAAGATCCCACATGCTGCAACGAAGACCCGGCGCAGCCAAAATAAATAAATAAATATTTTTTAAAAGAAAAGAAAAGAAAAGCACAATCCCTTCAGTAGAAAATGAATAGATAATATCCCCCAAAGATACAAAACAAATATAAAAAATATTTAACCTCAGGAGTAATCAACAAGTACCAAAAAAATTACAGTGAGGTCTTCCTCCCAATCAAATAGACAAGGATTTAAGAAATGGTAACATCAAATATTGCAGACATGGAGGAACATAGCATTCTTCCCATGAATGCTAACAGAAATGTAAATGGATACAGCCTTTTAGAGGGAATAATTAGAAAATGGGAACGTAAGATTTAAAATATGCATGCTCTTTGATCCACCAATTCTATTACTGTGAATTAGTCCTAGAAAAATAGATATATAAGAATATAAATACAAAGAACATCATTTCAGGATTGTTTATGATCTTGAAAAATTGAAAATGATGTTAATTTACTGAAAAGATGTTTACAGTATAGTATTAGGTGGAAAAAAGTAAATTTTAAAAAGCTTTGTATAATAGGACTCATTAAACTGTATAATTACTTTTAAATATATCATGTGTATATTTATATTTATCCTGATTCATGGGGAAAAGTACTTTATATTAGCTGACAAAACTTTAAGAGATTCATCTCTGAGTGCATAAGACTATAGTTGATTTTTATTTTCCATGATTTTACTTATCTTTATTTATAATTTTAAGCATAAATAGATATTGTTTTCTGATAATAATAAAAGAAGAAAAACCAAAACTGATAAAAGAAAAAGATTACACTCACCTCCACTCCAAATCTGATTATGTACTTACTACCCAGCTTAAGAAATCTCTACTGACTCATTTACTGCATAAAAATCCAAACACTTTATCTTGGCACCCAAAGTTGTTTCACATCTGGTCTTACAAATGATATTGACTTATTATTCACCTCTGTATCCCATGTGTCCTCCTCTGAATACTTTTGGAAACTGCCAAGCCCTTTTTTTCCCCTCTGCTGAAGAACCTCTAACCTTATTTTTGCATAAAATGTCACCTCTTCTGTGAAGGCTTTCTTTCTCCCCTAAGAAGAGTAAGTGATCTCTGAGCTTTGCTCTTGCAGCATATTTTTAAGTGACTTGTCTATTGTCTTCCCAGCTCCTGCCACTGAGAATCACATATTAGCAACATTCCAGGTAAATGCAAGTACATCCATGGTAGCTATGCTTTCCCTATCTCTTGGGAGTTCAAAGAGTTGGCCCTGGAAGATGCTGCAGATTAGATGAAATAAAGCGGAGATTTGTAAAAAAAAAAAAAAAAAAAAAAAAAAAAAATCACAGCAAAGCCAAGATAAGACCATCATAAATGTAATTAGGAATTCTTCACATGTAAATAGAGTTTATACAATATAATTAATTGTATTTTTTCACTCAAATTAATGAAATTCAAAATGACAATTTTAAGCTCTTTCAAAAACAATAGCTCACAGGAGCCTGTGCTAAGGGGAAATGTAACAAAAAGTAGATAGATTGATGGAAGGATGGATGGATGACTAGATGATAGATAGATAGATATGAGAGATAATAGTGTACCATTCTTCTTGATTATGGATTCATGAAACTATGGGCATATACTCTTCTGAAAATACATTAAAATAATCCATTTCAAACTCTTTTCCTGGATAACCTTTGAATGTTTTGGGGATGGCGATTTGTTTTCAAATATTTAGCAAGCTAGCTCAGATCAGTTGGCAGTGGATGCCTAGAGTCCTATGCTGGCTCATCCCTATTCAGCAGAAACGAGGAGAATGATCAATGGTAATGGGCAAGGGACAAGGGATTGGCAGTATATGCCATCCCTGGGCATATCAACCTCTGAAACACTTTGATAACGGAAAATTAAGAGTTGCAGGACTGTATAAACTTTCTTCTTTTGCTTTTTCATTCCTTGATTCCTCTCTCTTCTTGCAGGGTCTATGTTCTTGGATGACATCCCCAAATGATGTTTTTTTCATAGTCAATTCTATATAAATTCATGTTGATGATTAAAATACCTTTAGTCTTTAGCTACTTCAACATAAATAAAAAGATTGGATTATCATGGTTCATTTTAATGAGTCAGTAGGTAAAATCACTTAAAGCAACTCAGTTTGTGGCTGAATAAGCACAAACTATTTCTCTGCTATTGCTGTAGTTTGGCTACCAGCTTACACTAATGAGCCGTTTTAAGAATAAGAAATTTGGGAAGTTATTTGGCTGGGGTATGCAAAAATAAGATGTCATGCTAAGACTTGTTAAAAGTTCCTCCATGACAAATTCAAAGATACACAATATTATTAACTGTATCTTGGCAGCTCATTTTCTTCTTTTATAAACAGTCCAAAAAGCTGTTTATTTAATTCCCAGAAAAGAAGAATTGGAACCATTTAGCCTGCTTAATATCAAAACCTACCTGACCCAAAGGAGAATCAGGAGGAATTTCACAGAACACTTTATTTTAGTTACATCATCCCATACACAAACTCTCTGACTGCAAATAACATAGAATTTTTTTAAAAGACCTAATGCAAATTTTATAACATTCATTTCTTCTTCTTCAATTTCTTCCTTTAATGCTCTTTCTCTGATTCCCTTTTTTTTCCTACCATCCTTTAGGAATTCTCAAGAATTAATGTCTTATTCTTTGCTCCTTTCCTGTAACATTTATTCTTTTCAGAAGCGCCTCCATTCTCATGGTATGAATTACCAACTTTGTATGGATTGATTGCTAAATGTTTACCATAAGTTCCAAACTCTGAATGATTTCCTGTAGATCAATCATGCTAATATCAAATACTAAACTCTTACCTTTCTTTACCGAAAGCGATGCCTTTAAAAAATATATTCATCCACTCATTCTCCATTATATTACTACCTATTACGTTTTACCAGAATCATAAAAGTGATCAAGTGCTAGTCATTTCCTGAACTCTTCCCCATCTCTGTCTAAACTTTTCTTAGTTTCACTTCAGCTATTCTTTTTTTTTTTTTTTTGCTGTATTTTTAAAAAATTTATTTTAATTTATTTATTTTTGCCTGCATTGGGTCTTCGTTTCTGTGCGAGGGCTTTCTCTAGTTGTGGCAAGCGGGGGCCACTCTTCATTACGGTGCGCGGGCCTCTCACTATCGCGGCCTCTCTTGTTGCGGAGCACAGGCTCCAGACGCACAGGCTCAGTAGTTGTGGCTCACAGGCCCAGTTGCTCCGCGGCATGTGGGATCTTCCCAGACCAGGGCTCGAACCCATGTCCCCTGCATTGGCAGGCAGATTCTCAACCACTGCACCACCAGGGAAGCCCCGGGCTTCATTCTTAAGTATGAATAAATAGCCAAGAAGGAGGAAGAGGCAAGATTTTCTATGACCCTTTGATGCATATATATTGTGTTCTATTATGTTCATGTATTTCAAAGTGCTCTTATGCATAGCATTATTTTACCAAAGCCTCAAAGAAAACAAAAATATCATCAGCACACCTGATGCAGACATTGAATGCCTGCCTGAAAGTTGATTATCTAGCTCATCCTGCACTGCGTTTCAAAGAATTGCTTCCTTGTACCTTCTTCCACCATCCACCACTCACTGTCAAGTCTACTCTTCCTCCCTTGGTGAGTACAATAAATGTTTATTTTATTAATAACATTTTATTAAATGTTTATACTATTGGGTGGGCCAAAAAGTGCCTTCAGGTTTTTTTTTTTTTTTTAAAGGCTGATACTTTTTTTTTTTAAGTTAGACAAATTACTTTGTTTTTTTTAAATTAATTTATTTATTTATGGCTGTGTTGGGTCTTTGTTTCTGTGTGAGGGCTTTCTCTAGTTGCGGCAAGCGGGGGCCACTCTTCATCATGGTGCGCGGGCCTCTCACTATCGCGGCCTCTCTTGTTGCGGAGCACAGGCCCCAGGCGCGCAGGCTCAGTAATTGTGGCTCACAGGCCTAGTTGCTCCGCGGCATGTGGGATCTTCCCAGACCAGGGCTCGAACCCGTGTCCCCTGCATTGGCAGGCAGATTCTCAACCACTGCGCCACCCGGGAAGCCCGTGCCTTCAGTTTTTAAATTAAAAATAAAAGACATTTTTCATTTCACCATTTCATTCCACTACCTTCTGCCATTTTTCAGGCAACTTCATAATTCCATCTTCCCAAAACTTTTTATCTTTTTGAACAAAGAACTGTTCCAGGGAAGACTTTCAGTCTTCCAGGGAATTGAAATTTTTTCCATTAAGAGAATTTTGTAAAGACCGAACTAAATGGAAATCCAAAGGCACAATGTCTGGTGAATACGGCGGATGAATCAGAACTTCCCAGCCAAGCTATAACAGTTTTTGCCTGGTCATCAAAGAAACATGCAGTCTTGTGTTATCCTGATGGAAGATTATGTGTTTTCTGTTGACTTATTCTGGACGCTTTTCATTAAGTGCCGCTTTCAGTTGGTCTAATTGGGAACAGTACTTGTTGGAATTAATCGTTTGGTTTTCCGGAAGGAGCTTATAATAGAGGACTCCCTTCCAATCCCACCATATACATCACCTTCTTTGGATGAAGACCGGCCTTTGGTGTGGTTGGTGGTGGTTCATTTCCCTTGCCCCACGGTCTCTTTCATTCCACGTTGTTGTACAATATCCACTTTTCATCACCTGTCACAATTTGTTTTAAAAACGGAACGTTTTCATTACGTTTCATTAGAGAATTTTATGCGGAAGCGTGGTCAAGAAGGTTTTTTTCGCTTAACTTATGTGGAACTCAAACATCAAAGCGATTCACGTAACTAAGCTGGTGCAAATGATTTTCAGTGCTTGATTTGGATATTTTGAATATGTCGGCTATCTCCCGTGTGGTATAACATTGATTGTTCTCAGTTATTTTTTCAATTTGATCGCTATCAACTTCAACTGGTCTACCCAACCAGCAAGAAATCTCCGGCATGAAACTTTGCAAACCACTTTTGACACGTTTGATCAGTCACAGCACCTTCTCCCTACACTGCACAAATCTTTTTGTGCGTTCCAGTTGCATTTTTACTTTTCTTGAAATAATAAAGCATAATATGCGGAAAATGTTGATTTTTTCTTCCATCTTCAGTATTAAAATGGCTACACAAAAATTCACCAATTTTGATGTCTTTTTTTAAATGCACGCTGATATGACAGCTGTCACATACTATCTAACAAAATTGTTTCGAATGAAGTTAAAGACAACTAAGTGCTGCTAGAGCCATCTTACGGAAAAAACCGAGCGAACTTTTTGGCCCACCCAATACATTTTACATTTATTCATTTTCAAATTGTTATATTTTAGTTATATAAACATTTTTATTGCTCAATTGATATATCTGTGAAAATCATATGTGTATTTTGGATTGGGAAAGAATGTATCATCATTTTCCCCATTAAATTAATGGGACTAGTTTTTCATTTAACAACTGTTTACTTAGCAACAGGGTTCTCAGAAATAAACTAAAACTGTTAATTGGGGGATAAGTGTATAATAAAGACATTTTCAGATACCCAAGTACTCAAAAACTTTTCCTCCCAAACACCCCTTTTCAGGCTCCAGAAAATATTGAGGATGAAAACAAAGAAATACGGGATTCAAGAAACAAGTGTTCCAACCCAGGGAAAGTGTAAGGAATTCCCAAGATGGTGTTGTAAAGGAAGTCTTAGAATAGCTGTGGAGCATGCCTGGCTAGCTTCTGGTCTCAGTTATAGCAGTCTCTGGTCTGTAGGTAATGTAACTCATAAACTGGCACCTCTTGTCTTGGCCAGATTTTGATGGCATTGCCTAGTTGAGTTCATCTCCTGCTGGCTGCAGACCCAAGAGGCACTTGCACGTCCTCTTACTGTCAACCCTAAGCCTCTGCAGGGGTTATTGTGCCCCTTCCAGCCGACCCCATGGCAAGCCCTCTACTGTCAATGCTCACCCGTGTCATTCAAGCTGGAAAGCAGCTTGAGAACGTTAATCCCTAAGGCCCCTCTCTCTCCTATCTCATAGAACATCAAGGACGTATGGCCCAGCCCCAGACTGGTACAAAAGCATTACACAAGGTAAACCCTTTCTACAACTTAAATAAGAGATTGGGGAACAGCCATACTATTCCCCCCATGTTGACTTCACTTTTCTAAATCACCTATTCCTCTTTCTTAAACTAAGTCAGGGGCTGGAGGGCGAGGGGAAGTTGTCATACACTCATGCTTACCTTTCTTTCTTACTGCCTGTTCCTATTCTCCCCTGGGACCAGAAAATGGGCTTTTTGTTTGTTTTCCTTTCCCTGTGTCATATCTCCCTTCTGCTATTGAGCAGCAGCAAGCTTGGCTGCTTTTCTGTTATGGGGCAGGAAGTGTCTCTGTACTACAGGAGAGCTCTATGAGATGGTCCTTCAAGCCCTTGATATTCTCATGGAGGAAATGAAGCAATCTGAACAACTTTCTCTCTTGACTTGCTCTCTCCGCTGTAGTCTTGATCCTTGACTAGATGCCTCTTTCTCCAGCCACTCCAGTGGTTGCTCAATGAGCTCACAGGAAAGTGGCCATGGTGACAAGCATAGAGGCTATGCATGGGCTCGACAACCTGAATTTCCTCTGACCACGGCTGACCTGGCTACTGTTTCTCATTAACTTCCTACCTATCAACAGCAAACAAAACCACTATACTCTTGATAGGGTTATATCTATGTATATAATAAACTATACCAGCTCTTTAGTAGACATAAATTTTATAAATATTTTTTCACATTTTGTATCTTGCCTATTAATTTTCTTAATGATGTCTTTTGATGAGTAGAAATTATTATTTTGATTAGATCTAAGCTATCATTTTTTTGTTTTACAGTTATTATTGCCTTTTCTGTCTTATCTGAGAAACCTTTGTCTACCCCCAGGTCACAAATATATTTTGTTATATTTCTTTCTAAAAATTTTATAACACTAGCTTTTACATTTAGATCTTTGATCCATCTCAAATTAATTTTTGTATATGGTGTAAGTTAGGGGTTTTCATATGGATATCTGTTTTTTCTAACACCATTTGCTGAAAAGACTTTGTCAAAAACCAAAAAACTGAATGAAAGTGTAAGTCAGTTTTTGAGCTCTCTATTCTGTCATTGATCTACTTGTTGATCCCTATGCCAGTATGCTGTTCAAATATTGTAGCTCTATATTACATTTTGAAATCAGGTAATATAAGCACTCCAACTGGAATCTCTCCTTTCTCATGACTGTGTTGGATATGCTGGGTTCTTGCATTTCTATATACATTTTAAAATCAGCTTCTCAATTTTTACAAAAAAAAAAAAAAAAAGCCAGCTGGGATTGATTGAGATTGATGCTATCCTTAATTTCTTGCTGGTGAATGAGGAGTGCCCTTGTTTTCCTAGTGGGAATAATTGTTTAATTACTGAACATTATAGGATTTTTAAAATTAGAGTTCAGTGCTAATCCAGTACATTGTCTACACTGTCATCCTTTCATTATCTGAGGATATCTGTGACAGTGTTGTCTCCTGTGTGTGGCCTAGACTGAAAAGACCAGTGTAATCCCAAACGAATTCTTTATCTTTTGTACCTAGCCAAAATTTTCATAGTTTCCATCTAAACAAATACCAATAAAAACACTTCAAGGAGGAACCTATAATAAATGTGCTAGGAACAAACGGTTATAAATACAATAAAAAGGAAAACCTTGTTTCTGGTCAGTCTAATTATCACCATGTGTTCATGATTATTGGAACTTTCCCGCAAGTGAGCTAGGTTTTTGTAAGCAACTTTAATTAGGGTACTTCAAAATAAAGTCACATCAGTAGAAGACTTCAGGACTCCCTGTTGTCAGTTGGGCATTATTTAATCACGATATATTCTTTTACTCTTACAAGGGTTATAAAGATGAACTCCTTGAATAATCAGTAAGAAGCCCTGTAAAACCCTTTATCAGGTATTCAGAAGGACATGACCCATCACATAAGGTGCTTCAGTAGTTGCTTACATTTTTTTTTTCATTTGTTTGTTAATGGTTGGTTGTTTCTTAATGGTTGATCTGTTTCCTGATAAATCATAGCACTTTTAAATAAAATACAGTTAAAAACTTGATCCAGACATATAATCTATTTTATATTACATTTTATAGTTTATTTCCTTAGCTGTAAAAAGGTGTCAAATTCTGAGACTTGCTTAAAGAGCTCTTAACAGAAGGGAAATCTGTTTAAGTCAGTAGGTATTTTGTCTTTTGGCTGAGCATAATCTACAGAGAATTTTGAAAATAAAGATGCATTTGGAGAATGATCAAAGAGACAAAAGATAAATAAACAATGTAGAATTTTTATGGCTAAAAACTGTTATTAATGGCAGCTGCTGGTGTAATCCATGGTCACTTTTTAGTGGAACTAGCTGCATATCCACCATTCCACCACTCAGTTTTAGACATGTATTAAGCACTAAGATAAACATATTAATAAAATGCTGTCCATGCCTTAGATAATTTCGCAGCTAGTGGAAAAGGATTATGTAACAACAACTAACTCTAATAAATTATGACAGAGTTATGTACAAAGTGTTCTAAGAACCCATGTGGAAAACAGTGAGTACTGCTGAACAAGGTGTGTGTATTCGCAGACAGAGGACAAAGACAGCTTCAGCAAAGAGGTGGTAATTGAAATAGGTCTTAAAGAATTGAGTAAGAGTGGCTAGTACATCTGAAATCAGGAGAAAACAAATGCACCTTAAGTCTAGCATAAATTTTAGGATGCATTAAATTCTCAGTTCCATCACTGACTTAGCTAATATTTTAAATTAAAGTACTTTTAAAATCTATATTCTGAATCTGTATCTTTTATGATTATGTTAAGTGGTGGTAACTTTTATTACTACTTATTATTCCTTCTCTTACAGTTTTGTTTAGAGAACCAGAAATCCTCTCAGTGACAATGGAGGTACATAAACATTTTAGCTCACTGACAATCCAAATTACTGTACAAAGTTTACTCCTATTGGCCAACTGATAGCAGGGTCTATGAAAGGTTGCCGCACAACTCAGCAGGAATCAGTTGTATCAAAACATTATTCTCAGAGGGCTCTGCTTCCCTAGCCATTCAGGACATCTGAATGTTAGCAATTCCTTTGTTTCTATTGGAATACCTAATTGCCTTTAATAAAAATGTAGAGTTATTTTACTTGGGACTTTATTAAAAAAGTAAGAATATCTTGAAACTAACCAAATATTCACTGACTTGAAAATATATATAAATTACTATACAATTACATTAAGAATAACCATAAATACAACCTGCTCTAAACAATGAAGTCCTTAGGAACCTCCATCATTAATTCTCTGGTGAAACCCTTAGGCATATGTGGCCAAAGAAAATCTCTAAAGAGATTAAAAGAGATTAAAGAGATTAAATCTCTTTTAAGATTATTGAATCATTTCATTCATTTCTCCATCTTCCAAGTCTGTGTCGAATCTTGTCTGAATTGGAATAACCACTTCCTTTGTATCAGGGAGGTGTCTCAGGGCTTTAAATACAATTGCCCAGTACTCTCAATGTCCCCATCAGGAATTGTTCATCATTCAGACTTTAAAACAGAGAGTCAGCATCATTTGTTGCTCAACAATATTTATCTCAGAGATATGGACAAAGATAGAATTGATTGTCTCCTTTCTGTAAAAGCTTGACAGCAGCTTTTTATTACCCAAGAATTTCTTTCAATTAGATGCTCTGTCTCTCTCTTTCCTCTGTTTGGTTCAGCAATGCCATGACTAAGATTTTCTCAAACACTGGATTTCCTTTCATCCTATTCTTTTCAGTAAAGATAACTTCCCACGCTCTTATCACTTTAGCTTCAGAGAGAGGCTAGTGATATGGAATGGTTTCTTAACAGATACACAGTGTGATCTCTATACTAGGATGGAGTTCTGAGGGGAAGAGAAGAGAGTCAGAGTTCCCTTTCTCCTTGTGATTTATCTTCAACAATGGAATGTTATGATTGGATTGGTAATTTCTTCTTTGGAAAAGATTCTGTGTTAGGAGACTAATACCTCCCAATAGGATTATAAAACATTCTGGGAGATCCTCAACTCTGGATGGCCTTTTGGAGCCAGCATAGGATCAAGGGGAGATGGACTAGCTGTGAACTAAACTTTGAGGAATAGATTAAAAAAGAAAAGTGTGTGTGTGTGAGGGGGGGATTTTTGATATTTATGACTTATCCAACCAAACTTGTTATGGCAGGGATTTGGGGAAGGAGCCCTGGCAAGGAATAATGTACACACACTTTGCTGAGGTGTAGCTAGTATCATATAGCTTAGCCATCTTTAGTGGCCAAGCCACGTAACAGGGTACAGATGCAGTGCAGGAATGGGAGCTTTAATGTCTTGGAAACCTCACTAACAAAGGCAATTAGTTCAATAGAGAAAATGAAATTTAATACAGGATTTCAAAGAAATGTTCCTTTGTCAGTTTGTCTACATAAATTCTCTCTCCCTTCACCCCTATCCCTCCCCAGATCATTTTAATAGACAATGAATACATTGTCTTTCTTCAGTGACAATACTCTATATATAGGAAATACTTCCTCAGGACAAGCTAAATGGCTCTCATCTCTATCTTTTTTCACTAACACTCCCCCCACCTCTTTAAAATGGCTTTGTAAATCTATTAGCACATTTTGGAGCTGTCTTCATTATAGAAACAGACAAGTTACTAATTGATCTTTTCTGAAGATGCTATCCAGTACAAATGAAGAAATTTTAAGATTCATGAATGTAATGAGGATGTCTTATTTCCATATTTTGGTACTTAATATAAAATTTAATACTTAATGCAATGTCTGTTGAATGTGTGAATGAATGAACAAAAAGAGCTTAGAGATTTGTTCTTCATCAACATGATCAAAAAGACACAACAGTGCTTTTTTTAAAAAAAAAATAACATGTTAAGCTTATAGTTCCTAATCATTTCGCCAAAAGACTGTTCTCTTGATTCTCAGAAGTTCCTACCAGTTTGATTCTGATTTAGAAATGGAGAAATCTCTCTTTTTGATGCCTGTGTTTGCCTTACCTGAGTATTTGGAAGTACTCTGACCAAAAGCAGAATGGAATCCAGTCTTTCATTGGAGATTTAAAATTACTGAATACTGGTATTAAAGTAATATTTTAGTAAATTCAAAGTCTTCAGTCAGCTGCTGACTGAACTAATTTATCACTTAAGTAAAAAAAATATGTTTAGCTTAATAAAAGTTAACAAAAGATGCTGAGTTAAATTGTGTGAGGAAGTGGTGAGAGGGGTTGTGAACAGAGTGAAGAGTAAGAACCAAGACCTCCTAGGAAGTCACAGCTACTGTCATTTTCTCATATCTGGAGTCAAAATCACTTCAAAGTTAGAAAACATTCAAGGATGTAATTCCTTATTTTACAGATGAGGAAGCTGAAAGATAAAGTAATCCACAGCCTGGAGGGTTTTTAACAACTAGACTATTCAGAGAGAGGTCGAACTATTCATATGTTAAGGCTTTACTTCAACTAATCTGAATGAAATAAACAGGGAAAGTATTGACTGATTCTCATACTATTACTTTACTACACTCTTCAGCTCTGAGGAAAGGGGCATAAAAACCTTGAATTTTATTCCTGTTGCTCAGTGACTGTGTTCAGAGAAATGTGGCATTTTTGCCATCATTTTGGCAAACTTGGTTATTTTTGTATGGCTATCTGTCCCTAAACTACATTATTAAGGATATTCTTTTTTTTTTTGGCTGTGTTGGGTCTTCGTTGCTGGGCGCAGGCTTTCTCTAGTTGCGACGAGCGGGGGCTACTCTCCGTTGCGGTGCATGGGCTTCTCATTGTGGTGGCTTCTCTTGTTGCGGAGCACGGGCTCTAGGCACGCGGGCTTCAGTAGTTGTGGCACGTGGGCTCAGTAGTTGTGGTTCGCGAGCTCTAGAGCACAGGCTCAGTAGTTGTGGCGCATGGGCTTAGTTGCTCCACGGCATGTGGGATCTTCCCGGACCAGGGCTCAAACCCGTGTCCACTGAATTGGCAGGCGGATTCCCAACCACTGCGCCACCAAGGAAGCCCAAAGGATAGTCTTAACGTTGTTCTTTTCAATGTAAAAGCTAGAAGAAATATTTTAAAAGCACTGAAATGTTTTCCTATGCTATATCTAGGTGGGTGGAGGGAGAAAGTGAAGGAGGAGGAAGGAAAAAGGATATGCTTTAAATATTATTCAATTATAAGATAGGTATTAAAATTTTAACTTTTACAAAGTTAATGCTACCTAAAGGACATAGCGCTTTAAAAATTTTTCTGTTAAATCTTCTAAACTACATATAGAGTTCCTGTGATTTGCCTCTGTAAATATTGTACTATTTATTTTTTACTGATATATGCAATGTTAATCTGATTTAGAAAAATACTTTTTTTATGAATAATAATTACTTAGTAATATCCTGGCACAAAAGCAATGTATCTGCACAAGGTAATTAGACATTACAGATAAGGAAAAAAAAAGAGAGAGAAAATAAAAATCACATACAATTCCACCATCTAGAGATATTTCTCTTATAATGTAGATCTTTGCTGTTAAAAATGATGTTTATTACAACCTGGATCAATTGTCAGCCGTGTGAGTGAGCCCCCTGGCACATTCCAGCCCAAATGAGCACCCAGATTGAAACAGGAGGGAAGGGGGCAGGGGACAACCTCTAAAAGAACAACATAGTCATAGGACATGACAAAAACTGGTTAGAACTAACTAGATCCAAGATGGGAGAAGATTTGACTTCCAGTAAACCTTGAGCCTCATTATACACTCATTGTAATACATTAGCATGCTAAATGACATGTGCCATGTCATGGCCACCAGTGCCATGACAGTTCCTAGGCCAACCATAAAAGGCCAAAAAGTGGGCAGTGGCCCAGGGGAAATCTCCACCCTTTCCCCAAAATATTGATAGTTGGAGTAATCCTCTCACTCATTAGCCTATGAAATTACCCAGCCCATAAAAACTAACCATCCCATATTAGGGACCTCTCACCTTCTGAGATGGCCCACACTCTGTCTGTGGAGTGTGTTTCTCTATAAATAAATCTGCTTCTTACCTATCACTCTGTCTCTCGATGAATTCTTTCTGCATTGAGACATAAAGAACCTGAACTTCACTAAGTTCTGAGACTAGGTGTGTGATCTCAAATAAAAGACCATGGGTTCTGGCTGGTTCGAGTCCCAGCCCATGGGTTCAAGTCCCAATCTGTGTTTCAGCTGAGGTCAAGTCCCAGTACGTGAGATCAAATCCAGTCTGAGGTGCATGGTTTCAGCATGACTGAGGCCACAGTCAACATGATGTAGTCCATTAGAACTTCCCAGCTGAGCCCAGTCAACCCACAGAATTGTGAGACACCATAAAATAGTTGCTGTTTTAAGTCATAGGCTTTAAGTTCCTCTGGTATGCAGTAGTAGATAACTGAAAAAGCCAATAAAAACTGTTAGAAAATCAAAGCTCTTAAAAAATAGACTTTGATGATGTGAGAAAGTGTCGATTTTAAATACTAAAACAGATGCAAAAGAGACAAAGTGTGATTGATATTGTTTAAAAATGTGTGGTAAAGATACTATAATTTAGTACTTCATTTATATATATAAGATCTTAGATAATCATCTTGGTTTTTCACAATTGTATGACTAGAAGGAAATACAATATGTTACCAGTGTTTGTTTGAATAATTTATTTTCCTAAATCTCTATACCTTTTACAATTAGCAGGTAACACTAATTGTAACACATTAACAACAGACAGAATAAATCTGGTAGTGCGAAAAAAAAGTAGTGTATATAATAGTAACTAGATATCAGTTTGTAAGAGAAATTCAGAGTACTAGATCATACAACGCTATGATATAATTTAGACAAATAAAAATTATTAGAAGAGTAAGCCAGTTGTAAGTAACATGAATTCTAGCTTAGCTTTGCTATGATAACCAAGTAATTATTAAATTTAGAGTGTCGATGGGTAAATAAACATCAGCTCTTAATGAGCAGATTATATTTATGAGTTTAATCCATGATCAAATGACTTCTGTTTTACAGTTAAAATTATTTTTAGAAACAGATGTTTTAAAAAAAAGTAGTTTGAAATGTTTTATCCTCAATTCTATAATTATGCTAGTTAGAATTTCCAAGAGATAATATATTATATAAGATCATAGACATGAATGAGAACTTTGTTCCTATCTAGTTAACCTCTTAATTTAAAGGGAGAGTAATGTAAGCTAAGGAATTGATCAGATCCATAATACAAAATGGAAACTAAAAAGAGTGTAGCAGAGAGATTAAATTTGATCATCCAAGTTGGATCATGGAATATTATCCAGACTTCCTGAGCTCTGAAGTGGTGGTGTTGTTGAGTGGTGGGTAGGGACAAGAGACAGCTAATTCCACTAAGGAAGAGTTTCAGTTAGAGGCAAAGTAAAGCACTGAGAAATAGCAATATATATAGTTTTGCTCATGCAGGTCATCATTTGGAAAACCAATTTATCTAACCTTGAAGGAGAATTTTGAATATTACACTAGGTTATACAACATGCCCAAATTAGATAACTGACATCTTAGGAGGCGAGAACTCTAAATATTTTCCACATAATGCAATATTATCTTCCTAAACACTCAAAGGATTTTTCTAGCATTAAAATAAAATTCATTAGTTCTCTATTATAAGCCAACTGTTTACAAGGTACAATATTTTTCTGGAGGGTGAGAATATTCTGGCTCTCAACAACAACCTCTGCTAGGGAAGATAAACAGTATTTCATTCATTTAGTCAAATATTTTTTACTGCTCACGTTTGTATTCCAGTCACTTTAATAGATTCTGGGATACACTAGTAAATAAAACAGAGTCTCTACTTACATGGAACTTATATTATTGAGAGGTAAAAAGGTAAGCATACAAATAAATATAAAATATTAGATAGTCATAAAGTGCTTTAAACAAAAATAATGTAAGGTAATGGGACTATTTTAGATAGCATAATTTGGGAAAACCTTTTCCAAATGCTTATTTTTGAGCAAAAGCTTAAATGAAGTGAGAAACATATAAATAATAAATAAATAAACATTTGTTTATGTATTTATTTATATTGAGGTACAAGCAAAGTGAAGGATATACATATCACATCACTTTATTTGACATATAAATATTTCCAAAGATTTATATTCTCTAGCCAACCTCAGTAACTTACTCTAGTGCCAGTCTTCTCTCAACAGAGAAAATCTTGCTGTGTAACTTAGAAATTTTTTCATGTAAAATGAATTAATTTTTTTGCATCTATGATTTGATGTATACCTCACTTAATGAAATATTTGTTATTCCTTAGTTACTTACATATAAATTTTAATTATAAATTAATATTGTCTCACTGACATATAAAAATCAGACAGTTAGAAATGTTACCACAATGGAAGCAACCTAAGTGTCCATCAACAGATGAACAGATAAAAAGATGTGGCACATATATACAATGGAATACTACTCAGCCATAAAAAGAAATGAAATTGAGTTATTTGTAGTGAGGTGGATGGACCTAGAGTCTGTCATACAAAGTGAAGTAAGTCAGAAAGAGAAAAACAAATACTATATGCTAACACATATATATGGAATCTAAAAAAAAATGGTTCTGAAGAACCTAGGGGCAGGACAGGAATAAAGACACAGACGTAGAGAATGGACTTGAGGACACGGGGAGGGGGAAAGGTAAGCTGGGACGAAGTGAGAGAGTGGCATGGACTTATATATACTACCAAATGTAAAATAGATAGCTAGTGGGAAGCAGCTGCATAGCACAGGGAGATCAGCTCAGTGATTTGTGACCACCTAGAGGGGTGGGATAGGGAGGGTGGGAGAGAGACACAAGAGGGAGGAGATACAGGGATATATGTATATGTAGAGCTGATTCACTTTGTTATAAAGCAGAAACTAACACACCATTGTAAAGCAATTATACTCCAATAAAGATGTTAAAAAAGAAAAAAAAGAAATGTTACCACTGAGAAAAATTCACCCAACTCCATAAAATAACATTTACAGGTATAGCATAATTTTATAAATGATACAAAAGGAAAGTGTTTTATGATAAGAATGATTACTTTGTACATTTCCATGTTTTCTTTTATTTTATTTTTGACTTTGAAAATAATAATAGTAGTAGTACGAGAATAATTTAAAATTTCCCAAATAAAAATAACATTCCCACACTGCTTTCCCACGGAGGGTACTTCAAATCGGAAGGGGAAACACCATAAAACTTGCATGTTTCTTTAAATATTTTCTAAGGAATTAGATGCTCTTTTGCCCACACATCTGATTCTGTATCCCAACTAAGTGTATGTTTTAAAAACCTCAAAACTGTGATGTGTCTTCCATTTATTGTCTATTAGCTTTCAATCTGTATTTAGTTTATGTTAAAAATTTTTTTTTGTCTAGGTTTGTTTGAGACAACTCTCTACATTTTGTTGGTTTTCTTGAGTCATTTTTTCCAGTTGAATTTTTTTCTTAACTAGTACATAATTAGAGTAAATATTTTCAAATATTTCTGAAAGCAAGTGTACCTGTTCAAATAATTTAGTGAAAACGAAATAAATGGAGCTACAGTGTTTTCATCAGGACAAAAAAGGTCAAGATTTCAAGAGGCAGTTCTCCAAAACAATTGTTTTATATCAGATTTTATGAAGAATTACTCTAAAAATTCTCAAACAGTAGGCCAAGAAAATGTCAAAACAAAATTTAACTTTGGCCATACATGTAAACTATTCAAATCTGTATGACTCAACCTAAGTGTGCCAAATAATGTTCAAATACTTGAAAAATGATTTTTTTTCTTAATAGTTTACAGAATGTTTTTTTCAACTAAACTTTTTCTGTTACTTATGGGAGAAAATGAGATTCTTGTCACTTGGCTTGTTTTTTTTTCTCTCCAGACATAACTGACCATTCTTTAATTTTATATTGCATAAAGAGATGCAGTATATTTGAATAGTAGCATTTGAGGGCTAAAAATGTACTAAAAATATGAGAAAATTCAGTCCAAATGACTTTACTGATGCAACTCTGCTAGTTAGAAAATGATACAAACTTGGAAAGGAGCTCTCTTAACTCCTAGATTTTTTTTTTTTTCCACTGCATTGTATCAGAGGAATTTGGAAACTGGACTGAAATGAAATCATTATCGTCATCAAACTTTTGTTGAGGACTTAACTCAGTCCTTGCTCTTACAGCATCATTTTTATTACATCATTTAATCCTCACAAACACTCCAGGAGGTAGGTTGCTATGATTATTCCAACCTTGTAAAGGAGATATCTGAGGCTTCAGGAGATTAAATTACCAGTTCCTAAGTGGCAGAGCTAACTGACACTTATTGCCTAGGTGTCTTTGGTATAAGATCCCTAATCAGAATAATTAATAATAAATGTTTTCTTCTCCCTCTTATCCCATTTTTTAGTTTGTTGTCTTTGAATTATATATATATTTATATATACATATTTTTTTTCTTCTTAAATCCGACATGGTTGATTTTATCATGTCAACCATACCTAGTGTTAGTATCTGCTCATCTGTTTTCTTTCTGATTCCAAAAGTGTCAGGGCTCAGGACTCAGGATTTAATTTTTTGTGTGTTTGATTGCTTAAGTTGATTTTTTTTTTTTTTTTTTTGGTATGAAAATTGGCACATCCAGTAAACTCTCATCCAACATACTTGAAAATTTTGTCTTTAGTATTTAGGACCCTGAGGAGGAACAGTGAGCCACTTTTAAGTTTTTTTTTTTTTTTTTTTTTTTTTAATTTATTTATTTCTTTATTTTTGGCTGTGTTGGGTCTTAGTTTCTGTGCGAGGGCTTTCTCTAGTTGCGGAGAGCGGGGGCCACTCTTCATCGCGATGCGCGGGTCTCTCACTATCGCGGCCTCTCTTGTTGCGGAGCACAAGCTCCAGACGCGCAGGCTCAGTAGTTGTGGCTCACGGGCCTAGTTGCTCCGCGGCATGTGGGATCCTCCCAGAATCAGGGCTCGAACCCGTGTCCCCTGCATTGGCAGGCAGATTCTCAACCACTGCGCCACCAGGGAAGCCCCCACTTTTAAGTTTTGACATCTCTAAAAACCTCTTTCTTTTACCTTAGCTGACTCCAGAAATTCTAGAGATATGCTCCTAACTGGATGTAATTTTATTTTTTCCAGTTTTATTGAGGAATAATTGACATATATCACTGTATAAGTTTAAGGTGGATGGCATGATGGTTTGATTTACATATACTGTGAAATGATTACCACAATAGGTTCAGCTAACATTTGTCTTCTTATATAGATGGAATAAAAAGAAAAGAAAAAAGGAAAAAAAAGTTTTTCTCCTTGTGATGAGCACTCTTAGGATTAACTCAGTCAACAACTTTACTATGCATCATGCAGGAGTGTTAGCTATAGTCATCATGTTGTACACTGTATCCCCAGCTAGAAGTCTGTGCCTTTTGAGTCCCTTCTCCAGTTCCCCCTCGCCCCACCCTCTGCCTCTGATAACCACAAGTTTGATCTCTTTTTCTATGAGTTTGTGGTTTTTTTTCATTTTTTTTTTTAGATTCCACATATAAGTGAGATTATACAGTATTTTTCCTTCCCTGTCTGACTTATTTCACTTAACGCAATACCTTCACGCTCCATCCATGTTGTTACAAATGGTAGGATTTCCTCATTTTATATGGCTGAATAATATTCTATTGCATACAGTATTTACCACAACTTCTTTATCCATTCATTCATCAATGGGCACTTAGGTTGTTTTCATATGTTGGCTATTGTAAATAATGCTATGAACATAGGGGTGTAAATATCTTTTTAAGTTAGTATTTCTGTTTCCTTTGGATATATTCCCAGAAGTAGAATTGCTAATAATATACAGTAGTTCTATCTTTAATTTTTTGAGAACCCTCCATACTGCTTTCTATAGTGGCTGCACCAATTTACAATCCCTCCAGCAGTGCACAAGGCTTCCCTTTTCTCCACATCTATGCCAGCATTTACTCTCTCTTGTTTTTTTGAGGATGGCCATTCTAACAGGCCTGAGGTGATATCTTATTATGGTTTTAATTTGCATTTCCTAATGATGAGTGATGCTGAACATCTTTACATGTACCTATTGTCCCTTCGTATATATTTTTTGGAGAAGTGTCTATTCAGGTCCTTTGCCCATTTTTTAATTGAGTTATTTGGGTTTTTGCTATTGAGTTGTATGAATTCTTTATATATTTTGGATATTAACCTCATATCAGATATATGGCTTACAAATATTTTTCCCCATTCCATAGGTTGTCTTTTCACTTTGTTGACTTTTTTTTTCTGTGCAGAAGCATTTTAGTTTGATTTTTATTTTTTATTTTGTGGCTTGTGCTTTAGGTGTCATATCCAAAACATCATTACCAAGACCCATGTAAGGAGCTTTATTCTTATGTTTTCTTCTAGGAGTTTTGTGGTTTTAGATCTTACATTTAAACCTTTAATCCATTTTGACTTAACTTTTGCGAGTGGTGTAAGATTATGTAATTTTATTTATCTCTTATATAACAAGTACAGATTTAACTAAAGCACCCTTAGGAACATTTACAAAGCAGTGATTTTGAGAAATAAATAATAGCAATTATTTTAAAATATCTGAAAATCAAATCCATGTTCTAAATATTTTAAAGTACAGCTTTAATGCTGCCTACCAATCCTATAAATTCCTCAGATCACATTTCTTTCTCTCTTAATTCTTTTTCTAATTCAGTCTTTTAGAGAGAATAGGCTATACCTATAGACTCTTTCTAATAACCAACTGCTATCAGCTTCTGACACACTGAAACTTTTGTCATTACCAGCAACCTTTGACAGTCGAATCTAGAGGAAGCATTTCTGTTGGTGTCTTTTACTTCCTCTCTTTTGATCTCTGTCACTGTTGAGCACCCTAATCCTTGCAAGACCCCGTTCTCTTGAAGTCTGTTATATCATTGTTTCCTGGATTGTCTTCTACATAGCTCTCTTGTCTCCGTCATTGTCTTCTCACATTTTACTTAATTATCAGTGTTTCACATAGCAGCATTCTAAGCTTTTAATATTTGTCCTTCTCCTTGTGATAAGTCATCCATATCCACACATTTTATTAATGTTTTATGAGCCAGTAACAACCAAATTTGTATCTTTAACCCAGACCTAATTGTTGAACTCCAAATGAGTAATGGACCTCTCTATTTAAAAAAATTTCAAACCAGGATTTACCTCTTATTCCAAATCTTCTCTTCTTCTGAGTCTATCTTGATGAATGATACCTGCATATATCTACTCTTTAACCCAAATACCTGGGAATTTTCTTAGTACACATATTCAACACATTTAAGCTAGTGTCATGTTTTTTCTTTTTTTTTAAATAAATTTATTTATTATATTTATTTACTTTTGGCTGCATTGGGTCTTCGTTGCTGTGTGCAGGCTTTATCTAGTTGCAGTGAGCAGAGGCTACTCTTCATTGCAGTGTGTGGGCTTCTCACTGCTGTGACTTCTCTAGTTGTGGAGCATGGGCTCTAGGCACGTGGGCTTCAGTAGTTGTAGCACACGGGCTCAGTAGTTGTGGCAAATGGGCTCTGGAGTGCAGGCTCAGTAGTTGTGGCTCACGGGCCTAGCCATTCCGCGGCATGTGGGATCTTCCCGGACCGGGGCACAAACCCGTGTCCCCTGCATTGGCAGGCGGATTCCTAACCACTGCGCCACCAGGGAAGCCCCTACAACTGTATGTCTCCTTTATATGGCATTCTTAAGAAGGAAAACTATAGAAGTAGATAACAGATCATTAGTTGTAAAAAGGAAGGAAATGACCATACAGGAGCGACACAATGGAATTTTTAGGGTGATAGAACTGTTCTGTATGGTACTCTTGTTGTGGATAAGTTTTCTCACTGTCAGAAAAAAGAATTTACAAATAAGCAAGTAGGGAGAAAACTAAAGTGCTGGATTGGAGTTGGAGATAAGGGCATAAACTCATGTTTACTATAATAGATATGCAGATAGATAGATAGATAGATATGAGAAATGGAATATTTCCTGCCATATCAGTAAACAAAGGATGTCAAAGTCCTCAGCAATTTCAGCCCTCCAATGTGAGCTAGTGAGCCCTGAGGAAACACAGGATGTGAAAATACAGGATACTGGCCCCAGATAGTTGAGGTGCATATCAAAGGAATGATTTCAGTGAGCTCAGACTCTTGCATTTTCTCATATAGAAAAGTGCTAAATTCCTTAACTGAGGATATCTGGTACAATTAACAATAATCTTTTGATGTTCCTGACTACCTGCCCTTTGTTGCAAAACGTCTATAAAACCTGGCTCCCCCCTTCGCATCCTTGGAGTAGTTTTCTCAGGGTTACTTGAGATGCTGCCTCCCGGGCTTGAAGTCCTAAAAATTCCCACTGAATAAAACATAACTCTCAACTTTTAGGTTGTGAATAATTTTTTAAGTCCACAATTAGATACAGAAATGTGGATATGTGTGCATAGGTAGTTAGTATACAAATGCATATTTCCTAGTTCTGTCTGCTGAGAAGGCCTATAAGTAGTAACATCCTAGTAGCAATGAATTCACCTGGTACCTAGATCTTGATTTCTAAATACAGTTTGCCAGTAAAAGAGACCTGGGCTCCTTGGAGAAATGGTTGATATTAGGGCTTGTCAGAGAAAATGCAAAATAAGCCTAAAGATTTGCATAATACTAGAAAGTTAGGAAATGCTAAAAAAAAAAGAAAAAGAAAAAGAAAATAAAAAAAGAAAGAGAGAGAAAAAGAGATAGAAAAGGATGCAGAGATAGAGTTGTATCAAAAAGACAAAGGAGCCTACCTGAAAGAGTTCCCAATGGCCAATGCTGGAACAATTTGAACAAAATAAGTAACAATATTGCTGGATTATAACACCTCTCCCCTAAAATATATGGGTATACACTGATATAAGTGAATCATTGAAGAAAGAAAGAAAGAAAGAAATGGAGGAAAGGGAAGAGATAAATCTTTCTTACAGAAGGATTCCAAATAATAGATGAAGAAGAAATGAGGGAAATAGAAAATCACCATTAGAACATCACATTAATACTTGCTATAGACAAGATCCACTGATGAATGCTGTATGTATTTAGTGGGCAAAACTTTAAGGAGAAACAGGGTATTTACATAGACTCAAATGATTAGGGGATGTTACAGAAATTTTCAGTGTCCTGTGAATGGGTTCTCTAAGAATGTTTTCTAAGATTCAAGTGTAGAATTTGTATTATTTTTAGTTACATTTAGCTTTATACCTTTAGTTCCTTGATTGTGACTTACACTACATAGCCCACTAAATATTAGTGTTTCTCATACAATAATGGAAAATCAAAATAACATAAATGCCTAATAATAGAGTTTCATCATATTATATTTATATGTTGAAATGTACAGCCATTAAAAAGCATTTTTTTTTTTTTGCCAAAACTAATAATACTGGGAAATGATCATGGTAAAATGATAAGTATGTAAAAGCAAACATACAAACTGTATATGTACTATGAAACAATTTTATTTTTAAAAATATGTGTATAAACAAATATATAGAAAAAAGACTAGAAAGAAATATATCAACAGGTTAATAGTGTTTATCTTGAACAGTAGAACGGCAGTTGATTTTTCTCTTCTTTTTTATACTTTCCTCCAATGAACATGTGTTTGTTTTATTACCAGAAAAAAATAGCAATAACACAAAAGTCACTTCCATGGTTGACATTGTCCAAATCCTTCCTCATGTGGATCTGTGTTAGGCTACTCTGGCTATCAACCAATTCTGGCACTGGGAGCGGATCTCAAAGGGCCAAAACAAAGGAGAGCCATCCTACCAGAGACAGTCTAGAGTGGGAAGTGTCACAGGGTTGAGTATATGTCAAGAAATTATTAAGGAGGATTAATAACCAAAAATCAGGGAGACTGAATATAGACACCCAAATCCAAAAGGTAAAACATGTAGCTTCAAATAAGAGCCAGGGCTAAGAGTCAGAGCCATATTGAAAATAAGAATGAGAATAGGAGCGGGTTAGAGAGGAATTGATGGGATGCTTGATGATTGTCATGAATCCCCCAGATGGGTCTGGGGCTCATTTTTGTTTGGGTTACTGGTTCTAAGGAGTTCAGGCTACCTTAAATGCATAGTGTTAAGATAGCAAGGAAAGAGAAAAAACTGATTTCAAAATATCAATTTCATTTTACAATGTTTAATGTATCTTGAGAAACACATATTTCTAGTCTTTTTCTTTCTGCCACATCCTCATCTGTCAAAGTTCTTGATGGTCTAGCTCAAGTTCCACCTCCTCTTTAAAATCTTCTTTAGTCCCCCAATTGGATGTGATTTCTCACTCCCTCCTTTAAAGTTCTGCAGATTCTCTTTATACTATTTGTAAAGAATACAAGTTTGTCAGCACATTGAAATAGCAAACTGGCCTTTTGGGTTTGAAAACTTACAGAAGCCTGGGTTGACATATATTATACTGTTTTATGTGACACGTTGTGTGTAACTTTTAGTGAACTAGCTAAATGACAAAGTGCTACAAACATACACATATTAAGATAAAAATAAGGAAGGTTGTCACCCACTGCAAATATACTCCTCTTGGAAGATATACTTTATCTTACTAGCTATACTTTCACATACCTACTAGGTACTTTCCTGCTTGCTTTTGAGTCATAAATTATTCTTTAAAAGCTGGCATACCTCCCGCTGTCAGAGTTTACACATTAAATTATAATCTCGAACATTTCCTTTACCTAGCCTGGTAAGGTTTTATTTAGGCCTCCAAGACACTGACATTTTCCAGTTAATCATGTAACAGTACTGCTGTTGAGATTAGGGCAGAGGAGGGAAATGGGATAATCTGTCACAGTCTCATTTTAAAGACATATAGATAGCAGCAAATTATTGTCATTGCTGCTTTTTCCCACATTATGCAGATTTTCAAATTAATGAAATGACTTCAATATTTCTGATTCCTAAAATTTTTCTTCTAGGATATGGTAGTCTTTTTATGAGACTATTGCTATTTCTTACTATGTTGTGTTGCCTCTAATAATCTGTAAATCAACTTTCTTTTCTTGTTGACTTATGAAATATGTATTCTGATATGAATTTTCAGCATCTCACATAACAAGGCTATAACCCTTCTTATAACTTCTTACTTGATGTCTCCATACAGAGCCCCACAGATGCCTTGAGCTCAAAGAACAGAATTATGGTATTCCACCCTTTCTGCCACTTCTCCTATAAAGGTTCTGTTTTAGCATCTGGGAATCATTCTAGTTCTCTCTCCCTCACTTCCCATATCCAACCAACCACCACTTCTCACGGCACACAAAAAATAATTACAAGTGGGATAAAATTACTGGGATTTTAAGTGGTCAGTAACATAGTACCCCCTTTTCTTTGTCCATGACAGAACCAACTGAGAAACAGCGTGTCAGAAAGTGGAGATCATAATATTGTCTTTTTTTATACCTAGTAGTTGGTATCTCTTAATCCCCTACTCCTGTCTTGCCCCTCCTCCTTTCCCCCTCCCCACCGGTAACCACTAGTTTCTTCTCTATATCTGTAAGTCTGTTTCTGTTTTGTTATATTTATTCATTTGTTTTGTTTTTTAGATTCCACATGTAAATGATAACATACAGTATTTATCTTTTTCTATGACTTATTTCACTAAGCATAATATCCTACAGGTCCATCCATGTCGTGGCAAATGGAAAATTTTTATTCTTTTTTACAGCTAAGTAATATTTCAATCTATATGTACCACATCTTCTTATCCATTCATCTGTCAGTAGACACTGAGGTTGCTTCCATATCTCGGCTATTGTAAATAACACTGCTACGAACATTGAGGTGCATGTATCTTTTCAAATTAGTGCTTTTGTTTTCTTCAGATGTATACCCAGCAGTGGGATTGCTAGATCATATGGTAGTTGTATTTTCAGTTTTTTGAGGAACCTCCACCCTGTTTTCCGTAATAGCTGCACCATTAAATATTATCTTAATTGCTGCTAAACTCCTGAAGCTGTATGAAAGCTAAACGGACTGACTAGAAAGTCGTGGTAGCCCCTGGCTCCTCTCATACATCCCATCTATGTCTTAAGAAAGTTCTTCTAGGAGTAAATTTGGTGTTGAAAAACTAACGTAATAAGCTTTCTGCCTCCCACTGGTCTGGTAGAGAAAGAAGAAAAGACATTCAAATCCTCAGTGATAGCAGATGATTGATATAAAAGATGGACCACTGACTTTCAACCATAACAGAATCTGCTGTCTTCACAGGGAGGAGTGGTTAAGGGGTGGGGCAAGAGGCCAGAAGTCTATGTTAGTGAAGTCCATTCACTGGAAACAAGAAAAATGGAAAATACATATACTCCTCCTCCAAAAAGAGACAGGAGGAAAATAGGGAGAGTTTAGACTCTCGGAGATCAAGAGAAGAGAATGTTTCAAGAGGAAAACTGTTAATCACTGTTCAAATGCCCCACTTGCACCTGATACTCTGTGCCTGGAATTCTTTAAGCTCGTGGTCTAACAAGCTCATATTTCTCCTTGCAGACTCAGACAAGTGAGATCTCTGTGAGACCTTCACTGGTAGGCAGAAGGCAGGTAGTTCTGCATCCATCACCTATACTTGCATTGCAGTTGATATTTATCTTTTAAAATTTACTATATGTCAAAGCAGTTATTTATACCTCTTTTTTTTCCCACCAGAGTAAGAACTCTTTGAAAGCACAGATTATATGTTACATTATAAATGACCTGTACATTTTTGCTTTAGGATGTTTATCACTACATGAATATCAAAGATAAACAAAATAAATATTTAGGTTGGAAATAACCTATTATCCATTATATGAGCAGAGGTAATGATGCATATTTTAATGTAAATTAATAATATAATATATAATTACAACTATGTTAACATATTAAATTGTTAATGAATATAATTAAATTAATTTGTTATAACCACAAATAGAACACTAAATATATTCTAAAAGTCATGGTTTTAAAAGAATACTCATAACGTAAGAAAACATAAATTACATTACATAAATTTATTACATAAATTACATATTTGTAACATAAGAAAAAAAAAAACCTGACATCATAAGTGGGGAAAAAAGAAAGGTGCAAAATATTTTTTTAAAATTATATACCAATATTTAAAATTTACAGACACATATTCATATGTAAAAACACATATAAGTTTTATTAGAAAACACAGCAAAATGTAAACTATGTTTTTTGTGAGTGATTTTACATTTTCTTTATACTCTTCCATTTTTTTCCAAATAATAACTAGAAAAATATTATTGTAAGACAAAATAATTATGTAAACCATGGTTCATTGGCTTCCTGTGGTGCACAGTGCTCTTCACATTGTTAACATTCAATAAATCTTGGTGAATTGCTAGGAATATTGTTTCATTGACGTTTTTAAAAATCTTTCAATCATTATGTTCCTATAAATTCTCTGGTGAATTGATCTGAAAGTGTTTATTTAAAATTTTTTTCCCTCATTTCCAAATAGGGCACCCGTGTATTATTACTGACTTCACCTATCCATTCTTCCTCTTGAAACAAAACATATAAGAGAGCTTCCTGTCATCTGAAAGGTGAATCTTCAGCGTGGCTAGTGGGGTAGACTATCTGCCAGTTCTTAAGAAAAACATGCCATGTTGATTTTAACATCTCCAAATTGGATGTATTAAGTTGTTCTTCCAATGTCTGTTAATTTTCTTTCTCTGTTTACTTCTCAGCTACTCCACCCACCCCAAACAGCATTCATTCTGGGTATGTGTATCAGAGTAGTTCATTAAAAAGATTAGTATATCTAAATATGATCATTCTTATTTCATTGTTAAGGAAATTGTTTATCCTCCTTGTTTTTTATTATGAAGAGGTATAATTGGCTAGTCTCCTCTAGAGCTGAAAGAGGCCCATAGCTCTTGAACTTCTTTGCCTGAAAATATTTTGCTTTTGTGTTACTGTAAGTTGTTTAAATTGTTGCATTTTTTCTTTCTATAGATCTTTCTTATGTAAGCTTTTCTTGTTAAAATTCATACTTTTTCACATTTTTTTCTTGTGTTGACAAAGTTTTCTCTTACAGGGCATTTCTATATTGCCAATGTCTTTACTCAACTCTTTGTACTGATAACCACAACTCATGATGGACAGCTACTCTTGTAAAAGGTAACTAGGTGCATTCTTAACACTTGTACAGAAATCTATGGCCTAGTGAATCTTTGGAGTAAATGTTTGGTGTAAAATTTCTCATGCTTGTGGATGAAAATCTGTCTTAGCAATCAAACCACTTTCCCTTCTGGTTTATAGAACCATATTAGTAAATGCTTTTCATTTTTATCCAAAGTCTCTCCTCAGTTTCAATGTTCCTTTTTGGGCATTACCTTATCACTTTTCTTCTATTTCCTAAATGTCAAATATACTTGTAATTCCAATTACAGGAATTACAGATCTGGTTTTCCCTGGTGTAATAAGCAGACTCTAAGAGAGCTCCCAATAATTGTTGCTTCCTGGGATTTGCAACCTTGTGTAATACTTTCTTCTTAAGTGTAGGTTGGACCTAGTGATTCACTTCTAATGAGTAGAATGTAACAGAGATGATGAGATGTCACTTATAAGATTAGGTTGCAAAAAGACTATGGTTTCTGTCTTGGCAGTCTCTCTTACTTTCTCACTTGCTTGCTGATAGAAGCCAGATGGCATGCTTTGGGCTGCTCTCTAGAGAGTCTAATGTGGAAAGGGAAAGAGGGAGGCCTCTGGTCATCAGCCAGTAAAGAACTGAGGCCAACAACGGCCCATGAGGAACTAAATCCTGTCAATGACCATACTGAGGGAACTTGGAAGCAGATCCTCTCCTGGTTGAGCCTTCAAGTGAGATAACAGTCTTAGCTGCCACCCTAACTACAACCTTATGAAAATCCTTGATCCCAGAGGCACCCAACTAAGCTGCACTTGGATTCCTGACCCACAGAGACAATGAGATAATAAATGTGTGTTTTTTATACTACTAACTTTTGGGATAATACATTGTGAACTAATAGATAACTAAAACATCTGGCCATGTCTCTTTTCTGATATTCCTATTTAAAGGAAGTTTTATAAGTATATTGTTATGACTATCTCACCTTAAAAGAGGAAAAAATTGAGAATTATAAGCTGTTAGGCTATGTTCAAGTTCAAAACATACCACTTTTGGTTAAAAGAGGTAGATATGATACTGCATTTTTAAGGAAATGATTACCACCATATTGACTAATAATTCCTAGCATGAGCAATGAGCCGACAAGATGTGGTCCTTTCACGTCTAATGAGCTAAACACAGAACTGCATAAGTCAATGAGAAAACAGCTCTCATTTCTTATGAAGCAATCTTGAGAAAAATGAAACAAAGAAAACGTGGCCACTGTTTCTATCAACAAAAGCTGGAGGAAGCGGAAAGAGGGAGGAATGCTGATATTAAATCTGAATCATAGGTCAGGGCTGTAGGATTTGGCAAACTACATTCTGCTTATTCAAGTCAATTTAAGAGATATAAATCTACTTGGTTTAGTCTTAGAGCAAACCCAACTATGGTCAAGCCACATTCTGAGAGGACTCTTCATGCATCACCACCCACTTCTACCCCAAGAGAACATGTTCTGACCAGGAGGATTACCCATTGCAGTGATACGAATTGGGACAATAGCTCATTTTTCAGTTTTTACCCTGTGGTTGTGTCAATGTCACCACCCTCTGCCCCCAAACACTTGCTTGGCTGATTTATCAAAGACAGAAATGTCTGATCTAAGTTGGGCAAATCCAGTTTTCTTGGAAATATGACACTTGAAGAGAGCCACATAGAGAATGAAGGTTACGAGTGTTTGCCATAGCTAAAATCAATAGTCAGGAGAAGATTCAACAGTTTTTGATGCTGAAGACCCAGAGCAGCCTTTGTTCCCAGACTTTGTCAAGGCAGGATGATGGTTCAATACGTTTTGCACTTCTGTGTGTTATCTTAGTAATCTAATAAATTTAACTTTCTTGCTTGTGTTAGTCAGAATAATTTTCA
Organism: Balaenoptera ricei; assembly: GCF_028023285.1. NCBI lineage: Eukaryota > Metazoa > Chordata > Mammalia > Artiodactyla > Balaenopteridae > Balaenoptera > Balaenoptera ricei. The sequence goes on from NC_082648.1 coordinate 74,785,728, forward strand.
GTTTTTTAATAGTTATGCCTTGACCTACCTTATTTGTCTAGTATATCCCTTGTAAATAAACCTCTGCTTTAAGATTGTGGTTATTAAAAGTCTGTAATTTAGTCTTCCACACAGGTGAGTTATAAAAAAAAGGCAAATGAACTATTTTATGGCTAAATTAGTTATGACTTTTTTGAGTAAGTAAATAAGTATAAATTTATTATAGATTGATGAGAGCAGGGATATGTGGGATATTCAGATGAATAATTAAGGCATTTCTACTTGACATCTTGTTGGTTAGTTTTTCTATAGTCCCAGCTAACACTTTTTTCCCACTTATTTTTCTCATTTATTTTGATTTGATTTCTGATATAATTTTACATACACACATAATTACAGATGTGGCATAATATATACACACGTGTTTCATGATTCCACTTACATGAAGTATCTAAAGTACTCAAACTCATAGAAGCAGAAAATAGAATGTGGCTGTGAGGGGCTGGGGGAAGGGGAAATGGGAGTTGCTATTGAGTAGGCACAAAGTTTCAGTCCTGCAAGATGAAAAAGTCCTAGAGATCCTTTATATACCATAGTGCCCATCATTAACAATACTGTATAGTACACTTAAAAATCTGTTAAAAGAGTAGATCTCATGTGTTTTTTCCACAATTCAAAAAAAAACTAAAACAAAAACCTACTGTCAAAGTGACATTGACAAATGTCTAACCAAAATAAGATGCAGTTATGACTTTTGATGAGCTTGTACCTTCACAACAAATATAGAATAAAGTATGGAAAATATTCTTAGAAGGCAAGGCCATAAAATCTTGAGTCCATTCTAAACCCAGCAGGACTTTGTGACCTCTTGATGCCATAGGACACAGCTTGAGACCAGATCTTGGTAAGGTTGCACACTGACTTCCTGTGGGTCTCATGTACCTTTTGTGCAATCTCTCAGGAGGTGGTCTGAATCACCAAGTGTTTGATTAAAACTGCATCAGAGAAGTTCTCTAATTAGTTCCCTAATTAATTTAGGGCCATCTAGAAGAGCAAGGTAGTAATTTAGTCTAATATTATCTTACGACGTCTATTATTATAATTTAGTCGTTGGGAAGATTACTTATATTCTCCTTAGAAAAAGAAGCAGTTGAATGCAATGATTAAAAGCATGATATTTCAAGTTATTTCAAATCTTAAGTCTCCTGGATTTCAGCTGTCCCTCCATTTTAGAGAGTCCGGTTCAGGTCATCCTAAGATTTCCATATCAGTGTAATGCAGTGTATATCAGTGTAATGCTCGAAGGCTCACAAGATTTTTTACTTGATGGATTAATATTTATTTATGTCTGTTTGGTTAACTTTGCTTTGTGGCTGAGCAGCTGTTTCCTCCTGGATATGAAACTAGGTTGGGTAAATTGAATGACACTGCCATTTTCTTTCTCTTTCCACTGCTACCATTATGTGGGCAGGAAAACAACTCCAGGCATTTATTCAACAAATATTTATTCAGACCTTATTATACTCCAGAAACTGTGGATAAGGTTGCTAACAAAAAAACATTACAGTTCCTGACTTCACAGAGCTTGTGATCTAGAGTATCCCAAATGGTGACACATGCTTCTACAACCCACCCAAACTACAAGGGATCCTATCTCCAGATAAAGGATTTTTTACTTTCTTCCCCAAACAGCATCGCACTTTTGACTGTGGAAAATGTGTGTCAAACTGAGCCTCTTCCTCTTATTTAGATCAAATATCATTGTAAACAGCAAATATAGATTCTGCTGTATGGGATTTTGGTAATTTACTAACTTCCTTATAAATGGAGATTCTTTTATTGTTCTCTGTTGTGCTTGTTATTTTGGTTAGTGTGCTATGCAAACATATACTCATATAATTATTTTTCCTGGAAATCTAATTTGATTCAAGTTTGTACATTAAAAAAGCAAACTCATTCTGCTAATCTTTGCCATCTATTTTGGTTGCTATTTCAACTGCTCTTTAAAAATGATTCATAAAAATGCAGAATCAGATTTTAAATTTTATGAGTAAGCTTAACTTTTTTCAACCAAACTATTTTAAAAATGGAAATTGCCTTTTGGCTTTTTCTCTTTGAACTCATAATAAACATATGTTTATAAAATTTTAGATTATGGTAATAATAACAAATAATTTAAAAGAAAAATATCATTGTTAATCCTTCATGCAAAGATGAACAGTATTAACATTTTCATATACATCTTTCCAAAATGTTTAGTAGACATACACACACACAGGGACACACAAAATCTTGCCCTCTACTTTAATTTAAATAATTAAAATTATTTAATGCTGTAAAACCACCTTATAAGCAGCTTTTATCACAAAACATATATCATGGACATATTTAGATTTCAAAAAATATAGAGCTATAGCATATTTTAATGGCTGTATTATAGTCCATTTCATGCCATAATTTATTTACCCAACCCTCACATTTAGTTTTGATTAAATTTTTTGTTCTTAGGAAATCTCATTCAGGTACCTGTGGTTCCTTACAAGACTTGATGTCTGTTATAAATTTTTTGTTTATGTGTAATCTTTTATTAAAGATAAAAGATCAAGATAAAAGATGTGTCTACTTAACAGAGACTCATCTAGCCCATGAGTATTTAATTAAGTATGTTTAAAATTAGAAATAATTACACATCAGTATTGTATTATGAAGTAACATTGATTTCATACTTTTCCTTTTCCCTATGCAACAAACACTGCTAATTTGGATTTTGCATTTTGCTCTGGTCACTTTCCATTAGTTTCAAACTGCTCTCCTTCCAAATTTAGTTTATTCCAGAATGAAGGTATTCAATCTGAACTGTTTCATTAAAGCAGCCAACCTCCAAAGTCAGAATAAAAGGAAATGCAAACATACCACTCATCTAAGAGCCAGGGCATTACCAAGGTAATTCTATCATCTATCTCTTTCTTCCACAATGTGAGACTCTCGGCATTCTTGACTACTTGTTTCCCAGGCCACAGCCAGGATAACGAAAGAAGAGAGGTATCTCCCTTACCCCCCCATACACACTCAAGCAAGCACACACAAAGGCAAAAGTATTGAGAATTTATCACTGAGTGACATCTAGTCCTGTCTCCTATTCCTTGGTACTTTCATTATGGTCTTAGTTTAGGGGGACAGGATTAGAAAACAAGGGAGGCCTTATAAACTCTCCTTGATAAGGCATATAATAATAATTACCAGTATTTATTTAATTTTTACTTAGTACCAGGAATTGGCCTAAGTCTTTTTTATGTGTTAATCATTCTACCAATCCCATGAAGACGTTATCATTATTATTTGCAGTTTATAGATGAGGAAATTGGGGCACAGAGGAATTTAGCAACTAAAGTCAAACTGATAATGAATGGCAGAACAGGATTCAAACCCAGTCTAATTTTAGAGCCTCCCCTCCCAACCAATTTGGTGTGTCTCTGTCTATAGTTTTATCAAGTCAACTAAGTGAAATGCATGCTTAGCAGCTCAGAAATCTAAATTTGTGACGAGATTGATCTATTTAACTTGGATTAAGAATTTATCTACTCACCTTGGATTAAGATTAATCGTTAGAATCAAGCAACATTTAAAAAGTTGATGATTATTAGTCCTTATAAACACTGTTGTAGCTCTGTGACCTCAAATTATGTTGTCAGTGCCACCATGCCCTGTGGGGCCAGGGGCATCTTTCCAGACACTGATGCTCCTTATCTTTCAAAACTCTCAGCTGTTGGTCCTGCCACTGCCAATTCCATTGCATGCTATCGTAAATCCTCCACAACTGCCATTTTGTCCCATTGGTGTAAATGTTGTCATTACCACCACCATCCCTTGCCACAGATTCCAGGCGCCAGGCACCAGGATGGGCCCAGTGAGGCCTGAGTCTCACTTGCATACTTCCTGAGGCAAAGCTTTATCTTCCTTTGGAACTGGGGTTTCATGTTGGGGCCACGTCTCTAATTTTCCCTTGATACTCCCTCCCCTCGGATAGAGTTTCACCTTCAGCCAGAGAAACTCCATCTTCATTCTTCGATCTTACTTCCTAAGAGTTAACCTCATCCCCCATCTCCAGTCCCACCATTAGCCTCTCATCCCCTACTTTGGTTTCCCTATTTTTTTAATAGAGAGGAGGAGAATTTTCTTTAGTAGTTTTATGTCCACTGGGACCTAAGCTGTATTCTAGGTCCTTTTCCAAACTTGTGTGCTTGGCTTCCAAACATTCACTTAACATATTTAACTTGTAAACTTCACTTTATGGTGTTTAGGATGTCCTTTTATCCTTTAAGGAGCTAATCCTCTTTCAAAACAAAACTAAATATAATTGTTCATGATACAAGGAGATTCGTGTGCTTAGACAAACTTGAGCATGAATATTTTGCCTAAATATCTCAAGCAATACCTTTTGTGCCATTCAGAAAAGGTCACACATAAGCCAACAACAAGATAAGCCTATGCATATCAAGCAGTGAATGTTTGTGCTCTGCTACATTTCTGTTGGCACTTCTCTCAGCTTAAAGTGTCAAGGGACAAAGGAATAAAATAATGCCTGTGTGTTCCGCTGTAGATTCTCAATTTGTGTTTAATATTAATTGGAGCCGAGTCAGCAAGAGGTCAAAAACCAGTCAGTATGCATCATGTTGTCTAAACTCAGGATACTGGTCAAGGACCAAGAGGAACAAAAGAAAATTTTGGCTACATTCAATCAGAAGTCCTAATGTGAATGTATTTTTATTTAGAGAATGGCTGAAAATAGAACACTCTTTAAAGATATCATGCAGTTGAAAAGTCAAGACTAGTTAAACATAATGAATTAATTAGATCATTAGCTACTTTGTATCTTTAATTAAGATATATTTTAAGATAAATTTCACCTTTCTAAACTGGCTAAAATAGCACAAGTTGATCTAGTATAGTAGTTTTCTGTTAGCAATGATATTTTAATGACCAATAGAGCTCATTTTGGTCTGTCTGGTTCCTTCCAGCCAAAAATTCTCTTCAGTTCTCTCCCATACATAGGTATTTAACCAAATCTAATCTATTTACGAATCCCAGAGATGTTAGTACACGTGTTTTTAGCTTGTGACACAACTTTACAAACTTTCCGATTGTGGCTTTCCAGAGAGGAGTTGAATTCCACCTTCTAGAATAACCCAATCACTTACTTTCTTCTCTTTTGCTATAGAGCACCATGTAACTATAAATTTAGGGGTTTTATTCTCATCTTGACTTTGGCTACAAGGTAAATCTTTCACTTATACTTGGTCAATTTTCCTTCTTATTCTCCACGTTCAAATGGTCTCCCCAATCCCTATTCACTTTTCTTAACCTCAGCCTGACCTTACCCTGAACTCAGCAGGTAACAATGCCTCTTCTTATCAGAGGAAGGAAAGTTCATTAGAAAATTCCTTCAGTTTCCTCACTCTCCACCTCTAGGCTCCTATGTGTACCACTTTCATTTTCAGAGCCAGAAGAACCTCTCCCTGCACACTGGATCATGCATTGGAAAATCAACCACTTGAAGTGTCCTCTTTCATTTCTTTAATACCTGTAAAGATACCTAGAATTTAAATTTGCAAAGTAGACATCTTTTTCCTTCCTAAAACTTTCCTCGCTCCTAAAACTACCTGTCTCCTGAATCGTTCATTTAAGTCAATGATGTTGCTTAGGCTTCAAGCTGAAAATCTTCTCAGTCTTCTTGATTCTTACATTTTATTCTTTGTCTCTTGTTATGTTACACTCCAAACAAACTCACTCATGTCCTAACCAAACCCTACTTCTACCCCAGAAATGCTTTTCTATTTTGTCTTCACCTCTTCATTTCCACTGTCACTGCCTTTTCCCAGATGCTTGTTGTTGTTCATTTGAACTTCAGCAACTATCTCCTAACTGGGTTTTCTCTCCTCTATGTCTCCTTTCACTCCCGTTCATTTTCTACAGAACAGTGGAAGGAAGGAAAGAAGGAAGGGAGGGAGTTATGAGAGGCAGGAAGGAAGGAATGAAGGAAGGAAAGAAGAGAGAGAGAGAAAGAGAGAGACAGGGAAAAAGAAAATATTGATCATATTCTTCCTCTGCTTAAATAGTTATTTTGGCTCCCTGCCTACAGGAAAAAGTGCATCTCTTTTCTGGTTTATTCCAAGTCACCTTTCACATTCTGTAACTAAGCTCTCATTCTGGTGTCATTTACACCACTCCCTGATATGTACCCTACTGTTCTTCTTAGTGCTACCTGCCCAAGTCAGGCTTGTTGACAGATTTATGGCTTCTGATACGTTGTTCCTCTGTCACCCCCACCTGAATTTTTTTCACCTGGCATATCCTACACAACTTTTCTACCACAGCTCAAGTATCACCTTCTCCAGGAAGCCTTCCCTGACTTTTCCAGTAAGTGTTTTGAAGCCCTTTATGCTCCCACATCACATATTTATACTCCTATTGTAGTACTTAATTTTGTATTGCAAATGACCTGTGTTTCAGTAATCAGCTATTTTTCATAGCATCCAGTTAATACCTCCTTAGTGTCTATTAAACCATATGGTAAATGCTTCTTTATATTCTGTGCCCCCACCCAATGCTGAACTTCTTTAAGCCGGGTCTGGGTCTGTCTTCTCCATTTCTTCAACTTCAGAAACTATCATATGTTTAGCACATAGTAAATGTTCAGATGTGTTTGTGGAATTAAAAAGTCTGTTCATTTCTCTCCATTCTTTACTAGAGAAAGAAGGGGTCATCTCCTTATTTTTTTCTTCGTGGTATCTAATACTATGCTTGCCATAAGATGCATTCATACATGTTTTTTTAACTAATTAATTCCCTATGGTTATATGATAAATCCATTTCTTTGAGCTGGTTTTCAGAGAAAGAATGATAGTTAATTTAGGAGCTAAGGATCTGAAAAAAAAATGTTCTCATTGATTAGACATAGTCAACTCTACATTATTTACTTTACACATCTGAATTTTTCTGAGTCTTTTCGCAAGGACAGTCTCTTGATTTTACAGTCATTGAGATATCATAATTTACTCAGATCCTGACTAGATTAGAATTATATGTCTGAACCCCATTTTTGAGTCATTTTAGGCACAATAAATTCTACGGGCACTTAATCTTGAAAAGTAACGTACAGGAAAGCAATTGTTATGCTTAGGAGAGGTTAAACATCAGTGATAAAGGAGAGGAGAAGGCTCTGACTCATTATCACACTCCTTTTATTAATTATTTTAGCCCCTGGAGATCTCCCCTCGATAGCCTAACCTATGAGTTGCCTGAGTTTGGCAGGGTAACCGTGGGTTGATGCTGCATGTAAAGCATCAAATGGAACCATCTCACAGGAAAAATATGAGCCCCTTCTGCTGTAGCTTGTGCAACTTTGTGAAAAATACATTATTTTTCTTTTTCATAGCTTGGGATTTCTCTAAAAGAAAACAAAAATCTCCCATATATCTTGTATACTTGATTATTTCTAACAAACAATGTGTATTTATTGGATGCTTACCACGTACCCACTGCTGGAGTAGATTCAGGAGAAGATTCAAAAGCAATGCCATATAAAATTTTGTCCCTGACCTCCTCCAGGAGTTGATAGTTCCCTTGAAGACACAATATCTTGTTATGAAATTATCTTTTTTTCCCCTTAACTTCTCCCTCCCTCCTTCCCTGTATTTTTTCTTTCCCTTTCTCTCTCTCTCTCTCTCCCCTTCCTTCTTTCCTTCCTTCCTTCCTCCCTCCTATTTAGAAAACTCCAGTTGTGTATTAGTATATATTTATCCTCAAGACATCTGAGTACTTTACTTCAATTCCTTTAGTCTTTATCTAACTCCTTATTTTTTTTTCACTTTCACAAAAGAAAATGAATTGACACCTAAGTAAATCAGTTTCCTTCCCATGGGTCCTACAGGCAAGTTCAAATATCCTGCCCCATTGAAAAATTAACTATCCCTCTATTTACAGTTAAGTACCGTCTAAAACCAGGAGATAAAAGCAAGGCAAATAGATACAAAGGGGCAAAATTGTATATATTCATTTTTCATGGAATTTCTCAATTTGCAACTTGATCTTTAGAAATAAAAATGGTTGAAAAAAATTTTCAGGTTTCCTAAGGGAGACTGTCAGTAATGTTTACCTTAGGATGAATCAGCCTAATCAGAATTATTACTATTTCCTCTAATTCACCACTCTTAACTATGCTGTCTTCACACACCGATGTAGTGATCAGTTGAGAAGTATTACAACTTTTGCTACTAGTGATAGTACTACTAATACTAATACTAATGATATACTTTAAAAACCAGAGAGGATTTTTTTTTTTTCTTGGACCCATATCCCTTTCAGTCCTCTGCATCCTGTAATTGTTTCTTTTTTTTTTTTTTTTTTTTTTTTTTTTTTTTAATGTCTGAAACATTTATATTAACATATTTCCATACATATTTCCATACAAATACAAATATGATTTTTAGAAATTTCATGTAATGTCTGAAACATTTATATTAACATATTTCCATACATATTTCCATACAAATACAAATATAAGATTTTTAGAAATTTCATGTAATGTCTGAAACATTTATATTAACATGTTTCCATACAAATAACCCAATGAAAGTTTAGTATTAGTTGTTTTGTTTGTTTTTTTATACTGCAGGTTCTTATTAGGCATCAGTTTTATACACATCAGTGTATACATGTCAATCCCAATCGCCCAATTCAGCACACCACCATCCCCACCCCACCGCAGTTTTCCCCCCTTGGTGTCCATATGTCCATTCTCTACATCTGTGTCTCAACTTCTGCCCTGCAAACTGGCTCATCTGTACCATTTTTCTAGGTTCCGCATACATGCATTAATATACGATATTTGTTTTTCTCTTTCTGACTTACTTCACTCTGTATGACAGTCTCTAGATCCATCCACGTCTCAACAAATGACTCAATTTCGTTCCTTTTTATGGCTGAGTAATATTCCATTGTATATATGTACCACATCTTCTTTATCCATTCGTCTGTTGATGGGCATTTAGGTTGCTTCCATGACCTGGCTATTGTAAATAGTGCTGCAATGAACATTCGGGTGCATGTGTCTTTTTAAATTACGGTTTTCTCTGGGTATATGCCCAGTAGTGGGATTGCTGGGTCATATGGTAATTCTATTTTTAGTTTTTTAAGGAACCTCCATATTGTTCTCCATAGTGGCTGTATCAATTTACATTCCCACCAACAGTGCAAGAGGGTTCCCTTTTCACCACACCCTCTCCAGCATTTGTTGTTTGTAGATTTTCTGATGATGCCCATTCTAACAGGAGTGAGGTGATACCTCATTGTAGTTTTGATTTGCATTTCTCTAATAATTAGTGATGTTGAGCATCTTTTCATGTGCTTCGTGGCCATCTGTATGTCTTCTTTGGAGAAATGTCTATTTAGGTCTTCTGCCCATTTTTGGATTGGGGTGTTTGTTTCTTTGATATTGAGCTGAATGAGCTGTTTATATATTTTGGAGATTAATCCTTTGTCCGTTGATTCATTTGCAAATATTTTCTCCCATTCTGAGGGTTGTCTTTTCGTCTTGTTTATGGTTTCCTTTGCTGTGCAAAAGCTTTGAAGTTTCATTAGGTCCCATTTGTTTATTTTTGTTTTTATTTCCATTACTCTAGGAGGTGGATCAAAAAAGATCTTGCTGTGATTTATGTCAAAGAGTGTTCTTCCTATGTTTTCCTCTAAGAGTTTTATAGTGTCCAGTCTTATATTTAGGTCTCTAATCCATTTTGAGTTTATTTTTGTGTATGGTGTTAGGGAGTATTCTAATTTCATTCTTTTACATGTAGCTGTCCAGTTTTCCCAGCACCACTTATTGAAGAGACTGTCTTTTCTCCATTGTATATCTTTGCCTCCTTTGTCATAGATTAGTTGACCATAGGTGCGTGGGTTAATCTCTGGGCTTTCTATCTTGTTCCATTGATCTATGTTTCTGTTTTTGTGCCAGTACCATATTGTCTTGATTACTGTAGCTTTGTAGTATAGTCTGAAGTCAGGGAGTCTGATTCCTCCAGCTCCATTTTTTTGCCTCAAGACTGCTTTGCCTATTCGGGGTCTTTTGTGTCTCCATACAAATTTTAAGATGATTTGTTCTAGCTCCGTAAAAAATGCCATTGGTAATTTGATAGGGATTGCATTGAATCTGTAGATTGCTTTGGGTAGTATACTCATTTTCACAATGTTGATTCTTCCAATCCAAGAACATGGTATATCTCTCCATCTGTTGGTATCATCTTTAATTTCTTTCATCAGTGTCTTATAGTTTTCTGCATACAGGTCTTTTGTCTCCCTAGGTAGGTTTATTCCTAGGTATTTTATTCTTTTTGTTGCAATGGTAAATGGGAGTGTTTCCATAATTTCTCTTTCAGATTTTTCATCATTAGTGTATAGGAATGCAAGAGATTTCTGTGCATTAATTTTGTATCCTGCAACTTTACCATATTCATTAATTAGCTCTAGCAGTTTTCTGGTGGCAGTTTTAGGATTCTCTATGTATAGTATCATGTCATCCGCAAACAGTGACAGTTTTACTTCTTCTTTTCCAATTTGTATTCCTTTTATTTCTTTTTCTTCTCTGATTGCCGTGGCTAGGACTTCCAAAACTATGTTGAATAATAGTGGTGAGAGTGGACATCCTTGTCTCGTTCCTGATCTTAGAGGAAATGCTTTCAGTTTTTCACCATTGAGAATGATGTTTGCTGTGGGTTTGTCATATATGGCCTTTATTATGTTGAGGTAGGTTCCCTCTATGCCCACTTTCTGGAGAGTTTTTATCAGAAATGGGTGTTGAATTTTGTCAAAAGCTTTTTCTGCATCTATTGAGATGATCATATGGTTTTTATTCTTCAATTTGTTAATATGGTGTATCACATTGATTGATTTGCGTATATTGAAGAATCCTTGCATCCCTGGGATAAATCCCACTTGATCGTGGTGTATGATCCTTTTAATGTGTTGTTGGATTCTGTTTGCTAGTATTTTGTTGAGGATTTTTGCATCTATATTCATCAGTGATATTGGTCTGTAATTTTCTTTTTTTGTAGTGTCTTTGTCTGGTTTTGGTATCAGGGTGATGGTGGCCTCATAGAATGAGTTTGGGAGTGTTCCTTCCTCTGCAATTTTTTGGAAGAGTTTGAGAAGGATGGGTGTTAGCTCTTCTCTAAATGTTTGATAGAATTCACCTGTGAAGCCATCTGGTCCTGGACTTTTGTTTGTTGGAAGATTTTTAATCACAGTTTCAATTTCATTACTTGTGATTGGTCTGTTCATATTTTCTATTTCTTCCTGGTTCAGTCTTGGAAGGTTATACCTTTCTAAGAATTTGTCCATTTCTTCCAGGTTGTCCATTTTATTGGCATAAAGTTGCTTGTAGTAGTCTCTTAGGATGCTTTGTATTTCTGCAGTGTCTGTTGTAACTTCTCCTTTTTCATTTCTGATTTTATTGATTTGAGTCCTCTCCCTCTTTTTCTTGATGAGTCTGGCTAATGGTTTATCAATTTTGTTTATCTTCTCAAAGAACCAACTTTTAGTTTTATTGATCTTTGCTATTGTTTTCTTTGTTTCTATTTCATTTATTTCTGCTCTGATCTTTATGATTTCTTTCCTTCTGCTAACTTTGGGTTTTGTTTGTTCTTCTTTCTCTAGTTTCTTTAAGTGTAAGGTTAGATTGTTTGCTTGAGCTTTTTCTTGTTTCTTTAGGTAGGCTTGTATAGCTATAAACTTCCCTCTTAGAACTGCTTTTGCTGCATCCCATAAGTTTTGGGTCGTCGTGTTTTCATTGTCATTTGTCTCTAGGTATTTTTTGATTTCCTCTTTGATTTCTTCAGTGATCTCTTGGTTATTTAGTAACGTATTGTTTAGCCTCCATGTGTTTGTCCTTTTTACGTTTTTTTCCCTGTAATTCATTTCTAATCTCATAGCGTTGTGGTCAGAAAAGATGCTTGATATGATTTCAATTTTCTTAAATTTACTGAGGCTTGATTTGTGACCCAAGATGTGATCTATCTTGGAGAATGTTCCGTGCGCACTTGAGAAGAACGTGTAATCTGCTGTTTTTGGATGGAATGTCCGATATATATCAATTAAATCTATCTGGTCTATTGTGTCATTTAAAGCTTCTGTTTCCTTATTTATTTTCATTTTGGATGATCTGTCCATTGGTGTAAGTGAGGTGTTAAAGTCCCCCACTATTATTGTGTTACTGTCGATTTCCTCTTTTATAGCTGTTAGCAGTTGCCTTATGTATTGAGGTGCTCCTATGTTGGGTGCATATATATTTATAATTGTTATATCTTCTTCTTGGATTGATCCCTGGATCATTATGTAGTGTCCTTCCTTGTCTCTTGTAACATTCTTTAATTTAAAGTCTATTTTATCTGATATGAGTATAGCTACTCCAGCTTTCTTTTGATTTCCATTTGCATGGAATATCTTTTTCCATCCCCTCACTTTCAGTCTGTATGTGTCCCTAGGTCTAAAGTGGGTCTCTTGTAGACAGCATATATATGGGTCTTGTTTTTGTATCCATTCAGCCAGTCTATGTCTTTTGGTTGGGGCATTTAATCCATTCACGTTTAAGGTAATTATCGATATGTATGTTCCTATGACCATTTTCTTAATTGTTTTGTGTTTGTTTTTGTAGGTCCTTTTCTTCTCTTGTGTTTCCCACTTAGAGAAGTTCCTTTAGCATTTGTTGTAGAGCTGGTTTGGTGGTGCTGAATTCTCTTAGCTTTTGCTTGTCTGTAAAGCTTTTGATTTCTCCATCAAATCTAAATGAGATCCTTGCCGGGTAGAGTAATCTTGGTTGTAGGTTTTTCCCTTTCATCACTTTAAGTATATCATGCCACTCCCTTCTGGCTTGCAGAGTTTCTGCTGAGAAATCAGCTGTTAACCTTATGGGAGTTCCCTTGTATGTTATTTGTCGTTTTTCCCTTGCTGCTTTCAATAACTTTTCTTTGTCTTTAATTTTTGCCACTTTGATTACTATGTGTCTCGGCGTGTTTCTCCTTGGGTTTATCCTGTATGGGACTCTCTGCGCTTCCTGGACTTGGGTGGCTATTTCCTTTCCCATGTTAGGGAAGTTTTCGACTATAATCTCTTCAAATATTTTCTCTGGTCCTTTCTCTCTCTCTTCTCCTTCTGGGACCCCTATAATGCGAATGTTGTTGCGTTTAATGTTATCCCAGAGGTCTCTTAGGCTGTCTTCATTTCTTTTCATTCTTTTTTCTTTAGTCTGTTCCGCAGCAGTGAATTCCATCATTCTGTCTTCCAGGTCACTTATCCGTTCTTCTGCCTCAGTTATTCTGCTATTGATTCCTTCTAGTGTAGTTTTCATTTCAGTTATTGTATTGGTCATCTCTGTTTGTTTGTTCTTTAATTCTTCTAGGTCTTTGTTAATCATTTCTTGCATCTTCTCAATCTTTGCCTCCATTCTTATTCCAAGGTCCTGGATCATCTTCACTATCATTATTCTGAATTCTTTTTCTGGAAGGTTGCCTATCTCCACTTCATTTAGTTGTTTTTCTGGGGATTTTTCTTGTTCCTTCATCTGGTACATAGCCCTCTGCCTTTTCATCTTCTCTATCTTTCTGTAACTGTGGTTTTTGGTCCACAGGCTGCAGGATTATAGTTTTTCTTGCTTCTGTTGTCTGCCCTCTGGTGGTTGAGGCTATCTAAGAGGCTTGATGGGAGGCTCTGGTGGTGGGTAGAGCTGACTGTTGCTGTGGCGGTCAGAGCTCAGTAAAACCTTAATCCACTTGACTGTTGATGGGTGGGGCTGGGTTCCCTCCCTGTTGCTGTGGCGGTCAGAGCTCAGTAAAACCTTAATCCACTTGACTGTTGATGGGTGGGGCTGGGTTCCCTCCCTGTTGGCTGTTTTGCCTGAGGCAACCCAACACTGGAGCCTACCCGTGCTCTTTGGTGGGGTTAATGGCAGACTCTGGGAGGGCTCACGCCAAGGAGAACTTCCCAGAACCTCTGCTGCCAGTGTCCTTATCCCCACGGTGAAACAGAGCCACCACTCGCCTCTGCAGGAGACCCCCCAACACCAGCAGGTAGGTCTGGTTCAGTCTCCCCCAGGGTCACTGCTCCTTCCCCTGGGTCCTGATGCACACATTACTTTGTGTGTGCCCTCCAAGAGTGGGATCTCTGTTTCCCCCAGTCCCGTCAAAGTCCTGCAATCCAATTCCCACTAGGCTTCAAAGTCTGATTCTCTAGGAATTCCTCCTCCCGTTGCCTGACCCCCAGGTTGGGAAGCCTGACGTGGGGCTCAGAACCTTTACTCCAGTGGGTGGACTTCTGTGGTATAAGTGTTCGCCAGTCTGTGAGTCACCCACCCAGCAGTTACGGGGTTTGATTTTACTCTGCTTGCGCCCCTCCTACCGTCTCACTGTGGCTTCTCCTCTGTCCTTGGACGTGGGGTATCCTCCTTGGTGAAGTCCAGGGTCTTCCTGTCAATGATGGTCCAGCAGTCAGTTGTGATTCTGGTGCTCTCGCAAGAGGGAGTGACAGCACGTCCTTCTACTCCGCCATCTTGGTTAATCTCCCTGTAATTGTTTCTTGAGAGAAGAAGGAAGAGTCAAATCTCTCATGCTCAGAATGCCCATGGGAGCCTGCTGCAGATGTGAACTTCAACTGTTAGATGTGTCATAGCTGAAAATGCCATAAGTCACAAGCGGAAATCCTTAAACTTTGAAAAGAAAGTATGAAGTTATTTTGGAACTTGGGACAGTGCTTGAATGAGGCAAACTTGGGAGAAGAGAGTAAAGATGGGGTATTAGGACTGATGCCTAGAAAAAGCAAAAGCAAAAAGAGAAGTAACAAAAGAAGGAATAGGAAGCCTTTGAAAGCAAATTTAGTGTATTTAATAATTGTAATTAAAACTGAACTTGGGGCTTCCCTGGTGGTACAGTGTTTGAGAATCCGCCTGCCAATGCAGAGGACACGGGTTCGAGCCCTGGTCTGGGAGGATCCCACATGCCGCGGAGCAAGTGGGCCCGTGAGCCACAATTACTGAGCCTGTGCGTCTGGAGCCTGTGCTCCGCAACAAGAGAGGCCGCGATAGTTAGTGAGAGGCCCGCGCGCCACGATGAAGAGTGGCCCCCGCTCGCCACAACTAGAGAAAGCCCTCGCGCAGAAACGAAGTCCCAACACAGACATAAATAAATAAATAAATAAAAATAAATTTAAAAAAAACCAAAAAACTGAACTTGAATGCCTTTCAGGAAAAGTTAAGATAATTGATTAGTTCTCACAATACACATGCTTTGTAGGATAGTGGAGTTTTCTGAGTTTTTGTTGTTGCTGTTGTTGTTTTACAGAATTATTTGATAAGTTACCTCAACTCATCATCTTCCTTGTGTGAATGTAATCTTTAAATCCATTACAATTGAATCTTTCTCCTTCTCACACTAATAACATGCTATGTTTCCTACCTCACCAAGCAGAAATCAACTTAATTTACCTCCTTTATTTAGACAAGAGTATATGCTTCAATAGTTAAAGCACAAACTTCTTTAATAAGAATTATACAGAGGCACTGTGATAACAATAAGTCCTTGTCCTACTATAAATAACTTGTTTCAAATATCTGGGGTTACCAGTGAATCTCCATTTTAACTCAAGGGTTTAACCGTGGCTGTGTAGCACCACCAATGCCTTAGACATACTGAGATTTGACATAGAGGGAATCTTGTTGCACATGGAGCAGTTAAGGAAAGAAAATGTGATAAGCGATTTATATCTTGCATGTGTTGTTAACCTTATTTAAACTATCAAGTTTAAGGAAGTTGTCCTGCAAAATGCATTTTAACTTTTCAGAATTTCAACAGAAAATAGACTGTGAAATGGGACAATTCCTTTCTTCATTTAGATGGCTCAATACTTCTAGCTGATTGTGTGATGAGATTACCCAGGACAGTGGATGGGGTGGATCCAGAGGAGGCCAAGTGTTGTCCAATAAGGCACCTGCCTTGTTTTCCCACCATATAAAACATCATTTTCCCAGCAATCTACAAGTTTAAACATGGGATATTTTTGTTATCAAATGCTTCAACCTGTTATTTGTTTTAGGCTTTTTCTTTATGATTCCATTTTTTTCTAAGCTATATTGCTATATGAAATTGTCCTTTCATCCAAGTTTTCAAATATATTGGCTTAGAGTTGTTGCTAAAAATACTCTTATTCTCATTTAACTTTGCATTAATTGGTGTTTTTGATTTATACATTTACTTGCATCTTCTAGTTTTTCTCTTGATTAATCTCACCAGAGACGCATCTACTTGGTTGGTTTCTTGATCCTCTGTATTATTTTCAGTTTCATTGATTTCTGTTCTTTCCCTAGTACCTTCCTACTTCTTTCCTTGGATTTATTGTGTTCGCGTTTTAAACTTATTAAATTGTGCACTTAGCTCACTTCAGGCTTCCTTATTTTCTAATAGAAACAAATTCTTTCTAAAGCTACAAATTCTTCTCAAAGCACCATCTTCCCTGCATTCCATAGTTTTAAATATGTAATATTTTTATGATTCAATTCAAAATCTTTCTAATTTACCTACTGATTTCTTTTTTAACCATGAAAAATTAGAAGTATACTTTTAAATGTTCAAATATGTATTTTTAAATTTATTTTTAACTTAATTGAATTGTGGCCAGAGAATGTGTGGCATAGAATACCTTTATTTTGAAATTTGTTAAGACATGTTATAACCCAGTCAATCTATGTAAAGTTCCAGGTGTGTTTGAAATAGTAAAATTTGCATATTTTGGAGGTTAATTTGACTACTGCTTCCATTTCCGTAATGATTGTCAATCTATTAACGTTTCCTATTTTTAGTTGGGTTAATTTTGATAACGTTTTTTCTGGAACTTTTCTCTAGATTTTAATATGCAAGTAAGTACCATGCTGTTGAAAGTAAGAGTATGGTAGATTAGGAATCTCTGGCATGTCCTGACAGGAGAGTTGCAGACCAGATCCCTTGGCTTCTAGAGCAGGGCCATACTTCTTGTGGCATAGAAAGCAGAACCTATTCAACATTCAAAAAAAAAGCTCTTGGCATACTACTGGGGACCATGGGATATCATCATGATGCAACTCCTTATGCTCTGACCCGCAAAGTCATAAGGTTGGACAGGTAAAGCAGCAATCCATCAAACTATGGAGATAGTCCATTTGGGGTTGGGCCTGGGCAATCAAGTAGCCAAGACCTTCACATCCCCTGTATTGAAGCAATGTGTCTCTCTCAAGTCGCCCTGCAGGTGTCCCCATAACCACTTAAGGAAGGAGGAAAAATTCTGGGTCTTTGTCTTTTCCTGCATTTCATGACAATATTTTTTAGAATTTTAGTGTTATGATGACTTTTTAATTTTGATATATATTTAACTATAATGTCAAGTATATATCCTACTAGGCCTAACATAATAATGTTTAAAAAAATAGTAATGGCTAGCAGATACATCAAATTCCTTTTTGACCTCTGTGAAGATGATTAAAGCTTTTTCTTTTAACCTATTATTAAGGAAATGATATTAATAGATATCCTAAGATTAAATCTTTCTTTCATTCCTTAAATTAATTTCTTTTTATTATACTGTATTATTCCTGTAATAGGCAGGTGAGTTCTATTTTCTAATATTAAAAGTTTTGGAATAATGTTGCATTTGAACTATAGTTTTTCTTTTTGTATTCATTGTTATACAGACTAGAATTTTTCTTTCTTTTTCTATGATCTGAAGTATTTTAAATAGTATCAAACCTCTCTGTTCCTTTTAAAGCTTTGATAGACTTTGCTACTGATGTGTTGAAATATTTGAATTTTTACTATTTATAAACTTCCTGAATGCATTAAGCACATCCTTTCAATTTAGCAAATACTTTTATTAGAAATAATTACCTTCCTTAGGACTTTAAATAGAGTTGGATAAAATATTTACTTCCAGAAAAGACCTACATTTATGATAAAGCCATAATGCCTGAGATTAATAAAACACATCCTACTAAACTTGAAAAAATCTTAAAAATCAGAACTCTAACTCTGTAAACGATTCTTATTATCTAGACTTATCTGTCTCATAGTTGTTTTTCTCAGCATGTCGGTGCAATGACTTGCACAAGACTGAAAAGAAATTGCTAAAATTACAAACACTAAAAATTTCCAAATTTTAGGAAGCTGCTTGCAGCAGGTATTTTGTTCTTTTCCATGATGGAAATGTTCTGGATAAAGCAGATCAGGTAAAACTATCTTCAGGTTCCTCTGCTAACCTATGTTTACTGTTAAACTTTGTGAATTGGCTTGGAAGTATGAAAAATATTATAACTATAATAGCAAAGGAAATTTAGCAAAGAAGTACAAAGTTTAATATTTCCTTCTCTACTTTGTACGTTTGTGTTCTTGGGCATGTTCTTTAACTATTCATGATTTTCTTTGTAATATTGGGAAAATACTGGCTAAATCTACTTCATACTTTTTGGGTTGTGTGAACTAGATGTGAAAAAAATTATTATGCTGTTCTTTTTACTTTGATCTATTAATTAAAACATATTTAGAATAATTAAAATAATAAATATGACAATAAAACTTCTATAAAAATCCAGGAAATTTTAGCCAGCTATGACTAGAAGAGAAAAATGAAAAACAAAAGGGGAAAAATAAAGACAGAAAAGGAACAAGGTATGCTGTCTCTGCCTCTCCCTAGAAGAGATGAAGGCTAAAGTGGGTGGGAAAGGGATTGTATGTATTATGTCTTTACTTAGACACCTACTGTTTAGCTAAGTAGATGCTTAGTAATTGGTTATTCAGTGATTCTGCTATTATAGCTTGCCAAGAAATTTTATATTATCTGCATGACTAGGTGGTAAAGAAGAAGAATGATTTAGACGAAGACAAATCACTTTACAGACAACTATAATATTCTAGTGAGAAAGCAACACACACTGATTTGATGAAGGAACGATTTCAGTTGCTCTGAAGAATGTTCCACATTCTAGGTTGTTGGAATGTTTCCTCATCATATTACCTAACTTTTCTTAAATACCCTGTTATTTCCAGAGAATTTAGATGTAAGTCTTGATTAGATTTAGATTCTTTCTTTTTTAAAGTCAGACTGTTTCAAAGGTTATTCTGTGCTGATCGTATTGCCTCACATCAGATAGCACTTAGTTTCTGGCTTTTAATGACGCTGAGATTGTTCATTCAGTTCAAATGGTGGAAGCTTGATCTCTTCACTTCAAATTTCCCCAGCAACTTTTCATTTATTTTGTTTTAACTGTCCATTAATGAATCTTGCCTGAGTCATTTACTTCTTGCAGGATTTCAAAAATGGGGATTTTCTAATGATATCATTTGCTTGCTTGTGTTACCTGGAAGTTTTCACTGAAAGAACATTTCCATCATATACTAGGGCTATTTGCTTTCCCTATCATACATTTCGTATAAAAAGGCAGGATAAAGTCTTAACATCTTTCTTTAATTATCAATTTATAGAGAGATAGGTTGGTGCCACAGCCACCCGCAGTGGTAAATGGTTTTGAAAAATTCTCCCTATGGAAGATGAAGGTGAAGATGTTGGGGATATTTGCTTATCCATTTCTCTTTTTATTCTTAATAAATGGGTTGTAAATTTTTTTTTAAGATGATCTCAAACTCTGCATTTAATTTTGCAAATCTATTTGAAATACTGGTTACATGTATATTTGTGTTTCACTGGTTTCAGTGTTCACTGTTAAAAATATCAAGCAGTGATTTCTACATTTCTGATTTCTTAATCTGGCTTCACCCATTGTGTTCAGACACAAATAATATTTAGATTGTTTATTTTCTGTCCCTGTGCATAACACATTCAGGTGCACACACACAAATATATTATACAACTTCAACTTCAAAGGTCATAAAATTCTTCATTTAATAAATTATTTTTAGATTCCACATATAAGCGATATCATATGATATTTGTCTTTCTCTGTCTGACTTACTTCACTCAGTATGACAATTTCTGGGTCCATCCATGTTGTTGCAAATGGCATTATTTCGTTCTTTTTTTTTTTTTTTTTAACTTTTCCCAAGTTTGCGTTTATTTGTGAGGCTTGTTATATTTTGATAAAAAACATCTGTTGCAAACCTATTACATCTTAAAAAAATTTTTTTTTAACATCTTTATTGGAGTATAATTGCTTTACAATGGTGTGTTAATTTCTGCTTTATAACAAAGTGAATCAGCTATACATATACATATATCCCCATTTCTCCTCCCTCTTGCGTCTCCCTCCCATCCTCCCTATCCCACCCCTCTAGGTGGTAACAAAGCACCGAACTGATCTCCCTGTCATATGCGGCAGCTTCCCACTAGCTATCTATTTTACATTTGGTAGTGTATATATGTCCATGCCACTCTCTCACTTTGTTCCAGCTTACCCTTCCCCCTCCCCGTATCCTAAAGTCCATTCTCTACTAGGTCTGCATCTTTATTCCCGTCTTGCCCCTAGGTTCTTCATGACCATTTTTTTGTTTTGTTTTTTAGGTTCCATATATATGTGTTAGCATATGGTATTTGTTTTTCTCTTTCTGACTTACTTCACTCTGTATGACAAGCTCTAGGTCCATCCACCACACTACAAATAACTCAATTTCGTTTCTTTTTATGGCTGAGAAATATTCCATTGTATATATGTGTCACATCTTCTTTATCCATTCATCTGTCAATGGCCACCTAGGTTGCTTCCATGTCCTGGCTATTGTAAATAGAGCTGCAATGAATATTGTGGTACATGACTCTTTTTGAATTATGGTTTTCTCAGGGTATATGCCCAGTAGTGGGATTGCTGGGTCGTATGGTAGTTCTATTTTTAGTTTTTTAAGGAACCTCCATACTGTTCTCCATAGTGGCTGTATCAGTTTACATTCCCACCAACAGTGCAAGAGGTTCCCTTTTCTCCACACCCTCTCCAGCATTTATAGTTTCTAGATTTTTTGATGATGGCCATTCTGACCAGTGTGAGAAGATATCTCATTGTAGTTTTGATTTGCATTTCTCTAATGATTAATGATATTGAGCATTCTTTCATGTGTTTGTTGGCAATCTGTATATCTTCTTTGGAGAAATGTCTCTTTAGGTCTTCTGCCCATTTCTGGATTGGGTTGTTTGTTTTATTGATATTGAGCTGCATGAGCTGTTTGTAAATTTTGGAGATTAATCCTTTGTTGATTCATTTGCAAATATTTTCTCCCATTCTGAGGGTTGTCTTTTCATCTTTTTTATGGTTTCCTTTGCTGTGCAAAAGTTTTTAAGTTTCATTAGGTCCCATTTGTTTATTTTTGTTTTTATTTCCATTTCTCTAGGAGGTGGGTCAAAAAGGATCTTGCTGTGATTTATGTCATAGAGTGTTCTGCCTATGTTTTCCTCTAAGAGTTTGATAGTGTCTGGCCTTACATTTAGGTCTTTAATCCATTTTGAGTTTATTTTTGTGTATGGTGTTAGGGAGTGTTCTAATATCATTCTTTTACATGTGGCTGTCCAGTTGTCCCAGCACCACTTATTGAAGAGGTTGGCTTTTCTCCACTGTATATTCTTGCCTCCTTTATCAAAGATAAGGTGACCATATATACATGGGTTTATCTCTGGGCTTTCTATCCTGTTCCATTGATCGATATTTCTGTTTTTGTGCCAGTACCATACTGTCTTGATTACTGTAGCTTTGTAGTGTAGCCTGCAGTCCAGGAGCCTGATTCCTCCAGCTCCGTTTTTCTTTCTCAAGATTGCTTTGGCTATTCGGGGTCTTTGTGTTTCCATAGAAATTGTGAAATTTTTTGTTCTAGTTCTGTGAAAAATGCCAGTGGTATTTTGATAGGGATTGCATTGAATCTGTAGATTGCTTTGGGTTGTATAGTCATTTTCACAATGTTGATTCTTCCAATCCAAGAACATGGTATATCTCTCCACCTGTTTGTATCAACTTTAATTTCTTTCATCAGTGTCTTATAATTTTCTGCATACAGGCCTTTAGTCTCCTTAGGTAGGTTTATTCCTAGATATTTTATTCTTTTTGTTACAATGGTAAATTAGAATGTTTTCTTAATTTCATCTTCATATTTTTCATCATTAGTGTATAGGAATGCAAGAGATTTCTGTGCATTAATTTTGCATCCTGTTACTTTACCAAATTCACTGATTAGCTCTAGTAGTTTTCTGGTAGCATCCTTAGGATTCTCTATGTGTAGTATCATGTCATCTGCAAACAGTGACAGCTTTACTTCTTCTTTTCCGATTTGGATTCCTTTTATTTCTTTTTCTTCTCTGATTGCTGTGGCTAAAACTTCCAAAACTACGTTGAATAATAGTGGTGAAAGTAGGCAACCTTGTTTGGTTCTTGATCTTTGTGGAAATGGTTTCAGTTTTTCACCATTGAGAATGATGTTTGCTATGGTTTTGTCATATATGGCCTTTATTATGTTGAGGAAAGTTCCCTCTATGCCTACTTTCTGCAGGGCTTTTATCATAAATGGGTGTTGAATTTTGTCGAAAGCTTTCTCTGCATCTATTGAGATGATCATCTGGTTTTTCTCCTTCACTTTGCTAATATGGTGTATCACATTGATTGATTTGCGTATATTGAAGAATCCTTGCATTCCTGGAATAAACCCCACTTGATCATGTTGTATGATCCTTTTAATGTGCTGTTGGACTCTGTTTGCTAGTATTGTGTTGAGGATTTTTGCATCTATATTCATCGGAGATATTGGCCTGTAGTTTTCTTTCTTTGTGACATCTTTGTCTGGTTTTGGTATCAGGGTGATGGTGGCCTTGTAGAATGAGTTTGGGAGTATTTCTCCCTCTGCTATATTTTGGAAGAGTTTGAGAAGGATAGGTGTTAGCTCTTCGCTAAATGTTTGATAGAATTCGCCTGTGAAGCCATCTGGTCCTGGGCTTTTGTTTGTTGGAAGATTTTTAATCACAGTTTCCATTTCAGTGCTTGTGATTGGTCTGTTCATATTTTCTATTTCTTCCTGGTTCAGTCTCGGATGGTTGTGCATTTCTAAGAATTTGTCCATTTATTCCAGGTTGTCCATTTTATTGGCATATAGTTGCTTGTAGTAATCTCTCATGCTCCTTTGTATTTCTGCAGTTTCAGTTGTTACTTCTCCTTTTTCATTTCTAATTCTATTGATTTGAGTATTCTCCCTTTTTTTCTTGATGAGTCTAGCTAATGGTTTATCAATTTTGTTTATCTTCTCAAAGTACCAGCTTTTCGTTTTATTGATCTTTACTATCGTTCCCTTCATTTCTTTTTCATCTGTTTCTGATCTGATCTTTATGATTTCTTTCCTTCTGCTAACTTTGGGGTTTTTTTGTTCTTCTTTCTCTAATTGCTTTAGGTGTAAGGTTTGGTTGTTTATTTGAGATGTTTGTTTCTTAAGGTAGGATTGTATAGCCATAAACTTCCCTCTTAGAACTGCTTTTGCTGCATGCCATAGGTTTTGGGTCGTCGTGTTTTCATTGTCATTTGTCTCTAGGTATTTTTTGATTTCCTCTTTGATTTCTTCAGTGATCTCTTGGTTATTAAGTAGTGTATGGTTTGGCCTCCATGTGTTTGTATTTTTTACAGATTTTTTTTCCTGTAATTGATATCTAGTCTCATAGCGTCGTTGTCAGAAAAGATACTTGATATGATTTCAATTTTCTTAAATTTGCCAAGGCTTGATTTGTGACCCAAGATATGATCTATGCTGGAGAATGTTCCATGAGTACTTGAGAAGAAAGTGTATTCTGTTGCTTTTGAATGGAATGTCCTATAAATATCAATTAAGTCCATCTTGTTTAATGTATCATTTAAAGCTTGTGTTTCTTTATTTATTTTCATTTTGGATGATCTGTCCATTGGTGAAAGTGGGGTGTTAAAGTCCCCTACTATGATTGTGTTACTGTCAATTTCCCTTTTTATGGCTGTTAGTATTTGCCTTATGTATTGAGGTGCTCCTATACTGGGTGCATAAATATTTACAATTGTTATATCTTCTTCTTGGATTGATCCCTTAATCATTATGTAGTGTCCTTCCTTGTATCTTGTAACATTCTTTATTTTAAAGTCTATTTTATCTGATATGAGTATTGCTGCTCCAGCTTTCTTTTTATTTCCATTTGCATGGAATATCTTTTTCCATCCCCTCACTTTCAGTCTGTATGTGTCCCTAGGTCTGAAGTGGGTCTCTTGTAGACAACATATATACGGGTCTTGTTTTTGTATCCATTCAGCCAGTCTATGTCTTTTGGTTGGAGCATTTGCTCCATTTACTTTAAGGTAATTATTAATATGTATGTTCCTATTACCATTTTCTTAATTGTTTTGGGTTTGTTATTGTAGGTCTTTTCTTTCTCCTGTGTTTTCTGCCTAGAGAAGTTCCTTTAACATTTGTTGAAAAGCTGGTTTGGTGGTGCTGAATTCTCTTAGCTTTTGCTTGTCTGTAAATGTTTTAATTTCTCCGTGAAATCTGAATGAGATCCTTGCTGCATAGAGTAATCTTGGTTGTTGCTTTTTCCCCTTCATCACTTTAAATATGTCCTGCCACTCCTTTCTGGTTTGCAGAGTTTCTGCTGAAAGATCAGCTGTTAACCTTACGGGGATTCCCTTATGTGTTATTTGTTGTTTCTCCCTTGGTGCTTTTAATATTTTTTCTTTGTTTTTAATTTTTGATAGTTTGATTAATATGTGTCTTGTTGTGTTTCTCCTTGGATTTATCCTGTATGGCACTCTCTGTGCTTCCTGGACTTGATTAACTATTTCCTTTCCCATATTAGGGAAGTTTTCAACTATAATCTCTTCAAATATTTTCTCAGTCCCTTTCTTTTTCTCTTTTTCTTCTTCTGGGACCCCTATAATTCGAGTGTTGGTGTGTTTAATGTTGTCCCAGAGGTCTCTGAGACTGTCCTCAATTCTTTGCATCCTTTTCCTTTATTCTGCTCTGCAGTATTATTTCCACTATTTTATCCTCCAGGTCACTTATCCGTTCTTCTGCCTCAGTTATTCTGCTATTGATCCCTTCTAGAGATTTTAAAATTTCATTTATTGTGTGGTTCATCACTGTTTGTTTGCTCTTTAGTTCTTCTAGGTCCTTGTTAAACATTTCTTGTATTTTCTCCATTCTATTTCCAAAATTTTTGATCATCTTTACTATCATTATTCTGAATTCTTTTTCAGGTAGACTGCCTATTTCCTCTTCATTTGTTAGGTCTGGTGTGTTTTTACCTTGCTCCTTCATCTGCTGTGTGTTTCTCTGTCTTCTCATTTTGTTTAACTTACTGTGTTTGGGGTCTCTTTTCACAGGCTGTAGGTTCTTTGTTCCCGTTGTTTTTGGTGTCTGCCCCCAGTGGCTAAGGTTGATTCAGTGAGTTGTGTAGGCTTCCTGGTGGAGGGGATTAGTGCCTGTGTTCTGGTGGATGAGGCTGGATCTTGTCTTTCTGGTGGGCAGGTCCACATCTGGTGGTGTGTTTTGGGGTGTCTGTGGCCTTATTATGATTTTAGGCAGCCTCTGTGCTAATGGGTGGGGTTGTGTTCATGTCTTACTAGTTGTTTGGCATGAGGTGTCCATCACTGTAGTTTGCTGGTCGTTGAGTGGAGCTGGGTCTTGGCATTGAGATGGAAATCTCTGGGAGATTGTCGCCGTTTGATATTACGTGGAGCTGGGAGGTCTCTTGTGGAACAATGTCCTGAAGTTGGCTCTCCCACTTCAGAGGCACAGCTCTGACACCTGGCTGGAGCACCAAGAGCCTGTTGTTCACACGGCTCAGAATAAAAGGGAGAAAAAAATAAATAAAGAAAGAAGAAGATAAAACATAATAAAATAAAACTAAAAAGTTATTAAAATAAAAAGTTATTAAAAATTTTTTAAAAAGTAATTAAAAAAAAGAAAGAAGAGAGCAACCAAACCAAAAAACAAATCCACCAATGATAACAAGCGCTAAAAACTATACTTAAAAAAAAAAAAAGTACAGACAGAACCCTAGGACAAATGGTAAAAGCAAAGGTATACAGACAAAACCACACACAGAAGCGTACACATATACACTCACAAAAAGAGAAAAAGGAAAAAATATATATATATCCTTGCTCAGAAAGCCCACCTCCTCAATTTGGGATGATTCGTTGTCTATTCAGGTGTTCCACAGATGCAGGGTACATCAAGTTGATCGTGGAGATTTAATCTGCTGCTCCTGAGGCCGCTGGGAGAGATTTCCCTTTCTCTTCTTCGTTCACACAAGTCCTGGGGTTCAGCTTTGGATATGGACCCGCCTCTGATGTAGGTCGCCTGAGGGCTTCTGTTCTTTGCTTAGACAGGATGGGTTTAAAGTAGCAGCTCATTAGGGGGCTTTGGCTCACTCAGGCTGTGAGGAGGGAAGGGTACAGAATGTGGAATGCTGGGTGAGCCTGCCACAGCTGGCATGATGTTGCACCAGCCTGAGACGCGTGTCTGTTCTCCCGGGGAAGTTGTCCCTGGATCACGGGACCCTGGCAGTGGCGGGCTGCACAGGCTCCTGGGAGGGGGGGTGTGGATAGTGACCTGTGCTTGCACACAGGCTTCTAGGTGGCTGCAGCAGCAGCCTTAGTGTCTCATGGCCGTCTCTGGGGTCTGCGCTGATAGCCGCGGCTTGCACCTGTCTCTGGAGCTCCTTTAAGCGATGCTCTTAATCCCCTCTCCTCACGCACCAGGAAACAAAGAGGCAAGAAAAAGTCTCTTGTCTCTTCGGCAGCTCCAGACTTTTCCTCGGACTCCCTCCCGGCTAGCTGTGGTGCACTAGCCCCCTTCAGGCTGTGTTCACGCCGCCAACCCCAGTCCTCTCCCTGGGATCCGACCTCCGAAGCCCGAGCCTCAGCTCCCAGCCCCCACCCGCCCTAGCAGGTGAGCAGATGAGCCCCTCAGGCTGGTGAGTGCTGGTCGGCACCGATCCTCTGTGCGGGAATCTCTCCGCTTTGCCCTCTGCACCCCTGTTGCTGCGCTGTCCTCCGCGGCTCCGGAGCTTTCCCCCTCCACAACCTGTAGTCTCCACCTGTGAAGGGGCTTCCTAGTGTGTGGAAACCTTTCCTCCTTCACAGCTCCCTCCCACTGGTGCAGGTCCCGTCCCTATTCTTTTGTCTCTGTTTTTTCTTTTTTCTTTTGCCCTACCCAGGTACGTGGGGGAGTTTCTTGCCTTTTGGGAGGTCTGAGGTCTTCTGGCAGCGTTCAGTAGGTGTTCTGTAGGAGCTGTTCCACATGTAGATGTATTTCTGATGTATTTGTTGGGAGGAAGGTGATCTCCACGTCTTACTCTTCTGCCATCTTGAAGGTCCTCCTCGTTCTTTTTTATGGCTGAGTAATATTCCATGGTATATATGTACCACATCTTCTTTATCTGTTCCTCTGTCGATGGACATTTAAGTTAATTCCGTGTCCTGGCTATTATATTTAAATAGTGCTGCAATGAATATTAGGGTGCATGTATCCTTTTGAATTATGGTTTTCTCTGGATTTATGGTACAAATGAACCTATTTACAAAACAGAAATTTAGTCACAGATATAGAAAACAAACTTACGGTTACCAAGGGAGAAAGGGAGGGCAGATAAATTGGGGTATTGGGATTGACATATACACACTACTATATATAAAAGATAACTAATAAGAACCTACTGTATAGCACAGGGAACTCTATTCTGTGCTCTGTAATGACCTATATGGGAATGGAGTCTAGAAGAGAGTGGATATATGTATATGTATGTCTGATTCACTTTGCTGTACAGCAGAAACTAACACAACATTGTAAATCAACTATACTCCAATAAAAAAAAATAATTTAAAAAAATAAGTTTTTTCCCTTTAAATGAAGAATTCACTAATCAGATGCTTTCTATGCACTAATGCTCTCTTTTTGGCAAATATCCAGGGATCACTGCCCTGAAAGTATATTTCTATAGTGGTAATCTATCCATTTATTAGTTCATTCTCATTTCTGTATTATAGAAATTCTGATAGAAAAACAGTGCCATCAGGAAGCTTATAGAATAGCAATTATGGATTGTGGGCCAATC
The DNA here is from genome assembly GCF_028023285.1 of Balaenoptera ricei. Taxonomy (NCBI): domain Eukaryota; kingdom Metazoa; phylum Chordata; class Mammalia; order Artiodactyla; family Balaenopteridae; genus Balaenoptera; species Balaenoptera ricei. The sequence goes on from NC_082648.1 coordinate 74,813,817, forward strand.
CTCAGTGTATTCCAGAATCTCACTGGTTCCAGACCAGTGTTTACATTAATCTCTAAGCTTTGAGAATCTCCATGCTAAGTGGATACTATAAATATGGACTCACAGAAATTTCTCACAGAGAACTTTTTATTCTTCCCTGAGAACTTTTTATTCTTCCCTAGAGTACAACCAGGAATAAACTTGTCAGAAACAACCAGAAATTCCTGTCTCTTCCCTGACCTAGTGGATAGATTTTCATGACTCATTTCTTTTTCTGATCCTTTTTTGAGGGTCATTCTTTGCAGAGTATAACCTTTATGTAATATTTTCTTTCTTTGTGAAGTATGGAAATACCATGATCTAGATACTGTTTTTTCATGTATGAAGTGTTTCAGGAAATCAATAACAAAAACATCAAAAGCCCAATAGCAAAATGAGCAAAAGGACATAAACAGTTTGGAAAAAAAGAAATATGAAAGATCTTTAAATATATGAAAAGATACTCATCACTATAAATAATAAAATAAATGCAACTGTGAGATGTCACTTCATGTCTATAAGATTGGAAAAAATCAGGAGGATTAACCAAGATGGCGGAGTAGAAGGACGTGCTCTCACTCCCTCTTGCGAGAGCACCAGAATCACAACTGGCTGCTGGACAATCATTGACAGGAAGACCCTGGACTTCACCAAGGAGGATACCCCACGTCCAAGGACAGAGGACAAGCCACAGTGAGACGGTAGGAGGGGCACAATCAGAGTAAAATCAAATCCCATAACTGCTGGGTGGGTGACTCACAGACTGGCGAACACTTATACCACAGAAGTCCACCCACTGGAGTGAAGCTTCTGAGCCCCACGTCAGGCTTCCCAACCTGGGAGTCCGGCAACGGGAGGAGGAATCCCTAGAGAATCAGACTTTGAAGCCTAGTGGGAATTGATTGCAGGACTTCGACAGGACTGGGGGAAACAGAGACCCCACTCTTGGAGGGCACACACCAAGTAGTGTGTGCATCGGGACCCAGGGGAAGGAGCAGTGACCCTGGGGGAGACTGAACCTGACCTACCTGCTGGTGTTGGGGGCTCTCCTGCAGAGGCGGGGGTGGCTCTGTTTCACTGTGGGGACAAGGACTCTGGCAGCGAAGGTTCTGGGAAGTGCTCCTTGGCGTGAGCCCTCCCAGAGTCTGCCATTAACCCCACCAAAGAGCCCAGGTAGGCTCCAGTGTTGGGTTGCCTCAGGCAAAACAACCAACAGGGAGGGAACCCAGCCCCACCTATCAACAGTCAAGTGGATTAAAGTTTTACTGAGCTCTGACCGCCACAGCAACAGTCAGCTCTACCCACCACCAGAGCCTCCCATCAAGCCTCTTAGATAGCCTCAACCACCAGAGGGCAGACAGCAGAAGCAAGAAAAACTACAATCCTGCAGCCTGTGGACCAAAAACCACAGTTACAGAAAGATAGACAAGATGAAAAGGCAGAGGGCTATGTACCAGATGAAGGAACAAGAAAAAACCCCAGAAAAACAACTAAATGAAGTGGAGATAGGCAACCTTCCAGAAAAAGAATTCAGAATAATGATAGTGAAGATGATCCAGGACCTCGGAATAATAATGGAGGCAAAGATTGAGAAGATGCAAGAAATGATTAACAAAGACCTAGAAGAATTAAAGAACAAACAAACAGAGATGAACAACACAATAACTGAAATGAAAACTACACTAGAAGGAATCAATAGCAGAATAACTGAGGCAGAAGAACGGATAAGTGACCTGGAAGACAGAATGGCGGAATTCACTGCTGCGGAACAGACTAAAGAAAAAAGAATGAAAAGAAATGAAGACAGCCTAAGAAACCTCTGGGACAACATTAAACGCAACAACATTCGCATTATAGGGGTCCCAGAAGGAGAAGAGAGAGAGAAAGGACCCAAGAAAATATTTGAAGAGATTATAGTCGAAAACTTCCCTAACATGGGAAAGGAAATAGCCACCCAAGTCCAAGAAGCGCAGAGAGTCCCATACAGGATAAACCCAAGGAGAAACACACCGAGACACATAGTAATCAAATTGGCAAAAATTAAAGACAAAGAAAAATTATTGAAAGCAGCAAAGGAAAAACGACAAATAACATACAAGGGAACTCCCATAAGGTTAACAGCTGATTTCTCAGCAGAAACTCTACAAGCCAGAAGGGAGTGGCATGATATACTTAAAGTGATGAAAGAGAAGAACCTAAAACCAAAATTACTCTACCCGGCAAGGATCTCATTTAGATTTGATGGAGAAATCAAAAGCTTTACAGACAAGCAAAAGCTAAGAGAATTCAGCACCACCAAACCAGCTCTACAAGAAATGCTAAAGGAACTTCTCTAAGTGGGAAACACAAGAGAAGAAAAGGACCTACAAAAACAAACCCAAAACAATTAAGAAAATGGTCATAAGAACATACATATCGATAATTACCTTAAACGTGAATGGATTAAATGCCCCAACTAAAAGACATAGACTGGCTGAATGGATACAAAAACAAGACCCATGTATATGCTGTCTACAAGAGACTCACTTTAGACCTAGGGACACATACAGACTGAAAGTGAGGGGATGGAAAAAGATATTCCATGCAAATGGAAATCAAAAGAAAGGTGGAGTAGCTATACTCATATGAGATAAAATAGACTTTAAAATAAAGAATGTTACAAGAGACAAGGAAGGACACTACATAATGATCAGGGGATCAATCCAAGAAGAAGATATAACAATTATAAATATATATGCACCCAACATAGGAGCACCTCAATACATAAGACAGCTGCTAACAGCTATGAAAGAGGAAATTGACAGTAACACAATAATAGTGGGGGACTTTAACACCTCACTTACACCAATGGACAGATCATCCAAAATGAAAATAAATAAGGAAACAGAAGCGTTAAATGACACAATAGACCAGATAGATTTAATTGATATATATAGGACATTCCATCCAAAAACAGCAGATTACACGTTCTTCTCAAGTGCGCACGGAACATTCTCCAGGATAGATCACATCTTGGGTCACAAATCAAGCCTCAGTAAATTTAAGAAAATTGAAATCATATCAAGCATCTTTCCTGACCACAACGCTATGAGATTAGAAATGAATTACAGGGACAAAAACAAAAAAAAGACAAACACATGGAGGCTAAACAATACGTTACTAAATAACCAAGAGATCACTGAAGAAATCAAAGAGGAAATCAAAAAATACCTAGAGACAAATGACAATGAAAACACGACGACCCAAAACCTATGGGATGCAGCAAAAGAAGTTCTAAGAGGGAAGTTTATAGCTATACAAGCCTACCTTAAGAAACAAGAAAACTCTCAAGTAAACAATCTAACCTTACACCTAAAGAACTACAGAAAGAAGAACAAACAAAACCCAAAGTTAGCAGAAGGAAAGAAATCATAAATATCAGAGCAGAAATAAATGAAATGGAAACAAAGAAAACAATAGCAAAGATCAATAAAACTAAAAGTTGGTTCTTTGAGAAGATAAACAAAATTGATAAGCCATTAGCCAGACTCATCAAGAAAAAGAGGGAGAGGACTCATATCAATAAAATCAGAAATGAAAAAGGAGAAGTTACAACAGACACCACAGAAATACAAAGCATCCTAAGAGACTACTACAAGCAACTCTATGCCAATAAAATGGACAACCTGGAAGAAATGGACAAATTCTTAGAAAGGTATAACCTTCCAAGACTGAACCAGGAAGAAATAGAAAATATGAACAGACCAATCACAAGTAATGGAATTGAAACTGTGCTTAAAAATCTTCCAACAAACAAAAGTCCAGGACCAGATGGCTTCACAGGTGAATTCTATCAAACATTTAGACAAGAGCTAACACCTATCCTTCTCAAACTCTTCCAAAAACTTGCAGAGGAAGGAACACTCCCAAACTCATTCTATGAGGCCACCATCACCCTGATACCAAAACCAGACAAAGACACTACAAAAAGAGAAAATTACAGACCAATATCACTGATGAATATAGATGTAAAAATCCTCAACAAAATACTGGCAAACAGAATCCAACAACACATTAAAAGGATCATACATCACGATCAAGTGGGATTCATCCCAGGGATGCAAGGATTCTTCAATATATGCAAATCAATCAATGTGATACACCATATTAACAAACTGAAGAATAAAAACCATATGATCATCTCAATAGATGCAGAAAAAGCTTTTGACAAAATTCAACACCCATTTATGATAAAAACTCTCCAGAAAGTGGGCATAGAGGGAACCTACCTCAACATAATAAAGGCCATATATGACAAACCCACAGCAAATATCATTCTCAATGGTGAAAAACTGAAAGCATTTCCTCTAAGATCAGGAATGAGACAAGGATGTCCACTCTCACCACTATTATTCAACATAGTTCTGGAAGTCCTAGCCACAGCAATCAGAGAAGAAAAAGAAATAAAAGGAATTCAAATTGGAAAAGAAGAATTAAAACTGTCACTGTTTGCAGATGATACGATACTATACATAGAGAATCCTAAAAATGCCACCAGAAAGCTACTAGAGCTAATCAATGAATTTGGTAAATTTGCAGGATACAAAATGAATGCACAGAAATCTCTTGCATTCCTATACACTAATGATGAAAAATATGAAAATGAAATTATGGGAACACTCCCATTTACCACAACAAAATTGCAACAAAAAGAATAAAATACCTAGGAATAAACCTACCTAGGGAGACAAAAGACCTGTATGCAGAAAACTATAAGACACTGATGAAAGAAATTAAAGATGATACCAACAGATGGAGAGATATACCATGTTCTTGGATTGGAAGAATCAACATTGTGAAAATGACTATACTACCCAAAGCAATCTACAGATTCAATGCAATCCCTATCAAATTACCAATGGCATTTTTTACGGAGCTAGAACAAATCATCTTAAAATTTGTATGGAGACACAAAAGACCCCGAATAGCCAAAGCAGTCTTGAGGGAAAAAAATGGAGCTGGAGAAATCAGACTCCCTGACTTCAGACTATACTACAAAGCTACAGTAATCAAGACAATATGGTACTGGCACAAAAACAGAAACATAGTTCAATGGAACAAGATAGAAAGCCCAGAGATTAACCCACGCACCTATGGTCAACTAATCTATGACAAAGGAGGCAAAGATATACAATGGAGAAAAGACAGTCTCTTCAATAAGTGGTACTGGGAAAACTGGACAGCTACATGTAAAAGAATGAAATTAGAATACTCCCTAACACCATACACAAAAATAAACTCAAAATGGATTAGAGACCTAAATATAAGACCGGACACTATAAAACTCTTAGAGGAAAACATAGGAAGAACACTCTTTGACATAAATCACAGCAAGATCTTTTTTGATCCACCTCCTAGAGTAATGGAAATAAAAACAAAAATAAACAAATGGGACCTAATGAAACTTCAAAGCTTTTTCACAGCAAAGGAAACCATAAACAAGACGAAAAGACAACCCTCAGAATGGGAGAAAATATTTGCAAACGAATCAACGGACAAAGGATTAATCTCCAAAATATAGAAACAGCTCATTCAGCTCAATATCAAAGAAACAAACACCCCAATCCAAAAATGGGCAGAAGACCTAAATAGACATTTCTCCAAAGAAGACATACAGACGGCCACAAAGCACATGAAAAGATGCTCAACATCACTAATTATTAGAGAAATGCAAATCAAAACTACAGTGAGGTATCACCTCACTCCTGTTAGAATGGGCATCATCAGAAAATCTACAAACAACCAATGCTGGAGAGGGTGTGGAGAAAAGGGAACCCTCTTGCACTGTTGGTGGGAATGTAAATTGATACAGCCACTATGGAGGACAATATGGAGGTTCCTTAAAAAACTAAAAATAGAATTACCATATGACCCAGCAATTCCACTACTGGGCGTATACCCAGAGAAAACCATAATTCAAAAAGACACATGCACCCGAATGTTCATTGCAGCACTATTTACAATAGCCAGGTCATGGAAGCAACCTAAATGCCCATCAACAGACGAATGGATAAAGAAGTTGTTGTACATATATACAATGGAATATTACTCAGCCATAAAAAGGAACGAAATTGAGTCATTTGTTGAGAAGTGGATGGATCTAGAGACTGTAATACAGAGTGAAGTAAGTCAGAAAGAGAAAAACAAATATCGTATATTAACGCATGTATGTGGAACCTAGAAAAATGGTACAGATGAGCCGGTTTGCAGGGCAGAAGTTGAGACACAGATGTAGAGAACAAACGTATGGACACCAAGGGGGGAAAACCGCGGTGGGGTGGTGATGGTGGTGTGCTGAATTGGGCGATTGGGATTGACATGTATACACTGATGTGTATAAAATTGATGCCTAATAAGAACCTGCAGTATAAAAAAACAAACAAACAAAACAACTAATACTAAACTTTCATTGGGTTATTTGTATGGAAATATGTTAATATAAATGTTTCAGTCATTACATGAAATTTCTAAAAATCTTATATTTGTATTTGTATGGAAATATGTATGGAAATATGTTAATATAAATGTTTCAGACATTACATGAAATTTCTAAAAATCTTATATGTTCTGGTATAATGTTATAAGTAATAATCCTGGTTATTATTTTAAAATATATATCTCAGAAATAACTAATTTTCTTGTCAACTGCATTATTATGAACTTTCATCAAATCTTTAACTGTGGTCATTTTTAAGTCTTTTGTCTTTTACAGACAGTTCTGGGTGTACTCTGATGCTTTTGCAAATATGTTACTATAAAAGGGTTTCATCTTCAAGAAATTCATGGAAAAGACTCTGACAAGTATAGGTTTCTGGTAACTGACTGTACTGCTGAACTGAATGAATAATCATTTTCAGAACTCTAATGAAAAACTGATGAACATAAAAGTGCTAACAAAAGATTAAGATGAAAAAAAAAATTAATTACATGGGACTAAGTGAACTGATGAGGATGAGTATAATTTTTGTGACTTTCTGTCTGAATTTAAAAAAAAAGAAATCCCACAAGGACTCAGAGGCAAAGAATATACAAATCAATTTTCACTGCAAAGTAAAGGAGCTGTTAACACTGGAAAAAAAAAAAAAAAGATTGGAAGAAATCCAAAAATTTGACATGTGCTTTCTGTGTCAGTCTGCAGAGGAACAGACATTTGTTACAAAGCTGGTCAGACTGTTGTATGGTATAATCTCTATGGAGGTCAATCTGGCAGTAGCTCTCAAAATAAAGTGAAGTTATTCTGTGATCCAAGGATCCATTTCTAGAAATTAAGCCTACAGATATATCTATGAATGTTCTTGATGATGTAATTACAAGTTTATATACTGCAGCGACCTGTGTTGATCAATAAATGATTGCTTCCAACACAAAGGAATACTATGCAGTGTTTTAAAAGCCCAAGGAAGTCTCCATGTACTGATGGAGAAATATCTTCAAGACATACTGTTAACTGAAACAACAACAAGAAGTCTCGTAAGACTGCATAAAAAGGAACCTTTTGTGTGGAAAGGAAGAATGAGTGTACATTGATATGTGCTTATTATTGCCTGGGAAACACTGGAATGATCATAATAAATTAGTAAAATACATTATTTATAAGAAGAAAGGGAAGTGGTGCATAGGGATGGGGTGAGAATAACACTTACTATATAGTTTTAATTTTTGAACCATGTGGATGCATTATCCATTTAAAAGTAAAATACAATATAAAACAATAACAACGAAACATTAGCCCCACCTGCTAATACCTCTATATGGTCAAGGATTTCTTTGGGTTGCTCAGGTGCTTATCACTATGGCTTAAATTTTCTCTTGATTTCTGACACCTGGGGTTTAAATATGTTTTTCTTTTTCTTGTGAGCTCAGCTATGTATTTAAAACTTAAAAAAAAAATTATTATCCAGCATTATCATGAATTGGTAGCAGGAGAGATGGTACAGTTGGTTGGCTTTCATATCACTGAAGGCCCAGAATATTCATACAGTTAAGCAGCCAAAGAGATTTTTCAACAGTCAAAGAGCAGGATTCTAACTCTGCAAACTCACGCAAAGCTTATTTACGTGGGTGTGTGGGAGACTACGTAATTGGCTCTCTGTGATCATCCCTTTCACTTCCCTTAGTAAGTGAAAACGAAAGTCAATGTTGACTTGCATTTATCATGAAATTCTGAAGTATGATGTTATGTCTATTTTCCCTTGTTAATAGAGAAGAGTTCTACTCTGTGTGCTTAGTTTCAGATAATGAGTGTATTTAAATACACACTACATCAGAGATCATTTAGTTTCATATAGCAAGTTTAAGCCATAAAAATGTTTTAATTCCTGAGTATTATCATCCTAAATAATATAAAGTTGTTGAACCAAGGGTATTTAAGTATCTCCCTCTTCACATTGGGCTTTAGGAAGTGTTAAGCCCGGTGAAAGATAAGCCTCCACTTGTGATATAAATACACCGTGAGAGAAGCGTCCTTGAGGAGGATGGAGAGGGGCAGCACAAGAGGCCTTGAACCCCGTCGTAAACTGAGATTGCTGTGGGATCAACACCGCTGATTCAGCTGCTACACGGATCCCTACATAATTCTTTAGGATTCATCTCATGGAATAAGCAATTTAAAACGGAGGATCTAAAACAAATCAAGTTGTTGTGGGTTAAATTGTGTCCCACCAAAAACATACGTTGAAGCCCTAACTCCCAGTACCTGTGAATGTGAATTTATTTGGACAGAGTTTTTACAGATGTAATCAAGTTAAGATGGAGTCATACTGGATTAGGGCCCACCCTAATCCTATCTGACTTTTGTAAGAAGGATACAGTGACAGACACAGGGGAAGAAGCCATGTAAAGACTGAGGCAAAGATTGGACTGAGCTGCAAGCCAAAGAACGCCAAGGGTTGCGAACGATGACCAGAAGCTAGGAAGGGGCAAGGAAAGATTCTCCCCTAAAGCCTTCAGAGAGAGTATGGCCCTGCCAGCACTTTAATTTTGGACTTCTAATGTCCAGAACTGTGAGAGAATAACTTTTTGTTGTTTTAAGCCACCCAGCTTGCAGTAATCTGTTACAGCAGCCCTAGGAAATTGAAAATGCAAGTCAAGATCAAAAGACGTCATTTACATGATCTTCATTTTCAATTACAGTCATCCCCTAGGGGATGCCTGAACCTTCAGAGGAACCTGCATGGACTCAAGATTGGAAGAGTAGTGGCATGGGAAACTGGTGCCAGTATTTCCTTCTGGGATCACTATATCCAGTAAAAATACCTCTTTCTCTGTTTAGGGGCTTGGTGTTAGGAGTGCTTAATTTTATGAAACTCTTTGGTCAATAACGTGGAAAACATATACTAAACTTCTTTATATATATATATATATATATATAAGTCTTTACTGAATTTGTTACAATATTGCTTCTGTTTTATGTTTTGGTTTTTTGGCCGGGAGGCATGTGGGATCTTAGCTCCCCGACCAGGGACTGAACCCGCATCCCCTGCATTGGACGGTGAAGTCTTAACCACTGGACTGCCAGGGAAGTCCCCTAAACTTATTATAAAAATAATACATGGTTAACAATGTCAACCAATGCAGACTTTATACATGAAAAGCATCCTTCCCTCCTCCTACCCCGATCATATTCTCCAGAGATAAGCACTGTAAGCCATATCTTTCATATCCTTCTAGAAATGTTCTATGTACATACAAGCATTTTCAAAGACATATGTTTAAACACAAATGTGATTGTATTATATGCAATAATCTATGCCTTGTTTTCTTTAATATATTTCAGATATCTCTTTATAGTGATTCTTACAGAATCTACCTCATTCTTTTAAAAATTGCTTAGTATTCTACTGCAAGGTTGCTGAACTAATATACCAAATGTCTTTTTTTGGGCATTTAAACTATTTCCAATATGCCAGTTATGCTGCAATAAATGTGCTTTTGTGTATACCTTTAAGGATTTGTACGTGTATATCTAAGGACAAATTCATATAAATAGGAAGGCCAGGGCATGTACAATTAAAAATTTGATAAATATTACCAAATAATTCCTAAGGGGAAACGTTGATACATTTCCATACGACCTAATTCCTACAACTAATTCAGAGTGCATGAAAGTATTAAACTGTAAAATCATAACAAAATTGATTCAGATAACACTATCAAGGATATATTCAATTTTTAATCATATTACATAATCATAGAGTAAGTGTTTTAGGGATGAAGAAGGGAAAGTCTTTTCTGTAGATCTTGTCCTTAATGTTCTCTTTCCACCAATAGTCAGAAAAGTCTTTAAGCAACCTTCTAGGAAAGCACTGAGAAATTATTTTGTAACAGATATTTTTCAGAAAATGACTCAGAAGAAAATGAACCTAGTGAAATCCTTGTATTTGCAAAGATCTATGTTGTAGGAAAGAAATATGCTGCTAAAGCAAGAGAACCACCATTGTTGAAGTCAGTTTTTATGCCTTAAATTTGAACACTTCGGTTTAACTTAGAGACATAGAAATAGTTGTGATTTGTATGTTACCTCTAGTGAAAGGAATTGACCACTCCAGGATGAATTGTCTCTGTCATTAACATGAAAAGTAGAAGAGAAGGAGTGGATAAGAGTGTCACCAATATCCTTGGGAGGAGTTGATTAGTGACACTAGAATCACACTATTTTATAGCTCTAAGTTATTAGTTGTTTGATATGTATTATGCTCAAGTTTTAGGTGTCTATTAAATAACATATATTCTCTATGTAGTTGTATAGTCACCCTGCATATCATAGACCATCAATGTATATCAGTATCTCTCTTATTCTTCTAAAATTAATTCTTTAATATGGGTTGCACTTTTCACTCATAAAATGCTGCATCTTTGTTAAACCTAGAAGGCAAAGATTCCCTTTCAGCTATTGTTCAGGGAGAAATACTCAAGTAAGAAGATCCAATAGAGATTTGCAATTCTCTGAGTTTCAGAATGAAAACTGCTGTTAAGAAACCTGTTTTCCTTATAAAACAGTGCCTGAACAAGATGCATATAGGAAGGCTGTCAAGCTACCTGTCCTGTTTTGTCCATCTTTTAAAATTGTGAAAGGACAAGCACATTCCTGCAAAATACACGTGCCTGTATATATGTGTGTATGGTGGTTATGATGGGGGCCTGGGGGAAATGACATATTTTCCCTTGTGCCAGGTCATCTCACTATCCAGGGTTTCTTTGCTTTTCCAACCCTGAGCACTTGTGGTGGACAGACATGACTCTGACTCAACCAGTTGGCTTGAGTCTGTGTCCATTTACACTTGTGCTATACTTATTCTCTAGAGCTGGACCCCATCCATGTTCTCACGTGTCTCATTTCCTGCCATGATTCACCTCTGTAGCTCACTTTATCTCCCCTAAATTCTATCTGGCCCATAAATATCCTGTATTTGCTTGAGTTTCTTGGAGACTGTCACTGTTACCTCCCCTCCACCATTAGGGCCACAGCTTTAATCCATGTTTTGCCTCCTACTCATTTTCCTCATACATACTCATACTAATTCCACTCCAGAAAACAGACCCCATTTCCTTCCCACCAGGCTTTATGGTCTGCAGAGCAAGTGGTGTAACACCCTGCTGGAAGCTAGAGTTGATTATTATTATTTTTTTTTGATGCATAAATAGCAAAATATTTATTTAATATAGGAGTATTTTATCACTCCTGTATTTTTAGTGAGTATATTTGCTTTTTTTTTTTTAACATCCTTACTATAGTATAATTGCATTACATTATTGTGTTAGTTGCTGCTGTATAACAAAGTGAATCAGCTATTAGAGTTGATTATTTTATGGCTTGTATAACAAAGGGGTAGCATTCCTAACATTTCCAGATGGTAGTGTAGGGATAGGTGCCCAAACTTAATACTTTCCTCCAAAGTCCTTCTATCTGGAAGCATCTGTTTTCCCAAAATTAGCAACTCCAGCTATCAAAACAAGTACTTTCAAATGGTAGCTTATTGCATAACAAGGAGGAAATGATGGTTCAAATATTTTAATTTTGTAAACAGTTTATCGTGTATTATGAAAGAGTAGAAAGATTTTCAAGAGTATTGTTAACTATTTGCTTTGCCAAACTTTGTCTTTCAGCAAAAGGCAGAATAACAAAGATCTGGAAATGTTATCATCAGCACAATTCAATTGTTGTTTGTATCTGGTTAAGAATTTGCTTAAATGGGCTTCCCTGGCTGTCCAGTGGTTAAGACTTCGCCTTCCAATGCAGGGGGTGCGGGTTCAATCCCTGGTCAGGGAGCTAAGATCCCACATGCCTAGGGGCCAAAAAACCAAAACATAAAACTGAAGCAATACTGTAACAAATTCAATAAAGATTTTAAAATGGTCCACATCAAACAAATCTTTAAAAAAAAAAGAATTTTCTTAAAGACAGCACACATAAATGTGAATGTGTGAATGGCTTTCATACATTAAATGTTCATCGTGGTGTGCTGGAAAGACCAGGGACGTACTAGTCACACAGATCTGAGCTGGGTTAAAAATTTAGCTGGCCACTTACAAGTTGTGTGACATTGAACAGCTCACTTGACTTCTCTGAGGCTCATTTTGTCTCACCTCTATTACTGGTAGTTAGATGTTCTTTTTTTCAAAGATTTAAATAGGAAAAGATTCACCAAGGTATTTAGCATGGTGCTGGTCAGTGTAGGTGTCCAAAATGCATAAGTTATCTTTTTCAAAAATAGCAACTCTTCATTCAAATCCACAGATCACCGAAAGTCAGATTTGGGGAAGAGTCTTTGTTAAGTATGTAAGAGTTGATATGATTAGAAAACAAAACAAAACTTAAGGTCACCTCACTAGGTCATCCAGATTTCACCTCATAAATAGAGATGATACTTTGCTCCCATCCCACTGTAGTTTCAATGATTGGATACTTGACATCAGTAGCAAGCAGAATATTAAGTTATTGTCCTTCTATCATGCATTTACTGCATTTTGGGACCACTAAAATTGTGTGGTTACACTTTTTTTTTTTTTTTTTTTGCCTATTGACTTCTATTCTTTATCTAATCAAAGACAGAAAATCCCAGAAGGTCAGCTGGACAATAGAGGTTTAGTAATAAAGCATTATTACCTAAGAGATAGTTTCCACAAATAAAACGCTGTAGCAAGAACTGGAGACTATCAGAAATTCCTAGAAAGAGTATGTCCTAGGAATTGCAGTAATTTATTTAGCTTGTCATTCAGAATAGAAGAGAACAGGAAATTTTCTGTAGGATAAATAGCCACCACAGTGGTACATAGCTGAACTAGACCTATTCTTGCAAGAAACTGAGAATTGACCCAGGAGATATTTATACCAGCCTTCTCTTCCAGTTGTAGATTTGAAAGAGAGATTTAACCATTATACAAGAATGTATGAATTGAACCAAGGGTAATCCACACAATTTGTTGGTTGACAAGTATAAAATTTGAAAACACTTGGCTTCATTCAGGGAATTTCTGGTGGTCCAGTGGTTAGGACTCAGGGCTTTCACCACTGAGGCCCAAGTTCAATCCCTGGTCGGGGAATTCAGATCCTGCAAGCCGGACGGTGCAGTCAAAAAAAAAAAAAAAAAAAAAAAAATTTGGCTTCATTCAATGGTGGCTAAAGAAAAAGAAGCAAGAGAGAGCAATGTAAAACTACTGCAGAGCAAGGGAAAGGAAATTAAAACCTCATAGGAAGAGAATATTTCTGAAAATAAACTAAGATATAATCCATTCTAAGGTTTAGAAAAATGAGTAGACATTCTCAATAAAATGCAAAAAGTCTTGCTTTTTCATAAGGGGAAAATCTGATCAGTTAAAAGGGTAACACAAACAGGTAAAAAGGGAGATGACTAAATAAGGATTTCAAGGAAATAAGAAAAATTAGCATGATTAAAACTTATTGCAGAGGGCTTCCCTGGTGGCGCAGTGGTTGAGAATCTGCCTGCTAATGCAGGGGACACGGGTTCGAGCCCTGGTCTGGGAAGATCCCACATGCCACGGAGTAGCTGGGCCCGTGAGCCACAACTACTGAGCCTGCGCGTCTGGAGCCTGTGCCCCGCAACGGGAGGGGCCGCGATAGTGAAAGGCCCGCGCACCGCGATGAAGAGCGGTCCCCGCACCGCGATGAAGAGTGGCCCCCGCTTGCCGCAACTGGAGAAAGCCCTCGCACGAACCGAAGACCCAACACAGCCAAAAAATAAATAAATAAATAAATAAAGTAGTTATAAAAAAAATTAAAAAAAAAAAAAAAAAAAAAAAAAACTTATTGCAGAAGCAAAGAAGCAGAAATGATATTGCATAAAATTAAATCAGTGATTTAAAGAAACTTCCAAAGCTTTTCCAAAACACAGTAGGAAAGGGCAAAGGTAAGAAAATTATGATACAGAAGATGAAACATGGAGTAAAAAGAATAGAGAATATATAGGTAATAGATTTAGCAGAAAAAACCTCATCAAAATCAGAATAAGTAATAAAGAAAAACGTAAATAAAAAAGTTTTCTGAAATATATAGATATATATATCTTGGAGTAATTTTTGATTTATAACCATAAATTAAAAGTCCTCTTTTTGTCCAAAATATAGAAAATGAATAAACAAAGAAGCAACAACATCTTGACCCCAGCATAGGAGTTAAAATTAAGATACACTCAGACTGCTTATACAACCCTCAGTCTGCTTATACAACCCTCAGTACCAGTATAATAAGCAACATCTAATAATAATCATAGTTACCATTTAACTGAATGCCTTCTACATGCAACATGATGACACATTTTATCTTCTTAATTAAAATAACAGCCCTGTGAGATAGGTAATCTCATTTGGAGAAATTGAGATTCAGACAATTAACATAACCAAGATCCTACAGCCAGAAAGTTGTCATAGAATTAAAATCTAACCTATGTTTATTTGATTCCAAAATGTGCTCTTTTTATTGTAATGTGTGGCCTCTATAATACTTAGGTGGAAATGCCTTTGATCTAAAATTAAGTACTTAGCTAAGTTATTTTTAGCAATGCAGGCAAAAAAAAAAAAAAAAGGCATCATTAGATAAGCAAAGATTCAGAAAATATGCCACTTATACTCGCAGGAAAAAATATATTAGTACAGGATTGACTCCAGCTATACTAGAGAATAATAAAAATTAAAACAGAAAAATCAGGTTTAATAGAAAGGCATTGGGACTGAGCTTTGGAACCATTTATGAAGTTGCTGCAAATAACTATGATGAATCAGGGCTATGGTACCAGAGACGAAAAGGAGAAAATGGATTTGCAAGAATTAATGAGATATTGACTAACCCTGTATGGGGAGTAATGAATTAGGGACAGTCTAGGGCAACTCCCAGATTTATGACTTTAGTGTCTGGATTGATGTTGGTAATGACTGGGATACAGGAGGAAGAACAGAATTTCATAAGAAGATTATTAATTTTTAGACACAGAGTTCAAGATTCCTCTGTAATATACTGGTAGGCAGGGAGTTAAACAGGACTAGTATTCATGAGAAAGGTTTTGGGTGGAGATGTAGACATGGGAGGTGGTCTTAAATTTGGGGTAGTGAGTGAAATCACTTAAGAATAGCATAGAGTGTGAAGAGAACGAAGGACAGAGTGTGGGGAATGTTAGCATGGAGGAACTGAGGAATTGTTATGGGATAACAAAGATTCAGTGAAAGAAAATTTTAGATAGAAAGCAATAACAATGCCGGAGACTCTGCTGAGAGGACAGTAAGATGAAGCATGAAGTATGTCCATTGAAACCAGCACTTGAGAACCTTGAAGAGGCACTTTCAGTGGAGCTGTGTTACTGGGAGTCTGACTCCAGTGAGTTGAGGTAGTGTGGGAAAGTGGAGTTGAAGGAACACACTTGATTTTAAAAGACTGAAGACATACAAGCACATTTATAGACTGGACAGAAGGATCTCATAGAAAGAGACCGTATTATTGGTGAAACATGAAGCAAAGTCCCGAATGAGATACAAAAGATTGAATTAAGACCAGTGTTGAAGAATTACGTTAGAAAAGAAGAATGAACACCCTGAACATGAATAGCTGCAGATCTGAATGATTTTGTGAAGGGGAGTTGAGACATTTTCCTTCTGACACTATTCTCTGAGATATTGGATCTAAGGTCATGTGTTGAAATTGCATGAAGTAGAGACCATGAAGAGAATATGGAGAGACTTTCTTTTCTAATTACTACTATTTTATACACTTAAAGTCATATATGTAATATATATGTAATGCAAAACAAGAAAGTAAACATCAGGAATTCACTATCCAGCTTATGTGCTAGAAAACTCTTTACATGTTCGTTACCAATCCCATCAATCAGCCTCTGCTACAGCTTCAATAAAGGTTTGTGATAGCAGTGCAGAGGAATAGAAGGGAAAAAAAAGATAATCCAGGAAAATGGAACAATTGTCAAGTGGCACCATGGATCTAGATGTAAATTGCTACTATAAATCTGTAGAAGCACAGATCTTCATGGTTGTCAGATTTTGTTAAGCTGCATTAGTAGCTCAAGTGTATTTAAAAAGAAGCCAGCTCATAGAACTGCTACAGAAGAACAAAGAAGCTAGAAGTTTACAAAACATTAAGAGAGTACTTCAAATGATCTTCAGTGAATCTGCATTCAATAAAAAAGGAAGTTTGGTGAAGAACTGGTTGAGAGCTCAAGGACAGTGAAGTTCAACAGACTAAAGCAGGGTTCCACAATACAATGAAACAGTAGGTTTCATGGAAGGAAGAAAGTAAGGCAGGAGAATCATAAGAATTTTTGGTTGAAAATGGAATAGTGAAGACTAAAAGTTTATAGGTGGAGTAGTTCCAGATGATGACTGAAATCCCAGGTCATCTAGTGGCGCTCCTGATGTGGAATGCAGACACAAGTCAGTAGTTTTGAAGGCAAAGAATTATGAAATTACTATACTGGATGTTATTTTCCCTATGAATGCTGAAATTAGGATAACTGCAAAGTTGGATTTGAGAGAAAGACACTGAACCATGTGCCTTAAAATCTCAGAGATGAGGAGAATCTAAGGAGATCCAAATTACCATCACTTCTAGAAGGAGACCATGCCCTTGCTGGATGTCAAGAACCTCAGATAAGAGTTTAACATGAATGTGACTAGTTAGGAAGTTTCCATAGACGTTAGGAAGATTTTATTCCATTGTGTAGGTGAGGGATGATGGAGAGATAAAGAACAGTTTTTGTTTTTGTTTTTCCAGAGAAGTGCAGAGCAGTATAAAGATGAGAATCCTGGAGAGAATAGGTGATCAAAAGAAACTACACTTTGAATACTGTCCTGATATTTCTTCAGTCTTGATGTTAAAGAAACAAGCATCATGGATGTAGTTCACATGACAATATTGTTGCAAATTTGCCTTGGTGCCAGAATTGGATGTGCATCTGCAGTGATGCTGCTGTGAACTTCCTGCAGAATTTGCCTCTTTTGTACGAGTTCAGAATGATGATTGTCCAGATGGAAACACTGAAGAATGGGGAATTCTCAGTTGTAGAGATAAAGTAGTTTGGGTTTAGAGTTTTTCTGTTTATTCATTTTCAGTAAGCAATATTTTCACAGACTTAAATAAAGTCCGTTGCTACAATCTTCACAATTTCCTCCTCTGAGCTAATTTAATTGGTAAATTATTTCCTTATTGTTAATATATCTTTGAATCGGACAAGGAATAGAAAAGAAATACATGTTAATGTTACACCAAATGAGACTACAGTTAAGCAGAACCTCATCCCTTGGCTCTCAAGGTGGAAGAGTTACGGTAGGGGGTTGCAGTTGAACACAACAAATGAGATAAACATGTTACTTGGTATTTTTTTAAAAAAAAAGGTAAAGAAAAGCATAGCTGAGAAAGAACTACAGCTGAGAGAGTGGAAGAGAGCTGTGGTTGTTACAAGAAAAATGAAAACTATGTTAACATTGGGTAAGAACAAGGATTGCAGAAAAGTGATGTTAAAGCGTGAAGATAATTCAAAGAATATTGAGAAGTCTATACTGAATATAAATATTTGAAAGCACAACCACTTCAACTGAGATCAAATCTGTTTTTTAGCTCATTTCTAAAATGTAGTTTAGAACATCTTAGGATAGAAGAGATAGATGGAAACACACATGCAAATACTAACACTGCACAGAGGAATGAGCTCTCAGCATCTGGACATTTAAAAATATAATTGATTGGAGGGGAGTGATTTGAGGGGATTTGGAGTTTCTAGAACATTTCTAATTTTACAATACATATTTTGTTTCATCAATAAATTATTTAACCAATTTGATCAATGTATTACAAGGTTTGGCAGAAAAAATAAGATCATCATAGCTATAAATTACTGTAACAGTTGAAAGAGAAAATGTAAAAGAGGACAATTGAGGAAATAGAAATGAAGATTGCTGAGGACTCACTCAGATGTATGTATATACATATAGCATGAGTATATTTGCCTTTTACCATCACCATTTGAAAATGTTTTGAAAAGTTGATGTTGAAAAGTTGTAAGGACTTAAGAAAGCATATACTCACGGTTCAGTTGGATAAATTGTTTGATTACCTTTAATACGGCTGGCTGCCATTAATATACTGAACGTTGTCCTAGCAGGATATTTGCAATAAAAATATTGACATAGTAATTTAAACTGTTGATTGTATCCAGTAAATTTGATAATGCTATATATGTGATGAGAGGAGAACTGGTTGGAAAGATCTGATTGGTTCGGTTTTCTTTGCTCAGCAAGAGGAGCATTTAATGGGGAAAAGCTTGAATAACACATTTGCTGAGGGCCTATTTTCCATACCAAAAGAACCTCACAGTCACAATACGTGGTTACAATATGTGTTACAAAGCTCATAAAAATCAGCCAGCTGATCATAAAATCATCTTAATAAAGAACAGGAGATCAAACAGATTAGACTGTTTCCATCAGATTTTGCCATAAATATTTTCTTGATATAGGTCATTGAGTAGTCATTAATATTTTAGATTATGAAGCCTCCTAATACTTTGATCATATCTATGGGCCCTCACCTCAGGAAAAATACACGTGTCCATGAAACACTCACACATGTTTTTGAGCCTATTCCTGGACCTCAGGGGTTCTTGGATAACAGGTAAGAATATTTATTGTTGATTAATATCTGAAATATTACCTTTTTGTGCTCATAAAATAACTAAACTTCACCATTAATTCTCCCTTCCTATAATCACTAACTCCTCTTCCCTCCTGTTCCCAACAACACATCTATTCTTTTTTGTTTATTGAATTTTAGAGCACTAAATAAATGTGTTCAGACATCTGAGAGATGTTAATGTCTAAGAATCCTTAAATAATCACATAGATCTTAGCTCTTCCTTAAGTATCATTAAGTTTGTTTCTGATTCGTTTCAGATTCATTCTTCAGAAGTTCCACAAGTGTTTAAATTCTGTGGAGTCTGATCCATGGTTAACCTTCGGTAGCATGATTCTTGAGGTCAAACGTCTTGGATATGTATCCAAATTCTCAGATACAAGATAAGCTAGCACACTTACTGTTTATTGTAATATTAATTTTATATTTTGGAACATGAAAGGCCAACAACTGTTAAAGGATTTAGTTAATCTGGTTTGAAAGTTTTATTGAGGTATAATCGACACAATAACTGCACATATTTAAGTGTACAATTTGAGGTTTTCTCATGTATATACACCCATTAAACCATAACTGAAGTCAAGATAATAAACATATTCATTCCTCCCCTAAGTGTTCTCATGCCCTTTTGTAATATCTCCCTGTAGACACTTTCCACTCCTTCCATCCCCTCACCATCCTCAGACAATCACTAATTTGGTTTCCATCATTACAGATTAGTTGGTAATTTCTAGAATTTTAGTAAATGAAATCATAGTGCATGTATTCTTTTCTTGTTTGGTTTTTGTCACTCAGCAAAGTTATTTTAGGATTCATCCATGTTTTTATGTGTATCAGTAGTTCATTTCTCTTTTACTGTTGTATAGTATTATACTGCATGGATGTACCACAATGTATTTATCTGTTCACCACAAGCCAAAGAATGTAGGGGAGCCTCTAGAATCTGAAAAAGAAGGGACAATGGATTATTCCCTGGAACCACCAGAAGAAAGAGCCCTGCCAACTATTTTAAACTTCTGACCTCCAGAACTATCAGATAACATATTGTGTTGTTTTAAGCCACTAAGTTTGTGGCATTTGTTATTGTAGCAATAAAAAAATTAATACAATGCCTTTATTAGGTTGAAGAAGTTCCTTTATATTCTAGTTTGCTGACAGCTTTTATAAGAATTGGTGTGAGATTTTGTCAAATGCTTTATCTGAATCTATTGTGATGGTGATATGGTTTTCATTTTTTATTTTCTGTTGATATGGTGAAGTATGTTAATTAATTTCTAATGTTAAACTAACTATGCATTAGAATATTAACCCCATTTGGTCATAGTATATTATCCTTTTTATTTATTTTATGATTTGATTTGATTTGATAAAACTTTTTAAAGAACATGAGGATAGTGGTTTGTTGTTTTCTTTTCTTTTCAAAAATTTTTAAAAATTGAACTATAGTTGATTTACAATGTTTCAGATGTACAGAAAAGTGATTCAGTTATATATATATATTTTTTTTTCTTTTTCACATTCTTTTCCATTATAGTTTATTACAAGATATTGAATATAGTTCCCTATGCTATACAGTAGGTCCTCGTTGGTTGTCTATCTTATATATACTAGTGTGTATCTGTTAATCTCAAATTCCTAATTTATCCCTCCCTCCACCTTTCCCCTTTTGTAACCATAAGTTTGTTTTCTATGTCTGTGAGTCTATTTCTGTTTTGTAAATAAGTTCCTTTGTATTATTTTTTTAGATTCCACATGTCAGTGATCTCATATGATATCTGTCTTCCTCTGTCTGATTTACTTCACTTAGTATGATAATCTCTAGGTCCATCCATGTTGCGGCAAGTGACATTATTTCATTCTTCTTTATGGCTGAGTAGTATTCCATTGTGTGTGTGTGTATATATATATATATATATATATACACACACACATCTTCTTTATCCATTCATCTATTGATGGACAATTAGGTTGCTTCCATGTCTTGGCTATTGTAAATAGTGCTGCTATGTCCTACTGGGGTGTGTGTATCTTTTCAAATTAGCGTTTTTGTCTTTTCCAGATATGTGCCCAGGAGTGGGATTGCAGGATCATATGGTAACTCTACTTTTAGTGTTTTAAGGAACCTCCATACTGTTCTCTATAGTGACTGCACCAATTTACATTCCAACAGTGTAGGAGGGGTCCCTTTTCTCCACACCCTTTCTCGCATTTATTATTTGTAGATTTTTTGATGATGACCATTCTAACTAGTATGTGTTGTTTTCTTTTCTACTAATGTTTTTGGTTATAATATTGGATTTCCTTAACTTCAGTTTTCTGGATGAATTTGTGTAGAATCAGAATTACTTCTTCCTAAATAATTGGTAGAATTCATGAGTCAAACTATCTGGACCTAGAATTTTCTATGTGGGAAGTTTGTAAACTACAAGTTCAGTTCCTTTAGTAGATATATTGTTATTCACATTAAATATTACTTTTTGAGTGAGCTTTGATAGTTTCTTTCAAGGAATTTGTCCATTTTATCTAACTTAAATTTCTTCATATTCTTTACTTATTATTCTTTTTACATCATGGAATTTCTAGTGATGTCATTTCCCTCATTTTTGGTATTGATAATCTGTTCTTTTTTTCTTTTTTCCCTAGTAAGTCTGGTTATAGGTTGATCTTCTCGAGGAAGCATTTTTTGGTTTCATTGATTCTCTATACTGTTTTTCTGTTTCTAATTCATTGAGTCATTGATCTACACACTGATCTTTATTATTTCCTTTTTTCTCACATAGGGTTTTATTTGCTCTTTTTTTTTTTCCTGTATCTATTGAGATGACCCTACAGTTTTAATTAATTTATTTTTTTAATATAGTAAGGTATGTTGATTTTTCATAGGTGTCTCATAAGGTGGAAGCTGAAGCCTTCATTTAAGATCTATTTTCATTTCTAATACAGGCATTTACTACTATAAATTTCCCTCTAAGTACTGATTTAGCTGTATGCTACAAATTTTAGCATATTGTGTTTTTATTTTCATTCAGTTCAAAATACTTTCTTGTTTCTCATTTGTTTTTCTTCTTTAACTCATAAGTTATTTAGAATTATGTTGTTTAGTTTCCAAATATTTAGAGATTTTTGAGATGTCTTTCTGTAGTTGATTTCAAGTTTAATTTCATTATGATCAGAGAACATACTTTGTATGATATAAGTCATTTTAAATTATTGAGACTTCTTTTATGGTTCAGAATAGACTTCATCTTCCACTTTACACTTAAAAAGAATACATATTATAATGTTGGCTGTAGTCAACAAAAACATACATTCTATACATGTCAATTAGGTCAAGTTGCTTGATTTAATCCATCCACTCAATCCATTATGGAGAAGGAAGCGTCAAAATTAACAAATTTATTGTTTCATGGATCTGGAGGCCAGAAGTTTTAAACCAAGGTGTAAGTAGGGCCATGTTCCCTTCTGTAGTGCTAGAGGAAGAACTAAATATTCCATGCTTCTGTCCTAGCTCCGGATAGCCTCAGGCATTCTTTGGCTTGCAGATACATCACTCTAATCTTCCATCTTCACATGGTGCTTTCCCTGTATTCTCATATCTTCTTCTCTCTGTGGGTGTTTTCTCTTGTCTTTCTTTCCAGTTTCCCTTATAAGAGACACCAATCATTTTGTATTAGAACCCACCCTAATGAACTTGTTTTAATTTAATTGCCTCTGTAAAGATCCTTTCCCCAAATAAGATCACATTCTGAGGTACTGGAGGTTAGGACTTCAATGTATCTTTTTTGAGGTAACATAATTCATCTCATAACATGGGTCTTGCTTTTTTTGAAATTCAGTCTGACAATCAGTGCCTTTTAGTTGAGATAGGTTGACCATTTACAATGTGATTACTGATATGGTTAAGTTTAAATAAATAATCTTGCTATTTGCTATTTGCTTTCTATTTGTTCTATATGTTATTTTTCCCCCTTTCTCCACTTTTCTGCCTTTTTTGGGGATTAATTTAGTATCAATTGATTCTATTTTATCTTCTTTTTTGCCTTTTTATCTATACTTCTTGTTGTGTCATTTAATGATTGCTCTATGACTTATGGCATACAACTTCAACTTAGTATAGTCTACTTTCAAGTAGTATGAGAATCTTACATTTGCATTTCTTTCTTCTGGGCCTTTGTGTTGCTGTTGTCATATGTTTTAATTTACGCTTGTTAGAAACCCCACACTAGATTGTTATTATTTTTGCTTTAAACAATTGGTTATTTTTTAAAGAAATCTACATAAGAAGAAAAATATTTTATATTTGCCTGTGTATTTACTTATTGTAGTACTCTTAATTCCTTTTTGTGACTCCAGATTTTATTTATAATATAAGAAATTAATTAGATAAATAAGATATCCCTAATCATCTAACAGTAAGTAAGAATGATGATATATAATCTCATTCTCTTGAGCTTATGTGAAGGATTTTTATATTTTTATAGGAATATTTATTGTTATAAAATATTTTTGGAATTTATATATACAGGCTATTCACTTACTTCAAAAAATGATAATTATAATATTTAATTTATACCAGTGGGAGTATATGAAAAATTGAAAATGTAATCATTGAGAAAGAATTTCTTTGATTAATTTTTTAATACATTAGGTCAGTTCTTTACAATCATTTTTATATTATGGCACACAGAGAATATGATCATATCAGTGTGATATACTGAAGTAAACTGATGAGGCTGCTTGATGGGCCCGGAGCTCTGACTCTCCTTGGCTCTCCAAAGTCGTCCAAGGGGTATGAGTATCAATATCAGTATAATGTTTACCTATTGAGAAATTCCACGTTAAGCCACAATACTTCACTGTGGTTATTATTGATACAATGACCATCAGCCTTATTCCAGCTTCATTTAACAAATCCTTATCATTTCATGTTGGGTGGTAGGAAACAGCAACAAAGCTTAACCTGTGACACAATTTTTTATCAAACTTTGGCAGACTTGATGCTCCAACCATAAGTTGGGAATAATAACCAAAAGCAGAAAATATATAATTTGTCATAGGGTCAATACCTGATAATTTCTGAGACTCATGCATACCTTTATTCCATGATTGTGTCTGACAAGAAAACAGATTTATAACTAAATGAAAGACATTAAAATGCTTAGTGACATTGTCTTTTTTCCCCCTCAATTCACTGAAAGTAGAAAGTTTCTCTTTCTAAAAGAAGCAAAGGAGAACCAAACTATATGGCATCACTGAATGACAGTGAATTTCTTTCCACTGAATATTTGGAAAGAAGACTGGAAATACTTAACAGGTAAATTTGCCTATCTTTATATTCAGGTTGATCAAGTTTTACTGAGACTTTAAAGTTCTTAATAATACTGGCCAATGATTCCAGTTGCTGGGTTAAAATTGTAGCTCATCATTTCCCTTCTGAACTTTTTATAAAACTTTATCCAAAGAATCAATAGTCATTGTTGGCAAAGCACATGCTCCTCGCAAATAAGTGCTTTGATCAACAATAATGTCAATGAAGATATTAGTCTTCCCTTTCTAAATTCAATACTATCACAGTCTCCTAAAAGTAATAAAAATAAAGTATAATGCTTGGGTTTGTACAATGAAGCTGTTATGTTAGAATACTGAGAGTGATCAGAGGGCTGCTGAGAGCAAACTTAACCTAATAAATCACTGGCCTCTATTCCAAGTGTAAAATCCTTCCTGAGTGAAAAAGAGAAATGTTTGAACTTGAGTCACATTCTTTTTTAAAAAAGAATCAGCATCAGCTTTGACTTTAAGGCATCAACCAATTTTAGTGCCAGCCATCTGTCAGCTTTCAATTAACTAAATAGTTATTATTAGTCATTTATTGGACTGATACTTGGTTTCTTTGATTTTTTTTTGCATTAATACCAAAATCAGCATTTAACTTTTAAATAACTGAATTCTAAAATTGAGAAGGTTATGCATTGAGCAAATATGTATTTTAAGGCTATATGTTATAACTTAGAAATGGGGGGCCTCAAGTCCAAGGATTGAAGGACCTCTGCTCAATATCATCTAATACAAGGGTCTGTAAGTAACCTCTGACTTTTTGCAGCGATTTTAATAAATTACCTTAAAAATTTTAGAAAGAATATCTTTTTTACAAGGAACTATTTCCACTTTTTTTTGTTGTTGTTGAATAACAGTTTTTAGCTGTTTTATTCACACAAACACTTATTTGTTCATTAATACTTATTCATTAAATGTGCATTTATTAAATACCTACTATGTAGCCAGCTTGTCTTTTGTAGTTGAGAAAACTAATGATAAGTCATGGTGTCTGTTCTCTAAAACTTTTTGGTTTTCTTGAGGGCTGGATATTTAAGTTACTAATTATGGCTATGTAGTAAGTGTTCTCAGAGAGGTAGATTTTATGAACTAAGTGAAATGAACTATGTGAATGAAGTTTAGAATTACAACGTTGGGTGAAAAGCAAATCCCAGATGATTACTTAAACTCTGACAATATTTCTGAAAAGCTAAAAAACAAGCACAACCAAATATTTAGGGATACCTCTGAAACACACTGAAATAATAACGTCGATGATGATAATGATGATGAAAGTTTTAGGGAATAATAAGTCAGGATAATGGCTAAAAGGGAAGAGATCACTGAGAAACACCAGCTAGATGTAACAGTATTGGTATTGTAACCTAAACTGGGTGGTAAAATGTGTTAATTTTATTATTATAATTCATAGAATGAGTATGTGTTTTTTGGGTATGTATGATTTTGTTGAATTATTTTACTTTTTATTGAGGAAAATTTCAATCTTATACAAATGTAGAGAGACTAGTATAATATACCTCATGTTCATGTCACCAGCATCAGTGTGGATTAATTTATGGAAAACTTCATTTAATCCAATGCCCCACCCACATTATTCCCTTGATAATTTTTTTTTAACATATACATATATCCACCCTTTTTCTGATTCTTTTCCCATATAGACCATTACAGAGTATTGAATAGAGTTCCCTATGCTATACAGTATGTTCTTATTAGTTATCTATTTTATATATAGTAGTGTGTATATGTCAGTCCCAATCTCCCAATTTATCCCTCCCCCTCCCTTACCCCTTGGTAACTGTAAGTTTGTTTTCTACATCTGTGACTCTATTTCTGTCTTGTAAATAAGTTCATTTGTACTGTTTTTTTAGATTCCACATATAAGCGATATCATATATTTGTCTTTCTGTCTGGCTTACTTCACTCAGTATGACAATCTCTAGGTCCATATTGCTGCAAATGGCATTATTTTTGTTCTTTCTTATGGCTGAGTAATATTCCATTGTATATATGTACCACATCTTCTTTATCCATTCCTCTGTCAATGGATATTTAGGTTGCTTTCATGTCCTGGCTATTGTAAATAGTGTTGCAATGAACATTGGGGTGCATGTATCTTTTCGAATTATGGTTTTCTCTGGGTGTATGTCCAGGAGTGGAATTGCTGGGTCATATGGTAGTTCTATTTTTAGTTTTTTAAGGAACATGCATGCTCTTTTCCATAGTGGCTGTACCAATTTACATACCCACCAACAGTGTAGGAGTGTTCCCTTTTCTCCACACCCTTTCCAGCATTTATTGTTTTTAGATATTTTGTTGATGGCCATTCTGACCGGTATGAGGTGATACCTTATTGTAGTTTTGATTTGCATTTCCCTAAAAATTAGTGATGTTGAGCATTTTCTCATGTGATTTTTGGCCACCTGTATGTCTTCTTTGGAGAAATGTCTATTTAGCTGTTCCACCCATTTTTTGATTGGGTTGTTTTTTTTAATATTGAGCTGCATGAGCTGTTTGTATATTCTGGAGATTAATCCCCTGTTGGTTGCTTTGTTTGCAAATATCTTCCACAATTCTATTATCATTCTTTAAAAAATTAAACCTAATTCCTCAGAATTATCAAATATCCAGTGTTTAAATTCAAATTTACCATTATCTCATTATTTTTAAAAGTATATATATATATATATATATATATATATATATATAGTTAAAATTAGGATCCATACAAGGAACAACCATATAGTAAATCTATAGGTTCCCTTTCAAATGTTTTTTCTTCATTTTAAAAATGAACTTTTTTTAAACAGAAGTTCTAGGCTCATAGCCATATTAAACAGAAGGTACAGAGATTTCCCACATACTCCCTGCCCCCATTTATGCATTATCCCCCATTATCAACATCCTCCACCAGAATAGTACATTTGTTATAACTGATGAACATACACTGACCCATCATAATCACCCAATTCATAATTGATATTATGGTTTACACAGTCTGTGGTTTGTACAAATGTATCCACCATTATGGTATCATACAGTGTATTTTCACTGCTCTAAAAATCTGTGTTCTACCTCTTCATGCCTCCCTCCCGCATAACTCCTGACAATCACTGATCTTTTTTACTTTCCCCATAGTTTTGCTTTTTCCAGAATGTCACATAGTTGGAATCATACAGCATGTGGCCTTTTCAGATTGGCTTCTTTCACTTAGTAATATGTATTTAAGGTTCTTCTATGTCTTTTCCTGGCTTGATAAATCTTTTCTCTTTAGTGATGAATAATATTCCATTGTCTGAATGTACCATAGTTTATTTATTTATTCACCTATTGAAGGACATCTGAGTTTCTCCCAAGTTTTGGCAATTATGAACAAAGTTGCTATATATATCTGTGCACAGGTTTTTGTGTGGACATAATTTTCAGTCCTTTGGGTAAATACCAAGGAGCATGATTGCTGGATCATCTGTGAGCTTGTATAGTGTTATTTGAAAATGTATTTGTATTAGCTATAATGTATATTGCAAACTCTAGGGCAACCACTGAAAAAAAGTTAAAAAAAAAAGTATAACTGATATGCTCACAGTGTGAGTACACCAGATCATCCTAATTCCTCCTTCCATCCCTTGTATAACTGCTGTCATTCATTTCACTTATACATAGGCATATATATATATTAATATATGTCTATATATACATACATAGTTGAATACATTGTTGCTATTATTATTTTGAACAATTAGGTCAATTGAAAATAAGAAAAGTAAAAGTTTTTATTTTACCTTCACTTGTTTCTTCTCTGTTGCTCTTCCTTTCTTCATGGATACAAGTTTCTGTCCTATAACATTTTTCATCTGTCTAAAGAATTTATTTTAACATTTCTTGCAGTGTAGATCTCTGATAACAAATTCCCTCAATTTTTGTTTCTCTCAGAAAGTCTTTATTTCTCATTCTCTTTTGAAGAATAATTTCACATAGTATAGAATTCTAGGCTGATTTTTTTTGTTTTCTCAATACTTTAAATATTTCAGTCCACTCTTGCACTACTTGCATGGTCTCTGAGTAGTTAGAAGTGATTCTTATCTTTGTTCCTCTGTAGTAAAATGTTTTTCCTCTGGCTTCTTTCAGGATTTTTCTTTATCTTTGATTTTCTGTAGTTTGAAAATGATACGCCTAGGTTAGGTTGTTTGGGGTTTTTTTGGCGTTTTTTTTTTGGTGGGGACAGTTGGTCATTTATATGGTTTTGTGTTCTCTGAGCTTATCAGATCTGTGGTTTGGTATCTGACAATTTGCGGAAATCCTCAGGGGGAGAGGAAAAATGTAGAGAGTAGTACATTATTTTTCCAGATATTTCTTTTGTTCAGTTCTCTCTTTTCCTTTTGGAATTCCCATTACATGTATGTTACACCATTTGTAATTGTTCCATAGTTTTGGGGTATCCTGTTCTTTTTTAAAATCTTTTTGCTTTTTGCTTTTCAGTTTTGGACGTTTTTAGTGAGATATCCTCAAGCACAGAGGTTCTTTCCTCAGCTGTGTCCAGTCTACTAATGAGCCCATCAAAGGCATTCTTTATTTCTGTTACAGTGTTTTTTATCTCTGCCATTTCTTTTTGTTCTTTCTTAGAATTTCCATCTCTCTGCTTACATATTCGATCTATTATTGCTGTCTACATTATCTTTAGAGCCTTAGCAGCTTTATTGAGATATAGTTGACATAAAACATTGGATAAGTTTAATGTGTATAATGTGATTATTTGATACACATATACATTGTGAAATGATTACCATAATAAATTAATGCATACATCATCTCAAATAATTACCATTTTCTAAGCAGCTGCGTAGCACAGGGAGATCAGCTCCGTGCTTTGGGACCACCTAGAGGGGTGGGATAGGGAGGATGGGAGGGAGATGCAAGAGGGAGGGGATTTGGGGTTATATGTATATGTATAGTTGATTCACTTTGTTATACAGCAGCAACTAACACAACATTGTAATTAATTATACTCCAATAAAGATGTTAAAAAAACAACAGTGAGATACCATTATGTACCTATTAAAATGGCTAAACTGGGGAAAAAAAATTACCATTTTTTGTTGTTAGTGGTGAGAACATTTAAGATGTACTCTTTTAGGAACTTTCAAAAATACTATATGGTATTGTTAATTATAATCACTGTGGTGTACATTAGATCTCTAGAAGCTATTCATCTTACTGGAAGTTTATACTCTTTGATCAACATCTTCCCTTTTCTCCCACCCCCCAGCCCCTGGCATTCACCAATTTACTCTCTGTTTCTATGAGGTTGAGCCTGTGGCATCTTAATCACAGCTGTTTTAAATTCCAAGTCTGTTAATTCCAACATGTCTGCCATATCTGAGTCTGATTCTGATGCTTGCTTTGGCTCTTCAAACGGTGGGGTTTTTTTTTGTTTTGGTTTTGTGGGGTTTTTTTTTTTTGCCTTTTTGTATGTTTAGTAATTTTTTTCTTGATAGCTACAAATGATCTACTGGGTAAAAGGAACTTCTGTAAATAGACCTTGCGTAATGAGGTGGTGAGATGTGGAGGGAGGGGTAGCATTCTATAGTCCTAGGTCTCAGTCTTTAAGTGAGTTTGTATCCCTGGGCTGTGAACCATACACAGCTTCGCATTTTCCTTAAGTGGGATAGGATGACTGCAGGCAGCTGGAGTTGCCAATTTCCTCTCCCCCAGGTCAATTAGGCTCTGATAAAACCTCAGCAGTTTAGCCTCTAGTTAAATAGTTTCAGCTGTGGGCAGACCTTGTTAAGAGTAGAATGCTGTGGCATGTTTCAGAATGGTTCCTTTTCCCTTTCCCCTGCCAGAAGCACAAGGTGATTTTTCTCCTAGATTCACTGTGAGAACCTGGTGGAATTCTTGGAGGTAAAATTCACAAAAGTGCGGCGTTCCCCTAATGACTGGTCCTCCTCTGGTTTTTATCTCTCAGAGGGGTCCATGTTGAGCCTTCACCAGTTCGTCAGTTACAGTTCGGATTTCCCTGCCTGGTTCCTGCAGAAGCTTGTGCTCCTGGTAAGTTGTGATTCTCTATATTCCTCTGTTGATATCTACAATCTTGGGGACAGCGGTTTGCCGTGTGACCTTACTTCTGTTACAGAGCTAAGAAAAGTTGTTGGTTTTTCAGTTTGTTCTGCTTTTTACTTTTTGTTCGAAAGATGTAGCGACTTCTAAATTCTTACATGTCAGACTGGAAACCAGACTAGAAGTCTCTTTTTTTCTTAACCAGTCTGTTGTAGAGTCTTTAGTTATCTATCTGAATTTTATTGCATTTTACTGGGCCTGTCCTTATGATAGCATTTAACATCTTTCTCTGTACTCTGCAAATTGGTAATTGGCGGAAGAAGTTTGATCTGATTTCATTTTAAATTTTTGGCAAGATTGCTTACAGATGGTATATATAGTTCTCTAAGGAAGTTTGCGATATCTGGATAGCTCTCTTCTTGTGATGTTAGCAGCCATTGATATTGCACAGATTCATTAATTCACTTGGGGTTGTAAAATGATGATATTCTATTGCCTTTTGCATTTGTTATTTGATTAACTTCTCTAAAAAGAAACCTCCCCTCATCAGCTGTTTGGTTACCAAAAGATGCAGTTGGTATAGGAAAGGCAGAACAAAGGCTTGTGTTGCTTTACCAGTTTTCAGGAAAATGAGCTGATTCTCAAGCATTCTGCATTGATGCACAATAAGTTTTACTTATCACTGTGAACTCCAGGATTAAGTGGATTCAGTATGATTCAATCTACTGCAGTTACTTCCTCATTGAGGTTCAAGTTTTCCCACCTTTGGCCAGGATGGTTTGGGCTTTTTTTTTTTTTTTTTTTTTTTTTTTGACATGATTTAATAGTCTTTGTTATCTTTGCTATCTGGTACATCAAGTCATTTCACGTGTTCATCTTATACATTTCCTGACACAAACCTGGATTGGGAGTCGTCTATTTTGTTAAACCTTGTTTATTTTCATAAGAAATATATTTTAAGATCACAGTCAGGATAGTAGGGATATTCATCACAACTGAGTAGGATATTTGGTAATTGTTTTTGGGCCTTTTTACTGGAAAAGCCAGACTATCTTTCTATCTATCTAGAGATTGGTAAAGTTACAATTCCCTGCATTTTTGGCGGGTTCTGTTCCGGTTGCTCCCTACCTTAAGGCAACATCTATCTAGAAGTTGATTTATATTCAGTCCATGTTTTAAAATTGGGTTTAAATCTTAACTTTGCCACTTAACTGTGTGGCCTAGGGCAAGTTTCTTGGCTTCTCTTTGGGTAGAGTTCATCATTTGTATTAAAAAGGACTATTGAATTGGTGTGCCAATCTCAAAATTATCTTGTAATAGGTGTGTAGTTAGTATATAAAATATACTTAGA
Source organism: Balaenoptera ricei (assembly GCF_028023285.1). Taxonomy (NCBI): domain Eukaryota; kingdom Metazoa; phylum Chordata; class Mammalia; order Artiodactyla; family Balaenopteridae; genus Balaenoptera; species Balaenoptera ricei. The sequence goes on from NC_082648.1 coordinate 74,845,763, forward strand.
AGAAGATCTGGCATATAAAAGCAGTATGTGTTATTATTATTATTAATCATCCAAAAGCAATATATAGATTTAATGTATTTTTAAATTTATATAAATGCTTTCATATTTGTGTAAAATTCTGAAACTTTCTTTTTTCACTCAATATTATGTTTTCATATTCTATCCATGTTGATATTTAAAGTGGTTCATTCATTTTGAAATATGTGGTAATAAATATATATATGTAATATACTTTAAAATATATATGGTAATATATAGTAATAAAGAGATACATGTGTATACATGTGTTTAGTTCTCCCAAGAAATTTAATTCATTCTCACAATTTCAATTATATGTACTGATAACTACAAAATATATTTTTACTTTCAACTTTCTCCTAAACTCCAAATCCTTATGCCTCCCTGTGGTAGACTGAAATAATGGCCGTAATATTTCCTCTGTTTCCCTATACCTTGAATATGGGCTGACCTTGAGACTCATGTTGACTGATAAAATGTGGTGGAAATTATGTTGTACAACTGTGACCCTAGGCCTTAAGAGGCCTAACAGTTAACATTTTCACTCTCTTGGAACACTATTTTGTAAAAAACGAAACAAAACAAAAAACCGAAATCAAAAAACCAGTCTAGCCTATTGGTGGATGAGAGGACATATAGGGGAATACCAAGTGCTGAAGACAAAAGCCAGGACCAATTTCAACCATATGAATGAGACCATTTTGTACTATCCACCCCAGCTGAGCCGTTAGAATGACTACAGCTACGTGGGATAGCAAAGTACATCTCATGGGCTAAATCCAGTCTACTGCTTGTTTTTTATTTTCCTTGGTTGCTTTTGGGCTACAGTAGCAGAGTTGAAGAGATGTGACAGAAACTGTATGACCCAGAGTTAAAATAGTAACTATCTTGTTCTTTACGAAAAAGTTTGCCACTGTTACTTTAAGCCAATAGTTTGTTTGGCTTTGGGTTTTGGGTTTTGTTTGTTTGCTTGTTTGTTCAACAGAGCAGTATATAGCCAATGTACTCTGCTGTTCTCCAGATCTAAGTTTGCCCTTTCTCCTGCATTTACTAGCTCTAACAATATTATCTCTATCCATTTACCTAAACTAAAACATAGAAAGCAAGTAAGCATTTCTGCATTCCTCCTCTTCCATACCTCCCTATCTAATTTATCACCAAATCTTGTTGAATATATATTTTATATCTTTTTGGATACACCTCTTTTACAATGCTCTTCTTCAAGATCCTGTAAAATCTTTCCAGGATAACTATATTTGTCTCATTTATTCATTTATTTACTTATGAAACAAACCATTTTTTTTGTTAGGTACTGGACATAAAGAGATTAATAATCACAATCCATGTAATTAACAATAAAATAGTGTAGTGAAAATGACAAGTTAATAAGTGCTGATGGAGAAAAACAGATAAAATCATGGAAGCACGGAGGAGGGGCATTGAATTCAGTCCAGTTCATTCAGTCAGGGAAGAGCTTTCTAGTTAAGGTAATGCTTAAAGTGATATGGAGTAGAAACGGGATTCTATGCAGAGGAGACACTATAATTAAAGATACAGTGGAGAAACAACAGAATTTGTGGGAAAAAAAAAAAAAAACAGAAAGAAGTTTGATATTCCTGGAGCAGTGAGAAATGAAGGTAGAGAGGTAGGCATGCATGAGCTAAATCACAGAGGGCTTTTATCCTGAAGATGCACGAACACTTTCTATGGAAGTACCCAGACACATTTTGTTTCAAATTAATTTTGATAGCTTCACTTTCCATGTTTACTAAACTTGATCAGTCTGTGAATGGTATGTAGTCCAACTATTCATGTTGGTTCTTACTTCCTATCTCCTTTCATAGTCACACTTATCCCTCTGGGAAGTGAGAAGAAGGAAAGAAAGAATAGCATGGGTCATTTGTCAGATGATTGCTTCTTCATTCCAAGTTCAACCTGCTTGTGATACTGGGGCTCAATCTTGTAAACATTTCTCCTTTGCCAGTAGAGGGCTGTGGAGTAAAATTACAGGAGGGAGGGGCTTCTCCTTCGGATTCAAGTACACCCACTCTCAGCTGGCTACCGCAGTGTGTGGCAGACAGCAGGATGCAGAACCCACAGTGGTTCTCACCTTCAAGTGTGCCAGTCTCAGCATGTATTTTCCTATCTGGCAGCCTTGGCCTAGTGATCATGGACCAACTCTGACCCATGGTAACCCTGCTAACTTCACCACCATCTAGTAGGCACAACCACACCTTCTCCAAAGAGGTCTGGATTCCAGCTTTGAGAAGGGGGCCCCTTTTCAAGCTTATTCCTTCTTTCAGTACTCTCCCTCAGTCCTACAATACTTTTTAACATTCTTCTTCATTTCATTTTAGTAGCTAATTCTGTGAAAAGTTAATTTTTTTTTTTTCTCATATCATACTTACTCAAATTACTGAGTGGTTTCTTTCTCTTGGTTGGACCCTAATGATACAAAGTACTAATTAAACATCCAAAATATTTATATGGTGCATCCTCACTAAGAATAAAATTGTCAGGATGCCAAAAAGAAAATTTGAAGTACTGAGAAGCATAAAGCTTTGTAATGTTAATAATTATAAGCCATGGTCATGTCTCATGTCTTTCCTGTCTTATATAAATTTTTGCTAAGAAGGATATGTGAAGTTGGAAGCAGAGTGTTTTGGCCTCTGAGATTTTTTGAATTAGAATATCTTCAAGAGTGGAAAAGTGAAACTTCCATGTTTGGTCATGATAGAGAAACAGGAAGCAGACACCTTCCCTCCTCCACTTAAACAACTGAAAAGGGCAAACATATATGAAACAATGATTTTCATACATGGACAACAGGCAGTGCAGGACAGTGATTCCTTAAGAAGAGGAAACAAATGAGCTGAGCCATAGAATTGTCCTATCTTATTGCCTGCATTGAATTTCCAGGTCATAGGACAAGTAGGGGTATCCACACAGAGCCTCCTAACACACAGAATACTGAATAGTCCTCAGAAGAGTATTGCCTCAGTAGTGAGGCCAAATCAGCCCTAGATTAAAAAACTGTTTAGGAACACCTAACAGAGCTTAAAAGCATTCCCTTAAAGGATCTAATTGTTTCCAAGTAACTTAATTGTCCCAGAAAAAAAACGAAACAACAAAAACAGCAACAAAACTAAACAACTGCTGAAGCAAAACAAAATCTGACACCCAGCAACATAATACTCACAATGTCTAGAATCCAATAAGAAATTAACAGATATTCAAAGAAACAGGAAATTATGGCCCATAATGAGGAGAACAATCAGTCAATAAAGAAGCAAAATTACAGAGATAATATTGATAGAATCAGTAGGCAGGTGTTTGTTGTAAGGAGTCATGTTAAATCATAAAGTGTATTGGAAAATGAAGTGAGATATTTTCTAGAAAAAAGTCCGAATTGATTGATTGCCTTGATCATTAGGATTGACTTTACCAATTTATTTATATGCTGATCATTTTTCAATAATGAGCTAGTTACAATGTTTTGACAAAAATCAAATATAGGGCTTCCCTGGTGGTGCAGTGGTTAAGAATCTGCCTGCCAATGTATGGGACGTGGGTTCGAGCCCTGGTCCTGGAGGATCCCACATGCCGCGGAGCAACTAAGCCCGTGCACCACAACTACTGAGCCTGTGCTCTAGAGCCCGCGAGCCACAACTACTGAGCTGGCGTGCTACAACTACTGAAGCCTGCGTGCCTAGAACCCGTGCTCCGCAACAAGAGAAGCCACCGCAATGAGAAGCCTGCGCACCGCAACTTAGAGTAGCCCCCGCTCTCCGCAACTAGAGAAAGCCGGCGCACGGCAACAAAGACCCAATGCAGCCAAAAATAAATAAATAAAATAAATAAACTTTTTTTAAAAAAAGAAAAGAAAAACATTAAAAATATATATCTTTAAAAAAATCAAATGTAAAAATGTGATATGATAAAATTGTCGTGTTGGCAAATATATATTTATACTAATAATACTTAGATTTATCCTACTGTTTCTGTGTATATTAAGCAAGGTGTCTCTAAGTGAAAGCATGATGGGCATAATTAATAGTTATTTGAAAAGTTTTGGTAAAGTCTTTTTGGTAGACTTTCCTAGAACTAAGAAATTGAGTGATCCAAATAACTGGGTAAAAAATCCTATTGAATATCAAATGGTTTAAAAATCTTGGCCTTCAATGGAATTAATAAAGAAATAATTGAATTTTTAAATGTTGGTTTTTTATTTTTGATAATATATTGGCATGTGATTTTTTGCATGTTATTTGGAAGTACTTCAAATAATTGAGTGAAATTCTTCAACAAAGTTTCTTCCATTCTAATTTATTTATGTTACCAATGTTTCTCAGGATGTGTATCAATAAAAGTGAAAAATATAAATATAACTGGATATGAATTCTAGCTCATACTAACAAATTATTATCATCAAATATATAAACTGATAAAAAGCAGCTTCATCTATATCATAAGTATATTCATTCCATTAACATTTACTTTGTTTTAAAATTACAAAAATTTATCTTTGACCAACTGTTTACTACTAATAATTATAATAATAATGAAATCCCAAAGAAATTTTTGACACATAGGCCTTTTGATCTGAGGAATAAAAACATCAACTCATATACAATTTTTTGTTAAGAAGATTATCTTAATATTTTGATTAAGATAATCAAAAAGCTCTTGAGACATAAAATATATTTTATATAAGGCTAAAATCTCGTGCAGAAATGAAAAACTATGAGTTTAAGGAGCAAAAAGAATTATATAAGATTTCTGACTGGTTTGTTTATAAATTTTTCATAGATGAATGTTAGTTTGAAATCACTATGCTGTTTAGATTCTACTGATATTTTTAAATGAGTGATATCAGTTTTAATTAACATCAGTATTTTTAATATTTTGGAAATTTTATCCTTTCAACCATTCAAGTAGGATAAAAAATTTTAGAGGTAAGCTTTAAAATGTGGAAGGGTTACAAAGCTTTTCAAATATTCTTCAAGGAAGTAAATAAGAAAATAACATTTGAAAAGCACTTCTATAGCTGATAAAACTATTAGAGATTTTAATCAGAAAAAGGACCTGGTCACATTATATTTTAGATAAAAATCTGCTGCTGTGTTAAAAACAGATTTGAGGGGGAAAAGAATATAAGGAGAAAAAAATTAGGTAGAAGATGGTTGAGATCTTACAGGTAATTGAGGGTGAGGAAGTTGTATAGAGGAAGTGGCAACAGAATTTGCAGGTTCTAAAACATTTAGGAGACATAGTCATCAGGAGTTGACTTCCTATGTGGTTCCCTAGTTTTATTTAGGTTTTCTGCCCTCTAAGCCACCCTCCCTGTGGCTACTCAAATTAATCTTCTAAAACATATGTGATCATGTCCTTTACTTAGCTTAAGTTCTTGGTAGATTCCCATTTTTATTTTTTAAGTCAGAGTAAAAGCTAAGATGCTGTAAAAAGATACCCCAAAGTTCAATGACTTAATGAAAGAGATTGTTTCTCTCTTGTAACAATCCGACAGGCACAGGCAGGTAGGGCTGCTTCTTTTTTACAAGGTTACCTGGGTTCCAAGGTTTTTTTCATCTTGCTAACTCTCATCCTCTAGGGTATGTCCTCAACTGCATGGTCAAGGCTGAATTGCCACCATGTTCATGTTTGAGGCCATTAGAAATGTGTGAGGAGAAATTAGTAAATCCAGACTAGCAATTTCCTTTTAATAAAGTGATGCCAATATTGCATGCATTACTTCCACCTACATTCCATTAGTGAGCACTTAGTTAAATGGCTACACCTATGTGCATAGGAAGCTGAGAAATGCAATCTAGCTAGCTGGTCATGTGTCAATGAAGGAGGAGAGAATAGATTTGAAAAGAAAACTATCAGTCTGCCAACCATGTATGCATAATTGTGTTCAAGGCAAGATATTCACATCACCTTTTCATCCATTCAACAAGTATTTGGTTCTTTGTCTTCACCCTATCAAACTACCTCTGTATTTAATTTCAGTGGACTACATTTTCATGGACTCTTATGGTGTCATGCCTTTGTTCACAGAGCTGCTATTGACTACAATGCTGTCTTCCCAATTTTGTCTCTTTTCAGTAAATTGTTGATATCTTTTTCTTTAATAATGGATGTAGTTGGAACATGAACATTGGTCTTCTTATGCTGAGTCAAGTGAAGCAGGTTACCAGAATGAGGTTTCTGAGGAGTGACTTGGTAGTGAAAGTGTGAATAGAATATTATCCTCCATATAGGGTTAGGCTACCCTTTTATAAACTTGGTGCTTAGGTGGGTGACAGTTTTACCCAACCGTATGGAGAGCAGGTGGGAATCAGAGCTCATATGTGTAGGAATTTGTTGAGTTCTTTTTCCCTGTCTTTTTCTCTCTCTTTGGTCAGCCATGTAGTGAAATTGGTATTTGATTGCTATGTTGGTCCTTGTTCATTATTGCTTTTTATATATTATTTAGTTTCACTATTATTGAGGATTGCTTTAAGAAAGAAAAAAAGTCCAATGATATAACTATACATTCTTGTATTTTTTTTCTAAAAGGCATTGAAATTGCTTCCTAAGCAATCTTTTAATTAGTATTTTGTTTTCTCCTATGGAATAGTGCCCTTTGGTAGAAAAGAGGGCTTCCAATTGTAGTAAAGGTTTTAGATTTCTACTTCCTCAGTTTATATGAACTCTCTATATTAATTGACATCTACTTTTACGACATTTATCTCCTATTTTATTCACTGGCAACAGGGTTTTGAAAAGCATGATTTCATTAGGAAAATACCTAACAGCCAATTTAGTGTTCCTTAAGTGGATTAAATACTACAGAAAAGTTATTAGAGTGCCTGTTTTCAATTTTCCCATAGGTGACACATAGCTAGTACCATTCTAAATGTATAAAAGATGAATTAATTCATTGCATGTGACAGTAATCTTAGGACATTAGGGCTTAATTCTCACAGAAACCCAGTCCTAGACAAAGAATCTGGCCAAGGGATTCCAAAATTATTCTTGAGAAAGACATCTTGCTAAAATAGAATCATGAGATTTTTATCTTGATTTTTGGTGATAAAAGTATGCAGATGTGAGCTGAAGGGTTTATTTTGTGATTTAAGATGAATGAATTTTCTCTTTTCTACTTAACTACGTCATAGGCAATAGTTTTAACATTACTTTAAGAAGTGTTTAATACCAATAAAAAGAAATCTTTTTTTAAAAACTGCTAGTACTGGAAAGTTAAAAATAACAGACCCTTGGGAATAAGGGTAAAAATATTTCTTTAAATATTTAGAACAAGAAGAGTTTGCTTGTTGTAAGAGTTTTAAGCCATTTCTATCTTTTTTTTTTTAACTTCTAAGAGCAGATACAAACTAATATCCCTGACTTCATATAAATTTGAATTTTTATATAACCATTGCAGCTCAAATGCAGCTCAAATGTCAAGCACAGTGCCTGTTACATAAAAGACGCTCAATAAATATTAGTTTTCTTCTCATCTTCCTCCTCTTTCTCTTCTTTCTTTTTCTCTTCTTCCCTCTATCCTTCTCTTTTCTCAGGAAAAAAAATTATGAGTTTGCTCATATGTGTAAAAAGATTTTTAAAAGACATAGATGGCAAAAAAAGAGGCTTTTCTAGAGTCATTGAGAAAGCATATTACAGCACCAAGATATCTAACATATATATATATGTTTTTATCCCAGCAACTAGAACATGTTAGCTCTTTTCAAGTTGATACATGTTATAATTGTATTGTGCTTTACATCACATATTTGTGTTGTTTGGTTTAGGTTTGTTCTAGCAGTCTTAGCTGCTATTATACCTCAATTTTAGTTTTAAGATGGTTGGAAGAAAATTAAAATAGGGACTTCCCTGGTGGTGCAGTGGTTAAGACTCCACCTGCCAATGCAGGTGACACAGGTTCAATCACTGGTCCAGAAAGATCCCACATGCCATGGAGCAACTAAGCCCGTGCGCCACAACTACTGAGCCTGCGAGCCACAACTACTAAGCCCACACGCCACAACTACTGAAACCCTCACGCCTAGAGCCCATGCTCCGCAACAAGAGAATCCACCGCAATGAGAAGCCCACGCAGCGCAACGGAGAGTAGCCCCCACTCGCCACAACTAGAGAAAGCCCAGGCGCAGCAACGAAGACCCAACACAGCCAAAAATAAAAAGATAAATAAATTAATTAATTAAAAAAAGAATTAGTATGAAAAAAGTAAAATACCTAAGTAAAATATTTTATATTGATTATGTGATGAAATTATAATCTTTTGTATACTTTAGATTAATTAAAATATTAAATTTTCACTTGTTTCTTTTTTATTTTTTAAAAACATGGCTACAAGAAAGTTTAAAATCACATGCGTGGCTCACATTTCTGTTGGATGATTAATTCTACAATATCATGATACCCTTACATATATATGGGATTAGAGAACATATCTACCAGGAGAAAGCCCATTCATCCCTGTTTTATTTATCTATCCGTCCATCCCTCCATCCTTCCAACCATCCACCTATTCATTCATTTAACATATACTCCCTAGGTTTTATAGATGTAATCATGGGGAAATAGACATGGTCATTCTCTTCATGAATCATACAGTTTTGTGAAGGAAAAATTCATTAGTTAACTATTCCACCAGTAAATGTACAATTAGAACCTGTGTTAGGTTGGAAAGCTGTGTGGGTCATAAGAGCCATACAGAAGGAAACTAAGCTTAGATTGGGGATAGGGAGTATAAAAAGGTCTATACCTTTAAAGGATCGGGCATTTGGCCTCATAGCTAAAGGATGAGTGGAAATTAGTTAGGCCAGAGTGTGATGGGAAGAGAAGGAAGACCATCCCAGATGATTCTTTTCAGAGTCTTGGAGCAAGATGACCCATGGCACCAAAGGAGAACAGGAAGCATTCCCCAGGATGAGACTGGAGAGAGAGGTACAGGCCAAATCAAAAAATCTTGAGGAGACAAGCAGCTGAGAAGTAGAAAACATCAGCAATGGCTCTTACAAACTTGTATTGGCACATGAGAAGCTAGTGGGCAATTTTTGTTAGGGTCAGGAACTCTGTAAAGGTCATTTTTGGTTGTTATATTGTTTGCTTTTGATATTTTGGTACCACATATAGATTTGGAAATGTGCTGTGGAATTATGGTGGCTTTTATGCCAGATCTGTTTTTTTCTTTAGCGTTTAATTGCAGAGCTGCTTTTAACAAGGTTATTCCAGTTTAGTCATGCCAAAATGAGCAAGGCCATAAGGACACAGAGAGAAGATACTCTCGGGAATTTATATGTAATCGCTCTACCTCCTGCCAAAAGAGCCAGATGGGAATCCAACCGAAAAAAATAAACAAAACAAAGAGTTCTTAAGAGGAAAGAAGGGACCATTTTTTGGTTATCCCTTCGATCAGAAGATTTTTCTGAGTTCTTTTCTGCCCAAATCTTGGTGGATTGGGATTTGTTTTAATAAGGCAGGTTCTCTTCTTGATCATCACTAAACACTGGCACTGATTCTGAGCATGATTGTGGTAATATATGCAAAAGCATAATATAGGTTGTAAAGTACCATATAAAATTTATTTCTATGGTCCTTGATCAGTGAGGATCACAGCTTCCCACTCAAAGGCTAGCTGCATTATTTTTTCCATATCCCTTTTTTATTCAAATGAATAAGAAAAGAAAAAAAAAAACCTCACAGTGAAGCCACTTCCCGTAGTTTTAAAGTTTATCTACTTAAACTACAAATTTTTCTGGGAAAAGATCTATAAATAACTGTGAAGCTGAGGAATGCATGGGAAATTAAAGTTAATACGGAATGCACTGCTTGTTTTTTGGGTTTTCAAGTAAACTGCTTTCTGGTTGGTTTGTTGGACAACACATGGTTAACTGGTTGGGGACATTATATAACATTGGGGAGACTGACCTATTTTTTTGACAGACAATTCAAATCGTGTTTAAAATATGCTTTAGCATATGTGATCTTGTGATTTATAACAGGAAATGTATATTTGGTCTTCCTCCCATCGGCCCAGAGCTCCTAAAACCCTCGGAATTACCTAAGTGATAAGAGATAAAGGTGTCTTATGTTAATGACTGACTTTTGGACTGCACCTAATGATGTGGGCGGTTGCCAGGAGAACTAACCCTGTGATTAAAGGGTTGGAACTTTTAGTCCCACCCCCAAACCCTGGGGAGAGTGGAGAGACTGGAGGTTGAATCAACTGCCAACAGCCAATGATTTAATCAATTGTACCTATTTAATGAACCAGTAATCTAAGTAAGTAAAATGTGTCTCTGAGTTCTGTGAGCTGTTTTAGCAAATTAATCGAACCTAACTGGGAGGTCGTGGCAGCCCCTTATTTATAGCCAGTTGGTCAGAGGACCGGGTAACAACCTGGAGGGGGTTGTAGAAACCTCTAATCTATAGCTAGTTGGTCAGAGTGGCTGAAGTGGCTGAAGACACAACTGGTGTCTGAAGTGTGTGTGTGTTGGGAGTGGAGGTGGGCGGGTGCAGTGTTGCAGGACTGAGCCCTCAACCTGTGGACCATGACGCTATCTCTGGGTAGATAGCGTCAGAACTTAGCTGAATTCTGAGACACGTTGCTGGTGTAGGATAATTGCCTGTTGGTGTGGGAACCCCCAACTTTCCCTTTACCCCACTCCCCACACACATTGGAATTGGATCCAGGAACCCAAAAGAGCATACCTGCAGCAAAACTAAGTACACACAGGAAACATGTCACCGTGGCTTTTATGTGTTTGGGAAAACTGAAATATATTTATTTATTTATAAGACCTTTCAGAAAAATCTTCCAAAATAACATAAAAAGAAAATTTGGAGGCAAGATTTTGCAAGTAGAATAGAAGTTTTTAAACGATTAGAGTATGAATAAGACTATATAACCAAGAAACTGTTTATTAGAAAAAATGATGCTGATTTTGGATTTGGAATGAATTATCCAGTTTGTGGATTTGCAAATTTTCATTTCCCTTCTCCTTTCATCTCTTATTCCCTGATGCTATCAGGTTTGTTCTTTGTTGTTAGCTGAATATTTTTTTGCTTGCATTATATGACTTATTTTTTAGGAAGAAAAGCAGAGGAATGATCAAAATTAGTGAAAATCTGGACAAATCAGTCTCATTTAAAGAAACAAGTTAAAACCTTGGCCCAGTGACCTCCCCATTCTTTTCACTGCATGCAAAATACAAGTTACTCTCTCCAAGAGTCACAAAGTAGCTATCCTAATCCTAAACCCTAGTCAGAATCCTTTATCCACACTCATCCAAGCATTTCCATGGGTTAGTAAATCCCCAGGCTGTTCTAAATGAGAAGTTTAATTTGACCAGCTAACAAGAAAGTCTTCTACTAGGTCATTTTCTGTAACCATCTCCTCATTCACATTGGACATTTAAGAACCTGAGTGGTCAAATAATCCAAGAATTCTGTCTAAGTCTAAAATCTTCATAATTCCAGGCTGAATGGTGAGGATGTTGGGAGACAGAAAGGCTGAGTTTTCTTTCTGAGAGTGTCTCCTCCCTAGTGACTTGGGAAACCTGAGATAATCCCACCGAGACCAGGCACCTGCCTTTCTCTGCCAGACGGTATGAATTTTGCATTTAAGACTGTTAGATAGCACTATTATGAATGCTAAAAGTAGGTTTAGTCAGAGTGCCAATTATATTTAATTCATGGGCTAAAATAATAAAAGGTGGGGGTTTGCAGTATCCTTCATTTCCTCTGTTCTTTGCACTGGATCAGGAGAAAGGAACTCTCAGGCCAGCAAAACCAATTGTTGCGTGTAGTAGTGTAACCTGTGCAGGTCTCTGACTCTTAAGAAAGAAGTCTTGACATTATGTCTGCAGTGGTTTTCTTTCTTGCAAGTCAGATCAATTCAACCTAATCCAATTTTACTTGACCTATTCTGTATTCCAAGCACTATGCTTAGTGCTAGAGATACAATGGTAATTGTATTAGGCAGGGTTCTCCAGAGAGGGAAAGAGGGGGAGAGGGAGATTTTTTAGGAACTGGCTCATGTAATGATGGTGCCTGCTAAGTCCAAAATCTGCAGGATAGGCCTACAGCCTGGAGACCCAGGGAAGAGATGCAATTCCAGTGTGAAGGCTGTCTGCTGGCTGAATTCCCTTTTCCTCCAGGCGGTCAGTCTTTTTCTATTAAGACCTTCAATTGATTGGATGAGGCCCACTCATATTATGGAGGGTAATCTGTTTTACTCAAAGTCAAATGTGAATCTCATTTAGTTAATCTCTAAAATACATCTTGACAGAAACAGCTAGAATAGTATTTAACCTAATATCCAGGCACTGGGGCCTAGCTAAGTTAACACATAAATTGACCATCACAGTAACCAGTAACATAGTAGTTAGTCAAAATGTTGACAGTCTAGTGGGTGAGGAAGAAGTTCAAAGAAAGAACAGTACATTAATAAGTGTTATGATAGGGAGAAGCACAGGGTGCTAGGAGATTTTCAGGGGGCAGAAAGGCTTCCTGGAGGAGGTGACATTTGGACTGATCTGAACCTGCTTACACATAAGCATTCCTGGGATGGGAGACGGTATGGAGAAATGAGAGCTGGGTAGATTGCTTGCTTGGCAGAGAAATAGCGTGCCCAAACCCCTGAGATGATAGGGAGCTTGGCTTATTCAGAGGAATGCAAATGCTGTTATTCATGATGGTTGGAGCTTAAAATGCAAGGAGTGGGCACGATAGCTGGAGAGATGAACAGGGTCCAATCATTAAACGTCCTGAATGCCAAATTAAAAAATTTTTAGGTTACTGTTCCTTGCCTGGTAAGGTCCCTTCTCCCTCTGAGGAGGCCTGACACATTCTTTGCCCTGTGACTTCTACTATCTGGGCAGACAGTGAAGCCTCCTAGGCCCACTCCAGTGGACGAATTCTGCCAACTGTCACAATCTCAACTCCAGTAAGACCAAAATCCAAACCCAAGTCACCTATTATATCATTCTCCCTATCAGCTAAAGGAACTTATCCAGCTGCAAACTAGCTAACAGAGCCACATGTAATTCTTGATAATTAGTTATCTCCAAAAGTTATACCTTCAAAGATTTCAAATATCCAGCCATGAAGAAATGATCTGCTTATCAAAATGCTTTTCACTTCTCACTATACTGTCCATTCTGGATGAGTGTTTGATCATTTACCACATTAATTAGTAGGAAGAAGATGAATAGAGGGTCCCACATATTCAACCACTTACTGACAGGCTGCTCTGTGCAAGGCTAGAGGCTATGCTAAATGCTAGAGGACAAAAAGATAAAGTTTAATTTCTACCTGGAGAGCTCTACAATCCTCCATGACAGTTTAGACTGACTACAAAGGGAAATGGCTGGGATTTGGAGGCAGGCTTCTGTTCTGAATTTCTCCACTCTTTACTAATCAAGGAGCTTTGGGCAGAAAGTTAGGTTTCTTTGAGTCACCTAATAGTCATGACTCATAACCTCATGACTTAGCTTTCTTTTCCTGTGAAATGAGGATTGCAATTAATTTCCTTGCAAAGACATTTGTCAATTAGAAAAAGCATTTAACACTTGCAGCTAGCTGAGTGCCTGGCACAAAGGAGGTGTTCAACAAATGCTGTTGATGATAATATTATTCCTGAAAGCACGGGAAAAGGGATTTCTGACAGTTAGGGATGGGGGACATTTATTCTTTGTGCAGGACTGTGAAGGCTGAATAAGAGATCGACAAGTAAAGGTGTGGGACATGACCTTTCCTGTTGGAGCTACCTGATTAAACAAGAGAGCACAATCAAAGAGTTTAAGACTTTGACCACGAGTAAATTCTCGTGGGAAAACAAAATGCTCCTTTTAAGAAGCTGTTGCAGCAGGCTGGGGGAGAGCCAAGGAGGACCCGACCTAGGGCTTTGGCACAGGAATCTTTTATGCTTAGACTTCTGGCCAGGCTTTTGTTGAAGTCTAGGTATAAAGTCTGAGGTGGTGGTTTTCTAGGACATTCAGCAGTCTGTCTTCAGCATTTAACCTCATTTTTAAAATCAAAGTGGCATTTGTCAAATGAAAGTGTGTCTCTTTCTCTCATCACAGTGTAACTTTACATGTAAAGCCTAATGGTCTACAAACTGAATTGTCTTAATTTTGTCACTATGTTAAAGCTTCCATTGTCTTAAAAGAAAAAAATAAGTCAGTTGGAGAAATAGATTCCACTGAAATTATCCACCCACAAATAGTCCTTTAAAAAGTGGCTTGGGCTTTCTGGTGGCGCAGTGGTTAAGAATCCGCCTGCCATTGCAGGGGACACGGGTTCGAGCCCTGGTCTGGGAAGATCCCACATGCCGTGGTACAACTAAGCCCGTGTGCCACAACTACTGAGCCTGTACGCTAGATCTCACGAGCCACAACTACTGAAGCCCGCGCGCCTAGAGCCCGTGCTCTGCAACAAGAGAAGCCCACGCAACAAAACGAAGAGTAGCCCCTGCTCGCCGCAACTAGAGAAAGCCCGCGCGCAGCAACAAAGACCCAACACAGCCAAAAATAAATAAATAAATTTATTTTAAAAAAAAAAAGTGGCTCTTTGTTAACATTCATATATTCTGATATATTCTTTTCAGGAGTTTTGGACTTTTACAGAGATGTCGCTTGAGACTGTTTACAATGCCTAAATGCTTATCATATTTGTATGGCAATTAGGTAGAATATGTATTATATAAGAGAAGGTCATGTTATGGGAAAATTATCAGTTAAGATGTTGCTGATCTTATATTTTCATGAATTAGAATCCATTTCTAATACTGCACTGTTTTGTTTTGCCTTTTTTCGTTTGTTTGTTTAAACTTTCATTGCATGCTTTTCTTCAGATTTCTGAGAAAAACACTTGGAAGCTTTAACTAATATGTGATATTTAAGCCTATTTGTAATGTATGTGTGTTATGTTAAACATATGTTGTTCTCCCGTTTATTGTGTTTCTTTGTCCTTCCTCTGTGCATAATTGGATTTTAATGTAACAAATGTAGTGGGAGATTTTCTACCCCGAGAGATTTCCTGGCTCTGGTGTTTGAGAGTATCTAAAGTTGTCTGCCTAATACTTCCTTGAAAATAGAAATACAGCTCTATCTGGAAGTACCCTTGAGAAACTTGGAAAGGATTTTATTGACAATAAATACTTGAAGACAGTAATTACCACAATAATGTTTATACACAGCAATAATTCCTTAACTTTCTAAATAAAGTCTTTTGGCCTTAGGAATTCTCCTATAATATATGATTTGCTTCTACTGTGAAAATAAAATCTTCCCTGTAGCTTAATAACCTTCCAGAGAAAACATAGCCACTACTCTTTAATATGAAAAGGAAAATTTAATTTAACACCTTATTTAACAATTCACAAGAAAGTAATAATCGATTTGAAATGATTACCATGGTAAGTTATCTTTTACTCCCCAGTGGGAAAGCTAATCAAGCTACTTCTTAAATGCACTGATTCCTAGAAAATCTTTTGGAATTTTGTTAATGACATTGACATCCATGGAAAAGGAAGTATTTTTGATTTTGGCCAAGGTTAATAGTAGATGATCCTCTTCTGCTTTATTCTAAATTTTTTGGTTTAATTTATCAGAATTATATTAAAATGAATTATAACAGACTCCCAAATTGCATTCTCTTTCCCTGGGAATTCAGATTGTAGATAGGTTTGCATGTGATTTGTTGACATTCCATATATATACTCTTCTCCTCTATACCCTTTTCTAAGTGATTTTATCAACACTCATTGCTGTAAATATCACATTTATGTCAAGGCTGACAGATTTATTTTTTATTTATTTATTTTTTTGGGTGGAGTAGAAAAGAATAGCTTTATTACTTTGCCAGGCAAAGGGGGGACACAGCGGGCTCCTGCCTCGAAAAACTATGTGTCCCCAAGGCTGTCAAATTTAGATCTCCAGCAAGGAATCTTGTTTTGAGCTCTGAGCTAGTACATCTCAATATCATCCTGATATGTGAACATTTTCTTGTAAGAATTTCACACTTAACATGTCCCAAAACCAAACCTTCTTTTCCCCAACGCTGAGCACTCCAGTTTTGATCCAAATCCAACTTACCCAGTGAATGGCACTATCTATTATTGGCCAAGTGAAAAACACAGATCTCATCTTCCTCCTAACCTACTTGTTCAACGCCAGTATTAAAACTTTCACCAACTCTGGCCAATTTTATCTCCAAAGCATATATTCCTATCTTCCTAACCACTACCCTAGTCCCATGGCGTTATCACGTCTCAGTGAGACCACCACAGGTGTGTCCAGATTTGCACTGCTAGAAATCCTACCTGCCTTCTTAGTTTTCCTCATTTCCATTCTTCTCACTGCAACCAGAATGACTAAGACATTTTTCTGATGACATCACCTCTCTCTACTTAAAACCCTTCAAAAGCTTTCCACTGTGCTTAGAATAAAGACCAAAATACTTAGCATGATCTGCGAAGCCCTGCAACATTCAGGCTCTGCCTACTCCCAACCATATCTCTTGCCAGTATGCCCCTTGTTCGCTATACTCCAGTCCCACGGGCCTCCATTAAGTTCCTCAATGTGCCAGGCTTCTTCCTGCCTCATGGCTCTTGCTTCTACTTGCACATCTTTCCCCGTCACACGTCACATCACTGTGCATCACTTCAATATCCATGGATGCCATCTCCTGTTCTAAATAGGTCTTCCTTCTTATTCTCTCCTGTGATCCCATCTTCTTTTCCTGCAATGAACCAACATATCTACCTTTTAATTGTTAACCTCCTTTCCTCCCGTAAACCTTAAGCCCCATGAAAGCAGGGGACATGACTGGTTTGTTTACAACTATATATCTAGCAGCAAATATTACACCTAATATGTAATAAGTACTTGGTAAGTATTTTTGAATGAATAAATGAATAAATGTATAGACAAAAAATCAGGTAAAACCTTACTCCATGAAGTCAAGTGTGTAAGGAATGTCACATTTCCTTTTTTTTTTTTTTTTTTTTGTATGTTGAAATGTCTAGCTTTATTTAGGTTCTTATGGATTAATCTGGAGGAGGTAATAACAGTAAGAAAAATTAACAAATAGAAAGTCTTCATAAGAAATGAAAATTATGCTGGAAAGAATCTTAAAATATAAGGCTCTAACAGTTCACTTTAGTGTTCCAAATCAGTGAAAAGCAGCTTTGGAGGCAGGATGTCAAAAGTAGATGGAGGGCAGAGACCTCACCTTCCTTGTTCTTTTTTTGTTTTTTGTTTTTTCTTTAGGTTAATAATGTAACATGATAGAGGTGCTAATTATTATTACAATATATATATATAACAAATTAACATATTGTACACCTTAAATTCATACAATGTTATATGTCAGATACATTTTAATTTAAAAAAAACAAAAACAAATGACCCCCTTTCAGGCAAAGCAATCACATTTCCTTTTATTAAATGAAATCTGTTGCTGGGATCTCAACTCTTACTGGGAAGTTAGGAAATTCAAACTCATATATTATTGAAGGGAGGAAATCTCCCCTCTCTAAAGACACATGAGGGTCTCTGAGGCGTATGTGGTACCCATAAAATAAGGGAAGGACCCTTATCTGCAGCTCTTTACTTAATTACAGATGTCTTTACGGTCATGCCTGCATTGCCCCTTGAGGGGAGGCTGCTCTGCTGCTCTCAGGTCAAGCTTGAGCAAAGGAATCTTTGATGAAACTGTGAGCCTGATGTCTAGGGTTCAGCCTTTTCACGAATTCACAGTAATTTCCTTTTGGGAATTTGTCATTTCCTAGGGGCAGGACCTGGATCTCTCTCTTTCTTTTTGTCATCATATTCTGAGCTCCAGACTTTGACTATGATTATAAATTTGGGTCCAACTGATCCAAAGCACAATGTGTAACAATACATGGTAGGATTTGTTAAATTTTGATTTTTACAAAGACAACAAATTATTATTTTATTTTATTTTATTTATTTATTTATTTTAAATTTTTAATGTTATTTTACTTTTACATTCAGAAATGCATATAGATAGTTTAACTTTTTACTTGATAATGAGTTGCTTTCATAGATAGAAAAATGTATTGTAATTTTTAAAGATCTTTCCTTTATAATTCAGAGGTCATTGTTAACTGGTTTTCAAGGAGAGGTTAGCTAAATGATCTGAGATTTTCCTACAAGTCTTAAATTCCAGTTCCTATGAGACCATAAGGTGGTAACCTCTCATTTATGCTGCTTCATGGTTTGGGGGCAAGAAGCAGGGCTGACCTGTGTCACCATGAATATACAACTCATGAAAATGGTTCTGTGATCTGAGTTCAGGGCTGAGTTCTCCAATGTCTGGGCTGTCACCAAGCATTTTCCGCCCTTTGTTGCTCTGTACTTGTAGTTCTTTCTGCCTGGAGTGCTTTCCTTAGGTTAGCCCTAGTCTGGCTACATTTTACACACAAGGTTTCAAATCTAATGCCACTTTTTCAAAGAGACCTTTCCAACACACTGTTTAAATCATCCACTGCATTCTGGCATTCTCCGTCATATTAACTATTTTCTTTTCTTTTTTTTTTTTTCCATTACATAAATATTTATTGAGCACTATGTAACTAAATTTGTGACAATTGCTTAAATGAAAAAGAGAAAAGAAATAATAATGGTTATAGAATCATAAGGCATAATCAGTATAATAGGAAAAGGTAAATGTATGCAATATAAAAGTTAATAAAACAGTTTCAGTCTTCTACAAAGGAAAGTTTCCCTGTGTGACTCATTTTTTGGCCTATTGTTATAAAATTCTAGCTTCCCAGGGACTACAAACCCAGTTATGTAGCCAGAACTACTTTTTTTTTTTTTTTCACACCCACACACACTGTATTTTATTTTTACAAGACATAGACTGACATCAAGCATTGTACATGGATGACCACAACAAAAGCAACAATGATTGCAATTACCAAACATGAAACACACTCATACTATGTCATAATATTGACATTCAGTCCAGTAATCCTCCACTGTAGCAGCTCCTTTACTTGGCAGTGAAAATTGATTTGTATATTTTTGCCTCTGAGTCCTTGTGGGATTTTTTTTTTAATTCAAACAGAAAGTCACAAAAATTATACTCATCCTCATTAGTTCACTCAGTCCCATGTAAGTAATTTTTTTTTTCATCTTGATCTTTTGTTAGCACTTTTATGAGTTCATCAGCTTTTCATTAGAGTTCTGAAAATGCTTATTCATTCAGTTCAGCAGTACAGTCAGTTACCAGAAACCTGTACTTGTCAGAGTCTTTTCCATGAATTTCTTGAGGATGAAACCCTTTTATAGGAACATATTTGCAAAAGCATCAGAGTACACCCAGAACTGTCTGTAAATGACAAAAGACTTAAAAATGATCACAGTTAAAGATTTGATGAAAGTTCATAATAATGCAGTTGACAAGAAAATTAGTTATTTCTGAGATATACATTTTAAAGTAATAACTAGGATTATAACTTATAACATTATACCAGAACATATAAGATTTTTAGAAATTTCATGTAATGTCTGAAACATTTATATTAACATATTTCCATACAAATAACCCAATGAAACTTTAGTATTAGTTGTTTTGTTTGCTTGTTTGTTTTATACTGCAGGTTCTTATTAGTCATCAATTTTATACACATCAGTGTATACATGTCAATCCCAATCGCCCAATTCAGCACACCACCATCCCCACCCCACCGCAGTTTTCCCCCCTTGGTGTCCATATGTCTGTTCTCTACATCTGTGTCTCAACCTCTGCCCTGCAAACCGGCTCATCTGTACCATTTTTCTAGGTTCCACATACATGCGTTAATATACGATATTTGTTTTTCTCTTTCTGACTTACTTCACTTTGTATGACAGTCTCTAGATCCATCCACGTCTCAACAAATGACTCAATTTCGTTCCTTTTTATGGCTGAGTAATATTCCATTGTGTATATGTACAACAACTTCTTTATCCATTCGTCTGTTGATGGGCATTTAGGTTGCTTCCATGACCTGGCTATTGTAAATAGTGCTGCAAGGAACATTGGGGTGCATGTGTCTTTTTGAATTATGGTTTTCTCTGGGTATATGCCCAGTACTGGGATTGCTGGATCATATGGTAATTCTATTTTTAGTTTTTTAAGGAACCTCCATATTGTTCTCCATAGTGGCTGTATCAATTTACATTCCCACCAACAGTGCAAGAGGGTTCCCTTTTCTCCACACCCTCTCCAGCATTTGTTGTTTGTAGATTTTCTGATGATGCCCATGCTAACTGGAGTGAGGTGATACCTCATTGTAGTTTTGATTTGCATTCCTCTAATAATTAGTGATGTTGAGCAGCTTTACATGTGCTTTGTGGCCGTCTGTATGTCTTCTTTGGAGAAATGTCTATTTAGGTCTTCTGCCCATTTTTGGATTGGGGTGTTTGTTTCTTTAATATTGAGCTGAATGAGCTGTTTCTATATTTTGGAGATTAATCCTTTGTCCGTTGATTCGTTTGCAAATATTTTCTCCCATTCTGAGGGTTGTCTTTTCGTCTTGTTTATGGTTTCCTTTGCTGTGCAAAAACTTTGAAGTTTCATTAGGTCCCATTTGTTTATTTTTGTTTTTATTTCCATTACTCTAGGAGGTGGATCAAAAACAATCTTGCTGTGATTTCTGTCAAAGAGTGTTCTTCCTATGTTTTCCTCTAAGAGTTTTATAGTGTCCAGTCTTACATTTAGGTCTCTAATCCATTTTGAGTTTATTTTTGTGTATGGTATTAGGGAGTATTCTAATTTCATTCTTTTACTTGTAGCTGTCCAGTTTTCCCAGCACCACTTATTGAAGAGACTGTCTTTTCTCCTTTGTATATCTTTGCCTCCTTTGTCATAGATTAGTTGACCATAGGTGCGTGGATTTACCTCTGGGCTTTCTATCTTGTTCCATTGATCTATGTTTCTGTTTTTGTGCCAGTACCATATTGTCTTGATTACTGTAGCTTTGTAGTATAGTCTGAAGTCAGGGAGTCTGAATCCTCCAGCTCCGCTTTTTTCCCTCAAGACTGCTTTGGCTATTCAGGGTCTTTTGTGTCTCCATACAAATTTTAAGATGATTTGTTCTAGTTCCGTAAAAAATGCCATTGGTAATTTGATAGGGATTGCATTGAATCTGTAGATTGCTTTGGGTAGTATAGTCATTTTCACAATGTTGATTCTTCCAATCCAAGAACATGGGATATCTCTCCATCTGTTGGTATCACCTTTAATTTCTTTCATCAGTGTCTTATAGTTTTCTGCATACAGGTCTTTCGTCTCCCTAGGTAGGTTTATTCCTAGGTATTTTATTCTTTTTGTTGCAGTGGTAAATGGGAGTGTTCCCATAATTTCTCTTTCAGATTTTTCATCATTAGTGTATAGGAATGCAAGAGATTTCTGTGCATTAATTTTGTATCCTACAACTTTACCATATTCATTAATTAGCTCTAGCAGTTTTCTGGTGGCAGTTTTAGGATTCTCTATGTATAGTATCATGTCATCTGCAAAGAGTGACGATTTTACTTCTTCTTTTCCAATTTGTATTCCTTTTATTTCTTTTTCTTCTCTGATTGCTGTGGCTAGGACTTCCAGAACTATGTTGAATAATAGCGGTGAGAGTGGACATCCTTGTCTCGTTCCTGATCTTAGAGGAAATGCTTTCAGTTTTTCACCATTGAGAATGATGTTTGCTGTGGGTTTGTCATATATGGCCTTTATTATGTTGAGGTAGGTTCCCTCTATGCCAACTATCTGGAGAGTTTTTATCATAAATGGGTGTTGAATTTTGTCAAAAGCTTTTTCTGCATCTATTGAGATGATCATATGGTTTTTATTCTTCAGTTTGTTAATATGGTGTATCACATTGATTGATTTGCATATATTGAAGAATCCTTGCATCCCTGGGATGAATCCCACTTGATCGTGGTGTATGATCCTTTTAATGTGTTGTTGGATTCTGTTTGCCAGTATTTTGTTGAGGATTTTTACATCTATATTCATCAGTGATATTGGTCTGTAATTTTCTCTTTTTGTAGTGTCTTTGTCTGGTTTTGGTATCAGGGTGATGGTGGCCTGATAGATTGAGTTTGGGAGTGTTCCTTCCTCTGCAATTTTTTGGAAGAGTTTGAGAAGGATAGGTGTTAGCTCTTCTCTAAATGTTTGATAGAACTCACCTGTGAAGCCATCTGGTCCTGGACTTTTGTTTGTTGGAAGATTTTTAATCACAGTTTCCATTTCATTACTTGTGATTGGTCTGTTCATATTTTCTATTTCTTCCTGGTTCAGTCTTGGAAGGTTATACCTTTCTAAGAATTTGTCCATTTCTTCCAGGTTGTCCATTTTATTGGCATAGAGTTGCTTGTAGTAGTCTCTTAGGATGCTTTGTATTTCTGCGGTGTCTGTTGTAACTTCTCCTTTTTCATATCTAATTATATTGATTTGAGTCCTCTCTCTCTTTTTCTTGATGAGTCTGGCCAGTGACTTATCAATTTTGTTTATCTTCTCAAAGAACCACCTTTTTGTTTTATTGATCTTTGTGATTGTTTTCTTTGTTTCCATTTCATTTATTTCTGCTCTGATCTTTATGATTTCTTTCCTTCTACTAACTTTGGGTTTTGTTTGTTCTTCTTTCTCTAGTTTCTTTAGGTGTAACGTTAGATTGTTTACTTGAGATTTTTCTTGTTTCTTAAGGTAGGCTTGTATAGCTCTAAACTTCCCTCTTAGAACTGCTTTTGCTGCATCCCATAGGTTTTGGGTCGTCGTGATTTCATTGTCATTTGTCTCTAGGTATTTTTTTATTTCCTCTTTGATTTCTTCAGTGATCTCTTGGTTATTTAGTAACGTATTGTTTAGCCTCCATGTGTTTGTCTTTTTTACGTTTTTTTCCCTGTAATTCATTTCTAATCTCATAGCGTTGTGGTCAGAAAAGATGCTTGATATGATTTCAATTCTCTTAAATTTACTGAGGCTTGATTTGTGACCCAAGATGTGATCTATCCTGGAGAATGTTCTGTGCGCACTTGAGAAGAACGTGTAATCAGCTGTTTTTGGATGGAATATCCTATAAATATCGATTAAATCTATCTGGTCTATTGTGTCATTTAAAGCTTCTGTTTCCTTATTTATTTTCATTTTGGATGATCTGTCCATTGGTGTAAGTGAGGTGTTAAAGTCCCCCACTATTATTGTGTTACTGTCAATTTCCTCTTTCATAGCTGTTAGCAGTTGCCTTATGTATTGAGGTGCTCCTATGTTGGGTGCATATATATTTATAATTGTTATATCTTCTTCTTGGATTGATCCCTTGATCATTATGTAGTGTTCTTCCTTGTCTCTTGTAGCATTCTTTATTTTAAAGTCTATTTTATCTGATATGAGTATAGCTACTCCAGCTTTCTTTTGATTTCCATTTGCATGGAATATCTTTTTCCATCCCCTCACTTTCAGTCTGTATGTGTCCCTAGGTCTGAAGTGGGTCTCTTGTAGACAGCATATATATGGGTCCTGTTTTTGTATCCATTCAGCAAGCCTGTGTCTTTTGGTTGGGGCATTTAATCCATTCACGTTTAAGGTAATTACCCTTATGTATGTTCCTATGACCATTTTCTTAATTGTTTTGGGTTTGTTTTTGTAGGTCCTTTTCTTCTCTTGTGTTTCCCACTTAGAGAAGTTCCTTTAGCATTTGTTGTAGAGCTGGTTTGGTGGTGCTGAATTCTCTTAGCTTTTGCTTGTCTGTATAAAACTTTTGATTTCTCCATCAAATCTGAATGAGATCCTTGCCGGGTAGAGTAATCTTGGTTGTAGGTTCTTCCCTTTCATCACTTTAAGTATATCATGCCACTCCCTTCTGGCTTGTAGAGTTTCTGCTGAGAAATCAGCTGTTAACCTTATGGGAGTTCCCTTGTATGTTATTTGTCGTTTTTCCCTTGTTGCTTTCAATAATTTTTCTTTGTCTTTAATTTTTGCCACTTTGATTACTGTGTGTCTCGGTGTGTTTCTCCTTGGGTTTATCCTGTATGGAACTCTCTGCGCTTCTTGGACTTGGGTGGCTATTTCCTTTCCCATGTTAGGGAAGTTTTCGACTATAATCTCTTCAAATATTTTCTCGGGTCCTTTCTCTCTCTCTTCTCCTTCTGGGACCCCTATAATGCGAATGTTGTTGTGTTTAATGTTGTCCCAGAGGTCTCTTAGGCTGTCTTCATTTCTTTTCATTCTTTTTTCTTTAGTCTGTTCCGCAGCAGTGAATTCCACCATCTGTCTTCCAAGTCACTTATCCGTTCTTCTGCCTCAGTTATTCTGCTATTGATTCCTTCTAGTGTAGTTTTCATTTCAGTTATTGTATTGTTCATCTCTGTTTGTTTGTTCTTTAATTCTTCTAGGTCTTTGTTAATCATGTCTTGCATCTTCTCAGTCTTTGCCTCCATTCTTATTCCGAGGTCCTGGATCATCTTCACTATCGTTATTCTGAATTCTTTTTCTGGAAGGTTGCCTATCTCCACTTCATTTAGTTGTTTTTCTGGGGTTTTTTCTTGTTCCTTCATCTGGTGTATAGCCCTCTGCCTTTTCGTCTTGTCTATCTTTCTGTGAATGTGGTTTTTGTTCCACAGGCTGCAGGATTGTAGTTTTTCTTGCTTCTGCTGTCTGCCCTCTGGTGGTTGAGGCTATCTAAGAGGCTTGATGGGAGGCTCTGGTGGTGGGTAGAGCTGACTGTTGCTGTGGCCGTCAGAGCTCCGTAAAACTTTAATCCACTTAACTGTTGATGGGTGGGGCTGGGTTCCCTCCCTGTTGATTGTTTTGCCTGAGGCAACCCAACACTGGAGCGTACCTGGGCTCTTTGGTGGGGCTAATGGCTCTGCCCTGGGAGGGCTCACACCAAGGAGTATGTCCCAGAATCTCCACTGCCAGTGTCCTTGTCCCCATGGTGAAACAGAGCCAGCCCCCACCTCTGCAGGAGACCCTCCAACACTAGCAGGTAGGTCAGGTTCAGTCTCCCCCAGGGTCACTGCTCCTTCCCCCGGGTCCCGATGCACACACTATTCCATGTGTGCCCTCCAAGAGTGGGGTCTCTGTTTCCCCCAGTCCTGTCGAAGACCTGCAATCAATTCCCACTAGGCTTCAGTGTCTGATTCTCTATGAATTCCTCCTCCTGTTGCCGGACCCCCAGGTTGGGAAGCCTGACGTGGGGCTTAGAACCTTCACTCCAGTGGATGGACTTCTGTGGTATAAGTGTTCACCAGTCTGTGAGTCACCCACCCAGCAGTTATGGGATTTGATTTTACTCTGATTGTGCCCCTCCTACCGTCTCACTGTGGCTTGTCCTCTGTCCTTGGACGTGGGGTATCCTCCTTGGTGAAGTCCAGTGCCTTCCTGTTGATGATTGTCCAGCAGCCAGTTGTGATTCTGGTGCTCTCGCAAGAGGGAGTGAGAGCACGTCCTTCTACTCCGCCATCTTGGTTAATCCCCACAAATTATTATTTTAAATGATGGAACCAACAATATGGAATTGCGATTATTGACATTTTGCTATACTGTTAATAGAAACATGAATGGTATAGCCTACCACAAATAATATGTGCTGGAGATCTTGTATAACCTTCTAATCCTACTCTACTAAGGGAGTTTGTGAAAACTCTTATTTGCGTAAAGGAATTCATTCTCCCTCTCTCCTTCCCTCTCTCACTCTTTCTCCCTCCCTCCCAATTCCATAGACCCTCTTCTTCATGCCCCATGCCATTTTGTATTTAAATTATTTCCTTATATCAAGATCCTTAAAATGCATTAATTTTTAAAAATAAGAGAACTCATCAATTGATTATTTCATTTTTTTCTACAAAATACATTTCTGTTTTAGAATAGTTGAAAATACTGGAGGATAAAAAGACAGTAAACAAACCTATATTCAACAAAAACCAAATGCCATCAAACCATTATTAAAATTGTTTAATATGCCCAGCTCTTCAAAATGCTTTGTGTCAAATTACGCATTAGCCAGGATTAATCTTGTCATCTGAATATGTGGAACTTTACTGCTTTCTGACCTTTGCTGAGTACCCTCTGACTACTGCCCCTATTTTCTACTGGCCCTGAGGTAGTGCTTGAATTCTATCTCAACTTCTTTTGGAATAAAGACCAATTTCCTGTTTGATTCCCACTAACATTATGATTTTCTATTGGAGAACACCAAAGATGTTATTGTACTTCATGGTTGCTATTATTAAACACTGCCTCTGACTATAACAGCTGCATGACTTTTTACCCATTTTATCTCCACTTTCATGTAGACTGACACTTTAAGTTTAGAATTAATAGTCATAATAAAGTAGAAGCAATTCTACGAATCAGCATGCATAGTTAGTAGCTAAATATCATGGTTATATATCTCTGAGTGGTTCTGCTATTGGCATTTACTTCTGCCCCCAAATGACCTGCACAGGGCAAGAGTCAGAAACACATCTTTGTTGTTTAAGCCACAGACACTTGGGGAATTTTTATTATTGTATTGTAAACTAAATTATCCTAATTGATACAACTACCCTGTTACTGAAATCTTGAAGTGCATGAGTGAAGAGGACATGGCAAATCCTAGGAGAGAGCTGCCCTTAAAGTTATCTTTCTTCATCTCATGAGATCATCTGAAGGTTTCATGTCTGCATGCCACTGTTTCACTTGCTAACATTTAACTTGACACGGTGACTGCCTACCCACCCCTAGCTCTTTAGACACAGCAAAAAATAAGATGCCCTTAAACCTGACCTATCACAGCAACACTCTTCTTCCTAATGGATGGTGCGAAGGAACTGGGAGGGAAGGAATAGAATAGAATTAAAATTCCCCCTGGCATACAGAAGGCTTATATTCAATCAAAAAAGGAGAAAATATATATTCAATGACACAAAGTACAAACCATCAAGAGATGGAAATGTGCTAGCACTGTAACATCAAAGTTCAGTTGCAATTTATCTGGAAAAGAGTAAATCAAATTATAAATTGGAAGAAAATGATGAGGTTTTTTTTTAAGTACAAAATCTTAGGGAAATAAAAATATATTTCAATTCTTCAAACATTATGACAGCAGAAACTCTATTATCGTGATTTTGTTGAATATTTAGAAGCGCTTTCTAGAGCCCAATGTGGAATTTAAAACTCCATTACACATTTTCCCTAGATAGACCATTGGAAAGAAATTTTTCCTGACTTATAAATCACTAAAGACTTCTATATTTTTTCCTGTAAATATGGTTGTCATGGAAAAACCTACAAGATGCCCAGAATTTTACCTATCATCTTTGAAATATAAAATTGTGTGCTGACAATATATCCAAGATCACCTGAATATTTTTGGTAAAATATGACAGTGTATTTGTATCTTGGTACATCAAATACATTTTTAACATGCAGATACCTTAAATCCTTAGTTGAAAGTACATATCATGGAAATATACATTTGAAATATACTGTAAAACTGTGCATTTAAAATGAATTTTCAGTCTTATTTAACATTTTATGATGTGATTTCCATGGCTGTTATTCTAAATATTACTTCAATCTGAATTTATTTATTTATATAAATTTATTTATTTATTTTTGGCTGCATTGGGTCTTTGCTGCGTTAGGGCTTTCTCTAGTTGCGGCGAGCGGGGGCTACTCTTCGTTGCGGTGCGTGGGCTTCTCATCACCGTGGCTTCTCTTGTTGCAGAGCACCGGCTCTAGTCTAGGCGCGTGGGCTTCAGTAGCTGAAGTGGCTCGCGGGCTCTAGAGCGCAGGCTCAGTAGTTGTGGTGCTCGGACTTAGTTGCTCCGTGGCATGTTGGATCTTCCCGGACCAGGGCTCGAACCCGTGTCCCCTGTCTTGGCAGGCGGATTCTTAACCGCTGCGCCACCAGGGAAGCCCCTGAATTTATTTTTTAAAGACAAGTGCAGTGTTTTTAACTTTTCATCAGCCTTTCAGGTGGAGAAACTGTAATTCTAGTCTATATGTGTGGTTTGCTCACAGATAGAGGCTGTAAAAATATTTTCATAAATTGATAATCATTAGTAAATGTTTATTCATTGAGTTGCAGTGGCTGTATTGCAAAATTATTTAATTTCGTAAGGACTTTAAACTGTGTCTACATTTTTCTGTTATTTTCTTTCAATCTCTCTGGACTTTTTAAGTACTTCACTCAGCAAGATCTGCAAGTTTTCCTTAGAAAAATAAAACAAAGTTAAAGTAACACTGCTCCAGAGACTCTGATCCAATCTCTTGGTTCTATAACTTTAACCTTTTATGTCCTTGTATACCTTTTGTAGCAAAATTTAATGCACCAGAATTTCTACAAGGTCCAGCCATATTTTGCAGATGATAATGCACGTGTGTGTTTGAATATCTTCTGGAGGCAGTTTTTCTAAGATATCTTTAAATAATGCCCTGTAGTCTGTCTTCAGTAGACTAAGTGATTAAACTGCAAAATTCCAGGATATAACTATTTGTAAGCAAAATACATCACGCTACTGACATTTTACAATCCAACATTTTATAACAGATAAGCAGCAATAAAACCACTGTGCTTATCCAGCAAAGGATAAGTAACGTGGCATATATTTAGAAATCTTCAAGGAGGCTGTAATTGGATGGTACTGCAATCCCAATAGAGACAATTAACTCGACGTTTCATTACAACTATTTATACAAATTACTCTCAATCTGAGACCTTTTAGTATGTCATTGTTATGCCGTTGTTCTTAATGAGAAAACTACTCAAAGTATATTTATAGATGTATACACAACTGTTAAAAAATTAAAAATATATCAATTAGTAGATTATGCCTAGGTTGACTCATTTCAACCTAATAACTTATAAATTATTAGGGATCTGTTAAACTTGCCAAAGCAGTAAAATAGAAATGTTAATTTATTCTGGGGGCTGGTGGTTTTTAATTTCACTTTTAATAATGTCAGCTTAAGGAATAAACTGTCAGTGAGGCTGTGTTTCTTTTTCCCTTCTCACATGGCAGTATACTTAAATACAAAACTGTGTAGCTTCTGCTGTGTAGAACTATCAAGCATTGGCTTTTAAATTAAGCTAAACATTATTAGATCCCTGATGTGAGCATCTTGCAAAAGTTAAAAAAAAAAAAAAATTGGGGTTCTAGCCTTGATTCTGTCACAAATTAGTTTTCCAAATTGGAGCATCTGACTCAGTCTATCTGAAATTGTTTCGATATCTACAAAAGGAAGAGGCTGGATGTGGGTGTGGGGTTGCTCCAGCTTTGCATTCTTTGTCCATCATGCAACTTTCTTTTTTAAGTCTTTCATATGGGTTCTAAACATTGTTGAACGTAAAATTTGTTTTATCTGGTGAAGAGTTGATTTCTTAAAAAGAATTATTAATCTTTTTAAAGAATTTTTAAAAATCCTTTTAAAGAATTTAAAATGTCTTTTAAAGAATTATTAAAGACAATTTTAATCCTAGAGCAATGCTCCCAAATCTAGGCATAGTAGAACATTACATACCACAATTATTGAGTGTAATTACTCCAATGAATACTTTCTTTGCTCTTGTGCCATGCATCAGCCCGTTTGCCCCTAGGTCTGTTCCCCTTTCTCCTCCTGCTCTGCTTTGTGTTTTGGGGGTTGAACACAACAATCTATGTTTCTCAGACTCCCTCATTGAAGCAACCGTGGAGGATAAGATGTCCTTACCTCCCTTCAAGAGAGAACGTGCCATAGGGAGTTTGGGAAGCTGAGAGCAACCAGCTTTGGTGCCTTCAGGATCTGCCTCAACTTTGGAGCCGAGGCCCCTTGCTCTGCAGGCAGCCCCCAGTCAGTGACTGAGCATGGTGGGGACAGAAGACCCCTCTGAGGAGAATTTATGTGATGAGCAAATTGTTGGACTGGTTGAGTCTTTCTCAGAGTTCTACAACAGTCTGAAACACTTAGTACCCAACGCTTTGATCTGCCCCTTCTCCTTTCACAGGTCTTAGCCCTGGGTCTGAAGGCTTTCTCTGCTACTCCTTCCCTTTATCTTTCATAGGTGTTACCTCAGTAAATCTCTTGAACTTCTAAATCCATCTTGACATCTCCTTTCCAGAGGACATGAACTTTTGTCAATTACTTCTGACTCCATTCAGCCAGTGGGGTACACTGGAGGAAGACTGGAGAGAGGAAGCAACAGAGAACCTTGTGCATCTCCCTCTCTCTCTCCACTAAAGGAGGCACCCCAGTGTGACTGCACCTCCTCCATGCCACCAGCCCCTGCCACATGGCTACTTTTTCTGTGGATCTCAGTTCCTGTCAAACTAATTGGCTTATAGGCTCCAGTAAGATCACCTTCTCCCAACTGCTTTAAGGATACTGGTAGCTTCCTGTTATCGTTAACATCTTGGTTACTTCACTATACTTTATCCCAAAGATTACCATCTTGTAAAAGGTAGTTACCAAGCATTATCTTTTGATACTTTGAGGTCTTCCTATTGTCTCCCTGAGATCTGAGTCACTGGGGGACTGCAAGTGTCCTAGCTCTCTATAGTTACCTTTCAAACTGCCTCCTAGACTTGGCTTTTTTTGGAGCACTGCATCATTGCTCTTCTGGTGAAAGACTCCTTCCCTCTTTTCTTTTGGACGATGTTCCTTCTCTCCCTTGTGGTGCCCCAAATTGAGGCATACTCCACCACTCTCCCTGGCCATGGGTTTCAGGCATGAACCCAGTCTCAGCCAATCAGAATTCTTTTCCAGGAATTGTTAAAGATGCTGGGGAGAGAGGAATCTCCTTTTGAGCTTGTGGCCACCGAGGACCATGCAACCCTGTACTTGATGGGGGTCATTCTGCGGAAAGAGCCTATCTGAGAGTGTGGCCAACATCAAAGAACAGAGACCTGAGAACACTTTTTAAGCTCCTAGATAAATGTGGGAAGAGTGCACTGTTAGTGCCAAGAACAAATCAACTCAAAAAACTCTCCCGTCATAAAAGTCTTTCTCTTCCAGCTTGCCAAAAGGGAGTTTTGAGTAGAGTGACATGGTAGTAGGAGAGGAGGTTATGGGAGATAGAGTTAATCTGGGGTCACAGGCACAAAAAAGGAAGATAAATATGGGTGTCTGGATGGTTGCTGAAGAGTGAAACAACTTTGAAAACACAGCACCTAGCAGACATTGACTTATCTCCACATGTTCATTTCTGTGTTTCTGGCCCTTTCTGCCACTTACGATGTATGCAACATTCATTCTTTTTATTACATTGTGAAAAATCTTCCCTAACTCTTTGATGTCAGAGCCCTTTATTTTACTACCACCCGGTGCTGACATCTGTGACTAAGCTCCCTGGCTGCTTTGGAAATTTTTTGAACCAGTTGCCATAAATTAGAGAAAAGGAGCTTGTCTAAAATTAAACTGTTTATTCATAAAACAGTAACTTTTTTTTTTGTGGTAGGAAATAAAACAGATTTCAAATGCCTATGAGTGAATTGTTGAAAATAACATCTGAACAATCATCCGTGTTTTCCTTAATTTTGAATGAACTGTTTCAGTGTATGTTTTCTTTAATGCTGTAGATATATGGGCTAACGTCATTGAATAACTTACTCCATGCCATGAGTGGATAGGTTTCTGACAGGAGCTCAGCATCACCTGGGACATAAGATCAGTAATTTTTTTTTTACTAGGTTATATAAACTTTACTTAGGCTAGAAATGTTTTCTTTCAGCTGCTCTCAGCTTCTAGCCTGGGTTGGCCACTTACCTGGCCCTGCTTTGATTTTCTGCATGAATCCCTCGTCAATCTCTGTCTCTACCTTGGTCAGAACACTTAACATTTGTGCCACCAAGTAAAGTTCTATTTGAATCAGCTAGAACTTTTAAAAGGAAGCATGGTTATCGACATGCTTTGATTTACTTATAATCATGTTGTTTATGATTAAATAGAAAAAGTTAAATATGTTATTACTTATAACCAGTTATAAGTGATTATTCTTACTTGTAAGCAGCATGACTGTAAAAATTATTATTTCAGAATTTCCGCTGACTCTGACATCTTTGACACATTAGGAATGAGCAGATTGAATCTTAAAGGGTATTTCTTGGCCAGAGTGGTGGGTGCATGGTTGTTCAATCTAGTGTTTACCTATACATATATTTTTATAGGTATATTTTATAATAATACTATATTTGATAATAAAAAATATAAGTATATATGTTTTTATATAGACTGATCTTCCTTCTCTTTCTCAAGATTCTCTTTTTCTTTTTTAAAAATATATATATATTCTTTTCTCAAAAATTTTTTTAAAATTTTGTTTTATTTTTGGCTGCATTGGGTCTTCGTTGCTGTGCGCGGGCTTTCTCTAGTTGCAGTGAGTGGGGTCTACTCGTCGTGGTGTGCGGGCTTCTCATTGCGGTGGCTTCTCTTGTTGTGGAGCACGGGCTCTAGGCACACAGGCTTCAATAGTTGTGGCACACGGGCTCAGTAGTTGTGGCGCACGGGCTTAGTTGCTCCACGGCCTGTGGGATCTTCCCGGACCAGGGCTCGAACCTGTGTCCCCTGCATTGGCAGGCGGATTCTTAACCACTGCGCCACCAGGGAAGTTCTGTCTTTTTCTTATTTGGGACAGGGTGAGAGTAGAATGGGAAAATGAGCTCTTATTTCCCACTTGACTAATTGACAGGGGGTGGAATCTGTGAACGCTTGCACATGGAATATCCTCGTCTTGTTAAACGCAGTTTTTAAATATTTGTCTCCTTGGTTGATTGGAAGCTCCATGAGTACAAAGATTGTCTCTGGTCTCTCCTCTGGTGTAGTCTCAGTGCTAGGATGATGCCTTGCTCAGCATAGGTGCCTAAACCTTCCCTGGTGAAGTACAGAATTTGCCCATGAAACTATCATTGAATACATGCATTCCTCAAACACTTTTACTCAGACAGGATTCAACACCTAGAATTACTTTTGTCTTTCTTTATGACTTTGGGTAAGTTACATTTCTCAGACTCATTTTTCTCATCATATCTTCTTTAATAAGGTTGTTGTGAGGATCAAACATAATTAGGTAAAGTACCAAGAATGGTATTGCCATCTAATAAGTTCTCCATGGTTACCATATAGGGGATCTTTTGTAGCACTGCAGAAATATCAGAAAACTTGTCTTAAAAAGCTAAAATGTTCGTGCTGAATTTTTTTCTATCAAATGAGATCTTTAGGCACTCTCCCATGGTTGTAATTCCACTACGGAATTCAGTTGTATGAGAAGGACTGAGGGCAAAATATCTTCTAAGCCCAATTATTTCTTTAAAAAATGGTAATATAATTTAGCAGCATACAAAAGGGTAATAAGAGTTAATTTACCTATTGGCTATCGTGCTTAACCCACAGAAAGTGTGATTTGTTGTGCCAGTGTAAGAACACATCCAGGAGCAGCCAGATCACATCTTCTCCCACGTTTCACACTAGGTCACAACAAACTTTCCACATCCATGAGATATTATAACAACATGTCAAGGTAGTTTTAGATTTAATGGCAGAATGTACATTCTACTGTAAGGAGGGAGATAAACTTTGAGCTGGGCAGAAATGAATATCCTTTCCAGTTGAGAAGAAACAGAAGGCACCAAAGCTTCAACTGTAGTTCAGAACAAAGTAAAACAGTACCTGGATATTTGGGGATTCCTTTGGCACTGGTCTTTAACGAGGTGGAGGAAACTAATGCCAGACACATATTATAATTTTGCCAGCCAGGAGAAAAATTTAGCATAGTTTTAGGTGTGTGATTTTTAAAGATAGCCCTACCCTCTCTGGCTCACTTATTGCAGCTTCAAGATTAAATGGCATCTTCTAGATTTGCTTCTTAACAGAAAAAAAAAATATATATATATATTTAAAAACCAGAAAGAAAATAAAGTAAAAAGGTAAATAAGTTTGTCCAGAAAACTTCACTGTTGAGCTATGTAATTTGTATGAGGGTATGAAATATTTAGACAGTCTGTTTTTTTGCAAAAGTCATTTTGTGTTTGGCTATTGCTTCTTCATGTTCCACCCCTTGCAAACAATCCTTTCTCCAATCTTGACTCTGGTTATGCTTAAATTTAGAATCAAATTCCCTTTCCCATCCTCCCTCCTCTCTAGCTTCTTCCTTTCCACCCTTTCAGCAAACACTTATTGATCACTTACAGTTAGGTAGGTACTTCACTAAAAACTTCTAATGAATTATCTCATATTCTTCATGATAACCTTAGGAGGTAGATAATATTATTTTTTCCCCCATTAAACAAGAAAATTAAGACAGCTACTAGAAGTTAAGACTTGGGAAAGTAAGAGATTTGTTCAGAGGTTCAAGACCACACAAGTAGAAGGTGGTAGAGCTGAGCTTTATCCTTACATTACCTTCAGATTCTGTGTTCTTAAACACTGAGCAAGCAATGCTATCTCTTAGTTATGTGCAAAGAGCATCAAGATAGCAAGATAAACGTTTTTATACATATGTAGAAAGTGTGAGTAGTCTCATAAATCTCAGAAGCCTGCATTATACATTTTGCCAAACCTGCATTTTCACAGCGAGTCAGAGGATGGCTGAGCATTTTAGTATAGAAGGTTGGAGGTATATGAAATGATGCTCAACATCACAAGTCATTACGGAAATGCAAATTAAAACCACAATGAGATATTGCTTCACCCCTGTTAGAATGGCCATCACCAAAAAGACTAGATATAACAAATGCTGGCATGGATGTGGAGAAAAGGGGACCCTTGTGCACTGTTGGTGGGATTGTAAATTGGAACAGCCACTTTTCCAAATATGGAAAAGAGCATAAAAGCTCTTCAAAAATTAAAACGAGAACTACCATATGATTCAGCAATTCCCCTTCTGGGAATATATCCAAAGGAAATGAAAACATTGACTCCAAAAGACACCTGCATCCCCACATTCATAGCAGCATTATTTATAATAGCCAAGACACAGAGACAGCCTAAGTGTACATTGATGGATGAATGGGTAAAGAAGTTGTGGTATATATACACAATGAAATACTATTATTCAGCCATAAAAACCAAGGAAATCCTACCATTTACAACAATATGGATGGACCCTGAAGACCTTATGCTAAGTGAAATAAGTTGGACAGAGAAAGACAAATACTACATGATCTCACTTACGTGTGGAATCTAAAAAAAAACAACAACCAGAAAACAAACTCATAGGAAGAGATCAGACGTGGTTACCAGAGGCGGAAGGTGGGGAGAGAAGAAATTGGAGGAAGGTGGTCAAAGTTACAAATTTCCGGTTATGAGATTAACAAGTACTAGGAATATAATGTACAATCTGATGTCTATAAAATACTGGTGTATTATATATAGGAAAGTTAAGAGAGTAAATCCTAAGAGTTCTCATCACAAGGAGAAAATTTTTTTCTTTTTTTCTTTCTTTTATTTATATCTATATGAGATGATGGATGTTAGCTGAACCTGTTGCAATAATCATTTCACAATATATGTAAATCAAACCATCACACTGTACATCTTAAATATATACAGTAGTATATGTCAACTATTTCTCAATAAAACTGGAAAAAAAAAAAAAACAACAATGAAAGTTTGGAACCTTACCTTTCCAAAACAGCTTGTTGCAAGACAGACTTTGATTTGATGTAACATGTCTTGGTTTTCTACATTTGATTTGCAAAATGTTACTCTTTGATAAATTTATAGGTCTCTAGGCAAGTAGTGAAGTGATGAAATATGCAGAGAACTTTAACATGTAATTAAGAATACCTTCAGGAAGGCTGAAAGATACTCCTCCTTGCTGTGTGTTTACCAGTTGTATTGCAAGAGTAGAGCTGACATTGCTTAGCAAAAGACTCTTTTTGTCTTGTCTGCTTATGCCTACGTTCTAAGTATTGTTCGAAAGAGTTTGCCTTAACAGAAAAAAATATGCACTGAATTTTTTATTAAACCAGTGTACCAATGAAACTCACATGTTTAAATAGACTGCCTAGACCTGAAATAAACATAAGTAATCTATTTCTTATTTATCCGCTACTATTCCAGGTTGTACAGAATGAATGTATATATGAAAACATATATATTACCTTGGAAACATTTAACTTCTTTTGGACTGGTGGCAACAAAGTTATACATGCAGTTACTTGTGGTTACAATTTTAAGTGGCATTAAATACTGCCTTGTAGATCTTAATCTATATAGCTTGGGAGAAGTGTAATCATCCCAACTCTTCCCTGGCAGGAAGGTATTGTAGGCACAGCTTTGTTTCTCTATTGATAATACTGTCTGCTGCACATTTCCAAAGACTTTCTTGAGGCTTTGCCCTGTGTTAGAAGCAAGCTCCAGCAACTCCACTTATGTAAATGATACCTCAATTATATAAGGTTCTTTTATTTTTCAACAAAGCAGAACATCCTACACTACAGATGAATTCTCTAGGGAAATTTAAGATTGCACAGATTAAAAACTGTTAAAAACTAGAACCTTAAAAAGGATTACAGAAAAGTAAAGAATTCAAAGTAATGAAAGAAGTCTTTCCCTCTACTTTCATAATTTTACATGGTAATTGTTGAGTTTGAATTGTGCATTATTAATTCTAAGAAATATACTTTAATATGGACTTGCTGTTGCAGATATGTGTATGTATTCATATGCATGTATGTGTATCAGTAGCTTGCTTCTTAATGAAGTGCTGGTACATATATCTTGACACATATATCTCTTCGGCACCAATTCTTTATTCCATTGGCACATAAAATTCTTGTTTTGTCCAAACGAGTCAGTAGATCTGGGAATTTGTGTAAGCAAAAGTATGTGCAAGTTGCTTTGGAAAAAAGAAGTCAGTTCCCTATATCAGGACAAATTACACTGTGTATGCATAGTACTGTGGAAAGAGCAGGGGCTCCATAGCTAGACACACATGGATTCAACTCCCCCTTTTGCCAACTATTAGCTGGATTACCTTGAGCCTCAGTTTCCTCATCTACAATGGGGATGATAATCTGGTACATAGGAGTGGTAT
The DNA here is from genome assembly GCF_028023285.1 of Balaenoptera ricei. Taxonomy (NCBI): domain Eukaryota; kingdom Metazoa; phylum Chordata; class Mammalia; order Artiodactyla; family Balaenopteridae; genus Balaenoptera; species Balaenoptera ricei. Next base: position 74,882,802 of record NC_082648.1, read on the forward strand.
GAAGATGCATAAGAAATGAAATTAACTGAAAACTGAGGCAGGTCCAGAGATAATATCAGCTGCTTCTGCTGCTGCTGCTGATTGATAAAGCCTATTATTATGAACTATGTGCCAGGCACTGTATCAAGCGTTTTACATACACTCTTAAATCTCTCAACAATCCCATTTACACAACTTACTGTTCTTCATTTACACAAGGCAAATGATCCTTCAGGAAATCAAAAAGAGAGTTGTCCAAAGTATTACCATCAATAAGTGATAACATGGGATTTTGAATCCAGATCTTTGTGACACCAAAACTTGGGCAATTTATTACCATCTTACATGAAACCTCTGGTATAGTACCTGGGAAAGAGTATACATTCAATAAGAGTAGACATTCTGTGCATATGTATATATTTTCCTGTAAGTAAAGATTTTTCTCTGTTGGTTGTCTCGCAGGAACTAAATTTTAAGATTCAAGTGTCTCCACATTGCTATGTGACCTATACTGAAGTCATTGCTTCTGATTTCTGTTATCCTAAATATTCTTCAAATATTTCTTCAAGTATTTTTTTTAACATCTTTATTGGCATATAACTGCTTTACAATGGTGTGTTAGTTTCTGCTTTATAACAAAGTGAATCAGCTATACATATACATATATCCCCATTTCTCCTCCCTTTTGCATCTCCCTCCCATCCTCCCTATCCCACCCCTCTAGGTGGTCACAAAGCACCGAGCTGATCTCCCTGTGCTATGCGGCTGCTTCCCACTAGCTATCTGTTTTACATTTGGTAGTGTATGTATGTCCATGCCACTCTCCTCTCTCACTTCGTCCCAGCTTCCCCTTCCCCCTCCCCATATCCTCAAGTCCATTCTCTACATCTGCATCTTTATTCCTGTCCTGTCCCTATGTTCTGCAGAACCACTTTTTTTTTTAGATTCCATATATATGTGTCAGCATACAGTATTTGTTTTTCTCTTTCTGACTTGCTTCACTCTGTATGACAGACTCTAGGTCCATCCACCTTACTACAAATAACTCAATTTCATTTCTTTTTATGGCTGAGTGATATTCCATTGTATATATGTGCCACATCTTCTTTACCCATTCATCTGTTGATGGCACTTAGGTTGCTTCCATGTCCTGGGTATTGTAAATAGAGCTGCAATGAACATTGTGGTACATGACTTTTTTTTTTTTTTTAATATTTCAGCTTACTCTTTTTTTTTTTTTTTAAACTTTGGGTTTATTTATTTTATTTATTTATTTATTTATGGCTGTGTTGGGTCTTCGTTTCTGTGCGAGGGCTTTCTCTAGTTGTGGCAAGTGGGGGCCACTCTTCATCGCGGTGCGTGGGCCTCTCATTATCGCGGCCTCTCTTGTTGCGGAGCACAGGCTCCAGACACGCAGGCTCAGTAATTGTGGCTCACGGGCCTACTTGCTCCGCGGCATGTGGGATCTTCCCAGACCAGGGCTCGAACCCATGTCCCCTGCATTGACAGGCAGATTCTCAACCACTGCACCACCAGGGAAGCCCTGTGGTACATGACTTTTTGAATTATGGTTTTCTCAGGGTATATATGCCCAGTAGTGGGATTGCTGGGTCATATCTTCAAGCATTTTTGATATGAAGGAATTGATGAAGTGATCAGAGTAATTCAAGTTTTCTATTAATAATGACCACAGAGAAGCAGTAATGAGAGTCAGGCTTCATTGCCATTGAGAATCTTGGTGTTTCTGAGCTTTCCAAGATGAACAGTTGTTAAATCTCTTTAAATTTTTATTACCTCTAATAAAGGTGTTTGAAAAGCTATAAGAGAAAAAAAAAGAAAGACCAAATGTGAGAGAGTTTTGTCAGTTTTTTTCAAGAGATCTAGATAAAATAATTTAGTAAATAAATGTTTCTGCATAATAATTTTTTTAGTAAGTAGTTTCTTCTTCTTCCCATGAAAAATATAATTAACAAATATTTAAAGACCACTAAAAGAAAGGCCAAAGTATTTGCCTGCCTGGAGCACCCTCGTGTCTCAGTACACATGCAAAACTTCCCACTGAAATTTTCAACTAGTTTTTAGTGTCTGTGATGGTCAGAGAAGTCTAGGCTGGATACGTTACTTTGAAAGCCGTTGATGTAGAGATGACAATGCAATCCATGGTAATTGGTGGAGTTACATAATTAGAGTATAGATTAGGGAATGAATGGTGTCTAAAACAGCTTTGTGGGACTCTAGTATCTAATGTTCAAGTAAATGAGAATGAAATTGACTAGGGGACTAAGAATGAATGGGGAGAGAGGAAGGAGGGATTTATCAGAAGACTAGGAAATAACATATTTTAGAAACAAGGGAGTGGCCAACTGAATGCTCCTGAGAAGTAAGATGAGGACAAAATATTACTAGTTGTAGTAACAGGTAGGTCATTGGATAAGGAGACCTTGTGTTCCAGTTTTCCCAGAACTGTCTTCATTGAAACCTGCTTTCCCAATGGAAGTGTTTCAGTGATGTGGCTATCCTAGTTGTTGGCAACTTTAGCAACAGTCATTTCAACAGAGTAATACAAAGTGAAGTCAAACTTGAATGGGTTAAGGAATGCATAAGAGGTAAGGAAATGGAAACATAAAGGGTAGAAAATTTCTTAAAAGGAGTGTGACTCTGAAAGGAACAAGAGAGTATGACCATGGATGGAATGAAATGTGATGACAAAGGATTTTTTAAGGTGGAAGAAAGACCTGAATAGGTCTCATGGGAATATTTGGCAGGGCAGGAGAGGCTTGAAGACATGCAAGTGAGAAGGGGTACTTAAAAGGGCAAGATGTCTGAAAAGAGGGCAGAGGGTAGGATCTAGAATAAGGAAGGCAGCTGGGCCCTGAAGGGGAGGAGGGACACCTTAATAAGTGCAACAGGAGGGTGTAGGGGTGCAATTGCTAGTAGATATGGATGTTTGCCAATGGAAAGTTAAGGGACTTTCAATCCATTGATGTATTTTCTCTGAAGTAGGAGGCAAGAATATTTGCTGAGAATGAAGGGGCGAGGTAGAGGCATTATGGGCCGAGGAGAGTATAGAAGGTGTGAAAAGCTAATGTGTATGTGGTATGGAGTGGGAGTTGAATTAAATCCTGCAATAGAATTGCTTGACAGTATTCAAGGCACAGTTGAGGCACATGACCATTGCTTTATAAAGATACCAATTTATCCTTTGTGTGATTTGCTCCAGTGGCACCCAGTTGACTGGCTTCAAGCACAGTTAAGGTGGATATATCATTTCATATAGAAATAAAGATAAGGTTTTGCCAATAGATGTAATAATAAAAAACAAACAAACAGAGGAACAAAGAAGATGTGAGAATCAGCAATACAGTAAATGCTAAACCATGAAATCTAAACTTGGTAGGGAGATACATGAATCTTGGAAGGCAATTATAGAGAGGGAGAAAATACGGAAGACAAATTCTTTTCTACCATTGAGCTCATGGAGGAAAGAGTTGGACCAGCAAACCCAAAAGATTGGAGGCTGTGGTCAGAAACAGAGATGTTTGAATCAGTATCATCAACAATAACATATATCTATCTACTCTCTTACAATGAACGTGTGTTCCCCACTTTTTAATCTCTGTCCTAGATCTTAAGAAATCAAGAAAGCAAATCACTTAAAAAATATATATGAAAATTTTGCTTCAAACATTTATATATAATTCAGGAATTTTAAGGTATTGGATTTTCTTCGGAAATCTGTCTCCCCCCACCCCAACTTTATTGAGGTATATTTGACATTTAACATTGTGTAAATTTATAGTGTACAACATGATTTGATACACACATATATTGTGAAATGATTACCAAATGTGAAAGTTAACACATCTATCACCTCACATAATTACCTTTTTTGCCTTTATTTTATTTATTTATTTTTTATACAGCAGTTTCTTATTAGTTATCTATTTTATACATATTAGTATATGTATGTCTATCCCAGTCTCCCAATTCATCCCACCACCCACCCCCCCACTTTCCCCCCTTGGTGTCCATACGTTTGTCCTCTACATCTGTGTCTCTATTTCTGCTTTGTAAACCAGTTCATCTGTACTATTTTTCTAGGTTCCACATATATGCATTAATATACGATATTTGTTTTTCTCTTTCTGACTTACTTCACTCTGTATGACAGTCTCTAGATCCATCCACGTCTCTACAAATGACCCAATTTCGTTCCTTTTTATGGGTAATATTCCATTGCATATATATATACCACAACTTCTTTTTCCATTCATCTGTCGATGGGCATTTAGGTTGCTTCCATGACCTGGCTATTGTAAATAGTGCTGCAATGAACATTGGGGTGCATGTGTCTTTTTGAATTATGGTTTTTTCTGGGTATATGCCCAGTAGTGGGATTGCTGGGTCATATGGTAGTTCTATTTTTAGTTCTTTAAGGAACCTCCATACTGTTCTCCATAGTGGCTGTATCAATTTACATTCCCACCAACAGTGCAAGAGGGATCCCTTTTCTCCACACCCTCTCCAGCATTTCTTGTTTGTAGATTTTCTGATGATGCCCATTCTAACCGGTGTGAGGTGATACCTCATCATAGTTTTGATTTGCATTTCTCTAATAATTAGTGATGTTGAGCAACTTTTCATATGCCTCTCGGCCATCTGTATGTCTTCTTTGGAGAGATGTCTATTTAGGTCTTCTGCCCATTTTTGGATTGGGTTGTTTGTTTTTTTAATATCAAGCTGCATGAGCTGTTTGTAAATTTTGGAGATTAATCCTTTGTCTGTTGATTCATTTGCAAATATTTTCTCCCATTCTGAGGGTTGTCTTTTCATTTTGTTTATAGTTTCCTTTGCTGTGCAAAAGCTTTTAAGTTTCATTAGGTACCATTTGTTTATTTTTTGGTTTTATTTCCATTACTCTAGGAGGTGGTCAAAAAAGATCTTTCTGTGATTTATGTCAAAAAGTGTTTTTCCTATGTTTTCCTCTAAGAGTTTTATTGTGTCTGATCTTACATTTAGGTCTTTAATCCATTTTGAGTTTATTTTTTTGTATGGTGTTAGGAAGTGTTCTAATTTCATTCTTTTGCATGTAGTGGTCCAGTTGTCCCAGCACCACTTATTGAAGAGACTGTCTTTTCTCCATTGTATATCCTTGCCTCCTTTGTCATAAATTAGTTGACCAAAGGAGTGTGGGTTTATCTCTGGGCTTTCTATCTTGTTCCATTGATCTATATTTCTGTTTTTGTGCCAGCACCATATTGTCTTGATTACTGTAGCTTTGTAGTATAATCTGAAGTCAGGGAGTCTGATTCCTCCAGCTCCGTTCTTTTCCTTCAGTACTGCTTTGGCTATTTGGGTCTTTTGTGTCTCCGTACAAATTTTAAGATTTTTTGTTCTAGTTCTGTAAAACATGCCACTGGTAATTTGATAGCGATTGCATTGAATCTGTAGATTGCTTTGGGTAGTATAGTCATTTTCACAGTATTGATTCTTCCAATCCAAGAACATGGTATACCTCTTCATCTGTTTGTGTCATCTTTGATGTCTTTCACCAGTGTCTTATAGTTTTCTGAGTACAGGTCTTTTACCTCCTTAAGTAGGTTTATTCCTAGCTATTTTATTCTTTTTGTTGCAATGGTGAATGAGATTGTTTCCTTAATTTCTCTTTCTGATCTTTTGTTGTTAGTGTATAGGAATGCAAGAGATTTCTGTGCATTAATTTTGTATCCTGCAACTTTACCAAATTCATTGATTAGCTCTAGTAGTTTTCTGGTGGCACTTTTAGGATTCTCTATGTATAGTATCATGTCATCTGCAAACAGTGAAAGTTTTACTTCTTCTTTTCCAATTTGTATTCCTTTTATTTCTTTTTCTTCTCTGATTGCCATGGCTAGGACTTCCAAAACTATGTTGAATAATAGTGGTGAGAGTGGACATCCTTGTCTCGTTCCTGATCTTAGAGGAAATGCTTTCAGTTTTTCACCATTGAGAATGATGTTTGCTCTGGGTCTGACGTATATGGCCTTTATTATGTTGAGGTAGATTCCCTCTATGCCCACTTTCTGGAGAGTTTTTATCATAAATGGGTGTTGAATTTTGTCAAAAGTTTTTTCTGCATCTATTGAGATGATCATATGGTTTTTATTATTCAATTTGTTAATATGGTGTAGCAGATTGATTGATTTGCATATATAGAAGAATCCTTGCATCCCTGGGATAAATCCCACTTGATCATGGTGTATCATCCTTTTAATGTGTTGTTGGATTCTGTTTGCTAATATTTTGTTGAGGATTTTTGCATCTATATTCATCAGTGATATTGGTCTGTAATTTTCTTTTTTTGTAGTACCTCTGATTTTGGTATCAGGGTGATGGTGGCCTCAAAGAATGAGTTTGAGAGTGTTCCTTCCTCTGCAATTTTTGGAAGAGTTTGAGAAGGATAGGTGTTAGCTCTTCTCTAAATGTTTGAAAGAATTCTCCTGTGAAGCCATCTGGTCCTGGGCTTTTGTTTGTTGGAAGATTTTTAACCACAGTTTCAATTTAATTACTTGTGATGGGTGTGTTCATATTTTCTATTTCTTCCTCCTTCAGACTTGGAAGGTTATACCTTTCTAAGAATTTGTCTGTTTCTTCAAGGTTGTGCATTTTATTCGCATAGAGTTGCTTGTAGTAGTCTCTTAGGATGCTTTGTACTTCTGCAGTGTCTGTTGTAACTTCTACTTTTTCATTTCTAATTTTATTGATTTGAGTCCTCTCCCTCTTTTTCTTGTTGAGTCTGGCTAAAGGTTTATCCATTTTGTTTATCTTCTCAAAGAACCAGCTTTTAGTTTTACTGATCTTTGCTATTGTTTTCTTTGTTTGTATTTCATTGATTTCTGCTCTGATCTTTATGATTTCTTTCCTTCTACTAACTTTGGGTTTTATTTGTTCTTCTTTCTCTAGTTCCTTTAGGTGCCAGGGTAGATTGTTTATTTGAGATTTTTCTTGTTTCTTGAGGTAGGATTGTGTTGCTCTAAACTTCCCTCTTAGAACTGCTTTTGCTGCATCCCATAGGTTTTGGATCGTCGTGTTTTCATTGTCATTTGTCTCTGGGTATTTTTTGATTTCCTCTTTGATTTCTTCAGTGATCTCTTGGTTATTTAGTAACGTATTGTTTAGCCTCCATGTATTTATGTTTTTTCCTTTTTATCCCACTGTAATTGATTTCTAATCTCATAGCATTGTGGTCAGAAAAATGCTTGATATGATTTCAATTTTCTTAAATTTACTGAGGCTCGATTTGTGACCCAAGATATGATCTATCCTGGAGAATGTTCCATGTGCACTTGAGAAGAAAGTGTAATCTGCTGTTTTTGGATGGAATGTCTGATAAATATCAATTAAATCTATCTGGTCTATTGTGTCATTTAAAGCTGTGTTTCCTTATTAATTTTCTGTTTGGATGATCTGTCCCTTGGTGTAAGTGAGGTGATAGCATCCCCCACTATTATTGTGTTACTGTCGATTTCCTCTTTTATAGCTGTTAGCAGTTGCCTTACGTATTGAGGTGCTCCTATGTGTTGGGTGCATATATATTTATAATTGTTATATCTTCTTCTTGGATTGATCCCTTGATCATTATGTAGTGTCCTTCCTTGTCTCTTGTAGCATTCTTTATTTTAAAGTCTATTTTATCTGATGTGAGTATTGCAACTCCAGCTTTCTTTTGATTTCCATTTGCATGGAATATCTTTTTCCATCCCCTCACTTTCAGTCTGTATATGTCCCTAGGTCTGAAGTGGGTCTCTCGTAGAACACATATATATGGGTCTTGTTTTTGTATCCATTCAGTGAGCCTGTGTCTTTTGGTTGGAGCATTTAATCCATTCACATTTAAGGTAATTATCGATATGTATGTTCCTATTACCATTTTCTTAATTGTTATGGGTTTGTTTTTGTAGGTCCTTTTCTTCTCTTGTGTTTCCCACTTAGAGAAGTTCCTTTAGCATTTGTTGTAGAGCTGGATTGGTGGTGCTGAATTCTCTTAGCTTTTGCTTGCCTGTAAAGCTTTTGATTTCTCCATGGAATCTGAATGAGATCCTTGCCAGATAGAGTAATCTTGGTTGTAGGTTCTTCCCTTTTGTCACTTTAAATATATCATGCCACTCCTTTCTGGCTTGTAGAGTTTCTGCTGAGAAATCAGCTGTTAAATTTATGGGCGTTCCCTTGTATGTTGTCATTTTTCCCTTGTTGCTTTCAGTAATTTTTCTTTGTCTTTGATTTTTGTCAGTTTGATTACTATGTGTCTCAGCATGTTTATCCTTGGGTTTATCCTGCCTGGGACTCTCTGTGCTTCCTGGACTTGGGTGGCTATTTCCTTTCTCTTTCTCCATTCTCTCTGAAAAATGTTTTCTCGGTCCTTTCTCTCTCTCTTCTCCTTCTGGGACCTCTATAATGTGAATGTTGTTGCATTTAATGTTGTCCCAGAGGTCTCTCAGGCTGTCTTCGTTGCTTTTCATTCTTTTTTCTTTATTTTATTCTGTGGCAGTGAATTCCACCATTCTGTCTTCCAGCTCACTTATCCATTCTTCTGCCTCAGTTATTCTGCTATTGATTCCTTGTAGTGTAGTTTTCATTTCAGTTATTGTATTGTTCATCTCTGTTTGTTTGTTCTTTAATTCTTCTAAGTGTTTGCTCTTTAATTCTTCTAGGTCTTTTAAAAATATTTCTTGCATCTTCTCAACCTTTGCCTCCATTCTTTTTCCGAGGTCCTGGATCATCTTCACTGTCATTATTCTGAATTCTTTTTCTGGAAGGTTGCCATCTCCATTTCATTTAGTTGCTTTTCTTGGATTTTATCTTGTTCCTTCATCTGGTACATAATCCTCTGCCTTTTCATTTTGTCTATCTTTCTATGAATGTGGTTTTTGTTCCACAGGCTGCAGGATTGTAATTCTTCTTGCTTCTGCTGTCTGCCCTCTGGTAGATGGCGCCATCTAGGAGGCTTGTGCAAGCTTCCTGGTGGGAGGGACTCCACAATTACCTTTTTGTGTGTGTGGTGAGAACTTTTAAAATCTACTGTCATAGCAACATTCAAATATACAGTACAGTATTGTTCATTATAATCACCATGCTGTACATTAGATTCCCAGAATTTACTCATAACTGGAAGATTGTACCCTTTGACCAACATCTCCTTTCCCCCACCCTGATGCACCTGGAAACCACCAATCTACTCCCTGTGTCTATGAGTTCCACTTTCTTAGATTTCACATATAAGTGAAATCATACAGTATTTGTATTTCTCCAGACAGTAATTATCTAAATTATTTCACTTAGCATAATGCCCTCAAGATTCATCCATATTTTTACAAATATCAGTACTTCCTTCTTTCTCATGGCTGAATAATATTCCATTTTATATATATGCCACATATTCTTTATCCATTCATCCATCAATGGACACTTAGGTTGTTTCCATGTCTTGGCTATTGTGAATAATGCTGAAATAACCATGGCGGTGCAGAAATCCCTTAGAGATAGTGGCTTCATTTCCTTTGGGTATATACTCAGAAATAAGATTGCTGGAGCATATGGTAGTTCTACTATTTAATTATTTTGAGAAACCTCCACACTGTTTTCCATAGTGGCTGAACAAATTTACAGTCCTACCAACAGTGCGCAAGTTCTCCTTTTTCTCCACTCCTTTGCCAACTCTTGTTATCTCTTTTGTTTTTGATAATAGCTATCCAAACATGTGTGATGTGATACCTCATTGTAGTTCTGATTTTCATTTCCCTAATGATTAGAGATATTGGGTATCTTTTCATGTACCCGTTGAACATTTATATGTCTTCTTTGGAAAAATGTCTATTTGGGTCCTTTGCCCATTTCTTAATTGGATTATTTGTTTTTGTTTTTGTTTTTTTTTTGCTATTGAATTTTATGGGTTTCTTATATTTTGGATATTAACCCCTTATCAGTTGATGGTTTACAAATATTTTCTCCCATTCCATAGGTTGCCTTTTCATTTTTGTGATGGTTTCTTTTGCTGTGTAGAAGCTTTCTAGTTTGATGTGGTCAAACTTGTTGATGTTTGCTTTTGTTGCTTGTACTTTCAGTATCATATTCAGAAAAATCATTGTCAAGACCAATGCCAAGGAGCTTCTTCCCTGTATTTTTTCCCAGGAGTTTTATGGTTTCAAACCTTACACTTAAGTCTTTAATCCATTTTGAGTTCATTTTTGTGAGTGGTGTAAGAGAGGGCTCCAATTTCATTTCTTTGTGTGTGTGTGTTTGTCCAATTTTCCCAACATCACTTATTGAAGAGACTGTTGTTTCCCCATTGAATATTCTTGATTCCCTTGTCAAATATTAGTTGACTTTATATGTGTGGACTTATTTCTGGGATCTTGATTCTGTTCTACTTGTCTATGTGTCTGTTTTTATCCCAGTACAAGACAGTTTTGGTTACTATAACTTTGTAATTCAGTCTGAAGTCAGGAAGCACAATAATGCCTCCAGGATTTCTTTAACTATTTGAGTTTTTTTGTGGTTCTATATGAATTTTAGGATTTTCTTTCTCTTTCTGTGAAAAATACCATTGGAATTTTGATAGTCTCCCATTTATTTTCCCTAGTGCAATGCCCTGAAGTACTCAAGGTTGCACACCTTTTCCCTATCCTGCAGAGGCAAGCTGGCTGTAAGATCTGCACCTGATAGTGAGATCCATGTGCTATTTGCATGGGCTTGCAGAGCCATCTGCGGGGGCACATGAGGTGCAGTGCATTGGGTTTTGTAGAGTGCCAGCCATGTGGCACATGGGGTTCTTGGGATGCATATTGGTTCGTTGGTAGAAGTTCTGTAGGCAAGTCATCATGTGGAGTTCATGGGTGAGCCTCTTGGTGGAGTCCCTGAGCAGGTTAGCAGAATCCACACCAAGCTATTGAGATCATATCAGTCCACCCTTTCTTCCTGCTCTGAGCTGCCCAATTAAGTGAGTGAAATATTTTGTTTGCACCTTTCATTTGAGATGTGTTTTTTAAAGCTTCTGCAGTACTCATTAAAACAATTTCTCCTATTCTTTGTAAGGAAATACTTGGCAATTCATTCAAGGTCTACTCTACAGTTGAATTTCCAAACTTCTTGAAGTGATAGTACATGCATATTACATAACGTGATATGTGAAACACTTGGCGAACAAGAAAACATGTAATTAAATTCTAACCTTTCCTTTCAGCCTTGCCTTTCTTCTTTATCTGCCTCTCATATAGCCAAGGACATGGCTTTGCAAATTACAAGTACTCAGTATTTTTCTTCTGAGTTTTAATCCTGTCATTTAGTTGATAAGGGATAATCGGGTTCATGCATTTTTTTCTTACAAAAAAATATTAACTGAAAGCATAATAATTTGAGGGCATTTATCCTTGGCATTCTGCTTTTACTCTTACTCTTATTGTCTCCCTATCCAAACAGTTAAGTAATATTTATGAACAAGTGCTCCATGTTAGTGTAGAAGAATGAATGAAAAAGAGAAAATGATGCACTCAGAAAATGGTCCTGCTTTCACTGCTCTGCTGCTGCCTCTTGACCAACAAGAGTCTCCAATGCACTGATATTGTCTTTGTGGGACTTGGCTCAGTGCATTTTGTCTGTGAAACTTTTACCACTCCAAAGCACTGTGCAGGAAATATGCAAATGGAATGCCAGGTGTTATGTTGAATTTTAATCACCTCCTTATTAAGTTTCTTCAGGAAAAAAAAAATAGGACATATCCTTTGCCATGAAGGAAAGGACATGTGCTGTTGAGGTATGGACACATGTTATGGTAACACACAATTCCTGTGCAAGATGAGGCTTCTTTTAAGGAGCAGATAAAATCCAAACAAAATAATTCTATTGGATTTGGCTGAGAAGAAGCCAACAAACTGCCAGCTGGTATCCAAGATAGATACAAGAGGCAAACAAACTTCATTGCATTTTGCAATCAACTTAAAGTGTTTTTTAGTGGGAAAAAAAAAAAACTAATGAAACTTATAGTGCCCTATTTTATACACTTTGCTGCTTTACTTACTATAAACTCTGGTGAACTTAGAGGTAGTTATTTTGGGTTTGCTTGTCTAAATATTGAGCTAGTAGGCATTTGTTGATCATTCGTCCATTTAAAGTCAACTGAACAGAGCAAGTAAGGCGTGAAGATTGATGTGGACCAGGATCTGTGAATTAGTTGCAGTGTAGGCCAGAAAGAGGTGCTGGTGGTTTTGTTCCTTTTGAAATTTTGCACACTGATTCAGAGCAGGTTAAATCAAGGGTATTTTCCAAATACAGGCTATAATAAAAAACCTGCTCATCCTTTTCCAATCTTCTGTTAATTTAACTCATTAGTGATTTTTCAGGCTCATGAAAAATGAATTTTCTTTAATGAAATAAGAATTCCAGAATAAGGGGTTATTGAAATTATCTCTTTGACTCTGTGATTAATACCCAAATCTCCTTCAAATCCTGTATCAAGGACCATTTGTCCCATATCTGAAGGCTCACTTTTATCCTCAAATCTAAACCCAGTTTTACTCTTAGCAGGAGAAACTTCCCTATTCAAAACTTCCCTATAACAAAACAGTTTTAGCATTCGGAGTTTTCTTGTGATTATATGTCAGGTCTTTCTTCTTGACCAATACACTCCTTTGTACCCCAGTCTATTCAGTATCTGTCCAATGCCTGATTCTTTGTCTTTTGCCTAAAGTCCTAACATAATATTCTGTTTTCAACATCTTTCTCTAATAGTGTTTTAACTAAGACTGTACATCAGAATAAGCTGTGAAGTTTTCCTAAAACAGAGGTTTCTAAACCATACTTAAGTCAGATTTGTATGTACTGGGTTGGCCTAAAGGCTTGTTCAGGTTTTTCCGTAAGATATAAGATGTTACAGAAAAACCCGAATGAAATTTTGGCCAACCCAATAGAAAGTCAGGGCTGGAGTCAAGGCTTACAGATTTAAAAAATGTCCATAGACCATTCCCTGCTCCTATGACTCTCCAAGAGTTTGCGTTATCTCACCTCTAGCTTCCATTCCACCTTTGTCTGATCTGTTTACCAACAAACAATTCTTATGATACAAAACTCAAGATTGCACAATTAGAGCCTGGGCAGAAAAATCAATATATTTATTTGTGATATATGCTTATATATGTTTATAAAGTTACAATTATGAAAATAAATGTGTATCTATATTTTGGTCTTCTATTTTTGGTGTTATTCAAAAATGAATAGGGGTAAGAATATATCAGGGAAAATGTGGCCTGGAAATGGCCTCCCTGTCCCCCAGGGCAGTCTACCCTCCCTTGTGAGAGCAGAAGGGAAGCATATGAGGGGAGAGGAATAGGCACAAAACTACCCACAGGGTGGGAGGGAATAAACTGTTTTAGCTTATGAAACTTATTGAAATGCTTAAATTAGAGGTTCACAAAATTTGGTGTGCACAAAAATTACTTAGCGATCCTGTTAATTATATATATATATATATATATATATATATATATATATAAAATACAAATATATATAATACAAACATAATGCATGTATTTATATTATATAATTACATATTATATAATTACACACACACACATTCTTTGTCTCCTAAAATTGGTCTGGAGTGAGGCCCAGGAATCTGCATGTTTAATAACCCCGGAGAGTACAGATGTCTTCAAACCACATCTTGAGAAATAGTGGCTTAAATCAACTAACACTGTGTATCTTGGCTTTCATCATGATTTTTTAAAACCATTTTTGTTTTTAAACTTTCTCCCTGACAAATATGTGTGTATATTTTTGTCCCCATGGGAGAGATACATGACAATTGAAAACCAAAGGTAGTTGATGCCTTTCAGCAAGTTTTACTCTGAACACAATGTAATTATTTTATTTTTATATTGCATTCTATCAGGACGCTATATCTCTTGATTTCCTTTTAAAAAGGAATAGCACACTTATTCTTTTTCAATTACACCTGATGCTTAAATATGAAGTGACTCTATTAACTGTGGCTAGGGTACCACCACCACCTGGTGGCAATGAATAAAAATTACAGGTTTAGTTTCTGACCACTGAATTCACACATATGGTTGTGAAGTGCCAGCTCCAGCAGTAAGCAATATTTGGAGGAAATCTATAAATGCATTTTCTAGTGTAGGTTTTTTCCATGTGGTGGTCCCATCACCAGGATGATCCATAGTCAATCCTAGATATAAACACTAATGTTTCACTCTTTTGCCAGAATATTAAATGTATAGTTTAAAAGTTTTTACAGAATAACAAAAAATCAAGGTTGGAAAATGAAAGGAATAATGTTGACAGAATTCTCTTCTTTTTCTAGTGGAGACATTATTATTATTCTTTTAATCTCAGGGAATTCTTATACCTTCTTATCCTTTGGTGTCATCAACAGCACACTTATTGGTCTGTCCTTTTTATATATTTATTTATTTTAAAATTGATTGATTGATTGGCCATGTTGGGTCTTTGTTGCTGCATGTGTGGGCTTTCTCTAGTTGTGGCAAGCGGGGGCTCTTTGTTGTGGAGCACGGGCTCTAGGCACATGGGCTTCAGTAGTTATGGCGCATGGGCTTAGTTGCTCCACAGTACATGGGATATTCCCAGACCAGGGCTTGAACCCGTGTCTCCTGCATTGGCAGGCGGATTCTTAACCACTGTGCCACCAGGGAAATCCGGTCTGTCCTTTTTAAATGAGTTAAAGAAAAGTTACTTTCTGGAGAGAATAATATATATTAGGTCTTCAGGATTTGGCATTGTGTAATGTGGAATGTATATTCATGGCCAGTAGACTGATGGATATTTTCTAAAGTTTTATACTTATACTACTACTCTCTCTTATCCTTTTGCATTTATGTTCACAACCAGTGGAAGAAGATAATCTTAACTTTAGAGTACCTTGTGAAAGTCCTTTCCCCCAAGATAGTGATTACTCTTGCTTTTCATTCTTGTTTAAATGTAAAGTTTTATGTACATTTTGTTGAAAGGCACTTTAATAATTATCAGGAAAGCACAAAAACAGGACAAAAAACCCTTACAGTACACAAATGCAGCATGGAAGGAAAGGGTATTGTTTTTGCAAAGGCTTACTTTATATTTGGTGGAATGCATGGAAATAATTTTATGATTTCAAGAGTAACTGAGACCAAAATTTCACGTCATGTCATGATTGTAATTTCATTAACATATAACAACTCTCTTTATTTACTTATGGGAAAAATTCAACATTAGAATAGTCCCTGAGGAAAACTTGCTTAAGCCTCTTAGATAGCCTCATCCACCAGAGGGCAGACAGCAGAAGCAAGAAGAACTACAATCCTGTAGCCTGTGAACAGAAATTACATTCACAGAAAGATAGACAAGATGAAAAGGCAGAATGCTATGTACCAGATGAAGGAACAAGATAAAACCCCAGAAAAACAACTAAATGAAGTGGAGATAGGCAACCTTCCAGAAAAAGAATTCAGAATAATGATAGTGAAGATGATCCAGGACCTCGGAAAAAGAATGGAGGCAAAGGTTGAGAAGATGCAAGAAATATTTTTAAAAGACCTAGAAGAATTAAAGAACAAACAAACAGAGATGAACAATACAATAATTGAAATGAAAACTACACTAGAAGGAGTCAATAGCAGAATAACTGAGGCAGAAGAATGGATAAATGACCTGGAAGACAGAATGGTGGAATTCACTGCTGCAGAACAGAATAAAGAAAAAAGAATGAAAAGCAACGAAGACAGCCTGAGAGACCTGTGGGACAACATTAAATGCAACAACATTCGCATTATAGGGGTCACAGAAGGAGAAGAGAGAGAGAAAGGACAAGAGAAAATATTTGAAGAGATTATAGTCGAAAACTTCCCTAACATGGGAAAGGAAAGAGCCACCCAAGTCCAGGAAGCGCAGAGAGTCCCATACAGGATAAACCGAAGGAGAAACACACCGAGACACACAGTAATCAAACTGGCAGAAATTAAAGACAAAGAAAAATTATTGAAAGCAGCAAGGGAAAAACAACAAATAACATACAAGGGAACTCCCATAAGGTTAACAGCTGATTTCTCAGCAGAAACTCTACAAGCCAGAAGGGAATGGCAAGATATACTTAAAGTGATGAAAGGGAAGAACCTACAACAAAGATTACTCTACCCAGCAAAGACCTCATTCAGATTCCATGGAGAAATCAAAAGCTTTACAGAGAAGCAAAAGCTAAGAGAATTCAGCACCACCAAACCAGCACTACAACAAATGCTAAAGGAACTTCTCTAAGTGGGAAACACAAGAGAAGAAAAGGACCTACAAAAACAAACCCAGAACAATTAAGAAAATGATAATAGGAACATACATATCAATAATGACCTTAAACGTGAATGGATTAAATGCTCCAACCAAAAGACACAGGCTTGCTGAATGGATACAAAGCAAGACCCATATATATGCTGTTTACAAGAGACCCACTTCAGACCTAGGGACACATACAGACTGAAAGTGAGGGGATGGAAAAAGATATTCCATGCAAATGGAAATCGAAAGAAAGCTGGACTAGAAATACTCATATCAGATAAAATAGACTTTAAAATAAAGAATGTTAAAAGAGACAAGGAAGGACACTACATAATGATCAAGGGATCAATCCAAGAAGAAGATATAACAATTATAAATATATAGGCACCCAACATAGGAGCAACTCAATACATAAGGCAACTGCTAACAGCTATAAAAGAGGAAATTGACAGTAACACAATAATAGTGGGGAACGTTAACACCTCACTTGCACCAATGGACAGATCATCCAAACAGAAAATTAATGAGGAAACACAAGCTTTAAATGACACAATAGACCAGATAGATTTAACTGATATTTATCAGACATTCCATCCAAAAACAGCAGATTACACTTTCTTCTGAAGTGCACATGGAACATTCTCCAGGATAGATCACATCTTGGGTCAGAAATCAAGCCTCAGTTAATTTAAGAAAATTGTGTAGTCTCTTTTTATGAGAGCACTTATCCCATTTTGGAGGGCTCTGCCCTCATGATCTAATCACCTCCCTCATGATCTAATCACCTCCCATCACCTTGAATTTTGAGGGAACACAACAGACACTAGCACCATGAACCTCTTAGCAAAGAATCTGAAAGGATGCATATTTTGAAATGGTTAAGCAAAGCCCAAGAACCATCACACAGAAAGTGTCTTTGCTAACTTGTCAGCATTTGAAAATCATGCTATTTATCATTGATTTTTCTCGAGGAAAAATTAATTGCTGTGCAGAAGTCCAAGGAGGTAGCACTTTTTAATCCAGTGCTCAAATGTGAACATTTCTTAGACCTGATTTTCTCCATCAGGAGCTCGTCCTTTCTGTTTACCAGCTGTCTTCCTGGTCATTAGCTGTTACTAAGTACTGATTGGATGAAGGCTGTGGAAGAAGAGCAGTTGTTCCTTGGCTGATCCCCCGGGTCACATCTAACTGAGAGGAAACGGTAGGTATGGGATCACTGACCATGGCAATAACAGCTTTTCTGTTGAGAGCTGTAAGAGCTGCTTTCACAGTTCTGCAAAACAACAAGAACAGAGTGTTCTTCAGATATGGCTAATCTTCACCATTACAGGCAACATAACATTCTAGTAGTGAGGTTTCAGGTTGCCCTGCAAGAGGTAGCCCCTCAATTTAGTTGCTCTTTTCAATGAAAGTTTCTGTGTGGGTACATCTCAAAGATGTGCTCCAATTTGTTTATTTTTTGGAGTTGCAGTGTACAAATGCCATTTTCACGGTACTTTGTTTAATCTATTTATAGGAACTTTATATATTAGAAATAAAACTTTGGTCCATGAAAAAAAAAAAAGAATAGTCCCTGAGACAGATAACATATTAACTTAAAGTTGACCTACTGAGAGAGATTGCAATGAGTAGGAAAAATGCAACACCTAAATAAGGGGTTACTTGGAGGAGTTAAATACTATAAAATAGCAAGGACAGAAGAGCTATACACAAATTTTGATGGTTCTTCATTTTTCTTAAAAGCCAGCTTCTGATGGGGCTTCCAGGCTTAACCTTGGTTAAAGATAGTGCCTCTCATCCTCTCTTAGCCATGCTACATGCTTTCAAGAAGCCGTATTTGAGAGCATCTGTACTTGTAATTAATCCTCCATCCCTTTGTGTAAGAATACCTATAAAGTGCTCAGCAATTCATTGTACTGCTCACATTTATTCTCTGTAGAAAAGGACTGAATGCTTTCTAATGCCTATCCAAGTTACCTGACAAGAATATTACAATGACAAGGAGAGTTTCTAAGTACTTTTAGTTCTTTGAAACAAAATATTTTCATCTATTAATAAAAATAGATGTCTACCTAGAGGCGGGTGGGTAAAACTCTCAATTTTTGTTAAAGAGAAATTAATCATTCCCGTTTATCAAAGGGAAATCCAAGTGAAACAAGATTACGTTAAACGTCACCTTTAGAGTACAGGAAACAAATAACAAAAGAATGTTCTCACCTAATCACATTTAAGCTAAAATAATACTACAGATTCTATTTCTGTTGAGTCATAAAAAGACTATTTTGTTCCGTGCAAATGCATTCCCTAAGGAGTATCTATGGGAAAAACTGGAACTAACCTTCTCCCACCATTGTATTTTGAAAGTACATGGCAAAAGAGTAAACAAACAAGGATCTTCCTCTCTTTCTATACTCTTTTTAGTTGTTGACTCGGAACTCTGTGGTTGCTGAGTTGATGGACATGTTTATAAAGGTTTTAACCTTTGTTTTCAAATAGGGGTGATCAGGCCTTTAAAACTGTCTCTCATCACCCGGTTGTGGTACAATATGGTACCCAACCCTCAGCTGTCCTAAACAGTGAGAAAAGACAACTCCTAGTATGTCATATCTTCCAGGTTTGTGTGGGCAACACCAGCATTCCCAGGCTGCAGTCTAATACTAAACTGATCTGTGCATGTCCAACTCAGTATATACATCCTCTGCAGGTAAAACTTAGGTTCACCATAGGGGAATAAAAGTCTGGACACACAAGCACACACATGTGTGTGCATACATACATACATATACTGTGTTTTAAAGTGATAGAAAAAAACATGAAAGAATTCTGGAGGTTTTATTTTTTGTCTATGTTTAAACACAGTATGTAACATACCAACAATAATGGCCGTTGGTATTTTTCTTAAAGGGCCACTGCATGCCCAAAGTTGCTCACTGTGGATTTTCAGGCCATGTGGTTGATGGACAAGTCAGTTAGTACATTTTGGCTGCATTGAACATCCATGAGGCATGTAGTAATGAACTAATGTTGTAATGTCCAAATTAACATAATAAATTAATAAAACTAATATAAATAAGCACAGTTATATATTATTCTTGAATGTGCTGAAGAATAAGGAGTTAAGAACTGTACTAGAACAGTAATGAGCAGCCCAAAAATATATTAATCAGATCTTGTGTGCAACCTATTATAAGAGATACACTACATAGAATTAAAATAACAAATGAGAAGCAGTTTCTAACCCAAAGTGTTTGTAATATATTTGGAGGAACCAACCAAATATGCAGAAAACGCTTTGAAAATAATCACCAAATAATATGCAGTTTTTCTTTCCTACCAATAAATCTAAGTCTCCCAATCCTAAAAATCAAAACTATATCTTCGCTTGACATTATAAATACCCCCAGTTATTATAATAAAGAGCACACTGGAACAGAACTTAGGCTGGTTAAAAAAAAAAAAAAAGATCTAGGACACTGTTGTTTTTCCCATTTTGGCCATCAGAAACTTGACTGTTACAGTCAAGAAATGTCAATCCAATGTAGGTTTCAACAGTGGCTAAAGGATTCATTTTAAGTAAGTTTAATATATATATATATATATATATATACACACACACATAAATGAACAAACACACACAAATATGTATACACACATACCCTCATACACACATATGGTTATATTTATATTATTTATATTTTTTCCTGTGATGATTCATGTGTAACTAACTCTAATGGGATTATAGCTGGTCCTGTGAGTAACCTCCAGTTTCTTCTCACTAAAAAATTACTAAGAATCCTGAAGCATTACAAACAAGATAATAGTCTCTGGTCTCTATCATCTTCTCAGTATTCCAAAGCACATTTACCAATGCTGTCTGTGCTGCGGTGTCCACATTTTATTTTTTGGTTTTACTTCTAAATGTGTCTCTGCACTTTTTCTAAATAGAGCTTCTAAGACCTGCATCTTCATCAATTAATTTTAATGAGAGTCTTGCTTTCCTCCTAAGCCCTTTGTGAAATATTGACTGCTTTGTTTTCTAAATACGGTCACTGGCTCTAGCCTACTTCAGTGCTGTCCCCCAAGCCTAACTGGTCCATCACTCTTTCCTCTCTGTTAACTCTGTTCTTTCTCCCGGATCACTGTTCTCCACTGTCCTTCCCTGCCACTGGGGCAACTGGGAAAGGGCTTTATTTAAAATATTTAATATCCTTTTTTTCCATTAATTTTATATTTGAGATATTTGGGGTTTTTTTCCCATGGTGGGCTTACCAGCTTATAAGTGCAAGGTTTTGATTACAAAATCATTTAGATATTTTGTCATTTATCCATCCTAACACACACACACACACGTGCGTACATGAGATTTGATCATTTTGATAGTTTAGTGTAATTGATCATTGAAAAGAATAGAGGATTTCGAAACAATATCTTTTTTTAAACCAAAAAAGTCATTTCCCATGTGGAATAGATTGAGCAAAATGATATGGCCAGCACAAGCAGGAAGCAACACATCGCATATCAAAGGTAACTCCATCTGGGAAAATCGTGGAGATAGCCATGTACTTTTGTTAGAACTTCAAGATAAGAAATAGTGTGGAACCCTGGCTCTTCTTTCATGTCTGTACCTTTGTCTAACCACAGCGTGTGCCTACAGAGGTAAGCCTGGCAAGAAAAGGAAGTTTTCTTTGTTGTTTTTTGTTGCTATTTTTGTTTTTATAATGGGCAGTTTAGTTGTATTTCAGAAATAGAACTCTAGGTGGTGAGTCAGGAGGAAAGCTCTGTGTGAAAGCGGGGAAGTGAGCTAGCGCACTGCAACATTCACGGCAGGTAGAGGGGTCTGGATGTGTCTGCCAGCATATGCTGTATTGCGGTTCTAATTGAAGTGAGAAGGAAATTGACATTGATAAGTGATTACAAAACCAAGCACCAGAGACGGACATCATGGCCTTTCTACCCATCTGCCATTTCCCTCCGAGTTTTTCTCTTGCTGAAGAGCCCCCCTCACACAAGAAAGGAAAGTACTAAATACTTACTTTCCAGGCTTTGCTTGCAGCCCAGACACAGGCATGTAATCCAATGCAGGCTAAGGGCTATTACTAGACCTTCTGAGAAGAATTCTTCCCTGATGATAGAGATGCAAAGATAAATGCCCACCTTTCTGCGTTGGGCATTGTCATATAAGGACATGCTACTGGGAGCTACTGTAGCCAAGAGAATCACAGAGAACTCACCTAGAACTTTGATGCCATTGAGCATGTGCATCAACCCAGGGAATCCCTACCTCTATGTTTATTGAAAAATAAACCACTTGCATTGAAATCACTTTTAGTTGAGTTTCTGGCAGTCACATGCATCCTAACTGAACAACACTCTGCCAGACACTTGTGATGTGATCTCTTTTGATGTTTATAATCATCCCTCCAGGTAAGCATTATCCCTCCCCTTTGAAAGATGAGGAAACTGAGGCTAAGAAAAATGAAAAGCCTTGTCCAGTAGCCCAGATCTCTGGAGCACAGAAGCCAGGGTTTGAATCTATGTGACTGTGACTGGAATACCAGTGCGTTGCTAATTCTCATTCACTTTCTGCTGTTCTCTCCCATCTCACTGCCTCTGTATAACTGCAAATATTTACCAAAGGAGTTCGTTTTGAATCTGGCAGGGAGGGTGTAGGCAGGTGTGTCTTTGTTCTGAGATCACAGCAGGTACTATAAGAAGTAAGAATTGAGCACAAAAGGCGATTTTTATTTGTTGCATGACATTTTACAAAATGAGAATAAATTCAGATGTTTCTTTTTAGAGTAAGAGGGCTGGAGCATATATATTCTCATTTATAATTAGATATTGAGTCACAAATAGAAACTTAGCTTTGAAAATATTTTTTGGAAACTACATGTCTTTAAGACTTTTCACTTTTCATCTTCCCCAGATTAGCCTCTCCTTGTCCTCAGTCCTCTAGTTTCTCACAAGTTCAACAGCTTAACTAGAAGGATTTGGAAATCAGCCTCTAGCAAATGAATGTTTTCAAGTCCTCCCATTTGAAAACCCACAGAATCCCTATAAGATGGAAGAGAGATTAAGAACAAAGGGCAGAGCATATTCTATTTTCTTCTTAATTTCTGCTTAACTTTTAAAAGGGGTGTAGTTTGACAAATTCTGTGAGGCCTTGAGCAGGTAGGACCTGATTACTTGTGTGTTTAATAGTGGGCCCTTTCCTAGATATAATTTTGAAAGATGCAGTATTTTCATTGCTGGTTTCACCTTCTCTTTGCTCTTCCAGATGAGAGACCATCCATGGTCCTTGTTAGCCTGAATCCTGGACCTATTTTTCTTGCTCCAGCCATGTCTTTATTGAGGAGGATTCCTCCTTTGGCAATTTTTGTTCCTAAACTTTATATCTAATGCTTCCTTGGTGAATGAATCCAAACTAATATGTTAATGGCATTTCAAAGTTAAATTTTTATATTTTACATGTGGGAAGTACTAAATTTGCAAAGCCTTAACCCAGAGTAGTAACTTCATTGGTAGGGGAAACTTCAGCCAGAATTAGAGGATTCCTCTAAGGGAGCCAGAATAATGCCACGTGGGCAGCTGCCTCTTGCACCAACCAGCCATGGAGGGTGGCAGTGTATTTGGGAGCCTTAAAAACAAAACTGGAAGGCAAATGGGAATATGTATTGTAGTAGAGTATTCTTCAATAGGAAATAGAGCTTTTGGAAAACACTGACTTAAGGAAGAATTTATAATAATGTGAGAGAGGCTATGCCAGCTACTGTTACTTTTCTAAACTCATATTAGCACTAAAAGCAACCAGAGTGCAAAAAATAAATAAATTGTCTTCACTGTTTCTAGCCCAAGCCACCATCATCCGTTAACTGAAATTACTGAGATAATTAGTGGGTCTCCAACTTCCACTCTTACCAGTACACACCTCCCCTTCTCAGTCTAGTCTCAAAATATGAGCCTGAGTTATCTCTTTAAAAGCTAAATTAAATCAAGACTTGCCTCTGCTCCAGTACCTCTCCTGCTCACTCAGGATAAAAGCCAAAGTTCTGACAATGGCTTCAAGTCCGTACTTTGCTTTCACCAGATTCTTTCTTTGCCCTCATTTACTAGTCTCTCATGCCACGCCAGCCATGCTGGTTTCCTTCTGTGTATAGCAAACTACTAGGCACACTCCTGCCTCAGGCCCTTAGTTATCTCCTTTGCTCAAGTGCTGTCTTCTCAGTGAGGATTCCATAATCACTGTATTTAGAATTACAAAATCTCCATTGGCTGGACACCCTTCCCCAGCAATCTGTGCCCTTTCCTGCTTCGTTTTTCTCCCTAGCACTCCATAGTGAGTATAGCATACATTTTACTTGCCTGTTTGGATATTGAGCTTCTTATTTGCCGACTTCCTGTTGTGTTTCCCAACCCCCTCACTAGATTGCAAGCTCTAGGAGGATAAGAATATTTGTCCTTTTTTGTTCGTTTGTTGTTAATGCTGTATCTACAGGGCATGATACACTATTAGACATCCAATAAATATTTATAAAATAATCTTCCCACCTCCTATTCAGTCAGGGCTTAGAGTTGCAAAATTACAATATTACCTGGTCCTAAATAATTTAAGTGGAGAAATAATTTATTGAAATGAGATTGGAAGGTTAAAACACCAGACTCAGTAGATGATTAGGAATCCAAGAAGGCTGGGTAGCACAACACCCAGGCAGAGAACTAGACAATGTTACCCTAGGGTTTCTTTACCCTATTTCTACCCTTGTAAGCAATCTCTGTCCTGTATCATTGCACATTTCCTCTCTTTTTGGAGCGCCAGTCAGCAAGCTGGAGCCTCCTAGGTTATGTGCCAACAATCTAGCTGTCACGGTCCCGGGAGACAATATGTAACCCCTATTAGCTGCCAAGGAGAAGCCTGAGTTCTGCCTCCCACTAAAATCCATACAATAAGGGATTCCCTGGCATAAGAACAGATCTGGATTGTGGACAGCCAACAAAGGAAACACACACAAAAATTCTAACCCCCAATTATTACTAGAAAGTGACTTTCATTTGTTGAATTTTATTTTTCTCTATTGTTTTCTAAATTTTTCTAGTGATATGAATTAGTATATTCACTTATTTGATAATTCTAGTTAGAGAAAATGAAGACTAAACTATATTAAGGTAATAAAAATGTCAGCCAGACCTCAATTTTTCTCTTGAGGCAGTCTGTGATTTGTGGCCTATCATTACTTAGATGCTAGAATGAGAAACAAATGAATTGAGAGGTCTTCAGTGAGCCATCTGATTTCTTCACAGTAAACTTCTATCCAAAGCCTAATAGAGCATCTTTTGTGTTTCAGTAAATTTACATAATAAATATCCATTGAGAAGAGCGTCAATGGAAAGCAGATGCTCATCTGACTGAATCATTAATCATTCTCTCCCCCATAGAAGAATAGTCACTCATCGTATTGAACTAGAACTCAAATGTATGACACAAGTATTTTGTTCAGTGTGGGATTGTTCTAAAGATGGATGCAACAATCCCTCCCATCCTACACATGCCTTTGCAAGTGACTTTTCCACTCTTCTCATCAGACTCACTTTGAAACTGAGATGGTCCTGTGACTTGCCTTGGCAAATAAAATGTTGTCAAAGGGACATGAGTGACTTCTGAGTCTAGTCCTTACTATGCAGTGCAGCTCTTGATTTTGACATCTTGGAAGCCAGCTACCATGTAAGGAAGTCTGGGTTATCCTGTGGAGGAAGCAGCATGGAGAGAAAGGCCCTGCAGAATGAGAGGCCAAATGGAAAAAAATGCAAGGCTCCCCAGAAAACAGCCAGCATTAACTGCCACATATTGTGAGGGAGGCCATCTTGGATGTTCTAGCCTCAGCTGAGCCACCAGTGAAATTCAGTCACATAAGTGACCCAGACAATACCATGAAGAGCAGAAGAATCACCCAACTGAGCCCAGCCAACATGCAGAAGCATGAAAAATAACTCATGTTGTTGTGTTAAGCCAATAAGTTTTGGGGTGGTTTGTAATACAGCAATAGATTGCTGAAATATGTAGGATATAAAGTTTAAAAAAAAAAAAAAAACTTGATTGGGTAATGGCATTGTTACATTTTTATTAAAAAACAATTAGGAAATGTCCCCCTAACCCCTTCAAGTTTAACAAGAAATGCAGTAGTTGGTTCTTTGCTGGGCCATGCCCTCTAATGAAAATCCAAGGACTGGAAAACAATTGAATTTTTAAAAACTGGTTGAGGGACTTCCCTGGTGGTCAAGCAGTTAAGACTCTGCGCTCCCAATGCAGGGGGCCTGGGTTTGATCCCTGGTCAGGGAACTAGATTCCATATGCCTCCACTAATAACTGATCAAATCTTGTGTTTGTGTGAAGTGCATAGAGCCCATGCTTCCTCAACTCTAAGAGTCCTATCTCTGGTTTGCCCCGCTACCGATTACAGGAACTTGAACCCTCACTTGAGTCAACCTCAAACTATTTCTGGGCATCTCCCAAGTACTATTCTTTCACTGTCATATGCTTTTTTTCTTCTCCCCTGCTGTTGTTTCCTGTAGCAATGTCTGTTGCTGAGGCAGCCTCTGCCCCCTTGAAGATGTTTCAAAGCCGCCAAGGACTCTACAACACTTCTATAAAGCTGTTTGTTCCTCTACTGAAGTCACCAACAGCATCTGGATTTGATGACCATGGAATATAATAGATTATTTTCTGGTCCATCCTGCTGCTTCAGCCAGTGTCTTCCCAAGCTCTCTCGTTCCACGACTGAGAATATATATTCTTACTACCTTTCCTCCCACTGATGCCACCTCTAAAAGATAGATAGGCTACAAATCAGTGCTGCCTTGATTTCCATTGTCCTGCAGAGGTTTTAGTGAAACTTTAAATGTATTCTTTCTCTCCCTGTGGCATGGACATCAATCAGGCTAATTCAGTTAATGATCTGAATAAAGGACATTGAGCTGATTATCTTTCCCTTCTGAGACAGCCTTTGAGGCTGTTTGTCTTGACTCTGTCTTCCTTATAAATGAGTTATTTCCATAGAGACCCTCTAGTCTCACATGTCCTCCAGAGATGCCAGCTATTTATAAGCTGAAGGCTCAATACCAATCAGATTAACACTGTAAATATATTGAAAGACCAACATTATCTACCCTTCCCACAGTTATTAACAGTTACTCATATTAAAATGGTAGAGAATGCCAGAGACCTCTGGACAACCCCGTCTGACACTACTACTTGATTGTCTAAATATTAGAAACTTGGTGTTGATGTTTTTTCCAATTATGTGTTGCCATCATGGCTATGGATAAAGCTTCCTGGAAACAGTTTTGGCAGCTGGTTTGATGATAGTGATTCCAAATATCTGTTTGTATGATCATTACTTCCTTCCACTGCCTCTAACAATTGATCGCAACCACAGTAGGGATTATGGAAAGCAGCACATCCTCATCACTTCTTTGACATAAAGGTAGAACCCTATAGAAGCTGCTTATAGAGGAAGTGACGAGGAGTTGCCCCTATGTCTGTAGGGCTTGTGTATGTATATCTCACCTACCTGTTGCCTACTTCTAGGTCCCTCAGCATCTGGACAGCAGTTTAGAACCACTTTCTCTCACTTGTAAAGACAGTTTAGAGCTGGGCCCTCTGGTCTTCAGTTGGAAACTACACTGCCTTACATCTTTTTCAATGAATTTATAAAAGCTCTCTCCAGATGCAGTAGAAAGATAAATACAGGTATGAGACCACATAATGTTAGCGCACAAATGAGACTCATTTCTCTTTAGAAGTTGTCAGTCCTAGAGCACAGATCCATTTGTGGTACAGGGGCGAATGTCTTTGAGATGAGTTTTTGCTCATGTACCTCGATGATCTTAAGATCAATCAACAAATAAATTGTATTGCACACCTACTATGCACCAGTTCTGGGACAGGTGAATTGAAAAACATGTTAGCAATATTATATATGGGTTCCTACTCTAAAATCACTCACAATCTATTGGAGGGAGAAAAAAATCAAACTAGTTATCATGATGGCAAGAATAAGAAAGTGCCTGGGTTCAAACTCTACCCCACTGCTTTACATAAGTATTGGGTTGGCCAAAAATTTCATTTGAGGGTTTCCCTGGTGGTGCAGTGGTTGAGAATCCGCCTGCCAATGCAGGGGACACGGGTTTGAGCCCTGATCTGGGAAGATCCCACATGCTGCGGAGCAACTGGGCCCGTGAGCCACAACTACTGAGCCTGCGTGTCTGGAGCCTATGCTCCACAACAAGAGAGGCCTCGATAGTGAGAGGCCTGTGCACCACGATGAAGAGTGGCCCCCACTTGCCGCAACTAGAGAAAGCCCTCGCATAGAAACGAAGACCCAACACAGCCAAAAAAAAAAAAAAAAAAAAAATTCATTAGAGTTTTTCCATAACATCTTAACATCTTTTCCGTAAGATGTTATGGAAAAACCTGAACAAAATTTTTGGCCAACTCAATACTTCTCAGTGCCTCAGTTTCCTTATCTGTAAAATAGAGTAATGATAGTATTTATGTTATAGATAATCTATGCTAAAGTACTTAAGGATGTGCCTGACATAGAATAAACATTCATACATGTAAACCCTTATTGCTGTTAGATACTTGTATGCCACTGAAAGGCAAATGTCACCTTGGCTGTGTCATTTTGGCTCATTAGTCTAGATATCAGTGTCCACATCTGTGAAAAGGCATATTTTTTTTTTCCTGGCACATTCCATTCTTTTTTTTTTTTTTTTCACACACACACACTGTATTTTATTTTTACAAGAGATAAATAGACTGACACCAAGCATTGTACATGGATGACCACAACAAAAGCAACAATGATTGCAATTACCAAACATGAAACACACTCATACTATGTCATAATATTGATATTCAGTCCAGTAATCCTCCACTGTAACAGCTCGTTTACTTTGCAGTGAAAATTGATTTGTATATTCTTTGCCTCTGAGTCCTTGTGGGATTTTTTTTTTTTAATTCAGACAGAAAGTCACAAAAATTATACTCATCCTCATCAGATCACTCAGTCCCATGTAATTGATTTTTTTTTTTATCTCGATCTTTTGTTAGCACTTTTATGAGTTCATCAGTTTTTCATCAGAGTTCTGAAAATGCTTATTCATTCAGTTCAGCAGTACAGTCAGTTACCAGAAACCTGTACTTGTCAGAGTCTTTTCCATGAATTTCTTGAAGATGAAAGCCTTTTATAGTAACATATTTGCAAAAGCATCAGAGTACACCCAGAACTGTCTGTAAATGACAAAAGACTTAATAATGACCACTGTTAAAGATTTGATGACAGTTCATAATAATGCAGTTGACAAGAAAATTAGTTATTTCTGAGATATACATTTTAAAGTAATAACTAGGGTTATTACTTATAACATTATACCAGAACATATAAGATTTTTAGAAATTTCATGTAATGTCTGAAACATTTATATTAAGATATTTCTACACATATTTCCATACAAATACAAATATAAGATTTTTAGAAATTTCATGTAATGTCTGAAACATTTATATTAACATATTTCCATACAAATAACCCAATGAAACTTTAGTATTAGTTGTTTTGTTTGTTTGTTTTTTTATACTGCAGGTTCTTATTAGGCATCAATTTTATACACATCAGTGTATACATGTCAATCCCAATCGCCCAATTCAGCACACCACCATCCCCACCCCACCGTAGTTTTCCCCCCTTGGTGTCCATATGTCCATTCTCTACATCTGTGTCTCAACTTCTGCCCTGCAAACCGGCTCATCTGTACCATTTTTCTAGGTTCCACATACATGCATTAATATACGATATTTGTTTTTCTCTTTCTGACTTACTTCACTCTGTATGACAGTATCTAGATCCATCCACTTCTCAACAAATGACTCAATTTCGTTCCTTTTTATGGCTGAGTAATATTCCATTGTATATATGTACCACCACTTCTTTATCCATTCGTCTGTCGATGGGCATTTAGGTTGCTTCCATGACCTGGCTATTGTAAATAGTGCTGCAATGAACATTCGGGTGCATGTGTCTTTTTGAATTACGGTTTTCTCTGGGTATATGCCCAGTAGTGGGATTGCTGGGTCATATGGTAATTCTATTTTTAGTTTTTTAAGGAACCTCCATATTGTTCTCCATAGTGGCTGTATCAATTTACATTCCCACCAACAGTGCAAGAGGGTTCCCTTTTCTCCACACCCTCTCCAGCATTTGTTGTTTGTAGATTTTCTGATGATGCCCATTCTAACAGGAGTGAGGTGATACCTCATTGTAGTTTTGATTTGCATTGCTCTAATAATTAGTGATGTTGAGCATCTTTTCATGTGCTTCGTGGCCATCTGTATGTCTTCTTTGGAGAAATGTCTATTTAGGTCTTCTGCCCATTTTTGGATTTGATTGTTTCTTTAATATTGAGCTGAATGAGCTTTCAATAATATTTCTTTGTCTTTAATTTTTGCCACTTTGATTACTATGTTTCTCGGCGTGTTTCTCCTTGGGTTTATCCTGTATGGGACTCTCCGTGCTTCCTGGACTTGGGTGGCTATTTCCTTTCCCATGTTAGGGAAGTTTTCGACTATAATCTCTTCAAATATTTTCTTGGGTCCTTTCTCTCTCTCTTCACCTTCTGGGACCCCTATAATGCAAATGTTGTTGTGTTTAATGTTGTCCCAGAGGTCTCTTAGGCTGTCTTCATTTCTTTTCATTCTTTTTTCTTTAGTCTGTTCCGCAGCAGTGAATTCCACCATTCTGTCTTCCAGGTCACTTATCCGTTCTTCTGCCTCAGTTATTCTGCTATTGATTCCTTCTAGTGTAGTTTTCATTTCAGTTATTGTATTGATCATCTCTGTTTGTTTGTTCTTTAATTCTTCTAGGTCTGTGTTAATCATTTCTTGCATCTTCTCAATCTTTGCCTCCATTCTTATTCCGAGGTCCTGGATCATCTTCACTATCATTATTCTGAATTCTTTTTCTGGAAGGTTGCCTATCTCCACTTCATTTAGTTGTTTTTCTGGGGTTTTTTCTTGTTCCTTCATCTGGTACATAGCCCTCTGCCTTTTCATCTTGTCTATCTTTCTGTAACTGTGGTTTTTGTTCCACAGGCTGCAGGATTGTAGTTTTTCTTGCTTCTGCTGTCTGCCCTCTGGTGGTTGAGGCTATCTAAGAGGCCTGATGGGAGGCTCTGGTGGTGGGTAGAGCTGACTGTTGCTGTGGCGGTCAGAGCTCAGTAAAACTTTAATCCACTTGACTGTTGATGGGTGGGGCTGGGTTCCCTCCCTGTTGGTTGTTTTGCCTGAGGCAACCCAACACTGGAGCGTACCTGGGCTCTTTGGTGGGGTTAATGGCAGACTCTGGGAGGGCTCACGCCAAGGAGCACTTCCCAGAACCTCCGCTGCCAGTGTCCTTGTCCCCACGGTGAAACAGAGCCACCCCCCGCCTCCGCAGGAGACCCCCCAACACCAGCAGGTAGGTCAGGTTCAGTCTCCCCCAGGGTCACTGCTCCTTCCTCTGGGTCCTGATGTGCACACTACTTTGTGTGTGCCCTCCAAGAGTGGGGTCTCTGTTTCCCCCAGTCCTGTCGAAGTCCTGCAATCAATTCCCACTAGGCTTCAAAGTCTGATTCTCTAGGAATTCCTTCCCCCGTTGCTGGACCCCCAGGTTGGGAAGCCTGACGTGGGGCTCAGAAGCTTCACTCCAGTGGGTGGACTTCTGTGGTATAAGTGTTCGCCAGTCTGTGAGTCACCCACCCAGCAGTTATGGGATTAGATTTTACTCTGATTGCGCCCCTCCTACCGTCTCACTGTGGCTTGTCCTCTGTCCTTGGACGTGGGGTATCCTCCTTGGTGAAGTCCAGGGCCTTCCTGTCAATGATTGTCCAGCAGCCAGTTGTGATTCTGGTGCTCTCGCAAGAGGGAGTGAGAGCACGTCCTTCTACTCCGCCATCTTGGTTAATACCCCGAAAAGGCATATTTTTAATGATCACCCTCAACTCTATCAAATTTAGAAAAAAAGAAAGAAAAAATATATGTTAAAATGTATTATGGGGATTTCCCTGGTGGAGCAGTGGTTGAGAATCCGCCTGCCAATGCAGGGGACACGGGTTCGAACCCTGGTCCGGGAAGATCCCACAGGCCGTGGAGCAACTAAGCCCGTGCACCACGACTACTGAGCCTGTGCTCTAGAGCCCGTGAGCCACAACTACTGAGCCCGTGTGCCACAACTACTGAAGCCCGTGTGCCTAGAGCCCGTGGTCTGCAACAAGAGAAGCCACCGCAATGAGAAGGCTGCCAAAATTAATTAATTAATTAATTAATTAATTTAAAAAATTGTGTTATGTATAATCTTTATCATTTTTGAAATTTTGAAAGTTGAAATTTTAAAACCTGTTTAAGTATAAAGATGTCTTCTTTTCAAATTTTTTTTCTAGCTTTATTTTTTAATTGAGCTATAATTGACATGTAACATTATATTAGCTTTAGTTGCACGACATGATTCAATATTTGTATATATTGCAAAATGATCACAATAAGTCTAGTTAATATTGGTCACCATACATAGTCATAAGACTTTTTTTTCTTGTGTCGAGACCTTTTAAGACCTACTCTCTTAGCAACTTTCAAATATACAATACAGTATTATTAACTATAGTCACCATGCTGTACATTACATCTTCAAGACATTTTTTTTATAACTGGAAGTTTGTACCTTTTGATCCCCTTCACCCTTTTTACCTACTCCCTACTCCCCCACCTCTGGCAACCACTGATCTGTTCTCTGTATCTATGAACATGTTTGGGAGTTTTTTGGTCGTTGTTTTTGTTTTGTTTTGATCTACATATAAGTGAGATCATACAGTATCTGTTTGAATTATTTCAGTTAGCATAATGCCCTCAAGGTCTACCCTGTTGTTACAAATGGCAAGAATTATTTGTTTTTTTATTGTTGAATAATATTCCATTGTATGTATGTATGCATATATATATATATACGTATATATATATATATATATACGTATATATATATATATATATATATATATGCCACAACTTCTTCATTCATCCATCAATGGACACTTACGTTGTTTCCATATCTTGGCTAATGTAAATAATGGTGCAATGAATATGGGGGTACATATATCTATTTGAGTTAGCGTTTTTGTTTTTTTCATATAATGCCCATAAGTAGAATTGCTGGATCATACAGTAGTTCTATTTTTAATTTTTTGAGGAAACTTCATACTGTTCTCCATAGTGGCCGTGCCAATTTACATCCCCACCAGCAGTGCACAAGAGTTCCCTTTTCTCCACATCCTCGACAACACTTTGTATTTCTTGTCTTTTTAATAATAGCCATTCTGACAGGTGTCAGGTGATATCTCATTGTTGTTCTGACTTGTATTTCTTTGATGATTAGTGATGCTGAGCATCTTTTCATGTACCTGTTGGCCATCTGTATGTCTTTGGAAAAATACAGATCTTCTGCCCACTTTTTAAACAGATTTTTTGTTTGTTTGTTTGTTTTGCTATTGAATTATATGAGCTCTTTATATATTTTGGACATTAACCCCTTAACAGATATATGATTTGCAAATATTTTCTCCCATTTGGTAGGTTGCCTTTTCATTTTATTTATTGTTTCCTTTGCTGTGCAGAAGTTTTTTAGTTTGATGTAGGTCCACTTGTTTATTTTCTTTTCTAGCTTTAAAATAAGAAAATAATTTTAACATCTTTTAAAACTGAAGGAAATGGAACTTTTCTGCATTTTAATTTTTTATGTTATCACTGAATTTGAATGTTAGGAACTAAGTTCTAAGTATATCAAGATCACTGATCGCATTAATAGTTCTATTAGCAAGGTAGTGATTTGTTTAACTAGTTTTTTTTTTTTGCCTTTGATTAAGGCACATATCACCTTTAAACTTTATTTTGGGGGAACATAAAGTGATAAATTGTGTATTTCATTCTTAGTTCTCCAAAGTGATAGTTTTGGTTTGTCTTATATTTGCATAGTGAAAGAACTTGGTGAAACTATCAGTCATCAGTTAAATAAACATCTTAAAATCTGACATATCAGAACAGTTCTCTTTGCCTAATAGCTTATTGGTGGAGGTTGATTAGTGACAAGCTCATCTTCAAGGAAGAGCTGTAAGTTGGCACAGTTTGTTAACTATACACCCTTAAGAAGTTATTTTTCAATCCTTGGTGATATTTTTTGTTGATGCTAATTCTGGTTCTGTTAAATGAATAAGCATTTCCTCCCCGTGCCTGTTTCATTATAGATGTGTTGTGCTGAACAAAAGGTCATTGTTAGTAACAGTTTGATAATAGGGTTTTCATTTATTTTTTTACTTACCATTGTTTGCTGTTAGAAGATGAATAATCCACCTTCCCAGATAACTGAGAACTCTGGAGGAATGGGGAGGGAGAAGTGGGTAATATTTATTTTATCTTGTGTTTCAAATTTAACAAAAATATGTCTCCATTGTAATTTATCACAGAAGTTTTCTGAAAACAATCTGACTGAATCACAGATTGAATAAACAATACATTCTTGTGAGAACATAACCACAGGGGCTTATAGTCAGGCATTCTAAGTTAAAAAAAAAAAAAAAAATTGTCTTTAAAGTGTTTTTTATACTGGTAACTTACTGAATCACATTTACTCACACGATTTATATGTTTTGATCATGTAATTGATATGTTTTATCAATATGTTTTGAAAGAAATATCAGAAATTATACATATATGTAGAATGTTTGAAACTAGGTGAACAAATGAAAAGCTTTACTGTAAAATAACTACAGTTTTTTACATAAAACGTTCAAAATATTTATCTTTACAAGAAAAATCAAGTAAATGCAAATCTTTGCAAAAACAGTGAAAAAAGAAACTTTAATTATTTCTAGAATGGTAAAGCATTCTTTGTTGGAGCCCTAGAATTGAAGCATTATCTTCTCAAATTTTAAACTGTTGGCAATATAAAAAAAATTGCCTTAAATAGAGTGGGATTCTAATACATTTTTGGTTAAATTCATCCAAAGATATCTATAATCACTAAAATCTAGACATATGTTTTAAGTGTTGAAACAATAGCTTCAAATATTCTTCTGAAATTTATTATCAGAATGAACTATGTTTCATAAAGGCACAATGGACTATAAGAAGACAAGAGAGCTTGAAGTGTTTGAGTTTCTAAGCCTCTGTTCTCTAATTTCAGTTTTTAAAGATTATCTAACATCTTTTCCATCAATGCTGTGGTCTGCAAACAAAAATAAATCAATGAAACCACATTATTTAAGTTTGTATATGAATGCATCCCTGCTAGAATACTATTCATGAGGTAAAAATTTGAAAAAAAAATTGATTAAAATAGGGGAAAAGTAATCTAACTATAATAATTAAAAAAAAATCTTTCTAAAGTGCTTGAGATTTATAGGAACAAATGTAAACGCATTTTCAAATCCATCAAGAAGCAAAAAAAAAAGAAGAATAACATTCATATCAATACATGTTAATTTATGAGAAAATTATGATAATGATTCTTGCTGGTGAATGAAATTTTCCTATCAAATTATTTAAGGTTGTTTCAAATTGCTGGTTTGTTCAAATGACTTTTCTTGTCCAACCTACCTGAAATATTTCTACTTGAGTAAAGTTCAGTCCATGTCTGTCTTGAGTGTACAGCAATACCCTTTACTTTGTCAAAAAATCGATAGATTCTAATTTGTTAAACCCGAGGGAAGCTGTTCTGAAAAAACAACCTCTCTGCTATGGTGGAAATTTAAGGCTGTAACACAAAAAATAAAACAACTCCAGGCTAACTCAATAGAAAGTTGTGAGAATATCAGTATAACAGTAGGCAATATGATTCTAGTACTTAATATTTCTAGAAAGACCAGTACTTAATGCACAGAAGCCAGTCAAGTGGACATGATCTACAAAGCATTTCTAATCATGGTGCTTTGCACTAATCTAATCTCAAGAAAGAATTCGACTTCCAATTCAATTCCACCAATATTTGTTGAGCAGGAGCATTCAATATTTGTTGTACAAGAGAACTCAGCACTCTGCCAAGCGCCCTGCTTTGACAAAAATCGGAAATCTATATTTAACCTTGGACAAAAGTTTTAACCAACCTGGGCCTCAGTTTCTCCACCTGTAAAATGAAGAGATTGAACTAAATACCTAACTTTTTATAATTCTACTTTTATGGGATTGGCTTGGGCGTAGTGATGAAAGATTATCCTTTGCTTTTAACCCATGCCTTTACCTGACAAATAGGGCAGAAATAGAAAGGCCACAGATTCCCTTTGGTGGAAGGTACATCTGCCATTAGAAGAAGGAATGTGTACAGGGAGGCTTGGGAGGACAGTACTGGAGAACGTGGGCTCTGGAGTGACACTGCCTGGGTTGGTGCTCTGCCAGTAATCAATCATATGTCTTTGGACAGTCACTCTGCCTCTTGGGGCTTCAGTTTCCTCATCTGTAAAATGGAAATAATAATTGTATTTACCTTCTAGGGTTGTTGTAAAGATTACATGAGTTGTTGTATGTAAAACACTTAGAACAGTGCCTAACACAGAGGAAGTATTCAATAGGATTAGCGATTACTGTTATGGTTAAAGGCTCAGGGACAGATGTCAGTAGCCTAGGTTCAAACCCAAGCATTGACATTTGCCAGGGCATGGCTTAGTTACTTTAATTAATAGTAGCCACCTCACAGGTTTACTCATGGATTTATATATTTATAAATAAATATATCTATATATCCATATCTATATGTCACTTGCAACAGTGGCAGTACCCAACTCATGGTAATGCCAGGAACTCAAATATTGAGAAATGGAGAAAAAAATGTATGCATGTACTGAAGTCTTCAGGTATCAGGCTTCGTACGTAACAGGTTTATGAATATAAATTGCTGTGAGTTTTTGCAAAATAAATATTCAGAACAAGAGCTTACAGACTTGTAATTGCATGCCTAGCGTATAGTAAATGTTCAGCAAGTGTTGGTGTTTATTGCTATTAGCATTAGGTGCATCACATTCTCTTCTACAGGACTGGAGCAATATTCCTTGGCTCTTATTAAAAACTTCAATATGTAATAAAATCATTCAAATGATGGAATACATTTTTAAATGATAAAGTTATAGAAAAATTGTTTTTTCATAACAGTTAAAACTGTGTCATAAATATGGTACAGTTGCTTAAAGGATTAAAGGAAAATTAATAATTATAGCTAAATAGAATAGAATTCATGGGAACAAAAAGCTATTCTGCTTCAATTAAATCCATTTAATCAATTAAATCCCCAGTAGTATATAAAAGAATAACGGACAAGTGCTTAGTCTGCTAAGATTTTCTGTACTCTCTGCAGAAACTATAATCTCTAGAAAGGCGTTCATTTTCACTTGGCAAAAAATTGAAGTTACAAGTGCATCAAAATCATTGTCAAAAGACACTGTCGTCCATGTATTGACACTCAGTGTAATGAAAGGGGATGTGTGTCAAACTCCATTAGCAGGTCTTCAGAGAATCTATATGCTATTGAACTAGGTTCATAGTTTATAATTCAGTAATAGTGTCTATAAAACTCTTTTATAGAAAATTATCATGTGACTTTTATGTGAAAGAATTTGTATGACTAAATATGATATGTCAATTAGGTCAAGAAACTCAGAATAAATATTGCAACTTATTGTTGGAAGAAAGGCCCTGATAGCATTAGAATATATAGATTCATGACCCTCAGAGAAATGACAAAACAACTATTGACCCTGGCACTTTTCCAACTTTATTTCTTGCCTCTCCATGTGCACCATATGAAATTCCTTTATGCAACATACGACCACACACATACTCAAAATCAAGAATATATTTTATCTACTTGTAACTTCCCTTTCCCATGCTAAGCATATTGGACTAAAGAGTATTAAAAATGGCATTATTGAGGAGGATTTTTGCTTTCAGTTAAGATAGAGTAACAGAGACTAGATTTACTCTCCTAACTTGAAACTACTAAAAAAAACTCGACAAAAACTATAAAACAACAGTTGCAGCTATTTGATACCAGGTTGTGCAGGCGATCCCTGAGAAGAGGGGCAACAAATCAGATGAGCCCTATGATTGCCCCAGTTTACAGCCTGGAAGGAGTTTCAAGGATGCAGTGTAGGGAGAGAAAACCCAGGTGGATCTTGGAGCTCTCCCTAAGTTGAGGAGATAGAGCTGGGAATCTGGGAAGACCAGCTGGTTCATGTTTTCAGGACAGAGTCCCAGAAAGGAGAACACTGCAGAGAGTAAGAGATCTGCAGAGGGTCCCCTTCAAGTCTTCAGTTCAGTACTAATCAGCACATGTGAGAAGGAAACTACTTAAGTTTACAGATAACATCACTGAAAAGAAGCAGAGAGAATAATTCCTGGAGCTCACATAGAACCAGGAAAACTTTGTGTTTCCACCAGCCAGTGTAGAAAAGCTCATAATTCTCACGGTTTTGCCTTGGGTAGTGGGACAAAATCAGCTCTAGACTAAAGGTTGGTCTGACCCTGCCTAACAAAGCTTGAAACCAAGCCTCAAAAGGTTCAAACTGTTTACAAGAAAAACTCAGCTGCTTCCTTAAAATTAGAAAATATTTATGGGAATACAAAAATATCTAGTACCACATAAGTTAAAGTTTACCATGTCTGGCATGCAATAAAAAACTACCAGTAAAAAAAAAAAAAAAAAACAAAAAACTACCAGTTATGCAATAAGTGGATGTAAAGGAAAACCACTCCCGTTCGTCTCCTCTAATCTCAGTACTCTACCCACAGAATACTTCACTTCTGGCACTTCTATCTTCCAAATGTGTGGAGTTCCCACAGCGCCCCTGCCAAGAAATTCTGTGACACCAGCTAGGTGTCCTACAAATAACTCAATTATGACAGTACCCACCTGGAGTTAGTGTCAGATCTCACAGCTTAAGGGCTCA
The DNA here is from genome assembly GCF_028023285.1 of Balaenoptera ricei. Classification (NCBI taxonomy): domain Eukaryota; kingdom Metazoa; phylum Chordata; class Mammalia; order Artiodactyla; family Balaenopteridae; genus Balaenoptera; species Balaenoptera ricei. The sequence continues at coordinate 74,921,103 of NC_082648.1, forward strand.
GTCCCACAAGACTGTACCTGCATCGGCCCAACTTCAGATGCTAATAATCTCAAGTCCAGGTTGTTTCTGACCAACTGCTATAAATCGGAGGTTCCCACGGCCCCCTCCTCGGGTCCGATTAATTTCCTAGAGCAGCTTGCAGAACTCAGAAAAACATTTTACTTACTAGATTACTGGTTTATTATGAAAGGCTATAACTCAGGAATAACCAGATAGAAGAGACACATAGGGCCAGGAATGTGAGAAGGGGTTTGGAGCTTCTATGCTCTTTCCTGGCGCCGTCACTCACCCAACACCTCCACGTCTACCAACCCAGAAGCTCTCCAAACCCTGTCCTTTTGGATTTTTATGGAGGCTTCATTACATAGGCATGGTTGATTAAATCATTGGCCATTGGTGATTGAACTCAACCTCCATCCCTTCTCCCTTCCCTGGATCCTGGGGTATGAGGCTGAAAGTTCTAACACTTTAATTACAGGGTTGGTTCCCCTGGCAACCACTCCCTTTCCTAAGGGGCTTTCCATAAATCACCTTCTTAACATAAATTCAGGTGTAGTTGAAAGGGGCTTGTTATAAATAATAAAAGATACATTTACCTCACTCTTATCACTTAGGAAATCCCAAGGGTTTTAGGAGCTCTATGCCAGGAACAGGGACAAAGACCAAATATATATTCCTTATTGTAAATCATAATATCACAGTGGAAATGACTCATAATACCGTGAAAAATCAGTTCCAGAAATGACACAGATGATAGAATTATTAGTCAAGGGCATTAAAACTGTTGTTGTAACTATAGGTCAGATAGTTATGGAATATTCCATGTGTGTAAGAAGCCAGAGAAAAGATTGAGCACGTAGAGTTAGATACATGGAAGATATTAAAAAAAAGACCCGGACTGAAGTTCCAAAGATGTCTGGGTCACCTCTAGTTTAAAATGCACGTTCTTTTAAGCAAATTTACTCAATCCAAGAGTCTTTTCCCTTCCCTCTTCTCCTTGATGTCTCCCCTGGAGGCAATACCTGTTCCTGGGGCCATTGTCCTGTTGCCAGTGGAGGGCAGGCTCCTGAGCCAGACACTGAGATGCGACTTTATTATTTCTTACCTGTTCTGCAATCATAGGCTGGTGACTGACACTTTGTTTGGTTCTTCTCTTTCTTCATCTGTAAAATGGGTATATTAATAGCAGAACTTTGAGGGAGTATTGTGAGGATTCAGTAAGATAACTTAGGAAAGCACTCAGTACAGTACTCTTCCCATATTAAGCCCGCAGGAGTGATGCTTTCACTACCTGTCTGTGATATTCTCTGCCCTTGCTGCATCTGCTGCTGCTGGCCTGGCGCCACCACAGGCACGGCTAGGTGCCATGCAGCTGTGGACTTTGCCTTCTGTCTTCCTTAGTTACCCTCAGCTCATTCAGCACTTCCACACTTCCCTTGGGGGGTTTCAGAAATACTTTCCTTAGTTCTCCTGGACTGGGACGTCCAAGACTCAGTGGGACAGCCCTCTAGTTCAGTCTCCAGGGCACTTTCCTCCACCATGGCCTCTCTACAGCTCTGTCAGAAACAGAGGCTCCGTAAACATGATCCCATTTAATCTTCACAGGACACTCTAAGTTATTTACTGTTTTCCCATTTTATGGTTAAAATAATTGTGATTCCAAGGAGTTATGAGATTTGTACAAGGGCACAAAACATGGGACCACCGTTCTACCCAAACCTGTGTGACTCCCATGCCTTATTTCCAGTCACAATGTAACATCTCCCTCACAGAACACCTCTCAGCAGTGACCGTTTCCAAGCTTGTTTCCTTTCACTGTATCCAGCTTTTACAAACCCTCTGATGGTCAGGCAGCCCTGGGAAGGTATATGAACACAGGAGAGTAGGGATAGGATTTGTGGCTATTGAGATAATAGAGGTATATAGACAGTGTTACCAAATATACAGTCCATTGCTTTAGAAATGCCTGTGAAAATTTTATAAAGAACACTCAATAATAATAATTCATTTACACATATCCCATGAAAACATGATAAATCGGGGCAACATTTTATAGCCAGGAGTGAAAAGAATTCGGAGAAAGGTATCTGAGTTGTCTTAACCTTTTCAATCTATGTTAGTCAGAGCCACATATTTTTCATAGCAAGTGAGAAGGTTGGGGTCATATTCACTAATCTTGGTCTGGAAGTTCTGGTCTGTGGTCTGCATTTCAGAGGTTGCATTCTAGTCCAGAGTGCCGTGTGACTTCCGGGCAGAACCATGTGGTGAAGAAGGCAAAGCTTGTCTTCTGCTCCCCTCACTTCCTGTTTATGAAGCCCTTTCCTCTTTTTCCCAGGCCTCTCTCTCTCTCACCTCCCTCCTATTCTGGTTCTCAGTCCTCTGCTCTGATTGTCCAGCAGAAAATAAGTCACTGCTGCTTTAAGAAAAATTAGTCTGAGGATTTGTAATTACCTCAAGGGGAATAAGTCAGAGAATAAATCTTTAGTGATAAAGATGACTAATCGTGTTATTTTAACCACTGTGGTTTCTGGTTAAGGGAATTATTTTGGTGGTAAATTATAGCATTTCAGAGGAAAATTGCACCATTAAATCAGCCACCTGTCCTTCCCTCTTGCGTGGCCTTAGCACTCCAAAGATGGTAGGAAAACAGTTTTCCACTAGCCGTGTGTGAGGAAAGGCACACCCCCCCAGATTCTGTTCCACACTAGTATGGAGGCTGAAGTGCTGCTAGTAGCAGAGCAAGATGAATGGAAACTCGCACGGTGGTTCTTTGTTACGGGTTCGCTGCGGCCGACCGCTCTGCTGCCTTTCTCCCAATATGTGGCGGTGGAGTGGACTTCTGGCTGCTGGACATGAAGAAATCATAAAATTAATAAAGCAATCAATCAACTGATGCATAATGGACTTCTACAATCTGCAAGGCTCAGACAAGTTGTACAAGGGATACAGAGATGATATATGAAGCACTGTCCCTATTTTTAAGTCGTATATGATAACAGTCAGATGAAGAATGTGCATAATACATGCGGCAGGAAATCAGAGGAGAAAGCAATCCCCGTGGCTGATGTTGTCCAGAAAGATTTCTTTTTAAGTAGTATTTGCCATACTGAGTAATACTGTAGGAGAATAATTGAATCCTTGAATACTTTGTGCCAGGCACTGTGTTAAGCTCTTTACACATACTATATGTAATGTATTTAGACAAGTAAGCAGCACATGATAAATGCTTAATAAGTGTTATTTATAGTTCTTATTATTGTCTTACTCTTTCCAAACCCTTTCAATAGGAACAACTATTTCCCCCATATTATAATTAAGACTGGTGCACTCAACTTCATATAACTGTACAAGACATACATAGTAAATGTGAATTCACTGACTCCAGAGTCCGTGCTCTTAATCACACTCCATACTGGATGGGATTGTTAGGATTGGTAAGTAAAGCAAAATTGTGTGTGTGGGGGGGGGGTGGGGATAGATCCATGGAGCAACAGGGGCAGATGAATAGAGGTGACAAAGTTCCAATCTTGTTCAAGAGGTCAGGAAGTTAGCTTAAAAAGTTGTGGGAGGGACTTCCCTGGTGGCGCAGTGGTTAAGAATCCGCCTGCCAATGCAGGGGACACGGGTTTGAGCCCTGGTCCGGGAAGATCCCACATACTGCGGAGCAACTAAGCCCGTGTGCCACAACTACTGAGCCCGCACACCACAACTACTGAAGCTTGCACGCCTAGAGCCTGTGCTCTGCAACAGGAGAAGCCACCATAATGAGAAGCCCGCACACCACAACAAAGAGTGGCCCCCACTCGCTGCAACTAGAGAAAGCCCACGCACAGCAACGAAGACCCAATGCAGCCAAAAATAAATTAATTAATTAATTAAAAAAAAAAAAAAAGCTGTGGGAAGTATGGGGACTTCCCTGGTGGCACAGTAGTGAAGAATCAGCCTGCCAATGCAGGGGATACAGGTTTGATCCCTGGCTCAGAAAGATCCCACATGACGCCGAGCAACTAAGCCCGTACACCACAACTACTGAACCTGTGCTCTAGAGCCCGTGAGCCACAACTACTGAGCCCGTGCACCACAACTACTGAAGCCCACACTCCTAGAGCCCGTGCTCCACAAGAGAAGCCACTGCAATGAGAAGACTGTGCACCGCAACAAAGAGTAGCCCCCGCTCGCCACAACTAGAGAAAGCCTGTGTGCAGCAATGAAGACCCAACGCAGCCAAAAATAAATAAATAAGTAAATAAATTTATTTTTAAAAAAAGGGAAGTATGGCTAGAAAAATAACTTAGAACAAGTTATGAAGGGTTTTGAATATTTGAATATTGAATGCCTGAGAAGGCATTAAAAGAATTTCAGCTTTAGCCTATATGTACTGGAAAGTCAATGAATTTTACACACACTCACACACATACACACGCACACGCACACTCCGACATGAAGAAAAAGAAATTTTTGTAAAGGTTAAGCTAGGAATATTATCAGGACCAACTTATCTATTAGACATAGTAGGCCCAGTGCCTAGAGCCCACATACTTTTAGGGACCCATGAAAATGTTTTAATTTTAATTTATTTTAAATCAGAATGTCAAAATGAACATAATAATCATGAATACAATAATGAATACAACCTAGATTGTATTCATCTTTATACCAACATAGTCATTAAATATGATTTTTCATTGTATTTAACAGACCACAGGGCAAAAGTGCCAAGTCAAGACAAAAGTCATACTGCAGCCCTGGATATCATGCTGATCATATAGAGGAGGCATGACTAAGCATAAGTAAAGCAGGGAACTACTAAAATCATTATGTATGAGATAGTACAGGCTTTAACTGAGTTTGTGGACATGCCAGTATAAAGAAAACAAAGGCGTTTCAAATAAAAACTCAGAAAAGTTGATAACTGCTTCCGTATGTATGGGTGTGTGGTGGAGTGTGGGGTTATCAGTTACAAATGAATGTATAAAATATAAGTTTTCTGGCTCAAGATAGTGGGCAAATATATTCATTTACTTTCTTTGTGTTCCAACATTTCTTGAAACAACAGAGGAGATAGATTTTTCAAGATCCATAATCGTGCTAAAAAAGTGAAAGTGTGAATCAGCAGACTAGTGGAAGTTTGGAGATCTGATTGAGAAAGAAGTCAAAACTGAGAAACCTGAAACAAGCACAGGAGAGGGTTGCAGAATTCAAGTCAGAATAAACTGGCCCAGGACTAGAAACTCACCGTAGATGACTAGCGTAATGATTAATTTAAAGGTTATGAAACAACCTGATGGGTTCTATATCGGGCAGCTAGCTGAAGTGTTTGCCTCCAGGATATAAACCTAATGAGAACAGCTTTTAAAACAAAATGGAGACTCTGTTGACGCTAGAGAGGTGGTAAGAAGGGATAGTAAAAGCTAAACATGGTTTTGAGGCAGAAAACAAAATAATGCAGAGCCTGGGGGATTTTAAAACCACACAGACATGAGATGAATGAAGATGGGAGGGAATAAATGGCTCAACACCGCAGTGAAATACACTCAAGTGTTCTACCTTTTATATTTTGGCATTTGGAAGAGTTCCTTGTCTTGCTCGGCAGCTGGAGCACATCACTCAGCATAATCTTGCCCTTTTCACTTAAGGGTCTAATCAGATTTCCCCATCATTTGGAAGGATGGGCTGGTAAGAAATCAGACATATACAACTTTTAAGAAAACCTATACTAGCTACATATACAAATCAATGCAATCTTTCATTTTCAAATCTGTAAGAACAAAAGAATTTCCATGCATTTAAGGAAAGCCAACATCATAAAAGATTATCTAACAGAAGAGCTGAGCTATAGGAAATGTAAGCATTTTAATGCATCCTCAGAAAGACTGAAGAGGCTATTAAAGCCATGAATCAAGTACAGGCTGCTTGGGAAGAAGGTACAGTCAGAGAACAAAAAAGATTTCTTAGAAAATAAAAATATAATTGCAAAACAAAACAAGCACACATACATACCTATACATATGAGTCAAACAACAAAATGGATAGAACTGAAGGCCAAATTAATGTGAGCAATAAAGTTAAGGAAACCTCCCAGGACATACAGAAGACAAAGACATAGAAAATATTAAAGATAAATAAGTTAAGAGCCATAGAGGAGAATGTTAGAAGATTCAATAACCATCTATAAAAATGAAAAGAAAGAGGAAAGAATAAAACAGAGAGGTAGATATAAGCAATTAATATAAGAAAAATTTCCTGAACTGAAGAGAGATCCAAGTGTTCCAATGGAAAAATCTTTGATGGATTGATCAGGAGTAAGGAAACACATGCCTATCCAGACATATCCTGATGAAATTTTTGAATTTAAGGATAAAGAGTAAAATTTTAATGTTTCCACAGAAAAAAAAAGAAAACAAATAACTGAGACTCAGACTGGTATGGGACTTCTCAGTCTTCACACTAAATGCTAGAAAAATGCAGCAATGACCTCAATGTCCTGAAAGAAAAAGGATTTGTAATTAGGACTCTATACCCAGCCAATTAGTTTGCAAATATTTGAGAAACAGAGATTTTTGCTGGACATGAAAAGTTACAGTCAGGAAATGAATCACTTGAGATGTGTTTCAAGAAAAAAAATTACTCAAGATGTATTTCATTTGTTCAAAATTAATCCAGAAAGAAGACATGATATATTAAAGTACATGAATATAGAAATCAGTTGACTATACTGTTAAGCTTAAGCAATTATTGACAGTTGGGCCATAAATTTCAGTGTAGTTCTTTACAAAAAGAATTCCTACAGGGCTTCCCTGGTGGCGCAGTGGTTGGGAGTCTGCCTGCCAATGCAGGGGACACGGGTTTGAGCCCTGGTCTGGGAGGATCCCACATGCCGCGGAGCGACTAAGCCTGTGAGCCACAACTACTGAGCCTGCGCGTCTGGAGCTTGTGCCCCGCAACGGGAGAGGCCGCGGTGGTGGGAGGCCCGCGCACCGCGATGAGGAGTGGCCCCGGTTTGCCGCGGCTAGAGGAGGCCCTGGCGCAGGGACGAGGACCCAACACAGCCAAAATTAGATAAATAAATAAATAAATTAAAAAAAAATTCCTACAATAGTGAAGGCATTATATATAATAAAAGATAAATATAAGTATAAATGATTAAAAATAATACATGGAAACTGTGTGATAGAGGATATATGAGAACCAATTTTTCTGTAAACCTAAAACTGTTTTAGAAAATAGTCTACTAATTAGCAAATAAGCTGATTAAAAAATGGCAGAGGATCTGAATAGATTTTTTCCAAAGAAGACAAACAGATGGCCAACAGGCACATGAAAATATGTTCAATATCACTAATTATCAGGGAAATGCAAATCAAAACACCACAATGAGATATAATTTCACACCTGTTAGAATGTCTATTATCGAAAAGACAAGAAATAACAAATGTTGGCAAGGATGTGGAGAAAAGGGAACACTTGTACACTGTTGGTGGGACTGTAAAATGGTACAGCCACTATGGAAAACAGTATGGAGATTCCTCAAAAAATTAAGAATAGAACTATTGATACCATATGACCCAGCTATTCCACCTTTGGGTATTTATCTGAAGAACACAAAAACACTTATTGGAAAAGATGTATGCATCCCTATGTTCATTGCAGTATTATTTACAATAGCCAAGATATGAAAACAACCTAAGTGTCCATTGATGGATGAATGGATAAGGAAGATGTGGGAGATATATATCAAAGGAATATTAGCCATAAAAAAGAATGAAGTCCTGACATTTGTGACAACATGGATGGAGCTTGACAGTATTATGCTAAGTGAAATGAGTCAGACAAAGACAAATATCGTATGATTTCATTCATATGTGGAATCTATTAAAAAATGAACAAACAAAATAAAACAAAAGCAAATTCATAGATACAGAGATCGGATTAGTGGTTACCAGAGGGGAAGGGGGCTTGGGAGTGGGTGAAATGAATGAAGAGCGTCAACTACATGGTGATAGATGGTAACTAGACTTGTGGTGGTGATCACTTTGTAGTGCATACAGAAGTCAAATTATAATGCTGCACACCTGAAACTTTTTATATGATAAAAATAAAGTCTACTAATTAAAAAACATGGGAGATGGAAGAAAAAGTGAAATAAATGAATATTAATAGCCTTTCTTTTTCAGAGGAGAAAAAATAGATACTATTTCTTCATATTCACTGAAAAATAAAGTTTGTATTTGTATCTTAAAAATTTAAGATATAAAATGAAAAGAATTTAAATAGCATCTAGAACTTCCAAACCACTCAATGTGAAGAAAAAAGCATAAAAATATGTTTCATTTAGCAGAAGACAGGAAAGCAAAGGAAAAGAAAAAGGATGATGAGAGGGAAGGAGAGAAAGGGAAAAAGAAGTAAATTACATATAAAAATGGGATCAAACAATAAAATATAAGATGGCAGGGTGAAATATATACTATCAGGGGCCACAATAAATATGAATGAATGAAATTCCCAAACTAAATTAGACAAATAAAAGTTATACTAAGGTACAAACCCCTAATCTTAAACACACAGGCCAGGATGCAAAACATTTCCTGAATGCAATGCTAACAAAGGCCAAGGTAAGGGGGCTTTGCAGGTTCAGAGCCTGAGTTACTAGGAGTATGGTGGTACCCAAAACCACAGTAGGGATTTAGAAGGGTGACATGGTTTAGGGGGATGTTAATGGGTCAGGTTGAAGTGACCACAGGACTTCCATGTGTAAATATGCAGCAGACAGTTTAATACGTGAAACTGAGGTTTGAAAAGAGAAGGATCAGTCTGGGTTTCTGGATTTGGGAGCTATCACACAGAGGAAAACTGGTCTAACTTGTGAGAATACATGCTCTGAAACAGGTCATGACAATCTAAAGAGACAAGCCAAAAAATGAAAAATGAACTTGAAATGAAGACAACCTGAAGGTGGTGGAATTAATGGGAAGTCAGGGAAACAAAGATCAGGAAAGAAAGACTCTTGCAAACCAAGGGAAAAGAAATACACAGGGTTCTCGTACTACTTATTTATTCTACAAACATATATTGAGCACATCCTATATATGAAATAGATTAAATGGTCCTCACCCTTTAGATGCCTTTGATTTGATTTGCAGTGCAGACAGAAGGGTCTGAAAAGATATTTTGATTTTTTGGAAATACTAAGAATAGATTCCTTCCAAAACCATCCCTGCATTTCTTTGGCTCCTCTCTGTATCTCCTTAAGATTGTTCATTTTTGGCTTACAATTCAGGTTTTTCTGTGCTAGAAAAAAATACTTGTATAGATGTCTGAAAACATCTGGTTGATGTATCCAATCAATAAAGGTTTATCTGAGCTGTTCTAGATACTGGGGATACAGCAGGGAACAAAACAAACTCTATGAACTCATGGTGCATTCTAGAAGGCAGGACAAACTACACAAATAAATACATAAGTGAGGGCTTCCCTGGTGGCGCAGTGGTTGAGAATCTGCCTGCTAATGCAGGGGACGCGGGTTCGAGCCCTGGTCTGGGAAGATCCCACATGCCGTGGAGCAACTAGGCCCGTGAGCCACAACTACTGAGCCTGCGCGTCTGGAGCCTGTGCTCCGCAACAAGAGAGGCCACGATAGTGAGAGGCCCGCGCACTGCGATGAAGAGTGGCCCCAGCTTGCCGCAACTAGAGAAAGCCCTCGCACAGAAACGAAGACCCAACACAGCCAAAAATAAATAAATTAATTAATTAAAAATAAAAGAAAACACAAATGAGTTTAAAAAAAAAATACGTAAGTGATATATTAGGTAACAATAAGTGTTGTAGGGATGAACAAAGCAGGGTAAGGTTGACAAGAGTGCTGCATAGACACGGGGACAGTTGTGATTTTACACTCAGGGAAGAAAATAGCTTTTAAGCAGACATGCAAAGTAAGTAAAAAAGTAAGTTATGAGGCTCTCTTGGGAAAGAGCATCTAGAAAGAAAACAGCAAAGCCCTGAGGCGAGAGCATGGCTGGAAGACCAATGCATCTGGAGCAAAATGAATGAGGAGAAGCGTCGTAGAAGCCAAGGTTGGAGTTGGTGGAGGGCCAGATACTGTCGGTCCTTGTAAGACACAAGGACTTCAGTTTTGTGCTGGATGAAATGGGAAATTATTCGAAGTTTTCACACAGAAGAGTAAAATAATCTATGTTTTAAAAAGGTCACTGACTGTTGAAGGGCAGGGGGACTAATCAGGAGGTCTCTGTTTTTAAAGAACTTTAAACAATTTGTTTATAGTTTCTAACTAAATTCATGGATGGTATAGTCATTGTTATGGACTGAATGTTTTTGTTCTCCTGGACCGAAATTTGTTATGCTGAAATCCTAATCCCAATGTGATGGTATTTGGAAGTGGGGCCTTTGGGAGGTAATCAGGTCTTGAGGGTGGAGCCCTAGTGCATGGGATTGGTGCTTTTATAGGACAAAGCCAGTGAGATAGCTAGCTCTCTTTCTGCCATGTGAGGATACACAGGGAAGCCAGCTGTCTGCAGCCCCGAGGAGAGCTCTCACCAGAACCCAACCAAGCTGGAAGCCTCATCTCCAACTTCTAGCCTCCAGAACTGTGAGAAATAAATACTTGATGTTTAAGTTACCTGGTCTATGGCAGTGTGTTATAGAAGCCTGAGCTAAGACAGTAGCCAATTTATAGTTCACATAATGCAACAGAGACTGCTGGTTGTCCCCCCACATCTGTCCTTCCTCTTTAGTGTATTACTATGCTAGGGCTGCCAAAGTGCCACAGACTGGGTAGCTTAAACAACAGACATTTATTGTCTCTAATTCTGGAGGTGAGAAGTTGGAAACCAAGGTATCAGCAGAATTGGTTTCTTCTGAGGCCTCTCTCCTTTGGCTTGCAGAGGGCTATTTAGTCCCTATGTCTTCACATGGTCTTCCCTCTGTGTGTGTCTGTGGTCTAATTTCTTATAAGGACATCCATCATATTGGATTAGGGTCCCCCCTAATGGACTCATTTTAACCTAATCATCTCTTTAAAGATCTTATTTCCAAATAGTCACATTCTGAGTATTAGGGGTTAGGACTTTAATATATAAGTTTAGGGGCCATACAACTGAGCCCATAACACTGAGTAATAGAGCTGTGGCTAGGGTGTCGCTGCCGAGCCATGGACTACTTTTCTCAGCCTCCCTTGCAGCTAGGAGTGGACATGTGACTAAGATCTCACCAGGGAAATGTGGACAGAAGTGATGAGTTTCACTTCCACACTTCTAGCCAATCTCCTACGAAACTGCAAGCATATTCCTTCATATCCCTTTCCTCTCCTTCTGGCTAAACTGGCGATGAAGAGAGCAAGGTTGGAAGGTAAAGGGTTGAAGATAGTAGAGCCTATGTCAGCCTGGGTTCCTGACTGTCATTATAAAGAGGCAGAAGTCCCCAGAAGTTGTGTCCAAGATCATGTAACCAATAAGTGGAAGAAGTGAATTCAGTTTGGCTCCCATGCCCACATTCTTTCCTTTAAGTCTCCTACTTTGTTTTCTACAACCACCTGATTGCTGTGGGAACTACCTGAATCCTCACCTGCCACAGTTTAGCTCATGGAGTTATATCATAGCGGCTGAGCATTTGAGCTCTGGGGCCCAGCTTCCTGGGTTTGAATCAAAGCTTCTTCCACGTGTAAACTGTGTGAATATGAGCAAGTTATTTAAACTTTGGTTTTCCTCAGTTTCCTTTAAAATACTTTTTTTTTTTGTAAAATAAGAGTTATAATAGTACCTACTGCATAGAGTTATTTCCTGTGCAATACATTGAACAACCCCAATACAGTGGGTATACAATATACATCTGTTGGCTGTTAACACAGGAGAGAATCAATTTTTTTCCATTAATATCAACATTTAATTTTGCAAATACTTTCTCAGTATGCAGTGTTAATCTGCACAATAGAAACAGGAGTTGAAACCCATTATGCAAGAAGCTCTAAATATCTAAAGATCTAAATATCTAAAGATCATTTTAGAGTTCATTGGCCCCGAGTAAAATATTATGGAGTTATAAACGATAGATGTGCTAAGTGAGGATACTGAACACTTCAGCTTCTGTCATTTTAACTCTTTGCGGCCACAGCTGCTTTCTATTTTGAAGAGAGTACTGTTGCATAGAATTTAACTCTCGGATAAGGAGAATAAGTCTGGATTAATTTTTCCCGTATTTACTGTTCCATAGACAATCAAAATGCCAAATTGAAGCAAGAGGTTGATTCTGTTGTGTACTATTTTGTTTGTTTTCATAGCTCTGCTGTGTCCTCATGACTCAGTTTTTCCATCACTAATTAATAATTCCAGGCTTCAAATCTTCTTCTCTCCTTCCTCCTCTCCTGAGTCCCCATGCCCACGTGAACGGCCCACATTTGTTCACCCTGCGTCTGGGCACTGTTTCATTGCTCTCTCCCGTGTTTGTAACTGTGACTCTCAACGCAGAGTGTTACTATTCCTGAGATGAAGCAGGAGACTAAGTGGATTGCAAAACCTATAGAACAATTACCAATAATTGTTAGCCTTCAACCCCAAAGTCCAAAGTGTCTCCTGCTTGCCCTCTCAGCCAAGGACTATCTGTCTGCCTTCTGGCATTTTAGTAGTAATTTCAGAGGCTCAAGTGTTTCTCCTTATCCTAGGTGACATTAGGAGTGCTACTAATAAGTATACCAAAACCCTGGGTATAAATGAGATTTGGGGTCACCCTATCTAATCCCCAAATCTCTCTGACCCTCAGTAAAAGAGATAATACTCCAGACCCAGAATTATATGCTCTGTTTCTGCCTCTTCTATTCATCTTGGCTATCTGTGTCCTTGAGTTTTTAAGTTTTAGTTTTTAAAACTAAATGGCCAAGTTATTTTACCAGCAAAATGGGTTTATTCAGGAATAGCAGAGAATTGTAATTCAGGACAAGCATGCTATGACAAAAACCATAGTCAAGTTTGGAGAAACAAAGGAGAGGAATGCTCTCTTATGGAAGAAATGGGGAAGTTGAGAGGGACTGTTACAAACAAAGAGTCCATTGGAGGGAACTGGGAGTTCAAAGTTTAGTGGCTTTTCATTGGCTGAGTTGTGACAGTCTCTCATTGGCTGGGCTATTACCAGACAAGGAGAAAATCTTCCTTCCTCCTGCTGGAGTAGCAAAGTAGTAACCTTCTTCCAGTTGGAGATGCAAGATACATCTCTTCCTGGCTGGGGTCTGCAGATGGCAATGAGTGGTAGGACCCGAGAGCTCCCGCTTTTAGCCTTCCCAACAGCAATTTAAAGGAGGTTTTATTTATTACTTTTTAAATAAAATGTAACGTCTTACATCATATTTGAACAAAATATATCATCTTATAGCTAAAGGCATAATAAAATTTAAACTCAATATTAAAATTATAATATTCAACAACTCATATAAGTTTTAATTTGGTTTGAGATTTAAAAACACAGTAATAAAAGTAACTCATGGCAATTAATTTTGTTTTTAAAATTCAATGATATTTATAAGCCAATAGTTCACTCCTGCATATATACTCAGCTAGAATATGTACATGCGTTTACATGCATATTCAAGAGTATTCATAACAATATCATCTGTAGTAGCCCCAAACTGGAGACTACCCAAATTCCCATCAACAGTAAATCACATAAATTATGATCTATTCACACAGTGGAACACACTACAGCCATGAGGATAAAAAAGTTATAGCTACAAACATTGATATAGAAGTCAGACACAAATTAATACATATTGTATAATTCCTTTTATATAGAGTTCAGAAAAAAAGAAAGGAAAACTAATCTATGGCATTAGAAGTCATGAGTGGCTATCCTTTAGAGGGGAGTGGAGAAACTTCAGGGAGTTCCAGGGGAGAATCTGAGATTCTATTAATTTTCTTCTTGGGTCTGGTTAAATGGATGTGTTCAGTTTGTGAAACTTGGGAAGTTTATCATGCTATATCCTTATGATCTGTATACTTTTTGATATATATCTTATACTTTGATAACTTTTCAAAGATATATAATGATATACATAACTTTTGTATACATATAAATATTCTTCTTAAGAAAACTGGCATTATTTTATCATAGAGAGACCAGGCTCTTAATACAACAATAACAGGAAAGGAAATTTGAAATGATTGAAAACACTGATAGTAAGGGTAACTAACTTTTGAGGGGAGCCCTCTTTAAATAAAAGAATACAAAATTAGCTACAAAATGAATATTGCTTTAGAACAAAAAAAAGAATATAACAAAACGGTTGTATTAATTAACTACCTGAAACGCAAGTAAGATTTATTTTCCTACATGTTATAATGGCAAATTCTTTGATTGCCTCTTCATAATGATATGTCTATAATATTTTCTACAGAGAGACTACAAAAACGTTTTTCCTTTAGTATGGTGATCCAATTTTTTTTAATTAAAATGAAAACATAAGATTTCCTACACAGACGTATTTACTGTTTGTTGTTTTACTATAAGCTTAGACTCTCCAAACACAGGAATTCTGATAAATTCTGTTTCTTATAATTCCCATGAAAATATGGTGCTTTTATAATTTTATAATGTGCATTATAAAGTATTTTCCCAACAGCAGAGAACTTCTATTGACTAGGAATTTTCAGGAAGTGAATCCTCTACTTTACATTTTGCCTATCTAACAACCAAGAAGAATTTCCCACAGACTAGCCTCTTTCACCTCCACTGCCTACATTCTTCCAGGCCCAGAGCACAGGACACGTTTGTGATGCAAACTTCTTTGTGTTGATGCCGGCTGAGTCTTCCCAACAGGTAATAGGAGTATTCCTAATTTTCCTCCACCAAGACAAGAATTTAAATAATACACAGAAGTGATAAATACATCCCATTAAACCCAAACTAAATGTTTGCCCAACACAACTTCCCTGTAGTTGGATCTCAAAAATGCCCTTGAGAGCTTCAGTACCCTCCACACAAAGAGAAGTGTGATGGAGACTAAGGTGAGAGAGAAAGAGACAGTGATCTCAACCAGCTGTTGTTAAAATATGGTACTTCTGAAAATTTTACAAAAACAAATGACTGTATGAATCCAAGTGCTAGCTCCCTGTCTAGTGCCTTGGAAGACGCCATTGCAAGCTTCATTTGCTTCTCTGTAAATCCACCTCTGCCTCCTACTTTGCCTCACTGGCTGCATTTTGCTTCTCCTGGAAGTGAGCTCTTCATCTCTAATTACTGTCAAAACACTGTACACACCTACGGTTGGCTCCTTTGTCAGCCGTGATTGTCTTCCCACCGTCAACAGCAAACTGTATGGCACTATTTAAGTTTCTCCTTCAGTGACTTTTTCATAGAATTTCATCTGTCTGCCCTTGGGACAGCCCATTTCAGTGCAGTGGACAGCAGCTGGGGAGGTATCTGGCTTTTGTTATCAACCACTGTTAGATGACCAGCTGAGCACGGTTGGGAGGCAGCCATTAAACTTTGTTGCAGCAGAACTGGCTGTGCTTCAAGGCTTTAATGGTTTTCTCTTGCCATCTGATAACAGAGTTGATACCAGTGACTAGGGTGGAGCCTCTGTGGATACACATGCAACAGCATTATTTTTAGTCTTCACTCTGGTTACACAGTTCTTGGGTCAATTCATCACTTGCCCAGACAAAAACTACTTCTATTTATTCGTGCTGACTCCTGGCTCTATTTTATACCTTGAAAAACTACTCAGAGATTTTATTTCCTTTCACTGCATAACGCAGATTTGCTTAACAAGGTAATATACATTTGTGCTTACCGTGGATTTTGCAAGCACTTATCAGGAGAATAATGGCATGGGGAAAATATTTACCTAATAAATTAATTCTTGCAGTCTAATGATATTCTATGCTGAGTATCTTCTTTTTCTTTGGCCTAAAGAAGTAGTTCATTATTCTAAATTAATATAAGGCTTTTGCATGCAACACTGAAATTTATTTAAACTGCCAACATTGTATTAAATAATATGAATTTCTTTAATACTAGTGCTCAGAGAATCTTTAGATTACTGAATATGTTGACAATGACCATTGGAAGAAACTCTTTAATTTCTAACTAATTCTTCGTGTTTAGTTGTACTAAATAAGCACTGGTGCTAAGTATTTCACATATATTATTTCATTTATTTTTTGTAACAAAACTTTAAGGAAGACAGTATTATCCCTATTTTGAGAAAACAGCCTCAAAGTATAAATCTGTACAAGTTTACATAAGAAATAACTGGGGGATCTGATACTCAAGCATGGGTGTGCTGACACCAAAGTTAGTGCTTATAACCATTTTTTACCTTTTAGAGTTAGTAGTTTAGTGAGCAAAAATAAACCAAAAAATAAAGGATAATTGTTTTCAAAAATCCTCTCAAATCTAAAATGAACCAGGATTATATTCTAGCATTTGGAGAGTTGAAAAAATTAACTTATCATCTCCCAGTCTTAAGAGTAACTCCATCTTCCTCATACTAAAAATGCCTTGAAGTTTTGATTGGGCTTTATTTGTTTAGTAAATTTATTTTATTTTGGTTATTCTGATACCTGTTATGCAGTTTTTCTCAAAGGGTTTTCATGTGCCTGAGAATCTCCTGAGATGTTTTTTTTAATGAAGTGCTCTGCATCCCATCCAAAACCTACAGAATCAGACTCACTTGGGCTAGTGTCAAGAAATCTGCATTTTTTAATGAATAATTAGATTGTGATTCTGAAGAGCACTAAAGTTTGCCTTTAGAAGAGTTCCCCATGCCTTTGCTGTGGTTGAAACTTCTTGGGTAGTCATTTAGCTGTTCCTTCAAGATCTTGATCTAGAATCTTAGCATAACTGGTTCTTTGAGGAAGGCCCCTCTGGTAGTCATCAGGCCTTTTCACAAATATCCTGGTTCTTCTCCATCAAAGCATGTGATGAAATTGCATTTCTCTGCCTCCTTGAAATCAGATGTGGCCATGTGACTTCCACTGGCCAAAGGAAGTGTGTGGAAGTGACAAGTGCTATATTCCTTGGCCCCAGGAACCATCTACATTCCAGATAATAGAGGCTTTACCAGCCTGTATTACTGCATGAAGATGAAATGGAGTACAGTCCCAGGCTAATCCACAATTGATCTGGCAAAATGAAAGACTAGCAAGATGCTAGTTATCTTCCAGGACTCATTCTGCACTTATTCCTTAGTTATAAGAACACCAATTTTTTGTCAGTCACATTTCTCTCCAGCTGAAAGATTAAATTTTCCAGTCTACTTTGTAGCTAGACATAGTGATTATGTTAAATTTTGGCTATGAGATATAGGGGGGAAATTACATTTTATCGCTAGCAAGCATCCTCAAAAGTCTAGGCGCTCTTACCCTCTTTCTGTCTTCAAGTTTCCTTGAATGCAAATATAATGGCTGGAGCTCCAGCAGTTCTCTTGGGCAATGTAGTGAGTTTTAAGACGCAGGCCACATTCAGTAGAACAAAAAGATACAAGGTGCCTAGGTCCCTAACAATGTGAAGCTTCTATATTCCCCTGGAAGGCCTACCCCTGAATTTATTTTATGTGAATGAGAAATAAGTCACTATATGAATGAGAGTATGTCATTAGTTTTTCAGATCTTTATTTCCTACTACAGAATCTCATTCTCTCTGGTACAAAGCATTATATCTACTTTTAATTACTTACAGGCCAGGACTCTGCCACTAACTAACTATATCAATTTGGGCAACATACTTCATAAATCTGAGCATTTTTCCTCACTTGCAAATAAGGAGATGATTGTGAGTACTACAGCTCCCATGTAGGTGAGATAATGCAGAAATTATAGGTTATATGCCTTCCAGAAGTGAGACATGATTCCTATGCATGTCAACCAGTCTTCTACAGTGATTCTCTGCATTTTCTGGACCACTTTGCCAGCTCACCTATGATCAGTATAGCACTGGTCAAGATGGATAGAGTTTGTGAAGGATTGCCAGGCTCACTCAAAAACAGCTGGAGGAATGCTTTTTTTGAACTTACCAAAGATCCATAAGCATTTCCTACAGGAACTTCAAACTAGCTGATGAGTACATTTATTTTGGTACTCATTTATTTAATGCAAATCTATAATGATCAATTTCAAATAAAATGTCACTGTTTTGTGGGACTCTTCTAATCATCAGCTGTTGTAGAATTCTGCAGTTTGAAGGGGATTTAGAACTTTCAGAGTTCAACTGGATTTTGCATTTGAGGAAAATAAGCCTCAGAGAGCATAAATGAGTAATCATGAGCCACCCAACTAAGCTCAAGTTAGAACTGAGAGCTCCTGACTTGCATTCCATCGATCTTTTCTCTAAACTAAGCTTCCCCCAAAGGTCATTTCATATACCTCTTCTCAAAATTTCATCTTCACTCCATAGTGTAACCTCAGCATTTAGTTGAGATCTCTTAAGCTGAGTCCAAGTCTTGCATTTTTTAAAATCTTATTTCAATACCTCTTCAGCATTAAAAAAAAAAAAGTCCCTTGCCCTTCTTGATGTTTTCTCCTAATTCCTGAAGCAAGTGGCTTCTTTAATATTCTTCTCTTAGGCAGCTATACTCTCTCCCAGCCAGTCACTTCCCTCCATCTTTTATAAAAATATCTGTCTTTCCTATCTTTAAATAATCTACTTCTTTTAAGGTTTTCAACAGAATTTATTGAGCCATCTGAGCTTTCAAATTCTTCATTCTCTGAGTAGCTTTGTTCAGAGATATTTATTCCAGATCTTTTATCGCTTCATCACCTTGCCCTTGTTTACATTTTTCTCATTCTCTGACTCTCCCCTTTCCTCCATACCCCATTTCCTGTTGTTGATATGAAATCTCCTTCAATCCCCAGTGGCTAGCATAGTGCCTGGCATATACAGAAGGTTCGGTAAATTTAATACACTGTACATTCTACCCAAAGCAGTTTTCCAAAACATCTTCCTTACCAGCTTGCATGGTAAGTGACTGAAATTTTTATTTAGTCATAATCTTTACAGAAGGTACTTGAAGAACTGAAAACACACATGTATCATATGGAGTAAATGACATAAATCTTTAGCCAGCCATTAACATTTTAGCCTGAAATAATTTATCAGATAAACATAATTGATCCTTGACAGACTCTTGAGGAAATAGGACATGAGATAGCAATTTGAATTTTAAGATGCTGGAGAGGACAGAGGGTCTTGAAATACTGAAAGAGTAAGAATGAAAGACCAAATAGAATGTTACACACTGTAGGATATGTGAAGAAAAGAGAGAAAAGGCAGATTGGAAATTTGGACAAAATAAAAAGTATTTGAATTTGCTACCACCAAAGTATTCTGTGCTATTGGCCACTTCCATCTCACCTGATAGTGCCTAGTTTTGAGTATATTTATTTTATTTTAGGTTCTGTCGCTTTGAGTCACATCACTGGGACCGCAGTTTCTTTCTCTATCTTTGGCCGAATATTTTAAGAAGTGTTATTATTAAGTATAATTTAGACAAATTTCTCTTACCTGAAAGAATTATCTTTAATTGTATCGTGTAAGTCCAATGAGAAAGCTGCGTCCAGTATATAGAATTTTGCTTCAGCAATTTTTTAAATTAACATCAAAGTTTCTCCATATACTGAGGAGCTCCTATGAGGATTAAGATTTTGCTTTAAGATACAGCCTCTGAGCTAGGTATTCCTGGGTGACAGCCAACCGCTAGTCTTATTATATGCCTGCCAACCCTGTGCCTGTTAATCTTTTAATAAAGCATAATTGGTTTAAGAAATATTTTATAATCCCTCATGTGTGGAATCTCATGTTACATGTTTTATAAAGATATGTAGCATCATTTGTTATCAATTTTAATCTTATGAGCCTTTCAATCAGTAAATTCCTTTTGTTTTCTCAATCTGATGAGGTTCTACACGTGCATTAGACATATCTGTTTTTGTTAGCAGTTCATTGGTTCAATAAATCATGAATCTGGATAAAGAAGTACTGAAAATTTAATCCTCCTTAAACTGGATGATATATATACTGAAAAAGAAAAATTCTTAAGTGAACAGTAGCAAATTCCATGTATTTGAAAGAGTGATTATATAAAGTGTTTCTCTAATCCACTGGATTTTAGGACAATTCAAAGTTATAGAAGAGTTTATGTAAATAGTCAACCTCAGGCAGCAGAACTTTCTCTGGAAGCCTCCCTCAGGAAATAGTCTTGTGTCTATTTTCCTTTTAATAAAACTAGATGGCAAGATCAGGTGCTGTGTGGATACTTTCTAAATGTGCACTCTTAAGGTGCTAGCAGTTACACTGATTTCAGATAACTTTAACTTTTATTTTACCAGACACTATCATAGAAACAGAGCATTTGGAGAAATGTAATAGAATATCAAAATATGTCTCTTCCTGTCTGGAAGTTTAGGCCAAAGCTGAGAATAATATGTATAAAGTGCTTCCACGGTTAAATCAAGGTGGACCATTTATAAAGGAAGTGCCACCCCCCCACAAAAAAAATATGGTTTCGCCAATTCAATAGGAGGTAAGTGATGGGAGACTGAGGGTTATTTAAAGAGAAAGTCACCCCAGCTCTCGTTATCTTTCTCAGCTTGAGGAAGTCTTCTCAAGAGAGGCAGACTTCAAGAGAACCACTAAAAATGCTTGGCCTGTGAGCACTGAAATCAGGAAAACATAAAGATTAGAACCTGGCTCATGTCTGGAAACACTAAATGACTGGCAAGTTCTGCCAAAAGCCAAGAGAAGGGAGAGAATTTGAGAAGGAGCAAAGGGAACCTCCAGGGACATTGAAACAGAAGCAGGTTTTTTTTCTATGAACTGGAGGAGGCCCATGGTAGGTAGTCTGCTGTGAACCTTCTAGACCGTTTTCTCCTAAAAAAGTCTGCCTGGAGGGCTAACACTTAGCATAAGAGGCTAGGGGCTTGAGAGCAATCGCATCTGACTGGCTAGAGGAAATAGCCCGAGCGCCAGGGAGCAGCAGTTGGACATCCCGGCAAGACGATCTCTAAGGGACACACAGAAACATCCCATGAGAGAAGCATTGGTCATCTGACACACCCACAAGGCACCAACACCTGATTATAGTCAAACAAATCTAATAAGAACTGTTTGCCTGCTTCCATCTCCTCCTTCTCTGCTCCAGGAGGATCCAGCATTAGGAGAAAGGAGTAGAAGAGCAAAGGGGGGAAACAATGAAGAAGACTGTAATGTAATGCCCCTTTCCCTTCTCTGTAGCCTCTGGTAAGCCTGTGCTGGGGAAGGAAGCAGACTTAAAACAGATAAGAATGAGAAAGTTAAGTTTTGATTGCGGGTTGAACTGAACTTGTTATTACAGAAAAAATAAGATTATGTTTTCACACCTGGTAGTATCTTAAAAACTATAGGATCTTCTGGAGATTTTATCTAGGAAAGAGGAAGAATGAGCCAAGAGAGTACATTTGATGGGGGATGTAGAGAAACAGTAAAGTTGCCTTCTACTTGAACCCTGCTGAGTACAACTCAATAAACTAGTCAAAATCATACAGATTTAGAAGGAAGAGGGCTGGAAACCATGTGGTTATCAAAAAATCAGTCTCTAGAACATTGCAATATTTCTTATCACAAAGGTCCTTAAGATGAGATGAAGAAAATTAACTTTAAGAAAGCCTCTTTGAACATTTTCCAAAGTGGGAACATCACCAATTCCTTTTTTTTTCCATTTTAAACTACTAAACTTTCACAAACCCTTCACTCTAATAAAACACCATGTAACTCCTTTTCCTTCTTTCCTTCTTGGAAAGGGAAGGAGGAAGGGAGGGAAGGAAGGAAGGGAGGAGACTCTGAGCTTTAAAACTCAAGTAAACTATTCAACCAGAACATTAGGGCTGAAAAAGTATCATTAAAGGTTAAAGAAATAATTTTGTAATGAGTATTAACTACAAAAATAGTAGACATCAAATAACATCAAATAATATAATATTTCTCACTTTGGATATTGCCTGGAAGCAGTCAAGCATGAAACCAAAATTGTAGACAATAGAGTATATTTGTGTACTAATGATGCCATAACAAATTTAATGGCTTAAGCAATACACATTTATTATCTTACAGTAGGTCAGAAGTCTGATGGGCTTATATGATTCTTCTGCTCCAGTTTCACAGATCTGAAATCAAGGTGTCAGCAAAGCTGTGTTCCCTATTGGGGCTTTAGAAGTGAAGTCAGTCTCCTGTGATTATAAGACTGAAGTACTTGGTTTCTTATTGGCTCTTAGCTGAGAGCCATTAGGAGCTTCTAGAGGATGCTTCTTTTCTTGGCTGGTGGCCCTATTCCTGCATCTTCAAAGTCAGAAATGACAGGGCAAGCTCTTCTCATGCTTCAGATCTCTCCAGTATCTTCTATTGGCACATCTCTCTGACTGCAGCCAGGAAAGGTTCTCTGCTTTTAAGGACTCAAGTGATTTGGGCCCATCCAGAGAATCCAGGATAATCTCTCCATCTCAAGGTCCATACCCTTGGTTGCATCTGCAAAGTCCTTTTTGCTGTGCAAAGTAACATGCTCATGCTTGCAGAGATAAGACTATGGACATCATTGGGGAGCCATTGTTCTGCCTTCCACAGTGTTAATGCCAGACAGTCTATTTTCATGATGAAGTAGGAGATCAGTTCCTTAGGTGAGAGAAAAATAGGCAATGGTGTAATTGAAGCAATAAGAATTGGAATAGCTATAGTGACGAGTGAAATAAGAGTAAATTAGGTGATAAGGATAAGGGATTAAGTGAGGGCTAGGCACCATTTGGCAGTAAGTTGTGTATAACTAGGGGCCATGTAATTATCACACTTGTTGATCTGAAAAATCATCATTAATTTAAAATTATATATATTTGCCCTTTTTTGGGAATTCACTTGTGTTTGAACAATTTCTATCATGAATTCCTAACTTTCGTTCTTAAATAATCATACTCATTAACTTTCGATTAATATATAGCTATGGCTGCTGAAAAATGGAAGTGATTCTATTTTCCATTTGGTAATTAGAGCTTTGGTTTTCAACAGATGAAGACATAGCAGTAGGGATTGAGGAGATTGTAAGGTGGAGTAGAAGTCTGAATCTCCAGAAGCCTTATAAGATTAGAAAAAAATATGTTCAGTATATAGTTTAATTTATATTTGGAAAAGGAGAAATGATTATAAATTTTAAAATATGAAATCTAGACTGGAGGGCAATTGAG
Organism: Balaenoptera ricei; assembly: GCF_028023285.1. Lineage (NCBI taxonomy): Eukaryota > Metazoa > Chordata > Mammalia > Artiodactyla > Balaenopteridae > Balaenoptera > Balaenoptera ricei. The sequence continues at coordinate 74,944,304 of NC_082648.1, forward strand.
ATCCTTAAATTTATCCTAAAAAGTGTTTATTAAAAAAGGATTGGAAAAACACTCATTTAGAAAAAACCCTCTAGCTTTCTTTGTTTTGTTTGTTTGGTTGGGAATATAAAGACCTCTGTGTTGAGTCTGGATCAGCACACCTGGGTTGTCAGGACCCAAGTAGAGTGAGGCCGCGTCCTTTCAGAACAGCATCCGAGCCCAACAATGTGAGGAGGGAAGGGTGAGGGAGCTTCCCTGATGCGGGGTGTCAGAACCAGGCAGGTGAGCAGGGTGTCCGTACAGGGAGGGAGTCTGGTACAGTGAATCAGAGCCCGAAAAAGGTAAAGAGTATATCCATGTGGGGAAGATGGGGGCAGAAGCAGTGAGAGATTGGTTGTTTACCCGTGGATTGAGTAAATCAGTAAAAGTATGAAGATAGTGAGAGCCCCATTTCTCACCTTTGGATAAGGGAATTCCAAGTACAGAAAAGGAAATAAACTGGAAGGAGCTCTGTCTTATTTGATTGAAATTGTGAACCCACAGTTTTCAATCTATATAGGTAAAGAAATACATAGATATTAATGTGAAAGTGTATGTGAGCGTTGGGAGGGTGAGGTAGCAGCTATACTTCCATATGCTCAAGGACACCTAGTAGCCAGATCTTGACTTTTAAATACGATCCTCCAGTATATGACTGATTTCAAGGCTGGGGCAGGGAAAAGAGCAAAATGGTTCTAGGACATCTTTCTGTGCCAGACAGAAAGTGCCTGCAGAAAGACATGAACACGTTAAAAGGAAAGAAAGCCAATTTGAAGAGTCTCACACTGGCCCAATGGGGGACAATTTGAATATAAAACAATGGTAACATTATGAATCTTGAATAAAATAGCAAACCGTGAGTCCATATTTTGTGATGAGGGATAACAGTCTCGAAGTAACTCTCTATAGAATGCTTATTAATGACAAAGGAAAAATGAGTAATTCTCCAGTGGAGAGTTCTGGCAGCCACGGCAGCCACAGCTCTAACCAAGTGATCAGAGAACGTGATTAGTAATGGGACAAACTGAACTGTGTATCACCTGATGGGATGCAATGAGAAGAGCACAACATCTCTTCTCCAGTATTCCTGCCAAAGGCACGGTACCTGAATCTAATCATAAGAACACACTGGAAAAACTCAAATTGAGAGTCATTCTACAAAATACCTGTAATCTATACTCTTTAAAATTGTCAAGGTAATGAAAGTCAAGGAAAGGCTGAGGAACTGTTCCAGATTTAGGAGTTTAAATGAGACATGACACAAATGGAAAGTGTGACTCTGAATTGGATCCTCTGCTCTTAAGGATATTGTTAGGACGATTGGTGAAACTGAACGTATTAGATAGTAGTGGTGGATCAAGATCAATTCCCTGATTTTAATGGTTATTCTGTGCCTTTGTTTATTTGCTTGTTTGTTTTTCTGAAAGACATTTATTGGGATACTGATGTAGAAATATAAGGAGCAGGCAATACCAGTATTTGTTTCTAGACTTCTAGTTGATTTCGTGCCAAGTAACAAAGCTTTGAAGACGCATTTAGGTAGCTTCTTTAAAAAATCATATTTACAAACTCAAGCCATCAAATTAGGATGTTACCTACTAAATTTAAGTAAAATGGATCTAAAATTTTATATCAATGTAGGAATGATTTTTCAAGAATAGGATATTCAGCTGGTTTTAATTTGGTAAGTTTTAGGGCCATTTATCATAAAGCAATGCCCTTTTTTAAATATATATCTTTATTGGAGTTTAATTGCTTTACAATGTTGTGTTAGTTTCTGCTGTGTAACAAAGTGAATCAGCTATTGTATACATATATCCCCATCTCCCTTCCCTCTTGAGCCTCCCTCCCATCCTCCCTATCCCACCCCTCTAGGTGGCCACACAGCTGATTTCCCTGTGCTATGCAGCTGCTTCCCACTAGCTATCTATTTTACATTTGATAGTGTATATATGTCAATGCTACTCTCTCACTTCGTCCCAGCTTACCCTTCCCCTCATCACCGTGTCCTCAAGTCCATTCTCTACATCTGCGTCTTTATTCCTGTCCTACTCCTAGGTTCATCAGAACCATTTTTTTAAGATTCCATATATATGTGTTAGCATACGGTATTTGTTTTTCTGTTTCTGGCTTACTTCACTCTGTATAACAGATTCTAGGTCCATCCACCTCACTGCAAATAACTCAATTTCATTTCTTTTTATGGCTGAGTAATATTCCATTTATATATGTGACACATCTTTATCCATTTATCTCTCGATGGACATTTAGATTGCTTTCATGTCCTGGCTATTGTAAATAGTGCTGCAACTATACCTTTGTTTGTAGGAATTACACACTGTATTAGATTCCTACAGTTGCTGAATTAACTTACAACAAATTGGGTAGCTTAAAACTACATAAGTTTATTCTTTCACAGTTTTGGGGGCCACAATTCTGAAATCAAGATATCAGCAGGGTTGGTTCCTTCTGGAGGTTCTGAGAGAGAATCCATTCCATGCCTCTTTCATAGATTCTGGTGGCTCCAGCAATCCTTGGTGTTCCTTGGCCCAGAGATGCATCACTCCAATCTCTACCTCCATCTTCACTTGGATTTCCCCTGTGTCTCTCCTTTGTATCTAAGTAGCTCAAATCTCCCCTCCTTTTTCTTATAAGGATTCTAGTCACTGGATTTAGGTCTCACCCTAAATCCAGAATGATCTCATCTCAAGATCCTTTATTTAATTACATATGCAAAGATCCTATTTCTAAATAGGGCCATGTTCACAGGTACCAGCTGTTAGGACTTGGACAAATCTTTGTGTGTGTGTGTTTGGGGAGGGCGGTGCTCACTATTCAAACCGCTATACACATTAAAGTATTTGGAGGCTGAGGATCAGGGTATTATGTTGGCAACTTATTCTCAGATGTTTAGGAAAAAAGAGTTCTTTGTATTATACTTGCATTTTTAAAAATAAGTTGAGACTGTCACAACTAGCAAAATTAGAAATAAGAAATAAAGTAGAGGAATAAGCTCTGTTGAATTCGTTTAGTGGTAAATAGGACAGACTAGAGTGAGGTCGTCTGGGTTTGAGCTCCACCACTTAACTCACTGTGTGAATTTGGGCAGGTCACTTTAACCCATTTCAACCTCAGTTCCTTTGTCTACAAAATGCGGATAGTGGTCCTTCATAGATTTATGAGGATTGAGACAGCGGTTGTAAAGAGCTTAGCAAAATACTTAGCTTTTAGTAAACAGTTAATAAAAGTTAATATCATTATCCTTTTAACCTCATCAACATCATTAAAATGACTAACATTTACTTTTACCCATTAACTGAGGGCCAGAGATGTTCTTTCAGCCTGATTAAAAATTCCTGAACTTAGTAAGCCAGTAAGACTTGTCCTTCCTACAGAAGTTTACCAAAACCATACATTCTTGCTTTCTTCTTGCAGTTACAATTAACTGTGCTATGTTTTTAAGCACTGAATTTGTGGGGTTTTGACATTTAAATGTCTTAATCTAACCATTCAAAACTATGGAGATTCTCAGAAATCCAACCTTGTTATCATGATTAGGTAAGTATTTCTATCCATGTTGGTAGTTGTATCATAGAGGAGTGCATTCAGCTACAAGTAATATAAAGCAAAACTAGAGTGGATAAAACAGAGATTCATTTGTCTCACATAACAAGAAGTCAAGAAGTAGGCAGCCCAAGGCTGGTGAGACAGTTCACTGATGTCAGCAAGGACCATGTTAGCTTCTATTCTTTATTGCCTCATAGTCACAATATGGTCACAGTATGTTGAGGTGTGATATCTACTCTACAGGCAGGAAGGGAGGAGCACAAACAGATTAAAGAGTCTACCAACAAAGTCTGTCCTTTAATTTTTTTAATAGAACAAAATTTCCCAGAAGCTTCTATCCATCAGAGCTTCTTTACATCACCTTGGTCAGAACTGGGTCATATAATGCCCAGAGATAAATTATTACAGGTCAGAGGAGGAAGGAAAGGAATGGCATTACTATAATTAATTCAGATCATTTATGATTCACTTTCCAAAACTGGAACAGGGATCAAATTTCCCAGTAGGGAATCTGCATGGGCTCTGTAAATGGAACAACAAAGTCTCATGACAGCACATCTGTTTACAACATGGTTTCTTGTTCAGAGCTGCTGCTCAGATAAAAAGATTCCTTTCAAAATATTACTGCTCATTGACAATGCACTGAGTCACCCAAGAGCTCTGATGGAGATGTACAACAAGATTTATGTTGTTTTCACAGCTGCTAACACAATATCCATTCTGCAGCTCATCAATCAAGGAATAATTTTGACTTTCAAGTCTTATTATTTAAGAAATACATTTCATAAGATTATAGCTGCCATAGATAGTGATTCCTCTGATAGATCTGAACAAAGTAAATTGAAACCTTTTGGAAAGGATTCACCATTCTAGATGTCATTATCAACATTAACAGGAATTTGGAAGATGTTGATTTCAACTCTCTTGAATAACTTTGAGGGGTTCAAGACTTCAGTGGAGGAAGTAACTACAGATGTGATGGAAATAGCAGGAGAACTAGAATTAGAAGTGAAGTCTGAAGATGTGACTGAATTGCTGTGATCTCATGATAAAATTTTAATAGATGAGTAGTTGCTTCTTACGGATGAACAAAAAAAACTGGTTTCTTGAGATAGAATCTACTCCTGGTAAAAATGCTGTAAAGATTGTTGAAATGACAACAAAGGGCTTAAAATAGGACATAAACTTAGTTGATAAAGCAGCAGCAGGGTTTAAGAGAATTGACTTCAATTTTGAAAGTTCTACTGTGGGTAAAATGCTGTCAAACAGCATTGCATACTACAGAGAAATCGTTCATGAAAGGAAGAGTCAATCAGTGCAACAAACTTCATTGTTGTCTTATTTTAAGAAATTGTCACAGTCATCCCAACCTTCAGCAACCACCACCTGATCAGTCAGTAGCCATCTACATCGACAACTAGCTGAAGGCTCAGATGATGGTTAGCATTTTTTAGCAATCAAGTATTTTTAAATTAATGTATGTACATTGTTTCTTTAGACATAATGCTATTACACACTTAAAACACTACAGTATAATGTAAATATAACTTTTATATGCACTGGGAAACTAAAAATTTATGTAATTCGCTTTATGGCGATATTTGCTTTATTGCAGTGGTATGGAAATGAATTCACAGTATCTCTGACGTACACCCGTGTCAATATATCACAAGATCCTTCTAAAAAAAATCAACCCAAGATACACTGGTAAAATATGGTTCTAATTTGTTTCTTATCTCATAAGAAATTATGAGATATGCAGAGAGGTTTTTTGGTATATCATTAGCATATTTTTCAGATATGAATATAAAATAGGAACACATAGAATCCTTTTTTATTGAAGATGGTCTAAAAACTATTAAGTTAATCTCAGCTTGAGATTAAAAACTCGCAATGTTGGAAGGAAGGAAAAGTTTTCAATTGTGGAGAGAGATGAAATGCCGTCTAAAGTCCTTAAGGAGTGAAGGAGATGGTATCTGGGCAAGCTGAAATAAGTAGAATACAAATCCAAAAACTATTCATCAACATGACCTAATAGAGATAGTCTAGTCATGCTCCCTGTTTGCACATATGAAAGTACTGAGGCCCAGGGAGAGAAGACTAGGCATACTGTCAGACATTGCACAATTGTTTGGGGAGGTGGAGTTAGATCTCAGACCTCCTGACTCCAATCTAGTGTTCTTTCATCTGTATCTCTCTGAGGCTGAGGCAGTCCAACAATATGCAAAATGTGATGTGTAGTGAGTTGTCTTGATTCTTGTTGAGAAGAGAAGAGACAGGAAGCTAGAGAAATTCCTTGGAAAGTTTAATGTTCCAGATAGGAAGAGGGGATCAGAGCTGAAGAGTTCTGATATCATAAGCAGACAGAGAAATAATATAGATGTGAATGTTTGGTTTTTCTTTTTTTTTTTGAGTTTTTTTTTTTTTTTTAAAATTGATTTTTTGAATATTTATTAATCTTGTAACAGAAATCATATTAAATTTACTTATTAGTTCTCCTAGTTTGTCTATAGATTCCTGGATTTTCCTTATACAACAATGTTACCTGCAAATAATGACCGTTTAAGATTTTCTCTTTTTTTTTTTTTTTTAATTTATTTATTTATGGCTGTGTTGGGTCTTTGTTTCTGTGCGAGGGCTTTCTCTAGTTGTGGCAAGTGGGGGCCACTCTTCATCGCGGTGCACGGGCCTCTCACTATCGCAGCCTCTCTTGTTGCGGAGCACAGGCTCCAGACACGCAGGCTCAGTAGTTGTGGCTCACGGGCCCAGTTGCTCTGCGGCATGTGGGATCTTCCCAGACCAGGGCTCAAACCCGTGTCCCCTGCATTGGCAGGCAGATTCTCAACCACTGCGCCACCAGGGAAGCCCCAGTCATCAATTTTATACACATCAGTGTATACATGTCAATCCCAATCACCCAATTCATCACACCACCACCACTAGCACCCCGTCACTTTCCCCACTTGGTGTCCATATGTTTGTTCTCTACATCTGTGTCTCAATTTCTGCCCTGCAAACCGGCTCATCTGTACCATTTTTCTAGGTTCCACATACATGCGTTAGTATACGATATTTGTTTTTCTCTTTCTGACTTACTTCACTCTGTATGACAGTCTCTAGATCCTTCCATGTCTCAACAAATGACCCAATTTCATTCCTTTTTATGGCTGAGTAATATTCCATTGTATATATGTACCACCACTTCTTTATCCATTCGTCTGTCGATGGGCATTTAGGTTGCTTCCATGACCTGGCTATTGTAAATAGTGCTGCAGTGAACATTGGGGTGCATGTGTCTTTTTGAATTATGGTTTTCTCTGGGTATATGCCCAGTAGTGGGATTGCTGGGTCATGTGGTAGTTCTAATTTCAGTTTTCTAAGGAACCTCCATACTGTTCTACATAGTGGCTGTATCAATTTACATTCCCACCAACAGTGCAAGAGGGTTCCCTTTTCTCCACACCCTCTCCAGCATTTGTTGTTTGTAGATTTTCTGATGATGCCCATTCTAACTGGTATGAGGTGATACCTCATTGTAGTTTTGATTTACATTTCTCTAATAATTAGTGATGTTGAGCAGCTTTTTCAAGTGCTTCTTGACCATCTGTATGTCTTCCTTGGAGAAATGTCTATTTAGGTCTTCTGCCCATTTTTGGATTGGGTTGTTTGTTTTTTTAATATCGAGCTGCATGAGCTGTTTATATATTTTGGAGATTAATCCTTTGTTGATTCGTTTGCAAATATTTTCTCCCATTCTGAGGGTTGCCTTTTCGTCTTGTTTCTGGTTTCCTTTGCTGTGCAAAAGCTTTTATGTTTCATTAGGTCCCATTTGTTTATTTTTGTTTTTATTTCCATTACTCAAGGAGGTAGATGTAAAAAGATCTTGCTGTGAGTTATGTCAAAGAGTGTTCTTCCTATGTTTTCCTCTAAGAGTTTTACTGTGTCCAGTGTTACATTTAGGTCTCGAATCCATTTTGAGTTTATTTTTGTGTATGGTGCTAGGGAGTGTTCTAATTTCACTCTTTTACACACAGCTGTCCAGTTTTCCCAGCACCACTTATTGAAGAGACGGTCTTTTCTCCATTGTATATCTTTGCCTCCTTTGTCATAGATTAGTTGACCATAGGTGCGTGGGTTTATCGCTGGGCTTTCTATCTTGTTCCATTGATCTATGTTTCTGTTTTTGTGCCAGTACCATATTGTCTTGATTACTGTAGCTTTGTAGTATAGTCTGAAGTCAGGGAGTCTGATTCCTCCAGCTCCGTTTTTTTCCCTCAAGGCTGCTTTGGCTATTCGGGGTCTTTTGTGTCTCCATACAAATTTTAAGATGATTTGTTCTAGCTCCGTAAAAAATGCCATTGGTAGTTTGATAGGGATTGCATTGAATCTGTAGATTGCTTTGGGTAGTATAGTCATTTTCACAATGTTGATTCTTCCAATCCAAGAACATGGTATATCTCTCCATCTGTTGGTATCATCTTTAATTTCTTTCATCAGTGTCTTATAGTTTTCTGCATACAGGTCTTTTGTCTCCCTGGGTAGGTTTATTCCTAGGTATTTTATTCTTTTTGTTGCAGTGGTAAATGGGAGTGTTTCCATAATTTCTCTTTCAGATTTTTCATCATTAGTGTATAGGAATGCAAGAGATTTCTGTGCATTCATTTTGTATCCTGCAACTTTACCATATTCATTAATTAGCTCTAGCAATTTTCTGGTGGCAGTTTTAGGATTCTCTATGTATAGTATCATGTCATCTGCAAACAGTGACAGTTTTACTTCTTCTTTTCCAATTTGTATTCCTTTTATTTCTTTTTCTTCTCTGATTGCTGTGGCTAGGACTTCCAGAACTATGTTGAATAATAGTGGTGAGAGTGGACATTCTTGTCTCATTCCTGATCTTAGAGGAAATGCTTTCAGTTTTTCACCATTGAGAATGATGTTTGCTGTGGGTTTGTCATATATGGCCTTTATTGTGTTGAGGTAGGTTCCCTCTATGCCCACTTTCTGGAGAGTTTTTATCATAAATTCATGTTGAATTTTGTCAAAAGCTTTTCCTGCATCTATTGAGATGATCACATGGTTTATATTCTTCAATTTGTTAATATGATGTATCACATTGATTGATTTGCATATACTGAAGTATCCTTGCATCCCTGGGATGAATCCCACTTGATCGTGATGTATGATCCTTTTAATGTGTTGTTGAATTCTGTTTGCCAGTATTTTGTTCAGGATTTTTGCATCTATATTCATCAGTGATATTGGTCTGTAATTTTCTTTTTTTGTAGTATCTTTGTCTGGTTTTGGTATCAAGGTGATGGTGGTCTCATAGAATGAGTTTGGGAATTTTCCTTCCTCTGCAATTTTTTGGAAGAGTTTGAGAAGGATGGGTGTTAGCTCTTCTTTAAATGTTTGATAGAATTCACCTGTGAAGCCATCTGGTCCTGGACTTTTGTTTGTTACAAGATTTTTTTTTTTTTAAATTTTTATTTATTTATTTATTTATTTATGGCTGTGTTGGGTCTTCGTTTCTGTGTGAGGGCTTTCTCTAGTCGCGGCAAGTGGGGGCCACTCTTCATCGCGGTGCGCCGGCCTCTCATTATCACGGCCTTTCTTGTTGCGGAGCACAGGCTCCAGATGCGCAAGCTCAGTAATTGTGGCTCACGGGCCCAGCTGCTCCGCGGCATGTGGGATCTTCCCAGACCAGGGCTTGAACCTGTGTCCCCTGCATTGGCAGGCAGACTCTCAACCACTGCGCCACCAGGGAAGCCCTGTTACAAGAGTTTTAATCACAGTTTCAATTTCATTACTTGTGATGGGTGTGTTCATATTTTGTTTCTTCCTGGTTCAGTCGTGGAAGGTTATACCTTTCTAAGATTTTGTCCATTTCTTCCAGGTTGTCCATTTTATTGGCATAGAGTTGCTTGTAGTAGTTTCTTAGGATGCTTTGTATTTCTGCAGTGTCTTTTGTAACTTCTCCTTTTTTATTTCTAATTTTATTGATTTGAGTCCTCTCCCTCTTTTTCTTGATGAGTGTGGCTAATGGTTTATCAATTTTGTTTATCTTCTCAAAGAACCAGCTTTTAGTTTTATTGATCTTTGCTATTGTTTTCTTTGTTTCTATTTCATTGATTTCTGCTCTGATCTTTATGATTTGTTTCCTTCTGCTAACTTTGGGTTTTCTTTGTTCTTCTTTTTCTAGTTCCTTTAGGTGTAAGGTTAGATTCTTTATTTGAGATTTTTCTTGTTTCTTGAGGTAGGCTTGTATAGCTATAAACTTCCCTCTTAGAACTGCTTTTGCTGCATCTCATAGGTTTTGGATCGTTGTGTTTTCATTGTCATTTTTCTCTAGGTGTTTTTTGATTTCCTCTTTGATTTCTTCAGTGATCTCTTGGTTATTTAGTAACGTATTGTTTAGCCTCCATGTGTTTGTGTTTTTTACATTTTTTTCTCTGTAATTCATTTCTAATCTCAAAGAGTTGTGGTCAGAAAAGATGCTTGGTATGATTTCAATTTTCTTAAATTTACTGAGGCTTGATTTGTGACCCAAGATGTGATCTATCCTGGAGAATGTTCCGTGCACACTTGAGAAGAAAGTGTAATCTGCTGATTTTGGATGGAATGTCCTATAAATATCAATTAAATCTATCTGGTCTATTGTGTCATTTAAAGCTTCTGTTTCCTCATTTGTTTTCATTTTGGATGATCTCTGCATTGGTGTAAGTGAGGTGTTTAAGTCCCCCACTATTTTTGTGTTACACTCGATTTCCTCTTATATAGCTGTTAACAGTTGCCTTATGTATTGAGGTGCTCCTGTGTTGGGTGCCTATATATTTATAATTGTTATATCTTCTTCTTGGATTGATCCCCTGATCATTATGTGGTGTCTTTCCTTGTCTCTTGTAACATTCTTATTTTAAAGTCTATTTTATCTGATGTGAGTATTGCTACTCCAGCTTTCTTTTGATTTCCATTTGCATGGAATATCTTTTTCCATCCCCTCACTTTCAGTCTGAATGTGTCCCTAGGTCTGAAGTGGATCTCTTGTAGACAGCATATATATAGGTCTTGTTTTTGTATCCATTCAGCAAGCCTGTGTCTTTTGGTTGGAGCATTTAATCCATTCACGTTTAAGGTAATTATCGATATGTATGTTCCTATGACCATTTTCTTAATTATTCTGGGTTTGTTTTAGTAGGTCCTTTTCTTCTCTTGTGTTTCCCACTTAGAGAAGTTCCTTTAGCATTTGTTGTAGAGCTGGTTTGGTGGTGCTGAATTCTCTTAGCTTTTGTTTGTCTGTAAAGCTTTTGATTTCTTTATTGAATCTGAATGAGAACCTTGCTAGGTAGAGTAATCTTGGTTGTGCTTTCTTCCCTTTCATCACTTTAAGTATATCATGCCACTCCCTTGTGGCTTGTAGAGTTTCTGCTGAGAAATCAGCTGTTAATCTTATGGGAGTTCCCTTGTATGTTATTTGTCGTTTTTCCCTTTCTGCTTTCAATAATTTTTCTTTGTCTTTAATTTTTGTCAATTTGATTACTATGTTTCTCGGCGTGTTTCTCCTTGGGTTTATTGTGTATAGGATTCGCTGCACTTCCTGGACTTGGGTGGCTATTTCCTTTCCCATGTTAGGGATGTTTTCAACTATAATCTCTTCAAATATTTTCTCTTGTCCTTTCTCTCTCTCTTCTCCTTCTGGGACCCCTATAATGTGAATGTTGTTGCGTTTAATGTTGTCCCAGAGGTCTCTTAGGCTGTCTTCATTTCTTTTCATTCTTTTTTCTTTAGTCTGTTCCACAGCAGTGAATTCCACCATTCTGTCTTCCAAGTCACTGTTCCACTCTTCTGCCTCAGTTATTCTGCTATTGATTCCTTCTAGTGTAGTTTTCATTTCAGTTATTGTATTGTTCATCTCTGTTTGTTTGTTCTTTAATTCTTCTAGGTCTTTTTTAAACACTTCTTGCATCTTCTCGATCTTTGCCTCCATTGTTTTTCCGAGGTCCTGGATCAACTTCACTATCATTATTCTAAATTCTTTTTCTGGAAGGTTGCCTATCTCCACTTCATTTAGTTGTTTTTCTGAGGTTGTATCTTGTTCCTTCATCTGGTATATAGCCCTCTGCCTTTTCACCTTGTCTGTCTTTCTGTGAATGTGGTTTTTGTTCCACAGGCTGCAGGATTGCAGTTCTTCTTGCTTCTGTTGTCTGCCCTCTGGTGGATGAGGCTATCTAAGAGGGTTGATGGGAGGGACTGGTGGTGGGTAGAGCTGACTGTTGCTCTGGTGGGCAGAGCTCAGTAAAACTTTTATCCACTTGACTGTTGATGGGTAGGGCTGGGTTCCCTCCCTGTTGGTTGTTTGGCCTGAGGCACCCCAACACTGGAGCCTACCTGGGCTCTTTGGTGGGGCTAATGACAGACTCTGGGAGGGCTCATGCCAAGGAGTACTTCTGTTGCCAGTGTCCTTGTCCCCACAGTGAAACAGAGCCACCCCCGCCTCTGCAGGGGACCCTCCAACACTAGCAGGTAGGTCTGGTTCAGTCTTCCCTGGGGTCACTGCTCCTTCCCCTGGGTCCTGATACGCACACTACTTTGTGTGTGCCCTCCAAGAGTGGAGTCTCTGTTTCCCCCAGTCCTGTCGAAGGCCTGCAGTCAAGTCCCACTAGGCTTCAAAATCTGATTCTCTAGGAATTCCTCCTCCCGTTGCTGAACCCCCAGGTTGGGAAGCCTGATGTGGGGCTCAGAACCTTCACTCCAGTGGGTGGACTTCTGTGGTATAAGTGTTCACCACTCTGTGAGTCACCCACCCACCAGTTATGGGATTTGATTTTTTTTTTTTAATTTTTATTTATTATTTATTTATTATGTTTATTTTTGGCTGTGTTGGGTCTTCGTTTCTGTGTGAGGGCTTTCTCCAGTTGTGGCGAGTGGGGGCCACTCTTCATCGCGGTGCGCAGGGCTCTGACTATCGTGGCCTCTCTTGTTGCGGAGCACAGGCTCCAGACGCGCAGGCTCAGTAGTTGTGGCTCACGGGCCTAGTTGCTCCGCGGCATGTGGGATCTTCCCAGACCAGGGCTCGAACCCGTGTCGCCTGCATTGGCAGGCAGATTCTCAACCACTGTGCCACCAGGGAAGCCCTGGGATTTGATTTTACTGTGATTGCACCCCTCCTACCGTCTCACTGTGGCTTCTCCTTTGTCTTTGGATGTGGGGTATCTTTTTTGGTGAGTTCCAGTGTCTTCCTGTCGATGATTGTCCAGCAGCTAGTTGTCATTCTGGTGTTCTCGCAAGAGGAAGTGAGAGCACATCCTTCTACTCCGCCATCTTGGTTCCTCCTCCCTATAGTTTTGCATTTTAATTTAGCTCTGTGATCAATTTTGAGTTAATTTTTTGTGAAGAGTATAAGATCTGTGTCTAGATTCATTGTTTTTGCATGTGGATATCCAGTTTTTCCAGCAGCATTTGTTATAAAAACTACCTTTGATCCATTGTATTGACTTTGCTTCTTTGTCAAAAATCACGTGACTCTATTTATGTGGGTCTATTTCTGAGCTGCCTATTCTGTTCCATTGATCTACTTGCCTCTTCTTTCACTGATATCACATTGCTTCTATTACTGTAGCTTTATAGCAAGTCTTGAAGCTGGGTATTATCAGTCTTCCATCTTTGTTCTTCACCTTCAATAGTGAGTTGGCTGGTTCTTTTGTCTCTCTATATAAATCTTAGAATCAATTTGTTGATATCCACAAAATTATTTACTGAGACTTTGTTTGGGATTATATTGAATTTATATATCAAGTTGGGAGGAAATGACATCTTGACAGTATTGCATCTTCCTATCTATAAATATGGACTGTCTCTTCATTTATTTAGTTCTTTTATTTCTTTCATCAGAGTTTTGTAGTTTTTCTTATGTAGATCTTACACATATTTTGTTAGGCGTATACCAAAGTATTTCATTTTGGGGGATGCTAATGTAAATGTTATTGTGTTTTTTATTGTCAAATTCTACTTGATCATTGTTGGTACATAGAAAAGTGATTGACGTTTATCTATCAATCTTGTGCAATAGACTGAATGTTTGTGTCCTTCAAAATTCATTTGTTGAAATCTAACTCCCAATGTAAGGGAATTAGGAGGTGGGGCTGTGGGGAGGCAATTAGGTCATGAAGGTAGAGCCCTCATGAATGGGATTAATGCCCTTATAAAAGAGACCCCAGAGAGCTCTTATGCCCCTTTTTAAAATGCAAGAAGACAGCCATGTACAAACCAGGAAACGGTCCTCACCAGACACCAAATCTGCTGGTGCTTTGATCTTGGACTTTCCAGCTTCCAGAACTGTGAGAAGTAAATTCCTGTTGCGTATGAACCACCCAGTTTATGGCATTTTGTTATGGCAGACTTAATGGACTAAGACACTTTATATCCTGTAATTTTGCTATTAGTGATCACTTATTAGTTCCAGGAGGTTAGTTTATTTTGGATATTGATCTGATCTACCTAGGCCAAGTAAGAAAAAAATAATAAATTAGAACTAATGTTTACTGAGTGTCTACTATGTGCATGGTGTAATCTAGGCACTTGGGAATGGATTAATAAAACTAGACCAATTCTCTACCCTCATGGTGTTTACCTTCTAGTGAAGAAGATAGATAATATATAAATAAACCTGTAGTATCTGGTAGTGATATGTGTCATGAGAAGAAAAAAGCAGGAAAGGGATTGAATGAGGAGGCAGGTATGCTCCTTTAGACAGGTTGATCATAGAAGGCTTTACGTGAGAATATGATATTTCAAGAGAGTTACAAATGAAGTGAGGGAGGTAGCTATACAAATATCTGGGAAAGAGCATTCCAGAAAAAGGGAAGAGCAAGATCAAATAATAGGAGAGAAGAATGTTTTTGGAATGTTCTAGAAACAGCAAGGGGCTGGAACAGAGTGAGCTAGGGCAGGGATAGGGGTAGGGTGGGATGAAGTGGACTAGAGGAAATTACATTAATGATAGTCAGGGTCAGATGAAGGGAGTCTTGTAGTACATGATACTTCCACTGTCATGCTTAATATGATGGGAAATCATTGGATGGTTGAGAGTGATTTTATGTTTTCCTTTTTGAATTTCTACTCAATTCATAATAACCATTGAATTTACACTGTCAAGGAGAAAACTATGACTATAGTATACTATTTACACTATGACACAGATACTACAATAAGAAACAAAATGACTGAAAATATGGCCATAGGTTCAATGGGTTAGGTTTTAAAAAAAAAAAAAAAAGGAAAATGGGAACAAAGTAAATTAGAAGACATTTTGAAAAATAGGAGGTTAAGGCAGAAAAGAAATAGAAATTGGAAACCCAAAGATATTTAGATCCACTTGGTTAGATTTTTGTTTTAAGCTACCATTTTATGGGCACTGACTATGTGCTTAACAGCCCACTCACATCCTGGACACACCTAGTGAGGAAAAATTATTGGTCTTATTTTATATACATATAGTTTAATTTCTGTAATGAGAAAGTATTATTAGCTATTTTAAAGATGATGAAACAGGCTCAGAGAGGTAAGGAACTTGATCAAGTTTACACAATTAAGTGGCAGAGCCAACATTTTAATCAAGATTTGTCTGATTTCAAAGTCCATGCTCTTTATTACTATGAATCATCTTAAAAATTACGTTTTACAAAGACACTTCCCCTATGAAGAATCTGAACTGTGTTCTCAAGATGCTATTTACCCTTGTTCCAGGCATCACACCCAAGGCTCTTGTGCCCCTCAGGCAGCTGCTATGTCCAGCACCTTTGCTGCACCCATTATAGGGCCTTTTCTACCTCCTTGATGGCCATCTCGCAGGCCAGGGAACTCAACGTTCTCCCCACTATCTCCTAAGCTAAGCTAAGCTATCTCCTAAGCTGGGTGAAACTTTTGATGATGAAACTAAAGCTGTAGAAGGAAGATGTCTGTATAAGGGAGGCCTGGTTCTCACAATAATGATATGGGTCTCATATGAGCAGGGGCATCATTTCATTTCAAGAAGACTGAGCCAAAGGTCAAGGAAAGGAAAGGAAAGGCAGAGTGAGAATAGGCACAGTTACTACAAAACCAGGCTTCTTCCTAGAACAATTCGTTTGTAGTAGTCTCTACTCTCTCCAGTTTCAATCATTTCCCCCTTGACTGTCATCTCTCAATCTGTCCCTTTATCAGTGACTAGCCTGTCAGAAACTGTTTTCACCAAGGATGTTAACACTTTTTTCACACTTCCTTCTAATAACTTTCCAACAACCATAAATAATTTCCATGTTTATGACTTATTTAATACTGTAGGTCCATTGCCCTGATCTGTTCTACCTTAATAACTTTACCTCTAAGCACTCACTTGGCTGTCTATACCTCTAATATCTTGAACCCTGAGATTTCTCTCTCCAGATGAACCCTCCACCTCTTCTACTTCCTCAATTTTAGTAAGTTTACTTTTGCTTTCATCATTAGCTTCCCTTTCCCCAATTTATTTATTATTATCTTTCAGTTTATTAGGGTCTAAGCTTCATTTCTGCTTATTAGAAGCACTTTCAACAAGCAGGTATACCTCTGTGCCTTGCTGCTATAAACATTCTCCAAGTTTGTTGGATCACACCATACTCCCATAGATATCCAAATTTATCACTAATTTTGACATTTATGGCATTTTATTACTCTCTGGGCTTGCAGCATTTAGGATTATAAATATTTTCCCTCGGATCATAGACTGGGTTTTCCCTTGGTCTGTGCTGCCAATAGGCATCTGGATAAATATCCTTCCTGAAATTGTTTAATCCTGAATCCTATCCTTGCCACAGCCTTATAGGTGAAGCTGTTACTGATTTTACCCACTTCCATATATATGATCTAGATAGCTTCCTACCCAGGCAGAATCCCAGGCTTCATCATGTCAAGTGTATATCAGCCACTCATTCTCTTACTCCCTTGACTGTTAACTGGAGCGTATAGTCCATTGATCTCTAAATCTGGATCACTCTACTGATTTGCATTCTTTAATTCCATTCCAGGGTTTCTAAATACTATTTTTTTTAAATTTATTTATTTATTTTTGGCTGTGTTGGGTCTTCGTTTCCTGCGCGCGGGCTTTCTCTAGTTGCAGTGAGTGGGGGCCACTCTTCGTTGCGGTGTGCAGGCTTCTCATTGTCGTGGCTTCTCTTGTTGTGGAGCAAGGGCTCTAGGCATGCAGGCTTCAGTAGTTGTGGCACGTGGGCTCAGTAGTTGTGGCTTGCGGGCTCTAGAGCTCAGGCTCAGTAGTTGTGGCGCACAGGCTTAGTTGCTCCGTGGCATGTGGGATCTTCCCAGGCCAGGGTTCGAACCCGTGTCCCTTGCATTGGCAGGTGGATTCTTAACCACTGCGCCACCAGGGAAGCCCTCTAAATACTATTAAATAAAACTGCATAATTATGTTAGTTTGGCTCCATTAAAATTTTATGTTTTTCAGCCTCAGTAAGATAAGCAATCCTTTTAATCATTCTTAGTCCCTTTACACATTCCTTTCTGTAACAGTTAAAAAAAAGAAAAAAGAAAAAAAAAAAACCTTTATGGTTCTTCTCAAGCCCCTAATTCACAAAAATGATAGTCTAGTTTTTGTGTGACATAGAATTTGTACATCTTACAAGAGCATCTTCAATTTTGCTGTTTATTCTAACATTATTCTTTCAGCATCTTTCTCTCTCCCTTCCATATCAGCTAATGTTCTTTGACTAGGATGACACAAATGGACTCTCCTGAAGAAAAAATGAATTTATCAGAAAGATATTGTGAGATCATAGTATTAAAAAGAAGCCTGGAGATGGGGACTTGGAAATTTACAGGAACCAAGGAAACCACAGAGGGAATTATAAAACAGTCTTTTTGACAGCAAAAATAGCTTGGTGTTCCAGCCTGACCTCTGGGATGAATCCAGTTGTTTCTAGTCTCTTTTCACTCTGCCCGTTACTAAGCCTTCAGGAAGAGAGCATCCAAGTGACTTAGGCTTGGTTTACAGATGTTACTTCTTGGCTAAGTGGAAGCCCTCCACTTACACCCCATCAGACTGTAATCAACAGAGAAGCAATACTTCCCCCAAAGGGAATTAGGGTGCTATGAACAAGGGAAAATGAATGCTAGTGAAGCAATCAAAACACAACAAAAATCCACTACACTATACTTTCTGTCGCTCTGAAATAATTGGTTCTACTCTTCCCAGTTCTCCCACAGGGTTCTTGATTCAATCTTGTGTAAAATTTCTTCATAACTTTCCTCTCCAATATACTCCTAATCCTGGGTCCTCTTTTTTTTTTTTTCTGTTGAGAGCCATTATACATACCAGTCCTCCAAATTATAGGCCTCAGAGTCAGCTCTCTTTCCTCTTATTTATCATCTATTTTTGTATTGTTATTTTGTGAAAAATATCTCTCCAATTAAGTTTCTCTCCCTTTGTCTCACTTCAACCTGTGGTGGACTATTACAATAGCATCTTAGATGACTTTTCTTTCTGTAAATTTTTCCAATCTAGTTTTTAATATTGCTTGCAGAATTATTTTTCTAAAGTAGTTAAAATACCAAAGAAATAAACAACACTCTTATCATGACACTGTCTTGCTTTAAAAAACTTCAGTGGCTTTTTAGCAGCTCCGTGATAAAGTCTAATCTTTATATCCAGTTCTGCAGGGCCCTGACTCATCTCACCTCAACTTAGCCTTTCTAGAATCAATTCCCTCCATTCTTTTTTTTTCCTTAGATTTATTTATTATTTACTTTATTAATTTTGTTTACTTTTGGCTGTGTCAGGTCTTAGTTGCAGCACGCAGGATCTTTGCTGAGGCATGCAGGATCTTTCGTTGCGGTGCACGGGCTCTTCGTTGCAGCGTATGGCCTTCTCTCTAGTTGTGGCGTGTGGGTTTTCTCTTTTCTAGTTGTGGTGCGCAGGCTGCAGGGTGCGTGGGCTCTGTAGATGTGTCGCAGATTCCAGAGCGTGTGGACTCTGCGGTTCGTGGCATGCAGACTCTCTAGTTGAGGTGTGTGGGCTCAGTAGTTGTGGTGTGTGGGCTCAGTAGTTATGGTGTGCAGGCTTAGTTGCTCTGCGGCATGTTGGATCTTAGTTCCTGACCAGGGATCAAACCCACATCCCCTGCATTGTAAGGCAGATTCTTTACCACTGGACCACCAGGGAAGTCCCTCAAATCCCTCTATTCTTTAAGCGTTCTTCTAAGAACACACAGTGTTATCCCAAGATATTATGTTTGTACCTATTTATTATGGATATTATGATGGTTTTCCCAACAACCCTCTCAGCCATTGGATAGTAATCATGGACTTGGAGGGAAAATGACTCCACCTCCAGATCCAAGGGTGGCCGTGATTAATTTAATCCAAATATGGGAATCCATTTCCACTTATCTTTGTGATTGATTCATATAAACCAGGTGTAAATCACTTGGTCTATGGCATATCCATAGCCAAAGTGGCTGATTTAAGAATAGGCTTGGCATAAAAAGAAACGAAATTGAGTTATTTGTAGTGAGGTGGATGGACTTAGAGTCTGTCATACAGAGTGAAGTAAGTCAGAAAGAGAAAAACAAATGCCGTATGCTAACACATACATATGGAATCTAAAAAAAACAAAAAACAAAGTCATGAAGAACCTAGGGGCAGGACGGGAATCAAGACTCAGACCTACTAGAGAATGGACTTGAGGACACGGGGAGGGGGAAGGGTAAGCTGGGACAAAGTGAGAGAGTGGCATGGACATATATACACTACCAAATGTAAAATAGATAGGTAGTGGGAAGCAGCTGCATAGCACAGGGAGATCAGCTCTGTGCTTTGTGACCACCTAGAGGGGTGGGATAGGGAGGGTGGGAAGGAGGGAGACGCAAGAGGGAAGAGATATGGGATATATGTATATGTATAGCTGATTCACTTTCTTATAAAGCAGAAACTAACACACCATCATAAAGCAATTGTACTCCAATAAAGATGTAAAAAAAAAAAAAAAAGAATAGACTTGGGATCTGAGAAAGAAGGGTACCTACTGTTCTGAGAGCTTTCTCCTTTCCTTTGGGTATTGTAATGTGAGGGTTTGAATCTTGGAACCATTATAGCTGCTTTGCTCTGATGAGGGAAGCCAGCCTAAGACAAAGCCACTCCTGAAATGAGGTATCATAGAGAAAGAGAGCCAAAGCCCCTGGATGAAGCCAATCATGATGCCTACCTGACTTCAGGACCTCCAGTTACATGAGTCAATGCATTTTGTCATTGACTAGTCCATTCTGAGTCAGGTTTTCTATTACTAGCTATTCAAAGCATCCTGATACACTGTTCTCCATGATTATGATGTCCCCCCCACCCCATTTCTATAATTGGAAAATATTAATATCTACTCTTCTTTTAAAGCCAACCTAAATTGTTACAACCTCTGTGAAGCTTTCTTTATCCCATGAGCAACAATCATTTAGGTTTTTATTCTCTCTTCCATTGTCCCTTGTTCTTATTTCAAATAGACATTCATTTATTCAACATATATATTTATTGAGCATTTTGTATGTACCAGGTTCTTTTATAGGCACTGGAAACATAGAAATTAGCAAGTTGACAAAAATCTCAGCCCTCATAGAGCCTATATTCTAGAGGGCAAGACAGAAACTAACCACCAACAAAATGGTAAGATGTAAAGGGATATAAAATATTATGGAGATAAATGTATTTGGTGGGCTTCCCTGGTGGTGCAGTGGTTAAGAATCTGCCTGCCAATGCAAGGGACACAGGTTCGAGCCCTGGCCCGGGAAGATCCCACATGCCACAGAGCAACTAAGCCTGTGCACCACAACTACGGAGCCTGTGCTCAAGAGCCCACAAGCCACAACTACTGAGCCCACGTGCCACAACTACTGAAGCCTACGCACCTAGAGCCTGTGGCTCCACAACAAGAGAAGCCACGACAATGAGAAGCCCGCGCACCGCAACGAAGAGTAGCTCCCGCTCACCTCAACTAGAGAAAGCCTGCGCACAGCAACGAAGACCCAACACAGCCAAAAATAAAAAACAAATAAATAAATAAATTTTATTAAAAAAAATTTTTTAAGTATTTTGGAGATAAATTATGGACAAATAAATCTTGGAAAATGAGGGTAGAGGGTGCTGGGGAGAGACTGCAATAGGGTGGTCAGGGAAGATCTCACTAAAAAGGTGAAATTTGGGCTTCCCTGGTGGCACAGTGGTTAAGAATCCTCCTGCCAGTGCAGGGGACACGGGTTCGAGTCCTGGTCTGGGAAGATCCCACATGCCACGGAGCAACTAAGCCCGTGAGCCACAACTACTGAGCCTGAGCTCTAGAGCTCTTGAGCCGCAAGCACTGGGCCTGCGTGCCACAACTACTGAAGCCCGCACACCTACAGCCCGTGCTCTGCAACAAGAGAAGCCACTACGATGAGAAGCCTGCGCACCACAACAAAGAGTAGCCCCTGCTCGCCGCAACTAGAGAAAGCCACACACAGCAACGAAGAACTAAAGCAGCCAAAAATAAATAAATAAATTTATTAGGAAAAAAGCAGTGAATTTGAACAAAGATAAGAAAGTAAGTGGATGTCTGGGGGAAAAGTAAGGCAAGAGTATATGTATCATGTTCGATGTCAGTGTGCCACTGAAAAGCAAGTATATCAGTGTAGTAGAACAGGAGTGAGAGAGGTAGAAGAGTGGGCCAAACTGAAAATGGGGGCCAGATCATATAGGATTTGTAAACTATTGCTCTGAATAAAGAGCTTGAGCAGAGAACGGGCAGGATCTGACTTCTCTTTTTAAGGGCTCATTCTGGTTGCTGGATTGAGAATAGACTTTAGGAAACATTTATCACACTATATGATTATTAGCTGTTTACTAATCTCTGGCATCTCTTCCCCCTTTGATTGAAAAAGCTGCAGCTTGTTTATCTAAATATCTTTGTGACTTACAAGTGTTTGAGAGACTTAATGGGAAATCATATATTTGTTGAATTAGTTTTATTCTCTTCATTAGGCATAAGAAAAATGTATTACCAAGTGCAATCTGAAAAGATTACATTAAGCTTAATTTCAAAGAAGAGCAATGCTAAATTGATGAAAGGCAGTAGAGTGTAGAAAGAAAGAAGTTAAACTTGCACATAGGTAAATAAATATAGGTTACAGTTTTAAAATAAAGAATAGGTTGTCCCTGGATTTTTAAATGAATTAAGATCTCAGGGAGGACAGAATTCTAGCTTAATCAAGTGTGTCACTTACACATCTAAAATGACACTAACTATACTATAATGCTGTATGCCTCCATTAAAATGAAAGTATTGGTGAAACGTTGGAAAGTTAGTCATTTTCCAAATGGCTGAGTAGCAGCAGCATAGACAAATCATCAGATAAGTATCCCATAGTTAAATAAACTTGTTTCCTGCATCTAAATCAAATTATATATTTGAGGCATGTGTGTGACTTCCAAATACAAATTTGCAGCTTCATTGAGTTTTCAGACAATTCATAGTTTTCGCCGAACTTATTCCTTTGCACCGTCATTTGTCTGGTATTTGAAAAGCTGTATTCACAAGTTCAGCTAGAAGATATTTATAAGCCCTATGGTGCCAGGCATTGGCAAAGGTCCTCCCTGGACATGTGCTGAAGGGAACAAGCCACACAACTGCCTCCCTCCCACATAATCCCTCTGGCTCATTGAAATTGGATGACCTTCCTGGGAACTCTTTACTGTGGCCTCTGTGCGAGCCAAAAGCCCAAGAAAGCTTGCTGGGTTGTTCTCATTCAAATACTGAGCTTGCTGGGTTCTCATTCAGGAATCTTTAGACACACTTCCTTCTTGCTCAGTGAAACTGCTAATTGGCACAGGAAACATCCCAGCTTTGTCCATTTTCTGTAGAAGCTGTAAATGCTTCTACCTGACTGTACCGGCAGAATTATGTTTTCAGTGGTATGAATGCCCCAGACATTTCAATGATAACTTTAGGGGTAAAATAATACACATAATGCAGTTGGTTAAACAGTCTCTTATGCCACAGAATAAGTGGTTACAAACAAAGATCTTCTGAAATTGGGGGCTAAAAGAAAATGGGTGCTTGGGATATAGTTACTTAAATTTGATAAAAACGGTACATAGTGCCTTTCTGTTCTTATGTTCTTTACCCTAACTGGTCCATTTGTATTATTATACGTTGAATCTGTTTGTTACTAGTTACAAGGAAGAGGGACTGTTGTGGTCGGTTTCCAAGGAAAATTTTTCCTTCAGCTCAGAAAAGCATGTTACATTGCCAAGAATGAGGGATACCGTCTCTGTATTTGTCGTTGACCAAGAGCCCATGTCTCCCACATGTATGAAGGAAAAAAACCCTCTCTAATCTGTATATTTAGGTCTTATCTGCATCTAGTGGACTTGTGTAGAGTGACAGGCAAAAATGAAATAGAATTACTCGGCTGGGTGTTGAAATTGTTGAAATCTTTTTTAGCCAGTCTTGATGTTTTGAATGTTTATTTACGTCAAATTACCAAAAACTACCTTACTTTTTTACATATGCATATGCAAATGTGCGTAAGTATCTCTTTTGAATTCAAGTAGATGCATAAAGGTTTTGTTGAGTCTTTAGAGGGTAATTATGCTCTTTAGCTGTTAGTTTCACGCTTTAGCAGTGTTTCTTATCAAGTATATTGATATGAGCAAAGTCCATTCTAAAATATCATTAAAAATAAGAGATTATTAATATTTTGCTTTGTGTTTCTAACTGCATATTGTGAGGTTTTGGAGTATTCACTGAGAGCAAGATAGAATTCATGACATCACTGTCCTTGTGTTAAAAATTTCATAACAGGATAACTAGGTTGCTGGTTGTGTACAGAAAAATCCAGCCGTTACTCATCTTTACTGTACTTCATGTATAAGAAGTTCATTCATGCTGCCCTGTTTCCAGTGTTAGAAGATATTTGATTCATTGAAATTCTATGTGCCCACAATATATCCGGAACTGTGATAAATGGTTGAATGGATAAAAAAGAAGTCTCCTAGAGAACTTTTGTTTAGGTCCTCTTTGAATTGTGATTTCTAATACTTGCCAAGTTGTTTTGTTGGAATTAACTTTAAAGGATAGTTTCAAAGGGTAATATTCTATGCCTCCCAAATTAAAAATCCATTACTTTGTGACACAAAACTAAAAACAATTTTCAAGATCATAGTAAGTCAAAGAGGTTAGTGCTGAGAAGGAACAAAATGACAGCTAAAACAGAATCGACAGTTCTAGAAATAGAACCAAAATACACATGGGAGATTTAGTGTGTGGCAAAGCTGTTATTTCAAAGCAGTGGGGAAAGATCAATTATTTAATAGGCAGTGTTGAGACAGCTGGCTAGCCATTTGGATGAAGATCAAGCTGGATCTCTATCCTAGAGGTTAATAAATTCTTGGTAAGATAGTGGTTGAAAATAATAATAATAATAGAAAAACAAACCCTAATAAATTAGAAAAAAAATTGGACACAGTTTTATTTTTTTTCTTTATTTAGGATCATGTAATGGGCAAAATCTGTTTAAAAATAAAATATCACCTATAGGCTATAAAGAAAAGGAAATGGCAGAATTGACTACATAAAGATTTAAGGTATCTATGCAGCAAAAAGTATGATAAAAATGTCAAAAGCAAAAAGACAAACTGGGAAAATATTTGCTGAACATATAATCAGAAGGCTAATTTCCTAGATTTACAAAAAATATTCACAGACCAATAAAAAGACAAACCTGAAAGAAAATTTGGGAAAAATATAAACAGAGAGTTCATAGACAAACATAAATGACCAATAATTATTTATACTACAAATGTGCACTGAAAATCTACATATGCCAGGACTATTCACAGTGCTTGAAATATATCAGAGAACAAAATGGACACAAATTCTAGTGCTTCAGCACATTCTCTCATGAGGAATGGTAGTGGAAAAGACTGTAAATAATACAGCTAATAAATAATTATATAATAGGTCAGCACCAAGGTTCCCAAACTGTATGCCAAAGCATCTCTGTAATCCAGCAAAATGACAGGGACAATGGAGGTTATCTAAATTTTCAAGGGGAACACAGCACCATCTATCAGACAAGGTACACATTACTACAGCTTAAAATTTCATGAGTTCATGCCAAATTTCTTTTAGTGGCATCACATCTTCTTAGAGCCAGCATTTCAGTGGTTGCTACAATAGCAAACTAACACTTATCAAAAATCAAGGTGCGGGCTTCCCTGGTGGCACAGTGGTTGAGAATCTGCCTGCCAATGCAGGGGACACGGGTTCGAGCCCTGGTCTGGGAAGATCCCACATGCCACAGAGCAACTAGGCCCATGAGCCACAACTACTGAGCCAGCGCGTCTGGAGCCTGTGCTCCGCAACAAGAGAGGCCGCGGTAGTGAGAGGCCCGCGCACCGCAATGAAGAGTGGCCCCCGCTTGCCGCAACTAGAGAAAGCCCACGCACAGAAAGGAAGACCCAACACAGCCAAAAATTTTAAAAAAATTAAAAAAAAAAAATCAAGGTGCATCAGGAAATGAGGGTGTTGTTGTCCATTATGTTTCCAAGCATTGACAAACCGTTCAAGGCCCAACAGGCACACACATCACATTAGTAAGTAAGAATAGTTAATTAAGAACAAAATATAAATATTATTTTCTTTTAACTTATGTCTATTACTTTTTCAAATGGCTATTAAGTTGTTTGGACTTAACTATTTAATAAATGGAATTGTTAGCTATTTCTTTTGGCTAGAGGGACTGTGAAAAAAATTATTAAGAGACTAAGGGCACCATGAACTGATAAAGTTTGGGAACCTCTTTGTTGGAGGGTGATAAGTGCTATGAAAAAAATGCAGAACACAATAATTGGCCTGAGCGCTGGCGGTAGAAAGGGGGAAGATTGCTATTTGAAATAGGGCTGATAGTTTGGCCTTCGCTGAGACATTTGGGCAAAGCCTAGAAGAGGTGAAGGAGTGAGCCACTGGGATGGGTACCTGAAGGGAGACTGTTCCAAGCCGAGGGCACAGCCAGTGCAAAAGCCCCAAGATGGGAATGTGCTAGAAACGTCGGAGGAGTTCAATATAGCTAGAGCAGAGTGGGCCAGATGCAAAGTGGTAGGAGGTAAGGTCAAGTAAAGGTCAAGGAGGAAAGTTACAGGGGCCGTTAAAGAACTTTGCTCTGAGAGAAATACAGAATCATTGCATTTTAAAATAAGTTTTAAATGTACTTATATTCCAAAAGGAATGAATAGTTTAGTGAAAAAACACATTTGACTCTTTTGATATTTTAATAAGCTCTACAGCTGTTAAAGTTGAGATATAGAAAGTTTGAACCACTATTGTATATATTTCAATATTCATTTTTTTAAGTTAATAAATGTATCTACTTAGCTTTGTACCTTAGAAGGGAATCATTTAATGACATCATTCTTTAAAATGTAAAGCTGTCCTTGAGAGTATTACAGGCTACAAATCCTTCTTTCCCCACCCCATTTTCTCCTACAAAAGAAATCCTTCCAGTAAGTAGTTAAGCACAGCAGTGCCCAATTTTCTATTTAAAAACAATTGTGCATAAAGAGTAGACGATAATTTATTTTACAGTAGTTTTCACCATCAAATATCTAAAGAGAGTGAGTTATTTTTAGACAGCAGTCTTTCAGGTTACATTATGTTCTGAAAGCTTTTAGAGGGAGTGTTATGCTGACACACTTGAAAATATTTTAGATGACAAATATTTTACATTATATGAATATTACATGATTATATTTAATTATACACATGATTTCCTTTTTCCTGAGATTAAAATCCTAGAGAGTCTTTATGACCCAATATAAGTACCACACTTGAGTGAGTTCATCTCAGAATGAGAATTATTAGGGTTACTTACAGACAAATAGGTACTAAAATCACTGTTCATATATAAAAAAGAGCAATATACCTTTAGATGTACTTAAATCACAGCCAAATTGTTATTAGTATAAAATTTATCCTGTTGGATAAATAATTTTTAACTGTAGCAAAAATACTAGTCATAGAATAATTTTCAATTAGTAGAAGTATAAACCTAGGGTATAATTTTAATATTTCCAAGACTTTATTTGGATAATAGAAACAAAGAACTCCTTTTAAAAACATCAAGTTAAGCGGGGGTTTTTGTATTTTTTCTTTAGTTTTTGTTTCTGTGGTAAGATCAGAAGTTCAGTTTTGGACCTTAACTTTGAGATTACACTCAGATATCCAAGAGATGGATCTGGGCTGGATACATTAATTGGGTGTATTTGCTATATCTGTGTTACTTAAAGAAAGTAGATTGAATAAGATCATCAAGAAATGCGTGTATTCTGACCGAAGAGGGCCAAGGACTGAGCCATGGAGCACTCCAGCACTGACAGGACCGGAAGAAGATGACGAAGGAAG
The DNA here is from genome assembly GCF_028023285.1 of Balaenoptera ricei. Taxonomy (NCBI): domain Eukaryota; kingdom Metazoa; phylum Chordata; class Mammalia; order Artiodactyla; family Balaenopteridae; genus Balaenoptera; species Balaenoptera ricei. Next base: position 74,971,338 of record NC_082648.1, read on the forward strand.
AGAAGGAGAAGGAGTGAATAGGAAAGAAGACAAAATAAGACTGAAAATACGTACCAGGGAATCTACAGCAAATGAGGATTCTGAACTGACCAATGGAATTCATTGAATAGAAATCTTGGTAAGAACAGTTTCACTGGAGCAATGGAAATGAAAATCTGGGTTTAACAAAGAATGGAGGATTTCTACTCTAGTAATCCTATAGGTAAATTGGATCAACCCTCCAGATAAGGCAAACAAACTAGACAAAATAGTAAAAAAACAACCAACCAACCAAACAAACAAAAAAAACCAAAAAACTTTTCCAGGGGACTGGTGAACTAAAAAAGAAAACTCAGAGAGATATGCATTCAGGAGTGCCTTTTTCTCAGAGCTATCTACTGATAATGGAACTGCCAGCTAAAAGATTAAGAAGCAAAGTAGAACTCACAACAAATTCTCAGGGTTGGTGGACAAACATTGGACTCAGGGTTTGCCAGGGAGTATGAGCCCTGGTTTTAAAAAAAAAAATCCCAGACATTGAGTTGGGATCCTGAAGATGATGGAGTGAATAGGAATAGATGGACCCACCCAGGGATCCAAATTTAGTTTCAGAAGATCTCAGTTTCTCATTAAATTAAGGCCATCAGTGGGGAGGGGGCTGACTTTGCCCCTCAGCGGGTATTTGGCCATATCTGAGACATCTAGTGAGTAGAGATCACAGATGCTGCTAAACATCCTAAAATACAACACAAAAGTATACAGTTAATGGCAACAGTGCTGAGTCGAGAAACTCTGGATTAAGGTGATCTGGAGTTGCTAGTGCCCCTAGCTGCCTCTGGACACTAATAAAATGTTCTTGGGATGAAAATAATGCTATTCTGGGACTCAGGCTATATGTACAATTGGTTGTATACAGTGTCTAGTGAGAAGTCAGAAATAATCAGGTACATGAGGAGGTAAGACAATGAGATCATAATTAAAAGGAACATGTATGCAGACACAAAATGAAATTACCTCATGAATTTTTTATTTTTAACTTTTTCATTATGGAACATTTCAAACATACACAAAAATAGAAAAAGTAGACATGAAAGAAAAATGAACACATGTATTTATCATCCAGGAATAACAATAAACATTAATTCATAAACACTCTTGTCTCATCCATCTCCAGCAACACTGAATTATTCTAAGAAATTTTCATAACATTTCAATTTTATGTATTCCAGCATATATCTCTCAAAGATAAAGAGTATTTTTTTAAATATATGTTATGGACTAAATGTTTGTGTCCCTGCCCAAATTCATGTGTTGAAGCACCAACCTTCAACGTGATGGTATTTGAAGATCTGGCCTTTGGGAGGTGTTTAGGGTTGGATGAGGCCACGAGAGCGGGGATTCATGATGGGATTATTGCCCTGAGAAGAGACATCAGAGAGCTTGTTCCCACTCTATCTTTCCCCCCATGCGCTTGCACGCGCACACACACACACACACACAAAGGGGTTATGTGAACATACAGCAAGATGGCAGCTGTCTTCAAGCCAGAAAAAGAGCCTTCTCCAGAATCCAACCATGCTGGCACCCTGATCTCAGACTTCCAGCCTCCAGAAATGTGAGAAAATAAACTTCTGTCACTTAAGCCACACAGTCTATGGAATTTTGTTATGGCAACCGAAGCTGAAGAATCCAATATGTAACAATAGTACCATTAACACTCCTTAAGAAAAAAAAAAAAAAAACCTTTTAATATAACTCATTATCCAGCAAGAGTTTTAATTTCCTGAATTGCTTCATAAACTGTTTCTAGTTGGATTGTGAGAATTAGGATCCAAACGTTGTTCTCAAGACAAATCTACAAAACAAACATTCAGAGAAGTTTAGCTTCTTGCTTTTTCCTTCCAGAGGAGGCAGTTATCTCCTTCTCCCACAGGTAATTATTTAATTTGTTTTATGATTTAACAGTCTATATTTTAAATATAAGCAAAGATACAATTATATTCATAATACCTTCCCATTTCTAAGATAAATAATAGTATATTTATATTTTCTTTAACTGCTTTTGATGTGATACATTTTTTTGTTACAGTTTGCTTCTTAACTTCATAGTAATTTAAATTTATTTCTTCAATCATCTTTATGGACTTCGTTTCACATCTATTTAAGTAGTTTTTCAATTGTTTAATAAATAAATACAAAAATGACAGAAAGGGATCCTTTGTATCTATTTTACATGTTTGAATCAGGAGTTTATAATTTCTCAATTGTTTTTATGAACCATTCCAAAATATCTTTCCAAGTTGGAGTTAAATGATGTGTCTGAATTTTATCAATTTCTTTCTTCTCATGTGTTTTGACTTTTTGTTTTGAATCTTTAAAAAATATATGTTAGAAGTCTTTAAAATGTCATTATGTCCCAACAGCCTTACACTGGGGAGGACATCTTGTTACACAAAAACACATTAGAAGGTCCAAGTTTTCATGTGTTTAAAATACTCTATCTAAACAAGAGGACCCTGAAAAGAAAAAATATTAATAGTTGCAAAATACCAAAGTAATCAGCAATTTTAGGTACTGTGTAAACTGCTTTTACTCTGATGAGATTAAGGGAATGAATTGAACAGGATACATACTCTATGTTCTTACATGTGCTTTTTAAAAAATCCTTGCAGCTGCTCTGTAAAAGACACTGTTAAGTGAATGATAAGACAAGCCACAGACGGGTAGAAAATATGCGCAGCAACACATATTTGACAGAGGTCTTGCATCTAAAATATGCAAAGAAGTCTTAAAATTCAACAATAAGAAAATAACCCAATTTTAAAATGGACAAAAGATTTGAACAGACATCTCACCAAAGAAGATATACAGATGGCAAATAAGCATATGAAAAGATGCTCATTTGTCATCAGGGAACCGCAAATTAAAACAACAATAATATGCAATTACCTACCGATTAGGATAGCTAAAAAAAAAACAACAAAAACTGACAGTAACAATGGCTGGCAAGGCTGTGGAGCATCAGGACCTCTCACTCACAGCTGCTGGGAATGCTGAATGGTGCAGCCACTTTAGAAGACAGTTTGCATTTTCTCACAAACCTCAACAGTCTTACCATACAGTCCAGCAATTGTACTCCTTAATATTTACCCAACTGATTTGAAAAGTGATGTCCACAAAAAATTGAATGTTTATAGCTGCTTTATTCATAATCACCAAAAACTGGAAACAACTGAGATGTCCTTAATAGGTGAATGGATAAACAAACTATAATACATTCATACAATGGAATATTATTCAGTGACAAAAAGAAATGAGCTGTCAAGCCATGAAAGACATAGATGAATCTTCAATGCATATTGCTAATTAAAAGAAGCCAGCCTGAAAAGGCTACATATTGTAGGATTTCAATTATATGACATTCTGGAAAAAGTAAAAACTATAAAGACAATTAAAAATCAGTGGTTTCCAGAGGTACAGGGGGAGGGGAAGGAAGACTAACTATGTAAAGCACAAGGGATTTTTTAGGGCAATGAAACAATTCTGTATAATAATATAATGTTGGATATACAATGCTATGCATTTGTCAGTGTCCTCACATACAGATTTTCTGGTTGTATAAACATGGCAATTTTGTTAAATTCTATTGTGTTTCCTCACCATTAAGAGAAAAAGAAAGTATGGTTTGTTTATAAATGTATACTCTGCCTTACTGAGTATTTTCTGGTAAGGAAAGCTACTGTTTTGGTGAGGCATTAATAAATCCTGATTCTTCCATTTACAATTTACAGGTGACTGTGATGATTGTGAGAATTTTCCAAAAACTGGCTTCTGGTTCCATTCATTTTAAACCTTGTTTCTCCTCCTTCACCCACATACTTCTGGGGCCAGGTCCATAGGACACATTCGCCAGGGCATCATGACACAGCCTCTGACCACACACCTTTGGGTCATGATGCCCTAGTGAATTGGCACAGTGGTCAGTGGGAGAGTTGCTGGAAGCCATTGCCACACAGAACATCTACTAATATCTAAAAGATAAATGGAATAAAGATAAATGGATATATTTCTATGTGAATATATTGCTAGGCCCCCTGCTATGACTTATAAAAGACCTATGTAAGTGAGGACCAAGCATTTAAGCTTCTCCAGCTTCACAGAAAATCAGCTTCCGGGTGCTAGGAGTCTTTGGAAGTTCTCTTTAATTTTTTTCACTTTTCAAGGTAAAATAGCAATCGGGATTGCTAACAGTGAGAATGGGGAATGAGGTGGGTGGTTTGGGAGAGAAAATAATATATGCAATAGCTATGAGAATGGAAATAGACTAGGGAAATATAATTATTGAGCAGCATTAGGACCCACCTGAAGTTCATGGGAAGGAATTTATAGAGAAACCAGTAGGCAGGATGGTATACTGTACTGCAGCCATGTTTAGCCACACAAGTATAGACAAAGAGTGGGTGGAGAACTGGATTTGAGCAGGGGCGTCATTTACCAAGCAAATATTAGGAAGTGAGGGGGATCAAGAGAGAGGAAGCTGTAGGCAATAGAATGATTCTAATGCTGGATATGAATTTTAACCTGCATAAGGAGAGGGGAGGGGATATCAGAGGTTGACAGTTAGTGGATAATGGTAGAATCAATAGATTGACAGGCCTTGTGGATCAAAGGATCGTTGGAATTGAATCCATGAGGGGATAAACTGGAAAGATACAAAGTGGTGGCAAGAAATGGGATGCATGGTATTGAGATATGGATGAGTTGCTGTTATTGGAAGCGACAAAGCCTACAGGGTGACCATCAGACTAAGTGGCTAGGGTGGTGTTGAGGACTGGCTCACTAAGAGAGACATTTCAAGGACCAGAAAGGACAGGGTGTTGAAAGGATCATTTATATGTGTATCAAAATCCCAAGAAATAAGACAGGAGTACAGATGAGTTGAGTGACAGTGAACTAGGTGCTCATACCATCAAGAAATGAAGGAGAAGAACCTGAGAGTTAGTACATGAAAGCAACAGTGAACAGCAGTGGGTATGTAATATGATAACATGAGATTCAAATCTGGGAGGGATTAGGGAGTGATGACCCAGAAGCAGCAATGAGAACCAGAGAACTCACTGCCAGACACAGTGACAGTTATGGAGGAAACACAGCCACCAACTGAGAGGGCTGAAGAGGCAGATATATACTCAAAAGAGAGCCTCATTTTCATTTTGAAGGAAAAGTTCTGAAAGTACATTGGATTTTGCTAAGTATGGACTGGAATTCCAAAAGGCACACATTATAGTACAATTTCAATGTCCATCTATAATTTCCTGGCTATGGTAGTGGATAAAGGTTTATCTGGGCTGATGCAGAGTGTTACACATTCTTCTAATAAATGGGAAAAGTAAGGTTAGAGAATAGTATTACATAAATATGTATGTACACATAGTTTTTCTGAGGGTTAACAAGAAGTACCTGTTTTCCTCTGGAGGAACGAACTTTAATGTTGGAGGGAGAATTTTACCTTTATTTTATACTCTGCTGTAGTACAAAATTGCAATGCATGATGATGTGAGACAAAATATGAATACTTATTGGGTCTTTGATATTAAGGAATTATTTTTAATTTTTCTTAGGTGTGACAAAGGTATTGATTATGTTTTAAAATTTGTAATTTAGAGATACACATATAAATATTTACAGATCAAATATTTGTAGGTATTAGCCTAAAAATAATATGAAAGGGGTGGTGGGTAAGGGGTATAATAGGTGACTTAGATAAAATAAGATCATTCAGCAGTTAAGTAAGATTGAAGCTAGGTTATGGTTACATGGAAGTTCATTACACTACTCTACTTTTGCATATATTTCAAACTGTCCATGATAAAAAGTTTTAGGAAATAACTTTTAACTTATTGAACATTGCAATACGTAATTTCTATTCAGATCAAATTTTGTTTCAATTCCATGCTTTATTATTGCATTAAATTTGGGGAATGCAATGATATAAGTCTTCATGGTCCTAGTCCTCATGTTGTTTATAACTTAAAGGGGAAAACAAACAATTAGCAACCCCCTGCCCCCCCAAAAAAATTATGAGATGTGTTGAGGAGGGCCTTATAAACCATGTTGAGTTTGGGTTTGGTCCTGAAAAATAATGAGAAGCCATTTCAGTGTTTTAATCAGAGAAAAGTATTATCAGTTGTCTCCATATTATTCACTCTAACATGAGGAACTGATTGAAAAAGGGCTAAATAGTTGAGGAGTGCGATCAGTTACAAGGCTATTATCGTCTAGGCTTATATTGATGGAAGTTTGTAATATAAAGCATGAGCAGAGGAGGAAAAGTCAGCAAAGAAACTGAAAAGAAATGGTGGGTGAATAAGTGTGATGTCATAAAGCTAGAGGATGTGGTCTCAGGAGTCCAATACCAACCAGGGGTTAGGTAGGATGATTATTTATTGCCTAAACCACGTAAGCCATAATGGTGTATGATCTTGCCATTCCATCCCTCTTCTCAGAAACACGCAATGGCTTCCCATGGCGCCTAAGAACAATCTGCCCTCCTTGTGGCATTCAAGGCTCTGGTCTCATCTCACTGTGTATCTCTTTATGCACTGTATGCTCAGGACACACGGGTTGGATTTGATGGGATAAGTTGAGAAATTTTAAAACTTCTTGCTTTGGAAAACACTGCCCAGGCTGGGCATAATTATCCTTCTTTATCAAAATTTCTCATCCTTGTAAATCTTAGCCCAAACACCAACTCCCCCATTATCATCCCTAGTCTATCCATTTCTTCTTCCTGTGTGCCCCAAGTACATTAACTAGACCGCAGTTTTGCGCTTAGGTAATTACTTCACTGTGGCTTTATGCAGTTGACAGTGGTTTTCCTATCTTCTCCCCAACTAAGTTAGAAACCTCTTGAGATCCAATAATGTATTAATTCAACTTTACCTTCTTTGATTACCTTACCTATCTTCCTTGAATACTTAACCAATACATATTTATTGGAATAAAATGATTTATCTCCTTTTGTGCATATTACAACAAAATCTAGAGTAATGATAATGTTTCCACAGAAAAATTTGAGTTTAGCTTAAATGCTCAACCATGTTATGAACATGTGTGATAACTTTAAGATAATGACAGGGCAAATTTGAGTGCATAAAATTCTTTATTTAGAACAATAAAGTATGTGTATATATAATGTAATTTCAAATTCAAACCTGTATAAAAAAGGGTCAGGACATAAACCTATTTTAAAAAGTACACATACAGTACATACACATACACATCACATTTTACAACCTTTTTTATTTAATTAAACTTCAGTCATAATAAAACTATAGAATAATGTTGACATACATTTACATTACAATATGCAAACTCCAATCTATGACTGAACTAGCAATATATCTGCATCCATCTAAATGTCTGAATACTTTAAGTCCATTGATTTAAAAATTAGTGGCAAGTGGACACTATAATCACACATTAATCCTTAGAATATAGGAGAATAGGGTATTTTGATTGGAAATTTTTATTTAGTGAGTCATAGCTCAGAAATCAAGTAACTGAAAATACTATGGTTTTTAGTTTAAACAATTTTATTTTAAAAAACAACATAATTAAGATGTAATTGGAGACGGCGGTCATAAATACATATACAATGCTTAGGAAACATTTTAGGATCAAGAATATCCATTTTAATATGGATTATTTCAAAACAGTATCTTGTTAGGAAATGAAAGAACCATTATTTTATCTTTACAGACAAAGGCATTTCCAGCAACGCCATAAACTGTGTGATCAAACACCACAAATAAAGTGGTTGGAATTTCAATCTGAATGTTTATATTTTAATGCCAATTTCAGAATAATACTGTTTCAAAACAAGCTGGCTTTCTTTAAAATTCTTATCCCACTTTCCAATTCAACTGAAATATATTCCAACTGAAATATAATTTATGGTTTACCCATCTCCAAATGGATTCTAAAGTATCTTTTTGCACTTAACAACTTTATAAGCATCTTACATTTTCTGCTCTTAGCTTTTAAGAAAATGAGAGCATTTAAATGCTTAATTTGGTATACTTCCAAATGTTACACACATCTTATCTTTTCCTGGGTAAAATGTACTCTTGGTTTTCATTCTTCAGAGGTGATCCAAAAATGTTTATTTAAGCAAAGGAAAAAGCCATCTCTTGTGTAAATGGTTATCCGACTCACCCTACAGGAGACTGATTTTCACTTTTACGAATGGACCCTATTTACATTACAAACAAGAACAGCCATAGCTTTTTATGTTCAAATTGCTTATTCACAGAGATCAGAGTTGGATATTTTATATGTGATAGTTTCAGCTCTATTTTATCATCTTTGTCAGTCACATATCAATAGGTTTCTCTCATACCTATGGTATGACCTGACTTCACCATATAGATAAATAAAAATTGAGAGCCAAAGAAGGGCAGTGATTTACCAATACCTGTTAATGGCAGAGTGGAAGCTCCTGACAATTTTTCCTAACATCCATCCCACTATGTCAAACTGCCTTCTTGAAAAATATATTTCTTAGTTAAATTAGAATAGGTAGGGAATGGCTAAAAGCCCCATACTGGAATTACATTTTGAAACCAGAACCTAGCTTCAGAAAAACATTAAGAAATATCCATGAATTCTGAATGGATTTTTCTATTAATTTAAAACTTCATTTGTATTAGAATACCAAAATATGCCACAAAGTTTCTCCAAAGTACTTTAATTCTTACTAAAAGCAGATATTTCATTGTGAACATACTTTATCATACATTGTCATTTTTCACATAGTTAATCCTTTTCAAAGAGAATAGGGTACTTGTTCTATTAAAGTATTGAAAAAAATAACTTGTTTCTGACTCATTAGAAACCGGCTGTGTGGTAAGCACATCAGATTATAATACAAAATCCAGCAACGCTTTGATATCACAGGGCAGGCACCGTTTATCAGTGCCAGTTTCTCTATAGATTTGGGTTCTACCACAGAGGTACAAAGCTTAATTATACTTTATACTAAAGTATAATTTAGAATCTGCAGACTTCTGAAACCAGTTTAAAAGACAATTTTGAAACATTACAAAAGAGAACTATCAGATACATGGCACCAATTTAAAAGGTGATTTTACAGTTTAAGATGTCAGTTGTGAGTTTTCCATGATTTATAAAGGATGTTCAGAACACATATTGGATAAAATAAAGCAAAGACATATATGTATATATATATATTTTAATCTCCAAGTAGATATGACAGTTCATTCCCAAGCAACTACCAACCAAAGTAATGTTCAGCATTTTTCTATTGTTCGTGTATTTTACTGAATTTTAGTGTTTTAAAAATTGGTAATCCACACAACTCTCAATGAACCAATACATTTAATTAGGCAGAATACATCTCCCTTTGCCTACCATGCCAGATTTCATAACTTGCTGAATTTGTTTATTTAACTCTATCGATTAGGACCATGTCCTTGTGTGTTAAAACCCAGCTACCAGCTTTGAGAACAAAAGTACATCTATTATACTCTAAAGCTCATTAAGCAGCATTTTTACATACTTACAAAAACTGAACCCATTGCTGAAACAAACTATTAGATTGAGAAGTATCAATCTTCTCAATCGACACATGACCTACACACATACTCATGTTAATCTATGTCTATTTTCTTCAAAACAATCAATATCACACACTGAGACAGGTCCTTTCAGCCATTAAATTGATCTCTGGTTTTATTATATATAATCAGTTGTACCATGGGATATTTGAGGGACTGAATAAATTAATGCAGCTTCCCAAAGCATCTGGGTTGTATCTTAGAGACATGACTAGTGTTTGAGGAACCACAGCACTTTAGAGAAGGGATCGTAGAAATCATCTGAGCTCTTTGGTATAAAAAAGAGCAAAGGCCACTTACTAGAGTTGTATTTGAATTAGCTTTGAACATAAGCTAAAATCCAACTCTACTAGAAATTCTTGGACTTTTGAAAACAAAGGAAAGATAGCAGTTTTTCATGCCCTTCTCTATCACTGCATTGAAAATAGTCATGTGACGGTGATAGACATGGCAATGATGCTATCACAAGGATCAAGTTAGAATGGAAAGCTTTGGATTCCTTTATGTGTACATTTGTGATATATTAAAAGAATCTTGATCAAAATAAGCCAAAAGAAATCATTCTTTGACCTTAGTCAGATGTTCCTTTGAAATAAAAAAAAAATGGCAAGGGAAATTCACTTAATGTCTTACAAGTTCTGGTTTAAAAATGCAATGTCCATCTTGGGAATTCCTGTCAAGTTCACTCAATATGACAAAAACGCTGTCGCATATTTTAATAGCAAACTGACATGCGTAACTACATAAAGCTTTCTTTTTATTTTTAATTCATAAACCTTAATGAATACAGAGTGCCTGATTTTAAATAATGGATCCTTTAAACAGATAATGGTGATTATACTATAAATAACTAAAGTTTCCTGATTCCCTGCATTCTTGAAAAAGCCAAGTCACCTAGTTTTCAACACCCATATTAGCATGTGAGTGTGGTTATCTAACCATAGATACTAAATATCATAATTTATATTTACTCTCTCCCACAGCAGAAATTGAAAATGCGGCCTCCATACATTCAGTGATTTCTCCTAAGTCCCTTTACGTAACTCTGTAATAGTTTTAGAATAGAAACATTTCGTAATATAATTTGCAAGCACAATTTGTACACGCCATCGTGGTCAAGGGCAAAGGCTGACTTCACCAGGGGTGCCAGATGCCCTCCTCGGCAGACTGTTCTGCTGGAGTGTCCACAGCTTCTTCGTGTGATGACTCTTTCGGAGTCTCTCCTCTGCGAAGGCATCACTGGTGTAATTCAGTACCGGCTGCCCTGCATGACTAAAGTCAGACAACCATGTCCATTTGTCTAGTGGGACGCGGTTGAGCACACTCTGTGTCAGAAAGAGACCAAGCTCAGACCCATATCATTCATTGATCAGCAGCTGTAAGACTGACCTGCGCCTACTCCCACCCTCTTTTCCCACTGCTTTCTAAATGAACAGTGGCTGATGCTATTGAGTTTTTGTTTTTTGAATTTTTTCTAGATCCCTTTGGTAAAAATGATGACCCCCCCCACTATCCAGGCTGAAATCTACTTGCAGAGACCAAGATAACTATGAACTGCAGGTTGTAACTGTAAAATAAAGCTATGTGGTTTTTCAACAATTAGACGTTTCTGGAGGCATGCAAAACGGTATGTGCAGTCTGGGACACGTGCTTTCTCTCCCAACATCAGCTGCAAGTTCTAATTGAGACCACAAATCCCCCAGGTCCTTAAAATAGAGTCCTGCTCCGTGCAAGTTCTTCTTTACAGATGATTAATTCAGTGCCAGTTTCACAGTGAAACACTTTGTTCCAATTTCTGAATCATCCACATAGTCATGGGTAGCAAGAACAGATAAAGATGCGGTCTGTCACTCCAGACAGAATAGGAATTTGTTTAAAGCTGCTTCATTTATGAAGCAAACGTGAACTGTTACCCGCCTAGAGAAGAAAAAAGAGAGATTATAGCATATCTGCTTTCTGCCTTCTTTTCATTCTCAGTAGCTGAATTCATATGACTACAGAATGAGTAATAGATTTACAATGTATGCTTCGCTTACACAGCCTAAAATAACTTGACAAATGTTTCCTAGATGCAGTGATCAGTCACTCGCTGATCTCCCTAGTAACATTTCACATAATCTGAAATGACCTAACTGTTTACTGAGTGTCTCTTCCCATTAGAATGTAAGCCCCATGAGGACATAGAGCTTTTGTTTATCTTTTTCACTGCTGTACTCCAACACCTAGAACAGTGCCTGGTACAAAATAGATATGGGTGTCCCTGCTTTTTCAAAGTTTCCTTTATACCACTTTGCTTTTACAAAAGACCTACTTTAGTACCTTTTTTTTTTTTTTTAACATCTTTATTGGAGTATAATTGCTTTACAATGGTGTGTTAGTTTCTGCTTTATAACTAGTACCTGTTTTCGACAAACGAAAGAAATCCAAAGAGGATTTTTGCTTTTATGAAAAAAGGCAAAAAGAGACCGTCGCATTCAGGGTTTGTTCTGCAGTGAGCCTACAGAGGCAGCGTGCACCGCCAGCAGTGAGAGTGGCACCGCCAAGTTCCTTCCCCGGAACTACACTTAGCATCTCAGCATAAAGCCACCATAGCTTTGAATTGTGTCTATGAGCATCTGTGCTTTACATCGAGATTTATTTTATGCATCCCATTAGCAAGATGTATCCTAAGGTGATTGCTTCTTTGCTTTAAGCCATTTTGGTTGAAGACAGGTTTCATTGGAATGCTCTACTTTTGCATAGCGCTGGAGGGGGCCACTTGTACTCAACAAATATTTCTTGAACATAGAGTGGATGAATGAATACTCTGTGGCTTTCATACCCCCAGGCACACCACAAATTATCTCCATTTCTGATAAGAGGGTTATCAATCTATGTAGCCTTGAATTTCTCTAACAAGGCTACGAAGAGGTTGTAAACAGGTGGTGAGGGGAGAGGGTCTGAAGAACAATGGCGGTGTTCAGAGTGGAGAAGTGGAGATTGATGGAGTGGCATGAAAGAGATATCTGGGACAGGTGGAGAGGCTGATCAGAGGCCACCCACAAATGACAGCCTCCTAGCCACAGATCAGTGCCAGTATCCTGACTGCCTAGCCAGGTTCTAGCAATCACTTCTCCCAACTGAGGAAATAGCAGCAGTAAGATCTCCTTTAGTACTGTCAGCCAAAAAAAGAAAGATAGAAATCCTGGCACCACATCCTGACAAAGCCTATGGGAAGTTCATTTGGCTGCAGCACAGCTTACTGTACTTGGTGAAGCATGAAAGCCAGACTCTGTTTTAGTTTTTCAGTGCTTGTGTTAAACCACTGAGCTATGGACTCAGCTTTCAGATTTTTCAACTTTCAAGTCAAGTATTTGTACTTCCTTACCTTTTTTTTTTTTTTTAAATTATAGGCAGCATTTGCATGCTATCTTTAATCACAACCCCTAAATAAATATGTATTTTGCATTTAGTTTCTTCCCTACTCTTTTCCTATTTTGTCCTTATTTATCAATCCCAGAACCAGAGATCACTGGTTTTAAAATGTTTGATATCATTACATAGACTATATATAAAACTTTATAGTATGAGTGATAAGAAGTACAGTGTTTTTTTCCAGTAATATGCTAAATGTATATTACTCTAATGTAATATATAAAACGTATGCAATCATTAAATGTAGTATATTGAAAATGTAAATATATAAAATGTAATAATATACTAAAAAGCATATTACATGACAATTTACCAAACAGAGAACTCTACAAAATAGAAAACCTGTATTTAGGAAAGCAGAATTAAATACTGAAGGAAAAATGAACAGGCATTAAGAGCAAATTTCAGAAATGCAAATTACCTAGCAGATATTTTAAAAATAAAACTTGGTTAGAAAAGCAGAAGGAAATCACAAAAAAGCAAAATATATATATATATTTTTAAAAAGCTACAAATACCTTGAAACTCTAAACTTAAGCGTAGAGAAGCAAGATTGGAAATCTATTCTGATTATGTCTTTGGATCATTTAGCAAAGAAAACAAACTTAAAAGCCAACAACTGGTTTCCCATAGAACGAAACTACCATTTTTATAATACCGTGGATTCTGGCAACAACCTCATGAAATAAATAGGGTGAGTGTTATTATCCCCTCAATACGTTTAAAGAATCAGGGGTTAAAAGACAACTGACTCATCCAGGAACCTACAGCTAGTTAAGGTGCAGATTAGACCCAAGTCTAATCCCTTCTAATCCTCTGCATCACAATGTATCTACAGAGAGCAAGCTCCAAACCAAAGCCTTCAAAGCTCTAGAAATTCTTAGGAAATATGTGGTAAAGAGTCAAAGATCTGGCCATTGGTAACCAACCATTATTGAGTCCTGTGCAATAAATGTCCCAGCATAACTTGCCCTCATCCCTATTCCAGTTCTAGGATCGACTTTCTTCTGTCTTAGATCTACTGGAAACTTGCAGGTTGTGTTTCTTTAATGAATCTCTCCACCAGCCTAATTATAATAAGAATTACTTTCTAGGGACTTCCCTGGTGGCCCAGGGGTTAAGAATCCTCCTGCCAATGCAGGGGACACGGGTTCGAGCCCTAGTCCGGGAAGACCCCACATGCCACGGAGCAACTAAGCCCGTGTGCCACAACTACTGAGCCTGTGCTCTAGAGCCCACGAGCCACAACTACTGAGCCTGCATGCCACAACTACTGAAGCCCGCACGCCTAGAGCCCGTGCTCTGCAACAAGAGAAGCCACTGCAATGAGAAGCCCGTGCACCACAACGAAGACCCAACACAGCCAAAAATAAATAAATAAAATAAATTAAAAAAAAAAAAAAAAAAGAATTACTTTCTACACTTACCATGCTGGGATAAGTCCCTAAACATCGCCATCTCAGTATCTACAAACTCATGCTATTTACCGTCAACCAAACTGGGCCTTCTCCGTGATTACACGGTCCTTCTCCCAAGGTCTCAATTAAAATTCTTTGTGGATGACTTCCCAATCCTAAATCTATTATTTCCAGCCCTTACTGTACTCTGAATTTCCAGTGAAGCATATTTGGCCACTGGTTAATAACTACTAACGGCTCCTTCTCCCATTTTTTTCTAATGGCACTGCCATCTGGTTAGTCCCATAGGCTCCAAATCATCCCTGATTACTGCCTGTGATGTCAAGCCTCACATCCCATCAGGAACTAGGACTTATTGATTCTTTCACTGCAGTGACTCCAAAATGGCCTATGCTTTCCTATTTCCATGGCTGTGACCCTAGTTCAGGTTGTCATTCTCTCACATCTGTTTTGAAGATTGGCCTCCTAAGTGGACTCCTTGACTCCAGGTCACCACGCCCATCCATCTGGCCACGCCAACGTCTGATTACTTTCCTAAACCTCTGCTTTGATTGTATTACTCACGTCTTTTCTAAACCCTCCAACAACTCCTTATATTACTCAATAGAGTGTAAGCCCTGTACTTGGAATTCAGATCCTGTTTCAAACTGATGCCCATCCTTTCTCAGCATTTCAACCCTTTCTGTGTACTTCTACTGGAGTCCAGCTGTACAAACTCTTGAACACAGTCTGTACTTTTGGCTCCCTGATTTAACTTATGCCATTTGCAGTATCTGGATTTACCCCTTCCCTATTGCCAGTAAAATTTTAGCAATCATCCAAGATCCAGTTCCATACAAATGCCACCTCCATCACCCATACAATAAAGCCTTTCTCCGAGTGATTTCTCTCCCCTGTTAAATAAGACAATTGTGTATGGGTGGTACAATTCTATGGGATGCCATCTGTACCATTCGTTATCTAGAGCTATGTTCAGGGCACATTCTGTACAACCATATGCAGTGGCTTTGCCTTTGATTCCTTATTGCATTTCTTTGTCAGCTCCTTTTGTTGTTTTTTAACCAAAAGCTCCTTTAGTCTGTTTTAAAATAGGTTATTATGCATATGTCTTATCTCCTTTTGTAGGCCATAAGCAATTTGAGGACAGAACTAGGTTATATTAAGCTTTGCATCCAACAATGCACCCACTAGAGCTTGTTGGTGTCACATTTGTGGTTAGAATGAAGAGTAAAATTGTGCTATGATCTACTCTATTTCTTTCTCTTAAACTGTGCTACACGCAACCCAATAAATGAAAAATCCTTCTGGGATGCCACATACGTATACTTGTCATCAGCTAGTTGACTAAGTACATTTTTAACTTTTCGCAGAGATAATTTCATGTTTGATGTCAAATAAACACAGCTCTCGTATATTTTCTCTTAGAGGCAACTTCTTTTGTTTCTGGTTCATTATCTACATTCCTTCCTTGTATTTAAAATATCAAATCCTCCTCTTCATTTTCCAATTATAGGTTGGAGAACTATTCCATATGTTTTCTATTCTAGTGTTCCAATATTTGTCCTGGTTTAATTTGTTTTAGTTCGTGAAACTTCTATTTCAGGGAGAAATCCTTGCCACAAACCTGAGTCATTCCTTATATTATTTTCCCCTTTTTTTCTTAAGCAAGAAAATGACTATAATCCAAATTATATCCAATTTTTAAAATATATAATTACAACTCCACATTTCATTTCTATCTTGGTACTTTTTACTACTGTTCTTCTTATTTCTTGGCATATTTCCTCTCCTACCATGTCATAGTCTGTTCTCCCAAGCCTTTCCCTCCACCACATCCCTTTCCCCAAATTATACTCAAATTTCCTTGGCAGGTTTTACCAAACCTCTGTTGGTACAAGGAACAGGCTTTCTCTATACAATGCGTACTCAATAAATGGTTACAAATGATACATATATATTTTGACTTCGGGGGTTGCAGATTCATGATAATGAGCTGCTTCTTTTTTCTTCCTTTTATCTATCTATCTTGCCCTCAGTATTTGAATTCTTATTTACTTCTACCTACACACGTCTATTTTTGTTTTTACTCCATAAATTTTATTCTCACATTACTGCAATTCTCTGAGGTATTCATCCATCTCTCCATTCATTTATTCAACAGATACATTCATCACTTGCATGTGCAAAGTGTAAACTATATAGTTTAATGGGATTCCAAAATGAAATTCAGAAACCAATCCTGTCCTCTAAGAGCTTATGGTTTAGAAGAGGACACAAAACGTCTACGTAAGTGGCTGTGAGTAAGTAATGTCTATGTAAGTAACGGTAACTAATACCATATTAATATTGTATGAAATGTAATACAAAATATAATTAGAGGGCCATAAAAGAGAGATGAATTTCATTTGGGAAGGCAGCTTTTTGGAGGTGGTGGTTCTGAACTGAGCCTTGAGAGAGCTTTGCAGAGATGGTGAGGAATAAGGTCATCATCTATTTTACACCAACTCCTCAATGATATGTGATGAGTTTATTTCTAAACAATTTGGGGCTTCTTTAACCTGTCTGATTTCATTCGTTTAATTATATGAGTAATATTTCAGATTTTAAGAAAAATAATTTAGCCATTTCCCATATGACTGTATTCCCCCTTGCTGTACATACTTTGCTGTCCTACTGACCAAAATCAGCAAATTAAACACACACATACACATACAAGATAAAAATAAACCTTACTGCACTTTTTAAAAGATTGTTTTAAAACATTTTATTGCAGTAAGAACACTTAACACAAGATCTACCCTCTGAACACAGTTTTAAATACACAATGTAGCTTTTTTTAGCTCTAAGCATTATGTTGTAGAGCAGGTCTCTACACCGTATTTGTCTTGCAAAACAAAAACAACCTTAAAAAAAAAGGCCACTTCAGCAGAACTATCTTCCTTACTACTTGGTGAGATTTTCATTTAGGGTTTATTTATTCACTCAGTCACTTCTTCAACAGACATTTATTGAGCGCCTACAATGCTTAGGCAACAAGTGAGGTACTTGTGAGGAGATACAGCAAGAACCAGACAGCCTCAGTTCCTGTCCT
Organism: Balaenoptera ricei; assembly: GCF_028023285.1. NCBI lineage: Eukaryota > Metazoa > Chordata > Mammalia > Artiodactyla > Balaenopteridae > Balaenoptera > Balaenoptera ricei. The sequence continues at coordinate 74,988,878 of NC_082648.1, forward strand.
TGTATGTCCCCTGACTAGTATGTGTAAGTTGCTTGACTACAGCTGCTTTAAAATGCCATCTTTCTTTCTCCTAGACAAGTGCCCTGGGCTTTTTCATCATAATCCATTTCCCAAATGTCACAGGACAAATGCCACAATTAAACACCACATCACCTATGTGCCAAAACAGGATGCCAGTGATGCCATCCAAAAGCAAACCACAGAGAACATTACTTGAGCCTTTAAGGTTCAATGAACCATTTAATGTGTAGTTGGTGGATGTCTGGCTTAAGGGAACTGAAACAGCAGACGGGGAAAAAACAGTAGGTTTGTACTGGGATTGGAGGTCAAAGAAATATGTTTCTTGGAATAACAATGATTTCAGCTTGGGGAATACGGCACCTGAAAATAAAAAGGGTCAAGGGAAGGGTTTATTCCTTTACAGTGTTTGACAGGAAACATGAGCCTAGAGAGAGCTAGGATGGGAGCAGAAGAAAGAAAGGGTGCTATTCATGCTCCAGAGGTGGTGATCAAGGGCATGATTCAAGGCAAAAATGAAGTCTGTGTAATAGCAGGGTTAAAGTGTTAGAGGCATATGTGACATAATTACTATTATTATACGATGTTATTTTGGGTTGTTGAAAAAGGATGTTTGATAAAAGTGAGTTCCTGGAGGAGACAAGAGGCTCTGTGACCCAGTTTCCCTGGGGAAGGTTCAATCTAGAGAGAAATCTCTGAATCTGGGACAGAAGGGAAAGCTGGAAGGACAGTGACCTGTAAGGAAAAGGTGACGCGCACCAGAGACCATGTCTATAATAATCGGGCGAGTAAATGATCCTCTAACCGCGAGGGAGTGCAGGGGAAGAACTGAAGATTTAGGAAGATGAAAGAACACTCATACACCACTGTAATAAATGGGGGTTCAGGAGCAGAACAGAATTAACAGTGAGTTGGCAGAAGTACAAATGGGAAGAGCATGCATGACGTTGGATCAGGTTAGTGCCATTCAGGGTGCTCCCTGCACCGCGTCTGCAGCTTGGGAGTTGAGAAAGTAGACAGGAGAGGGGAGAGGAGGTATAAACAGCAGCGCCCTCTGGTCATGTTTTCCTAGTCTCCCTTCTCCCCAGGCCCTTCACAGACCCACACAATCCCAACAGGTTATCTCTCCCCGGTTTATATTCAGTGTGTCCTGGGCTCTGGCCTGTGATGAGGCACAAGTATTACCAGTCATGTGGCAAGTGGCACTTTACCTTGACAATTTCCCTCTCCTACTGTATGGGATTTTGACCTTTTCTCCTTTTCCTTAAAATAGCAGGGCAATGTTTTTGATTTTTGCTTGTTTCAGCATTTAACACATGAGATACTTTTCCTATCATGTTATAGTAATCACACCTAATTGAAATTGATTTTATTTATTCTTCCTCTATTAATAATATTTTATTTTAGTCCTACTTTGCCCCTTGTCTAATTTATTTTCTGGCCTCAAGAATAGGAAACACTCAGAAATTCCCTGGTGGCCCAGTGGTTAGGACTCCATGCTTTCACTGAAGGCACGGGTTCAACCCCTGGTTGGGGAACTAAGATCCCCCAAGTCCCAGTGGCGCAGCCAAAAAAAAAAAAAAAATTGGGAAACACTCAACTGTTAATGCTTTGTATATCTCCCATACAAGATGAATCCACTAAACTGGAATAATACTGCTTGCCTTTCAAAACTTGAGAATGCACAATTCAATTACGTAACAGTTTCAGCTAACACACTGACCCCAGCTTGATAGAAGACTTAATAAATTTTGGTGTCTAGGATGCTGTATAGTTCTTGTTATATCTTTCAACTTGAATTCTTAAAACTTACCAATGTACGAAAGTAACAGTGTTGATACAAGCCACAATTACACTTCTTGAAACTCTCTCTCTTTTTCTTGCAACATACTGAAAAAGAATAAGAAACATGTTTATTTGCATTTAGACAGAGATTCTGAAGTAACCATGATCTGGGCATTGTAAAGGGCAGTTTTCATTTTTCTGTAAATACAGTAGCAAAAGATTGCAAAATTGAGTGGGAAGCTTACCTTCATAATATTAGTATAGGGAAGAGGGAAGACTTCATCTGCTTCCACATAGTCTCCCCAAGTAGTTAAAAAATTCTCTACGCATATGCAGGTACACATACAGAAAATGCTTATATGCACTTAATATGTGAATATGTACACATGCAGCATGATATAAGAGAAAATAACATGCCATATGAAAACTATAACTGAATGTAAAATCAAAGCATTGGTCCTGGAGCAGTATGGGATAGGGTAAAAAAGTGATCAGCGTCAGCTACCACAAGTGGCAAGGTCTCACAAAACAATTTTTGTATTTGGCTTTGAAGAAAATACTGAGTAGGTTGAGAAAAATTAAGGGCTCTGAAAGCCAGAGTGAGGTCAAATATATGAAGTATGCAAGAGAAAAATCACTGAAAGTATCTTGACTAGGAAGTGATATTAAGAATGGGGTTTAGGGCTTCCCTGGTGGCGCAGTGGTTGAGAATCTGCCTGCTAATGCAGGGGACACGGGTTCGAGCCCTGGTCTGGGAAGATCCCACATGCCGCGGAGCAACTAGGCCCGTGAGCCATAACTACTGAGGCTGTGCGTCTGGAGCCTGTGCTCCGCAACGGGAGAGGCCGCGACAGTAAGAGACCCGCGCACCGCGATGAAGAGTGGCCCCTGCTTGCCGCAACTAGAGAAAGCCCTCGCACAGAAACGCAGACCCAACACAGCCAAAAATAAATTAATTAATTAATTAATTTAAAAAAAAAAAAAGAAAAGAAAAACTCCTAGCTAACATCTTAAAAAAAAAAAAAAAGAATGGGGTTTACAGAAGAAAGACAAAGGTGGAGTTTAGAAAGACCGAGGAAAAGAAAGGTTCTGTGGCAGCAACTCAGTCAAGACATAATAAAGATATGCATGAAGATAATGACTATTGCCAAGAAAGAGCTAAGCATGTCTTGGCTATAGTGTGGAAAAGAGGAGAATAAGCAAACGTGCCTCCTGAGCTCCATGACCAGGAACGTGAGCAAGATTCTGCTGTTTATAGAAATAAAGAGAGCAGAGATGATACCGTCAGAAGGGTCATGAAGATGATTATGTGAAGGTGTTTCCCAAGTAAATGGAGATGTAGGATTGAAGAGGCAATGAGAGATCAGAAATGTGGATAAAACTTGGAAGACATCAGTTGGGAGCTGCCATCATGAGAGTGAAACACTTCTTAAAGGTGTTATGAGCACATGCACGGGATGTGAAGTGGCGAGGTCAAGCTTACTTATGCACACATTTAGTAAAACAAAATACCTTATCTCATTATCCTCTTCATTAATCTGTATATTTTCAACTGCCCTTGTAAGAGTTGGTTGTTTCTTCTGGGAAAAGAACAGTGATATATACATATATTGTAAAAATATCAATATATCATGTGCTATTTAAGAGGTAAACAGTCTCCACTTCTATGTTTTCATCAGCCTGCAGCATATAAAAATACTTTTGCAATAAGAAATTATGAAAAATGCACGGTTTTATCAACTCAGCATTTTTAGGATGTTGGAGATGAAAGAATAATAAAGAAACTGAAAGATTTAAATAGTAATCAAATAAAAAGACATTTCAAAAAGCTGAGTTGCAATCATTTAGCACATTTAAAAATTTTAGACAGGCTTCAAGACAAAGAGAAGAAAAGAGTAGAAATACAAAATAGCAGATCATACAAATGGCATTTCTAGCTGGTTTTAATCAAATCATCATATGATTTTTCAGCCTATTTCTTCCTTTTTATATTTAGTTCAGGCTAATAAAACCAGTTTGCATTTTCTTATGTATGCATGCTCAGCTAGAGGGGTGGTCTTCAAAGGATAATGAGGAATGGGGGAACCTTTCTAAGATGCACGATCTGTGGAGGTTATGAATTAAAATATATCCCATCTTATTGTTTTCTTGGTAGGATCCTTTCTTAGAAAAGGTCAGTTTGTTAGCTAATCATTGATGTAATAGAGTATGAACAAATAAATATATAAAGTTCAGAAATTTTGTGATCAAGGGGAAAAAAAAAAACAAATAGCAACACTTACCTTCCAGTATAAGGCTCCAAAAGCAAACCCAATTACAAGAGAAAAGAATGCTGGCAATGCTACGGCTGCCCATTGTAGGCTGGAGTCTTCAATGGGATTTGAGGCCTTCCCTGTAATTTAAACAGTACAGTGGTGAACACAGTTTATCCATGCCAGAGGTTTTGCTCTCATCCTGTGGTTGTTCCCAACTGTTTCCGAAATGTACTCTTGACCTGTTTAAAATATTTAAAACACTGATTTTCCTGCTTGCACTACAAGTCGATGTAGTCTCCAAAAGATACAAGTTGAAAAAAGAAAGAAACCCCACAGACAGAAGGCTATTTGACTTGGTTAATGCGGACCCATATGGAACACAGATGACATATACCTGCAAATGATTTATATCATCAAGCAAATCCATCTTCCATGCCTTTATCTTCTAATATCTTCTCACTTTCTCACACTTCACATCTTGCCAAGAAAGTTTAAAGAAGACATTTTGCAACCCGGATCAAGGTCTGGATGCATGCATCAAGCTATGTTTGGCCTGCCTCAAATATTAAGTTAATACCTGTACCTTGTGGTTAGAGTACTTTTAGGGACCTCAAGTTTAGAATTATGGTGTCTCCTCATCACATCTTCAGCTGACATTTATTGGATGCCAGGTAGGGCCCAGAACTGTACTATGGAGTAAAGGTTTGAATTTTCAGAATTTCTGTGTTTGGAAGTCTGAGACTACTGAACATGAAAGAATGGCTGGAAGTACCAGTGTCTCCTTAAGCTGACTCTAAATATGTAATTTAGTGAGAGAGAAGACACACACATGAGTTTAACTTGGGACACCTCCCTTCACCCTGCTTTGCTCTTCCATGAGAAGCAGAATGATTCAGGAATTAAACAACACATCTCCCCCAAGCGTCTCTTGCTCCCAACACAAAACTTAACATGTTGACAGATTTTTCTGTCTATCATCTCCTTACAAGGAACAGCTTAGTTGTTTGAAAACATTGACACATATGTGTCAACTTGTAAGAGTTAAACTTTCAGTTTTCTTTTGAAGATGTAATACATTTAGAAATTGTACACTTTCAACAATTGTATGATCAAAATGTAAACCAATCCAAGGGAAAGTGACTGTTTTGGGCTATGATATTTTGCAATGATACTTGGGTACTGTGTCAGCCTATAGTCACCTATTTAACAGATAAAGTACCTAAAGTACATAATATAAAAGAACCAAACCACTGTATGTGTATCAGCATTTAAGATGGAAAAATAAACTCATAGATTTAACCGAAGAGGCAAGAAACAAATGTTATCTATTATAGTGAGAACAGGAATTGCCCATTTCCCTACCATTGCTAAACTTGGTACAGGAAATTCATTAATTCTATGATTCTTATGTTTCCAAACAGGCTCTCAAAACAGTAAGTTTGTGCTGGGGTGGGGAATGGAGGGGGATGTAGTGAGTCATGGGTGTCCCTTATACTAAGGGACATTGGGTAAAGTGGAATCTTCCATTCACGTAACCATGAATCACTTCCTTAAGACTAGACTGACAGCTCTTTTGGCCCACCTCACATCCTACAGCCCCATGGAAATATGTTTTAGGCATCTTAAATTAAAGCTCAACATGAATTCTATCACCAAATTAAGCCTTAGTTATAAAATGGGATTTGGTATAACTGAAGTAATACTGTTATTCCAATAATATAGCTATTTTAAGGGTTATATAAGATTATGTGTACTTGTCGGGGATTTTACTACCATTTATAAAGGTGTTTTCTATGAGGAAATGGATTTGGAGTTAACACGCAATTCCGACCATTTTAGAAATGTTTATATCATTATCTGTAAATAATTTGGCTGTTTGTGTTTATATTCCAGTGACATGTTTGAATTCTCCTTGATGGCCAGCCCACTATGGTCCACACTGTCTACTGGGATTGCTGGCATGTGATTATGATTTGGCCAGGTGACATACATAGACATATACAGAGAGAACAAAGAAAGCTATTAATATTTTGTCCCCAGCTCCAATGGAAAACTAATGAGCTAAGATGGTGCTATGGAGAACTCCATTACCTATGTTTGGACAGCCAGATGCCCCAGAATCAAGGCAGCTAAAACCCTGCTCTTCTTGTTCTATCCAAAAGTCAAATCTTGAATTGCATCGATCAGACCAGAAGAAAGGCCACACCCACCAGCAATAAGCTTGCTACAGAGTGAGGTGTTCTGGGACTCCCCACTCAAAATCTTTCTCAGGTAGGAGGACAGCCCCTGAAGGAGGTGTTTCTTTAGAGGCTAAAGAAAGCTCACCTCCCTCTACCAGAGCACTGTGACTTTTTAACCACTTTAAACTTCCACCCCTAGGACTATGGCCCTGAACAAAGTTCTGGAATCTGACTAACACGCAGCAGCAGTCCTCCGGCAGGAGAGAGGGAGGGAGAAGGGAGGGGGTCAGACCCACAGGAACTGAGCTTCCCTCCCACAGAGGTGTCACCTTGCTTTCCTTATTTCTCTTGTTAATGCAAATGGCTTCACAGCCAGGCCTTGGGTTCTCTTCAGTGATCCTGCCATTCCTCTTCCAGGGAGAGAAAAATTGATGTTATCAGAAAAGGCTTGCTTACGCCTCCAGGGCATGACTCCCAATACTTACTACTGCTGCTATCCGCCAGGAATCAATGAGGCCAGGGATCAATGAGATCTGAATTATGTGCCTCAAGGCCCATATGAAGGGTATTAGGGCCAAAGCTTTTCTTTTATGAAAAGATCGCCCCAGAAAGTGTATGGGGTGGTGGAGCTCATCTGGACAGGATTTGAGTAATCCCAAATTCCTGGGTTGTTTTCATATTAATTGTATCTCATTATTATGAAAGCTGTCCACAGTTCAAAATTTGGGTGAACTGATTTGTGTGGTTTGACTAATAACATCAGACATCTGTACAAACACAGAACACAAAAAAACTGTGCTACAATTTTGCTGAACTCCTTTGTAGAGTGAGTCTGCTTATGGGGACCATGCCTATGAACATGGCTCTCTCCTTGGTCCTTAAAAAGTATGCAACTCAGTATTCTCCCTTGATTCAGATTCAAAGCTCACCACAGGCTTGCCGGCACTTCAAAGCTCACCACTCACCCAGCCTTGGTGCTAGATCTCATTGTTCTAATAATTAATGATGAACATGTACTATACATCAAGCATGGCTCCAAGTATACATGTGCTAACTCATTTAAAACTCACAGAAAACCTGTGAAGGAGAGATTATCAATCTCCATTTGATTGAGGAGTCCAGAGAGATTAAGACAGTTGCCCAAGGTCACATAGCTAGCCAAGGTCTAGAGCTGGGATATAAACCCAGGCAGCCTGACTCAAGACTGTCTAGAAGATGAGTAAGTTAATGCCAAAGTAAGGATTTTCTTCCCTATCATTTAAATATACTATCTGTAAGAATCTCAATCATTTTGAAAACATCCTTTTAGCTTGGTACAAAGGATATTATTGTAACTTTGAAAACACAGTTCCCTTTGGATAACTTATACACTTGTACATTATCCCATGATTCTCCCTTATAAGCTACAGAGAGGGCACTTACACCTCTGGATTCCTCCTTCATATGCACTGGTCCTCTGGCCAGCATGGCCACATTTGGGGTCTGTCTTATCCCTGAAAACTAGCATGCTTTCTTCAAATTTCCATGACCCTACTCCCGAAAAAGTCTTACCTCCTTTATGCTACAACTAAAAGCTTTTACATACTTCTATTATACATATTATATTATAATATAAATAATATATATTATAAAATACTATGACTATTTTTATTTGTGTCTGTTTCTCCTATGAGAATGTACACTACATAAGAGCTAGTCTTGTGCATGGGTATCTAAGTGCCAATGGTTAACAATGGTTGGAGTTAATAATAAGGTATCTAGAAAAAACACATATTTTTAGATAACAACCCACTTTCATATTACCCATGAATCAAAGAAGAAATCACAAGAATTGAAGTATTTTAAAGGTATGATAATGGACACACAACATATCAGAATGTGTAGAATATAGCTAAAGCTGCTTTTAATGAAATTTATACCTTTAAGTGCTTATATTAGAAAAGAAGAATGGTTTAGAGTCAATGATCTACTTTTTCTACCTTAAGAACTTAAGAAGTTTGGGGGCTTCCCTGGTGGCACAGTGGTTGAGAGTCCGCCTGCCGATGCAGGGGACACGGGTTCGAGCCCTGGTCTGGGAGGATCCCACATGCCGCAGAGCAGCTGGGCCCATGAGCCACAATTACTGAGCCTGCGCATCTGGAGCCTGTGCTCCGCAACAAGAGAGGCTGCGATAGTGAGAGGCCCGCGCACCGCGATGAAGAGTGGCCCCCGCTTGCCGCAACTGGAGAAAGCCCTCGCGCAGAAACGAAGACCCAACACAGCCATAAATAAATAATAAACAAATACTTTAAAAAAAAAAAAAAAGAACTTAAGAAGTTAGAACAAATTGAGCAAATTAAACCCAAAGTAGAAGTAGGGAAATAATAAAGATAAGATTAGAAATCAATGAAATACAAACAGAATTTAAGAAGACAAAATTTCTTCTTTGGAAAGATTAATAATATTCATAGTTAGTAGGAAAGACCTTAACTGACTTAACACACAAAGAGTCTTTTCAAAACTTTTCAGATCCAATGTGTTATGTGATTCAGAATTTTTGATCTTAGAAGGTTTGGTCCTGTAAATATTGTATATTATATAATATCTTCAATGAGGTCTGGGTAGCACCCTATAATCAAACACATTAATATTTCCTAGTGAAATGCATAGATATTCACTTTTAGAAAGATAAATATTATAAATAGCCTCATCACAATTCAGGTCAGGTTTTGTTGGCAAAAATTCCAAAACAAATTGGATTTTAGAGCTTTTTCTTTTAATTTCTGAATTGTAGCATTGCTATTGTGGATTTGTATTAAATTGATTACTCCTTTTTACAGATAGGTCTTTGATGTCCTTGAACATATGAGAGTGCCCCATTACTAAGTCTTAAGGGATGACTTTCTTAGCTAAGATCAAAGGATGAATTTTTTCCTCCTACAGTTGCCATGAGGCTAGAGGATCAGGATATTTAGTAAATCCAATGACCTTTATAGTGACCTTTGCCTACATTTGAAAAAAAGACATTAGACTTCCAGGTAACTGGGTTCTTCTTCACCACTGAGGACAGAAATTTCAGAGAAAGAATATTCTCCCCCAACATGTAATTTTATAGTAAAATAACAAAAATCATCAAATTTCTAAACACACAACAAAACAGAACAGAAAGTATCCTTGGAATTTTATACAACCAGCATTTGTATTTTCCATTTTAAAATTCCATTTTTGTCAGGCAAATTCCACGTGAAATATACTTTAAGTCAACAATGAAAAAAGTTTATAAATCATACATCTAAAAGTAATTTCATGCCTTATTTAAAATAATCTTAGCAGAAAATTTATTACCCCAATTAAACATTATCTCTAGCTATAGGGAAATCCAATTGTACAAACCTAATATTTAATTCTCAGGAAGATCATAACAGGAAGAATAGCAACAGAACAGCGTTAATAGTAATGATTGTAGAAATTTCCTTTAAAGCCCATGCAATACTCCTACAGATGCTAATCGGAGCCATGCATGCATTAAGTCAGATACGTGTACTTACTATTACTGCTACTGCTGTCATTCCTAAGGGAACTGGCTGCAACAGGGGGTAACATAAATGGTTTTGTGACACTGACTCTGGAATCTAAATAGAAAGCAATAATGTGTCAGTGTTGCATGGTGATTTACATAAATTACAGAGTCCTCAAAAGGTGAAGTGCAATATCAGAGTACTTTCCAGGTCTGCTTCCCAAATCTAGATTATTCAGATTTGAGAAGCGGACATTAAGAAGACTGGAGGTGAAGAATAATATAATTGTACATTACTAGCAAATATCAGATAAAAATATGACTATCTCATATATTGTTTACTCATGCACAGTAAGTGTTGTTTTGGCTTGAACACCAACAAATCTACAACTGTTTGTTTCTTTCATGCCACTGATATTTGCTTTTATATTAGACATACACACATCTTTCCCTAGCTACACATATATTTGAGTCAAAGGTAGATTCTTACCTATACATACAAGATTCAAACTTGCTTTTTATACTTATATTAGAAATGCTTATATGTCTTACCTTTTTCAGGACTTGATGTTGAAGACATCACACATTCACTAGTTTTAGAAGCCACCATCTTCAAGTCCTTGAAGGCATCGATGGATTTATTAAAAATTCCAAAGAATTTTTCAGGAGTAAACAGCCTAGGTTCTGGGCTCTTAGATGATTTTTTTACATTCTAGAAGAAGAAAAAAAATAGGATTATATTTTTCAAATAGTCTATAGATTTAACTGATGTCAAGGAAATAATAGACTATAAATGTGTCCTTGAAAGATTCAAGTGAAACGGACACTTTTAGACAACTGTTTTAACACATATAATTCAAATTGGTACTGCAGGGTAAATGATCCCATCCAGTTCAGTCTGGGGCTCAACTCCGGATAAAAGGAAGAGGGTGGTGGTGAGGGTGAGAAAGGTGAATACAACATCATAACAATGAAATAATCCTAACAACAAATTACAGACACTGTTCTTTAGAGATGCTCATTAAAATTATTACTCCTCATTAAAAAAAAATACCCCTCCATAATACATGCTCCAAATAGCCAATAATTTAAAAGTCTGACGATAATAAGTACTGGCGAGGACATGGAACAGAGAGGTCTCTTATAAATCACTGGAATGACATAAATTGGCACATTTGATATTGTCTAGTAAAGTTGGACATGTGCCCATCCTGTGACCCAGAAATTCCACTTCTAGGTAAATACTCTGAGGAAGCTCTTGCACAACTGCACCAAGAGGCATATAAGAAAGTTCTTCCCAGCAGTGTTTATAAACCCTTACACCAATAAACAGGAGAGTGGTTTAATAAACAGTGGTATATTGAATCAATGGAATGCTCTATAAACAGTAAAAAAAAAAAAAAAAAATTAACTACAGTTTTATGCATCAATGTGAATATATCTTATAAAAATAACGCAGAGTGAAAGAAGCAAGTCTCAAAAGAATAAAAAGAGTACGATTTTCTATAAAATCCTCCAAACAAGTCAAAGCTCTATTTTAGGAATTCATAAATACATGATTATCTATAAATAAAAGCAGGTAATAATGAGTTAACACCTATGTAGCACTTACTATGTACTACTCTATGATTAGTAAATGGACATTCTCTGGTATTTGGAATGCTCTTCCAGACATTGCCATTTACTGACCACCTAACTCATCTTTCAGGCCCCAGTGCGTATGTTATTTCCTTCATGATACCGCATCTGATATACCCTACTTTTTGTGACCTCTACTTCTTATCAGTGCCATTAGCACACTATTTGTACTGATATGATTGATATAAAAAGAGATGTTAACTCTCTAAGAGATGTGTTCATCTTAAAAAAATTTTTAATTAAAAACTTATAAATTAGAAATCTCACAAATATGCCCCCATCCCTGCCATGACCAATCAGCACAGGTTTTAGAGAAGAGTAATAAAAAGCAATCCCAATGAATACAAAGTTACCTCAAATGAGTGTTCTTCCATGCACTCCACAAGGTCATCGACTATTTTCACAAGTTTGTCTATGATAGAGTAATTACTCAAGCCTTCAGAAATATTTGAAAACTTGTCCAGAAGATCAGTCAAGCTGACTGACAATTGTTCCACCATCTCGCTTATCCAACAATGACTAGGCTGTAAGAAATTGAAAGAAAAGAAGATAAAGCACCTATTTTAAGTACAGTAACCTTGGCTTACCCTTCAAAGCCATCAATGTTTCAGTCATGGACTCCTGGACAAAGGATTTCCTTATATCAACACAGGTTAGTTCTTATGTTTTATTTAACTCATACCTAACATCTGTTTCAAAATTTACAAATGCATAAAGATCAGAGGAAACTGTTGATGGTAAAGATTTTGTTCTTCCATGGAAGTAAAATTAAGACAAGAAGAGCCAAGACAGAGCCTTTGACAAGGTTCAGATACTAATGGAATTTAATTCTATTGAAAGATATTTATTTCCTACTTACTGTATTCTAAAAAGAACTTCAGGCCCAGAGGAAACTACAAAAAAATTATTGTGGGAGAGAGTCCTAGTCTTCAAGGAACTTCCAGTCTTTTGGTGAATTGGAAAATGAATCAGTGGATTAATAATAACTTATTTTTCTAAAGACCTTGATAGATTTCAAGGCTTCTTCATAGATGAATTCCCATGCGTGTTTAAAAAATAAAAAGTAGCCCTGGCAGAATGTGGTCTGAGAGAGAAGCACGTTTGCCTTAGTGGCAGGACCAGCTACATAATTTGTGGGGCCAATGGCAAAATGGAAATGTATGTATTGTTCAAAAACATGTTCAAAAAAATGATTAAGAGTTTCAAGATGGCGACAGCAGAGCATGAAACCAAGCATGGAGCCCCCTGCCCACGAAGCCAGCCCTGCCCACTGGTTAGAAGCTCAAGCCTTGGAGTCAGGCATAACTGGGTTCAGTTCTGGCTGAGAGACTCCAGACAAGCTACATAAATTCTCTGAACCTCACTTTGCCTCTCTATAGAATGGGAATAATGGAAACAAGGTAGTTTTGAGGAGATGAGGTACATAATTTGAATGTAAGTTTCATGAAGGCAGTATTTTTATAAAACCTTGTTCTCTACAGTGTCTCCTGGGGCCTAGAACAGTGTCTGTCATATGGGAGTTGCTCAGAAACTACTCGCTGAACTGATGTAGGTGTGATTAAAAAATGAATGAGAGGGGCTTACCTGATGGCGCAGTGGTTAAGAATCCGCCTGCCAATGCAGGGGACACGGACCTGGTGGTGCAGTGGTTAAGAATTCGCCTGCCAATGCAGGGGACACGGGTTTGAGCCCTGGTCCGGGAAGATCCCACCGGCCGCGGAACAACTAAGCCCGTGAGCCACAACTACTGAGCCTGTGCTCTAGAGCCCGTGAGCCACAACTACTGAGCTTGTGTGCCACAACTACTGAAGCCCACGTGCCTAGAGCCTGTGCTCTGCAAGAAGAGAAGCCACCGCAATGAGAAGCCCACACAATGAAGCGTGGCCGCCACTCACGGCAACTAGAGAACGCCTGCGCACAGCAACGAAGACCCAAAGCGGCCAAAAATAAAAAATAAATTAAAAAATAAAAATGAATGAGAAAAAATACTCCATCACAGGGGTCCATGTTTTTCTGGAAAGGGCTATATGGTAAATATTTTAGGCTTTCTATGCCAAGAGGCAAAAATCAAGGATATTGTGTAGGTCCATTTATACAAGAGAAAATAAATTTCCACAATTTTTTTTATTACAAAGTTTAACAGGTAATGATTATACTTGAATATAATTTCTTTTGCGTAATAATTGAATTTAGGGCTTCCCTGGTGGCGCGGTGGTTAAGAATCCGCCTGCCAATGCAGGGGACGTGGGTTCGAGCCCTGGTCCGGGAAGATCCCACATGCCGCGGAGCAACTAAGCCCGTGCACCACAACTACTGAGCCTGAGCTCTAGAGCCTGCGATCCACAACTACTGAAGCCTGCGTGCCTAGAGCCCGTGCTCTGCAACAAGAGAAGCCACCGCAATGAGAAGCCTGCGCACTGCAACAAAGAGTAGACCCCGCTCTCAGCAACTAGAGAAAACCCTTTCTGCATGCAGCAGCAAAGACCCAGTGCAGCCAAAAATTAAATAAATTTAAAAAAAATTGAATTTAATTTCTTTTGTAATACAGGTCTACTAGTAAGAAGAATGGAATGCTTTATTTTGGGTCAACATTTTGCTTGGGGTTAAAAGCCTTCTCTATCATCAAATAGACTGTAAATGTTTATCTGTAAAAAACAAACTCAGCTACCTGTCCATATAAAAGCAGGCAGCAGACTGGATCTGGCCTATAGGGTATAGTTTGCCAACCCCTGCTATAAATGGCTGTGGATCAGTAAAAGTTTAGATTATTAGGAAAAACTTCTTAGTATGTTAGAATGGATTATAATTTTTTTTAATTAATGTGACATCACTTAAAATATAATAATTGGTCATAAATTCACATACTTGGTATATTGTAACGTTATCTTCTCTCTCATAAAGATCTTTTAAGTAAAGGTCCTGATTTATTTTTTTAACCCTGTTAAAATGTTATAGTGAGAAAAATAAGATAATTATTGGCAAAGATAAAATGGTCTTGGCTTGTTAAGATCCTAAATAATTTAAAATGACTCCTATTGTAATGAAAATGTTGTAATCAGAGAGAGTAACTGATGCCATGTAAAACGAATAAAACCACCAAACTTTATTTCTTTACCTACCAGCAGAATATCTCTGTGGGGGAAGGTCAAGTAATTTATGTATTCTAAATTATACAAGGGGGCCATTTTATATTTATTTAACAGAACAGTTTTAATTAATATGATTCAGCTGAAAGGGAAACTGTCTTATCTACAGATAGGTAAGCTGCAATTTCTGGAAGCATTAAATGCCATTCAAAACTTTTAGGGAGTGTTGGCTCTGGCTTCAGATAAGTAGAATAAACAAACCCCTAAATGGGAATTAGTTCAATTAGGCCATTTCATTTGACTCATCAACCAAGTTCTCAAAGACTGTGTTTCCAAAACATGTTGAGAATGAACTCTTTGTTTTGTAAAATTAATGCTTATCTCAAGCATATGCAAGTTCATATTTGCATCCTTAACAAGTCTCTTTACAAGCTGTCAGTCTCTCTTTTGGGGCTGACTGCTCTCCAAGTTTCCCTCTGTTTAGACAGTGATAATTCCTTTTAGATAGTCAGCCCTATCAGCAAGGCACAGATTTCCTAGGATATAGGAAACAGCACATTCTGTAAATACTGCCTTAATAGTACTTATTGGGTAGAACAGCCTTCACCAATTCGTTCATTCCGTTGAAATTGTGCAAATTTTTCCACAGCAAGCAGATCTCATGTATTAATCTTTTCAAACTCTGTCCTTGCTCCACTTTGTGAATAAGCTTGCCTGTCCTTCTCTCAGATCCTCTGACGTGTAGGAACCAAAATCAAATTCCCTTGTTCTGAACTAAGGTACTCCTTTTGTTTCTGTGGTCTTTGCCTTAAATGAACAGGTTGGTTTTTGTTGTTGTTGTTGTTTCTTTTTGGTTTTGTTTGTTTTTTGTTGCTTATTTTGTGGTTAAAGCAGAAAAGAGTTTGTTTATGTTTCTTATTTTTAACTGGGAACTCTGGGGTGCTTACTGCCACTTCTGTTTGTCTCTATTTTCAAATGAACTCTATGTTTACATTCCATATTCAAGTTCTTATTTAACTGTGACTACTTGCCCCATGGCCACCCACCCTTGTTTTCACATACCTAATCAACAGTCCAAGCAATCAACTTTTCCCAGTAACATTTTCAACCCTAAACCTCTAATTTCTTAGTTAAATCCTGGAAATCCCACAGTCTAATCCTAGCCCAATATCTGCCCTTTTAGAGTTATGAAAAATTCGTTGATATTTGACATAAACTTCTGGACTACACTGCTGAGAAATATATTCCTAAACGTCTTTAACTGTATTTCATTCATTATTCATTCTTGGAAAAGACTAATCAATTCAAAGTTCGTTCTTTTCACTAAATTTGTTTAAACAGTTATAATTTAGCTTTTAAAGATTATTGGATTTATTAAAGATAAAACTGAGGTAAACAATATTAAATATTAGCCAGTTTTAACTTGTCTGCCTGCAAGAAAGGAAACCAGTTTTGACAAGAATATCAGGCAGTTTCGCATTTTCTTTTTAATTAAATATAGTCAATGATTTGCAGGGAGAACAAAACTCAGTGAACTAAATATTTCATTTGTGAGATGATAGGAAGTCACTCTGTTTTTCACCTCTTCCAAGATTATGATTAGGAAATAGATAATTAAAAGTTTGAGGGTCACAAATTTAATTTTTTCCTTCACCTTAATAACAGGCATTATTGTCGCTCTTTATCTTTCAGAGACCATTTTAAACAAATCGTTTTATATAAATATTAACTCACAACATGTATCAGAAGAATGTAAGATATACATAACGTTCTTTATTTCACTAGAAGAATGTGAAGCATTAATAAAGTTGATAAAGTCACACAGGATGTCAAAGAGGTGATGTAAGGAGTACCTTTCAAATTCCTGAAGTACACATAATTTAATGTTTTATTCACCTATATACATACAAAAAGAAATATAGTTTTTGTTTTGAAAAACTCCAAACTCCTTAACTCCATACTCTTAATTTCTTACCTTCTTTCTTGGTAGCCTCTGTCTTACATTTTCTGGGTCAATTATAGCAGCTCTATTTAGGACTACTGGAGCAACACATGCTTTCTATTCATCTTTGTATGTGTGTGTATATATAAATTATATATATATACACACATATATAACATGTATCATTCTAGAATGCTAACTGAATCAATGATATTGACTCAATGTCCTTGACCTGCTAGCATGCCACCACAGAAGATTTGGGTAAAAACTGTGAACTTCCTAAGGGATTTTAAAATACAATAAGCACCAAATTAATGATTTAACTAAACAATTAAAGATATAAAAACTACTACAATTGAAAGCATTCTAAACATAACCAGGAATATGACCGCTTCCAAAAACCAACAATGAAAATTTAAAATAGATGATATATGAATTTCATAAGATGTATGACATAATACCTCTGTGGACCCAGAACTGGTAAATTTGAGTCGCTGGCTGAAATAAAAACATCCTGGGGACTTGCTAAATCTGGCCTGCTTTCTCCTCTCCATCCCCTGCTTCATTTAAGAAACTGTTCTGGTTTAATAGTTGAAAACATTTGACACACTCTTCCACATCAGTCTTAGATGAAGAGAGAGTCTCTAAGAGCAGTCACCATAAGTCTTTTGGAATTAGAATCTGAAAGTGGACAAAACACACCCTAACATTTCTTCATGGATGCACTTGGCACTATTTTTCCATTTGGTAACTGTCTTAGATACGTGTCTGCTTCCTTAGTGGGCCTCAAGTAGTTGTCTGCACTGTGAGGGATTTCTCCACAAAGGAGCTGGGGTAAAATATCCATTAGAGACTCCGAGGGAGGAATGGCCTGGCTCATAAACTATGCGGCTTCTGAGGAATATTCACAGTGAGTCTTCACCCCATCTTCTAATCCAACCAATCTAATTACCAGCATTACCACCCAGTTTGGTTGCTTTTGTTTTGTTTTCTTTAATGAGTGTCAACCCTCAATTTTGCCAGAATTAGAGGTATGGATGCCCAGGGCACAGAAGCATTCCTTTCTTTCCTCTTGTGCTTCTAGCATTTACCTCCTGGCTGGGCAGACAAAAGAATCTAGAGCCATGCCACTGGAATCACAACGGTTTAGATCTGGAAGAAATGCTGAAGACCATCTGGTCCAGTCCCACCAATTTCATAAATGAGAAAACCAAGGCCTAAAGCAGTGAAGTGGCTTGCCAAGATTACACAACAAACTTAGAACAAATATTAGAAACCAAGACTCCCAAGCACTCGTCTAGTTCTTTTATCAGTGAATACAGTCAAAGCACATACAGCTGCAGTATTTTCTGCTGGGTTCTCCATGACTCATGTGGTCTCACATCTGGACGAGGCACACTGGTCCTTAACCTCAATTAAGAGATTTCTTAAGAATTGGAAATGGCTCTGTCTCATTTCAATGAATCCTGAGTTATACTACGGAAAGCAAATTTCTCCCAGCAATCGTTGCAACCAAAGAGCAAATGCTAATCGCCTTTAGCGAACTCTCTCTGGTTTTTACTCTTAGGGCTAGAAAGCTGACACTCTCTGCCACTCTCAAACATTCCATGGGCAGGCAGATTTAAAACATTCCTACAATAACACTTTGTAAAATATTGTGTGCTCACATTACTACTATAGAGTCTCCAAAATCTTAACTCCCTTTTAGAGGAGCTGGGTTTTGTCGTTATTTATTTTAGTCTTCTGTCTAAACAATTAATTTGGGTTTTCAGTGTTCACTGTAGACATCTAACTTTGCATTTTCTTGTTTGAATTAAAGTGATGTAGAAACCTCAATCTGATTAAGATGGTAATCAGTCAAAACACTATAAATATGTGATGTTTCCCGGGGCAGGCCTATAAATGGCCTCTGAACCAGACGCAAAATAGCACCACGAGGAAAGATCAGCATGGGGAGGTGAGGGCAGCAATGATGAACTAGAGGCTGTGTCTAATTCCAACTCCGTTAACACACTTTGTGATTTTAGGCAAGTCACTTATTCAGAGCTTCAGTTTCTCTATAAAATACAGGGGTCTAATCTGTGCTGGCTGACAGGGGGCCCGTTAGCCACCTCCAGCTACTTATCACTCAAAATGTGGCCAGTGTGACTGAGGAACTAAAATATTAGTTTTGCTTAACTAATTCAATCTGTTGAAAGTTAAAAAATCAATACTTGATTTGGTGACTGGAAAACTTTTAAGTATGTTTGGAAAAGCTTAGGTATGGGAATATACATTGTCAACTGTAAATTTTATAAAAAGCTAAATGAGTAAATATTTCTGATGAACATTTAATGTCTAACTGGAGTGTACTGTAGGTATGAAATACACAGTGGATTCTGAATAAATATAAAAAAATGAAAACTATCCCACTGATAATTTTATATTGATTGTAAGGTACAATGATAACATTTTGAATATATTGGACTAAATAAAATTTAATATACTTAATTTTTCCTGTTCCTTTTTATTTTTTAAAATGTAGCTACCGGACAATTTAACATTACATATGCGGCTTCTATCAGATAGTAATGGTCTAGATGTTCTGAAAGTATCTTAATATAATCAGTTATGTATTAAGATGGGCCCTGTAGTTTGAGAATACAAAAGAGCCACTTAAAAATCGTATTTAATGTTATATTTTATTCATTTACCTAACATTTTACACTTACTCCTTTGAAATAAATACTCTATTATATGAGAGATAGAAGTAGTTAAGTACAGTGTCTACTTGACTGACGTCTATTTCTATAGGGAGCACATCAAATCATAGGGGTGGATTCTGAGGGGTGGATCCACACTTACAAATAGTGAACTTGCCCTGCGGCCACAGCTGATTGAACAATAGTGCCCTCCTGAGCCAGATGGGTCAATCAGAAAGTCCCTCCCCAAAACTGGTAGTAATGATAGGAACTGAGAACGAGTCTCTGAGCAGTGTCAAAACTAATATGTAAATGTGGGAGCTCTGGGGCAGTGATATGCCCCCCAGGTGACTGGAACAGAGAAAAATTCTGCACAGCCAAAACAGAATGAGGCAGAGATGCAGAGATGGGGAAAGGAAAACCTGGTAGCTTTCCAGTCCTGGCTCCAGACCCTCCATGAGGCAGAGATGCAGAGAAGGGGAAAGGAAAACCTGGTAGCTTTCCAATCCTGGCTCCAGGCCCTTCATGAGGCCTGGCTGCATCCCTATCCTTGACTGGAATGCTATTCTCCAGTCTCCTTATAATAATGGGATTTTTTGTTTTGTTTTGTTTTGTTGGTAAAGCTTGAGTTCATTACTGTTAGTGAGAACCAAAGGAATATAAACAAATAAGATGGGCTCCTCGAGATTTGGAAATCACGCATTTTTTGCCAACAGTTAAATGTTTACTGGTAAGTAGTTTTTGAGTAGCTACTACCTTCTTAAATGGTAAGGAAATACAAAGGAGTAAAAGATTGGATCCCTAATCCTTAGATAAAATACAGCAAAAAGAGAAAATATAACAACAAAATAATTGTGATGACATAGGACAATCACTGTACGTATACTATATCTTGGGTTTTTCATATCTTAATTATTTCTCACAACAGTACTTTGAGACAAGTCCATAACGCATACGATTTTAAACAGCTAATGTAAGCAATATATGATCAAGTACCCCAAATGATTAGTTTCTGGACAAATTCTATAGAAATTCAGAGATAATAAACTAAAAGGTAAGATCTACAGAGCAGATACCACATCAGTGTTGCTGACTACTTGTCCCCCACAAGCACGAAGCAGATGCACAAAATAGGGGTGATGTCAATTTTTACTGGCCAAATGATACAGGGAAGAGAGCATGGTCTGGAACAGTAGGAAATGGTCTTATGAGAAAGAGGGATCTTAAGTTGACCTTGGAGGCGGATGACCACTAAGATGCTTTTAGCCCCAGGGTATTGTGTAATTCTGTGGTTAGAATTTGGATGAGAGGATGGGAGAAAAGAACATTCCTAGCAAAGGGAAGTAGTACTAGGCAGCCTTGGAATTGAGACTAAGCAAGGTGATTCTAGGAGGCAGGGATGCATCTGGCTGGAGGGGCGAGTTTGGGTTGGGGAAGAATGGGTATTAAGATGAGGTGGTTGAGGTGGGGCAAGATTAGGGAAGGTCAAGAACATCAGTTTCAGGAATTTGGCTTTCGGCCTTCAATCACCGAGAACAATCTTCAATCACCGAGAACAATAAGAAGGTTCTTGATTAAGGAAATGACTCAATAAAAGTAGCCTAACAGAAGGCTCACGGAAACCATGATTCCTCAAAATTGCATGATACAGCTCTTAGACCTAAGAGTTTTTACACAATGCACACATATCTAAAAGAAGGTAACAGTATGACATTGAGGTGCAGATAATGTGTGATGAGTTACAGTCATTTGCCTCATCATCAAAATCTTGTAGATTCTATTCAATTGGTGCCTCAGGGAAATTACAAGTGATTACATGTTAGGGCACTTTCCTCCTTCCTTCCTTCTTCATTTTCTTTCAGCAGATAATTTATTAAGTGCCTATCATATGTTGGACACTGAGGATAGAAGAGCAAAATTATACAATTCCTGCCCTCAGGAAGTTTACAGGTAAATGGAAGATTATCAACTAAATAATTCCACAAATAAACGAAAGCATTATTGCTCTGAAGAGTGCTATGAAAAGAGTTTCTAATAGGAAGATATGGCTTCCTCAAGGAGAGGGAAGGCTTCCTTAAAGAAGTGAAATTGAAAATGAAGGAGTCAGACAAATAACAAATGCTGGAGAGGGTGTGGAGAAAAGGGAACCCTCTTACACTCTTGGTGGGAGTGTAAGTTGGTGCAGCCTCTATGGAGAACAGCATGGAGCTTCCTCAGGAAACTAAAAATAGAGCTACCGTAGGATCCAGTAATCCCACTCCTGGGCATATACCTGGACAAAACTACAATTAAAAAAGATACCTGCACCCCTATGTTCAGAGCAGCACTATTCACAATAGCCAAGACATGGAAACAACCTAAATGTCCATCGACAGATGAATGGATAAAGAAGAAGTGGTACATATATACAATGGAGTATTACTCAGCCAGAAAAAGGAATGAAATAATGCCATTTGCAGCAACATAGATACAGCTAGAGATTATCATACTAAGTGATGTAAGTCAGAAAGAGAAAGACAAATACCATATGATATCCTTACATGTGGAATCTAACATATGGCACAAATGAACCTATCTACAAAACAGAATCAGACTCACAGACATAGAGATCAGACTTGTGGTTGCCAAGGGGGAGGGGGGGAGGGAATTTGGGGTTGGAAGATGCAAACTATTACATTTAGAACAGATAAACAATAATGTCCTACTGTATAGCACAGGGAACTATATCCAATCTCCTGGGATAAACCATAATGGAAAAGAATATGAAAAAAAGGAATGTCTATATGTGTATAACTGAGTCACTTTGCTGTACAGCAGAGATTGGCACAGCATTGTAAATCAACTATACTTCAATTAAAAAAGAAAAAAAAAAAGAAAACCATAGAAGGAAAAAAGAAAAAGAAAATGAAAGATTCAGGAGTTACCTAAACAAAAGGATTGACCAGCACTCTAGGTACAGAGAAAGGCATGCAGGAAAGGAACAGTGGCAGCAAGGAACACGTGAGGTTGAGGGACCGAACAAGAATTTGGAAAGGTGCCAGATCACGAGAGCCTTGGAGGCCTTGTTTAAGGAGCTCCTTTTCCTAAGAACAACCATTCAAAGCATATGAAGAGGAGGGGTAAAATGATCAGGTGTATTTGTTTTGTTTTGTTTTTTTAAAGAAGAATGACCCTGTCTTCTAAAGAAGAGTTGAAACCTCACATAATAAATCCTGGAATGGCGAGGGAGATGAGAAGAGCCCAGAGGGAGCAGACCAGGCAAAAGAAGGTGGGGAGAGTTGAGACAGTGAAAATCGTGCAGACGGGAGGAAGGGTGCTACAGAGGGAAGATGGCTGGGAGGCATATTGTTAGAATAACATTATGTATGGCCAATGGCTTATTTGTTTAACCTTGTCTTTAAAAGAATAATGATTAAAAACTGACATGACAGTAAAGACTGGTTCAGGTAAAAATTATCAATAGATGCTAAATCCACAAGAGAAATTTTGATGAAGAACTGTACATGGTCTTCAAGTATCTCCCCAAAGATTGCTTCTTAGTTGTTAACGAGTAAATACACAGAAAAGGTGGAACACCTGAACCAGGAGATCAAAACATGCAGCACTATGGAGAGAAGATGGACACTGTGTGCCTTTGGATGTGATAACCTGAGGACATGTCATCACTTAATGTAGCATCACGGCTTGGAATGCTTATTCTGAATATAATCATTAAAAAACATCAATTGTTTCAAAGAGAAATATTTTATCGAAAGGGGAGGGCTGTATAACTCAAAAATTTCATTGTCATAAAGACAAAGAAAGGCTGGGTAGTCTTAAAGTAAGACCAAAGAGACACGATGCATTAGTTTCCATGAACTTAGTGGGCTTAAAACAGCACAAATTTATTATTTTATAGTTCTTGAGGTCAAAGTCCAAAATAGGTCTTCCTAGGCTCAAATCAAGGTGATCACAGGGGCTGTGTTTCTTCTAGTGGCTCTACAGAAGAATCCCTTTCCTCGCCTTTTCTAGCTTTTAGAGATCTCCTGCATTCCTTGGCTTGTGGCCCCTTCATCTTCAAAGCCAGTAGTGTAACATCTTCTCTCTGGTCCCTAACTCCTGCCTCCCTCTCATAAGGATTCATGTGATCAGACTGGGCCCACCTGGATACTCCAGAATACTCTCCCCATCCCCAAATCCTTAATTACATCTGCAAAGACCCTTTTGCCATGGAAGGTAATATAGTCACAGCATGAGACATCTTTGGGGGACCATTATTCTGCCGATCATGGATGATATTAAAATGCAAATCATGATCCTAGATTAGATCTTGTACTAGAGGGAAAAAATGCAAAAAAAATTGATAAAATTGAAATACAGCCAATAGATTGAAGTATTTTAGTTACTGCTAAATTTATTGAAGCGGACAACCATACTGTGGTTATGTAAGATAAAATCCTTAGGAAACAAACACTGAAGTATTTTAGGGGTTAAACAGCCATTTTGTATACAACTTACTCAACGGGTTTAGAAAAATAACACATGTGCAACACAGAAAGTAAGCATTTAGTAAAGCAAATGAGGCAAAATGTTAAAAATAGATGAATCTGTATTAAAAGGTATATGGGTGTTCTTTAAATATTCTTACAACTTTTCTGGAAATTTGAAAGTATTTTCAAATAAAAAGTTAGAAGAAAACTGATAAATATGTAATTTAACTACAAATGGATGAATTTTTTTACTCAAATACCACAAGCAACTCATAGTTTATATCATTTTAGAGAGGTCAGAATGACAGCAGATGTGTGGCCCAAATTCAGCAACTCAGTTTTTGTTCTTTCTATAACAACATTACTAGTAAGTGGAAAGGGTCAGAAACGTTTAGGATTTTTTAGTTTAGGAACTTAAAGGAAATCCTAACAGTCTGACAGTATTATAGTTTCAAGAGTTTAAAATAAAATTGGTAATTATTGTTAGATTTAAATACCAACCAGTGGATCACACCCTGCTATTTGTGAGAGACAATGTGCTGGGTAATTTTCTTAAGAGACCCTTAGAAAAGTAACCTCCCCTTTTCAGGAGTATTTAGCTTATTTTTAAAACAAAAGCAAAAAATAAAGTGTATTCTATCCTATTGCTTTCTTCTGCCTAGTGCCTCTGGCAGAATTTTACTGCTTTGGCCCCAGAGAATCTTTCTGGTACCCATACTGGTTCCCACTCTACCCTCTGTTGTTTAAAGACAAAAGATACAGCAGCTGGGGCTCTGACCACTGACAAATAATCAGGGGCCTCTCCACTGGGAAACTCCTCTGGTCTTGGCAGAAACTAACATTTTAAAAGGAAGGTAAAACAAAGCATAAGACCCCCTATTTCTACCCAAAGGCCTATGCACGGGCTTGTTTTTCTTGCCAACTGCGGTAGCCAAGAACAGAGTTTCTCCAGTTGTGCCAGGACAGTGTGCCAAGACCAAATAATAGCGGACTTTTCTCAATTACAGAAACAAGAAAAAAAAATAGGTGGAATGAATCAGCTTTATTTTTACAAGTTTAGCTCTTGTTATCACTAGCCGATACTGAAATCTATGATTTAGCACAATCTATGATTATACTAGCACAATCTATGATTTATACCAGCACAAAATAATCTATTTCGCTATTTTCAGTTTAACATATTGTTTATCAAAGAGTTGCATGATTTCTCTGAGAGAGTTTGGCAATCCCAGGCCTAAGTGCTTCTATAGTCAGGAGCAGGGTGCATCTTTATTACTTAGATGCCTCACTTAGAACACTTTCCCTTGCTATTATAATTATTTAGATACCCACATTTAGGGTTAAGAGTCAGATGACCTAGGGTTTCTTTTTAAGGCTCTATCACTTTCTAGTTGTTTAACTTTGGGCAAAATGCTTCTGGGTTGTAAAGCTCAGGATGTCATTTGTAAAATAGGAATCACAGTAGCTATCCCTGCTTTCCTCACAGGGTTTTTCTGATCATCCAAGGAGATTAAAAACATGAAATCACTTTGAGAATAGAAAAGCATTATGAAAAGGCCAGCTACTCCCCCAGCCCATTATTATTAAAGTTTTTGAACATAAGGCTAATTGATGTATATTTGTTTCTTAGTGTCTCATAAAGTGCTAGCTCCATAGTGTTTCCTAAACGGACACTGGCTGAGTGAGTAAGCAAATGATTAAGTTTCAGGCTGCTATAATGTTACATTATTATTTCCAGAGAACTCTCCTAATTCAATAGGACAGACATTGACCTAGACTTGCTAGGTCAACAAAGAGGATAACTTGTTCAACAAGAAGGTACATGTTCTAAGGAATTCTAAGGAACGTAGTAGATAGTAAATATTTTAGCATAAACTAGTGAAAAGAAATATGCCTTTCAAGAGAATGGTCTTGAAATGACAACCTTATAGTCTTTGAAAGACGTTTTAAACACAGCACTGAGTGACGTGCTTAACATACTTGAACTGGTAATAATTTTGATGGACTCGTCCACAGAAAGGACTCAAAGTTTAAGACAACTTGCACAAAGTTGATGTGTAATAAGTATTTTTGGTAAGTTATGGAAAGATGTCAAGTTGCAGAGCAGAGAGTAACCCAAATGATTTTAAATTAACTCAAAGGAACAATACAGTAGTTAAAATGAATCAACATGGAACATGTTATACGTCAAAGGCATGTTGCAAAATATAAGCAAGTTGCAAAGTGACACATGCAGTATAATGGCATTAACATAAAATATGCAAAAAAATTGGTATCTTATGAATGGATGTACAGTTTGCAATCAAAGTATTAGAGCAGGGCTACTGGGGGCTGTTGCACTCAACACAGCTCCAAGGGGATGGTATCTTCAGGTCAAGCCTTGAAAACATGCATTGGAATGAAAAATTCCAGCTCAGAATACTTATTCCTAAGAGACAAAGTGAGCACTAATGGGTATAGGAAAGGGGCATATATGGGGCTTTAGTTATATTTATCATGATTCACTATTAAAAAATATATTTGAAGCAAATACTGTACAATGGTACCATTTGACAAGCTATGTGATGAGTACACAGGCATTACATTATTCCCTATGCTCAAAATATTTCTTCATGTATGAATACTGACACTATGTAATGAGAAAAACAAAATTGCTTAGTTACAGTAATAAAGGAGTACCTATAATCATAGCCACATATTTTTATTGTAAGGTTTTAAGAATCAATCACATTGCAAATAAATTCAGAGATAAAACATTTTGGGTTCTCAAATGAACTCAAATTAAATAGGAGACTTATATAGGACCTTTTCAGGTATGAAAAGAATTTACATAATTTTACACTCAAGCCTTTTTTGGGGGAAGACTGAAGGAAAAAGAGAAATCAGTGGCTAGCTCTAAGGAAGGTGATCTTATTTACTTTGGGAGTACAGGTGTAAGACACATGTGCTGAAATGCCCATCCAAAACTAAAGTTTAGCAGTTGCCTGAGGAAAAAAAAATATGTTAAGTCAAATTCCAAAAATACCTTCTTCAAATTCTGACAATTAGCAAACTCCTAAATGGCAGATAATTTCCTATCTCAATATGAATGATCCCATCTCTTTTGTCAGCTACCAAAATGAAACCCAGAAATGTACAGTTTACATACCAAAACGTCCATCCCGGGGACATATTTGAGGGTTATCTTATAGTCTTTTGGAAGATTTGCCACCTACAGAGACCAAAAAAAAAAAAAAAAAAAAAGGAAAAAATATCTGTAAGAAAATCCATACATATCAGTCATATTGTTTTTAGTGGTTTGGAGAAAAACACCTACAAACCTATTATACTTTTAGTTACTACTGAATTTCAATATTTACATACATAGCGATTTTTCATTCTTGATTTCCCTTTGCAATCAAAGGCACTCTCCAGAAATAAAGTGATAATACAAATCTTTTTTACTCCAAATTCTGTTCTGGGTGGCTAAGTATAATCTACTGAGTTTTGGAAACATGATTTGAATTTCAATTTCCATCTGTGGTCTTGGAATTTCCCTCTAGGATTATATTTCTATTTGTTCCTCCAAAGGATGCGTAACACAGTATATTTTTCTTGTAAGTGGTTTACCAAGTGATATGTCAACATCACCAGGGAATCTGTAGAAACGCAGTCGCGGGCCACACCAGACCTACTGAATCTTATGTAACAAGTCCTCCAGGTGACTCTGATGTACGCTCAAGTTGGAGAACTACTGTTCTACGTTGATCCTAGAAAAAAATGTCTGTGAAATTTCAAAAGATCAATGATACTTATGAGTGGCAAATGCTTTATCACTTAATTAATTTAGAAAGATTCAGTTCTGTGATATAACTTAATCCACTTAGCTGGTGCTGAACGTTTGAGATGCCTCAAGTGTTTACCTAGCTTCTTTTAAAGGCTTTCAAAGACTATCTAACCCATTTCCACCAGTCACTGTGGCATAAGTGGAACAAGCACCTGATTTAGAATCAGGGAATTTGGAAGAAATCTAAACTGTACTTTGGTTTCTCTCATCTGTAAAGTGGAGATAAAAGTACCCATGTCTGAGAGTCAATTTATGAGCTGAGATGAGTGAATATGCCAATCAATCCATATTCTTCACTGAGAGCTATACTGGCAACTGACTTCCAAGGCACACATCCTGGTAACTTAAAGAGTTCTAGGTTCACTTGTCTCCTTTTCTACATATAGTACCACCTCTTACATCTCACCCTTCCAGCACGGATAAAATTTTCATCTGTATCATATGGCCCGTTTATAATATGTATAAACTGACTTAGCCCATTGAGTCTGAAAACAATATACAATGTAAAAAAAGTGGTTTTGCTTTATTATATACTCAATGGGTCCATCTTGCCTTGGTGGACTCATTTTCCCCTTTACCCTGTCTCTAAAATCATTACTATTCCCCATAGTAAGCTGGGATCTTGTGCATGTTTGCCAGACTAGGTCATCTCTGACAAGTCTCCCAGAACACAATCCATATGGTTTCTTCTTGGCTTTGCCAATAGCTTCTGGAATCTGAGACCAGTTTGGTGAGAAAAGAATCTAGTTAAAGGCATAAGCAGTCAGAGGGGAGCCAAGGAAGTAGCTGATCCCACTGTGCATGCTACAATTCTACTTCCAATGGTACCATCTCCCACACATCTCAGCCTCCAGCCTAACACTTACCAAACATTTATGATGTGCTGGCACTGTGCTTATCAAGGGCTTACGTTGCATGATCACATCCAAGCCTCAGAATCCCTTTCACATAGTATCTCTATTTAATGAATGAAGAACTTAAGGCTCAAAGAGGTCAAGAAACTTGACTAAGGTCACACGATTACTACGTGTTAAGTCTGTACTAGAACTCAGGTCTCTGACAGCAGACCCTCCCTTGCCTCTTAGCTCAACTACATATTTTCATCTATCTACCCTCTGCACACTTGTCCTAGGTATTTTCCACTTGTGAGGCTCACCATCAACCCTCCTCATGCCACCCCCAATAAAACAGTAAAGTCCTTGCTGCTTACTGAAAACACATCTGGGCTGCCACAGAAGGTGGCATTTTTTTTATCTTTAATTTCGGGGTGACTCTCTTACTCTTTACATTTAACTTTCTTCCTCTTGGTCAAACTTCCCACCATGCTTCCCTAATTTCTTTTGTCTTGTGGATCTTCATCCCCATTTTTGAAAAGCAAAAGTACCTTGTTATTTTATGTAAGACCCAGTGGAAGACACAGCTGACCTAAAAGCTGGAATCAGAATGAGCAGCAACATTCTGTTTTGTTATGAACCAACCATGTAAATGAAAGTCATTCCAGATGGAGAAACATGGCAAGAAGTGGCAGGTGTTCTGAACACAAGCTGCTTGACAATCTAGCCGTCCTTAAGCACAATTAACATTATCAGAAAATAAATATAGAATTGACCGAAATGGTATTCAGATAACTTAGGATCTGAGTATGTACCGAAAGGGCAGAAAAAATGTAAGCGATATGCTGGCCAATTCTGTTTTATTAGTAATCTATACATAAAAATTGGTGGAAAGAAGTCAAAGAAACCTTAGAAGAAGTTCTCTGACCAACACACTGAAATCTCCACACCTTCCCACTTGGGGAGTATATAATAATAATTTCTGCATTAAACTGATTTACTGATATTTAATTTCTGATGGAACTGAAAAGTAATACAATTTTTGAAAAATGCTTTACAATTTAAACAAGTTTTCATACACAGTCTCTATCACAACCCCAGAGATATGTGTTATTAAGCCTGTTTCACAGAAGAAAACACAGAGGCTCAGAGAGGTTAACTGGCATCCCAAGGTCACAGTCATCAGGAGTACCTATTGGAGGTAAGGATATAAATCTTGGCTCTGTGTGCTGGTCTCAGCACAGTTATCTACAGATCACTCTCCGCATTATTACTTTCTTGGCTTGCATTGGTTTGTTTCCAATTACATTTGGAAGAGAAATTAGGAAGTCAAGTTATATATTTTTATGGCTGCTTCATGAATTATTATATTACTTTCCAAGCATTTATAGTACGTTAAATAGCACTCAGAAAGCACAGATAACCTTGTGATAAATTCGGTTTCTCTTATGTATGTTGAGCACTGTGGAAATCTGATAAGAGTAGAGGGAGTCTTTGACCTAGAACTAGGAAGATAAGCTGTTCCTTCGAGGCACTTAGTTTGATGTAGGACTCATAGCACAGGTCCCGGGGACACACTGCTCAGGTTGGATCCAGGTGGATCCTGCCACGTGCTAACTCAGAGATCTTGGGCAAACTACTTAATCTTCTTTAGCCTCAATTTCCACATGTGTAAAATGGGAATCATAGAATCGAGCTAGTGGATTTATTAAGACTAAAAAAGGATTACATAACTTGTTTAAAATACTTAGTGCTTGAGCGTGGTGTGTGAATGAGTACGAGTGTTTATTATTAGTTGCAAGGGAATGGGACATTCTAGGTATAGGGTTATATGCAAAGACAAGGACATGGGAGACCATGGACAGATCATTCAGGCTCTAGCAGGTAGGAGGTAAGAAATAGCCCGGGAGGGGCTTCCCTCGTGGCACAGTGGTTGAGAATCTGCCTGCCAATGCAGGGGACACGGGTTCGAGCCCTGGTCTGGGAAGATCTCACATGCCACGGAGCAACTGGGCCCGTGAGCCACAATTACTGAGCCTGCGCGTCTGGAGCCTGTGCTCCGCAACAAGAGAGGCCGCGATGGTGAGAGGCCCGCGCACCGCGATGAAGAGTGGCCCCCGCTTGCCGCAACTAGAGAAAGCCCTCGCACAGAAACGAAGACGCGACATAGCCATAAATAAAAATAAATAAATAAATTTAAATAGCACTTGGCAAACAAAGAGAGGGAAGAAAAAAAAAAAGAAAAAGAAATACCCCGGGAAAGCCATTATTAGTGAGGGACCTGAATGTCGGGCCAAGGAGGCCAAGAGGGAGGCAATGAGGTTCCCCGGGACCAGTGCCACCACCAGAACCCCACAGCAAGTCACTCCTGCCTCAGGCACACCGCTTCTTCCCCGTGGAACCTCTACTCCTCGTCTGTAAGATGAAGAGGGTGAAGTAGGTAACTATGAAAAATTCAGTCTGATTTACCTTTCTCATGGACTTAAGCAGTGGTGCTACACTGCAGGTGTTTAAGCTGGAAGGGAACATGACCGTCAATTTAGGAAGGTTAGTCTGGAGGGATGGATTGGAGCAAGAAGAGAATAGAGACTGGGGGCAGTTTAGAACACCACTAGGAAAGTACTGAACATGCATAAAATATTTATACAGAGACCAGAAGCTGAAAAAGCAGAGACGTGGTTTAGATTCCAGGGAAGCATACTGTTGGTAGGGTGAAATGGATACATAACCAAGGCTACAGATTTTGAAAAAACCAATCTATTCTAGTAAAATATGTTCAGGGCAAAAAATAAAATAAAATAGAACCTAACTGGTGGAAAATTTACCAAAGGTCCAATTATTCCAATGAACTTTGTGGTTTGGAGTGTGAGGATGTAAATACTGTGCCAGATCATTAAATGCATAAAACTGCAAAAACAAGTCACTTTGTGATGGGCTCACTCTACTACTAGATGGGCCCATTTGTTATCTTTTTTTGGATGTCTTAAGGACTGACCATACTCAGTGACATGAGGAGGTAAAATGCATACGAGAATGGCACGCAGAAATGCTGGAAACTCAGCCAAGAAAAAGTCTTTGCAAGCCAAACAGGCACTGGCTGTCTACCATACCCTGCAGGTATTTGGACTCAGGAGAAAAAGAACTCAAAGTCAGAACATTTAACACCCTCTCTAGATCACTTATCTAAAATCTTTGGATTTCATGATTCAAATGTCATTGAGGTCTCTAAGTCTCATGAAATCAGTGGCTTCCTGGACATCTTTAGTGAGACACACTTGTCTCAGTTGTTTCTCCCAAGTTCTAGATAAGAATCAAAATGCAGTAGTAATAACTCATGATTCCCTTGACACTACATAAAATGTTGCACATATGTGAACCTTTCTGAGGAGTGAGTCCAGTTTTCAGAGTGTTGGGAGACCCAGAGAAGTTTAAGAATCACTGCTGTAGAGCGAAAAACCTTCTACGCTTATATTTTAAATATCCCAGTTCACTCCTGCAGCAGCTTAGTGTAATGCTGGTTGTTCAGTCTTCAGAAATAACACAGGACAAAGATTTTTGCTTTTAAAAAAAATTAATTTATTTATTTGGCTGCGTTGGGTCTTCATTGCTCCACGCGTGCTTTCTCTAGTTGCGGCGAGCAGGGGCTACTCTTCATTGCGGTGCGCGGGCTTCTCATTGTGGTGGCTTCTCTTGTTGCGGAGCACGGGCTCTAGGCATGCGGGCTTCAGTAGTTGTGGCTCACGGGCTCTAGAGTGCAGGCTCAGTAGTTGTGGTGCATGGGCTTAGTTGCCCCGCAGCATGTGGGATCTTCCCGGACCAGGTCTCAAACCCGTGTCCCCTGCATTGGCAGGCGAGTTCTTAACCACTGCACCATCAGGGAAGTTCCAGCTTTTTGTCTTTTTATTTCTCCTTATAAGCCATCTCTTGTTAATATTGACTAAAAATCTAACTAACCAGGTTAATTACCTTTTTTTTCCTTTAATAACAACTCAATTAGTGATTTAGAAAAAATTAACAGGACAACTCATAAAGACTTTTCTGGGTCATATTTTCTCAGTGAAGAATATCTAAATGAAGTTAGATGACCCTCATTCTCCTTTCAGATAGAAGAGATTAAAAACATTTTTGGTTTATTTCATAGACACACCTTATAATGTGGATTCCAATTAAGTAGTACTAATTGAACTTCTATAATATGACTGCTTCCTAATCATAAGATAAGGTGACTACTACCTAGGAAATAAAATTCAAGAGGATAGAATGCTAATTCTTAAATTACAGTTGATATTGACATCTTAAGTTAAAACATCATAAATTATGAACTGGGTTCTTATGCTCTAGAGATGGGCAGTTAGGGGTTCAAACCTCTATTCAGCTCCCTATTTCCAGGTGAGGATTGTCAGGTTACTAACCATCACCAGGCCTCAGCTTCCTAATCAATAAGCTGTTGGTAAAAATAATTACCTCCGGCCTTCCCTGGTGGCGCAGTGGTTGAGAATCTGCCTGCCAATACAGGGGACACGGGCTCGAGCCCTGGTCCGGGAAGATTCCACATGCCGCGGAGCAAATGGGCCCGTGAGCCACAATTACTGAGCCTGCGCCTCTAGAGCCTGTGCTCCGCAACAAGACAGGCCGCGATAGTGAGAGGCCCGCACACCGCGATGAAGAGTGGCCCCCGCTTGCCACAACTAGAGAAAGCCCTCACACAGAAACGGGGATCCAACACAGCCATAAATAAATAAATAAAAATAAAATAAAATAAAAAATTAATAATAATTACCTCCTAGGGTTGTGATGACTAAAAGAGAGAATCCATACAAAGTGCTTTGCATACTACCTGGATACTCACACAATAATGATTACTTTAAAAAGTCAAGGAGCAGGAGATTTTGTACCTAAGTGGTTTATCTTATAAAGGAAGAACAATTTTTTCTTTATGATAAGATTGACATGCTTGGTAACATAGCCCGCTACTTGTCAGTTTTTACGAATATTATTTCTAATACGCTTCTGTCCTTTCTTTGCATACTATAAGTCCTAAATTTAGCTTTAAACAGAGAAAAAAATTTTCTACTGACCACAGGAGCAGAAATTTAAATGCTAAATATTGCAAACTAATCAAAATAAACTTTAAAAACTCTCCAGCTATCAAACCATTGTTCTTCAAGGGTC
Source organism: Balaenoptera ricei (assembly GCF_028023285.1). NCBI lineage: Eukaryota > Metazoa > Chordata > Mammalia > Artiodactyla > Balaenopteridae > Balaenoptera > Balaenoptera ricei. Next base: position 75,022,259 of record NC_082648.1, read on the forward strand.
AAACAAAATTATGTGAGACCTCTGCTTTTAAAGAGAAGATATGCTTAATAAAGCTCAGAGTTCACCTAGAAATGGGAAGTCTCAGAGACTCCAATCTTCCATTTTAAGGCAGTGGTAATTCTATCCAAAGAACATCGTATTTGAAGAAGACTAAAACTTCCGCATCATTCAAAACTGTCCAAAGTGTGAAATTTGTTATCTAAGTATATTTTTATAATCTTCCATTATTTTAAACTCTAAGAGTCATGTATTAATATAATCTACTTAAAATAAGTGCCTACTTCAAGACCTGGAAAACCACGAATTCTTGACTTTTAATTCTACTCTACTGATTTGTAGACTGACCTTGAAAAGACAGAGTAATTTCACCTTTACAAGATGGGGCTGGGACAGCAACCTGCCTTAAACATTTTGAGGAAGACAAATAATTACTTAATAGATAGTTAAAGATAAAAAGGTTTTTAAAAAAGCAACCAAGTCATACTCAATTAAATTCCCCCAAATGAAGGAAAAAATATCACAAATGAAAGGAATAGCAGAAAGTACAAAAGGAAAAATTAATTTGAACTATTTCAATATTTGGATTCCTCCTTATATTAACACTTAACAATCATTAAAAGCTACAGCTGAACCACCCCATAGATACAAGTTTTTAGAGTTTCATTCATCCCCTTCCCAGATACTCGACCCTTTCTTTAGGTAGGTCTGAGTCTGCCATTTAAAACAAGTCCTGCAACATTTTTTGGAAACAAAGCAAAATGTTCTGTAAATAGATGAACTATTATGCTGAGTAAACATGCCAGAAGGATTTCAAATGAAAACCATGGGGATTGCAGGGGCAGTACAAAGTGTCCAATAAGAAATTTAAAAGAAAATGACAGTAAAGTCATAAATCGTGTGCTTCTGTGACATGAGAATCACCCCAAGCAAACAAACTCAATGTTTGTGGGCACAGTGCAAGGTGCCACCTAAAGCAAAGGAGGAACTGGCAGAATGGGCAAAGGAATGATTTCAGCTGAAGAAATTACTGTGAAAAACAAGGCAAAAAGGTACTCTCAACCCACGTTCTTTTTCTCAAATACAATGTAGCGAAGTTATGTCTGCAAAGAAACCAGATCCTCTTGTTCGATATAACCTCCTTTAGTCAAGGCATAACTGAATCTTTCCAAAAGGTACAACCTAAAAAAGTATCGCCATGGAATAAAAGAATCTCAGAGCTAAAAAGGGTCTCCCAAGTTATCGGATTTAGTAGTTCATATCTTTTTGGGTGTCACAGACGTCTCTGGGAAGCAGATGAAAGTTATACATGCTCTTCTTAGAAACACACATAAGGCACACGTAGGCATAACTTAGAGCTCATTTTGAAAGAATTTCAAAGTTTATGAATCCTAGATTAAGAACTAAGTATTGATCATGTCCTAGTTCCTCATTTTCAAAACCAGAAGTTGAATCCCAGAAAGGTCCAGGGACTTATTTGTCCAAGGTCACACAGCTGGGTAATAGCAGAGATGGTATTCAAAAACACCCCGGTAAGCCTGACCTACTTGAAGATGCTTTTTTGCCCCACTGTTCTCTAGAGAGAGGCTGTGATTATCTATATCCATAAAACTCAAAAGTAACTCATGTTGCTGCTAGAATTAGTGAAATTAATGAGTTTTAGGCTAAGGATGGGAGCACAGCTTTTTTTCAGACATGGAAACAACCCAATATTTTAAGTATTATGGCCTAAGCGGTCCTGCCACTTCTATACAAATAACTACCACCTGGCATATTAGTCAGAAACATTAACGTTCCTACATCTCATCTCCACAAGCTGTGATTCCGTATTTCTGAGGCAGGGCCCTGATAGCTATACTTCCAACACGTACCCTAAGAGATTGTGACTGGATGGTTCTCAAATGATATCCCACAAACGCTGATTTAAAGCAGTGGCTCGCAAACATTTTTTCATAAGCTCAATTGTTTTTTCAAGCCAAGTCTTATTTAGAAACCCAGACACATAAATAATAAAAGCAGAGAGGCTAGGTGGGCTCTTGAAGCCAGTTTGAAAACCACTGTCCTAGAAGATACAGCACAGGTAATGGAACCAGGAGCTGGGCTTCACCACTATTGGGTCTCAGTTTTCCTATTTCTGAAGTACTTTGTCTAGATTGTCTCTAAATTCCCTTCCGACTCCAGTATCCTATGACCCCACAAATGCCCCAACTACCATTACTGACAGACAGTATTTAGCAGGCACTTGCTATGTTCCTAGCACTGTTCTATTCACTTATTTAATCTTTAAAGTTACTCTATGAGGTTAAGTACAGTTGACCCTTGAACAGCATGGGTTTGAACTGCATGGGTCTACTCATACTCATTTTTTTTTTTTTTTTTAACAGTTAAGTACGGTAGTACTACATAATCCATGGTTGGTTGAATCTGCAGATGCAGAACCACAGCTAGGGAGGAAGCTTGTATACAGAGGGCCAACTACAAGCTGTGAGAAGGATGTTCCACTGCTAGCCCCCATGTTCTTCAAAGGTCAATTGTACTGTTAATCTGTTACACTGATGAGGAAACTGAGGCACAGAGAGGTTGTGATAATAACTGTGGTAAAAAAATTTATATATACATTCTCTTATTTAATCTACACTACAAAATGGGAAGTAAGAACTGAGATTTAGAAACGTAGTTACTTATCTAAGGTCAAAGAGCAGGTGTGCCAGATTCTAAAATCCATTCTTTTAACCAATAAATTAGCATAGGTTGGGTCCCACGCTACACCAGAAAATCTTTCAAATGGTATCCATTTACGTGTGGTTATTGCGGACTGAGTGATATGCACTCATATATTCATAGAGATGGGTTAGCTCCCAAACTAGATTATAAACACTCTGAGACCAGGGATTATTTTATATCTTTCAATGTCCTACTCTATGAAATACTGGCTGGGCATTAAGTAGGTCTTTATTCAGTTAGAAGTGATCTTCTAAGTCCTTTTTTGTTACTAACTTGATTTTTTCCCCCAATAATCCAAAGTAAACACACTAATTTCATTTAGATCAACTCTTGAAATTAAAAAGTTCCCCTCTGAGTCAGGTGCTGGAGGGGTGACAGAAAGACTTTTTTCAGTTTAATGATTTTTTACATTTGCCCTTGGGGGAAGAAATTATATTTTAGTGTTAATAAGTATCTCTTTCCAGGCACTTCTTTCGCCATGCTTCCTGCCATTTTTCACTGTACCAACTGATAGGTAACAGAGTGAAAATAAGCAGATGGTCAAAGACAAGAGTGGAAAGTCTTGGAAGGTGCTTATAATACCTACTTATGCCACTTGAAAGTATCGGTTTGACATTTCACAGGAAGTGGTGCTCATTAAGTAGTATTCCTCGAACAGCAAAAAATAATGACTATAAGTAATTTTTCTTAAATACCATTTTAATTTTGGACATGCTCAGCGTGTGGTCAGATACACCATCACCTTCCATCTATGACTCCTTGCCCACATATTTGAAATTGGACACCTAGGACCACTTCAGACCTCCCCGCTCATCTTAGCTCCATGGTTCTACCAGCAGCCCCATGAGAGCTGTAATTTCCCAGTTGTGGCCTACTTTAAGCACATTTTGGAGACTCGTGTTAATCTAACATTTATATAAATCCATACAACATAGATAAAACTACTCATAATAAGAAATGAGATTAAATCAAGGTCACAATATTTAGGTCTCTAATCTGCGACAGAATAGACCATCTAGAGCACTGGTTCTTAACATCCTTTAAGGAATGTCTTTAAATGTAGATGCCTTCAGACCTACTGAATCAGTGGGGCCCAGACACCTATGATTTTCATAAGCGCCACAGGTGATTATGATGCTGCACAGTGGTACACATCCTTACTTCATCGAACAAACATTTCATGAGTGCCTTCTATTGATACCAAATTTCGAATATAAACATTTTCTTTTTAATATAGTTTCTTGGGTCACAAACTAACATGCAGCTTGAGGGAAAGGATCATGATACATGTTCTGAAAAAAGTACTTCATCACCCCACCCCCATTCTTATACCTAGCTGGGCATATAGTAGGCAAATGTTGCATTGCTTTGGTCACCAGCTCCTCAAATAAAACATGGTGCTACATCTTCAGGCACTGCACCAGAGAATTTTTTTTAAACCTGGACTTTGTAAGTATCCAAAGAAATCTGCATGGGGTGTGTGTGTGTGTGTGTGTGTGTGTGTGTGTGTATTCTTAATTCTGCATTGAGACTAAGCCAGCAACACTCAGATCGTAGCATTAAACTTCTGTTTTGAAGTTTGGCTATGAACCCAAAGTAAAACATACAAACCAGGAAATGCATATCAAAATAGGGAAGATAAATATCTCAAAAAATATACTTTTCTTTCTTTCTACATACTACAATCCTCATTTCTTTCCTATTCTCATATCACGTCCGTTCCCTAGACAATATTCAAATAACTGAGTGCCATTTGGCTCTTTTGAACCAGGAACTTAGAAAACTGCTTCTCAAACTTTGTTCATCCTGAAAGCACACACTGTAGCTCAAGTGAGCATGTACAATCACCGCTAGATCGTGAGAGTTGGGAGGAAGGCATTTCAGATGCTGTGTTATGCTCTCCCTCTCTGTGGTTTGCATCTTAAGAGAAGCATGGCACGAAGCCGGCAGTGACCAAGGGGCACCAGTGTAAAACGGCTTTTCCTGAGGGAAGAGTTCCAATGTGATGGACGTGGGAGATGAATCTGGTCAACATTTGGGCAACAAATGACTCCAACTGTGTTTACTGAGGGAGCAAACACCCACCCGCATGTGACAGGGTCTTCAAGCTGTTGGAAAGGGGGAGAAAGACCATCTCAGATCTTTTGTTAGGCTCGTTAGAGAAGAGTAGGAAGGCATGTGGAAGGGAAATAAAACACTTTTAAGAGATAATGGGGAACAAGCTAGTGCTGGCACATCAGCACAGAGAACTCGCCAGTGTCCTTCACTGCCTGTGAAGGAGATGAAAAGACCAGCAAAGAAACAAAGCCACTTCCGTGGGGTGCAACAGGCCAACTTTACCAACAAGATGCTCCATGACCTTAAATATCTCCCTACCTGCTCTCTACAAACTCTTTAGAATAACTCAGTGACTTCTCTCCTGGTCTTCGAAAAATACTAATTTGGGGCAAGAAAAAAGGAAATCTTTTTCAAAAAGTACAAGAAAAAGAGTCACAGCAATTGAAAGCATTCCTTACTTACCAATTTTGTAACGTCTTTCACATCATCAGTCACACGGTTCCTGCAGATTCCTTGAGTTTTGACGAGAGGACTAAATAGGAGCAGTTGAAGATAAATGCAAGTGATAATCCAAGTCTAAATGAAAACAGAAAACATGCTGGTGATCATCAGTGAAAATCCATAGTCACTAAAACTATTAACAATTAACATCTTCTGCCTTAATGTGGAAAAGGGAATCTACCTTTTTTTTTTTTTTTTTAACGCTACTGGCTTAAATACAATTAGATGCAATTAGATGCTGAGCTTTCAAACTATGCTGACCAAATTTTTAAAAAATTTTCTGTTAAAATATGGTTTGGATTTTTCATTTCAATGACAGTATTGTTAACTTGTGTCAAAAGCTTTCTACGGGCAATTCCCCAATGGCAATTAGGAATGAACTTGTAGCAACATGTGAAGGAGTTATCACTTAAGGTGTTTTCTAAAAACTAGGGAATGCATAAAATTCATACCTTAAGGCACCAAAAGAAACTTTCTCTACTTTAAATGTAGACTGTTTGACAAGTAGCAGCAAAACCCTGAGCAGTGCTTTAGTCCGATAATCTAATAGTATACCCAGTTAAAGTGAGGGGGAGAGAGAGAGATTTAGATATAGGACAGAATTTAACCTAATTTGTGAGACATCAAAAGAATCATTGTTTTGAATCACAGCTTTTTGGCCATTTATTGGCAGACCATAACCAATATGTCAATTAATAAGGAAAAATATTTTCTTAGTCAATGGGAAGACATTCTTGAATCCTAGCATGAACCCACACTCACACGCCCCCCAAAACACCTCTCTTTGAAAATAACTCTTTCAAATATGTAAAATAGTTACCTTTGTGCATGGCTTATTTTTTCTTATTACACTATATTTTATGTTTTTAAAAATCTGGGCATCTATTTTTTTTCTTCAGTATCTTTACAACACATAGCAGAACCTTGAATATAAAAAGCTCTTAATAAATATTTGCTGGATGAATCAGTGACCAAGGTAAAAAAAAAAAAAGAGTGTAATGCTTCAAATTTGATACCTGTTTATTGAGCCTGTATTATGAGACAGGGACTGAGCCAGTCACTAGAGAAACAAAGGTGATAAGACACCCTTGAAATGCAGATGCAGGTAAGTAGGTGACACCCACACCCAGTGATAAATGCTTTGGGAACTCAGAGGAGGAAAAAATTAATCAGTTGACCTTAAGGGAGACAACTCGTAGCAGAAAGACAGTGCCAAGAAAAGCCAGAGAGAAAATGTGACTCTGGCTGGATTTTAGGGGACAAAAGAAGAGTTTGCAAGAGTTGACAAGGAAGGGACAAGTATTCCAGGAAAAATAAACAGCATGAGCAAAACATGGAGATGTGAAGATATTTTAAAATGTGAGAGTTCTTTTAAGAGTTAACATTCATCCATGGCATCTTAAAATTACACAAAGGCCCATCTGCACATGGCTAGAAATCTTTCCTATTTATTATGTAACCAGCCATGTATTATATGGAACTGGATTATTATTCTCAATTAATATCTGCAAGCTAAATAGATTTTACACTGGACCAAATTGTAATTATCATTTACTAAAATTTCTAAGACTACAATGCTACCTACATAGATAATAGTGGCTTCGAAACAAAACTAAAACCCTTTTATTGTTTTACCACTGTAATCTACGTATTTCAGCAGTAATCCTGCTTAATTTTGTTTAAGGCTACTTTGAGCACGGTGGGGTCCCACTTTTCATAGCAGCATCTCCCTTGGACCAAAATGAAGACTGAATTGTGTAAATGATTTGTTTGGGGGATGATTCTTCTTTTTGGACAATCCCAACACATAAAATATCCTCTAATATCCCTTCATGTACGTAAGTATAATTGCTTAAACTCAAGCTTTCTTTTATACTGTCATTGCTAAGACCTAACCCTCCCTTGAAATATATTTCTCCGAGATCCTCTTCCATGATATGATTTTGGAATCTTCCCTAAGGACCTCTGTAAATGGCCAATCTCACTAATAACCATATTCATATTCTAGGCTCTAAGAAATATAAAGGCATGGGGTGGGGGAGGGGGAACTGGAGGAAGGTGGTCAAAAGGTACAAACTTCCAGTCATAAGATAAATAAGTACTAGGGACGTAATGTACAACATGATCAATATAATTCACACTGCTGTATGTTACGTAAGAAAGTTAAGAGAGTATATCCTAAGAGTTCTCATCACAAGGAAAAACATTTCTATTTCTTTTGTATTTATATAGATTTTGTATCTATATGAGATGGCAGATGTTCTTAATATGGTAGTCACTGAATGATGTATGCAAGTCAAATAATTATGCTGTACACCTTAAACTTATACAACGTATATGTCAATTATATCTCAATAAGACTAGACGGAAGAAAAGAAATATAAGGGCAGAAATTCTGTTGACTTCTCGCTGCCATGTCTTATGCCTGACACTGAAGAAACTACACAAACATTTGTTCACTCATTCATTCATTCAGCAAATATTTATTAAGCACCTAGTGCTACTGTGTGCCAGGCACTGTTCTAGATGCTGGGGATACATTAGTTAAAAAAAAAAAAGCAAAAATTCCTGCCATCATAAGCTTGGCTTCTAGTGAGGGAAGGCAGACCATAACCAATAAACATAATAAATAACCAGATTATATAGTAGGTCAAAGGTGTGCTGTGAAAAAAGAAAAATTAGATCACACTAAAGGGGATTAGAATTATAATGCCTACTCTGCTCTACTAGCAGCATGGTCTTAGGTTCAAGGTGACAATCACACTCATGAGGCATCAGAGGCTTCATGCAGCGCCAAGTGTACTACTGAGCTGATATCTGATGGGGCCTCATTGGGAAGGCAATGTTTTATCAAAGATTAGATGGAGCTAAGGGAGTTATCCAAGCAGGTGTCTGTGGGAGAGTACTATAGACAGAGAGGCTAGTGCAAAGGCCCTAAGGTCTATTTCGTGTTGTTGTTGTTTTCAATTGAATCTTTCAAGATACTTTATTATAAAAGTAATATATCATCATTATCAAACATTTGGAGAAGAAAAAAAACTTAGTTGGAATGTCACTACCCTGACAACTTTTAGAAAGTATATCTTTTTTCCCCATTATTATAAAATAAATGCATACTCATTGATTTAAGGAATCTGCTTTATTTAAGGAACAGCAAGAATAAACCAGGGGGGGCAGTGAAGATGATGATGTCAGAGAGAATGGAGAGGCCAGATCATGTAGGGTCTTGTATACCCACCTGGACTTTTGACTTTTACTGTGAACGAAAAGGGATTCATTGCAGGATTTTGAGCATAGGAGAGATACGACATATTTAAAACTTTTTTTAAAGAGATTGTTTGGAAGTTTCTTACAAAACTGAACATATTCTTACCATATGATCCAGCAATCATGCTCCTTGGTTCTATCCCAAAGAGCTGAAAATCTGTGTCTATACAAAAACCTGCACACTGATTTTTATAGCAGCTTATTCAAAATTGCCAAAATTTGGAAGCAACCAGGATGTCCTTCAGCAGGTGAATAGTTAAATAAACTGTGGTATATCTGGGGAATGGACTTTTACTCAGCACTAAAAAGAAATGAGCTATGAAGCCATAAAAAGACACAGAGGAAAAAAATGCATATTACTAAGTGAAGAAGCCAATCTGAAAAGGCTATACACTGTTTTGATTCCAACTACTATGACATTCTAGAAAAGGCAAAACTATGGAAACAGTAAAAAGATCAGTGGTTGCCAGGGGTTGGAGGGGAAGGGATGAATAGAGCACAGAGGATTTTTAGGGCAGTGAAAGTACTCTATATGATACTATAATTCTGAATACATGTAATTATACATTTGTCTAAACTCATAGAATGTTCAACACCAAGAGTAAACCCTAGTGTAGACTATGGGCTCTGGGTGATTAAGATGTGTCAAGGTAGGTTCCTCAGTTGCAACAAATGCACCACTCTGGTGGGGATGTTGATAACGGAGGGGGCCATGCATGTGTGGGGGGCAGGGGGCACTGGGGAAATCTCTGTACCTTCCTCTCAATTTTGCTATGAACTGCTCTAAAAATATAAATTATTTCCAAAAAAAAAAGAGATCACTTTTATTGCTGTGACTTTAGGCTAACAATAGGTAGAAACAGAGTGACCAGTTTGGGGCTATTGCTATAATCCAAGCAAGAAAGGGTCGTAGCAGTGCATTGCCCAGAGGTGGTTAGATTCTGGATGCCTCCTGAAGATTGAGCCGATAGGATTTCCTGACAGTTGGAGAGTGCTTTGAGAGAGAGTCAAAGACAACTCCAAGGATTCTGGTCTGAGCAACTGGGAAGGATGGTGTTGCCATCAAGTGATATGGAGAAGGCTGAGGGGTAGAGAAGATTTGGGGGGCAGATCTGGAGTTAAGTTTTGAGTGTGCTCAGTTTGAGATGTGTTTTGAGACATCCTAGTGATGAAACTAGGTCAGGATATTTCAATCTGGATTGAGGAGGGAAGTTTGGGCTGGATATATAAATATGACAGCTTTTGATATATAAATGGAGTTTTAAGCAAAAGAGTGGATGAGACCATCAAGGGAGTGAGTACAAACGGGAAAAAGAACAAAGAACTGGATCCTATGGTGCTCTAACCTTAAGAGGTCTGGCAAAAGATTTAGAACACACAAAGGAGCCTGAGAGAGGAGCCAGAGGAGGAGGAAGAACCCAAGTTAAAAAAAAAAAGAAAAAAAGAAAAAGTAAAAGTACCTTAAGGAGAAGGTTAAACTATGAAACTATGTCAAATACTTGCAATAGGTCAAGTAAGATGAGGACTGAGAACTGGTCACTGGATTTAGTAGCATAGTCACTGGTGACACTAACAAGAGCACTTTTATTGAAGCAGTTTGGGAAAGGCCAGGCAGGAGTGGATTTAACAGAGCATGAGAGGTGAGTGATTAAAACCAGTGCATATAGACAGCTCTTTTAAGCGGTGTCCTTCAAAGGAGAGCAAATAGATAAATGAACAAAGAAATAAGTAAAAACAAAGTGAGATGGGAGTTGGTGAGGAATTAGGTTGGGGGGAGGGGAGAGTCTTATTTATAAGATGGTAAAAATACCAGGATGTCTGTATGCCTATGGGGATGGTCCAGTAGGAGGTGCAATTGGCACTGTGGGTCAGAACAGAGAGACATCAGATGTCCTTGAGAAGACAGGAAGGGGTGAGATCCTGTCTCAAGCAGAGGGCCTGGCTTTAAATAGAGTACATACTGTCGTTCATCAGTACCATCAGGCAGGATGTCTGAATGTGTATGCAGATGCTTGTGCTTTCTGAACAATACAGTGAATAACAGTTTCCACTTACTGAACATTTACTATGTACCAAACATTTTGTCTAGCTTACCACAAACAAAATTTAAGTTTCATCTATCCTAATTCTGAAGATGAAGAAACTGAGGTAGAGAGAGATTCAGTGACTTCTAAGTGGTGAGATCAGGACGAAAACTCAGGTCTGTCCAATTCGAAATCCTGTCCTCTTCACCACCTCATACTGTCACAGCACTTCAAGAAAGCTGTTACATCACTGGTGAGGACTCTGACACCATCTCTCCAAGACTTTAATAATTTTTCAAATATCACGCATATGGAGACAAGTTTGTTCCCTATTCCAAGCCAAAGCTGAATATTGTACATTTTTCAGAACTTTTAATTTTATAATTTTTATATATGTTCTTTGATAGTTTAAAAATATAATACAGACTTCTATAATAATTGCAAAATAATTTCACCAGGGCAGCATTTTTTTTTTTGGATCAGTTATATACAAACATCTGTACGGATGATTTTGCTCAATTTATTGGAGTCTATTTGGTTAGGACTAAACTTAAATCTGTTAATACGTTCAAATATCCCTGAGAGAATATAAATTGGTGCAGTCACTATGGAAAACAGTATGAAGGTGCCTCAAAAAACTAAAGATCGAGTTACCACATGATCCTGCAATCCCACCCCTGGACATATATCAGGAGAAAACTGTAATTCAAAAAGATACACGCACCCCAATGTTCACTGCAGCACTATTTACAATAGCCAAGACATGAAGACAACCTAAATGTCCATCAACAGATGAATGGGTAAAGAAGATGTGACACATATATACAATGGAATACTACTCAGCCATAAAATAGAATGAAATAATGCCATTTGCAGCAACATGGATAGACGTAGAGATTACCATACTAAGTGAAGTAAGTCAGACAGAGAAAGACAAACACAATATGATATCACTTATATCTGTTATCTAAAATATGACACATGAACTTATCTACGAAACAGAAACAGACTCACAGACATAGAGAACAGACTTGTGGTTGCCAAGGGGGAGGGAGGTGGGGGTGGGATGCAGCGGGAGTTTGGGATTAGCAGATGCAAACTGCTATATATAGAATGATTAAACAACAAGGTCCTACTGTATAGCACAGAGAATTATATTCAATATCCTGTGATAAACCATAATGGAAAAGAATATGAAAAAGAATGTGTGTGTATGTGTATGTGTGTGTGTGTATATATATATATATGTATAACTGAATCACTTTGCTGTACACCTGAAATTAACACACTGTAAATCAACTATACTTCAATAAAATAAATTAAAAATAAATTAAAAATAAAAACCAAGTATCCCTGAGAAACTTATATTTCATGAGGCATTTTATTTTAAAGCTATTAAGTAAACTGATATTTTAATTTAATTTTGTATATACAGTTAACCCTTGAGCAATGCAGGAGTCATCCGTGTATAATTTATAGTCAGCCTTCCCTATCCCTGGTTCCTCAGCATCCGGGGATTCAACCAACCTGGGACCATGTAGTACTGCAAGTATTTACTATTGAAAAATATCCACATATAAGTGGACCCATGCAGTTTCAAACGCATGTTGTTCAAGGATCAAGTACTTTGCTACTGATGAGTATTCACCTTTCATAAAATTCAATCATTCACTCAGGCATAACTAAACATTAGGATGGGGGAGCAGTCAAAGCAGAAATGTACTGAGAATTCTGCACAGCAGTAGTAATACCTCCCTATCAGTATTCTTGGGAGAGGGCCGCAATGAGGAGCTTACTTCTTTAAATGGAAAAGTATTTTTTCCATATTATTCTATGCAGAAATTTTTCTAATATATAGTACACACATTTCCCTGATTTCCTAAACAGTGGCTAGAAATATTAAACTTTGCTTCTCTTTGATGATTCATTTTCATCAAATAAAGGGAAGAGTAAATGAAATAAGCCAGACACAGAAAGACAAATATCGTATGATCTCACTTATGTGTGGAATCCAGAAAAAGAAAAGTCGAACTCATAGTAACAAAGAGTAGAACAGAAAGGTGGGTGCCAGAGGCTAGGGGGTAGAGGAAAATGGGGAGATATTGATTAAAGGGTACAAATTTTCAGTTATAAGATGAGTAAGTTCTGAAGACCTAATGTACAGCATTTTGACTACAGCTAATAATACTATATTGTTTACTTGACATTTCCTAAGAGAGTGGATCCCAAGTGTTTTCACCACACACAGAAAAAAGGGTAACGGGATAGTTTGACTGTAGTCATCATTTCACAATGTATCCATATATCAAGACATCCCATTGTGCACCTTAAATATATACAATTTTATTTGTCAGTCACACCTCAATAAAGCTGGTGGGAAAAAGCATTTTGGTTATGTAGCTGTGACTGCCCACCTCCAAGGAGCTCCAAATTTTACTGTACTTGTTTGAACGACTGCTTTTACAATTTTATTTTCATTTTTGTTGGTTTGTTTCTTAGTTTACCTATTTCTCCCATACTGTCAGGTCATTATTTGCAACATATTTTTACTGTTAACGTGCCCATCTCTAGCCTCCTGTAGTCCCGGAGGCAAACACAACACATGGCCCATGGGGGGTGCTTATAGTAGGCAGAATAATAGCAAAAAGACGGCCACGTCTTAATTTTCTTGGAATTTGTGACTATATTGACTTATATGGCAAAATGGACTTTGCAGATGTGATTAAGTGAAGGACCTTGATGTGGAGAGATTATCCTGGATTCTCTGAGTCCCATCTAATCACACAGGTCCTTACAAACTGAGAACGTTTCCAGCTCTGGTCAGAGAGATGCAGTGATGGGAGAAGGGTCAGAAAGATGTGACACGACAAGGACTTGACTTGCCATTGCTGGCACTGGAGATGGAGGAAAGGGGCCAGGAGTCAAGAAATGCAAGTGGCTTCTAGAAGCTGAAATAAGGCAAGGAAACAGTCTCCCTTAGAGCCTTCAGGAAGGCACAGTGTCATCGACAGCTCGCTTTTAGCCCAATAAGCCCCATTTTGGACTTCTGAATCTCCAAAACCATAATATCATAAATCTGTATTGTTTTAGGTCACTAAATTGGTGGTGATTTATTCCAACAGCAAGAGAAAAATAAATCAGAGCTCAATAAACTTACTTTCTGGGTGAATTACTGAATGAATGGAGCAGTGTGCAATGTTCAAGCTGTTCCTGGTAAGGAAAACATACTGCCCCGCCAGTATTCTGGGCCCCCAACGCCTGTTTTAAGCAAAGCAGCTCAGTTTTTTTTCTGTTCTATTTGTTCATGCTTCTGGGTAAAATTTTGTTCGAACAAAGGTTTCCAAGGGCAAAAAAGAAAAAAAGTTCACGCTTTTGAAAACTGGTAGTGTGATGGCAGGGTATAGAAGATGGATCCAGAAAACCTCTGAGCCCCACCATGTGACCTCAAACACGCCAGTGAATCCTTCGGAGTATCTGTTTATCAGTCTCTAAAATGAGAATCGTTTTTGCCTTACCCATTCATGGAGTGGTGGTGAGAATCTTTTCAAACCACAGGTGTTGTGCAATGATTTGCTGTGTGGATTATAGGTTTTGGATTGTCTAGAAATCAGGGAAACAAGTGCTTAAAAACCATACAAATAAGAGAGTCCGGGAAAGGACTTCATAGAATCAATCTTGCATGAACAAAGAGTCTGACCTTTAGTACATGGGTATGTTGATGCTGATTTGGGAGTCAGGTGCATTTTTCAATTTATTTCTTAGTTCTCAACTGTGTTGAGAGTAGCTTCGGTTAATAGACAATTGACTTCCAATGGAGTTTTCTCTCTCTTCCTCTTTCTCTAACTTCTGGAGACTCCAACAAGGGTATTCGGGTGCCTGAACATGTGGGCAGGTGCGCACACACACATCGTATTAGATAGAAAGCTGAAGCGAAATGTCCCTGCATTTGTGACTTCTGCTCTAAAATGTATCGTTTCCATTTGGGTAATCATCTCTTGCTGTTTTTTCTGTAACACTCTCTGCTTCTGCATATGACATTTTTCTTTGGCTACTTTGTTTTTAGCATCGTACAACTCTTCTCTCTAGGTCACACTTGTTGTGTGATAACCTCTCATTTCACGATAACCTCTCACTGCACGGTCACATTAAACTAATCTTATTGTCGGCAGTTCTAGATTTTTTTAAATTTAGAGGCATGCGTCAAAAGTGTCCCCCATGTACTCTGCACAACACACAAAATTCCAATAACCCTTTCATTGCTAAAAGTTGCCTTCAATTTATTTACATGATGAAAAAACTAATGAGAAATCCTTATGCACTGTTAGAACTAAAATATGCAGTAGAAACAGTCGTGGCGGAGGGAAGAAATAGTGACTAAAATACACACTCAATTGTGAATGACAGATATAGCAGGTCTCTTTCTGGGAGCAGGTTTTAACAGTGGCAGATGGTACTGAAAAGGAACTTTAAAAGGGAAAATTTACAGGAAGACAAGGCTGGAGACTCTGAAGGCAAAAGTCTTCCTTAAATCTCATTTTTGTTGAGAACCAATCTCAACAGACCCCAGTGGAATATTCACCCATTCATCAATTCTTCCTGAGCATAACAGCCTTCCTTACAATAAAAAGCCACATGCCAGAGAAAGGAACTGCAAAGCCCCCCTAAAGCAAACTATTTACTTGATCTGAACATATGTTATTACACAGAAGTCAAGTTGCAGACTCCTTTCCTTTAGTAGAAACTAACATGCATGCAGCCCAAGAACATCAGGGCAACATATGCTGTTCAGGAAACCAGAAGATTCCAATCTTCTAAACTTGGGGAAAAAAAACAAACTTTTCTATGACCATGAGAAGTGGTTATAAAATATTCATTGACAGGATCCACGTTACAGACTTCCCAAAGTCGAAAAGGTATGTGGGGCATCTGTGTAGCTCGTTTTCTTTATGCAGAGAACTACAAAATAGTACTAGGACTGCCCTGAACAAAACAGCAGCTGCTGCCAGAAACAACATTCATCTCTTCTTTAATCTCGCCTGCCAGCTAGCCAAGCAGGCAGTTCCCTTGCAGCCCAAATGTGCTTTGGAAGAGAGCCAACTGGCTCAGCTACCCAGAGCCAGGAAAGCAAGTTACCAAGATACAGGTATAGGAATTAGTCCTGAGTTCAGATTTTCTGCGGTCATAGGAACCATACCCTCCCAAAATAATCTTAACCTAAACCAACAACAGACTGTCGGTCAGTGAATAACGGTTTAATTCTATATGACTTCTTCCTTAAGATTTTTTATTGCTCAACAAGATTTTACCATTCAACATTATGAAGGAAATACCTAAGCAACTTACACTGACTCAAATTCTTCTCTACTGATTTTCCAGTAATCTCGAAGGGTCAAAGGAGACCGCAGATTGGTCGTTTTTAGTGCTATGAGGAAAGGAGACATTAACAGGCCAATTAAGTGCAACTCAAACCAGCTTGAAGTCCAAGTTGGTCCACTAAAATCCTGTAAAGTTACTCACTCTTCTGCCTCTCTCAATGCAGATCTTTTTGAGAAGGAGAATATTTGGAAATATGGGTAAGTATGCTCTTATAACAAAATCTGAACATCCTAGAAGTGAATTGCTTAATAGAAAAAGGTAGACAACGGCTTTAAGGTAAAAGGAGAACTTAAGGATTTCAAGGTATTCAATCTATAGGAAAAAATGGGGAGACGGGGAGAATTACCCTGTGACAGTTCATCCTTATTCTATATTTAAATGCTACTTAATGACTCATGCGAAATGACTCACATATATTGTGAGTCAATATATTTCCCACATATATGTGGGAAATGACTCACATATATTGACTCCTACTAAGGGCCACACATAGCAGTTTGCAGACATTATTTCGTATCATCTTCCCATCAACCAGGTAGATTATTTTTATCCCATTTTGTAGGTGAGTAACACATGATTCAATGAGATTAAGTAACTTGTTTATGGCTACACTGCTAGTAAATCCCTGGACCAAGTTTATTCTTTTAATTTAATTTTATTGAAGTATAGTTGATTTACAGTGTTTTAGGTATACAGCAAAGTAATTCAGTTGAATATATATATTCTTTTCCATTCTTAGGTTATTACAAGATATTGAATATAGTTCCCTGTGCTATACAGTAGGTCCTTGTAGTTTATCTATTTTATATATAGTAATGTGCATCTGTTAATCTCAAATTCCTAATTTATCCCTCCCTCCCTTTCCCCTTTGGTAACCGTAAGTTTGTTTTCTATGTCTGTGAGTCTATTTCTGTTTTGTAAATAAGTTCCCTTGTTTCTTTCTTTCTTTTTTTTTTTTAAGATTCCACATATCAGTGATCTCATATGATGTTTGTCTTTCTCTGTCTGACCTACTTCACTTAGTATGATAATCTTTAGGTCCATCCATGTTGCTGCAAATGGCATTATTTCATTCTTTTTTATGGCTGGGTGACATTGCATTGTGTATATGTATCACATCTTCTTTATCCATTCATCTGTTGATGGACATTTAGGTTGTTTCCATGTCTGGGCTCTTGTAAATAGTGCTATAATGAACATTGGGGTGCATGTATCTTTTTGAATTACAGTTTTCTCTGGATATATGCCGAGGAGTGGGATTGCAGGATCACATGGCAACTCTATCTTTGGCTTTTTAAGGAACCTCCATACTGTTCTCCATAGTGGCTGTACCAATTTACATTCCCACCAAGAGTGTAGGAGGGTTCCCTTTTCTCCATATCCTCTCCAGCATTTATTATTTGTTGACTTTTTGATGATGGCCATTCTGACTGGTGTGAGGTGATACCTCATTGTAGTTTTGATTTGCATTTCCCTAATAACTAGCGATGTGGAGCATCTTTTCATGTGCCCATTGGCCATCTGTATGCCTGGACCAAGTTTAAATCAAGACTAGAAAGAAAAACACTGGGCCAATCAGATAATAAAACTGACTTCATTTATATCTAATGAACAATTAAGTTTCATGTACAATGCCTATGCTGTGGACAGCATATAGGTCTCTTGAACTGCATCAATTTCTAATTGAAACAACAATGTCAAATTATGACCAGGCTGGATTAACAAGTAGTGCATGTAAATCAGGTTATACTTGCAGTAGCTTAAAAAAAAAAATGCATAGCTAGAGGGAGAGGAGAGCTCAAAAAAAGTGATAAGTGGTTCTTTCTGATAAAAACAAAACTGAGTGCTTTCAGACTTCTAAGAAGAGCTATTTATGCTATTTATTCATTCAACAGACACATATGGAGTACCTGATAATTACAGAAGGTAAAGATACAGAAGATATGGTCACGGCCTCAGGAAGCTCAAGCTCTTGGCAAACACAGCAGGTGGAGTATCTAAGAAGGGAAGGGCCCAGAGGGACAGCTAAACCTGACTTTGGGGTCGGGGAGGGAGACTGAGGGAGGGGCTCAGAGATAGCTTCTGGGAGGAGACATCTTTTCCAAAGGTGAGTGGAAGGTAGCCAGGTCAAAGGGAGCTGGGGCAAAGACCCCTGACAGAGAAAGTAAAGAAGCAGGTGCCCACAGAAGTGAGGGAAGTGAAAAATGAGTTTCAAGGAATAAGCAACAATAGATGAGGCTAGAAAGATATGCAGAGGTCCTCCCAATTTTGCTAATTGATTTGGATTTTATCTTAAAGGCACTGGGGAGCTCCTGGCAGACTCTAAGCAGAGGAGTATCAAGATCTGATTTATTTTTGAAAAGTTTATCAGTCATCAGAATGAAGGATACGTGGGGTGGAGGGGGGCAGCCAAAACGCCTGCGGGCAGGAGGTCAGTTAGGAGGTCAATGAAGTTATCCAGAGGCCACATGAGGAGGGCCTTAACTAGCAAATGGCAGTGGGAATGGAGAGAGACAAATTTAAGAGGATGTAGAAGTAAAAAGGAAGAACTTGGGTGACTGACAGAAAGCGTGTAGGGTATCAGGGGGAGAGTCACAAATGACTTCTGTGCTCCAGTTTGGGTGACTGAGGCAGAAGTGGTGCTATTCCCTGAGCCAGGATATGTAGCAGAAGTGGCAGCTGGGGATTGGAAGTTATCACACAAAACCCTGGAGAATACCATTATATAAGAAGAAAAAATTATCTGCATAGGAGACAAGAGAATGAGAAGCCAAATACATGAGAGGCAAATCAGTTGATTTGGGGGTACTGTGGCCAATAGGAAAAAAAAGTACCAAAGGGAGAGTATAATCAATAAAATAAGCACTGAAAATATGTCAACCTGTTGGTTGTTGAAGAGGACCTAATGGAGCTGACCTTGATGAGGACAGTTTCCATGGAGTGAGACCATGCAGGATGAACCATAGGGGTCAGTGAGAGTGAGGGAATTTCAAGGGCATACTACAACAGAGTGGTAATGTCTGGAAGGGCTAGAAAGTTCAGTTCAGTCTTGGTAGATGAGAAGAGACATCTCTGAAAGAAGGGGGCTAAAATGATAAACCAAGCCTTCTTCCTCCTTAAATAGCCTGTGCATGGGGGAACCCACCTGTGGTTAAGGAGAACCAGGTTAGCTCAGAGACTTTGCCCCTGTGTGAAAATACCTACAAAGGATTTCTACCTCAGGCTAGAATGTAGGGTCTAGGTATTCAAGTTTTATTATTTTTAATAGAGGCATACGTGATAGAATAAGTATTTGTGCCAGCAGTATAGATTTCATCAGAAACAATGGTAATAGGTCATTAGCTATTCATAAATATAGGTCTTCAGCAGTTTTATAAATGCAGAGGGAGGGCTTCCCTGGTGGCGCAGTGGTTGAGAATCTGCCTGCCAATGCAGGGGACACGGGTTCGAGCCCTGGTCTGGGAAGATCCCACATGCCGCGGAGCAACTAGGCCCGTGAGCCACAATTACTGAGCCTGCGCGTCTGGAGCCTGTGCTCCGCAACAAGAGAGGCCGCGATAATGAGAGGACCGCGCACCGCGATGAAGAGTGGCCCCCACTTGCCGCAACTAGAGAAAGCCCTCGCACAGAAACGAAGACCCAGCACAGCCATAAATAAATAAATAAATTAAAATAAATTTTAAAATGGTTAAAAAAAATGCAGAGGGAAAGGATGTATTTTACAGATATGAGAGTTGATGACTAATTCTAATCAATATTATGAGAAGATGACATGTAACAAACCGAACTGGTCTAGAAAACTGGTGGGTGCGAGTTCACCATTGAACCTAGATTTACATATCTGTTGCCAATTCTTTTTGCTATAAGTGTTTATTTTCAAAAAAAAAATAAGAGCGACAGGCCCTCAACATTGGCAAGTACAGGAATATCGCCAGAAAAAAAAAAATGACAGTTCTGAAATCCACATACCCAAATTCAGCACTTCGTGGGCACTGATTCTTTGGGGATGGCATTGTTCACTATTATGTCAATTAGTTGCTCTTAAAATTGAACCATGATGACATGCAATCTGAGGGTTGTAGCTTTCCAAAAACAGCTCCAAAAACCTAAATCATGATTTGTATTCTTCCAACTGTGTGACTCTCTTCTGAAATTGTGATCTCCTGTAAATCAAAAGTTCTGCAAAATCTGTACAATCTTCTGAACTCCAAACAACTGAGAGATGGAAAATGAGCGTGGGCTCCACGTGCTGACTCCATGCACTGAATTTGGACTGAATGCCTAAACTTCCTAGAACTTCTTGTGTTTTTTTCCCCTATGGCTGTAATTAAATGTGCTCAGATGTTTTGTCAGATCAGCTACTGGGAGTCTGACAAGTTTGGTCTCACAGGCCCTTTTAATTTTTAAGAAGACTCAATCTGAGGAAGCAGCTCAGGAAATCTCCAACAAAAGTTTTTGTTTGTTTGTTTCCCACCTGGGTTTTTGGACTACAAATAAACTAAACCTTCATACTCTGCTGGAACTGTTCCAAGTAGCATCAAAACAAGGGGGTCAAAGGCCTGAGCTCAAAGGACACTCACAATCTTGATCATTTTCTCCATCACATCAGATGACAAGCCAGATTTGCAAAGGTCACTGTATGAGCTTCCCTGATTATGCGATGTGTGCTGGACATACCAAGTGCCTCTGGTTGAACTGAAAAAACTGTTGAAATGTACCCCTTCATGGAAGGTGCCCCAACTGAAACAAGGGGAGTTGCTGTCTTATGTTTAGATCAAAGTGTAATCATCTGGGGGTATTTATTTAGAATGCAGATTCCTGGGCATCATGTGGAATCCAAAATTCTGAAGGTCCATCTCAGGAATGTGTACTTTTAATTTTTATTTTTTTAAATTTATTTATTTATGGCTGTGTTGGGTTTTCGTTTCTGTGCGGGGGCTTTCTCTAGTTGCGGCAAGCGGGGGCCACTCTTCATCGCGGTGCGCGGGCCTCTCACTATCGCGGCCTCTCTTGTTGCGGAGCACAGGCTCCAGACGCGCAGGCTCAGTAATTGTGGCTCACGGGCCTAGCTGCTCCGCGGCATGTGGGATCTTCCCAGACCAGGGCTCGAACCCGTGTCCCCTGCATTAGCAGGCAGATTCTCAACCACTGCGCCACCAGGGAAGCCCAGGAATGTGTACTTTTAACAAGATTCTTAGGTACTCTCTGAAGTCTTAGACATACTATTTTAGGCTGTACTAGCTCATGGGTGCTATATCATTAGAGAAGACAAAAATGTCTGAAAAGGTAAATGAGGTTGCATTTGGTTCAAGGGCTACATATTAGATACTCCTGATTTAGAGAAACTGGGAAAAAGAAAAGTTAAGTAATGAGTGTAGAGGATACTGTGAGTTGACTCAATTCCCATTCCCGCTCTCTCTGAGCATATTCTTCTATACTGTAGTGGCTGCAAAATTAAAATCTCCATGTCTTGGACTCCATTGCAGTTAGCTAAAGTTGCAGGTATGACTTAGGTTTCAGCAGTCAGGCACAACTCTGCAAGATTCGATGTGGAAAGAAAATCCTGGAGAAGAGAAGCTGGATGGATGCAGGGGAGGCACTTTGCTGGGTGGTAGTGAGGCAGTGAGACCCTGCCGCCAGCAGCGGTCCTGGCCGTACAGCACTTGCTGTTATGTAGCTGCTTTACCGATTGCCTTGGACTTAACTGTGTTCTGGGTTATGGGAGTGTTCTGAAATCTCAACCTGTTGTTCTAGCCCTTCCGGTGGTTTTATAACCCATTCAATAAACTTCAATATATCCCTTTATGTTTAAACTAGCTAGAGTAGATTAATTGTCTGCAACTAAACCCTAAGCACTAGGAGAGAAAAATCCAAGTTACTGAGCATTTATTTCTCATAAAGGTCAGTCTAAACTTTCCTTAGGAATTTTTCATTAGTATTTCAAAATTCAAATTGTAAAATAACAATCGTTTAAATTTTATCTTTAAAAGGCAGTTTTAAAAAAATGTATTTATTTATTTATGTCTGCCTTGGGTCTTTGTTGCTGCACGTGGGCTTTCTCTAGTTGCGGCGAGCGGGGGCTACTCTTCACTGTGGTACGTGGGCTTCTCATTGCGGTGGCTTCTCTTGTTGCGGAGCACGGGCTCTAGGTGTGTGGGCTTCAGTAGTTGTGGCTCGCGGGCTCTAGAGCGCAGGCTCAGTAGTTGTGGTGCACGGGCTTAGTTGCTCTGCGGCCTGTGGGGTCTCCCTGGACCAGGGCTCAAACCCATGTCCCCTGCATTGGCAGGTGGATTCTTAACCACTACGCCACTGGGGAAGTCCTAAAAAGGCAGTTTTTGATTGACAATCCATGAGAATGTTAATGCAATTCTACCACCTGAAGCCCAGCAAAGCATCTGCCTTTGATGTGCTCAGGACATGTTCCTCTGATAACAATACACTTCAACTGCAGGTTCATTGCTTATGAAAGAGATGAGATGATGTTTAGAGAAGAAGAACATCAGCAAAGTAAGATGTAGATTCAAATCCTGATTCTGTCACTTACATGCTGCAACCTTCAACAAATTATGGAACCTCTCTGAGCCTCGGTTTTCTCATGGTGATAACATTTCTTTGGAGTTTTGAAAAGATTAATAAATAAGACAATGTTATAGTAGACCATGACATGACTGTTAATGCTATACTGGTATACCTCGGAGATACTGAGGGTTCAGTTCTAGACCACCACAATAAAGAGACTATTGCAATAAAGCAAGCAAGTCACACTCATTTTTTGGTTTCCCATTGCGTATAGAAGTTGTATTTACACTAATGCCATCATCTATTAAGTGTGCAATAGCATTACAACTTAAACAATGTACATATCTTAATTAGAAAATACTTTATTGTTGAAAAATGCTGACCATCATCTGAGCTTCAGCAAGTCATAGTAGTCACATCAAACATCACTGATCACAAATCACCATATTATAATAATGAAAAAGTTTGAAATACTGTGAAAATTTGTGATACAGAGACACAAAGTGAGCAAATGCTGGTGGAAAAGTGGCGCTGATAGACTTGGTCCAGGCAGGGTTGCCACCAACCTTCAATTTGTAAAAAAAAAAAAAAAAAAAACCACAAAACTGTAATATCTGGGAAGCACAATAAAGTGAAGCGCAATAAAACAAGGTAGGCCTGTAGTTATTATTTTATCACTACTACTAATTTTTTAAATGTTGACTTTTAAATTAAAAGCTATGCTAACAGTGGATGTCACAATCCCATTTATGTTCTGCTTCCCCCATAGATTAAAGATCAGCACAGCAAGGTGATAAAAAGAGGTTGTGAAACTGACCCTTGGGCTTGGATTTGGGATCAGCTCTCCCAAAGCGGGCAGGCCCATCTCTACCTGGAGCAAAAGTGAGACTGAATTGTTTGGGCAATGGGTGAATGTTAACCCGAATAGTAGAGTTTCAAAAGTCAACTTTAGCTTCAGTAATAATCCAAGATGGCTTAAGAAAACAAAGTGTGTTTACTCAAGCACAGAGAACGGTATAGAGTGGGGGGCTGGGAGGCGGTGATTCTAGAATCAGGCTGCCCTAGCTTTAATCTCTACTCTGCCACTGACTAACCTTGTGGCCTTTGGAAAGTTATTTCATCTTTCTGGGCTTCAGCTTCCTCACCTGTATTATGGGCCTAATAATAGAACTTACTTCACAAACTTCGCACAAAGGTATATACACACTTGGTATATAGTATCTGACAGCCAGCTCACCCTCATAAATGTCCATGATGGTTAGTATCACTGCTGTCTTTTCAACCACACCTGGAACAAGCATCCCCAGTAATGTCATTTCCAAAATTGAAGCCTGGTGGTTCAAGCCACAACTCTGAGCACCATCCTTGATCCTTCCCATTCCCCTAGCTCCATATCCACTCTCTCAAGTGCTATTAGTTCTACCAGCAAAATACATCCTGAAACATTCACTTCCCTCCATCTCATCTTGTACCACTACAGCTTGTGCCGAGCTTCCCTACTCCTGCCTGGAAGACTGCAAGGACCCTCTAAATAGCCTTCTTTGCTTTCATGCTTGCTACTCACAAGATTGTGGTCTTCAGGGAATGCAAAACATCACCACCTGCTTACAGCCTCTGAATGCTTTTCCATCACATTTACGATAAAATACAAACTCCTGCTCAAGGTATACAAGGCCCTATTTAACGCAGACTTGCCCACCTCCATGATCATTCTCACCATGCCCTCTTCCCACACCATACTCCAGCTACACTGGCCTCCTTTCTGTTCCTGAAACACCGGGAATGTATTCCTGCCTTAAGCCCTTTGCACTTACTATTACAAGCTTTCTCCCTCCTGGGCTCTGAAAGAGGCAAGTCGTTCTGATCATTCAGGCTTCAGTTCAGATATCACCTTCTAGGAGAAACCTTCTCAGGTGACCTGCCTTAAGCAGCTCCAGCACTCTCAGATCAATTTTATTTCCACCGAAGCACTTTTCATCAGAAATAAGAAACTGATGATAACCCAATTCGTTTACTCTCATCACCTGTTCCTTCTGACAAGTGTGCAAATGGGGTGAGGACGAGAATTATACTATTCTTGTTCATCATTCTTATCTCTAGCACCTTGAACTGCTCAAATACTCCTACCATCAAATTATCTTTCATATGGTACAGACCATTGTGGTAGCACTCTCTAAACTGTCTGAATAGAGAATAAATTCAGGTATGTGAAATGGGGCACAGATGAAGTCAGGACAGTGTGTGATTCACTCCTTAGCAGATGGTGGCCCTATCACACAATGGAATTGCAACATTACCCACCTGCTGTGCTTGTTACCTGTCTCCTGCTGGAGTTTGAGTCCCATAAGGCAAGTACTTTCCATCCCTCACTGTTTTGTCCAGAGTGGGTAGAGCAGTGCTGAGTACAGACAAGCCTTTCATAAATATTTGTTGAATGAATGAATGAAGGATAAACAGAAGAGTTTTGCTCATCCATTGGGCATAAACCACTGTCCTCCTTCCTATTCTTGGGTCCAATAACTGCTAAACCGTAATGATAACAAGGGTGAGTAATGTTGCAACATTCTCTTAATTATCCAAAATGTGACATTAGCTAAATGCTTCTCAGTTTGAACTTTTAAACTTTTTCTTTGCACCTTTAAATACTTCTCTAGCCCCATGAAAATGGAAAATTAGGATATAAAACCAGGGATAGACTGTAAGCCCCATGAAGAGCAGGAATAATGTGTTTTGCTCACTGCTGTAGCTTTAGCCTCTAGCACAGTGATCTGCTTGTAGTAAATGCTAAATAAACTATTTTTAATGAACAACCAGTGGAAAATGCCTTCACTGGCAGATGTGGCCAAAATGTGATAATAACCCAAAGTGCAGACCCGCCTGTAAAATCCCCAGATTCCCTTTCTAAAGGAACTAGATGAGTATCAAGTGTAGTTACTTTCCTTTACTGACTCAACGGGGGCAAAACAAAACAAAACAAAACAGAAAAACAAAAAAAAAACCCCACAGACCTGGAATGCAGACACTTTCCTACAGTAAGTTCAGTGGAAGTCTTTGAGAGGTCTACAATTTTATTTAGAATTCAGTATAAGATGCATCTATAAATTTCTTCCTCTCTCCCAATGAGCTGCAATCCATCAAAATTTCTAAAGCAGCCATGCATAAAAAATTATTCATGGTGATTCTGCACTGGTAAACACATGCAAGGAATATGATTTCATTTGGGAGCAGGGGTGTTCAGAAGTGATGACATAGGTTAAGCTTTTAAATGCTAATCTTATCTCTTCTCAAAGCACTGGATGACTCTTATCTGTCATCCCTACCAGAGAAGGCAAAAGAAAAAAAAAAAAAGCTCACACTCACAGAACTAAATTATTTTTTTTTTTACGTCATCCAGACCCATTCCTAGTTTGACTAAAGAATAAAATCAACTACCTTTGCTTCAGAGTAACACAGGCATAATATCACTGTTCCCCTCTGACAAGAGTTGTTTGCAAGAAGCAGAAAGTTGCATGCCAGACTACTCAGGAGTGGACTCAAATGACACTCCCCCTCACCACCCCTCCTCCAAAATAGGCTTTATTATTGCATTTTCATGCTAATAAGCATGATTAAGTGGCAAACTCTTTTATTCCGATTTTTCACCATGACATCATGGAATTGTGCTGAGCATTCTCCATAATATCACCATGTAGGAAGAGACTCCAAATTCAGCAGAGAAAGGAAGATGTAGGACAGAAATAAGAAAGGAGAAGACTTTTTACAATGTATCAGGATGTGAGTAGTGGCATCACACAGTTTATTATTACTATTTTTTAAAAGGTTCTGAGTTAACAATCTTCAAAGTAAATGTCAACTATTTTGTGTTCTGAAATTCTTCCTCAAAGATGACCTGGGAAGATTATCAATTAAGCTTCCTTGTTTAATAAAACAGAAGAAGAATATGGAAAATGTACTTTAAACCCTCAAGTCCTAACTCTAAATAATGCTAGGGGAAAATAAAAAGGAACTTTCTCCTTGGGTCAGGGAAGAAGATGAGTGAGTATCCATTGCAAGATTATCCTTTGGGCTTTTTTCAAAGCAGCTGCTTTGCTGTGGAATCAAAAGTGGCTGGAGGAATACATGTAAACAGGAAGACTGCTTGGAAAGCAAAGAGATTCTCTCACCATATAGGAGAGAATGGGAATCTCAGGAAATGAAGACAGGGCCGTGTATCCAGCTAAATGAAATTTAAAAGATATGCTTCAGCTGCTATATGATTCAAGTGCCAAATCTGCACAAGCCATTTTGCACATCCACTTCATTGTTTAATTTTTGTGTGTCATCTCCTCTTCTCATTTATGGTCCTTTTTGGAGATTTTGTTTGTAAATTGAGACAGGAGGTAGATTTCACTACTTGTAATGTGATTATTATCCAAAACTTGAAAAAGTTTTATGGGTTTCAGAAATGATAACCTTTCAGTTTACACACAAAACCAAGCAGCTTACCTGATTTAAAAAACAGAAAAAAAGAAAAGGTAAAATAGGCCATGCTGTAAGGTTGCATAACTTTAACAACTTCAGAATTTTTGAAAACTTGGCATCAAAATATTGGGTTGGCCAAAAAGTTCATTTGGGTTTTTCTGTAAGATGTTATGAAAACACCCAAACGAACTTTTTGGCCAACCCAATAGTTTTGTGAATGTTTTAAAGTACACAAATCTAAAAAATGTTAACTTTAGAGCACTGAATTGTAAAGCAGTTGTATCATTGCCTTGGGTCACTAAGATGGTGACTTCTAATCACAGATGAAATCTGAAAACATCACTTCTTATTAAATCCTTCTCCAACTTTCTTCCTCCACACTTAAATACGTCTTTGATCTTGAGTAATGAAACATCGCTTTTGCTAAATTCCTTAATCACATCAGTCTTAAATCCACAAATATCATTTAAAATGAACCATCTAAATTTCTCATATTGTCTATTGTCTCATATTTCTTTCATCAATTTCTTGCTAGAGATTATACACATCAGAATCTAAAACTACACAACATCCTTTCCTTGTCTATTGCACTGGCTAACCATTAACCAACACAAACCGTGGAAAGAAAATATGAAAGGAAGCTTCTTGAAAGTGGGTGAGCTGGAAAGAAGAATTCATTTACTCTATTTATAACAGTCTTATTCATTATTATGTATCAAGAAAAACATCTTACCTAGGCAAAAAGAGAAGATGTCAGCAATACTAATACTAAGCAAACAGACTGGGTTTAAGACTAACTAGTTGTAAGATGCTGAGCGACTTGCACAACCTTCCTAAGCCCACATTCCTCTTCTGTAAATGGAAGGATGATATAACCACCCTCATAGGTGGAGAGAATCAGGGGAGATAAAAGTATGTAACATACTTAGCTCAGGACCTGGCACATGGAATGAGCATCAGAATCATCATTTTCTTCATCATCATCAGCAGCAGTATTATGTACTAAAATCCTTTCTGGCTCTTACACCCTCTATAATCTTGAATTAGCAAGCACCATCTGGTGCCTGCTATTCAACCTACTGTGTTATTTCCTTAAAAATGGCCAGCAACTTGCCCCACCTTCCTCTTTTTGTAATCCATGGTCTCTACCCTCTTCTACAACCCCAAATGGCCCACTTCTCTCTCCAAACAGAATTATGTTTGAACAACGAATGTTTGTGCCAGGTGGTACTGCATGCACAGTTATATGCGTTTCCTATGTATGACATCAATGCGTGATAGTAATGTTCCTCCTACCTTCCAAATCACCCTCCTTGGTGCCAACCCGTGTGTCAATTAAGGTCAGCAGGCATAAAACTGTAAGTACTCAGATCCATGCTTAGAATGCTACAGTCAAAGATTCAGTCAAAGATACATCTGACGTGATTCATTAACTCATAGTTTGGTTCCAAAAACCTTTACTAAGATTTTGGTGTTGTACCACTAGCTGGGGATACCAACATGAGGCGATTTAGCCAGGTAGACAGCTAAGTAAGAAGATAATTTCATTGTATTGTTTTCAATATATGATTTTTTTTTAATGCTACAGAAGCACGGGGTAAGATCACTAAACACAAGGAAAGTGGGGGCAGGGAAGAAGGGCAAACAGACTTCAGGGAGGACTTCCGAGAGGAGGAACCATCTCAGCTAGACCAGCTGGACGATGAAGAGGGGCTATCAGGGCTTTCAGGACCAAATGCAGTGTGCAATATGTCACTATTTCACTGTACTTAACAAAGTGATGCCAGCATGAAATTTACCACTCAGGGAGCAGTAGAGATAAGCAACAGCCAATCACAGAGAATCTTGTACAGTGTGTTGAGGGTTTGGACTTTATCCTGCAGGCAATGTAAAGTCAATGGAGGATTTTAACCAGGGTAGTCACATGGTCAGACTTCCATTAATAATCTAGATTGTGTGCATTAGAGAGAATCTTTAAAATTACAGAATTCACTCTCCATTTTGTTGGATAACAAAATGGATGCCCTCGGAGGGATGAACCCCATATCAACACCACATAGTTGAATTTAGGATGTGGATCTCCTATACAGTCAGAAAGTGCTTGTTCTGACTTTCCTGCCTTGCCCCCCCCGCCCCCGCCCAAGTGCCAGGACACACATTTTCAAGGAAAGATGCAAAACTAAGTCCCTTTATAATCCAGCTCTCCTAAGTGACTTATAAAAACCAATGATTCTGTCCCATTCTCCTTTGGGCCTTAAAAGAATAGACTTTGTCCTTTTTCAACATTTAAAAGAGAGTTTTGCTTTTTGGTTTCACTTGAGTCTTGGCTCAAATTGTTGTGTTAGATCCTACTCTAAACTGAACCCAAAGTTACTTCACACTTGTCTGGGTTGATAACTTAATTTTTGAGGTAGTGATAGTCAAAGATTCAGTCAAGAAACCTCTAGAAAGAGCGTTCAGATTATACAATGTCAGAAAACAGGAGCTGTTTTCTGTCTTTCACAAGCGCTTTGAACAAGTCCATCAAAAGGAACATAACAGTTTAATGTTCTGTATAAGAATGGAATGCTTGTTTACCTGAAGTAATGGACTGATAAAAGTAACGTCTGTCTTGATGGATACAAAACTTACTTGAAGATTAACCTGGACAATCAAGCCCTTAAACTCTAAATACCATCACCCACAAGAAAATAAAACCTGAATTCATAATGCAAACATTCCCAAACTGTTGATCCTACACCTTTACTAAATTCAACACATGCAAAGAAAAACAAAAACAAAAACAACAACAGCAAAAAAAAAAAAAAAAACACAACCAACTTTGAATGCAAAAATGAATTTTTCTTGAAAGCAGCTAGCATTTACCTAGGTTTTCTGGGTACCTGGCATGAAATAGCCCTTGTCATGTACTGGCTCATTTAATCCTCAAAACCACGTGAGAAGTTAAACACTATTATAAATGTCATTTTAGAAATGAGAAAATCAGAATGTTAGAAGAATTACATGATTCAAAGTCATCCAATTTGAAGAGGCGACTCCAGATCTATGCATCTCCAAAGCTATTAATACATACTATATAAAGTAGTGTGAGGCTCATTTTGGAAGACATTAATAAACTCAAAGCTTTCATGTGTTTAGAAAGTTTGAATTTTTCATTACTCAAGGCTTAGAATAATAAGTATGACCATAGGCCTCTGAATGGAACAACACACACAATAACTGGGGACGTAGCCAAGACGTGTATCAGCATTCTTGGTCACAAAGGGGGATGCTGACCCAGATCCAGACCCTTACTAATCTCAGTTCACGGTCACACAATCCAATTTCCCATAATCACCCATAACCTCTCTCTGCTTTTCAGTGACAACAGGTTTAAATAAATTATAGCCGTCACACAAGTGGAGCAAACAGACAGAGCACACTGAGCCATACTGATCTGTTAGCTGGTAGAATCCAGTCCCTAAAGATTAGAGATACTACTTATTGAACATCAGTGCTGGGTCAGCCAATTTCTATATATTATCTCATTTAATCTTTGTATTCTTCCAACCATGTAATATTATCCTTACCACCCCATTATACATACGAGGACATTGAGAAAGAAAGTAAACAACATGCACGTGGGTCTTGGTGAATAACAGAGCTAAGGACTTAAGCCTCGTTCTAACTCCAAAGTCCATGCTCCTTTGAGTGTCTGCATGAGGCCAATGAGTCAAACATTTGTACAAACACAACTTAGTTCTTAATAGTATAGCAGGAAAACGTGTTGAGTCTGAAAAGTACTTTTCTATAATAGTACAATTCTGTGAGTGACAATCACCAAGCAGGTATGCAACATCCTATTTCCAGGTTAAAAAGCTACAAAGTATTATTATTCCATTTTACAGAAGAGGAAATTCAGTTTAAGAGAAGGTTAAGCAAAGTTAAATAATTTGCTTAAGATCCCTTGGCAAGCTAGAGCCAGACGTAAAACCTTGGTGCTTTTGACACAAAAGCCATGCTCTTTCCTTTCCCTCTTGACAAGTGGTTATATTTCTGTTGATGCAGAAAATGACTTCTCCTCCCAGACAGGGAAAAGTAGATCACTCACCAATTCATGGGAAGGACTCATGTTCTGTCCCCCCAATTCCAAGTATAGCACAGAGTTTAGGAATGTAGGCTCTAGTTCCAGACCGCCTGGTTCATAAGCCAGCTCCACCACGTATTAGCTCTGTGACCTTGGGCACAGTATAGAAAGAAGTAACTTCGCTCTAGGTAAAATATCTTGCGATTATAATTATACACATTTAGCTCTTTTTCAGTTTTTGGTTAAAGTAGGGAATGAAAACAATTATTCAGGACTAAAGTGAATTCCAAGCCTGAGGTATTTGGATAAATTGCTTGAACTTTCCCTTTCATTCTGACAATGGAGACTTTGTAATTAAAGTCACTTTCTTAAGAAAGGAGTCACCACTGTTGATAAGCTTACCATTTGTTTAATGCTATTAGGATTTCCTAGGTGCCTGGCACTGGACTAAGGGCTTTTTGTGGATTATTTCATTTAATCTTCACAACCACCTTTGAGAAATGTACTCCTGCTCTCCATCTTTGGCAGATGGGGAAACTGAGGCTCTGAGGATTAGCCAACCAAAGTGGGTCATCTAACTGCAGTCTATTTGGTTCATCACATCTCTGTTCTGTTGTTTCCTTCACCTGTGTTCAAATGATTCCAGGACCTTTTAGCGAACAACTTCATTTCCGCTAAACTGATAAATTACATAGCGATGCTGCCGCTAAGGGTGCTCCAACAGTCGATTGTTTCAAAAAATAGTAACATCAATGCAGAAAATGAATTTTTACTATTCATGCAGTTGGACTGACAAGGAATTACAAAGCAAAGGTCACAACTTTAATGGCTGGTAGCTTTAACAAACAGACATAAGCATAAAGACATTATTAAGTAGTTTTCTAAAAATGATCACCGCCACTTAAAATTGTGTTTGGGGCTTCCCTGGTGGCGCAGTGGTTGGGAATCTGCCTGCCAATGCACGGGACACGGGTTCGAGCCCTGGTCTGGGAAGATCCCACATGCCGCGGAGCAAATGGGCCCGTGAGCCACAACTACTGAGCCTGCGCGTCTGGAGCCTGTGCTCCGCAACAAGAGGTCCGCGCACCGCGATGAAGAGTGGCCCCCTCTTGCCACAACTAGAGAAAGCCCTCGCACAGAAACGAAGACCCAACACACCCAAAAATAAATAAATAAATAAGTAAATTAAAAAATAAAATAAAATAAAATTGTGTTTGGAAACAGCATGAAAATAGAGCAAACTGATTAAAGTAATCCCCAAAGCATCTTTTCTCCCCCAAGAAGTTATTTTGCAACACAATTTTCAAATATTTAAAAACCTCCCCTCTGCCAAGAAAAGTACCATTTTATTTTGAAAGACACCAAGGTTTCGGCAGTAATTCTTAATTCCATAAATTAAAATGGCATTTTTCCAGTTTACAAGGACCTCCCACACAACAGGTCAGCTGAGGCAGGCATTCGATGGCTAAGGAGACGGAGGTGGGAGAGGCTGGGGACCACGCCCTGGCTCCCTGACTTGTGGGAGTGCTGCTGCTCTGCACAGCCATTTACCCCCCTGGCTGGTACTGAGGAGCTCAATCAGAAGCAACCCCTCACTCTCCCCGGGAGCCCTGCTTTGCCTGCTGTCAGCCTTCCCCTTATAGGATTAAAAAACCATCATCTTCACATGCAAATTTTTTTAAAAAACAGGCTTGAGGGGGCTTCCCTGGTGGCGCAGTGGTTGAGAGTCTGCCTGCCAATGCAGGGGACACGGGTTCGAGCCCTGGTCTGGGAAGATCCCACATGCCACGGAGCAACAGGGCCCGTGAGCCACAACTGCTGAGCCTGCGCGTCTGGAGCCTGTGCTCTGCAACAAGAGAGGCCACGATAATGAGAGGCCCGCACACCGCGATGAAGAGTGGCCCTCGCTCGCTGCAGCTGGAGGGGGCCCTCACACAGAGGCGAAGATCCAACACAGCTAAAAAAATAAATTAAAAAAAAAAAATTCAATGTTGTAATTCTTGAATTTCTCTCTAATTAAAAAAAAAAAAAAAGAGTGGCCCCCGCTTGCAACTGGAGAAAGCCCTCGCACAGAAACGAAGACCCAACGCAGCCATAAATAAATAAATAAATAAATTTAAACAAACAAAAAAAGGCTTGAGTCTTACAGATTGTATGTATATGTATATTTAAATATGGGTTCATTCCATTGACGTGGTTCAATGGAATCTAGTTTTTAGAATTACACAGGCTTGGCTCCAAATCCAAGCTCTTCCACTTACTTGCAAATTTTTTCCCTTTTAATCTTGGGCAAGTGTTCTTAATCTCTCTGAACTTTAGTTTCCTTATTTGTTAAAAAAAAAATGATATCAATAATAATATCTGCTTCATAACATTTTTTTTTTTTTTTTTTTTTGCTAGAATCAAATGAGATATTCCTGTGCAGTTTGTGGCCTGGCGCCTCATCTATTGCGAGTAATCAACGGATATTAACGTATTAACTAGTCTTATTACTTCATTCTTTCTCTTATTTTTTTTTTTTGGCCATGCCCCGTGGCATGTGGGATCTTAGTTCCCGGACCAGGGATCAAACCCATGCCCTGTGCATTGGAAGTGCGTAGTCTTAGCCACTGGACTGCCGGGGAAGTCCCCTATCCTTTCTCTTCTTAAGCAGCTTGTCTTTTGGCCTATTTTGTATAACTGTTGCCTTTCATAGAAAGGGGAGAATGATAAAGGGGGTAAAATTGGAGGAAAATTTTGTTTAGTTTGCTAAGAGTGCTTGAGAGTGTTAAAGAAGGTAGATTGTGTATAAATAAGGCAGTTAAGGTATTAAGCTCTATTATTTTAATTCATTTATTCATGCAAGCCCTATAGCCAAAGGCAGGAACTGTGAACAATGAATTTATGTCTTACAGCATGTGGATTTGCTGAAAGATTCCATGATTCGCTCTTCTTGCAGAGAAGGAACTTATTATTTACTAAAAGCAAGTCCCTGTGCCCTTACACAGCCTATCTCACGTAATCATGACATCAGTACTACCATTTTAAAGATTGGGAAGGAGAAGTTCAGAGAGAAACACTTACTGAAAGGCACACTGCTAGTAAGCGGCTGAACCACTACTACATTTGATTCAGTCCAGTGTTTTCTGTATTCTCACATGCCCACCAGTTTCACTTAGTAAATAATAGTGCACATTCACTGAAAATTAATACTGTAAATGGGGAACAAAGTAGCCTTTCTAATCATCAACCAGACACATCTGTGTATAACAGAGCCAGGATAGTAGTTAAAATTTGCCTTCTGTTAAAAAAAAAAAAGAAAAAGGCTTCTAAAAAAGGTTATTGGCACTTAACAACCTGAAATCAGGCATTTATTTATTCAACAACATTCCATCTGTGTTCACTGAACCTCTAGTATGAGCCACTCTGCTAGGTAACTGGAATCACAAAATTTTTGTTGCCAACTATTACAGGCAACTGTTTTTAATATCTGAATTGTGTTTGCTTTTGATTTAATGTTCCTATAAGCAGAACATGTATCTTTGAGGTTCTAAATAGGCCGCACTAACTCTGTGGTAGTGCCAGCTAAATCTCTTTGGGTGTTAATCATGACCATAAAACACCTGGAGTTGGCAAGTTAAAGACCTTTTCCTCTTCTGTGAATTGGGGTTTAAAAAAACAGTACCTACCTCCCAGAAGAAAAGTTCTTTGAATTCATCTTGGAACTGTTTTCTATTAAGTGCCATTTTGGCACGATCTTATTATCAGGGTGATTTGATTTTACAAAACAATCATGAAAGTATTTAAAATGGATACACATTTAAATGTCAAATGCTTGACACAGACTGTAGTAAATTTCATTCCTTCAAGCTGAATCATTTATGTGTGACATTTATACAGAAATGCAAACAATAAATGGTCAAATCGATAAAAGTCTATGGAATTGTTTAAGAATAAGAAAGATCCAAATTTCAAATGGGGAACTATTTTTTATGGTCCACTATTTTCTAGTACTGTTAAGATGTAGAGTACCATTATGGCCATAGTACATTATAAACAAACGTGTCCTAAACTTTTAAAGTATTTTCCTGGGCAGGGGTTAAGAATTAGAAAAAACAAAACTGTTACAATTTGTTGCGTAACAATGGAAGGATTATATAAACCCTATTTTGTCGTTGGATGCTTTTCTACATAGAATTAATTTCATCCAGTACTAAAAACATTATACTAATATCCTCCTTTTGATTCTTCATGAACGTTTTCTAACTACTTTATTATCCCTGCATTTTAGCAACCCCTTTGCACCACCTGGAAGCAGAAAACACCAGCCCAGCTCCTTTACTGTGATAATTTATCTTTCTAACAAACAGTAGAGTGACCTGTGTTAGTTCTCCACCTAACAGAACACATCAGAGATCTCTGGGTAGGGCCGGCTGAAGATAGCAGCTTTCTAAAATCGCCAGAGATCCAAACTAAAGTAATGACAGAGGTTTTAGTCGGTCATCAAAAATGGAAATCCCTAACGTGTTGACTATTTCAGAAGTGTCAAACTGTAGGTTTAACACAGAACCAGAAATAACGATGTGTGACTGCCGGGGTTTGTTTTGCAATCCTTGGGTTTTCTAGATCACATTAGAAACCATTTTATATGAAGCACCTCTACCCTGCCTCCCTCCTCCCATCTAAAGTTCTGCAGTGAATGTAAATTTTAACAGCCATCCATGTGGACAACGCATCCCAGGAAGGGTGCAAGGCCTTTATAAACACAACCTACTTTCTTTGCAACACTCTTCTTGGAAATCAAGGAATCTGTGTTTTCACAAGGCAGCTGTCTAGGAAGGCTTTGCGAAAGGGACCCCAAGTAAACAGTGGAAAACTCGGCACAACGGGGTTCCTCACAATAGACAACCACTATTAAGCTGTAATTTTTAGAGGCGACCTGGTTTACTACCACTCAAACACTGGCATTTAGAAAAACAGGCCAATTACGAGATGTGATTCAGCCCTGGACTTTAGTAAAGGCACTTAAATGGAAAGGTCCTTGGCTTCAGAGATTTCAAGTCAAGGGGAAAAAGAGGCAAAAGTGCTAAGCACCCACAGGGCTTTTAAACAAAAGATGAACTTCTGCTCCTGAAAGGGCAACAGAGTATGTGTATGCAAGACAAACAACGGCCCCCTTCAGGCTGTGCTCTGTCCTCCCTGGTCTCCAGTGGGGGCACAGTATGCAGTCAGAGTACATTATACAGTGGGGATGCCCTTTCTGCAAAGGTGAAGGAGGCTGGGGCTTACTTTTTCAAGTGAGCACTGACGATGGCTTTGCTCTCGCTCTCTCGTCTTGTGCACCCTTTTGCATGGTCACCCTAGAGAGCAAAGGCATTCTTTGCAAGGCCACTGTCAGATTTTTGAGCTGCTGTCTGTGCACCAGGAACACAGAAAAGGCACCCTAACTGCCCCCTTAGAGACTACATTCTAATCAGCAGCACTCCAAGCCCCAAGGCAACAGCTACACCTGCAAAGTCAAGTGCTGAATTCCTTCATCCAGATAAATGAAAGATAGCTACTGCTGCTTTTTTAAAGTGTCTGGATCATTGCCTCAATTCTGAACATGGTTTTAGCAGGAAGTTCACTAGATTTTGCTGGTGCTTAGAGCAGAAGAGCATTATCATCATTGTCACAGCTCTATTTTCTGCGGAATCCGTGGTCTCTTGCCTGGAGGAGGGGGTTCAGACCCGCAAAAAGTCAGGGCAAGGAGAGACTGAGACTCGGCAACGTGCCATCCACAGAAACCGTCTTTCCCGGAGGCAGAAGGGCTGCTCCCTCCTTTTTCAGCCTCTGTGTCTCCAGCTGCAGACCTCTCCCCTTCACTCTTCTTCTCAGGGTTAACTCTAGGGCACAATATTACTGAGGCTCAGTGACTTGCCCAAGACTTGCCCAAGACTACGAAGATCCAGTGACTGGCCCTGGAGCCAGAGCCAAGTGCAGGGTCCGTACCTCTGATTCCCTCCACAAAAGTTCTTTCCACTACAGGATCAAATTCTCTCCATTTCTACTCCACGCACACAGCTATTGGAGACCGCAGGGGTAGAAACAATAAGCAAATATGGAGAGGCAGACATTCATTAGTTATGTAAGATGACCTCCTCTGGCTGTCTGACTTTGCCTTATGATTCTTCTTCACTCAGAGGATTTAAAGATTGGAAGAGAGAAAGTAAAGAGCCCCTTCAACTATGGATATTGCCAAAATAGCAAGTGCAAATACCATTCTTGTTATAGAGAAATACCAAGTAGCAGGTGAAAAGGCTAAAAGTACAACAGTCTAAGTTGAAATCTCCTTCATTTCTCCCCATTGTCTGCTTTATTATCATAAAACAATGGTTAAAATTTCTATTCACACCAAAGCAATGACTACATGAATCTCAGAACCAAAGGAAGCTAAAATGCCATCTGGTTCAAACATCTATTTTACTAGTACCTTAGACATAGAGAATTTTAGAACTGGAAGGCACTTAGAAATCACCTAGTCCTACTCTCTCATTTTACAGCGGAGGAAAGAGAGATTCAAATGCCTGCCCGAAGTCATACAACATAGTACCTGCGCTAATAAATGAACTCCATCCCCTAATAACCAAGTCAACGTGGCAGCCTAGAAAAAACAGTAAAATGTAGTCAAAAGACAAAGAGAGTTACGTAACGGACAGTCTTCCTTTAGATGACACACACTGCAATTTTAGAAAAAGATCCACGAGGCCTAATTATGAGAAAATCACCCCCTATCACCTCCATTTTTCTGGACAGAAGGAAATAGGTAGAGATGGGATAATGACAATTCTCTCCAACTCCCAGCCCCTGTAAACAATTTTTAGCATGCCCATAATTAAGCGAAAAGGCAAAAACACCTCACTGCATCTATAAATCAGTAAGGCTATAGTCAATGGTTTTTATGAGACGAAGTCTAAACAAAATAACCCTGAAAACAGATTATAAAAGCATCCTGGTGTTCCTTCAATTTGTTTTATAAATTGTTCTGACTACACAGGTGACTAACACCAAAAAAGAGAGTCTCCTGCAGCTGCTTATGATTCATGTACTAGAAAACAAAGATAAAAGATCACTCCTGACAGATTTATATCCAAACGCCTTACCCTAATTTACGAAAGGGAACATTAAGGTAACTGAGAAAAGAAAAAAAAAAAAAATCTCCCAAACTTGCATAATGAAAAAAATTAAAATGTCACCACATGTTGCCTGGTAAAGACCATAAAGACACCCTGCAGACATGAACGCTTGTCCTCACTCTGAAGAGCAAGTTCAAGAACACCAAGGACAGGAAACTGACCCAGTCTCTTTAGTCTAAAATGAAATAAAATAAACCCTCAGAGTCAGACAAAGGGAACTTAGAAAGCAAGAGTATGGAAATACAGAAGTGAATCGGAGATGGTGATTATATTCCCATTTTCTATTCCAATTTTCAATTTTAACTCTCTTATTTTCGCTTTTTAAGAAAAACTTTAAAGCATTTATCATCTCTCCTGCCACAGATAGCCTTTCTTTTCACATTCCTGATTTGATAGTACAAACAGGTATCAGTTTATAAGGCTGAATGCAGAGATCCAGATTTATGAAAATTTGGTCTCTGTGCTTTGATGGTTAAGCATCATTTACCTGCAAAAGCTAGTTTTTTTTTCTGGCTTTTAAGTTAGTCGGCAGGCAATTCTCTTCTCAGGGATAATACATTCAGGCTGTAACTACAGTGAGCCACTGTGCTGGGATACAGACATATATAAAATCTCATTTAATCCTTACAGGTCTTTATAACTATTTTATAATCATTGTACAGATTGCAAAATGGAAATCCCAAGAAGTTAAACCATGTGCCTAAAGTCATTTGTCTTCCCAGTGGTAAAACAGGAATTAGAATCAAAGTCTTGAAAAGCTAGAACCTAAGATCTCTCCACTATATCTCAGGTGTTCCCTACACATGGATGGGGAAGGGCACATGCAGTGGGGCTCGCCGGACCATGCAAGAAACCTCCAGTTTCAGACTAGCTATTTGGGGAGAATTTTTTTTTTAATGTTATTGATGGTGATGGAAAGATTTCAATAACCCTATCATTATAGAATAAATGTGATTCATAATTTGCTATCTCCAAATCAGCAGTTAGATATAAATAAAATTTGGCGATTTTAATTGGTTTGGCTCAGGCCTTCAGACTTCCATATGGTTATTTTCCTTGTTTTATGTTACATGTAATCGACTTAGCACTTGAGTTTTAAAGTCTTGGCAGAATCTATCAATTAAAAGCTACAAAAATTAGGATTGTTCAAAGCACACATTCCAAATGGAGTGATTTTAAGGACAAAATTAAAAAATGCTCTTTTCATAAATGTTAAAGTTTTCTATAAACTTGCATCATCACCCAGATGACAAACTTCATACAGACAAAAGAGAGAGATTTTCTCTGGAAAAACAAAAGCTAATAAGCATTCTATTTGCTTCTTCTGAGAACTAATGTGTGCCCAAAATGGCCTTTTCTACACCGTTTGCCAGATGAATTTTTCCTATCTTCATATTTCTAAAACTGACAGCAGTCGTGAAAACTCTCACAGACCATCTCAAAACTAAAATGTAAGTACAACATCAATAAACATGGCGCCAGCCCTTTTAAACTGATAGCACTTTTCTAATTGGTCTTGCAAATTAAGATGTTCAATTGTTATTTAATATACCAGTTTATCAGAGTATTACACTGAAAAAGAAATGATTATACATTGAAATAGATGTTCTTTCTAAGCCAGAGACACAATTCCCTTCAGAAAACATAAAACCACACAATATGGATAAAATACATTCAGAAATCTGAAAAATGCAAAATGCTTTCATTTCTGTAGACTTGTGACTAAACTTATTGTTAAAATTGCTCCTCATGACTACTGCCCGTGTAATTATTTCCCATATGCTAAAAGTTCATCACACGTGCTAAATAAATTAAAGAATCATTTATCAAACCTCAAGTGGTCGTTGGTGAATTTCCACATTTATTTAGCTTGACTGAGAGTCCAGAATGCCTGATGTCCCTGTGATTCTTGGAGAGCTGCACAATTCAAGTGTATTTTTAAAATTATCGTTAAATTCTCATTTTATATCTTGGGTAATGGAAGGGTACACAACTGTTTGTTTTATAACAGAACTCTGGAATTGACGCCATCTTTATAAATGATTATTTAAACTACTGAATGTTAATAGATATTCCTCCCTGGCAAGTATAACATTAGATTCAGTAGAACAATCTTACATCTTAATGTCAGATTTCCTTATACTACTCTCCATCCATACAGAGTTGCACCGGAAATTTCTTTGTAACTTTTGGATTAGAAAATTTAACAATATGAATGAGGATCTAAGCACCCCCCCCATTTCCACTGATTATTTCATTGATTTCATGCTATTTCCAGGGTCCCCTTTTTCAATGGCAAGAATGTGGAATTGCTAGAAGTATCTTTAAAGGAAACCTTGAAGGTCAGTAGATCCCAAGCAATGAATGCCTTCATTCACCAAGGGCACTGCCCTCCTTTGCCTTCAGTCCTTTAACAGCAGCAAGTTCTCCCAAAGGGCTTGCACTTTTACTTGGCCTGAGTAGGTCACATTTCTAAAATACTTAGCTGTCTGCAGTGTCTCTGGTCAGTAGTACTGAGTCACTAACACCAAGGAGTTTCAGGCTAGTTTGACCTCTTTCTAGTTTTCAATGGAATTATCCCATGTAATCCAATTTACACAGCCATTTAATCAAAGTGAGAAAGGAGATTACAGAGCTCACATTTGTTTTGCAAAGCAAGGGTGCAAGGATCATCAATCCTACTGACTCTCAAAGTGACTTGATAGTACATCGCCCCCCTTTGGATTGTTGGTCATTAACCTGATCTGTCTCCAGTGATCTTGTTTAAATAGGAAGGTTTAGGCTCTTTTCCTGAACTAGAAGGTAGAGGTTTCTCCACCCACATCTCACCACTACCATTCACGTGAGCAGATGCTACTATAACAAAGAATTGGTTCCCCGTCCGCCCGTG
Source organism: Balaenoptera ricei (assembly GCF_028023285.1). Lineage (NCBI taxonomy): Eukaryota > Metazoa > Chordata > Mammalia > Artiodactyla > Balaenopteridae > Balaenoptera > Balaenoptera ricei. The sequence goes on from NC_082648.1 coordinate 75,063,296, forward strand.
CTTATTATTCCACAAAGCAGAAAGCATGTACGAATCAAGTAATTACATTAAAACTTCTCTTCTGTTGCCAGTCTTTAACATTTGCATTTCAGCAGCCCACTGTGGTGATCCCAGGTGCTTTGCCTATAAACTAACCTGCTTGCAGGAGAGGAACCTGCGCTCCGCTCCTCTCCTCGGTCTTGGGCAGCTGCCCTAGACTACACAAACCTTTCTGCTAGGCCATGTCCCTCCCTCCTGCCCTTTTCCACACGGGTGCAATAGGCTCGAGTCTTCCTACTCCCCTCTGAATGTGTACCCTTCCCAGGTCTAGACACCTATTTAAAATATGACACTAAGTATGTCATGAAATAAAGCATTTTCAGCACGTTCTAAACTGAAGATCTGTACAAACCTTTTCCCCACCACTTCCACCCCTTCGACACACTTCAGGAATTGCAATCTCCGACAGCACCTCTGGGGGGTGAAAGGGCAGCCTTACCCAACCCGCAGCAGATAACAGAAAAATTCCTAAGGGGAGAAGTAAGTAGAGGTAAGACCTGCAGTGGCAAAAAGAACTGTGCATGGGAGTACAGTGGCGGCCCTTTCTAAACGACAATCCAGATATATGCTGCAAGAAAAAACAACAAAAACAAAACTAATTGTACCCCTGGACGGTGCTGTACCACTGTGCTTCTGTATAATGCACAATTTTGCAGCACTGGGAATTACCTCAATAACTACCATCAGAGGTGCCCATTAAAACACACACACACAACTTTTTCTCTTCTGTAATGGAAGAAAGTGGGTGCAATGTGGAGGTATTACCCCCTCTAGAGCTCTCTTGCCTAGAGCCGCAAACCTAGCAGACGCCGCGGGAGTCAAGTTTCCCGGGGCTGGCCGGGCAGGTTCTCCGCCCAGCCGAACGCGGCCACGAAGGAACTCTGGGTTGGCTAAGTTCCAGCGGCTGCACCCGCGTCCGCACGAGCCAGGTACCCACCCAGGGGCTGCACAAAAATCTGGGTGCGCGAGCGAGCGTGGCGCGTGGGGAGCTGTTGTGTAATGTCCCCGAAATCCACGGGAAAATGCCTCCGGTGCAAAGACATGCCTTTCAGTAATCCCTTAAACTCTCCGGCCAAAGAACAGATCCTTCCATCTTACAGGAATTGCGGGTCCCGACTGACAGCTCCCAACTTAAGGGCTGCAGCTCCAAACTTGACACGGGCTCCCTCTCATCACTCCCACTCCTCCTCTCCCAGGCTCACCCGGGCCGGGCGGCTGGGGCTCGCACGCCACGCCCGCCTCCCCAGCGCCCTCCAGGCTCTTCCGGCAGGCACAGCCCCGAACGCCCCGGCACTTGGGGCCGGGACGCGCCGGCCTCCAGGCGCGATTTTCTTGGAGAGCCGGCGAGCTCCCGGGCGCGCCCTACTCACTTGTGTCTTCTTCATAAGGAAAGGCAGCGCTGTGATCCAGCCCAGGCAGCGGTGTGGCAACTCCGTTTAGCTGTTCTGGAGCTCCAGCATATTGCATGAGCAGCGGCTGCAGATAGTCCATGCATTGGGTAGCCCGAGCGCAACGCCCTCTCCACTGCCCGTGCTTCGCGCAGCGTTCCCGGTCCCTGCGAGAGGCGGCGAGTGAAGCCCGAGCTAGGCAACCGCCAGCACTTTTATACAGCTCCCTCCCGCCTACTCCGGACACGCCTCCTTCCCTTCCGGAGCTCCGGGGAAGCGAGACTGGGCTGGGGCACGGGAGGGAGACCCGGGAGGGCGGCCGGAGCCCCGCGAATACACCAGAGTTGGACAAATCAAGCCAAGCGCGTCCCCTCGCCGGGGGGCCCGTGTGCGCACGGCCGGGAGGCCACCAGGGCGCGGGGGCGCCGAGGGTGAAGCTGGACACCATGCAGCCGCCGCTCGCGCTGCACGCGGGTAGTGGAGAGTCCCTGCTCGGCCTCTCAGCTCCGCCGGGGCTCACCTGGCACCGCCGGGGGACGGAAGGAGTACCTCGCGCGCTGGCGAGGGCCCGGAGCTCCCTCTTTTCTGTAGAGACGGTGCGGGAGAGGTCACTGGGGGCCTAGCAAACAATTCGCCCCTTCCTGCTTTATGGAAATGTTTTTAAAGCTTAATTAGGATCTATATAGTGAGGCCATTGTCTTACCTTTGTTTTTTTTAAACAGTTACTTTAGTGAATGAATATTTAATCATTGAAATAACTGTTGACTCAGGATTGAATACTGCTAAGGGAGATGCTGTTTCCAGAATGGTTTACTGCTGTTTCTTTAGAAATTAAGATTGAAAGAGAAGCGATAGGTTATTAAACGCGGAGATCACCAACCCAGCCAGAGTTTTGAAAACTGTACTTTTTTGCTGGAGAAGGTTTTGGAGTCGGAAAGATAATGCAACAACAGTAATAGTAGATAAAACCATTATATGATGCACTTAATTACATACCAGGCGCCGCGCCGTGCTAAGTACTTTACAGAGATTATCTCGTCAAATCTTTTCCATAAATCTATTGTATAGGTCCTGTCATTTTTATTCCCAGTTTATAGTTGATGAAACAGTCTTAGGTCAATTTTCCCAAACCACAGCTAGGAAATGGCAGAACTTAATTTGAATCCAGAGCCCTGGCTATACAGCTTTTTGTTTGTTTGTTTTGGGCTGCGTTGGGTCTTCGCAGCTGCGTGTGGGCTTTCTCTAGTTGCCCGATCGGGGGGCTACTCTTGATTGCGGTGCTCGGGCTTCACATTGCGGTGGCTTCTCTTGTTGCGCAGCACGGGCTCTAGGCCTTCGGGGCTTCAATAGTTGTAGCTCGGGGGCTCTAGAGCGCAGACTCAGCGAGCCATGTGAGATCTTCCCGGACCAGAGATCAAACCCGTGTCCCCTGCATTGGCAGGCAGATTCTTAGCCACTGCGCCACCAGGGAAGTCCCCTATAGAGCTTTTAAAAAATACTTAAAACAAATATTAACTCTCCAAACCCCGCCCCCCGCCCCCCCCACCCCCCGCTTTTTTTTAAGTCTGAGCTGTGTCTTCATTGCCGTAGGCGGGCTCCAAAACCCTTTTATATTTGTTCTTATAACTGGAGAACACTAAAAAGCATTTTATTAATTTTTTTAAAGAAAATATTTACTAGACATTAACATCAATAATCTATGAAATAAGAATAATGTGTAAATTTAGGAATTAGGTATTTTAATAAGAGAGTAAGATTCCAAATTTGCCTTAATTAGTTCAGTGTGCCTCTTTTACAAACGAATATGCCAAACCTATAACCATAAGAAACAAGAAACTAGGTAAAATTTGAAGCTCGCTGTGTCAATTTTCTATCACTGCTGTAACAAATAACCAAAACTTAATCACTTTAAACAACAACATTTATTATCTTGCAGTTTGGAGGTGAGAAGTCCAAAATGGATCTCCCTGGGCTAAATGTTGGCAGGGCTGTGTTCCTTATAGACGCTCTAGAGAGTTCCTTTTCTTGCCTTTCCAGGCTTCTAGAAGCTATCCAGATTTTTTGGCTCATAGCCACCTTCCTCTTCAAAGTCAGTTGTGATGAGTTGAGTCCTCACATCACCCACTCTGCCCTTCCCTTCTGCCTCCTTCCACTTCTAAGGACCTTGTGATTACCTTGGGCCCACCTGGATAATCCAGGCTATACTCCCTAAATCAGCTAATTAGCATCATTAATGCCATCTGCAATCTTAATTCCCCTCTGCTATTTAGCATAGCCTATTGACAGGTTCCGGGGATTAGGACATTGACATCTTTGGGCGTGGCAGGGGTGTATTCTTCTCTCCACCACACTCAATAGTGAACAAATTCAGGGAGAACATGGAGTGGAAGTGTGGGCTTGTTATGTCACTATGCATCCTTCATCAAGTACTTCACTCCAAGTGGCTACAGAGCTCTGACTAGGAGACTACCTCCCCCTCCATGGTTACGAAAATAAATGTGTGAAAAAAGACTGCAACCGAAGTTCAGAGTATTAAATAATTACTTTTACTTTCAATCAAAACAGTGCTACAAACCATTTTAAGCAGAAGTGGAAAGAAGTCTGAAAACAGAAGCAAATGCGACGGTATAGGAAAATCATCTAACTAATGACTCCTCTCTGCCAATACCAATCTTAACACAGCCAGCCTTTAGGAGTAATTTTGGTCTGCCGGAATCTTCCAAAGAGTTGCATATATATTATGCACAAAGGAGTTACACTCCTGAACTGTATCATTGTGGTCTAATGGAAAGGGAAACGAGTTTGAGAAAGGTTGATTCTATTTCAGACTCTGTTGCAGGCTCTATGACCTTGCCACCAATCAGGGGTTTAGCAGTGTGGCATGCATAACTGCAAAGGTTCCCCAGGTGACTGTAGGTGCTGCACTGATGAACATCTTTGTTTATTTTATCAAATGAGTATAAATTAAAATGTGTATTTTTAAAATGTATACTAATATATACATGTATAACACACATATATCATATCAAACAGATGATTCCAAGTTGATTATTGCTTAGAAAAAAGAAATTTGAAGGGTCAATTTAAAAGCAGTTTAATGTATAACATTAAATAAATATAACTGGTAGTAAAGGAAGGTGTATATCGACAAAAATCATGACATTGGTAGAATTGCTGAAGCTTGGCAAACATCAATCTAACTGTACTAATTTTATGAAACCAGTAAGAAGGAAGAGCCTAATAGGTTAGAACAGGTTTAAAGAAACCGGGGAGTAGACCTAGCAGAAATTCAACCCAGTTTCTTTTCAATCATCAACTGGATAATTGATCTCAGGACTCAATATACTAATCTCCTAGAGTGACTCACTCTCTTCGCTTCCCTTCCTCCCTCCTTCCCTTCTTCTCCCTCTCAGTTCTTTCTCCTCCTCCCACCTCCACAGCTCAATGGCTTTCTAGCTACACTAATATCATCACTGACTTTCTCATCCATAACTCTGTACCTGTTGTTTCCTTCATACTGATGCACTACAGTTATGCTGTATAATCATGACACTTGAACTCAAATGAAGAGAATATGAAAGCAGATACCAAAGAGGTTAGAAGAGCTAGCACGCAAATCAAAGACTGTGGGCAAGCTCATCAGGAGGTCAGAAAGACAGAGATCTTTCTTCAGTGTAGGCCTTTGAGAGGAGACAAAGGCCAGCGTCCAGTCCCTTAGCAGAAGAAAACCAGGAGCCACTTAAAAGTGAAAAAGAGGCAGGGCTATGCTCCAAATGGATAGGACACATCAGGAATTTTTTCTCTTAGAAAAGTAGGCTCCTGTTATAGGGTGCAGGGAGTTCAACATTTGATACATTGGGAAGAAAGTCTATCCATGATTATCTAGTCTTTACTTGCATACTTTCAATGCTAGTTGGTCCACCATGCTGTTTTTGATTAATCTAATTGTTGGAAAGATTTTTCTGTTTTGAGCTTTAACATTTGTTGTTGTTTATGTTAAGAGATAGGTTTAGTTTAGTAAGTAAATCTAGTTAAGTCTTGTCTTGTGCGTATGAAACATCTCTTGTTTGTTCACCCATTCTGGCTGCCCTCTGTTAGACACATCACTCTTGGATCACAAAACTTCCTCTGCTGAGAACTCTGGTGGCTTGCCATTGCTCTTGGAATAAAGAAAAGCAAAGAATTTAAGGCTTCCCGGGTCTGGCCCCTCCCTGCCTCTCCAAAGTCAATTTGTGCTGTGCTCCCTGCTCCAGAGGCAAGAAACCTTTTCTGTTCCTCAGAGTTCCCTCTCATTTCAGAGCCTTTGGTTATACTCTTCCTTCTGCTTCTGCAGAGACCACTTTGCTCAACTCTCCTCTTTACCCAGTAAATATTTTCTTATTCTTTAGATCTCAACTCAATATTCCCTATATTCTCTTCTTCAGGCAGGTTTTCCCTAACCTCTGACTTGATCAACTTCCCTCTTATTATAAACTCAAGTATGAATTCCCTCTTTCGTAGCATTTATGAAACATTTGTTTGTGTGATTATTTGATTAAAGTCACTGACTATGACTGTCCTCACTCATTGGTTTATCTTCAGTGTTTAGTACAGTAAGCAGAACACAGTGAATCTCTTAAATATTTTTCTTTAATTAATTAATTTATTTATTTATTTATTTTTATTTTTGGCTGTGTTGGGTCTTCGTTTCTGTGCGAGGGCTTTCTCTAGTTGTGGCGAGAAGGGGCCACTCTTCATCGCGGTGCGCGGGCCTCTCACTGTCGCGGCCTCTCTTGTTGCAGAGCACAGGCTCCAGACGCGCAGGCTCAGTAGTTGTGGCTCACGGGCCCAGTTGCTCCGCGGCATGTGGGATCTTCCCAGACCAGGGCTCGAACCCGTGTCCCCTGCATTGGCAGGCAGATTCTCAACCACTGCACCACAAGGGAAACCCCTCTTAAATATTTTTTGAATTAGTTTACTGATGCCAGGCAGGAGGCAGGAATTGGACAAGGCCCAGAGCTTATACGACATCAACAATTTCTCACAACAATCATGTAAGGGAGATAATTTTTCTGTTTGATAAATAAGGAAACTAAGGACCAATAAGGTTAAGGAATTTATTCAAGATCCCTCGGTTGGTAAGTGGAAAAGGCATGTGGACAACGGTTAGGATATTTATCTGCTCAGCACCTCTCCTATTCTTCTTCCTCTGCTACTAGCATCCCACTTTCTTTTGTAGAAATCAGGCAAGATGATCCCATGTCTCTCAGGAGGGATTGTCATTCACAAGCCTTTGCCTCCCCTTCCCCCTTCACTGTAGGGGTGGGTTTAGGATCCAGGTCTGGCCAATCCCCTGATTGGTGAGGTATGGGTATATCACCTGAGATGGGCTAATCAGAATCCACTGAGGTATTTTCCTGCTAAAGTTAATTGGAAAGATTACCTCCTTCCTATGGAGTTGCCACAAGCTACAAAAACGTGAAGCTTCCTTTATCCTGTTGGTGTCTGGTTTGACCAGCCTTAAAAATGATGAAAGATATCCGTTCACAGACTATTCTTTGAAAAACCCCAAATTTCTTATATTCAGGGAATACCATCAAACTCATTTGTTTAGTTTTTTCTTGATTATAGACTAAAGATTAGAAAATATTGCCAAGGATAGTAAATACTTAAATTATTGATAGTCGGCCTTCTTTTCCCTTTACACTGTGCTTAAAAATTAATCACAGGTCCAATTTATAAACAAAAGTAAATAATTACATTCCTGAAAAAAAGTTGAGCCTGTATGATATCAAATCAGAGATATTTTTTAACTCTTTTATGAAATCTAGAGATGTTTACAATATTAACTCAGAATGTTCAATTTAGTGTTGTTAATAAATATTGATCACATATCAAAAGGAATTTGGTTGACAAAAAGAAAGGAGTGTTTCCTGAAGATAATTATAATATACAAAGATCATTATCCTCCATGGATATCAAATAATCTAGAAGTTATTAGACATCATGACCTACTGAAAAAGTGAGATTATCAAGAAATTCTAAAGGAATAAACTTATTTAAACATTCTAGTAGAAACCTGAGTGAAAAGGAATCCAATGGATCTTAGAGAAAGAATTTCCTGGTACACTTAAAACTATTAATTCAACTTTGCAGAAATAACTCATATTATTTATTCATTAATTAATTCATTTGACAAATATTTTAATACTTCCAGTAATTATAACAAATAATTTTTAATTACCTCCAATAATCTCCTCTAAAATGTATCATTCATTTCTGTTATCACTGCCTCACTTCAGAGCTGATGAATCTTAAACTATTGCAGTATATTCACCAAATGTCATCCTGTCCCGTCCACTTCACCAAATATCTTCTTCCCATCCACTTTGTCATCACTGCCAACATTACTGTAGCATCTATAAAAATCTAGGCACAGCACCTCACTGTCTATAAATGTATTCTGATTCTCCGTACCTAGAGAATAAAATCCAAAGCTCCCCACAATTTGGCCACAACATTTGTAGCTCCCTAGACTCATCAACTGTACTAGCCACTTGCTTCCAACTAGCCATATTGGACTTCTCAACATTTTCTCTTTGACACCTTTGTTCCTGTGTTCACATTGTTCTTTTAGCACGGAGTAGTAGCTTGTTCTCTATTTTCTGCCTGAAATCTCCTTTTCATCATTCAAATCCTGGTTCAAATAACACTTCCTCTTTGAAGCAGAGTGGTTGCTCATTCTTTACAAACTTCATTAGGCTTACAATTAATGGGAAAATTATTTTGTAATCCATGAGCCCTCATTCAGTGAAGGAGAGAAGGATACTTCTCAAAATGTGCTGAGTGAAAGAATAAAATGAACTGTGGAAATTTGATGGGAACATTCTAGGGAGAGAATATGCATATGGGGGCTTGGTAAATGTTAACTATGTCTTCATGTTATTTTTTTTGCTACTAAAAGTTTAACAAGTATTTTTTGACTCAAAATTTATTTTTTAATAACTATAATTATTTCATTTAACTTATATAAATGTTTTTGTTTATGTCTTTTTCTAATCCTTAAAGATTTCAGAAACTGAGTTATTTCACAAACACGTAGCTTTTAAAACTAGAAGAGAATTTTGATAAAATGTGGTTTACACAGTTAATCTACATATGAAGAATTGATGCTACAGAGAGGTTTATTTGAATAAGGAGTAGAACACTTGTCTCCAGAATTGACTTATGAAACACTTTCTGGCTAGTCCGGAAACACTACTTCCAAGGAATCAAGATCAAAGAGTAAATATTCTACCCTTGTTTATAGTAAAGAGTGTTTATTAATAAGACAGTGATTTTAAGATTATTTAGAGGAGAATTTCTAGAGAAGAGAAGAAGGTAGAATTGATTTTCTAAATAATATGTATATTCTGGGAATAAGCTTTTCTATAGTCTATATTCCCAGAATATAGGAGAATGTTGAGTATATATATATATATATTAGACAATCAAATACCATGAATTGTTACAACTTTTATATATTTTACTACAGGTCCCTCTTCTCCATGACATTTAAAAATATATTAAACTCTATGTTTTTGCATAATTTTCCTGGATATTAAGACTTTCATATACATCTCATAACTTTTATGTGTATTAGATAAATTAATTTAGGTTGATGTTTTTGTCAGTGATGTTATCCTCTCCACTTATCTGATTTTAAAAGAGATTTGTGACATCAACTGTGGCAGTGTTCTTTTGTACATTGTACTTTGGAAATGTGTCCTCTAATGAATCATTTAAATGAGAAGTTTCTAGAGTATGGCTTATTTCCTAATTGACAAGTTTGTTCTATACAACTCTTGAATGGCACAGTTAATAAAGAGTGTAGAGACATAGACAAATGCACTAGTACTTTGTAAAGCTCTAATGATATAATATGACTCCCCTAGTTATCTCTTCCTTTAAAAATTATAAACAGGCAATAACAGAGAAGCTGTCATGTATTTGGAACTTTCTTCTTTCTTTCTTCTTCTGCAAGGTGGTGGGTGAAAAGAATTTGACATTAAGGCAGCTAGGGAACAGATAAACTTTACCATTGTGGGTTCCAAAGTCTGAAATAAGCATTGTGGATACTTTTTTTTTTTTTTAGTGGACGTTCAAATTGCTTGGACAAGTAGCAGATTTTTCATGTCTCCCTCCAGTGTCATCAGACCACTTATCAAGTTTGGATAAAAGACATTTGTTAACAATGTACTTTATTGTCTATGTTTTCCCTCAGCTAGAAACTATTTGCAATGACCCCATCTTCAGAGGCTATGGGGATCTTGACCAGTTTTCAACCTAGCCTGAAGAGGCCTTGAGGGAAGAGATGGCTTTCAGAATTGAGATCCAAGCTTAGAATGGCTAGTAAGCCCAAGACATTGTCATCTTAGCCACACACACTGGCCACCCTCACCCACCTTCCTTTAAAAAAAATTTTTTTCCATTCAAATCTGTCATTCCATACTATGGAGGCTCCCATGGCAAATCCCTGTTACCAGCTTTCTTATTCTGAAGACTATACCCAAGGTGAGACAGTAGATAAAAATAAGATGAGCTGATTATTGTCATAATCATTGATTTTTAAATATATGTTTTATTTTTCATTTATAAAGAACGCATGCTTAAATTGGATTGATTATTGCTTAAAATATGCAGTGTGGTATTGTGTGTGTGTTATTTGACTGAGGGTACATCCCAGGTACTGGAAACATTCTATTCAAGAATTTCAGTCCAGGGCCAACCAGCTAGCTTTCAAACTAGAAGTTCCATGCTCTAGAGGTTACTAATGCAAGCACTTCTATTATTCATATCTATGCTATCAAAATCTAGCTTATTTCAGCATAGATTTTGGAGATAAGTTAGAAATAAGAATGTTTGATATTATTCATAAACAGCATACTCTATGGCAAATAATTTTTCAGAGGTGAAAATGGTGGCTTATTGACCAGCATCATTAATGTAAGAAGACCATCTCATCGGCGAAAATTAAAGCTCTTCAGGATATCTGGACTGGCTAAAATTGTTCTAGAAGCAGTCATGAACAGGGTATAATAATTCAAGGAGGCCTGAAGCTTTTAGCAGTAGAAATAATGCTTTTAAGACTTGAGCCCTAAACAGACTGGTTCCAGCCATTGATGTCAGAGGATTTCTAGTAATGTGTTTGTTTTGAGAAAATATTTCATGTAAGATGCTAATGGAACACTTAACTGTATCAAGAGCTGGGACTTTATCAAGCTATAAAGAATATTTTGTGTGACCTGATTCATGTCTATTTGTCAATATATTGGTCTATATGTGTTGCAGAACTGGGTCTGTGATTTGCTTTCAGAAATGATCTGGTGGCCACATAATCTACCATAAAGAACCTAAGACTTTTGCATATTGAATTGGCTTGAGGTCTGTTCATAATTGTTTATGGAACACTTACCAAGTGATAAGTACTTTGCAAATATTATTTAACCTTTATAGTAATCTATACAATAATCCTCACAATACTCCTAGCACAACTGCATTGTTTGTTTGGTTTTGGTAAACCATCTATGCATAGGGTGATGCTAATCATTGTCATTATCTACAGGAAGAGAAACAAGATGATCAAATCCACCTATGAGGTGGGCACAGTTACTTGTTTTACAGATGAGAAAACTGTAGCCACAGGGTAGTTAAGTGACTACTCAAGGTCACACAGATGGAAAGTGCCCAATCTTGGATTTAACCTGTACCTGAATGACTCTAAAAGCCCATCCTTCTAACCATGATATTTTACTGCATCCCTTAATGATTTTTTCTTATTAATAGAAGAATTTATGGGTTAAGAAGTGAGTTAACTATTTCTGATAGTACAGTATTTACATTGCAGAGTTTTCTCATGGGGTCTAATGATAGAAAATAATTTATCAAGTCTAGGGTATGCTGGGTAGCTATCAGGACTATAGGATAATTAGACACTTTTCAAAGCAGGACTCTCAGCGTGGAAAATGTCCTTAAGGATTTTGATTCAAATGACTGATTTCATGACAATGAACAGCTCCAAAAGCAAAGAAATGTTCTTTAATGTAGAGCAAATGAAATAGTCTAGCACTGAGTCTTTTCAGGGCAAACTTTGGAAGCTTAAGATTATCTGTGCTGATTTTTCCCCTAATCCACCTTATTGGGTTTCTGGTTACCCGACCTTAATATAGCTTGTACAATATCATCTCTGTAACCCTTGTGTTTGTCGGCTTATCTTGATCAACTATCAGTGCAAAGTGAGAAGCTGCCTTTCATCTGGTTTCCAATGGTGCTAACTAGGAAAAGAGAAACCAAAAAGTTTGCACTGAGCAGAAATAAAGTAGTAAAGGTATTAAAGCACTGAGAGCGAACCTAAAGAAGGTATTTGAAGAAGGAAGGCTTCCTAGGGAGAAGGTTCACTAAAGAATATCAACACCATAGGATGTTGTGAACAAAGAGGGTTGGCTAAAATCTTGATGATTTGCAGTGGTGCAAAGTTTTCCTATTTGAACTTCAATATAGAGTTTTTGTCAATCCATCCTTACGCTGAAGCTGTTCTCCTAAATCTAATGCATCAAAGATCTGGCATTGTTAAGGAAGATAGTCCTTGAACTCTCAGCAATATAAGCAGAACTGGCAAGAAAAAAAGAAAGTATGATGCTATATAAACCTTTCCTTCTGAAAAGAAAATAGAACAGGTTTGACTTTTGGAGACCAGCTAAATCAGGCAGAAGAGCAGAGAGAGGTTTTGTAGTCAAGGAGGGAGGGAAAAGTGAACAAGGAAGTTGTAAAATGCAAAATGATTAATTTTACAACTGTGTATTAAATAAAAGGGGGAAGTATATTTTGTATATCTAACATGCTTCCTTTTACACTGTGTGGTAGTGAAAAGAACATTGGCTTTGCAGTCAATAGACCTGGGATTAAATCCTGGCTTCAGCACTTTCCGCCTGGGAAATTTAGGGCAGCTTCTTAAACCTCTCTGAGCCTCAGTTTCCCCATAGGTTAAATGGAGCTCCCAGTACCCATCTCCCAGAAGTGTTGGAGCCTATATCTATCACTAACCTTCTGTTTGACTTTGGGCAACTCAACCTCTCTGAGCCTCAGAAGCTCCATCTATAAAATGGGAATAGTCATGCTTTCTGGCTCCAATCTAGAACATTTTTCCCACACATGTGGACAAAACATACAGGACTGATGCTCTTGATGGCTTTTGCTCTGTCAAATCAGAATAAAAATGACTACCTAGTAGTTACCTTCTAAAGATTAGACAGTAATACATTTCAAGTCCCTAGTTCATAGTAGCCAGGCAATAAGTGGTACACAATTGACATGCAGTAAATGTTCAGAGTACATTGTTAAATTCTCATGAGATCTATTGGTGGCATTGGCTTACTCAATACTCATTTTCATAGAGAAAAATATATGCCATAGCAGACAACATATGAGACAAAAATTTCCCTTATTTAAATCGTGTTCTCCATTTTTCAAAACATAATCATATTCTCATGGAGAAGGATACACACATCATACTCCCTATTTTCCAGAAAAGAAGGCTGAGATCCAGAGAAATTTAGTGATATTCACCAGAAATGCTGTGATTTATCAGGATCAGGCCTGGAATCTGGACTCCTGAATTCTGTCTCCGTGATCCTTCCATCACCCAACGGTCTCACTGTCCTATGGTTCTGGTATACCTTTCCAGAAATCCTCTGTTAGGGTAAATTTTTTTTTTTTAATAAAGTAATACCAGCTTTTAAAAATTTATTTATTTTTAATTAATTAATTAATTTTTTATTTTATTTATTTATTTATTTATGGCTGTGTTGGGTCTTCGTTTCTGTGCGAGGGCTTTCTCTAGTTGCGGCGAGAAGGGGCCACTCTTCATCGCGGTGCGCGGGCCTCTCACTATCGCGGCCTCTTGTTGCGGAGCACAGGCTCCAGACGCGCAGGCTCAGTAATTGTGGCTCACGGGCCTAGTTGCTCCGCAGCATGTGGGATCTTCCCAGACCAGGGCTCGAACCCATGTCCCCTGCCCTGGCAGGCAGATTCTCAACCACTGCGCCACCAGGGAAGCCCTAGAGTAAATTGTAAGAGCAAGAAATCAGCAATCAAGATAGGCTTTCCTCTTGTGAGTTCATGATGTGTTGATATCCTTGGCTTATTGTTTCAGTTTTTTAAGTGTAAAAAAGGTAATGAATTCTCTCTAACATTTAGAGAGGAACAGAGAACTCACTTTTGCTATATTGAGTGGACTTGTGCCACTATCAGCTTTGAGCCTTGAACAGATTTCAGACCCTTGAAAGTTGAAAATTAGCAAAATGTTTTGCCTTTTTTCAGAAAAAAAAAAGAGTAAAGTTTTTAAGATCAGAAATCAAATTAATCAACTCTAAATAGCAAAGGAAAAATTACATTTTTGATCAATAAAGCAAATTGGAATACCAACAAAATTATTAAATTTTCTTTGAAACAGAAGTCTTCTTATCATACACGGTTAATGACTACATATTGTTTAAAAGCATTGGGTTTATAAGAATCAAGCCCAAACTAACTTAGATTTCTTAAAATAGTTTATTTTCCTCAGTTAACTGCTTTAACATTTGATAAAAATTTTTTCTTTGCAATATTAAAATACTTTTAGAAAGTAACAGAAGTATAAGACATGTACATGTAATATAATATATATTTTGGTTCAGCCCAACAGACAATAATTTAGTTCAACCTACAATACTCATAGGGAGCCTATTCTCTAGGGCATGATGCTGGCCCTAAGATAACGGAGGTCTCTGTCTTTGAGGAATTCAGCATCTGAGCTTTATGGTAATAAAAACTTATAGTTGCCAACTTTTGATTGATCTCTTGTTACGTATTAGCCACTTTGCCAATAGTTTTGCATATGTTTTCTTATTTAATCCTCCCACCTCAATCTTTTAGAGAGTTTTATTTGCCCCATTTTATAGATGAGGGGACAGTGTTTTTTTGTTTTTTGTTTTTGTTTTGTTTTGTTTTAGATTTAGGAATTTATCCTAGGACACAGAGTTCATAAATGGTTTAATCTATTGAATTAATATGCTAACACAAATATACAGACACAAACCAACAAACATAAGTAAACACAAGTACTTGCAACTTCTATTTTTTTAAAAAAACTATGAATATATTTTTCCCTTTTAAAATGAGACAAAGGTGTTTGTTGTTGTTGTTTCTCCTGTCAGCTTATGCTTAAATAATGATTGTACGGTCATAGCGTCATCCTTGTGTAGGAAGGGCAATGCATTTATAATCACACCGAGGAGTGCATAAGTCTCTCCTGGCTATCAAGTCTCAAATGCTCTGACCCTGACACTGCATTTTGTTCATTTTTTAAAAAACATCAATTAAAACCAAAAGGTTATTTAAACATAGGTTGATTTCGTAATAGAACTTCTAATCTTAAACAATATTTGTGTTTTTCCTGGGGAATTGTGGTAAAAACATGATTTGCATATACTCAGAACTCTTTTATAAAAGGATCCCAAACACACAAGGCCAGAGGACCTTAAACGTGAGTGCTCAGGGGCACAAGTGTAGGAGGGAAATTTAGGGAAACATGAGGCTTTACAAAGGATAGACTTCCCAAAATTTTATTTAAAGTTTTTGGGTAGAAAATTCTTCATAGAATATTTAGAAAAATATTGAAAGATATCTAATTCTGTTTATACATTCAAATAGTAGATTGAGTGACTATGTTAGTTTACTAGGCTGCTACAATGAACTACCACAGACTGGGTAGCTTACACAACAGAAATGTATTTTGTCACAGTTCTGGAGGCTAAAAGTCCACGATCACAGCTGTCAGTGGCATTGGTTTCTTCTGAAGCCTCTCTTTAACTTGCAGATTGTAACCCTCTTGCTGTGTCCTCACATGGTTGTCCCTCTGTGCATTTGTCCCTGGGTATCTCTGTGTGTTCAAATCTCTTTTTGTTATAAGGACAGCAGTCAGATTAGATTAGGGTCCACCCTATAGGCCTCATTTTAAGTTAATCACCTCTTTACAGGCCCTCTTTCCAAATACAGTTACATTCTAGGTACTGGGGGTTAGGGCTTCAACATATAAATTTTGAAGGGACACAATTCAGCTCATAACAGTGACCTTTAGCTGCAAAGAGCTGAGAGTTCTTCCAGATCTAGAATGTCATGCATTTTCTTCAAAATTTTCACTGCATATAAACTGACCACAATTTAATTTGCTAATATAACGCTTTTATTTATTTATTTATTAAAAGTGACATTCCTGCTTTTCTGCGTTACCCAGAGAGGGGTCCATAAGGCATTGTTCTGGGTTCCCCTCAGAGGTTAAAGGGAAACAGTCACAAAGTCCGGAGCCCTTGATGTCCTGCAAATGAAGGAGGAGAATTTCCTCCAGTTCCTTGGATCAGGAACCCACTTAGGTGGCACCAACCTTGACTACCAATTGGAACAGTACATCTACAAAAGGAAAAGTGATGACATCACCTCATACGCTTAAAGAGAACCTGGGAGAAGCCTCCCCTGGCGGCTTGCGCCGTTGTTGCCATTGGAAACAGGGCTGATGTCAGTGTCATATCCTCTAGGAATATTGGCCAGCGAGCTGTGCTGAAGTTTGCTGCTGCCAGGACCCACTCCTATTGCCAGACACTTCTCTTCTGGAAACTTCCCTAACCAGATCCAGGCCGCCTTCCCAGAGCCACGACTTTCAGTGATTACTGATCCAGGCTGATCTCGGAGGCATTTTATGTTAACCCGCCTGCCATCACTGTGTCACAGTCTCTCCTCTGCGCTGTGTGGACATCGCCATCCCCAGCAACAACAAGGGAGCTCCCGAGGTGGGTCCGCGGTGGTGGATGCGGGGCGGGGTAGGGTGGGGGCCGCAGGAAGTTCTGCGCATGCGTGACACCAGCTCCCGTGAGCACCCGCGGGAGGTCAGCGTGATCTTTACTCAGCAGAGATTCCGAGGAGGCCGCTGCTGGAAAGGCTGTGACCCAGGAGGAAGTTCAGGGTGAATGGACTGCTCCAGCTGCCGAATTTACTGCTACTGGACCTGAGGTTGCAGATGGGTCTGCAGGCGCCCTTTGTGCCCAACCAGCGGTTCCCTACTGAAGACTGCAGCGCTCAGCCCACCACGGGGGACTGGACTGCAGCTTCCACTGCTCAGGCCGCTGAACAGGTAGGAATGACCACTGAGTGGTCTCAGCTTGTTCTTCCGCAGACTTTTAAACAGAAAATGGAAATAGATTAGTGGAGAATAAAGTTTCTTAAAAAAAAAAAAAATGACATTGCTGAATTAGCTTTAGTAGGACACTATATATATGTGTGTGTGTGTTTATATATATATACATACACATACATATATATGATGTATCCCCACATATATATGAATGTGTTTAGGTAGTAGAGAAATAGAGAGACAGCTGTGTTTACATCTACCTTTTAACGCATACATTTACAACCAAAAGTATATACCTATTTATTGACCAGTTACATATGACCAAATGAATAACCACCATCATATATTTTCACCATGCTAAAAGCATTCTGTTTAAAAATGCATTTGAAAAGTTTCTCTTTTAGATTAACCTATAGTTTCATGCTACATTCAACCTGGTTTTTGGATACGTTTGTATAGACTAAAATAAATTATGTGGGGTTGTACTATGAGTTAAATCATCCCAAGTATGTTCAATAAGAACCCCATGGTTGGGGATTGTATTTTCCAAAAATGGCTGCAAGAACATTTCCAGTCCCATAGACCGTGGCAATTTCCCAGTCCAGAGGTGGAGTCTATGTCTCTCCCCACTGCAACCCTCCTCTTTAAAACTTGGTGGATCTTTATGACTGTCTCAATAAATAGAATGCAGCAGAAAAGATACTATGGGACTTCTGAAAACAGGTCATAAAAAGTAACATGGCAGTTTTTTTTTATTAGCTCAGTTAACTATTTTTAGGCATGTTTTAAAAATATATGTTTGTTTTTTTTAATGATTCATATAGTTCAAAAAGTACTTAATTTCTTGAAAATGATTCATATAATCAATATTGATGCTGTCATATAATACATTTGTTTGCCATTCCATAAAGGATAGTTCTCTGTTTTTATTGTGGAGATGTCTTATAAATCTTAAATTATTCTGTCTACTGCCTTAAACTATGACATAGTGAAAAGTTAATTAATAGTCTCAGGTTGGCTGTTATTAACCATCAATATTTTACTTCTCCAGACCAGCTACCTCATTTATTAAAAAATAGGAGATTATACCACACCAGTATTTTCCAGATTGTATGACCACGAAATTGCCTAAGGCTTTTGTTATAATAATGTTCCAAGTCTCTCCTTGTGGAGATTCAGTAGGTCTGCTCAGTATCCTTTTCTTAACAAGACCCTGACGTGACTCTTACGGTTAAGCAAGTTTTGGAGTAATTTCTAGTTGTCCAATTCTTTAATATAGGAAGATAAACTAAGTAGAATTACGTTTAATTCGTAATCATCATAAATAATGGGAGCAGGATGTTAATAATTCAAAGGAGTGTATAATCCCCAGATTTTGTACTTTTGAATTCCAAGTGAGTTTTGCATTATTTTGTCTATTGTTATATAGTCCTAATTATTCTTTCTCACTGAGATATAAAAATTAGTATTAATTGCAAGAGCCTTATCAACCATATACACTTCCATCAAAAAATTTGACATCACAATAAGATCTATATTTTAGGAAAATAATACGGCAGCAGGATTTAGGAGAAATTGAAGGAAAGAGAAAAAATATATATGTTTTCTGCTCCAAGTAGTTTTTCCTTTCTGAAATGGTCACCTATGTTGCCAAAATATGCTTTCTTTTTTTTAATACTACTTGAAGATTTTATATTTAATTAGTATGCGTCTTCACTTCTAAGACTTTCTTGGGGCCACATTTTAGCACTCTAAAATTGGGCTGTGCACATTGGGATGTCACAGAGGGCAGTTAGTTATTAGATATAAGATAGGTGGTTGAAGAGCTAATGACTGTACAATCCACCTGTAGACTCAGGTTAACTTATACTCTGAAGCCAGATCATACTCTGGACGAGAGGGATATCTATCTCCCCTGCTGAGGTAGCTTTTGGCAGAGTATATTCCCACTCTAAGACATGGGCAGCAGCAGGATAGGGTAAGTTAGAAGGGGTGGGACTAAGAACCCACAGACAGAAAGGATCAGGTGAGCATGATGATACGTCCGTGGAAATTAGATAAAGCAGGGATCTGCATGCAAGTTCTGCAAGTTAAACAGGCAGTGGGTTGGTAGCAGTCATGGGGGTTGCGGGAGTCGGCGAGGGGAAGAGACTCTGTAGCTTGTGCCAATTTCCCTGGTGTGAATACTCCTACCATGATCACTTTCAATCTACCAAAGTGAGATAAATGGGCTTGCAAAAATTTTTGAAATTTTAACAATTCATTCTTATGAGATAGTTTGGGCCAGCTCCAGCACACTACCAGTACTGCCACAGAGGTTTATAACTCAGGCAGGTATAATGGACCAGGGGTCAGCGACTAGGCAAAGAGATTGGGTGAGAAGTTGCCTGAATCCAGGCAGATCATCTGAGTGATATGTACCAGTATCATCAGCAAGAAAAAGCTAGCTATGTCATTGAAAATCGTCTGAGCCATGGTCTGCTTAGATTCATTTTTTAAAATTTTTCTGTGGGCGTAGGTTAGAGGCAGGTGGAAGCAAGTTGGAGTACCTGCCAGAGTAGGGAGCAAAAGCCTAAGAGGCACCATATGGCAGTCCCTGCCTTCTTTCTCCCGGGTAGATATGCTGGGTTTCTGGGTTATTAGTGTTACCGAGTCCAAAGTCCAAGCTTGTACTGCTCGCCTCACGACAGGCCAGTAAATCGAGAGACAAGTTGTTGGGGCAAAGAATAGCAACTTTATTCAGAAAGCCAGCAGATGGAGAAGATGGTGGACTAGTGTCCCAAAGAACCATCTTGCCTGCGTTAGAATTTAGGCTTCTTTTATACTAAAAGGGGAGGGAGTAAAGTCACACATTTCCTGGTTCTGGTCAGTCTCCAGAGGGGATGTGCTAATTTCTTCCTTCCTGCAGTCATTCACAGTTGGGCCTGGTCAGGATGTTTCCTGTGAGCTAAACAAAAGTGTTTTAGCTTAATGCTCATTACCTGGGAGGCAGGTTTCCCAGAGATGCACCATTTATGTATAATTTATGTTATAGGCAACATCCCCTTAGTGATTAACTTGTAATAGAATACAAAGGTTCTTGCCTATTACCTTAGTAATGCCTTGGCTCCTGCTTTTGATTAGATGCTTCATTCTCAAGCCTACAGCATGAGAGGTATGAAATAGGTAAGACAGTCACTGAAGGAAAGGATTTCTCTGTCTGGTAGTGAGTTGCTTGTTTCTAATCAGCTTCAGGAATGAAATAAATGGGATAATTTGTACAAAAATCTTCCAGCTTCTCTCTCTTTCCTTTATAAATGTTCTGCCTTGCTTGAAGCAATCTATCTTCCAAGTGATGCCATTCTCAAATTTGGTATTTCAAGAATATTCTTCAGCTCACATGCTAAGGTGAGAGTTTTCAGTGTTTAAATCTGTGAATTTATATCGTTTTATTTCCAGAAGAAAATTTTTATTTCCAGAAGAAATTTACAACCTAAATGATGGTAAAAGAAATTCCAAGCAATATGATGAGAGTAGTTTTCATAACTTACTAAATCCTTTAAAAATAGCCATCCTTAATGTGTCAATTTTTTTTTAATGAATCTGACTTTTGGGTACAGTTTTAGTCACAGTACTCTCATTGATAATTTCTGCCATTTAGTTATAAGGTAAGAGAAGCCCAGAGAAGCCTTCTAAAATGTCACTAAAACAATTAAATATGGCATTTAAAGGATCCATATTTGATTAGAGAATGAAACGCTAGTATTTCTTCATTAGAATATTCCCTTTTTTTCCAAATGATATTTGTTAGTTGTAACGAAATATCATTATGAAAATAATTCTGGAAATAGTGTTTTCTGAAGTACACATCAGCCTTGTATCATAAAAAATGTTGACACCATTTAAAAATAAGCATTATTTTATAAATTTAATTATGTAAAATCATCGGAAGTCATGGAATTGGAAATAGTTTGTGATTGGGTTCTATGTCTCCTGTGAAGGGGAAAAAAAGATAAATAAACATAAATTTAAAAGGCACCCTGCTCAAGCCTACTGCCCATTTCATTTCTCATTCCATGACTCTTAACCCTGGGCTACTTCTGCTTTTCCATGCTACCAAGCCTGCCTCGACCTGACTAGAGAGTTCAGGTCCAAGCCTGTCTCTGATAAAGTACCTGAGCCTCTTCTCCAAAGCTCCCTGCAAGGCCCTAGTGCTTCAAGCTTTTTCTCTCTTACAAAGTCCAGAGGATCTCCCAAGTATGAACCTATAACTCTAGGACCAGGCTGATAACATTTCTGTCCTGCTCCTTATAAATCCACATCATATGGTTGTGTGTTGGGGCCTCTTTGTCCCTCCCACCCCCCCCTTTTTTTTTTTTCCTGAGAAGGAACTGGGAAAGTAGGTTTGGTATCCTATTTCTTGGCTTTTGTGAGAAGCCATCCCTGGAGTACAAATTAGAATCATGCTTCCCTAAGCCATTTCTTGACCTCCCTATTTAGAATTAACCCCCTCAAAACTTTAATCATACTCGCAGCACTCTATCTCCTTTTCAGCTTTATTTTCCTCCCTAATATTCATTACTGACTAGAATGCAAAATATTCTACTTCTATATTTGTCTATAGTTTGTATTTTTTCCACTAGAATGTAAATTGCAGGAGATCAGGGCTTTTGTCTCTCTCGTTCATCGTTGTCTCCCTGACACCTTGAGACATGGTACACCATAGGTACTAAACAGTTATTGAATACCTGAATACATAAAAGATTGAATGAACAAATTCTGGAGGACAGGGTTCAGACCTGGTAATAGGGTTCAAATCTGTGGCTTTCTAGCAGCTGGCTTCATGAGAAATAAGATGAAGGTCATTTCCATGCATGGCTATTATTTATGTTCCATTCATTTATCCATTCATTTAACGACAAACGTTTGTTGAGAACTTTTTGTATATAAGGCACTTTTCTATATGTTGGAAGTTGGTGCAGAGTTCCAGGTTAGCAGGTTTATTAGGGTCAATAGGGTTTAGAAATGATATTACTATACACTGTTATGAATGCTTACTTACATGCTGGCTGAAAGAATATGTGAATGAATGCTAGAGAAAGTGTCCTGTTAGAGGTAGGTGCAGAGTGGGAACGCAGAGAAAGATGTGAGTGCCTTGAAGGAGGTTGTGGACAGGTGTTGCTGGGTATAGATTTACAGAGGAGAAAGCACTATTTTACAGACTGAGGAGTTGTTGGTAGACTTCACTCTGGGTTGAGAGAACTGAATGCCCAAAACATAGATGAGGAAGCTTGTCATTTGGGGGGAATTGCTGAGTTATTTGTGACCAGGGATAAGACTGGGAATGTAGGTTGGGGCAGGATTAGAAAGTATGTTAAGAATTTTAAGTTTGTATCCTGTAGGTTATGGGAAACCACTTAAGGTTATTAAGTGGGGAGTGACATATATGTTATATGTTGCAGAAACGTGAACATTTTTTGGTGCAAAATATTTGGAATTGGAGGAGGAAAGAAATTTCATATAGGAATGCCTGCTAGGGAGTCATGACTTTGGTCCAAGTGGAGATGATGAGGACTAGGGTAGTAGCAATGGGAGCAGATTGGAGATGATAGAGGACGTAGATATTTTGGAGGTGGAATCCATAGGATTTGATGAGAAGAATAAAGTAAAGGGAGGAATGAGGAATGTTGATGGAGTTTCTGATTTGGGAATTGATATATTATTTTATCCTTAACTTATACGAGTAATACATGGGGTAGAGGGAATAGGTTGGTGGAAAGATGGGGAGGGAGACACAAATTTGCTGTTAGACATGCCACATTTGAGTTGCAGATGCTCTTAAGAAGGTGAGCCCTGAGCTCAGTGTAAAATGGGGCTGTAGATGACAATCTGGGTATCATTGCTGAGGCTATGAGCTCCATCAGACCAGAGGCTACAGAGCCAGAATAAAAGCAATCCTAGGATGGGATGCTGAGGTATGTGAATATTTAAGAGAAACTGGTAAAGATGGACAGTGAATACTCAGTTTCACCAGAACCAAAGGAGATATAAGGGAGGAGGAATCTTTGCAGAAGGAAGAAATGGTTAAATAAAAAATGCTGCAGAAGGTAAGAATGAGGTTCAGCAGTTAGGGGTCTTGGGTGACCTTAACAAGAGCCATTTCAGTTGGGTGCTGAAGGTGACAGCTGGATTGTGGGGTTTAGAAGGTAGGAAAGCAGGACAAATGCTGTACATTTTGTATGAATGCATGGCGGCACCCCCTTTATGCCCTTGGCCCTACCCCATGCAACCCTTCTCACAGAAACACATCCTCAGTCATGCAGGGCTTACAACGAGTTGAATTAATTTAGCACCTTGCGTTCCCATGAGAACTCTATAATAGTATTCACCCATTTACATGGGTGACTGTAAACCCTTTTATGTGACTGCCCGCCCTTTCCTCTTCCTTTAGCATCCTCACAGATGTTTTTTTTATATAACTGAGGAACACTACTTACTGACCAAAATGTATTTGAGGAGGTAAGTGAGGTCCAGGAAGTCTTCATTTTTAGAAAGATCAAGGGCGGATGCTGTAATTACCAGTAGCAGTCACATATCCTGAGATGTCCTTGATTTAAGTTCTGTGCTGGTGACAGTATCCTCTGTCACCTACATAATAAAAAAAAAATTGCTGAGATCATTCTCTAAGCAGAACTTTCCAAATAAGGGCAAAAATCACACACATACTTATGTATCTGTGTATGTAAATGTATAGGAAAACCTGAAGGGTACACACCCAGCAGCAGTAAGTAACTTTGGGGAGCGGAGTGAGATTAGGGGAGGGATAAAGGTAGAGCCTCACTTTTTAGTTTATAGTCTTCTGCACTGTTTAAATTTTTCAATGAGCATATACACATGAATTACTTGTGCAGTTTTTAAAAAGTGGTAGTATCTCCTTATGTGGGAGACTGTCCTTTCCACAACTACCCCAGCACAAAATACTACTTGGAGTTTTAAAGCACTGAGGGTTTTAATATGAGTTCTTCTTGTTGACAAATTAGTCATGAGCCCATTGGCAAAGGAAGAAATGTGAGAGAGAGGCGAACCAAGAAAAGAAGAAAAATGTGTATAAATATCACAAGCAAACTTTGGTGCTCTTTTCAGCAGCCAGATGGTATTGTACGCTGTTCCAGAGTATGGTCCACTTGCATTTGAATTACAAAGGGCTGCTCAGTAGAAATACAGATTCCTAGGTCCCACGTGATCTACCAGCCTGGATGCTCTGAGGGTGAGACCTAGGAGCTTGCATTTTTCAAGATCACTGCTGGTGATTCCAAGGTATATACAAACATTTGAGGGTCACTGGTACATATAAAAGAGTAGTAACTGGGAATCTGAGGGCCTGAGTTTTAGTTCTAACACTTACCATTGGTGTGGGCTTTGCACACATGGCTCCCCTCTCTGAGTCTCACTTTCTCATCTGAACATTGAGCATCCCCTTGCAGTTCCAGGATTCTATGCTTTGTATGATTGTAACCATGACACAGCACTGTGAAGAAGAAACTTTCCTCCAAAGAAATCTTCTCATTATCATGTTTGTGTTTGTGCCTGGTCCTACTAAAGTAAGAAGCAGGTTTTAATGAAATCATGTTTATTGTTTCAAACTTTTGAAACCTGAGGTTATCAAGCCCTCGGGTGCTTATCTCTGACAGGAATTCCTGCTGCTAATGGTCATGGGTGTCCGTTATGGGGCATGTCCTTGACAATGTGGTAATAGAGCAGTTGTTAAAATTTCACCTATCTCTTCCTTATTTGTAAGTATTTAGGTGTGAAGTGTCTGGAACTGGCTGGGGCAGGAGATGAGGTTGGTGGAGGAGACATGGGGAATAGAGAGAGTGTTGTAAACATAAAGAAGTTTAATTCTTTAACATGGAGGTCATTGAAATGCTAAGTAGCCTTTAGTGTGGGTGTGATGCTTTCTTTACTCTCACCTCCTTTCCATGTTTAGTGACTGGATAATTAGGTCTCCTGCAAGCTGCTTTGCTTCTGTTCTGGCACTTTGGACCAGATTCCCTGTTTGATGGCCACACAGTGATAGAGGGTTAACTTGGTGAAATGGCCTTGGAGTTATACCCTAATATAAGAAAGTGGGAGCAAGCGGTTGGAGAGTATTAGGATAGAGAGTATCTCTTCTGCTGACCTTTGCTTGGCTTCTAACCTAAAAAAGAAAAAAGGAAGAAGGAGGATTTCTTCCTTCTTTGGAATTTCACTGTACAGAATTTGTGAGAATTTCTTACATTTGTTTAAAATTACAATTGTTAAGGACATAAAAATGTGGTTTCACTGTTATGTGTGGTACTCTACTGAATTCGGTATAGGCTGGTATATCATAACCACAAGGAAAATAACCACATTCACATGCACACACATACAAACAGTACCCTGAAATTTCCTGATGGTATGTAGGATATTGAAGTCCCAGTTGTATTTTGCAAGAAATTGTGGCCCTTCTTTGCTGTGTTTCCTTTTCTTTTACAGCCCTAGAACTATCACCCTTCCTTTCTCTCTCCCTCTCTCCTTCCTTCTCTGCCTCTCTTCCTTCTTCCTTTGAAAAGTGACATGTCTAACACATTTGAGCCCTAAGAACACTTTTGCATAGACTGCAGTGATTTAATACATGCAATGGGCCAATATTTTAAAAGTGCAACTGTTTATGAATTCTATAATGGTGGGGGGAGCAGGATATAATGTTGAGAGGAGATTCTCCTTTTGTTTGAAAAAAATCATCTTTACAGGACTATTGCTTATAAAAAAGCAAAGTCCAGAGCATGGACTCTGACGAGAGAGGTTCGCACAAAGGAAAAAAAATTCTGTGCTAAGTAGTGAAAAGGACAGTGTTCACTGAGTAAGTAAGCAATTCTAAGAGGTTGTTAGGCTAACATTTTTTAAATGTCCTTAAGTTTAGCAATATCCTGTTAAAAGTGATTTCATAGACTATTAAACCCTATGTGATGGTATGGGGGTTAAATCTTATCCAGATATACAAGACCACTATTTGATTGCAATGAAAAAGATGGATAATGTTGGAGAGTCTGAACTCTTAGAGGTCATCTAACTTTGAAAAGATGAATGGAGTTTACTTGATTGACAGATCTCATAGAAGAGAATTTTGATGGAAAAACAATCTGACTTTGTAATCAGTCACAGTGTTGTTTTTCACTATCACCCTGGAATTCCTCCATTGATACAATGCCTGCTTTGCAAGCTGTTTTTTCTTAGTCACTGCTTTATTCTCCAAAATTCTCTTCAGGTTAAGCAATACAAAGCCACACTCAGTAACAGTGATTCACGAATAAAAAATGCATGATCCATAGTCCTTCTATAGCTCTCAATTTTTTTTTTTCTCCTCCTTGAGCTTTTCAGTTTAAAGATAAATAGAGACACTTCTGGGACGATGAAATTAATTTGTCTCAAATTGTTGTCATCAAGTTAAAAATCACCCAATTCATATTGGCTCATTCTAGCCCAAACAGTGAGGGTTTTATAGATAGTATTCCTTAAGTATAGTTAGTTTTAATCTTTGGGGGAAAAGAATCTTTACTGCTAGTCAATAGTCCAATGCCTGGGATTAGAAGGTGAACGTGGGTATTAATTGTGGTTGACACTGCATGCCCTACGTCAGTGATTATATCAGGAGTCAGGGGCCTTAAAGGGAGATATAAATTGGTGCCTCAGACCTGGCGCCAGGCACAGACAGGGCCTGGCTCTTAGTCATGACTGATGTTGGGCTGTCAAAGTGATTTCTGGATGTTGTGACCTATTACCAGGTCCCCTGCCCTGAGATGCTCAGCCAGTATTGAATAAACTTACTATTAATTTGTCTTTTTGCTTTTGTGTTCCCTTAATTTTCTAGTCTCCCTTTCTTCATTTTACCCCATCCATGGTTAAGAGACTATCACCTGGAAAGTGACTCTTGAGGAGTTGGCCTGAGAGACTATAATTGAGATCATGAAGGAGCCCAACCTCAAAAAATATGGACGTTAGAAAGGGAATCTTAGGAGGAGGAAGGTATCGAGTAAGAAAGCTTGGGAGGTGAGGGATTTCCTCACAGGATGTCCTGACAAAAAGAGACAGCTTGGGTGTCACCTGGGAAAGAAAACATTATAGCTAAAAAATCAGAGGGAGTCCGGCTGAGAAGGAAAAGATGTGGGGAAGAACTGGTTAGGAAATGTTAACAGAGAAATCAAGAGGTTGGGAAAGAAGGCAGGAGGACACTTAAGAAAGAACCATGTGCTAGAGACCATTTCAGAGTTTCCCCTAACAGATGGTGTACATTCATGCTTTCCCCACACCTGGACTTTTCTGTAATCTAACAGCCTTCAAAGCAGTAGGTGTTCCCATTAAATAATTAAATAGCTATAAAGTTATATATTATGAAAGTTCATAAAAATAAATGTGATTATTAGATATGAAAATCCAATTTCCTTTTTTTCCTTAACCAGTCTTCAGAGCCTAATGGAGAAGGGCCTCTGAGAATTTCCCTTAAATCAATATTAAAAAAATTCTGTCCTCTCCTCTTCTGCCATTAAAGCCTTGCATGGCAGTGAACCAAAGTGCATTAGAGTTATAGTGGGGATATGTTAGTGAGGAAACTTACAGTCAAGGGAATGAGAAGGTTTCTGCTCCCCTCTGTTCCCATGGGTTTTAGTTTAGTAAAGTCACCGTCAACATTTTTCTTAAGCTGGATTTACTGTGTATATTTAGTTTTAAATCAACTGCACAACATTTATTTACTGCATGGATTATCTAAGACTCCTTTTTAATTTAATATCAAAATATTAAGTAGAGTTTTAGGGTCTGAATTTCCTCCCATTGTGCCGTTGATACGTAAACACGAAGAAGGCTGTGGTGAAGTCAGCAAAACATAGGGAATCTTTTTGTGAAAAAGACAAAATCTCACAGAACATCTAAAATCAAATACAGTGTGCTTTAGGTTGTTCATGATTTGAGATTATTTGTTGTTAAAATTACTCCTCTTAACTAGCATGGATGGCTACCAGTTGAACAAATTCTGGTGCCTGGAACTCACAGATAAACAAGAAGACTATCAAATACTATAAAGTCACTGATAGGTGCATTCTTAAATGACCAAACATTCGATACTTCTTTAGAATCACCCTTGATCTCATTTTAAAGTCCAAGCAATAGTTTAAAAAATTTTTTTCTTTCAAAACCTAGTTTTCTGTACTTATGATGTGGTGGGTTAGAGTATTACATACAACATTTTTGAAAAAGTTAGACCACTTCTGCCAAGATAAATATTGTGTAACCTTCTAAACTATCATAATGGCCCCAGAAGTAAATTTACAACAAATACAAAGAAAACAACCCTTTGT
Organism: Balaenoptera ricei; assembly: GCF_028023285.1. Taxonomy (NCBI): domain Eukaryota; kingdom Metazoa; phylum Chordata; class Mammalia; order Artiodactyla; family Balaenopteridae; genus Balaenoptera; species Balaenoptera ricei. The sequence continues at coordinate 75,091,258 of NC_082648.1, forward strand.
AAAAAGCATGATCGACAAGGCAGACATCACAATGTATTCTTGATAGACATTCAATGCATACGTTATCTTAAAGGAAATATGAAAAGAAAATATTTTTGCTTATATTTTGGGATAGGATCTAAGAAATAGCTCATACTTTTGGGTTGTTATTTTGCTTATGGTAGAGAGGAATGGTATAATATCAATATGTCCTCTTGACTGCTTTTGTTAATTGTGTTTATAATAGTCAGCAATAGTATTTGAAGTCTTTTTAATGTCCTCTGGGCTATGGTTGGTTTCCCTTAAATGTTTCCTTGGTTGTTCTTCCACTAGAGGTCATGGTGTTGGTTAATTTATATGTCAACTTGACTGGGCTATGGGGTACCCAGATATTTGGTTAAACATTATTCTAGGTGTGTCTGTGAGGGTGTTTCTACATGAGATTAACATTTAAATTGGCAGACTGAGTAAAACAGATTGCTCTCCTCAATGTGGGTGGGCCTCATCAAATCCGTTGAAGGCCTGAATAGAATAAAATGGCTGAGTAAGGAAGAATTTTCTCTCTCTGCCCGACTGTCTTCGAGCTGGGACATCAGTCTTTTCTTGCCCTTGGAGTCAAACTCAGACTGAAACTTACACCATCAGCTGTCCTGGTTCACAGGCCTTCAGACTCAGACCCAAACTATCCCCCTGGCTCTCCTGAGCCTCCAGTTTACAGCAGGCTTCTCAGCCTCCATAATTACAATAGCTATTTCTCCATAATAAATCTCTTTATATATATATATCCTATCGTTTCTCTTTCTCTGAAGAACTCTAACTAATACTGTCACTTATGTAGTTTTCTCATGAGATCATCAACAGGAGCTATGCTGGCCTATAGAAATACCAGTTTCAAAGATCCGTACTCCCTTCCTGCAAAGTCTCTTCAAAGAGAGAGCTCCAAGAGGGGAATCAGGGAGAGCCAATCCCGTTCATGGGCCTAGAAACTGTCCAAGGCAACCTTGTTTAAACAGATGATCAGAGCGGGGAAGTGGTGTTCTGAACCTCCTACCTCGGGCTCATTTCATGCAGCTCTATCTAACTCTGGCTTGGAGTCCCAAATGCTTTTAGCATCTGGCAGCCACTGGCTCAGCTCCCAACTGCTCTGCTCTGCTGCTAGAGGACTCCCTCGGCTTCTGGAAGATTACACCCAACCTCTGAAAGTCGTCTTTGCTGTTGTTATTTCCAAAGCCCACCAGTCTGGATGCTTCTGCTGGAGCTGCTTCTGACTTCCTCAGGGGTCCTCATCCTCACATGGATGGATGGGCTTCTGGAATCTCATGAAATAAAAAAGAATTGCATATATGTCTTTTTCTGGGAAACAGATCATATATACGTTTTATATCTTTTTCCATCAGATTTTCAAAATGTCCCAGTACCCAAAAAAGGACCATTATCCTAGGGAGTTGGTAAGCTTGCTGGTTCTTTGAGGCATTCTGGTTCCATTTTGCCTGGAAAGAGACATCAACTTAGTCAAATGCATTGTTTGCTTTGTTGAGCCCAAAGCAGTTCAGCAGTTTCTTAGCACTTTCTTAACCAATCTTGCTCCCCTTAACTGAGGAGATTACATATACTTCGTCCTCAGAATGACACGCTACACCTTCTCAGGCATTCTCACATTGAAAAATGTGCCCTCCCACTTCTTCTAACATGTCTCCCTCCCCTCTGGCCTATATTTGGGGTCACTAAAGTTTAGTATTAGGGTTTCAGTGATTTCCAACAAATACTTAACTTATTGCCTCTCTTCTTTTAATGGCTGAATTTTTACAGTTGTAAGCTACACGATAGAGTCACTGCCATAATGTTTCCCTGAGTAAAGGAACAGTATTGGAACCCATCTGTGTTCTGCCAATTTGCTGCTGTTTTACCATGATAACTTGGAAGGTTTATTCTTTGTTATGTTTCTGTTGCCTAACGGTAGGAGTGGTCCTTGTCTGCATGAGCTGCCAGTCTAGCAGGAGAAAGAGTTACACGTATAAATGGCGATAATCAAAAGCAACAGTGACTATAATAATGGTGTCTATAAAATGCCATGGAACTGCAGCCTGGGGAGCAATGAACTCTGCTTCTACGTGTGCAGGTGGGGACAGGCTAGGGGAAGCTACTAGGAGGAATTTTCTCCTGCACCCTGTCATGGATGTAATTTGGCCAGGGGACCTGCAGGAAGGGAAAAGAAGGAGAACTGATAACTAACACTTAAAAAAAAATCTATAGAGGCATTCTTTCTTAAACTAATGTTTGGAAAACAATTACTGTTTGAATAAGAGTGTTTAAGTGGGGGCTTCCCTGGTGGCGCAGTGGTTGAGAATCTGCCTGCCAATGCAGGGGACACGGGTTCGAGCCCTGGTCTGGGAAGATCCCACATGCCGCGGAGCAACTAGGCCCGTGAGCCACAATTACTGAGCCTGCGCGTCTGGAGCCTGTGCTCCACAACAAGAGAGGCCACGATAGTGAGAGGCCTGCGCACCGCGATGAAGAGTGGCCCCCACTTGTCGCAACTAGAGAAAGTCCTCACACAGAAACGAAGACCCAACACAGCCATAAATAAAAAAAAAAAAAAAAAAAAAAGAGTGTTTAAGTGTTCCTATTAAGCAGTGTCTTTGAAATGCTTATTTAAGAGCAAGAAATTCTGTGCCAGTTTTTTTTTTTTTAAATAGAGAAAAAGCTGTATGCATTCATGCCTTATTACTTTTAATTTTAAACAACAACTTACAAACATTTTAAGGAGTAATTTTTCTTTTGCTTTTGAATTATACCCATTCTTTTTATACAAAGGCATTCTAATTTCCTTATTTGTCTAACATTTGTGGAGTGTTTTATAGACTTTATCTAATATGTATTTACTCTCTTAGGAAGGGAGTTAATGCTTTCTATAAAACAATTGCTACTGTCAGCTACTATACGATTTGATTTATTACAAGAGTTTATAAGTTAGATTCATTAACTCACTCCACACAAGGGATAATTCTAGAGAAAAATTTGATTTAAATTTTAAAGTTGTTAGTTGTTATAATTACTGGTCAGAACTTCCTGAAACACCTAGTGCCCTATCCAAATAAAGTATCAGAACACTGTATTCTTTATGCCTTCATAGATTAGGGTTATTCTTGGACAGTTATTTGAGGAAATATATTTGAAAGCATTTATGCACAATCATTTATCACCTCTTATTTAAATAACACTTTAATGACCATAAATTATTGTTGTTTCCAGTAGTAAGTGTTCTCTTTAATAGATCCTTTGCCAATTTGTTATGCAGATGTTTTTGCTGTTTTTTTTTTTTAATTTAATTAATTAATTAATTAATTAATTTATGGCTGTGTTGGGTCTTCGTTTCTGTACAAGGGCTTTCTCTAGTTGCGGCAAGCGGGGGCCACTCTTCATCGCGGTGTGCGGGCCTCTTACTATCGCGGCCTCTCTTGTTGCGGAGCACAGGTTCCAGACGCGCAGGCTCAGTAGTTGTGGCTCACGGGCCTAGTTGCTCCGCGGCATGTGGGATCTTCCCAGACCAGGGCTCGAACCCGTGTCCCCTGCATTGGCAGGCAGATTCTCAACCACTGCGCCACCAGGGAAGCCCCTGTTTTTGCTGTTTTTGCTGTTTTAACAGCAACCAAAACTTCACTCTAAAACTACAATGAATTTGAGCACCTACAAGAGCACCTACAAAACACCCCACAATGTGCTCAGTATCTATAACATAGTCTTGAGGAAAAATAAGCTTGTAGACAAAGAATTATAGGGCGATTGGTTAAGTGCTATGAAAGAAGTACACAAAAAGACCCACACATTCAGAGACTCACGCATTATGAAGCACTGTATTCTGTTTAGGGAGAGGTGAACCGGCCAAGAAGGGCTACAGATGGGAGAGGATGTTTGTGGAAGATTCTAGAGGAATAAGGAGACGAGTATTTTAGTAAGGGCAATATCATGAGCACCGTGAGTGTGAAGGGTGGTGAGAAGTCCTATGGAGCAGGAGGTGAGGATGGGAATGAGGCTGGGGGCACCTTGGTACAGACCTGGTGTATCACTTAACCTGAAGAGGAAATGGAGATCATGTACTAGAGATCACCTTGGTAACAGAAAGGAGAATAGACCCCTTCCAGAAAAACTGCATGACAGGAATACCAGTTAGTAGTTAATAGGCAATGTGAGAGTCTCAAATGCAGTGCTCACCATGGAAACAGACAAGACCAGTGGGGTCCGAGAACTCACTGGGGATGGCGGACTTGACAAGAACTGGTGACCAATCAATGAGAAAGAGAAGAAGGGGTAGATACAATGGAAGAGGAAGAGTGGTAAATGACTAATTTTTCAGCTTGTGAAATAGAAGGAATAGTGGTATTATTAAATAATCTAGGAAAGATAGGACAAAGAATTTTGAAAGAAGCAAAAGTTCTTAGTTTGGGAAAGAAATGCATTGTAGTGAAAGGAACATGGACCCAGATTTTAATCTTGGTTCTCTGCTCTATTATTCACTAGCTCTGTGAAACTTGGGGAAGCTCTTTAACCTCTCAGAGCCTGTTATTTTAAAAAAAAATTATTTTATTTTATTTATTTTTACTTTTGGCTGCATTGGGTCTTTGTTGCTGTGTGTGCAGGCTTTCTCTAGTTGCAGGGAGCGCTGGCTACTCTTCGTTGCAGTGCGCGGGCTGCTCACTGTGGTGGTTTCTCTTGCTGCAGAGCATGGTTTCTCTAGGTGTGTGGGCTCAGTAGTTGTGGCTCGTGGGCTCTAGAGTGCAGGCTCAGTAGTTGTGGCAAATGGGCTTAGTTGCTCCGTGGCATGTGGGATCTTCCCGGATCAGGGCTCGAACCTGTGTCCCCTGCATTGGCAGGCGGATTCTTAACCACTGCACCACCAGGGAAGCCCCAAGCCTGCTTTTTAAAGTAGGGAAAATTGTACTTACTTTCTAGAGTTGTTGAAAGGAATAAATGACAAAATGTATGTAAAGTGACCAGCACTTTCTTGAAATACCGGAGACACTCAAGGAGTATTATTTTCACTTGCACTTTCTCCTTATTTTGAATTTGAGGGGCAGAAAAGATCCAAGATAATTAGTCAGTGAGGCAAGTAGAGTTGGTTTAAAAAAATAGAAAATCCAGTCAAAGGAAGGAATCAGTGGAAAGTTTCCAGAGATTTTAAAAAACTAGGAAAGCAGGGGAAATTTGTATATATTTAATCCTGATCTCTATAGCTACTTTAGAAATACATTATACAAACAAACAACTTATTTCTATTGGTTTATCTGCCCAGTTAAGACAACATTCAGCTAAGGAGTATCGCGAACATGAGAGACACTAACGTTAGCCAGAGTAGGAAATGGATTCTAGGAAGTAAATGTGTTCTGAGAGGAGAACATACAAGATGAGATGTAATATTTTTTTGATTGTGGTAAGCTATGGGAAGGGGGGAGGAAGAGGTGATAGCATGGTGACTGGCATGCAGTTGGTGATCAATAATGATTTGTTGGCTGAATAGATTCATGTTCCATTGAGCATTTTGAAATGAGTATATTTTAGACCACTCTGTTCTTCTAAGTCATCATTCATTTAGCATTTCTTTTTGTTACAAGTGTAAAAAACACTTTCCCCCCCAACAGATTGTCTGCATATTCTACAAATATCTCAATGTCAGATTCAACCTTATGAATAGATCAAGATTCCAAAAAGCTTTTACCTTTTTTCTCTTTTATTCCCTACCACAAGAGGGCATGAATTTCATCTTCTCTTAAGAATTAAATAGAAAAATATGGGGAATTGTGAGCCATTTCCAGTCTGTTCAGTTGTCTACCTGTTCTGAGATCTCAGATTTAGAGAGAAGTTTCTAATCACCTTACGATTGCCTTTGATATGAAAAAAGGTCTACCTATTTATTTCTAATGCTCCCATTTAGTATCATAAATTTATCTAGTACCGTCTAGAGTTTGTCTTTTAAATGTGAATCATCTCACTACATCAAGCAAAGAACATGGCTTTACCATGTATTCTATCAAATACTTTAGTAACATGTACTCAACCACCTTTCTAAGCACCAAGGTGCTCCATCTTTCTACAGTTTTGCAGTTTGGTCAATAAGATGATGTTCTTTCTGACATTAGAATTTAATGATCCCACCTAATCTTTATTTTTCTTTCCTCTTTTTTTCCAGAAAAGAGACACCCTAAAATCCTGGGAGATCCCCAGTTACCCTGTAGATCTAGCTCCAAAGGACAGGTTTGCTAAAGCAGGATAGGTTAGGATTTTGTTACATTGTTATATCAGATGTGAGTTTATTCCAAAACAAACTAATTTAATTTTTCTAAATTAAATTAAACATTCTTCCTTACCTTGAAGTTAAGAAGGGTTACGTCACCTCAAAAGATGCCTGTTGCCTAGGCTGCCATGGCTCATCAGAAGGCTGGGAGCTCTGCAGCTGACCGCATAGATTTCTGGCTTCTTAGACCTTCCATGAAGCTTCTGAAGCTTTGGTTTTTAGGGTTCAGTTCCCCAAACTTTCCAGGTCCATTTACATTAGAGTTACTGGTTCCTCCCAGAGTATTTTCCAGTCCCCAGAGCTCTCCCCTCCTTCCGGAGTCAGGATACCCTCTTTCATCCCTGTGAGACTGTCTATTTCTAAAATAATCCTGATCCTTTTTAATTAAATTTGAGAGCAAAAGTCTCTAGAACACAAAAATATTGCTTGTCTTCTAGAGAAAGAAAGGAATAATGATTCTTATTTCCCTGAAGTGCCTACAGGAAAAGTAAGTATGGTTTACTTCTTCATCTGATTGACCTGTCATATTGGTCAAGTAACTGTTTCTACTTTAATGGTGTTAAAGGCTCCTAAGAGGATGCTTCACCATTGCTGGTGTAAAAAAATGAGATCCTAGAACTGGGATTTTGTGTGTAAAAGATATCTTAGGTTGAGCAAATTTTGTGTGTGTGTATGTGCAAGTATCAATAATTCAGTTTGAGGTATGATTAAGTAGAATATCAGATATTCATCTCAAAAAGATTTTATGGGCCACCATCATGTTTTAGGTATTATGATTGGCATTGGGATTTGAGGTACAGCTCTGAACCAGACAGACAAATCATAGGATCTTACATTCTATCAGGAATTTTTCTGGAGCAAGATGATGGTCAATAAGATGATGTTCTTTCTGATATTAGAATTTACGACAGGCACTGCCAAAAATGCTGTATGTAAATTATTTTATTTAATATTTGCAATAACCCTGTGTGCAGATGTAATTCTTTTTTTTTTTTTAATTAATTAATTAATTTATTTATTTTTGGCTGTGTTGGGTCTTCGTTTATGTGCGAGGGCTTTCTCCAGTTGTGGCAAGTGGGGGGGCCACTCTTCATCGCGGTGCACGGGCCTCTCACTATCGTGGCCTCTCTTGTTGCGGAGCACAGGCTCCAGACGCGCAGGCTCAGTAGTTGTGGCTCACGGGCCTAGTTGCTCCACGGCATGTGGGATCTTCCCAGACCAGGGCTCGAACCCGTGTCCCCTGCATTAGCAGGCAGACTCTCGACCACTGCGCCACCAGGGAAGCCCAGATGTAATTCTTAGTTCCATTTTATTTATTTATTTATTTATTTATTTAAATTTATTTATTTTATTTTTAAATTTTTGGCTGAGTTGGGTCTTTGTTGCTGTGTGCAGGCTTTCTCTATTTGCAGTGAGAGGGGGCTACTCTTCGTTGCGGTGCGTGGGCTTCTCATTGTGGTGGCTTCTTTTGTTGCGGGGCATGGGCTCTAGGTGTGTGGGTTTCAGTAGTTGTGGAACGCAGGCTCAGTAGTTGTGACGCACAGGCTTAGTTGCTCCGCGGCATGTGGGATCTTCTTGGACCAGGGATCGGACCGCAGTCCCCTGCATTGGCAGGCAGATTCTTAACCACTGCACCACCGGGGAAGTCCCAGTCCCATTTTATAGATAAGAAAACTGAGGTGGAGAACATTTAAGTAGTTCGCCAAAGTCTATAATGATTGTAAGTGCTTGAGATTAAAATCCAGTTATTCAAAACCTGTGCTCAATGCTGCTGTACTAGTCAGGATGGCCATAAAACCAGGAATATAGATTTTTTGTTTAAATAGAAGGGCTTTCTTGATTACTTCTTCTAAAATACTCTTAAGGTGCAGGTTTATTCAGTGAAAATTAGAGACACAGACTGTTACAGATTTAATTGTGTCCTTCCCAATTTCACATGTTGAAGTACTAATTTCCAGTACTTCAGAATGTGACCTTATTTTGAAATAGAGTTGTTGCAGATATAATTAGTTAGTAAAGATGAGTCATACTGGAGTAGGGTGAGCCCCTAATCTAATATGACTGATGTCCTTATAAAAAGGGGAAATTTGGACACAGATACACATAGGGAGAACGCCATGTGAATGTAAAGGCAGAGATAACGAGTGATGTGTCTACAAGTAAAGGAAAGCCAGATTGCCAGCAAAACACCGGAAGCTAGGAGACAGGCATGAAACATTCTTCCTCACAACCCTCAGAAGAAAGCAAAACTGCCAACACCTTGATCTTGGACTTCTAACCTCCAAAACTATGTCACAATGCACTTCTGTTGTTTAAGCCACCCAGGTGTGGTACTTTTTTACAGCAGCCCTAGCAAACTGACATACAAGCCACCTGAGGCAACACATCACAGACACATGAGTAGCGATTTAAAATAATGCTCCCTTACTGTACTCTATTCATTGGTGATGAGGAACAGAAGGTTGAACAGATCACATATTGTAACATAATAGCAATAAACCATTTAGTGTGCACAGTTTACCTGTGTTGCCAGACTTTATGGCTACCCTGTATATTTCCCTTAGAGAAGTTGATTCATTACAAAAAAAAATCACTAATTATATTTATCCATCATATCAAGTAAATGCTTCTTTGGTTGTGGAGTTTAACCAAAGGGGAAGGGGGAGAGCCATACAGATTTTTGAAAACAATGAAAATTATTAAATGTGAAATCTGAAAATAAGCATTCAAGATAGTCAGCCTAGTCTGTGATGCTCTAGGAGAGTTCATCAGGTATCAACATCTCCCCTTCCAGCTCTAAACTTCTGTATTAATGTTGCCTCAGAACTCGTAGCCGAGGGTGCTGTGGGAAATAAATAATATCTGTGGTCGAGTAGGCGAGAAGAGGCAAGTACATAAATAATGGTGAAATCAGTTAGAGAGTGATGTAAAACACAAGAAAGCACATATGAGGGAATATATTAACCCTGACTTAGGATAAAAAAATGAAAATAATAAAATAAGATTTCTGTTTGGGGGTAATTTGGAATTTGAGAATCTTGAAGTCAGTACAGTATTTCAAATGGTAAAGAAAGGCAAATAAAACTAGAGTTTTGTTTTTTTTTTAAACCAGGGCAAGCATTTGTTTCTTTGCTTGTCTAAAGACAGAGTAAATACTTCTAATTTTTTTTCTTTTTTTTAAACTTCACTTTTTTAAGACAGTTTTAGATTTATAAAAACATTGAACAGCTAGTACGGAGAGTTTCCATAGACCATCCCCATATACCTACACTCACACAGTTTTCTCCGTTAACATTTTACAGTACTGTGTACATTTATTACAATTAATGAACCAATGTTGATGTATTATTATGAACTAAAGTCTATAGTTTACATTAAGGTTCACTCTTTGTACAGTTCTGTGGGTTTTGATACATGCATAATATCATGTATTCAGCATTATCATGTTAGTCAGAATTCACTTTTCTAAATTTCCACTGTGCTTCACCTATTTACTCCCCTAATCCCCCATCCTTGCCCCAACCAAAACCTTGGCAACCACTGAAACTTTAGCTGTCTCTATAGTTTTGCCTTTTCCAGAATGTCATCTAGTTGGAACCATATAGTATGTAGTCTTTTCAGACTGGCTTCTTTCACTTAGCAATATGAATTTAAGGTTCCTCCATGTCTTATGATTTGAAAAGTAGGACTGCGTTTAGCTTTGTGAGAAACTGCCAAACTGTGTTCCAAAGTGGCTGTACTATTTTACATTCCCATCAGCAATGAATGAGAGCTCCCTATTGCTCCACATCCTCACCAGTATTTGATGTTGACAGTATTCTGAAATTTGGCCATTCTAATTGGCATGTAGTGGTATCTTATTGTTTTACTTGCATTTCCTCAATGACATATGATGTGGAGCATCTTTTCATATGCTTATTTGCCACTGTATATTTTCTTTGGTGAGGTGTCTGTAAATATCTTTGGTCCATTTTTTAATTGGGTTTTTTGTTTCTTTATCGTTGATTTTTAAGAGTTCTTTGTATATTTTGGATAATAGTTCTTTATCAAATGTGTCTTTTGCAAATATTTCTCTCAGTCTGTGGTTTGTCTGTTCATTCTTATGACATCATCTTTTGCAGAGTTACAGTTTTTAATTTTAATAAAGTTCAGCTTATCAAATATTTCTCTCATGGATCATGCCTTTGGTGTTGTATCTAAAAAGTCATCACAATTCCCATGTTCATCTAGGTTTTCTCCTATGTTATCTTTTAGGAGTTTTATAGTTTTGTATTTTACATTTAGGCCTGTGATCCATTTTGAGTTAATTTTTATGAAGAGTATAAAATCTGTGTCTAGATTCATTTTTTTGCATTTGGATATCTAGTTGTTCAAGCATCATTTGTTGAAAAGACTATCTTTGCTCCATTTTATTGTCTTTGTTCCTTTATTAAAGTTCAGTTGACTATATTTATGTGGCTCTCTTTTTGGACTATATTCTGGTCCATTGATCTATTTGCCTATCCTTTTGTTAATATCACATTGTCTTGATTACTGTAGCTTTATTGTAAATCTTGAAGTCAAGGAGTGTCAGATTTCTGACTTTGCTCTTTTCTTTTGATATTGTGTTGGCTGTTTTGAGTTTTTTGCCTCTCCATATAAACTTTAATATCAGGTTTTGGTATACATGAAATAACTTGCTGAGATTTTGATTGGGATTGCCTTGATCTATAGATCAAGTTGGGAAGAAAAAATATCTTAATATGAGTCTTCCTATCGATGAATGTGAAATGTCTCTCAATTTATTTAGATCTTCTCTGATTTCTTTCATCAGTGTTTTGTAGTTTTTCTCATATAGATTTTATATGTATTTTGATAGATTCATACCTAAATATTCAATTTTGGGGGTGCTAATGTAAACGGTGATGTGTTTTTAATTTCAAATTCTAGTTGTTCATTGCTGATATATAGGAATGCAATTGACTCTGTCTATTACCCTTGTATCCTGCAACCTTGTTACAATTGCTTAGTAGTTCCAGGATTTGAACTTCTGGATTTTTGTTGATTCTTTTGGATTTTCTACCTAGACAATCATGTCATCTGCAAATGAAGACAGTTTTATTTCCTCCATCCCAACCAGTATTCCTTTTTTTTCTTTTTTTCCTTTTCTTGTCTTATTTCTTGTCTTATTGTTAGGGCTTCAAGTATGATGTTGAAAAGGAGTAGTGAGAGGGGACATTCTTGCCTCTACTTGATATTAGTGGAAAAGCTTCAAGTTTCTCACCATTGAGAATGGTGTTAGCTGTTGGTTTCTTATAGATATTCTTTATTAAGTTGAGGAAATTCCCCTCTATTCCTAGTTGCTTAGTTTTTATCATGAATGGTTGTTGGATTTTGCCAAATGCTTTTTCTGTATCTATTGACTTAATCCTTTATCTTTTATTCTTTAGCTTGTTGAAGTGATAGATTACGTTAGTTGATTCTTTTTCCATATATATTGAGATATAATGGACACTGTATAAGTTGTGTACAGCATAATGGTTTGACTTACATTTTTTTTTTTTGAAATTTATATTAATTGATTTTGTAAGTTTGTCAAACCGGCCTTTCATACATAGAATAAATTCCATTTTGTCATGGTGGATATTCTTTTAATACATTGTTGGCTTCAATTTGCTAATATCTTGTTGAGGATTTTTATATCTATGTTCATGAGAGATATTGGCCTATAGTTTTCTTTTATTGTAGTGTCTGTAACTGGCTTTTGTATTAGGATAATTCTGGTCATATAGAATGAGTTTGGAAGTGTTCCATCTGCTTATATTTGGGGGAGAGATTATAGAGAATTGGTATAACTTCTTCCTTAAATGTCTGGTAGAATTTTCCAGGAAAATCATCTGTGCCTTGCTTTCTTTTTTGGAACGTTATTAATTTAATACTTTTAATAGATGTAGTTTATTTGTATTATTTACTTCTCCTTTTGTGTGTTTTTGTTTTTGTGTGTTGTGTTTTTGTGTCTTTCAATAAACTTGTGCATCTCACCTAAGTTATCGAATTTGTGAGTGTGGACACATGCATTGCAAAAACTGGCCTGAATTAAACAAATGCCTTATTTGACTTAATTCAATCAAATAAATTATACCTAAATTTTTAAAAAAATTTTATTTATTTATTTATCTATTTAGGCTGCATTGGATCTTTGTTGCTGCACGCATGCTTTGTCTAGTTGCAGTGAGCAGAGGCTACTCTTTGCTGTGGTGTGCAGCCTTCTTATTGCTGTGGCTTCTCTTGTTGGGGAGCACGGGCTCTAGGCACACAGACTTCAGTAGTTGCAGCACGCGGGGTCAGTAGTTGTGGCTCATGGGCTCTAGAGCACAGGCTCAGTAGTTGTAACACACAGGCTTAGTTGCTCAGTGGCATGTGAGATCTTCCCAGACCAGTGATCGAACCCATGTCCCCTGCATTGGCAGGTGGATTTTTAACCACTGCACCACCTGGGCAGTCCCTTTATACCTAAATCTTAAAAAATTTTTTTCCTAGTACTTATATCACTTAATTTAGCTGTTTAGATGAATCTCTGCCTGGCTCTAGCCAGGCACAATAGCTAGCACAATATTGCTACCACAGTAGCTGCTGCTTCCTTCTGTTCACTCCTCCTGCTCTACAAAGTATTTGCAGGCCTACATTTTGAGTCCTAGGGTGTAGTTCTCTGCCCTTTCTGGTTTCAGGAACTTGTGCTTTCTTCCCTGCTTGTACCTTACCCACTTTTACAGCACTTCAGATTACCTGGGCATTGGACAATGTTCCTTTTCCTACTTTCAAGAATTATCTTCTGGTTCTGGTCTGTTTATCTGACATTTGACCTCTTCCTTCTGTTGACCTCAGTTATTTGGGTGAGGAAAAGACTCTCCTTTAAAAGATCATGGAAAAAGATGAGCATGAGAGGGGATGTGTCCCTCTTGACATTTCCTTAGTTCTGTCTTGCATTTATAGTTGAAATAGAAACATGCAATCTTCCCTGGAGGCTAAGACAGCCTTTAAAGAAATAAACCTTCTGAGAGAAAAGATAACTTCCCTGTTATTATGAAATGCTAACTCATAAGTATGTTCCATTACAATAAATTATCTAGCCTTTAAAAAGCTTTTAGAATTTCAACAATGAGAATCATTTCTAGAATGAGAAGAAAAAAATTTTTTTTTTCTTTCACAACATGATTACAAATCATTTCTCCTGCTGTCTAATGCTTTTCAAAATCATAGTGCAGTAAAAAAAATCCCTCCACTTCCTTTGTTGAAAAAGGAAGGAACTGAAGTCATTAATGGTTCTGATGAAATTAGGAAATTCATACTCTCCCAGCCCCAAAGAGAATATGTTAAAAGTTTTAACAGCTTAAAAGTGTCTCTCAACTTCTCTCTGTGTTCATGAAGAAAACACATGAGAAATTCCCATATGGAAAGTATAGATTTTCCTTTCCCCTAATCTCATAAAGTAGCTTCTTATCTCTCCTCTCCTTTCTACAGGAGTGAACTGAACTAAACCACAGGCTACTGTCTGTTTCAGTGCAGTCTGGCCCATCTCTACCACTGATTATTTGCCCTGTGTTCAAAGACAAAGGTAATCAGCTTTTATGCTTCTAGAAATGTGTTGACCCCTTCTCTTAAGTATGTATACAGAGAATTTTGCTAAAGTTTTGAGGCACTTTGTCAAAGATTCACCTTCTGTAATGGGGATGGGGGAGGCCACACACACTAAGAGCAAAGCCCACAGCTGCTTGGAGAAACATTGCCAAGATAAGAGCAGCTTTGAAGGATAAACTGGGAGATTATGTTAGTAAGCATGGCTAAGACTTCTGGAGGGCTGGGGGAGGTTGCACTTCCCTATAACGTTGTATTACAAGTCTAAGGGTTTTACTCTTTTCTAATGAGCTGTTTATGTTCCCTGTGGGATACCAAACACAACTTTTCTTTCAAAAGAGTAATATTTCATTAAAAGTGCTTTGACTTTGGGGTAAACATATTTTAGGACCTAAGAGAATCAAGGACAATGATTTCCACAAATGTCTTATCTATTAGAAATGAATGCTTAGATGGATTCAGCATAGTCACACTATTGGGTTTTTTGGCAAATATTTTCCAAATGGGTAACTCTTAAGCCAATAATCTACTCTTGTCATATATGATTTCGAATAAGATCTAATTTTTATTTTCTGTCATAGTTGTATTTTATTTCTTTGGAGTAGTTTCCTTTCCTAAAGTATGTAGTTCTAGGTTTTAGTGTTTCTTGAATTTTTAGTTTTCTTTATATTTTCCCTTTTGTGTTCAAGCACTGCTTATTAAAATTAAATTTCAGAAGCTGGTACAGACATTGGTAATATATGGAATCCATATATGTTCCTGCTAACATATGGGATTTAAATGAATATCTAAATTTTAGATTTTGTGGTGGTCTATATGATTTTCTTGTTATAGTCTTGCCTTCCCAATTGTATTTTTCATTGGGCTAACATTAAATTCAGTTTCCTTCCTGAAGAATACATATTGGGAAATAGACATGGATACGGCAGCCGAGAGCAATACATACACACAGTAGATGGTAAATTTATGCTGGCCGAATGAGAAAATGAAGAGATGTTGCTGAATGAAGACCTTCAGAAAATCAGAATAAAAAATGGTTGTACCAAATATCAAAAATTGAGAACATAATATAGTTAATGTAGGTTATTGAGAATATATCATATTTTTTCAATTTTCATCATCATGGCATACTAATATTTACTTTTCTACTGTGATAATGAAATATATATATTCATTTTAACTTATTTTAAGTTATCTATGTATATATGTTATGTTATATATTATGTTATGAATATTTAATGAATATTGAATTTACCTAGAAAATATAAAAGAAAATAAGGCTACTTTTTTCAACAGTGCATACTGTATTAGTCTCTACCTAAGTAATTTTTAAGCTTCTGTCCTTACTCAGTTTTTATTCAGCTCAAATGCTCTTTGATATTGGCCTGAACTTCTGTTGAATCAGGACACAAAAAGGATGAAAGGCTACTTTTGTTCACAAGTTTAATTCTTACATTTTTCCATCTGTCAAAGTACATTTGTCAGAAATCTTTCTTCCTAACTGTATAGTTAATAATTACCCCTATTTTGAGAATGGAGCCATTTTAATATTTTTACTCCATGTAACAGAGGATATCTTTACAGCAACTAGAAGGACTTGATTGATACACTCAGGACATGGTAAAGGGTAATTTGAGAATTGCTAACAGAAAAAGAGGTTGTACATGTTGGGCAGTAAAATATCATAAATGTCCACTTGTACTATTATTCAACTAATGCTCTATGAATTATATAACCATTTCTCTACAGTTGAATATTTAAGTCATTTCTGAGCATTTAGCTTCAATAAGCTTCTTTTTTTTTTTTTCAATTTCACTAATTTCATGATCATGCCCCCCTGTCAAGGTGGATTGATTTCTAATGTGATTATTTTATTTTATTTTATTTATTTTTTTAACATCTTTATTGGAGTATAATTGCTTTACAGTGGTGTGTTACTTTCTGTTTTATATCAAAGTGAATCAGCTATATGTATACATATATATCCCCATATCTCCTCCCTCTTGCACCTCCCTCTCACTCTCCCTATCCCACCCCTCTAGGTGGACACAAAGCACCGAGCTGATCTCCCTGTGCTATGTGGCTGCTTCCCACTAGCTATCTATTTTACATTTCGTAGTGTATATATATCCAACAGTAAGCATTTTTCTCTAAAATTAATTTTTGAGAGCAAAATTATATGGCCCAAATATATTAGTATTTTTTTCCTTTGATGATCTATTTTTGTATGTTTTCAAAATGATCTATTGATGTTGTGTTAACTGGGCACCAGCTGTATGTGACAGTAAAGCAGCCATTTCCTCAGAGAGAGTTATAGAAAAATTTGATCTTGTCAGAGGTTATGCACCAACTGGAATTTAGAGTATAACGCACAGAACTAGTAGACTGTGTTCCCCCAAACCTTGAAAACATTTCAGACACCTGCCTGTGCTTCGTTGGTGAATATATCATGTATTTATTTAAACCCCATCTTATTCCTGAAAGTAAATGTATCTATAACAATAACTCAGAACAGACTTGACAAAACTGAGCAGAATATACATCAAATTTTCTTCCAAGTAAAAGATAGGAGGAAGCAAAAGTCACTTAAAAGTCCTTTAATTCCAACTTCTATGTGGAGCTTGATCCTACTTCTAGCTGAGATATAGTCAGAATTAGCTCCTAGCATTAATTTTTACATCCATTTGGAAAGTAGTTTGGCAACTACACTGCAAGCCCTAAAAATGTGCGCACTCTGACTCAGTAATTTCACCTCTGAGAATCCTAAAAAATAAATTATAAATATGCAAATAATAAACCTTATGCATTAAATATCTATCACAGTATTGTTTATATAATCAAAACTTGGAAACAACCTAAATTTTCATCCAAAAGGAAAAACTAGATACATAAAATTATATCTACTTGTTAGGATAGTAATTTGGATATTAAAGTATGATTATTAATCACTGCAAAAATTAATGTAATATAAAGTGAAAAGGCAGAATATAAAATAGCATGTGTCTTGTGACTATAATTGTGTTAAAGGAGAAAAATGTCATGGTTTAAAGAAAAAAATAAAGTAAAATAGACCAAAATGTTCATATTCACTGTATTAATAGAAGGGGAACTATGGATACATTTTATGTTCATTTTTGTTTACTAAAATGTTATTATGGGCTTATATTACTTCGAAATAAATTACTTTGAGGAATAATTAAGCCTCCATATCGAAGTAATCTTATTCTTATATGTTGATGTAATATTAAAAAACAGGTAAAATTGCTGTCAGAAAATTACCATTTGGTAAGTGTTCCCAATGTGCTATGGCCTGTACCAGTCCCAGCCGGACTGCGGTAGACGGTGTGAAGTTCTGCAGTGAGAGGACCACTGAAATCAAATGGAAGAGCAAGCTAATGAGGAGGGGGAGATGGTGGAAGCTCACAGGGTTTAAGAATTTGAGAAAAGTCAGCAGCCTAAAGCCTCAAATCAAAATGGGGCACAGCTTAGGCAATCCATGTGTAAGGAGACCCTAAGGAACAAAAAAGATCCCGCATTCATGGAACCAGTGAGTGTCAGAGGGTATATGCATACCCAAATCTATGCTAGGCCATGCCAGAATTCCATCCCTGCAAAATGTGAATGCAGTCATTAAAACCTGTCTCTATTCCTTCTTATAGATGAGAAATGGAAACAAACAGAAATAAAGTATTAGGTGATGGCCCTAGCTAGTTAGAATGAAATCACATAGGATTCTCTTTGAACATGGCAAGAGAATTCCGCTTTTTTTTCTTTTTTTTTTTTTTTTTTGTGAACCTACTGTTTTATAAAATCTGGGTTCAGTGCTTTATCTGTGTTAGTTTATTTAACTCACACAAAACCCTATGAAGTAGATGATGCATTCTTACTTTACAGAGGAGGAACCTGGATCCCAGAGAAGTCACATATCTTGCCCAGGGGCACACAGCTATTGATGGGGTTAGGATTTGAACCCAGATCTACAAAGCTCAGGTACTTTCTATTATTTCTAATGGGTCTGAGAATGAAATGATCCAGTAGCTTAAGTCCAGTGAAGTGTTACTACATTTCCACCCCAAGGCATAGAGCAGATAAGATGGAATTCTATATCTCACTTACTCTGGAAAGCAGATGAGTTATCTTAACCCACTTACCTATAAGTGATAATATAAAGACCATATTCACCCAGCTACATTCAAGATAATTGGAATATGTTCAGGTCCAGAGCAGACCTACATTCAAGGTAGTACTGATAGTGCTAATGGCATTTGTAGAGAGAATCTTAGATGTTGCTTCCAGTCTTGTGACATTTAGCATCTAGTGAGAGATGGATTGACTCATGTTGACAAAAGTACATGTTTCCAGAGCGCAACGGTTTAAATTCAATCCAAACCAACCCAAGCTGAACTGAATAAATCAAACCGAAACAAAACAGCTCTTACAAACAGCTGGTGACATTGTTATGCAACATTGTACTGTAGAGTTTTTGGTCAAGTAATGAAACAATCACTGACCAGACATTTACCTACATAGTTATATTTATGCAAAAGAAAAATATCATATATCAGATACATGTACTTGTGAGTAAATAAGTTCCATATATATTCATCTTATTTGGCAGTTTGCATTTTGTCTTTATTATAGTTTTAAGGTCAAGAATGATCTCCTTTTCCCCAAATTATGTCTATTTCACAGCTTCTGCTTTACTCCAAAAGACTTGTCTCAATCTTCCAATATCCATTGTGAGCCCTTGGCTCCCACAAAAATGCCATTTTTCTAAATCCTGTATTAGAGTCACATATTTTAAACATGCTAACCTAGTCATGCCATGTTATTGGTAGATCTATTGGATATTTTCACTTTTAAAAATAGAAAATCTTTAACCAGATGCCCAGTGCTTTGGTAGAAAGTTCAGTTTACCTGCTTAGTAGATTGAGGCTAGCTCATCTTAAAGTAGGAGATTGGAATCAACCAGAGTTGGTCAGTTCTCTGAAAGCAACAAAATCTAATAAGAGCTTGAATTAGGGCAATTTAGGCCACTCTTCCTATTACTGAAAGGTAATCAACTTTAATAGACCCACTGTAGTAAAACAGGGAGAAAGCTGCCCTCCTTAAGACCATAACAGCTGACTTCCTTAAAATGTGATAATCACACCTGAGACTATCTATTCTAGAGCCATTTTCAGTTATAACTGAAATGTGAGACAGGAAAGAACTTGGAAGAGGAGAAAAAAGGTCATCATTATTAAGCTTCTCTGTGTTGAAATCTAAGGTTCTATTTAGTATCCAGCACACTGAGGACCATTACCTAACAACCTCCCCTCCTTTTTTGCCTCTCCCTTCCCCACTGCTGGTTCCACTGCCCACTCTCAAAGCCCCTCTTTTCCTGAGCATGGTAAATATTACTGTTGTGTGTCCCTACATCAGCCCAGCCCCTGTGTAACTGGTCTCTGCTTTTCCCAACAGAATTCATTGATTCTTTTCTTAATCCCATTTCCTGGGCCAACTTTGGCTCACCAGAAAACATCCCTGTACCATTTAATACTCTTCTCTTGCTGGTCTTTGAGATTTGAAAAATAAGTTACCAAGAAGCCAATCTGAAAAGACCCCATACTGTATGATTCCAACTATATGACATTTTGGAAAAGGCAAAACTATGGAGACAGTAAAAAGATTAGTGGTTATGAGGGATGCAGAAGGAGAGGAATGAATAGGCAGAGCACAGAGGATTTTTAGGGCAGTGAAAATATTCTGTACGATACCATGATGATGGATACATGTCATCATACAGTTGTCCAAACCCATAGAATGTACAACACCAAGTCTGAACCATAATGTAAACTATGGACTTTGAGTAATGATGATGTGTCAGTGTAGATTCATTAAATACAACAAATGTACCCCTCTGGTGGGGGAGGTTGATAATGGGAGACGCTATGCATGTGTGGGGACCTAAAACTGTTCTAAAAAAAGGGTTTTTTTTAATCACATATTATTTATTTGTAAACAAGCAATTATTTGTAAAGTTACTTGTTTGGTGTCTACTTCCCTATTTATTTTAAAATAAAGTCTTAATAAAAGAAAAAGAATTTTAAAAAAAGAGTCACCCTTCCAAAATCTAAGTATAACAAGGCCAGAATTTCTAGACTCCCCTGTTTCTACCTATCCATATGGCTCTGCGTCACAGTTCTTATTTCTTACCCTCCCACTGGTTTTGTCCACAGAACAGGCTCCTGCCTTATAACCTACTTCTGCACTTAGTATAATCCAAAGATCAGCTGAGGAAACCCTGACCTTTGGAATTCATATCACATTGTGTCAATTACACACCATTTGCAATGGAACCCCAATCTGTGCTCACCATTTCTCCAATGATGTTGGGGGCACAATGGGATCCTAAACACTTCTGCCTCTTCACTCCTTAAACTATAGTTTAATGCTTCCACTGTAAGTTAATTTATGGGTTGTTCTGCTATTTCAATTCTGCAACCATTTCTTATTCCTGACATGGATCGTAGCATGCTATGCTTGATTTCCACCAAAAAATATCACTCATACAAGGCAGTTGTGTGTGGATTAGACTTACTGCATATTCAATGTCCAACCAGCTGGGACTCTGGGGCTGGAATTCAGGCTCCGTGGAAGTAAATACCTATCTACTGATTAAGGTAGGCTTCTAAACCTTTAACAGACCTTAGGATGGGTCTGGGCTGTGTATTACTTCGCCTATGAATTGTTTTCTGGAGATTCTATCTAAATCTCAGAGTCCAGTGATTCTCAGAAGACATTTGAATTTTATTCATTTTATAATGGATTGAGTTCAAAATAAGGAAATTAACAGGCTTGTTGATTATGGATTTAGTTAAGAAAACTGATGTGCAAGAGGCAATGGAATGGAAATGACTACTCATTTACTCATTCACGCATTTATCTATTCAAGGTGTGTTAACTGAGTGCCTTGTTGGAGCCAGGCAAAGTACAATATGCCTTGGAGGCACAGTTAATAAAAGGGATATGGTTCATCTCCTTGTGGAAATTATAGTCTACTGAGAGAAACAGAGAATAAATGAGAAAACTAATGTTGGAGGAGGTCATCAAGAAGACATGATTGAGAGTTGACCAACAAGCTGGTCCCAGGCAATTGGAGGCTCCCCACCTCTTCCCCTGTCCTTGGAATGTATGTTTTGCCCACAGTGGGAGCTGATTCTAAGGACACAGCTTTGAGGGAGCAATGTGCTGTTGAACCATCTGGATGGTATAAGTGACTGAAACCAGTTAAAACCTCTATGTAAACTTTTAGGATTCTGGCAGGTGGGTGCAGAGATCTATTCATCTTGTGGTGCCCAAGACAAGCCTCATATGTAAGTTCCTTTGCTTATTAAACCTGCCACCTACCTATCTGGAGTGGTCTGCCTCTATCTTTAGTCTCTTCTTGCCCTCCGTGTACAGGGCCCAGTTTCAGATTTCGCTCAAGGAGCTCCTGAGGTTTCAAACCAACAACCAGCAAGTAAACATTCTAAGTCTGTGCCACCTAAAAATTGGCACTTGCCATCTACCTCTACAAGGATTAAATCATGAGCTGCGGCAGCTGCTGACCTTCAACACCCCCTGAAAGGAGTTCAGGGCCGAGATCAGGAATGAGGCACTCTGTGCCCTGGGAAAAACTGGCAGAACAGGTCTTTAGATAGTTAGATATTTTCAGGAGAAGATTATATGAGCCCAATTCTTGCATCTCCTCATATCTAGAAAAGCACTAAAATTATTAATGGTGACATCTGCTCCTCATGACTAGCAGTAAGCCTCTGCCAAAATGTGTGCTTGACTGCATGTACCCCCTTCACTAAAATCATATAAAACCCTGACCTTTCCCCCACCTCTTTGGAGCAATTTCTCAGAGCTATCTGAAATGCTGTCTCCCGGGCTATAGTCCTCATTTTGCCCCAAATAAAACTTAACTCACAACTCTCATATTGTACAATTGTTTTCACTTGACATCTGTATTTTTTATGAATAACTAAGAAGTTATTTTAAAAAATTGACCTTATTGGGGCATAATTTATATGCAGTGAAATGCACCCATTTTAAGGGTATTGTTTAATGACTTTGATAATCACAAGTCTAATCAAGATATAGGGCATTTTCATAGTGCCAGAAAGTTCCCTTGAACTCTTTGGAGTCAGTACTTCCCTCCTTGATCCCAGCACCCCAAGCAACCACTGACTTACTTTTTATTAGTTGAGATAAGTTTTTGTCTGTTTTGGAATGTCATATAAGTGGAAACTTACAATACCATTCCTTTTTATCTGGCTTCTTTCACTCAGCATAATATTTTTTAGATTTGTACATATCAGTAATTCGTTCCTTTGTGTTGCTGAATAATATCCTCTTTTAGGTAGATGCCATAATTTATCTATTCACCTCTTAATGAATATTTCAATTATTTTCAATTTCCAAAGCTGCTATGACCATTTATATACAAGTCTTTGTGTGGGCCTATATTTTTATTTCTTTTAATACCTAAGAGTGGAATTGCTGAGCCATATGGTAAGAGTATGTTTAACTTCATAAGAAACTGACAAACTATTTTCCAATGTGGCTATTCAATTTTCACTCCTTCCAGCAATATGTGAGGGTACACCCAGTTGCTCCACATCCTCGTCAGCATTTGGTAATGCCATTCTTTTCAATTTTAGCCATTCTTTTTGTGTGTGTGTGAGTTAAGGATCTTTTTTTTTTTTTTTTAACTGAAGTATATTTGATTTAGTTTCAGGTATATGTCAAAGTGATTCAGTTATATATATATATATTTTTTTCAGATTATTTTCCATTATAGGTTACCACTAGATATTGAATATTATTCCCTATGTTATATAGTAAATTCTTGTTGCTTATCTATTTTATGTATAGTAGTGTGTATCTGTGAAGCCTATACTCCTAATTTATTTCTAGTAAGTGTGTAGTACCTCATTAATTTAAAAAATTAATACCATAATAATTATTATATATTAATTATTAATTTGACTAACATAATTATTGTATATTATTACATATAATTATTATATAATACATATAATAATATAATGTATTTTATATGACCCAACATATGCAAAATGTTATCAATCTAACATGTAATCAGTATAAAAAATTATTGAGATATTTTACATGATTTTTTCATACTAAGTCCTGTGTGTATTTTACATTACAGCACATCCATATTCTGACTAGCCATATTTCAAGGGCTCAGTAAGCACATGTGTCTAGGTATGCCACCGTATGGGGCAATGCACTTACAGTCTATTTATTAATCCTAAAGTTAAAAGCAGAAATCACAGAGCCACCTGCCCCTTGGTCTCAGAGGACATGCAAAAAATAATAATAATAGCAAAGAGTTCTTGAGCATTTACTTTGTGCCTGAGAAGGGCAAGTTTTACTGTGTGTGTTGAGGATCTTGCACTCATTGTATGTTGTCATCCTAGCAATAAGGCGGGAGCTATTGCCCTCCTCTTTTGACGGAGTGAAAAAACTATCCCTAGTCGGTCCCTGCCCCAGTGCCCACCATCCATCTGTCTCACCCCAAGAACACATGACTCCCATCATCCTAATCAGGGTCAAGTAAGGAGAAGCACATGCAGGGGCAGGCACAGGTCACCTGCAAGCCGAAACGATCATGGCAGATAAGCTCACTGGGTTTTCATTTGCATTTCTTTAATGACAGATGATGTGAAGAATACTTCTTGTGCTAGTTGGCCATTTATATATCTTTTGTGAAGCTTCTGTTTAAATTTTTCGACCACTTTTAATTAGTTGTTTGCTTTGTTATTGCTAAGTTGTAAGAGTTCTTAAAGAATTTGGATGTACTTCGTTTGTTATATACATGAACTGCAAATATCCACCTCCCATGAGTCTTTAGCTATAGCTTCATTTTCATATGGTGTTTCTTTTATGAGAAAAACATTTAATTTTGATAAAATTCAATTTATAACTTTTGTTTTTTTATGATTTATGCTTTTTTGTGTTCTGAGAAATACTTGCCTAGCACAAGATGACAAAGATTTTCTCCTATCTTTTCTTCAAGAAATTTTATAACCTTAGCTTTTGCATTTATTTAATTAATTAATTTATTTATTTTTGTAGTTGTTGTTGTTGTTTTTAATTAATTAATTTATTTGTTTTTGTTTTTGGCTGCGTTGGGTCCTCGTTGCTGTGCGCGGGCTTCCTCCAGTTGCGGCGAGCGGGGGCCACTCCCTGCTGCAGTGCGCGGACCTCTCATTGTCGTGGCCTCTCTTGTTGCAGAGCACGGGCTCTAGGCATGCGGGCCTCAGCACTTGTGGCACGTGGGCTCAGTAGTTGTGGCACATGGGCCCAGCCGCTCCGTGGCATGCGGGATCCTCCCAGACCAGGGCTCGAACCCGTGTCCCCTGCATTGGCAGGCGGACTCTCAACCACTGCGCCACCAGGGAAGCCCAGCTTTTGCATTTAGAACTATGATCATCTTCAAATAAATGTTTGTGTGTAGCACAAGGATCGTTTTTTCCCCATATGAATAGGGGATAATTTTTTACCATGGGTAATTTTTTTCCCCATATGAATAGGATAAGGTAAAAGTCAAGGATAATTTTTTTTCCCCATATGAATAGCTGGTTGTTTGTTCCAGCATTGTTTGTTGAAAAGACTAACTTTCCCCACATCTTTGTTGAAAATTAAGGGGTTATATATAAGTGGGTTAATTTCTGGCCTCTCTATCTTGTTACATTGAAGTATTTGTCTATCCTTATGCCAATACCACATTGTCTGGATCACTGTAGTTTTATAAGAAGTCTTGAAATCAGATAGTATAAGTCCTCCAACTTCGTCCTTTTTAAAAAATTATTTTGGCTATTTTATGTTTTATATATTCCTATAAAATTTTAGAACAGCTTGTCAATTTCTATTTTTTAAAAAAGCCCGAGATTTTCATTGGAATTGCATTTAATTCATAGATCAATTTGGGAAGGATTAACTTTAAAAATACGATTTTTCTAACTTGTGAACATAGTAAATCTCTCTTCTTTTACTTCTCTCTGCAATGTTTGTAGTTTTTAATGTTCACTCCCTGCATATATTTTGGTTTTTTGAAGGTATTGTAATTGGTATTCCATATTAAAAAATGTTTTCCAAATATCTGTTGATAATAGGTTATTCTGATATTTATCAAAAGCCAAATAGTTTGTAAGTTTCCAGTATCAGGATAAATTTTAATATCATATATAAACCTGGCTGCTTTATGGTCATCTAATAAGCATACCACCCTTAAGGTTCAGAAATTAAACACACTTCCCCTGTTGACAATATACACATGGAATAAAATTAACCTATGTTTCATGATATTTATTTGTTTGGGTTGGTTATTTCAAAATTTTTTCTATAAACTTTTTGATTGTGCACCCCCTTCTATTAGTAAAACCTTTTGCCCGCATCCTTACCCATGTGTCTTGGGAAATTTATTTATAAATTATATACACAGAATTCTTTACTAATTTATTATATAAATGATATAAAGCACAGACATTTAAAAAGGTCAAAATGAAGAGTAAACCATATTTTAAAATGTATTATTAGAAGTGATGGCTTTATGTTATCATTAGCTACTTTTAAAATTAATTCATTAATTTATTTATTTTTGGCTGCATTGGGCCTTCATTGCTATGCACGGGCTTCTTCTAGTTGCGGCGAGCGGGGTTACTGTTTGTTGTGGTGTGCTAGCTTCTCATTGTGGTGGCTTCTCTTGTTGCGGAGCATGGGCTCTAGGCGCGCGGGCTTCAGTTGTTGTGGCACGAGGGCTCAGTAGTTGTGGCTCACGGGCTCTAGAACACAGGATCAGCAGTTGTGGTGCACGGGCTTAGTTGCTCCACGGCATGTGGGATCTTCCCGGACCAGGGATTGAACCCATGGCCGCTGCACTGGCAGGCGGATTCTTAACTACTCCGCCACCAGGGAAGTCCCTCATTAGCTAATTTTTTACAGCGTGAAATACGTGTAGAACAAGTTTCTTTGTTAACAATTGTGGATATACATCCATTGTTTAAATAGTATTGGTTATTTGAATTTCTTTGGTGGACTTCTTGTCAGATGGGATTAGGGTGTCCTTGTCTTTAATCTTGTATTATAAATGATGAACAGCTTGTTCTAAGAGCATGAGATGCGTCAGCTCTGTATTCTTTTTGTAAATAGTTTGCTGCGCTTGCATTAGTAGCAGTATTCTCAATTTGTAATCTATTCACTGGAAAGTTTTTATGCCACTTGTCCATTTTGTAAAGTTAGGCTTAGCTAAATCTACATTATTTAATCTGTACATACAATGAGCCTACTTAAACTGCAATAAACTGGGAGCTAACAAGTAAATGAGAGGCCCTGTGTCAGAATTCCCTCCCATTCTTTCACAGGATCCCTTGCCTCTGGACTTGACATCTGGTTACATGACAAAGATAGTAAGTGATGACACTAGTTCAAGCATATGTTAAATATTAGTTAACCTTAACTTCTTAATTGTTTCAATTAAAAGTAAACATAAGTAGAGGTTGTAATTTTTTTCCCCTATCCTTCAATGGATCATCTTGGCACCCTATGATGCAAGTATTCCCCTCCCCTTGGGAGACCAATGGTTTACACTGTGTCGCTATCAAGTCCACATCATTGCATTTGATTTCTCTGTCAGTCAACATGTTTCACACAAAAATTAAAAAACAAAAATTAAATACTACAATATACTCTGTTTTATAGCTCTCAGTTCCAGCCAGATGAATCATAATATGTGCTATTGGTCATAAAATAAGGATGAAGTTGGGTGCTCTTTGCAATCCTACAAGTTTAAGAATAACAATGTGAAACAGATGTACTTCTGAGGTCACATAAAAGTTAATACCTTCTAATTTCACAAATTATTTTACTGGGAAACTTTGGTAAAGCACAAACTTGTTTAAATGTGTCCAACAATTTCTAAGTACTTCTAAGTGTCATTTATTAATATTGCTCTATACAATTTCATGGTAAAAAATTCAAAACAATTACCTGGCATGTTTCTTGGTTTCAATGTCCTTGCCATCTTCATGAGAAGCTAAGAAGTTTATAAGTAAAGCAACTATAGAACAGAAAAAGACTGGATGTAGGTAGCATCCAAATAGCTTCCTCTTTCTATATTAAAACTAGATATAGGACTTCCCTGGTGGCGCAGTGGTTGAGAGTCTGCCTGCCAATGCAGGGGATACGGGTTCGAGCCCTGGTCTGGGAGGATCCCGCATGCCGCGGAGCAGCTGGGCCCGTGAGCCACGATTACTGAGCCTGTGTGTCTGGAGCCTGTGCTCCGCAACAAGAGAGGCCGCGATAGTGAGAGGCCCACGCACCGCGATGAAGAGTGGCCCCTGCTTGCCACAACTAGAGAAAGCCCTCGCACAGAAATGAAGACCCAACACAGCCATAAATAAATAAAATAAAATAAAATAAACTAGATATAAAAGCCTCCTAAGTATGACTAGAGAAGAGCTTAGGGTAAAAATAAATGGGACCATCTTAACCAAGTTCTTTCTATCTGAGACATCTCTGCTCACACATTGGAGTATTGGGTTTTATATAATGCAGACAAATATTCCCTTAGTGTGAAAACAGAGAACATGAGTACTATGGGAGATCAGGGAAGGAAGAGATGAATATGTGTCAAAACCAATCATGGAAGTAGCAGAGGAGAGATGCTAAGCAATCCTGATTTGCCCCAGGCCTTACCATTCTTACTTTAACTGGATCTTCTTTGATTCTGAGCAATCTTCTCATTCACTTGTTGTTGATTCCCTAGAACAGAGACTAGCAAACTATGGTCCACAGACCACGTGCAGCATGCACATGTTTTTGCAGGTCCCAAGAATGGAGAAGAATAAAGGTTCATGTTTGTGAAATTTGTATGAGTGAAATTTCAGTCTCCATAAATAAAGTTTTATAGGAACACAACCACGCTCATTAATTTACATATTGTTGATGGCTACTTTCATACTACAACTGCAGAAGTGAGTAGTTGTAAGAGAGACTCTATGGTCCAATACTGACTATCTAGGTCGCTACATATAAAGTTAGCCATCCACATTTTAGAAGGTTGCCTGACCTTTTTATTTGGCTTGAATGAGCATTATTTTCTTATGGGAGGCAGGAAGAGAATTAATATTTATAGAGTACTTATTTGCTAACTTATTTCACCTAGTCCTAATAACAACCCTGTCTGACAGACATTAACACTCCATTTCATAGATTAAGGAACTGATGTTCAGAGAGTTTGAGCAATTTATAAGATTGTGTTGGTACCTATAGATTTTGGAGCCAGGTCTCAAATACACGCTTTACTGTATTATGTTATTTCCCACAAAAGTAGTTTTGCCCAAGAAAGTAGATTCGCTATGCCAATCTAAAAGAAAAGATGAACAGAATTGTGGGATTGTGGGAAGGGAGTCAGCCGTTTAATGAGTAGTCTCAGAAAGACTGACGCTGAGCTTATGACAGGAACGTAGCCTCGGGTACTTTTCATTACCCTTGTCTTTCCCTATAGACCCTGTTTCTCCTAAGGATGAAGACTCTTATCAGTAAGACCAAAGTCATTTATAATAAAGTATCTTTCCATACTATCTGAATAAATCTTTATTACGTGAAAGAATATGAACCTTAAACTGCATTCAACAAATCTTCCCAATTTTCCAATATACAATTAAAGAAGCTCAATTTAAAAGTCACTCTCTGTTTTCTTTTTTAATGTCTACAGATAATATAGCAGTAGCTGCAGTAATGGGAATCTAATAAATCAAATTATATTTTGTCATTGATTGATCTCCAAAGGCATATTTCCTTTAGAAACTGGTCTTTGAAAATTCCCTGAAAAAGTTATCGTGCTTTAAATGAAAGGAGCTAAAATATAAAAGATGAGGATTATATCTTTATGTAGTGGCTGAACCAAACTGCAATATAGCTTAAAGGTTAACTGTCTCTCTTATTGATCCAAATCATCACAGCAAAATAGACATTCAGAGAAATGAACTAATACTTAACTTACTAAAAGTAAATGTTGGCCATATTGTAACCTATTCATTTTTTGCACGTTGATATGACCCAAATTTGACTTGGAAGGAATAAAATGTCTCTCTGTATAGGTCTCAGTAGTTTCCTTATCCTTACCATTATTTTTCTCAAATCATTTTTTGGTCAACTTTCTCTCACTATTTTATTTTTCTTCCCCAGAAGAAAGAAATGTGCAAGTGCTAATTATCTTTTGCTTACTTCTTTATTCCTGTTCTGCCTCCAAGCCTCCCCATATGCAACCCACTGTGCCCTACCACCCATCCCATTGTATTATTCCTTAGGAAGCTGACTGTGATGGAAATAGCCACATTGATACAAGGGTTGTGGGGCATCTGAAAGCAGGACAAAAGCCTTAAATCTAGAAACACTAAGGTGATGTTGTTCAAGGTCAGGTGGTAATCAGAGAGACAGAGGTGGACATTCTAAAGGTGGAAGTTCTAAGGATGGAGGATTAGTCCCTGTATAGGGGTCACCAAAGAGAAGATGCTATAAAAATATGTCTTCTCATCAATGTAGTAATATCTAGAGGAGCAAACCAGAAACAACAAACAAACGAAACAGTAAAAAGCCAACATTAAGGGAACATTTTAATAATTGTGCTCTATCAACACAGTGACATTTCCTATGCCCATTAAGATAATTTTAAGGCTATGCTCAATAAACCATCAAACTGAATAGGAAAACATTTATGAAATGTTGTAAGTAGAATAGCAGAGCTCAAAATAGGGTTCTTGGATTACAAGAATGCTACTGACTTAGAGAATTTAGGCAGAGAGAGGGAGAAAGAGAAAGAGACAGAGAGAAAATCTAGGATTGGTGGAGGGAGAGAGAGAGAGAGAGAGAAAGAAGGGGAGGAGAGGGGAGGGGTGGTAAGGGGGAGGGAGGGAGAAAAGATAAAGAAATATTGAACAACCAGGTCTCCAAAGACAGGAGAAGGGACAGCTCCGTTGGTCTGGAAATCAGAAACTAATATCAAAACACTCACAGTGCTGGGAACTGAGCAGACAATAAACACTTTGACAAAGAAGCTAGGAATGAATGAATATTTTCTACTTTTATGAAGGTTAAACCTAGAGAATTTCATTATATTACCAGACTCCTTTCTTTGAATACCATTTGAGGGGAGCATTCTCATCATCATTTCAGTAGTTGGGGAGAGGGATTGATAGATAAACTATTAAATTATTTTAAAAAGTATTACCTCAGATATAAACACTTTCCTTCATATCAAACCTTAATAAATATGAAAGTTGAGAAATGATCTTTGTGTCACTTCAGGTTCTGTGATTGCAATCTTTCAATGAAAAACAGAATCTCACTTAAGAATAGGAAATATCACAGCTATTTAAAAAGTGAGAGACTAAAACATGAATTCCGAAGAGTAAGACATTTGCCTCATTGATTTTTAAAAGTACAAAGTGGCTGTCAAGCCTGTTAAAATTTATAAAGTTTACATTTTATTTTTGGACTTTACCATGCTTTTGTAATGGTATAGATCTGTGCAATGAGATAATAGAGGTAATTGAAAATAAATATATATGCTTAAGGAATAGAATGTTTTAGGGGTATTATTACCACTCTTTGAATACAAATTAGAGTGTGGTTTTCTCTTATCATAAAAAATCATTTGAGTTGGTACCATTACTGATTATCACCACAAACTATAGAAATGAAAGGTTTTATTGATTTTTAAAAGTTATTCCTTTTTACACGTAGATGAGCAGAATAATTTTTCAATCCTGTTATTATTAGTCATATTGTTAGTGCCTGTGGATATCAAAGATATGCAGATAGTTTCTAAGCAGGTACTGATAGAATGAGAGGGTGGCAGACCTCTTTGGAATATTTATTTACTCATTATCATGTCTCTCCATCTCATCTCAGGAGGATCATCGACAATTATACATAACAGAAGTGTCTTCTTTTTTAAAAAAGTTTTCATTTATTTATTTAATTTATTTTTGACTGCGTTGGGTTTTCACTGCTGCGTGTGGGCTTTCTCTAGTTGCAGCGAGGGGGGGCTACTCTTCGTTGCAGTGTGCGGGCGTCTCATTGCGGTGGCTTCTTTTGTTCCGGAGCTTGGGCTCTAGGTGTGTGGGTTTCAGTAGTTGTGACTCACGGGCTTTAGAACGCAGGCTCAGCAGTTGTGGCTCATGGGCTTAGTTGCTCTGCTGCACGTGGGATCTTCCCGGACCAGGGCTTGAACCCGTGTCCCCTGCATTGGCAGGCGGATTCTTAACCACCGCGCCACCAGGGAAGTCCCCAGAAGTGTCTTCTTTTGAGCAGATTTGTGTGTGGATGTAGGTATGTCGGGGAGGGTAGGTTTGGTGCTTTTTCAGGGTTTGGGGTAGTGGGAAAAGTACACATATTATGGGTTAGACTCATTTATAGTTTTGGGACAGTGGACAGCTTAAGAGAAAGATAGAATGGAGTTGCTCAATCTCTTTGTTGGCTCTGATATAATAAACTTTTAAAACTTCACGCTGTCTCTTTCCTTTTGCAACATCTATCTTAAAATAAGAATGTGCATCACAAAATGACACGTGTACTTATCACTGTGTGTTATTTTAGGGCTAGATAGTAGACTTACATTGTAGACTTTCATGATCTAATAGCATTGCTTAAAATTCAGTGAAGAGCATCTTAGGAAACTGTGCCTTCAGACAACAGTGTTTCTATAAACTCAGCTTTAGATATTATACTCACCAGATTATGTTAGATTTTCATTTTTGCCTTACCTTGATAAGCTCTACAGCAATGGTGGTAAAGTCTTTAAAGTGCCGTGGTCTTTGCTTTTGTTTCTGATTTTAATTGTTAAAAATTATATTTGCATATTGTTTAGAAAGTTAAACAGGTCTACAAAGCTTCTTTTTTTTTTTTTTTTAATGTGATGATCCATTTATTTATTTATTTATTTATTTATTTATGGCTGTGTTGGGTCTTCGTTTCTGTGTGAGGGCTTTCTCTAGTTACGGCAAATGGGGGCCACTCTTCATCGCGATGCGCGGGCCTCTCACTATCACGGCCTCTCTTGTTGCGGAGCACAAGCTCCAGACGTGCAGGCTCAGTAGTTGTGGCTCACGGGCCTAGTTGCTCCGTGGCATGTGGGATCTTCCCAGACCCGGGCTCGAACCCGTGTCCCCTGCATTGGCAGGCAGACTCTCAACCACTGCGCCACCAGGGAAGCCCCTACAAGGCTTCTTCTTGCTCCCTTTTCTTGTTCCTCTGTTCCCTGCCACCGTTTATTCTTTACATGCCCCTAAATCTCTAAGTAGTATTCTTAAATTAACGCTTTTGGTTTTTCAGTTGTAGATATTTCCCAATATGAAGGATGAGAATTAGGTCTTTTAAATCCCCACTCCACTTCCAACTGCCCCCGACCATCAACACACACATTCATCTCTTCCTGTCCTCTCAATGTAGCTAATTAGGGCAAGGCAAATCTTTAGTGTTTATTATTTCTGTGTAAACACTTTAAAAGGTGAGCTGTATTGTGAACTATGGTACAACTTCTGTTTTCTGTGGATTTAGTTATTATCTCATTCCAATTGTTTACTTTCCCTTGTATCTCTTGACAAATGACCTCCCCAAATCATTCAAACTAATAAACAGAGCAGGTATTTTAACACTGCATTCTTCTTAGACACATCTATCTTGGAGCCTTCTGTCCTCCTGCTCAAAACAGATTAATGGTTCTCTAAGTCTGCTACTGGACTGCCATCCTGGGATATTTCCCCATCATCCTGGATATTCTAAGGGCCTCTTTCCTTATTCTGTCCCATTTCCTTAATTGCACATCTTCCTTTTACTTGGTTTACTTTCTGGGTTTACATCTGGATATTATACAATCAAATCAGCCAAAATAATATTGATTTAAGTTTTGAGACATTTTAAATGTTTAATAATTCAAACTGTATCAAGTTGATTGCAACAATTAAAATCAGTCTTTAAGATAATTACTAGACCCACCATACTTTAATTTGGTTAATGTGAGTGACCCACACACCGCAGATTTTGTTTCTTATGCTTTGATTGCTGGTTTTAAGTTAATGGCAGAAGTTTTCCTTTTGTTTTCACATCTTTGCAGTTCAACTTGTAGATTTCCTTGTCCTTTTTCAGTGATGCTTAATGCAACCATTCATGCAATACTAAGGTTACCAGAGTCTTTTTTCTTGTCTCTTAATTTCCCTGTAGGAGTATAAAAATAAACCCACCCTTAGACGACAAGCTCAAGATTCTCGAAATTTATATGATTTTTCCTTTTTCTTTTCTTCATGTCTTCAAGTAGCTGCCAAATTCTGACTCTTCTTTCTTTATAACATCTATAGCGACTTCTTCTTTGTTTTTCTTTCCTTCCCTCAGCAGCGTGTGGATGAGTACATTTGGTAACTGATTCCTGGAAATAGCCTGACTCATATTCATATAAAAGAGTAAATGGATGAAATTAATGACAATTTTGGACTAACCTTTATTCTCTTCAAGTATGGTCCCTTAGTTCATGTAGATGACCAGGCTAATCAAACCTGGGTGATGGATTTAGTCATTCTGTGGGCCATTCTGTGGGCCATTTCTTATTTTTTTTTTAAATTTTTATTGGAGTATAGTTGATTTACAATGTTATGTTAGTTTCAGGTGTACAGCAAAGTGAAGCAGTTATACATATACATATATCCAGGGCCATTTCTTATTTTTTTGTTTTGATTTCTTGATCTCCAAACATTCAGCAAATGTAAGGAATAAGCAGTTACTTGGCTGAGTGGGACTCATTTTAAACACACTTTAGCCACTATTAATTTTTTTTACCACTATTATTTTTAATAGACCCTTTATTCCACTTTCAGAGGTAGCTGCTGTCAGTACTGCTTAAGTATTGTTGGCCTAATCCATACAATTACTGTTAACAAAGGACCAAGGATTTCAGGTGGAGTGATATAGGGAACAGAAAAAGAAAGTCAGTGCTTCTTGTGTACCTTTTATGTATCGTGCATTATGGTATGCACTTTCTTATTTCACGCCTACTAGAATGGAAGCTAGGTGGACAGGCATTTTGTTTTGTTCACTACTGTATCTTGGGTGCTTTGGACAGTGCCTGACACAAAGTAAGCTCTAAATGAAACAATGAATAGATGAATATGACATCTTGTTTAATGCTGACAGTAGTCCTTTATGTCCTGTTATCAAAAAGTTTAAGTAGTTTGTTTTCATTCTCATAGATAATAGTAATAATTAGCAGGTGGGATTCAAATTCACATTTATATGACTTCAAGTTTATGCTTTTAAAAAATATTACATTGGACTGAATTGAAAGTTCTTTTCTGTTTAGAACCATACCTTTCACATGGTAATCATAAAACACAGGAAACTGTTGGCTAAAACACGGCCAAAAATGAAAAAAACAGAAGAAGGTTCCCTTACATAAGTTTAAGTACGTTTATTCTTTAGTTTTCATCAGGATTCTATCTTTTGCCACGTCTTGGCACAGAACTTAACGCTTATTTTTAAATTTTCTCTTAACAAAATCTACCCTGTTGTCTTCTTGTGAGTCTTAGGAGAGTTGCCAAAGGGTGTGGTGTTCAGTGGTTAGATTTTCAGAAATCACTCCTGTTGTTTACTTCGGCTTTCATTGTAATTAAACAATGATCTGCTTTAGATATTTTCACTTAACAAGCACTATATAAAATACTATACCTGCATCTGATAAAATGCAGAATTCAAAAAACTCCATCACTTTATTTCAGAAATGCCTGGTAGAACTTGTTTCAGTATCTCAATGTAGCTTGAATAAGCTCAAAGCTATGGGTACATGGAAATGGACTCCTCTTGGTATTTAATGTGATAAGCAGATCCTATTTATTACTTGTTCCCCTAAAAGAAATACTAATTAAAACGCCATTCTTAGTTAAGTTTTGTTTTTTCAATTACACACAGAAATTTCACTGTCGAAGGAAGTGCAATGGTATTCTATAAAGAGCAATGAACTTGGCAAAGCTGATCTATATCTGAGTCGTATCTTGACCAACCCAATAGCTGTGAGAACTTGAGCAAGTCATGCAGTTTCTCTGAGCCTGAATTGATCCATATTTGAAATGTGGGCCAAAATCCACATATTAACTGTCCCTTGGGGTTGTTGTGAACATTAGGTATGAGAGTATATATGGTGAAAGTACTTTATAAATTGTAAAACATCAAGCAAATGTCTTTTATTAGTTAGCTGTATAATTAACATTTGGATTCATGGCAGCTTGCTTGGTGAGCTGTTCTCAAGCGTTAAGAATGGTGCAGTTTCATACTTCCACTATAATCAATAATAGTCCATTTCCCTCTTTCCCTTTCTCATATTTTCCTTCCTGCTTCCTTCTAAAAACTGATTTGAGACACATTGCAAGTAAAATATGTGTAGCATGATTAACAAAGCAGAAATGGAAAGGAGTTTGAATAATGAAAAGTGAATTCTAAATGAATACTAAGAGTTAATGTGGATAACACTAAAACTGAGAACAAACTTTGGATTGTAGAACTTCATGTTAATAGTGTAATGACTGCTGTTTACTAGGATGATGCAGAGGCGCTGACAGTTTCTAAGCAGAATTCTAATTCATCTTAGAAAAATGAATTCTATCCATGTTACTTTGACTGTGTCTTCACATATTCAATTAATATATACTGAACACTTATGGTGCATTATACACTGTGCTAGGCCCTGAGTAAAGAGTGGGGAACACAATGGACATGCCTTAACATCAAGTCAATTTGGGTGAGAAACACAGACATGAAAAAAACACATACCTAGTAATTAAAACATATAATCTTATAAATAGTAATAAATAATGTGAAGGAGAAGAACTAGATTATATAAGAGGGAATAACAGGGGCAACCTATTTTAAATTTTGGAGGGGGTCAGGCACATGCTCTCCAAAGAAATATTTGGGTATATTTTAAATATTTATAATTTTCTAAAAATTAATCATCTTTACTTTTGTTTAATTAAGACTTTTCCTATCATCTTTCCTCTTTCCTATCAACTCCTCCCTCCTCCCATTCAGGCACAAAGTAGGAAAGAAGAGGGCCTGAAGCAGGCCCTACCTGGGGGAGGGAATGCTTAATGCTAAAATCATATTTGGAGTTTTGATTAATATCTTGGACAAGACGTTCTAATTATTGAATAGAGACTGAGTTTGAGACATAAACTGACAGCAGGGGCATCTATTACTTAATATTAAGCAGAGAAGCCATAGAATTGGCCAAGGTTTTCTTCTACGAGCAGGGGAAATTACCCTGAATTAATTTTAGT
The DNA here is from genome assembly GCF_028023285.1 of Balaenoptera ricei. Classification (NCBI taxonomy): domain Eukaryota; kingdom Metazoa; phylum Chordata; class Mammalia; order Artiodactyla; family Balaenopteridae; genus Balaenoptera; species Balaenoptera ricei. The sequence goes on from NC_082648.1 coordinate 75,127,519, forward strand.
TACCCTTGGGAGACAAAATTAAAATTACCTTTGCTTTTACATCAGGAGTTACGAATTAGGGAGGGTTACAGCAAATTGAAGGGCAATAAGAGGTGAGGGCTGAAAATAAGTGGGAAGCTCCTTTTCTAAATATGCTTAAAAGAGAGAAAGTAGTAGATTGAGAGGGAGGCAAACCATGGTGAGTTTTCTTTTTTTTAATATTGGAAAAATCTGAGCATATTTACATGCTAAGGGAAAAGAGTAAAGAAGTATTGATGATGAGAGAGTAGATGATTTGTGCATGTGTACTAATTCTTGAGTTATGTAGAACATGTGGTCAAACACGGCCCTCATTCCTGGATCATGAATAATCAAGAAATGTGCATAATCAAGAAATGTGTGTTTTCTTCACTTTATAAATTACCTTCCTTTCCAAAATACTTGTTTATTCTTTGTCATCTGCAAGTCAAAGAATTCACTATTCCTGGTGAAATTACTCTAATTTAACAATAAATTGGAACTTATTGGAATCTTGGAGGATTGAATCAACACATAAGCTCCAGGACAAACTGTTTTATTCAATTTTACTGTATAAATTTTATTCACTCCTGCATTCCCAGCAGCTGTAACAGTAGCTGATGTATATGCTAAAACATATTTGGTGAATGAATAGTAGCAGAAACCTAAGGGTGAAGAATAGTGAGTGAAAAGTTCCTCATAGAAAACAGTAATACCAGGTCATAGCCTGTTTGAGTCAATCAGTTATAAAAATCAGAAATCAGTAAGCCTGAAAAAAAATTGATCTTTAAATGAACATTACTTATGTATGCATTCAACATACTTTAATGTGAAAGTCTACTTAGTTATTGAATTTTTATTTATTAAAAATGAGACTGATGAGTAGGTTTACCTATACTTTGCCTTTACCAAAAACTCTGTAAAATAGGATGGATAAGAAAGGAGAGAAGGGAAACATGCGTCTAGACTGCTGTTTCTAAACCAATGGTGGGACCAACAGTAAAATCCACGTTTCCAGATTCAAAGATGTTACATAAGATAAATTTCTGGAGACATGAAATTCCTTCAAATACTTTTTAAAGAGAAGGCTATCAACATTCCAAAAGCACTATCTCATAGTTTAGCCTAAGTGCTGCTCCCTTAAATAGAGGAAATAATTTGAACTCCATCATTTCAGACCTGTGCTTAGTCATTCAGTTATCCTAGAGTTGTTTGTTTGTTTTGGTAGTTTTTTTTTTTAATGCATGCGATTTAACCAAGTGAGTATTATCATGAACCATATGGATATAGAATTCTGACACTGGAAATTATGGGCTGGATTCAACAAATAGATCATGATTACAGACTTTTTATTGTATACTTTCTCCCTCTGCATTTTTGGCATGTAAATGGCATCCCTGTTTATTATCTCAGCTATGTTCAAAATTTATCCACCGGTTTTAATAATAATTATTATTATATTTATAGAAAACTGACAAAGTAGATTGTTATTCACAAAGTTACAGGTTTTCTATAAATAAGGAAGGTGATAATTATGATAGTAAAACATATTTTGCATGTGAATAGCAGAGCACAAGAGTGATACTTATCTCTTAAGCTTTAGTGTGAAAAGTAACTGGTTACAGGGATCAGCTTCCGTATTTAAACAGCCTTTCAGAAAGATTATCCTAATGCTTCCTGTATACTAAACAATAATCAAACAAGAATGGAAAATGTGACACGTTCGTAGTTAGTAGATGCTATTGTTAAATTTTTTGTAACACTGCTTCTTTAGGTAAGGTTTTAAGAAGAGACCAATCCTAGAATAATATCTCTGAAGAAGAGATAAACTTGTTCTTTTCAGTCATTTCTTTAGTCTGCTAAGCTGCACCTTAAGATCATAGTCTGGATCTTGTATATGCTAAGGCTAACTTGAAGACTGTCTCAGGGTTTGCAGATTAAAGCTCGTATGTGTTTTGGTTAACATTTTCAAGATCCCTCCTCTTTCTTCCCCTTTGTCTCAGTTTCCCTCTCTCTTACTGAGGCTTCCTGAAATCATCTCCCAAATAAACTACTTACACTAAAATTCTTGCCCCACGGTCTACTTTTAAGGAAACCAACCTAAGACATAGGTATTCATAGTTGGAATTTACATAATTTTATTTATATATATATATATATATATATATATATATACACACACACATATAAAAGGCAAACAGCATTCAAATCTAAAGCCATCAATTGGAAATAATAATAATAATAATGTTGATAAAAATTACTGCCATTTTATTGAATCCTTGTTAGGTAATCATGTGGCAATCATGAGTTAAAATATTTTTACATATTAATGTTATCTCCCCCCACATCTCTCCCTATGAGGTAATTGTATTATCATGACTATTTTATAGATGAAGATACTGAGGCTTAAAAACGGTAAGTCACTTTACTGAGGTTCCATAACTAGTCATTATTGTAGTCAAGATTTGAAGCCAAAGCTCCTATCACTCAGCAGAAAATCCCCTCAAATGACAAATCCTTTAAAAAATTAGGTCCCCTCAGAATATGTATGTATATCCTTGTAAATTTAAAGTATTATTTTTATATTTCATTTGTTTCAAACCTTAACTTAATTGGTATTGGTTTGTGTTGCTGAAAGTTTCATGATAAACAGAAATAAAGGTTTTCCTTTAAAAAGTAATTGAATTTTGACCATGGACAATAGTAACCATTATAAAGAATTCTTCAAAAGAACAAATGAAACTTGAGGCATGACAGTAATATGAGTCATCCACCTCTTGCACAGTTACTTTTCCTAAGAAAGAAGGCTTGAGTCCAATAGGTTGAAGTAATAAAGTGCTACATTTTTTGGAAAAGAATCTTACTTCTGGTTTGTTTTAAAAAGAGGAAGTTTTTATTTTCTGTAAAAACGGAGCCAATGGCTCATAGTAACAAATTCAGGATTAAACTCATATTTGTGGAACAGCAAAAAAACCCTGGCCTTTTTAGCCATCATTGGTTTAAAATTAACCAGACAAGATTGTGTAATCATAGGAACCCTGCTATGATGGAAACAGAAATATAAGCAAGGTTTTCAAGATTTTAAAAATTACCTAGCTTCTGAATATTCAGTTGTGCTTTGTAAATACAGCACTCTTTGGTAAATACTGAAAAAAATAAAAACACCGACATGAATCACTTATATTTATTTTGGTAGTACCATCATCATAGTGAAAAAAATATTAAGTACCATTTTGAAGAGCTTAAGTACTAATATCAGGCAAATATTTGACTAAGGTTCTATTTCTATACAGGGAGGTTACATTTCCATGACTCTGGAAAATTTTTTTTCCATTCTTTTCTCTTTCCTTCTTCCTTCCTTCCTTCCTTTCTTCTTTCCTTCTTATTTTCCTCTTCCTTCCTTCACTTTCTTTCTCCTTTTGGAAATAAATGACATAATTTTGTTTTACTTACAGTCAAGTTTATATACACCTTTTTCCCCAGATATACCCAAAGTCAGAGAGAAAACAGAAGACAGATTTTCAATTTAAGTTCATTATAATTATGCAAGAAACTATTGTAAAATAGAAAGTCAGTATTTAAAAATTCAAACACATTGTTTATTTTCTAAGGGAAAGAAATATCAGGAAAATAGCACACTTAGGAAAAAAGTGCTATGCAATTATTTATGTGAAATTCTGCCAGAAATTTTTTATTTTTAGTGATTGTAACGTATTTGCAAAAATAATTTGATCCTCTATAAATGGATAGAGCAAATACATCTCTCAAGTTCTAAGTAATAACTCTTTCATCATATTTTGCTTTGCATTACAGTTAGTTGCATACGTATCTTCCAGCCCAACTAAATTTGGATCTTTTCAGGGGGATGTATCATTTAATTATTGAATGAATATGTATTATACACCTATCCTGTGACAAATTGTGTGCTAAGACTTAGAGATATAATAAGGACAAATGAAACAAGGCCTCTGTCCTTATAGAACTTGGAAAAACAGAGTGAGAGGGAAAATGATTAAAGGGTAATCAGATCAATGCTATATAGCAGTATATACATAGTAATCTAGGAGCTCAGAGAGTAATACTCAACCCAGTCTCACAGAAGCACTGAGAGAGGGAGAGTGGGAAAGAGACAGGTTGCCAGTAAGAATTAAATTAGTGTCAGCTGAAATGTAAAAATGTACATATTTATATTAATTATAAAGATGATACAAATTTAGTTAATTATGAGATTCATGGAAACTAACTTGAATATTCATGTAATAAAACACAAATATTGATCACAGGAACATAATGAATTTATGTGAACATAGCAAAGGTCAGTGGAATTTCTCTGGCAAATTTTATCAGAACATAAAGCTAACTGAAGCAAAAAATATTCAGCATGGTTTATCCAGTTTTGCTAAAATAATAAATTAAATCTCAAATTTGTATCTGGTGATATGTTTTATAGAGACTGTCTTTAACTACAATTTCATATTTCAAATAGAACATGTTGAAAGTAGAGAAGCCAAATATTCAGCTGATCTATTTCCCTTAGCATTCTTACCAGTGCACAAGTTTGTGTGTGTGTGTTTTTTCAAATGCATAAGCTTTTGATTACCTGTGAAATGAATTCAGAACAGACAAGCCACAGGGAATCAGATGAACTTTTTGCCTTCCTTCATGAGGCTGAATTCCTGCAGAGAGTGTGTGCAAATGATGCATTCAAGTTAAGTTCTTACCAAGAAAGGAGGTGATTATCCATGGGATGATAGAAGAAATAATGCACTGTCACAATACACTTTTTGGATCTAAACTTCTTGAAGTCAGGGATAGCATTTTATGCTCCGCATGCATCTAACCCCCCAGCATTTAGCACAGCACTGATTGTATTAGGTATTCAATGAATACTCGAATGATGGATCAATATTTTACTTTATAGATTTGGAGGGTATGCTTCCATTTATTTTATACTTGGTTGTTTCATCTGTGCTCCTCCATTATGGATATTAATGTGATATTACTGGTTTTAACTGTACAGGCTATTGTCCCACCTCAATTCCTTTATTATTTGTGTCCCTTCAAGTCCTATGATAACAGAGGGTAGAGGTTGTAGTATGTCCAAATTATAAAGAGATTTTTGTAAATGCCATCATACTTCCTGCAATTGTGGGATTATGGCTTTGGATAGCTCTAAGATCAGCTCAAGGAAAGACATTTGATGAGCCTTATAGCTATACATCCTTTCTCTAATTGCAATGTACAGACTCTTGTTTCAGTAACCCTCCAACCCCATCACCATAACAAGCATTAACAAGAGAACAAGTGTGACCTTCATCCTCAGTTAGTCCTAGAAACACTAATCTTTCTCTGTAAGTCTCCAGTTTTACACCTTATACCTTATTATATAAAATACCCTTCCTTGAGCATTGCTAAGTTTCCAAGTGGTGTGGGGCTTTCGTCAACATGTTAGCACCAAAATCTTTGTTTTGGTTTTCCCTCATAAAGCAGAGCAATTAGATTAGACAAATACCAATCTATGTAAACCCTATATGTCAAGTTCAGGGGACAGTTAATGGACAATTATTTGAAGATAACAGAAAATGCAGGTGATTGCTGTGTGGGCAATATAATAAATAAGAAGATTCAGGATGATAGAGAATTGAAATGGTGCCAGGTGTGGCAGAAGAGGAAATGAATAATATCGATGAGAACAGATTTGAAAATCCTTGCCAGTTAAGTGAAGACTCCAGAACTGCTTTTCTAATTTCTATTGGCATCCCTCCAAAAAGCCTATTTATTTCCTACCACACTTCTTTAACCACCTAAACCTGACCCCCAAGTAGCTAATTAAGTGGTCAGCCTATGAGGTGGTCATTTTATTTAGAATATGTAAGAAAAGTATTAATAGCATTCAGTACTTCATGATATGACCCTTTCATTCTAATACACACTTCAAAACCTCTTCTCCTTTTCTTCTAAGCATTTGCAGTTTGTATCAAGTGCGGCCATTTTATTAAATAGGTTTTCAGTGAATGTACTTGCTTTGGTAACAAGAAGAAATTAGTTTGCCTCTTTCCTGCTCTTGCATCATAGTTCTGCAGAGCTGATTGGAGGACTACTCTCCAGCTGAGTTCAGAGGAACAAAGAGTGAGACAAGAAGCTGGTGCAAAGCCTGCTACCAATGATGACAATAGCCTGGATAGAAAAGTAGCACACTGATATCCAGCCTTTTACGGAAGCTAGGGGGTGAGTTGCTTTCAAAGGACAAAGTCTTGCTTGAAGCCATCTGTTTCCAAAGATCTTTGCCTTGCTCTTTAGCTTGTCAGGTTTACCAAGGCCAGCCAGGGTTCAGGAGGTAGGGGAAGCCCATTTGTAATGCTCAGGCAGTCTCCAGTCACAGGTGAAAAATCATGCAAAGAACAGGAAATACATAAAACATGCTCAATCAAATTATTTAAAAGTATTTGTTAGTTCATTCATTTGTTCATTCATTTTCATTTTAATGGAAAAAGTAAGAAAACAAACAAAAAAAGAAACCACAGCTCAACTGCATTAAGGATTCTGTAAGAGCCACGTTCATTTTCCTCAAAATAGAAATGCCTCTTATATTATACATCATCTGATCATGCAAATAAAGGTGGCTGCTCATTTATTTTAGTTCCTGCCCCTTCCCAACTTGGTTTAGAAGAAGAAATTACCTTTGTCCCCTTTGAACTAAAGTAAGGCAGGCACAAGTCTGGTGTGGGATAACGTCTGCAAAAGAGCTGATTAAATCTCTCTTCTTGAGATGAAAAGGATCTTTAAAAACAAACTGAGGTTTTCTATCTGTAGGTATTAAATTCTCCCATTGCATTTGCTTTAGTTCATTGTGGCATTTGTGTGGTTTATTACAACATCTTTCATGTAGCAGATCTAAAACCCTCTTTGTGTAGTTGAAGATAATGGCATCGTGTGCTATAGGTTTTACAGATCCTGTTTTCAAGCCGGTAAGCAGCCCTTTGCAGAGAGAAGCTGCCATGCTGATGTGAAACATTTCTTTTGCTGGCTGCGGTTTAATTCTCCATTCACTTTAGGAATTGCTTCTTACAAATAAAATGTTTGATGGCTATTTTTCCCTCTCTGTCAGGCCTAAAGCAGAAGTTGCCAAATTTAAGGGTAAATAAGAACCATCTGGAATGTTTGCTAAAATGTTGACTCCTGGGATCCTCAGCTAAGACACTGATTTAGTAGGCATGGAGGTGGGACCCAGGACACTACTTTATAAGTGAGCAGTGAGTCGACCCTGATGCAGGAGGTCATTTAGAGACACATTGGCCTAATTTAACTCTGGAACAAAGCGAACATGCAAGTATTAAACAACCTTCTTTGCAAGATATTTTCTAGGTCCGACTGATGAGTTCTCTTTTACTCCAAATTGTCATAAACACAACAGTAAATTATTTTAAAAAATGAAAAAAAAAGATTGAAAAGGAAGTACGATTACCTTGCCTTCCAATGGTAACTATGGGTACTACACACAAACGTAATAGAAAAGCAAATTAACGCATTGGTTTGATTACAAAGCAGTACAAAAATTTCATAAAATCTGACTATATGACATGAAATCCAATTCTTAAGTGTTTTGGCAAATATAAACCTATAGATTACAGTGTTGATTAGTTTAATAAGTAAGATTCTGTTGTATGTTACAACTTGTTGGCTGTCAAGTAAGCATACACTCCATGCAGACATGGCAAAATGCCTACCATTCTAGCGTAAATCTTGATATGCCCTCCACTGAGAAACTTACCACAAGCCTACGTCCTTTTCTCTTTTGGTTCAGTTCATGGGTTGTTAAAGGAAGATGATAGTGGGCCTTTTTTGAAAACACCTGGCAACCAGGCACACCTGGAGACTTTTAGTGGAGCCCAGGAACGGAAAGGAGAACAGGAAACATCCAAAGTATTCTGGTGGATCACACAGTGATGCTGCTAAAGCCTGATTGACCAGCTGCTGGTAATGTTGCCAGCTTTGAGGAACTGGCAGCCTGTCTGTAACACTTGGAGAAATGATGGACATATACCTTTTGTAGTTCCATGTTACACAAACAGATGCCCAGAGAAGTTAATTTGGATTTACATGTGCTTACCTGGTTCCTAGTGTCGAAGTCCTCAGGAATTTTCAACCGTGTGGAATCTAATATTGCTAAAAAATTAACTGTTTATCGTTCAGTCAATCAGTAGTAACTATAGGGTAGAAATTAGCACAGCTAGGTGATTAGAATAGACTGGTTTAGAATGCCCAGATTAATAGACTGTCTCTACCAGTTTCTACCTGTGAGCCATTGAGCATATTGATGCAATAATCTGTGCGTCAACTTTCTTATGTATACAATGGAGATAGGAGATAATCACATCTATGATATGAAGTATTAAAGAATTCTTAAGAAGGTTAAATTAGTTAACATGTGTGAAGAACTTATCATAGTGCCTCACAAAGAACAGGAGCTCAGTAAACATTAGTTTTATTATTGTTCTTGCTATTGGAAGAGAAAACAGGTAGAACAGTGTCATTCTTTTTTTTTTATTAATTAATTAATTAATTTTTGGCTTCGTTGGGTGTTCGTTGCTGCGCGTGGGCTTTCTCTAGTTGTGGCAAGTGGGGGCTACTCTTTGTTGTGGTGCGGGGGTTTCAGTAGTTGTGGCACATGGGCTTAGTTGCTCCGCGGCATGTGGGATCTTCCCAGACCAGGGCTCGAACCCATGTCCGCTGCATTGGCAGGCGGATTCTTAACAACTGCACCACCAGGGAAGCCCAACAGTGTCAATGATGTTGTGCAATGATGTTAATTTGTCATAAACACAACAGTAAATTATTGCACTTAAGTGTGCAATGATGTCTGCAAATAGTTATATATCTTCCTTTGCAAGCTTGGATGCTTTTTCTTCTTTTTCTTGGTTTGTCATGGGCAACGATCTCCAGTACAATGTTAAATAGAAGTGGTGAGTTTAAACATTTTTGCTTTTCCCAATCTCAGGGGGAATAATCACTATTAAATATGATATTTAGTGTAGGTTATTCAAAGATGCCCTTTATCAAGTTGAGGAAATTCCCTTCTCTTCCTGGTTTGCCAAGGGTTTTTAGCATAAATGGCTGGTATACTATATCAAATGACTTTCTGTGTTATTGAAATAATCATGTACATTTTTTCTCAAAATTTCTTGGAATCAATTCTATTTGGTCATGATATATTCTCCTCTTTGTGTACTAGTAGATTTAGTTTGCTGATAATCTGTAAGGTTTTTTGTGTCTACATTTATGAGAGATATTGGTCTCTATATTTTTTTCTGATAATTTCTTTGTCAAGTTTTGCTGCCCTCATAAAACAAATTGGGAAGCATCTACCTCCTCTGTTTTTAAAAAGATCTTGCAAAGATTGGTATTTCTTCCTTAGATATTTGATAGACTTCAACAGTGAAGCCATCTAAACCTAGAGTTTTCTTTTTCAGAAGTTGTTTAATTACATCAATTTCTTGAATAGGTATAGGGTTATACAGATTTTTTATTTTTACTTCTGTCAGTTTTGGAAAGTTTTATTATTCAAGGAATGTTTCCATTTTACAAACGTTTTCCAAATTTAAGTTATTAAATTTATTGGTATAAAGATGTTCATAACATCTATGTATTATTATTTAATGTCTGCAGGATATGTATTGATGTGCCCTTTAGCATACCGGTCGAGTCTTTTATATCCTTACTAATAGTTTTGGCTAGTTATTCTATCAATTATTTTAAGAGGGGTGTTAAAATCTCCACCTATCATTGTTAATTTCTATTTTCCCATTAGTTCTGTCCTTTTTTGCCTCATTTATTTTTAAGCTCTGTAATTAGATGAGTACACATTTAGAATTATGTCTTCCGGATGAATGAATCTTTTTATCATTATAAAATAGCCCCCTTTCTCTGGTAATACTTCTTTTATTGAAATAATTTAGTCACACTAAATTTCTTAGTCTTAGTGATTGAATGGTATGTTTATTTACATCCTTTTACTTTCAACTTGTGTGTGTCTTTATATTTAAAATGCGTCTTTTTCAAACAATATCAATTGAGTCTTAGGCTTTCAACTAGTCTGACAATCATTTTCTTTCTAGGATTTCATTCTAGCTCTTCTGACAGATTTTAGCTATAGCTCTTGGTATTATTTTTTAGTGGTTGCTTTAGAGATTACAATAGGTCTTTAACTTATCAGTCTATTTGAATTAATATTATTGCATCATATATAATGTAAAAACCTCACAACAGTATAATTCCAATTACCTTTCCTCCATTCTTTGGGATATCGATGTGATAGATTTACTTCTACATATATTATAAACCCCATAATACATTAATATTAATTTTTATTTTAAATATTTAACTTTTAATGAATTTTTAAAAGAAAAAGCAATCTCGTATAGTTACCCACCTATTTACTGTTTCCATAGTTCTTCATGGCAGTGGTGTTCTTCAGTGCTTTTCAGGTGGTGGTTTGGCTTCTTAATATCACATCTATTGTATGCATAGAAATGCTGCTTTGCAAGGGTGAAGTGCTAGCTTTGGTACAGTTCCCTAGAGGTAAAACATGAAAAAGAAACTCCAGTTCAAGTGATTTATTTAGGGAGTATTCTCAGAAGAAAGGCCCCGATTGAAGCTGGATAGGGTAGAGGGGAAAAGCTAAGTATGACTCTGGTTTCAGCTGGAAACTAGTTTCAATCTAATCCCATCGGGAAGATCTGGAGCACACATTGTATCATAGAGTTAGTTCTATATTGAATAAGTGTGATGACCTTTTGTACCTTGTGTCAGTCACTCATTGGCTAAAATCTACTCCCTCCTCTTCCCCAGAATGGAGGTGTACATAGCTTCCTGGGCAAGTGGCTCCATTGGCTGAGGGCTATTTTCTAGTGACGGGACAGATGTGATTTGTTATCAGCCAAGATCTGGCTGGGGCACCAAGACATCCACTATGGGGCTGTCCTTTAAGATGCAGTACACTCCTTAAACCAACAACTACTATTTATTGATGTGTCCGCAATAGGTAGAATAAATAGTTTCAGAAATCAAGGGGTGAAAATAGAAGTGGCCCCATGTACTATCCCTCCCAGTGAACTACTTAGGGGAAAGTTGTGTTTCCTGTCCCCAGAAGTTTAGGTTCAGTGGGTTTAGAGGTCTTGGCTAGTAGTGGGGATAGTAGTGCCCAAGGTATAGAGTTAAGAGTCTGCCTAAATTTAAAGATGCAGCTGCCATGTGGTCATTTTGAGTCCCCTGTGCCTGTAGAAGAGCAGGCACAGAAAGGAGATGTACTGGCAGGTGTAATTGATCCTGATCTTCATGAGGAGGTATGACTGCTGTTATGTGTTGTGACTGGTAGGACGTGTCTAGTACAACGGTGAACTGGGTCATTTTTGGGTATCTTTGTGCCCCATTTTAGTTGTATATGGGCATGTAAAGCAATCATGGCCTGATGAGACCATGATAACCAGGGGTTCAACCCCTCAGGGATAAGAATCTGGGACACCCCATTAGGCAAGTCATTAGACTGCAGATGTGCTATCCTGGATTGATGGAAAGCTAGAAGATATGCATCAGTCTTCTCTCAGAGATCAACTGCAGCAGTGGGAACTCTATTCATTCCAATAATACTTGCCTCCTAAGTTTTCCCAGGAGTTAACATCATAGTACCCTGGAGACATTGTAACCAGCTGGAGTGAACTTGATGTGAGAAGAAAATGCATCTCAGTGGTGCAAGTGGTGGGCTGCAATAGTCTTGTGGTGATTCAGAGAGTCCCCTCCTTAGACCCTTTTACTGGGCTGGTGCTTTCATCCCACAGTTGATGTGAGTTGGTTGCTAAAAGTTCACAGCTCCCTCTCTTTTCTGAAGAACTGTCCCAGTTAGGGCTAATGGGAGCTGATTCCCTCATGAGGTTGCCTCTATCAGCCCATAGACAATAACTGACTAATACAGTGGTTCAAAAATCTGGTCCACTTGCCTTGAGAGGAACAATACTGCAGTGAAATGTATGCTCCACCTCTCCTGCCCTCTCTGCTCCCTGCGTCCAGACCAAGGCTAGACTTTAGATGAGACTACATCCATGCATCTGAGTTCCTGCTTCAGGTTCTGCTTCTAGGGAGTCTGAGCTAGGACAGGGTGAAAATCCACTTACCTCTTCGGGTTCTTGCTTTTGCTTCACATTTGCTCTCTAGAGATTCCTTGATTTCTTGCCAGCTGGCTAAATATACTTCAAAAGATTTTAAAAATATTTTATTCATCAGAAGGGCTGGTGTCAGTGTCTGATTCCCCATACTATTGGAAAATGGGTCAGTTCTATCTCTGCCTCTCTTTTATCCAGACCATTTTCTGGATAAGATCTAACACATATTTTATAATATGCAAGCCTATATTGAGCTGCATATAAAGGGAGAAGGTTTGTGGCCTATCTGGATTTTTTGCTATCCAAATTTTGGTTACCCCCAGAGTATTCTGTAGCCACTTTATTGCAACAAATTATGCTTGAAGCAGTTTAGATCTGTAATGGGAATAAATATTGCACCAGAACAATAATGTTACCAAAATAATAAGATTTTTCTTCAATATCCATTATCTGGATATCAATATCCAATATCCAATATCCATTATTGGATCCAATATCCAATATCCATTATCCCAATAATTTTCAAATACTATCTGTAAAAATCATTACAGCTCTCCAAGAAAGTGTTTTTCAGGCACTGAATGAGTATTTGTTGAATGAATGATGAATGAAATGTGAAATAATATTTTACTAACCAATAGGCAAGACAAAAACAAAAAACAACAAGAAAACACAAGCATTAGGAGTTGAAGGTAAGTCAGAGCTGCTCAGGGTTGGAGAAAGTTTCTCTGATAAGAAAGAGACCTAAGCACTATAGAATTGAGTCAGAGAGAGGGATAAAAGAAATTTCTGTAAAGAAAATTTATCATACTACAATCAGACTTTTATTCTCAGTATTCTCTTGAAATTTTTCAGGCCTTATTTTGCTCAGCAGCAGCGGTTAGTGATTCTCTCTTCTTTGAAACATTTTTTTTTTCACTTGGCCTCCAGGACACCGCTCTCTTGGTTCATCTCCTACCTCCCTGGTCACTTCTGAGTCTTCTTTGTGGCATTTCCCTCAATTTCCCACTTACATACAGAGAAGTGCTGAGGCTCAGCCTGGTACTCCTTCTCCTCCCTTCTACATTCATTTGCTTGGTGATCTCATCCAGTCCACATTCATATGCCCAGCCTGGCCCTCCTCCCTGCATTCAAGACTCATATATCCAGCTATTTAATATGTCCTCTGGAGTCTCACTGCCACACTCTGGTTCAAGTCTACAGTATTGCAACAACCTCTTGCTTCCATCCTTGTGGTCTATTCTCCATATGGCAGCTAGAGTGACTTTTTAAACATGTAGGTCAGATCATGTCACTCCTCTGCTCCAAACCATCCAATTGCTTCACTGATCACTTGGAATAAAAGTGGAAACCCTTCCCGTGGCCAACAAGGCCTTGTATGATTTGAGTGCTACTCCATCCTTTGCCCCCACCTTCTAATCTCATCTTGCTCTTCACCTTGTCTACTTTTCTCCAGCCACTCTGGCTTCCTTGTTGATCTTAGAATATGCCAAACACACTCTTTCCTCAAGAGCTTTGCCCTTGTTCCTTTTGCCAGAAAAATCTCCCCTCATTTATTCATAGCTTGACCCCTCTACTTCCTTTATGCCTCTGTTTAAAAGCCAACTCCCTGGCATCTATATAGTATAGCATGGACTCTCCATTTTTCTTCATTTCTCTACCTTCTTTTACTTTTCTTTTTCACTTTCCCTACCATATATGTAGTTCTTTGCTTATTGTCTCTTTTCACTTCTATTCCCTTTGAAATGTAAGATTTTTGAGAGTAACAACTGTTATTTACTGCTGTATCCCTAGTGTTGAGAACAGTGCCTGACACACAGTAGATGCTTAATAAACATTTATTGACTCAATGAATGTATGAAAGCATTTTCATTATTAAAAAATTATATATTACTAATATATGTTGCTTTACAATCAACTTTTACCCAAACTGTGCCTATAAAAACTGCTGAAAAATCTGTGAGCATCTTCTCCATGGTCTTCCCATCTGCCTTTGGGAGATTTGTATCCCTGAGATACAGACAAATGAGAAGGCACTACCACTTCTCTCCCTTGGGTCAAGGTTATATTCAGAAGAAGGGAAGAATGAGTGGGAAGTATTTTCTTCTGCCTTGAGGGCAAAATAAAAATTTTACAGTGTATACTTATTTGTCATGAATAGAGAGGCCCTTCAATGGACTGGGTGTCCTTAAGAACAAAGCCCAGATAAAGTTACTTTTGCTCTTGTTCTGTCATTGCCCTGACCGGAGTCTGTCCTTCAGTCTAATCCAGTGAACTTCTGTTTCCAATCCATTAAATAGAGATAATAATACTGTCCCTACCTTACAATGGTGCTTGATTAATTAGTAAGAGGTTATGAAACACTTTGACATTTTCAGATGAAAGGCACTAAAGGAGTACAGGGTGTTATATTTTTAACAATCACAAAACCTAGTATTAAAGTAATGACATTTTACACTTTTATAAGATCAAAGCCTTTATAAATGTCATTCTATACTCGTTTTATTTTTAGAGAAACTGAGGTACAAGAAGGCTGAAGCCTATTTCCCGAGGTGACTCTGCAAATCATTCAGAGTCACACATGGACGTTATGTGAACACATGTATAGAAAAAGACCACAACATGGCAAGCAGAGTTAGTTTAACCACCTTAACCATGAGGACAACAGTATAGTATCAAGATGAAACAGCTTATAGAAGGAAGGTCACTTGACCAAGAGCAGGGAGACCATGATCATTGCCCATTGCCAAATCATGTGATACTAAGTAATTCATTTAACAAATATTTAGTAAGTATCTAATAGCCAACAGAGGTATAGGTATTACTTGTCCAGAGATTGATGGCAGTGGAAAAGCATGAGGCCTGGGAGGAAGACCTGGCTTTCTTGGGTCTTGATAGGGTCACTAAAGAAACACCTACATTTCCTCAGGGAGCAGCAGCACCTGCCTTTTTCCTGTGTGTTCCCAAACCTGGAATCCCTGTGAGCGTGGAGACAAACTGCACTGTAGCTGAATTGCTCCTGATTCTAGGACTTGGACAGAGCTGTTGCTTACACGGGGAGGATACTGGAAGCCAAATTGCTCCTTTGTATGTCATCAAAGTATTAACAGCTATCAATACCTCCACTGTCAGCCATCAAGTACAAAATGCCATACTTTCTCTGGACTGTGGCTCTAACCTGGTAAAGAGCAATGATGAACACTTCATCACTGTACAAGTGCCATTGGGACATAAACCTGTAAGCAAACAATAATAACAACTTAATTAAGGAGACCCGGTTACTGAGAGGAAGAATAAATGACTCCCTTTGTGGCAGAATCAGTGGGAGGATCAGAAGACAGTTTTAACAAATCAGTAGTTGCAATTCGGATCACTGTCAAAAAAACCTTTCTATGCCTACTAAAGTAGAGAGTCACTGATGAGAAACAAGATTTTTTTCCTGAAGATCAAGTGGTAGAAAGTTCTAACAACACAAAAGGAAATTACACAGTGATGAATATCATTAAACAAAAGATAAGAATCTTAGAGAACATATTCTAAAAACATACATATAAATACTAAGTTCTGTAGGGAGAAAAATGAAGAAATAGAGTGGTAATAATTTCATAATTTAAAAAAAATTGACTGGGCTGAAAATGGATTTGAGTCTGCTGATTGGAAAACCCTCCTGCGAACCAGAAAGAATTACAAAGTCATACACCAAGACCTATCTTGTTGGCTTTCCAGAATTTCAAGAATAAAAAGGAAATCTTAGATGTTTCCAGAGAATAGATAAACTAGAAAGAAAATAGCAGCTTTCCAGCACTGACTGAGAGATTACAGTTCAAGGATCATATACCCAGCCAAGATAGCATCTGTCTAACCAGACAAAGGAAAGAAAAATTTCCAAAAATTTGGGAGTTCAGAGTGTATACCATGTTATCCTTTATCTGAAAAATGATACTCAAATCTGTGTCCTAACTAAAGGATAACTGAAGAAGAGCTCAACATCTCAAGAAGAAAAAGTGATAGGTAATAAATTGAAGGTGATGCTGTGACTATATATTTTTAAGTCTTAAGGTTGAAATAGATGATATATTTATTTATTCTACTATGGAAAAACCTAATAATTGCCTTGAGCTAAATTATCTGGTGTGGAAGTAGGGGGTAGGTAGAGGGGGAGGGAAAGACAGAGAGAGATTTAAATACTGCTACCAATTTCATCTTTCGTTTCATTTAATAAGCAGATACTCCTGAATGAGTGTGAAATGGAAGATATATTTCTTCACTCAGTGGCATTTCCCACATGCCTCTGACAGTGTGTGTCTTCATGCTCAATGATTCTAGTGTTTAAAGATACATATTATTTAAGCAGCATGGCTTGTAAAATCAAGACAATAATTTCATCTTGTGGTCAAGGATAATCAAAGATAATTTTGCCTGTGCGCAATTTTTTTTTTAAACATCCTTATTGGAGTATAATTGCTTTACAATGGCATGTTAGTTTCTGCTTTACAACAAAGTGAATCAGTTATACATATACATATATCCCCATATCTCCTCCCTCTTGCATCTCCCTCCCTCCCACCCTCCCTATCCCACCCCTCTAGGTGGTCACAAAGCACCGAGCTGATCTCCCTGTGCTATGCGGCTGCTTCCCACTAGCTATCTATTTTACATTTGGTAGTGTATATATGTCCATGACACTCTCTCACCCTGTCACATCTCACCTCTCCCCCTCCCCATATCCTCAAGTCCATTCTCTAGTAGGTCTGTGTCTTTATTCTGGTCTTGCCACTAGGTTCTTCATGACCTTTTTTCTTTTTTTCCTTAGATTCCATATATATGTGTTAGCATACAGTATTTGTTTTTCTCTTTCTGACTTACTTCACTCTGTATGACAGACTCTAACTCCATCCACCTCACTACAAATACCTCCATTTCATTTCTTTTTATGGCTGAGTAATATTACATTGTATATATGTGCCACATCTTCTTTATCCATTCATCCGATGATGGACACTTAGGTTGCTTCCACGTCCTGGCTATTGTAAATAGAGCTGCAATGAACATTTTGGTACATGACTCTTTTTGAATTATGGTTTTCTCAGGGTATATGCCCAGTAGTGGGATTGCTGGGTCATATGGTAGTTCTATTTTTAGTTTTTTAAGGAACCTCCATACTGTCCTCCGTAGTGGCTGTATCAATTTACATTCCCACCAACAGTGCAAGAGTGTTCCCTTTTCTCCACACCCTCTCCAGCATGTATTGTTTCTAGATTTTTTGATGATGGCCATTCTGACCAGTGTGAGATGATACCTCATTGTAGTTTTGATTTGCATTTCTCTAATGATTAATGATGTTGAGCATTCTTTCATGTGTCTGTTGGCCATCTGTATATATCTTCTTTGGAGAAATGTCTATTTAGGTCTTCTGCCCATTTTTGGATTGGGTTGTTTGTTTTTTTGTTATTGAGCTGCATGAGCTGCTTGTAAATCTTGGAGATTAATCCTTTGTCAGTTGCTGCATTTGCAAATATTTTCTCCCATTCTGAGGGTTGTCTTTTGGTCTTGTTTATGGTTTCTTTTGCTGTGCAAAAGCTTTTAAGTTTCATTAGGTCCCATTTGTTTATTTTTGTTTTTATTTCCATTTCTCTAGGAGCTGGGTCAAAAAGGATCTTGCTGTGATTTATGTCATAGAGTGTTCTGCCTATGTTTTCCTCTAAGAGTTTGATAGTGTCTGGCCTTACACTTAGGTCTTTAATCCATTTTGAGTTTATTTTTGTGTATGGTGTCAGGGAGTGTTCTAATTTCATACTTTTGCATGTATCTGTCCAGTTTTCCCAGCACCACTTATTGAAGAGGCTGTCTTTTCTCCACTGTATATGCTTGCCGCCTTTATCAAAGATAAGGTGACCATATGTGCATGGGTTTATCTCTGGGCTTTCTATCCTGTTCCATTGATCTATATTTCTGTTTTTGTGCCAGTACCAAACTGTCTTGATTACTGTAGCTTTGTAATATAGTCTGAAGTAAGGGAACCTGATTCCTCTAGCTCCATTTTTCGTTCTCAAGATTGCTTTAGCTATTCGGGGTCTTTTGTGTTTCCATACAAATTGTGAAATATTTTGTTCTAGTTCTGTGAAAAATGTCAGTGGTAGTTTGATAGGGATTGCATTGAATCTGTAGATTGCTTTGGGTAGTAGAGTCATTTTCACAATGTTGATTCTTCCAATCCAAGAACATGGTATATCTCTCCATCTATTTGTATCATCTTTAATTTCTTTCATCAGTGTCTTATAATTTTCTGCATACAGGTCTTTTGTCTCCTTAGGTAGGTTTATTCCTAGATATTTTATTCTTTTTGTTGCAATGGTAAACAGGAGTGTTTTCTTAATTTCACTTTCAGATTTTTCATCATTAGTGTATAGGAATGCAAGAGATTTCTGTGCATTAATTTTGTGTCCTGCTACTTTACCAGATTCATTGATTAGCTCTAGTAGTTTTCTAGTAGCATCTTTAGGATTCTCTATGTATAGTATCATGTCATCTGCAAACAGTGACAGCTTTACTTCTTCTTTTCCGATTTGGATTCCTTTTATTTCTTTTTCTTCTCTGATTGCTGTGGCTAACACTTCCAAAACTGTGTTGAATAATAATGGTGAGAGTGGGCAGCCTTGTCTTGTTCCTGATCTTAGTGGAAATGGTTTCAGTTTTTCACTATTGAAAAAGATGTGGGCTGTGGGTTTGTCATATATGGCCTTTATTATGTTGAGGAAAGTTCCCTCTATGCCTACTTTCTGCAGGGCTTTTATCATAAATGGGTGTTGAATTTTGGCGAAAGCTTTCTCTGCATCTATTGAGATGATCATATGGTTTTTCTCCTTCAATTTGTTCATATGATGTATCACATTGATTGATTTGCATATATTGAAGAATCCTTGCATTCCTGGAATAAACCCCACTTGATCATGGTGTATGATCCTTTTAATGTGCTGTTGGATTCTGTTTGCTAGTATTTTGTTGAGGAATTTTGCATCTATATTCATCAGTGATATTGGCCTGTAGTTTTCTTTCTTTGTGACATCTTTGTCTGGTTTTGGTATCAGGGTGATGGTGGTCTCGTAGAATGAGTTGGGGAGTGTTCCTCCCTCTGCAATATTTTGGAAGAGTTTGAGAAGGATAGGTGTTAGCTCTTCTCTAAATGTTTGATAGAATTTGCCTGTGAAGCCATCTGGTCCTGGGCTTTTGTTTGTTGGAAGATTTTTAATCACACTTTCAATTTCAGTGCTTGTGATTGGTCTGTTCATATTTTCTATTTCTTCCTGGTTCAGTCTCGGCAGGTTGTGCATTTCTGAGAATCTGTCCATTTCTTCCAGGTTGTCCATTTTATTGGCATAGAGTTGCTTGTAGTAATCTCTCATGATCTTTTGTATTTCTGCAGTGTCAGTGGTTACTTCTCCTTTTTCATTTCTAATTCTATTGATCTGAGTTTTCTCCCTTTTTCTCTTGATGAGTCTGGCTAATGGTTTATCAATTTTGTTTATCTTCTCAAAGAACCAGCTTTTAGTTTCATTGATTTTTGCTATTGTTTCCTTCATTTCTTTTTCATTTATTTCTGATCTGATCTTTATGATTTCTTTCCTTCTGCTAGCTTTGGGGTTTTTTTGTTCTTTCTCTAATTGCTTTAGGTGCAAGGTTAGGTTGTTTATTTGAGATGTTTCCTGTTTCTTGAGGTAGGCTTGTATTGCTATAAACTTCCCTCTTAGCACTGCTTTTGCTGCGTCCCATAGGTTTTGGGTCGTCGTGTCTACATTGTCATTTGTTTCTAGGTATTTTTTGATTTCCCCTTTGATTTCTTCAGTGATCACTTCGTTATTAAGTAGTGTATTGTGTAGCCTCCATGTGTTTGTATTTTTTACAGATCTTTTCCTGTAATTGATATCTAGTCTCATAGCGTTGTGGTCAGAAAAGATACTTGATACGATTTCAATTTTCTTAAATTTACCAAGGCTTGATTTGTGACCCAAGATACGATCTATCCTGGAGAATGTTCCATGAGCACTTGAGAAAAATGTGTATTCTGTTGTTTTTGGGTGAAATGTCCTATAAATATCAATTAAGTCCATCTTGTTTAATGTATCATTTAAAGCTTGTGTTTCCTTAATTATTTTCATTTTGGATGATCTGTCCATTGGTGAAAGTGGGGTGTTAAAGTCCCCTACTATGATTGTGTTGCTGTCGATTTCCCCTTTTATGGCTGTTAGTATTTGCCTTATGTATTGAGGTGCTCCTATGTTGGGTGCATAAATATTTACAATTGTTATACCTTCCTCTTGGATCGATCCCTTGATCATTATATAGTGTCCTTCTTTGTCTCTTGTAATAGTCTTTATTTTAAAGTCTATTTTGTCTGATATGAGAATTGCTACTCCAGCTTTCTTTTGATTTCCATTTGCATGGAATATCTTTTTCCATCCCCTCACTTTCGGTCTGTATGTGTCTCTAGGTCTGAAGTGGGTCTCTTGTAGACAGCATATATATGGGTCTTGTTTTTGTATCCATTCAGCCAGTCTGTGTCTTTTGGCGGGAACATTGAATCCATTTACATTTAAGGTAATTATCGATATGTATGTTCCTATTCCCATTTTCTTACATGTTTTGGGTTTGTTATTGTAGGTGTTTTCCTTCTCTTGTGTTTCTTGCCTAGAGAAGTTCCTTCAGCATTTGTTGTAAAGCTGGTTTGGTGGTGCTGAATTCTCTTAGCTTTTTCTTGTCTGTAAAGGTTTTAATTTCTCCATCAAATCTGAATGAGATCCTTGCTGGGTAGAGTAATCTTGGTTGTAGGTTTTTCTCCTTCATCACTTTAAGTACATCCTGCCACTCCCTCCTGGCTTGCAGAGTTTCTGCTGAAAGATCAGCTGTTAACCTTATGGGGATTCCCTTGTGTGTTATTTGTTGTTTTTCCCTTGCTGCTTTCAATATGTTTTCTTTATATTTATATTTAATTTTGGATAGTTTGATTAATATGTGTCTTGACGTGTTTCTCCTTGGATTTATCCTGTATGGGACTCTCTGTGCTTCCTGGACTTGATTAACTATTTCCTTTCCCATATTACGGAAGTTTTCAACTATAATCTCTTCAAATATTTTCTCAGTCCCTTTCTTTTTCGCTTCTTCTTCTGGGACCCCTATAATTCGAATGTTGGTGCATTTAATGTTGTCCCAGAGGTCTCTGAGACTGTCCTCAGTTCTTTTCATTCTTTTTTCTTTATTCTGCTCTGCAGTAGTTATTTCCACCATTTTATCTTCCAGGTCACTTATCCGTTCTTCTGCCTCAGTTATTCTGCTATTGATCCCATCTAGAGTATTTTTAATTTCATTTATTGTGTTTTTCATCATTGCTTGGTTCCTCTTTAGTTCTTCTACATCCTTGTTAAATGTTTCTTGCATTTTGTCTATTCTATTTCCAAGATTTTGGATCATCCTTACTATCATTATTCTGAATTCTTTTTTAGGTAGACTAACTATTTATTCTACATTTGTTAGGTCTGGTGTGTTTTGACCCTGCTTCTTCATCTGCTGTGTGTTTTTCTGTCTTCTCATTTTGCTTATCTTACTGTGTTTGGGGTCTCCTTTTCACAGGCTGCAGGTTCATAGTTCCCATTGTTTTTGGTATCTGTCCCCAGTGGCTAAGGTTGGTTCAGTGGGTTGTGTAGGCTTCCTGGTGGAGGGGACTAGTGTCTGTGTTCTGGTGGATGAGGCTGGATCTTGTCTTTCTGATGGGCACATCCACGTCTGGTGGTGTGTTTTGGGGTGTCTGTGGCCTTATTATGATTTTAGGCAGCCTCTCTGCTAATGGATGGGGCTGTGTTCCTGTCTTGCTAGTTGTTTGGCATAGGGCGTCCCGCACTGTAGCTTGCTGGTCGTTGAGTGAAGCTGGGTCTTGATGTTGAGATGGAGATCTCTGAAAGATTTTTGCCATTTGATATTACGTGGAGCTGGGAGGTCTTTTGTGGACCAGTGTCCTGAAGTTGGCTCTTCCACCTCAGAGGCACAGCCCTGATGCCTGGCTGGAGCACCAAGAGCCTTTCCTCCACACGGCTCAGAGTAAAAGGGAGAAAAAATAGAAAGAAAGAAAGAGGATAAAATAAAATGAAATAAAATAAAGCTATTATGAAGCAAAGCTATACAGACAAAATCTCACCCAGAAGCATACACATATACACTCACAAAAAAAGGAAAAGGGGAAAAATTAATATATCCTGCTCCCAAAGTCCACCTCCTGAATTTGGGATGATTCGTTGTCTATTCAGGTATTCAACAGATGCAGGCACATCAAGTTGTTTGTGGAGTTTTAATCCGCTGCTTCTGAGGCTGCTGGGAGAGATTTCCCTTTCTCTTCTTTGTTCACACAGCCCCCGGGGTTCAGCTTTGGATTTGGACCCGCCTCTGCGTGTAGGTCGCCTGAGGGCGTCTGTTCCCCGCCCAGACAGAACCGGGTTAAAGGAGCAGCTGCTTCAGGGGCTCTGGCTCACACGGTGCGGGGGGGGGGGGGGGGGTGGGGAGGGAAGGATACGGATGCGGATGCAGGGCGAGCCTGCGGCGGCAGAGGCCGGCGTGATGTTTCACCAGCCTGAGGCGCTCCGTGCGTTCTCCTGGGGAAGTTGTCCCTGGATCATGGGAGCCTGGCCGTGGCGGGCAGCACTGGCTCCCAGGAGGGGCAGTGTGGATAGTGACCTGTGCTTGCACACAGGCTTTTTGGTGGCGGCAGCAGCAGCCTTAGCGTCTCATGCCCGTCTCTGGGGTCCATGCTGATAGCCGCGGCTCGCGCCCATCTCTGGAGCTCGTTCAGGCAGCGCTCTGAATCCCCTCTCCTCGCGCACCAGGAAACAAAGAGGGAAGAAATAGTCTCTTGCCTCTTCGGCAGCTGCAGACTTTTTCCCGGACTCCCTCCCGGGTAGCTGTGGTGCACTAACCCCTTCAGGCTGTGTTCACACCGCCAACCCCAGTCCTCTCCCTGAGATCCGACCTCCGAAGCCCGAGCCTCAGCTCCCAGCCCCCACCCGCCCCGGCGGGTGAGCAGACAAGCCTCTCGGGCTGGTGAGTGCTGCTCGGCACCGGTTCTCTGTGCGGGAATCTCTCCGCTTTGCCCTCCACACCCCTGTGGCTGCGCTCTCCTCCGCGGCTCCGATGCTTCCCCCCTCTGCCCCCCGCAGTCTCCGCCCGCGAAGGGGCTTCCTAGTGTGTGGAAACCTTTCCTCCTTCACGGCTCCCTCCCACTGGTGCAGTTCCCATCCCTATTGTTTTGTCTCTGTTATTTCTTTTTTCTTTTGCCCTACCCAAGTACGTGGGGAGTTTCTTGCCTTTTGGGAGGTCTGACGTCTTCTGCCAGCGTTCAGTGGGTGTTCTGTAGGAGCAGTTCCCCGTGTAGATGTATTTCTAATGTATCTGTGGGAAGGAAGGTGATCTCCGCGTCTTACTCTTCCGCCATCTTCTCCTTCCTCCCTGTGCGCAATTTTATGACTTAAAAATCTAAACCGAATAAACTGCACCTCTGTTGTAGATCAGCGAGACCCAGGAATTAAGGAATCAGTGTTCTAAAGGTCTTATATGTGGGTGTGTGTGGAGTGGGGCAGTAAAAGAATTCTGAAGATTCCATCTTGATGTGTTGGGTTGGGATGGAGGAAAGGAAATATAACAAAAGATTTGGAAGAGATTAAGAGAACTGTGAGAGAATATTACTTGCAATTCTGTGGCAATAAATTTGAAGACCAAGAGGCACTGAATGATATTCTAGCCAAAAGGAACTGGGTGATTATTGAGTAAACAAAACTAACTTAAGTAAAAATAGAAAACCTGAACAGATAATAACTATAGAAAGATTTGGAAGATAATGTAAGAATACCATAAAAAGGCTAATGTTTAAAAATTAGATAAGTATACTGTTATTTAAACCATTTTAAAATTTGGAAAAAGACAAAAATCTCTAATAAGGTTTATGAGGCTGGTGTTTACTTGATAAGCTAGTACAACCTTCTCCCCACCCCCATACATATATTTAAGAATATAAATATAAAAATTCTGAATGATTGTTAGTTAACAGAATTGAACAATTCATCAAAGAATATACCATGATTCAAGCTGAATTTACTCAAGGAGTGTGAAGACAGCTCAATATCAAAAATTACTAATGCAATTAATTATATTAAATTAAAGGAGACAAAATTTATTATATAAATGCATACTTAATAGGCATATGCTGATTGGGGGGGGGTACCATACCTAATTTTTTTCTCTAAATAAAATAGTGATACAAATAATCCGATTAAAAGTAATATTTATTCAAATCCAATAGGACACATCATACCACTTGATGAAATTCAGTCATCATTTCCCTTAAAATGAAGGATCTTCCTCTCTTAAAATTTACTTTTAAAATTTCTTTTAAAAATTACTAGTTAAGGGCTTCCCTGGTGGTGCAGTGGTTAAGAATCTGCCTGCCAATGAAGGGAACACAGGTTCGGGCCCTGGTCCGGGAAGATCTCCCATGCTGCAGAGCAACTAAACCCATGCACCACAACTACTGAGCTGTGCTCTAGAGCCCGTGAGCCACAACTACTGAAGCCCACGCACCTAGAGTCCATGCTCCCCAACAAGAGAAGCCTCCACAATGAGAAGCCCTGTGCACCGCAACTAGAGAAAACCCGCACGCAGCGACAAAGACCCAACGCAGCCAAAAATAAATAAATAAAAATAAATAAACTTATTAAAAAAAAATACTAGTTAAGAAAAAACTACAGGCATACCTCGTTTTGTTGCACTTCACTTTACTGTACCTCTCAGATATTTTGATTTTTACACATTGGAGTTTTGTGGCAACCCTGCGTCAGGCAAGTCTGTCACCACCATTTTTCCAACATTTGCTTACTTTGTGTCTCTGTGTCACATTTTGATAATTCTTGCAATACTTCAAGCTTTTTCATTATTATTATATTTGCTATGGTGATCTGTGATCAGTGATCTTTGATGTTACTCTTGCAGAAAGATTATGACTCTTGTTGGAGGCTTAGATGATGGTTAGCATTTTTTAGCAATAAAATATTTTTAACATTAAAGTACAAATATTGTTTTTTTAGACATAATGTTTTTGCACACTTAATAGACTACAGTATAGTGTATAAATAAGTTTTATATGCGCTGGGAAACCAAAAATTTTGTGTGACCCACTCTATTACGATATTCACTTTATTACAGTGGTCTGAACTGAATCCCCAATATCTCTGAGATATGCTGGTATTAAAATGCACTTAGAGATTGCCACCTTCCCTTCTCCTGACCACCAATATTTTTTTTATATATATTTATTTATTTTATTTGTTTTATTTTTGGCTGCGTTGGGTCTTCGTTGCTGTGTGCGGGCTTCCTCTAGTTGCGGCGAGCGGGGGCTACTCTTCGTTGCGGTGCGCAGGCTTCTCTTTGCAGTGGTTTCTCTTCTTGCGGAGCACAGGCTCTAGGCATGCAGGCTTCAGTAGTTGCAGCACGCAGGCTCAGTAGTTGTGGCTCACGGGCTCTAGAGCACAGGCTCAGTAGTTGTGGCGCACGGGCTTAGTTGCTGCGCGACATGTGGGATCTTCCCAGACCAGGGCTTGAACCCGTGTCCCCTGCATTGGCAGGTGAATTCTCAACCACTGCGCCACCAGGGAAGCCCTGAGGCCAGTTATTCGTTGAAGAATTATTTGTAGAAGGGGAGGGGAGTGAGCTGGCATAGTCTGAAGCTTCAATTTTGTTTGTCTGTCTTAAAACGTTTCACACAATCATTTATTTTGTCTCCTCTGGGATGGAATATTCCACCAGTTTTGGTGTTCTGGGCTTGGCAAGTCTCACAGCAGAGGACTTCATATCACAGGCTTTATGGTTTTTTCATCCAATGATAACTACCTCCCTTTTCCTATTTTATCCTGCTACTCCATTCACAGACTTCTTGCTAAGAGCTAGGTTAAAGGCAATGTAAATAATATATATCCAGAATATGAGCAAAGGATCTCAATTGACATTTATCCAAAGAAGATATAGAAATGGCCACTAAGCACATGAAAAGATATTTAGCATCTTTAGTCAATAGGGAAATGCAAATCAATATGACAATGTGATATCATTTCACAGCCGCTAGAATGTAAAATGGTGTAGCCACTTTGGGAAGTAGTTTGGTAGTCCTTCAATATGTTAAACCTAAAGTTACATATGACCCAGTAGGTCTACTCTTACCTGTATGCCTAAGAGGGATAAAAACATATATCTACACAAAAACTTGTTACATGAACATTCATAGCTGCATTATTTATACAGAATTATTCAGCTTATAACAAAAAGTGAAAACTTCAGTGTTCATCAGCTAATAAATGGATAAATTAAATATGGTCTATTCACACAGTAAAATATTATTTGACAATAAAAAAAGAATGAAGTATTGATGCCTGCTACAATATGGATGAACCTTTCAAACATTATGCTAAGTGAGGGCAGCAAGTCACAAAACACACATATTGTATGATTTCATTTGTATGAAATGTCCAGAATAAGCAAAACTACAGAAAGTAGTTTAATGGTTGCTTAGAAATGGGGAGCAGGGGATGGGCATGGGTTTTGTTTTGTGAGTGATGAAAATGTCTAAAATTAGCTTGTGGTGATGATCGTGCAACTCTGTGAACTTACTAAAAACTATTTAATTGTATACTTTAAATGGGTGAATTGTATGGTATGTGAATTATGTATCTATTTTTGTATCTTTATTCAGCTTTTTTTTTTTTTTAAAGAGTAAAGACTCTGCAATGCCAGGTTCAAATCCTGGCATCTCAAATTGGCCATGTGACTCTGGGCAAGTTCCTCCACATTTATGTGTATCTGCATGATGTTGATACTGATAATACCTACCTCAAAGCTGGGTTGTAAGGACAAAGTAAGTGGATGCTCAGAACAGTATCTGTTACACAGTAAGTGCCCAGGAAGTGACAGTTATTTTATGAGCCTATCCACTGCATTAAAAAAAAAAAAAATCTCAGTGACTTTATTTTTCATTTCTAGAAGTTCTATTTAGTTATTTTCCAAATCAGATTATTCTTTCTTCATATTATTTTTCTTATGTTTTAGATTTCTTCTTTTATGTCTTTACTAATTTTAGAATTCTTATTTAAAAATGTGTCATGGACTTTGCCTATGATTAAGTAAGCATGAGTACCTGGCACATAGAAGGTACCCATAAATATTTGTTGAATTTATGAATGGATGCCTAGTAGATAGTCCTGCTTTCCTCAGTTTTCTACTATGTTTCCTTAAAGAAATTATTTAATTCCTCTTCGCTTCAGTGTTTTCATCTGTAACACAGAACAATGTCTACCTCCTAAAGTTGTTGTAGAGTCTAAATGAAATTGTGTCTAGTTTAGTACTTGGCATACAAAAGATGCTTAACTATATTCCCTTCCTTTCCAGCCTCCTAAACATCTTTTTACATTTGTTACCGAAGATTTAAACTCCACCCTCTTAGGAGTGGCCAAGTGCTCAGTTTTTTAGTTATTTCTGTTAGGGCTTTGCTGCCCTCTCTGTAAATCCTTATAGAATATATTTCTCATTCTCACAGTTCTTTCACTCTTGCACTCTTTGCGGCCACCTGTATCCTGATGTTGTCCTGTACTCTTCTCTTCATTATTTGGCTGCTCTTGCTGCACTGACTGCTTTAGTTGCTGAATTAAATTCTACTTTCAAAATGGTAATAAATGAAAAAGCATGTTAGTGTCTACAGAGTAGAGACTCAATGCATAATGACTGAATCTTAAATAGCTCTTAAATTCTGCAGCCACTTCTGATTCTGCTGCCTGTCACTCAGATTCCTTTGGTCACCACCCCACTGAGGGCTGCAGAGTAGCTGCACGCTGGTGGATTTGCGATTAATGCTCTTCCTAACGCTGAATGGCCAGACTGGGGGGCATCTTTTGCTTCATCTTTTAAAGTAAAAAAGGGTCTGAGATCCTAGCAAAGGGGCATCAGTGCTACCCATTGACAGGAAAAACCAAACAACTAAAAATCTCATATAGCCTCTTTATGGTACTTCTTAGTTTTTGCCTATAATTTGAATTAAAAGTAACCAGCTACTCAGATTATAAGAATCTACAGAGGAGCTTTTCATTTTTTATTGTTTATTCCCTTTGGTGATGAAAGTGCTGTATAGGGTGTTCAACTAATTCTAAGTTATTATATAAATTGTATCCTTGCTAAAACATAAGATGAAATTGAGGTCAAATTTTGGGTACTGTCCAAACAAATATAATACTGGAAGAATACTATCATAATGTTGTTTCATCGGCTAGAAATATTTGTAACCTTGATGCTATAGGCCTCAGGACTAACAGTAGGTGGTTTCTGTATTGTAAAAAAAATTTGAAGCAAGAGATGGGGTATAAAAAGAGAAACAATCTTTTGAAAAAGAAGTGAAATATTTTCAGATACTGTTCAGCCCCCCAAATGTTATTTTTCCTTCTCTATAAATTCTTCTAGAGTTCTAAAAATCTTCTTGCTACAGAGATCAAATATTCAGTGAAGACATATAATTATTCAGTGACAGTCAGACATCCTATGGTTTTATTATTATATAGATTTATAATATTGGACATTTATTATTATATTGCCTTTCCAGAATTTATTTCCTCTTATTCTGGAAGAGATCTTATTTTTTCCTCATGGAAACCACTCTTTCCTTCCTGTTGGCCCAAGGGGCTGGAGTGAAGTTGATCAGCATATACTGGTTTTCTGGCCAGCCACTCTAATTCATTCAGAGATAGGCATGATCTTATTTAAGTCCAGCTCTTCCTGATAAGTGTTATAAATTCTATTATGACCTTGGAGTTGCTGAGAAAATGGCCAATTATATTTCATTGATTCTAGGATGCCCCATTTTCACTTACATTTTAATTTCTCTGAGATTGGGGTGCATTTTACAATCTATGTCATAAACTATTGTGTTATTATTTAAAGGTCAACAGTTTTCTTGCTGGTACATAAAATTAATTTTTTTCCTTACAATCAGTGATGATATAGGGTTCATGAAATATGGTACATCTGGAGCTACTGGCAACCACTTTGCCGTTAGAGGGCTGAGGCAGTCTAAGAATAGAGAGGACACAGGAGGAAAGCAGAGTTCAGAGGTCAAGAGAAACTGAGCATCGATGACATAACTTAGATTCTGTTGTATTTAGGCTTCTCTGAAGTTAATGCTCAAGTTCCGTAAGCCAACTAACTCCCTTCTCACTTTATACACACTTTGCTGTTGTTGTTGTTTAAACATGTGTTGGTACCTCACCTCTCACTTTTAACTTTAAGAGTTCTGAGTATTAAGAAACCCTTGAGATATTATGCAAGACCAGTACCTGAACAAAGAGAACCCAGTCCCTTCCCCCTTTCTCAAAGTTAATTGAAGAGAAATAATGGACATGAAGCAATTTGGAGCATCCAAAACATTTGACAAACATAAATAAGGTCAGTGACAAATATTTTCTGTCAGGAAATCCTGAGTTGCTTTATAATTCAGGAGGCAAACATAATCTTTAGACACATTCTAAGATTTGTGAAACAGACCAAGATTCTCAGCTGCCCCTGGAATAAACTGACTTGCAGAGATTGCTGACTCCAGGAGAAAGAAATTTTCACAGGTTCATCAAGATTTGGGGAATTTACAGATAACGTACAGTCCAGTCAAACTTTAGTAGTAGATGAACTAACTACATGGGATGTGACAAACGCGTAATAGGATGTGTGTATGTGGAGAGTGCAGGGAATTAATCCATCCAAAATGAAAATTTTTATATATCAAAGTAAACAGTGGGACTACATTTTTGATGGCAAAAGGGTAATGCAAACTCTAAAATTTTCTAGTACTGGTGTCATGAAACTATAATTTGACTACAGACTTTTCTACAAGTGACCAAAAATACTTTCTAAAATTTCAAGTTATTTGATGACCATAAATCCTTTAAATCGTTGTAAGATAAGACATATGTAGAGATACTGTTCTGTCTTGTTCAGATGCCTTCCTTAAAGATAGTCAGTGCCTTTGTGCATAATTAGCATATTTTGGCCTTAAGCCTTGCACCTAGTAATGCTCTTCAAGTGATTAGGACTATCTGAGAATTGCTATAATCCCCCAGAAATGTACTGTTTGGTTTTTCTCAGTGCTGTTATGAAAATGACTAGGAATGTGTAAACTGGAATTAAGGAACAATGTTTCCTGCCAGTTAAATGAACAGAATAAATGTGTATATTTTCAGTTGTGTTTGCTGTACTAAGGACAGATCGAAATCATTTCTCAATTGAATTGTTTAAATAACACCATTCCAACCCCAAGTCTTTTTGTCTTTATTATAAAACTGGCAGTTTGCAATTAACACTTGTTCTCAAACTGTTTTTCCTTTAAAATCATGAAAAAGTGACAGAGGATCGCCTTTATATAATGAGAGTGTGGACAAGTCTTTAAGAGATTACTTGAGACTTCACAGGCAGATTCAGTAGATATCAAAACCATTCTTTTAAATTTGTTTTTATTAGATTTTTCTACCTATTCTGTCATCACAGTGAGAAATTTACATGATAATAATCTAATTGCAATTACTATCTTTTTAATGCTCTATTAAAAAAAAAAAAGTTGAGCCAAGCTCTTGAGTGAACACTTTGGTTTATATCAAGAGAGGAGTGATTGTATAACCAAACATATTCAAATATTAAATCTGTAACCCCATCTTGCAGAAAGAAGATGCCAGCAGAACCAACTTGAGAGCCTCCATTGCTACCTGAACATTGCTACTCTCTGTTTACTCTTTCATGTTTCCTAAGGTCATTTGGATTCAAGCATTACTAATACTAGTAGTATTTGTGTTTTAAACAAACAAAAAAAAGCATTATTTGTGAGTTATGATGTAGATGGTATGAGTAAAATAATACTTGTATTAAATAGTTAAACTTTTTTTTTTTAAAGGAATTCCTTTATTTTTATTATTTATTTATTTTTAGCTGTGTTGGGTCTTCGTTTCTGTGCAAGGGCTTTCTCTAGTTGCGGCAAGCGGGGGCCACTCTTCGTCGCGGTGCGCGGGCTTCTCACTATCGCGGCCTCTCTTGTTGCGGAGCACAGGCTCCAGACGCGCAGGCTCAGTAGTTTTGGCTCACGGGCCTAGTTGCTCCGCGGCATGTGGGATCTTCCCAGACCAGGGCTCGAACCTGTGTCCCCTGCATTAGCAGGCAGACTCTCAACCACTGCACCACCGGGGAAGCCCTAAATAGTTAAACTTTACACAATAAGTTACAAATAAGCCGTATTTTATTGAGCAAATGATGTCAATGTGAGTAATTTTAAACACTCCAAATCTTCCCCAGTCCCAGGATACCTGTTGTAGTTTATTAACCAGAAGTGACTGGTGCACCTTGGTTTTATTGTTTCATCAGACATCTTCCTTTGTTCTCCTGCAGTATAAATTCTTGAGTAATTTTTTCCATAGGTTACTCACTATTATTACTATATGTAGGCTTTCCGGATCCCTATGCAAAGCCTTATAAGCTTATTTTCTCATTCCCCTGAACATACATTTCCCGCCTTCTTTGACACTTTAAAAAAAAAAATTTTCCCTCTTTTTGCCTCCACCACTTGATTTGTTTTATATTCCTCTTTTCATGTGTAGGCCACTGGTTTTACTGTTACCTAGCTTTCTATACTGCCTACTTTGCTTTCTGTTTGTGTTCTTGGTGAAAAGGGCCAAAAGGTGAGCTATTGTTCACTTAGGAAATGCTATTTTGAGGAGTAGAAAAGATGGGTATTTTAAAGTGTTATTTAGAAGACTATCCACTCTAGTATACAAAATAAATATTTCTACAATGCTTCCTGTTTCTCTAACTTAAGGCTATGAAAAACAATGCCACTTACTTTACATCAGCTGGACAATTGCATGACATTGCCAGGTATTATCTAAGAGCAGTCTCTACACCCTGAATTGCTGGGGGCCTCACTCCACCGCACCACTTCATAGCTGGGCAACTACTCCTTGGGAGTCAATGCCATGTGCCTGTTCACTGTTAAATGTGTTCTGTGTCTCTGCTTCTTCTTTTTTCATGGTTCTGACCCTGAGTCTCCACCCTATTTTAGCTACAAAGTTTCATAGCCATAATCTAGACTTTATAATTAACCAGCTATAGTCTGAATTACCAGAATTTAACCTTCCAATTCCACCTCCCTAGAGTTCTCTGACTTTATAACTTATTTCTAGAGTTCTCTGACTTCAACATTAATTTTATAAGATCCTATGATCCTCTTTTTCACTATTCATTTACTCCCTCATGTACCTTTTACTCTCCTTCTCCAGCTTAATTCTGTGGTCCATCACTTTAATCACTTCTTTGTATAACCTCAAGTTTTTGAGCCTCTCTTGCTCCATCATGATCACCTGGAAAGCTGCCAGCTGCTGTTCAAACTTTTAGTCCCTCTTATACTCATACCCTCAGAGCAGAGTATGACTTAAGAAAAGCACACAGTCAGGCTGACTTGTCTCAGTTCACATGCATAGCCATGAACCTGGGCCTGAATCTGTGCACACAGCCTCTGCCTGTTCTCCTCTTACTGTGGATGAACAATTCCTACTAAGAGATAAGGTAAAATTCCTCCAAAGGATCGTCTGTATTTACTCTCTTCAATTGCTTCATCCTCATTCTTTCTGGAACTTTTTCCATTTAGGCTTTTAA
This sequence comes from Balaenoptera ricei, assembly GCF_028023285.1. Taxonomy (NCBI): domain Eukaryota; kingdom Metazoa; phylum Chordata; class Mammalia; order Artiodactyla; family Balaenopteridae; genus Balaenoptera; species Balaenoptera ricei. Next base: position 75,160,422 of record NC_082648.1, read on the forward strand.
CCCCATAACTGCATCAAAAGTACTTTGGTTAAGGGCACTAAGGACACATATGTTTCTAAATTCAGTGTCAATTCTCAGTCTTTATCTAGCTTGAGGACTCAGTGGCATCGACAGAGTAGATTCCTATATCCTACTTGAAACATCTTCTTCAGTTAGCTTCCAGGACAGCATAAACCCGTGAATTTCCTAGGCACTTTTTTTTTTTTCTTCTCATCCATCCTATTTCCCTGAACTTTAATGGTTGGCAGGCCTCAGGAATCAATCCTTAGAGTTTTTTTTCCTAGCTAGACTCCCTTAGAGATCTTATCCAGTCTCATGACTTTTAAGACCATGTCTAACACTGATGGCTCCCAATTTTGTATCTTGAATACAGCTCTTTTCCCTTACTCCAACTCTTCCATCCAACTTCCTACTCAAGATCTCCACTTGAAGACCTCCTAGGCATCTCATACGTCACCTGTCCAAAGCTGAACTATCAATCTTCCCTCTAAACCTTGTACCTCCAACAATCTCCCCCACTTTGGTAAATGGTAGCTTTATTCTTCCAATTGCTCACACCCAGAGCCCTTGTCAAAGTATAATGTTTTAATAAGATAAAAACATGACTCTTATACAAGTATAAGGTGAACTTGTGCCAAAATTTTATTAGCTCACGTGTGAGGGAACCAGCAGGGTGGTAAAGCTGATTCAAAAAGAATCAAAGACTCAAAAGAGGTAAAGCTGATTCAAAGGAGAAACAGATGTTGTATAGTCAGTCAGGAAAGCAAGCAAAATAAGTTGGCTAAATTGGAGACAAAAGTGGTTAATAATCTTTAGGACAATCATGTTGTTGAGGTTATCCTCTGTAATGGATGGAAAATATTTGCATCTCTACTGCACAAAAGTTTGCAAAGGAACATGTAACTTCATGGCAGTTTATTTCACAATAGTAAATAGTAAGTCAACATCGGTATATGCCCTGGAGAACTCAGTCATCCTTGCCCAGGCCTGTGAGACAGTGGTCTAATATAAAAGGACACACAGTCATCCCTTTGTCTTATTTCCAAGTTTTAGGTAATATATCTTAACACCTTTAGTCATCCATGATTTCTGCCTTATTTTTGTGCTTTGCATCATCAAACCTCATTGACCTTAACTTCAATATGTAATCATAATCCTATCACTTCTCACTACATTTACTGCTATCGTTCTGGGCCCAACCATCATCATTTCTTGCCTAGATTGTTGACATTTCTCCTGTTTGGTTTCCCTTACACTTTTATAACACTGTTTCAATTAAGCAAATAGAGTGATCCTAAAGTAAAAATTAGACTATAAGTCAGATCATGGCACTTCTCTTGTTAAGATTTTCTAAGTTTACATCTCACTGTCCACTCCCCTTCCCCAAGTAAAAAAAAGTCCTTGCAATGGTCTGTAAGGCTTTACACAACCTACACCTCTCCCCAAGCTTACTATCTCTCTGAGTTCATCTCCCACAACACTCTTGTCACTCACGATGTTTGGCCCACAGGGGCTGCCTCACTGATTACTGAGCAACATAACCTGTTTCAAACTCAAGGCCTTTTGGACTTGTTCCCCCTGCTTGGAGTCTTCTCCCAGGTACTCTCCTTGCTCATTCCCTGTCTCCACTGGGCCTTGCTCAAATATCACCTTCTGAGTGAGGCCTTCCTTAACTACCTTATTAAAAATCCACCCCATTCCCCCCAGCATTTCTGCCCCTGGCATTCCCCTTACCCTTTGTTTTTCCCCATAGCATTTATTACCCTCTGACATATAGTTTTTATAGAGGGCAAGTATTTTTGTCTGTTTTATTCACCAACATGTCCCAAAAGCCTAGAACAGTACCTGGCACATGGAAGTCATTCTAATATTTTTCAGTGAGTAAATGAGTGGGTAGAGTATTAATTTTCTATCTATTTCTAGTATCATTTCTTACTTTCTTTTTAGTGGGTCCATGTTAACTTTAAAATGAAGCTGTTATTTATTTCTGATTTCCATCCTTATATTGTTTCCAATGAAATCAAATGAAAACCAGTTATTTTCTACATACAAGATACTGGGTTGGTCCTATGGAGGACACAGGGAAAAATCAGACACAAGGATTTGCAATCTAATTAGGAATATAAGACTGGCAGATGAAAAGTTAAATGCTAAGGAAAGATAGTAATAACGTTTCAAACTGAAAAACTGATGAAATGTCAGGAGGCAGAAATACTTAATTACTAAAATAACTTGCTTTCTGAACCTCACACTTAGCTGTTGTAGACTCAAAAGTTTACAGACAGTAATACGTTTTCTGAAATAAAAGAAAGGACTGTATTTAAATGTATAAAATAAGAAGCTTGCAAGAGGTTGCTAAATAACATTGGTTTCATAAAAACTAACTGAGAAACTCATTGTGAGACGCAAACATGAAAAAAATTGTATTTTCCTAGTTCTTGAGCAATTGCATGAGGACCTATTTGTGGGGTGGGAGCTGACCATTTTGTTCATGATATTTTCTTCAATGCTCTTACCTTTCTCCTGTCTAGAATTTGTCTATGTCCTGAATTACACATTCTGCTTATTTTCCACGTCCTTTCCTCCTGTCCCCCTTGCCCCCAGACACACACACACACACACACACACACACACACACACACACACATTCTCCTGATTGAGTTTATGGAGTGATCAGTTCTTCTATGATTCTGATCATAGAACTAGAGGCTCATTCACTATGACAGATGTGTTTTGGTTTCAAGCCAAGACTTCTGCCAATGATATACCATTTTTGGCTCTAATCTTGTCATAAAAAGAAATATTTAAAATTTGACTGCAATGCCCCTCTCACCATGATCTAAGCACCTCCAACTTTTATCTAGATAAGTCGGATCCCAATATAACCAGTGCTGCTCTGAAAAGAATGTGCTTTGCTTAAGGAAAATGTTTATATTTCATTCCCTGGCTTCTTCCAAAAAAGGTTTTCAGCTACTTAGGTAAATGGAGAACAATGAAAGCAGCTTTATCAGCACAGCTTGTTTAATTTATTTTGAAAGTAACATTACTAAACTTTCTGCAGTATTTTAGTTGATACTACAGAGAAAATGCCATTTGTACTGAGGAGCTGCCAAATATAGCCAAAGTCAAAAGATAAATATAATATACTTATTAAGGCTGTGTCCTCTTCCCATTTTGAAATTTCCTCTACCCTTAGGGCAGGCACCAAGCTGTCTACGTTTGATGCAATACTGACTTTATCTGTAATGTTAAATAAATAGGAAATAATGAATCCTCAGACTGGCTGTGGCAGTTAAAAGACTTGTTCTCTGTCAGAATTGATCATAAGCAACAATTTAAGACAAACTTCCTTTTTGAATAACCGAATCTTTAACATTTGCTTTTGCAAGAGACATTTTTGATCCTTAAATATAGTCAACAAATTAGGGGTTTTAAAAAATCTAATAATTTTTCTAATCTCTAGCAACAGGTGGATTTAAGTATTAGACATTCAGTGTGCCTAACATTTCCTTGTTATTTCTATGTTACAGAACTTCCCTTTCTAAATGTAGGTCAAATGAAAATCATGTTTCCTTTGCTTTCTTTAAAGTCATTCTTAATTTCTTTTCCTTTTTCTCTGCGCTATTTCTGCTTCCCTTGATGTTTAATGTTCCAAAGTAGTTGAAGAATGTCAAAATATATTGCCCTAGATATGTACATTGCTAATTATTATTATGCCCTGTCCTCAAAGTCTTCTCAATTCTAAGAAGAAATCTGATATAAATCTTGAGAATAATTTATTGTTATTAGTTCCAAATAAATTCCATATGTTATAACAATAATTAATTAATTTTTATTATGTTGTTTTTCCAAAAGTGTTCAATTTTTGTCATAGGAAATTTATTTCTTTACAAGTCTAATGAAAGTCCTGAACCTTCTTTGTAATACTGATCCCTAGACTCATAATCACTTTGTTTATAACCTATGTCATTAATAATAAATATTACTAGACCAAAGATTAATAGTGATAATAATCACAGCAAACTTTTATTAGGTAGCAACTGTGTACAAAGCTCTGGTACATCTTTTATGCACATATGTAGTTTAATCATTGGGAAACCGTAACATTAAATTCTTAATAGATAAGAAAGATAAAGTTTGGGAAGATCATTAAATTTGCTCTAGGTAATACAGTGAAAGTAGGTCACACTACCAATAAAAGATAATAGGGATATAAACATAAATCTGTCAGATAACAGTTCCTGAGCAAATAACCTTGTTACATAATTTCACTTAACTTTTTTACAAATCCTAGGAGATAAGCGTAATATTATAACAATTTTGTAGATGAAGACAGGTGAGACAGTTAGGTACTTTGCTCAAGAGTACACAGCTTCCAAGTAACTATTTTATTGAATGACTCAGCCAACAAATACTTTTTGAATGTTACTACGCCTAGCATTGTGCTAGGCCCAGGGCTTATGAAGATGACAAAGACACATTCACTGTCCTGTGGGGATTTACTGCCGAAGGAGAAACAAAGTAAACAATGTTAGTATGGTGCTTAAGGGAGGAGATATACACAGGAGCCTCTGGGGTCAGTGGAGAGCAGCGTTCCGATCAGATCGGGGATGGGCGGGGAGTTGGAAGGAGGACGCTGCTTAAACTGCACATTGGAGGATGAGTAAATACTAGCTAGGTGAAGAAAGGGAAGAGAGAGAGGATGTTCTAGAAAGAGGGACAGCAAGCAAGCTCAGAGTCCGGAGATGAAAGAAGACGTGACAATTTCCAGGTGTAGCCAGCAGAATAAAATGAGGAGGAAGTAGGGAGAGGTGAGGCAGGGGAAGTAGCTGGCATGAGACTGTGGAGCTCCTGGCAGGCTACCCTAAGCTGTTTGGACTTTTCATTCTGAAGGCAATAGTAAGCCGCAAAAGGAACGCTGACAGATCAGATCAGAAATATCTGGCAGGTGTGGCAGTTGAATTGGAGGTGAAGGCAGGAAGAGTAAGAAAGAATGACGCCAGTGTCATAAATGTCACAAAATGATAAATCTTAAACTCAATCATTGACTGCCAGAATTGAAGAATGAAGAGAGAGACCAAAGAGATTAAAGTAGTAAAACTGACAATATTTCATAAATGTTAGGTTGGGGAGGCTGAGGGAAAAGGAGGGTTTTAAGATGACTTCCAAGTTTCTGGGAGCTTCTTGTGGTTCGTAGGTTTTGTGTAAAGAGCATGTCTATGTGATATGACTAAATCAGCTGCATAGACTCTTCTGACTGGCCTATTTGTCATTAAAATGTTAAGTGAATAGATTAACTGTGCAGATCTTTTTTTTTTTTTTTTTGTCTGAATTGTATTTACTATAGAAGTAGAGTAGTTCAGATGCCAGATAAACTGTACCAGTGCCTGAACTAAGTAAGTTAGCCAAGGGATAATTCCTTAATTCTTATCACTAAAAATTTCACTTACTTTTAAAATTGCAAAGTTCCTAGGTATATATCTTCTGTACATCCTTGGTTACCATAGTGATTGAGCATCATACGCTTATACTGTGAAGGTAGAAAAACTTTTTTAATTATGTTGATCAAAAGGAACATTTGAAAACTGCCAATTAGGTTAATAAACAATTTTTTCCTTACTCAATCTTTTGCTTATGCATTCTGAAGTGATGGTTACATAATCTGGGAATAAAAGAAAAAATGAGTCTATCTTTCCAAATTGTGGATTGTGGATTTGTTTGGAGAATGAAGGTTACAGACTTGGAATTCCATGACAATCCTCTATCCTATTCTAAACATAAAGTGTTGAAGTGGACTATCCCACATCTGAGAATTCTCTGGGGTTCTCGGGGTAAGTCTCTACTCCATCTCAGGCACCACCATGTTTTCAGGGCTAGTATAGAAGTTATGGCATGTTAGAGAAAGGAGATTTAAACATGCAGGTATTAGTATTCAATGCACGGGGTTTCTGAGAATACTCATTAGTCAGCCCCTTCTGAGAGTCAAAAGCTGGTAAAACTCCAGAAGGTGGATGTCCTGCCTCTTGTGTAGAACTGCTGGGGCGGGTACCCTTTAGTTGCCCATCTCAACGTGGAAGAGCAGTCCATGAGTAGGAACAGTTTATCTATCTGGTAATGAAGAAATCCAATGAGTGGAGCAAGAAAGGAGACTAAAGATGAGAGCTGGCATGCCTGATGGTGGTCCCAGAGATGCAGAGTAAGGGAACACTGTAGCAGAGGATGAGCGGAAGTCCACCAAAGCTGGGTTATGATGATGGTAATGTGCCAGCCTTGCCCGAGCCAATGGAAGAGTTGAGGAGCTGGAGCCATGTCCACCAGCAGAGAAGTTAGCATGGACCAGGTGCCCCTCTGCTTATACCCAGAGTCTGTGTAAACCTCACCCTCACCCCAGAACCTCCAGAGCTTCATAACAGAAAATAAGGAAAGGGAAGGGGGAAAAGTCCTGAGAAGAATCCTGAAGTGATTGAGTAGTTTCCCCAAAGAAATCCAGTTCAAAACAGAAGTAACTGAGTTATTTTGTTTTAAAGGAATTCAAGTTTGTACTATCAAATAGAATCAAGGCTTGAGAGCTAAATGTGGTTATAAAAAACAAATGAGGCTGGACTGTTGTGAGTGTAACTGCAGGATTACTGTTTGGGTATAGGCTGCTGGTTGGAGGTTGATGGCTCAGGGCTCGAGCATTGTACCAGGAAGTGGAAAGAGCTTTAGAAGAGATAGATGAGATTCCTCTACTTGGTGACCTGGGGAAAATTATTTTACTTCACTGAGCTTTAGTATTCTCCCTAGGAAAATGGGTTTAAAAAAGAAAAATAAACATATTTTTGTAGAAAGACATGCTTTGCCATACTAGAGAATAAGACTGTTGCTATATAGTGAAAAAAAAACCACTGGTCTGTAAGATACCATTGGTCTGTGTCATAACTCTGCTGCCTATTCAGCAGGGGACTGTGTCTCCTCTTTGTAATATTCTGGGAAGAATTAGGTAAAATGGGAATCATCTCTTTCTTCAAAGTGTGAGATTATTTATGTATATTGGCACTGGCTCCAAAGTTTTGCTGGTGGGCCAATCTTTTCTAGTTCTTTCCCTATATGAATGACCTAAGCAGGTTTCATACTTCTTCATTAGTCAATTTTGATATTTTTCCCAAGAATCCATTTCACTGAGATTTTACATTTATTTGTAAGCATATGTAGACAATATTCTCTGAAATATTTAAAATTTTCTTTTCAGCTCTTTCCATAGTTCCATTCTTATTTAAAAATTTTTCGTCATTAGATTTCTGAGAGGTCAATCAATATTATTGCTTTTATTTCAAAAGACCAGATTTTTAAAAAAATACCTCTTTTTTTTCTTGTTTTAAAAAAATTTTTATGTTAATTACTTCATTCTGCTTTCTTTCCTTGGGTCTTTTTTTTTTTTTCCTCGTAAGATTACTGAATTGGATGTTTTCATTTATCTTCTCTATTTTAAAATAATAAACATTTAAGAATACAAATTATTCATAAGTACTATTATTCATTTACTTTATTAATAAAGTATTTAAGACCATGAAATTAACTTTATCTATAGTTTATTGTATTCCTTAAATTTGATATGTGGCAGTTTCATCTTTATTATTTTCAAAGTTGGTGTTATTGACAAAATATTTTGAGCTTTTAAATATCTAAACAATTTGATTAAAAAATGTAGTCATATTTATGTAAAATTTCTATTTTATAAAATACATAACTTTTTGCTACCAGGTATTTGAGCAGTGTTTATAATTTTTCTATAAATACTTGAGCTGCAAGTGTATTTGTTTTGTTGCTAAATAGCATGTTTGAAAATATAACTATTTTATTTTATTAATAGTAACAGAGCTATTATTTATGTTCTGATTTATGTCTTTTATTTGCTTTTGATGGACTGACAATGAACTGTTAACTCTTATGTTACTACAGTCTTTTTATATATATTACTTTTTTATTTCTAGTAGTGTTTTTCTTGTTGCATTTTGATACTATATTATTCATCTATAATAGTGGATCTGTTATGCCTTCAGTTTAGATGATGCCTTTTATCAATCAAAAATGACCTTACTTTAACATTTTCTACCATATGTTTGACTTTGGCTAACGTTAGTATTGTTATTTTTTGCTTTATATGAAGAGTTTAATTCTTTACTGCTATATTTTTTGCATATTTATGATCAGCTTTCCAAATCATACCAGGGATATTTTTCTTTTATTTTAATGAATTTTCTCCTGGCATAATCTAACTCATTATTCACTAAAGAACAAAAATGCTACCATAAGTGCAAGCTTATTACATGTGTCCCCTGATTTTCACATGCCGTGTTATTAAACATGCCTTATCTGAATATATCTAGACAGTTATGCCAATTTCAGCACTTTTCCAACTGTTTTCCTTTCAAAAGTCTTCTTTTTGATTTTGATTAATTAAAGATTAACGTTGGGAGGAAACTGTTAAATTAAAATCACTTACTAATAGAAGGATTTTGGTTCTTTGACTATTTTATTCTCAGTCTTGAAATAAAATAGCCTTAATGACAAGAATTCTTGCTGTTTTCTTTTCACCCATGTATGAAAAATGATCATTTTGGAAGCTAAAGAACACTTAGTCCTTTGAAATAAAAATAAGTAAGCATGCAGGGAAGGAGAGAGGTGCCCTAGACAAACAAGAGGATTAGAATGGGAGTTAACTGCTCTTTCTACCCCATCTGCTTTCCAAATTTGGATCACTCCTTGAGGTCTGCATGAAACAGAAAACATGGGCAAGGGCAGAGGCTCATTCTTGGTTGGAAAACCTTTATTACACTTTCAGCAATAGCTGCAATCATGCTGACCACTGAAACAGACTTTTTATTTTCCTTATTCCCAGGTTGTGATTATACAAGGAGTTTTCTTCTTTTTAAATTTGAGATCAACAGTAATGTAATTTCTGGGTTCCAAATCAATAACTTTCTTTCTGTCTTTCCTTTTTCCAACTAAATCAGAAGAAAAATGATATAGATCTTCTCTAACCAAGTTATTTATGGAAGATTTTCTTCTCTGTACACACTCTATACTTTGGTTTAATTTTTAATGGGTTTCATGTTCACTGTAAGAAGCTTCTTCAAGTGAACCAGAGGTTAAACATGAAGTCGAGAGAGCATTGACTCATTCTAATATTTCATCTCTTTCTAGTACATAGATCTTTATTTTTGACCTTTGGTCTCTTTTACCATACTAGTCTTATCTCAGCCAGAAGACAGTTATAGAGGGATGATTTTCCTAACAGTCATAAAGGAAATTATTTTTTTAGAAAAATCTACATTTTAAAAATTGACTAGTTTTCCTTATATTCGTTATACTCTAACTGGTTAAAAACCACCCTTTTAGATCCTTGTCCTAAGATTTATTTCTTTGCCTGCTGCCTTTTTTTGTTGTTATTTTCTTATTTTAGTTTCAGTAGCTTCTAATTACCTACAGTTGATTGTTTCTTGGGGATCTGCCAGAGATGAACAATGGATAAAGGAAAATATTCCTATCATTAGCAAAGCTCTATGTGTACACTGGGGTCACAAAATGATAAAGTGAGCTTCAAAGAACAGACACAAGTCGCACGTAAAATGAGACAGTGGCAAAAAACAATAACTTTGCTCTCAAGTGCCACCAAAACGTAATTGGAAGGGTAGAATCAACAAGATCATAGAGTCTAAAGTCATGCACGGATTTCAGCACATGTTACTTTATCTTATTTGTTCATCTAATTCTACCAATTACTGTGATCCAATCAGATGATTATATCTAACAGAATGGAAAATTCTATTTTAATTTTGCATTTATAGAGTAAATGAAATGATGGAATAAGTCTTTTTTGGATTACTAACTTGGCTGATGTGTGGATAGGGCAGTCCCTTTGAGAGTCTCAGGTCCCCAGATTGCTCTTGCTATAGAATTAGGACTTTCTACTGTTTTATGGAGGATTTTCCCTTTCCATAATATTCACTTCTCTAAATTTTGATTAAAAAATAAGCATGTGTACATTTTTGTACGTTTCTGGAAGTAATCATATTTTACATGTTTTAAATATGACTGTATATTGAACAATTAATGTATATGAATTACTAGTATAAACAGCAAAACAGATTTTTAGAGAGAGGAACTCATCATGAGAGAGTAATATTTTAGATTAACACACGACTTCTTAATTTTTTTTTAACCATCCGTTACTTCTTCCTTCTTCTGTGGAACCCACATTTAGAAAAAGTCTGGACATTATCAGATAATGAAGTATTTTTCCATTTTTTTAAATTAATTTCACATGTATGAATCAGAAGTTCTGGCAAGCCTGAGATACTAGAATTAAACTTCAATAATTTCAGCCAATTGCAAGAAACAGTCACATGACACGTTATTGGTCAATAATGTTTGTTAAATTAGATGTCAGGGTAGAAAAGTAATGAATCATTAATAGAAACAGTGTTAGTTTAAGTTTATTTAATGTAAAGAACCATTCTATCCAAGCAGCTATTTTAATTTAAACAATACTCTTATTTCAAGTTAATGCTATTTCAAAGTCCACAAACTATCAGCAGCTACTTGGATTTTTCTAAGAGCTAAAGACACAATGTCTTTCCCACTTATTTTTCCACACATAGCTATGTACTGCTTTGTGATTAATTTGTGTTTGTTTCTACACATATGCATGTCTTGTCTTCCTAAGAAGATTCATTTGTTCGTTTGTGCAATGTATTCTTTCGTCCATCCAAAAACCTTTCAGTGGTGGGCCTGGTGTTAAGCATAGAGGAGTAAGAAGAAAAGACATAGCCTTTTCCTCAAGGGACTCAGAGTTTAGAAGAGCTCATGGTCCCTGTAATACAGTAAATCAGCTCACAGATACCATGGAAATAAAGGAAAAGCATTGCAGATATTGGCTTGCATAAAGTTAGCAACTTTAACATGACAGCATTTTATTTATTTATCTTTCCTTCTCCAGACTTGTTCCCATAAGTAGTTAAGATAAAAATGAGATTAAACAGAAACATTGAGTGTCCCTAATTTGAGCCTATTGAAGAGTGGATCATTTAAAAAAAAAAAAAGTCAGATTCTGGTAAACATTAAACAGATTAGTTTAGTAAGCTGCCTTGTACTTGGGTAAATAATTAACATTTCTTTTTAGATTTCCAGAAAGAAATGTCAAAGCTCCTTTTGCAGTTGGAAGAAATCAGTCTTCAGCTGGGAAAGTGCCTTTTTAAAGTAAAACGCTGCATGTATTTGAATGAGGAGGGGGCATCATTAAACATAATACAGATTGATCAGAGACTTGTGCTTTTCAGTCCAGCCTCATTAACTACGCATTTGTGTCCAGAAGAATGACATGAGTGCCAAGGTTTAACTGAGGGCACAAAAGGAATACCAAGTTCCCCTTAAGATAGCAAGTTCCAAGGTAATTTCAGTTCATTGTCAAAAACACGAGAGTGGCATTCTTTCATTCCTCACTCTCCTTACCTGTCTTAACTTCTCCATGTTGTGAATCTGCTTTATTCACTTGCTCTTTTATGCCAGCCTAAACGGTTTTATTCAGGGAGGTATATATATCTATAATACATATAAATAGAAATTAATATAAGCATATAAATAATTACATATTTCAATATATTTAAAAATTTAAACGACCTCCTGTCTTTTCGATAAGCAGATTGCTCCAAATTTCCACCATTATGACCTTATCTAGACCTGGAAACTAATAACAGTAAAATACTTTTTTGCAAGGCATTTTATGCTCAGTATGTAACATGGGCTTTTCTCACTTAACCATCCCAACTACTCTGTGTGGTTTGAGGCGGTATACCCTCATTTACAGATAAAGAAACTGAGAACAGCCCAAGATTTTAGAGGGAATATAAGATAGTGCTATGATTTGAAAACCATTGCCATTGCTCACTTTAGCTGACAATAATTGAAAGACAATCCTTTGTTAGTTTTATACGTTACAGGTGTGCCTAACCCTTTGGCACTTCTCTACTGCTTTCTTTACCAAGTTACCCTTTCTGGCTAGGATGCTATGTCCTAATCCTCCACCTGGCTAAACTTCTTACTAATTTTTCAAGTCTCAGCTCAGGACTACTTCTCTAAAGAAGACATCTGTGGCAAACAAACTGGGCTGATTTCTTCCATAACACCCTGCACATAGCTCTTTCTTAAGTACTTTAAACTCTGTGAAAATTTAGACAACGACTTGTTCACAGTTGGTCAGCTCCTAACGTGGACCTGCCATGAATTAAATATTTGTTGAATGAATGCATGAATGAGTTCCCTACATATCAAATTGTTCTGAATTGGGTTAGAATGCCATGTTGGGCATGCAAAGTATTGCAGCAAGGGATAAAGGAGCAAAAATGTCCTAAACAAAGAACAGGGATAGCTGACCCATGAGGCATACTAGTTTGAGGAGATCAAATGTACACATAGAAAAAGTATCTATTTAGAAAGCAGAAAGAGGACAAGTGAGACAAACTAAACATCAAAATGCTGAGGGCATGAAGAGTAAAACAGACTAGAGGAATAAGAAGCTAAACTGGAGATATTTCCTGGATCAAGTTTTTTATTTATTTATTTATTTATTTATGGCTGTGTTGGGTCTTCGGTTCTGTGCGAGGGCTTTCTCTAGTTGCGGCAAGTGGGGGCCACTCTTCATCGCGGTGCGCGGGCCTCTCACTATTGCCGCCTCTCTTGTTGCGGAGCACAGGCTCCAGACGCGCAGGCTCAGTAATTGTGGCTCACGGGCTTAGTTGCTCCGCGGCATGTGGGATCTTCCCAGACCAGGGCTCGAACCCGTATCCCCTGCATTGGCAGGCAGACTCCCAACCACTGCGCCACCAGGGAAGCCCCCTGGATCAAGTTTTTAATCCCAAAGTTTCCCTTTCTGATACACCTAGGTGTTTTGGAACTAATGTCAACCATAGTTCAGTTGTGTTCTTAAACCATAATGCAGCCACAAGTGGATTGAATATTTTTTTAGTAGTATGTAAATGACTCTATAAATATGCTAAACATTAGTTCACTGACTATTTTTCCACTTCCTTAGAGAAGAAAATTACCCCATTCATAGAATGTTTCATTTCCTTGTCCACAGAGCCGATCGCTAAAGCATAGGCCTTGCTGACATGGCAATTTATTTCAGAACAATAAGAGGAAAGCCACATAGCACATTATCTAAACTATTAAATTCTTACAAAATCAAGGTATTGGTCTGGAGTAGGCTGGAATCTTCTCTCAACTGGTTAGGAAGAAATAGTGTTAAGAATTTTATACCATGACATTATGGGAAGGTGCCAGGCTGGGCTCGGTCTTCCCTATCTTCCTGTCTTGACCTTACTCGGTGATGAAGAGATTGGGCAAAGTGATCTCTAAAGTTACCTTCTCTTCAGTTAAGAGCTAGTTTGGCGGTGGATAAATGGAACATTCATTGGAGTTTGCCAGTTACCAACTATGTAACTCTGGTATGTTTCTCAACTTCTGTAAACCCTGCTTTCCTCATCTGTAAATTGAGGTTAATAATAGGAAAATGCTCACGGGGTGTAGTAAGTCTTAGACGAGATAACGCTTATAAAGTGTTATACATTTATTGGCTGATAAATATTCTTTTCTTATTTTTATTAGTTTTGTGGGAAAAGATGTTCAAAGTTTCAGGTATTTAAAGTTTTGTGTGTGAATTTCATTTATTTACATGCTCTTTCCTATTATTCCAGCACAAGAGAAGCAGTTACTTTAAAAATAAAGTTTAGTCAGTGACAGTAGGAGGCACATATGTGGTCTAATTGCTATATAAACCCTATAATGTTATTTTTTTATGCTGAGACCCCAATGAACTTCAGTTGAATACCTGTGAAGTATGAGTCTCTGCTAATTCTGGATAGAATAACTGGATATGTCACAAAGTGTGTTGTTGAATAAATCATGTTTTCTTCCAGCAATTCAAAGGCCTGGCAGCACACTGTCATAAAAATGGGCAGGCATGTTGTTACTTTGCTTGTAAGGTGATTCTAAGATCTTGGCCATTTGCTTTGAATAGAAAACTGTAGACACCCTCATTAATTAATGTGTGGATTTTGTTGCTTTGCTAAATTATCTATACCATGATTGATGATTTTTCATTGTGTCTATAGCTTCTTTGTAACTTCCACTTTTTCCCCTGGAGATGGTGGTTTTTATTTTTATTTATTTTATTTTATTTTATTTTGCATTAGTGATCTTATGCTGCAAATGAGACTCTTCCAGGAGCCAATCATCTGTTGTTTTGGCAAAGGCAGCCCATGATTCTGAGACAATTTCATAGACAGCATTAGTTTCACAGATTGTTTATTCCAGGTGATGATTTCCTAAATAGGGTATAAGACATGAAATCTTGCACGAAGTAGATAACCAATGTCACTTGGTTGCTATTTAGTATTAATGTCTAAGTATGTCAGGGGTTGGAACTACTATTATGGAAATTCCTTCTGCATACAAGATGCTTTATGCGTGTTTCTTTTTATCCACAACTACAAGGCTGGCTAGTTAGGTTGTGTATGTTTTTGTACTGAAGTGCAAAGAAGTTAAGATAGCTTACCCAATACCACACAGGTACATAATTGAGCAAGCATTTGAACCCAGGTTAATGTTACTCCAGAATATATGGTGTTTCCAATATAACACAATGGCAAATTTTGTGCACTCATGAATAGGCATTCTGCTATATGCATACTTTTTGAAATAACTCTACAAAATAGCAATTATTATTCCTCAAAGCAAAAAGGAAGGGAAACACTGAAAGGTAAAAAGGGATATTTAATTCAAAAGCAGTTAGAAGTTTCAAAGTGAATCAAATAATGCAGATTCAGGGAGGGGTTTTTCAGTCATTCATTGGGTAACTGCCATTCATTTATTGGTAATTGTATGATGCAGCCCTACTCTGTGCCAAGCAATGAACTAGGTTCTGGGGGTACCATAAAGAGCAAAAGCTGGAATGGTCCCTGTACTCAAATTGCTTACAGTCTTATTAAGGAGATGTATTAATAAAATAAATTTAAAATAAAATAATTACATGTTTTAATGGAAAAATATAGGGGCCTATGAAGATTATTTTTTTTTTTTTTTTTTTTTAGAAATTTCATGTAATGTCTGAAACATTTATATTAACATATTTTCATACATATTTCCATACAAGTACAAATATAAGATTTTTAGAAATTTCATGTAATGTCTGAAACATTTATATTAACATATTTCCATACATATTTCCATACAAATACAAATATGATTTTTAGAAATTTCATGTAATGTCTGAAACATTTATATTAACATATTTCCATACATATTTCCATACAAATACAAATATAAGATTTTTAGAAATTTCATGTAATGTCTGAAACATTTATATTAACATGTTTCCATACAAATAACCCAATGAAAGTTTAGTATTAGTTGTTTTGTTTGTTTTTTTATACTGCAGGTTCTTATTAGGCATCAGTTTTATACACATCAGTGTATACATGTCAATCCCAATCGCCCAATTCAGCACACCACCATCCCCACCCCACCGCAGTTTTCCCCCCTTGGTGTCCATATGTCCATTCTCTACATCTGTGTCTCAACTTCTGCCCTGCAAACTGGCTCATCTGTACCATTTTTCTAGGTTCCGCATACATGCATTAATATACGATATTTGTTTTTCTCTTTCTGACTTACTTCACTCTGTATGACAGTCTCTAGATCCATCCACGTCTCAACAAATGACTCAATTTCGTTCCTTTTTATGGCTGAGTAATATTCCATTGTATATATGTACCACATCTTCTTTATCCATTTGTCTGTTGATGGGCATTTAGGTTGCTTCCATGACCTGGCTATTGTAAATAGTGCTGCAATGAACATTCGGGTGCATGTGTCTTTTTGAATTACGGTTTTCTCTGGGTATATGCCCAGTAGTGGGATTGCTGGGTCATATGGTAATTCTATTTTTAGTTTTTTAAGGAACCTCCATATTGTTCTCCATAGTGGCTGTATCAATTTACATTCCCACCAACAGTGCAAGAGGGTTCCCTTTTCACCACACCCTCTCCAGCATTTGTTGTTTGTAGATTTTCTGATGATGCCCATTCTAACAGGAGTGAGGTGATACCTCATTGTAGTTTTGATTTGCATTTCTCTAATAATTAGTGATGTTGAGCATCTTTTCATGTGCTTCGTGGCCGTCTGTATGTCTTCTTTGGAGAAATGTCTATTTAGGTCTTCTGCCCATTTTTGGATTGGGGTGTTTGTTTCTTTGATATTGAGCTGAATGAGCTGCTTATATATTTTGGAGATTAATCCTTTGTCCGTTGATTCATTTGCAAATATTTTCTCCCATTCTGAGGGTTGTCTTTTCGTCTTGTTTATGGTTTCCTTTGCTGTGCAAAAGCTTTGAAGTTTCATTAGGTCCCACTTGTTTATTTTTGTTTTTATTTCCATTACTCTAGGAGGTGGATCAAAAAAGATCTTGCTGTGATTTATGTCAAAGAGTGTTCTTCCTATGTTTTCCTCTAAGAGTTTTATAGTGTCCAGTCTTATATTTAGGTCTCTAATCCATTTTGAGTTTATTTTTGTGTATGGTGTTAGGGAGTATTCTAATTTCATTCTTTTACATGTAGCTGTCCAGTTTTCCCAGCACCACTTATTGAAGAGACTGTCTGTTCTCCATTGTATATCTTTGCCTCCTTTGTCATAGATTAGTTGACCATAGGTGCATGGGTTAATCTCTGGGCTTTCTATCTTGTTCCATTGATCTATGTTTCTGTTTTTGTGCCAGTACCATATTGTCTTGATTACTGTAGCTTTGTAGTATAGTCTGAAGTCAGGGAGTCTGATTCCTCCAGCTCCATTTTTTTGCCTCAAGACTGCTTTGCCTATTCGGGGTCTTCTGTGTCTCCATACAAATTTTAAGATGATTTGTTCTAGCTCCGTAAAAAATGCCATTGGTAATTTGATAGGGATTGCATTGAATCTGTAGATTGCTTTGGGTAGTATACTCATTTTCACAATGTTGATTCTTCCAATCCAAGAACATGGTATATCTCTCCATCTGTTGGTATCATCTTTAATTTCTTTCATCAGTGTCTTATAGTTTTCTGCATACAGGTCTTTTGTCTCCCTAGGTAGGTTTATTCCTAGGTATTTTATTCTTTTTGTTGCAGTGGTAAATGGGAGTGTTTCCATAATTTCTCTTTCAGATTTTTCATCATTAGTGTATAGGAATGCAAGAGATTTCTGTGCATTAATTTTGTATCCTGCAACTTTACCATATTCATTAATTAGCTCTAGCAGTTTTCTGGTGGCAGTTTTAGGATTCTCTATGTATAGTATCATGTCATCCGCAAACAGTGACAGTTTTACTTCTTCTTTTCCAATTTGTATTCCTTTTATTTCTTTTTCTTCTCTGATTGCCGTGGCTAGGACTTCCAAAACTATGTTGAATAATAGTGGTGAGAGTGGACATCCTTGTCTCGTTCCTGATCTTAGAGGAAATGCTTTCAGTTTTTCACCATTGAGAATGATGTTTGCTGTGGGTTTGTCATATATGGCCTTTATTATGTTGAGGTAGGTTCCCTCTATGCCCACTTTCTGGAGAGTTTTTATCAGAAATGGGTGTTGAATTTTGTCAAAAGCTTTTTCTGCATCTATTGAGATGATCATATGGTTTTTATTCTTCAATTTGTTAATATGGTGTATCACATTGATTGATTTGCGTATATTGAAGAATCCTTGCATCCCTGGGATAAATCCCACTTGATCGTGGTGTATGATCCTTTTAATGTGTTGTTGGATTCTGTTTGCTAGTATTTTGTTGAGGATTTTTGCATCTATATTCATCAGTGATATTGGTCTGTAATTTTCTTTTTTTGTAGTGTCTTTGTCTGGTTTTGGTATCAGGGTGATGGTGGCCTCATAGAATGAGTTTGGGAGTGTTCCTTCCTCTGCAATTTTTTGGAAGAGTTTGAGAAGGATGGGTGTTAGCTCTTCTCTAAATGTTTGATAGAATTCACCTGTGAAGCCATCTGGTCCTGGACTTTTGTTTGTTGGAAGATTTTTAATCACAGTTTCAATTTCATTACTTGTGATTGGTCTGTTCATATTTTCTATTTCTTCCTGGTTCAGTCTTGGAAGGTTATACCTTTCTAAGAATTTGTCCATTTCTTCCAGGTTGTCCATTTTATTGGCATAAAGTTGCTTGTAGTAGTCTCTTAGGATGCTTTGTATTTCTGCAGTGTCTGTTGTAACTTCTCCTTTTTCATTTCTGATTTTATTGATTTGAGTCCTCTCCCTCTTTTTCTTGATGAGTCTGGCTAATGGTTTATCAATTTTGTTTATCTTCTCAAAGAACCAACTTTTAGTTTTATTGATCTTTGCTATTGTTTTCTTTGTTTCTATTTCATTTATTTCTGCTCTGATCTTTATGATTTCTTTCCTTCTGCTAACTTTGGGTTTTGTTTGTTCTTCTTTCTCTAGTTTCTTTAAGTGTAAGGTTAGATTGTTTACTTGAGCTTTTTCTTGTTTCTTTAGGTAGGCTTGTATAGCTATAAACTTCCCTCTTAGAACTGCTTTTGCTGCATCCCATAGGTTTTGGGTCGTCGTGTTTTCATTGTCATTTGTCTCTAGGTATTTTTTGATTTCCTCTTTGATTTCTTCAGTGATCTCTTGGTTATTTAGTAACGTATTGTTTAGCCTCCATGTGTTTGTCCTTTTTACGTTTTTTTCCCTGTAATTCATTTCTAATCTCATAGCGTTGTGGTCAGAAAAGATGCTTGATATGATTTCAATCTTCTTAAATTTACTGAGGCTTGATTTGTGACCCAAGATGTGATCTATCTTGGAGAATGTTCCGTGCGCACTTGAGAAGAACGTGTAATCTGCTGTTTTTGGATGGAATGTCCGATATATATCAATTAAATCTATCTGGTCTATTGTGTCATTTAAAGCTTCTGTTTCCTTATTTATTTTCATTTTGGATGATCTGTCCATTGGTGTAAGTGAGGTGTTAAAGTCCCCCACTATTATTGTGTTACTGTCGATTTCCTCTTTTATAGCTGTTAGCAGTTGCCTTATGTATTGAGGTGCTCCTATGTTGGGTGCATATATATTTATAATTGTTATATCTTCTTCTTGGATTGATCCCTGGATCATTATGTAGTGTCCTTCCTTGTCTCTTGTAACATTCTTTAATTTAAAGTCTATTTTATCTGATATGAGTATAGCTACTCCAGCTTTCTTTTGATTTCCATTTGCATGGAATATCTTTTTCCATCCCATCACTTTCAGTCTGTATGTGTCCCTAGGTCTAAAGTGGGTCTCTTGTAGACAGCATATATATGGGTCTTGTTTTTGTATCCATTCAGCCAGTCTATGTCTTTTGGTTGGGGCATTTAATCCATTCACGTTTAAGGTAATTATCGATATGTATGTTCCTATGACCATTTTCTTAATTGTTTTGGGTTTGTTTTTGTAGGTCCTTTTCTTCTCTTGTGTTTCCCACTTAGAGAAGTTCCTTTAGCATTTGTTGTAGAGCTGGTTTGGTGGTGCTGAATTCTCTTAGCTTTTGCTTGTCTGTAAAGCTTTTGATTTCTCCATCAAATCTAAATGAGATCCTTGCCGGGTAGAGTAATCTTGGTTGTAGGTTCTTCCCTTTCATCACTTTAAGTATATCATGCCACTCCCTTCTGGCTTGCAGAGTTTCTGCTGAGAAATCAGCTGTTAACCTTATGGGAGTTCCCTTGTATGTTATTTGTCGTTTTTCCCTTGCTGCTTTCAATAATTTTTCTTTGTCTTTAATTTTTGCCACTTTGATTACTATGTGTCTCGGCGTGTTTCTCCTTGGGTTTATCCTGTATGGGACTCTCTGCGCTTCCTGGACTTGGGTGGCTATTTCCTTTCCCATGTTAGGGAAGTTTTCGACTATAATCTCTTCAAATATTTTCTCTGGTCCTTTCTCTCTCTCTTCTCCTTCTGGGACCCCTATAATGCGAATGTTGTTGCGTTTAATGTTATCCCAGAGGTCTCTTAGGCTGTCTTCATTTCTTTTCATTCTTTTTTCTTTAGTCTGTTCCGCAGCAGTGAATTCCATCATTCTGTCTTCCAGGTCACTTATCCGTTCTTCTGCCTCAGTTATTCTGCTATTGATTCCTTCTAGTGTAGTTTTCATTTCAGTTATTGTATTGGTCATCTCTGTTTGTTTGTTCTTTAATTCTTCTAGGTCTTTGTTAATCATTTCTTGCATCTTCTCAATCTTTGCCTCCATTCTTATTCCAAGGTCCTCGATCATCTTCACTATCATTATTCTGAATTCTTTTTCTGGAAGGTTGCCTATCTCCACTTCATTTAGTTGTTTTTGTGGGGTTTTTTCTTGTTCCTTCATCTGGTACATAGCCCTCTGCCTTTTCATCTTCTCTATCTTTCTGTAACTGTGGTTTTTGGTCCACAGGCTGCAGGATTATCCCTATGAAGATTATAATAAGGGGATATGGACTCATTTGCTGCAAGAGAACAAATTTAAAGTCATGAAAACCCAAAAGGATTTTACATATTATGTACATATGAATATTCAGATTTGTAATGATGATGTAATGATGATAAATTCATATAACTGAGCTTATGATTTTTTAATAATTATAGTTACACAAAAATATTTTCCTAATTTCACTTGTGGTTTTATTAGAATGGGATTCTGGGAATTTTTTTCTCTTTTTGTTTTCCATTTTAAAAACATGTATTTGGGAACCCTCCTGCACCATTGGTGGGAATGTAAATTGATACAACCACTATGGAAAACAGTATGGAGGTTCCTTAAAAAACTAAAAATAGAACTACCATATGACCCAGCAATCCCACTACTGGGCATATACCCTGAGAAAACCATAATTCAAAAAGACACATGCACCCCAATGTTCATTGCAGCACTATTTACAATAGCCAGGACATGAAAGCAACCTAAGTGTCCATCAACAGATGAATGGATAAAGAAGATGTGGCACATATATACAATGGAATACTACTCAGTCATAAAAAGAAATGAAATTGAGTTATTTGTAGTGAGGTGGATGGACCTAGAGTCTGTCATACAGAGTGAAGTAAGTCAGAAAGAGAAAAACAAATACCATATGCTAAAGCATATATATGGAATCTAAAAAAGAAAAAAAAAAATGGTTACAGAGCAGGAATAAAGAGGTAGACATAGAGAATGGACTTGAGGACACGGGGTGGGAGGGGGAAGCTGGGGTGAAGTGAGAGTAGCATCGACATATATACACTACCGAATGTAAAATAGTTGGCTGGTGGAAAGCAGCAGCATAGCACAGGGAGATGAGCTCGGTGGTTTGCGACGTCCTAGAGGGGTGGGATAGGAAGGATGGGAGGGAGGCTCAAGAGGGAGGAGGGATGGGGACATGTGTATGCATATGGCTGATTTGCTTTGTTGTGCAACAGAAACTAACACAGTACTGTGAAGCAATTATACTCCAATAAAGATCTATTAAAAAAGGTATTTGATTACATTATTTTTTAAAAAGGGAAGCAAAATGATTTCACATATTAAAATATTTTCTAAGAATTCTGACTAAATCTTGGGAAACACTGTTGGGGAGTGTGTGTCTGTGTGTCTGTGTGTGTGTGTGCTGGGTAGTATGATTTTTTTTTTCCTTATTTTTGGCCACTAAATGAACTTTGTACTACTGATATGCCTCATTTTCAGTTTTGGAGGTGAGGGACTACAGATGTAACTCAGCCACTGTGATCTCTTTCCTGGTTTCTGGCTCATAGATTTGATTAAAAGGAAAATTGAAAATGTATCCATCCTTGAATTAATGCCTACAAGATTAGGGCAAGGCTATGGAACTCAGACTTCTAAGGTACTAGCTCATTTCTACTTTTGTTAAGCTTGAATGCAAAATGGAAATGAAAATTATTTTGTCAATCAAATATTTGCAATAATATCAATCCAGGATCAGAATCAATTTTGTGTTAGGAAACATTTTCAGTGATATATCTTAAATTAGATAGGTAGATAGGTAGATAGACAGATAGGTAGGGAATTTATATATGTATTATGCATATTTATATATGTATGTATTTTACATATATAGATATACATACATACAGAGCCATACATATATATTTATAGTAAGCATAGTATATTTTTAAATTTTTTCTTGAATGACATCAATCTTAAAATATATTTTAGAAAAGTAATACTTGTAACATGTTTACTATAGGAATTTTAACAATGCAGACAAGAAAAAGAAAAAAATAATAATCATCCATAATTCTATCACACAAACATAAACCATGTTTTTATTTTTGTACATGGCCTTCCACTGCTTCTATATAAACATAGATTTTAATACATATACATATTTATGCCCGGTAAATAAATACACATATGCTTATCTTATAACTGTAAGATAATATTTTATGAATTTATTTTCTTATAATGATATCTTAGTATCTTTAAATGGCTGTGTAACATTCTGTTATGCCGACATCTTTGTTGATCAATAGATCTCTTAGTGTAGGACATTCAAGTGGTTTCAACTGTTTTGCTATTGTATACAATGCCATGATAAATGTCCTTATATGGAAATTTTGAAAATGGAGCTTTGATGTACCTGCATAAATAGGTTAAGGAACTTCATGGCTAGAAAATAAACACTGTTTTCCACCTCTCCTTCCTTCCCTCTTTCCATATATGTGTCCAATTCATCCTCAAAATGACTTCTCATGCAAGTTAAAAAATAAGCTGAATTATTTTAATCTGCAGTGATGATGAGATCTTAAGTGGAAATCACATAGCTATTGACCATCTGATTTGGTGGTGTATTTTCTTTTCTCTTTATGCTTCTGCAGGGTATAAATTGAGGTAAAAAATACAAATGAATTAATGCTGATTTGTTCTTGAACATTCCATGACTGCCTTGAAATTACTATGAATACACTTGAATATTGCAAAATGAAGATAGCAAGTAAAATGACAGAGACTTACAGAATATTACCGTTACTGGAGTTGTAATTATAAAGGCTTTATGAATGCTAGGTTCATCTCTCCTCCATCAAGTCTACATTTTCTTCTGTCTCTGTCATACGTAATGGACCAGCATTACTGACCGAAAAATGATAGAGTTACTTTTCTGTTGTTTTTTAATGACTGTAGATATAAATCTATAGTAAATTGCTCCATCTGAAAACACAACACTGAGGGAGAAAACCAAAGTAAGTTTTTTTGGTTTTTTTTTAATGTGTGTGACATTAAAGAATGGGAAGTTGGTTAGCAGGAGCTCGGTTCCATTTTGTTTACACATCTCTGATGGGGTTAATATACAGGGCCAGTGCAAATGAGTGTTCTATAGCTAAATAATGATAGCCCGAGGCAAGAGAAACAGGGAGCTGATGTCCTGACATTTATTTTCAAAATAGCTGAACATATTCCCAGCACATTTTGCCGGTCCTACTGACAAAAGTCCTTCTGTTAACCATGTAGAATGAAATTCTTCTCATCATGACATAACTGAGCATTCACCTTAAAACACTTTGAAAAATAAAGACCTTTCAAATTCAGGTTGACTTCCTGTCTCTCTCAGTTTTTACTTGATGAAGACACTGAGCTCGAAATGAATGTAGTTCTGAATTTTAGTGAGTATAAAAAAGTTGGAGAGCTAAAAGGCCTTTTAGTGACTGCTGCTGTGTAGATTGTTTTTAAGATATTTAAAATTTTATAACAAAATAAATACATGAAGAAGGGGTTATTTTATTGATTTTTTCATGAGACAATATGTAATATTTTTTAATGAGACATAATATTTAATATTTTTACTGATAAAAAAGTATCAATTGACAGTGAAGTTTATTTTTTTTAAATGGTCACTGATTTTAGGCCTAAATAATTGACCTTTAAGCTTAGCACAGCTGATAAAAGTTTCAAGAGTGAACTAGTGTAAAAGTTTTTCTGGAGGAGATAACTTGGGGTGTATGTGGGGATATAGAAGGGTCAGGTAAAGTATGCTTGAGAAGATCAAGGGCCAGTGCACTGGGCTGAGGGCCAAAGAGACTCAGGGAAGGGCTTGGTGTTAGGAAAATCACGTCATCAGATTGTGAGGAGGGTGGACTGAAGGTGAATGAACTTGGGAAGAAAGATAAATTAAGGAGCAATTTTTCACCTAGAGTGAGTAGGTGAATAAAATAATCAAGGGTCTTACAATGGCTGAGAAAAGAAGTAGAAAAGACTGAGGACTACTTAGTATAATTCTTTAAAATAAAAATAACGAGAAACAGGATTTGGGGGAGCTTAAATGTTTATATAAAATGGATATCTGACCCAAATAATTTGGGGGCACTGTGTAGAATGCAGACCTAATCTACATTGTCATTTTTTTTATCATATAGCAAAAGCCCTTTTTGATACTTCCATTTTTTTTAAAATTTTATTTATTTATTTATTTATTTATTTATTTATTTATTTTATGGCTGTGTTGGGTCTTCGTTTCTGTGCAAGGGCTTTCTCTAGTTGTGGCAAGTGGGGGCCACTCCTCATTGCAGTGCGCGGGCCTCTCACTGTCGCGGCCTCTCGTTGTGGAGCACAGGCTCCAGACGCGCAGGTTCAGTAATTGTGGCTCTCTGGCCTAGCTGCTCTGCGGCATGTGGGATCTTCCCAGACCAGGGCTCGAACCCTTGTCCCCTGCATTGGCAGGCAGACTCTCAACCACTGTGCCACCAGGGAAGCCCCGATACTTCCATTTTTTTAGTTTACCTGTAACTCCTTACATTCTTGAAATTTAGACTGGAATTTGGATGATGTAATCCATCAACTTGGGACAAGATGGAGAAATTAATTACATGTGTATTCTAGGACGCTTTCTAACATACCATTTACTTTCAATATAATTTTAAGATATTTAATTTATATTATCTAGTGAGCCATATGTCCTTACCAGGAGAAAAAAATACAAAATTAAAATAAGAAATATAATTTAACAACACCAAATTTCTTTTTTTATTCTGAATTGATTGTGATGATTTATTATCTTAGTATTTTTACATTAAAAGGTACGTATAATTGCTTCTATATGTTTTTGTCCCTTTGAATTACTTTCAAAGCATCGTCTTTCCCTAAAAAAGAACAGATGTGAATCTGGACCTAAATCTAGATATGTCTTTGGCGATTTCTGTCTTTGGGCCCCTCCTTCCTAATATCTATCACAGAGCAGTGTCTTTGGGAAAGCATCATGCTTGACAACTTCCATGATGATATCATCCCGCCTCTGAAAACCTTTATGGGAAAAAAAAGTCCTTGAAGACAACTTCATGAGCTTGGAAAATAAAAGAGACTGAGCCACTTAAATAATGAAGCAAAGTCATCCTCTGCTTCCTTAGAAAATGTTTTATTACTCTGAAAGGAACTTTGGAATTGAATCAAAAAATGAATGCCAGCCCCTCCCAGCCTAGACGTTGTGTTTAGATTACTAAAAGGATTTGTCTAGTGTTAGTGAAATTAAAGTGGGGAATATGCAGTAGTATTTCAATTTAAAATCTATATAAGCTTCCATATGTAGGTCATACATCAATATATATTTGCATATCTTTAAAACTTTGTCTATTACTTATTACCAGAGTAATAAGACATTAAAAAGTGATCCAGCCTCAATAACCATGGAAGAATCAGATGCAGATTTTAGTATGAAATGATTTGTGTCTGCGTTCTCAAAGATCTATTTTCAACATTCTCCCCCTTACATAGTCAAAAAAGGAAATCTAATTTGAAAATTATGTTAGAATACTGTATAAAATCACACTAATATTATAAATGTAGCTGTTCATTTCTAACTCTGCTACTTTTGACATATCATTGCAGTTAATTTTTTATCAGAAATATGCATGGAAAATAAAAGAAAGTCTATTTATTTTAAGTTTCCTATGTTTCTGTAAAGAAGTGGATTCACTGAAAAATATTCCAGATAGACACTAAAATTCATGTTCTTGGGGAGAAAAACTCTGGCTACTTGGAGAACCATTTATTTTCTCAGTTGCTCCTTCTTTTTTTCCCTTTTGTTTCCAACTAATTGTTGCTATAGTCTCAATCACTCTTGTGTCTTACTTTTGCTTTGAAAATTAGCTCTAGATACATTCCAAAGCAGCTCTACACTCAATAATCATTAACAAATGTTACCCTGACCTGACCCTTCTGGTCAGACAGCCACCAAGAGATAAATGTTTTATGAGGCTTCACCTTTAAGAGATTACTTCCGCCCTCCAGGCTCTCTCTAACTCTGTAGTCCTTCTTTTCCTACAAACCTATGTCTTTCTTTGCATTCTCAAATCAAATGATTTATGTAGATTTGAAGGTTTTCCAAACTTCGGTATCACCACAGCCCTGATATGGTAATTCTCTATTGCTTATCACCGATCTCTTAAGCCTAAATTAAAAATATGGATTTGAAATGTTTCCCAACACAGCAGCAAGCTGGAAAAGAACATGTACCAGGAATGAATTTTATTCACCCAAATTCCCCAGGCATGTTTTGTGAACCTCAGTTATTTATGAACTTGTCTCTTCCACTAAATTGAGCACAGGTCGGATGTTTTTAAAATTTTCTTCAGTATGTCCATTGCAGTGCTTTGCACAAATTAGATGCTCAACACAACTTGGTTCTCATTGTCACTGCTGGCGATAGTTTTCCTCTTAACCTTAGCTATTTATCAGATGATTACATGGTTGTCTAACTGGTTTCCTGGCTTCTAGGCTTTTTCTCTTCCAATTCATCTCACAGAGCAATACCAATTGAGAACTATACTAATTATACTGTTCTGTTGCTCAAAAGCCCCTCCATTCCTGGTAGGATTTCACCTGAATATTCACTTTCTTTCTTAGACTTTAGTACATTGCTTGAAATTTTTACTATGAGCACGTAGTTTTTCTTAGATGTAATTAAGAATAAAAGCTATTTTTATTTTGAAAAGATAAAAATATTCAAAGGAATGAACATTTGCTCTAATGAAAGACTTCTGAATATAATAGCATTTTTGGTTCTGAAATGAATGCCGGTCCCTGCACTTGAATCTGTTGCTGCAAATGACCAAACTTACATATCAGTCATTGTGGAGAAGGAGAGATATATACATAAACACACATAAATATACATACAGAAAACCAATAGATTTTTTATGCCTCTATATGCTTCCCATCTTCTTGTATTTTATTTTATATTTGAACATTTATTCTTTAATTTTCAGTAAATGGTTTATACACATATACCTATATATCTATGACTGGAGATGGAGGTCTAGAATGCTATGTACTAAAATGGTGAGTAGTTGTTTCTGTATGAGAGGGTAACAGTGTATTTGCATTTGTACATTTTTCTGAAGTGAGTATATAGCTTTCATCAGAGTCTCAAAGACATAGGTATCACCCAAATATTAAAATCTACTTTTCTAGGCAAACTTTAATTTCTAGACAATTAGTCTCCTGTCTTTATTTAGAAAAAATTACACTGCTTCCCAACCTCCTTGCTGTAACTGATGCCCATTTATCTTCCTTTCATAGTTCTCTTCTTCTCTGAAAGGAAATCTGATCCCTCTTTCAAGACCCAGACCACATAGCCACACCCTCCCCGTCACAAATCACTCCAAATCTCTTCCTCCTTTCAATTCTGACAGCACTAATGATTTGATTGGGTGTTGATCACTGAATGACATTTTGGTTTTATTTTTTATGAGAATATGTGGCATCTCCCCATCTGGTTGGTAAGCTAATCAAAGGCAGGAATTGTCTTAGTCAAATCTCTAGTTGTATTTTTTTTCAGACTAGTAAATAATATTTGAGATATGAGTTGAGCACTCCTACCTGATAAAGGAAAGAAAGCAAGTAACATATGGAATACTCTAAATGAGATAAGAACATTCTATTCTCAAATTATCAAAAAGAGTAAATAATAAACTCATATTTCATTTTTTATTTTACCCAGAACTCATAAAATTAAAAGTCTGGGGGCTTTGTACAAATATGCATATTTAAGTACACAATGAGGTTTTAAGATTAATCACTTTAAGACATTTAAAAAAAATGTATCTTTAAAATAAATGATTCAAGATAGCAGGAAAGTATAAAGTATAAAGTATAAAGGAATTTCAAATTCATCCTGTCTAAATCCAAAGGGAAAGTAAGTTCTCTCTCTTTCTTTCTCATTGCTGCTGTAATATTGTAAGAACAAACTTTTAGTTGAGAAAGTGCTTTTAATTATCACAGGACACACTACATGTAAACAAAACTATTTAATTGGCCATTGAGTCAATGAGTCCCTCTAATTTTAAAGTTTGCCCTAACCTCAAGATTAGTGCAAGATTACCTCAGGACTACCACTGAGACCTTATCGAATTTAGTAGTTAAGAACATGGGCTTTGGTTCCAGGTAATTCTGGCTTTGAGTTTTGAACCAACCACTTAATAGCGCTCAACTTGGGCAAGTTAAATACGTAATGTCTCAGAACCTTGTTTCCCTCATATATAAAATTGGCTTCAAAATATTGCCTCATAGGGTAGTTATGAAAGTTAGAAAATACAAAGTATGTAAAACACTTATCGCAGGGCCAGGAACATAGTAAGACTGCGATGAATGTTATCTATTCTTATTAATATTGCTAACCTTGTTCAAATCTAATCAACAAAAATACCCTACTGCCTCTGCACTGAGTATAATTTGGGTTTGGTGCACTCTGCCCTCTGAGTTTGACCACTGTGTGCCTCTCCAGCCTCTTTCTTCTCCCTTTGCTTGTCTTGTCTGAGTCTTCACTCAACTACACATTGTTTCTCCCCTTTATACCATTATACCCTCTGTCTCCTCTGCTTGGAACACCCCTCCACTTTGACAGTCTTACTCATCCTTTAAGTCCCAATCTAAGGGTTCCTTCTCTTAAGTCGTCCTACCTTGATTGTGAACCTCTTAAGAAACTGCAGCTTATATTCATCTTCGGGTTCCTGGTGCCTTGCACAGTGGCTGGCACAAGTAAATTTTAAATAAATATTGACTAAATTCAACTAAAAACACTGTCATCCTACAAGGCAATCTAGAAACCATAATCCTTCCTAAGTCCCCTGATATCCTCTAGCACCTGAACTAGACTAAGACTAAAATTTAGTTAAAAGTAGGGACTTTTAAATCAAATAAATTTAGGTGTGTATCCTTTGCTACCTATGTAATCTTAGGTTATTTAAACCAGCTGAGTTCAAACTTCTGCCTTTACAAACTGAGGTTACTTAAAGCTATTTTATAGGACTGACAGAAGGGAGTGAAAGAGAGAATGTAAAGAATTTAACACCGAGCTTGGGACATTCTAAATATTTAACAAAATGGTTGTTGTGCTATTGCTGTTATGGTTATTGTTAGAGTCTTTTTATCATTATGATCACCAACATCATCATCACCAAACCTTTTCATCATCAGGAGTCAGGAAATCCATTGTGAAAGGACCAGAAATGGAAAATGCTGTAGTGTAAGCCATGGACTATGCCATCCTCTCTGTACAGAGATTTAAGATCCAATGAGACACACTAAATGGAAGCCACAAAGGAATTGAAAGAGGAGGTGTGCCTTTGTCCTCCAGTGTGAGAGCAATTACTGAGAACAGGAGTTTGGAAAATTAAAGCCACAATGGAAGGTTAGTTGTCTCTTTTGATGGGGGTGATTACTTGTGAGCAACTAGTGAAAATGAGATACAGTTGGAAAGATTAGATTAGTTTAACACTTTGGAAGGTCCTGTACAGCAGGCTAAAATAATTAGAATCCACTGAAATGATGAATCAGTCATCTAGAAAGATGATTCTATTAGTTTTCTATTGCTGCATAACAATTTGCCACTAACTTAGTAGCTTAAAACAATACCCACTTTTTATCTCACAGTTTTGCAAGACAGATGTTCAGTATAGAGCGACTGGGTTCTCTGCTCAGGGTCACAGAAGGCTTTTGTCAAGATATTGGACGGGTTGGGTGCTTATCTAGAGGATCTGGGGAAGACTATTCCTCCAAGCTCATTTGAGATGTTGGCAGAATTCAGTTCCTTGCAGCTGTAGGACTGAAGTCCCATTTCCTTGCTGGTTGTTATCTGGGGTTTATCCCTGCTCCTAGAAGCTACCCATATTCTTCTCACATGGCCCCGTCCAACTTCAAGGGCAGCAACAGAGCATAGAGTCCTTCTCATGCTTCAAATCTCTCTGATTTCTTATTCTGCCACCAGTCTGAGAAATAGCTCTGCTTTAAAGGACTCATGTAATTAGATTAGGCCCACTAGGAAAATCTCCCTATGTTACAGTCAACTGATTAGTTACCTTGATTACATCTGCAGAATCCCTTTCACCATGTTACAAGAGTAACACTAGGAGGCTAAAGTCACAGGGGCCATCTGGAATTCTGTTTAGCACAAAGATCCTGGCAATGTTGTACAGTATAGTAAAGTTCTTAAATGTATAAAAATCACTCAGGAGCTCTTTTAACCACTTGAACTAAGGGGTTAAAGGTCTAGTTAGTTAATAATAGCAGCTTGTTATACACTAAGCCTTGTTTATCATTTCAACTCATATATTCACAAAATCCTTTTGATATAGGTGTTATTGTTATTCTTATTTGACAGTTGAAGATATTGAAGTTTAATAAGGTTAGGAAATGTGCTTAAATTCATGAAGCTAGTATTTTGTAATTCTGGGATTACATCTAGACAAACTGACTCCAGAGCCCAGGCTCTGAACTCTTATCCTACCCACTCTCCCTTAGTTGAAAGGCTAGGGACCTTATGGCCAGGGTGAAGACAGTATAACAACTGGCTCCTTGGTGCTTTCTGAATCATCTCCATGTTGCAAATTTCCATTTTCATTTACTTTATGTATTGAACCCAGACTCTGTGTTAAAACTTCTGCTGGGTACTTTTGATGAAATGTGTCCTAATTCGTTCAATTCTCATAATACTAAAAATTTCCCAATATTAGAGATAAGAACTGAGGCCTCAGTTACATATCTTGTTTCAGGTCTCAGAGCTATTGAGTAGCAGATGTAGATTTTGAACCCTAGGTCGCCAAACTCGTCAGGCTTTATATTACACCACATGTTCAACCTCAGGGTCAGCATGTTCAAAGCCCTGAGAAGCGGAAACATGCAGTAGGTGCAAGTGTGGAACCTGACACCTTACTGCCTATATGCCCAGTTCTGCTCCTTACTTATCTCTCTGGCCTCAGTTTCCTAATTTGTAAAAGGAGGATAGTACCTGTTTTGTGGAGACTCCAGCAAAAATTAATGGATTGTTATAGGAAAACTCTTAGAACAGGGTCTGGTATATAGTAAATACCCCAAAACAGTGAGCTATAAGAAAGATCTGGGAGAAATGTATGGTATAGACAACTATGAATTAGTTTTACCTGCTCTTTGTGTTATTTGCGTCATTAAAAGTTGATGATACCAGGGAATAGGGATTGGTTAAAGGATATGGAATAACAATATTGCCCAGTGGGGCTCACTAATTAGGCTATTGGTGAGGAGAAATGAAATTTTGAGTTGAGTTTTGAAAACCTGGAGGGCATGTAGGAGTAGCAGAAAGCAAGGGGAAGTCTCTGTATGTAGGTCATTTGTGAAAAGGATGATAGAAGGTGGTTATGCTTGGGACAAATTAGGTAGACTTTCCTGCTTGGAATGGAGAAGATAGAATATCATATAGTCAGATTGCGAAGGTTGAAGCAATGAATGTAGTAAAAGCAATTTATATTATTGTATTTGTTTGTTCATCCATTTGATAAACATTCATAAAAGACCTCCAAAATGCAAGGTGTTATCAAAAATACCAAGATGAATCATGAATATCACTCTCAAAGAACTGATAAACTAATAGAGGAAATAAGATGTGCAAACACTTATAATTGAAAGTAAAAAGTTGTTGCATGACTCACAAGTGAGGCATGGATGAAGCTGTAATGACATTCAGAGGAGAGAGAGATTGCTTCAAACTGGGAGGAACTGGGAAAGGTTTGTGGGGTGATGGCAAATTCCAACGAGGGGAATCAATGAGATGATTGAAATAGAAATTGAAAGGTGGAGAGGGGTTATGCCTTGTCACTCAAGATACGAGAGCAAACATAGGCCTTCATTAGAGAAATAATAGTGACAATGGAAGTAAAAAGCACATAGGAGAGAGGTGTTTGGGAATAGAATTGATAGAAATTGACAACGAAATAGCTTTTGGCACAAGGAGGAAAGAGAAGTAAAAATTAACTAGGGTTTTGGTTTTAATGACTAGAGAGTAGAATTAGCAGAAACAGAATACAGACTGAGTACATTAGTAGGAAAAGTGATGGATTTTTATTTTGGACAAATTCTGTTTTACTATTAGATAGCCAAAATAATCTAGAATGTGATATGGCCTGGCTGAATTGATGCTGTTGGTGCCACGAGGCATGAGGAGAGGAGATGCCTCAAGAAAAGAGGTGTCCCCATAGAATGTACAACACCAAGAGAGAACACTATTGTGTGGACCTGGGGTGGTAATGTGTCAGTGTAGAGTCATCAGCTGTAACAAATGGACCACTCTGGTGGGAGATGTTGATAATGGGGGAGGCTGTGCATGGGGGGGGCAGGGGTACGTGGGTTATCTCTGTATCGTCCTCTCAATTTTGCTGTGACCTAAAACTACTTAAAAACGATAAAGTCTTTAAAAGAGAAGAGAGAAAAAAATATTAATAAAAAAAAGGAGAGTTCTGTCATCTGACTTCTAGATCAGTCGTAGACCAGTGGTTTTCATCAGTTTTTTGTGGAGCTGTTCTGTTCCATGGCAGTGCTTCAGAGGCCTGGTGACCATACAGTTTATGAGTGTGGAAGGGGGGGACTATTAATAATTATGCTGGAACACCTGGTGCAAACCAGGAGTGTCCTGAAGCAACTGGCACCGTTTTCGCTCCCTTCAGAGGCCATGGGATGAGGCTGGAGGCAGCCCTACCTGCAGGGCTTCAAATCCTCTGTCTCAATCAGAGCAGCTCTGTTTTCACCTGTTCGGTGTAGGTTATTCTGCAGAAAACATAATTCTAAAGGGAGTTTCAATTGCCATAAAAAAGACTGAAAACTATTGGCTTAGGAAAAAGTTTGAGGTTCAAGAACAGAAAGGTTTTAATGGAGGAGGTATTTTTCAGAAGTTAAAAAAAAAAGAACTGGTTTTTTTGTTCCCTCTACCTCACAAGTCAAGGGGTGTTAAAATATTATGAGGCATGTGTACTTTTAAAATTACAACTATATTTTTAAACAAACCGTTTTTTGGTGATGCAATTGCAAAAGGCATCTAAAATTCTCACGTCTATACTTGATTCATAGAATGGCATGTTACAAAGGGATGAATAGATGATAAGACTATGTTTAAAATTGACTTGTAAGTTGTGACTTTACAAGCCAGGTTTCATCCTGGATCACATTTTTTTTATAATGCTGTTAAAATGAACAACGTTAACAATGGCAACAAATGTGGTGTGAGAATCAGTTGCTAAAGAGCCTGAGATTTCCTTTTACAGTTCACTAGTGTTGAAAGGTAGAAAAATTATCCATATAACATGTGAATGCCAATAAAAATGCTTAAAAAATCCATAATATTGAATAAGAACTAAGAATTCAATAAAAATAAGCATTGGAGAAATATGTTATGATCTAGAAAATCATTGAATTCTGATTGATTTCATTCCCAGACTTCAAGTGTTTTCCTTGTATTAAATTTCACTGAAAATTTGAAATTCACACCAAAAATTTTCAATTTCAGTAGAAACTTGACGCTCAAAATCTGGCAATAATATTGTGCGTATTTTTCCTCCCCTTCCTCCTCCTCCTATTTCATCTTCCTCTCCTTCTTTGAACATTTACTGAGGTTAGTATGTGTTTAAGAACTGAACTTGATGAATTTTTGTTTCTCAAGTCTAACTTTGGTTTTCAAGTTAGGCAAAAAGATAAGTACCATCCCCCCCAAATTGAGATGCTATTAATAACAGGATTTCCTGTCTAGATCCATTTGGTGAAGTGTCATTTTTTCCTCATAACTCTAATCTATTTGTCAATATCCTCTCAGAAGTGTCTAATAGAGTCTTTAGGCAAGAGGTACCCTTCACAATGTTATATTCATTCACAATATAGAACTTTATTATGCTGAAATACTATTTGGAGGTTTTAGCGTTTAGACACCTAGTCCCTGCCCTTAGGATACACACAATCCTGTGGAGAAACAGAGAAGCAGAGAGGCAAATAGGCAGTTGCATGTAATGGTAAGTGTCACGATAGGAATAGGCACAAGTTCCCAGGGAACAAGAAACAGGGGACACCTAACTAGGTATTAGGAAATCGACGAAGATTGGGATAGGATGTCTGAGATGCATCCTGAACACTAGTAAATGTTCTTCATAAAAACTATGTAAGTAGAGATTCAAGTATTCTAGAGAGTTCAACCTCATGTTCATTCATTCCCACCTTATTGTAAAGTCCCTTGGACAGCTATCTCCATGCTGGAACCTGCCACACTGAGACACCTGTGTTCTGATTTGGAGTAAAGGGAAAGGTGAATGTATCAAATATCAGGGAAGTCTAAGATTGAGTGAAATACCCCAGCAGGGCCATGACTTCAGAAGTCAGAGGTCAATATAACGAGATATAGCTCTCAGTCTACACACTTACAGGGGCAAAAATGATCACATGTAAAATTGTTTATTTTATTTTATTTTTATTTATTTATTTATTTATTTTTGGCTGTGTTGGGTCTTCGTTTCTGCGCGAGGGCTTTCTCTAGTTGTGGCAAGTGGGGGCCACTCTTCATTGCGGTGCGCGGACTTCTCACTATCGTGGCCTCTCTTGTTGCGGAGCACAGCCTCCAGACGCGCAGGCTCAGTAATCGTGGCTCACGGGCCTAGTTGCTCCGCGGCATGTGGGATCTTCCCAGACCAGGGCTCGAACCCTTGTCCCTTGCATTGGCAGGCAGATTCTCAACCACTGCGCCACCGGGGAAGCCCCAAAATTGTTTATTTAAACTAACTGAATTCAAACGCCAAACCTCAACCCATCAGATCTCATTTTTGAGGCTCTTCATTCTTTGCTGGGCAAAGTCCTTGGATCTTACATAGCTCAAGGCTGTGGGGAATCCTCTGGTTATTGGATATTTAGTCCATGCCACTTATCATGAGAATATTCCTTTTCTAAGTTCATGGTTCCCTAAGCTTGGGCAACTCTGCTGTTTGGACACATGCATCTTTGTCTTTGGAGAGACTAAGAACCCTGGTGCCTGGGCTCATGGCTCTCTAAATGCTCAAAAGGCAGCACACTCCCTTGGAAATCTTTCCCCTGTATGAGCTGCTACAAGGTTGCACCACAAGGCCTCTCAGACCTCTCTCCCCCTCCTCAGTCAATCCTAGAGTGCTCATAGTTTTTCCAGTGCCCTCTCCACTTTCTTCTACTTCCCTGGCATAATCATTCTAGAGATTTTGTTTTAAATAAAAGCAGAAAAAGCTCTCAACATTTGGCTGCTTCTGCTTTGGCTCTTTGAGGCCATAATTACAAAGCTGGCTGCCTGTTAGAAATGAGGGGGAGGGAATATGTAGGCAGAACATGCACACTTTAATCTTTCAATACATTATCCTGCCATTTAGTGCATGGTCCATGGGAAAGAGTAGGGAGAGGAGGTCGGTGCCATTGAGCTAAGCTAGAAAAGTGCCAGGGACCCTGGCCACTCACGGTCACCTGCATGATGCTTGACATCATCTTGCCTGCAGCCTGTAGCAGGCCTGGTGCAGGTTATCAGTGCTTGGCCTCCTGTGTCTTGAAACCAATGGTTTTATATCTGACGTACTTCAAATCCCCAACAACTTTGTCTCTTTCAAATTGTCAGCGCCAGAGCTTTTGGTCTTCTGCTTTGGAGTCATCTTCAAAGTTATCCCATGTGTTCTTCAGTTGCCCTACATTTTCAGGGCAGAGCTGGATTCTCCTTATGCCCGTCGGTCAGAGGTATACACCTTGTGTTCCTGCTGCCAAGGAGACCTGAGTTTTTCCAGCAGAATTGTTGTCATTATTGACTCTCATTATTATTAATAGAATATTCCACTCTATGGCAATTAAGGTTTTAAAGCTTTTTCACTCATTATCCCATTTGATCCTCGTGAGGATCCTGAAAACTAGGACAAATGTATCATCTATGCCTCCTAACTATTGTCTTGATTAGAGCCCTTAAAAGCAGTCGGCTGACTGAAGGCTGGCTGATAGAAATTTAAGTTGCTAAAAACATATTCCAGATAACCAGAATGAACTGTTCCCAAGGCATTTATGTCTTATTTCAGCTGAGAACAAATCACTGCACGGTAGCCGAGGTATTCACATACAAATCTATTCAGAACATTACAGGAATTGTCATGGGGGGTTGAAGGACATTAGTTATACACTTCACTCTGAATCAGATTATATCCCTTTGATGCCAGTTAAAGTCTTCATGGGGAAGTTGTTCTCAGTGTAACAAAAGGATCACAATGAACTTTTTTCTTTGTTTCTTTTCTTTCTTTTTCTCACTTCCTCCCACCTTCCCACCCTCCCTCTCTTCCTTCTTCCTTTTTTCTCCCGTTCATTCATTTGTTCATGCATTTGTTCATTTGTTCCTGCATTCCTTCCCTCCCTTCCTCCCTCCCTCCCCTCAAGCACATGTGAAAAACATCATTTTCTACTTCCAAAGCTCTAAAAAAAAAAACTAAGCAATAACGATTTCTCCAGAACTCAAGGGTTGTCATTAACTCAATTAACTAAATAGCAAATATGTTTGTTATACATACATAGTTAAAATATATATGTAGTTTTATATTTACAATTTACTAAGGTGAAACTTTACTAAAGTTTATTTATTGATCACCTATAATATGTCAGACACTGTGCTGAATTTTACATGTGTTTTGTCATTTAAACCTTATAACCATCCTTTGAGATAGATATTACTGTGGCTCAAAGTAGTTGAATGTATTTGCTAAGACCTTATAATTCAAAAATGACAGAAGCAGAATTCAAAATCAGTTCTTGATACATTGTCATCCCAGGAGTATGTATTGAAAATGGTATAATTCAAATCTGGACTAGAATCACAGAACATTTAACCTCAAACTAGGAAGTAACTTCAGAGGTCTCCTTAAAACAAAATGCTGCTCCTCTAAACTTCTTTGCCAAGTGATTGCCTAGTCTCTACTAGGACAAATTTAGTAAGAGGTTGGATTATTTTCCTGAGAAATTCATCCTTGTTTTGAGCCAAATTGTGTCTCTCTTTCTTTCTCTATCCCATCCTTTGATCCTGGCTATATCCTATGTGCAGGGAGACCATACGTCCTACTTGATTCAGGACAGTCTTGGTTTATATGAATCTGTTGGCCCAGCATAATTATTA
Organism: Balaenoptera ricei; assembly: GCF_028023285.1. Lineage (NCBI taxonomy): Eukaryota > Metazoa > Chordata > Mammalia > Artiodactyla > Balaenopteridae > Balaenoptera > Balaenoptera ricei. The sequence continues at coordinate 75,197,870 of NC_082648.1, forward strand.
ATAATCTCTCCTTTTAACTGTCAGAAATGCCTCATTTTGGATGATAAATTATATGCCCACCCATCTGTGAGGTCACATAGATTCGACAGTTTTCCAGATATTTGAGGAGAGTCATCAAGCCTCTCATCTCCTCTGCTGGCTAAATGTTCCTGGTTGATCTTTACCACAAATGATACAGTTGCAAGTTTCCCTCAAACCCCTCGTAGTCACAGTCCTCTGGACATTTCCTAATTTATATGTTCTTCACTGAGTCTTCTTGGACCCTTGGGGAGTCCAGGCATAGGGTTTGATACTCTATGTGAAATATTGCATGTAAGAGGATCATATTAGTTTTTGTGGGCTGCTATAACAAATTAGCAGAAATTAAGTAGCTAAAACCAACAGAAATTTATTCTCTTACAGTGTGGGGGGCCAGAAGTCTAAAACCGAAGTGTCAGAAAGGTTGGTTCCTTCTGGGGGCTCTGAGGGAGAATCCATTCCACACTCCTCTCCTAGCTGGTGGCGGCTTCCAGTAATCTTTGTCATTTCTTAGCTTGTAGCAGCATACTTCCAATCTCCACCTCTGTCTTCACATGATATTCTTCTCAGTGTTTCTGTGTCTTCTCCTTTTCTGTTCTGTAATTCCAGAATGACCCTATCTTGATATTCTTTACTTAATTACATCTGCAAGGACTCTATTTACAAAATTCCCAGGTACTAGAGGTTAGGACTTGGGTATCTTCTGGAGGAACACAGTTCAATTCACTAAAAGCATATATGCATTGTTCTGAAAAGTGGTCCAATAGATTTTCTCATACCACAGAGGAATCTGTAATTTCCCCAAAAGATGAAAACTGTTCCAGCTTTTCATCTATCCTGAATACAATATTCCCAGCATCCTTAAGGACAATTTTTACTGAAGTCATAATGCCTGGCACATGGTAGGCATTTAATAAATATTTGTTTAACAAATGATTGAATGGTTTGATCATTTTAGAGAAAAGTTCGCTCCAAAAAGTTTCTTTGCTTATGCCAGCCAATGGATATATTTGTTTTTGAAGGGAAAATGCTAATGCTAATTAAAACTGAGTTGGTTTATGATTATAGCTAATTGGAGTCACCTACATTTCAGACAAAATAATAGGAGCGTCTTCTTGTAAAAAGGATTCCTTACTTTCCTTATCTTGTTATGTGGTTCAGGTGGAAATTGATCAAAACAGATCAGGTCTCCAAAAAACGCCAGGGTTCCATTAGAAACAGACATCTGTCTCCTTTTTTCCCATCAGTCCCTTGCTCCTCTGACTCTAGGCCAGGGATGCTCTGGCCTCCTGGATTACTCTGTTTTTCTGCCTGTGAGAAAAAGAACTTAATGTTGCTTTCTCCACTCCCTGGCAAAAATCTTATTAAGACACCACTCCATTTGATGGGACCTATAAAATTAACCTCTATATTCCCCCACGTTTTCCCTTGGGGAAAAATTATTTCTTCAAAACCTCATCCTACAGTCAACTTAGATCCCCAATTGTCCCTTTCCAAAATCTAGCACCAGTCTTTTCTGGTATTTTTTATGATGTATTTCACAGCTGGAACATTGCCCTTCAAATGAAGTCCAGCAAACTGCAGACTTTTCCCAATGATTAGTTATACTACAGTCTCAGCAACCTAGGATAAAACCAGTTTCGAAACCAGTCAATCAACTGACAATTATGCCCCAATTAATTCTGTGCTGCATGAGACATCTTTCCTTACATTAGATTTCCAGTGATGTGCTTCCAATGTCCAAGATTCTTTTTTTGCAATGTGACTGAATAGAGACCTGATTTTAGTAATTTAATTTTACTGGGTCTTTTTCTTCTGCATTTTAACAATTTATGCCATGAGGAAAAATGGATTCTAGAAAAATAATTTTAGGTTTTTCCCTCACAGCTGAAAATCAGGAAAGGTAGATAAAATGGTGTATCAGCTATTATAATCTTGGCTACTATCAAGGGATTCTTATTGAGCTTTTGGTATTATGTAAATGGAACTTCTTCTTGCCTTGATGGAACTACCAAATAAGATGGATGTAAAAATTTTTAATGTTTATATCCTCCTGCCAAGGTACCAGTTATTTGTTTAGATATATGGCTACAATTCAACAATCTTGTGAATTCCATTTAGTCCACGTATCCAACAGATGAAATAAATATTGCCATGGACTTGAATGCCAGGGTAGAGAGTAGGGTTTCCAGAGCCTTACGTCGACTCATTTTCAAGTAGGAGGATTGTTTCCCCATGGGTCATTCTTTTAAGTGGAATGTTCCTGTTCAAATTAATTTTTGGACTTTAACTTTACTAACATTGCCATTTTAAGACCCCCTCCCTCCCACAAATACTTAGTGTCCCAGCTATGTTTGTACAATCCTGGACTTGATTATTTTTCCTTGTCCTATTTTCTGAAATTAAAATGTTAACTATGTCTGAGTTGTTACAAAAAGTTCTACAAACTTAAAAATATTCTTTTATGGTTTGAAGAGTTCCTAAGACTCCATTCTTATGCCTTTAAAAAGAAACTTCCTTCCTTAGCTCCTAACAACAAATTGGCATTCTGAAGTTGTCTTATTTGTCCTTTGTTAGACTCATTTTAAGCCCTAACTTGAAGGATTACCAGGATGTTAAAAAATAATAATCCTGACTATTTTAGCAAGTTGTCATAGAAAATGGCACTGAAAAGAAGCTACTTGGGAATGTAATTAAATTTAAATATTATTTTAAACTTACCACTTCTCAAAAACCTAAATATTACAGTTTTTGCACTTATTCCTGGACTTGGCTGTTAGAAAAATAGGGGTAGCTAATTTAGGGAAATTACTACTACTGAATAGGTTTGTTGAGGGAGATTATAGAAATAGGATTGCTAATAAATATCTGAGAGGGGTTTATTTTTCCCAGCTGTGTAGTTCTATGAAAACAGCCTGAAAGTTTACAAATGCTAAGCCCCTCCAAGATACAAGAGCATCAGATATTCAAAGCCTGATATGACTTGTGAGTTAATCTTTCATTTCCACATTCTTCCTTTTTTCTTGCCTTCCTTCTTTCCATTTTTTAATGTTTTCCCTTAAAAACAATTAAAAGTAATAACATTATCACTGAATACACTAACAGGTATTAAAGAAAAAATATTTTAGTTAATATTTAAATCTAATTCATTTTATAAATAGTTGCATACTATTCTATAGAATATATATGCCACAATATTTTTCAACCATTTTGTATTGGCAAACATATGTTTTGCTATTACAAAAAAATCTTCAATATTTGTACATATATTCTTATATACTAGTTCTTTTGGGTGAAATTCTTTTAAGTGATTTCTTGATCTAATTGTAAACTTATTTTAAATTTTATTAGTTACTGCCTAAGTATTTCTTTACAGATTATAACAATTCCTTATGACCTTTTCACATAAGTAACAATTCTGACATAATACCATCTATATGGTTTAAGAGGCATGAAGAATAGATCTAGAAAAGCCAGTTTCTCTCCTATTAGAATTTCTAAAGGAGAGATTAGAGAAGATACAAGAAAACAAACAATAAAAAATATAACAAACATATCCCCATGATTCTGAAGGAAGAACTAAAATGATATCTGACTTCTTGGCTGTGAGGTAGGTTGCTAGCAAACAATGTCTCTGAGGTACTAGAGAAAAATTACTTAGGTGCTATACACAGGCCAAACTTTCATTCCAATGTAAGAACAAAATTAAATGTCTCTGCCCACATTTCCTTGGGTGGGTCAGTGCCTGCCCTACTGCCATGTGAGTAGGGAAAGCACAAGAGGCAGAGGTAGAGATGAATAACAAGTGCTTGAGTGTTTCCTGCTCCCCCCTTTTCCTCCCATACTCCAAGGGCTAGATGACTGCATCTAAAGAAGAGGGGTGGGGAAAAAAAGTATTCTGGCAGAAATGCTGACTGGCTCCCTAAAGGGAAAGGCAATTTGGTAGAAGGATGGCAAGGTGGAAAGTTGAGGCCACATTTTAACACCAGAGGCTGACTCTCCTGAGGCATGCGCCTCCTCAAACAAATAGGAAGTAGGGTCTAGGTTTTTACCTTCTCATAAGATATTCTTTACCTGCTCTATTAGTTATTTATTGCTGTATAACAAATTATCCCAACACTTAGTGGCTTAAAACAATAAACTTTCATCATCCCACAATTTCTGTGGGTCAGCAATCTGAGTATGGCTTAGGTGGGTACCCCTGCCTCAAAGCTTCTCATGAGGCTGCAATCAAATTGTCAGCAAAGGCTATTGTCTTATCGGAAGGCTCAGCTGGGGAAATATATGCTTCCCAACTAACTTCCTTACGTGTTTCTTGGCAGGATTTAGTTTCCCATGGGCTGGTGACCAGAGACCTTCCTCACTTCTTTGCTATATGGCCTCTCCATAGGACAGCTCACCCCTGGACACAAGACTTGCATTAGAGTAAGAAAGTGAGGGAGCAGGAGAGGATAGAACCCAGAGTCTTTTCTAATCTGTTCTTTAAAATGACATCCCATGCCATATTCTCATTAGATTAGCATTGCTAGGTCCAGCTCACACTCAAACGGAGGAGATTACACAAGTATAAGAACATTGGCAAACATCTGATAGACTACATACCGCACTTGCTATTGTAAGTTCCTATGCCTAGTGAAATATAAGCACACAGGAAAGAATAAGGAGAATCTGAGGCATGCAACAGAAAACAAAACCAGCAAACTAAAGAGCTTATGTCAGAAGAAAAACAATGAATATATCAGAGAAAACAGGGTTTAAAGTAAGCTTAATATCCTCAAAGGAGTACGGGCAGATACTGGTAATATGACGTAGGAAACAAACATTGATTAAAAGGACCAGGGGGAAATTATGGTTTTGAAAAATATGATAGAAGAATTCCATATGTAGAATGTATATCAAAAATATATACTTGAAAATGAATGTATATGCAGGGTGCAAGAACTGATGGAAGAAATTATCCAAATGGCATTAAGAAATTACTGAAATGGAAAATAGAAAACTCAAGAGATAAAATAGATCAATACGTGAATAGCAGGAATCACAGAAGAAGAAAAATGTATAAACAGAAGGGAATAAATATTTGAAAAAATAATGACTGAGAATTTCCCTGAAGTGCTCCTAAAACTTAAATATTACTGTGTGTTTCTTCAGCTCTCCTAGTGAGTCCATAAACAATTTAAAACTCTGTAATTAGACAGAAGCAAGGAGAACTACAATCCTGCAGCCTGTGAAAAAAAAAACCACATTCACAGAAAGATAGGCAAGAAGAGAAGGCAGAGGGCTATGTACCAGATGAAGGAACAAGATAAAACCCCAGAAAAAAAACTAAATGAAGTGGAGATAGGCAACCTTCCAGAAAAAGAATTCATAATAATGATAGTGAAGATGATCCAGGACCTCGGAAAAAGAATGGAGGCAAAGATTGAGAAGATGCAAGAAATGTTTAACAAAGACCTAGAAGAATTAAAGAACAAACAAACAGAGATGAACAATACAATAACTGAAATGAAAACTACACTAGAAGGAATCAATAGCAGAATAACTGAGGCAGAAGAACGGATAAGTGACCTGGAAGACAGATGGTGGAATTCACTGCTGCAGAACAGAATAAAGAAAAAAGAATGAAAAGAAATGAAGACAGCCTAAGAGACCTCTGGGACAACATTAAACACAACAACATTCGCATTATAGGGGTCCCAGAAGGAGAAGAGAGAGAGAAAGGACCAGAGAAAATATCTGAAGAGATTAGAGTCGAAAGCTTCCCTAACATGGGAAAGGAAAGAGCCACCCAAGTCCAGGAAGTGCTGAGTCCCATACAGGATAAACCCAAGGAGAAACACGCCGAGACACATAGTAATCAAATTGGCAAAAATTAAAGACAAAGAAGAATTATTGAAAGCAGCAAGGGAAAAACGACAAATAACATACAAGGGAACTCCCATAAGGTTAACAGCTGATTTCTCAGCACAAACCCGACAAGCCAGAAGGGAGTGGCAAGATACACTTAAAGTGATGAAAGGGAAGAACCTACAACCAAGATTACTCTACCCGGCAAGGACCTCATTCAGATTCGATGGAGAAATCAAAAGCTTTACAGAGAAGCAAAAGCTAAGAGAATTCAGCACCACCAAACCAGCTCTACAACAAATGCTAAAGGAACTTCTGTAAGTGGGAAACACAAGAGAAGAAAAGGACCTACAAAAACAAACCCCAAACAATTAAGAAAATGGTCATAGGGACATACATATCGATAATTACCTTAAATGTGAATGGATTAAATGCTCCAACCAAAAGACACAGGCTTGCTGAATGGATACAAAAACAAGACCCATCTATATGCTGTCTACAAGAGACCCACTGCAGACCTAGGGACACATACAGACTAAAAGTGAGGGGTTGGAAAAAGATATTCCATGCAAATGGAAATCAAAAGAAAGCTGGAGTAGCAATACTCATATCAGAAAAAATAAACCTTAAAATAAAGAATGTTACAAGAGACAAGGAAGGACACTACATAATGATCAAGGGATCAATCCAAGAAGAAGATATAACAATTATAAATATATATGCACCCAACATAGGAGCACCTCAATACATAAGGCAAATGCTAACAGCTATAAAAGGGGAAATCGACAGTGACACAATAATAGTGGGGGACTTTAAAACCTCACTTACACCAATGGACACACCATCCAAAATGAAAATAAATAAAGAAACAAAAGCTTTAAATGACACAATAGACCACATAGATTTAATTGATATTTATAGGACATTGCATCCAAAAACAGCAGATTACACTTTCTTCTCCAGTGTGCACAGAACATTCTCCAGGATAGATCACATCTTGGGTCACAAATCAAGCCTCAGTAAATTTGAGAAAATTGAAATCATATCAAGCATCTTTTCTGGCCACAACGCTATGAGATTAGAAATGAATAACAGGGAAAAAACCACAGATACACGGAGGCTAAACAGTACATTACTAAATAACCAAGAGATCACAGAAGAAATCAAAGAGGAAATCAAAAAATACCTAGAGACAAATGACAATGAAAACACAATGATCCAAAACCTATGGGATGCAGCAAAAGGAGTTCTAAGAGGGAAGCTTATAGCTATACAAGCCTACCTCAAGAAACAAGAAAAATCTCAAATAAACAATCTAACCTTACACCTAAAGGAACTAGAGAAAGAAGAACAAACAAAACCCAAAGTTAGTAAAAGGAAAGAAATCATAAAGATCAGATCAGAAATAAATGAAATAGACACAAAGAAAACAATAGCAAAGATGAATAAAACTAAAAGCTGGTTCTTTGAGAAGCTAAACAAAATTGATAAACCATTAGCCAGACTCAATAAGAAAAAGAGGGAGAGGACTCAAATCAATAAAATTAGAAATGAAAAAGGAGAAGTTACAACAGACACCGCAGAAATACAAAGCATCCTAAGAGACTACTATAAGCAACTCTATGCCAATAAAATGGACAACCTGGAAGAAATGGACAAATTCTTAGAAAGGTATAACCTTCTAAGACAGAACCAAGAAGAAACAGAAAATATGAAGAGACAAATCACAAGTAATGAAATGGAAACTGTGATTAAAAATCTTCCAACAAACAAAAGTCCAGGACCAGATGGCTTCACAGGAGAATTCTATCAAACATTTAGAGAAGAGCTAACACCCATCCTTCTCAAACTCTTCCAAAAAATTGCAGAAGAAGGAACACTCCCAAACTCATTCTATGAGGCCACCATCGCCCTGATACCAAAACCAGACAAAGACACTACAAAAAAAGAAAATTACAGACCAATATCACTGATGAATATAGATGCAAAAATCCTCAACAAAATACTAACAAACAGAATCCAACAACACATTAAAAGGATCATACACCATGATCAAATGGGATTTATCCCAGGAATGCAAGGATTCTTCAATATACGCAAATCAATCAATGTGATACACCATATTAACAAATTGAAGAGTACAAACCATATGATCATCTCAACAGATGCAGAGAAAGCTTTTGACAAAATTCAACACCGAGTTATGATAAAAACTCTCCAGAAAGTAGGCATAGAGGGAACCTACCTCAACATAATAAAGGCCATATATGACAAACCCACAGCAAACATCATTCTCAATGGTGAAAACCTGAAAGCATTTCCTCTAAGATCAGGAACAAGACAAGGATGTCCACTCTCACCACTATTATTCAACATAGTTTTGGAAGTCCTAGCCACGGCAATCAGAGAAGAAAAAGAAATAAAAGGAATACAGGGGCTTCCCTGGTGGCGCAGCGGTTGAGAATATGCCTGCCAATGCAGGGAACACGGGTTCGAGCCCTGGTCCGGGAAGATCCCACATGCCACGGAGTAACTAGGCCCGTGAGCCACAATTACTGAGCCTGCGCATCTGGAGCCTGTGCTCCGCAACAAGAGATGCCGCGATAGTGAGAGGCCTGCGCACCGCGATGAAGAGTGGCCCCCGCTTGCCGCAACTGGAGAAAGCCCTCGCACAGAAACGAAGACCCAACACAGCCATAAGGAAATAAATAAATAAATAAAATTAAAAAAAAAAAAAGGAATACAAATTGGAAAAGAAGAAGTAAGACTGTCACTGTTTGCAGATGACATGATACTATACATAGAGAATCTTATACATGCCACCAGAAAACTACTAGAGCTAATCAATGAATGTGGTAAAGTTGCAGGATACAAAATTAATGCACAGAAATCTGTTGCATTCCTATACACTAATGATGAAAAATCTGAAAACGAAATTAAGGAAACACTCCCATTTACCATTGCAACAAAAAGAATAAAATACCTAGGAATAAACCTACCTAGGGAGACAAAAGACCTCTATGCAGAAAACTATAAGACACTGATGAAAGAAATTAAAGATGATACCAACAGATGGAGAGATATACCATGTTCTTGGATTGGAAGAATCAATATTGTGACAATGACTATACTACCCAAAGCAATCTACAGATTCAATGCGATCCCTATCAAATTACCAATGGCATTTTTTAATGGAACTAGAACAAATCATCTTAAAATTTGTATGGAGACACAAAAGACCCCGAATAGCCAAAGCAGTCTTGAGGGAAAAAAACGGAGCTGGAGGAATCAGACTCCCTGACTTCAGACTATACTACACAGCTACAGTAATCAAGAAAATATGGTACTGGCACAAAAACAGAAACATAGATCAATGGAACAAGATAGAAAGCCCAGAGATAAACCCACGCACCTATGGGCAACTAATCTATGACAAAGGAGGCAAGGATATACAATGGAGAAAAGACAGTCTCTTCAATAAGTGGTGCTGGGAAAACTGGACAGCTACATGTAAAAGAATGAAATTAGAACACTCCCTAGCACCATACACAAAAATAAACTCAAAATGGATTCGAGACCTAAATGTAAGACCGGACACTATACAACTCTTAGAGGAAAACATAGGAGGAACACGCTTTGACATAAATCACAGCAAGATCTTTTTTGATCCACCTCCTAGAGTCATGGAAATAAAAACAAAAATAAACAAATGGGACCTAATGAAACTTCAAAGCTTTTGCACAGCAAAGGAAACCATAAACAAGACGAAAAGACAACCCTCAGAATGGGAGAAAATATTTGCAAACGAATCAACGGACAAAGGATTAATCTCCAAAATATATAAACAGCTCATTCAGCTCAATATTAAAAAAACAAACACCCCAATCCAAAAATGGTCAGAAGACCTAAATAGACATTTCTCCAAAGAGGACATACAGATGGCCAAGAAGCACATGAAAAGCTGCTCAGTATCACTAATTATTAGAGAAATGCAAATCAAAACTACAATGAGGTATCACCTCACACCAGTTAGAATGGGCATCATCAGAAAATCTACAAACAACAAATGCTGGAGAGGGAATGGAGAAAAGGGAACCCTCTTGCACTGCTGGTGGGGATGTAAATTGATACAGCCAATATGGAGAAGAGTATGGAGGTTCTTTAAAAAACTAAAAATAGAATTACCATATGATCCAGCAATCCCACTACTGGGCATATACCCAGAGAAAACCATAATTCAAAAAGACACATGCACCCCAATGTTCATTGCAGCACTATTTACAATAGCCAGGTCATGGAAGCAACCTAAATGCCCATCGACAGACGAATGGATAAAGAAGTGGTGGTACATATATACAATGGAATATTACTCAGCCATAAAAAGGAAGGAAACTGAGTCATTTGTTGAGACGTGGATGGATCTAGAGACTGTCATACAGAGTGAAGTAAGTCAGAAAGAGAAAAACAAATATCGTATATTAATGCATGTATGTGGAACCTAGAAAATTGGTAAAAGATGCTTGATATGATTTCAATTTTCCTAAATTTACTGAGGCTTGATTTGTGACCCAAGATGTGATCTATCCTGGAGAATGTTCCATGCACTCTTGAGAAGAAAGTGTAATCTGCTGTTTTTTGATGGAATGTCCTATAAATATCAATTAAATCTATGTGGTCTATTGTGTCATTTAAAGCTTCTGTTTCCTTATTTATTTTCATTTTGGTTGATCTGTCCATTGGTGTAAGTGAGATGTTAAAGTCCCCCACTATTACTGTATCACTGTCTATTTCCTCTTTTGTAGCTGTTAGCATTTGCCTTATGTATTGAGGTGCTCCTATGTTGGGTGCATATATATTTATAATTGTTATATCTTCTTCTTGGATTGATCCCTGGATCATTATGTAGTGTCCTTCCTTGTCTCTTGTAACATTCTTTATTTTAAAGTCTATTTTATCTGATATGAGTATTGCTACTCCAGCTTTCTTTTGATTTCCATTTGCATGGAATATCTTTTTCCAACCCCTCACTTTCAGTCTGTATGTGTCCCTAGGTCTGCAGTGGGTCTCTTGTAGACAGCATATAGATGGGTCTTGTTTTTGTATCCATTCAGCAAGCCTGTGTCTTTTGGTTGGAGCATTTCGTCCATTCACTTTTAAGGTAATTATTGATATGTATGTCCCTATGACCATTTTCTTAATTGTTTGGGGTTTGTTTTTGTAGGTCCTTTTCTTCTCTTGTGTTTCCCACAAGAACATTCCATTGTGTTGGCTGTGGGTTCGTCATATATGGCCTATATTATGTTGAGGAAAGTTCCCTCTATGCCTACTTTCTGCAGGGCTTTCATCATAAATGGGTGTTGAATTTTGTCGGAAGCTTTCTCTGCATCTATTGAGATGATCATATGGTTTTTCTCCTTCTATTTGTTAATATGATGTATCACGTTGATTGATTTGCGTATATTGAAGAATCCTTGCATTCCTGGAATAAACCCCACTTGATCATGGTGTATGATCCTATTAATGTGCTGTTGGATTCTGTTTGCTAGTATTTTGTTGAGGAATTTTGCATCTATGTTCATCAGTGATATTGGCCTGTAGTTTTCTTTCTTTGTGACATCTTTGTCTGGTTTTGGTATCAGGGTGATGGTGGTCTCGTAGAATGAGTTGGGGAGTATTCCTCCCTCTGCAATATTTTGGAAGAGTTTGAGAAGGATAGGTGTTAGCTCTTCTCTAAATGTTTGATAGAATTCGCCTGTGAAGCCATCTGGTCCTGGGCTTTTGTTTGTTGGAAGATTTTTAATCACACTTTCAATTTCAGTGCTTGTGATTGGTCTGTTCATATTTTCTATTTCTTCCTGGTTCAGTCTCGGCAGGTTGTGCATTTCTAAGAATCTGTCCATTTCTTCCAGGTTGTCCATTTTATTGGCATAGAGTTGCTTGTAGTAATCTCTCATGATCGTTTGTATTTCTGCAGTGTCAGTGGTTACTTCTCCTTTTTCATTTCTAATTCTATTGATTTGAGTCTTCTCCCTTTTTCTCTTGATGAGTCTGGCTAATGGTTTATCAATTTTGTTTATCTTCTCAAAGAACCAGCTTTTAGTTTTATTGATCTTCGCTATTGTCTCCTTCATTTCTTTTTCATTTATTTCTGATCTGATCTTTATGATTTCCTTCCTTCTGCTAGCTTTGGGGTTTTTTGTTCTTCTTTCTCTAATTGCTTTAGGTGCAAGATTAGGTTCTTTATTCGAGATGTTTCCTGTTTCTTGAGGTAGGCTTGTATTGCTATAAACTTCCCTCTTAGAACTGCTTTTGTTGCTTCCCATAGGTTTTGGGTCGTCGTGTCTCCATTGTCATTTGTTTCTAGGTATTTTTTGATTTCCCCTTTGATTTCTTCAGTGATCACTTTGTTATTAAGTAGTGTATTGTGTAGTCTCCATGTGTCTGTATTTTTTACAGATCTTTTCCTGTAATTGATATCTAGTCTCATAGCGTTGTGGTCGGAAAAGATACTTGATACGATTTCAATTTTCTTAAATTTACCAAGGTTTGATTTTTGACCCAAGATACGATGTATCTTGGAGAATGTTCCATGAGCACTTGAGAAAAATGTGTATTCTGTTGTTTTTGGGTGGAATGTCCTATAAATATCAATTAAGTCCATCTTGCTTAATGTATCATTTAAAGCTTGTGTTTCCTTATTTATTTTCATTTTGGATGGTCTGTCCATTGGTGAAAGTGGGGTGTTAAAGTCCCCTACTATGATTGTGTTGCTGTCGATTTCCCCTTTTATGGCTGTTAGTATTTGCCTTATGTATTCAGGTGCTCCTATGTTGGGTGCATAAATGTTTACAATTGTTATACCTTCCTCTTGGATCGATCCCTTGATCATTATATAGTGTCCTTCTTTGTCTCTTGTAATAGTCTTTATTTTAAAGTCTATTTTGTCTGATATGAGAATTGCTACTCCAGTTTTCTTTTGATTTCCATTTGCATGGAATATCTTTTTCCATCCCCTCACTTTCGGTCTGTATGTGTCTCTAGGTCTGAAGTGGGTCTCTTGTAGACAGCATATATATGGGTCTTGTTTTTGTATCCATTCAGCCAGTCTGTGTCTTTTGGTGGGAACATTTAATCCATTTACGTTTAAGGTAATTATCGATATGTATGTTCCTATTCCCATTTTCTTAAATGTTTTGGGTTCGTTATTGTAGGTGTTTTCCTTCTCTTGTGTTTCTTGCCTAGAGAAGTTCCTTTAGCATTTGTTGTAAAGCTGGTTTGGTGGTGCTGAACTCTCTCAGCTTTTGCTTGTCTGTAAAGGTTTTAATTTCTCCATCAAATCTGAATGAGATCCTTGCTGGGTAGAGTAATCTTGGTTGTAGGTTTTTCTCCTTCATCACTTTAAGTACATCCTGCCACTCCCTCCTGGCTTGCAGAGTTTCTGCTGAAAGATCAGCTGTTAACCTTATGGGGATTCCCTTGTGTGTTATTTGTTGTGTTTCCCTTGCTGCTTTTAATATGTTTTCTTTATATTTAATTTTGGATAGTTTGATTAATATGTGTCTTGACGTGTTTCTCCTTGGATTTATCCTGTATGGGACTCTCTGTGTTTCCTGGACTTGATTAACTATTTCCTTTCCCATATTACGGAAGTTTTCAACTATAATCTCTTCAAATATTTTCTCAGTCCCTTTCTTTTTCTCTTCTTCTTCTGGGAACCCTATAATTCGAATGTTGGTGCCTTTAATGTTGTCCCAGAGGTCTCTGAGACTGTCCTCAGTTCTTTTCAGTCTTTTTTCTTTATACTGCTCTGCAGTAGTTATTTCCACCATTTTATCTTCCCGGTCACTTATCCTTTCTTCTGCCTCAGTTATTCTGCTGTTGATCCCATCTAGAGTAGTTTTAATTTCATTTATTGTGTTTTTCATCGTTGCTTGCTTCCTCTTTAGTTCTTCTACATCCTTGTTAAATGTTTCTTGCATTTTGTCTATTCTATTTCCAAGATTTTGGATCATCCTTACTATCATTATTCTGAATTCTTTTTCAGGTAGACTACCTATTTCCTCTTCATTTGTTAGGTCTGGTGTGTTTTGACCCTGCTCCTTCATCTGCTGTGTTTTTCTGTCTTCTCATTTTGCTTATCTTACTGTGTTTGGGGTCTCCTTTTCACAGGCTGCGGGTTCATATTTCCCGTTGTTTTTGTTGTCTGTCCCCAATTGCTAAGGTTAGTTCAGTGGGTTGTGTAGGCTTCCTGGTGGAGGGGACTAGTGCCTGTGTTCTGGTGGATGAGGCTGGATCTTGTCTTTCTGGTGGGCACGTCCACGTCTGGTGGTGTGTTTTGGGGTGTCTGTGGCCTTATTATGATTTTAGGCAGCCTCTCTGCTAATGGATAGGGCTGTGTTCCCGTCTTGCTAGTTGTTTGGCATAGGGTGTCCAGCACTGTAGCTTGGTGGTCGTTGAGTGAAGCTGGGTCTTGATGTTGAGATGGAGATCTCTGAGAGATTTTCGCCATTTGGTATTACGTGGAGCTGGGAGGTCTCTTGTGGACCAGTTTCCTGAAGTTGGCTCTCCCACCTCAGAGGCACAGCCCTGATGCCTGGCTGGAGCACCAAGAGCCTTTCCTCCACACGGCTCAGAGTAAAAGGGAGAAAAAATAGAAAGAAAGAAAGAAAGAAAGAAAGAAAGAAAGAAAGAAAGAAAGAAAGAAAGAAAGAAAGGAAGAAAGAGGATAAAATAAAATGAAATAAAATAAAGCTATTGTGAAGCAAAGCTATACAGACAAAATCTCACCCAGAAGCATACACATATACACTCACAAAAAAAGGAAAAGGGGTAAAATTAATATATCCTGCTCCCAAAGTCCACCTCCTGAATTTGGGATGATTCGTTGTCTATTCAGGTATTCAGCAGATGCAGGCACATCAAGTTGTTTGTGAAGTTTTAATCCGCTGCTTCTGAGGCTGCTGGGAGAGATTTCCCTTTCTCTTCTTTGTTCGCACAGCTCCCGGGGTTCAGCTTTGGATTTGGACCCGCCTCTGCGTGTAGGTCACCTGAGGGCATCTGTTCCCTGCCCAGACAGAACGGGATTAAAGGAGCAGCTGCTTCGGGGGCTCTGGCTCACTCGAGCGGGGGAGAGGGAAGGATACGGATGCGGGGCAAGCCTGCGGCGGCAGAGGCCGGCGTGACGTTGCACCAGCCTTAGGCGCGCCGTGCGTTCTCCTGGGGAAGTTGTCCCCGGATCATGGGAGCCTGGCCGTGGCGGGCAGCACTGGCTCCCAGGAGGGGCGGTGTGGAGAGTGACCTGTGCTCGCACACAGGCTTCTTGGTGACAGCAGCAGCAGCCTTAGCGTCTCATGCCCGTCTCTGGAGTTCGTTTAGGCAGCACTCTGAATCCCCTCTCCTTGCGCACCAGGAAACAAAGAGGGAAGAAAAAGTCTCTTGCCTCTTCGGCAGCTGCAGACTTTTTCCCGGACTCTCTCCCGTCTAGCTGTGGTGCGCTAACCCCTTCAGGCTGTGTTCACGCCGCCAACCCCAGTCCTCTCCCTGCCATCTGACCGAAGCCCGAGCCTCAGCTCCCAGCCCCGCCCGCCCCGGCGGGTGAGCAGACAAGCCTCTCGGGCTGGTGAGTGCTGCTCGGCACCGATCCTCTGTGCGGGAATCTCTCCGCTTTGCCCTCCGCACCCCTGTGGCTGTGCTCTCCTCCGTGGCTCCGAAGCTTACCCCCTCTGCCACCCGCAGTCTCCGCCCGCGAAGGGGCTTCCTAGTGTGTGGAAACTTTTCCTCCTTCACAGCTCCCTCCCACTGGTGCAGGTCCCGTCCCTATTCTTTTGTCTCTGTTATTTCTTTTTTCTTTTGCCCTACCCAAGTATGTGGGGAGTTTTTTGCCTTTTGGGAGGTCTGACGTCTTCTGCCAGCGTTCAGTGGGTGTTCTGTAGGAGCAGTTCCCCGTGTAGATGTATTTCTAATGGATCTGTGGGAAGGAAGGTGATCTCCGCGTCTTACTCTTCCGCCATCTTCCCACAGCTCCCCTTCTAGGTCTTTGTTAAACATTTCTTGCATCTTCTCGATCTTTGCCTCCATTCTTTTTCTGAGGTCCTGGATCATCTTCACTATCATTATTCTGAATTCTTTTTCTGGAAGGTTGCCTATCTCCACTTCATTTAGTTGTTTTTCTGTGGTTTTATCATGTTCTGTCATGTGGTCCATAGCCCTCTGCCTTTTCATCATGTGTGCCTTTCTGTGAATGTTATTTCTCCCTTCTTAATAGTAGACTTGGCATACAAATCTGCCAAGGTTTCTTCAGGGTGAGGCTCTGTTGAAAGGCAAGAAAATCCTTCTGTCTCTAATTTGATTTTTACGTAATGTTTTGGCATTTGACTATTAAATTAAACTCTCCTTTCTTCCTTAGCTCTAAAGAGGTAGCTTTTACACTTCAAAAATAAAGTTTAAGGCTCCAAATGTCAAAGGTGAACAAATGTATCAAAGTAAATACATTAATTTCTGTTACTTACATATTCACATCTAAGGAAGAAAATATCATAACCTAGTTTATAAATATGAACAACCTTTCAAATTAAAGATAAATCATCTTTGCATCTGAACTTAAAAGTCAACAACACTGTAGGTGAACATCTGACCATAATTTGTTCATCAATAATTTATTAGTTATCAGTATTATAGGCTCAGTCCCTTGAGCACTTGGAAATAAGGGAAATGAGATTGCTTGTTCAGAATCAAGAAGTTAGGTCCACATCAGGAGGACGTGAAAAGATATTTTAAAGAGGAAAAATGCCTTTTAGATTTGCAAAATTTGGCTATAATCAGACTGAAGATATTAATCTAGTGAAAAGACTGTAAGTCAGATGGGAGTTGACCAGCTGTGAAAGCATATAAAAGGAAGCTTGCAAAGGCACACCACACCATGAAAGAGAAAAGCACCAAAAAGCAGTAACATGAATAAAATATTTTAAGTGTATGTATAATTAATGAATAAAAAAAAACTGCTTATAAAGTCTAAAAATCTTAATCATGTACCAAAGTAAAAATCATAGAATCATAAATATTTAGATTTGAGAAGAACTCAAGGGGCATATGGCCTACCTTCTCCTCAATAATCCTCTTTCAGAAACATCCAAGATATTTTGAACACCTTCAGTTTTTGCTCTCTGCCCAGCAAGCTGCCCACTCCCCTTTGGACTGTAGATGTCAATGTGCCTGTCGATTCTGTCAGTTCATTTCTGACCCACCGTAAAAGTAGCACACATAAAACCAACATTTATTCACTAGTTAGATGAGTTGTTGCCTAAAATAAATGGCAGAAATGGTTCATGTAAACAGAGAGTTAAAAGTAGGGATTATTTTCAGACACTCTGCTGGAGTTTTGGATTTGGGTGGCATCTGGTGGAGAAGGGTGTATTCTCTTGATTTTTCCATTGCTCCTTCCCCCAGGTTATGTAGTGGTGGCAGGAACTTTAGACTGAGTGCAGGAAGGCACTGGCCTTGATGAAGAGTAAAGTACCCATCACACTAGAGGTTATATTAGCCTACTCATCACTGGTTTGCCATCAACTCTATGAGGAACATGATACTACTTATTTTTCATAACCATGTCATGTAATTTTCACAACATGCCTTCAAGGTAAGTTTTATTATCAGCCAGCCATGGAGATGTTAAGAACCTTGTCAATGATCATAGTTTAGAGTTTATATTTGAACACAGGGCTACCTGGCTCCAAATGTCAGGAGAGACACTAGCTGCCATGACAACATTCTCTTAGTCTCCTTTCACCAATGCCTGGTTCTCCTCTCATTGCCCACCTGCATGGCTCCCCCCACAATCTCTTAGTTCTTTTCCTCTTATAAGGCCTATTACAGTTCATATATTTTTTTAATCATGCATTTATTATATATACACTACTGAAAAACTAGAAAATACAGATAAATAAACAACAAAAAAGAATACCCAAAACAAAACAAACAAAAATTGCTTAAACTGTAGTTCTACTACCCAGAGATAGCCATTGTTAACCATTGCTATACTGATACAACTTTAGGTTGCTTCTGTTTTTCTGAACACATTCGTAAATGGCATTATATTATAATACTGCTTTATATCCTGCATTTTATTATCATTTTTCCATTTCTGTAAGTAGACAAGTTCATCACTATGTGTGTCTGGGTTTTTGAAACTGTTATATTAATTGAACTTTGCATCAAGTGTCTCAATTTACTACTTTTAAAAATTATTTGTTTCTGAGTATAAAATATTTTTAGTATTAAAAAAAAACTGTAGCAATTATATCATGTAGCAACTGAAAGCCTCCCTTGTGGTTTGGTTAGTGTACATACAATTCTTTATTTGATTTCTTTCAAAGTAGGTTTTTAAAAAAAATTAATTTATTTTTTTATTTGTTTTTGGCTATGTTGTGTCTTCGTTGCTGCATGTGGGCTTTCTCTAGTTGCCATTGTGGTGCGTGGGCTTCTCATTGTGGTGGCTTCTCTTGTTGCAGAGCACGGGTTCTAGGTGCGCAGGCTTCAGTAGTTGTGGCACCCTGACTCAGTAGTTGTGGCTTGCAGGCTCTATAGCGCAGGCTCAGTAGTTGTGGCTCACATGCTTAGTTGCTCTGTGGCATGTGGGATCTTCCTGGACCAGGGCTTGAACCCGTGTCGCCTGCATTGGCAGGCGGACTCTTAACCACTGCACCACCAGGGAAGTCCCTCAAAGTAGTTTTGATATTGGTGGATGTTTCTCTTTGAAGATTTCTTTATGTCAACAGATACTCCAGTAATTTGAGAGATTTGGGTATGTATACAAGGATAGAAAAAGTGTGCCTTGGAACTTACATATTTTAATTAGGGGAAAAATTCTTATTTATTTTGTAAACAAATAGAGATTGTGGTTGAAAAAAATAATGTTTTCTTAGTATACATTTATCCAAAGTTAATTGGTGAATTTATTAAAAATTAAAGTCTTTTAACCAAATTTAAATTAAAATTCTCAGTTTTTATTGTCTCTTTAAAATTACTGATCATACAATACTTTCAGCCTCTTAAAAATATTAACTAATAGTACTATTTCAAATATTTTATAAACAAAGCACTGCTCTAGAACACTGCTGGTGAAATATACAGCTCTACATTTGGAAGTTAAATGTATTAGAGAAATATAATGTGAGCCACAATACAAGCGACATAAGTACTTAAAACAGTAGAAACAGTAAAAGCAAACAGACAAAAAAACCAAAACCAAAAACAGATGACAATCATTAATCTTAATAGTATATTTTATTTATGACCCAATATATCCAAAACATTATTATGTCAATACTTAGTCAAATAAAAAGCTTTACATCCTTTTATTTGATTGTAAGGTGTTTGACATTCTTTTTTTTTTTTTTGTATTGTCTTCTAAATCTAGTATATATTTTGCATTTGCAGCACATTTTACTTTGTACTTAGCCACATTTTGAGTGCCCAGTAGCTACATATAGCTAGTGTCCTATATATTGAAAGGCACAGCCCTAGACATCAACAACTGTTGATGTAATAATAATTAGCTATATAGATTTAAGACTAAAATACAAATTCTGAATCCAAACTTTAAACAATCTAGATAAAAACAATGATTTGCCACGTATTTCTTGGGTATGCATTTATGAGGCAATTGGCTCTGGTTAGAAATCCAAGCTAAGTTCAAGCAAAAAGGTAAATAATCTCAATGAAAAATTAGCCTGGAACACCAATTACTGATTATTATGTAATGACAAGTACATAGTATATATCTCATATGTTGTTCTTTGATTGATTGGGATTATAAGACATTGGCCTTTTAGCATTATGCTCTGACTCACCCAGCTGGTCTTGGATACATTTCCAACAGGACACTGAAAAACTTTGGTAGATTGATTAATTATTTGCATGAGATGACCATTTTTTGTTAGGAAACCAGAGTTTGGTGATACCTATAGAAAGATATGGGGCTTAGGACAGAAGACATGAAGAATATGCCAATATCTGGATTTCATTTAATCTATATTCCATCACAGTAAACAGAGGATTGGGAATTTTTGTTCAAAGAGATTGGAGAAGTAAGCACTCTGCTTTATTAGAGGACACCTTATAATTTAATGGATAGGATTTGTAATTCTGTTACTGCTTATCTATGCAAAGGATAGACTATTTCTTTGGGTAAATTGGAGTACTTTTAATTCATCTTTGTATCCTCTTTACATGACATATTTGGAAATGAGTGAAAAACAGTAGTAATTAATGTTAATAATATATAGCTATCTCCTTTCTTAAAAAATAAAATAATGAACACAAATCTCACATATTAAAAAAGTGACCTTTTAACAATAAAAACAGAAGAAAGAAATCACACACACACACTCAAACACACTCATACACAGGGAAGAGTAAGGAGCATGAGAATAATACTCCAAAGTATTCATTCCCTAAAAAACATATTCCCCAAAGAGAAGAGAAAATCTGAATTCAGTTGAGAAATATTTTTAATCAGACTGTGTGAAAAGTAAATGATTTGATAGTAAGCCCACAGATAAGCCAGACTAAATTGGTTGACTTAATCAGTCCTTTACTACCTGTAAATGATAAGTTCTTTTTTCAAACAGCTGAAATATTTAATTGAAAAATATTCATAATGAATGCTTTATTGCACCTCTTCTTAAATCCAGCAATCCTTTCAGAGTTTTGAGTTTACAGAATCAAATTATTAAAATCGTGTTTCCTGTTTGACGAAACTGAAATGGTAAAGCACCAACATTAATGAGAGCATTTTCCTTAGCATAGAAGTTCAGCCATATTTATTTACTATTTACCATACAGTTTCTCAATAAGAAGCATTTCTCTGCTTATTTAGCTCATTAAGAAAAATATGGTTTGGTTTTTATCCTGCATACATAAAGATTGCTTCTCCCTCTTACTTCAGATGATGAAAAAAGATGTCTCCTGGCTGGATGAAGGTGATGAATCTCTCGTTTATGTTTTATAGTTATAGCTTTATGATTAGAGAAAGAAAAAAGAGCAGGGAAATACACGAAACACTAGATCTTGAAGAGCTCAAAGGGAAAACAACAGAACACTTCAAAGGCAGGAATAGAAAAATTTTAGAGCAAAATGCTAAAACAGATTATAAGGAATTTAGAAACTAATATGAATATTTAGAAATTAAACAATACTTTTCTTGTGATGGTAAGGAAAGTTATATTTAACAGGTTTTCATTCTCTCTTTTTATTCTTCCTCTATTCTGTGATCTACATGACTACACATACCCACAGCTTGCAAAAATCTTTTATGAATAGTTCTGTCAAAATATGTTACTTCAAGTTGAACAAAATAAAAATCTTAAATTTGAATGCACAGTAAGAAATCATTTCCAGAATTGTGTTCTGTGGAACAACACTACCACTAAAAACCCAGGAGAAAAAGGCCTCTGTGGTCAAAGTTTGGGAAAATGCTATATATATTTCTCTTTTGCAGATTTACAATGGGCTTGTTCATATTCAGGTTCTGATAAATCCTGTAGTAAAGACTTTGTATAGCCTAATATTTTTCAAATTTATTTAAGCAGGAAGGCTGTTTAAAATCTAGCATCTTGTGGAACAAATGTTTAAGAGAAAAAATATTTGGGGAAATGCTACTGTAGACCCATAATATTTACTTTGGTTACAGCTCCAAAGTAAATTTTGAGTATTATCAAATTCATAAAACCCAGAAATTAAGAAACTAAGAAACAGATGTTTGGGGATTAGCTAGGCTAGCAAGGTAACTTGCTTATCAAAACCAACATCACAGCCCATGAGATATAAATTTATGCTAGATGCTTTCATTACAAAATCTTTGTTTCTCCAGATGTTTACGTCTCAGAAGAGCCATATGGTAGTAATGTCTTTTTTTTTTTTTTAATTTTTAAAACAAGCTCTGGCCAATTTTATTAAAGAAAAATTGTACATGATTTACTTTTCACCAGTCTGTTCTTGCATGCCTCTAATAATACCAGAATCACCTGGATCAATGATAGCCAGTGTGCATACTCTGTAGTATTTTCGACATGCTGTGCCCAATTCAATATTATTGCCACTGTAGTGATGGACACCAGTTTTGGCCAACATGGCATAATACTCTATTTCAGATTTCCTCAAGGCTGGGCAGTTGTTGGCAAGGATGACCAGTTTCGCTTTGCCGTGTCTGATCATTTTCAGAGTCTGCTTGTACCCCAGCACGTACTTTCCACTTTCTGTAACCAGTTGGAGCCTAGAGTTGATCGACTCCAGTGACTTTTTCGTCTTCTTTGTGGCCACCGTCTTCCTGCCTTAGGTGCGGTATGCCCCCAACCAAGAGCAGCTGCCAAGATGGCCGGAGAGCGAGAAAGGGGTAGTAATGTCTTTATTCTCATTATAGTTGAATAAATCATGGAAATTTTGTGATCACTGATTTGCAGTTGGAACTGCAAATAATAAGTCTATGATGGCCAAGGATTAGAGATGCAGCATAGTCATTTAATAGCTGTGTGACCTAGCTGTTTACCATCTCTGTCGCTAAGTTTTCACATCTATGAGTTGGGGTAATAGTAGTTCCTACCATGTAGAGTTTTATAAAAATTAAATGAGTTAGTACTTGTTAAAGTTCTTAGAACAGTAGTTTGATAAGTGCTATTTAAGGAAATAGTGAAACTATTGAACTACTACTAATGAAACATAAAATACTTTCTTCATCAATCTTATGCCTGAACATAGATGTCACAGATATGGATTTGTAAACTGTGGGCAGCAGTTTTGTGTTCCCATGAGTGGTAGGAAAATGGGAAGGAAGAGAAAGAGAAACAGAAAGACTACCCAGTGCATCAAATGCATCAACTGCTCCACTTCCACACATTTGAGAAAATTTTTATTTTTTTGTCATTTGTGGAGTTTGGTTTGTTTGTTTAAATGTGGTCTTAGGACCAGCATCAGAAACTAAAGTTGAAATTCCTGTGTGCCACCCGGACTGCTAGAATCAGAATCAGAATTTGTGAGGGTGTGGCTCAGAAAAGTGCGTGTTTAACAGACACTTCCAGTGGTTCTCAAACATACTGGAGTTTAAGAACCTCTACAAAAAAAACAACATAAAGAGTTCAGGTAAATAACTTACTGGTTGACATTCAGAAGCAGAAAGAGGAAGAAGTGCTATGTGTTTGCATCTCCACATGGCCCCCACGAGCCGCCTGGTTCCCTGATGGTTTTACACTTGTGATTTTAAGAGGTTATGGTCTTTTAATAAACTGATCTTTTCTTAAATTAAAAAAAAAAGAACCTCTACCAGACACAGTTCAAACTCTACAACTGTGCAGGGCTCCTTATGGTTGGCCTCGTCTAGTCTGCTCAGGTTCACACCATCAGTTTGCCCAAGTAACACAAATCTGAAAAACAATGGCTTAACTAAAACTACTTAAGGCATTTCCCCTCTGGTGGTGAGAAGTCTGTGATAGACTGCGCAGGGTCCACCGAGCTGTTCTCTCCTATCTCGGGGCTGCAGGCTCCTTGCATCTTTCTGCTCAACCATCCTTAGCACTGGCTTGTTACCTTGTGGTGATATGGCGTTGTCCTTCCTCTGGGCATCATGTTTACATTCCAGGCAGGGAGAACAGAAAGGGAAAAGGGCAAAAGGCCCATCCCAGCTGAGCCAGCTCTGCTTTTAAGGAGTTTGCCTGGAGCCTCACTTGACAAGGAACACTTTTAACTCACTGACCAGGCCTGGGCTGCACTGCTGTTCTTCACCCTTATTTGCAAGGAAGGCTAGGGAATGTCATGTTTTCACTGGGCACATTTTTATGCCCAACAAAACTGCAGTAGGCTCTTTGACATACTCTACATTCCAAGCTTAAAAAAATTACGTTTTCTCAGCCTCCATGCCTCTGTGTATACAATTCACTTGAACGAGACTGCCCCTCCCTACTTAAATATTTTATGACCTTCTCTTCCTTCAACACCAATTCACGTTATCCATTCCTCTGTGAAGGGTTCCCATCTCACCCCCAACACCCACCCCGTGTCATATTCATAATCCTTTATTATGGCACTATCATGTACACTAAGTCAGTAGACTGGCATCACTTTGAAGGCCAAGATATATGGCTTATGCCCAGAGGCCAACTAAAGCAGTTAACTCACAGTAACTGCTTTAATAACATTTCCTGAATGAATGAATGAACAAATGAACATATGAAAATTTGAATGAACAACTGAACATATGAATGAATAGTGGAGCATTACTGTTTTGGGGTAATGACTTCTATTAGACTCTGCTATTCATTTGTACTCATTCAGAGAAATACTTGCTATATATTTGGGAAGATATTATATTATGAAATTAAATGAAAGTAAGGAGGAGTATAGCAAAAACAATAAATATGTGAGCTCCTCTAGTAGAGAACCTATGTTTATTACCTTTCGTCTCTATTGCTTCACCCCATGAAGGGTTTGATTCAAAGTAGGTTTTTAATAAATGCTGAATGAATGAGCATTGAATTAAAAGGAAAAGAGAGAGTAATGAAAGAGTTAGCAGGCTGCTTTCATTTCTTAAAATTCCAGCAGTATATTATTAATGTCATTGTTCTGAGCAAAAAATTTTAGGGTACAATAGATAAGTAATAGTAACAACAATTATTGCTCAGAATAATGATATATAGGAAGCTGGTATTTTTAACTTCTTTTAAGACATGTAGGGTAACTGCATCGAACATTGAAGCTTGAACTTTGCATTTTTATAACCACACATATGACATATGACTCTATAAAAAATATAACTTTATAGCTACACACTATTAGGATTTAATTATGAAAACCAGTGCCTTCACACAGAAGTACATTTGGGAAGAATTTTTTCTGTCATTTAGAAAAAAGAAGTATTCTATCTAATTCATGCATAATAAATCCAGATATTTAATTTTCAAATATTAAAGTGCTGGGTCTTAATTTGCTCTGCAAAATCTGGTTTACAGCAGGAGAAGACTGAGACTTAGCCTCTTTGTAAGATAATACTGATGAGAGGCTGGCTTTATGTGTAAGGAGGATGTGCTCTCTTTCAATATGACAAGGGCCAAAACCTAGGGACTCTAGTTCTTAGAGTGCCCAGTCCACTGTTAAAATTGGGAAGAAAAAGGGTAGCTAGAGAAAAAAAAGCTTACCCCTTTTTCATGTCCAGGGACTGGGAAAAAGAAAATGGAAATCAGAAGTAGGATATCAAGCTTAACAGATACTTGGTCCTGTCTAAAGTGTCCATAAGACATTTGGCCCATACCAAAAGGTCTTTGATATTTGGCCCTGTCCAAAATCATTTGGCACAGACCAAATATGCTCATGGACATTTTGGATAGGACCAAATTTCAAGGACCTTTTGGCATGAACCACATGTCTTACGGATGTTTTGCACAGGACCAGATTTTAAGGACATTTTTGTGTGGACCGAATGTCTTATGACACTTTTAGATAGGATAAAATATCCTTCAAGGGGATATCAAGTTTTGCTCTCTTCATGAATAGGACTCAAAGAGTAAGGCATGTTCTAGAAGTTGAGAGAAAGAGCAAGGCAAGGTGCTTTTCCCTATCCCCCTACTTTCAAACTTTGGGAAGGAGCCATGTTGGTGTCGGCCTCATAGTAACCTGGAAAGGTGGCTCCTGCTTCCTGAAGTTTAGAGTTTCTGAGCCACCCTCAGTTCTGTGTATCACAGACACTGATTCAAGAACCACTGTGACTGGAAAACAGAGGCTGGGGGTAAACAGCTAGGCCAGCAAGCCAAAGGGAGGATCCAGCAGAGACTCTGCTGCTAGCTCTAGGTTTACATAAGGCATTCAAATTGAAAGGTAGAATAATATGAAAGCACAGGGAACAGTGCCAGATTTAAATTTCACCAGGAATAATCTCCATCAGCAAATTTTTATATATGAATCTATTATGCATAGGAAAGCAAACGATTTGTCTTTCTGAGAATGATTTGGCTGAATTGGGCATAGACACTGAAGACATGGAACACTAATACTGCCATGTGTTGGAATTTATTTTATTTAGTAAGGAGAGTATGCCAGTGCTTTAGATTTTATCAGGTAGATAAATATGAAATAATAAACAGGTGCTTTGCTTTTTTATCTTGCTTTGCTTTCTAGAAGTGGCCAAAGGGAGAGCAGGCAGGAGGGGAACTGGAAGCGATTTTGATGGGAAAGACACATTTCTCATCATATATTTGAAAACACACTTTATGTGAATGACATATGACACCCTATTCTGTATCATCAAGGAATTAACAATTGAGCTAAAGAAATTTGCTTAGGAACACAAACCTATAATCGTGGTAGCAAAAGGGAGTGCTATTGCAAAAGCTTATTGGTTGATCAAGGATTTAGATGCAAGGTTATTAAGCAGTTTGGAGGAGAGTTCAGTATCAGAGGAGGCTCTAAGAAAGGAAGGAGGATTGATTCCTTTCTTAAAGATTATACAGCAACTTGATTAGAAGAAAAACATAGAAAGGCATGGTGGGTAGATGTGAACATTCTAGGCTGGCCAAGTAGCATTTGCAAAAGCATAAAAAAAGAAAAAGGAAAAGGATACTTCTGGGGACTCCATGGCTGTGGTTAGGACATAACAGGAGGTGGACAGATGCAGATCAAACTGGTCATAAAAAGCTAGAAAGAGTAGTTTATTCTTTGGGAGAGAAACACTGCAGATTCACTGTAGGTTCTTGAGCAAGATGTTGGTGCCAGAAATGGAGTTTTGGGTATATTTTTCACAAGGGAGAGATTAGCAAGAAAGTGAGGAGGGTGTGATTGAACTCAGTGTGTGGATGGGGGCAGAAGCAAGGAAAAATCAAGAGAATTAAAGAATTGTCAGAATTGAATGACAGAAAGATTAAATAGGGTGACTGTTAACCCTGGTTTCCCAGGAACAACCAGTTTATATCTGTTGTGTCCATGTAGTTATTGATAGCACTCCTTTCACTTAGATGATCAATTATAGTGTCATTTTATATATGGGAGAAGAGCCCAGGCAGCTGTGATGATGAAACTGCCTTGCAGCATCTCTGACAAGTACAGGGAAAATGGGCATCCAGAATGGAGAAGAATTTCATTTTTGACCTGATTAGAGGAAGGAGTAGCAGGATTTCAATTCATAAATGCCCAGTAGACAGTTAAGATAAAAGACAAACTGAGATGTGCATTCCAGAAATTGATTTCATAGTTATCTGCAGACTCCTTTTGAAAAAACCAGTTCGTACAAAGCTCCACATTTTGATTCTGTATATGAGAAGATGGAGTGAACAGGGAATTAAAGACATCTAGCACAATCTACCAGCAGTCCATACACCACCAAAGGTCAAAAGTGAAAGACTATCATTCAGTGGAAATTTTCAATAAGAGTTTGACTGAAGGAGTCCCATACTTTCCTCAATTTAACATTCCATCTTACTTCTCACTATTCCTCTTCATAAATATCTGAATCTAGATGATTGTATCCAGACTAATTTGTCACTACCTGATATTAATACTGGATTCCCCTCTCCTCTTTGCCCTGGGTGTCTGTTACACCACACTCGCCCCCATTTTTTCCACCTCTCCCTTCCTAAGAGCCTTTCCTTAGCTTCTCCACATGCTCATTTCCTACCAGTGCTTTAATGATCATTAATTTCAAACTTCCTTGTGAAGTTTTCTTGGCAACACCAAGACTTCCCTCAGTAGTATGACCTCATAGCACTTAATGTATTTAATGTCAATTGGATTCCTATTTTAATCACATATTTGCATCATGATATCCATTTTTCTATGGTCTTATATGATCTGTAACTATTCAACCATTCTATTACTTAACTTTCTATACATATCTAATTTTCTCAAGGATATATGCCTTTTGAAAGTGGGGCTGCCATACTTCTCTTGATTTGGTGCTAGTCTGTATTTCTCAGAAACAAAGCAAAACAAACAAAGCATTTTAATGCTTTTTATACTGATGAATGAATTCAAATCTTAACACTATTGCTAATGCATTTTCAGAATATTATTTCAACTTTTACTACAAATTATGTCAATTATATCCTTTACCAAACTTACTAGAATCAACATAATCTTGAGAGATTCTGGTAACTTGAAGGCATTTGACACAAAACGTGAGTTCTTTCACTTGTTTTAAAGACATTTTTTACTGGACATATAATAATAGTATCATTTACATTTAAAAATTGTATTTATTTAACCTGCTACTTCATGTCATATAATACAGTGTAGTGAAGTAAACAGAATATGTCCTGTTTATTTTCAGAAAACAATCCAAATTTAGAGCTGTATATTTCACCAAATTAACAAGGATACAAACTGATTCACATTTCCAAGGTGGCAATGGCACTGAGTTCAGGGTGTGATTTTCTTTCCTATTCCTTGTGAATGTATTGATGAGCTTTAATTATTTAATCATTGGACAAACATGAGATCTTTGTTGCTCTCCCAAGTCTACCACTGCTATAAGTGCATTTACAACTAGCAATCTCATAAATTGTTAAATAGAATGGCACCTCTTTGTGATAACACAGGAGGTGTGAAAAAGGACAGCTTCCAGTTTTACAGAGAGACTCTGAAGGGTTATAATGAATCGAGGGTCAGAATTTGCACCATGATATATATAAAACAAACTATGGAGAGAATTATTATATTAAGATTTCATTGAATTTTCAAAGGTACCTCTCAAGTTCTGAATGTAGGTGTTTCTTGCATTATCTGTTTAATACAAGCTTTAGAACATAGACTGTGTCCCTGGATACAGCCAGTGTAGATTGATCAAGAAGTTAACCTTCATGGCCTTCATCAACAACAACTTTCATGAGAGTAGGTGTAATTTACTGAACATCCATCCATCTTGACCTCCAGAAACATGAGTAATGTTCTTATATTTTTAATTTGCCCTTAGTCTGTATGTTAAAGAGCCTGTGTAAGTAGCTGGAAATTAAATGAGTAGAAATGTATGCTTGAAATTCAAATAGTGGCATGGGAAAATATTTTTACTATACTAAATACATCTCTGATGTCTTCAGGGGAAATTGAATAGTATTTTATTGACTAAGATCAAACAATCTCTAATTACCACCCAGAGGCACAAAGTGAAATTGCAACAAGTACAGGCAGCATTTGGTTGCATCACATAGGCAGGCACTATTCTGGTATGTGCCCAGGCATATCCTTGGGAGCTCACACAAGGTTTACCAGAAAGTCCATCCCACCAGGCATTATATAGGAAGGTCTTTGTTGCCCTTCTCTGCCATGTCAGAGTTTGTTTCTTTTTACATTTGAGGTCCTCAACAAATTTCAGTTAACTGGAAGGCAGAAACTAGGCTGTTCTGGTTAACTGAAGTACACAGGTTTCTTTTCTTTCCAACTTATATAAAATATTTATATAACCTGTCAATCCATTATCTATACTAGTAACTGCAATATCCTGAATACACGTGAGTCTTTTTGGCATGATTCTTATGGTCTGCATGTTTTATTCTCCTGTATGTAAATCTTCAAGATGCCCCTATTTCCTGCTGGATAAAATGCACAAGTCCTACCCTGAGACGAAAGGAACTTCCTCCAGGGTCTGACTCCAGCCTGCATTTCCTGAGATGCTCCACCTCAGGCCCTAAACTTTAGCCTTATAAAATTAGCTTCAATTCCTGAGTGTGCCGTGTCTTTCACAACCTTGTGGCTTTGTG
This sequence comes from Balaenoptera ricei, assembly GCF_028023285.1. NCBI lineage: Eukaryota > Metazoa > Chordata > Mammalia > Artiodactyla > Balaenopteridae > Balaenoptera > Balaenoptera ricei. The sequence continues at coordinate 75,227,461 of NC_082648.1, forward strand.
CATGTAGTCAGAGTGATTTTTAAGATTACAAATTCGATCATTTCCCTTCTCTCTTTTTAAATCCTTCAATGGCTTCATTGACTGTTGCTCATGGGTATATTCCTTAACCAACCCGCTCCTCCACCGACCCTCTCTAAAGCCATCTTAGGTCACTCCTGTCCCTATTGTTTATGTGCAAACCCTGCTCATCTTTATGCACAGCTGATACTGCCTCAGGGCCATTAGACTGTGGTATTGTCTCTTAATGCTCATCCTGCTCCATAATCCACTTAGGGTAGTTAATTCTCCTATCAGCCTCCAGGCTTTAACTTCAGTGTCACTTCCAAAGGAAGTAGCCTTGCTTCTCTTTTGTCCTCTATGCTCAAATTAAATCTCCTTAACAAAGGTTTTTATTGTACTTTAAAAAGACAAATCACCTGTAGTTAACCTTTCGAATTCCCAGTAGGATAAGAGATGCACACAGGCAGAGACCTTATTATTGTCTTGCTCACTCTTGTATTCTAGTATGCAGCATATGTCCTGGCCCACGGTGGCTTTTACATGAGCATGTGATGGTTGATCTATGTTGTTTCTGTTGTCTAGAATTCCACCCTCTGGTGAAAGGCTCTTCATTTTTCAAGACACAACTCAAATGTTAACCTCTTTTGAGTAACTACCCTGGATTCCTTTCTTAGAATTTGGATTTACTTTTTTCCGCCAGAAGCACACTGTACCAGTTATCATGGGCTGGTATGGGCTTCTCATGTGGTGTGGAGGTTGTCTGTGCTCATGCCTGTCTTCTTCAACATGTCTATCTTTGAGGACTATGACTGTGACTCATTCTTTTCACATTGCCAGAACCTAGCATGGCACCTACATAGAGTGAGTGCTCAAAAACTATTTTTATTAAATAATTAATGTTACTGAGTTTCTCAGTCATTGCATTGATATATTTTTTTCTTTGAGTAAATGGAGTGGAGGAAGTGAATCAAACAAGGATATTAGGTGTCCTGGATTTAGTCTGAGCTTTACCACTAATTTATCAATGAAAAAATAGTTAACCTCTCTGATATTTTATAAAATAAGGGAGATGTCAGTGATGATTTCTAATGTCTCTTCTAGCTATTAAAAAAAAATTGTAACTAAAGTAGTAGATGTAAGAGCTATAGAATATAAGAATAATTTTAAATATATGATGGACATCTGCTTTTGTGACTAAATTTTTAATAACATTTTGTTTACTTCTAAATATGCCTTTATCCTAAAGAAGAATTTGGGGAAAAAAGCATTTATTACTTGAAATGCAAGGACCCATTGAGCAGAACAAGTCAGGTGGCAAAATTCCCTCTATCTAGTACAATTAGTATACATTGAGGTCCTGGACTAAATGCTGGAGCAAATAAGAATAAGATGGAGCCTTACTCTTCAAAGCTGACCATCTCACAGGAGAAGCAGACATTCAAATAATTAAATCCAGAATAATAGTTAACACTTGAAGAGCAATTACTATGTGCCAGGCTCTGTTCTAAGCAGTTTACAATTATCTCACTTATTCTTCACAACTTGTATAGGAAGGTGGTATTATTATTCTTATTTTGGAGTTGAGAAAACTGAGAGGCCAAGTGACCATCTATAGTTCAACAACTAGTGAGAAGTGGCAGGGCTGAGGTTTGAATCCAAGGAGTTTGGTTCCAAAGTTCATGTGCTTTAATAGCATATTCTAAAACCTTACCTTTTCATACACAAAATAACAGATACATGCAAAAAGATCATGAAATATTACAGAGCAGAAGTAATTAATTTTATTGAGAAAGTAGTGGTTAGGGAAGGCTTAAGGAGGCAAAACCTGAAGCTGAAGATGGTACAAAGCATGGAGTTCTGATGAGAAACATGCTCTCTCTCCCACCATGTACCAGCTACGTAGTGGTGGTCCAGTTACTTAATCTCTCTGAGCCTGGGTTCTCATCTTCAAAATCAAGACAATAAGACCCACATCATAGGTTTATTATGAAGATTAAATCAGATATTACATACTAATATATTTTTCCCAAATGGCTGCAACAATATTCTTGGTCTCACATGTACTTCCAGAACCTGCAATGCAGAGGTAGAGTCTACCTCCCTCCCCTTGAACCTGGGCCGGCCTTTATGACTTCTTTAGGCAACGGAATATGGTGGAAGCGATGCTATGTGAATTTTGAGGCATGTCATAGAAAGTAACACAGCTTCTACCTGATTCTTTCTTGGGATTATTGACCTTGAAACCCAGTCATGAGCTCTGAGGATGCCCAGGCCACACAGAGACACCCAAAGCAGAACTAAGGTTCCTGGTCCTCATTCCTGGCTAGCTCTAACTTCGCAGCATACCAGTGAGTTATGTAAGTTACAAAGCAAGAAATAACTGGATCATACTTAAATCAGGTAATACATATAAAGTACTTATTATGGTATATGGCTTATAATACGTGTTTAATTAAAGGTGGCAATTAACTACTAATGTTATACAGTGGAGGTTAGAATGACAGACCTGGGAGTCGGACTGCCTGGGGTTAGAGCCTAGATCTGCCACTTTCTAGCTATGCAGTTTAGGACAAGTTACTTAACTTCTCTATGCCTCAGTTTCTCATTTGTAAATGGAGGTGATAATTGTACCCACTTCATAGTGTTGTAGTCAGAATTAAATGAGTTGCAGTTCTCCAAATAAGCTATGATCTTCATCACAGCCAAGCCTTTGTAGTAGATGTTCCTCCACCTCCAACTCCTTTGTGTAGGTCTCAGTTAGCCAGACCATCCTCTATGAAACCTTCCACCTTCCCAGTTTGGACACCCCTCTTATGTGTTCCCATACACCCATGTGCAGACTCTGCTGACACGTGTATTGGGCACAGCTTTCTTCACTCAGAGCTCCTCTGCAGGTACCTCTGTATGTGGTGAGGCCACAGCCTGTTCCTCTGTCACTGACACTGAAGCACAGATCTGTTTTAAACTCAAGTCTGCCAAATGGGAGAGAAGTCCTTTCTCCTTCCCCTGCTCCCACCTTTTTTTTCCCCATGCACTGCCTTGAAGAAGACCTAAAGCAATGCTGCTTATGGTTCAGTGTGATACCAAGATCCTGAGAAACTGTCCTTTCAGATTTAACATTCATGTGTAGGGACTAGACAGGAGTCCATGGGGCTGGTCTGATAGGCAATTAGAAAGAGCAAAGACCTGCTGTTTTCAGAGTTACCTCTCCTCTGTGACCATTGAAGCTCTGCTACTGCCCTAAACTTGTTCCCCCATCTCTCTTTTTGCTCAGAATGAATTAATTCCCAGGGGGCTTCATAAATCCTTCACGGAAATAGATTTCTGAAGCTCCCATTCTAACACTTCAATGAAAATGACCAACCTGTTCTAAATCTCAGTAAGAGACATATCACTAGGTGAAAGCTGGGCTCTCCATTGTATTAACAATTGAGAAAAATATCTCCCCTGTGTACTCTGTGGCCTCCTGTGTGTGTGTGTGTGTGTCTGTGTATGTGTTTCTTTTAAGTGCAGGGATGTTTTTTAATTCCTTATATTGTGGTAATGTCTATTCTTGCTTTTCAGCCAAGTTAAATGCAGCCTCATGTGCAGAAGACAAATGAGTTAGTAGCAAAAAAAGATGAAAAGAGAAGTTGGCCCAAGAGCACACAAAGCCATCAGCAAGAGTGAATATACTGCCCAGAATGTTCCTATAAAAATCAGAAGATTGTCCTCAAGCTAATAAAAGTTCAGAGTTAGTTACTGGAGCTTATATCCAGTATAGCCCCTCCTGTTTAATCAAACATCTCATATTTTCTGGCATTTGAATGAAAATGATTCCTAGTTTTATTGCATTTTTAAAACTCAGCTAAAAGTCATAAAGAAAAGTAGCACAAATTTGTGATATGAATATTAAATATCAATTTAGCGCTCAACACAATCCACATTCATTCTCACCTGCCATGGCCATGACCCCATTCACATTCATTTGTTTATTCAGTAATTATTTATTGAGCAGCCATAGACAGTAAGTGAACAGATGAGCAAGACTGTGTTCCAATAAGACTACATCTATAGCCATTGATATTTGAACTTGATGTAATTCTCACATGTCACAAAATATTATTCTTTTCATTTTATTTCAGTGTCTAAAAACTATGTAAACCATTTTTAGCTCATAGGTCATCCGTTAACAGGCAGAGGGTTGGATTATGACTCATCAGCTACAGTTTGCTGACCTCTGGTTTAGAGAATGTGGCATATGAGTTCCATTAAAGGATGAGTAGGAGTTTTCCAAACAGACAAAGGCATTCTAGGTTGGGGTAACAGCATTTGGCAAAGACATAAGTAGGTAAACAGGCATGAGTTTTTTGAAGAGCCATAAATAGTATCCTTGGCACTTACGGTTGGAGGGGGTGGAAGTAAGGCAAACGACAGGAAACTGAAGGATCCCCTCATCATACTGGGTTTTTGACCTTTACTAAGTAGACTGTGGGAAACCATTGTGGAATCTGTAACATAATGAGTTTTAAATTTAGAAAGGTCACTCTAGCAGCAAGGCAGAAAGCTGATGAGTAGTGCAAGAGAGAAGGAAAAAAAATGAGAAAATTATTCGTAGTTCAGCAAAAGACACACTCTTAGTTTCATGAAATTGTCTGTTTTCTCTACACATGCCACGTCCTTGACTAACTCAGAACCATTGCAGATGTTATTCCTTCTTTCTGGAATTTTTTACTTTTCTTTGATCACTTAACTCCTTTTCATCCTTTAGATTTCAGTTTCAATGTCACTTCTCCAGAAAAACCTTCATTTACCCTTCAGATCAGGATATACAGCCCTGTGACATACAATAGGATCTTGTACTTTGTTGTAGCAATGATCACACCCAGGATATCTACTCAATGTCTGCCTTCTGTGCTAGACTTTAAGCCACATGTCCACCACTGTACCCTGGTGCCTACTTCAGAGTAGATGCTCAGTGAATATTTGCAGTGGCCATGAGGTTGAAAGAGAGGAGATTACAAAGCAGAACTGACAGGATTTTATGGCTGAATGGTTGACATGATGGGATAATATAAAGTTAAGGATAATTCCTAGATTGGGGTGACAAAATTCTTGGTGGGACAGTGATAGAGAATAGAGGATGCAAGTCATATTTGAGGCAGCTTGGAAGTGTTGATTTTTTGAAGTTCCTGTGGGAGCCCTGAGGAGACACACCAGAAGACATTATGTCTGTTTTCTGCTAGGCTAAGCTGATCATTTCACATCTGTACTAGTGATTGCAATAACCTATGTCCTAGTTCCTGTTTCAAATACTTCCTCTCCAACCTATGCTAAGATTTTGAGCTCTTTTCCAAAAACATCACTTCTATTGTGTTATCCCCTGCTTCAGAAGTTGGTAGAAGGCAAATTAAAAGTCATGTTTTCTCAATGCAGAATCCAAGCCCCCTTCAATTAATTTCCTTTCACTGTTTTGCCTTAATTTCTTGATTCCTCAACATAAATATTCCCTGATCAGACTGGTCATCTAATTTGCCTCTGTTTTTCACCATTCTCCTTCCTGTCTTTACTTGTGCCTCTCCTCTGTCTGGAATTCCCTTTTTGACCAACCTAAAGCTTATCTTCCTCTAAAGGCCAATTTAATTTCCATCTCTTCCTTGATGCCTCCTTGAGCAGATTAAATATACATACTCCTTCTTGGATTTGCCTTAACTCACATGGACTGCTGCTCTGATAATAGTAATGCCTTCCATTTTGGGGAGCCTAGGTGGGCTAGCCCCTCATGTGATCTCCTGTCATCTGTGCAACACTTCAGAGGTAGTTATTATTCACTTTTCAAAATATGAAGACTCTGAAACTTAGATTAATAATCTAAGAAATTTATTAATAATTCTAAGAAACCTATTATTGTAACTCTACCAAAGACTCACAGTTGGTAAAGAGTGGCTCCAGGTCTGACTGTTTACAAAGCCCTCACTGCTGCTTTACTCTGTTAGAGTGGAAGGAAAATTTTTGGACTTATGAAATGTGAGGGTCTCACTTTAAATTCTTTCTCATAGAGTCAATGAAATGTCATGGGCTGTGGGCTCATAAGCCCAGGATTTAAATGTCCCTTTCCCAGCTGAGTGACCATAAGGAAGTCACAGAGCCTTCAATGACCTCTGTCTAATCACCTGAAAAGTTAGAACACAGTCTGTTAAAAGGGAAAAAAGATAGATAGTTATGTGACAATACTTTGAAAATTGAAAAGCGATAGACATTGTACAAGTATTGTGGCTGTTATTAGAGGTCTTGAGTAGAATTTCAACATAAATAAAAAATTTAAAACTCAGATAAAATAAAGCTGAAGAGAATAAGAAATTGTCAGCTTAGGCATTCACCAAAGAAAGTGATTTAGGTATTTAGTAAGGATCAGTTATCAGGGTTCAGTGGATGAATTATCAAGTTCAGTGGATGAATTTTAAAACATTAAATATAATACATCATGCATGCTCTCAAGAAACTTTTTTTCCTAAGGCAAATACTGTGTATATATACCTTCATGATGTATGTGTGTGTATATATATATATATATATAATACATATGACTAAAATTTTGGATACACACACACACACACACACACACATAATTTGCTTAATTCTCTTTACTTAATTCTCTACCTTGGCAATTTTCAACTGCCGTTTTTGCTCTCTTAGGACCTGGTAAAGGATTGATTATATTTTATAATTATCTCCTTACATGCGTGTCTTCTAGGATTCATCATTGTAGTCTCAGCATCAAACACAGAACCTTGCATATCAGTAATTAATTAACGTGGAAAGAAGAAAAGAAAGAAGGGAGGGAGGGAGAGCGGGAGGAAGAAAGAATCTAGGTCACTTTGTGAATATTTGATTTCTCCTTGGAGAATTTTCTCAACTAAGGAGAATTTTCAAATTCTAGAGTCACAGTGATCATCTGTGTCTAGATCTTCTCATCTTTTGCACATAGATTTAATTCTCAGATTATCTTCCTTCCTGTGGCTTTTTTCTAGCTCCATTCCTTGTCCAGCCCATAACCTTGCTGATTCATTGCCTAAAATCAATAACTAAGATCTTTATTTAATCAAAAGCCAAGTAAAAATATACTGAATGAATGAATCATGGAAAACTCCATACTAGTCAGTGAAATTTCAAGATACATTTCCCTGACTGTGAAGACTTTCCAGTAAGATTTGGCAGACAACCCCCCTAACATGTAAAGTGGTGAGCTATGGCATCAGTCTAGGTGTGGAAGACCCCTCCCCCACTACTAGATTTGTGACCCTAGATGTGTCACTCAGTGCCTATGAGTCTCAAGGCTTCATTTATTAAAAAAAGAGTAATAATTCCTACTCTGCAGAGATTTTGGGGAAGATTAGAAATAATGTATCTAAAACATTTAGCCTAATACCTGACTCATGGAAGGAAATAAAAATATATTATTTGAAATGCGTGAGTTTTTGTTAAATGAATATTACAGATAATAAATTGCTTAGTAATTTAGAGAAATACAGTTAGCTACTAGCAGTGCCTGAGAATATAGAAATGATGTAATAAATATTGATCAATGAGTTGAACAGTGGATATTGAATGCATTCCCAAAACACATGAAATAATTTTAAAATATTGTTTGATGATGATGTTCCCATTGGCCAGGTTTTCACATCTGATTTATTCCATTGGTGGGAAGAGTGAAATAGTGATGCACTGTGACATTAAACATGGCCAATCATACTATTTTAAAAAAAAAAACTAGTCTGAGGATCTTAGAAAAATACTACAAGCAGCCAAACCCAGTGAATCATAGCAAGAGAAAGTTCTTGAGAAATGGTTTGTTATGTAGGTCTAGTTGAGTCATTGTAAAATAGCATGAGTTCTGTAATGCATCAACGTGGTAAGGCTTCAGAGAAACTAAGAGAAAAGTAAGCACAGGCATGCTGGGAAGTGACATAATGGATGAGGCGTTGATGCAGCATGGCTCGACCTGTTTTCACATGGATTCCGTGTAAGGTAGAAAGGCGAAAAGTAACTTCTCTCCTAGAAAATACCCCCCAGCTTCCCAGAAAGAGAAACCCATGTTTTCTATTTGCCTGCTTAGTGTTATGTACTCATTTTACTATGACTTCCTGAACACGCCCTGAAAAACAGTGACTCTCTGAACTCGTAATGAATTCCACTAATCATCTTTTATTCATAAAATTACTTTCATAGAAACACTTCAATGAACCCCTAAAGCATATTCACTTCTCACTCAGACAGTGGGTCTACGTACCTTCTAAAATCTTGAAAATCTTCTCCGTCTTCCCCGGCATTAAGAAAGGCTGATGCTGTCCCTGTATGAGACGTGCCTGCCCATGATTTTTTGCCCAGCATCCCTGCCACTTACGCGTATCGGTTTTCATTTGGCATCCTGCGTGTGCTCACAGGGACTCTTCCCTATCACATCACAAGCTATAGAACAGCTGAGCCTTTCAGGGCTTTTTTTTTTTTTTTTTTTTTGTCACTTTATACAGGGCTGAATTATAGAGATGGACAAAAATGGAATAAAACGGATCCCATTGCACATATTGGCTGCACTCCTTTGGTTTTGTGCAAGAGCCCTCCAAATCCAACCATAGGATGTCAATGAACTGAGCATCCAAACATATTTGTAAGAGTCAGGGCTCAGGCCACCTGAAAGTATCTGATATCTCTCTTTGGCAAGTTCGCACATTTTCTTAGAAATAGAACTACTTTTAAATCCTTCTACTGTACAATGAGTTCATGTGAGGACAGACATTCTTTACTTGATACCACACCTTTTCAGAGACTTTAAAGGCTGGATATGCTTACCTTGTTCATAGGACTGAGGATATCAAATGTTGTTTTAAGATTGATTTGTATTTATGTAAGCCCTGGTGTTATAACTTAAATACTTACACCAGTCTTTTGTGGTTTTTTAATTTTTTTTTCCTCCTGAGCTACAAAGCCTGTGACCTGTCATGCCATACTGAGACATAAAGAATCTATAGTCACATTACAGGCTTGGAACGTATGCTTAATAATGTGTTCCCAGGGGTCTTAATTGTTTAGCTAAGCTCTCCCAATTGGTTTACAATTTCTATCTCCTTTCCCCTCCCTTTCTTCCTTCCTCAACTCAAACATGACACTTGCACTGGTTAATAGTCAGAAATGTTTGATTTAAAAAAAGGTTTCCAGTTTTTCATTTCCTCTCCCAACAAGCATTTTATGTATGTACATCTACTCTAATATGTCTTTAGAGGTTTAGGAGAAAAAGTAAGGCTAAGCACTCCTTGAATTGTAAAAACTAAGAATTTTGGGAAGGGTGGCAAAAACAGGGCAGTCATCTGCCCCAGACATTCACTTGCCTCAATTTTCTGGGACCCTGACCACCACATACTAGAAATAAAGCAGCAGTCTGATGACTTGATGGGCAATCATCCTAGGGAAAGCCAAGTAACTTGTCTCAGCTGTATCACCATCTGGGAAGGATGTCATTATGAGATAGTTTATTAGGTGCTGGAGCCAAAACATGAAGGAAATATCACAAGAAACATTAACTTAGAAAATGGAAAGCTTCCCAAGAATCCAAAGCATTTGCTTGTAATTCGGAGTGCTGTTTTCTACCTTTGGAACTAGAATGAGGCAAACTAATAATAATAAAAATAATAGCACTTTTAATAATAGTAATACTGACACTTAGTAAAATCTTGAGAGCCTATATTTTGCTACTGTGCTAAGCACTTTCCATATATTATCTCTTCCCTTTTAATCCTCACATCAACCATGTGAGATATTATCTCCATTTTACAGATAAGGAAACTGAATAATTGAATATCTAATTAATAGCTGATTAATAGTAGTAATAGTTACAATGATAACAGCAATAACAATAATAAACACTATTTTAAGGATATAAGTTACCCAATTTAATCTCAATAACAAGTCAATAATATAGGCTCTAGAATTAGAAACTTTACACAAGAGGAAACTGAGGCACAGAGAAGTTAAATAAATTTCCCAAGGGTACTCAGCAAATAAATGGTAGAGCTGGGGTATGGATGCAGAAATTAGTTTCATAATCAAGGCCACTAAGCATTATGCATCTCCCAAGAAGCAAAGTATAAATACATGTAGATATAGTTCATCAAAACCCACCTCCTACCAATAGCTTCTCATTTACTCTATTTCACTGATAGAACTCAGGTGGTATTGGGATGAATAAAATAGTGTACTCCTGGTTGCTAAAGCTCTCTAAGCATGACATAAACAAATCAGCTAGAGAGACAAACCCTTTCCGATTTGCCCAGTACATTCCCAGTTTTTAGACAGTCCCCACATCCCAGGAAATCCTTCAGTTCTGGATAAACTGGGACAGTTGGTAATAGTAATGTGGACCATAAACATTGCTTAACTGGTACCCTTACCCCTCCACCCTCCAATATCAATTTCGACTGGATGTTACCAAGAAGAGAAATAAGGGCTTCCCTGGTGGCGCAGTGGTTGAGAATCTGCCTGCCAATGCAGGGGACACGGGTTCGAGCTCTGGTCTGGGAGGATCCCACATGCCGCGGAGCAGCTGGGCCCGTGAGCCACAATTACTGAGCCTGCGCGTCTGGAGCCTGTGCTCCGCAACAAGAGAGGCCGCGATAGTGAGAGGCCCGCGCATCGCGATGAAGGGTGGCCCCCCCTTGCCACAACTAGAGAAAGCCCTTGCACAGAAACGAAGACCCAACACAGCCATAAAAATAAATAAAATAAAATAAAATAAAATAAAATAAAGAGAAATAAGACATCCATCATTGGAAGCCTAGCAAATATACCCTATCCTAAGGATCCTGTTATAACGCTTAGCAACTTTGTGGCTTTCAATATCCCAACTTTTATGCCTAAGAAAGACAGTAAACCTGAACTGAGATTAAGGAATTCATAGCCACTAAGAAAGAAGTATACCACATGCACCATTTAATTCTTTCTAAATGTTTTCCCTTCTCTATCATACTGCATGAAAGCCAGTCCTATCTTGTCTGGGCAGACAGGCTAGGTCCTAAAGGCTGTGACCTTCACTAAGAATTTGGGCTGAGAGTTAACAAGGGCCTTCTGCCAGGGTACCCAGAGAGTGACCTCTTGTCCCTGGAAAGTCTGTGAGAAAAACTTCTCCAATTAAATTAATTTGTGTGTTTGAGAAAGCCAGTCCTAGCAGCAAATGTTGGAAAACACAAAGACAGTGGCACATCTATACCTGGTGAGGTTTGGCAGGTAATAGGACCCATATATTTAACAATATCAGTAATCACTCTTAGTAAACAGAGCCCTACCATCCTGAAAAGAAAATTGAAACAACTTTACAGCACTACATGAAAAATCCATATTATACTAAAAGCAAACAACCTGCTCATTTGCATTCACACATTCTCACAGTAAGCATTTTTGCCTGTTATATGCTGACTATGCTCTAGAAGCTTGAAAGGGGTAAAAGTCATTAAGATAAAAATATGAAGCAAAATGTGCTAAAAGTACTATGGACAAAGTGCCATGAGATTGAGATGAACTCGGATGTGGAAGCCTTGAAGTCAGGACTGAGTGTGCTAAGGAGACCAGGAAAAGGAGAGCCTTGCAGACAGAGCAAATGTCACATGCAAAGGTGAGAAGTTCACATGAACATGGTGTTCTACAGGAATCTCAAACAATTTTCTGTGGATGGGGCATAGCGTGGGAAAGAGGGGCTAGAGGTAAGACTGGCAAAACACATAGCTTTGGACACTATTTGGATAGCAGGCTTTCACATTTGTGTTATGAATGCAATAAGCATATAGTACTAATTTTATTAATGATGATACTAATAAGTAATTAATTGAGCACTTACTATGTTCCAGGCACTTTGCTACAAGCTTGACTTGGATTTTCTCTGGTTAGCGTAATTTATCTATTACTATGAAAAGTAAACATGTTATTCAGAATAATAAAAAATAAAAAAGTAGTGAGAAGAGTGGCGATGTTTTACATTCTTGCAAATTTGTTTTCTTCCCAGCTTTATTGAGATATAATTGACATATAACTTTTTGTAAGTTTGAGGTGTACAATGTGATGACTTGATATACATGTGTATTGTGAAATGATTACCACAATAAGGTTAATCAACACATACATCACCTCACATAGTTACCTATTTTTTATTTATTTTTTTGTGATGAGAACTTTTAGCAGCTTTCAAGTATACAATACAGTATTGTTAACTGTAGTCACCATGTTTTGCATTAGATCCCCAGAACTTATTTATCTTATAACTGGAAGTTTGTACCCCTTGACTATTATCACCCATTATCTACCACTGCCCCCACCCCTGTCCCCAGTAACTACCAATCAAATCTCTGCTTCTATGAGTTTGGGTTTTTTGTTTTTTGTGTTTTTTTAGATTTTTTTATGTAAGTAAGATCAAACAGTATATTTTTCTCCATCTGATTTATTTCACTTAGCATAATTCCCTGAAAATGCATCAAGTTGTTGCAAGGATTTCCTTCTTTCTCATGGCTGAATAATATTCCTCTGTGTGTGTGTGTGTGTGTGTGTGTGTGTGTGTGTACACATACATACATACTGCATTTTCTTTATTCATTCACCCATTTACAGACACATAGGCTATTTCTATGTCTTGGCTATTGTAAATAATGCTCCAGTGAACATAAGGGTACAGATCTCTCTTCAGGATATTTCCTTTGGATTTATACTTAGAAGTGGAATAGCTAGATCATATGGTAGTTCTATTTTTAATTTTTTGAGGAACCCCTATACTGTTTTCCATGGCAGCTGTACCAATTTACATTCCCCCCAACAGTGTCTGCCCAAGTTGGGGAGCAAATTTGTACTTCCACTCAAATGATGAGCATAGTCTCCAATTCTGCCCTCCAGGAAGCATGGGCACAGATGCCCAGGAGCTGCAGAGCATATCCTAAGGACCACTTGGGCTGGAAGCCAAGCCAGCAACTGTTGAGCATAGCCTCTGGCCTTGTATAACCAGTAAAACAATGTAAAACAATGACCCTGAGCACCCTCAGAGCCCAGCTTGCAGTACCATCCAGCCACGGAGCCCATTCTACCATCCACCCAGCCGCAGAGCCCAGCATGTGGCCTGCTGGTTTGATGGACACAGCCTGAAGCCTTGTCCAGGCAGGGAGTCCATCAGTGACCCCTTCCAATCATGGAGCATAGCCTGTGGCCCTACCCAACCTGGGCATCTGGACAGCAACTCCGTCTGCCTGGGGAGCCCAGACAACGCACCCGCCCTGTGCCCTCAGAGCAAAGGGAGTAACCATGTCTGACTAGAGACCCCACACCCAGCTGAAATAAAAGGATGCTAATTAGCATCGTAAAAACATGAACGTGCAAAACTCATCAGTAAAGATAAATATATAAGGTCAGATTTTCTAATATTGTAATAGTGGTATGTAAATCACAACTCTAGATTAAAAATTAAAAAGCAAATGTGTTAAAAATAAACATAGCTACAATAATTTACTATTGGATACACAATATAAAAAAGATGTAAATTGTAACATCAATAACCTAAAATGTGAGGGGCGGCAAGAAGTAAAATGTTCTGGGTGCTATTGAAGTTATCAGCTTAAAATAAGATGTTGTGAGGTATTTTGTGTAAGTATCATGGTGACCACAGAAAAAACCCTGTGGTAGAAACAAGAAAGATTATGATAAAGGAGTTGGAACATACAGCCACAGAAAGTTATCAATGCACAAAGGAAGACAGCAAGAGAGGCAGCAAAGAACAAAGGATCTACAAAACAGTCAGAAAACAGTTAACGAAATGGCAATAGTATTAAGTCCCTACCTATCAATAATTTAAACATAAATGGATTAAATTCTCCAAACTTGCAAATTTCTTAATGTCGGGCTTAAATATAGCTGGTTCTAATATCTGCATCTGCATTATATACATGATATGCTGTTTTTGGTTGAAGTCTATCTACTTGTTATGTATTGAGCTCTATGCTGGACAGCAGAAATATGATGATGAACAAAACAAATGTGATCCCTCTATTCATAGAGTCTACAGCCTATGGAGGGATGCAGTCTATCAACCATGGTTACACCGATAACTTCCTAACTGCTCCTGCAATAACAGCTCCAAATGAGGAGCAAAGGATGCAGTGAGAGTACCTGACCAGGGAGACTGATCTAGGGTAAGGAATCTGGGATTAGGTGATTTGAAGATATAACCACATTACAGCCTTCAGAAAAAAAGAAATGCACATTTTCGTATCTTCATTTAAAATGTTCATTTTTAAAAATAAAATTCATTATTAGCAAACTCACATTGAAGCAATCAGCCAGACAGATGGAAACTTTGCATTCAAAGCAGATTCATGTCTTTCTATCAGCTAGCAATTAGACATGTGAAAGCATATTCTTAAACCATAATGTGTCAAAGATTTGCAGATTTTAAAGCAATACTGTCAAGCTGCAAAACTTATGAAATTATCCACTTTTTTTTATTACTGCCTTTGATTTATATGTCCCCAAAAGCAAGGCTTGGAGATCTTCCCATTTTGTTATTGCAGTCACTAGAGAAAATTGAAAACATAACATTTTTTTTAACCATCTTAAAATTGTATTAGAGTCTTTAAGGGGATCAAATTTTTATTAATTTATTCTCTTTGGTGTACCGAATATCCTGCTTTCTTAGTAGCAATAACGACAATAAAAAGACTATTTTAGGAATCTGGAAATGTCTAGTCAACTCTTCTTTTGAATTTTGAACCAGGAGCCAGAGATAAATGAGCAGCCCTATAATGTTAGACCGGCAAGCACAGTGCAAACTGTTGGTTTAAATTAGCCTCAGCTACTTCCTCTCTCAAATCCAGACCTAGAAACTACATACAGAATTTCAGAGCATCACTGTAACTCAGCTGAGCACTAGGAAGATTCCAGCCTGCCCCTGTAGGGCAAGGAGCTCTGACCTGGTAGACAGAAGCAGAGCAGATAGATGAGGGAGGCCTGAGGACAGGCAGATCCCAAAAAGCCAAGTGGAATCTGAGTCAAGCGAGTCCTGTGACTCTTGGTTCACTCCTTCGTCGTCTCCTCCTCCTCGGCCTCTGGAAAGTGGGCTAGTGGAAGAGGAGAGAAAAGACTAAGGAAAGAACTTGGAAAGAGGGAGAAAACATTCGCTTCTTCCAAATAGAATGGGACTTAAAATCAGGGTCCAGGAGTAAATAGCTTCTCTTCGTTGTTACCTTCGTAATTTCTTTCTGCCGGGGCCAGCGCTAGAAACAGAGGCATGTAAAAGGCGCTCTCCAGAGAACCTCTTCTTCTCTCCTGTCCTCCGCACCTTCAGCTAACCCATTAACTTCGGCTTGAAAAGCTGACATGTTCGTATGAAATCTAGACTTCCAGTCTTCTCTGAAATCGATCCTAGGAATGATTTACAAATAATGAGGTTTCAACATGGTACGAGGTGAAGAGCTTTGTTATCAGAGACCCACCCCTCCCCCAACACACTCCCCCAAATGATATAACCTTTGGTGAATTAACTTTCTGAAACACAGTTTCCTCTATCTAATTGGGTAAAGTAATATTAGCTCAAATCTTTTTTAAAAAAATTCAAATGAGAGTACATGCACATGCAGTAATTAAATAAATCACTATTCAAATAAATATTCAATTATTTCTTATTGATTACAACTTTATTTGAAGGTCGGTAAGAGGTATAATGTCATTGATGGTATACAGAATGCACTTTATTCAGTTTTTCAGAATTTTCAGTAAAGTTCCTAGGGATGTGTACTCTTAAAGATATTTCTAATTTAATTCCTCCCACCCTCCCTCCCTCCCTTCATCCTTCCTTCTTCCCTTTCTTCCTTGCCTCCATTCTTTCTTCCTTTATATTTTTCTTTCCTTTTGGAGGGATGGGGTGGTCCAAAGAGTATGCCCTTTTTTGTATTAAATGATGTGTATAATTTTAAAGCTCCCTTGGGTGTAGGATTCTTTGTACTATCTATAGAGACTTTAGTGCTTTATTTACAAAATGCCCAGTTAAAACCTGATTCATCATAATTCAGCCTTAACATCAGAATTGGAAATGCATGAGTAGTCCATGCACTTGTAATTTAATAGTTACCTAAATTACTAATAACACTCTGAACTGAGGGCTATTTACTGTCCAACACTGATTTTTATTATACTCCATATATCACTGCAAGGGAGGCAAATATTTTACAAAGTAAAAAACAAAAAACAAAAAAAACCCCTCAACTCTGAGATTCTAAGATAATTACTCTAGTAAGTGTTTTAGTTTCTAAACACACAGAGACAAAATTGAGTGCTTTTCATTATTTCAGACTTAATTTGTCATTCTTTTTCAATTTTTTTGGTTTCCTTTAAAATATAACCATATGACTTTAATACACTACCAGTTTATTACAACTTTCATAAGTTCACTAGTGTACTTTAATTGCTCCCTCCTCCCTCTCTTCCTTTTTTCCTCCCTTTCTTCCTTTCTTCTTTCTTTCCTTTTTTCCTACCTTTCTTCCCTCCTCCTTTGTTTTGAATCTTAGTCTACACACTTTCCTCAAACAAATGTTTGCAACACTGTGTTAAATATATAAAACAATAACAAAAAAGAAATAGTGGACCTATGAAGGTAACAGAAGTCAGTATAGGCCTAGGCAGAAAAGGAGAATGTATTTCTCCATTTTGCCTTAAACACATGCTCCATTTTTATTTTATTTACATAGAAATCAATGAATCTATCCATATGTGACCATGTAGTGAGTCCATCCTCAGGAAGGAAAAAAATACTCATTTTTCAATTTTAAGTATTAATCTGTAGAGCCCGATACACCACTTATTTATCTGTGGTATATATAGATATATATATAGATTAAGTAAAATTGCTCCCAGAAAAAAAAAAAAATTACTGGTTTACCATTGAAGGATATGTTAGGATATCTTTTTTTTTTTTAAATAAATTTATTTATTTATTTATTTTTGGCTGTGTTGGGTCTTTGTTGCTGCATGAGGGCTTTCTCTAGTTTCAGCAAGCAGGGGCTATTCTTCATTGTGATACGTGGGCTTCTCACTGGGTTGGCTTCTCTTTGTTGTGGAGCACGGGCTCTAGGTGCATGGGCTTCACTAGTTGTGACACGTGGGCTCAGTAGTTGTGGCGCAGGCTTAGTTGCTCCACGGCATGTGGGATCTTCTCGGACCGGGGGTTGAACCCATGTCCCCTGCATTGGCAGGCGGATTCTTAACCACTGCGCCACCAGGGAAGTCCCATTAGGATATCTTTTTTTTTTTTTTTTTTTTTTTTAATTTTATTTATTTATTTATTTATGGCCGTGTTGGGTCTTCGTTTCTGTGCGAGGGCTTTCTCTAGTTGCGGCAAGTGGGGGTCACTCTTCATCGCGGTGCGCGGGCCTCTCACTATCGCGGCCTCTCTTGTTGCGGAGCACAGGCTCCAGACGCGCAGGCTCAGTAATTGTGGCTCACGGGTCCAGTTGCTCCGCGGCATGTGGGATCTTCCCAGACCAGGGCTCGAACCCGTGTCCCCTCCATTGGCAGGCAGATTCTCAACCACTGCGCCACCAGGGAAGCCCTAGGATATCTTTTGAAGCTGTGGTGGTAGGGGAATTCTGCTGTTGTGTTTACTCAGAAAATACTTTTATCTCAGTTACCAAGATAAATTTCAGCACATGTAGCACCAATTAGTACATTCAATATGGTCACACAGCTTTGTAATAACACTTCCCATGCTCTTCCACTCCCATATTAGAAAAAGGCAGACATTTCCAGATTTTGGTTGCACAACACAGCTGTAGTGGGAGGGCCTCGCAAATAACTGGTCTGGATATTTTGGCCCCATAACTTATCTTTTTTTATCATTGTTATGCTCCTAACATAAGTCGTAGTTTGGGCAATAGCTCTGCCAAATTCTTTGGGGGTTTTTTTGGTTTTAAATATTTTAAAAAGCTCTTAGTTATATTAAGTCTAACTCTCATATATGGTTGTAAAAAAATTTGTTCGTAGATGTTAAAAAATCTCGTGTACTGGGAAATATTTCAATGGAGTAGCATGATATGTTTATTTAACTTAAATAAATTCAATTATATGTGTGCAGAGGGCAGAGAAAGAGAGAGAGAGAAAGGAAAGGATCAGTTGATTTTGTCCTCTGTCCACAGGGTGAATTTTTGGCTCTGAGTGAGCATGAAACGGAAGACATGAATCTGCTGTTTGCCTGGTTATCTCAGTTCCCCACCACCTGAGTGTGAGTATCTTGCTGTGGTAAGTGTAATTTTTAAACACACAGTAAATATTTTTTTCTGTGACATGGTCTTTAAATGCCTTACATGCAAGCCAGCTGTCATCTGGTAATTAACCAAAAAAACAGAATTCTGTACTAACACTGGAGAAAAAATTGTGTTGGACTTAACTAATTCCCACATGAGATGCTACTACGCTGTGAATCCATCATTAGTAGTTGGAACCATAATTTAGCTAGTATCATCAACAATTTTTTGCAAATTAGGAGAAAATTATAGTGTGAGTGGGAAAAAGAACCTTGTTACTAAGATGCTGTTAAATAGTTTGGTTTCCATTTTATAATTAAAGTAAGATGCTGAAGACATTTTTAAGCTGAGACTGGGCTCTCGTGCAAATCTGAGATTGCCGGAATCTAAATCAAGGCCATAGGTTTGCTTAGTGAAAGTGCTAAAAAAGAGTGAATGCTTAATAAATGCTATGGCTACTTGTAGAAACTGAGTTTTAAGTTAATAAAAACAGTATTATCTGATTGGACAAAGTAAACAGGCAACTTGATTTTTTTTCTTTTTTTCTCTTTTGCATTTTGTTATTCTTAATTAATGATGCCCATATTATTATACATTGGAATATAAGTATAAAGGTTTAGTTCACATATCACAAATTGAGAAAAAAAATTCACCAAAGTTTTTTTTTAAACTAGCCCCTCATCATTTATTGTTGAACAAAACTTATTTAAATATACTAGTTACTTAATGAAGAATGAAGAGGGGTTAAATTTTTAAAAATGTAATAATAGCAGTAGTAGTAAACATCAATTGAATACTTTGTATGTGATTGGCATGGTGATAAGTGCTTTCCTCACATTATGTAACAATCTTCAGAGCATGTTTATGTAATGAGTATTATTATTATTATTATCGGCCACACTTTACCAATGAGAAAGTTGAGGGGTAGAGAACTTTGCTAATTTTTCCAAGAATCACAAAGAGTGTTAGAGCCAGTTCTTAATCTCTCTAATCTCAAAGCCCATTTAATTAACTACTATACCATTCTGACACACACAAGGACATTAGAAACAGACCCAAAAACAATTTAGAAAAATTAAAGGATGGATGCTCATTAAATTAGAAGTAGATATGCTTCATTAAAAATCCTTCTAAGTCATTACTTTTTTGTATATTCTTTTCATTCTTAAACTTTGTCTCACATTCCTTCTGCCCTGCTGCCTTAGAAATTAATGTGGTCATCTTTTCGGTGTTGACTCCCTCTTTTGTGGTTGTTTTTGTTAGGAATGGTACATGTCAGTCTCCTTTGGCTCACAATGAGACACCAGACTTGCACGGCAAGAATGCAGAGGCAGTGCCAGGAGGGGCAGCAGGAGGTGGTGGCATTCCAGCACCACTTATGTTTGACTCCATTAGTGGTCAAGTTTACTTGTTCCCAGAATAATGAAGATGTAATTGTGAACTTAACTTCCAGGCTGGTAGTCACTTCTTCTTCTTCACAGTTAAAAGAGTTGCTTATACTCCCAGCCTCCACCACTGTACCAATTTTTTGTTTGGGGCACTCCATTCTCCCTTCTGACCCACCACACTTTGAAACTTCTTTGCCAAGGTCATAAATCATCATTTTGTTGCTAAATCAAATGACTATTTTACATTCTTTTTTGTAGTTGACTTAGCACCATCATTAGTCACAACTGACCATTTCCAACTTCTTGAATATACTCTTCTGTTGGTTTCTTTAGCACCATAATTTCCTATCACCTTCCTGGACATTTTTCTGTTTTCCTATGTCCATTTTATAATGTGTGGATTACATGACTGCAGTGGACATTTTTAGCCATTCAATCTGGCCACAGAGGTTGAATTAGGGATTCCACATGACCCAAATCAGGTCAAATAGAGCCAAGGAGATTCTTTCCTAGAACTTCTGTTGAAGCCATCAGGGAAGAATTATGTTCTTTCTACTGGGATTGCTGGTGGTGAGAATGATGTTAAGTACAGTGTTGCTAGAGGTCAGAAAAATGAGGCCATTACTGTGGAAGCAGATAAATACTAAGTCCTGATTAATTCATTTAAGTCCCAGATCCAGATGGGTCTGAAATCTTAAGTATACTTATGGATTTTTCCATAACATGAGGCAATACATTTCCTTGATTATATGGGTGAGCTACTGTGTCATTTGTAAATGAAAGAGTCTTTCATGATAAGATATTCGCCTCCCATCTACCCATCCATTCCCACTGAACTCTAGACTCCGTAAATATAATTTTCTATTAGAAATCTCATTTTAGATGTCTCACAGGCCCCATACACTCAACATGCTCACTTCTATCCACCTAGTATCCCAACCAGAAACTTGAGCATGATCTTTGACTCTTTCCTCTTCCTTAGCCACAGCCCCCCATTTCCAAATCGATCCCCCAGTCCTATTTACCTACTTCTAAGTTGTTCTTTATTCCATCTAATTCTCCTCATCTTCATGGCCCCAACATAGGGTACACCACTATCTCTTGCCTAAATTACTTTAAGTTTCCTAACTGATTTGCTTGCCTCCAGTCCATTTTTTGCCTTGCAGTCACGGTGATGTGTGTCCAAAGGGCAAATATAATTATAATCTTCTGTTTAAGACTTTATATGGCTCTCCTCTGCTCACAGAGTACTATGAACCCAAACCCTTCACCATGGCTCACATCATGATCTGGTCCCTGCTTACCTCTTCAGCCTCAGCTTCTGTTAGTCCGTCCACCCACGCAATCTTCTCACACACGGAACTACGCTTAACCCCAAAAGGACCGTGCTCTCTCTGGACTTGTGGAATGCCATGCTCTTTCCTTTGCTTTAGAACATCTTCTCCACTGCTGTGCCTGGTATAATTCTATGTACCCAGAGGAAAACTTCTATCAGGCACTGCACTCCTTTAACACAACTTCCAAGTCTGAGTTAAATGCCCTTATTTGTGCTCCTTGAGCTACTCAACCACATTCACCTACTGTAATTTTTAATTGCCTATTTACGTTATCATTGCCAATTTATATCACTCAGCCTGAAAGAAAACCACTCGAGAGCAAGGGTCTCAGTGCCTTCAGCAGCGCTGCTTCATAACTACTTGTGTAAATGAATGAATGAAGAGTGATTAAGCAATCAGTCATGCCATAGAATCGACAGAGATTGAGTTTTCCACTTATATAATTGTATAAGCCTCTCTCCAGTATATTCTAAGCAGCTTACGCTGGAACAAAAGTTTAAAAAATGGGGTCTTTGGATACAGGAATTTCAGATCTTACTTGAAACTTTTTCTCTTCCCAAACTCATTTGATTGATGTTACACTTAAAATTAGGCAAAGGTTTATATCAGGGAAAATGAGGGCATGCCCTTAATTTTCCAAATCCATTTTCTTATTGAAACACAGACCTTTTGACCCCAGTTTACATATTCATTTTTAAGCTTAAGATAATAAAATTATACAACAGATAGGTTGATAGTTCATGAAGGAAATTATGCTGCTCTGGGATAACTGACTGAGTGCTTTACACAAAACATCATAGCTGAGAGGCTGCCCTGACAAGCCCAATGCCTCAAGCAAGAGATGCCTGAGGGCGGGAGGACACAAAGCAAAAGAAATAAAGGACACTGAAGAGAACCCAGTTCTCAAGCCCCCAGCCCTTCTGACCTCTCCTCACCACACACACACACACACACACACACACACACAGAGCCTGTTTCTAACCTATTACTTGTTGGTTACCAAGCATGAATTCAGATTTCAGTGATTTGGGTTTCTTGGCCCCTAAAGAAACAATAATTTGAATCTTAAAAACCTGTCAAGGAAATTTCCTATTCTTTATTCCTTATTTCTTATTAAGGAAAACAAAGCACCAAACATAAGGAACAGAAAATTCAACAAAATGTTTGCGAGATGCAAAAGTTCCCAACTGGCTTCCTTGAATATACTTTTCCTCTCCTCCAATCTGATCATCGCAAAGATGTCAGAGCAATATTGCAAAATTCAAAACTGATCAGATTCTGCTTCAAGCTCTTCAACATCTGCCCATTACCTTTGGGTTAAAGCCCCTAATCCACAAAATGCCTCTCTTTCTCACCACATGCTGGTCCATGTAGACAGCCCTTCACTTCCTTGAAGGCACCATGTTTTTCTCTGTCCCAGGCTTTTGCACATGCTCTTCTTTCTGCCTGAAATGCCTTGATACTCACTCCTCTACTTGCTTAATTAAATATTACCCACCTATCAGTTCAAATCTCTTTCTCAAAGAAGTCTTCTCTGAGTTATCAGAGTGGGTTAAGTCACTCTTACCTTTGACATCTCCTTTCCATGACCTTATTGGAATTACTTATTACCCTTATCAAATTCCATGTTAGATTATAAACTCCATGAAGACAAAGACTGTGTCTGGTCATTTTCTTTGAAGCTCTGTTACTTCTCACAGTATCTAACAGCTACTGGTGGTTCATAAATGTTTGTTGAATGAGTAAGTATTAATTCGGGGGAAAGAGATTAGATGTGTATGTAATTCACAGATCAGGGAAGGTCTCTCAGTAAGGCTTTGTTGTCAGTTGCTTTGGCAGGAACCAGCTCTAATCTGGGCCAATTTCTTAAGCTGTATTCCACAGCATCTTGTCTCATGGCTTATTAAAAATTTGCTTAAATTTTAATATATATATGGATATACTTAATCAGCTTTTCCTCCGTGTTACTAAATATCCTTCTGTTACCAAAATGTATGCATGGACAACTTTGAGATCATATAAAATTACTAATCCTGGATGCTGAAAATCTTTTATAATTGTGGTCACTTAGCCCAACTGAGAGGTGTGCCAGTCCTCCTATATTTTATCAGCATTTTATACCACAATTAAAATCTTCCTGCGAATTTCCCGCCCCATCATTCTCTGCAATATCTCTAGTTTCTGATAGCACGTAGCCTCAAATAAGTTTCAGTGATCACTTGAAAACTAGCCTCACCAGAGCAGTCTAGAGAAAATCTTGTTTCTGCAGGTAGATCAAGGTAGTAGCCCTTAGTCAGCTATCTCCTGCCTCCTACATACCCTCTTTTCTTCTAGGAAAGAATCCAGTTTCTTAAGTTGTAGATCTGGTTGGATTAATTCCCAATTTCCAGCCTAATTCTTACACTTTCAATTTTTTAAAACTACTTACATAGTTTAAAATGTGAAATAGTTATATAACGTTTATAAAGAAAATCAGTTTGTTATTTCCTACAGCTTAACTCTTTATTTTTTCTAAGATTTTCTTTTAAATTTATCTTCTAAATTCTCCTTTGAATTTTTTATTTCTACTCCTCAATTTTTAATTTCCAAGACTAGCTTTTTTCTCTGAATCTTTCTTACTGCTTCCTGCTCTTATAATGCAATTTAATTTCTCTTCAATTATAGTTTCTACAAAGAGTCTTTTCCTGTTCCTTTCACTGTCTGTTTCAGTTTTTCTTTTTTTTTTTTTTTTTTAATTGTTCATTTTGATTTCTGCCTTTCATGTTAGAGGATTTTCTCTCAAGTTTGGTGATTGTTGGCTGCCCGTTTATCTTTAAAAGAGGCTAAAATGCTAATTGGATGTTCAGTGAATGAAAACAGGCTTGTCTACTTCTGGACTTCACCATAGTGTGATCTGGCTGGGCTGTTTCATTGGAGAACCAGTATTGAAGACTATCAATATCTACAGATTCCTTTTCTTAGACTGGGCAGTTTTCCAGAGAGGAATTCTGTAATGTCCTGCCTGAAGGGAATGAGACTGGCTACCAGCTACTCATTCATAACTAAATGAGTCAAGGAGGCCCACTATTTATATATAGCCTTTTACTTTGCTCCCCTATATTTCTTGTATATGGTGTCCCTCATTTTCAGCTTTCTAGAAGACAAAATCTAATCTTCTACTGTGGTATACAGGGGAATTTCCTGTGAGGAGCATGGGAGCATGGGAGTGGATCTGGGGTTTGAACTACTATTTAAACAGATTTTTAAAATAATTTCCCCTTACAAGCCCCAGCTTTGCCCTACTCCACTTTAGGGTAACTGGTGTTTCCTATTCCTGAGTTTTTCTGGGCTTCTGCATTGTGACTAGCTTGCTTCAGAGGTTCCCACCCTTCTGGATGAAGCTTCAGCTTTCTCTGGTCTTTTAAATCAGTCATTAAAAGACTGATTAAGCTTCTAAAACATAGTTATCACCTTTCTCCTGTATATTTTTTCCTTGTAGGTTTGTACCATTTTTGAAATCCTTTTATGGTCCTTTTAGTATGATTTTAAGAGAAAATACAGGAGTTTATGGTCAATCCACCATATTTAATCAGAACTGTGTAATTTCATTCTTTTTTATTGAGATATAATTGACATATACTATTATATTAGTTTCAGGTGTACAACACAATATTTGATACTTGTATATACTGCAAAATGATCACCACAATAAGCCTACTTAATATCCATCACCATACATAGTTAAAATTTTTTTTCCTTAGGATGAGACCCTTCAAGATTTACTCTCTTAACAACTGTCACATGTACATTACAACATTATTAACTATGGTTACCATGCTGTACCTCACATCCCCATGCCTTATTTATTTTATAACTGGAAGTTTGTACCTTTTGACCATATTTACCCATCTGTAACTTGATTCTTTATAAGAGAATTTCTTAGACTTATACCAATAAATTTACTTCATTCTGGGTATACCAGCCTCCATTTGAAATATCATGATTCCAAAATGGCAATGAAAGTCAATCTCATAGTCATTTCCAAAATTTTCCTCTAAGTGATGATTTTCACAGGACCATCATAGCTTGTCCAGGTCAGGATATGCTTCTCAATATCATGTCTAAATCACTTGGAAACTCAACAACACACTTATAACTAATTTATGAGTAAGAGAGACAGTCTCAAGAGAAATTTAAAAATTTAAATACATTGAATTAAATGAAAATGAGAGTACAACATATATTTTGTGGGATGCTGTTAAAATAGTGCTGAGAGGAACATTCATAGCACTAAATTCTTACAATGGAAAAAGAAAAATTTACAGACTAATGATCTAAGCTCCCATCGCAGGAAACTGGGGAAAACAAAAAACACAGATAAGGGGAGACTACTGTACCCTATTTCCAAATAAGGTCACATTCTGAGGTACAAGAGATTAGGTCTTCAACATATAAATTTTGGAGAAATGCAATTCAGTCCACAACAGGGGGGAACTTCAACTTGTTAAAGAACATGTATAAAAAACCTACAGCTATCATCATACTTAATCATGAAAAACTAAATGCTTTCCCTCTATGACTGGCAACAAAGCAAGGATGTTTACTCTCACCATTGCTATTCAACCTATTATCGGAAATTCTATCCAGTGCCATAATCTAATAAAAGGAAGTGATAGACATACAAATGAGAAATAAACTGTCCCTTTTTATAGATGATATGATGATCTACATTAAAAAAAACACCAAAAACTAATAAATGAGTTCAGCAAGACTGTAGGGTATAATTATACTTCTATATACTAACAATGAACATGTGGAAGCTGAAATTTAAAATACAATGCCATTTACAGTTGCTCAAAAAAAAAATGAAATACTTAGGTGTAAACCTAACATGACTTGTGTAGGATTTGTATGTTGAAAAAATAAAAAATGAAAAATGTTAATGATAGAAATCAAAGAGGTTGAAATAAACAGAGATATACCATGTTTCCTGGATTGGAAGACTCAACATAATAAAGATGTCAATTTATTCCAGTTGCAATTTAATATAATTCTTATCAAGATCCCAGCATGATTTTTTATATATAGACAGGATTATTCTAAAATTAATGTGGAAAGGGAAAGAACAAGAATAGCTAAATCAATTTTGAAAAGGAAGAATAAAATGGGAAGACTCACTCTTCCCATTTCTTCTGTGAAAAACCATGTGGAAAGATGAAAAAACAAACTATAAACTGGCAGAAAATATTTGCAAACCACATATCTGACACAGCACTCATACCCAGAATGTATAAAGAACTCTCAAACTCAACAATAAAAAACCAAACAGTCCAATTAGAAAATAGGCTAAATACGTGAAGAAACACTTCACCAAAGAAGATATATAGATGGCAAGTAAGCACACAGAAATGTTCACCGTATCACTAATCATCATGGTAATGAAAATTAAGAATATGATCAGATACCATTACACATTTATGGAAACAGCTAAAATTAAAAATAGTGACAAAACCAACTGCTGGTGGGGATGCAGAGAAACCAAATCTCTAATACATTGCTGATAGTAATGTAAAATGTTACAATCACTCTGGAAATTGGTTTAGCAGTTTCCATTTAAAAAACTAAACATATGCTAATGTATGGCTCAGCAATTGCACTGCTGAGCATTGTATTCCAGAGAAATGAAAACTTAATGTTCACACAAAAACCTCTATGCAGTTGTTGATAGTAGCTTTATTTGCAATAGCCAAAAACTGGAAATAGCCAGCATGTCCTATAGTTGACGACTGGCTAAACAAACTGTGCTATATTCATACCATGGATTAGTACTCAGCAGTAAAAAGGAAAAAATTATTGATACATGCAACAACTCGGATGGATCTCAAGGATGTTATACCAAATGATAAAAACCAATCTCAAAAATGCATGTACTGCATGATTCCACATATATAACCTTCTTGAAATGATATAATTATAAAGATGGTGATTAAATTAGTGGTTTCGAGGGGTTAGGGATGATGGTAAGGAAGAGGGTAAGTATGATTCTAAAGGAGTAATGTAAGTGAGATATTTATGGGATAAAATAGTTTTGTATTTTGATTTCAGTGGTGGTTAAATGAATCCAGGGCTTTCCTGGCGGTCTAGTGGTTGGGACTCTGCGCTTCCAATGCAGGGGCCACGGGTTCGATTCCTGGTCGGGGAACTAAGATCCCACGTGCCAAAAATAAATAAATAAATAAATAAATAAATCCAATATGCAATTACAACAAACAAACAAAACACTATATACATGTTGTACCAATATCAATGGTTTTGATATTGTATTATAATTATGTAAGGTGTAACCATGAAAAACTGGGTGAAGGATATCTGGCTCCTCTCTCTACTATCTTTGTAGCTTCATGTGAGTTGATAATTATTTCAAAATAAAATGTTAAAAGTAATATATAAAAGCTGGGGAGGGGATAGGATGAGCACATTGGTAAAATAAAACTTTTAATAAATTAATAATTATTAATGCAGAGTGATGAATATGGGACATTTTTATAATTATTCTGATTTTGTGTATATTGGGAATTCTTTATAATGAAAAGTTAGAAAACAAAACCAGGGACTATGTCGTATTTATTTGTGTATCCCCAGTGTTCAGCATAATGGTAGATGCTTAAAAATATTTATTAAATAACAAACTTCAAGAAAGTCAACCTTTCAGTCTTGCTTTCCTCCTTTACAAAATGAACCACATAGTATTTACCTCTCAGGGTCATTGTGCGGGTAAAAAGACAATAAATATGAGCATTTTACACATAAAAGTAATGAAAAAATCATCAGTGAGTTGTGGGGCCACTTCAAGCAACCTAATCTACATGTGCTTGGAGTCTCTGAAGGAGAGGAGCGAGAAGAAAAGACAGAAAATATTTGAGAATATAATGGCCTAAATTGTCTAAATTTGATGAAAACTATCAACCCACAGTTCAAAGAAGCTCAAACAAACCTGATGACAAGAAACATGAAGAAAACTACACCAGGGTGCATAGTAATCAAATATCTCAAAACCAGTGTTAAAGATCAAATTATAAAAGCAGCCAGAAAAAAAGTGACAGGTACATACAGAGGAACAAAAATAAGACTGATCGCATTGTTAGAAACAATGCAAGCAATAAAGCAAGATGGATTAGATAAAATGGATACACTTATAACTTAAAGTTTAGAAAATAAACTTAAAGTTTAGCAAATATAACATAATCCAGTAATATATGAAGAAAAAATACAATATGAGCAAGTGGGATTTCTCTCAGCAATGCAATCTGGGTTCAACATATGAAAACTAGTCAATGTAATTCACCTATTAACAGGTTATAAAGAAAAAAATGATATAGTTGTCTGCATAGATACAGAAAAAGCATGTGACAAAATTCAAAAGCTCTTAGTAAACTAGAAAGCTAGAAAGCTCTTAGTAAACAAGGAATAGACTAGAAAATCCTCAATATGATAAAGAACATCTATGAGAAACCCACAAGTAGCACCATACTTAATAATGAAACACTGGGGCTTCCCTGGTGGCGCAGTGGTTGAGAATCTGCCTGCTAATGCAGGGGACACGGGTTCGAGCCCTGGTCTGGGAAGATCCCACATGCCGCGGAGCAACTGAGCCCGTGAGCCACAACTACTGAGCCTGCGCGTCTGGAGCCCGTGCTCCGCAACAAGAGAGGCCGCGATAGTGAGAGGCCCGCGCACCGCGATGAAGAGTGGCCCCCGCTTGCCACAACTAGAGAAAGCCCTCGCACAGAAACGAAGACCCAACACAGACAAAAATAAATAAAATTTAAAAAAATAAAATAACAAATGTTCAAGTACAATTGGTGTCTAAAAAAAAAAAGAATTCCCCCACCCTTGGTATCTAATCAAGTTCCTTTCTACCTCCCCTTGATACCTAACCAATAAAAAAAAAAAAAAAAAAAATAATGAAACACTGAATATTTTCCCCCTCGACTGGGAAGAGCCAAACATGTCCCCTCTCTCCACTTTTTTTCTACATTGCACTGGAAGACCTAGCCAGGAAAATAAACCCCCTCCCCTGCAAAAAAAACCATACAAATTGGAATAGAAGAATAAAACTGACTTTATTTGCTGTAGGCATGTTTATGTAGAAAATCCTAAGGATTCTACAAAAAAGCAAGAAAAATTTATAAGTGAATTTAGCAAGATTGCAGATTCAAAGCAATTATACAAAATCAATTTTGTTTCTATATATTAGCAAGGCATAACTAGAAGATGACATTTGAAAAACAATACCAGTTAAAATAGGGACTTCCTGGGTGGTCCAGTGGTTAAGACTCTGCACTCCCAATGCAGGGGGCACAGTTTTGACCCCTGGTCAGGGAACTAAGATCCCACATGCTGCATGGCACAGCAAAAAAAAAAAAAAAAATTTCATAAATAAATAATAAAATAAAAATTTGTCTTAAAAATAAAAATACCAGTTTAAATAGCATAAAATATGAGATACTTAGGGACACATTTAACAAAATATGTTCAAATTTTATAAACTAAAACTACAAAACATTGCTGAAATTAATTAAAGAAGATATAAATACATGAGAGATACTGAGTTTTTTAGCAGGGCTTTTAGTATTAAGACTTCAAATTTTTCCCATTATGACCTATAGAATCAATGCTATTCCATTCAAAAACCCATCAGGATTTTTTTGGAGAATTTGACAATGTTATTCTTAAATCCACATGGAAATGCTACATACATAGACTAGCCCAGGTGATTCATGATGAAAAGAGGATTTTTGATGAAAAGACAAAATTGAAAACTTATACTACTTGATTTCATGGCTTACCATGAAACTTTAGTAATCAAAACAGTGTGATACTGGCATTAGGATCAATGTATAGATCAATGGAATAGAAGGGAGAGCAGGAATTTCAACAAAGGAGCTAGAGTAATTGAATGGGCAAAGGATAGTCTTTTCAACAAATAGTGCTGGAATAATTGGATATCTTATACAAATAAGAACTTTGGCCCTTATCTTATATCATATACACAAATTATCCTGAAAGGATTGTAGGCCTAAACATAGGAATTAAAACCAAAAAAATTCTGGAAGAAAGGAGGAGAAAATCTTTGTGGCCTTAGGTTAAGCAAAAAAAATTTTTAGTTATATCACAAAATGCATGAACCATGGGGGAAAAACATGGTTAAATTGGACTTCATTAAAATTAAAACTTTTGCTTTTCTAAAGACACTATTTAAAATATATGTGAAATATATAGCTGGAAAACATTTGTATCCTGATTATAAAAAAGCACAACTATAACTCAATAATTAGAAGACAAAAGTCTGAAAAAAATACACAAAGATTTTTAACAGACATTTCACAAAAAAATATATATAAGTGACTAATAAGCACAGAAAAAATGTTCAACATCATTAGTCATCAGGAAAATGAAAATTAAAAACACAATGAATACCACTCTACATCTACTACAGTGGCTAAAATTAAAAGACTAACAATATTAAATGTTGGCAAGGATATGGAACAACTGGAATGCCCGTGTATTAGTGGAGAGAATGCAGAATGGTACAGTCACTTGGGAAAAAGCAATCCTACTCCTATATATTGATCTAAGAGAGATGAAAACAAAAGTGCACATATTAGCTGTATTCATATTAGCTGAAAATTGGAGACAATTCAAATGCCCAACAACTAGTGAATGGATAAACAAATTGTGATATAGCCATACTTTGGAATAACTATTAAGCCATAACTAGCAACAATATACTGATGCATGCAATAATGTGGATGAAAAAGCATTATACTCAATTAAAGAAGCCACACATAAACACTACATGATATATATTTCCATTTACTTGAAATTCTAGATAATAAAAACTACATTAAAAAAAAAAGATCAGTGGTGTCCAGGGGCTGGAGGTTGAGAGATAGGATATGCTGCAAAGAGGCATGAGGAAGCTTTTTCAGGAGATGGGAATGCTCTGTACCATGAGGGTCATGGTGGTCCCATGACTGTATATAATTTCAAAATTCATCAAATTGTACAATAAGAATTGACAAATTTTACTGCATTTAAATTATTCTTAAATTACAAATATATTTTAACTATATCATAATCAAGGTATAATGTAAATACACACACATATAATTTATATTTATACATCTGGTAGCAGAGGTAGGGTGGATAAAATTGAAAAAAGACTAAAGGATCAACTATACTTCAGTTAAAAAAATAAATTAAAACAGACAAATATCCACTGAAAAAGAGAAAAAGAAAAAAAGACTAAAGGTAGAGAAGACATTAAGAAGTCAAGGTGATCCTGGTAATCCTGTAGAAAGGCAGTTGTAGAGGGAATGGGAATGAAGAACATGAAATACATGTTAGAGATGTTTCAGAATTAGGACTATTCCACAGAACTTGCTAGCCCCTTTTCTTTCTCTTTTTTTCTTCTGGTATAAATAAGAAATCCCTCACCTTAGTCTCAGGCACATTTGATCACGTTTGGTGGTACCACTCACAAGGAATGTACGAGGAAGAAGGAGATTGGGGTATCCATGAGCCTAGCATAGCCATTCTCAGCTGAAAGTAGTGGGAGATTAAGATTGGACAAAATAACCCATGTGCTTTTTTTCACTTTATGTCCACTTTCCCAATTCCCCGCCCCAGGAAATTGTGACACAGTTTTGTGGAGAAAGATTGATTTGAAAACCTCCATACATAATTCTGATTCAGTCTCACTTTCTAACAACTTCAGTTTCCCTCTCCAGAACTTGAGTTGAGACCCATTGATTTAAAATCTGATAAGACATGCCCAGGGAAGAGAGTAAGATCAGCTTTTAGATATGCTGAGTTTGCAGAGGCTGCAGAGAATTCTAGGGGGCATGTGTGACAAGAAATTGAGATTGAAGATATGAGGTTAAGGAAACTGGTTAGAGCTGAGGATGTTAAATTGAAAATTTTCAGTACGGGGATGGTATTTTAAGCCATAGAAGTTGAAGAAATCCTCAAAGAGAGAGAGAAAAAAAAAAAATAGATTTGACGACTGAATTCAATAAATTAACCACAAACAAAGGGCAAGAGGAAAAAGAAGAGTCAGCAAAAGAAACAAAGTAATAGTGATCAGAGAAGTAGGGGAGACTCAGAAAAGTGTGATAACATATTTAGTCAAAGATTGGAACAAAAATATAAGCCAGAGAGGATAAGAGTCACTTGTACTTATGTGATTTACCTGAAAAGAATTCCTCTAACAATCTGTCTTCTATGTTAAAGATGAAGGTGAAAGATCTTTGGAGGCTTCTAAAGACTACATATATTATCTGGATAGAGTCGAGTGTGTAATGGAGAAGAAGAATTATGGCATTTTAAAAGATTTATACTGAGATATTTATGCACTCAGTCTCATGTATGTAATTCATTTGCCAGAACATGACTGATCACTTTGTTTTCAAAGAGAGAAAGAGTAAAACCCTGACAGTTACATGTTCAGATGTCTCAATTTCAACTTCATTTTAATTGTAAAATGCTGTTATGTCATTTCTAAACCAGTTTATAAAGAATTACTTTGACATAATTATGTAATGGCTTCTATCAATCATCTCTTTTGCAATTTTTCAATCCCAGACTTAACTTAAAGCACATTCAGTAGCCTATGCAGCTAAATTGCCTTAAATAAAAGCCATGCTATCAAAAGTAAAGAAACTAGAAAACTTTTAAATCATGTGTATATATGTAGATTCCAAAGAGTTCCAATCATAATTCTTAGTCAAACGTATCAGCCTCAAATGATCTACATGGAGACACTGAAAGCAGTAATAAGTCAGTTCTGTCCAAGAAAGTTTATTTAACATCTATACAATGCCAGACACCCTACTTGATTTAAAAAGAAAGAAGGACATAGTCTCTTTCTTCAAGTAGTTCACAAACTAGTGAGGGAAACACACAGCTGCTCATCAGCTTCATCACTTGAAAGTAATTTATATGTTTTTATACTTATTTAGTTTTGTGAATTTCAAGCAATAAATATGTAACTTTAACTTTTTCAGTACCTCTAATTTAAGATGGCAAAAACTGAAAGAAACAACAACCACAAAAAAAGAAAACTGCATTGGCAAGAACAAAAATAAGTATAGAGGAAATGTAGATAAACTTTCAAATTCTGTTTTTTATAAGTTGGTATCATTTATACCTCTGAACATAATAAGGCTTAAAACTGTACTAAGACTTTTGGGATAGACTATTTTTCTTGAGATGTTTTTCTATACCACATTTGTATCAGTCTAAGTTATGCTGCAGTATTAAAATCTTAGTGGCTTAACACATTAAATGTTATTTCTTGTTGATACTACAAGTCCAGCATGGGTCATCAGGGCTCTGTTGATTACAGTCACTCAGGAACCCAAGCTAATGGAGCCTCTTTTTTTATTTTAGTTTTATTTTTCCAGCTTTATTGAGATATAATTGATATAAGATGTATTTAAGGTGTACATAATGGTGATTTGAAATACGTATACGCTGAGAAAGGATTCCCACCATCTAATAATACATTCAGCACCTCACATATTTATCTTTTTTTTTTTTGGTGAGAATATTTAAGTTCTACTCTCTTAGCAAATTTCAATTATACAATATCATATTATCAACTATAGTCATCATGTTATACATTAGGTCCTCAGACCTTGTTCATCTTATAGCTGAGTGTTTATACCCTTTTACTAACCTCTCCCTATTTCCCCCATCCCTAGCCCTTGGCAGTCATTTTTCTACTCTCTGTTTCTAAGAGTTGGACCTTTTTTGGGGGGGGGAGGGATTCTACATACATATAAGTGATATCATGCAGTACTGAAGCCTCCTTTTTGATACGTGTTTCCAAAGTTGACCAAATGGAGAGAAAAGGGAATGTAGTAAATCAAATGTGAACTCCTAAAGCCTTTATCAGTCACACTTTTCGGGGAGTCCAATCTAGTCACACGGCCATGCCTATCAAAGGAAATGAGAATTGCAATCTTGCTGTGTTCCTGGAATGAGTAGAAAATCACTTTTCTCTTCTTCAGAAACAGCCATTAAGTGTGTGTTAGTTCTTCCCAGTTATCTTTCCTGAAATCTTGCATGTATAGTTTTTCCATTTCATTTGGGGATAGTTTCTCTAACCTATTCTCCATATTTCTGACTTTTTCAGTTGCATTTATCCCATTTTGGGGATTATTGCTAGAATGTTTTTCATCATTATGATGCTTTTATTTGTCTTCCTTTAATTCCTGAGTTTTAAAAGAATGTTTTTCATTCCTTTCCATGCTCTATCGAGTACTTCTTTGTACACTTATATAACTGTTTTGAACTTTTTAGTTTCTTTTTTTTAATCATTCTCTACAATTTTACTAGGTAGAATCATGTAATTTAATTTTTTTGTGTGTTTTTCAGCTGCCTTTTGCTCATGTTTCTTTTTCTTGCTTGCTTCCAGTCTATTTTTTTCCCCTCTTTTTATTTTTATTTTTTCCGCCATAGGTCCCAAGATGATGTATTTTCTGAATATTACTGAGCTTTAAATGGTGGTAAGTACCTGCTGTTGAAGTTTGGGGATTTATTTCAAACTCTGCTCTCTTCAAGTTATTTTCTTTACCCGAGGAACAAATGTCTCCTTACATTGCAAAGTGCAGCAACTTTGCCTTAATAGTCTTTAAGTTCTTCTATCTTCCTTTCCATTGACTTATCCCTTACCTTTGGCAGAGAAGCTAAGTCATGGCCAGTAGAAATGATATAAGCACCACCATGAATTTTCCTTATGTGGTCCCTGTTTCACAATTCCGGGCTGTCAAAATCAGTCTAACTGGGCCTTCTAATAAAAAAGTTATTGTATATGTCCTTTAGAATGTGACAATTTGGGGGGGATTTATTTCTGGCTCAAAATCCAAAACAGCATGTGTTGGAACTAAGCATGTTCTCTTCTCTCAGTCTGGGTGTGCTCCATAATCTAGCTTAGGAGTCACAGCAATCTCTTCATCTTAATGACTATTCTATTTTTACTTGTCTTTTATTTGTTATTTTTGATGGGGTTTGAGGTTGAAGGGTGGAGTAAAAATGCCTTTAATACATGGCGTTAGTTAGACATTTTCATTTTTTAAAAAATAAGTATTTATATGCTGTGTTCCTATTGAACATTGACCTCTTTGAAGTTATTCCTCATCATTTTATCTCCAGCACTGAACATAGTGGGCCCTCAACAAATGTTTTTGAATTGAGGTAAAGAAGGTTAAATTTTCAAGTATTTTATTGTCTACTTTTGGTCATAAGGGGGAACCAATAAAATATGGAGATATAGCATATCTTAAGACATCATCATGACTGGAAAACCATACCAAACACTCCGTTGGTTTTGGAATAAGATCATCGTTTTTTGCACAGCAAAGCATCAGATTTATGTTGCAATTCAGTTTCCAGTGCTTATAATAAATTGCTTTCACTTCTGGTAGGCAACTGGTAAAAAAGAAGCATTCAGAAGTATACTATTCACTCCAATGTTAAGGAAAAGCCTATTACTTCAAGTCAATAGCTACAGGAATTCTATTCAGCATATATATCTATACCACAGTCTTCAGCATTTCTAGTGATCGTCAACCCACTTACCTTTACAGGTAGTTTAGACACACTGATGGCCAAACATGGAAGAGAGGGGAGGGTTTCTATTTTGTCTGGTGTAATAATCAGTGTGATCCAGAGAAACAGAACCAATAGGATGTGTGTGTAGATAGATGGATGATAAATAGACAGATATTTTAAGGAATTGGCTCATGTGATTGTAGGGGTTGGCAATTCTGAAATCTACAGGCAGGCCAGCAGTCTGGAGACTGAGGCAAGAGTTGGTGATGCAATCTCGAGTCCAAGGGCAATCTATAGGCAGAACTCTCTCTTCCTTGGGCAACCTCAGTCTTTTTTTCTAAGACCTTCAACTGATTAAATGAGGCCCAACCCACATTATGGAGGGTAATCTGCTTTAGTCAAAGTCTACTGATTTAGATATTAATTTCATCTAAGAAATACCTTCACAGCAACATCTAGACTGGTGTTTAACAAAAACTCATTACCATGACTACGAAGTCAGCACATAAAATTAACCAACTCACCTGCCATGCTTAGAATAATTACAGATTAGCATCAATTGATCTGGCTTTCAGTTCAAGTGCTTTTGTGTCACATTAAGTGGCCAGGAGGCTGCTGTGCTATTTTATACCACAAAAAGTGTCCCCAGGGGAGTGATGCAGAAGTCTCAAGCAGTAGTCTTTGTTGTGGTATCTAGATTTATTTAGCTTATTAAATATGTTATTGTAAAAAGTTCTTGGTAGCTTAAGGCATCCAAAAAGTAGCACATTTATAGAAAATGCAACATCATTATTGGAGCTGAGCCTCCGTCCTCCCTACTCCCCCTCTTCACATGATGGATAATTTGGAACTCACTCATGTATATGTTTTGTCTAAATTTTGAGATTTATAATGTTTTATAATCAACCTGCAAAACAAGTCCTAATTTCACATGAGCTGAATGAGGACTAAAAATCAAGCAACAAATATTACGATTATTCTTCCATTACACTCCCTTTGAAAAATGACTCCTTGCTGCCATATGAAGGATTCTCTAAGCTTTAATACTGAGCAGAGATTTTAAAGGATTAACATGAACCACCTTCCAGTAAACACACAGAATGTATTTTAACATCTAGTATTTCATCTTTATTTGAGTAGTTTCAAATTGTAATGTTCTGGTCACGTAGGACGACTGGCTGGTATTGTCCGTTAGTATTCCTGCTAAGTTATTCACAATCCCTCACTGACCTTTTTGCAGCAAGTTTTTCAGATCTTTTGTTTCGGCTGCTGTTTTCTGTCTTGCTGACGTTAGTCAGTCAGATTTATTGTGCTCCGTGTAGGGGTTCCCATGTCATTATTACTAATGCTTCTTCCTTTAGCAACCAGTGTTTATAACTTCACCATTTAGTTGCTTTGCCCAACTCTTTGAATTCCTAGGACTTACACTTCACTGGAATAGCACTTCTTATTGCCAAGGTACTTTGTAAACCACTTGACTCTATTTTCATGTATAACTATTTTTAGAGCAAACAGTGGAATTGAACAGACCTGTTCTTTGATTGTTTATTTTTGCCTAGACATTTATTTGGAAGATGTTCATTCTCTTTGGGCTTCCACAGATGACCCACTCGTTCATTCAGCATCTTCTAGTGCACCAAATATGGACACGACCAGCCTGCTCACAGATGAAATAAAAGTTAACACTGTCTTATCATGAAAATAGCTGCAATGTAGGTCTGTTAATATGTGACCTGCTTTTAGTTTTCTCTAACTATGTGAAATACTATCCTTGCCTTCCAATAAAAAGGTGCTTCTCATTATAACTTTCAAATGGGTGGTGATAATAGGCACAGGCAAATATTAGATGGCTTTGTAACCTTTAAAAAAAAAAGCTGTAATGACCGATAATGAGGATTATGCCATGGTACAGCTGGAACAGAATGTTACTGAGATAGCAAGATCAGAGGGGCGTTGAAAACCTGCTTGCTCCAATTCGTCTCCCCGTTGACCTGTCTCAGTGATTAAAGCACCTAGATTCATATAACATTGTGGATAAGTTGACATCTTAAAAATACACATCTAGAAACTAGAATGGGATAATGTTATCATCCATGAATACATTAACTTTTATGCCATGACTTCATGAAGCCTTTCATGATGCCTCTAGGTGAAATATCACTTACTCCTTAAAACTGTTTGAATTGCCTACTTCAATCATTTTATGGAATTTATTACATAATTTAAGGTTTTGTTATTTATCTGCATTATGTCTGTCTTATTCAGTTTGACTGTAAGGTCCTTTAGGGTGAAGTGTGTGAAGTTTTCTTTAATTTTTCCACAGTAGGTAGCAAACACTGTGTATGTTGTGGATTCTTAAAAAACTGCTGAATAAATGAAAATAGAAATGACTATACTAAAATTGATTAGCCTATCAGTTTAGCTAGGGAAGGTATGTAAGATAAGCATAATATGATGGTGAAGAAAGATATAGATTGCTGCTACAAAAATTAGTTTCCAAGCAAAGTGATAAAAATAATTGCTTGAGGTAGAACTTCCAGAATGACAGAGAAAACCTTGGCAAATCTCCTCCGTAAGAACAAAGAAAATACTAGCAAAAATGATCTAACTCAACCATTTCAGAATCCTAGAAATTAACCAAAGGCATAGTTCAAAGTATAAAATGTTTATTTAAGAAAAGCTACTGGGTGAAGAAAATGAAAATACCACCTTAAAAAGATATATGCACCCCCATGTTCATTGCAGCATTATTTAAAATAGCCAAGATATGGAGACAACCTAAGTGTCCATCGATGGATGAATAGATAAAAAAATATGGCATATATGTGTGTGTGTGTGTGTGTGTGTGTGTGTGTGTGTGTGTGTGTATTTCAGCCTTTAAAGAAAGAAATATTGCCATTTGTGACAACATAAATAGATTTTGAGAGACTCATGCTAAGTGAAATAAGTCAGACAGAGAAAGACAAATATCATATGATCTCAGTTATATGTGGAATCTAAAAAAACAAAAAAACCAGAAAAAATCCCCAAGCTTATAGAAACATAGAACAGATTGGTGGTTGCCGGCGGGGGGTGGGGGGGTAGGGGGGTGTGTGAAATGGGTGAAGGGGGTCAAAAGGTACAAACTTCCAGTTATAAAAAATAAATAAGTCCTGGAGATGTAATGTACAGCATGGTGACCATAGTTAATAACACTGTATATTTGAAAGTTGCTAAGAGAGTAGGTCTTAAAAGTTTTTATCACAGAAAAGAGATTTTTGTAACTATGTATGGTGACAGACATTAACTAGACTTACTGTGGTGATCATTTCTCAATATATACAAATATCTAATCATTGTGTCCTACACCTGAAACTAATATAATATGTCAATTTTACCTCAATAAAATTTTTTTTGAAAGACTCATGGAGCTGAGTATTAAATATCTGTGCATTTCATTGCATATATATAGTATGTATATGTAAACATACTATATATATAGTATTAATATAAAGAGAAATATATTAATATATAATATATATTAATATAATATAAAGACTATTAATATAAATACTATATATAAAGTATTAATATAAAGTATTAATATAAAGAGAAGCTACTGAACTTTAGTAACAAATGCAGGATCTGTGTCATTTTGTTTTGAAGATACTCCTATCCCTCCCCCTCCTTCCATAGCATGGCAGCTGCAGCAAGTACCAGCCTCACAGCCACTGAGGGGACTGAATTATTTTGGAGCTCTGCAAAAACCACATTCCCCAGAGTGTTGTCACTATTTGACCAGACTTGGAGCTTTCTGAAAAAGTCCCGTTCTCAGGACCTTGTTGCTATTTAACCTGACTTGGAGTTCAGCTTGGTAGAAAAACGCTACATTCAGGTCATTATTAAAAACAAGTACAATTAGCTGCAGTAGTTAATAGTACAGCTGTCTAAGGCAGAAATACCAGTTGGGACAAATAAGAAGCTGGCCAAAAGTTTTGAGAGGAAGATCTAGGGAATGACCCAATCTTAAAGGGTTTGAAAAGCCCCAAATATTCCTAAGGATCTGTAGGTCCATGCAAATGTGTGCACATGCACAGAAAAATTGGAGAAAGACCCATTTACTTACTCATATCTGGCTGACCTTGGAGCCCTTTGCAAGCAGGAGTGAAGGCTAATGAAGACGCATAAACTGCCTGCATTTTGAAGCATGCTTCAGTATGCATGTAGATCCCCTTGGAAAGGGCGGAAGATTTGTCGGCTGAAGGAAAACTTCTGACAAACCACTGACTGACCACCAAGCTATGCTGACCCAGGAGGGAACTCTACAAATCCAGACTTAAAAATACAAACAACAAAATAAATAGATAGATAAAAAGCAAAGATTTCAGTGGCCACACACTGCAGGGAATACTCTACAGAATTAGCCATGGAAAGTCATTAAACAAACAGCAGCAGCAGCAATAACAATAAAACAGTAAAAACAAAATCGTTGGGGGTAGTGTCTGATTCCAGAGTTGCTACAATATACAGTTGATCCTTATTATTCTCAGATTCCATATTTGTGAATTTACCTACTCACTAAAATTTATTTGTAACACCAAAATAAGTATTCATGTTGCTTGCTTTTACAGTCATTCACATGAATGTGAGTGCACAGAGTAGCAAAAATGTAGTCACTCAACATGCATGTTGAGTGCAGGTGAAGTCAAACAAGGTGGCCATCTGCCTTCTTGTTTTAGCTCTCGTTAGAGGTGACCAAAGGATGAAGACAGTAGTGGGGCAGCCTCAGGCAAGTTATTAACATTCCTAAACCTCATTTCCTCTTTTGTGAAATAAAATAGTCTACCAGGATGAGTTGCTTTCAGGATTTAAGATTATAATCTGTGTGATATATATGTGTAATAGTTTAGTATTCATTAATTCAGTGTTTGCAGTGGCCTTATAGAGCATAACTACCATGAATAGAAAGAATCAACTGTATCATCTAAATTTCCCAGTTTTCGAAAAAAAATGACAAGACATGCAAATAAACAGGAAAGCTTAGCCAATACACAGAAAAATAAAAGTAGTCAGTAGAAATTGTCCTTGAGGCAACCTAAATGTTGCACTACAGGAAACCATGTTTTAAGAATTAAAGAAAAGTATGACAACTATATCTCACCAAATAGAGAAAATCAATAGAGACAGAAATTATAGGAAAAAAGGCAAATAGATATTATGGAGTTTAAAAATATAACTGAAATAAAAATTAACTAGAAGGGCTTAGTGACAGATTTCAGTTAACAGAAGAATGAACCAGTGAACTTGAAGTTAAAGAAATAATCAGTGAAAGAAGATAAATTAATAGAGATTATTCAGTATGAAGAACAGAAAGAAAAATGAATGAAGAAAAATGAACCAGAGCCTCAGAGACTTGTGGGTGTTTCAACATGTACATAATGGGAGTCCCGGAAGGAAAGGAGTGAGAAAAAGGGTAAAAAGCTTTTGAAGAAATAATATCTGAGAACTTCCCAAATTGTTGGAAAACATTAATCTACACATCTAACAAGCTCAATGAACTCCAAACTAAAAAACCTCAAAGAAATCCACATGCATACTCATCATAGTCATACTGTTGAATTATCAGTGACACAGAGAATATCTGGAAAGCAGTAAGAGAAAAAAGTGACTCAACAAATACGTGGGATCCTCAGTAAGATTAATAGCTGATTTCTCATCAAAACCATGAGGACCAAAAGGTGGGATAACATATTCAAAGTCCTGAAAGGAAAAGACTGTCAACCAAGAATTCTATATCCAACAAAAATATCCTTCAAAAATGAAGGCGAAATTAAGACATTCTCCTATAAGAAAAAACTGAGAGAATTTGTTGCTAGTACACTGCCCTATAGAAAATTAAAAAGGGAACCTGTTAGTCTGAAAAGGAAGGACACTAGATGTTAACTCAAATCCACACAAAGAAACAAAAGCATCAGTAGAGGTATATACATAGGGAAAT
The DNA here is from genome assembly GCF_028023285.1 of Balaenoptera ricei. NCBI lineage: Eukaryota > Metazoa > Chordata > Mammalia > Artiodactyla > Balaenopteridae > Balaenoptera > Balaenoptera ricei. Next base: position 75,269,054 of record NC_082648.1, read on the forward strand.
ATTAACTATTTTCTTCTCTTATTTTTTTTTTTTTTTCACACACACACACTGTATTTTATTTTTACAAGAGATAAATCGACTGACACCAAGCATTGTACATGGATGACCACAACAAAAGCAACAATGATTGCAATTACCAAACATGAAACACACTCATACTATGTCATAGTATTGACATTCAGTCCAGTAATCCTCCACTGTAACAGCTCCTTTACTTTGCAGTGAAAATTGATTTGTATATTCTTTGCCTCTGAGTCCTTGTGGAATTTTTTTTTTTTTTTTTTTTAAATTCAGACAGAAAGTCACAAAAATTATACTCATCCTCATCAGTTCACTCAGTCCCATGTAATTAATTTTTTTTTCATCTTGATCTTTTGTTAGCACTTTTATGAGTTCATCAGTTTTTCATTAGAGTTCTGAAAATGCCTATTCATTCAGTTCAGCAGTACAGTCCGTTACCAGAAACCTGTACTTGTCAGAGTCTTTTCCATGTATTTCTTGAAGATGAAACCCTTTTATAGGAACATATTTGCAAAATCATCAGAGTACACCCAGAACTGTCTGTAAATGACAAAAGACTTAAAAATGACCACGGTTAAAGATTTGATGACAGTTCATAATAATGCAGTTGACAAGAAAATTAGTTATTTCTGAGATATACATTTTAAAGTAATAACTAGGATTATTACTTATAACATTATACCAGAACATATAAGATTTTTAGAAATTTCATGTAATGTCTGAAACATTTATATTAACATATTTCCATACATATTTCCATACAAATACAAATATGATTTTTAGAAATTTCATGTAATGTCTGAAACATTTATATTAACATATTTCCATACATATTTCCATACAAATACAAATATAAGATTTTTAGAAATTTCATGTAATGTCTGAAACATTTATATTAACATGTTTCCATACAAATAACCCAATGAAAGTTTAGTATTAGTTGTTTTGTTTGTTTTTTTATACTGCAGGTTCTTATTAGGCATCAGTTTTATACACATCAGTGTATACATGTCAATCCCAATCGCCCAATTCAGCACACCACCATCCCCACCCCACCGCAGTTTTCCCCCCTTGGTGTCCATATGTCCATTCTCTACATCTGTGTCTCAACTTCTGCCCTGCAAACTGGCTCATCTGTACCATTTTTCTAGGTTCCGCATACATGCATTAATATACGATATTTGTTTTTCTCTTTCTGACTTACTTCACTCTGTATGACAGTCTCTAGATCCATCCACGTCTCAACAAATGACTCAATTTCATTCCTTTTTATGGCTGAGTAATATTCCATTGTATATATGTACCACATCTTCTTTATCCATTCATCTGTTGATGGGCATTTAGGTTGCTTCCATGACCTGGCTATTGTAAATAGTGCTGCAATGAACATTCGGGTGCATGTGTCTTTTTGAATCACGGTTTTCTCTGGGTATATGCCCAGTAGTGGGATTGCTGGGTCATATGGTAATTCTATTTTTAGTTTTTTAAGGAACCTCCATATTGTTCTCCATAGTGGCTGTATCAATTTACATTCCCACCAACAGTGCAAGAGGGTTCCCTTTTCACCACACCCTCTCCAGCATTTGTTGTTTGTAGATTTTCTGATGATGTCCATTCTAACAGGAGTGAGGTGGTACCTCATTGTAGTTTTGATTTGCATTTCTCTAATAATTAGTGATGTTGAGCATCTTTTCATGTGCTTCGTGGCCATCTGTATGTCTTCTTTGGAGAAATGTCTATTTAGGTCTTCTGCCCATTTTTGGATTGGGGTGTTTGTTTCTTTGATATTGAGCTGAATGAGCTGTTTATATATTTTGGAGATTAATCCTTTGTCCGTTGATTCATTTGCAAATATTTTCTCCCATTCTGAGGGTTGTCTTTTCGTCTTGTTTATGGTTTCCTTTGCTGTGCAAAAGCTTTGAAGTTTCATTAGGTCCCACTTGTTTATTTTTGTTTTTATTTCCATTACTCTAGGAGGTGGATCAAAAAAGATCTTGCTGTGATTTATGTCAAAGAGTGTTCTTCCTATGTTTTCCTCTAAGAGTTTTATAGTGTCCAGTCTTATATTTAGGTCTCTAATCCATTTTGAGTTTATTTTTGTGTATGGTGTTAGGGAGTATTCTAATTTCATTCTTTTACATGTAGCTGTCCAGTTTTCCCAGCACCACTTATTGAAGAGACTGTCTGTTCTCCATTGTATATCTTTGCCTCCTTTGTCATAGATTAGTTGACCATAGGTGCGTGGGTTAATGTCTGGGCTTTCTATCTTGTTCCATTGATCTATGTTTCTGTTTTTGTGCCAGTACCATATTGTCTGGATTACTGTAGCTTTGTAGTATAGTCTGAAGTCAGGGAGTCTGATTCCTCCAGCTCCATTTTTTTGCCTCAAGACTGCTTTGCCTATTCGGGGTCTTTTGTGTCTCCATACAAATTTTAAGATGATTTGTTCTAGCTCCGTAAAAAATGCCATTGGTAATTTGATAGGGATTGCATTGAATCTGTAGATTGCTTTGGGTAGTATACTCATTTTCACAATGTTGATTCTTCCAATCCAAGAACATGGTATATCTCTCCATCTGTTGGTATCATCTTTAATTTCTTTCATCAGTGTCTTATAGTTTTCTGCATACAGGTCTTTTGTCTCCCTAGGTAGGTTTATTCCTAGGTATTTTATTCTTTTTGTTGCAGTGGTAAATGGGAGTGTTTCCATAATTTCTCTTTCAGATTTTTCATCATTAGTGTATAGGAATGCAAGAGATTTCTGTGCATTAATTTTGTATCCTGCAACTTTACCATATTCATTAATTAGCTCTAGCAGTTTTCTGGTGGCAGTTTTAGGATTCTCTATGTATAGTATCATGTCATCCGCAAACAGTGACAGTTTTACTTCTTCTTTTCCAATTTGTATTCCTTTTATTTCTTTTTCTTCTCTGATTGCCGTGGCTAGGACTTCCAAAACTATGTTGAATAATAGTGGTGAGAGTGGACATCCTTGTCTCGTTCCTGATCTTAGAGGAAATGCTTTCAGTTTTTCACCATTGAGAATGATGTTTGCTGTGGGTTTGTCATATATGGCCTTTATTATGTTGAGGTAGGTTCCCTCTATGCCCACTTTCTGGAGAGTTTTTATCAGAAATGGGTGTTGAATTTTGTCAAAAGCTTTTTCTGCATCTATTGAGATGATCATATGGTTTTTATTCTTCAATTTGTTAATATGGTGTATCACATTGATTGATTTGCGTATATTGAAGAATCCTTGCATCCCTGGGATAAATCCCACTTGATCGTGGTGTATGATCCTTTTAATGTGTTGTTGGATTCTGTTTGCTAGTATTTTGTTGAGGATTTTTGCATCTATATTCATCAGTGATATTGGTCTGTAATTTTCTTTTTTTGTAGTGTCTTTGTCTGGTTTTGGTATCAGGGTGATGGTGGCCTCATAGAATGAGTTTGGGAGTGTTCCTTCCTCTGCAATTTTTTGGAAGAGTTTGAGAAGGATGGGTGTTAGCTCTTCTCTAAATGTTTGATAGAATTCACCTGGGAAGCCATCTGGTCCTGGACTTTTGTTTGTTGGAAGATTTTTAATCACAGTTTCAATTTCATTACTTGTGATTGGTCTGTTCATATTTTCTATTTCTTCCTGGTTCAGTCTTGGAAGGTTATACCTTTCTAAGAATTTGTCCATTTCTTCCAGGTTGTCCATTTTATTGGCATAAAGTTGCTTGTAGTAGTCTCTTAGGATGCTTTGTATTTCTGCAGTGTCTGTTGTAACTTCTCCTTTTTCATTTCTGATTTTATTGATTTGAGTCCTCTCCCTCTTTTTCTTGATGAGTCTGGCTAATGGCTTATCAATTTTGTTTATCTTCTCAAAGAACCAACTTTTAGTTTTATTGATCTTTGCTATTGTTTTCTTTGTTTCTATTTCATTTATTTCTGCTCTGATCTTTATGATTTCTTTCCTTCTGCTAACTTTGGGTTTTGTTTGTTCTTCTTTCTCTAGTTTCTTTAAGTGTAAGGTTAGATTGTTTACTTGAGCTTTTTCTTGTTTCTTTAGGTAGGCTTGTATAGCTATAAACTTCCCTCTTAGAACTGCTTTTGCTGCATCCCATAGGTTTTGGGTCGTCGTGTTTTCATTGTCATTTGTCTCTAGGTATTTTTTGATTTCCTCTTTGATTTCTTCAGTGATCTCTTGGTTATTTAGTAACGTATTGTTTAGCCTCCATGTGTTTGTCCTTTTTACGTTTTTTTCCCTGTAATTCATTTCTAATCTCATAGCGTTGTGGTCAGAAAAGATGCTTGATATGATTTCAATTTTCTTAAATTTACTGAGGCTTGATTTGTGACCCAAGATGTGATCTATCTTGGAGAATGTTCCGTGCGCACTTGAGAAGAACGTGTAATCTGCTGTTTTTGGATGGAATGTCCGATATATATCAATTAAATCTATCTGGTCTATTGTGTCATTTAAAGCTTCTGTTTCCTTATTTATTTTCATTTTGGATGATCTGTCCATTGGTGTAAGTGAGGTGTTAAAGTCCCCCACTATTATTGTGTTACTGTCGATTTCCTCTTTTATAGCTGTTAGCAGTTGCCTTATGTATTGAGGTGCTCCTATGTTGGGTGCATATATATTTATAATTGTTATATCTTCTTCTTGGATTGATCCCTGGATCATTATGTAGTGTCCTTCCTTGTCTCTTGTAACATTCTTTATTTTAAAGTCTATTTTATCTGATATGAGTATAGCTACTCCAGCTTTCTTTTGATTTCCATTTGCATGGAATATCTTTTTCCATCCCCTCACTTTCAGTCTGTATGTGTCCCTAGGTCTAAAGTGGGTCTCTTGTAGACAGCATATATATGGGTCTTGTTTTTGTATCCATTCAGCCAGTCTATGTCTTTTGGTTGGGGCATTTAATCCATTCACGTTTAAGGTAATTATCGATATGTATGTTCCTATGACCATTTTCTTAATTGTTTTGGGTTTGTTTTTGTAGGTCCTTTTCTTCTCTTGTGTTTCCCACTTAGAGAAGTTCCTTTAGCATTTGTTGTAGAGCTGGTTTGGTGGTGCTGAATTCTCTTAGCTTTTGCTTGTCTGTAAAGCTTTTGATTTCTCCATCAAATCTAAATGAGATCCTTGCCGGGTAGAGTAATCTTGGTTGTAGGTTCTTCCCTTTCATCACTTTAAGTATATCATGCCACTCCCTTCTGGCTTGCAGAGTTTCTGCTGAGAAATCAGCTGTTAACCTTATGGGAGTTCCCTTGTATGTTATTTGTCGTTTTTCCCTTGCTGCTTTCAATAATTTTTCTTTGTCTTTAATTTTTGCCACTTTGATTACTATGTGTCTCGGCGTGTTTCTCCTTGGGTTTATCCTGTATGGGACTCTCTGTGCTTCCTGGACTTGATTAATTATTTCCTTTCCCATGTTAGGGAAGTTTTCGACTATAATCTCTTCAAATATTTTCTCTGGTCCTTTCTCTCTCTCTTCTCCTTCTGGGACCCCTATAATGCTAATGTTGTTGCGTTTAATGTTGTCCCAGAGGTCTCTTAGGCTGTCTTCATTTCTTTTCATTCTTTTTTCTTTAGTCTGTTCCGCAGCAGTGAATTCCATCATTCTGTCTTCCAGGTCACTTATCCGTTCTTCTGCCTCAGTTATTCTGCTATTGATTCCTTCTAGTGTAGTTTTCATTTCAGTTATTGTATTGGTCATCTCTGTTTGTTTGTTCTTTAATTCTTCTAGGTCTTTGTTAATCATTTCTTGCATCTTCTCAATCTTTGCCTCCATTCTTATTCCAAGGTCCTGGATCATCTTCACTATCATTATTCTGAATTCTTTTTCTGGAAGGTTGCCTATCTCCACTTCATTTAGTTGTTTTTGTGGGGTTTTTTCTTGTTCCTTCATCTGGTACATAGCCCTCTGCCTTTTCATCTTCTCTATCTTTCTGTAACTGTGGTTTTTGGTCCACAGGCTGCAGGATTATAGTTTTTCTTGCTTCTGTTGTCTGCCCTCTGGTGGTTGAGGCTATCTAAGAGGCTTGATGGGAGGCTCTGGTGGTGGGTAGAGCTGACTGTTGCTGTGGCAGTCAGAGCTCAGTAAAACCTTAATCCACTTGACTGTTGATGGGTGGGGCTGGGTTCCCTCCCTGTTGCTGTGGCGGGTCAGAGCTCAGTAAAACCTTAATCCACTTGACTGTTGATGGGTGGGGCTGGGTTCCCTCCCTGTTGGCTGTTTTGCCTGAGGCAACCCAACACTGGAGCCTACCCGTGCTCTTTGGTGGGGTTAATGGCAGACTCTGGGAGGGCTCACGCCAAGGAGAACTTCCCAGAACCTCTGCTGCCAGTGTCCTTATCCCCACGGTGAAACAGAGCCACCACTCGCCTCTGCAGGAGACCCCCCAACACCAGCAGGTAGGTCTGGTTCAGTCTCCCCCAGGCTCACTGCTCCTTCCCCTGGGTCCTGATGCACACATTACTTTGTGTGTGCCCTCCAAGAGTGGGGTCTCTGTTTCCCCCAGTCCCGTCAAAGTCCTGCAATCCAATTCCCACTAGGCTTCAAAGTCTGATTCTCTAGGAATTCCTCCTCCCGTTGCCTGACCCCCAGGTTGGGAAGCCTGACGTGGGGCTCAGAACCTTTACTCCAGTGGGTGGACTTCTGTGGTATAAGTGTTCGCCAGTCTGTGAGTCACCCACCCAGCAGTTATGGGGTTTGATTTTACTCTGATTGCGCCCCTCCTACCGTCTCACTGTGGCTTCTCGTCTGTCCTTGGACGTGGGGTATCCTCCTTGGTGAAGTCCAGGGTCTTCCTGTCAATGATTGTCCAGCAGCAAGTTGTGATTCTGGTGCTCTCGCAAGAGGGAGTGACAGCACGTCCTTCTACTCCGCCATCTTGGTTAATCTCTCTTCTCTTATTGATTTAAAAGACAACTGCATCAAATAATAATTATAAAACTTTGCTAATGGGCTTATATAAAAAATGTAATTTGTGTGACAGTAGTAACGCAAAGGAGGGGAAGGAGAAGTTAGATTGAGGCAAACTTTTAAAATATTACTGGAGTTAACTTAGACTTAATCTGAACTAGATTGTTTCAAATTAATATGTACTTTGTAATTCCCCAGAATAACCATTATGAAAATAACTTAAATAATGTAGCTTAAAAAACAACAAAGGTAATAAAATAGTACACTAAAAAAATATGTTTAACAAAAAAAGAAGACAGCAGAGAAACAGAAGAACAAAAAAGACATGATGTGTAAGAAAACAAACAGCAAAATGGCAGGTGTAAGTCCTATCACGTCAATAGTTACATTTAATGCAAATGAATTAAACACTTTAAATTAAAAAGTATAGATTATCAGGCTGGTTTAAAAACCAGAATCAAAATATATGCTGCCAGTAAGAGACTGATATTAAGTTCTAATAGGTTAAACTAACTGAGAACTGGAGTAACTATACAAATATCAGGCAAAATAAATTTTAAGGTAAAAGATATATTACTAGAGACTAAGAGGTATATTTTATAATAACAGATGGGTCAATTTATCAGGAAAAATTATAAATTTGTGCAGCTAATAACAGAGCCACAAAATATGTGAAACACAAATTAACAAAATTAGATAGAGCAACAGACAATTCAATATTAATTGTTGAAGAGGTCAATACGTCAACATCAGTAATTGATAAAACAACTAGACAGAAAAACAATTACTTGAGGGTGAAGGAAAAATAATTGACTTGTAGCATGGCAGTGAGGCTAAGGTAGGGGTTGGGCAAATTTTTCCAAAACAGGTCTGTAGGTCTTCGATGGCATAATTTAAGAATTATTTAATGCTCTTTAAGAGTTGTTGGACTTTTGTTTTACTGTTTTAATAATGATTGAATTTTATGATTTTTTTGGTTGTTTTCTTCTTGGTTTTAAAGCCTATAGGGTAGTTAAATTGCATTGTTGTGGTAGTGTCTTTTTCTATGACATAATTTTTAAATGTATAATGATTCGTAAATAAATATAAGCACATGACAGAATACGGAAAAGAAAGAAAAGAAAAATAATGGCCATAGTTCCATAAATTTTGGCTAATTTGAATAACTTTGCAATACACTTCTTTATAGCTAAGTGATAACACACATGGTAATTATTTTCTTAGAATAAATTCCTAGAAATAAAGTTGACAGAGCAACAAGTAGGCCCATTTTTAAAAATTTTTGATACACAAGGCAAATTGCTCTCCTAAAAATAATGAATCAGTTTATATTCCACCATTATGGTATGAGAATCTGTTTCCTAATGAATCTGTTTTCCTAAAGAGTTTATGATGGTGAGCTGAGTGAATTATTCAGTAATTTATTTAATTATTATGCTATAGTTAGACATTTCATTCATTTAATAAACAAGTATTTATTAGTGCCTGCTATGTGTAACATCATGCATAGAGTAATTTATAAAATAATCATGGACTTTGCTCTTATGAACTTTTCACTGTTACACTACTCTACTAATAAGATGACTATCTTTTTACATATTTGGATTGCTTTTAAACAAGTCCCAAAAGTGATGATGTATTTTCTAACACTTCTGGAAGTTCAAGGTTCACAATGCCTGCAAATACTCTTCATTGGAAATTCTATGAACATTAGTAAGGCTCCCAAAGGCACACCAGAGGATAACTGAGGGACTGGAGTAAAGAAATCTGGTTCATGCTCATTTTGAAACAATCTTCAAGAGAACAGAGTAAATGAAAGTTGGTTCTATGTGTATACGTGAACTAGGATAGGCACAGACTTTCAAATATAGACTGACGTTAGAAATCTCATTCAAGTTCTTAATTTTGCATTTTCACTATTTTTAAGACAAATATTTTTAAAAAGATGTGTTTTTATAGTCTCATGACTGAAAATTTTAGAAACATAATATAAATAGTAGCTAGAAGAACTTGAAATCTTATTAAACTTTCACTATGCCATATAGCAAATATCAGTGGTCCAATAATTATTGATCCTGAAAGGAGTTTTATTCTGGAATATAAATGCTGTTTATATAACTTTAATATATATAATGTCAAAAGAAGGGGAGTTTGTCCTTTCTAATCACTAACTGATAATAAATATGCCTAAGATATTAAGACATTCAAGTTTCTCCTTATTTGTCTTTCCAGAGAATTTTGAAAGAGCAGCCTAAAAAACCTTGCTCTGACATTGTCCACATAAAACATCACTGCTTTATTAGGATCTACATGAATATCATAAATGTTACAATTTTGGAGATCTCCTAAGGAAACTGGAGAAATTGTTCTGAAGAATCAGAAATTTTTTTTGGCTTTTGAGAAATATTTCCCTTTTTTTGGCATGATTTTTGTTTTTATAATTGAAAGTATTAACTTTTTTAAAAAATTTGATGGTTCTTCTTATTTTTAAGTATTTACAGTATATCTAAATAACCCTGTTCTGTTTCCTCAGTTCTTTGGGGTTTGGGGTTATAAATCTATAGATAATTTTATCAAAATTCTAATTTACGCAGCAGGACACTTTATTTTCATAATCTAAAGGACACCCTCAGACACACTCATGAATAACAGGTTGATGATTTGCCATCAGCATCTCATGTTTCAGCTACCTGGAAGTATTAACTTTGAAAAAGACTGAGGATCTCAATACAATAAAGTTTCACATTTACTATCCATAAGGAACAATAACACAGACAGCAGCTTGCTATCTGGAGAATTCCAATTCATGACGTAATAAAAAGAAACAAGTTAAGAAACAAGTTAACACCCAGAAAATGAACTGTTTCTGATGATCAAAGTCACAAGACCTCTGCTTTTTCTGTATACAACTATTTATTAACAGGAGCTTCAAATGAATTAGTTGATTTTAAAAAGCAGTATGATACAGCGAACATACTTTTAAAAAACTTAATGTGATGTCTTAGAAGCTCTCCAGAAGATAAGCAAGTTTCACTTATGAAAGACATTTGTTAAGCAGAAATTGACTGGCCCAAGATGAAAAGCTGTAAAACTTTACAGTAATAATAAAAATAAATCTTCATTAGCTTCAATATGGAAAATTTCTTCCAGAATGAGTGTCAGCAAAAATAACAGGGAATTAAGAGTACCTATCCTTACTTTTTTAACCTTGATCATAACTTTGGCAATATGTTTCAATATGCAATGTTTGTCTCTGCCAACGGATTTTTTTTACATAAAATATATAACATAACAAGAAATGATTGTTAGGTCCTTGAACTGCCCTCATAGGAAGCCTATAACTTTACTTACTCATCTAACTGTCCTATGTTACTATTTCCTATTTTATATAATATTGGCTCAGTGGGATAGTAATCAGTCTCCTCAGGAAGTTTAGGTAATGTGTTGTGTTTGCTGATTATCCCATATTTGCATAACCATACATTAATTTTTTTTCTGGGAGATTTACACTGTAGTCATTAAGGTTAGTTCTCAAAGTTCTGGGCAATGGTATACTTAAACTCTTGACCCTCTTATGGTTAGATGGGACTGTGTGACTAGTTTATTCTAGTCACACATTTATTCTGACCGGTGATTTTTGGGCAAAAGTGATGTGTGTAATTTCTAGACCAAGCATTTAATAGCTAATTTTGGATCCTCCAGAACTCTTTTTTTCCAATTACATTTCAGATGTTGGCTACTCTTTCACCCTGGGTCCCTGAATGCCTACAATGTCAAGCAGAAGGACCTACAGGGAAAAATAGATGCCAGAGATGGTAACATCACTTTTGTTTTTTATAAAAATGATTTATGTTGGATTCGTATGAATTAACTAGATTTGGAAATAACAATCTAATTAGTTGGTCAGCTTCTTTAAAAAAATGAGCTATATATCATCATTTTAAGGGTATATTCACTTATTGTGGCACATGCTGATAAAAAGAATTTTCTTCAAGGATCACAGAAGCTAACAATATAAGAAGAAATAAAAGTGATACAAGCAGAGCTGGTCTGTTAATTAAAATAAAAATGAAGGCTTTTAACATTTATTCGCCCCTCATTTTGAGTGTCGTGTAAACAATTGGGTCTCTGTCAGAGCTACTTTCTGGAGATCACTTCTTGGTTACTGTTCTTGCCAATTATTAAGGTATATCTTTTTGTGGAAATTTTTGATTAAAGTGGGTGTAAATAAGCACTTTATATCTAAGCAATATAGTCTAGGGGTAGATATAACTAAAAGGAACTAATCTATTTTGGGGTTACGGCTCCCTACCTGTATATGTAATGTGTAAATTCATTTTTGGTATAACTTTTTGTTTTTTATGAAGTTGGTTAATTTTTTAAATTAGCATATGAAAATTGCAGAGACATTTTTATTCTAGTTCCCTTCCCCAGAACCCACCAAAACCATTGTCATCGATGAAGGAGGCATTGATTTATACATTTTAGTATTTAGCTACATACAAAAATGTATAGAATACTCTGGCCAACTACTTTGAAATTGGACTAAACTGGACAAAATTAAGGGCTGACTTATAAATTTTCAAAATTTGAGGAGGGAAACAGTTTCCCTAAAAGTGTCAGTCCTATCCAAATATCTTGATTAAAGTGGCAAGATTTTGAGGTGCAGTTAGATCATAACAGAAGGCGTATCATTATGTAAACTTGGTTGGACACAGCATAAAGGCAGAGAAAGTAGCGCTAAAAAAGAAACTATCTTTACTCCTCATTTACATTTCCTATGAATTATAAACCTAGACATGGGAAACTTCCTGAGGAGAAGTGGGATAAATTATGGAGGTGAGGCAGTAATTGCTATACTTCAGCATCAAAATCCTGTGACTTAAGGCTTTGTTTTAAGCTATTTAAATATATTAAACATCGGACACTAAGGAAAAATGAACTAGCAGGGCAAAGGAAATAAAACATTTGGTGAGATGGTTTCAAAACAATAAATCAGAAACAAAACTGTTAACTACCCTGTTTATTTTCCCTGTGTCACCCACCCTATTTAAAACAGAAGCTGACTCATAGACATAGGTAACAAACTTATGGTTACCAGGGGGGGAAGGGTGGATGGAAAGGATAGACTGGGAGTTTGGGACTGACATGTATATACTGCTATATTTAAAATAGATAACCAACAAGGACCTACTGTGTAGCACAGGGAACTCTGCTCAATATTCTGTAGTAACCTAAAAGGGAAAAGAATTTGAGAAAGAATAGATACAGGTATACTGATCACTTTGCTGTACACCTGAAACTAAAACAACATTGTTAATTAACTATACACAATATAAAAATTTTTAAAAAAAGAAAATAAAGCATGTATTTATAAAATATATTACTCTAAAGTATATATTTATAAAATATAAAATGAGTAATTATCAAAAACAAAACAAAACACAGAACCTAAACATAAATACTATATATAAATGCAGCAAGTGTACATAAGCTAAAAGCAAATGAAAGATCTACATCATATAAAGACTTACCCAAAGAAATAGAGACAAAAATAGTTCAGATACATTGTTCTTCATAATATCAAAGACATTAAAATAACACAGTAACCGGAATAAAAAGAATCTCAAAGAATAAAGTAGCCAAAATGTGATAAGATAATGAGAATATTTGAAAAGGAAGCTTGTAAATCATGAAAAAGAAATTGAAGGGAAAAAATCCATTACAGAAATAAAAGCCCTTTCTAATACAGAGGCCATAAAAAACAGATTACTCATAACTGAAAATACAATCAAGCATAGGTTGATTGACTATAGGAAAATACACACATGCACACACACACACACATATGTACACCCACAGAGGTGTTGTAGACTTTTGGAAGATTTCTTCCTAGATAATGTTTAGTTTTAGTTGCTATTATAAATGGGTTATTTTTTCAAGGTTTCCAATTTTTGCTAGAGTATTGAAATGCAATTGACTTATTTTTAAATCATCTTTATTAAGGTATTATTTATATATAAGAAAATACATCCATTTCAAATGTTCAGTTCTGTTAAGTCTTGATAAACGCACACACCCGTATAACCTGTGCCCTTTAACAGTCAGTCATTCTATTTGCTCCTGGTTACCACTGGTCGGTTTCTTCATTTTAAATAAAATATGTCTTTCCTATAGGTTGATATAAATGAAGTTGAATCTGTAGACCAGTTAGAGAATTGACATCTTAACAATATTTTAAATCTTCCAGTCCATGAATATGGCATATCTCTCCGTTTATTTAGGTCTCTTAAGTTCTTTTAGCAATATTTTGTAATTTTCAGTGTACAGGACGTGCATATCTTTTGCTAAATGTATTTTGAAATACTTTACATTTTTTATTCTATTGTAAATAATGTTTTTAAACTTAAACATCCAACTATTTATTGCTGGTATAGAGAAGTGAAATTGACTTTGTCTTTACCTTATATCTTGTGATCTTGCTTAATTCACGTATTGCTTTTCCTTCTGAGACTCCAAATACAGGTATGTTAGACTGCTTCCTCTTGTCCCACAAGTCACTGAAGTTCTATCCATTAGTATTCAGTCTTTTTTTTCTCTCTCTGTGTTTCAAGTTGGATTGATTCTATTGCTATGTCTGCACAGTCTAATTTGCTCTTTATCCCAGCCTGTGAATTGTTCATTTCACATTTCTTTTAATCTCTAGTCATTCCACTTGGTATATTTCTGTAGCTTCTATTTCTGTCTTCATGATTCCTGTTTTGTTTTTAAATCTCTGAACATATTGAGCATATTTATTATAGCTATTGTAATGTCCTTGTTTGCTAATCTATCCTCCCTGTCATTTTTTAGTCTGTTTCTATTGACTGATTTTTCTCCTATGTGCTATAACTTCCTGCTTCTTTGCATATGCAGTAATTTTTTAAATTGTATACTAGACATTGTGAAGTTATATTGTTGAGTATCTGTAATTTGATCTTGCTTTAAAGAGTGTTGTGCTTTGTTCTGGTAGGCAGTTAACTTATTTGAAGATTAATTTGATCCATTTAATTTTTATTTTTAAGCATTTCTATGGCATGTCTAGAGTAGTTTTCATTCCAGGTATACTTCAATTTCTTTACCAAGATATGACCCTTCTTGGGATCTCTTGAATGCCTCAATGATGACTGAAGAATCTCTACACTGGCTCGTCAGAACTCAGATGTCTTCCTGCCTTGTGCAGGATCTGAGGATTGTTCATCTCACAACTCTTTGCCTGACTTCATTGAATTTTACCTCACACGTGCAGACACTAATATATGGCAAAGACTCAAGGGACCTCAATGCCAGTTTCTGAAGTACTTTTCCTTAATAGCTCCTTTGTCTATAAAATTCTATCCCACAATTTCCAGCTGTCTCAGCTTTCCTGAATTCCTTCTCCATCTGCTAAACTAAGTGAGAGTACCAGGCTTTATTTGGATTCTCCTTTCCTGTACCCGTGGTATGGATATTGCCACCAGGCAGAAAGCCAGGGTGATTATTGGACTTACCTCATTTGCTTCCTTTCTCTCCTGGACCATAGTGCTGTCTGTTGTTCAATGTCTAAAAATAATTGTTTCTCCATTTGTCCAGTTTTCTAATTATTTATGTCAAAGGATTATGTATGGCCCATATTTCTCCATTATGGTCAGAAGCAGATGTCCAATTAATTGACTTTTATATGTTGATATTACATCCAGCTAATTTACTGAACTCTTGATTATTTCTAGATACTTGGATGGGAGTCTATGGGTTTCCCTATGTGGATAACTATATCACACATTAGAAATAATGACTTTAGTTTCCTCTTTTCCACTTCTTAAACCAGTCATTACTTTTTAGTATCCTTATGGCAAGAATCTCCAATAAAATATTGTCTTATTCTGAGAGGGATAATGCTTGTGAATATACTTACCTAAGAAGTATAACAATTACTTTGGTTTTTACCTTAATTCTTAATTTTCATTTCTAAATTGAGTAAAATTAAATTTAGTACATTATTCTAACATTAGCAGAAATAGATTCCATTTTTTTCTATCTACTTATCCATCTATATAGTTATCATATATGGACAAAGGCACATATCATGGTATTTTAAATGTTATCCACCAAATTTTGACATTTATTTCTGGGGAGTAGGAGTTGGAGTGGATTTTTTTTTTGTAACTTGAGAAAGCTTTATTATTATTTTTAAAAATTTTTATTGGAGTATAGTTGCTTTACAACATTGTGTTAGTTTCTACTGTACAGCAAAGTGAATCAGTTATGCGTATACATATATCCCCTCTTTTTTGGATTTCCTTCCCATTTAAGTCTCAGAGCATTGAGTAGAGTTCTCTGTGCTATACAGTATATTCTCATTAGTTATTTATTGGAGTGGATTTTGAAACTAATTTTTACTTTCCTTTTTGTTTCTTTCTGCATTGCTTTAATTTTTTAAATAACAGACTTCTATTATTTTATGAAAATAATAGTCCTTAATCTAAAAAAATTACATTATAGAAAGTCAAATAATTTGAAAGTGTAGATAGGAATATATGAAAGTTATTTTCATTCAATACAACCCAATTCCCAAGGGTATACACTAAGTGATGTATATACATCCATATTTTTTTCAGTGTATATACAAGCATTTATGTATGTATAAATATGTGTATATATGTAATAAATATATGTAAATGTGTATTTATATAGGTATATATGTACATCGCATATGTGTGAATATATAAAATATGTATATATATATACACATATGTATATTATATATGTGTATACAATAATGTGTGTATATACATATATATAACTAAAAATATACTTTTTCCCCAAATGAGATCATATTGAATATAATAATTTGCAATGTACTTTTCTTAGTTTAGCAATATAATATAGATATCTCTTTATGTCAGTATATATATAATTTTCTAACTTTGTAAAATTATATTTAAATAACTATTATCTTCTATCTATATTAAAACAATAGAGAAATATTGATAGAAAACTGTACATTTGTCACTTCGGCTACTTCTTTCTCTTTTCTACCATCTTTTCCAAAGGCAACACTGTAAATAGTTTGTTATGCAAACTTCTGTCTTCTACACATTTAAATTTATTCAATTGTACCTTTAAATAATATAATTATATATCCCCATATATTTAATTATACATATATACTTAAATATATGTGTACATAGTTTTTATGACACTTGACTTTATACCTAACATATGTACTATAAGTTTTCCATTTCATTGTATATATTCTTTTTAATAGAACGTTAATATTTTTTTAGCATAAATGTTCCACCGTTCATTTAGCTCCTCTCTCACTAATGGGCTTTTAGGTCCTATGGCATATATTACACATTGACTCACTTCAGTCCACTTCAGGTGTCTTGGAACATGCTTGGCTGAATGACAAATGTTGAAAAGTTACAGACTACTTTTCTCAGACTCCTTTACAACTCAGGTTCCAAATGGCCTTAGCTTTCATTGAACAGACATTCGTATATTGAGAAGCCATGCTGGTACTTATGCTGTTTCTGCTAGTGAGCTTAGTTGTGGCATTTGGTTTTATGAAACAGCAATTACTGGCCTGTGCATGGTACCTAGCTTCATAGGTGTTGTGAGGCAGGGTGCTTGATACCCACTTTACTGGCTTGAATCTTGTCTAAGTGAGAGTGGTCCTGGAACTGGATGTGGTGGCAGCCTCACCTTCCCTACATTCTGGCAGAAGAGGCATGGAATGGTATACATGCTTCCTTGATTCTTCTGATCATGGCGAAGGTAGAAACTTGCTTGATGGTACAATTCTATGGGGGTGTTCTGGGAGTCATTTCTAGAGATTCAGCATAAAGATTGCTTTTTAGCCCTTCAGTTGATTTCCAGGCACCTAATTTCCTGTACTAAATCCTTTTCAGCTTAAACTACCTAGAGTAGTTTCTGTTATCTGTAACTGAACATTGAGTGCAAAGGAATTTTGAGCTTGAAATCGAGGGTTGCATGTAATAGAAGCCATATGTTTGGCATTGATTTAGTAATCAAGTGGAGGATGGGGAGGACTCAGATGTTATATTCTAAAAAGATGATGAACTTTGTTATTCGATGATAAAAACTAATACAGTTGTTTCCTATAGTTCAATGTACTGACCGTGGCTGTACCATTAAGAGAAATGGGAGAGACACCCATTATTACACTAGGGTGTGTTGATTACTTCTTTCACCTTTACCAAAATTCTACAAGAAAGTTATGTGCACAGTCTGAAGCCAGCCAGTCTGCAAGCAGAGATGGAAGGAAATACAATCTCATTCACTGAGTGCTCTCTGCCTAGCTCTACAATCTAGGCTGGCTGAGGGTGCAGTAATGTAGTTCCTTGAAACAAAATTTCATTAATTCAGTTGAAGGAAGATTTTAAAACTATTATTGCTGTCCCACAACTTTGGGAAGTCAATAAGTATATTTTAAAGTGTGTGTTACCTGTGGTATTAGCATTTGAAAAAAATACGATATTTAAACAATTGCAAGTATTTTAGAATAAGGACACTATATGAATATATATATTGTTGATATGTTTATATGAATACATGTGTTGCTGATTGGTTAACAATTTATGAATATAATGTATCATTTTTCATTTTATTATTCCAAAGCAAAATAAGCAACTATCCTTCCCCCAAAAGTCTCTGGGTCTATATTTACACAAAGAATTAATCCAACCCCAATTCTCTTTTCTGTATAGTCAGATGTTTTAGTGCATGTTTAATGAGATAGGCAAATATCGGTGTTCTCAGTTTCCTTTGATTGACAAGAAAATGGCAGAAACTGGAATTTCTGATTTCTTATAATTCTGTTAAGTGAATGTATTAGTATTGTGAAATATTTCGCTACAGATATTGGGTTGGCCAAAAGTTTGTTCATAACATCTTATGGAAAAACCCTAACAAACTTTTTGGCCAACCTAATACTATGATTTAATAGTTATTATGTGGACAGAAAGACTCTGACATTGGATTAATGTTGATTTTTCATTAATAAGAGATGAGTATATAACTTTTAGAAAAATCAGTGAGAAATGCAGAATTTGATTATTCTTTGGCTACTATTACCTCTGTCATAGTCACATGGCACTGTTTAGCCAGCTTTGTTTTAACAGGTTCTTTATTTCACACAACTCATCCTGGAAGGGATTTGATGGTATACTTTCCCAGTTGCTGTTGAGGGTCAGCTCCTAATTAGCTCACATGTATTTGCTGACTGGGATCTTCCCCAGAGCCTGAAAAAGGTGGTGGGCATTTCCTCCACCTTCTCCCTTTGGCTTGCTCCAACAATAGAACCAGGTTGCAAGGTTCACTCTAGAAAGAGGTTGTTTACACATCTAGTCTCCCAACTTTTATGACTGACACCTGAGGGACAGGCCCCCATATTGCCTAGCTCTGAGAGCCAATGGAGCTTGCATTCACAAATCTCAAAATATAGCAAACGAAGAAGCAGTTTGTTAAATGGGTGTGAGAACAATCCCTCCAGCTATATACCCAGGCTCTGCCCAGAGGGAACAGCAAAAACTTTCAACAAAGTGAGTATAGAGGGAACACACTTCAACATAATAAAGTCAATAAGTGACAAGCCCACAGGTGACATCCTACTTAACAGTGAAAAGCTGAAAGCGTTTTCTCTAAGATCAGAAACAGACATGGATGTTCACTCTCTCCACTTTTATTCAACATAATACTGGAAGTCCTAGCCAAAGCAATTAGAAGAAAAAGAAAAAAAATGCATCTAAATCAGAAAGGAAAAAGTAAAACTGTCACTATTTGTAGATGACATGATATTATAGACTGAAGACTCTAAAGACTCTACCAAAAAAACTGTTAGAACAAATAAATGAATTCAGTAAAGTTGTAAAATACAAACTCTATATACAAAAATTAGTTGCATTTCTATACAGTAATAATGGACTATCAGAAAGAGAAATTAAGAAAACAATTTTATTTATAATTGCATCAAAAAAAAAAAAAAACCCTAGGAATAAATTTAACCAAGAAGGTGAAAAACATGTTCACTGAAAACTATAAGACATTGATGAAAGAAATTTAAGAAGACACAAATAAATGGAAAGATATTTCACACTCATGGATTGGAAAAATTAATATTGTTACAATGCTCATACTACCAAAAGGAATCTACAGATTCAATGTAATAACTATAAAAATTCCAATGGCACTTTTCACAAAAATAGAACAATCCTAAAATGTGTATGGAAACACAAGAGACCTTGAATAGCCAAGCAATTCTGAAAAAAAATAACAAAGCTGGAGGCATCACGCTTCCTGGCTTCAACCTACATTACAAAGCTGTAATAATTAAAACAGTATGGTAATGGCATATAACAGACACATAGCTCAATGGAACAGACTAGAGAGCCTAGAAATAATCCCATGTGTATATGGTCAATTCATTTATGACAAAGGAACTAAGAATATATAATGGGGGAAAGAACAATCTCTTCAATAAATGGTGTTGGTTGGGGAAACTGGACAGCCACATGCAAAAGAAAGAAACTGGGCCACTATCTTACACTGTACACAAAAATTAATTCAAAATAAATTAGACTTGAATGTAAGACCTGAAACCATAAAACTCCTAGAAGAAGAAAATATAGGTGGTAAGCCCCTTGACATCGGTCTCAGCAATGATTTTTTGGATTTGGCAACAAAAGCAGAAATAAATAAGTGGGACTACATCAGACTAAAAGGTTTCTGCACAGCAAAGGAAATAATCAACAAAATGAAAAAGACAATGCACCAAAAGGGAGAAAATATTTGCAAATCATGTATCTCATAAGGGGTTAATATATAAAGAACTCAACAAGTCAATAACAAAAAAAAATTAAAAAATCAAACAATCTGACTAAAAAGTGAGCAGAGGATCTGAATAGACATTTTTTCAAAAAAAGACATACAGATGGCCAAAAGTACATAAAAATGTGCTCAACATTACTAATCATTAGGGAAATGCACATCAAAACCACAGAGATATCACCTCACTACTGTTAGAATGGCTATTATCAAAAACACAACAAATAACAAGTATTGGTGAGGATGTGAAGAAAAGGAAACCTTCCTGCACTGTTGGTGGGAGTGTAAATTGGTGCAGCTACTATGGAAAACAGTATGGAGGTTCGTCAAAAAATTAAAAATAGAACTACCATATGATCTAGCAATTCCACTTCTGGGTATTTATTTGAAGGAAATGAAAACACTACTTGAAAAGATATTTGAATCCCCAGGTTCATTGTGGCATTATTTACAACTGTCAAGACAAAAGAAACCTAAGTTTCCACTGATGGATGAATGGATAAAAAGTTGTGGCAAATATATGTACAATGGAATATTATGCAGCCATAAAAAGAAGGAAATTTTGACATTTGGGACAACACAGATAAATCTGGAGGGCATTATGCTAAGTGAAATAAGTCAGAGAATGATAAATACCATTTGATCTCACTTATATATGGAATCTACCCCCTTCCCCAAATGAATTCATAGATACAGAGAATGGATTGGTGGTTGCCAGAGGTAGGGGTGAGCAAAATGGGTGAAGGTGGTCAAAAGATACAAACTTCCTATTATAAATAAGTCCTGGGGATGTAATGTACAGCATGATGACTGTCGTTAACAATACTGTATTGTATATTTGAATGCTGCTAAGAGAATAGATTTTAAACGTTCTCATCACAAGAAAAAAAATTTTGTTACTGTGTGTGGTGATGGCTGTTAACTGGACTTACTGTGGTGATCATTTTGTAATATATACAAATATTGAATCATTATGTTGTACACCTAAAACTAATATAATGTTATATGTCAATTATATCTCAATGAAAAAATAAGATAAATTTTAAAAATAGAAGATATGCAAATGGCCAACAGGTATATGAAAAAGTGCTTAACATTATTAATCATCAGAGAAATACAAAGGAAAACCACAATGAGATATCACCTCACACCTTTTAGGATGTATATTATCGAAAAGTCAAGAGATAACAAATGCTGATGCGATATAGGGAAAAGAGAACCCTGTACACGGTTGGTGGGGATGTAAATTGGTATGGCCACTATGGAAAATAGTATGAAGTTTCCTCAAGAAATTAAAAATAGAACTACCATGTGATCGAGTAATCCTACTTCTAGGTATATATCCAAAGAATACAAAAGCATTGTTTCAAAGAGATATCTATACTCCCATGTTCACTGCAGCATTATTCACAATAACCAAAGTATGGAAACAACTTATGTGTCTATTAACAGATGAATGGATCAAGAAAATATGGTATATCTATTCAGTGGACTATTATTCAGCCATGAGAAAGAAGGAAATCCTGTCATTACAACTACATGGGTGAACCTGGAGGGCATTATGCTAAGTGAATTAAGCCAGACGGAGAAAGACAAATACTGCATGGTATCACTTATATGTGGAGTCCAAAAAAAACAGTCGAACTCATAGAAACAATGTAGAATGGTACAAACATTCAGTTATAAGATGAATAAGGATCTAATGTGTAACATGGTGACTATCATTCACAGCAATGTATTATGTAATTGGAATTTGCTAAGAGTAGAACTTAAGTGTTTTCACCAAAAAAAAAAAAAAGGTAACTATGTTAGATGACAGATGTGTTAACTCGACTGTGGGAAGCCTTTTACAATGTGTACATATATCAAATCATCACATTGTACACTTTAAATATATTATAATTTTGTCAATTATACCTCAGTAGAGCTGAAAAAAAAGAAATGAGCTATCAAGACATTAAAAGACATGAAGCTTAAATGCATATTACTAAGTAAAATAAGTCAATCTAAAAAGGCTATAGGATTCCAACTATATGACATTCTGGAAAAGGCAAAACTATGGAGACAGTAAAAAGATCAGTGGTTGCCATGAGTTTGAGGGGAGTGGGGTTGACTAGATGAAGCAAGATGTTTTTTAGGGCTGTGAAACTAGTCTGTATGATATTGTAATGGTGGATATATGTCATTATACATGTCACATGGGTCAAAACCTATAGAATGTACAACACCAAGAATGAATCCCAATGTGAACTATGGTAATTATGATGTGTCAATGTAGGTTCATCAGTTGTAGCAAGTGTACCACTCTGGTGGGAGATGTTGACAGTGGGAGAGGCCAAGCACATGTAGGGTCAGGGGCTATATGGGGAATCTCTGTACCTTCCTCCTCTCAATCTTGCTGTGAACCTAAATCTGTTGTAAAAAAAAAAATTCTATTAAGAAGTTTCTAAAAAGATGGATCAGACTTCCCTGGTGGTGCAGTGGTTAAGAATCCTCCTGCCAATGCAGGGGACACGAGTTTGAGCCCTGGTCCGGGAAGATCCCACATGCCACGGAGCAACTAAGCCCGTGTGCCACAACTACTGAAGCCCATGTGCCACAACTACTGAAGCCCGTGTGCCTAGAGCCCGTGCTCCACAACAAAGAGAAGCCACCGCAATGAGAAGCCCACGCACTGCAAAAAAGCGTGGCCCCCACTCGCCGCAACTAGAGAAAGCCCGCGTGCAGCAACTGAAGACCCAATGCAGCCAAAAATAAATTAATTAATTAAAAAAAATAAAATAAAGAGATGGATCTCATCTAATTCCAAAACAACTCTAAGAGTTAGATATTATTGTAACTTATTGTATAGATGCAAAGATGGAGGCACAGAGAGACTAACTTGATCAATACCAGACAGTGAGCAGGTGATAGACCTGGGATAAGAAAACAGTATGACTTCAGAGTCTGTGCTCTTAACTACTACTTCATACTGCTTCCCAAAGGGACCAGAGTAATAGAATTTTGAAAAAGACTCCACATGGACACAGGCTGCCTTTCTGTTCAGGAATGTGACCATCTCACCAACTACCTCCAGTAAGAGTATTATGAGAACTACCCATAATATTTGCTGTGTTATAAAGCATATACGTATGTGAAATATAGTATCTTGTAAATTTTAAAATTGTCCCTAGGTATTTATACTAAGTCTTCTTCCTGAAAGTCTATATTACAAAAGAGCATTTGCTTTTTATTTGCCTTTGGGTTTGTCAATGAGTGTTAATCTGAACCTATAAAGCTTGTCCAATGTCAACAATGTCAACAAACAAAACTGTGCCTTTTCTTTTGTGGATTAATCTGTGACTTTGCATACATACATCCTTAGACCATTCCTGTAGGACAGCAGCAGCAGATTATTTCAGAAAGAAGCAGACAGGTTTCTATGGGTACAGAGAATGCCTATATACTTTCAGTAGATTTACTTTTATGGCCTAAAATTTTAACAGGAGTCTCTGAACAAGCTGTTGCAGAGACATTCTTGTTAACAGATCCACTGAAAAGACTTGGGCAGAGAGTCTGGCTGTTACTGCTTTACTTCACTTTACCTAATTAGAAAACCTGCAGACAATTGGTATGGGGTGAAGGGAGTTATTTTAAGTTAAAAAAACCACAACACATTAATTTGCTCATCTCATGTAAGTAAGCTAGAGACACAGATTAAGAACATGCTTTCTCTTATCAGGATCACAATATCCTTTTCCTAAAAACAGTATTTGTATCACAGTGAAAATTCCCCTTTTCCCTTAGATACCTATGGGAAAGCTTCTAAATATTGCATTTGTTTTGGCTCAAAGGCAAATCGTGGGTAACTTGAACCTCTCATAAGTTTCACAATTCTCTGTAGATTAGTACTGCTTCTTCAGCAAATTTTCCTTGATCACAATGGAAATTTGGGCAAAAAAGTGTTTATATTTTCCACCAGTAAAATAGTGTTATCTGAAGGGCCTACTCTGTGGTATTTGGGGTACTTTGCTTGTCTTTTACTGTGAACAGTTTAGACGAGAACATGAGTCAGGCTGCAATATTTGGGCTGTTTCAGAGCTCATTCTAGGGCATTTTGTTCAAATCACAAACCACAGTGTGATGGGAGCTCTTACAAATTTCAAAAACATGCTCTCCTGGGGCAATATTTTAGTGTGGTTAAATATCAGCAAACCATCTTCCTTACCGTTGCTAAAGATCACCAGGGAACAATGTGGTCCATTTCTGTGGCCCAGTAGCAAAAATGACCATCGACAGAAATAGTTTATATTTGGCATGTGCATGCATGAAGCCCTTCAGTCTAATCTTCTCCTCAGACCACTTTTTTCTTTTCTTCTTTCTGCTCTTCTACTTCACTATTTTAAATCTTTTTCTAAGTTTTTCCTCCCATAATTGACATAAAATATTCCTTCAATATTTTAAGTGTTTAATAACAAGCCCCTGGGAGGACATAACATTATACATATTTTAAAACCTTTTGTTAATTCTGGTGATTTATAAAGATAGGTCTGCCATTAAATATTCTTGTTCCAGGCTCTGAGCAAAATTTTTAAGCGCCTTAAAGAGAAAGCAAATGACATAGTAGAAATACCAGAGTAAGAGAACAGTTAAAGAATAGTTTTGGAAATTATATACAAATTAGGAATTTTAGAGAAATAATGGCTTCAAAGGAATGAGAAAAAAACGAACAAACAAACACATTCAACAATTATTGAATAGCTTCCATGCACTAGGTACAAAATTACGTATTTTTACCATCCTGTGTATGAGAAGCATCTCACATAACTTAAATAAAACTAATTTTTAACAATGAAAACATTTATAAACATCCTCTTGTTAACTGAAAAGCTAATTTCATCAATGAAACACCACTTCCAATATAAGTAGAGCTTCTTACACCAGCGTAAAATAAAGATGTCCCAGAGTGTCATCTTTTCTGATTAAATGTTGAGTCTACTATTCTCCGTGAACTCCTCAGTAAGGCAGTTGATGACACATACATCATATCACAGTGTCTATGCTGAGATATTTTAAAATAAATTACAGACATCTTAGCACACCATGGATATTCCTTCCTACCTCACAGATCACTGTTTCTTAGCTTTGCTGGTAGATCTGGAATCAACCTATAGGTATTGAACTGCCTAGGGCTGAAGCTTCAACACCCTGTTTCTCTTTAAATAACTTTAAACATCATTCATATGCTGATGAGTCTCAATGTCTATCTCCTGCCCTGACTTTCCCCCTGAGCCCCTTAACCACTACTTGATGTCTCTACCTGGATGGCTAATCAGCATTTCCAACTCTTCACAGTTGAAACAAATTTCTTGATTCCCACACCCAACTCCCAATAAGGGAAAAAAAATCCTGTTACATTCTGGGTCCTCTCTCCATCTCAGTAAGTGGTACCACCTTCTATCTAGTTTCCCAACTCAGAAACAATGGAGTGAGCCTTGGTTCTTTCCTTCCTTTTATCCCTTGCAACCAATCCAGAAATTCTAGTCTATCTGACTTCCAAAATACTCTTGCATTGTTCCACTCCACTCTATTTTCTTCATTACAGTCCTAATCCAAAGTAGCATCATATCTTACCTGGACTGCTGCAATAGCTTCCAAATTGTTGTCCCTGCCATCCAAACCATCCATTGTTCACCCAGCAGCCAGTGGTCATTTTTAAAATATAAATCAGATCATATTGTTCCCATGCTTAGAACCTTTTAATGGCTTCCCATTGCATTTATATGAAAATTCAATCTGTCATCTGGCTGCCCACTTCTTTATCCTTTTTTTGGTCAAACCTACTCCTTCACTCTCCTCCCCCATTTGTTCATTACACTTCAGCTTCGCTGGCCTCCTTTCTGTCCCTGGAGACACCAAGTCCTTTACCAATTCATGAACTGTTACCTCTGCATGGCGTGCTCTTTATCCAGATCCCATGTGGCTGATGCCTACTCATTCTTCAGGTCTCAGCTCAAATCCACAGAAAGCCCTTCCTTGGAAACTCAGCTTAGGTTACTTTTCCTTAAAGCCTCCACATTCACACTCCATCACATCGGCCTATTTATTGCCACAGAGGCACTTGCCACAATCTAGAATTCTCCATCTATTTACTCACTGGCTTCCTTATTGTCCCCCCAAGAGAACTTAAGCTTTCAGAGAAAAAGGACTTTGCCTATCTTGTTCATGGCTACATTCCCAGTGGCAATGACAATGCCTGGTCTATAGAAAGGTGCTCCATAAACATTTGCTAAATGAATGAATGAATAAAAACAAAGAACAGAGGAGTTGTTCGAAGAGTGAGAAGTGAAATCATCATGAATAATAAGATATTACAAGGCAGAAGGGCTTTAAAGACTTATCTGATGAACCTTCCAGATGAGATAGCCCAGAGGGGTTAAGTTGTCTAAAGCTGAGAAAGTGAGTGCTAAAATCTGAATGTCCTGACTCTGAGTTCAGTGCTTTCCACTAGACAAATGGCTCATAAACTTGGTCCATGATAAGGTTTTCACTGAATTATGTTGAGAAAAATAAGAGCAATATTACATGTGGTTATCTTCCCAAGAAAGAAAACTTACCTTTCTTGGAAAGAACACCTCTAGCTCATGCCTTTCCTTTCTTTTTGTTTTAAATGTCTTTTCTTTTATAAAATATTGATAATATAAATTTTTTAAATATTCTATTTTGACAAAGTAAAAAATTGGCAACTTTAGGCCAATTTTTTGTGTTTTTTGTTGTTGTTTTGTTTTTCATTTTAAAGAGACTGAATTTGAAAACTCTGATAATCAAGCAACTCTAAACAAACCTAGTCATTAAAAGTGATTTAGTTTATAGAT
The DNA here is from genome assembly GCF_028023285.1 of Balaenoptera ricei. Classification (NCBI taxonomy): domain Eukaryota; kingdom Metazoa; phylum Chordata; class Mammalia; order Artiodactyla; family Balaenopteridae; genus Balaenoptera; species Balaenoptera ricei. Next base: position 75,295,716 of record NC_082648.1, read on the forward strand.
CCTACCTTCTACCCCATCAACTCTTCCAATCCTGCTCCAGTGAGATAACAAATAACAGTCTGGTGTATCCTTCCACATCTTTCTCCATACTCACAAAAATGTGCACCTGTGCACATGTACCACACACACACATACACACACACACAGTTTTTATTTTGATTTAGTACAAAGGGATCATGTTATCATATTATGCACATCATCCTAAATTTACTTTTGTAACCTAGTAATCAATCTGGAACAATGCACATATAATTGTATGTCATTGTTTTAATTTTGCATAATATTGCATAGCATGGATGTACCAAAATGTATTCAATCATTCCTCTACTGATAAATATTCTCAATTTCCCAGGTTTTTTTTTTGTCCACCACAAACAATCCTGCCATAAACATCTCTATATTTGTGTCAATAAATTAATATAAAAATCTCCATCTCCATCTCTTCCTACATTTACATTTCTTCTCACATAATAGTGCTTTTACTTCTTTAGGAAACATGTTCAAATAGTAGAATTGTTAAATTAGGGGGTGTATATATATTTTAATTTTAATATATTTTGGTAAGAGTTAAGAAATTCAACCAGCATGGCCTATATTCCCAAACACAGTTTTAGCTCCTTGAAACTTCCTGCTATAGTCATTGTGGCCTTGGCTCAGAGCACTTCAGTTACCTCCAAGACACAACCACTTAAGCTATCTCTTCACTGTCTCTATTTTTTTCTGTTATTTGCCACTCTAGAGACAGTTGAGTAGTCTGAATTACCCAAGAGATTAATGTATCTTCAGGTGAGATGGAACTCTATATTCAAAAAGATACCCTCAATTTCTGCTCCTTATTTTGTATTTCCAACCACTTGCCCCAACATGGTCTGAAAATGCAATTAGCTCTGACACTAGGGCATAGTGCTTAATGCTGGTACATGTTGCAAAAGAAAGCAAAAATGCTGAAGTCACCTAAAATAAAGCTGCTATGAATTGCTATACCAATTTTAAATTATGGTAGTTTTGCTTATTTAAAAAAAATAAAACCAGTCAAATCCTCACCTGTCGGATTGGTAGGAAGCCCATGGTCCAAGGAGTCTGAAGGGTGGGAAGACTGACCTCCACTCCCCAAGGAGAGAAGCCTGTCACTGCTTTTGGTTCTAAAGGCTTTACAGTCACAGAGGTGATGGGGATGTACCCTGGGTCCAGGTCCCTGCACAGGAACGTGAATTTTCTCCCAAGCCAACCTCAGCCTGGTATTGTTTACAACACCTCAGGCTGGCCAGTCCCTTAAAATGCTGCTTCAAGAGTGTCAGAATTGGGACTTCCCTGGTGGCACAGTGGTTAAGAATCCGCCTGCCAATGCAGGGGACACGGGTTCTAGCCCTGGTCCTGGAAGATCCCACGTGCTGCAGAGCAACTAAGCCCGTGCGCCACAACTACTGAGCCCATGTGCCACACTACTGAAGCCCAAGTACTCTAGGGCCCATGTGCTGCAAATACTGAGCCCACATACTGCAACTACTGAAGCCCGCACACCTAGAGCCCGTGCTCCGCAACAAGAGAAGCCACTGCAGTGAGAAGCCCGCGCACCGCAATGAAGAGTAGCCCCTGCTCGCCGCAACTAGAGAGAAAAGCCTGCGCACAGCAACGAAGACCCAACGCAGCCAAAAAAAAATAAATTAATTAATTAAATAAAATTATTTTTTAAAAAAGAGTGTCAGAATTAATTCTCGTGTCCATCTGCAAACTTAAAACCATCTTGCCCTTTCCTTCACAGGGGTATTTCACTCCAAAATTTCAATTCTTTTTATGCTCCTGAAAGATAAAGGGGGTCATGACACCCTTTTTAAATAAGCACTGCTATGGGTTAACCTGCCTAACTACCTGGGGTGGTAATTCTGATTGCCTCAAAGAACCCTATAATTTCCTCCTCCCAGCTGTGAGTGCATGCACACACACACCACACACACACAGAGTCAGAAAGGGAGTGATTTATTTCCTCAAAGGTAGCTTACCAGGCTAAAGACAACAAGGTGACTTTCTGATCATGGAAAGAAAAAGGGAAACAAATCTATAAGATAAATCTTCAATAAGGTATTTATTCTGCAATATAACAAGTGGATTAAAATTTTGACAAATAAAAATGAATGTGCACTCTAAAATATTCAAAGTGTGTAAAATCTAATCAGAAATCTGCTCTTGTGCCTTAGTACAGACTACAGAAGAGAGTCATTGATGTTCATTTTCTCATAAACAAATTTGGAACTTATTCTATTCTCTAAATATTTAAACAGCTTCCAAATCAAAGTTTTAAAATGTCAGTTCATTTACCGTGAATAGGTAAGTGTTTTGCTTCATAAATGCTAATTCAAGAAAAAACAGTCACTTATAGAGTGAGTTCTTAGGTTACATAAACAGTCTGGGCTGCATTTGGTGTTGGGTGAATTAAGATATGAGTCTGCTGGCAATATTTTGCATAAACAGTACATGTCAGGCAAAGATTCGACAAACTGTACTGTTAATTTACTCCCCCAAATTTCTTAGCTGAAAATGTTCTTCAAATTATTTTTTGTGTTTGTTAAATGTTCTATTAACGGGAAATATTTCTGCTTTACTTTCCTCAGAAGGTCCATATATATATATATATATTTTTTTTTATATAAATTTATTTATTTTTATTTATTTATTTTTGGCTGTGTTGGGTCTTCGTTTCTGTGCGAGGGCTTTCTCTAGTTGCTGCGAGCGGGGGCCACTCTTCATCGCGGTGCGCGGGCCTCTCACTGTCGTGGCCTCTCTTGTTGCGGAGCACAGGCTCCAGATGCGCAGGCTCAGTAGTTGTGGCTCACGGGCCCTGTTGCCCCGCGGCATGTGGGATCTTCCCAGACCAGGGCTTGAACCCGTGTCCCCTGCATTGGCAGGCAGATTCTCAACCACTGCGCCACCAGGGAAGCCCCATATATATATTTTTAAACTGTGCTTCACTTTGCTTCATGAAGAAACTGAATTGTACTTTTTATGACTTGAGTTGGTCTGTATAATAATTAGAAAAGAATACATCTACATGTCTATGTGATACCTTAAGAACTGAAGTTAATCTACAAGTTAGTTATTTGCTATCAAAAAATGATATAAAAATCCTAGAGTCAGATATTTCACTGATTTGGCAAATAGTTGGCTATTGGATATCATGGATTTTCTTTTCATATAAGGCTGAGTGCTAAATGGTTGGATTTAGTATGAATAAAGAGTTCATCTTTCACATTCACTTACTTTTAAAATACAGGCCATCACTAAAAATCCCGCAAAATGCAAGAGTCCACCTCTTACTCCAGTTCCTGAGTAAAATAGGGGATGAATCTCACTAAGGAATAAACTAAATACAATTTTATTTTATAAATAAAGAGCCAAAGACCATGGGCTATTTTAAATATCAATACCATGAGGAAATTTTAAATGGTAAAATGAACCAAAAACCAATATCAAGCAGTAAAAAAGTATAAAGTGGGAGAAATGATTACAGACTAAATAGCTGTGCTCAAATAGAAAATAGCAATAGGTTGAGCATGATAACATACCAATTAAATCTGAATTAAAAAGTAGATTTAACTCCCCCCCATTAGTAAGTCAAGAGTGATTATGACCCCCCAAAGTGCAATTTGGAGGAAGGAAGATAGTTTTCTGGGTTTGGGTGGCAACTACTGCATTCCAGAAGCAAGCAGTCACAGTCTGCTTTCGAAGATGGAATTACAGAGGCTGTGAGAGTCCTAGATTTGTCCTCTAGTGGGGGTGACAGAGACTCATCCTCAAACATGCCTTCCTTACTGGCTAACCCTATTATCAAGCCTCAGAAAGGGCCATGATTGATTTTGTGATCTCTTGTACTTAAATTGAAAACATCTCTAAAATCACATTTCAACCGAAAGGGTGTGTCTTCTTTTCCTGACATTCACAAAGTACCAGATGTTCTTTCAGGAATTCCATACACTGATCTAGATAACTTGTAAGTAACTCATACTAGATACCACATCACTGAATGTATTTGCTCTTTGCTGTTCCAGCCCTACTGCCAACCCCACAGAGTAAGAGAGCTATGTATCGAGCACTTACTAAGTGCCAGCCATTGTGCTGAATTGTTCACCTGTTGTCATATCACTTTAGCTTCACCCCAACTGTATGTGATAAGGACTGTTACTATCTTAAGTTTACAGAGAAGGAAAGTAAAGATTAAGAAGCTAATAACTTCCCTAGAATTACACTGTAGAACCTGTGTTTCTCATCTCGATGACATCATCCTCTGTAGGGTTGAACAAGCCAGAAACAGTTCTGTCTCCTTCTCCTCCACCTCCTGCATTTAATCAGTCGCTAAGCCTTGCCAAACACTCCAATACCCCTGGAATTCATCCTTACCTTTTCATTCCCTATCACTGCCAAGTTCAAACTTTCATCAATTTTTTTTTTTTTGTCCTAAGGATTACAATAATCAAATAATCTCCTAATTGGTTTTCCTCTTTCTTGTCTTTCCCACTCTAATCCTTGAGCCACACTGACATTTCCAGCCTGCCTTTTATTTTTCCTTTTTTCCTTTCCTCCTCCAAGAAACCTCCCAGAATTTGCTGCCTTGTCATTCCTGCCCAAGGTTAATGTGCTCATTTCTGCACCAGTAGAACCTGTATGTCTTATCAGTATAAAACTCATGGCATTGAAGCACAGATAGCTAAGGTATTTCTGTTGCTCCTACAACCATACTATTAACTTCTTATAGACAAGACTCTGTCTCACTATACCTTCATTCATTCATCCATCCAGCATTTATTGATTACCCACCTTATGCCAGGAACTTGTTTTTTAATAATGATAATAATAATAATAATAGCTATCTTTTACTCATAATATACTTAACTATCCTATGAGGTAGGTATTGTTATCTTTATTTACATTAAGGAAACTGCAAAGTAGGGAGGCAAAGACACCTATGTCAAGAGAAACATTTTGGTTGTATGCCTGGGACTGTGTAAGGGTTCAACAAGTGTTAGTTGAATTTAGCTGAACTTAAAATCAAAGAGCAGACCAGCACTTAAGAGAAACTCTTGTTCAAGAGGCTAAGAATAGTAGAGGTAGTAAGTAAAGCAGTGGTTGAAGAACTTGGGGACCTTAGAGTCAGACAGATATACACATTGCAATCCCTGCTTTGTCACTAATAAGCTACATGACCTCAAATAAATTGCTTTAAACATCAATTCAAAACCTATAAAATGGAGATATTATTAGTACTACTTCAAAGGGCTATCATATTGGTTAAATGTGAAAATACATGTGAAGTGTTTAGTAAGCCACCTGGTACAAAGTAAACCCACAATAAGTATCAACTATTATTATAATAACAGTACAATAACATAATATAATGGGGTCAATAATAGGCTATTCAATGAGGAATTACAAATTTTCTAGTTAGAGTTCTCAATGTCATTATTTTCATCAATATATTTGTTTTTGTTATTGTTGCTGTTATTGTTGTTATTTTTATAGAGAGCCAATAGGAAGTACAGCATGGGAATGGCCAGTATACATTGAGTATCAACTGATGAGTTCCTCCAGCTTTACTATAACAGGATTCAAAGCTATAAAATATGACCCTAAAGGAAAAATAATACTATCTCCTTCTTCCATAATGAAATAGAGCTATTTTGAAATGTTTTACATTTTATCTTCCTTTCATAGGATTGCTGTACAGGAAGAATAAATAAAAACGAAAGTAATTACTGGGTTAAGAAACTAGGTTAAATATCATAGAAACATTATTTACAAGCTAACAACCATCTCAATTGTGGTTGAATTAAAAAGCAAATGCATTTTTAAACAACCCTAGGGACTGTCCTCTTAAGGGAGAGAGAAGAATTTCAGATATCTCAGAATACAAAGAAGGAATTTCTGAAACTTAGAGAAGACTTCTGGCTAGAACATCAATTAATCAGCATACTGTAGGCCTGAGACGCCAATTGGCCTGACCTGAGGTTTTCATTGCGCTGTTAGGAACAAGATGGCACATTGCCCAGAAGTGGCTGTCCTGTGTGATGGGTGGGTGAGCACGTGGCCCTTCTTTCTTTCTTCCCATTAGGTATGCCCAACTCCACACTAGTGGTCACTTTCCCAATGAGTAAATAAGGCCTGCTTTTTGACACACATTCCCCAGGCAAACCAGATTTTAGGAGACAAAAAGTCAAATGTGTCAAAAGGAAATTACAGAAGCCCAAGAAGCCACAAGAGAGTGGGGATTGTGGGAGGTGGTGGTAGCAGGGGCTTTGCTGAAAAGCCAGGGCAAGCATTACTCAATCTTCTCTTTCTATAAACATCGTTAGGATGGAAGCACTAGATTGTGGGCCACTCCAGTAATTCCCAAGCAAATATATTGGGCCTTTTGTGGTTTAGAGTCTAGGATTTTATTTTGCTGTATCATCTGTGTATTTTTCAATGTTGTATTTCTTTCGGTTAATCTTCCTTCCTCCTGGGAAGCAAAATGTTCTGCAATAACAAACACTGTCTCTGGTAAATCCCTAAAACTCCAGTGCAACAGATTGCAAAGCCTGCTGTCCATTCTAAATACACTTGCACTGTTTCTCTCTGAAGCTTGTTGTGTTCATGTCTCCAACTTTATATTCCATATGTGTCATTTTTCTTTGGTCATCAATCATTGATCACTCTTTTCAAAAGATGTTTCACCATGTACAGCAAATGCTTTCTTCAAATGAAGTCCACAAACCTGCTTGACCTGGAGAAATTATTGACACCCCAGTAATATGAAAACTGTGCCTTTTTTGCTGCTTTTACTATGTAGAAGTCTGTATACACGTTTCTAAGTGTAACCTTATAAACGAAGGCTAAAATTTGAAAGATTTTTATAGTCAGTTTCTTAGAGACCAAGAATGTATAAATTTGCTTTTATGAAAACTTAACATTCCTTATTCACCAAATGGACCACTGTAAGTCAAAAGTAGTCTTACAGATTCTCAGTATTATATTCTGAAAGACTTCCTGCAAAGCTTAGGAATGAAGATAAGGACCCACGTTGTGACTCTAATGTACCGCAAGCCCCTCCCCCAACTATATAATTCCTACTCTAATCAGAAAGTATCCAAAAAGAAGAGATGTCCATTCTTTTGTAAGATATTTTTCATCTTTTTATTAGATCATGGGCCCTTTGAGTGTGTGTGTGTGTGTGTGTGTGTGTGTGTGTGTGTGTGTGTGTGTATTTTAAATGTTTATCCTTTCCACTTACACAGCAGCAAAAATCTTCCTCTCCCCATCAAACCCCTCTCAGAATCAATATCATCTGCCTCTCTAGTATCAGCACAGAAGATTCTGTGGTGCTCATTTCTGTTAAACAATACAAAACAATTACAAAAACAATAAGTACAATATGACTTTCCCTTTTCAAATTTAAAAGTATGACATTGAGTAAGCTTTGCAAGCTAATATGCTGTCCCTTCAGAGATACAGAAATGTGCACAACCCTGTTGTGAAGCACTGCTTTCAATTTTCAAAAGAAAAATATTATTAAATAGCCACATCTACATATTGGTTGAACGTAAATGTATATGACCATTATTTCCTTGTTGAAGAAATCAGAGAATTTAAGATGCAAACAATGTAAGACACAAGCAAGTTTTTTTAGAAATAAGCAGTCCTTTAGCTGAGATTAATTGATGGTCTTTCTGAGAGTAGCAAGGATGGTGGTAAACACAGTTCCTGGTTTGTCTGCCATGGTCTTATCAAAAGGCCATATACCCTAGAGTAAAGGGCTATGGTTTGGCACTAAACCAACCTCTATATCTTACTAACCTATCCAATTCTGCATTTGTGTGTGTGTGTGTATGTGTGTGTGCAATGGAATAAATACTCTATGCAGTTTGGTTTTTTGAAGACTAATGATAATATAGAGTGCCTAGTACAGTGTATAGCATGCAGTAGGAATTTAGTAGTTGATAACAATTGTAATTATGGTTATTATCATTCTAAGAGCAAAAGTGTCAAGCAAGAGTTCTATAAATATGTCCGGCAGTACTTGGCCTAAGGTTCCTTTAAGCATACAGCCAGCACTCCTCTCCCCACCATGCAGTGATAATTTCCCACATTTGTGGCCCCAGCTTAGACATTAATCTTCCAGGAAGCCTGCCCTGTATCCAAGCCTGAGTGAGACGTCCCTTCTATGACTTCTCCTAGACTTTGTGTTATTATAACTATTATCACTTGTATTGATAATGTCTGTAGGCCCTTGAATACATTTTGCTTGACCTGTATCCCCGCAGCCTAGTTTGGTGCTTAAAACATTGTGCGTGCTGAATATGTGTTTTTGAATGGCTGCTGATAAGTAATTAGTACATACACTATTAACAGGCTGAAAAGATGCCAACTGAGAAAATTATTCACATAACCCTAGGAACTGATTCTGGTGGGATTCTCTTTCGTTTCTGTATAGATTTTCAAATTTGTGAACCTAACTTTTCCTCTTGGTCAGCGTCTTCCTAGTTTGGCATATGCAAATTAACTGAGGCTATTTGACCCTACCTGTCCTCACACAACTTCATGTATTGGATCGTGGACCAAATACAGCACCTGCTCTTGCTACCTCTAGAAATGATGTTATGTATACCCTGATTTCCTTTCTACTCAATCGTACTTGGGTCCCATTGAGAGAACTCTCATTTATATTATCTGCTCCTCCAAAAATCTTTCCAGTTATGCCCTTCACTATGGTTTCTAGTCTTTTACCCTAAGGTGACTTTACTTATTGCATGGCTTTAATACTCCTTTCCTTTGGTTTAACCCACGTAGTTCTCAGTATGGTTACCTTGACCATGTATTCTGCCTTGTCTTTTCCTAACTTATTCCTGTACTTGCTATCTAATGGATTCACTTTTGCCATTGACCTACTATTTTTTTTAAATTTTTACTTTATATTGTAGTATAGTTGATTAACAATGCTGTGTTAGTTTCAGGTATACAGCAAAGTGATCAGTTATACATATACATGTGTATATTCTTTTTCAAATTCTTTTCCCATTCAGGTTATTACAGAATATCGAGCAGAGTTCCCTGTGCTATACAGTAGGTCCTTGTTGGTTATCCAATTTAAATATAGCAGTATATACATGTCAATCCCAAACTCCCAATTTTACCATTCTTAATTAAGTGTCTCTATTGATAATGTGACTTTTTCTTTGGGATTTGTACAATTGCAACTCCCTCAAGGAGTGTCCTTCCTTTACCAATAATTTAAAAGATGAGTAATCAAATACCGAATTGTGGTGTGGTAAATTGTCTGCGAAAATGGCCACAATACTTCCTCCCATCCCTGTGGGCTTTTGTAATGTGACTTGGCCATTTCCCCCATCAAGAGGCAGACTCTATTTTCCCAGCCCTTAAATTTCAGTTGGCCTATTACTTGGTTTGACCAATAGAATACAGCAGAAATGATGATAGAGAACTTTTAAGCTTAGGTTCCAGGAGACCTTACAGCTTCTGTTCTCACCCCCTTGAATCACTGTGCTGAGGTACCATGTGAGGAAACCTAATCTAACAAACCGAAGATAAAAGGCCTCCTGGAGCAAGAAGAACAGAAGGTTCTCCCCACTGAAGGTCCCTCAACCAACTATCTGACAGCCAATAGTAATCATCAGAAACATAACCAGCTTATACCATCCAACCCCAGTTAAACCTCCAGATGATTGCAGTTGTATGAATAACTCCAGATGAGAATAGCAGAAGAACTACCCGAGTGAACCCAGCCCAAATTTCTAACTCACAGAATCATGATGAAGTAAGTTAAGCCAGTAAATTTTGGGATAGTTTGTTAGATAACTGATAGCAATAGTTAATGGATAATACACATGGCTTTCTAAAGAAACACAATTTATTTTTGTTTGTTTTAAGTCAAATCTGGAAATGTATCCTTTTTGAAGCTACAGTGTTATTTCATTGTTGTTTCTCACTCTTATCTAACATTTGTGGAACATCTTAAAATTCAAAACCTATTTTTATATCTATTCCTTTGATCCTGATATCCACTCTGTAGGAAGGAGGCAGAGCAGGTGTTACAAACATCCTCATTATCTGGATGAGGAAATTGAATGCAGAGAGAGCCCTCAGTCCATCCAAGGGCACTTGGTAGAGGCCAGGATCATAACCCAGCCCTCTATTCTGTGCAGTGCTTGCAGCCCCCTCTGCCTCAGTAGAATAATATTATTTCTAATATTGGCAGAATTGCATTAGATCTAGGTTTGCATTTACCAAATCTTTGATTCTCAATTTTTTAAAAATCCAATCTAATGTTCACTTTTCACCATTGCCTTTTTAAAAAAGTTTTGCAACCATGTTCATTTTAAGTGAATTTAGCTCTGAAGTTTCTGATTCATTTTCAATCAAATTTTTGTTTAGCAATAATTCTTTGATGTTCTATAATCCCTTTGAAACATTTTATAAGCCATTTATACCTTTTATCTTTGAATCATCCAGTCACATCTTGCCAAGGTAACTCAAAATTATGTTTCACACTTTTTGTACTAGGTTCAAAAGGCACTGTATTTCTCTAGAACTAATAATGAATTTGGTAAGGTTGCAGGATACAAAATTAATGCACAGAAATCTCTGGTGTTCCTATACATTAACAACGAAATATCAGAATGAGAAATTAAGGAAACAAACCCATTTACCATCTCACAAAAAGAATAAAATACCTAGGAATAAACCTACCTAAGGAGGTGAGAGACTTGTACTCAGAAAACTGTAAAACACTGATGAAAGAAATCAAAGATGACATAAACAGATGGAGAAATAGACCATGTTCTTGGACTGGAAGAATCAATATTGTGAAAATGACTATACCACCAAAGCAATCTACAGATTCAGTGCAATCCCTATCAAACTACCAATGGCATTCTTCACAGAATTAGAACAAAAATTTTTACAATTTGGATGGAAACACAAAAGACCCCGAATAGCCAAAGCAATCTTGAGAAAGAAAAATGGAGCTGGAGGAATCAGGCTTCCTGACTTCAAACTACACTACAAAGCTACAGTAATCAAGACAGTATGATGCTGGCCCAAAAATAGAAATATAGATCAATGGTACAGGATAGAAAGCACAGAGGTAAACCCACACACGTATGGTCACCTGATTTATGACAAAGGAGGCAAGAATATACAATGGAGAAAATACAGCCTCTTCAATAAATGGTGGGAAAACTGGACAGCTACATGTAAAAGAATGAAATTAGAACACTCCCTAACACCATACACAAGAATAAACTCCAAATGGATTAAAGACCTAAATTTAAGACCAGACACTATAAAACTCTTAGAGGAAAACATAGGAAGAACACTCTTTGACATAAATCACAGCAAGATATTTTTTGACCCACTTCCTAGAGTAATGAAAATAAAAACAAAAATAAACAAATGGGACCTAATGAAACTTAAAAGCTTTTGCACAGCAAAGGAAACCATAAACAAGATGAAAAGACAACCCTCAGAATGGGAGAAAATATTTGCAAATGAAGCAATGGACAAAGGATTAATCTCCAAAATATACAAACAGCTCATGGAGCTCGATATCAAAAAAACAAACAAACCAATTAAAAAATGAGCAGAAGACCTAAACAGACATTTCACCAAAGAAGACATACAGATGGCCAAGAGGCACGTGAAAAGCTGCTCAACATCACTAATTATTAAAGAAATGCAAATCAAAACTACAATGAGGTATCACCTCACACTGAGCAGAATGGCCATCATCAAAAAATCTACGAACAATAAATACTGGAGAGGGTGTGGAGAAAAGGGAACCCTTTTGCACTGTTGGTGGGAATGTAAATTGATGCAGCCACTATGGAGAACAGTATGGAGGTTCCTTAAAAAACTAAAAATAGAACTACCATATGACCCAGCAATCCCACTACTGGGCATATACCCTGAGAAAACCATAATTCAAAGGGACACATATACCCCAATGTTCATTACAGCACTATTTACAATAGCCAGGTCATGGAAGCAACCTAAATGTCCAATGATAGATGAAGGGATACAGAAGATGTGGTACATATATACAATGGAATATTACTCAGTCATAAAAAGGAACAAGATTGGGTCATTTGTAGAGACGTGGATGGACCTAGAGTCTGTCATACAGAGTGAAGTAAGCCAGAAAGAGAAAAACAGATATCATATATTAACACATATATGTGGAATCTAGAAAAATGGTACAGATGAACCTATCTGTAGGGCAGGAATAGAGATGTAGACATAGAGAACAGACATGTGGACACAGAGGGGGAAGAGGACGGTGAGACGAATTGGGAGATTAGGTTTGACATAAATACACTACCATGTATAAAATAAATAGCTAGTGGGAACCTGCTGTATAGCACAGGAAGCTCACCTCGGTGCTCTGTAACGACCAAGATGGGTGGCATGGGGAGGGTGGGAGGGAAGTCTAAGAGGGAGAGGGTATAGGTATACATATAGCTGATTCACTTCATTGTACAGCAGAAACTAACACAACATTGTTAAGCAATTTTACTCCAATAAAAAGTTAATTAATTAATTAACTTTTTTAAAATGCAGTGTATTTCTAACCCAGGTATACTGTTGCTTTCTTCACTGAAGGAATTGCTTTATTATATCCTTTACAGACTTGTCTTCCCCTAGAAGAGGATATTTACCTCATGCAAATTTTATTGATATCTCAGGTTGTTATAGTTCAGAATGGGCTTTTGGAGGCTTGTTTTGAATTCTAAGAAAGCAGTCACATAATCTATGAGGACAGAAATTATAATAAGCACCAATTCTGGGAAAAGCATATTAAGAATAAAATCTTAAGTAAAGCTCATTGAGCCACCAATGCAGTAACACACACATACACACACACACACACACACACACACACACAACTTGGATTACTTATTTAACTGCAGTTTAATTTATAGGTGATACATATTGATACTCAGTGTTCCACTGAAATGCAAAGGACTCTTTCTGTCATCTATCTAAAAGTAGCACTACTAACATTGACTTAACCTCTACTGTGTGCCTGGAATGGTTCTTGTTACATATTATCTGTTTAATACTCTCAATAATCCACTAGGGAGGTAGGTATTTGTTATCTCCAGTTTACAGACAAGGAAATTTAGACTTAAAAGTGCTAATGGCTGAACCTACACTCTATCTTGTACCCTATAATGGGTGTGAAAATTGCTTGTAGAAATGTATGAAAATCAGTGAATCTCTGGATTTTCCTTATATGTAAAAGAACATATCAAAGTATGCACACTGCATAAAATAATTGATGTGAGAGCAAATCCTAACCTCTAATATGCTATCCATATAGCTATCATCATTAAATTTTTCCAAATAAATCATTAGTCAAAATTATTCTTTAGTGTGCTGTGGAATAAATGTGTTTCCATTTGGGCGTGCAAAACACACAAGGCAATGACAAAAATTAATACCTATTCATGAAGCACACAGTGAAACCCCACATTGGGGATTCCTAAGCTGAGGAGCCTGGTCTTAATTTCTATTAGCAAGTGAGGAGCCAATTAAATACTTTGATTGAAAGAGCTTTACTTATACCTAATTGAAATGCACAACATGAGAAGAAACCATATCTTCCATTTAGAATATTCTAAAATGTTGATTAAAATTAGTAGATGATAATTATATTTTTAATTAAAGTGTTAATTCACTTATACTTTATTCGAAAAAATCTTATGAGAAAGGTATCGCATGTCTATATCTCTATTTCCCAGTTGTGGAAATTGAGGCAAAAAGGCATTAAGTCTAATAGTCACACAGCTACTAAATGATAGAGTGAAACCTAGATAATCCAGTACCAGACACTCATTCCTAAATTCTCTGCTCTTGGCAAACCCAAGGTTCTTAGGATAATGATATGATATCTAAGAGATTTCACAAATCATAAATGTAATACCAATGAAAGCTAATGGTTTTTTTTTTTTTTTAATTTGGTTTTTTATTTATTTATTTATTTATTTATGGCTGTGTTGGGTCTTCATTTCTGTGCGAGGGCTTTCTCCAGTTGCGGTGAGCGGGGGCCACTCTTCATCGCGGTGCGCGGGCCTCTCATTATCACGGCCTCTCTTGTTGCGGAGCACAGGCTCCAGACGCGCAGGCTCAGTAATTGTGGCTCACGGGCCTAGTTGCTCCGCAGCATGTGGGATCTTCCCAGACCAGGGCTCCTACTCGTGTCCCCTGCATTGGCAGGCAGATTCTCAACCACTGCGCCACCAGGGAAGCCCAAAGCTACTGTTTTGACTAAAGAGTGAGAAAGTCAACAAAGGATTTTAAAGATACAGGCACCAATGTGCAAACAGTGTAGGATGATTGCCGTGGAACTACTTGTTCATTGAACTAAAAAACAAAAAACAAAGTCAGTAAAAAATAAGGAAAAACATTAGAGACAATGGAGAACTGACTTCTAAAATATTTTAGGCATAATTGTCTTCTTATCCTCCTGTCCCCCCAACTATTTATTAGATGTGTAGTAGAAGTACATTTATGAGATTAATTATAGGGCTAATTTAGATGGTATTACTTTGAAGACCAAACTTAAGCATATACTTGGGAATAATTTCTTTTTCTCATCTCCTCTTATTGTAATAGTTTTGTTTTTTGTTTTTTGTTTTTGTTTTTTTTTTGTCTCGATGTGTCTTGTTTTGCATGACTTACTTTTCAGGATGTTAGACTACCCCTACCTATGAAAAGACCATTCCACCAGCACCAGCTTCAGTGAGTCTGGATCAAATAGCAGTTGGATTTAATAAGTCCATAAATAAGGCAGAAAGTAAATACAAATGGAGTTACTTTTAAAACTTTATGGCCCAATAAAACCATGTCATTCTCGAGGGATAAGATATTTGAATAGTGAGTATAACTCTGGATATGCAAGGTAATATAGTGCAAAATGTTTTAGCTATTGAAATGAATAGATCTGGCATCCTTGATTCCACCACCAATCACCTATCTGACCTCAGGCAATTTATTAAACAGTCAAACTCATTTTCTTCATCAGAAAAACAAAGTTAGTGAAAACATACCTTAAGGTTTTTAGGGAGGACTAAAAAAGATATGTAACGTTTCCAGCAAAATTTCCTTTCACATTACAGGTGCTTGATAATTTTTAATCTCTTTTCTTCTTACTTCTGGTCTCTTTCTCCAACTCACCATCTTCTTTCATTTATGGATTAATTGTGTCAATGAGAACAAAAATGCTTACAGACTTTTAGGTTTAAGCTGTGAATTATCATGTAACATCTTTCATGTGAGACTTTTTAGAAAATGGATTAACCATAGTGTTAGTTTCAATAGATACCGTGAAAGAGCTAAATTAGCCTTTCCTGGCTTTCTGTGAGTCTCTATTTTCATAAAAATTGCTAAGGTTTATATACAAGACATAAAATGAACGTTTGTACAATTCAAGATTTATGGAAGTTTAGAATTGGAATATTCAAGAAGGAAGAGATGAGTATTTATTCAAACAGTCAAAAAAAGTGTGAGGTCTAATTATGTGCTAAGTCAAGAGGTCCCTGAATTTGAGAAGTTTTTTAATTTTTTTAAAATAAATTTTATTTATTTATTTATTTTTGGTTGTGTTGGATTTTCGTTGCTGCGTTAGGGCTTTCTCTAGTTGCAACCAGCGGGGGCTACTCTTTGTTGCGGTGCTCGGGCTCCTCATTGCGGTGGCTTCTCTTGTTGCAGAGCACGGACTCCAGGCACGCGGGCTTCAGTAGTTGTGGCTCACGGGCTCTAGAGCACAGGCTCAGTAGTTGTGGCGCATGGGCTTAGTTGCTCCTCGGCACATGGGATCTTCCCAGACCAGGGCTCGAACCTGTGTCCCCTGCACTGGCAGGAGGATTCTTAACCACTGCGCCACCAGGGAAGCCCTAAATTTGAGAAGTTTATATTCTAGTTGGGAAGGTACACAATGTTCAGTTTTAAAAAAGAAGTGAAAGAAAATCTATCCAAGAAAGTTTCAATTAGCAGAGGCTTAACCCTGGGAGAAGTCAGCTGCATGGAGGGTGGGAAGAAGAAAATAGCAAGTATAAAGATATTAGGTGGGAACAATCTTGGCCTGTTTGAGGACTAGCAAGAAGGTCAGTCAGGAACAGAAAAGGAGAAATTGGCAGGATATGACGTCAGAAGGGAAAGCAGGAACAGACTGTGTAGGGTAGGTTTTGTAGACCACGATAAGTAGTTTGAGTTTTATTTTAGTGTGATGGGAAGCTGTTGAAGAATTTTGAGCAGAAGAGTGACAGATCTCTTTTATAAATTTAAAGGTATCTCTGGCTGCTGTGTGGAAAATAGATGGTCAAAGGGCAGAAATGGAGGCAAGGAGACAGAAGGCTCTTGCTATATTAAGACTGAACAGGATAGTGGTTTAGATTAAGGTGGTAGCAGTGGAGATAAGAAGTGGTCAGATTTAGGTTGAGGCAATGGGACTTGATTGTGGATTGAAGTGAGGAGGCAGGGAACTCAAGAAACCAGCTGTGATTCCTAAAATTGGGGCTTAAGCAAATGGTTGGGAGTTGTTGCCATTTACAGTGATGGGAAGGGTTTTGGGAAAATAAAATTTGAGATGTCTTAAGAATTCTATTTTCAACTTGATAAGATGGAGATGACTATTAGACATTCAAGGAGAGACGTTGTCAAATAGTCAATCAGATACATGACTTGAGTTTGGGAGAATAGTCAGGAATGGAGATATAAATCGGTTGGTTAGCAGCATTAGATTGTTTCTAATGTCATGGGCCTGGGCAAGTTCACCTAAGAAAGGAGTATGGCTAGAGAAGGGTTGAAGGTCAGAGACTGGGGCATTTATCAATTATAAGAGGAGAAGTCATCAGGAGAGTTTGAGGAGTATCTATTGAATTATTGGGTAAAAAGAAAATCAGGCAAAACTAAAAGACAACCAGTTTTAATTCAGAGATAAATCAACAAATAAAAAATGATGAATACAATCTTAACAGGATGCCAAGAAAATGCCAGGTAATCAATCTTGAAGGTCAATATTGTGATCGTAGAACCAATGTTGATGTTTTAATGATTTTGCCAGACCAAGTGATGAGTATTATTTTATTTCAGAAGTCCAGGAGAAAACCTGGAAATCTGAAAAGAATTGGTAGAGGGAAAGAAGGAGGAATAAAGGAAAGGAGAAGTCAGAGAGAGGTGCTCTGAAGACCTTGCCTCAGGTATTTCCCCTCTCAGAGACACTAATTTTCAAGCGGGAATCACAGCAAGGAAAAAGATCATACAGGCTTTTTTTTCTCCTGATGCCACTGCCCATAGCTGCTTCCTGCCACTTTTTGTGTTGCATGTCTTCATTCTGGCTCCAGTCCCAAGCCAAAATATGGAAGCCTAAGCTCTACACAGCAATAGGGGACATGATCTAACCCCCTAAGTCAGTTGAAATTTGAAAATACATAATTACCCCACCAGGGTCAAACTGACCCCATTACTCAAATGACTGATCCCCTCAAATGGTTTCCTTATTGTGTAACCACTATCCATGAAAGAATGGAGACATGTTCTGAACCGTGAAGGAGTGTTGCAGGACATCAAAGTCCCAAGTGGTTCCCTTCAGAAAAAGCTGTTGAAATACAAATGTCTAACATCTAGCAACCGGCTTCAAAGAGGAAGAGAATTACACTATGAACTCCAATCAGTGTAATTAAGAAAATTTTAGATTGAACTAGACAATCGAGCACAGGCTTTGGAGTCAGTCAAACATTGGTTCAATTTCCAGCACCATCTCTTATTATATTTTGACCTTATACATATTACATGACTTTTATCATAAACCTCAATTTCCTTTCCTGAAATGAGCATTATGATAACACTTAACTGAAAGGTTACTGGGAGAATTAGATGACAAAATGTCCCTTAGCCTCTTCCAGGCACACTTCTTCTCTGACTCTCTCCAGCAGCGGATCTGAGTAGGAAGGGCTGCAAATCCAGGTTCTTTCCCCAACTTCCTTAAACACACTTGCTCCCTTGACTACCCTCCCCATAAGGCCCATGAAATACAATGGCTCTGCTTGATAATTCCATTCTTATCCTATCCAAATTCATTTTCCAAAACTTCCCACTCCTTACTACCTGCTTCTCAGCCTGTTCTGGCCAAGTCAGTTCCCTCCTTATACCTCACATCTCACTGCTTAGTCCTGCTTAATACCTCTAACTTTCATTGCCCTGCAGCTACCTCGTTGTCCTGAGCTTTCCTTCCTTCCCTTTGTACATCCAGCTATTATTCATCTTCAAAACTTAGTTCAACTAAATGCAATGAGCTGTCCTGAGTTGGGTTGTCCTGAAGCAGAAAAAGGACATTAATGGAAGAACTGGAGAAATCTCAATATATTAATGTACTGATGTGATGTTAGTTTCAGTTTTGACAAACATACCATAGTAATGTAAGATGTTAACATTAGCAGAAACCAGGTGGGGAGTATACTGGAACTCTCTGAATTATCTTCATAGCTTTTCTGTAAAACTAAAATTATTCCAATATAAAAAGTTTATTTTAAAAAATCAATATAACATAAAAGAAGCAGACTCACAGATATAGAGAACAAAGTAATGGTTACCAGTGTGTGAGGGTGGAAGGGCAATATAGGGGTGGGAGAGTGGGAGGTACAAACTATAGGGTGTAAGATGGGCTCAAGGATGTATTGTGCAACACAGAGAACATAGTCAATATTTTGAAATAACTGTAAATGGAAAGTAACCTTTAAAAATTGTATAAAAATTTAAAAAATTCAGGCCCTAACCTTTCTTGAAGACTACCTTGCCTATAATACTTTCTTTGCCCTCCCCCCCACAAACCCCTGTACATCTTTCCTAGCAATGTGACCTTGGGTCCATTGTTTAACTGTCCTGCATTTTAGCGTCTTCATCTGTAAAATGATGAGAATGAACATAAACCACAATTAAGAGAAGGTCTGGGAGGGGGTATTATACTTTGTGTGTGTTTGTGGAGGTGTTAGGGGGTTGTGTGGAGGGGGTCTGGACGAGACCTAGGGAAATATTGAGCTGGGCTTCATGCCAATGCTGTCTAGTTCAAGAGTCTCTGTTCTTAACCATTAAGCTATGCTGCATGTGGAAACGTTATAAAATTTTTTGTTGTAAACATTTATATAGTATTCATAGAGAAAATTAAAGGGAAACATATCAAATCTTAGGGGTTGTCTCTAAGCTATGGGATTGTGAATGATCTTAATTATTTTATTTTCCTTCATTTTTCAAATGTTCTACAACAAATACATATTCCTTGTGATGAGTAATATATAATTATACACACCAAATTCATAGTAGTAATTGCCTCTGGAGACAGAGTGATAGAAATGATGAAACCCTTACTCAGGTAAGGGTTAAGGGGAACTCTCATTTCATTTTTAAAAATCAAAACCAAATACCATATAATGCCAAAGAATCTTTCTTCTGGCCTATGGACAGGGAAAAATTTAGAGGACATAAGCAGAAAACAGGATTTTTGGTGTCACCTCAACGCAATTTAATTTTTTTTAATAAAATAAAAATAATCTATCCAAGTTCTAACTGTTCACACAGTGAATGATTTTAGTACCTGTTTTGAAATACCAAATTCTTTCAAAAAATTTTTGCACAGCACCTGTGCTTTACTGATAGGCGTCACAAGTGTTTTCTTTGCCTACAGGGTAATTTGGCTCCACAAAAGTTACTTCTTCGTTCAAGTTCCAGCAGAACAGGATAGCTTTGTATGCACAAGTGTGTCCACACCAGGTTTCCCAATTGTTAAAGCACATGGTCCATAATAATCCAGCAAAATGAAATAACTGAATTCGAATATCTCTTTGAGAGTACAATTTGATACTCAGAGTTGCTCAAAACCTTTCAAATGCATTATTAAGGGAAATATTATCTAGAGAAGTTGCCTAGATACTCAATGATCTACCCTAGAATTAAATCTGTCTTATATTGACTCAAGAAGTATTTTTACTCATTTGCCTTTTAACATGAAGTGACTGGCTGTATCAAGGGATGTTATAAAAAGCAGCCCATCACTGTTAATACTGTCAGGATATTTGGGGGGGTTGTTGACCATTATAATTCACATATAAACCAGTCCTAGAGGAGAAGTTTTACTCTGACCTCATTATCAGGATATTTCTGAACATTATTTTACTTTTACCTTGTGAACACTGTGAACTCTATACTTGGTTGTGCATTCTTTTCTTGTTTGGCTGCTAAAAAATTCTTAAAGTAAAATTTGTGGCCTAAAAAAGTTAGAGGAATATCTGCATGACATTATATGCAAAAATTTCTCAAACAGGACTCAAAATCACAGTGACTTAAAAGATTGAAAATTGGACCTCATTAAAATTAAAGTTTCTGTTCATCAAAAAATACCATTAAGAGAATAGAAAGACAAGCCATAAACTGGGAGAAAATATTTCTGACAGATACATCTAATGAGCAATCCATTCTGAACATGGGCAAGAGACTCAAAAAAACACTTGACAAAAAAAAATATCAAAATGACCACTCAGCGTGAAAATGTGTTCAGCATCATTAGTTATCAGAGAAATGCAAATATAAAAAATAATAAGGTACCGTGATCCACCCATCAAAATACAAGATATAGCTTATAAGCAAATACATGACCATATGAATAAAAGTCCAGGTTTTCCTAAATTGAACATCAGAATACTTGGAGTCAGACGACTCAGATTTTCATCCTAACTCCACTTACTAAGAGTACAACTGTTGGGGAAATTACTTAAGATAGCATCTATTTCACATAGTTGTTGAAAGAATTAAATAAAACAGCACAAGAAAAATTATTTTAAAATTTTAAAGTGCAATATAAGTTACATTTAAAAGCAGCCAATATTAATCTAGAAACATGAGCCTGAGAGTAAACAAAAAAAACAACAAACCACCATCAACAAAAACTGAGTCTTACGAGGAAACAATTTGTTTTAAGTCTATAATTTTTGTCTTTCCCAAGATTGTTTAGAATTGCTTTAGGAAATATTTGGCATCCTTCTTTAAATTCTGTCCAAGTGACCGCTAACATGAGTTTAGATGTTTGAGAAATTGCTGGTTCTCCCTGGGTCAACTTGTGATAAGCTTTCAGAAGAGAGGACCAATTTGCCCATATAAAAAGTATCCCATTCATGCAAAATGGTTTGTTGAATCGGGAGATAAATATGCAATATACCAAAAGTCGAGTTGAATTTGTAAAATAAAATCTATTGTAGCCTCTATTTAGAGGGGAAAATGAAAGAGGGAGTGAGGTGAATGTAGGGGCTTTTTTCATCTCTCTTTGTGCAGCTGAGCAGTTTGTGGAAAAATAATAAGTGCTATGAGACCTTCCCAAAGGAGTTTCTGAATATAAATACTCTGACTTTCATGTTTAGAGATGTCAACTCTGCCAGGTGATTTTCTCAAGTTTCTTTCCAACTTAACACATTCCTCAACACATTCCAAATAGCTTCTGCTCCCAATATCCCATGGGGATCATTCTCATCGAGATAATTTTCAATCCTCTTGTTGCTAGATCTAATATACAGTTTTTAATCTTATCTCATTTGACCTCTCGGTATTTCACCCTTCCTCCTTGAAAAACTTGAAAAACTTCTGTGGCCCCATACTCTCTTGGTTTTCTTTCTCTCTCTAGCAGCTGCTTCTCAATGTTTTTTGTCAACTCTACTTTTGCTCATCTTTTAAAATTTGATGGTCCTTAGGTTTTCCCCTGTGTCCCCTTTATTCTCTCTCCCAAAGCAATGCCATCCATTCATCTGGCTTCTAATACCATTTGACAATGACTATCAAACCTCTAGCTTCAGCCAAGATTTTATTCTTGTACTCCAGACTTGTATAACTCCCTACTGGACATCTCCACTTAGGTTTCCTGTAGAGACTTCAAAACCAACAAGTCTTAAGTAGACTCTGTCTTCTCTCTCCTCACCCTGATGCTACTTCTGTTCCTGTGATATTTCTCAATATATGCACAATCACCCATCAACTCCTTTCTTTCTATATTCTCCACTTTCACACAATCAGCAAGTCCTGTCAAACCTATCTGCTAACTAGTGCTTCAATCCGTTCACTCTCCATCTCATTTCTTTCAGTTATATAAATGCTTGACTATAATCAATTGTACGCATAACTGCCAAATCTGATTATGCCCTCCCCTTGCTGAATATATCCCGTTTTTAGCAAAAGATGTGCATCCCATAATGACTGTTATTGACTATTTGTTATAACAGCTCTTGAAGAGTTAGGTTATTTTTTTAGAAAACTTATTTTTTAGTATAACAATTTTTATTTTTACTTCCAAACACACTAAATAAATACACCGTATGGAATAACATTACAATTTTAAGCAAAGGCACATTTACCAATTTAAGTGACATTGAAGGACAAATTTGATGTGAATGCAATTTTGGGGTGAATCTAAAACATGTTGTTTTTGCTTACGTAAGCTGAATTAGTGATAAGGAGGTATCACTCTTTAGTCTATTGTGAGCATGCACTATTTTCATGTTAGCCTTTCCTTTAGCTTCTAGCTATTTTGTGTTTGTATATATGTGTGTGTGTGAAAACTTCCTTTTTAGTGCAGTTTGAATACAAGTTAACCATATGCCCCTTCCCAAGACTTTCTCCTTTACATGCTCCTCCACCACTCACAAGCAAGTTCTTTCTTCAGCAAGTACAATAAATTTTCAGGTATCATATCATATATTATACATACAGATTGTATTTACCATCATATTGTGATATTATGGCTTATAAGAAATACTTATTTGGTCATTCAGATGGCCAAAATGTATTTCTCATATGTATTTGGTCTTTGTCCATGGTTCCTGGCTCTCAGCTTTTAAGAACCTTGGAATTTCCTGTGATAAGAGTGATTAAGGTTTCTTTTGTTATGTTAATGAGGTGATTTTTGGAAAGCCCTTAGGTAACTTGAGGATGAGGGGCTAACTGTCAGGAGAACCAACCACTTGATTAGAGGGTTAGAACTTTCAGTCCCTCCCCAACTCCCCCCGTCCTCCTCCCATCCCCACCTCTAGGGAGGGGAAAGAGGCTGGAGATGATTGAGTTAATTGCCAGTGGCCAATGATTTAATAGATCATGACTATGTAATGAAGCCTCCATAAAAATCCAAAACGGTGGTGTTCAAAAAGTTTCAGGGTTGGTGAATAGTGGAAATTTGGGGAGAATGGCACACTCTGAAAAGGCATATACATTTTCCCTTCCCATACACCTTGCCCTACGCATATCTTCCATCTAGCTCTTCCTGAATTATATCCTTTTATGATAAACTGGTGATCTAGTAAGTAAAATGTTTCTCTAAGAGCTGCCCTAGCCAATTAATTGAACTCAGGGAGGGGGTCATAGGAACCTCTGGTCAGAAGTACAGGTAACAAACTGGACTTGTGACTTGTGTCTGAAGTCCAAGGAGGGGGTCGTTGGAACCCCCAATCTAAAGCCGTTAGTGAGAAGCACAGGTGACAACCTGGGCTTGTGTTTGGCTTCTGAAGTGGGGGTGAGGGCAGTCTTGTAGCACTAAACCCTTAACGTGTGGGATCTGATGTTATCTCCAGGTAGATAGTGTCAGAATTGAGTTGAATTGTAGCACACCCAGCTGGTGTTGGAGCATTTCTTGTTGGTATGGGGAAACACCCACACACAAACATTGGAAACTGGGGTTCAGAATATCCATTCACATACTTATAGAAGTGTTTTAGTGTTCATGTGATATCTATTTTTCTGTATGTGAAAATTGTTCATATATCTTGATTTGGGATGGAACATGTAAGAACATGTCTCATTAAAATAACAGAATTCTTTTCAATTAATGACATTTCATCTAGCTGAAGAGTTTTCAAGAACACATGAAAGTTGTCAAGTGCCATTTGTATTCTCCTTGCTTTCAGGATAAACTCTAAACTCCTTAACCTAGTTTGAAAGGTATGTGACCTAACCCCTGCCCCATCTGACACCAAGTCCTATTTCACAGTTTACCTTTCAGCCATATGGAATGACAGAAACTTTGCACCAATGCAGGAGCTGTACTTTCCTTAAAAGTACCTGGGCTGGCAGAACTAAGGCTGGCATGATTAAGTAAAGTCTCACATATGATAGAGGATTCAGGGAAAACAATAAAATGTTATTAAATGTGTATACCACAGCAAAGAGGAATTTTAGAAAGCATCTTCTTCTAGAACAGAATGAATCAACAAATAAATGACTATTCTCCTAAACCATCTTTTTTAATGCTTTCTGAAAAATCATGGTGCTATGGTGATCTAATGAGGCAGAATAGTTTACATGTTTTGTTACACTGACTACCTCCATTAAAAGTTTGCAAATCAACCGCTATAAGTTTCAAACTTAAGTAGGCTACTCATAAAAATTGATTCATCCTATGCCATTCATCCTATGTTTTGTTGATTATAAACTCTCCGTAGCACTTAATTGTTTTTTGTTGTTGTTGTTTTGATTTGGTTTTTAACCAATACTGGGGTGCTTTAGTCTTTAAGGCATTTCAATGCATGCAGTACCTAAACATTTTCTTAAAGGATCTTTTTAGGTGAAATGCTATTAATTATCTGTGCGTTAATGAAAGCATCTCTCTGGCTGCTTTGTCAAGGATGGATACTAGGGCACAAGAATGCAAGCAGAGAGATTAGTGTGGAGGCTATTAGAATAACCCAAGTAAGAGACAGTAGTAGCCTACCTAGGCCAATGGCAAGGAGATGGAGAGAAGTAGGATAAACAAGATTTTAGAATGAGAAATCTTGCCTTTTGTGACAACATGCATGAACCTGGAGAACATTATGCTAAGTGAAATAAGCCAGACACAGAAAGACAAATACTACATCATACCACTTATATAAAAAAAACTATAATAGTCAAACTTACATAAGCAGAGGATAGAATGGTGGTTGCCAGAGGCTAGGAGATGGGAGAAATAGGGAGGTATTAGACAAAGGCACAAAGTTTCAGTTATGCATGATGAATAAGTCCTAGAGATCTACTGTACAACCTAGTGCCTATAGTTATTAATACTGTATTGTATACTTCAAATTTGCTAAGAAGGTAGGTCTTATGTTAAATATCGCTATCACCAAAATAGTAATAAAATAATAAAAAGAGTGGGATGAAACTCTTGTGGGTGAAGGATATATTTATGGCTTAGATTATGATGATGGTTTCACAGATGTATACTTATCTCCAAACTCATCAAATTGTACACATCAAATATGTACAGATTTTTGTGTATCAACCATACCTCAGTAGAGTAGTTTAAGAAGAAAAGAATGAGCAACTGAAATGTTTAAGACTAAAGAAGGAACAGGTTGGGGTGGGGGAAGTATCAAGAGGTTTGTCTTGGACATGTTGTTTAATTTGTTTATTAGACATGCAAGTGGGGAACTTAAGCAGTCATTGGAGAGTTGTGGGAAGAAGATGTAAATTTGAAAGTCACCTCTATAGAGCCATGAGACTAGCTGAGATCCCAAGTGAGCCTAGAAGACTTTCATATTCATATTCAGACCAGCACAGGAATTAAAGTGAATAGAGGGCTTGCGTGGTGGCACAGTGGTTAAGAATCCGCTTGCCAATGCAGGGGACACGGGTTCGAGCCCTGGTCTGGGAAGATCCCACATGCCGTGGAGCTCCTAAGCCTGTGCGCCACAACTATTGAGCCTGCACTCTGTAGCCCGCGAGCCACAACTGCTGAGCCCACGCACCACAACTACTGAAGCCTGTGCGCCTAGAGCCCATGCTCCACAACAAGAGAAGCCACTGCAATGAGAAGCCCTCGCACCACAACGAAGAGTAGCCCCTGCTCGCCACAACTAGAGAAAGCCGCGTGCAGAAACAAAGACCCAATGCAGCCAAAAACAAATAATAAATAAATTAATTAATTAATTTTTTAAAAAAGTGAATAGAAATGGACCCTTGGTGGATTAAATGTCAAAAGGAAATGGCATAAAACAGGACTCTATCCCAGCCTTCCTCCTCTTCAGTTTACTCATGAAGAATTTGTATACCACTGCAAGCCTTTTTTAGAATGAAATGGACCTTACATAAATGATATAAATCATTTTTTACAGGATGTCTGCCTTCCTGCTATGCTAAATGGGAAGTTAACATTCTTCTCTATACTGATCCTGTGATTTTACTGTGGCATTCTAAAAGTAGCCTTAAATAGCAAGTCAATCTGAATTTATTACCAAGCTCAATATCATTTTCACCAAAACCAGAAGTGTTTGGCATATGTTGACATGCAGAGGGATAATTCTAAATAAATCCTATTCCACAGAAAATCCACTTAGTTGTCTTACAGTATATTTTCCAGTTAACCGAAGTTATTAGAACTCCTGAAATGCTATTTTCCTCAAAACAAAATATTCCAGAAGAACCATATTTGGAGTCTTTAGACAGTAGAAGCTAATTCCTGCTATCATATACTCTCAGACCACAGTTCATCTCTTGATAACCTAGGGACAGAGCTCTTATTCAAGACTTGCATCAAAATCTTTTAGGGACTTTGTTTTTAAATACTCATACCCAGGCCTCACTTTTGGAGATTCAAATTTGGTGGGTGTGTGAAGAGAGTATTCTGAAAAAAATGCCCCAAGTGACTGTGCTCTGGACCCCTAGTTAGGAACTACTGCTTGATGAGAACAACCTTTGGGTCTCTAAGCATTTGAGATCTAGATGGATTCCTAGGAAATGTTTCTTTACCACCACACCTACTGCCCACCCCCGCACCCCACCCGCCCACCTGTCTGCCTGCAACCCACCTGTGGAAGTCACCTTTTCATTTACATCAGAATCAGGTCAGATTCTTTAATTTTTATAACAAAATAGGTAACTTCATCAAACACATGACAAGCATTTGATCTAAAGCAGATGGATCTCCTTTAACAATTAAGAATAACTATATTTTAGGCACGTATGATGACTTCTATATCAAGTTGATGGCTCTCCTAATTCAGGCAAAATCTGGGTTATTCAATAAGTGTCCAACAGGGACTGTATTGTATAAGTTGTATTCTTACCGATTCAATCTAA
This sequence comes from Balaenoptera ricei, assembly GCF_028023285.1. Taxonomy (NCBI): domain Eukaryota; kingdom Metazoa; phylum Chordata; class Mammalia; order Artiodactyla; family Balaenopteridae; genus Balaenoptera; species Balaenoptera ricei. Next base: position 75,322,839 of record NC_082648.1, read on the forward strand.
GCCTCTCTTCCTGAATGATCAGAAAGCCAAATTCCTGGACTGTATCACCTTTGATTACTCTTGTTCCCTATGGAAATGCCTTCAGAGAATGAACATTTTAAACACTAAGTCCTCAAGTGTTATGAAGGTTTATAAAAGAGATAGCTTCATCTAATAAAAACTACTATTGTGGACACTGTCTACATGATAAATTTCCCCTCAGAGTGGAAAGCCAGGGAAAATGTACCTAATGTAAATTGATATGCTTCATTTTATTTATAAAGAGAATTATTTAAGTGCTTTGATCTTAACAGCAGCAAGTTTTATGTGCTGCTGTAGTAATCACCCCTAACCAAGTCTTTCTGGTTCAAGCATCTTCTCATATCACTTGGCCTTCATTCTTTAATCCTTGCTTTAATGGTGCCATAGTACCTATCCCTTTTATGGTAAGTTACACTTCAAATCCTTTTTTGGAAGTAGGTGAATTATTAATATTAAATCTATCCTGGATTCTACTCTTTCATAAAATCAATACCCATTTATTTTCAATTATTGGGAGACCAGCTCCAACAAGTCTAGTTTGAAGACAGTCTAAGTAAATCCCCAAATCTTCTGCTTTTTTTCTTTCTTTTAAAACAGGCCCTGCCATGACAAAAGGCTTTCTCTATGGAAGATCATGTTGTAGTCAAGGGTTGAGAATGCTCCTTTTAGCTTCTGGAATGGAACTTTGTGACTCTTCTCTCCATCCTCTTCTTCTGCATCATCATTACTGACATTAGAGCACTTTCTATGAGCCAGGAACCGTGCCGGAAGCTTTGCATGCAAGCACTCATCTAATCCTCACAAGATTGAAGGCCATCCTAAATAATGTCCCTATTTTAGATGAGAAAACCAAAACTTAAAAGATTAAATATCTTGCACTCAATATATGTTTTTAAGTAAATGCATGAACTTATGTAGCTGAATATCCAATTATTAGATTTAGTTCTGGCTGAGACTAGGAGAAACAAGTTAAGGAAATGCTCTGGATCTGGATGCAGGGATAAAGTACTGCTGTTCCAAGCAGCTCTCTGGGGTTTTCTCAGTCTCACTGTAGATTAAAAGAATGGCCTGCTCTTGCCCTGTGCAGGGGGCAGACAGTTCAACTTAACATAACATATAAAACAGAGTTTTCCTTCTTTGATCTGGGCTTAGACTTTTCTCTTTACCTGTGTTATTTATGTTTGAAATTTAAATAAAGGGTAGATCCAGCTGACCAAAGGATCAGTCACATACATTTGACTGCCCCAAGGCCCATAGAATCCAAGTGACAAGGATCATGACCAGTATCTACTTGGTTGAACACTGACTGTGCCATGGTTTTCAGTCCCCAAAACGGGTCTCTCACAGCACTTTTTCTTTTTCTGCATGTGAAGAGTTAGCCATCATCTACTTAACATGAGGCATGTATTTCACCATAGCTTGGAGAATGATAAGTAGTAGCCCATTTGACTCATATTCTTTGACTATAGGATTCAAAATTAATTAATAGAGGCAAGGATCTAATGACCCAGTAAGTCTCTGGCAGCAGCGGATTGGGAATCAGGAAACCTGTTTATTCTAGTAATGTGTGACTTCAGATGAATTATTTAAGTGCTCTCAGCCTCAGCTTTTTAACTGTGTGATAAGAGAGTTGTGTTAGATTGTCTTGAAGGTGTCTCTCAACTCTGAAAATTTATAAAGTTACCAATCTCTCTGATTTACTGTCTCAAGTGACTATCAAGATAAAGCTATGCTTTATATAATCTTCTTCAATCTGGCAAAAAATAGTTCCAAATCAACAGGCAAAAGCAAGAAAGAGCTTCTTACAACACAAGGATAAATTTAGAAATGATCTGTTCTCACATGCCTCATCCAGTCATTCATGAGGATTTTCTTTCATTACTTCTCATTTCCCTAACTGATTTTACATATGGGCATATGATACATGGAGATGAGGTCAAATAATCATTGATGAATTTTAAAAAAATTAAATGTAATAATTGCTTCCCATTGTATCATACCCTGAATGAGGTCATTTTTTCCAAGTTAACAGATCCTAACACATTGCATTTATTTATCAAGATACGTAATTATAGACTGCTCTCTAAACCTATAAATATTTGACAACATATTTCCTTACAGATGTTTAAGAAAAACAAATCTCTCCTTTCACTAACTCCCCAGTTCAGTGAAATCAGCTCTGTGCTCAGAAGCCTGGCCACCCCTTGGTCACAAGCCCATGGAAGTCTTTGTTTTAAAGATATAAAAAATCAGAACTTCAAGTTACAATGATTCCAACTTAGTCAAAACAAAAACAAAAACAATTTCCTACCATAATACCTCTTTTCTCAGTTTCTTATCCTTTATTTCAGTACACTTTACACACAACCATGCTTATTTTTTAAATTTTATGTTTGCTTGTCTAAAGCCATCCCTGCCTGCAGTTCTTTCCTTATTCCAAAAATGGCAATAGGCCAAGCCCCACTTTCTTCTAACTTAATTTTTCCAGATTTCTTAATGGCTATGTCAATTTCCTGTCATTGTTCTCCTATAGGATTTCCTTAGTCCCCTCCTAATGCCTTTGGCAGCTACACATTTATACTGAAATTGATAAAGGTGGGGAATAGTCATCAACACAGTCCAGAGGAGAAGAGACTGAGTCATTATGATGTAACTAAGCTGAAAAGCACCGTTTAATGGACTATTTCAGTAGCATGACTTGAGACGCTGAGGCTATGCTTTTTACTCCCTGGAAATGGTTGCTTTTAAATGGTATTCCCAAGGTCAGGAAGGAAACATGACATCACCAAGGAGAAGCTGCTCCTGAGGTAGTGAAAAAAAGTTTCAAGAAGCTCCTGTGTTTAAAGGTGCATGCATTGTGACTATCCAGTTGGCTAAAAGATAAGATAAATACTAGGAGTTGGGGCAAATTCAGAAAAACTCAGAGGAAAAGAGATTGGAGTTTTGTCTTCAGAATCAGTGAACTCTTAACCTTTGTAAAATGCTTCCTAATAAAATTTATTGTTTTTTCATTCTGTAAAGAAAATAAGTGCTACCATTTTCTTCTCACGTACAAGGTCAATTGAGTGGTCCAGCTTCTCCCTTCAGAGTCCAGTGTTAAAACTCAAACATGTAGTTCACAGGATCTATGTTTATCTCAAGGCACATGAAGATCTGGGCAGAAAACTATTTTGGAACTATATAGATATTGGACATGAACATTTTGAAACACAATATTATAAAGTAAATTTTATTGTTATTAAAGAATATACACATAGCCTTTGAGGAATCCAAAGAACCTAATATTTCAGCATATTTGGAAAATTATTACTTTCCCTAATTGGTAAAAACTTTATTTAATGGTGAAACAGTCAGAATTTTGCTAGTATCTATCTCATTTGTTATAACAACTTCATTTAGTCCTTTATTTTTATTTAGAAGCTATGGTAAGCTACACATATATATGCTGTCAAACTCATGAATATTATAGGTTATATATATGTACACATGAATATGGTGGCTATAAAACTTTAGAGTTAAGTTTAAAAATTATTATCTCTTGAGTGAGTGTACTGGTTCCCTATTGTGAAAACAAATTACCACAAAGTTAGTAGCTTAAAACAACACAAATTTATTCTCTTACAGTTCTGGGTCAGAAGTCTAGAATCCAAGTGTTGTCAGGGCTGCTGTTCTTCTGGAGACTTGAGGGGAGAATTCATCTTCTTGCCTTTTTCAATTTCTAAAGACCACCTTCATCCCTTGGCTCCTGACCCTTTGCATCTGTTGTCACATTTCCTACTGCTCCCTCTAATCTTCTGCCTCTCTCTTATAAGGATACTTGTGACTACATCAGACCCACCTGGATAATTCAAGATAATCTCCCCATCTCAAAATCCTTAACTTAACCCATCTGCAAAGTCCCTTTTGCCATATAAGATAAGTTTCACAGGGTAAGAGGATTAAGATATGGACATCTTTGGGGGAGGTCATTTTCAGCCTAGCATAGTAAGATTCATTTACCCAGTAATATACTTCATTAAATCCTGTAGTCTTAGTGGAAAATGACAGTCAAAAGTCAGTTAAAAGATATTTATAAGTAGAAGTCAAACAAAGTTCTACATGATAATATTATAAAAATGATAATACTGAGAAATAGATAAAATATATGACAGGAAAATTTACTGCAACAGTAAAACATCAACCAATCAAATTTAAGAAGGATAAAATGGTAAAGGAATAAATATAATTAATCTGATCTGGGGTCATATTGGAAATCATGGAGCTTGCAAAGTCAAACTTTGAATGGATAAAAACATATTTATTTTGTTAAAGTTCTGAAGAAAAAGTATTTATCAATGGATGAATGGATTAAATGAATTGTATTTATTCAGCTATAAAAAGGAATGATGTACCTATACACAACACAACATGGATGAACCTCAAAAACATTATACTAAGTGAAAGAAACCAGACACAAAACGTCATATATTGTACGATTCCTTGTACATGAAATATCCAGAATAGGCAAATCCATAGAGACAGAAAACAGATTAGTGGTTGCCAGAGGATGGGGGATACAGTAACTGGTGAGCAATTTCTTAATAGGTAGGGGGTGTTCTTCTGGGGTGATGAAAATTTTGAAATTAGAAAGAGATGGTAGATACACAATATTGTGAATGTACTAAATGCCACTGAATTGTACACTTTAAAATGGTCAAGTGTATGTTTCATGAATTTCACCTCAGTTAAGAAAAAACTCTAAAGAAATCCCAACATGACAATTCTCTTTAATAGCAGCCAGTCCAACAGTAGATTTTGTGAGGACCACAAGAAATATATAACTCGATCTCAAGAAGTGCTTCTAGAATGCTGATGAGCAATACAGGTGATGAGCAACCTCTGCTCTAATCTCAACTTAGCCACATATTAGCCATCTGACTTTGGGGAAAATTACAATGTCTCTGGGCCCATTTCCCTATTCATAAAATAAATTGAGTAAATCAGATAATTTCTAATATTAAACTTCAAAATTCTATGATTCTTTTGTACTATCTGTTCAACACTGAGCTAGTTTCTTTGGGAATCAAAAAGTTACTATATTTTCTGCCCCCAAACAGTTTACATTTCAATGTAAAAACCAAACATGACAAATGTTCTATTTATTTGAATATATGTACTTTCTGGACAAATTTGTCTACAACCAGCAATAAATTAAAAGCGAGAAGGACAGAGAGACACACAGAGAGAGCAAGGAAGTGTATATACCTACTAATGGTTGGTTATATCTGGATGGTGAGATTATAGCTTTTCTTTTGTTATTTTTATCTCCTAACTCTTTAAGAAATAACAAGTATTATTTGTATCGTTTAAAAAAAAATTAAATCCCAATAAATTTGTCTCTATACTTCAATGTTGAAGTATGGCTAAACCTGTAGTTATTAGGAATTTATAGTAATCTGAATAACCAGCAGTACTTTTGAAAATAATAATAAAATTCTTCTTAAAAATTAGCATAAAAAGTCATAAACCTGTTCGATTATTTGACCCAAAAGAAGTAGTTCAACAAAAGCAAAAAGTTGTATAAAGGAAGATGTTCATTGCAGCATTATTTATAATATTTTCAAATAGAAAGTTATCTCAAGATCCCAAAAAAGAGGAGTGGTTTAGTGAAAAGCCCTGCACCCCTACTTCTTTTCTTTTCTTCAAACATACCAATTGCATTCCCAGGACACAGCCCCAGGTCTGAAATGTTCTCCCCTGGCTCTTTGCATAATCAGGTTCCTCTCCTCCATCAGGACTCAGCTCAAATTGCAGCTCCTCAGAAAGTACTCCTCTGATCACCCAACCTAATACCTCATCACTCTATTATGTCATGTTTTTAATTTCTTTTATATTATCTTTTATAATCTAAAATTATATTGTGAATTTATCTGTTTACTCCTTATTGTCTGTCTCTTTCCACTAGGATATAACTCCATGAGAAAAGGCATTTGCTGAATGATCACCATTGTATGTTTAAGGGCTAAAATAGTATCTGACACTCACAGTAAGAGGTCCATCAATTTCTATTATTAAAAAAACCCACACTATTGTAAAGCAATTATACTCCAATAAAGATGTTTAAAAAAAAAAAAAGAAGAAGAATGATAAATACCTGCACCTAAGAAAAAAGTTTAGTAGGGAATATATAAAAATGAAGTAATGATCTTAAGTAGGTGAGATTTTGATTATTTAAAAGTTTATTACATATATTTGCTAAATTATTTTCATAATACCTTTTCTTTTTAATTAAAATTCTAACAGGGTATCCTCAATGGTAGTTGTTGTGGCCTTGGTTTCCTATCACTATACACTCTGTTCAACTATAAGGTCTAGTAGCCATATTTACTTACTATTCTTTCCCTGATTTCTCTCACATGCAAGCAAAGTGTTATATAAGAATAGCACAGGATTTGTAATAGTCCTGGAAGTACCATTTTATCAGTTCTGTGATCTTGGACAAGTTATCTGACTTTTATGGCGCTCATTTTTTTTTTTTTATCTTATTAGGTTGTGTATCTCATGAGGTTTTGGTAGGAATTGAGACAATATTTGAATTATTTAGCACAGTTTTTGACACATTGTAGCTCAATAAATGATTGCTGTCACTACCATTATTGGCTCCTTGTAATCATCAAATTGATGTTGAATCCCATTTTCTGTTCTTGGCTTAAGAAGAGCAGAAATATTAAAAGGGTTTTATTTATATTCCAATTGTTCAGCTTTTCTGATCCTCCCCAAGCCTTTGTTCTACTACAAGTCTGGGTTATCAGATTTGCATGAAGGAGGTCTTCTTACTCTCTGTCATCCAGAAAACTGGAAGGTAGCATATTGAGCACAGTGTTTTAACCATGCCTGTGCCATGTGATTCAGATATATCTATCTATCTATCTATCCTGCTATATGAGATTGGATGCACCTTTACCGGGAAACAGAAAGTCATCAGCCCAATTTTTTGAACACTTTTATGTGAATCAAAGAACCACGGACAAATGAAAGTTCTAGAGCTGGATGGACCCATTCACTCCACTTGATCTATCTCTGTCTAAGAGACAGAGAAAGGAAGAGCATGCAGCCTCAGTCTACCCAGTTAGTGTCAAAATTGAGAACATAGTCCAGCTCTAGACCCAGGCCAAGGCTCTTTTCACATACCTCCAGAACTGAATCTTTACCAGACGGCATCTAATGTAAAAAAGAGAAAAAAATTCAGTTCAGTCAATCACGAATAAAGATCAATGCCACTGGCTATGTGACCTAAGTAACTGCCAAGATTTATTTTGTGATGTTTGTTAAACGGCTAATCTGGTTTGGCATGAAGACACAATGTTTTAAAGTTTGGGGACTGTAAAATAATTATAAGAATATTAATAATAATAAGGTTCTTGATTTAATTTCAACATTTTCTGCTGTAATCATTCTGAATTTTTAGAGATTAGAATGGCCATGTTCTTGACTCTATTAAATGCCTGGCAAGTCAACTTCCATGTTCCTTGATGGGGTGTGGCCATCACTGTTTGACATTTACCGGGTTGCTCCTGTCTTTTCTTCATCAATGTACAGAGTTCTTTTGAAAAAATAACCTCAAACATCTTCTGAGTTGATTGTCATCCTTAAAGCAGAATTTCCTGGGGATTTCATATTCATGGCCATTCTCTGGGGCAATTATACTCATAAGTAGATCAGGAAGAGCAAACAGGTAGTTAGGAAATATTAAAATGAACATAATAGCATGCAGTTAGAGGAGACAGCTCACCCTTCAACCAAAGTACTCTGATTCTGCTCATTATAGAATTTGCTGGTGTGTCTCTAACTTTATATGCACTTACTTGAATGTACAGAATCTGCCCCAGGAAAGGTCCCTGGACATAACTGTAGTGGTGATAACAATGCCTGCATGACTTCAAAATACCCAGTTGGCAAATCGAAGATTGAGCCAAACTTCTATGATTATTTTCTTTTCTAATCGAGGCCAAAATAGGTTGATTTCTGATTGTGCCACTGTATCAATTTAGCAAATATATTCTTGGCCTCATGTTGGTACTCCCAGAGAATATTCCCTTGTTTGACCACAGCTTCCTGGCTCGCAATATTTTCATGTGTGCTAATATTGACAAATATGTCATAATCTATCATTTTCTTGAGAATTTATGATCCCCTTACACAACACAGGTCATTGCAGTAGAATCAGTTCACTAAGCAAGCTATGTTTTCTTCATTTTTGTCAACATCTACTCAAATATGTACCATTTCATGGATTTTGTTCTTACACATTTGTCCTGATTCAAACATACAAAAGTGTTAGTCTTTTTTTTTCTTTTTTCTGGAAAATAGTTTTTATCAGAGTTTGATTACTGCATCAGCAATGGAAAAGACCTAGTTTCAACATGAAGTATTTTAATCTAAAGCAGTTCCAAATAATATAGCTCTAAATTCTAGAGTTATAGTATCTCTGATAAGGCCTTTTAATTCTGTGGAAGGGATTATGGGTGGGGAGAAGCTCTCATTAAATACATTTTACATTTAATTCAGTTTTGCAACACTCCTTGCTAATTCCCAATTCGGCAAGCTGTATCTTGGAATGCTTAGTAATAAAGATCAGAATGGTTTTATTGCCAAAACCTGAAATCGTTTAAAAAAAATCAGGCATAGTTCCTATACAACCTATAGGGTATTAGGAAGTTATTTAAAATTGACCCCTGTTGTGTTAACATATAAGCACAGACTCACAGTTCTCCAAGGACACCACTTAAAGCTAATGATGCTTTCAGCCATCCATCTTATTGCTCAATACAAATTAAGCGTTTATGATCAACCAGGAACAGTGCTAGGCTTCTAGGATACAGTGGTGAATAAGATATTGTCCTTGCCTTCAGGGAGATTACATTTCAGTGGGAAGATGGCATGTAAACTGACACATTGCATACAGCAGGACAAGAATTGTATGATTGAGGAAAGTACAAAGAACTATGGAAATACACAGAGAGATATCTAACTTAGTCCTAGCCAGTCAGGAAAGGACTCCCGTGAGAAATGTCATGTAAGCTGGAACTTAGGATGAACAGGAATTAGCCAGGGAACGAGGGACTGGATGAGTGTGTGCATGAATGTGTAAGTATATGTGTAGATGGAAGTTTTCCTAAAACTGAAAGTAGTTCAGTACGCTGGAGCATAAACTGACGTGGGGCAGAGAGTGTGTTTGTTGATAGGGTGGGGTCAGCAATGACAAGGCTGAGTCAGGCGTTAGGTAATAACGTTCTTTTTTATTCCATGCCAAGGAATTTGGATGTTATTAAGGGGCCAATAGGAAATGAAAGGTTTTAAGTCCTGTGGGGAGGGAGGATGGGGAGAGACGTGGGCAACACTATCAGGTATGAGTTTTTTGGGAAGATCACTTTCCAGCTACAGAGAGGCAGCTGTATGGTGGGGAGATATGAGATAAACCACCAAGTGGTACTTAGGGACCACTAAGGACCACTAAGGGTTAGTTCTGAGGTTGCTCCCATGTGCCCCAGACATGTCCTTGGTTTGTTGCACTTGAGAGACAAGGAGTATTTTCAGACGATGCACAACTCCAAGGAGCACCATTCCCTTTCCAGCCCTGATAGGGTTGTCCTCTCACACAGGGAAGGCATGGTTGCCAATGCAAAAGGGCTTAAAGAGCCTGACAGGTTCATGGCCTGTAACCATTTCTATTTCAGAGGCACCTGAAAAATGACCACTAGTTACTCTGTCTTTTGGGTTGCTGCATCTTTGGGAAGAAAGACACCTCACTTTATATCATAAGGCTACTTACTGGGAGACACAAATAAGGATACACAGGTAAACATACTATGTAAAAAAATAAAGGGTGGTACAAAATCCAAGAGAATATCATTAGAGATCATACTTTTTGGAAATGAGATTATCATTTTTTAAAATTTCTTTGTATATAGTCCAATTCAGGAAAAATAAAATGTATAGACCTCCAAACTTGTCTTTGTAAAATAAAAATGTTTTGAGTCCCATCGGAAAGATACATTTTTACAAATGCATCATATCATTAGTGCCTCAAAATATCCCCTTAAGGTAGAGGATTATCTTTATTTTCATTTCACATCTGGTGAAACTGGGTTTCAATAAGCCAAAAGTGAGTTGTCTGGGTTGCCTTGAGCTCATAATACAATCAATGGCAGAGGTAGGCTAGGATTAGTTCATTCCACTCACCATAACAAAATGCTTACTCTGTGCCAGATGCTGTAAAAGGTTTTGAAGATGCAAAGATAAGTAAGATGTGGACCTCTGCCCTTCCTCATCTTAGGTTTCCTCCCATGTTTGTAGGATTTTTTCTCTGCTTTGCCCACAGTGGACAGGGAAGTTCTGAACCCAGAGCAGCACAAAGGACTCAAAGGACCACTACATTCCTAGACAGCTAGGGGGTCCACGGTTGTTTCACTCTGTGCTGGGCTCAGTGAATCTCCAGCTTTCTATAGGACTCAGCATTGCACTTACTGGCTTACATGGTGTGGCCCTGCAACCCACAGTTTCTGAGAAAAAAAAATTCTAAAACCAATTTCTGGAACTTTTATGATACTGTTCTTGATCACAATACTTTGCATGCGATAAAAGTTTGCATCTAAAATTTTGCTAGGTGAGTTTTGGGTTACTCATCACTGACCTAGACTGCAGACTCTGAAAACAGAATGTAAACTTTATTATTTTGCCTAGGATCTACTCTTCAGAAGGAAATAAGCCCAGTCAAGCATTACTTCAAATATGCACTGAATAGCATGCAATTTGGACATCTGAGTGTAGAAAGGATTGCTTTATATATCCCTGGAGTAAAAGGCCTATCTTGGCTCCACAACTATTCCTAGGAAAGACATTTCATGTGATGATTTAAAAAAAAAAATAGCATCTTTTAACAATTTAGGCCTGCCATTTTTTTTTTTTTAATTATTATTATTTATTTATTTATTTATTTTTGGCTGTGTTGGGTCTTCGTTTCTGTGCGAGGGCTCTCTCTAGCTGCGGCAAGTGGGGACCACTCTTCATCGCGGTGCGCGGGCCTCTCACTATCGCGGCCTCTCTTGTTGCAGAGCACAGGCTCCAGACGCGCAGGCTCAGTAGCCGTGGCTCACGGGCCTAATTGCTCCGCGGCATGTGGGATCTTCCCAGACCAGGGCTCGAACCCGTGTCCCCTGCATTGGCAGGCAGATTCTCAACCACTGCGCCACCAGGGAAGCCCTAGGCCTGCCATTTAAAAGTGATTGTGATATACATGCAAGAAGTTCTGCAAGAATATATAATAACCAACCATAGTATAGGGAAAACAGAAGACTTTTCACTTCCTAAGTTAAATATTGTTTAAAAAATTTAATAGGAACCTTTTATGACCAAAATTTTAAATAAAAATAAAATTTGAAAACTAAAAAAAAAAAAGTGATTGTGATATAGCTATCAGTTTTAAAGCAGGTTAATTTTAGGGCAAAGTGGGTTTAAAAAACAACCTATCAATCAAAGATTGCCAAGATTTATCTCCAGTCACAATGTAAAATTGATTTTATAAAATTAACTCACTAAGCAACAATTTAAATAGCATTTTGGATTCTGCAACCTATCACAGTCTATGTCAGTGGCTTTTTTTCCTGAGAATTTGTTATAATAGAGCAATGAAATCAAAGGGTAGTTTTCATCTGATGATCACTTAGGCTTCAGAAATAAGTACGAAAAAACTCTCTGGGGTTTAAAGCATAGACTGTCTTAGGCTATGAAGTACTAAAGTTAGCAAACCACATTTTCACATCTTCCTTTGTAGTGAGAACCAAAAATGACATAAAATCTATTCTGTGATAATAATATCTTTCAGCTTTTCCATTATTCCCTGAAGATCGAAATATCTGTCATTCTCATACTTGCAAGAATCTCTCCACCAAAGTAAAGCTAAGAAAAATATCTGTGTCCCAGTTTCCAGTTTATATTATTGCTCCTGTCAATCAGACCAACCCCACTATCACAATGAGTTAACAAGGGCCTCTGAAATAAATGAATCCTTCAGAACCAATAAAAATATATGTAAATTTTCAACACAAGAGTGTCTTTTGGGTTTTCACACACAGTCTTTATGAGCCTCAATGGAAGGGCCCGCAAACTGTAAAATTCTAGTCAGAATTGATAAAAGTAGCAATTTTCACTGGTAAAGTTATTTTCATGCTCAAAGCTCAAAGCTCAAAGAATCCATATTATAAAATCTTTTGACCAAAAAAAAAAAAAAAAAAAAACCCCAGGCTTAGATGGCTTCACTGGTAAATTCTACCAAATATTTAAGGATTTAAAAAATACCAGTACTACAAAGCTCTTCCAGAAAATATGAGAGAAAAGGCTACTTCCCAATTCACTTTATGAGGTCTGTGTTATCCTGATAATAATACCATGTGAAGGCATTTCAAATAAAGAACACTTCATCAATGTGTTAGCCTGATAATATTTAAAAAATATCCTTCATCAACATAATAGTTGCAAAAAAAGTTCTTAAAAATTTTAGTGAGCCAAATCCAGCGTATATAAAGAGCTTAGGACCTAAATGCAAGAACAGACTATAAAACCACTAGAAGAGAATATAAGAGAAAATCTTTGTGACTTTTGGATTGGTAAAAATTTCTTTGATAAGACATAAAAGAAAAATTGATAAATTTCCCCCAAATTAAACATTTTCTCTTCAAGGACATTAAGAAAATGGAAAGACAAACCAGAGATTAGGAGGAAATATTAGCCAACCATATAACAGATAAAAGACTTGCATCCAAATTATATAAATAAATCTTATAAACCAATTATAAGACAAACCACCCTATTAAAATACACTAAATATTTGAATATTCAGATCATCAAAGATATACATGAATGTCAAATGAACACGAGGTATGTTCCATATCATTAGCCATTATAAATATGTAAAATAAAACCACAATTAAATATCGGTACAAAATAGGGCTAAAATTCTTCTAAATGACAACACTAAGCATCAGTGAGGATTGAGAACTTTCGTACATTTCTCTTGGGACTGCAAAATGGTACACTTACACAGGACATATGACCCAATAATCTCACTCCTACATACTTATTTACGAAAAATGAAAACATATGGTCACACAAAAACTTTTATGCAAATGTTCATGACAGCTTTATTCATATTACCCCAAAACTCAAAACAGCTCAGATGTTCATTAACTGGTAAATGAATAAGCAAACTGTGGTATAGCCATACAACCTAATACTGCTCAGCCATAGAAGGGAGTAACTTACCTATGCATGCAACAGAATAAATTAATCTCAAGAGTATTATGTTAAGTGAAAAAGATAGACACAGTATACTGTATAATTCCATTTGAAATATGAAATTTTCAAAAAGGCAAAATTATAGTGACAGAAACCAGATCAATGATTGCAGGAACTGGCTGGAGGTAGAGGATTGATTGCAGAGGGTCAGCAGGCAAGTTCCTTGGTTGATGGGCATGTTTTATATCTTGACTGGTGATTACATAGGCTAAACTCATCTAATTATACACTGTAAGTTGCTGAAGTTTATTTTATGTAAATTATACCTCAATAAAGCTGACCCCAAGAAGAATAAATGTTCTACCTAAAGGTCCCTGAGGTTGTCTCAGTTGAAATGTTAGGTTGATGATATTTAAAAGAATGTTAAGAGACCCCCCAAAAAACTTGGAGAAATCATAAAAGGTAGACTATAAAAATGTAAATAGGGGCTTCCCTGGTGGCGCAGTGGTTGAGAGTCTGCCTGCCAATGCAGGGAACACGGGTTCGAGCCCTGGTCTGGGAAGATCTCACATGCCACGGAGCAACTAGGCCCGTGAGCCACAATTACTGAGCCTGCGCGTCTGGAGCCTGTGCTCCGCAACAAGAGACGCCGCGATAATGCGAGGCCCGCGCACCGCGATGAAGAGTGGCCCCCGCTTGCCGCAACTGGAGAAAGCCCTCGCACAGGAACGAAGACCCAACACAGCCATAAATAAATAAATAAATAAACCCAAAAAAAGTTTAAAAAAAAAATGTAAATAAAGAGATATTGACCAGAATTGAAAAGTTACAATTGGAAAATCAAACCAGTGGTAATTTTGTCAGGACAATTAAAAAATAATGAGGGAGAGAGGAGGGAGAAGAAGGCTGAGCAATACAAATAGGAAAAACAAGGGAAAGGAAGTGAGAATGAATATGAGTGATCTCAATATTGTCACATAGTGAGGTTTGCAAAGTTGCTTTTAAAGCCACTTTCTTGCATATTAATGATGTATTGGCTCCAGTGCCAGGATATTGATTCCTTGATGTGGACAGTTCTTGTGCTTTCCTGCAACAGCAGGGAAAATTTCAGAGGGCACCTCTTCTCTCTGCCAGTGTCAGAAGGGGGCAAACTTGAACAATGCTTGATTGTTTTGTAGTTGAATGGGTTTGAGGAATGTTTTGGAATTAAAGACAAGAAGTGCTTATTGATGGCTTCCATGTCCTGGCTATTGTAAATACAGCTGCAATGAACATTGTGGTACATGACTCTTTTTGAATTATGGTTTTCTCAGGGTATATGCCCAGTAGTGGGATTGCTGGGTCGTATGGTAGTTCTATTTTTAGGTTTTTAAGGAACCTCCATACTGTTCTCCATAGTGGCTGTATCAATTTACATTCCCACCAGCAGTACAAGAGGGTTCCCTTGAATGTATAAAGAAGATGTGGCACGTATATACAATGGAATATTACTCAGCCATAAAAAGAAACGAAATTGAGTTATTTGTAATGAGGTGGATGGACCTAGAGTCTGTCATACAGAGTGAAGTAAGTCAGAAAGAGAAAAACAAATACTGTATGCTAACACATATATATGGAATCTAAAAAAAAGAAAAATGGTTCTGAAGAACCTAGGGGCAGGACAGGAATACAGACACTGACGTAGAGAATGGACTTGAGGACACGGGGAGTGGGAAGGGTAAGCTGGGACTAAGAGAGTGGCATGGACATATATACACTACCAAATGTAAAATAGATAGCTAGTGGGAAGCAGCCGCATAGCACAGGGAGATCAGCTCAGTGCTTTGTGACCACCTAGAGGAGTGGGATAGGGACATGCAAGAGGGAGGAGACATGGGGATGTATGTATATGTATAGCTGATTCACTTTGTTATAAAGTAGAAGCTAACACACCATTGTAAAGGAATTATACTCCAATAAAGATGTTAAAAACAAAAAAAAGAAATGCTTATTGAAGGGCAGGTTTCCAGTTCCATCAGCCCATGTTGAAGGACTGGAGAAATGAAATGCTTCGCTGAAGAAAAAAAGATGTTCAGAAATGGAAATAAGCAATTTCAAAATAGAATGTGATGAAAGAAATGATAGAATGAATGACATCAAAAAGTTTTAAAAGGAAAACAGAAAAATATTTTGTAAAGCAATTTCAAAGAAGGCCTATATTTCCAAAATGAAATAATTGGTCTCGAGGATGAGCTCATTAAAAAATCCTTAACTAGCTTCTGGAAATAGAAACCTCAAGACAAGCAGAGCAGTCATGAGGAATGTCTCACAAAGCAGGAAGCATGGTGAGAGGTAGCACAGCCTTTCAGGGCAGAGATGAGAGAAGAACCAAGAAGAGGGATGGGGGTGGTTAGGGCTAGAGGGAAGGAATGCAAGGAGGTGGGGCAGGAGGACACAATAACATCTTATCTCCTAATGACCACAGTGAAAAACTTGGAAATATTTGTCACAAGTTACAGGTGGCAGGTTAATGTGGCTGAGGTGGGTGGAAGACAGCAGACAGCTATAGTTATAAGGAAAGAGCTCATGAGTTCAATTTTTTTTAACTATGGCACATAAACTTCATGCTCTGTCCCACTCAATGTTTACACTGTCACATCTTGCCAGTTTCTCCCCATTTGTATGTGTTCTGTGGCCAGAGACACCCAAATACATTTTTTCCCCTTCCCATATGGCATTTTTTGCCCTTTACCTTGAATACACTTCCCTCTCAACTGTCACTTTTTTGGAAAAAAATGTTTCCAGATGTATCTTCACTCCAAACTGGGTTATTTTGAGTCGCTGTAACTCATCCAATAAATATCATAATATAATAAGCAACGCCACCTCTGTTGAGCATGTATTATGTTCTGAAACTGTAGTTGTTGCTTTATACATGTTATTCCTAATCCTCATGAAAGCCAATAGAATAGATACAGTAATCTTCAAAGTTAAGCAAGCTGGGGCACAGGGAGCTTTTGTAAAGAGCTTGAGGTCACACACCTGGTAATCATTGAGATTTGAGCCCAGATTTGTCTGCTCTAGAGAACACATTCTTTTCCATTTCACCAGGCTACCTTTTGCACTAGTCTTTCATATTGTAATTATTTTTTTGTGTGTCTCTATCCCCTACTAGACTGTGTGTTCTTCCAGGTTGAGACATGATTATTCATCTTTGTCTCTCCAATGACAAATACTGAGCCTACTCAGGGTTAAACAAATGTTTGATAGTATATGAATAGAAGAATGAATGAATGATAAGTGAATGAATAACTGAGAAGTTTCCATGGTGAGCATGAAAACAAAGCAGGGGTTGTGAGTTATGCAATTTAAATATGTAAAGGTACCAAGCTCTAAAAATTGAATTCAGTGTTTAACTCTTTTTAAAAACTAATTAAAATAGAACACACAAATGTGTTATATATTGAAATCCAAGACAGTTTAAACCACTTTCATATAAACATATGCTGCCAGTCTGACTTGTTTTGACTCAGACTGGCAGAAAATTTCTCCTGCCACCTCTGTGCCTATGTTTGAACTTCACTGTAAATGTGTCATTGGTTCTGAAGCTGATTGCTTGGCATATTCACTTGATATTTCTACTTCTATGAAAATCCCGATTGCTTACATAGCTCTGAATGACAGCAAAAGGGAATCACTGGAGCAATGAATCAGAAATTTGGAAAAATATAGCAACATGATTTATGCAGATGAACCAGCATAATTCTTAACTTTATCTATATGGATGAGGGCTAGACTTTTTCAAATGAGCAGTAAACAACAACATGTGGTAGGTTGTATTATTGTTTGCAATATTCACCTCCTCTTTCCCTGTAAGAGGATTATATATCCCAGCCCATTGCTGTCTTCCTTATAGTTGTTACATATTTCCCTGCCTTTTTTTTTTTTTTTTTTTTTTTTTTAGAAATTCACGTTCTTTTATTTATTTATTTATGACTGTGTTGAGTCTTCGTTTCTGTGTGAGGGCTTTCTCTAGTTGCGGCAAGTGGGGACCACTCTTCATCGTGGTGGGCGGGCCTCTCACCATCGCGGCCTCTCTTGTTGCGGAGCACAGGCTCCAGACGCGCAGGCTCAGTAATTGTGGCTCACGGGCCCAGTTGCTCCGTGGCATGTGGGATCTTCCCAGACCAGGGCTCGAACCCGTGTCCCCTGCATTGGCAGGCAGATTCTCAACCACTGCGCCACCAGGGAAGCCCTTCCCTGCCTTTTTGACTTCAGGCTTAGCCATTAGACTTGCTTTGGCCAGTGGCCTGTGAGAAGACACAGATGTTTGCCACATCTGAGCAGAAGATTTAGGAGACATCACCTGTCTCCATTCTTGCTCTTCCCTCACTGATCTGAAAATGGCATGTCCCATAAGGGGACAGAAAGAAGAAGACACATAGAACTGAGCCAAGCAGAGCCAAGCAGAGCCAAACAGAGCTACGGCAACTACACCTCATTCACAAATGCAGATGTGTAACTTGAGCAAGAAATAAACGTTTGTTTTTGTGAACCACTGAGATTTGGGAGATGTTTATTATGCAGCAAATCTGACTGATAGATTGAAATTTAATGGAAATGAAAAAGCAATGTTTTTTTTTTACAAAAATGGAAAGAATAGCCCTCTCCCCAGTGATATATAGAAGTTTGCCCTTGGGTCTCAAAGGAAGACTGCCTATACCCAGAGTCTCAAAGAAATCACTCAGCCCTTCTACCAGGACTTGCAAATTCAAGGGGACACTGGCTTTCAGCTCCTTCCTTGTTCTCAAACAACAAAGCTCAAAAATCAAAACCAAAACAAACAACAAACCTCCTCCTTTACCGCTTGCCAGAAAATACCAATGCATATCAATTTATGCAAGTAGAAAACAGAAGTGTTCACCAGGCCACTTGTCCTGCAGTCAATTCTGAAATCCATCTAGACATAATCTAGGGCTCTCTATTCTCTCTCTTTTTTATAGATGAGGAAACTGAATCTCAGGGTGATTACCATGTTGAGTTTCCAAGGTTACTGTTATAGGCTGAATTGAGTCCCCCTCCCCCCTGCCAAATTCATGTTTTGTATTGGAGATAAGGCCTTTAAAGAGGTGATTTGTTCAAGAGCTATTGAGGCTGTTAGGATTGGCCTTAATCCAATCTAGTATCCCTATAAGAAGAGGACATTTGGACACATAAAGAGACAGCATGGAAAGACCAGGTGAGGACACAGCAGGAATGTGAGTATCTACAAACCAAGGAGAGAGGCCTCAGAAGAAAACAAAACTGCTGACAACTTGATTTTGGATTTTCAGCCTCCAGAAAATAAATTTCTGTTATTTTACCCACCTAGTTGTTAGTATTTGTCATGGCAGCCCTAGTAAACCAATACTGTCACAGAATTAATAAACAGCTGAGGAGTATTTCAAATTTGATCTGCAAAACTCCAGAGCTCTTTCCACGCTAGTGATTTCCTGCCTCTTCTTAACCAATGTTAATTTATTACCTGTGTATATCTATATAGAGATAGGACTCTGCAGCTAATGATAGCTAAATCAGCCCATATTGAGCACTTACTGTGTATGACTATGTAAAGAGCTTTGCATGCAAACAGGCTAGATCATACGATGAGAAGCAGTTAAACTGCTAGGTAAGGGAGATCAGTTGTTTTCCCAAGTCCTACTCACCACTCTAGACTCAGTTAAACTCCACTTCCTGTTGGAGGGGTTCAGACTGTAACGTGGATTCCCCTTTGAAGATTTCCTGTGGAGTCTTGTGTTTATTTTTATCATGATTCTTATCAAAGTTTTGAATTGCTTACATTTGTCCTTATTCTGGATACCGATTTCTTGGATATCAAAGACTGTGTTTTCATTTATTTATTCTCACTCTTTGCACAGTATCTGGCACATCATAAGCACTAATTTTTTTTTTTTTTCTCGAAATGAGGCTTCATGCGGTTTGTTACCATTTCTTACCAAAGATAACTGACTTGATAAAAGATGATCTAACTGACTTGAAATAGTTCTTCATTGAATGTATCATCCCAGAGTGAGCAAAATTCTCCTCTTTCCTTGGAAGAAACAGGTCCAACTCAATGTGTACCAAATATTTTTGGGCAATTTAGGGGGTGGAATTTTGCAGAAGTACAAAATGTGATGAATCAGACAGATGACAATGATCTTGTTTTTTAATCACATCTTTGCCACCTGTGTGAACTTCCCTTATACCATTTTTATTTTCATTTAAAAGCCTACCATCACCACTCCTAGTGGTGCAAGGAATGGTAATGGTAGATTTTAAAAAAATCTTTCAAGGGCTAAAATAGCTTAACACATAATTATCCTTTGATAAAGATTTGATAAATGAATGATCAGAGGTAAATATCAGATTTTCCTTGCTTCTCCTTTGGTACCGTAATCCTTTCCAGCAATCACCTTACTTCTTTACGATGCTTCACAGAAAGTCTTCTTCAGCAAGTTGCCACCTTCACTGTCTCCACCTAACCACCTCCAATTTAGTTCTTTTTCCACTCCAGATAGACTTGCAGTCCAGTCTGACCACTGCACTAGCACCTCGCATCCAGGTCATCAGTGATTCCATGTTGCCAAATCAAATTAATACGTCTCATCTTTTTCAACTTTCAATGGCTTTTCACACAGTTGACTAATCCACCCTTTTTGAAACACCTCCTCTCATAGGCTTCTATGATAGTCATGTCTCTTCTGGTTGCAAGTAATAGGAACACAACTCAAACCAACTTGTTTAAACACAAAAGGAATTTATTGGCTCTTTTATCCAGGAAGTTCAAGGAATGTTGCTAGCTTAAGGCACCATGGGATCTAGAGGTTCAAACAATATTATCAGAAATCTATTTATTTTTCTCTATCTCAGCTTACATTTCCGCTGTTATCTTGTTTGTTAGGCAGGTTCACCTCACATGGCAACAAAGAAGGCTATTAGCTGTTCTAGACTTATATCAATCATCCTTCCTTTACTGGTCTTAATTGGGGGGGGGGGAAATGCCTCTTTCCTGTGAGAATTAGCAGACGTCATAGTAAAACCTTAATTGAGCAAACCTAGTGCCACGTCCAACCAAGAGTTGGTGAGGAGGGTCAGTTGTATTAGGAAAGAACCAGCCCCACCTGAACTGCATGTATTGTGGTGAAGAGGAAAACATTCAACCTACAAAAAAACACATGTTCCATAGCTTCTGTGACAACCCTCTGTCTCTTGTTTTTCTTAAGTCCCTGCCTATTCTTTCTCAGTTTCGATTGTTGGCTTTACCTCCAAGTGTCCAACTCTGAGCTTTGTTATGAGCCTTCTTTTCTTTTCTCTTCATCCTCTCTTTTTAGCTGTTGACTGAAGTTCTAAGATCCATGGTTTAAATTTACTTATGAAGATAATGATTCCTCAAATGTATGTCCAACAGAAGCAATCTCCCCTCTGAGTAACAAATACATGTTTCTAACTGCTTACTTGAAATTTCCACATGGACATCTATATGAATCTCACAATGGTGTTCTTGGGTTCTTTTTTCCCTCAAAACCTATTATTTTCCCCAGTCTTTAACATCTCATTAAATGGCATCAGCATCCATTAGTTGTTCAGTCTAAAAATGTAGAAAACATCCTTGTCTCCTATCTTTCCTTCAATTCCCATATCTAATTCATCAGCAAGTCACACAACATATAGCATCAAAATACATTCAAATCCATCCATCTCTGTCTAAGCCATCCTAATTTCTCATTAGACAGCAGCAACACCCTAATAAATTGTCCTCTTCTACTCTTCCCCTTCTCTAATCCAGTTTCCTACTTGGTGGTTGGAATGATCTTTTTAGCATCTCTTACCTCGTTTCACTAAACTTCCAATCTTCTTCACTGTATTAGACCCATGCTGGTCTCCTTTCTGTTCCTGTAACTAAGCCATTTCCTGCTTAGGCATGAACTAGGCATTCAAAATCTATTTGAATGAAGATCCCCATTTCCTTCATGGAATTCATTAAAGTTCCTTTCTTTCTTACTTGTTCAATGACTATCTTCTCCACTAGAATGTAATCTTCATAAAGGCATGGCAATTTCACCATATTTCCAGTACCTTGTACTTAGTTTTTTTAAATTTTATTTTATTGAAGTATAGTTGATTTACAATGTTGTGTGTTGCCTTGTACTTAGTAGGCACTTAATATATATTTGTTAAATGAATATTTGAGACAATGCTTATTAGTGATTCCTTCCTGAAGTTAAGCAGAGACCATCACTAATAAAGCATTCATATTGACCCTCCCACATGAAAAGAGGAAATCATACTAATTATGATATAAAAGCTATACCTAGAAAAAAAAAAAAAAAAAAAAAAGCTATACCTAGGTCTTGACCAACATTTGCCATTTTGAAACAGGAATTGGAATTGTTAATCATTAAAACTAAACTAAAATATGGTTAGGTGTAAATTCTGTAAAAGGACATACAGGATACAGGACCTTTATAACCAGATTTCTACATTCTGGGTCTCTATACTACTATAGGCACCATATACATTTCAGTACCATCAAGCGCTCATATTTCTTGGTCTTTCACACCTCAATGCTTTTTGCATTTTGTTCTCCCCATTCCTGTAGTGTCACTCCCCTCCTCTCTTTACATAGTGAAGTCCTATTTACCTTAGGCATAAATGTTCATTCTATGGATGCGCTCCCCAAATTTTGCTCTCCCCTTCTTGGTATTCACATTATTTTTACATATTCTTAACATAATATTTATTACATTTTATTCATACACACAATCATGTGTGTGTGTGTGTGTCTGTCTGTCTGTCTTTTATTTTCTAGTATCTTTCTCTCCTCCTAGACTCTCAGTTCTCAAGTTCTGGGACCCTGACTCACTAATTTTTTTTAACTTCAGTAGCTATTACATCACTGGCATGTAGTTGATACCAAGAAATGTAGGCAAAAATAGAATTAATGTGGCTGTCATATTTCATCCCAAATAGGCCAGTGATATTTTTTGTAGTCAACCAATTGAAGAGGCAAAAATAAAATCAACTTAACATTTTTATATCATTTCTAATTTTTCTTCCAAACACTTACACATCAATTCTCTCATTTAATCCTCATGATATCTATAATAACAAATCATTCCCATATTACACCCAGGCAAAGACAGGTGAAGTCATTTGTCTATGGTCAACAGCTAGTAACTGGCATTAAAGAAAAAAACTTTCATCTCCTGACTCTCAGCTGCACACTCTTTCAACTGCCTCGGGCATTCATTTTCAACCTTGATTCATGAGAGTCATTAGTACTTGTACTGATATTATAGTAATACTAAACAAGACAACTGGTTATCGAACATGAAAAATAATATTCAATTTGAATAGTCATCAAAGAAAAAATGATACAGTTTTTACTTATTCAATTAACATTAAAATAATACTGTTGTGGAGGGACATGGTAAGATGACTTTTTTTTATTGGTAGCAATAAAAATTGATTTAAAACTATCCTTTGGAAAGTAATTTGGCTATATTTTGTAAGAAGCTTAAACCATTTAAACACCTCATAAATCCACTTCTTGGAATGTATATTACAATAATATGAGGCATAGCTTTATGTACAATAATGTTTATTATAGATAATAGAGCATTGTTTATAATAGTAGTAAAAATTGAAACAACCTAAATATACAACAATGAGAAATGACTATGTGATTTGAAGTATGAGGGAATATTATGATGGCAATAATTATACTTTCAAATCAATTTCAGTAACAGGAGAATCCTTATCTTATAGTGCTAATTTTAACCAGATATAAAATAATATGTTTTCGTAATCTCATACTTACAGAAATACGCATAGAAATAAAACCAAAAATAGATTAAAATGCAAAGGGTATTTTTCTTTTGTTGGTGGGACAAAGGCAATTTTAAATTTATTTATTTGTATAATAGAAAAAGTAAAGTAAATACTTTCAATCTTTTTCAATACATAACAAGCTCTAAAACACGACGGGCAGCATACCCACTACAACTGACAAGAATGTTCAAACATAAAGAAAATTTTAATCTCCCTTTTGTCTAAGAAATTTGATTACTCAATGAAACTGTGGTTGTTTCCATTGGAAAAAAAGGGTCAAATAATGGAGCTAGCAGGGGAAAGTCTGTGTGTTAGTGGGACACAAGGAGACAAGAGGCCATGAGAAAACAGGAAAGAGACTCCCAAACTATAGAGTAAGGCAAGCACCCAGCTCCCCAATAACATCAGATGACATTAAGAACAAAAGTTTTCACTTGAATTACGTAGTATCCTGTGTCTATTTTCTTACTGCATTCCACCTGCTCCCATCTTTATTGGTCTTCATATTAAACCTCTTAAATTTTCTATCTACTGACCAGGTAGTGTGATCTTTGTAACTTCCCAGTGCCCAAGATGGTTGGTGCTTATCACATAGTAAGTACTTGCGAGTTTATGGAAATGAGTTAGATAAGCATTCTAATAAGTTTTCTAATCAGGGGAGATGGTGAAAACAGATTTTTAGGAAGGTAGATGTGGTAGTGATATATAAAATAACTCAAATACAGAGAGGCTGAATTTAAGAAGTGTAGATGAATCACGGGTATAGTAGCTTAGGTTAAAAGGGTTCTTTTAGAGTGGGCTACAAGAATGTACTAAAGTAAGAGTGATGACCAGTATATTTAACAACCTGTGCAGCATAGATACTGACCAGCCCAAAGAGAAGCTGGCTGAGCAGGGGTTCTGGAGGGCCCATGAAGCAGAGTCTGGTGTAAACCCTCATGGGAGGTCCAGTAGTCAGGACACAGTGGTCAGGTGATGGTGAGTACCTAGGGGGCTCAGGACAGAGGTAGAGGGAAAAAAATTCTACATTTCAAAGTCAGTACAGATGTACAACTACACAACACCTGATGTCTTCCTGGGTTAGAAAGAGTGATTGCATTTGGGAAGAATGAGTTAGGACAACTTAGCAACTGGTTAGAAAACAACAATGTAAAAAAATGTATTAGAGAAGCTTCTAGCATTTGTTGGGGAGAATATTGTTCCTCTTAACAAAAAGAGGAATGGAGTCAATTTTGATGGTGAAAAAATGGAATTGGTTTGAGATGATAGTAGGACATCTAAGTGGGACTAGTCAAAGTAAAGTTGAAGATTTATGATTTATGAGAGGGACTAGCATCGGAACATATAAAACAAAGAGTAACAAAGGCATTAACTGGGGAAGCCCAGGAGGGAAATCCACTGGAGTTTGCAAAAAAGGAGAAGAGGAGAGATCTTAGCAGACAACATCATGGACTGCTCAAATTAGGGGCATTTGAAGAGTCGTTTTCTTTTTTTTCTGTTTTTCTGAAGTTTCCATATTTTCTACAACAGTCATGTCAAATGGGGAAAACATTTACTTTTAAACGAGTAACCGATCCCGGGAGGGGCGCGCCTTTTTTTTTTTTTTTTTTTTTTTTTAATTGATGACTTTATTGCTCTATTTTTAAATTTATTTATTTATTTATTTATTTTCGGCTGTGTTGGGTCTTCGTTTCTGTGCGAGGGCTTTCTCTAGTTGCGGCAAGCGGGCGCCACTCTTGATCGCGGTGCGCGGGCCTCTCACTATCGCGGCCTCTCTTGTTGCGGAGCACAGGCTCCAGACGCGCAGGCTCAGTAGTTGTGGCGCACGGGCTTAGTTGCTCCGCGGCATGTGGGATTTTCCCAGACCAGGGCTCGAACCCGTGTCCCCTGCATTGGCAGGCAGATTCTCAACCACTGCGCCACCAGGGAAGCCCAAAACATTTACTTTTAAATCTGGTTTTATTTTCACCAAATACATTATCTAGAGCAGTATACCTGAAAGTGTGATCTCAATCACAGGGCTAGCTAATTAAAATAATTATTTGTTGGTTCCAGGCCTAATGAATCAAGATCTCAGTGGATGGTGCCAGGAATCTACATTTTTAACAAGCTTCCCAGGGGACTCTCATGCACACTGAAGTCTGAGAAACCAGTGACCCAGAGCACAGAAGTACAGCACTCAGGAACATTTCCTTATCTCTTCTGGTATCGATTCTAATCAGTGTATATTGCTTCCATCTGGAGCCTGGGGCCTAGCTCAGCTTCACTGAGCACAGAGCTTTCCTAAACTCCCAAATTCTTTTCAGAATTTCTACCATGTTCCTGCCTGAGAGAGATTATTCAGTAAACCACTTTGGTTAATGTGTTCCAGGTAGACTTAGATAAATCAACTGGCCCATTAAAATTTTTTGCCCTTTTTACGGGATAGAGTTTTGAGGGTTTTTTCTTGACCCTTTATCCTTTTTCTTAAGTTTCATCTTGATACAAAGTTACCCCTTTATTCTTTGATTTTCTCCAGTGATATTAGTCATAAGAGGTGCAAAAACGAGCCCAGTATGAAACATCCATTGTCGCAAACAATGAGATGACCTCACAGTTGGAAGAGGTCTGCCTGCCTTTGAGAAAAATTGAACAGAGTTTAATGACCTTATTTACACAAACACAAACACACACTGTGCACAACCTTTGTCCAAGACCTATTATCCCTCATACTAACCTAGGGAAAAATATTAAAAAGATAATAAGGACATTTCTTTCTAAAAGTTGTGGTAAATCATTGAAAGATGTATAATTTCTCCTTGGATAAAAAGATTTAAATACGGATTTTTTTGAGAAGCATTAAAATGTGTAAAACCATTCTTACTGCGAAAGACATTTTTTGTTATCTAGGTTTCCCTTTTTTCTCCACTCAAATGTAGATATCGTCTTGAAGATTAAAACACTTTTTGAAATTATGTAATGGGAAACTAAAGGGCAGTACTGAAATCACACATTGAGCCATGCTAACAAATAGTACTAAGGGTTATCTTCTCACATCGATGCCCTCTAGCAAGATCAGAGACAAGGTTACTTATGCCCAAATGGAACCAGTTAGCTGCGGTATCCAGCGTGTGGTACTAATGAGGCTAAGGTCAGGGTTCAGTTCCAAAACAAGCTGGTTAGCGTGACAAGAGCGATGGCCTCCCCAACCTGGCTATACAAAGCATTAGTCACCTAGGGATTTTTTAAAAATCTTTTTGTATTATAAATTTCTGGGCCTTAGTCCAGGCCAACAGAATCAAAATTTCTGGGAGTGGGGTGAGAAACCTATGCTTTTAATGAAATCCCTAGGCAATTCTTATGCCAGTCAGAATTTGGGGATCAATAACCCCAGGGGAGCCAGCCCAAGCAAGAAGTAATCCAGGGTGACTGCTTGGTGGTCTGCAACTCAAAACTGCAAATTCTAAAACTGTATCAATTGAGGAAGAACCCTCGAAATCTCCAGCAAGTTTGTCCTTCTACACCCACGGATTGGGTTTCTCAGGAGAAGCGATGAATACATGAAGATTTCAAGTCTTAATGATACAGAGCAGGCCTGGTATCTTAAAATAGCCCTTCTAAATACCTCTTTTCACATACACTTCACTGAGCTTTTAAATGCCAAGTGATAGAACTCACCTTTCCTCACACAACCTGAGACACACAGGAGAAACCCCCTCCTGCTCTGGGAAATGGACATCAATCTCAATCCTCTGAGAGCAGAGATCATTTCTCCTGAACTTCCCCTGGTACGCTTCTGGAGGAAAAAATAGAGAAAGGATATATTCTTTGGAGAATTTGGGAGGTTTGCTCACTGCTGGATTATTTCCAAACACAAAGATCAGTCCTTGTCCAAGACCAGAAAAAACCAGGATGGTCCGGAGGGCGATTGTGAGACCAAACCATATGATAAATCGGAGTCTCTACTGAGAATTTGTGTTGGAACAGAGGGGAGGGGCTCTGAGGCAGTGTGTCCTGAATAGGGCAACAGCAGGTGGGCCAAATGGAAAGCCAAAAAAGCTGATAAATGGAGCAGAAAACAAAACACCAACAAAATACATAAATTTTTCACTTTCTGATCATCTGTGCTGAGGTAGAGTATATATAATCTGACTGTATTTGTTATATTGTTCAAGTCAGATAGATAATAAATAGCTCCCAGAGTTACACAAATGCATTGGGATGGGGAAACTCAATTTATCTTAAGGCACAAAATAAAATTCATCTCTTTTCTTTTTTATAGTTTTAAGGAAATTTTTTTTTTAGTTTAGGTTTGGAAATCTCAATTTTAAAAGGTTCCTCCTACCTTTGAAGCTGGTATTAACTCCCTTTCTGTCAGAAATTGGACATGTTAACTCCTCACCAGCAGAATCCAACTGGCTCAGCAAATCCTTCCTTAAATGCAAGTAACACACCCATTTCCACTGTCATCTAGCTAAATCCAAAGCCGAGGAGATCTGCCTTTGCAAATTTTGGCAACTATAATTGACATTTATCCACCATCCTGTCTGTTACATATTTGGATACTTTTTTTTTAAAGATAAAGTTTCTCTCAATGCCTCCTGTTCTAAATATGTTCAAAAGCTGGAATGGGCCTTGGGGAGAAAGCTGGCCCATGACATTACACACTTTGTAAGATGCCAGGCACCTACACTTCTTAAGAGTCAATACTTTTAATACAATGTTTCTCCCTAGAGAATCTTAACATTAAAGGAGTTTCCATTCTGTTATTAGAACAAAATGATGCAAAATGCCATCTTTTCCTGAATTCAGCAGGGTCCTTGACCTGTCAGGCTACAAAGAGAGAAATCTGGTTGCTGTCATTTTCAGACAGTCAGCCAAATACTTTTACAAAAAAAAAAAAAAAAGGAAACTGTGGGTAGATGAAAGTTCTGCCTATCAAGTAGATGTTACTACAGTGCATTGTGGTTCTATTACCATGTACCCAAAGCATAAAGAATTCAGGTATGAAGTGGTGTGGCAAGAGTTGCAAATTAAATAAGCTGTGCTTTGGGGTTTTTCCTTTAGTGGGCCGCAGAAACATGCCCATGACTCCAGGGAACATGGTGACTAAGTCAAAAACAAAGCATTCATGCCTCATGTTAAATGTAGCAGAAGAGAAGTTATTAAATACTTCTTGGCAATTAATTACATGAGATACGCCCTTTTTTCACGGCTTTGGTTTCAGGTATGTGGGAGAGTTGAAAATGTTTAATTGCACCTAATTTGTTTCTGCAGTTTAATCATATTGCCTAAGCATTGTGCTGATGTCTGTAATCTGTGTAAGAATTTGTAAGGGGCTTCATTCTGACACCTGCAGAGGAAGGGAATTTTTTTTCTTTTTACTTTTGTGAAATAATCATACCTGAGCT
Source organism: Balaenoptera ricei (assembly GCF_028023285.1). Classification (NCBI taxonomy): domain Eukaryota; kingdom Metazoa; phylum Chordata; class Mammalia; order Artiodactyla; family Balaenopteridae; genus Balaenoptera; species Balaenoptera ricei. Next base: position 75,351,374 of record NC_082648.1, read on the forward strand.
TTGATCTACTTTCTTGGAAATTAAGGAAATTATGAAAACATGCCAAGTATGTTATAGGTTTGGTACAATTTGGAAAGAAAAGTCCTTCTTACCATTCCTGTATGCTTTACTTAATTAGATGCAGTCATTTTCATCACACCCACCAACCTATTGACCCAAATCCTGAGAGAAGTTCCTTCCCAGATAGAAGCTAAAATAGAGACAGAGGGTAAGCATTCCTCTGTACCTGGCCCATTTCAGTGTTTTCTGCTGGCCACTCTGTTACCATCAGTCACCTGAGATCTGATCATTCCTCCAATCTTGCTGACTTCCTATTTTCTAGACTTCTTATTTAACCACTACATTCAAGCATTTTCACCTCCTGGCTTCAAGACAATCTTCTCCTTTTCAGACCCTCTCTACTTTTCTTCATAGTACTTAGTAAAACGTAAAATCACATTATTTATTTATTTAATGTCAGCTATTTGTCCATTTTCTCTCACTAGAAACTCCATGAAAGAACGGAGCTTGTTGGTCTTGTTGACTATTAAATCCTCAGTGTCTATTCTGGGGTCTAGAACAAAGTTTGTCTTCATTAAATGGTTGATGAGGGGATGGGTGGATGGATGAAACCCTGACATTTACTAGGCTCTGTTCTGGACTGGTTCATGTCCCTGATTAACTCCAATAGAGTAGACTCCATGGAATTCAGACCTCATGGTATATTTTAGGCAGTTACCAAATTCTTTGTACATACAGTACAAGCAAAAAAAAGAGGTAAAGAATTTAAAATCTGCTAGGAAGGCTCAAAACAAAATAAACATGAGAATAACGTCTGAGTGATAGTTGACCAGAAAGGGGAAACCATATGACAACTGATGAGACTGACTTAGGACCAAAAGTTTTGGGGAAGCAGACTCACCATTAGAGCTACTCCTGGTGCCTTTGCTCTAGAGGTGATGCGTAGAATGGATAGAAAATAAGAATCATTGTTTTCCAGATCAAACTGAATCAATATCTTCCCCTCAACAGTACATCCAAATGTAAGGACCAAGCATAAATAAGAGCAAAGTAGCAATGGTAACCATTTTAAGTCAAAAGTTTTAACTGGATATAAGCAAATGTAGAGAGATGATGAAGGGCCCTTGTAGCCAGGATAGGATTTCACTTACTCTTCATAAGAAAACTATCAAGGAGACAATGACCAATTTTATAGGAAACTGAAGCTCAGATAGACTTATTAAACGTGTTTCAGGTCATATAATGATGAATATGTGATTCAAACCCATATACATGCTCTTTCTACTATACCAGGAAAGGCAAATGGGTATGATTTTACCTTCCATTCTGATTGATTGGTAGCAACAGTCTCAAGACCAGTGTTGGAAAGCACTCTAAGACTCCAGCAGGATCCATGGGGATGACTGGGGAGGTCAGCCATGTCTGCTAGGAGCATGGCAAGGAGGAGTGGCTGCACCTGTGTGGTTTGCCATCTCTACACATGTTAATTTTTATCATGTTTGGTAATTTGGGGAGAAAGATACTCCATGAAAGATTACTAACAGTCTTAGTACAGGTAGTAAACCTGATGAGGCTTTTCTTCTATTTAAACAGACAAATCATGCTTTTTTTTGATCGAAGTATAGTTGATTTACAATGTTGTGTTAATTACTGCTGTACAGCAAAGTGATTCTGTTGTACATACTTATATACATTTTTAAATATTCTTTTCCATTATGGTTTATCACAGGATATTGAATATAGTTCTCTGTGCTATACAGTAGGACCTTCTTGTTTATCCATTCTATATATAGAAGCTTACATCTGCTAACACCAACCTCACACTCCATCCATACTTCTTGAGGGGACCTCTACCTGGGTATAAAATGAAGTATTTATTTTAGATTTTCTTCATTTTTATTAATTACAAAGGAGTACATACTTGTAACAAGCAAAAAGGTACGAAGACCCAGAAAGAGTTTAAATAATCTCCCTCCATTCCACCAATCTCTCCCACTCCCACCTAGACAAACTGGTATATTTCCTTCCATATCATCCTCTACGTTCCTTCATGTTTTCCATGTTCTGCATACACACACCAAACTGGAGTTTATCATTTGTTTTTGTAAGTACATCACTCTATCTATTATTTATCTATTTTCCTCAGTATTTCTCATTTAATATTATTTACTATGCCACATACCATAATTTATTCTACCATTCCCCTGTTGACGGACATTCAAGTTGTTTCCAGTGTTTTACCATGTCATATAAAGCTATAGTAAATATCCTTGTACATACATCTTTATGCACAGGTGCTGTCATTTTTATAAGATAGATGATCAAATGTAGAACTACTGGCTCATAAGGTGTATTCATTTTTAATTTAATACACATTTCCATATTATTTTGCAAAAGTCAGTAGCAATTTATCCTCCTGTCGACGATGTATGAAAGTGACATTTCCCTGTGTCCTCATCAGCACTTAGATGTTACATCTTTTTTTTTAATTTTTGCAATTTGAAGAGCAAAAAGTGATATTTCATTGTTGCTTTACTTTGCCTTTGCCTGACCACTCATAAAATTGAGCAGCTTTTTACATGTAAAAGAATGAAATTAGAACACTTCCTAACATCATACACAAAAATAAACTCAAAATGGATTCGAGACCTAAATGTAAGAACGGACACTATAAAACTCTTAGAGGAAAACATAGGAGGAACACTCTTTGACATAAATCACAGCAAGATCTTTTTTGATCCACCTCCTAGAGTCATGGAAATAAAAACAAAAATAAACAAATGGGACCTAATGAAACTTCAAAGCTTTTGCACAGCAAAGGAAACCATAAACAAGACGAAAAGACAACCCTCAGAATGGGAGAAAATATTTGCAAACGAATCAACGGACAAAGGATTAATCTCCAAAATATATAAACAGCTCATTCAGCTCAATATTAAAGAAACAAACAACCCAATCCAAAAATGGGCAGAAGACCTAAATAGACATTTCTCCAAAGAAGACATACAGATGACCAAGAAGCACATGAAAAGATGCTCAGCATCACTAATTATTAGAGAAATGCAAATCAAAACTACAATGAGGTATCACCTCACACCAGTTAGAATGGGCATCATCAGAAAATCTACAAACAACAAATGCTGGAGAGGGTGTGGAGAAAAGGGAACCCTCTTGCACTGTTGGTGGGAATGTAAATTGCTACAGCCACTATGGAGAACTGTATGCAGGTTCCTTAAAAAACTAAAAATAGATTTACCATATGATCCAGCAATTCCACTACTGGGCATATACCCAGAGAAAATGGTAATTCTAAAAGACACATGCACCCCAATGTTCATTGCAGCACTATTTACAATAGCCAGGTCATGGAAGCAACCTAAATGCCCATTGACAGACGAATGGATAAAGAAGTTGTGGTACACATATACAGTGGAATATTACTCAGCCATAAAAAGGAACGAAATTGAGTCATTTGTTGAGACGTGGATGGATCTAGAGACTGTCATACAGAGTGAAGTAAGTCAGAAAGAGAAAAAGAACTATCGTATATTAACGCATGTATGTAGAACCTAGAAAAATGGTACAGATGAGCCGGTTTGCAGGGCAGAAGTTGAGACACAGATGTAGAGAACAGACATATGGACACCAGGGGGGAAAACTGCAGTGGGGTAGGGATGGTGGTGTGCTGAATTGGGCGATTGGGATTGACATGTATACACTGATGTGTATAAAATTGATGACTAATAAGAACCTGCAGTATAAACAAACAAACAAACAAAACAACTAATACTAAAGTTTCATTGGGTTATTTGTATGGAAATATGTTAATATAAATGTTTCAGACATTACATGAAATTTCTAAAAATCTTATATGTTCTGATATAATGTTATAAGTCATAATTCTAGTTATTACTTTAAAATGTATATCTCAGAAATAACTAAAAAAAAAATTGAGCAGCTTTTATTGATTAGTTGGGTTTCTTCTGTAAGTTGATGTTTCGTCAGCGTTTAAAATACATGTTGTGTAATTTACCATTTTTCTTACCAATTTATAGGTATTCTTTATATACTCAAGAAGAGTCACCCTTTATCTGTCAGATGTGCCACAAAAACTTTTTATCTGTCAATCATTTAGTTTTTTTAATTTTGTTTGCAATGTTTTTGTTGTAAAAATATATTTTACTTAAAGTAGTTAAAACTCTCTCTTTTTATGACTCTGCTTTTCAAGCCTTGGTCAGTAAGCTTTCTTCTTTCCCAAAACTATTTTCCCACAAATATTTTCCTAAAATTTCTTTTAATATATCTGAAGTTTTATTTCTTACATTTAAATGCCAATTTTTCTCTAATATTTTTAGTTAATTTTTCTAGTTAATTTTTCTTTTAGATGGGGTTGCCAAAGGGACCACTATTTGTTAAGTAATCTAGAAGGAGACTACACATAAACAGATCATTAGAAAAGAATGTAGACAGCAGTGGTGGGCATAAGGGATGCTCACAGAGAGAAGACGTATTGAACTTAGCCAGTGTATGAGAGTGTGCCCAAGGTGAGCCTTAAAGAATACTGCAAGCATATGCAAATCATATCAGTATTCTCTCTCTCTTTTTTTCTTGACTCAATCCATCATCGATATTTCTGATGCTACTCTCTTGCTCAGTCCTTATCACCAATAGTCCTACTTCTAGTGGACAAATCTCAGTCTCAATGCCTAAAATTTTAGGCAAGTAACATACAGGAGTGAATCCAGCCAGCAAGAGCATGCCCTGTCTAAATTAGTCAGCTTCCCATCAACACTTTCTGATTCTTGCCATGTGGGAACACATCCAGATTATGTAATTTTTAAAGAGAATTCTAAAATATTGATTTTTATGTAAACTAATTTTTAAACATTAGCAACTAATTTTGTTTAACAACACACACACACACACACACACACACAAAACATGTGAGCCAAACAAAAACCACCTCTAGGCTTTATTCTTTCCATGAGATACCACTTTGCAATCTCAAGGCTACTCCAAGCTCTGCTGACTTTGATGTGTTCTGCATACTCTGCCAGATTTGTCATCTCACACTCTTAATCAAAAACTGTCTGTTGTATTATCCTGTTTAATGAATTAAGTCTCAAGCTCCTAGCCTGACTTTCAATATTGTCAGTGCTTGGCCTCCACCTACCTTGCCAGCCTTATCTCCCACACAGATTAGTCCCTTCAGGCATATAACAGAATGTCTTATTCATGACATGCCCAATAAACATTTTTACACTGGCTGGATAAATGGCTTTTTGAGGAATAATGTGTTGACAAGTTTAGGTATGAGAGTTAGAATAAAGATTCACAGGATAGATAGGACTTAAATGGGGCAAAGCCTGGAATAAAGATGAAAGAGCTTGGACATTATGCTATAGGCAGGATGTGTAGTAGAAAGCATTCAAGACTAACAGATCAGGAAGCGTGGGTTTAAATCCAGCTCTTCCATTTTTAAATTATGTGGTTCTGGATAAGTGACTTCCTATTAATCAATTTAAATGTCTTTATTTATAAAGTGAGGAGATTGGAGGGTTTAGTTTTTGTTTTCATTAGGTAAAGACCAATTTGAGGGAGGGAAATGTTCTCAAACTAGTCTCTTAGAAAGATTGATTTAATGATGAGAGGGGACATGAAGCAAAAAGAATCTTGAGATAGCATTTTGGAGATCATTGCACTGGTCAAACTGTGAAGTGATAAAGTTGAGGGCCACAAAGTGGCATTAAGAATAAACAGAAGAAAGAGGAGGCAAGCAACTCTATGAATAAAGAATTTACAGGACTTGGTTTCCAATTGGAGAGAGGAGAGAAAAAACTCAAAAAACATTATGGTTCTGAGTTTAGGATACAGGAAATACTTTGAAGACAAGGACTAGTAGGTGGTTAATAAATATTGTGTTAGGACATGTATTAATAACCTTACTTAGTTACATGGAAGAAGCAGTAAATATAAAGTAAGCAAAAAACATTTAAACTTCTCCCATCATTCCAGTATACTCAGGGAGAGCATCTCTAAGCAAATGACTTTTTGATAGTCAAAGGCTTCATCGTGACTTCTCTTCACTTCTATTAAATGAATGTCCTCCACATCTTGGACTGGAGATCTGAAAATCACGGAACTCTCGTAAACACATCACTCTTATAAACATGTCACCTCTGTAAACATGTGCCAATACATTTGGGATTTTTCAGATCAAAAATGCATCAAGAAAAAGAGCTATAAATGCAGCATTTATATCTTTTCCTGATAGCTTCCCTCCTCAGCATTGCTACTAACGTCCCCTGAAAACACCTGCCTTCCAATCAGTTGGAGTTGAGTAGTAAAGGTATTGAATTAAAAGGGGGGCGCAAATTATGGGGGAAGATGTAGAAATATAATGTTATTTTGTAGCTTATAAATTCCTTGTGAAGAGCATCTAGGACTACATCGTCACTAGTCATATATGGCTGTTGAGCTATTGACAAAATGTGCTCTTAAAATCAATTTCACCTATTTATTTTTCTTTTTTCTGTTTCTGTTTACTTTTCTTAATATGGCTATGAGTAAATGTAAAATAGCACATGTGGTTTACATTTGTGGCTCACATTTAGTGGATGGTGCTGCTCTAGAGTAAGGTTTGATCAACACTGAGGGCTAATGATCATGGCATGGGAGAAGCCATGTGCCAGAATTATCATATTCTGTCAGCTAAATAACTCCTGCCTTCTATTTTCTAATTTAATTAACTCCCACACCCTAGAGTCTAAGAACACAAGAAAATGGGTATTGATACCACACATATTGATATCATAGAGAAAGAAAGAATCATCTCCAGTCTGGAGAAAATTGAGTTCTATTCTGGCCATGCTGAGTTTGAGGTAGTACATCCAGAGAGAATGTAAAAAAGGATGGGAAACATGGAATTGAAGCTAGGGAGTGAAGATAGGGCCTGAGATGTCATATTAGGTGAACTGAAGCAAAAAAGGTGTTTAAATGTCCATATCTCCTAATACTCCATGTTCGGTCATAAATAAATTCATTTTCAATTGCTGAAACTCATTTCTCAGTGGTAAAGTAGGAATGATCATTTGTATTCCTCAGCAAATATTACTGGACCCCATCTTCAGATGCTGAAGATGCAATGATGAGCAAGGTCCATCCTTGACTTCCAGAAGCTTTGATCTAGTCAGGGAAGCATTAGGGAAATGGGCAGTAATGAGCTGGTGTCAGAGTTGTCACAGTTGGATAACTACTGAGGAGCAGCAAATTCAGTCTTAAAGGGGGTCAGATTCCTTCACTCTGATCATCCATATTCAGATTTCTGTATTCAGCACAGCTATCCCTCTTCTGGAAGACTTCACAGTTGCCACTCCACACCCCAGCTATTTACCTCTTACCCCCGTGCATACCTCTACTAGCTCTGCCATCTGTAGAGTCATTACTTTTTTTTTCCCCTCTGTCTACATTACACTATGAAATCCTTGAAGGCAAGATTTTTGTTTTCTATCTCTAGATGCTTAGAAAACTTCAAGTACCAAATAAATATTTTCTCCTTCTCTTTCTTTCCTGTTTCTTCAAGTAGAGGTAAGAGCTAAAGTTCTAAAAGCAAGCAGAGCTGAAAGACAGAATAAAGAATCCAAAATGTAGAGGGCTCAGGACTGTTCTTTGGGAAAATCTCCATTTTAGAAAAAGAGAGTTCTATGTCATGGAAGAGAATTTCTCAAAAAGAGTGTGGCAAAGAATATTATCAAATGCTGCAATAATGAGAATGCAGAAAGACGGTTGATTTGGCTGTTGTATTACATTTGTTATCTGAATTCATGTCAAAATACTATAGAATAATTGTCCCAGTGACTTCTTCAGCTTTTTATCAATGGTACATCTTTGTTTTTCTATCTGTGAGCATTACAAAGACCTTAGGCAAGGTTGAGATTCTTCTGTCAATGACAACAAAACTCTTTTGAAGTCTGGCAGATGCCTTCAGTGAACATACAGTGAGTGGTGAACTCCCAGCAGCAAGGGAAGTTGGGTGATTCTCTTGTTAGCACGAGCCACGCATGGCCTGACTCTAAGCATTGTTAAGAAAACAGCTTCAGTTTCTTCTTTTGATTATTTCTAGCAGGTTGTTGAAGCAAAGGTTCAAAAACATGAGCACCTCGATGAACCATACATCCTCTCTTCCTCCTCATAGACTCCATTATGACTCAAGGATCTTCACCCCTCAGACAAAGTACTGTGCTGGAAAGAGGCCTGAACTCACAAAGGCCTGATTCTGAGTCCTGACTTCGCTACTGTCTAACCAAGAGCAAGTCATTTCTGAGGGTCTCGGTTTCCTCATCTGTAGAAGATACCTTCCTGCTAGCTTATAAGCTTCTTCAGGGTAAGCACCAAATTTCACTTCTTTGTATCCTCATCCTCACTTCTTTGTATCCTCTTTGTATCCTCATCCTCATAGGTGAGGTGTCTATTTTATATAAAGTAGACACTGCATAAGAGGAATTTTAAAATGACTTTAGACTCCTAGTTTTAGTGTTCAATATCTGAAGTTCTGATATTTACCTAAAATTTTAAAATGCTTCTTGACCACAAAATAATAGCCAGATATATTTTTTAATGCTGTATCATCAGCAAACTATGACCCAGGGGCCAAATCCAGCCCTCTTCCTGTTTTTATATAGTTTTACTAGCACACGGTCACACCCATTCTTTTACATATATTCTATAACTGCTTTCAAGCTATAAAAGCAGTATTGAATAGTTGTGATAGAGACTGTCTATCCTGCAAAACCTTAAATATTTACTATCTGTCCCTTTATGGAAAGGGTTTGCTGACCCCTGATATAGACTGTAGTTGACTGTGAATACCAAGAAAGCATGTTGAATAAGATCCAGGTGGGACTTTGAAGATAGTGCTGAACCCATGGGCATTCTTCCTTTCAGAGAATACGGAGCCTACCTTTCAGTAGAATGAGCTGAGTGGTCAGTAAACATAACTTTACTTGAGGATTCTATTTATTTAGAGGGTCTGCATGCTCAAGGAAGCTGCCAGAATGCAACACTGAGAAGTAAAAATCAACCTTCAGTTTTGAAAGCACTGGCAATTCAATAATGTCTGAAAAGTAGGCCAAACAACACACGTGGCAAAAGCTATTTTTGCCTAGCTAATTCTTCTTTACATTCGAGAGCAAACTCTAGCCTCAGCAACTCTAGGAAGTACTACTAGAAGCACACCTGACATGTTTTTTGTTTTGTTTTGTTTTTAACATCTTTATTGGAGTATAATTGCTTTACAATGGTGTGTTAGTTTCTGCTTTATAACAAAGTGAATCAGTTATACATATACATATGTTCCCATATCTCTTTCCTCTTGCGTCTCCCTCCCTCCCACCCTCCATATCCCACCCCTCTAGGTGGTCACAAAGCACAGAGCTGATCTCCCTGTGCTATGCGGTTGCTTCCCACTAGCTATCTATTTTACCTTTGGTAGTGTATATATGTCCATGCCACTCTCTCACTTTGCCACATCTTATCCTTCCCCCTCCCCATATCCTCAAGTCCATTCTCTAGTAGGTCTGTGTCTTTATTCCCGTCTTGCCACTAGGTTCTTCATGATCTTTTTTTTTTTTCCCCCTTAGATTCCATATATATGTGTTAGCATACTGTATTTGTTTTTCTCTTTCTGACTTACTTCACTCTGTATGACAGACTCTAACTCCATCCACCTCACTACAAATAACTCCATTTCGTTTCTTTTCATGGCTGAGTAATATTCCATTGTATATATGTGCCACATTTTCTTTATCCATTCATCTGATGATGGACATTTAGGTTGCTTCCATGTCCTAGCTATTGTAAATAGAGCTGCAATGAACATTTTGGTACATGACTCTTTTTGAATTATGGTTTTCTCAAGGTATATGCCCAGTAGTGAGATTGCTGGGTCATATGATAGTTCTATTTTTAGTTTTTTAAGGAACCTCCATACTGTTCTCCATAGTGGCTGTATCAATTTACATTCCCACCAACAGTGCAAGAGTGTTCCCTTTTCTCCACACCCTCTCCAGCATTTATTGTTTCTAGATTTTTTGATGATGGCCATTCTGACCGGTGTGAGATGATATCTTATTGTTGTTTTGATTTGCATTTCTCTGATGATTAATGATGCTGAGCATTCTTTCATGTGTTTGTTGGCAATCTGTATATCTTCTTTGGAGAAATGTCTATTTAGGTCTTCTGCCCATTTTTGGATTGGGTTGTTTGTTTTTTTGTTATTGAGCTGCATGAGCTGCTTGTAAATTTTGGAGATTAATCCTTTGTCAGTTGCTTTGTTTGCAAATATTTTCTGCCATTCTGAGGGTTGTCTTTTGGTCTTGTTTATGGTTTCCTTTGCTGTGTAAAAGCTTTGAAGTTTCATTAGGTCCAATTTGTTTATTTTTGTTTTTATTTCCATTTCTCTAGGAGCTGGGTCAAAAAGGATCTTGCTGTGATTTATGTCATAGAGTGTTCTGCCTATGTTTTCCTCTAAGAGTTTGATAGTGTCTGGCCTTATATTTAGGTCTTTAATCCATTTTGAGTTTATTTTTGTGTATGGTGTTAGGGAGTGTTCTAATTTCATTGTTTTCCATGTAGCTGTCCCAGCAGTTTTCCCAGCACCACTTACTGAAGAGGCTGTCTTTTCTCCACTGTATATGCTTGCCTCCTTTATCAAAGATAAGGTGACCATATGTGCGTGGGTTTATCTCTGGGCTTTCTATCCTGTTCCATTGATCTATGTGTCTGTTTTTGTGCCAGTACCATACTGTCTTGATTACTGTAGCTTTGTAGTATAGTCTGAAGTCAGGGAGCCTGATTCCTCCAGCTCCATTTTTCTTTCTCACAATTGCTTTGACTATTCAGGGTCTTTTGTGTTTCCATACAAATTGTGAAATTTTTTGTTCTAGTTCTGTGAACTGACATGTTTAAATGGTATATTTCATGACTGGCTCTCCTTATGACTAGGGGATTCTCAAGGGATCATCTTTCTATTCCCAGTATACAACACATTTCTTGGTATGGCACGTAATATAGGCTCAATAAATGCTTTTGAACCAAATTGAACTGAACATATGGGTTCAGGTTGGACAAAGACATCTACCTTGGCCTGAGTTGTTGAATTAATACCACATATCTTTCTTTCCAAACTTAGGGAACAAATACTAATTTTCCTAGATTTTTTTCACTCCCTCCCCCACTATCAAATCTGATTTCAGAAAGTAATAAAACCATACAAAGTTCAGATGTTTGCTAAGCACCTACTCTGCGCAAGGCAAACAGAAGCAGCCATAATTCCTTTTGGCCTCATAATTCTTTTTTCTCCCAGATTCCCTTGAGGTCAATTAAGATCTCCCTTTATGCTGAGGACATGCAAGCCTGCCATTATTGGCGTGGCCAGATGAATGTATAGGCTGACCAGTAATAAGAGAGAGAAGGCAGTCCGGGTCCACATCACGCAGGCTTCACCAGAGGAATCAAAGTAAAACAGCAGTTGCCTTAAGTTTGCTGGGTGAAACATGCACCAGTTAATGATGGGCTAACTGGTTCAGACAAAAGCTTCTAATTAATGAATCATTAAAGCACACACTTTGGAACATGGAAAAATCATGCAGCATGCCCAGAAGCAATCTTCCATTTCTGCGGCTATGCTTAAATGCAATGCTAATTTCTGAGGGCCTGCCATTTGTCATAGCACTGAGGTGAATCACAAATGTGATTACTGCATCACCCAATACACAAGCTCTCCCCTGGGGAAGTGAACCATCCTGAGAGCAACTCCTAATAAGCAGAAATTAAGTGTTACTCTCCCTTGCCACCAGGAGAGGAAAAAAAAAAATGCATGCCTGGAGAAGGGGCGGAGAGGATGGATAATTTGGCTGTCCATAAGTTGTGAGAAGGGAAAGAGATAAGCATCCATTTTGAGCCTCTGTGGCCTGGGGAACCACACTCCCTGTGCTCAAAGCCAGGAGCCCTCTTACACAATAAATAATTCAAGAAACCCCAAGCAAGTGCCTGGCGAGGACGCCTACTTCCTGAAAGCTCCTCCTCGGCTAATCTTGGAAAAGCGGTGGATCACCCTGTAGCTCAGAATGACTGCTTTCCACCTCAGGATTCTGACCAAGGTCCCCAGCCAAGGGCCATAAGGAGGAAACCAACACAATCCTGTCATTGTTTGTGTTATTTATAGCTTATTGTTTAAAAAAATTGGAAATGACTATGTCAAACTGAAGATCTCATACATGAATCCGGCAGGCACTTTTACTGGAGCAGATTTTAAAAACAAATTCAATATATTGTACACTGTTTGAGGGAAATGACAAACCACAAATCCCTCCTTCTGATATTATGTCTTCCCCTGTGTTCCTCCAGCATCTTCTCCTAACATGCACCCAGCGTAATTTTTGATGAAAGGCCAGTTGGCTTTCAGTTTCCAAATAACCCCCAATTTTTCTGTGCAAAATCCAAGGAAGCAAAAGTGCAAATATCTCCTGTTTGCTTAATCTCTGATTTTGTTCTGAGCTCTGTAACACTAAGATGTTTATGGAAAAGATTAATGAGATATGGTCAATATATAGTATACAAAATACAACAATGTGTAAACTATAAAATGTCATCAAATGCTACTTTATGATTATAGAGCAAGGCACCATGCTCCAAGTCAACCAAGGCTACATTTTTGAGTGGGTGTGGTGTTTCGTGTTTGTTTCTCAGACCTCAGCCCAGGGCCCCTCAAAAGTCTTATCCGTTAAGATGTCTTTAGTCAGTAAAAGACATTAGTAAAGGTGATGAGATAGATGGATGGAGTGGGAAAACTCAGTACTGACACGTGTACTTTAGTGTGAAGGGTGATTTCTGCAAACTTTAAAAATTTTCCAAGGTCACTGGCACACAGTTGAATACCAAGGTGCTCTTACTTTATTTACTGTAGAATGGAAATGAGATCAAATTCCTTTGGGCCTTGCAAATGATTGTCCCCCCTGAAATGTCTCTATAAATCTGCCAAGTAGACAGCAGCTGTTCTTACCCCTTGCCCTGACTCTTCCACACACCACCTTAAAAAGAACAAGCAGGAAATATCCTCTTATACTTTTTATTTACTGGTTCTGCCAAATGCTTGTTTGCCTCTAGGGGGCATTTCTAAAGACTGCAAAGGAAAGTATTTCAGCTCTTATGGTTGTCAAACCAGATGGCTCAGGAATAGGAACAGAAAAGAAATAGTAACAGAAAGGGAAAAAAAAAATCACTTTGATCAAGTCAGCTTTTATTGCCGTGAGTAGAAATGAAGTCCAACTGGTTTCTGAATTGAACTGGGGAATGAAAAAGATTGACTTCTTAAAAAAAATTTTTTTTTAAATTTTTATCTAGCTAACTTTCCTGGATGGACAGTCTCTGACCTTTGACCTAGAACAAATTCCATAAAAGTAAGTGTCATTAGAATGACACTGTCATAATCAAGGGTTAGTATTACAAAGGTCACATTAATTCACTAAAGAGTGGAAAAGACAAGCTTAATTGAGATAAGCACCACCCATTTTTTAAGGTCAAAATTTATTTGGAAAAGAAGAAAAGTATTTCAGTACTCAGAAATTATTGCATAGCAAAAGATATTCTTTTGAATGAGCTCTTCAAAACCCTAGTATCAATATTATGATTTACTGTTATACCAACTTTCTTATCTTCTAGGTTCCGTTGCCCAATGTATCTATTAGTCCCATTGCATCCTCAGTCACTTTTAATACCTTACTTTGTTCTCCTTTAATATAGTTTATATTTCCATAGTGTCTTTCATCTCCCAGTATAATGCAAACATCAATTAACTAAGCTACCCAACATCCCCGTGTGGGTAGAAGAGTCCTATTATCCTCATTTTGAAGCTGGGAAAAGCAGGTTCAGTGAGGTGAGGTGACTTGCCCAACCAGCCAGTAGGAGAGGCAGAAATGGCCTCAGTTCCTGGTGCCTCGTTATCCGCTTTAACTAGCAGACATGATAACTTATGCCCTCTAATTTCCTCATAGCCACTCATATGTGGAGTGAGGACATCAATACCGAGGTCCATTAGAGAAACCAGTCAAATTTTTACAAACATCCACTTTTGCTTCCAAAACAGAAAAACCATATTGATTTCCATTGAAAAACTTCAAGAGCCCCTTCCAAATATATGTCTTAACTCTTATGTCTCGATGGGCAGCTTGGCACATAAAAGTGGTTTGGTTAGGACAAAACTGACTTTACTCAAACCTGTTAACAACATGTCGAAAAGAAATGAATTTAAAAATTTTTTTACTTTATATTATAGTTGATGAACAATGTTGTGTTAGTTTCAGGTATACAGCGAAGTGATTCAGTTATTGGGAGTTTGGGATTGACATGCACATACTGCTATATTTAAAATAGATAACCAACAAGGACCTACTGTATAGAAAAGAAATGAATTTTTACACAGAAAGATCCAATGAAATTGAAAGTAATCTTTGCTAATAATAATAAAAACTGCCATTCAGTGAGCTCCTGAGCTTCTACTGTGAGCTGATGCCCATGTGCATTTTCTCATTTATTGCTGACAGCTCAGTGGGGGAGGACTGTTCTTATTCCCACTCGAGAGATGAGAAAATTAAAGCACACAGAGAGGTGAAAGTAAATTGTCCCAGGTCAGATAGCTAGTACGCGAGGGAGTCCAGCCTCAAACTCAGGCATTCTGTCTCCAGAGTCCGTGCTTTTAACTGTTTTTGCTGTAATTATTCCATTGCCTGGGTGTGATGCCACGTACTTTTTCCTCCACATTAGAAATTGCATGCTCTCTCTGACCATACAGTAAACGTTAGTGAGCATTGTGCTTGCATTTTATATCACGCAGGAGCTTTCAGGAACCTAAGAGTAAGGTGTACCCTTTCTTCTCAATAAAGTTTATGCCCATTTGCAGACAAGAAACTAATTTATTTTTTTAAATTTCTACTCCCATATTGTAATGTTGAGGGTAGTGACTAGGTCTTCTTCCTTTTTTTCCCCCCAACCTCCCAAGAAAGCCTCACACAGTATTAGCCTCACAGTAGGCACTTTTTTCAATTTGATTGGGTTTGATGGTTTCTTTCTCATTTTCTCTTAATGCCCCTTGAAATTGTGAGGATTTAAAAAAAAAAAACTTCTCCTTTGTGGTGACATTGGCAAATAAGAGGATCCATGTCTAATCTCTCCAAGTTAGAATTTTTGTGCCCCCAGGACCACTCAGGCATCTGCCTGAACAGCTATGGTGGGTACAGAAGCCAGTAATGCAGGCAAGGTCATCCAAGCTAAGGATGAGTAACTGAGACCACTAGGATTCATGTACTCTGATTCATAGCTACCTCATTCTTTTCTACTTCTTTATTCTAATAGCCAAAATAATCACCACTTCTATTGAGTGTTTATATTGAGTTGGCACTATGCTCAGTGCTTTACATGCATTATCTCGTTTACTCCTCCTCCAAAGCCTATAACATGGGGCTATTATTCTCATTTAAGTATGAGAAAACTGAGCCACAGAGGCAATATATCACTTTCCAAAGATGGCAACTCTAAGTGTTGGTACAGGCATTTGACCCAGGCAATCAGACTCCAGACCCCAAAAGTAGAATCTGTACGTTATTGCCTCTATATCTTTGGATTCCTGGAAAATACCCTACTGTTTAAGACATTCATATACCAAGATAATTTTTATCATATCTTAGAATAATTGAAGATATTATAGGCATTTTACAACTAGTAGCTAAAGCAGGCACTAAAAAATGGCTTTTAAAAAAGAACCAGGTTTTCCTTTGCAACAAAGTGTGGTTGGGCTGCTTTGTGTTTGCAGCTATAGAATGAAAGTGGCCACACGGAAATCCCCCTAGTGCCTGGGAGGAAGGGGAAAGGAATTAGGTCATCCTAGCTGGCCTCTCAAGAAGGATCACAGGCACCACGAAGCTGATCTCTTATATTTTCAAAATTCTTTCTAATCTCTTTGTAGGTAGAACTCACTCCCTAAAAGACAAGAAAGAAACTGGAAGGGGGGCTGATTGAAATCTATATATCTAAGATTTGTGGGTTCAGCTGATTAGCAACTAAAGAGATGGCCTTTAAGTCCCCAGGGGAGGTTTGAGTTTACCCTTGGTTATCTTTTCCTCCTGAATAGCAGTATAAACTCCTGGGGAGCAGAAGAAAGCTGCCCTGCAAGACAAAGGCACAGGAGTTGCTTCTTTTCTTTCTCAGTTGGAAGAAAAAGAACTCTAGGAATCCTTTATAGTTAACTATTAAAATTGGTTTTTCCTTTTTGCTTTTTTAAACTTCTTTAGCCTCAATCTCTAAGAGCAATCAAGCAATAAAACTTCACCCTAGGCAAGCAGGAAACACCAAGGTAGCTCATCTTATTCTTTCCTCTTCTAAAGCCAGCATCCAGAACAATGGCTTAAAAGAAAACTAGCTTGCATTCTTTTGCAAAAAAAGGATCTCAGGGCTGGGTTATGTTTTCAGCTTTGGTACTGACCCCAAAATGTTAGGATTTCTTCAGGGTCTATGAAAGAGGGTTCAGAGTAAAGGGAGGTGAGAGATGTGTGACCATCTTTATACCCTATCCAAAGACCCTGCTTACCGCTAGACCCCTGTAGTTTAAGGTGGAATTACCTGGGGCAAAAAAGGAGATCAAGGGATAGGAGAAATAGATGTGGGCGAAGGCAGGACCAAAAGAAAATAGAAATGTGGAGAGATACTAGAGGAAAAAAAAAGGAACCATAGAAATCACTTCAGAAGAGTAACACATATGGAAAAGGCAGAAGGAAGAGAAAAGTGAAGTTAAGACATCTTGGATAACAGTTCACTTG
Source organism: Balaenoptera ricei (assembly GCF_028023285.1). Taxonomy (NCBI): domain Eukaryota; kingdom Metazoa; phylum Chordata; class Mammalia; order Artiodactyla; family Balaenopteridae; genus Balaenoptera; species Balaenoptera ricei. The sequence continues at coordinate 75,368,242 of NC_082648.1, forward strand.
TGTCAACCATTTATTCAACCAGTTATCCAAAAAGACCAAAGTCCAGGAAATATGCTAAACATTAGGGGTTCAAAGATGAGTGGAATAGAGGGGACACAAAGTTTTTAGGACCTTAGACCGCTGTGGCCCCCTTTGCCTGATGAAGCAATAAAGCTGTTCTTCTCTACTTCACCCAAAATCCTGTCTCTGAGATTTAATTTGCTGTCGGGGTACAGAGGCTGGATTTGGCTTCACAATCTGTTGGTTTGATACTTTGATACACTGTAATATGATTACCATCATAGCGTTAGCTAACAGCTCTATCCCATCACATAATTATCATCCTCTTTTGGCGGTGAGGACGCTTAAGGTCTAGTCTCTCAGCAACTTTGAAGTTTCTAATACAGTATTGTTGATTATAATCACTGTGCTGTGCATTCGATCTTCAGAACTTATTGATCTACCAGTTGCCAGATTGTACCTTTAAACAACAGCTCCCTAATTCTCCACCCACCCCCACTCCCCCAGGCCTCTGGTAACCACCACTACACCCTTAAAAAAAAAAAAAAAAAAAGAGTGGAACATAGCCTTAACCCTAAAGTATCCAGTTTAGGTAGGAAGATAAACATGTAGATAAATAATGTAATGCATACATTAATATTATTCTTAGTTGCACTCTATTTCTTTTTGTCCTTCAAATGTGGCAACCTTGATCCCACAAAATGTCTTTTGTGCTTATCGGTCCTTCTGTTTGAAGTGTTCTCCACAATTAACTTTACGTAGCTGGCTACTTCCTACTATCCAAGTCTCATCTCCAACCCACCTCACTGAAGCAGCGCCCCCAATCCCACTCTACACTCACCCATTTTATCTTATCCGAAAGTCCATGTTCAATGTCAGAAATTATCTTAATTTTTTATTTTCCCACAGGTTCAAAATCTATCATCCTGTACTAGGACGTAAGCTCCTTGAGGAAGGAAACTCAATGGTAAGTCACTGATGAACTCATAAATATTTTTTGACTATTTGACTCACAGATTGACATATTATAAAAGATAAGCATATTATCAAAGAGATAAGCATAGGATTCTGTGGTGCCAGAAGATGCAAAAAACTCCATTATGAGAACATTAAGGAAGGCTTCTCAGACGGGGTGATTTTGTTGTCGTTGTTGAATATGTATGCTTGAATACGTGTGCAAAAAGTGGGCAAGGGTAGCAGAGCATTCCAAGCCAAGAGCGCATGTGATGAGTCATAAAAGAGCCCTACTCCTTCTGGGAACTGCCTTTCACTTAGTGTGTCTAGAGTACATACAGATGGTGCTGGAAGAATGTGAAAGCCAAGATGGAGTACAGTCGTCCCTCAATGTCCATGGGGGAATTAGTTCCAGAACCACTGCACAGATGGTCAAGTCTTCTATAAAAAATGGCCTTGTACAGTTGGCCCTCGGTATCCGCAGGTTCTACGCAAATTCCGTTAGCAGTTGGTTGAATCCATGAATGTCTATTAACAGGATTTAACTGTAGTTAAAAGTACAAGGTTTGAAGCTAGACTTTCTGTAAGGACAGGAATACCTCATTTTATTGTGTTTCACTTTATTATGCTATGCAAATATTGCTTTTTTTTTACAAATTGATGATTTGTGGCAACCCTGCATTGAGCAAGTCTATCGGCACCATTTTTCCAGCAGCATTATTTTTTAAGGTATGTGCATTGTTTTTGGAGACAACATGCTATTGCACACTTAATAGCCTACAGGACAGTGTAAACATAACTTTTATATGCACTGGGTAACCAAAAGATTTGTGTGCCTCATTTTATTGTGATACTCACTTTATTGCAGTCATCTGGATCTGAACCTGCAGTATCTCCAAGGGATGCCTGTAAATCCTGGTTTTTCTACTTGTAATTAGGGGATGTTAGGCAAGTTATCAGTCTTCTCTGTTCTTCAGTTGCCTTATCTGTAAAATGGGAATTTATTTGATTTATGTCATGTCTACCTCAAGGGATTCCTGGGAGAATTAAGTCAGTTAATATATGTAAAATATTTAGAAGAGGGTAAGTGCTTGAAAATGTTATTACTGGCAGGGGGTGATGAGAAAAAGTAATTATGACTATTGACAGTCTTATTTTATTCTAAGCACTTTATGCAGGTTAACTAATTTAATCTATATACACTTATAAAGAAGATACTATTATCGCCATCTTACACATAAGGAAACTTGAGAGACAGAGAGGTTCAGTAATTTGTCCAAAGTCACACAGCAGTTAATAGCAGGGCTGAGGTCTAAATCTAGCGGGTCAGGTTTTTGAATCTTGCCTTTCACTATTATACTGTGCCACCTCTTTGGAAGCTTAGTTCGTAGGGATCCTGTGAGGAAAAATGAAATAAAGTATATAAGTGGCTCATCATAGGGCCTGGCGTATATTAAGCATTCAATGTGATATGTATTTTTTAAAAATGCTGACAGGACAATAGAGCTATAATTAGGATAAGTCAATATTCAGAAAATATAGTTATCTGTGGATTTATTGGGAGACTCAACAGAACCTGGAGAAGACAATTAGGGAGCATCTCAGCAATAACCTACTGGTTGGATTACTGCTGAACAGGCGGTTGAAAGGTTGAAGAGCCATAATCACTTGCTTGACCTTGATTTCTGATGGGAGTACCAAAGCCTTCTTGTGTATCAATCTTTGCCCAGCTGTACTTCTTCACTAATTAATTTTAAAAAGATCTAAGTCAATTAATTATAAAGTAATGGGTTGTCACTTCCAGCTGCCAAATTATCTACATTGCAGCTATATCTAATTAGCTTATTCTGTTTCTTGGAAACATTTTATGTTAATTTATGTACATAAGTTCTGTGAATAACAAGTTGTACATTATTCTGTAATAAATTGTGAAACTAGTCCTTTTGTGGACATTCACAATAAAATAAAATAAAATGATATAAAATAGTATAAAAACACCAGAATGACAAAGGGAAAGCACCTTTAACATACCTAATTAAAGTTAATAAGTAATCAAGCAAGCAAATTAAACAAGAATTTCATAATGGAACATAATAAATGCCTCTAAAATGCTAAATGCTTTAAAATGTGTAAAGCTAGCCAAAAAATCTGGTGATTTGGTGTTGTCAACAGACTCTTGACGTTGAAGAGGATGGAACAAAGGCAGAATTAAAGGTGTAGTTTCATTTATTACACATAGAGTCGGGCAGCCGTAACATAAATGTGAAGAGATATATTTTCTTTTACAAAGAACCTATAGATGCCCTTTATCTATTCTTCCTTTCTTTCCTTCTGTCTTAGAAGAAAAGGTGTCCCTCTTATCCAAGGCTGAAACCTCCATCAAAGCTCTAAGTCTCATTCCCTCCCACCTCTCCTGAGACTCTGCTGCATAAACAACTCCCTGTTTTCCTTTGCATTATCAATTGCTGCCTCTCTTTGCCCCTTCTCAGCCCACAAACAGGCGTATATCCTTCTGCTACTGAAAGCAGCTTCCCAAGGCCGAGCACTGCACCACCGCTGTAAACTATGTCCCTCACCTTATTTCACTCCCAGGGGAGTCTCAGCTCTTGTGTTTACTTCTGTATCTGTGTAAAGCCTTTCTAAGAAGCTAAGCTGCTATGCTCTGCACAGATTTAGCACTTTGCTCATAATCCACATAAAGCCCTTTGCATAGTAAGTACCCAACAAGATTTAGCTTTTGTGGTGTTGTCACTATCATTTTGAGCAATGGCATATCATACTTGCTTCAGAGAGCAGGTTCCAAAATCAGACATTGCAGCTCAAATCCTGGTTCCACTTCCTTGTAACTGTATGACCTAAGGCAGATTACTTAATTTTTGAAACTTTGACTTCTTAAATATAAAATGTAGATAGTAGTTGTAACCACCCCATAGAGTTTATGGTAGAAACAGATTAAATGAGGTGAAGCATTAAGTGCTTAGCTGTAGATCCAGAACATACTAAATACTCACATATGCCTTTTTAAAACACCCAGTGTAATACTGTAAGTGTATTTTTTTATTCATCCCTCTCTCTTCTGTTAAGTACTATGAATTTCCTTTGGCGAATAACTTTCCTCAATGCTCAGTCCAAGAGGTTGGTCTCTATCCCTGACTTCAGAGGTGAAACATGTGGCTCAGGTCTGGTGAATCCAAACACTGAATTCCCTTCCTGGGAATGTTACCCAGGCCTGATTAACCAATACTGAATTCACCTTCTGGGCAAATATCTTAGGCTTGGCCAATCAGACCAATTAATCCTCTTTCTGGTCATATGACCCAGGTCTGACCAATCAGAGCACTGAATTCCCTTCCTAGGTCATGTGACCCAACTTCACCAGTCCACATAATCCTACTACTTTGGTCTCCTTGTTCAGTTTACAAAAGACACTTGGAGGAGATGTTTCCATCAGAAGGAACTCTCAGATTTTTGTAGAAATTATTAATAAGAGATATTATCTCTTTCCCACCCAAGAGGAAATGATATGGAGAACTTCTGGAACCATCTTGCCATCATATCAGTTGGGGAAGGAAGTCAACCCACAGAGGGGAGCAGAGCTAATCCAACAGACCTGACGTTGTTTGAGCCCCTAAATCCAGCCATGATTGATGCCAGCCCTGCCCATGTGCTTTTCATTCATTTATCAAAACAGTTATTTCTGATGTAAGCTACTTTGCACTTTTCTGCTACTTGCAACGGAAACCAATATAAATGCTTAACATGTTTTAGCATAGCCAGTTGTTGAAGGTAAGGACTCCTTCTGCATATTATTCTGGAGCCTTAGAACAATTCAGTCAATGTTCAGTAAATAGCTGTTGCACAGACGTGAAAATACTTTGATGGTGGTGATGGAGGGGTACATTCTGCACCCAGGCCTCATTATTTAGTTCACCCTTTAGGCAAAGCATGGATTACATGACTGCACAGATTATATATTTCAGGGCCAGCCTAAAATGGTAGTGGTCACAAAAGTCATGAGAAAAAATATTCCTTCATAAGTCCATAACTTCCCTGGGGCCTAGAAAATTGTTTGCATTTGAAATGCTATCTCTTCCAGCTGCTATAGAAGGAAACAAATAGTCGGTTTAGGGAAGTACTTAATTGAGCAGACTAGATGAATATGTCAATAAGAATTTCCAAACAAGATAGAGTCCTCCCTTGGTATCCATGGAGAATTGGTTCCAAGACCCTGTCCCCCTCCCAACACCCTTGGAAACCAAAATCCACGGAGGCTCAAGTCTCTTACATAAAATTGCAGAGTATTTGCATATACCCTATGCACATCCTATCACATATTTGAAATCATCTCTGATTACTTACAATACCCAAAACAATGTAAATGCTATGTAAATAGTTGCTGGCATGCAGCAAATTCATGTTTTGTTTTTTGAAACTTTCTGAAATTTTTTTTTCCTGAATATTGTCAGAACCCACGGATATGAAGGGCCAACTGTAATACCGGCCCTAACAACGGAGAATTGCACGTTTCTGATTTTTAAATTACTTATTGTGTGACTTTTTAAAACTATCTTTCAGGACTGATTATCTTCTCCAAAAGCAACATTTTCCCAAGTTTATAATGGGTAAAGGGAATAAAAAAAAAATTCCCTTTCATCCAACCTTTCAAATTTCATAGTTCTGGAAATTATCTAGCTTAACTGTGCCTAAAAATAATTTAACAATTCAATAGTTTCGCAAAAATATTTCTATTCCCTCTGCTGGACATAAGGATGAGGAAGGAAGGAATCAGGCACATGGGTAAGTCAAAAGAACACAGGATTCAAAGAGAAGATATATTTAGTTGAGAAACATGGGCAGCAAGGGAGAGGTGAAAAAAAGACATTAAATAATTTATGCAAATTGTTTATGTGAATTGAAGGCACTCTAATTGAATGTAAAAAAAAAAATGTTACTTTGATACAGATGGCAACAGAAATACACTCTGAGAAAAAAAATTCTGTGCATGACATCAAAAGCCCCAGGCATAGTCCCTTCCTTCTGTTGCTTTGCAGCATGGAAACACAACAAAGAAAACTGGAACCAGTCAGAAAATCCTGGTAACCATTATAACTGCCTTGGAAGGGCCCTTCCTATCTTTGGCACACTTTACGGCCTAAAGGGGTTTTCATTTGTGAAAGGGCTGCTGTCAAACAATAAGCCCGCTCCTCAAGGGTGAGGAAGGTTGTTGTCTTTTCAAAGTGGCATCTGCAGCTGCTGGTCCTTCAGGTCTTTGCTAGTCAGCGCCCCTCCTCTTTCTTGTAAAAGCTGGCTCCCTTTCAATTATTTTTGTAAATGTTGCCCTCCATTAGCTCCACCAGTGCTGGGATGTAAATGAAAAAAATCTCCAATTTGAGGATTCATTAAGCAGCTGTTGTTACCTATGTGGTGCAACAGATGCCTGAAATTTGCTGGTTTGCTGCACTGGGATAAGAAACTATAATATCCTAGCCAGACTGGTTTGTATTTGTTTCGCTCTGAGGTCATGACACTAGGGAGCACAGACATCCAGCTTGAAAATACGTCAATATTTGTTTCTCTTCTTAGAAGGGTGTTCATTCAACTAATATTATTGATCATCTACTTCCCCCACCCCCTTATTGAAGGGCAAGAGAATTCTGCAGCCAAAACCATCATCAAAAAATCTTTACTGTTCTACCCTTGCTCAATCTCTCCAAGTCAAGAAAGTGTTGAGAAGTAGTCTCTCTGGTCAGTTTTTTAATGGATAAATGTAAGATTTTGTTAAAAAGAAATAAAGCTCCTTTCTGATTTTTAAATATATAAAAAGAGTCTTCATACTGTATTTGACCTCTAAATGTCAGCTTTCTAAAATAATACAAGTTAGATTCATTTATGAAGAAAAAAAAAAATGGCATTAGGGAGCTCCCGGGGGAAGACTGAACACCACCCAGGGCAAAACATTTTCTCCAAACATCAAGTGGTCATCCCCACAAAAGTTGCTGAAATGAGGACTCAACCAGAGAGTTAGAATTATCTCCAACTGGAGAGAAATTGGCACGAACTACAAGCTGAAAAAAGAATCCTTCTATACAGTTTCTGTCCCCAAAGGTCATTTCTGGCCACATTTTGTCTCTGAAGATAGAGAACTGAAATATTATTTGTTCTCGTGAATTATTTTTTGTTCCTTTATGAAATTCAATAGAATAAAAATAACCACTGCCCATTATCCCTTGCCTGTTGGCTCTACCTGGGCTGAGGTGATGGGAAAGGACAGGAAATGCTGTTACAGATGTTTAATAGAAGAAAGCCCTTTTTGGAATGTGTTTGCATGACTCATAAAGAACAGTTATTCTTAGCTTTCCTGTCACAAGAGATAAAGCTCTTTGTCCTATAATACAGACTTCTATTTAAAAGGAAAGCCCAAGGTCCGTTCAAAGCTAGAGCCGAATAATAAGCTCTCTTTACAGTACCTGCCCTAAACCCCTAGAGTTATATTATATCACTCTTTGCAAGCCTAGAATATGATGCAAAATTTTATTCTGTTTGGCTTTTTCATTTGTCAGGGTTGTGTTATCTGGAATGCTAAGAACTACTTAATGTAGTAGCAATGACTTTAATTCAGTTATAGGAATCATTAATTTAGCAGCACAATTTAATACAATTAAATATGCTATGCTAAAAAAAAAATATGCTATGCTATATAGAAAATTCATCACCTTTTGGGGTCACCTCTGAAGTTTCAGATCTCATAATCAAACTTTAATATTGATTATATTTTAGATAAGCCTGTCGATTCCCAGAACCTATAAACCAATAATATTTTGAAGCAATTTACTAAAGGATAGCAACACTCTTTGATGGATTATATGGCACAAAGTCAGTAGAGACTGAAAGGACTTTGTTGGAATTAAAACATATCTTCTCTCTAACTTGCTTCTGAACTGGTTTCTTACACATTCATAGATTTCTTTCCTTTGGGATATATTCAGCTCACCAATCACCTTTTCCCCTTTATCATTCTATCCTGTTTTTTATTCTTTCAACATTCGTCAAACATTTTTAACACTTCTTTGTACCAAACTCTATGTTGGTCTTTATGGATAAAGTGATGGAAGTCCTCAAGGAGTTCTTAGTCTGGAAGGGAGGACAAATAAGGAACATGTTATAAGACATAATGATAAGAACTATGAGGCCGGGAAGCTCTCAGGGCTGTGTGAGACTAGAGAATAGGTGCCCATAGCTCTCTTGGGCCAGAATATGCCTTTGGTAAAGGGTTGCCATTTCAGTTCATAGAGAAGTAGGTTACCATAGATATCTATCAATTATTCCCGGGGTTAGTGGAATAATTATATGTGCTCCTTCTTCTGACTGGAAAACTTCCTTTACTGAATCTTCCTCATCTCTTAGGTCTCACTTTGTCAACTCTCTCAGGAAGCCTTCTCTGACCCAAGTCTGGTTTGGGGACAGTTTCCTAATGTGCTACAATGTCACCTTGAGTTTATCCCTGTCGTACGTCTCATGGAGTTGAAACTGATTGAAAATGACTTAGACGTCCCCATAGTTTTATTTTATATTACTGACCTCTGGTGTCCCTATTCTCATTGATGATGGTCAGAGGAGAGGAAATTTGTCAACTGAATAAAATTCAACCTCTTTCAGATTAAACAATTTTCTTTGTGAAAACTGCTTTGTCAATTCAAAGCTCAAATTCTTTATTAGGGCTGTCTCTGCCTTTTTAAAAAGAGGAGTCTTGCTTGATGCCTTCTTCTCCCAGATGGCATCTAAAGGAAGGGGAAGCCTATTCTTTTCATAGTGTCAGGGCAGAGCTCTTGCCCACATGTTGTCCTCTGGATCTTCATTAGTCTAAAAGAGATGACTTTCACCCCATCAGGTCATGCGTGTGGGTGATCCCAGAGGTATGATTGTTCCTTCTGTGTCTTGCATTCATCATTATTGTTTTATAATGGAAAATTAAGTAGATATGAAATATTTACATATACATAAATATAAAAAAGTATACAGCCTCTATTTACCCACCACCTGGTTTAACAAAAAGAACTTTTTCTTAGCTTTGCCATTATCCCATGCACCTTTCATTTTACCCAATGCTCTCGTTGTTCAGGGGAAGCATGACACTGCATTTTGTTTTTATCACTCCCCTGTTTTCCTTTACAGTTTTACCACATATGTTTGCATTTTTTAATTTTTTTTTTTCACTGAACATCATGTTCTTGAATTCATCCAGATTGTTGGGGTACAAATCTTTTATTAATTTTTCTCAAATACATAGTATTTTTTACATAAAATTAATAGGATTTGTTTATCAGTTTTACTGATAATGGGCATTTAGTTTCTAGATTTGTGGGTTTTGTTTGTTTGGTTGGTTTTTGGTATTTATACATAGTATCTCCTAGAGAATATGTGCAAGAATTTTTCTAGAATATCCAACAAAGACTGAAATTGCTATATCATATGTTATGAAAGTATTCAATTTCTTCCAAAGTTGTTATACCCATTAAAACTCCCACTGTCAGTACATAAGTGTTCTGGTTGTTCCACAGCTCCACCAATACTTGAAGTCAGACTAGTTAGTAGACATGAAATGATATCTCATTATGGATTTAATTTGCATTTCCCTGGTTGCTAATGGGACTGAACAATATTTAAGTTAATGGTCATTCATGATTCGTCTCCTACAAAGTCTTTTCTTTGGATTGTTTTTTTAGGATGGGGGGTAAGTAGGAGTTCTTTGTATTTTTTGTGTACATCTATTTTGCATTTTATGTTTTGCAACTACATTTTCAAATCTGTGGTTTTCCAGTCCCCTTATGGTATGTTTTAATGAATATAACTTCTAATTATAACATAGTCAACTTTGCAGACAGTCTAGTAGGGACAATTTTAACACCATTTAATATATATATATATATTTTTTTTTAATTATTTATTTATTTATTTAATTTATTTATGGCTGTGTTGGGTCTTCGTTTCTGCGCGAGGGCCTTCTCCAGTTGCGGCAAGTGGGGGCCACTCTTCATCACAGCGCGCGGGCCTCTCACTATGGCAGCCTCTCGTTGCGGAGCACAGGCTCCAGACGCGCAGGCTCAGCAATTGTGGCTCACGGGCCCAGTTGCTCCGCGGCATGTGGGATCTTCCCGGACCGGGGCTTGAACCCGTGTGCTCTGCATTGGCAGGCAGACTCTCAACCACTGCGCCACCAGGGAAGCCCGATATATATTTTTTGACAGAGTATGTTTTACGATTTTCTCAATGTTTTATCATTTTGACTTTTACATTTAAGTTCTTAATTCACCTAGAATCAAGTGAATTCACCTAATTCACTTAATACCTATTTGGGGGGAAATAATGTTTTGGAAGCTGTGGGATAAGGAGCCCAATTAGTTTTTTTCTATAGAAAAAAACAATTGTCCAGCTCTACTTAATTTTAAAAAAATCCTTTCTCCTCAGATCTCAGTTCTATCCCTGTTATAAATCAATTTTCCATACTGTCAGGAGTATATTTCTGGACACCTTTTTCTGTTCCAATGGCCCATTTGTCTGCATCTACACCAATATCACACCATTTTAATTATTAAATGGTTTTCAGTCTTTAGATCTGATAATGGAGGTTCGATCATTGATCTTTTTCTCCAGGAGTGTTCTACCTACTTTCAGGCTTTTCTTTTCACTATAAGATTTAAAATTAACTTGACAAGTTTTACAAAATTACCTGTTGGGATTTTGAAATTCATATATTTCTAATATTGAGGAATTGTATTCACAAAAGTGATGTATCTCTTTATGCAAGTCTCTTTAATATCTTTTAATAAAATTGTCATGTTTTTTTCTATTATGATCTTACACATCCTATGTTACAACTATTCTTAGGTACTTAATATTTCTTGGGGATATTATAATTGACATATTACTATTATTATTACATTTTCTTCTTCCTTGTTGCTTGTGCTTAGAAAAGTAATTGATTTTTTTTTTTTTAACTTTGGGTTTATTTATTTATTTATTTATTTATGGCTGTGTTGTGTCTTCGTTTCTGTGCGAGGGCTTTCTCCAGTTGCGGCAAGTGGGGGCCACTCTTCATCGCGGTGCACGGGTCTCTCACTATCGCGGCCTCTCTTGTTGCGGAGCACGGGCTCCAGACGCGCAGGCTCAGTAATTGTGGCTCACGGGCCTAGTTGCTCTGCGGCATGTGAGATCCTCCCAGACCAGGGCTCGAACCTATGTCCCCTGCATTGGCAGGCAGATTCTCAACCACTGCACCACCAGGGAAGCCCCAGTAATTGATTTTTATATTTGACTTTGTATCTAGAATCATCACTAAACTTTATGTTGTAAATAATAATTTTTTTCTTTCTTTGTAATCCTTATGCTTCTCACTTCTTTTTCTTGCCTTATTGCGTTAGATACAAAACTGAGGTGCTAGAATGCATCCTTATCTTTATGATCTGAAAGGTCTGAAGATTTTTAATATTCCATTATTAAAATATTTCCTGAGTATTTTTCTGGATCCTGTTTATTAGTTAAGGAGTTCTTTTTTTTTTTTTTTTAATCAATTTTTTTTTTTTTTTAATTACACTATACTAGGTGTGCTTTATTTATTTATGGCTGTGTTGGATCTTCATTTCTGTGAGAGGGCCTTCTCTAGCTGCGGCAAGCGGGGGCCACCCTTCATCATGATGCGCGGGCCTCTCACCACCGCGGCCTCTCCCGCTGCGGAGCACAGGCTCCAGACGCGCAGGCTCAGCAATTGTGGCTCACAGGCCCATTTGCTCCGCGGCATGTGGGATCCTCCCAGACCAGGGCTCAAACCCGCGTCCCCTGCATTGGCAGGCAGACTCTCAACCACTGCGCCACCAGGGAAGCCCCAAGGAGTTCTTTTTTGTTCTTAACTTACTAGGTGTTTTTATTAGCCAGTATTGAATTTCATCAAAAGCTTTTTATGATTCTACTGAGATAGTAACCTAATTTTTCTCATTTAAACTTTGTTTTTATTAAAGTATAGTTGATTTACAATGTTGTGTTAGTTTCAGGTGTACAGCAAAGTGATTCAAGTATATAGATATATATATTTCAGATTATTTTCCATTGTAGGTTATTATAAGATATTGAATGTAGTTCCCTGTGCTATACAATAAGTCCTAGTTGCTTATCTATTTTATGTATAATAGTTTGTATCTGTTAATCCCAATCATTTAAACTTTTTATATCAAAAATTACAATAACTGACTTTCTAAGGTTAAACAAAACTTGCATTACTGGAATAAACCCAAATTGTTTAAGATATATTAACCTTTTAATATATTCCTGGTATTGTTTGCTAATATTATATATAAAACTTTTGCATTCATGTTCATGGTTAGGATGGTTCCATAAATTTTCTTTCTCTTCCTGTTCTTGTCAGGTTTTGCTACCAAGGTTAACTTTGCCTTCTAGAATTATTTAGTGGGAGATAGTTTCTCTTTTTTATTTTGTATTCTCTACAATATTTTGTGTAAGGTCAAAACATTTGTTCCTTCAATGTTTGATAAAACTTGCCACTAAGACAATCTGGATCTGGTGTTTTAACTTAGGGGAGATTTTGAATCACTGATTCAATTTCTTTATGGTGTTGTTCAGGTATTTACTGATACGTTCTGTATGAAGAGTTGTGTTAGTGACAGAGTTCTACAAGTTTGTCTGTGTTATCCAACTTTTCCAAATTGTTCGTATGATTCTCTTATTTCTTTGTAATCTTTGCTACATCTCTGGTTATAGCACCCTTTTCATATTTTGGCCTCTTTCATTTGACCAAGCTTGTTAGAGGTTTCTCAGTTTTGTTAGGTTTTTTTTTTTAGGAATTTGGTTTAGTTAATAACTTTTTTAATGTTTTCTATTAATTTTTTCTTTTTTTTCTGTTTCTTTCCATTTTTATGGGGATAGTTTATTCTGTGCTCTCTTTCAAGTCATTTAAGATGAGATCATGGTTATATTTGGTTAATATTTGCATCATTCATGTCCTCCTCCTCTATACTTCTTTGTATTTCTGTATATATTTCTGTATTTCTTTGCCCACTGATTGGGGTCTAAACTCTGTAATTTGCTTTGGAAAATGGAATGTGAGAAGTAGAGACAGGATGCCAGTTCTTTTACTTCCAATTCTGAGTGGAAGCATTGAGGCATTGTGAATTGCTGCCACAGAAGCTGGACTTTCAGTCACAGAATGGGAGGACAGCAGAGCAGAGCCCATCCTATTTAAAGCATCTAGCTGAATGGCAACTGACCCAGGACTCTGTATAACATGAGCAAGAAATTAATTTTTGTTGTTAGCACTAAGCTTTTGAGCTCATTTGTTATTATAGCAAGTTGACTGAAACAGATATTGGTATCTTAAAGTGAAGTGCTCCTATAACAAAAAGTTGAAAATCTGTATATTGACCTTGGGTCCAAGAGACAACTTATAAATAGTTATTAGAGTCTGGAAAAATGGTGACCCACAGTATGCAGTGGCAAAACATTTAAGCAAACTGTCACCTGCAACAACTTAGAAAGCAGATAATCTACTTAATGAATGAGTGGCTTTGGAGAAAGAGGTTTCAAAACAGAATGTTACTAGTATGCCTTGGTTATTTTTTCCCCAGAATTATCAGGCAAACTCAGAAAAGAATTGGACTGATTTGTAATCAGGGAAGAAAGAGAAACGAGAGCAACCAGGAATTATAGGGATTGTAGAGTTGGAAAACGGAACTGTTTCCAATTAGTAAAAGATAAATGGAAGTGCTTTGAGCAAAGAGGCACAATTAAGATTCAGATGAAAATACATGCCCAAATAAAGGGCATTGCCATTTGTAGCCTTTGTTTAAAACTCTGGTTTAAGGTAACCCCTAGAAAATCGGGTTAATTGGATAAAATGCCTTAGCAAAAAAGAGATGCCCAAAGTCTCCTTGAAGCTGATAGCTCAAGTTTTCTGTAAATCTAGAGAGAAAGGCACATCTCAAAAGAACAGGAGTGTGTCTATCTGCACCAGTTGCTGATTGAAATCAAAATAGCTTTTTTTTTTTTTTTTTAAATCTGGTTACTCTTTTTTTTTTTTTTTTTTAATTTATTTATTTATTTATTTATGGCTGTGTTGGGTCTTCGCTTCTGTGCGAGGGCTTTCTCTAGTTGCGGCAAGTGGGGGCCACTCTTCATCACGGTGCGCGGGCCTCTCATTATCGCGGCCTCTCTTGTTGCGGAGCACAGGCTCCAGACGCGCAGGCTCAGTAATTGTGGCTCACGGGCCTAGTTGCTCCGCGGCATGTGGGATCTTCCCAGACCAGGGCTCGAACCCGTGTCCCCTGCATTGGCAGGCAGATTCTCAACCACTGCGCCACCAGGGAATCCCCAAATAGCTTTTTAAAACCCACATTTTTGAGAGATTTTCTGCAAAAGTTTCAATAACCAGGATTAAAAGAGACTATTGATATTAAGGCATGAAACAACTTTGGGGCCCCCAGTGTTCTACAAGGAGGGAGCAGGCTTAGCAAGCTGATCTGCCCCCAAAGATGCATGTTGTCCAATGATCTTATGAGATGTGGTGAGGTGTATAACAGAAATGAATGTTCTTCCAGAGAGATGATTCTACCACCCAGAAAAACAATGGATTGGAAAAAATAGAGGCTAATCAAGTAATATTTCTTATCTTCTTTCCATTGAGTGTTTGTTGCAATTATTATTCACTGTCCCACGATTGTATTTTGAGGGAAGTGCACCTTTATTTGATAGATCTTCAGATCTTCACACTACGAAAGGACTATCGTGAGACCCTAAACTTTGCACTTTGTGCCCGGATTGGATGAGATATTCAGGATTTCTTCCTTAGAGGTGGGGGGGAATATATTTTGATTGCAGAAGGAAGGAAACAATGTATTTGATCAAGACAGCAGACAGTAGTTATTTCATTGTAATACACATCAACCCATTGTCTTTGGGCTTAGGCATGACTCGCTTTGACAGTGTTTCAGTTCTGAGTAGAAGCTTTGAGGTAAAAATGAGTTTCCACCAGCTCTATGATTCTTCACCTCAGCTGTAAAAATAAGAGCAGACTGATCCCCACAGAGGGTCCTTCTGTCTGCATCTTAGAAGCAGAAGACACATGGAGCAGAGGCACATGCAAGAGAAGCACTGGGGTTGAGCAGTAGCTGACTCCTAGTTATAAGGAAAATAGATGTGACCAGGAAATACATTTTTATCATTAGAAAACTCTAAGATTCATGGTTGTGTGTTACCATAGAAAAACTAACTGAAAGAGATGCTTAGTTCATTATTTTTTCATACTTTCTTTACTTGTCCTAATAAAAGAAATTCAGGTTATAATATTTTTTCTAAGTACTACTTTGACTGTATTCTGTAAGTTTGGGCATGTAATAGGTTTATAATCATTCAGTTTTAAATATTTTCTAGTTTCCATTTTAATTTTTTTCACATGTGTAATTTATAGTGAGTTTCCCAATGTTCAAGTTTTTGGAAGAGTTCTAATTATTTTTTATTGATTTCTAATTTAATTGCCTTTTGTAAGACAAGGTGGCCCATAGTATATCAATCCTTTGAAATTTCTTGAAGCTTTCATCAGGGCCCAGTCAGAGTCAATTTTAATAAATGTCAAAAGTGCAATAGGAAAGAATGTATGCTAGAACAGAGGTCAAAACCAAACAAGCATACAAAACAACAACAACAACCAGAAAAACCATTTGCATCCTCAAAGTGATTGATAAATGTGCTTCATTTAGTTACATTTACACAGGTGCACCTAGGAAAGTTTCATCTGGAACCAGTATCTAGAAAACCCTCTGCCAGGAGAGGAGTTTAGTGATACATTTTTTTGAAACATTCACTTACTTAAATAAGGGGTAGGGTGGACTGCTCTCGGTGAGAGCAACCACTGGCCTGGGTAAAGGCCATGGGCATACTGGAACAGAATAGGTATCTGGAGACGGTCCCATAACCTCACCGTCATCCACCACACCTCTCACCCCTCCCCCGCCCACCAACTGAAGTGCTGCCAGTCAGAGGCAGGAAGGACTTGTGCTTTTCTTCCCACCCCTCCTTCCTTTCTTCTCTTTCTTTCTCAAGAAAGAAAGAGAAGTACCAGGCACTATGGTGGATATGAAGACGAATGACTCATAACCTCTGTCTTCAAACTGTTACACACTCATAAAGACGCCAGTAACACTAACCAAAGGTACACTAATGAAAGGCACGATGTGTTAGGGCAATGATCCCCATACGTTTTGGCACCAGGGACCGGTTTCGTGGAAGACGATTTTTCCACGGAAGGGCGAGGAGGGTGGTTCAGGCAGTAAAGCAAGCGATGGTTCAGGCGGTAACGCGAGCGACAGGGAGCGATGGGCAGCGGCAGATGAAGCTTCAGCTCACTCGCCCGCCGCTCACCTCCTGCTGTGCGGCCCAGTTCCCAACAGGCCACGGGCTGGCACCAGTCCATGGCCCTGGCGTTAGGGACCCCTGTGTTAGTGAATAAATGAGAAACCGGCCAGAAGGCCCAGTTGAAGGAAGGATGGTAAGTACCCCCAAGTCTGGGATAAGAATTTGTCTGGGCCCTTAAGAAAATGATCGCTCTGGCTTCCCTGACTGGAATGTGTATAACATCAGGAATGCAACTAAGATGACCATGGGTGCATCTGTCTCCTGAGAGAAAGAAAGGATAGGCGAATACTTACAGTGTTTTACACCTGCCAATGATGTAAGGTTTCCTCTACATGATTACACAAGTTTTTCTCTTTTGTTCGTTGACTCCCTACACCAGATATGGTATATCATTAATAATGATCTAAATTGTTTATAGAAGTCCTTTCCAATAGAAATATGTGAGCCACGTATATTTAACTTAAATGTTCTAGAGGTAATATTTAAAGAAATAAAAAGAAACAAACTAAATTTAATGATGTATGTTATTTAACTCAACATATATCACAAATATTATCATTTAAATATATAATTAATATAAAAAGATTAATGAGTTATTTTATGGGTTTTTCTTTTTCTTCTACATCTAAAATTCAGTATGTATTATACACTTACAGTACATATCAATTTGTACTAGCCACATTTCAAGTATTCAGTAGACACATTAGCTAATGGCTAGCATATTGCATAATTCAGATCAAAACATAGATGAATTGTTAAATATTTATATTGTTTATAACACAGGTAGGAAGAAAGAAAATATAGCGATCAGTATAACAGTTTATGAAAGTCAGAGAAGTTTATACATTAAACATCTAAATAAACTTGAGGACAACAACAATGGAAGTAAAGGTTATGTATAAAATTCAAGTTCAGATTCACAAATAAACAGAGATCCCTTTAAGAAATTGTCTGATAAATGATTGTTTCTCCTATTTACATGGGATTACCTTTGTTTTTAATTTACGTCAATGTGTTTTAAATTGTTTTGTTTACAGGGTGGAGAGTTCTTAATATGTCATCACAATATCAAATGCAATGACTTTTTGGCCTTGCAGAGAGGAAATCTTACACTATATGGGGCTGCTGGACTTCAGGGTGGGGCCTTGTTATTCTGCAGAACAAGCCACTCAAATTAGTCGAGGCTTAATTCAGAGCCAAAACAAAAATAAGGATTTCTTGGGAAGAACTTCATGTGTTCTGAGAACAGGACATGTATTTGATCAAATCACAAACTATATTTCTTAAGCACCTGACATATTCAATGCACTTTGTTATTCCCTGGGATTAGTAGTTTCATAAACCAGTTACACAAACCAGTATCTAATCCACAACTAATTGAAGTATTCCAGAATGTTGTCAGGTTTTTTTTTTAGGGAGAACTCAAGAATAAATCAAGTCTCTCTGTGGCAATAAGCACATCAGCCTTCAAAGAAGGCAGAGTTACTGGGAAAGGAGTAGATAGAGGGGAAGGAAACATAATTCTGTGATCTCTGTGCTGTGAAGGAAAGTCAGACTGTTAACAAAAGATAAGAGACAATACTGGAAAGTTTGAGAGGAGGGTAGACTCGGGGACATAGATTTTTGTGAGTCATGTGACAAAGGAAGATTTAAATTTAGATTGTTTGAGCTTTGAATAGTCCCTGCCTACCCTTGGACATTCTTATTCACATCTCAAACCTTACCTGGTGCCGTAATTTTCATGCTCAAAATACCATCATCCTTACTTTGTTATTATTATTCTTTACTTGCATTGAGAATAAGATTTAATATTCAGTCTTATAAAACAAAACAAAAAACAGTGCCCAAAGTACAGCTAGGTATTTTGAAACACAATCTAAAAATCCATTTGCCAACCACACTTCTGGGGCTAGCTGGCTCATAGATTCAAGATTGGCCCTTGGAGATCAACGGTTCCAATTTATCCTCATTTTGTAATAAAAATAAGTCATGGTCCTTGACAGATCTTGATACAACATTACCAAATTCTTCTTCATCCAGAATAATCTCCAGCATGACCCAAATGGTCCTCCCTGAGTCCTAATCAAATTACAAAACATAGAGGTCATATGCAGAGCAGAAAAAGATAAATGTCATCACCTCATCCAGGCAGTAGTCTGCCAGGCTTCCATGACATATTAGCAGTATTTGAATTGCTGTCATTAATGATATGAAAAAAAAAAAAAAAGTTACGCAGTACATGGTGTCCTTCTAACTTCCATGCAGTATGCAGTTTGCAAAGTGAGCCCAGCCTTACGTATACCCCCAGCCCCTCTCCCTAATTATTCATTAAGCTTATTCCCCAGCTGACTTCTCATTTCCATAACCTATTTTCCTCTTCACCTTTCTACCTCTCTGCTCTAGTTTTAATTTTTTTTTCCTTTTTTACTCTCTCATGCAAAAGTACGTTATATCCCTAGATAGCACATTTTTAATATTAAGGTTAATATTATTAGACTAAAACATTCCTCTCTACCACCTTTGGTCCCTGAAGCAATCCTGAAATGGCAATCCATTTAAAGCAGAGCTCCAGTCTAGGTGCAAAGGCACAGATCTCTCAGCTATAAATGAGGTATAGATATCATTGTATTTCCTATTCGTGTTATTTATTCTAGAGGCTATAGAGCCTCTTGCCTAACTATATTTATAGTGTCAGGGAACATGCAACCAAAAAGGTAACCTCTTTGGTTACCTTTTACAATTATTTCCTTAAGTACTTGAGGAAGGTAAAAGCCCTAGACAGGGAATCTTGTTCTTAGGTACAAGCTTCCAGCTTCATATTGGCTGTGGAATGATGAGCAATTCATTTAATTTCTCTAAGACTCTGTTTCCTCATCTGTAATATGGAAATAATAAAGTACTTACAGTAGTGTTACTGGGTAAGTAAATGAAATAACACACAGTTCCTCACACATAAGGAGGACTCAAGTAATTAGTTATTATAATTATCATCATCATTATTATTAATAATACATTAGCATGATCATAATGAGGTCTTCACCAGCTGGAGAACAGATCTCCATAGAGTCCATTCAATGTCCAAAATACAGATTGAAAAAGGATGATCAGAAGGCAGGAACTGTGGCTGGGGTCTGCTCTTTGTGTTATCCCAGTTTTGATATGAAACACAAGAAGAATGCTTGACTCTTTCCCTTATTTATCAGTTTAGCACATTAAATTTTTTTAAAAATATCTTTATTGGAGTATAATTGCTTTACAATGTTGTGTTAATTTTTGAAACACAATCTAAAAATCCATTTGCCAACCACCACTTTGTTCTGCTGTACAACAAAGTGAATCAGCTATATGTATACATGTATCCCCATATCCCCTCCCTCTTGTGCCTCCCTTCCACCCTCCCTATCCCACCCCTCTAGGTGGTCACAAAGCATTGAGCTGATCTCCCTGTGCTATGCGGCAGCTTCCCACTGGCCATCCATTTTACAGTTGGTAGTGTATATATGTCAACGCTACTCTCTCACTTCGTTCCAGTTTCCCCTTCCCCTTCTGTGTCCTCAAGTCCATTCTCTACATCTGCATCTTTATTCCTGCCCTGCCACTAGATTCATCAGTACCGTTTTTTTAGATTCCATATATGTAGCACATTAAATTTGGTTGATGAATCTCTTAAGTCTATTTTAATCAATAGTCTCGTCCGTTTTATTCTCTTGATATTTATTTGTTGAAAATACTGAGTCATTTGATCTTCAGAGATCTTTAGAGTTTCCCTCAGTCTGGATTTTGTTAATTGTATCCCTATGGAGCAGTTAGTAGTTTCCTGTGTTCTCTATTTTTCCTGTCAGTTGTTTGATCTAAGGCTTGATCAGATTCAGATTTGATTTTTTACAAGATTTCTCTATAGATGATGTAGTATTGTTCATCTCTTTTAATTTTATAAGCTACCATTGATGGTCAGTGTCTTGACCCCTAATGGGGATCAATGAGAGGCAAGGAGCAGTGAAAAGATAATACTGCAATGCTATTATTCCTTCATTTATTTCCCAAAATATTTCTATAAAGGGAAACTTCCCCTCATTACCCAATAGTTACCCAATAGTACAATATAGGAAGGGCATCTACCCAGTGGTTATCCAGTAGTACAATATAGGGAAGGTAGGGTAAATGTTTGATTCCTCCTTATTTTTTACTAGTTTTAAAAATTATAAATTAGTTCCCTAGAATTCTGGAACCAATTCATTTGGTTGTAGTGGTGATTTTTTTATAAGTATTATTATGAACCAATTGATTAAAACATATTTTTTATTAAAGCCACTGTAATTGGCATCCTTACTGATGATCAAATT
The DNA here is from genome assembly GCF_028023285.1 of Balaenoptera ricei. Taxonomy (NCBI): domain Eukaryota; kingdom Metazoa; phylum Chordata; class Mammalia; order Artiodactyla; family Balaenopteridae; genus Balaenoptera; species Balaenoptera ricei. The sequence continues at coordinate 75,388,953 of NC_082648.1, forward strand.
GATCCATATTTTTTCTGATAAAGTTGATTTTACTGTAATGTATGAATACTTGCCCAGTAACTGAAAGGATAATCAGACCCAAATCAGTAAACATGAAGAAACTTTAAAAATGGCTAACAGAGTTTACATAGTTGTATACATAAAACATTGCTGAAACAACTATAGAACATGTTTTTCTCTAGTACAATTGGAATTGTTCCATCTTTTGCCAGTGGGATCCTTTTAAGTTTGATTCCTGAATCCTTTTAACATGATCTTAGTAATGTTTGATAGCTTCCTTGCTAACTAGTATGGTAACATGTTTCAAACTCATCTGCATATTTCCTATCCCAACACTTTGGTTTGTTTTAGTGGAAAACAGTACAATAAGGCCAAACTCTGAGTGCACGGTGGCTTATTGCTCTTCGGTAAGTCATAGTTTTTAGGCCTTTTCATTAGACTAAAAGTTCTGCACCCAGTTCCACAGTTGGGGATGGGGTGTTCCCCTGCACCTCCAACAAGCAATTCTCAGACCCCATCTGGGTGTCCTGCAATTCAACTAAATTCTGACACTATCTACTCAGAGAAAGCATCACATTCCACAGGTTAATGGTTCAGCCCTACAAGACTGCCCCCAACGTATACAATTCAGATGCCACTTGCAAGCCCATGTTGTCCTTTGTCCTTTGTGCCTTTTTTTTTTTTTTTTTTTTTGATTTTTAGAAATTTCATGTAATGTCTGAAACATTTATATTAACATATTTCCATACATATTTCCATACAAATACAAATATGATTTTTAGAAATTTCATGTAATGTCTGAAACATTTATATTAACATATTTCCATACATATTTCCATACAAATACAAATATAAGATTTTTAGAAATTTCATGTAATGTCTGAAACATTTATATTAACATGTTTCCATACAAATAACCCAATGAAAGTTTAGTATTAGTTGTTTTGTTTGTTTTTTTATACTGCAGGTTCTTATTAGGCATCAGTTTTATACACATCAGTGTATACATGTCAATCCCAATCGCCCAATTCAGCACACCACCATCCCCACCCCACCGCAGTTTTCCCCCCTTGGTGTCCATATGTCCATTCTCTACATCTGTGTCTCAACTTCTGCCCTGCAAACTGGCTCATCTGTACCATTTTTCTAGGTTCCGCATACATGCATTAATATACGATATTTGTTTTTCTCTTTCTGACTTACTTCACTCTGTATGACAGTCTCTAGATCCATCCACGTCTCAACAAATGACTCAATTTCGTTCCTTTTTATGGCTGAGTAATATTCCATTGTATATATGTACCACATCTTTATCCATTCGTCTGTTGATGGGCATTTAGGTTGCTTCCATGACCTGGCTATTGTAAATAGTGCTGCAATGAACATTCGGGTGCATGTGTCTTTTTGAATTACGGTTTTCTCTGGGTATATGCCCAGTAGTGGGATTGCTGGGTCATATGGTAATTCTATTTTTAGTTTTTTAAGGAACCTCCATATTGTTCTCCATAGTGGCTGTATCAATTTACATTCCCACCAACAGTGCAAGAGGGTTCCCTTTTCACCACACCCTCTCCAGCATTTGTTGTTTGTAGATTTTCTGATGATGCCCATTCTAACAGGAGTGAGGTGATACCTCATTGTAGTTTTGATTTGCATTTCTCTAATAATTAGTGATGTTGAGCATCTTTTCATGTGCTTCGTGGCCATCTGTATGTCTTCTTTGGAGAAATGTCTATTTAGGTCTTCTGCCCATTTTTGGATTGGGGTGTTTGTTTCTTTGATATTGAGCTGAATGAGCTGTTTATATATTTTGGAGATTAATCCTTTGTCCGTTGATTCATTTGCAAATATTTTCTCCCATTCTGAGGGTTGTCTTTTCGTCTTGTTTATGGTTTCCTTTGCTGTGCAAAAGCTTTGAAGTTTCATTAGGTCCCACTTGTTTATTTTTGTTTTTATTTCCATTACTCTAGGAGGTGGATCAAAAAAGATCTTGCTGTGATTTATGTCAAAGAGTGTTCTTCCTATGTTTTCCTCTAAGAGTTTTATAGTGTCCAGTCTTATATTTAGGTCTCTAATCCATTTTGAGTTTATTTTTGTGTATGGTGTTAGGGAGTATTCTAATTTCATTCTTTTACATGTAGCTGTCCAGTTTTTCCAGCACCACTTATTGAAGAGACTGTCTTTTCTCCATTGTATATCTTTGCCTCCTTTGTCATAGATTAGTTGACCATAGGTGCGTGGGTTAATGTCTGGGCTTTCTATCTTGTTCCATTGATCTATGTTTCTGTTTTTGTGCCAGTACCATATTGTCTGGATTACTGTAGCTTTGTAGTATAGTCTGAAGTCAGGGAGTCTGATTCCTCCAGCTCCATTTTTTTGCCTCAAGACTGCTTTGCCTATTCGGGGTCTTTTGTGTCTCCATACAAATTTTAAGATGATTTGTTCTAGCTCCGTAAAAAATGCCATTGGTAATTTGATAGGGATTGCATTGAATCTGTAGATTGCTTTGGGTAGTATACTCATTTTCACAATGTTGATTCTTCCAATCCAAGAACATGGTATATCTCTCCATCTATTGGTATCATCTTTAATTTCTTTCATCAGTGTCTTATAGTTTTCTGCATACAGGTCTTTTGTCTCCCTAGGTAGGTTTATTCCTAGGTATTTTATTCTTTTTGTTGCAATGGTAAATGGGAGTGTTTCCATAATTTCTCTTTCAGATTTTTCATCATTAGTGTATAGGAATGCAAGAGATTTCTGTGCATTAATTTTGTATCCTGCAACTTTACCATATTCATTAATTAGCTCTAGCAGTTTTCTGGTGGCAGTTTTAGGATTCTCTATGTATAGTATCATGTCATCCGCAAACAGTGACAGTTTTACTTCTTCTTTTCCAATTTGTATTCCTTTTATTTCTTTTTCTTCTCTGATTGCCGTGGCTAGGACTTCCAGAACTATGTTGAATAATAGTGGTGAGAGTGGACATCCTTGTCTCGTTCCTGATCTTAGAGGAAATGCTTTCAGTTTTTCACCATTGAGAATGATGTTTGCTGTGGGTTTGTCATATATGGCCTTTATTATGTTGAGGTAGGTTCCCTCTATGCCCACTTTCTGGAGAGTTTTTATCAGAAATGGGTGTTGAATTTTGTCAAAAGCTTTTTCTGCATCTATTGAGATGATCATATGGTTTTTATTCTTCAATTTGTTAATATGGTGTATCACATTGATTGATTTGCGTATATTGAAGAATCCTTGCATCCCTGGGATAAATCCCACTTGATCGTGGTGTATGATCCTTTTAATGTGTTGTTGGATTCTGTTTGCTAGTATTTTGTTGAGGATTTTTGCATCTATATTCATCAGTGATATTGGTCTGTAATTTTCTTTTTTTGTAGTGTCTTTGTCTGGTTTTGGTATCAGGGTGATGGTGGCCTCATAGAATGAGTTTGGGAGTGTTCCTTCCTCTGCAATTTTTTGGAAGAGTTTGAGAAGGATGGGTGTTAGCTCTTCTCTAAATGTTTGATAGAATTCACCTGGGAAGCCATCTGGTCCTGGACTTTTGTTTGTTGGAAGATTTTTAATCACAGTTTCAATTTCATTACTTGTGATTGGTCTGTTCATATTTTCTATTTCTTCCTGGTTCAGTCTTGGAAGGTTATACCTTTCTAAGAATTTGTCCATTTCTTCCAGGTTGTCCATTTTATTGGCATAAAGTTGCTTGTAGTAGTCTCTTAGGATGCTTTGTATTTCTGCAGTGTCTGTTGTAACTTCTCCTTTTTCATTTCTGATTTTATTGATTTGAGTCCTCTCCCTCTTTTTCTTGATGAGTCTGGCTAATGGCTTATCAATTTTGTTTATCTTCTCAAAGAACCAACTTTTAGTTTTATTGATCTTTGCTATTGTTTTCTTTGTTTCTATTTCATTTATTTCTGCTCTGATCTTTATGATTTCTTTCCTTCTGCTAACTTTGGGTTTTGTTTGTTCTTCTTTCTCTAGTTTCTTTAAGTGTAAGGTTAGATTGTTTACTTGAGCTTTTTCTTGTTTCTTTAGGTAGGCTTGTATAGCTATAAACTTCCCTCTTAGAACTGCTTTTGCTGCATCCCATAGGTTTTGGGTCGTCGTGTTTTCATTGTCATTTGTCTCTAGGTATTTTTTGATTTCCTCTTTGATTTCTTCAGTGATCTCTTGGTTATTTAGTAACGTATTGTTTAGCCTCCATGTGTTTGTCCTTTTTACGTTTTTTTCCCTGTAATTCATTTCTAATCTCATAGCGTTGTGGTCAGAAAAGATGCTTGATATGATTTCAATTTTCTTAAATTTACTGAGGCTTGATTTGTGACCCAAGATGTGATCTATCTTGGAGAATGTTCCGTGCGCACTTGAGAAGAACGTGTAATCTGCTGTTTTTGGATGGAATGTCCGATATATATCAATTAAATCTATCTGGTCTATTGTGTCATTTAAAGCTTCTGTTTCCTTATTTATTTTCATTTTGGATGATCTGTCCATTGGTGTAAGTGAGGTGTTAAAGTCCCCCACTATTATTGTGTTACTGTCGATTTCCTCTTTTATAGCTGTTAGCAGTTGCCTTATGTATTGAGGTGCTCCTATGTTGGGTGCATATATATTTATAATTGTTATATCTTCTTCTTGGATTGATCCCTGGATCATTATGTAGTGTCCTTCCTTGTCTCTTGTAACATTCTTTAATTTAAAGTCTATTTTATCTGATATGAGTATAGCTACTCCAGCTTTCTTTTGATTTCCATTTGCATGGAATATCTTTTTCCATCCCATCACTTTCAGTCTGTATGTGTCCCTAGGTCTAAAGTGGGTCTCTTGTAGACAGCATATATATGGGTCTTGTTTTTGTATCCATTCAGCCAGTCTATGTCTTTTGGTTGGGGCATTTAATCCATTCACGTTTAAGGTAATTATCGATATGTATGTTCCTATGACCATTTTCTTAATTGTTTTGGGTTTGTTTTTGTAGGTCCTTTTCTTCTCTTGTGTTTCCCACTTAGAGAAGTTCCTTTAGCATTTGTTGTAGAGCTGGTTTGGTGGTGCTGAATTCTCTTAGCTTTTGCTTGTCTGTAAAGCTTTTGATTTCTCCATCAAATCTAAATGAGATCCTTGCCGGGTAGAGTAATCTTGGTTGTAGGTTCTTCCCTTTCATCACTTTAAGTATATCATGCCACTCCCTTCTGGCTTGCAGAGTTTCTGCTGAGAAATCAGCTGTTAACCTTATGGGAGTTCCCTTGTATGTTATTTGTCGTTTTTCCCTTGCTGCTTTCAATAATTTTTCTTTGTCTTTAATTTTTGCCACTTTGATTACTATGTGTCTCGGCATGTTTCTCCTTGGGTTTATCCTGTATGGGACTCTCTGCGCTTCCTGGACTTGGGTGGCTATTTCCTTTCCCATGTTAGGGAAGTTTTCGACTATAATCTCTTCAAATATTTTCTCTGGTCCTTTCTCTCTCTCTTCTCCTTCTGGGACCCCTATAATGCGAATGTTGTTGCGTTTAATGTTGTCCCAGAGGTCTCTTAGGCTGTCTTCATTTCTTTTCATTCTTTTTTCTTTAGTCTGTTCCGCAGCAGTGAATTCCATCATTCTGTCTTCCAGGTCACTTATCCGTTCTTCTGCCTCAGTTATTCTGCTATTGATTCCTTCTAGTGTAGTTTTCATTTCAGTTATTGTATTGGTCATCTCTGTTTGTTTGTTCTTTAATTCTTCTAGGTCTTTGTTAATCATTTCTTGCATCTTCTCAATCTTCGCCTCCATTCTTATTCCAAGGTCCTGGATCATCTTCACTATCATTATTCTGAATTCTTTTTCTGGAAGGTTGCCTATCTCCACTTCATTTAGTTGTTTTTCTGGGGTTTTTTCTTGTTCCTTCATCTGGTACATAGCCCTCTGCCTTTTCATCTTCTCTATCTTTCTGTAACTGTGGTTTTTGGTCCACAGGCTGCAGGATTATAGTTTTTCTTGCTTCTGTTGTCTGCCCTCTGGTGGTTGAGGCTATCTAAGAGGCTTGATGGGAGGCTCTGGTGGTGGGTAGAGCTGACTGTTGCTGTGGCGGTCAGAGCTCAGTAAAACCTTAATCCACTTGACTGTTGATGGGTGGGGCTGGGTTCCCTCCCTGTTGGCTGTTTTGCCTGAGGCAACCCAACACTGGAGCCTACCCGTGCTCTTTGGTGGGGTTAATGGCAGACTCTGGGAGGGCTCACGCCAAGGAGAACTTCCCAGAACCTCTGCTGCCAGTGTCCTTATCCCCACGGTGAAACAGAGCCACCACTCGCCTCTGCAGGAGACCCCCCAACACCAGCAGGTAGGTCTGGTTCAGTCTCCCCCAGGCTCACTGCTCCTTCCCCTGGGTCCTGATGCACACATTACTTTGTGTGTGCCCTCCAAGAGTGGGGTCTCTGTTTCCCCCAGTCCCGTCAAAGTCCTGCAATCCAATTCCCACTAGGCTTCAAAGTCTGATTCTCTAGGAATTCCTCCTCCCGTTGCCTGACCCCCAGGTTGGGAAGCCTGACGTGGGGCTCAGAACCTTTACTCCAGTGGGTGGACTTCTGTGGTATAAGTGTTCGCCAGTCTGTGAGTCACCCACCCAGCAGTTACGGGGTTTGATTTTACTCTGCTTGCGCCCCTCCTACCGTCTCACTGTGGCTTCTCCTCTGTCCTTGGACGTGGGGTATCCTCCTTGGTGAAGTCCAGGGTCTTCCTGTCAATGATGGTCCAGCAGTCAGTTGTGATTCTGGTGCTCTCGCAAGAGGGAGTGACAGCACGTCCTTCTACTCCGCCATCTTGGTTAATCTCCGTCCTTTGTGCTTTTGACTGAACTGCTACATATTGAAGGTTCCAACAACCCCCTCCTTGGGTTCTATTAGTTTTTTAGAGTGACTCACAAAACTTGATAAATATTTTAGTTACTAGGTCACTGGTTTATTATAAAAGGGTATAACTCAGGAATAGCCAGATGGAAGAAACGCACAGGGCAAGGTGCAGGGAAAGGACATGGAGCTTCCATGCCTCTCCAAGCACACCACTCTCCACAAACTTCCACGTGTTCACCAACCCAGAAGTTCTTTGAACCCTGTCTTTTTGGGTTTTTATGGAGGCTTCATTACATAGGCATAATTGATTAAATCATTAGCCATTGGTAATCAATTCAACCTCCAACTCATCTCCCCTCCCCTGAGGTCAGGGGGTTAGGACTGAAAGCTTTAACGCTCTAGTCATAAGTTTGGTTCTCCTGGCAATCAGCCCCCACCCTTAGGTGAGGTCCAAAAGTCCCCTCATTAACATAACAAATGACACCTTTATTGCTCTTAGCATTTTGGAAATGCCAAGGGCTTTAAGGACCTCTGTGCCAGAAACAGCAGACAGAGACAAAATTCATATTTATTATTATAAATCACAATATCATCCTAAGCTAGTATTTATATTTAAGATAAATTACATCAAAATAAAGTATATTTAAAGAAACTTTCCTGTTCTCTCTATTCTCTCCCTCTCCCTAGAGGTAACCATTTTTTTTAATGTTATGTATTTTTCTTCATTGTTTTATTTTTATATGTATACCATACTTGGAAAATATAGTAAACTATACACATTTTCCCCACCTTGCTTTTTTCACTTCACAATATATCCTGGGCATATCCATAGTAGCACATGGAGATTTTCCCCATTCTTTTTTATAGCTGCATAGTACCTCCATTGGATGGTAATGTCAGTCTACTTATTGCATGAAGGGGGACCCCTTCCAGGGCCTGAGTGGACTCTTGTCTAACACTCAGAAATGAATTGTGGAGATACATGTGCTGACAGAGCAAGAGACTTTATTAGGGAGGGGCGCCCGGGAGGAGAGCAGCAGGTTAAGGGAACCCACAACTGCTCTGCCACGTGGCTAGCAGTCTAAGGTTTTATGGTAATGGGGTTAGTTTCTGGGTTGTCTCTGGCCAATCACTCTGACTCAGGGTCCTTCCTGGTGGCACTCGCATCGTTCAGCCAAGATGGATTCCAGCAAGAAGGATTCTGGGAGGTTGGTAGGACATATGGACTGGAGTCTCCTCTCTCCTTTTGACTTTTCCCGAATTCTTCCAGTTGGTGGTAGCTTGTTAGTTCTGTGTTCCTTACCAGGACCTCCTGTTGTAAGATAACTCATGCAAGTGGTTACTATGGTGCCAGGCCAGGGCTGGTGGTTTCAGTGTTCCCCTAATATACTCAACCACTCCCTTATTGATGTACCTTCAGGGTGGTTCCAGGATTTTGATAGGATAAAAAGTCCTTCCATAAATAGTCTTGAGCAAATGTGTTTTTGAATCTGTGCTAGTGTAACTCTGGGATTAATTCCTAGAAGTGGAATTGCTGGGTCAATGGGTAAATGTATATGTAATTTGTAGATTTTTCCAAACTACCTCCATAGACATTGTACCATTTTGCATTCACATTGGCAGTGCATAAGAGAGCCTGTTTTTCCATAGCCATGCCAACAGGGCATGTTGCCAAACTTTTGGGTTTTTGTTCATTAAATAGCCAAAAATTTTACCTTGGTGAGTTTTAATTAGCTTTTCTCTTATATAAGCAATTTTAATCATCATTCCATGTTTTTAAAGCCATTTGCATTTCTTTTTTTTTGGAACTATTCATTTTTCCAGCTCAACTTTCTATAGAGTTACTAGTCTTTCTCTTCTCTAGTTATTCAAGTATTAGAAACGTTTGTGAGATAAACTGAAAATATGTTCCTAAGTTTGTCATTTTTCTTGCCTTGAAAAAATTTCATAAATATGTATATAGACATACATACAGGCATCTACCCTTATTGCTTTTGGATTTAGAGTCAGATTCAAGGAAACTTTATCTACTTCTATTTATAAAGGAATTCACCCATATTTCCTCTGTTACTTGTATGGTTTCATAATTTTACACCTAAATCTCTTGTGAAGTTGACGCTTGAACAACGCGAAGGGTTAGGGATGCTGACCCTCCAGGCAGTTGATATTCCGAGTATAACTAATAGTCAGCCCTCCATAGCTGAGATTTCGTATCCTCAGGTTCAGCCAACCCCAGATAGTACAGTACTGTAATACGTAGTTATTGAAAAAATTCCCATATAAGTGGACCCGTGCAATTCAAACCCATGTTGTTCAAGGGTCAACTGTACATGTGAAATTTATCCTAGTGTATGGTGAGAAGAGTGAATCCACTTTTATCTTTTTCCATAAACTATTTCTTTTGACATCATTTATTTTATAAATTCACCTTTTCCCTCGTTTGAGATGCCATCTGTGGTAGGTAGAATAATGCACTCTCCCCCACAAAGATATTCAAGTCCTAATCCCTGGAACTTGTGAATATTTTTACATGGCAAGGGGGAATTATGGCAGCAAATAGAATTAAGTTTGCTAATTAGCTGACCTTAAAATAAGGAGATTACTTTTATCCAGGCAGGCTCAGTGTGATCACAGGTCCTTTAAAGTGGAAGAGGGAGGCAGAAAAGGATGTCAGAGTCAGAGAAAGATTTGAATGCTACACTGCTGTCTTTGAAGGGGAAGAAAGGAGCTATGAGCCTGTTGGAGCCCAGGGGAGGCCACCCCAAAGCACACCTCAAAGGCATATTGATGATTTTGAATTAAAGTTACTTAAGAAACAGCCAATGCAAGAAGGGTACTCTGACCCTCCTTTCTGTCTCCCTAAAAGCAGGAAATAAATCTCCCATGAAAGGTGCCCTCCCTGCATCTGGAGGTAGAAGGACACCCTTTTGCCAGAAACAGGGAATTGGGGCAGAGAAGCCAATAAAAACAAACCTTGTTACTTCCTTAATTATTACCCCAAACCAAATTCTGTCTAGATTCTTCACTAATTGAGCACCCAAAACCTAAGTTTCTTTGTCCTGTCAATTCCTCACAAATTTATTACTTCTTTTTCTAAAAATGTACAAAAGCTGCCTGCTCAGGCCACTTCTTAGGTCCCATTTCTATGAGATTTCCATGCCCATCATTTAAAATTTCTTTGTTTTTCTCCTGCTAATCTGTCTTGTGTCAGTTTTATTATTAGTCCAGCCACAAGTACTCAAGAGGGGTAGAGGGATAGATTTCTCCTTCCCTGACAAGCCATAAGCCATAAAATGCAGGAAGCCTGTTGAAGCTGGAGAAAGCAAGGAAATGGCTCTCTCCTAAAGCCTAGCTAAGGAATGCATCCCTGCAGACACCTTGATTTTAACCCACTGAGAACCATTTCAGATTTCTGATCTACAGAACTGAAAGATTACTAAATCTGTGTTGTCGCTAAGTTTATGGTAATAGCAATAAGAAACTAGTACATTATCTTTATCATAAACTAAATTTAAGAATTAATTTGGGTTTATTTCTGCATTTTCTGTCCCCGTCCATCAGTCTGTCTTTCCGTGTGCCAATATAATACAGTTTTAATTATAGAGAGTATACAGTAAGTTTAATATATCTGCTAGAGACACCCCCTCCCATTTCTACCCCAAGGCTTTCCTGGCTATTCTCACTTGTTTCTTTTTACAAATAAATTTTATAATCAATTTAACTCTGGGGGCGAGGGTGTGAAGAACTCGAAGATATCCTTAGTACCAATAGTCTTTTAACTTTGGGAAGTCACATATTTACTTTGTGATGGAGGCTCAGTGATTCATACAATGAAAGATGAGACAAGAGTACCTGGTATAATACACCAGCCAGAAACTACAGTGGAAAAAATAAGAAAAGTGTTATTAAAAGTTACTTGGAAATCAGTTATGTAAACAAACAATTCCTTTATTATCAAGACTTTTTAAACACCAAGCGACAGAAACCACATTCCACCTAACTTAAGGGGAAGAAAAGACATTAATTGGCTCACACAATTGAAAATCCCAAGTAAGGTTCAGTGCAGGTACTCGAATGATGTCACAAACAGGTCTCCCTTTTTTCAACCCTTTGTTTCTCACTGTGGTCTTTCCTGCTCAAGCACACCCTCTTCGTGTACTGGCTCCCTCTAGCTACAGACATGGACTTGACCAACTTAGTCACTGCTGAGGGAAAAGGGTGCCTCTTCCTCAATAGCTCCAGCAAAAGTTGAAAAATTAAGTCTCATTAGTCTAGCTTGCTTCATTACTCACCCCTAAGCCAATCACGATGACCAGAGGAATAAAATACTCTGAATTGTTGTGGGTGGGTCATGAAGCTACTCTTGAGGATGGCATGGGGTCAGCTCCCCCTAACTGCAAAGGTGAGAGTAAAGGAAAAGGCAGAGAGAACACTGTGAGCAGAAAAAGATTTAATGGATAGAAGACAGGCAAAAGGAACATAGGACGCTTCAATTGATTTGTTCCATGTAAATAAATATCGGTGTGAAGTGTCACTGGGTGGTGTAGAGATGAGGAAAAAGGAGTAATTAAACTTGCCTAGGAGCGGATCAACTGTCAATGTTTAAGGAATGCACAAAATCCCAGTTCTGAACTCAGAAAGAGTCACTGCCAGACTTGCCAAACACTTGCTTTGGTTTCGCCAAGCACCAACTGCAGAGTATCTGACTCCTCTGAGAGACTTGGTGCCTTCCCAGCTGTGCTCCTGAGCCAGATGGGCTTGCCAACCAGATTCACTGGAAAGAGTTTCAACCCAGTGCAGTTAAAATGAAAAACAAGTTTGGAGGATTTGAACCTAAAGTCTATTGAGCAGAAAAATCTGTCTGGCAAGGCAATGCCAAAAGATTTCATACAGTTATATTTAAGAAGAATCCTAAAAGCCAAGGTAAGAAAAGAGAGAAGGACTTTTCAGGAAAAAAAAACATGGCAGGGTGAAAGAACATGCTAGGTTTGAGGGGCTCTGGAAATCCCCTGCGGCTGCTGCAGAGCTTGGGTGTGAAGATATCAGGATGCAAGAAGTGGCACAAGGATCTTTCATGCCATGCTGAAGATTTCACAACTGATTCTGAGTGTCGTCAGGTGGTTCTAAAAAGGAGAGGAGGAGGGTCAGATTTTGTTTTAGGAGGACAGCCATGTTGATCATGTAAAACTGGGTTGGGCGGGAGGAATAAAGCAGATGACCCAAGAGAAGGCTACTATGGCGGTCTTCAGCAACATAATGAGAACAACAGGCATTGAGAGAAGAAGGATTAGGTCATCAGTTTTTCTGAAGAATTTTTCAAGGAACACTAATTCAGCTTGTTATTAAGGTATTATGTGAAAATTAAAAAAAAAGATTCTCTAGCCAAATAAATTGAGGTCACTTTGTTTACTGCAGGGCTCTTCAGAACATTTAATATACTAATGTGTAGGTTTAGCTATCTCAAAGCAGTAACTTTGCCAATTCCATTCATATGGTCTTCATGCTAACCAGGTATTTTTTTGACCACTCTTTTGAAAATATTGGATTAGAGAGTTTTAAAAAAAAGTGATAAGATATTATAAAACACATATGATAAAAAATATAAGAAATAATATTAAAATAAGAAATAATACAAATAGAATATATAATTTATAATCTATTAAATAGAGAGAAAATATTTCAATATGGCTCTCCACCAAGATGTTTAATGGGGTAATCTGTTGCAAGTGTGTCAAAGAGAGCCTAAAAGCCAGATCACAATAATTTAAAGTTGTAGCTCTTGACAGACTTCTTTTTAACCTTCAGGCACTAGTGCCCTGATACCTCACCAAAAGCTATTATTTTTAATAGCATTTACAACAGAGATTTTTAAGAAAAGCAATGTGGTATGTTACTACTGGCCACTTCACCAACATAAGTAGTTAAGTAAGACTCCTGAGTTTGCATTTCCATGCCCCCAGTGGTAACCAGCCTCCAAGAGGGTCCTCCTGACAATGATCTTCAAGCAATGTAGCCAGTGAGGAACTGCCTCTTGCCAGTAGTCAGAGAGTGAGCTTAGAAGGAGAACCTTAAGCCTCAGCCAAGTTTTCGGAGTCTGTAGCCATGATTGACATCTTGATAGCAACCTCATGAAAGATCCTGAGCCAGACCATCCAGCTAAGCTGCTCCTGGATTCCTTACCTTCCAAAACCATGTGAAGTAACAAATACTTATTATTTAAGTAACCCCCTAAGTTTTGGGATAAGTTATTACACAGCCAGAGATAATAAGATACCATCTTATAATATTTTATCATGCTGGAAACATATAATATTTCTCCTATTGTAGCCCATTCAGGCCCACACTCTCTGGGAACACCTCAGGCCCTGAAACTGCTCTTGCCAGTGACTCTGACCACTATTCCAAAGTGAGCAGATACTTTTCAGTCTCTCTCTTTCTTGTTATCTCTATAGCATTTAATAGAATTGAATATTTTCTTCAAATAACATTCTCCTCTGGTCTTCTTGGTATTATACTTTCCTGGTTTTCATTCTAACGTTCTGTTGATCTTTCTGCATCTCCTTTTGAGTAAAGCTGCTATCACGGAAACTTCAGGAAATGAGTCTGGAGAGAGAGAAAAATGGTTATAAAGGATCTTTTATATCAGACTAAAGAGTTTGGACCTTATTCCTTCAGCTGTTCTTTGAATGTGGGTGTTATTCTTGTTTCTGTCCTCAGCCCTTATCTTTCCTCCCTCCTTATCTTCCCTCTGGGTTATCTCAGCCACTCCCACTAGAATGCACACTGTATGAGGGCTGAGATTTTTAGGCTGTTTTTCCCTGCTGAATCCCCAGTGCCTAGAACAGAGCTCATCACATAGTAGGCACTCCAATACTGATTGAGTGAAAGAATGGATCCACTTACCATCTCCATGCTGATGACTCTCTAATCTAACCTCCAGCTTAAAGCACTCATTGAGCTCCAGATCGATCGGTATATTCTGCTTCCCACAATATACCTCCATTTGGATGGTCTGTAGGAACTCCTCATCTCCTCACTCTCCTCCTCCTCCTCCTGTGTCTCTTTCTTAACAATTGATACCACCGTCCACCTCCCAAACAAGAAACTTGGTCATCCTTGCGTCTTCTTTCTCCCTCACCTCTCATATACGACTAATCACCAAACCTTGTTGATTCAGCTTCCAAAAACATCTTTCAAACTGTCTTTTTCTCTTCACATTCCCACCAATTATGGCCCTATTTTTCCTGGATGCTTACAAGAATCTTCTAACACCTAACCACTTTGTATCCCTCCAATCCGTTCTCCAGGCTATAGTCAAAATAATAATAAAAATGCAAATCTGACCATGTCGCTTTTCTACTTAAAAACCATTAAGGGCTTTATAGCAGTCAGGATAGAATAGAATAGGCTAATGCTTCTCTATCAAAGCCAAAATCTCAGTGGTTTAAGGCAGAAAGTTTCTCTCTCACCTATGCCTAGATCAGGGACTCTCCCAGGCAGCTCTCTTTATCATCAAACCAGATTGGACCCATCACATAGCTCTGCCATCACAGGGCTTCCATGTTCAATCCTGGGAGATGGAGAGGGATGTAGAATCCTTCAGAGATATTCATTACCTCAGGACATGTGATAGTTTCCTATTCTACTAATAACAAATTACCACAAGTGTAGTAGCTTAGAACAACACAAAGTTTTATCTAACAGCTCTGAAGGTCAGGAGGCTCAACTGGTTCTCACTGGGCTAAAGTCTAGGTGTCAGCTGGTTCTTTCTGGAGGCTCTAAGAGAGAATAAACTTCCTTGCCTTTCTAGAGGCTGCCTACATTCCTCAGCTCAGGACCCATTCCTCCATCTCCAAAGCCAGCAGTATAACATTTTCAAATCTCTCTCTCTCTGTCTCTCTCTCTCTCTCTCCTTCCCTCCCTCCCTCCTCTCTGCTTCCGTTAACACATCTCTTTGGGACCTTTAAAATTACATTGGCCCATTGGATCATCCAGGATAGCTACCCCATCACAAGATCCTTACCTTAAACACAAGTGCAAAATTACTTTAGCCATGTAACGTAACATATTCACAGGTTCTGGGAATTAGGACATGGATATCTTTGGGGATGGGCATTATTTACCACAGTCCAATTGCTGCATACATTCTATTGCCAGAACTAGTTACATCCTCCCAGCTGCAAGTGTTCTGAGAAGCAGGGTCTCAAATGTGACCAGAAAGAAGAAGAGAACCAGATATTGGTGAGCACTAGTAATGTCTACCCTAGGTTCCCTCTGTAGTTATACAATCTAAACAGTTAACCTGGCTCACTAGGCTTTGGGATCTGCTCCACCCCCACCTACCTGCACTCTGGTCAGAACGAGTTACCGTTCCCCAGATGCGCTCCCTTTTCCTTATCACGTCAGGATATTCACACAAGCTATTCCTTCCTCCTGGAACATTTTCTCTCATCTAACTTTTATCTTTCCTTCAAGTTTTTGATCTAAATTTTCATGTATTGTCATAAGCACTTATTTCACTAATTTTTAAATATAATTATCAATTTATTTTTGTATTAAAAGTGTATAAATCTTTTCTAATTGTATATGGAAAAAATATTCCTGGAGTAGTGTGACCTCAGTATTCCAAGATTAGCTGTGGATTTCAGAAACGTTTTTCTACTAAGATGAACTTAGTTCTCTCACCAATAATAATTTGAATTATCTCATGGTAGAACAGGCTGTGTGGCAAACTAAAGAGATCTCTATCCTTCCAGGTGTTTAAGTAGAGGCTAGATCTATAATCTGTCCAAATCAGCATTGTCTTGAGTTGTTCCATTTTTCTTAGTCATTCTAGTCACTGAGTTTCAAAATATTAGAGTCAACTTTAGCTGTTTCCAATCTCTACTGCCCATGTCAGACATAAGGTACATCTTTCTGCTGTTTCTCCCTTTGTAAACTAGCAGCCTCTGCTCTAGCAAAGTAGAGGTCCTCTTAGTCTACTACAGTAACTCCCCAACTCCTCTCTCTATCTCTCATGGCCCTTCATTAGCCCTTTTCCCCCAATCTCTTTTGCACACAAATCCCAGATTAGTTATATTAATTTGGGCCAGTTCAACATTTGAGGCCATGCATACTCTTGCCCCAGCTAAGTTCTCCAGATTTGGCAATGACAACAGCTAGCTTTTCAGGGCTCTTATGCATACTTATTTATTAGCCCTTGCCTGCAGCCAAGGGCTGATACTACTGCCCACTACTGCCAACATGCCACCTTAAATTTCATATACTAGGTAAAAAAGAGTACTCATTATGCAAATGAAACATCAAGGTAAGACCCTAAGCAACTCCTTCACCACCAGATTTCTACCCTAAACCCTTCTTCATATAGAAATTCTCTAGCTGTCTCTTCTTTCCATTACTTTTCTTTTTATATACTATGTTTTAACTAATCCGGACTCTTTAGTGTATAATGAGTTGAGTTCCACTTTCCTCAAACCTAGATACATTTCTCATGTTTTTCCATAAGCAGTGATGCGGTTAAGAGCGTGGGTGTGCTATTCACACTGCCTGGGATCAAAGGCCTGCTCCACCATTTACTTGCTTTGTGGCTGTGGGCAAGTTAATTAATATCTTTGCACCTCTGTTTCCCCATTTTTACAAAGGGGATCATAATAAACCTAATTTATAGAATTGTTGTGAGGACTAAATGAAAGAAACATGTGTGAAGCATTAGTACATGGGTTGTTACCAAGAAATTCCTAATTTCATTGGTTATTATTCTAAGGGATTTCTTTCCTCCTTCTTTGTCCCAAATTCCACCTTTTAAAAATCCTCCTTATCTTTTAACATTCGGTTTGAAAACCTACCATCTTGATGAAAATATAGTCCTCAACTAGATATTTCTCCTGCATATGCACATATCTACACATGCACACACACACACCATTGTCAGGGTTAACCAAATAAATGTAACAACCAAGTAGAGTCTAGAAAGGAATAAGGCAGTCACAGACCACAGGATAGGAATGACACCAAAGGCTAAAGGACCTGTCTCAAGATTTCTAATTGGCTAGAATTGATCCAGTGGGAATGCAGGATAGCAGAAGGAGATCTACCCCATGATGGCTGAGAAAGAAGTCATATAGTGTGTGCTTTGCACACTTTAATAGGCATATGAATCATCCCGGGATCTCGTTAAGGTGCAGATTCCAATACAGTGGATCTGAGAAGAGGCCTGAAATGCTGCATTTCTAACAAGTTCCAAGGCAATACCATGCTGCTGCTCCTCCAGTCTCCTTTGAGTAGCAGGGCTTTAGGGAAGAGGATAAGGTGCAATTCAAGGAAGTCAAGAAAACCACTAAAACCTGTAGGTCAACAAGACAAAGAGTGGATGTATTTGAAGTGATGTCAGCATTATGACAAAGATGTCCCTCATACATGTTTACCCCCCCTCAACAACAACAATTTGGCATCCATCCCTGTATATCCATGCCTTGGTGGTTACTGTGGGATCCAGCACCATATGACAAGGGACCTGGAAGGAGTCTTGCCCACCTGTGCATCAGGTAATAGGCATATAGACCTTGGTCCTGGCTGTAGACCCTGCAGTAGACTGTGAACTGGCTCCAGCCTCTCTCAGCAATTATCCAGGAGCCCTGGAAAACACTCTCTTAGACAATCACTAATGGATGAGACAGCCTTTATGGAAGTCCAGGTTTCCATCAGAGAAGGTCCAGCATGGCATTGGAGCAAACAAATACAAGTTTGGATGCATTGGAGAGAGTAAGAAGGACAGTTTGACTTTACCCACATTATCCCTCCCCCAAGGTGGCAAACTTAGGGCCAAAGGAGATCTTCTTAGCTCATGTTTTCTCCTAGCAGGGAACGTGTGAGCATGTGAGTGAGCACCCAGTTTCCGTAACTGTGTGGGACACTGCCAAAGAGGCTCATTTCTCTCTTACCCCTTCCATATTACTGAATCATGAGCTGCATGACTGGGGGGTGTGAAGAGTCTGGAAGAGAGGTAAAAAGGATTCTTGGAGGACATTAAAGGAATGCAGATCCTACTAACTGTATTGCAGACTCCATCAAGAAGCCTACCCATGAACTGCTGGGGACACCTCACCTGTAGATCTCCCCAACTAGCTCATGGGCACTCCCAGCACCTTGTGCACCTTACCCACACATGACCCTGTGGCCATCCCCATGTGTACTCCCAGTTGTGGCGGTGAGAGCGAGCTTTGGCAGATGGTTAGTGAGCAAGTATAGAAAGCCAGCCTGGATCTGTGAGCCAGGGAGAGACCACACACTTGAGATTTAGTGCCACCTTTGGGAAAATTAAAGGGAGGCTATCGTCTCTCAGCTTGATGTGTTGCAGGAATAAGAGAAGGCATAGACACTTAATATTTCTGGAGCAAGAAGCATGGAGCAGGTGTATCCATAGAAGATCTGAGAAAGCCTCAGAATCCTTAGCAGAGCTGATGGAAGGTATTTCTCTCTTGAAGGCATTAAAGACTAGAAGAGGTGACTGCTACTTCAAATGTAAAGACAGAAACACAAAACTCCAAGGAACATGAAAAAATCAAGGAAACATGACACCACCAAAAGATCACAATAATATTCCAGTAGATGATCCCAAAGATATGGAGATCTGGGATTTACCTAATAAAAAATTCAAAATAGCTATTTTAGGGAAACTCAATAAGCTACAAGAAAACTCAGAAAGACAATTCAGTAAAATCAGGAAAATAATACACAAACAAAATATGTGTAACAAAGAGATATAAATCATAAAAAATAACCAAACAGAAATTGTGGAGCTAAAGAGTACAATGAATGAAATTAAATTAAAAAATGCATAGAGAACATCAACATCAAAATGCATCAAGCAGAAAAAAGAATCTGTGAGTTAGAAGACAGGAACTTTAAATAATTCAGTCAGGAAAACAAAGAAAAAGAATAAAAATCAATGAAAAAAGCCTACATGATCTATTGGATACCATCAGAAGAAACATTTTCCAATTTTTGGAGTTCCAGAAGGAGAAGAGAGGGAGAAGTGGACAGAAAGCTTATTTAAGGAAATAATGGCTGACAGTTTTCCAAAGTTGGGGAGAGATTTAGATATCCAAGTTCATGAAGCTCTTAGGTCACCAAACAAACTCAATATATAGAGATTTTCTCCAAGACAAGGTATAGTAAAACTGTCAAAAATCAAAGAAAAAAAGAGAATCTTAAAAGCCAGAAGAGAAAAGAAGCTTATATACAAGGAAGCACCCATAAGGCTATCAGTGAATTTCTCAACAGAAACCTTACAGTCCAGGAGAAAGTGGGATAATATATTCAAAGTGCTGAATGAAAACAAACAAACAAACAAAAACCTGCCAACCAAGAATACTCTATCAGGCAAGGTTTTCCTTCAGAAATGAAGGAGAGATACAGACTTTCCCAGAGAAACAAAAGCTGAAGTAGTTCACCACCACTAGACCTGCCTTACAAGAAATGCTGAAAGGCATTCTCCAAGCTGAAATGAAAGGATGCAAATTAGTAACATGAAAACATATGAAAATATACAACACACTGGTAAAAGTAAGTATCTAGTCAAATTCATAATACCTTAATATTATAATATCATGTTACATTAACCACTTAACTCTAGCATGAAGTTTAAAGGACGAGAGTATTAAAAATAACTATAGCCACAATAATTTGTTAATAAATACACAATATAGAAAATAGGAAAAAGCAATTCTAAAATTCATACAGGATCACAAAAGACCCCACATAGCCAAAGAAATCCTGAGAAAGAAGAACAAAGTTGGAGGCATCATACTTCTTGATTTCAAACTATACCACAAAGATATAGTAATCAAAACAGTATGGCACTGGCATAAAAATAGATACGAAGCTAATGGAACAGAATTGAGAGTCCAGGAATAAACCCTCATATATATAGTCTACTAACATTTGACAAGGGAGACAAGAATATTGGATAATCACATGCAGGAGTATAAAATTGGATCCCTATTGTACATTATTCAGAAAAATTAACTTGAAAAGAATTAAAGACCTGATACTATAAAACTCCTAGAAGAAAACATAGGGAGGAACCTCCTTGACACTGGTCTTGGCAATAATTTTTAAAATATAACACCAAAAGCACAAACAACTAAAGCAAAAACAAATAAGTGGGACTATATCAAACTAAAAAGCTTCTGCACGGCAAAAGAAACAATCAACAAAATGAAAAGTCAGCCTGCAGAATGAGAGAAAATATTTGGAAAACTTATATCTGAGAAGTGGTTAATATCCAAAATATTTAAGAAACTCATAGAACTGAAGAGGAAAAAACCAAATAATCTGATTTTTAAATGTGCAGAGGAATTGAATAGACATTTCTCCAAAGAATATATACAAATGGCCAAAAGGTACATAAAAATATGCTCAATACTATTAATCATCAGAAAAATGCACATCAAAACTACAATGAACTATCACCTCTTGCCTGTTAGAATGGCCATCATCAAGATTACAAGAGATAACAAGTGCTGGCAAGTATGTGGAGAAAAGGGACTCCTCATGCACTGTTGGTGGTAATGTAAGTTGGTACAGTCACTATGGAAAACAGTATGAAGTTTCCTCAAAAATTAAAAATAGAATTACCATGTGATTTGGCAATTCCACTCCTGGGTATATAGCCAAAGGAAATGAAATCAGGATCTCAAAAGGATACCTACATTCTCATAGTCATTGCAGCATTATTCACAATAGCCAAGATATAGAAAAAACCTAAGTGTCTGTGTACAGATAAATGGATAAAGAAGATATTATTTATATATATAATATATATTATTAATATATAATGAACATTATTCAGCCATGAGAAAGAAGGAAGTCCTTCCATTTGTGACAACATGGATGGACCTTGAGAGCATTATGCTAAGTGAAATAAGCCAGACAGAGAAAGTAAATAGTGTATGATATCACTAATACGTGGAATCTAAAAAGCCAAACTCATAAAACAGAAAGTAGAATGGTTGTTGCCAGGGGCTGGGTTGGGGAGTGAGGGTAGAAATGGGAAGGTGTTGGTCAAAAGATACAATCTTCCAGTTATAAGTTGAATAAATTCTGGGGAATATAGTACACAGTATGGTGATTATAGTTAACAATACTATATTATATACTTGAAAGTTGTTAAGAGAGTAGATCTTAAATGTTCTCACCACAAAAAACAAACGGTAATTATGTAAGGTGCTGGAGGTGTTAACTAATGCTACTGTGGTAATCATTTTGTGATATATAAGTGTATCAAATGAACATATTGTACCTCTTAAACCTACACAATGTTACATGTCAGTTATATCTCAATAAAGCTGGAAAAAATTAATTAAAAATCTATATTGAATAAAAAAATACCTGAAGAAAAAAATAAGACATAGTGTGAACAAACTGAAGAATAACAGTAGCAAGAAAGGAACATGAGCCAGGAGACCACAATCTAAATCAAAAGCAGGCACATTACATCATTCTTGAACCAGTGACGCAGAAGGTCCAGAAGGATACCTGGAGTCAAAGTCTAGGACAGGGATGCAGAGCCCAGAGAACTGAGCAGAGATCCATATTGGCTGTTGCCAGACTCTCACACTGGCTACACACACAGCCTGCTATCATGTAGGGAAGCAGTGTGGTGGAAAGAGCTCTAGACTTGGAACAAATTCCAGTGAGATACTAGATTCTACCACTTACTGGCTATATGATCTCTCTGAGGACCCATGTCCTCACCCAAGAAGTTTGGGAGGGGGCGGTTAATACCTTCTTCAAAAGTCTGTAAAATTAAATAAAGTAATTCTTCCACTGAAAGAAAGGCTACCCAGATGATCTCTAAATTACTTTCTAAGATTCAGATTACACACCTATGATTACCATAGCCCTGTTTTTTTAAAATCACCATCTCCTTGCCTGTAAGAAAAGTCAGAAGTCTCGTCTAAGTCACTCTCACCAAATCCATTATTATGTAAGTGATGACAGAGAGGTTGCAAAGTGCAGGCAGATAACCTCCAAGAGTGTCATGAATTGGGTGGGAATTGGAGACCTCTAGAGGGTGCTGCCTTTCACAGGATTATTGCCAAGGGAGAAAATCAGCCTGATTTCAACACGAAAAGAAATATTTACTTGAAAACCTCTTAATTGTTTAAATGTTGGCAATAATTCAAATATTTAAACACTTGTTTAAGCCACACAAAGCCTATTTGCAGGGCCAATTCTTGCCCCCGGCCAGGCCAACTGTTTTACCCTTCCATCTTTGCCTTAATCCTTCTAGGAATTCATGCATTTTAAAAGAGGATGAATACATGGTAGATTTTAAAAAGACTTGGTATGGTAGATTTTCAGGCAACCCTACGGTAAAAGCAGGAGACATTTACAGCACAACACATTTTCAGCTCCCTTAACTCGGTCATCAGACTTCTTTTCCTTGGCCTCTTTGCATATATGGAGGATCTATTTTAAACTGGGTGGTCAAGAAGGCCTTTCTGAGGAGGTCACATTTAAACTGAGACTGAAGGATATGGAGAAACTATCATGTAAAGATCTGGAGGAAGACCATTGCAAGAAGCAGGACCCTAAGGTGGAGGAAACGTGGATTATTCTAGGAAGAGGAGGAAGGCTGGTGAGCCTAGAGTACAGAGAGTGAGAAGGAGGGGACTACTGATCTGAAGAGGGAGGGGCAGGCAGCAGGTACCTCATGTAGGGCCTGGCAGGGAAGAAGCTTTAATTCTAGTTTGAGTGCAGTGGGAACCCAGTGGGAAGTTTTTAAAAGGTGAAAACACGATATAATTTTATTTTTGAAAGATCACTTGGGCCACTGTATGAAAAATGGGTTGGAGAGTAGCAGCATAGAACAGAGGACCTATGTTTCAGATTAATGCTAAATGCAGGCAAGAGATAATAATGACTCAAACTAGAATGGTGTCAGCAGAGGTGGAGAGAGTCAGCATGCATTTTGGAGGAAAAGCCAATATGATGTAACATATACATAATAACCAAAAGGGGAGAAAAAAAGAAAGGCAAGGGCTGCCAGGTTCAAGTACATTTAGGAAATGCAGGGCTAAAGGGAAGAGTGTGTGTGTGTGTGTGTGTGTGTGTGTGTGTGTGTATGAAATGTCTTCAGAGGCTGGTGGCAAGAGGGTGAATATGGAATCATTTTCTCCATAAAATATCTCTTGGGACTTGTATACCCCAGAATACACTTTGTAAAACATCTGTCAAAGTATAATTTCAAAAATTTAAAAACACAGTGTTTATAAATGTAACCATTAATTAGGGAACCAGCAGATGGTAAAAAAAGTGGGTATTTGAAGAAGTGGGTGTCTGTATGCATTTGAATACAACTGCTAAGTTAGAGGCAAAACTGATTAATGTCTTCCAGGGCAATAATCTTTGAGATTTTATATTCTGTGGCTCAGAAATTATTTGCTTCCCTACTGGACACTATTGTCCAAGTGTAATGATCAACAGCATCCTGGTTTTGAGGACAAATATACAGTTTTTCTATTTATTAAGTGAACAAGTAAACTCACAAAATCTGAACCCTTAATCAAGAGTGAATTACAAGTCCAAACAAAGGTACATTCCCCTAAATTAGGTAAAGGATTCTTGGGTAGGCCTATTAAACAATGTTCCCGTATAACATTAAAAAGACATGCTGCCCTCTATTTGTCTTATTTTCAAGTTTGGGATAATTTTTCTTAACAGACACCTTTACAATGATAAATAATCTCCAAAGTTTATTCATGATCACTCGTGACTACAACACACACACACACACACACACACACACATACACACACACACACAAAATGATAGACTTGTGTTCTGGCTATTTTATTGGTATAGATGTAACGTAAGATGTTAACTTTCTTGAGGATATAGAGCCATACAGTGGCTCATAAGAAATTACGAATGCCAGAGAATCATCTTTCATGTGGAAATATGTAGAAGAAACCTAGGATTGTATTTTCAAAAGCCTCTCTGTTGTTTGCTCTTTGATCCAGAGGCTAAAAAACCAAACTCAAGAAATTTATTTCCCTGAGTTTCACCTGCAGTACTTATCAATGTGGAAGAATTCCTGTATTGTCAAGGTCTCCATAATCTGAAGTTCCTGACCTGACAGAAAGAGACCTAAGGAAGGCTGAGCTCCTCTTTTGTATCAACAATTCTTTCCTCCTAAGACTTTAACAGTAATTGTCCCAGTAAGACAATTACAGATCTTACTATAGTGTTGAGCTATTTAAGAAATGCTGAACATACAAAACAAACCTAATCATTTATAGCATCCCTTTCTTTATAAGGTGAAAGAACAATTTTTGTGATTTCTCTCGTACTCTCTGGGAAATCTCAATAATAATTTCAGGTGTAAAAGATATATTGAATCCACCATCCCCACCCACCTGAATTTAGGGTCTGATCTTGGAAGCAAAAACAAAGGAGTTATCAAGTGGTCACTCGATTAAGATAGGATCATGCATACCTGAAAAGAATAAATCAAGGAACATTGCCTGTCTATCAGTCAGAATAACAATATTGTATTTTAATTGCACAATAGTAAGGAACTTTAGCTCAAGTAAGGAGCATTTTCTTTTTAATAATAGCAAGATACAGAGTAGCTGCTGTCTAAATAGACTGCATAAAAAGTAAAGGATAAACTTTTATTACATCTGTAAAGAGTAGAATGTGCCAAGACAAACTTAGCATTTTCAAAGAGAGAAAACCAAATTCTAGTGTTGTGTGGATATATTCAGCAGTAAAGGATCCACAAGGTCCTTCTTTATAAATTACTTCTTGAATAACTGCCTCAAAACTGAATAAATTTTGCTGGAATTTAACATATTTTATTACTTCTTTTTAGATTCATTATTTTTAGAGATCATAAAGGAAGGAAGTAAAGTTTAATTTCTACAAGCCTACAATTTTCTATAACCATACAAATTTTGTCTCTTACTGTCTTTTTTCATATTCTGAAAATCCTGATACTTTACTTAGGGTCAAAACTACACTCTTTTACCCTTGATAAACTAAAGCACATTTCTTACATTGATACAGTTATACTCCTTTGTCATTATTGTTCCTAACATAGTCTCTATCACTGTGAAATAGCAGCATATATCGTATACATATAGGTGTATAATAGAATATATTTGTGTATGGTTCCTGGCACAGAGGTCCTAAAACCCTTGTAATTTTTTAAATGATAAGAGCTCTAGAAGCCCCTTTTCTTCTAATATTTGGTTTTGACCTTGGTTCCTGACACAGAGTTCCTAAATCCCTTGGAATTTCCTGGGTGATAGGTGTTCCTTTTATTTTAATGGTGACTCTTGGCGGGTCCCTGGAAGGGGGGCCCACCAGAAATACCAAACCATGATTAGAAGCTTGGAACTTTCAGCCCCACCCCCCCCATTCTGCAGAGAGGGGCTAGAAATTGAGTTAATGGTTTATCATGCCTATGTGATAAAACCTCCATAAAAATCCCCAAAGTGGAGTTTGAGGAACTTCTAGGTTGGTGACCACATTCAAGTGCCAGATGGGTGAAACACCACAACTCCACAAGGACAGAAGCTCTTGCACTTGGGACCCCTTCAGACCTCATTCTGTGTATCTCTTCATCTGGTTGTTCATCTGTATCTTTTATTGTGTCCTTTATTGTATAATAAACTGGTAAACATAAGTAAGTGTTTCCTTAAGTTCCATGCTAGTTTGTTCTAGCAAATATTGATAACTGAATCTAAAGAGAAGGAAATCATGGGAACCTCTGATCTGTAACCAAGTCAGGCAGAAGTTGTGGGTAACCTGGGGACCTACCACTTGCAACAGGGGGGCAGTGTCCTGGGACCAATCCCTAACCTATGGGGTCCGTCCTAACTCAAGTTAGTGGCAGAACTGAACTGAACTGTAGGACACCTGGGTGTCACAGAGAATTACTTGGTGTCAGGGAGAATCTCCAGACGTCCGATGTCACAAGTGTCATGAGTGTGGTAGGTAGTATGAGAGTAAAGGAGAAACTCAGGAGGGAGGGTGAGGTTTTCCTTTACAGTTGCCCATTTTAATTATAATTTTTAGCCAGATTAACTACTTTTCCACAGAGAGAACTGGGAGATAGGTAATTGATGACTGTGCATCATTAGCAAGCATTTTAGCATACTAACAAACCTCGTGAATGGAGAGACGTAAGAATTTCCATCCGGATAGCATAATTCCACTCACAGACACACCAATTTCTTTTACACCTTCTTAAAGTGGCAAAACATCATTTGCCACTATGCCAAAATAGTGCCAATATAATCCAGTGATAAGGCTACCCCCAAACATACAAAAATAAAGGCAAAATAATATATGTATTAAAACAATATTTGGTGACCAATGTCTTAGTGTTCTGCCTTACTGTAAATATATCTGTATATCCAAGATTAATTACCTGAGTATAATAATACTTCAAGAATTAAAAAATAATTTTTTTAATTAATTATAGATTTTGGAAACTTTCTTTACGCTGACACACTATAGAACATAATTACTATTTATATAAAAACATTTGTCAAATGTGTAGTTCAATTTGTTTGAACACATGATTTTACCCTTTTTCTTAATTTTAAATGTTATGTGGAAATAGCAGTAGGAAGTAGTGTTGGCTTATCTGATTGGTAAAACAGTATTAGAATGTTAATAAGTTCAGATTAACTAATTTCTTCAATTAAAAAAAAAAACTGCAAATGTTATATAAAATAGAATTGCATTCTACTTGTTTTCTCCTTGGATTCTACTCCACATTCATAAGGCCAGAAAAAGACATTGCTTTTTTAAAAGCAAAATGATTAAACCCAGCATATTTTGTCCTAAAATTTACCTTATTTATATGAATTTGGATTATTATTTAACATGTAAGATATGAGAATTTAAAAACATGGGAACTTGGAGAATATTAGATTTATGTAAGCGTTCATGAATCTCTTTTAAACAATCAGAACAGAGCTCTTTTATTTTGAGACTTTATTATTTAATGTATTACTATCCTCTTGAGATAGGAAGATACTCCACATTCATATGATGAGAGGGGTTTCAATTACCTATTGCTGCTCAACAACCCACTGCAAAACATAGTAGCTGGAGACAACAACTATCAGTTATCTGGATTACAAAGCCACAAATTGGACAGGACTTGGGGAAGGGTCCACACAGTGTCAGTGAGGGTGGCTTGCCTGGGGGATGAGGATCTAATTCCAAAATCCAATCCCACTTGGCTAGCAAGTGGGTTCTGACTGTTGGCTGTTAACTCAACAAGGGCTGAAGGCTGGGGCCTCTGTTCCTCTCCATGTGGGTCTTTCTACACGCATGGCTTGGGCTTCCTCACTGCATGGTGGTGGGTCCCAAGCATAGGAACAAACTGTATCACCTATTATGATTTAGCTTCAGAAGTTACATAGTGTCACACCATAGTGCAAAACCTGCTTATGATCGTACAGAAAATACATCCTGCCTCTCAATAGGAGGAGTGTCAAAGTCATGTTGTAATAACATGTTGGATGGAAGAACGTGTTGTGGCCATTTGGGGAAAATACAATCTGTCAAAAGAAGTAAAGACTATTCTCAAATACAGTCACAGAGACACACAGAGAGCTTATTTCACAACCTCAGCCATGGGTCAAAAGTAAAAACAAAATGCAGAAAACACACTTGTCCAGATCTCAGTGCCTTCTTCTCCTTTCCAAGGGGACTGAAATAGTTTCTTAAATAATTTAAGAAAAATATTTTAAAAATAATTTTACCAAAAAAAAAAAAAAGTTCAATAAACCAGATCCTCTGTCCTTTCTTACCATCTGAATGATTAAACAAACCCAGATTCCCCATCATTGCTCCCATCAGGGGAAAATAACCTATTGGCCCTGTGCCTCTCTCTGACCTACAAAAAGTCATTGTTAGCTTGCATGAGTAAAAGTTGCCTTTAGTGCATACTCAGGAAAATAGAGTGTGTTTAAATTTCACAATTTAGCCTTATTTTCACAAATGATATTTTCTAACAAGAATTTAATCTCAACAAATATGATTTTTAAGCTAAAACTTGTAATCAGTGTGATACATCTGGCCAATAAAAAGCTAAACAGAAATAATATTGATTCATTTTTAATTATTCTTCCATCTTTATGGCCAGTGATAAACCTTTGGCCTTTAGTAGCAGAGTGCAGTAGTTGGAATTTGGATATGGGCACAGGTACTGGCTCTACTACATACTAGTTATGTGTTCTTGGGCTTCTCACTAGTCCTTGGTTTCCTCATAGGCAAAGAGGGTCACATGAGTGTTAAATAAATAAATATAGGTAAACACTTAACATGGTGCCTGGCACAGAGTAATCCCAGTAAATGCAAGATATTATTATAACAATTACTACATAATAGTAATATAATGTAATATATTATATAGACTATATAATATAGTATGTATATTACTATATATTATATATAATATAGTATATATAATTAATTATTTTATTATACCTATGGTAATATAATTATAACTATAACCCCCCTTCTTCATACCCCAATATATATAAGCTAATGTGATATCAAGGGGGCTGTTAATTTGACTCTATTTTTATTTGGATGGTCCAAAAATTAAAGTGATAATAATCAGTCTCCACAAACGTTCAATATTTCAACCATAAACTGTAGAGGAAAACACATTGTCATCCAACACCTTTCTTTTAATCCTAGGATTTATGTGATACATTTCACTGTGTTTTTGCATGAATTTGAATTGCTTTTGGTTCGAAACTACTTCAGAAAGAACGAATTATTTTTGTTGCTGGGAGCTGAGGAATACTTACTGTCTGAAAACAGACACCCAAATACAGGCCCTTATTAGACATGTCTTTCATTCATTCCAGGAGCCACTTGGGGGTGTCGAGATCTGGAGTCACATAAATGCAAGGCTGATCCCCTGCCCCTACCGTCAGCTACACATGCAAATAAATTCTAGTCCTTTCTCCCTGAGGTTTCCTCTTGTGCTTATGCCCAGAAAGCAGACACATGCATTCCCAAGCAAATGCAGAATTTTCCAAAGTCCTCTCTTTAGAAACCAGAGACTCTCATGTATCCAATTCTTATCCAGGTTCGCAAAGCCATTCAGATGGAGACTAACAAAAACTCTTTCCTGTGAGAAAACAGTTAATAGCTGAATATACTGCAACACCGTCACTAGCGTATCTCATATATCACCATCTTTATAACACAGAGCTCCAGATCTGCATACAAAGAACTCCTAGAAGAAACATAATGGTAATAGGAAAACAAAAACCAAGCATTTTGATGGCACATCTTCTACTTCTGATAAATAACCAGCTAAACTAAAGGCACCTCAATCCAGCATCCTCATTTTGTGTGCAAGAAGGACGACTAGTGGTAAGAAGATGTACTTTTCACAATTTCTCATGCCTTGAATTCATAGAATCAAATATTTAAAATTAAATTTACAGATCATTTAGTTTAGGTTTATCACTGAGGAAAAATGAGGCCATGAAAAGGAGAAGTGAATTAACTACTCAAGATTTCCTATTTATTTAGTGCCAGATCCAGGTCTTTTTCTAATATGTAGCGTCTCTTAGGTTCAACTTTCTTTGGCTTGGAATATGCAGTATAAAATAATTAGCTCAGACTCCTTTGGTGTCATTTACAAGAATTTGGTTCTTTGTGCAAAGGCAAGCTGAAACTGGTATGCTCAAAACTGGGAACCTTATACCTTAGTCTTCTTGAAGAATTTTGGTAGAGGTTTGTCTTAATTTCTGATTGGTTTTGAACTTTCTGAAAAGGAGTAGGTGTTATGTATTTATTTTGGTCCATATGTGTGCACTGGAACTTTTTCAATGGAGTGATTGTTGAACAAGTAGATGGAAACTTGGGATGTTCTACCAGGACTAAGCTCCCCAGTCCTCTATCCACATACCTAAACACCTCAAGAACCCAATCACCAGAGCCCTGCATTCCTCAGACCATGACTAAATGTTGACACTCTTGCCTGAATGTGTGTCTAGGAATAACTGTGTACCAACAAGTTCATAATTTTTAACTAAATTTAATTTTGCTTTGGAAACTTGGAACAGTAATTAGGTAATGAGTGTGTCTGGAAGTAATTGTTTTCAATTCAAAGCTTGAACAAAGATCTCTGCAAATCATCTAGGTGTTTGCTTTTCATCACTTACTCAAAGTATTTCTGAATTTTAACATAAAACTGTCCTCTGGGCAGAGACTCCCACACAAGAGAAAAAAGAAAATCTTCTTACAGGTGGCTAAGATAAAAACAAAACAGAAAGAAAAAAAGAAGGAGAACTAAGAAATATACTCTTGAAAGTCACCTGACTGTCCTGAATTGGTAGCCAAGAAATGAGTGGGGATGAAGTAATTCCGGCCTTTCTGATCTCCTACTCAAATTAAAGATGTTCCACATTTCACATGTTTTTTTGTGCATAAACTCTATCTCAACACTGCTCCCCACAATGACCACATTCGCTGGCATGAGGAACAGCACAGAAGTTCCTCTTCTATGAAGTATTTATGATGGACTTTGAAGATTGGGGGAGATCACAAAGGTTAAAGTAGACAAGAGGAAAAAGAACCTTCTCAGAAAAGACAATCATGAGTAAATGTTAATGGTAGAAAATACCATGGTGCATACTACCTCTTCTATGAAAGTATTTTCTTGTACATACTACTGAAAGTGCTCTTTTTTAAAAAGTTGAATCATCCATCTCTTACCAATTCTCTCCAGTACATAAAGGGTGAATGCTCTTTTCGAAGTGGTAGGTGATAGCATGTCCTTATTCATTTATTCAACAACATGCAGCACTTACAGCCCCCATGAACTGTACTGGGGGCTGATGTCATTAAGTAACTAAAAGTAAGGAAGCCAGACTTTTTTTTTAATTCCAGTGCAATGATATATAAACACTCTGATAATGTATACATACCAATTTGATGGTATGTATATATTAACCAAACATTTATTGATGGGAAGATCATATGTTCCAGCTTGCCCACCTTACATCCATTGTCTCCATGGAATGATTAAAAGCATCCTAGTTTGGAAGGCAAATTATATGGTTGCCCTATTTATGAAACAACTCATGCATGCTGAGCACTAGAGATACAAGAAAATCTCTACCCTTAAGGAGTTCAGTATAGTAGAAGAGAAAGAGAATTAAATAAACAATTTTAATACATGTGGTAAGTGTTATATATTATAGATATATACATAGAGTGTCTTCAAAGTTTATTTATAGCATACCTGGTCCAGACCTAAGGTAAGGAATACTTTATAAAGTCCAAGGGGCATAGAGCAGGTAGTCTCAAAGAAAAAATAAGAGTTAGCTAAGTGAAAGAAGAATGTTCCAAGCAGAAGGAGGTATAGTTGCCAAGGCAGAGGAACAAGAGAGAGCAGAGCAGCTTTCAGAAACTAAAAGCATTTGATTTGTCTGGAGCATCACATGCAAGCATGGAGAGACAGGAGATAGAGCTGGTGAGGTTAATAGCTGGATTATGAAGACACTCACATGCAGATTTAAGGTCTGAACAGAATCCCAAGGATTGGGAAGTTATTGATGCCTAAAATACAAGATTGCTTTGGCACAGCATGGAGTATAAAATGGAGGGGACGAGACTACAGAGAGAGGTAAGCAGAAGATTTCGGGGTGAGATTTACATGAAGTCTCATTAAGTGAGCTTATTTGGTATGATGCTTTTTTTTCTTTCCCCTCTTTTTTATTGCTTTCTGCTTGGAATAAGAATGTGATGGCTGGATTCCAGCAAACATATTGAGACCTTGAGGAAGGAAGGGACACATGTGAATGAGCAAAGCAGAAATGATGATTCTGGATTCCTATGACATTGTGGATTCATCTTACTAATTATAGATCACCTCCTAAGCACCACTCCATCCATTCTCATTTCTCCTCCCCAGAGTTAACCATTATCCTGAAGTTGATGTGTATCATCTCACAAATATTTTATATTTTATTGTATAAATATTTAAAACTAAATGTATCATTTTGTATTACATTAATTAGGGTACATATTGAGCTGCTATAACAAAGAAACCTCAAAATACAGTGACTCAGAAATACTGTGGCTCAATCGAGGAGTCCAGTGATAGACTAGCAATCCAGGCCAGATGACCACAAGGCCATCTGGAACCTAGGCTCCTTCTCTTGGTGTTGCATCATCATTGTGGGTGTTCTAATAGTTGAAGCTGGTATTTCTGCATACCAGCTATCAGAAGGGGAAGGAGAGGTAGTGGTGGGCATGCAGCCTCCTTTACACATTTAAGGATGTAACAGTGAAATTACACACATAATTCTGCTTACATCACACTGGGTAGAATCTGGCTCATGGCTACACTGAGCTTCAAGGAAGCCTAGAAATTATCTAGCAATATAGCCCCATACTCATATACTCTGCTGAATCTTGGGTGAGTGGCTATTCTATTACTGGAAGAAAGAAGAGTAAATTTGATCCTGAGTAACAGTTAGTCACTCATATGTTTTTAACATTTATATAAGTTGATTTCATTGTGTTTATCCTTTTATAATTAATTTCTTACATCAATGTTGCATTTTTGAGATTTATCCTTATTGTTACATATAAATAAATTTTAGTTATTTTAATAACGGCACAGATCCCATTGTGGCTATAAATCACCCTTTATCCACCCATTTACTGGTGGATATTGAGGTATAAAAATCTAGTAAATAACCCGCATCTTCCCTGAGTGTTGAACTAATTGAGAATCAATTTTACCATGTGGGAAATTACCTTCATACAATGGTGGCCTCCAAGTACAGCACCAGGAAAGCTCTCCTAGAGGCCATGGAACAGAAACGTTCACAGACCATGTTAAAATGCTCAAATCACATAGTTTATTAAATCAATATAAAGTACACAGTGAGGAGCAAGAGCAAAGAGATGGGGTAGGTTAATATAGTTATGAAAGAATACAAGCAGGGCGGAAGGACCACAGAACCTGAATCCTGTCTCTGTCTGATCATCTGCCTTCTCTGCTGATGATGTGATTGTGAAGATCAGAGTCGAGTTTTGAAGCAAGAGGTCCACAGACAGAAGATGACTAAGCTAACACAAGTCTTGCTTCATTTAAGAGACTTAGGGGCAATTAAGCTGATGAGCAAGCATGAATTTTGTCTGCATTTTCTGGACAGAGAACTTGTGGTGCCAGAATGGGTGTTACCAGTAGGTGACTTATTTAAATCTTCATGAATATTGAGTGCTACTTCATATGTGCATATTTAATGACTTATAATTATCTGTATCCTCTTGGTGCTTCTTTCCTTCTTGTCTGTTTCTAGCACTCATATGCTCTATTTACTTCATCCATATCTATCATATCTTATAGATTACTGACTTGTCTACACTTAAACACATTCTATGAGTTTCATCATCCCATTTGTTTCTCTTGTGCTCTATAGCAGAGTTGAATATTCTCAAATAATATAGAAACACATAGTACAAGTTGAAGCAAGACAGCTGCAGGCTTTTCTGGTAAGAGTGGAGCCTTTACCACTGAGTTCATGATATGGCCAAGAACAATTGGCAGACTTATTCTGAAATGGAGGAAAAGATGAAGGCATGCTCAGTTGTTTTTCCCCCCAAACTACCAAAAATATAAATTGCTTTACTTCTCCAAGTGGTAAGTGGGGATATAGAGAGGCCAGGAATGTTATACAAGTGTAGGTCCTTCCACATGGAAGAAAATATCTGGAGTGTGTGTTATTTCCCCTCTAAAGTAAGAATAGAATTGTCAGATGAAGAACCAAAAGGACACCATTATAATACATAAATAAGATACCAGGAAATACAGCTTACATCTGTAGAGAAGTTGTTTTCATAATATTGAACCTCAGAATTAGACTGACTTACCCACAATCAACCACCCACAGTCAGTGCTGGACCAACACAAGCTTCACGCATGGAACAAGACCTTCACCACTAAGATGACAGCATGACTGAGAGCAATTGGAAGCAATGCCAGCCCCCAAGATGTGCACGTGCAATCTTGTATCCCAAATCACCAATGAGATATTTCACTCCTCACAAGGGGGAGAGTGAGGGAGGATGGGTGGAAAAAATGTTCATCCTAAAAATTTCCAGTGTTTCTCTTAACCTATTAAATCTAACCAATAAATGTATAATCAAACAGGGAAGAACCCTTCATCCTTTTAGGGTGGTCCTGTTCCTACCTTTACAAAGCTGCTCCCCTGATACCAACCATAAGTCTATGGGTTCTTCCTAGAATGACTGCCAGTGAAGAAAGCAGCCTCAAAAGTCAAGTGTAAAATATCTTCTCAAAATGTTCTATGTCAGAGCAGCAAATTAGTTACATTAACTCTGACACCACTTCATTCCAAGGCTGAAATTCACTCTTCATCCTATTTCTCATTACAAATTTTGTCCAGCATCATTGTTCACTATGGCTCATGAGAAAATCCAATTCAAAGATTAAGTTCCTCAAATGTTCAAGGTCAATGATATCAAGGCCAAAAATCAAATTGTTTTTCCACTGTAATTTGAAGTTGAAATAAATGAGAAAAGAGAGTCTAAAATTTATCTTCTCCAATTTCTTATTCTGCTCAGTCTAGCTAGAGGGGATCTAGTGGCTACAGAGAACCCAGAGGGTTTCAGCAGTGGCATCCTGGGTTGAACTCACAAGAACTAATTTAGCGCCTTCATCTCAAAATTTAGGTAATTTCAACAATGCACCTCAGTTATTAAATGGTCCAAAGGATGAGTAGGATACAGAATATTATCCCAGCACCAATACCACACCTATAAGATGCAGAGGGAAAAAAGTAACTCAAAAAGTAGTTATCCCAGGCAAAATTTAAGTTCCTGAAACATATTAGTTAGTGATGTCAAAGATCACAGCAAAACCTCACTGATATCTGAGGTAAGGAAAGTAGAGAGAAAAACTTGGTTTGAACCTCATCAGAATGCTGATAAATCTATTCCAGATGTTCAGTGTCTACAAATCGTCAATTTAAATTAACATGGGAAAGATCTCCCAGCAAGTGGTTAATGCATGGCCATGCATTTGCTGTTTTGAGCGTCTGGGGGTGGGTGGAGTTGGGGCTTGTTATAGGAAATCTATTCATGCTTATAGTCTTGTCTCTCTGACTGTGGCATTTTAGATATTGTGGTCTTCTTGCAATGCTTAGAAACTCTACTGGTGGCAGCCTACAAGTCTAACTCAAAATGCCTTCTCGTCCAGACTATCCAATGAATTTCCATTTCCCCTTTGTGCTTGTTGTTTCTGGCTTTGTGGTGCTACTTTCCGGTAGGACTCTGCCCTGTGAAAGATGCACCCACCCGTGTGAGCAGACACATTCATTCCAGTGTCTTCATGGCTTTTGCCATCAGCACTTGCAATAGAATTGCTTGAGATTGTGATATGAACCTCCTAAGGAAGATTTTCCCCAACTCTCTGAATTTATCCACCTAGGGAATCTGCCCTCAGCAGGTTATTTTGTTTGTTTATTATTTATAAAATAAAAATTGTATATATGTAAGGTGTACAATATGATGATTTGATATACATATGCATAGTGGAATGAAATATTTACTACAGTCAAGCCAATGACATACCTTCTCACGTAATTACTTCTTTCGTGTGTGAGAGTACCCGAAATCTACTCTCTTAGCAAATTTCCTGTATTCAATATAGTTTTTTAAAAATTATTTATTTATTTATTTGGCTGTGCCTGGTCTTAGTTGCAGCACGCGGGGTCTTCATTGTGGCATGCGGGCTCTTTTAGTTGCGGCATGCAGGATCTAGTACCCCAACCAGGGGTCAAACCCAGTCCCCCTGCATTGGGAGCTCAGAGTCTTAACCACTGCACCACCAGGGAAGTCCCTCAATATAGTTTTATAATAGTCCCCCCTTATCTGAAGGGGATATGTTCTAAGACCCCCCAGTGGATGCCCGAAACCGTGGATAGTACCAAACTCTATATGCACTATGCTTTTTTTCAATATATACATGCCTGTGATAAAGTTTAATTTATAAATTAGGCACAGTAAGAGATTAACAGTAACTAACAGTAAAGTAGAATAATTATAACAATATACTGTAATAAAAGTTATATGAATGTGGTCCCTCTCTCTCAAAATATTGTACATATTTAATACCTTTTCCATCTTACCTAAGCACTTATTGTGCAGTGTGGCCATAACATTGCAGTTTGAGATGCAACAGCAACACTAGCATGAATTTCTTTTTCTTCTTCACAATTTCATTAGTAGAAGATTCATTCTTACCACAGATCTTAGCAATCTCAGCGTACGACTTTTTCTTTCCTTATTAAGTCGAGAACTTTCACCTTTTTACTTCAAAGTAGCAGTTTACAGCTTCTCTTTGGCATATCCAAATTGCCAGCATCACTCCTCTTGTGCCCCGGGGCCATTATTAAGTAAAAGAAGGGCTACTTGAACACAAGCACTGTGATAGCACGACAGTAGATCTGATGGCTGCGAAGGCTACTAAGTGACTAACAGGCAGGACTTGCTAGACAAAAGGATGATTCATGTCCCAGGCAGGACAGAGAGGGAGGGTGTGGGACTTCATCACGGTACTCAGAACGGTGCTGCAATTTAAAATTTATGAATCATTTATTTGTGGAATTTCCTGTTTAATATTTTCCGACCACAGTTGACCACAGGTAACTGAAACCATGGAAAGCGCAACCACAGATAAGGGGGGATTACTGTATTCACTAGTCATCATGCTCTACATTAGATCTCTAGAACTAATCATTTTACAGGATGTGACTGTGTACCTTTTGATGGACATCTCTTCATTTCTCCCACTTCTCCATCCCTACTAACCTTCGTTCTACTCTCCGCTTATATATATTCGGCTTTTTAAGATCCTACGTTAAGCGAGATCATGTAGCTTTTTTTCTTTCTTAGCAGGTTCTTAAAATGAAGCTGTAGTCTTAAAATGAAGTCTGAAGTCTGTGCCCCTAGTGACATAGCAAGGTCCAGTAACTCAGATGCTCCTCAAGGGACTGTCAATTCTGTTTTTAAATGTTCTAGCCTTGTGTAGCATTCTTTCCATTAAGTGCGTGTGTGTAGTGTGTGTATTGCAATAGCAGGATGATCCTCTAGTGCTTTATATCACTCTACTCTTCCCCTACATCTTTGAGAATGATTCTACAGGGTTTGTAAACAGTTTATCCTGCTTCCTAAATTACTCCTTTTCCTTCTGTACCTCACAAAGGACTATGATTTTTGTCCTGAATGTCTTCTTTCCTTAAACTTACAGTTTGATTTCTGACCCAGACATTTAGTTTTCTAACTTATTTCTCCAGGGTTTGTATTGTATTTCTTTCTTAACAAGAGATATGAAATTAGTTTGTTCTGAACCTGCCAGAATTAGCCACTGCTCAACAAAGCCTCTCCGCTGTCACCTTTCTTGGTTGAAGGCTCAGCTGGAAGGCATCTCCTGTAGCTCAGCCTTCAACCAGGCCTGGACTTGACCTACTATTGCACTGTGTGCTCCTTTAATATTTTCTCTCTGCTGGGCCTTCCTTTAGAGCTTTAATTTCCTAATTTTCTCAGACATGTTCCCTTTCAGAACAAGCAATTCCTATGTTCCCACATACAGAAACTGGTGCCTTGAAACTCCCTCAATAATTCTTCGAGTCTGATACTGACCTTCCTCATTTTCTCCTCTGAAATCTATCTAGATTTCCTGCCGCCACTCTGAAGAGTTGTTTTAAATTTTAGGGGGATCCAGTCTTTAAAGTTCCCAAGACAATGTCTCAAATGCCTCCATCTAAGGGACAAGAGCTTAGCAAGTTGCTTTTCTTAAACAACATTAGAAAAGTTGCCTCTTAATAGTGCCCTAAATCCTGGCCTTCCCTGGGGCAACCATTCCGGTTTGCTCCCTAGGATTTTGCCTTTCTTCATTGGGCCCCAGTCAATGTTCTGACAGGACAAAACTAAGGCAGTGCCTCCCCTCCCCTTCTAATGACCCCAAGAGACTTAGTTTAACGGGCATCTCCATTTTTCTTTAATATTTTTTATATGCTCCATCCTTAAAATTTTCATCTCCCTTTTATAAAAGTCTTGCTTCTTCTATAGGATCTCCACTGTTTTCCTTAAGAAATTCCTTCTCTCCTAGTTTAATCAGCCTGTCTCTGTTTATTATTGTGTTTTAATTTTTATTATGCCATGTGTTTCAAACCTCTACAGTTTATCTTTGAATTCCTACACAGACCAGACTATGTGAGACAGATTATTCCAGGCACAGAATTCTTTTATTGTCTTTCTAATTATTGAGTCTGCAATAATTTCATTGAGTGCTCTACTGCAATCTCCCCAGAATGGTATGTCTCATTATAATTGGTGCTCTGGTCCTTTTTTGTTTGTTTGTTTTCTTGAAAATAATAACATCTACCACAGATTGGATCTCAATTCAGGTCTGAACTCATGTAATTTTCAAGTCCAAAGTGCATAGGAAAGCACATGATAGGAAAAGTTTAACAACTAGCTGGGAGTTAGGATAGGGAAAAACCCTGATGTGTAGGGTTTACCGATTTCAAAAGCATAAATGCTCCCATCATGGCCAATTTCAAGCTACCAATGTGATATCAACCACTTCACAAAATTACTGAAAATTTAACAGTCAGCTCTCATGAGTTAATACAAACTAGCTTTTGCATACCACTGGGTGACCCCTTGGCCTGTGAGTAAGCCACATAAATCCAAGATGTCTAAGATTTGTTCCTTTGAAGTTCTCTATAATCTTGGTAGCAAAATGGAATTTGAAACACCAATCTAAGGCTACCTAGCTAGGCCTATTTCTAAATGTTTAAACCTGGAACCTCTGCTAGTGCTCTGTAATTCATGTGGAATTCACTTCTGCCTTCAGCTTAAAATCAGCAAATACTGTTCTGTTCAAGAATGGCTCAGAAGATTTAATCCTGCCTCTGCCTGATACCTGGTCCAGGTGTAGATCCAGATCGACTTGGTGATCTGCATTTTCAAGTCCCCACCACTTGATTCAGATGTCACCTTGGCCTGGGCCTCTGCTGAAGCTTACAGCCTGCTGAGCAGTTGCTTTTGCTAAATGCAGAGCAGGGCTAGATGATGTTTGCTTATGGCCTCATGTGTGTAGGCCTTGCCTTTCTGAAAACGGTCACACACACATGTGTACAAAGCCCCTATAAGCTGAAGAAACTCACTAAGGTGAACATCTCCTATGGCCACAGCCTAGCATAGTAACCCCAAAGCATAGATTTATCCACCTTGGGCATCTAAGAGCCTCTTTATTCATATGTTCTTTTCTCCTAAATTATATTTCTTACTTGTTTCTTAATGTTGGGATTCAAGGGGTTCAATAAATAGCATACCTCTATACTGACCCATTCAATAAATGAGATAAGAGGATGGCTGATGGAGATCAAATGTCACCTTTTTACTGGTAAAATTGAACTGGAGAATATGGCTTATATCTGTGGGCAAATGGGTTTCGTAATTCTGAACCCCAGAACCTAAGGCATAGGCAGCGGTTACCCAGGGCCATCCTCCCCATACCAACAGGGCAGGACTATAAAACCTGTAGAATGAAGTAGAGTAAAATGTGCACTTTTTGCCTGGAGTCACTCTCCCAAGAAAGGAGAGAAAGGAGCCAAGCCATGCAGCTTCGTTTCCTTATGTAAGCCTCACCAATAATTTGCTCCTCTTCCTGTGGCAAGAACATGAGAGGTTGTGCTAAACATCATTATAAGGGTATAAGCGTTTTGACTTATAATAAACCATGTATTGCTTCCCGGTTTTCTTCCTATTAACAACAATGCTGCAGTGCAAATCTTTATCCCTATATCCATATGCAATGTGCAAGAATGTATCCCCAGATTTGCTGGGTCATATCATGTTATGTGATACATACGGTTAAATTGCTCTCCACAATGGTTGAACCAGTTTATATTTTCACCATTAAAATATGAGTTCCCATTGATCTATGTCCATGCCAAGGCTTGAAATT
This sequence comes from Balaenoptera ricei, assembly GCF_028023285.1. Taxonomy (NCBI): domain Eukaryota; kingdom Metazoa; phylum Chordata; class Mammalia; order Artiodactyla; family Balaenopteridae; genus Balaenoptera; species Balaenoptera ricei. The sequence goes on from NC_082648.1 coordinate 75,428,860, forward strand.
GTTAAACACACACACACAAGCCCATCTACTGGGTATAAAAAAGATATCTCAATATAAAAGCGGTATCTCAATATGGCTTTAATTTGTACTTCCATTTTCCTGGCGAAACTGAATTTCATTCATATTTACTTGCCATTCATATTTCCTTTTATATGATTTGCTCATTCATATTTTTTGCTTATACTTCCTTATTTTGTTTGACTTCTTACTGATTTTTTTTTTTTTTTTTTTTTAAATTTATTTATTTATTTATATTTTATTTTTGGCTGTGTTGGGTCTTCGTTTCTGTGCGAGGGCTTTCTCCAGTTGTGGCGAGCGGGGGCCACTCTTCATCGCGGTGCGCGGGCCTCTCACCGTCGCGGAGCACAGGCTCCAGACGCGCAGGCTCAGTAGTTGTGGCTCACGGGCTTAGTCGCTCCGCGGCATGTGGGATCTTCCCAGACCAGGGCTCGAACCCGTGTCCCCTGCGTTGGCAGGCAGATTCTCAACCACTGCGCCACCAGGGAAGCCCTTCTTACTGATTTTTAAAGGGCTTTTTTTCTTTCTTTTAAAAGTCTGAATACAAATCTAAGGTCCGTTATACATGTTGTAAATCTCTCTCTTTTTTGTATTTTCTAACTGTCTCCCTGTACTGCATTTTAGGGGTTTTGTTCTGGGGGGAGGGGGCACAGGGCTATATTTTCCTGTTGACTCATTCTCTTTTCTCCTGAATCTAATCTTCTGTTTAACCCATCAATCAAAATTTAAATATCAGCCAGAATGGGAAGAAGAAAAAGAAACTTTATATCAAATGCACTGCATAGCAAACAACTTTATAAACATCCTGTTTGACTTAAGTTCTTCAACTTCCTTTCTTGGCCACAAGCCTTTGAGTCTACTCCTTTCTTTAAATTCTTCTCTCGTTTAACCTCTCCTAATTGCCTTTAATTCCCCAAGGAATTCATCTCAGCCCCTAAGTCACACTGTCTGCTCTGAAAGGCAAAAGTCTTGAAGTTAACTAAACCCAAATGCCTTAGAAGGCAATTTGATGACATATTTTCCATATTTTTAAGCAGCATCTCAAAATATTCACTGAGCAAAAGGGAGGGTTCTGCTGTATTGTGGTTACCAGTAAGGTAGTCAGGACTTGCTCAGCACTGAGGTAATTACAGTGCTTAGAAAGGGGAAGGCCCCAGCAAGTCAGGATGGGTTGGTCACCCTATTCTGCTGTCAAGAAAAATTATACATATTTTTCTCCATAACAATTTCACTTGTTATTTTTCTAGGATAAATTTCTGCATATGGAAAAAGTAGGCAAAATTGCATTCATTGCTTAAGGATTTTCACCAGTGTTGAAAAAAGTATCCTTCTAATATAACTGAACCTGGTTTCAATCCCATAGGCAGGAACAATCATTTCTAGAATTTTTTGATGGGCCAGAATAGAATCCTCAGCATTGGAGAGCCACAGTACTTTCGAGACTATTCATCTGAACAGATGAGGAAACTGAACAACACTGTCCCCCACTTTTGTAGGACATTTAAGCATCTCTGGCCCGTGCACAGAACCCCTCTCCTCCACTCACAAACACACATCATTGCGAAAAACTCCATGTCTATAGTACCATCTCCAGCAGTCCAAAGCCATTTACTTAATAGTTACCCTGGGCTGGTTATTCTATACCAGGTATCGTGTAAGATACTATAGCTGTCAAATGAATTAGAAAAACTCACTGCCTTCAAACCTCATCTATTTACTGGAGACAAGCATAGAAACAATACTTAAAATATCTGTAGTCTAAACTTTAACTTTTCTAGAACTATTACATATTTCTGGTGCACTGAGGAAGTAAATAATAATAGTTATTTTTCCTTAATAATTAGAATATTATGTGTATTTCTATTTTAACTCTAACTTGTAAATTTCTTAAGTTCCTGGAATATGAGGTTTGTACTCCTGGCAATTATTATATCCATTGTGAATCCATTTTCCAATACACTCAAATTCAAAAAGGAAACTGGATTTTAAAATGTACTCTTGGGCTTCCCTGGTGGCGCAGTGGTTGAGAGTCTGCCTGCCAATGCAGGGGACACGGGTTCGAGCCCTGGTCTGGGAAGATCTCACATGCCGCGGAGCAACTAGGCCCGTGAGCCACAACTAGTGAGCCTGCGCGCCTGGAGCCTGTGCTCCACAAAGGGAGAGGCTGCGATAGTGAGAGGCCCGCGCACCGCGATGAAGAGTGGCCCCCGCTTGCCACAACTGGAGAAAGCCCTCGCACAGAAACGAAGACCCAACACAGCCATAAATAAATAAATAAATAAATAATTTTTAAAAAATTAAAAAGAAAATAAAAATAAAACCTAAAATTTCTTCTAAAAAAATAAATAAATAAAATATACTCTCCATTTTATAAAAAATTATCTTTGTGGTGATACTGATAATGATTCTAATGGTGGACCATAGACTTTTTATTAAGTAAGTGGCTTTTGTACTAATGAAAGTTTGTTATAAACTTAGAGGAAGCCGATGTAAGTACATTTCACTTTTTAACTGGCCAGAGAACAGGGCTCCTGATGAGCATCTTCGTAGGTCTCATATATTTACACAGAAATTGCCAACATAGATTTAAAAAAGAAAAAATGATAGCCCCACAAAGGAGTAAAAACACAAACAAGTTGTGTGGTTAAATGGGGGGAAAAAACCCAAACCAATATGTGTCAGTGATGCACACCTTCACATTATTTGAGCTTTTGACTTTTATATATTTTTCGTACCATCTGTTCTTCTTTTCCCCCTAGACAAGAACCTCTGAGAAGGCAGTTTCCTCAACTGCCCTGGAGCACCTGGCACCCCAGATCTCTGACCACTGGAGGGCTAGAGGTCACTGGAATATTCCAACTCAGAGTCTCTGATATTTTTGTCTCAACCTTGCAGTTGGCAATAATTCTAAAACATGCTACTCCCTTTCCTGTGAGGAAAGGCAGCCTTTCTGAACACAATTGAACCTTTCTTTGGGGATTCTGAAGATCGGTGCCCCAGGGACATCCTCTGGAACAGCAGTTTCCTTTGTCCAAAACCATAACTGTGGAAGGTGTGGGAGGTTGACCTTCTTAAACTGAATCCTTTATACCATATGGTTTTCATAAGTTTCCTTTCTTCCAAAAGAGGAGCACAAAAAAACAATCTAGAGACATTAAACCCTGATCAATTTAAACAAACATTTTGTAGGACCTCAAATTGTAAATGCTTATCACCTGCTCATTCTGGGTTCTATTTTTCAGCCTCCATTGGAGAATTAGTCACAGGCATCACCTTTGTTAAAGGATTTGCGTAGCTCTTCTCAGCCACCAACTTCTCTCCTAATATGGCCAGTTGCTTTGCAAGAGCATGAACTAGACTCAGCTATGGATGGATTCACACACATCCATCTTTGCTGAAAAAACTAACAGCTCAATGAGCTTGGACTTCTATTGCTTTTTCAACATATGAAAGATTCCACTAAATATTTTGCCATCTACTTGGCACTGAGCCCTTAGGTAAACAGTTCAGTTCAGCCAACATTTCTCAAATGCTAACCTACCACAGCAAGTGCCTACCATTTGGTCTCAGTGTGTTAGAGGAAACTGAGAAATTAGATCACAAACCAGCTCTACAGCCCTAACTAGCAGGACACCTTGAGCAGGAGGAGGGCACTGAGCTAGAGCCACTGTTGGAGAGCAGGGCCAGCCTCCGTTTGGTGTTCTGAGAGATGCTCCAAGGTCTCTCCAGAGCCGTCTTCTCCTTAACCTGGTATAAAATTCCTACTAATAAAGTCCACTCCCCTGGGACATCAATAAACACGTCCCTATTCAACTGATTTGTTTGTCTTCCTCTAGGTACTTGTAAGCTGCTTAAGAGCTGCATAAAAATATTCATTAATGTTTGCTTAATTAATTAATTGAATGTATTTGAATCAAATTATCTCTAGAAGCCCCCCTTAAAATGTTACCTGGAGAAGGAGGAAAATTTCAAGATTCATAGTCTTTCTTTCTCCTACTGCATCTCTTGAACTTTTGACACTTCATAGCCTGAGAGTCTCAGGGCATCTGTTGTTTGAATTGTCATCTTCCCTGAGCCTCCAGAACTAACAGATCAACTATTTCCAAAAGCAGCGATGGCCATAGGCAAAAACTGTGATGTACATAATGTGCATCTATGGCAACAATTTGCTTCTTTTCTCCTCACCTTCTAGACTCCCACCAAATGTTTCCAGAATTATTTAAAATTATGAACAGACAGCCAACCTATATGGGCAAAAAAATCATTGGGAGAGTAACTCTGTGACAAGTGTTCTATTTATTTCATCATTAATCTTAACAACAATTTAGGAAGAAGATGTTGTTAACCTCATCCTGCTCATGAGAAATGTGGAGGCTCAGAGAGAGGTTGACTTGCTCACCCAAGGCCACAGAGCAGGCAAGTGACAGTCAGGCTTTGCATCTAAGACTGACTTCAAAGTCTTCATACTTTTGTTTTCAGTCAATGCCAGTTTTATCTTGAGGGTTTTAGATTAGGTGACCTTGAGTTTTCTTTCTGGGTGGACCTTTCAGGACTTGTGTTTCATTATCTCATTTGTCAGTATTTTAACATCTACTTGGCCCATGAGTAAACTGAGATCCAGAGAGGTGAAGTGACTTGCCTCAGGCCAGCAGGAGACTCCTTGTAGCCTCAGGACTAGAGCCCAGTTTCTAATATCCTTCCCCAGTGTAGTTAACATCCAACATTCTTTTTTGTTTGTTTGTTTCTCCATTCACTCTTTTTCTTTTAATTGAAGTATAGTTGATTTACAATGCTGTGCCAATCTCTGCTGTACAGCAAAGTGACTCAGTTATACGCATATAGACATTCTTTTTTTATGTTATTTTCCATTATGGTTTATCACAGGATATTGAATATAGTTCCCTGTGCTATACAGCAGGACCTTGTTGTTTATCCATTCTAAATGTAATAGTTTGCATCTACCAACCCCAAGTTCCCAGTCCATCCCTCTGCCTTCTCCCCACCTCCTTGGCAACCTCAAGTCTGTTCTCTATAACATCCAACATTCTTAACCTAGCCTGCTAATCCCTGATCTTTCTGGCTTCTTCTCTCTTTCCAACATCAATAAATGCCATTTCCCCCCACGATTCCTTACATTATGCCCATGATGACTACAATTACCAGATCCTTTCCCACTTCAGTACATGTGTTATTCCTTCTGTCTGTCTGACTTGCCTGTGCCCTCTCTTGCCAATTACCCTTTAGGGCTAAGTTCAGATATCACTTCCTAAAAGTAGCCTTCCTTAACTATTCCCTCCCCCACCCCACACATAGGATTGCCAGATGAAATACAGAAAACTGTTAAATTTGAATTTCAGGTAAACAAGAAATAAGCTTTTAGTATATCTCAGATACTGTATAAAGTATGCTAATACTAAAAGATTTGTTGTCTATCTGAAATTCAAATTTAGCTGGATGTCCTGTAGTTTTATCTTCTCAGTCTGGCCACACTACATACATTTCCAGATGAGGTTTGTCCCCCTTGTTATACACTCTTGAGAGTATGACTGAAAAATAGGCAAAGGACTTCTTCCAAAGAAGACATACAAATGGCCAACAGATGAAGGAAATGATGTTCAACATCACTAATCTTGAGGGAAATGCAAATCAAAACCATAATAAGATATTGTCTTACACCTCCTATCAAAAAACAAAAGATAAGTATTGGCAAGGATATAGAGAAAAGTGAACACTTGTAACACTGTTGGTGGGAATTAAAATGGTGCAGTTGCTATGCAAAACAGTATGGATGGTCCTCCAAAAGTTAAAATTAGAACTACCATATGATCCAGTAAGCCCACTTCTGAGTATATATCCAAAATATTTGAAATTAGGATCTTGAAGAGATATCTGTACTCTCCTATTCATTGTAGCATTATTTACAATAACTAAGATATGGGAAAAAAACTAAATGTCCATTGACACATGAATGAATAAAGAAAATTTGGTATATACATACAATGGAATATTAATCAGTCTTAAAAAACAGGCAATCCTGCTGTACGTGACAACATGGCTAAACCCAGAGGACATTATGCTGTGAAATAAGGCAGTCACAGGATAAATACTGCGTGATTCTACTCATATGAGGTATCTAAAATAGTAAAATAGTCAAACTCACAGAAACAGAGAGTAGAATGTTAGTTGCGAGGGGTTGAGAGAGGGCAAAATGGGGAGCTGCTGTTTAACAAGTGTAAAGTTTCAGTTATACAAGATGAATAAGTTCTAAAGGTATGCGGTAAGCATTGTGCCTATAGTCAACAAAATTGTGTTGTGTACTTAAAAAATAGTTAAAAGGGTAGATTTCATGTTAAGTGTTCTTACCACACACACACACACAAAGTACCATAAGCTTCTCCTTCACAGTACTTAACAAAATTATACTTAATGAATTTTTTTATGATGCCTTGTTTACAAATGGTCTCTATGCCACCCTAGACTCTAGGCTCCTTGAGAGACAAGACTGTGTCTATTTCGTTAATTACTATTTCCCCTGCCCTTAGCACAGTGTCCTTCACATAGTCAATGCTCAATAAATACTTGTTGCATGAAAGAACAATTGAGGAAGTTGGAAGGAAGGAAGGAAGGGGAGGGAAAGAAAGAAAGAAAGAAAGAAAGAAAGAAAGAAAGAAAGAAAGAAAGAAAGAAAGAAAGAAAAGAAAGAGAGAGAGAGGGGGAGAAAGAAAGGAAGAAAGAAAGAAGAAGGAAGGAAGGGGAAAGAAAGAAAGAAAGAGGAAGAAAGGAAGAAGGAAGGAAGAAAGGAAGGAAAGAAGGAAGGGAAGGAAAGAAAAGAAAGAAGAAAGGAAGAAAAAGAAAGAAATAAGAGTTATCTTAGTTTTCTCCTATCTCTGATAGGGAGAGTTCACATTAATATGTGTGTAGCATCATGACTGCAGCAAATTATTACAACTGTCATTTAAGGCTGATAGACCTAGGGCCCAGGCACAGCACATATATACAACATCTTCATTTCTTCCTCGCTCTCTCCTTCCCTGCCTTCCTTACCTTACCACAGCGTCTATTTGCATGTGTTGATGTGCTTGGAAATTTCTTTCGAATAGGAAAATTTTGGCACATCAAGTTATAGCCATTTTTAAAAGTCATCTCCACTCAGCTTCAAGGGCAGAGGATGTGGAGAAGTGGGAGCCAGATCAGGAAGAACTAAAAAGGCAGATGAGGTGACTGCAGCTGACCAATTCACTTGCGGGCTCATGAGAGGCACCCATTTGGTACACACAGAAATACTGAGAACTCTTTGAGTGGCCCTAATGTAAGGCAAGCAAGTTTGAAATTTTTAAGAGGGCTCTGAAACAATGTGATTCGATTTTACAAAAAAAAAAGTAACCCTTTGTAGCCACAGGCTAATGAGGAATCCTTCCAATTGAGCTATTGGTAGAAATAATATTTATAACATTTTCTAGGTTTTTCTTCTAACCGTTTTCAACCTTATTCTGCTAAAGTTGCCTAATTACTAAGAATAGTTCTCTTTACACCTCAAGATGTCCAGGAGGTTGGGTCATATAGTGTGTTCCCTGTATAGCTTCTAAAGTTTGCAAAACTTCCTAAACCCCACTAAACCAGATCCTGCAAATCTATTCACTTCTCTCTCATACTCTCATATTTTAAATACCTCCCCCGCCTAGACTCCACCCCAGAACATTTTTGTCAGCCAAGTTTAATCTATATGATACCTAATCCTTTGTTTCCTGATTTCCCTCCACCTTGCCTCAGGCATAAATGATGACAGGTTTGCCTAAACAAATGCAGTTAAGAATATTTCTTACAGAACCAAACCAAACCAAACTGCATCATGATGCACTGGGCTCTGACTTACATTGGGAAAGACAGATTCCAAGAGGTTGAAACAGAAAGAATCAGCGCAGAGGGAGGAGGAGCCCGCCAAAAATGAACGTTAATGTTCCAAATTACACGTTGGTCTGCCAGTTCCCTTCTGTCCCTGGAGAACAAGCGCAGTCACTTAATTCCTCATTAGTTTCCTCAGGCCCAGCCCCAAGTTGCCTTTAGAAGTGAACTGGCTCCATGGCAACCAGGAAAACAAAGCCTGAGGAAGATTTTGCAAAGCTAAACCCGAGAGAAGCTGTGCCAAGTAAACATTAGATATTTGTAGAAGTATTTTGTTCTGACCCATGGCAGTTTCCTGTGTACATATTGCAGGAACAATGCCCTCTACAACTCTTCCAAATACCCTCAACTTGTGTTTCATTACAGAAGAGTCTTAAGTCTTTTTTTCTTTTAATTTAATTTTATTTATTTTTTATACAGCAGGTTCTTATTAGTTATCCATTTTACACATATTAGTGTATACATGTCAATCCCAATCCCCCAGTTCATCCCACCACCACCACCCCCCCCACCGCTTTCCCCCCGTGGTGTCCATACGTTTGTTCTCTACATCTGTGTCTCTATTTCTGCCCTGCAAACCAGTTCATCTGTACCATTTCTCTAGGTTCCACATATATGCGTTAATATACGATATTTGTTTTTCTCTTTCTGACTTACTTCACTCTGTATGACAGTCTCTAGATCCGTCCACGTCTCTACAAATGACCCGTTTTCGTTCCTTTTTATGGCTGAGTAGTATTCCATTGTATATATGTACCACATCTTCTTTATCCACTCATCTATTGACAGGCATTTAGGTTGCTTCCATGACCTGGCTATTGTAAATAGTGCTGCAATGAACATTGGGGTGCATGTGTCTTTTTGAATTATAGTTTTCTCTGGGTATATGACCAGTAGTGGGATTGCTGGGTCATATGGTAGTTCTATTTTTACTTTTTTAAGGAACCTGCATACAGTTCTCCATAGTGGCTGTATCAATTTACATTCCCACCAACAGTGCAAGAGGGTTCCCTTTTCTCCACACCTTCTACAGCATTTGTTGTTTGTAGATTTTCTGATGATGGCCATTCTAACTGTTGTGGAGCCTGAAGTCTTATAGGCTCAAAACTCTGCTCTATAGAACATTAACATCTACAGAAAGATGTTAATATATAGTCCATGAAAAAAGGATCCCGTGATAAAAGATGCTAAGAAATGTTACAGTGTAGACGATAGATAGATAGATAGATAGATAGATAGATAGATAGATAGATAGATATCTTTGAGATTCACAAAACTCCTTAGCTCACTAAAGGATCTGAAAAAAAACATTCAGGAAAAAAACTTGTATAACTTTTCATAGTGTTCTCTATGTTATTAGATCCAAAAATTATTTTCAACTTCAAGGGAACATATTTAAAAAAATCTTACCACAAAATACTGTATTAGTTTCCTAGTGCTGCTTTGACAAATTATCACAAACTGGGTGACTTAAAATAATAGACATTTATTCTCTCACAGTTCTGGAGGCCAGAAGTCCAAATTAAGGTGTCCTCAGGTCCCTGCTCCCTCCCGAAGCCCTTGGGTGCACCTGGCTTGTGGCTGCATCTCTCCAGTTGCTGCCTTCATGGGCACAGGGCCTCCTTCTCTTTTCTGTGTGTCTCTCCCCACTTATCAGGACATACATGATTGCATTTAGGGCACTCCCTCACAATTCTGGATAAACTCCTCCTCTCAGTATCCATGCAGGTTAATATTAACTCTTGCCACATAAAGTAATATTCAAAGGTCCTGGGGATTAGGATGTGGACATATCTTTGGGGGACCACCGTTCAACCCACTACAGTTGTTAACTGATAATTGCTGATAAATGTAAAATTGTTATCTTTAACTCAATTCAACTTAATTCTACTCAGCAATCATCTAATGATGGAATAATACTTATGCATAGTGATAATAAATCTCACAGCACTTATCACTATGCATAGTATTATTCCACTGCCATGTTAATCTACTCCACCAGGCTGTGAATTGATTAAGGTGGTGACCAGGACCTGAATCATTTTATGATCAGGCCTAGGACAGTGCCTGGCTCGTACTAAAAGCTCATTAGATGAGTAGACTTGAGCTGAATTGAGTATGTGAGTTAAAATCAGAGCAGAACTGAGGAAGTGATTAGCTCTTTCTGGGGAAGTTAGGAGGGCTTCTCAAAGGAGGAGATTCTTCAGCTGAGATTTGAAGGATGAGATGCAATTTGCCAGCCAAAGCAGGAAGGGAATTCCAGGTGAAGGGAACACCATGGTCAAACACACAGAGGTATGAAATCGCATGACGATTTAGAAAACTGTCGTGAAGACTAATTGAAAAAATGCACGTAAAACTATTTGCACAGTACCCGATACTTAGTAGTGTGACTGTTTTTCCTGGAGTGAGGAGAGTGGACTCAGGAGAAGACACTAAAGACATAGGCAGAGACCAGACTGCACTGGACTTACTGTGCCATTCTGCTCATCTTAGACTTCACCTTAAAGACAATAGAGAAGCATTGTAGTAACGTGGGAGTAATGCGATCAGATTTTTGTAAGGGTTTTCATGCTTTATTATATATATATAGAAGTGGAAAGTCTTAAAATACATGTTATAAAAATATATCTAAAATTTATATTTTAATGACAAGATTTAAGATTACAAGTGGAAGGCAGGAAGAGAAAGAGAATATTTGCAGAACATCCTCCACAAAGACAGCCATGCATATGGCTACTTAGAAAAATTGCCCTGCGTGTACGATATTCCCAAGCATCAGGAGCTCTGGTCGCCACCCTCCACAAATTCTCTCCTTCAAGAACCTGAGGCCCACATTTCCTTTGGGTCCATATGCCTTAGGTGAAATTACCCAGTAACCTTGCCTTTGTGTTAATACATATGCAAGTCATCTATTTGAGAAAATACCAGATAACTATCGATATATTGAAGTTATATATGTACTAGCATACATTTTTCATCAGGTGCTCTTCTTTTTAAGGCATGTATGTTTGTGTCATGCGCATCCACATGAACATGGAACATGGCTAGCATAGAGGAAACCCAGGAAGGTTCTAGAAGAATGGTCTTTAGGAGATTATGTACACAAATAAATAGAAATAAACCTGTTAACAGTCAAATAGGTAGTTGTTTTGGAGAAAAAGAATGAAATTAGTCAATAGCTAGATGGCTGGTTGGCTGACTTTGTTCATTAAAACAAACATACACAAAATATTGAGTAGAGTTCCTGTGCTATACAGTAGGTCCTTGTTGATTATCTATTTTATATATAGTAGTGTGTATATGTTACTCCCAAAGTCCTCACTTATGCCTCCCCCCACATTTCCCCATTGGTAACCATAAGTTTTTTTCTATGTCTGTGATTCTGTTTCTGTTTTGTAAATAACCTATATGGGAAAAGAATCTGAAAAAGAATATATATGTGTAACTGATTCACTTCTCTGTACACCTGGAACTAACACAATATTGTAAATCAACTATACTTCAATAAAAAATAAATTAATTTAAAAAAACATACACAATAGTTAGTCTGCAGAGACTCCCGTGATCATTGGGAAGCAACTGCACCGTTTAAATGGGACTGAATTTTTTGGATATGCCTCCGTACATGCCTTCCAAAGCCTCATTGAGTGTAATTCCCAGTTTTGAGCATCTGGCACTTGAAATAGCACCCTAGAACATTTGTTTCTCATAATAGCCTCCTCCTGAAAAATGGCCTTGTTTTAATGATACTGGCATGTTGTCTGGAGCTGAACCTAGGCTTGGCTGTCCAACCCCTCTTGCCAGTGAAACATTTTCACGTGGTAACCTTCATTTGCAAGGGCTTACAGTTCACAAAGCTGAATTTTGATGGAAATGATTGAGTTTTCACATGGTTCCTTTAGATCTCAGCTTGAATTTCATTTCCTCATAGAGGTCTTCCCCAACCACTTCATCTGAAATAGCGCCCCCCACACCCCAGTGCATCTTTATCACTCACTGCACTCTGTGCCTTGACCAGACACCTCTTATCACAGTCTCTAATGTTGTGTTCGTTTTTGTGTCCATGCGTACATAAATTCCTTGAGGTCAGCACCTTCTCTGTCTTGTTCAACTTTGTATTCCCAACACATTGAATAGTAACTGGCATAGTTGTTGATCAATAAATATTTCTTAAATGAATGAATGAATGAAGAGTGGAGTGACAGAATAACTAAACTGATAAAAGGGCCAGAATTGATGCTACCAGGAAAGAGTTAAAATATTACCTTTTGGGAAATGGGTCAATCAGAATAGTAATTTACCACAGGAAAATATCAGGCTTAAATGGACACTTGTAGAATGAGTTCTCATTTGGACTCTTTGAAGGAGTTCCTCCAATAACTTTTACTTTTGACACTTAACAAATGTCCATATACTGGTCACAAAGAAAGTTCTATACAAGGAAGAACCAGATTGGATCTCCCAAGACCTGATCTTCATAATGCAAATGAACTTTGGGGGCTGGGGCACTTTTCTAAAGAAAAGAGAAGTTCTCTTACTTGCAAATGACAGAGATCAAACAGAATTAACACCCATAAATACATGTGATATTGTCATACGTGATATTGTGATTTACAATAAGAAATACATATTCGGTCTTTGTCCAGTTTCTGGCACAGAGCTCCTAAAACCCTTGGAATTTCCTAAGTGATGAGAACAATGAAGGTGTTTTTGTTATGTTAATGAGGTGGCTTTGGGGCCCACCTAAGGATGGGGGCTGGTTACCAGGAGAACCAACCAATATATTTTTTTTTTTTTTATACAACAGATCCAACCAATATTTTTAATGACTATTTAAACAAAGACAAAGAAGGTATGCTTACCAATTTTTCAGATACCAGAAAATTGCAGTGATTTCTTTGATGATAATCAGAATTCAAAAAGTAGACAAAAGGGTCAAAACTGAAAAATCCAACACTTCAGCCCAGAGGAAAAGTTTAACTGCCAGATTAAAGAATGACTATGCAATGGTTGTTGTAAAAAGATGAAGAATTTTAATCACCTGCAAATTTGATATGAACTAGCCCCAGTGGAATTTCCAGAAAACATCACAGATTCACAGCTATCTAGGACTGTAATTTCAAAGCTGAATCAGACAAAGGCTGGCTTAATTAATATTTTTGAATGACTGAAAAAAGGAACAATTTAATGAATGAAACAACTAACCAACATGATTTTGAGGCTCTACTGGGCAAAACTGGTCATTCAAAGAATTATATAAAGTATTTCCTCACAATCCTAAGTGCAAATATGTGATAGGTTGCTTTATGAAGTAAACTCCCCAAATCTGTCCTTATTAAAGAGAGTGGCAGCCTCCCTTACAAAGAAACCGTGAATTGCATGAGAGGATTGAGCCAGAAAACTTCCAAGGCTCCCTCCACCTCTAGGAGGCTCTAGAACAAATTTTTCATGGAGGAAGAATAGATATCATAACCACAAGAGGGATCCTTTTCCCAGACCAGAAGGGAGACTGATGAGCTCTTTCTTTCTCCCTAGGTCAAAAAAAGAATATATTAGTTAAGAATCAAAATGTCCTTGATAAAATGCCAGCTCTTCCACCAAAAAATTGTAGACTTTGGGCAATTAATCTCTCTAAGCCCCAGTTTTCTCATCTGTAAATTGGGAATAATATTATCTACTTGACAAGGTGGTGTCCTTACTAAAGAAGATAAAGAATATGGTGGCCAGCATTCACTAAAAGTGCAGTACACTGAGTTCAAGGTGGAGCCTGTGTGTTCAAGCACATGCCAAGACTGTGTCCCTGGGGGCAGTCCCTTATCTGTTACCCTGCCCTTCTAAAAAAAATACATCAAATTGCATTTAATTATTCTACCTTCTTTATGGTCTCTTATATATACATCTTTCTTTCTCTCTAAACTAATGGTTTAGCTTTTTTTATTTACCACTAGTAAAGTCACTGATCTTTAAGATACATAGAGAACCATACACACATGCACATGCACACGCACACACTGATATATATTTTTATGAAACCCTGAATAATTCTGTTTTGGAAATGTGTGTTCACCAAGTCAAGCCAGTTACAGATAAGCATTTCCCTCAATTATTTACAACTAAAATTTTCTCACACCCAGAATTCAGACCACATTTGCAAGTCTATGATAGTACGATTTCTCTTGGGCACACAGATTTTGTAATACAGTAAGAATTCACAGGAATATCTAAAAGTTAAAAACATCTCGAGTACAATTTTGCATTTTGTTTGTGGGAACATTATATGTTTAAAAACAGGGATTTGCAAGTTTGCTATGTAAAAGACAAACCAATATTTGTGGTTCTTTCATAGTTTCTGTCAAATGTCTCATAGGAGCCTCTGAGATCACCTTTAGAGTGATGGGGAACTCCTCCTGGGGCAGAAAGTATAGTTGTCTTTCTGGGTCGGGGGGCGGGGACTAAATTCCCTGCACCTCACTGTTGAGAGCCACGGAGGGGAGCTTGTACCACATTGTCATCATGCCAAGCAACTCCGTAGATCAACACTCCATTCACCTGCCCTCTTGGTATTGAGACCATTTTTGCTGTGAAAGTGCACACAGTTCTGAAATGCCAGGTGAATGGAATCACCTCTCCTGAAAGGAACAAAGGAGAAGTTTGATGTTTATTAAGCACCTAACATTTGTTGGCACTGTGCAAATCACTGTTTCTAAATTAATTCTCAAGGTGTTGCCCCATAGTAAAGATAAGTTACCTGACGCTTATTCAGGTTAACTGATTTCGCCGAAGCTGTGCAGCTAGAGAGTGGTGAACCAGTGTTTCTCAAAGTGTGGTTCCAGGGACCTCACATGGGATGATAGAGAGCTTCTAAAATAGCAGATTCTTCCCACACCCAAACCTGCTAAATCAGAATGGGGGCTGGCAGGGAGCAGAAGCGGCATTCTAAAACAAGCACCTCAGGTAATTCTGACACTTTTTAATGAATCACTATGGCGGATAAGATCTCTGAAAAACACACATGAGAAAATGTCCATTCTTAGATCCATTAATGATTTGTTTTCTTCTGTTGAAATAATTTGTTTTACTTTTCATCAAACAACTTTAATTCCATCTTCAGATACTTCTCATCCATGTCTTCATGTTAAAATCAAGACTAATGCAATTCCATTCCTAGGTATTTACCCAAAAGTATTGACAAGTACTCAGACCGCACATGGACACTCTTGTTCACAGCAGCATGATTCACAATTGCCAAAGGGTGGAAACAGCCCAAATGTACATCATTGGATGACTGGATAAACAAATTGTGATATATACATAGAATGGAATATCATTCAGTCATAAAAGGAAATGTAATATTGATACATGCTACAAGGTGGATGAACCTCCAAAATATTATGCTAAGTGAAAGAAGCCAGTTGCGAAACGTCACGTACTCTGTGATTCCATGTATATGAAATATCCGGAATAGATAAATCCATAGAGGCAGAATGCAGGTTGGTAGTTTCCGAGGGCCGTCGGGGAGGGGGTATCAGGGAAAACTGCTGAATGAGTAATGGGTTTTACTTAGGAGTAATGGAAATGATTTGGAACTAGATAGAAGTGGTGGTTGCACAACATTGTGAATGTTCAAAATGCCTCTGAATTATTCACTTTAAAATGGTAATTTTATGTTATGTGAATTTCACCTCAATAAATTATTTTTTAAAAATAGGAGCTAGTACTATTAGCTCCTAACTTCCCCTTACATTTGGTCCAAGATTGCTGCTAAGAATATTTTCTTTGTTGAGGAAAGCAATGGTGATGATATATTTCTTAATTTTCCTGAATCAAGTGCCTAGAACTCTGTGGCCAACAGATGGCGCTCTAGTTTCAGTTATCGCAGTTCTCATTCCATACAACCGGCTCAGTTTCCATTAATGAAAAGAGAATAAACACGTGTGCATAAACTCTGTTATGTATCGATAGTTAGAAAAATATGACAAATATTCCTTAATTTCCTTTAGAAATCACTTTCAATCTAATCACGAACTGAATGTAAAGCAGGGACTTTGAGTACAGAAGCCGCACATGAAAATGCTTTGCATGACCGAAACAGCGAGGATGGTAGAAAAGTAGCAGTTTTACAGGCAGACAGACCTGGATTCTAATTCAAACCCCACCATTTGCTGGCCAAGTGCCCTTGAGCAAGGTTTTATTCTCTCTGAATCTGAGTTCTCTCTTCTGCAAAATGTTGATAATACCTACTTCCAAAGGTAGTTGTAATAGTTAAAAATAATATATTTGTCAAGGGCTTTGCAAAGTGTTTGGTATTTAGTAGGGACTCAATAAAATTTAGTATTCTAATTAGTGACATAAAATACAAACAGGAGGGCTTTCTCGGCCTTGGGTCATACACATTTAAGTGCAGTCCATTAATATTACTTGTATATTAAGGGCATGGATTTGAAGCACCTGAAATCTATTTGTAAATTTTCAGCCGAAAAGTCTTAATTGCTTATGCTTTCTCTTAAGTCAAACACTGAAGTGACACTATATTGATACGGCAGAAAGTTCATAATGTATTTTTAAGTTGGAGAGATGAAACAGATTGCAAAACAGTTATTATAGTGTAGTCCCAATCTTGTTTTAAAAAAATGTATATATCTGGTAAGATATGCACTAACATGTTAATTTGATTATCTCTGGGTCATTAAATGAGCCGATTTCAATGTTCTTAATACTTTTCTGCATTTTTTATATTTTCTATAATAAACATGTATTAATTTCTATACACACACAAGCAATCTATACACACACACACCCTTTTTCATGTACTACTATGAAGATAGGCATATATCAGAAATATACACTTCAAGACTCCCTCTGTGAACCAGTCAAATCCCTAGAGAGATTGTTCTCGGAGCTCAGACATAGTGCTCCAGGCTCTTCCTCCAACTTAGAATTCTCCATCGGGGGAAAAAAGAAAACGAAAGAAGCCCAGCTGTGCTTCTATTTGCCAGTTGTTCAGGCTAGCACATGAAAACAGTATCTACTAGGCGTTCAAACAATTGATGGGAAAGCAGTTGTCCTCATAATTTGGAATCATGTTAAACACCCTCTCAAAAATAAATCGACATAGCAATGTCAATATTTCTTACTGACCTTAACTCATGAGACAGGACCTTTGTATTCATAACAAATTTGGGAATATTTATACAAAATTTTAAACACACGTATAATTTTGACCCAACACCACCATTTCTAGGACTCTGACCTATAGAAAGACATGTGCCAACATTCTTGGTCAAGGATTGAACAGGGCAGCATTGTTTGTAAGAAGGAAAATTTCCACTAATAGGGAAACGATTTTAACATTATAAGACATTCATACTATCGAGTGCTATGCAGCTGTTAAACAGAATGCTACTGAATTCTAAATATGGAAATAGAGTAATTCCCCACACACAGTAAGTGGGGGGGGAAAAGAGTAAGAGAACTATAACAAAAATAAAATCCCTTGTACATTTTTAAAACTACATATGTGTGTGCATATTATGTATGCATATTTATATATGTAAATACATTGAAATATTGAAAAGATCTAGAAAGATGAATACCTAATTATTTTTTTTAACATCTTTATTGGAGTATAATTGTTTTACAATGGTGTGTTAGTTTCTGCTTTATAACAAAGTGAATCAGTTATGCATATAAATATTTCCCCATATCTCTTCCCTCTTGCATCTCCCTCCCTCCCACCCTCCCTATCCCACCCCTCTAGGTGGTCACAAAGCACCGAGCTGATCTCCCTGTGCTATGAGGCTGCTTCCCACTAGCCATCTATCTTACATTTAGTAGTGTATATATGTCCATGCCACTCTCTCACTTTGTGCCAGCTTCCCCTTCCCCTTCCCCCTCCCCCTATCCTCAAGGCCATTCTCTAGTAGGTCTGTGTCTTTATTCCCGTCTTGCCCCTAGGTTCTTCATGACCATTTTTTTTTTTCTTTTCTGGATTCCATATATATGTGTTACCATATGGTATTTGTTTTTCTCTTTCTGACTTACTTCACTCTGTATGACAGACCCTAGGTCCATCCACCTAACTACAAATAACTCAATTTCATTTCTTTTTATGGCTGAGTAGTATTCCACTGTATATATGTGTCACATCTTCTTTATCCATTCATTTGTTGATGGACACTTAAGTTGCTTCCATGTCCTGGCTATTGTAAATAGAGCTGCAGTGAACATTGTGGTACATGACTCTTTTTGAATTCTGGTTTTCTCAGGGTATATGCCCAGTAGTGGGATTGCTGGGCCGTATGGTAGTTCTATTTTTAGTTTTTTAAGGAACCTCCATACTGTTCTCCATAGTGGCTGTATCAATTTACATTCCCACCAACAGTGCAGGAGGGTGCCCTTTTCTCCACACCCTCTCCAGCATTTACTGTTTGTAGATTTTTTGATGATGGGCATTCTGACCAGTGTGAGATGATATCTCATTGTAGTTTTGATTTGCATTTCTCTAATGATTAATGATGTTGAGCATTCTTTCATATGTTTGTTGGCAATCTGTGTATCTTCTTTGGAGAAATGTCTATTTAGGTCTCCTGCCCATTTTTGGATTGGGTTGTTTGTTTTTTTGATATTGAGCTGCATGAGCTGCTTGTAAATTTTGGAGATTAATCCTTTGTCAGTTGCTTCATTTGCAAATATTTTCTGCCATTCTGAGGGTTGTCTTTTGGTCTTGTTTATGGTTTCCTTTACTGTGCAAAAGCTTTTAAGTTTCATTAGGTCCCATTTGTTTATTTTTGTTTTTATTTCCATTTCTCTAGGAGGTGGGTCAAAAAGGATCTTGCTGTGATTTATGTCATAGTGTGTTCTGCCAGTGTTTTCCTCTAAGAGTTTGATGGTGTCTGCCCTTACATTTAGGTCTTTAATCCATTTTTACTTTGTGTATGGTGTTAGGACATGTTCTAATTTCATTCTTTTACATGTAGCTGTCCAGTTTTCCCAGCACCACTTATTGAAGAGGCTGTCTTTTCTTCACTGTATATTTTTGCCTCCTTTATCAAAGACAAGGTGACCATATGTGCGTGGGTTTATCTCTGGGGTTTCTATCCTGTTCCATTGATCTATATTTCTGTTTTTGTGCCAGTACCATACTGTCTTGATTACTGTAGCTTTGTAGTATAGTCTGAAGTCAGGGAGCCTGATTCCTCCAGCTCCATTTTTCTTTCCCACAATTGCTTTGGCTATTCAGGGTCTTTTGTGTTTCCATACAAATTGTGAAATTTTTGTTCTAGTTCTGTGAAAAATGCCATTGGTAGTTTGATAGGGATTGCATCGAATCTGTAGATTGCTTTGGGTAGTATAGTCATTTTTACAATGTTGATCCTTCCAATCCAAGAACATGGTATATCTCTCCATCTGTTGGTATCATCTTTAATTTCTTTCATCAGTGTCTTATAATTTTCTGCATACAGGTCTTTTGTCCCCTTAGGTAGGTTTATTCCTAGATATTTTATTCTTTTTGTTGCAATGGTAAATGGGAGTGTTTTCTTAGTTTCACTTTCAGATTTTTCATCATTAGTGTATAGGAATGCAAGAGATTTCTGTGCATTAATTTTGTATCCTGCTACTTTACCAAATTCATTGATTAGCTCTAGTAGTTTTCTGGTAGCATCTTTACGATTCTCTCTGTACAGTATCATGTCATCTGCAAACAGTGACAGCTATACTTCTTCTTTTCCGATTTGGATTCCTTTTATTTCTTTTTCTTATCTGATTGCTGTGGCTGAAACTTCCAAAACTATGTTGAATAATAGTGGTGAGAGTGGGCAACCTTGTCTTGTTCCTGATCTTAGTGGAAATGGTTTCAGTTTTTCACTATTGAAGACGATGTTGGCTGTGGGTTTGTCATATATGGCCTTTATTATGTTGAGGTAAGTTCCCTCTATGCCTACTTTCTGGAGGGTTTTTTTTTTATCATGAATGGGTGTTGAATTTTGTCGAAAGCTTTCTCTGCATCTATTGAGATGATCATATGGTTTTTCTCCTTCAATTTGTTAATATGGTGTATCACATTGATTGATTTGCATATACTGAAGAATCCTTGCATTCCTGGGATAAACCCCACTTGATCATGGTGTTTGATCCTCTTAATGTGCTGTTGGAGTCTGTTTGCTAGTATTTTGTTGAGGATTTTTGCATCTATGTTCATCAGTGATATTGGCCTGTAGTTTTCTTTCTTTGTGACATCTTTGTCTGGTTTTGGTATCAGGGTGATGGTGGCCTCGTAAAATGAGTTTGGGAGTGTTCCTCCCTTTGCTATATTTTGGAAGAGTTTGAGAAGGATAGGTGTTAGCTCTTCTCTAAATGTTTGATAGAATTCACCTGTGAAGCCATCTGGTCCTGGGCTTTTGTTTGTTGGAAGATTTTTAATCACAGTTTCAATTTCAGTGTTTGTGATTGGTCTGTTCATATTTTCTATTTCTTCTTGGTTCAGTCTCGGAATGTTGTGTATTTCTAAGAATTTGTCCATTTCTTCCAGGTTGTCCATTTTATTGGCATGTAGTTGCTTGTAGTAATCTCTCATGATCCTTTGTATTTCTGCAGTGTCATTTGTTACTTCTCCTTTTCCATTTCTATTCTACTGATATGAATCTTCTCCCTTTTTTTCTTAATGAGTCTGGCTAATGATTTATCAATTTTGTTTATCTTCTCAAAGAAACAGCTTTTAGTTTTATTGATCTTTGCTATCATTTCCTTCATTTCTTTTTCATTTATTTCTGATCTGATCCTTATGATTTCTTTCCTTCTGCTAACTTTGGGTATTTTTTGTTCTTCTTTCTCTAATTGCTTTAGGTGTAAGGTTAGGTTGTTTATTTGAGATGTTTCTTGTTTCTTAAGGTAGGATTGTATTGCTATAAACTTCCCTCTTAGAACTGCTTTTGCTGCATGCCATAGGTTTTGGGTCGTCGTGTTTTCATTGTCATTTGTTTCTAGGTAATTTTTGATTTCCTCTTTGATTTCTTCAGTGATCGCTTGGTTATTAAGTAGTGTATTGTTTAGCCTCCATGTGTTTGTATTTTTTACAGATTTTTTCCTGTAATTGATATCTAGTCTCATAGTGTTGTGGTCAGAAAAGATACTTGATATGATTTCAATTTTCTTAAATTTACCAAGGCTTGATTTGTGACCCAAGATATGATCTATCCTGGAGAATGTACCATGAGCACCTGAGAAGAATGTGTATTCTGTTGTTTTTGGATGGAATGTCCTATAAATATCAATTAAGTCCATCTTGTTTAATGTATCATTGAAAGCTTGTGTTTCCTTATTTATTTTCATTCTGGATGATCTGTCCATTGTTGAAAGTGGGGTGTTAAAGTCCCCTACTATGATTGTGTTGCTGTCGATTTCCCCTTTTATGGCTGTTAGTATTTGCCTTATGTATTGAGGTGCTGCTATGTTGGGTGCATAAATATTTATAATTGTTATGTCTTCTTCTTGGATTGATCCCTTGATCATTATGTAGTGTCCTTCTTTGTCTCTTGTGATAGTCTTTGTTTTAAAGTCTACTTTGTCTGATATGAGAATTGCTACTCCAGCTTTCTTTTGATTTCCATTTGCATGGAATATCTTTTTCCAGCCCCTCATTTTCAGTCTGTATGTGTCCCTAGGTCTGAAGTGGGTCTCTTGTAGACAGCATATATATGGGTCTTGTTTTTGTATCCATTCAGCCAGTCTATGTCTTTTGGTTGGAGCATTTAATCCATTTACATTTAAGGTAATTATTGATATGTATGTTCCTATTACCATTTTCTTAATTGTTTTGGGTTTGTTATTGTAGGTCTTTTCCTTCTCTTGTGTTTCCTGCCTAGAGAAGTTCCTTTAGCATTTCTTGTATAGCTGGTTTGGTGGTGCTGAACTCTCTCAGCTTTTGCTTGTCTGTAAAGGTTTTAATTTCTCCATCAGATCTGAATGAGATCCTTGCTGGGTAGAGTAATCTTGGTTGTAGGTTTTTCCCCTTCATCACTTTAAATATGTCTTGCCACTCCTTTCTGGCTTGCTGAGTTTCTGCTGAAAGATCAGCTGTTAACCTTATGGGGATACCCTTGTGTGTTATTTGTTGTTTTTCCCTTGCTGCTTTTAACATTTTTTCTTTGTATTTAATTTTTGATAGTTTGATTAATATGTGTCTTGGCATGTTTCTCCTTGGATTTATCCTGTATGGGACTCTCTGTGCTTCCTGGACTTGATTAACTATTTCCTTTCCCATATTAGGGAAGTTTTCAACTATAATCTCTTCAAATATTTTCTCAGTCCATTTCTTTTTCTCCTCTTCGTCTGGGACCCCTATAATTCGAATGTTGATGCATTTAATGTTGTCCCAGAGGTCTCTGAGACTGTCCTCAATTCTTTTCATTCTTTTTTCTTTATTCTGCTCTGCAGTAGTTATTTCCACTATTTTATCTTCCAGGTCACTTATCCGTTCTTCTGCCTCAGTTATTCTGGTATTGATCACTTCTGGAGAATTTTTAATTTCATTTATTGTGTTGTTCATCACTGTTTGTTTGCTCTTTAGTTCTTCTAGGTCCTTGTTAAACGTTTCTTGTATTTTTTCCTTTCTATTTGCAAGATTTTGGATCGTCTTTACTATCATTATTCTGAATCCTTTTTCAGGTAGACTGCCTATTTCCTCTTCATTTGTTAGGTTTGGTGCTTTTTTACCTTGCTCCTTCGTCTGCTATGTGTTTCTCTGTCTTCTTATTTTGCTTAACTTACTGTGTTTGGGGTCTCCTTTTTGCAGGCTGCAGGTTCGTAGTTCCCGTTGTTTTTGGTGTCTGTCCCCAGTGGCTAAGGTTGGTTCAGTGGGTTGTATAGGCTTCCTGGTGGAGGGGACTAGTGCCCGTGTTCTGGTGGATGAGGCTGGATCTTGTCTTTCTGGTGGGCATGTCCACGTCTGGTGGTGTGTTTTTGGGTGTCTGTGGCCTTATTATGATTTTAGGGAGCCTCTCTTTTAATGGGTGGGGTTGTGTTCCTGTCTTGCTAGTTGTT
This sequence comes from Balaenoptera ricei, assembly GCF_028023285.1. NCBI lineage: Eukaryota > Metazoa > Chordata > Mammalia > Artiodactyla > Balaenopteridae > Balaenoptera > Balaenoptera ricei. The sequence goes on from NC_082648.1 coordinate 75,451,822, forward strand.
TGGCATAGGGTGTCCAGCACTGTAGCTTGCTGGTTGTTGAGTGGAGCTGGGTCTTGGTGTTGAGATAGAGATCTCTGGGAGATTTTTACCGTTTGATATTATGTGGAGTTGGAAGGTCTCTTGTGGACCAGTGTCCTGAACTTGGCTCTCCCACCTCAGAAGCACAGCCCTGATGCCTGGCTGGAGCACCAAGAACCTGTCATCACGGCTCAGAATAAAAGGGAGAAAAAAAAGAAAGAAAGAAAGAAGAAGATAAAATAAAGTTATTAAAATAAAAAATAATTATTAAAAAAAACTTTTTTAAGTAATAAAAAAAAGAAAGAAGAGAGCAACCAAACCAAAAAAAAAAAAAATCCACCAATGATAACAAGTGCTAAAAACTATACTAAAGAACAAAAACAAAACAAAACAAAAAAATGGACAGACAGAACCCTAGGACAAATGGTAAAAGCAAAGCTATACAGGCAAAATCACACACAGAAGCATACACATACACATTCACAAAAAGCAAAAAAGGGAAAAAAATATATATATATCGTTGCTTTCAAAGTCCACCTCCTCAATTTGGGATGATTCGTTGTCACTTCAGGTATTCCACAGATGCAGGGTACATCAAGTTGATTGTGGAGATTTAATCCGCTGCTCCTGAGGCCGCTGGGAGAAATTTCCCTTTCTCTTCTTTGTTCACTCAGCTCCCAGGGTTCAGCTTTGGATTTGGCCCCGCCTCTGCATGTAGGTTGCCTGAGGGCGTCTGTTCTGTGTTCAGACAGGATGGGGTTAAAGGAGCAGCTGCTTCGGGGGCTCTGGCTCACTCCGGCGCAGGGTCGGGGAGGGAAGGGTACGGATGCGTGGCGAGCCTGTGGCAGCAGAGGCCAGCATGATGTTGCAGCAGCCTGAGGCACACCGTGTGCTCTCCCAGGGAAGTTGTCCCTGGATCACGGGACCCTGGCAGTGGCGGGCTGCACAGGCTCCCAGGAGGAGGGGCGTGGATAGTGACCTGTGCTTGCACACAGGCTTCTTGGTGGCGGCAGCAGCAGCCTTAGCGTCTGATGCCCGTCTCTGGGGTCCGCGCTGACAGCCGCGGCTCGCGCCCGTCTCTGGAACTCCTTTAAGCGGCGGTCTTAATCCCCTCTCCTCGCGCACCAGGAAACAAAGAGGCAAGAAAAAGTTTCTTGCCTCTTCGGCAGCTCCAGACTCTTTCCCGGACTCCCTCCCGGCTAGCCATGGTGCGCTAACCCCTTCAGGCTGTGTTCACGCCACCAACCCCAGTCCTCTCCCTGGGATCCGACCGAAGCCCGAGCCTCAGCTCCCAGCCCCGCCCGCCCCAGCGGGTGAGCAGACAAGCCTCTCGGGCTGGTGAGTGCTGCTCGGCCCCAATCCTCTGTCCAGGAGTCTCTCCGCTTTGCCTTCTGCACCCCTGTTGCTGAGCTCTCCTCCGTGGCTCTGAAGCTTCCCCCTCCACCACCCACAGTCTCCACCCGCGAAGGGGCTTCCTAGTGTGTGGAAACCTTTCCTCCTTCACAGCTCCCTCCCACTGGTGCAGGTCCCATCCCTATTCTTTTGTCTCTGTTTTTTCTTTTTTCTTTTGCCTTACCCAGGTACGTGGCAAGTTTCTTGCCTTTTGGAAAGTCTGAGGTCTTCTGCCAGCATTCAGTAGGTGTTCTGTAGGAGTTGTTCCACATGTAGATGTATTTCTGATGTATTTGTGGGGAGGAAGGTGATCTTCACGTCTTACTCCTCCGCCATCTTGAAGCTCCTCCTGAATACCTATTTATTAACAATAATTATGTCTAGGTGCTTTTTTAAACTTTATATTTTCTGAATTGTTTTAACTCCTGTATTACACACACACACTAATACACATGCCTATTAATTGCCTACCATCTGCCTACTATGTACAGGTTCTGATGTAAGTGCTGGGGATATACCAGCAATTCACAGCAGAAACAGCCCATTCTCAAGAGAGCTCACAATGTAGAGGTTCATCCCTGGGGCTTTTCACAGGCTCTATGGTCTCGCCAGACGATGAATAATTGTTTCTTCAGGTTGGTCAAACAACTTGTGCTCGTGGGCCCTCCCTTACACTTAGATTCTCCATAGGGGAAAAAGAAAAAAAGAAAAAACAAGCCCAGATTGAAATGCAAGCAATAAAACTTTAAAATGTTTAGAAGAAAATACAGAAGTTTTATTCAGTGAGGGTTTTTTTAAGACAAAAAAGCATGAATCGTAAAGTAAAATATTGATAAATTTGATCATATTAAAATTTAACATAACTACTCTTAAAAGCATCAGAAAGAAAGTAAAAAGGAAATGTTATAAACTTAAAGAAGACATTTGCAGCACAGAATTAATAAGGGGAATAGAAGCCAGAATGTGTTTTTAGAATACCTACAAAAAAGTAAGAAAAAAGACAAACAACTCAAGAGAAAAAATAGGAAAAAGTAACAAACAGTTATTTTATGGGTAAGAATCACAAATACTGAAGACACACATGAAAAAATGTTCTACTTCATTAGTAATTGCAAAAATGCAAATTAAGACTACAATGAGATATGAATTTATAACCACTAAATGTACAAAAATACAGGTCTGACATTGCCAAATATCAGTAAAGATTTGAATCAGCAGATACTTATACACTGCTTGTGGGAATGTAAATTGATTTAATCACTTTGGAAAGGAGTTTGACACCTTCATATTAAGTTAAATATTTTATACCCAAAGACCAAGCAATTCCTCTTTTAGGTATGCACCTTAGAAAAAGTCTTGTACATGTATACCAAGAGAAATGAATAAGAACATTTATGATATTATCATTCATATGTGCAAAAAGTAGGGAAAAAACTCAAATTTCCAATGACAAGAGAGTGACTAAATGAACTATAGACTAATCACACAATGGAATATTATACAGACTAAAAATGAATGAAATATAGCTCCTTGTAAGCATATGAATACATTTTAGAAACATAATGTGACAGAAATAAAATAAGCAAGTCACAGAAGACAGCCTACAGCACGATATAAATATTATAATGCTCAAATTCAAGATAAAGCAAACAGTGTATTGTTAGGGAGACATAATTTAAAAAACTAAATTACTTTTTTTAAAATGTAAGGGAATGAGTTCAGGAAAGTAGTAACCTTGAGGAAGGAGGCATGGAGATGTGTTTGGGGAGAATCACTCTTCTCCAAAGATTGATCAAGTTCTAGTTCTTAAGATCAGGAGTGGATTCTCAGGTATTCTTTTTATTATTGATACTATGATATTATAGTTTATATAAATGTTACTGTGATTTTTATATATCAATAGTTATATCTTAAATTTTAAACAGATTTATTAAGAGAGGAAAATAAAACCTAAGGGTTAACTATAGTATATATTCAGGCATGCTTAGCAGTTTGCTTTTCTCTTGTATTCAATTTTATTTTGTTTAACATTTCTTAAAATGTACAAATTTTAAACATCATGCTCTTCAGATTCTTTCTCGTAGGACAGCATTTTGTCACAGAAGGACAGGAATGCATTAGGAGTAGGAGGGGAAAATCAAAGAACACTTCCAGGTGCAATGTAAGTGCTTCAGGGACCCTGAAGAGACAACCATTGATCTGTCACTAGAAGATAAAATAAATTTTACTTTATCTGATTGGAAAATACCATAATCATAGATTCTGGTTGTTCAATCTAGCCTGCCATTTTGAGGGTAGGTGATAAGGTCCTGCCACTTCTAAAATTTTAAGTTGAAACAGGGTATCTCCACTAGCCTTCAGAGCAGAATATTATGGTAGATTTGTACATTAGGGAAGAGTTTGTATCTGTAATTTACCGTGCTCCGTGATTTAACAAAACTTTCTTAAAATTCTGAAGGATTCCTGAATGAAATGTACTTATCTTTTAATAATATAAAGTTTAAATTCTCATGTTATTTTTGGTACTTAGTAGATTCATTTTTTATGTAGACATCTTAGACTCTTCCAAGCAAAGATCTATGTAAATTTGGATCAAAAGCAGTTCAGCTAACTCAGTATTTTCGTATGGTATGTTCCTCAGCCAGCCACCTTTGACCTATTTCTTACATCACGTTTTTTCCCATGAGTTTCATACCTCTTTAAGAGATGCTAAAGAATTACAGTGTAGTAGAAAGAACGTGGGATTTCGAGCATTAGGACATGAGTTCAAGTCTGGCTTACTTAATAAATAGATCAAATTACTTAATTTTTCTGGGTTTCAATTTATTCATCTGGAAAATGGAGAAAATATTTGTATTAGTCAGAACTTATTTGCAATTCAATTTGTTTTCAAACTCAATTCAAGATAGCTCCAAGATCAAATTCAGGTACTTCACATTCTAGAAGTTCAGGAATCAACACAATTTGATCCAGAACGTCATAAGTCTCTTTCTCCATCTGTCTTCTTTGCCTCTTCCCAAATGCTCACTTCCTTATGCAAACAAAATCTTTATCATTTGGTGGGGAAAACGACTTCTAATTGACCCAGTGTCACTTTCTTCCAGTCTAGCAAGCACAGAAGGGAAAAAAAGAGTGGGGGTGGCAGGGGGGTGGATAACAATTCTATCATCCAACATTTGATTGGTCTTTCTTAGGGCACCTGCTCACATCTAAGCCAATCACTGCTCCTGCAAGGATGGGCTATTAAAATTGGTCCGCTTGGGATCACATGTCCACCCCTGAGAACAAAGGAGCAGACAATAGCACATTCCCACAGTACATAGGGGTGGTGTCCAGATAAAAGTATCAACTTTCTACTCCAGTAATAATTCCTCTAGGTAGGGTCTTATGAAGGTTGAACATTTGGGACAGAGTGCATTGTATATTGTAAAATACATTAAGTCTTGGGTTAAAATAATTTTTGTAAAAATAAATTAATATGAAGAAATAGAAGAGAGGAACATAAGATCCTATTAATAAGGCATCTGTCCAAGACAAGTCATTTCTTTTGTAAAGTTGGGAAAATTGTTACATATTCTTTACAAAGCAAATTGTCTACAAAATGAAGGAACTACACGTTAGTTTTATGTTTAATATAGATCTTTTTGAGAAATGAAAGCTGAAGTAAAATCCCCAGTGTCTTTATATGCCTACAATAAGCTAAACGTCTCATTCTCTATCAAGAAATAAATGTGCTCAGAGGTGTGAAAATGTCATGATCATTTAGCTTAATGGGTGTGAAGTAAATGTGCTTTTTTCTAGAGGGAAAATCGTTTCTAAAGATCACTGCAACATTTACAAAACTAGGCACATTTTTATGAAATTGGACAGTTGGAAGTGACCTGCAAAGTTCATCAAATCCCTGCCATGGCTTTAGAATGACAATCAAAACACTGCGGGGAAATTATCTTGAAATAGATTTTTTAAATGTCCTCCAGCAAGAGTCTCTCTGGGGAATCTAGGTTTCACACAATAAATCAAGATCCACCTTCATTTCTTTCCTTCCAGCTGCCAGAAAATAATTGGATTACACCACAGTTCACAGGGCAGTGGTTCCCAAACCTGGTTATTCATCAGAACCACGTGGGGAGCTTTGTAAAACACAGATTTCTAGGCCCAACTCTAGTTTTACTGAATGAGGACCCAAGAATCAGTTTTGGTTTTTGTGTTTTTCGTGTTTTTTAAGCTGCTCTCAAGGTATCTTAATACAGCCATTTGGATCCATTAATTGGCTTTGAGAAATCATAGAGTTCAGAACTCAGGAGATATTTAATTATGACTTTAAGATGCCATTGCCAAGAGAAATGTATCTTACTATTGTGTCAGGCACAGGAGGAGAAACAAGCAAGGTGTTTTAACTTTTGAGGCTCTAATTATATGAAGGAAGTTTGTGACTCCACATTTTCTAACTTCACTTTCAGAATGTTGACGCTAGTACTTTGAATATTTATTGACTATTAGATCCAGTTCTAAAGCCTCCAGTAGAGGCAGTAGATTCCTGATTACATGCTTTGGATGTTGGAAAGTGCTAGAGAAAGAAATGAGATTATGATAAGGAGGAGAAAGAATAAGTAGACAAGCTTCCATCATTTTGCATTAGAGAGAATTTTCTGAATTTATTAAGGGTGACTCCATTCTTTCTGAAAAGGTTCAGTTCATATCCAAATGATGAACTCTTATGCAGTTATTAAGGCACACTTGTGAATAATTTTAATGAGATCAGACTGGGTTTTGCATCCTGATCTTTTCTTTTTTTAAAAAAATTAGTTAATTATTTTTTTAATACATTTATTTATTTTTATTTTTTGGCTGCATTGGGTCTTTGTTGCTGCATGTAGGCTTTTCTCTAGTTGTGGTGAGCGGGGGCTACTCTTTGTTGCGGTGCGCGGGCTTCTCATTGGGTGGCTTCTCTTGTTGCAGAGCAGGGGCTCTAGGCGCATGGGCTTCAGTAGCTGTGACACTCGGGCTCAGTAGTTGTGGCTCACGGGCTCTAGAGCGCAGGCTCCTTGGTTGTGGCGCACGGGCTTAGTTGCTCCGCGGCATGTGAGATCTTCCCGGACCAGGGCTTGAACCCGTGTCCCCTGAATTGGCAGGCGGATTCTTAACCACTGTGCCACCAGGGAAGCCCCCAATCTTTTCTTTTTGCATTACATCATAAGCATTTTCCATGCAGTTATAATTTTTCACATATATGTTGGTATACACATGGTAAGTGTATGCATATGCATGTACATAATCTGTATATAAATGCATCAAAATATTAGTATATTAGCAATGGTGGGGTTATAGATGATTTTAATTTTATCCTTTTTTGTGTTTTTCAAGTTTTCTACAAATGTACATGTAAATTAAAGAATTAGAAAAAACATACACCCTAGAAAGTATACTAGTTTTTGCAGTTTTCTCAAGATTATTAAAACAAAGAAAGCATACACTAGCTTATACATAGAAAGAAGTATGAGCCTTCACTTAATAGGGAAAGTTTTCAGGAGGAATTAAGAATAATCATTCATGTATTGATTTGTAATTGGAATCTATCCTACTTAAATCAGCCTCCTCCTCATTAATTTCTTTTAGTAATTTTCTAACATTTCTAAAAGAATGGATTACTTTTATAAACAGAGAAAACGTTATTTAAACAGCTTTAAAGCCCAAACTCTGCATTAGAAGGAATTGTTTTACACTGAATATTCTGTTCCTGGAGATGCAAAACAGAGCTGCCTTTGCTCTGACTCTGTTATTGTATCTCTTGGAATGGTTCTTACATTTCACTTTTGCTTCATCATGGACTTCCTCTCTTTGAATCTTGGTGCAATTTTACTGAGTTCTGCTCCAGAATACAAATCTATGCTCTACATTTAATATTATCCATTCTCATTAACCTTAAGGAGGCAGTCTCCTAAGAGGCTGAGTTCCTACCCCATCACTATCTAGAATGTTAACGAAGTAGCTCTTGTTCCTGATGACCAACTATCAACCTCAATGTATCTACCCTTGGCACACCCAATCAGCAATATGCTTAGAGTTCTACCACCAGAAAACCTTCAATATGCCCAGACTCATACCGAATGCTCTAGATAAGGCCCAGCTGATAGGAAATGTCTATTACCACACCCAAATGGACCAGATATCCTTTTTTCATCATCATCATCACCAACACCACCATCAATATCATCTGTTTTTGCATATTGCTACATCCCAAGTGCCAAGAATAGTACCTGGGCCTAATAGGCACTCAAAAATACTTGTTAAGTGAATGAATGAGTGAACAAACCACATGGAAATTTGAAACTGAAAATAGAGAAGCATGTTCTCTTTTCAAAGTGTGTTTACATGATTTCATGAAATGATTCATCTGGCAAGTCAAAGGGACTAATAAGAACCATCTTCCACCCATTTTCATGAAAACAGTTGATCTAGATTAAGGTTTGAGGAACTAGTGTTCTAATGTCCTTCAGTTATTTTTTCTAACAAATATTTTTTAAATACCTACTCTGGCACTTACCAACTGATTGGGGAGAAAAAGGGACATCAGGAAAAAGATAATAACCATGATAGGCAGATTGGTATGCAGGAATAGACCAGGTTGTAGATATTTCATCTGCTTGAAGAGGAGGTGATTAACTGAGGAATGAGGGTATTTGGCAGGACTTCTGTAGGCAATGAAATTTAAATTCATCAAAAAGGATGAGACTCAGACAAGCACAAAATGAAAAGAAGAAATTTCACGTTGGGGAATGGAATAAGTTAAGATTTACAATCAGAAATCAGCTCATTCTGTTCAGGAAACTAAGAAAAGTATAAGGAGAAAAGTTTGGATTAATAGGTAGCAGTGAGACTGTAAATTCTGTTTTCATTTTCCTTTTATTTGTGTTTTATAAATATGAAACATTTCAAACATAAAAAAGTATAGAAAGTTATGTAACATATCTACGTGTGTACACAGACTTTAAACAGATGTTAAAGTTTGGCATATATGCTTGATTCTTGGGCATTTTTAATGGCATGATTTTGAATGTGGATTCTATAGGCTTAGCCTGGGCTTTTCAAGCTGGAGGTAGGCACATAGGATCAACTTGAAATGTTTTCCCTAACTGTGAACTCTACTCAGAGATTGGGGAAGTAGAAAAAACAGAAGTATAGTCATTTACCCAGTAAATAATTTTAAACATTTTAACATTCTTTAATACTGATGCATTACGGAAGTTAGTGAAAAGCTGATGTAAATGTTTAATAAAAACAAAAATCAAAGAAAAATTTCACCTGCTACATTCACCCAATGGCTACATTCTCCAAACCCATGCCAAGTGTGAGCTCCTCCCTCCCCACCAAAATACACATTTTCCTGTCATTTGCTGTAAGAATGCTTCTCTGAAGAAAATGTGAGATATTCTCTTCCAGACCATAGGGATCTGCTGAAGTTTTAACTAATATGGGGCTTGACATTCTAAATACTGAAATTACACTGTTTGCAACTTAAATAGACCATTGTAAATTAATTTAATAAATAAAAATGAACAGAAACCATGGGATCTTCTGGAGTTTTCATCTAGAGGCAGGGAAAGATGGTCTCCACTGAATAAAATATTTTAAAATGGTGGGAAATAAAAAGAATGCTGCATTTTGATTTTTGTCATGTGTTCAATCTACCAGTTACTTACGTGAAATTTCCAGTATGCAGTGGTGACCCCTGCTCTTTTCCCCTGGTAGGTGGGCTCAAATCCCCAGAATGATGTGAGGGGCCAAGAAGGGAAGTTAAGCAGGAGGCTGCCCAGATGACTCCAATTCTGGGTCAGCTGGTTCATGGCATTGGACCAGTAAACCCGAGGCTCTGACTTTTCCTTGACCACGGTGTCCTCCAGACCCTGATGTCAACCATGCAAAAGAGATTATCCAAGGAGAAAATACAGTCTCACGGTTTATTAGTGATGTGCTCTCACCAGAATCAGTGGGAGAAGAACCTCGAAAATTACCCAACTCTCAGACTTTGATTTGCAGGGATCATAGTGTAAAGCTTAAGATTATGAGATCTGGAGCCTGAGTTGAGAGTCCCAGCTCTGCCACTTACTCTGTGCCTCAGCATCTCCTTTGTAAAGTGGGTATATTTTATCTCTTAGAGGATTGCTATGAGGATTAGATAACTTAATACACAGAATGTATTCAAAACAGTGTTTGACATTATGTGCTCAATCAATGCTTGTTTTATTATATGTTTATATAAAACCAAGAACCCCTCTTTTCAGTCTGTATTTCTTATTTAGAATATTCTCAAATACCTGCCCACAAACACCCCCTGGGCAGTCTTACCATCTCACCCACATTCATGCCCAAATTAGGTCTCTACCTTCACCTCCCCATATATCCAAATCCTTGCAACATGTGGGGGTGGCCCGATGGCCTAGGTTATCGGGTTTGTGCCCTTGCTCTTCTTCCTTGGTGATAACTCTAATAGTAATTGGTTCTCTCCCAAGTATGTGTAAAATATATGTGGAAGGTTTATACCTTGAAATATTAGCCTTGTTCTTCTGTGCATTTTCCCTTGCACTGATATATCCTAGTCAACATGAAACAGAAGTAAATGTTTCAACGAGTTGCTAAATGCAGTGCCATGTGCAGTTTCCCTTCTAAGAGACATTATTTCAGGTCTGAGTTTTTACCTCTGGGATGATCCATCAGGGAGGAGAAACAGGAGGTTGGGGAGCAATTTTAAAAGAACTAAAGAAGGAGATGGCTTGGATGGAGGAGGGAAAAGAGACTGCTGCCACACACAGTGTGCAAGGAACATCAAGGATGCCCTGTCTTAGAGCATGTCTCATACTCATTTCTTGTACACCTCCTGTCATGTAATAATCCTGGATGCTCATAAGCGGTCCCTTCCCCTTAATAGGGGAGAGCACATATGTGGGGGGAGCCTGAAGGAAAAATCTTGCATCCCGATAAAGGTTGTACTCAACTGAATTAGTGGGGAACTTTCCTGTGAAAAGGAGATGCATGTTATACTTCTGTGATTTAATTTATTTAAAAAATTAGAAAAGTCCCAAAGTTTATCATCTACTATATCATAAGGAAACCAGTTTGTATTGAACTGACATCTTTATAAATTTCACCATTGTACCAATTTTGGGGTACAGCACAGTTTTTCCCCAAAGATCAGGTCTTCTTGTTCAAATTTGAACATACTGATTTCATTATGCTTGATATGTCATTATTTTGCTCCCAAGTAGGAAGTTCCTGCATGGGGCTGAAAGAAACAGAAAAGTCAGGCCTGGTGATACAAACTTTGGAATCATCCGTATAAAACAAATACTTGAAGCCATGAGAATAACTAAAATCTTGGAGGAGAGAGTAAATGGGAAGAAAAAAACCCTTTGTGATTGAGGACAAAGTCTTAGGAACTGCCAAGTGTACTTGCCTGAGAACAAGAAAGGGGAGCTCTCCAAGGAAAGAGAGTAATTAACCAAAGATGTAGAGAACAAGACAACATTGGAAAGAGGATATCAAATAAGGAGGGATTGGTCAGTTGAGTTAAGAAAAGTGGGAGCTTAGAAAAAACTTCTGGATTTACATAGTAGGAATCTGTTAGTGATATTCAAAGAAGCAGTTTCAAAAAAGTGTTGGCAGGAGATACCTGATTACAAGAAGTGGAGGAGGGTGAGACTTCTCTGGTTCCAAGGAGCAATGAGACAGCTCTGGGCAAAGACCCACAGACTCTGTTCATAGATCCTGCCTTCCCCGTCTCCTAAGATGCAGGTATTTTCGCCCAGATTTATTCAGTCCAGCTTCTCTACTGACCCAGCCTTCCCCGGGAAAATCAGTACATTGGGATATTATGGAGGGGGATTTGGCATGAGTTGTAAGGCCATAAAGCCAGGTGTCTGGGCCTCAGCAGTGTGTTTGCACCGAGCTATGGATTCCCCAAACGTCCACCCTTTGGCTCTCACTCTATTACCAGGCTTGAGCTTTGACTTTGAGATTGGCATTCCCATTTATCCACTGGTGTTAAACCTGCCCTGAATCCCAGCACTGCCTCTCTGGGAAATTGACCCTCAGACTAACATTTGCAGCGCTTTCCTCAAGGGTCTGGATTCTTTTCCCCACCCATGGTGGGGTCCATAGTCCAAAAGGGCTGACCACCTAGAAGGAAGATATTGCCACACACCTGACTTCAATTTTTATCATCATTCCCTAGAATTTTTTTGCTGACTGTCCAAATTATAAGATTGGTCCTACTTGGAGATTAATCATCATTTCTTTGGCATATAACATATTAACATAAAAGAATCTACTCCCCCACACCATCCCCTCTGGACTGGCATGATCTGTCACCTGTGGTCCTGCCACTCTGATGGACTTCAGTCCCCTGGCTTGCGTTCTAGATCATCATACGTGCTTCTGGAGCTTTTCCTTTTTTGGAGATTGGATGCTCTTCTCTGGCTTACAAACTCCACCCTACTTCCAAGGCACACAGAACAGGTACATGCACAAATACATACATGTACACACACCCAAACTCTGATTTTAAATGATCCTTTCATTCCTATGGTCCCCACAGCTTGGGGACAGTCTTGGATCTACCGAAACTCCACCAGCTGGGCTAAACCTCAACCGTAATCTCCTAACCTCCTAAATTGTGAGAGGGGCTATATTAATAGAAACCTATTGCCTAGATAAGGGAAAGTAAATATTTCACTGTGATGGGTACTGGGAAAAGACACCACTGAGCACTGAATTCAATTTTTTTTTTTATTGAAGTATAGATGATTTACAATGTTGTGTTAATTTCTGCTATACAACAAAGTGATTCTGTTATACATATATATACTTTTAAAAAATATTCTTTTCCATTATGGTTCATCACAGAATATTGAATATAGTTTCCTGTGCTATACAGTAGGACATTGTTGTTTATCCATTCTGTACATAATAGTTTGCATCTGCTAATCCCAAACTCCCACTCCATCCCTCCCCCACCTGCCTCCCCCTTGGCAATCACAAGTCTGTTCTCTGTGTCTGTGAGTTTCTGTTTCATAGATAAGTTCATTTGTGTCATATTTGAGATTCCACATATAGGTGATATGGTATTTGTCTTTCTCTTTCTGACTTACTTCACTTAGTATGATAATCTCTAGGTTCATCCATGTTGCTACAAATGGCATTATTTTGTTCTTTTTTATGGCTGAGTAGTATTCCATTGTATATATGTGCCACATCCTCTTTATCCATTCCTCCATCAATGGACATTTAGGTTGTTTCTATGTCTTGCCTATTATGAATAGTGCTGCTATGACAATAGGGGTGCATGTATCTTTTTGAATTATGGTTTTCTCAGGGTATATGCACAGTAGTGGGGTACATGCACCCCTATGGTCATAGCAGCACTATTATGGTTTTGTCTGGATATATGCCCAGGAGTGGGATTGTTGGTTTTTTGAGGAACCCCCATACAGTTTTCCATAGTGGCTGCACCAACTTATATTCCCACCAACAGTGTAAGAGGTTACCTTTTCTCCACACCCTCTCCAGCATTTGTTATTTGTAGACTTTTTAATGGTGGCCATTCTGACTGGTGTGTGGTGGTACCTCATTGTAGTTTTGATTTGCATTTCTCTAATAATTAGCGATGATGAGCATCTTTTCATGTGCCCATTGGCCATCTGTATGTTTTCTTTGGAGAAATGTCTATTTTGTTTTTCTGCCTATTTTTTGATTGGGTCGTTTGTTTTTTTGTTATTGAGTTGTGTGAGTTGTTTGTATATTTTGGAAATTAAGCCCTTGTCAATCGCATCATTTGCAAAGATTTTCTCCCATTCCATAGGTTGTCTTTTCATTTTGTTTATGGTTTCCTTTATGCTACAAAAGCTTGCAAGTTTGATTAGGTTCCATTTGTTTATTTTTGCTTTTATTTCTATTGCCTTGGGAGACTGACCTAAGAAGACATTGGTACAAGTTATGTCAGAGAATGTTTTGCCTATGCTTCCTTCTAGGAGTTTTATGGTGTCCTGTCTTATATTTAAGTCTCTAGCCATTTTGAGCTTATTTGTGTATAATATGAGGGAGTGTTCTAACTTCATTGATTTACATGCAGCTGTCCAGCTTTCCCAACACAACTTGCTGAGGAGACTGTCTTTTCTCCATTGTGTATTTTTACCTCCTTTGTCAAAGATTAATTGACCATAGGTGTGTGGGTTTATTTCTGGGCTCTATTCTGTTCCATTGATCCATATGTCGATTTTTGTGCCAATACCACGCTGTCTTGATTACCATAGCTTTGTAGTATTGTCTGCAGTCTGGGAGGGTTATGCCTCCTGCTTTGTTCTTTTTTTTTTTTTTAATTTATTTATTTTCCTTATATTTTTGACTGCATCAGGTCTTAGTTGCAGCACACGGGATCTTCATTCAGGCATGTGGGATCTTTTATTACAGCGCATGGTCTCTTTGCTGCGGTGCTCGGGCTTCTCTCTAGTTGTGGTGTGCGGTTTTCTCTCTCTAGTTGTGGCACATGGGCTCCAGGGAGCATGGGCTCTGTAGTTATGGCGTGTGGGCTCCAGGGCGTGTGGGCTCCAGAGCATATGGGCTCTGTAGTTTGGCTCTGTATTTTGCGGCACGCGGGCTCTCTCGTTGAGGGGTGCAAGCTCAATAGTTGTGGCGCGTGGGCTTAGTTGCCCCACGGCATGTGGGATCTTAGTCCCCCAACCAGGGATCAAACCCACGTCCCCTGCATTGGAAGACAGATTCTTTACCACTGGACCACCAGGGAAGTCCCCTGCTTTGTTCTTTTTACTCAGGATTGCTTTGGCAGTTCTGGGTCTTTTATGGTTCCATATAAATTTTAGGATTATTTGTTCTAGTTCTGTGAAAAATGTCACAGATAATTTGATGGGAATCACATTAAATCTGTAGATTGCTTTGGGTAATACGGCTGAATTCAATTTTGAGTTCATCTTAACCTTGGTGTTAATTCTCACAAAGTTCTAGTAATAATTACCAAACAAAAAAATATGACAAACCCAATATCTTAATTAGAAACAAATTTTACAAATATCTATTCTATAAAAGATTCTTTTTTTAACTGTGAAGTCTGATTGAGAAGGGGTTGTAGCAAGACATATTAAAGAGAAATTAGAAAAAACACACTTGAGATCAACTATTGATCTGTACTATTCCTTCAAGGGTCTTAAAGTCTGAGACTTGGAAAACATTAAACATTCCTTCTATATTTCTCAGGTCCTAATCACTTTTCACCCATTTTTTAAATCTCCCACATGTATTTTTATTATTATTATTTATTTTTTTGGCTGCAACTCACGGCTTGTGGGATCTTAGTTAGCCAACCAGGGATTGAACCCGGGCCCTGGCAGTGAGAGCACGGACTCCTAACCACTGGACCACCAGGGAATTCCCTCCCACATGTACTTATGAAAGGAAAAATATAAACCATTCCATCTTCCAAATTTGGGAGGTCTGCATCCAATATCTGGCCATGACACACTCTGCATCAACTTGATAGCTGTTTATTAAATTTATTCAGATCTCTCTTCTGAGAATCAAGAGCTTTGGAGCCAGGCAAATCTTTCCTCAAATTGTGGCTTTGTCATTGACTCACTGTGTACTTTGGGCAAGTTATTGAAATTCTCTGAGTCTCAACTTTCCTATTTGTAAAGTAAGCACACTAATGCTTACCTGCCTTCATTCATCCAACCAGTATTTTCATTTGAAGAATGACTGAAGGAACTAAGACATTTTGCTGGAATAAGAAAAAGTATGGGGGAGAATCCCTTCCTGGTTTCTTCAATGGGAAGCCGAAGAACCAAATAGAAATAGCAGGAAAACTGATTCCAGAGCAAGAAAACTGTGCATCATCTGAAGTCACCTTTTGGTGAGCGGGTTGTCCTGTCCTAGAAAATATTTCAAAAGGAGCCACTAGACCACAGATGAGAATGTGTGCAAAACAAGTTCCTGCAATAGCAAGTGGGTAAAAAGGAAGGGAAACCTCCTGTCAACTCCTTCAGCAATTGCATAAGATATAAATCCACTCAAAGTACATAACTAAAATAGTCTAGACTATTGAAAAAAAAGATTGTTCTCAAATTACTTGGAAGTTCTAGTTTTCATTTTCCTGTCTTGCTATGCTTCTGCCAGCCCTTCTGAGAATCTCTTTCCTGTAGCAGAGAAATATCTTTTGAAAGGCAGTAAATGACTAAATTAGTGAGATGATGGGTTAATGAGCTGATAGTCTCATGCAAACAATTTCTGTGGGTGATTAAATGTGATGAGGACTTAACAATATTAAATCAA
The DNA here is from genome assembly GCF_028023285.1 of Balaenoptera ricei. Lineage (NCBI taxonomy): Eukaryota > Metazoa > Chordata > Mammalia > Artiodactyla > Balaenopteridae > Balaenoptera > Balaenoptera ricei. Next base: position 75,467,566 of record NC_082648.1, read on the forward strand.
AGTCCAATCAAGTATCAAATGCTGGGTAATTTAGGAAAAAATCACTTTCAGTAACCATCTGTAACCATCACTTCCACGATGTTATACATTGTAGTAGGCAGAATGATGCCCCCCCAGAACCTCTGAATATGTTACCTTAGATAGCAAAAGGGACTTGCAGATGTGATTAAGTTTATGGTCATTAAGATGAAGGGGGAAGGGGGTATCCCATATGATCCAGGTGAGCCAGCTTATCACATAAATCCTTAAAATTGAAGAACCTTTCCACCTGTGGTCAGAGAAAGATTGAGCAACCAAAGGAAGGTCAGAGAGGTGCAACGGTGCTGGATTTGAAGATAGGGGAAAGAGAGCTTGAGCAAATGAATGCAGGTGGCTTCTAGAGTTTGGAAAAGGCAAAGAAATAGGTTTCCTTCTAGATCCTTCAGAAAGAAACATAGCCCCAGTGATGCCTTGATTTTAGCCCAGTGAGACCTATGTTGGACTTCTGACTTCTGAAACTTAAGATAATAAGTTTAAGCCACTAAATTTGTGTTAATTTGTTACAGCAGTGACAGAAAACTAATATGCATATTGAGAAATTTCTTACTTAAGCTTTGTTCTCCAGTACAAGTTCTGCTCAGAGGAATGATACCTTACAAATCCTGTACATAAATGGCTTTTAAATGTCATTAGCAACTATTTGTTTCATTTCAGTAGTATTTTATCATGTAAGATAGGCAGACTATGGATCAATATTCCCATTTAATAGAGTGGAAGCTGAGGTTAGATTGTGAGTGTCTTGCTCAAGGTTGCAGAGCTGGTAAGCGAGTGGTTGTGCTGGGATGTGATTTCTTGTCTTCTGACTCCTCCAACTCCAAGTCCTCATACCAAACTTTTAAGCTAGAAAGAAGAGATGCTAGTGACTTTATTTTATGTATATAAAACTCTTGCTGCAGAGGATTTAAGGGATAATAGTGAAGCCAAGACAAGAATTCCTCATTTTTTTTTTTTTTTGAATTCCTCATTTTTAACTTGCAATTCATTGCTCCTTCTGATTCTTCTCTCCACCTATAAGATAAGATGTGTACATCCAGGTATAGAACCTGCAGGATTTTTAAAAGAGGGAAGAACATAAGGTTTAGATGAAAACAAACCTGATTTATGACAATAGTGACTTATAACAAGTTGCTTAACCTCCTTGAATCTCAGTTTTCTCACTGTAAACTATAAATAATAATATCTACTTGACAGAATTATGAAAAGGATTTAATGGGAACATTGCATTTATTTATTTATTTATTTTTATGGTTGTGGGGTGTTTTTTTCCTCCTATTCTTTTTTTTTTTTTAATTGGAGTAAAATTGCTTTACAATGTTGTATTAGTTTCTGCTGTACAATGAAGTGAATCAGCTATATGCATATGTATATCCCCTCCCTCTTGGACCTCTCGCTCCCCCTTCCCTCCCCCCCACATCTAGGTCATCACAGAGCACCGAGCTGAGCTCCCTGAGCTATACAGCAGGTTCCCACTAGCTATCTATTTTACACATGGTAGTGTATTTATGTCAAACCTAATCTCCCAATTTGTCCCACCCTCCCCTTCCCCCTCTGTGTCCACATGTCTGTTCTCTATGTCAACATCTATATCCCTTCCCTACAAATAGGTTCATCTGTACCATTTTTTAGATTTCACATATATGTGTTAATATACGATATTTGTTTTTCTCTTTCTGGCTTACTTCACTCTGTATGACAGACTCTAGGTCCATCCACATCTCTACAAATGACCCAGTTTTGTTGCTTTTTATGGTGGAGTAATATTCCATTGTATATACATACCACGTCTTCTTTATCCATTCATCTGTCATTGAACATTTAGGTTGTTTCCATGTCCCGGCTATTGTAAATAGTGCTACAGGAAACATTGGGGTACATGTGTCCTTTTGAATCATGGTTTTCTCAGGGCATATGCCCAGTAGTGGGATTGCTGGGTCATATGGTAGTTCTATTTTTAGTTTTTTAAGGAACCTCCATACTGTTCTCCATAGTGGCTGTATCAATTTACATTCCCACCAACAGTGCAAAAGGGTTCCCTTTTCTCCACATCCTCTCCAGCATTTTTTGTTTGTAGATTTTTTGATGATGGCCATTCTGACCGGTCTGAAGTGATACCTCATTGTAGTTTTGATTTGCATTTCTCTAACAATTAGTGATGTTGAACATCTTTTCATGTGCCTCTTGGCCATCTGTATATCTCCTTTGGTGAAATGTCTATTTAGGTATTCCACCCATTTTTTAATTGGGTTGTTTGTTTTTTTGATATTGAGCTCCATGAGGTGTTTGTATATTTTGGAGATTAAATCATTGTCCGTTGCTTCATTTGCAAATATTTTCTCCCATTCTGAGGGTTGTCTTCTTTATGGTTTCCTTTGCTGTGCAAAAGCTTTTACGTTTAATTAAGTCCTATTTGGTTTTTTTTTGTTTGTTTGTTTGTTTTTCATTACTCTAGGAGGTGGGTCAAAAAAAATCTTGCTGTGGTTTATGTTAAAGAGTGTTTTTCCTATGTTTTCCTCTAAGAGTTTTATAGTGTCTGGTCTTATGTTTAGGTCTTTAATCCATTTGGAGTTTATTTTCGTGTATGGTGTTAGGTAGTGTTCTAATTTCATTCTTTTACATGTAGCTGACATGTATGCATATTCAGGCATGTTATTTCAGTATATTATGTCAATTTCATGAATACTTTGTCTCCTCATACAAACAGAATCCAAATTTTCAGTCTGTCAAATATCACTGAATCTTGGCTCCTAATCAAATTAATAAATCCAATTTAAGAAAGGGTTAAGGGACAAACATGTTTTCTTCATACCACATATACATAAATTTATAGAGGTTCCTTTGCCCCTAAGCCCAAAAAGGAAATTTATATGAAATTTATACTCATCCTCATGAGTAGATAAGAAAAGCTCAGAAAGCTGCATGACTGAAATGAACTTGACATACAGTCAAGAACTCCCAGAATTAAGATAGAAGCTCTGGTCCTCATGGACTTCTCCACCTGAGCCTCCTAAAAGCTATTTTAGTTCAACATGCTCCAAACTGAACTCAACACCTCCCTCCGCCTCTTCCCAATCTACTCCTCCTCTGGGTTTTCCAGTTCTAGATGGTTGCAGCCTCTCCCTTTCCTCCTGGTTGTGAGTCTGGGATTTGGCATTTTCTCTTCACAGTCAATCAGTACCAGTAAGTCACTCTCTAAATATCCCTTAACTCCAAACAGAACACCACTTCCCAAGCCTAGGCATGCAACCTCTGCCACCCGGATGCGAGAAATGATTTCTCAGTCAACCTCCTGCTCTGCTCTCACTTCTTTCTTCCTTACTGACACCCAGTTTCTTACATACCACTCATGAGGCTCCTCTGCCCCAAATCATCCCGTTGCTACCACCCCTGCCCCCTCAGGATGGTGGCCACACTCCTTAGTGTGGCATAAAATACCCTTCTTGCTCAAATCCTCAATAGACAACGTATCTTTGTTGGTTGTCCCCAAGTGCCTTGAACCCTTGAAGTTTGCCTCAGACGTGGCATGTTCCTCCACTGCTCTGCTCCTTTACATCTACTGTCCTTACCTACAGAATGAGCTCCCTCAAACCCATCTGCCAATAAAATCCTACCTGTCATTTAAAAGTTCTTAAGAAGTCCTTCCCTAAGAAGCTCCCTGCCCCAGATAGGAACTTTTATCCTCCTTGTACTGTATCCATTATACGTGTTGTAACTTCATCTGTCTCCCTCATTAGATGAGAAGCTCCTTAAGGGCTTTCTGCCCACCCCGGTGTGTGGCATATGGTTAAATATTTGATAATTGCTTTCTGGATGAATGAATGAATGAATAGAGGCTAACATTTTCCCCTGTCAAGTGAGATCATTTCGTTCCAGAGAGGTTAAGCAGCTTGCTCGAGGCCACATAGTTGGATAATAGAAACAGCAATAAAGGCAGACGCCATGTGTTTCCAGATTGCAGCCTAGTAATTACTCTGTAGATCCAGCTGCTTTTGTATGGATACCATCATGTTCTATGGCAAACCTTTCCCTGAGTTTCTATCTGTATTAGTGGACTTTTACTTTGGGGCTTGGTTTGCCTTTTTAGTATCAATACCTTGTATTCTCAGTGCCTGTAGTTAAAAATGGGTCTGACCCTATACCCCGCTTCAGGAGAAGACAAGGGACCCAGGGCTGCCCAGTGAGAGCGCTGTGTCCCTCTGGGCGAATCAGAGATGAGTGTCAGCCCAGGACTTGATAGAAGTGTTGAGAAAGAGGAGCTCTTTCCACTGGGCTTACGAAGCTAAAGTGAGAGACAGGGCTCTTTGAGAAAAAAAAAAAAAGTCGAAAGAGAGGAACAGAGAACTGAGAGATTTCTGAGGACACTGAACATCCTCCCCCAGCCTCTCCTCCTGCCAGGATGGAGTTGCTTTGTAAGGTGCTGGCTCGGCTAACCTGCAGGACCTCTCCCAGGATCTCCTCGGCTATGTGTTTCCAGTTGGATTGGACATGAAAGGTGTTCTGTGCGGGATTCAGAAGGTAGACTCAAAGGCAGCCAGGTCATTTCGATGTCTGCACGCATTGGGGACGGGGCGCAGATACCGCCCAGCACAAGTGCACTGCGCTGATTTGCGACCTGCCTTTGTGTTTGTGGGGCAGCAGCCAGGTTTCCATGGGCCCTGCCTTCCCTCAGACTCTCCTGCAGCTTCCTCAGCTCTTGGACCACATGCATATGTTTAGCTGCATGACAAAAGGCACCAGCTTTCCTTCTGCAGGCCCCACAGGAGCCCCATGTGGCCTGGAGATGGTGAGAGATGGACATGCGTTCCAGTCCATCCACATAGGTTCTGGCTCATGTTCAGGGGCGCCAGTTTGCTTTTGGTCTTTCCCACTTCACATCTAGCTTCCCTATCTGACAGCTAGCTGTGAGGTCTTCAAGCTCCAGCATCAGAGACGAAGACCGCCTTATAGAAACTAGTGAACCAGCCTCTACAACTGCATAGGTCAAAGTCATGTAATAAACCCTTTAGTGTGAATTTGTGTGTGTCTGTGTCTATGTGTGCGTGCATACTTTTGATTGATTAAACTCTTCTCTGTTTGGGCCCAGACTGATACACAGTACCATCCCTGGACTTTTCCATTATATAAATCAAGACATTCTCTTTCATGTTTAAGTCAGTGTGAATTTTGTTTCCGTCACTTGCCGCTGAAAAGGACTAGTATACAGAATTATCATACTGTGACTAAGCAGCTTAATATTCTGAAGGCAGGATCTGTGCTTTACTCATCCTTAAATTGCCAGCATCCAGAAAGCTACCACGTACATAGTAGGCACTTGGCAAACATGTGATGAATGAATGGACAACAAATGGCTGCAGAATAAAATGTTCTCCTGGGGACCCAGAGTTAAAGCTTCACACAACGTGAATCATGTGGAAGATGAAAAGCAGGATGAGTGGGAACTCCCGGCCTCTGGAAAAAGCCATGAAGATCCTGGGTCTGAGGAGCAGCTGAGTCTTCCACCTGGCAGCCGGGGGGAAAGGGCAACACATGTTAGGCATCTCATGTTCATTACTAGCACAGCAGGTGTCCCGGAGCAGCCAGCCCTCATGGAATTGAGCTTCCTGTCACTCCTGACCAGGATTCGCTACATGTGCAGAACAGAAGTGGTGTGGGAAGGTATTTTTTACATAGAAAATTTGAAAGTGCATCAGGTTCTGAGAAAAGGAAGCTTCTAAGAAAGATGATTTCACAGTAAGAGACCCCATGAGTCATCTAAAGAATTTATAACTGAGATAGAACATAAATGCTAACCATTCTTGGTCCCTGCCTAGAACACTTTAACAGATCATAAGGAAGTAAGAGGTTCACGGGAACCACAAAGACAGATATTTCTGAGCAGAAATTTTCTGAGTGGTTTGACTGATATTCAGCATAATTGAATCAAGTGATGAACAAAGCAACGAACCAATACTTTGTATTTCCAAGTACAAACCTTCGCAGGGGAAATCACATGACATACACATATTGAATCAAAATAGTAGAGAGGTGTAGTAGGCTGATAATGGCCCCCAAAGATATCCAGATCCTAACCCTGGAACCTACGAATATTAACTTATGTGGGAAAAGTACCTTTTTAAAGGTGATTAAATTAGGATCTTGAGATGAAAAGAGTATCTTAGATTGTCCTGGGCCCTAAATGCAATCATAAATGTCCTTATAAGAGGGAGGAAGAAGCGGTTTGACTGCATTGGAGAAGCTGATGTGAAGGAGCAGAGAGAGACTTGAAGATTCCTTAGAATGGAGTAAAGGGCCGTGAGCCAAGTAATGCAGCAAGGTACAAGGCGAAAAGGTAAAGAAATAGATTCTCTCTAAAGCCTCCATGGAGAGAACCTTGGTTTTAACCTTATAAAACCCATTTTGGACTTCTGACCTGCAGAAATGCAAGAGAATAACTGTACGCTTTTTTAAGCCATCAAGTTTGTGGTCATTTTACCTTTCCTAAGGTAGTCCCCACTTGGGCATCTTGAGTACAACTCTTTTCCTCCGCTAGGGGGAGCCCAAGCTGTATATCAGTGAATCATAACGGATGCAAAAGTCCAATTTGGTTTTCTTGTCTGACCATTTGAGTGGATTAGGAGAGTGAGCTGTGAAGTCAGACATCCTGGAATCAAATCCCAGCTTTGTTTCTACTTCTAGTTATGGAAAAATTATTTATCCTCTCAGTGCTTCCAATTCCCCATTGTAAAATGGGGATGATAATAGTGACCAGCTACCTCATAGAAAATTGTGGGAAATCATTAAACAGAAACTTCACAACAGAGCATATCCAAATGGCAAAAATACAAAAAGAAAATGCTCTACCTCATTGATCATCAGTTCAGCCCGCAATGAGAAACCACTACATACCCAGCAGAAGGGCTAAAATAAAGAAGACTAACAAAGTCAAGTCTTGATGAAGAAGTGAAACAACTAGGACTCTCATACATGGGAACTGAGTGCAATGCTGTCCTCAGACCCAGTCAAGGGGGGCCCCGCCCTGGCCCTGCTCCACCCCATGGAGTAAGGAGTCCTCAGAGCCCAAGAATATATACCCCTCTTCCCTGGACAATAGTCTAACACCCAGGACTCCAGAATTTCCCACCTGAATTAGGCTTCTTCTCTAAGCCCATTTTTCAAAGGCAGGACACATTGCTGGTGTGTGCAAATCTTGATCCAAGGGGTGGCTGTGATGACGTAGCCTATACATATTAGACTTGTTGCAATGCAGGACAGAACCAAGAGTGGGAAAGAATGCCAGGCTTTGTACTGAGAACTGAGAGACGGTTCTCCCCATGCTGAGGATAACAGGCACAATCACTATGAACAATGGTTTGGCAGTTTACATGTATATATAAACATACATCTATATAAACACACGTATATGTAAACAAATATGTTGATTTCTGCTGGTTCTGGGCCTTTATATATATATATATATATATATAGAGAGAGAGAGAGAGAGAGAGTTAGACACATACATATTGTTAGACAGAAATAACACCACTATTCATTATAGTGAAAACTAGAAACAACCAAGATGTTCTTCAATGTTAAAGTGTATAAATAAATTGCAGTATAATCATACAATGGAGATAAACCCACGCACATATGGTCACCTTATTTTTGATAAAGGTGGCAAGAATATACAACGGAGAAAAGACAGCCTCTTCCATAAGTGGTGCTGGGAAAACTGGACAGCTACATGTAAAAGAATGAAATTAGAACACTCCCTAACACCATACACAAAAATAAACTCAAAATGGATTAAAGACCTAAATGTAAGGCCAGACACTGTAAAACTCTTAGAGGAAAACATAGGCAGAACACTCTGACATAAATCACAGCAAGATCCTTTTTGACCCACCTCCTGGAGAAATGGAAATAAAAACAAAAATAAACAAATGGGACCTAATGAAATGTAAAAGCTTTTGCACAGCAAAGGAAAACATAAACAAGACAAAAAGACAACCTCAGAATGGGAGAAAATATTTGCAAATGAAGCAACTGACAAAGGATTAATCTCCAAAATTTACAAGCAGCTCATGCAGCTCAATATCAAAAAAACAAACAACCCAATCCAAAAATGGGCAGGAGACCTAAATAGACATTTCTCCAAAGACGATATACAGATTGCCAACAAACACATGAAAGAATGCTCAACATCATTAATCATTAGAGAAATGCAAATCAAAACTACAATGAGATATCATCTCACACTGGTCAGAATGGCCATCATCAAAAAATCTACAAACAGTAAGTGCTGGAGAGGGTATGGAGAAAAGGGAACCCTCTTGCACTGTTGGTGGAAACGTAAATTGATACAGCCACTATGGAGAACAGTATGGAGGTTCCTTAAAAAACTAAAAATAGAACTACCATATGACCCAGCAATCCCACTACTGGGCATATACCCTGAGAAAACCATAATTCAAAAAGAGTCATGTACCACAATGTTCATTGCAGCTCTATTTACAATAGCCAGGACATGGAAGCAACCTAAGTGTCCATCAACAAATGAATGGATAAAAAAGATGTGGCACATATATACAATGGAATACTACTCAGCCATAAAAAGAAATGAAATTGAGTTATTTGTAGTGAGGTGGATGGACCTAGAGTCTGTCATACAGAGTGAAGTAAGTCAGAAAGAGAAAAACAAATACCGTATGCTAACACATATATATGGAATCTAAAAAAAAAAAAAATGGTTCTGAAGAACCTAGGGGTAGGACAGAAATAAAGATGCAGATGTAGAGAATGGACTTGAGGACATGGGGAGGGGGAAGGGTAAGCTGGGACGAAGTGAGAGAGTGGCATGGACTTATGTATACTACCAAATGTAAAATAGATAGCTAGTGGGAAGCAGCCGCATAGCACAGGGAGATCAGCTCGGTGCTTTGTGACCACCTAGAGGGGTGGGAGAGGGAGGGTGGGAGGGAGATGCAAGAGGGAGGAGATAGGCGGATATCTGTATATGTAGAGCTGATTCGTTTTGTTATAAAGCAGAAACTAACACACCATTGTAAAGCAATTATACTCCAATAAAGATGTTTAAAAAAAAAGTCATACAATGGAGTACTGACACCAATATAAATGAATAAACTACCACTACATCCAACAATGTGGGCAAAACTCACAAATATAACGCTGAACCGAAGAGGCCCGATACAAAAGAGTATGTACCATATGATTCCATTTATATAAAGTTCAAAAACAGGCAATACTAATCTATAATGACAGGTCAGGATAGTGATAGCTCTGGGGAGACGGAGAGTAATGACTGGGGGTGGGAAGTGCTTCTGGGGTGCCACCAATGTTCTATTTCTTGATCTGAGTTACACTTACACAGGCGTGTTCAATGTATGAAAGTGCATTGAAATGTACTTAGGATTTATGTATGTATTCTGTATGTATATTTTTTCAATAAAAATGTATTATTTAAAAAAACTGTGCCTTATCTCTTAGGCATGTTGTGGGGATTAAATAATTCATAGTCCCGAGCTCCTGGGACAGGATATGACACAGTGAGTGCTGCATCGTTGCTGTCATCACACCTAGGATGTCAGTGCTCTCTTTCGAAAACCAACCCTGATTCTTTCAACTCTCGGTTCTAAGAATTGAAGCACCTGCTAATGATCGCAGAGCCAAGAGGCTCATCTCATAACTAGCAGCATCAGTTAATGGAGCCCCATCTAGTTGTCAACTCCTATACTCGGTGCCATGCGTGAGACATGGTAGCCACACAATTCAACATCAGTAGGAAGGGAGCTCAGGGCCTCCCACCCCCAACTCAGCATAAGAGCCACTCGCCCGAGAACATCTACCCAGCATCTCCAGGAGAAGCATTTGCACCATTTCTATATGTTCCTGTTGCATTGTGTGTTCTTTCACAGTGATTGTTGCCTTCTATAGGTGTCTCCCCGCAGGCTACGAGAGAGTAGAGACTGCCTCTTTTATTTCTTTCTTCCCAGTGCTTAGCACTGTGTCTGTCACATGAGTGAGTCTCAATAACTCTGAATCAAAGGCAAAATTCCTGACCCATAGCAGGCATGTAATACAACTTATTTCCATACCTCTCATCTTTTTCTCTCCTCCTCTTTTTAAAGTCTTTCTCTCTTTCTGTAGTTTTTTCTTCCAGCCAGGGGAACCTATATGATGAGACAGAAACCTTTGAGTCTGTTCGTATGAGACCCTTTATTAACAGTCTAAACTAAATAGTCTAAACAGTTTAAACTGAAACAGTGACTGAGCCCACCTTAAAATGACGGCATACCCCAAGTTCATACCATGATTTCACTCTCTAATGGGACAAATGTTTCCACTGAAGAAATTCATCACCAACTTGTCATTTAAGCAGCAAACACCTCCAGTGGATGGGGTCTTTCAGGATTGTGGGTAAAGCTTCCAAAGAATCATTCATGCTATGTGAAATGGAAGAACAACAAATTCAACAGCTGATTGCAACACAACCCACTTCATCTGGGGACAAACAGGTACAGCTAATGCACTTTACAGGCTACCATGAATGCCTTACAAAATACCTCCAATAAGAGAAGGGGGGTCCAGAAAGAGAACTCAGTATCCAATGAGCATTTGCTTATGGTGCACAAGCACAATCTTTTGCACATAGTGTTCTATTTAAACAAACAAAAATTACTGAACACTGATGTGTAATTGGCTGTGAACAAAATTAATTTCTAGGATTTTTTTCTGTAGAAATACGTATGTGCACAATGATATATGAAAAAATTTCATGAAATAATTATTTGGAATAGTGAAAAGTTAGAATTAATTGAAATGTTTATTGTAAAGAGAAAACTCAAATTATGATACAGCCATACCATGGAGTGATATGCAGTTGATAAAAGAACCCAAAGTGTCTCTATATGGACTGGCATGGAAAGATGTCTAAGTTACTTAAGGGAAAAACACTGCAGAACAGTATGTATTTATTTACATAAAAATTTAAAATAAAGAAATATGCTTATAAAGTACATAGAAAATAATGCAGAAGAATTCACGCCAAAAGATTAATTGTGATTACCTCAGAGAGGAAGACTTAGAGAAATGAGAAAGGGGGAAAGGCAGGGAGGGAAAGAGATGACATTTTACTTTTTCCCCATTTATGTTTCCTACTTATATATTCAAGATTTGCTTGAATCGTTCACAATAGCTTGTATTAGTTGAAAACTTTTAGGAACTTTGAGGTATTGGATTACTTTGGAAACAGGTTTCGAATCAGCTTCATTGCTTATTTTGGGCATTTACTCCATCTTTCTATCAGTTTCCCCAGCTATAAAATAATTACATTACTATTTCATGGTATGGTAGCAGGAGATGGATCTATGTAAAGCTTTTAGCCCACTGCCTGATACTAATAAAATTGATTGGTATAGGTTAACTATTTCTGTGTAATAAAGCATCCCAAAAAACAGTGGTTCAAAGTAACAACGATATTTATTATCACTCATGCAAACATAGCTTTTCTGGGGATAGGCTGATATATACTGCGTTTGGCTGGGCTGCTCTGCTGAGGTTAGCTCTGTTCCACAAACCCCTCATCCTCCTTGAACTAATGGGATAATCAGGGCATGTCCTTCTCACAGTGATGGCAGAAGCACAGACAGCACAAACATGCAAAGTCTTTTAATGCCTTAGGCTCAGAACCTACACACTGCCATTTCTACTTCATTGGCCAAGAAAATCACCCCAAAGTAAAGGGGTGTAAAAATATACTTTGCTAAGGGTGATCAGTAATCCCCAGTTGCCTAAGACTAAGGGGCTTCCCAGAATGTGGAACTTTTCGTGCTAGAACCAGGAAAGTCCTGGGTAAACCAGGACCAGTTGGTCACTCAACATCTCTCTACTCCTTTACTAGAATAACTTCAAAGTCACTCAGCAAAGAACATGGTATCGGGACTGAGTGAAGAATTGGGGCCAAGGATGCAATTTACCACACTTTTAATAATGTTATCTCTAGGAAAACAGGCAAATTAGTGGGTAGTCAAAATTATTTTTGGTAGATTGGTTTTAGGTTGGCCAAACAAAATCAGATCCTCCCAAAGTCTCCATGAACAGAATATTTCCCAGAATATTCTCAAAATTGAAAGTGTTTTGGTAGCAAGGGGTTATGGCATCAGATAGGTGACCAGTCTAGATTCTCAAAAAAAGCGTAAGATGCTTTTCAATCCAATTCTAACTTCATTTGACAGAGAATACGATGTCTCTTTAAGACCAGTGAGACTCCCTCTTATCTTTCCTTCTAGGGAGAATGCTTGTAACAGACTCTTAGCAAGAACAAGATGCTTGACTTTTAATCATGTGTTTGTGTGTGAACATTAATATTTATTTAGTTCCCTCAGCTTCACTAATCCTTTTCCCAAAAACCACAGTGTGTGGTTGTCCAGAGGTTAAATTCATAGAGCCACAGGGAGCCTGTTGTTTCCTGATCCCCATCGCTTCCTTCTTCCTGTCTAGACTGTATATTTCTCATGTGCAGACAGACTCTTAACTGGATAAGATGAGTGCACAGTCACAAATCACAATGAATGATTCCTCTCTCTTCATAATCATCTTCTTTACCTGAAACATGCCAGAGGGAGGCCTCTTAAAATCCACAGATATTTGGGTTTTCAAATCTTAAAAAAAAAAATTTAAGGAAAAGCAGGGCTCTAGACATTCCCAATGAGAATGTGCTATTAAAATACCTTGGGGTTCATTTTTGTATGAACTTGGAGAATGAAACAAAGAAATATTCATATGCTAATTTAAACATATACAACTGAGACAGAGCTGACTATCAAAAGCATTGGAGGGTCAATGTGTCAGGTTGTTTTGCAACTTCATGGAAAATCAATTAGAGTTTAAGTGACCCCTCTGGGGCAAGTATCCGGCCACTAACCTCTTCACAAATTCCAATCCAGGTGCCAATACAAGTGAATTAAACTGCTTAGAGCACTTCTAATGATGAAGAATGTGTAGATAGATTACCTTAAATTATAATCAATAACTTTAAAGGGACCCAATCATCAGCTTTAATACACTCTACCCAGATTAAGTAAGTGGGCTCAACCAAAGAATAAAGGCCTTTTTAGCTGCCCATCCTCCCTCACAAATGGACACTTCTCCCCTTTCTGACATTCCACAGGCTATAGTTCTGAACAGACCACCTGCTCTGAAAGACCTAGAAGCAATTTAATCTAAAAGTTTAAGAGGCTGTTAATCACCTGGGGCTCATAGACACTGACAATGTCTTTGCGTTGCCAGTGATTCCAGCACAGCTGAGCACCCAGGCCATTCCCAGCTTGCATATAATGAGGGCAAGCTGATCCCCGAGGTGGCCTTCCTCCTAGTCCTTCTTTTGATCTGTTGCCTCTCCACCCCATCTATTTTCATTCTTGTTTTAATTTGATGAGGCAGGTGGTCAAGAAGTATATCATTCCAGGGAGATGTAAAAAGGCATGCAGTAAATAATAATCAGCAGCGTTGCTACCTCCAGCCTTTCTTTAAGTGATCTCACATGGCATTAGGACCATAATGATAAACCAGGATACTGAGCTTGTAAGTTAACCATGACATTCTCTGAGAAGGGTGGACCAACAAACATTTTATGAGAGCAGGCTGATGAATAAATGGGAACGAGATAAGACAAAGTGATAATGTCCCCTCAGCATTTTAAATCATCAAGAGAATTAAAAAAAAAATTGCAAGACAAATATCTACCTTGATTTAAAGTCTGCTCAGCAGATAGGAAATAAGGAAGAATCTATTATGCCACAGAAGAGTTCTCCAGAAAACTGAGGCAATTTTTTTTCTTAATATGAGCCGTTGATTAATAACTTGGGGAAAAAAATGTTTAGGGAGTTAGAGACTTGTAATTTTATTTCCTTCTGAGAGTAGAAAGTGTGGAAGGAGGGAGAGTCACCTGAGTAATTAGCATTGGAAGATTTGAGTCTGGGAAAAACAGAGGAAATTAAGTTAAGGAGTCTTATAGAAAGACATGGAAGTTTGTAATATAGAGTCTTCATAGAGATAAGAATGATAACAGTTTCCTAGGGCTAACTATGTGCTAGGAACTTCCCATGCTAATTCTATTCTGTAGGGCAGGCACTATCACATATTCCATCAATTCTAAAATAAACGCATGCACAGGCAGATTTCGTATATATTTAAATTTAATATACACATATATATCATAATATCAGATAGATGATAGATAGATACACATATATAAAACATTTTAACACAGGATTGATGTCACCTTACAATCACCATAGACCAGAGGGCAGACATGATCTAATTCTATCATTGTCTGTGAATGTGTAAACTCATAATACTGTCACTTCAGTTGACTTATGCACGTCCTTGGCACTGCATATGTTGGGTTTAATTGCTGTTTAAAAATCTTTTACACTATGATCCGGTATTAAACTAAAGATTATTTTACAAGCAGAACCAGCATAAAAGCTGAGCAAGAAAGTGGGTTAAATTTGGTATTAGTAAAGCAAGTATTCATCACAGGAAAGAAAGACCCTGATTTCATATTTGCTTACAAAGCAACAACCAAATGCTTTAGGGGGCCCTAAGAAATGAAGCTACTAACAAATAGATGAAGCTATGTTTCCTTTCATTACTGAGATTTACACAAAATAATTGCCTGTCACATGCCAAGCAATGCAAATGAAGGCAGGACAAATGACCAAATACCCAAGAACAGCTTAAGGACACTTTCACACTTAGAGAGCCTGGTTTGTCTAACTCATGCGTGATTAGCAGTGTTGTTTTGTAATTTTCTTACTGGTAGAGAAAATCATGGTGCATCTTATGTCCAAAAGCACTTAGATTCAATTAACTAGGGTATTACTATATCTTTTCTACAGATAAGAATTCAGAGGCTCAGATAAGTTAAATTACTTGCCCTAAAGCCCACAGGGAGTGAGTTCTTAAAGACATCCTTTAAAATGAGGTCAGTCTGATTCCAGAGCTTAAGGTCTTAACCATTATGATAAACTACTTCCCAATCAAAGGAGATTAACCTAGTCCTTTGAAAAATTAAGTCAGATCATGGCACTTCTCAATAAATATTCATCTCAGTAAAGAGTAAAAGTTGAGAAGTCTTTTTACAAGGGCCTACAAGACCTCAGGGCATCTTTGGTCCTCCCCCTCTCCATCTCATCTCCTACTGCTCCCCCTCACACTCTGCTCCAGTTCCACTTGCTCCTTGCTTTTCTCTTATCATGCTAGCAAGCTGCTACTACTTCAAATACGCTCCTACCTCAGGGCCTTTGCACTTGCAGTTCTCACTACTTGGAATACTTCCCACCACCCTGTATAAAATAGAAGCACTCTACCCCATCTCAGGTCCTCTCCATCCCCTTTAACTTGTTTTATTTTCTCCATAGCATATTACTATGTGAAATATTAGCTATGCCTTTGTTCATTTGCAACAATGTAAGCAAGCTTCAGAGGGCAGGGGCTTTGTTTTATACATTTCTGTATCTGTATGGAGAGTGGGTACTTGATAAATGAATGAAAAAAACAAATCTTCCTCTGAGAATGTCACTACACTATCTTTCCCTTCTGTTTTGTTGATTCAGAAAATTATCATAAATTGGCATCTGTAGATTATTATTACTTATAAATCAGTAATTCTGTTTTTCACTCCTTTGGGGGCTTAATAAAGAGTTATGCTTTTGTAGTAGAATGTTTCCAAATGCAGATTCCAGAGCCAGACTACTTGGATTTTAATGCTGGCTCTACCACTTGCCTATGTGATGTCAAGAAAGTCACTCAACTCCTCTGAGTCTTAGTTTCCTCATCTGTAAAATGGAGACAATAATAGGACTGACTTCTGAGGATTCTAACAAGAATTAAATTAAGTAATACAGGTACATGTCCAGGCTCATGCTAAGTATTAAATGAACTATTTATTTCAATTGGCAATCTATTTCCATCTTACCTAACAGGAATCATTAAAATGATTCTGAATCAAGGGAAATTTTTCCCCCAAGGGACATTTGGCAATACTGGAAACAATTTTGGTTATCACAACTGGGCACGCTGCTGGTATTTAGCAGGTAAGAAGCCAGGGCTGCTGCTAAACATCTTTCAGTGCGGGCGTGTGGGAGAAGGCACAACAAAGAATTACAGAACCCAAATGTCAATAATGTCACTGAGGAGAAACTGTATAGATAGAGAACATTTGTTTCAACATACTGCAAACTCCAACATTTCAGAAAGAGTAAGAAATTTAAAGGGGGAAGCTTTTTTTTAAGCTAGCACCACTCTTTCTGTCATGCCTGTAAAATCAGCTTAGAGATGAAAATCCACACTCACGTTGCCCCACTCTAGAAGCCTGGCCTTAAATCTTTGCCTGTTATAATTTATGGCCAAGGAGATGCAGGAGCTGCTGCCCAGACCCCAGAACTCCCAGGCAATTTTCCTTGGAGATTCTATGTTCATTATTCAGTTCTGCATCAGACCACTAGAGGGTACAGAAACACCATCAATCGTGGAGCATTTGGGTGCCAGACTCAGTTTGCAGTAATGTAAATCTTAATAAAATGCTAAATTATTCCTGGTCCCTAAAAATAAAAACTACTCAGAATATCTTTATTAAACACTTCTATAGGTATACAGTTTAAAAGGCTGGTATTCAAGTATTTCACTCTAATTGTCATCACTCCCAACCTGTAAATTATGGCAGTAATTTAATTCAGTGTCATCTGTTAAATGGAAATCTAATAAATAACCACTAATGATGTTATGAGAAGCCTGAGGCTATTACGATGTTATTATGATAATATTTTATGACTATACTGGTAAAACTCTCTTTAATGAAGATTTGGTTATGCTATGAGTTAAATCATATCAAATAGATATATATGATTTTATCCACCAGGAATTAAGCAAAAATTAAGCAGGAATTGGAACCTAAATATGAACTCCAAGTTGGACTAAATAGCATTATTGTGCTGAAGGCTGAAACAAACATGAACCAAAGCATTAGTGATCATTGTCCTAAAAATATTACCTTAGGACAAACCTGAATGACTGAAAAAATATTAGGGCATCACTAAATATTTAGATATATCTCTATTTCACACACTCAGATTTAGAATAGAGACACTGAGGAAAAGTTATAGAAAACTTTGGAAGGAAACAATTAAAGAATTATTTTAAAAAGCAGAGTGTCCACCTGTTTCTCCTTTCAACTAAAAGTTAACAGAAGTGTGGACACAAATATTGTGCAGGTGATTCCTAAACTTGTCCTTGTGACATCCCAAGTCATTCACAATTATCTCTAAAGAGATTGCAAAATTCCATTTGCAAATAATTTTAATTAACTTACACACACATGCACACACACACAAACATAAATGAACAAAACTGCTGTGTATTTTGATACAGAGCTAAAGAGCTGAAAGATGGTGTCAAATCCAATAAATGAGAATAGGGATCAATGATTCAGAAAGATTTAAGTATCAGGCTTTAGGAGACTGCATAGAATAGTGGTTAACTACATAGGTCTGATATCAGACTATCTGGGTTTGAAAACTGCCTCTACCAGTTAATAGATTTTTTTAAATTGAGATATACTTGATGTACAATATTATATAAGTTTCAGGTGTACAACATAGCGATTCACAATTTTTAAAGGTTATATTCCATTTATAGTTATAAAATATTGGTTATATTCCCTGTGTTGTACAATATATTCTTGTAGCTTATTTATTTTATACATAGTAGTTTGTACCTCTTAGTCCCCTACCCCTACCTTGCCCCTCCCCGCTCCCCTCTCCCCACTACCAGTTAATAGTTTTGAAGTTCTGGGAAAATTATTTCACATCTCTATACTTTAACTGTAAAATAGCTGTAACTATCATAGTACATTTTCCCTCATAGGTTTGATGTGGGGATTACATGAGTGAATACAGGCATAGCACTTAGAACAGTGTCTGGCACATATTAACTCTATGTAAGTGCTTCCCATTATTATCATTTCCATTAATAGCTAGATCAACCCGAGATAACATCTATACCTCTTCTCTTTTCAATTGGCCATGCCTTTTCTTTCTTTTTTTTTTTTAACATCTTTATTGGAGTATAACTGCTTTACAATGTTGTGTTAGTTTCTGCTGTATAACAAAGCGAATCAGCTATATGTATACATATGTCCCCATATCCCCTCCCTCTTGCATCTCCCTCCCACCCTCCCTATCCCACCCCTCTAGGTGGTCACAAAGCACCGAGCTGATCTCCCCATCTGATGCAGCTGCTTCCCACTAGCTATCTATTTTACATTTGGTAGTGTATATATGTCAATGCTACTCTCTCACTTCGTCCCAGCTTACCCTTCCCCCTTCTCGTGTCTTCAACTCCATTCTCTACATCTGCGTCTTTATTTCTGTCCTGGTCCTAGGTTCTTCAGAACCATTTTTTTTAGATTCCATATATATTTGTTAGCATACGGTATTTGTTTTTCTCTTTCTGGCTTACTTCACTCTGTATGACAGACTCTAGGTCCATCCGCATTTCTGCAAAAGGACCCAATTTCATTCCTTTTTACGGCTAAGTAGTATTCCATTGTATATCTGTACCACATCTTTTTTATCCATTCCTCTTTCGATGGACACTTAGGTTGCTTCCATGTCCTGGCTATTGTAAATAGTGCTGCAATGAACATTGTGGTACATGTTTCTTTGTGAATTATGGTTTTCTCAGGGTATATGTCCAGTAGTGGGATTGCTGGGTCATATGGTAGTTCTATTTTTAGTTTTTTAAGGAACCTCCATACTGTTCTACATAGTGGCTATATCAATTTACATTCCCACCAACAGTGCAAGAGGGTTCCCTTTTCTCCACACCCTCTCCAGCATTTATTGTTTGTAGATTTTTTGATGATGGCCATTCTGACTGGTGTGAGGTGATACCTCATTGTAGTTTTGATTTGCATTTCTCTAATGATTAGTGATGTTGAGCATCCTTTCATGTGTTTGTTGTATGCCCTTTCTTTCTTTTTTAAAGTATCACTCAATCATTTTTTCTCCAAGAAAAGTGACAGACAGAACATATCAGACTTAATGGACCTTGAGAAATATGAAAAAGTTGACTCAGTTTCTGAGCTGTCCTGTCATAATCATCATAATAGAGACAGCCCTTCAGTTTTTTCCTTTTCCTTTCCTTTCCATTGCCCCATTATATGCCCACTCCATCTTTTTTATCAGCATTGACCTAAGCAAAAGGTGCAAATAAGGGAGGGAGAAGAAGTTATTTATTTTTATTTTTTCATTGAGCCACCAACCCTCAAGCCAGGCACGAGGTTAAATATAATCTATAACAGAAAAAGCCTCTTAAAGCGTTTGTAAGGCACCCTTTGAAAAAGCCACATGAATTAATGGGAACGCCACTTTTTTCCTTTTATCAGGTTCTAGGAAGGTTCACTGGCTGCTGAACTTTTTCTTTTCCTCTTGTAACAATTGGTTATCTTTAACTTGTGATAAGACCAGATCCAAGAGGGAATATATCCAGGAAGTGGGGAATCGAAGGAAAGGAAGAATGTAGGAGAAACCCAGAACCCAAATCTTGTCATCATGTCAGCCCTGCAATAGTTAATGCCCTGACCTGTTGCCATAGAAACAAGACCTCAATGTCAGAGTAACATGGGTTTCAGGGCATAGAGCACACCTCCCCCAGTACTTCATTCAACTTCTATCAATTTCATTTCATTCAGAAAAATCCTTATTTGGGGAGGTCGGTCCCAAATCCTAAAAAGGCCAAAATGTCAGGTGCTCAAGATATTAAGGTGTAATTCCATTAGCGAAAACTCACTAACCCATGTCACAATCAGCCTTATATCACATCAGTATATTATGTATTCCATCACAGCAAGACCAAGTTGCCCAGAAATGAAAAATTGAAATATGCATGAAACTGAAAATAAGTACCACGATGTTTGTATTAATTTTATTCTCTTTATTTTTAACTAGATAGGGCCTCTCTAGATGAAAAATGCCTTTAAGTATTTTTTTTACACCACAGAGCGTAATTGTGAAATGACCAGACTCTAGAAACAGGTGGGCTGGGTTTGGATCCTGACCTTGCCACTTATTATATAATCTTTGTCAAAATCCCTAATTCTCTATGTCTCAGTTTTTTCATTTGTAGAATGAGAAGAATAGTTCATACCTCAGAGGATCGTTGTAAGAATTAAATGAGTTAATATCAATATATACAGGGTACTCAGTTCCTAGCACATTACAAGCACTATATAGATGTTTGTCATAATAAAAATAATTATTTTATTATAAATTATAATGACTTGATGAGAGAAAGAAAAACTTCATTTTGTCTTTAGATGCTCAGTTGTTTTTTTTTTAAAATTTATTTATTTATTTATGGCTGTGTTGGGTCTTCGTTTCTGTGCGAGGGCTTTCTCTAGTTGTGGCAAGCGGGGGCCACTCTTCATCGCGGTGTGCGGGCCTCTCACTATCGCGGCCTCTCTTGTTGCGGAGCACAGGCTCCAGACGTGCAGGCTCAGTAATTGTGGCTCACGGGCGCAGTTGCTCCGCGGCATGTGGGATCTTCCCAGACCAGGGCTCGAACCCGTGTCCCCTACATTGGCAAGCAGATTCTCAACCACTGCGCCACCAGGGAAGCCCTCAGTTTTTATTTTAATTTGAAAAGTCCTATTTGCCATGCTTTAAGCATTAAAAAAAAATCATACTTTTATTATATGCAATGGCTAAATGAGTAAATAGGACTTCAAAAGAGGGGAAAAGTAAATTCACTCAAGATGATTTTCAATTTTTTTTTTTTTTCATTTTTTGTTTTTGGGCACTGTGCAAAGCATTTTGCTACATCCAGTTACGGTTCAGGACAACCCCTGGTGAATGAATGAATGATGAACAGAACAGTTTCGTGACCAACCAGCAGCCAGGCCCATTCATTCTAATTGTGGGACCAGATCGGAAATTACTTAGCAACCACTTGAGTAAATGATGGGGAAGGAAGGCTCTGCAGAGCAGTTTCATAATTGCAATCAAGCAAACATCATTAAAGACTTTCTCCTGACCATATTTCCTGAGCTCTGCTTATCTGCGAGTCATCAGAATAAACAGGTCCAGTTAAAGAAAACAGGGCCATACTCCTCAGATCATGGATGCCCAGACACACATGGTCTCAAAACCCTTGGAAGAATGCTTGCTGGATCCTCTGGCTCATATGAGGACAAATACAATATTACGTAAAGAATGTTTTGGATTGTAAATCTTTACCAGGACATAGGGTCGGTGTCTTGTATAAGCATATCTAATCCCTGGGTAGGACTGCCACTTGAATATTTCCTCTCTGTGCCACCCTGTGACACAGTTCTAGCTCAGTTCTACCATCTCCATCTAATCTTCTAAGAGCCTAGGGTCAGAAGGATCTGAGAAGTTGAGTTCAGCCTCTCAGTCATTTTCCCTATAGAAGGTCACAGGCTGCAGCATGCACATTTCCACCTGTAAAATCCAACTCCCCTTGAGGCAGTTCATCTACTCTGTACACATTTATAGAACAACTACTATGTTACATATATTGGGTTTTGTGTTAGAAATACAAAATTAAATATAATTATGTCTTTGCTTGCATCAAGCACATTATCTACTGCAAGAGAGAGGTGTGAGAAAACACACAATGACAAAACATTGTGAAATAGTTCTACAGGAGTGAGAACAGCATGCTATGTGAGTACATAATAATAGTTAAAATAGTTAACATTTATTTTCTATCAAGCACTGCTCTAAAATGCTACACACATTAACTCTTTCATCCTCATGACAGTCTTGAAGGTAAACTGAGGTGCTGAGAGGTTAAATCACTTAGAGTCACACAGTAAGTGTCACAGCCAGTTTAGCTGAAACATGTACCCCACCCTGGGAGAATCAAGAAGACTTCTTGGAGGAAGGATGTGGAATGTGAGGATACCTGAGAGATGGACGTGACTCATTTAGATAAAGTAGGGGAAGGGCATCCTATCAGAGGGAAAAATATGTGCCAGCCTCACCCTTGGACCAAGCAATAGGACCTAGTGCTCTAGCACTCCTCCAGCTGTGCCCCTCCCTCTGGTTAAAGAGTCCACAGGGACAAGGGCTCATGCCCACCCAGAGCCTGTTCCCATTCCTTCCATTCTAGACCATGCTCTCGAAACCAGGACCCCCGAAGTCCTTGCCCCAGTGGCTCCAGGCCCCCTTGCAGAACCTGTGTGGCTTCTTCCACCCTCCTAAGAGAGGGCCAAGTTGCTTATGTGCTTGCTGCTAGGGAATGGCCATGTGCAGGGGCTGTGGATGTGGTGCCCGGGTGTGCAGGCTGGGGTGTCCATACACTCACACAGAAAAGACATCGCGTGGGACAGATAGAGGGGTGGGAAGAGAAGGCTTTTGGGCTGGGGGCTGGCAGCTCTCTCCTGCACGATGACATTCGGATGTGAAACTCTGAAGAATCTGAGGATTTAAAATCTAAACCTAGCTTTCTAGGTAGTTACAAACGTATTTTTATCAAAGGTAAAGGATAGAACACATTTGATGTAACAGCATGTTAGCTTAATCGACACATTTGAAGAATTTGGAAATGTGGCCTGTGGCCTCCATTTGTACGCAAGCCCTCAGCCCTACAAATGTGGAGGTAAACCTCCTAAGTGTGAGGGATGAAGATGGGAGAAAGCACAGCTTGCCAGGGAAACTAAATGTAGCTTAGCAAAGCTCAGGCCTAGAATGGGAGACAAAGACATCAGAGACGCTCCTGCCTGCCTAGTGACTTGAACTTAATTTGGAAGGCTGCAGAGATCATTACAGATTTTAAGCTGGAGAGTTAAGGCAGCATTGGGTTTGGAGCACTCACATCACATGTGTCAATCTGTTCTGTCTCCAAAAGAAACACACGATGATATTTTTATTCTCACTTCTTCCCTTTGCCTCTAAACAGATGCAGGAAAGAAAAAGAATGGTGATGTCTTTTACGGCTGTAGAAGTCCAAATAGCAAAGCCTGGTGCAGTTAGAAGAGCAAACATGTAGCAGAAAGAATAGCAACCTGACGTTCTTATCTGACCTACCCAGCTGTAGAGAGCCTGATATCACAAATTCAGAGAAGCCAGGCAGCCAAGCCAAAGCCCAAGAGCCCACAGATGTCAAGGGCAGGATGTCTGGGAATGGGTCAAGGGCATGGGGCAGAGCCAGGTGGGTAATCAAAGAGCTAACATAGACCTAATGCACATGAGGTACGGAGTCCTTGGAATGAGGCTTGCTATACCCTGGGGTGCAGCAGGAGACTCCCAGTTATTGATTGACTTCCCAGAGCAAGGCCATTTAGGCCGGATGTTCAGATTAACAGGGCAGGTCTCTCACAGCATTGGCCACACAAGACTGCATCTAACCACAATTGATGGACGGTGGACTAACAGAATCCTCCTTCAGTAGGCCTCTGTAGTAGTTATTTATCAAATTTTGTTGCCAAGAATAACCTGACTTCCACATGGGGAATTATCCTTCCACCACCATATGTGATTTTGAAAAGAACAACAGCAACCTCCAGGCTGAGCTTCCCATCAACAGGGCAGATCTTTTGATGACTGTCCCCATCCCACCTTACGACCAGGAGGGAATGATGTGACCTAAGTTCAACCTATCAAACACTTACTCCAAGACTTTAAATGGTGAGCCAGTAAAGTAAGGATAGGAGAAGAGTTGGGGTGAAGATTATTGCTGCAGCAGCCTCTGGGTTGTCAATAATCACTGCTGTGATGGCAGCAGGAATGCCAGGGTAGGTTCTTGACCGGCCTGTTCCAAGAGAATGACCTTGGAGTTAGAAAATGCTACCCACCCTTTTTCTAAGCCTCCTGTGGGCTCCCTTCATCCTGTCAATAAATCCCCAAGTGCTCCCATAAAACCAACCAGCTTCCCATCTGTGTCATGAGCAGCTCTTGCCCCCAGACCAGCAAGGAAGTTTGAAACCCTGGGACTTGCTGCTCAAAGTCATTTGTGAAGATGCAGATTTTCAATCATAGTCTGAACTGGCAAACCAGTGGCTCCTCCATTTTTAGCAAAGTGCATTTAACACAATGCTACATTATGTTTCTAGGCTCTCTCCTCAAATACTGGGATGCACTAATTGTGACAGACCCACTTGGCTATCAGTGTACTCTGGGACAGCAGTCCCCAAAGGAAGAGGAGTTATTTTTTTATTTCCCTGGAGCCTCATGATTCCTGATACTCTGGTGAAGGGCAAGGGGATGTTGACAGGGAAGTCAGTTTGCTGAGGCACAGAGAGAAGGCTCCACTGGCCCTGCTCTCTGCATGCGGAGATACTGACAAGCTTGAGCAGAGACTGCAATTGAAGGGAGAGCAATCAACGCATGGGGGGCCTGGGCCTTAGCTACTGGCTACCAATCCCATTTGAGCAGATAGATTTTCATTAAAAATGTCATTTTGAAAATTAGAAAAGCATACACACACATATGCAACTAAACAGATGTTCGTATTCCTCCTCCTCTTCCTTCTACAGTACTCACAGGAAACACATGTCTGTGTTGTCCTAAGTCCAGTTACTAATTAGCACGTTTCAGTAGCACATTTCACGGAGGATAGCAAGGATTTCAAAGGGATTCCTTCCTTTTAAGTTGAGACAGCTGGTGCTAATTACCAAGCAGGAAAAGAATGTGCAAACAGATCATTGAGAAGCCATCGGTGGAACAGAAGGCTGAGGGGTCTTTGGGTCTTATGGTTGAACTCCTCTCCAGTGGTTGGAAGGGACTGCATATTATCTATATCTTCACCTTGCCCCCAGGAAACAGCTGTCCAGTTTCATCATCCTGCAAGTAGGTGGGAAACACAGTCCAAGAGCATGAACTCAAAGATCACTTCACAGCATGCATGTAAATTTCACAGAAATACAGCAGAGCTCTTGTAGTAAACCATTTCCCTCTCAAACATGCACAGCAAAATAGAAGCTAAGCATGGCCTTTACCTTTTTAAACAAACCCAGGGGATGATCGATTCAAAGTTCATCATTATGATTGTGTTGCTATGAAATGAGGGCAATCTAGACACCCCAAATTATGCTAGTAAGGAAAAAAAAGAATCTTGACTCTAATTTAGTCACACCACTAATGGAAAGAACACTAGACCAGAAATCAAGAGCTTTCTGATTCATACTCATTATGAGACTTTGGGAAAGTTATCTAGTTTTTCTGAGCCTCAGGTTTTCATCCGTAAATGGGAACAATGGTACCTACCACACAGGACTATATGTGAACATTTTGGAATATTATAAAAGTACAACTCGTATTTAATTTGAATCTCTAGATAACGGTAAAGTTATTGGGTATCTTTGGAATGTGATTTCTAACAAAAGCCAACCAAAGTAATCTCAGCCCAGCGGAAGTATATGAGTACCTTACAGAGGGAGTCGATAGTACTGGGTTCTGAGGCTACCTAGAGAAGATAGAGAACTTGCAGGATGACTAATTGGATTTTAAGAAATGGCTTCATAACTGAGAATAATTATGCAAAGACAGTGCAGCAGAGTGACTAAAGGTAAAAGTTCTGGAATCATACTGCCTCAGTTTCCAGTTCTGCTCTATCACTCCCAACCTGTGTGACCCTAGGCAAGTCACTTGACCCCCAACTGTAAGTTAAGGGAAACAGTAATGACACCAACTCACGGATGGCTACATTGTGAGGATTAAATGAGATGTAAAATAGGCACAATGCTTAATAGATTATAAATTTCATCTCAAACAGTATCAGTATTACAAAGACAATGTTAGTATTATTATAGTCACAGAGCTAACAGGCTCATTTTCCTTTATTTTTATTTTAAGTATTACTGTCAGCCAACATATATTGCTTATATTGGGCAGCTTTTATGCATATTGATTCAGTTAATCCTCAGAACAACCCTATGAGATATGTTAGTGAGTAGCAGAGCTGGGACGTGAAGCCAGGCAGAAGCTTGCTCTTAACTATTGCACAAATTAATGTGGGCCAGTGATTGAGATTGGGGTGGGGGCATTTAAGAGTGAACTACTTGGTACAATGGTAATTTGTACAGCTGGATTTGAATATGAAAATGTTACACATGCTTGCTGGGCTGAATGTCCCCCTACACATCATAAAGGAAAATATATTTAGCTGTTTTGACATTATAAAGTAGTCATGCCTTGACTTATCCAAAGCATTGCCATTTGTTCTTTTCTCTCCTTCATTATATCTATTTTCAGGAAACTGAAAACATTCTAAAAAATAAAGGAAGTGTTCCCCCATTCCAAATATTCTACTTTAAAGGCAAAAATAATAACTCAGAATAACAGCAAGATAAATTTGATGAATCAAATACCATTGAAAACCCACTTAACACCCACATTCAATGTCTATCTGAAAAGTTCCAACTTCTATCATTTTTAACAAACCCCAAAGATTTCGCTCAGCTCTTTCGATATCAAAGAAAAAGAAATTTCTGAATCATTGCAAGTGCTTTTTATAAAACACCTAATTTTTAGGAACAGTGCCTAGACCCATACCCTGCACATGAAGGAACTCGGTAAAAGTGCGTCGATTGCTCAAGTGCTGATGAATAGTGTCTGGTTGATATTACATGATATTTCCATAAGTGGAAAATGTAGCAATTTTTATGCATAGGCTCCTTTGAACCTGGGAAGGCGTACCTGCAAGATAATTAATTAGTGGCTGGCAGTGAAGGCTGTAGGTTTTATATAAGTCACTTGTATGAGGGTGGAGAAGGAAATTGTTTGATGTTTAAGGAGACAAACAGAAAGTCAAAGAGAGACAGTGACAAACAAGATGGCCTGAACAATACTTGGGGTCATTTAAAGAACAGCGTCCCTCTGAGCACTCTGAGGTCATGGCAGCTTGGCCAAAGACCTGCTCTTCCCGCCACTGGCTCTCTATCCCGGATTCCAGTTCTACTCATGCCCATCGCTTGCCAACCAAGTTGCTACATCCTGCATCTGTGCTCTTATTTATGCTTGGCTTCCTCTCCAACTTTTCTTCCGTCTCTAATAATCTGTATCTTACCATTTTCAGACGCCTGATCAAAACCCATGTGCCAGCTCCTAGAATGTAGTTTTTTTGCCCTTAATAGACCTTTACTCATTGAACCAGTACTATAACTCCTTTGAAATTAAATTCTTGCTATTCAATTATTCAACCAGGTCTTTTAGACTTAAAATGTTTTTCTTACTAAACTGCTTGAGAATAGGGTACATAATTTCCACATCTTTTCCATCTGCCAATGAATTGCTCCTTGTGCTATGCATCACACCCTGTAGATAGTCCACGACTGTAGTAAATTATCCAGAATCTCATGCCTTCAACTTATCCATGCCATTGCGATGGCTCTGTGAAAGACGTATAATTAGTTCTTGGTACTGTGACAGGAAGTTGCAGAACCATCAGTGTTGACTCTGCCAGAATCTACAGATAACATCTGCTTAAATGCTAGGAACAGGTGGAAAGCTGCATGATCACAGTTAATGCATGGAAGGCCAGTTAACATGGTTATGAGCATGGTTTGGGAGTTCAACTCTCCAGCCTCTGCCACTTTATAGCTGCTTGAGCTAACTAACCTCTCTAACCTCAGCTTTCTCTTCTCTAGGATAAAGATAATCACAGATTTCCTCTCATAGAGTTTTTATAAAGAGAAAGAAGATAATACCAATAGCACTGCACCCGGGACAGGGGAACCCCTCAATCAATACATGTTATTAATATCATGATTAAAATAATTAACCAAGAACTCAAATATGTTTTAAAGACACAACAGGCTATTGCTAATGATACGCAATGTATCCCACTTTGAGGTTTAACTTTTACTAATATATATATTTACCTAGTATTTAAGTTATTTATAATTAATAGTCTTTAATCTTGAAAGCAGTGTGGTATCCAGGTATCACTGTGGCTTGATAGTCATTCAGACAGAGGTTAGAATTCTAGCTTTTCCACTTCCTAGTCAAATGGCAAAGGACAAGTTGGCTAGTATCTTGAATCTTCAGTTTCGTTATCTGACATGAAGGCAAAAATGTAACTCCTACTTTGCGAGATGGTTAAAGTTGCATGTAAATCCTCTAGCAGTCAGTAAAAGACAGCTGTCATGACTTCTGAGCCCTCTATTTTCCTGATTATCCTAAGGGACAGCAGCTGTGTAAGTTTAAGATCAATGTGTAGCAGAAAGCCACATGTCAGGACACTTCACAGAGCTCTACCTCTTCATCTTCCTAGGGGCATTCTCTCTGAATTAAGAGGCAAGTATTTTTGGGGGAACAGACTCATGTGGGAGAGCTTGGAGTAAGCAATTTGTGGACTCATTTTCTATAGAGTTGGCAGAATGTGGGTTGTCATCACAGGCTGGGTATTGTCTTGCTTCCTGCAGTCTTATAATTGTCACACTGTGGCATGGTGTTATTTTCGTCTCAATGATGCACTGATTATAAGATAAAGCTGTACTGCCTGACCAATGTGCCAGGTGTCTGCTTTAATAACTCCAAGTGTTATTACTTAAAAAAAATGAATAGAGACATGGAGGGGAAACAAGGAGCCACCAACCAGCAAGCACTTCAAACCACACCACGAAGAGACCAGATGTTGCTAGGCTGTACTTTGTTTGGACAAGTTCTGCTTAATCTTCCCTGGAATCAAGTGAGGAATTCAACCAGAGCCTGCCCAGAGCAATAAAGTTGAAAATTATTTAGCAACATCTGGAAATGAGGGCAGTTTCTTTTTCTTTTCTCCACTGAGTAGGCGGTGAGAAGACAGGAGGAAGGGATACAGAACTACTCAAAGACCAAAATAAAAATCTAGGTAATTCAACTAATTTTTCCCTACATAAAATATAGAATTGGAGCCATTCATTCATTAATCCAACCTGTACCAGGAACTGTGAAAAATTCAGGGGGTATAATATTTATAACAAGGACAAACAAATAAATGAAACATAGTCCTTGACCTCAAGAGGCTTATATTCTAGAGGTTTAACAGGCAAAAACCAACCAAACAAAGCAATAAAAAACACCATAATTACAAGTTGAAATAACAGCTTTGAGCATTAAAAAAGAAAAAGAGAGATGAATCACAGGAAAGGATATTTACTGCAGAAATAGGCACCCAGAGAAGTTGTCATTTAAGCTGAGACATGAAAGATGGAAGGAGGAATGGATGTTTTCAGCTGAGGGAGGAGGATGTGTGTAGACCCTGAAGGCAGGAGGAAATTCAGTGTGTTCAAATGCCTGAGGGAAGAAGTCACTGAGAAGAGTGAGTGACGGGGAGAGGGGTAGGATGAGGGTGGAAAGATAGTCAAAGGCCGGCTCATGCAGGGCCTCTAGGTCATGATGCATATTGTTAGTAGAATGGGAAACCATTGAACAACTTTTAGAAGGAGAAAGACATGATGTGATTTAGACAATCTAATATAACAATCAGAGAACAGGCTAATGAGACATTCCTGAAGCTCAGCTCTTGGCTCAACCGTGTATTCGCTGGTGACCTTGAGCAAATTGCTTTGTTTCCTCACCTGCAAAGAGCAATAATAATAGTATCTACTGCACCGTTTTGAGGTTTAAATGAATTATTTCATGGGAAACCAATAGAACAGTGGCTAAGTCATAGTAAGTACTGAATTTTTCACTTTAAAATTGTTCATTTTATGTTATGTGCTTTTCACCTCAAATTTTTAAAAAGAAAAAGAATGGCTCTTCAGTTTCATCTTGATCAACTGGATAAAGAGTTGCTTAAGTCAAACGAGAACAAAGGAGTTCAGTGTTCTACTTGGGGCATTTGCATATGTGACGTTCATAATTTATACAAATGAAGAAGCAAGAAATAAGTTACCACAACTCAACACATAAAATTTAAAACAGTGGAAATGAATGATATAAGTAAGAAGAAAAATTTAGACAAAAGATAAGATAAAGACCTAGGACAATCTCTGAGAAATGCCAACATTTAAGAAGAGAACCCAACAGAGAAGATTGAGAAGTAGTAGGAAATTAGGAAAATGATCCTGGAAACCAAGAGATAAGCATGCTTCAAGCAAGTAGAATGTCAACTTTGACAAATATTGCTGAGAAGCCAAGGAAGATGAGCAGGGAAGAAGTTCACTGGATTTGACAACCTGAAGGTTGTTGTTGACCTTACCAGAGGGGGTTCCAGGTAGAAGAGATGTAGAAGCACATTGGACTGGGTTGAAGAGTGGAAGAAAGATGAGGAGGTAGAAACAGTTTGTTCAGTTATATATTTGGAGTTTGGTTCAAAGGAGAACAGAAAATAAGGCAGGAACTGAAACAGTATGTATGGTTATGTGAAAAAAAAAGTCTTAGGAGGAAATAGTACAGCATGCTTGTATGATAAAGGGGATAATTAAATGAACAGTGAGATGTTATTGCTGAGGGAAAGCATGAATAACTCAAGGAGCAAAGTCTTTGATAACGCAAGAGGTAGTGGGATCCAGAGCGAAAGTAGAAAAATATCCTTTCTTTTTAGAGGAGGAGCACTTCCTTCATTGTGGAGGAAGGAGAATTGGGATGCAAATGCACCAAATTGACAGGTTTTGTGGTGGGAAGATGAGTTCATTTTCAATGACTTCTATTTTCTCAATGAAGTATATGAGTCTGGGTCATAAGTAGGAGGAGGATGTGTGGGACGTTTGAGGAAAAAGGAGATGATATGGTACAGTCATCCCACAGAGATGGAGAAACATAATTTGATTCCTGAGCAACTCTGAGTGCCTACTTGAGGTTTCTGAGTTCTCAATCAGTAATCTCGGCTTTGTGATTTTTCCCAACAAAGTTGCGTCTTGGGTTTGGGCAAGGAAGAATCCTGCAACCTCAGAATAGCTGTTATGATTCACCCCAGGCCTATCATATTCAGTTTCCTGATCATTGGCTACTGAGCACTGAAGGAAGTTCAATAAGCCCATCTGTTAAATATAGAAGGGGAGAAATACCAGCATCAAGATATTTGGGCCTGGATAGCTGCCAGCAGTAGCAACAAGGTTATGTCCAAATCCTTGGCCCCAACTAGCCAAGGCACCCAGTAAGAAAGTCTTATAGCCACACTTGCAATGGTGATCAGAAAGGGCTGCCATGGAAATTGCCATATTAAAAAGGTCAAAGTTGTTTCAGGAGCTTCAGTGCAGCCTAATTTGGTGTGAGATATATCTGAATTAAAAGATAAAATACAGAAGAAATGGAAAGAAATGTATTTGTGTTTCTTCCAAGTATACAGCAATCTTTTTTGAACTAAATTGTGTCGAAATGAGTTCTAAATGAATGTGGTCTAAATTAATGACCTGACAAAGGAACATGAGAAAAGAAAAAATAGAAAGCCTGTAAGTCCTACAGAAACCACTAAAATAAAAAGTAGGATATGAAGAAAGGATGGATTTTAATGGTGTCAGAAAAGGTTTTCATATAGAGTAATTGAAGAAGGAATAGTGTCGCAACTGATGTTCTCATTATGGATCAGATGAATCCTCTGAGCCGTCCTTTGGGAGTCTTCCTGTCCTTGTCTTTCGTCACTTCATTTAGCGAGGCTCACATGTCCTCCCCTGCTCCTCACCATCTGTCCACACCTACTCCTCCTTCAGGAATCCGTTCTGTCTTCTCATTATGCTTCAGGTGTCAGTTTAACAAACTCTTCAGGAAGATTTCCTTTGTGGCATTCAGCCTTGTTTATGCCCTTTTATGGAGTATGCTTTCTTGAGAACACAGTATTATTATAATTATGTTTGGGGGAGAATTGTTTGATAGCCACCTATTTCTGCTAACCACTATATTCCCAGTTCTTGGCATACATCCTGGCACACAGAGACCAGTACATAATTGTGGAAGGAAAGAAAGAAAGGGAAGAGGGGAAAAGGAGTAAAAAGAGGAAGAAGAACCACAGGGTGTCACTCAACCTACAAAGGTTTTCTCCTTCCTTTGAATTCATAAGAAACTGTTTTTGTGCCCTGTAGTTAATACTTAAATATATACTACTCTGATACATCTCTTGTGTTTTCTGATGTACACATACTGCACACATAGTTAAGTATTTAAATGAGCAAGACTCACACCATTTATATGTAAGAATATAGGAAATAACCATATGCTGAGAATGGCATCAAACATGTGCTATAACATGCAGATAATTTATTATTAATCTTCTAGGGTTTTATCTGAAATATTATTTTTTTATTGATCTTATTCATTAAAATTTTTTTTAATTGATGTATAGTTGAATTACACTATTTCAGCTGTACAGAAAAGTGATTCAGTTATACATATGTATATTTATTCTCTCTCAGCTTCTTTTCCATTGTAGGTTATTACAAGATACTAAATATAGTTCCCTGTGCTATACAGTAGGTTCTTGTTGTTTATCTATTTTATATATAGTAGTGTGTATCTGTTAATTCCAAATTCCAAATTTATTCCTCTCCCCCCTTTCCCCTTTGGTGACCATAAGTTTGTTTTCTATGTCTGTGAGTCTATTTCTGTTTTGTAAATGAGTTCAATTGTATCATTTTTTTTATATTCCACATATAAGTGATCTTATCTGATTTTGTCTTTCTCTGTCTGACTTACTTCACTTGGTGTGATAATCTCTAGGTCCATCCATGTTGCTGCAAATAGCATTATTTCATTCTTTTTTATGAGTGATATTCCATTGTATATTGGAATATACACATCTTTACCCATTCATCTATTTGTGGACATTTAAATTGCTTCCATGTCTAAGCTATTGTAAATAGTGCTGCTATGAACATTGTGGTGCATGTATCTTTTCCGGTTAGAGTTTTCTCCAGATATATGCCCAGAAATGGGATTGCTGGATCATATGGTAACTCTATTTTTAGTTTTTTAAGGATCCTTTGTACTGTTCTCCATAGTGGCTGCACTAATTTACATTCCCACCAACGGTGTAGGGGGGTTCCCTTTCCTCCACACCCTCTCCAGCATTTATTACTTGTAGACTTTTTGATGATGGCCATTCTGACCAGTGTAAAGTGATAGCTCATTGTGGTTTTGATTTGCATTTCTCCAGTAATTAGTGATGTTGAGCATCTTTTCATGTGCCTGTTGGCCATCTATATATCTTCTTTGGAAAAATGCCTATTTAGGTCTTTTGCCCATTTTTTGATTGGGTTTTTTTTCTTTTTATATTGAGCTATATGAGCTGTTTGTATATTTTGGAAATTAATCCCTTGTCATTTGCATCATTTGCAAATATTTTCTCCCATTCCGTAGGTTGTCTTTTTGTTTAGTTTTTGGTTTCCTTTGCTGTGTAAAAGCTTTTAAATTTAATTAGGTCCCATTTGTTTATTTCTGTTTTTATTTCCATTACTCTAGGAGCAGATCCAAAAAAATATTGCTGCAATTTATGTCAGAGAGGTACCTGCCTATGTTTTCCTCGAAGAGCTTTATAGTATCCAGTCTTACATTTAGGTCTTTAATCCATTTTGAGTTTACTTTTGTATATGGTATTAGATAATGTTCTAGTTTCATTCTTTTACATGTAGTTATTCAGTTTTCCCAGCACCACTGGAACGTGAGCGTTTCCATGGAATAATATAATCCTTAAATGTCCTAATTGCCATGTAAAAGTAGCAAGGTGTTCTTACTTCTCCACTGTCACTGCCCATCACTCTCTGCTTCACGTTTTAAGCTCTATCAATTCTGAACAATCCTCATCGTTCCTCAGAGGCCCTTCCTTTCTTCTGACTGCAATGTTTTCTTCTGAAGATCTACTCACTCAAGACTTACTACATCCTTCACATCATTTAGGAAGCCCACCACTACCTCTGTTCTACATGAATTACTGTATGAGTCCCCAGTTCACTGCAGGACTGTGTCTCTTTTATCTCTGTATTCTCAGGGCTTAGTACATGAGTTGAAATCCATAAACTAAGTAAACATCTATGAAACTGAGCTATTGTTTATTATGAAGCTACACCCTTCATGATTTCATAGACTTCACTTCAGCCTTCCTGAATATTTGTTCCAGGTTAATTGTCATAATTTATATATGTGTGTGCACTTCTTTCTAATTGTATTTCAAGTTCTTCCCAAAGCAAGGCCGTGGGAATCCCCACGTTCAAGTAGGCCCCTGGGCTTGGTCCACTGCTGTCTTGTATTCATGCTTGGGTATTCATTCACCAACATTAAAGCTCAGGAAAGAAGATATGACAAAACAGGACTCCCTCCTCCATGGCATGAGTCCTTTGCTGGTTTCAGAGGGGCATGGTGGCTAATGTGGAAAATACATAGGAACTTTTCCTTGGAACTGGGGTGGGATGAAAAGTGCCTGCTGTGAACATTGCCATCTTTTCCCTGACACTTCCCCTCCAGTTTCTGAGGATATAGCAGAAAACAACCTTCTTTGAAGATACTGGGTAACAATTACATAAAACAAAAACACATTCTTCCAATGCACTTGTACTTTCAGAGATTCCAAGTTTAGTTCAGCTGCTGGATGAGCTGCTTGATTTGTGTGCCTCCATAACCAGGTGAGCCCACTTCCTTGAGGAAGCCCACCCTATTCTTGGTAGTGTGATGGGCCACTGAGAGTTGGAAAGGGTGCAAGAACCCTGAGATCGCCTGAAAATTCTTCCCTGGGAAGGCAATTTCATGAATGAAGTCTTCCAAGCAAATGACACCAAACTTCCCCAGGTGCTCCTCAATCACTGTGTTGTCTGTCAGAGGGATGATTTTATTCTTGGCCTTAGCTTGTCCGTGTTTCAAGCTGAGTTCCCGAACAGACTTTAGATTTGGAAAGTCCCCAGGCCACATAAGAGTCCACTATACCAAAGCGTTTTTATGGTATGAGGGTTTACTTTCACAAAGATACCACTGAAAATCTTACTTAGGCAAAGTTTTCCAATGATACTCTGCACCAGTAAACTCACCACATTAACCCTTTGGATGCCTACAACAAAGGCCAAGAAAGGTTTATCTGGCACTTTCAAGCCATGGGGTTTCCCTTCTAACCATCTAAGGTGCACCCTGTCATGTAGTTGCTGCCAGGAATCATTTAGGAACCATTCTAGTCACTTAAACTGGAGCTCTTTTCATTTCCTCTGCTCCTTTTCTTGCAAAAGTGCCTGCTTCTCTTGGGTGGCTTTGAGGGCCTGATACGCCTTCCTCTTTTTAGGAGGTTTTCTGGAACCAAAGTGATCGTGTTTTTTTTTTGCTCTTCCTTTCCCATCTTTCCAATGCTGCTGGCTACCACTCATGCGCAGCCCCACTGCACTTTAATTATTGTCATTTAAAAGATGACCACATTATGAGAGGCATAATACCTACCAGAAATAGATTTTTCACATTAAACCATCCTTTTTTAAAAAAATTCATCTTGGTTATATAAACCTGTGTCAGAAATTTTGCAAAATTATTCATTCCTGTAAAAATTACTTTCAGATATCCTACCATTTTATCCCCAGAAGGTGACATCAGCTTCTACCACATAAGAAAAAAAAATGGCATTAAATGGACATCTTGAAGATAAGAATGCATGCTTTTAGTACAAACAAGCTTTCTCCACACTTTCCTCTTTCTTCTTCACCCCATTCCCTTTGTCCTACCACTTTTCCTTTCCTTCCTTTGTTCTTCTCCATTTCCAACTGCCAATGAAATATTGGACTTGCTTAGACCCACTTAGATCAATCATGGGTTTTAAGTTTGCTGACTGCTTTTCTAGCATGAGGATTTAGGCAGCGGGGAGCACAGACTGGGAATGTAGGCTAATGTTCCCAGGTTCTAAATATCACCAAATCAGAAAAGAATTGCATTTGTGAAACTGAAGAGAGACTCTTTTTATCTTTTAATAACCCCCTATGCCATCCTTAGCACAAAATGCAAAAGAAAGGGTTAGAGAAAGGGCAAGAGGACTTATCAGAGAAGAAACTTTCTGCTGGGACGTTATAAGTAGCATGAAGGAAGAGTGAATTAAATTTCAGTTAACAGCGCTGAACCCGCAAAGGAAAGGATGGGAAAAGGCAATAAAGAGCTGTGACAGTGCTGACTGAGGATTTAGCAAAAGGGCAGGGTGCCCTCCATCTGTTTGGAGAGTGCAGGCTGAGCCATTGGTGGGGGGCGGCGATCATCCTCAGGGAAGCTGTGACTCAGTGACTCTGCCAGCAATGATGTGTGGGTAAAGCAAAGAAGTACAGTAAAGAAAATGACTACCCAGAATGTGGTGGTGACAGCAGCACTTACTGGCACCTGTAGTGAGAAAAACTCACTCATTCACCTTTTCAAGTGTTGTTTGTGAGGCAGCTACTCTATGTAAATCAGAGTCCCTAACTATGCACCCTCTTCCAGATTCCTATAACTTCATATTTAGAGTCTTCCTAAATAGGCTCCTTGTCTCTGGCCTCTCCTTATTCCAGTCTACTCTACACACAAAGTCCAGGAAATTCTTCCTCCTACACAAGAGTGGTTATATGCACAGGTTCTGGAATTAG
Organism: Balaenoptera ricei; assembly: GCF_028023285.1. Classification (NCBI taxonomy): domain Eukaryota; kingdom Metazoa; phylum Chordata; class Mammalia; order Artiodactyla; family Balaenopteridae; genus Balaenoptera; species Balaenoptera ricei. The sequence continues at coordinate 75,504,113 of NC_082648.1, forward strand.
GCTTCCTGGATTCAAATCCTGGCTCCACAACTTATTAGTCTATGAGCTTAGGTTAAGTGAGCTAAACTCTCTGAGCCCCCAAGCATCAGTCAGCTCGGGATAAGTAACAGAAACAAAAGTTCCCAACATCTTCCTGGTTTTAACAATAGCGCTTTGCTTCTTGCTCATGTGTGTGTCCATCCTAGGTCTGATACTATGCTCTGCAAAATTCTCACTCTGTGATCAAGCCTAAACCTGCCGCCTCACCTGGATCAGGCCAGCCAGTGACAGAGGAAAATCACAGAGTAACACTAAACCTTTTGCAGATTCCTCATCTGCAAAATTACTTCCTCATCCTTTCCTCCTTAAAGCCATACTCACTTCCCTCTAAGACACAAATAAATGTTCAGCCCAACAAAGACAAAATATAATTTGCCATTTTCTCCCCAATAATTTAGCTTGATATTTCATATACAGTTGGCTCAATTAATATAGAGTAATGGACCCACCCAGGGAAAACAGGTATTTCTACAAAAAAAAGTTCTGCTTACAAAATGAAACTAAGACATCAAGCCCTTATTGTTACCTTGACATTGAACAAGTTACCTCCAGCACAGGAAAGTTGTGGAGGAAAAACTACATAAGAGCCTTTTTATTTTCAATGAATATGCCCACACATCTTCACATTTCTAAACACCTTTATAGCATATCATCTATTTCGTACAATACAGCAAAATATAATGTCATGAAAGTTATTGCATTTGTGAAGATGATGACTAAAAATTAACAATACTACACAGAAGAATGACAGCCAGTACATTAGTCAGGCTAGACGCACTCTTGTAACAGACAACCCCAAAGCTCAGTGACTTACAGTAAATGTTTGCTTGTTCTCTTCACAGTCCTGTGTGGGGTGATGGTAAGAGTGGCACAAAAGATCTCATCATGGTGCAATATGGGTTGGTGATGGCAAGGAGTGGGGCTAGGAGATCTGCTCCACATTCACATTCAGGAACCCAGGCCCCTTCCGTCTTGCCACATCTCCCTCCTGTATGTCCTTGGAGTCCTCTCTATTCAGCTATAAGATCGGTAAAGAGATTAGAGGATTGCATTTGGGAGGATTTTATGGCCTAGGCCTGAAAAAGGTGTATATCCTTTCTACCTCATTCAGTGACCACAACTCTGACACAAGGCTGCATCTAACTGCAAAGGAGGCTAGGAAATATCGTCTAGCTACGTGACCGAAAGAAGGCAATTTGGGAAAAAAACAGTCAATCTGTTCCACAGTGACTTAGGCTCACTTTCTAGCTAGGTGACTTGATCTAGTACACAAGCCTTAAAAGCAATGATTCAAATATGTGAATTTACAAAAGCACAAATTACAACATGTTCTATACATTTGGCCTCATGTGCCATGTATCTTTGGAAATGATGGTCTGTTTTCCTATTATAAAGAACCATTCTGACACAAATTGCTGAATCATTATGTGAAATGAAGGTGTCTGATCACTGGATTATGCTATTTGTAAGCTAACAAGTAGAAGAGAAAAGGCTTTCAAATGCTCACCCACAGAATAAATGCGCAGACACAGAACACCATCATGCTATGCTTTGTGCAAACACACAAACTCCTCCCACAGAGATTGACATAATGGAGGGGAAAAAAAGAGAGAGAGAGAGAGAAGGAAAGGATATGTACACAAGGAATTGAACCAAATCAAATGTTTTGGGATACGCTTGACTACCTGCCCTGATAAGGAGTAAGATGAATTCGTAAGATTTGCCTGGCCTCACAGTCAATAATTGTTAGAAAATTGTCAGGCTCAAGATGGATGACATCATGTAGGGCAAATGAAGATCATTTCCTTCTACACCGATTGGTGCTTGAGGTTTGTTTATACCCCAGCTCCCTGGGCCTTGTTGTAAGTAACCAGATATCATAGGTTTGAAACAGGCTTTCCATTTGCATCACTGGGCAATGAGTGCAGCCAACAGGAAGCCCAGTGATTCAGATAACTTGTTTTAATTGAAATCAATACCAACACAGGCAAAAACTGCCTGGAATGGCAGTGCTATGCTCTGATGGAAGATTTTCATGATCTCTACCAATGATAACCATTATTAAGAGCAAACTATTAACTTCAACAGTGACATATAGTGCTTTCCAAGAGGAAAGAAAAAGTTTTGGGACCAGAAAACTGTCCAGAAAAAGTTTTGGACAGTTTTCAATAAGGAAAAGAAAAAAAGAAAGAAATTTTACTTCTTCAGGTCTCTAATAAGTTTCAGTCCCAGACTCAAGTTCAATTCCAATTTGAATTTCCAATAAATGGAAAGAGAAAATTAGCCACACTAGTCCCTCTCCTGCCAACTCTTCTCCAGTCTTTCTTTTCCACTCTCACCCAGATTAGGTCTGGTGAAAAAGAGAATAATTATGACAATTAATATTTATTGACTATCTTCCAGGTGCAGGGCTGTGTTCTAGTCCAGGAATCAGCAAACTTTGTCTATAAAAGGCCAGATGGTAAATATTTTAGGCTTCATGAGCCATACCGTCTTGATTGTGACTATTCAGCGCTGCCTATGTTACGCAGACACATAGAAAATACATAATAAATTGGTGTCCCTGTGTTCCAATAAAACTTTATTTGTAAAACAAGCAGCAGGTCAGATTTGGCCTACAGACCATACCTAGTTTATGGACATAGTTATGGACACTAGAGTTTACATGTTTTACTTATCTTCACTGAGGAGGGTATTACTATCTTATTTTACAGATGAAGTAGGCACCCCCCAAAGCTTTCCCTCTAGTTATGGGTGAAGCTGTGTCTATACTAAAGGCAAGTCTAACACCAAAGCAGCCTATACTTTTCCAACTTTGCCACTCTACTGCATGACTGAAAAAGGCAGTTAGAGCCTGGACAATAGCAGAAGCTACACCCCTGGGCCTGATTACAAATTGCAGCTGCTAGTTTGAAGAGTTGCCCAGCTCTTCTCTCCTGGTGATCCAGTTTTGACCTAACCAAATTTTCATGATGCAAGGTATATAAAGAGTCAGATACCACTAAAAATAAGCACTGTCAGAGAGTGTAAACCCCTAAAAAAATTCATTCCCCATGGCCTCTGGGACCTCTACTCCAACACAGGTCAAGAATTGGGCGAGATTTGAAGAGTATTTGAGCATTAATTTGGTATCACACAAATACCATATTTATAGCATCCATGTATTTAATGCCCACCAGTAAGATGGGGTGTAAGGGTATCTATATCTCCAGAGCCTTGCATGGAACTTGACACATAGGAAGTTCTCAAGAAATATTTGTGCCATGTCTTCATGGATAATTGAGGTAATAAAACTTATTTATTACAAATAAAAATATAATTGTAATTGTATAATTATATATTATATTATTATAATAAGTATATATTATTATAATCACATGTAATAGAATTATATTACATGTAATTATAATCACCTATTACAATATATAAATAAATTAAAAGTTTTTATAAGCAATGTAATAAAAGTAAGGTATTATTCCTGCTTTCTGTAAGCTGACACGCCAATAGAAAAGAAGAGAAATATACACACATGTTATTGGCCCTGCATTATTGCTGAGAAGTAAAAAGTGCTCTAATTGTTCAGAGGAGAACAGAAAGCTTAACTCCCTCTTCTGCAGGCACATCTTCATAAAGGAGATGGCATAGAGGCTGGCTCTTGGAACTGAGTAGGATTAGGTAAGTGGAGATGTTGGTAGGTGGAGGAAGGGCATCTCAGGCAAAGGAGACATGGTGAGCAAAGATAGGGAGATGGGAAAAGGTCGGGCATCTTAGTAGAAGAGAAGCTGCTTGGTTTGACTAGAGCATTGAGCAGGAAGGGGGAATAATGAAAGATAAGGCCAGAAAGATAGGTTGGGAGAAAGTATAACGTCAATCATAATAGAAGAGTTTTGAAATAAAAACTAATGATGGGAAATGTATTTCCAAACAGAAAAATATTCCAAAGTTTTCCATTTTCTCCAAAAAGTAGAGTTATCTTCCTAATTAAAAGACATTGATAGAAAAAAATAAGTTTTGCTGAATGGTAATAAACTAGAAAAAATTGGTGTCTTAATGTAGAGGAAATGGTGTCACTCAACAGTCATTTGTAAAGTTTTTATGTTTTTAGTTGCTAAATGTGTGAATTTACATCTATTCTAATTGATCATGTCTCAAGAGGTACTATCACCTCATGAGGGAGGAACGGAATGTAATTTTTCTCATTGTTGTATTTCCAGCACCTAGCACAGTGCCGGGTATGTGGCAGAAGCCCAATAAATGTTTAAAGAAGAAATGAATAAGTAATACTGCCCTTTGTATTCATAAAAATAAGCATCTTTTTGTTTATTTCTTGGTGTAGGTAACTACACGTCAGTAATTGGAAAGCCAACTAGGAAATTCACCAATAAAAGCACCCAATAAAACAACAAACACTACTTAGGTTAAGACCCTTGCCTTGATTTTAGTGTTGATTGATGAAAGAATCAATTAAACCCGGGTTCTTATTTTAAAATCAAAGCCCTTTGAATTTAGCCATATGTGAGAGATCCATGTAGTCCATTATTTTCTGATGGCTACAAATAATTTTAACTTAGAAAATAATGCTTAAATCAAAACAATGATCATCGGCCTCCTAACTGTTCTTCCAACCCGCGCCCACTGCCCACTCCTGTGTGACCTACAGTGCTCCTGAGTTATCTTCTTCAAATAGGATCATGATTTGAGCACTTTGTAATCCCAGATTAATGGGTCAATTTAAACCGAAAGATTTGCAAAACCTTACTAGCAATATCCTAGCAAGAATATTACAACAGAAGGTAAATCATGGCCTGCAGCCTAGAGGGTTTTCATGGGAATTCCTGTGTCTGACTGGGCTAGTCTTTGGAGTCTAGACTGAGGGAAATCAGTCCCTACATTTGCTAATCACTGAAGCTAAAGCAGGATTTCCGTGCCAAGTAGGCAAAGCATAATCCTTAGAGACACGCCTGCCTCTGAGTAAGATGATGAAACCCCCAGATGGTGACTTGTTATTTCCATACAGCACAGGCAAGTGTCCAGTGTCGACCAGGCATGAAACTGAAGCATGAGAATGGTCCAGAGCTGAATAGTGAATGCAAGGCTTTTTTTTTCTTTTCTTTCTTTCTTTTTCTTTTTTTTTTTTTTCTGGTGTTTAGCTATTGTTGTGTACTTAAGAAAACATTTCTTGGTGGTAATGGTTACAGTGGTGGTAGATGGCATCCCACTGCCTTGCAAGAAACAGCTAGCTCCTGAGGTTATTGCAGTGGCTCTGTCTGAGCAGTGTGGCTTCCAAAAGTGGAGGTGGAAATTAACTGGCATTTACGTAGCAAAGCTGCAGGGATAATTAGTAATTCGACACACAGCCGTTCAGGGCAAGGTCAACAGGAGGAGTAACATAGCATCATATGATAACCGTTCAATGGGCTCTGTGAAATGAGTGGGTGGTCTAGGCTCAGCTCTGCCCAGGTACTGGTTCCCACACTCCCAGGCTCGGGGGAGGGTCAACTGAACACTAAGAGTCAACATACAGCTCTGGCTGGATAGAGTTAGCCACCAAAGCCCCATTAGACCAGAGGTTGGAGCTCCTTCTGGATAAATAAAATCGTTCATTGAAGCTACAAATGCATGACATTTTAAGTGTACTGAGCCAACTAAATTTTACCAGTTGGTGTAATTTTTCAACTTGAATAGTTTTTCCATTTCTTTGCCACAACATTGTGAGAGGGACTGGACCGAGTCACGCTAATCCTGGGGAAAATGAGATGTTTGGATAGAGAAAAGGCAGGAAGGCTTCGTGTTGAAGGTTTACTAGCAGGAAAAATTTTAAAATGGCCTTCCATTCATGAGCAAGGCTTCATAATGGCCTGACACCATGGGAATTCACCAGACAGTTGGGTGGAGCTCAGCGACCTCTAGTTATGAAGTTTTCACCCCTCCTTCGCCTCAACTGGATTCATGAGAGTGTCCATTTTCAATGATGCCAAACCTTTCTTTAACAATAGAGATCACTCTTCTGTGTTCAGTGAGAACCAATTAAACAAGCAGAGAAGAGTAAAAATTTATGTCGTTATGCTAAGAATTGCTACTAACATTTTTTCAGCACTAATGCTTTTTAGATATTTAATTCAGTTGACATTTGTCACAGACCTACTGTGTCCTATTCTAGAAACTATTCACCCTATGCCCCAGGTTCCATCTAAAGAGAGCCCAAGCATAGGTTAACACATAAATAGTTTTCAAATTCTTTACAACAAGTGTCAGCAAACTTTTCTTGTAAAAGGCCAGATAGTAAATACTTTCAGCTTTGGGGGACACACATGGTTTATTCTCTGTGCAACTACTCACCTCTACCTTGTAGCCTGAAGGCAGCTATGGACAATACATCAATGAATGGGTGCAGCTGTGTACTAATAAAACTTCATTTTAAAAGCAGGCACCAGGACTGTGGATTGTAATCCAAAATCACCAGAACATCAAACTGAGAGGGAAAGAAAGAAACAACCAAAGTTTACTAGTTTGTTGAAACTGTAATCTGATTTCTTTCAGTCATGGCTATGGAGAATTAATTCCCTTAGTCAGATGCAGAAGCAACTTCACTGTCAGAGTATTTTATTAATTCATGATTTATGCTTTGTCTACTTTCAAAAAGAAAAATAAATCCCAAGTGGCTGTTACTGGTAATATATACATAAAGGTTCACCTACATGGTGTAGCTGAAGAGACATTCCCCAGCCAATGCAATTCTAGGTAGAATTATATGTCATCAATTAGAAATTCATCTGAGACAAAAATCTGCCTTCTTCTAACACTTAGTTAAGATGGGCTGTGTCAAGCTTGAGTGGACAAAGCCAGCAAGGAGAGACGGCTTCTCAGGAAATGAGCAAATCAGATCATGAGCCAGCAGAGAAAACGCTCTTTAGGACAGAGTATGAGCTAAATTTAGAGTTAGTGTCAAATCATAGCTTTATGCATCATTAAAGATGTGAGAACAGGGAGAAAAAAAGCACTAACATTTTTTGAGAAATTACTATATGACTAGCATGGTATTAATAAGTACTTTAAAATGAGTTATCCATTCAATCTTTTTGATACTCCAAAGTAAGTACGCTTATCCACATATTATAGGAAAAAAAAAAAAAAGGAAACATTTTCCTTAAATTTACACAACTGGTACCTCTTAGAGTTGGAATCTGAACCCATCTCTCTCTAGTTCCAAAACATATGGCTTTCTGTTATATAACACTGCCTCTTGAGCACAAAATATCAACATTTTGCCTATCTTAAGTCAAGAATTCTCTTACTTCTTCCTAATTCCTTTAACCTATGACATGCTCTTATTGTCTGTTCATTGTTGAATCAAATCATGGTTAATATAACCGTAATCAAAACCCAGTCCTATGATTGGTATATAGTTCCTCGGATTTGAGGTTAACTAGCCCACCAGAGATCAAATAATAGGTCATATGTCAAAAACTATATTCCACCTCTTTTCTCACTCGGTTAACTGGAGCTGGCTTCCAAAATAGTCCATAACTCTCATGCATTTGGCTACCAATTAGTCCTGAGAGTGTAATAATTAAAAGAAAAAGAATAGCTAACATTTACTGTGTACTAAGTATGCACCAGTCAGTGTGACATCATTCAGAATCCTTTGATGATCCTCTAAGGAGAGTAGAACTGTGACGCCATTTGATGTAAACTATTTCTCACTACGAGTTAGGATAATCTGCTCTGGGTCACCCAACTGGTAAATAGCAGAGCTGAGATTCAAGCCCCCATCTGCTTAAATTACTTCTAAATTCAGACCTTAGAGAAAAATCACAAGGATGTTTTTCCTGCTTATCAGTGACAAGACCGCCCCCCCCCCCCCCACCTCGGTCAGGTAGGTACCTTGTTTCTTTCACTTCCTGAATGAAATTTTGGGCCCCAGGAAAGTAGTTTGAGGAAGAGTAGGCAGCTGTATTCACTCTTCCTGCTGCCTCAAGAACCCCTACAGAAACTGGGAGCTAAAAGTAGTGGAAGAAAGAAAGGGAAGGGACAGACATTGTTGAAGGAGAAACAGAATCGTCTTAATAATAAAGCTTTTTCAAAAATTTGCTTTGGAAAATTTAAATGTATGTACATGTTTGTCCAAAAGTGATCAAAAGTAAAATTCAAATACTGTACTTGCCAGTACTTGCATTTTACTCACATAGAGATAGAATTGGTACAAAACGTATAAGAAAGTGAATACGAGTTCTTTCTCTCTTTTTTATTTCTCAACAGCCAGCTACCCAGAGCACCTCATTATAGGTTTCCCAGTGTTACAAACCCAGGAGTCCCTGACTTTATACTGAATTTCAGAAAGCCCACATTCTATGTGCATTCACCTAAGGCTGTGAATCAAATGACAAACTGTTCATTTTATTCTCAAGTAGGAACATTCCACTTTCTCTGACAATGTTACACATATATTGTCCTTTTAGTCTTTCCTTACAACAGAGTATAATGATAAATCTCTTTGCCTATATGGAATCAAGATATGATTCTTAAACAACAAAGACTGTAATTGTATTAGCAGCACAATGAGTCACCCTATCACTTATATCCTGAATAAATGTGAGATGCATCTGTTGAAATGGAATCCGTGGGCTCCTTTTAATGGGCCAAATGTCTCCAAGGACAAAATAGTGGGAGGAAGTGATCCAGCTGCTCAGACTACAAATCTTTTGTCCTTGAAAGAAAAATCAGCAAAGCATCCTGTAAAAAATAATTGTACGCACTTTACCTTGGGAAAAGACTAACAAAATTTAGGTAGAACACTGATCATTTGACTATTTCTATTTCTATTTATTCCTCACGGGAGGTCTGGCAAGAGTGAATTTTCCTCCCTGATGTGTTCCTCAAATTGTGATTTTCAAACGTTTTCAAGGCCACTTCAGAGAAGCAAAAGAGCATGTAATCTACCTGCCCTACCCATTCCCATTGCTACTGCAAAAAACAAAACAAAACAAAAAAACCAAAAAACAAAAAAACCCTCACCAAATAAATGGAAAGAAGAGTGTTGTGGATAAGGTGTGAAGGGAAGGGATGAACCAAATGTTCCTTAGTGTGAAAATAAAAAATATAACGTAAAAATTATTGTATAAAATGGGGGCATCTTAGAACTTTAAAACTGCTCAGGGCCCCTCTGAATGGCCCTGGTTGATCTGCAAATGCCCTTGGACCAGGGCAAGACTACTTCGTAAGAGGAAGAAGGATTTTCTTCATGAGAGAAAGTTGGCCTAGGGTTTGGGGGGAGAGACAAAAGGTGCATGTCCTAGAGTTGAAAGGGAGCTTGCACAATAGTTGCTCCAAGCTTCCTAGGGTTGACACTCCTTCCTATCACTCTCACTGCCCCCAACCTCACTGATGTAGGGAGACAGAGCCATCATCTAGGATCTCCGGGAAGATCATGACATTACTTGCCTGGGCCCTCGGAGGCATGCCCTGGAGAGAGGAAACCTCAAAGCACAAAGGACGCATTAGAAAAGCTGTGCCTCACAGATCACTCATCTCACTCCGAGGGGGTCAGGCTTCATTCCTTTTTCTATTCTGCCAACTGCAGTAAAGGAAACAGGGAGCCCAACCCTGCTGAGGAAAGGAAGTGGCAGGGGTGGCACTGAAGATGACAGAGTAGTTCTGGCAAAGGCCCTGGCAATTGATGAATGTGCATAGAGGTGCATGCCTTGGTGTTAGCAGCAGAAAAAAATACCTGGCAAGCTGAGCAGGTCGAAGCAGTGACAGACAGCAAGAGTAGGCAAAGGGTAGAGCAAACTCTGACCAGTTTGTGCAGGAGATATCCAAGGCATCGCAGTCTCCTTGCTGTGAGTAAAGATGGGATGGGAAATGCATAATAGATCACTTAAGGATTGCATGGTTGAAATTAGCCACTGGAAAGACTGGGGACCTCTAGGGAGTTTTGTTAACAGGAGGAAGGTCATTATCATTGCATCATAATGAACATTTATAGGGCATTTGCTTTGGCCCAAGCATTGTGGTAAGCCCTATGCATGCATTTTCTCTTTAATCCCCATAACAACTCTGTACGGTAGACACTGTACTTCCCTAGAGTGGTATGGCCATTTTATAGATGAGGAAAGGGAGCCCCTTGAAAAGTTAAGAATCTTGCCCAAGATTACATAGCTGGCACATGGCAGAGTGAAGACTGGTCCTCAGGTCTGTCTTATATCAAAGATAGACTCTTTAAATAATGGTGAAGTACTTACCAGCAGCCCCACCTTGTCTCTCTCCTTAGGATTTTTATGTACATTCATATTTGTTCATCACTCATGTACCGAAGACCTATGAGAACCTACTATGTGCCAGGCCCAGTGCTCAGCATTGGGGAAACATTTATGGAAATATCCACAGAATCCCACATCTTTTGGAGCTTTCAGTCTAGTTGAGGAGACAGACATTAGTCAAATAGTTGTACACATAAATATAAAATTACGATTGTGATAAATGCTATGAAGGATTTTAAAGCACATAACAGGGGTATTTGCTTAGTCTGAAGGTTCCCTACAAAAGGGACCAGTGAGCTGACAATGGAAGAATGAGTAGAAAATAACTAGGTTAAAGGGTGGAGCTGAGAAAAGCATCTTATCTGGTACTAAAGCCCTGCTGGGGAAAGGGAACAGGATCTGGTGGAGGAAATAATAAAAAAGGGAAGGTGATATTATTGTGACTACAGAAAGAGAGAGATAAAGGGTCTACAGAGGATAATAGGAGAGTCTTGCATAGCTTTCAATGTTGATAGGAAGGATTCAGTAATGATAATAGTTGTTATGCAATATAATAGCTGGTTGTATGCAAGACAGTCTTCTAAATACTTTACACATATTTACTCATTTAATCTTTCTTATTAGCCTCTGTGGACGAGGTACTCTTATTATTCTCATTTTACAGATAAAGAGATGGAAGCACAGAGTTTAAGGAACTGGCCCAGCTACTAAATGTCAGAGCTCCAGTGTTCTTGTTCTTAACCAATATAGATTCCTGCTTCTATCTTTTATAGAGAAGGGAATGAATATATTAAGAAAGTACAATCAATAGATTAAGATGGGGGCTTCCCTGGTGGCGCAGTGGTTGAGAATCTGCCTGCCAATGCAGGGGACACGGGTTCGAGCCCTGGTCTGGGAAGATCCCACATGCCGCGGAGCAACTAAGCCCATGAGCCACAACTACTGAGCCTGCACGTCTGGAGCCTGTGCTCCGCAACAAGAGAGGCCGCGATAGTGAGAGGCCCGCGCACCGCGATGAAGAGTGGCCCCCGCTTGCCGCAACTGGAGAAAGCCCTCGCACAGAAACGAAGACCCAACACAGCCATAAATAAATAATTAATTAATTAATTAATTAAAAAAAAAATAGATTAAGATGGTAGTTCTTAAATACCAGTGCACATGAAAATCAACAAGTATGCCCATTAACATTCAGATGTCTGTTCCTCAAGCAATTGCAGGAAGGAGTGTATAGCCTAAGAGTGAAACTGAGCAGGACCTTGTGGGGCTCCTGGGCACAGAAGCCTTTCCGTGTCCCCTGTTTCTTGTTTGTAGGGAATAGACTCCAGCCTCTATGACCTTCCCTGAGTTCCAAAGGGCAGATTCAAACAGTTGCTAATCAGGGAAGGAGGGGAGGCAGAGACAAGGGAGGAGCAGCCAAGAAACAATAGTGCAGCCTTGGGGCAGGGTTCTGGTGCCACCTCAAGAGATACACATAACAATATCATTGAGCTCTCTTTACAGAACTAAAACCCCCAACAATGGAAGATGTTAGCATTCTTCATTACAGATTAAAGGACCAGAGAAGCTCTTCAAGAGACCCCCTGAGGCCAGATTAAATGAGTGCAGGCCCTGCACACACCCTAATCATTATTGGCAACGCACCCTTGAACTATTGCTATAACACTCCTCACCAAATCCTCCCAGATTGGGACACACAGTTTTGAGAGACATGAGCCTGCTGTGTCCCCCTTTGCCTGGCAAAGCAGTAAAGCTGTTCTTTTCTACTTCACCCAAAACTCTATCGCCAAGATTCAGTTTGGCACTGGTGCACAGAGGCTAAGTTTTCGGGATCAAGAGAGCAATAGGTGCTTTGTGACCACCTAGAGGGGTGGGATAGGGAGGGTGGGAGGGAGAGAGATGCAAGAGGGAAGAGATATGGGAACATATGTATATGTATAACTGATTCACTTTGTTATAAAGCAGAAACTAACACACCATTGTAAAGCAATTATACTCCAATAAAGATGTTAAAAAAAAAAAGAGAGAGAGCAATAGGAAGGCCAGATGACTGAGGAAAGACTAGATGAAGAATGGAGATAAACTAAATCTGCCAAGGATGCTGCAGGCTTGAGGTCCTATAAGAGGGAACCAGTAAGATCCAGAAGAGGAAGAGATGTATTTATGGCTAAAAGGGAAGTAAACGGGAGGCTTGGTTTATTTACAGTGTTCTGGTGTTTGAAATGGGCATTGTTTAAAACTTCTTTTATCCCAGAATTATTTCCCAGAACTTCCTACTGGGCCTCCCAGAACACTGAGATGAACATCTAAAAAATTGACAGGGATGAGGGGAAATATCTGTGGTCTTTAGCTTCCACAGCTAATGACCTTTCCCCGACACTTACATCGCCAGAGAACACAAGCCAACACATGCTATAAGGATGTAACCAGCAGTAGGGAAAACATTCATTATCAGAAAGAATTGCCCAACTCCTAAGGATTCAGCTATGGGAGAAAAAAATTCTGCTTAATGGAAATATCAAAAGTTAACTTTTCTTAGTTCTTTCAGTGGGTCACTCTCATTGCCTATTTCAGTCGCCCCCAAGAAGCAAATCACAACTGGAGTCAGATTTCAAGTTCAGACAACTCTCAACTATCTGTGTATTTCACAACTTATAATCCATATGAACCCAAATGCGTCACTTCGCTAACAGCTTCTACTGCCTCCTCCCCTTTACCCAGAAATAACTTCCCTGGCACCTTTAACTGGAGGAAAATGCTTACCTTGAGTTTAACCCTGTAGCCCTTCATTCTGCTACCATGAGCTTCAATAGTCAACATTCAGGCATATAGAAGTAAGACTTCCAGTTTCTGGTTCTGCATGTAAGGAGCTTGGAAGTCATCATTCTGTCCTAACAACAAGTAAAAAAGCTCAATAGACTGAAAAATTAACAACTCTTCTTGTATCTGTAAGAGAGTGGAGGACAGAGAGCAAAAGGCTGCCCCCAGGATTGGAGAGAGAGGCAAACACAGGGAATCACGGCTGTCAGGGGCAAAGGCTCTGGAGCAGACGCCGTCAGGGGAACCAGCCAGTGCTGGGGCAGGAGAACTTGAACTGTGAATGACCAGTTGCTAGAGACTCAGTGTGGACAGCTCTGAGAGTTAAAAACTGCAGTGGGGGGGGGGGGCTTCCCTGGTGGCGCAGTGGTTGAGAATCTGCCTACCAATGCAGGGGACACGGGTTTGAGCCCTGGTCTGGGAAGATCCCACATGCCGCGGAGCAACTGGGCCCGTGAGCCACAATTACTGAGCCTGCGCGTCTGGAGCCTGTGCTCCGCAACAAGAGAGGCCGCGATAATGAGAGGCCCGCGCACCGCGATGAAGAATGGCCCCCACTTGCCGCAACTAGAGAAAGCCCTCGCACAGAAACGAAGACCCAACACAGCCAAAAATAAATATAAAAATAAATAAATAAAATAAATAAATAAAAGACAACTCAAATACTACCTCCTCAGTGAAGACTTCTGAGATCTTTAAAAAAAAAGAAAAAAGAAACTGCAGGGGGACCCAGTCACAGGGGGAGCCCTGCGATATTGTGAGAAGGGACACATCTTACCTCATGAAAGTGAACTGGGCACAAAATGCAGCATCTCCATCTCCCCACTCCTCCTGAGTTTGGGGGAAGAGGACATAATTCACTTACTAAATTGAAGTGGAAGCAGAACTTCCCTAGGTAACCAGGGAAAAATGTCCATGAACTCAGGCCAAGCCAAAGCTTCCATTCCCGGCCTCGTGGGCAGCCAGCCCACCCTTCGGAAGTGCCTCAGACAGGACTCTCCAGCGAGGAAGCTTCCTGTAGGTCGCAGTGTCTCCTGCCCTGCCACCACGAGAACGGCCAGAACTCATTCATCTGTGCCCCTCATCCTGTCAAGGGGAGTAGTCAGAGAATTCCCATTTAAACAACCTCAGCAGAGCTGATAGAAAACAGGAGGAGAAAGAAGAAAACTGCAGGAAAGTCCCAAGGGTTGTAGAAAATCATTTAAATATACATACATACTACATAATTTATATATACATATAATATAGATATATACCAAATACATATTATACATAATGTATTATAAATATATATGTGGCTGTGTCTATTTTACATATATTATATATACAGTTTATATAGAGACATACATATACATACATATATATTATATATGCATATAAAATATTGCTCTCCCTCCCACCCAACACATATGGGCTCTGACTTCACAGTTTAGTGCATAACCAAAATACTCAAGAGAATTAAAATTAAAAACACAGAGCAGGTCTCTAGCAGAATGGGCGGCTGTTGTCGAGACTTGATTTTCAAGTCCAGGCTGAAAAGCTGATCCAGCCCACGGTAGACGGGCGCCTCAGGAAAGAAATGATTTAGCAATAGCTTCCAACATCCTTCCATCTCCAAACATATGAGTTCAACAACCCACGCTGTTCCCTTATTCTTCCTCCAAATAGGAAGAAATACTTCTGGTAAAACATCTGTTTTAGCTCCCAAATGCCCTCAAAACACATTAAACAGCCTAGGACCTGCCTGCTGGGAGGAGGCCAGAGTGGAGGAGCATGCTTGGGACCACTTGGGTGGCAGGCAGTCCCTTCTGTGCCCAAGGGCACCTGGCTTTTGAAGTTTGGAAAACTTCATCCGTGGCACATTGATTTTCATATACTTCGATTCTCCAAGAGATATGAAAACGACAAACTTCCCTCCCCGAGGGAAAAGGAGAGCTGAGGAAGGAGTTAGAGATGTACACATTTTCCTGTCACAACAAATAATCCTCTCATGATCAGAGCAGCCTGTAGCAAAGCACTGTATGCCTGCAGCTGAAAAGAGAAAACTCTTTGCTTTCTTTATGATAATAGCATTACTATTGGAAGTGTGCTTGCATAGTGTAAGTCTTCCTAGATGAATGAAAAGGTCCTTTTTTAAACTGCAGAATGGCAGTGCCTGTCCCAAAGCAAACATGGTTCTGTTTCTAGCTGTTTTTGTTGTTTTCTATCTCAGAGGAGCCCAACTTAGCTTCTGTCTTTAATGGCTGGACTGTTGTGGTACTGTCAGACACACATTTAACTAAACGCAAAACTCACCAAAGCAAATCGCTGGTATTAAAGTAGTTCTAAATGAAAGGCTTCTCCCATGGGATTATATGTTGGACGCTCAGTAAGACATAAGTGAAACCAGCTGAAAATAGAGAATATAAAGACCATTTGCTCCTGGAATGTTCATCAGTGTCTCTGTCTAGCAGTTGAGACTTGAGACTCTCGGCAACATGCCTCCATCACCCTTTCTAGGCATTACACTCATTTCTTCAAATCAGGTACTCTTCTCCAGTCATATCAAGCTTCTTCTGGTCTCCTATTCACCATGAATTTATTGCCTCACTGGCTCTTCTTGACCTGTCTCCCAACCCTTACCATTTCGATTCTAACCAGCGTCAGTCAAGAACCTGGCTCTTGGCTCCTTGTGAACTTGAGACTTTAGACCACTGTATTTTCCCTTCTCTGACTTCTATTGTACTCTCTCTAGCATGCAATTAATTGACCTTTCAAACTATGCTACTCCCTAGTTATCAGCACTATACCAGCAATTGTTTCCTTTAAATGGAGTGTACTATATTATACAAGCAATTGTTTCCTCAACTATATGTGAATAAATATGTCAACAATCAAAAAATATTATATATGGTATAAAAAAAAAACATGTTAATGGATAAAGGGAAACGGGTGGGAGTGAAATTTTTGATGGGTGATCAGGGAAAAGAACGTACATTTGAAAGGAACAAAGTGAGCCAGGACTGGGGAGAAGGAATGTGGAGATGACTTCAATGGCAAGTCAAAAAGACCTGAGAGGAAATGAGCTAGTGATCCTGAGAGGAACGAAAAGAAAGCTGGCGCATGATGGAGAAAGTGATAAAGATGAGTTCAGAAAGGAAGACAGTGGGAGATCATGGGGGTCCATGTTGGCTGGGTGAGGAGTTTGGGTTCCATTCTAAGAGGAATGGAAAACCTCTAGAGAACTTTAACCAAGGAAGTGATTTAAGCTGGTTTATGTTTTTAACATATCTCTCAGTCCACAGTGTGGAAAATAGACTGTAAGAGCCTAGAAGCTGACCAGTTGGGATGCCAGGTGAAAGGTGAGAGAGGCTTGCCCTGGGGTGTTAGGCTTGAAGATAACAAGTGGTCCAGTTGGGGACATATTTGAAGATAGAGTTGGCAAGATCTGGTGATGGAGTGAATACAAGTTATGAGGGAAAGAGAGCAACTGAGGATAATTACTAGATTTTTGGCCTAAGGAACTGGGTGTCACGTGGCCCTCATGGACCAATGTTTCCATTACATCTCAGTCAATACACATTATTATGACCTACCAATTATTGAATACCTATTCTATGTTATGTATGTTTTAACCATTATTCATAATCACTACATAAGCTTACGAGGTAGGCATTGCGACCAGCAATTAACAGATGAGGAAGGTGAGCCGCAAGAGATTACTTTGCCCAAAATCACACAGCTAAGGCAGGTTTCAAATAATGCCTGATATATCTCCAAAATCTGTACTGTCTCCATTTAAGCACAGCTCCCTTTACTTGTCCATTGTCTGCTAGACATGCATTAGCACGAAAGTCCCTCCTTTCACGGTGTAGGCAGAGAAAAGAGACTGAGCAGGACAGTGGAAGTGAACTCTACTTCTTCCTGGATAGTAGGGTTACATAAGATTTTTTTAAACACATTTTTGAGAAGTCTTTTTTTGCTTGGTTGATTATTGCTTGTTTGTTTGTTGTTGTTATATTTTCTATAAGGCAAGTTGAAAAATATAAAGCCAGGTCTGAAAACAACCAGATTCAAATTCCAGCTCTACCCCTTAATAGTTGTATATCCTTCAGCCAGTTTCTTAGCTGCTAAGTATGTTAATTTCCTTATCTATAAAGTGGGTGTAATAATATTTACCTTGGAGTGGTATAATGATTAAATGAGAAATGTAGGAAGCAGTTAACACAATATCTGACAAATAGGAGACCTTCAATAAATAAATGGTATCTACTTTAATGGTAGCTTTCAAAAGTGGGCAACAGGATGCAAACAAACAATTATCCAAGTCAGTGTTTTATTCTCTGTAATTTATTTTTACCTCACTATATGAGGCAACTGACAAAAGAGAAAGGGACTTGCCTAATAGCTATGGTAAATTAGAGTCAGGACAAGAATTTTCTTTTCCCAGTTTCCTGACACATCCACTAAATCACCCAGTGTCTTAGATATCATGTATTTTTTAAACTGCTACCCAATTAATTGCTCCTGGGTTCTGTAGGCATTCAAACCATAGCTGCTACAGACTAGCCATTCAAATAAATAAACTATAAAGTCATGTAATCATTTTCAGAGAAGACTCCCACATCAAATTTCTACCAAGAATACACACTGCTGAAAAATCTATTACTAGCAGGAAAATTGTCAATGTGCCCTTAAGAGACAATTTCATTTGGAAGATCTACAATTTGTTAATCTGTGTGTCTTAAAAGAAATACATTTTCTAATCTACTTTATCAAGTCACGAGACATAAAGAATTCTGAAATCTTCAACACAGAGATCACTTCTCCTTAAGGCTAAAGTAATTCCCTTGAGATAACTGCTAGGATGGGAAGCACTTCGGATAGCTGGTTGATGATCAAAATCACCTGAAGAGTTTAGTAAAAATTATAGATTTCTCCAAACCCAAATTCTCAGAGATTCTGATCCAGTAGATATGGGGCAGAGTCTAGGAATAAATTAACAATCAGGGAAATGCAAACTGAAGTCACAAAGAAATACCACATCACAACCATTACAATAACTAAAATGAAAAAAGGCAAACATTGGTGAGGATATGGTGAAATTGGAATCCTCATACACTGCTGGTGGGAATGTAAAATTGTACAGGAACTTTGGAAAACAGTCTGACAGTTCCCCAGAAGTTTAAAAATAGAGTTACATGACCCAGTAATTCTACTCCTAGGTACAGATACAAGAAAATTGAAAACACATGCCCAGACAACAACTGGTATACAAATATCCATAGCAGCATTGTTCATAATAGCCAAATGTCCATCAAACAATGAATTCGTTAATAAAATGTGGTTAATCCATACGATGGAATATCGTTTGCCCATAAAAACTAAAGAACTGCTGATACATGCTGCAACATGGATGAATCTTGAAAACATTGTGCTAAGTGAAAGAAACCGGTCACAAAATACCACATATTGTATGATTCCATTTGTATGAAATGGCCAAAATAGGCAAATAGAGAGAGACAGAAAGTAGATTAATGGCTGCCTAAAATATGGTAGGGGGAGGATGCTGATGGAGGGAACAGGGGAATACACTTCTAATGGGCACAAAGTTTTGGGGGAAGGTGATTAAAATATTCTAAAATTGCTTGTGCTGATGGTTGCACAACTCTGTGAATGTACTAAAGCTATTGTATTGTGCAATTTAAATGAGTGAATTTATGGTATATGAATTATATCTCAATAGAACTGTTATATTTTTTTAAAAAGAGAGAGAGAAAAGTTGCCCCAGTGATTCTGACGTGTAGACAGATTTGAAAACCACTGTTCCAAGTCTTTGCTACTCAAAGTGTGGTCCATGGACCAGCACTATCTGCATCACCTGGGAGCTTGTTAGAAATGCAAAATTTCAGTGTTTGGGTAGAACCCAAGATTCTGCATAACTAGAACTCTGGGTGATTGAAGTACACATGAAAGTTTGAGAAGCACTGCTCTAAGGTACTATTTAGAACCTTCTAAGAACATGTCTACTCAATTCCAAATAGACCAAAGGCTTTGACCTCATTAATGTCTAAACTGGATGAGCATGCTAACATCAACAGTTCATTCAATTGTGGGAAATTCACTAAAACAATCTGTGGGGAAAGCCCCAAAGAGAAGAACTTTATAAATAAGTCTCCTTAATATGTCACAGGAATTTTAAGTAGTGTTGCTAGAATCTCACTGGGGAACATAAAAGTGTTTTTGATTTTAGTGAAGGGGAAAAGAAAATTATGTTTACCTGATAGTCAATCAGAGATGAGGTAGAGAGGTTTAGGTAGTGAGAGGTGGGAGAAAGGTAGATGCTTGCATAATCTGTCATGTAACCTAAGTCTCTCATTGTTTTTTATTTGCCTTTAGTTATCTTGAAAATTTTGTGACCTTTTTACCGCAACACAAAAGAACTGTGACATTTCTTTCATGGTCTATGTAGGTCATTTCGCATGGTTTATCATATCTCCAACAGTTAGGGTGCCTTTTTATTTTTTATTTAATTTTTTCCAGCTTTATTGAGGACATCACGCAAAGTGAAATAAGCCAGACATAGAAAGACAAATACTGTATGATCTCACTTATATATGGAATCTAAAAAAATCAAACTCAGAACCAGAGAGTAAGGTGCCTTTTTTAACAATTTAATTCTGCATCACTGAGATGTTATGTTGAACCCCAGGGGCAATGTTTTCAAGTAGACCAGCACAGCATGTTCACTTGACATTCCAATTAACACTGCAGGGTCAACCTACCTCAAATGCAGGCCATCACTCACCCACACGAAATTGTAAAAGCCATAAAACATTGCAATAAGGGGCCATTTTTATGTTCTTACTCTATTCACTGTGTTGTACAGTTATTAGCTGAACAGTTGATAAACCAACTTAGTTGGAATCTCAGGAATACTCTTTAATAGCTGTATGGGTTTGTGCAAGCTATTTAAGCATTTTAAGCCTTGGCATCCTCTGCTGTAAATTGATATAATAGGGTCATAAAATTGTTGTAAGGAAAATATGCACATAAAGTACTTAATACACTTCCGAGAACATAGTAAGCTCTCAATAATGTTAGCTATTATTATCATTGTTATCAGTATTCTAAAACAGGGATATCAGCAATGTTTGACAGTATATTTGCTTTTAAACCATTTTATAATCTGACAATTTAATTTAAAAAGATGAAATGTATGTACACTAAAAACTGACAATCTTTTAAGCAAAATGGATTCAGATGTAGAGCTTTAGGACATCAGGTGAGGTGCATGAAAGCCTGAGTTAAAGACTTTTACCAGGTAAGAGGATAGCTTGCCTATGTCCATCTCTTATGTCAACAGAACAAGTCAGTTATCAATAAAACTGCCTGTTGTGGGCTGATGGGCTGAATTGTGTTCCCCTTAAAACACATACATTAGAAGACAACAGAACTATACTTTGAATGTTAGGAAAGATAATGAGTTTGGACTGAGAATTCTGTAGTTAGCTAAACAAACAATCAAATGGGAGATAAAATAAAAATATTTTCTAGCAAAAAAACCCCCAAAAATACATACATTGAACTATTAACCCCCAGTACCTCAGAAAGTGACCTTATTTGGATATAAGGTCATTGCAGATGTAATTAGTTATGTTAAGATGAGGTAGGGTAGACCCCTTACCCAATATAACTGGTGTCCTTATGAAAAAAAGGGAAAATTTGGACATAAACATGCAAAGAGGGAGAACGCTATGTGAAGATGAAGGCAGAGATCTAGGTGACGCATCTACAAGCAAAAGAACGCCAAAGATTGCCAGTAAACCTCAAGAAGCTAGGTGAGAGGCCCAGAATAGGTTCTCTCTCACAGCATTCAGAAGGAACCAACCCTGCCAACATCTTGATCTTGGACTTCTAGTCTCCAAAAACTGTAAGACAATGAATTTCTGTTGCTTAAGGCATGCAGATTATGGTGCTGTGTTATGGCAGCCCTAGGAAACTAATGCAATGCCAAATGGGTGGCTTGGTAGCAAATAATGCAGGCCATTGGTTCTACATGTTTAGCATAATTTCAAATCATCTAGAGGGCTCCTTAAACCATATATAGTTGGCTTCACTTCCAGAGCTTCTAATTCAGAATATCTGGGGTGGGGCTGGAGAATTTTTATTTCTCATACTTTCCTAGGTGATGCTCAGGCTGCTCTTCCAGTAACCACATTTTAAGAACCAATGATGTAGGTTTTCAGAGAAAGAAGAGATCCCTGGAGATTGATAAGTGGGGGGGAGGGGTGTGCTCAAGAGCCCACCACAGCAGAAGAACACAAGATTTAAAGTCCTGCCTTCTTAGAAAACCTCCAAGTCTCCCCACCATGCCCCCCATACCACATTCCTATAACAAATTGAGGAAACTAGTTTATTTTTAATCAACAGAATATATTGTTTACATACTAATGGATCCAGCTGCATCAGATAAATCAGGATTGGGAAATGCCATCCCAGATCCTTGAAAAATAATTTGCCAATAAACTCTTAGGAACTAAAGTTCCTAGACATAAAGACTCTAGACATACTGAAGCAGAATTTCTAGGGGTGAGGCCAAAGCCACTGAATTTTTAACTGGCTCTTCTGGTGATGGACACAAAAGTCTGAAAAGTATTGAGTTAGCCTTAGACCATCCCATAATCCACTCAACTTTTTTCTCATATGCACGGGAACTCGTCTTTGTACCAAGGTATAGCTCTAAGACAGTAAGATATAGTGAAATGGATGTGAGCTTTGGGCTCAGTCTAACTTGGGTTCATGTCCTACCTCTGCCCATAAATAGCTGAATGATTTTGGATGAGTTATGTAGGCTCTCTTGTTCACAGTTTATTCATCTATCAAATAGGGTGAGCCATACTCTTTCTCGAAATAATTGAGAATTAGCACTAACATACAGACGTGCTTTTTACAAAAAAAAATAGATATTTATTAGAAATAAAAGACATTATCGGGCTTCCCTGGTGGCGCAGTGGTTGAGAATCTGCCTGCTAATGCAGGGGACACGGGTTCGAGCCCTGGTCTGGGAAGATCCCACATGCCACGGAGCAACTGGGCCCGTGAGCCACAACTACTGAGCCTGCGCGTCTGGAGCCTGTGCCCCGCAACGGGAGGGGCCGCGATAGTGAAAGGCCCGCGCACCGCGATGAAGAGCGGCCTCCGCACCGCGATGAAGAGTGGCCCCCACTTGCCGCAACTAGAGAAAGCCCTCACACGAAACCTAAGAGACCCAACACAGCCATAAATAAATAAATAAATAAATAAATAAATAAATAAATAAAGTA
The DNA here is from genome assembly GCF_028023285.1 of Balaenoptera ricei. Classification (NCBI taxonomy): domain Eukaryota; kingdom Metazoa; phylum Chordata; class Mammalia; order Artiodactyla; family Balaenopteridae; genus Balaenoptera; species Balaenoptera ricei. The sequence goes on from NC_082648.1 coordinate 75,526,530, forward strand.
TTTAAAAAAAAAAAAAAAAAAAGACATTATCAGCAACACTTCTGGAAACTGTATCCATAATCAATAACTGTTAAGATAGTTTTAATAAATAACAATTAATTCCTGACTATATTGAGAATGCCCTGGCGGTCCAGTGGTTAGGACTCTGCTTCCACTGCAGGGAGCACAGGTTTGATCCCTGGTTGAGGAACTAAGATCTCGCAAGTTAGGTGGTGCAACCAAATAAAGAAATACATAAACTCCTGACTATATTTACAAAGTTTTAGAGACACTAAATAGCAGGTCGTCCCAGCTATCTAGCAATGCCTAGCATATAGGAGTCACTACTACAGATTTGATGTGATAAAATCATATCTCATAGCATAGGTGTTAAGAACACAAAATTTGGAGCGATATTGTCTGAGTTCAAATCTTGGCTTTGCTACTTAATCTCTCTGTGACTCAGTTTCCTCATTTATAGCATGGTAATAATACAAACTACAATCACAGAGATGCCAGATGTATTAAATGAGTTACTATTTGTAATATAATAGTAAAATGGTACCTGACACTACTAAGAGCTTGCTTTATTTTTCTTATTCTTATCAATATTACTTTTAAGCATGTAAGTATTAAAGGGATGCTAATAAGAGGTTGGTGGTGAGAAACAGGAAATGCTTTTTAGAGAAAAGTGAATTTTGAGAAATAAAAATCAACTGTTTATTATCATACACTAGAAATGTTTCCAAGTCATTACAGTAACCTGCCAGGGAAAGTGATTAGGAAATAAAGTCCTCTAACAAGTGTGATTTATACAGATGATCACCACTGGTAACTTGTGCCCCCAGACTGCATTTTAAAATAAATTAAAATAATGGGGATCAGGGAGAAAGAGAGACTGAGACTGTCTTTCTTAGCCAAGTAACCACCATATTCTTTACTATCCATTTGGTTATGAGCTGGGTCCATGTGATATATGGATGAATATTCACAAGTTACCTTAATGCCCAGATTTCTCCAAGCACAGCAGAGTCCTGGTTTAATATTATTCATTGCAACATGGCTTGGGAAATATTGGGTTGGCCAAAAGGTTCGCTTGTTTTTTTCCATAAGATGGCTCTTGTAGTGCTTAGTTGCCTTTAACTTCATTCTAAACAAGTTTGTTAGGTTGTACTGTGACAGCTGTCATATCAGCATGCATTTAAAAAAACACTTATCAAAATTGGTGAATTTTTGTGTAGCCATTTTAATATTGAAGATGGAAGAAAAAAAGCAACATTTTCAGCATATCATGCTTTATTATTTCAAGAAAGGTAAAATCGCAACTGAAATGCAAAAAACAATTTGTGCAGGGTATGGAGAAGGTGCTGTGATTGATCGAAGGTGTCAAAATCGGTTTGCGAAGTTTCCTGCTGGAGATTTCTCATGGGACGATGCTCCACAGCTGGGTAGACCAGTTGAAGTTGATAGCGATCAGATCGAGACATTAATTGAGAACAATCAACGCTATACCACGCGGGAGATAGCCAACCTACTCAAAATATCCAAATCAAGGGTTGAAGATCATTTGCACAAGCTTGGTTATGTTAATCGTTTTGATGTTTGGGTTCCACAGAAGTTAAGTGAAAAAAGCCTTCTTGACTGTATTTCCACGTGCGATTCTCTACTTAAATGTAAAGAAAACATTCTGTTTTTAAAACAAATTGTAACGGGCGATGAAAAGTGGATACTGTACAGTAATGTGGAACAGACGAGATCACGGGGCAAGCGAAATGAACCACCACCAACCACACCAAAGGCCGGTCTTCATCCAAAGAAGGTGATGTTGTGTATATGGTGGGATTGGAAGGGAGTTCTCTATTATGAGCTCCTTCTGGAAAACCAAATGATTAATTCCAACAAGTACTGCTCCCAATTAGACTGACTGAAAGCAGCACTCGACGAAAAGCATCCAGAATTAGTCAACAGAAAACACATAATTTTCCCTGAGGATAATGCAAGACCACATATTTTTTGATGACCAGGCAAAACCTGTTACAGCTTGGCTGGGAAGTTCTGATTCATCCACCCTATTCACCAGATATTGCACCTTTGGATTTCCATTTATTTAGGTCTTTACAAAATTCTCTTAAAATGGAAAAAATTTCAATTCCCTGGAAAACTGTAAAAGGCATCTGGAAAGGTTCTTTGCTCAAAAGATAAAAAGTTTTGAGAAGATGGAATTATGATATTGCCTGAAAAATGACAGAAGGTACTGGAACAAAATGGTGAATACATTCATTGTTCAATAAAGTTCTTGGTGAAAATGAAGAATGTGTCTTTTATTTTTACTTAAAAACTGAAGGAACCTTTTGGCCAACCCAATACTACAAGTTCCCCCAAATGTTGGGGTCTGTTTGAGCTCTCCTTGGTTAAATAAGAAAACGTATGGGAAATATCTAGCACTGTACCCAACACACGAAAGAATATTCAATAAAAGTTAACAGATTATGAAGAAAACCATACAACAGGGAAAATTCCTATCTATGTTAAGAACCAAGCAACAGATAAATAAATGGAGCCCGGGGCGCAAAAAATGAGTAAGAAGGGCATAGAAAGGGACTTCACCAGTGAAGTCATTGATTTTCCAGATTTGCCTAGAGCGCCCTCTGCAGAGCAGATGGTTTGTGGGGGAATCTCAGATTTTGCTCTATTTATGCCTTTTATCCAGGAGCTGCACACAAGAGCCAGAGAAGATGAACTCAGAACCTGAGCTGAGCAAATGAATGATTTCAGAGAAGATGTGTGGGCTTCTTTTTGCTCCCTGGCTGAAAATGGGAGTCTTACTGAACCCAGCTGGCCTGGGTTTGGTTTCAGGCTCTGTCTTTCACTCTATGCAATCTTGAGCAACTTGATCTCTAGAAATCTCCATCTCTCTGTCACTAAAGTGAGGAGAATAATAGCAGCTACCTCATAGGATGTTCAGTCACTCAGTGCATACTTTTTGAGTGCTTTGTGCTGGGTAATGTTTGAGGTCCTAGAAATACAGTAAAATAGGCAGTAAAACAGACAAAATCTCTCCCCGTGTAGAACACAACATGGAATTTATGTCCTAGCTGGTGGGACAATGGCAGGGCAGCTTACACAGAAGCCTGGACCCGTTGGAGAACCCTTTCTTGTTCTGGGCCCCGCTCGATGCTAGCAGCTTTTTCGGCTGATGTAGCACACTCAAATGAGGTATATATTGCCTCCATGAATCCAAAGAGGCCCGTGATAAGTCATTTTTTGGTTGCAGGAATGGAGACTTTAACCTTAGAAGGGATACATTTGACAGAGCTCAGACCACTGCTTGCCTAGAAACTTCACTGAGGTGGAAGGCCCCTGAATTTTTGTGGGATTCATCTCCTAGCAGACAAGTGTCTTACCAAGTGGCTGGAATAGTCTCTACTTCCTCCTTGCCAAGTCCAGTCAGCATAATACCATCAATATACTGAACGAGCGTGCGGTCCTGTGGAGGAGATCCAGACTGTATTGGGACAGTGGCGTGAGTATTCAATGATACATGTGCAAACTCTCCTTAATGCAGTTCTAGGCCAGAGCAGATCCTTGGCAAATGATACCTACTGTGCTCTGCTCAAAATCGATCCTTTACATCAGGATGCTAGGCCGGAGCCGGTGGCAGGACACCCAGGAAAGCTGCTCATAGAATAGGCTTCTTTTCTACTAACCGCTCTGGTTTTTCTTCTCCTTAGTTACCATCAAATTGTTTTTCACAAAGATATGAATGGACGTTGTACGCTACACCCTGATAAATATTTCTCAAATTAAAGCACCACTTAATTGCATCTCAGCAATGCTCCCTTGTGACCGCACCATTAGGCTTAATGAATAATTCATCGGCTTCCTGGGGTGCGTTCCGCGGATCTTAGGAACAAGATGAAATAATTCTTAGGTGTTTGCCTTTTCGACCCCCGCTTTTTCCTCTTGGCAAATGCAGGCGCGCAGCTGCCTAGCAGGGGAGAGACGCCGTAGGCAAGCAGGCGGTGGCAGGGTTAGCCTGAGCCCAGACCCTCCTCCCAAGCCCACATGGTCCTGGCACAGGAAGGCTGTTTGGGGGCCTCTGCCCTCCCCAGACGCTGGAACAGCAGCTGCCGGGAGTCGAGGTTTAAACCGCACCAGGCAGAGGGCAAAAGAGACCTCGGGCAGCAGGTGAGCTTCAGGCGGCAGGGACTTTGCTCAACGAACCGGAGGCACAGGGAGGACAGCTTGGGATACACAAGCTGCAACGGCCCGGTGCCAGAGGATCCGGCGATCACAGTGGCAACCAGAAACCTTTCTCCCAGTGGATCTGTGGGGGATGGAGAGGTGGGGGATGATGAAAGAACTTTCTATCTTTCTGCCATCTTTCCTCCATCCCAGGGCATCCCCTGTTTGGCAGCAAGGCAAATTGGACATATATGCATTTGATTTTTTTTTTTTCCTTTTTTACCATTTCCGTTAAAGGCCAAGAAATTCCTTCTGTGACTTCCTTCCCTTCCAGAAAGGACACCCTTAGAACTTGCCTATAAGACCCCAAATGTACCTAGATGGAGAAGAGGGCATGGATTCTGGCTCTTCACACCAGACCCTGCATGCTCCTTCATATAAAAATCATAATAGCTATCATTTATACAAAGTCAACTTTATGTCTACAAGGATTATTTCATCTAATACCCCTGAGGTAAATACTACTGTTATCACCATTTAACAGATGAGAACACCAAGGCTTATAGAGGTGAACCAACTTGCCTAATGACATATTGTTAGAAAGCAATGAGACTGGGTTTGAGACTCAGGTAATCTGATTCCAGAACCAGCATTCTCTAATGTCTGCATTCTCCCCACCGCATCCCACCCCATCTTGACTTGTATCTTCTCTGTTCAATTCCTCTCTTTTTCTTTTAAATTTCAACCACCATTTGTGATTTGACCTGCATGAATGACGAGGCCTATGTCTTTATTTGCTCTGTTTGGTGATAAGAATAGTGAATGCATGGGAATCTGTAAGCTTAGTTCTTTTACCCTTTTAAGTTTTCCTTGTTGTTTGAAATTTTCTTGGAGCTATTTGAAATATAAGCGGCATAAAAGCCAATATGGTCTAGATTGCCAAGAAACTTCGTAAAATCATATGCAGGAGCTGGTGCATCCAGGTGATAGACTGGAAAACTCTGGGCTTGCAGTCAGATACTTGGGTTTTAGTGCTGCCTCTGTTCCTTACCACCTGAGTGACCCCAGGTATGTCATTTAAGTCTTCGAGCTTCGTTTCCTTATCAAGACAATGGGGGAAAGGTGTCATAGCCCAGAACATTGTTTTGAGGATTACAAAAGATATGTGCAGGTGCTCTTTGCTATCTACGGAACCCTTCCTTCTGTTATCTTTTATCAATGCTGTGTCACCAAGGGAAGGAGGAGGATGTGGCAATATGAGGGACCAGGGGACTAAGATAAAGCTGCTGCTCAGAAGAAAAACAGAATGACTTTTCTCTCTTCTGCTGGGCCCCTTCTGGGAGGCACCCTCTCTTCCCAGGACCAGCTGGCCCTCCCTCCTCAGCTCTCCTGAAGGGCCCAGCTTTGGGGGAAGGTCACATCCTGGTTACCACAGTATCAAAACACAGCTCTAAATCATAACCAACCTGCCTTATTTCACTGGCACAGGCAGCCTCTAAATGAGCAACAGAAAATACCCCTTGTCAGTTCATCGGTGACATGAAAAGAAATGTGCTCCCTGATATAGCAGTAAAGCCAGATTGGAGGGTCCCCATGCATCCCCTTAGTACTCTAGAATATAATTAGAAATAAAGGCACACAATGAAATTATGCCTTCACGGGTTAGTTTGTTGTAGATTGGTTGAGAAAAGAAAGGGAAGAAAAAAAAGACAAGACTTCTGGAAATGATTATAGCCAAAGAGGATGGATGGTTTTCTTCTTGGTTTGTCTCGGGGGAACAACTTTGACCTTTGTTTCTTTTTCTTTTTCTTTTTTTTTTTTTTTTTAATTCTGGCCCTTTAAATTTTTATTTATTTATTTATTTATTTATGGCTGTGTTGGGTCTTCGTTTCTGTGCGAGGGCTTTCTCTAGTTGCGGCAAGCAGGGGCCACTCTTCACGTCGCGGTGCGCGGGCCTGTCACTGTCGCGGCCTCTCCCGTTACGGAGCACAGGCTCCAGACGCGCAGGCTCAGTAGTTGTGGCTCATGGGCCTAGTCGCTCCGTGGCGTGTGGGATCTTCCCGGACCAGGGCTCGAACCCGTGTCCCCTGCATTGGCAGACAGACTCTCAACCACTGCGCCACCAGGGAAGCCCCCTGACCTTTGTTTCTTCACTGTGCTCCTTACTCTCTGCAGAAGGGTCATTGCACTGTCCTGAAAATCACTACTGAACAGACAGCCATCTTTCCCCGTCCATCCCTCGGGCGTGAACAGCTTGTGTAGCAGCCCCTCAGATGCATCGGTCTCCCTGTCACTGTCACTCTTTTCCCTCTCTCTGTATTTCATTTCTCTCGCCATTGCAAATCTCCCCCATGTTATGATTACACTGTTTTGGTCTGTCACAAGAGCTTTCAAGACTTAGCAGTACCCACCACACCTACCATAGGATTTTTTCAGGTCCTTTCTTTTTGGGACATGGATATCTTTTTAAATGGAAGAAAGAAGAGAAAGAAGCCAGACAATTTGTGACAATAAACACAGACTGGAGCAGGACAGGGTTGGGTAGGGATGTGGGAGAGAAAGCCTAAGGCCACCTGCTTGAAATAGATTAGTGAGGTTTAAAGAAAAACATCCCCCAGTCTCCATTCAATCCCTAGAAAAATGGTGCATTTCCTCATTTCTTACTCCCACGCTTTACCCTGAGAAGGGAGAAATAACAGGAGAGAAACGTGAGAGCAGATAGGGGAAGACTGCCTCAGAGAAGGATGGGAGCCTTGACTGGGGCTCACCGGGTGGTCCACGCTCTGACGCGGAGAGTGGGAGACGAAGCAGCAGCTGCAGGAGCTTGCCTCCTTCAAAAACTGCTGATGGTTCAGAACTAGAGATTTCATTTCATGGGGGATGCCCAGCCTTCCTGAGATAGGATGTTATCTACTCTCTGAGGACAGCAGCCATAGCACAATGATGGTAGGTCCTGAGTTAAAAGGCAAAACAAATAAGCTGATAAAAAAAACTTTATAAATTGGTAAATGCAGTTATATAAAGAGATTATATAATACATCTTATGTAAATACATTTATTGAGAATTAAATGATTTCCTAAGGAGATAATAAAATTAAGACTGTCCTAGAAAAAGTTTGAACATATATATACTGTACCCATACTTGTGATCACTGCTGCTCTCTTTAAGCATGTGCCTGCCTGCACACACACACACACACACACACACACACACACTTAGACACACACAGGCTTGCTATATGAGTGTTCTGAAACCACTTATTCTGATCACAGATGCATTCCCATCATGTTCTCCTGGAAAAAAACTCTAATTTCTAAGAAGGTCCTTATGAGTGAACTTGTAATGCCTGGCTGATGGGGGAAGGTGACCGTACTCGGTTATGGTTATGCTGACATTTAGACAGACTGGCTTGGCCTTCAAATCCCGCTGTGTGGACCATGACATTGGCACTCATTGTTGCCTCAAGTCTAAACTGATAAACTATTTGGAGGCAGTTTGGTGATAAACTGTCCATTCCTTTGACCCAGAGATTCCACTTTTAGAATGTTTGAGGATTTTTGCAACAGCACTGTTTCAGCATGAAAATTGAAAACAACCTAAATGTTTGTCAATAGGAGATTGGTTAAGTAATTTGTTATTTCTATAAAAAACCTGTTATAGATCCACATGTGTTGACATGTAAAAATGTTCATAATATATAGTTTAAGGGGAAATGAGGGTTGCAGACAATACATACAATATGATTGGATTTTGTTTTGTATAAATATGTGTTATGTTTCTGTATATGTACGAACATACATACATCCTGGGTATGCATAGGAAAAAATCTACAACAAAATGTTAACAGAGTTATATCTGAATGGTATGATTACACCTAATACTCTTTTTTTATCCAAACACTTATCTGCATTTTCCAATTATTTTTTTGCAATGAGAAAATATTATTCTGTACCCAGAAAACATAACAAAACTGTTTTAACAAAATCACACTGGGATTTACCTACTCTGTGCACAGCCAGTCCTGCCCCTAAGTACATGACACTTAGTTTCACAAAGATGGCCAGTCCTCCTTCCTGGGCCAACTGAGAACGACGTAGAGGGGATTCACAATGGAGCTGCAATCAGGCTGGCCTCTAAGATCTCTTTTAAATTGTGACTCTTCAGGGGACTTCCCTGGTGATCCAGTGGTTAGGACTCTGCGCTTCCATTGCAGGGGACGTGGGTTCGATCCCTGGTAGGGGAACTAAGATCCCGCAAGCCGCAGGGCATGGCTAAATAAATAAATAAACTGTGACTCTTCGGCATTTTGGCAATACTGCATGCCAAGCACCAAGATGGTGATCAGGTAATTAACTCCACAAATTCATCTATGACTGATTTGTAATAGTTGGGTTGGTTTTTCAGCTGGAGAGTTTGGGAAACATAAAGGGTAATTCACCAAGAATTGACCTGGGATCGTTTGCTATGATATTTAGGTGTGCATGTACACACATGCATGCCTAAGTAACATGATGGCATTTGGCATATTCATGGTTGTATTGTTTACTCTCAGCAGTTTCTGTTGTTGCATATCAGGCAACAGCTGGAGAATTCCACACATCTGTGTGGATGATGATTCAACAAAACTAAGCTGTCAATTCTTTTTTTTTTAATTGAAGTATAGTTGATTTACAATATTGTGTTAGTTTCAGGTGTACAGCATACTGATTTAGTTGTTTTCTTCTGATTATATTCCGTCACAGGTTATTACATATATTGAATATAATTCCCTGTGCTACACAGTAAATTCTTGTTGCTTAAAAGCAGTCAATTCTTGAATTTTGGATTTCAAAAAAAATTGACACTCATAACAGAGACGATAGTATGAAAGAAAAAAAAAAAAAAAACAAGCTGCTGAAGGACTCCTGGCATATTATTTTTAGCTCTTAACAAAAAGATGTGCATGAATGATTCTAATTATAAGAGGAAATCATCCATCCCAACCTCTACCCCATCCCACTGAGAGATAACATCCTACAGAGTGAGGAAAATAAGAGAGAAGAATCAAAGAAAAAGTAAGAAGTTTTTATGCTGTTCAGTGCCTCTGAGAAAAAGCTGTGTATGAAAAAAAGCTGTGTATCTGGCCCCTCCCCTCAACCTAAGTCAGGGCAGTGAGACAACAGTATAAAAACCCTAGGTCCCTTTGGGATTCTGAGAGCAGAAGAGCACGGGCTTTGTTTCCCAGGTGAGGGGCAACCCCCAGCGCAGCATGACCACAGCAGACTTCAGGGGCTGTGAGGGAATCTAAGCAGAAGGGCCCACAGCAGCTTCATAGAGGCCCCAGTGACATGGCGAGTATCCAAGAGCCACATGGATGTGGCATTGAGTTGCAATGGGCTACGGGAAACCCCGAAGCGGGGATAAGGGCGCATGATAACTGTTCCCTGGTGCTTTGAGGTTACATGTGACTCCAAAATGTAAGTGCAAAATCGAGAAGAAAACAGGAAGGAAAAACGTAACATTTACTGAGTTTACTTGGGATTGACTAAGCTTAAGTTGCCACCACTTGGGAGATTTTGTTAGAAATAAGTTTAATTGTAGGAACCTGCAAAAAAAATTAATATACAACCTAGGTTTTGCCTGAATATTTTACTTGACCCACGCTGGCTAAAGACCCCAAATGAGGGATTCTTCTCCACTCAAGGATTCCTTGGCATCAGCCTGGGCTGTCTCATTGTCAATATCTCTGGCTAATCTTGCTGACCAGCCCCTGCTATACTACGCTGATCACCTGGCTGGTTACATACTTATCAGTCTAGCTTCATAGTCGAAATAGGCCTCACACTGGCCACTAAATTTTTCTGAGTCCCTCTTTTTAGTACATGTGTCTTTGGGTAGGCCCTCTAATAATTGCAAGGACTTTTCCATTTGCCCTTTATTTGAAATGAAAGGAAATGGTTTGAGAATAGAATGTCATTATTCTGAAAGACTTTTCTATTTTCCTTTTAAACACTCTTTCCAGTCCTCTTCCAAAGACACACACACACACACACACATTTCTTTCAACATACATGTGTCCCTCCAACAACTAGATGAAATCATCCTGGTCTTTGCTATCCAGCTAAAACCAGGAAAGGCAAAAACCAGTCATCTCTGCATGCCAGCATAAATCTTGCAGTATTCTTAATATCCTCTAATCCTGCCATCACCTTTACATGCACACTATAAGTAAAAAAAGGATATTCTCTAGCCCATCTCTGTAGACCGTGACAAAGAGGGCTGGCAGAGGCCACACTAGTGCTCAAGTTAGAAGAGAGCATGTAGGGATGGCCAGTGATTCCTTCCTAAAAATGTTTGGCTCAAAGAGATTAGCTCCAGCTGGTCCAGTGAGAAAAGATGTGGTACAGAAAGCAGAAAGGACTACTGCATACAGTGAAAATTTCAGGTGAAATCATAGGAAGCAGCCAATGATTTGCATATCTTTTATATTTGACTATTAGTTTCACCCTGAGAGAGAGGAAACAGGCACCAAGGGGTCACATTATATGAAAGATACATCATTTTTATTCTCTTCCTTACTCCTGGAGGGGTCCCTTGATAGTCTGCTGAAGACTTACCCTAATGTCCCACTGGCTTCCAGTGTAGCTACAGAGTTCTACAGTCACCCTAGAACAGGAGTAAAATTTCAATATTGATTCTATAGGAAATTTCCAAGCAACATGGGAATCTGGGGCTGCACATCTCATTGATGGAGCACTAGTGTTTTATTAATTTTGCAGTTATGTGCCAGATGAACTGAGCCAGGAGGGACCACTAAAGATCCTCCAGGGCTGGTCATTCTGCAGCGCAAGTGCTTGTTTACTTAGCTGCCCGAACACTAGAATGTATTCTCTATTTGGCCAAGGACTCTGTTGTTTTTCTATTCTATCCTCAGCCCTCAATTGTCATTAGTATTTGAGGAATAAGTGAATGCATTTCTTAGAGTTTCTATGATCCAAGGTGATGAGAAACTGCACTCGGGGGATATAAGTGGCAAAATATAAATATTTCCCATGAGGGAACCTCCGAGAGGATCAGAATGGGATCATACTCGGGCATGATGGCTTTGTAAAAAGGTCTGTGATTCCAGTGCACCTGGCATAGACGAGGACCAGGATCTGCCAACATTTTAGCCATCAGGTATAAAGCAAGAGAGAATTCTTTTAAAGGAAACAAGCCGTAGAATGTACAACAGCAAGAGTGAACCCCAATGTAAACTGTGGACTTTGAGTGATTGCGATGCGTCAGCGTAGCTTCATTGATTGTAACAAATGGACCACTCTGGTGGGGGATGTTGATAATGGGGGAGGCTATTCATGGGGGGGTAGGTAGGGAGTATGTGGGAACTCTGGACCTTCCACCGAATTTTACTGTGAACCTAAAAAATAAAGTCTATTTAAGAAAAAAACAAAAGGAAAGGAAACAAGCAGGAAAAGGTAAAGAGAGGAGGGAAGACATAAGGGAGGAAGAAGAAAGAACATGGGAAGCAATGTGCGAATCAGGTCCTGTCATTCCACCTCAGTGGCCCTCAGATCACAGGCTGGCAAACCTGACCCAAAGATACATGGACTCTACCATGTGCACATACAGGCGAAGAGCCCTGACCTCTGTTTCCAGTAGTGTTACAGCTCACACAGCGAGTGTCTGGGTGCTAATGAGCATTTTCTTATGCACAGAGAAGAGGCAATTTGGAAAAATCTAGTTAATTTAGCTATTTCCATGCCTATCATGATGAGATTTTCTGGCCCAAAACTCAGGGCACATTGTCTGATATCAATCCTAACGTAGGACAGACATTGGATACAAGAATTATTCCAGGGCTTCCCTAGTGGTGCAGTGGTTTAGAAGCCGCCTGCCAATGCAGGGGACACAGGTTCGAGCCCTGGTCCAGAAGATCCCACATGCCACAGAGCAACTAAGCCCATGCGCCACAACTACTGAGCCTGTGCTCTAAAGCCCACGAGCCACAACTACTGAGCCTGTGTGCCACAACTACTGAAGCCCACGCACCTAGAGCCTGTGCTCCGCAACAAGAGAAGCCACCGCAATGAGAAGCCCGGGCACCGCAATCAGGAGTAACCCCCGCTCGCCACAACTAGAGAAAGCCCGTGCACAGCAACAAAGACCCAACTCAGCCAATAAATAAACAAATAAATTTATAAATTTATTTTTAAAAAAGGAAATATTCAAGATTTAAATATATGTTTAAAATCCATTTTACTGCAACTCCAGACAATAAAAGATAAAAGCCATCCTAATATTGTTCCTAACCCTGACCCTAATTCTCCAATTCAGACGCAAGGTGGTTTAGAGAACTTACAGCCAACCCTCAAATATAAACCATAATTAAAGTTCACAGATGCAAAAACTGTAAATATACATTCTATTATCTCTAAAGTTATTTTATTAAAAAGCAGCCTTTTTGTGAAATTTACATATGCTGGTTTGATAACGTAAAAATCATTTTTCTCTGAATTTTAACTTAAAAAAAAAGAAATATTGAAAGAGGTGTTTTCATTTAATCAGTTCTTTCAGTGCTGACTACCAACTGCATAAACGGAAAGCCAGAGCAGAGAAAATTGCTTTTTTTCTACCTATCTCCAAGGTCGAATGAGAACTGGCTATGACGGGGGTTACCTCCTATGACAGATTAAGTAACATGTTGTAATGAAAATATGCCTAGCTTATATCTTGGGACCTATATCTATATCAGGACCAAGACAAAGTCAGCACATGGAATGGAGTGATGAGAAAATACCTAAGAAATAGATTGTCCTCTGAGGAGTTAATGTGTTCCAGGTATAACATTTTGTGTCAGTGGTTGTAGGTAAGGTGATGAGCATTTAATAGCAGAAAGGATTCAGAAATCCTCAGTCTACGTGTTTATGTTACATAGCATTTTCTCACTTTTGTATTAGAAAAAACTACATACTAGGAGGAAGGTGAGATCCCTTTAACCACTAAGCACATTCTCCCTCTTTACCTCTCTCTCCCAAACCCCTCCATAAGTAACTTGTTAGGAATTTGATTTTTATCATTCCAGATCTTTCTATAATTTTCATGACTTGGTATTATTTCATTACTATATATTATTTTATCGTTACTTTTGGGGTTTTTGTTTTGCTTTGTTTTACAACGGAAGTATATTTTACATGCAGTAAGGTATATAAAATCTTAAGAATTCAGCTCAGTGAATTTTTACATATGTGTAGCCACTATACCAATTAATATTTTGAAGCTTTCCACAGCCCAGGAGACTCCCTCATGTTCTTTCAACATCCCCTGACCCCACAGGTAGCCCCAATTCTCACTTCTGTTACCACAGGTTAGTTTTGCCTCAGGTCAGATCCAACTCTTAGGCCTAAAGAACCCCCTCATCACTGCTGTTTGTGATTATGGATTTTCAAAAAATTAGAGTATAAGCAGTATAATAGACTGGTTGCAAGATGATATAGAACACTTTAGATGGTTCAGAAAACCTTTCAGTAGCTTCTTTTGCTTAAAGTGGTGAGGAGCCGGCATGTGTGAGGACAGCAGAGATTTCCTGTATTATTAATTCCCTCACTCTCTGACCCACAGATGCGAGGCCAGGTTGGCCTAAACCCAAAGAGAGAAAAAGCCTTTGTAGGTTTCCTGAGGATTGGAAGAGCTGGGCCCCACAGAGAAAGGCCTGGGATGGGGCAGGAGGGGGTACTGCCTAGGAGCCTTTCATCACTGTGAAAGGTGTGTATCCTGAACTGAAAAGAGGCTGCTTTGGGTTACCTGGACTGTCCTATTCGCTGTGTATTATCAGAGCCTGGGAATAGGTCTTCCCACAAACTCTAGCAGAAAGCAAAAGAGATACACCATCTGTATGATGGTGGATAATAATAGTGTCTATCTCATGAGGTTTTTCTAAAAATTTTAAAACTTTTTTATGAAGTTTAAATTATATAAAATATGTTCCACAAATCTTTAGTGCACATGTTGATGGATTTTTACATATACTTACATATGTAGGTATACGCTCACATCAGAATATTTCTAGATCTCCAAAATGCCCCCTGTCCCCTCCTAATCAATAACTTCTCAAAAGGAACCACTAGTCTGACTTCTGTCATCATAGATTAGTGTGGCCTGGTTTTGAAATTCATATAAATGGAATCATCAATATGCGCACTTTGTGCTTACGTTCTTTTGCTTAATAGATCCATGAGACCATCCGTATTTTTGCACATGGCAGTTATTTGTTCTCTATCATTGCTATGTAATATTTTGTTGTACAAATATACCACAATTTATTCTCTGGTCTACTACTGTTGGTGAACATTTGAGATGATTCCCATTTGGAGCTTTTAAAGCATTATAAATGTTCTTGTACATGGCTTTTAGTGTATATAAGATCTCATTTGTGTTCCACTCATACAACCAAGTGTGGAACCACTGGGTCATAAGCGCACATATGTTTAATTTTATGGATTCTGCCAAAAGAGTTTCCAAAGTGTCATACCAATTTGCAATTCCACTAGCAATGTATGAGAGTTTCAGTTACTTTCTTGCTAACGTTAAGAGAGTGAATAGTCAAGTCATATAATGGGAGAAGTTTCTGTAATTACATATCATTGACAAAAGACTTTCTGGAGAAAGAATTATGAATAAATCCTACAATCAAAAACTTCTACAAAAGAAATAGACAACCCAATTCAAAATAAGCAAATGACCTGATCGGCTTTTCAAAAAAGATGTTCAAGTGACCTATAAGCAGGTGTTCATCATCATTAGTTAACAGAGAAATGCAAATTCAACCACAGTGTGGCAACATCACCTCTAAGAATGCTAAAATCAAAAGGACTGACAATGCCAAGTGTTTTCTTTTGTTTTTAATAAATGGCATCTACTGTACTCTACTCATCATTCAGCAGCTTGGGTCATTCACTTAACAAATGAGCTTAGAGATCTGAACATGTTGCTACAAATATAACTAACTCATCCCTTATAACTTCTTAGAATTCCATAGTATGAAAATACTACAGTTCAACTTTTTTTTTTTTTTTGGCTGTGTTGGGTCTTCATTGCTGCAGGCAGGCTTTCTCTAGTTGTGGCGAGCGGGGGATACTCTTTGTTGCGGTGTGCGGGCTTCTCATTGTGGTGGCTTCTCTTGTTGCGGAGCAAGGGCTCTAGGCGCGCGGGCTTCAGTAGTTGTGGTACGCGGGTTCAGTAGTTGTGGCTCACGGTCTCTAGAGCGCAGGCTCAGTATTTGTGGTGCACGGGCTTAGTTGCGCCGTGGCATGTGGGATCTTCCCAGAACAGGGCTTGAACCCGTGTCCCCTGCACTGGCAGGCAGATTCTTAATCACTCTGCCACCAGGGAAGTCCCTCAACTTTTTTAATTAAGTAGAAATTTAGTGTTTTTTTTCTGATGTTTTCACTATTACAAACAACACAATAGTGAACATTCTTATATGCTCCTCTTTCTGTACATTTGCAAATGTTTCTCCAGGGTAGAAAACAAGGGGTGATATTTGGGTGTCATGGGGAATGTGCTTGTTTGGCTTTGATAAGTGGCAATAAATCACCTTTCTTATCAGCTGTGATAATTATCACTCCAAACAATAGTGTATGAGAATATGTCAAACTACTGCCTTACAAGTATTGGACATCATCAATTTTTTTCAATTTCTCCAAATTGATTTTTTAAATGACACATTATCTTAATTTTTACTTCTTGATTACTAGTGAGATCAGACATCTATTCATAACTTTATTGGCATTTGTATGTCTACTTCTATGAATTGTCTTTTCATAGCTTCCCCCATCCCCTTTTCTGTCACTTATTTTTCTTACAAGCATATATGTCTAATATGAACCCTCAGTCTGTTATATGTGTTGCAAATATTTTCTTCCAATCTATTAGTTATTTTCTAACTTTTTATTGAACTTTGTGGTACAGGGGTTTATAGGTTATTATTAATGAAATTTATAAGTATTTTCCTTTATGGTTTTTGCTTTTATGAATGTTTTCCCTACACTTAAGAATTTTCTTTTGTTACATAGTTTAAGTACTTATGTCTTTAATCCAACTGAGTTTATCTTGTGAGACAGACGTCTGATTATTTTTTTCCAAATGGAGAGCTGATTTATTGAATAACCTACTCTTTCAACTCTGACCTAAACACCAGAGCCATAATGTACCAAATTTGTATATAATATATGTTTCTAATCTCTATTCTGTTTCATTGACTTATCTATTCCTGCACCAGCAACACGCCGTTTCAATGAATACAACTTTATTTTATTTTCTAACAGGTGCTATTGGCAAGCCCTTGTTCTGTAATTCCTTTTCAAAATTGCCTTAGTTATTCTTGCACATTTTCCCTCATAAAACTTTTAGAATCATCCTGTTAAATTTCATTTTTAAATCCTTCTTGTATTTTGATTAGGTTTACATTGAATTTGTAGATTATTTAGAGGAGAATTGACATTTAAAAACACCGAGTTTTCCTCAATCCTTCAATGGTCAAATCTACTATTTAGTTGGGCTTTTTTTTATATCTTTCAGTAAAGGTTTGCAGTTTTCTCCACAAAAGTCTTATGGAGACTTTTTACGTTATTTTAATTTTTGAATGAGATTTTTTTTTCTATTATATTTTCTAATGGAATATTACTGGTATATAGGTAAGTTCCTTTTTTAACATAGTATTTTCTAATAAATATCTTAGTATACTTTTTCTATTTTCTCGATATTGCCAATATTGGTGAGAAAGAGGAAGGGAATATACCAATTAATAATATTCCACAAAATTAACTACCTGTGGAGAATTCATGAAAACATCTTAAAATATGTGTTACATAACGAAGTCAGTATAAAACAAGTCTCTGTTAAACCCCGCTTAGGAAGTTTGGTTCCCTGATGTAGATGATAATGTAGATGTCATCACCTATAAAATTATCCAACATCGCATTCCATCCACAGCACCACTGCCAGCTCCTCTAAGTTCCTAAAACAAGGTGTTACTATCAATGTTTCCCTACTCTTTCCTAGTCAGCTTCCCTTCCCCCCAAAAGTCTTATCTTTCATTCCTACCTCTTGTCTGTCCCTTCTATTCATCAACTCTTCTCTCCTGGATCAGTGATCCCATTAATCCAGTAAGAAACTGTCATTTTTTCAGATGGGCAAAACAAGAGAGAAAGGTTACCTTGGCCTTTCCCATCTTAAAAATGTCGAAGTCCTAACTGCACCTTGAGTAGAATTTTTAAAAGAGAGAAGAGAGCCAGAGATATGATGAAGTTTAAAGATTCTTTCCTCCCTGATTTCCTCTGTTTTCATCTTCAGAATAATAAAAACCAACCATAATAACTGGCACGTACTGAGCACTTAGTGTTGGGTCCTGTGCAAAGCATTTAGTATGCATCGTGTTTAAGGCCACCAACAAGCCTGTAAGATCGGGACTATTATTATCCCCACTGTGCAGAAAATGAAACACCAGCTCCTTGTAGGATAAATAATTTTCCAAGTTGCAACACTAGTAAGTTTGGCTAGGAATTAACCCCAGCCCCTGTTCTTAACCCCTACTCTAACCCAGTAACAGTGTGGGAAGCAAGTTTGGAGCAAAATAATAGCAGCGATCATTCTATGTGACACATATGTATCTTCATGTATGACACTAAAGCTTAAAAGGTTTGCAAAATTTCACTACTCAGCGTAGTCATCACTATTTTAGCCGTGAAGTATGCCCATATTTTAGGCTAACTGCAGGACACAAAATAGAGCCTCTTAGCTACATGGAAGCACAAATTTGGAGTTATCACCCTCAAAAATGCCCCTGGCTCCTGGCATGACTGCTGAGAAAGAAGAGCGCAAATGGGATTACATTTTACCACATCTGTCTTTTGAAGGATTCTGTGAACTGTATGATCTTGGCCATGTCATTTAACTTCTCTGTATTTCAATTACCTTAAAGGTAAAATATTGATAATAATAGGACTTACAGGGTTGCTGAAAGGATTAAATGAACACATATATGCTGCTCAGGGGAGTGGCTGGCACATTTTTAATCACCACATGAGAGTTCCCATCATCCTTAGTTCTTTCATAATTCAGGGTAATTAGCTCAAATCTACTTTTTTTTTTTTCTTTTAAAAATTTATTTATTTATTTATTTATGGCTCTGTTGGGTCTTCGTTTCTTGTGCGAGGGCTTTCTCTAGTTGCGGCGAGCGGGGGCCACTCTTCATCACGGTGTGCAGGCCTCTCACTATCGCGGCCTCTCTTGTTGCGGAGCACAGGCTCCAGACGCGCAGGCTCACTAGTTGTGGCTCATGG
Organism: Balaenoptera ricei; assembly: GCF_028023285.1. Taxonomy (NCBI): domain Eukaryota; kingdom Metazoa; phylum Chordata; class Mammalia; order Artiodactyla; family Balaenopteridae; genus Balaenoptera; species Balaenoptera ricei. The sequence goes on from NC_082648.1 coordinate 75,545,013, forward strand.
GCCCAGTTGCTCCGCGGCATGTGGGATCTTCCCAGACCAGGGCTCGAACCCGTGTCCCCTGCATTGGCAGGCAGATTCTCAACCACTGCGCCACCACGTAAGCCCTCAAATCTACTTTTATCCCAGCATCTCAAACTGATTTCCAGTTGGGGGCATGGTATAGAAATCCAAATATTTGGGTTTTTCAAAAGAAAGGTTTTGGCCCTTTTTTTCAGACCTATGTACTTTTCAAAGACAGTGCGATGTATATGTTTCTGATTCACTGAAAAGGATATTTGTTTCACTTCACCCCCCCTCCCCCCACTGAAAGCCACTTACTATTCATTTACTATGCACCTTTTTGAAAAATAAACACTTTTTAAAGGTGCTTCATTTGAAGTGAAATGACGATGTTTTGGCCAAATACAAATCTTCCACAGTATATGCATGCTTCCGAGGCTGGTGTCCCATGTGGCTGAAGGGGTTTTGCTACCCTATCTGTCTCTCTGTAACTGACTCACCAGAGCCGGGCTAACCCTCGTCTTAGCCCGCCTCATTTCAGCCAGCGAACTGTACCTCCTTCTCACCTGTGCGGTCTAGACCAGCCCTGCTGTGACAGAGTCCCACCAAGCCATTGTTGAAGAAAGCCTCAGAAGTAGGAACAGGAAACCCATTCAGGGATTGAGTTTCCCTGATACAGATCGGTCCTTCTGCGTTGCCCTGCCTGATCCCTCACCCACCTTTTATTCTCTCACTCCCTGTGGCCTTATCTGACTCTTTGACTTTGGGTGCCCTTGAACTGATCCTCTCTCATGGCAGTAGATTTCTGGTTCTCCACTGCCCAGCCTGTTCTGTGACTAACCCCAGCCTGCCCTACTGCCTGCCACCTGAGCTTGCCTTTGGATTTGGACAGTTGTCCTTGGCTCCAAACCCTAAGTAGTGACTTCAGCCGTCCTGCCCCAGGGCTGACATATCCCAACCTTTTCCCTTTACGTCCCTGTGAAATGCCTTGGCATCCTAGTTGAGGAAGCTCGCTGAATAAGGAGACTCAGAAGGATTGTTTGTTTTACTCTACCAGGATGTGAGTGATATGTTTTGGCATTGCAAAGCCAGAGAAAACACATTCAGAGAGTGCTGTTTATTCTTTTTCTGCATAATGTTGATATGTTGGAGTTTCTAAAACCAAAGTATGCAATTTTCTAATATTATTTTGAGGAAAAGACCTTAAATATTCTGTGCCCATTATGGATGATTTCATCTCGCTTCAGGACCACCATATATGTAATAAAAGGACTAAAAACCATACATAATCAGAGACTGGAGTTCATGTCGTTCTTGTAGCACAAGTTGTGTGACTTTGGCAAGTCCTTTAGTTCCAAACTTCAATTTCCATTTATGTAAATCTGGAACCCAAAAATCCACTAAACTTTATTCTTTGAGATTATAAAACGTGTGTTATCTTTATGAGACTCCTCTCCCACAACTAACCCGAAGAATGTGCTCCAAAATATCGATTTCATAAGGCTGATAAAAGATTCAAATAAATTAAGATACACATAGTCACTTTGAAAATCGCAAAGCACAAAGTAAATGCGTTTTTGTAATTGTGAATGAGCTGTATGCCAAAAGTTCTTACGGAATTCAGAACACATTTTCCCCAAATCCATGCTTCAATCCTCCTCATCCTTCAGGGCTCAAATCAGATGGGACTTAAATCCCTTTGCTTCCCCTTCTTTGTGTCTTCATCAGGCTTGTCCTGCTTCCATTCTAGTATCTCCTTGTCTCAATGTCCCACTAGACTGTGAACTCCTTAAGGACAGAATCATGTGGTCCATGCCTGGGTCTTTATCTGTACTAATAATGTATAAACCACTTAGTATAATCGGGGTTTCATCCTAAATGCTTTACATATATTAACTCATTTAATTCTCACAAAATCCTATGAGATAGAAATTACTATTGCATCCACTTTATAATATGGAAACTGAAGCGTGGAGAGCTTGTGACCTTCCCAAGCACACAGAGCCAGTGAATGACAGAGCTGGGATTTGAACCCAGATAGACTAATTATCTGGGTCCATGCTGTTCACTACTACATTATATTGCCTTGGTTAGTTGGATAGATGGGTGGGTGGATGGATAGGTTTTTACATTTATTATTGTCCTTTATTATCTCGAGTCACAGGCAATAATATAAAAAGCATGAAGATCATAATTAAATATTCATCAGGTATCAGAATAGAGTTCTGTAATATACAAATGTTTTCAGTGGGATGCAAACCTGGATGATTATCTAACCAACACTTTTTTCCCACTGCAATCAACAAAAAATGTTTAATTTTCTATATCTAAACAACAATTATTGGCTACATTTAAATATACTTTTCCTTCCTGCTTTTAAATAAAGTGGTAAATTTGCTATGGAAAATGTGGGTTTTTGTTGTTGTTGTTTTTGTTTTTGTTTTTTTCTTGGGTCCCGCAGCAAGGCATGCAGGATCTTAGTCCGCTGAGCAGGGATCGCCCCACGCCCCCTGCAGTGGAAGCGCAGAGTCTTAACCACTAGACCGCTAGGGAAGTCCCTGGAAAATGTATTGTGTTGTATTGTATTGCACTGAATTGTATTGTATTGTATTTTTATTTATTTATTTTTTTGACCTAACCACATGGCTTGCAGGATCTCAGTTCCCCAACCAGGGATGGAACCCGGAGCCCTGGCAGTGAGAGCACCAAGTCCTAACCACTAGACTGCCACGGAATTCCCTGGAAAATGTATTTTAAAGATATGCAAACACTTATGTGATACATACAGTGATGGGAAGGGGTAAAGGAAAGGATTATATTTCCCTTTCCCCAACTTATCTGAGAACTAACTGTGCCCGAGGTCTGGGTCCTTTAAGGATGAGTTTTTGAACCCCACCCTAAATGAGCCACCCAAGGGATTCTGGTGAGCTTAGAAACTACACCTTTAAAGCAAAAATGGCTTCTGCCAACAAAGACACATTCACCCATCCTCCCTGTCCAATTACACAGCCTCCATCTTCACCCCTTCTCCTCGTACACAAGTAACTATGCTCTGCTCTGGATACACCATCATTCTGGTCTAGCTGGTTTGCTGTGTACTTCTCCCCAGGGTATCTCATTTACTCCTATGTTTCAATATCCTTTAAAAAACATCAACTCTCATACTTTTTGTCCAGTTCCGATCTATAGCTTGAACTTCTTGCTCATCAGACATCTTTATGTGGATGTTTTATAGGCAACTCAATGTCAACATATCCAAGCCAGAACACATGAACTTCCCCTTCAATGTGCTCCTTCTAAGAGTAAATGGCACCACCACAGCCAAGTACTCGGAGCAGACAACTGGAAATTGCATTAATCAGCCTCATCTTCACATCTTATACCTACTTGATTCACAAAATCTAAGTCTATCTGTTAAGTGCCTTAAAGCTCCATTCCCACTCCCTCCCACCTCTGTAATTCAAGCCACTCTATCTCATCTAGACAACCCTAGAAGCCTCCTAACAGATATCCCTCTTCCATTCTTACATTTCTCCAATCTATTCTAACCCAGCAGATTCAAGAGGAAAATCTGACTATATTATTTCCCAGCTTAAATCCTTTCAAAATCTACCAGGTGCTTTTGGGAGAAAGGAAAAAATCCTTCCTGTGGCCCATAAGATCCCAGATGGTTCTGCTCCCACCCACTTCTGCAACTTTATCTCATGACCCTTTTCTCCCTGGCTTTCATGGGCTTTTCTTATGGGCTTTTCATGACTTCCTTGAATGTGCCAGGTTCTTTCCAGTAGCTTCTAGGCCTCTGCACATGCTATTCCCTCTGTCTGGAACTCTCTCTTCCCCATTTACTATGTAGTCAATCCCGCATTCACCTTTTGGACCTGAGCTTAAATGTCACTTCAGTGGAGAAGCCATGCCTGGCCAGTTCAGGTTCCCCCACTATACACTTTCATGGCACAATGTCCTTTTCCTTCACTGCACATTTTGCTCAGTGCATTTTCCTTTGCTGTGCTTATTACAGTTTATTATTTTTACAATTATTTGTTTTGTTCTATCTCTTCTGATAGACTATAAGCTCCATGAGATCAAAGACCAGTCTTGCTCATTGTTCTGTTTACAGTGACTAGCACACATCCTTGAATGAATGAATGAATGGGCTAATGCTATTCTGGTAGTTTGGAGGATAATAATAATAGACAGTTGAGGCATACTTTTATTTTATCCCCATAACAACTCTGTGAGAATATATTATTATCACCCTTTCACAGGTGAAGAAGCTAAAATTCATAGATGTAAGGTGACTTGTCCAGGTTGCACAGGGCAATTCTTCCATGAAAGGGGACCACGGGGATCATTCTGTATTTTAAAAAATAATTGTTTAACTAATAATTTCTCCAGCTTCTTTGTCCTTTGTAAATGCTAAGTAGTATTAACATCTCTTTGGCATTTCCAGGGAGTTCTTTAGGGTGAACAAAGCCAGTTACCGACATCTCCCATTTAGGGCAAAACCCACTAAAACCTTTAGGGAAAGTCCTGATAAATGAAGAGACATCTTACATTCACTGAAGTGGAAAACACACAGAGAACGGAGCTGGGTGGGTTAAAGCAAATTAGGTAGAGAAAAGAAGTTGGTGTGATAAAGGCAGGAACAAAGAAAATGGATGAGATAAAGGAAGAAAGAGAAGGAGAGATAAGTACAAGGACACAGGGAAACAAAGAAAGAAAAACAGACCTCTTAAGTCCTTGGGAGAGTCTAGAAGAGCACAGCAAAGAAGATACTGTCGGTGCTTCTAACAATGTCTGAATACCTAAGTGTTTAGGAGTAAATAGACAGAGCATCTGATGACTACCTGGAATGTTCATGCCAAAATTTTAGAGTTTTTTTAGTGACTCAAGATGGAAATAACATTTTACATTTGTTCCTAATATATTTCTTTGAATATGGGTGAAAGCGAGAGGAAGTTAGAGGAAAAGCATTTCCTCCTCTATCCTAGCCCAAAACATATACTGTGTTCCCATCTCCTATGCTCTGTTCCCCCTCTGGCACCACCCTGAGGTTTGCCCTGACTCCTGTTAAATTAAGCAAGGAGGTCAATAGACTGAGGTGGCTCTAATGCCGTGGTAGGTTATGTAAGCAAACCAAAATCCAAGCCTGCAAATGCCTCAAGGTTATGAAATCAAAATGCTAAGGACAACCAATCAGAAACAGCCAACCAGGCTTTAAGCTGTAGCCGATCAAATAATTTCCTTTCTTGCTTCTGCATGTGGTCTATAAAAGTCTTTCCCCTGGTTCCTCTAGGCAGAGCACTCCTAACCACCGGTAGGCTGGTGCTGCCAGGCTGGAATCAATTTTTGTTCAAATAAATTTCACATTTTTAATATACCTCAGTTTCCTTTGCTGTGCAGAAGCTTTTGAGTTTAATTAGGTCTCATTTGTTTATTTTTGTTTTTATTTCCATTACTCTAGGAGGTGGGTCAAAAAAGATCTTGCTGGGATTTATATCAAAGAGTGTTTTTCCTATGCTTTCCTCTGAGTTTTATAGCGTCCTGTCTTACATTTAGGTCTTTAACCCACTTTGAGTTTATTTTTGTGTATGGTGTTAGGGAGTGTTCTAATTTCATTCTTTTACATGTAGCTGTCCAGTTTTCCCAGCACCACTTATTGAAGAGACTGTCTTTTCTCCATTGTATATTCTTGCCTCCTTCATCATAGATTAGGTGACCAAAGCTTCTACACAGCAAAGGAAACTGTAAACATGACACAAAGACAACCCTCAGATTTGGAGAAAGTATTTGCAAAGGAAGCAACTGACAAGGGATTAATCTCCAAAATATACAAACAGCTCATGCAACTCGATATAAAAACAACAAACAAACAATCAAAAAATGGGTGGAAGACCTAAATAGACATTTCTCCAAAGAAGACATACAGATAGCCAAGAGGCACAGGAAAAGATGCTCAACATCACTAATTATTAGAGAAATGCAAATCAAAACTACAATGAGGTATCACCTCACACCAGTCAGAATGGCCATCCTCAAAAAATCTACAAACAAAAAATGCTGGAGAGGGTGTGGAGAAAAGGGAAACCTCTTGCACTGTTTGTGGGAATGTAAATTGATACAGCCACTACGGAGAACAATCTGGAGGTTTCTTAAAAAACTAAAAATAGAACTACCATATGACCCAGCAATCCCACTACTGGACATATACCCTGAGAAAACCATAATTCAAAAAGACACATGCACCCCAATGTTCATTGCAGCACTATTTACAACAGCCAGGACATGGAAGCAACCTAAATGTCCATCGAAAGAGGAATGGATAAAGAAGATGTGGTACAGATATACAATGGAATATTACTCAGCCATAAAAAGGAATGAAATTGGGTTCTTTTGCAGAAATGTGGATGGACCTAGAGTCTGTCATACAGAGTAAAGTAAGTCAGAAAGAGAAAAACAAATATCTTATATTAACACATATATGTGGAATCTAGAAAAATGGTACAGATGAACCTATTTGCAGGGCAGGAATAGAGATGGAGATGTAGAGAATGGATGTGTGGACACCGGGCTGGGGGGAAGGGGGGATGGGATGAATTGGGAAATTGGGATTGACATATATACACTACCATGTGTAAAATAGAGAGCTAGTGGGAACCTGCCGTAGAGCACAGGGAGCTCAGTTTGGTGCTCTGTGATGACCCAGCTGCGTGGGATAGGCAGTTGTCTCAACAACAAAGTACAAGAGGGAAGTACAAGAGGGAGGGCATATATGTATACATATAGCTGATGTACTTCATTGTACAGCAGAAACTAATACAATATTGTAAAGCAATTATACTCCAATAAAAAAATATATACCTCAGTTTATCTTTTAACAACCCCAACTGGGTTCTTCCATGGACCAGCCATGGGAAAACCATTTTACTCTTCTGAATTTGTTTCCTTATCTGTAAAGTAGAGATAATCATTCCCGGCTGGTTTTTCTCAGTGGTTTTTGGCTCATAGAATCTCAGCAGTGGCAAGGACTTGAAGGATAACTTCTAGTATAAACTCAGACTGGATGCGTGAATCTCCACTGCATCGTCTCACCCACCAAATTTTATTTGTTCTCTTGCCCTTCCCTCAACTTCCAACACTTTAAATTTTAGACTTTTAGTATCAATCTATTGAAATAGTTTTTCTGGAATTATGTTCGTATATATGGAAAAATTTTGTGGTCTTTAAAAACTAAGGTGATACAGTTTCTGTTTTATGCATTATATACAAGGAAAAATAAATTGAGAGATTTCTAATGTTGTTTTGGAGCCCAAAGCGGGAGCAGTGGGCAGGAGTAGGTCTTAAAGGTGCATCTTTGAGGATGTCATTCCTCTGTACCAGTAGTTCCCAAGGTGAGATCCTGGACCAGAAACGGCAGCATCCCCTGGATATTTGTTACAAATTCAGTATCTCTGGTCCCTTCCCAGACGTACTGAGAGTCTCTGAGGTTGGAGACCAGCAATCTGTTTTCTAACAAGCCCTGCCCTTCGAAGTTTGAGAACAATTGCTTTCTTTCTATGAAGTGGGAAGCTTGGATGGGGGGCTGGGGGGAGGAGATAGGGAACAGAACAGGTGTGTGTTGGTGTGTTTTTATGATTAAAAATAAGGATGATAATAGATTGAAGCATGTGAAATTGCCAATAGTCAACCATTTTGACCTATATAAAAGGCAAAATATGATTCAATCTAAAAATGTGTATTTTTAGGTATTATTATGAGAATAAGATAATTAATGTGAAAAAATCTTGCACAGAGCCTGGATATGAAAGTTTCATAGATATTAGTTTCTCTTCCTTTTCCCTAATGCTCTAAAACATACTGATCAGGGCCTCTATTCTCAGAAACAAGCTCTAAAGTAATTGTCAGATATGCTTTCCAGTGCCCAACAAAGATCAGTGGTGGGCAGCTCACCCCCATACTCCCACCAGCTCACGTTCCTTCTAAGAAAATAGGTAGCTACTACTCTCCAATAATTAAAACAATCAGAGCAATACAGTGTCTAGATGTTGCCTACATATACCTCCAGGCCAAAATAGCAACTAGATTTACTTCATCTCCTGCTTCTTTCAGGTATATATATACGTCTAACCCTTCCAAGATGTTCTTTCCTTGCAGCTACTTATTTGCAGTTACATTCTTGTAAAATAACTGGCTTCTAGGAAGAGATGGAAATGAGCACAGGGCTCAAAAACAATTCTGAAGCAAGCCATAAGCACAAAATTCAGACTCTTGGTTGATTTCTTTTGTCATGCTGGGTTTGTCAGTAAATGTGGTGCAGTAGACTGTGTTATCAGAAATGGCGTAGAAAGAAAAAGAGAACACCTTCTAATCAATCTATGTTAACTAGATGAGTAATGTTGAACTGGATGATTAAGCTAAATGCACCTTACAATCTTTGATAGCTTCAAAGGAAAAAGGTGGAGCTGAAGTTGGAGGAGGAGGAGGAGGAAAAAAGGAGAGGAATGGGAAAGAGACCAGAATGCTTTGCTTGGGTGTATATGCCCTTTCCCCAGGTTAAAGTTAAAATGCGTAAAAGATCAGAATTCTGTCATATCCATCTTTAAATAATGCTCCCTCCCATGGGGGAGGGATGGACAGTCACTAAGTAGTCAATACTTATGAATGGCTGCAGAGGCAGAGAAGAGAAAGGGATCTGTAGATTTCCATTTAGTAGATGGTTGACAGGATAGACACTTTATCAGTTGCCCCAGTTAATGAAGACTTGCTATGGACTGAATGTTTGTGTCCACGCCCCCCCCACCCAATTCATATGTTGAAACCCTAAACTCTAATGTGATGACATTTACAGATGAGGCCTTTGGGAAGCAATGAGGTCATAAAGATGGAGCCCTCATAAATGGAATTAGTGTCCTTAGAGTGAGAGACCAGAGCTCTTCCTCCTCTCTGCCATATGAGGATACAATGGGAAGATGGCTGTCTGTAAATCAGGAAGAGGGTCTTCACGAAAACCTGATCATACTGCACCTTGATCTTGGACTTACAGTCTCTGAAACTGTGAGAAATAGTTTGTTATTTAAGCCACCCAGCCCAAACTAAGATAAGACTCTTTAGCCATTCAGATTTTAAAATAATAATACCCATTCTTACCATCTGCCCCCTACTTCAAATAGATGTATTATTATCAACGCACCTGTCCATGTTGGAAATAATCCAGATGCTCAAGAGAACACATTCTATGTGGAATGTTAATACCCTGCCTCTCTATTGGCTCTCACTGACTTGGTGAGAAAACAAATCTGTCCTTTTCAGTTCATTCCCCAAGCACACAGTCAGATGTATAATAACCTTCCAGCTCAAATGTGAGGTTACAGTACACCTGCGGAGTTTGTAGTTATGTATTTTCTTTCTAATGACAATCTCTACCTTGCCTCCTAGTCAAAGCCATTTGACCTCAATCTTTCAGATCCACCACCTGATAGATGAGGGCAGGACCACTTTGCAACCAAATTGGGGTGTGGTATGAGTACTGTGACTTATAAAGAGCCTGGCAATCTTGAGATAATTGGATCTAGGTAAAGGCAATATATTATGTATTCTGTTCTTTCTCATGTTTTCTTGCACATCCTCTATTGTACAGGTAATTTTGTTCTGAATATACATGTGTATCTGATCATAGGGGGGAAAAAAGAGCTAGTTGTCATTTACTATGAACCGAAGACACCTTCATCTGCTCAGGTGTCTCCGTCACCTAAGTGTGAAGCTTATATTCTACTCTTAATAAGACAAAAATATTTCTTTCTATTAACTATAAAAGCTGAAAGTATTTAAATTTTTTTCCTTTCAACCAGGCCTTTCTGACCTACTCAAATACAATGTTAAAAAGGATGAAATGTACTTAACTTACAGTAATATAATGTTAGCATAATACTTTACACACACACGAGTCTTTATTTCTCCCGAGAGGACTCAGTGGCATCTTTCTTTCACTTTACCTCACTCTTCACTCCCTTGTAGTGGCCCCTACAGAATTGCCAGGCCAAAACACAGCATAAGAAGATCTTCTCAGAGAGGATCTTCTCTCTGCCAGCTCTCACAAGCACACACTTCATTCTCTCTGCTTATATAAAATTCATTAACACATAAGTACCCTCAGCTCTTCCCTAGTCCTCCCCCGTGTTAGTTTGCTAAGGCTACCATAAAAATGTATCTCAGACTGGGTGGCTCAAATAACAGTAGTTTTTTTCCTTACAGTTTTCAGTTTTGGAGGCTGGAAGTCCAAGATCGAAGGTCAGCATGATTGGTGTTGTTTCTTCTAAGGGTCTCTCTCCTTACCTGTCTTCACATGGTCTTCCTCTCTGTGTGTCTGTGCTCATCTTGAAAGGACACCAGTCATATTGGATTAGAGCCCATCCTAATACCTCATTTAAACATAATTACTTCTTTAAAGACTGATCTCCAAATACAGTCACTTTCTGAGATACTGGGTGGGGGTTAGGACCACAAGCTATGAAATTTGGGGGGACACAAATCAGCTCATAGCACCCCCTCATGGAAATGAAGAGGGTAACCGGCAAGGTGGAGAACACCTAACTGATTTTCTTCAGTAAAGCAGAGTGGGAATAGAGAAAGGGATCCTCCTATTTGTGTCCACAGAGGACCCAAAACAAAGGGATAATTAAGTTTCAAGAAATGATTTGCTTTTATTTGCAATGATGTGGAGGCGGTCTAATGAAGAAGGTGAATAGACAAGTTGTGTCGGCAATGAAGCAATAATCAAACTACTGGCTCCTGGGCATCTCCACTTAGATATTCAATCAACACCTTGAACTCATCATTTCAAGGCTGAACTCAACTCTATCTTTTCTCAACTCTACCCAGTTGTATTCCTTATTTTTATTTCCCTACCCACCACCCCACCTGGTAATCAAATGGCATCCCCTCCCTCTTTTCCACTACCTATATTTAATTAAGTAAAAAGTCCACCTCCTCGATATCTCTTGAATCCATCTCTTTATCTCCATTGTTTCTTAATTCAGTCCTCAGCATGTCTCATTCATAGCGACTGAATGAACTGGCTATTTTGCCTCTCCTCTTACTTATCATTTCATCTTCCACACTGTCATTTATTATCTTTCTAAAACACAGATCTAATAAGGACATTGTCTTGAGTAAAACAATGTTTCTTCATTATTGTAATGGTTCCTCATTACTTGTAGGATAAGAATTTTAGTTTTCAGCAGGATATAAAAGGTCAAGTTTTATTTTTCATCTACACGTGCACCCAGAACTCCAGTCATGCCATCCTTTTGCTGTCCTCCAAACACACCATGCTCGCTCTTGCCTCTGTACTTTTTGGTCATGGTGTTTCTACCAGCTAAGCCCTTTACCCTTTTGAGTCATCAGTGAATATCCTTCATCTTTCAAATCTCAGCTTCAATGTCATCTCTGTAGAAAAACTTTTATTCTAAGTCCATGTTAATTACTTTTCTGTTTTCCATAGCATCTTGTACTCATTTTTTAATAGTTCTTACTATATTGTTTCATAAGTAACAATGTCCATACCCCTATGCCATGAAACCTGTAAGTTCATTAAGCAGACAAAACATTACCTTGTGCATCTTTGTATCTTACCTGTGTCTGTAACATAAAATACAGTCAATAAATGTATATTAAAGTAATGAATGAATGAATTAGAATTAGTATTTTTTAAGCTTGCACAAACTTTACACTTGCTCAAGAGTTTGATCTATACAGTGATCATTTATAATAGAAGAGAGAAGGAACAAACAATTCTTGTTGTATCATTAGATAAAACATGGAAGGGCCAGATCTCAAAAAGCTTAGGACATACAAAAAAAAAAAAAAAAATCACAGTCCTTTTGAAAAGAAATGAGAGAGAAATAAATATAGATAATGGATGAATGGATGGATGGATGGATATAGTACCAGATAACTTAAGCTATAAATAAATGATTCTGCTCAAGAAAAGATAATTTCTCTACCTGAGACTTGCCTAGGAAGGTAAGCCATGGGAAGTACGTAGCAGACCTTCCAACCACAAAGATTCACAGAAAAGAAAAGTGGTCAATAACTTAGAAATGTCCAGTACCAATAACCTGCTCATCGACACTCTGTCAAAACAGCCAGTTCCTTTCAAAACAAAGTGACTGTAGAATTTAACAATTCTGGCTAACAATGGAACCACTAAAAAATGTACAGAATTTACCAGAGCTTAAGTATTAGATTTTCAAATAAATGCCTTATTTTTATCTCATGAAATGGGACCAGTTTTTGTTGTAGCTATTTTTCATGCTACATGCTTATGCAAGGTAATATTTTTAAAGTTGTAGACTGAGAAGAGTGTGGATAGAGTCCCTCAGCTCCCTTCCTGTTATCCAAAAGGAGAAGAAGTGAGCAGTCATAAATACCAAGCTTTAGTAACATGGAAAGAAAGTTTTTGAAGATCTGAGCAGAGAGTCATAGCCACTCAAGCCAGAGGGTCAAACAGAGAACTGCACCTCCATGTGTTTCTCATTGCAATACTGACGGAAGGGACCAACTTGGCATATAAGAGACATTTTGCTTTTAATTTTCTATTTTTTTATTTTCTTTCCCTCCTTTTCCTTTATACATCTTTCTTTTCTCATTTTTTCCTCTTCATCTCTTCCTTTGTTATTCTTTTCTTCCTCCTTTCTCTTTCCTCTTTCTTTAAAGTGTCACCAGCAATTTTCTTTACTCACCTGTCATTTCTGCCTTTAAAAGGGGCACTCCTATCTCCATGTGATGTGGAAATTCAAAAAATTATGTGTGCCGAATAATGGGGAAAAATCTGACAAGTCCTGATTCCACAAGTGGTAAAGGGTGCAACTTTCTCTGGGAAAAGAGGCACTTAAATCTTCCCCAAGTCATCATTACCTGTGATGACTTTCAATCAGTGGCAACAATATCTTATTACATTGGTGACTGGCTTCTCAAAGAATATCTAAGTGAATTAGGAGGAAGAATCTTGGGTTGAGTTTCCCCCCTACCTCTCAAAATAATGTGTAATTAACAATTATTGCTTTCCATTAACTGAATGGAAAATTTCATGTCTGAAGATGTTCAAGCAAAAACAGACAACCACTAATGAAAGATGTTCTAAAGGGGATCTTGCTTTAGAGATTGAGATAAAGTACCCCTTAAGGCTCTTCCAAATCTGGGCCTGAATCACCTCATGTAACCTACACCATAATGGGAGTAGAGAAGGCAAAGCAAACCCCACTTAAACTGAAACATAAAGAGGGTATTTGTACACTGACTTATGGGGCTACATTCCAGATCTCCAAATGTCTTGTCATATGTTCTTTCTATTGCAAAAGAATAATACCTTCATACAATATTTTCCAATTACTTCAGAAGATATAAAATAACAATGGCAAAGAAAACGTGAACCAGAAGTGCAAATAGAAATCAAAGCTTTCCAGTTCAGTGGAGCCAAAGAATTTTACTGCAGGACCTAGTGATCATTTACCCCAGTCAGGAGGAAAACTGTTGGACCGAAACAAGTGAAAGAGATTGCGAAATCCTCTGTTGAAATTGATGACATTTCACCCTATCCAAAGATTAACTCAGTTAATGGTGTAACTGAAAGGATGTGATTTGGAGACATGCCTTGCAAATACTGAAGCTCAGTGTTTTTCAAAGAGATTAATCCTAATAGCATAAGGGTAAAACATGCTTCTGATTAACAGGAAAAAAGCTAATCTGGGAGATCCTTCTGATTAGATAGCCCATTGCCACAATGGCAATCAGAAAAGGCATCCCTGAAATGCACTATGAAGAAGGACTTTAAAAACAAAATGGTTTACCTACAGAGACTAGGGAACAATTCAACCTAGTCCTTGTGTAAAAAGGCTCAGCCAGAGGAAATGATGCAGTGTCTTTGAGGGGTTCCAGAAAATTGAACAAAGAATAAGAAACAGACTATATTGCTTCTTCATTCAATTTCCACCACCTAAATGGCTACTCATCCCTCTTCCTATTCCTCACAGTCATGAACAATCTGGAACCAACGACAGAAGAGGAAACAGAGTCATCGCCCCAAAGACTGCACCAGTCAAGTGCCTGATCTGGTGTTAATTTGAGATAAATAGGCATGTAATGGGAGGAAGTGGATATATTTCCATAACATATAAAAATTAGTAGTCATCACTTAAAATAGAAATTATTTTATCAGTAAAATTAGAAAGTACTTAATGTACATCAATGGGGGTGGGTATGAGGTCAGACAAAGACCAATGAAAAGGAAAATAATAAAATTTTAAAAACCTGATAACAAAAATATTAATAGTATATTATATTAAAATTCAAAGAAATCTTTTGTTTGTATTAGAAATATGAATGATGACTATAAGGGATATTTGATCAAATGGAAAGATATAAAAGATGATAAAAATGTATATTCTTTTCTGCTTTGGAACAACAGGCAGTTTCCAGATTAAAAGTGGATAAGGTTCCAAAGATAATTTGAAAGACACTTATTTGGAGTTCAGAGTATATGTTCCTATAGAAACATTGTTGAAAAGTGTGCATTAGGTTCCTAGGTGAACTGTGAATGCTATTTAAACCAAATATGTAGAAAAATAATATTAATTTGTATTTTGAATCAGTAGAAAATAAAACCGTTATGTTGGAATAAGAATTAGTTATAGGAAGATGAAAAAATGAGGAAATAATTGCAGAAGCTCATTACTTAGGCTCACTTTCACCTCTTCTCTAAGCTGCAACCTCTCCCTAGTGATCACAGGTAGTTTGTGGCTTTAAATATCACCTATATATTGAGACTTCACAAATTTCAAACTGCAGCTCAGACCTCTCTGCTAAACTCCAGTCAGATAACCCAATGCCTTGTTGTATGATAGGCATCTCAAACTTAACATCCCTCAAACTGGATTTCTGATCTCCCCACCTCCCACCAAGCCCGATCCACCCTCCCACTTCCCCATCTCAATTAATGGCAATTCTATTCTTCCATTTCCGACTCCTCTTTCCTCTCATACCCTAAATCCAATCCTTTAGTAGATCCTGTCAGCTCTACCTTTAACATGCATCCCGAATCCTACTTCCATTTCTCATTTTCTCTGATCCAAAACACCAACACCTCTTAGCTATATTATTGCTATTTCCTCCTAACTGATCTCCCTGACTTACTCTTGCCCCCCAAAATCTATTCTGAGCACAGCAGCTAGAAAGATCCTGTGAAATCATACGTTAGATCATGTCTCTCCTCCACTCAAAACCCTCTGACAACCTCCAGCTCACTCAGAGTAAAGCCAAAATGCTTCCACTGCTGTGTACCCCTTCCCCAACTTCTCTGAGCTCATCTCCTACCCCTTTGCCCCTTGCATCTGCAACTCCAGCCTTACTGACCTCTTTGCCCTTCCTTGAGCACTCCAGTGCTGAAGTTCTCTTGGAGTCTGTGATCCTGCTGTTCCCACTGCCTGAAATGGTCTCTATATAATCACACAATCAACTCTCCATCTCACCTCTACTGGGTCTTTGCTGAAATTTCACCTTCTTAGGCCTTCAGTGACCATCATAACCTTTTAAAAAATTCCAGCCTCCCCACTCTTTGCATGCTCCATCTCTCCTTTTCTTTTCAGTCAATATCACCATCTAACATACTGTACATTTAACTTATTTGTCTACTGTCTGTCTCCTCCATTCTAGAATATAAGCTCCCCGAGGTCAATGGCTTTTGTCCCCAATACCTAGAAAAATGCCAGACACATAGTAGGTATCAAATATTTGTTGAATAAATTGAGTAAATAAATGAATAGCTGAATGAATAAATAACTCTCTTTCACAAGTGCTCTGTTGGCACTATTCTTACTTACCCTTACCACCCATCATAGAGATAACATTTTTTAAATTAAAAATCGAGAGAAAAGAAAAAGCCACTAGCATCATATTTGGTCTCTCCATCTCCATTCTTGCTGTTCTTCAATTAATTTTCCACCCAGCAGCCACAATAATCTCCCTAAAACTCAAACCTGCTGAAACTGCACCTATGGAACTTCATGACTTTGAAGATAAACTCCATCCTTTTAACCTGGTTTGTAAGCCCTCTCATTGTCTACCCCTTGCCTATCTTTCCAGTTTTGTGTGAGTTACTCAAGTTTCTGATAGGGAAGAATTGAGGCAGTAAAGAGATTTTGAATCAGAGAATGGCTATTGATGCTGGGTCAGGGCATTGGTGACTGTTAAGAATATTTTATGAGTTGGCCCCTGGCCATTCTTACATATGAGGCAATCCCCAGGTCACTATGCAATACTCACAGAGTCCCTACACCTTTTAAGGTTACAGTGAAGTTTGTTTATCTACTTGTTTCCTTGAATTAAATGTTACATACAATCCCAGCATAATAAAATATATTTCAAATGAAGCTGTTCTACTGAAGATAATGGGAATTTGAGGGGGTGGAAGTCAAGCACTGACCATTCAGCTCCCATATATCTGGCATGGCCCCTGAAGCCCTTTTGAACAACCAGAGCTGAGAGGCTGCAAGTCATAAGAGTGTCAGGCAGCCTCAGGATGCAGTGACACAGAAGAAGAAAGCCTTTCAAAACAGCCACGTCTATTGGTTATTTACAAAAAGTGTCCAAGTAACTGAAATGCACTTTGCTGTCCTCTTCTCCTCTGCTCAGTGTGTGACAAATAGCAACCTCTCCAAATGGCAGGAAACAACAAAACAAGAAATATATCAGCATCTGCATCGTTCAGGAGATAGAACATTATGCAGGTTTTCGCCTAATGATTGGCTCTGGAGGGAGTAATTAGGATTTGGTGCACTGCTAACTGAAGCTACCTCAGCTTCTCTGCCAGAGGATTCTGAGAAAAGGTTTGCTGTTTCAGTTTCAAAATTACATTTTAGACCGACTCTTCGATGAGAGTGCACGTAGGGACAAATGGCACGAATGTTTAGCAAGCGGTGTTTGTCTTCACATTCTGTCTCTGCGCTTCAGATCCATGACAGCTTTATTTTTCAGAAGCCTAATAAAAAAATGATCTTAAGAAATGGAAATTGGAGTTTTTAACTGCCAGAGGTAGGATTTTTATTTTTAGATATTAAGATGAGGGAGCTTAAAAGGAGGCTGTCGGGAGTTCCTTGCTACGCCACTTGCAGGCGGACAAGTTTATTTCCAGATTGGGAAATATGACCCTAGCCAATTTTGAAGGCCCAATTTGAGCCAAACAAAATCAACTTCGAAGCATCAGTCCACTTGGAAGAAGGGCTATTGCCAATGCAAATCTAATGCTGTCTCCGACTTGCAATGAAACACGTATACAGATCAATGAGTAACTCTGTGATTTTTTTTTAACACTTCTAAAGTGGCCTCCCCTCTCCCCACTTCCTTCCAACATAAACCACCTCCAGAGGATGGGTGGGGTGAGGGTGTGGGGGAAGGAGGCCTACTGGTCAGACCTTCCTGCCCAAAACCTATCATGACTTTGGAAGAGCCAAGAAAAAGGAGCTTTTATTTCTTGGCTATGACCTTACTCAACTTATTTCAAGACAGAATCCATTGCAACATTGGTTTTGAAAAGCCCTTCAGTGAACTTGGGACAACTAAAGTATAAAAGGCTACCTGTGGCTCTACTACATACTCCCTCTCTCACAAACGCACAAACACATACAGCTACAATGTGTGTGTGCCACCACACACATACACATACATCATACATGCAATGCATACACCACACACACCACATACAAACATACCACACACACACATACACACCAAGAGACACCACATATGTATGCAAACACCCACATATATTCCACACACATCATATACACATGCCCCCTCACACACACACACGGCACATGCATACACAGGCTACATATAAATACATTATACACACACGTACTATATACAAATGCATACACATACACATTATACACACCATCCTTTCCACACACCTGTTCACATAATAAACATGAACATACAACACTTGCAAACACACACCACACACCACAGACATATACACACACTGCATATAAATTCACCACACACATATACACACCACCTCAAATGCAAATGCACACCCCAAATGCAAATATAAACACATAACACACATAAGCATACCTACAGTGCACATAGACATACCCCGCACACCCCTTACAAGTACACAACCCCACACCTACACCACACACCACAAGCATACGTACATCACATACAAATTGACCACACATGCACACATATACACCACTCACAACCACACAACACACACACATGCACAAACCCCACATACAAATACATATACATACACATCACAAGCATATACATACTGTGCACAAATATTAATACATCACACACACACACAGTCATGTGTCCCATGTACAAATACACAAACACCAGACATACAATGCATGCAAATATACTATACAAACACACACCATGTACACACACAACAAACATACATATACATATGACACACATAACCACATACCACATACGAATATATACAGCATGACACACATTCACACACACAACACACATATATACACCCCAAACCACTTACAAATACATATACATACCACATCACACACAGCATACATGCACACATCACATACAAATTCATCTTCATCTTCCAACAGAGATTCTGGGGGAAATCCAGGAGAGAAAATTCAGAAAAGAGAATTAAGACTACAGGGCACAGTGCGGAAGTGGGATTCAGCTTTAATTTCAGCAATCTGACATAAGAACCATATTAAACTGCTGCCTACAAATCATTGCTGCTTCTTTCCCCCATGTAGGTAATAGCTCAGAAATCAGATCTTTTAGCATTTTCTATGTTATCATAGAACATAGAAACTAGTACAGCAACTAGTAGTCTCATACTTCTTGATTTATCAGCTCATGTGTTGATATAATATATGCATTAGCAGAGAAAATTTAGAAAAGGGATTTACCTCCTTGGGAGACATTTTAATTTTTCTTGTAAATACTAGATCTTGCAGTTCAAAAAAAGAAAGTACCCCTTAGTTTCGAAACCATTTTTTCAATCTGCAATAAATAAAGTTACTTCCAAGTTGTCCATATCATCCTCTGACTTTCACAGACTTGAAAGGTACCTTGAGGCATCAACCCATGAAAAAATTTCTGCAGGTGCCTGGGTCTGGGCACCAACCAGCTTTCACATAGCAGCACCAGCGATCACGCCTTCCACCTGTGATGACTGATCCCACAACCGGCAGAAAGTGAGTCTAAGCTGAGAACAACTCCTTCAAGTACAGAGCACTTGGTCAACTCAATAGCAGACCTTGATGAAACATTAACTTCTTCACATTGATCACAACAGAGCTATTTTAATTCTTATGTCTGTGTGAAAGCTACGGCTGTCCCATTTGGCTCTCTGCTTTTAGGTACAGAAGGAAATGCGTGCCCCAAATATGCTGCAGCAGGCAGTGCGCCTGGTGGCTCAGCATGAGAGTTCTGGGGTCAGCCTGCCACAGGGAAGCGGAGTCCAGCTCTCCCGCTGAGCTGCTTCCCAGCTGCATATCCTCAAGCAAATTATTTAACCCCCCAAAAGTCACAGCTTTTTACCAGTCACTTGAAAGTATAGCTAGCTCATGGGATTGCTATGAGAATTAAATTAGACAAAATGCTCAGAACAGTGGGGCAAAAAGCAAGCCTTTAATAAGTAGCAGATGCAATTAATACGAAAAAAGGTGACAAGAGAATTAAGAGGGAGAACTGAGGTGTTCACATTGATTAGGCATCTTCTCAAGGCAGGGTTTGGGCCTTTAACAATCCTATGATACTAGCTATCATTGCCTCGATTTTTCAGATAAGGAAATCGATGCTCAGAGAAGTTACAGTAACCTTCCCAGTGTCACAGCAAGTGACAAACTTGAGATGTGAACCCAGGGTGGAATAATCCCAAAGCTCTCTTTCTTTCTGTCCCGCTACTACATTATGCATATTCTGAAAGCCTTTCCTTCTTCCTCTATGTAATTGTCATCCTACTTACCTCCTAAATGTCAGGCTAATATCAGTCCCTTCCTGACAATATGGACCAGGTCTAGTATGGAACCATACAGTTTTAGAGTGATCTGGGAAAATGACCCAAAGCCATCTTGATTATGGAATTTATGGTCCATTCTGGAGGAGGGAAGGCCTTGCAGACAGCTCAAGTTCCCGAGTTGCCCCACAAAAACACAGCTTCCCAAGATTGTTCTGAAATGTAGAAGGAACTCAATAAGGCAATCAAGACTTTTTCCCAGTGGCATATGCGAGAGAAAGACAAAGAAAAATCTGTGACAAAAAAATGCACAGAAAGAGAGGAAGGAAGGAAGAGAGGGAGGGAGGCAAGGAGGAAGAACATGAGAGAGAGGGTTCATTTCATCTCAAAAGAATTGCAAGGGAAACACAAGACCCCACCTATCTACATGGTACATTCAAAGGATATTGGGAAAGGAGGAGATAGGTCCAGGAAGCCTGGATGTGAACAAGGCCAGATACCCTGGTATCACCGTAACAAGTGTCCCATCTTTCTCCTGTACTGTTCATCCAGACCAGAGTGAAAAAGCCTCAGAAAATCAAGCCTATTAGTGGAGAAACTGAGAGGCTATTTTCTAGATCTTCTAGAAGAAAGATCTATAAAGTGCTGCCAGAGATCATGGTAGAATTTTGCCTTTTTTTCTTTGTCCAATACAAAGGTTCCACTTCTTCCACAGGCTGCAGAAGCACAGGCCTGGTAAGAGCCTTGGGAAAGGGGGAGGGGTGGATTGCTACCCTGAGGACCACTGAGGATTGCTAGGAAGGCCAGAAGATGAGCTGGGTTGACAAGGGCTCCATCTCCCAGGAGCAACACCCTAATCAGTGGGATTCTGGGACTTGAGCACCGTCCCCAGCACTGCAAATCATCTGACCTTTAATGCTGTTATAGCATAGAAGAATGCTTGTTTTCAGTTCCAAAAAAGCCAGTGCTATTCATATGTCCATCTTCCACGTGTAAATAAGATGAGATGGTGATGATAGTTCCATGTTCATGGAAGAGAGGCACTGCTTTTTCAGGAGCCAGGAAAAAAATACCATAGAGGAAACACTATTTACAAATGATTAAAATGGGTGCATGTACACATGCCTACAGAAGAAAAGAGAACAGACTCAACCCTGTGGTCAGGAGCCGTCAATGAACAAGATAGCTGAAAGCCAGGAAGGTGAACTCACCTTTGGAACTGATAAGAGTCATTGTCTGGCTTTCCTTTATTCTTTGTTTTGATCTGAGGCTACCTCTCCTATCACTTTCTCCCTTGACACAGTCTTATTGTTAGCGTGGAGACTGAAGAAAATTGTTTGTTCCATGTAAGAGCAATGCACTCCCCTCCTTTTGTCTTTTTCAGGAAATTAGTAGCTCCTGTTCCATTAACTGGAGTGTTTTGCCTTATCTCATTCCTATAAGTGAAGTGGGAACTTCAAGGCCATAATTTAGAATTACTCTGTCCAATTTATCCTAAATGGATTCTGTTCTCATTGCAACATTTATCTCTAGACCTTACTAAAGATTATATTCAGGCTCACCTACAGGCCCACAATTGTCCTCTCTTTGGAGCTGAGGTCTTTAGAAATGTAATGATATGTGACAGGATTTTGAAGTGAGCTCTATCCCTTTATGGCCAAATGGATTTCTTGCCATTTTAGAAGCCAGTCTCTACATTATTTTATTCTTTATTTTACAGAGGACCTGGGAAACTCTGGGTTTTTTAACCAGATGATACTTGCTCATTGTTCCAGAACAATCTTACAGAGATTTGTTACTTTTTCTGATATTTATTTGAAATTTGAGGTCTAAAAATATCATCTAGTCATTAGGTGAAAGCCTCTTTACCACATAAGTACCAAAGGTGAGGGTGAATACTAAGGATACAGACTAATGTGGCAGCTTTTTACAGTATACCATTCAGTTTCAAGAGAAAATTCATAGAGCTAAAAGCTGGGTGATGCCCTTCTAGGATATCACCAGTTCCCTCGGTCAAGTTTTTCATGACTAGCATCTGTTCTGACTGGTCAGAACCATTATGCCAATGGTTAGGTAATTTACCATCTACTTCAATTTTAGTCCTATCTTAAAAATAAGTCAGGTCTCAAAGATGTTAAATTATTTCCTCAGAGTCATATAGATAGTAGATAGCCAAGATTAGGTCCTGTCATTGAATTCTACTTCAATACCCTTTTCACCAACTTGTTTGCTCATCCAAAGATGTGTAATCATGAACTGCATTCTAACAAGACTCCACTGTTTCAATAACTGAAAGGAGGCATTACAATTCAGTATACTAGCTCAATTATTCTACAGCATGTCACAGTACTCTAAAAATACATAGATTGTTATAGCTTATAATTAACACAAATATCTCTTCTCTGACCACGGCGTGATAGAAACCAAGCTCAGAAATGTCCATTCAGGAGCAATAGAAGGAAAATTAAATTTACCAGGTTCTCTAGATTCTAGTCTTGTCACCAATAATTCTGTGACTTTGGATAAATCCTTAGTTTTCACACGTAATATTGGGCAAGTCTAAAAGAGAGGTGCTTCCGTTGAGATTCTCAAGTGAGTGGTTGGACTGCATGGTGATTGAGATCCCTTTCAACACTGAGATTCTATTATTTCTTGATCTGTTTACCAGGAAATCAGTTTGATACACTCCCCTTATTGACCCTTTCAAGGAATTTCACTTCCAGCACAGATGGACACAGTCGAGTCCACCCCCATACGCAGAAAACCAACCCACAATTTCAAGTAGGCCATTGCAGCAAAGACTGCTAGACACCCACCAATTCCATTTGCTGCTTCTTTCTGGTATTAAAATCCCCCACCCAGATTTTCAGTGGGTTCAAGACCTTCCAACTATAGATGACAATTTCTGACCTCCATTGCAACTAGGCGTGGCTCTGTGCCTAAGTTCTGACGAACGACATGTGAGCCATGAGTGGTATGTATAACTTCTAGGTTTTATTCTTAACTAGAAGGGATATGCCTTTCATTTCCTCTTTTCCCCTTCCTACTGTCTGGGAGAGAGCTGTTATAGCCAACATGGACACAGAAATGGAAGCTGTATGTTAAATATAGCAGAGTGAATATACCAGCTTTGCAGTGCCTACTTCTAGACAGGCACATAAGAGAAAAATAACATCTCACTGCATTGTGAGTCTTTGTTTTAGCAGCTTAAATGGTTTATCCAGTGGTACAGCCATCAATGAATGTTGCCATGGAATAAAATGAGGAATCCAAGCAGGATGCTTCAGCCTTGGATTCTATTTAGTAGTGACCTAGCCCACAGCATTAAGGTTCCATTTACAGAGAAACAGTTTTAATTATAAGCTAAGACATCTCTAGTTTCATAGTTCATAAAACCTGCTGATTACTAAGGCCAATAATGTTTTTAATCTAACATATCCTGTAAAATAACGGTAGAATGAATCCTTATCCTTAACATATTATAGCCAATGTGCTTTTCAAAAATGTCAATTTCAATAAATACGCTCACACGACAGAAACCTGGTATAAACTATAAACACAGTGTAAACTATAAGCCAACAAATTAGTCAGTATTGGGTTGTAACAGCCACCAGATTGTCTTCAGAAAGGTGTTTCTTCAAATAAAAGGTCTTTGTGAATTCTGAAATCCCAGAAACCCAAGGACCAGAAATCCCTAAACTTTCTGCCAGCGTACCAGCAGAATTATTTACAAAAATTTCACTTGACTTGTCAGTTCCCTACAATCTCTCCTTTAATATTAGGCTAAGTCATAAATCATTATGTGAGTATGTAAAACCAAGACCTGATATTTTATCAGCGTCTAGCTTGAGAGTAAATCTTGGTCATAGTAGTTGTAGCAGATGCTGCAGTGTGGTTCACCCTACAACCATCCTGATCTCCTTCTAACATGCCTTCCTGTGGAATCAAACTGGGAACCTAAACCCCACACTCCCCTGAGGGTTCTGCATGGGATCCAGGTTCTCCTCAGCCAACTCACATTCTGTAAGCTACCTGATACCTTACATTAAATCTCTTTCTGTTTACACTGGCTAACCTCAATTCTATTTCTGTGACTAAGAATCCTGACTGCTACAGTGGTATTTTAATTCTCTCCCTCTTTAAGGATGGAAGACATGAGGAGGTACATAAGACATATTTTTATGGGTATCTTCTTATCATCAGCACTTTTAACATCAATGATTTTGTTGAGGGAAAGAGAAGGAAGCACCAGTCAGGAAGCTGGATCTTGGGAGCTCTGAGTGCTAATCAGAAGTGCTAAATAGCTACCATCTTATTCCAGACTGACTCAGCTATAGCCTTCTGCGAAGACACATAGTCATTTTCACACCAGTCTTGATGTGGAAGCAAATGCTGGGAGACTACAGAAAGCAACTGAGCTTTTGGATGGGGTGTTTTTATTATACTTTTAGAGGCCAAAGGAGTGAGCAACAGGAGTTACAACCATTAGAAACCCTCTAACAATCCTTAGAGGAATTGTTAAGCCTGCTTCATGTTTTTCTCAAAGTGTGATTCCCAACCAGCAACAACAATATCACCTGGAAACTTCTTAGAAATGCAAATTCTCACACACATATACACACTCCAGACCTGCTGAATCAGAAACTCAGGGTTGGGCCCAGGAATCTGATTTAACCAGGCCTCTAGGTGATTCTGATGCATGCTCAACCTTGAGGACCACTGGTGTAGATCATCCAACCCTAGCTGAGGTTAAATGGAGTTTAAGACAGGTAGTGGTAGGGCAGAAAAGAGAAAAGACAATTGAATAAATAGATCTTTGATTTAAAAGGAAGCTCAGGTGAGAAATAGAATATAAATTTAATCCCTTTCCCATGTAAAATGGGAAAACCTCTAGTAGAAAGAGCATTGTGCTGGGAATTTGCATCAGTGGATTTGAATTTTGGATTTTTAACTAACAATTAAGTAACTTTGAACTAGTCATTTAAGTTTTCTGGAATTTCATTTCCTCATTTGTAAAATGAAGGAATGGGGTGAGATGTGCTTCAACACTCACAACTTCTGTCTTCTATCTGTTCCGGACAAAATTAACACTAATTATCCTTGATTAGCATCATATTGCTTCCTGAGCATCATGACCTTTCCAGTGTAAACCTGATGATAGAAAGTTCCCAGCATTCTATTTCTCTACTCGGGAGCACAGGAAAATTAACAAAAGATACAAGTATCAATAGTTCTCCACCCCAAGTCAATAGTCCAGGAGTACACTCCAGCTTAATTCAGGACTGGCAAAATCCACTGGATCTCTGAAAGGCCAATGTAATATTTAAAATATATTGGAAATTACCAATATCCTAGAAATGTGTACAAATTACTTATATGTGTCTTTTATATTATTGGTGATTTTGATCACACATGAGACTTGAATTTTGAGGACTATATTTTCACGCTTCAAGATACTATGTGTGTGTGTGTGTGTTTGCTGTGAAAATTAAATGCTTTAATCTACTTCCAAAATTTAAGAGCTGAGACTCACTGACATTCAGCTAAGACCGAGGCAGGTAGTAATTACACTTGGGAAAACCACAAAATGACATCCCTTAACAATGTGGAAACACTGAATCACTGACAGAAAATTGTGTCCACTCAGTGAACCTGGGAACTATAGTAAAAAAAAAAAGGTCATCTGTGTAACTGAAGTTTGTTTGCAAGGAGGAAAGGAGGGCTTGGCCTACCTGTGAAGCAGTAGGGACCAAGAGTTAATCAGTTAATAAATTTGCTGAAGGTGGAAACGCAAACACTTTGCAAAGCTATAAAGTAATAAATTAATAGAGGGTAGAAGAAGGTACAGCAAAATGTGTGTCCCTTATGTCTGAGACTGTATCTTCCTTCCCACCACCTATCTTGGCAGATAGTAGGTACTTAGTAAATATTTGAGATTAAATGAATGAAAAAAGGTTGAGAAGAAGAAGATTTTAACTCTTTGTATATAATAACCGAAAAACACAATATTGTAGCTGTGTGTTTCAAGCAAGAGCAAGTTACTTTTAATGAGCCTAAAATATAGTATTTTCTTTCAAATTTTTGCAATGTCAGTGGAGTGAGCATGCAAATTTCATGCAAATTTCATTGTGTTGAACCTTGTGAAATTACAAATAGTCACTGCTCATGGCTTACAAAAATGGCAAATTCAAATGGTCTACATTTTTTTTTTTTGTCTAGGAGACATCACCTACATTTAAAAAACTGATTAGTGCTCTCTTTGTAAACAATGAGTCACAAAGAGTTAATCCTGGCGCTAGAAGAGATGGAGCCAACACATGTTATCAAGACCCACCTCCCCCCCTTAAAACATATGACTGCCAATTATCTACAGGGGTAATTTCAGAACATAGATCTTTTAAAAACTAAATGAAACATAATGTTGTTCCAGAGATATTAGAAGAAAATGCTTAGAAGACAGTCTTAAAAATAGAAGGTTTTAAAATTAGATAGTGGTGATAGTTGCATAACTCAGCAAATAGACTAAAAACTATTGAATTGTACACTTAGAAATTGAATTTATGGTATATCTATTACATTCCAAAATTTTTTGTAAATAGAAGAGACTAGGCTACAGAGAATGAAAATACAAATGCACTATGTGGACCATTCTGCAGCTAAGAAGGGGGAGGAAGAGCGTTTCATGCCAAGCCCCAGACATCTGCCTCGTTGCAGGCCAGCCTTCACAGGATGCTCTCTGCTAAGACTGCATGTCCCAGCTCACACCTTGCCAAGTCAGGAAAATAAATACACATGCAGTATTAATAGCCTCTGGTGTTTTCAGCATGAGGCTGGAATTCTGGAAAGGGATCCCCTGAACAGTCCTAAATCAAAGCATGATGAGAACTGTCATCTTTGCAAAATGCCATTTGAGTCTTTGTGGGAAGGACTTTTCTCAAATCTGCTGGTCCGGTCAAGCTCAGATGGCTGGCTCTAGGACATAGGATAAATGTAGAGTTACTTAAAAGCAGTGATTCTTAACCTGAAGGAAGAAAATGTCAGGAATCCCAGATAAAAATCAAGAAAACTCAGAAGAATGTACGTATACACAGACCCAATTTTATATACAACATCAAGGGCCCCAAGGGCCTTGGAATCCCTTCCACAGACTCCATGTTAAGAATCCTCAGTCTATATTCTGTACAGCGTGTCCCACATTCTATTAGATTATTTTAGTGAAATTTAACATTGAAAACTAAATACTAAGATCTTAGAGAAGCTCTAAAGAGGCCACCCTTTTCTTTTACTACCACAAATACTGGGGAATTTAATTTCCTAACTAGAACCTACAGCATCTTCTAATGGGAAGCAAACGGCACTGGACAATGGGGGGAAGTCCCTGGTAGACTGAAATCATAAATATCTTATGTTTTCATTGTCTTTGGCTTCTCTCTGGTTTTTGTTTTTGCTTTTTTTTTTCCATTTGTCACACACAATATTATCCTTTTCTCAGTGTATTTTTGATTCTGCATTTTACCCCAACACCTTGACAGGCACATACAGTTTAAAAATTATTTAGAAGCCTTATTTTAATAATAGCCATTTCCAGCAATTATCACTAACAATTACAATCTGTAGCAAAAGACTCTGAAGAGACCAAGAATTCAGTCATTTCCTACGACTTAGGTTACTTGGCCCAAACCAGGCTGAGTAAGAATCTCAAGACAAGATTTTGAGTGTATTTTTTTTTTAACACCTTTATTGGAGTATAATTGCTTTACAATGGTGTGTTAGTTTCTGCTTTATAACAAAGTGAATCAGCTATACATATACATATATCCCCATATCTCCTCCCTCTTGCATCTCCCTCCTACCCTCCCTACCCCACCCTTGACTGTATTTTTACAACATATCTTTTTTTTAAAAGGGATGGAATCAAAAGTGGCAAGAATTTATTAAGCGCCTATGTATTCTCAGCGTTATGTTTAAATGCCATGGAACACAAAGGAAAACTAACTGCTTCCTTCAGAGGACGCACGACCAGTTGACGAATGTTTTAGCAATGAAAGAATGGAAGGACAATTGGTTCTAAATATTCACATTCATGAACCATAAAAGGAAAAAATATTTCAAATAAAGAAAAGAAATGTTTTATATTCCACCATCTGACTTGCATATAATAAAAACTGAGGACTTTATGAATGCTGCACTGAAATACCAAAATTCAGGGAGTGGGGGTTGGGGGAGATATGTCAACAATTACCAAAAAGCATTTATTTCCTGGCACTCTGCACAATTCCATACTACAAAATATGTACTTAAAAAATTAAGAAGTCATGGCCCTTGTACATAAGTCGCCTACAATCCAAGTTTATCTTTCCCAATTGATGAGAAAAAAAATTGCTTTCTTTTTTTCCTACTAGAAGCTCCAACAGGAAGTGTCAAAGGAGAAATCTGTTCTTGCAAGATTCTCAACCAGAAACAGAAACATCTCCATCAAAAATATAGCAAATAGGACTGTTCTCCTGAGATTTCTAACCTAATTAGCCAGATGAAAACATCTTTCAGATATTCCTTTGCTCAAGTGTTTGGAGATGATAAAAAAAAAATGTTGAATGTATTTTCTCCTTTGCTATCTATGGAACACAGGCTGTGTCACTTGAGGTAAAAGGAGATTGACAAAAACAAATTTGCAGGTCATTTAGAAAGACAGCAGGGCTGAAATGAAAATAAAGGAGCCCAGACCAATTCTCAGATTCCCAACTAATTCTTATTTAATTTATAATAATGCCTAATGGTTTTTATTCCTAAACCAAGTTGAGCTAAAACTAAGTGGGTAGTTATGAAAATGAATGAAGCTAGTTGAATCAAACAGGATTTTACTGAAGTGTCTTTTTATGTGATAACAACCCAATCCCAGACGACAGACAATCAATGACATTACATGAAGGAGGGCCATCTTGAATCTAGTGTGCTTTTGGCTCATAGCTGCCAGCCCTGAACTGTCCCTCCGGTCAGGCCCATTTTAGCATAATAGGCATTATACAGTCACATGCCATGGACAGTGGTTTTGGAGTATGTGGATGTGTATGTGTTTTACTTTTTATTGCAGCATATAACATTCACATAGAAAAGTACTTAAAATATACATATACTCTGACAATTATTTAAACAATCCAATCCAGGTCAAGAAATAGAAGAGCATCAGCACCCCAGAAAACCCCTATGTATCACTCTCCCCCAAAGATAAACACTATCCTTATTGGTGTTAATCATTTTCTTTATAGAGCTACTATTTACGTATACATATCTGAACAATGGAGTTTGGTTTTGTCAGTTTTTGGTTTTGTTTTTAATTTTTATTGGAGTATAGTTGATTTACAATGTTGTGTTAGTTTCTGCTGTACAGCAAAGTGAATCTGTTATACATATAAATATATCCACTCTTTTTTAGATTCTTTCCCCATATAGGTCATTACAGAGTACTGAGTAGAGTTTCCTGTGCTATACAGTAGGTTCTTATTAGTTATCTATTTTATATATAATAGTGTGTATATGTCAATCCCAATCTCCCAATTTATCCCTCCCTCCACCCCGGTTTTGTCCGTTTTTGAATTTTATAGGAACAGAATCATAATGTAGGCATTTTTATGCCATAAATTTTTTTGTTTAACCTTACAGTTGTAACAGCTTCCACAATCTCTAGGTGTTGCCTGTAACTGTCGTTTGTTCATTTACATTACTGTTTAGTATTCCCGTTTATTTTTCCATCATGCATAGATTCTGGGGCCCATATGCAAGCATTCTTAAAGGTATATTCCTGGAATTGCTGAGCCATATGGTATATATATTTTCAGCTTTCCTTAATAATGTCAAGCTTCCTTTCAATATGATTTAACATCCTAATTTTAGCCAATCTGGTCAATAGGTCATCACCATTTCAATTTTTATTATTATTATTATTATTATTTTGGCTGTGCTGGGTCTTCTTTGCAGCGCGTGGGCTCTTCATTGGGGGCTTCTCTCTAGTTTTGGTGGCGGCGTGTGAGTTTAGTTGCCCTGCGGCATGTGGGATCTTAGTTCCCCGACCAGGGATCGAACCCACGTCCCTTGCACTGGAAGGCAGATTCTTAACCACTGGACCACAAGGGAAGTCCCCAATTTTTATTTTTCTAATTGCTAATAAGGTTAAGCACCTTTTTCTATGTCCACTGGCCTCTACCATTTCTTAATTTAATAATCAACATCTTACTAACTGGGATTTTTTTTGTTTACCACATTCACATGCAGCAAGTAGCTTGACCATTTTCCAGTCAATCTGGAATGATTTCACCTATGTGTTTATAACAGTATCATTATCAACTCTGCTGCAATTCTTATCAGTCACTGAAACAGCCTACAAAAGATGGAATTGTGTTAAATCTACTGCTTCATGTTATAAAGCAACATTTTAAAATCTCAGCCTATATCTAATCCTTAAGCCAATCATGGTGAGGTTGTACAGGATAAAAGATGAAACTTGAGCTCTTTCTGCCACAAAAAGAAGCCTGTTTGGTAGAGAAATTGAAGACTTAAGATCCATCAATGCAGGGCATTATGATAGTAGCTTATTGAACTGGTCTATTTTCTGAGTGGAATTACAGACATTGATATTTAGGGTAACACTAGGATTCTCTCTTCTAACTGAAAGAGCCCTAGAATTTCAGAGGATGAGTAATATGCTATTATGTTTCTTATAGAGGCATTCATTAACTATATCTCTCACATACCCCAAATGGTAAAGGACAAGCTACGCTCTCAGTAGTAAAGAGCATTTTCTGAAAGGGTCTCTATTTGGCAGAAAGGTGGCCACCTGCTCTGCATAATCTTGGGTGTGCAGAGCAGGGAGCCTCCCTCTGCCTGGCATTAATCTTTTCATCCTCTTAGATCATTCGGTTTATTGTCCTAGTCTACCTGTTTTCATTGTCTTTCTATTACAAATCAAAAAGAAAATCTTTTCAGCAAAAGCTGGAAAATATTTTTATAAAGCACATTTTAAACTGCTAATTTTGGCAGATATAAACTTAAATGAAACTTTTCATTCTTTCTCAAATTCCATAATATAAATCCATTTTCTACTTCTTTTCTCTTCTGTGAAAAAAAAATTTCCAAGACCTAGCCACAAAATACTTTTAAAGTATATAACTACAGAGAATATACATGAATGTAAAACTATTCAAAATGCATAATTGCACTAACAGCAAAGGAAGCATTCAAAGGCATACATCTTCCTGGGGCTCTTTGTTTATTTTGCTTTTTACTCTCCTTTTTGTAGTGATTATCAAATTTACCAGGGAGCACTAAATGCAGTATACAAAGGAAAAATAACTTGTTTGAAATGTTATGTATAAACAGGTAACCAATTGCCAATCAGATGAAAGTAAAACGAATTGTTCAGCTGAAATGAATAACGAATTCAGGCAGTACAGTTGCTTCAACTGGCCATTGCCTTAATGTCTTCAAGAAACATATTAGAGAAGTAGAACTGCCGAAGTATGTTACCACATATACTCTTTATCAGAGGTTTGTGCATGGGGCAGTTTTCCTAAATGGGTAAATGCTCCTAGATTTCTAACAAACATTTCTGACAAACAAAGTTTTACTCAATTTTATTTCACAATATATTGAAATATTCTCTTTCTATTGAAATGCATTTTACATTTATATGCGATATTGTATTCACTATAATATCCCTAGTACTTACTAGCACAGTGGTACTTAGTCAACACCCAAATGTTTGTTGAATAAGCAATGAAACTTTTTTGTGGCCTACAATTTACTTCATTTTGAAGGTTTAATTTGAAAAGTAGGGTATACTCTTCCTTTTTAAATACTGGCATATAAAGTTTCCAGCTTAGGCAGGTTAAAACTCTGTAGTCAAATGAATCTAAAAGCAAAGCAATAGAATCCCTCATACTCTTTCTCTTCAGCAGCTGACATGAGCTTCAACAATCCAATCAGTAAATTTTAAATTATGAAAATAAAGACTAAAGATTTCTCTCTTTAGTTTGTTTGAGAGGAAAAAAAAAAAAAGTCTTTATGACAACATTAGAAGAAGGCAAATATAGCACCCTTCCCCAGATCCAACATGGTATAATGGAAAGAACGTGGACATTAACTTCACTCCTAGTTGTTCAACAAATATCTTTTGAGAACCTATGTCAGGCACTGTGTCAAAAATAAGAAATAAAATAAATTTAAAAAACAAAACAAAAAGCAGCCTTTGTCAATCTTACATTTGTTTGGGGGCATGTTTCTTTCAGCCCTTTGTTCAAATCTCATTTTTACCACTTTATAAGACTTTGTACAAATTATTTAAGGTCCCAAAGCCTCACCTTTCTCACCTGTAAAAATTTGGGACTGTTTAACCCATTTCTCAATAGATTACTAGAAGGATGAAATGTGGCAGTGCACATACAGTAACTAACCAATGGCAGACTCTAACATAGGTTAGCTCCTGTCAACTACTCCCCTTTCTCCTGCAAACAATAGGTGATTCCCAGTAAGACATGAGAAAGGTCAAGACGTTTACATGTTTATGGTATAATTCATTCTTTTGAGGTCCTGCCAAATCAGTGAACAGGTATCATAATCCACATTTTTGGGGTACTGAATTTAAAATACCAGATATATTACCTATGTGTTCAGATTTCTCCTTTTATGTTTTGTTTATTAAACTACTAATAAGAACTTCTTTACCACAAACTGTCACCTTGAGAGTGAAAAAAAATGACCGCAGAGTCCTCTGGTACACAGAAAAAAAAAAAAGAAAGAAAGAAAAAAGGTTGAGGAAGGATATCTTTGTCTGGTTTTGGTATCAGGGTGATGGTGGCCTCATAGAATGAATTCAGAAGTGTTCCTCCTTCTGCAATTTTTTGGAATAGTTTGAGAAGGATAGGTGTTAACTCTTCTCTAAATGTTTGGTATAATTCACCTGTGAAGCCATCTGGTCCTGGACTTTTGCTTTTTGGGAGTTTTATTATTACTGATTCAATTTCATTACTGGTAATTGGTCTGTTCATATTTTCTATTTCTTCCTGGTTCGGTCTTGGGAGATGGTACCTTTCTAAGAATTTGTCCATTTCTTCTAGGTTGTCCATTTTATTGGCATATTGTTGTTCATAGTAGTATCTTATGATCCTTTGTATTTCTGTGGTGTCAGTTGTAACTTCTCCTTTTTCATTTCT
The DNA here is from genome assembly GCF_028023285.1 of Balaenoptera ricei. NCBI lineage: Eukaryota > Metazoa > Chordata > Mammalia > Artiodactyla > Balaenopteridae > Balaenoptera > Balaenoptera ricei. The sequence continues at coordinate 75,578,226 of NC_082648.1, forward strand.
GATTTTATTAATTTGAGCCCTCTATCTTTTTTTACTGATGAGTCTGGCTAAGTGTTTATCAGTCTTCTCAATGCCAAGAGCAGTAGTGGCATCTGAGAAAGTAACCATAGTGTAAATTGTTTCATGTCTTTGACAGATCGGTCTGAACTGAAATCCCGCTGAAGAATAGACCAACTCCCATCACCAACACCCACCGTAACTGCTCCCCACTCAACATTTCCCCCATACACACATACATAGAAATGCACACAAACAACCAAAAATTAGAAAAGCAGAACCCAAGTCCCAGACGCAGGAGTCCTTTGTGTCAGTGGGTACAGAATTATCCAGATAAAGATGGAAACATGCACACAAAGAGCCAGGGAGCCCCATATAGAGTCCTCCTCAAGAAGAGAAAAAGTGAAAGAACACTGCTTAGGGCATCCTACATCATTGTTACCTCTTGATGACAAAGTTCAGTGCCACAAAACAGGTCCCTGAAATAAATTTTTTTCATTAGGCAAAGTATTACTTTACATCATTCTCAAGTTCCTAAAAGAGACATGCAAATATATTAACCCAAAGTAGATCAGACAGGTAACATTAGTGAGGTAGGCCAGATACATTCAACTGAAATTTAAATATTTAAGGATTGCCTTTGTATCTATAAGTACTATGCTGACACCTCTTTTTTTGAAACTCACACTCTTCTCAATCTACCTGTCATTGGCCTGCTTTTGAAAAATAAAAATACAGATTTTAGAAATATTTCACTTTTATCCTAACTTTACTGTAAGAAAAACAACAGTCCAACCTTGATCATAAGTGGCAACTCACGCCCAATGTCAAAGAGAAATGAGAGCATGGTAGGGATTGTGTCAATGGCCCTTGGAACTCAGCTCTAGCTTCTCGGGGCCACATGGATATTACAGGTCCAGCAATACCAAATCTCTCCACTTTTCAAGACAGCCCAGAAATTTGTATTTATGCTTTAGTATTGAAGATAAATTTTTTAAAGTTTTAAACACTCGGCAGAGGTAAACAAAACACATCTGATGGCCAGACTTGGCCTGTGTACTCCTGCTTGAACCTTTGTTAAACATCTACACTAAAACAACTTTGTGCATATCTATGTGTGGGAGTTGGCAGTTGTGGTGAGCAAATCAATGCCATAATGTCACGTGGAGTGGAGAAAAAGTAGAAAAGGGAAGAATGTTAAAATTTGTTCTACTACAGTTTGAGTTCACACTCTCCCTTGCTTCTTTTCATGAACCTCTAATTATAAATTAAATGGGATCTTTGGAACTCTTATAGTAACTTCTGTTTATGAAATCTACTCTGTGAATTCTATTAATTTGTTAAATGTTATCTAAGATGGTTTTGGTGGTTTTAAACTTCTCAAAATCACCAGAAGGACATTCCCAAATCACTTCCATATACTCCAATTCTGGTGCCAAGCTTAACTGCTTATTTGGTAGAAGGGGCCCTGTGGTGGCTAATTTTAATGTGCCTACTTGACCAGGCTGAGGGTTGCTCAGATAGCTGGTGAAATATTATTTCTTTTTTGTCTGTGAGTGTGTATCTGGAAGAGATTAGCATTTGAATCAAAAGATGGAATAAAGAAGATCACCCTCACTAATATGGGTAGGCAACCTCATGAGCCAATTCCTAAAACAAACAAACAAACAACTACATAAACAAATCTCCCATTGGTTCTGTTTCTCTGGAAAACCCTGCCTAATACACATTTTGGTATTTTGATGAGATTAGCATTTGAATTTGGTGCACTCAGTAAAGGAAATAGCCCTCCTCAATATGAGTGGACGTGATCCAATTCATTCAGGGCCTGAACAGAACAAAAGGAGGAAGAAGCAGGAATACAACCCTTTTTTTCCTGCTTCATCCATTGAGCTGGGACATCTCATCTTATCTTCTGACCTTGGACTCTCATATCTACCATTGGCTCACCTGGTTCTCAGGCCTTCTGATCCAGACTAAATTTTGTCACTAGCTTTCCTGGGTCTCCAGCTTACAGAAGGTAGATCATGGGGTTTCTCAGCCTCCATAATCACATGAGCCAATTCCTCACAATAAATAAATAAGTAAACAAATAAATATTCTGTTGGTTCAGTTTCTCTGGAGGACCCTGACTAATACACTGATACAGGTCTTTTTCTGAACTAAAGTAAAAATGTTGCTGATCAAACTAACAGGCCAACCCAGGAAGATTTCCTGTCTTCCAGCTTGCCTCATGTAGTAGATATCAACATCTCATCTTCATCAATGTTTCCCTCCCACCATACTATTTTTTTAAATCCTTAATTAATTTCTGTTTTAAAAGGACCATGTTTACAATTCTTCTCTGTACAAATATATTTAAATGAAACCTGGCACTCAACCTATCTTTTTTTACATTTCAGTTGGTTCAATAGTTACCTAAACTTGGTAACGCTAGCAAAAATAACCATCCCAAATATCTGGCCAACTGTTTAAAAAAAAATTCAAAGTATCTCAAATCAACGATCTGTAATGAGATTCACTAACTAGGATTTCTGACAGTTTACAAAGAATAAAAAGTTTCTTTTCTTGATAATTACACTATGTCTGTATCATGGTGAAATGGGAGGGGTTTCAATGATTCAGTTTTGTAAAACACAAAAGGAAAAAAAAAAAAAGACAAGTGAGCACAAGGAAACTAAGTAAGACTTACAAACTTCCTTTATTTCAAAGAAGCAGAAGCACTGAGAAATGGAAGCTCAGGTCCATACTATCCAGAGAGGGCTTTCTCCTGACTCTGATCTTCTAAGTCAGTGTTAGCTTTTTGATACTGATGAAATCATTTCATTTCCAGTACAGCCAGCTCTCAGTCATATGCTCTGAAACAGAAAGATCGAGGTGATATGAATAAATCAAATATTAGTAAAATATTTTTTGAAGTACATGTCGGCTTTGGCAGGAACTTCGTGCTTTCATGTAGCAGCAGCATTATATTTCCTTTCTTCATCAAGTTTGGATTAGATGAAATCAAAATTAGTTTCTGTTTCCTGAGCCACTGAAAGTGGGGAGAGATGGATTAGAACATTCTTCTGGCTAAAATGATGGCAGCTTTACCAAGGGCAAGCCGCAAAGTGGGACCCCACACTCCGATAATCTGGAACTCAATTTGACACACATTCTGCAAAGAAATCCAACATTCATGACTAAGAGAACCCAACTCAAAAGCAGTAACATCCCTTTCCTTTATTCCCATCTAGTGAAGACGAACTGGAGAATAGCTAAGCTCCAAAACAGTGAGCTGTTAATCATCATGGTTTTCATGCCTCTTTTAGAGGAAATGAGATGTAATCCAACGCCTGCAGAGGCCTTTTCAGGAAATTGCTCATCTGTCTAATTAAGCTCTTCTTTCTTCATAGGTCTATGGATACTGTCAGCAGACATATAGCTTCCAGAAAACCTTTGTGCCCTTTTTCTGTTGCTCATTGGAAATTTCTGATGTAATGGAATCTCCTTAAAATGGAGATATTTGGAGATTAAAATCTCCATTTTAAGGTGATTCCATCACCTTGTATTAAGCACTGGCTAAACGTCATGGACACTTTATTAACAAGTGTCATTTCCTATAGGGAAGCACTTTTGAAAGAGTGCAAATTAGAAAGCCTAAGAGACTACACAGATGGTTTTATACCTTGTCACTAGCATAGAGCATCTAACTGCTCACTGGCGCCAAGTTTATAAGTGCTCAGGCAAGAATGTTCCAGCTTGTTTATTTGTTTTTTTCAGTAAAATAGTCATTGTACTTTGGCCTCTGCCCCTTTCATAATACACAACAGAGGACCTACCCTCTGTCCTACCTGCCACCAGTTAACCTTGTTTCATTCCCTGTCCTTGTAAAGTTAGTACAACCCACTTCACTTCCACCATAACCATTTACCATGTCTATCCTTTCTAACCCAGGTTCTCAATTTCTAACTTTATTAAAGAGCAATGTGACAGACATTTATGGAGTCCTATGTCAGCTCCTGGGCACATGAAACAAAATAAGACAGGAGTTTTGCCCTCAAGAAGTTTGCAATTTAGCAGGAAGAAAAATACAGAATTAATAAAAAATTCCACATCCAACTACAATAGGAGCAAAAAGAAAAAAAAAAAAGTCATCTAAACAGCATGTTAAAGAAGCAAAAAGGAAGAGGCATACAAGTCATCATTACTCTCCCTACCTATGGAAAAAAATTTATCACTTTTAAGTGCTTTTGTATTTTGCAAATAATACTATTCAAATATGTGGTCATACATATGTAGTTAAAGGAGGGTGGATAGCAAGTGTGTTCATCCTCTCCCACTGACCTATTCTATCTAAGTACTTTAGGAAGGGAAAATTGATTCTTATTTATTAAGTTATACCAACACGGAATATAACAGATAAATGAGGTTCAAAGAAACAAAGAGTGCAGTGTTGAAGTCTATTGAAGCTAATGAGCCTCCCCCACTCCCCTGCACCTCGAAAAGCACACTATAGCAATGATAGGACAGGCCTGGAACCTCAGTCTCATTCAGTTTTACCATCCCCTTGGCCCACCTTGAATCAAAACTACTCAAATTCTTAGATCTGTTGAAAGGCATCACAATAGAAATAATTATGGGCCTTCAAGCAGGTCTCTAGATTTGAGATTTAACATTCCAGTAGTTCTGGAATGCATTCATCTCTATTCATGCACACCAAAAGAGTTAGAAGAGGATTTAGTTCATCTCCGTGCAACCTGAGCCTGAAGGCTCCTAACATCTGCTATATTTATAGGTTGAGAGCAGATCCAGGCAAGGTCAGTTCCACTCCATTCAACAATTATTTGAGCCCAGGGAGTCCTTATTATTTAAACATGCATTATACCCCATCCCACAATTACATGGTTGCTTAGGGAAGCAAAGAAGCACCATAACACAAAAATATTCGTAAAGGGGCTGATTGACCTCTTGAAATGCTAGTCACCACTTATCCCACTCTACTTAACCCCTAGCTTGTATCTCCAACCATCATATCAATACCAACTCTGATGGTGTAGATGTTATAGACATTTAATCAATCAACGCAAATGCAATGCAATAGATTGCCAAGCAAAATGACAAACATTGCAAAAGTTGTAGGATTTCATAAGATTGATGAAAGTCACGTCGGAAAATTCTTGGATCACACACACCCACACAAAAGAATTGGCAACGGTGGATCTATTAAAAATTAATGAAGAGGAAATCAACAAGGATACTGATATGATAGGCATGGTAAAAAAAAAGAACTATTTGATAAAAAGGATTAAGAGAGGACTTTAGGAAAATTGGTAAAGCCATCACTTAAGGCAAAAACTCCATTGAGATAACATTGCAAAAAGCATATATACATTACGCGAAGATTTCAATATTGCTACCATACAATTTTATTAGAAAAGTTAGGCTGAAAAGAATTATCAGTATTTCATTCATCTTTGTTTTCTTAATGTGCTAAATATAATTTAACTTAAATTTATTTAAATGTAAGTAAGAATAAACAAATTATCACCATGAGATTTAATTTCCTTTTGAAGATACAGACCCAATTCATGGTCCTTTTAATTATGAAAAAAAAGAAATTTAAGTGTAAGTGGATTCATATTCAGGAGCATTTTATATATATATATATATATATATATATATATATATATATATATTCATTCCTTGGATGTCCACTCCTTGGATAATGAAGACCCAGTCACTATTCCAGCCATGATCTTTACCCTAAAGAACCTTCTAAAATCCCGTGAGGCTGCATCACCTGTCAAGTCACAGGTAAGCACTATAGCATCAACCTGTGCAGAGGGATTCATCTGAATGTTGCACACACATTCCCATGGTCAATTAACTTAGTGCCGATGGGAGGGCTTTACTCCTTATTTTAACCTAAGCATTTTCTTTGATTAAAAGGAAGGACTTGGCACCCTAAATTCATTTTCCCAGGACTAATAAAAGAACATTCATCAAAGAAAAAGGTCTCCAAGTGTTCAATTCTAGGTTATTTACCTTAGGTGCCTAACGATGCTTAGTTGAAGAGGTCAGGAGCAATGCTATGAAGCACATATAAAGATTAGAAGATCCTGTCCTGAGAGAAAATACAGCCTCCTCCACCCTAAATGCCCTGGTCCTCTGACCAGGGCAAATTTGCTGGAGCTCTATTGGAAAAGCACTGCTCTCTCTCTACCATAAGCTACAAAGCCCTCAATGGGAAACAATTTTATAACATCCCTCTCCTTCTGAGGAGGTAACCTTGTACAATGTAAGAAGCCCAGATGTTTTGGAGTCAGACAAGCTGAACTTTAAATTCCACATTTGTATATACAAGCTGTATAATATGGACAAGTTTCCTATCTTTTCAAAGCCTCAGTTTCAACCTCTCTGCTATAAAAGTAATAAAATCTACTTCATGGAGTTGCCAAGAGACTGCAAATGACACAATGATGCTGAAGGCCCAGTTATGCTTTATAGTAGGCACACTTTCAAAAAAATGTTGGTTCCCACCACTTCCCCCATGACAAGGAAGATCATGGGGAAGCATAACCCCGCTGGCACCTGGTGGGAAATGAGGAACTGAAAGACGATAGAGGGAGTGTAAGAGGAAATGGAGAGGGTGACACAGACCAACTTCACCAGCACCACCCCAACTCTCCCACCTCACCCCGGCCTGGCCCTAATCTCACGTGGAAATGAGGGATAAGATACCTGTGTGTCAGACAGAAAGTACAAATTCAGTGCATCTGACTCAGAAACTGGGCCAAGCTGCCCAGAGCAGGTAATAAATATAATCACCCTGATCTAATTCAGAGGCCTCAGTGTTCAATCACTCCCAGCTGAGAGGTTTCCCTGTCATTGGAAGGAAACCCACTCTGGCCAACATGTGACAGTTGCTAATCATTTTCTAATCTTAGTGTCAAATATGATCTTTTCATGAATGTGGTTTTTTTGGTTTGGTTTGGTTTTTTAAGATAGCTTATGAAAGGAGGCCTCTTCTAGCCCTTGGAAAAATAGAGATATTCAACAAAAACTGGTGCATGTTAGTCTTCATCTTCAGGGTCTGAGCACTTTCATCTATAATGAGTCAACAAATATTTATTAAGCCCTGAGAATATTTGCTGTGTCAGGCATTGTGAGTGATAGAGAAGGGGTGAAGGGTGTGGATTTCACTCTCAAGGTACTTGCAACCAGCTAAGGCACATGAGACCTACCCCCACCCCAACCCCCGTGAAGTAACTGGCCAATGGGACAAAACAAAAATATCTATCCTCAAGTGACAGTATACGAGAGTGTCTCCTGCCCCAGAGAGTTGTCATGAAGCTCAAATACAGTAATGCACAAAAACTCCTAGCAGGAACATGTGTGTTTAACAAATTAATTTTTCCCTACGCCTAGAAGAAAATCTAGGCGAGAATAATGTCAAAGCCAAGGCAGCAGGGAGTCACAAGGAGGAGGTTATCAACAGCAAATGCTGCTGAGAGATTTTGACAAAAAGGAAGTCACAACTGACCTTTTAGAGAACTGTTTTTAGAGTGTGATGAAGATGAAAGTCAGTTAATTGCAAACAGTTAGGAAATGAAGGCATATCTCACAAGTGTAGCCAACAGGCATAAACTACACCTTTGAGAGGCTTGAGTGGGAAAAGGAAGAGAGAAAAACCATAGGATCTAGTGATGGGCATTCTGTTTCTTTTTTACAACACAAAGCTCTGTTTAAAAGGTTTCTCTACAAAAAGGGAAAAAATTAAAAGGTTCTAGAATCTTCCCCAGTTCTAATATGAAGCCAACAAGACAACCACGTGGTCTTGTGCCTCCAAAGAACTCAAAGTAGGTAGAATCAATTTCTTTTTTTTTTCTTTTTAATCAAAACATTCTAAAATAAACATAAAACAACTTTTCCAAATTTTTTCCAAAAATTAAATAATCTTGTTTGTTTCATCAGCATTCTACAAAGCAAAGCAAAAGAAGGTAAAGGTTGGGAATTCTCTGGTGGTCCAGTGGTTAGGACTCCACACTTTCACTGCCGAGGACCCTGGTTCAAGTCCTAATCGGGGAACTAAGATCCCACAAGCTGTGTGGCCAAAAAAAAAAAAAAAAAAAAGGTAGAGGTTAATTAGTTTTAACTGCGAGAAAGTTAAAGAACTTTTGCCTAGGATCTTGCTAATCTCTGTTAAAATGATTAAGAGTTAGTGTATACTTTAAGTCAATACACATTGACGTATTATACTGGCTTTTTATATCCCTGATATCACTGAGTAAATGTTATAGGAAATATAAGGATGCTCATGACAAGCTTTTTGCCCTCTGGAGACTTCAACTCAACAGAGACAACAGAAAAGGTATAAGTAACTTGTGTAAAAAGGACACTGTGACCAATTTAATAAAGGGCTAAAGATATTAGGAGGAGAAAAGAGAAAAAGGTGAAAGTTGGACTGGGAGAGCTGAGTTTCCTTGGTAGAAAAATGAATTTAAGTTGGATTTTAAAGAAAGCATAGGAATTTGAAGGCAGATATGACAAGGACAAAGAAGGGGGAGGAGGGTGTACAGTTCCACTGGAATCCAGGCAGGAAGAAGGAATGAACAAAACCAAGGACAGTCATAAACAAAAGACCATACATAACAGCCTAAAGAGACAGGCGAAATATCCACTGTACCAGAAGGGACTCGACTAAATCCAAGCCTCTAGATGGAAGATCCATACCTCCAGGCCTTTCTGTCCAATTCATTATTGTGTTATTACTCATGGCACTATTTCCTAACTTCAATATTTCAGCTCTAGGGTCTATTTTTTTTTTCCCATTGTATTCATACAGCAGAAAGAGGAAATAACTCATCCAGCGGTGGGGATTTCTTAGTAGGGTTTTGAAGAGAGATGCTGAGGGTGGCTGACTCTGCAAAAATGTTTCCTTCTTCTCTTGCTGTTTGTCAGATATTACTGTTGGGCAACCCTGGTGAGTGTCATCAACATGCAATCTCATCTGATTTATCTTCCTTTACTCACTCAAACTCAGCCCTTTGCCTCTTTTTTTTTTTTTTTTTCTAACTCATTTAGAGTTTCACAACCTCTTACCTTTAATTGCTGAGTAAGTACAAAACATTTGTGTATCTGGCATCAGATATGACAATCTCCAAGAAAGACGACTCACAGTCACAGCGATGGCCGTGGCTACCTATTATGCCTTAATATTTTGCTTTGCCATTATTTCATTTTAAAAGTTCATTTCTATTTTTCTCACAGATTCACTTTCAAAACAATAAATTTTCGTGGCCGTCTTTTCCTCCAAGTCCCTCCCTTTTGAAACGTGCATGACTGAAGTAAACCTTTTGTGCTCCACAGAACTCCTAGTGTCGGTCTCCCCAGAGACCCATCAAAAAATTTCACACCAATAAACTGTAGATGTGAGTACAGGCAATGGAATATCTGGGTCTAATGGAATCGAAAACGGGCTTTCAATCACAGAGATAGAGGAAATTAAATTCATTTGTAGGTCAAAAGCTTTTATAAGTGTCCTAGAGGTAGGGTCACCATGGTTACTGGCTCCACCCAGCTAAATCAGATAGGGAGTCTTTACAGTTTATCCCCAAGTCGACCTAACTTTCCTTGGATCAGCCAAGAAAACTTTGTTTCCTCCTTTCCCAATTTCTCTCCTCTGCCTCCATCTCAGCAGGAAGAAAAATAGTTTGGGTTTTGACAGAGGTTTCTGGAGCTGAATTCCAGATCTAACTGTTAAATAAATAGATACAGTTTGAGCCTAATGAAAGAGATGCCTGTGCTACAATGGCTAACTAAGGCAGGTAAGAAAAAGCAGGTAGTGTGTTGATGCTTTCAACAGTCTGTAGCTTTTATAGACCCTGCCACTCCACACCTATGCCTGGACTCATAAACTTGGGGGCAAAAAGCATTTTTAAAGCATTCAGTTAAACTAGAAAGGACTGTAAATGCATGAAAAAGTTTCTAGGACCTGCCTCATGTCCCTGAATACAAGCTCTACTCTACCTATTATCTTTTTATATAAATATCTTCTCCTGCCCACAAATCCTGAAAGGGTCAAATCCTGGGAAGTCACTTGTTGTCTCTGTCAACACACAAAGGAAGCACCTGCTATGTTTCCTGCCCGCCCGACGCAATCTTTGCTTCCAAGTTTGCTGCAATATGCACAAAGCTTTCAATAGCACCTGGAGCTTAGTAGGAATTCACTAAATATTCGCTGAATATTGAATGAATTAACAAATCAAAAGGTCTCATTGTTGGTAAAGTGTCCTCTTAACTGACTACCTTGCTACTAATCAGTCTTGCTGTAACCACCAGTCTCTATACTTTGAATCTTTGCCATTTGTTTCCTTTTAGGCTCCAGCATATTTCCAGCCTTTGGAGTTTTAGCCTGGGTTTGGCCCACAGGCATCAACCAGACCAGCAATTTTTATGGTTATCTTAGGATTAGACCATTCATTACCATGGCTTCAACACTTCACTACCTGGCTTATCTTGGCGTTCACAGTCCTAAATTCCAGAGCTACATTGATAGAAATCCATACATAGCACAATGATTTAAAAGAGTGAAAAAGTGGAGAGTTACTAAATGTAATAGCCAGCCTCCAAGATGTTTCCCAGTGTCCTCTGCCCTTAGAGCTTGCTTCTAACAAATTGAACACTGTAGAAGTGATATATCGCTTTCAAGATTTAGTTATAAAAGACTGCTGATTCCATCCTGTGATTCCTCTCTCTCTCTCTGTCTCACTCTCTCTCTCTCACTCTGTCTCTCTCTCTGTCTCTCTGTTTCTCTCTCACTGTTGGATCACCTGGGGTGATCTAGGATAAGCTAGCTTCAGGTGGATCAGCCCCATGAAGAAGCCCATGTGGCAAAGAACTGAAGCCTCCAAACCAACAGCCACTGAGGAACTGAAGCCTGCCAACAACCACCTTGGGCAAGCTCAGAAGTAGATTATGAAGATGACTGCAGTCCTGGCCAACAGCTTGACTGCAATCTTATGAGAGAACCTGAGCTGGAATCACCCAGCTAAGGCAGCCCAGATCTCTGACCCACAGTGTATACTGTGAAATAATAAATGTTTGCTGTTTTAAGCTGCCAGATTTTGAGGTTATCTCTTACAAAGAACAGATAACTAATCCATTGAACGACGGTCAGTAAACAGTTTCTTGAAGGGCCAGATAGAAAGCGTTTGGCGATGTGCAGGCTATACAGTGTCTACTGCATTCCTCAGTACTGCCATTGTAGCCCAAAAGGAGTCAGAGGCAATGTGTAAATGAATGCACAGCACTATACTCCTATAAAACTTAATTTACAAAAACAGTCAGCCAGCTTGTAGGCTATAATGTGCCAACCCCTGCAATAAACCAATGTATTTTCAGTCTTTCTGATTTCTAATGTCTCATTGCCCTGCAGCTACCCTATCAAGAGACAAGCATGGCCAATCTACAGTTTCTTCTGTGGTGTGAAGGGAATACCCTTCCCCAATATTACTTTTTAATTACTCTGAAAAAGTGAGGTTAGTGCCATTGGGAAAGGAAAGTAAGATGTAGGGAAAGTTCCTTCCAGAGTTGAGAAGAAATAAAAGTCCAGACCTTTTTGTCCAAGGAGAGTTTAGAAGGAGAATAAAGAGGGAGAGGTAGTGTGAGGAGATTAGATGACCAGGTTCCACAACCCTTAGCCAAACACTGTGCACAGAGATGGGGGAAAATGCTTTCGATACATCCAGATAAGCACAAGAATCCCTAGAACTTCAGAACTGGTCGCCCAATTGCCTGGAGTGCTCAAAGCCTTTAGTGGAAACCTTGAGTCATTTGCACCAAAATGGCCCAAGACTAATAGCACAACATTGGTTAAAGGAGCCTGAAATACGGTTTATAGCCTCCCATGGATTGGGCACAGCATACAGAAGATACAAAAGTTCTCACATGGCCACCCAGAAGTTGCAGAACTGCTAAGAGGACCACTTGGTCAGCAGAGTCCAGGGCTGATGAAGGATGAGATCTCAATGACTAGAGGCAATGGCAGTGTCTAGGGTAGACAGCAAGGGAAGAGACTAGATTTTTACTTCTTTTTCCTCCCTGGAAAGGATTCTCTCTGCATTTTATTTTTCTTTTCCCCAGGTCACCATTCTCACAGGGCATGCCCAAAGCTTGGCAGGACTGCTACAACACCAGCACATTTAGCAAAGGTCAACAAGCAAGGATTAGTGGAAATAGATCCATAATGAGAGGTTTCTCCTGGAGAAGCCACCTCTCCCCAGTTCCCAAGAAGATAGATACATGAGCCCCTCTCTACCCCACTGGCCTATGGGTCACCTTGGAAAGAACAGAGGAAGGGAGAGGAAATGTGGAAGAGCAAACATTCACCCAAAATAGACTAAGTGACCTCAATATACAACTGTTTAAATCAGAAGGGGTTGAGATACTTTTACTTGATAAGTTTACATTGTTTTCCCTGTCATCCAAAGGGATGGAGGTTCATGAGAAAGTTTATCTCAGGTATTATGTGACTTTTCTATTGCTGCCATAACAAATTACATGGAGGCTTGAAACAACACAAATTTGTTATCTTGTATTTCCGTGGGTCAGAAATCCATCATGGTTCTCACTGGGTTAAAATCAAGGTGTCAGAGGCTATTTCCTTTCTGGAGGCTCTGAGGAAGAATTTCTTTCCTTTCATTATCCAGTTTCTAGAAATGGCTTGCATTCCGTGGCTCCTGGCTCCCTTTTCCCATCTTCAAAGCCAGCAATGTAGAATCTCCTTGACCATGTGTCCATTGTCAAATCTCATCCAACCTGGAAAAGTTCTCCACTTTTAAGGATTCGTATGATTAAACTGGACCCTACCACATAAGTTAACCTATGCAAAGGTTCCGTCTAGACATCTTTGGGACAGCGGAGCAATATTCTGTCTACCACAGCCATGAAAAATAAAGGTACTGCATTCCACTTCAATCAGTGCGATCAGTAAATTTGGGACCCTACTGATAAAAGTAACCAATATTTAAGTATAATTTATATTCTGCACATATTATCACTTATAGACCTTCCAAACACAACATATTTTACATGAATAGTTAATCCCTTAGACTTCTCAACTAACTTTGAATTAAAAATTCAGAAAAAAAACGCATCAACTATATCTATTGGAGGCAGCAACCTCACTCAAAAAATTCAAGAACTCTTGCAAACATTCACCGAACCAAAAGCACTTTTCCTTGTAGAATTCCAAACACAAAGGTATGCTCCCTGTGTAACCAATAAGAGATAGACAAGACTCTTCAGTGAAAGAGTCTTAAAAGCTCCCTGAAATCCTGATTTTCTTCAATTAAAACCTAACAAACCAGTATGATCCATCATTAAATTGAGCAGCCTAATTGATTACTGAATGACACCAACCACATAAATCATGTAGGAGACTCCTACCAGAATAATACTTACTGTTAAGAATAACACTATAAATTATGTGCACTCTAAATGCACTAATAATACCATTATTATAAACATTAATATGTGCATATTTCTTGAGACTTTTGTGTTTTGTTTTGCTGGAGTACTTGTTTTTTGTTTGGGGGGAATTTTTTTTTTTTAGTTTTCAAATGAAGACTATTCTCTAAATTGAAGCTATACTATAAGAATCATTATTGTTATTCTTTTTAACTATCTGTTATTACTAGAATTTTTAGAAGAGATGCTCAATAATCAATTACAATTCAAAGAAAACACATCCATGTTGTATATTATTGCCTTATCTCAAATAGGTTTTTAAATATACGGTTTACCAGAAGTTAGACCAGTTCCACAAAACAATGTTCCAGATATAGAAACAGAAATGACCATATCCGGCAGTGAACATGTCTAGGAATTCTTTTGGAGAAATTAAATGTTTGGGGTTTACGATAGTTGTGGTTATCATTGATGTCATGTACATCGATAGAGTTGCACTTTTTGAGATCTTACAGCCACTGAAAACAAGCCCATCTTTTAAATTATAAAATATTTAACATAATGCAGTTGCATGAAAGCCTCGGTTTCATGCCTTTCTGAGCACTAAAAGGAATTCTCTTCAGTCTTCTTCCAAAGCTTTCTTTCCAGGCAAGCTTTCATCCATTCTACAGAAACTACTCATTCTATAGAAACTTCCCTCAGATGGAGGGAAAGGGCTAACACATTACACTTCTTAATTCTTACCCACATTTCAGCAACTTTTCATCTTCTCTTTGTCTGGTCACCTGAAGACATACAGAAAACAACACAATCTGGTCATTTGACAAAACTAGCCACCTACAATGAATGAGTGTGTGGACTTTTATCATATATAAAATACCTTTAAGTAGCTAAACTAAGCATGGACACAATAAAAGAGGAAGATTATAAAGGAATATACAAAATGTAAAATTAAACGTTGTAGAAATGTCAAGGAAGGAGAGATGGTCCAACTGGGTAGATATAGGAAAGTTTAATGCAAGGATGTGGCACTTGACCTGAGCCATGAACAGTCAGGAGGCTGTGATGATTGAGGGGAAGGGTATACCAGTCATCAAGATCAGCAATATGAATTCTCAGTTTTGCAGAGAATCAGAAGCAACACACCTGCCCCTATTTGTAGCAAAGTTAGCAGTTACAGATCTTAATGACCACGTGGAGTAATGGGAAGAGCACAAGGTTTGGACATAAAAAGACAAGGGGACTGAGGAGTGAGGTCCAGTCACCACATGGTCACTTACAATTTTATTACCTTAGAGATATCACTTAACCTTCCTGAGCTTCACTTTAACATTCTATAAACATCCAGAGCAAGAAAAACAAGTTGGCAGCGTTGTTTGTATTTGTAAGCAAGAAGCATATCTCCTGAGAGAATGTTACATTTGAATTAAATGTTAATTATAAAGTTTCTCCATAGCAAAGATACCACAGACCTAAGTACTTCCTTATATGTAGATAAATTTCTTCTTCTAAGATTACTCTGCATTTAACTTCTAAATTCTCTTTCTAAAATTAACTCTGGGATCTGGAGACTAGAATAATAGAAATCTCACATGACATTTTTCCAGGAGCAAGCTACTGAAAAACTGCTAAATATAGAATATACAAAGAGGAGGAATATGGAAAATTATGGACATATAGGAAATTACAGCCATAAAACTTCAATGTCACATTGCAAAATGCCAGATGCTGGAATTTCCTATAAAGCTTAATTTTATTTGTTTCAAGGAGAAATACTTTGGAAAGCTGGATTTTAGAAGTTCCTCATATTTTAGCCTACTATTTCCAATTATGCTGGAACTTCACTATCCGTCCTGGATACACTGGAGATGTATCATTATCTAAACAATCATTTCCATTTCACAGAAATCCCAGGACTGTTTTTTCTAACAATTGAGTCATAACAGTGCTGTTCCCATGGTTACCAAGAGTTCCAATTTCAGTTCCTCAATATGCATTTTATCATGTAAGATTGTACAATCCTTCAGAATAGGCCATACTTAGTTCCACATGCTCTATTATTTTCTCCAAGTTTCTCACACCCAATCCCCATTTAAGCTTCCTGTTTTGCTCATTTTTTGACTAGATAAAGTTTATGTATCCAACCTATATGGCGATCATCTTTCTAGCCAATAAATTCAAAGCAATAGAGTGAAGTTAAGGGACAGGAATTGGGAGAAGATTAGAAAAATCTGCTTCTCATCACCCTCCATGGCCCTAGATTTTAGCACCATAATTATGATGGTAAGGGAAAGAGCAACATAAATCCCAAACTACGGTGACCTCAGTGATTCTGTGATTCCATTTTATCTGTTCGAATTTCTCAACTGCAAAGGAATTTAATGCTCACAGCTCTGAAAGGTACTTTCTCTGGAGATTGGGGTCTTACACCAGAGTCCATAGAATGGGCTTCAGAGGTGCTCATCAAGTGCCTGAAATTACGGGGGCGGGGCACATGCACATATCACTTCACTTGGCTGAAGGAATTCACTTTAATGAGGAAAAGGTCCGTAGCCTTTTAATCAGGTTCTCAGAAACATATGTACAGCAAAGATGTTTAAAGAACACTCCTCTTGGACAAGATCTCTGTTTTAGGAAAGAGCTCTGAAGGGACAAGTTGTTAATAAAAATAATTTTGGCAAAATAATCTTCAGTCGTTGAGAGGTTTTAAAATTTGATATAAAATTTTTGGAAAACCAATATGGAAATGTGTACCAGGACCCATAAAGGTGATCTTCGTCTTTGATTCAGTTATTGCACTGCAAGGAATGTATTTTTTAGGAAAAAAATCAAGAAAGGCAAAAAAGGTAAAGAAATGTTTATTTTGATATTATGAATGACAGGAAAAAATTAGAATCCAACATAGACTGATTGAATAAATAATGTGACATCAACAAAATGAAACATTACAAAGCCATAACTACAAATATCCTATAGGAAAATATAAAATATTTATGATAAAATATTAAATGAAATCACAAAGAAAATACAAGTATGTATAATATGAATAAAATTATGACAAAATATATACAATTTTCAAATTAGTTGTACTAAAGTAATAGAATTTTGTGTGATTTTGCTATTTTAAAATCCTCCCAAATTTTAATATCCTATTAAGTAAATGTTGAATTAAAAATAAAAGAGACTTCTGTTTAAACATGGCAATTTGAACATATATCTTGATCTTCATTCCTTTCCCACACTTGACAAAAATGACACTGAAGATATGAAAAAAATATATAAATCTACAAGGAAAATGAGAACAGAGAAGGAACTGACAGCATCAAAATTTTGGAATCTGTAAAGCCAACATATGAGGATGTCTAACTTATTAAAAAGGGGAAAAGTTAAACATACACCAACAATGTAGTAAGATTAGGAATAAGGTTATTTACATAAAAGAACCCTGGAATGTTTCAAAATTGAAAACATCTTTTACCGCTAAAAGAGAGGAAAAGATGTGGCTAACAGATTCATATTTGAAAGCAACGCTCGGATCAAAAGCCAAAAACAATTAGACCCACTCCTTGCCCAGATTCAACTCTCCCAGCCTACTCAGCCAGAGAACTTTTTCTTCCTCCCCCAACAAAAAAATGCTCTTTGGAGGGATTGAAACAGGAGGATCTTATATTGTGAACAGCTGAAGTCAAAGGTGATGTACTGAAAATAAAACATTAGAGTCACAATAGACATGCTGAATAGTGAGATCCCTCCCTTTTTCCTCACTCAGCTCCCAGAATGCACCAGCAGCCAGGCTAGATCCCTGGGAAGGAAATTTCAAGATCACCAGCCTGTGAGAAAAGATCTACAGATACTGATGGTTGTGGATCCCCAAGTGAAACATCCCAATCCAATCATGCTGGAATAAAGCCCGCTGGCATGCCCAGACAGCCTTTTAGTGCATCAAATTTAAGTATGAGTGTACACCCAGAGGACACAAGACATTTGAGAAAACTTCGAACAAGAGGGACAACAATTAAACAAACAGTGAAAGAAACTGGGAGGGATAAGACAGGGTAGAAACAAAAACGTTCTTCTCCAAATAAATTAATATTCCCACAGAGAGATAAGATAAGATAATCCAGCTATGGAACAAAAGCCAAGATGTTATTTTTAATGGAACATTAAGAATACAAGAAAGAGTTCTTGAAATTAAAAATGTGATATCAGAAATTTAAAATGCAATAGGAAGATGGAGAGTGAAGTGGAGATCACAATCTACAAAGTAAAACAAAAGACAAAGAGTTAAAAGACAAAAAAAAACAAGCCAGAATGTCCAACATTTAACCAACAGAAGTTCCAGATAAAAAGAATAGAAAAAACAAAGAGCAAGATTTTGTCAAAGAAATAATTCAAGAAAAGTTTCCAAGAACTGAACTTGAAAGCACCCACCAGATTCCTAATATAATGAATGAAGAAAATTACACATCAAGGTGTAAGATCATGAACTTTCAAAATACCAAGAATGGAAATATCTTAGATCTTCCCAGATCAGAAAGAAAAGTAGATCAGAAGCCAAGAATCAAAATTACATCATACTTGATTTTCCAATGGCAGTCCCGGTGGTGGTGAAATAATGCTTTGAAAATTCTAAGGAAAATGACATCCAGTATTAAAGTCTGTATCTGGACAAATTATCCCTCAAGAATGGGAATAGACTAAAAATATTTCAGACAGGAAAAGCCTCAAAAAATGTGCTCCCATGCTCCTTTTCTCTGGAACTAGTAGAGATGGTAAACCAAGAAAGAGGAACCAGGAGATGGGAACCAGAAAACAGAGTCTCTAACACAGGAGAGAGTTGAGGGGAATTTCCATGATGATGATGAAGGGAGATCCCAAAGAAACAACAGTGTAGTTAGACTAGAAAACATCAAGTCTACACATCCAGGAGGGATAACTCCAATACTTTTTTTTTTTAATTGAAGTATAGTTGATTTACTATATTGTGTTAGTTTCAGGTGTACAGCAAAGTGACAATTTAAGAAATTATTTGATATGTTTGAGTGCATCAGAGGAGATTCTGGCAAAAAGTTTGGAGTTGAGCTGTGATAGGTACTTAGAAAATTAAACAAAAGAAAAAGAGCTAGATAAGGATACTCCAGGAAAAATAAAATTTATATAGGAAAGGAAATGAAATTAGAGTATACTATATAGTTCATCTATGAATTGTCTATATAGTTATATATACTGAATTTTGATTAATTAAACAGAATGATAAGATTATATCTGGAAAATAGGGACACAGAAGTGTTTCAGTGAAGAGGAGGGAGAGGCACATATTACAAAATTAAATCCTTGGCTTCAGAGTAAGAAATTAATAGATAGTATCTAATATAGGAAAAAAATATCAGTGTAAGCATGTTATTTAGAAATGTGGGAAGCAAACACTAGAAGAAACATGTAGAAGAATTTAAAATAGAAATAAAAATTGAGGACAGAGAAGAGTTGGGAAAGTGACTGCTCTTTTTAAAAGTAAGTTTTATTAACTGTTTGCTTTTAAATCTATTTACATGTATAACTTGCACAGAATGAAAAAATAAAGGTAAACGAAGAAAACAATTGTGAAAAAGTAAATCTGAGTGCTTTCCTAGACTCAGTTTTATAAAAGTTGAATATTCTAGCTGACATTCAAATTGCAGCTTCCATTAATACTATAAGATGAAACCAGAAAAAAAAGAGAGGATAAAATGATTAAAAAAAAAAAAAGAAAGACTCAAAAGGAATGTTCTGGGACTAAAGAACATTGATATTTTGATTAAAAGATACTACTAAGTGCCTTGGACATGAAGAAAAAACACTCCAACTTACACTCAGCATTATAAAATTTTAGCACATAAAGAAAAATCCTAAAAGTTTCTAGATAGAGAAGAATACAAATGGGACTAGGAAGGGTATCAGATTTCACATAATCCACTCTGACTTTATTTCCTTCATTCTGTTCTCCTTAGATCGGCTTTGATTTTCCCCCTAACATTGATATAAATGTTAACTTTTATTTTTCTATTTAAATAATGAAAACATTGCAAAGTTATACATATAAATCTATTAAAAAGCCAACAGTTAATGAGAGACTTTAAAAAACAGCAGTCACAATAGAAAAAAATGGCTTTAATGTTAGGGAAAACAATTTTAAGCCTATATAGTTCTATATCTAGCCAAATTAGTAGTCGAATATAATGGAGAATAAATGCATTTCAGATATACAAAGACTCAGAATGTTTATTTCCTACACATCCTCTCTTAGGAACTTACTTAAGGATGTTTTCCAGGAAAACAAGGGAGGAAACAAAGAAAGGAGAACTTCAAGCGAAGAAATGCAGGATCCATGCCCCTGCCAAAAAAAAACAGTCCCTGGATGAAAACTCCCAGAAGTTCAAAGGAGCAATCAGCCCAGATTAAACATAGAGAAGACACCCAGGAAAAATAAGAGCGTCTTAAAGTTGGCACTTTCCTTAGTAAGCTGAAAGACCGTAAGGATTTAATAAAGAGAGACAATGTAAATTAAAAACTTAGAAGAGAAAAAAAAAGCTCTATTTAAGAATGGATATTAGCATACTGTTCAATATGCTATGAATAGTTTTTAAAACTATAAAAATGTAAGTAGCATTTATTTATTTAGACACAACCTATATAGAAGAAGTGTTGACCTGCAAGAAGCTGAGAGGTCAGCAGACATTTAATCCTGTCCAAAACATCCATAAGATACTTGGTCCATAATATATTTGGTCCACAATCCATTTGATCCACACCAAAATGTCCCTGAAATTTGGTCGTGTCTAAAGCGTCCATGAGCATATTTGATCCATGCCAAATAGTTTTGGACAAAACCAAATATCAAGGACTTTTTGGCATGGACCAAATGTCTTATGGACATTTTGAACAGGATCAAATGTCTGAAAGGGAAGCAGAGGCCTGAGGCTAAGTCAAAAACAGCCAGTTGAAAGGCCTTGCCTAAATCAGCAGAAATGGAGTTGAGTTTCTCAGCAGTAGGTCACTGAAGAAACCAGTCAAAGAGACTCACAAGAGAAATATTATTTCTAAAATACTTTTCATATAATATTTCTCTTAGCTTTTTTTATGTGCCGAGCACTGTTCTGAACATATTACATATACGCATTAATTTAATCTTCACAACAACCCAGTGGGAGAGTCTATTATTATCCCCACATTACAGATTATAAAACTAAAGCACAGAAGGGTTAAATAACTTGGCCAAGGACATACAGTTAGCAACTAGTATAGCTGTGATTTGAATCCAGGGACTGGTGCCAAGTTCTTGCCTTTTAATGATCACACTAAAGGGTCCCCTTAAAAAGTAGACAATTGTTTATCAACCATACAAAGGCCTCACTGCCAGGTTAGAACTATCCCAGCCACCAAAATTCTTGTGAAGTTCCACTTACTTTCTATACTTTTTCCATACAATGAAAACAGACCTAGGATAGCCTGCTAGAAAATGAAAGTGGTCCAGATGCCCAATCAGCCCCAGCTAATAGCCAACCAACTGACAGAGGTGAACACATTTAACAGAGACCAGAATAATCATCCATATTAAATGACTGGCCCATGAACTCATGAGTTAAATAAATGCTTATTGTTTCAAGCCACTGATTAGGTAACTCATAGCAATAGATAATTGATACTCTCAAGATTTCCTTCTATAGTTGCCAAGGAAGTAATCAAGGACTCAGTTAATGAGTGGGAGTGATAGTAGAGAGAAGGTGTCCAGACAGTGGCCACCAATGGTACCTAGGAGCCAGAGCTCTGCCTTCATGGTAGATATAGGATCCAAAGACTGGCCAAAAAGCCACATGGGCAGGGAGGGCTGCCCCAAGGAAGAAAGCCTCGTGCTCTACTGTGGGTTTTACACTGGATCATCCATGAGGGTATTCAGCATGTGCTTTTATCCAGACTTAGCAGATGACCAGTTAAATAATCAATCTCCAATTCAGTGCTTACAAGCAAGAATTTAAATTGTATTTTAAATATCAAACAGTCTGGCAAGATATGCCTTAGATGATGCTCATGGAGGGCTAAGTAAATTGCTACAGGTAGCCTATTTGGAAAAAATGTGGTGATATATCAAGAACCACAAACATAATCATAGCTGTTGACCCAGGAATCCCAATTATGAGAATTTATTCTAGGAAATAAAATGTAAAGGCATTTTAATTTTTTTAACCATATGCATGTTCAAACCCTCAAACTACAAACATTCTCATTTCCTGTTCGCTGATAATAAACACACCTGTAGTGAGAGAACAAGGCAACTTCTAATGTCAACTTTTAATATTGTATCATCTTTCAGTCCTTAGCTTCAGTGAGTGGGAGCCCCATTTCCCACGATCTGACTCCCTCTTTCTTGTTTCATCCTTAAACCACCCTCCAAAGTCTCCCTATACATCCCACAGTCCCTACTCCATGCTGGTCTCATTCTACGAGGTCAAGCCCATGAAGCCCTTTGCTTCAAGCTTCTTTATGGGAGAAAATTAGTGAACTTTGTGGTAGCCCTCCAAAGGAGCAGGCTTAGGACTTCAGAGTGAAGCATCTACAAGAAAACCAAACTGATTCCATGCTAATATAATCATTCCACATAACATAATGATGATGATTTATTAAAAGCTATCTTTCCCATTGTAGGTAAGAAAAAAGAGGGTTAGGAATACATATAATTGGATTTCTTTGCAATATTGTTGATATTAAAATTTTGTGAATAAATTAATTCCCCACCCATAAGGAAATTTTAAATAAATTCTAAATGATTGTTCCTCCCTGTTAGGTTTACACATGGCTGGCTCCTTCTCATCATTCTTTAGAAAGACCTTCAGAGATTACCACCCACCACTGTCCTCCAACAGTTTCTCATAATCCCATCTCTATGTTTTATTTTTATCATAGTTCCAATCACCATTTAAATATATCTTCTTAAGAATTTGTCTCTATGTTTATCATCTGTCTCCTCCCATCAAAATGTAGCCTCCATGAGGTCAAGGACCTTATATATCTTGTTCACTACAGTATCACTTGTATATGAACAGAACATAGCACATAATAGGGACTCAATAAATATTTGCTGGATGAATAAATTTCAGATATTAAAATTATAAATATAAAAATGTATAGCTTGATGAAAAAAATCTTATAATTGCTTAAACACAAACAATATAAACTATGATTATAACTGTTAAATTATTTTGCATATGAATTAAACAATTACAAGAGCTTAATTTACTGAGGCAGAATAATTATGATTAACCTTTTTCCTTATATTATTAGTTACTTTAATATCATTAATCATCCAGCCAAATCTTGCTCAAATGTATTAAATAACATGAAGGGACATCTTGGTGTTTCCGGTGAAAAAAAGCTAGTGGACTGTAACATAAACTCGAGATGCTCAGAGACTAATTTACATATAAGGCTTAAATTGATGACCTTAACAATTAGATAATAAATCTTGGTTGAAATTAACATGTTTTTCCAAAATGTAGATCTTAAGGTCTGCATTGATTTAAGATGAGTTCTTGAGCTTTAACATAGAGGAAACATAGCATCATCTAGCTTACATGCCTTCAAGCTTTTCCTTAGAGAGTAATGACTACTCACAAAAGATTTGTTTCAGTATAGTTGGCCTCACCATGCCAATGAGGATGATGACGCAACAACATCATTCCTTAAAAAGGTCCAGGCTGCATGGGGTATGTACCTCCATTATAACAATTACTTTGTAATACTTTGTCATTATTTGTTTATATGCCTGTCTCCCCTATCAGACTATAAACTCCTTGAGGGCAGGAGAAAAGATAAGTAATTTGTTGAACTAAAATTATTTAATAGTTTATACTTGAGATTAAAGCACTAGACACTGATGTTTGCAAAAACCTAGATTTTCAGATAAAAAAATATATCATCTATTTATTTTGTGTATTTACTCTCAAACATGATCCATAAGAATCTCAGTTGGTTTACAATAAAGAATCACAAAAGAGAATAGTGAATTCCAATTAAAAATTTTTGAAGCCAGGGAAAACTTAATCTAAATGTATAGTCATAGCAAGGCCAGTTATAAGAAAGAAAAGAATCTTGTCTCTAGAGCAGTGGTCCCCAAACACTTTGGCACGAGAGACCGGTTTCGTGGAAGACAATTTTTCCACTGAGGGGAAGGCGTGGTTTCCGGATGATTCAAGCGCATTACATTTATTGTGCCCTTTATTTCTATTATTATTACACTGTAATATATAATGGAATAGTTATACAACTCACCATAATGCAGAATCAGTGGGAGCCCTGAGCTTGTTTGCCTGCAACTAGATGGTCCCATCTGGGGGTGATGGGAGACAGTGACACCCAAAGTGCTTTGCTTATGTCCAGTCTACTGTAAGATGAGGCTTAATTGTCACTTGCCACTCCCTGATAGGGTTTTGATATGAGTCTTCAAGCAACTGATTTATTACGGTCCCTGTGCAGTCAAACCTCTCTGCTAATGATAATCTGTATTTGCAGCCACTCCCCAGTGCTGGCATCACTGCCTCAGCTCCACCTCAGATCATCAGGCATTAGATTCTGATAAGGAGTGCGCAACCTAGATCCCTCGCATGCACAGTTCACAGTAGGGTTTGCGCTCCTAAGAGGCTCTAATGCCGCCGCTGATCTGACAGGAGGAGGAGCTCCGGTGGTAATGTGAGCAATGGGGAGCGGCTGTAAATACAGATGAAGCTTCGCCCGCTCGCCTGCCGCTCACCTCCTGCTGTGTGGCCCGGAACCTAACAGGTACTGGTCTGTGGCCCGGGGGTTGGGGACCCCTGCTCTAGAGAACATAAATCACAGCAACATAGTTGCTGTAGTTGAAGCTCAGATTTGGTGTTGATATTCTCAGTAGCAAAAGCAAAAAAAAAAGGACACAGTCAAGTTATAGTTTTAATTATCATAAAAATCAATTAGGCGGGAGAAGAAACAAATCATTACCTAGATATTAGCTCTAGAAGAAATATTTTAAATAGAATACTGATTAATCATATGAATAATATTCCTGTGTAGCATCCCCAGAGGAAATGTAATAAAAAAATTTCATGAGGTTATTTCTCAACTTCTGCCCCCATGAAAGCCCAGAGCTAAACACCACAAGGTATTCACAAGGTAATGGCAAAGGCAATTCATTAACAATTCATACAAAGACAGTGTGGTTCAAGGAAATATTTCTCTATCCTTCAAGCCAGAGGTGAGCAAACTATGGGTCCAAGGCTAAATTCAGCCCATTGACTATTCCTGTAAATAAAGTTCTATTGGAACACAGACATGGCCATTCATTTTCTTAGTGTCTATGGCTGCTTTAATGCTACAATAGAGTTGAGTAGTTGCTACAGATGGTACGGCCCACAGAGTCTAAAATATTTACTATCTGGCCATTTCGTAAAAAGTTTATTGACCTCTGCTTTAAACGAAGTCTCCATTATTATCACTTTTATCCATGGAGCTTTTGATAAGAGTTAGATAGAAAACAAATTGTTGATTTGAGTTGGATTCATACACTAGGCAGAACCATATGAAACCGCTAATTTTCAATTTTTTTGATCTATAAAACATCAATTTTTTATAGGTGTTCAATATAAGTGTTCAATCTAACACTTTAGGAAAAAAGATTAAAATCTTGTTACAAAAATGAAAGAGCTAAACAAGTCTTTTACTTGGACGGGTAATAACTCTTGCATAGATGAGTAGGATATGAAATATTGTTAAGCAAAGCCAGGATATTTCTGAAGAAGGAATTTTAATCTCCCCACAACATAAAAGCAGACCTAACAATATTTTAGTTTTAGAATACTACCGTTCCAAGTGAAAGGAGGAGAAAATGCCAACCATCCCAATTAAAAGCCCAATTGAATGACAAACTCAGCAATGATGGCTACCCATTTTGACATGATGATTTCTACTGAATAGCTGCCTGTATTTATAATATGTGAAATAGTCCCACAGAAGACTTACCATTGTATCCATGGAATTATACCAGTGCTGGGGACATAGTGTATAGTCAATACACATCCCTTTAATTAAAATTTTTTCATGAAATTTAAACAAAGATGTAAACTCATCTACACACTGAAATGATGCAGTTGGAAGCATCAACAGAATACTTCACACCAAGTAAATTATCAGTAATAGATGTTTACATGAGAATAAGTTCATACTTTTTTAATGTATAATCAATATGTTATTAATATCCTACGATGTGCATACTGTGCTGGTGACTATAGAAAAATGTATGGCTCAGTTCCTTTAGACAAGAGATTTTAAATCTAGCTGGTGAAACACATATTTAAAAGATAGAATGAGAGCCCACAAGGCGTGTTTTAATAAAGTGCTAAAAGAAAAAAACTGACAGTTAAATGAACTATTACCATATTGTGTTGAATTCATTCCCCATGAAAATCAAACAGGAAAGAAGTCAAGTGACCCAGAGTTCAGTCCCAACTGTGACGTTTCCCAGCTAGAATGTAAATTATTTTATTTAACAGTGTTAAGCTTGTTTATTTTGCTGGATTGCACACACTTCAGCTCTAGAGAAGCCTGAAATTGTTATTACACCACCACTAAAAAACTAGATTTCTGTGGAAGAGCTTCTGTGAAAAGGGTTTAACAGATAACGGACTCAGTTTGCATTTTCAAGGTTTTGGAAACATTTAAAACAGCATAATATTTAAAACACTCCAAGGAGTTATGTACCAGATGTTAACACATTGGAAACCACCAATACATGAACTCCTCCTTCCGGTTTGACTCATTTTCGAATGGGCCTCAGAATAAAGACTTCTTCTACAAGAATATCCTGAGGTTACATGGTGAGCTGCTGAAAACCTCCCATTTGCAACTACTTTTTGGTGTAAATCAGGATTTTTTGATAGTGTGCAAACATATAAAAATACTAAGATAAATGAGATGGTAAGGATTACATGAAATCACAAGTGTCACACAGTAGCTGTGATTCCAAGTGTTTGTATTAATCAAAACAACTCCATGAGTTTCATTTATTCACTATATAGAGTAAACATGTTCGGTTTGAACTTATAAAGTTATTTTTACTAATAAAATACCATCTGTTTTTATATAGTAGAGTTCCATTTAAGATTTTATTTAAAAGGAATTCTTTCTGCTAAAAAAAGAATCCATTAGAAGGGATGATCTGAGAAGTCTTTTCCATATCAAATAGTGTATGGTTCTTAGAGCAAAGCTCTGTTTTACAACAGAAATATAAAGCAATTACCTTGTGTCCTAAGAGTTTATAATATCACACACTATACACATCATATGTAAGGCAACTGCCAGAATCTGCTTACTAGTTATAAAATATTCGCTCTTCCTACTTGCTTTTGCACAACACCTGCAATTTAACCAGGATGTTTTTGGGTGTGCCCGCATTTCCCTGTCAACATTACAGTTTTGGGCAAATGCCAACCTGTAAGAGATTTTCATCTTGAGACTGTTTCCCTTCTTGCAACATTGGTTGTACTTTTGCCAAAAACATCAACCTACTGAAGGAACGTCCCCTTTTACTCAGTCCCATCCATTTCTGGACTCAAATGATAAACATTTAATATTGATACTTACATCTGAATTTAACTTTTTCTGTCCTTTTCCTTAGTAACTCCCCTAAAACAATCCTCACCAACTTCATAGGTCATTTTTTTTCATGTGTTCTTAATACCTTAAATATTGTTACTCTCTATTTTTTTTATAATCAATATTTTTTTGAAGTGTAGTTGATTTACAATATTGTGTTAATTTCTGCTGTACAGCAGTGATTCAGTTTTACATATATATACATTCTTTTCTAATATTCTTTTCCATTATGGTTTATCATAAGATATTGAATATAGTTCTTTGTGCTACACAGTAGGACCTTGTTTATCCATTCTATATATAAAAGCTTACATCTGCTCACCCCAACCTCCCATTCTATCCCTCCCCCGACCCCCTCCCCCTTGGCAGCCACCAGTCTGTTCTTTATATCTGTGAGTCTGTTTCATAGATAGGTTCATTTGCGTCGTATTTTAGAGTCCACGTATAAGTGATATCATATGATATTTGTCTTTCTCTTTCTTACTTCACTTAGTACAATAATCTCTAGCTGCAAGTTACTCCCTATTTTTAATTTTTGCTTTTGTTTTTTTTCCGTAGGAAAGATTTTCATAACATTTGGGACTTCCAAAATATCTGCTCCATCATCCTGAGAGAACTCAGTCTCTAATTCTACACAGGAGTAGAAAAGTCATTCTGTCATTTCTACCCATTGTGGTATTTTAGGATGCTAACTTCCTTTGTACCAACAAAGAGCTTTGTCCTTGCTTACACAGTGTCCATTACTTCTTAACAGAGATCAAACCCTGGAGCCCATTTCCTAGGGAGATGAAATGCTAGGGGAGATAATTCTGATGACCAAACAATGACTCAATGTATTAAAAAGACAAACCTAAGCTAAAACAATGTTGTGGAAGATAGGCATGGTTTCCTGAAAGAAGTTTACGGACAAGAAAGCTTTATTTATCTAGATCTAAGTCTGTATTCTGTTAGACAGATGTTTTTTCCATCGCTACTGCATTTTTAATATCAGAGCAAACTACAATTGCTCAAATTGCTCAAAGATGTTAAATATTTATACTTTCTCGGAAGTCCTAAGAGGAAAATGCAGCTAATAGAGACAATCTGCTAGAGTGGTCAATAGGCCTGGTTCGGACTATGGCGGATGATATTATTAAATCTGGTGAGTTATTTAGACTTGGATGTTTCAAGGAATGGAAATATTTGCTAGCTAAGTTCTGTCACACTCAGTAATTATCTGTGTAGTATTGAGGGTAAAACACTGTGCATATTTTTAGAAAAAATTATCCTGTGTCTGTTCACCTGGTACGCTCAGGTTCATTGCATAGATGAGCGCAAATTAGAAGCAAGTTTACCTTTAAATGTGTAAAATATAATAGTGAATGAGATAACAAGTCCTAAGGCAAGAGTAAAATCAAAACTCTTTCCTGTGGCCTCCAACACACTTCCGCACACTGGTAACCTTTTCTCCCTCGCTCATTCCACACAAACCACTCTGGACTTCTTGTTCTTCAACATACCTGGCTTTGTGCCTGCTTAGAGACTCTCTACCTACCATTCCTTCTTTGGAAATGGTTTTCCCCAGTTCTTCATAAGACTTAACCACAACAGCAGGGACTTTTTAAAGTGGGGAGTTGGGAGCGGGAATCCCAGGACACAGGGAATTAATGTATGTAAACGACTAGAATTTAATTAAGTGCTCAATCACTAGAGATCACTATTGTTTGGGTTGTCTGTCGTTCTGTTCTCAGCTCAAGGATTACTTCCCCCACACAGACAGGTTTCCTCTGAACGTTGAATGTACAGTTTCTCCTTCCTCCCTTCTCCAAATGATCACTCTCTGTTATATCACCCTTTTATTTTCCACCATGCACATGAGGGTTGCCTAATGAGTAGCATTTTACAGAAAAGCTAAACTCGGAATGGATGGCTTTATTTTTAAGAGACAGAAAAGCTTTCTCTAGTTTCTACAGGTAGAAAATATATTAAACCTGTCGCAGTGATAGGAACGAAAAGTCAGCACTTATTTTAAAATAAGTGTAATGACAGTGTAAGTAGTATTAGAGCACTGTGGTTTGTTGTTTATGGGAAAAGGGGCCAGCGTAAGGAAATCATCTATAATGTGCTCTTCTCCTCTGGGCATGTCAAGGCGGTACTATGCCCTGGAGACAGTGACTAAGAAGGTACTAGGAAGAGTCTTAATTCTTATTTTCAAATCTAAGATACTTACACTGAGTAATGTATACTAAGTTTGTGTGGGAAGGATGCATGGAGAAGAAGGGAGTCTTGGGAGTGACAGTCCGTTCTCCTCTCAGAGACCATTATTCTTCTCTATCCTGCCTTGAAATTTATGAAATTACTACTTTATGAAAATCATCACCAAAAAATATGCTAGTGGAAAACATAAGTTTGTTTGAGAATATGTTAGTTAAACTCTTGCACAATAGATGTAGTGAATCATTAAACATAATGTTTATCCCTTTGGAAAATTGTCCTTCTTGGAGACAAACCAGGAGGACAATGTGCCTTGGTGCCCCTATAAGAACAGTCCTTAGGTGGCATCGCTGATTGCTCTGACCACTCCACCCCCAACACGGACACCCTGATATTCTGATATTCGTTCTTCCCTTCCCTCTCTCAGGTCATCCTTTTACTCTTTCTTTCTCATCTTCAGACCAAATGAGAGAGAAAAGAAAACATCACCAGTATAAGGTGGAATTGGGTCAGGATATTTTGGAAGAATCTATTCTTTCTTCCTCTTCTCACACTTTAATCTTCAATCTAAAATCACTCTGTCGGAGAGGTCAAGAGTCCAGATGTCTTGATTTCTCTGACAGTGATGTTTCCACCAAACACTTTCCCGGTGGCTCTTCACCATAACACAGCTCCAGTCACCTAAGGCAACCCAACATTCTCATTGCACAATCATCTGTTTTACAAACAAGAAAGCTGAAGCCAAGAAACAGTGAACAACTCCTCAGGTTTATTTCAAATCAGTAAAGAAGATGATATCGAAAGTCATTGCTCATACCTTTCTTGACTCATGGATAAAGTGAGAAACAAGTTGCCTCATTTCACACTTTGAAATAACCAAGTATTTATTCTCAAGTTTGCTCTTATAAGTATATGTTCTCAAGAGCGACCTGACTCTTGCGTAATCATTTGGAGTAGGAGAAAGGGAAAGTCCTGTGAGGGCGGGTGGGAGAGGGAAGGGTGGAGTGGGTGGGAGGCTAAACCCTGGAAGGATGCTTCATGGGCTATGAAGAAACAGTGGGTCCTTGGGCCAACTGGTCTGACTCAGCCCCAGGAAACAGATCATTATCATCAACTTTGTCTTTTAAAGGAAAGATTGGAGCCATAAATGAACATGCAAGTACTTGTTGGACAAATGGAATAGATCTTCATGTTTATGTATAGGCATATGATTTATTGAGCACTTATCATGTATAATATGTATACTAGGAGCTTTGAATATAGTATCTCATTTAGTTCTTACAACAACCCTGGAATGAAGGTATCATTATCTTTATTTCAAGACTAATGCAAATAAGCTTGGAGAAATTAAGTATCTTGCCCAAGATCGCATAGTTATAACATGGAGAAGTCAAGCTGCTAATCCAGATCTTCCTGATTCTAAAAGCTTAAACAAAGGTATTTAAGACTCCTTTAGGAAAAAAAAAAAATCTCTGTTTCACAGTGAAAAGTCGTATGCCTGTATATACACCTGACTTTGACGCTGCATGCTCCTCGGGAACATAGAATTTTTTTGTTTGTTTTCATATCTATGTCTTCAAAGCAGCCTAGCCCAAATCCTGCCATACATTAGGTGCTCAATAAATGTCTTTTATTTCTATATAAATGCTCACGTTAGCAAGGAGATAACTGTGATTAATAATAGCAGCAGGAGCTGATAGATAAGTGACAGCAGTAAGATCCCCTGCCCCCTCCCTCACTTAAGAATTTCCAAAGAGTGGTGGGCAAATGAAGCTGTCAGAGGCTACTGTGAGAGTGGTCCAAATGAAGGAACAGTCAAAGAAAGAATCCGTCAAAGAGCCACAGGTTCAGCATGCCTTGTCCTACTTTCACCATTAAGCATGTGGCATAGAAGGTGGAGAGTATGGGTGTACTATTATGGGCTCATTTTAGAGAGGTGTTTTTGGTCCTTGAGGTTGCAGCACTTTTCATATCTTCCCTGGAAACACATTGTGTATGTATTTTCATAAGTTCTATCTCAGCCCCCTCCTCCCATCCTCACCATCACCATGTTCTTCCAAAGGCAACCAGCATCACTAATTCATGTGAGGGGCAGTGAATTCAGAGACTTAGAAACAAATGCATTGAATGTTCTCCATCTTTCTTTTTTTTTTTAATTTTATTTATTTGTTTATTTATCTATTTATGGCTGTGTTGGGTCTTCGTTTCTGTGCGAGGGCCTTCTCCAGTTGCGGCAAGTGGGGGCCACTCTTCATCGCGGTGCGCGGGCCTCTCACTATCGCGGCCTCTCTTGTTGCGGAGCACAGGCTCCAGACGCGCAGGCTCAGTAGTTGTGGCTCACGGGCCTAGTTGCTCCGCGGTGTGTGGGATCTTCCCAGACCAGGGCTCGAACCCGTGTCCCCTGCATTGGCAGGCAGATTCTCAACCACTGCGCCATCAGGGAAGCCCACCCATCTTTCTTTATTAAAACTGTCTACTACAATAAATTATAGCCACCACAAGTTATTCTATAGTTCTTTATAAGCTGTCCTCATGAAGACAATTAAATTACAGAAATTAAATTACACATATGATCTGTTTTTTTTTTCCTCTATGAACAGAATTTGGGAGAGGAAATCACTACCTATAACATGTTATTTTCAAACTTTCTCTCAAAATGATAGTATTTCCAATTAAGTAGTGAAAAATTCTTCATTGAGAACTTGCTGTGTACCAAACTCTGCTTAATGATATTGGGAATTCAAAGGAGTATAAGAAAAAGTCACCTGCCACTGAGTTGAATATCTAGATGTAGAAAAAAGAAGCATCATCTATCAAGGTAAGCAAGAAAACGGGCTGCATGTGCAAACTTCAGATAAGTAACGTGCTGCAGAAATGAGAGGGGAGAGCCAGCTGATTTTTGCCTCAGGTGATCAAGGATGTTTTCATGAAGACAAGATATGATCTAGAACTTGAAGGACTGGTTAACAGGAAAAAAACGGTAATTATGTATTAACTTCTCTTAACACTTATACTATGCTGTGTTTCTTCCCTTCTCTTGATGCTTTTCTCAAATCTCTGTTCCTCTCAGTTGCCCCCTGAAACCTAGAAGTCATCTATAACACTTCCTTCTCCCGACCTCCCCACATCTAATCCGTCAAGGAGTCTTGTTGATTTCCGCCACAAATGAATCTCAAATGCAACCACTTTTCTCTATTTCCACTGCTAACACCCTAGCCTGCTAGACCACTGTATTAGTCCCCTACCTGTCCTCAAGACTACTCTTACCTCTCTCCAAACGCTTCTCATAGTAGCCATGTAATCTTTTATTAAACTTAAATAGGTTATTTCTTGAATAAGATCATTCAATGGCTCCTCATAGCCCTTAGAATAACATAAAATGTCCTTCATATGCTCCTTAAGGCTGTGCGTGTTTCTGACCCTCTTTGGCTTCTACAGCCTCATAATCTACTATTCTCTCCTGGGAACAAACACCAACCCAACAGAACTCGACTGCTGCAAAACTCAAGAAGTATTTCCTGACCAAAGTGTTCTGGAATATTCTTCCCCTCGTAGAATGGAACAGAATGGATGACTTCTATCCAACCATTATATCTCAGTTTAAATACCCTTTCATAAGAAAAGTCTTCTTGTATGTCAATTTAAATTACCCTCTCCCCCTCAGTTCCTGAATATCTCTCAAATGTCCTATACTCTACAATTACATACAGTCGTCCCTTGGTATCCATGGGGGATTGGTTCCAGGATCTCCTGAGATACCAAAATCCAAGGATGCACAAGTCTCATAATAAATGGCATAGTATTTGCATACATCCTCTAGTATACTTTAAATCATCTCAAGATTACTTATAATACCTATTACAATGTAAATGCTATGTAAACAGTTGTAAATACTATGTAAGTAGTTGCTGGTAGGTGACAAATTCACATTTTGCTTTTTAAAACTTTCTGGAATTTTTTTTCATATTTTTGATCTGCAGTTGGTTGAATCTGCAGATGCAGAACCTATGGATACAGAGGGCCAGCTGTATTTAGTTTTATTAAAGACTGTTTCCCAATAGTCTCTAGGTTAAATGATAGCAGGAAGCACGTGTATTTTTTTCACCACTGTGTTCCTAGGTTCTTGCTCCCCACCAAAAATTAAATGAATAAATGTTACTCGATTTCAATACTCCTGTTAGTTTCCATTCTTTGCCACCAACACTGATCCAGTTTGCTGTAAGTGACAAAGCAAATATCACGCTTAGAAAAGTTCTACAAGTTTTCAGTATCCAGGGATTATGTATATTTCCATATTAGTCAGTGCCACAAGTTCTGTCCTTCCTTCCCTCTCAAATCTGAGGAGTTAAAAGAAAATTAAAATCCCATGCTTCATGTAGCTTAAAAAGCACTTTATTCCACACCTTTACTTATTCAATGTCTTTCTAGAAAAAAAGTATTCTTTCTGGTTTTGCTTCTAAATTTTTTTCCAAACAAGCAAAGCCAAATCACAATGAGGAAATACCTGTTCTTTTAAGACGGATCTCCAGAAGAAAGAAGAATGAAACCCTTTAGAATCCTCAGATGGGAAGAGAAAGAAAAGAACCTTCATCTCCCTAGAATTAGGGGGAGAATGGAGGAAGCATAGCTCACTATGGAGGCCAGACTCAACCCCCAGGCAGGATTCCTATTCACAGGGCTTCAAACATAGGCTCTTCCCTCCCCTGACCTAATTTAATATTTTATCAAAAACATTCATAGGTTACAACAATTCCATGGGAAAAAAAGCAAGAAAAACCTTGCACCCTCTCTAAAAATGTACCCCAGGTTTATTTTTTAATTAAAATAATAATAGTGAATTGAGTGCTTAAAATGAACCAGTCACTTTGCTAAGTGCTTAACATATATTAAAGCATTCAATTCTTCCCCATAAACCCTAGGTACTAGTCATTACTCTCATGAGTCTGAGGAAATGAAGCCCAAAGAGGGTAAATAACTTGCTTACCCTCACAGAGGTATCTAGCAATAGAGCCATTTTTCTGTGATAAAAATCTTACTTGTACCATGTTGCCCTTGTTACCCACCAGATATTTGCAAGAAGACTAACTGGGTAAATTTTGCAAGTATTCATTCATTCAACACTGTGCTGGGCTTTGGAAATTCAAGGACAAGTAAATCATTGCCCTTGCCTTCCTAGAGCACATATAGTCCAATAAGAAAGCAAAGCAATAAATAGCACAGCAGACTTACTCTGAATGGTATCAGAGCTCCAACTAGGGACTGGCTTTCAGTCTGGGGACATCTTTTCAGGGAAAGTCACATCTGAATGGCGAGTAATGTAGTGATTAGTAAGTGATATCACAGGTAAATATGGAACATTCATTGAACATACATACTCACCACTGAGAACCCCTTTAACATTACATAAAGTAAATATTTAACCCCCAAATTTAAAACCGAAAGAACAAAGAGAATTCGTGAGAGGTAGAAGGAAGCTTCAGAGGTGACCAGTGACTGAGCAGAGAGAAGAAGGCTGAAATCTATTGTCCGCAGCAGGGGCACAGCAGTGTGAGTTGAGAGGATTTGCTCCATACAACACCGAAAAGGCTCAGACACGGGAACTACTGGGCACCTCTAGGAGCCAATGTACAGACTGGAGCTGAGAACAGGGCTGGTTAAATACTTATAAGAGGGAGGTACAAACTATTGGGTGTTTGATAGGTTACATGGAGAATATAGCCAATATTTTATAATAACTGTAAATGGAGTGCAATCTTTAAAAATTGTATTAAAATATATATGGAGGAAAAACAAATTTTTAAAAAAGAAAAATAAATTTATATGGAGCTTTTAGACCCCTCCTACCCCTTTTACCAGGCTGTACAGCCAGTGAACTATCCCTTCTCAACTCCGAGTAGAAGACAGGAAGTTTACTCCCAGAAAAAGTTGAACCTGATTGGCTCTTAACTCAAACCCCAAGCACAGCAAGGACAAGGTACCATATGGGAAACGGGAGATTAAGTGAAAACCTACATACTGGATAGTGAGGCTTTTGAGCCCTTTTCCCAAGTCTGGAGTTACCCATCCTAGGCCGGAAACTGGAAGATTCTTCTGGAGGAAAACAGAATGGTCCAAGAGAGGAGATCTATGGTTATTGACACTGGAGGTCTACAGGGAGGAGCTGGGTTCCAGCCTAAGGAAGGCCAGTGCTGCCTTGGCACACC
This sequence comes from Balaenoptera ricei, assembly GCF_028023285.1. Classification (NCBI taxonomy): domain Eukaryota; kingdom Metazoa; phylum Chordata; class Mammalia; order Artiodactyla; family Balaenopteridae; genus Balaenoptera; species Balaenoptera ricei. Next base: position 75,613,724 of record NC_082648.1, read on the forward strand.
AAGCTTCTAAGGAGTTTCTAGGGCCCCACTCGTAACTACACACACCCAGTCAGGGATCTCCAAGTATTTGAGGAAGACTTCTAACATGAAAAACAGAACAAAGCAAACAGAAAAAATGTGGGCGACTGTGTTGGACTTGGAAGAAATAGAGATCAGTGCAGTGAGCAGGAAAAAAAACTTCAGGGGAAAAAAACTTTAATAAATAAATTTAGGAAAATGGAATGAGAATATATTTATGAAACAAAACTGGGAAACTAAAAAAATACACACTTTAAGCACAAGGATTTTGTGGTATTATCCTTTTTATCTTTTTCTATTCTAAATGCCCTTTAAGGGCTTCCCTGGTGGCGCAGTGGTTAAGAATCTGCCTGCCAGTGCAGTGGACATAGGTTAGAGCCCTAGTCCGGGAAGACCCCACATGCTGCTGAGCAACTAAGCCTGTGAGCCACAACTACTGAGCCTGCACTCTAGAACCCGCGAGCCACAACTACTGAAGCCTGCACACCTAGAGCCTGTGCTCTGCAACGAAGAGTAGTCCCCGCTCACCACAACTAGAGGAAGCCCGCGCGCAGCAACGAAGACCCAACGCAGCCAAAAATAAATAAATAAAATAAATAAATTTATTAAATAAATAAATAAATACCCTTTAATTTAAAAAAAAAGAGAAAGAAAAGCTAACTAGACTAAATTGAACTTCATTATTAGTGAATATATATATTAATTTTATAGACTTCAACAGAATTATGATAAATTAAGAACAAGGATAAACAGAGCTCACAATTCATATGAAAAATGAACAATCAGAAAATAAAGAAGAGCTCTTGAAATTGAAATGATAGCAGAAAAAAATCAACAGAAGGTTTTAAGACAAAATCAAAGACTCTCCCAGCAGGTAGAACAGGAAGAGGAAGAACTGGAAAATGGAAAAGAAAAGAAAGAAAATAAGAGAATCAAGAATATTCAACAACTGAATGAGTTTCCAAAATACAGGATAGAGCTCCAGCTACCAACTTATGTTTCCTCTTTCCTTTTAAGCAAAACTCCTTAAAGTAGAGCGTTCCTACCAAGGCTTTTGTAAGCCAAAATTGTGTAAAATGAAGAAGCAGTTACCTTAGGATACGTCTTGCTAACTGATGCACAAAATAAATCGAGGTATAGCACAGATGCTCACAGGCCCAGGTCAAGGCTATGGTGGCTTGATGCTGAGATACTGAGTTAGCTTCTGGGAAGGAGCTTGGCGATGCCACTGGCTGCTTGGGGTGAGCTGCCTCTATAACCGCTCACTGCAAAACGGACGCTGAGCGCTATTTTTACTTTTCACCTTTTTTCTGGTGAAAGCAAAAACTCCCTTCTGATTTCTTTCCACTAGTGAAAACAGGTACTAATGTATGTCTTTCATAAAAGCAAAGTGGCATAAACTGAAACTTTCAAAAAGTGGGGGAATCCTGTATTATCATTTCCTTCTCCTCTATCTTAACCCACTCCGATCTCATTTCACTCCAACCACTGACTAAAACAGTTCTTAACAAGATCACCAGCCCTCATAGTACTTCCTTCTCAGCAGCAGATGACAAGAGAGCATTCCCTCCTTGGAAAACTGTCTGCTTGGCTTGTGGAACTCCACATACACCTGCTTTTCCTCCAACATTTCTTGTCACTTCTTCTCAGTCTCTCCTGCTATTTTTCACTCATCTCCCTGATCTCTAAATGTGGGCAGTGTCTCCAGACTCACTCCTTATATCCCTTTTCTTTATAATCTACACTCACCCCCTAGGCTACCTTGTCCAGTCTTATGGTCACACGGACCATCTAGATGCTGCTGGCTTCCACATCTGTATCTCCAGCCCACGGACCTCACCTCAATATGCAGACCTAAATGTCAAACTGCCAGTTTACATCTCGACTTGGATGTGTAACAGGCATCTCATACTTCCAATGCTCAGTCCAAACTTCTAACTTACACTCTCCTCTTTCTCCCAAAAAACAAAGATAAGATCAAACTTCTCCTGTACTTTTCCGCTTTTCAGTTCTTGGCAACTTCTTTTTTTAGGCTCATGCCAAAACTCTGAGTCATCTTCCTTCCTTTTTCTCTCACACCTCAGGTATGGTCTGTCAGCAAATCATAACACCTCCACCTGCAAAACATATGAAGAAGGTAACCACATCTCACATCTTCACTGCCAGTATTCCAGTAGAAGCCACTATTACTTCTCTCCTGATTTGTTGCATCAGCTTCCTGAATGGTACTCTCGCTTCTACCCTTGCTCTCCTTCAGATTATCTCAATATCCCAATCAAAGTGATCCTGTGAAGACATACCTCAGATCATATTACTCCTCTGCTCAAAACCCTCCAATGGCCCTCTTCCTACCCACAAGGTTTTGACATGATCCGAGCCCCAATTGCCTTTAACCTCATCCCCTCCCACTTTCCTATTTGTTTCCTTCACTCTCTCTCTCTCTCTCTCTCTCTCACACACACACACACACACACACACACACCCCAAATCATAGTTCCCTTCCTGGCATAATTTTTTTTCTTAGCATTTATCACTACCTAACATACTTTTTATTTTATTTATCTATCTCTATCATTAGTATGTCTACTCCCTGAGGGCAGGATTTTTGGTCATTGTGTACACTGCTATATCCCCCAAACTTAGAAGAACTCACAAGCATAACAAAGATGTTTATTGATGAATAAAATAATGAAGAAAATAGGGAGCATGAAATGATCAAAGAAATAATTCAAGAAAATTTCTTAGAACTTAAGAACCCCAATTTATAATTGACACCTTGATACAATTGATATCTTGCTGATAAATAAAATAAGACCCACACCAAGATACATTATGAATTCCAAAATGTTAGGGATTCAGAAAAAGATATTAAAACTTCCTGTGAGAAAATAACTGGTTGTATACAGACTGTCCCTGTCTTATGATGATATAATTTTTTGACATTACAATGGTGCAAAAGCAATACACATTCAGTAAAAATCATACTTCAAATTTTGAATTTTGATCTTTTCCTGGACTAGTGATGTGTGGTACAATCCTCTCTCCTGATGCTGGGCAAAGGCAGTGAGCCACAGCTCCCAGTCAGCCATGTGATCATCAAGGTAAACAACCAATACACTTATAACCATACTCTACCCATACAAATATTCTGTTTTTCACTTTCAGTATAGTTTTCAATAAATTACATGATATTCACTTTGTTATAAAATAGGCTTTGTGTTAGATGATTTTTCCTAACCATAAGCTAATGTAAGTATTCTGAGTATGTTTAAGGTAGGCTAGGCTAAGCTGTGATGTTTGGTAGGTTAGGTGTATTAAATGCATTTCTGACTTAGGATATTTTTGATTTACATCATGATGTGACTCCACTGTAATTCAAGAAGACCTGTACAAAGAACTGGGAATAATATTGCCATTAATCTTCTCAGTAGCAATGCAATATACTAGAAAAAAAGGTGGAATGCTTTTAAAATTCTGATAAAATTTTATTTCCAATCAAAAATTTCCTGTCCAAATAAATTATCATTTAAACATGAAGGTTAAATAAAGGCCTTCTCAGGCATTTAAGGTTTTAAAATAAATTACATTCCCTGTATCTTTTCTCAGGAAGCTACTGGAGAATGTGCTTTACCAACATGAGGTTGTACACCAAGGAAAAGGAAGGAATTGGTTCCAGGAAATGGAGAATATAAATAGGAAACACACAAAGAGAATTTAGAGAATAGTGTTGAATATCAGGTCTAAGTGACAACCGGTTCATATTGAAACAAGAGAACACAAGGTTGCAGTAGGCATCGAAAAGGCAAAAAGAGAATTGTTAGATTACCTAACATTTTTTTCTCATATTAAGGGAACTTCTCATACTTTGAGAAGATTTCTATCTTGGCATAGGAAATTAAGTGAACAGAAACAACAACAAAAACAAATCCATGCAATTTTAAACTCCAGGAAAAACAAAAATCTTCAGGGGGAAAAAAAGATAAAATCATTCTTACCGGTTTTGCTGGGATATGTAGCATTTGTAGTCATGATCATTTAAATTCTGTTTATTGAATTAACCAACAATTGTCACACATACACTGGAGAGGGAAAATATCTTAGCCTTAAGCACTCTAGAAAAATAGGGTCTGATAAAGGGATAAAGATACTGAGGCTTTATTGGGGAGGTACAAATCCAGGTCAGTGAGAGACAGAAATAAATAAAGCAAAGCAATAAGAATGGGAAACAGTAAAGGCCATTTGTTATGTGCTGTCTTCTCATTGGTCAAAATTCACCCACAGATATTATTCTCCTTCATTTCCGAGTTGGGTAATCTGGCCCCTCCAGCAGCCGCTAGGCTGCTAGTTGAATCTGGTGGTCCCTGGAGTTTTCCATGAGGGGCAAAGCAGGAACAAACTTGTAGTATGGTTTGCATGATTAACCTATGTTCACATATTATAAACTAAGTTTTATGTAGACTGAGTGAAAATCTTATATGCAAAGAAAAAGAGCAGTGGCCTCTCAGCAGAGATGTCAGCCTCCAGAAGAGCCGAATTTGCAGAGATTGAGGGTGTGGCTGGAAATGATTGGAGATAAGTCTGGGGATGTAGGTTGAAGGTAATTATAAGCCATGCTAAAGACTCTGAAATAGATCCTGCAGGACTTGAGGAGTTAGTGAAGAGTTAGCAGGAAAGAAATATGAAACTTGCATTTTAGAAAGAGCATAATGGCTGTACTGCAAAGGATACATTAAATGAAGAAAGTCCTAGAGGCAGAGAGTCCCTTTAAGAAGCTGATGAGTTAGAGTCTGTCATACAGAGTGAAGTCAGAAAGAGAAAAACAAATACAGTATGCTAACACATATATATGGAATCTAAGGGAAAAAAAAAAAAAAAAAAGTCATGAAGAACCTAGTGGCAAGACGGGAATAAAGACACAGACCTACTAGAGAATGGACTTGAGGATATGGGGAGGGGGAAGGGTAAGATGTGACAGGGTGAGAGAGTGTCATGGACATATATACACTACCAAATGTAAAATAGATAGCTAGTGGGAAGCAGCCGCATAGCACAGGGAGATCAGCTCGGTGCTTTGTGACCACCTAGAGGGGTGGGATAGGGAGGGTGGGAGGGAGGGAGATGCAAGAGGGAAGAGATATGGGAACATATGTATATGTATAACTGATTCACTTTGTTATAAAGCAGAAACTAACACATCATTGTAAAGCAATTATACTCCAATAAAGATGTTAAAAAAAAAAAAAAAGAAGCTGATGGAATAGTCATGTAGAAAGATAAAGGTCTGAATTAAGTATAGTGGAAACGGGGAGAAGATATATCCACCCGTTGTGCAGGATCTGTAGACCAATTGGGACCCACCTCCCCTATGAGCCGTAAGGGAGAGGAACAGAAAGAAGCCAGTTGCTCCACATAGAAATCAAACATATGGCATTACTCTTGGGAATGTCATCCTAACTCCCCTTTCTACATAATCTACTGTGAAACTCTCCAAGAGAGGTTTCTATTACCGCAACACATCTATCGTGCAGTCTACCCACTGCAGTCACAGTTACTTCTTGAATATTTTAAGTGAACATTTATGATGAATGCAATCACACATTTCTAAATTACTAAGTGGGAGTAAGTTCCTGTGAAAAGTGACCTCTTAAAGGAAGGAGTAGTTTTAAATGCTAACTCCGCCTCATGCGCCATTTCTTCTCTATAAAAAACTCTTGCTCTAACCCATACTGAGAGTGCTGTTTATGGCCTAATCATCTCTGTCTGTACGTCAGTATCTCCTCCTCTTCTGCTCTCAGCAGTTACAGCTTCTTCTCCTTTCATTCCGTCGTTCATGCTGCCACGTTTCTCTGCTACAATCCCCATTAACTTGTATTATTCACTAATCAAAACTCTTCAGGCTTTTTCCCTCCCTGTGAAATAAATACATGCATGCTGTGTACTGTACTTTCCACATCTTATCCCCACTAATTATCTCAACAATTTAGAAAGTTGAATCATTGCCCCTGTTCTGTAGATAAAAAGAGCAAAGGGGAAAAAGCAGTTTCTCAATCAAAATTGAATAGCTTGGGGCTTCCCTGGTGGCGCAGTGGTTGAGAATTCCAATGCAGGGGACACGGGTTCGAGCCCTGGTCTGGGAAGATCCCACATGCCACGGAGCAACTGGGCCCATGAGCCACAATTACTGAGCCTGCGCGTCTGGAGCCTGTGCTCCGCAACGGGAGAGGCCGCGAAAGTGAGAGGCCTGCGCACCGTGATGAAGAGTGGCCCCCGCTTGCCACAACTAGAGAAAGCCCTCGCACAGAAACAAAGACCCAGCACAGCCATAAAATTTTAAAAAAATAAAAAATAAAAAAAAAGACTACAGCTTAAAAAAAAAAAAAATTCAATAGCTTTCCACTTTTTCCCCCTACTTTTATTTAGGTTGTTATCAAAGGGCCTTTAAAAACTGCACACTCCAACTCTGTCTTCCATTAATCTCACTGGAAATGTGGTTCTTAAGTGGAGGGATTTATGAACTGCGCTGGAACCCCTCCTGGTATCCATGGGTAGGCTACATGTATTTAAACCCCTAAAAATGTATATAAAATTTTGCATTTTTATACGGTCATTTTTTGGGAGGGGAATTCAAAGTATTTATCAAATTTTTAAAAGTATCCATATCTTTGAAAAAAGGAAGAACACTACTTTGCAGGAAGTCCCAGCTCTAGGAGATCGGACTACTTTCTCCCCACTCTGCTCCTTCTCTGCTTCTTCTTTTTTGCCTTGGATATTTCCACTCATACAAAGTTAACTTTCTTCCAATACCAGGCTCCAATCTCTCTTCCTCTATGTAGTTTTTGTAGATCACTGAAAGCCAAATTGTCCTCTGAACTGTTAGCACTCGTGTCCTATATAACAAATTTAGTAATTAATAATACACCACCCTGTGGCGTTGCTTGGATTTTTGTATATCTGGTTATTAGGTAACTCTGTTTTATTGTTACTTGCTTCATCATTTACATTTTAAGAATCTCTAGCATCTTAGACCTCCTCATAGTCTTCATAGCGTCTTGCCCAGAGCTCCACCCAGCATAAATGTTCAATAAATATGTGTTGCTATGGTTTGAAGCTAGTATCTTACTTTTCATAAAAGTGCAAGCATTACTCAGGCGCTTATTAAATGTCTATAATGCACCAGGACCTATCATGGAGGTGGGCAGATGGGAGTACTCCCCATCCAAGGCAGTGAGAGAACCATTTGCCCAGGGCTCTATACTCACAGTGGGCTTCACCATGATCGGAGGGTGGAGGTCATGAGAGAGGGGCCATGCCCTATGAGATGTTTAAGAGGTACAAAAGACAGAACTTAGTGACCCACTGGTTGAGGACAGGAAGGGAAGAAGAACTGAGGATACAAGAAACAGAGAGAAACCGATTGCCCCTCAAAAGGACCAATCACATGGCGGAGGTGAAGCCAATCAGTCTTCCCTTTATTACACAGAGAAAAATCTAAAAATCTGCATTCGCTTATGATCACTCAACAAATATCTATGTGAGGTTTATTGTGAGACATAGGGACACACTGAGGGGACTGCAATTTTTAAATATACCTCAGTTTTAACGTACTAGTGAACAAAGGGACTTCTAAGAGCTTCGTTTCTATCTGTGAGGGCCACATCAACTTACTAGGTACATCTCACACTAGCAGCTGTGATGAAGAATACTGTACTCCTTACCATCAAGATACTTCAAATATAGTTGGTGAAAAAAAGGTACACAAATATGGACCAACAAGACAGCAGATACCAGAATGCTAAATGAAAATATACAAAGACACTAAGTGAATTTGCTATTCCTTAATTATTAAAATTCTGAGTTTTTTAATGGTGTCATGAAAATTTTATTGCCAAAAAAAGCCCCAAAATATTTATTTGGTAATACTATGACACATTGTCTTCCAGATTATATCTGAGAAAAATTCATCAGAAGCATTTTTCACTATTGGTTAGCACCCCTGGCATCAAAATGGCTCTAAGAGGAAAAACAAAGTCAAATCAGCAAAGACTGTAACACAGGCTATCAGTATTGAAGTTCACAGAGGATGATAATATTCAAAAAGTTAATTTAATTATATTTCAGATTACTTGAACTTTTAGAAAGTCTCCTGTAGCAATGTTTTCATTGTCTGAGATCCAGGAACATATAATTAGACAGACTAATTTCATTGGAAATGAGTATTTCAAATGGCATTATATAAATAAGTTTTAAATTTATTATTCTTTATTAAAGTAACTTTTTCAGAAAAAAAACTTTAATATTCCAAGTAGACTTTTATCAATAGTTTTCCTTTGGATAAAAACATCTTTTAATTATTTTGAGAAAAGATCATTTTAAAAGTTAATAAATGCTCAGTATAAAAACTTTAAATATGGCCAAAAAGCATGGAGTATAGAGTAAAATGCATCCCTCTCTCCAGCCCCATCCCATGATTGCAGCTTAAAAACAACTCCATAAAAGTAGCCAAGGCTATATTATATTCTTAGATTTATTACCTATACAAATATAAACACAGATATGTCTATTATTTTTTTCTACGTGAATGGAGTCTTAGTGTATATATGCTTTTATAATTTTATTTTTCCCTTTAATAATATTTCCTGATCATCATTCCATATTAGTAGACTTAGAGCTGCCTCACTCCTTTTAATGGCAGCATGATATTCCCTTGTTTGAAGTGCCATGATTATTTAACTAGTCCTTTATTAAGGGACATTTAATTTATTTCAAATTTTCTCTATTAAAATAGCAAAGCAATGGCAGTGCTATATAAATATCTGTGCATTTTTACATATGTATATTTTAAGGTAAATTTCTAGAAGTGAGTTCACTGCCTTTAAGTGCATTTTAAATTTTGATAGATTATTGCAAAATTGCCCTTCATAATTATTGTGCCAATTTACAGTCTCACCAATAATGTATGAGAGCCATGTATAATAACAATTCCACCAAAAATATATGAAAGTCCCCTACTAATACCTTTTTGAAACACAAATCTGATAATGTAGCTCAAAAAATCTTCAAAGTTACTCAGTTTCTACAAAATAGAGTTCAAAATCTTTAGGATAAGGTTCATGACCCTCTCCAATTTCACCCCAGCCTAATTTTTGAAAAATATTATCTCCTTCCACTTAGTTGAGGTGAAATTGAAGAGGGTCATGAATCTTATGCTTGGAAGTCTATTCTCTAGGGGAAAAAATTCACTTTTTCTATAGCCAAACCATTTCAAGAAAGCATCATACTTTCCTGTCTCAGGGCTTTGCTTGTGCTACTTCATTTTCCTATGATTCATTCATTCATTCATTCACGGCTGCCGAGCTCTCCATGATCTGTGTCTGGCTACCTCTCCAAGTTCATCGTTCTTCCTCTCTGTTCTATGGCACGTCATGCATGCTTCCATCTCGTGGCCTTCGGACTTGCCAAGTTTTCTGCTTAGAACTTTCTTCCCTAGAGAATGGCGTTAACTCACTCTCTCACTTCATTCACACCTCTTCTCAAATGTTTGCTCCTCAAAGGGACCTTCCCTGATCAACCCATCCAAGATAGCAACCCCCGTCCCTCTCTAACCTCTTACTCTGATTTATTTTTCTGCATGACATTTGCCATTACTGGAAATTTTGTCTATCTTCTGCCTTCATTCTTATGGTTCATATATATATATATATTATTATAGTTCATATATATTCATATATATTAACTATTTTAATGTTATAATCTCTTACTATGAAAACAAATCCAATGAAATGTAAGTGTCATGAGGACATAGACTTTTTGATTTGGTTCACTGCTCTTTCTCAATGCCTAGAATGATGCCTGGCATACAGTAAGCATTTAATGAAAACTAAATAAGTAACTCAGCAAATATATTGAGCTTTGTATTGTCCCAAGCATTCTCCTAGGATAGGAAAAGATAAATAAGACTGATTGTGGTTAAGGCAAGTATGTAAAAAGTACTGTGTAGTGTGATGCATGTCATAGCAGAGGCAAACTAGAGGTGGATTCTTAGAGGACAGAGGAAGGTAGGTAATCTCTGCGGCTAGAAATCAGGGATTGCTTCAAAGACTACCCCTTACTCCTTCTTCATGATGACTCAAATGTCAACCCCTCTGGGAAATCACTTTCTTCTGATTCCCCAAGCTCATCAGCCCACCTCCTAAGCCCCCTCTTGACATTACTTCCCATGTCCCATCCAAACCATATTTATCACTTCTTTATATTCTTATATTTTTTGTTCATAGAACTGATGGAACATTTCACACATACAGGTATCTCTTGCTATCTGAATTCTCACCACCCGTATGTTTGCCCAGATGAACGGCAAACTTTTTTTACACAAAGTTTACTGTATATATTACAAATCTACTTTATTAAATATGCCTGACACACTAGTGAAAATGTTAAAAGTACACAATATTGTAAGCAAGAGGACATGTCTTACCTGGATCTCCAGCCTCCCTTTGTTTAAACCTGTTATAATCATCTTCCCCACATTTTCAGGGAAAATGTTTTCTTAGAAAGTTGAAAAGGCTGTAGAGAAATTAGATGAATCTAAGAGCTCAAGAACAGCCATATATCTGAAGGAAGATAGAAATGTGAACACGTATATCAAAACAAAATCTTGGCCATGCACATGTCACCATTACCACATAAGAATTTTTCTAAGTATTGTTAGCTTTAGAAAGTTTCATCATGTCACCCAAGCACTAGACATTATCTTTTGACAACTAGAGGTTTCTTGGTGTAATAGATTAATAGTTTTGGTGTGTTACCTTTGAACAGCATGTTAAAATAGAAGACATTGAATATCCTCAAGTACTAGAAAAGAATTAAGAAAGAAGGGAATTGATTCAATGAAGGAATGGAATTTACAAGTCCACTATAAGCCAAAAGATTTAAGTGTATGTAACACTGCATAATTTGACGATCATAGGTGAAACAATTTCCACTTATAGTGAGGTTGCAATTAAATGGTTTATTCTACAGATAAATTTCAATGGTAAACAGGAATAAAGATGCAAACGTAGAGAATGGACTTGAGGACACAGGGAGGGGGAAGGGTAAACTGGGATGAAGTGAGAGAGTGGCATGGACATATATACACTACCAAATGTAAAATAGATAGCTAGTGGGAAGCAGCCGCATAGCACAGGGAGATCAGCTCGGTGCTTTGTGACCCCCTAGAGGGGTGGGATAGGGAGGGTGGGAGGGAGACGCAAGAGGGAAGAGATATGGGGATATATGTACATGTATAGCTGATTCACTTTGTTATAAAGTAGAAACTAACACACCATTGTAAAGCAATTATACTCCAATAACTATGTTAAAAAAATGCAAAAAAATTTTTTTTCAATGGTAATAAAAGTGTCACATTGATTTCAAAAGAAGAGGAAAAATTGCAAGGACATTCAAATACATTCAAAGATAAGATTTTAGATGGATATTGTGAAGACAACATTAAACTAATACCTTTGAAAACCACAAGGCCCTTAGAGAAATGGTGAAGAGTGAATTACATTATATACAAATCATAAAGAATGATAAAGAAAATATTTAATTACTTGAGACGGAGCTATTAAAGTCAATCAAAGCATACAAAAGAAGTATACAAAGAAGAAAAATCTTGCAAACAAGATTATATTGATAGTAGACCAAGTTCTTAGACATTCTTTTAGTGCTGTGATTACAGTACTAATATCTTAGTGGTTTTTTTGCCTTCCATAACAATTCACTTTTATAACCTGTGGATCAATGTACCATCTCAACATGCAATATCTTGTGCAGAGGTCTGATGCAGGTAACACAGCTTTGATGGAGAATTTATGAGAGATATTTGGTATCTTCATTGGCCTGGATTATTAGAAAACAAAGTTGAGGCACAGATTAAGTGCTAATATTTTTAATGGATATGAAATACCAGGGCAGCATGAGTAAGGGAAAAGGGAAGTGAGACAGTGAACAATCAAAAGGAATACAGGTAATGTATTACCATGCTAGCCACTGATGTAAACTGTGTTACAAGAAGACACATGCAGTTGCTAGGTAGGATCCTTTAGGACACATTATGTAACATGATATGACAGGACTTTAGGCTCTACAGAGAAAACTTGTCTTGGAGTCGTCCACTGGAAAGAGGAAGGGAGCTAAAATTTATTTTTCTAGGTCTTTCCCATCCCTTGTCTCCCAGTGGGCTCTGAGTTTCATCACCTGTCCTAATCATATGTCTTATATCTTTATCAAGTGTTAACTTTTTATTAAGACATGTGATTGGTTGGCATCAAGCAGAATAATGATGTAGCCCATGAGTGTCAGGAAGTGCCGAGAGAAACTGAGGAGGCACGTGAAATGTGTCCTACACAATATCAAAAAGATTCAGATTCATCAGGCAGGGTGGAAGATAAGAATCAGAATAAGAAGGAGTGAACATTACAAGAAGCTGGTTTGGCCATTTCCTGCTGACTTGCAAGGTTTTGAAGAAATGGTGCAAAGCAAAAATCTTAGACCATGCTAAAGAAGTTGGGTTTAGTGGACAGTGAAGATACTGAAAATGATAAAGATATTGTTAGTATCACAAGGACAGAACTTATACCTAAAGAACTCATTCAAGTCAGTGCTCATCATTGGTTGTCTACTGGGGAAAGAGGAAGAGGAGGAGCCATGAATATTCAATGCCAGAACTTTAAAAGAACAGAACAATTGCCATTGCAAGTGAATGTGGCCAGCACGTGTGTAGAAGCATCCCATTCAAAAACGCAGTCATCAGCACAGTCACAGGGTTTCAGGAGCCATCCACACCAATCGCTGTCAATTTTGAGTTGGTTGTTTTGTGCCACTGTTTCATCTAAGACTTCAGACAGTGGTTCATAGTTGCATGTTTCCAGTGTCTCCAATGTCAAGAAGGACATAGTCTGTCCACAATTCCCTGGCCCTGGACATAGGTAAACCAGTCATATTCTGTTCCACCACTCCTCTCCCAGCACATTCCTTCACCCTCACTCACCACCAAATAGCAATAGTGACCACACCTCCATTTCTCTCTTCTCCTCACACCACCAACCCCACAATTCTTCAATCAGTAAGTACTTACTTTAAAATGGACTCATTTTATTTTGCTAATCGTTATTTGAATTCATTGTGTAACTTTAACAAATTTCATTGTTTCTCTACATTGTACTGCATGTCATTTCAGGAGGAAATTATAAGCCATATCTGATACTGTACATTATTATTGCATTGTGGATTCAAACCTATACACTAATGACTGATTAATTTTTAGATAATTAGATTGGTGATTTTTTAAATGCTTTATATCATGCAAGAAATCTCAGAGTTTGTATTTAAAACTGTGATAGGGTATTTGAAGAAATAGGATGCACTGGTAATGTATTACTTTTTCCATTTAAAACAATGAAATAAAATATAAGCTCTATTTACCAAAACCTTATGCAACACGTCAAAAATGCATTTGATTACCATATGATCCAGCAATTGCACTCCTTCATATTTATCCAGAGGGGGTTAAAAACCTATGTCCAGATGAAAACCTGCACGTGGATGTTTACGGCGGCTTATTCATAATTGTCAAAACTTGGAAGAAACCATGATGACCTTCAGTAGGTGAATGACTAAACTGTGGTACATCCAGACTATGGAATATTATCCAACTCTAAAAAGAGAGCCATGAAAACACATGAAGGAAACTTAAGTGAAAGAAACCAATCTGGAAAAGCTACATACTGTATGATTCCAATGATATAACATTCTGGAAAAGGCAAAACTATGGAGACAGTAAAAAAATCAGTGGTTGCCAGGGGTTGAGGAGGTGAGTGATAAATGGGCAGAGCACAGATTTTTATGACAGTGAAAATACTCTATATGATTCCATAATGATGGATACATTTGTCCAAACCCATAGAATGTACAACACAAAGAGTGATCCTTAATGTAAACTATGGTCTTTGAGTGATTATGATGTGTCAATGTAGGCTCATCAGTTGTAATGAATGTACCACTCTGATGGGGGATGTTGATAAAGGGGGAGGTTATGCATGGGGGTAGGCAGGGGATATATGAGAAATCTCTGTACCTTCTCCTCAGTTTTTCAGTGAATCTAAAACTGCTAAAAATCTGAATAAAAAAAGAGCTTTTTAAATATGAAAAAGCATACAATTTGGATAACAAAGGATTCCATATATGTGTATGTATGGCTCATATGCATATGTGTTTATACATATTTGTACTTATATACATGTATATATAAATATATATGCACTTATGTATGTGTATATAAATATCTGTGTGTTTTTTTGTGTGTATGTATACATACATCTCTTTTCACCATCCTGAGATGAAAAGAATCAGAGTCATGGAGGCGGACAGATCCAGCACTGAATTCCAGCTTCCTCACACACTAGCTGACCCCCTCAGTTCTTTTCTTTTTTTTTTTTTAATTTTTATTTATTTATTTATTTATTTATGGCTGTGTTGGGTCTTCGTTTCTGTGCGAGGGCTTTCTCTAGTTGCGGCAAGCGGGGGCCACTCTTCATCGCAGTGCGCAGGCCTCTCACTTTCGCGGCCTCTCTCGTTGCGGAGCACAGGCTCCAGACGCGCAGGCTCAGCAATTGTGGCTCATGGGCCCAGTCGCCCAGCGGCATGTGGGATCTTCCCAGACCAGGGCTCGAACCCGTGTCCCCTGCATTGGCAGGCAGATTCTCAACCACTGCGCCACCAGGAAGCTCTCCCCCACCCCCACCCCAACCCCAGTTCTTAAGTGATAAAATGGCTGTGCAATATAACGTCTACCTAGTAATTTTTCCGTAAGGATTAAAGTAATAAAGCATACAAATGCCCTAGCAAAAGGGCTAGCAGATAGTTTGGTGGTCAATAAATTTTAGCTTCCTCCTTGTATATACTTATGACACTCTCACTAAACTGTGAATTCCTTGAATCCAGGATTAGGGCACATTTATTTTTGTGTTTTCAGTACCTGCCACATACTAAGTAAGCCCTCAGTAAGTATTTGTTGAATACTGGAGAAATACGTATGAGGGCTATTAAGAACTAAAGTACTAGTCACTAAAGGATTTTGAAGAGCTTTCTCATTTCCTTCCCATCACATCTAAAGTCACTGTTGGAAACTTATTTTAAGGCTGTCTGTAATTTTTCAAGAAGATATTAGAGAGAAAAGTTTTCCTTTTCTTGGGCTTTTCAAATTTATTTTCTATCTGACAGTTTTCTAAGTAAAAGTTACTGCTCTTTACGGCAGTTTTATTTAGAAGTGGCAATTTCTATATCCTTTGAGGGAGAATGATCTGTTTTGCATTCCATAGGAATAGAATAAAATCAAATTAAAATGCAGACTAAGGGACTTCCCTGGTGGCACAGTGGTTAAGAATCCGTCTCCCAATGCAGGGAACATGGGTTCAACCCCTGGTCCGGGAAGATCTGCATGCCGCGGAGCAGCTAAGCCCACGGACCACAACTACTGAGCCTGCACTCTAGAGCCCGTGCTCCACAACAAGAGAAGCCACTGCAATGAGAAGCCCTCGTACTGCAACGAAGTGTAGCCCTCGCTAGCCGCAACTAGAGAAAGCCCGTGCACAGCAACGAAGACCCAACACCGCCAAAAATAAATTAAATAAATAATTTTTTTTAAAAAAAGGCTAGATCTTGGAATTAAATAAAAATTTTCTGATTCAGTCTTTTACCTTTGCAATTTACTCATAGAAAAAAATTTTCTTATACTCAAAAGTTTATGTTATCAATTTTCATCATTATTATTTGTTTTTAACAAAATAGACCTTTTATTCTTTTCCTATTTACTACCCTTTGGTGCATCTGGCTTCCCACTTGTTAAGAAAATGGGCAGAAGATGCTATTGAACTATCATGTATTTCCCAAACATAGGCCTTAATTTCAGCTGTACCCATGCAAGGACAAAAATAAAACCCTAGTAAATGTGAAACATCTGATCATCATAGCTTTGAAATTGGCCAGATCACAATCAACTGGAACTTCCTTCTACCTAATTTTAATTCCATTTGAGAATTACCCATGATAATTTGACCCAGGTCTCTTCACAAAGTAACATTATCTTCGAGTTTACAATTTAGTTAACCTCTTGTGATTAGAAAAGGGAGTATTTCAAAACTCCCACTTGATTACTCTGAGCTGTGACGGTTTCCTTTGCATGGGTTAAGCTTGTCTTACTCACATTTAACATGGCAAATTCAGTGTGACCAAAGCAACCCGATGTAAAGTCTTCACAGAAAAAAATACCATGAAGGAGTTTTATTGAAATCATACTCTGCATCACACTGGCAGAATCGTAATTTTTAAATCAAAACTACTAAATAACTGAGAGACAGTTTTGACCAAATTCAAATCAAAGAATGAATGAATGAAGAATCATTTAAAAACCTACAAGATGCTGACTTCCCTGATTGAATAAACATTAATAGCTTACTTCCTTAAAATCAGAGAATGAAAAATATTAAAATTAAATCTGGTAATAACTTTCAAAATCTGAGCTAGAGCTCAGAGTAATGAAATGGGAAGTTTGAAATATGTTTTCTAATCACAAGAGGTGAACAAAATTGCAAACTCTAAGATAATGTGGCTTTTTGAAGAGACTTACATCAAACTATCATGAAATTAAAATCAGGTAGAAGCTTGAGTATCATTCTGCTAAGTCCTCATGCATTGTAGTATATCTAAAAGTTATCATATGTGATTTTAAATGTGATGTTTGTTTGATCATTAGAAGCAGAAGAAACATTTAAAACACGAAGTTCAGTAACTGGGGGGGATGTTTAGAACTCTTTTCTTTCACAGGTTTAGGCAAAGCTAGAATATAATTTTCTAGTTCTACTTTAAATACTTTCTGAAAATAACAATGATAAATAAAATAATTTTTTGAAGTTTTAGGATATAATATTTAGAGATTCTGTAAACTTCAATTAAAGTTCATACTTAAGCTATTATGAAAAAAATCTTTTTGACTTTTCCACAATTAGAAATACCTACTCAGTGCAATTCTTGTAGCCCTAAGACCATAAGCTCCAAGAGGACAGGGCCATGTCTATTTTGTTTCTGGCTCTATCCCCAAAAAAGAGTGTAATGCTGGCTCATTTAATGTACTTAACCAGTATTTGTTGAATGGATGAATACCGTAATTGTGTACATGTACTACTACAAACAGATCCCATTAATTTACTAATAATAGCTCCCATTTGTTCAGTCATTCAAAACGAACTTAACAAATATTTGTTGAGGGCTTCTATGTACCAGTGTCTGTTCTAGGCACTAGGGATCCAGTTATGAACAAAGCAGACAAAAAGAAATCCTTGTCCCATGGTGCTTACCTTCTAGCAGGAGGAGACAACCGATCAATGCTATAACTAAGTAAAATACATAGCGGGTTAGTTGGTGATACGTATTTAGTAGAAAACTAAACAGGGAAGGCAGACAAAGGGTATCAGTTGGCAGGGAGAACTTTCTGGACTGTTTAAGGCACAGCAAGGGGAGGCCAGGGAGGCCGCAGCAGATAGAATCAAAGCAGGGGGGGAAGGTAAGAGAAATCATGCCTCCCATTAGGAAGCTTTTACTCTGAGTGAGATGGGGAACCATTGGCAAGTGTTGAGCAGAGAAGTGAAACCATCCAACTTACATGACAACAGGGTCAACCTGGCTGCCGTGTTGAGAACAGAATGAGGCAGGGCTGGAGCAGAAGCAGGGAGACCAGGGAGGAGGCTATGTCAACAATCCGGCGAGGTGATGATGCTTGAATTTATTGTTCATCATGTGCCAGATGGTGTGAGAACTGCTTTATGGGTTTAATATTTACATATTCTATTCCCTAATCCCCACAAACTTCTGAGGTGAATTATTATACTGCCATTTTTTGGATCAGGAAACTGAGGCTAACAATGTTTGACTTGCCCCAAATCACCCAGCGAGCAGGTGGCAGATGTAGGATTCAAACATAAGTCTGTCTGTTAATGACCCCACTGCAGTTCCACCCTAAGTTGTTTTTTTTTTTTTAAGATTTACGAATTATTTATTTATTTATTTATTTATTTATTTATGGCTGTGTTGGGTCTTCGTTTCTGTGCGAGGGCGTTCTCTTGTTGCGGCAGGTGGGGGCCACTCTTCATCACGGCGCGCGGGCCTCTCACTATCGTGGCCTCTCTTGTTGTGGAGCACAGGCTCCAGACGCGCAGGCTCAGCAATTGTGGCTCACGGGCCCAGCTGCTCCACGGCATATGGGATCTTCCCAGACCAGGGCTGGAACCTGTGTCCCCTGTGTTGGCAGGCAGATTCTCAACCACTGCGCCACCAGGGAAGCCCCCACCCTAAGTTTTCATACGTATTTATCAAATGCTTAGTAATAATTAGCATCATTATATCCAGAGATTATGAGAATACCCACTTTAGGGGTGAGGTGGTATTAATAAGAAGAAACCAACCCATCCTTCCAGCTCTGTCCTCGGTTTCTCTGTGCTGGGAACCCCCTACACCAGCCAAACCAACTGACTTATTATCTCCCACATATTTCTTGAACTTCCCCAATCTTAAAAATTTAGAATTTAAAGAAAACTTAGCCAACCTGACACTCAAAACAGAAGCCCTGTCTACAGCAAGTCTGATAATTAGGTCTGGTCTCTGCATATTTCCAGGTGACAGATAAGGTGTTCATTGCTGGCTGTACCTGTTCATGTACTCATTTCAGACAGCACCTGGGGAATCCCAGAGGTTCTTGCAATCCATCTTGCAAAGAGTTGGCCACATTAAAAGTTTGGTTATAGGGCAATAGCATTCATATTATAGAACATTTCTCATCAGCCAGGCCTCTTATTATAAAAACAAAACAAAACCACGTGGCGCTAAAGAAAACTGGGGTTTCCCGGTGGCTCAGTGGTCAAGAATCCGCCTGCCAATTCAGGAGACACGGGTTCAAGCCCTGGTCCAGGCAGATCCCACATGCCACGGAACAACTAAGCCCGTGCGCCACAACTACTGAAGCCCACGTGCCTAGAGCCCGTGCTCCACAACGAGAGAAGCCACCGCAGTGAGAAGCCCGTGCACCACAACCAAGAGTAGCCCCCGCTCACCGCAACTAGAGAAAGCCCACGTGCAGCAATGAAGACCCAACTCAGCCAAAAATAAATAAATAAATAAATTTATTTATTAAAAAAAAAAACAGAAAAGAAAAGAAAAAAGAAAACTGGGACTTAGGGTAAAAAAGAAACCAAAATCCTGCTTCTCTTGATATTAGAATGCTAGGATTTGTTGGCTTGAGTTCCCAAATTTGATATTTAATTGTTAATTTTCACTTTTGTCTGTAACTCATAAAGGAAGTCACTGTTTGAGGGACAGAAAATAGAACCATGAGTTATACTATTAGAGTCTCAGTCCTGCATTCACTACCATCCAGATGCTGGTTTCAGGAAGTGGCTGACAACCACCTTATTGCTGTGGACAATCTGTCTATTCTATGGCGACACTTTAAATTCAACCCCAGGAAATGGACTAGGATGGAGGCGAAAAGAAAATCACAGTAGATAGGACACTTTGAGAAGTCTGCCTGTTGACCTGGCACTGTGGGTCCCTGGATGGAGATAAACAAACCCTCAGCTATCAAAACCATTATCTGAGTTTGATAAAAACACAACACAAGAGGTAAGAGTCAGGAGATATGACGAGACTGCTATCGGTTCTTCCACTTTTTATAGTGCTTCAGATAGTGACAGTGGATTTATGGTTATAAAAGCCCCTCATTTCTTTAAAATTCCATCTTGTTCCATTCCCTGGCTCCAATGCCTGAATGCCAAAAACTTTGGAAGAACAGGATTAGAGCATAATTAACTGGCGAAGTTTAACACAAAAACTTGGAACAATTGCCTCCATTCTAGCCGCACAAATGACTAGAAAACCCAAGTCGACTACTCATTGCCTTAATTCCTGCACATATGAGGTTAAAATTAAAGCATATCTGCTTACACCTAAGGATCTTTTAAAAGTCAATTTTACACTTTCCCTGTGTATTAGCATGAAAAGTTTCAGGCATACTGAACAGAACTGAGCCCTGACTAGAAGTCTAAGTTACTAAAATAAAGAGCTTTGTATGGTGGCTTCTCACATTATTAATACAACAACGTCGTCTAACAACTCTTTCCTTGAAACTTCATTCCAGGCTACTGCCTGAGTCATAAGTGAAAAACACAGTATGGTCCTCAGGCCGGCTCTGAGGCAACTTCTCTAGAACAGGATGTGCTTCTTCCTTGAGGTGACAGGTTACATACTGCAAGTTTTTTTCAACCCTATTGAAAACATCTCATTTGCTGCCAAGCTATATGTAAGGGAAAGAAGCACGGTCTGCCCTCAGAGGCTCCCTGGAGACTGAAACCAGAGAATAGCCGGACATACACGCAGTATGAAAAGCCTAAATTAAACAATGGCTTTACAAGAGCACCTTCCCATGTGACTTTGAATCAGAGTAAAGGGAAGTTCATGAAATCAAAGCAGTAAAAGGGATCTTTATTTGGAAAGTACTCATTAACTCAGCAAAGCAAAGCTTTAAGAATTAGATCTGGGAGGAAAATCCTCCTGGCAATGAAACCAGGGCTTTGATTTCTACTGGCTCATAAAATAAATAATAATATCCACTTACAGTTCTATATTACCTTTCAATTTACGAAGTGCTTTCCCATACTTTATTTTATCTTCACAACATTCTTGTGAGGTATTGAATTATGATTATTCTTTCATGGGTTAGGAAATTGAGGCTCGGTGAGCAGACAGGATTTCCTCAAGGTCACATAGTTATTAGGAAGCAAAGCCCAAACTGAAATGTTGGTCTCCAGACTCCCACTTCGGAGCTCTTGCTCTGTTGCCTCTGTAAAGGTAGTAAGCCATAATTCCAGATTATCATATCTAGTTATAGTTAACTGGGGGAATTCTAAAAGGCCACTGGTTACCCAATAGCTTGAAAAAAATAGGCCAGAATGGGAAGAAAGCAGACTTACAAACTGCTTTATATATGTTCCCTATGACAATGGCAAGAATCCAAGGTACATTTTGAGGTCAAACAAAACTAAAATAAACTTTATTTTTGAACTTCATAATAATGATATCAAAGGCTGAAACTACTGCATCAGAAGTTCTGCCAGTTGAAAAAAAGAAAAGTTCCCTGACTAATTTATAAACTTTAAAAGGTTTTCTAAGGTTCTCTCTCAAGTGAATTAAACACTGATCTGACGGTGAAAATACTTGAAACTGACTTTTGGTACCTGGAGTTGGGTTTTCTTTCTTTCTCTCTCTCTTTCTTTCTTTCTTTCTAACAAACTTGAGACGACGTAAGGCAGAGAACTATGGTAGAAGGGCAATGCTTTGGTGACCAGGGAGGCTGGCCTTTGAATCCTGGCTCCAGCTAAGTGACCTGACCAGTCTATTTAACTACTGAGGGCTTTATCTATAAAATGGAAGCAAAACTATTATTGTTTGGTGGCTTAGTCAGCTAGGGCTATGCTATGACAGAACACTCCAGAGTGAGTGGCCTGAACAGCAGACAATTGTTTTCCCACAGTTCTGGAGGCTGGGAAGTCTAAGATCAAGGTGCCAGTGAGGTTGGTTCTTGGTGAGGACTCTCTTCCCGGCTTGTAGATGGTCACCTTCTGGTTGTGTGCTCACATGACCTTTCCTGGGCATGTGTGCACAGATACAGGAAGGAAGTGAACTCTCTGGTGTCCCTTCTTACAAGGGCACTAGTCTTATCACATGACCTCACCCTCATGACTTCATCTAAACCTACTTACCTTCCAAACGCCCCACCTTCTAATACCATCACACTGGGGGTTAGGGCTTCAACATACGCTTTTGGGGAAAACAATCATTCAGTCCTTAGTACTTGATTCCCACCCTAGTATCAAAGCAGACTGGGAAAATAAGGCATTTAGAAAGAAAGAAGCTGTACTGTTAATTAAGTAGGAGCACAAAACAGTGGCGACCACTGATGCCCAGAACCCCTGGGTCACTAACGTTAGTCACAATCTGTCAGGTAGCCTTTCTGAAACAATCGAGAACACGGATGAGGGTGCTAGGCGAGAATGCTGTACTTGAGATCCCAATCATGACTGGCTGCCCACGACCTATTTTCAGAGAGTCCATCCTGTTTGTACCAGATGACACCCACCACCTTACCTGAGGTGTAAACAGCTGCCAGGAGGAGAAACCACCCATAATTCAGTTGAGCAAATCAGATTCTCCAACCAGGGAATGAAGCATTAGGCTTAACAGTTGAAATAGTGAGATAACAGTTGGTTGGGGAGGGGGTGGAGAGACACATTGACAGGTATAGAACCAAAGTCAGGCCTGGACCCATTTAAGCAAAAGCTACTACGTCCAGACAGAAGCGAAGAAGGAGCAGAGCAACCATGAGGAAGGTGGCAAATCTGGAAAGCAGATCTGAGCAGCTGGGCAGAGAAAAGTAGAATCAGGAGGTCAGTCATTCAGTGAGAGAAGGTAATAGACTCAGGTACTGATTTCGCAATCGCGGGGCCTCCTATGGCCTGGTTGTACTCTTTTCCAGACTCCAAATATTTCTGAGATTCCCTGGTATTCTTTCACTAAATTCTCTTTTTACCAGAAATAGTCTGAATGGCTTTCTGTCTCCTGCAGCCAAAAAGCCTTAAACATAATAAATACAATCAATCAATCCGTCAGACAGATTAATTTGATACAAATTAATTTAATACAAATCCATGTGAAAATGCTAAAGCACAATCTAAGAGCCACACAGGTGAGGGCTGGGAAAAACCAGAGTGAATGTGCAATCAGAGTTGGGTGAGGTTAACCAAAGAACCCTCCCTAAAGACATGAGCTGAATCAAGTATGGAAAGTAGGGAGATGCTGTGCTTGCAGTGAGAAAGGCATTTATCTAGGAAAATATCAGCAAAGAGACATAAACAGCAAACCACTGAAGGTGAGTTCGAAAGCAAGCTAATACAATAGCCTGCTCTTTCAAAGAAATAATATTTTTAAAAATTAATTTCATTTTGACTATATTGATAATATCTTCTAATGAACATTTTAAAATTATTAGATTGCTTTGAAACTCACATTTTCTTCAATTCAGTAGAAGTACTGTTTTATTAGTTTTGCTGTTTTTAAGTCCAAAATCATGTGTGTCTTTAGTTTGTGGTCAGCTGCTAACTATCAATTTTCAGTGAATTAAGTCTCAAGTTCTGTTTATGAGACTTACAGAAATCTCCTAGTTCTTGGCTTAATTATGAAAGGGAAGAACTTTTCTTAGGCTAAATGTTCAACAGGTTTTAATGCTATGACTTAACAACTTGCTATTAATCATCAATTCTAACATTTGTAAGTGTTAAGACCCTTTGACATAAAAAGATATCTGTATTATTTGCTTTAAATTCCAGTATTTGCTTTAGTCTCAAAAAACTCTAAGCACCTCTTATTAGGAGACTGTCACAATGGATTATCTGAAAAAGCATATGAGAGTTTTAGAGCCCTGACCTTGTTTGACACAAATGTTATGTGTCACCGGCATGACCAGAGAAGCATCAAGTCAATCAATAATTACTGGCAAAGAAAGGACAGGTGACTCTAATGGGAATGACAGAAAATGGATGGGAACAGCTGTTCTATGGCAGAGTCTTTCCCTTTAGGCACAGCACAAAAAAATCTTAAAAGTGTTAAGAAAGGCCAAATACAACTGCTTATATCTTGCTATCATATTTGGGGGGAAAATTTCAAACTTATTAGCTTAGTACTTGAGGCCATTCGTCTCTTCCACAAATATTTATTGAGCTCCTATTATGTGCCACGCTCTGGATGTATATTGCCGAATGAAAGAGTTCCTCTTTGTGGCACTTATGACCTAGGGAGGACCCCTTACATACAATTGCTTCAGTGTGTCATCCACATTCATGCCTCCGTGCCGTCCGCTACACTGTCACTCCTCCACGGAGGATGTTCCCAACACACAAACCACATATACACACGTGTGAGGGCACCCACACAAGCTCACATTCTTCGTGTAGCTCTTTCTTACTCCTCAAACTTCAAATATCACCTACACCAGAAAGTTTGTTCCTAATTTCCCTTTCTTTCTTGATTTAAATATCCTACCCCCTGTGCTCCCATATATCCTGTTCACACGCTTAACAAAGCATTCATTATAATGCATAATCTGCTATCTTTGCTGATTTATTGTAGGTCTCCCCTATAAAGATGGGGGCCTAGATCTAGCATGATACTTGATACACAATGGGTGCCTTGTCAATGTTTCTTAAATGAATAAATAAATGAACTACTAAGAAGCAGTGGTGGCAGATGAGCTAAGAAAGGAAATGATCTTGGACATTGAAAACAATAGTTTTAGTCAAAATCAAAAAAGATTTTGACATGTGAACCGGAAGAAAGGACTAATCATCTTACATTGTCTTAAGAGATTGGGAACAGATTCTATTTAATACCAGAATCTTTTACAGATATTACAGCCTGCCCTCCACCAATTCAGCACTTCAATTTAACCAGTCTGTGACTATAGTCAGTATGCTTTGATACTGATTGATCTAACACACATGGCAAGTACAAACAGACACACATACACACACACACACACACACACACACATACACAGTACAAGTCTTCTCCTTAAGGTGAATTCATCAGCTTACCGGCTGGGGCACAGCACACACAAGGTGTCACATGAAGGATATTCTACCAGGAAATTAATAAATAAATCCTTTAATTTCAGGAAAAAAATCCATTTTTATAGTTCCACAAGTGTGAAATTTTAGCAGATGGTGTTAAATAACTTATCACATCTCTGGGGCCTGGCTTATGCCACATCATGTTGGGCCACAGCTAAACAGCCTGGCCTCCTGATTTAAATTCAACCCAGGGATATATTTGGCATTTCTATGACATTGAGTGAAAGGCTTTAATGCATGCTCAAGTTGCCGTTACACAACCTGAACCAGAAGTGAGCTAGAGAAGACATGTAACATTCTGTCACTTTCAGTGGAGCAACTGGGAGAAGAAAACTCTGCTTCACCATCTTAATGCGCCCTTTGCAGACTCCCAGCTTTTTGGATTTGGATCGTGGGCCATTACCATGAAAGGGGTAAAGGAGATTGAGAACGTGCCTCTCTACAATTGAAAGCAAGGAGGCAAGAGTCCAAAGATTACAAAGCCTCCAGCAGAGATTGGCAGGTGGAGAAAGGTGATGGGATCTTTAAACCTGGGCTTCTTAGTCTATGTACCAAAAGATTAGGACGTGACTAGGACACAGGTCATGGCATATGCCACTTACCACCAGAGGCCAACAACATCCAACTAAACTGGTCTATGTTCAATGGACAAGCCCACTGATCACACACTTAGAATCAGGACAATGTCAAATTGCTTTTCTGAATGCTTGCTCTCAATTTCCATACTTGCTTTATTCCAAACAGATAATGAATAGTCCCATGCCAGTCTAATAGTCTGAAGGCCACACTTTTGGTAGCATTTGTCTGAAACTCTTGAGTTTTCCTCTCTCTCTTTTAGGTTCACTGTCAAGGACCAAGCAAGGTGGTTGAAGGTGAATGGTGGTGACTTGTTGATTGCTTGCTGGCAATGGTCAGCTTATGGAATTTAGTGTAATGGATGCTGAGAGCAAAGATATTCAACAAGGGATTGACTTTAAAAATGGACTGCTTAGAACTCCCAAATGAGCAGGGAAGCAGACTTGCTTGTTTGCCTCAGCTGTGGCCCTTTTTTAAGGATGTTATCTAGATAGAGAGTTATTAAGGAGGACAAAACAAAAAAATACAAGTCCAATTGAGAAAGCATCTTTACCAGGATGTGTGAAGGCGACACGGATGATGTCAGAGGTGGCAGGAAGTTTGCCTCTCTCTGCATTGTTTATCTTCCTCCCTCTCTGAGCCTTCAGGCTCCTGAATTCAAATGCTACAG
Organism: Balaenoptera ricei; assembly: GCF_028023285.1. Lineage (NCBI taxonomy): Eukaryota > Metazoa > Chordata > Mammalia > Artiodactyla > Balaenopteridae > Balaenoptera > Balaenoptera ricei. The sequence continues at coordinate 75,639,758 of NC_082648.1, forward strand.
ATAATAATTGCTGATTCCCAGCATTTGAAGGAATACTATGGAGAAAATAGACTTAACATGGGTTTTTCAGCCTATCCTAACTCCCTGCTAAAATACCTAGGATGATACAGAAAATGACCAAAGACAAAAGTTACTGTTATAAAGCAGAAACTAACACACCATTGTAAAGCAGTTATACTCCAAAAAAGATGTTTTAAAAAAAAATTACTGTATCTCCAAAACTAAATCTGGTAGCCTATCATAAGAATCTGTTGGGGATTCCTATCAAGTCTAACAATGAAGCTGAATTTTAAGAAAGTCAAGAGCCTATCCATCCTTCATCTGTTGAAAGAGAACATCTCAGCCACCTAAAACTATGAAGAAAAATATAGGAGGAGTCCTTAGAAGTCCTCTTTGTTCTCCTTCCAACCTCTTCACCCTGTCTTAGAGATACAGAGACTACAGTCCTGCTACTGGATGGCACTTAGGGGCAGCCAGAATCCATCAGCTCTTCACTCAGCATCATCCTAAAGCCATTTGGAGACTAATTCCAAGAGAAAAATAGGGTGAAGACTCTAAAGTTAATGGGTACATACAGAAAACGTTCTAGCCATTGTTCTTGGCATTGTAGATTTCCAAGTACTCTGTTCTATCACAAAAAATTCTCAAAATAAGGTTCACAGAAGAGTAGCACCATGAAGTGGCTTTCCAGAAGGTTTTGTGAACAAACAGTTTGAGGCAAGGATGCATAACCCTTCCGTGGGTAGTCACAGTACCCCTAACAGTTTTGAGACATCCTGCAGGAAATAACCATGTTTAAATGTGTATCCATCATTGGCTAAATTCTTTTACCTGGATACAAACTTACTAACATAACTATTAATACTCTACATAGCAAGTATTTTGCAGAAAACATTGAGGAAATCTTGTTCACGTCGGAGAAGCAGAAAGTAGAAGTAAAACCAGATCCCTTTTCTGTACACAGAGATGCCCTAGATGAATGTCTGGCTGATCAGGAAAAGTGCACAAGAAGACTTGCCCATCAATTACCTAATGTAATCAAATTATTCTCCAGTTTTGATCCTAGGAGAGAATTCATCCAGCACTGACAGCATCAGTGAGGAAAGACAAAGACAATCTACAAACCCTGAATGATCACAAACACTGAGTTGAAAAAGAGATTTCTCTCTATTCCAGGATGAATAAAGAAAGAAACTTAAGTCTATAAATTAGTGCAGAAATAGGAAAAAGGAACGTCATCTGGAAGACTCCAAAGAGCATTCTCTAGAAATAATTCTATGTGTCAATATTCTAAATTTTAAAATAACAGTGAAACCACCATTTCAATCAAATGGCAGTATAAAACTTACAAACAAGCCTAAATAGACTTAATTTACCTGAAATAAAATGAAATCTTTATTTTAAAAACTAGTCCTAAGAAAAATTCTCCAGACTTAGCCTATTTTATGGTTGCATTCTTTTAAGAAATAGATACTTGCCACACTATATAAACAATTCCAGGATACATAAAAAGACACAAATCCTCCTCATTTACTTTACAAAGCGGGCATAATCCTGACACTAAAACCACACACACACACACACACACACACACACACACACACACTACTGCTGATACTGATGGTTACTGACAATTATCAGAATAAGAATGAATGCAAAACTCCTCAATAAAATTCAAATATGTATTAAAAGCATAATCCAGAATGAAAAAGTAGGATTTACGCCAGGCACACAAGGACTGATGTAATGCTAATACCCAGTGATTGGCAAAGAGCAGAAAAATTAAGACTCTAGTACCATGTGTGAAGAGTGAGATCCTAAGGTCCCTTCCTGCCCTGTTTCAAAGAAGCAGTTAGGGCCTCAGTGACTCATTTCCAAAGTTTTCTTCAGAGGAGAAGACAGAAGCTCCTTGAAGACAAAGCTGCTTCTTGGTTTGGGGGAAAGCCCAAGTTCACTGAAGCAAAGATGATGGACTTCTCAGAGAGGGAGGAGTGTCCTTGAGGACAGAAATAGAAGGAGGACATTGACTGCATTACCATGGAAGGAGGTAGGTGTCAACAAGTCAGAGGCAGTGGGCGCCAGTGGACCGCCAATGTGGTTCCCCAGGGAGACAGCAGATTAAGGTTGTAGGCAACATGAAGGGAGCTGGGCTGCCAGCAAGGGGCTCTAATCAAACCCAGGGCTCCTGTGCGTGAAAAGTGAAACAAAAGCTGCACGTGAAGAAACCATGACAGCTGGGACACTCGGAAGTTCTAAGGTAGACTGAGGACAAAGGACTGTCCTCCAATGCACCATCATTGCCTGAAGAGTTGTTGCAACACTGTAGTGGGAAAGCAAGATCCACAAGAGACACATTCATTCCAGTGAGTCAAAATCATTAATTTACTTACAAATATTTATTATGTACCAGGTGCTAGAGATACAGCAGGGACAGACATATCTAGCACTCAGGAGCTTACATTCTAGGTTGAGGAGATAGCAATAAACAATTAATAAGAAAGTCAATTATATAGTATGTTAGAAGTTGCAAAATGCTGTGGAATAAAGAATGAAGAAGATGGGTTAGAGGCTATTGTAATCTAGTCAAGAAAACATGGTGGTAGCTGCAGAGGTGATAAGTGGTCAGATTCCAGATATATTTTGAAGGTAAGGCCAACATGACTTCCTGACAGACTGGATATGGGGTGTGAGGCAAAAAGAGTAGTTAAGAATGACTCCAGATTTTTCCATTGGAGCAACTGCAAAGATGGAACTGCCATCAGCCGGTCTGGGAAAGACTGATCTGGGTAGAGCAGATTGGGATGCAGATTTGAAGAGATCCAGATCTCTTTTTCTTAACATACCACATATCAGTTTTCTTTTTAACACCCAAGTGGAGTGTTGACACCTACCTCCTTCCATGGTAATGCAGTGGTTTAAGTTAACTTTGAAAAGGAAGGCAGGGCGGGAGGGGAAAAGAGGCGGAGGGAGCAATAAATGTGCTTTTAACACAACAGGTTTTTGGGTCAAAATCTTTGGATCGAAATTCTATTCCACTACTTTATTATCAGCAATGTATAGTGTGATATTTTAAGGTTTGTACAGAATTTAGCCAGGGGGATGTTGGGAGCTGTCAGGGAGATTTCAAAGAGAAAACGACATTTAAACTGGGCTTAGATGGATATATATGAGCTCAGAAGCTAAGAAGAAAAGCAGGAATGTAAACATGAAACTTCAAAGTGTAATGGTAGGTAATCCCGTGTGACCAGAACCTTCCATAGATGGAATAGAATGACTGCAAATGAAGCTGGGATAGTAGGCTGGGTCAGATTTGGAAGACATTGTATGAGGTGCTAAGAAATTCAACTTATTTTGCATGAATTTGTGTAACAGCAACTGAACACAGAATGAAAGACAAAGACAAAGCCATGGCTGTGGAAATGTAGTTGTTGAGTTTTTAATAGGTGCAATAGAATAATTCTGTGCTTTAAAGCCTGAGTAATTGCAGACAGACTAAGGAGTTACGGCAAAGTATTGCATATTTACTATAAAACTGAGCAGTTCAGATCTAGTGATATCAAAGAAAAAGTATACCCAAGACAGAAAAGAGACAATATTCTAAGCAAACCTGACTAATGATTTAACTCCCGTCCAAGGGAAGAGCAATGGGGAGATACCCCAGGATCCGTGCTTTAGTCCTACCTATAATTCTTTGTATTTACTCTGTGTCTATGCTTAAATTAACTGATAAGAGATTGTTAATGTTAATTTTCTTACTATGCATTTAGTTCTTCCCAACTAATCCTTTTTTAATCAGTAGTATTGCATTAAAAACACTTTGGTTATCATTAAAGGTGCTTGAACCATAAAAACGCAACTGATGCCTGCATTCGAAGTAAACTGTTGAATGGACCAATTAAACAAGCTCCTAGTAAAGAGATAAATCACATCTAAGATATGCACAAATTTATGGATATTTCTCCTTTAAGCCCTCAGGTCCTATAACTCTAAGGAATACCTCTCAGCTTGCCAGCTATTTACTGTGCCCTAAAGACGAGATGGCTCAGACAACCAGACCCATTTTTCCTTAGGTTATGAGAATGGGATTAGGATTAACTTGCCCTTCCGTGTTGACCACATGCTTCTTTTTTGTTTAAATTTTTATTGGAGTATAGTTGACTTACAATGTTGTGTTAATTTCTGCTGTACAGCAAAGTGAATCAGTTATGCATATACATATATCCACTCTTTTTTAGATTCTTTTCCCATATAGGTCATTACAGAGTATTGAGTAGAGTTTCCTGTGCTATACAGTAGGTTCTTATTAGTTATCTATTTTATATACAGTAGTGTGTATATGTCAATCCCAATCTCCCAGTTTATCCCTCCCACACCTTCCCCCCTGGTAATCATATATTTGTTTTCTACATCTGTGACTCTACTTCTGTTTTGTAAATAAATTCATTTGTGCCATTTTTTTAAGATTTCACATATAAATGCTATCTACCTGAAAAAGAATTCAGGGTAATAATAGTAAAGACGATCCAAAATCTCAGAAAAAAATGGAGGCACAGACAGAAGATATTTACAAGAAATGTTTAACAAAGAGATAGAAGATTTAAAGAACAAACAAACGAAGATGAACAACACAATAGAAGACCACATGCTTCTCAATTGTACATCTCATGTGGAGCCATCGGCAGGACCACGGAGACCTGATGCAAGGTTCAGGGACATACAGGTTCCTTATTATGAGCAGCACGAATACTCATCGCCTAGACTCTGCAGTGCTCCCTGGGGTTGCTGCGTTACTGGTGCAGTTTGAACATCGACATGCTCTGCATTCCACTTTTTTATCAGAGCCCAGAAATCTTTTCCAAATAGCCTCAAGATTGCTGTCACTCTTGGACCTGGACATTTTCAATAATTAGTTTAATGCTTCAAATAATCTTCCTCTGTCCTTTGACATAGCCGCCTACTCCCACTTCAAAACCTGGATTGAACACCTTTTTTCCCTAGTGGAGCTAGGGAATATTTTTAGGCAAAACCTATCCAATATAAAATAGATGATCAACAAGGATATATTGTATAGCAGAGGTAATTGTAGCCATTATCTTGTAAAAACTTGTAATGGTGTACAATCTGCAAAAATACTGAATCACTATGCTTGTACACCTGAAACTAATATAATCTTGTAAATCAACTATACCTCAATTTAAAAAAAACATATCCATTAAAACATATAAAGAGTGTATAGATGGCAAACCGTAAACATTTAGAGAAAACAGTGAAATGAAATACTATGTTACCATTTGTAGGTATAGTTTTAGGCAGCCCACAAAACAATTAAATTTGGTAAAGTTTTATAAAAATCCTGAGTGTTTGACACCTCCAGGAGTAAAGCCATCTTCAGAAAATTCAGAACCATGAAACTGAGAGATTCTCCTTTTCTGGGCACTAGAATACCTCTGGATTTAACCCAAAGCTCGCACTGAGTCATCAGAGATCTGCACTTTCTTTCAAAAGAAATCAGCCAAATTATTTTTACTTTGAAACTCCTGTGTGGGGTATGAATGTAAGGGAGACAAGTCTTTCTCTTTTGTTTTTCATCTTGTCATGAAATGAACATTCGGCGCTATGTATTCCCTCCCAAAATAAAGGCTAAAAGTTTAACCAGAGACCTAGTTATAAATGTATATCATCAACTCTAAGTTAATCAATGTTTAATTATGTAAGTTGATGAATTTTTCAGACCCAGCCTCAACTAAAATTTCTCCTTTTATATTTTATATTCCACTTTATGTTCTGTAATGAGGATATATTCTTTTATCTCCCCAGCACCTTTTCTTTTTTGGTGAGCTCCACCCTCACTCCTATTCCCACCTTTTTTCAGGAAATACTCCTCCTCCACTCCACCACATGGTCCAGGTGAGAAATGCCAGTTACAGCATTGCATCCACTGGTCAGAGAGGCTGCGTGTGACCTGAACTGGACCTTCCCTAAACTTCTACAAATTGAGATTTAACCAAAAGGGACAATCCCTCTCTGGTATCAAGGCTTAGGAGCTGAGCCTGAGAGGTGGCGACCTCGTGGAGGAGGGCTGTAGGAAAACATGTTGAAAGGAGTAGAAATGAAAGCTAGAAGAGAGAGAGACTTGAAGAAACCTGAGTCCCTGTTTCCAATGATTCTGGAGACCCAGTTATATCCTTGCCCTTCCCTTTTGCCTAAGTTAGATCAGGTTGCATTTCTGTTACTTGTTTGCAAAGGGTCCTACTTAATATGCACTCTCTCATAATTCCTCCACTAATAAGGGTGGAATAATCTTACCCTGGTCAATCTTTCATTTTCAGTCACTATTGTCCAAATCAGAAAACAATTTGCTAGATCTGAAATTTTTCAGAATTTTTCATGAAAACCTGGATTTTTAATCACCTTTGCAGAAAGAAAGAAAAAGATTTTTGTCTAGGACAAATAGAAAATACTTTATGGGGGTGCCTTTCTCCCTCGTCTCCAAGCAGTGTTCTTAAAATCAAATTAGTATTTTATTACCTCCCTCTCCCAGACCAGAGCTGATAGAATCAAGCAATTCTTGACAAAGACCAAGGTCAAGCTCATTTTGTTTCCGACTCAATGATGTTCTTTCAAAGCGTTGGTACATTCTTCTTGTGATAAATATTCTTAGATTTGTGCAAGAGAATTTGTTGGGAAAAAAATAAATCCTGGCCCTGAATTTGAACCTGAACTAATCATCAGGCAGTCTATAAAGCAAGGTGTAATCAGATAAATTCAGCATAGCAATATTTTTCAGCATTATTATCCTAACTGGCCAGTGAGCTCCATGGATGGTTTTAAGTGGTTTGGCTGGGTTTTTTTCTGGGGAGTAGTTACCCATGAAAAGATGATTAGCTTTCAATTACAAGTAATGAATACTCTCTCGGGTTTCTTTGCCCCTACCCCTTTCTCTCTTTGGGAAAAAACATACTCAACCTCTCAGACAATTAACTCTCTATGAACTACACTAGTACTCCACCAATAGAATAATGACCAGGAAACACAATCACAGGGCCAGCTCTGTTGGTCTTTTGCTGAGTTCCTGGGAAAGTCATTCCCACCAAGTATGATAGACATTTTTATTGAAATTGCCCTGGAAACTGCCAGCCAAAGAGAGATCCAGAGAAATTTTATGGTTCACAACATACCTTGAGCCCCTAAATAAAGATGTTGCAGAAACATGCTATGTCAGCCAGTTTACTGAGGATTGGGCTTTCTTGCCACATGAAATGAGAGACTCTTTAATCATCATTAGCTCTTACTTTAAAATTCACTGGCACGGTTCTTTCCGAGATGGTTCACTTCTGACAATGCTGCTTGTAAAGAAAAAACAAGCAGGATCAAAGTTGAGAATCAGAGATGTTAATGTACTTAATTAAGGGGAATTCCCTGGTGGTCCAGTGGCTAAGACTCCGCGCTCCGAATGCAGGGGGCACGGGTTCGATGCCTGGTCAGGGAACTAGATCCCACATGCCACAACTAAGAGTTCGCATGCCTCAACTAAAAAAGATCCCGCATGCCACCACTGAAAATCCCACGTGCTGCAACGAAGATCCCGTGTGCCGAAACTGAGACCCGGGGCAGCCAAATAAATAAATAAATAAATAAAAAGTACTTAACTAAGATTGCACAGCTAGTCAATGACAGAGATTGGATTTTAAACCCACAGGTTACTTTACTATTTTACTTCTCATGAGATAATGTGAATGAAATGCATATACATGATTTCTAAATTTTTTATCCCCTCTGATACATTTTTTTAAAGATTAGTATTTCTATAGCCAGTGTTCAGTGTTTTAGTCAAGATTACAGTCAAGATTGCTCTTTAGAAGAACCCAAGCAAACTAGTTTCTAACTTGTCCTGGGTCATTCAGCTCTTAATTCTCCATATTAGTCTAAAGTGGCAGAAGTCTGACAGTTCTTCCTATTCGCTTCTGGAACGTATATTTTGAGAATGAGTGCTTCTCATGTTCCAGTAATTCACACCAACTCAATAAAAACTGCCCATGATCGCTCCCAACTCATCCTTGTCACTCCATCTCACAAAGAGCTAGCCTGAGCATGAAGCACTATCCCAAAACTTAGTATAAAATTCATTTGAAAGAGTATTTCCATGTCTTATAATCTAGCTACATAACAATATGGGCTCTAATTTCCTTTTTAAAATGGGACATTAACCAAAAATTAAATCAGAATGTTTCCTCAGAATCTCCTGTCCTCTTTTTCTATTTGATGAAGCTAGCAGCTTGCATCCGCTCACCAAAGTGGCGAAAACATGACAGGAAATGAATCTAACCGCAATGGATATGTAGCAGCACAACATGAGTTGTGTCTTCTAGGTCATCTGAAAGGGGTGCAGTCTTGGTAAACTGCAGCTGCTTTCAAATTTTCCAATAAAAGTTTTCTGTGTGTGATTGTCTTTTGAAGAGAAAGAGAAAGGAACAATTCGATCCCAAGAAGGTGTTTGTTAACTTAAAACATTTGCATCTAACATTCTAAAAGGTTATAAAAGTTAACAAAGGAATAGTATACAACAATAAAAAGGAACAAACTATTGATAAAACAATAACATGCAAGAATCACACAGCCATTTTGCTAAGTGAAAGAAGCCAGAGACAAAAGAGTATACGTTATATGATTCCATTTATAGGAACTCATGCATGGAACTCAAAACAGTGGTTATCATAGTTATCTGGGAGTAGTATTAACTGCGAAGGGACAGAAAAAAAGTTCTAGGTGCCAGAAGTGTTCTGTGTTCAATCTGGGCCGTGGTTATGTGGGTACATAGGTACATGTGAAAAATCACTGGGCTACGTGCTTAAGATCAGTGTTCTTTAAGTTCTTCCTCAATGTATGTTATATTTATTCTTCAATTAAAAAAATTTTTTTTAAGTTTAGCCCAGCCATATAGATGAAAGAAAGGTTATATAATTCATGCCTTGAACATTACTGATAATTCTGTTTTCTGTGGTACACAAACTTTTTTTAATACTACTTACACTCCGTAATTCCTTACCTGCAGTGATGAAGTGCAAAAAGCTATGAAAACCAAAGTTTTCCAGCTGATTTGAACTGATGTGAAGCTATTTACATCTTTATTCATTCCACATTCTACCTACTGCAAATATTCACATGCCCCTCTGTGGCTATGCTGTTTGATTATAAGATGTCACCCACACCCCCATTGTGGTGTTACAGAATATACAGTACATGCACGTTATTACCTTTGTAAAAGCTCAAAATGTTCTAAATTTCTAAACACTTCTGGATCCAGTGGTTCCAGATAGGATATTGTTAAGCTTTATTTATTTGAGGGTACATTTGAAAAGGTTTAACCAGCACTCCCGACCTGTGATTTCACAGATATCTTATTGCTTAAGATGAAGCTGAATTTATTTAAGTAAACTGTGAGCTGAATTATTTAAATAAATAAATAAAGTAAAGAAATAAATTGTAAATAATAAGGTGGCTCACAGCCAAAATTATGGAAATGACTGAAGCTTAAGTAACATCCTTCCAGCAAGTTCAGAAAGATGTTAACGTATCCATGCAGAAGGCCAAGTTGCCTACAAAAGACAAAGGGTGAGGGTAGGGACTTTCTATGCATTTTGCCCAGCACCAAGCAGGAACCTGCATTCAGTATCCACTCGACAAAGCCTTGTTAAACTGAATCTCCAACATCCCTCATCCTTTGACTTCTGTTACACACCATCCCTGAAAAGGAAAAATGAATACTTTTTTAAAATAAAATTTAAGGCCTTTGGGAAATAGTACTTTGGTTCCTTTCGGTTGGTTGTAAGAAAAGATAGAACCGCATCTTGGGTTTTACCTTTAGGACATGTCTCTACTGGAAGCCCTCAAAGACTCAAATCAATCACTAATTCCCTGCTGTTTATTCTGTTCATCCAAGAACAGAAATCTCACAACCCAAACCGCATGAAATTCGCCACTGACTCTAGGAAAAGATTCACATTTTTTGTGCTGACTCTCCTTTGCACCATCACTTCTGAACGGCTGCTTTCACATTTCTTTGCTTGATTCCTTTATATTTTCCCCAAGGAAAAGAACTCATTGTAAGGATTCTGCCCAAATATATTCCGGAAGTGCTGTAAGTGTTTGCCTCATGCTTCTGTATCAGTTTCAGGACGGTCGTAAATCAACAGTCTGTGGATGGAGGTGCTCACACTGAAACCATGCCTTTGAAAAACGCATAGCATCATTCTCCTCGAGCAGCTGCAGGCTTTTATTAATGGCTCAGGAGGCTTTCACACCTCCTTTTAAATCCAGCGCATTTGAAGTAATAAAACAGGGAGCAGTTTATAGGCAGGAAATATTAAAATATTTAATTGCTTTTTTTTCTTGGCACAAGGCAGCCAGCCTCAAGCGTTCTCTAACACATGAAAAAAAGGACACCTGTCCATGCTTGAATGGACATGAAACAGGGGATTGCTAAAGTGAACACATCTGTGACCAAACCGCCTTTAAACCCACATCAAGCCCATTTTTTTTTTTACTAGTTCTAACCATTTCCCTCCAACTACTTTTCATTTTCGTCTTCCTTCTCCTTGTCTCATTACAACAAAGCACAGAAGAGAATAAATTGATACCATGCCCAAGATGACTCCCTAATCTATCTCAAACAGAAACAGAGCACAAATTGAACCTGAAAATCTTTCCCATTGTCTGAGCCTGTACTTTATAATCTAGCCCATTGAACCCTTCTCAGAGAAAATGGGATCTAAATGTGTGAGTACGAATGAGATCACTAAACCTTTTGAGAAGTCTATCTATATGATGGTCTAAGGCAACCTGAGGTCAAGTTCCAGCTCTGCCAACTGCTGGTTGAATGACTTTGGAGAGGTTGGTTAGCTTCTCTGAGCTTCGGTTGGCTCATCTGTAAAATGCAGATGGTCAATAGTGCCTCTCACATGAGGCGGTTGTGGGCATTAAACAAGATGTCCATTGTCAAGTGCGCAGTATGGTGTTCGGCACTCTGTGAGGCCCTAGTGTTAGCTACCCTTTCATTAAAATTCATTCTAAAGAGAATTGTTTATAAAACAAAAGAAGACATGGCTAACACTCTTCCACAAACAACTGACAGTAGTACAAGAGTATCTTGCTGAAATTTGTATTGGCTTTCTACTGCTACAGAACAAATTTCCACAAACTTAACTGCTTAAAACACCCTTTTATTAGCTCACAGTCATGCAGTCAAAAGTCCAGCAAGGCACGACTGGGTCCTCTTCTTCAATATCAGAGGCTGAAATCCATGGGTGAACCAGGTTGAGTTCTTATTTAAAGACTCTAAGGAACAACCACTTCCGTATTCACGTGGGCACTGACTGAGTTCATTTTCTTGTAGTTGTAGTACTGAAACCCTGTTTGCTTGCTGGCTCTCAGCAAGGGGCCTCTCTTAGCTCTTAGAGCTCACTCCTTTCCTTCCCTTGACAATTTCTCCATCTTCAAAGTCAACAACAGAGAATTTCCTTCACACTGAATCCCTCTAATGCTTCAATTCCCTCTGACTTCTGCAACCAGCCAGAGGAAAGTCTGCTTTTAAAGAGGTCATGCGATTGGGTTAGTCCAACTCAGATATCTCCCTATTTTAAGGGAAACTGATAAACTTAATTTCATCTACAAAAATCCCTTTTGTCATGGAATGTAACATAATCATGAAGTAACACCAAGGAGCTGAGGTCCTGGGAGCCATCTAAGAATTCTGACTACCATAAAATTTTAATGCTGGAAGTTGGGATGAAAAACCATATATTATATTCAAGGCAGAGCCAGAAAACAAGGTAGCAGCCTCCTAACCACTCGTTCTGGTCTCCATTCTTGCTGCCTTCAAATTCAATCTTCATAGAGCTGCCTGCATTAAATATCCAAAAGCAAACTTTGTAAGCTCCTCATTGCCTACAAGAGCAAATCTAAAACTCTTAACCTGACCCACAAACCCTCCAAGATCTGGCTGGTCTCTCAAAACTACCTTTGAAGCTCCTTGCTAATTCCAGCATCAAGCTTAATGATCCAGAAACTCCAAACTGCTTAGAGTTTCCTTCATCCACCATGATGATGCTCACTTGTGTCTTTATTCAAGCTGTCCTCTCAGCCCAGAACCCTCTATATTTTCACCGCCCCTTTGTCTAGGTAACTCCTTCATCCTTTAATTTTGCTCATTTGACTTCATTCACTCATTCATTCATCCAATAAATAACTACCGAACATCCACTCTATGACAAAGATGAGGCTATGGTGATAAAATAGACTCATGCGGTCCCTGCTTTCAAAGAACAGACACTGTTGTTGGGGGTACAGGCAATTAAACGAACGAGTACAGCCCAGCAATAAGTACAATGACTGGAGGAGGGCTGATGCACCCAACAGAGGCACTTAACCAAAATGGGAAGTTTTCTGGAGGAAGTGACATCCAAGTCAAAAGTCGAAGTAGGAGTAGGAGTTGGCCAGGTAAATGGGAGTTTGTGAGAGGAGGAAGTTCCAGACAAAGGCAATAGCATGATAACATGCAAACACACACTTGTTAGAAAGAACATGGCTCCTTTGAGGGACCTGAAATAGTTCCGTTTCACTGGAGTGTGGAGTGCTGGGGCCAGTGTAGGATCTTGTCCTGGGGTAATGAGGAGGCATTGAAGCTTAAGACTAGATTTCTGTTTAGCGACATCTCCCCAGCTGGCCTGCAGATAATAGACTGGAGGAGGGGCTGACAAGAGGAGAGGAAACCAGCAGGGAGTCCAGGGCAGTCATCCATATCAGACATGACAGTAACTAGTTTTATGTAGAGGCAACAGAGATCAAGGGAAATGGAGAGATTTGAGGGAGGATGCCACCTACAGGAGCTTGGTGATGAATCAGCTATTGGGGATGAGGGAGGGTAATGCCCATGTCTCTGGCTTGGGCAACAGGGTGGATGCCAGTGCCTGTCACTGTCAGCGAGAACATGGGTGGAGGAGCGGTTTTGTGGGGGAAGATAATTGTTACCAAATGGCTTCTGGGATAGCCAGTAATTTATAGAGACTATTTCAATTCTTCCTAGCCCACCTGTATGATTCAGCTACATTAAGCAAGAAAAGAAGTTCATTTGTTGAGTGTAAGGGGAAGAAGGGAAAATATAGAAGTGACACTGTCACTTGTTCCCCCAATTATCCACCTCTGGTCCCACAGTAGAAGAGTCTCATCATCTGGGATTTCTTGTTCATTCTAGGTGAGGATGATAGAGAATGATGGTAATGACCCTTTCCTCTGATGTTGCGCCTTTCCCCAAAATATCTGCATGGCTCACCCCGTCCTCCCTTCATCCAGAGCTTGACTTAATTGTCATCTGATTAGAGGGGACTGTTGAACCCCTTTAATAAAGAGCAAAATCTCACACTCATGCTCCAGCAGTCCCTAGTCTGCTTTTTCTCTATAGCACTTTTGACAGAATGTGTGTGTGTGTATATAAGAGAGATTGTCTTTTTTAGTAGAATATAAGTACCACAAAGGCAAAGACTTTGTTTGTTCACTGTTAAATCTCTCTCTCTAAAACAGTGTTTGGACATAGTGGCACCAGTAGATACTTGTCTGAGTAGACGGATACGTGTAGGAATGAAAGTCTGTTGCTCAGAAGACTGACCTTGGCTGGAGAAAATTATGCGGGAATCCTCAGGATAAAAAGCATATTAGAACCATAAGAGTAGATAAATTTTCTCAAGAAGAGAATACAGGGTTAGGAAAGGTCCCTGAGGAATTCCAACATTTACCAACCTTTAAACGATAGCCTATAAGGGGAGGAGTCTGCAACAGAGTGAAAAGGGGCAGTCAGGGAAGCAGAAGAAAAACCAAGATTATTGGGGAGTGAGAGAAGCCAAGGAGGAGGAGGATCATGAAAGAGGTGTCAACAGTGACAAATGCAACCAAGAAGACAAATAAGAAGAGTTACAGAAAGTCTCCATTGGGTTTAGCCATCAAGATGCCATTTGTGGCCCTTATTGAGAACAATTTGAGGAAAGGTGAAGATGAGGGCCTGAATTCAGTGGACTTAGAAGTGAAAGGTAAGAGAGGATAAGAAAAAAGTAGTTGAGGGAAGTAAAAGTAGAGGGATGCTGGGCCAAGGAGAGTTGTTTTTCTTACAATGGTAGAACAAGTTTAAAGGTTGGCGGGAAAGACACAGTAAAGAGGAAGAGGTTTAAGATAAGAGAGAGCAAAAAAATAACCAATACCGGGAGATCTCTGCAGTACAGGAAGCGAGGCTTCCTTCTTCCGGAAGCCTCCTCTGACCTCTCCCTGCCCCTCCTCCTCTCCATCCTCTTTCCTACAGCCTGTGTTAACTGTGCATAAGTCTATTATTAAGCTTATCCAGTGAAATCGTAACTCTGCTTGTGTCACTGTTGTACCACTAGGTTATGAGCTTCATTAGGTAAAGGACAACTTCTGATTCATCTTTTTATCCCCATGAACTAGCACAGAATCTGGTACATAATGAATACTCAATAGATATCCAATAAGAGAATGAATGACGGAATTGATGGAATAGACTTATGACCCTCAACAAGTATGTACTGGTGCTCACTCTGAGCCAGGCTCCACTCTGGGTTCTGGTCATTGAGCAGGAACAAAACAAAGCCCATGAACAAGTGAACTGAGGAAAGGACACAAAAATGTGGAGGGAAAAATAAAAGCAGGCTTGAGGCAAATGAAACATCATGAACCAGCACTTCATAAATTCAATAATGTTGATGCTTTAGAAGGGACACCATGCCTCTTCACAGCCAATTTTTTCCACATGTGAGGGGAGGATTTACTTACCATTTATTAGGATTGATTATAGTCTTGCTTCCTCATTTCCTGTTTTTCATGACACTTGTAATCTATGAATCACTTGCTTGAATTTGCCTTTCTCCATAAGCTCTCAAAAGTGGATTGAACTGGTTTTCCAGCTCTTTACTAAAAGAAAGACAGATCCAAGCTCCCAGAGTACCATGGGGTTAAAGCCTTGACCATGCCTTATTCCAAAGTAACTTCTCACTCAGGACCTCAGTCATCATTATGTTCTCCTACAGGAATTAAATGGAAAAGAGGGGGAAAAAAAAAGCAAGGCTTTAGGAGATATTGCTCAAACATTCCCAAACGGGAGTGCCTATGTTTGAGTCATTAGTGTGCATTCAGGAACACCCCAAGCCTCACAGATAGGAGGGATTGAGGCATCAACACACAGCAACACTACTGTGATGCCAAGAAGCCATTCTAGGTCACCTACACAAATGACACAAAAGTTGTCCAAACAAACAGATAAGGGAACATAGTAGTCACTGTGGAGCATTTAAGAAGCCACATCCTCAAGGCTCTTGGATATCGGTGTTAATCAAACACTTGTGTTCTCTTACTGTGGCCATATTTTCAAAAATAAGAATTAGGTCCTTTGTTGACTCTTTCTACTCCGAAACCTAGTTTCTAATCTTGGTTGACCCTTTCACCTCTTCCCCCAATGATATCATCCAATTGAACAATCACTTCCACATGGTTTGCTCCCAATTCTCCAGCCAAGTGCTCAGACCTGCGTTGTAATCTTCTAGCCAGATATCTGGATGTCCCTCCAATACCACAAAGCAAACATCCTCAGAACCAAACTCATTCTCTTCCTCTGCAAAACTAGTTCTTCCACGCAACTTCCCAGGTTCCATTAACGATGCCACTATTCCACTAGGTGAAACCCTTCCCTTTTCGTACCTTTCCATCCCTTCCATTCTTCAGTTCCGTTGAGAGACTTTCTAAGACCCATTTCCAACATATCATTCCAACCCATCCTCCTTAACATCCAGCTCCTTTTTTTTTTTTTTTTTTTTTTTTTTTTTTTTTTTTTTTTTTTTTTTTTTTTTTTTTTTTAAACATCTTTATTGAAGTATAATTGCCTTACAATGGTGTGTTAGCTTCTGCTTTATAACAATCAGTTATACATATACAATATGTTCCCATATCTCTTCCCTCTTGCATCTCCCTCCCTCCCACCCTCCCCATCCCACCCCTCTAGGTGGTCACAAAGCACCGAGCTGATCTCCCTGTGCTATGCGGCTGCTTCCCACTAGCTACCTATTTTACATTTGGTAGTGTATATATGTCCATGACACTCTCTCACCCTGTCACATCTCACCCCACCCCCTCCCCATATCCTCAAGTCCATTCTCTAGTAGGTCTGTGTCTTTATTCCCGTCTTGCCACGAGGTTCTTCATGGCTTTTTTTCCCCTTAGATTCCGTATATATGTGTTAGCATACTGTATTTGTTTTTCTCTTTCTGACTTACTTCACTCTGTATGACAGACTCCAACTCCATCCACCTCATTACAAATACCTCCATTTCATTTCTTTTTATGGCTGAGCAATATTCCATTGTATACACGTGCCACATCTTCTTTATCCATTCATCTGTCGATGGACATTTAGGTCGCCTCCATGTCCCGGCTACCGTAAATAGAGCTGCAATGAACATTTTGGTACAAGAGTCTTTTTGACCTATGGTTTTCTCAGGGTATATGCCCAGCAGTGGGATCGCTGGATCGTATGGCAGTTCTATTTGTAGTTTTTTAAAGAACCTCCATACTGTTCTCCACAGCGGCTGCATCAATCTACATTCCCACCAACAGTGCAAGAGAGCTCCCCTTCCTCCACACCCTCTCCAGCATTTATTGTTTCTAGATTTTTTGATGATGGCCATTCCGACCGGTGTGAGATGATATCTCATTGTAGCCTTGATTTGCATTTCTCTAATGATTAATGATGTTGAGCATTCTTTCATGTGTCTGTTGGCCATCTGTATATCCTCTTTGGAGAAATGTCCATTTAGGTCTTCTGCCCATTTTTGGATTGGGCCGTTCGTTTTTTTGTTATTGAGCTGCATGAGCTGCTTGTAAATCTTGGAGATTAATCCTTTGTCAGTTGCTTCATTTGCAAATATTTTCTCCCATTCTGATGGCCGTCTTTTGGTCTTGTTTATGGTTTCCTTCGCTGTGCAAAAGCTCCCAAGTTTCATTAGGTCCCATCCGTTCATCTGTGTTCTCATTTCCATTTCTCTGGGAGCTCCAGCTCCTTTTATTCTCACTGCCTCCAGCCTAGTTCAGGCTCTTGTTCTTCTCACCTGGACTGTCGCAAACACTATCACTGGGGAAAGAAAATTTCACAACCAGATAGATTTGTATTCAAATCCTGGTTTCATCTCTTTCTAGTTGCGTGATCTTGGGCAATTTCCCCAAACCCTCTAATCCTCAATTTGCTCCATAAAATGATGGCTCATTTCAAGAGTACATAGAACACTGTAAGTTAAAGTGCCTAGCACATAATTGCTCAAAGCATCAATGACCCTTCCCCCCCAAAAAAAGTGTTCTGGTCATGTCTTTTCCATACTCATAAACTTCGAATGATTTCCTTTTTTCTACAAAAACAAGGCCCAGCTACTTACTTGCCCTCCACAATATCACCCAAGCTACTTTCCTAGCTTTCATCTCCCAAACTCGGCCTCTCAGTCATCCTCAAACATGTCCACATTTTTACTATGCTTATCTTTCCACCAGATATGACTTTCCCATTAATCTCCACCAGTCAAAACTCTACCTATCCTTTAAGAAACAACATAGGGGCTTCCCTGGTGGCGCAGTGGTTGAGAATCTGCCTGCCAATGTAGGGGACACGGGTTCGAGCCCTGGTCTGGGAGGATCCCACATGCCGCGGAGCAACTAGGCCCGTGAGCCACAATTACTGAGCCTGCGCGTTTGGAGCCTGTGCTCGGCAACAAGAGAGGCCTCGATAGTGAGAGGCCCGCGCACCGCGATGAAGAGTGGCCCCCGCTTGCCGCAACTAGAGAAAGCCCTCACACAGAAACGAAGACCCAACACAGCCACAAATAAATAAATAAATAAATTAATAAATTAAAAAAAAAAAAAAAAAAAAGAAACAACATAAATGCCACCCCCTCCATGAGGCCTAATTCTGATATCCAAATATGTGTTCTGCCTTTGAATGCCCACTTCACTTTCTTAACATCTACATTATGGAATGTATCGTATTCTGCTTCATACTATGATCGTAAGCATTCTGTCTTATTCTATGTATAGAACTGTGAAGTAACTTCTTATTCATCTCCAAAGCCTACTGCTTTTCACTTGTTTGATGCTCAGGAAATGAGTAGAATTGATTGTAAGTACACGTCCCTAGAAGAGTAGCCTTTATCTGTTAGACTACAAACTCGACGAGGGCAATCATTTTTGTCTATTTTAAACAATGATATATTCTGAGTACCTAGACTCATGCTTAAAATATAGTCAGTGCCCCCAAACTATCTACTGAATGACTTTATAATCCAAGATTATTTTTTTGAGCCAAGAAAAAAATCCCATATAATCCAATTTTTAAAGTCATGCCAATTAGTAACACCTAAGCTCTCACGGTCTCATCATCTCCCACCAGGGACATCATAACGTGTGTGATTGACATGAAATGGGCACCAGATGTCCACCCAGGGAGAGCACTCAAAGAAAGAGAGCCCGGTCCTCATGCCCTTGGGTGCCCTTCACTAAACAGGCTTCTCTACAGCTGCCTGATGACACTCCATTTGCTCCATACACACCTTTCTCTCTGCCTTAAACACTGGGCCTGCAATTTGGCAGGGGCATAAATTAAAGCCCGAGAGAACAATCACAGGAACGCTGGCCTCTGAAGTCAAGGCCAGCCAGCAATATGATTCAGGCCCTGAATGCCGCCGCCCTCTGCTTCAGTCAGAATCCTGAGAGAAATCACTTGCCAGCCCAGCCAGGGTCAGAAAAACACTGCTGAGTTGCTGGCCAGGATCTCCAACAAGCAGGCTGCAGACACCACGTTGCTAACTGACAAAGCTTTAAGCTGTGCCTCGGCCGGTAGAATCAGCCTGTTCATTCCCTGCAGTGGAAGGTGGGAGAAAAGAGGGAGTGAGGAGAGAAAAACCTTTCAAGTCAGACAGACCTGGCTCTGAATGCTGGCTCCCCCTCCTAACTAGCAGCGAAGCTGTGGGCATTTTATCAGCCTCCTGGGCTGCAGATTTCTTATCTCTAAAATAATACCTTCCTTACAGCATTGTTGCAAAAATGAATGGTGATCTACGTAAAGCACGAGGCACTAGTATTGCTGGTGGTATTATTGCTATTATTAGATTAGAGAATCAAAGAAAGTAACAACAGAGATTAAGCCAACATTCCTAACGCAATCCTAAGAATTCATCTTTACTAATTCACTAGAATATGGTTCATTTTTTCCCTTGGAAGGATAATGACAGATTTCTAAGAAAAATAATCAAGAGTCAATCCTAAGCATTCTAAAACCCAACTGACAAAAACTTACAGATGAATTTTTGGAACTTACCCCTGGCAGAATGTTCACTGGCTTGACCTCATTTCCCCTCAGCCCCTGAACCTCAAGACTTAACGAATGGTGCCCTGAAGTCCCTGTGCCTCTAAGTCCCTGCCACCCACAAGGATCGCCCCTCTTCTTAGCAGTTGCCTACTCCGCTCCACATCTTTGATCACCTTCTCCCCTCAACCAACACACACACGCCAGACCTCCTCGGTCATCCTAACCCATCCTCAGAACTCACTCAAATTCACTCTCACCCTCATTCCCACGACTACAAGGCTCCAGAGAGGGGAAGTGTCAAAGAAGGGGCTTTTTTTCACAGCAGCCACGATCTGACAAAATGCCAGTGAACTTGGCAATCACAGGAACTACACACTTACTCAGCTGTCACTCATTGTTCTCACTCGTTAGGTAAGTAAAGTCCCTGGTCCGATTGCATCTGAAACACATCCTTTCTAAGGTTTATTCTGTATCCTATATCTTACACAGATCCTAAGTACATTAACCACACAGATTACTAAATGTTATACTTCCCTTCTTGTGGGCCATCCCAGGTGATGTAGTCACGTGCTGAATTGTCTGATTTTCTGAGCTGAGCTCTTTATCTGATTCTGTGATACCCAAACTCACACTAAATCTGGAACATTCTCCCCATTGGCTAGGGAAGGCAACATCTTAGCTTTTCAATTGTATGACCTGAAGTCTGGTGGAGCTGGCCTCTGTAACTGAAACTGAAATGGAGGGGTTCTTTGAGAATTATCTTATGCATTGTGTTCTATAGCATCCACCGTATTTGCTCATTCTCAACTTTCATGGAAAGTCCTCAAAATTGCCTAGTTTCATTCAGTCATCTCTTGTCCTAGCCTCAACCCACATCATTTCTCATCTATCTGTTGCAACCACCTCATAACTCTGGTATCTGCCTCCAGGCCAACCCCACTTCAGCCCCATTCTCCTTCTCTGATATCTTCTTCTTAGCGGAGTGAGTATTCTGGACAGCAGCTCTTCCTAAATTACTGCATTACTCACAAGCACTTAATGGCTCCCAGTGCCACAAACAATCCAAACTCCTGTGAGTAGCACATGAAGCCCTCTGTGAGCTCATCCTCGCCATCCTTATTTCTTGCAACAGGCTTGCTCTGTCCTATGCTAACTACCGAACACATCATGCTGTTTCACATCTCCATACCTCCTATTATGCAGTCCTCCCTGCCTGGAAAAGGAGCATCTTCTCTCACCTACCTTCTAAACCTGGAAAGCTCTGAGGCCTCTTTCAAGAATCTGCTCAAACCTGACCTCACCAGCTAGAGAGGCTATCTTCCTTCTTTTCACTCTCACTCTTCCTCATCCTCTTATTTGTGCTATTGTGTCTATCACACTGAATGGGCTTCTGTTTGTTTCTGCCTCAACTACTAGCCTACGAGCTCTTTGACAGTAGGAACCACATCTCATTTACCTTTGGCTCCTTAGTGCCATGCAAAATGCCTGGCACATAGTAGGTGTTCTATAAACTTTTATTACATTGACCTTTTCTCATTCCTTTAGGGAATCTTTTGACAAGAATCTGTCTTAAAATGACATCAGGTTGAAAAGACCAATACTGAAAGATTTCTTCCTACCCTAATTGCTTGGCGTATCATTTCATATTCCAGGAACACCTGAAATATATTTTCTTTTGATTCAAATAGTTTTTCTTAGAAAGTCATCTCATTTTGCCAGTTTGAACAAGCCTGGAAATTTTGGTGTTTGTTTTGAAACTGAAAAGTGCCGTAAGAGGTACTTTGTGCACTTGGACAGGGTTGAGAAGAGACCCACAGAGATGATTAAAGGCTGGAAAACAGACTAAGAGAACTGGAAGGGAAAGCTAAAGGCAATTCAGGAATCGACGTCAAGTGTGTGAAGGGCTGTTATTACCGCGGAGGCTGACGAGCCCGTGATGTCCATATCCTCTCGGGGGAGAGCAACAGGAAACGAGGTGAGCTGCAGCATAGAAAACGTGGGTGAGAAAGAGAGGAACTTTCCTGGCAGAAGACATTGCTAAACACTGAAGGATCCAACAGGAATGATACCTCTTAGTCTTTTTTTCTTCAGAGTTATAGAAACATAGAAAACTTTCCCAACTATCTGGGATGTTCCACGTGCACTACTACTTAAATGCAGGGATGGAATCACACAGTTTTAAGGGACCATCTCCAGATGGCACATAGATTTTTGGCACTTTGGTACACATAGTCTGACAGAGTCCTTCTCACTCTAAAATTTTGGAGAAAGTATCTCAAAGGAACTGAACTCACTCAACTCTCACTTTTTTTTTCACTAAATCTTTACTAGGCCCCTTCTTGACGCCAGCGCCTTTGTTAGGTACCGTCACAAGGACTGAGGCATGGTTTCCTCTAATGGAGAAAAGAGCTGATTATCACCCATCTCTCATAGGATGTCCAGGCCTCAGCTCTCACCTACACCCTACCCAGCAAACACCCAAGCTGCCTGCATTCCTTCCAGTAACACCTGCCGCTAGCTGCTCTCACCTCCAGGCCTTGCGTATGTTATTTCCTCTACCTGTAATGCCGTTCCTGCTGCGTGATTTAGGGAACCCCTTCTTGTCCTTAAAGCACAGCTCGGGTGTTATCTCCTCCAAGCTGCCATTTTGTCAAAGCTATTATTACTTTCACCCCCATTCTAGATTATGACACTCTTTCAGGATTCCTAACTGCAGGCATTAGACACAGATTCAAAGTGACTCTAATAAAAGAGAGTTGACTGGAAGTGTATCAGGAGCTCAAGAGTACCTAGAGGCACAGGCTTGGAAATGCCCAAAATCCAAGGGAGTGAACAGCGAGACGCAGAGGACACATTTGCCTCTTAGCAAAAAGAGGCAGAAAATAGTCCCTGTGTCCTACTATCAAAGTCCTAGAAGAGGGTCCAATTGGCCAACTCTGGGTCCCAAGATTAGCCTGACCAGCCTACGGCTGCCCTCGAGTGGGAAACGAGGATCATTCTCTTCCATTTTCCCTAATGGGAATTGGTCACTAGAAATTTTCCTCCCACTTTCCTCGCACAAGGGAAGAAGGGTAATTCCCTCCCAAAGAAACTGGAATACAGTGGAAGAGGAAGTGCATGCTAGATGGCTCTCTCCCACACTCGTCCCCTTGTGATGCAATCCTTAGTTTTCCTGTCTGTATTCCTGGCAAGCCTGTGTGCTCCCTGAGAGCAGGAATTGGATGTTTCATCCTTATCTCATACGCTGTTGGGTAGAGTCAGTAATCAATAACCTTACAGATCAGACTCCTGATCAATATTTGTTGATGATACATGAAGGCCAAGACAGGATTCATCCCTGTGCCTATCAGCTCCAAGCTCAGTGCTTCTTCTGCTATATCATAACAGTAGCAGGGATGATATCCATTTCTTAACCTAAGGAGCATGTTGTTGGTTTTCTTAATAAATTGAGATGATTGTTATAGTAAGTCTTGGTTATGACTGGCAAAAAAATTTTTTCAAACTATTTACAGAATTTAAGTCCATGATATGCAAATCCAAGTTTTTAAGCATCCCCTTTATCTTTGAGTCAAACTATAGCATCCATCAAACTTCTCAGACAATGCTACTCATAGACTTTGATTTTTCCCTAGTTAATGGTAGCTGTAGGAGAATAAAATAACAAGAAAAATAATACCATAAGGTTGGAAATAAGTTCTAAGCATAATAAATAACTATCATGAAATAGTGCATGAGTGTTTCTATGGTCACTATCAGGCAAGTAAGCATGATTGTCTTGGTAAATTCATTTCAATACTATTGACAGTGTCTATGGCCATTCAAGCCTGTGACTTTGCATGGCTTGTTTAATCCAATTTCTATTTCATTCTGAATTATACTTGGCCCTGTACTGAGTGCTGCTTTCACTGAGATGAAAAAATGTACACCTTGTTAAGAAGAAAATAGAGTCTTTGGGAATTCATTGGCAGGATTTCAAAAGTTTAGGGTTAAGATTGTATAGATGACTAAGAGGTAAATTGATCTTCCCTTGGAGATGCATTGTCATGAACATTGAGAATAACAGTCAGGTGCTTGGCCATGAATTAACAATGCATTTTGGCCTTATGTGATATCTATTGCCTTAGGTTTCAAGTCATCAAGGTCATATTAAAGAAGCTAGTTTTGGACACCAAACTTATATATCTATACAGAATTGGCTCAGGAATCAGTCATAGGTCCTTCTTCAATAAACCTTTCACATGAAGCTCGCATATTTTCCACATTTTCTATATAACTATAAAAGGTGAATCATATAATAAGAATTCTGCATAATTCAGTTGGCTGGATTACATCTAGGTGTCTGGAGAAACAATGTCTGCTAATATTAAGCATTAAGACATTAGCAAGAATGTTACACAGATTCCTATTTTGAAGGGCTTGTCAATTCAGATATACTTTAAACTCAAATTTAAGATCAAACTGGCATATGATAGCAATTTGTGCATCTTTATAACCATGATTGCCCCCATCCCATCCCGTAGAATTCCACTTAAAAATCATTAGAACATCAGGAGAATTAGTGCATTGGTCCAAATCTGGATTTACAGTTAGCTGCCCTCTGGATATGAAGGACTTGAAAGAAACTACCAACTACCCTCAAAGTATTTTGAAGTTGCCTTTGCTGATGAGAATCTATGATGGTGGACCAGTTTGGCAATCCTGAATTGTTTTCAGCGCAGCTGTGGATTACCTGTCGTTTCAATGGACTACTGTGTATGCTTTGTTTATTTTATCCCTTCTTCCTGTTGGAAAAACAGCTGGAGAACAGACATCCTGCTGTTCAGAGCCTCAGGCCTTGGAATATTAACAGGAAGCCACAATAAGCATCTTCATTACTTCACCTGTGGCATAAACGGCAGAAAGAATGAAGCCCATCAGGAGGAACTGATTTAAAACAGAATGAAGCAGTTTGTGGACCATATGTCTGAACATCCAAGTAACTGCCACTGGCCTAATAAATTGGCTTCCTTCATGCAGAGTTCAACCAAGGGAAAGAGGAAAAGTCAGTTTCCTATAGAAAGGAATAAAGGCAAGCCTCAGTAGCCTGTGGCAAGAAATGGAATAAAGTATTTGGTGCATTAGACCAAGGAGTTTTATCACATAATTTACATCAGTTGCTTTTAGCTTTCAACAAAAGATGTGGGAATGGATGGTAGGGGTATGTGGATGGGAGAGAAGGAAGCTGATAGCCTTACAAGATACTTTCATGTGTTTTCCATCATGTATAATTACTCATCCTAAGGCAAGAGGAATATTGCATAAGCATCACTTCAAATATCTTCCCAGTTGTTTTTTTGTTTTTTGGGTTTTTTTTTGCAGGGATGGGGGTGTTGCACAAAGAGGAGACGTGAGTATAAAGCATAAATGTCCCTGTTCGCCAAATGAAGAGACAGGGCAGAGAGGTTTTATGATCTGAGACTCTATATAATGTTTACATCATAGTGGGTCAGAAATACTCCTGGAAATGGAATTCCCCGGTGCAGATCCATCTTCCCCTCTGTAGACTGAGGCTGTGGAAAAAAATAATTCTGGAAAAAAACATTTACCCTTTAAACATAAAAATGAGCTACCGAACAGAAGGACAAAAGCGGGAATAATAACCTTAACATTCATTATTGAGGACGCATTGGAACGCTTCCTCATTCTACTGTACTTAGTAAACATTTAAAGACCTGTGGGGTGTTTAATTCTTAGAGCCTTGATACATTCAGTCGACCAACTTTACTAAAATACACTTAGGAAAGAAACTCCAGCAGCACAAATACGGGCAACAATCCTCAGAATCAGGATTCAGGAAATCCATTATACCACGTAATCACTCTGAGACCGTGAATCAGACAGATCTAGGCACAGACCCCAGCCATCCTACGTTTAGATGAACTTGGATAAGTTACTGTACAGTCCTGATTATTAGCCACTCCTCCATTTTTCCAAGGAGAAGGTTAAAAACTTTTCCTACCTATTGGGATTGTGTAAACTTTTAGGAATATAGATGAAATCATCAAATGTCTGCTTATAATATTTAATTTATTAATTTAGTCATGTAAATGCTTAAATCATAGAAATCTCGATTTAGGCATTTTTTTTCACTCTTATTTTACCAAACAGTTTTCTTCAAATTCTTGATTTGCAGCATTGGCATCCGTGTCACCTGACATGGTCTTCACGATGCACCATCTTTATTTCCGGATGGGTTGTTGGATGCTGTCATTGGAAATCTTATCCCAAACCACAATTACCCATTCACATAAAATTAAGACACTTGCTTTGTTCATTCATCCTGTCGGTGAATAGTTGTGCTGTTGTGTTCACTTAATGTAATATAATAACCGATTTCTCACTTTTGAAAGGCCTCTCTTTAAAGGTTGCATATGATGACATTCAACCCTTGCAGTTGTGAGATCACCACTGTACCCACACCCATCACAAAATTCATGAATAAATCTCTGTCGAATTTCTTTGCCTCCTTTTTTAAGGGATTCTGCAGGTAACATCTATAAGCTTTTGAGACCAGAATTTTCTGAAGTCATCTTAGGCCTATGTGACTTTAGAAGTTGAAAAAGAACCATACAATTCGAGAAACTTTATGAAGATTGAACTAAAGGTAATCCCCTCCTTTCTGAGGGTTAGGTTTGGAAACTATCTCCTCTCATATTTTAGCACATACAGTACTTCATCTCTCTAAGCCTCTGTTTTCTCCACTATAGAATAGAGCTAATAATAGTACTTTGCTCACAGAATGGCAGTGAGGGCTAAATAAGATGACACACTACAAGGACACTTAGCACCGTGCTGTGCACCTAGAAAGTAATAGACATATCAACCTCTACTGCCCCAGTCTCGGGTTCCACAAATAAAAACTGCAAAACTTGAAGAAGAGTTATGTCCAAAGAAACCCACAAAGATTTAAGATGAAGCAGATGAGGACAGGTTAAAGGAAGCTGGATTATTATTCCAAAGGGGAAAAAAAGAGTAATGTAACAAATAAATTTCTAAAACAGAAAGGACTCTCAAACAAAGAGTAATAAGTATTTCTGCTCTTCTTCCTTACTCAGTAAGATGGTCACAGGATGCATCCAAATTACAGCATAAAGGACTTATGTCATATTGAAGGAAGAATTTCTATTCAGTGAAGGTTGTGAAAGAATTGAATCACTCTGCTAAGGACTATGAAGAACCTTAAAAAACAGGAATCATAGTTCTGTCTAAAGGCAGTATTATTAAAGGAATGATATGGTGAGGTCCCAATTAGCCCTATTTTTCTGCAAATCAAGATGAGCTACTGGGGACATCCCTGATGGCTCAGTGGTTAAGAATCCACGTGCCATTGCAGAGGACATGGGTTCTATTCCTGGTCCAGGAAGATCTCACATGCCGCAGAACAACTAAGCCTGTGTGCCACAACTACTGAGCCTGTGCTCCAGAGCCCGTGAGCCACAACTACTGAGCCCGCTTGCTGCAACTACTGAAGCCCATGTGCCTAGAGCCCATGCTCTGCAACAAGAGAAGCCACCGCAATGAGAAGCCCATGCATCGCAATGACCAGTAGCCCCCACTCACCGCAACAAGAGAAAGCCCAAATGCAGCAATGAAGACCCAACGCAGCCAAAAATAAATAAAATAAAATAAATAAATTTATTTTTAAAAAATGAGCTACTATATGAAAATAAAGCATGGGGATGGAACACCAGTAGGAGAGCATGTTAGCCAGGCAGGAGTGGAGACTAAAGAAATGGCATTTTTTGCTGAGTTCCTGGGGTATCATGCAAATTTATTTTTTAATGTCTCTAATCAGGGGATTTCTTTCCTTTCACAGACTACCACTACTATTAGAAAAAGCATAACCTTCAACCTCTAAAGTCTTGAGTTCAAGTCTCAGCTTTTCTTCTTACTATGTAACTTTGAATGAGCTTCTTAAATTTTTTGATAGTATGTTTCAACATCTGCAAACGATGCATAAAAACATTAGTGTTATGGGGCTTTAGCAGGGATTCAGTGAAATATTTATGAAATGCCCAAGCTCAGCATCTGGCACCCCATGACGACTTTATACGCTGATTTTCTTCTCCGCCAAATTGTGCTTCTAAACATACTCCAGTTTCAGAAGCTGAAGTCATTACAGCATCATCCGCTGAGAGCCTTACACCTGAGGAAACATCAGAACCTGGTTTCGTTTTAGGTAACAAATTCCTCAAAGACAGAACTGGAGAGAGGTGAACAAACTTCAGGGAGGGTGTGGAGTTGTTACCAAGTTTCCCATGAGCAGTTGTGCTGGGAATGACTCTGCTATGTAGACATCCTCTTGAAGGGAAACTTATTCTTCCTTATAGTTGCTACAGATGTCTCCACAGCCTCCCTTCATCCAGGCATAAATGGTTCGGAATGGTTTTAAACTCTCTAGCAAGGTGTATTAATTAGGACAAGGCTTAGCTGACATTAAAAAATTACCCAAAATACAGTGACTTAAATGAGACAGAAATTATTTCTTTCTCACATGATAGTTTGGAGGGAAGTGGTGCAGGGCTGCTAGGACAGTCTTCCTCCCTCAAGACACAGGGCTTCTGCCTTTGGGTTCTGGGCAACATCCATGAAGTGAGAAGGGCAGGGCAGGGAGCACACCACACATCTTCGAGTTGCAAAACCCATCAGTCACACATACTTCAGATCACAACTCATTGGCCAAAATTTAATCACATGGCCACACCAGCTACAGGGGACACTGGGAAATGTGGCCTCATGCTGGGAAGCCATGTGTCCAATAAAAGCTCAAGAAGAGAGGAATAATGAATATGGGGGCGAGACCACGAGCAACGTGTGCTCCATAAAATTAAAGAGGAAAAGTTGTCTAGATAGCTTAACTCTCTATTCAAAGACCATCTAAATTTTTGAAAGTCCAGACAATACACCTTTTAACCTGAAACAATGTGGTATGGATCAAGGTCTGCATAAAAATGTGATGAATAAAGACCCTAGCAACATAAATTGAGGCAGTAAGTATAAACCTTCCTGTTTATACAACAGAAACTTGAGTCATCAAGTCTTACTGAGGCCAAGCTACATCTGGGAAAATCTGAATATGCTGACCCAGAAAAGAGTTGGAGAAAAGAGCTGTGTTGGAACAATGACAGCGCTTAGCCTCAATCTTTTAAAAATTCAAAAGCTATGGGGACGGCCCCCTGAGCAAGCCTGGGCTAGCCTGGCGAACTCCAGAAGAAGAAAGAGCGCACTCTGACACAGAGTTTATGGTTTATGAAACACCAGGTTGGATGAAGTGGCAACACCCCCTATTTGACTGTGAGAAAATATCTCTTGGGCCAAAGAATAGTAACTCCAACTTGCAGTCAAGGATGGGTTTACCAGATGCCGTTTTGCAAAGTCTTATGGAAATCTTTTCCAGCCTGTTTAGGAGACTTCAATATGCTACTTTATTTCATTGCCTGAGCTTCCCATTTATTTCACTCCTGCAGGAAATGCAAAATATTTTATCATTAAGTGCTTGTTCATGAATTTAAGAGTTTGTCCTAAATTCACAAAGGTTTTCATTCACAATTGGTTCTCTTCTCTGACTATAGAGAGTTTTCCCCATTTTTTTCAACAAGAACAAGAGAATCCACAGGAATTTTTAGATCTTTCGAGAATAAGAAGAAAGCCACCAAAACACAAGCAAACCAAAGATCAGTCCCAATCACTTGTTTAAAATCGACATAGCTAAGAGGAAGTATATCCCTTGAAATATTCGACAGAGGAACTGGGGACATTTGCTATGAAATTAAAATAAACAATCTCTACTAGTTTTTTTTAATTCTTAGGTAAAAGAATTTCTTTTTCTGATGGAGAATATTCTGGACTAAAGCCAGAAAATTCAGTTCACAGCCCAGATCAGCCAGTAGCTAATGGTGGACTTTGGCAAATCCCACAATGTCTTTGGACTTCGAATTTCTCATTTGTAAAATCAGGAAGTTGAAAGATATTTCTAAGGTCTTTTATAATTTTAATAGTCCTCAAGTTTATGAAACTGCTAGTTACTGAATTTTTTAAAAATTCCACAATCATAAATGTCCCAGAATCATATTAATTTTTTTCCTACTTCACACACAAATTAGTGAGTGATAAATTCCCCCCAACAATTAGGGGGAAATCCAGATTCTGAAGACATCTTGCACAGTTAAAATTTGTAAAGGAAGAACTAAACTCTCTTCTCAGGAGCTTTCTGGCCCTTAGAGATAAGTGTGCCACTTTATTGATTCTTTGTGCCAAAAGGGTATTTGGATAAGGTAGCTGTTCCCTCCAAATGTGGATTATTTATGATTCATATCCTGCTGCCAGTAAAATGTTTATAGCAGGTGATCTCCCCATTAATGTTAGTTTCAAAGGATTAAAGCTAATTAAGGCATTGGTCTTGATTACACTTAAGTTAAATTTGTCCCAGTGACATTACAGTGAACGCCTGACTTCAGCCTCATCTCTTGAAGCATCAGTCCATCCATCTTCCATGGAGGCACCAGGGCTTTTCCTAAAGTACAGGTGACAGTACTTTGACAGCTCCATAAGTTCCATTCTGTGCTCTACAAGCTATGTCATGATATTTCACTCCTCCCTGGCTTTACACGTGCTGCATCCAACACCTCTAGGGTCAGTCCTCTTCATGGATATAAGGAAATATTAGTGCTAATACTCAATAGACCTTCCCTCTAGGCAGACATAGTTGCAGAAGCCAGATTCAGAAAGTAGAAGGAACTTATATGTAAAGAAAAGGGTACCACCTTCTCAGTAGGGAAGCAGATGTGCCTCAGAGTGTATGCTGGGTTT
The DNA here is from genome assembly GCF_028023285.1 of Balaenoptera ricei. Taxonomy (NCBI): domain Eukaryota; kingdom Metazoa; phylum Chordata; class Mammalia; order Artiodactyla; family Balaenopteridae; genus Balaenoptera; species Balaenoptera ricei. The sequence continues at coordinate 75,670,005 of NC_082648.1, forward strand.
CAGGGCAAAAACTACACAGTTGTACCAGGTGGCCTGGTTTTTCTCATCCCTTTATTCCCTCTGCCATGTTCTTATTGCCTGACTTACAGTTCCTGATAATGGATAAAGAAGATGTGGTGCATATATACAATGGAATATTATTCAGCAATAAAAAAGAATGAAATAATGCCATTTGCAGCAACATGGATGGACCTAGAGATTATCATACTAAGCGAAGTACGTCAGACAGAAAAAGACAAATATCATATGATATCACTCATATGTGGAACCTAATTTTAAAAAGTGATACAAATGAACTTATTTACAAACCAGAAACAGATTTACAGATGTTGAAAACCAACTTCTGGTTACCAAAGGGGAAATGTGGTGGGGGAGGGATAAATCAGAAGCTTGGGATAAACACACGCACACTACTATATATAAGACAGATAATCAACAAGGACCTACTGTATAGCACAGGGAACTCTGCTCAATACTCTGTGATAACCTATCTGAGAAAAGAATCTTAAAAAGAATAAATATATGTATATGTATAACTGAATCACTTTGCGGTACACCTGAAACTAACACAACATTTTTAAGTCAGCTATACTCCAATCAAATTAAAATTTAAAAAGAAAAAGAATTGACTAAAATCTCACCTTCTCTGGGAAGCCTTCACTGTCTTCTCCACCTCCTCCACAGTGACAGAAGTTTTCTCCTCTGTGAGCCCACGGTACCCGACACCTAGCTCTACTGTATCCCATTCTGTTGTCACTGATCCCCTATGTGTCCCTCAGTCCCCTCCGATTAGGACCACTGGTTTGCTGACTGTTTCTCCCCAGTAAACCATAGTCTCCTCATGGGTAAAAAAGTCATAGCTCATCTCTACCTGGGTTGCCTAGGACAAGTTCTGTTCCCTTTAAGTACTTAGTAAATGCCTATTTAAAGGAAAGTCTGTCTGGTTGATGTTAAAGCAGTTACAACATTTAAAATCCATGCAACCAAACAGCCTAAGAGTAGCATCAAATGTTGGCTCATGTTCCAAATATACGTATTATACACAGCCATTTTCCTTTTAAAAGAAAGATAGTGGATTAATAACTTATGTCCTTTTGAATTGGGATGAAAGTTTCATTTTCTATTAAAAATTTCAGAAGTACAATGTATAAAATAATTACTTTCTAAATATCGTTTTGTATTCTCTTTCTGTAAATTTCCCTGCTCCCACATCTCCAAAAACTCAATCTTTTCCCCCAAAATGTAAATCAGCTAAATTCTAAAATGAAGAACTGATCCTTATTGACTAAGGAAAATTTAGCCCTTTACACAGGAATGGAAATTCCCCATTTCCACAGATTAACAATCTAAATGGACATAAATCTTCTGCTATCTGTTAATGAGGACCAACGCATCTACCAAATGTGTTAGATAATGAGGCTTAATTCAGGGTCTCTCAACTGTGACACCAATGACACTCTGAGCCAGCTAATTCTTTATCAGGATGCACAGGGTCATCCTGTGCAATATGGGCTGTTTAGCAGTATCTCTGGCCTGTACCCACTTGATGCCAGTAGCAGTCTCCCAGTTGTAACAATCAAAAATATCTCTAGACATTGCCAAACACTCCCTGGGGGGCACAGTTGTCTCCAGTTGAGAACTACTGCCCTCAATATACTCAGAAGGTAGATATATCAGGCTTTAGAACCAATCATACAAGTAGCAAATACCAGCTGCATCGCTTAGGAGCCACGTGCCCTTGAACAAGTCACTTAACCGCTCCAAGCTTTAGTCTCTTCATGTAAAAAATGGTGCCATTAAAATATATTTTCACAGCCCGTGGAAGACTAAACGTAACAAGGTACATGAAATGCTTAGTTAGCATAGTACCTGCTATATGGCAAATACTTAATACCAGAGTCTGCTTCAGATGTGGTCGGGGAGGATCACAGAAGAAGAGAGCTCCTCCCAGAAAGTCAGAACCAAGAGCCGCCAGATGCGCTAAGCAGGAGACTTACTCCTCCTCACTCCCTCTTCACTCTGGTCCAGCAGGATCTGATAACTGCTACAACAAAATGACTGAGAATTATTTGCATTCTCTCCTTTTCCAAATAGGAGTTTTTGCTACAGTTATAATGTTAGTACTACTGGTGAGATGGGACCAGAAAAGTATGGACCTAAAAAAACCCTATTCTGACCTCGTAGAAGGGACCAAGCATCACCCAGAGTTTCTGAACCTTGAATCCTATTGCAATAGCTGGGTGGGATTTTTGAATTGAATCCCTTGAGAAAGGAGGTGAGTGTCCTCTGCATGTGAAAAAGAGATACACAGAGCTTTTTAGGTTTCTACCTGGACAGACCATGGTAGAGATTGTAGGATGTCTCTGAATTTGTTCTCCACTTCTTCCTCATTATTAGAAGTCCAAAATTTTAGCTGGGTACATGGCTGCCCAAACAGTTCTCGGCTTCCCCTGCAACTAAGTGTGACTACGTGATTAAGTCCCAACCATGGGATGTAAGCAGACCTGATGTGTGTAACTTCTGAGATGTGTCCTTAAAGGTAGGGAGCATGTCCTTTCCTATTTCTCTGTCCTGTTTTATGGAACTTGAATGTAAGGGCTATGCTTCATCCATGAGGATGAGGGTCATGTACCCAGTTCACCAACCTTGGTGAGATGGACGGATGGAATAACCTGTGTCCCAGATGACTGAGAAGCCATCATCTTTGGCCTCTGTATCTATACCTTTATATCAGAGAAAAATAAATAAATCTATATCTTGTTTAAGCCAGTGATATTTTGGGGTCCCTATTATCCACAACAGAATGTATAGTTCAACTAATAGACTGATCTTATGCATTTCCTTTTAGCTGTAGACCTGAAAAAATAAGAATAAGAACTATGGCAGAAAACTATCATATGATTCTTAACTCTAATTCCCCTGACCCCTTGAGGAAATGTGTCACTCATCCTCTGCCTATGTCTCTTGCAAATGAGTCTGAGAAAAGCAAAGGAGACAGCATAGGAAGTTGAATCAAAAATGGAAGAGATGTTACCAAGACTGAATGATTGGTTTAGAAGCAGACCAGCGTGACTCACCTCCCTGAATACTGTCCTCACAGTGAGTCAAAGGAAAGATGCTTGAGAAAGAAGAAAAGAAATTCAGAGATGCATCCTGAAATGGGCTACGCCAACTCTCCCAGTTGTCCAGGTCCATCTTCATCCATAGGTGATTTCAAAGTGAAATGAGGACTTTCATAAATTTTATATTTGGTTCTGAGATAAAGGAAAGGGAAATAGCATCTTGTTTGAAAAGTGCTCCTCGTTGCACACATGCCCACCCAAGAGGACTATGGCTCTCGCCCACGCAATTCCCATCACTATTAATGAGAATTGTGTTGATAAAGCCTCAGCCATCACATTCCATCTTTTTCACAAGTCTGCTAGCCTGCACAATGTTTAGAAACCATCCTGAGGGTACCACAGTGACGGTTACAGCAAATAACTTGTGTCCTCATCCACAACAGACTTGCATAATCATTTTCATAGACCCCATTAGCCAAAGCATTTTGAGAGACATGTTGTTTAGCCCAACAATTTGGTAATAGTAACTACATAAATCAGTGACTGTTTGGGTCTGAAGTTTTGGAGTTAGAAGTAGACGGAAGAGAAGCATGAACTCTTTTTAGAAGAAATTACCTGAATTCAATATGAAGTCACTGTAAATGACCCAAATGAACCCACTTCTCGTTCTAGCTTGCTATATTAACCACATTACTTCTTGCCCCTAGCAGCAAGGCTGGTTACAGCCTAATTTAAATCTCTTACACATTATAATTCTCTGCTAAGTGGGGTAAAGAGCACATGGTCTCAGTCACCTGCTAGACATATGACATGGAGTGTAAATTCATTTATTTGAACCTTAATATTAAAGGACTTTCTTGAATTTAAATCATCCGATACCAAGTTGTGACTTCAGTCCAAAACAGACATGCCCTGGAGAGTTAAGAGACCTTTTCAAAGACAAAGAAGGCTTCTAACCTGCTCACAATTAGCCATTACATGCTTCTAGGGGTTGTTTAATTGGGACTGCCACTCTCAATTAACCAGCAACAAGTGAATAGAAGAGTGAGTAATCAAAATTAGGTACACATGGTACCAATTATGTACATTAGGGAGTGTGATGAAAGTATGTTTTGCTTTGCTTTTTCTTTCTTCTCTAGCTCCAAGAAGTTAAAGTAGTGAGGGAACAGAGCTCAAACATAACTTTTTCCTTCTAAGTGTAAGAAAACCACATACATCGAAGCCCCTGCAATTCTTCACCTATAGTCCACTCTAACTTCAGCATTTACTCTGCAGTGGAGCTGATAGGAACTCCCTCTGAGGGCCTCCAAAAGGACCAGGTAAATATGTTGTGATACAAACATAAAGCTCATTCTTCTTTTCTTTACTGAGCAATAACAGAGATCATTTAGCCAAGAGACAAAATTCCCCTCCTGTTCACTAAAAAGCAAGAATATTCAGTTTCTCTGCTGTGATTCCCTAGGTTTCCGATTGGTAGTATTTTAGTGGGGAAATGGAAGGGAAAGAAAGGAAAGCCACAGTTGATGCACTGAGCTGAAAAGATCTTCAGCTTAAATCTGCATTTGGAACTGGTTAAAATAGCCATCCCCCTAGAATTGCACTTTAAATTTGAATTTCCTGGACTGGACAGCTTTAAAATTTATATTTAAATGTGTGTATTCAACTATACAGATTTAAATGGACACACATATCTAAATATAGATTATTTTAAATTGGGCAGTTGTACCAAGCACTTGATATAATTTAATCATGAATGAAAGATAGACAGTAAAGAAAATGGGTCCCATTAAATACTAATCCTGGGGCTTCCCTGGTGGCGCAGTGGTTGAGAATCTGCCTGCCAATGCAGGGGGCACGGGTTCGAGCCCTGGTCTGGGAGGGTCCCACATGCCGCGGAGCGACTGGGCCCGTGAGCCACAATTGCTGAGCCTGCGCGTCTGGAGCCTGTGCTCCGCAACGGGAGGGGCCGCGATAGTGAGAGGCCCGCGCACCGCGGTGAAGAGTGGCCCCCGCTTGCTGCAACTAGAGAAAAGCCCTCGCACAGAAACGAAGACCCAACACAGCCAAAAATAAATAAAAAAAAAAAAAAAAAAAAAAAAAATACTAATCCTGTTTCATACCTTCATTTGTAGACAGAAAGAACTACAAGAATCCAGATATATTGGAAACTATCATTTTTTCCCCTATAAATATCATCGAGCTGTGTCTATAATAGATTCAACTGAAACAATTGTCTTCCTGTGGCTGTGTTTCTGGAGGTTCCACAGATTATGAGACAGTAGGAAAATTTGCATGACTTTATACTCTTCCGTGGACCACAGAGATACCTTATATAATGTGACGCTGATCTAAAAGTTAAATAAGTTTTCATGACTGGCCTTTCTTAAACTTACCAGGAATGCTGAGAATTTGAGTCTTTCAGTTATGGGTAGGGCCAAATCAAGAGTTCATGACTTTTTCAAGCACAGAGACAATCGTGTAGAGCAGCGGTCCACAAAATTTTTCTGTAAGGGCCAGATAGTAAATATTTTAAGCTTTGCAGTCCATAACATCACTGTTGCAACCACTCAACTCTCCCTTGGTAGTGGAAGCAGACATAGACAATATGTAAACCAATGCATGTGGCTATGTAAACTTTATTTACAAAAGCATACTGCAGACAAGATTTGGCCCTTGGGGTCTATAGTTTGCTGATCCTGTTTTAGCTCTAAATCCTCTGATTCTCTCTGATCATTTTTAATTTTCCATCTCATCACGTCAGAAAATAATCAAAGAGACTTTGATGTCGTGGAGCAGGAGTTCAGATTTGAAGAGAATGGTCTAGAATTATTTGAGGAGCTTGATAACAATATTGATTCATATGCCCTCCCCCCAAATTTTTATTTAGTAAATCTTACATGGATCCCAGAAACGTGAATTTTCTTAAAGCTCCCCAAGTTGATTTTGATTCAACGTCAGATTTGTGTTTTCTTGATCTAGATAATGGCCCCAGCTTTTCCAATAACTTTCTAACATAAAGAGTATCACCTACTATATTAGTCAGGGTAATTACTGCTAGCTGCTACAATAGCAAACCCCAAATCTCAGCAGCTTAACCCAGTAAAAATTTATTTCTGTCTCATAATCACTCTCCTCTGTCTTATAGCTATGCCATCTGGAACTCTGGGGAGAAAAAAAAAGAAATGAAGGAAGCAAACCATCGCAATGTCTTAGCACAAACATGACACACATGGCATTTCTGCTCACATTTCATTGGCCAAAACTACTCATATGGCTCTAACCTTAACTGCAAGGGAGTCTGGGAAAAGGAAAGGAGTACATTAATACTTGGCGAGCTCTAAATGTCTCTGACACACCTGCCATGTTTTTATCTGACTCATCATCTGTAATTCTAGTACACCACCTGCCTCCTCCAGACCACACAGAAAGAACAGATGCTCAAAAATCTCTGGGCCATCTATTAAACTCTGAGCAACTCTGGAACAGACAGTTTAATATCCAAAGCTGTTACTTATATCTAGCTTTTTGTGAAGGTTAGATTCTTGAAATTCTGGAATGCAGCTCATTTTTATAAATCAAATTATGTTTGGGGATTTTTTTTTTTTTAATTAGCTGGAAATTCACTGTGTGAAACTAGGGCAGTTGTGATCTCTAGCTTCTGAGTTAGATATACATAGATAGGTGTCATGGCAAAAGAAAACAGTAATTAGCAGATTGTCCTCATGTTTGCAGTTACAAAGGTTGGATGTTGGTTTGTTTAAGTAATACTGTGCATATCCATGATACTCAGTGTTAGGAAATTAAGAAGAAATGTAGAGACTGCCATCTCCAATCCAGTAGCCAGAGCAGCTGATTCCCTGTTTTCAAAAGTGGGAAAAGATATCTAAATGGGAGGCATCTGCTTGAATATTTAGAGACACAGATATCATTTCAAAAGTGATAGCCCTTTTTTTTTTTTTAAAAAAAAAGAAGTCTTCCTCATGAAAAAGAAAAAAAAAAATGCCATCAATCTTTAAGCTCTTAAAAGAGAAAATGGGGATTTCTACTAAAGTGATACAGATTTCAGCTAGATGTTTGAAAAAGTCCCAAAATATTTAGGGTGGCTTATAGCCTTTCCCACATAGAAACTGAGATAGCATATGAAACTATTGACCGAGGAAGGTTTACAGTTCTAGGAGGAAGAACTAACGAAGTATTTATGAAAATCACAACTTCATTTACCAGCGATGGCTTATGGTCTGTAACTGTCCACACACGTGATCTGCTTATTCAAAGTAAAAGGAAATACTAATCAGTAAAAAGGTATTGTTTTTCAGTGCACAGCCCTTATTCAGTATAAACTGTGATCTTAAGTATGGCACAAGACGGTTTTCTTTAACAGACCTGCAAATGATAACTAAATGAAGTTGCTATTTAAACCCTGCCTCGTAACCTTTCATCTCAGAGCCCATATCTGAATCCCTTGTTTATTAACCTGATAACTCTCACCACAGCTATCTTTCAGTTGATACAGCAGTCCCAGTCTTTCGGAATAATCAGTCACCCTGGAGAAAGCGCAAAGTATTTGCTCAGCCAATGTTGTAGTATTTGGCTGTTTCACCATCCCCGAGGGATCTTGGCTTATGTACAGCTATAGATATGACAAGACTATCTGCAATAATTTCAAGTGTTGGACTCTATCTAAATGCTGAAAACCCTTCCATAATTGTACAAACACCTAAAACCTGGCAAATAAACTGCCTTTTTAAATATAATGGAGTTATTTCAATGGATCCATTCCCCAGGAAACTATATGTTACAAAAACAGTTATAGCACTATGGCTTATAATCAGTGGCTTTCTCAGAATCTTCAATCCCACACCTTTTAAAGAAAATAAAACAAGATTTCTAGACTATTAAGCTGGGAGGGATATCCTTATTCATATGGAAAGAGTGAAGGTTTTTGTGAGGTTTCTTTTTCCTATATTTTCTTTAGAATATTTACATGCCTGTAGCCTCTATATGGCAAAGTTACAGAAAGATTATATACAAGGCTCATTTCCAATAGAAAACAGGTCAATAACCCTTCTATAGATAAGGATTTCAAACTGTGAGCAATTATAAAAGTACTTAACTTAAATTGCTAATTAAGAATGATTTAACATGCAGAAATCAGGAGTTTATCATTCATATATCACAAAGCCTAGAACAAGTATACCATAACTACATGGTTTAGAGATAGAATTTGTTGATTAAAGTTTATTACAAACAAATGCTCTTTCCCCTGATTTCAAGATTAACAGGAAGATTCCGAGATTTTACCACTTACTTAGGGCTATTGGGTTCATAAGTCACAGATATTTAGAGCAGACATGATCTTGAGGAATTATCTAAAAACCGCTTCACTTTACAGATGAAGAAAGGGGCTTGTGAAAAGAGCAAAATCCAGGCTAGACTCCTCCAGTCTGACTGTACCTGGCTCTACTCCTGCATCCCCCATTTTCCAGCTGCACATCAATAGCAGAGGGTGGGTTTCCATCCATGTTTTGGGAAACTGATAACTAGAAAGTTGTTTGAGTGATAGCATTCATAAGCACTCCTAAAGGAAGCAAGGATCATTGGTTTCAAAATAACCCAACTGTTATTCATAAAGTGTGGAATGACAACTTTTTGCTCATCTGTTGAAATGTAGTTGCCTTAAAAATAACAAATATTTTCCACTTATCCCTAGCTCATTCTTGTTAACAGTGACAAATGACTCATTGAGAAATGACTTTTGACAGCTTCCAGTTGCCTGGTGGATTTTTATAACTGCCTTTTACTGGGTCAAGGAGCAGCCACGTGTAACCCTTTGGGGCCATTATTGGGTATAAGCTCTGTGGCAAACGTACTTGCTACATCATTCATTTAATTGGTTCAAGTCAAATGCCAGGGAGACCAAAGTTAACATGCTCATAGACAGGATGCCTCATCACAAGCAAGAAAGAGAAATATCTGTGCTTGGTTCCAGGAAGAACCACATAGGAGAACACGTAGATGGCCAGGATCAAATCTATCACTGATACTACAGCTTAATCCCAAGAGCATGACCTACTGATAAGGAGCCCCTCACTCTTTTATTTCTGTATACAAAAGCCTACATATATGTTTCCATAGAATTATACAAAAGAGAATCCTTTGAGTCATGAGATTCTGGAGCTCAAATGTATTATTTCACAGGTGAGAAAAGAGATCATGTTTAAAGGATTTACTCAAGATCACACAACTGGTTACCAGCAGAACTCAAGCGAGAACTCATTTCTCTTCATACCTATTCTAGTGTTTCTGTTGTTGTTGTTACATTTATGGTTCACCATAATTCTTTAGTACTTCTGACAGGTTCGTGTGTTAAAATGATCTTGCATGATAACAATATTTAGATCCCTAATTGTATTCTAAACTAGTTAAAATCTATTCCTGAAGGGTCTCTTCTATTGAAAAGTGACTTATTGTTGTAACCTCTCCTTTTCTCGTCACTAAAAAACTAGTTTAAAACAGAGTGACAAATTTATTGCTATGGCCAATTGTGTTAATAACGTCTGAAATAAAAAGCGTTTTGTCAGGATGGAAGGAATATAAGGAAAATATTTCAAATTTCCTTTTGTAACATTGATCCCATAATGATTACCTTTTGAAACATTGCTCATGCTCTCACTTTGAAAATGATTATGAAATCTGTCTAAGGAAAAAGAAGGACCTGAATTTAAGGTTAACCTTGAGTTAAAAAAGAAAAGCAGAGAGACAAGATCAAAGGCAAAATCATCCCGCAGGGCTTCAGGATCTCTCAGGAAAAACTCTTCTCTTCCCCCAAATCTCATCAGTTAGGATAAAGCGAATGTACAGCTCTTTACTCAGCCAGATACAATCAAAGCATTACATTCTGTGTCAATAGAACAGGAATTTCCACAAATTGATAAGGACAGACTGATGGATAGAGGTCAAAGGTGTCCTTTTAAAGTTAGTTAGAACTTCTGTCATTACAGTTTTCTCTCTCTCGTGCTCTCTTTTTTTTTCATTTCCAGAAAGTAGGTGATTAACACTATAGTGCTGAAGAAAAATGTCCCACTGAGTCACAAAGCTAAGAAAGTCTGTAGTCACTGTCCTAATATAAGTTTCTTCTGGAGATTTATAGTTGTGCTGATTCACAACTTCCCACACACACTGAGGGGATAGGAGAAAAGAGCATCTCCCTCTTGCAGTTGACTATAAAATGCATGAATCAAAAACAAAAAAAAAAAGTCATATGGTTACTTCGGAGAAGTTGGATTTGTTATATTTACAGAAATTAAGATTCTCCCAATTAAATATATTTTACAATGAGTCACTTTCGGGTGGGGGAAGATGGCATTGTGGAGAGAAAGGATTACTCCCTCTGGTTTTATATTTTTAAAAATCACAAAAGCAAATGCAAACTAAATTTCACAAAGATTATCCCAATGGATGAGCTAAACTTACAAATCATGTACCAAAGAACTGAATGGCACAGGCAAGGAGGCCCAGCTGTGATCAACAGTTAGCCACACAGGCTACTTACATGGATACTCTGCTCTTTCCTTTACAAGAAGCACTTTCTCTCAAGGGAAGGGAAGGGAAGCTAACCTTTATTTAGGTCTTACTGTGTGCTGTGCCAGAGGCGTTCACATACTGGATGTCTTTCAGCCTCAGTGTAAGCCTGGGGTGCATGATTGCCTCCACTGTCTACAGATAAGAAAGGCCCAGCCAGGGAAAAGGGAACCAAGGTATACTAATTACATCATGTACATTCATTCAACAAACATTAATTTATTGATTAAGTCCACCTGGAGCCAGGAGAATTTAAAATTACCTGAGTTTGCTTAAAACTAAAATAAGAAATCTAACACACATGACTCAGAGATATGAGGACTACAGGAAGTATAAAACACCCATCTCAGTTTACCAGCTACGTCACCAAGGACTAGCGATCATGCCTAGAATATATAAAAATGAACTCGTTGTTCAGAATCCATATTTATGTGTGAAATCCATCCAACATTATGCACCGTGCGTTAGAGCAACCACTAGCAATATGTAGCAATTTAATTTAAACTTAAATTAGTTAAGTCAATAAAACTTAAAATTCAGTTTTTTAGTCACAGTAGCTATATATCAACTGCTGATGGCCACGTGTGACAAGAGGCTATGTACTGGGAAGCACAGATATAGAACACCGTCATTGTAGAATGCTCTATTGGACAGCACCGTCGAACTCTAAACATTCTAGATTAGGAAAGGAGTTTAATATATAATCTTGCTTCAGATATTTTTGAAAAATACTGCTGTGTATAGCACTTCCTGATTTTTCAAAGACTGGAAAAGAGGGAATTCCCTGGTGGTCCAGTGGTTAGGACTTGGCGCTTTCACTACTGTGGCCCGGGGTTCAATCCCTGGTCAGGGAACTAAGATCCCACAAGCTGTGCGGCACATCTGAAAAAAAAAAAAAAAAAAAGACTGGAAAAGATTATTTTTCTGATCCATGCTGAGATTACCCCCAGTCTGTGGTGAAGGCACATGACACCTAGGGAGGCTAAGTGACAGACAAGGTCATTATTAGCACCTAAGAGCAGAGGGGATCATCTCAGCTTGCTAGTGCAGCATGTTCAGGGCATGGTGCAAAAGCACACACTCAGAAGGCAGCTGTGGCTTTGAATCCCAGCTCTGATACCTACCAGTTGTCTGACATGGAACAAGTATGGAAGTCTTCTGGGCTTCAGTTTCCTCATCTGAAAAACGGGAGGTGATAATGACAACCTTACAAAAAGAAGCATCCATCACCAGATGGTTAACTTGGTATGCTACCCAGTGTGACAGCGGTCCTCCTCCCGCAAGCAGGATTTTTCTTTTTTCTTTTTTAATCTTAATTTAAATTTTTTTTCAATGTTATATTCTACAAATAGGATCAACAGAAGTGGTTCACAATTTAAGAAGCTGATTTTGAGTACGTTGACATTTCCAACTGTTATATATACTCTCCTCCCAGCTGCTATATTTGTGTTACCTCAGAATTATTGTCAAGATTATATGAGAGTTTAAATAGCACATAAATCTGACATGCAGACATTCAATAAATGCAAGTCCCTTCTTCACCTTCTTCCTCTACCTTAACTTTTTTTTAAGACTTCCTGGTATCCACCTGTCACACAGTTTAGAAGCCTAGATACTATCCTGCATGGATAAATGACTTAGCAAGCTTATTTACAACCTGATAGTGTAACATATAATTTCCACAAGAATATACATTACATATTATGTTAGAAATCAGGAGTAAAATAAGATTAAATACTCAGAAATTTGTTTTTCAGAAAGCTTTAAGAATGCATCTATTCCATATCTTGATTATCTAGCTAATGGAGAGGTGTATTCTAAAATGTTTCTTCTACTTGGCTTAGAAAAGCATCGCAGGATGACACTAAAGCGGACTTATCTTCCTAATTATGTTGGGTTCAAGATATTAAACTTAATCTACATATCCGAAGTCAATGATTTATAATTCTAGGTCAGCTCTGAATTTTTCAAGCAACACTATATTTTAATTCATTTTAATTTTCCAAAAATATATCTGTACTGCATTCTCCTCCAAAGAGTCCTGAAACAAAGAAACAATGAGAGAGTAGTCAGTCTCAAGGAGATGGATGCTTTAAGCATCTTCTGGCTGGTACTGGGACCGCTTGGCCTGAGAATAGGCTGACAGATGTGAATCTTAAAATGCCTGCTGACAGTCTGCCATGGATAGCTAACATTTTGCCTCTATAGAGGCTCCACGTAGATGTTTGCTGGAGTCTGATACCAATTCTGTGAAGCCTGAAGTAAGGAAGACATTATCTCATTTTTCCAGGTGAGAAATTTGAGAATCCAGATACTGGATTGATGTGACACAGATCATTATAAAACCAGGATTAGAACTCAAGTCATTTGACTCCTTGTCTGATGTTTTTTCTATTATCAAAACCACTGAATTAAATGAAGCTCTCATTTAAATAGACCTGAACACAGTACCTGTATTTCATCTATTAAATCAAAACCAGTACGCAGAGAATGGCCACATGACCAAACCACAGAGAGCCAGCCAGTGAAGACCAGGGAAACCCACAAGGGTCAGACAGGCAGCAAGAGGGCAGCAAATTGGAAGAAGTTATCTAGCTCCATCCCTCCAGCTCTGTAGTTACTTCTGTTGTCTTCCGTTCTTCATTAATCAATGGGAAGATATACAGGCAGAATGCATACTATGTTTACAGATGGCACAAATGTAGAGGGAATGATGTGAATGCTGGTGAACAAAATCAGCATTCAGAAAGTTTGCAATGAACAAAAAGACAAATCTAACGAAAGGAAACTTTTAGTGAGATAAATGTGAGACCCTGCTCTTATGAGACGAACTGTGTTCTCCCCAAATTTCATATGTTGAAGCCCTCACCCCCAGTACTTCAGAATGTGATGGTACTTGGAGATACGGCCTTTAAAGGGGTGATTAAGTTAAAACAAGGCCATTAGGGTGAGCCCTAATCCAACTCGACTGGTGTTCTTATAAGAGGAGATTAGGACACACACAACCCACAACTGAGGGGTGACCATGTGAGGACACAGCAAGAAGGTGGCCAGGACATCTGCAAGCCAAGGACTGAGTCCTCAGAAGAAACCAAACCTGCCGACAACTAGATCTTGGATTTCCAGCCTCTGGAACTGTAAGAAGATAATTTTTGTTGTTTAAGCCACCCGGTCTATCACATTTTTATTATGACAGCCCTAGCAAACTATATAATACACTCACATTTGGGCAGCAAACAAATATACCTATTGAGTATAAGATAGACAATACCTAGCTTAACCATGTGCAGTGGCAGGAGAGAGAGGAAAAACTTCCGTTAACAGTGAGTTCTAGGTAAGTCCACCATGTGTTTGATGCCAACACAGAATGAATGAATAAAGGTCTAATATTAGAGGCAGCAAGGTCTTGGTGTCACACAAGACAGTTTGTTTCAACCCTGTCATTTTCTCGTTGTGTGACTTGAGCTGGTCATCTCTCTCTGCGCTTGTGTCCTCATCTGTAAGATAGGAATAATCCCTACCTGACAGATTGAGAGGACCTCAGGAGATAATAGATATCAACTGCTTCACACAAAGCCTGCCATGGAGAAAACAGTAAATGGAGGCCACTGTTCTTTGTCTTAGCATCATTCTCGCATCACTGTCAGAGGATGAGGGTCTCAACTATTTGGTGATGATCAGATCACATCTGAATATCAGTTTTGGCTCTTCAAACTCTACTTATAGAAACATGGTGGTAGTAAAAAAAACAGCAAGTACCATTTATTTGAGTGTCTGCTCTGTGTCAAGTGTTGTATTTCACCTTTTCATTTAATCTTTGCAACTCCCCTTTAAACTATGTGTCATTATCAACATTTTACAAATGAAGAAACCGAAACCAAAACACACAAAGCCAGTAAGTGGTGGAGGCAGGATTCAAAGCTGGGTGTGTCTGACTACGAACGATGTTCTCTTCCCCTTCCTGTATGCTCAGAGCAAGGGAACTCGAAACGATATCTAATAAGATAAACGACTTGGGGATGAATATTAAGAACACTCCTGAGAACATAGCATTGTGTTTAAATATTGTAAAGTCTGTTATTGAAAAGATTGATTGGGTTTCGTATAATCAGTAGAACCAAAACTAGTAGAAATTATGAGGGCAAGAGTACACCTCAACATAAAATTTTCTAGTAGAATAGTCAAAAGATGGACTAGATTTCTTCAACAACATTCGCATAACCATTTCGCGAGGAAGTTGCAAAAGTTGTTTTCAAGTATCAGCCAAGTAGTTGAAATCAGTGACTTCCGGGGTCCCTCCCAGACCTAAAACAAACTATGAATTTATATCCATGCATCATGGATGCATAGGTGATAAGAATATCAAGATAGGAAAAAAAATCTAACAACTTGCAATTACTGAGAGTCCTAGAACACAGCACCAGATGCTCAACCACAGGGACTAAGGTGTGCGACACGAGTCCCAGAAGAAATGGAGTGCCAGGCACGGAAAGAAGGACGGCCACAACATGAAGAAGCATGGTCCATTGTTTTAACTACTGAGCTACAAACCGTGGGCAGAGGAAACAAAGCAAGGTCCTGTCTGAAGCATAATGGTTTTAGCGATAGATTCAAATTCCCATCTCAACACTGGCAAGCTGTGTGTCTGTGGCCAAGTTACATAGTGAATGCTCACTAAATGTTGGTTTACATTATTGTTATTCCTGAGTACAGATTTTTTTCCCAGGATATGGGGCAGAGCCAAAGCTAATCATAAGCTACCCTTTCTCAGAAGACTACAGCAATACAGAAGTAATGACTTCAGTAAACCATGGCATCTTCTACTTTTAAACAAGAAAATATGAAAAATCTCTACTTCTGAGAACTGATACCTACTTATGGAAGTTTCTGAACTTAAGAAAGGATTAAGCTTAAATTGTGGTTAAAGTTTCCTGTCATAGTTCTTCCCTTATGTGAAATAATTTATAGGCATAGTTCAATTCAAAATGCATTTACCAGTAGGAGCTGTGGGTAAACTTGCAGGTTCCACAACCATGTTTTCTGGGTTCAAATTCCACCTGGATCGCTACTAGCTGGGAAATCTTGACAAGTTATTGAGATCTCTGGGCCTCAGTTTCCTGGTTTGTAAAATGGAGCTAATCATAGTACCTACTTCAGAGGCTCATTATAAGGATTTGTAAAGCAGTTACAACAGTACCTGCCTACATAGCAAGGGTTACCTATTACTATAATTCTGGTTATTTGTCAGGCATCGCAATGGGCAAGAGAGACACAATGATAAATAAGGCAAGGTTTCTGATCCTAGGAGTTTCTGGGCCAGTGAAGAAAACAGATTCAAAAGCAGAATTCCGATAAAATGTACCAAGTTCAACAACAGCTTAACCTACTACTGGGTATGATGGAGGCAGAGACGAGAAGTAGCTAATTCAACCTGAGAAGACTTCCTGGAGGAGGGAATACCTGAACTAAGTCTCCAAGGATAAGTAGATGGCAAAGCTCTGATGGAATCCTTGTAATCTTTTGGCCAAAAACTATTTCACCCGAAGTGTTAGCAAATGAAACCCTTTCCAAATGTCTTAACTGATTTAAAAATAATAATAAACAGCCAGCAGATGAAGAAAACTTGATCATATCAGTTGAAATATGACAATTTTTGGTCTAGTTTCCAGCTAGGTGTTACCCAATGGTTTATGTGAATGAATTTCAATTGAGAAGTACTGCCCAAATAATTGAGAAAGAAAAAAGTCACTTGGAAAACAGGTACTGAAGCTCACATCTTAGAATACTTGACAAAGGAAAGAATATACAAAAGAAGCTAGTTGATAGTTGGCTAAATATGAAATAACTAATGAAATGTGACCTGTGATCATGCCAGCGAACTGAATTCTCTTTAAGGGCAGAGATTGTTTCTTACCCTCTTTGTCACCCCAGCTCCTAATGCAGTTCTTGGCAATAAATTTTTGATTAATTAACACATGAACAAATAGAGTTGAATTACCGGCTTTAAAAAAAATGAGAGTGATAAGTCATCTTTGAAATGAACATCATAATATTGATAATTACCAACTTTTGTTGAGCATTTGTTATGTGCCAGGCACTGTAGTAAGATGGCACATGGGTTGTCACCATTTTATCTTGGGAAGTCAGTACTATTTTTATTCTGACTTTGCAAACATTCACTAACTTAACAAATATTTATTGGGGGACAAATACTTTCAAGGCACTATTCTGGGAGCTGTGGCTAGAGCAGTGAACAAAAGAGACAAAGTACTTCCTCTCATGGAGGTTGCATTCTAGCGAGGAAGAAAAACAGTAAATAATACAGTATAGCACTATAATAGAATATAATAGATAGAGATATCTATAATAGAGATAATTAATCTCTATTAATAGATTAATAATAAGTATAATCTATTATAATGTTATGTATAATATAATATATAACATGTGTTTCTTGTTGGATTCCTCAGGAAACTAGACTCTAGACCATTGAGGAAGTGAAAGAAGCAAGACTGGGCAGAGAGAGAAGCTGGGCTGTGATTCAGGCTGAACAAAGTCCTCAGCCAACCCCACAGGGAGCTCTCCGGCTGGGATGACCTTGGGTCTAGGCGTCTGGGCCTTGTTACCTTCATAGTGACCAGTCTTCGGATGCAGGCTGACTGAGGTGAGTCTATGACCTTGGGTGAGGTAGCTCTCTTCTGCCAAGGGCAATTCCCAAAGAGGGCTGACAGCTGAGGGCTGAGCTGGCAACACTCCCAGTAGCTGGAGATAAGTCCCTCAGTCTTAATCATGATGCTCTTGACTTAATGTCAGTCTCTTGCTCACTAGAATGTAAGCTCACAAAGGCAAGGATCTGGTGTTTTTTCTGATGTGTCTCAGGTGCCTCAAACAGAGTAACTGCACATGACAGGTATTTCATGGTGTTTGTTAAATTAATGAATTAATGGTAGAAAATTATTATATCATAGAACATAAACCTAAACCAAACATTTCTAAAGAATGAGGTCAAGTTGGCATATAGAATACTTTCAAATAATTTGTATTTATTATTGGTACAAAACTTTGAAAAGTATGTTTCTTTTTGAAATATTGGTTTAAAGCCTGTGATCAGTGATTTGAAAGTTTGCTTATAAGTTCAGTTTAATACTTGATTTTAATGGCTATGTTTATGGACTGAATTATGTCTCCCCAAAATTCATATGTTGAAGTTCTAACCCTCAGTAATTCATAATGTAATCATATTTGGAAATAAGATCTTTAAATGGGTGATTAAGTTAAATGAGGTCGTTAGGTTGGGCCCCAATCTTATACGATTGGTGTCCCTGTAAGAAGAGGAAATTTGGACAAAGACGTATATGCTCACAGGAAAAGACCACGTGAACACAGAGGAAGAAAACAACCATCTACAAGTCAAGGAAAGAGACCTCAAAAGAAACCAACCCTACAGACACCTTGATGATACTACTTAGCCATAAGAAAAGAAGGAAATCCTGTAATTTGTGACAACATGGATGAACCTGGAGGGTACTATGTTAAGTGAAATAAGCCAAAGAGAGACAGACTAATACTGTATGCTATCACTTTTATGTGGAATCTGAAAAAAATAAAAAATTGAACTCATAGAAACAGAGAGTAGAAAAGTGGTTGCTAGGTGCTGGGGTGTGGGGGGAATGGGGAAAGGTTGGTAAAATGTACAAACTTTCAGTTATAAGATGAACAAGTTCTGAGGATCTAATGTATAAATAACATGGTGACTAAAGTTGATAACACTGTATTGTATAACTGAAATTTGCCAAGAGGGTAGAACTTAAATGTTCCCATCCAAAAAAAAAGGTAAATATGTGAGATGGTGGATGAGTTAGTAAACGTTTATCAACTCATCACAGTGTACATTTTAAATATCTTACAGTTTTATTTGTCAATTATACCTCAATAAAGCTGAAAAAATAGTGGATGTGAGTCCTTATTTTAAATAATACTATTGATAAATGAAAAAAACTGTATCTTAATTCTTAATAGATCAGGTTCGATCATTGCTTTTCCCTTGTCACGAGTCTCATGTAAGGAGTAAGCAAAAAGCCGCCTCTACAATGTTATTGTTGTTCACGTGTGCTTACGTTATTAGCATTTTTTTAATCTGCAATTTCTCTGCAAGGGACATTTTCAAGCCATGTGTCTATTTGGTGAGCATCCATTCAGTGAAAACGAGATAATATAATCTGAAAAGCCACTTACTAAACCCTGCTTTGAAATATTCTGCAAGCAAACAAAAGAGTGAGACTAACGGCCCCCTCCCCATCTCCATTCCCCACTCAGGGAAACTTCCACACCGTTCAAGATGCGAGGCTATCCAACACACCGACCCAGAAATGCTGCTGGGAAGTGCCGGCACCAGCCACTCTATACGTGCTAGTAAGCTGAATCCCTTTCTTACATTTTTAGACAGAAATAAATAACAGTTCTAATATTTTCTTCCCAGACCCTGTTGCTGTCGTTAGCCAACCTCTGGGATGCATGAACCTCCACCCTGGAGACCAATCTACTTGAGTAAACAAAGGGAACAGCTGGTTTTTTAATTACTTCTTAGACAAAAGCCATCTCTGCCTTGGTTCTATTATGCATAGAATTATCGAGGCCCGGAGTGACCTGCCATTCTCTGAAATGTCTCTCCAACAACAAATGCCAGCCCTCACACTCCTCATTCAAGGGCATTCACTCTTCTGTCAGTTCTGCCACCTGATTGCCCAGCAATGTGTCCCTCTCAAGCAGAGACAAAATTGTGAAATCACCCAGCATTCCCTAAAGGAAATCTAGGGTCCAGTGTTATTCTTTGGTATTTGCATCTCTGAGTTCAACCCAGAGGATGCACAATTCAGAAGCAATATAATTGAATTTCCTTTCACCAGCCTGCCCGGGCTTGTTGTCTGTCACTCATCAGGGCCAACGTCTTTGTAAAGGGCTTTAGGAACCACATCTTAATGTCACTGAGCAGATAACATATTAACTGTTAATTGACACACAGAAATGCTCCAGGATTGTGTTCCCGTCTTTGTTAGAGGATGATAAGTGACATGATTTACCACTGCCATTTTTTCTTCCAGTTTTCAGAGAGGTTATAATCTGAACTCCTCTCGTCCCCTAAGTGTCAGGTCAAGTTACAGTTTGTCTCTGCTTTTGTGGCAAGATTGGTCTTATTATTAAATTATACTAATATCTTTCAGACTTTAAATTATTTTTAAACTAATTTTCCCTTGTGGTGATGGTGTGTTTTTTTGGTTGTTTTTTTTTTTTTTTAATCATACCAAAAGAATTTCCCTCAAGGATATCATTTTGTCTTAGAATTTGTAAAAGACATTATGATTTTAAAATGTTTAAATATTTAGTTCTACTTCTTCAAATTGTCTTCCATCTTTATTAAGTCCTCATAGACATTCATATATAATGTTAAGTAAAGTGTACGTACACTGCCTTTTTTTTTCAGCTTTTTTCAATTAAATATATTTTTATGTATCAGCCAACTAAATGAACTTAGGCATCCTTCATTTCCCCATGTTTAAAACAAGAAAAATAATGTCTACCTCTCAAGATTGTTTTGTGGATTAAACTATGCTAACGTAGTGAAATCAACCAACAAAATGTATTGATAGAGTCCACAGAATTATAATTTTTAATAATAATCAATTCCCTCATATTATTTTGAGACAGTTTATTTAGCCAGTCCCCTGACAATGTCCAAAAGTGAAATTGCTAAATGCATTTAGCATAAATTTTATCCTACTTGCTTCTGAAATGGATGCAAAGTAACTGGAATCTGTCACCTTTCTCATTAATCTGTTAATAAAAACAGGAAGAAAACCTTATATGTATACAATGCTTTACCATTTGAAAATTTCTTCCACTCACTTACTTGAATCTATTATAAACCTTATAAGGTTGACAGATGTTATTATTCACACTTTACAGATGAGAAAAAATGGAGCTTCAGAGGGGTAAATAACTTGCCCACGGTTTTGGTTAGATTTAGGTCTTCACATTCCAAATGCAACATTCTTTCTACCACCGCTCGCAGCCTAGACACACTGCTCCCCAGAAAGAATTGAATTTCAGGGTTTGCTCATTGTTTATTTTTGTGAGTTTAATCAGTTTTCAAACATGCCATAGCTTCTTTTAATTTGCATTTTGTTATTTGCAAACTAGGCTGTATGATTTGCTCCATGTGAGCCTACTGAATGTTCTATTATGTAAACTGTCTATTCACACTCTTTGAATAGACAGGAAGTAGAATCTTTCACCACATCCTCCTGAGCCTGCATCTTTGGCCTTGTAGCAAATAAAAAATCTTTTGCATTCCCTATCATGCTCAGTTAGTTGACAATAATCCCCCAATGAACTAAACTTGTTGGAAAAGACTTTTTTTTGTAAATATAAGGTCTGCAATAAAAGTGATGGGAACCAATGCCACTTAGTAACTTTTCCTGTACCCTAAATTCCACTGATCAGTATCCCTTGGGGTTTTCCTCCTCAGGGAAACAGAATGCTTTTGTATGTACAGACCCAGCCAAAGTCCACCAAGTTAGTCCCACCTCTCACCATTTCATCACTCAAACTCTGGATACCCAGACAGGTTGCCCATGTGTCTTTCAGAGAGGGAATTTCCTAGCACCATGGTTGACCTCCACTACCCCAGACTGCCTACACTCTCAGGGTTTGTCCAGAGCCCATCTGGCCTTTGAGACTGGGGAGGGCAGTCAGTTTCCCAGGGCATTCTTTCCTTACCGTCTGTCTCAGGGAGGGACTTTTCTTTCTTTGTTCCCAACCTGTAAGCCCTGACAACTTCAGCCTGAAGGCAGTGAGGCAAAGTGATGTTTCCCAAAGGGAAACGAAGGAAAAACTGTATCAGTAAAATCTCTCTCTTTTTAAACTCCTGACCTTATGAAACATTTGAGAGAACAAAAACTGTTGACAGTCTTAAATATGTTGAGTACAATACGCCAGAATTAATTCTCAGAGCTATGTCTTGGCTGTCTAACTTAAATGATTTGGTCATTACCTTTTGGAAAGGCCAACGTGAACGATAGAGTTTCAGTCATTGAGGGATGCCTGGAAAGAAACAAGGAATTGTTTTAGCAGTAGCACCCAGCCCTGTAGACCAACACATTTCTGCCTATCTTTGTGAATTTCTCGCACAATAATAATAATAGCGATAAATTATTTCTTAATTGATATTAGTGCATTATCAGTACATTTATTGATACCATGTGCTGATATCCATCATCTTACCTGAATCCATAGGAAGTGTCAAGGGAAATACTATGATTCCTCTCCATTGTTTTAAATGAAAAAACAGTGGTTCAGAAAGTTAAGGTGGTTTGCCCAAGGTCATGAGCCTGGCAGATGCAAGACGAGAAACCAATGCTGTGACTCCTATGTTGGTATTCTACTTCATCTCCTAGCTACCAAAAGGAAATATGGTACATATATGCATGAAAATGTGTCCTTAAATCCATAAAACTTCCATTATAATAGCAGCTTACTTCTGTATATGTAGTTCTCTTGTCAACTTAATGCATTGCTTTTGCTATTCTCCTTAGGAGCTCTTTTTAAAATTTCTTTGCTTCACCAGGTCTACTAACACCATTTTGCAATGCTAACTGCCCCCACTGAAAAGCACTCATATTAGTTAAATAAACAAACAATTTGATTCTATATCTAAAAGCACAGTCATAATTGATGAATATGTTGTTACCCAAGGGTTTTAGCTGGTTACTGCACACTAAGCAAAGATATTCATCATCTCTATTTTAATTAAGCATGAATTACTAAATGAAAAATTTCAGGAGCCATTTTTCCCCTTTTCACTGTCATAGCCCTGTTTTCAAAGTTTTCCATGTTTTATTTTAAATGCAGTCTTTTCAGTGGCACTTTGCTGTTTTTTTCCATTTCTATATGAAAAACTTAAAATACAAAGCCAGCTGAGTCTTTCCACCTTGGAAATTAGAGCAATTTTGTTCCATCCTCTAGCATTCAAATTTTGCTCCTTCCTGTTTAGGTTGGATGACTTTTCACTCAGAGGAACTGAATGTATTCCGCTGAGTTCCCCTCACAATCTCCACCATGTGTGGTCAATTAAATCCCAGCAGCATGGAGGAGTTTTTCATTGAAACTACTGCACTTCCTGGGAAACAGCAGGGTTTACATCTAGTTTCTAAATATTGTTGAATCTTCATGGGGCCAATTTCTTCTCAACAGCCTCAGCACAGCACACATGGAGTTAGACATGAGCCCACCTATATCTAATTTGGCAACAAACCACTCTTCGAAGGAACCGCACTATTTTCATTAAAGTTCTCAGTCATTCCTTCTCTTCATAGGTTTAGCTTTATTTTCTGTAAATATTTTCATGCAAATATGCACCTGGATTTTAAAGCGGATGCACCATTCAGAAAAGCCTATATAAAATTACCTCTAGCAAAATAAAATTGGAACACAAAGCAGATGCCTGGAAGACAATTATGGAAAAATGATGAGAGTCAAATGGTGAAAAGATATTTTGCACTTACTTTAGTAGAGGATTTGTTGTTGGTGGCGGTGGTATAAAACCATCAGAATCAGTTTTTTAAATGTGATAAAGAACCGCAATCCTTTGTGGTTCTTTTTGGGAAGTGTTCCTTAAGTCCTATCATTGAAAAGTGTTTTCCTTTGGTTTTAGATACCTATTTAAATGTGCCTGAGAAAAACTCATCATTGTTAGATTATACATAGAGGAAGAAAGTATGTTGTTCATACTGGAGAGGATTCAAAAAATGTTTCACAATAAAACTACATTAACATGGATTTTTCCTCTTTGACTACTGTGTATGTAGCCATTCATCCTGGAGATATTAGCAGTTAACAATTGCTAACAAATTTAACTGTAAATCAGTTTTCAGGGGCTATGTTTCCCTACTTAAAGAGTAAACTGTGTTTTAGACTTTGGGATATTTTTTATATTTACATTTACTTATATTTAGTTTTGTTTGTTACTTTTTATTTTGTTTTTATGCAGAAGAGTTTTGCTCTTTATAGTTGAGGCTCAGTGAATTACAACCTCAGCAGCACAACCACCACATTTTATTAACACTTTGTCTTATATGCATGCAATCTCAAGCAAAATTATTTTCTGTTAAAATCACATAATTTCAATAATCCCTCCCCTAAAGTATTTCAATTAAAAAAGGTATACTGTACTTGTTTGAAAATGGCAAGTCATCAAAGAAGAATAAAGCCAAAATAGGAGAAATGTTACCTTGTGACATAATTCCAAAAAAAAAAAAGGCCAAATTACTCGGCTCAATTACAATTGCATGTGCTCCCTACACTTAGGTTAAAAACATCAGATAAAAAGGTGAAATTCGGACTGATTTTACCAAGCAGTGGCAGAGCCTATGAAAGCCTTTGCTCCCTCATATAATGACTTGAAACAAAAGGAACTGCCTTCAGTACAGCTGATCTGAAAAAGGTCTTTCCAGAATAAACGTTTGCAAGGAGCTAAAAGAATCAGGCTTTTCAAAAGGCCCTATTGCTTGCTATGGTCCAGCAGCACTGGCCTTCCATCTGTTCCGCAAATAGGCCCAGCTCTGTCCCAGCCAGGCATTCACAAAGTCTGTTCTCTCTTCCTAGGACAGGAGTGTTTCTCTGCTCAGCCAACTGGGTCCTTCTCCTTCCTCAAGCTTAAATATCACCTTGCCCAGAGGTCTTCCCACACCCACCAATCCAAAGTAGTTTCCCAGCTAGTCTCCCTCATAACAGTTTTTCTTCATAGCACTTGCCATATATATACATCCAATACCTCATCAAATTTAGAATTCCAGCAAGTGTTAGACACGCCACTATATTACATATCACAAAGAGAAAGAAAAGGGTATGGCACTCTTTCAATTTTAGGATGTGTCCTGATGTCAGATATATTGAAATATAGGGGAGGACGTGTGTACCTTAGAATCAATGGGATATTATATATGTGTCTGTATATAGATCTGTGTCCCCCACTGGTCAAAAGTGTCACACTAGTAGGCAAGGACCGTATCTATACTGTTTACCCTGCAGGACTAGCAACGAACACCTTGTCTAGCACGTGGTACATGCTGATTGAACAGGTAAATAAGTGGATGGCTAGATGGTCATGAAGATATTTTGCTGTTAAATAACATGCTGTGTGAGAAGGTCTGATTCTCATTCACACATCCATACTTTTTGCACTCAGAAAGGTGACCTTAATTCATTACAGTAAAAGATATGAAATATGAAATAAAAGAATTTCCTGCAACCACTCCTCTCAGCAAGTAATATCCTCTTATAACATACACCCGATGATTATCAATGTTTCTTCAACTCTAGTTCAACTCACTTCATAAACTTACAGAATCTGATGATTGGAAGAGATCAGAGAGTGGTGTGGTTCAACTCCAGTTAATTTCTTTCACCACATGTTACCTCATCTGTACAAAGACAAGATTAAACTAGACAATCTCTAATTGTCCCTTTTAGCTTTTGGACTCTAGGTGGTTCAGATGTTAACAGCTGAAGAGTAGGTTCATTATCTATTCCATGTTGTCTGCATTGTCTTAAAGAATAAAAAGAAGAAGAGGAAGAAGAGATTATTCAGCCAGCCAATATCTAAACCCATGCTGGCCTGTGAATTCATTTTTCATGGATTAAATACATTTTCTTAATTACTTGGATATGTTTTACCTAAGGAGTGTTCAATTCTACTGTAGCCCAAGAGGAATTCTCCATGAGAGCCAAAAAGAAATATAGATACCTATTTAGCTTCTAACATTATTGCTTTTGCAAAGTAAAAATGCTCTTGGTGAAAATCCAGCTCTCACCAACACTATCGTTAGTGTTCTCGAGCCTTCAGTACCGTGTAGGTATAAAAATACATATTAACAGGAGATTAACTAAGTCATAGTAACAGTAGAAGGTGTGTGTTTTGGCATTCTCTGCAATGATGTATTAATTGCTTTGTGGCAGTATGCCTCTCTTCCCGTTTATTTTCAGTCCATAAACCATGACCTCAGCTGATCTAGGATAGTAACAGAGGCAAAGTCTTGCTAACATAATGAGGGCAACACCAGTGAAGCTGCCTGGAGAAGATTCCAGGTTACCGGACAGGTTCAACTCAATGCTAATTTAGGCATACAATTGTTTTAAAGATCTTCAGTATTCTTAGCTAAAAAGAAAGATGACAAGTACAGCAAGTGTTATTGCTCCATTGCTTTTTTGCTAGGTGTGAGACAACGTTTTGCCCTATTAAATCAAAGCAGATAATGTTACAAAGTCATTTCCAGATTTCTAGTTCAACCCAGAAGGTTGATGCTTACTTCGAAGTCTCCAGAATTGGATCAAATTTTCAATTCAAATGAATAGAGCAACTATGCATCCAATGCCTCATAAATTCTCCAAATTTAGCTTGAAGCCTGTTCCCTTCTTCCAGATGGCTAGCGAGGGGAATGCACAGAATTAGCAAGCAAACCCAAAGAGACATGGTTTCTGTATATTCAATGGTGTCCCTCTCTCAACCAGTTTTTATTGAAGTTGGCATTACTAAACAGAAATTACCCAGGTAAACAATAAATTTTAAGTATGTGGAAGGTTTTAACCCTTTAGGGATTTCCCTTCATAAGGTCATGAAACTAGATTTCTTTTTTCTTCAAAGCTAGAAGACTAGGTGGACAGAATCAACAAGGGAAAGTCATTTGCCCAGAAGATGTTGGGTGTCACCTCACCTCCATTATAAGCCAATAATACTTTAGCTTCTCAGGGATGGCTTGTCACCTCCCATCAGGGACTTAGCTCAGACCTTTGAGATTTTACAGGATGGTGAACTGCTTCTGACACCCTCCCTTCACGCCCCAGAGAAACGATGTGTTAGGTAAGGTTGAAGAAATTATGAAGGAAAAGAGCAAAGAAGAGGATGGAATCAGACATCACGTTTTTTTCCCTTCCATCTCCAAATTTTTTAATATCAAAAATATTTCATAAAGATATGGGGTATATGCATTAGATGGAAGTAGCAGACAGGGAAAATATGCAAGAGCATAGACCACAAAATATTTAATGATAACGTACTACTTGCTTTTTCAACTCTTCCAATGACTTTAGGTCTTACTTGGAGAAGCTCTATTGTTTTTTTTCTACATTTGCTTACTATTTTTATTTTTATTTTTCCCATTATCATATCTTTATAACCCAAGAAATCAGAGCCTCAAGTCAGATGGAAGAAATTTTCCTCTGAAGGAATTGAATTTCACTTTGTTTTTTCTCAAGTGATCAAAATGCATAAGAATTCCCTCCATAGTTCGCTCAGATAATCCTTCCCTTCTTTTCTTTGCTTCGTCCCTTATCTTCTTCCTTTCATAACCTTTTAAATATTTCTTCTCCATCTTTTCCACCTCTAAAATCTTCTTGATCTCAAAACGCTGTCTCATGAATATGGCAGATGATTAAAAAGGTATGTATTAGAACTGAGCAAAAGGTGAAAAGTGACAATATCTCATGTTTACAAGCATATGGGGCATATGGAATGCCATATACTTCTGGTTATCATGCAAATTGGTGCAACTCCTTTGAAAAACTACTTAGCTGTATTGATTAAAGCTGAAAATACACATACCCTATGACCAAGAATTTTACTCATAAACACAATAGAAATGTGTATAGATGTGCACCAAAAGACACATAGAAGAATGTTCACAGCAGCATTGTTCATAATAACCAAAACATGGCAATAGCCCAGTTGTCCCTCATCAATGGAAAGGTTAAGTCATGCAATGGAAGGCTATATAAATATTAAAAGAAATTATTGCTGCACATAACATAGATGAATCTCACAAGCATAATGTTGAATTAAAGCAACCAGAAAACTAAAAAAAGAAAGAACAAAAGCAATAAGGAAAGGAAGAAAGAAGGAAAGAAAGGAAGAAAGGAAGGAAGAAAGAAAGAAAGAAAGAAAGAAAGAAAAAGAGGGAAGTTTTCAAAAACTGGCCAAAAGAGCCTACAATGACAAGAAATCAGAGCAATGGTTATTTTGAGGAATAATTTAATGACTTAATAATGGGGCATGGTCAAAGTTTCTGGCTTATTGGGAATGCAGTTTATCTTAAACTGGATGCAGTTTATCTGGGAGTGTTTACTTTCTAAAAATTCATGGACCTTAAGATCTGTACATATTACTGTATGTAAATGATACCTTGATTTCTTTTAAATCCATATTATCTGGGATTCTGGTTTCTCTACTTCAGGAAAATGCTCTTTATATCCTTTTCTTACAGATGCTTTGGCTCTTTACCAAGCTTTGTTTCTCTCCTGAATAATTCCTAAATTCTCCCTAAATTGTACAGCTTAGAATATGACCTATCATCTGAATGATCTGACTAGCACTGACTCTAACACAAATCATTATATAATATCAACAGACTTCCCTAGTCAAGCTTGGAATGGTGGTTGGTGGCAAAAAGTAAAAATTATATATGAATGAGCTAATAATTTTTAAATGGAGATAAGATGGAAAAAGAAATCATCACAGCTGTATTACATTTAACAAGTATGGGAGGGACAACAGTAATAACTGTAGATTGAGTCTGACTGTCTTCGGGCTCAAAATAATTGGCTAACACTTCTTATGTTTCCCTAAAGAAAGGTTGAAAGGATAATGGTTGACAGGTAAAAGTGAAGATGCTAATATGATCACGATTGCTAACATTAATTAGCTCCAGATCCCTGTGTTTAACCACTATCATCCTGTCTCCATGCTATACAGCATTTTAGTGTGATTCTATCCATGCAGGGTTCCACATTTATATTTATATATTCCAGTGTCATTCTTGACCTTTTTCAACAAAACTGCAATGTTGACTTATGCTCAACTTAGTGTCTCTTCTAACCCCAGATCCTTCTCTGACAGAAAGTTACTTTACCACAGCACATAATATAAAAGGTTAGTCACCAGAGTGGAACACAGTGTTGTGTATGAGTGAAATTAATTTGTAATTTATTTTTCTGACAGTTGAATGTACATTACTATTATTCACATTTGGATTTCTGGCTGAGTTTGGATTGAGAAGATATAGACCACTTTGATTTATACGAAGAACCATGAGGACATAATGGGCCCTGCTGGGACCAACACATTCTCCAATAGTATCATGAGGTTTATACTGTGAAAGATCCACAAGATATTTTAATTTCTTCCCACTACTGTCACACATCCTAAAAATGTCAGATATATACCAATTAATGCTGATATTAATGGAAGAAAAATATTAGAAAAAGAAAGTCTGCTCTAAATATATATTTGCACAATATATGCTTGTGTATCCAATGCCAAATGAAATTGATTTCTTAAAATTACCAAGAGCTGGTTATATCCATACCACTCCTCTAAGTCACTAACACAGATAATCAAAACATGGTCAAAATTGCTTTGATGGTAAGAAATTTTTCTTTTCCCAACACTTTCTGGGTCCTCTAGGTTATTAGTTATTATTCTAAACAGTAAAACAAGAATTATCTTACTCATATGTTTCCAGATACATGACCCATATATTATATTCATTCTGTAAATTAACCCCTTTGGAACTCCATTCTGCTATCTTAACTTTATTTTCCCATTTCCTTATTTTTCATGCCTATTTTAAGTCTCTCATTGTATTGCTGGTGCTTATGTAAACCATTTTACATACTTTTCCGGGAAAAGGCAGTTATGCCAGCTGGGGTCCTCTGAGAAGCAGACACCACAGTGTGATTAGACATGCAAAGGTTTGATGGGGGGGATATCAGTGAAGGATAAAGAGGAAGGAGCAGAAGTAGCCAGGGGGAGGCTCCCACTGCCAGATGCAGGTGTGAAGCTTCTGAAAGAAAGAGAAGGAAGGAGGTCTGGATAGGAAGAGTCTCAACCTGCAGGGCAGTTCTATGTAAATATCGGCCAGATGCATGGGGAGATGATGAGCCAAAACTGATGTTAAAAAGGTCCCAGATCCCGCTGTCATTTGGTCATCGGCTGGGGATAGCCATCAAAAGAGTGGCCACTGGGATGGATTCTAAGGAAGGGCAGCTGAGGGTCTCCATCAACTACACTTTGCTAGCAGGCTCTCTTGAAGGAGATGTCAATGGCAAATTTCCACAGACATCACAATAGTATACCAATAAATAAATAAACAAGAAAGTATTCACAGGTAAATACATCACCGTCATTTCAAAACTGTCACAGTAATCTTATCCAAAAAAAAAATCTTTCTTAAAACGTAACATTCTGACGCTTTCAGGTTATGATAGATTAGAATCACACATCAAGATTTATAGTGGCTGAACCATGTTTAAGCGCACCTCCTTAGCAATAAACCAAAATATATAGGTTGTGGAATTGTGCTTTCCTCACACCTGGGATATTGGATTTGCTGCAACACGTAATTGTTCTCAGCTATTTCCACTGTGGTTACTTTTCATTGTGCCACCCAGCAAGATAAAAAGGAAGGGAATCTGAGGTTTTGCTTTCCCTTCTGTTTCCATGGACACGGGTTTATAATTTTATATGAAAGTCAAAATCTGTCACTCTTATGAAGTCTGTTCTTGGAGCTACTTTGCTAACAGCTTCGACTAATGCAGTAAAATAATTAGGAATCAGCAAAGAAAGCACACAATGTGAAGGGAAATGAGCCCCTTCTTAGAGATGTACAAGGCAGGGGTGGGGAGATGGCTGTGGAGTGAGCCCACGGTTTAGCAAAGGGGTGAAATGAATAGAAGACAATAAAGTACTAAATGAATGTGGCTGTTTTGGAGCATTGGATGGTATCTCAGCATGCAATGTGGATATGGTTTACTTTTAAACCAGAAACAATAGAATTAATGTTCCTTTTAAACATAACACAACCTAATGGTTAGAACTACATCCGCCTCCTGCTGTCTCTTATACAAATATGTGACTATATCAGCAGAACAGTTTTGAGAATCTTGCCATCGAGACATTTACCATTCAAAAAAAAATTCACAATTAACTTTAGACTAATTGATTTTGGCCCAGTCCACTCTTTTGCAGGTCCCAGGTCTGTGGAGCTGTGTCCCATGGCTCTTATCATATAAGGTTTAAAGAGGCCTTACCACGTGTGAAGGACACTGACAGACGGCAATTGATATAAAGAACCTGAAGGATCTTTGTTTTGAAGGAATAGCATATTCAAAAACATACATTTTATTTTCAAATTATAAAGAATTCTTCATTTCTCTGGGAGGATTCATTTCACTAGTACCACGACATTAAAATGATTAAATTTGTGTACTACACATGTTCCTGAGGTGTTTGGTGTGGAAGTGGGCCGTAGATTTCGGAGCTGCCCATCTGATTAGGTCAAACCCACCGGGATAATCTTATTGAGTAATTCAGAGTCAATTAATGTGGAACCTTCATTCCATTTGCAAAATCCCTTCACTTTTGCTACATAATGTAACCTATTCACAGGAGTGAAATCCATCACATTCACAGGCAAGGGATCATACAGGGTATGTGCTCCAAGGGAATTTTAGGGGCCATTTTAGAATTCTGCCTGCCACAGGTAAAGACTAAATCTTCACTTGATAGATAGTGGTAGATTTTTAATATAACTGGATTTAATTATTAGTCCAAATTCTATGCCAGATGAATATCATTACACATTTTTAACTAGATTTAGGAGCTCCCATACATATAGACTTTGATTAAAGGTAGACATGGTAACTGGAAATTTTATTACCATCTTAGTAGCAGTATTTTTTTCCTCTGAGTATCATCCCAATCCTGAGACAGTGTGCTCGTGTGTGTGTACAATATTGGGGGGTGAGAGTTAAGGGGTGCATTTTGTCTAACTAGAAAGGTTACTATTTAAAATTAATCAGAAATATGTCATCAACTGCTTGACAGAGGACAAATGAGGTTCAGAAAATATTTTTAATGAAAGACTCACTTCCAAATTTCTTCTTCAGAGTATGTATGATCTCATTCTTCCATATGAATATGAATATATATGTCTTCTAAATGCCATATATATGAATAGATAGATAGAGAAATAGAGAAATGGATCATTCAATCTTCTAGGCAAATTTGAACACTGTTTGAGGAATGTCTTCATTTTAAGTTGGACATTTAATACCCTTTAGGCCAGAATTACCTCTCCATGAGGAATCTCACTGTAACAATTTTTTCTGACATAAAATTTGCTGACGTAGGCAATGAAATTTTCTATTAAAATAACTGACATATTTTACAACAACCTTTCAAATATCACATTTGAAAGCTTATCAAGAATTATTTTCAAGATCCATTGTGTGACAGACACTGTTCTAGGCTCTGGAAAATAGCTAGATGCCTATTTTCTAAAGAAGGTAGAGTACAAGCAAGTAAGAAAACAAATGGACAGGATAGTTGCAGATAATGATATATGCTATGAAGAAAATGAAACAAGCTGATTGAATGGGATTGAAGTAGGGGCAGCAGAGATGAGGGGAGGTTAATTTAGACTGTTTGTGAGATATGTTCTCATTGAGGAATTTACGTTGTAACCTGGACAACAAAACTGAGGCCAGCCAAGAGAAAAGCTGAAGACAAGAGCTTCTAGGTAAAGGGACCAACACCTGCAAACATTTATGGTAGAAACAATCTTGTTGTGTTCAAGGAATAAAAAGAAATCAGGCAGTGATGGAGTCCAGTGAAGAAGGGGAGAGGGAAAGTGGAGGTCAAATCATGGAGGTTAGGTAATTTATTATTTTTTTAATATAAATTTATGTATTTATTTATTTTATTTTTGGCTGCATTGGGCCTTCGTTGCTGCACTCGGGCTTTCTATAGTTGCAGCAAGCGTGGGCTAGTTGCGGTGCACAGGCTTCCCATTGTGGTGGCTTCTCTTGTTGCGGAGCACAGGCTCTAGGCACGCAGGCTTCCATAGCTGTGGCACGTGGGCTCAGTAGTTGTGGCGCATGGGCTTAGTTGCTCCACGGCATGTGGGATCTTCCCATACCAGGGATCGAACCCGTGTCCCCTGCATTGGCAGGTGGATTCTTAACCACTGCGCCACCAGGGAAGTCCCAGTAATTTCTTATAAGTCACATGATGATTCAGTTTTTGTTTCTAGGTGCAATTGATAGCCATTGTAGGATTGATTTGTTTAAAAAAAAATCACTCTGGCTGCTGTATCATGAGTGGTATTTGATAGAGCCTCATCTATATCCATTGCTTATAACTAGAAACAAAAATGCATTACTAGTCCAAAGAAAGAAATCAGTCAATTATTTTCACTTTTAGTATTTATTTTTGTTTTTAATGTATCAGTTAACAGGATACCTTTCTACTTGGCATAAATCTTGTCCTTAGTTATTTCTGATAAAAACCTTAAAGGGAACTTTCAAAGAAATGTTATAAACATTTATTTCTCCACTGGCTGTTATTTTAAAGAATCCAAAGGAAACGTGAAGCCCAAACTTGTCCCTTTATAAATTTGCTCTTTTTCTTCCATTAATTTGCTATGATTTGTTATTTTAGAGTTGCTAAGGAATACAAATATGATGATATTATAGTCTTCCCTTTCTAAGCAGAAAAACCAACATTAGTACACCTACTTTGGAATGAAAAAGGATAAAATAGTTTCACGATACAGGAAAACCAAATTTGACAGGATGCTTTTCTTTTTAATAGCCTATTTTCAACACTTGTCTTATAACTAGTTTTTCCGGCTGTATTTTGGTAAGTGTGAGCATGTCCAGTCCATCTCTGCAACAAACCCCCAACATTTTGTTCACTTTAGGTAGCTAGAGTTTTAGATATCCAAGCAACTTACTTTGCAGTGCTAAAAACAAAACAAACAAACAAAAACAGGAATATGCATAAATTTCAAAAGATTCACTCCTTCAAACAGTATAGAGAGTGGAGCACAAAAAATCTAAAATCAAAAGTCAGGAACACAGAGACATTCTGATTCCAGTAATAGCAGACTACGTAATGAGGGCAAGTTCTATGGTATAAATACTTCTACTTGAAAGCATAGCAGAGTCAACAAAGCATTGAAAAAGGACAAAGATCCAGGAAAAGGCAGAAACCCAGAAAGAAAACTTCAGCATTTGGGGTCACTTTTCCCCTGGAGACTTGTGCCAATTCTAGATAAAGTGGCTGAGAAACTGAGCTGGAGTACTTTCGACAGTCTGCCAGAGCTGGAGGAACAAAGTTTGGGGCCAGGGTCCACCAAGAAGAAGAGTTCACGTGAACACTCTTTGCTCTTTGTTGAGACCCTGAAAGACACATCTTAAGGATGAACCCAGAATAGACAGGCTTTTAAAGGATTGCAGGACACCTTTACCTCATCTCCGGAAACTTACCATAACACAAACACAGTCAGAAACATGGCAGAGCAAATGTTAATTCTCTCTAGAGAAAGTTAAGATTATCCTAGAACTTAGATTATTTCTAAAAACAGTTGTGCACAATGTCCTAAATACAACAAAAAATAACCAGGCACAAGAGAAATAAAATCACATAAATGGAAACAGCAGAATAAATAGACAATAGGAATCAAGCAACAGTTACTTCAAGGTATTAGACTTATCAGATGAAGACTTTAAAATATAATATTTACGGGGCTTCCCTGGTGGTGCAGTGGTTGAGAATCTGCCTGCCAATGCAGGGGACACGGGTTCGAGCCCTGGTCTGGGAAGATCCCACATGCCACGGAGCAACTGGGCCCGTGAGCCACAATTACTGAGCCTGCGCATCTGGAGCCTGTGCTCTGCAACAAGAGAGGCCACGATAGTGAGAGGCCCGTGCACCGTGATGAAGAGTGGCCCCCGCTTGCCACAACTAGAGAAAGCCCTCGCACAGAAACGAAGACCTAACACAGCCATAAGTAAATAAATAAATAAATTTAAAAAATATATATATATATAATATTTACTATTTTACAATGTTGATGGAGATAAAAGACAAGACTGAGAAATTTGGCAGAGAATTGGAAACTAGTAACAAAGAGCCACATAGAAGCTCTATAAACTTCATTGAAAAGCACACTTGAACTTAAGGATGCAGTGGATGAGTTTAACAACAAATTAGATGACGCAAAGAGGAAATTTGTGAAACGAGGGTTAGATCAAAAGAAATATTCAGAGTAAAATGAGACATAAAAGGATGGAAAGACACTTAGCTGATGCAGTGAGAAACTCTAACATATAATACGATTCATGAAGAAGATAAAGACCAGTTGGGACAGAAGCAATATTTAAAGGATAATGACTGAAAACACCAAACCAAGGATTCAAGAATTCCTCTTCAATGATGCGATATAAAAGCTTTCCATCTGAGACAAGTCACAAGACAAGGATGCCTCCTATCACCACTTTTATTCAACATTGAATTAAATATACTTGCCAATAAAATAAGGCAATAAAAATTAATGGAAGCTTTAAGAATAAAAAGGAAAAAATATAGCTGTCATTATTCTCAGACAATATGATTATATGAATAGGAAATCCAAAAGAATCTATAGTTAAATTATTAAAATTAATACATAAGGTTGGAATAGTTGCTGAATATAAAGTTAAAACATAAAAGTTAATTGCATTTCTACACACTAACAACAAATAGTTAAAATTAAAAAATGTTTTAATTTAATTTTAACCCTGAAAATAGTGAGTCACTCAAAACAATTCCTTAATAAATATTCTTAACAAGCAAATAGAAAATACAAATAAATAAGAAAGTAAGTGCATCTGATAAAAGGGCAAAATATGTCTTAATCTCTAAAGTTCACCATCTTCTCCACCATTTATGTACTCCAAGCTGAGCCACAACAACTACAGCTATTGGCTGAGGATCTTGTGCTGATTCGGATTGTATCAGGCACTTGGAGGATGGAGAAATGGTCAAAGTTGATCCTTCTTTTCAGTCTGTGTCTGATAAGTCTAATACTTTGAAGTAACTGTTGCTTGATTTCTATTGTCTATTTTTTCTGCTGTTTCCAATTTATGTGATTTTATTTCTCTAGTCCCTCGTTATAGCTTATAGTCTATTTGTAGAGATAAGGCTACTGCAAATGCAATCAGCTACAAAAGAGTGTAGCTCTTATTTATTCATTTGGGCATTTCCTCACTCAACAAAAGAATATTGACTTCCTGCCAGGAATCAAGCATTTTTTCTGAGACATTAAGAAATATCAAGAGGAACAAGACAAAATCTTTAACATTAGACCAGAAGAGTCCGAAGGAGAGAGACAGGAAACAAGGTCTGAGGACACAGGGAATGTTTTGTGGAGGACCCAGGAACTAAGCTAAGCTTGCAATGGTGGAGAGAATTTGGATAGAGTCAAGATTTAAAAAATGGCAATGGACATGGGGTGGTCATGCATTCAGTCTCACTAAACCAGAAGTTCAAATGGAAATTGGGAGAAATATGGATGGATTCTTTAATTTAAAAGCCTAGCAGAAGAATCTAGGATTCAGGCAGGTCAGCAATGGGGATGAACTGTGGGCTTTTTACACATGGGAAATGTCAAGGCACACCCATAATTACCTTTACTCTCCATTTCCTAGAGTTGACAAGTATTCATTGCGGATCTATTTTAGGTAGATGAGCATGGTGGTTAGAAGCATTGATTTCAGAGCCAGACTGGCCAGGTTTGAACCTGCCTCTGCCACTCACTAACCATAGGTGACCTAGACACTTTCCTCGTATGGAAAGTGGGATACTAATAGTATTGCCTCACAGATCTTTTATAAAAGTTAAATGAATTAATCCACATTATGATTAGCCCAATGCCTGGCACAAAATAAACACTATATAATGTAGCTATAATAATTATTATTGTCTGCTTTATGTCCAGTGTTACCCTAAACACTGTGATAGATGTATTTTTTTAAGTCTCTCCCCTCAAAGACCTTATAATTTACTTGGGGTTCTGGTGGGGGAAGTTGCCACTGAAGTGTATGGGGAAGGATACTTAATACCATGAGGAAATGTTCAAATACCTTGTGAAAAGAAAAAGAAAACAGTAAATAAAGGAAACTACAATACAGAACCGAAAGGATAATCCCAAATATCTTTTTTGATAGTACAGACAGGATTCTTAAAATTCTAGAAAATACTAGCTACTATCTCTGGGTACTGGGATGATGAGTGATTTTAAGAAACATTGTTGGATTATCAACTTGAAGAAGAGGCAATGGGTGTAATGGAGTTCACAGGCTTTAGGACCATAAAGAAGCAGATAGATGTCTCAGCTAAACCTCTTGCCTGTGCAAGCTTGAAAAAGTTTTTGTTCTTTTTGTCTCTTTGTTTTTAACATTCTCAGCCTCTGTTTCTTCATCTACAAAACAGGAGAGTGCCTGGCACCTTGTAGATGATTTACACACTGTGGTTATTTCTGTGGGGTAAACTAACTTCCTCATAGCATTCATTCACAGCTTTCATTGCCAGCCACACAAAGCCATCATAAGCCCAAGTTCATACCATTGACCACTCAGTGTAACCAGTGCTACAATGTGATCACATTGGTCTCAAACATTTTTTAAATATCCAGTGATGTCCAAGGCAACAGAAGTGTGTATTTATTTCTGCATTCATCTGGCAAGAATTCATGTTGAATACCTGAACTTGCAGTACTAGGTGCCAGGTGATAGACTTTGTAGATATCTTGCTTGTCACAAAGTATGAAATTAAAATTCATTTTCAGGACTTCCCTAGTGATGCAGTGGTTAAGAATCCACCTGCCAATGCAGGGGACACGGGTTCAAGCTCTGGTCCAGGAAGATTCCACATGCCACGGAGCAACTAAGCCTGTGTGCCTCAACTACTGAGCCTGAGCTCTAGAGCCCGCGAGCCACAACTACTGAGCCCATATGCCACAACTACTGAAGCCCACGCACCTAGAGCCTGTGCTCTGCAACAAGAGAGGCCACCGCAATGATAAGCCCGCTCACCGCAACAAAGAGTGGCCCCTGCTCACCACAATTAGAGAAAGCCCACGCACAGCAACGAAGACCCAACACAGCCAAAAAAATAAGTAAATAAAATTTTTTTAATAAAATAAATTTTTAAAAATTCATTTTCACTAATGTATTTATTCATTCATTCAATGACTATTAATGATTTGTATTTACTATGTAAGCAATGAGTATGAAATTAGTTTATCCCCAATCCATTTCTTCTAGCCTCTTACAGAAACTACATTTGGTTCTGCCTGTGGTTTCAAAAAGAGGCCTAAAATTATATTTACCTTTGACTATAAATAGCATTGGACTAAGCACAAGACAAATAAATTCCGACCGATCAAATCCTAGCAGCTCCTATATGACATTTCAATCTCTTCATGCTGTTTTTGAGCTATTTAGGTTGAGATATTTCAGGTTTACTTATTTTAAAAGCAAAGATCAGATGCTGTCTCATATTTTGTCACAGTTTCAGGCAACACTGGAAGTTTAAAAGTTTTCACTTAATCCGAAAGGCTCTTACTTAATAAATAGTCAATGCCAGATAACCAGAACTTGAAGTAAAAAAGAAAGACATACAGAGTCTTTTTTCCTTCACAGTAGTTTTTCAGACAATATCTATTTCTGAAACCCATACAGAAATAGAAAAATTCAAGAAATGTTCCTCTTATGAAAAGTGTGCCACCAATCCATAAAGGTATTGTTCACAGAATTGTTATAGCAAAAAGTTTAAAACAATCTAAATATACAAAATAGAAAACCAGTTAAACAAACTATTATATTTTCAAAACCTGGAATATGCAGCCACTGAAATATTGTAGACAAATATCCAATGACATGGAAAATTCTACAAAATAAATTGTTAAATAAAAATCAGATTACAGGGCTTCCCTGGTGATGCAGTGGTTAAGAATCTGCCTGCCAATGCAGGGGACACGGGTTCGAGCCCTGGTCTGGGAAGATCCCACATGCTGCGGAGCAACTAGGCCCGTGAGCCACAACTACTGAGCCTGCGCGTCTGGAGCTTGTCCTCCGCAACAAGAGAGGCCACGATAGTGAGAGGCCCGCGCACCGCGATGAAGAGTGGCCCCCGCTTGCCACAGCTAGAGAAAGCCCTCACACAGAAACGAAGACCCAACACAGCCAAAAATAAATAAATAAAGAAGCTTTCATTTAAAAAAAAAAAATCAGATTACAAAATAATATTTATAGGATGTTTCAACCCCACCATTTTGACCCAGCTTTTTTTGTCTCTGAAGAAATTTTGACCCTGAGGATGTGTATAGTACAAACATTTTGATCAGATTAGGCCAATATTGCTAAAATTTTCATCAAGAAATTAGGTCCCAGGGCAAATACCACGAAGCCAAATTATTCCTTGATCAAAATAGTACTGTAACTATTTTTCAATATTTTTTCAATTTTCTTCTTTATTTAACTGAGATTATTTCATTGACATTAGTTGTTTTCCATCTAAATTGTAAATTATAATAAATTGTAGATTATAATACTTATAAAATCATAATTTCATTCATCAATGAGGTTTCTGTCATATCAATTTTTATTGATTTCTTTCAATCGTTGTGGGTTTTCTCTTGTAGCCATTATATCTACCAAGTTCAATATTCCTGGGTGAGAATTTGCAGATCTAAATATTGTTAAGAAAATCTTATTCTTCCATTAATTTTCAGTCAATAACAAATTTTACCATGTGTAATTTAACATGTTGTCAGTTTTATTCTATGGAGATTATTTGTACCAGTAATATTTAATGCAAATATCATTAGTCCTCAATTAAACCATATGAAAATTATAAGCAACTTAATAGAGCAAAGGAAAGGGAAAGAGGTCAAGGAAGAGAAAGAAGATGGGTGAATGGAAGAGAGAATATGTGAATGGGAAAGGCAAGAGAGAATAAAGGGAGACAAAAAGAAACATGCAAAGAAAGAGACAGGTCAACACATAGGAATATCAAAGCTGTGGGATCAAAATGGTAAGATAGGATATTACTAAAATATAACAATGCTATCTCTTCAAGCTTAATCATGCCAATGCTTTCCCTTGACAAGATAAATTCCTGAAAAACTCCTCCAGAACATTGCTGTATTTCTTACTTTCGATCTCCCTACATATTGATCTGCATCAGAGAAAGGATGAATTCACCACATCAATGAAGGATCTTTTTACATGACCATATAGCAACCAGTTAAAGTATGTAACATTTTATTAATATTTTATTTGTTCTACATGCTAAAAAGTTAGCCTAAGATTGTTCATCAACATGACCGGGTATTTGGACATCAGCCTGTTTGGGGTACACAGAGGTTCTGCTGGATATCCAAAATCCCATCTCTCAATATCAAATATAGTGATCTCCATGGTATCAAAGATAAGGCTAAGATCCAGGTAATGAATAAATCAAATGCTGGGTCTTGGTCTGCAACTAAGGGTCAAGGACATGGAAGTGAATGAAGGAGGAAGGAGGAAGAGCACAACAAGGTAGAGAGAACAAGGGTGGCATCCCCCAACTGATGTATTTACCTCCCAGGGCCACTCTTAGAGTCAAGAGAGGTCTTCATTTCTGCCCTTCTTCATCCCCAGCTCCCATGCAATTAGCTTTACTGCCCCCAGATTATAACTTAGACCAATAGTGTTCAAACCTCTCACACATTTTTTGAAGGTACACACTCCAAAAATCTTATGCAAAAGCCTAACTTTTTAAATCAGGAAAATTTTCTATTCTGGAGCTAGAACAGGCAAAGAAAGGAACAGGGTTGGAGGAGTGGTAAGTCTCACACACTTAGGTTCTTTGCTCCTCCCCACTCCAAACATTCCACAGTGACCTCAGAAGGAGCCCCATAGAACCCAGTTTGAACCCCACTGGCTTAGACTATGAGCTGTATTCTAGAATCTCTGAAGGTAAATTTTACAGGTAGGCTTGCAAGTGTAAAGATGCCACATCTTTGGCAGAGCTTTGTAAGTTGAACCAACTTATTACTCTTCAAGGTTTATTGTATTGTCTTTGTTTTCTAGTTAAAAATTTAATTTTAAACATCTCTTAGAAGTTCACTATTGATTTTAACTTACATTATTAAAAATAATAATGATGATAGCTAACAATGATGTAGCACCTTCTTCTTTCCTGACAATGTTTTAAGTGCTTATGTGTATTAATATATTGAATCCTCTCAACTCTGAGAGGTCAATACTATTATCTCTACCTAGAGATGAAGAAACCAAGACACAGAGAAACCACTAACTTGTCTGAGGTCATATACCTTGTTATTGAAGTGGAAATGTATTAAAATCAAAATCTGATGCATGTTTCATTTGAAAGAGTAAGAAATTATACATGAATCCAATTATGGAAAAGTTTCTTCAGTGATTACCAAATCAAATGGCATCTTCTTAATAGTCCATCTCAGGCAATTTCCATAGAGTCATGGAAATTAATTCTCCAGGCTTTAGTCATAAAAGGTCATGAAAATTTGATCTGAGTGATTTAAGATCTTTGTAGGAGTCTTTGAGTCTTGGTAAATTCATTTCTGATATGAGTAATCTATGACAATAATACTTGCCTAACAAAGTCTTCTTATACAATCCACTGATAAGATAAAATCTATCCCAAAATATAATTTCCAAATTTTTTGCTAAGAGTCGAAGGGGGAACTAAAGTAAAATATACTGTCATCATCAGGGGCATAACATAAACCAGTAAAAATAAAATGAGAAGATATTATGACTAGATTAAAAAATACTAAGAAGTGCTGTGAAAGATTGGTAGTGTGGGTGGAAATTGTCAATGGAAGATGAGATTTCATGTGGATTTTGAAGAACCTCTAGAATTTCACTAATTTCTTTAATAATAAATAAATATGTATTGAGTGCTTAACAACAATAAAAGCTTTA
Source organism: Balaenoptera ricei (assembly GCF_028023285.1). Taxonomy (NCBI): domain Eukaryota; kingdom Metazoa; phylum Chordata; class Mammalia; order Artiodactyla; family Balaenopteridae; genus Balaenoptera; species Balaenoptera ricei. Next base: position 75,711,530 of record NC_082648.1, read on the forward strand.
ACCTTGATTTTGAAGAACTACTACAAGGTCATTAATTCATTAAAAAGTCAACAACCATTTATTGACTACCTAACAGTATTAATAACCAACACTGTCCTCAGTAACACAGAAATAAACAGAACTGAAAGTTTTCTGCTCTCTTGGAGTATATTCTAATGTAAGGAGGCAGATGATAAACAAATGAATGAATAAGAAAAAGTACTGGATAGTGATAAGGAGTATGCAAAGATAGTGTGATATGATAGCCAGAGTCTGGGTGGCTACTTTAGATTAAGTACTCGGAAAAAAGGCATCTCTAAGGAAGTGATATTTAAGCTGAAACCAGAATGACAAAAAAGGACCAGTGTTCTGAAGACAAGAGAGAAGAACAGGCAGTAGGAATGGATAGTGAGAAGGCACTAAGGTGTGGTCAAATTGGGCTGATTCATAGAAAAGAAAGAGGGCCAGTGTGGCTGGAGCATCAGGGTCAATGGAGGAGAGTGATGGGAATTGAGGCTACAGTTGTGGGCCTCCCAGGGCAATGATGAATTAAATATAATGAGAAAAAATTGATAAACAAACAATAACATACTTCCATGGGATAAATGTTATGGTAAAGATAAATATTGGCAGCCTCCTATTAGAGCATAGAGGCACCTGACCAAGACTAGGAAATGTGATATTGACTTTAAGCCCTAAAGGATGAGAGGAGTTGGCCAGACAAGGCAAGACTAAACGGCATTCTAAGGAAAGTTCTAGAATAGCAAATAGTTAATTGCAGCCAGAGCCTAGAGTCTGAGGCAGGAATGTGGTGAGAGATGAACCTGGACACATAGGAAGTACAAAATGATAGTCATAAAACACCAAACATCATGAAGTTATTTTTTAACTGAGTAGATCAAACAATAAGCATAATGAATATGGATATAACATATAACAAGTATGTAAATACATTAGAAAGTGGCCTTCAACACTAGTGGCCTAGAGTTCTAAGCAATGAGGACTTCTACCTTATTTCTAGCTTCCCAGAAAAAATTAAAAAAATAAAAAAAGATACTAGCTCTTTGCCAAGCTCAGTCACAAGATTCAGTCCTTGTCTGGAAAGTTCTTACTTTCTGTTGACTATTGTCAGATGAAAGTCAGTGAACGCCCACTGCGGTAGTTTGTTCACCAAATATTCTGGGGCCCCTCTCTACCGTGTCCCTCCCTGAGGAAGGATTATATATCACTGCTCTGATGGACTCAGAAGTGATCATGTGACTTGCTTTAGCCAATGAAATGTAAACAGAAATGATGTGGGTCACACAGAGGCTTTCAGAGCTGGCAAGTGGTTTGCCGTGTTTCTTTTCCTCTGCTACAACAACCAAGTGTTCCAGGTAGAGGCTGCTCCATCAGATGACAGGAAGTGGAGCAACAGCCAATATGGAAAGGACATGATGTAGAAGATACAATAAATCCGCCTATAAATCACTGAGGTTGGGGGGTAGGGGACTTATTTGTTAATGCAACATAAACTAGCCTATCCTGACTAGTAAATTCACAAACACAGACTTCCAGGGCAGAAGGGATGAGGCAGGAGATGCTGAGTAACACCAAATAACCTGCAACCCTTTGGTCAGGTTACCCCACTCAGGGATTTCCCCCACAGATTTCACACCAGAACCATGAAAATGAAGTATATTTAATTTTACATTTTCACTCTCTCCCTGCTCGTGACCAAACAATTCAGTACTAATGACTAACTACTCTAACCAAAAAAAAAAGTGTGACAGGGGATGTAGGCAGCCTGTCTGTGCTCCGTTTTCACAGCCCACAGCTATAAATAATACCATTAGGAAAGCACACATTGCCTTAGATGGAAGGCACAAAGAAAAGCACTTTCTCTGATAGTTTAGCAACACATTCAGATTTCATGTCTCAAGGTAAAAATAGGCCTAACAAATGAATTAAATTTGGAAGCTGAGCTGAAGTGAAGAGCACTGGCATTATGAAACACGCCATAGGAGGAAAGAAAGACTTATAAGGTGCTGTTTTCTCTCTGCTGGTGAGCAGGATAGAAGGGTGAAAAAAGGATTTTCCTGAGAAATAAAAATAATCATCAAGGGTTTGAAGTTAAAAATATCACCCTTATTACATTGGTAACTGAAAGGAACTCTGCAAACCGTGCAGGCTTCAGCAAAGAATAAAATAAATCTAGACAGATAGGATAGTCTTCTGAGTACTTTCGGTATTAAGAAAAAATGGGGGGAAAAGATCCAAAGAAAATGGTTGTCAAAGAATGTTTAAAAAATACGTAAACTTCCAGTTCAATAACTCATACGTTTTGATTGTTTAGTTTAGTTTATTTTTTGGTTTTGGTTTGTTTCAATAAACCCCACCCATTTCTATTAAGCAATTTTCAGTTCTATATTTAATGTTTCTGGTACTTGAGCAAAAGAAGTGTTAGTAGATACTATATGTTCCAAAAGACAAGAAAAAGTCATCAATCATTAACCTTTCTTAACGCTGCAGTCTAAGGCAAGTACATCGCTTATCCTATACCACATGCAAACAAAAAATGCTAAATTGTCTTCTATGTCAAAATATGCTCTATTTATCTGCAAGCATAAATATATCTAACATTTGATACATTCATGAGGGTAAGAATCATTTCTTGCTCTCCTTTGTATCTCTCTCAGGGCCTACTAAGTGCAGTGGCTAAAACCCGATAAGTGCTTAATACATATTTTTAATTGAATAGAGTGACTTTTCTCCATCAGCCCCTCTTTGCTTTAAGTGGCCTACCACGTATGAACTATACACGATGTTGATGGAAAATTAGTGTAACTTCTATGCCAGCAAAGCATCAGCAGACAATAACACCACCATCTGACTCTATGTCTAAATCTGTGTTCCCCAAACTGCACGACTGGCATCATAAAAGTGAGTTAGGATAACTCAATTTAATCATTTCACTGAACAGCTGGAGAACTGCCTGAATATGCCAGCAGTCCTGTGGCCATTGTGATTTGGCCAGATCTCAGTTCCCAAAACACTAAATACAGGTGAGGCCTTTCCAAGAGACCCAAATGGCTTGGGGACACAGCTGAGATGACTCACAGCCATGATCACGAGAAAGCAGAGGGCTCATATGTGTTCATTGTAGAAACAGGCTTGGAACAGCTTATTCCTGGATATCTGGACAATTCTTGTGGTCAGCCCCTTCAAGCGTAGGAGATCTAAGTAATCAGTCATCCCAAGCAGTCAACAATGATTGTGCAAATCCTCAACCTCCGTAACAAGGGCTTCTTGATTAATCTGTGAATAGTTCTGTTCTGCTGCTTTAAGGCCAGCTAGTGTGTTGGAACAAAGCTCAGTGGAACTGTTGGAACTGAAGTGTCAATGGTAAAGAACTTACTGATAATGCCTTCTTCTAGCTGGCTGTGAAGTGTCTCAGGACCTAAATTAAGACAAAATAAAGCAGACTAGGATTTATAATCTTTGTTTTTTAGAGTAAACATACCATGAACAGTATAGTTTTATCTGAGGTTTAGTGACTTCAGGGTAATTTATGCAAACACTTAAAGCACAATTGGAAGTTTTGAACTCACATTTCATACTGAACCAATTCAACAAACATTAATGAATGCTTACTATGTGTCGAGTAGTGGGGTTGGGTACCAAAATATAATGATGAACAAATGAATAGGGTGCTATTAAGAGTTCATAGCATTTGTTGAATGTTGCATGAATTTACCTTCCATTGATTCCACAGTCAGGATACCACTTCTTCAATTCCAAAAAACAAGCTCTCCATGAACCAATGAAATTTTCAGGCCAAAAACATTTTGAAATAAAAACACAACTCAGAATTAACCTCAATGAGTATGATTGCTTAGTCATCTATAGTAATGTCATTGACAATCGGCCATTGTTAATGAGCCTATGCAGAGACCTTGAACATAGAAGGAAAAGAAGGTCAACTGACTGTAGAATCTGGATATAGATTTATTCATTCATCCATTTATGTATAAATTTGTTTATTCAACATATATTTTATTGAGTCCCTAATATGAGTACATCCTGTTCTAGGCATTGAAATACCATAGTGAACAAAAGAGATAAAGCCTTCCTCTCTTCAAGCTTATACTGTAGTGAGAGAGACAGAAAATAAGCAGGCAAGCAAATAAAAATATATGATTTCACTAAGACTAACTGCTCTAAAGATAAAGAAGGATAAAGTAATAGAAACTGATTGATGGGTTTGGAGGTGAAATAGATGGTGAACATCTCAGCAGGCTGTATTTTGGCAGAAAGAGAATACATATATTATAAGAATACATTTAGCTTCCATTATTTTTTTTAACATCTTTATTGGAGTATAATTGCTTTACAATGGTGTGTTAGTTTCTGCTTTATAACAAAGTGAATCAGCTATACATATACATATATCCCCATATCTCCTCCCTCTTGTGTCTCCCTCCCACCCTCCCTATCCCACCCCTCTAGGTGGTCACAAAGCACTGAGCTGATCTCCCTGTGCTATGCGGCTGCTTCCCACTAGCTATCTATTTTACATTTGGTAGTATATATAAGTCCATGCCACTCTCTCACTTCATCCCAGCTTACCCTTCCCCCTCCCCGTGTCCTCAAGTCCATTCTCTACTTCTGCGTCTTTATTCCTGTCCTGCCCCTAGGTTCTTCAGAATCTTTTTTTTTTTTAGATTCCATATATATATGTGTTAGCATACGGTATTTATTTTTCTCTTTCTGACTTACTTCACTCTGTTTGACAGTAAAAATATGGAACGCTTCACAAATTTGCGAGTCATCCTTGCGCAGGGGCCAGGCTAATCTTCTCTGTATCGTTCCAGTTTTAGTATATGTGCTGCCGAAGCGAGCACTTAACTTCCATTTTAATTAGCAAAATATTAAGAATATTGCTGAAGCAAGGGACTGCAGAAAAATAAGAACAGAACCAATAGGTCTTAGCTCAGTCTCCAAGACTCCCCAAAATCCTCAAAACGGTGTCACAGCTGCCTGTGATACAGTTCGTGCAAGGTAAACACTGGTATTTTTTGCAGAGCAAATTCAAGGTGTAGTAAAGTTATAAGCAGCTTCTGAGATGCAAAATAGGATAACGTGCCAAGACAACAGCCTTGCCAGACATATCATTGCATAGAGAGAAGATTTTCCAGATCACTTTAATACTTCCTTTAGGATACCAAGAATTTAGATTATAGAGTTCTACCATGGTGTGGAAAGGAGGCCTATCCTTTCACAGCTAAGCTGTCACCATGGCAGACAGAGGATGTGTATTAAAGGAAGTGGAAGAAAGTCTGTCCTTTTATGGACATAAGATGGTGAAAAAGAGAGAGAAGAAAAAAGACAAGTAAACACATGCCTTCAAATTTTTTCCATCTTGGCTTCTGCCATGAAAGGAGGTAATATGTCACACATGCAGTACCAATGAGATCCACTACCCCTAATTTAGAATCTGAAATGGGACCACTTAGTAGAGTATCCAATCTAAGGCACAGCCACTCCAAGAATCCTTAGCAGCGTGGTTAGGTAAAGAAGCCTTGATATTTCGCGTTCCCAAGCCACCTGCATTTCCCCATTGCTTGGATTCAAAGTGAAATCCAACAGGCCAACCGTGGAGCCCACCACAGAAAAGCATAAGGACTCCACAGCCGAAGAGGACCCCAAGAACAGAAGGCCAGATGGAGGAACTGCTAGAGACTTGGTGGTTGACACAAAGCAGCCAAAGTCCACACTGGTAGCATTTCCTGAGCCAAGAGAACAGCCCACAGCTTCATATGCTGCAGATCTCAGCTCTGAAAGCTGGGAGAGAATTCAGTAATCAATGGCCATGACCTTGGAGCTCAGAAGACATCACACCTTAAAGAATCCCAAATCTTCTCCTTTGCCCCAGGGCTACACAAGTTTGAGCAATACTCACCTTTCCACTCACACCAACTCAATGTTAGAAACGGGGCAGGAGGAAATAGAAGCTCTCCAAGACTCAATATTTTTCTTCATATGAGAGACTGAGTATAACCTAAAGGGGTTATTTAAATTGTCAGATTGAACTAATTTTAAAACATACTGGAAATTTAATTAAGTTTTCCCACAAACCAGCATGTGGGAGCTCAGGAAGGGGACAGGCAATAGACAAAATAAAGGAGCCATGTTTATCTGCACATCTGAATTGTCCTGTGAGTTAAGTCCTGAACCCTGCCACACAAGTCACACATTTCATCCGACCTCTCTCTCTGATTACCTGTGGGACCCATGTCCTAGGGTTGGAGAAAGAGCTGGTGCAAGAGACTTGGGTCCAAAATATGCAGAACTGCAATAATTCTTTCTCAGGGTAGTCAATCATTGTATTCAGAATTAAATTAAGAAGTTCCTTCTGAATGGATAAGGCAGGAACTACTTTCTGAGACCTAGTTGTTTAATGGGTGTTGAAATTTTTTTCCAGGGATCAGAAAGTCAGAACGTGGCCAATGCAAGACACATCATCAAAGAGACAGTGTCTTCTAGAATATAATAGATTCAGACATTTTATGAGGAAAATATAATAGATTTCAGACATGTTTATGAGGAAAAAAAGATGGGAATCATCAAAACTCCCGTAACAAGTACCTCTTTTTATAAACTTGCACCTCAAATTAATTTAGTTTCTTAGTTTCAAAAAATCACAAATGAGTTCAAGTTGGAGACAAAAAATAGGCTCTTAAATATCAAACCTTGTTTTCCTTCTTGAGAAACTCAAATATAGTAATGAATAGGGATCAGTGATGTAGATGTAATTTAAGGAAATCTCCTGACTTTATAAAAGTCCAAATATTAAGATAAAATAAGATGAAAGTACCTATTTTTAAGCAAATATGAAAATAATATAAAACAAAGATTTCCTAAACTAAGAGATTCTTCCTCTGAAGAGGAGGAAGAAAAAATGTTAAAAAACAGATTCATTGAAAACATTTTAAAATATTTATTTCCATTTATACTGTTTCTAAATTTGTTTAAAATATATTTGTGCTAAAATAACTGAAAATTAGCTTGCTGACAAAAAATTCAGCTTAGAAAGAAAAGGAAACAGAGGCTTAACCATTGTTCCTTTACAATTTCTGCCTAGTTTAAAAAATAAAAATTAAAAAAAAGTCTGTCTTCATTGTTCTTCTGACATCTTTTCATAACCAGCTTTAATGTGATATTCTATTACATCTTCTTAAATGAAATAATATATCTATCTTTTATTCCACAAATCAATCAGGTATAACATGTAGTTTATACTTTAAATTTTTCCTTTGTAAAGATACCCAGAGATTTCCTAAGAACCCCATGGAGAGTGAGAAAGCATGATTTGTTGTTAAGAAAGCCACTTGAAAGAGCTTCCAGGTGAAGTTTTTAAAACACCCTCTCACCCAGCAAAACTTTCCATATTGTTAAATCTTATAACCTCTGGTAACCTGTAATATTTGGAGGTGAGGAGGTGACTGATCCCTCACACTTTCCCAAAAGAGCCCCCTGCTCCCACTTGCCTGTAATCACGTTTTAATATTGAACTTAATCTTCTTGCTCACAAATTACAAGCCTATAACAATTACCTCAAGAGTGGCACCAGGAAACAAGAGTGCATTATTACTGCACAATCATCCCTTAATATTTCCAGTTTACTCCTTTCATTCCAGGCCTTTGCAAAAGGCCTCATTTATTCTTAAATTCCAGGAACACGGGAGCTAAGAAAAGCTTTGTTGTGTGGCAGAGAGCTCCAGATCTTGCATTCATGAGGAAGTGAAATCAAATGGGGCCATCCGTTAACAGCTCAGTCCAGAATCCTTATGGAAACTCCTCCTCTTCAAATGACCGATGGGCCTGGGCCTCTCAGTCTGCAGGCTGTTTGCATTCAGTCAACACTTCAATTTTATAGGCCTGTGGAGCCAAAGATTACAAGACTTCTGAACTCCAGGCTGCCTCTGTCTGACTACACCCTCTGTTTCTGGAGCCCAAATCTTTTTTAACAGCTCTACAAAAACAAGCAATTAGGGTAAGTTCTGTTAATCTTCTCCTTTGGACCTAGAGGTAATTACAAATTTTGAATCAACCAGTGAGGAAGCAGAATGACCACTACCAAAGCTTGGAGCTATTTAGGAAAGATCAAACTGTACATCAAAGACTGACTCCAGTCCCTTAAAAATGTCCTACTGTTGTTTCATAGGAAGTTCCATACAGTGCTAGGCTAGATTTTTAAGGAAAAGAAGAAACGTATAAATTAACATGAATGAATACTAGAAAAATGTTGGCTATATTCCCTGCACCATACAATATATCTTTGTATCTTATTTACTTTATACATGACAGTTTGTACCTCTAAATCCTCTTCCCCTATCTTCCCCCTCCCCCCTTCCTTCTCCCCACAAGTAACCACTACTTTGTTGTCTATATCTGTGTCTGTTTTTCTTTTTTTCCTTTTTTGTTATATTCACTAATTTGTTTTATATTTTAGCTTCCACATATGAGTGATATCATACAGTATTTGTCTTTCTCTGTCTGACTTATTTCACTAAACATAATACCCTCCAAGTTTATCCATGTTGTTGTAAATGGCAAAATTTCATTCTTTTTTACGGCTGAGTAGTAAATTAACTATACCTCAATTAAAAAAACAAAAACAAACAAACAAAAAACACTAAACCAACTAAATAAGTGACTATAAAGACTTCTTTAAAAAATGAAAAGAAAAAGTCAGGGAGATATTTTAAAAGGCTCAAAATATGTTAGAGCATCCATTGCTCTATCTTTCTGTTACCAGATGGGTAACTGCACATCTGGTTTCTCCATACCCAATAGCATGCACCTCTTCTTTTTTCCTAATTCACACTGTTAATGTACTTCAGTCTATTAACAGATTTGAAATTTAGTCTAGGCAATTTATGTTAAATTAAGAACAGGATGGTCTTTTTAGTTACTCAAAATAAAATGCTAAACACTGGGTACAGGAAAATTCATAGCATCTCTTCCAAAATCAGATTTTTAAACTGCTTTTTATCTCTAATCTAAATTATTATATATAATAATATACGGAAAGCCAGGGGTCCTTAGGGAGAGGCAAGGAATTCATTTCATTCTTGTCAACAAGTATTTTGCTATAAAATGTGTCAATGGTCAACTCTGAGTTGTCAATGGTCAACTCTCCACTAACCTGGCATCTTTTCAAACAAGTCTGTAGTTTTTCTATAAAGATTTTGCATAGATATGCCAACTATACACTTCTTGAAACATAAACATCATAAATGTTAGTAGGGCTGCGACTGCCACCAAGAGAACAGGGAGTTCCTAATTTACTAATGGGTTGAGTTTCAAAACCTCATTTTTTTAAGTACTTGGAGTGTAGAGTGAACTTTCCCATAAAAACATTGTTGTGATTATTCCATCCAAATGGGTCTGCCTAACAGCGCTTCACTCACGCTCCTCCATGCCCTGCCCCTCTGACTTGCCTCTGCAGCTCCCTCCTCCTGGAATGCCCTTTACCCCTCCCCTCCTTCACATCCAAAGGCAACTCATGCCCTTCACAACCAGCTCAAAGGCTACCCCACCAAGATTTTCAACAGAAGAAACCAATTACTGGATCCGCAGAACTGAAGTGCTCTTCATGGCCCCTCTGTAGTGGACATTGTGGTCATTTCCCCCCCACGTCCATTCTACCCCCTCCAATCTGTGGTAACAGCCATAGGGTTTCAGTGAGACTGAGCCCACCCCTATTTCCTGGAGTGGGGTCTGTGCCAATGAGGATAATCTCATCTCTCTTGACTGAATCTTTGATCCAGGTAATCTAATCCTAAACCAATAGGTATTTGACATTTTCCTGGCCACATGGACAGGTTCAAGAGATGTACAATCAGCACAAGTTTTAGGACTTTTCACCAATGACTGTGGGAGGAGACATTCTCTTCCTGGATTTGAAAGTTACGGATAATATGGCTCATGTTGCTGTGGGCATACCTGTTGTTCCCATCAAGGAAGCCAGAGTGAAGTTGACACCCAGAGGAGGGCAGGAGAAATAGAGCCAGGATCCCGATAGAACAAGCTCCCCAAGCCTGACCTACCTCTGAACTTTCCAGTTACATAACTGGAACTTTCCAGTTTCCAATCATTCCCTCAAGCCACTTTGAGCTGGGTTTTGTTACCTCCAATGAAAGCCTATTACTGATACAGCCCTTATCTCTTTCTACTTCAGATAATATTTTTGCATACCAGTTTTATATTCCCTATTGTACCTATTAATTTTCTGAGACCAATACCACATCGAACCTATCTTTGTATCTGCCCAAGGTGTATATACACATATACGTAACTACGGGTTGAATTGAGCCAACTAACTCAATTTTTCTCAAGTGAAAGCCAGTTATGTGAGATGTTAAAACATTTTATAGAGGGAAATAATTCTATCTTTAAATAGGATTGACAAGCACTGGATTTTAAAAAGAGGGAATAATTTCTTTACTACAGTATTTCTTAAAGTCCTCAGTATACTATACTAACATACATTGACAAAAAGTAGGATTTAATATATTTGTCAGACTTATTTAACTCCTTATTTCTTTCATGCTGAACATCTTGAGGAACTAATGAAACAAAGAACATACTGGGGAAAATGCTATTGTATGTCAAAATGTATCTAAACTATGTTAAGAACTCCAACTTGATGAACTTTGCTGAACAGGAAGGAAGGGGAAAAGGAAATTTTCTCCTTAATTCCTGAGGTCACTGTGCTCACTACATTCTGATCTTCCAGAGTGCTCACTTCCTTTGTCCCTACCTACAATAAAAATCCTTTTTCCCTTCAAATAGTTGAGCTGTCCAGAGGAAAGCAATCTGACTAAATTGTGAAAACTCAGTCAATCCTTCATATCTCCAATTCCTACAGATACTGTACTTTATTATATTTCGATTAACACCATCCCTTCAAAACTATCTCTAAAAAGCATAGAATATATGTCAGTATTACACGTGGAAGTGTAGGGCAAACGTTTTTTAACAGGTGTACACATTTAAATGAGATCATTCTATGGAAGACCTTTGACCTTCACTATAGGAAATAAGGGACACTTAGGTTGTCAGGATCATCTTCATCATTGTTAGTTTTAATAATGGTAGTTTTTAGTAACCTCTGGGGGTTACCAGAGGTGGGAGTTGGGGGTAGGTGAAATGGGTGAAGGTGGTCAAAAAGTACAAAGTTTTAGTTATAAGTTAAACAAGTCCTGGGGATGTAAGGTACAGCGTGGTGACTATAGTTAACAATACTTAGAGTATATTTGAAAGTTTCTAAGAGAGTAAAGCTTAATAGTTCTCATCATAAGAAAAAAAAAAAAACATGTAACTATGTGTGGTGGTGAATGTTAACTACACGTGTTCTGGTAATTATCTCACATTATGTATATATATCAAATCAATATGCTGTACACCTAAAACTAATGAAATATATGTCAATTATACCTCAATAAAAATAGTAATAGTAATTTTTATGCTGTTCTCATTCTGTAGGCATTGGCATTGTTTTCATAATTAGTGATATTTCCTTAAGGGTATTCTGTTCCAAACAGTCTTCTAAGGTTGTTCTATTTATATCTCGGTTAGTTTTCGTTGCCAAACAAACCACTCCAAAACTAAATGGCTTAAGCTTTTCGTGACCCAGGAGCCTTCTGACCCACCAGTTCCAGTACTGTCCCTGCAGTCCTTCCAATTCTTATGGACCTTGTCCCACAAGCCCAGCCCTCCAGTGTCCCGGGAGCTGCCTCAGTCCCAAGCCATGTGTGGTGTGCAGGGGCAATGCCCCTGCTTAGTGCTGGCCTTGACCCTGAAAGCCATGCGGCCACCAGAGACTGCTCTGTCTCAATCGGCATGAGAGCAACAGTGAGGAACTTGGAAAACGTGGGGAAACAAGCACTTCCTTGTTTGATCTCCACCCATAGTCAGCGGCATAATAGCAGAGGGTATTTCTTAGTGGATTTTTATGCATCAACATCTGTTGAAAGTAAAATGGAATGTTTTTCTCAAGACATTGATGTAATTAGATCTAATGCTGTAGAACATCCGCTAACCCAGGGAGTCAAAGAGTAGTAAGGGATTTTCCTTGTTCCTCTTAAAGGAAAATTATATCCCGAGAGGAAGAAGTAAAAAGATTCACCAGATTGCATCTTTACTTTTTAATTCTTTCACTCATGAGCACCATTGATCTAGTTTACAGACTTGACCTTTATTCATTTAGAAATATGTTGCAGGTGCAATTTGAAGGTATTCTTGGAAGGATTTTTTAGCCATTGCTCCCCTTTGCTGTGAGAGGGAGGTGATATCGCTTGCTTAGAGCAGCTCTGTAAACCCACGGTGACTGCGTACCATTCTCGACGTCCCTTGCATTGATTAAATTACTTTGCCAACAAGGACTTTTTGTCTTACAACAAGTTCCACCAGCTCTAAGTCAGGCAACGATATCAGTAACACCATTTTGTAGAACAAAATTTATTAAAACTGCCTTAGATTGCTAGGTACTTATTCAAGCTCTTTAAGCATGCAAAAATAGATTTTTAAAAAATCACTGTAGTCTATAAGATTTTGATCTGGGCAGTAAATGTGATATTTTAAACCAACCAACCAAAAAGTGAATAGTAACTGGATTATAGGACCAATGATTTATTTCTCCCATTTCTTCTGGTCTGGTTCAGCTTAACAGGGACTGAAAGGTCTAAGACGGCCTCACTCACATGTCTGAGGTCTCAGTCAGGACAGCAGAGATGGATGGCCAGTTTCTCCACGTGGTTTCTCCTTCTGCAGGAAGTTCGTTTAGGCTTCCTCAGAAGGTGGTCTTCAGATTCCCAGCAGCAAGAGAGCAAGCCCCCAAATGCAAGTCCTTTTCAAATATCTGCTGCGTCACGTTTGCCAATATCCCCTCCGGCAAAATAAATCACATTGTTAAATTCAGATTCAAGGGGTAGAGAAATAAACTTCCCTAATTGATGAGAGGAGTGGCAAAGTCACGTCGTCAAGGGGCCTTTGTGTAGTGATGAAAGGAACTGTCATGGACATCTTCTCAAACCATCTATTTCGTCCCCACTCTGGTCACAGTGAAAGCTGAGATGAGCAGTCCCCTACTGAGCCTTGCACAGACTGCTACCCAAACAATTGTGAGCAAATAAATGCATTTTGGGAACACTGGTTCTACTGCAAAAGCTAACTGAAACAACTCCTGAATCCACACGGTAGGTTAAAGTTCCAAAATTTTTTCTTTCCTTTTTAAAACTCATTTTATTTATTTATCTTTTAATGCAGAAGTATTTAAAAGTAAATTAGAGACATCATGTGACTCTTCCCCACAATTTTATTAGGCGAGATGGAGAACAAAAAGTTGTTCACACATGAAAGTCAAGTATAAATTAGGTGCTTGAAAATTGGGGCACGCGTTTCCTGCCTTCTACACCCTACTCACCAAGGAAGAGGGTTTGATGGAACAACCACTAAAACAAAACGCACATTTGATGTAGAAACATTGCAGGAGAAACCACCATGTAACTTCATCCTTAATATGACATACTAAGACCCAACCATAAGCAACACATATCCTTATGAAATCTCTCAGAATTCATAGCACAGATTGCAAGGCAAAGAAAAAGCAGGAAAATAAGAGAGGCTGGCAACTCTGCTCCAAGTTTGAATTTTAAAAGGAAACATGTCCACTTTCCTCACCCACCATTACTCAAACTGTATTTTCAAATGAGTCCTTCATCAGAATGTAGCAGAATAATTGCCGGTGTAGAATTTAGGACACCTGAATTTTGGTTTTGGCACTAACGGGCTGATTGATCCCAAATAAGTCAATTGACCTCTCTGGATCCATGCTTTCACAACTATTCACTGTCTAAATGTTGCTCTTCTAGAAATTAAATGAAATAATTGACCCAACCTCATACCTCATATTGGAATGCTGGGCAGTGTAGCATCATAGTCAAAAGCATGAACTTTGTTATCAAAAAGAACCAGTTTCAGGTCTAGCTCAGTAACTGACTAGCTCTAGAATCTTGGGCAGGTAACTTAAATTCTCTGTTTCGGCGTCTGTAAAATGAGAACCAATAATTGTATTAGAATCTGTTAATTATGAGATAATGCATATCATATGTTCAGCATATGTCTGGCACATTAAGAAGTGCTCAGGAAATGTGTCTTCATGCTGTTGACAGGAACCTAAACCATGTCTGCTAATCTTGTCCGTACTCTCATAAAAATACTGGCCACATCACATGTTCCACGAAGGAATCTTACAGTTGCCCCCCATCACGACCGCCTCAGCTCTGCTCCCATGTCCTAGGGCCAAAGCAGAAGTTGAACATTTGAAATCGACAGAACATTCTGGATCTACTGCTCTCCTTGCCCAAGCTGTTTTACTTCCCTTTTTTTAAACTCTTAATTTCAAGTCTGAGAAAGAGCAAGCGATTTGGGATCTGAGTTTAAAGGAGAGGAAAAAAGCAGACTGTACAGACTAACTCTGGCTTCTTCCCCGATTCGTGGAGGAACTCATAGCCCCGGTTCCCGGGGGAAAGAATGTCTTGCCGTCATCTGCTTGAAACTGGATACTCAGTTTAACCAGTAATTCTGGTCTCTCCATTTTTTCCCTTCATGTTCAAGGTATCAAAGGAACAAATGATGCCTAAAACATCAAAACCTTTTTAATTCTTCACCTTAAAACAACTCTATCCATTCATAAAATGAGAAGTAATTCAGAGTATATTTAGGCAGGTAGAATCTGCTATTCAGTCTTTAAGGGTCTCCATCTTACCTACTAAGGAAATAACAAAACAACAATAACAATGTTGGCGGGGGAGGGAGAAGGCGGAATTTCATCACCCTTCACCTTCATCTAAGCCACTAAACCCCCAGAAAGTATTCCTAGGGCGGCAGGGCCAGTGCTGGAGAACAAACCAATGCCCACCAAACGAATAAATAATTAAAAGTTATAAAAGAAGAGAATAAATGGGTAAACAAAATATATTCTGTCCTCCTGCTTTGACAATTCTACCTTCTTAATAACAAGGAAGGCCAGGTTTAAATTCAGGATTCTTGGAGCCCTCAGAGTTCCACACTGAAACAGAGACACAGGGAGAGATCCCTCCCCTGAGCCCTGCCCACTCCCACCCCCCCAGGGCCCGGTTGTATCCGGCACCGCAAGCAGCCTCAAGGCAGGTTGGGGATAACCCAGCCCCCAGATCCAAGCAGTTCAAACCCTGCCTGACAGCTGGCCCTTGGCAACCCCACGCGCCTATAAATGCACAATAGTCTGCAGTCAGGAGGATAAGCCCAGCCACACGGGCACTGAAATCGGGCCTGGGGAGTTCACAGAGCCTAGGCACTCAGACGTGGTCTTGAAACAGAGCGTGGACTTCAGACAGGTCTGTCCCCTTGTCCAGTATATCCAAGACAGGACCCCTTAGAGCTGGGGGCTCAGGACACGGGCACCTCTTGCCTGGGTCTAAGGGTAACACCGACTAGACCACAGCCTTCTCAGGATCTTTTCAGACCTTCACCCCAGGGAAATTCTGCCTCACACCTTCTCCCGCAGGCAGATGGCCTCTCTAGAGGTTTTCTGAGCTTCAACTTCTTTTAGGTGACACCTCGGCTCCCACAACCTTCTCCATAAATCACAAACAAATGTCAGGCAACCAGCTTCTTCCTAATGTCTCATTCCTGACATTATTCTCTAAGTCTGAAACCAAAGCCCAAGTTTCTCATTTTCTCCAAATTCAGAAAACTTGTCTTTTCTTGACATTTTATCCTGCCCCAGGGTAATTCTATTCATTCATCCTTCCCCCAAGGGAGAAGGGAGAAAAAATATGTACATATGTGTAAAAGATAGACCTACAATGAAAAGATATAAATATATATAGCTCATGTACACACAATGACTATCTTAAACTCATTGCATCTCCCTCACTTCCTATAAAAAATCAGGAGACTAAGGCCTAGTTCCTTTTTTAAATTAATAATTACTCTTATCCAACTTTGCCTCTTTATTCCTGGGCCCTGATTATTTCCTAATTTTATTTGTATTCCCCTTTCTTTGAGGTTATCCTTACCAATAGCGCTAAGAGTGGAGTCTATTCAACCAAAAATACCAAAGTTACCATGCTGGCACCCCTTTCTCTGAGCCCAGTGTCCCTCACTCTTCCACACAAAAGACTGTCAGAGAGCCTCCCTGGCAGCTGCCTTTGCCACCAGTCATTTTCTCTTCCTCATCCCCACCTGCTTTCTCTCTTTCACTCATGTTAAGTTGCCTCTCCTTTGTTCATTTTTCTCAAATGTCTTTGTGCTTTCTTGCATAACTCTCTCCATTCCAAAGAAGCATCATCTTCACAACCAGGATTGGTTAAGAGCCCTCCTCACGGGCAGTGCCAATTGTCACCAAGGCATGGGGAAGGTACTCGGGCAACCCTGTAATAGCTCCTACACCAAGACCAGGCTAGTTCTAGAAAGATTGGGGTGAAAACCAGGGCCAGATTCATGAGCATGCAGCCGAGCTTCCTGGGCCATGTTCTTGGTTTAATGTTCTGATGTCACCATCCTAAAATTCTTAATAATGTTGTCTTTAAACTTTTTAAATGAGGTCCAATAGGACAATGGGGTGAAGAAGTACACACACTAGGCCTGTCCATCATTCCCTGCCACCCCATTCACACACGGAGCGTTTGCGATGCCCCATGAGCACAGAATTCATGGGCCCCTGCCATGTTTGGGAGTTCAGAGAGACTGAAAGCAAGTACAAGGTAAGCGTGTTACATCTATGGCTGTATAAGCGAGGGTGCTACCACACCTAGGGGCCACGCTTCCACTCTGTCCAGAATTTACTCCAAATGCAGAAAGAAGGCCAAGGCGTTCTAAAAAACCCAAACAACCAAGGAACCCTGTCATATCTTTGGTTACTCCTAGTACTTCCCTGTGTTCGCCAACCATTTACCCTGAAAACGATGACATAGCAAAAGGGGGGAAAAAAGGCAACCAGTAGTTCCTTTGCCTTTTTAGTCCTTCTTTACCTATCAGTAAGCAAAAGGTAGAGTGTTGGTAGATGTTGCATATCAAGAAATAAAAACCATTGAGTTAGATTTGTGCAGCATTTCCTCTGTTCTGGCAGAAACAAAACACGTATGCACGTATCGACTACAAAACATGAAATGTATAATTTCAGTGATTCCACATACAAGTAAAATGCTCTTACGTTTGCATTTAAAACTGGCATTTATATTGGCATTGCACAATATAAAGATTAACAGTAAAATTAATGCTAATAATTTTAAATGCTAATGTCTCTTTGCTTAGAATTACATTAAATGGCAAATTTAAACCCCTATGACAATTTGAGAGAGAGGCTGCAGAAGAAAGAAAAAAGCTGTATATTTAAGAACCTTTAACTGTATCTTTTTTCCTACTATTTGAACAGAGGTCCTCATGTTTTCTTTTTGGACCAGGCCATGCAAGTTATGTAGTCATCCCTGATGAATAACAAAAAGAAAGTGACTGGGGCAGAAGCTGGGCTGGAAGAGGTCAGAGTTGGGCCATAGCCCAGCAGGATGCAGACATTTGTCAAAATGCCCTTTTTGACACCAGAATTCCATCCTCAAACACCTCCAGTGGTGTCCCATCTCATTTAGAGTTAAAACCAAAATCTTACTATGGCTCTATCCCATTGCTACTTCCCCTGCCCATCTCCCTGGCCTCATTTCCAACCACTCACCTCCCCTCTCAGCTCCCGTCAGCTACTCTATTTGCATTCTCCCACCCCAGGGCCTTTGCACATGCCATCACCCTCCCTAGAATGCTTCCTCCCCACCCAGATATCTGGAGCTCCCACTTCCTCAAATCTTCATGTATCTCATCAAATGTCACTGTACCGGAGAAACCGTGCCTTACCATCTCATATAAATGCACAATACTTCATTGACACTTCTTACCACCAGGCCTATCATATATGTATTTATTTCTTTATTTAAATGCTTGGTCTCCTCCACTGAAATGTAAGCACCACGAGGGTAGAGAATTTGTTTGTTTGTTTTTCACTGCTATGTACTCAAACTAAGACAGTGTAAATATTTGTTGAATGAATGAAGCTAATACACTTCCTAAAGTATGAAGTCATTTAGATTGAGATAAGAAAAGCTTCTTTAATGTGAGGCATAAAGCTGGATGGGTTTTCATATTACAAAATAATCTCTAACTTGGATCCACAAATGGTGCCTGATGTCCAAAGTCAGGAAGCATTCTGTTTAGGGAAAACGGCCCAACGAAGGCGCCAAGGAGCCTGGGGCTGGAAGAGGGGAAATGGACTCTGCCGTTAATGAGCTGTGCAATCATACGCTGTAACCAGAACTTACAAAGCCTCAAGTCTCATAGCTAGGAAACAAACATGATTTAAGAATTCCTGCCCTCTTTATCTCACAGGTTTTTGCATGTAATCAATGAGATAATAAACATCTTTTTGCAAAGTTGCAGTGTTAAAGAAATGCTAGGGAATCACACTTGCCCTGCTAATTAAGGAAACAGTGGGCTGAGAAGAGGGGTATGGGGGAGGGGATAACGGGCTGTTGAGCCATTTAGCTAAGCCCGGTATTTAGAGAGACTGGAATGAAAGAGGCAATGCAGAACAGCAGATGCCGGGCCGTGTTGATCTTTCACAGGACGACCTCCATACATCTCCCATCTGACAGGAATGTCACTGAGCCCAATTAGAATTAGCCTTTCACATAACACTCAAATTCCTGGACTTCCGAGAACAGCCATATAAGGGAGGAACAGACAGTACAGATAAGACGAGAGGAACGGAGAGGCAAAAGGTTACAGAAAAAAATGGAGATTTTACATTCCTGCATACAAAGGACAAGATGTTTCAACCAATCCTATCATTCTGGAAAAGATCTGACTAGGGAATATTTACCCAAGTTGTAAGCCTGTTCTCTTTCCCAGCATTTCTATGTGGGGTGGGTTTTTTTTTTTTTTTAATTAATTTGTTTTTACTTCCAGACCTTATTTTTATTTGCTTTGTTTTTATTTTTTCTTATCGCTATTTGTTTAACTTTTTATTGCCCTTTGCTGCACTCACGATGCAAGCTGATCTATTCCCAGCACGAAAGCTACTTTGTGCTCCCAGCTGAGTCTCCATCCACACAGAGCAGAACTCTTCATGTCAGGACGCTCGCCTCCGCTAGAATGTATTTTTAAAATTCATTTTCATGCTAACAATGCCCCTGCAAAGATGGTAAGGTGTAGAAAATCAAATTGTGCATGATTCTTAATTAGGAAACTGAAGTATTTTTTAAGGCGCCCTTAGATGCTGCAAATGAACCTTTTTGGTAATTTGGGGGCTCCAGATAACTTCAGCAGAACATTTTTTTAATACAAATAAAAATGCTCCAACTTGTACCAAAGAAGGGAGGTAGAAGTGACTGTCAAAAGTGGGCAACCTGACAGCATTCCCTGACGGGGGAAGCCCTGCAGTCTATTTTTAAACCAACCTGTGTAATTTCGTAGAGAAGTCACCACATCTCCTGATAAAGCTTTTGGGGGCGGCTGGAGGATAAGTCTGCAGTGCTGGAAATGGCAGGGCCGCCCACATTGAGAAGGAAGAGCCTCTAGATTCTGCCTTTTCGCAGGACCAAAAAAAAAAAAAAAAAACCCTAAAAGTGTGCATTTCCTCAGTAAAATGGAAGCAGCCTCTAAGAGAGAAAACACAGAAGCCCCAGATCTTCGAAAACTGGTATGAATATCACCTTATTAGTGTTAGTAATAGGCAAGGGATGTGAGTGAGGTAGAGTTTGACATGGGGAAAAATTGGTAGCAGATCATAAATAAACATGGTTGTTTAATGTAACTTCAATGAGAAAGATTAAATAAACAGTAAATACGATAGAGTTTGAACAGTAGTGCTTCCAATACTCCAGTAACTGGTCCTCAGAGAAATGGTGAGGATAGAGATTTGTCTTCACAAGGAGGACACAAAATGATTTAGCAGAGAGATTATAGAGTTCACCTCCCAACTTTCTTTTTTTTTTTTTAATTAATTATTATTATTATTATTATTTTGGCTGCCTTGGGTCTTCGTTGCTGCGCGCAGGCTTTCTCTAGCTGCGGCGAGCTGGGGCTACTTTTCGTGGTGGTGCGCAGGCTTCTCATTGCAGTGGCTTCTCTTGTTGTGGAGCACGGGCTCTAGGCACACGGGCCCAGTAGTTGTGGTGCACGGGCTTAGTTGCTCCAGGCATGTGGGATCTTCCCGAACCAGGGCTCAAACCTGTGTCCCCTGCATTGGCAGGCGGATTCTTAACCACTGCACCACCAGGAAAGCCCACCTCCCAACTTTCTAGTTGACTGTAGTCTTAATTATTTAACCTCTCTGAGACTTAGTTTTCCTCATCTCTAAAATGGGACTGATCACATTGTACCAAGTAGGGTTGTTGTTAAGATTAAATAACAACACAGAGTAAGTGGCACTGAACAAGACCACAGTGAATGGCATACCCTAAGCCTCTGTCAGACCTTAAATTTGTTGAAAGAGCACTTAGTATGAAGAACCAGAAGGAGTTTCCTGCGGGGCACCATACTTATTCTTCTTGGAAATTCTAAATGGCCAGCTGCCTCCTCCACCTTCTGGTAAGACCAATGCCTGGTCCTGATTTAAGATCTAAGACCAGTTAGTACCCCCATCATCCCAACATCCACTCCCCCTCTACACACACACACACACACACACACACACACACACACACACCTCAGGCCACAGCCAAGAGCACACTGTGCCAGTACCCAGCCCTGATCAACTGACCCTGACACGGCCCTGAAGGGCAGTTGTTTGTCTGAATGGAACCTCTTATTAAAAATTAATTCCTGTCAAACCCAATTACATATGAACATAGCCTCATTGTGATGGCTACTGAAATTTCTGGAAACAAACATAGGCCTTACTGTCACCAAAAGCAAAGGGCATTTTAGGACAATTCTGAGTCTTGATCTATGAACATAGAGATACAGCCAGCGGATTCCCCAAGGCTCACAAAGGCATTTGTCCCCCAGGGACAGCCATTTGTCCCACCCTCCTCCCCCCTGCTCCTCCCTGCCCAACACCCACGCCCCCATTCCTTGAGGCATGTGTGTCAGATGAGAAGGCTTCTCCTTAATGCAGATACCCTATCACCACCACCACCACCACCTAATCCAGATTCTACACTTCTGATAGTATGGGCTTGCCCTTTGAGAGCTTATGGTCCCTCCTCTGTAAATTCGGAATAATCGTGATAACACCACCTCCCAACTCACAGGGTTGTTGTGCGGGATTGAATGAGACAATAGCTGTAAAGCACCTGGAATATAGAGGGCTGGCCCTCAATAAATTACCCATCCCATCTCCACCCTACCCTGTGCATTCCTGTACTGGGATACTGTCTCCTGCAATGTTTCTTCTACATTTAGGGCACAAAACTGGGGGCTCTCGTTTTCTTAAGAGAAATGGGTTGAAGAGAACAGGTTAAAATACCCTAGACCAGATTTACACATCCCACATATCTCTAACAAAATTTGATTTTTCTCCTTTGCATTGTTTCTTCTACTTCCATCTCATGAGATCAAGGAGAAGCCAGAGTTGGAGGTAGAAAATTCATCACATCCTCCTCTTCTCCCTGCTTTTCATATCTTCAATATTTTTGCCATCAACAAGTTTAATCTGGCATTGCGTGATCCTCTAATTGTGGTGGAGAGAGCCCCAGCTTCTAAAATGGGTGCTACCCTACTGACTGAGACAGAATAAAAAGAGTAACAATGCCCAATGAGATAAGGGTGCATGTCTGAAAGAGGGCAAGCAGGCAATATGAATCAGATATAAAATGTGTGAGGTCATTGACCCAGTCATTCCACTTCCAGGAATTTATCCAAAGGAAATAATTAAGCCAGCATAAACCAATGATTTTCATTATAGTATTGCTGATCATAGTGAGAAATTATAAACAAGCTAATGCTCCTCAATAACATGTCAATCATATAAATTATTCTACATTCATACCATTGAATACAATATAATAAAAAACATCTTTTTTTAAAGATGAAATAAAGCTATACTTAGGGAAAATGAAAGAAGTTCTTTATAAACTGTTGAAGTTGGAAAAGCTGGTTGTGGAAAAATATGTGACTATAATCCTGTTTATGTAAAAATACAAAAATCCCTTATGCATACTTTTAACACCCGAAGTATGTTTTGTCAAGCTTTTGACTGGTTTATAATTTTTCACTGTGGTTATACTAAAAAACAAAGGCTAATATAGGAAGAGAAGTGAAAGGATTACTAGCCGAGATCCAAAGTGTAAGAAAAACACAGTTTGGCTTTTAACGCCACGTGAGAAGAAACAAAACAAAACAACCAAACCAGCCAAACAAAACAAGGAAAACTGGAAATCAGTCAATCACCATCAATCCCTAAGAGCCTGCCGGCTGGGGAGGGGAGGAGGGTTATTGCCCGTAAAGGCTGGAGAAACAAGAAAGGAAGTGGGAAGGATTGCCAAATGAGTAAGGTTCTGAGCAGCCATTAAAACAAAAGGAAAACTACATCCCACTGATGTGTAGATTTGAGGCATAGAGAGGACTTAAGCAAAGTAGGTGGATCTCCTAGGTCATCAGAAGGTCACAAAAAGACAGAGGAAGAAGCTCAGACAGCCTCAAGTCCCACCTTACAAGAGAAACTAGAGTTAGGCCACTTTTTTGACTTCACTTAAAGAGTGAGTACATATATATACACTACCAAATGTAAAATAGATAGCTAGTGGGAAGCAGCCGCGTAGCACAGGGAGATCAGCTTGGTGCTCTGTGACCACCTAGAGGGGTGGGATAGGGAGGGTGGGAGGGAGACGCAAGAGGGAGGAGATATAGGGATACATGTATATGTATAGCTGATTCACTGTTATAAAGCAGACACTAACACACCATTGTAAAGCAATTATACAATAAAGATGTTAAAAATAAAAAAGGAATACATGTAAGAAAACTAGGGAAGAATTTTTTTCTTCTCTTTTTCCCAGTTACATATTTCATAATAAATTTAAAATAAGGAGCAGTAAAAAAAAAAAGAAAGAAAAAAATTTGTGTGAGTAAATCAACTTGCAGGGAAGAAATGGGGAGAAGTGTGGTTTTAGGAAAGAGATTTTTTTTTTTATGTTTTGAAACCTATTCCTTAATCTGAACTGATGATCAGCATTTTTTAGGATTTTATTATTTTATTTTAGGTACACCTGTGATTTATTTTGGTAAGAAGAACAAAGTTCTTGACAGGTGCTTAAATAAATGGATTTTCTCCTTTTCTTTCCTAAGGTCACTCTTGTCTTTAGAAGCCAGTTCTTATGTTTTGCTTGGTTGGTTTGGTTGTTTGGGGTTTTTTTCATCTCACGTGGGATCAAAAAAGCCAAAATTTTTTTCTTTCACTATCTTAGAACTTTGGGTCTCAACTAGTAATCCTTTGACTTCTCTTCCTGTATTAGCCTGTCTCTTAGTATAATTATAAGCCTCACTGTATCAGACATTCAGACTTTAAATTGGCCCTATCCTGAGGCTGAACAAATCATCTTGAAAAGTCAGACTCAGTATAAGAATCATGCTACTAAATTAACATCACTAAGGCCCACCATCAGAAAAGGAAATATTAAGAAAGAAGAGATTCTTTTAAAAAATAAATTTATTTATTTATTTTTGGCTGTGTTGGGTCTTCGTTGCTGTGCGCGGGCTTTCTCTGGTTGCAGTGAGCGGGGGCTTCTCTAGGCATGTGGGCTTCAGTAGTTGCAGCATGTGGGCTCAGTAGTTGTGGCTCGCGGGCTCTAGAGAGCAGGCTCAGGAGTTGTGGCGCACGGGCTTAATTGCTCTGCGGCCTGTGGGATCTTCCCAGATCAGGGCTCGAACCCATGTCCCCTGCATTGGGAGGCAGATTCTCAACCACTGCGCCACCAGGGAAGTCCCAGAAAGAAGAGATTTTTTTTAAAAAAAGAGAGAAAGAGGAAAAAAAAAAAAAAGAATTGGAAACTGTTTGACTCAGCTGGCTCAAGCATCCAGCCTTCCTGTTTGTCCTCAGAGTGGGGAAGAAAAAGCCTTTGGTTAGAATAACCAGCAGCAGCAAAACCTTGCGATTCTGAAATACAACCACGCAAAATGCAAAGTGTATTTAGCAAAAAGGAAGTAAACGGCTCAGAAAAATTTGTGGTAGTGCAAGGAATTCTACAGCTTTAATAAATTACAAAGTATTTAACAAATTTTATCATAAGCTTTCAAAAGTCTCTCATACAAGGGTCTTCCGTGGCGGTCCAGTGTTTAAGACTCTGTGCTTCCCCTGCAAGGGGCGTGGGTTCGTTCCCTGGTCGGGGAACTAGGACCCTGCATGCATCGAGGTGCAGCCAAAAAAAAAATTTTTTTTAACTGAAAACAAAAGCTTCACACATGTCTCAGTGGTCTCTAACGTAAACACGTCTCCTACATGGTAGCATCTATTTCTATAGATTTGAGTTACTACTCTGAAATGATGTAATCGTCCATCTGGGGCAGCTTCCAAATACCTTTCCCAAATGATACAGGAACAGAATTCAACCTCTCCCTCTCCTTTCTTCCATTCCTCAAAGACCACGCCATGCGGGGCTGCACGTTAGCGCCCATAAACCAGGAA
This sequence comes from Balaenoptera ricei, assembly GCF_028023285.1. Taxonomy (NCBI): domain Eukaryota; kingdom Metazoa; phylum Chordata; class Mammalia; order Artiodactyla; family Balaenopteridae; genus Balaenoptera; species Balaenoptera ricei. Next base: position 75,736,212 of record NC_082648.1, read on the forward strand.
ATACTTAGTAAACAGAATTTGTACTCCATTTATTCTGAGTTTACTTTAAGAAGCTACTTATCTCTTTTAGAAGGACTTCGCTTGCCAATCACCTTTTGGAAAAGGCCTTAGAGAGGCACTCCCTGAGGACGTGCAGAATCCGAGGTCAACAGCTTGTGTGATAGAAATAAACAACTGAACTATCTCCATCTTAAGATCTTCCCTTTTCCTTCCAAAGACAATCATTCTTTTGAGAGCAACTGAAAAGCTCAGCCTCTGTGTTCCGGTGCTGAATCAAATCTAGGAGACAGAGTTTTGGATGAAGTAGAAAAGAATAGCTTTATTGCTTTGCCAGGCAAAGGGGGACACAGTGGGCTCCTGCCCTCAAAAACTATGTGTCCCAACTCAGGAGGATTTGATGAGGAGTTTTATAGCAACAGTTCAAGGGTGGGGTTGCTGATAAGATTAGGGCGTGTGCAGGGCCTGCACTCCTCTAATCTGGTCTCAAGTAATCTTCTTGATGAGCGGTCTCTGGTTCCTTTAATGTAGCCTCAGGTGGTCTTTCTCTGGTATGAAGAATGCTGACATCTTAAAGAGCTTAAAGAATTTGTTATGTGTATCCCTTGAAGTGGAACCAGGACCCTGCCCCAAGCCTGCACTATTATTTCCTGGCTTCCCCTCCCTCGTTTTTGCATCCCCTCCCTTCCCGTTTTAGCAACTGTTCGAATTTGCCCTTTGGAACTCAGGGAAGGTCATGGAGGCTGGAGTCAAGAAAGGGGAGACAGAAAGGCTTCTGTGCCCAGGAACCCCACAGGGTCTTGCTTGGTTCCACAACTGACCGTGTGCTCAGGTGTACACACATGGAGGAGTGTACACGAACACACATACTTGTATACACACATCGAAGTGTCTCCTCTGCTACATTCTTAGAAACATGACCATAACTTCTTCTTCAATGATGGGTTATGCTAAAACATCTAAAATACAATAATAATTTTGAGGTAGAAAGGCCCTGCAAGGTCATATTATTCAACACCTCATTTTGCAAAAACGATGAAGTTGAGACCCAGGTAAGTTAAATTCATTCCAAAGAATTTATATTCCCTAAGAATTTTGACACAAGAAGTTTCTCCATCTCTGATCTCTCACGGTGGAAAGATCAAAGGCTCTTAGGTCACGTCAGCTTCAAATCCCAGCTCCACCCTTTACTGCCTTGGTGATCTAGGTAAATCAATCTCTCTAAGCCTCCACTTGTCCATCTGCAAAATGGAGATGATAAGAGTTGAAGGGGTCCAGAATATACCACTGTGAAGAGTTTGTTCCCTAGACTCCCTTTATCTGCCTAAAAGCAGAGCCTTCCAAAAGAATTCAACTGTCATAAGCACCCTTCCCGGGAGTTTCACAACCAGGGAAGATTGACTTCTATCACTGGGGAGAAGTCAGCAGTAGGATAAGAAGTCACTCTAACAGACATTGTCACAAAACTACCGTATCTCCCATTTATTCTCCTAAGGGACCATTTATCTTTCCTAAAAGTCATTTGTTTTCCCATAAGTGCCCTTCTCCCCCTCCCCTTCCACTATTAAGATGGTATATAAGCCCTAAATTCTAACCACTTCCTTAGTCACATTTTTCTGTGAACTCCTGCAAACATACGTGAATAAAAGTTTGTCTTTTCTCTTGCCAAGCTGTCTTTTGTCAGTTTAATCCACAAGCCTCCAATTATAGAACCTTAGAGGTTAGAGGAGAAGTTTTTCCTCCCCAACAGAACTAACATGTATTTGTTACTTAAAATGAGCAAGACACCATCCTAACACTGTGTATTAATTAATTTGTTTCCCACTATGTCCCTATAGTATTTTCATTTTCCAGGTTAGAAAACTGAGGCATAGAGAGGTTAACCAAATTGCTTAAAGTCAGACAGCTAGTAAGTGATAGAGTTAAGATTTGAACCAAGGCTTCCAGCTCTAGAGCCCTTGTACTTAACCACCATGAGAGAGTAATCTCTGCCTCATGAAGAGAGTACCAAAGATTAGAGGAGATAGTCTGCATATAGGACACAACCTGGCACAAAGGAAGGGCTCAAAAAATATAGATTCTGTTTTTACTATCAGAAAATGATCCATCAATATGCTTCAGATGAAACTAGAGCTTTTCCTGTCTCTCATCAAGGGATTAGGGTAGAACAAGGAATCTAATCTGTAAGTTATATAACTAATTTGTGTTTGAATTAGCTATAGTTTATAGCTTGACTGATGTATGGAGGGTGTTGGAGTTCCTGAAAAAAGACAAGGAAAAGAGGGCCAGAGGACAGAAATTTGTCAGGATTGCTCAGCACCATCCAATGGACTTCAACATTCCAGTGACTAAAAAGGTGTGGGTTGGGTTTGGTTTCGTTTCGTTTCGTTTCGTTTCATTTTGTTTCATTTCATTTCATTTCGTTTGTCTTACCACAGAGCAGGAATATTTGTCTTGACCCTAATATGACCTGGATGAAGTATGCCACAAACTCCCTGGACTCTGATTCACTTGCTGGTCAGCAATCTTGCAATGAGGGATTCAGCTCTCCCAGTGCCCTCATCCTCATGCTGGAAGGGAGAGACCAGCGAGATGGGCAATATCCACATCACTGTGGAGGAGGACAAAGCAGATGTTAAAAACCCAGGCTTTGGAGTCGAGCAGATCTGGGAACAAAGACCAACAAATGACTTAATTTAAACTCTCTGAATACCTGTTTTCTCATCTGGAAGATGGGAATTTCATATCCCTATAAAACCTACCTCAAAGGATAGCTGGACCAGCCTCATGGTAATAGCTCAATGTGTACTCTCCAGTAAATTTATAAATTGGCTTTGTGATTCAGCAGCCTATTGCAGGACGTCTTCCATGAGCCTTCCCTTCCCCACACAGAAAAACACATTCTCCTATTCCTCTCAGTTGCCAGAGTACTGCTTCTGGATCTCTTTTATGGAAATAGGTGACATTAGTTTCTATGTGTCAGCCAAAGTGCTGAACACTTCACGTACATTTTCTCATTTAATCCTGATAACAACACCACGAGGTAAATACTCTTATTATCTCCATTTTTCACAGATGAAAAGAGGAAAAATTTAATGAGGTGCAGGAACTGGTCTAAGGTTATACATGTAGCTAGTAATGAAGCTAAGCTTTGAGCCTGCGGGAGTTTAAATCCAGAATCCATGTTCTTAACTTGATGCTATTTGTCACTCTGTACCCCACAATGATTTATGTTCATTATTAGTTTCATTTCAAGGCTAAAATGTCAAGATTTGTATCTAATTTATCTTTTTATAGCCTCCAGAACGTTCCTTGAACACAACAGTTTGTCTTTTATTAAATGAACAAATGAATGAATGAATAATTATATACCCTAATTCTACTCCCCAGAGCTTTACAATCATAATTTATTTGTACTAAGTGTTTTACATCAATTTCTCATTCAATCTTCACAACTCCATCAGCTAAGTGTTACTATTATTCCCATTGTTCAGATGAGGAAACCCCAAGGCTCAGAGAGACTAAGTAACTTGCTCAAGATCATATGGATAATAAGTGACAGATCAGGAAGACTGAACCCATTGATGGAGTTTGTAATCTTCATTCCACAGCTGAGAACCATATCCAAACTGAGATATTCTATGGTCCACTCAGCCAGCATCTTTTTTTTTAAACTTTTAAACTCTTGACTGATTTTGTCAAGGACTTAGGAGAGCCTTAAAAATATAAAACTTTGAATAAAAATCAGTGGCAATTCCAAAATGTCCTTATGAGAAGGATTTGGGAGTAGAAATTTCATTGGAACTGAGGTTGGGTGGGGAGCAAGAATTTTTTGAAATGATCATAAAGCTATATTTTCATAGGAGTCTCACTATTTTTAATCAGATTCTATTATTATTTGTGGATTGCCGATGGATATTATAGGGGCACATTAAAGGGATAATCACTCTTCTGTTTGAGGATATATTAAAAACTGTGTTTCATGAATCTGTATGTGGACCATTTATCATTTTCCAAAAGCAATGTAGACATCAGTAAAGTGAAATCTCAAATTTATAAATGATGCCAAGATTTTCTGGCAATTGAAATACCAACCTGACAAGAATAAACCCTGGGAAGATCTCACAGAGCTGTGTGAGTGGGCAGAGAACATTGACGCTCAGTAGAGGCAGTTGAACGTAATGCCCACAGGAAAAGAGAACCCACCTTGTTCTCCGGAGACCAAGGCCTCCAAGTGCAGACGTGATCCAGGAAAAGGATGATGGCATCATTGTAGTCCATTCTCTGCGGAAGGCGGTCCAAAGTATTGTGGCAGTCACAAAAGCAAGCATCATCAGGAAGGATGTTAAAAACAAAATAGAAAGCACAGTCTCGTGAGTGCTCACACACACGCACACACATATACACACGGAGACACCAGAATTCATCCGCTCCAGAAATACTGGGTTGAATTCCAGTCATTAAACCTCAAAAATGTCAAAATGAAACTGGAATGTATCCAAAGAAGGTCACTTAAAATTAGTAATATTAGGGTTTGTAAAGAAATCAGAGAGACTTTAAAACACGTCAGCCTGAAAAGACAAAATATGAGAGTTGGTGGGTCAGAATCTACAAAATTTTTTTTTCATTTTTTTTTTAGATCAGAGGGTTCTGATAGAGTTATAGACTGAACACAGTCCCAGCACAGCAGACCTAGAAGTCCTGGTGAAATTAAAGTATTTCTAGGACAATTTATATTTTCAAATGCTATTCTATAGGACAGGTAATAAGCTAGAAAAAAAGCATAACTCTAAGAGAGTCTAAAGTAGGGAGCTCATAAAAGCTTATGGTGCAGTTAGAGCTAAATTATACGCCCCATCTTTTGATGTCCATGTTATGAAAGACATCTAGCAAGCTCCCATTCACACTGTTCTTTGAAGACCCTGAGAGTGGAGATTCTAGATTAAATTAACTACTGGCTTAATACATATGGCATATCTGGTAATTCCCAAAGTGGCCAATCAAAAGAATCACCTGTGGACCTTTTATTATAAAACAGATTCCCAGGCCTCACATCCAGTGATTCTAACTTGGTAGGTCTCGGCTTAGCAACCCTAAGAGAAAATCCTTTCCATGGGGAAATCCAGAGTGTGATAGGATTGGTTGAACTTGAATCATGTCTTATCCCTGAACCAATCACTGAGATGGGAAAATGATGTACTCTTCTTGCCCTGCCCTGGGTCATGTACCTGCCCCTAGAGTGGGGGTAGGGTTTTCGCCAGGAATGAAGTGGGTAACTAATATTCAGTCTCCCCTTTTTCCCAAGTAACAGAACCTCAATTATATGTTAGGGGAAGCACATGCCCAGCTAAATGTCTGTATTCCCCAGTCTCTCTAGCTATGGTCATGTGGCTAATTCTGGGTATTGAGTACATAGAGTACAAGTCTGGTACATGTTTTCCTGGAAGCTTCTCTGAGGGAACAGACTCTGCAAGAGGGGCACTCTTTTCCCTTTTTTCCATCCTCCTTCCTACTGACTGGAATGTGAATGTGATGACCAGCATGGAGCCGCCTTCTTGTGACTGTGGGGATCAAAGCTAGAAGAAGCCTGAGTCTCAAATGGGCCTGTGAGGTGGCCCTACCAGGTCAGGATTTTACACCTCCTGACTTTTACAGACGAGAATAAATCCTCATGAGTTTTGATAATTTTTAGTTTTTGTTCTCTGTTATAGGCCTCTGAACCTAATTCTCCCTGATACATTACAGTAAGATTCTGTAACCAGATGTGTGATATTGTGATTTACAATAAGAAATATATATATTGGTCTCTGTCCCCAATTCCTGACAGAGGGCTCTTGAGACCCTTGTGATTTCCTGGGTGATAAGACTACCTTTTGTTCTAATAAGAGGACTCTGGGTGGGCTTTTGGATGAGGGCCAGTCACAGGAAAGAACAAGCCATGAATAAATGCTTGGAATTTTCAGCCCTGCCTCCCATTATCTTGAGAAGGGAAAAGGACTGAAAATGGAGTTAATGATTGATCACGCCTACATGATGAAGCCTCCATAAAAATTCCAAGAGTATGGAGTTTCGAGAGCTTCCCGTTTGGTGAACACATACTTACTGGAAGAGTGACACGCCCCCAACTCCACAGAGACAGAAGCTTCTGCATTGGAGACCCTAGACCTTGCCCTATGTATCTCTTCACCGGGCACACATCCGTATCCTTTGTCATATCCTTTAAGAAACAGGTAAACATAACTACGTGTTGAACTGAACCTGAGAAGAAGGTCATGGGATGCTCTGATTTGTGGCCATGTTGGACTGAAGTTGTAGGTAATCTGGGACCTTGTACTTGCTGTTAGCATCCGAAGTGGGGTATGAACAGTCTTGAGGGATTCAGCCCTGAAGCTGTGGAATCTGCCACTATCTTTAAATAGAGAGTGTTAGAATTGAGTTTAACTATAGGACACCCAGCTGGTGCCACAGAGAATTGCTTGGTGTGGGGAAAATCCTCTACACATTTGGTGATCAGAGTGTGAGAAGGGAAGTGTGTGAGTAGTAAAGGAGACACAAAAAACAGACACACAAGAGGAAAGAACAGGAGTTTTTCCAATTCAAGATGTAACTGGGAAGGGAGGCTAGGCAAATCAAAAGCCACTGTTTTTTCTACTCTGCAAATTCTCTTTAAATTTCACCCCCCATATCCCTGGGTATCCTGATTTTTGCTATCTGTTTTACATCTTGAAAAATACTTTTGCCATGCCTTACAAAGAATTTGTCTTTTACTACTTCCAAATCTAGGCATAAATTTATCACCTACAACTGTAGCATCCTTTTTACATGTCTGTGAAAAAAACACCACTCTTCAAAACTTGGTGCAAGATTTAGGACACCCCAAAACACTTCTAGACCAGCCCCACTTAAGTCCAGATAATCAAAAGTAGATATTCTTTCATCTCAGTCTCTCTGACTCTGTTTCCATGTTTGTTAAATAGATTCAGTGGTTTTCAAACATTTTTAGCCACAAGTGCCTTGATTCCCTAAGACTCCACGTAAGGTTATGCAGGTCGGCACTGCCAGTTTTGTCATTGTCTTTCTGATAGACACCTTTTAGAGTTATATAATATACAACCTGCCCCCAAATGTACCCTTCCCTGAGAAGGACCAGAGGGATAAAGTTTGAAAAGCACTGCACTGATATTTTCAATGTGTATAATCAATAAAGGATTAGTATTTATGATATCAAAGTATTCCTTATATCAATACAAAAACTAGAGGTAACTCAATGAAAATCTCAGCAAGAGGCTTGAACAGGAACTTTGCAAAATAAAATATCCTTTGCCAATCAACACCGCACAAAGGCTCAACCTCATGAGGATTCAGAATACTGAAAATTAAAATCATAATAAATAACAATTTCACACCTTCCAGATAAGCAAAAACTAAAAAAGTCTGACAATATCAAGAGTTGACAAAAATGCGAAACTATAAAAACTCAAATACCATTGGTGGTGTTTAAATTGGTACAACCACTTTGAAAACAATTTGTCATTATGTAAGTTGGGGATCTACACAACCTATACCTATTCCATTCCCTTGTGTATCCCCAGGGAAACATGTGCACAGGGGTATCAGGGTACATGCACGAGTCTTCTTAGCAATACTGTTCATAATAGTTAAATCTGGAAAAAACCCAACCGTCTATGTAAGGTGGTCTACTACAATGGAATACCATGAAATACAATAGAATACTATTTTGCATGAAAATAATGAACTATCACCATACTCAATAACTTGGTTGAATCCATCACAAATATAACATTTTCTCTGCCCAAATGAAAACATTAATATTCTTTCGTAAAACTATTTCATATTTTATTTCATGGGTCAATCTTTGTGATTGTTTCAATGGTATTACTATGTTGGGAACATTAGAGACAGATGAAAGATGAGTTAGATTAAAAGAATAATTGCAGCATTGTTGACAGCTATAACGTTTTCAAGATAGGACCATGAGGCTGATTTGGGGGCTCGTTATTACTTCTCAGAGTCCCACATTCAAGCAGTTTCCATGTAAGATGTGGAAGGTTCTGTTTTCCAAAAATGGTTGCAGCCATATTGTCCATCGCACGTGCTCTCAGAATCTTGCCCCTCCTTCATCTCCTCACCTTGAACCGTGGTAGACCTTTGTGTGACTTCTGAGCCTACGTCCTGAAAGTCAACACAGTTACCTGACTCTCTCACTTGGGGTTTCACCCATGGAACATCATACAGTGAGGAAATTTAGGCCACATGAAGAAGAATCAAAGTCCCTGACACAAGCCGTTGGCTGAGCCCCCAGCTGACAGCCAGCACCAACTTGCCAGCCACGTGAGGGAGCCATCTGGAAATGGAGCTTCGAGCCTGCAGTCGAGCTACCCCAGCTAAGACAGCATTGAGCAGAGACCAGCCTTCGCTGCTGAGATCTGCCCAAATGCAGACTTAGGAACAAAATAAATGATTGTTGTTGTTTGAGCCGCTAAGTTTGGGGGTAGTTTGTTATATAGCAATAATAACCAGAACTTAAGATAAAGGGACATTCCTGCTACGATTGTCCTTGGAGTTATGTGCTCCCAAAGAACCTCTTTGGTACCTTCCCCTCTTTCTTCCTTCTCCTGCTAGCATTTGCAATAGGAATTAAACTAGACTTGATGAAAAATGCTTAATGTAATAAATACTTAGTTTGTCTCCAAACGCAGGAAAAGAAGAATTCTAGCTTAGAAGAAGCAACTTTTTTGTTTTCTTCTTTTTTTTAGCTTGGTGCTTTTGAGAAGGTCATTATCAAATAATATATATTTCTTCTTGTTTCATTTGTGTGTCTGAGAGTTCATTTTTGGAGGTATGGTGGTCCAAAACTTCTCATCATTAAAAGGCTGCACACAGTCTCTAAAGGTATTTTTCTATGACAAAATAGGGAAGTAGGTGGGCCAAATTGCAGACATGTGGACTAATAATCCTTTCCCCTATAAAAAATAAAATATAGGGTCTAAAATGTTATTTTGACCGTTGCAGCAGGTAAGGACATACAAGGACTTGCCCAATAGTTCTTTGGGGCTTTCGCTTTGACTTGAGGCACCAGCAGAAAGATTAAGAGGTAACACTTTGAAACATGACTTTGCCTTCATCAGCCTTTGAGGGCCTGTTAAGTCTTTGGCTGCCTTTTATTTTAACCTTGTTTCACTGAATCTGTGTAACACAGATCAAGGCCTGGATAAATATTTGTGAATTGTTTGAACTTTGTTCTGTGCCCTTAAATACTCTTAGGAAATCAATTTTGGACTTTAAAGAAGTTTAAAGATTCCATCACCAAAACCAGACTAATTCAGGACCCACTGTGGTAGAAACACAAGAGGAGTACGCGTATTTGAAAGAAGTCTGCAGAATCTTTTGGAAAATGACTGTTACAGTGAGAGGAACTGCATATAAATTTACACCCAAAGTAATCCTTCTGAAGCAGTTTAAAGTCTGAAGACTGATTTTTCAAGATGACTTTTCAAGAATATTTACTTACGGCCAGCTTTCACATGATTTGCCCTTGTTGTGTTCTGCTCCTTCACTATTTTCTAATATGCCCCTCTTATTCTGCAGCCTTCCATGGTTCTCTCTCCCTCCCTCTTTCTCTCCCTCCTTCTCCCTCTCTCCCTCTCTCTCTCTCTCCTCTCTCTCCCCCTCGCCAGGCCAGCTTTCCTCCAAGAGGATCACAGTGAGGAAGTGACTATCTCTGGGACCAGTTCACTTGTGTAATCCCGAAAGGGGAGTATGGGCAAGGTTCAGGGCCAGCTGGCCAGCTGCTAGCTGCTCTAGAGATCCTTAGGAACATCAGTTTTGTAATTTACGTGCTCATGGGTCCAAGATAGAGTAACTTCTCCGTGGAGAGAGAGGATGGAAGCTTCTAGGCAGACCTGACATCTCTCTGATGACCTATCAGCTGGGGTCCTCTGACTCTCTCTTGATTTGGCTGTCGAATTCGGGTTTGATTTGGCAGGTCACTTAACCTCTGCTTCCTCCACTTCCTCGGCTGTAAAACAGGGTCACCACTACCTAGCCAGCATCACAGGACTTTATAAAGACGAGCAAATACTGATGACAAGCAGTTTACAAGAAGAGCTAAAGCCTCAAAGCTCAGTTCTACCAATTCCCACGAGGTGACTTCAGGCTCTATTGGCCTCTCTCTGCCTCAGTTTCCTCGCTGAAAAATAAGGATGGTAATAGGACCCATCTCGGAGCTGCTCTGAGGATTAAATGAGATAATATTGTAAATGAAGTACAGTATCTAATACCCTCAGTAAATGTTATTTGTTTCCCCTCATCTGCACCTTGTTTTACCATCTAGTTTGTGTACCAGAACACTGGAATGATAAAAGAATCCTAGAATGAGAAGTTAAAAACTCTCTCATTTTATAGACAAGAAAAAAAAGAGACTTGGTGAGGTTGGGGGACTTGCCCAGGGCTTCTGGTTCATTAGTGAGAGTCAGAGTTCAGGTCTTCTAATTGTTGGTTCAAGCACGTCTCCATTTTCACTCCTTTAAAGGCTGTGCTGTTATTTCTATCCCCAGATAAGCCTTTCTCAGTCTGATTTTAAACCTAAGACCAGTTCCGATCATTAAGCAGTACACCTTCTAAGTCTCCTGCAGCCCCACGAAACCTGCAGATAACGTCCGGGAAAGGCCCCCCCAGCCCACTGCAGAAGGCCAGGAAAGGTACCGCTTGCTCAGAGACCTGAGCAAGCCACTAATGGAGACAGCAGGTGAGGAGGGAGGCCAGGGAGCGGCAGCTGTTGGCAAAGGTTCCCCTAGTAACCATGCAGGGCTCCATTCAGGAAGTGAGCCCAACTCCAAGATGCAAAATGATCGCCTTCAAGGGCTCCCGTGAGCACAAAGGAACCAAAGGAACTGAGGGATGGCCAGGGGGAAGGGAGGTGTGGGGTGAGATGGGGGCCCAGGCTGTCAGTTACAACCTTCCACCTTCCAGAGAAGAAAAATAAAGGAAGAGAAGAGCTGTTTGAATCTTCTGGCCTGTGTGAACCGTGAAAACACCCATTTAACAGGAGCCCCTTTGTGGCGATGGAGGGAAGCAGGCGCCCCTCTGTTCACCAGCCTTATGAAACAGTATGCCAGGAGAGGGGGGAGAAATCCCAAACCTTGCAACTTTATGGGGGCCCTAAACTCTTCTTGCTGCCTCTCTTTTATTCACACTGATGACAAAGACCATTTGCTACCAATTTATTGGAAACTTTTTTTTTTTTCACAGCTTGAGCTGCTTAAATGCAGGGAGCTCCCTCTCCCCCAAATCGCTGTCAGACACTTGCTGAATGGGCCAGGCTCAATTATGCTCCTGCCACAGGTTCAGCTCACACTGTGACCCTGCATGGCTTCCTGCTATTCATATGTGTTACTTCCCCTTTGTGGTAATGGCTTGTGGCACTTGGCCAGAAAACATTATTAATTTCAGAAGTGGACTGACAAACAACAAACCCACAGTGAAACGAGAGGAAGTGCTGGGGAGGCCAGCTGTCGGCTTGAGCAGAGCTGTAGGAACTCAGTGTATGCAGGTTCTAGAAGGAAAGGAGACGATAATCCACAAAGAGGAAATGCACTAAAATTATCCACCGCCCATATTAAAGAAAAAAGAAAGAAAGAGAAAAGAAATCAGAGAAAAGTCGGGGCGGGGGGGAGGTGTGTGGAGAAGCACGCAGCTACTCGAGCTGCAGCTGGACAGGAAATTGCTAACGCTGCTTGCAAATCCCTACTTTGAAGAGGCAGTTTAGGGAATGCCAGGAGCGGAAACCGTTCAGAACTGGATTAACACGAGCCAAGTTGAACTGCAACCCACTTCTCCTTTCCGAGCTCTGGCTGACTTGGGGCACCTAAATGGGAGAGACTGACTTGGTATTTTTTTGCACTGTTTCTGCCTATTATACATGCTTAGGTGCTAAGAGTCACACTGGACAGCTTGATAGGATTGCCATAAAATCCTGGCTACTTGCCTCCTACCAAATAATTCAACTGGCACCTCACAGGTGCCGTGTGGGTGAAAAGCCCATCTTTATCCCCACTGCAGACCAAGGGACCAAGCTCATTCAAAAAGGGCTGGAAATGTTATGTTCTAATTCTTTTGATTTCATACACCTGCCCTTTATTTTGATTTTGATTTGTGTATTTTGACACTCGGGACAAGGAGAGGTACGTCCCAAGGAAAATGACAGGATATTAAGCCTTTACCTTAAAGTAACTGTTCAAAATAACCTCAACATAAAGTTCAATAGGAGTTTCTGGCCCACATTCTAAATCAGTTAAGTACAAAGCACATTAGGAGTGGCAATGCTTCATTTCAAGTGCCAACGTGAAATCGTGGCCACATCTAGACTCAGGGAGAAAGCTTAGCTATGCCCTGCCCTGTACACGAGAAAGGAAAGGGGAGACACCATCCCAGATTCGTTATTCCAGCGCTAGGAGAATTTGCAGGTAGAATTGCCAGACAGTTACAGACCGGAAAAAGAATCATCTCTACTTTGTCCCTGGCATGTCTAAGTATTATCGAGCAGAAGACCCTGACAGGGAAGGAAAGAGAGGTGAACACTGCAACTGTCACCTTGTTATTCTGGTGCCCCCTCTTTATGACTATTCATGAATATCCAAATCTTATACTTCAGCAAGCTGTGCTCTATGACTTCATTCTTCTTCAAGAGCATTACAATTTTCCTAAGTAAGCCAGAACTTATCATTAAGTATGGTCCATTGGAATGATGTAATCACTCTCTTCCCTTCGTATTAAGTATTATCCATAGGAATGATATAGTCAATCCCTTATGTCACTTTTATTTGAAGCAAAAGATGCACCTGAAAACTTCTTGGAAATAGCTTAAAAGATGAGAACTTTGCCCCATTATTCCTACATGTACTTTACAAGCCAATATCAATCCCCAACTGAAAAGGTCCTAAAATGTGTCACTTCACATGTAAGTACAATTAAGGAGAGATTTTTTAAAAATACACATTCAATAGCCAAAATAGTTATTTATTAATAATTTAAGGTTTTACATTCTTATAATAAATTTCAGCTCAGAACTTTACACCATGAACATAATGGAGCCACTTGTCTCCCTCCTTCACAATCATATGCATGTCGCCTATTGAATGGGTACCCATGCTCACACACACGCTTCCAGTTTCGCACAAATTGTTTTTAAAAAGGAAAGAGACCAACCCAAAGTATTGCATTTGAGGTGACACTCCCTGAAAAATTTTGTACAGAGGTAATATACTGTTTAGCACAGCTGAAGTTTAAAAAAAAAAGTGAGCCCATGATTTTGGTGTCTTTCCAAGATATCCCCTTTGAGACAATACAAGCCAAAATATTTACAAAAGTAAGGCAGAGTCAAACTACATTAAGAGAAAAAACAAGGTCACAAGGAAGATATATGAAAGAGACTAAGACTGCACCATAACAAGGTCTCTGTGATCATAAGTGTCCATGAAAACGTCATTCAGAATTGGTAAAGTCGAGCATGCTGCAAATATATCCTTTGGATTAGAAAAGAGCAAAAGTTTCAATTATTTTGTTTTAAGAAGTGGCATACTGCTCTTTCTCCCTTTGGATGATTTCTTTTAAACCCATCAAAGGAAAAACAAACACATTTCAAACAAACACTGTCAAATGATTTAAGATCAAATATTTACAATAATCAAATGGAGTATCAGATTCGATTGATTATTTATTTATTTATTTTCTTTTTTTTTGCAAACTGATACTACAAATACAGAGCTGAAACCTCTCTTTGGCTCCTCTATATGCAAAATTGAGTCAGTCTTCACTGAAGACAATATAGAGTCAGTTCCAGATGCAAAAGGAAACAGTCATACAAGGCCCTAGAGAACACATGCTCCTACCCTACCATTTGGTCCTACCCTATATACCTGGAAGTTCTCGAATCCCAGTCCCTGCAGGGGTAGGCTGTACACATGGGTGTGGAGCAAACCTACTGCCTGTATCTATACAGCAGGTCCTGTTCTTCCAACGAGAATGGAGCAAATCTCTCCCTTTGGAATAACCAATTCCACACGTGGTAACCTTGTCTAATACAGACAGCTGGTGTCATGTTGACACCTGGGCCACATACAAAGAAAGCAGCCCAGCTGACGCTGCTAACAGAAACTGCTGAAGAACGGACACATCCCAGTGTGGGGACTTTCACGTGGATTGCAGGGAGTCCACCTGGTACACATTCTGGTTGGAGGGCGTGGTGAAATAGAGCTGCTGTGCTGGGACCCGGTTGTCACAGGGGCTGCTGAGTCCCAGCGTCCTCTCGAAGTCCAGCAGCTGGCCCATGAAGTTGAAGTTGGGGGAGATGTTGGATTTCTTCATCTTCACAATGTCATAAGCATCGTTCATTGACAGATTGAGCTTCTGCATGAGATAAGCCACAGTCACAGTGACTGAGCGGCTGATGCCAGCCAAGCAATGCACCAAGACACCACAGTTTTTGCCCCGGGCTTCATCTGTAAACACACAAAAAGAAAGGCAAAATGTCAGTAGACTGAAAACCACCCTTTGTGAACGACCAGTCTAAAAACTGAATAATAATGATAATAATAAAAAAGATAAAAAATAATGGTGTGCAGCAGTTGAGCCCTGCAGGCAGCACAAAATATATCACTGCGAAAAAACATGTACACTGGGCACAATTACATATTTCAGATATTTTCTGAAAAGGGAGCTTTTGTATTAAGTTCCTGCCAACAAAAAACTCCTTAATGTGTGCATTCTTTGCCCCAGCATGTGAATACCAGAAACCCTGCAATATGGTCGTGAATGCCTTTTATACAGACAAGCAGACTGCAAGGGTCTATTAAATTATTCTCCAACTGTTGTGCAGCTAACAATGGAGATATTCAGGCATTTTAAAAGAGAGAGGGAAGTCACAGGGGACAGCCCATTAGGAGGAACAGGATGTCGACATGGCCTGAAAATGAGTTCCTTTGTAATAGGAAATGCATTACAATGCCTGGAGATTCGCTTCTCCAGGCTTTCAGCCCACAGTCCTTCCTGCTGGGCTCAGGTTACCCTCACTGTCTCACTGTGAACCGGTATCACAGTAACATTCAGCTGGATTACAGCATCTAGCATTCACAGGGCTTTCCAACGCCTAACTTGGTGTTCTCAAACAACTCCCAGGTCTTTTAAAATTACAAAGTCGTGTTAGAATCCCTGTCTACCTTGAGTACTTTTATCTGGCCCCCCTCTAGTCCAAAGATTGTGGGAAAATTCTGTTGTCTACTTACGAATGGCCCCCCTTTCAAATGACTGAATTCAGAGTCAAGCAGCAGACAGCATTTCAAATACACCTGTGGTCTGCAGCCTTGTCAAAAGGCACTTTTTCTTAGCAAGAAGATAAACCAAAATTAAGAACGCCCTTAGAACATCAGAGATCGCCAGTCCCACAAATTAGCAAGCAGCAAGAAAGATGAACAACTTGAACTCTAGGAAGGGTTAGGAATTTTGCATTTAAAAGGCTGAGCGAGGACTGTCTCACCTATGAAAGAAATGGCCTCAGGGAAAAACTGGGACAGGTTTTGGCTCCAGTGATCCGAGATGGGGATCTGCTTGTATTTGAACTCTCCCGCGTTCTCAAAGAGATTCGGCAAATTGGGGGTGACGTTCAAGATGTACTTGATGCCGAACTCCTCCAACACGTCCAGGTTGGTGGAGTCCTTGGCACAACCCAAATAGAGGAAGGGCAAGATCTCCACGGGGAAAGAAGGCTGGCTGTTGGACAGCGGGCTGCCATCCGAGTCCGTTGCACTACTGGGGTCTCGGTCAAGGTCAGACTCAATGTCCGAGGAGGAGTCGGAGCTGATCCGCAGGCCCCCGAGCCCCAGCACTGGCAACGGTGGCGAGCTGCTGCTACACGAGCCGTCTAGATTGGTCTCGCAGTGCAGAGCGAACTCGGCTTGGAACTTACTGAAACCACCTGCCAGGACAAGAAAAGCAATCATGTAACCCGAGATGCCGTAGTAGTTTTCACAGCTTTGAGAGCCGCAGCCTCACGCAGAAACACACCACAGAACCCTTCCAGCCACCCTGCACACAGAGCCAAATACAAGAGAAAGACACTTAAGTGTGCACCCTTGGGAACAGAACGAACGGGCCCGCCTCCCCTGGGAACCTTTATTCTTTTGAATCCGGAAATGCACAAAATGGCAACTTTTCCGAATATCTTGAAGGGGTAGAAGGTGTCAATCTGCCCCCCAACGACCTCTGCCGTCCTGCAAAATCTGAACTCAAAATCGAACGACAGAAAGCAGGGAATGGTGGGGAATATCCCGGGTAGGAAGGAGAACTAGTTAGAAAGAACCGGCCCGTGCCTGCGGCCGGAAGCCGGTCGATTCCGCGCGGGCCCGGCTCGCGGGTGCGGGACTCTAGAGAGGTTCGCAGCCGGGAGCCGGCAGACGGCCCCTGGCGCAGCAGCGCGGCTCAGAAGCGCCAGCCGAGCGCTGCAGGGGCGCTTCCAGTCCGCGCGTCCCGCCTGCAGCTCGTAGCCCCGTGTCCCCCGCCCTGGCCCCGCGCGGAGCTCCCCCGGCTCGTACCTTCCAGGTAGAACGCCCGGCAGCCCTCGTCCTTGAGCTTCTTGAGCAGCAGCCCGAGCACCGACTCGCCGCCCGTATTCTCGTTCCAGTCGCTGCTACTCTCGTCGTAGAGCACCACGGTATCGGTGCCGCAGCGCCGGGTGAAGCGGTCCCGGTCCTCGCCGCGCGTGAAGAGCGCGCGTACCGGCAGGTTGCCTTTCTGCAGGCGCCGCAGCATGATCCCCGGGATGGCCACGTTGATGGCTGATTCGATGTGCGACGACTCGTACAGCTCCTGAGGCCGGCAGTCCATCAGCAGCAGCCGCTCGTTGCCCAGCTCCAGCTGTTCGTTGAGCCACGCCACGGTCTTGCTGATCGCCATTTCCGACGCGAAGGGCACGGGTCTGAGCGTATCTATCATGGGGGTCGAGCTGCCGGAGAGGGCGGGGGTACCTACCAGACGCCCCTCGGGGCAGGCATAGGCTGAGCGCGCCGCGCGAAGCCGCCGCTCTCAGAGCGGGGTTGAATTCCACCTGGCCCTTCCCAAACCCGGTTAGCGGTTGGGGCAGGCGAGACAGAAGTGAAGCCGGCGGTTCCCTCTGCACCCAGCTGCAACCGCTCGCTCTTAGTATCAATGAATCTCCCTGAATGAAGCTGCCCGGAGAGTTTTGTTCCTCCCCGGTGAATGAAATCCAATTAATTCGGACTCCGTGCTACTTAGAGGGAAGAAGAAAAAAACCCCAGCGGCTCCTAATCCCTCCCTCCAAGACTGCACCTCAAATCCACCCGAGCGTCTTTCTCCCAGGACTATTCAAGCCTCGATTTGCTCACTCTCCCTTAGACTCAGGGCTCGCACACCCCCTGAGCGAGGCAGCTCCTCAATGGATACAAACAGCGAACGTCTCAATGGATACATTCTCCAGGCCAGCCAATGAGCGCGCTGCGGAAGGGGCTGTTGCCGTGGGGACGGGCCGGCTGGAACAGGTTGTGTTGATGAATTGTTAATGAGTTTGTCATTCACAAAAACGGAAAGGAATTTCCGCTCCGGATAAGCCCCAGTGCAAACAAGCTGCAACAGCGGGCTCGGCGGGAGGAAGGAGAAAGAAGAGGAGGCGGTGGTGGAGGAGGAGCAGGGCACACAAACCAGGGCACTTCAGTTGTCTCATGTTTCCTTCTGTTGAGAGTTCACACTTCGCTTCGGAACTTTTGCGCACAAATGGTGCAATTAGCAGGCACAAAAGCCCTTGTTCGCGACGCCTGGGCGCGCAAGCTAGCTTTAGGGAAACTTGTGCTGACTTTTTCCCTTTTATTCCCTTTAAACTCATTTGGACTGAAGTTCACGTTAACCCCCCCCCCACCCCCCCTTAGGCAGTGTGTGGCATTTGTTTGCCAGCTTAAAAAGCCCAGCTCTGTTTACTCTGATGTTCTTTTAGCCGAGGCTGTGTTGGGGCTGGTGAACTGCCCGGGCTTTAGTGACCGATGAGGTGTTAAATGCTAATCCAACATCTTTTGAACAAACCAGGATTTTGTTGAAACATTTTTAAGCAAGCAAACAAACAAATGCTTGGTTGTCCAGAGAATAGAAAGCAAGCTTTTTCTTTAAAAAGAGCATTTTAATTAATTAATTAATTTTTTTAAACAGTGGAGACTGCAGGAACAAACTCGTTGGGCAGTCCGATGCTTTTATTCCTCTCCGGGGGCGTGGGGCGTTATGAACCATTGTTATGGGGATCCAAATCCCCCGCCCCCGCCCACTGCGCCCTGGGGGGGGGGGGGGGTGGGGGGTGGGGGGCGGGTAGCGCTCGTTAATCATTTCTGAGCAGCTAGCTCAGCTTCCGACACAGGAGCCCGCCGGGAAGGGCTGCCTGGGCGAGGTGCACCAAGGGCACGCGGAGCCAGGCCGTCTGTCCCCCCCATCCGCAAAGCCTGGGGAAGTCCTCCCGCAAGGCCTGCAGGCTGCGGGGGCTCTGGAGGGCTCGGCGATTGGTTACTGTAGACCGAGGCATGTCAAAAGGGAGCCTCTCTCCCGCCCCCCGACTTCCCGCACAGGGTCGCCCCCTTCCCTGCCCGGGCACCCCCTCCCCTGCGAGTCGCCGGACACTCGCGGAGCACCGCCCGCTCCTCGCTAACACCCGCCGCCTCCGCCTCCTCGTTCAGCGGGCGCGGGGCGTCCGGCGACACCGAGGATCGGTGCAGGGCCGATGCGGGACTTCGGGCTCCGGAGAGGCCTGGGGTGGGTGTGGGGCGAGGAGAAGTGCCTGCTGGGAGCCCCTGCTCCCGAGGAGAGCTGGGAGTCCTGGGGAAAGTGTCTGCCGCGCTGCAGAGCCAGCAGGTAATTGTGGAGGTGCGCGCCAGGCCAGCGAGCTGCGCTCGGCCGGGGTACCACGGGGCGGAGCTGGGCGGGCGGCGGGGTCCGGATAGAGGCGTGGCGGGCGGGGGCCGCGGCGGCGGCGGGTAGACGCATTCCAGGCGCGCAGAACTCTGTTGTTATATAAAAGTACCGTGGCTGCAGCTCCCGAGCGGAAAGCCACCTGTGTGCGGCCGGCGCGGCGCGCAGGGGAGGTGGAGGATGGGGGCCTGCGGCCGGAAGGCGCGGGCCCTAATCCGGCTGCCCCTCCCTAACCCACGGCGGAAAAGAGGGCGCGCATTGTCCCGCCGCCGCCGCCGCCGCCGTGGAGGCGGAAGCGGAGGCAGCGGCTCGGCGGGGAGCGGCTTTTCCGAGCGCCCTCGCGGCGCTCTCCGTCCACCGCTGATATCGCCGAGGGCACCTGAGGTCGCGGGGTCTCCCCAAGCCAGACGCCCCACACCCACGGGCCGGCCTGCTGACGCCCCCGCTCCAATTTGCATTTTTAGTCACCCGCCTCTTCTCTGGTTTGGGGAATGTAGGCTAAAAAAAGGCGGCTGCGAGGCCCAGGTTGCCAATTTTGGAGCTTTGCTACAGTCAGGCCGCCCCTGGAAGAGCGTGTTCGGTGAAGGTGGGAGCTGCAGCGCTCCTATCCCCGCGCCTTTTTTGGGCATCCCTTGGAACAGAGCTCCCATATTTCACTGGATATCATCCAGTTCCAGCTGGAGGAGGCCTGCGCTGGAGTTGACGCCTCCGATCCGCCTCCACCTGTTACAGATGTCCCTACCCTGAGACCTTTCTGTTACTGGGACCTGGAGGCGAGGAGGGGAGAAGCAGGATTCCTTGCAGCGGAACTGAGAAGTGCATAATCTTTCAGCCCAAGACCTCCAACAGAAAATGCAAGAAGGGAAATTGTTTTCCACTTAGCTATTTTAGAAGTGCTGTTACCTGAGCCTGGGCATCAGTTTGGAAAGATGGTTGCAACACTTCTCAAACCTGAAACATTTAGCTTTACCCATGCTTCTGAACCCTCCTCAGTCCTTCTCCGGACACCGTATAAAATGGCATTCAGACCGCTCGGTCCTAAAACGTGCGGTATAAAGAAAGGGCCTCTGGAGTGGGGCGGCCCGGGTTTGAAGTGTGCCCTCACCCCTTCCTAAATGTGCGACCTTGATTACATCATCTAACTCTTTTAAGCCGTAGTCTTCCACGCTGGCATACGGAAAATGACAGAATCGCTGTGATGACTGAATGGGTAAAGTGAGATGCCCTAAGACGTTGTTGGTGTGTCATTAACTGTTGATATTATTTTTACCTTTCTGAATTCTGAACCTGCAGAATGGCCCCCGTCCTTTCAATCCCAAAGGCGCCCTTTGAGGCCTAACAGCCCGCCTGAAATTCCCTAGTCTAAGGAGAAATCCTCTGAAGAACTGCCCTAAGCAGTTTAATCCATGCCAATTCAGCTGTCAAGCAAAGCAGGTGCTGTTACAGACCACGATCAAAATCCTTTAACACAGTTAAATACCGAAAATACCCAGCTACCTTTCTAACTTCTCCCTACTGGTCCCCTCTTAAACACTCTGTACACTAAGCTGATATAATAGAAGTAATATGTAGTGGGTATTTACCACCTGGTGGGCATGGTCTTGATTTCTGTGTTTACGTGCATATTTCCGTCAGTCTTCAGAAAACCCATGCAAATTATCCTTATTTACAGAGATTAAGGAATTTGCCTGAGGTCACACAGGAGCAAATGGTGGGGTCAGGATTTGAAGCCTGACTCTTCACAGAGCCTCAAGGACTACCACATACCCATATTACAGGGTGTCGTGGAGACCGCGCCCACCACGCTTTGCTGTTGCTGCTGAAATTTGAAGGATTCAAGGTCTGCGCTTTGAATTTTGACCACCAGGCATTTCCGGGCTTCACATATTATGTTGCTCATTCCCCACAGATGTCAAGGATCAAAAGTTAGGCTCATTTCCTTCCTGCTCTTTTTACATCTGGCGGTTTTCTTTGACTGTATGCACCTTTTCATTAGTCAACCATTCAATAAATGCCCATACAGTTTTCTTTGTTAGAGTTTGTCTTAGATGCTAATCCTCGCAACTACCATTACTGATGTGCCTCAGTGTAGCACATGGGCCTGAGTTCAAATCTTAGCTCTGTCTCTAACTAGTATTTTGATAGGGGAAAGTCACTTAACCTCTCTGGGCCTCCATTCATTCACTCATTCACTCATTTACTCTAGGTACCAGGAAAGCAGCAGTGAATAAAACAGACAAGAACCCTGCCCTCCTGGAGCTTACATTTTAGTAACAACAGGCAATGAACAAAATAAATAATTATACAGTATATTAGAAAGGAAACGTGCTATGGAGAAAAGTAAAGCAAGGAAAGGAATTCAGCAGTATGTAAAATGGAGAATAGTTACACCTGCCTCAAAGGACTGCGAGGATAGAGACAGCCAAGATGACACACAAAGGGGACAAAGTAGGTATTCAGTGGTTTTTTAACTCATTGCTTCATTTCTGCATAAAACTGACTCGCTATTGCTGGTGATCCTGCTTTGAATCTCGTCATCCTGGCCCTGTTGCCGGCGCTCCCAGGAAAAACTTTCTCAGGAGAGCTCTAGTGACTATAAGAGCCACAGGCTTCCTTACTTCCAGAGGCCTCAGTTGCCTGCCTAGGGTATCAGTCACATGTAGAGAACTGTGTTTAAAGGTTGGAGAGTACAGCAGGTCACCTCTGATCCATTTCCATAAGTGCACAGAAACAATTTCATAGATCCTACTGTCTCTCTGTGTGATAGTGTGTGCATGCAATGAGCACTCGTGCTTGAATTCTTCCTGGTGTTTCCCCCTGGAAAGTTCCTTAAAAGAAAATCTTTCAGTTATAAATGTTTGCTTGGTTATTGGAGAAGCATTCCAACTTTGCAGGAATTTTCCTGCGTTTGAGAATGCTTGCGATTGATGAGACCTAAAAGGGTTAGTATGACCTTTAATCTTGGAGTAATCTCTATGAATATAATGACATTTATTAACACATCATGTGAAAATAGTTAAACAGATTTTCACCTAATAGGGAGAACATGTTTTGGAAGATCTGACTTAAAAATGGAGTTTTTTTTTTTAATTTGTTTTTTTATTTTTGGCTGTGTTGGGTCTTCCTTGCTGCACGCGGGCTTTCTCTAGTTGCAGCGAGTGGGGGCTACTCTTCGTTGCGGTGCATGGGCTTCTCACTGTGGTGGTTTCTCTTGTTGCGGAGCACGGTCTCTAGGTGCACAGACTTCAGTAGTTGTGGTGCATGGGCTCAGTAGTTGTGGCTCGCCGGCTCTAGAGTGCAGGCTCAGTAGTTGTGGCGCATGTGCTTAGTTGCTCCATGGCATGTGGCATGTACCAGGGATCGAACCCGTGTCCCCTGCAATGATAGGCGGATTCTTAACCACTGCGCCACTAGGGAAGTCCCTAAAATAGACTCTGTGGCATATCCAGGATTCAGGATTTTTAGAGGTCCCGGGGAGGCCCTCAAAGTGACAGTCAGTGGAGTGAAGTCAGACAGAGAAAGACAAATATCATATGATATCACTTATATGTGGAATCTAAAAAAAAGCGTACAAATGAACTTACTTACAAAACAGAAGTAGAGTAACAGATGTAGAAAACAAACTTACGGTTACCAGGGGGTAAGTGCGGGAAGGATAAATTGGGATTGACACACACACACTTCTATATATAAAACAGCTAACTAATAAAGACCTACTGTATAGTGCAGGGAACTCTACTCAATACTCTGTAATGACCTATTTGGGAAATGAATCTTAAAAAAGAGTGGATATATGTATATGTATAACTGATTCACTTTGCTGTACACCTGAACCTAACACAACATTGTAAATCAACTATACTACAAAAAAAATTTTTTTTTTTTTAAAAATGACAGTCGGTGGCTTTCAGGACAGCTAAACCTCAGAACAGAATTTAACTGCATTTGAGAAATATGTTTGAAATAGTCCGACTTTAAATAAAGGGCATATGGGGTTCACAAAACTCATACTCTGCTTTCCTGACAGGTGCCTTGAAAAGACAGCAACCTATGTCAGACCGGTAGGAACCGTGGAACCCAAGAGGCCCAAAGGACTGACAATAGGAAACCCAGGTAATATACAATGATGGGCTGTGCATGGAAAAAACCAAAGGGAGCTTCAAATGTGAGCCCCAAATTAAAATACCATGACTGCAGATCCTGGTTTGCCATCAAACTGCTTCCAGTGTTGCAGCTTCATGCAGCTTGCCCCAGGGTCAGCTGCGGGGAGCTTATTGAAGGCGGGTAACAATGTCCCCAAACAATGCAGCTGTGGAGGGAAAGGCAGGTAAGCTTAGACGGGGACTAACAGGCAGCTAGACAGCAGCAGTTCCAGAGTCACATCCACAGTCACATGGAGGGAGTGGTCGGAGCTTTCCTGTAAAAGAGATGGCACTTTCACACCTTGCCGGAATTCTACAACCTGAAGAAAAATATGAACTACTGTGAAATTCAGACCTTGACCCCAATCGAAGCTTTTTAAAAATTAGGTCTTCATCAGCTTTCTTGGGTTTCTGTTTCCCCTCACCTGATGGAATACCTATTAGTGTACATTCAGGATCCCATAGAGACTCTATCAAGAATATTCTTTGGAAGTTAGTCTCTAGTAAGGAAATTCACTTACAGCTAGCAGCGTTGATTTCTTCTTTCAGATGCTTTTGTCCTTTTCCTTCCCATGGGAAAACATTCCTTCATTCTTCCCTCTTCTCTTTTATTTTCACAAAGTAGGAAAGTAAAAGCACATGTAAATGTATGTGTAAGAAATCATCAGGAGGTTGGCATCTCTGCATTTGCAGTATAGCCAAGTTCACTTACTGTTAGATTTTCTGGTTTGTTTTTTGTTTTTTGTTTTGGAAAAGGAACGACAGCACCTTGCTTCCCATTGTACTATTTCCAAAGCCCCAGTGAGGATCCTTGGTGGGAAATTAGGCTTACATTTCCTTCAGGGGAGGTGAGGGACTCTACGTATTCACCTTTCAGGAACCTTCCCTGGTCGTGTCATGGGGCCTCATGTGCACAGCGTCCTGGGCATTGGCCATGCTGCATCTATAAGCAGTATACTTGCCCTGTGCCTCCTTGTGCGGGCCATGTTTCCTCGGGTGACATTGCTCCCCATCTTGTGTTCCTGTATTTACGCAGGTGTGAGCAGCACAAGTAGCTGTTGTGTAAGAGAACTCATTATTTTTCTAAGTAGGTACTATTTCCTGCCAGCCTATTTTTGCCTCAGTAGTCAGTAGAAATGACTGTGTGTCCACAATGCAAAGAATGCTTTCGCTCAGTTTATCAAACTTAAGAACTCACAGATTCCCCAGGAATATATTTGTGGAACCCCAGGAGCTTCCAAACCCCAGTCTAAGCAGTACTGCTTTAGGGCACTTGGTGGGTTAATTACAAAAGCTATATTTGGATCTACCATGAAAATAACAACACAAAGCTACAATTTATTCAACACCAAGCTTTGCACGTGTTCAGTCTAATTACGGTGATAATTCTGCATAGCAGGTATACTATTACCACAATTTTATAGTGGGGAGGGCTGGACTCAGGTAATTACACTGGAATCTAAATATCTCAGTCCCTTCAAAACCTCTTTAGTACCCCCTGCTCCCTACCTGATAAGATTGACTTCATGCAACCTATTATAAAATAGCAGCATCTACATTATTTGTTCAGTTTTATCTTGCTGGTCAAGACTGGGAGTTCTAGAGTCAGACCAACCTGGATTCTAAACCTTTCTAGAGTGTGACTCTGAAGGAAATCACATAATCACCATATACCTCAGTTTCCTTATCTGTAAAGTGAGGATAGTATATCACAGGACTATTGTGATAAATGAGTTACATTTGTAAAGGGGTAGGAACCATCCTGAAACAATACTAATTCATTGGCAGTTACCTGCTTTTATTATTAACACACACCCCCGCACACACACAGACACACACACACACACACACACACACACAGATCTTAAGCAATGTTTACTGACCTTGCTGAAAAGGGATTATATAATGAAAAACACTACAGTGCCAGTTTTGTTCTTAGGAATAGAAAAAAAATCAGTGCAAGATTCTGAAAGAAAAATGCTAAAGAACAGAGCCAATTGCTTTACCACCCCTCTTAGTTGCTGATGTAAGCAGCCCATATCTCAGTGTGCTGAGAGATCTGGATAAATTGGGGACCTTGGGGACATTGGTTGTCTTGGAGGGACTTCCCAGCAGTCTAGGACTGACTTGCTGAAGCAGCAGGCACTTTCCCCCTCCATCTCTGCTGCCTCACAGCCCTTTCTTGCACTATGCAATAGCTTGCACGGTGTGCAGGAGGTGAATTGGAAGTCTACTGGCCCAAGCGATGTAACCATCCTCAGTGATCTGCGTTTGTTGTCGCTGATGGGAGCACCCATTGATATACTCAAGCTTTTAAGGCCTCCTGCAGCTAAGAAATCTCCTCTGGGAAGTTCCTTCCTTCCTCTGATGTCTTGCCTAGCAAGAGCTTTTCAGGTGGAGGAAGAAGGAGCTGAGTCAGAGCTGGGTATGAGAGCCAGTCTCCCATGATTGGCAAGAATCTTCCATTCTTGGGTGAAGAGTGCTCTGCTAAAGGCCACATGGTAGAAGCATACCTAGCCTTAAGTAAACGGGACACCTGCTCAGCACAGTTTCTATAGTAATTTTTTGCACATGCATGATTCCAAGGTTATTTTTATTAAATGTCTGACAAATGTCAGGTTTTTCTGGAGCCATCAGAAGTTTTAGATTCTTTACCAAAAGTCTAAACCCTTGCCAGGTCATGCCCCGCCCCCCTCCCCCAATCCCTCCCTCTCGCCTAACCACTTTCCCAGGGAAAAAGCCTTTATAATGGGGATTTCTCTGCCCTTTTGTTATGGTGTCTGTATGGTAATTTACTTTAAGTAATTCAGTATAGCTACTGTAGTACTCTAATGCTTTAAAGATGGAGAATTAGCTGTGACATTCTCTAATATGAACCAATACCTTAGACTCAGTGACCTGTGAGGTTTTTTTTTTTTAATTTGCATAAAAGATGTTAAAAAGTTATATCTGTTGCTGAAATTGGTGGCGCTTGCAATGTGTCTTGTTAGGGGAGGTGTGACAGGACCCGTGGATCTTGTATGACCAAGATATAAGAGGACAGCCAGACCACCTGCATAGGTAACCATACAGCCTCCAGCACTGGAGCCTGTGACCCTCCACTTCACCTAGGACCCTGCGCCCTGCCCTGTGAGACTACACCCCCTGCTGGGTTTTATTTTGGAATGCTGCTGCCTTTCCTTCAGCATGGGCCTCTCATGCAAGGTGCTGTTCCTCAAAATACTGAGGTGGAGAGAAGGACTCAGTTTGGATGACTGTACGTACTTGCTGAAACATTTGTGTGTGTGTGTGTCTAGTTAAATTTGGTATGAGATTTACTTTTATAGTGAGAGTGAGGTGGGGTGCAGTGAAGAGTGTGACCTAAATCTGGGGTCTCTAACCACTATGAAGCCTCTGATTTTTATCCAAAGAATCTGACATTTATCCAACATCCACCTTAGCTCAGAAGCAAAGCATTTGAAAAATATAGATGCTCAAATCCCAGCTCCAGTAAGTCTGATTTAAATGATATCTGGGTCTGAGGCATCGATATGTTTCAAAAGTTCCCCAGGGAATTCCAATACGCAACCGGGGCTGAGAACCTCTGCCTTAGAAGGATTCACAACACTCATTCCACTTGCCTAGGGAGAGGTTTCCAGCCAGACCAGTGGGTCTCAAAATAAATGTTTAGAAACAGCTGGAGGTACTTGCCTGTGGTCCACACTCCAGACTCCCACTCAGGGACCCTGATTGAGGTCTAGAGAGGGACCCAGGCAATTGCCTTTTAGTCCAGCAGCCAATAGTGGCTCTTACAGATGGACCACACTTTGAGAAGCTCCTAATAGCCTGGACAGCCAGGTTCCTCACCCACCAGCTCTGGTCCACAAGTATAGAAATTTTCTTAAAGGTTACCTGGAAAGATGAATCAAATAGTACACTTTATCCGCAAATATCAGAACTTCGTAACAGAAAAATGCAACCTCAGACATAACTAATCTGCTTGTCCTTGTCAACTCAACTCTTGAACTGGCACGAGCTCTGATTTCTTTCCAGGAGGGCTGAAACGGTACCCAGATCTGCCTGTGGTTTTGCCTAAAAGAGGGTTTCTCTTGACAACAGCGTCAAGTCTTGCGTTGAACACTGTTGTGTGTCTAGATCTGAAGTGATTGCTGGAGCATATGGAAATCAGTAAGAGTCAGACCCTGCTGTCACAAAAAATAAGTCTGATTGGGAAGGTTAGACACATGCCCATGTTCCTAGAATGTAAGAAACTAAATATAGTAATTGCAATAGAAAAAATGTACAGCGGGAACAAGAGGACGAAATGGGTCCATTGACCCTGGGTGTTGGTAAGTGTCCCAGAGAAGACAATATTCGAGGCAGATCCCCGTGGATAAGCAGATTCCCCCCTCTCCATGGTCCCAGAAGGATAGAAGAAGAAAAGCACTCTGGGTAAAAGAGCCAGATGGCATGAGTGAAGGTTTGGAGGCATGGACGGACGTGCGTGAGAACTAGAGAGCAGTTGAGCAGTTATAAATGGCACAGAGTGGCAAAGAAAGAGGAAAGGTAGTTTAAAGCCAGATGGACCTGGGCTTTGGATGTCCTGCTAAGGAGTTTGGAATTTTTCTTTAGACAGTGAGAAGTCATCACAGATATTTATACA
Organism: Balaenoptera ricei; assembly: GCF_028023285.1. Taxonomy (NCBI): domain Eukaryota; kingdom Metazoa; phylum Chordata; class Mammalia; order Artiodactyla; family Balaenopteridae; genus Balaenoptera; species Balaenoptera ricei. The sequence goes on from NC_082648.1 coordinate 75,763,968, forward strand.
GGGGTGTGGCATGATTTCAGAATATGGTTCTGGTAACAAAGCGGGTGAGTAGACTGGAGGGGAGAGAGAAACTGGGGGCAGGAAAACCAGTTAGGAAGCAATTGCAGTTGTTCAAGAAAATGATGCTCTCCACCATAATAGTCCTATTCCTAAAATAATGTACTAATCATCTTGCTTCATTTTATTCCTCTTATTTCTGGGGCTAGAAAAATCACTTAGCCTTTCTGTGACTCAGAATCCCTCCCTATTAATAGAAGATGACAAAATTCTTATCTTACCTCACACAGGGAGATGCTGAGAGATGCTTGTAAGCCAGGAAAGAGGGGGAAATGTTATTCTAAATGCCATTGGTGTCATTTCTCTCCAGGAGACAAACTGCCTTTTGCCTCTAACTTTTTATTCTGAAAATTTCAGACCTGCAGATAAGTTGAAAGTTGAGTAAAAGCGTCAGGAATAGTTAAGTTTCTGCAGAAGCTCCAAGTGCTCACTACCCAGGAAGTGGCATTTCTAATACAATCACTCGCGGCCTTTAGGATGAAAATGCCATTGTAACATGTGTGGTTAAAAACACTGTTCCGTAAAGTGAAATTTTGTAAAAAAAAAAAAGCTTGTCTCCCCATTGTTTTTCTTTTCATTAGAAACAAAAGTGTAAGGGATGTTCCTCCTGTTACTCCTGTTGCTGAAATGGGGGTGGGGGGTGTCCCCTGTCTGTAGAGGAGCTAAACATGGTCATTTAAGTGAAGAGTTGGGCATAATGCTTTCAAGTGTTCTTGTTTTTGGGGTCCTAGACTCTGGCCTGCTAGCAAGGGACACCTGGCTGTGCCTTTTCCACCTGCTGCCGGGGCCTCTCTGACAACTAGATCGCCATTTCACCACCCAGAACCATAGCAGAATTCTCTCCTCTTTTTGGAAGGGTATCACCGGTATCTGTCACAGAATGCAGTACAGACTGAAAATGCTTTCCATTTTGTCAAAATGACAGTCTTCTACCTTTTAAAAAATCCATGCTCAATATATCTGCTGAGTTGGGGCAAGATCTTCTGAGGAATAAAAAGATAAATCACATGGGGACACTCGCCTCAAGAAGCTAACAGGTGGGACCGTGACCTAAGAGAGAATGTTGCCGAAGTAGCATTCAGTGTGCAGGTAGAACAGTATCAAAGTTCAAGATCCAAAAGGATGGTGGTGTTAGGTGATGGATGGAGTCCTGCCAACCCAGGTGGGACGATTTAGACTTACAATGAGGAACTCCACGGTTCTTTGTTTTATATATGAAAACTAAATGATTATAGAGTGATATAATAAGGGTACATGTCAGGAACACATAAGGAGAAGATAATATACAGTACTTTCTAAGGAGTTACATAAGGAACAAGTGATTAGTTCTCTCAAATGGAAATATTTGCTCTGGTACAGTAAATTATTCTGATTCATTTGTTCTCTCTTAACATGCATTTCTTGGAAAACTTACTGACGAAATTCATCACAAAGTAATTGGGAGATTACAAATTACAGAAGAATAACCCTTTTTAATCCTTACACAAATTAGTTCTTATTTTAAGGGCAGTTTAAATATCACAACATCCCAGTCTGCATTTGCATTTACTTGCCCATTACACGTTAGATTCTTTTACTTCAAAGAGCTCAAGGAAAACAGCTAAAAACATGGCTGTGCTGACAACAGAGAATCCGTTACAAAGGGAATTAATAAAGATTTATCCATTTACTAATAAAGTAATGTGACCATTTGATAATTCTAATTTCTGATTCGATCTTTAAAGGTGACTTATTCACTTCTTTTCAAAAAAATGTGCAAGACACAGACTGGGAGAAAATGTTTGCAAAAGACCCATCAGATAAAAATTGTTACCCAACATATGAAAAAAAAAAACTCTTAAAACTCAACAGTAAGAAAACGAACAATCTGATTTTTAAAAGGGCCAAAGACCTTAATGGACACTTCACCAAAGATATACAGATGGCAAGTAATCAGGGAAATGTAAATTAAAACAATAATGAGATAACACTGCACACCTATCAGAATGGCCAAAATCTGACAGACAACACCAGAGGCTGGCAAGGTTGTGGAGCAACAGGAGCTCTTATTCTTTGCTTGTGGGAATGCAAAACGGTACAGCCACTTTGGAAGACAGTTTGGCAACTTCTTACAAAACTAAACATACTCTTCATAGGATCCAGCAATCATACTCCTTGTTATTTACCCAAAGAAGTTGAAAGCATGTCCACAAAAAAAAACCTGCACGCAGATGTTTATAGCAGCTTTATTCATAACTGCCAAAACTTGGAAGCAACAAGATGTCCTTCAGAAGGTGAATGGGATAAATAAACTGTGGTACATCCAGACAGTGGAGTATTATTCAGCACTAAAAAGAAATGAGTTATCAAACCATGAAAAGACATGGAAGGAGCTGAAAAGCATATTGCTAAGTGAAAGAAGCAAATCTGAAAAAGCTACACACTGTATGATTCCAACTATATGACACTCTTGGAAAGACAAAACTATAGAGACAGGAAGAAGATCAGTGACTGCTGAGGGTTGGAGGGAGAGAGTGATGAATTGGTGGAGTACAGAGGATATTTAGGGCAGTGAAACTATCTGTACAATATTATAATGGTGGATACATGTCAGTATATATTTGTTAAAATTCATAGTATGTCCCACACCAAGAGTGAGCCCTTATGTGAATTGTGGACTTTGGGTGATAATGATGTCTCAGCATAGGTTCCTCACTTACGACAAATGTTCCACTCTGGTGGGGGATGTTGGTAATGGGAGAGGTTGTGCATGGGGGGGGGGGGACAGGATGTATATGGGAAATCTCTGTACTTCCTGCTCAATTTTGCCCTAAACCAAAAATTGCTCTAAAAAATAATCTTTTTTTTTAAATTAATGAAAAAATAATGTGTATGCTGCTTCCAGTTGACTTGAAACTACAGAATACAGTTTTCTCATGAATTAGATGAAAGCCCCTTTTCAAATGTCTACATATATTGTACAATTTTTTCTTCTCTTAAAAAATAAAACATTATTGAGTTATATTTGGATAGATGATACTTGTGCATGGAAAAGGAAAGAAGTGGTAGAGAGTAAAAGTAAGTCTCTCCTAGGTACCTAGTTCCTTTCCCTAGAGGCAACTTTTGTTAACTGGTCTGGTACATCCTCCCAAAGAGAGAGTCTATGCATATACAAACATATACATTTACTATTACTGATGTTATTACCGATGTTACACAACTGTAGCAGACTAAACATACAGGAGTGCAATTTGGTTTTTCACTGAGCACATTTTGGAGATGGGCTTTGTAAATTGATACAGCTGCTATGGAGAAGAGTATGGAGGTTCCTTTAAAAACTAAAAATAGAACTACCACATGACCCAGCAATCCCACTACTGGGCATATACCCTGAGAAAACCATAATTCAAAAAGGCACATACACCCCAATGTTCATTACAGCTCTATTTACAATAGCCAGGTCATGGAAGCAACCTAAATGTCCACCGAAAGAGGAATGGATAAAGAAGATGTGGTACAGATATACAATGGAATATTACTCAGCCATAAAAAGGAACGAAATTGGGTCCTTTTGCAGAAACATGGATGGACCTAGTGTCTGTCATACAGAGTAAAGTAAGTCAGAAAGAGAAAAACAAATATCTTATATTAACACATATATGTGGAACCTAGAAAAATGGTACAGATGAACCTATTTGCAGGACAGGAATAGAGACGCAGATGTAGTGAATGGATGTGTGGACCCGGAGCTGGGGGGAAGGGGGAATGGGATGAATTGGGAGATTGGGATTGACATATATACACTACCATGTGTAAAACAGATAGCTAGTGGGAACCTGCAGTATAGCGCAGGGAGCTCAGCTGGGTGCTCTGTGGTGAAGTAGATGGGTGGGGTGCGGGGGAGGGGAGGGAGGTCCATGAGGGAGGGGATATATGTATACATATAGCTGATTCACTTCATTGTACAGCAGAAAGTAACACAACATTGTAAAGCAACTATACCCCAATTAAAAAAAAAAAGAAAGAAAACATAAGAGCTTCTACATTCTCTTTAATGGCTACATAGTATTCTGTTGCATGAGCGTAGATAGCATGGTTTATTTATGCAATCTTCCTATCGATGGGCATGATGGTTCTTCATAATCTTTTCTGCTACTGCAAGCAATGACTGCAGTGAATATGCTTTTATACATTTATCCACTTTGTATATGAGTATGTTTGTGGGATAAATTCTTAAATGTGGAATTGCTTGGTCAGAGTATGCAAGTTTATAATTTTGCTTCATATCACCCAAACGCCCCTTTCAGAGATTGTACTAGTTTGCATTACTGCCACTCATGTATTTTTTTCATACCTTAGCTGACACAGCGTGCTCTCAAACCTTTTGCCAATCTGATAGATGAATCTTGATATCTCATGGTGACTTTAACTTCCATTTCTCTTATTAAGAGTCAGGTCAAGCATCTTTGCATATGTTTAAAGCCTGTTTGAATTTCCTTTCCTATGAACTATCTACTCATATTCTGTCCCATTTTTTTGATTGGTAAGTAAATAAAATCCTATTTTATTTGTATACCTTATTTTTCAACCATAATATTAAGTTGATGGTAGCCACTGAATTTAAATACCATAACTCAATCATTAGTTTCAAATAGAAAAAAAAAAAATGTGGAGGCACTTAATCCCTGAGCACACTTTGATATAAAACTCACTGGTGCTTGACTTTTCCTTTTCAACTCATTCTAAATGTCATCTTATAATGAAAACTGTTTCCAGTCCTCAGGCTTGCTCAGGGTCCAACAGCTCTGGTTTTTGTTTGTTTGGTTTTAATCCCAGAAGAGTGTCTTAAACTCAGCCTCAGACATTATTATCTATGCTAACCTTCTGAGGAATTTTAATTCATTAAAATAACAGCCTTAATATTCTCTTCCAGCATTCACAGTCTCTGCCTTTCGATAGTACCAAATATCTAAGCGCCTTTATCCTCACCACCCCCCTGCCTCTCAATAAGAAGATCCTATCTAGTCCATTAAATAGAGAAGTGAAAAAGTCCTTTTCTCTTTCTCAGTCTGGGTATGGTTTAAAGTGTCTTGTTTACAATCTCCAAATATCACATTGCTCTTGGTGGCTGATATTCTCTAGCTATTGATTAAAAGATACATATTTTACCCTAAACTGAATATCATGAATCAAAAGGATTTTGAGTATTACTTTGAACCGGCTTTATCACACATACATATCAGAAATTTGCTGAGAGTGAAATGGAAGGTGAAGACACAAAGAAGACAGAGGATAGCATCAAAGGTAATACGATGGAGATCAGGAAGTAGGTTTGTAAATACCAGGCTGTACGTGGGAGAAGCTGCTATCGGTTGTTCTGGTTCACCACCAACCAGGCTGGGCAGAAGCAACCAATCTGAGAAAAGAATTGCTAGTATCCAATCATACTGTGGTGAGAGGAAGCCCACTTACAGGAAAGTTAGATGAGATTTAGAGTCCATATTCTCAACCCAGAAACACTTCACTGGAGCAGCACTAGTTAACCTTAACGCAAACTTTAGATCTCCGTTCATTCTTCTTATTAAGAAGAAAATAGACTGTTGGCAGGATGCTGGACTGAAGATATAACGTGTGATTTTTTTTTTTTTTTATCATTGTCTTAACCAAATTTCCTAGAGAATAAAACCTGCAGCAAAGATTACTTGCTAAGGCTATGTTGGATTCGGCAATCCCAGGGCTGCAAAAGTGAGAGAGAAAGAGAGATGAGGCAGGGGAGAAAGGAATGCAGACACCAGGCGGGCGTGTTAAGGAACTGGCCATAAAGTCACGAGGAAGTACGGGCCAGTTGCTCATCCTGCAAGTCACCTTGAAGCAATCCATCAGGTAGGGGTGGGGGTGGAGGAAGGAAGAAGGGTTTATCTTCTTGGCCTCTAGTCCCTTGATTCAAAGTTTAAGTCCCCTGCAACATCTGGGTTGTTTTTCAGCCACTTCAGGGAGCCATTAGGGAAGCCAGATTGCACATCTTAGCAAGCTTCCTGGAAGACATGGGAGGGCAGCAGTCACCCATAAGGTCCATGAGTCTTGTCTGGTCAGACCTGGGTCAGGAACCACTGAGGCTCCTGTTACGGCAGGTGAGATGTGGTCCCACCCGTACCACCCCCCACCCCAGGAGGCTCTCCATTCAGGACGAGGCAGAGGCTGGGGGTCGGGTGAATCTGGGGCATCCCGAGAGGCACAAAAATGAGCCCAATATGGTCATGTTTATAAATTATGAAGAATCATTTGAAAGCTCTTAGGATCCAAGAATTAGTGCTTTTGTGAAGGTTAGTATGAATGACTTTCAGATAAACGAGTCATCACATCATGATGAGGGTGGAAATTCTATTATTAACAAGATTTATGATGGCTGAAATATTTTTTATGATTATTCAGATTGATTTCTGGACTGAGTTTACTCCTTCTTCATCAGATGACTTTTATTATTCAAGTGGATTCTGAAGGAGTGTTCATTAATAACAAATGCTCTTAACCACAATTCTTTAGTTCCAAGTGGTATATTTGTGTTAAGAAACATATCTCAACTTCTAGACACATATTTTACCAAAACTCCTATTGCACTAAAAATCACAAGCTCTTACCTCTCTGCACATTCATTCGTGTGCTCACAACAGGGTCCTGTGCTGTGGGTCTAGGGGAGGGAGGGCAGATGGTGGTGATGGAAGTGGGGGAAAAAAAATCAGTGGAAGAGAGTCTGTTGATGGAATGAGTTTCATAATCTAAAAATAAAATAACCACAATTACTTATCCTAGTATGCCATCCAGATAACATTTGGAAATTTACATAGAAGTAACAGGAGGGCCTACATGAAGCCTTCTGAAAAAAAAGTCAGCTTTTCAAAAATGTATGTTCTCTTGGATTTTCGGGACTCTAGAAACTTATGTTTAGTCATCCAAGTGAAAAGACCATAGTTGGTGTCATCTCCTTACAAACAGCAAGAAGCTCACTTTGGGGAAGCAACACATGGGCACTTGTCCCCAACATCGTAGTGTCTTTATATCCTTTCCACGCACCCCACCATCAAAAGCCCCACCAAGAACAATTTGTGTTTTCCTGCTTCATGCAGATTTCTATGTGAATGTAGTCTCTCTCCTCCAGCTTCCCTCTAGGCATTTGCCAATCCCTTATGAGGTTAGGGAGCTTGCACTGTGGCACAGAAAGAATATTCATGTACTGACTTCATATCCTGCAGGAGAAAGAAGACAGCAGGAGAAATTCTGTTGCCACTAATTGAAAGGAGTTTATCACCTTATCTTTAGAAGGTTTAATGTCAAAACTTCAAAGAGAGGATAAACAGTCCAATCTGAGTCTAGCCTGAGTTTCCCACTTTCCCTGGAGTTTCTGTGTCTCAGAGGAATCTGAGCGGATGTGAAATTACCTGTTAGTACCTGAAAGCGGGCACAGCCCTTACCCTAAAATGAATGTACACTTACTTCCAAAGGACTCGTTTCCAGAGTGTGGTGGAAGGAACAACAGAGACAGCTACATGCCCACACGCTCGCCCATCTGCCGTTCCAACCGCACATCTCTCCCCTCTGTTTCCTGCAAGTGATTCATCTATTCTTTTTTTCCTTCTTTAAAAATAACTGTGTAGGTATTTAAGGAGGGGAAAGTCATTAAGAAAAGTGGAACCTGGAGTTCTTAGGATGAGGTAGAGCAGATTAAACAGTCTGGAATTTCACAAAGCAAACAGTGTGGGTGTGGGCTCTGGGCTCCTCTCTCCTGCTGGTGCCTCCTTTCATAACAGGCTCTCACCATCCATCATGAACAGGTCAACAAAAATGGCTGCATGTAAACTATGAGCACGTGAGTTGCTAAAGACCAGAAGAGGAGAGAACAGCGGAAGTCAGGGGAAGGATTCTGGATTTCCCAACTGAAGATGCTGTTCATCTTACCCACCGTCATACACGGCTTCTGTCTCTAACTTTACACCGATGAATGGCATCTTTGTGACTTTTTCTAATAAGCAGACCAAAAAGCTGCCACCACAGTCACACGTTAAAGGAGACCCTGACCAATCACCAGAGAAGGTGACTACGACCATGTCCCCGACGTCAAAGGGTTTTAGTGACAACATACCGCATATTGATGAACACGTCCAAAAGGAGGGGCTTTGTAGATAGTTATTAAATTGCATCACTTGGAGGCAGATGGGCCTTGGTGCAAATCCTGGCTCTGCGACCAGCTTCTGGGACATTAGGCAAGTTGCTAAATCTCTGGGACTCTCAGGTGCCTCACCTGTGTTTTGGGGGATAGGGACACCTCCCTCAAGGGGTTGGCGTGAGGACCGAGGAGGATGATATAGGTAAAGTACTTCCTGGGGTCCTCAGAAGAAGGTAGATACACAGATATCAGATGATTAGGGAAATGTCTTATCATTTCACATCATCTTCTGTCACACCTACACCTTGAAGGTAGCAAGGTCAAGAACTCAAAGGGACCAAATCTAGCCTATTCCAGTACAACCTCACCCATCAGGAGAGGAGGGGCAGGCATCATGGGGGACCCAGCAATAGAATTGCATGGGACATCCTCTTCTTGTTAACGCAAGACACGGGGAGGGGAGAAAGAGGGAGGTAGAGAGACAAGGAGAGCCTGATGACATCTTCTCCTCCCAACCCCCACGGTCACTACATCCCCTGTGGCAAGTGAAAGGCCTGAGAAGTGAGTGATCCCTTTGCTGAGTAAAATAAACATTTCCCAGATCAGACTGACTTCTTAAAGACTCTAGCATGATGCTTCCATTTTTCTCATCCATAAAATGGGTGTCATAATAGCACTTACATCTTGAGTTGTTGTGAAGATGAAATAAGATAATCTATGTGATGGACTGAGCGCAGGAGCCCAGGACAGTCAGCAGTACATAAATGTTAGCGACTGTTACCATTTTGTGTCCCTTGTCAATATATGGAGTTGTTAACAATTACTTTATTCATTAACTTGTTTATTGATTGATCAATTTTCATTTAATAAACACTTGCTCACTCCAGTTAGTGAACTGAATCGTTCAGTGACTCATTCATTTATTTATCATCAAATATGTATTCAGATCTTAGGTTATGCTGATGCTATGCTAGGCTCAGGAGATGCCAAAGCTCATTTGGCAAGAAGTTCGAAGGCTAGTTGGGGAGAGAGACGTGTAAAGAGAAACAGGATGAGACGAGGTGTAGTAAGTGTCAGGAGTCAGGAAGGGCTTCACAGAGGAGATGCTTTCTGAACTGGATCCTGAAGGATGAGCAGCCCGAGGAGTCTGGGCTTGGGAATTTCAGGTAACAAAAACAGCTTGCAGAAAGGGATGAAGTTGTGGAAAAAACAAACAAACAAAAACAAACAAACAAACAGGGCTGGGAGCCACGAGGACTTTGGTGTGGGTGGTGCTTGGCCATCTGCCTGGCGTCTTTCCCTGAATCCAGGCTCAACCCTGGGCTGAGGCCACGGAGGCCCACCTGCAGCTCAGCCCTACCCCAGGGGTTGAGCCCAAACCTGCTCTTAGAGGAAATGTAAGTAGCTCACCTAATCAGTATCTAATCAGCTGGGCTCCGGCTTCTGTTCTGAGCTCCTGCTGCATTTCCAGCTGTGGCTGCTTGGTCCACGCATGGCTGTTGCCTGCCAGATTCCTCCTCTTTGCCCTCTCAGGTAGAACACAGACTGATGACCTCTTGCTGAAAATCTCTGATGACAACCATGTGGCTGAACGGCCCCATCACTGCCTAAACAGGAATTCCCACCTATAACCTGTTTCAACCACCTGGGAGAACCGCCCCTAGAATCCTCACGTAAACAAACCTGGATTGGCTCACCACTGATTGAATCCCTAAACGCCATTCTGACGATTGCTAATGAAAAAGGCACTACCTTGATATCGAAGGTAGCGCCAAACATATGCTTTGGGGGATACAGGTTATGCAATATGCTTTCGTAAATTCCCCACAAGCATTTGGACTTAGAGAAGGTGTCCAATAAAAGCTCTCAGAATATATGAGCCTTGATGTTGTAGGCCCAGGCCTGTCTGTCCTGATTGGCCTTTGATGGAGTGTGTCATTTTCCTTAACATTGCTCAGATTAGGACACTAGTTATATGCTAGCAGCAGCAACTTTTAAAAAAACAAACTTGGGAATAAAGTCACGAGAAGAAACAAGGACCATTTGGAAACTTGAGAACCCATACGTTCTCTATGTGATTTTTTTTTCTTTCAGGAAGGATTTCAAAGTTTCAACCTGTTTTAATGCTAGCCCATCTGGCTGCTTTATTAATGAGAAAAGCAGCATCTTCTAATGCTCTCATGTGAGGCAGTACTTTCCAGAAACTTACAGAAAGAATTTTTGGATTTGATGTACCATATTTTGTCTTTTTTTCCCCCTTGGGGGGAAAGAAAACCCACAAACAACTGGAACGCATTTTAGAGAGGGTATGTGCATAGAAATATTCAGTGAGTCATGCCTTGTGTTGTAGGTCTATTCCGGTGCGTGGGGTTTCCAGAACAATTACATAAGTGTTAGCATAGCCAGGAACTTTTGACATTTGTGGCAGCTTAATGGAGTTCTTTTCTTCATTGAAAATATCCTAATTGTTGTTTCCTTAAATTTGAAATGCATAAAACGAGTGAAGCAGTATAAATTTGATTTTGAGGCATTTCTATCAAGTGTGCTTTGTTGGCAAAGAAACTGAAGAAAATTTATTTGAAATGAAACACAGGTGATCAAACTGTAACAAATATAATAATCTAATCAATTTTCTAAGCGAAAATTGTGTGGGAGCATCAATTGTGAGATATTTTTGTTTCTTTTTCTTCTATCATCCGTCAAGATTTCCTTCACAGTCTGAGAGTCTGTAGCACATTGTTTACTTGGACAGCCTTAAAGAGGGGAGTTATTCAGTAGCATGGTTTTGAAAATGCTGAGGTTCCAAAAGCCACTAGAACACACAAATATCTTGCTTTTATTTTTCAGAAGAGTACCCAGTAAATAATGTGATATTCCAAGTGCCACTAACATGCTCACCAAAAAAATTTTTTTAAAGATACTCACATTCCAAGATGCTCATCTTCCAAAAAGAGAAACTAGAGAAAGACCCAACTAGAGCCCTTGTCAATTCATCTTTTCCATCTCAAAAGTGAGCCCCCAAAATCCAGGGTTGAAGGGCTTTCCAGGGAGGGTGGAGCCCTTGGTTCCTGTAGATGTTTGTTCAGTGTCTTGCACAACTTTCCTAACTGGCTTATTTTCCTGCAGATAAGAGGTTGTAGTTATGGGTGTTCCTGTATCTATTGGTTCAAAAGATTCGTGCAAAGGACAGGCGGGCAGAGCGGGCGCTGACTCACAGAGGTTGCTGCTTGCTTGTGCCCTGTGGGCTCCTTTTGAGGGGAGAGGGCACAGTCCACGTCTGCACACCCAGCACTGCTGGATTCTTTCCACATGACCACAGCTGCTTGAACACCTTTCCTCTGTAGCAGAGCCGATAGCACAGGACACCTTGGGAATCCCTACAGAGAAGGAGGGGTGAGGTTGTGTGAACTGCATGGGCTGTGGTCACGTAGGTGAGGATGTAAATGGGATCACAAATGGAGTAAATATCCCTGTGACACCCAGTCGTCATCAGAGTGTGCTTGGTGTCACTGGAGTATGACGTGCTGTCCAGGACTATTTCCAAGAATCTACCATACGTGTACCCCGGGGGGCTTAGGAGACAAGGCGAAAGGAGGAATTTGGTGTCCCTGCCAAGTTTCCTAAATAATGGAGATGACTTTTGGGGAGAAGGTGATGTGTTCATCCCAGGGCTAGGAGGGTGGAGGGGGAAGAAGGCAGCCTTCGCAAGTAAGAAAATGCTGCCAGAACCAAGGCCATGTCAGAACATACCCTCAGACCAACAGGAAAGAGATGAGTGGAGCTGCCCTACGTGATTGCACTGGAAAACTCTTCATCTGACTCTTCATATTCCTGGCTTTCTGCATCCGGTAGTCACCAAGTCCAACTAGCTCTATCTCTTGATTCTGGAATCCATCTTTCCTTCTTTCGCTCTCCAGTCACTGAGTTCAGTCTCTCACCATCTCTCACCTGGATTGCTACAATAGTCTCCTAACTGATGCCCCTGCTTTCAGTCTTGCCCCAGACAACCCATATCTCACCAAGGAGATCTTGTCTTTTTGTTGTTTAACAATGGGACTTTATTGGGAAGATTTCTGTCAGCTCTCTAGGGGGACCAGAAGATGCCTAAATTGATAGAAATTGGCAGGGAGTGGATGGGATAGGTCTAGGAACCATTCAACAGTGTTGTCAGTGCCCTGTCCCAGAATGAATGATCTTCTGTCATTTCTGGGGATTTTTTTTCTATCTTTCTATCCTCTTTTCAAGACTTTGATTCTAAGAAGTTAACAGTGTTCCAGCTTGGGTTAGGTAGCTGTTTGTTGGTGAGTAGAGGGTTGAGGACACCTAGATTTAATAGTCTCATCAGGTTTTCCAGTGGGGGAGATGTAATCCTTCAAAAGAAATTCAAATTGGAGTGAATAACGAGCGGTCAAAAGTCAGCTTGTGCCCATGATATGTTGATCATAGAAGGGGCATCTAAGGACAGTGAAAATATATATTATTCCACTGTACTCTGAAAATATATATTATTCCACTCTGACAGCTTGTTAACTTATCTCTCTTCCTCAATACACAGTGAAGTCCTTGAAGGAAGAACCATGTTGTATTCATCTTTGTATTCCTGCCCTCTCATAGACACTCATAGGTACATACAGTACATATTCATTGTATGAAAATAATCAATGTCCATGTAAATGAAAGCATTGTTTTGTCTAGTCTGTAAGATTCCACAATGACTTTATGGTCCCCCAGCCTTCAGTGATCCTTCTCCCTGACCTAAACTGCCCAGCACTGAAGTCAGTAGTACTCAGTCCACTCACTCACCCTCCGGGTGCTCCCAGAGGGAAAGAAAGAGAACCGAGACTATATATCAGATACAAGATTCTTTCTGCTTCCATTCATCCATCTCTTCTAGCATCATTTTGGTCTTAGGAACTCATAACATGCATTTGTTCCTAGAATGTGTAGTAGTTCTTGATGAGCTGATAGCTAACTACCTTATTTGACGTAACACAGTGGACGAAATGTGCTTTGAAATCAGACAGATGTAGGTTCCAATATGAACTTACCAATGACCCTGGATACTTTTTGACCCTGGACCCTTTGTGACCCTGGATACTTTTTTTAACCTCTCTGGATCTTGGGTTACACATATGTTCACTGAAGATACTACAAGTGTAGATGATGCTTGTCATAATGCCTGTCACATGACAGGTGTCTGGTACACATCAGCTCCATTCTGGGTTGCTGACTTGCAGCGACAGAGGCATGGGGGAAGCTTGTAGTGCTAGAGGTGGTCATTTGAACCGAAAGGAAAAAGAGAGAAAAGCAGAATGAACATACTGATTTGCTCTAACATGAATCAAAGTCAATGATTAACTTTTTGCTGAACTATATAAAACATACCGAAGTTTAAAAAGATGTAACAAATAGGTTTAAGAGAGACCCAAGTCCTTATATTTTCTGAAACCACAACAGAATTAGATATTCCCCAAACGAAAACCTGCACAGGCATAACATTGGAAGAGATTTCTTCTCCAGTGTGTCTTGTTTTGCTCCACTGCAGGATGCACTGGGATGAAATCCTGGGTGCATTATAGGTTTTCTTGTTGTATCACCTAAGAGGTCACTTACATGGAAACCCTAGAGCAGAATACCTCAAGGATTGGAGAGTCAAATGAGCAAGCTGCCTTGGGGTTACCAGGGGTGAGGATGGCTGGATCTGCCCAATAGCTTCCCCACTTCTTTGGCACCCTCAATTTATTGTTATTGTCTGTCTCATCAATAAAAGAATATTTTCAATTAATTACACATGTAATAATTGATTGACGTAATAAAAATTTTTTAGAGAAGTCAGTTCTAGCAAAAGGAATTTAAAAACACCTTTGTTTTCTCTTCACACCTGTATCTTTGTATCTTTGTTTTCTCTTCACACCTAAAAAAAAAAAATCACAGATAGCAGATTCGATGGTACTGCCGTAGACATATATTGAGTTTCTCTCAAATTAAATAAAAAATGGGTTGACCTGAGGAGAACTGAAACCAACAGCTCAGAAGGAGGGCATGATACCCACTCCTCCTCTCTCCAGTCTCATTCCTTTTACCCATTTTTTCTCCTTCTCCAAAATTCTAAGCTGCTCACACATCCCAGACTGTTCCTGAGGGAAGGAGTATATGCTGTCCTGGTGTGGGGGGATGCCTGGCGTGCTAACACGTGGTTTGGAGGAGACGGAAGATATGAGCTAGAACTGGAGGATGGTGAGTTAAAAATAGTATAACCCACACCACGCCCCTCCCTTTAGAACTGCACATTCTTCCCCTGCCATAGGGCAGCCACGTGCCACAATAGCCTGAGGAGAGAGCCTTGATTTTTCTTCGGAGAACCACTTATCCCCCGTAGCAGAAATGGTTTTCCATCATGGTGCCTTCCCCTCTCCTGGCCAAAGGGAGGTCACATACATGACTGAAACTAGGTCTACCAGATGTTCTTGACCTGGAATTTCGGTGCAGAGAGAAGTGACACAAAAACTGAGACTGGTTCTAAGTCACTTACTCTGGTAGCAATGGCCAGAGGGAATTATGTTATTCTTATAACCTGAATTCCTAGAGTTTCTCTTGTTATTTTATAAAGTGGATTCTCAGCTTCTCCTTCTGCTCTGTGAGCTCCTCTGTATCCTTCCAATAAATTCGTTTGTTTGCTTAAGATACCCAGACTCTGCCTCTGTTATTTCCATCACAGAATCCAGACTAAAATAGCTTCCCAGATGCCACAGACTTCAATATGCAATGCAAAAGGTCAAAATTTGGGAGGTGGGGAGAGTTGCTTGGGGTCAAACATTTACTAAGGCACCAAACTCAAGTTTTCTCAAGCCATTCGAATCCCAAACATTGGCTTTACATCATCCCTCGCAAGCCTGGGAAGGAAAAGGAGCCCTTGAACTAATTTTCCTGGAGTTAATTTGGTTGAAATCACCAGATTCTCTAGTTCTGTCAGTGCAATTCTAATAAGCCCCACAGATTCTAGGAAAAGGTCAGTGATGCTGGCTGGTCTAGGTGGGTAAGTTTAAATCAGTTTTGTACGAAGCAGAGCCAAAGTTGCACAGTAATTATATAACAGATTATGATGGAAAAGCAGCCACTTCAGTGAGGTCAATAGGCATTTGAAAAATCACTGCGTGGGAACCTTTTCAAACCACAACCCTCCATTAGGAGCCTACATTTCCCAGAAGATCCTCATTCCTTCATTTAGGCAGCAATTTTAAAGTCAGCAGGAACCACTGTTTCTGCACGACAGCAACTGAAAAAGAGACAGGCTGTATTTTACTTTCCTATAAGCAGTATCTCCTGGTCATAGCATTTGGTATCCCTAAGATGTCACATTCTTTTGAAGTTATTTTCAGCTTTGGTTTGAAAAGTATCCTAAATCAGCAATGACCAGCCTTCTCCCCATGGAGTTTAGGGAGCAAAAGGGAGCCAGGGAAAGGGGTGCAGAGAAGATGAATTTCCTGAAACCTTGACCAGAGCCCTCTTCAACCTGCTGAAACTTCTCCTCCTCCTCCTCCTCCCCTTCCTCTCCTCCTCTTCCTCTTCCTTCCCCTCCTCTCCTTCCTCTCTTCTCCTCCCTCCTCTCCTTCCTCCTCTCCTTCTTCCTCTCCTTCCTCTTCTCCTTCTTCTTCTTCTCTTTCCTCTTCTCCTTCTTCTCTTTCTTCTCCTCCTTCTCTTTCTTCTCCTCCTTCTCCCTCTCCCCCTCCTTCTCCCTCTCCCCCTCCCTCCTCCTCCTCCCCTTGTTCATGTTTGCTACATATGCCACTCCAGCAACCTAATGAGAAAGAATCTCTGAGTATTCTTTCATTCAACAAGCATCTTTCAAGGATCTATTCCATATATATACAGAATATATTCTCTATATATCCTACCCCAGGCACTGGTAAACTAGGCAGACAAGGTGTTTGCCTTCAAGGAGCTTCTGTTCCAATGGAGGGAGACAGAAGCAAACATGATGATTTCAGATCTGCTTGGCTCATAGGTAGCCCTTGGGTCTAACCAATAGGAGAAGGGGATTCGAACGTCCTCACCTCCTAGCTAGAAATGGTTGTTTGCGTAAAGTAGCAATTAGTTCACCAAGCACTTCAGACAAGGAAAATCGAAACAGGAAATCATTGACCAGCTAGCTTAAGTGGACCAACCAGGCCTTCCCTTTCCTGGTAAGCACCACAGTCCTCATTCCTCCCCTTCCACCTATCTCATCACCTATAACTTTGTCATCTACCACAAAGTGCCCTGCTGCTGTGGGTTTGATTGGGATTAGCCATAATATTTTGATTAGGACACAGAACATTCCCCTGACGCACACACACTCCTAGAAAGTACATACCTCTATAATCTGCTACTATCATTTGTCAAAAATTATTATTTTTAAACCTTATTCTTCCTGGCTCAGAAATCATTCAGGAAAAGAACCACATTTCCAGTGAGGCATTTGCCTTCCTTGTAGACGTGGTCACTGGAAACCATCCAGAGAGGACCCCACACACCTAATTATTGTTTTGCATCAAAAACACTAGAAGCAGGAATACTGATGTAATATTAATAACAGCACCTCTGAATTTATAAAGTAAGAGTCTCGATCTTCCATGACCTATTTACCTGATCCATCCCCATAAAAGTTGATCAATTTATAGGGGTTTGGGATTAACATATACACAGTACTACATATAAAATAGATAACCATCAACAAGGACCTACTGTATAGCAACTATATTCAATATTTTGTAATAACCTATAAGGGAAAAGATTTTGAAAAAAGAATATATTTATATATTTATATATATATATCTGAATCACTTTACTGTATACCTGAAACTAGCACAATTCGTAAATCAACTCTACTTCAATTTAAAAGAAGAAAGAAAAAAAGTGGATCAATTTAGTGAAAAGGATGAAAACCACATACAAATAAACCATTTATTGTAATAATACGGGCTCTATGAATGAAAGTTAACATTTCTCCAGCACCTGTAATAGGTCAGGCCCTATGCTAAGTGTTTCATGTAATTATCTCACTTAATCTTTACCCCAGCCTTTTCAGGTAGGTGCTATTACTACAGCCATTTTACAGATGAGGAAATTGAGGCTCCAAAAGGTTAACTGTCTTGCCCAACAATATGTAACTACTTAGGGATGAAGCCAGCACTTAAAACCACGACTGTTTGACTGCGGAACCCTCTTTCCTAATCACTGTTTTAAAAAGGGGCACAGATTATTAGGGCTAGACCTTAGTCTAGGCACGAGGGAGCAGAGGCCCCGGATGACGAAGGATCTGCTTAAAGTCACACACCAACAGAATGAGACTTGCTTCTACATTGCGTCTCCCAACTGGAGAAAAGCTAGAATGAGTCTTTTGGTATTTGCCTATAAATTTACAGAGGAATATCTTTTGAGAGTTGGAGCTGAGACTATCTATGCCACATAAAGTGGAATCTTGACAAACTTATACTCACAAACCCAATTATGAGACTATCTATTCAGTTGTAAGAAACACTTCTAAACCTTTGGAAACTAGCCATATTCCAAGTAGGAGTCTCCACTTCCACCTGGATCTGTTCTGATAAGAGCAAATCTGGAGAATGATAATCTGTTTCATAATAATATACTTATCTCAAGCTTTCAGGTAAGTCATTATTGAAAAACTCATAAGCAGAAAGTTAACTGTTGTAATAAGCTGATGGTGATGGTACATGTTTTTATTACTTTTGTTGTTTTGGTTGTTTTTCTTTTCTTCTTTTCAAGAGCTCAATAAACCACACTGAATGTTAACAATCCATTAGCTCTAAAGGGAACATTTTTCCCTCCCAGAAAATTCATTTTACCTCCCGAATCTGAACCTGTAAACACAAAAGCTTTTTTGTCCTATGAAAAGGCTTAGCATTAGTTGTTTCCACAAGATTAGCCCCACTGATCTGAAGCACCTGTGCCTCTAGAAAATGTAGGACATTATCAATTTTTACCATTTGTCCAGGAAGCTATGCTTGGACTAATGTTATTTATCCAGCTGGCTATACTGACCAGGACAGCAAAGATCAAAGCAGTTGGGGATTGGTGTGACATCGAAGATCTGCCCTGGTAATCAAGCCTGGAGCATATGGACTTGATTACAAAACTCCTTCTTATATATCCTTTTATGACCCTGATAAGTGGAAGGCTGTGCTGTCTGTAATGGCCATAACCCACTTCCAGGATTCCTAGGACCAATTTTTAGGTTGTTCTGTAGTTCTGCTTAGTTTTCTGCATGGTGAGCACACAGAAAGCATGAGATCAAAACCCCAAAATGCAATTTGCAGCAATGAGACACTGGAGATTGTTAAGAGAACAAATTAAAAGGGGTGTGGGAGGAGGCCTGTGGAACTGTGTGTGCCCCACACACCCCCAGGATGGGCCTGCTTCCACCCTCACCAGGGAAGAAGGCTGGATGCAATTGCATCCACATTCCTGTCCCCTCCTCCTGCCCTCACCCTAATGGCAGGAAGGCAGTGGAAAGCACAGGAAAAGACATTCATCAGGGGAAACAGCCTTGGGTGTCCAGTGAAAGCACTAGGGCTGGGGACAGGAGGACCCAAACAGGAAGAGGAAAAATACAAGACAGTCTGGCAAGAAAGGAAAAATTGAAAGAGCCAAAAAAAATAACAGTAATAAAAATGGTGGGATTATATGAAATCATGGGTGTGAAACTTCTGAAAATTGTAAAGCACTATAGAATTTCAAGAACCTTTCATTCAATTTAAAAAAAATGTGGAAAAAAGTTTTAAATAAAAAAACTGTTTTAATGAAATAAACAAAAAACAACAAAACAAAACTAAAAAAAGCTACAGGCTGTCTTGATTGACCTGAGAAGCAAGACACTGAAGGAAGCAATTGAAACTAGAAAGATGCAAAAGTGGCAGACAGAGCTGGGAGCTCCCGCCACCTTCCCCAGGCAGGGCCAGGTCGCAGAGTGGGGGAAGCCGTTCCAGCCAGGCACCTCCCAGCCTGACAAACGACTGCTCTCTGAATGACCCCAGCCTTGCCCAGCTGCTTGGAAAGGAGCTCGCAGGAAGGTAGGAGGGAAGGGATTGCAGAGAACCTGCTAGCATGCCTCTTCCCTTTCTGAGTTTGAAAGCTGCTCAGAGAACTTTAAAGGCTGACAGCTAAATTTAATCAGAGTTAAATCATTGAAATGAAGATCATGTTCTTATGCAACACATGTGAAAGGTGGTTCTGCCAGCACTTTCCCTACAAGGTAATGGTACAGACTCCTAGGAGCAGCCCGGCAGTTTGGAAATGTTATGAATTCAGGGGAGGCAGGAAATGTGAAAATCTGGTTCACTGCTAATATTGTCTTCCAGGGACTTGGGGCCTGTGGGTTCAACAGGCAGCGTTCCACAGCTGGTGTTCTGTGATGACAGTGCTTGCTCGCTGGCAGTTCTGTGAACTTCTTCATACGTGGCATCTTAAGTACATTCTATATTTAAGACAGCCATTTTTTCCCCTCAGGAACTCCAAATGTTTTCTGCAAAAGGAACTTGCATAAATGTTACAACCCGGGACTTGGACTGAATGAAACATTAGTTTGTTTCCAGAGACTTTGACAATCTGCTTTTGTGCCAGTTCTGTCCTTTGAGAAAATGGACAGGTCTGGCTCTGGTTCAGACTAACTTGCCACATGATGTATTTTCTTTAAAAATAAATGTTAAATCAACAGTGATTTAACATTTGATAAACATAATCTTGATATGGTGTGATGAGAAGGGCACTTTACCACTGAGGTTGTCCTCCCCAAAACCCATCACCCCTGTCTAACCATAAGAAAAACATCAGATAAAGCCAAATTGAAACACATTCTATACATAACTTGATCCATACTCCTCAAACTGTCGAGGTCATCACAAACAAGGAAAGTCTGAGAAAGTGTCACAGTTTAGAGGAGCCAGAAGAGACGTGACAACTGGATGGGAACAGAAAAGGACATTAGGTAAAAACTAGGGAAATCTGAATAAAGTACCATCTTTAGTCAACAATATCATATTATTTTTCGTTCCTTAATTGTGACAAATATTCTGTGTTGATGTAAGCTGTTAACAATAGGGGAAACTGGGTGTGAGATATATGGGAACTCTCTGTACTATCTTCACAACTTTTTTATAAATCTAAAACGATTCTAAAATTAAATGTTTACTAAAAACATACATGTTAAAGTTAGTTTGGCTTGTGGTTCTGCAAAACCAAACATTTAAGTCCACACATGTTTCCTCTTCTGGTTGGTTTAAATTCCTGTCCCCAGTGTCTCATTATTACTGATAATTTACCAAGAGGAAAACTGAAACATAAAGACAGGAGTGAACCCAACGTAAGGGACGATGTAGTAAAGGGAAAATTGTTCTAGAACTCATCTACTTGCTTCATCACTCAGGTACCTGACCTATGGGCCTTGCCCAACTGTATCCTGCCAGGAGGCTGTGTAATAAAGGAGTTTTAGGTGTTACCTTTTTAAGGGTCTATGTATATTTTGATGGGATATTTTGGAGACGAAAATCAAGTCCTCAGGAATGATTTTTTAATGGTGGAATTTCCATGAAAAGATACAGCTGGTTAGGGATAGAGATTGGCTCCATGGGTACTCAAGCCCTTTCTATTCGTGGGCCCAGGCCCTGCTCAAATGACACAGGGTCAGCGAGTCAGTATTAGGGCTGTGGCCATAGATCCTGATGCCTAAGGTCTTGACTTCCCGGAGTCCATCCGGGATAACGTGACTTCTCATTTCAGGTATGTGTGACACAGTGTGGGAGGGAGTCCTGGAGTCCATGACAGCAGGGGGAATCAGCCTTGCAGAGGTGACCTGTACCTTGCTTTTTGGTCTTTAATAACCTGAACGTTGTTACAGGCTATCTAACCAAACCCGGCAGCTGCTATGACGACAACATGGCAGACTTTGGACTCATAAAACCCTGAGTTCAAGTCCTCACTTCTAGGTTTGCCACTTCCTGGCTGTGTGGTCCAGGTCAAGCTACTTAATCTCGCTG
This sequence comes from Balaenoptera ricei, assembly GCF_028023285.1. Taxonomy (NCBI): domain Eukaryota; kingdom Metazoa; phylum Chordata; class Mammalia; order Artiodactyla; family Balaenopteridae; genus Balaenoptera; species Balaenoptera ricei. The sequence continues at coordinate 75,785,199 of NC_082648.1, forward strand.
ATTTTTAGGTTTTCCATCAGGAACAAGGCTGAAGGATTGGCTTGGGGATTAACTACATTGGCTGTGTGAATGCCCCTTGCCCAAAGTCTGGAATAGAGTAGGCACTGAACAAATATTCTTTCCCCTCCCCTTTTCCTTCCTTTCTCACGGAGCCGGGACCGTGGGGACAGACACAGTCTGGGTAGCTCAGCCCTTTCACAAATGGTTCTCCCTGTTCTCACGAGATTAACATTTCTAATAGGATCAGGAATTCTGCTGATTCATTGATCATTAATCCTGAGGTGTGCAATTAATCTCTTCTGATTTGTACAGAACCAAGCAAATTGAGAGCATACATTTATTTATTATTATTTTGTTGTTATTCAGTGGAAAGGTCTAATTTTATCCCACCAGAAATCGTCTGAGCAGCTCTCTTGCTGGACAATGAAGGTTAATTGAACCCAGGAGCTATACAAAGTGGCCACTAAAAAGGATTGTTTAAAGCAAGATAGGAACCGTCTGCTAACAGGACACCTTGCTGCGAAAGATGCCAGTATATCTTTGATAGAATTGTGGGAACAAATAAATAACAAAGCACCTGAGAAGGCTTAGGGTGGTAGGGAAAAGGATGCAAAAAAAATCTAACTAATTAATTAATTAAAATAAAAGGCAAGTGGCCAGGCAGGGTGAACAAGAAGAGAACCCTTAATACAGAGACAATCTGAAGTTTAGAAAGGCTGGAGAAGTTTCCGATCTGAAAGCCTAATAGGAGACTAAGAAGGAAAGCTTTCCCAACACGCAGGCCATTTATATTTCTGATAGCAGCGCTTTCACAGTTAATGTGTTTCACAGTTAATGTGTTTCTGTTATGCTAAGTGTATCAAGTGTGTCTGTTATACTAGGCCTTGCTTATGTTTAACTACTCCCATACAGTTGGGATATAGTTTGTTTCCAGATTTTGTTATTAGAAAAAATACTGTATCAAAGTAGCGTGGCCGTAATATTTCTTTAAGATTCTAAAAAAGGTATGATTTTGTTACTTCAAGTTATTTCTACTTGTAAAGCAGACATTTATTGAGCGCCCAATCTGTGCAGTGTGCTGGGATACCAAAATGAGTAAGGTACAGGCCCTGTACTCGGGAGGTTCCAGTGGAAGCAGAATTTAGTGGAGACAGATGCTTATATAATGTATTTTAGTTCACCCTGAGAAGTACCATAATAAAAGTAAGTGCCAAGTTCTAAGATCTAATGTATGAAAGTCATTTGCACTGTACCTGGCCTAGTAAGTGCTCGGTACCAAATGACAATGATGATGATGATTACAGCCCTACCATTTCTGATAGAAATGCTGCTTCCCATGATTCACATTTATAGAAAAATACATAAAATCAGTGATAACCCACATACACCTAAGCTATGCCAGCAAATAGCAAAGATTATCAAGTTCTTTCTATTTGCTAAAACAAAGTTCCTCACGGAACAAAAACTTCTTTCATGGAGATGTTCTAATGGCACGATGTCATCCTAGTTCAAATGCTGTCAGATGCAATGACTTTGGTCTCTCTCAACATGACATGGATCAGATAGAGCTATCTTCAGATAAGAGATAGGTTAATTTAGTTGTACTTATCTTTCTCTAAAAAATGTGTAATATATAAATATATATATATATATATATATCGTGTAATACTTTTATGGATTAAGGCAGATAAGGGAGCTCTAAAGTCTTCCATAGGTAGGATTTGTTTGCATGTGATTCCAGATTCCCGTCACTGCCTTCAGCATCCAGGGCTACAGGCCTGAACAATGGTTAATGTTTAAAAAGGTACAGCATGTTCCGGTTAACAGCCCTGCTCCTCTCCTCTTCCTGATGGTGCTGCTGTGATTGCAGGACTCAAGTAAGGCTTTTCATTAAATTGAAAACACATGAGAAATGATGCGCAAATCATGTTAAATGTGAGATTAAAGAACTTGCTTGAAGATAAAGAACGTGCAGCCTTAAAAAAAGAAAAAACTTGAATGAGCTTGGATATTTATGGGGATAGATTTACAGTAGTATGTAGAAATAATCCACAGCTACCACTGAAATATGCACAAGGATTTCAGATAGGAAATGAAGGAAATGCTGCATTAAACTGAAAGCCCAGCGGGATTTAAATAAGCCAAAGAGAGATTCTGTGGTGAGCATTTGATCAGGACACTGCTGGCATTGGCTCACCCTCTCGACTACAGTAGTGGAAAGAATGATATGGTCTGCCCATCAAATCCAGAGTACAAAGTGCTTTCCACAGTCCTCCAGCTATTCTCTTTCCTCTTTTATTAATCCCGTTCTCATGAATCCCCTGTACAATGTTTTCTGAGAGTCACACAGTGTAGCTACTGACATTTCCCATAAATGATATGCCCAGTCTTCTTCCTACCAATCCAATTAGTTCCACTTCCTTCAAACGTTACTCATCGCTCCTCTGAGAAGCTCTCCCTGGCTTCACGTAGTCCTTCATCATCATTGCAAACCCTAGGCAGTTATTTACGGGTTGATTTGCTCTCTATTGCTGTGTATTCACTTGCACTGGGTTCACTCACTGATGAGTGAATCCTAGTCGCTGCCCTCAAGGAGGTCACAGGCCACTTGGAAAAACAGTCTAATAAAATGTGATCAGAGTGACGGCTGAGATAGGCATGTGGAAGCACACACGCACTCATCTTCTGGGGTGTCAGAGGCTTCCTGGAGAAGCTGAGGCCAGAGTTGAATCTTCTGGGACGAGTACAAGTCGAGCAGGTAAAGGAAGGTGGGGAAGGGACAGATGGGGTGTGCGGTAGTTGGTGGAAGCCAGGAACAGATAGGACAGGCCTTGCGTGCCACGCCATGCTTGGATATATTAGTAATCTTCCATTTGCTGTTGAGAAGTTCTCTGAATTTAGGTTCTTTTCCTACAATTAAATTATAAGGTCTTCTAGGGACCATATTTTCAAATTATTTTGCCTTCTTCCCCTTGGGTCTGTTATAGCAAAGAGTACGTTCCACCATCCTGGGAAACACTGCCGACTCCCTGGCCACCTCCTGGGCACGCTCCACCAGCGCTAGCAAGACTCTGTGTGGCTATGGACAGACCATCATGCTCTCACCTGCAAGCCGAGACCCAGGAAAACATGCATGTCTTTGACTCAAAGCAAGTATGTGCTGCCTAAATGGAGGAAACATCCAAACCACTTACCAAACTCCCCAGTCCCCATCGAATACCATCGTTTACCTATTTCATATTCTTAGCCTTTGTGATGATGCTTTGCATTTTATATTTAAAAAGCTCTGCACCAATATTTCTATTAAGATTTCATTGGATAATTAAAAAATATCACTGAGCAAGTGTGGAATAGAAGTTCTAATGGTCCTACAAAAACAGAAAGTAGTCATTTTTTAAATTAAATTATTAAAAGGCCCCTTTTTATTGGTAGGATTGCTACCTCAAAAATTGCAAATGCTGGGTGAGTCACTTTCATCCCTTGATACATCTGATCTTACTTAAAGGCAGAAATACTTTGTGGGCACAAAGGCCAGTATGTTATGAATCTTTGAGAGCTTAGTTGAGTCCCTCTGCTTCCCAACAAGAAGGCTGAATCTTTCAGACTGAGGTTGAGGCCTGGGATGTGTGCATTTCTGGCCTCACATTTGGCTCCTAGGTAAACAGACCACCACATTCCAAGGCTGGCAAATTGCCATCTGTCATGGATGGTTAAATCTCAACCCCTTCTCTCATTGCCTGGGGTCAGGGGTAGAGAAGGAAGGAGAAGTAGAACAACAGGGTAAATTGGAGAGAAAGAAAGAAAGAAAGAGAGAGAGAGAGGGAGGGAGGGAGGGAGGGAGGAAGGAAGGAAGGAAGGAAGAAAGAAAGAAAAGAAGAAAAAGAAAAAAGGAAGGGAGGAAGGAAGGAAGAAAGAAGGAAAGAAGGAAAGAAAGAGAAAGAGAGAGGAAGGGAGAGAGGGAGGGAGGGAGGAAGAAGGGAAGGAAGGAAAGAGGGAAGGAAGAAAGGAAGGGAAAGAAAGAAAGAAAAGAAAGAAAGAAAAGAAAGCAACAAACAAGTTTTACAGGCTTTGTTGTCTCAAAGCTGTTGTTTCAAGGTCTGGGCTTTACAATGACAGAGGGGAGGCAACTCTCCCCCCCCCCGCCCCCCCCCCCCCAGCCCTCCTTCATGGAAGCGGCCAGCATCTAGCTTGCCCCTGGAAAGAAGAAAGAAAAATCCTGGAGTATGGAGCCAGGTGGGGAATTTTGGCCACTGAACCCAGAGCTTTTGGAACTACCAAATAACATATGGGAACCTCTGTGTCTGATGGCTCAGTAACAAGGCCTAAATCATATTTAGTGTGAAAATGAAACTAAGGGCCTGTTTTAAATTCCCCAACGAGAGTTTCCAAACCTTGGTGATATCCTAATAAGCAAACACTCCATGGATGAGATGGTTAAATAAAAGCCACTTCTAAACCCAAGGCCTGCATCACTGAGGGGAAGAGGTAAGCAATATTCCTCATCTGGTTAAACCTCACAGATCCAGGTCAAGTAATGCATTTCAAACAATTAGAAGAACTTGTACGTGAACACTTTCGGAAAGCAAATTATGCTTCCTGATTGGCTTTTGCTCTAAGCCTAGTGTCCTTATTAGTGTATTAGAGATAGTAAGACTGAACTCAAAAAGAGAGTTATGCTGATAAGAACCTACTGTATAGCACAGGGAACTCTACTCAATACTCTGTAATGACCTATATGGGAAAAGAATCTAAAAAAGAGTGGATATATGTATATGTATAATGGATTCACTTTGCTGTACAGCAGAAACTAACACAACATTGTAAATCAATTATACACCAAGAAAAATTAATTTTAAAAAAAGGAAAAAAAAGACAGTTATAAAATTGCACAAGATAAAATTTCTAAGTCCTCACACACTAGACACCTAAAGGTGATTTGCTTCCTCCTTTTCTCCTACTCTTCTGACTCCTATGTTCTTACCTTCTTGGTAGTTGATCATCTAACTAACTCGGGGTGCGTCTGTGTTCATGTTTTCTCTCCTGGAAGAGTCTGAAAACTCGCTGAGGACAAGAACCTTGTCTGAGGTGCTTCCCACAGAAGACTGTACGTAGTAGATGGACAGTTAGTGCTCCGTGGATACGTATTTCTATACCTGCAATGAACTGCTTCATTCTTATCTTTCTTTTCTTCTCTCTCAATCACATACAAAGGATGATGGGAAAGCATAAAATGCTTTTAAATACTTCTATGGCTTTCCCCAGATTTAAAGACAACAGACAGACAGGAATGGAACTGAAGGAGGAAAGTACTTCTTAAAGTATGTTGGTCTAATTAAAGGACAATGCCTATATTTCCCAACAAGGACGGCATTACTGGAGAAATTACCCTCTACATGGTTTAAAACTACAGTCCCAGCAACATGTAAGTTTAAAGCAATTATCTGGCCAAGAGGACATTTTACAGATAACTCCATAGCTTTACTGAATACAGTGCTGTACTCTATCGCAAAATTACCACCACGCTTGCAGCTGCCTTATTCAGACTGTCAACTAAGAGGGAGGGAATGTTTGGGGAGACCTGGGCTTCTACAGATGGATGATTTCTATAGACAGATACAGAAAGACAGTTGAGATGACCAGGTCTTTCATTTTACAGATGAGTAAGCTGAAGCCAGAGAAGTTATCATTTGCCCACAATCACAGGGCTCGTTAGAGGTTGAGCCAGATGGAAAAACCCATAGCCAGTAGTTATAGTTCAATTCATTTATTCAAAAAATGTTTATTAAATGCCTTCTATGAGCTTAATGTATTGGAGATACTGACTAGTATGACATGGTCCTTATATACTCAGGGAGGGTATAGTCTAAGAAGGGATGAGAGACAAGAGAAATAGCTAGTTATAGGACAACGTGGAGTAATGGATGTCAAGGGTACCAGGAGAGGCAGGTGAGGGGAGTGAGGCACTCACTTTGGGCTCAAAATTTAAAGGGACACCAGAAACTCAGTAATCAAGATAAAGAGTATTATCAAGATTAAGTTCAGTATGACTCATTTTTCCTTTTGTTTCAGGCTTCAATGTGGCTCAGCATGGCACCATTGCTGATCATGTCTCTAACTTTATCTAACATGTTAATATTTTGTTCATTGTGGATTCTTTGCATTAATTTTGATTGTTTAAAATATTATATTAAAATGCTCTTTGTCTTGATTACTGAGTTTTTTCGGTGCTCCCCTCTAAAATTTTGCACCTTAAGCAAGGGCCTCACTCTGATGTCCAGGGGAATCTAATGGGGGCTGCATAGGGGTGGGAGGAAAGAGGATCCTTTGTGCGTGAGTTCCAGCAGAGGTGCCAGGTTTTCAGATTCTGCTTCCAAGAGGCCTAGAGGTTCAAAAGAGCCCCATCAGGGGAGAAGTAGAACCTTTTCAGCCAGAGCAGCTCTGCCTTGATCTATTTTGTTTGCTAACATTTTGGTTAAGTGTTTGTTGGATTGCTGGTTTGGTAGAAAGGGATTCTTAGGTCTAAAAAGTGTTTGAAAAGTTCCTACAGCAATGAGAAAAGAATAGATTCACACACATAAGACCCATCACATGCAACGTGGGGCTTGAGTTAGGGGTTGAGGGACAGAGTAAATAGATGAAGCAGACAAGGCATCAGGGTCCAAAGAGGCCAGAGGCTGATTGACCCACCAGAGATGTAATGGGTTTCAAAGCTCAGCTGTTTGCTTTCCTCCCAAGCTCCCCCCCTGGAGAGACCTGTTAGCAAACTCATTTGGCAGACATGTCTGGTTATTTTACTGGACCAAATGGCTTGCATCCCTTTCCTTGTCCACCAGAGAAAGGGTCAAAAAGGATAATTAAAAATTTTTGACTATCACAATAGAAAGTGTGCTTTTCTTAGACAAATGCTCAATAGATCGTGAGGGGGAAGGGCAGAGCCAGAGAAAGAAAGCCTCTCAGAAACGATTCCTTAAAACTGAATTGAGTGTAATCTAGTGAGACCTTTTAGGGGGCTGCCACATTGCAGAACTCCCAGGGGGTGACTTTTCATTGTAGTCGGTGTCAATGGCACCCCCTGGAGTCACACAGTGCAGCGGTTGACTGTACAGGGCAGCAATCATTTATGAGAGTCGTCAAAATATCACAAGTCTACATTTGGCCCTCCTAATTCAAACTATCAGGCTTTCTGAGTTTTAACAAGCTAGATTCTGAAATTCTGGAAATTTTCTCCATCGAGAGTGTGCACTTTTCATTCTCTTGAATCCCTGCAATTATTAGGGAAGAAGGAGGTGTGTGTGCACAGTGAGAAGTGATGAAGGTGACAGGAATCTGGGAAGCCGCTGAAAGTAAAGTCGGCTAAGAAAGATTTCAAGATCAGAGGCACACTTATTAATGTTGGTTGGCTTATATACAAAACAAATCCTATAAGAGCAAGTTTCAGGGGAGAAGATGTAAAAATGGACCATCATAAACTCCCAGCAATGTATAACTTGGTATTTCTGAAAAGCTATGTAGGGGTATGTGTTCAAAGTCTAAATTATGCGCATGTCAAAAATTTTAAAGCAGGTTTTAAAACTATGTACAGAGTGACCCCACCAAAAATACATATGAATCCATGAAAAAGACTGTGAGTTTAATTGCGTGTAGACAATGGTTCTCTGGAGAGCGTGGTTATGGGTGATTTTTTTTTCAGCTTTACTAAGATATAATTGACTGACATATAACATTGTGTAAGTTTAAGGTGTACAGTGTGTTGATTTGATAATTATATATTACAGAATGATTACCATCATAACGTTAGCTGACACCTCCATCTCATTATATAATTACCATTTCTTTTTTGGGGTGAGAACATTTAAGATCTACTGTCTTCGCAACTTTCAAGTATATACTACAGTGTTATCAGCTATAATCACCATGCTGTACATGAGATCCTAAGAACTTATAACTGGAAATTTGCACTTTAACCAACCTCTCCCCATATCTACCACCCCCAGCCCCTGGTAACTACCATTCTACTCTTTTTTTCTATCACCTTTTTTAGTTTATACTTTTAAGTGAGATCATACAGTATTTGTTTTTCTTTGTCTGGCTTATTTCGCTTAGATTAATGTCCTCAAGTTTCATCCACATTATCATAAATGGCAGGACTGCTTTCTTTCTCATGGCTGAATAAAATTTCCTTTTTAAATATAGGGGTGATTTTTTTTTTTTTTTTTTTTTTTTAGTGGAGTAATATTCCATTGTGTACATGGGCCACTTCTTCTTTGTGCATTCCTCTGTAGAAGGACATTTTCGTTGCTTCCAAGTGTTGGCTATGGTAAATATTACTAGAGTACAGGTTTGCCAGCCTGTGACTTTTTTTTTTTTTTTAATTGATTGATTGATTGATTGATTGCTATGTTGGGTCTTCGTTTCTGTGCTAGGGCTTTGTCTATTTGCGGCAAGTGGGGGCCACTCTTCTTCACGGTGCATGGGCCTATCACTATCGTGGCCTCTCTTGTTGCGGAGCACAGGCTCCAGACGCGCAGGCTCAGTACTTGTGGCTCATGGGCCTAGTTGCTCCACGGCATGTGGGATCCTCCCAGACCAGGGCTCGAACCCGTGTCCCCTGCATTAGCAGGCAGATTCACAACCACTGCGCCACCAGGGAAGCCCCCACTTTTCTAATTTTTTTGGAAGATTTATTCACTCAACAGACATGTGTTGAGCACCTGTCACTTGTTGGGGGGTTTCCAGGTGCAGGAGATACAACAGCAAATCTCATGGTGCTTAGATTCTAATGGGGGGGATCTAGGCAACAAAGGAAATAAATAAAGTATGTAGTGATATGGAGAAAAATAAAGTGGAGAAGCGTATCAGGAGTAATGGGGTGGGAGGACTGTGATTTTTAAATAAGTGTCAAGAAAGGCTCAGAGAAAGGTGATATTTAGGCAAAAACTGAGAGGAGGTGAGGCAGTAAACCTTTCAGGTGTCTACACAGAAAAGCTTTCCATGCAGAATAACATTTGCAAAGGCCCTGAAGCGGAGGATGGAGCAAGCAAGAGGAGGGAAGGTAAGAGAATCTGAGTTCAGAAAGGCAATGAGACCAATTATATGAGACTCTAAGGTCTTTACAAGAGCTTTGCTTATACCCTGAGTGAGATGGAAAGCCATTGTCTGATTCTGAGCAGAACTGTTATATGACCTGGCACGTTCTTCAATGGTATCCCTCTGGCTGTGTTGAGAATAGTTTCTGGGGGAGCAAGGTGGAAGCAAGAAGATCAGTCATGAGGCTATTTCAACAGTCCAGGCAAGATGTTCCGGTGGTTCAGACCAGAATGGTGGTGACAAATGGTATGGTACTAGATATATTCTGAAAGTGTGACCAACAGGATTTGCTGAAGGTTTGGATGGATAGCGTGAGGGACCAAGAGAGATCAAGGAAGACTCCAAGGTTTATGGCCCTAGTTAGAGCTTCTATTGACTGAGATAGGGACATCTGTAGAAGGAGCAGTTGGGAAGGGGGAAGGCCAGGGTTTCAGTCTTGGAGGTATTGTATTTGCAATGTCAAGGAGCGGTTGGATCTGGAATTGGGGGTGGAGCGCAGGTGAGAGAAGGAGCCTAGGCTGGAGAGTTACATCTGGGCGTTTGTTAACTCCCAGAGACTGAATGAGATCACCAAAAGATTGCCTGTAAACAGCAAAGAAGTGTCCAAGCTCTGGAACATTCTAGAGTTAAGTTCATGGAGATGAGGAGGAGCCAGCAAGGGATGCTGAGAAGGATCAAGTGAAGGAGAAGGACAACCAGGAGCTCATGGTGTTCTGCGGGCTCATGAAAAAATACTCTTTCAAGGAGGAGGGATTCATGGTCAGTGTCAGCTGCTGTGGATTGGTTAGGTAAGATGAGACGAAAAGCTGTCCATTGGCTACAGCAACTTGGAGGTCATGGGTGACCTTGACAAGAATAGTTTTGGTGGAGTGTGCACATGAAGGCCTTATTGAAGTGGGTTAAAGAAAGAATGGGAGGAATTGGAACCAGTGAATGAAGACAACTCTTTCAGGAGTTTGCTGCAAAGGGGAGAAGAGAAATAGAGCTATAGTTAGAAGTGGAAACGGGGCCAAGAGAAGGGTTCTGTTTATTTTAAAGATGGGAAAAATAAGAGTTGTTTTATGCTGATGAGAATGATCCACAGGAAAGAGAGGAAAAGTTGATGGTGCTGGAAAGAGAAAAGAGACTTGCTGGAACAGTGTCCATGGAAAGGCAGGGGGGCTGGCATCCAGTGCCCAAAGGGAAGAGGAGGGAAGGCAGAGCTCACGGCAACAGATGTTGGAAGATGGTAGAAGTGGTGCTGGGGATAGTGGAAATGATCTGGTGACATCTATTTTCTCACTGAAATAGGAAGCAAGTGTTAAGAAGATGAACACATATTACTTAAGGACAAGGAAATAAGGAAAGAAAGAAAACTTAAATATGCATGAACTTTCACTTGGCAACATCACTTCCAAGAATTTTTCTTAAGGAAGTAATTAAAGAACTTTGCCAGGATGTTCTCTGGCAGGATTATTTGTAAGAGCAAGAAGTTAGAAACAATCTAAGAGCCTTGCAGTAGCAGATTTGTTATAGTTAACCAATTTATTAAGCAGTGCTGACTTTCAAACATAAGCATTGATATTGAAAGCTATTGACTATACATTTAGAAGAAAAACAAAGTTCCCATGTTTGTAAAAATTATATGTTTATTTGTAGATATCTATCTATATGTATCTACATGTGTGAAATTGGTAATCCATGCCCAATTGGATCATGGATTGCCGATACTTTTTGTCGACTATATTTTCTTATTTTTCCATAATAAGCAGAATGAGAAACTTGTAATGAGAAAGCAACAACACAAGAACTTGCTCAATGTATCTGTGCTGTGTGACACTTTTCGATTTTTTGGTGACTCTCAAGAGGTCTTGGGCCTCTTTGCCTTGGGTCCCTCCACATCATTCAGGACCCTCTTGCTTGATCTAACTCAAATGTCGCCTGTATAATCCTGCTGTATGTCAGCAAGTCTCCTTCAGACCACATCTGTAAGATGCTGGTTGATATCCACAGCAACAGAGAGGGAGGTGTCCAAAGCTATGAGTCGCACCTGCCTGCTTGCTAATATGTGTACATATGTCTGGCCTTTTTGCCTGAGACTTGCTTGAATTGTGACACACTACCTGGTTTGGATCAAGTAATGCCCACTAGCCTGTTACAAGAAACTGCTGAAATTTCTCAGGAAGAACCTCATGATCATCCATTGGCCAGATTGGTTTAAGCCATTTGTTACAACTAAAAATAATCATATTGCTTGATATGTATAAGGGACATTGTCTCAGTAGTATATGAGGCGGGTATAAAAGCATATTTAGAGAATAATACTTTCATTGATCTGTTGTATGTAATCTAAGTTTTAAAAAGTGTGCTGCCTATACCTTGAAGACAACCCTTAGCCATCCCTCTTTTAACCAGATTGCTGCTCCAAGCCCCTGCTATCTAGGGATTCTGGTGCAGCCCCGACCCCCAGGGGACTCTGGATGTCCTTTAGAAGTCCATCTGCCTTGTTTCCGCAATGTGCCACTTACATTTGGAACAGCTGCTCCACAATTGAAATTTCCAGCCCCAAATTGGCATTTCTCTGAACCATTTGCAACTTATGCACTATTAATGTTTGGATTACACTGGATAACTTTGGAGGTTAAAATTGATTCATGCAAATAGATGACTGAGTAAGCAATAGAAACATGACCTAGAATAATCTCATGGTTTGCTATTGCATAAACATGTTTTATAATCTGTTTAACAGCAAACTTGATACTTCCTGAATGTGCCAACCATAACACACCCTTTTCTGTTAGACAAGAGAAAAAGAAAAACCAGGTTTTTCTTCTCATTCATAATCAAGGAAATTATTAAACTAAGAAAATCTGGTTGTCCTTAGTAAATATACTTTCTTGTGCTTTTCTTTTCATTCTGTATTCTTTTCTTATCTTCTTGTGCAGGGCTGGAGCAAAGGCAACCCTCATAGTTGCAATGGTAGCATTTGACCTCAGGTTTATTATTTTAAATACACCTGCCTGAAAATGACCAGAGATCAAAATAAGCATCGCCAATAATGGGATGGATTGACACTATATGTCCCTTGATATGACACACTAAGAGAAACACAGCCTCACTTCCATGATATTCCTGGCAAAATGCAAATAGTACTAATCTTAAGGAAACATAATACAAACCCAAATTGAGGGAGATTCTACAAAACAACTGGTGTGAAATCTTCAAAAATATAGAGGTCATGAAAGATAAGGACAGATTGAAGAATTATTTCAGATTGAAGAAGATGAAAGAGACATCCAAAGTGAAGGTGACACATTATCCTGGAGTGGAACCAGAAATAGAAGAAAAAAAAGTCAAGGGGGTGGGATGCAGTATGTATTAGAATAATAAGTGAAATTTGAATGGTGTGAATGGATTACATGGTAGTACTGTATAAACGTCAACTTCCTGCCCTTGATGGCTGAATTGTGGTTACTATGTGGGAGAATGTCCTTGTCTTTTAGTAAGTTCACATTGACACTTCCAGTGAAACTGGGGCATCACGTCTGCAACTTTCAATTATTTCAGGAAAATAGCTAGCTAGCTAGCTAGCTAGACAGATAGATAAAGATAGATACATAGATAGAAAATAATAAAGCGAAAGTATCAAAATGTTAGGAATTAGGGACTTTGGGTAAAAGGTATATGGCATTCTTTTCATTATTCTTTCAACTTTTCTGTGTCTAAAATTATTTCAAAATAAAAAGTAAAAAAAAAAAAAAGAGAAAGAGAGAGAAACATTAAAGAGTACCTTAAAGCAAGAGACATTAGGTTACTTACCATTTCTCTTAAAGTGAGAAGGTTCAATATTGCCATAAAACAAATATCTGTACCCATATCTGTTCTTATATAAGATATAGACATCTATCTATCTATTTATATCTATCTTACATATGTACATATATATAATTTGTCTGGGACCCTGCAGGCTTGCTGAATTAGAATATGGGTAGGAGGTGGGGGGTTGGTCCTAGAAAGCCCAGAGGTGACGATGGTACACAGCCAGCATGGCACGTCACCCTCTAAGCAAGTCCTCTTGGTTCCGGAAGCTCTTGCGTGGGTCTGGGAAGGAAGCAGCAGTCCTGCTTCTTGTCCTGGCTTCTCTCTCTTACATTCCAAGTCCAGTACCTACTGTCTTCTCTCTTTTGCTACTTCCTAGAGTGTAAATACCTGACAATGACTCAGCAAAGCTTCCCAAACTGTGTTTCTCGAAACGCTAATGTGTTCTCAGAAAACAAATGAAAACAGAAACAAATAATCCATTTGGTTCTGAGTTGAATATGCTTAATATAATAGTTCCTTCCTGGACATTTATAAAAATGCATTTGTTTATAAATGGCGTACAAGTGGCTGCATTTTGTGTAATTCAATATTTTGCAAACGTTTTTGGCCACCGAACACTTTCCCCCCCACTTAACACCTATCACATAGCAGCCAGTGACACTTGTGTTTCTCCAGGTGCTTAGTCTCTAAGGCTGTGTGAACCGTTTAGGATGCTGATGGGAAAGGCGTGAAGGTTGTCAGCCTCAGGCACGGCTCCCTCAGGGCCTGGCTCAGGCCATTTGCTGTTATCCTCATGAATCTGCCTCCTTGTGTGTGTCAGCTTATGTGCAGAGTGACTTCCCTCAAGAGATTTCAAGATGCTGTAAGCAGCAACTGGGTCTAATACTTCTGCCTTCACAGCCAGGCAAAGAACATATTGTGCCCATCCTGCTCAGATGACCCTTCAGCCAATCACCAGATCCAGGGAAATGGGATTGGCCTGTTCGCATGGACCAGCCAGGGCTCATCCATCCATACATGCTGGCTACGCAATGGTGAGGGGGGTGGGATGGATGTTGGGACCCGGGGTACCAGAACGTCCTCCACAATGTGGAATTTAAGTAAGCAGAGAACTGGGGTCTTGCAATTGGCTCGGGTAAGCCTCTCCCCACCCAAGTGTCCCCAGACAAACACCAGCTCCCTGGGTAGTTCTATACCCGGTTAGCCTGTCCTGGGGTGAGGAAGGGGCCCCCTGAGAGTAGAGGGCAGGGGCAAGGCTGACCCAGTGGCTGCTCACTGAGGAAAGGATAAGCATGCCAGTGGATTGAGTTGCCTTTTCCAGGCTTTTCTTTTCTTCTTCTGTTTGCATGCTTTCCCATGATTGGATTTTTCTTTTTCTTTAGCCCCACCTGGCAAGCCCTGGTCTCTAGGAGCCCGGCTACATTCAGGACACTTTTGAAAAGAATACTGAACACAGTTTGCTTGCCAGTTCCCCCACTGGAGGCTGAATTCCAAAGTTTATTTTCTTTAAACCTTAATCTCAACCTTTTGCCTCGTAATTTTGAAGTAAAATCCATCTCGAGACCGGTCCTCACAAAGTGCTAAGAACTGAACAACGTGTCATTATTACACTTGCAGTAATTCCCAAACAGCATCAGTGACTTCAAATATTTGTACCTTTGCGTGGGTCAGCCAAGGAGACTCCCATGCTAGGTTAACGTTGAAGCTTTAGTTTGATCTAACGCAAACAATGAACAGAAATCAACACAGGTCGGATTTTCCCTCCTTTCCTGTGAAACAGTTAATGTTAATGCCACAAGTGCAGTGATTTCAGAGGACTACAGCTGGCTTTGAAGATGGGCCATCACTCATTCATCACCCAGGTAGATGAGAAATGGATTCTAGGCCTCAGCTACTTACTGTAGGAAGCCTCAGAAAGTGCCCGGGCCTGTCCCAGAGCAGGTGTCCGATTAGATGTTCTCTCTCCTTCCTTCCATTCTTTCTCTGCTTCTTTTCCTTCCCCCAAACACTGCCCCAGAGGAAAAGACCCAAGAAATTACCGAACATTAATGTAACAAGTTACTCCTACAGCTACTCTCCAGTTGCCATTCCTGAAATTATCTGTCCCTTGTTTTTAGGTTACTGCCTAATTCATTTGATAAATTACTATGTGATGAGGTGTGTTATCACACACACACACTTTTTTATTGAAGTAGAGTTAATTTACAATGCTGTGTTAGTTCCTGGTTTAGAGCAAAGTGATTCAGTTATGCATTTATATGCATATACCTTTTCATATTCTTTTCCGTTATGGTTTATTACAAGATATTGAATATAGTTCCCCTGTAGTTTATTTTATATATAGTAGTCTGTATCTGATAATCCCAAACTCTTAATTTATCCCTCTCCCCCGCTTTCCCCTTTGGTAACCATAAGTCTGTTCTCTATGTCTGTGAGTCTGTTTCTGTTTTTTAAATAAGTTGATTTGTATCTTATTTTAGATTCCACATATAAGTGACATCATATGATATTTGTCTTTCTCTGTCTGACTTACTTCACTTAGTATGATAATCTCTGGGTCCATCCATGTTGCTACAAATGGCATTATTTCTTTCTTTTTTATGGCTGAGTAATATTCCATTCAGACACATTTTTAATGTGAGAACTTCAATGCCTCAATTCAAAACAGTGACAAGAGCTGAGAAACTTAAGCCTTCTCCTCACCATCAAGCACTTGCTACTCTTTTAAATCAACCCTAGTGATGAATTGGGTTTAAATTTTTTTAGGGTCCCTTTGGGATACAAATAAACCCTTAAAGCCTACTGCTTGTCAAATATCTGCCTCAGAGAAGATTCAGAGCCTAACTATTGTAAGAGTTTCTTGAGGCTCAAAACTCCTCAAGGCCATCTTAGACGTGTGAATCTCCTCCGGTCCCAGAATGACTTCTACATTGACCAGTTTAGCAGATGTAACCACAGGATCATAGAGTCTCAGGGTTGGAGCTGGTCTTGAATATTCCATCGTCTATTCTAAGCTACAATTTCCTTGCCAAGTGGTAAGCTAACCTCCCATAAGCTAGCCTCTGCCTGGCAGGGTCATCGAGATTCTCGCCTTCTTTATTTTCACGTATATCCTTCTAAAAATTCTTGCATTACCTGAAACAAATCAAATGGATGTCTAATCCTTGAACCCATAAGAATTTAACTAGGCGTTCTCGCATTTTCCAAGTCTTCTCCAGGCTAACCATCTGCAAACGTTTAAACCCTCCTTCTGAAATGGCTTCCAGTTGCTGCAGCTTCTCTGCCCTCCCCTCCCTCCCCCATCCTCTCACTAAAGTTCTTGGTCCCACCTCCTCACCCTCAATAACCAGCACCACAAACGAAGCACATCAAATGGCAGCCCATCCTAAGCATGTGCTCTGTATCTCTGGCATAAGCAGAAGGCTTTTATGAAATCAAATCAATATACATTTTTTCCATTTTTTTGAATGATCATAGTAAAGATTTCCCTACCTAATCAGTCCCATGGCTCTCAAGGATTGTTAGAACCAAACTTGTGAAAAATGAACTAAAATGGATGATCATCTGTATGCTCTTGAGGGGAACATGATGAGGAGTCTTCTGTTGATCTCCAGACCACTCCTCTCCATTGGGTAAGGTAATCAAAAGTATTGGCTCTTAGTTCAGTTTACTTAGCTAGTATTTGGAAAATATGTATCTGAAAGAAAATGTAAATGTTCTTATGTATATTCATTTTTTGGCTGCAAGTAATAGAAAACCTAATAATTTCATAAACCTTAGGATACCATTGAATGCAGGTACCTAAAACTGGGTGCATGAAAAGGTCTATGCTTTTGCTTTTGTTTTCCACTCAAGGTTAGAATCTGTAATTCTGCCTCCAGAATTCTGCTTGGCATTTTCACATAACTGTGTTCAAGACTGAAAGTTCTGAAAATGTGGAGCCACCAGCAGACTTCGCCTCCTGTCTCATTAGTCAGGGTGGAGGCACCAGGCCAATCTGAGCTACAGGGAAGCAAGGAAGTGCGTTTCTGGCAAAGGGAGGTGGGATGGTCATGACAAGGCAAAGCGTCTGCTTCAGTGTGTTTAGAATGTGTAAAAATAGAGTTTTATTTTATTATAAAAGTTAATGCATAATTATTAAGAAAGTGAGAAAAAAAATTCCCCAATGCCACTACCCAAAGTCTTTTCTCAATGTACTATTTTAACACCATTCTAATCATATTGTACAGTGTGAGTTTTTTTTTTTTCACTTAACATTATTTTAAAGCTCTATGGTTTTTGAAATATAGTTATTTTGAAATAAAATAGAAACCAAAGGAGGCAGCATAGAACAGTGGAAAGAGGGCTGGCTCTGGTGTGAAGAGACCATGCGTGTGGCCCGGGTCCTGGCACTAATCCATCAGTGTATTTCCATTTCCTCAAAATAGAGAAATGTTCTACCATTAAGGACATCTACCATGTCCTTAGTTCTACCATTTCTGAGTCTTCAAGATCATGAGAACTGTATCTCTGAGACACATAAGCCATGCTGTTCAGATACTGATTCAACACAGCAGGTCAGGACCGCAAGGACAAACAGACAAGTGAACTGGAGATTACCACCATGTGAAAGTGATGCATGATATGTAATAATATAAAATATAATACGTAATATGCACTATATGACATTACCAGTTCTTCCTATTTTTCAGTGGAAGCCAGAAATCTGGATTTTCATGTGAAATTGTTTCCTTTTTAAACATGGGCACCTAGTTTGAAAAACAAAGTACTCTAGAGGCCAAACAAAACATGTCTGTTGATTGCCTGTCGGCAACTCTGGCTAAACCAGCAGCCAACTTGATCAACGCTAGTTGATACTAACTAGTTAGTGTTGATACTAACACTAACTAGTTTAACACTAGTTAAAAAGATGTACAGATGGGGGGTAAGAAGAGCTGCTAATAAGACGTTTTGGCAACACAGCAACTGGATTATTACAATCCGTCTAAAACTTCAAATGCTTATATTAATGGTGAATAAATATAATCTAGGATTTCATCATCTCTAGTTTTTTACATTGACAATATAACTACTTCCCATTGCTCATTCTGAAACACCCTTGGGTATGAACTGAGCTTTGATGTGCTCTCTTGTGTGCTATATTGGAAACAACTAAGTCAGGACCCTGCTAGGATGTCTCCTTTCATATGTGTTTTTCATGATCATGATTTTTATGGTTCAAAATCAAGTCCTGTGTCTTTTGCCTCAATCATTCAGTTTAAGGACAAAATGAAAAAGGAAATGATGAAAGTCTTAGACAGGTGTTCCCTTGAGTTAAGAACTGCCACCTCAAGCAGTTTGCTCTCTTCTCACCTTGAATGTTGCATCTTTAATCTCTCCTTTTCAGAGAGAGAATGATCAACGTCACCAGTCACTGCAGGCCTTTGCACCCAGCAATTCTATCACTCTCTGAGAGCAGTGCAGAAAGAGGATCTAATAACTTTGAACTTTTTATGTGATTTTTTACCTTTGACACAGTTGTTAATTAGAGTTCTAAAAAAGTAACAGCTCCCTACAAGAACATCAGGTTTTTAAATGATTCATCTTCTCACAGACCTTGATATTCAATCCAGGTGCAGGAATAAACAGTATAGCCCTTGGGTTCTATCCTCCGGGCTTGGAAATGCTTCAGTGAAATTCTATAGCGAAAGGCCCCTGTGCTTCCCCTGACTTTCTCTTTCTTCTACTAACTTTTTATCTCTGAAAAGCAAAGGGATTTCCTTTGGGGATTAAGCAGAGGAAACAACCTAAGGCAGCGATAGTGTTTCATTAGAATTATGAGATGCAAAATTATCCTGAAGTCAACTCAACAAGAAGTTCTTTGCCCCAGTCTTGGAAGGGTCCCCCTGTATATCCAGCAGAGAGCATCACAAGCCCTTGCCCCACTGAGGCTTCTCATCCTCTGTTCTCCTGGCGCCACGAATATCTTGGACAAACAGTGGTGGGTTTTGAGTGAGATGGAGAGGTGTCTCATCTGAATGTGATACATGACATTTTTTTTTCCTTTTTCTTTTTAAAACTTTTTACATGTATTATTTTGCTAACATGAAATCATTCTGAAATAAAGATTTAAAAACGGATAGGTGCCATTCTCATCCTGCCACGTCCTGGTTTTGAGTCACTGAAAGCAACAGAGGTCGAAGAACAAGACAGATGATTAATTTTCTTAATGATAGATCTTAGAAGCTTCTGTTCAAAGAATGAGATGCAAGTGAAGAGTTTCCTGTTCACAGAAGACCAATGTGCTACTCTACAAACTGCTCCTAGCCACACTTCTTATTCCAAACCTGGAGTCTGCAGAAGGATTAGCGAACGACGGTAAAAGAAAAGGATTTGTGTCAAAGCAGCTACACTAATGTCAGCCTGACGTATCCATCTTCTGTCAACACAAAGCTGGATAAAAAGTACATAACTTAGCTGCTATTCGAGAGTCACTAAAAATTCTTGAAATAAACAACAACATAAATCACTTTTCTATTAGATTTCTCAAATATTCACATTCTGATTTATGGCTGACATTTACTTTAAAAATGTTCAATGGTAACCTGAATGGCCAAATTTTAAGTTAACTGTGTTTTTATTAATTACTTTTGAAGTAAAACAAGCTTTTTTTTATCCTTTTGGTTAATGATTAACTTTAAAATTTTTGAAGCGCCAGCTATTTTTCACATTTCCTTATATAACTTTGTTGTATTTTCCTTTCACTTATTATGATTGCTCTTTACGTTTTTAGGGACATCCTTGGTTCATACTTTTATTGTTTTGGCTGTATCCCATCTAATTTGACATATTGCATTTCTATTTGTATTTAAAAATACTCTTCATTACATTTTGGGGTTTCTTCTCTGGTCCAAATATTATTTAGTGGAGTTTAAGTTTCCCTTTTCATATTTTCTGTGTGATTATTTTATTTTGTTATGTCTAATTTTAAGATTTACTCTCGATATATGGAATGTAGAGTTGTGACTTTATTATGTAGTGCAGAACATGGTCAACTTTTGTCTAAAATACACGTGAGCAAAAAAGCAAACTTGCTTATATTTTCACATAGTTTTTTGCACAGATGTTAAATCTGCCTTATTAATTTTGTATCACTTTGTGTCATGTGGATGAACTAAATTCTACTTCTGAACTGTTGATATTTCTAATTACATTTTGTATTTTATTTCTGTCAATTATTTCTATTCATGTACTTTATAAATTTAGAAGTTTAAGATGATTGAGTTACTTCTCCTACTGCTTTTGTTGTGAAATCTACCTTATTATGAGAAGAATCTCAAATCAGAGTCTTTATTTTTACTAGAAACATGCTTGAGATTTGACCCAAAAGAAAATGCAACTGACGGACTTTGCAAACAAAAAAGTAGTTATACACACCCTCTCCACCCCCATTAACCTCTGCCTCTTGGCAAGCCATTGACCTATTTTCCTAGTAAGCCCAGGCTACCATTGTGTTATCAGGCTGAGTCACAGTTAGGGCTTATGGAGAACAACCTGGAAATTACACCGTGTTCCTAGATTCAATGTACATTCATAAATCCTCTGGTTCATGAAGTCTAAGATCTTGTGACTTGCTAAGGCAGAATGTTGTATCAGCCATCAGGGAAAATGAAGCATATAGTGTATTGATATAATTCCACTTAAATATCTACTATAGACCCATCTGTTTTTATCATTAAAATTGCTCATGAGTTGAGCATAATTATTGGTCAGTAACCTCCAAATATTTGGATTTTTTTTTCCTCAACAGCCAAATATTTCTACCCACGAACAGACGGTTTATCTTCCAATCCTCTTGTATGGTCAAGCCAGTCAAGATGGCTGTTTCCTTGCTCTTTGTACATCCCCTCTTCCGTCAGTCCCTGCCTCACCTACATCCCACGCACGTGAATGTGCTTTCCCCTGCCCCAGCTAGTGCTTGTCCTAATCCTTAGGCCAGCACAGCTCCACTTGCTAGTTTATTAAAGGGAAACATCTACCCTCATGATGGTCATTAACCAGAGGGTCTGTGAGGGATGTGGCTCAGCTGCTGGTTTCCCCGGTAACTGATAAGCCAATCCGATGATAGTTCCCCCTATAAATGGTAGCCTCTTCCCCTCGGTAGCGAAGATTGTTGTCATGTCCTGCTTGTGGCCACACAGGGTGGGAATGTTGCTCTGGGACCTTTTGCTTTCGCGAGTAAGATCCCCTGTCCAATAACCCATGGATGTCTCTGTGGCTGTCTCTGGGCTCTTTCTTTAGTCTCCAGGCTGGGCAAGTACAGGGTTTGCAGGCCTGTGGGGTTCAGCCCAACAATTGACAAGCCACAGGAGGCCGGGGAAACTCCCGTGAGCACCATGATGTCAGGAAATAAGGACGGGGAATGGAAAGTTGTGACGGTACTCCCGGGGTGGCCGTCCACTGGTATCTGAGGCCTGAAAGTTGAGGGGGTAACCTCGGGCTGTCTGTCCACTAGCATGTGAGGCCCTGTGGCAGCTGACTACCCTGCGAGCTGTCTTTCTTTTCCATTATATTGACATACACCGCTAACCTCAGTCTCTTTCCAGTTTACAGTAGCACAGCTGAGCTCCCGGTTCATTGACTGCGTGAGGATGGCTGGTGAATACGGACAAAACGCAAGGACCTGGATTATCTACAAAATACAGGCATACCCACACCCACCATGCCTAAACAATTACAGATGCGGGCTTTAGGGATATTAACTCAGGGACAGGCTTGTGAATTGGATGTTGCCAGTTACCCAGAAGGGTTTGGTTGGGGCCTGAGGCAACAGCAAAATAATGAGTACCCTTGGGCTTCTGGTCCCAGCTATGGAAGGGGGGAGAGCAACGATATAGCGTGATGGAACAGATAGAACAGCAGCTGTGTGCCATCTACAATGCCTTACACCAGGTGGAAGACGTCCCAAAAGCCCTACCAGAGTCCCCAAGCAACACAGAACAACCACTTTACCGGCCGTGAAGTTCAGGGATGGGCCAACAAAAATAACACACTGGCTTTTCCTCCTGCCCTACAAACCCTACTGCTGCTGGGCTAACTGAAAGGATGAGTGGGTGACTTAAACAACAATTGAAATGGAAACCTGCTTTCTCCACATGTGGACCCAGGAGGCTACCTCAAGCCCTACAAACTATAACTGAACATCCCAGGAGCGGTCGTCCCAGTGCCTATGCTGTGTTAACCCAGAGGCCACTAGTCAACACAACCCAATTTCAACTGTTGACCACTGAACGATTGTCACCAACTACCACACAGGACAATAACTCGCTTTTGCCCTCGTCACAGGGTCTACCCCCAGGGGAACACCTTATAAAATGGGACTGGCAGGTAAATCCCCAATGCTTTGGGCTTGCTGCCCTGTGAGGGATAGGATTAGAAAGGGGCCTACAGATTTCACCTGTCTTCTACCCAGCCCCACCTAAGACCACTAAGGTAATTAATCCAGGCCCCCTGCTGGCGGAAGGCACCATCATATTAACCTTGGATTCTGTTGTTACACTGCCTCTCCAGTACTGGGCACCGGCTATGGGGACTGAGGGTAGACAGGCGGGATGGTACTGCAGGCCAGGAGGAAAACCACAGGCAGGGGTGGTATTATCTCAGAAGGCTGTTACTGCTTGTATTTTGCCTAGTGGTCATGATCTTCCCTGTACTGTGCCTGTTAAACATTTTACATTTGTTCCCTAGCCTGAGCAGAGGGAATCAGCTTGTGGACCAGGCGACAACAGTGGTTTCATTGAGAAATGAGTTTGATTGCTGGGTCTACGGCGAGGTGTCATTGTCATCCTCTGGACTTCCGTGAAAGGAAGCGTCTGGCTCCAAAGTCTGCCCACCTCTTAGACTCTTGATAGTCTAGCTGCTGCTGTCTGTATTGCATTTGTGGTATTTGGTTGAAGGGCACCTGTACATACCTGATCCCAGGGATATCAAGGATGAGGGGCAGACCAAGATTATAAGGAGTGTGTGGTCAGGCGCCTCAAGATGGCTGTTCTCTTGCTCTCTGTACATCCCCTGCTCGACCGATCCCTGCCTCACCTCCAACGCCTCTCGTGAAGGTGCACAGCCCCCGTTCATCACTTGCAGGCCCCTCTGATCATGTGTGCACCCCCTCTTGATCAAGTGTGCACCCCCTTTTAATCACATGAATGCCCCCTGGTTGGGGGTCCTTTGCAGGAAAAAGGCCGATTTCTCAGCCTTCTGTTAAATGTTTTGGGGTTTTGAACTCAAACACCGAGAGCTGCTCCCTCATGGGAAGGAAGCTCTCGCCAGGGCTGTGGTTCCCACCAAGACCACTGCCCAGGTGCTTGAGAATGGCCGGCTGGGTTCTGCCACATCTGGATCCCCCACTTTGGACTCATAGCAAAACCTTTTGAATGAAGCTTCTAAAGGGGAGATCGTGAGTCTCTAGACTGAAATCTTGGAGGCTAAACATCCAGAAGACCAGCTCCATCCCTGCTGGACAGGACCTTCTAAGAAATGTGACTGGAAATGGAAACCATGCTGCAGAAGAAAAACTCTGACCAAGATCATACAAACCTGGGCTGGTTCCGGACCCTGACTCGGACTTCTCGCAGAGGGCAGGTGAACACTGCTGGATATTAAGTTGCTTTTCAGAAGCTGTGAGAAAGGAATCAAGGTGAGTGGGTTTGCTGCAATGGTGGCTTTGGTCAAGTCACACTCTTCAGAAAGCCATTTCCATCACTTGCTGGGGTAGAAGAAGTATCTGTTCTTCAGTCAGTCCTGTGTTTCTAACCTCCTGGGCCCGGGAAAGAAAACTCAGTGACTAGGATTTCTTCTACTTGGGCAAAAGTAGGGAATCTCTCTAGCATTGGATCTGTCCTCCAAAACCTCTTTCTGGACCAGATCATGCTGACCCCTTGGTTGTGCTGGTCAAATTTTCAACCATCCCCCACTTTGCTGACTTCAGGTGGCACCTATCAATTAGGCTGATCACCTGTCCCCTGTCTTACCCTCGCCTAAGCCGAAACTTTGCTCTCTGCCTGTCATGGGATCCTCGGATTTAATAACAAACCAACAAACCCTGGCATCTACAACTGTCAAGGTTTGACTTGGTCCAGATATTGGAGGAACCATACTATTCCCAGCCTACGTCCCTTCCATATTTCATATTGAAGTGTTTCAGCCAAAAGGATAATGATGGAGGCACTAGAACATGTAAACAGGTGAGACACAATCTCCGCTGGACACTGTCCTAGATAAAGCCCCTAAAAATCCTAAGTTTTGATCATGGCTGGCATTCTGTGAGCCCCCTGAGGGTACATCTTATAGATTCAGTTACCGATCTTGGGCCTGCGGCTGCTCTGACACCTGGCACATAGGTGGGATTTGTTTCTTGGCATCCAAAGGTGAACTTGGAACCAGAAACCAGAAAATACTCTCAAAGGAGTGCTAACCAGTTTCATTCCTCAAGCCCTTGTCGGGTCTGTACCCCTTATCGGCAGGAAGTACGCAGAGCTGACCTCGCCCCTTTCCCTCCAGATGGAGGAATGATCCAAAGATGGGGGGACTGAAGCCTGAACCCGAGGGTTAAACCCATTCCACCTGCCCTCAGCTAATCAAAGTCGTGAAGACTTCATGTTCTCCAATGAGTACGGAGCCTAATCAGTGAGCTGTTTGCCTGAGTTACTTTCCAGGAACTTGGAGTCTCAGCTGTGTCTAGTTGGGGCTGAGCATGAGACTGGATAGGACCACAGACCCCTCCACTGGGCCTGCGCGCGTGTCCGCGGGACCCTTGTGAACGTGCGCGGGCCTAGAGCCTAGTTACGCCTGCGCAGAAGGACCCTACCCGCACGTTTTCCCAATCGCCTGTGCGCGCCCTGCGCGCGCTGCCCACGCCTCAGCCCGCCCCGCAGCTTCACCCTGATCCGTCAGTCTCCCGCCTGGGCTTTCTCGGAGGCGGGCGTCAGGCCTGTCCTCCCGGCTCCTCGCCTGACTGCCTCGTGAAGAAACCCTCTCCTCGCTTCCACCGTCTGCATCTGGGCTTGCTGTGCGTCCGGCAAAACGAACTTGGTTTGGTGACCAATTCGGAAGCCAGCGGGAGGGAGTCCAGAGGGACCTTTGCCGGAGGGTCGTGGCCCCCGGGGGCACTGAGAGCCTGCGTGTGAACACCAGTGGCGTCGGGTCCCTTGGTTCCAGCACCAGCCCCGGATTCTTCCAGGCGCCGCCAACCACCTGAGCTTGGTTTGGTTTTGCAGCGGAGAAGCGGTTTGAGTAGGAAGCCGCCTTTGGGTGAGTAACCTGGTTATGGAAACGCACCTGGCTCTAAACTGTTCCTCTGTCCTGAGCAGGTCGTGGTTGGAGGCCCCGCTGGCGGCGTTTTGGAAACAATAGGAAAGGTCTCAGCTGCTGAGGTCCTCCGTGCCTGGAGGAGAGGCTGGTCTCTGCTTTTTGGTCTTGTTTGTTCTGGTCTCACGTGTCCAGGACCCTCTATATCTGATTGGCTTGTTAAGGATTGGATATTGGAGACTGAGCTTCTTGGTGACCACAGCAAGGACCCTTAGATTTCTTTACTGCGACCATCTGGAAGCAAAGCCCCTTCAGAATGGGAGATGTTAATTCAACAACTTGCCATTCCCTCTAGGCTGCATTCTCCAAAATTGGGTACTTTGAGTTATGAATCCAGGTTGGAGACACTGTTTGAATTCTTGTTATAAAATGACAGGTTTTGGAATGAGCTAGATGCCTTCATGAATGGTAACGTGTTCTATTGGGCTCAAATTTTCCACTCCAGAATTCAGTTAGGTGACACCACCCACGTGTGTCACAGAGACGCATGCAATGGGAGAATAATTTATCTGAGTATGAGATGGAGACATCCTGGATTCTTATAGGCACGTTTAGAACAAATGCACATCATTTCTAAGAAGTCTTCTCTTCGACCATGGCTGCCTTCCCCTATAGATCCCCTTCTAGGGTCCTGACCCAGAATGCAGAGAGGCCGGGTCCCCCTGTGTGTTCCCTTCACCATAAACCATGAACATGCACATTCGTTTTGTCTTGGTGTCCCCGACAACACAACCCTTTACTCTCCAGGGGCTGGCCTGGTAAACGTACCAAAGGCATCCAGCACGTGGGTGGTCTTGCTTTTAGCATTCTGGCTGACTGTGTATTTTACCAGGAAATCATGTGTTGAGTGAATAATGATGAGGTCAAGTTTGCCTGCCTCTGTGAGAGTGAAAAGATAGAACATGTATCACTTGAGTGGGTTTATTCCACTTTGGCTTTTCCCCTGTTTAACATGTTTTCAGCATCTGTGCATTTCAGTCTCATCTCTCTCTCCCCCTTTTTCCTCCCTCCTCATCTCACTCCCAAAAGTCTCAGAATCAGTTATGACAGCTACACAGTAGGGACGGTTTCTGTTCAGGCGCTTCTTTAAGCATCAAGAGCCTTATGTTTATATGTTTCCATTATAGTATATGATGGTATTTTCAGTATTTTCTGCATTTAAAAAAATTTGTAACAGAATTGCAAACAACTGAGGGACCACTTAGGATACTGCTTAAGTAAATGTGAGTACACGGCGTGCAGCTCTTCACAAAGCATTCTTCTGGACACTGTAGGTTATCATTGCTTTTCGTTCTTTTTTAAAATTTTTATTTTATTTCTTTTTTGAAGTATAGTATATGCAATACTCTAAATCCTTTGTTGTAATTTCAGTAGTCTTCACAGCCTCTTCAACAGGACTGGATTCCATCTCAAGAAATCACATTTTTTAAAATTTATTTTTTAATTGACGTGTAGTTGATTTACAGTGTTGTGTTCATTTCTACTGTACAGCAAAGTGCTTCAGTTTTACATATATATTCTTTTTCATGTTCTTTTCCATTATACTTTATTAGAAAATATTGCATTTTGTTCTCATCACAATCCAGACAATACAATTAACGTACATAAGATTCCACAGTATTGACAGATCCTTCTCCTGAGAGTCATCGTAGTCTTTGTGTCCTTCTCTTGCTCTCCTCTCTGACCTTTTCGGAGGACACAGATAAAGAACAGAACATCACAATTACGTTTTCACCTGCTTGTGAAACCCATCCCTTGCCTTCTTACTACCCCAAACTTCAAGATGTTCATTCCGCTTGCTTCCTTCTAGGTTTCTTTTCCTTTGCTTTGGTGGCGGGGGCGGGGGGAACCTTAGACTGTTTTCTTCAACATACCCTTTTACCTTTCTATCTGTGCAGTTGCCCACTGTAGGGAAGAGGAGATGAATGTCTGTCAGATGATGATCCAAAATTCCTCGCTCACTCTCACCGACCTGAGCTGACTGATAATCACCAGGAGATACTTTTCATCATCCTCACCTAGGTACTCAGTCTGTCCTGCTTAGTGCATTTTCCAGATATCTTGTCTTACGATCCTAACTCCACACAAGTGGAGTTTGCCCCAAGGCATCTCCATCTACAGTAAATTTATCATCTCAGCTGATAATGATTCAGATAATGTCTGCAGGTCCATGAACACAGACTACTCTGCATTTATGTATAACTTCTTAAATCAGAGATTTCTAGTTTTCCAGATGTAGATCTTATAAATATTTTATTAGATTTATGCCTAAATATTTAAATTGATTTGGTGATAATGTAATTTTTTTCTATTTCAAATTCAAATTGTTCATTGCTGGCATCTAGGTAAGCTATTTACTTTTGGCATATTGATTTTACATCCTGCAACCTGGCTATTGTCATTTATTATAGAAATATTTTATCAACTTTTTAGGATTTTCTACATAAACAGTTATGTCACCTGCACATAAAGACAGTTTTATTTTTCTTTTCAAATTCTAAACATTTCATCTCCTTTATTTTATTGTCCTAGGTAGGTTTCTAGCACGTTGTTGAATAGGACGTCCTTGTCTTGTTCCTGATCTTAGGCTGAAATCATGCACTTTCTCAGTATTAAATATGCTGTTAGATTTAGCCTTTTTATAGATATTTACTATCAAGCTGAAAATTCTCCCTCTATTAATAGTTCACTGTGATATTTTTCATGAATTTTTACTTTTTTCCAGGTGCTATTTTCTGCATCAGTGATAGGATTATATAGTTTTCTTCTGCAGCCTGCTGATGTGATGGGTTACTTTGATTGAATTTTGGATGTTTACCACTCTTACATACCTGTAATACATCCCCTTTGGTCATGATGTATAAATCTATCTATCTATACAGATGTATACATACACACATATATAATTTTTGTAAGTATTATGCTGAGGGTATTTGCATATACAGTTATAAGAAATATTGATCTGTAGGGTTTTTTCTTATAATTTCTTTATCTAATTTTTGTATTAGAGTAAACCCAGACATATAGAATGAGTTAGGAAGTGATTCCTCTGCTTCTCTTTTATGGAAAAGCTTACAGATCTTTGGCATTTTTATTCATTAAATGTTTAGTAGAATTTGCCAGTGAACCTATTGAGGCATGCTGCTTTCTTTTATTCTGAAAATTTATTAATTATTAATTTGATTTCTTTAATAGTGATAGGCCCATTCAGATTTTATATTTCATCTTGTAAAAGTTTTGGTAGTTTGTGTCTTTCATGAAATTGGTCCAGTTCATCTAAGTTACCAAATCTGTGAGCATAGAAGTGTTTGTAGTATTTCTTAACACAGATTGTATTATTATTAATATTGTTCTTATCATTACTCTTGGTTTTGCCTTTCAGCATGCTTTGTAATTTTGTTTTTGTTGTTGAAAGCCCCATGTTTTGTATCAGGTAATAGGAAGTAAAACCAACAAGACTTTTGTGTGAGGGTTTATGACAATCTGGCTGGTAGTTGTGCTATAATTAATATTTGTGGGTTTCAAATTCCACTCAGGTCTCTTGACTTTGATCTTCCTTAATTACTCCTCCTCAAAGAGAAACTGCATCTTGAAATTCTTTCTGTGGGATCCACTGTTTTTATATCCGACTCTACTGGTGTGATGCTGAGGTATGGGGAAGGGAATGCATTTTATAATATTATGACCAAATCAGTATTCATGTGGCTTTGTGTCTTTGGACTGAGACTTTCACAAGTGTTTCTCCAGTCAAATATGAAGCGTGGAATATGTAGATGGCCTTCCTTCAGCTGGGTTAAGACTCTGGCAAAATACTTTTTTCCTGGAGTGTAAGCTTTTATCATGGAAAACGCAGTGGCCATATTTCATGATAGTTTCTCTTCCTCACTCTTGAGAGAGCCACAGTGGGAAGTTTCTTGGTTTTCACTGTGAAAACCCGGTAGGGTTCCTGGAGACACAACCTATGGAGATGTGTGGACACCTGACTTTAGTTACCAGGATGTTTTCCTTCTCAAAGTCCACACTCCACCTCCAAGAATTTGACAAAATTACCATTGAATCTGAGCTACCCTGTGATGGCTCCAGAAGCTTTTGCTTCAGGTTGGCAAGTCTCATCTGTGACTCTGTAGACATCTGTCCCTCCAGAATTTGATGAATCTGTTTGCCCTTAGACCTCAGTTCTCGAATGCGTCCAAGAAAAGCTGATCTTTTTCATTTTGTTCATTTCCTTCTTCTAGGGACCTGAGTGATGACTTATAAACTTTACATGTGTAGCTGATATGAAAAGTCCTAGAAGTTTGTTTGATATGTCTTCCAAAATAAATGTACTTCCCTCAGATTTAACAATGTTAAAATATAGTTTCCCTCTAACATACTTAGGAATTACACCTCTAAAAGAGTGTGCATTTATCACGGTATCCATCCAGAAGATACAGATTTAAATTTAATAAAATTTTAACAACAAGGACCTATTTTGATCTTCACTATACCAGTAGCATTTATTGAATGGCACCACCTAACACCATACTCATATGATATTCCTGATTTTTCTGCCCTCAAAAATTGACTGTTCTTTCAAATCATTATCTTGAACTATCCTTTCAGTAACTTTCTCAGATTACGTAATACTTGGGAGGGAGTTCTGTACATAATGTAGCCAGTTTGCTCTAGAATTTACACATGCGTTTAAAGGTGGTCCAAATTAATAGTTAAAATAGATGGGGCTACTTGAGGTGAAATATAAGAACAAATGTCTGAGGAGAAAAGACAGTACATTTGGCAAGTGTTATAATAGTATGAGGCAGGTACTCCCTTAATCAATGACATAAATAATGTGTTGAACTATTTGACAGGCCGTAGTGCCATTTATAGATGTAGAGATGATGAAGACAGTCTTGAGAGACAAGGAAAAGATATTCAAAACAAAACAATGTTACAAGCCGACACTCTAAGTGCAAGGTTGCTAGGCAATGGGGTACACACGTGTGCTAAGTCAACTGCTCTAACTTCCACAAATTGCTAGAGCAGGAAATTTAAATCATTTAATAGTATTTCTGGAAAGTTGAAAATTCCCACTTGTGGAGTTTTAAAGAGACTGGCAAGGAGTTAAGCCTTTTATTATTTGTATAGTTCAGAGAAAACTGGTTTTACACAAGAGGGCAGCATGAACAGATGAGCTCTAACAATGCTGTCTCATCTCCAAGTGCAGGATGGAAGGTGGAAATAGGAAGTGCTATCATCAAAATCCAGGGGAAATCTCTGGGAGCAATGCAGACCAGAGACGTTCTCAAAGGTCTTGAAGTCAGAGGTTGTAGACGTGAAGAAGAAAGCACACAGCCCCATCATCAGAACAAACGTGAAGAGTAATTCCGGCAATTTGGACACTAAAAAACCTCAGGCCATACCGGATCTCCTAGTGAATGGCATTAAGACTCATAAGGGCGCTATGCACTGAATCAATTCTTGCACAAAAAGAATGTGGAAAGAGCAGAGAAACCCACCAATACCTTGGGAGTTCAAAGAAAAGTTCCCTCTACTCTGTCTACAGGTCCAGTTTTGCAGAGGGTAGTTCCAAAAGCCAGATAATATCTTTTCCTGGCATATTTGTATACCTTTGTGTTTATTAAATAGTTTCTTGCCCAGTAATTTACCTCCAGGAAATCATTTTATTTACCCTTGCCCAAGAATTGAGCCTAAAGAAAATTCACCCTCAGGAAGAGACAGTGATGGTTGTTTGATGAAAAATTTCCCAGTCAGATGAATATAATTCCCCAAAGTACCCACACAATGGCCTCTGCTTTGATGATGCATCATAGTTGGGAAACTTTTTTTGAAGAGGGAGTAATTTAATTAATTAATTTTATATTGAGATATAGTTGACTTAGAATGTTGTTTCTGGTGTACAGCAAAGTGATTGTTATACATATATATCTCTATATACATATTCTTTTTCAGATTCTTTTCCCTTATAGGTTATTACAAGATACTGAGTATAGTTCCCTGTGCTATACAGTAGGACCTTGTTGTATGTCTATTTTGTATGTAGTAGTGTGTATCTGTTAATCCCAAACTCCAAATTTATCCCTCTCCCACCCCTTTTCCCTCTGGTAACTGTAATTTTGTTTTTTATGTCTGTGAGTCTCTCTCTGTTTTAAAAATAAATTCATTTGTATTGTTTTTTAGATTCCACATATAAGTAATATGTCTTTGTCTGACTTACTTCACTTAGTATGATAATCTCTAGGTCCATCCATGTTGCTGCAAATGGCATTATTTCATTCTTTTTCATGGCTGAGTAGTATTCCATTACACACACACACACACACACACACACACACACACACACACACACACACACACACACACACACACACACACACATACACACACACACACACATCTTCTTTGTCCATTCAGATGTCAATGAACATTTAGGTTGCTTCCATGTCTTGGCTTGAATTCTGACCTTTCTGAAAGTTTTAGCTGAATAGGTTTAGCCTTATTTTCACTCTATAACTGGAGTCTCCCTTTTACTCCATAAAAAACCAACAATGATTATTTAATCTGTTTGCCTTCTTTTTATCTACTTCTCTTTGCTTTCTAGCTTAGGTGACTTTAACGTACTGTGCTATATTTTACCCCTGTGATCTTGTGTTGTTAAATACATGAAATAAAAAATGAAGTCCAGAGCATCTCATCCCCCCTCACCTCCATCATTTGTGCAAAACCAGTGTGGAGATA
This sequence comes from Balaenoptera ricei, assembly GCF_028023285.1. NCBI lineage: Eukaryota > Metazoa > Chordata > Mammalia > Artiodactyla > Balaenopteridae > Balaenoptera > Balaenoptera ricei. Next base: position 75,817,170 of record NC_082648.1, read on the forward strand.
CACTCTCACTGTTCCCAAATACAGACTCCATCTACCGTTCTCTTTTTGGGTCCTGTTGAGCAGGTTTCTTCCTGGTACCATGCCTTACAGGCACCCTCACCTAGAATAAACACGTTACCTTGAGACTTATTTAATAAGGCTTGATTATATCCTAGAGCTCTTACTGGGCTTCTTTTTTCAAACTTGAATGGATTCATGAAAACCCCTACTGTAAATCTCTCAGTTGTCAATTTTTCCCCCAAGTTGTTTTTTTTCTCCTTCTGATATATTACATTCAGGTTCTTCTTTGATGTAGTAATCACCTGACTATGTCTCTTTTATATCAGGAAGCTTTATTGAGAAATAAATTACATGTCATAGAATGCAGATTTTCACTGTAAAAATCAATCAGTATTACCATGTGTGTACAATGTAGCACACAACCCTTCAGATATATAATACACCATCACCCAGAAAGTTCCCTCATTCCCCTCCTCAGAAGAAATCATTGATCAGATTCCTATAGTTTTGCCTACTCTACATCTTCATAAAACTGGAATGCACAGTATCTACTCCTTTGTCTCATTCTTCATAATTTTAGAATTTTTTATATTGCTGTTTATCAGTAGTTCTTTTCCTTTTTATTATTGAGTCTCACTGTGTGGTTTTTTGTTGTTGTTTTTTACTCACCTGTACATAGTTGCCTGGCATATTTCTAGTTTGCAGCTATTATGAATAAATCTGCTATCAATATTCTTGTGTAACGCTTCTTGAAGACATGCATTTTTCTCTTTCCGGGTTACATACATATCCAGGGGAATTGCTGGTTTATTGAAGTTGTATATATTTAACTTTTAAGACACAGGCTGACAGTTTTCCAGAGTGTTTGTACCATTTTAAACACATGCTCACCAACATTTGGTGTGGCAGTTTCCTTCCAATTCTAGCTATTTTACTGTGCACTAATGACATCTAATTTTGGTTTTATATTGTATTTCCCTAATCCTAATGATGTTGAGGGCATTTTAACGTGCTTATCATTCACTTGTTTAGCTCTTTCTGAGAAGAATACTTAATTTTGCAGCAGCATAATTTAATCATTTTCCTTTTATGGTTAGTGCTTACATTTTAAATCAGTTTGAATTGATTTGTATGCATCATTGGAGGTGGGGGGTTGAAGTTCATTTTTACCCATACGGGAATCGAAGTATTTCACCAACACTCACTGTAAATATTTTCCTTTCCCACTGAATTTCTTCATCACTTTTGTTTACAAAAAGTCTACATATATGCAAGTCAACTTCTAGACTGTTTTCTCCCTTTAATCTGTCTTCTTTGGCTACTATCACATTTTCCCTTATTTTTCCTTTTTTCCCCCAGTTTTTTTTTATTGTGGTAAAATACATATAACATAGAAGGTACTGTATATTCATAATGTTGTACAACCATCACCAAGCACCCATCTCCTGAACGCTTTTCCTGCTGTAAAACTGCCCATCTCCTCTTCCTCCAATCCCTGACAACCAACATTTTACTTTCTGAGTTTATGATTTTGACACTTTAAATACCTCATATTAGTGGAATCACACTTTGATATCAGTAGATATAGGACAAATCTTGATATAGTGCAAATCCTCTACTTTTTCTTCTTTTATTACAGGCATTATAATACAGAAGTTATATCATTATATATAATATACATAACTAATAGTAGTAGATAAATAATATGTATTCATGATATAATTAATACTAATTTAATATTTATAATTGGTATCAATATGATTAATTATGTATGATATGTATACACTATATAATTTCTGGAACATAATGCCTGGAATAGACAAAAGAGAAGAAAAAAATATATTTGTATTTTTTTTTTAAACATCTTTATTGAAGTATAATTGCCTTACAATGGTGTGTTAGCTTGTGCTTTATAACAAAGTGAATCAGTTATACATATATAATATGTTCCCATATCTCTTCCCTCTTGCATCTCCCTCCCTCCCACCCTCCCCATCCCACCCCTCTAGGTGGTCACAAAGCACTGAGCTGATCTCCCTGTGATATGCGGCTGCTTCCAACTAGCTATCTATCTTACATTTGGTAGTGTATATATGTCCATGACACTCTCTCACCCTGTCACATCTCACCCCACCCCCTCCCCATATCCTCAAGTCCATTCTCTAGTAGGTCTGTGTCTTTATTCCCGTCTTGCCACTAGGTTCTTCACGGCCTTTTTTTTTTTTTTTTTCCTTAGATTCCGTATATATGTGTTAGCATACTGTATTTGTTTTTCTCTTTCTGACTTACTTCACTCTGTATGACAGACTCTAACTCCATCCACCTCATTACAAATACCTCCATTTCATTTCTTTTTATGGCTGAGTAATATTCCATTGTATATATGTGCCACATCTTCTTTATCCATTCATCTGTCGATGGACGTTTAGGTTGCTTCCATGTCCTGGCTATTGTAAATAGAGCTGCAATGAACATTTTGGTACATGACTCTTTTTGAACTATGGTTTTCTCAGGGTATATGCCCAGTAGTGGGATTGCTGGATCGTATGGTAGTTCTATTTGTAGTTTTTTAAGGAACCTCCATACTGTTCTCCATAGTGGCTGTATCAATTTACATTCCCACCAACAGTGCAAGAGTGTTCCCTTTCCTCCACACCCTCTCCAGCATTTATTGTTTCTAGATTTTTTGATGATGGCCATTCTGACCAGTGTGAGATGATATCTCATTGTAGTTTTGATTTGCATTTCTCTAATGATTAATGATGTTGAGCATTCTTTCATGTGTCTGTTGGCAATCTGTATATCTTCTCTGGAGAAATGTCTATTTAGGTCTTCTGCCCATTTTTGGATTGGGTTGTTCGTTTTTTTGTTATTGAGCTGCATGAGCTGCTTGTAAATCTTGGAGATTAATCCTTTGTCAGTTGCTTCATTTGCAAATATTTTCTCCCATTCTGATGGTTGTCTTTTGGTCTTGTTTATGGTTTCCTTTGCTGTGCAAAAGCTTTTAAGTTTCATTAGGTCCCATTTGTTTATTTGTGTTCTTATTTCCATTTCTCTGGGAGCTGGGTCAAAAAGAATCTTGCTGTGATGTATGTCATAGAGTGTTCTGCCTATGTTTTCCTCTAACAGTTTGATAGTGTCTGGCCTTACACTTAGGTCTTTAATCCATTTTGAGTTTATTTTTGTGTATGGTGTCAGGGAGTGTTCTAATTTCATACTTTTACATGTATCTGTCCAATTTTCCCAGCACCACTTATTGAAGAGGCTGTCTTTTCTCCACTGTATATGCTTGCCTCCTTTATCAAAGATAAGGTGACCATATGTGCGTGGGTTTATCTCTGGGCTTTCTATCCTGTTCCATTGATCTATGTTTCTGTTTTTGTGCCAGTACCAAACTGTCTTGATTACTGTAGCTTTGTAGTATAGTCTGAAGTCAGGGAGCCTGATTCCCCCAGCTCCATTTTTCGTTCTCAAGATTGCTTTGGCTATTCGGGGTCTTTTGTGTTTCCATACAAATTGTGAAATTTTTTGTTCTAGTTCTGTGAAAAATGCCAGTGGTAGTTTGATAGGGATTGCATTGAATCTGTAGATTGCTTTGGGTAGTATAGTCATTTTCACAATGTTGATTCTTCCAGTCCAGGAACATGGTATATCTCTCCATCTGTTTGTATCATCTTTAATTTCTTTCATCAGTGTCCTATAATTTTCTGCATACAGGTCTTTTGTCTCCTTAGGTAGGTTTATTCCTAGATATTTTATTCTTTTTGTTGCAATGGTAAACGGGAGTGTTTTCTTAATTTCACTTTCAGATTTTTCATCATTAGTGTATAGAAATGCAAGCGATTTCTGTGCATTAATTTTGTATCCTGCTACTTTACCAAATTCATTGATTAGCTCTAGGAGTTTTCTGGTAGCATCTTTAGGATTCTCTATGTATAGTATCATGTCATCTGCAAACAGTGACAGCTTTACTTCTTCTTTTCCGATTTGGATTCCTTTTATTTCTTTGTCTTCTCTGATTGCTGTGGCTAACACTTCCAAAGCTATGCTGAATAATAGTGGTGAGAGTGGGCAACCTTGTCTTGTTCCTGATCTTAGTGGAAATGGTTTCAGTTTTTCACCATTGAGGACAATGTTGGCTGTGGGTTTGTCATATATGGCCTTTATTGTGTTGAGGAAAGTTCCCTCTATGCCTACTTTCTGCAGGGCTTTTATCATAAATGAGTGTTGAATTTTGTCGAAAGCTTTCTCTGCATCTATTGAGATGATCATATGGTTTTTCTCCTTCAATTTGTTAATATGATGTATCATGTTGATTGATTTGCGTATATTGGAGAATCCTTGCATTCCTGGAATAAACCCCACTTGATCATGGTGTATGATCCTTTTAATGTGCTGTTGGATTCTGTTTGCTAGTATTTTGTTGACGATTTTTGCATCTATGTTCATCAGTGATATTGGCCTGTAGTTTTCTTTCTTTGTGACATCTTTGTCTGGTTTTGGTATCAGGGTGATGGTGGCCTTGTAAAATGAGTTTGGGAGTGTTCCTCCCTCTGCTATATTTTGGAAGAGTTTGAGAAGGATAGGTGTTAGCTCTTCTCTAAATGTTTGATAGAATTCACCTGTGAAGCCATCTGGTCCTAGGCTTTTGTTTGTTGGAAGGTTTTTAATCACAGTTTCAATTTAAGTGCTTGGAATTGGTCTGTTCATATTTTCTATTTCTTCCTGGTTCAGTCTCAGCAGGTTGTGCATTTCTAAGAATCTGTCCATTTCTTCCAGGTTGTCCATTTTATTGGCATAGAGTTGCTTGTAGTAATCTCTCATGATCGTTTGTATTTCTTCAGTGTCAGTGGTTACTTCTCCTTTTTCATTTCTAATTCTATTGATTTGAGTCTTCTCCCTTTTTCTCTTGATGAGTCTGGCTAATGGTTTATCAATTTTGTTTATCTTCTCAAAGAACCAGCTTTTAGTTTCATTGATTTTTGCTATTGTTTCCTTCATTTCTTTTTCATTTATTTCTGACCTGATCTTTATGATTTCTTTCCTTCTGCTAGCTTTGGGGTTTTTTTTGTTCTTCTTTCTCTAATTGCTTCAGGTGCAAGGTTAGGTTGTTTATTCGAGATGTTTCCTGTTTCTTGAGGTAGGCTTGTATTGCTATAAACTTCCCTCTTAGCACTGCTTTTGCTGCGTCCCATAGGTTTTGGGTCGTCGTATCTCCATTGTCATTTGTTTCTAGGTATTTTTTGATTTCCCCTTTGATTTCTTCAGTGATCACTTCGTTATTAAGTAGTGTATTGTGTAGCCTCCATGTGTTTGTATTTTTTACAGATCTTTTCCTGTAATTGATATCTAGTCTCATAGCGTTGTGGTCGGAAAAGATACTTGATACGATTTCAATTTTCTTAAATTTACCAGGGCTTGATTTGTGACCCAAGATATGATCTATCCTGGAGAATGTTCCATGAGCAGTTGAGAAAAATGTGTATTCTGTTGTTTTTGGGTGGAATGTCCTATAAATATCAATTAAGTCCATCTTGTTTAATGTATCATTTAAAGCTTGTGTTTCCTTATTTTTTTTCATTTTGGATGATCTGTCCATTGGTGAAAGTGGGGTGTTAAAGTCCCCTACTATGATTGTGTTGCTGTCGATTTCCCCTTTTATGGCTGTTAGTATTTGCCTTATGTATTGAGGTGCTCCTATGTTGGGTGCATAAATATTTACAATTGTTATACCTTCCTCTTGGATCGATCCCTTGATCATTATATAGTGTCCTTCTTTGTCTCTTGTAATAGTCTTTATTTTAAAGTCTATTTTGTCTGATATGAGCCTTGCTACTCCAGCTTTCTTTTGATTTCCATTTGCATGGAATATCTTTTTCCATCCCCTCACTTTCAGTCTGTAATTTAGCTCTGACCATAGTCCCCACATTGGATATCTAAGTTCACAGCATTTGAAATATTTAATAGATTATAAATGCATTTTGACTGCCTTGTCTTAATTCTTAATATTAGGTTAAATAAAAATCTGACGCAAATACACTTTTATGTAAGCAGCACAGAATGAAGTGACAGAAAGTGTTTGTATCTCCCAATATTTCCCTGTTTCTCATTGCAGTCACCACTCCCACCCACCCAGCAGCAGGCAAACAAACCCTGATCTAATTTTATCACTCTCAGTCAGATTTATGTTTCTCTCATTTCATATGAATGGATCATATATCGTGTTCTCTTTTGTTTCTGGCTTACTTCGTGCAGCATAATGTTTTAGAGATTTTTGAATGTAATCCTGTGGTTCAGGAGTTGTCCTATTATGTTTTGACACATAAATGACTATTTTTAGAGGAGTTCTAGGTTTACAGAAGAGTTGAGCAGAAAGTAGAGTCCCTGTACACCCCTCTCCTCTTGACAGTTTATCAGCATCTTGCATTAGTGGTGTCTGTTTGATACAATTGATGAACCCACATTGATAACACCCTTGAAAATCCTCCGTTTACATTAGGATTCACTCTTTGTGTTGTACAGTGTTTGGGATGTTGAAAAATGCTTAACATCATTTAGCCAACATTAAAGCACCAAACAGAATAGCTTTACTGTCTCTAAAAATTCCCTGTGCTCCACTTATTCCTTCCTCCCTCCACCTAAGCCCCTGGAAACCCCTGGGGTTTTGTTTTTTTTATTTTTTTTTATTTTTTACTCTCTGTGCTTTTTCCAGAACGTCAGGGTTAGAATCATACGGTGTGTAGCCTTTTCAGATGGGCATCTTTCACTTAGTGATATGCATTTACGTTTCCTCCATATCTTTTTATGACTTGATAGCTCATTTCTTTTTTTTTTTTATTTTTTATTTTTAAGGAATTTAATAGTGTTTTGGAGGGGTTTTTCCCCCCAGCTGGAAGAAATAATTGAAAGCTTGAGAAAACAATAATCAATAACATTAAAGGCAAGTAAAGAATCTCATAGTTTTCTGGACACATTGCCCTCTCTAGTGTCAAGCAGAGAAAAAAAGAGAGGATTTGTTTTCAAAAAAGGATAGCTCATTTCTTTTTAACACTGAATAATATTCCATTGTCTGGGTGGACCACAGTTTATTAATCAATTCATCTACTGAAGGACATCTTGTTGGCTTCCAAGTTTTGGCAGTTATGAATAAAGACGTGCTATAATCATTCATGTGTGGGTTATTGTGTGGACATACATTTTCAGTTTATTTAGGTAAATACCAAGGATAATTGATTGTTGGACTGCATGGTAATTATATGTTTATTTTTGTAAGAAACTGTCAAACTGTCTTGCAAAGTGGCTGCACCATTCTGCGTTCCTATCGATGAGTTCCTGTTGCTTCACATCCTTACCAGCATTGGTGTTGTCAGTGTCTGTATTTTAGCCATTCTAATAGGTGTGCAGTGGTCTCTCCTTGTTTTAATTTGCAGTTTCCTAATGACCTATGATGTTGAAGATCCTTTTGTATGCTTATTGAGCCTAAGTATATCTTCTTTGGATATTTTCAGTTGGGTTTTTGTTTTTATATTGCTGGGCTTCAATTGTTTTATGTATATTTTAGATTGGATTCCTTTATTAGATAAGCACTTTGAAAATATTTTCTCTAGTTTGTGTCTTATTTTTCCATTGTCTTAACTGTGCCTCTTGCAGAGCAGAAGTTAATTTTTAATGAAGTTCAGTGTATCTTTTTTCTTTCATAAATTGGGATTTTGGTGTAATATCTACAAATTTACCAGAAACCTAAGATCATCTAGATTTTCTCCTGAATCTTGATAATTCTTCATTTTTTCATTAACTTTAGGAATAATTTCTATTTTTGGCATACACATATTACATATTTTACTAACCGTATCCTAAATATTTCATGCTCCCCACTGCTTTTAAGCATTTCATTTTGTTTTAAAATTCAATTCCAAATGTTTTATAACATATGTAAAAATTAGTTTTGTTTCTTTAACTTGTTCCCTGGAACCTTACTAAACTTACTTGTCTTGTTCCTGTTGTTTATTTTGTAGGTAATTTGGTATATTCTTTATAAATTATCATGTTGTGTGTGACCAAGGAAAGTTTTATGTCTTTCTTTTGAACCTGCGTTTCTTTTTTTTTTTTCCCTTTTTTCTCCATTTTGATACTGCTAGCAGGTCCAGTAAAATGTTAACTAGAAGTTAAAGATACAGATATCTTTTATTTTGTTCTTGATCAATGGACTTAATCTTTCACCATTAAGTTTAAATGTTATATGTATGTTTTTATTTTATGCCTTCATAAAGTTCATAACACTTTTCAAATTCCTAGTTTCCTGATAATTTTTATAGTTAATATATTAAATTCTGTCAAGTGTTTTTTCTTTATCTATTGAGATGATTATAGAAAATGGTATGAGATTGCTAGGGCTGCCATAACAAAGTACCACAGACTGGGCAACTTAAACAACAGACATGTATTTTCTCACATTCCTGGAGGCTGTAGGTCCAAGATCCAGGTGTTGGCAGGGCTGGTTTCTTCCAAGCCTCTCTCCTTGACTTGACCTTCTCTCTGTGTCCTCACATAGCCTTTCCTCTGTCCTCATGAATCCCTGGTGTCTCTTTGTGTATCCAAATTTTCTCTTCTTATAAGGACACCACTCAGATTGGAGTAGGACCCCTCCAATGACCTCATTGTACCTAATTACCTCTTTAAAGGCCCCATCTCCAAATATGGTCACATTCTGATGTACATTCTGGGCCTTAGGGCTTCAACATAGGAAATTGTGGGGGGGACATATTTCAACCTATAACACTAATTTCCTCCTGGATATAGATCTGTATAATATATACTTATATTTTATGTTTACCTATGTAGAAACCTTTACGAATAGTCTGTGTGTCTTTAATTCTTAATGAGCATTCAAGTTACCATCTGCTATTACTTCTCAGCTGCAAACTTCTTTTAGTCTATCTTCTGAAGCAAGTATGCTAGTAATCAATTCTCTAAGTCTACCTGTGAAGACATTTATTTGGCCTCCTTGTTGGAAGAATAGTTTTGTTGGATATAGGGTTTTTGTTGGGTCTTTTTCCTCTCTTCCAGCACTTTGAATATGTCATCCCACTGTTTTCTAAACCCCATCACATCTGATCAAAAGTAAGCTGTTAATCATTTTGAGGTTCCTGTACTTGGTGGATCATTTTTCTCTTGCCAGTTTTAAAGATTGTCCCTTTATCTTTGGCTTTTGACAATCTTCCTATGATGTATCTAGATGTGAATGTCTTTATATTTGTTCTACTTGGACTTTCTTGAGCTTTTTGGAAGTATAAGTTAGTTTTTTTGTTGTTTGTTTTCCCATCGAACTTGGGACATGTTCAGCCAATACAATTTCAAATTAAATTTGTGCTTTTTTTCTCTCTCTTTGCCTTCTACAACTCCCATTATATGTCTTAGTAATAGTGGAATTCTATAGGTCTCTGAGACTCTGTTAATTTTCCTTATTCTTTATTCTTACTGTTCCTCAGCAAGAATAATAACTACTGACCTAGCTTCAGATTCACTGATTTATTCTTCCTTCAGGTCAAATCTATAGCCTAGGCATGCTAGTAAATTTTTCTTTTATTTTATAACTTTTAATTCCAGAGCTTCAATTTCTTTCTTTTTTTAAAGGAAGTTTTCTCTCTTTATCAAAAGCCTTTTTTTGTGGTGTTTTATTGTCATTATACTCTAATTTTAAAAAATTTTTTCTTATTTGAACATATGTATAATAGCTGATTTTAAGTATTTTTTCACTAAGGCCAATATCTGGCCCTTTCCATTATTTTCTTTATATTTATAGGCTATCCTTTCCTCTTTGTTTTTCTGTCTAATAAATTATTTTGTTGAAAAATTGGATGTTGTAGATCATTATAGTGTAAGAAATTTGAATTTTGATTTTTCCCTGCAGCTGTTGTTTCTATTTTTTGTTTTATTATTATTATTTTTTTGAATGAGGGGCTCAGAAAACTTTATTTTTCATTTAGTGACTTACTGTAATAAACTTATAGAGTCTCTATTCCCTGCAGGTGCAGCCACTAAAGCCTCTACTCAGTTTTTGGTTTTTATTTTTTAATTCTTGTTTTCATTTTTTAGGCTGGTTTCCTAGGGGTCAGCCCTGAGTCAGCATAGCTTAGTAGTCAACCACAAATTGTTCAGTTTTCTTTAAACAACTCCAGTCAACAAGGCACAAACATCTTGCCCTAGGAGACCTGCGTGTGGGTTGCAACATGCATTCAAAGTGCATGCAGTTTACAATCAGCCCTGAGCAAGTGGGTAACCAATGCCCTCTTCTGTCTTTCCTGGCCCTACTGCAGCCCTGCATATGCACAGCCTTCCAAATCCCCAGGAATACACCAAAGGTTTCCAGAGTTGTCTAGGACTATTTCATCTTTCCCATTCCCCTTAAATTTTTGCCTAATCTCTTGCCTGGTCCAGCAGTATAATCATTTTGGGTTGCCATGATGCTCTTTTTTCCCCCCATCATTTGCCATCAATCAACTACTATAGATTTTGACAACATCCCTGATATGGGACTTTTATGCACAGCTGCAAATAAGTCAGCCCACTCCATCAGCAGCAAGGCTGCTGGTCTTCAGGGATGGGGCAGGGCAGTAAGCATCCCCAAGTCAGACAGCACAGACGCTGTGCTTTTTTTTTTTTTTTTTTACCAACATTCAGTACTTTTTCTTGAGTAAATATTTTTCATATTTGTTGTACTCCTTTAATTAATTTCCAGAACTTAAAATAGTTGTCTTTGATAATTTCATAGTTTCATGAGTTTCATAGTTTTTTTGTTGGAGGAGAGAATTTTCTGAGTTCTTCATTCCATCCTTCCAGAAGTCCTATACGAACCTTTGGGTTTTTGTCAACTGAAGCTGCTCACTTAGCCCATCCCATTGGTGGATTTTGGTTAAGAAAATGATGATCTCCTACATGCTAAGCATTTTGTTCATTTCTAGTGAATAATTGGGAATTCTATCTACCTAAAAATAGACCCTGACTTTATGTGGGTATCCTGGTGCTATGGTCCTCTAATCATAATGGGTTCTGTGTAGCATTAGGGCTTCATGAATTACAGGTGCAAGTATTTGTCTTGCATCTTAATCAGATTCTCTTCCTATGGCTTAGCATCTTATCAGATTTCTGAGACACAAGGATAAAAAGTAAAAGAATGACTGATATGCAGACAATATGAAAATTCTAAAATAAATTATGAAGAATGAGAAAAAGGAATAGATACTGTGGACTCCAGTTTTATGAAGATGGAGATTAGGCAGAACTATAGAAATCTGATCAATGATTTCCTGGGGAGGGGAATGAGGGACCTTTCTGGGTGATGGTGTATTCTATATCTTGATGGGTTGTGGGCTACACTGTACACACATGGTAATACTGATTGATTTTTACAGTGAAAATCTGCAGTCTATGACATGTAAATTATTTCTCAATAAAGCACTCTGAAATAATTAATATATTCAGGTGATTACTACATCAAAGAAGAACCTGAATGTAATACATCAGAAGTAGAAAAAAAAATTGGGGGAAAAATTGATGACTGAGAGACTTAGAATAGGTGTTTTGATGAATCCATTCACGTTTGAAAGGAGAAGACCAGGTAGATCTCTAGAATATAATAAAGCCTTACTAAATGAGTTTCAAGGTAACACATTTATTTTAGGTGAGGGTGTCTGTCAGGCATAGGACCAGGAAGAAACATAATCACAGGACCCAAAAAGAACAATGGTAGATAGAGTCTGCAGGTTGGAACAATGAGAGTATATCTCCACCATGGCCGTGCACAAATGATGGAGGTGAGGGGTATGAGATGCTCTGGATTTTGTTTATTTTTTATTTCATGTGTTTGACAACAGGAGATCACAGGGATAAAATATAGCACAGTACGTTAAAGTCATCTAAGCTGGAAAGCAAAGAGAAATAGGTAAAAAGAAGGCAATCAGATTAACTAATCATTGTTGGTCCTTCATGGAGTAAAGAAAGTAAGACTCCAGTTTTAGCTAGTGAAAATACAGCTAAACCCATTCAGCTAAAACTTTCAGAAAGGTCAGAATTCAAACCAAGACAGGGAAGCAACCTAAATGTCCACTGACAGATGAATAGATAAAGCAGATGTGGTATATATATACAATGGAATATTACTCAGCCATAAAAAGAATGAAATATTGCCATTTGCAGCAACATGAATAGACCTAGAGATTATCATCCTAAGTGAAGTCAGAAAGAGAAAGACAAATATATCACTTGTATGTGGAATCTAAAGAATAATACAAATGAACTTATTTATAAAAGAGAAAGAGACACACAGACATAGCAAACAAATTTATAGTTATCAGAAGGGAAAGGGGGTGGGGGAGGGATAAATTAGGAGTGTGGGATTAACAGATACAAACTACTATATATAAAATAGACAAACAACAAGGACCTACTGTATAGCACAGGGAACTCTACCCATTATCTTGTAATAACCTATAAGGGAAAAGAATCTGAAAAAGAACATATATGTATGTGTGTGTGTGTGTGTGTGTGTGTGTGTATATATATATATATATATATATATATATATATATATAACTGAATCACTTTGACCAGAAACAACATTGTAAATCAACTGTACTTCAATACAAAATAAGCAAATGGATGAATGAATGAATGAATAAATAAATAAAATTACTCCAAAAAAAAAAAAAGATTGCAAACTATGATGTATCCTCAAGGCAGAGACCATTGTGTGGGTACTTTGGGGAATTATATTCATCTGACTGGGAAATTTTTCATCATTGTCTCTTCCTGAGGGTAAATTTTCTTTAGGATTGATTATTGGCCAAGGGTAAATAAAACGATTTCCTGGAGGTAAATTACTGGACAAGAAATAAACACAGAGGTATTCAAATATGCCAGGATAAGATATTATCTGGTTGTTGGATCTACTTTTTGCAAAACTGGACCTGTAGACAGAGTAAACTTCTTTGAACTTCCAAAACAGACAGGTGGATTCCTCTGCTCTTTCCACATTCTTTTTGTGCGAGAATTGATTGAATGCATAGCGCCCTTATGAGTCTTAATGCCATTCACTAGGAGATCCAGTATGGCCTCAGGTTTTTTAGTGTCCAAATTGCCAGAATTACTTTTCAGGTTTGTTCTGATGATGGGGCTGTGTGCTTTCTTCTTCACGTCTACAACCTCTGACTTCAAGACCTTTGAGAACGTCTCTGGTCTGCATTGCTCCCATAGACTTCCCCTGGGAAGATGAGACAGCATTGTTAGAGCTCATCTGTTCATGCTGCCCTCTTGTGTAAAACCAGTTTTCTCTGAACTGTACAAATAATAAAAGGCTTCACTCTTTGCCAGTCTTTTTAAAACTCCACAAGTGGGAATTTTCAACTTTCCAGAAATACCATTAAATGATTTAAATTTCCTGCTCTAGCAATTTGTGGAAGTTAAAGCAGCTGACTTAGCACACGTGTGTACCCCATTGCCTAGCAACCTTGCACTTAGAATGTTGGCTTGTAACATTGTTTTGTTTTGAACATCTTTTCCTTTGTCTCTCAAGACCATCTTCATCATCTCTACATCTATAAATGCTACTACGACCTGTCAAATAGTTCAACACATCGTTTATGTCATTAATTAAGGAGTACCTGCCCCATACTATTACAACACATGCCAAATGTACTGTCTTTTCTTCTCATCAGAGATTTGTTATATTTCACCTCATGTAGTCTCATCTATTTAAACTATTAATTTGGACCACCTTTTTTTTTTTTTTTAATTTATTTTTATGGCTGTGTTGGGTCTTCGTTTCTGTGCGAGGGCTTTCTCTAGTTGTGGCAAGCGGGGTCCACTCTTCATCACGGTGTGCGGGCCTCTCACTATCGCGGCCTCTCTTGTTGCGCAGCACAGGCTGCAGACGGGCAGGCTCAGTAATTGTGGCTCACGGGCCTAGTCGCTCCGCGGCATGTGGGATCTTCCCAGACCAGGGCTCGAACCTGTGTCCCCTGCATTGGCAGGCAGATTCTCAACCACTGCGCCACCAGGGAAGCCCTGGACCACCTTTTAACTCATGTAAGTTCTAGAACAGATTGGCTACATTATGTACAGACCTCCCTCCCATGTATTATGTAATATGAGGAAGTTACTAAAAAGATAGTTCAAGATAATGATTTGAAAGGACAGTCATAATATTTGAGGGCAGAAAAATCAGGAACATCGTATGAGTATGGTGTTAGGTGGTGCCATTCAGCAAATGCTACTGGCATAGTGAAGATCAACATAGGTCCTTTTTATTAAAATTTTAGTAAATTTAAATCTAGGTCTTCTGGATGGATACCATGATAAATGCACACTGTTTTAGAGGTGTAATTCCCAAGGAAACTATATTTTAACATTGTTAAATCTGAGGGAAGTACATTTATTTTTGGAAGATACATACCAAATTTCTAGGACTTTTCATATTAGTTACACATATACAGTTTATAAGTCATCACTCAGGTCCCTAGAAGAAGGAAATGAACAAAATGAAAAAGATCAGCTTTTCTTGGACACATTAGAGAACTGAGGTCTAAGGGCAAACAGATTCATCAAATTCTGGAGGGACAGATGTCTACAGAGTCACAGATGAGACTTGCCAACCTGAAGCACAAGCTTCTGGAGCCATCACAGGGTAGCTCAGATTAAATGGTAATTTTGTTAAATTCTTGGAAGTGGAGTGTAGACTTTAAGAAGGAAAACATCCTGGTAAAGTCAGGTGTCCACACATCTCATAGGTTGTGTCTCCAGGAACCTGGAGTATTGAACCTGGAGTATTTTATTGAAGTAGAGTTGATTTACAAAGTTGTGTTAATTTCTGTTGTACAGCAGTGTGATTCAGATATATATTCTTTTTTAATATTCTTTTCCATTATGGTTTATCACAGGATATTGAATATAGTTCCCCATGCTATATAGTAGAACCTTGTTGTTTATCTGCCCTATATACAATAGTTTGCATCTGCTAACCCCAACCTCCCACTCCATCCCTCCCTGCTGCCCTCCCACTTGGCAACCACAAGTCTATTCTCAATGTCTGTGAGTCTGTTTCTGTTTCATAGATAGGTTCATTTGTGTCATATTTTAGATTCCACATATAAGTGATATCATATGGTATTTGTCTTTCTCTGTCTGACTTACTTCAGTTAGTATGATAATCTCCAGATCCATCTGTGTTGCTGCAAATGGCATTATTTCATTCTTTTTTTATGGCTGACTAGTATTCCATTGTATACATGTACTACATCTTCTTTATCCATTCATCTCTCAGTGTACATTTATGTTGTTTCCATGTCTTGGCTATTGTGGATAGTGCTGCTGTGAACAATAGGATCCATGTAACTTTCTGAATTATAGGTTTGTCTGGATATATGCCCAGAAGTGGGATTGCTGGGTCATATGGCAACTCTATTTTTAGTTTTATGAGGAAACTCTGTACTGTTTTCCATAGTTGCTGCACAAACTTACATTCCCACCAACAGTGTTGGAGGGTTCCCTTTTTTCCACACCTTCTCCAGCATTTGTTATTTGTAGGATTTTTAATGATGGCCTTTCTAACCAGTGTGCAGTGGTACCTCATTGTAGTTTTGAAATGCATTTCTCTAATGTTTAGGAATGTTGAGCATCTTTTCATGTGCCTAGTGGCCATCTGTATATCTTCTTTGGAGAAATGTCTATTTAGGTCATTTCTCGATTGGGTTGTTCATTTGTTCTTCTTGTTGTTATTGTTGAGTTGTATGAGCCATTTGTATATTTTGGAAATTAAGCCCTTGTAGGTCGCATTGTTTGCAAATATTTTCTCCCATTCTGTAGATTGTCTTTTCATTTTGTTTTTGGTTTTCTTTTCTGTATGAAAGCTTATAAGTTTGATTAGGTCCCATTTGTTTATTTTTATTTTCATTTCTATTGCCTTGGGAGACTGATCTAAGAAAACATTGGTACAGTTTATATCAGAGAATGTTTTGCCTGTGATCTCTTCTTGGAGTTTTATGGTGTCATGTCTTATATTTAAGTCTTTAAGCCATTTTGAGTTTATTTTTGTGTAAGGAGTGTTCTAACTTCATTGATTTACATGCAGCTGTCTGACTTTCCCAGCACCACTTGCTGAAGAGACTGTCTTTTTCCCATTGTATATTCTTGCCTCCTTTGTCAAAGATTAATTGACTGTAGGTGTATGGGTTTATTTGTGGACTCTCTATTCTGTTCCATTGGTCCATGTGTCTGTTTTTGTGCCAATACCACACTATTTTGATTAGTGTAGCTTTGTAGTATTGCCTGAAGTCTGGGGGGGTTATGCTTTCTGCTTTGTTCTTTTTCTTCAGGATTTCTTTGGCAATTCTGGGTCTTTTATGGTTCCATATAAATTTAGGATTACTTGTTCTAGTTCTGTGAAAAATGTCATGGATAATTGAGAGGGATCACATTAAACTGTAGATTGCTTTAGGTAGTATGGCCATTTTAACAATATTAATTCTTCCAATCCAAGAGCATGGGATATTTTTCCATTTCTTTGAATCACCTTCAATTTCCTTTAATAATGTTTTATAGTTCTCAGCATATAAGTCTTTCACCTCCTTGGTCAGGTTTATTTTTAAGCATTTTATTTTTGTGGGTGTGACTTTAAAGATATTGGTTTCTTTACATTCTCTTTCTAATATTTCATTATTAGTATAAAGAAATGCAACTAATTTCCGTATGTTAATCTTGTATCCTGCTACCTTGCTGAATTTGTTGATCAGTTCTAGTAGTTTTTGTGTAGAGTCTCTAGGATTTTCTATATATAGTATCATGTCATCAGCATATAATGACAATTTTACCTCTTCCCCTCCAATTTGGATAACTTTTATTTCTTTTTCTTGTCTGATTGCTGTGGCCAGGACTTCCAATACTCTTTTGAATAGATGTGGTGAGGGTGGGCATCCTTGTCTTGTTCCAGATTTTAGCAGGAAGGCTTTCAGCTTCTCACCACTGAGTATTATATTGGCTGTCAGTTTGTCATAAATAGCTTTTATTATGAGATATGTTCCCTCTATGCCAACTTCGGTAAGAGTTTTTATCATGAATGGATGTTGAATTTTATCAAATGCTTTTTGTGCATCTATTGAGATGATCATGTGGTTTTTGTCTTTTATTTGTGTGGTGTGTCACATTGATTGATTTGCATATGTTGAACCATCCTTGTGAACTTGGGATGAATCCCACTTAGTTGTGATGTATGATTTTTTTATGTGTTGTTGGGTTCTGTTTGCTAATATTTTGTTGAGAATTTTTGCATCTGTATTCATCAAAGATATTGGCCTGTACTTTTCTTTTTTGGTGGTGTCTTTGGTTTTGGTATCAGGGTGATGGTGGTTTCATAGAATGTCTTTGGGAGTGTTCCTTTCTCTTCAATTTTTTGGAAAAGTCTGAGAAGGATTGGTATAAGTTCTTCTTCGTATGTTTGGTGGAATAAGTCCATCTGGTCCTGGACTTTTGTTTGTAGGGAGTTTTTAAATTACAGATTCTATTTCACTTCTAGTGATTGGTCTGTTCAAATTATCTATTTCTTCTTGATTCAAGTTTGATGTCCTGTATGTTTCTAGAAACTTTTCCATTTCTTCTAGGTTGTCGAATTTGTTGGCATATAATTATTCATAGTATTCTCTTATGCTTTTTTGTATTTCTGCTGTATCAGTTTTTATGTTTCCTTTTTTATTTCTTATTTTATTTATTTGGGTTCTCTCTTTTTTTCTTCTTGGTGAGCCTGGCCAGAGGTTTGTCAATCTTGTTTATTCTTTCAAAGAACCAGCTCTTGGTTTTATTGATTTTTTTCTATTGATTTTTTAATCTCTTATTTATTTTCTCGCTGATCTTTATTATTTCCTTCCTTCTGCTGACTTTAGGTTTTGTTTGTTCTTCTTTTTCAGATTCTTTTAAGTGGTAGGTTAGGTTGTTTATTTGATATTTTTCTTGTTTTTTGAGGAAGGCTTATATTGCTATGAACTTCCCTCTGACTTTAGGTTTTGTTTGT
The DNA here is from genome assembly GCF_028023285.1 of Balaenoptera ricei. Classification (NCBI taxonomy): domain Eukaryota; kingdom Metazoa; phylum Chordata; class Mammalia; order Artiodactyla; family Balaenopteridae; genus Balaenoptera; species Balaenoptera ricei. The sequence continues at coordinate 75,835,225 of NC_082648.1, forward strand.
TCTTTTTCGAATTCTTTTAAGTGGTAGGTTAGGTTGTTTATTTGAGATTTTCTTGTTTTTTGAGGCAGGCCTTTATTGCTATGAACTTCCCTCTAAGAACTGCTTTTGCTGCATCCCATAGATTTTGTATGGTTGTGTTTTCACTGTCATATGTCTCAAGGCATATTTTAATTTCCTCTTTGATTTCATTGTAGACCCATTGGTTTTTTATTAGCATGTTAGTTAGTAGCATGGGTTAGTCTCCATATAACCATTTTTTTCTTATTTCTTTTTTCTGTGGTTAATATCTAGTTTCATGATGTTGTGGTCAGAAAAGATGCTTGAGATAATTTCTGTACTCTTAAATTTGTTGAGGCTTGTTTTGTGCCCTAATATGTGGTCAGTCCTAGGGAATGTTCCATTTGCACTTGAAAAGAATGTGTATTCTGTTTTTTCAGATGTAATATCCTGAAAATATCAATTAAGTCTAACTGTTCTATTGTATCATTTAGGATCTCTGTTGCCTTATTGATTTTCTGTCTAGAAGATCTGTCCATTGTTGTGAGTAGGGTGTTAAAGTCTCCTACTTTATTGTATTCCTGTCAGTTTCTCCCTTTATATCTGTTAGTATTTGTTTTATGTATTTGGGTGCTCCTATATTAGGTGCATATATGTTGACAAGTGTAAAATCCTCTTCTTGTATTGATCTTTTTGTCATAATATAACGTCCTTCTTTATCTTTCTTTATGGCCTTTGTTTTAAAGTCTATTTTGTCTCATATGAGAATTGTGACCCCCCGCTCTCTTGTCATTTACGTTTGCATGAAATATCTTTTTCCATCCCCTCACTTTCAATCTATGTGTGTCCTTTGCCCTAAAGTGGGTCTCTTGTAGGCAGCATATTGTAGGCTCTTGCTTTTTCATCCAGTCCGCCACTCTGTGTCTTTTGATTGGAGCATTTCATCTATTGACATTTAATGTAATTATTGATAGATATGTATTTATTGCCATTTTAAACCATGTTTTCCTGTTGATTTTACATTTCTTCTTTGTCCCTTTCTTTATCTTTTTGTTTTTCCTTTTGTGGTTTGATGATTTTCTTTTGTATTAAACTTACGTTCTCTTATTTTTGGTTTTTATGAATCTGTGTTTTTGATTTGTGTTTACCCTGTTTTTCAAGTATGTAACCCCTTTCTTTTATCTACTTGCCTTAGACGGGTAATCATATAGACTCAAACAAATTCTAGAAAAACAATCTACATTTTCTTACTCTGCTCCCCCACATTTTATGATTTGATGTCCTCTTTTACATCTTCATGTTCATCCTTTTGGTGGTCATTGTGGTTATCATCACTTTCACAGAAATTTAAAATTTTTTAAAAAAATCTGTGTAATGGCTTATTTAAGTAATTTACTTTCCAATTGTGATTTTCTCTTTCTTATAGATTCTTACTTCTCTTTTATTTAGGAAAGACCTTTCAATATTTCCTTTAGGGTAGGTTTAGTATTGCTGTATTTTAGCTTTTGCTTGTCTGAGAAATTCTTTATTTCTCCTTCTATTCTAAATGATAATCTTGCTGGGTAGAGTATCCTAGGCTGCAGATTTTTTTCTTTCAGGACTTGAATATATATTGCCACTCCCTTCTGGCCTGCAATGTTTCTGTAGAGAAATCAGCTGATGGCCTTATAGGGGTTCCCTTGTAATTAACTCTTTGTTTTTCTCTTGCTACCTTTATAATCCTCTCTTTAACTTTCGCCATTTTTATTATAATATGTATTGGTGTAGGTCTCTTGGGTTTATCTTGTTTGGGACCCTCTGTGCTTCCTGTACTGGTATATATTTCCTTCTTTAGGTTTGGAAAGTTTTCAGCTATAATGTCTTCAAATACATTTTCGACCCACTTTTCTATTTCTTCCCCTTTTGGAATTCCTAATATGCACAGATTGACATGCTTTACATTATCCCATAGGTCCCTTATATTGCTTTCATTTTTTTTTCATTTGGCTCTCTGTCTTCTGCCCTGATTTGGTGATTTCCATTATTCTATCTTCCAGGTCACTTATTCGTTTTTCTGCATTATTCATTCTGCTATTCATTGCCTTTAGCTCAGCTTCCATCTCTGCAAATGAGTTTTCTAATTTTTCTTGGTCCCTTTTTATAGTTTCTAGTTCCTTTTTTACAGTACTCTGCATTTCTGTCAATAGCCTTTATAATTCCTTCAGTGTTTTCATTATCTCCTTTTTGAACTTGGTGTCTATTAGACTGAAGAGGTCTGTTTCATTGTTTTTTCCTTTAGCAGAATTCTGCTTCTTCATTATAGTTACATTTCTCTTATTCTGTGAGTTTAGGAGAAACCGTTATCTCCTGCGGTCTTGGAGGGCTATTTATATGTGGGGGCGTCCCTGTGTAGCTTGTGTGGGTTTAATATATTTGGTGTGAGGGTTTTTTTAGTATGCATGCCTGTTGCCTCTTTCCCCAGAGTGTGCTGTTTGTTATTCCCTTGATAGTGGGTGTGCAGATGCATCAGCTGATGACCGGTCCTGGGATTCTCAGCGGCTGTGGCAGCTCAGATGCACCCCCAGAGCATGCAGTTGGAGCGGAGGCAGCTCACAACCACTCCTGGAGTCTGGGAGGGAGGCAGCAGTGGCTTGCAACCACCCCTGAGGCCCTTGCAGGCAGTGTCCTGCCCTCTGTGAGCACACACACAGGGAAAAAGGCTGCAGTGGTGGGCCCTGACCCTCCCCTCATGCAAATCCCTAACAATGGCATCTGGCCTCTAAGGTGGCCCAGGCTTCCTCTGTGTAAACCCTCAGTTGCTGTCACGCCAGATTCTAGCACACCCCACCCCCGAGTCTGTTTCTGCACAGCCAACCCCAATCTTCTCCCTGGGTCTGATCTCCAAAGCCTGAATTCCAGCACCCAGCCCTAGCCCACACTGGTGATCATGTTTCTCAGGCTGGGGAATGCAGGGTGGTGGCCCTGACTGTCTGTGCAGTCCTTCCTTCACTCTGGCTGCCAAAAACCAGCTGCTGCATTCTCCTCTGAGGCTCTGAAGCTCCCCTTCTGTCTTGGCTGATCTCCTTGCCAGTGAGGGGCTTTCCAGGGTGCAGGAACCTTTCCTCTTTCACAGCTCCCTCCCAGTGGTGCAGTTCCCATCCCGATTCCTTTCTTACTTTTTTTTTTCCTTTTTCTTTTGTCTTACCCAGTTACGTGGAGATTTTCTTGCCCTTTCAGCAGTCTGAGGTCTTCTGCCAGTGTTCCGTAGATATTCTGTGAGAAACATTCCACATGTAGATGTATTTCTGATGTATTTGTGGGAGAAGGGGAGCTTCACTTCCTACAACTCCTTTATCTTGATCACATTCCCTAGCTCATCGTAGTTTTTATTTGCATTTCTCTAATAATTAGCAATGTTTAGCATCTTTTCGTGTGCTTTTTTGTCATCTGTATGTCTTCTTCGGAGAAATATCTATTTAGAACTTCTGCCCATTTTTCAATTGGGTTGTTTGTTTTTTTGATATTGAGATTCATGGGCTGTTTGTGTATTTTGGAGATTAATCCCTTGTTGGTCGCAGCCTTTGCAAATATTTTCTCCCATTCTGTGGGTTGTCTTTTCATTTCATTTATGGTTTCCTTTGCTGTGCTAAAGCTTTCAAGTTTAATTAGGTCCTATTTGTTTGTTTTTATTTTCATTACTCTAGGAGGTGGATCTAAAAAGATATTGCTGCGATTTGTGTCAAAGAGTGTTCTGCCAATGTTTTCCTCTAAGTTTTATAGTATCTGGTCTTACATTTAGGTCTCTCATCCATTTTGAGTTTATTTTTGTGTATGGTGTTAGAGAATGTTCTAATTTCATTCTTTTACATGTAGCTGTTCAGTTTTCCCAGCACCAATTGTGGAAGAGACTGTCTTTTCTCCATTGTATATTCTTGCCTCCTTTGTCATAGATTAATTGACCATAGGTGCATGGGTTTATTTCTGGGCTTTCTATTCTATTCCGTTGATCTATATTTCTGTTTTTGTGCCAGTACCATACTGTTTTGATGACTGTAGCTTTGTAGTATACTCTGAAGTTCAGGGACCCTGATTCCTACAGCTCTGTTTTTCTTTCTTGAGATTGCTTTGGCTATTCGGGATCTTTTGTGTTTCCATACAAATTAAAAATTTTTTTGTTCTAGTTCTATGAGAAATGCCATTGGTAGTTTCATAGGGATTGCATTGAATCTGTAGATTGCCTTAGGTAGTATAATCATTTTGACAATATTGCTTCTTCCAACCTAAGAACATGGTATATCTTTACATCTGTTTGTGTCATCTTCGATTTCTTTCATCAGCGTCTATTTATAGTTTTCAGAGTACAGGTCTTTTCCTTCCTTAGGTGGGTTTACTCCTTGGAATTTTATTCTTTTCAATGTGGTGGTAAATGGGATTGTTTCCTTAATTTCTCTTTCTGATCGTTTGTTGTTAGTGTATAGGGATGCAAGAGATTTCTGTGTATTAATTTTGTATCCTGCAACTTTACCAAATTCATTGATGAACTCTAGAAAATTTCAGGTAGCATCTTTAGGATTTTCTATGTGTAGTATCATGTCATCTGCAAACAGTAACAATTTTACTTGTTCTTTTCCAATTTGGATTCCTTTTATTTCTTTTTCTTCTCTGATTGCCATGGCTAGGTCTTCCGAGACTATGTTGAATAAAAGTGGCAAGAGTGGACATCCTTGTCTTGTTTCTAATCTTAGAGTAAATGCTTTCATCTTTTCATCATGGAGTATGAGGTTAGCTGTGGGTTTGTCATATATGGGCTTTATTATGTTGAGGTAGGTTCCCTCTATGCCCACTTTCTGGAGAGTTTTTATCATAAACCGTTGTTGAATTTTGTCAAAAGCTTTTTCTGCATCTATTGAGAGGATCATATGGTTATTATTCTTAAACTTGTTAATGTGGTGTATGATACTGACTGATTTGTGGATAATGAAAAATACTTCCATCCATAGGATAAATCCCACTTGATCATGGTGTATGATCCTTTTAATGTATTGTTGAATTTGGTTTGCTAGTATTTTATTGAGGACTTTTGTGTTTATGTTCATCAGTGATAATTGCCCTGTAACATTCTTTTTTTGTGATATCTTTGTCTGGTTGTGGTATCAGGGTGATGGTGGCCTCATAGAATGAGTTTGGGAGTGTTCCTACCTCTGCAATTTTTTGGAATAATTTCAGAAGGATAGGTGTTAACTCTTGTCTAAATGTTTGATGGAATTCATCTGTGAAGCCATCTGGTCCTGGACTTTTGTTTGTTGGAAGTTTTTTAATCATAGTTTCAACTTCAGTACTTGTGATCGGTCTGTTCATATTTTCTATTTATTCTTGGTTCAGTCTTGGAATATTGTAACTTTATAAGAATTTGTCCATTTCCCTTAGGTTGTCCATGTTATTGGTATATAATTGTTTATAGTAGTTTCTTATGATCCTTTGTATTTCTGTGGTGTTAGTTCTAGCTTCTTTTTCATTTCTAGTTTTATTGATTTGAGCCCTCTACTTTTCTTTCTTTATGAGCCTGCCTAAAGGTTTGTCAATTTTATCTTTTCAAAGAACCAGCTTTTAGTTTCATTGATCTTTTCCATTGTTTTCTTCATCTCTCTTGCATTTATTTCTGCTCTGATCTTTATGATTTCTTTTCTTGTACTAACTTTGGGTTTTGTTTGTTGTTCTTTCTGTAGTTGCTTTAGGTGTAAGGTTAGGTTGTTAATTTCAGATTTTTCTTGTTCTCTGAGGTAAGATTGTATCTTGTAAACTTCCATCTTAGAACGGCTTTTGTTGCATCCAATAGGTTTTGGATCATCAAGTTTTCGTTTTCATTTGTTTCTAAGTAATTTTTTATTTCCTCTTTGATTTTTTCATTGATCTATTGGTTGTTAGGTAACATATTGTTTAGGCTCCAAGTGTTTGCGTTACTTACAGTTTTTTTCCTTGTAGTTGATTTCTAATCTTATAGTGTTGTGGTTGAAAAAGATGCTTGATAAGATTTCAATTTTCTTACATTTACTGATGTTTGCTTTGTGGCCCAGCATGTGATCTATCCTGGAGAATGTTCCATATGCACTTGAGAAGAATGTCTATTCTGCTGCTTTTGCATGGAATATACTATAGATATCAACTAAGTTCATCTGGTCTAATGTGTCATTTAAGGCCTGTGTTTCCTTATTGATTTTCTGTCTGCATGATCTGTCCATTGATGTAAGTGGGGTGTAAAAGACCCACCCCCTTATTGTGTTACTGTCAGTGTCTCCTTTTATGGCTGTTAGTGTTTGCCATATATATCGAGATGCTCCTATGTTGGGTGCATATATATTTCAATTGTTATACCTTCTCAGATTGATCCCTTGATCAGCACGTAGTGTCCTTTGTCTCATGTAACAGTCTTTATTTCAAAGTCTATTTCTTCTGATATGAGTATTGCTACTCCAGCTTTCTTTTGATTTCCATTTGCATGGAATACCTTTTTCCATTTCCTCACTCTCAGTCTGTATGTGTCCCTAGATCTGAAGTGGGTCTCTTGTAGACAGCATATATATGGGTCTTGTTTTTGTATCTATTCAGCCAGTCTATGTCTTTTGGTTTGAGAATTAAATTCGTTTATGTTTAAGGTAATTATCTATATGTATATTCCTATTGCCATTTTGTTAATTGTTTTGGATTTGTTTTTCTAGGTCTTTTTTCTTCCCTTTCTCTTTTGTTTTCTTCTCTTGTAATTTGATGACTAACTTTAGTGTTGTGTTGGGATTGCTTTTTCTTTTGTGTGTGTATCTATTGTAGATTCTCAGTTTGCAGTTACCATGAGGTTTTGATATAGCCAGATATGTATATCACACACAAGATTGTTTCAAGTTGCTCATCTCTTAATTTCAAATGCATTACCAATATATCCTGCATTTGTGCTCTCCTCATGATTGCTGGTTTTGATATCATATTTATATGTGGATGACTTCTTACCTTTACGTTTGCCTTTATCAGTGAGCTTTGCCATTCGTAATTTTCTCATTTCTAGTTGCGGCCTTTTCTTTTCTGCCTAGAGAAGTTCCTTTAGCATCTGTCATAAAGCTGGTTTGGTGGTGCTGAATTCTCTTAGCTTTTGCTTGTCTGTAAAGCTTTTGATTTTTCCCTCGAATCTGAATGAGAGCCTTGCTGGGTAGAGTATTCTTGGTTGTAGGTTTTTCCCTTTCATCACTTTAAATATATCATGCCACTCCCTTCTGTCCTGCTGAGTTTCTGCTGAAAAATCAGCTGATAACCTTATGGGGATTCCCTTGTATGTTACATGTTGCTTTTCCCTTGTTGCTTTTAGTATTTTCTCCTTGCGTTTAATTTTTGTCAATTGGATTAACGTGTGACTTGTTGTGTTCCTCCTTGGGTTTATCCTGTACGGGACTCTCTGTGCTTCCTGGACTTGGGTGACTGTTTCCTTTCCCACGTTAGGTAAGTTTTTGGCTATTATCTCTTCAAATATTTTCTCAGGCCCTTTCTCTCTCTCTTCTCCTTCTGGGACCCCTATAATGTGAATGTTGGTGTGTTTAATGTTGTTCCAGAGGTCTCTGAGAGTGTCCTTATTTCTATTCATTCTTTTTTTTTTAATATGTTCCATGACAATGATCTCCACCAGTCTGTCTTCCAGCTCACTTATTTGTTCTTCTGTCTCATTTTTTCTGCTAATTGATTCCTTCTAGAGTGTTTTTCATTTCAGTTATTGTATTGTTCACCTCTGTTTATTTGATTTTTAAATCTTCTAGCTCTTTTTTAAACATTTCTTGTATCTTATTGGTCTGTGCCTCCATTCTTTTTCTGAGATCTTAGATTGTCTTTACTATCATTACTCTTAATTCTTTTTCAGGCAGATTGTCTATCTCCACTTCACTTAGTCGTTCTTCTGGGGTTTTACCTTGTTCCTTTGTCTGGAACATATTTCCCTGCCGTTTCGTTTTGTCTAACTTCCTGTGTTTGCAGTCTCCGTTTCTGAGGCTGCAGGTTTGTAGTTCCTCTAGCTTCTGGTGTCTGCACCCTGGTGGGTGAGGTCGGTCCAGGGGTTTGTGCAGGCTTCCTGGTGGGAGGGACTGGTGCCTGCCCACTGATGGGTGGAGCTGGGTCTTTTCCCTCTTGTGGGCAAGGCCATGTCAAGGGGTGTGTTTAGAGATGGCTGTGGGCTCAGGATGACTTTAGGCAGCCTGTCTGCTGATGGGCAATGGTTGTTCCCACCCTGTTGGTTGTTTGGCTTGAGGCGTCCCAGCAGTGGAGCCTGCAGGTTGTTGGGTGGGGCCAGGTCTCAGTGCCAAAATGGCGACCTCCAGGAGAGCTCACAGTCATGAATATTCCCTGGGGCCTCCACCACCGTCATCCTTGTCCTCACAGTGAGCCACAGTCAACCCCCGCCTCCCCAGGAGACCCTCCAAGACCCGCAGGTAGGCCTGTTCCAGGCTCCTGTGGAGTCACTGCTTTGCCCTGCATCCCAGTGCACATGAAACCTAGTGTGGACCCTCCAGGAGTGGAGTCTCTGTTTCCCCCAATCCTGTGGAGCTCCTGCACTCAAGCCCCACTGGCCTTCAAAGCCAAATGCTCTGGGGACTCCTCCTCCTGATACCATACCCTCAGACTGGGGAGCCTGACATGGGGCTCAGGATTCTCACTCCTGTGGGAAAACCTCTGTGATATAATTATTTTCCAGTTTGTGGGTTACCCACTCGCTGGTTATTGGATTTGATTATATTGTGAAAGTGCCCCTCCTACCATCTTGTTGTGATTTCTTGTCTTTGAATATAGAATATCTTTTTTGGTTGGTTCCATTCTTTTTTATTGTTGGTTGTTCAGAAGTTAGTTGTGATATTGGTGTTTTCATGAGAGGAGGTGAGCTCAAGTCCTTCTACTCCACCATTTTGTCTCGAACATGTTTTGTTTTGCTGTTAAAATAAGGAAACCAACTCCTGTTGAGCCCCGAGCTCACTGTTTTTTTGCTGCCTCTGGAGTGGCAGGTAAATCCCTCTTGAATTCTGGATCCTTGTGCCATGGCTTCTTCTCCCCCCTGAGCTTTCAGAATTATTCGAAGCTTTTCCTGGGAGTAAACTTTCTGAATCTTGTATAGGCAGCATCCTTCCCAGTCTCTTCTGGGAATGCCTCTTGCGTTGTATTGATTTGAGTAGATATCAAGAGATCTCGTTAATGGCTGGATGATGAATCCTTTACATTAGAGAAACTTCTAAATTGGTAAATTTTTAGAGAGTTCTCATTGTTAACAGCTGTTTCATTGGTAACTATAAAAAAACAAATTAGAAGGTAGAAAAAACATTTAGTGGTTAACCTAAGAACCCCCTTAATTTAAAACAAACAAACAAACAGAAAAACGGTTTGGGAAGCCTTATTTGTGGTCTCCACTTCCCCTCAATGAGTCTCACAGATGCTAATAAAAACAGTAGGATCATTAATAGGTTGATTAACAGAGAAAAAGAAAAAACTGAAGGAAAGTCTAGAGACTTCCTCCCAATGAGGTGGAAATTTTAAAAGTACTTGTCCCAAATGGATAAAGAAGTCTTTAGGTGGTTATTAAGGATTGGGATAAATTAAATGGACATCAGTGGTATTAAAACAAAGATTTGGTACAACAGTACCTAAGGCTGGATGACCCAGAGAGACCCCCTTTTTGATTCCCAACATTAAAGCACTCCAAACGAGTTTGCTCTATTTCTCCCAGCTTATACATATACTTTAAAATGTTGGGGGGCTTCCCTGGTTGCGCAGTGGTTGAGAATCTGCCTGCCAATGCAGGGGACATGGGTTCAAGCCCTGGTCTGGGAAGGTCCCACATGCCACGGAGCAACTGGGCCCGTGAGCCACAATTACTGAGCCTGCGCGTCTGGAGCCTGTGCTCCGCAACAAGAGAGGCCGCGATGGTGAGAGGCCCGCGCACCATGATGAAGAGTGGTCCCCACTTGCCGCAACTAGAGAAAGCCCTCGCACAGAAACGAAGACTCAACACAGTCATAAATAAATAAATAAATAAACGTGAATTTCTTTAAAAAAAAAAATGTTGGAAGAAAATTACTCTGAGATACTTGACAATTACTTGCGGCAACAGTTAGGCCTAGTTAAAATCAAGTTAAAAGATTGATCAAAGGGCCTGAGTCCCTTGGCTCAACCCCTCACTGGGGACCCCAGAGCCTTTTATACGAAAATTGATAAATGGTCAGGAATAAAAAGAAAGGAAAGCTTCTAGGACTCCTTGTAACAGCAAGGCTTTTTTATTGTGTCCTAATTGAAACTAAAAGCTAAACGTGTAAGAGTTGATAGAATTGAGATGAAAGTTTATAAAAATTGGTATATTTAAATATGCTTTATTGAAGATGGTTACATCTCTTTTGCCTAATTGTATTGTGGGATAAACAGTATGTCTCACTAGGGAATGCTTCCCCTGCTTGGTATTATAAGACAGGGCATATGAATCTGTCTCTCAGGAAACATTAATTAAACATACTAAGGAAACCAATGGGGTTACCTGAGACTGTACACTATAAAGTAAAAACTGCAAGGTAATATTCAGGGGCTAATAAAAGAAAAAAAAAAACAACAGAAACTTTACACTGGGTCTAGCCTGTGCACTCAGAAAGAGAGACTTAGTTGAATGCTTTGTGCAAGCTTTTGAAGGCTTGATAAACGAAACTAAAATTCTAAAACATAGAACTCTTAAATTTCAGTTTAGTTGGAAATCTTCTCACTTGTATGAAAAAAGCAAATGAAAGAAGCTATAGTTGGGCAAATCAATCTTTTAATATCATCTAGGAGGCAGACCAGTTCTTTGGAGAATTAAAAGCAGCTATCTTTGTCTTGCAAATCTCTACAAATCAGAAATTTAGATATAACCCACAATGACCTGAGACTGAGCCTAATCAGTTCAATCAGAAAGAACCTGAAACCAAGGAGAGAAAAAGGGAAAAAGTGGCCTTTTAAAACTCGAACAACTGGAAAGGCTCCCTCACCTAGAATCTAAATTATAGCCTCCTTAAGTGTTTATCAAGGACAAATAAAAATCTTACGTCTTTTCCACAAAGAGTAAAGCCCTAGTCATCTGAGCAAATAAATTTAACTTATTTCAACTACTATTTATAAACTAAGTTTATATTATGTTTATATTGTTTATAAACTTTATATTGTAAGTTTATATCTATGTAAGTTTATATTATAACACCTGATTCATAACTGTTAAAGTGAAGCTATGAGATTTCTAATTATGTCTTTTTATTTCTGTGTATATTATACATATAACATAACTCTACCTCCAGAAAATATGATCAAAATTAAATTTATAAAAGAGCTTTGTTTGACTTGAAAGTAAGCACTTACAAATAAAATATTTCTAAATATAATAGAAACTGGTCAGAATGAATTTGAGGTTCACATGATCTAAGAAATATCCAATATTAAGTTAATATCTGGTATTAAAGCTAGCTTAGGCTTGTTGGTTTATCAATATAGACATGTCTTACTTTTATTGTACCTAGGTTAACTGAAGGTCAGTAAGGTCATGTTATTTCTGTTGGAGAATTTGTCAGCAAGAAGAAAAAATTAACTTGGTATATTTTCATAACTTGTAAAACAAAAGTAAATGAGGAGTTTTCAGGTGAACTCTTTAGGAATTATATTTTGGGTATGTCTGTCTAAAATAGTTTATCCAGATTTCTGGTAACCTGAGTTTTGCTAAGTTAAATGATGGGAAATCATTGAATTTCAAAGTCATTTCAAATAAGATAAAATACTGGAACATTAAATGCTAAGCAGGTCTAAAATTACCTACCTTTGTATCCTTATGAGAAGGAAAGAGGAAGGAAATTATGCTATGAGAAGATGTATGTTTCTGGAGGTTATGGATTATTCCAGTCAGGAAATGCTGGTATGACAGAGAGTTCACAATTACTTGCTGCTTGTCAGTTTTTGCTAGAGATTAGGGTTTTTAAGGGTTAAAATTGTAGTATGTAGTTAAAGCTGCTAAAAATGAGGGAAACATTTCAGTATGCAAGGAAAATAGGATGTGTGTCTTCAGCAAAAGAAGGTATGAGGAATGGAAATACATTTTGTTAAGTGAAAAGAGTGATTTTTGTTCTAGAGCTGGTTCTTGATGGAAAAATACAGGACAAACTCATATGGATTCAGAAAGTCGTGAAAGGTTTATGGAAAGGGAGCCCTGAAAAGTAGTTTTGTGCATGGTTAGGCTGAGATTAAATTTAATTAGGTAAATGGATTTTGTTAAAAGTGGGCTGGTGCAGGACTGGATTTGGTTCCTTTCTTAAGAGAACAAATTTTTCTTGGAATACTGCTTTTGATTGTGTTCCTTTACCTTTAAGTGATCTGTATTTGCTTTTGAAATATTTTGTCACTTACGTTAAATAAGTATTGTTTCACAGTGACCTATGATCCTATTTGACCAAGTGTCTTGAAACCTTTTTGATATTTTTGACAGACTTCTCAAATATCAAATTCTAATTGAAGTTCTTTTGACCTCCAGCTAACTCTGGAATGCCTCAGAGGAACCCTGAGGCACCTTAGAGAAATGTTAAACTAATTAAGCTTATTCGGTATGTTAAATTACTTGAAGCATTGTTAAATGATTGGAGACAAACTTTAGGTTATATTGTATGGGTAAATGTCATTAATATAGATATTCCAAAATTTATATGAAATTCCTAAAAATCTGATATGTCCTGGTATGTTATCAGTCATAATTCTATTTATCTCAAAATGTTGTATGTCACAAAAATATCCCAAATTTCTTGTCAGTTGCATTGTAATCAGATCTTTAACAATGCCATTTTAAGTCTTTATCATTTAAAAACAATCATTGTTTTACTCTGATTTTATAAAATGAGAATCTTCAAGAAGATTCATAAAAAGCATTTTTTAACAAATTAAGTTTCTGATAACTTTTATATCATACAACTGAACTGGGTAGGAAATTTTAAAACTCTAATGAAAAAACCTGATGACTTCATCCAGATCAACAGGAATTAGTTACATGGGACTGAATGAACTGATACATAAGACAATTTTATGACTCTTTTCTGAAATATACTGCCTTTTAATCTTTTCCAGAAAATCTTTCCTCTTATGCTGTGACCTGCAACAAGTTGATAAAGTATACTTTTGTAAATGATTATGAAACATTTAGCTTTTTCTCTCTACCTGATTCTTCCAGAATTTGGCTTCTCCAGGTGGCTCTCCTGTGGACTTGATGGCTTATTGCAACCAGATTATAACTAGTTATACTAATCATTGTTTTAATTTGCTCTCTCTTGTTGTTTTCAAATTATTTATACCTTGTGTCTCTCTCTGCTGTACTATGATCTTATTAATGCTACTAGCTATATTACTTATTCTGTCTGTTTTATAGGATTGTTATCTCTTGCACTACCCAATGTGTAACCAGGCCTCCGACAAAATTAATGATGGCTAAAAGTCTTGAGGTAGTTGATCATATATAACTTTACATAGAATAATTGTAATAGTGCAACTCTAGATATGGGAAGAAGCAACAAAGGGAAACATTACCTGGATCATAATAGTCTAGTAAGACAGCTGATCCAGAGAATTTTAGATCAATAGCCCTAATCCAAAAAATGAGCGGATTGAATAGCCTATCACACAATCTTCGCCTGATCTAGGAATGAGCCTTCCTAGCACTGTGGGACAAAATTGGTCATTAAATGCCTCCCAAACGTTGGTTGAATTTATGACCGAGAGGAAAGTTGTGGACATAGAATGTTACCAGCATTTCAGTAAACAAAGGATGCTGCAGCCACCCCCAGCTGTGCACCCTGAGGGGAATTCAGGATGGAGAAAAACAGGATACTGGCCCTAGATAGTTAAGGTGCATATCAAAGGAATAATTTCAATAGGCCCAGACTCTTGCATCTTCTCATACATGGAAAAGTGCTAAAATTCATTAACTTGAGATGTCTGGTTTTTCTCTAACAGTAATCTTTTGATGTTCTGACTACCTGTTTTTGTTCGTTTGTTTTGTTTCGTGTGTTTGTATTGTTTTGTTTGCAAAACTCCTTTATATCCTGGCTCCTGTTTTAACCTCTTTGGAAATAATCCCTCAGAGCTATCTGAGAAGCTGTATCTTGGGCTTAAGTCCTCAGTAAGCCCACTGAGTAAAACATAATTCTCAACTTTTAGGTTGAGCATGTTTTTTGGACACCTATCTGTTGAGCTCCTCCTCTGCACGAGGTACTGTGGTAGATGGGAGTATAAAGATGACAGTGCTTGGTTTTTGAGAAGGTCAGGTCGCAGTGGAAGAGGCAGTACTGTGACTGTGTTGCAGCCTGTGTTGTACCAGAGCTACATGCCAGAGGGGGTGAGCGGAGGGTTTCTCTTCCATACAGGCTGCTTAGGAAGAGCACCTCTGAAAAGGCGGCATGCGAGCAGGGCTGGAATGTTACGAGGGATACCTGGGGACAGAGCTCCAGGCAGAGGAAACGGCAAGTACAAATGCCCTCAAGTACAGATGCCCTTAGGTGGGAACCATTTTGCTTCTACAAAGGGAAGCAGAGAGGCCACTGTTGCCAGAGGGCAGTGAGTAAGGGTGACCCCCAAGGGGGAGGGGAGGTCTAAGGTGAAGGGGTTAGGAGCACATCACTACTGTCAAGTCTTGGGCTTTTACTCTAAGATGGGAAGTCCTGGAGGGTTTGGAGCTGAAGAGCCACATGTTTGAACTCCGGCTTCTCTTTTTTTGTTTTTTTAACACCTTTATTAGAGTATAATTGCTTTACAATGGTGTGTTAGTTTCTGCTTTATAACAAAGCGAATCAGCTGTATGTATACATATGTCCCCATATCTCCTCCCTCTTGCGTCTCCCTCCCACCCTCCCTATCCCACCCCTCGAGGTGGTCACAAAGCGCCGAGCTGATCTCCCTGTGCTATGCGGCTGCTTCCCACTAGCTATCTGTTTTACATTTGGTAGTGTATATATGTCCGTGCCACTCTCTTACTTCGTCCCAGCTTACCCTTCCCCCTCCCCGTGTCCTCAAGTCCATTCTCTACATCTGTGTCTTTATTCCTGTCCTGCCCCTGGGTTCTTCAGAACCATTTTTTTTTTTTTTTAGATTCCATATATATGTGTTAGCATATGGTATTTGTTTTTCTCTTTCTGACTTCACTCTGTATGACAGACTCTAACTCCATCCACCTCACTACAAATAACTCCATTTCGTTTCTTTTCATGGCTGAGTAATATTCCATTGTATATATGTGCCACATCTTCTTCATCCATTCATCTGTCGATGGACACTTAGGTTGCTTCCATGTCCTGGCTATTGTAAAATAGAGCTGCAGTGAACATTGTGGTACGTGACTCTTTTTGAATTACGGTTTTCTTAGTGTATATGCCCAGTAGTGGGATTGCTGGGTCGTATGGTATGAACTCAGGCTTTTCAAGAACCACTGTGGCCTGCTGTGCAAGGGTGACAGTGGGAGATAGTTAAGAGGCACTGCAGTCATCCAGGTAAGAGATGATGGTGGCCTGGGTTTTGGTGGCTGATGGAGGTGTGAGAAATTATCAGGTGTTTCATATGTTCTCTCATGAGATTTGCTGAAGGAATGGGAGTGGAGTGTGAGACCAAGGATTCAAGGATAACTAACTGTGAGGTCTTCAGCCTGAGCGCCTTGAAGGAGAGTTGCCATTTATGGAGATGGGAAGACGAGGGGAGGAGCTGGCTGTGGGTGGGGGTGAGGCGCAGCAGAGTTTGGCTTTGGACATCTTCAGAGACTGCCTGCCATGTCGTCCAAGTGGAGATGTTGATCATGCAGTGAACATGCAGCTAGGACAGATGAGAGGCTGGCATCTGAAGAAAAGAAGCCTCAAAAGCATAAAAGAGGTGTGGGGGGATTATAAAATAACCCTCCTGAAAAAGTGTCAAGGCTTTTAAACTTACGTCATCACTGTTTTTATATCACTTATAAAGTTCTATGACTGTAAAAGTGTGTGGCAATACCATGTTGCAGGAAGTGGCTATAGCTGGTCAGTGGTTTCTGAAGTGTGGGCCTGAGGCCAACAGCATTAAATCTCCTGTGAGCTTGTTAGAGATGCAGATTATTGGGCGTCACCAGACCAGACCTAGTGAATCATAAACCCAGGGCAAAGGGCCGGAACTGTTTTGACAACTTCTCCGGGAGATTGTTATGAAGGTTAAAGTTGAGTGAGCTAGATAAGAAGTTTGGTATTTCTAGATTTTAATCATTTAAAAAGAAACAACTTTTTTTAAATGTAAAATGTCTTTATTGTTTGAAGCATTAAAAAAGTAGACAAAAATTGGTATGACATTTCATTTCTTAGTCTTCTCAATGAGGTTATAAAAATACAGTGCCACTTAGTCTTATAAACTCTTGAAACTGTCTAGACGTTCACACTATTATCTGAAGTCACTTAAAACACACGAGATGATAAAACAAAATCACCTCATAAATACAATCAAAATTGCTTTGAGAAATTTCTAAATATAGACTCCTAGATAAATAGGACTTTTTTCTTTTCCAAAACATAGACAGTATTTCCCCCATGTTATGCCTACAGGCATCATAAATGTGGACTGCCTTCTCCTACCTTCTGTTCTAGATATAGATTAACAGAAATGCAAACTAAATTCAGTTTTTTTCAATTTAATCTCTTATTTTGTTTAAGATAAAATTCTTAATTTAAAACCAAGATCTTTTAGAATGCCTGGCTCATTTTCATTTTGTTTCAAATCACAATTCATTAAAAAAAAAAAATAGGAAGACGATGCAAATGTTCTTTTAAAGTACTTATATTCAGCTACAAAATCACCTTAAACGTTTCTGAAGAATGTGAACATACATGTGTGTATATTTTTAAATATTGCTGTTGCATCGTTCTGGGTTTTGAGGATTCTGCACTAACTTAATCTTCGTAAACTGAGATCACAGGTTTGGGTACAACCCAAATCATTCAGTGCATTCATCTACGGAAGCAGATTCGTGCACTTTACATATCTCTAACTCTTCATTTTCCTTCAGGTTGGTCAAAGAATAAACAATGTATACCATAAATTAAATCGAAACCCACTGCCATATGTCCTGTATGTGCTGTTGCTAATTAAAATAAGTGTATTCTTGCTGTGGAAATTCTGCAGTTTGGGAGTTGTATGAGATCATCTTTTCAAGGCATAGGTAAAGAATAAATCTTTTTTTTTAACGGAAAGAAATACAAATCAGATCATTAATTCATTCTCTGCATACAAAATGCTATTTTAGAGGTAAGTGAATTATTTCACCCCAAGGGTACTGTTTACACTAAAAAAGTACACCAATTGTTTAAGGAATTGCCTGAACATGGTCAATTTGAAATAACAATGAAATATTGAGATTTGATTACTTTACTGGCAGGAGTTGGACTATTAATGAAAACTGACATTTAAAATAATATGGGGGAAAATACAGAGCCACTTGAATGCTTATCACTTTATTACTGCAATCATAAATGGTAATGATTTGAATTAGTCTTCGACATTGATTTGTGTGTTTACATTAGTCCTTAATTATGCCTTCTCTGCCTTTTGTTTTGTTGCTCACCCTTTTAAGAAATGCCATGATAATTAGCACATGGTTGTGTTGCATAAAGCATCTTGTACTACCTTCCTGAGTACGTGTACATGTGTTCATTTCTCGTGCCTCTGCTCATATTTTTCTATTTAACTTTTCTGTTGGATAGCATTGAAAAGCCTTTGCTGATTTTCAAGGCAGTCTTTCAGCTTATCCTCTGTCAAAGTCAGTCGCTGCTCCAAGATTGAAACAGTCTGCAAAAAAGGAGGGCAAAATAATCAATGCCCGGTGACCTGGTGGTGAGGATGATGATGATAATCTCAGCATTGATCTTTTTCAGAACTGGAATGCCACCCTTTTGCCAGGAGGTTGGCTCAGAAATGAGCCCCAGAACTTGCCCCGCTTCTGTGCCCTAACACAAGGCAAAGCACTGTCAAGCAGTTTGAGGAAAAGAAAAAAAAGGAACCATTTGAGGAAAACGGAGTAAATGATCAAGCCTCTGTAGGTAATTCTGAAGTCTGATCTTCTAAAGCATCGATGCCAGAGAAGAGGCCACATGAGGCATGTTACGTAGTGTCACAGGTGACATGGAATGTGGGAGGTGGGGATGGAATGCCACATAACCCCACCGCTACTTAAATGGCATCACTGGTCATTCTGTCACAATCAATCCATGACGGACCATACCTATATTACCCTAGACAGCTGGATACCTAGCTTACTTTGAAAATATAATGACTGCTACCCCTTTCTGCACCCAGAAGATGACAGCAACTCATAGGGTTGTTAGGAAGACTGACTAAATGAAATACGGCATGTAAAATGCTTAAGCTAGTGCCTGGCACACAGGACTTCATGAATCTTAGCTATTCTAACTCCTTCAGCTCATAAGTGAGTATATAACTACACACACACGCGTGACTACTTTTAAATCTAATTGTGATAGACGACTTCATCTTCAGTCTTTTATCTTTTAAAAAAACTATACGATAAAATAGATTCAGGAAGTTGCACAAAAAACATGTGGCACTTAATGAACTCTCATGAGAAAAGCACCGTTATGACCAACACCCAGGTCAAGAACTAGAACTCTGCCAGCCACCCAGAGTGCCTTGCGTGCGCCTTCCCCCATAACAGCCCCTACCCTGACCATTATAATAATCACTTTTCTGCATGTCTTTATGGTTTTATCTTTCAAGTGTACATCCCTAGACACTATATCTTACCCATTTTCAAGATTTGATGTCATTTAAAGTCTTTTAATCTACAGATCCCCACTCTCTCCATTTATTTTCTTTATAATTTGTCTTTTGACAGGTTCAGGTCATTTGACCTGCAGAGCCTCTACCAGTCTGGATTTCAGGGACTGTGTACTCTGGGTACAGTTTAATCTGTTCTTCTACCCTCTGTATTTTATGTAAATTGGAAGCTGGATTCAAAGGCTTGGTAAGACTCAGGTTAGATCCCTCGGTAAGACTATTCTTTCTTTTGAGGGCACAATAATAACATTTGCTTCTTTTTCTGTGTTGTTAGTAGCTACTTAATGCCTAGATCTATCGATTCTTAGAGATTCCCAGTGATATTCTAATTCCATCACTTAAAAAAATTTATTAGTTGGGATAATTTATACAAGACACTTCTCTCATATATTATTTGGTTACCTGGTAGTACAGTTCATATAGGAAAAGCAACATAAATGCTTGGTTACTTTAGTTGACAAGTTTCAAAATAATGAATTGATTCCCTACCAGCCTCTGAAGGTAATCAATCAGTTTAAAACAAAAACATTATCTAATAGTTTTTGCTCTCATATTCCATACTATAGATCATGATTCATTGAAATTAATGGCAATGCTGATAATACTTTCTACTATTTCTTGAGTGCCTACTATGTGCCAAGCATTTTGCCTGATACTTTACATACATTATCACAATGTAAGATGCAAAAGCTTTTGATATGTGTATTATCAACACCTTTAACACTGGTTAACTCCACTTACCTACCAACCATCTTAAAAGTTATAATGAGAAAGTGATACTACAATCTGTACTGAATTATAAGCACTGCCACTGGGTTAGGAGATGTTCAGTCATCTGTAATTAAAGTGAATCTGAATGTGTTTATTTTACTTGTTATTTGCCCACAGATTCACACTGTTCCCATTTTGCAAGTGTGCTGTGCCTGCTTTTAACTTTTCATATTTGAAGGAAAGTCCTTCAAAATTAAAAGTAAAAAATTACAGACTTTCAGTAAAGTTTAAAGTGATCCATTTAACCTTGAATCAGGAAAAAAGAAGGCAAAATGAGTCACGAAGCTGACAGAGTAGAAGATGGAAAGACCCTAAAGAGTACCTGCCACCCAATGTGACAGTGCAGGTGAGGAAGCCAGGACCCTGGGAAACAGGCCAACCAAAACTAAAGCTGGCATGAAGCTGAGAGAACAACTGCCTTTTAAAGGAAAGGAAAGTCTGATAAACACGAAGTCACCTCTAGCACAATACTGCAAAGCAAAAATTGATGATTTTCCTATGATTTTCATTGTACAGATCTTATGACTCCAAGGTCTCACAAGGCTCATTCCCACAATGTCATGACCCACATCCACATCCCTTAACTCCAAGGCCCTGAGATGTTATCTAAAGGGTAAAAATTTTAATTACTGGCTCTTAACCCAAAATGGAACCTTAAAAGTCCGATGCCAGGGCCTTGAATTCTCTGGAGACGAGAACTGGACATCTGGATGATTCTTAACTGCCCTGACGATTATAATGTACAGCCAGGGTTGAGAATAAGAATTAGATGATTTCTATGCATGAGCAATTTCAACTTGAAATATTTATTCTGCAAAAGTAATTGACGTCTTCTCTAGTTCACATTATAGCCTCTTTCTGTATAATTTAGGACGGTGTCTGCTCTAACAAATATTAATATCCTCATTCTGTTTATCAAAGAGGAACAATAAGAATTCTTCAAAGGAAACACTGAGCAGAGCTGGAAGGGCAACCTCTGATGTATCCATCTTAATACACCACTTCCATTAAATGACATCTCTATTTCCTGACCAAGAGTTGGAAGACCTTTGATATATTAAGATCCATGGTATCCCTTCTTGCAGAAGTATATTGACATCAAAGGACTGGGTAATATTCTAAAAGGGGAATGTGGAAACCTCACCTCCAGAAGAACAGAGCATCAACAAAAGGAGCTTTGGAATGAGGGAAGTTATACAGTGGACAGAGAGAACTTCCTCAGAGTGAAAAACTAAAGCACTGCCAATATTTCATTCTAACTAACTGAAATGATTAATCCCAATACATCTTTCTTATTGCCCTGAATATTTCTTTGATAATGTCCAAATCTGAATACATGGCATCAAAAATTCTTAGGGCAAAACAAACATTACTGTCCAAAATCAAATAATACATTTGTAGCATGAAGTACATGGTCTCCCCCATTCGCTTGTGGTCCTCAGATGCCAGATAGAGTACAGTGTGTGTGTGCACACATGCATACGTGTATATGTGTGCATGGGCTCTGACTTCGCCTCTATAAGGTTTAGAGCAGCTCAGCACAGCAGGCGCTGCTATATTAACTACCACCTTTGAGCTTGCCTTGCTAAGAAAGAACATTTTCTCCCTGCTCTGCTAGTTCTGCAACCTTCTGTAACTAGGATTTTGTACGTCTTACCCCCAAGTGAAAAGCGCGCCAACCCACCTGTGTCAAAACATTGAGCTGTTCCATAATATGCTCTAACGCATCGGTCACAGCGAGCGGTATGTTTCGTTGACTCTCAGAAGGGAGGTAGCTCATTTCTTCTGTTTTCTTTTTCAAGGTTGTAGGTGAACATTCTGATGATATTAAAGAAGGGTTCAAGAAATATCCGCAGATCTCTTCACCCTTGTCTGGTAGAGTTCGAACAGTGGTTTCTGTTGTCTTTGACACCATAGAAAAGATAGGAAGAGTTATATTTTCCAAACTTTAAACTGATATAAAAGTTTTCAACATTCCTCTTTTAAAAGCCCAGCTTTCATTTAATTGTTCATCTTCAACTACAGCAGATTATGGAAATTACAATTATAAGGAAAAAAAGGCTACAAAAGGATGGATGAAATTCATAATTTTCCTTGATTTTTTTTTTTTCAATAAAATATACTTTGTATGTATCTGTCTGAAAGATCAGGTGTTCTACCATTAAAAAGGTGGTTACATGCTAATTCTTGATTTTTAAAAAGTCACATCCATTAAGATGACTATTATTTGATTTCTTTGGGGAGGAGACAAGATGGCAGAGTAGAAGGACTTGAGCTTACCTCCCCTCATGAAAACACCAAAATCACACAGCTAACTAACTGCTGAACAACAATCGAAAAAAAAAAGAGAACCTACCAAAAAGATACTCTACATCCAAAGACAAAGAAGAAGCCACACAAGACAGTAGGAGGGGCGCATTCACAGTATAATCAAATCCCATAACCACCAGGTGGGTGACCCACAAACTGGAAAATAATTATATCACAGAGGTTTTCCCACAGGACGGAGAGTTCTGAGCCCCATGTCAGGCCCCCCCCCCCCAGCCAGGGGGGACTGGCATCAGGAGGAAGAGGAGCCCCCAGAGCATTTGGCTTTGATGGCCAGTGGGGCTTGAGTGCAGGAGCTCCACAGGACTGGGGGAAACGGAGACTCCACTCCTGGAGGGCCCACACAAGGTTTCATGTGCACTGAGATTCAGGGCAAAGCAGTGACTCCACAGGAGCCTGGGCCAGACCTACCTGTGGGTCTTGGAGGGTCTCCTGGGGAGGTGGGGGTTGACTGTGGCTCACTGTGGGGACAAGGACGATGGTGGTGGAGGCCCCGGGGAATATTCATCAGCGTGAGCGCTCCTGGAGGTCGCCATTTTGGTACTGAGACCTGGCCCCACCCAACAACCTGCAGGCTCCAGTGCTGGGATGCTGCAGGCCAAACAACCAACAGGGTGGGAACACAACACCGCCCATCAGCAGACAGGCTGCCTAAAGTCATCCTGAGCCCACAGCCATCTCTAAACACACCCCTTGACATGGCCTTGCCCACAAGAGGGAAAAGACCCAGCTCCACCCATCAGTGGGCAGGCACCAGTCCCTCCCACCAGGAAGCCTGCACAAACCCCTGGACCAAACTCACCCACCAGGGTGCAGACACCAGAAGCTAGAGGAACTACAAACCTGCAGCCTCAGAAACGGAGACTGCAAACACAGGAAGTTAGACAAAACGAAATGGCAGGGAAATATGTTCCAGACAAAGGAACAAGGTAAAACCCCAGAGGAACGACTAAGTGAAGTGGAGATAGACAATCTGCCTGAAAAAGAATTAAGAGTAATGATAGTAAAGACGATCCAAGATCTCAGAAAAAGAAAGGAGGCACAGACCGAGAAGATACAAGAAATGTTTGTTTGAAAAAGAACTAGAAGATTTAAAAATCAAATGAACAGAGGTGAACAATACAATAACTGAAATGAAAAATACTCTAGAAGGAATCAATTAGCAGAATAAATGAGGCAGAAGAACAAGTGAGCTGGAAGACAGATTGGTGGAGATCACTGTCATGGAACATATTAAAGAAAAAATGAATAGAAATAAGGACACTCTCAGAGACCTCTGGAACAACATTAAACACACCAACATTCACATTATAGGGGTCCCAGAAGGAGAAGAGAGAGAGAAAGGGCCTGAGAAAATATTTGAAGAGATAATAGCCAAAAACTTACCTAACATGGGAAAGGAAACAGTCACCCAAGTCCAGGAAGCACAGAGAGTCCCGTACAGGATAAACCCAAGGAGGAACACAACAAGACACACGTTAATCCAATTGACAAAAATTAAATGCAAGGAGAAAATACTAAAAGCAACAAGGGAAAAGCAACATGTAACATACAAGGGAATCCCCATAAGGTTATCAGCTGATTTTTCAGCAGAAACTCTGCAGGCCAGAAGGGAGTGGCATGATATATTTAAAGTGATGAAAGGGAAAAACCTACAACCAGGAATACTCTACCCAGCAAGGCTCTCATTCAGATTCGAGGGAGAAATCAAAAGCTTTACAGACAAGCAAAAGCTAAGAGAATTCAGCACCACCAAACCAGCTTTATGACAGATGCTAAAGGAACTTCTCTAGGCAGAAAAGAAAAGGCCGCAACTAGAAATGAGAAAATTACGATTGGGAAAGCTCACTGATAAAGGCAAACGTAAAGGTAAGAAGTCATCCACATATAAATATGATATCAAAACCAGCAATCATGAGGAGAGTACAAATGCAGGATATATTGGTAATGCATTTGAAATTAAGAGACCAGCAACTTGAAACAATCTCGTGTGTGTGTGTGTGTGTGTGTGTGTATGGCTATATCAAAACCTCACGGTAACTGCAAACTGAAAATCTACAATAGATAAACACACACACAAAAGAAAAAGCAATCCCAACACAACACTAAAGTTAGTCATCAAATCACAAGAGAAGAGAACAAAAGAGGAAGGGAAGAAAAAAGACCTAGAAAAACAAATCCAAAACAATTAACAAAATGGCAATAAGAACATACATATAGATAATTACCTTAAACAAACGAATTTAATGCTCAAACCAAAAGACATAGACTGGCTGAATAGATACAAAAACAAGACCCATATATATTGCTGTCTACAAGAGACCCATTTCAGATCTAGGGACACATACAGACTGAAAGTGAGGGAATGGAAAAAGGTATTCCATGCAAATGGAAATCAAAAGAAAGCTGGAATAGCAATACTCATATCAGAAGAAATAGACTTTAAAATAAAGACTGTTACAAGAGACAAGGGCACTACATGATGATCAAGGGATCAATCTGAGAAGAAGGTATAACAATTGAAATATATATGCACCCAACATAGGAGCATCTCAATATATAAGGCAAACACTAACAGCCATAAAAAGAGAAACTGACAGTAACACAGTAATGGGGGGGGGGGTCTTTAACACCCCACTTACATCAATGGACAGATCATCCAGACAGAAAATCAGTAAGGAAACACAGGCCTTAAATGACACATTAGACCAGATAGACTTGATATTTATAGTGCATTCCATTCAAAAGCAGTAGAATAGACATTCTTCTCAAGTGCACATGGAACATTCTCCAGGATAGAGTACATGCTGGGCCACAAAGCAAACCTTGGTATATTTAAGAAAATGGAAGTCATATCAAGGATCTTTTTTGACCACAACGCTATGAGATTAGAAATCAACTACAAGGAAAAAAACTGTAAAAAACACAAACGCATGGAGGCTAAACAATATGCTACTAAACAACCAATGGATCACTGAGGAAATCAATAAATGAAAACGAAAGCACGATGTTCCGAAACCTATGGGATGCAGCAAAAGCAGTTCTAAGAGAGAAATTTACAGTGATACAATCTTACCTCAGGAAACAAGAAAAATCTCAAATAAACCTAACCTTACACCTAAAACAACTAGAGAAAGAACAACAGACAAAACCCAAAGTTAGTACAAGGAAAGAAATCATAAAGTTCAGAGGAGACATAAAAAATAGAGACAAAGAAAACAATAGAAAAGATCAATGAAACTAAAATCTGGTTCTTTGAAAAGATAAATAAAATTGATAAACCTTTAGCCAGACTCAAAGAAAAAAAAGAGGGCTCAAATCAATAAAATTCGAAATGAAAAAGAAGTTAAAACAGACACCACAGAAATACAACGGATCATAAGAGACTACTACAAGCAACTCTATGCCAATAAAATGGGCAACCTAGAAGAAATGGAAAAATTCTTATGTATAATATTCTAAGACTGAACCAGAAAGAAATAGAAAATATAAACAGACCAATCACAAGTACTGAAATTGAAACTGTGATTAAAAATCTTCCAACAAACAAAAGTCCAGAACCAGATGGCTTCACAGGTGAATTCTATCAAACATTTAGAGAAGAGTTAACACCTGTCTTTCTGAAACTATTCTAAAACATTGAACAGTATAGAGGTTCCTTAAAGAACTAAAAACAGAACTGCCATATGATCCAGCAATCCCACTCCTGGGCATATATCTGGAGAAAACCATAATTCGAAAAGATACATGCACCCCATTGTTCATTGCAGCACTATTTACAATAGCCAGGACACGGAAGCAACCTAAATGTTCACTGATAGATGAATGGATAAAGAAGATGTGGTACATATATACAATGAGATATTACTCAGATGTAAAAGAATGAAATAATGCTATTTGCAGCAACATGGATGTACCTAAAGATTATCATACTAAGTGAAGTAAGTCAGACAGAGAAAGATAAATATATGATATCAC
This sequence comes from Balaenoptera ricei, assembly GCF_028023285.1. Classification (NCBI taxonomy): domain Eukaryota; kingdom Metazoa; phylum Chordata; class Mammalia; order Artiodactyla; family Balaenopteridae; genus Balaenoptera; species Balaenoptera ricei. The sequence continues at coordinate 75,861,133 of NC_082648.1, forward strand.
TTATACGTGGAATCTAAAAGGATGATACAAATGAGCTTATTTACAAAAGAGAAACAGACTCACAGACCTTGAAGACAAACTTATGGTTACCAAAGGGGAAAGGTCGGGGGGAGGGATAAATTAGGAGTTTTGGATTAACATCTACACACTACTATATATAAAATAGGTAATCAACAAGGACCAACTTATAGCATAGGGAATTCTACTCAATATTCTGTAAAAACGTATATGGGAAAAGAATCTGAAAAAGAATGGATATATATATATGTACAGCTGAATCACTTTGCTGTACACCTGAAACTAAACATTGTAAATCAATTATACCCCAATATAAAATAAAAAATATTACTTTTAAAAATGAAAATAATAAGCATTGGTGGAGAAATTGGAACCCTCCTGCATTGCTGTGGGAGTATAAAATGGTCAGCTGATGTGGAAAACAGTTTGGCTATTCCTCAAAGGTTTCAACACAGAATTAGCATACAATCTAGCAATTCCACTCCTGAGTATATATCCACAAGAACTGAAAGCAAGGACTTGAACAGATACTTGTACACCATTATTCATAGTGGCATTATTCACAATAGTCAAAAGATAAAAACAACGCAGCACCAATCAACAGGTAAATGTATAAACAAAATGTGGTACACACATACAATTGAATATTATTTAACCATAAAAATAAATAGAATTCTACTACATGCTACAACATGGATGAACCTTGAAAACATCCTAAGTGAAAACAAGACACAAAATACCATATGATTCCACTAATATGAGGTACCTGGAATAGGCAAATTCAGAGAGAGTATAGTTTACCATGAGCTGGAGGGGAGAAGAAACATGCAGTTTATGTACCCATTGCTTAATGAGGACAGAGTTTCTGTTTGAAATGATGACAAAGATCTCAAAATAGTGGTGATGGGTACACAACATTGTGAATACTTAATGCCAGGGAAGTGTACACTTAAAAATGGTTAAAATGGTCAATTTTATGATATGTATATTTTACCACAATAAAACAAATAAGCCCTCCAAACATATAGCAATAAAAATCTAAAAATAAAATTAAGAAAACAACTCAGTCTACATGAGCATCAAAAAGAATAAAATGTTTAGGAATAAATTTAACAAAAACAGTGCAAGGCTTATATACCAAACACTACAAATAAACCATCAATGAAAGAAAGTAAAGACCTAAATAAATGAAAAGACATTCCATACCCCATGTTCATGGAACAGAAGACTTAATATTGTTAAGATGGCAATATTCCCCAAATTGATATATACAGGTTCAATACAATCCCCATCAAAATCCCAGCTGCCTGTTTAAAAGAAATTGACATGCTGGTCTTAAAAGGCATATAGAAATGCAAGGAACCCAGAATAGCCAAAATAATATTGAAGGACACAGTTCAAGACTCACATTTCCCAGTTTCAAAATTCACTACAAAACTACAGTAATCAAGACAGCATGGGACTGGCATAAGGACAGACATATAGATCAATGGAATAGATAGACCTTTCCATATATGGTCAATTGATTTTTGACAAGGTTCCCAAGATAATTTAATGGAAAATAATAGTCTTTTTCAAGAAACTGTGCTGGGAAAACTGTATTTAAATGCAAAAGAATGGATTTGGGCCCCTACCTCACACCATATACAGGATTAACTCAAAATGGATCATAAAGTTAACTATAGGAGCTAAAACAATACAAATCTTAGAAGACAACATAGGAGTAAATTTTCCTCGCCTTGGATTAGACTGAAGCTTCTTAGATACAATACCAAACTACAAATGACAAAATAAATAACAAATTGGACTTTATCAAAACATAAAACTTTTGTGCTTCAAAAGACAACAAGAGGGACTTCCCAGTGGTCCAGTGGCTAAGACTCCATGCTCCCAATGCAGGGGGCCCGGGTTCGATCCCTGGTCAGGCGGCTATATACCATGTGCCGTAACTAAGAGTTTGCATGCCACAACGAAGATCCTACACGCAGCAAAGAAGATCTCGCATGTCTCAACTAAGACCCGGCGCAGCCAAATAGATAAGTAAACATTTTTTAAAAGTAGGTAACAAGAAAGTGGGAACAAATCACGCAGAATTGGGGAAAATATTTGCAAATCATGTATTTGATAAGAGACTTGTATGAGAACATATAAAGAACTCTTAACAACTCAACAATAAAAAGACAACCCAATTAAAAATGGTCAAAGGATTTGAACAGACATTTCTCTAAAGAAGATACACAAACGGCCAATAAGCACATAAAAAGACGCTCAATATCATTAGTTATCAGGGAAATGCAAATCAAAACCACAATGAGATACCAATTCATACCCATTAGGATGACTAAAATAAAAAAGAATATAACAAGTGTTGGTTAAGATGTAGAGAAACTCGAATCCTCATACATTGCTGGTGGGATTGTAAAATGATGCAGTCACTTTGGAAAACAGTTTGGAAAAATTCCTCAAAACATTAAACATTGAATTACTATGACCCAGTGATTCCACTCCTTGGTATATACCCAGGAGAAATGACCTCCTTTACATATATCCACATAAAACTTGTACATGAATACACAGCAGCATTATTTAGAATAGCCAATAAAATGGAAACAACCTATATGCATCAGAATGTTGTGATAATTAATGGAAAAACAAAATGTGGTATTATTCTTACAATGGATATTAGTTACCCACAAAAAAAGAATGAAGTACTGATACATGCTACAACACGATGAACCTTGGAAACAGTAGGCTGAGTTAAAGAAGCCATATACAAAGGCCACATATTATGTGATTCCATATGTATGAAATCGTCAGAATAGACAAATACAGGAAGACAGACTGAGATTAGTGGTTGCCAGGGGCTGGGAGGAGGGAAGAATGGGCAGAGGTTGATAATGGGTATGTAGGTGATGAAAATACTCTAAAATTATTTTTGGAGTGATTAAATATTCTAAAATTAGACAGCAGTGATGGTTGCACAACTTTGTGAATATTCTAAAAATCATTAAATTGTACACTTTAAAATGGCGAGTTTTCTAGTATGTGAATTATCTCATTAAAGCTATTTTAAAAACAAAGAATCCAAATAGATGCATCACAGAAATCACAGAATTTTTAAAAATTTTAATCAATTTTTCATTCCTGGTTATCACTGGCATATGAGAGTTCCAGACAGAAGGTACCTCAAACATGGCAAGTGTACTTCTAATGATGACGATGGTGGTGACAACCAGCATGGACAGAGCTTACTGTGTACTTGGCATTGTTTCAGGTGCTTTACGCATGTTAACTGGTTTAATCTTCACAATAACCCTATCAGGTATGTTCTGTTCTACTACTATTCTCATTTTTCAAACTAGGAAACAGAGATACAGAGAGACTAAATAACTTGCCCAAGCTCACACAGGTAGGAAAGGTGTATGAAACATAACCAATCATAAATCTAAGAGATGCCAAAGCACTCTGGGTATTGTGACCTTGGGATCAAAGCCACTGTTCTCCATGATCTTCCCAACCATTTTTAGGAAGATGAAAACTTTCAAATTTCCCTCTGTCATAATCTTACTAATTCATCATTTGTTGAAAATAATAAAAACAAACTCAAAATCCACCACCCCCAGTTCAAGCTTATTTTAAAATATGCATAAAACACATCTTAGTACTCCTACCCAGCTGAGTGGATCTGCTCAGGTTCTTTTCGTTTGTTCACTTAACAAACACTTCTGGAGCCTCGCTCTGTGTGAGGCGCAGTTCTCAATGGTGAGAACCCAGCAGTGGGTGGCAGGACCCAAGACTCTGCTCTCCTGAAGCTTATGTTCTGGTACCTTCAGTCATTTGGTACTTTATCTTTTCTACTTTGGTTGCATACCAGCCTATGTTTATCTCCAAAACCATCCTGGTCTCTGAGCAGTTATGCTCTGTACCCCCAGTTTTCCACCTTTGTGATATACCTGACAATATTAGGGTCTGAACCTAAAATACCTGAATGAAAATGACTTTTTTGGGCAGAAAGCACTCATTAAAATCCACACCCCCCAAAGAATCCTATTACTAAAGCTTTGAATTACTTAACTCTGTGTGATGAAGAAAATCTGAAACTGTCCTTGAAATGTTCAGAAGCAAAACTCCGAGCAATCATAGATCATAGAACAAGTTCACATAAAGGATTTTTAATGCCACTCATTAGCTGGGCCCAGGAGCACCTATGACCTACTTATTCATGTCCTGAGCTTAAGGGAACTTAGAAAACAACCTACAGCACTTATCTACCTGGGTCCCCAGCTATTGGCCGGTGGCAAACACTGAATGAAATGAAAGCAGTGTAAACATGAGTGTGGAATATGTGAAGAGGTCACCGAGAAGTCCTGTCTCACAGTCACAGTCTGCGTTCCTGATCCTAGGCAGCCGCCTCATTGACTGGGGACATCGTATGGACGGCCGTGCACAGCCATCCTCACCCTAAAATAAATAATTCCCGCTCAAAAGACAGACTTTTTTTTTTTTTTTTTTTTGTAGCATTGCTTCTGCTGTGCCTTCTCTGCCCTCCTAGCATGACTGAATCTTTTTTGATCTCCAAATTTCAGCTTAATTGTCACATCTTCAGAAAAGTAGTCCCTGACCACCCTAATGAAGGTGGTCTGTCTACTGGCTGCCATGGCATCCTGATGTCTTCTTCCATAACTGATGAGAGTTGTCTTTTCCTTCTCTGTTGTCTGTCTCCCTCACTAGACTGTGCTATGCCTACTCTTCTGACCACTGTACCCACTGGATTTAGCAGAAACGTAAATATTTTTGAATATGTTAACCACTCACATGCAGAGTTTATCACCCTTCTCACAGATGGAAACCAAACTCTCTATGACCAGGACAGTCTTTTTTACACGGATCACAACATACCTAAGTATGTACACACATGGTCGCAAATATAACTAATCTTATTGTAGTAGCAGCTCCAGCCCTTCATGGGAAAAGGCCTCTAATCTAATTAACACATTGGTCATCGAACCCTGGGGGATTGCAGTCAGGGTGGTTAGTGAAGAAAGGGCAATAGGAAATGGGCAAGGAAAGATTTAAGGCCATAGACAGTCTAGGCAGGAAAAGATCCCCATAACCTTAACAATAGTTTTCTTGTTTGGGATCAAAAAAAAAAAAAAATACTATCATATGACACATAAAGATGAATAGAACAGGGAAAAGGGTATGGGCAGAGAGAGAAAAAAAGTACGAGATCTCCATCCCGCATTAGCCAACTGACAGATCTGTTCTCTGGTCTCTCAAAGCTATTTGGACCTAGATATTAGCAGATTCTTTCCCACCGACCAAGCCTGCCTTTGCTTCCTGTTTGTACAGGAAAAGAGCAAGATGCACAGCTTGGGGAAGTTTCAACGCTCTCATTCATAAAATTAAAAAAAAAAAAAAATGAAAAGGGAAAAAAATATGTTTAAGATTCTGGGTTATTAAAAGTCTAGCAAATGAGGCTGCAGTACCTGCTTGCTCCCAATATATTGAGGTCCTCTCCTACTTCAGAGTTGCTAATATTCATTTTTTGTGTGAATGCTTACTGAACACTGACATACTAAGCATTTACCAATGTTAAATGTGAGTACAATGTGACACGGGCAATCAAGGAGGAGTCTCTATTATGGGGAGAGAATTAAGACAGAGCAAGGCCGGGATCCCCTGCGGTGCCTGGCACATACCAGCAGTGAATAAACGAGAAACACAAGCAAATGACTGTAAGAAGAGAACAAATGCTTTGGAAGTCCATAAAAGGAAGAAATCACACATGTTCCCTTACCTCTTACTTTTCTGCAGACACTTGAAGTACAGCAGGGTAACAATAACATTCATTGATTGATTCAGCAAACGAAGGCCTCCTATACGTAGGCATTAAAGCTACAGCAAAGAACAAATCAGATACGGTACCTTCCTTCACGGGGCTTACAGTTCTCCAGGGAGCCAATTCCTTCAAACGGATGGCAGGGCCATTACCACGCTTAAGTTCTCCTTGGATAAACTCATGGTTGCCATCTCAAAGATGGGAAAGACAGCCTCACCAAGTGCACAGAATGAAGGTGTGTGGCTAAGAAATCCTTATCTCTACAGGTTAAAAGGCTCCACTTTCCCTCTGAACATATACAATAGAGTAAAAAATACAGAGTCGACTGATGCAAACTACTTTGATAGTCCCGAGAGCTATATATAAAACCTGTCACATTCTGGGGACAAACGACTCTTAACAGGTTGTTTAAATGCCATGATTAATTTTAATGCATAAAGTTTCATTTGTCACATTAGAGAATGAATTCTTTTAAAGCATCAACAGAAAGTGAAAATTGTGGCATTTGCAAGTAAATTTTTATTGGGAAATTAACCATTCAACAATGTAATCAAGGTCTACACATTTAAACTACTACTATTTATATCATTAACAATGAAACATTCAAGATACTGTGGTGCCCAACTACATATGGAAGTTCATGCATTATATTTATTCTCTTTCTTCCTCTCCTCTTCTCTCCCCCTTCTACTACCCTTCCTACTTACCCCCACTCACTGTCTGGGCTGGCAAGTCAAAACTAATCACTGGCACCACTTCACTCTCAAGGAGGCAAAAGACCTGTACTCTGAAAACTATAAGATGCTGATGAAAGAAATCAAAGATGACACAAACAGATGGAAAGATATACCGTGTTCTTGGACTGGAAGAATCAATATTGTGAAAATGTACTACCCGAGGTAATCTATAGAGTCAGTGCCATCCCTATCAAATTACCAATGGCATTATTCACAGAACTAGAACAAATAATTTTTAAATTTGTGTGGAACACAAAAGACCCAGAATAGACAAAACAATCTTGAGAAAGAAAAACAGAGCTGGAGGAATCATGCTCCCTGACTTCAGTCTATACACAAAGCTACAGTCATCAAAACACTGTGGTACTGGCACAAAAACAGAAATATAAATCAATGGAACAGCATAGAAAGCCCAGAAATAAACCCACGCACTTATGGTCAATTAACCTACAACAAAGGAGGCAAGAATATACAATGAAGAAAAGACAGTCTCTTCAATAAGTGGTGCTGAGAAAACTGGACAGCTACATGTAAAGGAGTGAAATTAGAACATTCTCTAACACCATACACTCTCATAAGTCTTTGTTCATGCCTAGTAGAGCATTCATCACTTCTCATTATATTTGTGCTTTCATGTCTATATTCCCTACCAGGTCACGGGGGTTACTCTCTTGAGGGTAGGAGCCATAACTTGGTCATCTTTCTTCCTCGGGTGCCTAGCACAGTGCATGAGACACATACAGGGCTCAACATTTGTTGAACTGAATTCAACTGACCATCCTGCATCTGCTGAGCCATCCTCAAAATGTAAGTATTAATAATTTGACAGTATTTGGAGAGAAGTATTGATATAAACCCAAAGTCAAGCCAGTACGATTCTCTACTAAAAATTACTATCTTAAATGCCTCCTCAAAGGCACAATGAGGGAGCAATGGAAGCCTTTATCACTTAACTGCAAATCACTTCTTGATTTTTATCCCCCAAAAGTATATTTGATGGTTTCTGGTGAAATAGCATAAGGATCTTCTGACAAGTGTGAACATGCAAAAGGAGGTACTTCACTTGTAAAGATAAGCAGTGACCTGAACTGCAGATATATATTTAATAAATTGGTTAAAATAAGTCAGTTTGGGCTTATACTTAACATTTCTAGTTTTGATTTAATTCTGTAAGTAGAGAACAAAACAGACCAAAGTCAGAAAAGTCTATCCAAAAGTGGTCTTGATCCCTCTAGCTAAAGTGAGTTTCCCATCACTGAAGGTTCTAAAATAGACTAGGGATGATCACTTGTCAGGGATATTGTGAGAAGTATACAAACATCAGATCAGGAAATTCAGACTGAATGCCCTTTAAAAGTCTGTTCCATTCCTGACATTCTGAGATTTTTTAAATCACTACACACACACACACACACACACACACACACACACACACACACATACTTATAAAATGCCTGCCTGAAATAGACTAGGATAACAAAAAATACCTTTTGCCTGGACAAAAATAAAAGCAAATATTGCTTTTCAAAGAAAGAATGGATCATTTATCTTCAACAATAACATTTAGAATAGGGATTAGAAACTCCAATAATCTTTATATGGGATATAAAACAATGAAGATATACCATTTATTCAAACAAAATTGTTTTTATTTAGCACCTACGTGCCAGGAAAATTCTAGGTGCCAGAGATATAGGAGTATATTAGTTTCCTACCACTGCTGTAACAAATTACCACAAGTTTAGTGGCTTAAACCAACACAAATTTACTTACTATCTTGAAGTTCTGAAGGTCCAAATAGATCTTATGGGGCTAAAATCAAGGTGTCAGCAGAGCTGTGTTCCTTCTGGAGGCTCTAGGGGAGAATCTGTCCTTGCCTTTTCCAGCTCCTTGAGGCTGCCTACATTCGTGGCTCTAGGCTGCATCACTCCAATCTCCACTTCTCTGACTCCTATGCCTCCCTTCTTCCCCTGTAAGGACCATTGTGAGTGTATTGGACCATAATCTAGGATAATCTCCCCATCTCAAGATCCTTAACTTAATCACATTTGCAAAGCCCCTCTGCCATGTAAAGAAACATATTCACAGATTCTGGGGATGAGGACTTGGACATCTTTATGGACCATTACTCTGCCTAATACAAGAAATGGTTAAACAAAAGAGACCCTGTTGACATAGGGTTATATTCCAGTGAATAAATATAAAGATATGTGATGTAATGTCAGGTAGTAACAATGGTTATGAAGAAAAATAAAGCTGGGCAACATGTTACATTATGATTTAGCTCCACTGATGATGCATTTTTAAATTGGGGTAGAGAATAAATTGGGGGCATGTTAAGTTTGAGATGCCTATGAGCCTTCCAAGGAGAAAAATCATGAATACAATTGGAAATATATGATTCTAGATTTCTGCGAAGAGGTTGGGACTAAAGATATAAATTTGGGAGTTATCAGAATATATATACATATATTTACCGGTTTTTATAAAGGAGACAAATGAACAGCCAGGTGAAGAGGTACATAAGGCAAGGTCTGGAAGGGTACCAATTGCAGAAGCTCCTGTTCCCTTGGAGTTGGGGTATTCGGCATATAACTACTTACAGCCATGGCTCTACGATCAAACAAGAGGGAGGGGCCAAACAAGAGAACAGTGGCAAAGACTTTAGAAGGCAGGAAGAGAAGGAGCAGGAAAGGTGACTAGCGACCCATGAGGTAGGAGGAGTACTGGACCAGAAGGTAGGAAAGGAAAATGTTTCAAGGGGAAGGGAGTGATCCCTAAGACCAAGTCCTATAGAAAGGCTGATTTGGATGAATCACTGGAACCTTCACATGAGTGGAATGGTGGGGACAAAAGCTTAACTGAAGTGGATTCAGAAGAGTAGAAAGTGAAGAAATGAAGACTGAATATATGCCTTTCTTTTGAGGAGTTTTGCTATAAAGGAGAGCAGAGCAATGAGACAGGACTTGGAAAGGGATGAGGGGTCAAATGAAGTTTTCCTTTTAAAAGATGGGAAATACATTACAAACATGGGCTGATGGAAAAGATCAAACAGAAAGAGAGCACTGATGTCACAGGATGGTGAGGAGATAACTACTTGGTAAATGGATTGCTAGGCAGTACTGAGTGCCCCTGGAGCTTTGTATAAATAAATTTAAAGGGAGATCACTCAGCATGGCTGTCTAGTCGAATTCAGTTGCTTGGGTGTAGGTATAGAGTCGGCAGAAAAAAATAGATTTAACCAGGCTGAAGTTTTTTGGGGTGAGTACAATGGAGAGAGAAAGGGGCAAGGGTATGGCTATGATGATGGACTATAGAATCTAAGCCCATAAAGGTGAGACACATAGACACAGAAGGTGGGCAATGAAAAGGCAGAGGCTCAGTGGATTGGAGGTCCTTCTGGGGTTGATGAATTATCAAAACTGAAGGACTAGAGGAAGTGGTGGCCAGTGCGTGGGAGGCTTTACACTGAGTTTACCATTAACACAAAGGATTTAGACAGTCACTGAGTTCCTCTGAGAATCCTGACCAAGAGAGGATGGCTGTCTTTCAGAAGTGACTCAGAGTGTTGCTCTGTCTTTGGTTCTTTCCTTGCGATCAAAAGCCAGTGTTAACCAAGAAGCGGATGGATTAATCAGAAAAACAGAACAAAGAGCTATGGAGTCACCCATGTGGGGCTGTCACAGGACCACAACACAGGCAGGATTCGTTCCCAATTTCTAAAACTCTTAAGAAGAAAAGGCTGTTGATCCTGAAGAAGAAAACCTCTTCTATGTTATATCTGCGCAGTGTATTGTATATCCCTGTAGGAACATACCCACCTGATTCAGTCTGATTGATTTAAAAATACTTCTAGGATAAAATCAGAGAATGTCATGTGAAATTTGTGTCTCCCAGACTAAAGTCGCTGAGCTGAGAAAGCCTTCTGTTTATCCCTTGGGAAAAATCATACATCTTTTTCTCAAAGAGAGAAAAAGAGGCTTTGGGAATAAGGTTTTACTGAGGGCTTTGATTTTTCTTCTTCAAACCAAATTGGAAATTTCATGTTTGTCAGAAGACTTGAAAAACACCCCCGCCCCAATGCAACTATCAACTAGAATATCTGAGTGATTAATTCAGTGCCCTTGAAAATGACAGCCGAGGCCATAAATCTGTCTATCTTTGTCTTTGATCTTTACTGTCATCTCCAGAGAAGCTTATTAATTTTGAAGCCATGAATAGGTAGGATACAGCTAGGACAAATAAAATCTGTACAAAAATTTCCTTTCATGTTTCACTATTTACATGATTAGGCAAACATAACCTATGAATCCCTTAAAGGAATATTTGTCTTCTAATGCCCTATGCTGAATCTAGAACTGTGCACTGCGCCAGATAAATTTTAATTAATGATAAAGTACTTACCAGAATTATCTGGGGGAGGTGGAGGGAGACAGCAGGTAGTCAGTGAACTAGAATTAGTACTCTCTCTTCTGAGTTAATATAAAACTAAAAATTCTAATCCCAGTATTCTAGACAAATAGAATACCAATAAAACTTTCTGTAAATTACAAAGAGAAAACAAGTAGTCATTACACCTTTTGTGAATCCTGCTGTTATACCCCAAAGGCCTACAGAATAAGGGATTCATTCTTATTATCTCTTTCATATAGAATCAACAAAAATATTTTATGCAAGTTGCTGAAATGACAAGGGCAGAAATCAACCATTATTTATAGCGATACCTTACTGTGTTCAAAAAAGGTGTGTGCATGTGTGAATCTAAACTCTGAGGCAGGTAATAACTTATATTGTACAGTGATGTACTTTTTTAAAAGATATTTTACATTCAAGTAAGGATTACGTCTTGGAAAAAACTGAAGTTTGACTTGGAAAACCACATTTGGTTTAGTTTCACCCACATCATGTCTCAAAAAAGCCATCTGTTCACCTTTCAGAAAGCTGCCCCTTCTTTGCATGCAGAACAGCAATCAAGTGAAATTAATACAGGCATGAATAAGCAATGCAACCTCACTGCAACACTAACATTTCTGAATGAATCTGTAATCCCTCTTTTTATCTCATAATAACTGATTTTTTTAAGTTCCAATTTTGCTTTCAAAAATTCGTTGAAAATAAAACTACTAAGTGAAGTAAGTCAGAAAGAGAAAAATATCACATATCATTTATATGTGGAATCTAAAATATTACACAAATGAACCTATCTATGAAACAGAAACAGACTCACAGACATAGAGAACAGACTTTTGGTTACCAAGAGGGTGGGGGAGGAATGGACTGGGAATTTGGGATTAGCAGATATAAACTATTATATGTAGAATGGATAAACCACAAGGTCCTATAGTATAGCACAGGGAACTATATTCAATACCCTGTGATAAACCATAATGGAAAAGAATATGAAAAAGAATGTATATATATGTATAACTGAATCACTTTGCTGTATGGCAGAAATTAACACATTGTAAATCAACTACAATAAAATAAAAATTTTTTTAATTCAGTGAAGAGATATAAGAATAATAAAGCAACCCTCTCCCCTACCTTAAGAAACAAAGTATACCCTTTTATGATCTATCTCCCTACCTTTCCCTCTTAAAGGATACCACCATCTTGAATATTGTGTCTATCATCCCAATCTATGTCCCTTTACTTTTATCACATAGGTAGACATCCCTAAACAGCAGTATTGCTTTTGTGTGTATTTGAGCTTCACATAAAATAGTATTAGATCTCTTTAGTATTTTCTGTTAACCAACATTGTTGGATTTGTCTGTGGTGTTGCAGGTAAGTCTACTTCACTTATTTTCCCTGCCAAATAGTATTCCATTGATTGGGTATTCCACAATTTATGTGTCCTTTGTACTGTTAATTAGCATTGAATCCCACAGTAAGCATTCTTATAAATGTCTCCTGTACACAGGTAGGTGAGTTCCCCTAACGTGTCATAGTTGAGTTATAGTTTTACCAGATACTGTCCCAAATGGTAGAATCAACTTACTCTTCCATGAGCAGAAGAAAATCCCCCCTTTTTCTACAAGGTCAAAAATATTTGATTGTCAGGCATTTTAAATTTTAACAAAATTATGGGCAGGAAATGGTATCCCGTGGTTTTAATTTCATTGTTTGTTTCCTTGATTACTGGTAACTTGAGCATATTTTATGTGTATATTGATCATTCTTCTGCAAATTACCTATTTAAGTCCTCTGTCCACTTTTTAGTTGGTCTACTTCTTTTTTCTAATTTATATTTAAGAGTTCCTTCTATAGAGAGAAATGCAAATCAAAACAACAATGAGGTACCACCTCACGCCAATTAGAATGGCCATCATTTAAAAGTCTACAAATAACAAATGCTGGAGAGGATGTGGAGGAAAGGAAACCCTGTTACACTGTTGCTGGGAAAGTAAGTTGGTGTAACCACTGTAGAAAACAGTATGAAGTTTCCTCAGAAAACTAAGAATAGAACTACATATGATCCAGCAATCCCACTCCTGGGCATATATCCAGACAAAACTATAATTCAAAAAGACACATACATCCCTATGTTCTCAAAACAGCACTATTCACAACAGCCAAGACACGGAAGCAACCTATATGTCCTTCGACAGATGAATGGATAAATAAGATGTGGTACATATATACAATGGAATACTACTAATCCATAAAAAAGAATGCCGTGTGCGGCAACATGGATGCAACCAGAGATTATCATACTAAGTAAAGTAAGTCAGAAAGAGAAATACCATATGATATCACATATATGTGGAATCTAAAATATGACACAAATGAACCTATCTATGAAACAGAAACAGAATCAGGGATATAGAGAATAGACTGGTGGTTGCCAAGGGGGGAGGGGGGTGGGGGAGGGATGGAGTGGGAGTTTGGGATTAGCAGATGCAAACTTATATAGAAAATGGATAAGCAACAAGGTCCTACTGTAGAGCACAGAGAACTATATTCAATGTCCTGTGATAAACCATAATGGAAAAGAATATGAAAAAGAATGTATGTGTGTGTGTATATATATATATATATATATATATATATATATATATATATATATATGCATACATATATATATATATATATAACTGAATCACTTTGCTATATGGCAGAAATTAACACAACATTGTAATTCAACTATACTTCAATAAAAATTTTAAAAAGTTCCTTATATATTATGGATACCAATACTTTGTTTATATGTGTAATACATCCCCTACTCTGTGGATTGTGTTCACTTTTATTTTATGGGATTTTTTACAGAAGTTTTTTGTTTTAAATGTAGTCAAATTTATTAAACTTTTTCTTTTATGATTTGTACATTTTATATTTTGCTTAAGCAATCCTTGCCTACCCAGAATACATAAATATATTCTTCTGTTTTCTTTTAGAAGTTTTGAAGTATGGGGTTTCACACTTAAGCCTTTAACCCATCTGGTATTGATTTCATTTGTGGTTAAAAGTAAGAACATAATATTTTTTTTTTCATATAGCTAGCTGTCCCAGCAACATTTATTGAACAGTTGACTTAGTGACAAACCCATCTTCATGGGTCTACAAAATCAGGCCTTTCATAGACCAACCATCTGCACTTGTGTGGGTCTGCTTATGTGCTCCCCATTGTGGACTCTTTGTCTCTCTGTGTAACAATATCACACTTAGACCTTAACGAGTCCCCAACCTTCAAATTTCTTCAAAATTGTCCTGTCTGTTTTGGGCCCTTTGCTCTTCCATGTATGCCATAAAATCAACTTTTTAGGTTTCATGAAAAATCTTAATAGGATGTTTATTGGAATTGCCTTGAATTTGTAGATTTATTCAGGTAGAACTAATGTCTTTATGACACTGAGCTTCCCTAACTACAAACATAATATTCCAAAACACATGGAACATTTAATAAATTTCAACTTATCCTCTCGTGGAGGCCACTCTAATATTTTCTGTATCTTTTCAATTTTAGTATACGTGCTGCAAAAGCAAATACACCACCACCATTTTAGTATCATTATAATGTACATGGAGAGCCAACCAAACCAACAAGCCAAATGTTGTCCTCAAATAACTATCCTCATTATTTTTATGAAACACAAAATTATCACAGAGTCAGGATTATTTAGAATAAATTTCTGAAAAATTATTTCCTGGGCTTGCTGACTCTCTAAGATAAATAATGCCATTCTTTGACCTTTTTTACAGGCCTATTTTCTGTTCCTCAAAACTCTTCAAGTGCCAAGTTCAGGAGAAGTGAGCTGTGTGTTAAAAGTCATGAGATAATTTTTTTTTTTAATTGCACATACACAGTAACTCATGCTTTGCTCACTTGAATAAGACTAGCTTCTTTACTGTGTTTTAATACTATGAAGAGGCAATTTTAAGGCAGGAATTTATCCAATCATTTAACAAAGCTACATTCAGAAAACTGGCAAGCTTTTCCGAACATCTTTTAGAGGGCAAATATTATATTTATTTATGTTCTATTCACCATCTAGCATAATGTGAACATTCTAGTACGATTAATGATAACTGTGATTATAACAGTAATGTATATTCACAGCTGGGTATTGAGAACCACTCTTCTATTTATTGTTCATTATATCATTCAAAAGACAGAGAGTGAAAGCTTTCTATGTGATCTCAGTATACACAGTGCACTTTATGTAAGTTGACTTTAATTTGCATTTGCAAAATAATGAAGCCTTTCCTCATCTTCCCCAAATAGATGCAATTTGCCTGTTCTAAATCTCTAGAAAAATTCAATTTTGTTTCTTAAAGGTAATTATCAATTTTCCCTGCATTTCTGCTGTTTGTGATACTGTATAATTATCCATGCTATCATATAATATGGCGCTATATTAATGGGGCATCAAGTCACACAGACTTGGGTTTAATCTTGTCTCTTCTGTGTACTGACTGTATGACCTTGGACAAATTACTTGGCTTCTCTAAGTTAGTTTCCTCACCTGTAAAATGAAGAAAATAACCCTGGGCTACATTATAAGGCTGCTGTGAGAATATAGGTAAAGAGTTTAATCTATAGTTTGTGATCAGTTATCTATCATTATCAATATTATCATATTGTGTCCTCCCCCCAACTCCACTAAAATCTAAATTGCACCTTTCTAGAAGGCAGAAGCCATAGCTCACCTTCTTTCAGATAGTTGACAATACGGTGAGTGCCTCCTATGTGTAAGGCACACATAAAGTAATTAATAAAATTTGTTGAATTAAAGATATTTTTCTATCCATTATATTCAAACTAAAAAAAATTCTTCTATGTCTGGTTTCTCAAATTAGTTAATAGGCTACTTAAGGGCAGGTGGAAGTTCAAAAAATAAATGAACAAGCCATACTAAATAAAGTAGTAAATGGATAAGCATATGCTGAATATACATTTAAAATGAAAATCACTGTTCAGCAAGTCCAAAACAAAATATTAAGACATTTTCAGATATAGTTAAAAAGGAAAAAAAGTTTCCATTTTCAGGCAGCTGCCTGAGAAATGTACATAATACTTTTTTAAAACACTTAGTAGACAAAGGTCCAACATCTTTTTAAAAATTCTGGTCCCATCATTTAATGGGTGAAAAATGATTTCCTAATAATAATACAGGAAGCCAATCTAACATCAAGCATTTAAATCTATGAATCTCATCTGAAATATTTAACCCCTTGATAAAGATTATATAACTGGACATAGTTGAAAAATTATGGCATAAAATCTTCACGACAAAGAGCTTATGAGTAGAAAATCAGTAACAAATACTTCATTATAAATAAAAGGCCATGATAACAATATTACTGTTTGATAGACATACTATATTTTTCTTTCCTACATTTTTGTGTATAGAAAGGTATGGGTGTTTTGCTCCTTTCTAATTTTGCTGGTGGAAGAAACTCAGAAACCAAAGGATAACAACAATCACTGGTAACTAACAAGGACCTACTGTATAGCACAGAGAACTCTACTCAATATATTTTTAATAACCTGTAAGGGAAAAGAATCTGAAAAAAAAAAAAAGTATATATATATACACATATATATATATATATATATATATATATATATATAAAACTGAAACTAACACAACATTATAAATCAACTATACTTCAATTAAAAAATTAATTTTAAAATGACTGTCTTTATAAAGAAAGATTTTCCTTTCTTTTTTTTTTTTTTAACTAATTATTATGGGGAAAATGGTCCAGGAGAATTAATATTCAAATGCTACCATAAAGTTCAAAAATATTTTTCACAGATGTCATGAGTCAAAGAGAATATGAACTACATTCTATAACTTTATTACAAGTGTGGTTAAGAATCATGAAAATTTATCTACACTAAACACATACCCAGAGGAATAAGCAGGAAGTTCTTAAAAAAGGAAGCCGTTGACACCATTAATGCACGTCTGCTACTTACAGCCATTAAATGCAACCAGTTTTATCTGCTTTATATTTCAGTCGCCGTATTTACCAAATAACCAGCATTATTCAAGCAAACAGTCTTCTAATTACCACTCCTGATGAATGAGATGAGGTTCCTGGTGATCATCTATCTGTCATGATCATTACCGTATTTAGTATGAAGCTGCAGTTCGGGGATCATCCTGTGGGCCCTCACGGCTTGATCAATCAGTTAAAGGTTCCCAGATCTGTATTTCTGCCTGGATGCTCCATGCCCAAGACCTGTCTCTGTCCTGTCTTGGTAAACAGTGCCATTATCTACTCAGGGGCTTCAAATGTGGGAGCTGTTCTAGAGTCTTCCCTCTCCTATGTCTAATCAGTAAACAGAACCTTTAACTCTTTCTCTTCAAGATCTCACGGCTCAGGCTCCTCTTCTTCATTTCCCCCTATGTTACTGCTCAAGATCAAGCACCCCCCCCACTCCATATCTAGATTACGACTGCACTTGCCTCCTAATTTTCATGCCTCCCAGCCTCACCTCCCTCTAACCCCTCCTTTATCACGTCTCTAGAGTAACTGTCCTAAAACTCAAATTTGCTCTTGTCATGGTTCCCTGAATTCACCATCCCCTCTTAAGCCTTGTCACCTATACAAATGCTGAACTCTGTCCTTGTTCTCCATAATGGTAGGCAAATTCTTAAAGAAACAGCTCAAGTTTCAACCATTTCCAGGAAGTTATCTCTGATTACGTTTTCTGTCCCCCACCCAAATTTTCTAGCACTCACACACATGCGCATATGTGTGTACACACACACACACACACACACACACACAGTCCTTATTTAACCACTCCACTGATGTACTCCCATAGCAACTTAGGCATTTATCACTATTATTGGACTCTTTCATCTGTGCATTCTCATTGCTTGGTATATAATAGATGCACAGCAAATGTATTCAGTAAAAGAAAGAATAATCTATTCTAGCTGTCTCTTTGCTCACCCTGCCCCCTCCACTCACTGTTCAACTCACTTCATACTGGCTCGCACCTGTATTAGTCCATTGAAAAAGCTCTCCAAAAGGTAACCAAAAATTTCTGCTAAATTGATTATTATAAAAATCCTTCTCTTGGCTTTCAGCAATGTTGACATTCCCATCTTCTTTAAACACTCCTCTCTTGGCTGTCCTGACACCACATTCTCCTGCCCATGCCTGGGCTCCAGCCCTCTTTTCAGTCCCTAGAGCATACCAAGGTCCCTGCAAGCCAGTCTTTGCATACACAGTTCCCTCAGCCTAGGACACTCCAGTACTCCTAATCTTCTCACACCAACTCTTACTGAAGCTTTAGATCAGCACTTCTCAAACTTTAATGAACACGTAAATCACCTGGGGATCTTATTAAAATGCAGCGTCTGATGCAGTAGCTCTGGGGTGGGACCCAAGACTCTGCATTTCTAAGAAGCTCCCAGGTGATGCTCAAACAAACCATGGACCACATTTTGAATAGCAAGGTTTTATATCTCAGCTTAAAACAACTTTTTCAGGGAAACTTTCTCTGATTTTGCCTCACCTATACTCCTGACTTAGTCAAATGCCCACAATTCATACTGTCACTGTACTATGTAACTTTCCATGATAGCTTTTGCTTATCATTATAACCCACATTCATCCTCCTCCCTCTCAACCCCCTACTCCTATCTAGTGCCTGGCATGTTCATCTTTGAGAAATGAATGAACAATGTCTACTGAGTCAGCCCCTAACTTAGGCTGAGTCACTTCCCTTCATGATGCTGCACACCAAAGCTTCACTGCCCTGAGCTCAGCTCCTGCAGAAATACAGCTCATCTGTGGTTAGTACTCTGAAAGATTTTCTATTCCTGCCAAGATTCACTCATTTGGGGTCTGCAGAGCTATGGCAGGAGAGTAATTAATTCCATATGTACTCGTTTTGCTACTCTTAACAAGCTGGTTGGCCACAGTCTCCACATACAGTCTACTAGTACTCCAGATTTTCTTGTGCCAGGTATATAAGCAGCAGAGGACAAAAAGCAAATCCTAGTTAATGTGGTCAGATCCAAATCTCCCACCCTGCTGTGAGGACTGGCACCAGGAAGGGTAGAGGCAGGAGGAAAAGACAAAAACTTTCAGTACATTCTGATTTTTTTCCATTCAAAATTCATTGTTTAGCTTCTCATAAAATTCATTTTTCTCTTACATTTAGGAAAATAATTTTGACTAAAAATACTGTAGGAAAAATTATATAAGTTAATGGCTGGATACAACAGCTAGAACATTTGCATGAAATAAGTTGTGATGGGGAATATACTGGAAGAGCTTAATTGCATAAAACACGACAAGCAGAAGCAATGCCACTGCTGCCAAGAGAACTGCCTGGAAAAAGTGCCAAAGTAAAACTAAAAATAAACAAATAAAACATAATTTGAGATAAACCCCAGGAATGTCATTTCGCTTGACTAATAAATACATGAAAATAATCATAGCACATAGTAACAGAAATAACAAGATCCTAATGCTTGATTAAAATATTAACCATATAATACCTTAGGGAAAACTATTGCTCTCTAAATAAAAAGTTTCAAATACATTTCAGGGAAGAGATAATTTATTTTTAAATAGAAAAATTTTTTTCTCAATTCTGTTTCATAAACCTATCAGTAAACTCAATTTTAAAAATGGTGATATTTTAAAAAATATATTATTTGTTTAAAATTTTTCATGTCATTTAATTGTATATCAGAAAGAGGTTGTTTTCCCTGAGTTGGGAGGAAGAGGGTGAGACTCTGATAGATTAGTGCCCAAAATGTAAAACAGCCATAGTTTTATGGCATTTATAATTCATAGAACACATATAAACGATTTCTTGAAAAAGAACAAAGTTTTTAAATAGTGTTAACAGCTTGAATTTTTTTTCAGTAATTTTACTGTGTACTGAATTTTACAGAAAGTACACAGAATTTTCTAAAAGTACAAATCTGGGAGAGTGCATTTCTTAGTCAAATTCTTCAAAATTTCAACTGATTTTCCAAAGCACACAACTGTCTTCACTTTATCTTAAAATAATGCATTTCCAGTTCTGTTTAAAACAAGTAATTATTTATCAACAAGTAATTAAAATTTCATTAGATGATTAATTATTATCCCTAAAATGCGTTGTTTCTGAATTTAGAATAACATTTACTCTGGTACTTTGCCTGATGCTAGATGTTATTTAAAATGAATTTAGTTTACACAATATCAACCTTAGAGAATGGACAAAATGGGACACAGATTCATTCAACTGAACATGTAGCTTCAAACAGAAGAATTTTCCAAGTGAATTACAAACTGTCTTTTAAAGTTTCACCTATGGGAACAAGGTGTACTATTACTGTAACACTGTAATTATGGATTTGGGCATGCTTTCAAGCCTAGCCCGTAAGATTTCCAGCCCAATAAACAGAATATTTACCAAGAAAACATAGCTCTGCTTAAAAATAAAAGTCAATGGAAAATAGGATTCACTTCATAAAATTCACACTGTAACCAAATCTGATGGAAACTGACTATCACCTATTCCACAAAGGAAATAATATCTGCACATACCAGAACGAATAGCAATAACACCACCAAAGAAACCTTATGCACACAAAATTCTTGCCACAAAGAATACTCTTTCTTAAAAAAAAAAAAAAAAAAAAAAGAACAAACAAAAAAATGAAAATAAGTGACAGGGTGAGATTGGGGACCTGGGAAGAGCAGTAAAAGAAAAGTAACTACAAAGCCCTACCAAGGAGGTAAAGCCCTACCAAGGAGGTAAAGCCCATGCTCACTTTTTGTCAACTGTCATAGTGATGTTCTATATAGCAATTCTTCTACTGACCCAGAATCAAATTCAGAATCATACACATGTACTTAGTTGTTGTTAAACATGGCATGGCTATATAATATTCCATCACTTGATATACTATAGTTTTATTTAACTAATACTCTCTTAAAGGATTTGACTTGTGTCCATTTGTTGTTATAAGTAATGCTGAAATAAACATCCTTGGATACAAGTCTTTTTCTGTACTTCTATTTCTTTAGGATGGTTTAGGATCTTTAAGATGATCACTCAGGATCCAGCAGGAAAACAGAAACCACAACAGTTATTTTAGCAGAGAGAATTTAATATAGGGAACTGGTTAAAAAGGTTTGGAAGTCTGCAAAGGCTAAAAGGGATCACAGAGGTGAGAAGAAATAGTAAATGCATGAAGCAACTAACTCTCTAGGGCTGAAGGAACAAAGGAAAGAAGTTGGTTTGTTAGAAACTTAGACACTTAGAGGCCCCTCACTGAGTTGAGATGGTTTGTTCATAGGAAGGAAGAGGAATGTTCATTAAAAAGACATTCTGAAAGGAAGAGGAAATGCCTGGCATTCCTTCCCCATCTCCCCTTCAACTTAAAACAAACAACATGTAACTCTTATGTGCTTCAGTAAACTAATCCAAACAAATACATGAAAAGTAAAGGAATTTTGCCACCATAAATGCTGAAACCCACCAAAATTCTGCAGTGATCTGGAAAGCAATTTAAAAAGAACATATGATATAAAAACTGGGCTTTACAGTGGCCATCACTATCTCAAGTAAAGGAAAAAGAAAACACGTAGGAATTAGGGGAAGAAAATTATACCAGAACATTCTTCAGTTGTAAAAGTCATTCCAAGTCAGTCTCAATTTTTAAATGACAGGGGTGGGTGGATTGGCTGGTTTGAAGCAGCAGAGTGTTCTGTATGCTCGAGGATGTATGATCGTGCACACAGTATGTTATCTTCTACTGATGCCTGACTGTTTCCGAAAGTAAAAGCAAGGAGACTGAAAGACACAGATGGAACTAGGCAAGAACCAGCACTGGGCATCAGCAGCCAGTTCACTCAGATTATGAGGATTTTAATCTCTCTGAAGTCCTAATAGAGTTTACATAACCTGACTTCATAAAGCACAAAGAACTGACTGAAAAATTCATCTCAGCAGACTTGCTGACCACTTCCACCAAACAGTTAGCTGTCAGGTGGCTAAATAAAGGAGCAAAGCCAACTAGCTTCACTGTATAAGCAGCACCCAATTACTCAAAACCAGATGGGTGTAATGTACAGAACAGCTGAAAGCGAAGCTCGCTATCTTCCAGGCAACCCTGACAGACCTGCCAATGGCATTTAGCTCCATAGTAAACCATCCTCCAGGTCAGCAGGAAGCTCATTATGGGCTGACAGTCCAGGAGACAAGCACTTTGCAGAATGCTCCCCTAGTAATTTCCTGTGTGAAAAGCTCACTGCTGTTCCTACATTCCTCAGGGTGCATTTCTTCTCATCTCTGAGGATGTTGCTCTTCCACAGGAAGAGGAAGGAACCAGTTGTTACTGGATGTGTGGGCTGAGGCTGTCGGGCATTTTCGGCACGCCTCAGTCTCAACTGTGGGAACTGGGGATGCGGCTTAGATTCCCAGGCCTGCGACAGTCTGGATGACTGCAGCAGTTTAGAAATGCAGTAGCTCAGGAAGTTGGAAGGCAGAAATAATACCTGGAACGTCAACACCTCCAGTTCCCAGAAAGGTGCTAATTTTCTAAAGGAAATTAAAAAACGTATTTACTCTGTTGGGCTCCCAAATAGCACGTTTTATAAAATCCTTTTGTAGAGTTCTCTCTCTCTTTACATTTCATAAAGAAAAGTTTAAGTCCTAAATCACTTTTGTCAACAGGTTATAAAGACCAGTTTCACTACATAAATTTTTAACTAGGACTATGCTTAAAAATTTACTTAGTATAAAATTTTTGGTAAAAGGAAACACTCATTAATGTAAGCTTTCTTTCTCGGTGACCTTGAAACTTAAAGGGAATGAAGCTCAAATTAGTAAGTCGTTAAGGATAGTTAAATCAAACATTTGGGACTTATGATTATTATGATTTTTATCAAAAAGTATATTTTATTTGGAGGAAAAAAGAAACCCTCTGACCCACACTATTACTCTCTTTTTACAGTGGTACTATCTTAGTAAATCAGCTTTAAAAAAAAAGCCACGTTCCTTTAACAGACTAAAAGTTTTAGTTGCTTGTTTTTTTTTTCTATGATCCCCCAAACACATTTTTTTTAAAGGTCAGCTATCACATTCACAACTGTTGGTCTTATAACATATAGGTCATGATGTACTTCTAAAGCAAGGATGCAACTAATTTGGAAATCGTCTCTTCCTCTCTAATGTTTTCTCTATCTCTAAAATAACTTGTATCTGAAAAAACCATAAATGTGTTTTCTATTCTAAAGGGTGAGAGATTTGTGGAAGTGTATTTTTGCTTATTTACTTCTGTTAGTTTTATCATGTATGTCTTACTTTTAAAATGCTTTGACAATTTAATTACTTTATTTCTTTCAATTTCAAAGGGTGATGTTTTAAAATTATTTCTCAGCCCTGATAAGAATTCATCTTTTACTCCTACTAAGCATCTTAACTTTCTGAGACACTGGATTAAAAAAAAAAAAATTACCGTATCTCACTTGACATATTCACTATCATTTGAAATTAAGACTAAATGTCTTTTAATAAAATGAGGATAAATTGTGGAAAGCACCTCTGTGTACAGTCCATAGGCGGATTTTACAAATGCCTATGTTCATTTTCTTTCAAACACTTAGAGTGGGAGCAGGAGAAAAATACCGAGGGCCACTGAACTGATGCCTAAAGATACCATAAACATGTCTGTTTCCTAAAGCTTAGCAAGCAACAACAAAGTTACAAACATATCTAGTTTCAGAAATCATATGCCCCGAATTTACAAATCAAATGCTACCTTATAAACTGTTGCAAAGTTTAAACACTTAAAAAAGAATTTCACCTACCTCCAAATTTAGAAGCTGTTTATATGTAAATGCAGGAATGTTAGCATACAGAAAAGCAGTGTAAGCAGGAGGTTTGCGCAACATGATGTTTATTGATTTTCCTGTAAAGGTAAATGAGGTATCTGGGGACAATACATCACATATTGCCATTTTACACTTTCAAGTTACAAATTTTAGTTTTGAACATTTAGGTTTGCATACACTGTGTTCTTTCAAGTAAGTCTTTCCAAATCTTTGCTTACATAAGCAGTTAGGAACTGGAATAGCTCTGAACTGGTTACGCAATGTTGTCTAGTAACCAGGACGAACTGTTGCCACAACAACCATGGAGATATCCTCTCTGTAGCTGTAAGTTTACTCTTTGTATGTCCTTTTATTTTATCAATATATCAATATCTTTCAGAGAGTATATATCATATGACAATCTCCATGAAAGTGGATAACTTTTTTCTTCCTAAAAATAGGCTGATGCGACAGCCTTTCCAAAAGGGAAACCAATAAACCTTGCTGAAAAATGCAAACCTAAAGGACACCTAGGAAGGACTATGTTTTACCACTGTGCTTCTCAAAGTCACAGAAACAGCACAGCATCTCTTGCTTTGATTCAGCTGATCACTTTCCTAATCCCAGAAAAGAAGATAGGAAAATCACAAATCTTTTTTTCTCTCAGCAACCCCTCTGGCAAAATGATGCTGAGCCAGGAGATAAGCTTGGCCAGCCTGAGATTACTCAGGGCTGCGCCTTACTACCCCTGGGGAAAGGAGACAGGGAATCCCACAGCGGACATCCAGTCCATCAGGAAATCCTCTTGGCTCCACCTTCAAAATACATCCAGAATCAGATCACTTAACACCACCTCCTCTGCTACCACCCTGGATCAAGCCACTTCTGCCTCCTGTCTCATGATTTCATTAGCTTCCGAACTGGTCTCTTTGCTCTCCTCCACCATCACCCCCAGCTGATTCTCAACACAGTAGCCAGAGTGAACCTGTTAAAACACTCATCAGATTATGCCCCTTTCTCTGCAGGAAACCCTCCAGTGGCTCCTCCTCACTCCCAATCTGGCCTTCCAGCACTGCTCCCATGGCCTGGAGTACCTCCCCAGATATTCATCTAACTTGTTCACGTCATTCCTTCAGTTCCTTCCACAAATGTCACCTTTCACATGACTCTTGTCCTGGCCATACTATCTAAATGCACCCTTCTTCCTACCTAACTTCGGTGCTATTTACACCTTTGCATTGTTTCTGTCTACTATACTATACGGTCTACTTTTTTTAAATCTGTGAATTGCTTGTCTCCTCCTCTAGAATATACAATGTAGGCTTCTCTGGGGCAGGTATTTTTTGTTACTCAAGAAGAATTGATTGAGAGCTAAAAATGTGTGTGAGTATGTATGCGCCCAGCATCCTACCACATCTGCTATCCATTGAGTTAGGCAACGCAGAGACTCCAGATTAGACGGCTGCACTTTCATTACCATGGTACGTATTGTATTTTCAATTACTTCTAAGGCATCTACTTATACCTTGCTTTCCCCACCTGGAATGTCTCTATCAAAATCCTACCCATCTTCGGTCAGGTCAAGAACTGGGCAAATGTTTTCTTCTAGAGAAGTCTTCTAGTTTCCTCTAGCCCATTCATGACCTTTTCTGAATCCTTCTGTTAACAACCTTTCATTTGACAATCATATACCCTTGGCATCTAGTATATTGAAACTGCCACTTACTTCTTACACTGTTATTTCTCTCTGGCTCGGCTGTAAGTTTCTTGAGGTGAGGCGGCCAGCTTGACATCCTGCCTTCAGTATATCATAGGATGCCTCCATGCAGTGTGGTATAAATATTTGACTGATGGAGCAAGAAAAGTCTGTAGACCTTGATTTTCTTCTGTGATATAACTGCAGATTCTCAGTTTATTGTGAATAATTAATTTAACCTGAAAACTGTCCCTAATTCTAAAGAAAGGCATCAATATTACATTCATACTCTACACAGCTGCCAGAGTGAAGGAAGGCAAGGACACTCTTTGAGTTCTCTGAGTCCAGTGTTTTGAGTCAATCAGAGTAATACTAGCAAGATCATCAATTTCATTGTGTTCATTTGTTGGACAAATAGTAATAAAATACATCAAAACCTAGGAATATAGTTTACCTAAAAATAACAATTTTAATAATCCTAGAGTATTTAAATAAATTCTGTTTAGTTAGTATTAAAAAACAAAACAAAACAAAAAACACCACTTTATATTAGGACACAGAAGAGAAATTACTGTCCTATTTGCCTTTGCGGGGAGAGGAGCTGAGGACGTAGCCGCACCCCATGTGCTGATGCTAAATGCCTTGTACAATTCTGATGACAAAACCTTGGTCTATTTCTAATAGAATAAATGAAAACAGTAAAAGACTCAATGGGACTCTTGAACTAAATAATCTTTAGAAGATCAGCAAATAACAAGAGACAACATAATTGGAACAAGATTCAGAAATTTGAGATCAACATTTTTAAACTATGTCTATGTGACAGCCAGTATATCCCTTTACAGAAACTTTTTTTTTTTTTTTTTTTTTTTACAACAAAGCTTTAAAAATGCAGATTGGGAACAGCTTATTTTGATCCTGAAATATTGTATCAAATTTCCTGCCTGGCATTAGAGACACAAGTGCAAGCCACAAAGATACCAACTGTTACACTGTATGCCATAATTCCTTCTCTGTTGTAAGAAGGCATCAGAGCATAGATATCAATACACTTAGATCTAGAAATCATCCTGAATGTAATATTAAATCAAGTCAAAACAGGAACAGAAGCCAACTATTTCTTACACCATAAAAAACCTGCTTTTATCCTACTAAGAAATTTCACAAATTAAGGTTTAAAGAGTAATCTTTTTACATCTCATCTTGATGACAATGAATTTCTAAAGAAACTTTCTTCCAGTCTGCAAAAACCAAACAAACAAATCCCCAAAATAAACAGTAACCACAATAACAAAAACCAAAACCACCTGTAAATACTGCTTTTTTTTTTTTTTGCTTCCAATACTTCTCTGTTTTTTCATTATAATTACATGCAAAGTTCACACCACAATAGTGCTTCATGCCAGAATAGAAACAAATCTCCTTTACATTTATGTTTGATTTGTTGTGCAGAAGCAAAAGAAAAGCAGCCAATACAGAGGAGATGACAGATTAAGAATTACCACTAGATTAATGGAAAGGCAAACAATTACCGTGATTGCGCTTTAGTTTTCTAACCACTTATCTACCAATGAGCTAAAAGAAAGACACATACATTGAAAATTTAAAGGAAAGCTCTTTAAAGATACTCTTTATAAAAATCTAAATGCTTCATGAATATCTGTCTTCAGAAAATGTGTTAGTAAAATAAATAAAATCAGGAGTCCTTATGTCTTGCCAGGAGGCAAGCAGCTATCTTCCAGATTGTAAAAAAATCTATCTAAGTGGGACATCATTAGCCTAATTCCAAACAAATTTATAGCAAACAAGTTTTTGTTTTCTTGTTTGTTTTATTTTTATGTAGCATCAAGCACACAACTCAAAGTAACAGTGGAGTCTTCCTTCTAATGCTTATGTGTGGGGCTGAACCATGGGAAATCACTGATACGTATTAGATCGTTTTTGCCTACAAAATGGCAATATCATATAATTCAGTCTAATAGTATCCCTTATGTGGGTAATAACTGTACTCTTCAGTCTTATTATTCTGCTTTGTAACACAACTGCAAATGTGTCACATGTTTATTATAAAAATTGTCTTCCCTGTAGAGAACAGACTTGTGGTTGCCAAGGGGGAGGGGGGGAATGGACTGAGAGTTTGGGGTTAGCAGATGCAAACTATTACATATAGAATGAATACACAACAAGGTCCTACTATATAGCACAGGGAACTATATTCAATATCCTGAGATAAACCATAGTGGAAAAGAATATGAAAAAGAATTATATATATGTATAACTGAATTACTTTGCTGTACAGCAGACATTAACACAACATTGTAAATCAACTATACTTCAATTAAAAAAAAAAAAAAAGAATTGTCTTTTTGTCCCACGTACCCTGTATTCCCGAGTTAGGGTCCTATAAAGTAGACACTTGACTTTGGCACGTCTACATTACCATCCAGGGACAGACACCCTGCTATTGCTTGCTAGGTGGTACTTATGCCCACCTCCATAGCACACTACTGAGAACACCTGGATTCCTCAGGTCATGAGGTTTTGCAAATTTCGAAGGGTACTGGCAGGGACAGTGAGTCTCAAAGCTCCGATCAAAGATTTTTGATGATCTCTGATATCTTCTAGGCCAGAAACACCCAATTTTAGTCTACCAACTACCTCACAAGAAGGCAGCACATCTCAAAAACCACCTATCTTTTGCTCCTCTCACTAGTGGGGCAAAAACCCAACTCACCAGAATTTGTAAATTTCAACAGTGAGACTTTTGAGTAATTCATTGAACGTAAGTATTGAGCACCTACTATAAGCTAAGCACTGTGGCAAGAATTTGATGTCTAGTTAATTTTTAATGTCATAAGTAAGTTATTAATGCAGCAATGTTTGTAGTGTTATTTTATAAACATGAACATTGTAAGAGACCAGACCACAGATCCACTTAAGGTCCTAGCTGTCACCAACAATTCTTGGACCTCTCTTTGACAATCAGCCCCTGGGTTGACCCTCCAGCTGATTTCCTGTCTCTGGAACTTCTCATGAGTGATCTAGGAGTCTTCTCTGCATGGATTAACACTGAAAAGACCCTGTAACAAGCAGACTACTTTCTGACACAGCATAGACTCAAGATAGACTAGTTCTCTGCAGAATTCCTCTACAATAAATACAATTCTTGAGATCTACTGGAGAGTTTGTAATGTCAAGTGTTTTTCTTGTTTGTTTTCTTTTTTGGCCACGTATTAATAATTTACCCAAAATATTTAACTATACTGACATCATCACAGTAGTGTCACCAAAGATCATGCCATTCCTCCCATTTGTTCTTTTTTTTTTTTTTAATTAATAAATTAATTAATTTGGCTGTGTTGGGTCTTCGTTGCTGCATGAGGGCTTTCTCTAGTTGTGGTGAGCAGGGGCTGCTCTTCATTGCGGTGCATGGGCTTCTCGTTGTGGTGGCTTCTCTTGTTGCGGAGCACGGGCTCTAGGCACGTGGGCTTCAGTAGTTGTGACATGCAGGCTCAGTAGTTGTGGCTCGCGGGCTCTAGAGTGCAGGCTCAGTAGTTGTGGCGCATGGGCTTAGTTGCTCCACAGCACGTGGGATCTTCCCGGACTAGGGCTCAAACCCGTGTCCCCTGCTTTGGCAGGCGGATTCTTTTTTTTTTTAGATTTTTTAAAGAAAATTTTATTTATGGCTGTGTTGGGTCTTCGTTTCTGTGCGAGGGCTTTTTGTTTCTGTGCGAGGGCTTTTTCTAGTTGTGGCAAGCGGGGGCCACTCTTCATAGCGGTGCGCGGGCCTCTCACTATCGTGGCCTCTCTTGTTGTGGAGCACAGGCTCCAGACACGCAGGCTCAGTAATTGTGGCTCACGGGCCCAGTTGCTCCGTGGCATGTGGGATCTTCCCAGACCAGGGCTCGAACCCGTGTCCCCTGCATTGGCAGGCAGATTCTCAACCACTGCGCCACCAGGGAAGCCCGGCAGGCGGATTCTTAACCACTGCACCACCAGGGAAGTCCCCCCATTCGTTCTTATTACTAGTTTTGCCCTGACTAGCAGAATTGATGGCAGAAGTAATCTGCTTTGCAAAGATTAAGCAGACTCAAATTGAAATGCTAAAACTCTCAATTTTTGAAGTCTTTGGATACATTTAGTAAGTAAATTATATGTATGCAATTTTTTAAAACAAAATTGCAAGTGTTAGAAATACTTCTTAATTTCTGGATTATCCATCAAGAGAGACGAACAAAGGGAAATGATTGCTTTTCTTACACCTTCTAAGGAGACTAGACGTAAGTTTAGCCTCTGAAAGGCAATTACCAAAGAAGGAAATCTGTTCTGTGACAGCAAGTGAAATGTCACATGGGTGGCACCTTAGGAGATGAGACGGTATGGATTCTACTGAGCTCAAGGTCCTCAAATTGAAGCTTTTCTGGAAATTGGTACTGCACCCCCTTGTGGCTATTTAGACACATTGTAAATATGACTTCCGTACAAGGTTCTTTCTATGCTAAGATGTTAGGCTATTTAGCCCATTTTTTTTCTTCTCTCCCACACACTTTTTAAGGAAAATGAATTGTGCCAAACAATTAAATACCATTTAAATGCCAAAGAAAACTTACTGTGGTAGAATCAAAAGAAAGGATGTCCACAACAGGGGGAGTAGAGGTCTGCAAATCGATTACATCAAGCTTTGGATTAATCTGTATATATACATTAAAAAAAGCTAATATTAGATTTTTATACCATAGGAAAGTGGATGCCATTTCTAATAATCTAGAGGGTATTTCCTAATATATTCTAAAATTAAAATATTCATATATTAGCATGGATACAAAAATTTTAAATAAAATATTAGCCTATTAAATCTAACAATATATAAGAAAAGATCATTGTGAGCAAGTTGAATTTATCCCAGGAATAAAAAGTTGCTTTTACATTAGAAAATCAATGGGATTCACCTATAAAGGGATTTTAAAAATAAAATAAAATGACCCACCTCAGAAGATGCAGAAAAAAATCCTAGCCAGTTCAGTAAGACAAGAAAAGGAAATAAAAGCATTAAGATGTAAGAATTAGAACAGAAGAAATAAAAATTGTCATTCATATATAATTATCTATAAAGAAATCCCAAAAGAATCTACTGCTGAATCATTAAAACTAAGAGAGTTTACTAGATCCAAAATTGATATACAAAATCAATTACCTGTCTGTACTTCAGCACACAGAAAATGTAAATTTTAAAAAATCATAATTTACAATACCATAGAAATTTTTAAATACATCAGGAAAAAAGCCCAAAAATGCATATGACCTTTACAGAAAAAAAATAATAAAACTCACTAAATAGATCCCTGCCTAATACTACACACAAAGATGGACAGCAGATAAATTATAAACCTAAATGGTATGTTAAAACTATAAAGTTAGTAGAAGTAAATATGTAAGAATATCTTTCTGGGGGGCTTCCCTGGTGGCGGAGTGGTTGGGAATCTGCCTGCCAATGCAGGGTACACAGGTTCGAGCCCTGGTCTGGGAAGATCCCACATGCCACGGAGCAACTAGGTCCATGAGCCACAACTACTGAGCCTGCGCATCTGGAGCCTGTGCCCCGCAACAAGAGATGCCACGATAGTGAGAGGCCCACGCACCGTGATGAGGAGTGGCCCCCGCTTGCCGCAACTAGAGAAAGTCCTTGCACAGAAACGAAGACCCAACACAGCCAAAAATAAATAAATTAAAAAAAAAAAAAAAAAAGAATATCTTTCTGACCCAGGGTAGAGAAGAACATCTTAAAAGCTGCAAAAGTAAAACCATCAGGCAAAAAATAAATATATTAAAAAAAAATTGATCCATCTGTTTACCCCAAAATTAAGGATTTCTGTTTAACAATGGTTACCACAAAGTTAACAATCAGATAATGGAATAGGAGGAGATATTATATCTGAAACTGAAAAAGGACAAATATCTAAAATATATAAGAAAAACCTACAAATCAATGTGAAAAGAAGAGCAATCCTAAGGAAAAAATTATAGAAAACCTAACAGTTATCTAGAATATGAAGAGATTTTCAGAAACATTAGTAGTAATTAGAAAAGGGACGATTAAAGCAAAATACCGCTTAACACCTACAAGATTGCAAAAGCTAGAAAGTTCAATGATGCTGACATTGTTTACAGCAACACTGTAATGGCAAAAACAAAAACAAACCGCAGTCTTGCAGAAACTAACACAACATTGTAAATCAACTATATGTCAATAAACAGTAAATTAATTAGAAAAACAAACCACAATCAGAAATCTCCACCTGTTTATCAACAGTAGAATAAATGTATAATGGGAATTACTACTGTAGTAAATTCACTGGAATCCTATACAGCTGTGAAAATGAATGAAATACAACTATGTGCAACAACATATGAATGTATGAATTCAGAATTCATGCACATGAATCTCAGGATTTTAATGCTGATTTATATATTTATATATATATATAATATATAAATATATATTATATATATATATTTAATGCTGATTTATAGTAAAATATATGCAGTATGATTCCATTTATATAAAGTTTAAAACTATCCAAAATGAAAAAATATCTAAGTATTGATTCAATCATAAATAGTAAAATTTAAAAGAACAGCAAGGGGATAATTAGAGTGGTGACTACTTCTGAGGGAGATTATTTCAGAATTCAGAAAAACAAAAAAGGAAAGAAACCACATGATCACCATTTATTTACTAAACATTATGAATACAAAGAAGTAAACAAAGGGCAACAGAGATAGCAGAACTTGGTATCAAATAAATGCTACCAGCAAAAAGCATACTGGCGAACCTCAAAAGAGAAACTGTTGACTGAGCACTTAGTGAGAAAGGCTTCCCGTGGAGGAAACAGAGCTTATGATGGCTCCTTTAGAAAAGGTTTATAGAACAAAAGCAAAAAGAGAGAGACAGAGATGAGGTTACAAGCCTCCCTGAGCATAGAGGCAAACACAACTGCTGACACGATACTGCTGCACAGGGCAGTGGCGAGAGAGGGTGGCAAGGGTCAAATTGTGAGGGGTGAAGGAATTTGGGAAGGCAAAGAAAAACTGGAGGCTAAAATGTGCTTTAGAAAGATCAATCTGACAGGGACCTGTAGAGTGTCAAGAATAAAGTAGGGGTAACAGTGAGGACAACACTGCAACAGTCAGGGACTGTGGTAAGAGGAGTGGAATGATTTTAACGGCACTTATCAA
The DNA here is from genome assembly GCF_028023285.1 of Balaenoptera ricei. Taxonomy (NCBI): domain Eukaryota; kingdom Metazoa; phylum Chordata; class Mammalia; order Artiodactyla; family Balaenopteridae; genus Balaenoptera; species Balaenoptera ricei. The sequence continues at coordinate 75,893,951 of NC_082648.1, forward strand.
GTTTGATGGGTACAGCTGTAGTTTTGGAAATATTAATAAGCATTTACATCTATCCAGCCACTTGTCTCAGAAGTAGAGGTGTATACTCCCAATAATCCCCACACTGCAGTAAAGAAGGAATTAGAACCATGCAGGACTATCTGCTTGGCCTGCCAACACCTATGTTTCTTTCTGGCCATTCCACAGAGCAGAACGCACAACCTTCTTCCTATCAGCTGAGTCCAGAGTTGAGGCAAAGATAAGAAACCTGAGGCTGACTCGCTTTCCTTTTAATCTTGGGCGAGCTGTCCAGAAAGAGTGCTTGCAGACACATTATTCTCATTTATCTACTGCCACCTAGTGTAGATATGAAATTGTTTACCAATGAAAAATACAATCTGGTTTTGCCATCTGAAACTGGAATTGCTCAAAAAAACACTAAATCACATGGAAACGGTCAGCATTTCTCATAGAGAAATCCTTGAGCTTCTATGGGCTGGGAAACTTTTGATGTAACAATATTTTACTGTATTGTACCACAGTTGCTGCCATATACATTAAATGGAGCAGGAAATTCTTACTAAGTAAAAGTTTACAGTCTTCTCTGCAAAGAAAATATGCTGAGACAGTGACACTTACAGTTCAGGTCTTTGCAAGCTAACCTCCATGAATATTAACAGTACTGTCTATCTCTCCATTTTTATTAAAGGAAAGAATGCTTCAGTAACTACAGTTGCCTTGAAATGGGGTTGGCTGCCTTATGAGAGGCTGAGTTCTCCATCACTGAACAAGGGATTCATGCATGAGGGAGGGTTAGTATACATGACCTTATCAATACCATCCCACTCTGAGGTTCTGGTGTATCCATCATACTGAGGAATCCATGAGCACAAACCCTGCTTCTAACAAATTCTGAAGGGCAAGAAGGGCAAGAAATATGCCCATCTTGTTCACTGTTGCACACTTTAAAGCTAGTACGATGTCCAATATCTGTTAACAGGATGAAATTAAATTTTTATTCTATTGAAGCACTGTTAAAGGTACAGAATGGAACCAGAGTGACTGGGTTGAAATTCTCATGTTGTTACTTACTAGCTTTAAGATTTAATTCACAGACTAGGAACCAAGATGGCGGAGTAGAAGGACATGCTCTCACTCCCTCTTGCGAGAACGCCAGAATCACAACTAGCTGCTGGACAATCATCGATAGGAAGACACTGGAACTCACCAAAAAAGATACCCCACATCCAAAGACAAAGGAGAAGCCACAATGAGATGGTGAGAGGGGCGCAATCACAGTAAAATCAAATCCCATAACTGCTGGGTGGGTGACTTACAGACTGGCGAACACTTATACCACAGAAGTCCACCCACTGGAGTGAAAGTTCTGAGCCCCACGTCAGGCTTCCCAACCTGGGGGTCTGGCAACGGGAGGAGGAATTCCTAGAGAATCAGACTTTGAAGGCTAGTGGGATTTGATTGCAGGACTTCGACAGGACTGGGGGAAACAGACACTCCACTCTTGGAGGGCACACACAAAGTAGTGTGCGCATCAGGACCTAGGGGAAGGAGCAGTGACCCCAGGGGAGACTGAACCAGACCTACCTGCTAGTGTTGGAGGGTCTCCTGCAGAGGCGGGGGGTGGCTGTGGCTCACCGTGGGGACAAGGACACTGGCAGCAGTAGTTCTGGGAAGTACTGCTTGGCGTGAGCCCTCCCAGGGTCTGTCATTAGCCCCACCAAAGAGCCCAGGTAGGATCCAGTGTTGGGTTGCCTCAGGCCAAACAACCAACAGGGAGGGAACCCAGCCCCACCCATAAGCAGTCAAGCAGATTAAAGTTTTACTGAGCTCTGCCCACCATAGCAACAGTCAACTCTACCCACCACCAGTCCCTCCCATCAGGAAACTTACACAAGCCACTTAGATAGCCTCATCCACGAGAGGGCAGAGAGCAGAAGCAAGAAGAACTATAATCCTGCAGCCTGTGGAACAAAAACCACATTCACAGAAAGATAGACAAGATGAAAAGGCAGAGGGCTATGTACCAGATGAAGGAACAAGATAAAATCCCAGAAAAACAACTAAATGAAGTGGAGATAGGCAACCTTCCAGAAAAAGAATTCAGAATAATGATAGTGAAGATGATCCAGGACCTCGGAAAAAGAATGGAGGCAAAGATCGAGAAGATGCAAGAAATGTTTAACAAAGACCTAGAAGAATTAAAGGACAAACAAACAGAGATGAACAATACAATAACTAAAATGAAAACTACACTAGAAGGAATCAATAGCAGAATAACTGAGGCAGAAGAACAGATAAGTGACCTGGAAGACAGAATGGTGGAATTCACTGAGCGGAAGAAAATAAAGAAAAAATAATGAAAAGAAATGAAGACAGCATAAGAGACCTCTGGGACAACATTAAACACAACAACATTCGCATTATAGGGGACCCAGAAGGAGAAGGGAGAGAGAAAGGACCCGAGAAAATATTTGAAGAGATTATAGTCGAAAACATCCCTAGCATGGAAAAGGAAATAGCCACCCAAGTCCAGGAAGCGCAGCAAGTCCCATACAGGATAAACCCAAGGAGAAACACGCCGAGACACACAGTAATCAAACTGGCAACAATTAAAGACAAAGAAAAATTATTGAAAGCAGCAAGGGACAAACGACAAATAACATACAAGGGAACTCCCGTAAGGTTAACAGCTGATTTCTCCACAGAAACTCTACAAGCCACAGGGGAGTGGCATGATATACTTAAAGTGATGAAAGGGAAGAACCTACAACCAAGATTACTCTGCCTGGCAAGGACCTCATTCAGATTCTATGGAGAAATCAAAAGCTATACAGAGAAGCAAAAGCTAAGAGAATTCAGCACCACCAAACCGGCTCTACAACAAATGCTAAAGGAAATTCTCTAAGTGGCAAACACAAGAGAACAAAAGGACCTACAAAAACAAACCCAAAACAATTAAGAAAATGGTCATAGGAACATACATATCGATAATTACCTTAAACGTGAATGGATTAAATGCTCCAACCAAAAGACACAGGCTTGCTGAATGGATACAAAAACAAGACCCATATATATGCTGCCTCTAAGAGACCCACTTCAGACCTAGGGACACATTCAGACTGAAAGTGAGGGGATGGAAAAAGATATTCCATGCAAATGGAAATCAAAAGAAAGCTGGAGTAGCAATACTCATATCAGATAAAATAGACTTTAAAATAAAGAATGTTACAAGAGACAAGGAAGGACACTACATAATGATCAAGGGATCAATCCAAGAAGAAGATATAACAATTATAAATATATATGCACCCAACATAGGAGCACTTCAATACATAAGGCAACTGCTAACAGCTATAAAAGAGGAAATCGACGGTAACACAATAATTGTGGGGGACTTTAACACCTCACTTACACCAATGGACAGATCATCCAAAATGAAAATAAATAAGGAAACAGAAGCTTTAAATGACACAATAGACCAGATAGATTTAATTGATATTTATAGGACATTCCATCCAAAAACAGCAGATTACATTTTCTTCTTAAGTGTGCACAGAACATTCTCCAGGATAGATCACATCTCGGGTCACAAATCAAGCCTCAGTAAATTTAAGAAAACTGAAATCATATCAAGCATCTTTTCTGACCACAATGCTATGAGATCAGAAATCAATTACAGGGGAAAAAACGTAAAAATCACAAACACATGGAGGCTAAACAATACGTTACTAAATAACCAAGAGATCACTGAAGAAATCAAAGAGGAAATCAAAAAATACCTAGAGACAAATGACAATGAAAACACGATGATCCAAAACCTATGGGATGCAGCAAAAGCAGTTCTAAGAGGGAAGTAGCTTTATAGCTATACAAGCCTACCTCAAGAAACAAGAAAAATCTCAAATAAATGATCTAACGTTACACCTAAAGGAACTAGAGAAAGAAGAACAAACAAAACCCAAAGTTAGCAGAAGGAAAGAAATCATAAAGATCAGAGCAGAAATAAATGAAATAGAAACAAAGAAAACAATAGCAAAGATCAATAAAACTAAAAGCTGGTTCTTTGAGGAGATAAACAAAATTGATAAATCATTAGCCAGACTCATCAAGAAAAAGGAGAGGACTCAAATCAATACAATTAGAACTGAAAAAGGAGAAGTTACAACAGACACCACAGAAACACAAAGCATCCTAAGAGACTAAGAGACTACTACAAGCAAATCTATGCCAATAAAAGGGACAACCTGGAAGAAATGGAAAAATTCTTAGAAACGTATAACCTTCCAAGACTGAACCAGGAAGAAATAGAAAATATGAACAGACCAATGACAAGTAATGAAATTGAAACTGTGATTAAAAATCTTCCAACAAACAAAAGTCCAGGACCAGATGGCTTCACAGGTGAATTCTATCCAACATTTAGAGAAGAGCCAACACCCATCCTTCTCAAACTCTTCCAAAATATTGCAGAGGAAGGAACACTCCCAAACTCATTCTATGAGGCCACCATCACCCTGATACCAAAACCAGACAAAGATACTTCAAAAAAAAGAAAATTACAGACCAATATCACTGATGAATACAGATGCAAAAATCCTCAACAAAATACTAGCAAACAGAATCCAACAGCACATTAAAAGGATCATACACCATGATCAAGTGGGACTTATCCCAGGGATGCAAGGATTCTTCAATATATGCAAATCAATCAATGTGATACACCATATTAACAAATTGAAGAATAAAAACCATATGATCATCTCAATAGATGCAGAAAAAGCTTTTGACAAAATTCAACACCCATTTATGATAAAAACTCCTCAGAAAGTGGGCATAGAGGGAAACTACCTCAACATAGTAAAGGCCATATACGACAAACCCACAGCAAACATCATTCTCAATGGTGAAAAACTGAAAGCATTTCCTCTAAGATCAGGAACATGACAAAGATGTCCATTCTCACCACTATTATTCAACATAGTTTTGGAAGTCCTAGCCACGGCAATCAGAGAAGAAAAAGAAATAAAAGGAATACAAATTGGAAAAGAAGAAGTAAAACTGTCACTGTTTGCAGATGACATGATACTATACATAGAGAATCCTAAAGATGCCACCAGAAAACTACTAGAGCTAATCAATGAATTTGGTAAAGTTGCAGGATATAAAATTAATGCACAGAAATCTCTTGCATTCCTATACACTAATGATGAAAAATATGAAAGAGAAATTAAGGAAACACTCCCATTTACCATTGCAACAAAAAGAATAAAATACCTAGGAATAAACCTACCTAGGGAGACAAAAGACCTGTATGCACAAAACTCTAAGACACTGATGAAAGAAATTAAAGATGATACCAACAGATGGAGAGATATACCATGTTCTTGGATTGGAAGAATCAATATTGTGAAAATGACTATACTACCCAAAGCAATCTACAGATTCAATACAATCCCTATCAAATTACCAATGGCATTTTTTAGGGAACTAGAACAAAAAATCTTAAAATTTGTATGGAGACACAAAAGACCCCGAATAGCCAAAGCAGTCTTGAGGGAAAAAAACGGAGCTGGAGGAATCAGACTCCCTGACTTCAGACTATACTACAAAGCTACAGTAATCAAGACAATATGGTACTGGCACAAAAACAGAAACACAGATCAATGGAACAAGATAGAAAGCCCAGAGATAAACCCATGCACCTATGGCCAACGAATCTACGACAAAGGAGGCAAGGATATACAATGGAGAAAAGAGAGTCTCTTCAATAAATGGTGCTGGGAAAACTGGACAGCTACATGTAAAAGAATGAAATTGGAACACTCCCTAACACCATACACAAAAATGAACTCAAAATCGATTAGAGACCTAAATGTAAGACCGGACACTATTAAACTCTTAGAGGAAAATATAGGAAGAACACTCTTTGACATAAATCACAGCAAGATCTTTTGTGATCCACCTCCTAGAGTAATGGAAATAAAAACAGAAATAAACAAATGGGACCTAATGAAACTTCAAAGCTTTTGCACAGCAAAGGAAACCATAAACAAGACGAAAAGACAACCCTCAGAATGGGAGAAAATATTTGCAAATGAATCAACGGACAAAGGATTAATCTCTAAAATATATAAACAGCTCATGCAGCTCAATATTAAAGAAACAAACAACCCAATCCAAAAATGGGCAGAAGACCTGAATAGTCATTTCTCCAAAGAAGACATACAGATGGCCAAGAAGCACATGAAAAGCTGCTCAACATCACTAATTATTAGAGAAATGCAAATCAAAACTACAATGAGGTATCACCTCACACCAGTTAGAATGGGCATCATCAGAAAATCTACAAACAACAAAGTTGGAGAGGGTGTGGACAAAAGGGAACCCTCTTGCACTGTTGGTGGGAATGTAAATTGATACAGCCACTATGGAGAACAGTATGGAGGTTCGCTAAAAAACTAAAAATAGAACTACCATATGACCCAGCAATCCCACTACTGAGCAGATACCCTGAGAAAACCATAATTCAAAGAGTCATGTACCACAATGTTCACTGAAGCTCTATTTACAATAGCCAGGACATGGAAGCAACCTAAGTGTCCATCGACAGACGAATGGATAAAGAAGACGTGGCACACATATACAATGGAATATTATTCAGCCATAAAGAGAAATGAAATTGAGTTATTTGTAGTGAGGTGGATGGACCTAGAGTCTCTCATACAGAGTGAAGTAAGTCAGAAAGAGGAAAACAAATATTGTATATTAACGCATGTATGTGGAACCTAGAAAAATGGTACAGATGAACCGGTTTGTAGGGCAGAAGTTGAGACACAGATGTAGAGAACAAATGTATGGAAACCAAGGGGGGAAAGCCGCGGGGGGGTGGGGATGGTGGTGTGATGAATTGGGAGATTGGGATTGACATGTATACACTGATGTGTATAAAATTGATGACTAATAAGAACCTGCTGTATAAAAAAAATAAATAAAATAAAATTTAAAAATTAAAAAAAAAAGATTTCTGAGATATACATTTTAAAGTAATAACTAGGATTATTACTTATAACATTATACCAGAACATATAAGATTTTTAGAAATTTCATGCAATGTCTGAAACATTTATATTAACATATTTCCATACATATTTCCATACAAATACAAATATAAGATTTTTAGAAATTTCATGTAATGTCTGAAACATTTATATTAACATATTTCCATACAAATACAAATATAAGATTTTTAGAAATTTCATGTAATGTCTGTCTTTCATCAAATCTTTAACCGTGGTCATTTTTAAGTCTTTTGTCATTTACAGACAGTTCTGGGTGTACTCTGATGATTTTGCAAATATGTTCCTATAAAAGGGTTTCATCTTCAAGAAATTCATGGAAAAGACTCTGACAAGTACAGGTTTCTGGTAACTGACTGTACTGCTGAACTGAATGAATAAGCATTTTCAGAACTCTAATGAAAAACTGATGAACTCATAAAAGTGCTAACAAAATATCAAGATGAAAAAAAAAATGAATTACATGGGACTGAGTGAACTGATGAGGATGAGTATAATTTGTGTGACTTTCTGTCTGAATTTAAAAAAAAAAAAAATCCCACAAGGACTCAGAGGCAAAGAATATACAAATCAATTTTCACTGCAAAGTAAAGGAGCTGTTACAGTGAAGGATTACTGGACTGAATGTCAACATTATGACATAGTATGAGTGTGTTTCATGTTTGGTAATTGCAATCATTGTTGCTTTTGTTGTGGTCATCCATGTACAATACTTGGTGTCAGTCTATTTATCTCTTGTAAAAATAAAATACAGTGTGTGTGTGTGAAAAAAAAAAAAAAGATTTAATTCACATGTGCCTCAGTTTCTCATGGGATAAATATGGTGCTTACTTTATAGAGTTTTAAGGAAGATTTAATGACAATTTGTGTAAGGCTATTAGAAAAATGTTGCATGTGTTAGATATTATTATTATTACTGCTTTTATTATTATGTAATCTCTGAAGAACAGTTTTTGAGGCCCAAAACAGTGTAGACATATAGCACAGCTAGAACTAAAATACAAAACTGATAAAGGAGTGGTCATTTTTTTAATCATAAATTATAATGTGTCAACCTTAATAGGAGGTTGAGATAAAACCCAATCTCAGACTCCAAGACTTAAATTGATCACTTGTAGTTTTCAACTATGAACCGTGGCCGGACTACCATAAAATATCATTATATAAATATTTGGTTAAGTTAAAGGAAGTTTTCCTTCCTGATCAATGTCATACAGAATTTCCTATGCAATGTGTAGATTAAGGTAATCTCAAGTGGCCATTACAAAATTAGAAGCCATCAAAACAATTATTTTATTAACAAATTCTTTTTAACAAACTAACCATTACCCCTTCCTACAATATTCGGCAACTCTCCTAGAATAGCTATTTTGATGCCTTTCTGTCACCAAGATCTACCACCATCTCTTAGAATGGCTCTATGTCTTCCCATCAAAATATGCAAAAGGGTAGGGAACTGCTTGGAGAAAAGTGTCAGGCACACACATTAAGTTAGTTCCTCCTTCAAGAAGGAAAGTTTGGTTTTGTCTGGGCGGCTGGACTATGCAGTCCAGCTCGTGACAGTCTGAAGAAGACAAAGTCAGCACGAATTAGTGATGTGCCATTGCGCAATGCAGGCAGGGTTAAGATACCTTGTTTTAAAAGTGGGCTTCTTTCCCACCAAAAAAAGAAAGAAGTTGTTCTTATGTTTTAATTAAGACAGAGTGCCCAGGCCAGGAGCGTTACAAAGGCTCCGCAGTTACATGAGCAGAAAGGACAGAGGAGGGGTCTGACACAGCAAGGGAAAGGATTTCATGCTTCCTGCTTTCTTTCATGTGGCCTTCTTCTCTCATTTATTCTAAAAGCAATCTGGCTATCACCCTCTCTATCTGTGCAGGAATTAGTAATTTATATCTGTAGTCAGCTGGTACCCAAGGTCTAAGACTCCATAGGATTCCCCACCTTCAAACAAGTGATGACTTTAAGGCTGGCAAATGGATGGCTTTTGCAAAAGGCCAAATAATTTCACCCAGAAGACTGAGATTATATGTGATTCAAATGAGCCTCACAGAAAATACAATAAAATACAAATCATAGGAATGCTATGTTACTTCAAATTCAGAAATGAAACACTCGTGGTTACTGTAAAAAGAGAAAGCTGGGTAAATTAGATCATTTAGATGCCATTTATTTCACATCTTCTAATAATACATTTTTATTCCTTTAATCAGGAATTCTGACCTCAAAAAAAAAAAAGGTTTACTAGTTTCCAAATATTTCCAAAGTAACATATGTAAGCTGACCTTGCCTAAAGCTTTGAAAAAAAAAATCCAATCCATCAAATTTAGTATTTCAAAGTAAAATTTGCTAATCTTAAATGAGCACAGTACAACTTCTGATTCATACTATTCTATTCTAAATGATATTTAAAAATTTATAGTCTTTTGGCTCTATGAGGGATTCACAGACATTAAAGTCTTTAAAAAATAATTTGATATTTAATAATTATTTATTCATAATATTAAGGACGTTCTCTGTCCAGAAAACTTCACACCCTTGCTTTATTACAAGAGATTTTAAGGGGAGAAAAAAAATAAACAGTTGGTTGTTCATATGCAGAATCCTATATCATAAAATCTCTGGCATTTCATATCACACAATCTGAATTTTGACATATATTAAGTCATACTGTATACTTAAGCAGATAATAAATGTAAAGTGCCCAGGTAGTAACTGATATTTAATAAATGTTCAATACTCTCTATTATGTACTGGCATCTAGTAAGAACCAAGCCTTTTGGTAAATATGAAAAATAAAAATAGTAAGTAGAGTTGTAGAGAATATCTATGTGCACAATCTGTATACTCTCTCAGGACATTTCTCTCATCACTGTCCTGTATACAAGCCATATTTAGACTGGTAAATCATAATTACTTGTTTGCGCTTAGGGAGACAGAGCACTGGTTCCCCCAATCATCTTCTGTAACTAAGAAAAGGGAAAGAAATGGATAACGACTCTTTATGAATTGGTCTCTGATCCCCTAGGATTAGAAACTGACATTCACTTTCTCAGAAGTGCCATTTTCTAAAATTTTTGTGGTAGATAAATGATAGATACTACAGTTGCTACTATAAGTTTATTTCAGTCTCCATTCAGTGAGCGTGTATGAGTGTGTACAGATAATTTAAACTGTACACAGAGGCTGACTTTCTTAAGGCAACAAACGTAATTCAGTCACAGTGTTCAAGATTCTGTATAGTGTAACTGAGGTGTAACTCCAAGATGAAAAGCCAGTTTTTAATAGATTTTTTAAGGGTATATGTGAAAAATATGGGTTGAGAGTGGCTCTGCATGGCCTGGGTCATCTTGACCTAGCCACAGAAAGCAACCCAGCTGGTTTTACTGCTTTCTGGCTGCACTGTCAGAGAAGAGCTACTCAGAGAACTTGTTGACAATTTAAAGAAAGTCTAGCACTCTTAAGTGAGCTGGGGCTGAGAGTAAATCACAGAGAAAATGGCTTGAGTCCCCAGTGCTGAGGCAGTGTGATGTCACGGAAGTATAACTGAATTAGGAGTAAGGAGACCTGGGCTCAGCCTGCAGCTCTGTCACCTACCACACTGGAAAGGTAGGTGGCCAAGCGGATGAGAGGGCAGCAGCAATGTGGCTGATCAGGCCCAGCTAAGCTACAGAAATACTAGAATAAAAAACACCAAGAGTCAATAAAACCAGCTTAGGTAAAACAAGAAAAGAAAACTCAAGTTAAAATATATTTCACATATATTTGATGTGAATGCATGGGATCACAGGGGATCAACAAATGCATCCATAATTGTAGAAACTGAAACAAAAATGTGGTGAACCACAAATTACATTACATTCTTTCTTTCAAAGAAACAAAAGAGGGGGAAATGATAATACAGTAAGTGGCATGAAGAAGTAGTAAAGCACAACGGTAAACACTTTATTTAGAAGGTCTGGAAAGATGGTCGGAAGTTGGAGAGGACAAAAATTATAGCAAAGAACTGAAAATAAACACTACCATTGAAAAACAAGGAAAGAAATCCCCAAAATGTGGCTAGATTAAACAAAATCTAAAAAACAGTGTAAAAGAGTTAAAAGTTTTAAAAACTTAAATTTATCCGTGCGTGCACATGCACACACACATACACAAAACCTGAGACTAAAAGAAATACCTGAGGTAAGAGAAAAGGCTAAGACCAAGGAAACCAAAATTAAAGAACTGACATGGGGGAAGGGACCCAGAGACCACAGAAGGGGGTCTGGAACCACAGCATGGGTAACAAGCAGGAGGTGGCTGTGAACTGCCACTCAGGAGTAATAGCTTAAGAATTTTAAAACATCTACGTGAAAAGCAAAGAAAGACTCTGCCAGTGATTGGAAAAAAAATTCAGATGAACAGATGATAGTGATTCCTGATATCTGCTCTTTCTGAGAGAAAAAAGAACTTAGGAAGAATAATGCAATGGGAATTCCCTGGCAGTCCAGTGGTTAGCATTCGGAGCTTTCACTGCTGTGGACCCGGGTTCAATCCCTGGTTGGGGAACGAAGATCCCATAAGCCAGCAAAAAAAAAAAAAAAAATCACGCAAAATGGAAAGAAATAGACTAATACCAGCAAAGTACCCAGCAAAGACAGAACTCTTTTCTTTGAAGAGAGTAGAACATTTAAATCTATAGGACCTAAGGGAACTTGCCAACAAAAATTTACAGCTAAATAGATAATTATATACTTGAAAATATATGTTGGCAAACAGTAAAATGGTCTCAACTATTAGGTTTAATGCTTAAATCTCTTCTTTTTACTGATCATAAGACCTTTTATTTTATTTTTTTGCTGTAAAAGGGCTTCAAGATACCTATTTCAATAACTGCTCTAAAAATTCTTGCCCTTCAGCCCTGTTCTCATGACAGCCATCACATGAGCTCCCTAAACATGTCTAGAATATGAAGCCAGCTCAGACTTTACTGTCATCAGAGGTCTTAGATTTGATTCCTCATTTCCATTATTATTAACACAATTTTTAAGTTTTATTTCTAAATCTTCAAGAAGCAAATATGAGCGACTTTAGTACTATTACACACTACCTTATTTATAGTTTTATTTTATTAGTGAAAATAATTGTTTCTTGAAGTGCTGCTGTTTTAAAGCAGAACTAGGTTTCATCTAATTAAGTATAATTTCAAGCATCTAGTTGACCAATAGCCCCAAAGTGTATGCTTAACAAATGGTAGGACAAATATGCACAAAGTACTCACTTCAACAGTTTCAATTTTTTCCTCCTGGGGATGTGGTGTCCTTGGGTAGATATCGAGAAGATGTGGTGGTGAATCAAAGTGTAATCTTTTGAGGTTTCTTTTAATAACATCTTTACAATTCAGTTCATCAAAGTTAGTCCTCCATAATAAGACCTATAAAAATTAATCAGGTTTGCAGTTATTGATTTGCATGTACAAGCAGTAGAAGTAAATTTTTAAAAAGATGACTATATAGAATTGTCTCTCAAAATAGTCAGGAAGGCTAGATATATATTCTGACAACATTACATCTCAACACTTTTTTTTTTTAAAGGGTGATAGGGGGAGATTTAGCATTTCAAATTGCCTTTATGTGCAGTTTAAAATTCATATTAAGAAAATAACTTATGACCTTAAAATCCTCTTTTATTTTTCCCAAAACCCAAAATCATGTTTTTGGCTTTACTGTCCACCTTATTCAATAAATCTGGCTCTGAATGACTTTTGGTCATTTCAAATAAATGCAGATTTGCTATACAAACAATTTAATTTTACCATCCTCAAGGAGCTTAATCAACATTTGAAAAACAAGGCATACAGACAATAGATTAGGCAATAATTCAAGTGAAAGGGCCACACCAATATTAGGTATTCAGTAAGTGTCAATTTTATGTATTATAATTAAGTGTAAAGATGAGCAAAAGAAAATAACTGCTATTTGAGTTCCAAAAACTATCAGAACTGGCACTATTTCAGCTATGAGATAGCAGACTTCCTGGCACTAAATTAAAATATAAACTCATTGATAATCATCTTAACATATACAAACTAGCTGGTTGTAAAAATCTTAGCTGAGGTCTCAGATTCCATTCCCCTAACCAAATCAAAGAGGGAGCTGAGAGATTTACAAACCTGTGCATCTGCACCTCCTGATGTAAACAGTTCTCCACCTTTTGAAAATGTAACAGTGAAGACAGGCCCCTAAGAAATAAAGGGAGATAAAAGAAAAAATTACTTGGTAATGTGTTCTCATGGCCAAGAGGGCAGTGAGTATTAATTTTTCATCCTAACTTACGCAGACTATTTATGCAATGTCTTGAGAACATATCCAGCTGTTAGCAACTTATGCAGGCAAAGAGAATCAAAGAATCAACCCAATTACATGAAAACATCTATAAATGATACTAAATGAAAAAAGAGATACTAATAAAAATGAGAAAATACACTTTTCTCCCCTTTAAAGAAAAGCTTGTGCATAGGTAAGTTAGTAAGAATTTCTGTTAAGATTTTCTGGCTTTGGATTCTTTATTCAACAAATCACTAGCAGAAACTGAATGATAATTCTGTAGGTGATGGGAATGAGGCTGTACGAACAAAGCTCATTTCCTGACCACAACAGGCTTCGCCGCGTTCTCCCTTCATGTGGGCAACATTGAGCCACTCAAAGTTTTAAGAACAGGACATGGATAGAAGAGCTGTGATTGATGAAAATTGATATCACGATTGTGAGAATGATGAGTTGGAGTCAGAACAAATGGTTGCAGGCCAGTTAGGAAGTTACTGCAACTATCTGGGTGAGAGGTAACAGGAACATGAAATTGAGCAATGGCTGTGGAGCTGGACAAGACTATACCCGGCACAGTCACAACATGACCTCTAGGTCAATTTTCAGTCAAGATAAGAGTAAACATTCCTCATTTCAAAAATATTAGTATACTGTTTGTTTTTAATATGTCCTTAATCTATGCAAGAAAATCTTGGGGGGAAAACATCTTATATTTTTCAAGTAGACCATCCCACAGACTCAGGTTATTATAGCCTCATAAACACCTTCACCTCCAGACTGTGAAAAATTCCATCTTCATGTGTAGTGCTTTTCTCTTAAATTATTTTATTTATCTTTTTTCTATTACTCTGTCCTTCTTGCATGGATATTTTAATCCTTGGCCACTTTTATTTGTTGTTCATCCAGCCTAAATCCATGGGTACACATATATCTGAGCTGGTTAGTGTCTATTTCTGCTTCACTCTAACACAGCTGCAGAACAAATCATAAAGCAAGCAGGAAGTCCGGCAGGATACATGAAGGCAGAAAAAAAAACTTCTCGCTTAGACCACAAAACCCATTCTATTTCTGGATATAAATAACTTATACTTGGTTAAAAGGAAGTACCTAGTACATCTTATTAAAAAAAAAAAAGAGGATGCATTCTAAAAAATTTAGAGAAGTTTGAATATTTACCCAGAAAGGAAGGATAGTTTCTACATTTAAAAAGTTTTCCTTTAGTACATTATATACTAGTGAATATATGTATGTGTGTGTGTGTGTGTGTGTGTGTGTGTGTGTGTGTGTGTGTGTGTGTGATTGAACAGGCTCAATAAACAGCACCCCACTTCCCCACTGGGTTCCTAAAACAATTGAAAAATAAGACAAAAGAAATATTATCTTTCTTACTGATGAAGGCTTATAAAGAGAAAATGTGGCTTTATCTGTGGGCAACTGGGCTTTCTAGAACTGAATCCCAGAATGAGTCAGATTTGAGTACCCAGTCACAGGCAAGGCTGGACAAGGGCAGGCCTCCCCACAACAAATATCAGAGGAAAACCATACGGACAGGCACAGGCTCCCAAGAGTAGAGGGCATTGGGCTCGACTTGTCAAATTTCTCCTTCTAAACTCGCCAATCAGATTAGTGAAAGGAGAGAGTGAGGGGGTGTGGAGGCTAAGAGGGTCAAAGCTAGTGGGACAGCCTCCGCATGAGGGGAAAGATCAGAAGTAAGAAAAACATGTATCCATCACCATTTAACCAGTCAAACCTATACTACTTACTGAGGAAGACAGCAGTAGAGGGTTAAGTTAATGTCCACTGAAAGATACACATTGATTTTGACATGAATTACAATAAATAATATTTATTTAAAGCTAAAAAATAATATTTATTTAAAAATAAAAAACATAGCCTTGGAAGCAAAAAAAAAAAAAAACATTGTGATAGCAGCAATGGGTGCTACACTTGGAAAAATAATAAAGCCATATAATAAAATGGATCAAAACTTTTAAAGATATATTATTTAAGAAGCAAAAATCTTAGTGTTCATACCGTATGTCCTTGAAGTGTATATATGAGCCTTCCTTCTAAGAGGTCCAGAATCTTAAGCATACCATCTGAAGAAGCAGTGATGAGATAGTTACCCGAAGGATGGAATGATACACAATTAACTCCACCGCTGTGAACTGATTTGTAGAAAATTAAAGCAAAAAGTTCAGAGAATAATTCTTAATTCTAGAGATGCCCCTTTACCCTATTAGCAATTCTAGGCTGAAAGCAAGAATCAATTAGGGGCAATGTCTCCACAGCAACCAAAATTCCACATAGCTCATGAGACAGAATAGCTTTATAAATGAGAGTGTGTCATGGAAGGATGATCTTAATAAACACATAACTATAAAATCTTCAGATATATTACCAATATAAGCAACCATTGATTACCACCAGCTCACATAAGGTATACACCTTAGCCTTAAACTAAATTTAATAACCAGTTAACAAGGACAAGGGGTGAAGAGTATGGAGATATATTTGGAGAAGGGCAGTCTTGCCAGCTTAAGAATTCATTTCTGGACAACCTCCTTCCAATAGGAGGCAGTATAACACAGCGATCAAAAGTTTGTTCATCACTGTATTTTATAAAAATGTACTTTATAAACAGAAAGTCCCATGTCAGTTCTATCAATATTTTAGCAAGTAACTTAGCCCCTTTAAGCCTCAGTTTCCTTATCTTTAAAGTGGAGGTAATAGTAATACCTCTTAGGGCTGTTGTGAGGATTTAGCAGTGTCTGCTACATTATAGTTATTAAGAAAGGGAAACGTGGATTTAATATACATCTAATATACACTAAGAAATCAATTCATTTCTCTTTTAACTTCAATATATGGGCACAGTGGGATGTTGTTTTCTACCAGTTATAACACCTATCTGTGCTCAGGTATCTCCTTCTGAGTCAATTTCTATCCTGGATTCTTATACAAAGCAGATAACCAAAGTTTGAAAAATCTTACAGTAACCTTTTTTCTTTTCTTTTCTTTTTTTTTTTACAGCCCTGGCATCATTTTTAAGGTCGCTCTACCCCCTTCTGCAGGCTGGCCTCTATTCCAGCTCCTTGGACCATGCTGCTGATAGGGGCTAACTCTTCTCTAGTCAGTTCAAAGTCAGCTCATCTTTCTCATTAAGAGGGCCAAGCCACACTGAGAAGGATAGTCTGTCAGCGTAAGAACTTCCTAGAGGAGGCCATTTTACAACTGAATTTTGTTATGGAAATTGTTACCTTGATAATGCTGGAGTAACTTGTTCACTCTTATATCCCAGATTTTCACGGTATGATCAGAACCTGCTGAAGCTATGCATGTACCACTAGGGTTAAAATCCACAAAATTTGCAAACCTAGGAGGAAAGAATAAGATGGTCTAATATTTCAATTTCTCTTTCCTCTCATTTCTTTATTTGAATTGTAATAATTAAATGTCTCCTTAGCAAACTAACCCATATAAATGCAAAAAGAGAATGGACTTACCCTACAAAATCTGAGAAGTTATTAACACATTGCTTATTTGTGGTATCCCAGATTTTAATAGTTTTATCCTCACTACATGATACAATTAGTCTTCCATCAGGTGAAAACCTGGAAAGCATAAGAAAGATAATTTTTGTGGAAGGCTCCTGACAATCACCCCCACCCCCACCATGACATACACATGACATACATGTACATATTAAATACCATAGGCCAGTGTTAGCACACCACGCAGCAAACTCCTATTCTGCTACCAACATCTTTTCCAACTAAAAATAAGCACAACGAATGACACTGATAGACCATT
Source organism: Balaenoptera ricei (assembly GCF_028023285.1). Lineage (NCBI taxonomy): Eukaryota > Metazoa > Chordata > Mammalia > Artiodactyla > Balaenopteridae > Balaenoptera > Balaenoptera ricei. The sequence goes on from NC_082648.1 coordinate 75,911,142, forward strand.
AAAAAGACGAAAATATACTATATAGACTAACCAAGAGTCTTTTAACCTTTTATTCTTTTATATTTAAATAATTTAGTTTCATGGTAGTTTCTGTCTGAGGTCTGCACTGCTTCCAAGCCAAGTACCTTGTTTTTTAAAAGTATTCTCTATTTCTTTCTACTGTCATTTTCCGGTGTTATCCATATGACCCAAGAGAGCATTTATTACTCATCCTACCAACCCTGCAGTGAGACTTTTTGTAAGAAAAGAACTGGTGTGTTGAGAATTAAAATTGAATGCTATCATCAACAAAAGAACCAACTCCCCAAGCCTGTAACTTCCTGGATTTGGGGAGGCCAGAGAGCTCCAACAGACTGAAAATAGGACAACTCATTTATACAAAACTGAAGTTCCTTCATGGACACACCTACTATCCGTACGCCCCATTAAAAAACAAATGAGAAAATTCTCAGACATCTTGTCTACTGCCTTTATACTCTCTTTCCCTTTAAAACCCATTCCAAGGTTCTTTTTCTCTCTTAAGTGCCTTTTTAGAATGGAGATAGAAAAGCAGAAGGCTGAAAAGAAAATGAAAAATTTTAGACTATTAAGAAACTATGGAGCAGAAGCAAGAAGAACTACAATCCTGCAGCCTGTGGAACAAAAACCACATTCACAGAAAGATAGACAAGATGAAAAGGCAGAGGGCTATGTACCAGATGAAGGAACAAGATAAAACCCCACAGAAAAACAACTAAATGAAGTGGAGATAGGCAATCTTCCAGAAAAAGAATTCAGGATAATGATAGTGAAGATGATCCAGGACCTCGGAAAAAGAAAGGAGGCAAAGATCGAGAAGATGCAAGAAATGTTTAACAAAGACCTAGAAGAATTAAAGAACAAACAAACAGAGATGAACAATACAATAACTGAAATGAAAACTACACCGCAAGGAATCAATAGCAGATTAACTGAGGCAGAAGAACGGATGCATGACCTGGAAGACAGAATGGTGGAATTCACTGCTGCAGAACAGAATAAAGAAAAAAGAATGAAAACAGCATAAGAGACCTCTGGGACAACATTAAACGCAACAACATTCCCATTATAGGGGTCCCAGAAGGAGAAGAGAGAGAGAAAGGACCCGAGAAAATATTTGAAGAGATTATAGTCGAAAACTTCCTTAACATGGGTAAGGAAATAGCCACCCAAGTCCAGGAAGCACAGTGAGTCCCATACAGGATAAACCCAAGGAGAAACACGCCGAGACACACAGTAATCAAACTGGCAACAATTAAAGACAAAGAAAAATTATTGAAAGCAGCAAGGGACAAACGACAAATAACATACAAGGGAACCCCCGTAAGGTTAACAGCTGATTTCTCAGCAGAAACTCTACAAGCCACAGGGGAGTGGCATGATATACTTAAAGTGATGAAAGGGAAGAACCTACAACCAAGATTACTCTGCCTGGCAAGGATCTCATTAAGATTCGATGGAGAAATCAAAAGCTTTACAGAGAAGCAAAAGCTAAGAGAATTCAGCACCACCAAACCAGCCCTACAACAAATGCTAAAGGAACTTCTCTAAGTGGGAAACACAAGAGAACAAAAGGACCTACAAAAACAAACCCAAAACAATTAAGAAAATGGTCATAGGAACATACATATCAATAATTACCTTAAACGTGAACAGATTAAATGGTCCAACCAAAAGACACAGGCTTGCTGAATGGATACCAAAACAAGACCCATATATATGCTGCCTCTAAGAGACCCACTTCAGACCTAGGGACACATTCAGACTGAAAGTGAGGGGATGGAAAAAGATATTCCATGCAAATGGAAATCAAAAGAAAGCTGGAGTAGCAATACTCATATCAGATAAAATAGACTTTAAAACAAAGAATGTTACAAGAGACAAGGAAGGACACTACATGATGATCAAGGGATCAATCCAAGAAGAAGATATAACAATTATAAATATATATGCACCCAACATAGGAGCACCTCAATACATAAGGCAACTGCTAACAGCTATAAAAGAGGAAATCGACGGTAACACAATAATTGTGGGGGACTTTAACACCTCACTTACACCAATGGACAGATCATCCAAAATGAAAATAAATAAGGAAACAGAAGCTTTAAATGACACAATAGACCAGATAGATTTAATTGATATTTATAGGACATTCCATCCAAAAACAGCAGATTACACTTTCTTCTCAAGTGTGCACGGAACATTCTCCAGGATAGAGCACATCTCGGGTCACAAATCAAGCCTCAGTAAACTTAAGAAAATTGAAATCATATCAAGCATCTTTTCTGACCACAACGCTATGAGATTAGAAATCAATTACAGGGGAAAAAAATGTAAAAAACACAAACACATGGAGGCTAAACAATATGTTACTAAATAACCAAGAGATCACTGAAGAAATCAAAGAGGAAATCAAAAAATACCTAGAGACAAATGACAATGAAAACACGAAGATCCAAAACCTATGGGATGCAGCAAAAGCAGTTCTAAGAGGGAAGTTTATAGCTATACAAGCCTACATCAAGAAACAAGAAAAATCTCAAATAAACGATCTAACGTTACACCTAAAGGAACTAGAGAAAGAAGAACGAACAAAACCCAAACTTAGCAGAAGGAAAGAAATCATAAAGATCAGAGCAGAAATAAATGAAAAAGAAATGAAGAAAACAATTGCAAAGATCAATAAAACTAAAAGCTGGTTCTTTGAGAAGATAAACAAAATTGATAAACCATTGGCCAGACTCATCAAGAAAAAGAGGGAGAGGACTCAAATCAATAATATTAGAAATGAAAAAGGGGAAGTTACAATAGACACTGCAGAAATACAAAGCACCCTAATAGATTACTACAAGAAACTCTATGCCAATAAAATGGACAACCTGGAAGAAATGTACAAATTCTTAGAAAGGTATAACCTTCCAAGACTGAACCAGGAAGAAATAGAAAATATGAACAGACCAATGACAAGTAATGAAATTGAAACTGTGATTAAAAATCTTCCAACAAACAAAAGTCCAGGACCAGACAGCTTCACAGGTGAATTCTATCAAACATTTAGAGAAGAGCTAATACCCATCCTTCTCAAACTCTTCCAAAAAATTGCGGAGGAACACTCCCAAACTCATTCTATGAGGCCACCACCACCCTGATACCAAAACCAGACAAAGATACTACAAAAAAAGAAAATTACAGACCAATATCACTGATGAATATAGATGCAAAAATCCTCAACAAAATACTAGCAAACAGAATCCAACAACACATTAAAAGGATCATACACCATGATCAAGTGGGACTTATCCCAGGGATGCAAGGATTCTTCAATATACGTAAATCAATCAATGTGATACACCATATTAACAAATTGAAGAATAAAAACCATATGATCATCTCAATAGATGCAGAAAAAGCTTTTGACAAAATTCAACACCCATTTATGATAAAAAGTCTCCAGAAAGTGGGTATAGAGGGAACCTACCTCAACATAGTAAAGGCCATATACGACAAACCCACAGCAAACATCATTCTCAATGGTGAAAAACTGAAAGCATTTCCTCTAAGATCAGGAACATGACAAGGATGTCCATTCTCACCACTATTATTCAACATAGTTTTGGAAGTCCTAGCCACGGCAATCAGAGAAGAAAAAGAAATAAAAGGAATACAAATTGGAGGAGAAGAAGTAAAACTGTCACTGTTTGCAGATGACATGATACTATACATAGAGAGTCCTAAAGATGCCACCAGAAAACTACTAGAGCTAATCAATGAATTTGGTAAAGTTGCAGGATACGAAATTAATTCACAGAAATCTCTTGCATTCCTATACACTAATGATGAAAAATCTGAAAGAGAAATTAAGAAAACACTCCCATTTACCATTGCAACAGAAAGAATAAAATACCTAGGAATAAACCTACCTAGGGAGACAAAAGACCTGTATGCATAAAACTCTAAGACACTGATGAAAGGAATTAAAGATGATACCAACAGATGGAGAGATATACCATGTTCTTGGATTGGAAGAATCAATATTGTGAAAATGACTATACTACCCAAAGCAATCTACAGATTCAATGCCATCCCTATCAAATTACCAATGGCATTTTTTAGGGAACTAGAACAAAAAAATCTTAAAATTTGTATGGAGACACACAAGACCCCGAATAGCCAAAGCAGTCCTGAGGGAAAAAAACAGAGCTGGAGGAATCAGACTCCCTGACTTCAGACTATACTACAAAGCTACAGTAATCAAGACAATATGGTACTGGCACAAAAACAGGAACATAGATCAATGGAACAGGATAGAAAGCCCAGAGATAAACCCACGCACCTATGGTCAATTAATCTATGACAAAGGAGGGAAAGATATACAATGGAGAAAAGACAGTCTCTTCAATAAGTGGTGCTGGGAAAACTGGACAGCAACATGTAAAAGAATGAAATTAGAACACTCCCTAACACCATACACAAAAATGAACTCAAAATGGATTCGAGACCAAAATGTAAGACCAGACACTATAAAACTCTTAGAGGAAAACATAAGAAGAATACTCTTTGACATAAATCACAGCAAGATCTTTTGTGATCCACCTCCTAGAGTAATGGAAATAAAAATAAAAATAAACAAATGGGACCTAATGAAACTTCAAAGCTTTTGCACAGCAAAGGAAACCATAAACAAGACGAATAGACAGCCCTCAGAATGGGAGAAAATATTTGCAAATGAATCAATGGACAAAGGATTAATCTCCAAAATATATAAACAGCTCATGCAGCTGAATATTAAAAAAACAAAGAACCCAATCCAAAAATGGGCAGAAGACCTAAATAGTCATTTCTCCAAAGACATACAGATGGCCAAGAAGCACATGAAAAGCTGCTCAACATCACTAATTATTAGAGAAATGCAAATCAAAATTACAATGAGGTATCACCTCACACCAGTTAGAATGGGCATCATCAGAAAATACACAAACAATAAATGCTGGAGAGGGTGTGGACAAAAGGGAACCCTCTTGCCCTGTTGGTGGGAATGTAAATTGATACAGCCACTATGGAGAACAGTATGGAGGTTCCTTAAAAAACTAAAAATAGAATTACCATATGATCCAGCAATCCCTCTACTGGGCATATACTCAGAGAAAACCATAATTCAAAAAGACACATGCACCCCAATATTCATTGCAGCACTATTTACAGTAGCCAGGTCATGGAAGCAACCTAAATGCCCATCGACAGACGAATGGATAAAGAAGATGTGATACATATATACAATGGAATATTATTCAGCCATAAAAAGGAATGAAATTGGGTCATTTGTAGAGACGTGGATGGATCTAGAAACTGTCATACAGAGTGAAGTAAGTCAGAAAGAGAAAAACAAATATCGTATATTAACGCATGTATGTGGAACCTAGAAAAATGGTACAGATGAACCGCTTTGCAGGGCAGAAATTGAGACACAGATGTAGAGAACAAATGTATGGACACCAAGGGGGGAAAGTGGCGGTCGGGGGGTGGTGGTGTGCTGAATTGGGTGATTGGGATTGACATGTATACACTGATGTGTATAAAATTGATGACTAATAAGAATCTGCTGTATAAAAAAATAAATTAATAAAATTCAAAAATTAAAAAAAAAAGAAACTATGAACAGTAATTTTGCTATTAATATTTTAGCAATAACAAAAACCAAAAAAGACAGATTTAGGTCATAGACCAATTATGTTTCGATTTTATTTGTAGTTTCCCTCTCTGCCCAGATTACTATAAAAGTCATTAACTAAGGGTGTGGATTATAAGTGAAGGTTTTTCTTTTTGTTTTCTCACTGTCCCCTCCCCTGCCCCTCCCATTCTTAAGGTTGGCCTAAAAATAATTCTTCCTAACAGAAACTTTCAATCTGGAATTTATGAATTCACCATATTTTAAAAGCAACATAGATGCAAAATTAAGTTCTATGTGAGATAGTTTTTAAAAATTCAAGAAAATAACCTTGCAAGGAAATATCTTCCACACTGGGCAGTTCAGCTTGATTTTATAATAATATTTTATTAATCTTTTCCTTTAGGAAAATATGTGAGGAAGATTCAAATATGAAAGACAGTTTTACAGAAATGCTCCAAATAGATGTAACTTATTTTGTATAGACACAGGGGAAGAAAAACCTATACAGTATCCCCATGAAAATAAACTTTGCATAGTACTTGTAAAGAACTAATGTAAGAAATCAAATTGTGTTTATTAATAAGCTATCTTTTAAAAAAATTATTTAATGTGAGCATTCTAAATGATAAGAATATTTCTAGGAGATGAGTTGATTCTGACATTTTAAGAAAGCAATGATGAAAAAAATGTAATAGAATGGAAGGATTAGGTTAAAAACAAAGTACAAATATACTCATTCTATGACATTATTGGCCAAATACCACCACCACCACCATCATCATCATTATCCTGTCAACATTTACTGAGCATCTGTGTCCTAGAATGGTTCTTAACACTTTACCTGTAGCAACTCATTTAATCCTCAGAATAACCCTACAAAACAATTGCTATTGCCGGCCTCAATTTACAGATGAATAAACCAAGGCACATAAAGGATCAGTAACTGCCAGTCACACAGCCAGGAAGATGTGAACTAGGCAGTCTGGTTCCAGAGCCAAATCTCTCAGCCACTCTGTTTAAGTCTCTGACAGAAAGGAAAGTTTCTTTTACTGGCCAAAGTACAGCACAGGAAGTTCTGTGTGGCTTGTGTAACCACAGAAAGTTCTAAAGTGGAGAAAAACCACAGGCAATGCTCTTAGGAGGCTATATGGCTGGGCTCTGCCTGATAGGCTAACCACTAGACAATCCTTTAACAAAAATCTGTGTGTCTGCTGCCATACCTGATCAATGTCCTTGAGGAGTTTATGGGGAAGATAGTCATTCATTGGCTCATTCGAATATTTACTGAGCACCTGCCAGAACCAGGCACTGGGCACTGGCCTGGGTACTAGGAATACCACAGTGAAGGAGACTGCTAAGACCCCTACTCTCATGAGGCTTTCATACTAGGAAGGAGGGAGGGCACACAAATAATATAACTTTAGATAACGGTAAGAACAGAGTTGGTAACAAAAAGGTGCCAATTAGTTACCAGAAGCTCCACAGAAGAAACAGGATTTTAAAGAAACTTGTGAATCAGGAAAAGAAGGTATCTTGACCAGCCAGAAATTCATCCTGAGCAGGAGGGGCCATAGCCTGGGAGAAATTTCCCCAGCACTAGAGAAATGAAGGGAATGTGAACCTCAGATAAGTAAGGAGTGGAGGAGTCGACTGGGATGAAAGAAGGCGGTGCCTGAGGGGGGCGTTTCTACCTCCCCCCTCTGCACGACCAAAGCGGGGCTCGGGGTTAGGGCCTCTCACTTGCTCTGGACACTGTGTATAATCCCCGCATAAACTCTCTGTCAGCTCTTTTCGCCTTTGGAGGGGTTGAAAGTGAGTATGGCGGTTTGTATCTTCTCCTCCCTTTTATTTTTAATTAGATACATCAGAAATAGGTTCGCGCCAACAAAACAGGCTTCTCTTTGCCCTGACTTTGATCAGGAAAGGATAGTCCTTTTTTTGTCAGGGCTCAAACAACATCTAATGGGGTTATTAATTTGAAGAATTAAGAGAATACAAAATTTCTATCAAGACATTAAAAAAATTTCTAACACAACACTCTAATTCAGTACCACCTAACCACCTTTTAAAACTTCCAGCAAGTGTGTCAAGAAGACGGATGTCACATTAGTCAACAGTGACTAATGGGTCAGCAGACGTGAGCTGTCTGTAAGGCATCTGAGAAGTTAACTGCTTCCTATTCAAGCCTGTAAAATGCACTGGTACTCTTTGGAGAAAATGAGGGAATTCTTGAACTTTTTTCTAGAAAAACTGGTTCACATGTCCTTGAGAGTAGCCCAAGTTATGTAACAGGAGTTCTTTAACTTTGAATCTATGGAGTTCCTGAAACTATATATAAAATTATATGTCCATAAGCACAGTCACTGAGTTATTCGTTCATTAGCGAGCCAAACAGGTCCATGAACCCTGAGAAGTTTTAAAGTGCTTTCATAAGAAATCAAAACTTTCATTTGGCTATTTCTTATCATTAGAGTAAACCGTCTATAAAAACACAATATATACATGCATGTATCGAATCACCACATTGTACACCTTACGCTTATACAAGGCTATATGTCAATTATATCTTAATAAAGCTGGTGGGGGAGGAACAAGGGCACACAGCCCCTGCCAGACACTCAGCTGCATGGAGGAAGGGCTAAGCCTTCTGAGATGAGAGCTTGTGACTCAACCGTCAGCCCTCCAAACAGGAGGAGGACACAGAAGACTAATTTGGGGGTTAGATACGCCACATTTAGGAACTGGATATCATCCCTGAGGACCAACCTGGACTCCAGCGGCTGAAGGATATCTATTTAGCATCCAATGTCAGCCACACTCACCAGCTCCAACTCTGGGGGCGGGGGTAGGGTGAAAAAAAGAAAAGAAATTAAAAATACGGGAGGATAGAAAGGGAATAGTGGGAGAGAAGGAAAGAATGAAGGAAATACAGAAAGAAAAATATTCTCCAAAAAAAAAAACAAAAACAACCAACCCTACATTTCTGGCCCTCAGGGCTCTGAGACCAGAGTAGGCACTGTTTCATGTCCCTTAAGAAACAAATCATTAGTAAGTGGTACTCTGAAGCCAGCAGCTATTCAACAGGAGGGGAAAGCAGTAAAAAGCAGTGAAAATAAGACTGCCCAGTCAGTACAGAGTCCTGAATTCTAAAGCCAATTTTGCAACTGCCCAGCTATGTAACCTTGTGAAACTCATAACCACTCTGGCCACCATTTTCTATTTGGATAATGAGAAATTCTAGATTGCATTCAGGCCTAAAACTTCCATAGACTCATTAAAAAAAAAAAAAAAAAAAATTGGCAGTCTCAGAGTTTGCTTTGATGGGATTTTGGGTTTACATAGTGAAGCTGGAGTTCAAGGCAATAAGCAGAACGGTTATGCTTTTTAAGGGTTGGTCAGCATTAGAGGAGAAACCGTCTGTTGATCGCAGTAACAGGATTCATTCCTGTAACTGCTGAGAGACAAAAAGCAGACGAAAGAGACATAAGAAGATTTAAGTATGCCATGAAACATGCTAATTATTGCTGGGTCATTTACCATTTACACGCCCAGACTCCTCTCCCGGGATTTCCACCCATAAGTACAACTGCCTACTAAGCGTTTCCTCTTGGATATCCTGCAGGCACCTCTGACTCTGAACTTGTCCCAATCTGAACTCATTATCTTCTTCCCCGAACTGCTCCTCCAGCGTTCCTTTTCTCAGTAAGTGGTTTCTCAAGACAGAAACCTAGGAGTCAAGCTTGATTCCTTTCTCCTCCACTTGCTGCCACATTCCAATCCATTATCAGGCCCTGCTGACAGTCCATTCTCCACAATCAATAAAATTGATCTTTAAATCTTAAATAAATTTTTTCTGATTAAAACCTTTCGGTGGTTTCACATTTCCCTTGGGAAAAAGTGACACACCACTGCTTCCCGGGTCCTCCAGGATCTGCCCTCCTGTCTCTTCATCTCCATCACCTTACTCTTCCTGGCACCACACCCCTCTTCTCTCGGGTCTTTCTCTTGCCTCAGGTGTTCCCTCACATGCTGTTCCCTTTGCTTCAAACACCGCTCCCTACTCTTTATCTAGTTTTAAATACCTAAGGGGATTTTACTCATCCTTCAAGTCTCTGCTCAGGGTCACTTCCTCAGGAAAAGCTTTCCTGAACTCCTCCCCCCAGTAGGTCTGCTCTCCAGTATGCATCTTAAGAGTAGCTCACAGTCACACTTACAACCAATTATTCTTTTTGCTTCCCTAAGAGAATGTAAACTCCAAGAAGAGAGAAACAACATCTGTCTTATTCACTCACTGCTGTATTCCCCAGGCACAGTATATGGTACTGAGTACGTCCTCAGTAAATATGTAGGGCATTAAAAAACTTTTCAAGGGGATTTTCATCAGCCAATGAAAGCTGATGTTTAAAATCTTTGCAATTATTTGCACAACATAAACGTACTTAATGCCATTGAACTGTATATCTGAAAGTGGTTAAATGGTAAATTTTATATTATATGTAGTTTACTGCAATAAAGAAAAATCCTTGCAATTCAGATGATCAAAGATCACTTGTAACACTACCAAACACTGAAAACTAAGGTCAGATATTCCCCCTAAAATTAATGCTAGAAAAACAAAGTTAGAAAAGTCGTTCATTAGCCGCTACTTTTTTTTGCCTGAGGACACCTAAAGAAACATAAGTTATCCCACAACACACATTATTTTTTAAAATACAGGATTATAACAATTTGAACTTTTAGCAAAATTCATCTGCCACTAAAAATAAATATTTCTCAACCCGCATATGTAGATATTTCAAACGATACATGTTTTCTTCATTACTCGTTAAAGACAAATTGCTTGTTTAAAAAAACTGGGAAATATAGTAAGTAAGAAAAGCCCACAGTGCCATCACCCAAACAAAATCATGTAATATTTTATGTACGTAGGTACTTTATCTTTTGTTCATGTACAGACCTTTTCTATTATAATCATGAGTTCTGAATTTTGCCCTTCTTACCCCACACATAAACATGTTTTTATGCCACTACTTACATATATTCTCCTTTTAATGGGTAAATAATAATCTAAATTTTTTTAACCAGTTTTCTTTATTTGGAAAACTTGGTTATTTCCAGTTTCTCATCATTATAAATTACACTGAAAGCAATATCTTTAAATACAAAGCTTTTTCCTTTAAATACAAGAGTATTTATTTAGGATAGATTTACAGTTGTGGACTCACTGCAACAAAGACTCCTGATATATTTTGCAAATTGATTTCTAAAAAGACTAGAGTAATTTATATTTTTAAAGCATGAATATATCTCCCAATAGATGACATATCTTAAAAATATGAAATATTTCTGTGAATCAAGATGTATGATCATAAACGATAGTTAGTCCAGAAAACATAGCTACTCATCTCTTCTTACACTAATGGGCACCATCTCTGTGCCACATGGAGTAGGTCTGGACTCCAGGGACAAACTCATAATAAGTACTAGGCCCAGAGAGAGACACAGAATTTTAATTACTTAAGTCCATGGCACATTTAAAATTCAAATTCTTAAGGGAGAAATAATTGCTCTGTTGACCCTCTACATTCATTTAAATATGCTGTCCATGCATTGGAAGGAAAAGCAGTATCACTTAGACTATTTTTAATGTTTAGTTGTTTAATTCATCTACAATTTTTGTAAATGTGTGGTGTGCAATATAGATCTGACTTTAAATTTTTCCAAATAGAAACATAATTATCTTAACTACATCTAAACAACTATTTTAATATATTAAATAACTATTTAATATTATCTTTTTTTAACATCTTTATTGAAGTATAATTGCTTTTACATTGTTGTGTTAGTTTCTGCCGTATAACAAAGTGAATCAGCTATACATATACCTATATCCCCATATCCCCTCCCTCCTGCATCTCCCTCCCACCCTCCCTATCCCACCTTTCTAGGTGGACACAAAGCACCGAGAGGATCTCCCTGGGCTATGCGGCTGCTTCCCATTAGCTACCTGTTTTACGTTTCGTAGTGTATATATGTCCGTGCCATTCTCTCACTTCATCCCAGCTTACCCTTCCCCCTCCCCATGTCCTCAAGTCCATTCTCTACGTCTGCATCTTTATTCCTGTCCTGCCCCTAGGTTCTTGAGAACCATTTTTCTTTAGATTCCATATATATGTGTTAGCATACAGTATTTGTTTTTCTCTTTCTGACTCACTTCACTCTGTATGACAGACTCTTGGTCCATCCACCTCACTACAAATAATTCAATTTCGTTTCTTTTTATGGCTGAGTGATATTCCATTGTATATATGTGTCACATCTTCTTTATCCATTCATCTGTCGATGGACACTTAGGTTGCTTCCATGTCCTGGCTATTGTAAATAGAGCTTAATAACTCTTTAATATTAACATTTTAAATAACTATTCATCCATTTCCCCACTGATTAGAAATGCCATATTTATCAGAAAACATATATGGATCTGCATCTGAGCTTTCTATAACCTATTTTGCTAACGTGGTACTATGATCACCACACTTTAATTTCTATAGCTCTATACTGTGTTCTGAGAGCTGGTTAAACAAGTTTCTTCCAATTTTTTCTGGTCATTATTTTCTTGGCTATTCTCACACATTTAACTCATCCGTACAAATTTTGAAACTGGCTTGGCAGTTTCCACTAAATTCCTTCGGCAAAAACTTCACATTCTGGATAGGAGCAGTAATGATTATCAGACTTACTTCCCTACCATAAACAATCATACAACTCAGCAAAATACATGAAACAATTGTTTGTAGGCACTGGACAAGAGACAGCACAGGGCTGTGAAACTTGAGAGATAGAAAACAAATGAGATAAACACAACATCCATCCCAGATTTCTACCCAGGAGCATTTTCAGGCATGGCATAAGGACGCAGAGTCCAAGGAAACAGCTGCAATCTCACTGGGCAGAGGAAATAGCAATTAGAATTCAGAACTGCTAAAGGGCTGGAATTCTGAGGGCAGGGTAGGTGAGAGGACCTGTGAAGAGCAGAAATCCCCCAAAATCTGCCTAGGCATCTCACTGAGTCTCTGGTCAAATACAAACCTGATAATGCACAGGACAAGAAGACTCGGCAGAGAACAACGGAGACTGTGAGCCAAACAAAGATTCCTGAGGTTACACAGTACTGAGAGATGTTCAAGTTCTGAACCGATTTGGCTGAACACTCCAGGCATTCAGCTGAGGCCCTAGAAAGTCCACTAGTACTATAGCCCAAGAGTAAAGGCCACTCTGGATCCACCCTAAAAAGTCTAAATCCAACACAATCCAGCCAGGCCAGCAGAAAGTTAATTGTTTACCAAAACAAAACTCAACACTTTTTAGAAGATGATAGAGTAACTCATACTCTCAAACACTGAGCAATGATTGTGCATACAACAAAAAACTTAAAAAATACAAAGAAGCAAAAAATTTTGATCAAGATATGACATACATGTTAGAATGAACAGACAAGGACTTTAAAACTGTTATTATAAATATGTTCAAGGATTTAAAAGAAAAGATGGGCATAATGAGCAAACAAATGGAAAATCTCATCAGAGAAATGGATAAGCTTACAATAGATTGGACAGTGCAGGGAAAAAAATACCATGGAACTTGAAAACAGGCCAATAGAAACTATGCAAACTGAAGCACAAAGAGAACAGAAGTTTGAGAAAATGAACAAAGCCTCAATAAATGATGGGACAATATCAAGTGGTCAAACGTGAATTTGGAGTTCCAGAAAAAGATGAGAAAAAAATTAGGGCAGAGAAATAATATATGAAGAAAAGACAAAAATGTTCTAAATATGATGAAAAAAGATCAATCCACAGATCCACACAGTTCAATGAACCACAAGAAAAATATATAAAACCATACCCAGGTTCATCATGGTCAAATCACTAAAAACAAAAGATTAAGCAAAAAAAAAATCTTAGAGCAGCAGAGAAAAAAAAGACACATTACATACAGGGGAATAATGATAAAAATGACTGTTGCTTTCACTTTAAAAAAAAAATGCAAACCAGAAGACAATGGAATGATATCTTTAAAGTGCTGAAAGAAAAGTTATCCACTGAAATAAAATTCTACATCTCAGCAAAAATATCCTTTAAAAAGGATAAACAAAAAGCTGAGAGAATTCATCACTAGGAGTCCTGGGATACAAGAAACAGTAAATGAAGTTTTTTAGGGTGAAGGGAAATGATATTAGATGGAAACTTGGATCTACACAAAGGAAAAGAGTGCAGGAAAAGGTAAATATAAAAGCCTTTTTTGTTTCTTTAGAAGAAAATGGTTGCTTAATGTATTATGGGTATATATGATATGTAGAAGTAAAACTGTCAAGAGGTGGGTGAATGGAGATGTATTTTTTTAAGTTCTAACATTAGAACGTTTATAAGTTCTAACATTATATATAGAATGGCATAAAATTAATTCTAGACTATGATATGCTAAGGTTACCACTAAACAAAAATATAAGACCAAAAGTAAAGCTAAAAAGACAATAGAGGGACTTCCCTGGTGGCACGGTGGATAAGACTCCATGCTCCCAATGCAGGGGGCCCAAGTTCGGTCCCTGGTGAGGGAACTAGAGCCCACATGCATGCCACAACTAAGGAGCCCACGAACCGCAACTACGGAGCCCGCCTGCCACAACTAAGACCCCAGGCAGCCAAATAAATAAAGATTTTAAATAGATAAATAAATAAATAAATAAAAAGACAATAGAGGAGATAAAACGGGATACTAAGAAATACTTGATTGATCCAAAAGAAAGGAGTAAAAAGAAATAAACAAATGAGACAAATAGAAAACAAAGAGCAAGATGGTAGTGTTAAAATAAATTTAATCATAGGACTAGTTACATAAATTTAAGTGGACTAAGCACTCCAATTAAAAGGCAGAGATTTTCAGACACAAGCACTTAAAAATAAAGTTACCCTCTATAGTTAAGTACATAAAATGCATTCAAAGGTTAATAGTAGTTACCCATAGTAGCAACCCCAAACACTATGTGCAAATGTGTGAAATGACTTTGGAACACAACCTAAAGGTGACTCCAGTAGAATCCCAAGGAGAAAAGGCCGGAATGTGAGGGTAGTTAATAGCTGACATTATTTACATTCATTAACTTGTTCAGTTTTCAGGATGACTCTCTGAGGAAGGTACCCCTTTGTAACCATTTTATAAGGGAGCAGACTAAGGCCCAGAGGAGTTATGTCATGTTTGCAGGATCCCATGCTAGTGAAACCAATCAGCTCTACTGCACCACCTAAAAGATACTACGTCAACAGAGAGGAGGTGCCCAGGAACCACCCGAGGCAAGAGCAAGAGCAATCATCCATCAGGGTGTCTCCAGCCTGGCCCAGGGAAGAGAGTACCTGACCAGCAGAACCGATCGTGCAGCTTCTTTGGCAGGTACGTACATGTGGAGGAGATAAGCCCATCTCACTACCCTAACCTGAAAAAACTATCCATCAAGATTTTTTTCAACAAACTTTCTTGCCTTAGTTCCAGGGCCCACTGAGCCCTTATTCTGACTTTGTTGACAGAGGAAGAAGGCCCTGACTGAGGCATGCAAATGCCCTAGCCCCTCTGAAAGTTAGCGTTGTCACTGTAAATAAATTGTAAATTTGGCTTCTGTTTCAGACTCTCCTCCATTTATTAAGCCTGACTTAGTTCCCCCTGAGCCTTCTCACCTCGGGCCAAAACAGAACTTCTGATCCTTCAGACATTTAGAAGAAAGTCCTAGACTAGAACGACCCCATCAAGGCAAAGCTCTCACAGGAAGCTGCACAAACACTGAGAGGCCGGGCCTGAGTGGTCAGTTAGGCCCTCCCAACTCTCTTGGTCTCCATCTGCATTAAGAGGAGCCAAGAAAAAGAATGATAATAAATGTGTGAGAAAGAACTCATGTTGTCGAGCACATATATGGAAAGCTGGCCAAAAGATGAAATCTTTATTCATTAAATTTAGCCAAATTTGTTATCAAAGAACATTCCTCCAGAGAGGCCTCTGCAGAATTCCACAGGAATCACTCACTCCAAATAGTAAGAAAACAACTGATTGATAAATAAATAAATAAATAAATAAATAAATAAATAAATCCCTCAGATCCACAAGGTACCAGCAAAATAAAGGCATTCCATTAAGACCAGGTGTGCAGAGTATAAAAATTATCAATTTGATCAAAAATAAAACAAAACGAAAAAGTAGTGAAGCCACATAAATATTCCTCATGCATAACATGCATGTATAGTACTCCTGAACTTGGTATAAAAAAATCCACAAAAATGACTCTTCCCTGAAGAAGCCCATGAAAACTCCCACCAAAGCCACCTGCACATTAGCGGTCAACCTTTCATTGATTCATTCAATCCACATTTTTACACAACTCCTCTGAGCCTTCCTCACCCTATAACTAACACTCTGCAGTGTCTCTCACACTGTACCTGGCTCTAAATTGAACACTCTCCCCTGATACCCACCTTATTAGTAGCCCCACTTCAGTCCATGTCACCTTAATAGAGCTGCCTTCCCTGGCCACCATATGTAGAAGAGCACCTCCCATCCCCGTCACTCTCTGTCCTGTTACCCTACAGCACTTTTCTGCAGAGCACATATCACTAGTATATTTGGTTATTGTCTGTCCCCTTTTGATAGAAGGAGTTCCGTGACAGTAGGAATTTTGTCTGTTTTACTTTCTGCGGTATTTACAGAATTTAGAATGGTCCCTGGCATGAGAATACACAATGAATAAAATACTTGTAATTCAAAGTCTCATAGGGAAGTGAGGCCTAAACTGGCAAACAGACCTCATTAACAGGGTAATGTGGTGGCATAAAGGAATCATAACAGGCTCCGCCTGGGAGGGTCGGAAACACTTCTTAGAGGAAGAGATGCAAAGCAGGCTGGTGAAGGGGGGGTGGAATTGGGGGCATATCCAGGTATGGCAGGCAACATGTGAAGGGGCACAGAACATAACAGAGCATCGCACACTTGGGGAACCTTGTGTAGCTGCAGTAAGGTGAATGGTGAAAAGGAGAGAAAGGCGAGCTTGTAACAGGAAGGCAGAGCAGATATGTCAGGACAAGTGTGCCCGGACAGCAGTGACCGAGCGGCTTTAACCTGAGGAAGAGCACAGTCAGATTTGCATTTCACAGAAGTCTCTTTGGAGGCAGTAGGGGAAGGAGGGAATAAGTGCCAATCTGGAGTCATGGAAAACATTTAGGAGTTTATTGCAAAAGTCTCCACAAGGGATAATGATGCTGAAAACTAAGGCCGTGTTGGGGATGGAGATAAAACAGGAATCACGAGTGCACATGACTGGATGCAAGGATCAATCCCACTTTTCCAAAACTCTCCTTCACTATCACTTCCTATGGAAAGTGCCTTTTAAAAAAAAGAGTGAAAAGAAATATTTTAAGGCTCAGGTCTCTGTCTCCCTCTCCGGCCCCTCCCCACCCACACTAATAATTCCAGGCATGGCTGTACCCAGAAACCACACCATGTAATCAGACAACAATTTCTGTCTTCCTCTCACAGCTCCACTCTCCTCTGAAAGAACCAGCATCATTCTTAGGTCAGTATTTTGGGCACGGCGTCCCTCAGCAGTTCAGGTTTAAATAAGCCTCAAGATAGCAATCCCACAACAAAGGCCTACAGTTCTAACAAGGCTCACTCTCTCCTGTAGGAAGGCGGATGCTCTGTCCCGGATGGCAAACCTGAGCTGAGCCTCCTGCTGGACCGGAGACAGGGCCACCACAGCACATAGAGGGACCGTCGGGGAGGGCTGGTTCCTCAGGGAAAATGTGGGCACTACTACCAGAAAACGGGGAATGATGCTAGGCAAAGTGCAAAGTTCCACCATGGCTTCCTTCTCTTGACTTAAGGGAAAACAACATTTTCAAAGGCTCCCCCCACTCCCCGAGTTTCACCCTAGCCGATGGCGCTCAGCTGGAGGAATGGCAGCCCTGCCGCGTCACTCAATCCCAGACGCTGTCAACTTGTATTTCTCATCCTCGCAACAGTCCACTTGAAGGAGCCTCAACACCCTCACTTTCCACAGAGGCAGAGAGCCGTGAACTGAAACATGCCCGAGGGTAACAAGGTGCTACATGTGGGCACAGGAATCTTGGACTATCTCATGCCAACCCTCTAAACGCAAAGTCATGGCAGTAGGATAGACCAATTAATAAAGAAGAGCTCAGATCATGCTTCTTCCAGATTCCAAGCTCTCTGGTGTCTCCGTATCACCTGTAGGATGAAGTCCAAAGTCTTTTCACATCATCCAGGACCCTGAGCCTTTCCGTCTCCTCCTCCACCTCACCCCACCTCATTTCCTGAGCATGGCCACAGCTGACTAGTTGACAGAGCAGCACACTCTCTCAGCCACGGCGCTCGCTCCCGCTGATTCCCTCTGGGAGGTCTGCCACCCGCTTCCCGGCTGATGATTCGCCACTCCCTCATCTTCTCCTCCCCCCTGCCCCCCCAACCCAGTTAGGGGCCCACAATGTCTCTTTTGACTTTTCCTCACACAAGCCTAGTTCAGTGCTCCACTCGCACACTCCCTCCTCATGTATATCATTTTCCCAAAGGACACACCCTTTTATAATTATTTATATCTTTTTTCTTTCCCTTGAATTATAAAAGCTCCTTGAGGCTAAGATGGTGTCTTTCATCTCTCCATACTTTACACCCAGCACAGATGTGTGGCTCGTATCGGGGGCTATGCTTATTAAAGGAATGTTTTGATGACGAAAATTTCACATTACTGGCGATCTTTCAACCTTTCGTAAGTTCTATCTTACATTAGCGCTACCTTTTTTTCTTTTTAACATTTATATTATACGTAGATAATTCAATACAAGGGCAAGGAATAAAGTATTTCCTAGAATCTACTCCAGGAAAAATTTTCTCTTATCTGAACAACTTGATAGGATTCCTTCCTGTTATTAGAAAATGAAAATATGTCAGCCTCCATCATTCCATTAATACCTGGGCTTCAGGAAACTCAGCCTACACCTCATGCCAAAACTGCACTAACCCAGGTTACGTGGTTCTAGATAGAACTGTCTCTCCGTTCCCTCCAGTGACTGATGTATACATAGGTATGTCAGTTATTATAAACCACTTTAAATTCTTTTTGAAAGGAAACAGAGATACATAGGTCACAGTGGATAAAAAATAGCTTTTATTATTAGTCAGAATACAGAGGACACATTCTGTCTTGATTAGTTAAATCAATATTCAGTGCTTTTGCTTATGTTGAGCTCCCTGATGAAAGTAACAGAAATCAGTCTCTTTACCGAACATATCCAGAGTTGGCACATAGTGGGAGCTAAATGACCCTTCCTAGCACCCGGCCCTGCCACCTATACCTCTGCTCTCCAGGCCCCAACCACTAGATAATAGATCTCTGCCTCCTCTTATTTACAACATCATTTCATAAATAAATACAAATGATTTGACCAGCCTCTTGGGACCATAACACGTGCCACCTCCTTAGGTGGGGAAAAATTATCAATTCAAGTTACATAATACATGTAAAAATTAAATAAGAATGAGATGTCCAATGATGGTGATGGGGATGATGGCTAAGATTTATCTACTGATTAGTATGTGGGCTTTTAAATTTACTCATTTAAATACCATGACAACCTAGGCGGCAGGTTACTATTATCATCCTAATTTTACAGATAAGAAAACTGAGGCATGAGAAATCAGATAATTTCCCCAAAGGTCATACCGCTAGTAAGTGGTGGGGCTGGGATTTGAATCCATATATTTGTAACCACACAGATATATGGCATATATAGAAAATAATACTAAGATGGCCAGAGCCAAAAGTAGCTAAGCCCTTTAGAAGGAAAAAAAAAAACAAAAACTATTGACTAAAAGTATGATCTTCTATCCTTTTTTAGTCTGCTTAGACTCATTACCATAAATTATAATCAACGCCTCCTGGGCAATAATGCCCCCCAGAGAGCATAACAAGGGTTAAGAGTTTGGACTGTAAGGCAAGACAGAGAGAGCTGGGCTCATATGTTCATTCCACCACATCCTAGTTGAGGACACCTGGCATGTATGTCATATGGTGGGCACAAATCCAGGTGACCACAGGGTTCACAGTTTCCCCCACTGATTACCTCTGTACCAGCCCCCTTCTTGTGAGAACTCTCCTCTCTCTGCATCACCAGAGAACATGGTTGGTATGACCCCTCCTCCCCAGCCAGGGTAGCTTGTCTCAGTTGGGTGCCTGGATAAATTTGAACAATCACAGTGTCTCACTGCCTGGTGAAGGGATGGGTACGGGGTCCTAGCTGGGCCAGAGTCACCCCTGGGTACTTTTCTAACTGGAGCTGGGAGAAGCTTTTCCTCTCAAAGCTTAGAGTTTCCTCTCAAAGCTTAGGGTTTCTCAGAGAGTAAAGCTGGCATGTAGAGAGGCCTAGAGAGAGCTAACAGCATTGGAGTCTCTCGTTCTGGTCTCTCCTTCCAACTCCAAGGTTATCAAACAGCCAACAAAACCACCTTGAGAAGTGAAAAAGAATGGGTTTCTGTCACTTTCAGCTAGATGAGCTCTAACTCTAAGTCTGAAACTTAGTTTCCTCATCTGTAAAATGGGGAATTTAGAACAACAGCCCTTTCCTCCCTCCCTGGCCAGTTCCGATGGGGAAAGGAGATACGGATTTTAAGTACTGTAGCATTGTGTCTTAGGAATAGAGGGCTCCGCGGCTGTTAGCAGACCTTAATAACACAACAGCACTTGTCCCAACAGACTGTTGCCAAAGATATTGGAGTCATTCTTGGTTTCTCTCTTTCTCGTCACATCCAACATGACAGCAAGTACTTTTGGTTGTAACTTCAAACTACAGCTGACCCTTGAGCAACACGGGGGTTGGGGCACCAACGCTCCAGAGTCAAAAATCCATGTGTAACTTAGTTTGCCCTTGGAATCCAAGGTTCCTCCGTATTCACGGTTCCACAACTGTGGATTCAACCAACCTCGGTTTGTGAAGTACACTAGTATTTATCGACACTATTGAAAAAAATGCATGTATAAGTGGACCCCTGCAGCTCAAACCTGTGTTGTTCAAGGGTCAACTGGATAGATTATCTAAAATCCAACCACTTCTCGAAATCTCCACGGCCACTACCCTGGACCAAACCAGGATGAGAACCACTGCAACAGCCTGCACCTCCGGGCCCTGCCCTGACTTCTGACAGTCTACTCTCCACACAGTGGTCAGAGGGGTCCCAGTAAGCTGTAAGTCAGAGAGACGAACACGCTCCAATGGCGCATCTACTCAGCGTGCCCGTCAGGGCTGTTCCCCGGCTTCCCCACACTCTTGGCCACCCCCGCCTTCTTGTCCTCACACAGCCACCCAGCTCCCGCCTGAGGGCCTTCACTCCTGCTTCCTCCACGCGGACTTTCCTTTCCCAAACATCTTCAACCCTCACTCCCTGCCCTCCCTCTGCTCAAAGGCCACCCTCTCTGGGAGCAGTCGCTGAACACCCTGTTTAAACTGGCAGCCCCCCTTCCCATCTAGCTCTGTTTTTCTCCGTAGCACTTACCACCATCTGACCTACCATATCTAGTTTCCTGTTTGTTTATTGTCTGTCTCCCCTCCCCAGAATATAAGCTTCATGAGAGCAGCGGTTTTTGACCATTTTGTTTACTGTTGTTCCTGGCACATAGCAAGCACACAATAAATATTTGCTGAATGAATGAACAAATGAATGAATGAATGAATGAATTTGCCCTCAATCTCCTTTTCTGGGAGTTGGGGGGGTAAAACATGGACTACAGCGGGAAAAAAAAATGTGGAAACCTTACTGTGAAACTTTGCACTTACTTGGCACAGCGAACCCAGTGTGTGTGTCGGTACAAAGAATATAAGAAGCGCTGGCGATACATGTTCCATACTTTGATAGATTTGTCTTCAGAAGCTGTAGCAAGAAACTGGCCATCGGCTGAAAAGTCCACACTTCTAACTGGAGCTGTGTGAGCTTTAAATTCAGAGGATTTCCCTCTCCTGGAGACAAACAGTTTAATATTTATAACATTTGATTTAATTATCAGTATACAGACTTTGAAACATATAAAACAGTTTGTTGTAAAAACTGACAGAAGTGTGAAAAGGCTGTGTTGTACTGTACTCTTCATTGACACTGTTCCAAGCTGGTTCTGTTAGTTAAAGTCACAGCTGACACTAAACAAGTGAGAACCTAGCGGTCCCCACCCTGAAATGCATTTGCTGACTTTGCTTTAATTGGAAGCTACAGAATAATATTTTGAACAAATCTCTACCATGCATTTTAAGTTCTTGTTGTTCCTCTAGAGAGAGCAACATACAGTTTAAATAAACTGCAACCTAGAAAACCGAAGATTCATTAAGTGAAGAGCTCTAAGGTAGGGTTTTCAAACTGGGCTCACGTGGAAATTGTGCGGAATGGCAGTCCGGCTTGGGAAGGAGGAGATGTCCCCTGTGTCACTTGCCGCTATACAGAATGTCCCTGGGTGATCTGACTTTCCTGCTTTCACCCACCAGCAATGCGAATGAGATCCTGAGGTATACCTAAGGCCTTGCTCGCCCCTGAGCCCAATCTTACATTCACAAGCAAAACAAAAGATAAATGGTAATAACATATTGACCCTTCAGTTCTCAACACCTTGAAATTTCAGATACTTTTTTTTTTTCTTGGCTAGGGTGGAAAAAAGAGAATAGGAAAAAAAGATGGAGAAAATAATGTGTGGCATTTAAGGAGAAGCAGCAGGAAAAATGTTGACATAATTAGGGGTAGGCTAGTAGACAGCGCTGGAGTTAAATGGTGACATTTGGGAAATGCTACTTTGTGTCAGCGTTTCCAAGTTCCCAAGATACTTTCACTTTATACTACATTTAGACTTAGCAATTTTTCCATTCAGAAAGTCATATTTATACAGGTGATGCCTTATGGGAAAAATCACCACAAGTGTTTGAAGAAGATCAGGCAGCAGAATTTGCAGAAGCCTGGAAGTTACACTCAGGTCCTCCCCCTCCTCCCCAACATCCGACAGGTCAGCAAACCTATTTAGTGATAGTGAGATTGCTACCACCTCCTAAATATCTTTTGAATCCCTCCTCTTCTTTCCATCCCAGCTATGCTTGCATTAAGGTAGATATACATATCCTCAATATCCTTCACCTAGATTACTGCAAAAGCCTCTTAACTGGTCTCCCTGTTCT
This sequence comes from Balaenoptera ricei, assembly GCF_028023285.1. Lineage (NCBI taxonomy): Eukaryota > Metazoa > Chordata > Mammalia > Artiodactyla > Balaenopteridae > Balaenoptera > Balaenoptera ricei. The sequence continues at coordinate 75,934,089 of NC_082648.1, forward strand.
AATCTTCTATCTCCCTCCAGTCACCTACATACTGTGCTTACAGCCTTGCTAAATGTATAATTCTAAGCGTGTAAATCCCAGTGTAAATGTGTCACGGGCTGCTCTCCAAGAAAAAGTACAATGCCCAAGCTCTTTGGCGAGACATCCTGCCACTGCACTGACCTTTGTACTCTTACGACAGTCTCACTACTTCAAACACACCTCTGGCTTTGTACTTACAGCTTTCTTAGCCTGACTACTTTCCCCTACCAGCAAAGCCCCCTTGACCAACCCAGACAGGCTTAATTGTTCCCTTTCTATTATATCTATTTTGCTTATTACATTATACAGTAATTTTTGTTTTAAAATAGTCCTGTTTCTCTCCTATTAGGCAGTAATTTTTTGAGGACAGGAAAGATGACTTATTCATCTCTGAAAGACCAGCATCTAGCACAATGTCAGGCACGGAAAAAGAACTCAGTACATTTTGTTGAATTCTGCTGGGAAGAGTCAATACTTAATGGTTCTTAGATCCATCCTGGCTTTCCCTTCCCGTGGCCTGTAGAAGGCAGAGGTGACTTTGTCATAAATCTCCATCACCTGATGTATGACAAACCAAGAATAATTAAAATCAATATTTAAAAAAAAACAGGAGGGAGCATTCAGGGACTAGTTCAGTGAGGTTTCAAGGGAAAGTTCTCTGAGTAGGAGTCAGGAGTACAGTATGGCCTGATTTTAAGTATAAGCCCTAGAGAAAACAAAGAAAAGACTTGGCATCTGCTATGACCAGGAAGCCAAGAGACAGTTGGTATCATCGAAGTCTGCCCTGATCTTTATTCTGCACTCCGTACTGCAGGAGGCTTTCCTGCTTGCATTCTTTCTAAAAGCCGCTCCTCTCGGCTATAGGCTGGCCCAACTGCCAGATGCAGATCCGGTCTCAACAGGAAGCATATAGGAAACCGAGATAAGAGTGCCTAGTGTTTGTTGCGCTGGTGCTTAACTGGTTTCTAGTTCCTCACGTGGCCTTAACACAGACTTTCCACCTCCCACACATTTACCTGCCCTTTCTGCCCAAATTCTCTTGACTGCCGACTGTGATGAACGCCAGGCCAGACCTGCCTCCGAACTCGCTCCTACTATTCTTTCTTAGCCTTCCGGTCACCAGCTCTGGTGTCTGCTCATCTGGCTGCCCACAATTCCCCTCACCCCTGTGCACACACGCCACTCCTCCCCATGGGAGGTGGAATCCATCAATTTCTCCTCCCTTTGAATCTCGGCTGGTGCTGTGACTTACTTTGACCAATAGAATGTGGCAGAAGGGATACATACTGTGTACGTTTCAGGACCAGCCTTTAAAAAGTCTAGCAGCTTCGGCTTTTACCATCCTAGAACCCAGCTGCCATGCTGTAAGGAAGTCCATATAGAGCTGGAGAAAGGGCATATGGAGGACCAAGGTGCCCCAGCCAATAGCCGGCACCAAGGCCACAGGTGTATGAGGGAGGCATTGGACCTGCCAGCCCAGCTGCCAGCTTAATGAAGCTGCGTGAGTAGGAGCCAACATCCATGGGGCAGAGGAGTCATCGGGACAACCCGTAAAATTGTGAGAAATGATAGTTATTGATTTAAGCTACTAAGTTTTGAGGACTGTTATGCAGCAATAGGTAACTGGTTAATCAGTTTCCTTCTCATTGCCATGACCCACTATTGCCCTGGCCCCACTATGATCTGATTTAGGAAGAGGAACTAGACGTGTCTACACAAGCCTAATTGTTGTACTTAGATTAGCCAGTACAAGTTAATGATTCAGTGTGCTTTTAGCTCATCTACCCTTGTGCAGTTTACTGAGATTTCCCTGAATTAGCGATGGGAGACTGAGGCTGCGCTGAAAATAACAAACCACTAGTCCTAAATTCCTAAAGTGAAGGATTTTAAAAAATGCTTTCACTTTTGGACCCCAAATCAGCCTCTTGTCCTTACAATTCCCTCTACATTGCCATCTGCAGTGTCACAATATGTCACTTCTCCTCAGTAGTGTTTGCTACCTCGAGATAATGTGCAGATTTCTCAGTATGGAGATCCTTTGGGTAGTGGCAGGAAAAAAGTGCCCACTGGCAGGGAAATGCCCCTGGAACTTTCATTCATTTGCGAGTGCCTGAGCCTGTTCAGGCACGTACCACAAATCAAATCCTGCCACAACAGAGTGAAGGAAAACACTCGTTTCTTATTATCCGAAGTATTTATGGAGGAAATGATATGATGTGTGGGATTTGTTCTAAAAATACGTATTCCAGAAAAGAAAAAAAAAAGGTGTGTGGCAACAGGGGAAGAGAAAAAACAAGATTGACAGAACACTGATAACTGTTGGATATGGGGGATGGTTATGTGGGGAGGGAGTTGTCACGTTACCCATTCTGTTTTCATGTATGCCTGAAATTCTTTATAATTGAGTTTAAAAACTTTTAAAATAATCAAGGCTCAATAATTGCTTAAAACAGATGGGCTATCAGCTAGGATTTAAAAAACCTCTTATAGAGAGGTTTGCTATGACAGGATAGGACTGTGCACAAATGCAATGGGGTTTATACATTTGTCAGGAATTCTCTTCAACAAGAAAATTCTGGAGCCCAAATGAATGATATGCATCAAAGAATAGCTAGCGCCGGGGTTTTTAATAGAGGTTCAAAGTCCCCTCAAGGATCCACGATGGGTGGTTGTAGGTTAATAAACTGTAAAATCTTGGTTAGACAGGCTGAGGTAAATCTCTCTGGGGAGACGATCTAAAGCTTACATCAAATTTATAAAGGGATTGATAACCATCACCCTTCCTAACCACCACCCCCCCACCCCAAGAAAACCTTAAGACATATTAAGCATATTTCCATGGTTAGAAATAGTTTTCAAACAGAAGACACAATTATGAGTTAAAGATGAGGAAAAAATGGTATGAAATAGTTTGACTTTACGACAAGGGCAGTACACCTTGTCTGTGACTCAGACTAAAGATGTGCAGGTAACTGGGGGTGTAGGCATTCCAAGAAGGGCACAAGGAACAGCCTGCTTCCAGTTTTCTTTCACATTTCTAAATCCAGAGCATAACAAGTGTTTGTTTCTCTTACTTATCAGGAATCCAGAGTCTAACGGTCCTGTCTCGTGAAGCAGATGCCAGTAAGTTTCCAAGTGGAGAAAACTGCACGCTGGTTACAACGTCCTTGTGACCCACATATCTGAAAGCTCTAGCTTGCGGCTTGAAACTCCATAGCATGAGAAACGTATCCCAAGAACCAGTAGCTATTAAGAAATAGAAGAACAAAACCACTGTGTGTTAAAACACAAATGTAGGCATGTCTCGTTACAATGGGCAGCATATCTAACAACAAGACGTCCAGGTAACAGAGGGGCCTGGAGGTTGTAAGACAGACCAAGTAATGGCAAAAACATCTGTAAAAGAAACCCAAAGCCACATCACTAATATGCAAGCTTGGCTGTGTCCTATGTAGCCACAGAGCAGGATTATTGGCCCCTGTATTTGGTTAGAACTCAATGACTATTTACTAGAAGAAGGCAGCACAATACAACAGAGACACAGGACTAGGAGGCAGTTCTGTCTCTCTCAGGTTGACTGAGAAAGTAACTTAATCTTTGTGTCATAGGACTGAATGTTTTTCCTGAGATGGCTGGATAAGAATGATTTTTTTAAACTGTTTATGCAGAGATAACTTCACAGTTACAGAACAGTCATAATAATAGTATAAAGAACATTAATATACCCTTAAACAGATCCACCTGTTGTTACTATTTTGCCCCATTTGGTTTATAATTTGCTCCTGTGCTCACTCTTTTTCTGTACACAAGCATGTATGTGCGTGTGCACATACAAACACACAATTTTTTTTTCCTAAGCGATTTTGGGGTAAGTAAATTCATCATCATGGCACCTTTATTCCTAAATACTTAAGTGTTTTTTTCTAAGAATAAAGATATTCTTTTACATACCAATAGCACTGTAATCAACTTCAGAAAATTTACCAGTGACAGTACTTTAATCTACCGTTTTCCAGTTTTGTTAATTGACCAGTAATGTCTTTTTATAGCTAGATAAGGTAATCTTAAAACACACTTTTTGCTCTGTTATGACATTCTACAGTTAATAAAAGAATCATGTGTTTCAGACATTAACTTAAGGCTTTAAGGAAAACAAACGAAATCAATAGTGGAAATAAATGCCTTAAACAAGGAATGAAGAAATAAACAAATGAAAGATAGATCTAACTCTTGCCCTAAAACCAAATTTTATATATTCATGTAGCCCCAAAATAGCCCCAGTGAAAGGAACCAGGTCAATGAGAATCACTAAGTCTAGATTGTAGAATGTTTAGAAAAAATACAACTTTATAAACTTGAAATACAATTAGTATTACTGTTAGAAGAGACATATAAAGTCACTGAAAACCTTCTAAGTTCCTTAGCCATAGATAAAATTCATCTGGACTTGGCCTATGCAATGTTTCCATGTAAAATAGTTAAAGTGAGTTTATAAGCTGTATACTACCCCCTTTTTTTAAAAGTACAAAAAGTTGATATTCCATTACAGCTCATCAAATTATTAAATAAATCAGGGTTTGAAATATCTGGGGCTAATGTGGACAAAATAGGGAAAACAATGAATTATCATGTGCATTATATTGGGGACTCTATTTGAGTTCTAAGGTATTATGCTACAAACAAGAGCTACAAAAGGGAGTAAGACACAATCTCTCGCCCTCAAGGAATCACAATAGAGCAGGAGATGGTTCATTAGATTATAATATCGTACATGTTCAGAGGACTTTTATATATTATTTACTCTTCTTTTTCTTCCAGGTTTGAGATATACATCATGAAATGATTACACTATAGGTTTAGTGAACATTCATCATTTCATATTTCTCATTAAAGAAAAAGAAAAAAAAATTCTTTTCCCTGTGATGAGAACTCTTCTAAGATTTACTCTCTTAACTTTCACATATAACATACAGCAGTGTTAATTATATTAATCATGTTGTACATTACATCCCTAGTACTTATAAGTGGAAGCTTATACCTTTTGACCATATTCTTAATGTTATATGGGGTAGTTAGTGGTCCTTTCCAAGGAAGAGACATTCGAGCAGAGACATGGGTGAAATGAGGAGTGATCCAGGCTAAGACGTGAAGAAAGAGCACTCTGGGCAGGAGGACTCCACGTGCGAGGGCCTGAGACAGCAATGCACTTGCCAACCTGAGGAGCAGCAAGGAGACCAGCATGTCCACAGGGGAGGGGAGAAAAAGAGAACAAGGGATGGGAGCCCAGAGAGAAGCTGATGCCAGCAAGGAGCCACGGTGAGAGGTGTGTATTTAGTTCTCAGCCGCTGAAGGATTATAAGCGGGAGGATCTTGTGATCTGACTTAAGAAAACTGCCACTCTGACAGTGAGAAAAGGATCATCTTTGCAAAAATGATGTTGGGTCAACTGGGTATTCACAAGGAAAAAAAACGTACCTTGACTTCTACACTTTATACTGTACACAAAAGTAATTCCGCATGGATTGCAGATCTAAATGTGATCGGTAAAACAATAAGCTTTTAGAAGAGAACTTAGGGGAATATCTTCATGGCCACTGTGGTAGGCAATGATTGCTTAGATAATACCTGAAAATGACTAAATTACTAAAATTACTAAAAGAAAAGAATGATAATTTGTACTACACTAAAATTAAGAAATTTTGTTCATTGAAAGATACCGCCAAGCAAGTGAAAACACAAGCCACAGAGAGGAAAAAGATATTTACAATACATTTATCCAACATATAATAAAGAATATATAAAGAGTACTACAAATCAATAAGGAAAGTCAGGAAAATACGATAGGCAAATACATAGGCAAAGGGCTTAAACAGGCACTTCATAAAGGAGGCTATGCAAATGGTCGATGAACATATTTAAAGGTGCTCAAATCCATTAGTCACTAGGAAAGTGCAAATTAAAACCACAATAAGATATCACCACACTCTCATTAGAATGGCTACAATAAGAGAGATAAATAGTACCAAATCTTGGTGAGTATGTGTAACAAGTGGAGCTCTCAAATAATGCTGGTCGTTTTAAGCACCCTTGGAAAATTGTTTTGAAATCTGTTGAAGCTGAATGTACACTTACCATCTGACTCAGAATTTGACTCCTAGGTATATACCTACAGAAATTCTTATGCATGTTTAGCAGAAGACATGTACAATAATGTTTGCGGAAGTACTATTCAAAGAAGACCAAAACTAGAAACCCAACTGCCCATCAAAGTCAAACAGATACATAAATTGTGGTATATTCATACTGTGTACCTAACGTGTAATTAAATTTCATTTATATGAAGTTCAAGAAGAAGCAAAACTAATCTATGGAGTTAGGAGTCAGCATAGAGATCATGTGTGTGGCAGGGAGGGAGGATAGTGGCTAGAAGGGAGCACATGAGGGCTTCTTACTCTGGATGTTGGCAAAATGGGCATGTCACAGTTGTGGAAATTCAGCAAGCTGTCCAATTTTGGTACACATCTTACACTTTAATAAAATGTTTAGACGAAACGAACAAAAAATCTCACTCTGGCTGTTGTGTGGAGTACACACAGCGGGAAGAAGGAAATCAATCAGGAGGCTATTGCAATAATCCGGCCAGAAGGTGGTGGTCTGGACTAGGCTGAAGGCTGTGGAAATGGTAGAAGCAGTCAAAACCTAGATACATCATAAAGACGGAGTCCACAAGGCTTGCAAACGCATTAGATGTGAGGGGGAAAGAAAGAAAAGAAACAAAGGTGCCCAGCTTTTGGCGTGCGCACCCAGGTGAATCTTAGAGAGATTTAATGAGATTAAGGCGTTTAAAGTATTAAGTGAAATAACACTCAGAAGACATGCCTGGCACACAGAAAATGCTCAAATGTAGCTATTATTACTGTCGTTTTAATTTTTGTTACTGTCAGCAGCAACAGTGTAGATAATACATTAAAGACTGGAAACTGGATAGGATCACTCAGGCAGTGAGTCTAGATGAAGAAGAGGGTGCAGATACTTAACCTGGAGAGAAGGAAGAGACAGGAAGGAGCCATAAATGGAGTGGGAGGGGCCAAGGAGACTGTGGTGTCCAGGAATTCAGGATGTGTTCCAAGAGGCTGACGGGCTGTGTCAAGTGCTTTGAAGAGACCTGGTTAAGATCAGGCCTGAACACGACCAGCTACATAATTTGGGGGGTCCAGTGTAAATGTGGGGACCCTTGTAGGAAATCATTAAGAATTTCAAGACCATGACAGCAGGGCATTAAACCAAGTATGGGACCTGAGCAACGATACAGGTCATTTGCCCAAGAAGCCAGCCCTAGGCCCGAGGATCAAACGTTGGCTTGGCAACAAGAATTGTTTCAGTGAAGTGGTGGGATCAAAGCTGGAATGGTGTGGGTTGAGGAGAAAATGGGAGGGAGGCAGTGGTGAGAGTTAATATACACAATTGATCCATGAACTCATTGAAGGTTTACAGGGTCACTAACGTTCAATATGACAAGGACCAGAAAAAATGTTATTATAGGATCATGGCGAAGCAACAATTGATTGGGGGTGGCATGGGCGGGGGAGGGGGAGAAGGGCAGAGGGCAGAGCCAGAGGAATAAGAACGTGACACTTAACTGAGAAGGTGCCACAGGACTTGAGCCTTTACATATTTTGTCAGAAAAGGAAAAGGACATCTTAAGCAGAGTGGATGCTCAAAAATCATAAATTTAGAGTTGATGGCTACATACCCACATTAAAGCAACACTTGGCTATTATCAGCCCGAGGCCCGCTAAAGAGAAGTGATGAGAGGGCAGGATGAACGCATGGTTTAAAGGACAGCCAATCCTTACAGCAAGGTGGCATTTCCAAGCCCTAATAATTATGAAACACTAGAAGCAGGGATGTCCCAATTACAACTGTGTGGCTCAGGGTACACTCTACATTTTCTTCCAAATTTCAAGAAAACAGAAAAAAAGACTAACAATCTACAAAAAGCCCATGAATGCATTCTTATTGGAAACTATAAAAACCAACCCTGAATTTCCCTCCTTACTTCCTTAACCCTGCCCCACCAAACCCTAATACCACGATAATAAAAGGTGTTTGATTATTGGTGTCAATGCTATACAGTGTCAACCTGGAATTTGCTTTCATACATTTCTAGTGAACCACACCCTCTATAAACATTACCACATCATTTAAAATGTCAAAGTTATACCTAATCGTCATCTGACTCATCTATTTTAAGATAAACTATCAAAGGGAGGAAGTTAAAAATTTAACTAGTAAATCTACCCATTAAAAAAAAAAAGTATTTATATTTTATAACAATAATCTATTGTTTCAAGCAATCCTCATTAGGACAAAAGAAAGAACAAAGTCCACAATCACCTAGGCCAGTGTCAGGTCTCTGGAGGTGGCAACAAAGAGCATACTAATGGCTTGCTCTCCATAATGTCCAAAAGGCCAACAGCTATTGTGTCACCTTAAGCAGCAACAACTTTCTTTCCTCAACCCGAGCTCTCTCATTGATTCAACCAAAATCCACTACAGTTAACTGGAGGTTTGCTTTGCGAGGAATACTTTTTTCTGGAAAGAGATGGTACTGCCTCCCAATTATTGCATTTGTTGTTAAATTATCTTATCTTTTCTAACGGTAATAAATGTATATGATGCAGAATTCTAGTATTACAAGAGTATTTACCAAATTTCCTTCCAGCCCTTGGCCACCTGGTTTCCCTTCCTAGAGGCATAGTTACCATATTTGTTTAAGCACATAGGAGAGAGGATACTCATTTTCTCGAGTATCCTCCCATGTGCTTAAGCAAATATGTGTGTCAAATCACTTTTTTTCTGGATTATTTTACATTTTTCTTCCATTTTTATTGAGATATAATTGACATACCACACTGTATGAGTTTAAGGTGTACAGCATAATGATTTGACTTACACACATCAAGTGATGACAACAATAAGTTTAGTGAACGTCCACCATCTCATATAGATCCAGTAAAGAAATAGGGAAAAAAATTTTTTTCCTCATGATGAGAACTCTTAGAGTTTACTCTCTTAACAGCTTTTATATACAACGTACAGCAGTGTCAGTTATATTTATACACCCCTAGTGCTTATTTCCCTTACATCTGGAGGCTTGAACCTTCTGACCACCTCCATCCAAATTCCCCTTCCCTCACTACTGCCTCTGGTAATCACAAATCTGGTCTCTTTTCTAATGAGTTTGTTTTTTCCTGTTGTTTCCTTGTCATTAGATTCACGATATACACTTTTGGCAAGAACACCACAAAAATTATGTTGTGCCCTTATCAGTGCATGATATCAGGGTATGCTTGATATCTGTCCCAGTATTGGTGAGATTAACTTTGATCACTTGGTTTAGGTAGTTTTTGCCTTGTAAAGTTAGTATTTTTCCCCTTTGTAATTAGTTAGTATTTTGTCGGGAGATACTGTAAACTATACAAATATCCTCTTTCTTAATAAACTGTCACCCACTAATTTTATTTTTTTTTAATTAATTTATTTATTTTGGCTGCGTAGGGTCTTTGTTGCTGTGAGAGGGCTTTCTCTAGTCGCGGAGACTGGGGGCTACTCTTCGTTGCAGTACGCGGGCTTCTCATTGCGGTGGCTTCTCTTGTTGCGGAGCATGGGCTCTAGGCACGTGGGCTTCAGTAGTTGCGGCACACTGGCTTAGTTGCTCCGCGGCATGTGGGATCCTCCTGGACCAGGGCTTGAACCCGTGTCTCCTGCATTGGCGGGCGGATTCTTAACCACTGTGCCACCAGGGAAGTCCATCACCCACTAATTTTAGCATCCTTCAATGATTTTCCAACCCATTATTCTTTCTATGATTTACTAATTGATGTTTAATTAATTAATTGTTTGTTAATTTGTTATTTTAAGGAAGAATCTTCTCTTTTTCTCCACTTATCTACTTATTCAAATACTTGTTTATATCAGTGTGAACTCAAGATTATTTTACTCAGTGGGTTATAATCCAAAGCTATCATTATTTATTTTGACTCATATTGTTCCAGATTTGGCTAGTAAGAGCCCCTTAAAGCTGGCCTCTGTGTCCTTCTGATATGTGTCCATCATTCTGAGTACTTCCTTACTTCTAGAATTACAAGATGTTCCAAGAGGCACTTTCCCTGCTCCAGCCCTGGAATAGGTCTTTTCTCCCCAAGAAGCTCTGATTCCTCTTAATAGAGAGTGGTGTTTAGAAACCAAGATCTGGAAACTATGTTTGCTCATTGCTACTGTTGTGACAGCTAACAGAACTAAGAAATAAGATATAAACAGAAATCTCAGCAGGCAGAACTAAGAAATTAGATATAAATAGAAAGCTGTATCTATCAATATGTAGAAATGAAGATAAAGATATTAAAAACCATGAGTTCATACTGATAACTCTAATTGAATCTAACCGCCCCGAATACATTCCAGCCCTCCCTCTTCTTACATTTATAACTCTCTTCCCCCACAGTAAAAAACGTGGCTCACATTACACTCAATATATTTTTGTTCAAGTCTAGAGCAGGCAAACGGTTTCAGAATTACTAACCCACACCCCTGCAAAAAGCGGTGCTACTAACTAGAGTTTAGGGTGCAGTTTTACTCCTTTGGATCTTGCCAGGCTTGGTTTTATTCTTTGTTAGAGCGAATCTACTTCAGTTTTAAATTTAGTTTTCGGGCATGCCCTTTATTTCAGATGTGGTCCTGATGCCTAAGGCCTGGCCTCCCTGGCGTCTCGCCTGAGGTGCTGGGCAAGATCTCCCCTTTGTCTGAGCTAGAGCTGGAGCTCTCTAGCCCAGCATGGTCACTGGGATCACCATTCCTCTTCCAGCCTGGCAGGAAGGGATCTCCGCTAGACCTCACACTCTCTCAACTTGCACCTCAGCCAAAACTGCAGCAGGCCCCACAGACATCTGAGGCCACATACCCCACTCAGCAGCAGCTTCTCAGGAACCCTGCCACACGCATTCAGCCCGGACACAGCCAGAAGAACTAAGACCTCTGCTGCCTCAGCTCAGCCAGGCTGTCTGCTCCGCTTTGCTCTACCTCTGCTGTGCAGCAGGAAGAGTGCCCCCGGGGAGAAAGCCAAGGCCATGGCGGTAGGGAGGAGCTCACCTTCCTTGCAAGAAGGTGTTTCCTTCTTGCAAGGATCACCGGTTTACATTCCCTGTTGCTCAATGCCCGAAAACAGTTGCCTCATATATTCTGTCTCATTTTACAGTTGTTTTCAGCTGGAGGGCAAGTTTGGTTACCAGTTACTATCGTGTCTGGAGGCAGAAGTTGGCCTTAGTCTTTTTAATAGCTGCATAGTATTCTATGGTGTAGCTATACCTTAATTTATTTAACCAGTCTACCCTGTTTAGGTTGTTTACAAATGATGCTGCAATGTACACGTGTTGTTTCTGACATATGCAAAATAACACTGTGATAAATGCCCAAAAGAATTATTGATGGGTCAAAGAGTACATATTTTAGAATTTACTAAAAAGGTCCATGTTCATAATATAGTATCTTTCACAACTTTATAAATTTGGATTATATTCCTCTTAGGCCTTTTCATTCCATAATCAAGAGAGTCCTAATAACTCAATCACCTCCATATAGAAATTCTTGAATTTTTCAATTATTTCAGAAGTCCCTCAATATATTTCCTACCCTCATTATGTTCTGCTTTAAAACCCACTACCAGAATGAAACTCAGCTCTCTAGTTTGAGGGCACCATGATTTTGTACTTTCTGTTGCATTTCCAGGTTCATGCTGGTCTTTGGGTCACAACAGAAACACTGGACCACCTTCTTCAGGAAAATATAAACAAGGAAATCTTCTAAGGAAATCTAAGAGAAGGAGTTCACTATAAATATTTTTAAGAAAAGAAAAATAAAATGTAATCCCCAGGCATACACATCCATAAACCCAGACAGAAGCAAGACGGTTGCACAATAAAAAGACAATATTCTGGGGCTTCCCTGGTGACGCAGTGGTTGAGAATCTGCCTGCTAATGCAGGGGACACGGGTTTGAGCCCTGCTCTGGGAAGAGCCCACATGCCGCGGAGCAACTAGGCCCGTGAGCCACAACTACTGCGCCTGCGCTCCGCAACAAGAGAGGCCGCGATAGTGAGAGGACCGCGCACCGCGATGAAGAGTGGCCCCCGCTTGCCGCAACTGGAGAAAGCCCTCGCACAAAAACAAAGTCCCAACACAGCCATAAATAAATAATAAATAAATAAATAAAATTAAAAAGTGTTAAAAAAAATCAAAAAAAAGACAATATTCTAATCGTAACTAGATAAACTTTAATACCCTATCTAATACTTTCAGAATAGTTTGTACAATCCAAGCGCTATGTAATAGTATAATTAAGTGATGGCACTGACTTAAAATTCCTGTCTGAATGAGGGAATAATTTTCCTGCTAGCTGACACTAAGTAGTTAGCTTGCTGGTGTAGGCAATGTCTCAAAGGAGCTGTGACTGCTTTAAGAATAATCTTTAGTAATGACAATGTAGAGAAATTTAACTTATTCAAATTCTGTATCTCAATGAGGGGTGACAATCTTAACGACACAAACCCTTCTCGAGTTGTCACTGTGGGCCAAGTACTTTTAAGAACTTGGTAAACATCCTTTTACATAATCCTCACAACGAGGTAGGTGACTATCATTATCCCTTTTTTACAGATGAGGAAATGAGGCTTGGTGAGGTGAAGTAACTTGCCCAGAGTCACGCAGATGGAAAGGAGTAGAGCTCCATGTTTAACCGGGTCTATCAGACTCCACAGACTGGGCATTTAACCAAGAACCCAGTGATTGGAGAAGCTCTGGGGATTTACTGATTATCCCCATTGGAATTACTTGGGGACCTTGTTAAAAACGTGTATTTCTAGTAAGTTACATTCTCTGGAGTGAGACCCAGGAATCTGAACTTTTGATCACTTTCTCAGTCAATTCTGATATACGTGGAAATCTGAGAAATACTGCACTCTGCTACTGCCTCTCAGTGCGTACCCGAGCGCACTTTAGCGCTTGGGAGCAATTTTAAAACTATAACAGTAGGAGGAACTTCAGTAAAGCTGCTACACAGGTTGCCATCAAGAACCAGAATAGAAAAGGAATTTCTGGCAAACTTTAATTATAGTTTCACTGTGAGGAAAATAACTTAAAAAACTTAAAAATTCACAATTTCATTCTGCCTCTATTCAGAAAGAAAAAGGAGATATAAACTTGTCCTATACTGTCATTTATTCTACAAACATCCCACAGATTAAATAGGGAATGAATCAATGACAGGGTAGCCTTGAACACAAAAAGAGGAAAAGGTGACAACATCAGTGTTAAAATATAGCATTTTAAATGGAAACTTCTAAAGTGCAGCTCAGATTGTGCACGTCACATGAGAATGCTCTTAAACTCTTCTACCATGTGTATAAACTTAAGTGCGGTCCTCTGGGAAACTGCCCTAATGGAAAAGAGTGTGGCTCTAGAGGCCGACTGGAAGTCAGGCTCAGCCAGGCTCTGCTGCTTACCAGCTATACCGCCTCAGCAAAGTTACTCAGCTTCCAGTTTCTGTCTGCATAAAGAGGGATGATATTTCACAGGTGGTCATTTTTTCCCATCCTCTCCTCTCTGATCACCTTCCAACTCATCCTGTGAAACCCAAGAGCCCACCACCTTCCAAGAGGCTATTGAGTATAAATCCACCATGCTTCATGCTCTGTTTCCTCCCGTCATGACCAGGAATTTAAGCCTTCAGCCCCTCTGGTCATCAATTACCCTGCACTCTCTCCCATAATGCTCCAGATAGCCCCTTAGCTGACCCTGGTACCCATGCCTGCTCTCCTTCCCCAAAGCTACCACAGGCCAGAGAAACACCCACTACATGATCCCTCTTGTATACACATCCTCCTCTCTGAAAGTCCCTCCTCCTACTAACCTACTTACACTTTGACTCCGCTTGGGGACATCAAGTTCCCTGCAACCCTTTCAAGCGACAATCATTTTCTCTTTCACACTTCACCTACCTCAGGTCACAGTCTTTCTCTCCGTTCTAACTCCTGGTATTATCAGTTCATTCAACAGATATCTCACCCCTACCACATGTAAGGCATGGTGGGCAGGGCGGGGAGAGTCCTAAGTAACGACATAGGCAAAATCTCTGAATAGGGAGCTTAATTTTTTTTTTTTTTAATTTAAGTTTGTGTGAAGCTTTTATTTCATTTAAGTAACTTCTTTGGGTTTCAGTAGACGCATTGTTTTAACGAACATTTCAATAAACGCAAAATCAAACATGCTGGCAGGTCACAAACTTGTCTGAAAATTGCAGGAGAGCTCTTGACTCGGGCAGCATTTTCAAGTGCTAAAATCTATATTGCATCTCAGACACAGGATCTTAATGGAAGAAAATATCATCTTTCTCCAAAGCCATATGAACAGTACACCTATCACCATTCTCTCAGCAAAGTCTGCTTTAGCCATGACAACACCCAAAGCAAAGACCAATGATTATCTTGCCAGCACTTTTCCATGTGCCTCTTTGTGCCGGAGCTACTTTATTTGTAAAACAGGGAGCCCTGGTATAGGCTTAAATTTAAGCAGAGAAGAGGGAAACAAGTCAATTAGCAGACAAACATATCACTTTAAATTGTGCTAAGAGACATGAAAGATAAAGCAGGATGTCACATGAGAATTTTTCATGGGCATAGAATACTTTATTCAGATGGAGTAATCAGTGGCATTTTAAGTGGAGGCGTGAAGGACAAGAAGGAGCCAGCCAACCAGAGTGAGGTGGTGAAGAATATTCCAGACCAAAGGGACAACCAGGCCTCTCCAAAGACCTTTTCTTCCATGCTTCCTCAGCAGCCCATTCCATGGTCAAACCCTGGATCTTGTCCCCAGCAGAACCAACACTTCCCTGATTGCTGAATGAAACCCACTACCCTTTGACAACATGCTTTTCTTATAGCTTCTTTTCTGGATGAGCTTCTAACTCATCCAGAACTCCAATCCATTGACCTTTGTTCTCCACTGAGGCTCTCTTTCACTATCTTCATTTCACTATCTGATTTATAATCCTCACTTCTCTCCTTATCCAGATTATAAACCCCTTCTTACACATATATTCAATCCTTTGACTTTTCCTCCTTCCTTTAAATTCCCCTGGCAAAATCCCAGTCACTCTGCCTTTTCTGAGACTATATCTGTGCCAGTGAGAATTGCTAGACACACTCCCAGGAAGACTGGAAATACTATAAATTCATGATCGCTAATTGCACACGGATCTTCCACACTGCCCGGTGGTGCTCAATTCTATAATAGTTCCCTTCCCCACTCTTTCTAATGACTATTTAATATCTTCTTCTCTCTCTTCTACATTTTTACTCCACCCTATCTACACCTTGGCTTTCATAATACCTTACTATAATGGGTTTCCCTCCTATTTTTCCGACTATTCCTTCTTTGATTCTTTTGTCATTTCCTCTTCTGATCCAAAGGTTGGAGAGCCTTAGGACTCAGAAATGGACCATTTGCCCTCATTGTTCTATGTTTTTCCCAGGTGACCTCATCTATTCCCATGACTTTAAATACCATTTGTATGCTAGTAACTCCCAAATTTCTCTCTTTCCCAGGCTATCACCTAGTTTGAAGACCACCATCCTAGTCTGAACCACCATCATCTCCTGCTGATATTACTATAATAGCTCTTAATTGTTTTCTCTACTCACAGTGGTTCAAATCTCCACGTAGTAACCAGAGTGATCTTTTTGAGGTATAAATCAGATTGTATCATTCCCTCATTTAAAATCCTTCAACAAATTTCCATGACTCTCAGAACAAAAGCCTAAAACATTCCCTCTTAGTTTCCTGTGGCTGTCATAACAAATTACCGAAAACTTGGAGGCTTAAAGCAACAGAAATTTATTCTCTCACAGTTCTGGAGGCCAGAAGTCCAAAATCAAGGTGTTGGCAGGATCACACTTCCTCTAAAGGCTCTAGAGATTTCATTCCTTGCCTTTTCCAGCTTCTGGTGCCTCCAGGAGCTCCTTGGCCAGTGGCTCTATCATTCCAATCTCTGCCTCTGACTTCATGTGGCCTTCTCCTCTTATCTCCTCTGTATGTCTCATTTTAGGGCCCACCCAGATAGTTCAGGAGGATCCCTGCTCAAGATCCTTGATTACATCTGCAAAGACCTTTTTTTTTTCAAATAAAGTCACATTTACAAGTTCCAGAGATTAGGACATGGACATATCTTTTGGAGGGTCGCCCGTTTAACCCACTATAGCCTCCAAAGACAACGCAAGCTGCCTCCGCCTCCCCCTGCAATTTCACCTCCCAAAGCTCTCTTTCTTCCTTTGTTTACAGGCTCTACCCATTCTGGCCTTCTTTTATTTCCTTGATCAAGGACAAGCTCTTTCCCACCCTTGATTTTTGCTTATTCTATTCTGTCTCTAGTCTTTGCCTAGCTAGCTCCTCCTTCAGGTCTTGAGTTAAATCTAACTTCCACAGAGAAGTGTTCTTTGACCCCATAAACTTAAGTATGTCGCCCCAGTTTTCATCCCTCAAAGAACCCTGTTCCTTTTCTTCACAGCATTTGATTGTTTTCCAGTTTCATGTTGTATCTGCACATGATTTGTATGTTTACTTGTTAATATCTGTCTCTATCACTGGACTGTGAATTCTTCGTACCATCATAAGAAGCACACCTGTTTTGTACATCTCTGTATGTCCTGTGTACCCAAGCATAGGACAGCACCTGACACAGAGCAGAATTAACTTTAAAAAAAAAAAAGTACTAAGTAAATAGAGTACCTCCTGTTCCTTTTATGAAGAGGATTAGATAAGTGTAAATAAATGGGTTAGAATCATGATCAGACAGCTGAGGACACTGCTGGCCTGCAGTAGACATCCCTCCCCAGCCAGCCTGGGAAATGGTCAAGTTGGGCACAAAAGGAAAAGTAGTATCCGACTACTAGCAAGTTAGAAGGAGTTCTCTAGTCTTCAGTTCTGCCACAGACAATTATATACTCTAGGAACTCGTTTCACCTTTTATAATAATCTCTACCTCCTGTTGAAAAGGACTGAGGTTTTTTTGAAATTTTAAGAAAAAACTCCAATACAAACTGGTTTCCACCTGCACCCTCATATGAAGCTGGGAGATTCACATATTTATCTAACTTCCTTAATTCTGCTGAATTACAGCATGACTCAAGTATCAATAAATACTGCTGGCCTGTTTTAAAGTCTAGTATGCACAGAGGGACAGAGAAAAGAGCAATCTTTTCTGAGACACATTCTCAGAATGTGAAATTCTCCAGCCTCTTTTTCTACCCTAAAGTTTTTCTTTTTTTTTTAATTGAGATACAATTCACATACCACAAATTCACCCTTTTAAAGTGTACAATTCAGTGTTTTGCCCAAAGTTGCACAACCATTGTCACTATCTAATTCCAGAACATTCTCACCGCCACCACCACACCCTACAAAAAAACCCGTCCTCATTAGCAATCATTCTCTATTCCTGCCTCCCCCAGGCCCTGGCAGCCACTAATACTGTCTCTACGGATTTTCCAGTTTTTTCTAACGTTCATGAAACTGAAACACAGAGAGATGAAATGATTTGCATAGGGTTGCAGTCACTTAGAAACTTACTAGCAAGATTATATTACTCATTATTAGGAAGATCATAACATGTATATTTATAGTAACGTTTTAAACTGTACATAAAAAAAACAAAAGATCAGTGAAAATATGTTTAGCTTGACTACACATATCCTAAATGTGGCTATAAGACATCTGATCTATAAAGCGGAGTCCTTAGGCTGGTGATGCGCAGGCAGTGTTTCAGGCCAGGGGGAGGCAGGGGTGGAGGGTGTTTGGCAGGAATCACTAAAAGAGGAACAAAGATGCTGCTGGTGGACAAGAATTGCACTTAGGGACAGGGTGATGCAGAGAGAAGGTTGAGGGAAATGGGAAGCTATGCAGTTTACAGGACAGACATATTTCTTTTCGGCCCAGGGTTCTGAAATTTGTGCTAAGGTGCCCACGTATCCACTTGCTTCCTTTTATCGTGTCCCCAATTTGCCCCAGAGATCTCGGATCCTTTCCAGTTTGTTTATGAGTAGTTAATTCATGAGTAGTGTTAACACCACTTCAGAATACTTGCTGGTTAATGACACTTCACAAAATAATACATGAAAGTCAACTTTTTAAAATATTCTACTGTCTGCATTGTCAAATAAGTAAAATAATTACAAGCTTAACTTACTTCTATTACCATCAATAAATGTGTACACAGGAAGAGTGACCCCAGAGACTAAAAACATCAGAATCCATTTGCAAAAATAAGTAGGCACATATTTTATTTTATATGTCTTAATCAATACTGCAAATACCATTAACAAAAGGAAAAAAGGATGGAAACCGCTCACCACACACACAAAAATTCATCGTTCAAAAGAGATTAATCTGAACCTCAACATTCTTTGTGCTCATTTTAAAACATTATTAAAACATCAATAGAAAAGGACAAACAAGTCAAAACTAAGTATTTTATTAATTAAAATCGAGACCCTAAACCAACTAAAATTACACAACTGAAAATTAACCTCCTATCATCACCTAGAAAAGTTAGATTTGCCAACATATAATGAATACTCAGGAGCCTACTACTGGGTGCATAGACAAATTTTCTTTTACAAACAAGTTATTTTGAGTTATAGAGATCCTGTAGATGACTAGATTATCATTTTTTTAAATGGCTGCTAAAAATGACTATTTAGTCAACCTATTCATAGAACTGAACACTAAATAACATAGTGACCATTTAAAGTTGAAACTTCTTGTCTACCAAATTTTTTATAAAACTGTTTTTAAGCATGTGAATTAACTTAAAAGATCAACTCTTATTTATCTATCGCAAAAGAGAGCTTTGGTACCAATAAGTTAGAAGTAGGCAATCAAAATATACTTTGTAGTTTTACAGTGTATTTTAGGAATTAAATTGGAAATGCCTATATATGAAAATTGGGTCTCATTCTTCTGTTACCTACATTACTGTGAGGAATGAACAGCCCACTGATTCCAAATTACTGATATAAATAAAACACTAGCCTAAAATTTTTTCCAAAAAGGTTAATAGGTCATACCCTGCAATTTAGGCAAAAGGTAAATAAAGAATTAAGCACTTTACTTTTCAATGCTCCCTTTTTCTTTCGATGGGAGCAGCAAGATTCTAGAATAAAAATAATTCCAGTAAGTACATTTAGAATATGTCAGTCTTAGTTTCCCATTTGATAGGGGGCTAAGAAGAACAACAAAAATAAATAAAAAGAGAAAGGGTGATTTTAAAGACGAAAAGGCAGACTGAGCAAGGGGTGAGGGTGGGTTTAGGAGCATATCTGCTGCCAATTAACCAAATCAGAGCAGATTACAAACCCTCCTAAATTGTACCCAGGGCCATGCACACTGCACATGGAATCTGGACAACTCTTTGCTACATAACATACAGAAAGTTATTAACACATTTTTATTTTAAGAAACAAAAGAGAAACAAAATGTTCAAAATACATAGCAATTTTACTTTTTGAAATGGTTATCCTACAAACTTTTCTTAAATTTAGATTTTGCAAAGTTCCTACTCTCCAAGTCAAGCAGACACCGAAAACAACTTCCGAATACTGTGGACTGATGCTTTATGGAGCATGCATTTTTCACAAATCTAGACCACAATGAATTAATTAAGATTTAATTCTGAATTCAGCCTGTGATTGAATCCTGGATACACCATTGGAATAAAACCAGTAAAAATAATTTTTTAAAGTATGTTTACTTCCTGCATAATTTAGTTTGGAAAATATTCATATTCTTAACCCAAAAGATTACTTTTAGAGTTTGAAAGATTAAAGATAAAAAACAAAAATTGGTTCAGCAATTGTCAAAATAAAATGAATACAAACAGTGACCACAACTTTCCATTCAATCCAAAATAAACCATTTCAGTTGAGCTCAGCTCACTTAATTTTTAAAACCATTTCTTTTTTCCAGCTTCATAACTGGACCGAACGTTGCTCAACAACATTACCTGCGTTAGCAGGGAGGAAATAAAAGTGTTGTAAAGATTGCACAGTGACTGAATGTACAAGCATAACATTTCAGAGCTGGAGGGATCTTCAAGACCTGCTCCAGCACCCACATTTTACAGATGAGAAACTGAGGCCCGAACTAAGTCAATCAAATGACTTGACCAAAGTCACAATCATCAGCTGAGCCATTCATTCATTCATTCAGTCAGTCATTCACCCACAACTACTGACAGCTGCCTAAGCACCAGGCTCAGGGTTAGGTGCAGAAAACAACCTGGAAGGCAGCATCCACCATTGCCAAGGCTGTCTTTTCCCCTTGTTTTCTTAAAATTGATCCTTAAAAGTCCTAATCA
This sequence comes from Balaenoptera ricei, assembly GCF_028023285.1. NCBI lineage: Eukaryota > Metazoa > Chordata > Mammalia > Artiodactyla > Balaenopteridae > Balaenoptera > Balaenoptera ricei. Next base: position 75,954,573 of record NC_082648.1, read on the forward strand.
ACAAGAACTCTGTAGAACAGTTCCGAAGCCTTTGTAGAAGTGGGCCCACTTTCAGTTTCACACATTTCAGTAAATGCAGCTGTCCTCTATTGTGTTAATTTTAAGTGATTAAGCATTTACTTTAAGTGATTAAGCATTAACAAAGAGAAGCACAGTATTTTGAATGAGTCCCTCTCCAATACATTCATAACTTAAGGAAGTGCAATCAAAAAATGCCCTACACACACAAACAAGTTCAAAGAGAGGACAGCTTACAAAATCAGAGTGATGTGAGGTATCAGTATAGATCAGTTAAGTCCAATAGCTCAAGTTTGCAGTGTGGAATGTAAATATCTCTCATTTCATTCAGATATGGGTATATTTTTCTGAGATGTCTGTATGTTAAAAAGACCTCTAAACTCACATTCAAATTCACATCTAATGACACATATGTCTAAACCAGGTCTTTCTCCTTAAGATTAACTTTCCTTGATTTCTATTTGAGTAAAGGAAAATTAGAATTAAAAAAATAAACAAAACCTAAAATTTAATGTGCTGGCTAAAGGAAATTCAAATTCTATGTACAATAAAAATAGCAATAGCTCAAACTGCACATTTCTGAGTTGTTTTTGTTTGTTTGTTTTTGTTTTTTTTTGATGGGATGTGCAGTGAACTTACCCATCAACATAAATCACCCCTCGTTTTGCATGGACTTTTATGTTCTTTAACATTAAGTCTGGCACTTAAATGTTTTGTGTATCTCAAGACAAGTTCTTTCAGAAGAGACCATATTGACAAAGCTCTTAAATAAAACAACCCATAAGTAAGGCACTTTGAAATATTAAACAGCAGCTCTCTGTGTACCCAGTTTCAGTGTTTTTACCAAAATGATCCACAGCTTTTACAGAGCTCTCGCAGATGACCGACCATTGGGTGAATGCTGATAAACTCAATCTTCACTGAGGCTCTCTGAAGGCTCTTTGACGTTCCTCAAGCTATTGTCAGCTCAGGACGAAAGTGCTGTTATGCTCTTCTATTTCTCAAACTTCCAGATTTGATTTTTATCTAGAGCATCACAAGTTCGCATTTGAACATCAGGTCGGCCCTCAGGTGTCCGGTAAGCACTAAGACACAGTCTTGAGTGGGGATGAAAAATGGTTCCATCTTCTTTAAAATACCAAATAATGTTTGCTGGAACAGGAAACCCATCTTTGGGACAATTTTGCATTCCCACGTGACTTTTTTGCTCAGCAACCTCTGCACATAACTCTGTCACTGAATTAAACCTTATTTCTTTGTTTGAAGTATATTCAAAGAATTGATTGCCTCCTTGACCGTGGCATCCAAACAGTGAAAGGTTAGCACCTGTGGGGTTGCTGTCAGGAGAATTATAATCTAAACATTCAGAAGAGATCCCAATACTGCGAATAGCTCCGTGCCAGCCTGGCCTATCCTCTGGAACATGTAAATTAGAAAACACATTTTTCAAATACCAGTCAAAGCTCTTGCACCTCAGCCGTTCTCGTAGTAATTTTCTTTCAGAAATATCGCCATAAGCTTCTTTCCTTGCTGGAGGGTTTCGATTGTAGAAATGCTCTTTGTACCCGTCCATCCACACTTCCGCTGCCCGAGCAGTATTCTGCAGGAAATTGGGACGAGCGTATGGCGCCCGCTTGGGGAATACGTGGCCCACGTGAGAACAGGGGTGGATCTCCAGTTTACCTCCACACTGCCACACCCTAAAAGACAGCTCCAGATTTTCACCTCCCCACACTTCCATCCCAGTGTCATAAGTTCCAAGGTACTGAAAATATTTTTTGCTGACAGCAAACAGTCCTCCAGCCATGGTGGGTGATCTGATTGGGTCAATTCTCGATTTCCTCCTCTCCCTTTCGTGTTTGGGGACAGAATGCCACTGGAACGTTAGACGCCAGTCAAACCCACCAATCATCGGCTCCCCAGTCTGCATATAGAATTCAAAAGTATTCCAGTCAATGGTGTCTATAACCGGACAAACAATTGCTGTTTCATCTTTAGCAATCCTTTCCAAAAGTGGCTCCAGCCAACCAGTATTACACTCACAGTGACAATCCAGGAAAGTGAGGACATCCCCAGTGGCAAAAGTGGCCCCAATCAGACGGGCCCTAACCAGCCCCTCCCGCTTATTTGTTCTAATCAAGCGGACTCTATCGAGATTGCTGATGTAAGTTTCAAGTTGTGTCTTCAAATAAACTCTGTCGCTCAAGTCATCGACTAAGATGATCTCCTTCAACAGGACTGCAGGAGAAGTTTCTAAAACACTGTGGATGGTGCGGAGCAAAGTCGACCAGGCTTCGTTATAGAAAGCAACGATAACAGAAGTGGTGGGAAGTCTCCTATAGTTAAATTTCTTGGATTTACACTCATACATTCTTTTATCCTCTATGTGGCGGTGCAGGGAAATCCTGTCACTGAGGTAAATATTAATTGCATATCTCTCAATGAGTTCTTCTTGCTGCTTCAGTTCACCCTCCTTGAGCTGGAGTTTGCTGGCTTTCCCCCACTCCCCAAGTGCATGGGAATCTGCAGGGGGCTTCTCATAAAGCGGTCGAGACAAATCCACTGCTTTCTTCCCGGAGTCTGAGAGCTGTCTTGGCCCCCGCTCCCTGGTAAGGCCGGCTCCTGGGGAGGCATGGAAAGTGGAGACGGAGAGTTCCACCACGAGATAGGCCACTGTTAAAAGCGCCAGCAGCAGGCAGCTTTTGCCTGCCCACGTCCACCTCACGGCCATCCGGATCCTCATGGCTGGGGCGCGGACGCGGCCACCAGAGTCACCACGCAGGGGAAGGGCTGCGGGACCCGACGCTGGAATTCCGGGCTCAGGTAGAAGCGACCTTCCCAGCAGGTCCCTCCTTTCATGCAGGCGCTCGGCTCCTTTCCAGCCGCGGGGGCTCCCCGGGGGTCACCTAAGACCACCCCGTGCTCGGCCTCCGGAACAGCCCCAACGCCTCTCTCCCCACTTCCTCCTGCTGGTCTCACAACTTTTCACAAACTCTCCAGCCAACACCCCACCCTCCCCAGGCCGAGGACAAACTCCGCCCCTTCCCACTTACTCCTCCTGGTGGTTAGTTCGCGAAAGTGGTCGGCCAGGCCCAGGCCTACAGGCGACTCTGCGGGGCCGGGCTGGGGGCCGGGATAACCAAGGTATCCCCGGCTCGGGCCCACTCTGGCTCCGAATGCATCTCGGCCGCTTTCAACACCACCTCCACCCACAGGTCCTCAGTGGTTCTCGCGGGGGCCCAGCGTGGACAAGAGGCAAGGGTTCCGACCGGTTGAGCGTCTCATCACAAAAAGAAAAAAAGAAAACTTACCAAGTTGTTTGCCGTCGGGACTAAAGTCCACGGAGGTGATCGCCGCTTTGTGGCCCTTAAAATAACGCTGCAGAACGGGGTCCTCCTGGGAAGGAAAGTTGTCAAGTTTTGAAAGCAGATGCTGACCTTCAATTTGGGGGGTCGGGGATCAACGCTGTCCCCTCCCCCGGGGGCCGGCCCGGGAACGGCCGCATCGAAGGTGGGTGTGTGGAGCAGGAGCGCCCCGCGCGAGCACACGCGGCCACCGCTACAGGGGGACGCCGAGCGCCAACTTCCCCAGCAGAGCCGGCCGAATTCTCCACTCGCGCTTCCCAGAACCAAGCGCACGCGAGGGACCACCTGGGCAGCTCCATTGAAATGCACGTTCCGGGGCCCCGCCCGCTGGCACGCAGTCACAGGTGCGAGGCGGGGCCCCGGCTTCGGTACTTCTCAAAAACCTCCCAGGTGATTCTGACGCAGGCGCTCCACGGAAACCCTCAAAGAATTCTGGGGTCCATGGAGCTGCCGGGGCTGTCGGAGCTCCGGGACTCCGGGAGGAGTGCCCGGGAGCTCGGCCAGGGCTCTGCGCTCCCGGTGTCCCAGAAGCAGAGGACGAGTCACCGGCACCCCGGGGCAAGAGGCGAGGAGCTAGCGGCTCGGGACCCAGCTGAGGACGTCTGCCTCCATCTCCCGCCAGGTGCGGGCGCGGCCCCGACCTGGCCCCCCAGCCGGCGGGACCGGCTCCGGGGAGGCGTACCCCAGCCCGTCCTTACCGGGGCGGAGGCCATGGGGGGAGCGGGTGACTCCTGGCTCCTGCCCGTGTGGGGAATTGGGGGAAGGGAGGGGGCGAGGTAGGAAGGGGGACCGTGCGGCGCCCGGAACCCTCTGCCCGGAGCGGCAGCGCCTCCCGGTCACTACAACAACGGCCCAGTCAAACCCCGCGCTCCAGGCATGGCCAGCCGAGCCCCGAGGCTCCGCCCGCGCCGTAAAGAGCCTGGCCTCCGCCCCCTGGCAAGCGGGAAGCCCCGGGGTCAGGTGCCGGCACACATCAAAGCCAACGTTTACTAACACCTGCGCTCCCCCCGACTTGACACAAGTAGGAGGGTAGTAACCGGGATACAAAAGAGACCGATGGGTGGGAGAGGGTAATGAGCCTGTGATCGATGCAATCAGAGTTCTATTACACGTTAAAGAGACAGCCTGCGCGAATTTCAAGCTGGTCCCAAACAGCTTATGACGCACAAGAGAGTTTGATGCGAAATGGGGCCGCTTGCTATTTATTAATATACCCAAAGAAACTAAACATCTGGAGGACAGGCTTGAATTTATTTAATCACTAGTTTTCACAAAATGCCTGGCTTGTTATAAATGTAGATGCTGGATAAACGTGATGAATGAATTAATGTTGTGCATCCACTTAATGTTTTTCTGCTGTGCGTTTTCTATTCCAATCTCATTTGCATATGCGTTAGAGCAGCAAATTGATACAGCAGCATATTTAAACTTTTTAGGAAGACTTAGAAAGAAACATATTGTTTTGTTTTGTTTAAATTATTGGGCAACATAGTAACAATAGGCTTTGCTACAGTAGGCTTTGTTACACACAGTATCATTGAGCTTCAGCAACACTATGAAGTTAATAGAGTTACAAAATGTTACCAACCTTTACAAATTATAAACTTGATTCTTAGATATTTTAATTTAATTATCAAAGATCACACAAACACAGCTCTTCCAGTTCCAAGTCCATACCCTTTTTTACCCTGCTTCAAAGCTTGAAGGACTCAGCTGAAAATTACATACAGAATAAAGATTCTTGGCAGCATAAGATGGCATAATAGACCACAGCTGGTAATATACACATTCTATGCAAATGAAAGATAAACTATACACCAAAATTACAGATTAACTAGTTGTCTAGTGATAGAATTTAGTTTTAATGAATACTATACATAGCAATCAAGCAAAAAGGAAATAGCTTTAGACTTCAATATTAGTTCAAGTATATGTTTGTTGAATATCTCCTGTATATTTGGCTCTGAGGAGTACAAAGGTGAATGAGGTATTTTCCTTGCCTTTAAGAACTCAACAATCTAGGTTTCTGAGTCTCATATTTTAACATGCATAATGATGATTTAGGGCAGGGGTCCCCAACTTCCGGGCCGCGGACCGCTGCAGGGCCGCGGCCTGTTAGGAACCCGGCCATACAGCGGGAGGTGAGCAGCGGGCGAGCCAGCGAAGTTTCATCTGCCGCTCCCCATCGCTCCCTCACTCGCAGTACCGCCTGGACCTTCCCCCCACCTCCCCCGCCACACATACACACACCCGCCCCCCGTGGAAATACTGTCTTCCACAAAACCGGTCCCTGGTGCCAAAAAGGTTGGGGACAGCTGATTTAGGAGACCTCATTCCCCAAAATGCTGAATCAGCATATAGGGGGTGGGATCGAGGACCCTATAGATGTAATAAGCCCCTTAGGTGATTGCCATGGGAGTCTCAGCTGTGTACATTGAGAAACATTGCTCTAGTTTAGGAGGTGATGTGTCCAGATTGTTGATACCAGCAATTTATCAGCAAACTGTGGCAGGACTCTAAGCTTTGCTACTTATTCCCAGTCTAGGTTTGACTTTTTTAAAAAAAAGAGCAATATATTTAAAAATAATGCTGGATGCTGGTGGGAATGTAAAAGGATATAGCACTGTGGAAACAGTTTGGCAGTTCCTCAAAAAGTTAACTCCTAGGGCTTCCCTGGTGGCGCAGTGGTTGAGAATCTGCCTGCCAATTCAGGGGACACGGGTTCGAGCCCTGGTCCGGGAAGATCCCACATGCCGCGGAGCAACTAAGCCCGTGAGCTACAACTACGGAGCCTGCGCTCTAGAGCCTGCGAGCCACAACTACTGAGCCCACCCGCTGCAACTACTGAAGCCTGTGCGCCTAGAGCCTGTGCTCCGCAACAAGAGAAGCCACCGCAACGAGAAGCCCACACACCACAACGAAGAGTAGCCCCCACTCGCCGCAACTAGAGAAAGCCCATGAGCAGCAACGAAGACCCAACACAGCCATAAATAAATTAATTAATTAAAAAAAAAAAAAAGAAAAGCCAGTGTTTACAAAAAAAAAAAAAGGGTACACAGCTAGGAAGTGGCAGAGCTTTAGATTTTAGTGGGTACTTGCAGACTCTGCCTCTTAATCACTAAGTCATGATGCCTTTTTTGTGGTTGCAAGGGTATGATAAATGTAAAATTCTGTATCCCACCTAATGCTTTACCAGTTTACAAGTTTTACAAAAGAAAAAAATGTAACACCTCCTTTATTTCCATTCCACTGTCCTCATTTATTACTCCCAGCTGCCCCTCCCATGATTCTTTTCCATATTTGATTTTATTTCTTTTTGCTCTTCCTAACCTTTGCAAACAGCAAAAGCTCAGAGGTGGATATTTGGAAATGTGGCCCAAGTTGGGGATTTTTTTTCTAACCCTAAGCCTGCTTCAGTTCACGTAATTCTACTTGCTACAGTAATTATTTGGGACCACCTCAAACTGCAAATTTATTAATCTGGATGGGAGTCACAATATTTAAAAATCTAAGGTATCATTGGAGGCCAGGTACAAAGGTCGGGTAAAACTGACTCTTTAATTAGCCCTCCTTTTCCAGATCCCCTTCAAATCAGAAGTTGAATTTATCCACTTGAACACTACAAAGAGTTGTTTTTGTTTTAGCACGAGTCATTCCGAGGTTGCTTCCCTTCAAAGTTGAGAATTCAGGCATAGCACAAAAGTGCCATCTACTGTTCATTTCCCTATGTGGCACTTGGACTGAAAATACAGTTGACCCTTGAACAACATGGGTTTGAACTGTGCAGGTCCACTTATACGTGGATTTTTTTTTAAATAAAGATATTGGAAATTTTTTTAAAAATTTGCAACAATTTGAAAAGTACTTTCTAGGCTACTTTTCTGTAGCCTAGAAATATCAAAAAATTAAGAGAAATTTAGGTATGTCATGAATGCATAAAACTATGTAGATTAGTCTATCCTTCATAGGCATAAGGTGAGTGATATTGAATATTAAATTAATCATGTATTAGTCTTCTTACTGTTTTATAACTTTGCTTTCAAAGAATTACATTACCATACGGTATGCCTCTCTCTCCCTTGTAATTAGAGAAACTGCATATCATCCTATCATCACAGGTGTTTTTTTTAATGTAACAATGGTTCCAATACTGCACTATGAATATGACTGCAATACTGTATGCCATAAAATTTTTATATTGATTCATTCATTTAGTGTATAGGCTAGGTTACCATGAAGCATTTGCATTGATTGCACTAGACTACACAATAAAGCAATGATATTGCTGCTGCTTCATTATCAATTCATGAATCGTTATACCTGTAAATAAACATGGATTTCCTCTTCACATTATCTTTTCATTTTTGATGTCTAGTGTTAGTAATATGTATAACATATACAGTGGTTTGTATTATATAAGATAATATTGATGTAGATACAGGCAGACGATTCATCTTGTAAACAGATGACCTAAACTTATGGTATTGATAAATATAGTACAGTACTGTAAATGTATTTTCTCTCCCTTATTATTTTCTTAATAACATTTTCTTTTCTCTAGTTTACTTTATTGTAAGAATTTAGCATATAACACATATACAAAATAGGTGTTCATCAACTGTATATGTTATCAATAAGGCTTCCAATCAATGGTAGGCTATTAGTAAACTTTTTTGAGGAGTCAAAAGCTATACATGGGTTTTCAACTGCCCCTGGGGGGTCAGCATTTTTCAGGGGTCAATTATTTTGTAGCCTGTTGCCCGGCAGTGTAACTCTCTTCTGGATGCAGTTACTTCAAAGTATAGGAGAATACATAGAAAGGAAAGTACCAGATCCTTCTGAATCATTAAAGCATTAACCTTTAAAAAAAAAAAAAAAGACTGTGAATGATTTGTCAATCAACATTAAGTCACGAAATCCTATCCACTATATCCTCACAACAGATTTTATCTTCCTATCCTTCTGTTCTTTGGCTCCAGCCCCTCTGCCTCTGCCTTCTGAAGTATTTCCATAATCCCTAAATTACTTTCTGACTTCAAGACTTACCTGTGTCTGTCTATCCTGCATGTTGCCAACAAATACATAAGAATCACCTGGGTAGCTTAAGTACCAATTCTTGGGCCCCACCCCAGATATTTTGATTTAGAAATGCTGATGTGAAGGCAAGAAATCTATATGTTCTTAAACAAGCTTTCCAGGTGATTATAATGTACATCAATATTTGGGAGCCATGGGGCAAATCATGCCACGGGACTTTTTAAAATGCATTTTGTGGCTGCATGGTCTGAACCTCAAACCAACTCTTATTTTATATCCAACATCCCAGCTTCCCTAGGCCAATAGTTAAGCCATTGCAGAAAACTCCTGCAGGAAATGGGCATTAGGATCACCTGAAGGACTTGTTAAAATGCAAATAGCTGGGTCCCACGTGAGAGTTTCTGGTTCAGTAGGTCAGGGGTCCAAGAATTTGCATTTATATTTCCTAGATGTGACACTTATGCTATCAATGAACCATTCTGTGGCAATCAGCAGACTAAATAAAAAGTGTTGTTGGAGAGGTTCCTGGTGGTGCAGTGGTTAAGAATCCGCCTGCCAATGCAGGGGACATGGGTTTGATCCCTGGTCCAGGAAGATCCCATATGCCGCAGAGCAGCTAAGCCCATGCACCACAACTACTAAGCCTGTGCTCTAGAGCCCATGAGCCACAACTACTGAGCCCACGTGCCACAACTACTGAAGCCCACGCGCCTAGAGCCCGTGCTCCGCAGCAAGAGAAGCCACCGCAATGAGAAGCCCGCGCACCACAACGAAGAGTAGCCCCTGCTCGCTGCAACTAGAGAAAGCCCGTGTGCAGCAACAAAGACCCAACGGAGCCAAAAATAAAATTAATTAATTAATTAATTAATTATTTTAAAAAGTGGTGGTGGTGGTGGTGGTGGGACGCAGGGAGGAGACAGGAAGTAGAATGGTGGTTGCCGGGGGCGGAGGGGAGGAGGAGATGGGGAGTTACTATTTAATGGGTACAGAGTTTCAGTTTGAGGACATAATGAAGCTCTAGATGGATGATGGTAAGAGTTGCACAACAGTGCGAATGTACTTAATGTCACTGAGCTATATACTTACAAATGGCTAAATAGTAAATTTATGTTGTGTATATTTTACCACATTTGAAAAAAAAAAAAAGTAAGAGAGACGTATTGAAGGGGAAGAAAGTACATAAATAAAGGCATCCCGTTCGTGGGATGAACTTCAGTAGAATGGAGGGCACTACAGGAATGGGGGATTCTGGCATTGTTGGAGTACTGGCAGTAGGGATGTAAAGAAATTGATAGGTGTGTTCAAGTGTGACATAAATAAAATGAAGGGGAGGGGGCAGAAAAACTGTGAATGCTGTCCTTGGTCCTGAACCAATAGTACCTGTTGGCAAATGGTTATCTGACCTACTTTGAGGCACTGGTAACTCCTCTTTTCGGGCTTACAGTTCAATATTTAATTTTTTAAAAAAAGAACGAAGATTTTACTGTCTCAGAACAAATAAAATCCCGAATTATCATCAATTTACCTAGCTTATTACGTGTATTTTGACCATTGTATCAGGTTACCACTTGTAAGAATTTTCTCCTTTTTCCCATTAGAAAGAAAAGGCAGTACATGCCCCCTTTCCCTCTCCATCCTAATCATAAGCTTATGCATTGGAAGGTCAGTTGAGGTGAAGCATCACTAGGAATTGTCAAGTGACTGTGTAAGAGGGATGAAGGGGAAGATGGAATTGAAGATGGCTGGCAGGTTTTTGCTTAAACGACACCCCTCAAAGAGGCTTCAGAGACTACCCTATTTAGTGTGGCCCTTCTTTCCAGTCATTCCCTATCCAATTACCATGTTTTATTTTCTGCATAGCCCTTGCTGATCCCTCTGCCTTTACTTCTCTAAAATCTTTGCATGACCCCCTTCTTTTACTTCACTTAGGTCTCACAAGCTTTTTTAAAATTCATGCCCCCTCTCATTCCTTATCACATTTAACTTCTATTTTTCTTCAAACATGTATGCCTCACAACTAAAAAATAGGCAAATGATTTGAAAAGACATTTCACCAAAGAAGATATATAAATGGCCAGAAAGCACATTAAAATATTCCCAACATCATTAGTAATTAGAGAAATGAAAATCAAAACCACAATGAGATACTACTTCACAGCCACTAGGATAGCTATAATCAAAAAGATGAATAATCCTAGGTTGAAGGATGTTTCAACATATGCAAATCAATAAATTTAATATACTACATTAAAAGAATGAAAGACAAAAATCATATGATCATCTTAATAGATACAGAAAAAGTACTTGACAAAATTCTACATACTTTTATGATAGACACTCTTAATAAATTGAGTATAGAAGAAATATACTTCAACATTATAAAGGCCATATATGACAAACTCACAGGTATTCATACTCAGTGGTGAAAGGTTGAAAGCTTTTCCTCCAAGATCAAGAACAAGACAAAGGTGCCCACTCTCACCACTCCAATTCAACATAGTACTGGAAACCCTAGACAGAGCAGTTAGGCAAGAAAAAGAAACAAAAGGCATCCAAGTTGGAAAGGAAGCAGTTAAATTGTCTGTTTGATGATGACATGATCTTGTATATAGAACATCCTAAAGACTCTACCAAAAAAAGCTGTTAGACCTAATAAACAAATTCAGTAAAGTTACAGGATACAAAACCAATGCACAAAAATCAGCTGCATTTCTACACACTAACAATGAACTATCTGAAAAATAAAGAGAACATCCTGTTTACTACAGCATCGAAAACAAAATACTGAGGAATAAATTTCACCAAGGAAGTGGATGATCTATACATGAAACACTATAAGACACCTGATGAAAGAAATTGAAGAAAAATAAGTGGAAAAATGTCCTGTGTTCATTAATCAGAAGAATTAATATTATTAATATTAATTTGTCCATACTACCCAAAGCCATTTATAGATTCAATGCAATCCCTATCAAAATTCCAATGGCATTTTTCACAGAAATAGAAAAAACAATCCTAAAATTTGCATGGAACCACAAAAGACCTCAACTAGTCAAAGCAATCCTGAGAAGAACAAAGCTTGAGGCATAACCATTCTTTATTTCACACTATAATACAAAGTTATAGTAATCAAAACAGTATGGTAATGGTATAAAAACAGACACACAGTCCAATGAAACAGAATCGAAAGCCCATAAAAACTCTCACATGTATGGTCAACTAATATTTGACAAGGGAGCCCAAGAATACTCAATGGGAAAAGGACAGTCCCTTCAATAAACTGTTTTGAGAAAACTAGATGACCACATGCAGAAGGATAAAACTGGACCCCTATCTTACATCACTCACAAAAATTAGCTTGAAATGGATTAAAGACTTAAACATAAGACCTGAAGCCATACAATTGCTAGAAGAAAACATAAAGGGAAAACTCCTAGACACTGGTTGTAGCAATGATTTTTTGATATGACATCAAAAGCATAAGCAATAAAGACTAAAATTAATAAGTGAGACTACATCAAACTAAAAGGCTTCTGCACAGCAAAAGAAACAATCAACAAACTAAAAAGGCAACCTATGGAATGGGAGAAAATATTTGCAAATCATATCTTTGATAAGGGGTTAATACCCAAAGTATATAAAGAACTCATACAACTCAATAGCAAAAAACAATCTGAATAAAAAATAGAGGAACTAATAGATATTTTTCCAAAAAAGACATACAAATGGCCAACAGGTACATGAAAAGGTGTTCAAAATCACTAATCATCAGGGAAATGCAAATCAAAACCATAATGAGAGAATCACCTGTTAGAATGGCTATCATCAAGAGAATGAGAGATACCAGGTGTTGGTAAGGATATAGAGAAAAGGGAACCTTTGTGCACTGTTGGTGGGAATGTAAATTGGTGCAACCACTATGAAAACAGTATGGAAGTCCCTCAAAAAGTTAAAAATAGAACTACCATTTGATCCAGCAATCCCACTTCTGGGTATATATCCAAAGCAAATGAAAACAGGATCTCAAAGAGAAATTTGCACTCATATTTATTGCAGCATTACTCACAATAGCCAAGAAATGGGGGAAATATATATATATATATATATATATATATATATATATATATATATATATATATATATATGCCATTAAAAAACAGAAGGGAATCCTGCCATTTGTGACAGCATGGATGGACTTTGAGGGCATTATGCTAAGTAAAATAATTCACACAAAGACAAATACTGTATGATCTCATATGTGGAATCTGAAAACATCAAACTCATAGAAATAAAGTAGAATGGTGGCTGCCGGGGCTGAGGAGTAGGGTAAAAAGGGAGATGTTGGTCAAAGGGTACAAACTTTCAATTATAAGATGAATAAGTTTGGGGGATCAAATGTACAGCATGGTGACTATAGTTAACAACACTGTACTGTAAATTTAAAAGTTGATATGAGAGTAAAGCTTTGATGTTCTCACCCTAATAACAACAACAACAACAAAATGGTAATTATTTGAGGTAAAGGATGTATGAACTAACCTTATCATGGTAAACATTTTGCAATATAGCTGTTTATCAAATCATCACATTGTACATCTTAAACTTACACAAAGTTATATGTCAATTATATCTCAATAAAGCAGGGGAGAAAAATGGAAAATAAAAAGTGTTGGTGAGGATGTGGAGAAATTGAAACACTCCTAAGTGGGTGGTGGCAATGTAAAATGATGTGGCCACTTTATACCTAGTAGTAGAATCGTTGGGTGATATGGTAACTGGATGTTTAACTTTGTGAAGAATTTCCAAACTGTTCCTCAAAAAAGTTAAACATAGAGTTACCATATTACCAACCAATTCCACTCCTAGGTATGTACCAATGATAACTGAACATATATATCCACACAAAAACTTGGACACAAATGTTCATAGCATTATTACTCATAATAGCCAAAAGTAGAAACAACCTAAATGTCCATCAACTGATTAATGGGCAAACAAAATGTGGTACATCCATACAATGGAATATTATCTGGCAATAAAAAGGAATGATTTATGCTACAACATGGATAAAACATGAAAACATTACGCTAAGTGAAAGAAGCCAGTAAACAATATTTGATCTCATTCAAAAGAGATGCTCAGAACAGACAAACCCATAGAGACAGAAAGTGGATTCATGGTTGCCAGGGACTGCAGGGAGGAAAGAATGAGGAGTGACTACTAATAAGAAAGGGGCTCCTTTCTGGGGGAGATGAAACTATTCTGTAATTAGATAATGGTGACAGTTTCACAACTTAAGTATAAAAACCTTGCTTTTTATACTTAAAAATATTAAATAAAATTTTTTCTTTAAATGAATAAACACAGGTAACCACTTATCTTTTTTTTAAAAAACATCTTTATTGGAGTATAATTGCTTAACATTGTTGTGTTAGTTGCTGATGTATAACAAAGTGAATCAGCTATATGTATACGTATATCCCCATATGCCCTCCCTCTTGCGTCTCCCTCCCACCCTCCCTATCCCACCCCTCTAGGTGGTCACAAAGCACCGAGCTGATCTCCCTGTGCTATGCGGCTGCTTCCCACTAGCTATCTATTTTACATTCGGTAGTGTATATATGTCCATGCCACTCTCTCACTTTGTCCCAGCTTACACTTCCCCCTCCCCATGTCCTCAGCTCCATTCTCTACCTCTGCATCTTTATTCCAGTCCTGCCCCTAGGTTCTTCAGAACCTTTTTTTTTTTTTTAGATTCCATATATATGTGTCAGCATACGGTTTTTGTTTTTCTCTCTGTTTTTCTTTTTTTAACGTCTTTATTGGAGTATAATTGCTTTACAATGGTGCGTTAGTTTCTGCTTTATGACAAAGTGAATAAGCTATACATATACATATATCCCCATATCTCCTCCCTCTTGCATCTCCCTCCGACCCTCCCTATCCCACCCCTCTAGGTGGTCACAAAGCACCAAGCTGATCTCCCTGTGCTATGTGGTTGCTTCCCACTAGCTATCTGTTTTACATTTGGTAGTGTATGTATGTCCATGCCACTCTCTCACTTCATCCCAGCTTACCCTTCCCCCTCCCCGTGTCCTCAAGTCCATTCTCTACGTCTGCGTCTTTATTCCTGTCCTGCCCCTAGGTTCATCAGAACCATTTTTTTCCATATATATGTGTTAGCATACGGAATTTGTTTTTCTCCTTCTGGCTTACTTCACTCTGTATGACAGACTCTAGGTCCATCCACCTCACTACAAATAACTCAATTTTGTTTCTTTTTATGGCTGAGTAATATTCCATTGTATATATGTGCCAGATCTTCATTATCCATTCATCTGTTGATGGACACTTAGGTTGCTCCCATGTCCTGGCTATTGTAAATAGAGCTGCAATGAACATTGTGGTACATGATTCTTTTTGAATTATGGTTTTCTCAGAGTATATGCCCAGTAGTCGGATGGCTGGGTCATATGGTAGTTCCATTTTTAGTTTTTAAGGAACCTCCATACTGTTCTCCATAGTGGCTGTATCAATTTACATTCCCACCAACAGTGCAAAACGGTTCCCTTTTCTCCACACCCTCTCCAGCATTTATTGTTTGTAGATTTTTTGTTGATGGCCATTCTGACCGGTGTGAGGTGATACCTCATTGTAGCTTTGATTTGCATTTCTCTAATGAGTAGTGATGTTGAGCATTCTTTCATGTGTTTGCTGGTGATCTGTATATCATCTTTGGAGAAATGTCTATTTAGGTCTTCTTCCCATTTTTGGATTGGGTTTTTTGTTTTATTGATATTGAGCTGCATGAGCTGCTTGTATATTTTGGAGATTAATCCTTTGTCAGTTGCTTTATTTGCAAATATTTTCTCCCATTCTGAGCGTTGTCTTTTGGTCTTGTTTATGGTTTCCTTTGCTGTGCAACAGCTTTTAAGTTTCATTAGGTCCTATTTGTTTATTTTTGTATTTATTTCCATTTCTCTAGGAGGTGGGTCAAAAAGGGTCTTGCTGTGATTTATGTCATAGAGTGTTCTGCCTATGTTTTCCTCTAAGAGGTTTATAGTGTCTGGCCTTACGTTTAGGTCTCTAATCCATTTTGAGTTTATTTTTGTGTATGGTGTTAGAGAGTGTTCTAATTTCATTCTTTTACATGTAGCTGTCCAGTTTTCCCAGCACCACTTATTGAAGAGGCTGTCTTTTCTCCATTGTGTATTCTTGCCTCCTTTATCAAAAATAAGGTGACCATATATGCATGGGTTTATCTCTGGGCTTTCTATCCTGTTCCATTGATCTATATTTCTGTTTTTGTGCCAGTACAATACTGTCTTGATTACTGTAGCTTTGTAGTATAGTCTGAAGTCAGGGAGCCTGATTCCTCCAGCTCCGTTTTTCTTTCTCAAGGTTGCTTTGGCTATTCAGGGTCTTTTGTGTTTCCATACAAATTGTGAAATTTTTTGTTCTAGTTCTGTGAAAAATGCCATTGGTAGTTTGATAAGGATTGCATTGAATCTGTAGATTGCTTTGGGTAGTAGAGTCATTTTCACAATGTTGATTCTTCCAATCCAAGAACAAGGTATATTGCTCCAACTGTTTGTATCATCTTTAATTTCTTTCATCAGTGTCTTATAGTTTTCTGCATACAGGTCTTTTGTCTCCTTAGGTAGGTTTATTCCTAGGTATTTTATTCTTTTTGTTGCAATGGTAAATGGGAGTGTTCCTTAATTTCTCTTTCAGATTTTTATTATTAGTGTATAAGAATGCAAGAGATTTCTGTGCATTAATTTTGTATCCTGCTGCTTTACCAAATTCATTGATTAGCTCTAGTAGTTTTCTGGTAGCATCTTTAGGATTCTCTATGTATAATATCATGTCATCTGCAAACAGTGACAGCTTTACTATTTCTTTTCTGATTTGGATTCCTTTTATTTCTTTTTCTTCTCTGATTGCTGTGGCTAAAACTTCCAAAATTATGTTGAAAAATAGTGGTGAGAGTGGACGACCTTGTCTTGTTCCTGATCTTAGTGGAAATGGTTTCAGTTTTTCACCATTGAGAACGATGTTGGCTGTGGGTTTGTCATATATGGCCTTTATTATGTTGAGGTAAGTTCCCTCTATGCCTACTTTCTGGAGAGTTTTTATCACAAATGGGTGTTGAATTTTGTCGAAAGCTTTTTCTGCATCTATTGAGATGATCATATGCTTTTTCTCCTTCAGTTTGTTAATATGGTTTATCACATTGATTGATTTGCGTATATTGAAGAATTCTTGCATTCCTGGGATAAACCACTCTTGATCATGGTGTATGATCCTTTTAATGTGCTGTTGGATTCTGTTTGCTAGTATTTTGTTGAGGATTTTTACATCTGTGTTCATCAGTGATATTGGCCTATAGTTTTTTTTCTTTGTGATATCTTTGTCTGGTTTTGGTATCAGGGTGATGGTGGCCTTGTAGAATGAGTTTGGGAGCATTCCTCCCTCTGCTATATTTTGGAAGAGTTTGAGAAGGATAGGTGTTAGCTCTTCTCTAAATGTTTGATAGAATTCGCCTGTGAAGACATCTGGTCCTGGACTTTTGTTTATTGGAAGATTTGTAATCACAGTCTCAATTTCAGTGCTTTTGATTGATCTGTTTATATTTTCTGTTTCTTCCTGGTTCAGTCTTGGAAGGTTGTGCTTTTCTAAGAATTTGTCCATTTCTTCCAGGTTGTCCATTTTATTGGCATATAGTTGCTTGTAGTATTCTTTCATGATCCTTTGTATTTCTGCAGTGTCAGTTGTTACTTCTCCTTTTTCATTTCTAATTCTATTGAGTTGAGTCTTCTCCCTTTTTTCCTTCATGAGTCTAGCTAATGGTTTATCAATTTTGTTTATCTTCTCCAAGAACCAGCTTTTAGTTTTATTGATCTTTGCTATCGTTTCCTTCATTTCTTTTTCATTTATTTCTGATCTGTCTTTATGATTTCTTTCCTTCTGCTAACTTTGGAGTTTTTTTGTTCTTCTTTCTCTAATTGCTTTAGGTGTAAGGTTAGGTTGTTTACTTGAGATGTTTCTTGTTTCTTGAGGTAGGATTGTATTGTTATAAACTTCCCTCTTAGAACTGCTTTTGCTGCATCCCATAGGTTTTGAGTCGTCGTGTTTTCATTGTCATTTTTTTCTAGGTATTTTTTGATTTCCTCTTTTATTTCTTCAGTGATTTCTTTGTTACTAAGTAGTGTAATGTTTAGTCTCCATGTGTTTGTATCTTTTACAGATTTTGTCCTGTTATTGATATCTAGTCTCATAGCGTTGTGGTCAGAAAAGATACTTGATATGGTTTCAATTTCTTAAATTTACCGAGGCTTGATTTGTGACCCAAGATATGATCTATCCTGGAGAATGTTCCACAAGTACTTGAGAATAAAGAGTATTCTGTTGTTTTTGGATGGAATGTCCTATAAATATCAATTAAGTCCATCTTGTTTAATGTATCATTCAAAGCTTGTGTTTCTTTCTTTATTTTCATTTTGGATGACCTGTCCATTGGTGAAAGTGGGGTGTTAAAGTCCCCTAGTATGATTGTGTTACTGTCGATTTCCCATTTTATGGCTGTTAACATTTGCCTTATGTATTGAGGTGTTCCTATGTTGGGTGCATAAATATTTACAATTCTTATATCTTCTTCTTGGATTGATCCCTTGATCATTATGTAGTGTCCTTCTTTGTTTCTTGTAACAGTCTTTATTTTAAAGTCTATTTTGTCTGATATGAGACTTGCTACTCCAGCTTTCTTTTGATTTCCATTTGCATGGAATATCTTTTTCCATCCCCTCACTTTCACTCTGTATGTGTCCCTAGGTCTGAAGTGGGTCTCTTGTAGACAGCATATATCGGGGTCTTATTTTTGTATCCATTCAGCCAGTCTATGTCTTTTGGTTGGAGCATTTAATCCATTTACATTTAAGGTAATTATCAATATGTATGTTCCTATTACCATTTTCTTAATTGTTTTGGGTTTGTTTTTGTAGGTCTTTTCCTTCTTTTGTGTTTCCTGCCTAGAGAAGTTCCTTTAGCATTTGTTGTAAAGCTGGTTTGGTGGTGCTGAATTCTCTTAGCTTTTGCTTGTCTGTAAACGTTTTAATTTCTCCATCTGATCTGAATGAGATCCTTGCTGGGCAGAGTAGTCTTGGTTGTAGGTTTTTCCCTTTCATCACTTTAAATATGTTCTGCCACTCCCTTCTGGCTTGCAGAGTTTCTGCTGAAAGATCAGCTGTTAACCTCATGGGGATTCCCTTGTATGCCATTTGTTGCTTTTCCCTTGCTGTATTTAACATTTTTTCTTTGTATTTAATTTTTGATAATTTGATTAATATGTGTCTTGGCGTTTTTCTCCTTGGATTTATCCTGTATGGGACTCTGTGAGTTTCCTGGACTTAATTATTTCCTTTCTCATATTAGGGAAATTTTCAACTATAATCTCTTCAAATATTTTCTCATTCCCTTTCTTTTTCTCTTCTTCTTCTGGGACCCCTATTATTCAAATGTTGGTGTGTTTAATATTGTCCCAGAGGTCTCTGAGACTGTCCTCAATTCTCTTCATTCTTTTTTCTTTATTCTGCTCTGTAGCAGTTATTTCCACTATTTTATCTTCCAGGTAGAACTTATCCATTCTTCTGCCTCAGTTATTCTGCTATTGATTCCTTCTTTAGAATTTTTAATTTCATTTATTGTGTTGTTCATCATTGTTTGTTTGCTCTTTAGTTCTTCTGGGTCCTTATTAAACGTTTCTTGTATTTTCTCCATTCTATTTCCAAGATTTTGGATCATCCATACTATCATTACTCTGAATTCTTTTTCGGATAGACTGCCTATTTCCTCTTCATTTGTTTGGTCTGGAGGGTTTTTACCTTGCTCCTTCATGTGTTGCATATTTCTCTGTCTTCTCATTTTGTTTAGCTTACTGTGTTTAGGGTCTCCTTTTCACAGGCTCGTAGTTCCCGTTGTTTTTGGTGTCTTCCCCCAGTGGCTAAGGTTGGTTTAGTGGGTTGTGTAGGCTTCCTGGTGGAGGGGACTGGTGCCTGTGTTCTGATGGATGAGGATGGATCTTTTCTTTCTGGTGGGCAGGACCGTGTCTGGCGGTGTGTTTTGGGGTGTCTGTGAACTTAGTATGGTTTTAGGCAGCCTCTCTGCTAATGGGTGGGGTTGTGTTCCTGTCTTGCTAAGTTGTTTGGCATGGGGTGTCCAGCCCTGGAGCTTGCTGGTCATTGAGTGGAGCTGGGTCTTAATGTTGAGATGGAGATTTCCGGGAGAGCCCTCGCTGATTGATATTACTTGGGGCCAGGATGTCTCTGGTGGTCCAATGTCCTAAACTCGGCTCTCCCATTTCAGAGGCTCAGGTCTGACCCCTGGCTGGAGCACCAAGGCCCAGTCAGCCACACGGCTTTCCAGGTTGTTGACACAAGATCGAAGTACTGACATCCTAAATCAATTCTTGTTCCTGTCTTGAGAACTGCTGTCAGCTTTCTGCTTCAGCACTAGCCTTTGTCCCCATGGTTTCAGCTGCTTGCCTTGCAAGCGACCCAGTTAACCCAGCTAGCTCATATGGGATAACCACTTAGCTTTTACCAGAATGTAAACTTTATATCAGTCATCCTCACGGAACAGCATGAAAACATTACAAACAAGATAAAATTTATTAGTAAAGGACTCAACTATGTTTATGCTAGTGAAAAGTTAAATACCAGTGTGTTTTCAAGTCAAATGAGTAAGTAACTGGGGGAAAAAAAGCTCAGAGAGTAGCCTGGAAATTTCCATTTATTTCCATAAAATAAATGAGAGTCATCCATTTTAGAATTTAACACCACAGAGCTAACATGGGTATTATTACCGCCTGCTGCGTGACAGATAGTAAGTGTTTAATAGCAGTTGGAGACTTATCCTTCTGTTTTCTGACCTCCCCTAAGTTTTGAGTAAATACTCTTTTATCACAGAAGGGAGATGGGAGGCAGGTCAGAGGACAGCATTGTTGTGTCTTAGCTTCCCCAGGTCCAGGAACTCAGTCTGAGTCTCATGGAGAGAGGGGGGCAGAGGGAGAAGCAGGAGAAGCTGCTTTGTGGT
This sequence comes from Balaenoptera ricei, assembly GCF_028023285.1. Lineage (NCBI taxonomy): Eukaryota > Metazoa > Chordata > Mammalia > Artiodactyla > Balaenopteridae > Balaenoptera > Balaenoptera ricei. The sequence continues at coordinate 75,975,086 of NC_082648.1, forward strand.
TGAGTCTGGTGAGACACTTAACACAGGCTGCACTGCTTGGGCACCCTGGAAGCTGAGTGGAAAACGAGGCACCAGAGGAGAAGGCCCCCTCCCAGGCCTGCATGGCCCACAGCACGGCCTCAGCATGACGAAGACTGCAAGGACCTTACCCTGCTCCGTTTCTGTGAACTATTCAGTTCAATTGGATCATTTAAATCAATGGTTCGTAACTAGGGACAATCTCCCCCCCACCTTCCTTGGGGGGACATTTGGCAATGTCTAGAGAGAGACACTTATGGTTGTCACAACTGGGGGTGTGGGTGCTACTGGCATCTGCTGGGTAGACAGCAAGGATGTTGCTAAACGTCCTGCAATGCATAGGACAGCCCCTTGCAATAACTATCCAGTCCCAAATGTCAATAGTGCCAAAGTTGAGAACTCGGGTTAAATGAAAGCACTTAGCACAGTGCCTGGCACTTGTTAAAAGCTCAATAAATGTTGATTCACTGTTATGGGCTGGTCTTCTCCTGGTGTTCAGAATGTTTCAAATAATTGGCAATCCCGTAAACTCACCATATATATACTACAGTTTCTTCACTGTAAGACATACTTTAAAAAAAAATCACTGTTTTAGTTTTTTGACTTGGCATGAGATGTGATCATTTATATATTTTCTCCCTAAGTAGCTGTTATCAAATCTTGGTGGATGTCAGTTAATCGCCTCTTGAACTTCTGAAAAAGCAGTCCACTGTGTACTCTTCTAGGTTTCTATTTCCTGTGTTAGATCAGGAGTTCCTGAAATAGAGCCTGGAGACATGAAAAAGTAACCTATTCATATGTGAGTTGATTTATTATCACCAATACAGAGTCACTAATTGACTTTTCTCCTGCTGCTGCTGAGAAATACTGCTGTCAAATTCTGCACATGCTAATCTTTTTCTGATGAATACTCAGAACAACAAAAAGCTGCAAAACATTAGCTTTGGTAGGGGCCCTGGGAAGTCTTTCGATTCCTTTCTATTAGAGATGAGAAACTAGAGATCTCTGAAGGCTCGTTGACTTTCCCAACTCCATTCAGCTAGACCATCACGGAGCCAACCCTACAAGTCAGCGCTCCAGAATTCCATTTCAGGGCTAGCCCTTGAACACAAATATATCTTCTTTATTCAAGATGAGCTCAGCAAGAGGTTATGACTTTTTATCCATCTTGTGTGACTTAGTGACCTTCTCTATGGAATATAATTTTTGTCCTCAGACTATATTGATATATTCATGTTATAAACATTATTAAGCACACAGTACTATGAACCATGTAATATTTTAGATAAAAATATAAATATAAGTAAAAACGAGTACAAGGGTAGAAAACCCACCTACCTTCTGGGCCCAAGCAGATAACAAAAATCAGTGAAACAGGTTAGACTGTAGGGTTACCAGATACAATACAGGGTACCCTAACTGAATTGCACGAATTACATGGGACATACACTGAAAACAATAAAATATAATAAAATCGCTGTTTATCTGAACTTTAAGTGGGACATCGTACATTTTTATTTTCTAGCCCAACAGGAATTGCAGAGAACTGGAAAGTGCCTGCCCCTCTCACCTAAAGGGGACAGCTGCCACTCAGTCTCAAATTGTTGCCATGAGGAAGGCAGCCCTGGTGTCATCGAATCATTGAAATTATCATGACAAGCTGGAAATCCAGATGTTTAGTTAAACTCTTCCACATTTTTTTTTAATTAATTTATTTTATTTATTTATTTATTTTTGCCTGTGTTGGGTCTTCGTTTCTGTGCAAGGGCTTTCTCTAGTTGCAGCGAGCGGGGGCCACTCTTCATCGCGGTGCGCGGGCCTCTCACTGTCGCGGCCTCTCTTGTTGCGGAGCACAAGCTCCAGACGCGCAGGCTCAGTAAAAACTCTTCCACATTTTAAAAGTTGTAAACTGATTTGGAAATATTCACAGACTATTTGGAAAATAAAATCATGTGTATGGATTGTGATGGTGTTTAAGGGAGCCCCCAAAGAAGACCTCTCTTTCCCACCCAAATGGAGAAGCAGTTGAGCCCTACAGGTTTCAGACAGATGGAGGTCGAAATGCCAGTCTTGATACCACTGATGCTGTAACAGTAAAGGATTTGGCTTAGGTACTAAGTATATAACCAAACAGGCTTGCTAGCAGGCTTCTAAATCGAACTAACCCTGTTCTCACCTAATCCAGCCCTTCACTCCAGCAAAGCAGAGTTTACCCTACAACTAAGAGAGCAAACTAGAATACTCCCTCTTTGCAGATGGACAGATATGAAGAGAGAGGAGCCGGGGCAGAGGAGGAGATGAGTGTGCCCTGCCCTTTCTTCCCGACTCTCCTGCAACTCTGTGATACCCCCGCCTCCACCCCGCCACAAGGAAAGCAAAAGGGGAGAGAGATGGATGTTTTAATTACTAAAATAACACTATTTTGAATTAGAGGTGACTGGAAGACATTTTATTGTCATTGAAAGAACAGATAAGGCATGGGGCTTCCCACTCCTCCTTGCATCCCACCCAGATTTCATACAGAGACAGAGGAAGAAGTAGTCCTTTGGGTGAGTTTGAATGGGCAGAAGAAGAGAAGAATTAAGTTGTCATCACCTCTAAACAGGAAAGGGGATTGGGGTTGGGTAAAGGCCAGGGATGAGAGTGGGTTGTAAAGGGTTTGGACGTGGAGTGTATAAGGGCACTGCAGATAGATGAAGTAATCTGACAATCCTGGAGCGCTAAGCAGCATATTATAGCATGGAAACTGTAAGTAGTTGGTTTGTTGGAGCGCAGGGTACCAGGGAGGTGAGGGAGAGGTGAGAGTTTCAACCTGAGGAATTTGGACACAGTATGAGTAGAATCTGTCAGGAGCCAGATGCCACTCTCAAATAGCGGAATTGAGGCGAGCTTAATAAAGGGACTGTTTACAATGGTGTGGCAGGATTAGGCGAAACAACTGAGATATGCTGTGCTATGGGGGTAATAACAGCACAAAGCCATTTCCATCCCTAGGTCTGAAGGGGGAACATGGAGAGCCAACACCGAGGGACCAGATATCTCAGAGTCTGCATGACAGGAGCTGTGGGCTTTGCTATAAGGGTACTGTCTTCTCTTGGCAACCTGGCTGGGAGGGGCCAGGGGAAATAATACCCCAGACCTCAATGCTGGTGACTTCCATTGGTTAAAATAAACTGGAAGTTAGTGGGCAAGGGAAGCAATGGAGGCAGTCTTTACAGGTCAGCATCCAGGGGCCCAGAGCAGAGCGGAAAGTGGTGGAGAGTAGACCCAAAGGGACAAACAGAAAACATTCAGTACAGAAGAAGTGACAAACAGCTGGAGGAATCAGCAAAATCTCAGAAAGCATCCCGTGGGTCTCAGGACATCACTGAAGATTTCAAAGTTGGAGCACCACTGGCCTCTAGAGGGCGCTCAAGGATTTCTCTCCTTACACTCAATCGTGCCAGAGAAGAAACGTCAATAGAGGCTAAGGACAAAATAGATTCCACAAAAAGAGCCCTTCGGTAGGGGATGGAACTCAGAATTGGAAAGGGATTGTTCCCAGAAATGGAAATTTCCCCTTTGCACTTAGATTTACTACATTTGGATTGATTTGTAATAATACCAATTAAATAAATCAAAGCTAACTCTAAGTATTCTTCACTGTGTGCCAAGTTTTAGCACAACATTTAGTACAACTCTTCGAGGTAAACACCATTTAAAATCCCATTTTACAGATTAGGAGACTGAGAGCACCTGGATTTAGACCCACATTACACTGGACTATTCTACTCTGTTTTTCTCCTGGGTTGCTGGTTTAGTCCACTAGGTCAAAGCTTGCCCTTCCTTAGAAGCTTAATAAAACCAGGGCAGTGTGAAAAGGAGGGTCCAGTGAAAGGAGGCTTGAAAAGAGAGGAAACTTTCTATGTAAGGATTTATTTTCATTTAACAATTTTAAGCACATATTTAATGATTGAACACTGACTACCTGCTAGGCTTCGGGCTGGGTGCCAGGGATACCCAGGTGAACAAGATGAGAGGCACCACAGTGTAACACCTAAGAGATTTCAGAGCCTGAAGAACAGATGTAATCCTGAGTCTACCACATGCTACCCATGTGACCAGGGTCAGTAACGTAAATCACTTACCACTCTGTTTCCTCATTCTCTAAAATATAATAGATAAATACACTTAGGGCAACGCCAGGCATGTTGTTAATACTACAAAGGTATGAACTGCTATCCTTACAACATACTGTCAGGCTCTGAAGCTTTTACAATAGATGGAGAGACACAGAGAGAGACAAGGTCAGGTTCTGGGCCAGGTGCAAAAGAGCCAAAAAGGCCATGTTGTCTGCCGCTTTGGCAAGGCCCGGGGTTATAAGGGCAAAAGGGGTTCTGGAGGCTCTACTTGGTCCAGTTCAGCTATTGGGTTTGGGGTCAAAGCTCTAGTTCCGAGGTGGCAGACAGGTTCCTGTCTGGCATTCTGACTCTGACCAGTTGATACTGGCTGCCTGGACCACTAGTAAGAGGGATTCTCAGACTGCACGTAGAATTAATGAGAAAGAATGCCATGAGCCATAAAGGCTTTCTGTCATGGACAGAGTATTGAGAGGAGATGCCTCTTGGTTCTAGAACAGTTCTTTGCCTGGAATGTCCCTTTAGCAGGGGGATCTGGGGAGGCCTCAGAGGTCCTGACTAAAGTCACAGATTAAGGTAACCAGTCACCCCAGTTTGTCTAAGACTGTCCCACTTTCAGCTCTGAAGGAATCATCCTGCATCCGAGGAAGCCCCTCGATCTTAGACACAACCCAATTAACGTCACAGGCTTTTTCTACCTGACAACACTTTAAAAAAAAACAACTATAAACTCTGACCAGTAGGGATTTCTTTTTCAGCCTGTGAAAAGGCATGTCTTCTGGCCTGCTGTAATATGTTGGCCTGTATAGCCCCAAATTTCCCTTCACCTCACAACAGCCAACGGTATAGCTCTCTCATTTCTCAGCTATTTTCCCTGCTCTATCCATTGAAGTCTTAGCAGGAAACAGATGGCACCCTCAAAGGGGTTTAACTGAAAAGCATTTCACGCAGGGATTATTTACAGAGACGTGGGCAGGGTTAACGGAACCAGCAAGATCTGGGGAGACACGCGGGGATTAGCCCTCAGCCCCAGAGAGGGGTGCTGCTCCTGGCCTGCGGAGAGCTGAGCTGGGCAGAGAGAGGCCCTGGAGCCTCAGCGGGAGGAGCGAGGGGGCAGGAGGAGGAATCCCTGACCTGGCCCTCCGCCTGCCCTCCAGCCTCTTGCCAGGGCCTCCCGATCAGAGGGCAAGGGAAGCACACCAGGCGGCAGCAGGTGTAGTGGCGGTCAGCCTCCCAAGCCCCAGAGTCTGGCCAGAAAAGAGCTAAGAATAACCAGGCCAGGCCATCCTGTTGTCACTCAGCTTCCATTCTAGTCCTTTCCTGGGCCGAAGAAACTCAGGCCCCCAACAACGAGAACACTCAAAATCTCATCGCCGAGGGGTGACAGAGTTCAGTCCTGCTCCTTCCTGGAAACTAAAGCCAGCAGGGTGCAAGGCAACCAGGAAAGCGAGACAAAGAAACAATGACCCCAAAATGTAGTGGTTCCAGCCCTGCGTCTGAGGGGAACGAATGTGACAATCCTGACTTCCTTCTTCCACCGTTCAGTCCGTGACGCCCCTACTCTCGACAGCACCTTGGCAGTGAAGGTGTCCTTACCTGAAGGGATGACCAAAACTTCAGGCCCACAGGATCCAGGTACTTAATGGCTCTGTCTTTATCGAGTTGCTGCAGTCTCCCACTGACCATGACTATTGAACAGGGAGTGCGATAAATCCCATGGGCTCCAGACATAGCGTTGTCCCCATTTTGTAGCAACAATCCAATTTCTCCCTGATAAGCAGAATCAATCACACTGGCCCATTACAGGCACCCAATTCTCTGCCCTTAATTAGTGGCAGGCACAGCCTGAGATGGCCAGGGGGCAGTTTCATTGTTGTCCAGTGGAAATATTCCTCCCTGTTTGGCACAAGGACCTCAAACTCACTAGATACAATGTTTCAGGGACAGGAAGATAATCTTCTTGAAGTGGGTTATTAAGGGTAACACTGAGAGAAGCCACTGCCACCTCCACCCCTGGGTTCCCAGGGCCATATACTCAATACCTTGTATTGACTACTGATCTGACCGCTTGACAAACAACACCCCAGCCTCACAAGATGTTGTGTCCCCCGGCTCCATGAACTGAGCCTTCAATAAGTCAGACAAAGACAAATATCATATGACATCACTTATAAGGGGAATCTAAAAAAATGATATAAATGAACTTATTTACAAAATAAAAACAGACTCACAGACTTAGAAAACAAACTTTATGGCTACCAAAAGGGAAAGGTAGGGGGAGGGATAAATCAGAAGTTTGGGATTAACATATACACACTACTATATGTACAATAGATAATCAACAAGGACCTACTGTATAGCACAGAGAACTCTACTCAATATTCTTTAATAACCTACGTGGGAAAAGAATCTGAAAATGAATAGATATATGTATGTGGATAACTGAACTGTACACCTGAAACTAACACAACATTGTAAATCAACTATACTCTAGTATAAAATAAAAATTGAATTGAAAAGAACCCTGCGTCTTCAATATGACATTCCATCATTCCATCAAGCCAGGTGCTTCTAGGTGATGTAAGAACAATGGATTTCTTGATGTCAGCTCCCAATACCACAGTTATTTCTCTGTAAATGAGTTCCTCGGTCAGAGGCAATGATGTGTGTGATACCAAGGGGGTGAATAGGCAGCCTATCAACCACATATGGTGGTGCTGGCAGAAGCATCACCGGTAGGAAAGGGGAGTCACTCTCCAGAATATGCAATTATTTCCATAAAGACACATTACTGCCCCTTCCAAAATGGAGTGGTCCAAAATAATTGACCTGAGTGGCAGGTGCTCCCAGGAAACGATGGCAAGTAAGGGCTCAGTGTTAGATTCTGGTTTAGAAAGTTGGACACTCAGCAGTGGCAGAGGCCAGCTCAGCTGTGGTGAGAGGACGTGCCTGTCTTCATTCCCATACATCGTGTCTATTTCTTCCCACAGCCACTTGGTACTTGGGCCATTTATGCAAGCACAGAGATGGCCGGGGAGGGGGCTCGCTGACAAACAAGGCATAGGCCGTCTTGACCTCCTCCTTACTTAGCCTTCCATGAAATGGATGTCCTCTGGGGGGCATTTACATGGGGCTCAAATGGCTTTGAACACTGTAGCCATTCTTAGGGATCCATGATGTAATTTCCCTACAGATGATCTTGGCCCCAATCTTCCAATATGTTTAAAAATTGCTAAGTCCCTGAGAAGTTGATCAACCTGGCTAGCCATTGCCCATGAATCAGTGTATTTCAGGAAAACTCAGGTTATCTCTTTTTTCACGTCAAGTGACCAACCTGATGTAGTGCCCAAAGTTCTATCTACTGGGAGATTTCCCTCTGACTTGCAGAGCCACCCTAGACAGATACCTCCTTGAATCAGGCCAGCATCCCTCTGTCTTCTGATTGTTTGGTCAGAGGGAATTCCCTGGGGCCAGAGGTAGGGTTTGAGGGAGAGGCAGGAAACAGTAGGAAGTCTGAGTCGTCTGGCTCTGCAGGGAAGAGAAGGGCTGAGAATAGAATTGGGGATGTGAAGGGATAGAGGATAACAGCTCACCCACATATGTGCAAGTTCTTTACCCTTAAATTTAAATGGAGCTTCAGTAAGCTTCTTCTTACTTTATATGAGAAAATTCTTACAGACAAAACAGCATCAATATTCAAGCCAAGAAGGCAATAAAGGAATAATAACTTAGCACTTGACATATATTTCTGACAAATAATGTATTTCATGGTCCATCCTAAATGTACCTGAGGTAAAAGTAGATGTATCCAACATCTAAGCTTAATTGATTTTTGCCAGAAAGTCTATTTTGAAATGTGAGCTTCTGATACACTCCTTATGTTTGTGCTTTTTAAAACAAGTTTCATTTTTATATTTTCTTTGTCAGCAGGGGAAAAATCAGATCAATTCTATAAGATCAGTTCTATACAAGCATTATTGAAACTGTTGGAGTTCCAATATGGAGTCTTTAAAATAAATGTGCTTAAACTAACCTATGATGTCAGAAGTCAGGAAAGGTAGCACAAGGGGGCATCTAGCGGCTGATAATGTTGTGTTTCCTCCTCGGGGCATTGGTTACATGGGAAACTTCATTTCGTGAAATTACAACAAGCAGTGCACTTATGATAGATGTACTATTGTATATGTCTATTACACTTCAATATGAAGGGAAAAATGGAATATGTTTTATATAATCATGACATTCTTGAAAACGTTTTCATGAACTAGAAACTAGATTAGACAATTTCACAAAATGCTGCACAATTAGTGCATTCTTCCAGCTAACCAGCCCATCAAAATCATTTATTGAAGGTGTAGAATGCAAGGCATTGCATTAAATATTGTCTATAGACTTGCGTGGAAGGCAACATGTCTACGTTAAAAACAATTATCACAAGACAAATATTTACTGAGTATCTGCTAAGTAGCGGGCACTAGTCTAGACCCCTGAGCTTACATGAGTAAGCAAAACAGGCAGAATTCTTATCCTTGTGGAACTGATGCCTAGTGAGAGAAGACAGCCAATTAACAACAAACAATAAGTAAACTGCATGATTTGTCAGATGGTGATAAGGGATGTTCAAGAAAATCGAGCAGGGTAAGAGAGATTGGGAGTGTTGTAGGGGAAGTTTGCAATTTTAAATAAGATGTTCAGGTGGGCATCACTAAGGAGGTGATACTTAAGCAAAGATGTAAAAAAGATGTTACCCATGTGTAGAGCTGGAGAAGGAGAATCCAGGCAGAGGACACAATGAGTCAGAGAAGGACCTGATGAGTTCAAGCCAAAGAAACCAGTGTGATTAGGATAAGATGAGCTAAGGGGAAAGGAGTAGATGTGAGGTCAGGGAATTAATGAGAGGAAAGATAATTGTAAACTATTGTATGATTCTGGTTTTTACTTTCAATGAAATGGGACACCATTGCAAGAACTTGAGTAAGGGAGTGGCATGAGCTGACTTACATTTTGAAAGTATCTAGCTGCTATTTTGTGAATAGACTACAAAGGAGGAAGAGTAGTAGAAAGAGGAAACCTCCTACACTGTTGGTGGGAATGTAAATTGGTGCAGCCGCTATGGAGAACAGTATGGAGGTTCCTTTAAAAACCAAAAATAGAGCTACCATATGATCCAGAAATCCCACTCCTGGGCATATATCCAGAAAAGACAAAAACTCTAATTCAAAAAGATACATGCACCCTAATGTTCATAGCAGCACTATTTACAATAGCCAAGACATGGAAGCAATGTAAATGTCCATCAACAGATAAACAGATAAAGAAGATGTGATAGATACACACACACACACACACACACACACAATGGAATATTAGTCAGCCATAAAAAGAATGAAATAATGCCATTTGCAGCAACATCAATGGACCTAGAGATTGTCATACTAAGTGGAGTAAGTCAGATAGAGAAAGGCAAATAACATATAATATCACTTATATGTAGAATCTAAAAAAAATGATACAGATGAACTCATTTACAAAACAGAAATCGACTCACAGACATAGAAAGCAAACTTATGGCTACCAAAGGGGAAAAGGGTGGGGGGATAAATTAGGAATTTGGGATTAACAGATACACAATACTAATATAAAACAGATAAACAACAAGGACCTACTGTATAGCACAGGGAACTATATTCAATATCTTTTAATAACCTAATGGAAAAGAATCTGAAAAAGATTTTATGTATAATATCTTAAAATATATATTATATATAACTAAATCACTTTGCTGTACACCTGAAACATTGTAAATCAACTATACTTCAATTTTAAAATATTGACCAAAAAGAAAAGACTAGTAACAGGGAGACGAGTCAGGAGGCTGTTGCAATAATCCAGGTGAAAAAGGACGGTGACCTGGACCAGGCTGGTAGCAGCAGACGTGTAAATAATTGTCAGAGTTTGGATATATTTTGAAGATTGAACCAACAGGATTTGTTGAAGGATTGGATATGAGATTTGAGAAAAGAGAGGAGTCAAGCATGGTTTTGAGATTTCAGGACTGAACAAAGGTGAAGTTGTCATCACCTCAGATGAGGAAGGCTGTGGGTAGAGCAGGACTGAGGAGGAACGTGACAAGTTCCGTGTTGGGCACAGTAAGTTTGGGATGTCTCTCAGACATCCTAACAGAAAAGTCAAGTACGTACTAAAGTATATATGAGTTTAGAGTCCAAAATAAATGTGTGAATGTGAATGTAAATTTCAGGTTAATAGGCATAGAGATTATATTTATAAGATTAGATGAGTTAACCAGGAAGAGAACATAAAATAGAGGAGAGAACCAAAGACTAAGCCCTGGAGCATTCCGAGAGAAGCACCGAGCAATAGAGAAAGAACAGCCAGTTCTGTCCTAGGGTATTCCAAGCCTGCGACAGGACTGGTTGACTTACCACTTAACACTGTAATAATTACGTCCCAGGAAAAGAAGTCCAAGGACATTTTACCAGTTTCTATGCCAAGCCATGATCATGAGCAATCACACAGTACCTGGCATAGAGTAGCAAGAGCTTCCAAATTATTGCAAATTGTTGAATGAATTATTTCAAGGCTCTGGAGACAGGCCAAAATCTCTTGAGGCTTTAGCTCTTATTATTAGAGAGACCTGGTATTCTAAATACATTTAGACTCCCTCCCCTTCGTACCCTCTGGGCACCCTGGGGACCAGATGGGTCAATGTGGTTCCTACTTGGGACTGAGCTGAAAGCCTATAGGCTGCTTCACTCAAAACATCTGTTCTTTCCCCTGATCAACACTATCTGATCAATTCTTTTTGGTCCTGAAATATCTACCTGCTGTAACCAAGCATTCTTCTGTCCCAGAGCCTCTGTCTCACTGGTCCCTCCGTCTGGCCCATCTCCCCTTTGAACAGCTTACTGCCTCTCTTCACTGAAGCCTCTGCTTAATGTCATCTCTTCAGAGAAGCCTATTAGCATCATTTGATCTCAAACTGCGCTAGTCTTTTCCACTTTCTTTTTATACCACTCACTACTACCTGCCATTACATTTATTTGTTTGGTGATTGGTGATATGGTCTGAGTTGTATCCCCTGAAAATTTGTATGTTGAAGCTCTTCCCTTCGGCATGCTAAATGTAGATTGAGAAGTAATTGAGTTTAAATGAGGTCTTAAGAGTGGAGCCCTGATCCAATAGGATTAGTGTCCTTATAAGAAGGGACACCAGAGATTCAGCTCTCTCTCTGCCGTGTAAGGACACAGTGAGAAAGTGGCCATGTGCAAGCCAGAAAGTGCCCTCACTAGGAACCGAATTAGCCAACTCTGTGATCTTGGACTTCTAGCCTCCAGAACCACGAGAAATAAATTTCTGTTGTTTAAGCCACCCAATCTATGGTATTTTGTTATGGCAGCCCGAGCTGACTGAGACCATTGGTTACCTTCTTTCTGCCTCTTCCACTAAGAGTCTCTTTAAAGCAGGATTTTTTGGGGTTTTTTCCTATTCCAGTGTATGGAACTAGAACAAAGTTTCACCCATAGCAAGCTACTCATTAAATGTTGATGAATGAATCAATTCTCAGATCTGGTCAAGATGTCACTTAGTTAAATAGTTTCATGGATGACCCCCATGTGGAAGGTTCTGGCTGAGCAAGAGAAAAAGTAAAGAACACATGGTCCCCGGCCCACGAAAAGCCTGCAAGCTGGTCGTTCTGGGTTAGGTTGCTCTGTTAGGCTGATAGCAATTCACTTCCCCAAACTCCAAATTCTGTTTCCTGACAGGCTCCAGAGAGGAGGGACAGTGCTTTGGGTAATAACAACCCTCATTTTAGCAGAGGCTCCAGGGTGTTTTCCATGAGAGTCATCTCAGGCAAACAGAGCAGGTTTTCAAAGTAAATTTAGCGTCTCATTTGGGATGAATAGTCTGTGTTTTTGTCTTATAAATCATACCCAGCAATCCTTTTCTCAGCCTTGGCACTTGAAGAGTAGAGGATATGGCATTTCTGACCCAAACCAGTTACAGGATGGGAGTACATTATAGAGATACTTGTAGGAAAGGGTTTGGAGAAAACCCGTGTCTCTCTTGTCAGGAGACCCCCAATTCAGGATCTTATATCCTTGATTGAACTCTGACTTTGAAAATTTCCCAAAGTATACACACGCGCGCGCGCATGCGCACAAACACACACACACCCCGTAATTAATATATTCAGGCTGAAACCAGCTAACACAGTGGCGCATTGTGTAGAGGTTGATATTTATAGTGACCTGACTCCACGGACTCTGTGGACATGAGAGCCAAAACTAGCTAATTGTGTGGGAAAAAGTAATAATATTATGGATCCACAAGGCTGCGAAAGATAAAAAAGAAGATAAGCAATAAGAAAAGCTTTCAGAGTCTCACAGCTCAGTCCTCTATTTGGAGGTAGAAGGGTTTTATTTCTGTCTCAAGTGTAGGCTTAGGCAAACCCAAGCCTTGCTCTTTGTGGTGGGCTTATAAGCAGGGTAAATGGAAAAAGGGAAATTCCTGGCAAGCCCTGGCTTGGAGATGGTACAAAAAATCCTCAGTAAGTATAGTGTATTTCCTTCTTTTCTGAATCCATACTAACTTGCCCAGTAAAACTTTCTTTAGTCCTTTACTGATTCCAAACCTTATTTTAATTCTTGCCTTTCGCTTCTTATTTCCTTTCCCACAGATGGTGGGTAAAATATAAGCCTGTAAAAGTAAAGCTTAAAAGACTTACGTTTCTTTTTTTAGCTTTCAAATGTTTCACACGACTACGTGATAGTCCCACCTTATCCACTCACACTTAACATTTTTCCTCTTCCTAGCATTAATAGGCTTAAATGTTTGGTTAGGCAGGAAATTTAGAATAGGGAACTTCATCCACCATTCTCTTGCCTCTTGAAGGAGTTTTTAAAAATACTGAAGAGATTCGATTCTAGGTACAATAGAGTGAGCACATCCATTCATTCCACCCTGCTCCTCCCACTGAATGCAGCTATGAAACCTGCACACAACACATGGAGCATCTGAGGGCCCTGAAGGTAAATAGTAGCAGGCAGATTGGAGATGACCAAGATGGTGATTTTATCACTTTTTCCCCTCTGGTATCTCTTGAAATTCAAGTCTGTCCAACAATATGTAAAAACAATAATATACAATGCCAAGTGGAATTTACCCTACAAACGCAAGACTGGTTCCACATTGAATATCAGTCAATCCAATTCACCATATCAACAGTTTAAAGAGTAAAAAACAAAAACAAACAAACAAAAAACAAAACAAAAAACACCAAAAGCATGAAACATAAAAGAAGAAATTGATAAATTGGACTTCATCAAATTTTTGCTCTACAAAAGACATTAAGAGCATGAAAAGACAAGCTACAAACTGGGAGAAAATATTTGCAAATAATATTTCTAAAAAAGAACTTTTATCCAGAATACATAAAGAACCCTCAAATATCAACAATAAGAAAAAAATTCAACTCTGACATAAATCGTATCAATGTTTACTTAGGTCAGTCTCCCAAGGCAATAGAAAGAAAAGCAAAAGTAAACAAGTGAGGCTTAATCAAACTTATAAGCTTTTGTACAGCAAAGGAAACCGTAAATGAAATGAAAAGACAACCTATGTATTAGGAGAAAATATTTGCAAACAATGTGACTGACAAGGGCTTAATTTCCAAGATATACAAACAGCACTATTTACAATAGTCAAGACATGGACGCAACCTAAATGTCCATTGACAGATGAATGGATAAAGAAGATGTAGCACACATATACAATGGAATACTACTCAGCCATAAAATGAATGAAATAATGCCATTTGCAGCAACATGGATGGACCTAGAGATTATCATACTAAGTGAAGTAAGTCAAGGAGAAAGACAAATACCATATGATATCATCTATATGTGAAATCTAAAATATGACACAAATGAACTTATTTATGAAACAGAAAGAGACTCACAGACGTAGAAAACAAACTGATTGTTACTCAAAACATCTTTTCTTTCCCCTGATCAACACTATCAGGGGAAAGGGGAAAGGGGGTGGGGGAGGGATAAATTAGGAGTTTGGGATTAGCAAATACAAACTACTATATATAAAATAGATAAACAACAAGGTCCTACTGTATAGCACAGGGAACTATGTTCAATATCCTGTAATAAACCATAATGGAAAAGAATATGAAAAAGAATATACGTATATGTGTATAACTGAATCACTTTGCTGTATACCAAAAACTAACACAATGTTGTAAATCAACTATACTTCAATAAAAAAAATTAAAAAAAAAACAATCCAATATTAAAATGGATAAAAGCCCTGAATAGATACTTTACCAAGGAGAATGTAAAGATGACAAATAAGCCCATGAAAAGATGTTCAATATCATTAGCCGTTAAGGAAATACAAACTATAGCTACAATGACACATCTGTTACCATGGCTAAAATAAAAATTCCCAAAATACCAAGTGGTAGCAAGGATGCAGAGCAACTATAATTCTCATACTTTGTTGGTGGGGACACAAAATTGTACAAGCCCTCTGGAAAAAGTTTGGAAGTGTGTTTGTTTAAAGTTTTATTAGCATATAGTTGATTTACAATGTTGTGTCAGTTCCTGCTGTACCGCAAAGTGTATCAGATATACATATACATATATCCACTCTTTTTTAGATTCTTTTCCCATATAAGTCATTACAGAGTCTAGAGAAGAGTTTCCTGTGCTATACAGTAGGTCCTTATTAGTTATCTATTTTATATATAGAAGTGGGAACTTGTCAATCCCAGTCTCCGAATTTATCCCCCTCACCTTTTCCTCCTGGTAACCATAAGTTTGTTTTCTACATCTGTGACTGTATTTCTGTTTTGTAAATAAGTTCATTTGTACCATTTTTTTAGATTCCACATATAAGCGATTATCATATGATATTTGTCTTTCTCTGTCTGACTTATTTCATTCACACTCACCATATCCAGCAATCCTATTCCTGGGTATTTATCATAGAGAAATACATACATTTACAAAAACAAACAAACAAGCTTTGTACATAATTGTTTATATAGTGGCTCTAGTCATAATCACCAAAAATTGGAAACAACCCAAATGTCCTTCAATTAGTGAATAGATAAACAAACAGTGGTAAATCTGAATAATGGAATACTACTCAGCAATATAATGAAACCAACTTCGAATGATTCTACAACTTGGATGAATCTCAAAGGCATTAAGCTGAGTGAAAGTAACCAGTCTCAGAAGGTTACCTACTCAATGATTCCATTTATATGAAAGTCTCTAAAGGACAAAGTCGTAGTGATGGAGAACAGATTAGGGGTTGGGGAGAGAGTATGATGGCAAAGGGATAACATGAGGGCATTTCAGGCAGGATAGAACTGTTCTGTATCTTGATCCTGGTGATGGTTACATGAATTTATATACTTGTTAAAATTTATAGGACAGTACATACAAAAAGGTCAATTTTACTGTATGTTAATTTAAAAAATGAGACTGGAAAAAACACAGAAGATTGCACAGATATATAAAACAGGCGGAAAATAGTCATTTTTCTCAGTTTTCCTTTTCCATTTATCTAGGATAGAAAACTATTTAGGTAAACTACTTTCAGATTTAATATTCTACATGTGTGTTCATTCCCAATTTCCATCAAAGCATCCACGCAACTTGAGTCACCGAGTGCAGATCTGGAACAGATAGCTGGGGGGAAAGGACAGGCTATCAGAAAGTTAATGACTTGGCCTGATGCCACATTTAAAGGAACAAGGAGGACATTCAAGCCTTAATGGGAGTATTCAGTCCATGAGACAAGGAGACAAGCTTTAGCTTTAATCAGCTTTTCCTGCAATATGTTCCATGAGTTTGCTGGGTCACCAAATGACCAGCTTCAAGTTCTTAAGCTCACAAGAAGGCGAAACCATTGCTTTTCTATGATCCTCAAAACAAAGCTCTATACACAACAGAACTGTGCCACCAGGCCCAAAATAAGACTACAAATTTGTTGATTTTTTTTTTTTTTTTTAGACTGAAGCTCCCTGAGAACTTACCTGCCTTATGCACAGTTGCTCCCAATACCCAGCATGTAACAGATATTCACTTAGTGTTTACTGGATTGAGCTGAATATTAGAAAGTGGCTTTAACTTACTAGGATTATTTTAGGATCTCTAGTTTGGACTAGGTTAGCAGTTGTAGTAGAAATAAGAGGAAAATGCCTGATAGGAAGGAGGGTGAAATATTTTTCATGGTTTGAACATCAATCAGAACAGGGAGGCATCATCTAGAACCCCACTGATGGAAGTCAGGAGATTTGACCTTGACTCCAGGCTGGGTTCTGTCTCTCCGGCACTCACAGAGCAGACAGCCACAAGGATAGCATAGCCAGGGGAGGTGGCGACCTCCCTGTGCCATGTGGAGCAGAAGGCAGTATCTTTTGAAAATATCAAGAGCGACCTGGACTTCCCTGGTGGCGCAGTGGTTAAGAATCCGCCTGCCAATGCAGGGGACATGGGTTCGATCCCTGGTCCGGGAAGATCCCACATGCCTGCTGCGGAACAACTAAGCCCGTGTGCCACAACTACTGAGCCTGCTTGCTGCAACTACTGAAGCCCGTGCACCTTGAGCCCCTGCTCTGCAACAGGAGAAGCCACCACAATGAGAAGCCCATGCACTGCAACAAAGAGTAGCCTCCGCTCGCCGCAACTAGAGAAAGCCCGCGCACAGCAACGAAGACCCAACGCAGCCAAAAAAAAAGAGTGAACTTGCTTCAACTTGGCTTGGTTAGTTTTCAGGTTACCTCAGGAAAAGTGGGGGCTACTTGCAGGAATCCACATGCATTACTTCTGTAAACAGCTCAGGAACTCAGGCAGCATCAGCCTGGACCCGCACTGTCTCAGCCTATCTGCTACGTTCAGCTATTTGCTCCATTTTCCTCTCTCTACCCACTGAGTCCTCTGCTTATGCATTGACTCCTGTTCCCACTACTAACAGGGAGAGTTCTTAGAATTGTCTAGTTCTAATGGGTTACAGAATTTTACTGGGCCACAGTAATGTCACAGCCTAGCCAATGGATGGGCTGCCCTTTGGTCATAAATGCCTGTATAAATGAGGCCACAGAAAGTTGGGGTCAGGGTTGGGGCAGTTCCCTTCACAAGGGTTGTGAAAGGACAGAGCTGAAATTTAAGGACAGAGTTTCCTCTGGAGTTGGGGGCTGGGGCTGGTGGCATTTGGCTGACACTCTTCTGACTCACTGACATTACGCAACAGGTGGAGGGGTGAGTGAGGGTGGCGGCTCTTTGTAGACTGGAAGGACAAACTCACAAAGAGGGACTGTGGCACACAGCTCCTGCTGCTGGCGGGCCACTCTCAGGTCCCACACAGAGCTGGAACGCTGCTCTTGGGGCACCGGAGGTGCCCTGTGCTGCATGTGTCTTTTGGGGAGACCGTGCGTGTGTTGTCTAAGAACATGAGTGTAGAGTGTCTTGGGTTCCAATCCCAGCATGGTCACTTGCTTTGTGATTTTGAATAAATAAACTTGCCCTCTGAACTTCAGTTTTCTTAGTTATAAAGTGGGGCTAATTCTCCCTTAAATTGTTTAAAACAAAATCCAGGTCATGTTAATGTAAATGTAAATCCAGGTCATGTTCATGTAAATCCATAAATTTATCTCTACTACCTAAAATCCTACATGGCTCCCCCTTGCTCAGTATCACATCCCAAATCCTTACAACGGCTGACGATGCCCAGCATCGTACCCTCCTCATTCCCAGGCCTTCTCCCCTGTCTTGCTCTGCTGCAGGCACACCAGCCTCCTGGCTATTCCTTGTACACTCCAGACCTGTTCCTACCTTCGGCCCCTTGCACTAGCTGTACCTTCTGCCTAGAAAAATCTTCACCCAGGCGGCTTCAAGATTCTCTGTGATCAACTTCCAGTCTGTCCCACCCTCTGGCCTGTATTCTACATTCCCCTTGTCCTGCTCTACTTTTCCATAGTACAGATCCCTTTCTAACACAGTACATAATTAATTATTGATCATGCTTATTTTGACTCTCCCGCAGTAGAACATAAACCCCAGAGAACGGGAATTTTGTCTGTTTTCCTCACTAATTGGTCTTCAGCACCAAGAACAGAGTAGGCACAGAACAGGCACAAGAAATAGTTTTGAGTGAATGAGCAAGTGGGTATCAGTTGTCTTCTAGCTTCATTTCCTTCCATTGCAACCTCAGCTTCTGATGATTACCTGAGTCACCCCCTCACCCTCCATTCATTCATTTATTCATTTGTTTGCTCAACAATTATTTATGTGTCTGTTCTGTACCAGACATTGGAGATAGAGCAGTGAACAAAACCAAGTCACTGCCTCCTTACTCGCCAGGAAGACAGGCAATAAATACATAAACAAATTAAAATGTACTCTAATGTTAGGTGCTGTAGGATACCAGAATATGTCACCCCAAAATATGCCTCTTTTCCATAAGGATTATTTTAAGCTGATTATTTTGAAAAATAGCAGACACAGGTGAAGCTCTGAAATCAGAGTAGAAGTTACTCTTTTGTAAGGAAAATTTGCATTTATAAGAGAAATCTCCATTTGTAAGGATGTCTCCCACTCTGTACCGGCGAGAAGACAACCCTAAATCACAGAAACCTCTTAGAGAAGACAACCCTAAATCACAGAAACCTCTTAGCCGTAGAGAAGGCACAGACCTAACTCTGCATAACAAAACTTACTCTTGTTTATTATACTTTTCCTGGTCACTTTCCCAGAACTTGCCTCCCCACACCTTTCTTCTTTTGTTGTAGCTGAAGATGGTGTTTAAGCCCAAATTCTAAATCACCTTTGAGTTACTGTTCCCTGAGTTTCTCCCATGTATATGAGATATACATGTTAATAAACTTCCTTTCGCTTTTTTCTTTTTAATCTGTCTTTTGTTACAGGGGCCCCAGCTGAGAACCTTGAAGGGTAGAAGTAGGATTTGTTCTCCCCTACAGTGCCGCTGCGTGCTAATGAAGACATCAAGCAGGGCGAGGTAGAGTGTTACTCTCAGGAGGGTGGCCAGGGAGGCGGCCCAGTAGAAGTGACACTGGAGGAAAAGTCAGAGTGAAGTGAGGGCAGGAGCCACGTGGCCACAGGGATAAGGTGTAGCCGGCAAGAGAACAGTAAAGGCAAAGGCCCAGCAGCAGTGGCTACAGGGTTGGCATGTTGCTGCCCTCACCCAGCCATCGCCACCCTATTCCTGATCGGTTGGACGTACTCACGGCACTGGGCAGACAGTGGTGCTGTAGACTTATTGCTTCAACTCTCAGGTGGGTTCTCAGCACTGCTCCTCTTGCTCTTAGTTCTCTCTCCTGAGACAGGAGGGAAGTGGGCAGGGGACAACCATTAAAAATGACATAGCCGTTGAGGATACGACATAAACTGGTTAGAACCCACTAGGCCCAAGATGGCGGAAGAGTCGACTTCCAGTGGACCTTGAGCCTCATTATACACTCATTGTAATATGTTAGCATATGCTAACTGACACACCCACAGGAGCCATGGCAGTTCCAAGGCTGACCATAAAAGGCCAAAAAGTGGGCGGTGGCCCAATTCCTGGAAATCCCCGCCCCTTCCCCAAAATAGTTGGAATACTCCTCCCACTCCTCTTTAGCCTATGAAATTACCCAGACCAGAAAAACTAACCATCCCCACACCTGAGGGCTGCTCTCAGAGCCTTTTGAGATGGACCTGCATTCTGCCTATGGAATGTGTATCTCTGATTTCACTTTACTTTGGCTCAGTCTTGAATTCTTTCCTGCGAGAAGCCAAGGACCCTCACTTGGCGGCCTGTCCCAGAAACTCCCCCAAGACCTGGGACATGACCATCTTCTTGAGCCCCATTTTCCTGCAACCTCTTTACAAAGGATATAAATAAATCTACTTCTTACCTATCACTTTGCCTCTTGCTGAATTCCTTCTGGGCCGAGACATAAAGAACCTGAGCTTCATTAAGTCCGAGATGAGTTGTTTGGTTTCAGTTGTAAGATTGTGAAATCGAGTCCCATCTGAGAAGTATGGTTTCATGCCCACTCGCCACGGCAGCTCTTCCAAACATGCACACTTCTCTGAACCAAAAATAAAGTTAAGAACAACAGCAACTAACCTTTACTCACAGTTTCTATGGCTCAGGCATATGGCTCAGGGTTTTTTTCCCATAAATTTATCTCATTTAGTCTTCAAACATATAGGTTAGGTACTGTTATTTTATAGATGAGAAAACTGAAGCTTAAGGATGTTAAACTTGACCAAGGACTTCACTAGTAACTGGTGGAGCTAAGAGTAAATTCAGAGCCGGGGCTGGACTGACCTCATCCAAATTCCAACCCCATCCCTATTGGCAAATGACCTCACCTCATCTCTTACTTCACCTGCTCAGAAAACGAAGAGCATGGAGGTGGTCAAACAATTACTGATACAATTACCTGCCCAATTTCATCAAATCTAAGAGACTATTGATTATAAGAAGCACCATTATGTCATATAACACTAAATAATGCTGCAGTAAATTATGAAACAATGTTAAGACAATTCCTATACAAGAGATGTTTTAAGAAAAAAATTTGTCTTTAAAAAATGGATGATTTTTAAGTATGGTACATCCACACCCATCAAAACCTCTTTCTTTCCTGTGTTGAAAGATGAGATATCCCTCCTCAAAACTAAAACCCTCTTCCTATGTTCTTTACTCTTTCTCCTCCTTGACCTTTTTCCATTGATTTTTTTTTTTTTCCTTCCTCTCCAGTGTGTTCAACTTCACCTTCCTCAGACTAAAAACATCTTCAGGTTTCTTTCATGCTGAAAGTCATCAGCTTGATACACACAGTGACATCCTCTAGCTATTATTATTCCATATTTCTCTTTTCCTTCTTATTTCTTCTTCCTTCCTCTCTTCTATTTATATTGAGACTCACAAAGACTATCTCAGAGACATCAGATATTTGGGTCCTAATTATAAAGCCTAATATTTGTTTGCAACATCTTCATTGTGGGCATGTTATTACGGTTGTTCTTTCCCCAGAAAACCTTCCATTGGGGAACCAATCTTCCCTCACACCAACCCTTAGAAACATTGTTCAGGAGAACTGACTCCCCCAGTTCCTTCCTCCAGGAATGCTCACATGATCTAGGTCCAGACAGAATACTACATCCAGGTTGGCACCGGCCTTAGGTTGAAACAAGGATGGGTACAATCATCTAAGCCAGGCCAATCAGAATTCTGCATTGAATTTTTCTCTTGGAGCGCTCCTGAAAGATGTACTCTTTCTGTCAAGATTGCTCTTACGCTGCTGGTGGCCATTTGGTCCATGATGTGGAAACAGCCTGTCTAAGAGGTGCAGAAAGATATGGATCCCTTATGTCGTTCCTTGATTTCATAGATACAAAGATGCCTAACACCAGGATACTCCTAGACTTTTCAGGTACATGAGTTAATAAATTTCCTTTTTGTTCATGATGTGTGATTTGTGTTTTTGTTACTTGCAATCAAAAGTGTTCTGCTGTGTTCTTTTATGTGATGGTCAGTCAAGTGCAGCCACAAGAAGAGATGCAGGAGAGGCACAAGGAAACAAATTTTATTATGCTCACAGGCCTAGAGGGGAGTGACGGCTTGCCATACAGGGTTACAGGGAAAGCACCAGAATTTGGGTTTTATCTTCAAGCAGAAGACAAGAAAAAGGGGAAAGCTGAAGCTAGAACCTTTTTGCAGTTTCTGTGGGAAAGACAAGGCAGTTCAGGGTAAACAGTCTAGGATTGGCTGGTTTGAATAATTTCTGTGGGCTCTAAACTATAAGGGTGTCTCTAGTCACCTGACACCTGGCCTAGGATGATTAAGGCAGAGAGATATTGTCTGCTGGGGTGTAGGGCCTGATAGAGGAGGTATAGCTTTGGATTTGTTAGCTTGCATATCAAAGCCATGCTCCCGGATGAGTCCTTGGCTATCCCTTAAGTTTGCTAGCCTCAGGAACTATCTCTCTCCAGCCAGAAAGGCTTTTTTAAAAAAGGTGTCAAAACATCAAATAAACGGAAAATAAAAATATATACAAAACCTAAAGTTATACAGTTTTCAAAGAGCTTTGACATACATTGTTTTACTTGATCCTACGGTTTCTGGGGGGCAGGATATATTTGTCCTGCTCATAAGTAAATTTCTGGGACTCAGCACGTGCCGGGCATATAACAGGTGCTCCAAAGTATTTGTTGAATTAAGTGAGAAGTATATGTGTTATTACTTACCCCATTTTATAAAACGGGGTACTGAGATCAGAGAGTTAGTTAGGTCCTGGAGTTGGGTTAGAATGGTCTTGGTTAGACTAAGGTAAGAGGCTATGGTGAAAACCCAAACTGGGAGTGGGCAGTGTAGGATGGACTTGGATTACAATACAGGTGACAGATCAATCTTAGTCTTTTTTTCTGGAGTTCCACAGCAGCTCTTCACTATCTCCCATCAGTTTTTGCTCCTCTGCAATCACTACATCCACTCAACAGCCAGAGTGATCTCATTAAGGTATCAAATCAGATCCTACTACTCTTCTGCTTTAAGCCCTTCAATAGTTTACCTTTACTTTCAGGGATAAGAACTCCAATCTTCAACAAATCATACAAGGTCCTTAGGATCTTGCTGGCCCTGCCCATCCCTTAGCTTCATTTCCTCCTATCTTTCTCTGTATTCTTGCTGCTCCAAACACAACAGCCTTCTTTCCATTCTAGAAAAATACAGTTCTCTCCCAACTCAAGGCCTTTGCCTGGAACACTTTCTCTCCTTCACTCTTTATCTAGTTAATTCCTCCTCGACGTTAAGTTTTCAGTTCTAACATCATTTCCTCCGGAGGCTTCCAAGTTCTCTTCTCCACTCTCATTCCAGATCACGTCTTTTGCTGTCCATTCTTGTCCCTGGGTTTTGATTTCATAGCCCCTATCAGTTTAATGATTATTGAGTATAGACTCTCCAAAAGACCACCGGCATAACCTGTCAATCAAGTAAAACTTAGAAATGTCTCAGAGGGGGAAGTCGGGAGCTGGTATTTATAGGTTTTTGAGGTCTAGACTCAAGTGGTATTAAGGGGATCTGATTGAGATCAGACAAAGTTCTTTACTGAATCATTTCAGATTGGTGAATTTAGAGTGAGCTGGGGGTCTTGCAGCAAATCTTGATAAGTAAACAGTTGTTTGACGAGCAAGGAGTTTGCCAGTTAAGTGTTCTGTTATCCTGAGAAACTGACTGTTTGAGCAGCTAAAGTTCAGATAAATTGATTTTTAGAAAGTCCTTAAAGCAAACAATAAAGACATTTACTGGGATATAGCCTCAGCTCCCTGGGCAAGAATTACTGGAACAAATCATGCAGTCATGTTGGTGTAGGTGACCTTTGTTCTGAGGCCCCAGTTACAGTATATGGAGGCAAGCGGTCTCAGTTATCATGACATGCCTGTGTTTATGTCACCCCTTCCCAATAGCACTTGTGGCAATTGTAACTTTACATCTAACATCCATCTCTACCATAGACTGTATGCTCGGTGAGGGGAGGTTCCATATCTGTTTTGCTCACGATTTTATCCCCCGTACTGGTCATAGCACCTGGAACGTACAAGGTGTTCACCTAATATTTGCTGAACGACTGAGACCTTTGACAAGAGCCTGCATGGGAGGATGGGGTAAGAAAGCAGAGCTCACTTTGTCTTCAGTCCTGGGTTTGAGTGGTTCTAGTAGTGCCAAGATGGGTGCTGGGAGAACACATTAGAAGGGAAAGATGAGAGTTCCACTTTGGGAAAGTGAGTTTCATTTCTGACAGGAAATACACATCTAGAATTCAGGAAAGATAAAAGTCAGGACAATATATGCAAATTTTATGAATTTTGTTTATTCAGAATGGCTGAAGTAACAAAGTAATGTGAAGCTGTCAGATGACTATCGTTGCTATAAATCTGACTTTATCAGAAAAACTCCTCCTTAAAAGTCCATTTAGATTGAAAGTCCTCCTCAGTCTGGCAAGGGCAAGACTAATTAAAATGTACTAGCTTGTAAAGATGATAATAAATACATACATAGCGCCTTCTCTGTGCCTTTTCTAAGTGCTTAACCTCCATTAACTCATTAAACCTCATAATAACTCTATGAGGTAAGTGCTAGAATCATCTCCACTTACAGATAAGAGACATAAAGAACTGAGGGGCTTCCCTGGTGGCGCAGTGGTTGAGAATCTGCCTGACAATGCAGGAGACACGGGTTCGAGCCCTGGTCCGGGAAGATCCCACATGCCGCGGAGCAACTAGGCCCGTGAGCCACAACTACTGAGCCTGCGCGTCTGGAGCCTGTGCTCCACGACAAGAGAGGCCGCGATAGTGAGAGGCCCGCGCACCGCGATGAAGAGTGGCCCCCACTCGCCGCAACTAGAGAAAGTCCTCGCACAGAAACGAAGACCCAACACAACCAAAAATAAATAAATAAATAAGCCTACACCTTTAAAAAAAAAAGAAAAAAAAAAAAGAACTGAGAAAAACTGTGTGCAACTGTATGAAATAGGACTGGCTACATGAACAAAACTTTCTATTCTGGGAAGTTCTTGCCCAAGAAGATAAAGCTTGCAAAATATTTGTCTCAAGGACATCCTGAAAATTCATTTACCTGAAGACTAGACAGCTCACCTGGGAAAAGCAGATTGCTTATCAAAGGGTTACTTACTCATCAAGAGTCACTTCAAAACCTACACCTTGCTGAGTTCACTGATCTTAAACCATTGTGTCACACACTTGGCCTAGCCACAAGCAGGTCCCCACGCTGAAAATCTCACCTAAACCTAATAAATACCCATCCTTGTTGTCTCCCTCTGAGACACACTAAGATGATGTCAAGACAGTGCTCTCCTTCATTGCAATAAGCTATGAACTTGGCTTTGCTTGAACAATAGGTTAATTTGGTGGTCTTTTCAGGAAGTCAGCAGTTAATAGAACCACAAGATTAATGCCTTGTGTCCAGTGCTTTGCTAATGTGTTCACTAATTTTGTGTGGAGAAGGAAGTAAGGCCAGAATTTATTATCCAAATGGATGTCCACCTCACTTGGGTAAAGAAAGTTAAGTTTTGAGAAAATTAAGGGCAAAATTCTTTGTATCTGTTACAGAGCTCAGCATAGCTTTAAACTGAATTAAATATAATCATAGACTAACAGACAGAAGCAAGATACTTAAATGAATATAGCCGAAAACATCATCAAAACCAGAGAAGGACGGTTAGAGTGGGGAAGGTCCCAGGTACAGTCAGGCACAGAGATTAAAAGCACCGGCTTTGCAGTTTGCAGGGCAGAAGTTGAGACACAGATGTAGAGAATGGACATATGGACACCAAGGGGGGAAAACTGCGGTGGGGTGGGGATGGTGGTGTGCTGAATTGGGCGATTGGGATTGACATGTATACACTGATGTGTATAAAACTGATGCCTAATAAGAACCTGCAGTATAAAAAAAAAAAAAAAAAAAGAGAGATAACTAGAAACTTGAATGCTAAAAAAAATAAAAATAAAAAAATAAAATAAAATAAAATAAAAGCACCGGCTTTGGATTCGGAAATGAGTTTAAGTTCTGGCTTCACCATTTACCAGCAATTTGACTTTGGACAATTAACTTCCCTGAAACCTCGGTAGCTCACCTGTAAATTAGAAATAATGTTCGTACCTACATCATAGAGTTAATATGAGAACTGAATGGACAGCATATGCCAAGAGTTGGCCACGGTGTAATTGGTGGTATTTATTGTTATTATTACAATTCACTGCAGGATTTTAGGGCTTGGGAAGAGGAAAGATAAAATCAGTGGTACACTTGAAGGAAACTAGAGAACTCAAAGAGAAGAAACAAACAAACTGTCTTACAAGTCTGGGAATTCAGGATTGGATTTTTCTGTAGTAGTCTGGTATTTTTCCAGGAAGACTGGTTACCAAGGCCAGAGAGGTAGTTCCCCAGCTAAACTTTCCATTTGATGTGAAAGCGCCGTTTACCTCCCAAAAGGCAAAGTTTAGGACTGTAGCAGAAGCTTGATCTTAAAAGTTAAAGAATTTAGAACCCTGAGAGAGTGATGAAATCTGTCAAAGAGAAATACCTAAGCACTTTTGTGGGGCTATGCAGGAGGTGAGCACTGTTGTTTTCTAGATGTTACCACTGTTAATGCAAAGGAACAGGAGCTCACTGAGCCCAAAGTTGTTCTTTTCCAAACTTGCTTATTTACCAACCAAGCAAGTCTTGCCCAGAAGTACAGATAGGAGGTGCTGGGTGGCCCCAGTGCTTATTGCAGCCACACCAGCTTTTTGTCTGGCCTCCAAAGATGAATAATCTTGGAAAGGGAAGCCATTTTCTCATTATTTGGAGAACTGTAGAGCCAATGTTTATTTTGTATTTATCATGAGCCTCTAGAGGCTGCTGTTTTGCATGCATTACCTTATTTAATCTTTCTCACAAAACTTTCTGGGTATTATCACTGGCATCATTGAACTCCTAATTGATTTACTTGTGTTTTCTTATTCAGTGCTCATGGCTTTGTGAAAGAGCCCCTGGGGTCAGGAAAATTAAATGGTCTGTAAGCAGACAGGAGAGATGTGGTGTGGTGTTCCACTGAATGCAGGAACAGGAAAGAGCCTAGAGGATCAACAATAACGAGTTCAAAGTAGAAGTAACAGGATGGAAAGATGGCAGGTTGAAAAAGAAGATAGGCTGATGACCCCTATTTTAACAGCATGTCCTTGAATAGTAACTATACATGCTGGGAAGTGTCTCTAAATATAAAGACAGAAGTCTTGAGTGTGATCTTGAGATTATCAGACTGGAAAGGGTGAACTACTTTCTGATTCTAATGTCCCACTTGGAAAATTGGGTGGTTTTCCAGATGCCAAATGAATTCTTGGAATAAGGTTAAAAGGTGTGAAACAGAATATTGTATGTAATTTTTGGACTCACCTTCAATTGTATCTTGTATGAATTGATTTTAAGTTAATACCATGTCAAGATACAGTCCACATGGGTTTTAATAATTTTAACTCCATCTCTTATTGCTTTGTAAGAGATAGGAGAGTGATTCACTCCTGTGTTCTGTTTCTCAGAAACAGTCAAAACAAATCAAAGTTCTTCAAAAGTAACCCAAGGGCAATGGAGCCGTGCCAGTGCTGTGAGGGAGACATAAGTCCTTTCGCAAATGTTCTACCTTGTTGAACTGTGTATTTCCAAATTTCAAGCTTAAAGAATCCATTA
This sequence comes from Balaenoptera ricei, assembly GCF_028023285.1. Taxonomy (NCBI): domain Eukaryota; kingdom Metazoa; phylum Chordata; class Mammalia; order Artiodactyla; family Balaenopteridae; genus Balaenoptera; species Balaenoptera ricei. The sequence continues at coordinate 76,002,517 of NC_082648.1, forward strand.
AGCAATCTTAAAAGAAGGAACGCCATCCCAGAAAAAATGAGATTTGCCAAACTCTTCAAACTTCCTTCAGTAACAACTTAGCGAACATTCCAGAGCATCTTCTGTGGGCGTTTCTATAGGGACGCAGAGATGAGTGAGCATGAAGCTGGACAAAGTTACAGCACAGAGCAGGAAATGGGACAGCGCCAAGTCTCACAGAGTTTAAAGAAATCGGGGACGGGGGAGATTGTTCAATGGAAGACCTTAGGAAGTAGGTGGGGTTTGAATTTTTTCTTGGGTGGGTAAGTGGGGTGAGGTGGGGCGGCAAGGAGTGGGAGTTTGGAGTAAGTAGAATGGTTAATAGCCTATTTTGATTGAAGTGGGAATTATGGAAATTAGGGTCTGGATGATAGGTCTGATGCTATAAACTTGCTGGTTTGTTTTTAAAGAGAGCTATTAAATACTAGGTAGAAGAGTGATTTCCTTAAGTAGTGTGAAAAGTGTCAGTGCCAGATATATCCCTCTGCCCCCGAGACACACCCTCTACCTTTTTCCTTCCATTCTCCTCCCCAGCAGGCAGGCCTATAGAGGCTATAGCACAAGGGTCTCCCTTACGTCCTGGTTCAGCCACGGAGTGACTTGCAAGTGATCCAAGGGAAGGAAGGAAGTGATGCGAGGGAATCTATTTTCCAGGCTCCCTCCTTCCAGGGTCATCTTGGGCTGCTGCAGCCCACAGAGGAATTGCACAGTTCTTCTGGGCCCTTGGGTTCTGATAACCACTCCTTATCCTTCTCTGGGTGGGTCCAGGGGTGGGAACAGCCCGGCTTGAGTAGTACCTTCCTCCGATTCCCTATATCCTGCTCACCTTTGTAAGTAGTCCTTTCCTTACAATTTCCTCAAGTTATCCTAAGATGGGTATACTCTCTTTCCCCCCCTGAGACCTGCATCAGACCTGAGGTAGAGACGCACGGAGCATCTGCTCATCCTGATCCCAGGAGGGCCACCAGGGGTCTGTGTGCACGCTACGGGGTCCCCCACTCCAGGCCAAAGTTCATTCGAAGAACGTTTGGACACATCACCCAAATTAGGCCAATCAGATATTCTTCTGGGGAGTCTGCATTAAGGAATTCTCCATATGGGCTGAAGGGGAGGAGAGCTCAGGGGTTGTGCCGTTACATTTTCACCCACCGAGTGGACTGCCAAGTAAAGGAAGTTGGTCCGTAGAGAAACCCACTCATTGAAGTTGCCTGAGTTCTGACCGGTTTTGAGGTTCTAGGTTCCAGTCTCTCCTGAGGGTCAGGTAGATTCTAGTCCTCAGGTCCCATGAGATAACTCTATTTTCTTATAATAAACATCACACTCACCACATCCTACCTTCCACACACACACAGACACACGCACACACACAAGCACACAATTCTTCGTCAGTTTAAGTATATTGGAGTTATTTTCTGTTACCTGCAGACAGAGACTTAATAGAAGACCCAATACATGCAACCCATTTACCACTTATGGAGCACTTAGTGTGTGCCAGACTTTACATGACTTAGCTTGTTTAATCCTCTCAACTCCCTGAGAAGTAGTTTGCTTGTGACTCAGCTCTTTCTTGGGTTAAAAGTTTCCTCCAATATTCCACAATTTTTTTCTGGGTGTCCCTCAAGGGGTGCCTCATTAAAGGGGCTCTGGTCACCAGTTTCCAATGGGGAAGGGGCTTTCTCATACCACCAACAAGCAGCTCTTGAACAGCCGCTGAATGTCCTGCCATTCAGCTCAATTTGGACACTATCCACCCTGAGACGGCATCAGATTCCGCAGGTAAAGGGCTCAGTCCCACAAGACCATCCTGCACTTCGGATGTCAATCTCAAACCCAGGTTACCTGTTACCTGTACTTCTGACTGACTGGGTATAAATCAGAGGCTCCCAGGACCCCTTCCCTCAGTTTGATTAATTTGGTAGAGTGGCTCACAGGACTCAGAAAACCCATTTACTCACCAGATAACCAATTTATTACAAAGGATACAACTCAGGAACAGCCAGATGGAAGAGATGCCTAAAGGCAAGGCATGAGAAAAGGGCACCAAGCTTCCGTGCCCTCTGCAAGGGCACCACTCTGCCCACATCTCCACGTGTTCACCAACGCAGACGCTCTCTGAACCCCATCATTTTGGGTGTTATGGAGGCTTCGTTACATAGGCATGATTGACTACATCATTAGCTGTTGGTGATTGAATGCAATCAGCAGCCCCTGCGCTCTCTGGAGGCTGGAGGGTAGAATTGAAAGTTCCAAAGCCCTAATCATGCTCGGTTCCCTTGGCAGCCAGCCTCCATGCTTGGTGCTTACCAAAGTCACACATTAACATAAACTCAGCTGTAGTGGAAAGGGTCTTGTTATGAATAAAAAGGCATCCGTTTCACCTTTACGATTCTGAAGTGATTTCAGGAACTGAGGACAAAGATCAAATATTATGACAAGAGATGCTCCCATTGCTTATTGCCCAGGAAGTCCCAAGCGTTTTGAAAGCTGTGAGCCAGGAACCTGGGACAAAGACCAAATATATATGAAAAATATATTTAGTCATCTGAATGACCAAATATGTATTTCTTATAAATCACAATATCTCCCTTATGGTTTCTTATAAACCGGTCTGTCAGCCTCAAGTCACCACACAGTCTGTTCTGTTCTTTTTCTTCACGCACAGATGTCACTGTGAAATGACAGTATCTACACCCAAGATCTCAGCTGCAGATGCTACCAAATGTTCTGGTACTTGGGGTGCTCAAACATCTCTAAGTTGAATGAAGAGATAGGGAGAATGTCTCACCTCCCTCTGTGTCACCTCATGCCTTTAGCAGTTTTTCACGTGGCCAGAAGCTCGTCAAATCTCCTGATGAGATCTATGAGCTAATGGCAGAGCTTCCCAACAGTACACTGGCACAGCAGTGAACCACAGAGGTTACAGGGGATATTGGTCCCCTTGGCCCCTGGGGCAGCCTGGTGGGGACTGAGTGACCAGAGCCCTAACACAGTCATCTAACCTTGAGCAGTCTTTTTCATCAACCCCAGTGTGGCCTACACATACTATCATTTCTGTAAATATTAATACTATGACATGAATCTAGCCATCCACATAAACCCGACCACACAAACCTGTGCCAACCACAAAAGGGATACGAATCCAATCTGGACCAGCTCAACAACAGACACTGTGCCATTGCTAGCCTGCTTGCCTTTCCTCTTTTCTAGTTTCTCTTCTTTATTAGGAAACAAAACTTGCATGCAAAGGAAGAGGCAGATTGCGGTGTATGTATGAGTGTGTGGGTGTGTGTATGTACGTATTATTAGATATAATATTGTCTATACAGATCTTTCTCGACTTACGTTGGGGTTATATCCCAATACACCCATTGCAAGTTCAAAATACCGTAAGCAAAAACGTGTTTATAATACACCTAACACACCAAACATCAGAGCTTAACCTAACCTACCTTAAAAGTTCTCAGAGCACTTACATCAGACTACAATTGGGCAAAATCATCTAACACAAAGCCTAATTTATAATAAAGTGTTGCATATCTCATGTAATTTATTGAATACTGTACTGGAAGGAAAAGAATGGTTGTGAGTGTATTGATCACTTCCGCTTGTGATCTCGGGGCTGACTGGGAGCTGAGCTCACAGACTCTGCCCAGCATCATGAGACAGTACCATACCACGTATGGACAGCCCAGGGAAAGATGAAAATTCAAAATTCGAAGTACAGTTTCTACTAGATGTGTATCGCTTTCATACCATCATAAAAGTTGAAAAATCATGAGTCAAACCGTGATCAGTCAGGGACCGTTTGAACTCTTATTAGCCAGCCCCAAATGTCCTTTTATAACCATCCCACTCTGACCACTGAAGAGAGTCTTGGAGAGTCAGGCCACCTACCTGAGGTCACATACTAAGTGACAGCTGAGATTCTAATCCAGCTCTGTCTGGCTCCAGGGACATGTGCCTGATTCCTCACGACTGCCACACCCCTTCTTCCTGATGTTCCACTGATAAGGATGAGACCTTTAAATCTCCATTTAGAGCCCGAGTTCAGGGGCAGCCCTGGAGGCACACCTCTCAGAACTCTCTTCAAGAGGGAACTTCATAAGCAGCAGAGTCAGGCGACAGCTTCTAGCTGCAACAACTTTGGGGTTTGGCGCAATGTTTGAGGCAAGGACACACTCTCTCAGGGTAGCTGTAGCCAGTGACTAAGTGTGGCAGGGGTACCAGGGCCTGGCCACCTCTGCTTAACTTGGGACTCCTCTACAGGAAGTCGATGAGCTGGAGCTCTCCATTGGGCTGTCCAGGATGGTCTTAGAGATGCATCATGGTCTAAAGGCTCACCTTGTTGTGTCCTGCTCCCTCATCCCTTTACTTTTCATAGGCATTACCCCCAGTAGACCTCCTGCCCTCTTAACTCTGTCTTGGTGTTTGTTCCTTGACACAAGCTCCTGGAGAGACGGGCCCTCCCACGTAACTCTATTTATCCTCCGCCAGCACTTAGTACAATACTTTGCACATAATGAGTTTCTTGCTTCTTCTTCTTCTTCTTTTTTTTTTTTTGGATTAACAAGCAGTTTTACATGATGGTAATGAGCAGTTTCAAAGTCTTCTTATACCAGTTCTGGGAAAGCTCTGGACCCAAAGTTGTACAGGTCAAAGATGGCTTTTTTTTTTTGGCCATGCTGCACGGCTTACGGGATCTTAGTTCCCTGACCAGGGATCAAACCCGGGCTCCCGGCAGTGAAAGCACCAAGTCCTAACCACTGGACTGCCAGGTAATTCCCAAGGATGGCTTTGGAGCATCAGATTCAACCACAGATTTTGTTTATATGAGGATTCCTGGGTCTCATGATCAAAGATTCTGACTCAGAGCCATAGGGTAGGGCTAGGACACCCCATTTTCAGTGAGTACCCCCAAATGGATTCTGAGCCAGAGCCTTAGACCATACTTGAGAAGCATGAATTTTGAGAATGACCGCACAGCTCCAAAGTTCTCCTCTTCCCCCATCATAACCACATTTAGTGGTGAATTTGGGAGAATCTTGGCATATTCTAGGATGAGGATTTTCTAACTCCTATATATGTTCCAGTCTGCATTTAGAAATGAATAGGGCTCCAAGAGTAGAGTGTAAAGATTTCCTTGAACCTGGAAGAGACAAATTGGTGGTATTCCCAGCTGACATCTGGATGCGACTAGAATTATGAAAGGGAAGCAGTTAGCCGCATCTTTCAGCGTGGATCAGTGGTATGTGAGTCATTATGGATGTAGTAGTTCAGTTTAATCTAACCCTCTCCCTTTGTTATCCAAGCAGAATGTTTTCGGTTCATCTCTTATCCCTCCTTCAAGGTGAATCTCAAACATCACTTTCTTTTTTTTAAAAATGTTTTATTTATTTTTGGCTGCATTGGGTCTTCGTTGCTGTGCACTAGCTTTCTCTAGTTGCAGCGAGTGGGGGATACTCTTTGTTGTGGTGAGTGGGCTTCTCATTGTGGTGGCTTCTCTTGTTGCAGAACACAGGCTCTAGGTGCGTGGGCTTCAGTAGTTGTGGCACGTGGGCTCAGTAGTTGTGGTGCATGGGCTTAGTTTCTCCGCAGCATGTGGGATCTTCCCGGACCAGGGTTTGAACCTGTGTCCCCTGTATTGGCAGTTGGATTCTTAACCACTGCACCACCAGGGAAGCCCTCAAATATCACTTTCTTACTCCTCCAAGTGCACAACTTCTTCCAAGATCTTATTGTCCCTAGTACTTCTTTTCATGAAATACATTATATTTAAGTTGCTTACTTTATGTATCCTTTTCACTCACTCACCTGAAAATGCTTTGGGAGTGAAGTCCATTTCTTTTTATCTCCTCATTCCAATGCCTACTCCAGGATAGAATACGGTAGGAGATCAATTAATGGGATGGATGGAAAGAAGGAAGGATCGGAGGATGGTAGCAGGGATGAACTCAAGGTGACCAGACACCATCTTGGGACTGCTTCATTTCACTTTACTTCCCACATTCATATCCAATACCACATTAACTTAAAAATAAATGGTTATGTCAGAGAAATATATATATATATATTTATCTTCTTTGTGCTTTCAATGTATTTAAATCTACTATAAATGAATTAAAAATATTTATAAGAACATTTAAAAAAGTAAAATAAAAGAAATTTTTCTAATCAAGGTGAAAATTTATATTGTAGGAGGCAATGTGATATAGCAGGCTTTGGAATCAATTACTCTGAGGTTAAATCCCACTTTGTCACTTACTGGTTATGTAGCTTCAGTATCCTCATATGTAAAATGGGATCCATAATATTTATGTCATAACAGTTATATAAACCCAAGCCAAGTCCATGACACATAGTAAGGATTCAACAAACATTAATTACCTTCTTCCTCTTTGGCCAAAACTTAATAGAATCCTTGTACTTGGAGATCAGACCCATGTTGTCACTTTTTAAAAATTGCTAAATGCATTTACATAGATTAGATGTTCAGTAAGTACATGTTAGATGGATGAGAAAATTGTTTCATTGCTCCTAGCTTATTCCAAATTCTAATTTTAGTTCACTTCAGTGTTAAGAAATGAATTTAAAAACATATTGACATGACTCAAAAGATTAAGATTTTCTCTCCAGAAATCTAGATTTAAATCTTCAGCAGTTGACTTCTGAGCAGAGTGCAAATGTTGGCATTATCTTCTTTATTAGCAATTTGTAAAGAGCTGAGATCTCACACAGCTGTGTGCAGCTCAAAGATGTACCAAGCAAAGAATAAATTTCCTGCCCACGCAAACTCAAGGCAAAAAACCACAAGCTGTCTTATATTATTCTGACAGCCCCCGCAAGGTTTCTTCTTTTTCTCATAAAGAAACTTGACACAATTACAAGAATCTTCCACTATGTAGATTTTTTACCTTCTGGGATTGTTAAAGCTGATGATATATTTGTTTTAGGAGAGACCAAAGACTCAGAGTTACAGAAATTTACAGATCTCACTCTAGCAATTCAGTGAACAAAAATTCCTCTTTGAAGCCTCAAAGTGACTAGTGCTATGATCTGAACCGGGTCCACTCACACTCCTTGCCAAGTTACACTCCAAAAGATACTAGTACTTTGTCTTCACCACAGTAGTGTACCCAAACTTGTAGCCCAGGTCAAAGTGGGTCAGGCCTCCTTGAAACTGCTGGAGCCCAATTCTCATTTAAAATGGACAGCAAAGGGAAAAGGGGACTCAACAGAGGTTCTGCTCACATGTCCATTTATTGGACTCCATCAGTAGAAAGCACAGACAGGGCTGTAGACACCTAATAGTCTCAATAAAGCTCAGGACTAGGCAAAGACCAAGGAAACTCATCTACTGGGCATTCATTCTGTAAGAGGCACTTAACATTATTAAGTATTTGTATATTTATTTTATTTATACCCTCCTTCCAGAAGGAAAATAAAGCTGCATGTAAGACAACACATAGGGTGAGTGGAACACTGTACAATAGGAATGAAGATGAAGCCAGAAGCCAGGGGTGTATATTGTGCACTAGACCTAGTCCACCTGCCAGCAGTGACCTGCTAACTCAGCTTGGAAATTTCTGCCAGCCAATGAAAGATCACTCGATGTGGTTTCAGTGACCAAAAGGCAAAAGCAAAAGATCTGTTGCCCTGAAACACAGAACAACTCTTGGTACTAAGACTCCAGGGAGGGCAGTGGGGGGGGGGGGGGTCTTCAAGATGGCAGAGGAGTAAGACGTGCAGATCACCTTCATCCACACAAATACGTCAAAAATGCATCTACACGTGGAACAACTCCTACAGAACACCTACTGAACGCTGGCAGAAGACCTCAGACCTCCCAAAAGGCAAGAAAATCCCCAAGTACCTGGGTAGGACAAAAGAAAAAAGACAAAACAGAGACAAAAATAACAGGGACGGGGCCTGCACGTCTGGGAGGGAGCTGTGAAGGAGGAAAAGTTTCCACACACTAGGAAGCCCCTTCAAGGGCAGAAACAGGGGATGGGTGGTGGGGAAGCTTCGGAGCCACGGAGGAGAGCGCAGCAACAGAGGTGCGGAGGGCAAAGTGGAGAGATTCCCACACGGAGGATCGGTGCCGACCAGCACTCACAAGCCTGAGAGGCTTGTCTGCTCACCCGCCGGGATGGGTGGGGGCTGGGAGCTGAGGCTCGGGCTTCGGGTCGGATCCCAGGGAGAGGACTGGGGTTGGCTGCGTGAACACAGCCTTAAGGGGGCTAGTGCGCCACAGCTAGCATGGAGGGAGTCCGGGAAAAGGTCTGGAACTGCCTGAGAGGCAAGAGACCATTGTTTCTGGGTGCATGAGGAGAGAGGATTCCTTCCCAGTGTGCCCACAGAAGGCAGAGCACTGCCTAAGCGAGCTCCAGAGATGGGCGTGAGCTGCAGCTATCAGCTCGGACCCCAGGGACGAGCATGAAACACTAAGGCTGCTGCTGCTGCTGCCACCAAGAAGCCTGTGTGCGAGCACAGATCACTATCCACACCGCCCCTCCCGGGAGCCTGTGCAGCATGCCATTGCCAGGGTCCCGTGATCCAGGGACAACTTCCCTGGGAGAACTCATGGTGTGCTTCAGGCTGTTCTGGTCTCTGCCACCACAGGCTCGCCCCGCATTCCAATTATGACTACATTACCCTCCCTCTCCCCGGCCTGAGAGAGCAAGAGAGCCCTAATCAGCTGCTGCTTTAACCCTCTCCTGTCTGGGCAGGGAACAGACACCTGAGGGCAACCTACATGCAGAGGTGGGGCCAAAACCAAAGCTGAACCCCAGGAGCTGTGCGAGCAAAGAAGAGAAAGGGAAATTTCTTCGTGTAGCCTCAGGAGCAGGGGATTAAATCCCTGCAGTCAACTTGATGAACTCTGCATCTATGGAATACCTGAATAGACAACAAATGTTCCCAAAATTGAGGTAGTGGATTTTGGGAGCAACTGTAGACTTGGGGTTTGGTGTCTGTGCCTGATTTGTTTCTGATTTTATGTTTATCTTAGTCTAGTTTTTAGTGCTTGTTATCACTGGTGGATTTGTTTATTGGTTTGGTTGCTCTCTTCTTTTTTTTTTTTTAATTTAATTTTATTATTATTATTTTATTTTGTTTTTTCTTCCTTTTTTTTCTTCCTTTACTTCTGAGCCATGTGGCTGACAGGGTCTTGGTGCTCTGGCGGGGTGTCAGGCCTGAGCCTCCGAGACAGGAGAGCCAAGTCCAGGATGTTGGACCACCAGAAACCTCCCAACCCCATGTAATATCAATCGGCGAGAGCTCTCCCAGAGATCTCTGTCTCAACACTAAGACCCAGCTCCACCAAATGGCCAGCAAGCTCCAGTGCTGGATGCCCCATGACAAAAAAATTGCAAGACAGGAACACAACCTAACCCATTAGCAGAGAGGATGCCTAAAATCATAATAAGTTCACAGACACCCCAAAACACACCACTGGATGTGGCCCTGCTCACCAGAAAGACAAGATCCAGTCACACCCATCAGAACACAGGCACCAATACCCTCCACCAGGAAGCCTGCACAAGCCAGTGAACCAACCTCACTGACTGGGGGCAGCCACCAAAAACAACGGGAACTACGTACCTGCAGCCTGCAAAAATGAGACCCCAAACACAGTAAGTTAAACAAAATGAGAAGACACAGAAATATGCAGCAGATGAAGGAGCAAGGTAAAAACCCGCCAGACCAAACAAATTAAGAGGAAATAGGCAGTCTACCTGAAAAAAGAATTCAGAATAATGATAGTGAAGATGATCCAAAATCTTGGAAATAAATAGAGAAAAAACAAGAAACATTTAACAAGTACCTAGAAGAACTAAAGAGGAAACAAACAATGATGAACAACACAATAAATGAAATTAAAAATTCTCTAGAAGGAATCAATAGCAGAATAACTGAGGCAGAAGAACAGATAAGTGAGCTGGAAGGTAAAATAGTGGAAATAACTACCACAGAGCAGAATAAAGAAAAAAGAATGAAAAGAATTGAGGACAGTCTTAGACCTCTGGGACAGCATTAAACACACCAACATTCGAATTATAGGGGTACCAGAAGAAGAAGAGAAAAAGAAAGGGAATGAGAAAATATTTGGAGAGATTACAGTTGAAAACTTCCCTAATATGGGAAAGGAAATAGTCAACCAAGTCCAGGAAGTGCAGAGAGTCCCATACAGGATAAATCCAAGGAGAAGCACGCCAAGACATATATTAATCAAACTATCAAAAATTAAATACAAAGAAAAAATATTAAAAGCAGCAAGGGAAAAACAAAAAATAACATACAAGGGAATCCCATAAGGTTAACAGCTGATCTTTCAGCAGAAACTGCAAGCCAGAAGGGAGTGGCAGAACATATTTAAAGGGATGAAAGGGAAAAACCTACAACCAAGATTACTCTACCCAGCAAGGATCTCATTCAGATTCAATGAAGAAATTAAAACCTTTACAGACAAGCAAAGCTAAGAGAATTCAGCACCACCAAAGCAGCTTTACAACAAATGCTAAAGGAACTTCTCTAGGCAGGAAGCACAAGAGAAGGAAAAGACCTACAATAATAAACCCAAAACAATTAAGAAAATGGTAATAGAAATATACATATCGATAATTACCTTAAATGTAAATGGATTAAATGCTCCAACCAAAAGACATAGACTGGCTGAATGGATACAAAAACAAGACCCGTATATATGCTGTCTGCAAGAGACCCACTTCAGACCTAGGGACACATACAGACTGAAAGTGAGGGAATGGAAAAAGGTATTCCATGCAAATGGAAATCAAAAGAAAGCTGGAGTAGCAATTCTCTTATCAGACAAAATAGACTTGTAAAATAAAGACTATTACAAGAAACAAAGAAGGACACTACATAATGATCAAGGGATCAATCCAAGAGAAGATATAACAATTGTACATATTTATGCACCCAACATAGGAGCAGCTCAATACATAAGGCAAATGCTAACAGCCATAAAAGGGGAAATTGACAATAACACAATCGTAGTAGGGGACTTTAACACCCCACTTCCGCCAATGGACAGATCATCCAAAATGAAAATAAAGAAAGAAACACAAGCTTTAAATGATACATTAAACAAGATGGACTTAATTGATATTTATAGGACATTCCATCCAAAAACAACAGAATACACTTTCTTCTCAAGTACTCATGGAACATTCTCCAGGATAGATCATATCTTGGGTCACAAATCAAGCCTTGGTAAATTTAAGAAAATTCAAATTGTATCAAGTATCTTTTCTGACCACAACACTATGAGACTAGATATCAATTACAGGAAAAAATCTGTAAAAAATACAAACACATGGAGGCTAAACAATACACTGCTAAATAACCAAGAGATCACTGAAGAAGTCAAAGAGGAAATCAAAAAATAGCTAGAAACAAATGACAATGAAAACACGACGACCCAAAACCTATGGGATGCAGCAAAAGCAGTTCAAAGAGGGAAGTTTATAGCAATACAATCCTACCTCAAGAAACAAGAAACATCTCAAATAAACAACCTAACCTTACACCTAAAGCAATTAGAGAAAGAAGAACAAAAACCCCCCAAAGTTAGCAGAAGGAAACAAATCATAAGATCAGATCAGAAATAAATGAAGGAAACAATAGCAAAGATCAATAAAACTAAAGGCTGGGGCTTCCCTGGTGGCGCAGTGGTTGAGAATCTGCCTGCTAATGCAGGGGACACGGGTTCGAGCCCTGGTCTGGGAAGATCCCACATGCCACGGAGCAGCTGGGCCCGTGAGCCACAACTACTGAGCCTGCGCGTCTGGAGCCTGTGCCCCGCAACGGGAGGGGCCGCGATAGTGAAAGGCCCGCGCACCGCGATGAAGAGTGGTCCCCGCACCGCGATGAAGAGTGGCCCCCGCTTGCCGCAACTAGAGAAAGCCCTCGCACGAACCGAAGACCCAACACAGTCAAAAATAAAATAAAATAAATAAATATATTTCCAAGGCAACTAAATGTAACTTTAAAAAAAAAAAAAAAAAAAATATTGAAAAACACATTTAAAAAAAAAAAAAAAAAAAAAAAAAAAAAAAAAAAGAAACACCAGCTTGAACATCAAGGCCGACTTCAGGTCAGGCAGTTCCCCTGTTCTTTAAAAAAAAAAAAAAAAAAAAAAAAAAAAAACTAAAGGCTGGTTCTTTGAGAAGATAAACAAAATTGATAAACCATTAACCAGACTCATGAAGAAAAAAAGGGAGAACACTCAACTCAATAGAATTAGAAATGAAAAAGGAGAAGTAACAACTGACACTGCAGAAATACAAAGGATCATGGGAGATTACTACAAGCAACCTAAGTGTCCATCAATCGACAAATGGATAAAGAAATTGTGGCACATATATACAATGGAATATTACTCTGCCATGAAAAGAAACAAAATTGAGTTATTTGTAGTGAGGTGGATGGACCTAGAGTCTGTCATACAGAGTGAAGTAAGCCAGAAAGAGAAAAACAAATACCATATGCTAACACATATATATGGAATCTAAAAAAAATGGTTCTGAAGAACCTAGGGGCCGGACAGGAATAAAGACACAGACATAGAGAATGGACTTGAGGACACGGGAAGGGGGAAGGGGAAGGTGGGACGAAGTGAGAGAGTGGCATGGACATATATACACTACCAAATGTAAAATAGATAGCTAGTGGGAAGCTCCTGCATAGCACAGGGAGATCAACTCGGTGCTTTGTAACCACCTAGAGGGGTGGGATAGGGAGGGTGGGAGGGAGACGCAAGAGGGATGGGATAAGGGGATATATGTATACATATAGCTGATTCACTTTGTTATACAGCAGAAACTAACACAACATTGTAAGGCAATTATACTCCAATAAAGATGTTAAAAAAAAAAGACACCAGGGAGATATTTTCCTCTACATTGTAAAGGGTGAGGATTTTTAGTGTATTATACAACCACTCAGATATGCTGGGATCCTACCTTCTCAATACGCAGTCTTGGAGCTCATTCTTCAGGACCCTGTATACACAGAGAATAATAGCAGAATGGGAATCATATTACTGCTTGATTAATAGATGCTCAACCACTCACTATTTTCTCAAGCCAAGGCCGCCTGGTAATAACCACATTTGGCATGAGGTTAAGGCTTGAAGCAGAAGTCAGATCTCCTGTCTCCTCCTGGAAATGCACATGTAGGTGTGCCTGTAAAGTGGGATCATGTCTCCCCCAATTTTCTGAGTCTGCTTGCCTCTTCTGCTACATGGAGAAGGAGAAAGAACAGGGCATAACTAACCCGGGAAGGAGGATGATGTCATCTGTGTAACAAAGCACCCCAAAGTTAGTGGCATAAACAGTCACAGTCTCTTATGACCATTGTCTCCCATGGTTCTGAGGGAGACGCAGCTCACCCAGGCATTCTCATTCACAGCCTCTCACACAGGTGCAGTCAGGTGGTGGCTGGCGCTGGGATCCTCTCAGAGGCTTCCTCACACTTGTGTCTGGTGCTTAATGTTGGCCAGCATTTGAAACTGTCCCTAGGACTGTCGGCTAGAACGTCTGCACCAGGTGCCTCCATGTACACTGGATGTTCTCACAGCTTGACATCCGGAATGAAGAGCAAGGGGGGGTGAGGGTAGGGAGACAGAGAGAGAGAAAGGGAAAAAGAGGCCTAGATGAAGCTATATTGCCTCTTTACTTTTCTTTTTTAAATTAATTAATTAATTAATTAATTAATTAATTAATTAATTATTTAATTTATTTATTTTTGCCTGTGTTGGGTCTTCGTTGTTGCACGTGGGCTTTCGCTAGGTGCGGCGAGCGGGGGCTACTCTTCGTTGCGATGCGCGGGCTTCTCATTGCGGTGGCTTCTCTTGTTGTGGAGCACAGGCTCTAGGCGGGTGGGCTTCAGTAGTTGCAGCACATGGCCTCAGTAGTTGCGGCACGGAGGCTCTAGAGTGCAGGCTCTGTAGTAGTGGCGCACAGGCTTAGTTGCTCTGGGCATGTGGGATCCTCCCAGAGCGGGGATCAAACCCTTGTCCCCTGCATTGGCAGGCGGATTCTTAACCACTGTGCTACCAGGGAAGTCCTGCCTCTTTATTTTTAAATAAAATTTATTTCAGAATAATTTTAGACTTACACAAAAGTTGCACACGGAGTACAGAGTTTCTGTACATCCCTAACGCAGTTTGTTTCCACTGTTAACAATCTTCCCTCCTAGTACATTTGTCAAAATTAAAAAATTAACATTCACTCATAACTATTCATTATTCTCTTTATTAGGATTTCACTAGTTTTTTCATTAATGTCCTCTTATTTTTCTGTTCCAGGATCTAATCCATGATCCCACTTTGCATTTATTTTCATGTCTCCTTAGTTTCCTCGGGTCTATGACAGTTTTGAGGGGTACTAGTCAGTTACTTTATAGAATGCCCCTCAAGTTGGATTCATCTGATGTTTTTCTCATGACTAGACTGAGGGGATGGATTTTTGGAAAGAATACCACAAAGGAAAGTGCCTTTCCCACGTGGATGTACAAGATATCCATGTGATATCACTAGTGATATTAATTTTGATCACCTGGTTAAGGTCATGTTTGCCATGTTTTTCCACAGTAAAGTTGCTATTTTCCCCCCATATTCGATTCTTAGGAAGCAAGTCACTAAGTCTAACCCACGCTCAAAAGGGGAGTGAGGCTAAACTCCATCTCCTGAAGGGGTAGTATCTACATGGATCATTTGGAATTCTTCTGTTTGGAATGTCTCTCCTCCCTCACTTGTTTATTTATATCAGTGTGAACTCACATATATTTATTTTATACTTTGGGTTATAATACTACAATACTACATTATTTTATTGCCCAAATTGTTCCAGCTTTGGGCCTTGGGGGGTCCTTTAGTTTGGCTCTTGTGTCCCTTTGACATGCTCCCATTCTTTAATTTTTTTAGCACTTCTTTACATTCTAGTGCTATAAGATGTTTCCAGGATCACTTGTATTTTCACTACCATATACTCTAATTTCTATAAGAAACCTTGGTCCTTTCACTGGGGAATGGTAATGCATTGCCTTTTATGACCGAGCCTCAAGTCACATAAAATCTCTCTCCTAGCTGAGAGAGTCACAAAGTTTCATCCAGGTTCAAAGGGGAAGGAACATAGATGCCATATCTTAGTTGGGAGAGTGGAAAGGTGACATTGTAAAAAGAGTCTCAGGATGAGATATTGTTATGGCCATTTTTGGAAAATTCAAGCTGTTGCAGGTGGTCAGGGTATCAAAGACTCAGAGGAGGTGAGGAAGTCAGTCATGTGGCTATCTGTGGGAGGAGTGTTCCAGACAGAGGTAACAATTAATGCAAAGGCTTACAATGAGACCACACCTGGTGTTTTGAAGGAACAGCAAAGGCCCATGGTAGCTTATGGAGAAGGGGTGATGAGGAGAGTCAGAGAAGATGAGGCTGGAGAGGTAAAGCGAGGATGGAGAGGACAGATTGTAAAGGGCCTGGAGGATACTGTGGGGATGTGAGTAGGCAGCCATTGCAGGGTTCAGAGTGACAACATCATCTGACTTATATTTAAAACACTCATCATGGTTACTCCCTCAAGAATTGACCTCAGGGGAAAAGGGCAGAGCAGTCAGGATGCTACTGCAGTGATCTATACAGAGGTGATGGTGTCAGACTAGGGCAATAGCAGTGGAGGTGGTGTAAGGGCTTGGGTTCTGAATATCTTTCCAAGGTAAAGCTAACAGAATTTCTTGCTGGATTGGAGATGGGGCGTAAGAGAAAGAGGAAAATCAAAAATGATTTCAAAGTTTGGCCTGAGAAACTGTAAGGATGAAGCTGCCATCAATTGAGATGACTATGGATGGGGGACAGATCAGGAGCTTTTTTGGGGAAATGTTGATTTCCGGATGTCTATTAGACATCCAAGTAGAGATGTCAAATAAGCCTTGGGTACACAAACCTGGAGTTCAGGAAAGGAGTCTGGGCTGGAAATACACATTTGGATATGACTGCCTAAAGATTTGTATTTCAGGTCATAATGAGATCATCAAGGAAGTGAGTAAAGGTAGAGAATCAAGGACCGATCCCTGGGGCAGTCCAACATTAAGATGAAGAAATCATTAAAAGAGACTGAGAGGGAGTAACCAGCAAAATACAATCAAAACCAAGAGTGTGTGGTGTCTGGGAAGCAAGTGAAGAAAGTGTGTCATGGAGGAAAGAGTCATCAACTGTCAAATGATGTCACTTGGTTTAGTAAGATGAGGATCCAGATCTGAACATGGGATTAAACAACATGGAGGACATTGAATTTTCACGGCAAGAGCAGCATGGAATCACAGGGCTGAAAGGCTGAGTGTAGTGATGTTAAAAGAGGATGTGAGGAGAGGAATTGGGGATGATAGTAGAGATATCTCTTGGAGAAATTTTGCTGTGAAAAGGAGTAAAAGAATAGCGTGGTGACTAGTATGGGGAAATGAGTTCAGGAGTCAGCTTACATGCCTGGGAATAGGCAGCAAAAAGTAAAAGGCTGATGAGACATGGCAAATTGCTGAGGCGATGTCCTCGTGCAGGTGAGGGGTCTGGCGCCCATGGGGCTTAGGAGCACATAGAATTCCTCTGATGCCAGGCAGAGGGTCGGAGTGTGTGGGTTCAGCAGTTGGCAAGTCCATGTGGTATTGGGGCTCAATGGGATTCTCTTCTGGTTGGTTCAGTTTCCCAGTGAAGCAGGATGCAAGGTCATCAGCCGAGAGTGAGAATGTGGGAGGGTGAGTTAAGAGGTTTGGGGAAAGAGGAGGCAGTGGAGAAGGGCCGAGGGCACGCAGCATGGATTCCTGGCAGCATTACGGGGCCACCTGAGGGCTGTTGTCTTAAATTCGCGGTGAGGTCCATCACCATGGCTCTGTTTTCTCCAGCCACCTTCAAGGGCAGGTGCTGCGTAGGCAGAGAGGTGGATTTAACCAGGGTATGATGAAAGGAGAGATGGTGATGGAGATGGGGATGTAGGCAAGGAGTGACGACAGTGACTGACTATGGAATTTAAGCTGAGGAGGGAGGATAGCGAGGACAGGTCCAGGGGATGGAAGACAATGTCAATTGTGGGGTCTTCAGTCACCGAACTGAATGTTTTAGTGGCAACAAACAGAAGAGGGTCAGATCTGAGTGCTAATTTTTACACTGAGTTATCCTGGCCACTAATAAAATTCAGTTTTATGAATATACCAGTCAGATAATCAATTCTTACTCCCCTGAGCTGGAAAATTTCCTAGGGGAAAACGGACAAGGTTGGAGTGGGGAAAAAAGAAGGAACTTCCCTCCTTGTCGATAGTATTCACAAAAATTAGACAAGATAATAAATGTTCTTTGTGCAGCCAATGCAGTAATGAGTTTCATAGCATCTTTTTTCTTATAGCAGTCTTCACTGAAGGCTTCTGTCTTCATATGCCACAATGCTGACATGGAATACTGTCCTGAGGTTGTCTCACGGAGGGTGGGATCAGCACCCCCTGCCTCCAAATTTGTTTGGATGTTGAGATGGATGATGCCACATGAACACCGAGAAACTATGAAGAGATTTATTACTCATACACTGAGGCTTTCTGGGGAGAACAGGGCAGTCACCCAAGGTGGGCTGAAAATGACTGGAGAGAAGGAAGGGGTGAGTGGCTTTTGCGTGTGTGATTAGTAGCTAGGGTTGGAGTGAAGTGAACTTCCTCGCTGGCACAAAGAGAGGGAAGGTACCAGCTTCCATATAGGCTTGCCCAGATGTGGAGCACAAAAAAGAAGGGGGACCTAAAAGCTGCCAGCTGTCAAGCATTAACAATGGAGTCAAGGGTGTTTATTACAAATATATGCCACAAATCTCTTCGGCGACAAGTATAGCACGGTGTTTAAAATCTTCAGCTTTGGAGTCAGGCTGGAGTTTAAATCCTAACTCCTTAGCTGTGCGGTTATCATTAGCTCCCTGACCTTAGGCAAATTAGTTTCTCTGCTGTGTCTCAGTTTCCTCACCTGGAAAAGGGCCCCCAAAGTAGGTAACTCCTTGGTTGTTGTGAAGCTTAATAATGTTGGTAAACTGCTTTTGGCACAGATTTGCAATTTAGCATGCCACATACTCGTTTCTGAAAATTCTGTGATTGACGTTTCTAGTTCAGACACGTGTGATCTTCATGGTTGAGCCATGTTGGGTTGCCAATGGTTCCAAATATGTCATTTTTCAAATACTTCATTTCCTTTCATTTTGAAAGCGTTGTATATTCACTGCACAAAAATTAACTTTTACCTTTATGCTCTAAGCTCCCCTAAGAGTTTATAGTTACAAAACAAAACTCAACACAGGAAAAATCAGAGAAGGAATCTTGGGTGTGTCAGTTTGGAAATAAAGAGTTCTTTCCATTTAGATGTTATTACTAATTTATCTTTGAAGTTTAATTTTCATAGATTCTCTTAAATCATAGAATACATTTATTGCATTTTGAGAAAGTAAAAGCATAACTTTTCAACATTGGTTATCGGTATCTCCTCTATGCTTAACCCTCATTCATTCATTCATCAAATAACTATTAAGCACTAACTTTGTTTGAAACCAGGACAGGCCCCGGGACATTATGCCACGTGAACAAGCAGTTACAGACTCCACTCTCCTGGGAACTAGTCATCTAGTGGGTTTGACAGACAATCAAATAATCCCATTCTAACAGTCAGGGTTTTTATTTGCAAAAGACAGAAACCAACTGTGGTTACCATAAAGGGAAGAGGCAGTTTTGGAATGATGCTGCCGAAGCCGCAGATACCGTAGGAAACCTGGAGAGCAATCCACATAGAAAATGGAACGTTGCTAAGGGAGCCTGGGCCCCTGAATCAGGTCAGAGCCTGGTCTGGCATTCCTGCTGCCCCTGATGGATCCTGCCATGGAAATCACTGCCACCACGACCATTAGTGTAGCCACTGCCCTTGCTTCTCCACAGCACATGCTTTATGTAAATCCAGGAACAGAAGCATCCAATTGGAGGCGCCACAGCTTTGCTGTCGGATTGGGGAGGTCAAAAGGAGGACCTTTTGTTTTCTGTGCCAGGAGGTAGGAGATGCTGGGCAACCAACCAACCAACCAAATACAATTACATCCATCACAGGCGCAAAGAATCTACAACCATTGTTAAGTGCTTTGATGGGGCACCTGCAACAAAAACACACAATATTTTTGTGCTTCCCAGTCTTCTCTAGGGCTTGAACTGCTACTGGCACTGAGTGTTTCCCACCCCTTATCACTCCCATGCCTCCTTCCCCATGTGGCCATAGCTGTGCCCTGTCTACACTCACATTTATAACCACTCTCTTACTTAAATACATCTACTCTGTGTATCACTGCTGTAAATGGAGAGCCAGCATCATTTGTCATAAATAGACAGTAAAAGTAAGAATAAATACAATGAAAGGAGACAAAGCTACAAAGATCTATCTACATACTTTACTGAAAGTTCTGAGGCTATGGCCCACTTACAGCAAACGTTAGGTACTGAAAACATAATGGCACCAATCAGAGACTTTATCTTTGACCTTATTTAAAAACTTAAAAGAGGACAGAAAAGGGTCAAATCTTCAAACTTTGTATTTAGTGCTTTTTAAAGTGCTCTCTGGGTACCATTTAAAATTAACTTTCATATCATTAGTAACATGTTCCATGCTTTGAGTGATAAATATTATAAAGAGTGTGGGCTTAAAAATGGGCAAGATTTGAGTTGTTTGAATTTTAGCTCCTACACTTATTAGCTCTGTGATTTCAGACACATTATTCAACCTGAGCCTCAGTATACTCATCTATAAAATAGATGCAATAATACCAGCTTTCCTGGTGTCTTAAATAGATCAGTGCTTCCCGAACTATACCGTACATATGAATCACCAGGAAGTCTTGTTAACTGTAGATTCTGATTCAGTAGGTCAGGGGTGAGGTCCGAGATTCCAATAAAATCCCATTTCCAATCCCAGGTAATGCTGGTGTGTGGACCACACTTTCAGTAGCAAGGCTGTAATTCTGTGCTGTCAGTGTGGAAGTCACCAGCCACATGTGGCTTTCGAGCACTTGAAATGTGGGCTAGTGCACCTGAGAAATGGAATACTTTAATTTCAATTAATTTTTAAAAACTGATACTTGGTTCAGTTATCGGAACACAATTTTTAGTATGCTCGGAACAACTTGTGAATCTGTCATTTCAGCTGTGAATTTTATGAAATCGAAATAACCGAACATCTGTTTCCAATGGAAAGTGAATATCTGAATTGAGATATGCTCTGAGTGTAAAAGAAGCAACAGAAGACTCCGTTTGAAAAAGTAAAATATCTTGTTAATAAAGTTTCTAGTGATTGCACGTTGAAATGATAATATTTTAGATATGTTGGGTTAAAATATACTATTAAAATTCACTTCATCTGCTTCTTTTTACTTTTTTTAAGGTGGCTACTAGAAAATTTAAAATCACCCTTGTGGCTCACGTTGTACTCCCAGTGAACAGCGCAGGCAAAGGCAGTGAGCACAGGGGCTGGTTCCGTCAGCTCCCTTCCTCCTGTCTGAATCGGGTGGGTGACCTCTGGCTGGAAAGAGGAAGTGAAGTGCTGCAAACAGACAAGGTTTCTTCCTTCCCGTCAGGAGGCTGTGGCAGAAAGCCACCGTTAGCGGCAAGTTCTTCGGCTCACAGACGATTTCTTCTGTGGTTATTTCCACCACATTCCAAAGCAGGGTCTGCTTTCTGGAGAGGTAAAACAGAAACATGTCAGCATTCCAAAGTAAGTTGCTTTAAGCTGGCTCTCCTAAGAAGATGCTCACTTTTCAAGAGCTAAGGGTCATGGCAAAGGGCCCACTCGACCCAGCCTCCTCTGTGACATTAAAGGGGAGTTAATTAAAACAGCCTGGGCTCCTGCAAATGCACTGTATTATCTCCCGGTCGCCTCAGCCGTTCCAAAGGAGACTAAAAGTTTAATGAAGAGCAGTAATGAAGACATCCGCAAATTTGACAACAACCAAGAATTTAGCCAAAGAAGTATGCAGAAACGAAAGTTAGTTTTCTCATAAGTTTTATTATGGTAACCTCACTTCCCCCACTCTTGTGGAAAAAGAGAATTTAACCCACTCAGGCAAATATTTACATGTAGAATCAGACCTGGCAGCAAATTCAAAGGCCAGCAAGAGCTGCTTCTGTATCAGAGGCTTGGAGACTCCAGATCTCCATTAACCTTTCTAAATAGGAACTGACAGCCTTGGATGGAAAATGTGGGGGGGAGAGGAAAATGTTTTTGAAGAATGTTTGACTACAAAGTAAACAACCCAAATAGAAAATATTAAATCAGATGCTGCCTCCACATTCCAAAAAACTGAGTACACAGTAACATGTACTGTATACTTAAAAGGCTTGGATAAAAGAAATCATGAAACAATTTTAGCTTTGAGATGATTCAAATGTCATGGAATTAGTTATGTTGGCATAACAGAGAGAATTTATTTTTTCTAATTATGTTAGATCTTGACATGAAGTTATACAATTGGCAGTGAAGGTATGACTTTAAAGATATTTATATTTAAGCCTTCTTGTCCCTTCTGTCACCAAATCCAACCATGAGAAAATATTTAGTAGGTAAACCATTCATTAAAGGGTAGACTGTCCTTCTGGTAACCAAAAAAAAAAAGCTTTGTTTTTTTTTTTTAAACACAAAATAGTACAGTAAATATTTATTATTCAGATTCCGGATTTATTTTGCTTTAGATGGAAGCAAAAAGAAGGTGAGTTTAGCAAATTCATAGCATAATCAAGATTGTTAAGGGGAAAGGTTTAAATGCTGGAACAGAACATGTTAGAAGCACACATTTATAAGCTATTCATTGTTAGTTTCCAAAATTCTTATTATCCAACAGTTATTGTCGTCTGAATGCCTTTATGTATTTAAAAGCAATACAATCCCACATCTCCAAGAATCTATTTAATCAAGATAAGTCTTTCCCATTAGCCTGTTCTAGAGAGATTTGTACTATATTGTAAACGTGTCATTCAATTAATCTTAAAGGGTAGTGGATTCAGAACTACTGCTTACCTGATAAGCTCGTAGATCATGACGAAAACATCTCTGTCTCCCTGCTGCTCTGCATCAGCTGTTTTCTCTGTCTAGCCTGTCTCCATCCGGTCTCCCTGGGCTGGCAGAGCCCCATCCATCTCTCAATTTCTTGCCCTGGGGATTTCTCTGATAAGCCTTCTTTAACCCTGGATTCCATCCTTGTTGGAGTTAATCCTCTGACATGCCCTGTTTAGCATCGTTCTTGCACTTATCACTTTATCATAATTGTTCCTGTATCAGTCTCAGATATTGGGGATTGTGCCTTTTTCGTTTCGGTACCCCTTCTGCCAAGGACAGTCCCTGCATAAGTTAGACACCCAGAGTGGTTTCTGGACCAGAATTTAAAGCATCACATTGAGTGATGAGCATAGCAAGACTGCTTATTTCTGTAAAGGCCGTCTTGCTCCGGTCTGCTCACCCATTACCATCTGCTTGGGTCTTCCTCACTTGGTCCTTGGGACTATGGCCATTTGAACCTCTTCTTATAAGCCTACCTTAATCTCTCTCTCTGACTGATGGAGAAATGGCTTCTCTGTGTACGTCCTCGCCTCAATTTATGTAGGAGAGACACTCAGGCTACTGGTAATAATGCTGTTTCACCCTACAGTCCTCTTGGAAGGCAGCCTTGACTGCACAGTTGCCAGGGCCTCTAACCACACAGCTCACAGCTCTTCTCCCTTTCGTGTCTTTCTTTCCCAGGAGAAACCTCACTGTGAGCCAAGCTCCTCTGCTCTCTTCCCCTCCACTGGCCTGGTCACTAAGATCGATAGACCATGACTTCAACCTTCATACAGGTGGTTGGTTTGTTTGGTTTAGGTGTCCTTTGTCCCTACCAACAATGAGGATTGCATTAGGCTACTCCTAAAATCCAGCAAACTTTTTTTTTTTTTTTTAATATCCAGAACTCCCATTGTGGACATTTCTGAAGACATGAGCTGTGGTATTAACTCACAGAACAAAAGCTTCTAAATATACACACCCATATTTTAAGTCTGTGCAATGGGGTTAAGGGTAGTTTTCCTTGTCATTAGATAACTTCCTTATTTAATAATGAGCATAGATTATTCTTATAATCTAAATAATAATAATACTCTTTGAAATAAAAACCAAAGCTATTTGTAATTGGGATTGTTTCATAACAAATATAGTCCAAAATCTCCCATATAAAACTATCAAGTCCAATGATAAAAGGTAATGTTCCCAAAGGGAAAGCATAAAACGCTGTTTTCTTAATGGAACTACTAGCTATAATTCTTTTGTTCTATCTTCAAATTAACTCAATTAGTCGCATTACAAATTTCAAAAGAGCTTTATATTTTTATACATACTAATAATGCCCACTTATTTAGTATAGAGCCACTTGTGAATTACCCATGTCATCTGCTTTCCAACTCCTTTGGGCTGTTTCCCTTTCCAGAAACTGGAGAGGGGAAGAAAAAGAACATAAAAATAAAATGATTTAATTCAGTTGTTTGTTATTTGTATTAAGTAATGTTTTGGAGAAACACCAGAACTACCTCCACATGCATGTTTCAAGGTTGCATGGCCTTCAAGGACAAGTTCTAACCAGGTTCCCAATTCTTGAAAAAAAGGAAAACCATTAATGCAAAATACAGTACTTTTCAAATGGTCTTTTAAAATTCACTACAAGCATTACAACAAAACTAAAGCTTATTGAACTAAAATGTTTCTTGACATTATAAGAAAATGCTAAAAATATGCATTTAAAAAGCCATGAATTACATATGTGTTTTGTAGAGGGAACAGGTACTGGAGGGTTTGTTTACTCTGAAGAGAATTAATTTACACTAATTTCCATTATTTAAAAATTAAGACAAAAATAATAAAACTTTTAGAAGTCTAATAAATATATAGAGAGACAACATTCTACATGTGATTCGGCCTCAAATTTGTTTCTGACTAAAACCTTGGGCATGTCACAATCTCTCACGGGTCTTAACTCACCTATAAAATGAAGAAAAGATGATTATTTGGTCCAAAGTGCTGGTTTGTTATAGCTCTAGAATTTTATGAGAGACTGTAGGTTCCACACAAACACCTATGTGGTCAGGCAGGTAACATATATGAGTGAAAAAGACCAGAGTGAGAAGAATTTCTTGAGAGTAAATCATTATCAATCTTATATTATTCCACACTTAATAGCAATAAAAATATTTCACTTTCCTCTTAGTTTTACTCTGAGAGAAACAGTAATAAATGGTCACCAATACTGATAAATAACAGTGGTGTGGAGCTATAGGGAGTGGTGGAGACTGTGGCAAACCAGAGAGGGTAAAGTACCAAGCTATTGTTACCATATGGGAATCAGGGTCTAATGTTGCTAGATGCCAACAGTTTGGATGTTTTTAGTGAAATCTAATTGTCAATGCAGGCAATCAATTAAGAACATTAAAAAAAACAAAAAAAAACCTTTTGGATCATTACCATTCTGGACAAATGAAACACACTGATGGATCATATACAGCTCGCAGGCTACCAGTTTACACTATTGGATCTACTTTGCTTCCCTCATGGTACTGGAATCAGCACATATTAAATAATTTGCTAATAATACCCCTTTAATGAAAGCTCTTACTATCATAACCCACAGAGTATTTACTGAGATTTTTTTTTTGAGCACAGGCTGTGCTCTGTGCTAGGACTTTCTGACATTTCATCTCCTTTGATCATCACAATAACCCTGAGAGATGTGTAGATATACTGTTACCCCAGTTTTACAGGATGAAGTCTCACAGAGACTAAATAACATGACCTAAGTCACACAACTCATTTTTTTAAGGAACTGAGTCTAAAGTATTGACATATAATTATTTACAATATAATACAGAATGAAAAAAGCCGGCTATAAAAAGTATATGATTTTTAAAATTGCTTTTTTACATTTTTAATGATTGCTTATTATTCTATTATGAAGATGTGGTATAATATACGTAAACAAGCCTTTGTTATTAAACACTTGAATTGCTAGTAAAATCATGCAGGGAAGTATTTTTTCAAAACCCTGACCTGACTTCATTCATTTGAAGTTATTAATTGAGGGCCTATACATAAGTCACTTTATTATATGCTATCCTCAAAGAAATGTCTGATTTGTAATTGTATCTTTGGTAAGCATATATATATATATATATATATATATATATATATACACACACACACAATTTTTAAGATATTTAAGCATTTGCATCTGAAACACAGATCAAGCCAAATTATATCCTTGGTCTCTTGGGTGGAAGAAAGCTAGGTTTCATCCAGACAGCTCAGTGTAGAGAATTGCACAATGGATTACAGTGGTCTTCTCAGCTAGAAACTTTAGGAGATATATTGAGCCTTACATACAGAACTTTGAGAGCTACCCCTACCAGCAGGATGTACTTTGGAGTTTCTTTGTCATCTGTATAGATGACAAAAAGTGGTTCCACATCTTTTCTCAATTTTCCACTTGTCAAAGCAGTAGAATCCCAAACTCCACAATTTCAAAATAATAGCTGCCAGACTGCAGACACAGAAAGATATAACCACATTGGAGGAAACGGACCAAGATGATGAGGCAACTTGAAAACATATAATTTTTATCATTCAGTCTAGAACACTTGAGAGTAAAAGACAGGAGTTCTTCATAATCACATTGGGATGGTAGGTTTGTACACAAAGACTATCCCTGGTAACCTGGGACATACAGTCACCCTACTATGAAGAACAGTTGTAGAAACTGGAGATGTTGAGCATGGAAAAGAGAAGATGGGGATGGAGTTTGGGGGGACATGCTAGCTGCCTTAGGTATCTGAAAACTCCATGAAGGACTGGTTTGGTATGATCCTGATTCTAGCCCTTGGAGTGACTGGACTGAGCTGAAGAGGCTTTACCATCTGACATAATGGTCATGAGTTTGGTTGTTGAACAGTTCTGGATTCAGTCCCACATGATGCTGACCAGGTGTGTGGCCATAAGCAAGTCTCTTAAATTATTATAAAAGGGGAATAGAGTTGTAATGACATACTGAGGTAAAACAGAAAAGCAAGTCACCCAGAGTAGGGGCTCAATAAATGTTAGTGTGTGCTCTGTAACTGTTGCTGAAAACAGTCAAGCATAGGACAGACCACCAGTCGGGCAATGTTTTGGGGTCTTTTAGGGATTAACTAAATGGATGGTTGGAGCCAAACTTTTTTGACTAACTTAACTTTTATTCTTAGAAATAGAAAAAATTAATTAGTAATATTTTCCAGGTACAAGATAAAGTGGTTTTATGTAAAATCTTATTTTAAAGATGTATACTCTTAAATAATGTATTATATTTTAATATATTTAACATTCATCATAAAATGACATTTGCCTGTCAAGCTGTACATGCTGTTTATTTTTAACTATGCCAAAAAGTGTTAATATGCTAGAAAAAATTCTAAAATGGCATATTGCTTGATTTTGAGATTGCATCTGTAAATATAGACTAGAAATTAAAAAACAAGTAAAATTTCATGACCTGATATTTGAAATCCTTTCATTTTGCTTTCATTAAACCCAATTAGTCTATTTTAAAATTGGTCATAATTTGCTTTTCAAATAAGATAAAGAGGTTTTAACTTCTTACTAAAATGTATTTTAGGTTACTTTTTAATCACAGTAAATTAAAAAACCCCTAAATTCAATATAATCCTCTATACAGTATATTTTCTCTTCTTAACATTGATTTTTAAAGAAGTACTAGAGAACCCGATGTTTTAAAAGCATTTTGTCCAAGGAAACAGGACTTCTGCTACTGAACATCTTGAAGGGCAAATTTACAAAATTATTACTTTTTATGCTCTTCATTACATCTTCTTGCATTTCAGCACTGTAGTTATCAATGCTTCCCTCTGTTTAACCCAGTAGTTCCCAAACTCTGGCTGCATAATAGAATCACCTGGGAAGTTTTTAAAAATCCTGAAGCCCAGGCCGCAGCCTCTACCACAATGCCTGGGGGTGGGAGCCTGGGGCCAGTATGTTTTAAAGTTCCCTGGGTAACTCCAATGTGCAGCAAAGTTTGGGAAATATGGACTTATCCCATGGTCCATTATGGAAATAGTCATGACTAGGATCAAAAAAGCCATTAAAACTAGGTAACAGTCCCAAAACCATCAGTGGTGTTCAGCTAAATAATAACATAGTAAAAAAGAAAAAAAAAAATTGAGTGGGTTAATAGCACACTCATCTGATCCTCCAGCTGTGCAAGAGGCAAGCAAGATGCTTCTTTTTAAAAGGGAAAATGTTTATAGTGACTAAAGCACAGAAAAAAAGGAAATGGAAGCAAACACTATTATTTCTAGTGAGATGAATCTCCAGGGTACTCTTCACAAAGCCTTGGGTGTTTATAAACCAGTTGGGATTTAAGGGCACTTTTCAACTCTGAAGATTTCTATTTAAACCAAATTTATAGGGAGAGGCAGGAATAGCTCTTCACAGAATTGTTTCTGTTGCTACTGAGTCAATAGTACCATCTTGCATTGCTCTTTATAATTGTTAAAGTGCTTTCATGTTTCCAAGCTCATCTGAACATCCAAAACTGGGGAAGAATCGTTAACAGTCACAATCCTGTTGAGGAAAATGAAGCCTGAAGGTATTAAAAGCTGGCACAAGACAGAATTGGGACCAAACCCCAGGTCTGACTTCTAGGCAAATCCTCTTCTGACGTCACATCACCTTTCCCTAAACCTCAAGAGATCTTTAAGCCTCAGCACCCTCTTCTCCAGAGGTGATTTCCCCCTAAAAAAGCACTCTTCACTATTTCTCCCTTATATATCTGAGGTGTTGAGGGTGGAAGGAGGTCAGGCAGTGCATGCACCATGAAGAGGTATATGGTAAAAAAAGGGCCAAGAATGTGGAGCTTCAAGGAGGAATCCACAGGAATGGGAAGAGAACACGAACAGAAAATGTGGTCAGGGCAGTGGAAAGAGGGCAGGTGACAACCATGTGAGGCCAGAGTTGTTAGGAGCAAATAGCGAGCCATTTAATATGTGTTCTTTTTAAAACTCTGGTATTTACCTGTTTTTTGAGGAGAGGAGGGATGATGTGGGCACAGTGGTGATTTAGGAAGATTTTGGGTTACGTGTTGGATAGATTGATGATGGGAAAGAAAAGAGGACAGGGGTGTGGACAACACAGTTAAGAAACCTAAGTGTGTGGGCTTAAGGCAAAGAGGGAATAGACAAGGGTAATAACAGTGAAAATCAAGAAACTGACGAAAGTACTTGAAACCAAGGAAAAAGTATTTGTAGCAAAACAGGAAATGTAGTTGACAGTATTTCAACAAGACATCTACTTTTGGATCTGATGGCTATTTGTGTGTAGGATGACAGAACATTTAATTAGGTGATCCCTAATTGGTTGAGTGACTGGATTAAAAGGGCATTAATATCAACCTGGTAGTGGTTTTGAAAAGTAAGGCAAAGGGTTATTGGCAGATCCGTCTTGTTTACATCTTTCAGTTTTGTTGTGAAACAGTGGTTTCCATAAAGGAATAGAAGGAAAGCTAATCACTGTCTTGGGCAGCATTAAGCTGAGAAGGGTTAAGAATAAACTAGATGATAAAATTAGGAGTCAAAGTGGTATGAATGGACTAAAGCAACAGTTTAATAGAGATAGATGTAAAATCATGTTCTTTGGACCAAAAACCAGTAATAGAAGTATAAGGTGAGGCAGATATCTGCTAAAATGTGTGAAAAAAATATAGGTTTAGTTGACAGTGAGAGGTAGAATGGGAAAGGTACGTTCTAGTCAGACAAACCACATCTTGAATCCTTGTCCTGAGAAAAATGTAAAAGGTTTGGAATAAATACAATGAGGAATGACCCTTAAAAGAATAAGGGACAAATTAAAGGTTGGTTTGAGCATCAGTGAGGAAAACCAGGAAATGAGTGTGAACTGTGGTCACCAGCAAGACTATGAGTATACTCTGAAGCTGAGGACAGGAAGGAAGTAGAGGTGGTTCAGGATTAGGAACCAAGGTGTGAAATGTCAAGGAGGCAAAGCCATCTCGGTCAATGACAGAGCAGGAGTGAGGTAGCCAACTGGAGTACCTTCATTAGGATGGAGCCAGGAAAATTAGTAGCTAAAAAAGACCGGGAGACGATGAAAGAATCAATAGACCAACAACCAGACTTGGTATAAAAAATAAAATTAGCAGGTGTAAAGAGCTCTCACAAAGCAAAAAAAAAAAAAAAAAAAAAAAAGGATAGTTTGCAGAAGGTGCACTTATAGTCTTAGAGACTCAACAGCTGAAAAATTACCATCTTCTATTTGGGACCATGTTGCTGAATAACATCGAGTAAAAATGTAGTACTGTGATTCATTTGGGAAACTGCACACAGGCTAAAGCAAATTAGGAAAGTACCTAGGTTCTGCGAGTTGACTGTAAAAATGACGCCAGCCTTATGTCATCTGGATCAAGCATAAAGGTAAAACATATAAAGAAATAAGGGGTCCACAAGACTCTTCAGTAGCTTGAAGCTTCTAGAAGAAAGCTTTGGGGCCACAAAAGCAGCAGAAAAAGCTAAGCTGGAATGGAATGCATCTGAAAAAGGCAATAGCTTCCTAACTGGTTTTCTAACTTCCAACTTCTCGCTCTGTGTTGAACAGCCAATGATCCTTTCAAAGGTCAGACTCATTGCCACTCTGCTCAAAAACCTCCACTGGCTTCCCATCTCAGTCAGCCTAAGAGTCAAAGTTCTTGCCAAGGCTTATAGGGTTGGGCAAAGCCTCCCATTGCATCTCTCAGCCTATACCCTACCACTCTCCCACTGGTTCACTCCACTCCAGCTACACTTGCTGTTCCTCAAAGTTGCCAAGCACCAGCTACTGGAACCTCTCGCTGGAAGGCTATTCCATACAACCAGGAAGTTGGCTCTTTCACTTCCTTCAGGTCTCTGCTCAAATGTCACCTCATTTGAGAGGGTTCCCTGACCACACTATGTAACATGGCATCATCCCTTACCACCTCATATAGGTCTGTCTCTCCCACCCACTACAACTTAAACTCCCGCACAGGAAGGACCTTGCTTGGTTTTCCCAAGTCTAGAACCGTATGCATTTCCCATGACAGGTACCAAATATCTGTTGAGTGAATGAATAAATGGAAAGCAGGATATGTAGATAAAGGGCAGGAAAGCAGTTATCAGTCAGACATTTTGGGGACCAGGAAAGGGGAGACAGACACTAGCGTAGTGTTCTTAAGCAGTTGAGTCCTGGACTCAGGAAACGTGGTGTGGCTTCACTGTCACAATTCACTCTCTCCACCACCACACTTCAGTTGTTGGGACCTACTTCCCATCCCAAGTCTGTAACAGTGAGAAAGTGAAAGAGTTTAGATACTACAGACTACCCTTCTTGGAGGATTTGAAGCCAACTGAAAGAGCAGGCTTATGGTTAAAAGATTTAGAATCCTAGATAAATCAAAAACAGCCTAAAGTTGAATTTCTAACCTCGGATAACACAGGTGTCCCTGAGTTCACATTTTAAATATTTTTGCATTTGTCTCAAGCTACTCACTAAGGTTATGCCTCAGACTAAATATTTATGATTTCAAAAGCAGCCTTACAGGAAAAAAAGAGTCTAAAAATATTATCTTCACTAAGATAAATGTTACCTTAAAGATTATAAAAATCAGCAAGCATCTTATTTTTACAGACTGGGAGGCTGGCTATTCACAAACCACAAACATTAATGTAAAATGGTATTAAAACAGTAGTGAAATAATGGCTGTAATTTTCTTATTTTAAAAATTATTAAAGCCTAATGTGCAATAGGGTTACTCCCTTAGGCTAAATATTAAAACATTAAGAATTTTCACCAAGGGAAATACAGCTGGAGGACCAAATAATTCTTCAACAAATATAAAACACCCTATTCTTTAGTTTCACAAATTTCAAGAAAAATGCTATTATCTCATTAGTGTGATAAATTTTCATTACAAATTATTTAGGAAATAAAGCGATGACTTTTTAGATTAATACTATGAAACTTTTTCCTGCTCATTTGGTATCTTCTGAACCTGACAGGTTTGTCAAATGAATGAATAACTCTGGCTATTAGTACTAATACATACCCGTTCAAAATGCATCAACCTTATAAAAATTCCTTCCTTTTTGCAAAGAGCACTCCATGCATATACACATAACTCCTGTCATATACAAAGTCTAACTATGTGTCTAACAAGAAATGGTAACAGTAGGTTTTCAGATAGCCTAACTTTACAATTATGAATATTAGAAAAGAGCTATTGTCATATGAATTTTTAAGAAATGTTTGGAAAAAATTTTAAGAAACATTGTTTTCTGTTCAGAATTCAAAGTCAGTTTTGTTATATCCACTAACAGTTTCTGAATTACGCAGTTTTTGAATATTATATAGATCTAGCACAAGAAAAAAGAAAAATAGGAAAATATTTACTTTTTAAAGTACAGTGATTTAAATTTAATGTATAAAGTCAACAGAATAATTGTTACTTCTGCCAGATGGTATTTTACATTTTGATAAAAAGATATATTCTTAATCATATATGTCAAGAAAAAGGGACAAGTTGTTAAACACTTCCAATTTGTCATTTAATTAAAAGGCACTACTGATACTGCCATAAATTTTTTTTGGTGATGTGGCCTAAGTATCCTTGGTGTCAATAAAATTTAATTTTCTCAAGTAAAAAAAAAAAAACCACTATGAAACTTTGAATAAACATACCGATCTTAAAAGTATTGAATAACGAAAACTTCTACCCAAAATATGCTATTAAAAACACCATTCTGGGATTTCCCTGGAGGTCCAGTGGTTAAGACTCCGCACATCCACCGCAGGGGACGCAGGTTCGACCCCTGGTCAGGGAACTAAGATCTCACATGCTGCGTGGCACGGCCAAAAAAAAAAAAAAAAATCTACTTAGTTTATCTTTCACTCTTCAGGTAGAGGAGGTCTGATTATAAGGAAAGCATGGATTATACATCTTAATCGGTGATTCTTTGCCTCAGTCTCTTCATAACCCAGGAAGGTTATGAAGAATCTTTCAGATCATCTCTGATGCATTTGATGCCAGAAAAGAACAACAACAAAGGAACACTTAAAATTTAAGCTTTTGGGGCTTCCCTGGTGGCGCAGCGGTTGAGAATCTGCCTGCCAATGCAGGGAACACGGGTTCGAGCCCTGGTCCGGGAAGATCCCACATGCCACGGAGCAACTAGGCCCGTGAGCCACAATTACTGAGCTTGCGCGTCTGGAGCTTGTGCTCCGCAACAAGAGAGGCCGCGATAGTGAGAGGCCCGCGCACCGCAATGAAGAGTGGCCCCCGCTTGCCGCAACTGGAGAAAGCCCTCGCACAGAAACGAAGACCCAGCACAGCCATAAGTAAATAAATAAATAAATAAAATTAAAAAAAAAAAAATTTAAGCTTTTTAGGCACTGGGCCCTGACTCAGGTTATCAAGATGCTAGTACTACAGTAAAACCCAATAGCTACCAGCTTGGGGTTCTTGAGAAGGTCAGCCTTGGTGTAAATTCCTCACCATGTGACCAAGAGCAAGTTAGTTAAAGTCTCTAAGCCTCAGTCTCTCCCTATGTAAAATGGCAGCAGCAGTACAGAGTGTTGTTAACAATATTTACATAATCCACATAAAGTGCTCAGCATATATCAGGTACTCCCCATTGATATTAACTTATGATACGACAAGATTCCTTTTAATAGGTAAGGAGAGAGTGTCTGTATTTAATTACCTAAAAAGTAATTCGGAAGTTATGTGGTCCTTGTAACTCTGATTTAATTAAGAGAATTCTTAGGGAACTTACCGCATTGAACACCCCACCCAGATTTGGGTGGTACTGATTTGGAAACTAGTTTTCCTAGGACACAGTGCTGGTTAAGAAAGTTGTGCAAAGACTGATACCGTATAAACACATATTCATATTTCTTCCTTTAATTTCCTACTTTGGAATCATTAATATTATCGTGTTCAATAATGACACTGAATTCAGAGAATAGAGATTAAACATGCCTACATTTAGTATATTCATCTGCAAGCTGAAGTATTTTTCTAACAAATAGGGAAAATGTTAAAGAAGTAGTTAAGACAGAAAGTACAAAAATAAGCTATCGAGAGTTTAAGAGACAAAATCATCTATCTATTGAAAGGAAGTTACATTATAAGGATAAAGATCATTTCCTTTTTGACATGTACTGATAAGAGAAGTACAGGAATACAACCATGACTCCCATTACAGCATGAAACATTCTTTATGGTATTTTTATAATGCTTATTCTAAAATAAAGACAATTTTTCAAGGATCTTTCAAAGATTGTTTTTAGTTCGGTGGTATAATTATGCTATTAAAAGGTATTTTTGGTCTACAAATGAGTGTAACAGTAATTTAAAAAGATACAGGTTGATATGGGGTTTGGACGTCAGAGTCTTAAGAGTGCAGTTCGTTAAAAGAACAAAGGCAGCTGTAACATGACAGGAGCTCTCTAAAGACACAGGGAAGAAAAAATGTCAATAAGCAGAAACTTACAGAAACTTCCCTTTCTTATTCAGTTAATTTTACAAAGGGACTTAATTCAAAATTCAATCTTAATACATAATATATAAAATCAAACTTGACAAAGTAGAAAACATCTCTCATGTCATAAATATGGTACTTGTATATACTCATTAACTGAATAATTTTTACTGATGGAAAAATATGGTATTAATAATCATTTAAAGTTTTCTCAGTATTT
This sequence comes from Balaenoptera ricei, assembly GCF_028023285.1. NCBI lineage: Eukaryota > Metazoa > Chordata > Mammalia > Artiodactyla > Balaenopteridae > Balaenoptera > Balaenoptera ricei. The sequence continues at coordinate 76,036,388 of NC_082648.1, forward strand.
CAACAAAGTTGCTAACTTATGTTAATAATTTATTATAAAAACCAGCTGAGGGCAATCTGATTAATTTTGTTACCATAACGTTCAGATAACTGCTATTGACAACTTTGCATTAGTTAATGAAAAAATAAGGTCTTATATTTAATGTGAAAAACTAATCTTTTCTAAAACCCAAACATTACTCTCCCCTGGGACTGCAAAAATTATCTCTTGTGCTACAAAGATTGAAGACAGTGGGTAGGAGAGTAGGGACAATATACCCACTTTCATTCTAGGGGCAAGATCATGCATATTAGAACACTGATTCACTGCAACACAGCCATAACATTTCAAGTACATTACAGAATCTTCATCAATTAGACTTTTTAAATTTCAAGTAGAAAAAAAAAATTCCCAAATATGATGTTCGAATCAATTTAAATATTCAAAAAGTTCAGTCCCCATTCAGAAACAGATAAACAGTATATTTATTAAATGAGTTAAGACAAATAAACTTTACAAATAGACAAATAATAAAAGGCTCAGTGGCTAAAATAGATGGTAAGCATCATTGAAAGAAATCAACACCATCACGGTATCTCAGTTGGCTTACACGTGTAAAAAGAAATTTTCAAAGAGCAATTTCACAGAAATGAAGCCAGTTTTTTTTTTTTTTGCTTATAAACAAATCACCATTTCTTAGTTCAAAACTGACATCTGTTATGAAAATTACCATATCACATATTTATAAGATGACAAGGAGTAACTCATCTTCAAAGTGCAAGTAAGTCTATTTACAACCACAAAAAAGGCAATGATGAGGAGAAAAAGGTTTTTAAAAAATATACAAAGATTAAAAACATTTGGGATGCAAAATTAAACAATTTTTTGGTTAGAGGATAAAAGAGAAAACGTGATTGAATTACAGATGCTGATTTCAGCTATACATACTATATAATGGGATCCAAGATCTTTAACAGCTTGTTTGCATTTTTTTCTACTCACATAATGCTCTGGAAATTTCTGGTAGAAATTACAGTGTCTCAAAGAGAGAAATACACACTAAGCATGTCTTGCTACTACTTCATGGATGTCATAAGACCCGTTTATGGATTAGAGTTGGTGTAAAAAGCCATTGCCTTGAGTTGAAAAATGAATACTGTAAAAGCTCAATACAAATCCTCCAAAGCACATGCACTTCTAAATCTTTTGGTAATTACATTCATGTTTAAGCATAACCAAAATAAAAAAGAAAACTGAAAACATTTCCCTTTTCTCTATTCCCTATGCCTTGTAGGCTCTCCAGTTGATAGGGTAAATTTTTAGAGCTGAAAGGGTTCTTCAAGATAGTCTAGTCCACCACCCTCATTTAGGGTAAATTATTTCCCCAAGGTCATGCAGCACGTTAATGGCAAAATCAAGACTAGAAACCAGGTCCTGACTCCTAGCCTCATATGCTTTCCAGCATATCATGCTACCTCTTTTTACAGTATGATTTGCTATAAATACCTGATGAATAATGTACAGTTACAAATGCTGACAGAGACAATGTTTTTCTAAGTCTTGCAGAGGCTAACTGCAAAGGACTGATGGAGAGAAAAAGATTCTCCCCCACCCACCAAAAATATCAAGCACCATCAACTAAATGTTTCTTTGCTGGGTCAGCACTCTCAGATGTTGTAGTAGTCCTCGTAAACTTTATGTCAGCCTGAGGATTGTATATCTGATGCAATCTGGGCCCTAACACAATGCCAGTTCCTAAAAGGTAAAGACAGGCAAAAAGGGGGAGAAGGTAGACAAAAGAAAAAAAGACTTAAAGACTCCAACTGGCTTAGAGATGGGCATTCCAGCATATGGTTAATTATTACATCTAAATATGTATATTTTTAGGACCTTTCCCACCTTTTCACATAATCTCATTTTACCTAATTTGTTATTTGGCCACTTAAGAATGAAAACAAATGTATCAAAGACAATGGTGGTCATTATTTTTTTTAAACTGTGAGACTATTTTAGACAAACTAAACTCTATGAAGAACATGTCAAACTGCAATGATTTCCTTAATTTGGTTCTATTAGACTGCCACCAAGGAATTAAAGGGGGTACTTCATGGGGCTGTTACCATCTTGAAATTTATTCCAATTGTGGTTAAAGAGAACAGACCGATGCACCATATATGTAGAATTGAGTAAAGAAGCTGAAATTTCTTTTTAAAAAAACATTGCTGTGTATTTATTTAATAAAAGGGCATATTTATTTATTTAATAAAAGGGCATATTTATTTATGTTTACAAACAAGTTTCAAAAACAAAAGGAAAACATGTATGCTTCTACTTATTAACCTTTTTCAAAATGCCAACAGCCCTCATGCTGTATGAAGGTTTCTAAGGATTTATTAAAAAAATCAATACAGTTCACTCACAGTTCACCAAGACATCACTGAACTAACATGTTTAGACAAAAACAAAAAGGACTAAAGTTTTCTTGTAGTTTGATAGTTTGATTTAATTTGATTTGCCTGAAATAACAAAAGCATTTCAAGCATCTTTCATTATGTAGTTGATGTCCTGCATTAAACAATCTACTAAATTCTGAACAAAGGTTATTAGCAAGTTTTCAAAAATTTTAAAAATTAAACAGTTGTTTCAAAACCATTAAGTAGTAAATGTATTTAAGAAACTAATTAGGACAGATGCCATAACTTCATTAGAACACCACTGCTCATGTTTTTTTGTTTTGTTTTGTTTGTTTTTTGTTGTTTTTTTAAACAAAGCATTAGTGTTATCTATTTGGCTATTAGTATTAGCAATTTATCTACAATATTTAACAAGGTAAATTGTAGGCAAAAATTTAGTACAGTTTCAATAGAAACACCCCCCCCTTTTTTTCCTGAAAATACAGCAGTATTTGAAGGACTAATTTTTCTCTGCATCAGTTATAAGGAAGCTTCCCATCTATGAACAGGAACAAAAAAAGTATCTACAAACCTTGTAAACAGATCTGTATCATTTATAAACATAAATAATCCAAATTATTAACAGCCAACAGCAGAAATTAAAGCATCAATTCAATGATCCAGGGCTCTTTGCTTGCTTGCCCAGCTTTACTCCTCCCTCTCTCCCACCAAGGACTGAGATAAACTAAAGCTTTGCTAATACACTGTTCAGGACCATTCTTAGGTTCTACTGATGATCCACAGGTCAACTTAAGTTGAGTTACTGTTTCTGTCAGTTCATTTCTCCCACCCCCCAAAAAGCACCCTCAGTCTGGCAGAAAGCTTTGCTTTTTTTTTTTTTAAAAAAATAAATCTACATTCGTACAAGTGTGTCTTCTGTTGAAGTCCAAAGACAAGAATACTATCTTGTCCGTCACAATATGTGAAAAGACCCAGTTTCAATTTGTTTCTTTACAATGCAGCTAGTGTGCTAACATTCAGCTTACAATCAGAGTGATGTTTCCAAACTATGTAGTGGGCTTCCTGGGGATGAAGAGGTAGCAGACTTGTTCATTTCTATTGTAAGGTAAATCCCGCTGTCAACAGCATTGTTATTTTTGTTGGGAGAGGGTGGAGGACTGGAGTTACGTTTTGTAGGAGCATCATCTTCAGCATCAGTGTCATCAATAAGGGGGATGTGAGGCTCTGAATCTTCTATCCTAAACTCAGGATGTGTCATAAAGTTGTGAATTGAACTTCTTGATTCCGGTTTTTCTAACCCTTCATATAAAGAACTACGAAATGCATTCACCACTCGAATCTGTAAACATCAGAAAACACAGAAAGATATCAGTACGCCACTAGCTTAATTTAAAAATGGTTCATTTATGAGTTTGAATCCACAAACAGCTAGGTATGAGTGAATCATATTTGCATGTAATGCAGTGGAACTTGCAATACACTGTAAAAAAAAATGAATATTTTAGTAGGACGCTACAGACCAACAAAACCACATACTCTAAGAATTAAGAGGTGTAGAATTCAAAGTAATACTAAGAAAATCTCATTTTCACTGGCTAAGAATTTAATAGCCATTTTATAGGATTTTTTTCCCTAAAAAAACAAAATCAACAGAAAACAAACATAAAAGTAACCATACACAGCTTCAGCTAATTTTTTTAAATGAAAGAAATTATAATTTTTGAAAACAATTCAAATAAGTTAAACAAAGTCAAGCACAGAGGGTTACTATTAATCATGCTAGGAATCAGGGTGTCACCGACTATGAAAAAGCCAAGCAAATATAAGCTGAATGTCACAATGAACTCACATCTACCCCACTATGCCCTTAATTAAAAAATAAAAAGACAAAACCCAAATAAATATCTATAAAATGCCATTAAACAGCTATAAATATTTGAGTATATGCCATTTGTCAGTCAAGGTTAGTGTTTTTCTCTATAATAATAAAACAAATAAATTTACATACTACACTTCATTGGAAAGAACAGATTTAAAACAAAACAACACAAAACAAAAAGCCCTCTGGGATCCTTCTGTGAAAAATTTCCCCAGGAGAAGACACAAAGTCTTCTAGCATTTTCACCCTTAAACATATAGCTCAACAATTCACCTTCCTTCTCAGAAGTATGCTGTATGGATGAAGACAGGTTAATGAATAATCGACTCAAATACATTCCCGCACATACTGACATTAGGTCTCATTAACCCAGTGCCGTGAAGAGTTAAAAAAAAAAAAAAAAAGACAAAATCCAAATAGTTGAGCATCTAGTATACATCAATTCAAATAGTGTTTGCTTTTGCTTTCTAACGAATCCTGTTTAGCAATGAAGACATCATTTACTCATAATGTTAAGAGAAGTAACTGATACTGATATTCCAAAAAAAAGATCACTAAAGTTATCTCATAAGTCACTAAATTCACCTCATAAGACAATGGCATGGAAAAAATTAATTTCTTCACAGGGATATTTGAATTTATTTTTTTGAAAATGCAGCAGTTTATGCCCACTTTTTACTGTATATATTTAAGGCATACAAGACTATTTGATATACATCTACACTATGAAATAATCACTACAATCAAGTTAATTAACATATTCACTACCTCACACAGTTATCATTTGTGTGTGTTGAGAACACTTGGGATTGTACCCTCCTAGCAAATTTCAAGTATACAATACAGTACAGTATTTTACCTGTAGTCACCATGCTATACGTTAGATCTCCAGAACTTATTCAGCTTGTATTACTGAAACGTTGTACCCTTTGACCAACATCTCCCAATTCCCCCTCCCTCTAGCCCCTGGTAACCACCATTCTACTCTGCTGGTATGAGTCTGACTATTCCAGATCCCCACTTCTAAGAATTTATCCAAAGGAATTGAAATCAAGATCTTGGAGCGATTCCTGCACTCCTATGTTCACTGCTGTCAGTGGCCAGTAGGCATAGAGAATACAAACTGGAGCACCAGCCAGCAAGTCTGGTGAGTGATGAGAGCTGCTCAAGATGACTCTAAAGTTGTTGCTTATTTGAATTGGTTGCTGGTATTGCTAATGGAGCTAGAGAAGCAGTTGAGATCTGTTTTGTTTTGACCAGTCTGGGTAGAGGGGAGTAGTGAAGAATCAAGGGGAAAATAAAAATCAATTTTTGAAACATGTTAAATTTGGGGAGCTGCAGAACATCCAAGTGAAAATATCCAGAGCTCAGAAGAAAGGTATGGGTTTAAGTTAGAGATCTGGGAGTCAGCAAAGCTCTAGGAGGGCAAGCGTAAAGAGTTATAAGCAGGTGAGTGCAGTGAGTATATTTGTATAAACGATTACACTCACACCTGTGGCAGGTGAAATTAGATTCCTTTTTACCAAAGCTTTCCAGTTTTGCTAAGATTATTTTTCGTATCTGACAAAATGTATTAAGTTATCCTAGAACATCGAAGCTTGAAAGGATATTCGAGATAGTTTATTTCAACCACTTTACAAATAATGAAACTGAGCAACTGAGGACAGGTGGCTGCCTTGCTGGGTCACTACAAATTAGTGCCAGAATGTCTTAGAACCAAGCTTTCTGTACTCCCAACTCCAGGTTCTTTCAAGTCAATAAAAGAAGAGAACGTATGGACATCAGCTTTATAACTAACCTCAGTAGAAGAAGATACTTCCTAAGATTTAGGTCAGCACATTACAAGGACAGCTTAGAAATACTGCAAAGCAATACAATTTTCAATAAACAGTTCTCACATTAGGCACACACAATAACATCTAGATTAACTAGGGGCCACTGAGCCAGATTTGTTTTACTTTCTACTCATAAATAAGAAAGCACTCTCGATCTAAGGCGTGACACTGACCTAGTTTATACTTGCCCTCACCTGTTACCTTCTATAGGTAAAATTCTCACAGTACTGTAGTAATTCTGAGTAATTAAAAAGTGCCAACTGTGTGCATTATACTGTAGGTAGATAGAAAACTATTTTAATACCACAAAGAAATCAGTTTAAGCAGAAAATGATTACCCATCTTTGACAATCCAAACCTTACTGTTTATCTAGTCTTTTAACTCAATTCTTTTAATAGCTATTAAGACCTACTATGCACAAAACTATAGCTCCTAAAATTATTAGAATTAAGAAAAATTCAACAATCCCTATGTCAAGGAAATTTTTTAAACAGTAAATTATTGAGGAAAAAAAATCAGAGGCAGGGCTTCCCTGGTGGCGCAGTGGTTGAGAATCTGCCTGCCAATGCAGGGGACACGGGTTCGAGCCCTGGTCTGGGAAGATCCCACATGCCGCGGAGCAACTAGGCCCGTGAGCCACAATTACTGAGCCTGCGCGTCTGGAGCCTGTGCTCCGCAACAAGAGAGGCCGCGACAGTGAGAGGCCTGCGCACCGCGATGAAGAGTGGCCCCCGCTCACCGCAACTAGAGAAAGCCCTCGCACAGAAACGAAGACCCAACATAGCAAGCAATCAATCAATCAATAAAAAAAAAAAGACTCCTCATTTCCTCCTCTTCCCCTTTAAAAAAAAAAAAAAAAAAAATCAGAGGCATGAATGAGGCACATATGGCAAACAAAAAATTGAAATGATTATTATGATCATAAAGTAATTTTAGGAAACTGAATATGTAAGCATTACATTAAACTTTAAGTAACAAATCAAATTAAGATCATGTACCCTGCTAAACCACCCATTTTCTTAAATATAATCCTAACTTTTGATGGTAGAAAATATTACTGCCCAAAACACTGTATGTAAGGAGACGGCTCTAAACTATGAGGCTACTTAATCAGTAGCTGATCTATCTTACCTTCTACGACAGACTGCCCATTTCTGAAATTTGTATTCATCACTACCTTTATTATGTGCACCATAAAGAATTTCAATGGTAAAGTAAAAGATACTTTGCAAAAGGGAATAAAATTCGAGGTTGCTTTTCAAAGCTGTGTACTTGCATATCAAATTTTCTCAAAGTGAGACTCACCTGTGTAATATGTAATGTTTTAATTACCTGGAATAGGGGTTGGAAAACATTTTCTGTAAAGGGCCAGATAGCAAATATTTTAGGTTTAGTGAGCCATACGGTCCCTGATGCAGCTACTCAACTCTGCCTTTGTAGTGTAAAACTACCAGACAGTAATTAAATGAATGAGCATGGCTATGTTCCAGTTAAAAACAGGCAACAGGCCAGATATGGCCCACAGGCTATGGTTTGCCAATCCTTTATCTGGAAGGCCAAATTTTCTCTCAATCTCTCCTTTCCGGGAAGGCGTAACTATTGATTTAGCAAAAGAATTTACTAACCGTGAAGACTGATATTAGAAGGATACACTTTATAAAGAAAAACTATAGAAAGTTTCCTCTTCAGATTTTTAAAAGATCTGACTAATAAGTGAGGGAAAAAAGATGCCCTCTCCAGAGATGTTACAAGCCTAGTATATGACAAAGTTGAAATGGATATCATTTCTTCATTTAGCACAGCAAAGACTCCAGATGGTTACCAGAGAGGATAGTGGGGGAGGGGGGAGGGATAAATTAGGAGGTTGGGATTAACATATACACACGGCTATATATAAAATAGAAAACCATAAGGACCTACTGTATAGCACAGGGAACTCTATTCAATATCATATAATAACCTATAATGGAAAAGAATCTGAAAAAGAATATATATATGTATAACTGAATCACTTTGCTGTACACTTGAATTAACACAACATTGTAAATTAACTATACTTCAGTAAAAAAAAAAAAAGGTTAAAAAAAAAGTCAAAGAAGTTTGACAAACACAGATATTTCTAAGATTATTCTATATTAGGGCAGGAAAGCAATGAGGAATTTACACCTTTCATTAAATGTATTAACACCATTACCCTCAATACATGTGCCCAGCAACTCACAGGTTTCATATATAGTTGTGCATCAGAAAAGAGCACAGAGCACATCACCTGAAGCAGGTGTGGGTGGCTATGTCTTCAGAGTTTGTGCTTGATTTGATATTTAATATAAAGCCTGGAATACAATTATACAGAGAAATACAATAAATATGATACACCTAAGGTCATGTGATACCACTCCAAGTGAAAGAAGTCAATTACTTAAAATTTTCTGAAGTAAAAATAAACAGAATATATACCACCTAGGAGATAAACTTGTCAAAAAAAGTTTAACATAAAGCTAATCAAGAGGAAACAACCAAATCCAGAATGCAGGACACTTTATAAGACAATTTGCCTGGATTTTTTTAAAAAGTCAATATTACAAAAAATAAAGGTAGAGAAAATGGATCCAGGTTAAAGGAGACTGAAGAGTCATAACACACGTGATTGAATGTCTTTCCTTTGATCCTGGATCAAAAAAGCTATAAAGGACATTTTTGGGGCAACTGGAGAAATCTGAATATGGACTGTATATTAGATAAAATGGTATCAAAGATAGATTTCTTGGACGTGATTATATAGTATGATTATATAGGAGAGCACATAGTGAAGTATTTAGAGATGGCATTTATGATATCTGCTACTTACTTTCAAATGGCTCAAAAAAAAGTATATATTAATATTATATAGATAAAGCAGACATCATAAAATATTAGGAAGTGGTAAATCCAGGTGAAGATTATTCATGTATTAATCTTTCAACTTGTCTGTCAGTTTGAAATTTTTCAAATTTAAAGTTTTGAGGGGAGGGATTAAGTCTCAGTTTGGCTCCTTCCTGTGGGATATAAACAGATGCTTACTTTCCATTCTAGCCTCATCAACTCCTTACATTCCATTACTCTTTTAGTATCAAACTATGTCAGCTGAGGTCTGCTTTCCTCAACCGCCAAATTCTGTCAGGTCAGCTTGGGAATCATTTCCTTTTGGTAATTTTTCCTGACTTCTCAGGGTGGGTGAAGGACCCTGTTATAACATTCTCTGTTTCATTACCATGTAGAAATCCCCAACTCCTTGTTTGCTTCCCTTACTAGATGACAAGATCTGGAGGTTCTAGCAGCCTTGGCATATGGTAGGCCTTCCACTGTTTATGAAATACAACTAAATGAACACTAATAGTAGGAGATGAAGGGATGAGTGGTAATATGTCCTCGAAAGCCAGGAATAATGTGAAATCCATAGGAGGGAGGCATGCATCTGATATCAGCCATCCCAGGAGTAAGGCCAGGCAATTTGCATACACCATTTCATTCAGGTAGGTAGTACCACAGTAATTTCTAAAAGGAAGATTCCTATCTGTCCACGTATGTAAATTTAACATCCTGTCTAAATGTTACAGGGTCAGTTTGTCTTTACAGCACTTGTCTGCTCTTTGCTCTACATCATGCTGCCTCTGCTTATCAGCCATGGACAAGTCATTTAAACTCCAAGTCAGTTTTCACACCTATAAAATGGGGATAGTTCCTGTTCTGGCTGTTTTGCAACACTGTCAAAAATAACAAATGAAAATTACTTAAGCAAAGAGTGAACAGATAGGCTCTGCGTAAACAGCATTGTTTTCTCCCCTCAATTCATCCTCTCCCCAGCTTCCCAAGGTTCCTCTAGTCCTTAGTTGGCTAAAGACCAAATGGAAAAGATAGGTTTCTGGCCAAATCAGGTATCTTAGCTGACTTCAAGGGTAGGCATGAGGAATGGGTGGGTTTGTATCTTTAATGACTCTAATATACTAAGAATCCACCACGGACTCAAGACACTAATTCAGAGTAAGAACGATAAAGGTTATAAGACTTCTGGAGAGTTTACTAAAAACCTTTTACTAAAAGTCATTTACTAAAAACCTGAAAGAAAATCTGTCATTCTAGTCAATTAATGAAAATTATGACCTGTAATAATTCATCAATATAAATCACATGATCATCTTTCAACAGAAGCAGAAAAGCACTTGACAAAATTCAACATCCATTTATGATAAAAGCTCTTAACAAAACAGGTATAGAGGGAACATACATCAACATAATGAAGGGACAAACCCAGAGCTAACATCATACTTAACAGCAAAAAGCTGAAAGCTTTTCCTCTAAGGTCAGGAACAAGACAAGGATGTTCACTCTTGTCACATTTATTCAACATAGTAATGGAAGTCTTAACTAGAGCAATTAGGCAAGAAAAAGAAACAAAAGGCATCCAAATTGGAAAGGAAGACATAAACCTGTCACTGTCTGCAGATGATATTATATATAGAAAACCCTAAACACTCCATCAAAAATCTGTCAGAACTAATAAACGAATTCAGTAAAGTTGCAAGATACAAAATCAATATGCAAAAATCTGTTATATTTCTTTACACTAATAACCTATTTGAAAGGGAAATTAAGAAAACGATCCCGGACTTCTCTGGTAGCACAGTGGTTAAGAATCCGCCTGCCAGTGCAGGGGACACAGGTTCAAGCCCTGGGCTGGGAAGATCCCACATGCTGCGCAGCAACTAAGCCCATGTGCCACAACTACTGAGCCTGCGCTCTAGAGCCCGTGAGCCACAACTACTGAGCCCGTGTGCCACAACTACTGAAGCCCGCATGCCTAGAGCTCAAGTTCCGCAACAAGAGAAGCCACCGCAATGAGAAGCCTGTGCACTGCAAGGAAGAGTAGCCCCCGCTCACTGCAACTAGAGAAAAGCCCGTGCGCAGCAACGAAGACCCAATGCAGTCAAAAATAAATAAATTAAAAAAAAAGAGAAAACAATCTCATTTACAACTGTATCAAAAAAATAATAAAATATCTAAGAATAAATTTAACCAAGGAGGTGAAAGACCTGTATATTGAAAACTACAAGACATTAATGAAAGAAACTAAAGACGACACAAATAAATGAAAAGATACTCCATGTTCACAGATTGGAAGAATTCATATTGTTAAAATGCCCATATTACCCAAAGCAATACAGATTCAATGAAATCCCTATCAAAATTCCAATGCCATTTTTCAAAGAAATAGAACAAACAATCCTAAAATTTGTATGGAACCACAAAAGACCCCAAATAGTCAAGGCAATCTTGAGAAATAAGAACAAAGCTGGAGGCTCCCTGATTTCAACTATATTACAAAGATATAGTAATTAAAACTGAATGGTACTGGTATGAGTTTGCATAAAAATGGACATATAGATCAATGGAACAGAACAGAGACCCTAGAAATAAACCCATGCATATATGGTCAATTAATTGACAATAAAGGAGTCAAGAATATACAATGGGGAAAGACAGTCTCTTAAATAGATGGTGTTAGGAAAACTGGACAGCCATATGCAAAAGAATGAAACTGTACCACTGTTATCTCACACCACACAAAAATGAACTCAGAATTGATTATAAAGACTTTAACGTTAGACCTGAAACCATAAAACTCCTAGAAAAAAACAGAGATGGTAAGTAAGCTCCTTGACATAGGATGATGATGATTTTTTGAATCTGACACCAAAAGCAAGAAAAGCAAAATTAAACAAGTGGGATTACATCAAACTAAAAAGCTTCTACACATTAGAGAAAACTATGAACAAAATGAAAAGGCAACCTACAGAATGGGAGAAAATATTAGCAAATCATATATCTTATATAGGGCCAATATCCAAAATATACAAAAAACCTGTACAACTTGATAGCAAGAAAACCAAACAATCCAATTAAAATATGGTCAAAAGATCCAACAGACATTTTTCCAAAACCTATCTACAAATGGCCAATAGGTACATGAAAAGATGCTCAATATCACTAATCATCAGGGAAATGCAAATCAAAACCCACAATGAGATATTACCTCACATCTGATAGAATGAAACAGAAACAACCTAAGTGTCCACTGATGAATGAATGGATACAGTATGGTGTACGCACACACACACACATAGAGGAACATTATTTAACCATAAAAAGGAAATCTTGATATTTGTGGAAACACAGATGAACCCTGAAGGCATTATTATCCTAAGTGAAATAAGTCAGACAGAGAAAGACAAATACCGTATGATCTCTCTTACATGTGGAATCTAAAAAAAATGAAACCCAAACCAAGCTCATAGATACAAAAAACAAATTGGTTGCTGCAAGAGGTGGGAGGTGGGCAGTGGTGTGAGAAATGAGTAAACTTAAAAAAACAAAACAAAACTGAAAAAAAATTAAAAGAAATGCACTTTCCCTACTTCTTTGGAAAACTTAATAGAACATTTTCTTATCTAGGAAGCAATCCTAAATTAAATTGATTATATAAATGAAAAAAACCCACATAAATACCAAAGAACTTTGAAGCTTATACAGGGATGCAGTCTCAAAACAAAACAAAATAAATTAAAAATTCACAGCAAGGCCACAAAGTCCAAGCTAAGAAGGCAAACACCTGGCTATATGCTCAGAACTTTTCTTCAGGGTACTAACTTACTTTACAAACTGAACAAGATACAAGTCAGAATGCTTAAGTTCATTTTTAGCTTTAAAAATGCAATTTCTTGGTTCTGTTAGGTCAGTTTCAAATCACATGCTTTTGGGAATCATGCAGTATGGAACATGTTTAAAGGCATATACTCAAAAATGTATAGTCGTTTCACAAATTCTAAGCTACAATTTTATTCCCCATATTAACTATCAGAGTTAGCATAGAGACAAGCTCACAGATTTCATGTCTGATCTTTGGTTGCAATTGTTCCACCTGTTATCTAACCCTCTAAGAAATAAAACAACCACAACGACAACACTTTGAGGTCTCAATCCACTTTACGAAAAGAAAGCTTTATGAAAAGCCTGAACAATGAATTTAAACATTAAGGAGAAAATGAGAAACGTTAGGTGTGTGAAGTAGGAAATGTTAATTTCATGCACTTAGGAACACACACTCACACCCCACAGTAGTAGAAGCAGTAGAAGAGGAAAACACTACATGTGTAGGGGTAGAAATATTTGTTACATCATGATGCTGGCTGGCGATGGAGGGTTGCCGCCTTAGAGCCCCCTGAATGGAACTTCCACTCTGGAAAGCATTCACTACATCCATCTGCAAGGAATCAGAGATTGTGACAGCTTGCTCAGCAAGAGAGAGAGAGAACAAGAGAAAGGACCATTCCATCTATCAACATATAAAAAGTAAAGAAAAAGGCACTTTTTACAGAGCAGATAAATAGGCAAGAGTAGCATTTGGAGATGAAGGGGGGGAAAAAAGCTAGGAAAAAAGGAGCTTAGGGGCATATAGACACATTCTTTCATGGTCAGTTAAAACTTTCACTCATTCCAGGCACCAGTACTATTTTTCAAAAGAATAAGTTTTGTGGGTTGGGGAGGCTAGAAAGGAAGCAAAGGAGCACATTCAAACCTCCTCCCCAGGTGCAAAGCCCTCGGCTCCCGCTCCCATCGTCTCTCCTACCTCTCCACCAGACCCATACCTGCGTTTGGATTCTGTTCAGACCTCTAAACCACAAGATCTGGCCACGCCGTAACTCCCGCTCAGCGTGATCAATCTCTTCCACGTCCTCTGCTAACTCCTCCTCAGGTATTTCTTCCTTTTGTGTTCCATGACCAGCTTCTTTTAGGAATTTTAAACGGCTAGTTGGAATTGTTGAAATAAGCTACAACACAGGGGAAAGAACTTAGAAACAAATCATATCAAACTACAATTAAACCGATCAACTTTAATACAAAAAAGGTATGGAAAGTTGCAAGTATAGCCAACTATCTTTACCAATGAAGCAATGAGATCCTGTCCATCAGAGACTTTCTTTCTCAGAACAAAAAATATTCTTCTCTTAGCTACACAAAAGATTTAAGTTTGAAGGCTAAAAAGTTTTCCTGAATGGAAATAACCTGATTACATTTTCATATTTTATTTAGGACATTCAAGACAGTAAATTATACAACCATGCTTTGATATATACATATTTCCTTAAACTCATATTAATGATATTTATTTCAAATAAAATGAAAATAGGTGATCTTATATGATGCAAAAGAAGTTTACATTTCATTAGTGCTTTAAGAATTCAATGAGAAAAAAACATACCAAAATTCAGAAAATCTTCAAGGCTGAGCTGAAAATAGCTTTTGTTTATTGAATGTATTTATTTTCAAAAAGTACAACTATTTAAAATTGGATTAATACTAATTGAGAATGACACCAAACAGGAACAGATGCCCGAGATGACATAAAAAATACCAAACTACCAATATGTATGAACTTATAGGTGTTCACAGCCATTCCTTAAGGAAGCTGGGAGAAACAGGCATGCAGTCAGAATCAGAACTGCTCAGAGAACTTGTAGTCCAACCACCTCATTTTAGAGATGAAACAGGTTCAGAGACACTGGAAGTGACTTGTTCATGGAGTGACTAAGACCCTAGGTTTCCTGACCAACAAAATCAGTGCTTCCTACCATCGCACACTTAAAATCAATAGACGACGTCAATCAAAGACAGTAACTGATGCCTGTTAGGCATGTACACTGTACTGAATTTCCTCTTCCTGAAATTAGCCAGATTTTGGGGGAGGTTGTAGGGTTTGGTTTTGCCTGTGAGGGAACATTATAAAGTAACTAGAACGGTAATAAAAAAAAAACAACTGTGGGCCCAGTATGGATCCTGCTTAAAAGAAGATCTCAATGAAAGAGGTCTTTATAATGAGTAAGAAGAGAAACCTCAGAACCTAGAAACACAATTAAGAAAAAGGTGAGATAAAAGGCACATAAAGACTGAGTTAAGGTTAAGTACAATCTGAATATTCAGTCTGACTGACTTGCAAAATGACAGTAAATTTGCTCACACCAGTTACACACCATAACATCGGCTAGTTTTCATTTATGAAAATGTTGGTACAGATTCTATCAGTTTTATAGTGATGGTAATGGATTTAAAATGAACAGCACACACACCGTTACCACTTATCTTTTAAAAAATAATGACATATATCTGCAAGTCAGCTACCCATAGTGAAGATTAAGGATATCTAATTTTTCAGGCATTGTATTTTATACATACACTGTTGAAGCCATTTGATCCAAATAATCTAAAATGTCATTTTGTGGCCTATTTTTCCAGATACCAGTATTTTTATAGAAACATTCTTCACATCAACTGAAACTCAAGATTTTTCCAATGCTACACTTGTATTAAATTACAAAACAAAATGATAAAAAGTCTAAAGTATATAATATTTTTACTAAAATATTAAATCTGAAAATGCAAAAGTAGGTCATAGAGCGAAAGATACAGATATCAGCATTCTAACCAGTTATAAATGCATCAACTTAATAACAGTTGTAAAACTTGTTCTAAAAAACAGAATGAAAACTACTTAGAATCAAGTTATAGAACTGATTAAAGAATACACACACTAGAAATTTTTTTTAAAAATCACTGTAGGTTTGAACAAAAAATGATGAGATTTTTTTACCTGGCCCCAGAGTAACGTTCCCATTCCTAGGAATATTGACCATAGCCACTGTTCTATTGAAAGTTCTGAACAACTGAAAGGTTTTCCACCAAACTGCACAATTATTATCTAGAGGAATAATCAAGAATAAATTTATTTAGTGAAGTTGTTGTCTTATACTCTGGCCCATGCTCCTTATCTCATTGTGGACTTGTAATGAACAGACCAGTAGCTGGTCCACAGACCACACTCTGAGTAGCACGAAGGCATTGAAGAATGACACCCTACCATCAACTGTTTTGGGTATATCAACCTATGCGAGGAACTAAGTTTTATCAGACTTGCTTGATAGAGAGACAGGCAGTTACATTTTTGCAATCCCCATATATTAAAAACAGATAAAATAAACCTAACTTTAATAGTAAGTAAAAACTAAAATTTTAGCATGTCATGAACAATGATTTTTTTATAAAATACTTCCAGAAACTACACAGCAAGTAAGCAACACTTCCCCTAAAGTTTATAGAAGTTGAAAGCTAAAACAGAAACAGTCTGCACAGAAATAATTAAGTCTAGGGTTTTGGTTTCGGTATCCACAGTACACAAGGTATAGAGTGAATAAACTTCAAAATTCTTAGATCTTCATTTTGAAACTAGCACCATCCTGTTTGATTCTATTATTGAAAAGCTCACCTTTTAAGTTTAAATCTTACTGTGTTTACTGACTTCCTGGTGTGATCACGCACCATATTCACTTACCTGCTTTGATTCCAGATTCTGCTAATAACAACCATTTACATAGAGGAGTACCATAGAATCCAAGATGATATAAAAACATAGGTATAGTATATAATTATATAAAATTTACCATATGTAAAGTGATGCTTAGTTTTGTCCTTAGAATGACCTTTATAAAAATGGGATAATTCGCTCCTTTCTATTTCATCTCAACCCCACTTCTCACACCCCATTCTCCCACTCCTCTTCTACTTTGTTTTGACAATATTACAAAATGGAAAACTGGCACATACCAGGTCTGGATGAGGCCATTCAGAATCACATGGATTTTAAAATATTCATTTCAAAACCTTTTATTTTTTAATAATGAACTCAACTGTACAAATACAACTACTATTAATTGCTAGAAGCAATTAAGGGATCACTCTAGCTGGACTATAAAGTGGTTGACTATAAGACTGGCCTTAAATAACATAAAAATTACAACAGTTTTCATAATAACAATGTAGAATAATCAGAATCACAGTGAGTGTGAAGTATCACAGCCACAGAACCAGTAGTGCAATTAAAGTAGTATTAGTTTAATGTACTCATTCACATGTAGAATTTCAGGATGGGGCAAATTTTCACTCGAGTTCTTTTGATGTCATCAAGGCAATACACAGAAGGCCCACACATTGCAGTCAAGTAATTTCTGGAACAAGCCACCTGTTCACCTAAGATCTCCACATAATAATCATATTTGAAACTATCTTTTACAATTACCCACCTGTACCACAAATGTGCCTAAAACAATTGTGCAGAAGATGGCATTATTAAAGATTCCTTCAAACACATTTCTTTCACCATGAATTTTCCGAGCATTTATTTCGTTGAAAAGTTGCATCAGTACAAAGGTATTAAAAACAATAGTATAATGTTCCGATGGAGGAGCATGCAAAGGAGCATTTCTTCCACTATCAATATCAAAAAACTTTTCTCCTGAAAGAATGAAAAATTACTATTTTGTAATTATCATACAAAATAATTTAACATTTCAAGGAAGTATGCAATAAAACCTAGTCAGACCTTTCTTTGCTCTCAAACGGCAGCACAGAAAGAGTTGGAAGGGACCTGGGATTCTCTAGTACAACCCTCTTTTATTTTATACAGGAGGAAACGGAAGCCCCCAAAACTATGGTGACATGTTTAGGATCACATATCTAAGTTAGTGGTAAAGCCAAGGACAAGAAATTCGGACTCTTTTTACTCTCCCACTGCCCCAATCTATCACACTGCCTCTCAAAATGTACTAAGGATCCACTGATAAACAGAAGAAATTAAAGATAAATGGGGAGTCAGAAAGAAAATAACTTATATTCTTGAAAAATTTGTAACATTAAAACCATCTGGGATATTAGCTTGGAACAGAAACAACCGAAACTTTATCAGGCATTAAATTCTTACCAGCAAACAAGAGTGTAAAGACTACTACAAGCTGATAGAATGCATGACCCAAAATATTCTTCATCATTGTGCGTGAGATGAGAGGCTTATTTCTACCATAAGGCTTCCGAAGCAGGAGAGACTCAGTGGGGGGTTCAGTTGCCAGAGCCAGGGAAGCGAGCGTATCCATTATGAGATTTACCCACAGCATCTGCACAGCCTTAAGCGGTGAATCCTAGAAAAGACAGGTTTCTTAATAGACATTTACAACTATTCAGGGACTCCGCAATTCTCAGGAAGCCGTTTCTATTTAAAAACTTAACAGAACAGGATTACATTTTTATATGAATTAACCTAAAATACTAAGCTTCAACTTATTTAAATATTTAAGTACTTTAAAAAGGCAGATTATACACATCTTTGCTCTAAAATAAACAAGTTTTAATGAATAAATTGTCAACCTACTTGAGTAATACAGGCGCCCGTGAAAGCCACAATCACTGCTACTACATTAACAGTAAGCTGGAACTGAAGGAATTTTGAGATGCTATCATAGACATTTCGTCCCCACATAACTGCTTTAACAATGCTTGTAAAGTTGTCGTCTGTGAGAATAATATCAGATGCTTCTTTAGCTACGTCAGTTCCAGCGATACCCTATTAAAGAAAATTTCTGTGAATTAGACTGAATGTTTAAAATATAACCTTTAAATATTTGAAAGGATAATATATATTTTATAAACAAAAATTTACCATTATACTTAATAATTATTGACTTAAATTTACCATAAAAGGGGGTAATATAGTTAGTCTAAGATATTGTACTATCTCTCAGAAAGACATTCTATCTCAGCAGAAATCAAACATAATGAATGAGGCATTGACAATAATGTTCAAATTGAGTTTAAAAAAACAAAAAGAGGAATGGACACAGGCACTACCCAAGTTCCTTCCAAAGGCACTACCCAAGTTCCTTCCAAAAGTCACACTAAAAGATTTTTTTTTTTTAATTAAAAAATAAAAACTTACAAAGTCAAAAAGTTAGTGGGAAAAGAGACACTGCAAAAACATCTTAAGAGGCTGGAAAGCAGATAACCAAGTAGGAAGAAACTCAGCAGACTCCAGAAAGCTGAATCCTAAATCAACAGTAGGAGAGCAGAGTAGCAGCCTTTCTGCACTACAGGACTCTCTTATGTAAGGCTCAGGACTCGGCAGCACCAGGCAGCACTGGAGGTAGGGGTGAAGGCGTGAAAAAGAACAGGAGGATTCTTAAAGTCTACCGAAGATGCTGAAGCAGTACTTAGAGGGCCCAAACTAAGAATAACAATGTCCCTCAACAGTGGAATGGGATGGATTAATAAGTTGTGGACTGATAAAAATTAGTGAACTACAGCTATATACAATAACACAGATGAATCTCACATGAAAAATGATGAATAAAGGAAGATGGACTCAGAATAATACATGATATATGATTCTTATGTACGAAGTTCAAAACCAGACAAAAGGAATCTTCAGAATACTGGTTATCTCTGCAGAGAGACACGGCCGTAATTAGAAGGGAGTGTGGTTGAGGCATCTGGGGTCACAGGTCATATTCTATTTCCTGCCTTGCATAGAACAGGTCTGTTTACTTGTGATAATCCATTCAGTGTTTACTTATGACACAGACACTTTCCTGTATGTGTGTTATATTTTAATAACAAAATTAAAAGAAAAGGCAGCTAGAGCCTCCGAGTCCCTTCCCACATCCACGCAACCAGGAAGTCTGCCACTTCCTCTAACCTGGCAGAAGACTGCCTGCTAATTTACTAGGGAGGGTATAACAGAGAACGTTTAGACTGAAGGATACCAAGTGCTGCTGAGTATAGGAGGTGCTATATTGAAAAAAAGGGGTTAAGAGTAACTGTTTAATGAATGTAGAGACCACTACCCTCCTTTTTCTACTTGTTTCCCAGAATACCAGCATTCAGGATTGCCCTCTAGGCAGCACATTTGAAAATTCTTTCCTGAAAATCTGACCATCATAGGAGAAGAGACCTAAAAATACTGAAAATTCAAGGTACCCTAAGGAAGTGAAATGGCCAAGCCAGATCACTTTACTGGGAAGCTTCTGGTCAATAAATCCCACTTAGAGGCCTAAGGCTTTCCAGCTTTTCAGCTTTCTACTGGTAAAATATGCAGAGACAACCAAGAATCACTTTGACATCTGAAGAAAGCACTAACCTGAAAGACAGAGACTAAACCAAAAGGCATATGGAGACACAAACACTACACAGAGATAAAAGCTGATTTTTATTAAAAAAAATCAAATCCTTAGAAAGGCAAAAGGTCAGCAATGAAACAAGAACAAGAACTCAGAGATCCAAAAACAACTCTTGGAAATTAAATATATGATCACAGAAATGAAAAAACAACAGAAGTTGAGGAAATATTCCTGCAAGATGACAAAGGTATGGTAGACAGGAAAAAAGAGACAAGATAATAAGGTAAGTCCAAGAGGTTCAAAAATCAGAGGGGACTATCCCACAAAGAAGAGACACTGGAGAAGACATAAGACGAGTATAAGAAAATTTCACAAAATTGAAGAAAATGAGTTTTCATAGTAAAAAGTTGCCTTAAGACAAACCATCACAACATTTCAGAGGACTGAGAACAAAGGAAAGACTTATATACCTCCAAAAAGTGTGTGCGTGTGGCAGGGGGGAAGGAGGTTCAAAATTCAAAATGGTATGTAATAACAATGGAGGTACAAATTCAAAATTCTGAGTGAAAATTATTGTCAACCTAGATTTTTATACCAAGTCAGACTAAGTATCAAGGAGGATTCTTTGAGGAGAGAATAGAGATTTCAGTCATAAAAGTTATGAAAAAGTTTAACTCTTATGAACCCTTTTTCTCAGGGATCTATTGGAGGAGATGGCTTTACTACATGAGAGAGTAAACCAAAAAAGACACTGACATCAAATTCAGGAAATTCAAAATCTAACATAAGAGAGAGGAAAAGGAAATTCTTAGGTATGGAGAAAGAAGAGACAGCTGTGTAGCAGGCTTAGCAAACAGTCCAGATTGAAGCACATCAGAAGATCTGGGAGAGGGATCTCTAAGAAGGCAAAACTGGTAAAAGTGCCTGATGTCTCTGACGTAATGAAAGGAGTGATGAATTAGTATTAAGTACATAAGAAAACTAAGAAAATAGATAGATAAATAATTTAAAGATTAAAAAGTGAATTGAAAAAGAAAATGTATAGGGAATACAAAAAGTTGTGCAAGGAAGTAAAAGTAATTATAACAGACCACATGGCTCAGCTTGTAACAGCATTTCTAATCACAATAAGGACGGTATATTGACTGACCTCTAACTCTGATGGAAGAGTAACAGGATAGGTAGTGTGCATGAATGCATACAGGTGTCTGTGTGCCTGTGAAAGTGCTAAATCCTTATCTTCCTTAATGAAGAGTCATTAACAAATGCTTTATATTAAAACAATAAAAAACCTATGGGGGCTTCCCTGGTGGCGCAGTGGTTGAGAGTCTGCCTGCCGATGCAGGGGACACGGGTTCGGGCCCTGGTCTGGGAAGATCCCACATGCCGCGGAGCTGCTGGGCCTGTGAGCCACAACTACTGAGCCTGCGCGTCTGGAGCCTGTGCTCCGCAACAAGAGAGGCCGCGACAGTGAGAGGCCCGCGCACCGCGATGAAGAGTGGCCCCCGCTTGCCGCGGCTGGAGGAGGCCCTCGCGCGGAAGTGAAGACCCAACACAGCCAAAAAATAAATAAATAAATAAAATTAAAAAAAAAAAAACCTATGAACTGGGAGATTGGGATTGACATATATACACTACTGATACTATGTATAAAATAGATAACTAGTGAGAACCTACTGTATAACACAGGGAACTCTACTCAGTGCTCTGTGGTGACCTAAATGGGAAGGAAATCCAAAAAAGAGTGGATATATGTATACATATAGCTGATTCACTTTTCTGTACAGTAGAAACTAACACAACATTGTAAAGCACTATACTCCAATAAAAATTAATTTAAAAATATAAAAAAATTTAAAAACCCTTGTAATCATGCCATTTAGGTACATGGAGGCGAACAACTAAGGAAAACAAACAGTGAAAATAGTTGGTTTTCTTTAGTCAAAAAATTAGCTGGAAGAAATGATATGTGGTAGGGGACATAGTTATTAAGTCTTATAGAACTGTTTGACTTTTTAAATGCTATGCAATATTGTTTTGATAAACACGAAGTCCAAAACAAGTTTTTCTCAAAATACTCCATGAAGGAGCAATCTTAATTTAAAATTTTAGTCTCTAACTCCTAATCTGTATACTTTACTTTTTTTTTTTTTCTTTTTTTCGGCTGCACTGTGCCACTTGTGGCATCTTAGTTCCCCGACCAGGGACTGAACCGGAGCCCTCGGCAGTGAAAGCACGGAGTCCTAACCACTGGCCCGCCAGGGAATACCAGGGAATTCCCTGTATACTTTACTTTTAATGTGCAACATATTTAACACATCTAAACCCAACAGGTTTCCTTGCCTCTAATCATCCTCCATCTTTTGCAAATGCAAATCTCACACTCCCTTGTTCAAAATCTTTCAAAATTTAAAAAGCTACTTTAAGATGTTAATTAGTGTCCAAATAAAAACTAGTTCCATAGTGAAACAAGTTTGGGAAACTCTCCATCAAAAAACGTTAAAACAGCTTTTTATAAGCTTCTTAGAGCTGTATGCTAGCATGCATTGTGAGTCTCCAAATTTGTTTTACTGCATGAGAAGTCTGCTTGGGAAGTGCTCATCTACAGGATACAAGAACAAATTCCTCATCTTCATATTCAAGGCCCTTCTGATCGTCACATTCCAGTACCCACCAACACCACACCCTCTTCTAGTGAAGTTAAACTACTTGCAATTCTCGGAGGGTCTCTTGGCAGTACTTTTCTCCCTCTCTCCATTCAAATGGCACCTCTTTCAGAAAACTTTCCCCAGTCTCTACAGGCAGAGTCAAGGACTTCTTCCTTGAGGCACTCCCTGTGCAGTGTTTAGTCCTTCACTGGCTGCCACCGTGCTTCAATGATTTACTTCCTTGTGTGCTGAACCTTTAGGAGGCAGCAACTACTCACCTGTAATGTTTCTGGCCCAGAATATTGAAAACAGCTTCTTAATGTTTGGAGGAGAAACAAATTATTATTAACCCAAAGTCTAAAAACACTTTAAATTAAATGAAGATATTTTAATTACCTTAGGGAAGATTTTACTACCACAGATGCATATTTGGTTACAGAAATACATCATGGCATTCAGTGTATGATGACAGAAATATCTGTACATGTGTGGTTAACTGAATTTTGGTAAGAATAATGCAATATAATTTAAAAAATAATGTAATCATATTTTAAACACAGCATGGAAGCTTGCTATCTAAAGGAATTCTAAAAGGAGTGGCTAAACAGGGGAAAATGCCAGGCCTCTTTGCAATGTACTCACATTAAAGTCCCTTTAATTTATTGTTGTAAATTTTATCTTAATGTTGAATTTACTAAATGTAAGTGTGTGTGTGTGTGTATACATACACACACACACACACACACCTATATATATAAACAGAGAGACAGAGAATAGAGTGTTTTAAAATGCTATTTCTGCCTGAAAAATAAGACACAGGTTTAAAAAGAAATAATCAATAGCAATTTCTTGGGCTTCCCTGGTGGCGCAGTGGTTAAGAATCCGCCTGCCAATGTAGGGGACACGGGTTCGAGCCCTGGTCCAGGAAGATCCTACATGCCGCGGAGCAACTAAGCCGGTGCGCCAAAACTACTGAGCCTGTGCTCTAGAGCCCGCGAGCCACAACTACTGAGCTCATGAGCCACAACTACTGAAGCCCGCGCGCCTAGAGCCCGTGCTCCGCAACAAGAGAAGCCACCGCAGTGAGAAGCACGCGCACCACATCAGAGTAGCCCCTGCTCGCTCCAACTAGAGAAAGCCTTCGCACAGCAACAAAGACCCAACACAGACAAAAATAAATAAAATAAAATAAATAATAAATTTAAAAAAACAGACACTTCATCTCTCACACACACACAAAAGCAATTTCTTGTGGGTATCTAATAAAAGCCCAAGACAAATAATTTCATCTTTCAGTTTTAAAATATGAAATTGAAGAACTGAACAAATATACAAAGTAAATTCAAGCTTGAGCAAGAGTGCTTTCAAGTCTAAGCCACTACGCACTTATTTTTTCTCTGTGCATTTAAAATAAATTTAGATTTTTTTTGACATGCTACCTTTAAAAAAAAAAAAAGTGGTAAAATGGACCTAAAACTTTCAAGGCTTAAAAATCAAACAAACAGAGCAGCTGTTGTACTGTGTTTTTGTTTGAATTACTATATTTACCTGCATTTATTTAAAGCCCTTAGTATCTGCCTTAAACACCTAAGTTTTAGGAAGAAAGTTTGTTGTTGTTTTTTTTTTAATATTAAAATGCATTGTATATAAATACCTTCCTGGTCAGCTGTCCAGATGAAAGTAGAAGTAAGAATCCTGCCAAATGCTCAAGAGCAGCAATGAGTGATCCCGTGTTTCTAAAATGAATGATCCTGTTTTGCTTACAGCCAAAGGAAAAGCCCTTAAATATTCCTTATCCCTTCAGCTTCTTCTCCCAGGTCTCCAGAAGTTCTCACCAATGCACTGCTTACCATAATAAGTTTGGGATAGGGCAGGGTGGGAATCTTTGGGTTCACAGCTATTGGTTGAGGGTATTTTACCCATATCATTTCCTTCTTCCATCTCCCTCACTCTTGTTAAAAGGCAGCTACCATGGTGGTGGTTCTGCTAAACCCCTATTTTAGTAGCAAAATACCAGGGGGACAAATTATGCAAATAAACATTGGTACACATAAATATTCTCCTTTCTGAAACACTTGGGGGCACACCGTGTTTCAGAATTCAAAGTCTCTCATGCTCTAGCAAGACGATGAGGCACATACCTTCTATCACAAATTCTCCCAGATGGGGTTAGCATCCCATAAAAACACATTAATATCTCTACAATGACTATGAACGTTCATATTAAGTGGGACAAATAACATCCTCATATCATTCAGAATAGTTTTTGCAATCAAATGATTCTGCTGCAAATTTAGGAAAAGAAATTTCAGTTTTCAGATTTTTGGATTTGAGAATTGTGATTATGAACCTGTATTTTCCAAAAATGAAATAAATCAAATTAAAATGAAATAAAATACTTAAGTTTTCGATGGCACTGAAAGTACAAAGATTCATTCCAACACTGAAAAATTAGAAGGACTGGATTCAAAGATATAACAATCTAATTTCAATCATTAAACATTTATGTAGCATATGTATTTCATGATAACTACTTCATAGTAAACACTTCATCAGTATTATGGCTACAGTATAAAGAAAATAATAATGAAATGCTAAAATTTCCTAGCACTTTTAATAATCAAATATAAATTAAGAACTTGGGTGGGGTGAAATAGATCTTTTTTTTCAATCAAAAAAGATTACAAAAAAAAAAAAGATTACATCTATTATACATGAAATGATTACTATTAAAAGTTACGCTTAAGACATTTTCAGTTGAGTGGAAGATTCTTAATCATATTCTTAATTTAAATACATATAACTGTTCTAAGCCTGTCTCCTGTTTAAGAGGACTGTAAGGTTTAGATGAGAAGACAGACATTTATATATTTTACAGAGTACAAGGTAAATGTATGATATTATTATAACTGTTCAAAAGAAGTCATGTCATCTTCCAGCATCAAATAAAGGTATTATATAAACTAATTAGACGTATAAACCAATTTAGGCTTACATATTATCCCTTAAGCTACTCTTGAGGGACAGTGTTTAAAATCAACAGCAATTTAGTAACAAACAAACAAACCAAACAAACAGAAAACCCAGCCAGTAAATTACATCTGAATATTTGAATTAGGTTAAGTTCCTACCATTGCAAATCCAACATCAGCTTTCTTTAATGCTGGGCCATCATTTGTACCATCACCAGTTACAGCTACAACCTGGCGTTGTTCTGAGACAGTGCTGTCAATTATACCTGAAATAAAAGTAAGTATTTATGCTGTAAAAACAATCTGTTTAATTAATAATAAAGTGATTCTGCAGAATATGCTAGCTAGCCAGTTTTACAGACTCAAAGTTAAAAATAAATAATTAAACACAGAGAAATGGAAACTGCTGAGATGTTGGGCAAGGAACAACTCCAGAAATTGTTGTATTAGGAGTTATATCCTGTTTTAATCACTGAAGATAAACACAATTCACCTAAGGTATCAAAAGGAAATGTATTTGGATTTTATTGGAGAAGATGATATCCACGATTCAATCTAATATTCCGTATCTATTACTATTTTAGGAAGCAGAACGCATTTCTCTATTAAGAAATTGCGGAGTAATTGTAAAATCTACTCACCTTTAACCAGTGTATGTTTGTCAGTAGGAGATGACCTTGCAAGCACTCGAAGCTTTGGCCAAATCTTGTCTATCCGCTCTTGCTCAATCTATAAATTTTTGTCAAAGTTAAAACGTGCCCAAGCCTAGTTTTCTAATTCCAAGTTAGCGACCTAGCATTTGTATCAGTGGTTTTCAAAGTGTGGTGGACAGACCAGCGGTATCAGCAACTCCTGGGAACTTGTTAGAAATGGAAATTGCTGAGCGAGACCCAAGGTCTGTCTTATAAGACACTCTGAGGTGGGGCCTAGTAATCAGCGTTTTAAAAAGATCTCTAGTCACTCTAACGCAGAACCGCTGTTATATATATCATTACAAGATCAAATTCTAACCATCTCCCCACTGCCTATGAAAATGGAAACTCCTTAGCGTAAGTAGTGCAGGGTTTGGGGTCCCCTAAAATATGTTCCATAGTAACCTTTCCAAACTCATCTCCCATTAGTCGCTTACACATATTGTACTTCTTGGGCCCAGACTGAAAAAGTGAAGCACTCACTCCCTTTAGGGCAAATTTCTTTATCACTTGTCCCCTTTATTTCCTAAAATGCTACTGTTCTGCTTCTTGGGGTGAGGGCTGCACTGATCCAGGTGCGATGCCTAACCCGTAGTGCGTATTCAAGATGTATCTGTCCAATGAAATTCCTAATATACTAAAAATATATCAACTTAAAAAATAAAAAATGCTTACCTCGCCTTTTTCATTTCGTATTCTTCTGTTGAAATCTTTACCTTCTAGGCACAGGAAGTCTTCCCCAGGATGTAAAATACCACATTTGGTAGCAATAGCCCGAGCAGTATTAATATTATCACCAGTGACCATCCTCACAGTAATTCCAGCCCTCTGACATTTCTTTATTGCATCTGGCACCTGGTTAATGTGGAAAAAAATTCACATGATGAAAAGAAAATTAGTATTTCCAGGGTGGGGAAAAATCCCACCGAACAAATATACATTGCCTCATAGTCCCACAAATGACAACCTTAATTACATCTCAAGATATTATTTCTTGAAGTAGTCCCAATAATCTCTTCTTTCCCCTTCCACTGCCACAGTCCTAGTTCAGGCTTCACTTTCAGTTATCATCTGACTTAATTTGCTTACGTTATTTATTTGCCAAAGGCTTTTTAAAGCGCCTTTTTCCCCTAGCAACCATTAGGCAATTCTTTCCTGGTTGGCTTTCCACCGTTCTGGTTTTACTGCCCAGACCACACCAGAGTAAAATGTTGGTGTTCTTTAGGGTTAAGGGAGGCTCACTTGTTTTTCCCCATTCTTGATCTTTTAAGGGTTATCTTACCTATTCTGGAACCTCCAACTACTAGCTACATGCTAATAACTTTCAGACCTACATATTTTCCCCAGCTCATTGTGAGAGCTGGATTCCTAGTTCCATCAGAAAACAGACATCAGAATTTGGGTGTCTAAAACGGAAACCATGTTTTCTATCTAAGAGAAACCTAAAGATTATCTGATATCTTCAAACTCCTTACCCTATACATCCTTAAGGGCCAGTGAGTCCTGCGATTCTACCTCAAACCTTCCCTGTACTTGGTCTCCAATGTTTGTTGCCTGAGCTACTGCAATAGCTTTTTAAAATTGGCATCCTTGTGTTTATGTTCGTTTCCCCTTTAAAACATCTGATATACCCAACAATACAGTTCTTTTTTTAATACACTTCTTCAAAAATATACGATTCCTCAACTGTTATACTATAAACCACAAAGTTCTCAGTATAACAGAGTATCACACTTGAGCTTCAGAATAGCTCCCTAGTAGATAAAAAACAAGGATTTACTATATAGCACAGGGAACTATATTCAATATCTTGTAATAACCTATAATGGAAAAGAATAAAAAAAAGAAAAATATATGTATAACCGAATCACTTTGTTGTACACCTGAAACTAACACAATATTGTAAATTGACTATACTTCAATTAAAAAAATACAAGATGACCAAATATTGCACTATTGAGCACCCTTACACTAAAAAAAAAATTCATTGTTTAGGTGAAATGCAAATTTAATTGGGTGTCCTGTATTTTATCTGGAAACCCTACTCTAGATCTAACTACCAGTTCACAGGAAATAGAAGGAATGCAATTGGCAAAATCTATTATAGAATGTAGAATACTCTCCAGGACACATGTCTTTCTACAAATAATTTCCAATGAAACAATAGTTTACTTGCTAATTGAAAGAAAAAAACAATTTGTTCTTTGACAGAGAAATTGCAAGAATGGAAAAGGGAGGAAACCTATAGATCCTTTAGATTAAAAGAGACTTGAGAGGCATGGCAATAAATTTAATGTGTGGATTTTGGATCCTGATTTGAATAAGCATTTGTGACACAATTTAGGAAATTTAAAAAATAATAAATATTTAGGAATTATTGTTAAAAGTTTTAAGTATCATGGTTGTGTTTCACAAAAGAATTAAAAAAAAAAAGAGTAGTTTCCTAGATTTATCTAAATTTTTTTTCTACTATACACAGCTTGATAGATGAATAATCAATGTATTATTTTTGTGCCTGTGCTTCTGTAATTCTCTTTGCCTAGAAAATCCTTTCCTGTTCTTCTCTAACCAGAAAATCCATGTCGATCCTACTAGAACAGAGGTCGCAAATGCAAATACCCACAGGGCCATGCGGGTAACAGAAATGAGGAAAAAACACTGAAAGTGACAAATCCAAGACAATCCTAATAGAAGAGCACTCAGCTCTAGTCTTTTTTTTTTTTTTTTATCACGGTGGAAATGTTGACAGAATCTATAATTTCAAGAGAAAGCAGAAACCCAGATTTGTGTGTACTCTCAAACCTGATGTTTTAAACACACACACACACACACAGTCCACATATAACTTGACTGAAGGCTAACTTTGGCCTATATGCTGTTTGTGACTTCTATTGTAAACAGTGTAAATGTAACATCTCTGGGAGCTTTCATGGCCTACCTAGACAGAACTGTGCTTTCATATTATACATCCCTCTATTGTTTAAAAAAATCAATATTTGATTCTGAAAACACTGGTCTGCTGTATAAATGTATTTCTCACTTCTCATTTGAGATAGAAAGTAACCAGATTTGTCCATCTTAGCACTCACTGGGTGGTACCCTGAGATCATTTGGAATAGGAAACAATGAATAAGAGGCAGAAACTGGTCTTGCTTAAAGCTATGTGGCAAATAATATTTAAGAAAGTAAACTAAATTTATTAATAGTCCACTAACCACCAAATACTTCCACTTAAAACTTACAAACTACCTCCACTTTTACAGATAAACTGAAGAGAAGCCAAGCATCTTGTTTAACTATCTATGCATATGCAATAAAGCTAGATTTATTCTAGACATCTAATTAATCAAGATTCTCTACATCAGAACTGTACAATCCAGAAGACCTACTTGGGAAAGCTACGTCCTATTACATTGTCTCATTTTAGTATGAAAGTACTCATCTCATTTTGTGATACTGAAGAAATTAATTGCCACTTACGTGTTTAAAAAAAGATAAAACTGTCCATCAACCTCAGTGCTAAGAACACAAAATGAGCAATACATTTTCCAAAGGACAAAAGTTGAAAACATCCTGATTTAATATTATATTTAGATAAGATTTAAGCCATAAATCAATGTATAAAACTTCGAATGGTTTTCCTTTGACCAAAGGTTGGCAAACCTGATCCACCTGGATGTTTCATAAGCATTTGAAACTCCAGAACCCCAAACTTGATCTCTAAATAGGCAGCTTCGTCTGACTCTCTTATTACATTTGTAATACCATCTACCAGCCACTCAGTTATGCAAGTTGGAGACTGATTCCCCACTCCTCCAGAAGAGATCTAATTGTAGAGATATCCCAGTCCTAAGCTTACTGCTCTAGCTACGCACTTTCCTCACGAGATCTCCTTTAGCCTCATATGTGAATTCTCCAGCCTACTTCACTTTCAGGCTTCTAGGTTCAACTGCCTGCTTGACATATAATTGGATGTTTCAGAGATCTCAACAATGTCAAAAAGAGTATATCCAAACCCAACATATTCATTCCTATTGGTTCTACCTCTATTTACTTTAAAATCATACCTTTCTTTCCATCTTCCCTGCCACAACTGTAGTTCTAAGCCATGATCATCTCTTGCCTGGGATCACTGCAATAATCTCATTGGGTTCCCTGCTTCTACTCCTCTTTTTAATTCATTTCTTACATAGTACCCCAAATACTATTTTAACAACATGAATCATGTCACTTCCCAGCCTCAATTTCTTCAACGACTTCCCACTGAATTTCAGAATAAAATTCAGAGCCCTTGTTGCCTAGTAAGGCCAAAGATAATCTCATCTGCCCTTTCTTGTCCAAACTTACAGCCACACTGGCCTCCTTTCCACCTCTGAAAATCTAAATACTTTCTCTTCTTAAGTGTCCTATATTTTTTGTGCCATTTTTCTGGAATACTGTTCTTGCAGCTATTTACATGGCTGGCTCACTTTTAGCCATCAGACCTCAACTCAAATGTTACATCTTCAGAGATCCTTAATGTGGTCTCTGCTATCTCTTTTATCACCCTGTGCATATCCTTTACAGCCCTTATCACACTTGTAATAGTCATATCTGATGCTCCCCTGCTACCTCACGCCAATTAGAATATAAGGCCTATGAGGGCAGGGACCAAGTCTTATTCCTCACAGGATGTGTCTTCACTTGGCATACTGCCTATGTACCTATCACTTTACCTGTTTATCTGTTGTGTTACCTCTAGAGTATAAGTTTCATAATTATTTTGTTTAGTGTAGTATTTCCAGTTCCTAGGAGAGTGCCTGGCACTACACACTGGATGTTGAATCAATTAGTTGATGACAGCCACTGAACAAAAGCTGTTTTTGCCTTTGTGCTTCTATTCATGTTGCTACTTTGCTCACAATGTGCTTACCGCTCACTCTCTCTCTTGGTCTAGCCAATACCTCTTCATCCTTTGAGACTCACATCAGGTAATTAACCGCTAGGAAGTCTTACTTGACCCCTCTCATGGTTAACATAACACAGTGGGGTCTTTTAAGCAAATGTATTTTATACAGAGCTGGGTGTGAACACACTAGCTCTAATGTCTAGAGCTAACCTCTATACATCTCAATTTTTCTTCATCTTTCAAATAAGTACTAATACTTATAACTCAGAGGTGAATATTAAATGAAATAATACATGTAAAGCACTTGGCATAGTATCTGGCACACAGTAAGAATGCAATAAAAAGATATAATTACTTTAGAAGGTTGGGGGCTCATATAACATGCTCTGCATATGTATCTAACTATGTACTAACATCCTGGTTATAATTATGTGTTTGTCCATCCCTGCCCAGGACAGTGACTTCTTTGAGGCCAGGAACCAGATCTCAAAAATCTTTATGTCTCCAGTATCTTAGCATAGTGGCTGGCACACAGCAGTTGCTCAACAGACTTAAAAAAAAAAAAAAAAAAAAGATTTAAAGAAGAAAAGCAAAGTCTAGAGCTGTGGACTGTCCAATATGGTAACAAGATGTTTAAATATAAATTGAAAAAAAATTTTTTTAATTCAGTTTTTCAGTTGCACTAGCTACACCTTAAAATCTCAGTAGTCACATGTGCCTAGTAGCTATGATATGGAACAACACAGAACAATTCCATGGTTGCAGAAAGTCCTATTGGACAGTGCTGGACTACAGACCATGAAAACAAATAACTTAATGGCATTTACTATGTAATTTAATATAAATATCAATGGACAAAACCTACCCAGTTCAAGGCACTGGTTATGCTATAAACATACAGGATCCCAAAGAGAAGTTATCTAATTAAAAACCATAAACAGGTAGCACATGCAGCACAAGCACTATTATTTCACTAATCTTGGATTCACATAGGAGAGAAATAAAATCACAAACACTAAGAATTTTACTAGAAAACTGGTTAAAGTTAGTGCCTTCTGCACATGCAGAACACAGAATGTTTCACCACCTCAGGTCTCACAGGATCTTCAATCCCCACAACAGCAATGCATGTAAGGCCGGTGACAATATCATTTTCATTATCCCATTCTGGTTCTGGTTCTCCTGCTGGGAAATCTCTGAATGCAAGACATATGGTTCTCAAGCCTTCTGATGCCATCGGTTCAATCACAGTTTTTACAATATCATCACGGTCCCTTGGTCTGAATACTTTTGCCTCACCATTAGCACTCAAGATTTTGAAACACCTATAAGGAAATGTTGAATCCAAACATCAATAATTAACAAAAATAATGGTTAATGCCATTTAAGTGAACTGGAAGGGCTAGAGTCATGGAATCTGATTACCCGGAATTCAGAGAATTACATATGTTGTGCTTTTACAGACTTAAATCACATTCACCTTTCACCCTCCCCTTTACAAAATACAGTTCTCTTTTTATGGTTCTCACTTGGCCATGCTCCATTCAAGTTACTTTAGACCCTTCTCTTTTGGAAATGCAGGGCTTCTAAATTTTCACAAAAAACCTCGTGGCAGAGAAGAATAAACTATATGCCTGTCCATTTTGGTACAGAATTAGACATTAATTTTAATTAACACAAAATTTCCAGATATTTCCTTCTTTTAAAGTAAAAAGCCACGTTCAATCAACCCTTACCTGAGATGCTGTTTCATCACCTATATTGTTTTAACCATGAAAGAAAAAAAATAACTTACTGTTAAAATAAGCACTCTATTAGAATGAGAGAGATAATGCCAAAATAGTTTTAGTTTCAGCGAAACTAACTACAACTCGTTAACTGTGTAGTAAATAAAAGTTACACTGTATACTTCCCTATTTAAAGTTTATTTTTTCACATTGCCTCTTTATGTTCTTCTCCTTGGTGATGCCACTGCCTCCTGCTTCTAGGCAGGTGATTCCCAAATCCCCATCTTCTGTTTTGATCGTTTTCCAAAGCTTTCCACTCTGACAGTCTACTCAGACGTTGTACCGTACCTTAAATTTACTGCATGCAAGACTAAAGGCTGTGTCCTCACTGCCCATTGAACAGACATCAACATTACTCCCAATAATTTCAATGTTAAGTCTAAACTCTCACCTGAATACCTCCTTTCTCCTCATCATCTATATAGCATTAGCTCCTAAGTCCTATGTATTTGTCCTCTGAACAGTCTTCCGTATGTTTCCTCTCCTTTCTATTCCCCCTGCTACTCTACTGCCTTCTTCTGGCTCTTACTTCAAGCCAGAGCTACTGTAATAGGCTTTTAAATGATATCGGTCTCCAGTCCATCCTTTTTTCCCCCCACAACCCACCTTATTCCCTGATGCAAGAATTATCCTCAGTCCCACAGCTATGCTCATTCTGCTACCTGATGAAAAAAATTCTTCAGCTGCATTATCTGGCCTACTTAACTGTTTTAACTGCTCAGGCTAACATTTAAGAGACTCCACAGCAAAAGTAAATCTCACTGTGGAAAGAGTTATTGTATACTTAATATACTCCATGCTGGATGTTTTACATGCATTATTTTATCTCAGGGTCTTAGAATTGGTGGTCATCATCCTCTTTTTCAGTGAAGGAAAATGGAAGCCAATGGAAGAATCTTCCCAGCATCCCAAAACTACTTAGTTGCAGAAGAGCCAAAGCCTGATTTGGTTTTGATTGAAAAATCTCTCCCATACCACCTACCTGCTTCTCAGCAAGCCACGGATGCAAGATTTCTAACATTTCACAGAAATCAGATAACCAAGCATATGTAAAGGGAAGAAAGATGTCCTGTGTGCCACAAAAGCCCATCACCACTCAGCTGAACTGTCTGACTATTAGCTATTCTCCCAATATGGTCTGCATATTCCCACTTCCTTCCCTCCAATGTGGCTACCTTCAACTTGATCTTACTTCATACCGAAACCTATCTTAAATGCTACACCCTTCATAGTATGACCTCTCATCTTAAAACTTTGTGTACATCTGTCATATTCTGCATTTTCATTTATATGTATTTTCTCTTAAACCTGTTAGATTATAATCTGACAAGTGTTCATTAAGATAACACTGGATTATAATCTACATATAAGCTAATTAAAATTGGAAATATTTTAAATATTACAATTTTAAGTGAGTTCTAATTTTCCAAAAATGCTCTTAATTTAAAAAAAAAAAAGTTTTCTACTTCTCTACTGGAATTAAAAAAAAATCAAAATAATTTCAACACCTGTAGTAACAAATAAGCATTAGGAAAACTATACATAAACATGTGATGTCAAAATTGAGGCGACTGGTGTGTATAAGGACAGTACAAAAGAAAGATTACCATTCAAAATGACAGCAGATATTTAAATACGACGCTGCAGCAGCATAAATATGATAAAACCTCACTCTGATATAAAAGGATTCTCAAGATCTAGGTTTAATGCTTTGCTGTTCTAAAAACTAATATATAATTCATTCATCACTATCTACAATGCAGTGTTGAAGACATAAACGGCAGGTTTTCTTCCCAGAAGGCTTTTATTTTTCATGATCCTACATAACAATGGAGTCAACATGTTTAAGAACAAATATCAATGTTCACTTCATTAAACCTACCAGATTGAATGTAATGGGCTTATTTTCCCTGTAGCAAAATACTAAGAAATAAAAGAAGCTGGAGTATGAAAATGACAGAATACCCTGGGCAAAAGAGCGATACCATTAAAATATACTAAAAAACTCCAAGGTCCTAGCAAATGCCTGATATTCACAAAAAGAAAATAGCAACAATAATAACATAGTAGATATTCCATAAAGCAACTATAGTTAGCAAATTATTCATCTAAGCATTTTACTCTTACTTTTTCAGAATTATCTCAGATGCACCCTTGCTGAATATTCGATAACTTCCATCTGAATTTTTCAGGACAGTACTCATGGACTTCCTAACAGAATTGAAGGTGTAGACTTTGTACAGTGCTTCTTCTGGTATTTCATTTCTAACATCCTGATAATCCCGTTTTAAATCCAAAAGAAGTCCCAACAAGGCACATTCAGTTTTATTACCAACATGACGTGGTAATCCACCCTCTTTCTCTGGTGGCTATAAGAAAAAAAGGTTTAGAAGCTAGTATCATCTTGTTTCTCTACGACAGTTTAATTTATAATGTAAAACAGAACGAGACATTCTAAAACAAAATTATACAGAAATTATATAGAAAACTTCTATTAGTTTTAGCATTTCAAAGAGGGACATAGAAAAAGTAAGGTAGAAAGAAGCTCTGGAGCAAAGATGACACGGATTCCGATCTCAGCCCCGCCAGTTACCAGCTATGTGAACTTTTGGCAAATTACCCAACTGCTGTGGTCCTTGGCTTCAGCATCTGGAAAATGGGCGCTCTTATGACCCAAGAATTAAATAAGACATGTAACTTTTAAAGTTGGTTCCTGACACATATGGGACTTAAGAAATTTTAATTCCTTTCCTTTTCTCTTGTTTTCATTGAATATTTACATTAAATAATTCAAAATTAAATCTACTTTACCAATTTTTATGGCTTAAAATAAAAATATAAGCATTAAAATGAAGCACTGTTGACTTAAATATATATAAAAACTTTATTTCCTTCATAGTATCTTCACAAATACCTCCTTATGTAATCATCACAACAGTATTAAGGGCAGATGTAACCATCTTTACTTAACAATTGAAGAAAGTAAAGCTCAGACTTACAGCTAAGGCAAAGCTAGATCTAGAATCAAGATCTCATAACTTTCCAGTCCAATAATCCAATTCATGAAATACTAATTTTGTTTATGGTCTTCACCCACAAATCACTAGAACACATATCAGCCAAACAATTTCATGCTTTATGTTATAAATAAAGACTTTTAAAACTTGCAAAGTTAAAAATATTTTATTCTAAGGTAGTACAAGTCTAGAATTACTTTATTCAGTTAGTCCCAAAAGGTTTAAGGATCACCTTACAGGTAGGATCTACTGAGAAACCAAACAGAGCATATAGCAAGCATATATAAAACATATTATTTTAAGTTGAAATCTAGTTTCAAAATCTTCTCTAGTAAATTGAGTTAATTTTCTATAGTAAGATAGACTAGTCTTTCACAAGATGAGCAAAGTAAAAATTTAAAATTAAGGACTTATTCTGATTGTTAGGCTCAAGAGTTTCTAAACGCAGGAAATTCAAAATACAGGAGACGAAAAATACAAATAAACAGAATGTATATGTTGATCAACAGATCTTACTAGTAACACAAATTGTATCAAAAGAAAATTAAATACAGTATATGATTTATGCCTTTTAAAAACTTAACACAATTCATTTCTTCAATTTATAAATAGTAATGACAGAGCTTAAAAGCTACATACAGTCAAATCATCACAAATTGAAAAATTAATTTTCATATATAAATTAATTATTAAAGAAAGCTTACCAATATTTTTGATGTATAAGCACAATTCACAGAAATTCCTGTTACAAGGTAGGACAAAATATTTGGTGGAATAGCTTCTGGTTCAGGAATCTTTTTATAATGTTTTTCACTTATGTAAGCTTGAACAACTGTCATTCTGTTCATTGTCAATGTTCCTGTTTTATCTGAACAAATAGCTGTAGCATTTCCCATGGTTTCACAAGCATCCAGATGCCTCACTAAATTATTATCTTTCATCATTTTCTACAGTGACCAAAAAAAAAGTAGTTAAGCTACATAGAAAACCAATGACCTCATTATATTAAAATGATTGTAAACTGCTTTAAAATCAGAACTAAAACTCCCAACTTTACATGGATAGACAGTATAAAGCACCGATTTAATGCTGGAAGAATTTAGTATATTTGACCTATTCAAATAAGCTAAATAGAGTACTAGCTTTCAGTGGTTTCAATCATTTCCCCACTACATAACATAATCTAGTAAATGAACACAGATACCTGCACCCATATGCAAATCATGTTGACTATATGCCTCCAACACTTCTGTGAAGTGTCCTCAAATTACAAGAGCTATAATAATTTGTACTCTAAGTACAGAGGTACTTACAGCCATGTAAGAGTATATAACATGTAAGGATTAAGTCTCCTTATTAAGTGGAAAACAAAAGATTCTTGTATCAGTCACCAAGGAAAAAGTAGCTTATCAGTTAAATATAGAGTTTGTGGGCATGTAGCTGCCTGATTTTTTTTTTTTTCTTTTGACTCTGATAGATTGAGGTAACATAACAAAACCAGAAAGGATCATTTTTATCTTTTCCATATGTTGGTACACTTGGTCTTCTCATCCTCAGGATCATCCCTTCCTCTTATTTACAAGAAAAAGACAGTTTCTAAAAAGAACAAGAGTTTCACTGTAGCTCCAAAAAGCATTTAGGTTAAAATGCTTGATAATTGATTCTTAAAGCATACCTGGAATGGGTTAAAACCTGTAAAGAGTTATTTTACAAAGTATGTTCTGTGACTACTAATATGCAAGATACTGCAAGAAACTGATTCCTTGAAGAAATAAATATGGGGAAGGAAGATTACTGTGATTTACATTAATACTGAACATTAAAAGAAGGAAGTTCTGCAGTAAAGAAAATGTGTTCAGTTTTGCCAAACACTAACACAGGAGCCATAAGGACCACACCTCAATGAAAAGAAAAGTGACTGGTAACATTTGGGCTAAAATAAACATTTAATAAAAACTTAAAGAAAAATGCTCTTATTTATTTTCTACGAAAGGACTGCAAATCAATCCTGCCTATATCTTTTTGATCAATTGAAAAATTAATATCATTAATGACTATTCAAAGTGAACTAATGACAGTATTGATAGAATGACTGATTTTACCCATGTGTCTAAAACTTATGTTTACCCCAATTATTTCTAATTATTTTAAAACATCAAACAGATGATTACACT
Organism: Balaenoptera ricei; assembly: GCF_028023285.1. NCBI lineage: Eukaryota > Metazoa > Chordata > Mammalia > Artiodactyla > Balaenopteridae > Balaenoptera > Balaenoptera ricei. Next base: position 76,074,704 of record NC_082648.1, read on the forward strand.
GTATTTCATTATTACTTTGACACATTTACCATTTTACTTTTGAAACAAAAGATGTGAAATGCCTGAAAATAAACTCAAACAGTAAGCAAAAAATATTCTTATCATGACACATCTGTTGGAACACTGAAGATAAGAGTGCTGGAGCAGAAACTATGACCAATTACTTTGTATTGCTCTCTGTCAGCAATACTACTTAAGGAGAAATATTAATTAATATTAGAAAACTGACAAGAGCAGCATTCTTTCATCAGGTATAATTTTACATGTGAAGCCACCTTTTCCATATAAGATATAAAATTGATTAAAAAGTAGATTAGTAATCTTCAAACAGAATATTCCTTTAGGTAACCAGCAGCTAGCAAAGCCACTGAAGCTCATTTTTTCAGCATTCTACTAAGAGAACAAGGAGGAGTTAGCTACTGTAAATGGAGTGGTCAGAGAAGGTGATACGTGAAGAGACCTGAGTAAAGTTAGAGAGTTGATGATTCAAAGGAAGGAACACAAGAGTCCTGAAGTGAGAACAGGGTTGGGGTATTTGAGAAACAGCAGGAAGGCTGGTGAGGCTGGACCAGAGGGGGAGAGAGAGGTGGGAGATGAACACTAGAGGAAAGCAAAGGCCAGATGGGGCAGGGCCCTGCAGGCCATAGCAAGGAGCCTTGGATTTCATTCTGACAAGAAGCCACTGGAGGGTTTTATAAAAGGAAACAAGATGATCTGAATTATTTTTTAGAAACATGAGTCTACCATGTGAAGGCAGGACCGTGGGGTCATAAGGGTCCAAGTGTGGAAACAAGGAGGCCTTAGACAGTTGGATTCAAGTAAACCTCTCTGCTCTTGTACCACAGGCAAATGACAAGCATGCTTACTTCAATGTTACAGATTGGAAACAGGAGGGGACAGGACAACATAACTATCATATGAGGAAAATTAAGCTAGAACTTTCCCCAGCAGAGTTATGCTTAGCTTTGTGTCAAGTCTGCCATCCCAGGAATGTATAGGTCTCGATGCAGAGATCTTCAACTGGGGGGGAGGAGAAGGGAATCAATGACAGCGCTAAAGAAAACAGTGTAAATTTATGGAAATCCCCTAGTTCCAGAACCCAAGAGAAAACAGCAACCAGTTGTACATTTTCTACACCAGCTGAGACTTTCTTTTCTGCTTACCTTGACTGAATAAGCCAGTGAGATAGTGACTGCGAGTGGAAGACCTTCTGGCACTGCTACCACTAAAACCGTAACTCCAATAATGAAGAACTTCACAAAATACTGTATGTAAATCGGTGTGCACTCAGCAAGCCACGGTCTCTTCTGAACCCAGAATGTATCAATTACAAAATATAATACGAGAATGATAACTGTGATGGCAGACATCAACAAACCTACATAAAAAGAAGGAAAATGTAATTATTAAATATTCTAGACACAATTCATAGTCAGTTACATATTAGCCACTGGAAGAATTATAACTACTTTGGTGATATTTATTTTAATTTCGCTGAGAAACTGTTACATCCTTTTTCGTGCTTAACTCATCACTTGACATTATCAGATTTAATTTCTGCTTCCAAGTATAGTCCCGAAACCCAGGAGAAGTGGGAAAAAAGTGTTTATGATTCTTTTCTAGACTTAATTGTATCTTCAGTCTTCTACTAAAGCCGAGACAAAATAACAAGCAATGACAAGGAAATACCAAAAGCTTAGTATAAGCTGGTGCTCTACACATTGGCAAGCTGCTTTCATGACAAAAGAGAAGTTGATAAGAACCTGATCAATGGGGAGACCTAGAATTAAATACTGAACCCCATGTTTTTAATGAAGAAAACACAAATTACCAAAATTACTTAATTTTTTCATCTATCCTTACTGCTTTATTAACTTAGCAAACCAACAGTTAATCATATATTACAAATCATTTACACCTTTCTGTTTTGTGGGATATTTAGCCCCTTATAAATGAGTATTACAAAATAAGGCACGTTCACCTATCTGGGTCTAATAATCCAATTCAATGTCTACTAAAATCCCATCACCATCTTAAATCCACCCTTTTCCCCAACACTGTATGAGTCAGTATTACCATTTGGCTACATATTATCAAAAGCAAATATTTGCTATTAGATAATAAGCTTTTTGAGGACAGAAGCAAAAATTAACTTTTTCCAACATAGTCATAGGAAGTAACAGAATGATGCAATGTAAGTGACTTTAATAGTGTAGTCTGATTTAGCCCACACGTGTTCTTTCATAAAGATGATACTGTTGAAGGGCATGCTATGTTTTTAGCTAAAGCTCTGTTTTATTTCCTCTGAAGAGTAGTCCTGTTAACAGGTGTTTTCTAGTGATGGTTGTAATTTATAACTTCAGCCTCACCAGGATGATCCATTCTAACGCTAACTAATCCATTCAATTTAAGTTAACTATAACTTTTAGAAAAACACACACCTAATTTTTTTTTTCATAGTCAGAAAAAAGATAAGAAAATGGGCGGTGAAATTTCTTTTTATTAAAATATAGCTGGGTAATCTTCACCGAGTAACCTCACTGCTAATAAGCCCTCTCTCTATTGCTCCCAGAAATTCAGAGAGGAGCGCGTGGGCTTGTGAATTGGGCAGCCTTAGGCGCTAATCCTAACGTGACCACTTATTCATTAGCTGGTTGACAGAGGACACTCCCTCTACATAAAATGAGGATAACAGTTCCCAAGCTGCAAAATATTGTGAGGATCTACAGTAACTCAAAGGCCTGGTACCTTGTAGATAAAACTGAAAATATTTTTAATTCCTCTTCCACTCACAAAGCAATGATTTCCAGTCTTAAGTATGTCAAAGATGATTTTTAAATAGAAAGGCAGCATATTTTAAAACAAAACATCTTATTTTCTCGTATATATCATACCTGCTTTGCCAATCTGAACAGCCAGCTTTGTTAGTTTCCCTTGTAAAACAGATTTTTCCTTTTTTGGCAAATTTGCTTTCTTTTTGTCTTTTTCATCACCATCTCCACCTTCTTCACTCTTCAAAGGCTGCATTTCCATGGCTGCACCATCCTGGGCTTTTGCTGCATCGAAGAGCAAATATAACTTCACTACATTTTAAAGGCACACGTAACTGTTAATATTTTCAAGCAATTTTGGGGGAAAAAAATCAATTTCTTATAGAAACACAAAGATTTAAACATTTAGCTTCCTGTGTATGTCTGTGCCTACCCAGAGAAAATAAGACAATTAGTGACACTAGGTTTTGAAACTCTGTACCAGATTTGAGAATGTTGAGGTAGGAAATAGGGATGAGGCATAAGAAGAAATACAGGGTCCTGAAAGAGCTAAGTACCAAATCATTTTTCTTCCTGTGTGTTGTGTTAGATAATGAGACTCATTCCAAACACCATAAGTCCCTCCCATATAAGTTATGACCATAATGTAGAACATTATGTAGGACCACACATATAGAGAAATGCACATATGTTTACAGACTATTAAATAGCTGCAAAAAAATTTACATTTTATATTTTGTTTCTTATGCATTTTTGCTAGCAATCATATTGTAACCAATGATAAAATACTGAAATGCTTAAGTTTAAAGTTACCTACATCTGGACCTTTCTAAGCTTACTACCACAGGTCATAATTAAAGTCTTATTAACATTGTAAAGGCAGCATAAGTCAGGCACTGACCAAAGAGACATTCACCCAAGTAATACAGATTGTTAATTTTCCGTATACATCCTACTTTTGGATGAATACAGTACACAAGAGATATATTTGTGGATATAATGAGAACAAGCTAAGTGTACTTTTATCCTCCTGAATTTACCTTTGTTGCGATTCTCAATAGCTCCGTCTTGTTTCTTATCTGTAGGAACAAAATGGGAATTAAAGCTTTCCAAAAGAAATGAATACAGCCATGTTAAATTATGCAAAGGTAGCTCACATTTCTATAACAGAACTGTTACACAATGGGGTGGGTGTGTGTGTGTGTGTGTGTGTGTGTACAGATTAGAAAGCATTTGGCCCATAATGACCTTCTGGCTCAATCACTCCCTAGGTCTTAACCATGGGGGGACACTCCAAAATAATTTGGGGCATCTATACTTGGTTGATTTCTCCATAAGACTTTACTCTTTTTTATGCTGCAACACACCCAAATATGGTACAAGAGGTTTTCAAACTAAATACAAATATAAGCCTAAGAATGTGGAAAAGGGAAAGGGTAGAGGGAGGAAGGAATGTCATAGGAAGACAACAGGCACACAGGAGAACTCTGATGGGAATGAGAACCAAATTGGTATGTATAAAAGATAGGGGAGGCAAGCAAGTAAAACTAGAATATGAAGGTACAAAATAAGACAGTAAAACTACTAGTTAAGGTAATCCCCAAATTCACTTAGATTTGGAGGAAACAGAAAGATGAGAATGTCTAACGTAAAAAGTAATCAAGGAGGGAATGGGTCTATTGTTTGGAGTAGGGAGTGTAATACTAAAAATGACGAAGAGGAAAGAGAACCACTCAGCCTATTCTTCTTTCAACTTCTCTATCAAGGAGACCTACCTTCAAACTGGAAAACGTGGAACAAATATGGTCAAGGAGGAACAGGTGCTCAAGACAGGTGAGGAGACAGAATACCTAGCTACTCTGAATGAGCCCAACTTTGGAAAGAGACCAAACATTCACATTCCAGATTATGAAGGCAACTGAGACAGATTACCCTGGATTATATTAATACATAATATCAATTTATTCAAGGGAATGGTAAAAGAGCTGGAAGTCCACAGATGGAAAAATGGTGTCTACCATTCCCCACCCCCCCCCCCCCCACACTCTCACCAAGAATCAAAAACAGCAGTCAGTTAGATGTTAATTCCTGGGAATACACTTGACTGGATTAATAAAAATAGGTATATAAGATCTTAGAAAAAAAAGGTGCTTATTGGAAAAGAAACTGTATCGTCAACAGGAACAAGGTCATGATGTGAACTTCCCTTTCCTTTTTTAATAGGGTCTATTGACTTTAGTCTCCTGTAAATTAGGATGCAACACAATATATGGTGAAGAGCACACACTTTTGAGTCAGACAAGTGGGTCTGATCTGCCACTAATTAGATCTTCAACCTGGAGCAAGTTATGTAACCTCCATAAGCCTCAGTTTACTTGTCAGCAAAAAGATAAATAGTCTTTTCTGTATGGTTGTAAGGATTATTGAGATAACGCATATAAAGCGGTCCAGAAATGGTATCAGCACTACACACTGGCCCCTTAGGGCGGCACGTGGAGGGCTGCTGAGAAGAGTGGGACAGGAAAGACCTACAGTGTGGGGCCTGCCTCCCTTGCCAGCAGCCAGAACTCTTCAAACATAGTTCTCTTTGAAATCAAGATTTCACAGCTCAAGACAAAACCCAGAAACCGAACCAAAACACCTAAATATTAAAAACATTGCTGTAGATATAGCAAGCCAAGACTTTTAGTGAGGCATTTATAAGATCTCAAAATACTTACGTGTCTGAGAGAAATATGGGCTTACTAGCCCAAGTAAAATTAAATAAATCTAAGCGGTTAAACCACAGTAAAGTGCTGTTGCCCTAAAGGGAAAAACTCTTTTGAGTGAAGGGTGAGGAGGGCTTTTTTAAAAAGGGGACATACCCCCCAACTAAGTGATCCTGAGCTATTTCCCTATGTATAACAGCTTCTTATAAGATCCTTGTGGATAAACTATGGTTATCAAGTTTGCTGATAATAGATCTCCTTGGAGGGACAGCAGATACAATGGATCAAGATTAAAAATTTAAAACCTTGATATCTAATGATGGGCTGAATATAACAAGACAAACACATGAGGTGTCAAAGTGAAGTCTTGGTCTTATGTCTAAAAACCAAGTACATAAGTACAGACTGGGAAATGTGAGTAGTAGAAAACATGAAAAAGATGAAAAGCTCAATGAGGCCAAAAAGTGATATGGTTGACAAGGAAAGCTACTACCGAAGTAGCAAAAAAATAAGCAAAGGAAGTGGGAGTTTAATTCATTTTGCTGGTCAAATGACAGGGAGATTTTAAAGTATTCAAGAAGATGCTGAATTCATCTGGCTATGGTAAAGCAGGATTGATATCTTCCTTCATAAAGCCCTCCTCGGACTACTAAGTCTTAAAAAAAAAAATTCCCCCTCCATCAATTCTACCACTTGAAGGTACTATGTTGGGTAACTAATTTTTTTGTAGAACTCTTCATTTCAAAATCTGATGAAACAGTGTATTTTTTGGATGAGTTCTTACAATCTAGGCTGCCGTATTTCCAAATGCCAATTCTTATAGCATATTGCTATCCTTACTTTTCTTTTCCTTTTTCTTCTCATCTTTCTTCTCTTCCTCTTCACCTCCAGCTCCAAGTAAGGTAAAGATAATTCCAGTTTGAGAATTTATACCCACAGCAGTAACTACCATTCTTCCAGAGCCTTCCATTACATGAGTACCTACGACAACAGAAAATGTGTTTTTAAAATTCAACAAGACATTAAATAAAACCTAAATTCTTGTGCTTAAGGTTTTAAGTCTGTTATAAGTCATCTGAGTTCAAAGCTCACTCTACCACTCATTTATCATGTGATACTGGGCAAACTGTAACATCTCAATTACTAGTCCATAAACGTGGATAACAGTACCTACACTTTGTAAAAATGAGACGCAAATTAAGTCTGTAAGTGTAAAGTGTTTGGCACATTGCCTGGAATTTTAGGGGTTCAATGAATGTTCAATATTTAAATTATAACTGTATTATTATTATTAGGGACAATTCACTTATAAAGAAATGTGCTTACAACAAAAAGGATCACACAGCAACAACTGACATATTCCCAAGCCAACCCCACCACCTCTCCCTAACCCAGGTTTTCATGCCAGCCCACCTAGATCACTGCAACAGCTGCCTAGCTAGTTTCTGTCTTTCCAGTTCACCCTGAAATAAGTTTACCCTTCCTAAGATGTGATTTTATCATAAGCCTCTCATGGCTCCAAAACTTCTGACCCTCACTGCCTACTGGATAAAGGTCAAAGTCTTCACATGGAGACCAAACAACACTCCGAACTTTTTCATCCATTAGCCTAACATAAAACTCCGTTACAAAAAGCTGGGGAGCAGAGATGGGAACACTGACTGAATTCTGACTCTGTCCCTCACAACAGTCTTGCAAGCAGCAGGCATTATTATTCTTATTTCCTAGAAACTTGCCCAAGGTTACACAACTATTAAGTGGCAAGGCAGATTCAATTCAGCTCTGTCAGAGGACAGAGGGAATATTCTTCTTATGATATAATGTCACTAAGGTTGCTCACAACTCTCCAACCTGTACGACCACACCTCTGCACCTTTCCCTCACTCATTAAAAGGCTTCTCACCTCTCTAATATTTTTGTGATTTTAAGTAACTTTCAAAACTTAACTCTTTTTAATATACTCAATAAAGTCTTCTTATAGTTATCATTTATTTATTTAATCTCCTAGTTTACAACCACCTGGAGGGCAGGGTCTGTAGCACGTACTATACCATCCTGCGTACCAAAACAATGTTCAATTGTTATTTGCAAAATAAGATCGTAAAGCATACGTACTTACTCCAGTACCTAAGAATTTATATTTGGCTATTAATTACTATGTAATTTATCCAATATGAATTTTTTAGGCCTTTGATTTTGTTGCTTTAAAAAATCTATATTTTGACTGTTTCACTAATTATTAGCTTCTTTGCCAGTAAAAATGCAAGAGAAACAAGAAATTAAATTAAGGACAGTGAAACAATATTTATTGAGCAAGGACTAAATGTAAAAGACAGTTTGTTTCTTTTAACAATTCTAGCTTTCAGCAAATTTCAATTTTTTATGTTCTGTTCTTCTCTACCACAGGTAATCAAATGTTGGCAGCTAATATGCTCAGGCAAAGTAAACAGTTTTTGTTCTGGTCATATCCCTACCGCTAACTGAATAACTGCTTTTAAACATCTAAATTTAAAAAGCCAAGAACAGCAGTGAGAGATGGCATCATGAGAATAAATTTAAAAATAAATGCATTTCATGTTTTCAGTACATTTTTGGAAGATGGAAATAAATGCAGAAAAACTTTCCCACCCGTACTGTGATAAGGGACTCCAGAAAGTTATTTCAGTCTTTTCTTAAACATGGAAAATTTATAGAGTCCTCTTGGTATACTTGGTGTGTCGGGAACCTGAGTCTACAAAACCTTACCAGCCATCTCTGTTAAAACAGAAAAGGACCAAGGTTCCGTTAAAGGATGTCATTCTGAAGAGCTAAGCATTGTGTGAATAAGCTAGATGTACATCAAAGCCCATGAGGTATACATGGCAAAAAGGCAAGAGAGACTACCTCAGTTCACCAAACACTGTGGCCTGGTCAGTCTATGGCAGTTAGGTATGACCAGCTAGCTTCCCTCTCCTTTGGAAAAATCATAGGTTTTACTTGGCTAACATTAACCACAGTTTCTTAGAAGTATGGCAAGGAATAAGTAAAATAAGTATACATCAAACTTAAATACATTATATATCCAAGATATTTCTATTTGGAATGAATTTCAAGCAGAGAAATATAAAGAAAAATTCAAATAGAGTAGGAATGTTCTTAGTAGTGCAGGATATTGAAGGTATACAAATCCCAAGATTTTTTCAAAGAAACAAAAGTCTATATTAAAATGAAACTTTCCCCCTATTTATAATGCTGTTTATAAATGTATATACATGAAATTACTCTGATTTTTAGTGGTGGGACGTTTTACAATAAGCCTTTTGGCATATATTTACAAATCTTAAAAAGGTAATAGTTAAACTTAGGTATGTGCCCCGAAGTTGTGATTCTAACTTAACTGACGCTTGTCACAGGTTTGACTTTGGTTTCAGTAAAACCATGTCCAACCAATTAGAATATAAAGTTCACAGAGAAGAAGTGAGAAAGTATAGCTGCCAAGTTATTAAATATTTAAATAAGCAGAATCTCCTTACAATGTGGGAAATGTTAGCATTCCATTAACATCTGAAAATAATAATTAAAGACAAATAGGCAACATTTTCTTACTCCAAATGCTAGTATAACTCAATCTAAAAATATATTTAAACCAAATGTCTTACAAGCAATTTTGTAAATTCTATAAAGAACACTAGAAAATTAAGAGTAGGAAACTGAAAATCAAAAGTTAAGGAACTGGTGTAATTTTGGAGACAAGTTGTGGTACTCTGGTTTCCTTTCATGTAGCATCTTAGAAGGCAGCTTGTAATTTTTTTCATCATCCCTTCCATTTCATTTCCAATTAACCTTAGGTCTAGCTATCAACAGTTAAGCTGTTGTAAAAGCCTCCTAAGTAGACACCCACCTCCCCTTTTCAGACAGTACCCTCACCTACACAACGCCTTAGATTTTCAGAACATGTCTTAACCGTGTGCAAATTCAGTTCTGCCTAGTAGATGTGGTACTACTCTTGGACCTATTTATTATTAATCATATTACCTTAGATAAATAGTTAATGTCTCAGACTCATTCCTCAGTAGTTAAATGAGGGAGCAAGATTAGGTTAACTTTAAGGATTTTATGAGTTGTTTTTTTTTTTAAACCCTATCCTTTGTAGACCATCATAGAGAATTCATTAATTTGCTTTAAACACACAATCATTCTTTAATTTTATATTACAACAGCCCTTAAGAATAAATGTAAAACAGATCAATTTAACAGAGATCATTAGGCTTATACTTTAGTTTTATCATTATACTAACATTAACTAACACCGACTCTCAAATCTCTTCATTTTTTTGGACTCGGGTTCCTCATTTGTAAAATACAGTTCTGGATTTAAAGATCTCTAATGTCTCTGCTGACTTACAAAAGAAAGTCTCTAAGATTTATAAGGGTAGAAGCTAACATAAAATACAGAATCCTCTTCACATTACTGGCTCTTTGGGGAACTGTTTGCTGACAGTGGTATACAGTTGAGGAGGAGGAAAAAGTTCAGTTATAAAAGAAATTCATACCTGATAAAAGTAAGGGATCCTTATCTAAAGACTTCTTAACATGATCAGATTCACCAGTCAATGAGCTTTCATCAATTTTAAGATCATTGCCTTGAATAAGTATGCCATCAGCGGGAAGAAGATCACCTAAAACAAAATAAAGGTACGCTAAACTGTGAACAAGATTACAATAACATCACATCATGTGTAAGATGCACTGCCCTTTTTTACTTACCATATTTCACTTGAGCAATATCTCCAACTGTAATGTCAGCTACAGGTATCTGAATGACCTGACCACCCCTGATGACTGTGAACTTCTGTTCTTGTTCAATTCGACTCTGCAAACCTCTAAACTGTTTTTCCTTACTCCAGTCATTGAAAGCTGTTACTAATACTACACACACTACTGACAAGAGGATCGCAGCTCCTTCAATCCAACCAGTTTCACCTTCACCTTCTTCCTCTCCAACAGAAACGTCTCCACAAACTATTTGGAAAGAAAGAAAATGCTTATCAAAAAAGATTCTGAATTGATGGCAACAGATATGTAATTATAATGTTTATATGCCCCATTAACTTTGCTTACAGCTCTAAACACTTTATTGATTCAAAGCATTCCATAATGATGACGACGCTTACTCTGTTAATTTCAAGTTCCCTGCCTCTGAGGATTCTCATCTTTAGGGTAGGGAGGCAGTCTAGGGTACCTGTTAAGAGTGAGGACACTGGGGAAGATTAAATCTCGACCCTAAGGCAAGTTACTTATTTTTGAGACTCAGTTTCTTCATCTGTCAAATTAGGAGACCACCACTTACGGCAGAGTTGTTGAGAGAATTAAATGCGAAGACACTTGTAAAGAAGGTAGAACAGTGGCTGAGACATCCTTCATACTCAACCAATAGTTAATGCTATTACTAGAGTAGGCAAGTCGTACATGGAAAGTTAAGTATTATGTGTTTACCCATGAACCATGCTTATTTAACGTATCAGTTTCACTGGAGTACGATAAAAGCTTGACTTTCATAACATAAAAATTTAAGCAAAGTGCTACTCATTCATTCAACTATTTGAGCACCTACTTTAGGTGCCAACACTGTTTTCAAAGCTAAGGGTGTAACAGTGAATAAGACATATAAGCTCTTTCTCCTCAGGGAACCTATACTCAGACTGGTAGGTGTGAATGGGATATGAAAAAATCAGATAATAAAACACAAATAATTAATTTCAGATATCGTAAGTGCCATGAAGAAAATAAAATATGGTGATGTGCTAGCAAATGAAAAAAGAGGGCTAACTGTGGTTGGGTGAACAGAGAAGGCCCCTCTGAGGTGTCCATGACATTTGAGCCAAATGATATGAGGGAACTAGCCATATAGATTTAAGGGAAGAGGATTTCGGGGAGAGATCAAAGTCAGCACAGAGGCTCTATGGCAAAAAAGACTTTAGAAAAAGACAGAGGCGGGGACAAAAGAAACCTCAAAACTGTAGGGCCAGTAATGGTGAAGAAAGAACAAGGACGGTGCTTTTTGAACCTTGGGCTGTAATCTATTTGTGAGTCTAAAATCAATTCAGACCTTCAAGATGGCGGAGGAATAGGATGCGGAGATCACATTCCTCCCCACAAATATATAGGAAATACATCTACATGTGGAACAACTCCTACAGAACACCTACTGAACGCTGGCAGAAGATCTCAGACCTCCCAAAGGCAGAAAACTCCCCACGTACCTGGGTAGGGCAAAAGAAAAAAGAAAATACAGAGACAAAAGAATAGGGATGGGACCTGCACCTCGGGGGAGGGAGCTGTGAAGGAGGAAAGGTTTCCACACACTAGGAAGCCCCTTCACTGGTGGAGATGGGGTAGCAGGGAGGGGGGGGGAAGCTTCGGAGCCACGGAGGAGAGCGCAGCCACAGGGGTGCGGAGGGCAAAGCGGAGAGACCCCCGCACAGAGGGTCGATGCCGACCAGCACTCACCAGCCCCAGAGGCTTGTCTGCTCACCCGCCGGGGCAGGCGGGGGCTGGGGGCTGAGGCTCGGGCTTCAGTCGGATCGCAGGGAGAGGACTGGGGTTGGCGGCGTAAACACAGCCTGAAGGGGGCTAGTGCGCCACAGCTAGCCGGGAGGGAGTCCGGGAAAAAGTCCGGACCTGCCCAAGAGGCGAGAGACCATTGTTTCCGGATGCGCGAGGAGAGGGGATTCAGAGCACCGCCTAAACGAGCTCCAGAGACAGGCGTGAGCCAGGGCTATCAGCACGGACCCCAGAGATGGGCATGAGACGCTAAGGCTGCTGCTGCAGCCACCAAGAAGCCTGTGTGCGAGCACAGGTCGCTATCCACACCTCCCCTCCTGGAAGCCTGTGCAGCCCGCCACTGCCAGAGTCCCGTGATCCAGGGACATCCCCGGTAGAACGCACGGCGCGCCTCAGGCTGTTGCAACATCATGCCAGCCGCTGCCGCCGCAGGCTCACCCCACATTCCGCATTCCGTACCCTTCCCTCCTCACAGCCTGAGTGTGCCAGAGCCCCCTAACGAGCTGCTACTTTAAACCTGTCCTGTCTGGGCGGGGAACAGACGTCCTCCGGCGACCTACACGCAGAGGTGGGTCCAAATCCAAAGCTGAACCCCAGGAGCTGTGCAAACAAAGAAGAGAATGGGAAATCGCTCCCGGCAGCCTCAGGAGCAGCCGATTAAATCTCCACAATCAACTTGAGGTACCTGCATCTGTGGAATACCTGAATAGACAACGAATCATCCCAAAATTGAGGAGGTGGACTTTGTGTGATTTTGTCTGTATAGCTTTGATTTAACCATTTGTACTAGGGTTCTGTCTGTCCGTTTTTGTTTTTTTAGGATAGTTTTTAGCGCTTGTTATCATTGGTGGATTTGTTTTTTGGTTTGGTTGCTCTCTTCTTTCTTTTTTTTTAACTTTTTAATTCTTTTTGTACTTTTAGTAATTTTTTTTTAATTTTAATAACTTTATTTTATTTTTCTTTCTTTCTTTTTTTCTCCCTTTTCTTCTGAGCCATGTGGCTGACAGGGTCTTGGTGCTCTGGCCGGGTGTCAGGCCTGAGCCTCTGAGGTGGGAGAGCCAGGTTCAGGACACTGGTGCACCACAGACCTCCCGGCTCCACCTAATGTCAAACAGCGAAAGCTCTACCAGAGATCTCGATCTCAACTCTAAGACCCAGCTCCACTCAACGACCAGCAAACTATAGTGCTGGACATCCTATGCCAAACAATGAGCAAGACAGGAACACAACCGCACCCATTAGCAGACAGGCTGCCTAATATCACAATAAGGTCACAGACACCCCAAAACACACCACCGGATGCAGTCCTGCCCACCAGAAAGACAAGATCCAGCTTCATCCACCAGAACACAGGCACCAGTCCCCTCCACCAGGAAGCCTACACAACCCACTGAACCAACCTTAGCCACTGGGGGCAGACACCAAAAACAACGGGAAGTATGAACCTGCAGCCTGTGAAAAGGAGACCCCAAACACAGTAAGTTAAGCAAAATGAGGAGACAGAGAAACACACAGCAGATGAGGGAGCAAGGTAAAAATCCAACAGACCAAACAAATGAACAGGAAATAAGCAGTCTACCTGAAAAGGAGTTCAGAGTAATGATCCAAAATCTTGGAAATAGAATGGAGAAAATAAAAGAAACGTTTAACAAGGACCTAGAAGAACGAAAGAGCTAACAAACAATGATGAACAACACAATAAATGAAATTGAAAATTCTCTAGAAGGAATCAATAGCAGAATAACTGATGTAGAAGAACGGATAAGTGACCTGTAAGATAAAATAGTGGAAATAACTGCTACAGAGCAGAATAAAGAAAAAAGAATGAAAAGAATGGAGGACAGTCTCAGAGACCTCTGGGACAACATTAAACGCACCAACATTCAAATTATAGGGGTACCAGAAGAAAAAGAGAAAAAAGAAAGGGAAAGAGAAAATATTTGAAAAGATTATAGCTGAAAACTTCCCTAATGTGGGAAAGGAAATAGTCAATCAAGTCCAGGAAGTGCAAAGAGTCCCATACAGGATAAATCCAAGGAGAAACACGCCAAGACACATATTAATCAAACTATCAAAAATTAAATACAAAGAAAAAATATTAAAAGCAGCAAGGGAAAAACAAAAATTAACAAACAAAGGAATCCCCATAAGGTTAACAACTGATCTTTCAGCAGAAACTCTGCAAGCCAGAAAGGAGTGGCAGGACATATTTAAAGGGATGAAAGGGAAAAACCTACAGCCAGGATTACTCTACCCAGCAAGGATCACATTCAGATTGGATGGAGAAATTAAAACCTTTACAGACAAGCAAAAGATAAGAGAATTCAGCACCACCAAACCAGCTTTACAACAAATGCTAAAGGGACTTCTCTAGGCAGGAAGCACAAGAGAAGGAAAAGACCTACAATAATAAGCCCAAAACAACTAAGAAAATGGTAATAGGAACATACATATCGCTAACTACCTTAAACGTAAATGGATTAAATGCTCCCACCAAAAGACACAGACTGGCTGAATGGATACAAAAACAAGACCCATGTATATGCTGTCTACAAGAGACCCACTTCAGACATAGGGACACATACAGACTGAAAGTGAGGGGTTGGAAAAAGATATTCCATGCAAATGGAAATTAAAGAAAGCTGGAGTAGTAATTCTCATATCAAACAAAATAGACTTTAAAATAGACTATTACAAGAGACTAAGAAGGACACTACATAATGATCAAAGGATCAATCCAAGAGAATGATATAACAATTGTAAATATTTATGCACCAAACATAGGAGCAGCTCAATACATAAGGCAAACGCTAACAGCCATAAAAGGGGAAATTGACAATAACACAATCGTAGTAGAGGACTTCAACACCCCACTTTCACCAATGGACAGATCATCCAAAATGAATTAAAAAAGGAAACACAAGCTTTAAATGATACATTAAACAAGATGGACTTAATTGATATTTATAGGACATTCCATCCAAAAACAACAGAATACACTTTCTTCTCAAGTGCTCATGGAACATTCTCCAGGATAGCTCATATCTTGGGTCACAAATCAAGGTAAATTTAAGAAAATAGAAATCGTATAAAGTATCTTTTCCGAACACAATGCTATGAGACTAGGTATCAATTACAGGAAAAAATCTGTAAAAAATACAAACACATGGAGGCTAAACAATACACTACTAAATAACCAAGAGATCACTGAAGAAATCAAAGAGGAAATCAAAAAATACCTAGAAAAAAATGACAATGAAAACACGACGACTCAAAACCTATGGGATGCAGCAAAAGCAGTTCAAAGAGGGAAGTTTATAGCAATACAATCCTACCTCAAGAAACAAGAAACATCTCAAATAAACAACCTAACCTTACACCTAAAGCAGTTAGAGAAAGAAGAACAAAAACACCCCAAAGTTAGCAGAAGGAAAGAAATCATAAAGATGAGATCAGAAATAAATGAAAAAGAAATGAAGGAAACAATAGCAAAGATCAATAAAACTAATGGCTGGTTCTTTGACAAGATAAACAAAATTGATAAACCATTAGCCAGACTCATCAAGAAAAAAAGGGAGAAGACTCAACTCAATAGAATTAGAAATGAAAAAGGAGAGGTAACAACTGACACTGCAGAAATACAAAGGATCATGAGAGATTATTACAAGCAACCCTATGCCAATAAAATGGACAACCTGGAAGAAATGCACAAATTCTTAGAAAAGCACAACCTTCCAAGACTGAACCAGGAAGAAATAGAAAATATAAACAGACCAATCACAAGCACTGAAATTGAAACTGTGATTAAAAATCTTCCAACAAAAGCCCAGGACCAGATGGCTTCACAGGCGAATTCTTTCAAACATTTAGAGAAGAGCTAACACCTATCCTTCTCAAACTCTTCCAAAATATAGCAGAGAGAGGAACGCTCCCAAACTCATTCTACAAGGCCACCATCACCCTGATACCAAAACCAGACAAAGATGTCACAAAGAAAGAAAAGTACAGGCCAATATCACTGATGAACATAGATGCAAAAATCCTCAACAAAATACTAGCAAACAGAATCCAACAGCACATTAGAAGGATCATACACCATGATCAAGTGGGGTTTATCCCAGGAACGCAAGGATTCTTCAATATATGCAAATCAATGTGATAAACCATATTAACAAACTGAAGGAGAAAAACCATATGATCCTCTCAATAGATGCAGAAAAAGCTTTCAACAAAATTCAACACCCATTTATGATAAAAACCCTCCAGAAAGTAGGGACAGAGGGAACTTACCGCATCATAATAAAGGCCGTATATGACAAACCCACAGCCAACATTGTTCTCAATGGTGAAAAACTGAAACCATTTCCTCTAAGATCAGGAACAAGACAAGGTTGTCCACTCTCACCACTATTATTCAACATAGTTTTGGAAGTTCTAGTCACAGCAATCAGAGAAGAAAAAGAAATAAAAGGAATCCAAGTCGGAAAAGAAGAAGTTAAGCTGTCACTGTTTGCAGATGACATGATACTATACACAGAGAATCCTAAAGATGCTACCAGAAAACTACTAGAGCTAATCAATGAATTTGGTAAAGTAGCAGGATACAAAATTAATGCACAGAAATCTCTTGCATTCCTATACACTAATGATGAAAAATCTGAAAGAGAAATTAAGGAAACACTCCCATTTACCATTGCAACAAAAAGAATAAATACCTAGGAATAAACCTACCTAAGGAGACAAAAGACCTGTATGCAGAAAACCATAAGATACTGATGAAAGAAATTAAAGATGATACAAACAGATGGAGAGATATACCATGTTCTTGGGTTGGAAGAATCAACATTGTGAAAATACTACCCAAAGCAATCTACAGATTCAATGCAATCCCTATCAAACTACCAATGGCATTTTACACAGAACTAGAACAAAAAATTTCACAATTTGTATGGAAACACAAAAGACCCCGAATAGCCAAAGCAATCTTGAGAAAGAAAAACGGAGCTGGAGGAATCAGGCTCCCTGACTTCAGACTATACTACAAAGCTACAATAATCAAGACAGGATGGTACTGGCACAAAGACAGAAATATAGATCAATGGAACAGGATAGGAAGCCCAGAGATAAACGCACACACATATGGTCACCTTATCTTTGATAAAGGAGGCAAGAATATACAATGGAGAAAAGACAGCTTCTTCAATAAGTGGTGCTGGGAAAACTGGACAGCTACATGGAAAAGAATGAAATTAGAACACTCCCTAACACCATAACCAAAAATAAACTAAAAATGGATTAAAGACCTACATGTAAGGCCAGACACCATAAAACTCTTCGAGGAAAACACAGGCAGAACATGCTGACATAAATCACAGCAAGATCCTTTTTGACCCACCTCCTAGAGAAATGGAAATAAAAACAAAAATAAACAAATGGGACCTAATGAAACTTAAAAGTTTTTGCACAGCAAAGGAAACCATAAACAAGACCAAAAGACAACCCTCAGAATGGGAGAAAATATTTGCAAATGAAGCAACTGACAAAGGATTAATCTCCAAAGTTTATAAGCATCTCATGCAGCTCAATATCAAAAAAACAAACAACCCTATCCACAAATGGGCAGAAGACCTAAATAGACATTTCTCCAAAGAAGATACACAGATTGCCAACACATGAAAGGATGCTCAACATCAGTAATCATTAGAGAAATGCAAATAAAAACTACAATGAGGTATCACCTCACACCAGTCAGAATGGCCATCATCAAAAAATCTACAAACAATAAATGCTGGAGAGGGTGTGGAGAAAAGGGAATCCTCTTACACTGCTGGTGGAAATATAAACTGATACAGCCACTATGGAGGACAGTAAGGACGTTCCTTAAAAAACTAAAAATAGAACTACCATACGACCCAACAATCCCACTACTGGGCATGTACCCTGAGAAAACCATAATTCAAAAGAGTCATGTACCACAATGTTCATTGCAGCTCTATTTACAATAGCCAGGACATGGAAGCGACCTAAGTGTCCATCAACAGATGACTGGATAATGAAGATGTGGCACATATATACAATGGAATATTACTCAGCCATAAAAAGAAGTAAAATTGAGTTATTTGTAGTGAGGTGGATGGACCTAGAGTCTGTCATACAGAGTTAAGTAAGCCAGAAAGAGAAAAACAAATACCGTATGCTAACACATACATATGGAATGTAAGAAAATGGTTCTGAAGACCCTAGAGGCAGGACAGGAATAAAGACGCAGACGTAGAGAATGGACTTGAGGACACAGGGAGGGGGAAGGGGAAGCTGGGACAAAGTGAGAGAGTGGCATTGACATATATACACTACCAAATGTAAAATAGCTAGCTAGTGGGAAGCAGTCACCTAGCACAGGGAGATCAGCTCAGTGCTTCGTGACCACCTAGAGGGGTGGGAATAGGGAGGGTGGGAGGGAGATGCAAGAGGGAGGAGATATGGGGATATATGTATATGTATAGCTGATTCACTTTGTTATAAAGCAGAAACTAACACACCACTCTAAAGCAATTATACTCCAATAAAGTTGTTTTTAAAATAAATAAATAAAATAAAATAAAATCAATTCAGTGGCTCATGACCAGAATTTTGAAAAATGAAACAGAACAAAACAGAAAAGCATATACATGTAGTAAAGGTGAACTGTTTTTTGAAAGCTTACTTTGGTTAGTTTTAAATTCACATGAAGGAGTATGTTCTTCTTTGTTCCTATGTAAAGTTCTTTCTTACTGAGCGTTGAGCTAAAATCTCTGAAAGTCAATGGTTCTCTTAGGAAATGCAGAACAGGAAATGGATTATTCACAAGAAAATAATGAGTAAACCAATGACGCTAGAAATGATTAAAGCATATTCCAGAATAGTGAGCATGAACTGAAGAGAGGACTTGAGGTGCAAGGGTGCTGAATAAAGATGAATCAGGGAGAGGTATGTGGGACAGATAAAGGAGGAGAAGACAGAAGCTGGAGAAAAATCAATTTGCGTGAAATGGAACAATCACCATCCTCATCAAATGGGCATGATGTGAACAATCACAAAAAATATCCCTGTGAAGATCAGCAGAATTCAGCCACCAATGGGTATAAAGCATGTTCTCCAAAGGAGATGGCTAGATGATCTACTGAGAGTGCTGGCCCCGCCATCCAAATACTAAAACTTCTATTTATTTTCAAGCTGAAGAAATAACTATGTATCATTGCATACAATAACCAGTTAAGTGAATCTATGGTTTACATTATTTTATTTTATTTTATTTATTTTTTTTTTTTAATAAATTTATTTATTTTATTATTTTTATTTTTGGCTGTGTTGGGTCTTCGTTTCTGTGCGAGGGCTTTCTCTAGTTGTGGCGAGCGGGGGCCACTCTTCATTGCGGTGCGCAGGCCTCTCACTGTCGTGGCCTCTCTTGTTGCAGAGCACAGGCTCCAGACGCGCAGGCTCAGTAATTGTGGCTCACGGGCCCAGTTGCTCCGCGGCATGTGGGATCTTCCCAGACCAGGGCTCGAACCCATGTCCCCTGCATTGGCAGGCAGATTCTCAACCACTGTACCACCAGGGAAGCCCTACATTATTTTAAATAGTAGAAGCTGTAAAGACAGCTTCCCCTTACCTCTCGCCCTGCCCAGAATATCAGAGATTTGCTCTCTGAATTACATAAAGCAAGTCTGAACTCAAGAACAGATGAAGGTTGAAATACTATATTGACCACTTTCACCAACCTTGAGGCAGTGCTAAAATATTATCTTCCAAATAAAGCACTACAGTGGTCTTACTGGTTAAAAATATAAAAATGCAATACTTGGGACTTCCCTGGTGGTTCAGTGATTAAGACTCTGCACTTTCACTGCAGGGGGTGCGGGTTTGATCCCTGGTCAGGGAACTAAGATCCCACATGCTTGCACCGTATGGTCAAAAAATAAAATAAAATACAATTAAAAAATAAATAAAATAAAACACAATTAAAAATATATTAAATTAAATTAAAATCAAGTGATGGCAGGGGATTCCCTTGCTGCAGATTGAAAAGGAAAAGCAATACTTTTTAATAGTGTGCAAGAATGACAGACTCATATCAGAAGATGAAATTTACCAATCATATTTCAAGAAAAACTTTTACATAACTGGTGGATGGAAGTGAAAATAAGTATCATGATTTAGTGAGTACACTAAAATCTTCCACTTGGATTTACCTAATGTTGAGTTTTTTCCAGCTATGAGAGATATTAAAACCAAGTTCTGAAAGAAAACAAACTTAGACCCAAATCAGGCTAAATCAAGATTATAAAATATAATAATGTATATTCAATCATGCTATTAATAATGATGGTTTTTAAAAAATTTTATTTATTTATTTATTTATTTATTTATGGCTGTGTTGGGTCTTCGTTTCTGTGCAAGGGCTTTCTCTAGTTGTGGCAAGCAGGGGCCACTCTTCATCACGGCGCGTGGGCCTTTCACTGTTGCGGCCTGTGCCCCAGACACGCAGGCTCAGTAGTTGGGGCTCACGGGCCTAGTTGCTCCTCGGCGTGTGGGATCTTCCCAGACCAGGGCTCGAACCCGTGTCGCCTGCATTGGCGGGCAGATTCTCACCCACTGCGCCACCAGGGAAGCCCAATAAGGATGTTTTAAGGCTACTAAAAATCAAAAATTTAAACGTTCACCTTTTTAATCTTTAATTTCTATTTGTGTATGTGTTTTAAAATGCTCACAGTATAAATAACTTTAAATATATATAATTCATAAATACATAAATGCATCATTTGGAGACGTGTGCTCATATCTTTTCTTTATAGGCTAAATAACCAAAAAAGTTTAAAGACAATGTAACAGAGGTTAAGGGAAAGGAATTGTGAGACAATTATTTAATTTTCAGCTTTAAATCTCACATGCATATGTATTTATAACTAAACTACTGAATATTTCAAAAGAAGAGTGTGAAACAAGTTAGTGACATATTTCATTTCATATATAGTTCTACTTTATATTACACAGATAAAGTTAGAATGATCTTGAAATAGACAGTATTAAAGTATTTCTAGAAACTGAATCTTTTTCCTACTGATGACCATTACAAATTTTTAAGGGAGCTGCAGGGGAAAAAGAAAGTAATCTCAAAATCAAAGTTAGGAAAGGACTGTAGTTTACCAATTATACATGGAAAAAAAAAAGTATTTTAATAATGTTTTCAGTAAAGTCCAAGTGTAAATACAATAATAAAAACTGATTTTTACTAAAGGTGCTCCCTTGTAAATATATTCGCCTGAGAGGTACACACCATCTAAATTCAGCCTATGCTCTCTAACACAGGGCAAATATGCCACTCTAAAATCCCCTACGTGATTCTAGGGTGGTATATCAAGTGATATATTAATAGCATAGAAAAGTGGTTCTCAAAGTGTTGTTTAGGAGCTCCAGGGGGATCCTCGAGGTCAAAACTATTTTTAGAATAACACTAAGATGCTATTTTGCCTCATATTTCATGAATGTATAGTGAAACTTTCCAAAGACTACATTACATGTGCTAAATACAACAAAATGAATGCAGAAGCAGATGAGAATCCAGTTATCTTCAATTAAGCCAGACCTCAATGAGATACAATGACATTACAAACACCACTACTCTTCATTATTTCATTTCAAACTTCATTAATAATCAATTATAGTAATTATAATTATATATTATAATATTTATTATTTTTAAATGCACTGATAAATATTTTTAAATTTCTCAGTTTTAATTTAGAATACAGTAAATACCTACAGATATAACTCACATAATCAAAACCTCTTTGGAGTTCTCAATACTTAGAGAGTGTAAAAGGGTTCTGAGACCAAAGAGTTTGAGAACCACTAGTTGTATACAGTGATTATAGATTTATGTGGGTTATAGTGCTTATTTTCACACTAAACAGTACTAGTAAGAAATTTTGATAATTTGGATTTCTATGACTATAGATTAACAATTAATGGATTTCCTTTTAAGCAAGTATCCACTTCTTAGTGTTAAACATAACATGATGAAAAGATACATGAAATATACTAATAAGTGTTTTTTAAAAAAATACAAACACTAAATAACTTTTACCATGGAGCAAAAATACCTTTATATGGTTTATTAACACCTTCTGGTACATTTTGAGCCTCTTTAAGGGCCTTAAGACACCAACAACTCTAGATTATCTTCTCAGTTGGATCCAATACCAGTTATCTCCTTAAGCAAATATGAAAAAGGGCCTGTCACTATATCCTACAAATGAAGCAGTCTGAATTCCAAGATCTGCCCAGATCCTGTTAGTAAGAACCTACTCCCACTGAAAATATTTTTCTTCAGTTTTCTTATAGTCTTGGGAAAAAATGTTAAAAGTAAAAAGTTTTTAATCATCTGCTAACGCATTCAAGTCTAGAACACCAATTCCCAGTATTCTATAATGACAGTTGGATAAACCAAGCAGTAAAGAATTTAACTGCATGTTGCTAAACATGGTATCACCTCCCTTTCCAGACGAAAAGACACACACACTTACACATCCTCACACCCACCCACTTGTGCACACATACATATACATGAGCACCACAGACACATACACAAAAACATTTAAAAAATCTCAGAGGATATATATCGAAATGATAACCTCTAAAAAGTGGGATTTTCAGTAAATATGATTTCCTTTGAATTGTCATTTCCCCCCCTAATTTTTCAACAGCAAAACATGTACCGCTTATTTAATAAATAAAAGTTTAAAAAATAATTTGGCTCAATACTGACAAGAATATTGCCTAAATCCTTTCTTATCTACATCAGTGATTCTCAACTGCAGGTAATTTTGCCCCCCCCCCCCCAATAGGATACCTGGCTACCTCTGGAGATACTCTTGGTTGCCAAGGTGACAATGAATGTTCTGGTGCAAAATGTCAACAGTGCCCCTCTGAGAAATCCTGATCTCCACAGACTTCAGCCTCAGATCCACTCGCTTATGCTGTGACCCACTACCTCCTCCCGCCCGCCCCCGCCAAAAGTTCTCTCTCACATGAGCTCTAGGCATACCTTTGAAAGAATTACTTTAAATGATTACCTAAGCCAACTTTTAGAGTTAGCAAATATTTATTAAACTCTTCATAACTTGAAAGGCAGAAGAATGAAGCTTTCACAAACAAAAATATTTTGGTGAATCACTATTCTGATATATAAAATACTAATGGTTCACTCTATAGCTACTTAAATATAGTGACCAAAACCCAAGCTAGATCTCCAGGCAGTTATAGAGTGTAATGTTGGAAATACCCATTTTAAATAATTTGTTTTAAGGAAAAAGAAGAAGAAATTTAAAAGAGAAATGAAGGGGTACTTCCCTGGTGGCACAGTGGTTAAGAATCCGCCTGCCAATGCAGGGGACATGGGTTCAATCCCTGGTCCAGGAAGATCCCACATGCCGCGAAGCAACTAAGCTGGTGCGCCACAACTACTGAGCCTGTACTCTAGAGCCCGCGTGCCACAACTACTGAAGCCCGTGCACCCTAGAGCCCATGCTCCGCAACAAGAGAAGCCACTGCAATGAGAAGCCTGTGCACCACAACAAAGAGTAGCCCCTGCTCTATGCAACTAGAGAAAGCCCGTGCGCAGCAACGAAGACCCAACGCAGCAAAAGAAAAAAAAAGAGAGAAATGAAGGACATAGAAAGATGAGAGAAAAACAAAATCATGTGCAGTTATAGGTTAAAGCAGAGTTACCATTCTATATTTTTCCACTGGTCAGAATACTTTGTAGCATAAACATTTCTAAGATGGCAAGGAAATTATCCAAATCATGTATATAACAAAATATATATAACATTTTGAGAACTTGAAAAGTAATAGATTAGGGAAAAGAATAAATTTTTGCTTTCATAATGATTTTCCAAAAGATTAAAAAAAAACACCCCAAATTAAAAACTAATTACTTCACAATAGTGTTCTAAAGAACTTAAAAATCATGATGACATATAACACATCATATATATGGCTTAGTGCTTTGCCAGACACAGCATATGCATACACGGGTAGGTTACTTAACCTCTGTGTCTCACTTGTAAAATGGAGGTGACACTGTCTATCTTATAGGGTTACTGGGAAAATTATCTGAGGTAATATATTTAAAGAACTATTAAAAGCACTATTAGAACGATATCCAGTACAAAGCAGTTAATAAAAGCTGGCCTGCTATTGTTATTATGTATTAAGTAAGCAAATGCACTGAACTTAGCATCACACATAAGAGTCTTCCCTCTCCCCGCCCAATTTACTTACGTGCATTATCCCCTTCTGGAGGCTGATAAAAAGAAAGGCCCAAGGATACTATGGCTGCAATTTCTAATATAATTAAAGTGACATCTTGTAATGCTTCCCATACTAATTGAAGAAAGGTTTTTGGCTTTTTAGGAGGTATAAAATTCTTTCCAAATACAGCTTCTCTTCTCTCTATATCTGCAGGGTTTCCACTTAAACCTAATAAAAAGAAATAAATTTAAGTGAACAGTTTTACTACTTACAAATGAAAATATTTTATTCAAAACACATTCATTCTCTACACTTTAGATTCGTTACATTTAGACACAATTCATAAGACCCTATCAGAATGGTTTATTCTCATGAGTTAGACTAAGTGTACATAATTTAAATCACCAAAAAATATGTGCAATGCTTTAAGAGAACATTTTAAGTAGATGACACAAGGTTGAACTAAGAATTTCCACTTTTCCAAACTGCTGGTTTTTGATCATACTGTCTTACACCATCTTATAGACTGCTAGAGACCAGAAATGATATGAGTTTGATGGTTTTATATTGGAATTAAACATTTCCCTGACCTTTACTTATGATATTTTTCCTCCAAAAGTGGGGAAGTATATAAAGATATTTATTTGATTTACTTATTGCATCTTGGTTAACTTAATAAGTAAAAGTCTTTTATTTTCATTCTTATTTGCTGAAAAACAATGAAAAGTTCATCTACTGTAAGCTCTAAAACTTCTAGTCTAAAAGGTCTGTTATAGGGAATTCCCTGGCAGTCCAGTGGTTAGGACTTTCACTGCCAGGGCCCAGGTTCAATCTCTGGTTGGGGAACTAAGATCCTGTAAGGCGTGGCACAGTCCAAAAAAAAAAAAGGTCTATTATACTTCAATTGATAAAAGATTTGCAAGTCACAAAAAAAAAACAGGAGACTTAGGATGACCTTTCCTTCAAGTTTACTTTTTACGATTTATTTCCAGTTAAAGAAACAGGTAGTGCTATTGACTGACCATCACTGTAAAGGAAAAGGTACCTTGTAGGACATACTATTTATTGCCTGGAGCATGGAATTAGAAAGCTATGAAGCAAAAGGTTAAGAGAGAGCTGGATGATCAAATTTGCCTTTCCTTCACCCTACCAAGCAAGTCCTTCTCTAATTTAATCCTGCTGATCCTGTCGAGCCTAGATATATCCCAACTAGCTAATGCAAAGCATGTACATATTTACATTATTGTGGGACTATGAAAACACAGGCAGCAGTGACAAATGACATTTTTCCTTAGTTTAAGAACACTGAAGAAGGGACTTCCCTGGTGGCGCAGTGGTTAAGAATCCACCTGCCAATGCAGGGGACACAGGTTCGAGCTGTGGCCCGGGAAGATCCCACATGCCACGGAGCAACTAAGCCTGTGCGCCACAACTACTGAGCCTGCACTCTAGAGCCTGCGAGCCACAACTACTGAGCCCGTGTGCCACAGCTACTGAAGCCTGCGTGCCTAGAGCCCGTGCTCTGCGACGAGAAGCCACTGCAGTGAGAAGCCCGTGCACCGCAACAAAGAGCAGCCCCCACTTGCCACAACTAGAGAAAAGCCCGCGTGGAGCAGCAAAGACCCAACGCAGCCAAAAATAAATAAATAATTCTTTTTAAAAAAGGAAAAGAACACTGAAGAAGAGGACAGAGATACCAGGATGACATGACTTTTCATTTATCATTATAAATTTAAATTTATAATCCATTTAACCTCAACTCTTTATTTTTTGGCAAGAATTCATTCTAAGAGAACAGCATAGGAAGAAGACAGGGAAACAGCAGATCACTGTAAGGCTCTCGGCTTTAAGTGTTTCAGCTATTACTCTGGATGCAGAGGTGGGCAAAGAGCAGAAGAGAGAAAACAAAGGAAGTTCATTATTACAACAATGAGAGATGAATATACAGATCTTAAAGTAATTATTTACTTTGGTTTTTTATTTATTAATTACTTATTTACTTGTTAAAGACTCCAAAAAGCTTCCAGAGAATGTTTTCACAAGCAACTGTAGCACAGTCGGGTCCACACTAGGCAGTTCAAAAAGCATCTTAGATTTCTGATGACAAAAGTCATCAACTGAAAGCTTCCACAGAGCTCTAGGCTTTGAGTCAGAGTCAATGGATAGAAAGGCAGTGAAGGACTGCACTGGACTAGGGGACAAAGGACTAGGGGGAAAGACAATATGAGAGAGGAAACTTACAAATTATAACTTAGAATCCACACACTGTTTCTTCAGGCGAGAGCAATGCCCCTCATCAATCCTGGCTGCAAACAGTTAACAACAGTCTGTGGTTTAATCGGGGGATGAGGGAATCGATGCAGTGAGGTTTTCCACAAAACAGAATGTATTTGTTTTAAAGAACTATACTTTGAGATGTTCTGAAATTATGTGCTTACTGCTTTTCAAATAAAATACCCTTTCTTTTATGAAAGGATGATATTAGACAGTGGGTAGGTTTGTTCTGTCTTATATTTTAATGCCCTTACAGCAAAAAAAAAAAAAAAGATTGTTACCCCTCCCTGTGTCAGTCTCCAATTCTTTCTAAGAAATATGTTTGAAGATACTGGTTCTATCAGTTTAACTCACCCTTAATAGAGTCTACCATTAACTACACATAACACCTCAGTTTTAAATATCACCACTGCAACTATAAAAATAGTTGATTAAATCTTAACTTATATTGGTTGTAACAGGGGCCAATATTTTGTTAATGCTGAAAAGAACAGCCATAAAGCTAAAGATCGCTTAAAAGTGTATCTTGGAGGGAATAAGGAAAGTAAAAAAGCAGCTGATCCAAAGGTTATCGTAATTCTTCCTATGCTCCCACCACATATACAAGCACACACCTAGGTCACTGCACCACTAAAGCTGTCTGGTTTAGGAATTAGAAAACCTAGGCTCCAATTCACCTACTGAAATCTTGTGCAAGTCACTTAACCCCTTTGGGGTTGGGGGGGCATTAATATTTATTGGTATAACTCAGATAGTTTGGGAGGACCAAAGGAGAAGGTACAAAGTTTATAAACCATAAACTACAGGGCAACAGTTAGTTAAGGTAAGTAAGGAGAAAGACAAGTTACAGACTGAACACTATAGGTTTTAACTCCATTTTGGGGACAGCTGATTTCTATTCATGTAAAATAATAAACTCACATAATCTAAATATAATGAAGTTCAGAGTTCTGCAGCAGTCTGTCCCCCCTCCCCTGACTCCTGATACTTACTGAATATCTGCTACTTCCAGGTACTGTTCTACTTGCTAAAAAGCCAGTGTGAACAAAACAAGTCTTACATTCAGCAAGCTTATATTATACTGGAGGGAGATAAATAAAGAGACAATTAAAATAGTATGAAGAGAGGACTGGCATTTATTCTAAGTGCAATGGATACCACTAGAAGGCTTTATAGCAGGGTAGTGATAACTAATTTCATTTAAATTGTCTGAAGGATAAATTGAAGAGTTGGAGAGTGGAGGAAAAGACCAGCTGGGAGGCCGCTGCAGTACAAAGTAAGAGATGGTGGTAGTTTGCACCTGGGTTCAGAAATGGAGGCAGAGGACTTCCCTGGTGGCACAGTGGTTAAGAAACCGCCTGCCAATGCAGGGGACGTGGGTTCGAGCCCTGGTCCAGGAAGATCCCAACGTGCCGCAGAGCAACTAAGCCCATGTGCCACAGCTGCTGAGCCTGTGCTCTAGAGCCCATGAGCCACAACTACTGAAGCCCATGCGCCTAGAGCCCAAGCTCCACAAGAGAAGCCACCGCAATGAGAAGCCTGCGCACCGCAACGAAGAGTAGCCTGAGCGCAGCAACAAAGACCCAAAGCAGCCAAATAAATAAATTAATTAAAAAAAAAAAAAAAAAAAAAAAGAAAGAAATGGAGGCAGAGTCACTGAATCTGCCAGGTATCTTGTAAGGAGATCAGACAGAACTTGCTGAAGGAGTGGATGTGGATGAAAGAAAAAAAGAAGGATAAAGAA
Source organism: Balaenoptera ricei (assembly GCF_028023285.1). Lineage (NCBI taxonomy): Eukaryota > Metazoa > Chordata > Mammalia > Artiodactyla > Balaenopteridae > Balaenoptera > Balaenoptera ricei. The sequence continues at coordinate 76,103,035 of NC_082648.1, forward strand.
TGATACCTAGATTCTTTTTTGTCCATGCACTCAAGTGGATGGATGATAGAGACATTTACCAAGATAGGGCAGGCTTTGGGAACTGTAGATTTGGGTGGAAAAAGGTAGGCAGGAGTTAATGGTTCTGCTTTATCGATTTAAACATGAGATCACCATTAAACAAGAAGCGGGAATGTCTAGTAGACAGCCGGTTATCCATATTCAGAACTCACAGAGAGATCTGAGCCAGAGAGTCCTCAATATACAGATGATTCTGGAGCCATGGGCCTAATGAGAGCTTCTAGAAAGCTTAAGTAAGTTGACAAGAAGAAAGCAGGGCTGAGGCAAGAGCCTTGGAGCACTCCAACATTTGATTTGAAGATCAGCTAGGGTTCTTAAAACACCAAAGAAAACTGAGAAGAAAAGGGGATACACATACACACGCACTATTACAGAAAGGGAGTTTTAAAAAAGATGATGTGGCTGATTATATCAAATGGTGTTACAAAAGTGGAGTAAAATGAAGACAGAGAATGGATAACTGGCTTTCACTAGATGGAGGCCGATGGCCTTGATAAGGAATCTTCCAGTGGAGGTATGGAAGAAAGTCTGATTAGAAAGAATTTGACAGATAATGGGAATTAGTTAAGTGGAAACAATGAGTACAGTAACTTCTTCTAGGAGTGTGATGCAATGGAGAGAAACAAAGCAGTAAAAGTAAAATAAAGCAGTAAAGGTGAATTAAAATGGGTAAATAAAACCCATTTTGCTTTTTTAAAGATGAGTGACAGATATTAAGGCAAGTTATTTAGCAATGGAAATGACCAACTAGAGAAGACCACACTGGTGATACAGGAGAGACACAGCCTAGTTAATCTAGAGCAAAGCCTTTGAAGAAGCCAGAGTAAATGGAATCCAGGGCGTGGGTGTTAGCCTATTATAGGTGTAGGAAGAGGCTCCACTGTGAGGGGGGAGAAAGCAAAGTTTTCAGGGAAGAGAAAGGTAAGCAGTTGGAACTGGTAATGAGACTACATGGTCCTAGTTTTAAAAAGGGAGGAGATATGATATCAAATCATTTAGAATAACGTATGAATAAATATACTGAGAATCTTCTGCCTAGTCCTGTTGGCTCCGTGGATTGTAGTGTAGCAGCAATAAGGCCAAGGGCATTGATCTCATTAGGGCCCAGTTAGCTTGACAAAGAGAAAAAACAAAACCAGCTCAGAATATATGCTTTTGGGGTCTGGATCTACCATTCTATGAATAGATAATGGCTCAAGGATACTGTCTTTATGTGTGAAAGGGATAGATTACGGAATAAAATGCAAATTCTATCAATAGCTTGATGTTTTAGCAAAAAAAAAAAAAAATGTAGCATTCCAACTGCTGGGGCTAATAAAAACATGTCTCAATTTTAGAAAATGAAGAGGGGAGAGTAATGGAATACAGAAAGCAGGTGGATTTAACTGAAAATCACGGCTATTACATAGCACATCCCAATCTTAGCAAATTCTGTACTTGAAATTATGTCAGTATTTGTGTGTGTGTGTGCGCATGTGCGTGTGCGTGTGTGTGTGTGTGTGTGGAGTAGCGGTAGTGGTGGCAGCAGCCAGCCTGCATTCTTTAAGTGAGGGCCACAGGAAAACACACAGATCAAGAAAGTATGTGAAAATTTGTGTTTGTGTTCATTCTTCTTGAAAAACAGACTAATACCCTCATCATATTTTCAATTTCAAAAGAAAAGGAGACTGCCCTCAAATTTAAGTGAATCACTGTCTAAATTCAAACTTAGGCTTAGTTCCTGAATGCCAACCATGGGCCAGATACTGTGATAGGCATAAACATACAAGGGGAAATGAGTCAGACAGGATGTCTTTCTCTGGCACTTGCCTTCAAGGAACTCACAGTTTGGTGGGGCAGACTTCACAAGTAATCAGTTAATCACAAGCCAGTGTGTTACATATTATGATGGGGGTGGTGAGGCTGTTAATGGAAGCCAGCAAAGGGAACTGGAATCCAAATTTACGGGGTTGGGGTGGACAAGGGAGTTCTAAGATACCAAACTTGAGATCTCAGGAATGATTAAGAGAGACAGTCACAGGAAGGGTGAGGTAGAGTGTTTTAGGTGAAAAGATCATCATGTAACAGGACCAGAAACAAGAGTGAGCTTGGCACAACAGTATTTAAGAAAACTGAAAATTTTGCTATGCCTCAAATACTGAGGAGGAGAGTTGGAAAATGAGATGAGATGAGGTAAGCAGGAGCCAGACCCCAAAGAAATTTGTTAACCTAAGTGAGAAGTCTGAACTTCCTTCTAAGGGCAGTGGAAAACCACTGCCAGCTTTCAGCAGGAAAGTGACAGGCAGCGTGAAGGGAGACAGGAAAAGACACCAGTTAGTATGTTGTTACCTGAATTATGCAAGAGAAAGACAGCAGCCTCCAGTAGGGTGGTGGGGAGGTAGAGAAGCAGACACCGTTGAGTTAACAGACAGGAGTTAGAATTTTCACGTCTTGTCGACCCAGTGAGTGAGAACAGGTGAAAGACTCCTATCAAAGTCAAGTCTATCTAGCAAGGTGGATGACAGTTTCACTGCAAAGGGGGAAAGAGGAAATATGCTTTCAGAAGGGAAAGTTTGGAGAGGCTGAGAAAACGAAGATGTCTAAAAGCAACTGAGCTTTCAAAAGGCCCAAAGCCTGGGAGAAAAGCCTGGACTGGAGCCACAGATGTCAGAGTCAGATGTGAAGTCTTAGAAGTGGAGAGCATCACCCAGGGAGAATGCAGAGTGCACCGTGAACAGAAACACAAGGCCTGCCAACACTGAAAGGAAAGCACAGGAGGTGGATGAAACGGGCCAGATAGGAAGAAAGCAAACCTTGAGAGTATAGTGTTATGAAAGCAGAAGAGAATGCTTTGGGAAGGAAATATGTCTATTGTACTGAGAAAACTGAACTTGAAAAAACTAACAAAGCGATGTTACTTCAGGCTCTATCAAGTACAACTTTAAAAAATAATATATATATGCTACAAGGTTTGAGAAGAAGTAGTCAGTGTTACAATTATCTGCAAAAAATTAATAAGCAATGAAAACTGGTAATCTGAGCAGGATTTAAATTAAATGTATAATTCTCTATTTTTAAAAAAATTTTATTGGGGTATACAATTCTCTATTATAGCAGGAATAAATTTCTAGGACAAGGTCACACAGGATCATCAAGAGAAAACCCTCACTGATAACTGTATACAAGTATTAAAACATACGTGGCCGGCACACCATGGCCATGCAAATCCTTGTCGAATGCCTAAAACCAACCTGTATGACCAAACACATACATCAGGGAATCACAGTGGTCTTGTAGTAGCCTGTAAGTCAGTAATGATTTATCCTGGGCAAAAGGCTGACTTCTTTCGAGAGTTAAAATATATTTCCATGTGTGAATGTCAATTTTATTGTATTACATCATGAAGACATGGTCAAAGCACACCATTACCAACAACCTTACTACTAGCAAGTGCAAATATAAACTGCCATCTGAAACATTATGGAAACATTAGTCAGCCAGGGACAATTGCTGTTGACTCTACCCTGCTTCCTACCACACACTACTTTTGCTTCTCTCTACCACTGTTTCCTTATTTCCTTTGTTTTTTTGTTCTCGTCTACCTAATTTTAGCAACTACCACTTAAAAAGCTTGGTGTCTCATTTGCTTTCCTGCCCTTTACAAATCCATAAAGTCATGCCTCTTACAGAGTACCATTCAGTACCTATCTTTAATTTTTATGAATTCATTTTTATCCTTTGCTTGATACAGTACTATGAATAATAAATGATACCAAGGGCTGAGATTTGCATTCTGTAAATCTTATTAGAGTCTATTCTACCATCCAATATAAAATATAATATAGATAACATAGGAACACATTAAAATGGGAAAGATACCAAAAGCTAGGGTAACAATAAAAAGATGAAGAAATATGGTTTAGAACAGGAATAAGAAGGTTAATGTAGGGAAACAATAATGATACAGAAGAACAAAACTGTAATGGCAGTTTTATATAGTTAGGATATTAGAAGATTATTTTGCCTTAAAAGTACATTCTTGGATTCTGAGGACTATAAGATAGGTGCTTGCTAACACATAAAACCAAAAATATGAAGCAATAAATCTCATTCCAGTTAACCTTGAAATTTACAGTTCTAATTCTTTTAAGAGTAAAGATAATTAATCAGAACCACTAGGAAGTTTTTAATATGAAAATTACATCTGGCTCAAAACACTTCCTATTGATCAGTACACGTACAGTATGCTTGAAATCAAATTAAAGCACTGCTCTGCTAGAAAACAAGCAATAAATTAGCAGGCCAAATGAGGAAGCACACAAACACAACTTCCTGAGGAGGGCATATTTTAAAGACCAACTAATAAACAGAATCTTAAATCCCCATTTTTTTTTTCATCATGTAATTCCTGCCATCAAAAAAATACTATTGTGACGAGAGAATACAGGTACCTCTTTCTCAATCTCTCAACTCTTTCGCAAGCTGAATGAGATGAACTTTTATAACACAAAGTACACTACAGTAGTTAAAAGCATGTCCTCTGTCTAGGTTTGAATCCCTCCTCTGGACTTATGAGCTGTGAGACTTCAGCTAAGTTGCTTAACCTTTTTGTGCTCTGGGTTCTTTGGCTGTAAAACAGGATAAGGTTGTTGTGAGGATAAAGTAAGTTGATATTCATAAGTACTAACTACCAATTTGGCACAAAAAGCATTATCTACGCGTCACTTATTATCGTTGTTGTTCTTAAGAAACATCTTTAATTGTTCCTCCAGACTTTAGAGCAATCTAATATCTACATCCCAAATATTTCTGATTTTCCTCCTCCACTCATTTTTCTCTTAGGCATATATCACTAACACACTACACATCTCATTTGTCTTGTGAACTTGTCTTCCCCATGTAAAAATAAGGCAGGAAGTTTTCTTTTATTCATGGATGTATGCCCAGAGCCTAGGTAAGTGCCAACAAGATAGGAGATACCCAATAAACACAATATCTCAGCAATTCTAAAACACACACATTCTTATATTTTATTAACATCTCTGAAATTGGGATGTAATTTAATTATACACTTACGATTATCTTACAGTTAAAACTGCCAACACTAATTCTTTTTTTAGGGGGTATATAAAACATATGACTATCATTAATCTAGATCTGACAAAAGACTGTGTCAATGAATGAATGAATGAATGAAAGAACTAAAGTGACAGATAAACTTCAGTTTTACCTAACCAAAATTCCTGTACTTTAAAGAATCATTGTTATCTCACTTTCCCTGACTATAAGCAGATTATACTAAAAAAAAAAAAAAAGGCTACTTATTGTCTAGATCATTTTACTTGGGCATAAAAACTCCTAGCTGATTATTCCCAGGGATGAGTCATTTGTTACCATTTGCCTAGTTGATCAGTGACAAAATATTCATTAGCTTCTGAGTGAATTATTTCTAAATTAAACTAGAACTATTCCTTTGGAAATAACATTTCTGTGAAGGCTGCTGTTGTTTTTATTTATTCTTACGACGACTGTAAACACAAACATAATGCTTACAATGGCTTTTTCACATTCTTTAGAAGAATATTTCAAAATGACAAACTATATATATATAAACAGTGAAGACAAAAGGTTGTACAAATTTTGACAAAAATTAAATTCACAATACTAGGAAGAAGATGAGCAAGAATTTTCTAAGAATAAAAGACGGGGAAAATGGCATACACTTGTTTAATAGCACAAAGCAGCAACAATACACACAAAATTTTGAGTGTTAAGTGAATATTTCTAGAGATTATCCACAACTTCCACCATGTCGTAAAAGAGGTACATAACCATCCCCTCCCTAAATTTTAAAACCTACTGTACTAGGTACAAAGTTTCCGTTAATTTAATAAACTTCACTAATTAAACCAAAATCAATGTAAGGAGAACTGCCCAAAACAACAACACAAAAGAAACTGCAGTGCAAACTAAAGAGAAATAATGTCCATTAAAAATGAAAAAGCACCATGGAAGGGTTTTTAGTTAATCAGAAGTTTTGTCTTCTCATAACTAACAGCAGGGAAACACAAAGACATGGTTGAGGGAAGTGCAAATATGTGCAGATTTCAAAGTGAAGTTCAATATTAGGTTTTTTAAAATTAATTAATTAACTTATTATTTTTGCTACGTTGGGTCTTTGTTGCTGCGCACGTGCTTTCTCTAGTTGCAGCAAGCGGGGGCTACTCTTTGTTGCGGTGTATGGGCTTCTCATTGCGGTGGCTTCTCTTGTTGCGGAGCACGGGCTCTAGGCACGCAGGCTTCAGTGGTTGCAGCATGCGGGCTCAGCAGTTGTGGCGCACGGGCTTAGTTGCTCTGTGGCAAGTGGGATCTTCCCGGACCAGGGCTCAAACCCATGTCCCCTGCATGGGCAGGCGGGTTCTTAACCACTGCACCGCCAGGGAAGCCCCAATATCGTTTTTATGAACAAACTATGTTGTTATAAATATTGAGGGTTTTTAATGTTAATATACCCTATCAATTTGGTGATCATGAAACATCCAAAATTAGGTTTTAGATTAAACGTAGTATGTACATACGGTTGAATTAATGAATCTACCAATTGAGAATAGCAACTTAATGTACAAATCTCTAAAGTTATATGAAGTTAGCTAACATTTTAAAGTAGATTTGCATACTGAACAAACTCCAAAGTTTGTCAAATTACATCTATTAAAAGTTCCATGGGTCTGTTCCTGATTCACTGAATTTAAGCAGCAGGGGTCCAGCTCTTAAAATGGTGCAGCATATTTAATGTATAACTGAGAAGTCCATGTTTCTAGTGGTTCTGACTTGAGGAAAAGATCCAGACAATCTGGAAGACTTTACAGAAAAAAGAATATACTCCAACTGATCTGAGGAAGCCCTTTTAGGATATATGTGAATACTGACATTAGCTTCCTCAAGACCATGCTACCTCAGAAAAATTAAAGCAACTACCTACCAATAAAACAATGAGCAATTCACATAGAATTACATAAAGGTTTTAAAGAATCTTTCAGTGTGATTTAAAATTCTTTTACAACTTTGGAAATAACTTTTTGCTATTACCTTAAAATTTATCACAAGTAGTGGCAAGGCATAAGATGTTTTAGGAAAAATGTTAAGAAAAACACTGAAGCACAATTTTTCTAGAATTGGCTTTGGAATATATACTAATATCTTTTAAACTTTAGCATTAATAATTTCCCTTCCTTACTAAAATAAATTGTAATCACCAAACATTCATCCTCATGTATCCTTCCCCCCCTCCTTTGCAATTTGGAAATCCTTTTTGGAAACTTCCTAACCTTACCTTTATATTCAACATGATCAATATATTAAATAAAAGATTATCCCTTCAAACCATTTCAAAGACCATAACGCAATGAAGTTATAATGAACGTTTCTGTTTTTCAAAAAGAAATGTACTACAAATCAAGAATTATGAAACCAAAGATTTCTTTGAACACAGGGAAACTGAATATAATTCAAAGATTGAAAACTATTTTTAATCAAAGGAAATGTCCGCTAAATTAAAAATTGCCATCTAATCTACTCCATTTGCTCTGGTACCTTCTGAACTAATTGTTAAAGTTTAGGTTAAAAAACAAACAAACAAACTTGGTCAGCTACTGGCAGTGAAAGCTATTTTAAGCCGCCTGGCAAAATGAAGGAGAGTGAGCAGGGTTTAGTTCCACTGAATTCCCTGGGAACTACCAAGCCTGATTCCAGCTCAAGTGGAAAAACAATCATGCTATCGTAAACAAGCAGCAATATGTGCGACAGTACAAAATACTTTCTCCCACCAACTTAAAATATATAAATCAATTTGCAACACTTTTTTTGATCTAAAGTTACTTTACACCAATCTTTAATGCCACGAAAGATATGGCATAATCAAACAATAGCCAAGACAATCTAAGCATGCTTATTTATGAGCCAATTACAGAACTCGCCAAAGTACTAAAAATGAATGTAAAAAAACTCACCTTCATTGGGAGATGTTTTTAACCTGGTGCAAATTCCATAGACATCTCCATAGCTTTCCTGTATTTTTCGTAATGCATCTGTAGACCTGAGCTCCATGAGAGCCCGCAGCTCTGCGAGTGTAATTCCAAAGTCTCCATCATGATTAGCTTCCTTCAAAGAGTTTTTTACACCACCATATGCAACCGAGTTGTTTGCCATGTCGCCCATTACAAGTATAATTTAACAGGAGGAAAATGTTTCCCAAAAGACTCTAATTTTCACTTGATATATATCCAAGATGAAAATCTTTTAAATATGAAAATCTTTCTTAAACCAAACACTCATTGTATGACTTCGTCGAGGAGCATCAGCAGCATTTCCCAGGGAAGTATCTTGACCTTTGGCCCATGACTAGTTTCTTCCTATCAGTCATGAGACGTACACATCTGTAAGAAGAAAATATTTAAAATTAGTAAAATCCATATGAGAGTATTATGCATATAAGCATACTTTCTAAGTGTCATCAGGTAGCTAATCAAAGTATATCATTTAATTGCAAAAATATTTTTTACTGTAGTTTCATGCCCTTAAAATGTTTTGCATGATAAAAGGTCAAAGTATAACTTCTAAATAAAATTGTATATCAAGAGACATTAGCTTTCACCATTATTAAATGAAACTATATTTCACATAACTGTTAGGGATTATTAATAGTTATCATTAAGCACTACGTTAGTTGCTTTAAATTCATTCTCTCATTTAATCATCACAATTTAATCCCATGAGGTGTTACTGCTCCTTACTCTACTGAGGAGAATAAGCCTCAGAGAAATCGAGGGGTTTCTACACAGCCCACAGATGCCTGACATGAATGAGTTGGGATGCCTCTAGACCCATGTTCCTTCAAATACACTACCCTGTCTCTCCAAACCTTTCATATGGGAGAGTCCCCGAAAGGGCAAAAAGCACAGTGAACTTCTCATATGTTTTCCTGCAACTCTCCTTGGCCACTCTGTGATGCCAGCAACTTTTGGCTTCCTAAAACTATCTTTCACATGTTTCACATTTTCCAACTGATTTCTGTCACATGTCACCGCCTCAGGTCTTCGTTGACTAAAGAAATTCTCTACCCCTTAGTCACTCTTTACCGTTACTCTGTTTTATTTTCTTTGCTGGCCCTTAGTATTATCTGAAATTATCTTGTTCATTGATTTACTTATTTGTTGTCTCCCTCCGCTTACAATATTAGTTCTGCATACAGCGCATGGGTTGGTCCATTTCTATATGCTGAGAACCTAGAACTGTGCCAGACCCATGGTAGACATTCAATAAGCATTTCAAGAATGAATGAATGCATTATTTTAATTTTCTTCACAATTCTTGGTTGAATCTGCAAACGTGGAACCCACAGATAGAGGGCCGACAGTAAGGGACTTGAGCATCCGCAGATTTTGGTATCCTGTGGGGGCTTGGGGGGGGGGGGGTTGTCCTAGAACCAATCTCCTGCCAATACCAAGGGACAAATGTACTTTCAAGTTCTCCTCTTACTCTAAACCACCTAAAAATGAGCTCTCAACTCTTCCTTCTCAATATATGTCCTTTAAAGTATGACCTCAAAGTTAACATGCCCAACAATGGATTCATCTTATTCTCTAATTAGAAAGCTCCCTTCCCAACTATCATTATCTTAATCATCTGGATTTGAGATCTTAAATCATCTTTGATTCTGTCCACCCCAGCTTTCAGTGAACTGAGTTCAATTAACTCTTCCTTTGAAAAGCCTCTTCTACAGATCCCCTTTTCTTCCTGATCTTTGAGTCCCCCTACACAAATTATAATCACTACCCCTAGAGTTTCTCTCTCATTCTATTATCTCCTACAACGAATCCCTTCTACATTTTGCTGCTACAGTTAGTCTTTTAAACAGTTATCATGCCACTATATCTAAACCTATAGAATGAAAACACAGTCTTATTGTTCATATCTGTTTGGCATTCAAGCCTAAGCTCTATTTTACCTATTCAGCCTCTCTCCCTCCCCAAAATATTCCATATTTAATAAATGCTTAATGATGAGGAACTAGAAGAGATTACTTGCAAGTACAATTAATATCCAGCTATGAAACTGTTATGGGGATGTTTGCAAATCATGGTATGTGGTTCAATATCCATCAAAATTGCCTAGAGGACTTGTTAAAATACAGATTGCTGGGCCCCACTTCCAGAGTTTCAGTAGGATAAGGGTGGGCTCCAGAATTTGCTTTCCTAACAAATTCTCAGGTGATACTGATGTTATTAGTTCAGAGAGTACAATGTGAGAAGCACTGGACAGGAGAACGGGCTAAAAACTAAATGGTTGAGGATGGCTAGTGGAGGGAAAGTTTGCTTGCCTTGGCTTAAATTTACAAGGATGTGATAGTTATGAACTCTGTAAGACATTTTCTTGCCTGCTTCCTCCCACTTCACAAATCCTTCTGCTTGCCCAATTATTACTAATTTTACTCATCTCCTAGGCAAAGTGGGTTCCTACTCACACATCAATTATTATAATAACCCAACTTCAAAAACTGAAGAGGGTGGTTATTTGATACTCTCTGAGTTTTCATACCCCAAATTTCTTGGTATCTGAACATCACACCAACCCTAAAATAAATTATTATTATTTACTGAAGAGATAAAATAATTAAAGTTCATTAGTTTATGTGTTGGAGGCATGTATGTCATCATTTCTCTGGTTTCCACAAAGAGGAATTTTCCTCAACAATTTCTGACCTCCTACCCAACCCATTACCACTGAGGTGAAATGAGCTGCTTGACAGATTTTCGGAGAACAACTAGACATACATAGCTTCCTCACCTCCCTGTGTTCTTTGTGAGCCTGATGTCTGCAGGACTCATCCATTCTGGTCTGAGTTATTAGGGGCAGACTCCCAGGTAAAAAAGCCTATTGTTCAAAGTGTCTGGGGGCTGGGGGGGGGGGGGTAATAAATAACTGTTTAGTTCTGGATTCAATATTAGAACTTCATTGTTGTCACACAAAAACTTTCATTTCAGCTTTTGTCAGTAATAAAACTTTTTATTCCTATGTGCCAATATTTGTCTTTTCTCTTCACAGAATTCAAGCAGGAGAGAAGCGTGTTATTTATTGGGTGCCCTTAAATTTCTCAACAATAAGGATACATAACATAGCTAGGATCTGAAATCTCTGTTTGCAACTCAAAAGCCATGCTTCTTCTACTATACTGTCTCTACTTTAAGTCTTCATGTTTATTAGGTTGAAATGGAAATTTCTGTAGGTTAAAAAACAAACAACACCAAATGTACCAATTTATACAATAAAAACAGAATTTAATAGACATTATAGTGGATATTTGTTATCTGCCACATCAGCTCATCCTTCTCCCCCATTTCTCAGCAATGGCCTCACTTTCTGTTTGGGGATCTGCCCTTCCCCAACTCTCAGTGTGGTCCATCCCCATATCCAGACATTCCCCTGACCATAAGGATGATGGGTTCAGTAATGTGCATGTGACTCAACAAAGACCAATACATAGGTGACAACAAGGCACCTGCTGTGACTCTGGAACAGAGACTTGTTTCTTCTTACTGAACTTAAATCTGAGATGTGGAAAGCCTCTGAGAAAGGATCTAAAAGGGAGGGAGGGAGGACATATGTCTGTCAGTGCTAGATCATTTGCGCCCCTTGGTCAGTCAATGCCTAAAGCCTGTCCTATCCATAATCTTTTCATTAATTTTTCAATAAATTCCTTTTGGGGATTGTCTATGACTTTGCAACCCATAAGGCTTTGATAAGTACATGATTACCAACCATGTTCAGTCCCCCCACTGTTTAAAGAAAGAGAGGTCCAGGGAAAACCACCAAATGCAAACGAGCCGCTTTCCAAAAGTAGACTACTTGAATTACTGATTACCTACAAATGATAAATTGGGCTGTCGTCTATTTCTAGATCATCTATAGCCTCTCCCCCTATTTTCCTCTCTGCCAACTCTTCACTCTTTTACTCACCTAACTAGTGAATTGACAAAAATGCCAAAGACAACAAAAAAGTTTTGCTTCTCATTTGTTAGCTACAACATGACAATCAAGAGACATGCTATTTGGGATTGAGGTACAACACAGTAGAACATCTACTTTGCTTCTCATCGTTCACTAAAAGATTCTGACCTTCCATTTGAAAAGTTAAAGAAGAAATGTTAAGTGGAAGCTCAGGCTCCACAAGAGGGGGATGTTAAGGAAAACACATACCTAATCTACATAGGCCTATATATTTTATCCCAGAATCCCGAGATGACGTCTCTGACCCAACCACCATTGATAATCTTTGAGGGAATACATAAAAAGACAGAGGTGGTTTAAGACTAGAGTGGGCAAAAATAGTTACAGTCTTCAAAAAGAAGAATAAGATGGATTCCAACTGACACATAAGCTTTACTGTGAATGGGCAGGCCCCCAAAAGAAAACAAAAGGATGACTATGAGGTCTTAGTACTGAATGAAGCTCATAAAGAGACAGTTTTGTTAATATTACAATTCAATCCCTTCTTTCACAAGGTCACTTGCCTTATAGATTGTGGAATGGTTGTATAGATATTATTTAGACTCAACAATGATAACAACAACAAAAATATCACACATTAGAAAAACTACAAGAAATATAGTGGAAGAGTTAAGTAAATTTGGGGATGAAATATGGAGTTGGATGAAATATGGAGCTCTAGAAGTGATTATTAGGGACTTCCCTGGTGGCACAGTAGTTAAGAATCCACCTACCAATGCAGGGGACACGGGTTCGAGCCTTGGTCCAGGAAGATCTCACATGCCACGGAGCAACTAAGCCCGTGTGCCACAACTACTGAGCCTGCGCTCTACAGCCCACAAGCCACAACTACTGAGCTCGTGTGCCTCAACTACTGAAGCCTGCGCGCCTAGAGCCCATGCTCTGCAACAAGAGAAGCCACCGCAATGAGAAGCCCGCGCACTGCAATGAAGAGTAGCCCCCACTCGCCACAACTAGAGAAAGCCCACGCACAGCAACGAAGACCCAACACAGCCAAAAATAAATAAATAAATAAATTTAAAAAATAAAAATGATTATTAATATTATACAGTAACACAAGATTCCTCCAGGCAAGAAAGTATATGTTACTATAACTAAGTGTATTAGAATAAAAGGAACAACCTGAAAGGTGTTTTTAAATGCATTACTGGGCTCCTAATTCCTGACTGCTCGAAACTTTTTAGTGCTGTGAAAATATAGAAGTTATGTTTCTCCAATCTGTAGATGACTTGAAGCTAGGTAAGTCAGCAAATATGTTAGATGACAGAATCGGAATCGGAGACAGGTGGGAATGGGAAACTAACTTTAATTGGTACAAAAGTATGGTCTCCTACATTTAATTCCAAAAACATAACTGTACAAACATGACATACAAGAAATAAAACAGTATATATTCAAAGACAAAGGTTCAGTTTACTCAAAGCTCTGTATGCATTAGCTTGATGTTAATTAATGTAAGTGCCTTCCCCTCCCACTCCCAAGCTGTCTTTAGGCAGCAATGACAGGAGTGTAACAACTAACAAAGGGAGTTAATAGACCGATTCTACTTTGCCTTAGACAAACACATCTAAAATGTTACAGGATCATCTGTAAAACACAGACATAATAACAAATAACACACCTCCCTAAATGTGTGAATATATGTAAAACAGTGTGAAATTAGCCTGACACACAGTAAATCGTAAATACATGTTAGCTATTTTTACTATATTTCTAAACCTAGAGGAAAAGAGAATCCTGATGACAGTCTAATATAAGTGAAGCTCTGCTATACAGATAAAGCACTGATGACTGAATACATCAAAAAGACTGATGAACAAAAGAGAGGCACCAACTTTTACTTGTATTATAGACAACAGGCCTACCAGATTTCACATTGGTCAGGTCTGAATTACCATGAGAAACATAGTGTAAAAAATAATAAGGAGAATGTTGAAGATGTCAGAAAATCAGTCCACTGAAGTAGTGGAAGAAATTCAGTCTAGGGGATGCATATTTCATGATAGCTATTTTCAAACATTTGAAATTTTTAAAAAAATTTCATTGAAGTATTGTTGATTTATAGTGTTGTGTTAATTTCTGCTGTAGAGCAAAATGATTCAGTTATACATATATTCTTTTTCATATACGTTTTCATTATGGTTTATCACAGCATATTGAATATAGTTCCCTGTCCTATACAGTAGGACCTTGTTGTTTACCCGTACTATATATAATAGTTTGCATCTGCTAATCCCAAACTTCCCATCCTTCCCTCCCCCACCCCCCTCCCCCTTGGCAACCACAAGCCTGTTCGCTATGTCTGTGAGTCTGTCTGTTTCATAGATATGTTCATTTGCATTGTATTTTAGATTCCACATATAAGTGATAGCATAAAACATTTGAAATTTTAGTGTAGAATAGTGACTAGATATATTCTGTGGAGTAGTGGAGGGCACAACTAGAATGAAATGAAAGAAAGTTACAGAGAGGTAGATTTTTGGCTGAGGCAGAACTTAGTAACAAGTTATCCCAAACTGGGATGGATCTATAACAATTAATTTTACGTCAACTTGACTAGATCAAAAGATGCTCAGATATTTGGCTAAACATTACTTCTGGGTGTGCCTACAGGGGTGTTTCTGGATGAGATTAGCATTTGAATGGGTAGACTAAGTAAAGCAGATTGCCCTTCACAATGTGGGTGGGCATCATCGAATCCAGTGAGGGCCCAAATAAAACAAAGTGAAGAAATGGTAAGTCGTACCCACCCCTCCCTGCCTGACTGTCCAGTCTTCCCCTGCCCTCAGACTGGGAATTACCCACTGACTTCCCTGGTTCTCAGGACTTCAGACTGATCTAAAACACCAGCTTTCCTGGGTCTTTAGTTTGTAGATGGCAGACAGTGGGACTTCTCAGTCTCTGTAACTGCCTGAGCAAATTCCTCAAAATAAATCACTATATGGATAGATTTCTTATTGGTTCTTTTTCTCTGGAGAACCCTGACCAATAAAGGGTCCCTCGGTCAGTTAGACTCCCTACGCTTGGGGTTGACAGAGCTATACTAAAAGAATGTATGGAAGAGAGTTCAATACTTGAAGACAGCCCATGCCCTTTTGGTGATGACTCTAGTCTTTAAAAAATCCATTCCTGGGCTTCCCTGGTGGCGCAGTGGTTGAGAATCTGCCTGCCAATGCAGGGGACACAGGTTCGAGCCCTGGCCTGGGAGGATCCCACATGCCGCGGAGCAACTGTGCCCATGAGCCACAACTAGTGAGCCTGCGCGTCTGGAGCCTGTGCTCCGCAACAAGAGAGGCCGCGATAGTAAGAGGTCCGCGCACCGCGATGAAGAGTGGCCCCCGCTTGCTGCAACTAGAGAAGGCCCTCCCACAGAAACGAAGACCCAACACAGCCATAAATAAATAAATAAGTAAATAAAATTAAAAAAAAAATCCATTCCTGATTCAAAAGGTAACACCATAAGTCCTGATGCAATAAGTATGCTTTATATATGTAAACAACTTCCTGTCCAGCACTCCATTCCCCACTGATCTTAAACTGTTCAGCTTTTAAAAATCAAGATTCCTTTTAGGCAAGATTACTTCAAAGAGAACATACCCCAGACAAGAAAACTTATTCTTGTTTTTTTAATATAGTGTATGAAACATACCATCTAATTTGAAGATCTGCTAATTGTGTTCTTAAGCTTAGGAAAGACGTTTGATTAATTTCAACCCTGAATTTACACAAACTGGTTATAAATCAAAAGTAATTTACTTGTTAGAAACCAATCCTTTCATTTAAACTTTCATTAATCTCTTAAAGTGTCCTTTGAGTCAACTAAAGATTCCTAAGTAATCTTGATTTTTTTCAAATCACTCCCAATTTGGGATGAAATTTCAAAACTAACAGAAAAAGTTATAGTCCTAAACCTTACTCTTTAATTTTCCAATGTTTATAGATTCGGTAACTGCTTCAGTACATTAAGTTACCTCTGATTTCATATATTCTTTCCCAAGAAAATTCAAACAGATCTCTTAAGGTAAAATAAAATATCTTCAAATTTTCATTCATATACTGAAATAATTTAAGTGTTAAGTCAAATTTCTATTTACTAGGTCTATTACATGTCTCAGTAAATGTTTAAAAATAAAAAAACAGTATTTACAAAGGTTCTTAGTCCATGACTGGTTTTATAGGAACACAAATTATGGATCTGGGGTTTGGGGGGGAAAATTCTCTAAAGACAGCTTATTTTCATTCACTTAGAAAAATAGTAAAAGTTTCTAAATCAAAGTAAAATACCAACAATATACAAATTTTAAAAAGCCAGCATTCTGCTAAAAAATGATTACAAAGGAAAATATCATAGACTTTAACAGCTGAAAGGGATGTTGAAGATCAAATTCAATTGTTCATTTTATACCCATTGAAACCAAACACTCATCATCATCTACTTCCAAAAAGAATAAAAGAAAGCAAGCATTAAATGCTCACAAAAATCATTAAAAAGAAGAGTAAAAGATCAAAATTTAAATCATGGGATAAATCGTAACAACATACAGGTTTTAAGGAGGCTACTATGGGGAAATAACTGTCATTGTACTTCAAAATGGGTACTGACACCCTAACTATTAGACACACCATTTGATTGACAAAAGGGTAAAAGTTTTTGACTGCAGCCTTTCAAAAAAGAACACTCACAAAATCTCCATTTTCTTAAACATAAAAATTAATTCAAATTCCTCTGTAGACAAGTAGTTGTGAGAAGAGGGATAACATCTTTATAGCTGTTTCTCACTGTAGCTGCTATTGGCATGTTATTGACAGTGAGCACTAGCTCATAAATTAAGAAATCCAGCCTCACCCAGCCCCACCAGATACTAGCAGTAACTCTCAGTCAGTGAACAACCTGAAACTCGCCACCTTAAATGTTCCCTGAGGGAATCTGGACTGTTATAACTATGCCTAAATTTAGGTCTGTTATACTGAACATTTATTTAAAGACAAAAACCATGCCTTATTTATCTCTGATCTTCATATCTTAAGCAAGAGGTACTATGCTCTTTCAACTTCCTTATAGTCACCTTCTGCAGAAAAAAAAATCTTATACCTAACTCATACCCTAAAATTTAGTCTTTAAAAAATTAAAGCAATTTTAATAAGAAATGACAAAAATGTACTGTAAATTACTGAATATATAAGTACTAGCATGTAATATTTGACTGTAATGGAGGAAAGAGCAGATGGTCTAATATCATACATATCAAAGAGTGGACACCTCAAGATCGTGAGTGGTGGGAAGTTTCTTTTACCAAATTTTGTTATATTCAAATTATTCCATTAAAACACTCTGAAGAACCAAGGGATTACTTAATTTTAATGTTACTCTGAACGTGCATTAATCGAGTTTTATGGGCTTAAAGAAAACATACACGCTTGCGTAAAAGAGCGTATAAAGCTTGTTTAGAAAAGTAATTTACATCAGGTGAGTAAAGAATGATACATTTACATAAGATTAAATTCACCAAACAGGATTTGTTTCATAGAACAGATAAGCAGAAAATAAGCACAGACTACAACACCTGATTTATTAGTCTCAAAAAAATTCATGAATACCATGGCTGTGTCTGTGTTGACAAAAATTAGTCCCACTCCCCTCAGTAAGTTACTTACCCACTAGACTCTTTCAGAGACAGAGACTAAATATAATACTTTCAAGGGCAAGTTACAGATGCTGCCAGTGATAAATTCAGAATGACCACTTTAGCAAATCTCTCAGGGTGGGAAGCAAGTAGATTAGAATAGTGGAGGCACTAACTTGTTCTTCTATTACAGCTTTTTGTTTTTTTAACATCTTTATTGGAGTATAATTGCTTTACAGTGTTGTGTTAGTTGCTGCTGTATAACAAAGTGAATCAGCTATACATATACATATATCCCCATATCTCCTCCCTCTTGCGTCTCCCTCCCACCCCTCTAGGTGGTCACAAAGCACTGAGCTGATCTCCCTGTGCTATGCGGCTGCTTCCCACTAGCTATCTATTTTACATTTGGTAGTGTATATATGTCAATGCCCCTCTCTCACTTTGTCCCAGCTTACCCTTCCCACTCCCCATGTCCTCAAGTCCATTCTCTACGTCTGTGTCTTTATTCCTGTCCTGCCCTTAAGTTTTTCAGAACCATTTTTTTTTTTAGATTCCATATGTATGTGTTAGCATACAGTATTTGTTTTTCTCTTTCTGACTTACTTCACTCTGCCCGAGACTCTAGGTCCATCCACCTCACTACAAATAACTCAATTTCGTTAACACACAGCTGCAATGATCTGTTTACCTCTCTGTCTTCCCCAATGAACTGTGAACTCAAGGCAGGATTTGTGCCATTTATTTTTAACCCCAGCACTGTCAGGAATATAGTAGGTGCTCAATGTTTATTGAATGGAAATATTCCTGTTTGAACCTTAGCTAAAAATCAATTTGAAAAACAGGTTTTACATTAGTAATCAATGGCAATTCAAACAGCAGAGCAATACAAAACTCCTAATGCTATGTTTAAAATAATATGCTAGGTGTTTAGTTTGTTAAGAGAAAGTCATAGCCTTCAAGGAGTTTTCAAACCACTTTGGTATGCAAATATACAAACTTTCCTTTAAATTCTTTCAGACAATGTAAGTTAAAGGTAATTCAGATTTCCAAATAAATTATATAATGACTGCAACATGGCAGTGGTTCTTAACTGGGTCCTAGACTCTCAAGGCTATGCAAAGCAACAATGCTGAGTTTCAATACTTCATAAAGCCTAGAAGAAATGATATATTTATTTGAGAAATAATTTGTTAGGATTACTCATGTTAAATTACAATTATGCCAAATCAATATGGTAATAAAGTTAGCAATTAGATCTAAAGAATTAAGAGATAAAAATCTTACCTGTAAAGGCAGATTGGTAAGAAAATCCTCCAACCCTCATCTAGCTATCATCCTCTCTTAAATTTGCCATTTCTATTTTATCTCCAACTCACAGATCACCTCATTTCAAACCAGCTGCTTCTGTGCTGCACCAAAAACTACTCTTCAAGGTGACCACTGACCTCTCTTTTTCCTAAATCTAACAGACACATTTAGTCCCTCTTATCTGACCTACTGGCAACCTTTGTTACTGTTAATCACTACCTCACTCTTGAAATGTACTGTTGCCTTAATTTCTCTGATGTTGACTCTTGTTCCCACCACAGTGCCACCTCTGGTTGCTTTTTCTCATTTTTCACTGCTTCTTCTTCGTCTTGAAATTGTCAAGGGAGTCAGTGGAGAGGGATTGGGTGGCACTGTAATCCTGACCATAACTGTTTCCATCTGTTTTTAGGTAGCGAGCATGAGATCAGTTTATTTGCGTGTGCATTTACAAGGTTCATTTTTTTTTTGTTTCTCTCCTATCTCATAATTTCACTATTCAATTAAAATGATGAAACCACACTATAGCAGTCTGGCTTAGTAAAAGTGTGAAAAAACCACCCAGTTTCCTTATCCTAGCCCCCAGTACAGCTCCTTTTCCCCCATAGTCTTTAGTTTATAAAGAAATATGTCAGCCCAAAGCAGAACAGTTTCTGTAAACTGGTGATTCATCCCCCTCCCTGGGGCTGTAAGACAATTACTCTTTTGATAACTGTCATTTCCAGCACAGATTATTTGTTTATGCCAGAGTACTTAATTAAGCAGAAGATATGATAAAATTTTAATGTGAATGATCCCAAACACAGATTACTTGAAGTTCACTATAGACAATTTTGCTTTATGGTCAAATCAGTTGGACTCATCTTGTTCCCAACATTGATGATGCCTGTGTCTCTGGTAAGGTTGTCCTAACCAGAAATGAGTGGTTCTCAAACCTCAGCCTGCATGAGAATGACCTGAAGGGCTCTTTAATACACAGACTGCTGGTGGTCTCTGATCCCCAGCAATTCAGTAGGTGCAGGGCAGGACGCAAGAATTTACATTTCGAAAAACTTCTCAGGCGATGGTGATACTGATGCTGCTGGTCTGGAGAACCACTATTATAGATAATAAGTATGCCCTGAAATCTGACTAAGGAACAAACTGTTGGATTATCACCTTAATCCAAAATTTCCCAACAACAATATAAGCAAATTACTCATGGTTCTTTGTTATGCTATTCTTAATTTGCATGAATAACTGAAAGCACACCATATTCTAAAAATACACTGTTACTTTGTTTTTATTTTTAATACCAAGTATATTGATGTATTATACAAATACTGCAAATAATTTCCTTTATTTAAAGAAACGTGAAGACACATTGCTTTATCTTGAACATATGTAAAATGATTTTAAACACCTAAAAATATTAAATTTTAACAAATTTAACAGAGAACTACAATTCAGATATCTACCTTCTCCTGCTCTCTCGCAGAAATAAACTATCCTTTGTTTTCTCCTATCCTATTGTTCTATTTAGGCGTTTTAAGAACTTTCATCCTAACAATAATTGTTTCCACGCGAAAGAAAGGCCTTTGAAAAGCTCAGAAGTAATTTTATATAATCCAGTGCTGCTTACCAACAAATATAAGAACATATTCTATCTACAGTTAAATATGAGAACGAAATGTTCTCTCATTTTCTAGTCTCACTGGTTTTGAGAATTTCAGCTATAGTCAAGAAAGATTTCTAAATTAAAACAGTGTTTTTTTTCCTTCTGTTCAGGAGCTAGAAGGCAATATGAACACTTGAATGTCACACCAGCTGCTCTATCAGCCTACTCAGTTCTTAAGAGCTTCTATCCTGTCAGTTCACAAGAACCTACACTTAAATGCTTAAGGAAACAGGATGCTCATTATGTCACTGAACGAGCTCACAAAAATAAAGTTGGCAATATTTAGGGAAGCATAACTCTTATCTATAAATTTAACATGAGCTTTCTGTCTTCTTAATTAAAAACTCTAGATTTCAAGGATTATTTATTCCAATATTTAAACCAACTGAACACAGAGCTAAGGGCAGAAGACCCTTTTCCATTCCTTTATCTCCTTTTTCTTTATACCGTTTGATTAGTCGATGGTCTTTTGCAATTTCCAGCCATGGTTACTAAAGAACAGCCCAGTAAATCAATACTCACTTTTGCAACACATTCAGAAAATCTGGTTGAAAAACAAGGTAAGCTATATTTTAAGAGGATGTTAGGCAAGAACCTGATTTACAGTTAACTCACCAAAGGGCAAAGAATATGGACATCAGGGGATGTGTTGAGCCGTAACCACTCCATCACATCATGTTGATGATCCTTCAAACTCCCTGGTTTCACACAGTTCCTGACCTTCATTCCAAGACTTTGATTTGTACTCTGTGACTGCTATTCAAGGGTAGAGCTACACATTAGAAGTCATCATCACTTGGAATTGTTCTATTTTCAAGACTTCCTCTCTGGTGCAACTTCTATTTCTCTTCACCTATAAGGAATCTTTTTTTTTTTTTTTTTTTTAGGAATCTTGTATATATATCCTGACCTCCAGGCTCAAAGGCAGTCAAGACCTTTTCTGATCATACTTACCTCCCTAAGAAAGCTAACTTCCCAATGGTCAGAGATTCCAGTTTTGCTCTTCTGTCGTCCCTTGCTCTTTTATTCTCATACTACACTCATCTGGTTAATTAGCTACCCCTGAAGAGACATACCATCTGGCTGAGCAATGCCGTTTAAAATTTTAAATTCCATTAGAAACTTGTTTTTCTCAGTAACATATGATCCACTGACACATCTCTAACTTCCTAGCATGTTCCTTTTTCTATTTGGAGTCTCCTAAATTACTCCAACTCTTGCCTCTCCAGGCTACTCAAGTCTACTCCAAGACCATACTTCCTTATTTCCTTGACAGCCACTGCAAGCCATGGCCACGACTTTGTACTGGTTCCTTCAACTTCAATATTCAGATACATTCGACCCCATAAAAGACCGTTCTCTCCTCCTCCCACCCAAAACAGTCGTCTCCTGGATTTTGTTAGGCAAACAAAATATGCTTTTTTCCCTTCCTTTTACCACCTCTTGTAAGGTCTATCCTCAATGCTTCTTCCTGATCACCTGCTCTCACCTTGACCCTGGGCAAACTAGATCCATCCTCCCACTCCCGGGTTGGCTGCTTGTGGTGATTAATAACCTCAGGCTTCTTCTCAGTCCTCAGCCTCCTATATATTTTTGTGTCATTTGACAGTATTCTTCCCTCCTATCCATTATATTTCTTACTTAGTTCTCCCAGGTCTCTAAGCAATACTCCTCAGCCCACGTATTTCCTGGCTTTTTACATCTTTACCATACCCTAAATGAGGTTATCACCCAGGGATCTATCCACAGGCCTCTCAGAGCAGCTGATATCACATCATGACCTATATCTAAGGACTTGATCAAGCTCCAGGCCAATGTTTTCAATTGTTAACAGACATGAACATTTGAGTATCTTGCAGCAAATCTAACTCAATCACCAATATTATTACACTTATCCCCCCATATCTGTTGTTTTCTCTGAAGTTCCTATCAGTTCCAAACATATCTGAGTAAGCCCTACATCCAAGTCTCTTTCTTCAAGGAGTCCGCGGCCTAAATGAGGAAGAAAGACAAGTATACAAGCAAACACAATTAAGTGTTGTAGAGAGCATCAGGAAAGGCTGGGTGAGCACACAAAGCGACGAGTGTTAATGGGGATGTGGTTTTGAGAAAGGCTTCACTGTCTAGGACACACCTGGATTGAGGCAGGGCTGGGGAGAGGTGATGAAAGGGCTGAAAACAGACGTGTGAGTGATAGTTTGACATACCTGAGCACAGGAAAATAAGGAGGCAGCACAAGAAAGAGATGATACCATGATAAAAACACTATCTACTTATATGCTTGGAAGGTTTCTTAAAAGTTTATCTTCTCTTCTTAAATACAACTTAAGCTTTCTGAGGGAGTAGCCACAACTTGTGTTCCTTTCATAGCTCTTACAGAGGCTAATAAATTGCTTAACTGTTCACTAGAATAAAAATGGGTAAGAGTCCATCTAAATTGTAGAAGACCAATGCAATTAGAATCCTCAAGCTCCCATCACAGAATATTTAAAAAATCAGGCACACACATTAAAAACAAACAAACAACCCCCCCCCCAAAACTTCAGGTTCATATTAATATAGTACTTGGGAGAAAACATGCAGATTTCAAAAGCTCCTGACTTCCTATTTCTTTATGATAATTTCTTAATACAAATGATTTATAAATCATTTTATAAAACTCTTATAAATCATCTTCTAAAACTAATGACAGACGTACATCACCCTTTGAAAAGGTCAGAACACTTTCACAGCACTTGCAAAAAGTAAAATGAAGGAACCAGGAAGGAGATGAGAAGGAAGGAGTACTTTTAAGATGGTGATAAGACACTGGGCAGCATCTAGCCTGTAAGCATCTCTCCTCTGTAGAGGTCTTCAGTATAAGAAATGTGGATATTGACGGCTTCAGCATGGTGTCATGTACCAAATCAGCACCACTCCTCTCATCCATTTGTTTCAGTATCACTCTCAGGTTCCCCACCTCCTTTTTCTTTGGACAAGTTTCAAATAATCTCCTAGCGTCATTTTTCCTAATGAAAGCTGGCCTATTCCCTTTGCCTTTCTACTAACTTCTCCTTCAAGGAACAGTTAACGTGCCCTCCCTTCTTCGACACCATGACATGGAATTACTAGTCTACTTCTGCTTCTGTAGTTTTTGAGCCACTATAACATTCAATATGTACTACAATTACTTGTGTACATGACTTTCTTCCTGATTAAAATGTAAGCTCTGAGGACAGGGTGGTCTTGCTCATCTCCTAGTGACCACCTACAGCTACAACACCTTCCCACAGAAACGGCTCAATACAGGGTAACTGAACTGAACTGGAAAACATGTTGCAATGCATTGAAGATACTGGTCCTTTAAGTAAGGCCTGTCTCGGGTGCCGGCAAATGGAACTGTCAGTTCCAGAGAAGCAGAGATTATTTCAGCACTCAAGAGGATGCCTGGCTCACCAGGGAATCATGACTACGATGATGGCAGGTCCACAACTTCTTAGATTTCATTTCAGCGCTTTTCTGTACTTGCTGCGTGACCTTCGGCAATTTACCCAGTGTTTTAGCTTCCTCATTTGTGAAATGGGGATAACACCACTTACTTCATAATTTTGAAGAGGTTTTAATGAACTAATACATGAACTATCTTAGAAATCATCCCAATGTCTTAGAGCCTGGCACTTAATAGTAAGTACTTAATAAACCATAGCTATTTAATTGTTATAATTAGCAGTAACACATTTTTAGTTTCCAATAAACCGTCATGTGCAGTGAACATTGTATAATACTTAAGTCAAGCTACTGATACAGAAGTCACATAATACATACTTGCTAAGTAAGTGAAGACATTAAATTCAATATTTGAATGTGATGTCCTTATATATAATGACACCTAACAGAATTTAAGAATTAAAAAGCAAGTGGCCTGGATCACATCCAGAATTTTCTAACAGTTGATCTACAAACTAGATTGATCTACTTTAAAAAAGAACAGTGGAGTGACACCCCAGAGGCAGAAAAAAGGTTTTCTTCCCACAATTAAAATTAGATGATTAATTGTTGAAGGTTCTTCAAAACTTAAAAATAATGATTAAGAAAACTAAACACCAACCTGGAAAACTCTTTGTGGCACAATATTCAGGGCGGAAATACAGATCTATATCTATCCAACGATTATAACCATTTAGAATTCACATATTGTAAATGGACAAGAACCAGAAAACACTAGGGGGAATTAGCTGATTTGTCAGAGTAGCCTACAGATTACTGTCTTTCCTAAATCCTGTGGATGTTAGCTGAGCATTATAAAAATGACATATTTGCCTTCAATTATTAGACATTCTGACTTTGATCTATCAGCATTACATTGAAATTCTAGTGCAATGGAAGAATTTGCCTATTTTGGTACTGACCCACAGTATCCTTACCAAAACTGTGAACATTTTAAAGTTAATGGCCATGATCCAGGATATCATACACAGAATGTACAATGAGCAGCAAACATTGATTTAATAACTTAAATAGAAAATGCACCATGTAAACTACCAGTCTAGGAATTACGAATAATCATTCATATGTTCAATGCTGGCCTGAGCAAGTAAGAGAGTAAATGTAAAGAAAAGAGGAAAAATAGTATACTAGGGCTTCCCTGGTGGCACAGCGGTTAAGAATCCGCCTGCCAATGCAGGGACATGGGTTCGAGCCCTGGTCTGGGAAGATCCCACATGTCGCGGGGGAACTAAGCACGTGCGCCACAACTACTGAGCTTGCGCTCTAGAGCCCGCAAGCCACAACTCCTGAGCCCGTGTGCCACAACTACTGAAGCCTGAGCGCCTAGAACCCATGCTCCACAACAAAGAGAAGCCACCGCAATGAGAAGCCCGCACATCACAATGAAGAGCAGACCCCGCTCAACGGCAACTAGAGAAAGCCCGCGCGCAGCAACAAAGACCCAATGCAGCCAAAAATAATTAATTAATTTTTAAAAAAAAAGGAAAAAGAAAAATAGTATACTACACAAAGGACACAAGCAGACATACAACAGAAGAACCTTCTCAGAACCTGATCACAGGAAGAGAAGTATAAGGGTACAGCTCTTTGCATTTAAAGGAAAGTCTTCTGAACTCATCAACAGACTTAGCTCCTCATAACAGAAACTACTGGGACCACCTGGAAGGAATTAAATTTTAAAATCAGTATATTAGATTAACCCATATGACACTGCCATTTTTCTATGTGAAAACCAGTAGAATATCAGCAATTTCATATGGTTCAACCTAATATAATCGATTGAGCAGAGTATCCACATCAAGTATACTAAAAAGATTAAAACGGTTCCCAGTTCTCAAGGTCAGACATTAGCTAGACTGAATGAGTTAATTTAACTTAATTGGGGGGGGGCATTTAACAATCAGAAATGGCGGGTCAACCATGAAAGAACAGGCAAAAGACAGCTGTTAGAACAGCAAAAGAAAACCTGGCCTTTCTCATTCAAGCAGTGTTTAGCAGAGTATTCTAAGCCACGATGAGGTTCCAGTAGTATTTGTATCCTAACTGGGAAGAACTATAACACTGATGTTCCAGGTACTGTGCTAAACAATACACAGTATACTCTACCTAATCCTTTCAACACCCTGTGAACAAGGTATTGTACTATTATTACCCCAACTGCCAGATGAGGTAACTGGTCTTTGAGAGGGTAAGAAAAGCCTGACTCCATTACACATTCCAAACATTATACCACTTGTTCTGCTGACATACTAAGCAACCTTCTAATTATAATATGGCATCTCATGTGGCAAAATCTACGGGGAAGAGAATGTGTTAGCCAGGACTTGAGAATCTGTTTCCCAAGGCAGTTACTTTTTTTTTCCCATGTAAATTAATAAACTGACATTCTGATTTTTATATCAATCTCATGAGGCTTTGAGAATTATAGTCTGATCCAAAAAATCGATTATTAGAGTGTAGATGAACTGAGTTTCAGAGCCTGCAAGTCTCAGACTCTTTATCATGGTAAACCTACTAAGGGATGTAATCCCTATCCTGTGAGGGCCCTTTGGGGAACAGTCAATCCTCATCCTCCCAAGAGAGGAGATAACCTCAACATTATCATTAGCAGTCTCTTCCCTTTTGACATCTCTAGAGTACAAAGAGGTAACAGAAGCGACCAGATTCTAATCCTGACTCTGCTGTGCTAACATTTAATCCTGAGCAAATCACTCTCCTTCCTTGCTCTCAGTTTTTCATGGGTAAAATGGAGGAGTTGGGCCCAAGGATCTGATATCCCTTTCTTATCTACACCAATGGCTGCTTATCCGGTGAAACACTCCTCCCTCGCATTCCACGTGCACTTTCTAGTTTTATATCTATCTCTCTTAGCATCCCTTCCTGTTTCTCTGACTGGCTCCCCTATCCACTTTCTGCCTCTACACCCATCCCAGTAAAGTCTGGGGTCCTCTACTCTTATCTCACCAGCACTCAACAGTTATAACTCTAGACTTGTACTTACAAACACTATCTGTACTCCCCGTTATCTGCCTACTGTGGATTCTACAGAGTCAGCATGATCTCTGCATATACGTGAGGTATTGAAAAGCTGTGCCTTTATCTGAAGGACCCAGGTGCAATTCAATAGTCTTGGGTTCAGGATTTCAACTGGATATTAGTATTTTCTTTTCCAGTTTTGTCTCTTGCTTCCATGTAATTCACCTACAAAACTATACTTTCAGACCTCATTTCTCACTCACCTCAAAAATCCTGATGGTCATTTAATTTTTAGTTTTAACCTCAAGCTAAAACCTCAAAATCCATTCCTATTACCAATCCCCAAATTCCTCTAGACCAGACTTTTCCAAACTGGTGTCTTAGAGAAGGCTAATTCACAATATGTTAACAGCTATGATGTGAAAAGGTCAGCATAGCAAATAGGTTTCTTTAGTCAGACTTTGCACAGCCATGCAATTTTGTGAATCTACAAGAGGGAAATATTATATGTAGCATTTCCTGAACTTATTTTTAACTACTGTTTCTCCCCCACCACCCCCGCCAATGGAGCACCTATTAATATCTCTAGGAACCAGTGTTTCACAGAATATTTTAGGAAACACGGTTCTACCCTTTCCTATTTCAGTCAAAGTATCGACCACTTCAGCTCAAAAGCGCCTCTGATTTCTCACTCTCTCCCCAATAGCCAATCAGTAGCTAAATTCCTTTTCCTTCTCAATCTAATCATTTCCGTCCTTTCTATTCCCTCCGAAACACTGAATTTCAGACCCTGTCGTAAGAGTGATAGATCATGTCTACAAAATAAATATTAGATATGTTGCTATCAACCCCTCAAGGCTGTCATGAGGATTAAAAGAGAATGAATATGACATCTTGTATAATGTGTCTTTCCGAAGCATCCAACATTTCTCCCTTAAGATTAGATGGAATTTGTTCTTTATTATGGCAAATTTTAACTTGAACCTTAAGGATATCCATCTTCTTAATAAGGGCAGTACTGGCCTTATACATATTGGCCATTATTGGAGACTTTTAAATGAGGCAAATGAGAAATGTGGATAATATGAATATGGCATGAGTAACAACAGTGGCAGAGTGAATGTCATACCTAGCACTGGGTCGCCATCCCCCTGAAAATACTTACAATCAGGAGGTATAGAATAGGTAACAGCATACAGCTAGTTTTCTCATTTATTCAAGCGTTGAAAGTTGGGTTTTTCTAACTCTATAAACTGTGTACCTCCTCAATTAGCCTACCAAGTTTCAGAAGAGGTGAAGATCTTCATTCATGTACACCTACTTGTAATCCCTTACTAACATTAGCATGAAAAGAACAAGCATGCAAACATTTTCCTCATTCAAGGTGCATTTGAGTGCTAGGC
This sequence comes from Balaenoptera ricei, assembly GCF_028023285.1. Taxonomy (NCBI): domain Eukaryota; kingdom Metazoa; phylum Chordata; class Mammalia; order Artiodactyla; family Balaenopteridae; genus Balaenoptera; species Balaenoptera ricei. The sequence goes on from NC_082648.1 coordinate 76,131,594, forward strand.
ATTGGGGACACAGAGGGAAACAAAACAGAATCATCTCTGTCTCCACAGAATTTACATTCTTCTGGAGAAGATATTTATATATATATATATATATATGAAACTACTAACTATACAATTATTTAACTACAACTATGGTAAGTATACACTGGTTGATTCTTTTTTAACCTTTAGTTATTCACAGATCTGGAAGAAGGAAAAAAGTGGGCATTAAGCTCATACAGGGTTTAAAACAGTATGTCTCATTAGAGCCTTTTCGAATTAGCCAGAAAATACAAAATGCACATGGGATATTCGGGGGAACACAGGGATGGCTAAGTGGGGAAAGCTTTGGCCACAAGGTAGCATTAAAAACAGATTCTTTGAAATTGTGCCCATGATGGCGTAAACACCTCTGAGACCTCTGAGTACTACCTCTTTGGCTTGTTGCCAAATGTATAAGAAAAACCAACCAATTTTAAGTGTTTACTATATAGAGAGCTTTGTGCTATGGGTTTTACACGAAGTTGAATGATTATGACGATGATGCTACCAGTAATAACTAACATTTCCATAGTGTTTTATGGAACACGATGGCCCTGTGAGATTGGTACTATCACTTTCCTTTCCCTCTGAGGAAACTGAAGTGAATGAAGCAGGTTAAGTAATTTGTCCAAGGTCACAAAGCTGTTAAGGACAGAGCTAGGATTCACACCCAAGCAGTGTGGTTTGCTCCTCCCCACTCTGCTCTGCCTTTGCATATACGCTCACATATATATTGAAGCATGATATTAGACCTCTCTGAGATGTTCATCTATTCGGAAATTCAGCATGTCACTAAAATTCTATGGGAATTTTAATTCTGAATGATCATATGTTGAAGAGATCAGGAATTTTCATTATCATCAGTATTGACTGAAGCTCATTATGTGAAAAGCGTCACACTACATATGAAAATACAGGGATTTCCCAGGCGGTCCAGTGGCTGAGACTCCGCGCTTCCAATGCAGGAGGCGCACGTTCCATCCCTGGCCGGGGAATTAAGATCCCGCATGCCCTGCGGCGCAGCCGAAAAATACAAAGAGGCTAAAAAAAAAGGAACAGGTTGATAGACCAAGAAGAGAATTCATCATTAAAAACAGACAAGAAAACCTCAATTTGTTCTACCAATTAAGCTTATGTTCACGATTTTCACAATTAAGACATACATGTAACAGTACATAGGGAATCGTATTATATAAACGTCAACATATCTCTTTCAGAGCCAAAATACTTGTCTATTATGAAGGATGACATACTTGTACCTGAAAGCAGCATTACTATTCATTCTTTTAAAGATATTATGCTGAACTTTGAGAATATCTGTGTTCTTCCTTTATTAACAATAAGACTAAGGAGCACATCTTTTACCCGTAGAGTGGAGTATGTAGTCTGGCACAAGGTAGGCACTTGAATGTTTGCTAAATGAACAAATGGTACTATTTAACTATAATGCTAGAAAAACCATGCAAATATAAAATTTGTACCCTCCCCAATACTGCTGTTATGTAACTTAAAACTGAAGCAATGAAGTTTTCACTACATGCCAGAAAAGTGGCCCTCACAACTCAAGATCATCATCATGAAAATATTTCACATGATTCAACCATTAGTTACCACTATAATAAAACAGGTAAGAAAAGGGTCCTCTCCAGGCTGCCCCAGAATCCATTTCTTCTAGTGGTAGATGTGCTGCTGCTTTTTTAACTTAAAGCCCTAACTAGCCAGAACTTATTTTTAGGTATAATTATTTCAGGGAAAAAAAAAAAAAAGATAAAAGGTTCTTGGAAAACAATGCTACTTAAAGAATACTTAAATCTATTTAGGCCAGAAAATTGTTTTTACAACCTCAGAGACCTATTGTCATCAAAATATTTCCTCCGTGGAGGGACAGGGTAATTAGTAGAGAGGTGTTAGCTTTGAAGGCAGCTGAACCTGTTGTCTGCCGGTGACCAGTATGTATAACACAAACTGGAAGCTGGGGCTGGGCATTGTGATAGGGAAAGAAGTGCATGTAGGGAGAACCTTCCAATTTCCTCTTCCACTGCAGGTTCCGCAAGGACAAATTAATGGGCTAAAACCCAAGGTTTTCGATTTACTCTCAACAATAAATATTTCCTGATTTCACCCTGGATGTACAGAACCATATAAGGCACTGCAAAAGAATTACAGACACGGTTTATACAGCTGATGGTTGGCAGAATTACTGATGATAGATCTTGTAAGACCTTGTGCGGCAGCATCAGATTTAAGTAAAGTTAAAAATCATAATGTTCTCCTTGAACAAACGTACAGACACCAAGGGCGGAAAGTGGCGGGGGGCGGGGGGGGTGGTGGTGGGGTGAACTGGGAGATTGGGATTGACATGTATACACTCATGTGTATAAAATAGATAACTAATAAGAACCTGCTGTATAGAAAAAAGTAAAATAAAATTCAAAAAAATATAAAATAAAATAAAAATTACAATGTTCTCCTAGAAAAGATCTGAAAAATAAGCATTTACTATATTTCAATTTTTAAATGAGAAGAGCGTTTCTACTATTGCTGTTTTTGTAGATATTATTTACATTAAAAGGATAACAAAGTGGTATGCAAAGTATGGGGAACACCAAGTCTCCACTAGTGAAGACACCACTTTTACTTATCTGAGGGTACAAAAACTGCAAGTAGATGCAGCTTATTCATTTGATAGCTGTTGCCACTTCACATAAAACAAAATTTTCCAGCTCCCACAGTTTTACAAGATAATTACCCTTCTAAATACACATTTTTAAAACAATTATAATTCCCAGATTTACAAAGCAGCCATTAATTATTATTATTATTATTGTTATTACTACAGAACACAAACAAAAGAAAAAGTATCCTTTTTTACAGTTTCAAATCACTGTTCTCTCCTTAGAAGAAAAGTCTGTAGGAAACAGTATCCACTATGGATCAAAAAATTTTTAAGTCTTTCTCAAAAACAAAAAACAACCACCACCCCTCCAAAACCAATCACAGTGCTACTCTGAAAAGTACTTCACAATTTTGACTATTAACAATACCTCTTATAACCAACAGTGCCAGGAAAGCAACACAAGGAACAGCAGACAGACGCTTTCTTTATCACTGCCAAATGATACTGAATACAGACCCTGCAGGATATTAAACACCTTGTATTTTTCATGGATCCAGGGTCCAACTTTTGAGGTACTCCTATGCAAAGCCCAGCTGTTTTGAGTGATTTATCCACAGGAGTTTAATTTCAATTGTGTGCTGGTAAGTGGGAGGCAGTGATTATACCCTCCCCAAATCTTTCTAGTACGCTAATGAACATTTTAAGAAATAGTTCCCAACGGAGATTAATTTGTCCTTCAAATATTCTCCTCCTAACTCACTAATGGCAATATCTGATTCACCATCTTTTAAATGCAAGAACACAGGACCAAGCTTATAATGACACTTGTACTTCATTCATTTGAAGACCGAAAATGACAGAGAACAAGTGTACTCTCTTGTGTGTCCTCCCCTACCATCTTCAAAGGAAAACTGTACTGGAAGTAAAACCAGTTACACTTCCTTGAAAACACATCACCAGGTTCCTTCACCTCTTTTTGCTTTTGCTTATTTCTCCTGGTACCAAACCGCACCAGTGTTCATTTCTTCTTCTCTATAGTACCAGAAAATCAGGTGTGGCTATTCCTAAGCTCACCAGTAGTAGCCTATCAATTAAATTATAGGTTCATCCTGTCCAATGTTTTTCATCAAAAACCTAAAGGTAGACATAAAAGACATACAATTTTCAAATGCCACAACTAGGGGAGATCTCATATACCAGATGGCAGGCTACATGTTCAATAAGTGGGACAAAAAAGGAATAAGATGAAATATTATCAATACTAACCCCTGCACTGAGATTTTCTAATGGGGGTGGGGGAAGCCGTAAGTTCAGAATGGAGAAGTCCTCAAAAAAATTAGTAGGAGTTTTAGTTTGCTACAACCAAAGCCTGCCTGCATTAACATTATACTAAATCAGAAGGGAAGGCAGCAGTGATCTTCAAAGTCTCCTGAAAATTTCCCTGAATAGGTCTTTGATACTGAGGAAACTTGGCCAGTTAGTTTTAAAAGCACTTGATTATATATTCATGGGGGTGGGGGTGGGGGTGGTGAGTGTAAGACTTGAAAGCACAAAGAGAATCTGAGCTCCCTTTCTGTGTGGGTCAATGGTTAAGGCAACTCCAGGGAGAAGTCACTTCCACAGAAATCTAAATTCAGATGCCTTTATGGGAAAGCACAAAAACCACCCTCTTATTTAAAAAAAAAAAAGATGAAACCATCCTCCTGGTAGTCTGGTAATCAAATAAAAGTGCAAGTAGTGCAACTCTTCGTTACCTAATTCATGGAACTGAACAGTGAAAATTTATTTTAAAGAGGTAACTGATTATAGACAGCTTTCCAAGATATACTATTATGTGCTTATCCTTAATGCTGAAATGTTTCTCCTTTAAAAAAACTTTACTCTTAAAACCCATGGATCAAATAGTCAGAGTAGGTAAGAGGCAACCCCTGCATTTCCAAGCTCAGCTGAATTAGTCCTTAACTTCCACCAAGAGGAGTGGAGTGGGGTGGGGGAATTACAGCATTGTTCATATTTTATCAACAATGAAAGAGAATAATAATTGAAATAAAAACCATACACAGTGGCAAAAGCTTCCATTTATTCCTCAAAATATGTCTATTGTGTGCTAGGCAATACTTCAGGGACCCAGAACTCAGTGGTGAACATGACCATGTTCCTGCCCTAATGAACCTTGAATTCTACTAACTATGTGTCTCCTCCAGCTATTTTCTAAGAATGATAAATACATGAAAGAAGGACAGCATGCAAGGAAGGGGCACTACTTCAGAGAGGATGAAGAGGAGTATTTGAGAGTGTCCTCAACAATGACAAGGAAGCAGCCTCAAGAAGATGTGAAGGAAGAAGCATTCCTGGTGGAGAAAACAGGAGAGGCCTAAAGTAGAAACAAGGTTGAAATGTTCTATCCAAAGGGATAGAAAGAAGGCCAATGTAGCTACTGCACAGTGCATGATGAGGCGGGGTGATGAGCTGGGAGAAGCCAGATATCGAGGGACTTGTAGGCCATGGCAAGGAGTCTGAACATTAATTACAAGGTGATATGGTCTGATTTGTACTTTAAGATTATTCTGGCTTCTATGAAAAATGGACCATGGTGCCAGGAAAGGGTATGGAACTATAACTACATTTGTCCATTTTTCTTATTAGGCAAGGAAATGAAAATCATAGCATCTCCAAAAAAGTGGAGGAGTCAAGGACACTGCATCAAGCAAAATCACTAACCTACTAACTGCCCCTCCCCCTCCCAAACAAAGAGTCTGTATGAAAGACTTTTAAACACTGACTGCAGCAGTGAATAATGAAGATAAACAGGATGACTTGTCACCAAAAAATAAAGGTGACTAACAAAGTGCTTTTTTTTTTTTTTTTTTAAACCCCATGCCTTCAAACCATAGGGATTCCATAATAGAAGTCAATATCTTCATGGACTACAGAAGATTAAACTATGTGACTCTCGAAGTTTAAAAGGACTTTTTTGGGGTTTTTTTTAAGTGGCCATTTGACCTCCATTTCATGTTTTCTTATAATAGGTGGAGAGAGAAGAACCTGTCAGCGGATGGCATTCAGAGACGGCTAAAGATTAATAACAACGAGCCTGTTAATTAATGAGCTTTACTCCTTCTCACCTCTATAGTACTGTTATTCATGTTACTTCACCTTCCAAAATGATCTCTTTGCTCCTCACATGAGACTTACGTTGTAAAGCCTGTTTAAAACTACTGCTGGGGAATCAGAAGTGGCAAGGATGGTGATCCACATAGCAAGATTTCATGCACCTTCTCCAATACTTTTAAACAACAGAATAACAGCTTTAAGACTAAGAACATGCCCTGTGGCCATGGGAAATAGGAAGCTATTTCACATCTGTCTTACTAACACAAATCAAGAGTTGCCTTAAGAAGGAACTGAACCTGTACACGGTCAGAGCTCAGTATCAGCTGTGCAAAAAGTCAAATAAATTTGGTATAAATTCTTAAAATTTAAACAAATAACTCTAGAGGGATATTTGCAACCCCAAGGGCTCCTCATTTGCATATTTTTACACACTGTGCTGGTCAATACGCTAGGCATCCATCAAAGTGCAATATTTTGTGAAATCAGGTAGTTTACAAGGAATCACATAAAGTGCTTTTGTTCTTGAAGCAGCTAACCAGTAACACCTACATTTCCATTTTCCATTTCATACTGTTATTTCCATGCTTTCTGGCTTATACCTCAACCCATCTCTTGGTTTATACACCTGAGAAGATCCAAAGCTGCTTAACGCACTGAAAACATTCCTTGTTCCAGGTTCTCAGAAAAAAGTAAACATTAGTAAACACTAGTTAGTAAACACTAACTTTCAAGCCAAGTTCAGAAAAAGGCATTTGAATGGCATGCATTAGCCAAAATTGCCTATACCCTGTTTTTGCAAGGCCTAAAGCTAAGAATGATTTTTAAAATAGTTTTAAAGGGTTAAAAAAAAAAAAAAGAAAAAGGATATGCAGCAAAGACTGTACGGGCTCTTGAAAGCCTAAAATAATTATTAATATCTGGTCCTTTACAGAAAAAGTTTGCTAGTCCCTGGTCTAAGGCAAGCAGTTCCCCAACTAGCTCTGTATCCAAATAATCTACAGAGCTTTAAAAAAACATATAAAGTCCTAGGCTTCACTCCATACCAATAGAATCAGAGTCTCCAGGACTAGCATTTAAGAATCTTAATTTTAAAAAGCTCCTCTGGAACTTCTGAGTCAGAAGTATAATGGTAACAGCCTGAATCCCAATCTCCCTCTCCTCAAAATACATAAAATCACAAAAAGTGCAAATAAAACCACACATGACCTCCAATATTACTAGGAGACAGAACACCACAAATTTCAAAGTACCTGCAAGTGGAGAAATCAACACCAAAATCCAAGAGAGCTCCCACTGCCTTTGCAAACCTATGGGAGCCTGACACAGGAGAAGGGACACTTAAAGAGAAGGGACCAGAGAACACAGATGAAGCACAGACAAAATCACCCACAGAAGAGGGAAGTCCAACATCAAATATCAAAACACTCAACACTGGAATCTGGTTGTTGACATCATCAGTGACACAGAAAGAGACTGAAAGACAACAGCAACAAAAACGCAAGCTCAAACAAGCAGCACTTCTGGGGAAGAAGCAGATTAATAGAAAAGAGAGGTGTCCCTTAGAGAGACAGAAGTGAAGAAAGAAAATTTAAGGATCCTGAAGAAACCAAAGAGAAAAAGACAAATTTCTGCCTAATTCCCTTCACTATTGCCATCATTCATTAGAAAAATGCCCTTTGCTATTCTGACGGAAGGCATTTATGAACTAAGAGCCTTGTCCACAAAATGCCTAGGAATAGGTGGGAAAAACCAAACCAATTCCATAAAGAGCTACTGGAGGAAGAAAACAGAAAATGTAAAATCACATTCCAGCTAATGAACACTCCCCCCACAAAACAACAACACACACCAAAAACCATGAAACATCAGAAAATTGTGAAGCAATATTTCAAATTGAATTAAATACCCTCAAGCCAAGTATCTGAAGACATTAAAAACAAAACCAAAAATCACCTAGAACAAAACATTCAAAAGCTAAAAGCAGAAATGAACAAAATTTTAGGAAGAAATGCAACAGGAATTATCAATCTCAAAGAAGAAATCAAAGAGAAAAGGATAAAACCATTTCTGAAATTAAGAATAAATTACAAAGTGCTCAGGAGAGATTGGATTTGAGTGGAAATCTAGTAAGAGACATTGAAGCCAGGAAAATAAGAGAATGAAAATAAGAAAGGAGTGAAAAGAGACAGAAGAGAGTGTATGAAATATAAGACATGCAAGAGATCCCACACTGTATAATTAGAGGCCTTTAAGAAAAGAAAAATGGAACAGAATATTTAAAACTATTGTTCAAGAAATCTTTCCAGAAATAAGAGCAAATCTAAACCAGCACCTTGAAAGGGTCCACTGTATACCTGGGAAAGCTGACCTGGAACAATCTACTTCAAGACACATCTTAGTAAAAACACCAAAACAAACAAACAAAAAAAACCCATGAAAGACGACAGTGGAGCAGAGCAGCATTTTCAAGAAATTTAAGAATGTAGGAGCCAAGCTTTCCTTCAAATATTAAGTCTACCAAAGAAAACAGTTGTGAAGACACAAAAACCCAGAAATACAATGTACACATGCCCTTCCTGAAAAATTTACTAGAAGATGAACTTCATTCAACTAAGGGATCCTTGGGGAATCTTCAGCGAAAAGTTTAAGGGTGAGCATTTAATACATTTAACTACAGAACTAAGACAAAGGTGGGAACATGGTTAAAAGAACAGAATGTACATGTTATACATGCTGACAAAGTAGACAAAATGCACAAATATACTAAAATAAAATGACAGAAGAGGAAATAACTATGCAGAGGAAACTTCAAAAAATAGATTGAAGACCTCTAGGTAAATAGATCTTAAAACCAAATGAAATGGATAATTTCTTAAGAAAATACGGCTTACCAAAACTGACCACAGCAAAGATAAACAGAAAACATTACCAAAGAAAAACCTCCACAAAAGAACACCAGGTTCAGAGGGTTTCACAGAGCAATTCTACCAAAAGTTTGAAGACCAGAGTCCCAATGCTACATAAATTGCTTCAGGGAATAGTAAATAAAAGAAAACTTTCAAGTTCCTTATGAAGCAAATATAACATTGATATCTAAACCTAATAAAGATAGAATAAAACTGTAGACTAATATCACTTATGAAAATTGATGCTAATATTTTATTTAGGATTTCTGCAGACTCCAACACCACATTAAGGAAAAAATACACCACAATAAAGTGATATTTATACCAGGAATGCAATACTCCAATATTAGAAAATCTATTAGTTAGCAGAAATAAACAAATACTTAATAAATTTTATCTATCTATATCTCAATCTTAAAGTCTGTCAATTAATGGGGAAATACTAGAGGCATTCAATATAAGGTCAAAAACAAGGAAAAAATACTGTCAGGTCCACCACTATTTAACATCATTCTGAAAGTATTAGCCAATGGATTAGAAAAAAGAAAACAACTGGAGCTATAAGAATCAGAAAAGAAAAATAAAACAATCTTTTCAGATGCCATGATAATATACCTGGAAGACCCTAAACTTCAGAACTAAGAGAATCAATGAAAACTAACTCAATAATAAAACAACTGAGTAAGGCAAAAGGGTTAAAATTAACATGCAAAAATCAACGGCCTTTTCATACACAGCTAATAACCAATTAGAAGATTTAATGGAAAACTTCATCACAATAGCAACCAACAAGATTAAAAATAACTTAGGAATAAACTTAACAAATGCTCAAAATCTATATTAAAAAAAACCCTGACACTCCTGAAAGACACAAATGCAGACTTGACCAAATGCAGACATTCTTTGTTCATGATTAGGACCTCTCAACATCATCAAGATGTCCATTTTCCCTAAGTCAATTTGTAAATGTAATGCAATCCAAATAAAAACAATGAGCTTTTTTTCTGGAACTAGACAAGTTGATGCTAAAGTTTATATGGAAAAATAAACACACAAGAATAGACAGGAAGCCACAGCAAAGGAAGAGCTATGATGGGGAGATTAGCCTTACCAGATATTAAAATGTACTGGAAAGTCCCTATGAATAAAAGAGTATGGTCCTGATACATGAATAGACCAATGGACTAGAATACAAAGTTCAGAAATAGACCCAAATATATATTAAAAGTAGTATATGATAATGGTGGTAACTCAAATGACTTGAGAGTAATGAAAAGCAAAGATGCGCTTTTTCATAAATTGTATTGGGACAACTGACTATTTAGACATAGATAAAATCATACCTAAGCATTCTTTACACCACATAAGAATAAATTCACTAAAATACAAAAATAGTCCTTAAAAACAGGGAAAGATGTTCAATGTCACTTATAAAAAAAATGCAAATTAAATCTATGGTGAAATACCACCTCTCACCATACACAGTAACGAAAATTCAAAAGCTGGAAAATGTACTGTTTAGTGAGGCTTTGAGGAAACAATCAATGCACCAGCAATGTATGCAAAATATCATGCAGCAGTTGTAACACATAGTTGTAAATTTTTTGACATTACTCCCATGAAGAGGCGAAGTTCATGTCTCTACCCTTGAATCTGGACAGACTTGTGACTACCTCCCCCAACAGAGTACCACAGAAGCAACACTATGGGACTGGAAGCTAGGTCATAAAAGGTCGTGTAGCTTCTGTCTGGTTGTCTTGGAATGCTCACTCTCCTGATACATATGCCTTCTCAGAACCCAGGCTGCCAATTCTGTCAAGAAGCCCAAGCTCACTGAGAGACCATGTGTACATATTCTGGTTGACAGTCTGAACTGAGCCCAATTTCAGCCATCTCAGTCCAGGCACCAGATATAAGTAAAGAAGCTGCCAGAGAATTCTAGTCCCTAATGTTTCTAGTCACCTCCCAGCTATCTGAGACTTCCAGACAGAAGCTCGAGATAAGCCACTCTCATGTCCCCTACCTATATTTCTGACCTAGAATCTAGAAGCATAATAAAAGAATTGTTACACAATTAAGCAGCAACAGACAACCAGAGCATGGCATATCCCTAACCTGACAATAGCTAATAAAACTACTATTAATTGACCCTTCACATCAGCAATCTCACAGGAATTTACTTTGAAGATATATCTTAACAATATGAAAATACACATGCACATTTGTTGCAGCATTATTTATAACTTCAAAATGCTGAAAACTACCTAAAATGTCCAAACATAGGAGAGTGGTTGCAGAGCACATACAGCAGAATACCACAAAGCTATTAAATCAAAACAAAAAAAAACAAGAAAAAAGAGGAAGCCATGTATAAGCCAATATGGAGAGATGTGCAGGGTATACGGAATAGGGGAAAAAGCAGAGCGCATACACCCCATTTTGTGTAAGAAAAGAGAAATAAGAAATGATACACAAGTCTGTTTATTTTTGAGAAAAGAAACATAGAAAGAATAAACCAGAAAACAAAAAAATTAGCTACTTGCAAAAAGAACAGGGATGAGAGGGTAGAAGGGAAAAGGAAAAGGCCCAAGTATTTTGATTATACATTTTTTATGTGTAGTTTTGACTTTTGGAAGCACATTAGTGTTCTACATATTCAAAATATAAAATTGAAACAAAACGGGTTGGGGTGAGAAGTTAAAAGAGAATACAACATAAGTAAATGAACCCAACTGTATTTCAAATGAATAAAATGACAACTCTGAAAGTGTATGGGGTGGGGGGGGGCAATGCAAGTTAACTTTCAGACAGAGTATTATTTTTACTACATTGCCTTCGCCTAGAGGAAAAGGGACTGTAAACAAGTCTTAAATTTCTCTTAATACCTCTGTCTGTCAGCGTGGCATGGATGTAGACGTTCTCAAAGAAAGTGTTAATGTGGGGAGCTACAGTTCTCACTGTGGAAGTAGAGAGAGACCAAAAAAATGGAATGGGGGACAAAGAAGAGCCCTGTGGGCTGGACTAGTATGGGAGCTATCAGTATGAATTCACAATTTCATATATTTTTTATGTATATGAAACATATATACACACATATACATGTCTATACACATCTTAAAATACAAGAATTTCTAAGTATGAGGGGAAAAAATGACTTAGGGCTATTTCAATACCCAGCTAAAATCAGCCACACCAAGAGCAGTGTTTTATAAGAAAAGTTGGGTTATTTTGGAGAATTTAACACAGAGCTTTATATTCACACTGTAAAATTTAATCTTCTCTCTTGGTCCATCTGAGACTGGTGAGGAAAGGGAATTTGGTCTCTCTCCCTCTTGCCTGCTACTCCATATTAATATAGTGGGGACTCCCAGATCTCAGGCTAGTATAGTACTAGTGATTTAACTTCATTTTTGGATTTTGTTGACCAACTGTTTATAGTTTTATTTCTATGAGAAAATTTGTTTCAAGTTCGAAACCAACAAAAATGAACTTCTGAAGTACAACCCAATTTTATTCACTGCCTACACTTCAAGCCAAAAGTCTGTTTAAACTAAATAAACATTAAATTCTAAGCATCAGGCACCACTCTACCTAATTTGTATTTTTCACTATAGCACCTGCCTTTGCCCTCTTTTCTTGGGATAAAGTCTTTAAATTCACAGATGCAATTTAATAGGATGATCAGGGAATGCCTCACCAAGAGGGGGACATTTCAGCAAAGATTTGAAGGATGTGAAAAATATTCTGGGAATTAAATTCCTTAATAACCAAGTCTAGAGTCAATTTTCCTCCCATAACAGAAAACAGAAGTGCTTGCTTTCAACATCCAATCAAATGTCTCTTTAACTTACTGAGAACAAACATGATAGCCAGTGAGCAGACCAATATTTCCTCGACATTCCCAGTACATCTTCTATTTCCCACTGCAGTCCATCTCATCACTTCCTTCCCCAAGGAGAGAGTTCCTTGGGGGACTCTCGGGGGCATTCTTCAGCAACTTCTCTCAATTCAGATGGGAAATACAACATCAGTGATTCTCAAAGCATGGTCTGCAGACCAGCAGCTTCAGCATACCTTGGAGCTTGTTAGAAATGCAAATTCTCAGACCCACTCCAGACGTATTAAATCAGAAACTCTGTGGGTGGGACCCAGCAATGTGTTTTTAACAAGCCTCCAGGTGATTCTGATGCATGCTAAAATTTGAGAACCATGTTCTAGTTGACTAAAATTACACTTTAGAGAGTGAATTTCTTTGCTTTCCCTGTTATGGACTGAACTGTACCTCCTCAGAATTCTTACGTGGAAGCCCTAACCCAAAAGGTGACTGTCTTTGGAGACAGGGCTTTTCAAAGAGGTGATTAGGATTAAATGAGGTCATAAAGATGGGGCCCAGTCCAATAGAATTGGTGTCCTTATAAGAGGAAGAGAAGCCAGAGGTGCACAAAAGAGAAAAAGCCAGATAAGGACACAGCAAGGAAGCCATCTACAAGCCTGGAAGAGAGGCCTCAGGAGAAAACTAAACTTGCCAACACCTCGATCTGTGGGGCTTCCAGCATCCAGAACTGTGAGAAAAAATAACTTCTGTTGTTTAAGCCAAGCAGCCTGTGGTTATTTTGTTACGGTGGTCCTAGAAGACTTATACATTCCCTTTTACCTCAAGCAATATTTAATTCTGATATTTTTCTTTAGGTATCAATGAAAATACTGGCCATTGTTAAAAGAAAACCGTCTGAAGTTCCCTTAGGCAACTGTAAAACTCGTTCTTCCAGTCAATATTTCACTCTTTTTAGATGATAAAAGAAGGGTTATCTTATACCTCACTTCCCTGGGCAGATAAACCAGAAGCATATGCAGCTTAACCTGTTAGAAGTCTATTTCCAAGTACAAAATGGTGCTGCTTCCAATATCTACAATCTATCCTAATTTGACTTTGGTCTGCTCTTTACTTGTCTAAGCAAAGACTAGATCCCTTTCTCAAATTCTTGTCCCCTGTTTTCCCCTACTACAAGAAAGCCAGATAACTAATACGCTTTTGAGCACACTCACTTTCAGTTCAGTTCGTAGTTAAGGATTTAAAAATTCCAACTGTATTTCCCCCTTTATCCAGTCTACACTGAATAAAATGTGATAATGCAGCACACCACTAAACCTTCCAAAAAATCTAAAAGGAAATTTTAGCAAAAATAGTGCTACATTGAGTACACTCTTCATTAAGAAATACTAACAGGTAATAAATGAATATTAGCCAACCAATCATATTCATCAACAGCCTAACCAGCCTGAGAGAACCCTCTAGACACAGGTTATTTCCACATGCTTCACTATGCCTACATCAGTGCACAGCATATTTATGTTCAATCTCAACACAAAACTACATGATTGGGAAGAGTGTCATATTTCAAGTGGTGTGTGTGTGCATGCACAGACACACACAGCAAATATGCTTAGTTAAACTGACAGTTAAGTGGCCACAGCGGCCACACACACACTAAAACAACTGGGTATTAATCCAAATAAAAATATGATCCTGTCTCTACCATATATCCATAATTAACAAATTACCCTTATGGAGTTACTTATGTTTTCTAGAAATACAAATGATTAGCCTCTCCCAACTTATTAGGCAGTGAGGTCAAGAAAGTGACCAATCTAACCACCTAGTCCCTTCCCCATTTAAATAACAACGACAGTATCATTCTCCCATAAAGATGCTACCACACAAAATACCTTTAAAAAATATAACTAATTAGAATTTACCCTGAAGAGTTATCGATTAGAAAAATTTTGCTCCAATTTAAAGAGGCAGTCAAGTTTGTAAGTGAGATCCATCTTTAAAACATTCTAAATATCCTTGGGAAAGTATTAATTTGGATCATTCTTCCTCTTACTGTACATCATCTGATGAAGAACTGATGGTAAAAATTATAAAACTGGGGCATTTGAATAAAAGAAACATTAAGTTTTAACCATATTTGCTGAGAAAGAAAAACACTAATTTGGGGGGATAAGTTCAACAAGGGATTCAAATAAAAGTTACTCACCCAGTGATTTTAGTTGCTAGATTTTACAAGTTAGAATAACTGCGTTTTCAATGTTTAAATCAAACCAAATATGCTTCACATATCTGAAAACCAGTGAAAGATGTCAAAATAAGAAGGCAAAACTCATACAGTACATGCAAGATTATCTTTTCCATCAATTCAGTCATATGCAGAATACTAAGTCAGATGTTTAAAAAAAGAAAAAAGCCCAAGAACACGTAAGAACGCTCTCTTCCAAGTGAGAACAGGAAAACCAGGACCATAGTGCTGACCAACTGAGAACTCCTTATAAGCACCCAAAGGCATCTACCTCACAAACGAGACATCATTCCAGAATAAGGTCCTCGGTAGGCATCTAACCCAAGATGATGCTGAGGCCTTCGGCCAAGATTGTTGTCTGTTCAGTCTACCAGGGGATGAATTTATAACACTTCCTTTCATACAAACACTGAGGTCTCATCGGTATTACTCTTCATTATTGAGGGTAACTGAGTGAACTACAAAGAACAGTTAACACTTATCAGTTGCACAGATGTTTTGGTTATAAAATATCTGGAGACACTAGTTTTTGCACAACTATTACAAACTGCAGAACAGGGGAGTAAACTTCAGGGATCAGGCATCAGAGTTCTAGCTCTAGATTACACATGTTAATGAAGCCATTTTATCGTACACCTTGCTCACTGAGCACCAACTGCTTACAATAAATAAATGGAAAGACAATAAATTTCCATTTATACAGGACACAGACTACCTGCTTTAACCAAAATTATCCGGCACCTAGCATAGTACCTGAAGCTATACCAGAGACAACATAAAGCTGGCACTCAAATATTTCGCTGAAGGGATACTATGTCTGTCAAAGTTCAGGAGAGCTAAACACCTAACAGTAGAATGGGCACTAAGATGGGATTCTGATCTGGTTTTTCATCCTCACTGTGCAATCTTGGGCAAGTTGTGGGGTCCCCAGATCTCAGTTTTCTCATCTAAAAAAGAGAGGGTTGGACCAAGTTCTCTAAGATCTTTTCTAGCTCTTAAAGTCTTTGCCCTCAAAATGCTGCCCCTCATTACCTCTCCCAGTCCAAGTGCAAAAATATCAGTGGTTCCCTTCCATGGATTTAAGACTACTAGTATCTTTTGCTTATAGTCTCTTCTACCAGAAAAAACATGAGAAGCCAGAAGGTGAGCCACAATGTAGAGTCAGTTTTAAGTTCACTTTAATGGTTCAGAACCTTGGTTCACTCTACTGACTTCAGCTGTTTCCATCCACAATCTAAAAACCTCCTCTGTATTGTGATTGGCAATGAACAGATGCTCTTCAAACTTTTTCAATATTGGTATACTTTTAAAAACCTATGTATGATCTATATTTCAACTTCCTGTTTTCCAACTTAGAGAAAAGATTCACATTCTGTTACTGCCTGTCTTGTCAGGTTCTAACAGGGCTGCTGAGTAAAATATAGAACACCCACTTAAATCTAAATTTCAGACAACCAATAAATAATTTTTAGTATAAGTACATCCCATCCATTACTTGGAATACACTTACACTAAAGAATTATTCATCTGAAATTCAATTTAACTGAGTGCCCTGTATTTCTACTTGCAAAATACAGCAACTCTAGTACTGATTTAATATTACCAGTTTACAAACAAATGTTTAAAAGTAGTCTAAACACTGAATACACTTAATTTTTCTGACTCAGAAGGAAATTGGGTCTTCCAATAGCTAAGCTTCTCCTCACTCTGGTCTCCCAACTTACAACACTTACAAAACACTGGAAATGAACTGTAAAATAGCCTCTACCATATGACCTGCCTTCCTGGCCGCAGACTAATAATAGAACTAATAACCTTCATGCTTCTAAGATGAAACTTAAGAACACAAATTCGTAACTGCAGCTCGGAGGCTGCCTTATTCCAAATGGCCTATACTCAATATTTTTTTAATTGAGATATAACTGACAGGTAACATTATATTAGTTTCAGATGTAAACATGATTCAGTATTTGTATATATTGCACAATGACCACCACAATGAGTCTAGTTCACATCCATCACCACACACAGTTACAACCTTTTTTCCTGTGATGAGAACTTTTAAAAATCTACTCTTAGCAACTTTCAACTATACAATACAGTATTATTAACTATAGTCCCCACGCTATATATACTACATCCCCAGGGTGTGTAACTTTTGACCACCTTCACCCATTTGCCTCCCGCCAAAACCCCCGCAAATCACCAATCTGTTTGTTCTGGTTTGTTTTTTAGATTCCACATATAAGTGAGATCATACAGTATTTGTCTTCCTCTGTCTGACTTATTTAGCATAATGTCCTCAAAGTTGATCCATGCTATCATAAATAGCAAGATGTCTTTCTTTTTTTATGGTTGAATAATATTCCATTGCGTATATATACACACATTTTATATAAACCATCAATATGGTTTCTTAATCCTCATCTATTCTTTAATTTGCTATATAAATACGTATATTCATCTATCGTACCTAATGTATCATAAACCAATTAGGGAGATACTTCTTTTGTATCCTCACCTTCATCTGCTATCCTACACCATACACATGGTACACACTGTGTTATGCATACAGAAGTTTAGCAAGTGTTTTCTAAATATTAAATGTCATTGTAGAAGAGTATAAATACAGAAGTTGTAATGGTCTGCACTGAATTCATACTGATCCCATGACAAACCTGGAACTCATTTTTTGAATTAAATTCATATTGACTGCTTAACTCACTTTTTGAATTAAATTCATATTGACATATTGACTCTTAAAATGTATAGAAATGCCAGTTGTGAACTTTCTGGATGGTTGGATTCTTTCCAGTAAGCATTTACTAAGCATCCAGTAAATCTAGACTCTATCCTAGATTAGCAGAGTGGCGGGTTAGACAGCTGGGGCCACAGGCCTTCTCTGCCACGGAGCATCTGGGCAGGTGAATTGACTCATTTCTCTATCTCCAGAGAAAGAAGCCATCATCTTATCTGGAGGGCTGCTATGCAGAATAAATATGATAGTAACTGTTACATGTAACATGCTTCTGACACAATCAATCTTCTTCTAACTATCAAAGAAAATCAGATTCTTTATCCTCATGACCTCAAATATTATAGCCAGTACGCCAAATCTATTTTCTTTAACTAAAGCAGTGATCTGAAGTCTGTGACTGTTACCAGTATAATATTCAAACTCTTCGTGTCAAAAGCACTTATTTATGGAGCAAAATTGGGTTGTGAGATATTTGCCGTAAGCTGAAGCTTATCCTTACAAAGAAAAAAAGTTTATTTTAATATTTTTACACAAAAATCTTTCAACAACATACCACAAAACTTTCTTGGACAATTTGAAAAAGTCAAACATGATTAAATCAGCAAGTAACCACTGAGGATTACCGCTCTTTTTTTTTTTTTTTTTTTAAAGACCTATAATGTGCCAGGTGTTATGCTAGGTCCCGGGGATAGAGACAAGCACCAACTTAGACCTCACCCTTGAAGAACTCTGTTTATCTAGGAGTGTGAACTTGACAGATAAATATAAGATAATAAAAGATATTTTAGAAATACTGTATTTCTCTGGCTTAAATATATTTCAGAAATCATTCTTTCCACTTCCCAGCATTTTTAGCCCATAAAATAGGAAATTACACACTTGTTGAGTTGATGGGAATTTGAATCCCCAATTTTTGCTTAAAATATCTTTCAGAAGTTTATAATTAAAAAGTAACACTGAAACCAAAAGCTAGTTTATACAGAGATTGTTTGTCACATGCCAGGCAAAACAATTAAAGGGAACAGAATTTGCCACCTCTCAGAAAAACCACAGAATTATCCAACTAAGAAAGGGCAGTGTTTCCTTTTTATGCATTAGCAGTCAGTTACTATTAAAGACAAAAAAATTAAAATACACAAAGACAATAAAAAAAACCCTTGAGTTTAAACCAATAAGAAATGCAGACAAAACCTATATATAAGTTTCAAAGTTACAGGTCAACTGTAAAGTTGTTAAGAAAGTTAAGATCACAGAACATAGGGTATAAAAAGCAACATGTTACCATGCTGTGATTCTTAATCAAATGGCCAAAATGATTTAGATGACTTAAAGCTCAGGAAAGGCTTGGACTCAGATTTTCCTATACCGAAGAAAGTGGAATATGCCTGTAACATGCCCCTGCCAGTTAGCCGAAGTATTTCTGTATGTATATTTAATTTCTACTTTTACCTCCCGTAACTATTATTAAATCAGTAATTTATTTTCTAATGAATGTTTCAGAACCAAGGAAACACTGACAATACAAAGCAATGGCAACACAGACGTGGAAATGACCCTGCCTAGGGAAGGTGGGGGAACGCCTCATCAGAGAACTGGCTTTTAAAGTGTGTCTTGAAGAGACAGCAGTATTTTGTAATACGAGGAACTTAGACAAAGTATGATGTACAAAGTATTGACATGTCAGAGAATAACAAGCAGGCTGGGCATGTCTGTACCACAGTAAGAACTCCTGGTATGACTTGAGGTGATCACTGTGACAGCAGAGATGGGGTCCTACGGGGGGCTCAGAGTCTAACTGGACAACCTGAGAATTCAGTAAGTGCCAAGAGAGAGCATCCAGTTTTCTGGAGAGGTTGGGAGGGCTTCACGAAGCAGTTTCACGATGAGTCCTACAAGATGACTAGTCCAGATGAGGAGAGCAGCACAGAGCTACACTGTTTTTGAACCAAATTTTCCATGGCTATTAAGTTTTGTGAATTCCAATTTTTAATTTTAAAAACCTTTTTCACGACATCAATTTTCAATTTTTTTTTGGTAATACTTGTGCCTGCTTCTGAACTACCTTTCCAGTTCCTCCAAATCTGCTCTCATCTGCAGTGTGCTGGGAAACCAGTTATCAAAATGCTATAGAAATCTATTTAAAATACTAGTAAACAAACTAAATACCTAAAGTGGAGCGAGGCACTGAGAGATCTGATGCATGGACTCCTGGCTTCTAAGAGGGCCTGTCTGCCAATTTCCTGGTTTTCTACATGTTTTACATGGTTCAGGAAGCTAGATAAAAAATAGCCTTCAGGCTAGGAGAGAAACTATCCCACACCTCTCCCCATTCTTCTGGTCTCCTTCCTCTTTCATTCTTTTCCCTTTCAGAGGCATTTCGGATGGCAATTAATCCACTAAACTGCATTCCATGACAAGACCACCATTATTCACTGACTTCAACATTAGAGGAATGTCATGATAATTTTATCCTTTTACACCTTTAACTTTTTTTTTTAATTTTTTCTTTTTTTTTAATTAATTAATTAATTTATTTATTTTTGCTGTATTGGGTCTTCGTTTCTGTGCGAGGGCTTTCTCTAGTTGTGGCAAGCGGGGGCCTCTCTTCATCGCCGTGCGCGGGCCTCTCACTATCGCAGCCTCTCTTGCTGCGGAGAACAGGCTCCAGACGCGCAGGCTCAGTAATTGTGGCTCATGGGCCCAGTTGCTCCGTGGCATGTGGGATCTTCCCAGACCAGGGCTCGAACCCGTGTCCCCTGCATTGGCAGGCAGATTCTCAACCGCTGCGCCACCAGGGAAGCCCACACCTTTAACTTTTCTAAGTAATTAAGAGGCAGTACTTAAGAGAAAAAACCTGCTTTGAATATTCAAACATATACGTTGATGTCTAACTACTAACTAAATGTAAAAAGTTACATTCAACCAACTACATAATCTGTCCTATTCTCCCTCCTTTTGTCACATCCCACTTCTGCAGCTGTCATCTTTAAAGTCCTCAACACTGCTATAATCTAGTGACTTTTGATGACTATAATCTCTAAGCGTACATTTGCAGATTTAAGTTAAACTATAATCTCTCTAGATCCCAAAAACCACTCAAAAATTCTTCCTTTCAACTCCTTGCAGCACCTGCCTTATGGGGCTACCTAGTATTGAATATATTGGAGAGGCATAGCCAAAGAAACCCCTCAAAGGAGGAGTTTTCCTTCCTTTCAGCACAAAGACCTTCACCAATACAGCCTCAGCTTGAGGAAACATTCAACTTGAATCTACAAGAATGGAGACAAGGGAGTTCCCTGGTGGCTCAGAGGTTAAGAATCCACCTGCCAATGCAGGGGACACGGTTCAAGCCCTGGTCCAGGAAGATCCCACATGCGCAGAGCACCTAAGCCCGTGCGCCACAACTACTGAGTGACCCAATGCAGCCAAAAATAAATAAATAAATTTATAAAAAAAGAAGAAGAAAGGAGACAGTGGGGGCAAGTCCAAGATTACAACGCAACTCAGAACTGACAGTCTGGCTCTCTACCTTGGTTGTATGTGGTATATAAGCAGAGCTCAGTGCAACTTTAAAAAACAAACAAAAAAACCCACAAAACAAACAAACAAAAAAACTTCAAAAGTAATAGTGACAGAAGGAAAGAGATCACCATCAAGCGTTCTAAGAATAGGAAACGATGGTAGCAAAACTACTGCCATATGAAGGTTTGACAGCTGACTCCAAAATGTCTTTCTTCTTTGTATAAGAATAGCTGGAGGAACTTCCCTGGTGGCGCAGTGGTTAAGAATCCGCCTGCCAATGCCGGGGACACGGTCCGACCCCTGGTCTGGGAAGACCCCACATGCCACAGAGAACCTAAGCCCATACGCCACAACTACTGAGCCCGCACTCTAGAGTCCACGAGCCACAACTACTGAAGCCCACGTGCCTAGAGCCGGTGCTCCGCAACAAGAGAAGCCACCGCAATGAGAGAAGCTCATGCACCGCAACGAAGACCCAATGCAGCCAAAAATAAATACATAAATTAATTAAAAATAAATTAAAAAATTTTAAAAATGTCATTCTCTTAAAAAAAAAAAAGAATAGCTGGAAACAATATATCCCTATTCATTATAGGAAGAGAGCAAAGACTAGGAAGGAGACATGTGCATACACTTAACACTGGTTCCTTGGAAGCATACAGCACCTGATGAATCACCGCACAAAAAAGGAAACCAAGAAGGAACGCTGGACACACCAAGTGAGACGGACTGAAAGCTCTGCATAACAGACTCTCTTTCTTGGCAGGTCACAGTTATTACTGTCTAGCACAGTGATCACATAACTATTTTTTGAAAGAATTTATTTATCCAAAATCTTAAGTTTTCCACTCAAAGTCTGAGCACTAAAAAAAAGTCAGATACAATGTCACAGGAAGAGCCTGCTAGGACACCTTCCTAAACCTAAAGTTTTATTTCATATACAAATACAGAACCTCCACTTTTTTGGATTAAGTCAACATACACTTGCACTTAAAAGCTTAATGTCAAACTTCTGGAGAATTTTCTCCTCTGTTAAAAAAAAATGTATTCATCTGTAAGAAGGATTTTACAAAACTTTATCAGCATTTTGAAATAAATAATAATAAAAGTAACATCTATTTCTAAGGGCTTCTTCTTAGTATTCTACTCCACTTAGTAAAGTTTATCTTACCCTTTAAAAGCAGGGATGGTGGAACCGTTTCAGAAAGAATTAAACTTATATAACAGTTATAACAAACTATTTCTCATCTTCAATAGTATGATTCAGCTGACATATTTTCAGCTTAAGTTAAAAGAAAAAGTGCCTTGTGATAAAGTCTCACCACAAGCATATTACAGTTTCTAAAGAGAGACAGGGACTTTCCTGGCGATCCAGTGGTTGGGACTTCGCCTTCCAATGCGGGGGGTGCGGGTTCGGTCCCTGGTCAGGGAGCTAGGATCCCACATGCCTTGGGGCCAAGAAACCAAAACATAAAGCAGAAGCAATACTGTAACAATTTCCATAAAGACTTTTAAAAAATAAAATAAAATAAAGAGAGACAAAACAAGCATTTTACTGGAGTCTGAAGTCAGTGGACTCAAGCTCAAGACCAGACACAAGAGGCTCATTCAAGAGTCACAGGTAAAAGTCATGTGCCAGAGGCGAGTAACAGAAAGATAAACAGTCCCTGCTCTCAAACTGAACACCTCGTGGAGGTGTCAAACATGTAAACAACAACAAATTATGAATTTTTAAGAGGGCTATGAGAATTTGAGAAAGTAAAGCAAAGACCTAGAAGTTGAGTGGCACAAACTGTACACATAGCAGGAAAAGACAAAGAATCCTAAATACTTAACTAGCCTCTCAGCAACGAGGCTGGCAAAGAATGTTAATCAAAAGATAACAAACTACTGAAATCCTTTAAACCCAGAAATTACAAAGGAAACAATCATAAATGAAGATAAAATCTACAAAAGAAAGATGTTCACTAGAGGATTATTTAACATAAGAGAAAAACTTAAGACCCAAACATCCACTAACAAGGGACTAGCCATGGGATGGAATATCACACTTATTAAAATGATGTTGATGAAAAAAATCTGGTGACAGGAGAAAATAATACAAAGCTTTTTAAAATCACACAATTATACCTACATTATCTCAAGCATGTTAATAGATGTACAAATTTTTTTAAAGTTCAAAAATAAATCAAAATGTTAAAGCTATTTCTCAGAGATAGTGATTGTTTCATTTTTACATTGTTCTATATTTTCCAAAAATTATACAGTCAGTATTGTTACATTTTAAATTGGTAGAAAAGTTATGTAAGTCACTGTATTCCAGGATTCCCTTTTAAAACCATTAATAACCCCTCTCATCTTTTTCGGTAGAGAATCTCTCTCCCCCAAATTCCACAGAACCCACTCATTTAAACAGGTTAATATCTGTAAATTCCTTGAAACAGTATCTGGCAGGTAGAAAGCAGCTACACCAGTGTTCATTTTATTAAACATTTTAAAATTCCCTTTATCTAGTCCAAGTAATTAGTGTGTTTTATAGCTGGTCTATTTTTCATGCCAGTTTGACAAAAGAACCATAGGTTTTTGTTTTTCTTTTCTGAGTTCCAGCATCTCTTAAGGGATGACTACTGTCTCCCTCTGAGATTCTTCCTTCAAAGAAAGAGCAGGAGGAAGAAATTCTGTCAAATATCAAATTCTTCAAAGGGAAGACAGGAAATTAGTGAAGGGGGTGGAATTTTAAAATATGGTTAATTGTTAAGACGCACCTACAGAAGGGTACTCCTTAACATATTAAAGAGTCTCTCACAAATCAACATTTCATGGGATTAAATGCTATACTTACCCAGATGAAGAAATAAAGAAATCATATACCAAACTCTGAGCTAGGGACAGGACTATATGTAACTATTTAGAAAAAAATGTCTTCATATGTTTTTATGAGCTGCTTGGAGTGTGTGTGGAGTAGTGGTGATGGTGAGGGACAAACTAAGAAACCAAAGAAGGCAAGCAACTGTTCAACATAATAAAGGAGGAAGAAATTTGAACTTGCAAAGTGGAGGAAGACTTGAGGGAGAAATCAAGGAACTTAAGTGGACTGCCTCCCCTAAATAAGTTTTCAGTCAAGTCCACATTGCTCACTTACGCTTTAGTAAAAATGGATTCTTTTATTCAAAGTAATACTGAATTCTGCATCTCAGTTGCACAAGACTGCACGCAGACACAAGAATGGAACAGGGGACATATCTGGCTTATCCACAGATATAAACTTATTCCACTCATGTATTCATTTTTAGTTTTGACAAACTTATACATGCATGAAGTTTGTTTACAGAAACAGGTCTATAAGACTTTTTAAAAACATCAGCAGTTTTTTTAGTCCCCTTATCCCAGTTTCCATTCACAGGCAACAAGGAACAGGTATCTTTCGTTTCAGTACCTAACTCCATTTCTACAAATAATACTTGCAGTGCTCCTGCTTGCTTTTTCAGTTTTAGGTGTTAGATACATAAATCTCTTTAAACACCATTCCTCCTCCCACCCCCAGCATAAGCACAAATGCTTCCCAAAGTACTTTTATTTAGAGGATATAAAGAAACTACAACTCAATAATAAGACAAACAACCTGATGAAAAAGTGGACAAAAGATCTGAACAGACACCATAAGTTACTGGAACCCAAAAGGCTATCCATGGGTAAATGGATAAACAAACTGCGGTATATCCATGCAATGAAATCTTTACCAGCAATAATAAGAATTGAACTATTAATATATGCAGCATGGATGAATTTAAAATAATTATGCTGAATGAAAGCCAGACCAAAAAAGAACACATACCTTATGATTCCATGTATATAGACCTTAGAAAGTTCAAATTAATCTATAATGACAGAAAGCAGATTAGTGGTTCCTTTCCCCTGAGCTAGTCAGAGTTCTCAGAGAAGACACTTCAACTCTGGCCAGCATCCTGAAAGCAAAGTGAGGGAAGGTGGCTGCGGATCTTAACAAATACTGTAAACTCACACTCACTCTCATTTTAGCAAACTTTGACAGGGAGCAGGTGTCAAATGCCACTGATATGCCACTTCTTTAATGGAAATCTTAGATAAATAGATTTATTGAAAAGCTAAACTGTCTTCATGGATGAAACAGCATATCATCGATGAAACACCAAATGATAAATTAAAGGCAAAATCAGATGGTAAACCTAAAAAATAAATTCAACAGTTGAAAATTTGGGACAAGGTGGAGGGAGAAGACGACCTACTGTGGACATATTGTTTTAAAAGTCAAAACTTCCAAGAGAGACAAGTTAATAAAATTCTCTGATTTTGTATTTTGTACTTTTGTGGGAGGTAACAAAGAAACCAAGTGATTTACCCATGGTCACTTGGCTTTTTAGTGGCAACGATAAAACTCAAATTTAAATCTGAAGAGATCTTAAGACAACATCACAGAGTTAAAAACCCAAATCAGAAGTTTTAGGTCTAGTCACACATAGTAATACCATGAAGATACACAGGCTCAAGGACCTACTGTACAGCACAGGGAACTATACTCAATATTTTCTAATAACCTATAAGGGGAAAGAATCTGAAATCCAATCATATATACACCTGAATCACTGAGCTTTACACCTGAAACTAACACGACACTGTAAATCAACTATACTTCAAAAAAATACAGATATACAGTCTCTGAGAAAGGTGGGCATTCCTTCCTGGCAAAAGGAACGATGTGGCAAGAGCATCCAGAGGCAAAAGAGAATCAGTTAAGTTCCAGTGTTCAATATATATATTAAAGAAGTGGAGTTTAAGTTTAAAGGCAGGTGAATTTAAATTTTATTCTAAATCCACTCTTCATGCAAAAAAGGGCTGATTGGTGTTTGTTTTTCTGATACCCGACATTCAGAGGGTCTGATGCTGGAGGATATCCTTTTCCTGGACTTTGCCATCATCTCTTTCCCATTTCACTGACTGACCTTCCTTGTTTTCAGCTCCCTATATTTGCCCTTTAACCCAACAGTTCTCCACCACAGTACTAGTTGTCAAGAGTGTGCAAAGTACCTGAAGTCTGTAATTCACTTTTTAAACAAACAAAAAATGGTAGGTAAAGCATCACTCACTTGATTTGGGGCGTAAGTAGAAAAAAAAAGGACAGAATTATAGCAAAGGAACTGAAAATTTCACGTAACTCTAAGTATAAGCAAGGCAGCATGGAGTATATGCCAGTGCCATCCACGTCTGTCCCAATAGGAAACATCAAAATCTAGTAGGAAAAGATCATACTCTAACCCATTTCACTTTTGCTGATTCCACTGATGTCTGCCTTCACAGCTTTCTTTTTATTTTTTTCACTACTAAAACCATTCTACACTCCTCTTTTGATCAACGATTAATTCCTTCTATAATACCTTACCAAGAGGTCTATAAAACGTAAAAGGGTTGGGAGAACACTCAAGATCAGTACACCTGTACAGTTTCAGCGGTGCTAAACACTGGAAAGTGAATAATCTATGGAGAGCAACTTTTTTCAAGCATTTAAAACTACAACAGCTTATGTGCCAAATCTATATAAATCATTAATTGCTTAAATGTTTGAAATTATGACTCCACGTACTACACGAGCATTCAACAGAAATGATAAAGTCAGGTACAGGCTTTCCTGCCTTGACCTAAGGAAGGCAGTTAGAAGAATAACCACATTGCTATGCTTTAAACTTTAACAGAGACTAAATATCTACACATCTTCCTGATGCCCACAGTGATCATGCACCAAGTCATGGGCCAATAGTTCACTCTCAATGCATGAAGAAGAACTCTCTCAGAAAATCAGAACCTGCAGCAAAAAGACATTTAAAAACTTAGCTCCAAGAGTACTCCTATCGATAAACAGTAACTACAAGGGTATCAAACTGTAAATTTTAGACCATAATATATGCTTCAAATTATGGCATTTTACATTATGCAATATGCTAATGGATTACAGATACAACAAGCACATCTTAAGAACATCAATGCTGATGAAAGGAAAAGATGTCATGAGCTAAAAGAAAAGTGAAACTGGTCATTTTAAGACATAAATTTTAGCTACTGTAATTTGTCTAAAATGGACAAATTACTACACTGCAGTTAAGAAATGGAAATGACTTCCTATGGAGAAGCTAAATTCTATTGTCCCAGCAACAGTCTATGAAATGCGGCTGCCCCTCAGAAGTAAAACAGGTTGTCCTATGAATCCATCTGAGCAAAGCTAAAATTTCAAAGGTAAAAAGTCTTTAGAAATTCTCCAAGAAAAGTTCCTCCACTTTATTCACTTTACCTTCACGCGAGTTACACAATGTCTAAGTCCTAACTCAATCCGCCAGAAAAATACTGATTGAACGTTTATGGGATAAAACCCTATATATCCTCAAGAACTCATGTTCTTATCTGAATGAAATTACTAAGACAAAAAGGATATATAATAGATGGGAACTGTATAACCCAGACTACAAATGTACAGCAATTCAGACAAGAAAGTTAATGGGTGATGACTGCGAAAGGTAGATGAATGCTGAGTTTTGAAGGATGGGAACATTTAGACAGGCAAGATCAAGGGTCCCATCAAGTGAGAGGAAAATCATAATGAAGTCACAGCAAAAGGAATGAGAAGAGTGTACGCAGGAGACTGCCAGACATGACTGTCTCGCAGTGGGGAGTCAGCAGTATAGTACTGCAGCTCTGCTCTCAACTCCAGAAACGTGATTCACATTGCGAATAGCACCCCCCGGAGGTGTGCAAAGTGGTGATCCTGGTTAAGTAATACAGAAAAGCAACAAGTGGGTGCTTCACTAAAAGGGATTCTGTGAAACAAGGGAGCTTTTAAAACACTAAACACATTTAGATAGATTCAGTCCGTATTACCATAGCAAAATATGGGAGAAGTCCCAAATGGGAAACTGCATAAACCAGCCTATCTGGGATTTGGGTTTTGCCCCTCTCCCTCCATAAAACCCCTATTAATATTTCTTAGAATCGGTGTTCTAAAATGCACTTTAGAATACTGAGCTATTTTATAAAAGGCCTTCAGAGTCAAGCTGCATCTTGATAAAGAGAAAAATGAGGAACCACTGAGCGTTTTAGTCAAGAAATGACAGCAGCAAAACTACTTAAAAACAAGAAAATTCTGGCACAAATATCAAAGGTAGATTAGAGCAGCAGATCTGAGAATTTTGAGAGTAAAAGATTGCTTAGAATCCTTCTGGGAGCAGACCAACTCACTGAGTTAATACAATGAACAATAAATCCACATTGTTAATAATCAAGTTATTTAAAAAGCATCTTTTAAACAGACAAATCCTTTTTATGATCTACTTTTCAGAACACACAACTTTTAGTCCTAAATCTGTTAAGTCTTTATAATAGTCACACCAGCTTACAGTTAGGGAGTATCATCTCAGATTTCACAATGTAAGCAAGCACTGGTCCATTCAAAACTATCCTTATTTTTTCCTCCAGAGGCCGAAGTGACAAAAATATTAATACAAATCCACGTATCCTGGATTTTGAGACACCACATTGTTGGAAGTTATTGTACTTAGAAATACCAAATAATACTCCTACCAAAGAGGTAACTAAAAACACTGCATACTGTTTAGAATAATTAACACAGTTATTTAGGAAAATTTTAATGAAAAATAGCTTTAAAAGAATATGGTGAAAGGTTAACCCATAGTTTATCTGGATCTCTCTGCCAGAAATCTTTATGAGCTTAGATTTCCACAACCTTTAGTAAATTATAACCCATGATTCCTAAATATATTCTAAAGCGCAGCGAACAAGCCTAAGGTTTTGTAACAAATGATCAAAAAAGTGTTCAGCACAGTCTTGAGATGGACCTGCTTTGAAATTAATTTCATTATAAAATGTACTTTAAAAACAGATGCAGGCTACTTACTATAGTGTCATAAATGAAGCAAAAACAATTGCATTTTAAATCTGGTCTTAAATAGAAGGTAATCCATATAGAGTAGATAAAATGGTTAAAGTCAGATCAGTTTACATCAAATGGCTCTTACAGTAGACTGCTGAACTATATAATCTGTTCTTTAACATTAAGTAAAACAGCAGTAACTTCTGTTTTCATGCACAGAATGGTAAATTATCAATTAGTCTTATTAATACTCTTGAAAGATCATTAAGGACTAACCTGCTGTTTTTGAAGGAACAGCTACTTGTTAACTGAAATTAATAAGGACCACTACTTATCCAACAATTTATGTCCTTTTAGTTTGAAGGAACATCCAAAGTCTTTCCTTCTAACATAAAATAAGAGCTAGACTAAAGCATATCATATGTATATAAATATACAGTACTGTACTGACACAGCATGCATTATTTTTACATAAGCCCCCATGTTCAAGTCATTTGGAAATGGCAGACACTGGGGCATGAAAACAAACAGAGAAGAACATTTTCCATCTAGGACTTTTACAGTGCTTAATAAGTAACTCAATAACCGTAGATGAATCTTCTGAAAGAAGACAGTGCACACAGATAAAAAAATATTTTCAATTTACCAGTCTTACAATTGTCACAAAAACCACCAAGTCCACAAATCAAACTTGGCTACAATAGTCAAAACTACTTGAAAGCACTATGTTCATAGTCAAATAAATCAATGATGTCTTTCTAATTTATAAAGGCATCTCTACTACGTAATATAATTTTAAGCGAAATGCAAACTCAACGTGAGTGTTTCTCAAAATGCTGACTACTGGGCCCCACTCACATCTGCTGAATCAGATTTGCAGGGGCAATGCCAAGGAGTCTGCACTTTCAGTAACTCCCCCAGGTGACCCTCCTGCACACTTTCTGCAGAACCACCACCTTCCCTGTGAGCTTTATAGCAAGGTTTTGGATATCGAGAACTAAAATCTCATTTGGGACCTTTTAAAACTAAATTTCATTAAATATCAAATTAACATTTCAAAAAGACTTAGGTAACAAGCTGTGGCAGAAAAAAACCAAATACATGAAAAAATGACAGCAAAAATTTAAAAGAGAAACTTTTAGTACAGGCCACTTTATTTTTAACTCAAGATTTAAGACACCCCTAATCATTTCAAGGACTAACAAGTCTTTGTAAACATAATTCCTAACTTAAAAATAATCCTATCCACAATATTAAAAATATAGTATTTCAAATATGTTCAAATTCATTTACTCAGCTGTTAAGCAATCAGGGTATGAACTGCTTATATTATACCAAATACAAACAATGATTAAATTTATAAGTTAAACCCAAACAAATCTGTGTATATTCCACTATTAAATTTACTGTGGTCAGAACCTGATTTTCATAAACATGTAACTTTCACAAACTTACACAGACATGTATAATGGAAAGAGCAATGAAGCAAAAACTAGAAGGCATCTAGAGTCCAGTTCTGGCTAATCTAGCTGCTGGCTATATTATATGACCTTAGGGCCTAGAGAAATCATTTTACCTACCTAAAAAACAAGAAAGGTACAGCTATCTACTCATTTCACAGATTTATTGTGAGAATCAAAAGGGATACTATGTAATACACTCTGAAATACTGTAAAGCATTTTATAAATCAAAGGCATTATCATTAAGAGTAAAATTTGAGAGACACTGTCTTTAGGTGTCTGCTGTAAAACAGACTATTACAGAAACAACAAACATAAAAACTGACCTTTCAGATTCAACTAGATATTGTACATTATTGTATATATCCTATAAATTATAAATATAAAACATAAGAATTTAATACAGTCATCTGTCTTATGCCCCCATTTATAATAGATCTATTTCTTGTGTAAAAATAGAAATGAAATTAGATGCACCATGAATTGATAACTCAAAACTGGTTACTAAGTATATTATTCTACTTTCACATGCTGGACAATTTCCATAATAAAAAGTTTTAACAAGACAACAATGTATACGTGTGTGTGTATAAAATATCTGTAAAAGCTAAAAACCAAATCTTTTAAAGTTTTTTTTTGAAAATTATCCCCATACCTATTGTATCATTTTCCTTCAATGTTACCTCAGATTCTATACATTCCAAAATAAGCTGCTCTTATGTACCCTTCTATATATATCATGACACCTATTAGAAAATAACTATTCCTCTCCAGTGGAGTAAATACTCTTAGCCAAGCTGCAAAAACTTAATTTTCTGCTTCCTGATCCTTACTTCTTTAATTTTCTCACTCATTACAAAATTCCAGAAGTAAAAAGTGAAATGACCAGTTTCAACTGCATGTATGTGTAAAAACATAAGGAAAATAAAAAAGGGGGCCAATACACTTTTTTGTTAGTATTGCAAAAGACCATCAATAGCTGCAATTGGCCATTCCTCTTAAAACCTGTTGACCTATACAACTCAATTCACATGGTAAGAGAATGCTGCACCCAAAATGAAGTTAACATATCTGTCAGACAAAGGAAATTGGTAAATTTAACCCCCAAATCAAGGATTCTATCAAGATACGTGTAAAGATGTATAATTACTCTGCATACATCAACCTAACTGCTCAAATGATGTCCTTTAACCTGGGGCCGTATTCCAGACTGAAAAGCATAAACTACCTTTCATCACAAGCAGATTTTTTAACTTAATAAAACTATCTGTAGCTCAATAGCTTATGCTTTACAGTAGTCTATGAAGAAACTACAAGTGGTGGATTAAAAATTAAATGCAGATAGAAATGGTAACGATCTTGTGGTTTGCAATTAAAACTATATTTAGTAATATCCACACATTTATTTATTCATTACTTGAAAGCTGAATCCTTTTTTTTTTTATGTTACATCTGCAGTCACAATCATCAGAAGATATCCTGTGTCTAAAGACATAGTGTATCTCAAGTTTTTGATTTGTGAGGGAGGGGGACAGGAGGGACCAAGTGGTCAGGGAAGGAAATCTCACCCATTCAGCTGTCACTACAGCACTTGTTTTCTAAGCATTAAAAACTCCATTCATTTTTATATAAGATATTGATACATTTGAGAAGAGCCATACACAGAAACCACTTTTTCCAATATGGTCTTCAATAACTTTGAGGGTAAGTACTCCTGCTGGAAGTCCTCATTTGTATTATTTAAAAACAATTAATTGTAAAATTTGCAGTCAAACCATAAAAGGCAAGCTATTGGAAAATGAAAAACAAAAAAAAAATTACTATACCTTATTCAAACAAGGTTAATAATTTTGCATGTTTACTTTAGAATCTCTTTATAGCACAGAAGCTAAAAAAATTTATAAAACCACTATCTTGGTGGTGGGTACCCTTATTTGGTGGCAACGGCTAGTTTTAAATATCTATTTACGATGAAGCTATTACTTTCTTTATTTCTTTTCCTAAGTAGATCCAAACTATCATTGCCCCTATTATTTTATCATAAGCACAAATCAAATCTAGTTTCTCACTTCATCTCAGAGTTCTACACTAAATCCCAAGCTTCAGTGAAGAAACCATGATTTCCCATACAACTGCAGAAACACCCCTAAGAGTGAGGAATTGCAGAATACAGGAAAATGAAGACAATTTCACCTTACACATCTAAATGGGGATGCCAATAATGACAACTGCAACAAAAATCAAGAGGGTGTTCTCTGAATTTTCACCATTTTAATAAAAGAAAATGCTGAAATTTTAAATTAAAGGTGGCGCTCTGTCCTCAACTCACCCGATTGTGACTCACTTTTGCAGACTATATGGTAGGAAATAACTTACTTTTCAAAGATCTTTGCAGTTACACCCAAGCCAAAATCAGGACAGAGATCCACCCTTAATTACAGCAATTCATGCAAAGCACAGAAACTAAAACGGCCCCCTGAAATCATGGGGCCCATTTCATATACTAGTTCTCAAAGTCTCCCTTTAAGGAATATGTTCCTATTTACTTCAAATTTGAACTCACCAGGACAAAAAAGAAAAAAAGAGGGGGAGGGGGACCCAGATGAAACGCTCAAGTACAAAAAGCAGATTCTCCTCCAATCCCTCTAATTCCCCCAATCCGCCTCTGCCACACACAAGGACAGGGAGTCTGGGGAAGGCTGGCAGCAGGACAAGCGGTGAAGGCCCTTCATTCACTCACGTGGGCCACTATCCAAAGGGTTACACACCCTCTGCCCGAGGAGAGCCTCATACAAAGCAGATCCTTACAAGTACTTTTATTATAAAATACACCCACGCTGAACAAGAGCTTTATTTTAAAATAAGACTGTCCTCAGGTGGGGGGAGGTGAAACACAACAAAGGCTTCCATGTTGAAAGGCAGACAGTCCAGATATAAGCATATACCTACACGCGTATGAAAAAAAATCCATATAACTAATTTATCATGAACAGCAATCGATACCAACAGGAGCCATTAGATTTATTAATAAACCCAGAAAAGTAGCATGCATAGCGGCCAAAGGTGGCTGCCCGCTGCGCTCTAACCCCAGGAAAGGCAAAATTACGCTTGCAGAGGAGGGTCGAGCCCTCCGCAGGTTTAAAGACCCCCCTGAGCACCTCTTGCCCTCCCCTCCGCGCCAAGCACCGCTGCACCGCACAGGATTCGAGCACTCCCAGCGCTGCGAGTCCGGCAGAAAACTGGTGAATGAAATGCGCACAAACACCAACCTGGCCAGTGACCGCGACGCAGAACCAGGGGTCGCTAACTAGTTAAGCCACAGGATTCTCCAGCAGGATGGAATAAAGGGAGCACACACTCCCACCCCCGCAACTGGAATGCGGCTCTTACTGACCCTTCCAAAAAGGGGGTGGAGGACGCAGGATTTTTTCTTT
The DNA here is from genome assembly GCF_028023285.1 of Balaenoptera ricei. Taxonomy (NCBI): domain Eukaryota; kingdom Metazoa; phylum Chordata; class Mammalia; order Artiodactyla; family Balaenopteridae; genus Balaenoptera; species Balaenoptera ricei. The sequence continues at coordinate 76,165,419 of NC_082648.1, forward strand.
CTCTCTTTCTTTTAAACTAAGTCTAAGAACGCGAATTGGAAGCAACCGAGAACATCCTGGGAGGCCAGACCACAGACGCTGGGATAAAGGCGAGACGGTTCTCCAACTCCCGGGGAATCACCGTCCGGTGTGACACGCATCAATCAACTAGCCCCAGCCAGGGGCCGACCCCGGCCCCGCTCTCCGCCCGCGGAGCGCCAGTGGGGCTGAAGCCGGGGATTAGAGGGGTGACCCTCCCGGGGCGCGGGGAAAAAGTGCCGGGCACCGTTGCCCTCAAGGTCACCAGGCGCTGGAGCGGGGGCGGCCGGCCGCAGGATGGGCTATGGCGCGGCGGAGGCGGCTCGGAGAACTGAAGAGCTGGGGGGTTAGACGCGAAGTCCCACCGAGCCCCGTCCCTGGAGCCCTGCGCGGGGACTCCCGGCCGGACCCGGCGCTGAGGCGCACGCCGAGGAAGCCGCTCACCTTTACGATCTGCCGGGGCGGGCGCGGCGGGAGACAACCTGCGAGGGGGCGCCGAAACGCCCCCGCCAACTTCTCCCGAATCCGTGCAGTCCACGGAGCACCCAGCTGTCAGGAGCCCCGCCGCGACGCCCCCACCTCCGTGTTCCGCCCGGCCTCCCCCGCAGGTGACCTGTCCCGCCGCCCCCGCCGCGGACGGGCGGCGGCCGCCACTCACCTCACCCAGCAGCAGGAACCATTTTCCGAAGGGGAAAGGAAGGGGAGGCTGCAGGAGGGTCGGGGGAGGGGGCGGTGAGGACAGCGGGAAACGCAGAGAACGGGGGCTCGGTCCTCAGCCCGTCCGCAGGCGGCTCGCAGGACTCGGGGCGCCACGCGGAGGTTCGGCTGCACCTCGAGGATGAGGTGGCCACGGAGCCGAGAGGTTCGGCGTCCACCAGCCGGGGCTCCCTACTCACGCTGCACTGCGAGGAGGCGGCGGCGGCGGCGGCGGCGGCGGAGGAGGAGGCGGCGCCCGGCCGGCCCCCGCCCAGAGCCCGGCTGCCGCCGAGTGGCCGCCCGCGTCCCCGCAGGACCCGCCTCCTGAGCTCCGCAGAGCCGCACACAGGGCGCGCCGCGCTCAGCACGGGCAGCTCCGCCGGCCTCACGCCGCCGTCCGCAAAGGCAGCGGCGGGCGGGGTGCAGCCCCCTCCGTGAGCACCGCAGCCCGACCCGCTCGGGGCGGGGCCCGCGGCCCCCGGAGAGCGGACAGCGGAGCACGAGGGGGCTGCGCGAAGCTTCGGGCAGGGGCCCCGCTTGCACCGGGTGGCCCGCAAGATTGCCGGGGGAGGCAAAGGAAGGTGAACACTCACCCGTTCCGGTCTGGCGCTCCCTTCTCTACACACCCTCTCGCCTCCCGCTCCACGCTGGCGGCGCAGCTGCTGCCACTGCCGCTGCCACTGCCGCCGCCGCCGCCGAAGCTCGCGCTGCCGCCGCTGCCGCCTTGGCTAGGCGCGGTCACGTGACGCGGCCCGCGGGGAGCCTGGGGGCGGGCAGGCGCGCGCGCGCGCGCGGGAGGAAGCGCGACTCGGACGGAGACTGGGAGCTGAGCGGAGCGGAGAGGGCGTTTAAGGGGAGGACCCGGAGAGCGCGCCCCCGGCTGGCGAGCGCGCGCCCGGCGATTAGCACTTGCCGCGCGGTGGGGAAAGGGTGGCCGGAGTGAGGGGCGGGGGACTCGCGCCTCCACGCGCCCCTCCCTCTCTTCCTCCGCTGAGCGCCTCGGCCGGCCGCTGCCCCCGCCCCCTCCCGTTCGCCCCTTTCCTCCTGTCGCTGCCAGCGATTGGCTGAAAGGCTCTGACGTCCGTGTTTCCATGACGTATCGGGGCGGGGGGCGGAGGGGGAGGAGGGGGTGGGGTGGGTCGGGCAAGCGGGGCGGTGACTCCGTCAGTCACAGCTGCTGTTTCGGAGCGGGTCCGGGCGGCTCCCGCAACTGTGGAAGCAGGAGAGCGATGTCTGCCGCAGGCGGACTTGGGCGCCCTTTACCTGCGGTCCCGCCCGAGGCAACCCCGGGCCTGCGCTCCTCCGAGCCCGGGAGCCGGGCTGGCGGGCGGGCTAGGTCGAGCCCTCCAGGCGAGGACAGGTTAACGCAGACCCCCGCGTCCGCGGACATTTGAGCGGCTCCTCGCCACGTCTCTGCTCCACTCCGTACCGGACTCGGTTCCTGTCCCGGGCCGTGACGCACGCGCCGGACGACAAAAGTGCCGCCTAGCTCGCTCCCTCCTTGGGGGAGGACAGCCCACACCCCCCACGGGCGAGGGGCGCCCCATCTCTGTTTCTGCCGGTCGGGCCCGTAGACTCCGGGGATACCCGCTGCAGCGCCCAAAGAGTTAACGCAGGCGTTCGGCCGGTGCGAACAGGCCCATCAGGATCTGCGCTCAGAATCCCCGTGTCTTCCTTTGGGGTTTGCTTTTTCTACCTATGCTAAGCCTTTGGCTCTTCAGTTCACTTGTAGCATCTCAGGGGGGAGGGATTGAGATGCTGAAAGGTAACATGCTGTGCCACAACCTTCAAGAGATTTTGCAAGTTAATAAAAAAGAAACCACCGTAGTGACATCTTCAGAAATAAAATGGGTTTTCTTTCCTACACACACATACACACGTGTTCAAAGATTTGTGTCTTACCTAAGACATCGTGCTCCATCTTCATCTAATCGCCTCTGTTTGAACTGTGGCCGCCGCTTTAGAGACTTTGTCCGTGTTATTTTCAATACCACTTAATCAGAACAAAAAGATAAATTCTGCAGAGGCTCCTCCTTTCTCTTAACTCCAGGACTGGAAAAATTAATGTCTGTAACGTCTTCCTAAAAGCAAACAGTCGATGCGAAGGACTTTATTATGTATGTTCACTCTGGTAGCATTTACATTAAAATAGTTTTGAAGGATTTAAAAACTAAATATGTGAAAAGTTTAAAAAGCAAAAAAACCCCAGTTAACCCTTTTGAAAAAATTTTTTTATCACTTTACGTATCTTACCAGGTCAAACAGTACCAACCTTCTGAGCTGTGCCCTTGACACGCAAAACAAGCACTGGGCAGGATGACCCCGTTTCTTCCTCTCTTTAATCACTGTTGAGAAATTGGTTGGTGGGTACAACAGCCCTTCCTGACACTATTTCAAAACTTCTTAACAGAAGAACAGATTAACTTTTCAAAACGGCTTAGAGACATTTAAGAATCATTGGCTTTTGTCCAACTTTTCCTCCAAGGAAGTCGCAATAGAAAATTGAATTATGTATTCTACTTTAATCAAGAATTTGACATTAAAGTAATATATGATTCATTGCTATAGTGCACTAGCTAAATGGATAATAGATTAAACTAGAATCTGTTCACTTTGTGGGTTTGTTGCAGTTCCAAATAATAAAGGGTATGCTCGTACAGTGTTGTGGTCATGAAAAATTACTCAGCATCTTCATTTTAGAACGATTTCAATAGAGTTTTCATTTATGGAGATTATATACATATATATCCCAGAACATATTTATATGCATTTTAATGAAATGTGAGTCACATACAATGGTATATTTTTACTGTCATAGTCAAGATGATTGTACTGTGTAGTTTGGTTTTTATATTTTCATTCTTCAAATAGAAAGCAATATATAACTGTACACATCATATATAGAAAATTCATCTTTTTCTCCCAAAGATTTAGCACTGAAACCTTCTTAATGGCATATTTTTCATTGTAAAAATCAAGAAAATATTTGATTACTTAATTAGCATTTCCTAAATAAATGGAACTACTTAAATTCAAGAATGCCACTGTATATGATATAACCATATTCTTTTAATCTTAGACCTCACTTATTCTATGGATTTAATTGATCCATAGATATATTGGTGCATAATAAGAGCAATATAATGCAATTTATTGTTGAAATACTTAATCTTCTAAACCACTTTTAATATGCTTTAAATATATTTTTTTAGTTACAATGAAAATTTTATAAAGGTATTTAAATCTTATGGCAAGTTACTATTTGGGATGTTAACATTGCTTGAAGACAGGCTGTATATTCAAAATAATGTATTTTGCAAACTGTTAAAGTATGTTTCATTTAGTGGCATAAATCTCAACTATTGACATCTTTTCTAATAAGTTGATCAATTCAATATGAACTAATCTTGTATAACTTATGGAGAGAGTTTTCTAAAATCCTCAATGTAATTAAGTGTAAAGGGAAACATTAGGATCTTTATTCCCTCAAGAATTCTGTCACATTCATCTATCGAGGGGACAAAATAAAGGCATACCAACAGCAGCATATTTTTAAAACCATGTCATTTCCCAAAGTACACTTTTATACGTATGTGAATGTGTCAGTGCTAATCATTGCAGAATACTAAAGAGAACTGACAGGTGTAGGGAGGCAGAAGAGGAAAAATATTCAGCGCTTCATAAAAAGTAGTTGTGTATATTCTCAAATTTCCATTAACCTGGATCATCAGAGAGAGATATGAAGTGAAACATTACTTAGCTGAAAGCCGCAGAGAACTGTTATCTATTAGTAACAAACTAATTACATTTGCTGAATTAAATGAAGTATGATTACAGGTAAGCCTAGAATAAGAATTTTCAAGTCACATAATGGAAAATTTTTATAGGTGAAAAATGTGAAACGGTTAAATGTCATAATTTGATGGGAATTATTTAACATCCTGTACCCTTCAGTATAAGGCATTTTTTTCCTACCCCGTATGTAGTATCTAGGTCATAGGATGTGGCCCTAAATCTAAATTCCAGAGACTCAAAAAAAATGGAAAGCTCTTACTTAAATGTTGCTGAAGAAGATTTCCTAAATGAGGATTTGGACTTGACTGGTGCCACGAAATATATAGGAGATTTAAATTAATGCAAAAGAAGATGGGCAATAGAAATGCCAGGAAATGTACCTGAGAATTAGCAAGTTTACCACATCCATTTTCCTATCCTTTGTTTATCTATGAAACATAGATTTACTACCTTTGTTATCTTTCACCTCCATACGTAACTCATTTATTTTCCCATTAATAATGGTGAGTTATGGTGTATCATAGGGTTGTTGTGAAGTTTTGGTGAAATGTTTATATTAAGCTCTTAACAGAAAAATTGGTGTGTACTAAATGCTCGGGAGCTGTTGTCATTATTTTTCATAAGCATGTATTCTTTATCCTTTATTACAAAGTAAATGTGCTGCAAACAAGAATATACATTTTTACTTGACTTACTTTATTTTAATGAATAGGGGCTTATTCTCACATTAGAAGTTCAGAGGTAGGTGATAGTATGATTGATTCAGTTGCTGAACACAGAATCAAGGATCCAGGCTAACAGCTTTCTGCTCCACCCACCCTGGTGTGCGCTTCAGTATCTTTTTATGCCCCAAACAGGAAAATCAGAAGGATTTTTCTCACATTTGTGGTGCATCTTATGTTTTTTAGATTATTTAGTGCTTATAGTTTTATATAATTTTTCATTATTGCCCTCCTTTCCTTTGAAACCCCTCCTTTGTTCTCAAGATATTAGAATGTGCCGAAGAATCACCTGTGTGAGCTTAGCAATGCAGATTCTTGGGGCCATAGTGGCAGAGCTTCTGACTCCGGCTGTTTGGAGTGGAGCCAGAGGATAGACATTTTTGATAGTTCCTTTAGGTGACTTTGATGCACTTCACAGTCTCTGTTTCCCTCCTTTGTCCTGACATTCTCTTGTTGTGTTCTTCATTAGTTCTTCTTTCTCTTTCCCTGGCTATTTCCGATATTAAGTTCTTATACTTGAGCATCTCCTTCTATCCTAACTTTCATAAAGTTCACCCATTTTCATGACTTCAGCCCCTTGAGGGTAAGGATAATGTTACTCATTAATTTATTCATTAATCATTTGTTGATCTTGACAATTATCCTCTCAGTTTACTAAGGAAGGAAAACATGGACGATGCCTAATATTTAGGAGGCATTAGCATCCAGGTAGTAATTCATCTATTCTTTTATACAAAGAAACTTTCATTAAACATTTATTACATGCCAGACCTAATAAGATCTGGCACATAATAGGTGATTAAAATAAAATTAGTTTGAAATGAATAAACAAATGAACTATCACCTCTCCAATGATAAATTCTTAATTTTTATCCACTGCCTTGTTCTTTTATTCTGGTGACCCCAGGGAACCCCTTCAGGGTCATTTTTTTTCTTCCAGGTAGAAATAAAGTTGAGCCTTGAACGACACAGGGGTTGGGCCACCCACCTCCCAGCAGCTGAAAATCTGCCTATAACTTTACAGTCAGAACCCTCAGAATGGGAGAAAATATTTGCAAACGAAGCAACTGACAAAGGATTAATCTCCAAAATATACAAGCAGCTCATGCAGCTCAATATCAAAAAAACAAACAGCCCAATCCAAAAATGGGCAGAAGACCTAAATAGACATTTCTCCAAAGAAGATATACAGATGGCCAACAAACACATGAAAGGATGCTCAACATCACTAATCATTAGAGAAATGCAAATCAAACCTACAATGAGGTATCACTTCACACCAGTCAGAATGGCCAGCATCAAAAAATCTACAAACAATAAATGCTGGAGAGGGTATGGAGAAAAGGGTACCCTCTTGCACCGTTCGTGGGAATGTAAATTGATACAGCCACTATGGAGAACAGTACGGAGGTTCCTTAAAAAACTAAAAATAGAATTACCATATGACCCAGCAATCCCACTACTGGGCATATACCCTGAGAAAACCATAATTCAAAAAGAGTCATGTACCACTATGTTCATTGCAGCACTATTTACAATAGCCAGGACATGGAAGCAACCTAAGTGTCCATCGACAGATGAATGGATAAAGAAGACGTGGCACATATATACAATGGAATATTACTCAGCCATAAAAAGAAACGAAATTGAGTTATTTGCAGTGAGGTGGATGCACCTAGAGACTGTCATACAGAGTGAAGTAAGTCAGAAAGAGAAAAACAAATACCATATGCTAACACATATATATGGAACCCAAAAAAAAAAAAAAAAAAAAGGTTCTGAAGAACCTAGGGGCAGGACAGGAATAAAAACACAGATGTAGAGAATGGACTTGAGGACACAGGGAGGGGGAAGGGTAAGCTGGGACAAAGTGAGAGAGTGGCATGGACATATATACACTGCCAAATGTAAAATAGATAGCTAGTGGGAAGCAGCCGCATGGCACAGGGAGATCAGCTCCGTGCTTGGTGTCCACCTAGAGCAGTGGGATAGGAAGGGTGAGAGGGAGAAGCATGAGGGAGAAGAAATGGGAATATATGTATATGTATAGCTGATTCACTTTGTTATACAGCAGAAACTAACACACCATCGTAAAGCAATTATACTCCAATAAAGATGTTTAAAAAAAACCAAAAAAACCTTACAGTCAGCCCTTCCTCTGCACCAGAGGTTCTGAATCCTCGGATTCAACCAATTGCAAATGGTATAGTACTATAGTATGTATTTACTGAAAAAAATCCCCATGTAAGTGGACCCAAACCTGTGTTTTTCAAGGGTCAGCTGTGTTGGAAAAAAAAAGCCAATTTGGGCTTCCCTGGTGGCGCAGTGGTTAAGAATCTGCCTGCCAATGCAGGGGACACGGGTTCGAGCCCTGGTCTGGGAAGATCCCACATGCCGCGGAGCAACTGGGCCCGTGAGCCACAACTCCTGAGCCTGCGCATCTGGAGCCTGTGCTCTGGAACAGGAGAGGCCGCGACGGTAAGAGGCCCGCGCACCGCGATGAAGAGTGGCCCCCGCTCGCCGCAACTGGAGAAAGCCCTCGCACAGAAACGAACACCCAACACAAACAAACAAACAAACAAACAAACAAAAAAGCCAATTTACCAGTCATCAAAAGCCAGGTCACTGAAAGTCAATTTTTTGACTTATATGTTTTTGATGGCAGAGAAGAAGGGGTCAAGGGAGGAAAGCTGAAAATGCTGGGGAGTGTGCAGATCAGAATAAGGTAGGATCTAAAACAGAGGGGATTCACCTTGAAAAGAAAAAGGAACATCTCTTTCTCTGATGCAGAAGAAAAAGGCAAAAAAAAAAAAAAGGTAAAAATTGAAGTTTAGAGGAAAGATGACATAGGCACACAAATGTCATCTTAATATTCCTTATATAATAATAGGTGCTTATGGTCATCAGCCAGAAAGAGTAAGGCTAAGTAAGGAGCAGAATGGGCTGATTAAAGAAACTAAAGGATGAGCAAAGGATAAAATGTTATCCAAGGCCCAGGCAAATTTAGAGTACAATTTTATAGCAATATAGGTTTGCACGATATTCTCTGGTGACTCAGAGTTGGGGTTTCCCATTGTGGTTACAGTTGTTAAGAGTTCAAGAGAGTCTGGTGCAGTTCTTCTCAGTGGGGTTTGTCATGCACACTGATAATTGGACTGTATTAGTCTGCTAGGGCTGCCATAATAACACACCACAGGCTGGGTGGCTTAAGGAACTGAAGTTTATTTTCTTACAATTCTACAGGCTAGAAGTCCAAGATCTGACTATTTGCTTTGCCTTTCTCTTTTGGAATCTATGGCCTCCAGGTCCTCACTCTTTGCCAGTAACTGTGCCGGTCACTACTCTTTTCAGTAGCTCTTTGAACTCCAGTAACCATGTCCTCATAATCTTCTGCTTGCCTCCCCTATTTCTGACCCAATGATTAGACTTACTTCTCACATCTATTTATACTCACTTCTGCTTACTTGTTGTTTAGTTTCTGACCTCACTGGTTCATCTTGAACTTTAATTATGCCTGTTTCTTAAAAAAATGTCCTGATGGCTGATTCCCTTGCCTTGTCAAGATTCTCACCTCCTCTGCATTTCTGGTTTTCCCCGTTCCAAATTCTAGACCCTTTTTAATGCTCTGCTACTGTCACACACAATCCCCACATTGAGTTAAGTGTGTCTGGCCACTGTCATTTCATTTCTTATTTTATTCACCTAAATTTTTAAGTTTAATTTTTAAAATATTTCTTAAATTCCTTGTTTCAGTGTAAGCTATTGAAGCCACTTCACCATTGAACAAAGAGTATATAACAGCAAAATTACTTTTCCAAGTAATAGTGCCTTGTTTATAGGACTACAAGAACACTTCTACACTAAATAATCTACCAAAAAGGATGAAAATTTTATCATTTTGGTTTGGTTGTGTTAAATTCTCTTTGAGCTATCATTATTCTACTGATATCATAGCACGCGTATATGGTCTTCTATATTCCTGGGGACGATTTCTGAGGTAGTCCTATTCTAACTAAAGATCTCTTTAATCATACCCTGACATAACCAGTGTAAAAGGTTGTATAATTTGTCCAAAGTAGTTCTTGCTGTAGGGCAAAAAAGGAAGTAAAGCATACAGTGTCTGGACCTAGGGAATATATACATCTAGTAGCCTCGACAAGTCATGAAATATCAAGAAAAATAATTTCAAAGAAATACATAAATATGTGACAGTATAGTACACATTGTGTAAATTCGTGCCAAGAGAACTAAGATTCCTTGGAAAGATTATTATGCGAAAGATGAATCTTAAACTTGGCTTTGAGGGGGAGGCAATATGACACTTAGAAAGAGCCTGAGCTTTGATGGAAGGCAGGCCTGGATTTGAATCCCAGTTCTGAAGTTTGCCAGCTGTGTGGCTTTGAACAAGTGCCTTAACTGCTCTGACTCTTTAGTTCTCCCCTATGTAAATGGAGACAGTCTTCTAGTGTGGCTGTGAGGATAAAATTAGGTCATGTAGTTTTTCCTAGTAGACACTAAGTGAATAGGTATTTATATTCTTCTTTTATGAATATTTATTTATTTATTTATTTATTTATTTAGGCCGTGCCGGGTCTTAGTTGTGGCACACGGGACCTTCATCGCGGCATGCATGCGGGATCTAGTTCCCTGACTAAGGATCGAACCCAGGCCCCCTGTACTGGGAGCGCAGAGTCTTACCCACTGGACCACCAGGGAAGTCCCGGTATTTATATTCTTCAACTCCCACTTAATCTGCCTCATTTTATATTGTCTTCATATTTTCTACTGTATATGAAAATAATACAATTTGCTGGAAAATGTAGAAAATATAGTTAAACTATACAGCTTCAAAAGGATTTCTTAAATTTTATGATCTATATTCATCATTAAAAAGGAGATTTTAAAAGTTTAATGAATTTTGAAATAGTAAAGTACTTGAGACTTAGGTTCTGTGTGACTTATATACTAGTTAAACTAGTAACTCAGATAATTTTTTGATCCCACAGGCTTCCTCTATGTCTAGAAGATTGCCAGCATTTGTTATGTTAAGGTCAAATCAATGGCTATACAGTCATGACAAGATTACTAGTAAGTGTTTCTGAGTAATGATTAAGCAGGACAGCGTACGGTCTTCCCTGAAAACAAAGACAAGCAATTCTTTAAGAAAGCTTAAAATGACCATTGAACTATGAACCAGAGCCCAAATAATGAAAACCAAGCTCCCTCCTCAACAAGAAATGTTATCCCAGCAGTGCAGCTGTGAGCTAATTAAACAGCCTAGATCACTGTGCTGAACTTTAGGACTGCAGTTACAGAATTAATTCAGAGGACATGTTATTAAAGTCTTGGGTTTATCAGAAGAAGGCAGCCTCTTTTTTTGAGCAGCATTTAAAAAATTAACATACTGGATAAGCAGCTTATTATAGATGGAGCCTATGAGATCCTCCATATAGATGCAAAAACCAAGCAATGAATTTCTACCCAAAATAATGAGGCTATTGCACTCTGACAGTAAAATCCAAAAATAGTGCTTTAGATACCCAGAGAGCATGTTCAAAAATAAATTTTTATTCTATTATTATTTATTTATTAATTATTATTTATTTTATTATTTTTTTTAAGATTCTAAAAGACATTTTGATGACCACTAATACATTAGAATCTAATAACTAGATATATATCCAAAATATGTAGCAATTCTCAACTTAGCATAAATCAGTAATAAATGGAATGTGTAAGGCAAGGATAATTTAAATTAATGTGTAGTATAATACTTTCCCTCTTAATTAATCTTAATAACTGGGCTTTAAAATTTATATCTAGAAATATAAATAGTAAATAAAAATTATACTTTATCAGTAAATTCTGAAAACTGTCCTTATTTAAGTTATTATACATGGACAGTAAGGGTAGAAGTAAGATACCGAGATAGTTAATGATGAAACTTTTTGGAGGCCATAAAGTGTTACCATTTCAGGCACCTTGATGTAGTGACCCAGAAAGACACAGAGCAAGAGAGTGAATCCTTTACAACCCTATCCACCCATCTTCTAAAATGGAGAGGGCAGCACTTATCCTACATTTCTTCCAGTGCTGTACAAAAATAAAACAATAGCTTTTGAAGAGTTGAGTAGTTTTGGTACTTATGTTGTAACAGGTAAAAATCATTCTGAAAAAAACAACACGAGCCTAGGTAGACACTTCATGTTGACAAACAGATAAACCTCACATACAGTATATACTCCTATTTATAACTTTAATAGATGTGTAAAGATTTAAGTAAAGCAATGCGGCAATGCGAGGGAAATTTTCTACATAGCTTTTAAAAGTTATTTTTAGTTTTCATTTTGAAAATTTTAAACATTTTGTTAAGTATAGAAAATAATATCATAGATATCTATGTGCCATACCTACTTTCAAACTGGGAAGGCACAGAAAATCTGATGGTAATTTTGTTAACAGGGTTGACTTTTTTTAAAGGCAGGTACACATATCTGTTCTTACTGTTCCATACGGACTTACTCCTCCATCTAGAAAATCCTAGGAGTGCCATATTTTGGTTAAGTAGTTGATTTCCTCTCTAAATCCTCCAAACACCTTCCTAAATAATTCTAAGTAGGAGTGAAATACTTTTGCAAGGACTGGTCTTTCAAAGCTAATTAAACAACAACAAAAAGAAAGTTTATTAGCTTGGTAGATTTCCCAGCAGTCTTAACTTTTTTAAGCTAAGACACAGAATTTTACAAATATCCTCTCTAGCCCATCAAAGTCAGACACTCCCTTGATAAGACCATGGTAAGCTCCTGCCCAACCATTACTGGAACTGTTTGACTTAAATACCTTGTCACATTTAGGATGTAGCTTGAAAAAAGGCTCTGAGGCAAAGATTAGATGACTTGATAAAATGAGATATTAGCAATTTTTTTCCTGGAGGGGATAGCTTTAGGAGTAAGAGATTACAGAGGAAGTGAATTATTCAGAAGATATCTAGTTTTACTCTTAGGAAATGAATTGGATAGATTTTAGATGGTATGTTAAGAATTTTTGGAAGGAGAGGTTCAGAAAGCAAGATGAGGTTACATAGGAAATCTGTTCAAAAAGAGTTTGTGACCACCAAGGCAAAGATGATCAGGCCATGGATTAAAGGAGATGTTGAGAATAAGAAGATAAATTTAGACAAAATAGCTGTCTTCAAATATTAGGGCTATTATCTGGAAAAGGGAATAGACCCATGCAGAGGTAATTCTTTGCTTAACAGAAACAATCTCTCATGCTCATTCAAAACTGAGTACCTAGCTATATTTCAGGTCCTGTAATAGTACTATAGGTACTGGAGATACAAGACTCACAATCTAATGGGAAAAACAAAGAAGAAAACAATTCTAATTCAGTGTGATAAGTAAGTGCCAGGTATGCATGTGTGCTATGGGAGCTTCACAGGGAGAAACAATACCTAAGCTGAATTTTCAAAAATTAGCTTGGCCATAAGATGGTAGAGGAGGAGATTTTTCAGGTAGAAGGAACCACACATACAAAGATAGGGAGGTGTGCGGAAACGCTAGTTCTTTACAAATTATAGGTAATTCACAATGCCTGGAGTATAGGATGTAACTGAGGTTAGATATAGGAATGAGGTTGGAGAGAAAGAATGAGGTTGGCTGGGACCAAAGTCTTTAATAGGATGTCAAGAAGTCTGGTTTTAAGCAGCAGGTGACAGGATCAGATGTGTGTTTTTAAAAGTTACTCTGATAGCATCATGAATTAATGGTTGCAAGGGGGTGAGGACAACTCTTTGGGAAGGCTGGGCTATTTTAGTAATGCAATTGCAAGTGACGAAGATGTAAAATGGGCAAGTGGTGATGGGGATGGAGATGAGGGAAAATATTAAGGAGCTGGACTCTACAGGACTCTGAGATCAATTGAATCGGAGGGGTAGAAGGATAATAGAGAGGAAGGATTCAAACTCATCCGGAGTTAGGCTTGGAATGCTATGCTTACAAAGAAGCCTTCCAGCAAAATCTGCATTTTTAACTGTCAGACTCTTTTGCATTGAATACAGGCTTGGAATCCTATGATCTCTAACCTTCATAACTCTAAGAAAAGTCCTATTTACATTCGTATTACTAGAAAGATAAACTATCAGAGAATCATGTTACATGAACAACTTCTCTAGAGTTGAAATCTATAGGTTTTCCTATATTTTTTCAGTAACTTACACAGGTCCATAGTGATTTCCCAACAATCATGTAGATAATTCCTCATCTAGACCAGAGTAATCGTCTAGACAGGGTAAGTGTCTTAAGATGTTAAGTTAAAGCTCAAAATGTGCATATACCTGTCTTTGTCTCTCCTGTCTCTATATATCTAACATATCTCTAGGTAGATAGGTAGATGATAGATAGATAGATAGATAGATAGATAGATAGATAGATAGATAGAGATATCATATATATTTGAAAGTTATGTATATACAGAAGTTTCTATAGCATATACCTGTGGTTCCTATACTCATTCTATCTGAACCAAACTCCAAAGATTTAGGTAAAAATATATTTTGGATTTGATACAAATCTCTCCATATTAAGTCACTTATTCCATCTGAAGCTGCAAGTTGTCACAATCAATAGTCATTAATGGTGATTAGAGAGGAACTGATCAGGAAAGGAGTCAAATGGCAAAATTACTTTCCAAAAAGAAACAAAGCCTTCATAATAAATACACAAAACACAACTCAGTAGGTGGCAAAAATAATTGAGGCCAAAATGGCCAATTCAGTGAGTGAGATAAAAGGAAAGAAAATATCACTCTTATTCCCTTTGACTCAAATTCTTGGACAATAGTAGGAAGAGATGTTAGAGCTGCCTTTCCATTCCCCTCTGCTGCCCTTTCTGTGTCTTCTTTTGAATACAAAGCATTTCCCTGCTGCCCAGACTCCTTCCTGGTGCTCCACCCTGGCCTCATACCAACAGACCTAGAGTCTTCCTTTCCATCTATAAACCTAAAGTGATAAAGGATGGTGTGAATTTTAGACACCTCAATAAACGGGACACATACTTTTGGTTAGAGAATAGTTATCCCTTTGGGTCAGTCTCAAATCGAAGAATACCCAAGAAGCTGCTCACTTTTATATGTATAATACATTCTTTCTAAAACTGCCCATGTAATTAATACTACACCTGAGTTGTCATTCATTATTTTCTGTTGTGCACACTTGACCTCTCTTCTTGCCCCTTTAAAACTAAAAAACCCAGGATGTGTAGCATTCGACTGGTTCCTATTCTTGCCACAATGATGACTCAGGACATTGATAAGCATGTGTCTTTCATACTTCCCCCCTCCACCCCATCACTTTTCCACTGTATCTCGTTTTACGTGTGTGCTAATCACAAAAATCCTAAGTGCAATATTTCGTAAAATTTGCCATGACTGTAAAGAAACAGAGTTTTATAGAGTTTGAATATCATCCATGATAAAATGTCCACTTTCTTTTGATTTTTATTTTGTTTGGCTTCCAAACTTGGTGATAGTAACTTAATAGGCAAAGAGTAGACCATTCTCCCTTTAGTTGATCTCCACTGGTTAATTCATAGGAGGCTTTTAGAATACACTTATTATACAACCGACAGAGATTTGTGCCTCCTTTGTTAAGTTGTTGGTCATAAAAGGCTTTGTTTAATAATTGTCCGTCACTTATTCGATTGCTGTGTCAACAGCACAGTCTCCTGCTCAGAGACTGCTTTCTCAAAGTCTAGGCAGTCTCCTTGATCTTCCGTATTTCTCTTCAGGTTCTCTCTGAAATCTGTTCTCTTCCAAATCCCAATGCTTCTGCTGGTCTCCTCATTTGTAAAAAAAAGCTTCGTGATTTTCACGAAGATTGGAATAATCAGACTTCGTTTCCCTGCCCACTTCTCTTCTGTAATTAACATATCCTATTGCTTTAGAGTAATCCTCCTACTCTAAGATTCATACTCTGATTTTATAATTTAGGTCATTATAAAATATATTCCAGGGAACAATTCTGGTCTTCAAATGAGGTGCTTGTAAATATAGCATTATTAGAACTCAAGAGTGTTTCCGTCTTTTCTATTTGTCATGTATTTGTCTACGCCTCAAAGCTGAAATATTCTGCACTTGACTTGCAGCTACTTTTTCCTCCTCCTTCGTCCAATAGTTAGTTACAAGCTTTTTCCTTAGGTCATCGCAAACTGTCCTATTTCTTCCCTAGTCTAATGGTGCACTTATGTTCAGTATACTTGGGCTGCCTGTTTGCTCTTGAGTTTATTTCTCTTCCTTTTTCAGAGAGTACAGAATTTGAGCATCGTGAATGCAATTGATATTCTCTGTTATTTGTCAGGCAAGTAGCTAATTTAAGACCTAAAATAGTAGTGTACATTATTATACATAACAATTATAAGTGACCAAGTACCAATCTTGTGCTTTTAGCTGTAGAAAAGGAAATTTTCTTAAAAAAAAACCATGACTAAATACTATCGGTAATAAAATGTTCATGCTAATCATAGTGGTAAGATTTTGAAAGTTAGAAATGCTGATATTCTAATATCACCATTTCTCCCCGTGATACTTAGTAGAACATGGAACTAGACACTAAATCTAGAGCATTTTTCTTTACAATATTATTTTACAGCTCATTCTAATTCTAACTAAAAAGTAAGTCTTCTCTAAAACTACTTCTATTACCAATGAAAAATTGTGTTGACAGCCCCCTACTACTTTGTCAGTGGTAACCTTGCTTTTGCTAGAACTGATTCTATTATCCATACTAGATAGGGCAGAAACTGAACTGGTGAAGGGAGATAGATAAATCTAAATTTCTGGGATCTTCCCTGGTGGTCCAGTGGTAAAGAATCCACCTTACAATGCAGGGGACACGGGTTCGATCCCTGGCCAGGGAACTAAGATCCCATGTGCCGTGGAGCAACTAAGCCCGTGCAGCACAACTACTAAGCTCGTGCGCCTCAACTAGAGCCCACGTGCTGCAAACTACAGAGCCCATGTGCCCTGGAGCCTGCCCACCACAACTAGAGAAGAGAAAACCCACGCACCACAATTAGAGAGGAGTGTGTGCAACGAAGAGCCCGTGCGCCACAACGGAAGATCCCTCTTGCCGCAACTAAGACCCGATGCAGCCAAAAATAAATAAATAAAAAATAAATAAATCTTTAAAAAGAATTTCTGGAGCACCTTTTTTTTTTGCCTTTCAGTATAAATATTTAATCATGCCAGGAGAAATTCTGAAAAAATTGTGACACAGTGGGATTGATTTTCCCTATAAGTAGGGCACTCATTGTGTATCTGAGAAAGGAACTAACACTTTTTAAGTCTTTCTAAGTGATGGCTCTATTCTAGGCACTTTAAAATATTCACTTTCATCTTCGCTGTATCCTACAAGCCAGGTACTATCATCCCTATTTTACAGATGAGTAATTAAGACATAACTTGCCCACAGCTGCACAGTTACTACTAGGAAGAGCCAGGTTTATGACAAAAAGCTGATTCTAAAGCTCACGTTCTTTTCGCTTTCTTTAAATAGGCCCTTCCTGCTCATTCTTAAGGAGAAATACCAGCCTTGCAATGTATTATGATGCCTACCTCGAGAGCCCTATAGTTTGATGGATAAGAATGTGGTCTCTGGAGTTGAACTAGTTGGGTTCCTACCACTCACTAATTTTGTAATCTTAAGCAATTACTTGATGTCTCTTTGCCTCAGTTTCTTCATCTGTAAAAAGGGAGCGATTACAATAATATCCACTCAATAGTGTGATTTGTGAGGACTAAATGAGAGAACACGTATAAAGTACTCACTAGAGTGGCCGACACACAGAGAGTGTTTAATAGATCTTATTTTCTAGGAGTTTGTTTCTTTATAAAAATTGGTCTTTCTGTGGGTAGAGAAAAGAAACATGGGTTGTAATTTATTTTTTCTTGGCTTCTTATGTCTGGCTCTAGCAATCAGTGTTTTGTTTTTGATCCCTACCCAATTTTGCATATTCATTGTTTTTCCTTCATGCAATATGGAAGATGAAAACATGACCATCAGTTTAATTCTTTGCTGATCCTCCCTTTGAGAGATGGAGTCTAATTCTCCTTCTGTTGAATACAGGCTGGACTTGGTGACTTGCTTGATGAATAGAATATGATAGAGTGGGACTTGTGAAGCTAATTAATAGAAAGTATGGAACCTTCTGCCTATACCTTTTGAATGCTCACTTTGGGAGGTCTCAGCCACCAAGGAAGAAACCTGATTGCCTTGAGAACTCCATCTTGGACAGTGATGTGTAAGCCCTCTGATCATCAGGCCCAGCTAAGCCCAGCCTTCTAGTCACCCCTGCCAAGGAATCAGAAATGTGAGCAAAGCTGTCTTGGATCCTCCAGACTGGCCCATCCACCAGATGAATATCACTGATGGTCCTCAGTTGCCAGAAGACTCTCTCAGCTGACACTTGCCCTAATTCCTGACCCACAAAAGTATGAAATATAATAAAATGGTGGTTGTTTTAAGCCACTACATTTTGGGATAATTTATTACATAGCAAGATATAACTGAAACATGCATTTATTTATTTAAAAAGAAACTATTCTGCCAGCAGCTGTTGTAGACACTGGGGGATGCATCTGTGAATAACCCAGGCAAGGCCACTGTTCTCATGAAGGCTACAATCCACTGAGGGAGACAGACAATAAATAATAGACAGTATTTAATACATTCATAATTTTGGATATACATAAATACTGTAGAGAAAAAAATAAAGCAAATAAAAACACAGAGACTGACAGGGGTAGGTGAGTGGATATTTAGGTCAGCTGATGGGGAAAGACTTCTCTGAGGCATTTGAGCAGAAATTCAATTACACATTCACTTACTTACTCACTCATTAATCCACCTACCTATTCAATGAACAAGCAATTATTAACCACTGCTCTGTGTCAGGCACTGTGCTAAGTGCAGAATAAGATAATGATAATGTCTTGTGAGATAAACAGACATGGAGAGATAATAACAACATTATATGAATATGCTATCAAAGAGATACGCACATAGAACTTTGGAAGCACAATAAAGAGACATTAGGCCACAACCATGAGGAAGGTAGGAAGATATAATACTTCTTTAAGTAATATGCCTTTCAAAGGAGTCAACTGGGGGAACTGAATATTTATTCAAATGATGCTTATTCAAATGCTATGGTTCAAAACACATCAGCAGCTTCCTTTTTGCTACTGTGCACATAGAGCACAGTGCCTAGCCCATACACACTGCAGAAATATTTATTGACTTAAAATTGCTTTAAGATTCAGTTATAAGTCATATAAGAAAATTTCTTGCTATTACTATTCCTCTTTTTTGAACCAAAATGATCTTATATAATATAATCATTCATTCCTCTTATTCATCAGACTTAGCCCTGAAGTTTTCTTCCTCCCCCCACCAAATTTATCCCAAACAATGAAGATTTGCCATCACTGAGGATATTCAAAACAATACCCTTTTCACTTTTTAAAGGATGGCTCCAAAAAGAAGTGTTGAATATATTTTTAGTAGTAGTAGCAGCAAAGACAGCATGAATGCAGGGCCTCCTGCAGTGACTCGGTTGAAAGAAGCATCATTCTTTGGGATGTTTAAGTGATGCTGGTTTTGTTTTGAAGAAGCAGTTGTTACTTTATAATCATGCCATGTTTTTGCAGATGAGTTTAGCTTATTCTCATTTGGACTCCTGTTTTCAACTATCTTCTATGCTCCATGGATTCCCTCAAATATGTCTTCCACTTCAAACTTCTGATTTCGTATCACCTATACCCAAAAGTTTCCCCAAACCCTAAAATTCTGTTTCTCCTAACTTTCTTGGCTGCCCAAACATTTACCTCTCTTTTAATCCCTTCTTAATAAATGATGTTATCACCACCGTAGTTGCCTCAGGTAAAAATGTGGAAGTCATTTTGGACACCTGCTTCCTCAACATTCACAACCAATCTCAACACATCTTGCTGATTCTACTTTCAAAATATATCTGAATTTCCAATCACCCTCTCTCACTACAATTACCTTGATACAGGATTTTATTAGTCTTTTGCTACTATTGTCTCTTTTGCATGAAATGCTCTTACCCATCTTCAGTACCTGGTGAACACATTTTTCAAGACATGGGTTAAACTCACCTGTTCTATATCCTGTAGCATCCCTGTAGCCTCAGCCACCTTATAGTATTAATCATTTATGTTAGGTCTGTCTTCAATTTTCTTTTTTCACAGCTTACATGACATTCCACTAATTCATTTAGTCAACAAGTATATATTAAACATGGGGCAGGCAGTCTGCTAGATGCTGTTGTACAAAACAGACATTATCTTAGACCTTGTGGAGCATATAATATAGTGAGGAAGATGGAAAATAAAAGAAATAGTTACAGTAGAGAACAATGAACATAATGATAGGTGGATGACACCCATGAAAAAATATAATGTAATTACATGGGGTTAGAAAAAGGTTTTCCTGAGGCAGTGATATTTAATCTGAGACCTGAAAGATGAGTTAGGGTCAGCCAGATTGAGAGATGGGAAGGTGGGACAAGGAAGGAGAGTATTCCATTCAGAGGAAATAGCGTATGGAAACACTCAGAGGTCACAAAGAGGGGGAAAGGGTGGAAAAAAATACTATAAGCCTCTCAGTAAACATCTACTGAATGAATATAAGGTCTGGGGACATGAGTCCATTTATGCTGAGCTTTCTGAAGAACATAAAACTCTTTTTGGTTTAATTACACAACAAACTTTAACAATAGTTTGTCGACTTCCCTGCATTCTTAAACAGAAACCATGTAATTTCAGTTTTATTTGACAATTCAAGATGGTCAATAATAATTTCAGTAATTGTATTGATGTGACAGTCATTGTTAGCTGCCTTTATTCGTATCCACTCCAACCTCTCTTTTCCCTTGTTAAGAAAACCAGACCTAAAATGACTTCATAGGTAAAAATAACCTCTTTTATAGGCACAGTGGCTCCTCCATAGCAGTACTGGGTAGCACTGGTGTAAACTCCACACCTCCTACAGTGGCAATCTTGTACTTTTTTTGGTAATATCAATACTTATTTTCATTTTATATGAGCCCATGCTCCAACGTTATGGCAGAAAATATCCCAAGATATTCAGAAGAATTTAAAGGTACCATTAAAACTATTTCATTCACATTTTGAGCTTCTGTGTATATATGAATTTGGAAGGCTTTCAGCTGCAAGTAACAGAAAACCACAGTGACTTAATCATCAGGATATTTATTGTTTTCCTAACAAGAAGTCTGGAGATAAATGGCAGTGCAGTGATTCAGTGAGGATCCTAGCTCTTTCCATTCTGCCATTCCACCACTCTCAGCTGTTGGCTTTTGTTTTCCAACTTAGAACCTCATGAGGACAAGATGGCTGCCACAGCTTCAAGCATCATGTCCTCAAACAAGTGTTCAAAGGAAAAAGAGAGGGAAGGGTTCAAAAGACTTTCTTCTTATACCCCCTCTCTTTTATCATGAAAGAAATGCTTTATCAGAAACCTCTTAACTGACTTCCTCTTACTTCATACTCAGCAGAAGTAGGTGACCTACCTATGACTAGATCAATAACTGGCAAAAAGGGTTGGAGTTGCTATGATTGCCTTAGACCAGGGGTTGATAAAGTATGGTCCTGGGCCAAACCCAGCCCTATGCTTGTTTTTGTGAATAAAGTTTTATTGGAACACAGCCACACCCATTCATACACATATTGTCTATGCCGGCTTTGTGCTATAATGGTAAAGCTGATGGGTTGTGACAGAGATCATATGATCTGCAAAGCCTAAAATATTCATTACCTGGCTTTTTATGAAAAAAGTTTGACTTCCTCTGGCGTAGAGTATGATTAATTCCCTAAAGCTGACCATAAAACCAGGATTCTTTAAACAAAAAGAAGAAAGAATGGCTCTTGGAAAGGCAACTGATTGTGACTGTCCCCCACCATCATTCATAACATCATTTACATGGTAAGTAATGCAGATTTCAACAAATGGCCAAGCAGATACACTTCTTGAAAACATTTTTACCAAATTGTTGGTTTGGACTCTTTACCTCTTGTTCTTTTGCCATCCCACCCAATTCTTAATAACATCCCTAATCTCTAATCTCCTCTTTCAAAACTTTCTTTCAGCCTTTAGAAATTAAGATGAATTCTTCAGCATCAAAGGTCCTGGAGGGAGTGTGATGTGGAATTCAATTACTGAGTAAAACCAAATTTCAATTTTTTTTCATCCTGCAACACATGATAAGGTACCTCTCTGCTTCATGTTACTCTGGTATCTGATTTCCTTCCCTGGAAGGACACCGTGGGCCTAGTTCGTGTTTTTCCCCAAGTGTAAGCTGCTCTTCTCAGAGCTAAGGGAGAAACACTAGAAAAAAGTGTCTTAGAGATATTGGTAAGCAATTAGAAGATGCACCACCAAATGCTAAGAAGATGCGTCAATCTTTAAGTTTGAACTAGATGAAAGAAAGAGACGCTAGATGAATTTTCTGATGTGTGTTTTCATGGTGTGCAGGTCCCAAGTCTTCGTGTGCTGCTTGTGCGCTTGGGCTGAGGCTAATTGAAGGAGATTATGAGAGTCAATACATTTTTCTATCACCACATTGTCTCCTACTCTTTTACCCCCCAAATCCTACAGCTTTTCATCTAGGAGTCACAAAGAAGCTTTTAAAAATAGAGGCACTGGATGAGGAACAAGGGTCTGGGACATGAAGGAGACCGTATCACTTTGCTCAACAGCCATCAGAAGTCAGTTTCAACTTTTTAGCTCTAATCGTATGGAGAGGTTTAACCCACAGTTTGATGAAAAAAAATCAACCAGTGTGAAATTTCAGAATACAGAATATCTATGAGTTAGGACGCACAGACCTTCTATGACCCATTTTATGGCTGAAACTTCAATTCAAAGAAGAGACAATTCAATTGAGTTGATCTACTTGTGCTTCCACTTTCCTTGGAACAACAGCCCTGTAGGCCAGGAGGGATAAAAAAGGGCTTCCAGGGTTCCATCTATTTAAGCCCCTGGACCTCTCAGCCTCCCCACATCTCCTTGTTCAGGCCCTCTCCACAGTGGCCATTAAGAATTCGATCCTGTTGCCAACTCTCATTCTCCACCTGCTCCTGGCTCTGGTCCATCCACCTGTCCACTCACTGCAGCTGTCACCCCTTCCTCTCTCTCAGAGGTGTGTAGCGGATCCCTCCTCACCACTGCTCTGCTCACATTTCTGTTCTACGATCCCAGTGTTGGCCTGACTCTTATCTACAGGCACTTCCGCCAAAGAATCTGGAGCATTTCCTAGGGCCTGGGAGGGAGTAAATTTGAGTGATGTAATCTTATGTCTTCCTAAAACGTTCTCTTCCTCTCAGGTATCATGGGATGGATTCTAAACATCTTGACCTCTTTCCTACTTTAGGTGCAGTGGTTCATCTTCCCTTTTCTTTTTGGGTGAGAGAGCGTCAATTATGGTTTCCTAGGTTTTCCATCTCAATTTTTCTCTCAAGAGGTCTGGTAGATTCTTGAGCAGTTAGAACTCCTGGAAGCCTGTTTTTTTTTTTTCATTTGTTTGTTTTTTGTTTTTTATAATTATTCTCAATTCTCGATGTAAATACACTGACTTAATTCTTCCTTGCTTGCTATCTTTTCTCATCTGCTGGCCCTTAAAGCACTGGCATCTTAAAGTAAGGCCATCAATATGTCATGGTAAACCTTGGTTTTTATGATATTAAAAAATAGTTCTGTGTGTTTTCTAACTTGTGGACTATTTGCTTCTTATCGAGAACATCTCAGCTTTAACACACGCTGGCACACTTGGGACCATGTAGGAGGTGCTAAAACACGTGAGGTTGGATTTTGAGGTAGGGGAAGGCCCAACACTCATGACTCTGGTATTCAGCCATTTATTCACTTATTAGACTTTTAATAAACATTTGCTATGTTTAAGATAATATGATAATGATACCGGAGACTACAAAGATGCAAGAGGCATAGCCCAAACAGTTAGTGTACAGAGAAGAGCATAATTTAGACACAACTGTGGGAATCTGAAATAGAACCTATTTGAGTGATAAATTTACAAATATTCCCCATGGAGATGACATCTGAAGTTTTGTGACAGGCATTCATTCATTAAGTCAACAAAAATTTATTAAGTACTTCTGTGGCAGGTGCTTATAAAGCATGAGCAAACAGAAATGGGGAGTTATTGTTTAATGGGTACAAAGCTTCAGTTTTGCAAGATGAAAAGATTTCTGGAGATGGTGGCAGTGGCAATGGTTGCACAACGATATGAAGGTACTTAATATAACGGAACTGTACATTAAAAAATGGTTAAGGTAGTAAATATTATGTGGAATTTACCATAATAAAAAACTGAACAAACAACCCAACAAAAAAATAAATAAATGAACACATAATTTTCTTATTGAGGTATAAATGATGTACAATATTATTTAAGTTTCAGGTGAACAACACAGTGATTCACAATTTTTAAAGGTTATATTCCATTTATAGTTATTATAAAATATTGGCTATATTCCCTATGTTGTACAATATATCCTTGTGGCTTATTTATTTTATACATAGTGGTTTGTACCTCTTACTCCTCTACTTCTACCTTGTCCCTCCCCCCTTCCCTTTCCCCACTGGTAACCTCTAGTTTGTTCTCTATGTCTGTGAGTCTGTTTCTTTTTTGTTATATGCACTACTTTGTTTTATTTTTTAGGATCCACATATAAGTGATATCATACAGTATTTGTCTTTCTCTGTCTCACTTAATTCACATAGCATAATACCCTTCAAGTCCATCCATGTTGCTGCAAATGACAAAATTTCATTTTTATTGGCTGAGTAATATTCCATTGCATATATACACCACATCTTCTTTATCCGTTCATCTGTTGATGGACACTTAGGTTGCTTCCATATCTTGGCAATTATAAATAATGCTGTTATGAACACTGGGGTGCATGTACCTTTTTGAATTAGAGTTTTTGTTTTTTTTGGATATACACCCAGGAGTGGAATTTCTGGATCATATGGTAGTTCTATTTCCAGTTTTTTGAGGAACCTCCATTCCGTTTTCCATAGTGGCTGCACCAATTTACGTTCTCACCAACCATGTACGAAGTTTCCCTTTTCTTTTTTATTTATTTATTTAATTTATTTTTGGGTGTGTTGGGTCTTCGTTTCTGTGCGAGGGCTTTCTCTAGTTGCGGCGAGCGGGGGCCACTCCTCATCACGGTGCGCGGGCCTCTCACTGTCACGGCCTCTCTTGTTGCGGAGCACAGGCTCCAGATGCGCAGGCTCAGTAGCTGTGGCTCACGGGCCCAGTTGCTCCGTGGCATGTGGGATCTTCCCAGACCAGGGCTTGAACCCATGTCCCCTGCATTGGCAGGCAGATTCTCAACCACTGCGCCACCAGGGAAGCCCTTTTTTTTAATTTTTAAAAATATTTATTTATTTTATTTATTTATTTTGTCTGTGTTGGGTCTTCGTTGCTTCGCACAGGCTTTCTCTAGTTGTGGCGAGCAGGGGCTACTCTTCGTTGTGGTGCACGGGCTTCTCATTGTGGTGTCTTCTCTTGCTGCAGATCTCAGGCTATAGGCACATGCACTTCAGTAGCTGTGGCATGTGGGCTCAGTAGTTGTGGCTCACAGGCTTAGCTGCTCCGTGGCATGTGGGATCTTCCCGGACCAGGGATTGAACCCGTGTCCCCTGCATTGGCAGGTGGATTCTTAACCACTGCACCACCAGGGAAGCCCCAAGTTTCCCTTTCCTCCACATCCTCATCAACATCTGTTATTTGTGTAATGACCACATGACTTTGAAAAATATATGAGTGAACAAAAAAAGATCTTTGCCTCTATGGAGCTTATAATCTAGCAGGGAGAGATAGACCATGTATAGTTAAATTACTCCTATGTTGGAAGGTGATAAGTACTATAGGCACAAAAAGAAGAACAGAGTAAGGAGGGATTAGGCATCCTGAGGTGGGTTGCTATTTTACACCGGATTGTCAGCCTAGGCTTTTCTAAGGAGGTGACTTGAGCAGAGACATGGAGATGATGAAATTAACCACATGAATTTCTGGGCAACAGCCAGTGTAAAAGTTCGAAGGTGGGAGCATGCCTGGCATGTTGAAGGGACCACAAGGGGGCCAGTGTGGCTGGGTCAAAGTGAGTGGGCAGGAGTAGGGGGAGAGTAGTAGGAGTTGTGGTCATGGACATAAGGGGAGGTCAGGTCATACAGATTCTTGAGATCACTTGAAGGAGTTTGGCTTTTTAACCAGAGAGAAATGGGAACAATTGCAAGTTTGTCAGGAGAGGAATGCCATGATATGACACAATGTAAAAGGAGAACTGTACATAGATAACATAGGGGGCATGAGAAGAAGTATGAGACCCATCAGCAGACTGTTGAATTCATCTCTGGGTGAGAGATGCTGGTGGTTTGAACCAGAGTAGTAGCACTGGAGGTGGAAGGATGTGGTTAGATTTTAAAATTTATTTTAAAGTTAGAGCCAACAGAATTCTCCGGAAAAGTAGAAGTGAGTGGAGAAGAGTCAAGGATGACTCTAATATTTTTGACCTGAGTACCTGGATAGATGGCATGCCAATATGGGAGATGCTCTAAGTGAGCAGTTTTTTTTTTTTTTTTGGAGGGGAGGGGGGAGTTTGAGGGGGAGACCAGGAGTTCAGTTTTGAATGCATTGAGTTAGCTCTGTTATCAGTGCAATTCATTTTTTAAAAGTTGCACAAGTGAGGGCCATGGAAAGCATGAGTCAGTGATATAGCATCTGTCACATGGTATTAGCTCAGAGTAGGAGTGTCATTTTAGATGTGGAAGAAAAAAGAGGATGCAGGATTGTAAGAACTCCATGACTGACTCATGCTTTTCATGAACCTCATTTGTGCAATTTGAAATGGTTAAGTGTAGTGATAAGAGAGCTAACATTTATGGAGCTCTTACTATGTACTTGACACATGACATGTAACTCATGCCTAGGTGTATAATTGGAGGAAATGTTAAATTTCACTTAGAGGCTACTGAATGCAAAGGTGTAATTTTTCCCCCATCCAAATTCATGGCACCCTGTCTTCTATCTTTGGACTCCAGGTTAACAACTCTTGAGTGCTTTATAGTTTACAAACACCCCTTCACATACATGATACATCTTTAGAGCAATCTTATGGGGGGATCAGTGAGGTCATCCTTTTCATGCTCAGAGGGCTAGAGTGGCTTGCCCAAGATAGAAACACCAGTTTGAGGTTCTAGGTTCTCTGACTTCAAGGTCAACAATTTCCCAATACCACCTGCTGTCCAACTCTTTCTTTAGAATGCTTTAAACCTGTGAACATTTTATAATAGTACAACGAACACCTGTTCACCAATTGATATTTTGCCATATTTATGTCTTTACACACACACACATACACACACACACAGTTTCTTGGTGACCTATTTGAAAGTAAGTTGCAGACATCCTGTCACCTCCAAGTATATTTAGCCTGCATCTCTTAAGAATAAGGACATTCTCCTACATAATAAATCTTTTCACACCTAAAAAAACTAATAATAGTGATCTAATAATAATGATTCAATGGCATCACCTAATATATCATCTCTATTTACATTTCTGTAACTGTCCCCCCATTTTTCATAGCTCTATTTTTTTTTCTATCTAGGATCATGCATAACATTTGAGTAGTCTATCTTTTATATTTTTTCACAGAACAGTTTCCCCATTTTTTGTCTTTCATGCTATTACCTTTTGTGAAAAGTCAGGTCACTTGTCATGCAGAGTGTCCTAAGTTCTGTATTTGTTTGATTGTTTCCTTGCAGTTCGCTTTAGGTTAAAATATTTTGGGCAGGAATAGTACAGAGGTGAATGTCAGGTTGTTCCCCTGTTGGTGGTGTTTAGTTTGATTACTCGATTAAGATGGTGACTGCCAGATTTCTCCTTTGTAAAGATAAACTTTCCCCTTTTTAATTAGTAAGTCAGCTGTGGAGTAATGCTTTGAGACCAAGGTTTTAGGATCCATTGATGATACTCGCCTAAATCACTTACTACACTGGTAGCTACAAAATTCCCATGATCTTTCTATGCTACCTATAGACCAGCACTCTTCTCCTAAAGCTTTACTTCCAATACTGAGACCACTGTGTCTAGTATATTCCTCTGTGAACATGGGCCATGCACTGAGGGAAGGAGCAGGAAGTGAGCCATGGGATAGCAGATCAGATAGCAGATAGGGTGATCTCTGTGTTTCAGAAATGCCAGGCAGGGCATATTACTGTGAAGCAAAAGGGCTACTTGGAGACAGAAAAGTTTCAGTTCTGTAATTCTTGGGTGGTTACAGTTTGTGTTTTATATAATTTAGCCATCTTTTCCTTCAAAATAGTTTTTTTGGGGGGGAAGGAAAAAGAATTAAGGCATATTATATTAGATATAAATCTATTTTTAACCCCTTTACTATTGTGTTCTGTCCTCTTCGCCTTCTTTTTCTTCCTTCTTATTTTTTAATCTTTTCTTCTCTCTCTAGATGACTTTCTTCTTTTTAAAATCTTAAAATTTCTTTCTGATTTTTCTATTTTTTCAATTTACCTCTTCCAATTGACTAGTCTCTACATTTTTCTTCTAGTTGATCTGTCCCTCCTGCCCTTCTACATAAAAAGAGGGCTTTAGAAATTATAAGGCAATTTTAAATTATGGCATATGATGTTCAACTCTTCTTATAATAAAATACCTGATTTTAGAAGATTTAAAAAATATATTACAATATATTCTCAAACAACCATTGATGGACTTAGTTGTCTCAACAGTACTTTTGTTATTTTAAAATAAACTATTTTGTTAACCACACCCTTTCTCCTATAAAACTGAAAGATAATAAACTTTTTTTTTCTTTCATTTTTTTCTTGGTAGTTTCTAACCACATTTTTACTGTGGTTTCATGTAAGCATGTGCTGATAATCAACTGACAAGTGTTGTTATGTTCAGAAGTCATGCTTATGAAGTATGAAAATGAGTGAAACAACATTTGAGAAAAATGTATATTTAACTCTCAAAACATTAAGTTACTACGACAAGAAAAACAAATGAATTTTCTCTAGTGTGCTCACCTGTTCCACAAACAGCCCTTGGGTTGTTCAAAGATAATTGTCACGATCCACTCTGTAATTTAAAATAAAGATTAAAAACTTTTTTTCTGCCTCAACGTACTTTATTTAAAAAATTCCACAGGCTCTAGCAATTCTCTCTTGACTAATTTACAACTCAAAATAATAATAACAATACAATAGCATATGGCATAGTTTTAAATTGGTAAACATAATTTTGTTGACTGGTATGATTTGGAATTCAACTCTGAACCAGAGCTAGGGATGGATGAATCTCAGGCACATGGACTGGAGAAGGCCTTCTGTGTGGGCAGTGCGCGAACCTGCTGTCAGTCTCTTTCAGTAGTTTGGAAAGAAAGAGCTGAAGGATACTTTTGTTCTGCCCCAAGGACATCCTTGGCCCTACCCCTGCCAAACAAGGAATGCTATTTTCTTCCAGATGTTAACCCAAGCCTTACATAAAACTTCTGAGGCTAGAAATTCAGACAAATAGAGTAAATTATATTTCAGAAGAAAGACTGCCTGAAGATCAGCTTTGAATCCTGTTTAAGATTAAGCAAGAGATTCCTAAACTTTGTTGAATTTAGAAATTATCCTTCGTATTGAATAAAACAAAACAACACAAAATGTGTGTTTAAAAAAATGGTGGCACTTGCATTCTGTGGAATTCACTTTGGAAATTAAAGTTTAATGACTCTATACTGAAAGTTAAGGTCTAAACCAGATAGCTTTTGAAGGTTCTTTCAATCCCTATAACAATAAAATTCCAGTATAATGTGTTAACAAGATTTCATTTTCAACCTAACGTGTTAACAAAATACTATAGATTTTATAAATCTATAAAAAAAATGTGTAAAGTAAAAAAAATGTGTTGTTTACTAATGTAAACGCAATTTTAAGGGGAATTAAAACAATGAGTTTTAGTTACATGACTTTTTTTGATGGTTAAAAATGCATTGTTTTAAATTGAAAGATTTAATATTTTATTATAATCTAAATATTAACGGGCTTATGACTCAGATGTTTTGATTATGACTTTAAAAAACATTCTCTTGTAATCTTTTAAAATTCAAAACCAAGAAAAGGTCAAAACCTGCCAATGCAGATTTTCTGATGTCTAGGTCTTTACCTTTGAAATCTGTGGTACCATTTAGAAATAACCTAAAAATTAACTTGCAGGTGGTTTTATCTAATTCATTTCTATGCCTCAGTTCACAAGTTTACAAGTCACCAAATCACAGGGAAAATAACAAATCTGCTTTGTCTACAATAGGTAAATATCTGTAGTAAAATGGAATTTATGTGAGGGAACCAGTAATGTTTAAGAACCTGCTGATGAAAGATGATATTGAGTAAAATGGTAGAGTCCTGTCTTAAAGTGGTAATGGCTCTGATTCTTTAATGACACAGGTTCTTTATTAGTTGTTTATTTAGGACAGGCTCAAGTAGAGACACAATCTTGTAACTATTGCTACTTTCCACCCATTCTCAACCTATTCTTCAGGACATGTACTAGTATTCACTGGGTTAGACCTCATCAATAAGTAATTTTCATCAGAGTGAGTAGACTGCTTATGTTTTCTAATCTGGGAGTATGGTACCCAAGGTTCTAGACCAGAGATTGGGCAAACTACAACCCTCAGGCCAAATCCAGCTGACTATCTAGTTTTGGAAATACAGTTTGATTGGAACACAGCACATCCATTCATTTACTTACTGTTTATGGCTCTTTTCACGTTGCAACAGCAGAGTTGAACGGTTGTGACAGAGACTATACGGCCCACAAAGCCTAAAATATTTACTATGTGGCCTTTTACAGGGAAAGTTTGCCAATTCCTGATCTAGATGGCTGTGTGAGGGGGGGAAAAGGTGTTTCTTTTTCCTTTTTTCTTTTATTTTTTTTTAGTTTTTATTTTTTAAATTAAGTCTACCAGGGACAGACTTTGTAGTCTTTAGAGTAAAAAATAATTCCCACGTTACTAATGACCTGGACAGCACATTTCTGAAATGGAACGCATGGTTTAGAATGCTTCGTTGAACTCAGTTTTTCTTATTTACAGCTGCTTGTAGTTATTTTGCTCTTATAATTACTTTTTTCTATTGCAAATAGCTAATTACAGAACTGAAAAATGGAAGGTTGTCCAGAGGCATCATGAGTTTGGAGTATTTTTGACCTGATGTTTCTTGAAGACAGGAAGATGCCTGTGCTCACCGTCAGTGGCTTCATTTCCTGAGAGGAAATCACCTACAGCACATAATAGCAGCCTCAGTATATCCTTGTTGCTTGACTAGTTGATTGATTTGAAAGAACCGAAATAATGAAGAAAAGTATTTCTATTTTGGAAATGAATTAAAACAAAACATTTTTAATAATATGACCTTAGAAATTTACCTCATCTCTCTGAGCTTCAGTGACTTTCTCTACAAAATGGAGATGATAAAAGTACACATCTGATAGTGTTATGAAGATTAAACAACATGGTCCATTTAAAGCATTTGACAGGGACTTCCCTGCTGGCGCAGTGGTTAAGAATCCGCCTGCCAGTGCTGGGGACACGGGTTTGATCCCTGCTCCAGGGAGATCCCACATGCCGCGGAGCAACTAAGCCTGTGTGCCACAACTACTGAGCCCACGAGCCACAACTACTGAGCCTGCGAGCCACAACTACTGAGCCCGTGTGCTGCAACTACTGAAGCCCACGCACCTAGAGCCCGTGCTCCGCAACAAGAGAAGTCACCGTGATGAGAAGCCCGCGCACTGCAAGGAAGAGTAGCCCCCGCTCGCCGCAGCTAGAGAAAGCCCACGTGCAGCACCGAAGACCCAACACAGCCAAAACTAAATAAATGAATGAATGAATGAATGAATAAATATATAAATAAAGTGTTTGACAGAGTATCTTGCATATAATTAAGGCATAACACATTTGTGTTGTTATTATTATTGATGTCTCTTAGCTTCATACCCTTATTCCCCTGCCATATTTTAGCTACACATACCATCATTCATTTATCCATTTTGTTTATTGATGCTTACTGTATTAGTCTGGGTCCTATAGAAAAACAGAACTCATAAGGCACAAAACACATACACATACACACACACTCATGCATGAACACACACATGTATACATGCATATTATAAGAAATTGACTTACATGGTTATGGAGGCTAAGAGGTTCCCAAGACCTGCAGTCAGTAAGCTGGAGACCCAGGAGACACTGTGGTATAGTTCCAGTCCAAGTCCAAAGGCAGGAGAAGACTGACGTCCTAGCTCAAAGACACTGTGGCAGAGAAAGCAAATTCTCCATCATTTCACCTTTCTGTATGATGACTGGAAGTAAAGAGCCTAGAGGCCAGGCAATTGGATGGTTATCTACAGGTCTGGTGAATTTATCAAGAATGATGACAATGATGGCAACAGAGAAAGAGTTACATAGATATAGTGTTATAAGAGTCTATAACACTCTATAGCAGAGTCTGTGCTAAATATTCCATGACGTTCTCATTCTTCCATGAGAGTGCCATGAGTTTCTTATTTCTGAGACTTGGACACACTATTTCTGTTTGGAATACTCTTTCTCTTTTTCTCTGTCTGGAAAATTCCATTCATTCTTCCACTTTAGATGTCACTTTCTCTGAAAAGCTTGTACTGACATTCCCCATATAGACTGCTTTTCCTTTGTGATCACATGGTACCTCATAATACTTTTGTCATGACGCTTACCAAATTGAAGAGGAAGTTCTGTTTATAAATCTGCCTCTTCACATACGCTGTGATATCCCAGAATGCAAAGATTACACCTTATGTATCTTTGCTTCCATTCAATAAATATTTGTCAAGTGAATGCTTTCCTATTAAAATATGATCAAATTAAGGGCATTATTGTATCCCCAGTGCATATCACAGTGTCCAGCAATAGTAGAGGCCCAATAAATATTTATTAAGTTCAAGTATCACTTTTCACAGAAAAAAAAGAAAGCAAAGATTCATTGACAATAATTATTTTCAAATGTCCATAGTAGGCAAATACTTGGTAGCATGAGCAACCCAGTTAACATTTGATTACAATAAAATATGGATCATATGTGAGCTTTTCTATCTATAAATCTTTAAACCATTCTAGCTGACTAATACAGGCAAATGGAAAGTTGAACCAAAGTGAACAGTTACAGTTAAACTTTAGGAGAGACTTGGAGGGATTTAGATTCAAAGGTTGGGTTGGTTTGCATTGGAAGTATGCTTGGAATTTCTCGCAGCTGCTGAAAGTGGGATAGCCTGCAGGGGTACCGATTGTGGAACTACAGCTGTTCTGTGGAATTGAGGTAACTCTTTTGAGAAGTGGTCAAAGTCTCCTTATCAGGGAACACTTTTGTTTTTAAGTTTGCATGGCAATATCCTAACTAATTCCTCTCAGAGAAAGGTGACTGAAGAACTATTTATGTATTGCTTATATCAGAAATCTCAATCTTGCTGGTGCATTTGAGTCATTTGTGGAGCTTTCTTTCAGACAAAGAAGCCCAGGCTGCACCTTCAGAGGTCCTGACTCAGCAGGTGTTTTTATAAAGCTTTTCAGGTGATTCTGATGCATGGCCAAGGTTGAGGACCACTGAAATGCAGAGTCAAATTCCAGTGAAGGACTTGACTATGAGTTACTTCTAAATCCAACATTAATGGAAATCTTTTGTGCTTATTAAATGGCTTTAAAATTGCATGTTTAAAAAGAGTCAAGCTCTTTTGTGGGAAGGTCCCTATTATGTTATGATTCATCCATTAGAAAGAAACATTTTGTTTTCTGTTATACTGCACAGGTTAAACATGTTCATTTATATGGACGATTCCCTGGATTTCACTTCCTGAACTTCATGACTAAACTGTGAGTTGAGATCGTTCTGTACTGAGACAGATGCTGAAGAACAGCATGTCTACTGAGGTAGAAAGGGAAAATACAGCATTTGACTCTCTTGGATGGAAAAACATCACACCTAATTTCTAAATAATCTGGAAAATATTAAAGTTTCATATTTAAAATATCTTATCACAATCTTTTTTTTTTTTAATCTCAGAGAGTACTCCTAATGTTATCACAGAATATGAGAGAATTTTTGGACTCCGTGTTAACACATGATATATTAAAAAAAACAGTGTTATGCACTCTGGCTGTATCTTTCCTTTATATCTTTTTAGCATATATTTATCCAGCTTATATTGTATTATTTTGTCTTAACGTTATTCCTATTTTCTATTATGTTTTTACTCTTTAAAGATAGTGGTGTCCTTTCCTATCCTATCTTGTACCTTTTCTGTTTTATCAGGACACTCTATAACAGATCCTTCTTTTTTTCATGATGTACTTAGAGAAGAACCATACCCTTTTGCTGCACACCAAATTTAAAGCAGAAGACCCAGCAGTGAATCCACACTCTGCCATCACACTATGACCTTACCCATTTGAGGCTCTTTGAGGCTCCATTTCCACACCACCATTAACATCTCTATTGATGATGATTATAACAGGGGCTTCCCAGAGCTGTGCGAAGGAAGATAAATGCAGACGCCCCCCCACACATAGTGCCTGTGCATATTAGGTCCCTGATATCTGAGTTTCTTTCCTTTGTAAAGGATCTTTAGAAATAGAGTTCCATCCACGGCAACTGGATTCTTGGTCTTTTTCTAATAATCTCCAAACCATTGCCATTTGGAAATTTTAAAACTTTCAAAATATGCCCCAGGGTGGTATCTTAAGGATATAGTGGGGAGTAAGATGTTTTGTAAAAGATTCAAACTGATCACCTCAATCATTCCTTTGTCTCCAATTTAAAGAAACTACCTTGAATTAGGACATAGACTGTTTTCAGTCAAGAGGAAGCCATTTTACAAACATTATCCACTGCACTCCCTGCTACCTTCAAATATACTCAAACTACAAACTAGCTTTCCTATTTAGTCATCGGCACCATCATCATGCAGTTAACTCTAATTCTTGGGATTGCCTCTGTCCTTTGCTCTTTGCATTTAACACATATTGGCCACCACAAAACAGTCTTTGGTTTCTTTCTTAACGACTCAGTGCTATTCCTGATATAAGGCTTCACCAGGCCTACATTATTTTGATGGCCCTTCTAATTCATCTCACACCATGCTGCTGGGTTACCTTTTCCTTTACTGCAGCTCCGTGTGGTTTGCTGAATCCAGGCCAAATTTTTTGCCTGACATAAAGCTCTCTACCTTTTAGTCTGCTTTGCCTATTACCATCACCTGCTACTCTCCAGTGTGAATCTCCCACCCCCATGGCATGCTGGACTGGTCAGTATCTCACTGCTCCCATGCAGTTACCTAATTCTAGTATTTTACCTGTTGATCAAAAGTACAATCAGGCTTTTCCTCATCTGCCTCTACACATTTTAGGAAAACATACATGAAGGTCCAACATTGGAACATATAAAGTTCTAACTCTTCTAGGAAGCTTTTCCTTTCCCACCAAAAATGGCCATAAGGATTTTCTTACTTTCTAACTTGATGAATGTCCGTTGTCTTTTCATTTGGGCAACTATGTCTTATTTACTGTCTGCCTCGTTTCAAGCGGTTTTTTTTTTTTTTTTTTTTTACTACCTAGGGTATTTTTTATTTTAATTAATTAATTTATTTATTTATTTTTGGCTGTGTTGGGTCTTCGTTTCTGTGCGAGGGCTTTCTCTAGTTGCGGCAAGCGGGGGCGACTCTTCATCGCGGTGCGTGGGCCTCTCACTATCGCGGCCTCTCTTGTTGCAGAGCACAGGCTCCAGACACGCAGGCTCAGTAGTTGTGGCTCACGGGCCTAGTTGCTCCGCGGCATGTGGGATCTTCCCAGACCAGGGCCCGAACCCGTGTCCCCTGCATTGGCAGGCAGATTCTCAACCACTGCGCCACCAGGGAAGCCCCTCAAGCGGTTTTAAGGCAACATTTCTATGAAACTTTGCCACAGCAGTGAGTCTGTAGGCCATTTAAAAGCAGAAAATATGTGGGTTTTTTTTGAGATAGAAGACCAAGGTTTGGGTCTCAGCTCTGCAACTTACTAGCCAAAGACTCTGGGCAAATTATTTATTTATTTAATTTTTTGCTTGGTTGGTTCATTCTGATTTTTGTACCCTAAAACAAGGATGATAATATTATTGGCTCTATTCAAACTAGCACACAGGATTATTATGTATGACAAATAAAATGTTTTCATTGAAAATGCTTTGTAAGTACCTATACTCACTTAAAATATCTTTGTTTTTTTTGCCTTGTATCTGCCAAAGTTTTAGAACAATGGTAACCACTATAAACTCATAGAATTTAGATTAAAGTAATATTAGTTGGTGTTTTTAATACACTAACAAAAACACATGTAATTATAGCATACTCATTCTTAGTATTAGGGTTTATTTTCCTGGAGGGACACAAAGGAATGAATATTAGACACTATTAAAAATTCACTGAAGCATTCCTAATAACATGGTGTACTTCCATTAGAATTGCACTATGAAGTAGACATTCAAGTTCCTACTACTCTAATAGCATAGGCCCTTATTTGAACTGGTACTGGGAATCTAAATTCCTCTGACTGTCCAACAATTGGAGAAGTGAAAGTATAAATGGATTCATCTTTCCTCTGATGATTTAGTCACTTCCATGACCCTTTCTTCTGCATGATATAATTCTTTACATAAGAAATCACTATAGACTCATAAGTTTTTTACACGTTTGCAACTAGCATGTACAGAGAGTCAGATTAAAATCCTAGGTGAAGTTCTCAATGGAGTCCCAGCCTTTGATCATGCCACCAATGCTGTAGTTTTAAAAGTGTGACAGGCTGATTAGAGAGTTTTAAGATCTTGGTACCAGGCACAATACAGAGTTGACAGCTGCCTTGAAGTTGGCAACTTAGGCAGAATACTCACCTATGAGGTGCTGACAAAGAAGTAGAATGGTAAATAAAGAAGTTGAAAGTTAAATCAAGAAGAATAAAGGATATCTGGAATGCTGTCAAACATATTATGGACTTTATTAGGCACAGGACCTTGACCCAAATTAGGAAATAGTGAAAATTTAAGGCCTAGATTTAATAGAGGTCCCATATATAACTTCAAGTAGTTTTATAATTATTCTCCCCCCATATTTAATTTTAAATGTGGGCTTCTCGTGTCCCTTGCTCCCCAGTGATTGTCCACTGTAGCACTACCTTGATGGAGATCTACCTTGTCCAGTCGTCAAATACACCTGCTCAGTGTCTCCATTTCCCTGCAGGTCTACTAGGTGACTAGTTACCAGTTTTCAGACTCTACGTGGGCTATTGAATTAATGTGTCAGTACCACTCTTCCACCCTTTATATCATTTGCTCTTCAGTAGGATCTTCTTATTGCATGATAAAAATAAAATAACAATAATAATAATGATAATAGCTAATTTAATGGCACTTACTACATGGCAAGCATTAGTCTAAGTACTTTACACACATTTGCATTTAATGCTTATACCAACTCTATGAGTTATACACTATTTTTATATCTGTTTTACACATCATGGACCTGGAGGGTAGAGATGCCAAGTAGGTCATAAACTGAGAAGTGGTTTTGAAACACCTGTAACAGTTTAACTCCACCATCCCTACTCTGCACACCTAAGCTATCCTGCCTACACATGGCAGTGGGGGATAGATAGTGGATAATGGGAAACATTTGTGCACTGGAGTCAGAAATACCTATTCAAATCCTGACTCTGCCCCTTACTGGTGTGTGGCTTGTGTAAGATATTTAATTTCTCTGAATTTAATTTTCTAAAATGTATAATAGTTACAATGTACTTATATCAGGAGTTTATTGTGGAATTAAATAAATTAATGCACAGAAAGTACCTATCACCAAAGTATAAAGCATTCTTCACATTTGAATGTATGACTGAGTAGAAATGGGGAAGGTTTTTCTGTGCAGAGGGCTCTTGTGGAAGCACTCAGCTGCTCTTCCCAGCCTGTGGGAACAGCAGCATCGGAGGCGTCAGCCCAGGACTCACAGTCAGAATTGGGAGAAGGTCAAGGGCAATATGAATCCAAGAGGCAGAGGTGATAGTCACTGTACCTACAGACCAGAGGAGACCCAAATTACAGTGTCACGTGACTCTCCAATTGACATGCATTTGTGGGTAGCCAACTTTCAGAAGGAGATGATAAATGTATCAAGCTGAGGTTCACTAAAGGAGGCAATGTCCTAAAACACAAGTATATGTGATATACTTACTTCCCATGTATAAGTATAAAATTTACTCTTAAATAGAATATAGCAACTACTGTAAATGTTTTAAACTGTCTTTATATTTGACATCAGGTCGAAAGTGAATTTTAATTTTTGTACTTTCTCCATACGTTACTTAAAATACAAAATTTGAGTTCTGTTTCACCTTTGTGTAATTCTTTTTAACTCTACATGCTAACAGAAATATCTGTCAAGCAGCTCTTTTCATTTTTTTTCTTCTAATTTTGTAAATAGCAGGAAAGACATTACATGTCAAGAAATTCACATTAGCCAATGAGGTTATAAAGGCTGCATTCAGAGAAAACAGTAACTTCCCAAGTATTGATTACTGAGCTAATAATAATTAAAATATTTGTCTTTCAAAACCAAACTCTAATAGACAAAACGAGTTTGTTATTTTAAAGATTATTTGGAGAGAGTTAGCATTAAGAACATTTTGCACCTGATACATGTCATTAATAGTTTACATTAGGTTCCCCTATAAGGGAAGATACTATCCTACTTTATAAATAGGTCTTGTGGGAAAATTGCTTCTTCCTTGAGGTTAAACAATCTGATATACATTTTTAATGTAGGGATAGTTTAAGGCAATTTGAAAGCTAACCCATGTTAGGTTGTAATATGCCAAACCTCTAAAATAAAAAAGACTTCATCAGTCATGGTGTTCTAAAGATTCATTAAGTTTGGCCTCCATACTTTATGGAATATATAGAGAAGCTAGAAAATGTACTAAAAAGATGAAATAATATTTCTCAAGAGTTAAAAAGTAGACAATAGCTAAGTGGGATAAAATGACACAGAGGAGAGAATGTTTAGGTATTAATAAATCCTAATAAAGTTAAACATATGAAAATTATAAGAGGCAGGTGACAGTGATTACCAGGTACTTTCCTAATTCATTAAGGAGGGAAAAGGGAGTGGTTTGAAATTGCAGTAGGAGAGATTTAGGGTAGATATCAGAAAGAACCTCCTAACTATGAAGGCTGCTGATCACTGAATAAAGGATATATCACATTCTGAAAGAGCTCCTTGGAGACATTTAAGAATGAGATATAAACTGTTTCTCCAGGGGTGGTTTAAAAGCAGTCCCACCCAATCACAGTGACATTAAGATTGTATTCTGAAGTCTTTTTAGATCCACTAGTGAAAGCTGGTCTTCGTGTGTGTGTGTGTGCGTGTGCGTGTGCGTGTGTGTGTTTAAAGGTGAATAGATGTAACTCATGGTCACAAAATAAAGCAATGGATTCCACAGCACAGTGACAGAGTTTAGTGGCATAATAAAAGTCAGATACCTTGTGAAGATGCTGTTGATAAAAGATGGTCAGAAATCCTCAGTTTATGAAAACTAAGTATTGACTTTGAGGTTATTTTAAATAAAGCAGCGCATTGATAGAACCATCAGTTTTTATGAAAATCAGAAAAAACTCCCATCTTTGCCCTGCCTTGAGAATATTTTTAAAACAGCAACTTTGTAAATAAAACAGAAAATTAGAATAGTTCTTAAAATAAAAAGTCAGAGTGCAAAGTGTATCAGAGTTTAGCTCTTCCACTTCCCTTGCATCCAGATAAGGAAACGAAAGCTTAGGAAAGCTGAATGGATGGTTCAGAGTCACTTGCTCGTGGCAAAGACAGGGACAGAACCTTGCTGGCTGTGGCACACTGCCCAGACGCCTCCCCCACCTGCCCCACTTTTATGGGCTCATTCTGCCTGTCGACAGCTGGGAGTGTTGGTTGTTGAGACAAAGAGTCCGTTTCCTCTCCAGGAATTCCCTCCTTCTCTGGGCATTGTCCTCTGCCAAAGGGAAGCTGCCTTGCCCATGTCTATACCTCTCTCCAGGGACAGCCTGCATTCCATAACTGACTGTTGTTGGGCCTAGGGGAAATTCAAAGGACCGTCTCTCTGCCTCAATTCAGGACAATTCAGGACCCTTTGAAGGGGCCATTCAAGCTCCACCCCTGCCCCCCAAGAATCAGCTGAGGCCTTTAGTTCAATTGCATCACAGTTAGTTTCTCCATCTGTCCTGTCCTGTTTCCTCTACTTCACTTAGGAAAGACAACAGGAGTTTTCCAGAATACTTATGTTTCTTTCTGTGCTGTCACTACTATGGAAGAAGATAGAGGAGGGAAGCAGTTAGTTGAAGGGTTAAAATTGGAAGTGAAGTGGAAGAATGAATGGAGAAGGCAAAAAGAGGAAGTGAAATCAAACTACTTCCTGCTTCCTCCATCTCACGTTCCACTTGTACACAGAGACTGAGAGGAACGGATGGACCCGAACTTCTTCCTGAGAAGTTGAACTTCTGTCTTTGGTGTCCCCCATGTTATTTTCTTACCTCCTAACTCATTTCCTTTTCTCTACTCATCCTTCACATTTATGTAAACTAATGGATAATGTAAGCATATTCAATAGTTAGCTCTGAATTTTAAAATGAAGAGTTAGACTTTCTAGTTCTAAGATGATCAT
Organism: Balaenoptera ricei; assembly: GCF_028023285.1. NCBI lineage: Eukaryota > Metazoa > Chordata > Mammalia > Artiodactyla > Balaenopteridae > Balaenoptera > Balaenoptera ricei. The sequence continues at coordinate 76,205,555 of NC_082648.1, forward strand.
GACCTCAGCTTTGGTTCTAATCTACTCCTACTTTTGGTGAGATCCTATGAACACATCGTCTGTACTCACTGCCCCAGCGATACCCAGTGCATCTGTACTTCAGGGCTGACATCCTGATCACGGACCATCTTGGATATGATAGCAGCTGTGCTAGTGTCCAGAGAGGTATCCGCCAGCCACATGTGGCCATCTGCTTTTAATTAAAATTCATGTTGTTAATTAATAAGATGAAATTAATTAAAATAAAAAAACCAGTTCCTTAGTTGCACTAGCCACACTTCAAGGGCTCAATAGCCACATGTGGCTAGTATTCATCATATTGGACAGTTCCAATACAGAACATTTCCTTCACTGTAGAAAGTTCTGTTGGGCAGCTCTGTTAAATTAGAAGTCTTCAGAGTATGGTCCTGACCATATTTTGCCCTAAGTGGACAGAACTGATTTAGGGTGACACATTTGGAGTGAAGTTCTAGATTGAGCCAGGTTTTAGGCTGTACCAACTTCTTAAACAATTAAGCTTCAGTGATCAGTGTCAGAAAGTTTGGAGACATTTTCTGCATCCTAATCATATTGCCTTCAAAATGACTTTTGTCCCTTCTCTTTCCATTTTCATTGCCACCATTCTCAATAATCATGATAATGATGACAGTTAAAAGTTACTGAGTGCTTTCTATGTGCCAGGTGCCCTGTGCTTCTTAGATAGCATCTCATTTAATTCTCATGACAATTTCATGAGGCGGATAATATTATTATCTCCATTTTACAGATGAGAAAATTGAGTCAAAGTAATCAAGTGTCTTGCCCAAAGGCAAATAGCTGGTAAGTGAAAAAGACAGAATTTGAGCCAATATTTGTTTGACCCCAGAGCCAGTCAACTGTTTGATTACATTGCCTTTATCATCACAGACTTAGATGGCTGGAAGGCATCTGGCTCTTTACTGGTCCTTATTTTCTTCCACTTACAGTTAAGATTGGGTACTGCTGTCAGACTAATTTTTCTTAAATTTCACTTTCCTCCTTAAAAATTTTAACATCTCTATTTTGCTCTGCATCTACTTCATGACCTGGCCTTTTTAAAAATGAGTTTTATTGATTTAATTTTGTAATTTATAAAAGTGTATAATTTATTTCAAAATGCATAAGCCGATGACTTTTACTGTTCAGGATTTTTTTGATAAAAACATTCATTTTATTGTTATTCTTGTATATGATTGATTGTGGCCAGGCTTTTTCCATCCTCTATATATTTCTGCATACAACCAACTTGAACTGACTGCCCATTTTCTTTAAAGAGTGTTTTCTACTTCTAATCAGAACAGTCTCCTTAGATTTCAGGAATATGATTGTTTTCAGAGTACAGTCTGGGCTCCACATTTTTCCATTTAATCACATACTCCCTTGAATTGCCTACTGACATTTTGTATTTATTAATGGGTTTAATAAACACCTACTGGTTAACTGAAATCGTATGAAAATAAATTTAAAATTATGTTTCTAAATCCTAGTAACAAGAAAGGAGGCTAGAAATATTATTATCTAGGAAATATGAAGTGACCAGTCCTGTCTCAAATGAATGTTGAACATTTCAGTATCAAAATGCTAAGTACATCTTTTTTTTTTTTAACATCTTTATTGGAGTATAATTGCTTTACAATGGTGTGTTAGTTTCTCCTTTATAAAAAAGTGAATCAGCTATACATATACATATATCCCCATGTCTCCTCCCTCTTGTGTCTCCCTCCCACCCTCCCTATCCCACCCCTCTAGGTGGTCACAAAGCACCAAGCTGATCTCCCTGTGTTATGCAGCTACTTCCCTCTTCAGAACCATTTTTTTTTTTTAGATTGCATATATATGTGTTAGCATGTGGTATTTGTTTTTCTCTTTCTGACTTACTTCACTCTGTATGACAGTCTCTAGGTCCATCCACCTCACTGCAAATAACTCAATATCATTTCTTTTTATGGCTGAGTAATATTCCATTGTATATATGTGCCACATCTTCTTTATCCATTCATCTGTTGATGGACACTTAGGTTGCTTCCATGTCCTGGCTATTGTAAATAGAGCTGCAATGAACATTGTGGTACATGACTCTTTTTGAATTATGGTTTTCTCAGGGTATATGCCCAGTAGTGGGATTGCTGGGTCATATGGTAGTTCTATTTTTAGTTTTTTAAGGAAACTCCATACTGTTCTCCATAGTGGCTGTATCAATTTACATTCCCACCAACAGTGCAAGAGAGTTCCCTTTACTCCACACCCTCTCCAGCACTTATTGTTTGTAGATTTTTTGATGATGGCCATTCTGACTGGTGTGAGGTGATACGTCATTGTAGTTTTGATTTTCATTTCTCTAATGATTAGTGATGTTGAGCATCCTTTCATGTGTTTGTTGGCCATGTGTTTGTATATCTTCTTTGGAGAAATGTCTGTTTAGGTCTTCTGACCATTTTTGGATTGGGTTGTTTGTTTTTTTGATATTGAGCTGCATGAGCTGCTTGTAAATTTTGGAGTACATCTCTTGAGAAGAATTGTGAGATAACCTACATGTACCATGACATGAACTGCTTTTAGTGCTCAACCCATCTTTATAGCTCTAGCTGAAAGTAACCAATTGTTGGCAAATAATACTTTCAATGGTATAAGTCTTGGAAGAAATTACATCAAAATCAGTCGAAATACAACTAAACTTTGGCTTCTTTGTGGAAGTTCTGGAAAATGCATTAATTCCTCAAGAATGTCAGCCTTAAATATAGTTAATGGAAGTGTGGGTTTACATGTGGGTGGGGAGGGAGGAGCGATGCGAGAGAAAAAAAATGCTGAGTTGCCTTTCAGAAAAAAAATTGTCTGTTGGAAGAACACTGAGTTCGGTTTGGAGTAAAACAATTTGGGGATTTGAGTCCATTCTTTGTTGCTTACTGTGTGCGCTTTGCTAGTCTCCTATCCTCTTTGATCTTCATTATTCTTATCTGTAAAATGTGGATAATGATAACGGTGGGAGGAAAATTAATGAACCACCCCCCTGCCCTGAAGATGTCCATGTCTTAATCCCTGGAACTTGTGAATGTGTTATGTTACATGATAAAAGGGGCTTTGCAGATGTGATTAAAGATATGCACCCTGAGATGGGGAGTTATCCTGGAGTATTCAAGTGGGCCCAATCTGGTCACAGAGACACTTAAAACTGGGAAACTTTTCCTGGCTGAAATCAGAAACATGTCATGAAAAATGAGGCAGGAGAGATGTGAAAAATGAATGGGATTCACCCTAATGTTGTTGGCTTTGACAGAGGGAAGAGGCCATGAGCTGAGGAATGGGGCAGACTCTAGGAGCTGGAATGGCTCTCACTTGACAGCCAGCAAGGAAATGGGCACCTTAGTCCTGCAACTGCAAGGAGCTAAATTCTGTCCACAACCTGAACAAGCAAGGAAAACAATTGTCCCCTAAAGCCCCCAGAAGGAAACACAGCTCTGCTGACACCTTAATTTTAGCCTGATGAGACCCTTGTTGGAATTCTGACCTGCAGAAGCGTAAAATAATAAATTTGTGTTGTTTAATTCAGTAAATTTGTGGCAATGTGTTATGCAGCAATAAAAAACTAATACAATAACACTATCAATCTACCTCACAGGGTTGTTGTGTGAAAATGTCTATAAAAATGCGTCGGAAATTGTAAAGCAGCATACACAAGCTAATTGGTATCATTGATGTTCTCAGCATTATCAGGCTCTATCCTACTCTTGAATTGCCAGCTATTAAAATGCCAGTCTTAGAAAATAATAGCTACCATTTTTCTGAGCATCTATTCTGTGCAAGATATTGAACATACGCAATATAACTTCATCTGTACCATGATTACGTGAGCTAGAAAGCATTATGCCATTTTACATATGTGGGACCTGACCAGAGATTTAACCCTATTGGATTTTATCAGATTTATAATGTCTTTTAAACACTTTTTAAAATTTAAAATATATTTAAATTATTTAAAAAATTGAATTATAATTGGCATATAACATTATGTTAGTTTCAGGTAAGATTTATATTGTTAAGGGTTTATCTGCCTTTAGGCAACAGGGTGGGAAAAGTTTAGAAATGTAGTTCCAAAGTACAAGGAGAAAATTGTTGTAAGTTTTTCTTTGCTCCTTTTTGATCACTAAAGAAGAAAATTAAAATAGAACTTACCAGAAAGAGATGCAGCACTTGAAGTGATTAAATATAAGCCATTATCCAGAGTGTGTCTGCCTTTAGATCTTGGTTGGAAGATCCCTCCTGCTGAACTGTGGGCTCTGATCAGACAGGTCCCAGGGAGGTGTCTACTATGTGCACACTCTGTGTGATGAGAAAAATGAAAGAAGATGCTCAGTTTGAAAATGAGGCTTAAGGTACAATGCTTTGAATCCTGAAATCCCAAACATATCTCTGCGGAAGGAAATATTCTTTGAAAAATTAATTGAAGATGTTCAGCCCCACACTTGGAGATATTCTTCCAAACAGCTGCAGACTTCAGTGATGCTCTTTCCTGTGGTCAGAACAAAACTTTGTTTTTGGCAGAGAGAGAATGCTGGAAATGGCAAGTCATAGGAAGATAAGCAAATAGGGAAGATAAGCAAATACCCTGGATTACTTAATGATTTTGATGCTTTTTCCCACATTTAAAGGCATGTGTTCTTGCGATTCTAGTTGTTATTTGAGTTTCTGCACCCTTGTTCTTCAACCCACATTCTGATAAAAGGTGTTTGTCGAAGTTTGGAGATGTAGACTGTAGCCTTGGGGAAAAAAGTCTTATTTTGTTTTTTAACATCTTTATTGGAGTATAACTGCTTTACAATGGTGTGTTAGTTTCTGCTTTATAACAAAGTGAATCAGCTATACATATACATATATCACCATATCTCTTCCCTCTTGCGTCTCCCTCCCTCCCACCCTCCCTATCCCACCCCTCTAGGTGGTCACAAACCACCGAGCTGATCTCCCTGTGCTATGTGGCTGCTTCCCACTAGCTATCTATTTTATGTTTGGTAGTGTATATATGTCCATGCCACTCTCTCACTTTGTCACAGCTTACTCTTCCCCCTCCCCATATCCTCAAGTCCATTCTCTAGTAGGTCTGTGTCTTTATTCCCGTCTTACCCCTAGGTTCTTCATGACCTTTTTTTTTTTCTTATATTCCATATATATGTGTTAGCATACGGTATTTGTTTTTCTCTTTCTGACTTACTTCACTCTGTATGACAGACTCTAGGTCCATCCACCTCACTACAAATATCTCAATTTCGTTTCTTTTTATGGCTGAGTAATATTCCATTGTATATATGTGCCACATCTTCTTTATCCATTCATCTGTCGATGGACACCTAGGTTGCTTCCATGTCCTGGCTATTGTAAATAGAGCTGCAATGAACATTGTGGTACATGACTCTTGACTGGAAAAAGTTAAAGAAAACACACCCATACACTCATGACATTTAGTTTTAGGGCCAGTCCTATGGAAAGCTGTGAAGTAGGGAGATTTTCTTTTTCCTAAAACTTTGCACTTCCCTATTTTCTGTGCTTTCTTCCATTTCAAAATCTTCCACTTCCAGATCCAAAAATACTCTTATGTTATCCTCATCCTTCACAGTATTTAATAAACTGATTTACCCTTCTGTATTATTGACATACCTTAAGGGTAGTTGCATTTTAATGGAGACCTTGGTAGGTGTGGTTATTTCAAAGGAAAGGATATTTAATGGTAACACTGCAGGATCTATGGGTTCTTGAAGCATCTCAAAACAACATTAATTAGTAACCAGTTGCCTATTTCACCTCAATATCATTCCCTTCTCAGCCCAGTAGCTGAGTGTGGGTGCAGCTAATCTTCTTGGCACTAGTTGCTGGTTGTTCAATAGAATCCACCATTATTTAGGTATTTTAGTTATAACCAACATCTAACTAGGACTCTGAGTAATAAAAACAGATATAACTCATAGTAATCAAGCATTAAATCCATATTAACAATTAGTCCCAGAAAACTTACACTACTATGAGAAATACAGCAGAAAAGCTATATCCTTAAGTCTCTATTTCCTGCAAAGTGTGGGTTATACCTACCCATCAATCTGACCCAGATTAAAGGCTGATGCTAATGGTAAGTGTTCAGTACACGCTTGTTGAATAGGCCATGCCTTAAACAACTGGGCTTTGTGCCCTGGAATAGGACACATAGGACGGTCAGAGAAATGGGGTTAATTTCTCATATTGGTGACTATTTGAGATTGATGGAAGCCTATAAGACATATGATTTTCTTTCTCAACTTTGTGCCAAACAAAGTGTTTTACATGAGAGTAGAAGGGTTTGGAATGCTCTCTCTTACAACTTGCTTCCCCAATCAGTTGCAGGGAACCACTCTGTCACAGGTCTGAGTTACTTTTGCATTCTAAATGTCCTTCTGATGCTTTGAAAGGGTCCTAATCAGCTCTGTATCCCAGGGAAGACTGGAGAAGAGGAACTGATTTGCCAGGGGCATTCTTTCACCCCTTACTGGGTAAATCCACAATTGCTTGCTTTTCCTGGGGAAAGAATTAAACTCTTATTACTATTGATGATGTGGATATTTAGGATCTTGTTTTGAATCTACTAATATTTGACTGTGTCAATTCTCTAGAAAAATAACAAATTATAGAAATAGATATTTGAATTTTATCCAGGGCACATTTAATATATCATTCAGACAACTTAGCAGTTCACGCTAAGAGTACCAAAATGATGACATCTGCACTATGCGGTGGTCAAAACCATACGCCTTATGTTCACTGTAAACCCCTCCCACATAATTCATCACTTAAATCTGATCCATTTTACCTCCTACATAGTTCTTGTATATGTCCCTTCCTCTTTAGTCCCACTGCTATTGCACCAGTTCAAGTTCTCCTCACTTTTATCTTTATTTTGACATAATTTTCTACTTAAAGAAAAATTGCAAAAATAGTAAAAGAACTTTTATATACACTTCACCCAAATTCCCCAAATGTTAATGTTTTATAATATTTTCTTTCTTTTCTTCTTCTCTATGCATTTTTTCCCTGAACTGTTTGAAAGTAGACATGAGGCATCTTTACCCCCCAATACCTCATTATGTATTTTTTAAAAACAAGGGCTTTTTATTACATAACTGCAGTACAAGAATCAAAATCAGGAAATTAACATCTATATAACACTATTATCTAATTTACAGACCTAATTCAGATTTCACAGTTTGTCCTGTAATGTCCTGGCATCAGGAGGAAACACTGTGTCGTGTGCTGCATTCAGCTCTCATGTCTCTATAGTCTCCTTTCACCAGGAACAATTGTTCAGTCTTTCTTTGCCTTTCACGACACTGACATTTTTGAAGTGGATGGGCTAATTATTTTGTACACTGTCCCTCAGTCTGGGTTTGTCTGATGATTCTTCATGATCAGACTCAAGTATGGATTTCTTCTCAGGGAATCATATAGGGAAACACGAGATATCAGTTTGACCCATTCCTGGTGATGCCAACTTGATCGTCTAGTCAAGGTGGAGTCTGCTAGTTTCTTTTATGTAAAGTTACTATTTTTCCTTTGTTATGGGTAAGTATCTCATGGGAAGAACCTCATCCTTTTTCACCGGATTACACTATAGCCTGTGCTGGATCACTTTTATTAGCTTTGTCGTGTCCCCATCCTTCTTTGTGGCCTACAACATTGACCTGTGTAGACTGAGTTAACCTGGTCCTCTGGCTTCTGGGTGGGTTTGGTCAGTGGGGAGTCCTGCAGGAGATCTGAAGAGGGTAGAGAGTGAGTCCAGAGATACATCCCCTGGGTTTTTTCTCCATAGGTTCCCCCCTCCTTTTCTCCCAAGACAGATGATGTTCCTCATTTGAAGGCTGGGGCATTTCTCAGCCTGCAGTTCTGGGTTTTATAACTGCCCCCTTCCCTTGTTGTCCCGAGTCTAGGGGTGGAGCACATCCCTTGCAGTTTCTCTACATTTCCTACATTCTTTCCACACCTTTGTAGACTCTCCTTACATTTCCCAATTTGAACTTGTCATCCATTTCTTGCAAGGACCGTTAACAGTCTCCGATGGCATTGGGACTTTCTTTCTTTCCCATTTTCTCAGTTGCAGATACTCTGGTCTTCACCAGTCTCATTTCGGACTTGTTCTTATGTCGGTCCTGACGCAGGCAGCAGGTACATTCGATGCCAAAGGCATCAGTGAGGTAGATCGAGGCTGAGCTTTTCTGCTCTGGAGCCAGTCCTCCAGCATGCCTGGGGGCTTTCCCTCACTCCCACATCTCTGGCATAACATGTGCCAGCAGACTTCTGCCTTGGTTTGCTGCTTAGCAGCTGACTTCCTATGTGGGTGGAGTCCTCCTCTGACCCAGTTTCTTTTTTTGATGAGGGCTCTAATATACTGCTTCACTCTGTTGGCCCCTTTCTCTGGATGCTGAGCCCTCCCCAGACTCCCACACATTTTGGGGGATCCTGTTTGTGTCACCATTTTTCTGTTTGCCCTGCTAGACTCCTTTCCACCCTTTTCCACCTTGTTTTCTCCCTCCCTTCTCCATACTGATCCATATGAACCTACCAACCCTTGCCTTCTGGCTCCAGCTGGGTTTGGCCAACGGGGGAGCCCTGGCAGGAGATTCCAGGGAGTGGCTTGAGTGAGATCAGAGTATTTATATTTCTAGCTTCTTCCCTCTGGGGTTACCTTGAGCTGCCCACCTCCTTCCACAGAAGGTCAGAGCTCTGCTCCAGGTGGTCCTCTGCTTCCAGATTCTAGGAATTGCCTTCACTCCTCACCCCTTCTAGCTAGGGATGGTTACAGCCTAGCTAGGTATTGGGGCATTGTATTTTCCCTTGTGATTTCATCCTACAACTTTAGAAATAGTCCCTTAATTGAACTTTCTTGAATTTTCCTAACCTGAGTCTGATGGATGCTTCCTTCTAGGACCCTGACTGATACAGGTTCTGTGGTGACAACCGCATCTGTCTTGGCAGATCACCTGCTGCCTGAAACCTCATTTTGCCAAACTGTATTTTCTCAGGGGATCTCAGATACTGAAGACTGCTGCAACCAAGCTGGAGGATCACTGTGCCCTTTCGGACTGGTCATTTGACAGTAGACTACCTCCTTGGGCACCAGCCCTATAGCTGGGTCAGTTTCTCCCAGCTTTGTCCCTGCCCAGTCCTGGCCTCATTTCCCTCGTTACTTAGGCCGTTGAAGTATTAGCATGCCTTGTAGCAGAAGCAACACCTGCCCAGGTGAAAATAGGAGTCTCCTTGTCTGCAAGCTACATGAGACAGACTTTTAGTCTGGACCTGCACCTTATGATGATGGATGGACCCCAGAAAAGTAGGCTTCCAATCCTGTTCTCCTATGGATGCAAAGAAGTAGCTAAAATATTTATATATGAACCACCAGGGACATGCTTATCAATATGATTGCATAATGTAGTTTGCTCATTTAAATTTGTAGTTATTTTAGATATTGAAAAATGAGTATAAATTGGCTTCATTCTACAAGAATTTACTGTCAAGCAAATCCTGTACCTACTTGATAAACCTATAAATCTCTCCATTTATGGAGATAATTGAAAGTGTTTTAAAAATTGAGCCAGTAGATTACTAGTCGTGTTTTAGTATTTTTCAGCATACTGTTTTTAGGATAAGAAAAATTTCACCGTAACCCAGAAATGCATCTTTTTATCTTAAATTGTGCCACGTATCAAGGATAATTTGTAGCAAAATGTCCTAAATTACAATATGTTACTTTGAAGCATTTCTGGTTCAGACTGCATCATGAAATCATTATATTTAGAGTTTTCTAGTAAGTTATTTTAATAGTATATTAATTTGTTTGTTGGTCTTGTGGAAACTTTATACCTTTTAATGGGATATTACCTACTGTAACATTTTGGAATTGCTATTTTGTACTCAGTTTTGAGTTGGTAGGTTCATCATTTGACAGGCTTTGCTATTTGTCTTATGCTACATGATTAATGGTCTCAGTCGAGTTCCTTATGGGCTTGTGTTTATTTCTGATGAGGTTGGCATTAGTAGGTCTTCTCAGCAAAGACGCCAAGGACTGACCTGGAACAGACTCTAAATTAATTCTCAGCTTTGAAGATGTTCCTTCTAGGTCAGGATTGAGGCCAGCTAGTAGCACAACACACTGGAGCAGAATTGTCGCTGCTGTGTTTCTTCTATTCCATGAATGGGGGGAGGGGCATCAAAACTAGTCAATGATGTTGAATAAATTCATTAGTTAGAAGGCAAGCAATCCTAGATAGGGTCTCACTTGAAATGTTTTAAGGCCTAATCCACTTACAGTAAAGATAGATATAGGAGGAATTTTCAGTAAATTTCATAAGCAGTTGTGTGAAATCCTGATAATAGCCAGTGCTTTAATATTGAGAGATTAGCTGTTTCGTCCCCCATCCCCAAATTTATTGAGTAATTGTCAAATATAATTGTATATATTTAGTGTACAACATGATGATTTGATACACGTATACATTGCAGAATGATTACCAACATCAATATAATGAACATGTCCATCACCTCATGTAGTTAATCTTTTTTTTGTGTGGTGAGAAAGGTGAAGATCTACTCTCAGCAACTTCCAAGTATACAATACCACATTATTAACTGTAGTCACCATGTTGTACATTAGATTTTTAGAACTTATTCTACCTATAACAGAAAGTTTGTATCCTCTGACCTACATCTTTTTTGTCTATGCCGTCTATTTGACCTTTCTTTTCTATTTGTGCAGTTACCAAAAAATAAGCAGGAAGAAGAAAAAAAAATTTAGGAAAAGAAGAGCCCAAACTAAATTGATAAAATTAGGTTTTAGTATTACCAGTTACATTATATTAGATATACTAATTTCACCCCAGTTAATTCAAGAGCTGTCTGCATCCCTTTGCCATTTGAAATAGAAGCATAGAATACTAGTTCTTGGAGGGACTCTAGAAATGATTGGTTCAACTCTTGATTTATCAATTAGGAAAGTGCTTGGACATGTCACAGCTAGGTCTCAGTTTGCTAATAATATTATCCTATTTTTTTTTAAATGGCTGTGATAAAATGATATAATAATTTTGCTTGCAGATGTTTTTTTAAATTGTTGGGAAGGGTAGTCTAAAATTTTATTAATTGTTGTTTTACTTGAACAAGCTCATGGTAATGAAGCAGAGGATAATTGTACAACTATCAGAAGCTTAAAAGAGGTAGAGTTAATTAACACATAGGATTTCCTACCCCTGCTCCCTGGATTTTATTAAAATTTCTGCTTCTCCACTGCTTGACCTCTTATAGACTTGGTCTAGTCTATTGCTAGCCCTCGACCTAGGAATCTATGCTATTTAACTTTGTTGTGTTATACAATATAGAAGGTGAGTGGAAAAATAAAAAGGAGCCTCATGGTAAATGAGATTTGGACTCCCCCAGACATCTTTATCTAGCAGTGCAAACCAACCTGCTAATGGAAACACCCAAAGTCCCGTGCCCATATCTTAGCTTCCAGATATACCATGGCTGTGAAGTGGCAGAGGTCGGGAAAAGTACCAGTTAATTTATGGAAACCTTTCTTGCTATTTTGATATCTGAAAACTGAAAGCTGAAATTTTAACCACTGGTAATGAGACTGCTGTCATGATGCTAATGTTCAAGCAGGTTCCATTCTATCAGTCATGTTCTCATAGAGCTATACCCCTTCATCCCCTGAAGACCAGACAAACATAAGATGATGCTATCACTTTCTGGAAAATAACTTCTCCCAGATTGAATACTTAGGTGACAAAGTGATGATATATTCATTCATGGACAAGGTACCCTAGTAGGCCCTTTTGATAACTGAATTGAGAAACTACATTACTACTCTAATTTGGTTGCTCCTTAAGTAGGTTAATAGTTTACCTTAAGGTTAAAATCAGTTTAAGTAAACATGAGAAAAGTTGCTGAAATGCCTCCCCACTCCTAACAGTGACTTAAACTTACTAAGGTAGCTGAGCCCCAGGTGTTTGCACCCTGCCTCATTTTTCTTATCAACCAGCCTACAGGCTTTAAACACATGACAGCTGAAACACTGTAATATTGAGGTCAGAGGAAAACTGGTCCCCAGCTAAAGCTGAGTATCACTGGCCGGCTGCTGACACCATCCTGAGGCACCAACTGACTGACCTCAGCTTTACAAAACACTGAATAATTTTCAGGCCTAAGGACAGGCCACATGGTTTGGGCTTTTGAAATTGATGTTTTTATGTCAAAATTAGCTTTGGGATATATACGAACTGCCATAACTAATTGTCTTAGTTTCTGAAAATGTGGCTTTAAAGCAGGGGAATATCAATTACTAGTTAAGTAAAATTATATCACAAATGCCTTGCATTTACAAAATGCTTTCACATGCACTGTCTTCTCTGATTCTCCTAACAATCCAGCGGGGCAGGCCAGAAGATATTTTTATTCTATTTTACAGATAAAAAAACGGAGAGTTATAAAGGCTGAGCGATTTTCCCAGGGACACTACAGAACTGACATCTGATCTTCTGGCTCCTACTCCAGTGCCTTTCCATTGTGCTACATGGGCTGCCTGAGAGACACAGACCTGCATTCAGCCAGCCAGCTGATCAGCTAAAATGGACTGACCATGTACTAGTAATTGTATCCAAGGTATATATAGTTTTTTTCTTTGTAAATCTAAAATGACTAGGTAAATAATTTCACTTATTTGGTATTTATGTTGATTAAAGAGTATGCAATACAGCAAATTCATAAATTATCTCAAAAAATTTGGATAAGAAATCACATTCCATATGTACAGAGGCAATAATTTAAAAGTATCTTTGGTGGGATTTTCACTTTGGTTTCCCTGAAAGTCTATACTCAATATCGTGTGGTCCAGGTTTCTGCATTTATACAAAAAAAGTTTCCATTTAGTGTTCAGAAAGGCAATCCATTTTTGGGGCCCATAGAGTCAAGGAAAGGGAAACATGAACAAACCTAGAAAGATTAAAATCAACTAATTATTATCTAATCCTATATCATAGAAAAGAAGGAAGAGAAAGGAAGGAAGGAAGGGAAAGAAACTGGACAAATAGTAAAAGTCTGAAATAAAATGTTTTGTCAAATATTATTCTGTAATTTTACATGTCTGCTAATATACAGACATTTTAACTCTGCTATTCCTAGACATCTGAGGCATATTCTAGCTCTGTCTTCTGTGGTTTCTATATTCTGGTGCATTTTTGCTCCCTGAAAGCTTCCCTTTTCTTTTCCATAAACGTGGTTTCACATCTAGTATGGCATTTGCTTTACCCGTGCTTCACTCATCCTACCAGACATTCCACAATATTTATGAATAATCTTAATCTTACTCTGTCCTCTTGCTTCCTCCGACAAAAACTCTAACTTCAAAGATCAGAGAGCAGAGTATCAGAGCTGAAAAAGTAAGCACAGACATCCCCTGATTCAGGCGGGTCCAATTAATATATAACTTTCATGCCTATGTCACCAAGATATGAATACTGGAGAATGAACACCCTAAAAATGGCAGATCTTCTGAGGATCATACCCATCCCCACTTCTTTTTTGTGGTCATACCTTTTTGGTGTTCTTAGGAAACTTAAAGAACCACAGAGATCATTTAGCAGGAAGAATCTTAGGAGATTTTACTTAGCACATGGTGTTTACTACACAATGGAGTCAGACACTAACCTAGATTAAGCCTGATTCTAAGGCAAATTTTTATATAGATTTTGAATTTATGCTTCCACTGTAGCCAAAGAAGATGTGTGATTGGCACCTCCGACTAAAACTCTGCATGTGGAGATCTGCTGGTATTACTACCACAGTTCAGGGATATTATCAATTAAGTAGATTTTTGTGGGATGCTACAAGGACCTGACCATCAGGTAAAACACTGATACATCACAAAAAGGCAACATTGGCAGCTTCTCATGGACCGCATGCTGACAGAAGCACAGAGACTAAACTGTCGAGGGGGTGAAACACTGTGTGGTAGCGGTCTGGAATTTAAGTCAAAGGAAAATCAGAGGGGAAGGAAGTAGAGATGAACATTATGCCTGAATCTTAAATTTCAGAACGAGACAGGGGCTGGGGCAAACTCACTTGGATTCCAGGCCCAGTTACGGAGTGTTCAAGAAAAATGTGTCTTTTCATGCAAGCAACCTAAGTGTCCACCAACAGAGGGAATGGATAAAGAAGATGTATGTATCTGTACACACACACACTGGAATATTACTCAGCCATAAAAAGGAATGAAATAATGCCATTTGCAGCAACATGGATGGACCCAGAGGTTATCATACTAAGTGAAGTAAGTTGAAGTAAGTCAGACAGAGAAGGACAAATATTATATGATATCACTTATATGTGGAATCTAAAAAATAATAACAAACGAATTTATTTACAAAACAGAAACAGGCTCAGATACAGAGAACAAACTTATGGTTACCAAAGGGGAAAGGGGGGTGGGGATAAATTAGGAGTATAGGATTAACAGATACACACTACTGTATAAAAAGTAGATAAACCACAAGGGTTTATTATATAGCACAGGGAACTATATTCAGTATCTTGTAATAACCTATAATGGAAAAGAATCTGAAAAAAAAAACTGAATCACTTTGCTGTACACCAGAAACTAACACAACATTGTAAATCAACTATACTTCAATTAAAATAAAATAAAACAAAATAAAGTAAGGGATAGATCTGACTTGGGGGAAATAGAGAAGCTAGTAAAGGGATACAAACTTGCAGTTATAATATGAATAAGATCTGAGGATCTAATGTGTAACATGGTGAATATACATTGAATTATGCAATTAAAATTTGCTAAGAGAGTAGAACTTAAATGTTCTCACCAAAAAATAAAATAATTGATAAAAGATTGTATCTTTTGGCCATACTTTCAGAAATAACACGACAGGAATTCCAATCAATTGGGTGGAGCACTTTGGAGGATACTATGCTTGATTAAAACTCTTCCTCTATTTATTTGCTTGTTTGTTTATTTAATTTTTGTAGCTGTAGATCATAGGATTCTTGGCTTACTTACAGGAACATGGAAACTCTGTTTAGAATGAGACTTTGTTAGCCACATGACATTCATCATGTCACGGGAGCCAGATAAGGCCCTAGTTCAAGCTAACATAAAACTTTTACAAGTATTTTAAAGGTCTGATATTGTACTCTTCTCCAACCTTCTAAGTCTACCTCTCCCCTGCTTATCAGGGTAGCCCATTTAACAAGGGGAACAATTTTGTCCAAGAGCTTTGAATTATTCTTTGTTATTTACAGACTCTCAATGTCATGGGATCCTGAATTATTGGAAGTTTATGTATTGATTTCATCAGAGACAGCTGGAGATAGCAGAAATGTTCAAAAGTGACTAGTTGGGGCAACAGAAACAATCAAAGGAACACAATAAAAGTTACTATCTGTCCATTCTTGGTTCCCTGTCTTGGTGTCACAGAAAACTCCTAGCAGAGAATTGGAGGAGCGCAGTAGGTTCTATACCCCTTTTGAATATTAGAAGTTCAATCTCTGTAAACTCAGATGTATGAAACCTTAATTTAGCAATATCACTCAATACTGAGAAGGTCTTAAATCAATATATGGGTAGTGGGTCCTGGGCAACTGCTCTGGATTTTAGCCTCAAAATTTGTGGGTTCAACTCAAGACTCATCTGTTGGTTTGTAGGCAATCATATATGTAATTGCATAGAAATGTATAGTTTTGGAATTGGTAAAGTTACAGACATTGCCTAGAAGCTGATGAGAATTCACTTTTCTACAATTACTGAAGTGCATTTGTTGTGGCAGAAAGCAAGAATGTCTGATGGGCCCTGCGAGTCTAAGGAACCCTGCTTGTATCTCACCTCTCAGGGTTATCTGTGTGACCTCTCTGGTTCCTGTCAAGTAAGGAGGTGTATCACTGTTTCCCAGTTTGTTTGTTTTTTTGACTCGATCACCTTTCAATGAAATAAATAATCTATCCAAGGCCCCTAGGAGTTAAAAATAATTATTATTATCTGTGTGAAATATAAGTGGTTTGAAAGGCAAGTAAAATTTTCAAATCAGTATGTCTTCAAAGATTACTATACATATTTTTATTCTTTTTCTTAATATTATTTTATATACATTGAGCATTAGTCACTATATATTTAAATATATCATTCAGCTTTAGAAAATATTTAATTTTCTTTTTCTTTTTTAAATTGAGGTATAACTGACATACATTATATTAGTTTCAGGTGTACAACATCATGATTTGATATTTGTATATATTGCAAAGTGATCACCACAACAAGAGTAGCTAACATCCATAACCATACATAGTTAACAGAATGTTTTTTCTTGTGATGTGAATTTTTAAGATCAATTCTCTCAGCAACTTTCAAATGTGCAATACAGTATTATTAACTATAGTTGCCATGCTATACATTACATCCCTATGAGTTATTAGAAAAAGCTTAATTTTCTTTAATTTTCCTGAATTTTATTTTATGAGAAAAAGCATAATTTGTTGATGAATCAATTAAAAATAATATTACATCATGTTTCTTTTGGGATTAAATATGTATTAAAATATATACTAAAATTTAACTGCCTATTATGCATCAAACCTTGAAAAGCCACTTTTGTAGCTATACTTAGAATTTTAACATTTAAAACAATTTTGCTTTAAAAAGGAGCTAGCTTATTTTCATATTTTTGTCTTTTGTTTCTAAATGGTAAGATAAAAGAGAAGACTTCAAGCTGCTATTCCCAAACACTTATCCACAAATAACACATTGAGAGTTTAGAAGGTTTTTATTCCTAACAAATTATAAGTAAAATTGGATAAAATCTTATTATATTTTCCCTATTCAACAATGATTTTTAAAGTACTAGACATGCATTGATATACTGTATAAAAATTTTTTGAATTTATGAATTCAGTGTTGATCATCTTGAAGGAAATGTTCAGAATTGCCATTTTTATGCTTCTTATCAGGATTGTATGTTGCAAACCATAGAACCTATTCTTGAAAACTCAAGCAAAAAGTGAATTGACTGGAAGGCCATAGGTGACTCACACACCAAAGGAAGCTGAAGGGCCACGTTAGAAACAGCAAGAACCTGGAAAGCTCTTGGGTTTTGTGAGCAGTAGGTAATTGAATAGTCCTCTTAAAGTGTCATCACAGAGATGAATCAGCTCTGTCATTCTTTCCTGTCCCAGGAAAAGGAATTGGGTTGGCCTGCTCTGGGTCACATGCTCACTGTGTGGCTATGGGAGAGAGGGACATCTTGACTGACAGTTCCACTTATATGGTACCACCAGGAAAAAGGTGCTGATGCTTTCCCGTAAGAAAATTGTGGCAGTGTCATCAGAAGGTGCTGGGTGAACATGAAAAACACACGTCAATATGTATGTCTTTCTGTCTCCAAGCAGTGGTCCCTTATAGGTGTTAAATTATACAATATATAACTAAGAATAAAAATTATTTTAAGCTGAAGAGCAAATAAAACACTAAACTAGTAGAATTAACCTGGATAAGTAAACTGACTAAATGATTGTCTTGAGAATATCCCTCTGATCTCCACTGGCTGCCATGAATGGTCATTTGATAAATTCTTGGAGGCTCTAAGATGCATCTAATTTGAAGGAAAACATCTGAACAATTATTTTACTTATCAGTTTTAAAACACTTCCCCTCCCCTATGCGTAGCAGAAATTTGCTGTTTTAGGATTCTTGGTATTCATTGCACTTTCCTGTAGCAATAATACCTTAGTTTTCCATTTGTCTCATGAGTAAACAACTTCATCCTTAGCTCTAGTAATGGGCCCTGACTGACTGAAGCCCAGTTCATTCTCTTGACCACAAGGATTAGGTCCCATAAACCAACCTGGGCTAAAGAAAAACCAGAATATATTTTCCAGGGATTTCTGGAAAAAGAGAATCCTTGTTTTTCTTCAGTATTTATCTGGAGAGACACATTCTCTTTCTCTGGATGATATGGGATGCAGACGTGAGGCCTGATACTGCTGCAGCCATTTTGCTACAATGAGGAATATCAAGTTTGAAGTCAAAGTTGATATAAGGAAGAGAGTAAAACCAAGAGAATTGTAGAGAAATGGAGTTGAGGCAAACTCCAACAGAAACTGTCATTAGTTGTGGACCGAAAATGAGGGAGCCTAAAATGTATTTGATCATTTATGCTAGTTGGAGTTGGAGTTACTGTTATTTTCACGTGAAACAATTTAAACTGCTACATTGCCAGAAAACTTCTGTAAGCCCTCAGGTCCATGAATTACTGGTTGCAAAATCCTGGATTACATGATATCTAAAATCATCTCTAGCAAAGATTTTGTGCCATTAGTGTAATTGAAGACAAGTGGAGAAATCTATGTTAGTTAATTGGACATGCATTCTGCAATGGACCTCAGTCTTATCGTTGAAGCACATTTACTATCTAGTTAGCTATTTTTAATTCAGAAAGAAGAAATTTCATAATACATTTTTCTTTTTGTGTTCTGTGTGATTGAATAATTGTGGCTCTTACAACTTTTTCTTTTAATGCATCATCTTTCTGCAGTTTCAAATTTTATTAATAATCTCATTTTCAGTCTTCTGTTGGGCAACAGGAAATTCCAAAGCATGGTAGGTATTAAATAATTGCATGTTTAATTAAAGTTATGATTTTATAGATAGTTTATTCCTAAACCAGTGGTTCTTAAACTTGGCTGCACATCAGAGTCACCTGGGTAGTTTTAAAATAGTGGTTCTTAAAGTTCAGTGTACATCAAATCACCTGGTAGGCTTGTTAAAACACAGATTTCTTGTGCCAACCTCAAGAAGTTTCTGATTCAGTAGTTCTAGGGTTGGGGGGACCCACATTTTGCATTTTTAACTAGTTCTTAGGTAATACTGATGCCGCTGGTCTGGGGACCACTACTCTAAAAATTATTCATCTTAGGCTATTTAAATCAGAATCTCCTTGGTGGGGGTGATTTTTAAGACTCCCCATACTATTCTGATGGATAACCAGGTTGACAACCATTGTGCCAAACAGAGGAGGATGGATGGCTTTTGTCTCCTAATTAAGCACTTACAGAGTCCTTTTATTATCCCAATAAAAAATTCTCTTTCATATGTCAAATGAAATCCTTGACTCACACACAGTATCTCACAAGGAAAAGTTAATAAACTTAGATTAAAAAAAAAAAGACAATCACTAAAGTTGATTACTTAGAAGAACCACAGACCAAGTACAAACTATCTCTTGCCCCAAGAAAAAAACTGTAGATCAACTCAAAAGAATTACTGCAATAATTTTATCAGTCAGAGTCCGATCAGGAAAACAGAAATCAACATGCATGAGATTAGCAATTGCTGGAGAAACTGAGGGAGGAGGTGATATTATAGAGCCTAGTGGTCGGGGTTACCTAAAGGAAGCTGGAACCAGGATGGGCTTTTTTTAGTGGTAGCTGGGGTCAAAGAGGAGATATATCTGCTGCCAGAAATGATCCCCAAGGCAGAGAGGGAGAAATAACCTCCCTTTTCTCTTCCTTTACCATCCTCTGATCAGCACTTCTCATTGGACATCTCATTGACTACACCCAGCAGAAGAGCCGTTGACAAAGGAGTCTGGGAAAAACAGCCTGTGGGTTAGCCCCTCTGCACACAGAGCAGAGCAGAAGAAGGGCTGAAGAGGGGAAGGGTGATGGATGAATCTGAGGGCAAACAGGCTAAGGACCAACACACTTCTTATTTCTGGGATAATTCAATCTCTTATTGATGAAATCGATAGAATGTGCATGTCACTTCACTTCTAATAACATTTGGAATCTTTGGCTAATTATATTGGAATTTTAACCTAGCCTTAAAAATGTGTTTTTATGTATGTGATATATATATTTGTTGTGTATCTGTATAGTCTCCTTTGGCCAATTGGCAACCTACTCCAAACACTATAGTCACCTTTTAAAGTAAAAATCTCAGCAGGATTCTCCTGGTGTCTGGTACATCAGCCTTCCTAACCCCTCCCTTTATCATGGAAAGTAAGGAGTTGTCTAGGATTGGGATGATCACTACCATGGGCTTTAGGATATAAAAAATTTTTTGAATCTTTTTTTTTGAACATGGAGTGACCTCATATGCTTCCCTGATGGCCAGGATTTAAACTCTTAAACTTCCCCTAACCAGGACCCTTCCTTCACTTTTTTACAAACTAAGCTCCCATTTTGCATAAGAAAGAGCCTCAAGTATGCTAAGATCCAGTTAAAGAAGATCTCTTGAATTCCATTGCATGTGTCCTTAAAAGCCATTGTGAGTTGGCCTGAATCTATCATTTGAATGGTATACAGGGTTAAAATTTCCACTTAATTTGCCTTTCTGCCCTGTCTCCATAATCTCATCAATGGATTTTTCCTGTCCAGATTGTCTGATACTGTTTTGTCCATGAATACTTAATTATCATGTCATTCAATCTCCAGAAAAAGTCACAATATGATATATAGTCATATATAAATGTATAGTTTTATTAGCTATTACTAATCACTGACTTCTCATTAAATGCTAGGCCTTCTGAGAGGATCAGTTTTAGGAGTTCTCCTAATGGAATTAACAACTGTCCTAGCTTTAGTTCAGACCTGAGTGGGTGGCTGATCCCATCTGGGGCCTGTTAGTGAATTAGCAGCTATAGCATTATATATTCCTTGTAAAATTACTGTTCTTTGGCTCACCCAACTCCATTCCAACCTTTGGGTCATGCATTATTGAAAAAAAGAGGCTGGAAAGTCAAAGCCTACATTTCCCAGTTTCCCTTATATTTGGGATTTCCCCAGATGTCCTTGTGTGACATTTTGGAAGTCAGAAATGAGGCGGCTGTGCTTCTGTTGTTGCTTTGTGCGAGTCTGGTTGTGAAGTGTTTGGTTATGAAGCATTTTGTTTTCTGCAGTAAGTACGGCTGTTCCTAACTTCTTGGAAGTTGAGAAGTAGGACATAGAACATCCATTTTGCTGTTGTGGATTGTGGCTAGGACGGTGTGTTCCTGGAATGAGCAATTGCATTTTTCCTACTTTCTAAATTTCTGATGGAGAAACAGCAGTTCCCACATAGGTTCATTGTTGTACCTGGGAATCATTTCTGGAAGCTAAGACTAGATCTTGCTCCTTGAACTTTGTGTGTACCCATTTCTCTGTATTATGTTTCTGACTAGATAAGCTGGAGTGGTTCTGCATCTTCACTAAAATCTAATTAATTACTAAACGTTAAAAATACAAACGGCAATATTTCCCCTGATTTCCAGAAACATACTTCATACTAATTAAAAACCCTATGCTAGAAGGTGGCAAGAAAATGAACTAGGTTACAAGATTGACCTGCTAAATTTGCTCATGGGTTTTATGTTATTTTAAAATTTTATTTATTTTTTATCAGTGCTATACACATATATATGGTTTAAAAAGCCGTTTTTTTAAAACTAGGTTTATAATACAAAAACAGCTGTTACCTGTGTCTACCTTTCTGCACACCTGATTCTTACTCCTCATAGATATTTTAGCAATTTCTTCTATTTACTTATTTCTAAATAGCATGCCTATGTTGTTATTTCTTGAGATTTTGCACTTTTATTATTTTTGACTTCCTTCTATGAAAGATGAAAATTTATCTCTTCTCCATTCTTCCCTCACTAATAAATACCTTCACACATTTCCTTTCTCATCATTTTCTGATACAGATATTGAAGTTTTAATAAAGGCTTTTGTGTCTATATTATTATGACTATGTCAACATTATTTACAGCTGAACAATGTATATAAGGCTCACATTTCCTTTCTCATACATTAAAAAAAATTTCCCCCCTGAGGTAATAATTATCTTACTTTTCTTTTTGCTTAGTTTTCTATGTACCTCTTCACTAATTTACCTAAAAATTCTCTGCTAGAAGTACTGGGAATATAAATTTTCCTCAAGATATTAAAACATATCAGATTACTTTTAAATCTCTTTGTCTGTTTTATTTCCCATCCTTCTCCCCTGAGGCATCCGTTCTTGAGCCCACATACCTTGTGCTCCAGTCTAGAACAGGCCTGCTGCACAGCTGTGGCATCTATAGCTCTCGTCTATGTTGGATCCTTAGTTTCCTAGATCTTACATTTTCAGTGTTCTTGGTTTATTTCCCCATTTTGGTGGAACACTTTCTCTAATAACTTTCTGAGATAAACATATTTGGGGGTGACCTCACATTTCTTTGCTCTATACTTTCATTTGAGTGATAATTTAGCTGGGTGTCAAACTCTAATTTCACATTTGGTTAATAGACTTTTACTTAATTCCTTGTATTCAGTGTGATATCCCAGTCCTCAGAGGTGCCTGGTGTCCCCCCTAAAACTAGAGGTCTTCTGATTATGCTCTCGAGAGAGTAAAACTCTAGTCCGCTTTTGGACTCAGAGTGGGGTGGTTTTGTGGATGCTTGGAGTTGGGGAGAAAATAAGGTTTTTATATAGATTTTCAATCAATTCTTTTTTCAGCCCCACCTATATCCTCTCAGAGAGACCAGGACGCAGTTTCTGAGTCCTTCTGGGGTCCTACAATATGTATTGCTAGATTTTTCTGGCCTCCTAATCAATAACTACTTGTCCATTGTTTCAGTTATTAAAATTTTATTGTTGCGATCCTGCCCTCTCTGTTTTTATGGGTTTATGCCCTTTTAATCCCTTCACTCTTATTTTTAGAAATGTTTGGGGAGTGGGAAAGAGGTAAATACATGCATATAACTTGCCATATTTAATTGGAAGTTCTTTGACCATTGGTTTTAACATCCTCTATTTACAATAGACCTGGACTGTAAATAATTGACTCCTTCACACTTAAGGATTTTGGCCCTTTTAAATGGAGAAACATAATAACACAGATGTAAAGACAGACCAGTTTCACAGATTTTAGTTAATCTCAGGAGGATTTTTTAAAAAAAGAGATGCCTGATCATCCTATAATAAATTGTTCCTCTTAATTTTAATTCGGCTAACTAGTAAAGACTAGCCTATGCCACAATGTGCTTATTTGCCCTCTTCTCTATTTAATATGGGCATTCATAGTTTTTAGATGACTGTTCTGATTTTCTCAGTCTCTCTAGATATTTGTACTTTAGGTACTTGTTAGTTCACATAGGCATCACAGGACATTTCTATGCTAGAATTAGTAATACTTTTGTTAAACTCTCATCTACGAAACATCTGAGCTCGGAAGATGGTTTTCCTCTGGGGCATTACTTCAAAGATGCTGAATGAATCTAAGAAGAAAAATATAACTCCTCATAATGTAATATCATCAAATGCCAGACAAAGGGACACCTGGGTGAGGAGGAGGGACTTAACCAACATTTTTAATCAAGAGGCCAGCATTTATTTTTTTAAGTGCCTACTTCTTGTGCTTATTGAAGTAACTTGTGATATTTGTAGAAAATTAAATTGAAGAAAAGTATAAAGAACAAAGCAAAATTTATCACTAATTCCACAGTTCAGAGATATCATCTATTGTTAATCACCATTAATAGTTTTAGGTTTATTTTACTCAGTCTTGTTTCATGTATTAATGTGCATTAAAAAACTTTTTATTATAGAAAATTTCATAAAAATTATGAATTATGTATGTATAAAAACATACATAAAAGTAGATAGAAGAGTATAATGAATCTCTATGTACCTACTGTTTATCTTCCATAATTTTTAGCATTTTGCCAGTCACGTTTCACTTATTCCTCACTCTGAGACTATTCCACATTTGTTTTTGCTACAGTATTTTAAAACAAATCTCAAACAACATATAGTTTTACCATAAATACGCTGGTATACACTTTTTTTTTTTTTTTAATATTTTATTTATTTATTTATTTATTTATGGCTGTGTTGGGTCTTCGTTTCTGTGTGAGGGCTTTCTCTAGTTGCAGCAAGTGGGGGCCATTCTTCATCGCGGTGCGCGGGCCTCTCACTATCGCGGCCTCTCTTGTTGCGGAGCACAGGCTCCAGACGCGCAGGCTCAGTAATTGTGGCTCATGGGCCCAGTTGCTCCGTGGCATGTGAGATCTTCCCAGACCAGGGCTCGAACCCATGTACCCTGCATTGGCAGGCAGATTCTCAACCACTGCGCCACGAGGGAAGCCCTGGTATACACTTTTAAAACATAAAAGGTTTCCTTTTGTTTTCAACACATCACAATGCTATTATAAGCTTTATTAAAATTAAAACAGCAATTCTTTATTACTGTCTAATATTAATCCATATTGAAATATTCCTAATTATTTCAAAGATTACTTTTATGATGAAGTTTGTTAATCAGGATCCAAGCAAAGTCCATACATTGCAATTAGTTATGTCATTTGTCTTTTTATTCCATAATAATTTCCCCCTCCTCTCTTTTAAAAAATGCCATTTGTTTGAAGGAAAACCTGTTATTTGTTTTGTTGACTATTTCACCATCTGAATTTGACTGATTGGTTCCTCGTGATGTCATTTAACATGTTTCTTTTTCCCCAAATTTTCTTATAATTGGTAGTTGGATCTAGATTCTTGACTGGATTTAGGTCCAATTTTGTTCATTGTTATTATTTATTTTTTGGCAGGAACATTATTGTATATTTCATGAGGCGCATGTCTGACTGTCCCACTGTTAATGATGCTGTGCTTGATCTGTTGTCTTGTTGTGGTGTTAGCCTGACCCACCCATTTTTAAAGTTCCCTGAAGGGTTTCAACATCCATTCATTATGATCTCTTTTTCTCTTTCTTTTCTTTGCTTTTTTCTCTCTTTTTCTTTTTCTTTTCTTCTCTTTTCTTTTCTTCCTTCCTTCCCTCCCTCACTTCCTTCCTTCTCTCCCTCACTTCCTCCCTTCTCTTTCTTTCTTTCTTTCTTCTTTCTTTCTGTTGCAAAATGGGGATTTTCTGTTTCTAATGTTCCTTTTGCATTTGTTAGCTAGAATTCTTCTATGAAGAACTTTACTTCATCATTATTTAGCTATTGAAAAATACATCTTGTATAGCAAATGCAGGAAAATGGGAAAAATGCATTTTCCTTTACTAATTCTCAGAATCATGAACTGGTTAACCAACAACTTCCATACACAACTTTTTTTACACTGTTTTGTGAAAACATTCTCATTTCACATAAAATTTCCAGGCAATTATTAAATTTAATGGGTATATAATACTTACTGGTAGGAATATATCACAATTTACTTAATCATTTCCTTATTTAGGTTGCTGATATATTTTTTGTTATATATAATGCCAAAATGGACAACTTTACATACATTTATGGCCAAATTTCTGATGATGTACTTAGAAGAAATTCTGAAAAGTAGAATTATAAAGTCAATGAATTTTAAGACCTTTGGTACATATTGACAGGGTCAATACTATTATTTAATAAATAATTCTTTAATTATCTTCAGTTTTGAGAGAGAAAACTTATCTAAAGTTAGTGGCCATTTCCCTTTATTTTTCTTTCTGTAATAGAACTATTACTAAATATATATCTACTCATAATTTGCATGATAAGATCTGGGGGATTGAGAAAGCAGAGACGGCAAGAGGGTCTTGTGATGAGTAATTTTTTGTAGAAAGAAGTAATACCCTACTTATAGTAATTTGGGGTAGAGTATTCTCTGCTAAGCAAGTACTGTGAAATAATAGTCAGGAGTCCTGGCTGCCTCATGGCTTACTGGGATCGTCCATCATAACTCTCAAAAGATATGATGTGAGAAAATAAAGTTCTGTTGTGTAAGCCACCAGTCCGTGGTATTTGGTTATGGCAGTCCAAGCAGACTAACACACATAGACACTTGAATATTTTTATTAAAAACAAAAAGCAGTTTGTTTATTTAGTTTGATTCTCTTAGGCAGACTATGTATTGAGATGTAATTTACATACCTTAAAACTCATTCATTTTAAGTGTAGCATTCAATGAGTTTTAGTAAGTGTTTACAGCTTTGAAACCATCACCAAAATCCAGTTTTAGAACAAATACATCATTTATCTATTTTTTAAGAAAGGAATATAGTAAATATCAATGATGACCTCAGGTTTGATACAGCTGTTAATGAATATTAATGAATATAAATTTTGGTTCTTAAGAAACCAGAGTATGAGATAACAGTAATTATGGGGGCACACGTATTTATTGATGACTCACAATAATTGCTCACAAACTGACAGTTGTACTATGAAAGTTATGCTAGCATCATAAAATGAAGTGGGTCTAGAGTTTTCTATGATTTGAAACAGCTTATACAGCATGGGGATAGCTTTATCTTAAAAAAAAAAAAAAAGCAAAACTCAATGGAAAAATCAATTGTTCCTCAAGCATTTTCTTTCTTTTCCTTCTAGCTGAGATTTCTGCATGAACTTGGGTTGATCTTGGGATTGATATTTTTCAAGAAAATAATTCACTTTGTCAAGATTTTAGAAACAGCTAGTACAGAGTTGTACACTGTATACCATAGTTTGAAAATTCTCTGATTATGATAATATCTCCTTTGCATTCTAATTTTGTCCATTTGTGTACCTCTTCTATTATATTCATGAGAAATTAGTCTATATTATTTTTCAAAGAATGTTGAATTTATCATTGATTTATTTTTTCTTATTTCTATGTTCTAATATCTTGAATTTAATGATTTTTTAATTCTTTTACTAAATAATAAATTACAGTAATGTATTTGCCTCTATGTGTCATCTTGAGAAGCATTTTATAAGTTTGGATATGATCTTTTCATTATTTACTAAGTGTCTATTTTTTAAATCATGGGTTATTTCTTGGTCTAATCTTTTTTATTTTTAAATAAGAGAGCTTTAAAACTTAATCTAAATGGTGATAGTTTAGAAAAAGTCGATTTTATAAAATACATGACGTAGTAAATAAAGTCAAAGAAATCCTGAGCGAGATTTTCTGGATTCTCTCACAAATTTTGTCTATGTAGCTTTGTTATGTATTATAAAAAGTTCTGATAAAGCAGAGAATGACTAAGCAAACAAAGAACATTTTGCATTAATACTGTTAACACTTAGGGGTACATATGTTAAGATATTTTCCTATATACTCACATACACATATATATTTTTAAATGAAGGTATGAAATCATATATGTATAATATTTTATGTACATATTTATATGTCAATAAATATAGATCTATATATTCTTTTAAGGTATTTAATACATGAATATATTATAATTTATTTAACTACATCTTTCTTGATGAATATTTAGGTTGACTTAGGTATTTTGGTTTTATAAACAATAATACTAGATCTTTGGATATATATTTGTAACTTGTCCAATATTTTTAGGATAAACACATGGATAATTGGATGCCAGTACAGTTTCTATTAATAATTATTTTTGATATTTGCTTTTACTTTTATGCAATGGTGATAATAATGATTATTTCAATAATTCCATTTTTAATTGGTTTTGATGCTCATTGCTATCCCTCACCCTCTGTTTCTTTAATGTGGTTTCTCTATTTTCTTATTTTCCTCAGTATTACCTCAGTCCTTGGCTGATACAAGCTTTGGTTCTTAAAACTTTAGAAATACTACACTGTTGTCTTAAGATACTTAATATTGCAGAGAACTCTGAAGCCAGAATTCTTTTATTCCACATAAAACTGATTTTTTTCTACATGAATACTTATAGGGATTTATTCATCTTTTTAATAAAAATTTGCTACAATGTGTTTTTTTATGGCTCTCTTTTCATTATTTTTATAGAACAAAGCAAATCCTTTAATTTGAAGACTTAGGTCTTCATTTCAGTCAGTAAAGTTTTCTTCTATTATATTTTCAATTTTAATTTTGCTATTTTGGTTCAGGGTTCTTCAATAATACTAATTTATCTATTTATTAAATCTCTATTCTCTGGACTTTATTGTCTTCACTTTTGTAAATATTTGTTTTCATTTTTGGAGAAGACTTCTAAATTTTGACCTTAGTCACTAATCCAATATTTTTTTGTCTCAGTTTTGTTAATGATTAAGTTTTACTACAGCCTTCTATTTTAATTCAGCTTTTTCATTTCTAGTATCATTTAAATATTACCTGATTCCAATTGTGTTTTTACATGTTTTATTATGTCACCCTTTTTGAATTCTATTCCTAATTCAAATGTTTCTTATCTTCTGTTATCTTACTGAAAACATTGAGAAGTTTTCTTTTTCTTTTATTGTGGTAAGAATTTCCCTTGTGCCAAATTTGTAATAAGCCACTTCCAGTGGGGGAGCAGATTAATGTTCACAAGTCCTAGATTATTTAAATGCTGCAGGTTGGCTGGATTGAGATGGATTCTATGCCACTCAAAATATCTGCTGATACTTTGAACCAAGGGAGTAAAAGTAAAACTAGAGTCCTCATGGTTAACTAACAGATTGTCCTTATTTTCATTTTTGCTCATAGTACCTTACTTGTTGAATCTATGATTCCAAGCGTGCAGTATATCTATTGTCACCACCACCTCTTCCTACACACACACACACACACACACACACACACACACACACTCCACACTTGCTTTTTGTGTTTTGGGAGTCTCATTTTCCAAAGAAAGGAAGGTAGTAATGAGGGCCAAACTGGGGAATAGTATGCTCTCTCCCTCCAAAGGTTATTTTTGTCCTGGAAGGGCTCCCTTGCTTGGTGTTCTGGCTAGTACTGATCTTGCATCTTTGATCTGCATGATATACAGTGAAGGATAAATGAAAGCTCTTTCTAATTCTTTCATGTTGTCAATTTTCTCTATTTAAAGTGACTGCTATTATAATTTACAATTCACCTCCCTAGTTCCTGCAGTTAATGGAATTTTCTCTGTTTCTGGTGGTAGGATGATTGTCAGTTTTAGTTTTTGTTGTCATCAATTTTTGTCTTTCCTTTGCCTTCATAGATATTTTTGCAAGCTGTTGGGATCATCTGCAGCCTGGACTGCTAATCAAGTGCCAATTTTTGAAATATATTCTTTTTTTTTTTTTTTTATTTAAATATTTTTATTTAAATATTTATTGGGTAAAGACTTACCCAATTATTGAGTAATAATATCTTTTCACATCACATAAAGGCTTCCCCAAGTTACTTTTTTTTTTTTTTTTTAAGATAGTAGTCATCTTTTCTTTTTTGAATTTATTTATTTATTTATTTATTTTTGGCTGTGTTGGGTCTTCGTTTCTGTGCGAGGCCTTTCTCCAGTTGCGGCAAGCGGGGGCCACTCTTCATCGCGGTGCGCGGGCCTCTCACTATCGCGGCCTCTCTTGTTGCAGAGCACAGGCTCCAGACGCGCAGGCTCAGTATGAAATATATTCTTGAATTACAATTTTAAACATTGGTATATAGGTCACATCCTGGCATCTCTTAGTCATTTATCTGAATATCACCCTGATAAACTGAGTTCCTGTCTTAGCAGACAGGAAGACCAGTATCCTCCTGTATTCTGGTGGCATAGTTTTATTCTTATTTAGGACTAAGAATAAGAACTAACTGAAATTAGTGGCTAATCACTGTCAGAAAGTGCAATTTGATATCAACTGTGACAAAATTGAATCAAGTTTTTTCAACAGCTATTCTTCAGGATTCAGATTTACCAGACTAATTAAATATTCAACAGGTCAGTTCTTATAGTTATCATATTACAGTTATCAGTTCTTACAGTATATTTGTAACTAATTCATCTTTACTGGGCAAAAAGGATTTAATGTCACTCAAAATTGTATTTGGCTGGAAACAAGGTATTTAATGTTTAGATCAGCCATGTACTTATACCTACCTTGAAATTCTAGTTCTGTATTATCTATACTGTGATATATGATGATCAGTTGGCCTTAGCCAAGTATTCATGGAGTTGTTCAACATGATGAAATGCTGCTTCTGTAGAAAATTTTAGCTCTATAGAGTTCCAGTAGGAAATGGAATAATTGGCACTGTCCCCAAGTGAGACTACAAACAGTTCTTCTTTTGGCAGACTCCTTCTCTGAATTTGTATGGGAGAATTGAGCACGTGTAGAAGGAATTTGCTTTATAGGAGAATATCAGTTATTTATTGCTGCATAACAAACTACCCCAACAGTTAGTAGCTTTAAACAACAATGATTTATTGAGCTCATAATTCTATAGGCTAGCAGTCTGGGCTAGGCTCAGCTAGGCAGTTATTTTGATCTCTGTGGCAATTGCTCATTTGTCTGCAGTCAGCTGCTGGCAGGTCAATTGAGAGTTGGCTGGCCTAAGATGACTTAACTCACAGGTCCAGCTGATGGTTCACTGTCAGGTTGGACAATGGAGGACACCTGGGTCCACTGTCTCTTGCATCCAGTAGGCTAGACCAGGCTTATTCACATGGAAATACAGAGAGTTCCAGGTGAGAGGAAGAAAGCATGCAAGCTCTCCTGAGACCTAGACTAGGAGCTGACAGAATGTTGCTTCTGCAGCATTCTACTGGCCAAAGCAACAGATAGTGTAGAGAAACCAACTATACCTCTTAAAGAGAGCATCTGCTAATTCACATGGCAAAGGGATAGGGGTACAGAGAGGAGTGGATATTGTGACTATTTTTGCAAGTTACCAGAGAATTATATCTAATATGGAGGTGGCTTGATAAATCAGTAAGTGTATTAGTTTCCTAAGGCTGCTGTAACATATTACCACAACTCAGTTACTTAAAAATGACACACATTTACTCTTGTACAGTTCTGGAAGCCAGATATCTGAAATCAATTTCACTGGCTGAATCAAGGTGTCCGCATTCACCTAAAATTATGTAAGAAAATGTCATCTTTGTCATGTGCAAATTTGGCACTAACAGAATATGGGTCTTCTTTCAATCTAAGACATGGAACACTTATAGTCCACA
Organism: Balaenoptera ricei; assembly: GCF_028023285.1. NCBI lineage: Eukaryota > Metazoa > Chordata > Mammalia > Artiodactyla > Balaenopteridae > Balaenoptera > Balaenoptera ricei. The sequence goes on from NC_082648.1 coordinate 76,236,462, forward strand.
CATTCAACATTCACTCATTCATTCCATTCATTTATGAGCACCCAAAGAGCCAGGCATTATTATGCTAATCTAGGTTCTAGAGATATAGCAGTGAACTAGAGTTTACATTTTTTTCTTTTAAAATCTTTTTTTTTTTTTTTAATTTATCTATTTATTTTTGACTGCGTTGGGTCTTCGTTGCTGCATGCGGGCTTTCTCTAGTTGCGGCGAGTGGGGGCTACTCTTTATTGTGGTGCACAGGCTTCTCACTGGGGTGGCTTCTTGTTGCGGAGCACAGACTCTAGGCACACGGGCTTCAGTAGTTGTGGCATGTAGGCTCAGTAGTTGTGGTTCGCGGGCTCTAGAGTGCAGGCTCAGTAGTTGTGGTGCATAGCCTTAGCTCCTCCACGGCATGTGGGATCTTCCCAGCCCAGGGCTTGAACCCGTGTCCCCTGCAATGGCAGGTGGATTCTTAACCACTGCGCCACCAGGGAAGCCCTAGAGTTTACATTTTAAGTTGTACTGTCCAAGATGGTAGCCAACAGCCACATGAAGCTATTGAACATTTGAATGTGGCTGTTGGGTATCTGAAATGTGGCTCATTTGAATTTCAGTGTGTTGCCAGTGTAAAATAAACCCTGGATTTTGAATACTTAGCATGAAAAAAGGAATGTTAAATATCTCATTAAATTTTTTAATTGGTTTCTATTGAAAGGGTAATATTTGAGATATATTGAGTTAAATAAAACATATTACTAAAATTAATTTTTAAAATAAAAATTTATTTTTACATTTTTTTAGTGAGGCAACTAGACAGTTTAAAATTACAAGTGTGAACTAATAAGAACCTGCTGTACAAAAATAAAATAAAATAAAATTCAAAAATTCAAAAAAAAATTACAAGTGTGGCTTGCATTTATGATTCACATTGTATTTCTATTAGCACAATTCTAGAGGCTGGGAGAAGAGTATAAATGAAATAACAATAAACAGATTGAAAATAAAATCTAGTGATGCATGAGAGAGTATCTAAGTAGGCTTCTCTAGATTGGGTGGCCAAGGAGGAACTTGTTTGACTCTTCTGCTGAGACCTGAATTATATGAAAACATCAGTCACATAAAGGTTTTTGGGAAACATTCTCTAGGTAGAGATAATAGAAAAAATATTTTCTACGTAGAGGGTTTTTTCAAGTGTAGAACCCTAATGTGGGGAACAAGTTTGGTTGGTTAGAGGCATTTTATTTCTTTATGAAAATTCAGTGAGCAAGAAGAATAATAGAGTAGGATAACACTGGAAAGGTAGCAGTGGCCCAACTCATTTTAAAGTCAATAGAAAGCTCAAACTCAAAAATTTTGTTATTCAACTGCTTTTAAAATTCTGAATGAGATCATTAATATTTGAGAGAGAAAAAATGTAAGGGGAGTGTTACCAATGTAGCTGTGTGAACTGGGCAAGTTATTCACTTCTTTGCCTCAGTTTTCTCATCTGTAAAATGGGAATGGTAATAACTGTACTAACCACATAAAGTTTTTGTGAAGATTAAATGAGACAGTCCATGTACACACATTCTAAGTGATACATGCTGGCTGTGACCAGATTTGATTCCATATCAAGTTAGAGTATCAGAGAGACGGGTATATATTATTTGAATTACTTATAGAAATGCCTTCATAGGAATATAATGAAATATGCTCTCAGTTTCATCGATGGTAGCTCTATGTATAATATTTCTGCGTTTTCTATTAAACCATCTTTGCCTAATAGTCTATTAAACATTCCTTGTATAAGAGTCCATGTAAAAAATTTCTTCTGAGAATTTAGTACAAAGAAAATGTCTCCTGATGAATTAGTATATATCATTTTATTAGACATTAAGATGTAAAAAAGAGGTTAAGAAAGTAAAAAAGAAAAAAAATCCTCATTATTTTCTCCCTTTCATATTGTATTGGCTGACAAGATTCTCATGGTTATTTCTACTTGGTTTTGGGTTAGTGCAGGTTTATGAGATTTATGATATAATTACTTTCCATAGGCCAAATATATTGCTATAGACCTTCTTTCATTACTCTAATAGCTTATGACATGTGCATTTTATTATATATTACTTTAAATGATTCTAAAATAATTTAAGTCTAAATTTAATAAAATATATAAAACATTGTTTCTATGAGAAAATGCATTCCAAGTTTCACAGAACCAAGTTATAAAAGAATGTTTGGAACATAGCCCATTTACAAGTTCGGGAGTTCTTCATATATTTGGGGGGTATTCTAAACTATCTTATTAGATGTTTTCTCTAGAAGATGTAGTTCCTAAAAAAAGAAGCAAAATTTAAGATCCTATTTTTTGGATGATACATGGTAAGCTTCAAAACAAAGAAGCTATGTGAATTTATCTTTGTATAAAAATTATTATTTGTTGAAGATAAACAAAAGCCACATAACATTTTTTAAAATCTAAGGACATCCTTCCCAGAATTCATTCATTCATTCATTCATTCAATAGGTGCCTGTCAAAGGCCTATTTTGTACTAGGGTTGTAAATACAGAGATTAACTAATGTGTCTGTGAGATGCCAGATAATGAAGGGCCTTGTATGGCAGACATGTTATAGAGTTAAAATTTCATCCTGGAGGCAATGGGGAGCCATTGAAGCATTTTAGGCACAAAAATGACATGATCAGATTTGGTTTTTAGAATGGCCTTTGACAGCTGTTTTAGAGATGAATTAAGTGGTGATGGGGAAATGGGGGCAGGTGAGTAGGGGGATCATACACAGGTGGACCAAATAAGGAGATTTTTCATAATAACCAGGAGAAATATTTTGAGAGTTGCAGTGAGCATGGGAAAAAATGGGCCAAATAGAAGAAACATTTAGAAAGCAGAATTGAAAGGATTTGGCAGAACTGTCTGGAATGACTAAAAAGTTTCCAACTTCGGCAATGGAACAGATAATACTGGTATTCGTGGCAACAGGGAGTCAATGATGTGAACCTTGGTGGGATTTAATACAATGCAATTGATTTGGGACATGTTGAAATTGCAGGACTGCTGAAGCGTTTGTGGATTTATTGATGGAGACAAAGATTTGGGAGACATTAAATCATTGATAGTCAATGAAGGCACAGGAGTAGATAAGATTTCTTAAAAGAGTGTGTAGATAGAAAAGCTTGTTGACAATGGAACCTTGGGGAATAGTAGCATTTAAGAGGGAGTTGTTCCAAGTGAGAATGAGTAAATGGGGAAATCCAGGGAATGTGGCCTTCCAAGGAGAGAGTTTTAAGGAAGGAGTTTATAATGTCAAATGCCAGAGAGAGGTCAAGTAAGATAAGGAATAAAAAGAATACTTTTGAAATTGAAATTAGTATATGGTACTGGAAACTGGCAGGAACAGGTTTAGCAGAATAGAGGGCATGAAAACCGAGTCACAGTATGAAAAATGAATGAGGAATGAAGAATTGGAGACAACGAGTATAGACTTTAGGTTCTGAAAGGAAGGAAAGAGAGCAGTAGTTACAGGCGGATACAGGGAGGAGCCAGGATTGTTTTAATATTGGGACTGATGACTGTAATTTTATGTTGAGTAAACATACAAGTGAAGAGGGGGTATTTGATGGCAAAAAGCCCCCGATGTGGGAGGAGGGATGGGATTCAGAGTGCAGGTGGAGGAACGGTCCTTTTCCATTTTAATTCCATTGAAACTTTATACAGCTCCACAACAATAGGGTAACTTATATGTGTCCTTCATCAATTAGTAATCTTCATTTATAACAAATGGGGACTTCAAGAAATGATTACTTTTCATTACACTCTCAAAAAGAATAATATCTACAGTCACAGCCCTCATAAAGTCTCCAGAGTTCTGTTTTTCCTCTACTCATTCTTCAGATTTTATGTCTCATTAGGACTTGCTCTCCATTAATTCAACCAAAATTACGCTTGGTGTCAGGGACATGATGATGAATGAATGCAGTGCTGGCTTTTGAGACCCTCCAGATGCACACAGGCCCCAGCTAAGAGTTACTCTCAAGGTGCTTGTGATTGCTGCTGGCAATAGCAACATGACGGTGATATACTGATGATAATGATATGGTCCTTGGTCCATTTGTCCATTTAGTATGATTGTGACAAAATAAAGTGTCCACTTCTACTTTGCACATGCTGTTAGTAGAAGTTCCACAAAATAGTCCTATAGAATTCCTCTTAGGAAAAGAAAATGAAATAGTTCTAATAAAGCACAAATCAAATCTTCACACAAAAATGCTTTCAAGGGCATCAGTTTCTTTCTTTCTTTTTTTTTTTTCACTATAATTGGATATCTTGAGGGTAAGGATGTTGTCTAAGACTTTCAAGACATGCTACACTGGGAAATGCAGTGTTTAGGATTCATGGCACCTGGGGTCAACTAGTAATCAGCTGTGCAATTTACTAGCTGAGAGACCTTGAGTACATCATTTAATGGCATCTAGAAAATGAAGATAAGACCTGTCCTGCCTACCTCTTTATGTATGTATGTATGTATGTATCTATCTATCTATCTCTTATGCATCTAACAATCCAATAAATGTGAAGATTCTTTGTAACTTAAAAGTGCTGTGCAGATAGTTTGGGAGGGTTCATGCCTAAAGTTTTTCATTTAGGAAAGATAATAACTTCCCAGTTTTGCCTAAACAAATTTGAGTTGGGTTTCTATCCTTTGTAACAGAAAGAATCCTGAATTATGCAGTTGTTTCCTTCAGAATTCAGGCCCCTGCATCATCGGACAGTTCATCTGAACCATTATGCAAGGGGCACAATGAAACCAACACAAAGAGAACACCTTCTGGGAGCAAGCACAGAGCCAGGTGCTTCCCCCAGGACTGTCTCTCCAAGTGCAAGGGTGGCAGTGTGTACCACACGTGATACTGGCTGTGGAAGCTGAGAAAAAAATTGTAACCATACCCTGCATGCATATGCTCAAACTGAATCTCTGATCGGGGAAGGACCAGATCTTCTGCCCCCTGCATTAACACTGATGTGTTCTTGTTATTGGTAGAAAGAAATGCTCCTCACATTTATAAGGTTCAAGATTATTATTTGAGGAAATAAATATGTGTATTAACTTGTAAAGTCAGGAATTTTGGTTGGTTTGGGGGAGCAGAATAGAAGTCAGAAGGAAATGCAATCAGGTTTCGTTGTAGTAAATTAGCAGTTACAATCTTGTCCTTGGTCAGTTGAGAAGGAATCATCCACGAGGGATGGCTCTCTTAAGAAACTAAATACCTTTGCTACTCAAGCCACTCTTTCAGCGGGCATTAATGATTGACAGTACATGTAGAATGATCTGAGTTATACATCCTTCTGTAATTAAAGTTTTCTTTTGCCCTCTCTTGGCTTCTGTGACTTGATACATATTGCTCAACCTTACCTTGTCTGCATTTTTGGGTCCAGGAATTGGGAATAATATCAACAGCTTCTGTATTTTGAAAGAGCCTAGATCCTAGATATTAAGTCATAGGGCATTAACTTTTGTTAAGCACCTGGCGAAACATACCCACATAGATGCTTAACGAACAACAGCATTTGCCCTGAGCTTCTTGATCCCACAGGAAGGCTTTCGGCGTTCATATACACCAAGTAATATGTACTTTAATTGACCTACCCTTACCTATGTTGCTTCCTACTTTGGAAGCTTCATCTCTTTCCATATCACTTAAATAAGAAAATATAAATATTTACAAAGAAAATATAATTTCCCCACAAAAAACGGTTCCTATGGAATTAAATGATGATTATGCATCAATACGTTAGGACTTGCTGCCTTTCTTCAGACATGCCTGTTTTTTAATGGCTTGCCTAGTTTCATGGTTCATATAAATATTTACCAAGCAGCTACAGCTCTTAGATGGCTGTGTGCTTTTATCCTTCTGTCAAAGTCAGGTTCACCTCGGCATGTATTGTCTTATGTTCAACAGAGAGTGGGGCTGTTTTGATCATCTTATCTCCGTGAGTACGTACAGCAGGGATGGTTAAGAGTGAAGACTCTGGAATCCTACAGAGCAGGATCCAGACACCAGCTCTGCTTTATTCTGACTTTGAACCTGGGCAAGTTGCTTCAACCTTTTTAGCCTCAATTTCTTCATCTGTGAAACACTTGAACCTCCTCACTGTTGTAGGACTAAAGAAATTAATGTAGGCAAATAGTTTAGCAGAGTGCCTTCTACAGAGTAATCACAGATAATTACTGCTGGTTATCATTTGTGCTTCAGGGATACAAAACGCTATGGCTTTTTTGGAATATAGTGGGATTTTGTCTCGAAGTTAAATCAGTGGTTCTCAACTGGGGGACGATTTTGCCCCTCCCAAACCCCATCCCCACCTGGGGACATTTGGCAATGTCTGTGGACGTTTTTGGTCATCTCACCTCCTGGGGGTGGCATGGGGAGGCTGCTACTGGCATCCGTGGATAGACTAGAAGGATGTCTGGTTTCTAAACATTCTACAGTGCACAGGCAGGCCCCGCCCCTCACCCTCCACCTTTCAGCAAGGAATCATCTGGTTCCAAATGTCAACAGTGCTGAGGCTGAGAAGCCCTGAAGCAAATGGAAAGGAATCCTTCCATACATGAGTCATGAATAAATCCTAATCTCGAAACCAGTCTGTCAACAAGTGTTTGTTGCTCTTCTGCTCCAGGTATAATATCATTGCCTTCCAGCAGTGGAGCTTTTTACAGTTTATGTAACATCTTCAAATACATTAATCTACTAACTCTGATAAAAATCCTAAAAAAACCCAAGCAGGACTGGCGTTAACCACCCCCTCCCTTATTTATTTATTTATTTTTATTTTGCAGATGAGGAGTTAGGCTGAGAGGTTGACTTTCTCACCAAAACACAGATGGTAATTTAACCCAGATGTTCTGAGTTTCAAATACAGTGCTTCTGCCACTCTCACGTGCCCAGCATTGCGTTTCTGTGGGGAAGGCAGGAGACATTTTAGACATGGGTCCTCCCCTAAGATTCTTACTCAATCGTTAAGAGATTTATACCTGTGAACACTTATTTATTTATACCTATTGGGCTATAATAAATGCACGTTCCCACCCTATCGCCACCCCTTCAGTGTTAGAGAGCACTGCAAAGCAGCTAACCTGAAAGCAGAGTGTTTTCTTCCTCCCGAATCTTAGAGGGCTCTTTTGCAACATAAATGTAGTTACTTGTCTGCAAAATCAGGGTGCTACCCTTCTTTACAATCTGTACTTTTATAGCATATGCCATCATGTTCCTTTTTCCCCAGCAGTCCTCCTACATAGCCCAGATGGTGCCTGGCCTGCTCCTGCAAACTTCTGATTGCCTCTATTTCTTTTTCATGCTCATCCTCTCCTGAGTGTGAGAGGCTGAGGTTTACCCATATGCATCCAACTTGACGCCCAGATGTTAGAATATTCCAGAATGCAACCAGTTTTAACATGTTAACTTTGTTCTTCTCAGCTCAGTAGCTATCAGCATGTCAGCACCTGCAGATTATTTCATGAAGTTTTGGAAAGCACTGATTTTTAATTCAGATTTTATGAAAGTTATAGGGATTTATTTTTGAAAAATGAGATAGGTAATGCCTAGTCACTGCGTAGCTGCCTGATATCTCTAAAGAACAATGTACCTTCTTCTTTGCACACGTTGGGTTTATGCTGTCTAATTAGCTTCAGATTATTTTGACAAATGAGTAAAACTGATTCTAGCCGACACTCAGCCACAGAGAAGTTTTAATACCTAAGCTATTAAAAAAGGAGCTCAAACACCAGGTAATAATCCTTACCGCAGAGGGAATAAACAATTCATGATTAATTTAGTGCATATTTATTACCAAAAGTTATCAAAAGATGCTGAGAAAACTTTTTATGAGAAGTTCTTTGATGATGATAATAAAATTTGTCCTTGCATTTCTTATTCAAATATGTGTAGCCATTATCAACTGAACATTAGCAAATATTATATCAGTATATGACACTTCAACAGATAATATAAAGTTCAGAACTACCTGTACTGAAACAGGGAGGTTTTTGTTTGTTTGTTCCTATGTTTATTTTGCTTTGGAAAATATACCTTAATGAAAATCATCGAAAGTTCAATGGTGCTTCAGACATATCCAAGATAAGTGACTTGGAAAGATATAGACTCCCAAGCCAGCTTTCTTCCTGCCTAAGGACATGCAGGGAAGTAAAGTGTAAACACAGTCCTTCTTGATTTATTTTTACTTGGGTGGCTTTGGAGGTTACTCAAAACTTATGTGTTCCATAAAAGACAGAACTGAAAGTGTACAAGATGCAACTCAAGTGGAAACTACTGACCAGAAATATTTTCCAGACTCCGCCCCTGACCCTCGTGCTGGGCTGTTAAGTCACTCTTAGAGCTGATCACATAAAGACATGTTAAGTTATGCCAATGCTGGAAGAATGCACATGATACTTTTCTCTGAGCAGTCCTTCCTTGTGTCATCCCCCTGCTCAGAGCCCTTCCATAGCTTCCCATCGCTTTAAAGGCTTTAAGCCCTAACATGTCATACAGAGATCTTTCTAGATCTAGTCTCTGAGTAGCTCTCCAGTCTCAGTTGACACCACCAAAACAGGCAGGTGTGTGCAGGAAACTGCTAGCAGTTGATTTATCAAATATTTGTGAAGTGCCTACTCGATCCCAGGCATGGGGTTTGGCACAGCTTGCCATCGTTAGAACATGAAAAAGGAAGCAGGCAACGGAGGCAAGTAGCACTGGGCAGGGCTCCAGAGGCCAGTTCTAGAGCCCTTGTGTGTCAGGCTAAGGATCTTGAACTTAATTTTATCGGTGATAGGCAGTCCCTAAAACATTTTAAAGTAATTTTATAGAGTGAATTGCTTTGCAAGGACTTAGCATTAGAGTTTTAAAAAAAAATGACATGTCAACATAAAGACATCTTCCTTTATGACCTCTTTTTGGGCATCAATTAATTTACTGAACCAATGTTTATTGAGAATTTACCAAAGGCCATAATACGGTATAGAACTAGACATTTTGATTCCTTTCCCATGGAGGTCAAATAAATAGGCAAATGACAAATTATGGTATGTGTTAAGAAAGACACAAACAAGATGCTCAAATAGGAACTAACAAGGAGGGTTTCTACTTGTGATAAATTACTGGGAAAGTCCTGACTGGGGAGATGACATTTAAGCCGAGTCCTGAGAGATAAGCAAGCAGCCATTCAAGGAGAGGAAAGATGAGCATTCCAGGAAGACGGAACAGCTAAGGGAGGGTTAGATATGGTTGCAGAGCTGAGAGATCAGTGTGGCTGGATTCTATAGTGTGAGGAGGAGTAAAGCATGAAATGAAATTGCAAAGACAAAAGCCAAAACATGCAGGGAGTTGCAAACTCTGCTAGAATTTTGGATATTGTTCTCATTTTCTCCTTCGGGACAGGATGCAGTGTCTTTTAAACATGGTTACATAGGCAATTTTACATGAATTATCATATATTTATATTTATATTTCCATGAGTATTAAATCTTAAAAATGTTTAAAATAGATTGAGAATGATTGTAATTATTTTTTCTGTGAAAAAGAGTCTAAAATGTTTATAATTTTTAAATGATCTATTTTATCTTTTGGCTCATTGGATAAAAAAGGAAAAATAACCACCCTTTTAATTGGTCTTCTAGGAAAAACCTATTAACATCTTAATCTTCCAGCTAATCATTTCTTGCTGAGACTATAAAAGGGGATTTTGCCTTCCAGAAGAGAATTTCTGAGAAAGGTTTTTGGTTATGCGATCTGAAGGTTACATCTTTCTCCTGTAAACTACCAATTGATTTCACTCTCCAGTGTATGTCATACTTGACAGAGAAGACAATTCAGTGGAGCTGATTCCTAATTTAGGGCGGCTGATATCATTTAAAACCCAGCCTCTTAGATAAGGTTTCATTCCCTTTGGTGCAGGAAGATGTTACAGCTAATGATGCTGCCTGGACCATTGTGATTTTGACCATGGCAGGGTTCACCCCTCACACACACATTAAAAATTATGTGTTGTCTTTTCTATTAACTGGATAACACTTACAATGTAATGATTCTAATATTAAATAGTAACTGGAGCAAATCCTAAGGTTGTTTGCCACTTAGACAAATTAAAAACTCATTAACCTACGTCTGGCATGTATTTAATATAGAGTGAAGAAAAAAAGACTAATGATTCCAGCTTATCATCTAAGAGCTGAGTAAAAATTACCTGCCATCGGATATAAAGCTGTGTTAGTGTCCAGCTAAATTTATAATCAGGCTATTAAGTCATATGAAAAATGATAACATGTTTGATGCTCTTTTATTCCAAACTTTCTCCCAGGATTCTTTTATTTCTCTTTGTTTAAAAAATGTTCTATCTTACACTGAGAGATCTTTTTTTTTTTTTTTAAACATCTTTATTGAAGTATAATTGCTTCACAATGGTGTGTTAGTTTCTGCTTTATAACAAAGTGAATCAGCTACACATATACACACGTTCCCATATCTCCTCCCTCCTGCATCTCCCTCCCTCCCACCCTCCCCATCCCACCCCCCCAGGTGGTCACAAAGCACTGAGCTGATCTCCCTGTGCTATGCGGCTGCTTCCCCCTAGCTATCTATTTTACATTTGGTAGTGTATATATGTCCATGACACTCTCACACTGAGAGATCTTTATTCCATTGTTATTTCTCTATTAATGAGATTACAATCTAACAATATAGTCAAATTATAATACAGAGTTGAGTTATTATAAGCTGTCCTGTATGTGAGTTACATAATATGCTGAGTAGATCCCTACAAAGCCATACTTATTTAATTATAATGAGACCAACTCCTTGAAGAACACATGTTTGTCTCATATAACTAATTAATGAAGACTGAAATAATTGATGGTGAATGTAACAGAAGCATACCAGTAGATACTGAAGTTTATCTCCTTTTTCACTATGGTTCTTTATTGGTAGTGCTAATATTAATTAATTTGACAAAACTATAGCTTTGTTTACTTTCTATGCAAGTGGTACAACATTCCTATAGGACACAATATATGATTAAAAATTTAAAAATAAATTATGAATGGTGGATTACTGTAGAAAATTAAAATTAACATCAAATAGTCAGTTTTGAATCAGTTTCCTAAATTTCCAGATCATAGTGGTCTGTTTTCATTGGTAAGTAATTGGTGTAAGATTCCAAGCTCAGTTTATTCATTTTTAAATGACTGGGGCTTTCACTTTCATTAAACATGGCACATAAAGACTGCACTGATTGATCCTTCCAGAAGGGAAACAACCTTCATCTCCATGTTTGAAATCTAAATAAATTCTAAAACCTCCCTTTTTCAGCAACACAATAGCATCAGTTGGTTAGCCAGGTCTATGGGTATCTTTGTAAATACAATGTTAGATGAATGAATTTTTAATAAAGTTAAGTGTAGGAGATAAAGATAAAAATAAGAAAAAATTATAAAGAATGATATGTTTCATGAGCTATGGACCCACCTATGGTAAATAATAAAGCTGAGTTAGCTGAGAGGCAAAATAGGATGCAGACCTCCATAGCTATATGGAAATTTTATAAGAATGACATTACAGTTTATATTTTGAAAAGCAGTGAGAGATAAATGATGACCAATACCAGTACCCAGATCCCACATGAAACCATACACAGGTCAAGGGTTTTTGAATGAAATGAGCCTTTTTCTCTCTACATTTTAAATCTTTCCTTTCCCATTCAGTATTGGGATTCCTTTCCAAATACTTAGCTAATTGAGGTCAAAAACTTTTAGGCAAAGGTGCAATTCTGTTACTGGAAAAAGCTAAGAACCTGTCCTCAAATAGTTACATATATGTCAAGGTTTTATCTCTTTAAATTGTTGTGTTAGATTGAGTTTTCCAAATTTGCCCAATTCTTAGAAAAATCTTATTGGATTTATGCAGATATTTTTCCAAAAAAAGATAGTCCACTGTCCTTTTGTAGTGTAGTGTGTTGTTGGAAGTAATAGGTATTTACCTTTTTCTCATTTTGAGCTACTGTGTATTTTTCCTTCTGAGGAAAATGGAACAGGCTATAGATATCAATCTTCTTGGTGTTTTTTTGCCTCTTTTTTGATGGGTGAAGGGAGAGCTATGTGAGTTTCTGTATATGTCTTTGGCTTACAGTACAAAGATAATGGATCACCTTTTCTGAGGGCCTGACTTCCACTTTTCAAAAGTGGCTGCAAAAAGGAGTCAAGGAAGTTTTACATCAGTTATTCATTAAGATACATATGGCTGCATCAATACCTGCTTTACTGAAAGGGAGACCTTAATTCATCTCTTAACTCTTATCAGAATGGCTGTGGCACTGGAGAAGACGATTATTGCCAAATACTCAATGTTTAAACAGAAATACTTTCACAATAATATCAGGTAGAAATGAAAAACTTGAATGGTATATAGTTCTTAAAGGGAAACTAGTTTGTAAGCAATGCAAATTTTTAACTTAAATTTTCAGATTTTAATAAAAAAAATTAATGGAAAATTTCAAAGTCACAAGGCATTGCAATTTTTTTTTCTCTTATTGACAGGTTAAAAAAAATGCAACACCGAAAACCTGACCTATTTACTTTACAATCTGAGAATTAGATAACAAGCTTCATGAACTTTTGATTCTCTGTTCTCAAATAAACTCCAATTTAATTACAGGTGTAATTACAATATTCACACATTCATGCTGAGTATGAATTATATAAGATTTCAAGAACTAAGTAAATGAACACAAGTACTGTGTACGATGTCATGGTAGGTAAACTGCCTGTTAATTTTTTTTTTTTTCCAGATCCGTTTACATAGGGTAACTATAGCTTTGTTTTATCTACCTTTAAACTCAGTTCACCCAACGGTAAAGGATCTGAACTGGTAACACAGTCTAGACAGCAGATAAGATCATGTCACGTGGTACAAATGGAGGCTTCCATTCTCTTTTTTTAAAGAAACCTCTTACGACAGGCACTTGACTAAAAGACATTTTTGCACACCACAAGCCTAAGGCACAGTTTGTGACCCACAGTGACAAAATCAAATTATTTCAGGCTGAGAGACATTTTCTCCTATAGGATAAAGACAATTTTATTTGTGGACAAAATGCCCTGTGGAGGGGATCTTATAATCACATCACCCATTATCACAATCATCAAATGCATGCAACATCTAAGTCCAATTAGTGGAAGATGGGACCATATGGACGTCTGTTACAATGTCGTGGTAAGAAGATAATGCTTTGTGTCTTCAGTTCAAGTGCTTTAGAAGCATTAAGCTTCTCAGTACCTTTGTGAACTAGGTAAGCAATTTTCTATGCTCTCCTTTCCTTTTGTGCCTCAATATATCCAAGGTAAGGCTGCAGCTGCTGATTATCTTTGAATGTGTAATGTTAACTACGAATTTAAAATGTCTACTTAAGTTTCCTCTGGAGGGACCATAGCTAATTCTACGTTTTACATGATGTCTTAATCAGGAAAAGAACCACATCTCTTCATCATATCACTTTTACTGTGTTTGTTAAAATGACCTCATTCACAAAGCAAATGCTCAGGCAAAGACAGCTTTTAGCACAAACATCCATGAGGATGGTTTCCGTGTGCTCTCTGCTGAATGTGGGGGAGGTGAAGCACTTTCAACACAATAGGTCAACTCAGGTGGCTTTGCCCTTGCACTTTCTTTACAGCTGCCTGTCTGAGGTTACTGCCTAGGGAGGAGCTGGGAGCTGGCAAGAACCAGTGGACATGTAGCCATAATGATTTTGTACCTGTATGCTCAGGGGTGCCAGCTATATGAAGGGACGATGTTGTAGGGCAACAAAGGAATGCTTTGTTTAGATGAATAAGTAGCTGAAAAGGTTTGCGACCTCAAAGGGAGGATCTGTGTAATTCTGTGCAGTATCATACAAGTCAAAGAAATGCTGAGCCAATTTGGACAGTAGGCATCATGGAATACTTCCGGATGACTACATTATTTTATGGCTTGACAGCGTTGACGTGATATTTTTACCTCTTATACATATAGTGTAACTGGTAGCTAAATGAAAGTTTGATTCCTATGGAACATCTGTAGATATTGACTGTGGTAATTTGCAAAAATTACTATTGCTGAATTACGCTTTACTATTGCATTGTTGGCTTTCACAGAGGCATGACCCAGAAGTCAGGCACATAATATCACTTCTTTTTTGTTGTTGTGAAAGTGCTATTTAAGACATTATTGATTATGTTTCTTCATAAATCCAATATAATATATTGATTTTAGAGTTTGATGCCAAAAAAAACGTTTTTCTCAAAGTCCTGATATAAGAATTATGCAGCCCATCTTATTTGCTTTGTTGCCTTGGCTCTCAGGAAGCTCAAAGATAAATAATAATAGTGCTGATACAGTCTTTACATAATGAAGTAATTTGTTTTCTCATTTATATAAAAAGAATCAAGTCAGGCAGACTAGAAAGACCTACAATTTCTCTTGATTCTAGCAAACTGGCTGGCAAATCTTTTGGCATTAATTTGGTTAACCCCTACTTGAAGAAAAATGTAATGACAAAAATAATGAAATTATAGTCCCCTTGTTATTAATAGAAGGCAGCAAAGTGTGTTCACTGGTGGAAAGACCCTGAAGTCGGAGTCAGACCGAGCTGGATTTGAGTCATAGTTCTACCTTTTATTGGTAGGACTGGGGCATATTGCTATCATTTTTGAGTTTCAGTATTCTGTTTGTGGAATATGTGAAGCCCTTAAAACGGTGCCTAGCACATAGTAAATATTCAACAAATATTGACTACTGTTATTCTTAATGATAATTATTGATTAAAGCTTAGATTAGATAATACTGATTAAAACTTGAAAAGAGATGTTTCTAGATGATTCTGTAAGAGATGCAAAAGAAATATCAATGAACTAATGAACATTTTCTATTTGAATGTTGAAGTTTCATCAGTACAGCTGACCCTTGAACAACACAAGTTTGAACTGTGCAGGTCCACTTAGATGCAGATGTTTTTCAATAAATGCAGTACTTGGATTTTTATTTTATAGATCTTTAAATTAACTAAGTGTGAGGAAAAGTTTGTGTTTGATTAGAGATCATAATATGTGGAATCAAAAGAACTGGGGTTTGAGTTCTGACTCTATCCAAACTGTTTCAGCTTCTTGCCCTTGGGTGAGTCATTTATCAGTTCCTCTGTTTTTGAGGCAGAGGTAGCAGTATGCGGATTTTCCACTGCTCTGGTTCATGCCCCTAACCCCTGTGTTGTTCAGGGGTCAGCTATATTCCATTACATATATTTAAACATTATATAAAAAGACTTAATAATAGTTTTTCTTTTGCCTGTACAATATAGTACACAGATTCACAGATATAGAGAACAAAACTAGTGGTTACCAGTGGGGAGGGGAAGGACAGGGGCAGGGGATTAAGAGGTACAAACTACTACATATAAAAATAAGCTACAAGGAGATATTGTACAGCACAGGGAATATAGCCAGTATTTTATAATAACAATAAATGGAGTATAACCTTTAAAAACTGTGAATCACTATGTTGGACACCTGAAACTTATATAATATTGTAAATCAACTGTACCTCAATATAAAAAAAGAGCAAAAAAACCAAATGCTAAAACTATGGTCATTGTTTTAACAGGATGAAATCTCACTAATTAAAATTGATAAAAGTCAAACAATTAATAAGTTATGATTAAAGAATATCCTAAGGTTTCATAGTTCCCAAATCCGGAAACTATAGTACTGATTTTTGGAGTTTACATGTCTATATGTAGCCCTACTCACGAATTTACAAATACTTTATCTTCTAAAAGCTTCCTTGTAACTTGCTAGTTTGAAACTCAGAATGGATTGTCTTAACAGAACGTGTATTGTAAATGCTGACTTGTTTTCAGTTTAGATTTTCCTTCCAAAGCTGTTTTAATCCCTAATAATAAAGCTAAAATTTTGTGTTTTCAATAAAAGGCAGAAAACTATACTTTGGTCACACCTTCTATTCTAAAGCTAATAAAATATATTTAAGCATATGGAATATTCATAAAGCATTTTAATTAAATATTTTCCAATTATGCAACCTATAATCAAGAAAGACTGAAAAGAAACAATTATGAAATTTATTTGGAATGAGTTTAACTAGATGTAGACAAGAAGGCCAGGAGGAACTTTGGTGTATATCTTAATGGAGAATTCTGGGCCCTTTCAGTGGTTTTTGAGATTCAATTCAATAAGTATATTTTTCAGTTGAACCTGCCCTATTGAGACTGTGCTGCATATTTCAATGAAGGGTGAATAAAACATCATCTCTGTACTTCTACACCACTGAAGATCAAGTCCAGCTGCATATCACAGGAAAATCCAAAATAACCTTAGGTTAAATGAGAGAGCAGTATATTTCCTTCCCATTAATAAAGGAGTCTGGAGTGAGGTAGTCGGGGCTGGTGAAGAACTTCACTTCTTTCCCCTTGCTTTTCTGCTGCATGTGGTTTCTGTTCCCAAGGCCACATCATGGTCCGTGATGGGTTTAGGGATTTAGCCATCCCATCTGTGTCTTACAGCAGTAGGAAGGAGGAAGGAGGAAGGGACAGGCACAGCCCTCATTAGAAAAAAAAGATTATTAGACTTTTTTTTAAAGAGCAGGTTTAGGTTCACAGCAAAATTGAGTGGAAGGTACAGAGATTTAGCACATATCGCCTGCCGCCCCCAAACGCATTACCAACATGCTCCACAGTATCCTCATTTTTAAGGACACTTTCTATAAGTCTCAGTCAACATTTCTGCTTAACTCTCATTTGGCCAGAACTTAGTCATATGGGACATTCATCTATGCATGGGAGACTGGGAGATGTAGTCTTTTAGCTTCCTGGCAATGCAACTAGTTAAAATGGAAGGTTCTATCATAAAAGAAGGGGAAAGTAGATAATGAGGGCAACCAGCAAGTCTACATAGAACTTTCAAGGCAGTTCCAACATAGAAGTTGGTTGGTTAATATAAAGAGAATGGTAATAGTGGTCATCAGGAGGGAAGGATGATAAGAGAGGTACACACAAAGACCAATGGGCTATCAGAGAGCAAAGCAGTTGGGAGTCCTGAGATGTTTTCATGACAGGAACCACATTTGAAGACAACCCGGTGTGTGGGTAGTAGATCAGACCCTGTCGCCTACCTCAATTCCTTGTGCTCCCTCATTTCTGGCTGGCAGACCCTGAATTTGAGGTCCCTGCTAACATGAAGCCCCTCTTAACAAGCAGCTTTTCCAAAGAACAGGAAAACTATGTCAGTTATAGCTTAAGCCTCACTTGAACTGAGAATTAAACATAAAATTAAAAAGCTCTTGAAGAGAACCCGAAAGCCTCTTTAAAAACATTTGAGGGACCCAGGGGATCTTGAACTCGAGGTTGAGAAACACTGATCTAAGCCCATAAAAAGGAACAAAATATTTTCCTAACTATCAGGGGCAGTATATTATGGTGCTTAAGTACTCGTCTAAGGCCAAACTGCCTAGGTTTAAATCTTAATTTTGCCCCTTACTGACAGCAGATTTCTGGGCAAGTAAGTTAACATTTTTATATTTTAGTTCCCTCATCTTTGAAATGAGGATAATAATTGTACCCATTTCATAGGTAACTATAAGGACTGAATGAGCTAATATTTATGAAGTACGTAGAACAGTGTTTGACAGTTTGTGCTATATTAGTGTTAATTAAATACATTTTTAAAATTTCAAATTGTTTCTCCCTCCACAGAGTCAGTAATTCTCAACACTTGGTAAGTCTGGTCTCTTTAATTCATTTCTCATCCTCTTCTCCCTTTGGGTTTTCTGAGAATAGAAGAAGGGACCTCTTGCTGGCTCATTTTCCCTTAAGGCCTCTCTTCATCAGTCACACAAATAGAACCTTAGAGACTCCGAGTTTAGCAAAGATTCAACTCAATGCTGAACCACTGTCTCTTGTTCTTAGATTCTACCTTGGGGAAAAGAGGGAGTGGTGCATCCTTTCTCGTTTAAAAGTGAGCAGACCTGGATTTGTATCTGGGCTCTGCACCTTCTACCTGCATGTTCCCTGAAACTTCTAAACTTCAGTTTCTTCATATGTCAAAGGGAATAGCAATAACTCATGGTACTTGTGATGAGAATTAAATTAAATGATGGATATGGAGTGCTTATCATGGTGACCAGCATGAGGTAAAGGCTCAGTAAATTCCATCCATGGTTAATGTTAGAATTGATGACATCATAGTCTAGGTTCTGTGAGTGAACCCCAAAGGTCAGTCACATGATGAACTGTCATGTCAATTAATTTTTTTTTACATTGTAGCAAAGTGGGATTTACTTCAAGTATGCAAGGATGGTTCAACATTCAAACATCAAATAATGTAATCCATCATGTCAACAGGATAAAGAAGAAAAATCGTATGATCATATCAATTGATGTAGAAAAGGCATTTGACAAAATGCAACATCCATTTATTACACAAAATGTTAGCAAACTAGGAACAGAGGGTAACTTTCTCAATTTGATAAAGAACATCTGCGAACACTAACACCAAATGCTGGTGAGGAAGTGAAGCAACAGGAACTCTCATTTATTGCTGGTGGGAATGTAAAACTATTCAGCCACTTTTAAAGACATTTTGATGGCTTTTTACAAAACTAAACATACTCTTACCATATAATCCAGCAATCGTGCTCTGAAGTATTTACTCAAACGAGCTGAAAACATGTCCACACAAAAACCCTCACACAAATGTTCCTAGCACCTTTACTCAGAATTGCCAAAAGTTAGAAGAAACTAAGATGTCCTTCAAAGGGTGAATACATAAATAAATTGTGGCACATCCATAGCATGGAATATTAATAGGTACTAAAAAGAAACAAGCTATCAATATACAGAAGACTCGGAGGAACCTTAAAAGCATATTGCTTAGTGAAAGAACCCAGTCTGTAAAGGCTACACACTGTATAATCCCAGCTGTATGACATTCTGAAAAAGACAAAACCATGGAGTCATGTCAGTTAATTTGTCCTTCCAAATGCTAAGCATACAGAATTGGTGGGAGCTGGGAAATCACTGAGATATCAAAGAGAAATCACCGTAGCTGAGGAAATGAGAAGTTAAGGGGAAGTTCTGATGATGGGGAGGTGAGTTCTTGGCCAGAGTCTTCCTTGCAAATTGTACACTCTTAACTTGAATACTAAACATAAAAGAAAAACCATCAATTGCTTTTTTTTTTTTTTTTTCCGAAGAGAAGTTTTGGCATTATGCAAAGATCAAAACTGAGATTTGGGCAAAGTGAATTTCTGATCATTTCACTAAGTGAAACAACGGCCATGATGCATAATATGAAACCTCAATGCAGAAATAATGGACTTTAATAGCATATGAAAGTAACATTTCAACTCATATCTTGAAATTTCTGGGCAGAAGTGAGAATACCCTCAAACAACAGCACATGTTAACATGGCCATAATCAATTATTTATGGAAATTAAAAAGGTCCCTTGAGAGCCATTTATCAAAACTGTCCTCTGTATAGCTAAAGAATTCCTATAATGGACTGATAACTCCATAATATGCTTTAGCTTTCTTTCATTATTTTGGATTCACAGATCCTTGTGATAAACAAGCAGCTACCATTCTCCTTAGCTGAAACCAAATATTGGTCTGATATTAGATTCAAGTTTTCTCATAGGATAGGATAATTAAAAGTGACACATTACATCATACTACCTAATTAATATTTTCTTTCTTAAGTTCAGAGGGACTTTTATAGAACCGTATTTTTGGAAACATCTATCGCCGTCATGAAAGGCTGTCACCATGGGATTTCCATCATCCAGGGAAACTGCATACATAGTAGCCTGAGGCAGAGGCCCATTATTTTCTTATCTGCTTTTTGATCCACACCAGAAATTTCTTGGGGAAGTTTAAATAATATTCAAGTTCATTTTGTTGGCAAAGGCAAGATGTTATTGATTGTCTGACGCAGATATGTACTGTATAATTTCTAAAAATTTTTTCCATATCTTCTTGAGTTATTTATTTATTTATTTTATTAATGAATTAATTTATTTTTGGCTGTGTTGGGTCCCCGTCTCTGTGCGAGGCCTTTCTCTAGTTGCGGCAAGCGGGGGCTACTCTTCATCGCGGTGCGCGGGCCTCTCACTGTCGTGGCCTCTCTTGTTGCGGAGCACAGGCTCCAGACGCGCAGGCTCAGCAGTCGTGGCCCACGGGCCCAGTAGCTCCGCGGCATGTGGGATCCTCCCAGACCAGGGCTCGAACCCGTGTCCCCTGCATCGGCAGGCAGACTCTCAACCACTGCGCCACCAGGGAAGCCCCTTGAGTTATTTTTGACAAAGTTGAATTAATACAAAAATTTATTCTCTTATTATTTTATAAAGAGATGACTCCTAAAACATGACATACTTTTAGTACAAAAACCATGCGAATTTGCTCTGAGTAGTACATCTGAACTTATGATGGCCTTTGGCCTACAGAAGACAAAATGCCTAACCTATTCTTGGATCTCTTATTATGCAGTAGACAGGACAATGTTAGTATAAAACACATTGTTGGGGCTTCCCTGGTGGCGCAGTGGTTAAGAATCCGCCTGCCAATGCAGGGGACACGGGTTCGAGCCCTGGTCCCAGAAGATCCCACATGCCGCGGAGCAGCTGGGCCCGTGAGCCACAATTACTGAGCCTGCGCGTCTGGAGCCTGTGCTCCGCAACAAGAGAGGCCGCAATAGTGAGAGGCCCGCGCACAGCGATGAAGAGTGGCCCCCACTTGCCGCAACTAGAGAAAGCCCTCGCACAGAAACGAAGATCCAACACAGCAAAAATAAATAAAACACATTGTTAAACCTGGACAGAAACAGTCAGAATAAACAGTTGTAAACCTTCAATGAAGTGAAGAAGTAACAATTTCTACCAAGGGATTGCTCCGTTTGGGGCCAAAATTATAGTTTTGTAAGGGAGAAAAAGTTCAGTAGATGGGAGGTTGCTTGAATTCGCAACCATATATATCTTTTTCTTCTGAAAGAAAGAGGCATTTGTTTCCTGACATGTTATCAGAAAAATTGTTCATTTTTATTCTTCATCTGTCACTCAAAGTTGTCACTACATTTAGTGGCATTTAATCTGCACATCATTCCTACCTCTAATAGTGCTGCAGCCTGTTTGGTATTCGTATGCCAGTAACACAGTTCTTTTTACTTCAAACACAACTTCTGGGAGGTAACTTCCTCCTTTTGCTATAAATCTCAAACGAGTCACTGCAAGAAGTTCCAGCCTGCTCACGCTCCTTTCTGTTCCTCATTTCTAATCACAATAGGAACTAGTGACCCTTTCCTTGATTAGTGGGGCCTTGTTTTAAATTGTTCCTTGAGTTGAAGTGTTTGTTTGATTCAAACTGATCTCTCCATGCATTTCCACTGAGCCTCCTTTGGGACAAATGACACAAATTCAAATTTGAATGGTGGAGGGTAAAGGTGCAAATTGATCTCTAATCTTCATATCATAAATATTTAAATAAACCTAGCTCAGTAGTAAACATTAAGAAATGGTGATATCAGTTTTTATTACTCATTTCTTTCACATTGCTTGAGAGCTCAGAAGCTCACACCCCTAGGATGGATATAGGCTGAACAACAAACTGGGAATTCCATCTAATGCGTAATTTAAAAGCATTTGTTTTGCAAAACAAAACCAACAAAACCAAAACACCAAACCCAAACAAAACAAAAAGCTGAGTACTGGAATCCTTTCTTTACCATTAATATACTGCATGATTATAAATAAGTTAATTAACCTCTCCATTCCAGTCATTTCTTTGGCAATGAAGTGAAAACCAAAGTTACTGCATAGAACAAAAATACTTAAGATTGTTCTTGAAAGGTTTTTATTAAGATTTTCTCATCTAAGTGTTTACTATAATAATTTATTTACCAAGAAAATGTTAACCAATATCTAACAAAGATAAAGTCTTAACACAAAATTATTTGAAGAACCATGATAATATACTGAAAAGTATTACCTAAATGAGCTTAAAAGTGAAAAATGCCAGATGGCTTTAGAATTTCCATTTCCAAAACAGAATTTTAGTGTCTGATCTTGCTTCTTCAGAGGACAAGTGTTTCATCATGTATTACTGTAGCAATTATTTTCTACCTTATGATTCAGTGAAACTAGTTAGCACAGTCACTAGGTCTGTCCTTAGAAAGAAATAATCTCCCAAAGAAGAATTTACTCCTCATTTACATAGTGGTTGCATTGTGTGACACTGCAAAGAGCACTGGAGTACGGGTTAGGAGATTGAGGACCCAGTCCTGCTTCTGTCATTCAAAAGTCCCCAGACCACTTTGGGTCTCAGTTTCTTCACGTGTAAAATGAAAAGTTTGGGTCAGATAATTCCTAAGGCCTCTTCCAATCCAAAGATTTTATTTAAGAATTTGGAAACTGATTTATATTGCATACAAAAGTGGAAAAGTTAATAAAAGTAATTTTAAAAAGTTGAGATGGTAACTTTGAACGTAAAGGTGAAACAAGCTGTGTCACAGTGTATTTAGCTAAAATGACTGATATGCAAATGGTGGTATTCTCAATCTTAAAAATAAAATCTATATTCTCTGCATTGGACAATGAACTGCCAAAACAACAAACAAACAAACAAACCCAGGCAATGCTGACAACCTGACTGCAGAATAACTTACTTTCTGAACCAGGGTTTCTCAACCTCAGTGCTACTGGCATTTTGAGATGGGTATTTCCTTGCAGTGGGGGGCCTCCTGCGCGATGTAGGACGTTTGGTAGCCTTCTTAGCCTCTATCCACTAGATGCCAGTAACATCCCTGACCCCCAAGTCGGGATAACCAAAAAGGTCTCCAGATATTTGTCGCTAGCTGAGAATCACTGCTATAAAGTGAACCTGCCTTCTCTGGCTTCCTGTCTTGAGCTGTGCCCGAGGTACCAGAGTTGTCAGGATACCTTAATACCTTTTAAATATGTATATATATTTCTATGAACCAAAGCACCAAAAACAAGAATTATTACTATTAGTATGCGAGTTATAATACACGGATGCTTACTTGTGCCAGGCACCAAATAATCTTATTTCCTTAAGCCAGTATCCATTCAGTTAACTCCTCTATTCTACGAAAAATAGAATCTTTATCCCCAAAGACCTTACTTTATGGCTACAGAGACACACAGCCCATGAATATAAAATGGGCTTCAGACCGTTTACAAAGTAGGGCACCGATGAAGTGAGTATGACTGAAGAGGTTGCTGAGTGAAGGTCTGATAAGAGCGGACAGGAAGAGGGGTGAAATGGTCCTTACAGGGAGGTACCGCCGGGCAGAGGCAGGAGACAAGCCAAGCGTGAGGGACGGCAGGCCAGGCGCCCCAGGAGCAGTGAGAACTCTGAATTAGAAAGAAAGGCAATGAAGGCTGTGGGAGGAGTTTGTGGAGTCCTGAGGTCCAGCCCAAGGGCTTGGCTTCAATTTCAGCTGTGACAAGAAAGCTGATCTTGAGAAGGGCAGTGAAGTGAAAGGAGCTTTCTGATGGAAGCAACACCTTTCATTCCTACTACAGGGGCTTTGAAAGAAATTGAAAGACTATTCAGAAATGCCATTTTACTTCCCAGGATGGCAGGCCAAGGATGATTTTGCAGTTTTTTCTTTCCACTCCCACTTCAAAAGGTGATCAGTATGGAAATTTAGAGTCTAGCAAGCCTCACATACAACCATTTTCAGGGCAGCTAAATGATTCTGTGACCAAGATTGTGCAGTAGCTAGATCTTCATTGTAGGATATTAGAAAGTGCCATCCTCCTTGCCAAATAAATGCCAAAGACAGCAATGCCAGAGTTATTCAGAGCAAGAAACCATGTAGAATACTGACCAGAGGATGAATGTTGTGGTCATATGCGTTTGGTCTTCAGTCCTGAATCCATCACGTACTATTTGTGATCTTCAATTTTCTCTTCTGTTAAATGGAAATAAGAGGTGTATTGAAAGCAATCATGGTATGTTGAAAATATTGGGATAAATAATTATATAATACATAATATATAATTTATAATATAAAGCGCTTAGCAGAATCTCTGGTGGCTAGTTAGGAATCAATAATATAAGCTACATTATTATTCATTGTAAAATGTAAATACTTCAAGAGTTTTACAAATGTACCAGAATCCCCTTGAGGCTGCCTTTCACATGTAAATATGTTTTGTGAAGCCACAAAATGAGAAATTTTTAAGTAAGATAAATGGTATGAGGAGGAAGGCTTCAACTATGTCTGGAAAATAGAAAGTGCTCAAGAGGACTTTTCGTTTTAACTAGAAGGTTGGTGAAAGAATGAGCAGATCAGGTTCAGAGTTCCTGAGAAGGATTATGGAGAGAGGAGAGGCTGAGGCAAAGCTGACGCACTGCGTGTGGCCCCGTGGGTGCACGCGGGCCTGTGCAGTCCTGTCCAGGGCGAGGGGCGTCTCTTAGAGGGAGTGTTACTGAATTCAGGTTCAGCTGCTCATTGCTTGAAAGCCAATACTCTAGAGACAAGTGTTGGTAGGAAAGGAAAGGTTGCTTTATTCAGGAGGCCAGCAGTCTGGGGAGAAGGTGGACTCGTGTCCAAGAGCCAACTCCCAACTGCCGATCAGGAGGCAAAAGATTTTAAAGGAGAGTTTCAGGGGTGTACAGGTGGGACGAGGGGGCTACGTGCAGAACAGCACAGTCAGCTCCTACGGTCACCTTGAAATTGGTCATGTGGTGGTCTGATAAGCGTCATCTTGATTGTTTTAAGTACAGTTAATCTTTAGTTCTAGGGTTGGTTTGTTCCCGTTTCTTTGAGGCCAGTTCTTGGAATTGTGCAAGATGGAGCAGCTTATGTCATGGCTATAGTCTGGTCATCACGTAGTTAACTTCTTCTACCTGGTGGAGGTTTCAGTATCTGTAAAACAGCTCAAAAGATATGACTCAGAATATTATCTATAGCCCTTGAGGAGGAACTAAAAGTCCTTGACTTTGTTTAATGGCTAAACTAGTATTATTTTTTCTTGCTTGACTATTTTCCTTCATTTCTGCATTTTCTCACTTCTCTGATTAAACTTATTCTTTGGCTAAAGTTTTTCTGCAGACAAGAGGCAGGCAGAGGACATGGGGTCTGTCCTGGGAACGGCGCAGAGGGTCCTGCTCCATTACAGGAGCTTTTAGTGCTTTTGGATGTCCCTGGGCGTACTGTTCTCTTCATATTGTTTCTTGTATCCCCTTCTTCCTCAACTCCAAAGAAAATAGGGTTTTGAGCAGCTCAAACACATCCTGCCACTCTCAACCCTGGGAAGGAATGGAAAGGGGCATCTGTGTTTGTCTGAAATGAGTTGGGGACATATAGGACAGAAAGGATGTCTCTTGCACGAGTGAGGAGGTGGCCTTGCACATGGTAGTTTCAACCAGAAACCAAAGGATCCAATGAAGAATACAGCTTAAGCCAAAGCTATTAATCAAAAGGGGGTCTGGCCTGCGGTGAAACTGGAGAATAGGAGGTAAGGCAGATAAAAGAGAAAGACCCAGTCCCAAAGCCAGATAAGTTACTGGGCCTCAGGGAGTTGAATGAGGTGCTAGTTTACCAAACCCAATGCATTCATCTTAATCTCTTGGTTCTATGTCCAGGATGCCAATCTGTGGATCTTGATTTTTCAGGAGGAGTAAACAATGTCCTTCCATTTGAGGCTGGTCTAATTTCAGTTTAAGACACTCTGTCTCTGAAGCAGTGACCTCTGGTCCTCCCAAGTGTTGACTTCTTTCTGCACTGGTGCCTTCTCCTGACCTGATCTCTCTGGTTTCTGATTCTTTGTCTGACTTCACCTCTCCAGTTCCTTCTATCTTTTGGTTTTTTTTGTATCTCTGTCTCCAGGCTATCTGTTCAACGTGTTCTTATAATCTGGTTCCAACTTCTACCTTAGTTCATTTTCTTCTGTAGTTCTCCTGGCCCTGGTTTATAATCCTTCATTTCACAATCTATGGTTGCTCAAGTTTCAGTGTAACAAAGGAGGAGGGTCTATGGAACCTCAGAAGAGACTATTCAGTGCTGTACAAAAGAGGAACAAAGGATGACCATCATGAACATTGAATTTGTTCTATGTGTCCTTACACTGTTAGAACTTAGTTGAGTCCATCAACTGATGGCATGTGCCTACAGTGTGAGAGCTTGTGATGAGGGGAGGCACTGGAGAAGGAGATCATCAGGAAAGACTTGATGAGATGGAATTGCGTGGTTTTGAATGGAAGAAATCTTCCCTTCTGTCCTTGCCCTCTCTGCCCACCCTCCTTGCACTCTTTGATGGTTATGCCAGAGTTCACTTGAGCTCAACCTGTGTATGAGATGAGCTCCTTATCTGTCTTATTAGCCAGATGTCATTCTGCCATTTGATATTTATTAAATATGGCATCTTCTTATGATACAGAACACTTTCCAGAGACCAATTGTGACCGCAAAAGCTAGTTCAGGTCTCACATTCATCAGTGTTTTGGAAAGAACATAACCTTTTTTCACTATTTAATTCCTGTCCATTCTTTGGTGTAAGTAAATGCTCTCTGACTTCCTTAAGATGTTTTTAACTTACTTAGAAGTACAATTGTTATATTATCTGATAGTATATAGAGATAACATAATTCCATGTTGGCTTTCTATTCTGAGCTGTTCCCCTTCATCTCTTTCTCTTCATTATCCAGTCTGTAAGGTTTATGTCATGTTGATCAAAATGTTACTTTTAACTAAAATGCATCATTCTCATCATCTAAAGTTCTGCTAAAAGTGAAAACCTGGGAGCAATATAAAGGAGTAATTGGTAAGTGGTGAGATTCAGAGTTATTGCGCATGTATCTTACGTATAACAGGCAGCCGTTAAAAATCATTAAAAAGCATGATTTCAGAAAATGTTTAATAGCATGGAAAAACGCTTATTATACAATCTAAGAAAAAAAATGAGATGCAAAGACACATACGTTATATAATTTAAAATAGGTAAAAAACATAGATCACATATGAAGAAAAACATTGGAAGGAAAACACCAAATGTTACCAGAGTTTATATCTGGTATGAGTTTATGGCTGATTTTATGATTTTTTAAAAAAATTTATATGCTTTCCAAGTTTTTTTAAAGCGTGCATTATATCATAAAAGAATAAACACGATAAAAATTTCCTTAATCAGACCTTACTTATAATACCCTTTCAAGGGACAGCTTCTTGTTCTACAATCTTCCCAGAAACCTCCTCTCCTTTATATTAATTGCCTTTTGTATCTTTTAAGTAGCCAAGCATTTATATATACATCTGAACAACTCTCATCAGTAACATATTTAATGCTACTTCTTTGTGACTTGTGTAAATAGTTTTATTTTTTTGTAGTCATCAGAAGGGCGCCTTTTGTTTGTTTGTTTAATCTTGGTGTCTAAGAAGCAGAAACTGCCAAGAAGGTGCAGGCTTTGCCGTGAGTTAGCAGTCAGAAGTCAAAGTAAAATGCAATGTGGAGAGAGAACAGTTGGTTGTGGGGTGTTCTATGCTAGGCACTTCCACGGTGACCTCATTTCCTCTTTAGACCCCACTCCGGAGGTAGGTGTTCACTCCTCATCACATATGAAGAACCGGAGGCTCGGTGAAGCTCTAAGACCTACATAGGGCACACAGCTGGTAAGTGCTGCCTCTTCCAGGCCTGTTTTCTCAACTGGACTCTTCTACTTTACCTGGTCAAAAACACATCTATCTGGCAATGTGTGTACACTGAGACAGCAACAACATAACTGAAAATGTAAGTTTACGAATGCATGACAGAAAAGTGTGTGTATGTATATGTTTTAATGCTTCTCATTTCACATCACAGCAACTTATTTTGTGTATGTTGTATATAAGTTCCTTGTTGTCAGAGAACAAATGTTTTTATTCCTTTTTAACTTCCTACAGTTCAATCCGGATTCTCGATGGGTGCTCTCACCTAGCCATTAAATCTTAGTCTTATATACTACTCATGGCACACTGCTATTCTGGATCCAGAGATGGTTTGGTGCATTTCATTATGTTAGGACTTCATGCAGAAGGATAATAGCTAACGAAACAACAAAGACTTCCAGACAATCAAAACAATTCGTGTGGGAGCTATAGCTATGATCTCGTGCATACCTTCATAAACTTTAGAGAATTAAAACTGGCCAATTTTGTAGCTAATTTTTAGACAAGAATGGTAGAAAATGCAAGTGTTATTAATGCTACTTATATAACTACTTTCTAGCAGAATAACAGTCTCTTAAATTAGTGATATTTTCTGAAGTGTTAAAATGTGGTAATAACAATTGAGTTCCAAATATATTGCTGCAATTAGAACATTTTGGTAAGGTCGGTAAGCAAAGTTGTAGTAATTAAATCACCAGTGACTAATGTATCTGATAGTTCTTAGATTCCAATATATTGCTGAATCAGAATATTGAAAAGATCAATAAGAAAGTGATAATAATTAAAATACCACCAACAAAACCAAAGTTACTTGGCTTTCTCTTCGTGCATTTTTACTCATTTTATTTTGCAAAACTTTATATGTATCCTAGAATTAATTAATTGATTAGTTAACTAACTGAATATCTAATCACGTCCTGGGTGTTCTGCCAGATATAACTCGAAATACAAAAATAAGAAAAGACACAGTTCCTGGCATCAAGGATGTTAAAGTCTAGTATGTTATTTGTATTTCAACAAGGACACAAAAAACAGTAAACAAAGATGGGGAGAGGAGAAGAGGCAATGTGGTCCAAGTAGAGAATGAGTCAATCTAAAGGGGTTTTATCAGTTCATCCAGAGGCAACAAATCCTGCTGGCCAGATGACAGTGAAGGTGGTTTTCATAACATTTCACTGCAAGACGTGTAATGTTTATAAAGCCATGAACCATGTAGTTCTGTTCCAGGGCAGTACTGTATGCAAAGGAACTCAGCTACCAAAAGTGATTTCAGAACATCTCAAATACTGCACTTGTGTTTCGCAAATACTAGGAAGGGTACAAATAGCTCTCGGAAAATTTCCTCTTTTCTCTTTCCCACAAGTTGCCGTCACACCCCATAGCTATTTGCACTCCTAGCTTCTTTTCTGACCCATTTCCTCTGCCCCCAGTTTGGGCTGTTTTTATTTTTCTCTTCCCACCCTCTCTGGCTCTTTATCCTAATTGACTCTGTTACATCTTCCTCGTTTCCTACCACCTCGCAGGCACTGCTCTCTGTTCACTCTCTGACGATTCTCCATTACTAATGCCCAAAGCATTACTTTCTTTTGACATCTCTTCTCTTCTCAGAAGATAAACGAGAGGGGGAAGCAGCACAAAGCCAGAATCTTCGTTAGCAGCCTGGAAAGACTCTTAAATAAGTAGTTTTTGCACTCTTATAGAGGTTCAAAATCTTTCCTAAAACCTACCATATCTGAGGTCCTGCACATTAGTCCTTTAATCTCTTGCCTATTGAATTGCTCTGTCCGAGTGCTGTTGCCTGTGTATTTTCATACCTCTGTTGCTGCACATTTCATTGCAGCTGTGATTCACTCAGGAAACAGCCTTCAACTGTAGAAATGTAGGTCAGGATCATACATATGTAGGATGTCATTCATATGGAAGATAAAAGACAAGAATTCCTATTGTAAACTTCCTCTTTCCTTAATTCATTCTAGTATTTTCCAGTATTGTAGGTCTTGGTACTTTGATTTTTCTTGGTTTCATATGGAAAAAAGTGGATTCTTTCATATTAATATTCATGGACATGTGTACATGCGATACAACCCATAAACTATCATTAAATAGATTATTTACCAAAATATATTATTTTCCAAAATCGATCCAATAGTTATGACTATCAGCATGCATATTATAGGAATGAATTTGATAAAGTATTCATGGGTTATGGGCTGAGAGATAAATTTTTGAGTAGTTAGAAGGCTCTACTACTGTGGTGGTGGACAGATTACTTACATTTATATGTATAATGTATTGTACACACACACAATTATTTTAATAATGACATGAGATATAGAAAAATAATTGCACAAGTATTATAAAAAGTCTCATCCAAGTCCTTTTCCACTAAATTCCTCTCCAAACCAGAAATGCTAAAAGGCTGAAAACTGGTAGATGTGAGCTTTCCCCAGCTATTTGCTTCCTCTCATACTTGCAGGAAGTGTTAATGAACTGAGGGCTTACACAAAATCCAGCACACGGTTGTCACTCAAATTTTTACTGAATGGAAAATGAAACCCCCAAAATCAGAGCACAGAAGGATACAAGGTAGGAAGGAGCTGAGTGCATTCTGTTCATTTATATACTGAGTAACTGTTCCCTGCATAATCACAGAGTGGCTGAAGATGATTCATCTGAAAGACCTATTTAAGGAAGGAAGTGAAAGTCAGAGGCTAAAAAATGACCCATAATCAGGTGCTGACAGTGTGTGTTGAAAGGTTCTATGTAAAGCCAAACTTTCCAACCACAAAAAGGGACCTGTTTTGTTCAACATTTTGGAGTGAAGAAATTAAGGGGAAAGCTGAGCTAAGATGAAAGGTCTAGAAATAGTTTTAACTTTCATGCTTGACACAGAGAAATAAAAGAAATCTACTGAGTAGATTAAACAAATAAATGTCCAATCATGCGTTTAATTTGAATTCCCATGAACATTTGTAGAATTTGTAAGAAGACTCCAAAGTTTATTTTTCATACAAGGTAGGCCATCTCATATGCCCAAAATTGAAAAGCCTTATGAAATTGTGTACAGATGACTTGACGATTCAGGGGCACAATGTTCAGATTGTCTGTTGTTGATGTTCCCTGCAGCTCCCTTATAAGTTTACTCACTCATTCATTTATTCCTTTTTAAAAAATTCAACGGATACTTAGTACTTCATGCTGGGCATTGTGCTAGGTTTTGGGGATACAAAAAATGTGTTTCCTTCTGTTAAGGAACTTACAGTCTGGTTTGTAAGACAAGAAAAGAGACTTTAATGGTACAGTGTTATGAGTGCTGTGACAAAAAATAAGCCCAGAATGCTAATTCAGACTGGGGGATTGAAGAAGCCTTCCAGGAAGTATTAATGCATGAGATGTGCTTTAAATAAAAACGAGTTTAACCAGATGAAGGCAAGGCACTAGAGCATGGGTGCTAAATGCATAGATTCTACAGCTAGGCTGTCTGGGATCAAGTCGTGGTTTTGCCAGAAACTATGCATGACTCCAGGCAAATGTCTCTCCCTTTTCTCCATGAGTGGGGATAACAATAGTATCCACCATCTACTTACCCATCCCAGGGTTGTAAGGATGAATATGTGAGTTAATACTTCTAAGGCACTCAGAACAGTGCCTGTCTCACTGAAGTATTATATGTGTGTGATGAATAAAGGGGTTGAGTGTCCTAAGTAGTAGGTAGAGCTGGTGCAGTGGCCTGAAAAGTTATGCATGCTGCATTTAGGAAAGAGTTAAGAACAGAGCGTAGAGTCCATACTGAAAAGGATTGAAAGATAAGGCCAGAGAAATATGAAGGGTCTGTTAAAGAATGTGGCTATTATCCTAGACACCATGAAGAACCATGAAAATATTTTAAGCAAAGGAGTGATAAGATTAGATTCGTGTTTTAAACAGGTCACTGGCAATGCTGTGGAGAGTAGATTATAGGGTGGGTGGCAACTCTGGTGTTTGGGAGGCAAAAAAATATTTTCCCATGTTTCCTGATAGCAAGAATCATCTGGGGTGCTTTTTAAACATACATATTTCCAGGCTCCTTTCTGGGAGATTATGACGCAGAAGATTTGGGGCATGTCTGGTAATCTATGTTTTTAACAAGCATAAAAACATATGCTTCCTGTCTTCAGATGATTTTTGTCTTCAGAGCGATTTTGCAGACACTGAGTTGTAGGCATGTAGATAAGGACTAATGAGGACCCAAACAAAAGTGGTAGAAACAACGTGGTTGGAAATAAGGGGGCTGATTTCAAAAGGAAGATGTAACAGGACTTAAGCGACCGATAGGATGGAGCCAAGGATAACATTCAGATTTTTGACTTGGGTGACTAGGTAGATTGTGGAAGAATCTGGAAGAAGAATAGGTCTGGCAGTGAGACTAATGAGATCAGACTCGGACAGGTTGAGTTTGGAGTGTCAGTGGGGAGAAAGTCCAGTCAGAGGTTGCATATACATGCCTGAAGTAAGGAAAGAGATTTAGGCTCTGGAGACATAAAATTGGAAATCACCAGTGTACAGGTAGTAACCAAAGACTGGCAAACTCTAACATTTAATTGGTGGGTAGGGGAACATAATCCTTTTTTATTTGTTCTTGCATTCATTCACTCATTCAATAATTCATTCAACAAACCATTTAAAATGCTTATTTTATGCTAGGCACCATGCTACACGCTTTTTCCATAAAGGAGACTGTGAAGAAATAGCTAAGAGGCCTATAAGGAAAAGAATGGTGTTATCAAAGCCAAGGGAGAAGATTGTATCAAATGATGCCAAGATGCCAAATGAGATGATGAGGGAAATGGGTTCCCTGGATTTAGCAAGAAACAAGAAGTTCATTGGTAACTTATGAGAGAGTAGATTCTGCTGAGTGATGGGTAAGGAAATTGAACTTGAGGCATGGCTTGAGGCGTGAATGGGTAGTGAGGGAGTGTAGTTAATGAAGGAGGAAGAGAAGTAGATGAGCTAGACTGCAGAAACATGGTTTCAAAATCTTTCCCTACCTGAATGCATGTCCTTTTGCAGTGTTTCTTTGTAGTTGCTCTCATCAGGAGGTGGAGTCTGTTTCTTCACCCTTTAATCTGAGCTTAGTCATGTGACTTGCTATGACCAATAAAACATTAGCAAATGTGATGTACACAGAAGCCTGAAAAGTCCTTGAGCACTGGGGCTTGCCTCTCTTGCTGCTCTTGGGAATCCTGTGGCTGCCCCAGGTAAATATAAATCTGGAGTAGTTTGCTGGAGACCTGTGGCCAGTCATCTTCATCACCCCACTGGCAGCCAGCATCAACTGACAGCCAGAACCAGCCACCAGACATTGAGCGAGACATTGAATCAGCCCTTAGCACTGACTTTAGCCCCAGAGTGAGCCTAGCCAGTCCTAGCAGAATGACCCAGCAAATAGCAGCTTAAATCACTGATTCACAGAGAAGTGATACTGTTTAAGCCACTTAGTTTCAGGGATAGTTTCTTCACGGCAAAAACTAATGGATAGAACAGAATATTGTCTGAGTGTCGAAGATTTCATATGTCTAGGTTAGCCCGAGGTTTGTATCTGAGCTGGATTGGAGGTCGGAAAAGCTCAGGTTGTTCTTAGTCTCTTTTCTTTTCTTAACACATTGTCCCAGGCAGAAACAATAAAAGTAGTATACAGGAGGGACTTCCCTGGTGGCACAGTGGTTAAGAATCCGCCTGCCAATGCAGGGGACACAGGTTTGATCCCTAGTCCGGGAAGATCCCACATGTTGCAGAGCAACTAAGCCTGTGCACCACAACTACTGAGCCTGTGCTCTAGAGCCCGCAAGCCACAACTACTGAAGCCGGCGCGCCTGGAGCCCATGCTCCGCAACAAGAGAAGCCACTGAAACAAGAGAAGGCACCGCAAGATAAGCACGCGCACCGCAATGAAGAGCAGCCCCCACTTGCCGCAACTAGAGAAAGCCTGCATACAGCAACAAAGACCCAACGCAGCCAAAAATAAATAAATAAAAAAGTAGTACATAGGCGTGGAATGGCTAGGTCATGTAGTATTATTGACTGAAAAAAGGCAGACCCCCCCCAAAGTACATACTGTGTAATTCCATTTATATAAAATTCTAGAAAATACACACTCAACTATAATAACAGAAAGCAGATCAATGGTTGCCTGGGAATGAGATGAAGGAGGGAGGGATGGGTTAAAAAGGGTCACAAGGAAACCTTTAGGAATAATGGGTATATTCATTATATTGATTGTGGTGACAGATTTATGGGTGTATACTGTATACAAATGTCAAAACTCATAAAATTGTACATTTTAAACATGTGCAGTTCAATGTACATCAATTACACCTCAATAAAGCTGTTAAAGAGAAAAAGAGGAACAAACAAAACCTTCTAACTGTGCTTCCTATTCATAAATGAGGTTGCAGAATAATGTCCTCCAAGGATGTTCCTGGCTTTATCTATGGACCTGGAGATGTGAGCTGTGGAACTGGGTAGGACTGTATATATTTTACCTTACATGGCAAAGGAGCTTTGCAGGTATAATCAAAGGTATGGACCCTGAAGTCAGGAGATTATCCTGGGTTAATTGCATGGGCACAATATAATCAAGTGAGTCCTAAAAAGGGAAGAAACTTTCCTGGTTGGGTCAGAGAGATGAGACAGAAGAGGAGGGAGGAGAGATTTGAAGAACTCAGCTTGCCATTGCTGGCTTTGAAGGTGAGCGAGGGGGCCATGAGCCAAGGAATGTGGCAGCTTCTAGAAGCTGGGAATGGGCCTCAGTTTACAGGAAGTAAGAAGGTAAGACTTCAGTCCTTCTCCCATCACAAAGAACTAAATTCTGCAAATAACCCAAATGAGTATGAAACAGATTCTCCCTTAAAATCTCCAGAAAGAAATGCAGCCTGCAGATACCTGGTTTGTAGTCCGGTAAGACCCATACTAGATTGCTGACCTACTAAACTATAAGACATTTAATTTGTGTTATTTTATGCTACTATATTTGTGGTAATTTGTTACAGCAGTAATAAAAACTGAATGCACAAGGTTTTCATGGGCAGAAGGTTGAACTTACCGGCTAAAGTAGCTGTTTGAACGAGCTGTATTTCCCAGCCATAAATCACAAATAATCAAGAGTTGATTGTATTTTTGTTTCCATTTGCTTCCATTTTACTAACTTCAGACTTATTCACCTTTTAAAATGCTGCTCTGGACACTAAGGTTTGCTGCCATAGGCTGGTTGTGGGAGCCTAGCTCTTCTGATCCCCTAGTCGGAACCATACCCAGGTGACATTTTCCAACTATAGGTATATCTTCTCATTAAACACTGGTCCCTTCAAACATCACTATTGTACATTATGGTTTTTGTTTTTGTTTTTGTGTGCAGACTTTGAAAGGTAACAGACTCCAAGGGGAAATATTATAGACTTTTCCAGACACCTATTCTCTCTTCAGGGTTTAAAACCTGAAAACAGATTGCCTGGGTTTAAATACTGGTTCCGCTCTATACCTTATGACTTGCTTAGCAGTTGGAAACAGCAGTGGTACACTGAAAGCGAGGCTGAAATGAGCCTATTCATGTAAAACGCTTTTAACAATGCCTGGTATGTATAAGAACTCAGGGAGTGTTGGGTTGCTAATTATGATGATGATGATGATGACGATCTTTTTGCTGCTGATAGGAAAATTTCTATCTCAATAGTGAATTCGTATATCCCAATTTCATATGTCCTAGCAGAAGAGATCTCTATTTGCCTTTCTTGTGTGCCTGTCCTGCTAAGATGCACATCATTTCCTCTGTCTTTCTTGTCCTAAAATTTCCTGTTTCTTGTTTCTTCTGAAGTAGAAGCAGGAAGAGAAAATCACATAGTGACATTTGCTGAACATAGCAGAATTCTGTCCAATGACTTTTTTTTTTTTTTTTTTTTCCAATTAGAAGGGTGTGTTGCCAGGACAGAGGATTATTTACACTTTCCTTGTCTTTTCAGCCTTTTCCAAATGGCTTTGATGTCCATATTGAGACTTTCCTCATCAGCACATGATAATGAGCCAAAAGATTCCTGAAATTCTGTTGTCTCTAAAAACAAAACAGAACATTCTGACCAAACCATTTACAATTTTATTACACATCAGCTTTCCTGTGTGATATTTATTTGAGGAAAGGCCCTCTCTGACGTGAGGGACTTGGTTTTAGATAATTAAATCAGACAGATTAAAATGATGATCTGAGTCAGGAGAAGAAAAAGATACACTATGTGATGGAAGCTATTTTTAATGAACTTATTTTCATGGCACTGAGTACACAGAGGAGAAAACATATGGATGATATTGCTAATTTAGTACCGTGTATGCTTCAGGCTTTATGTGCAGTTTTCTAGATGGGCAGCCAACTTTTTGGTCTTCATTTTTTAATGGAGTGCTGCAAGAGATACTCCCTGACGTATGGAACAGTCAACTGAAAATCAAGTAGCAGGGTTAACGTAGGCAGTTTTTTTCACTGTGGTTACAAGATGACAGGGGCTTCCAAATTTGCACACATACATTGAAGTGGAAATGGGTGTCAAATCTAAGAGCTCTGTGTGGGCAGCCTGGACTGTGGGTATTTCAATTTGAAAATTTTGTTAGTTGCCATAGTAATTGTCACAATCATGTGGTTTCTGTGGTCTTTGTGATACTGAACACCTATTAGAAGCACCCAGCAAGCAGAAGTGTTTTATTTATTTTTTCCCTTGTGCATACTTATAGAGAAAAATAATGCGTAGTCAGATTTTAAGTTGAATTAAAAATAAAAAAAGATCACTTGCATATCTTTATGTAAAACATGTTCATTTCCCAATTATTCTTTTAATTAGTTTTTTTCTTCAACAGAGAAATTATCAGGAAGTGATTTTTTTTTTTTTTTTTCCAAAACAAGGAGTCCCAGAAACCAAGGTTACAGAGCTTCATAAAAAGAACAGGAAACTTCTCTCTAGTTATGAATGTGTTGTGTCAGCATGATGCTGCTCAAATTCAGACTGAAATTTAAGCTGAATTGAAAGTGACTGTGTATGTTACTAATCCCTTTGCAAATGGTGCCCACCATGGCCACGGATTACTTAGTCCCTGGATGCTATTCTCAAAGCTAGGTTTTGCAGGTGGTTTTTGAAACAATGACAGGCATTATTTGGCTAAACAAAATATTTATATTGCAATAGTTATAAAAATTTGAATGTTTATGGCTAAATATTCACAGCCCTCCTCATTTTTGCCATAGAATTATTATTTTTTTATCTATTTGAATATTGGTTTTGAAGTTAATTTAAGATACAGATATAATGATGATAAAAATAGGAATGTCTTCTTTGGGTTATTTTTATTTTTTATTTTTTATTTTTTTCTTCCAGTTTTGAGATATAACTGACATAGAGCACTGCATAAGTTTAAGGTGTACAGCGTATGATTTGACTGACATAAATCATGAAATGATAATCACAATAAGTTTAGTGAACATCCATTATCACATATATCACATCTATCATCAAAATTAAAGAAATAGAAAATCTTTTTCCTTGCGATGAGAACGCTTAGGATTTACTCTCTTAACAACTTTCATATATGAAGTACAGCAGTGCTAATTACATTTATCATGCTATGCATTACATCCTAGTACTTATTTATCTTATAACTGGAAGTTTGTACCTTTTGACTGCCTTCATCCACTTCCTTCTCGTTCCACCCCCTGCCTCTGGTAACTACAAATCTGATCTCTTTTTCTACGAATTTATTTGTTTTTGAAGTATAATTGACCTACAACACTATCTTTGTATGGTACAGATGGAAACTAGATTTATCCTGGTGATCATTTTGAAACATATAGAAATATCAAATCACTATGTTGTGATTTGACCATATTTTCTTATTTTAATCAGAAGGGGATAGGGCTGGTGCCAATCTTTGGTTGAGCTATAGGACGTGGGAAGTGAAGTTTCTCCATTGGCTTGCAGGCCTCATGAGAGGAGAAGGTGGCAACAGTGGCTTGTCTGGAGGCAGGATGCCTGTGCATGCTTGGATGGGGCAGTAGGAATTGACCCCCTCTTACTATTTCCAATGAAATTCCCTGAACAAATGTGGGGTGAGTGACAAATGTCATTTCTTACATTTAATACACTAGATATATACACTGATTAATTAAAAATTGGTAGCATGTCACAACATGGGGATCTTTGTACAGCTATGGATTTCACTGCCTTTGAAGTTTATTGTCAGTAGATGTGTTCTAAGTGAGCTTTTATGTATTATTAAAGATACTTTGATCATAAGAATTCTGCCAACCAGAAAAAATGACAAGGAAACTACACACTCGGCAAACTACTGGGGATGAAACCATTTGCAGTTGAAAAGTTATCAATTTTATAGCCTGGCTCTTCTATGTCCTTTCCTGCTGGAAATATTTAGGATTATGGAAATACTAAACTTTTATTAAAAAGTAAATAGTGTACAGTGAGATGAAGACTCAACGAATGCCTTCAAAATTTTATTAGATATGATAAATAATGCAAAAAATAAAAAAATGAATTAAATTTAAAAATTAAGAAATAAAATTAGAATTACATTTTTAAAAATTAAGAAAAACACAAGACAGTATTACCTTCATAACAAATTGTTCTTTCTTTTTTTATTTAAATCTTTTAAATTTAATTTTGAATAGATAAGGCATTCTTGTCATTCAAAAAAAACGTAAGAAGTTATACAGTGAAAAGCGTCTTTTATATCCATGTCTTTCATTTTTTAGTTTGCCCCCAGGTCCAACCCTCTGGATAACAGCTATTATTAATCTTGGAGTATTCATTTAGAATTCCTTTATGCATATACAAGAAAATATAGCTACATTATTTTTCTCCTTTTTACCCAAAAGATGACATACTACACACTCTATTCTCTTTTCACTTAACAAACACTATTCTACTTTTGCTTAATCACACTATTTTCACTTAATATACCTTGTATACCACTTGATATCAGTACAGGGAGAGTTTCTGCTTTCAGTTTTTAACAACTACCTGTAATTCCATTATATGGACATACTACTAATTATTTAGCTAGTTACATACTGATGGACATTAGTATATTTTCAAATTTTTTTGTTGCAATGACTAATCTTGTACTAATGTACAGGCAGCATTCCACACATCACTAGTGGATATCTGGGTTTTCCTAGCAGTGGAATTGCTAGGGTGAAGGGTATATACATTTGTAAGATGTATAGGTATTAGCACATGGCCAACTTATACTCCCATCAGCAATGCATGAGAAAGTGTTATTTTTCCCTCAGAGTCCTATCAACCGAATGTGTTAGCTAACTTTGGATTTTTGCCGACTGAGAGGTAGAAAATGATATCCTGTGTGGTTTCTGTTTATATTTCTTTTTTTTATAAGGGAGGTTGATTATCTCGTCATTTATTTAAGAGCAAATTTCATTTCCTTTTTCTGTATTTGAAAATGGTAATGGTCTTATCAATTTATATCAATATATTAGAGAATCTAGCCCTGTGTGGTGAGTTTTAAATATTTCTCACAGTTTGTCTTTTTTAAAACTTTGTTCATGACTTTCTTTCTGCAATTAAAAAAAAAATTCTCCTATGTCCAAATATACCAATAAAATAATTTATGACTTGGGGATTTTGAGTCATAAAAGTTTAGACAGACCTTCCTAACTCCAAATTTATAAAGTAATTGTTCCAGCTTTCCTTCTTACTGTTTTATGGTCATATTTTAAAAAATTTAAATCTTTGGTACCTTTGGAATTTATTTTGGCATATGAAGTAA
Source organism: Balaenoptera ricei (assembly GCF_028023285.1). Taxonomy (NCBI): domain Eukaryota; kingdom Metazoa; phylum Chordata; class Mammalia; order Artiodactyla; family Balaenopteridae; genus Balaenoptera; species Balaenoptera ricei. The sequence goes on from NC_082648.1 coordinate 76,276,002, forward strand.
GATATGGATATTACTTTACTTATCCCTAAAGTATTTATTGACCAGTCCCTTTTCTTCCTAATGACTTGAGATGGCATCTTTTTTATACACTCAATTCCTGTATGTACCTGATACACTTACTTCTGGAATTTCTATTTTGTTAATGGACCACTATGCTACTCTTAATTATTTAAGCTTTTAAAATTGTTTTAATGTCTTTTAGGGCTGGTCGCCTTCTATGTTTATTTTTCTTACTAAATTTAGCATCTGGTGATATAGCTTAGAACTGTTGGTCTTTCACTGAGATCATATTAAATTTACAAATTAATTTAGAGAGAATTGACACATATATGATGTTGAGCCTTCCTACCCAATAACATGGACTTTCCATTTGTAGAAAGGCTATTTTGTGGCCATCAGTATTATTTTAAATTTTATTTTTAACAGGTCTCACATTTTTCTTGACATTTAGTTTATGTATTTTATCTTTTCTGTTGCTGTTATATACGAACTCTTTTCTCCTATTGAATCTTCTAACTGTTTGAATATATAAAAACAACTGAGTTTTGCACACTGATTTTGTACTTCATTATTACTGAATTCTCTTATTGTTTGTAGTAGTTTTTAAAAAAACCTGTTGAACCTTCTAATTACACTACCATGTTATCTATAATTAGTGGTATTTTTACTCATCTCTTCCAATTTTTATATTTATAATCTTTTTCTATTGTGTAATGGTATTGACTAATAACTCCAGCACAATGTTACATAGTTGTAGTGTTAGTGGATACTAGCCAACACAATGAAGACATTTCCATAAAAGTCAGAAGCATTATGATGGCTTTGTTTTGAATTAGATACATTTTATTGTGACAAGATAGCCTCCTATTTCTATTTCAATGTTTTCTTGGTTGTTTTGTTTGTTTGTTGTATCAGGAAAGGCGGATGAATTTTGTCCAACACTTTTTCAGCATCTATGGAGAGATCCTATACTTTTTTTCTTTAGATTTGTCAATATGGTGAACTGCATTAACAGAGTTTCTAGTAGTGGACCATTACGATCTCAGTTGGTAACAATAGTTTTTTGTTTTGTTTTGTTTTTGTTTTTTTAAATGAGCTCCTGGATTCTTTTTGCTAATATATTATTTAGAATATTTGCACCATTATTAATAGTGTGATTAATAGTCTCTAGGTAGTGTGATCAAAGAATGTTATTTCTATGGTTCTATTTTTTTAGATTGTAAAGTTTTCTATTGGTCATTTTTGGGAAAAGAAGTGTATTCTCTATTTTCAGGTTATGGTGTTTATAATATATTAATCATTTGCATTATATCAATTATGATATTTAGGTCATTGTATCCTTACTTATTTTTTCCTACCTGATTAATCATGCACTGGAGAGATGAGTTGGAGTCTCCCAAGATTAGCATGTTTGTGTTTATTTCTCTTTATGTCTCCTGTAATTTCTGCTCAATGAATGCTGCTATTTTTTGCATAAATAGCCTTAATTATAATATCTTCACTGGGAATTGAACCCTTTGGCATTATTAAGTTCTCTTCTTTGTTTTATTTAAATCCGCTTGTTCTGACTTCCACCTTGCTTGATATGAAGATTATGACTTCTTTATATTATTTATTTTTGTTTGGTAGGCCTTTGATTTCTCTTCTATTTTAAGATGATCTTAGGTTTTGCCTTGTATTTGGCATGGAGTAGGGTTTTACTTTGTGATTTAATCTGTAAAAATTTTCTTTTATATACATGAATCAAGACAATTTACATTTATTGATTTGACAGAAGTGTTGGGTCTTAGTTTTGTTATTATTTTATATCATGTTTTTCTTTTATAACTTTTTTAAAAAGTCTATTACTACATGGTTTGTTTTCTTTGTCTGCTGATTGTTTTCAGTGTGAAATTTTGCTGAGATTTAAGGAGGTTTTTATTTTATTTTATTTTAATTTTAATATTATCATAATTATATCTTTATGTAATGTCACTGGTTATAATCTTCTTCAAACACAATCTATTAGTTTCCTTTTATGATGATAAAAGTAGTTCGTTTACTATTATTTCCTCATTTCTCTCTCTCTCTCTCTTTCACTCTCCAATTTTAGTCAATTATCTTTCTTAATGTTCTATTTTATAGAGTTATATATGCTTATAAGTCAGTTTTAAATTATAGAATTTGACTCTTGGCTACTGCAGATGGAATTACTTATTATTCTACTCCATTCTTTCCCTTTTCCCTCCCATTTAAAAAAACTTGAGTCCTTATTCTATGGTCAGGCATATACAATTTGCACTATGTTCCTTCACCATAAACTGTGGTTTGTGTTAGTCTCAATTGTAGAGTTAAATACATTCAATGGTCACTACAAGTCCTTTCGCTGTAGTTCTCCAGTTATGTCTTGGTTGACTGAAGCTTTTCCTCTAGTAGTTTCCCTGAGAAGTGTCCATGAGAACAATATTCCATGAATTTGTGCATATTTAAAACATCTGTAATTTTTATTCTTGAGGGTCAGTTTGGCAGGATATAAAATTTTTGATTCACCCTTTCTTTGTGGAGTATTTTGCAGGCATTGCTCCATTGTTTCTAACAGTGGTAATTCATATGAAGAAATCTGATTCCAATATAATTTCCTTTCTTTATAAATAACTTGATATTTTTGCCTGGATGTCTGATTCTCTCATTTCAAGCATTCAATAATTTTATTACTATAAGACTAGTTATTGACCATTGTGGGTCAATTTTTTCTGTCATGGCACAGTGTGCTTTTGTAATATAGAGATCCAAATCCACATTTAAAGAAAATTTTCTTAAATTGTAACTTTAAATATTTGTTTTGTTAAAAATTTTTATTTTTCTTGTTGGGTATGCCCTCTATGCAAATGTTGGATCTCCTTTGGAAGTTCTTTTTCTCCTGTTTTCTCTCTACTACTTTTCAGTTCTTTAGTTTCATTCATTTTGTTTGCTTTCTTACCTCTATGTCCCTTATTGTGTTTTTTGCTATGTCTGTTCTTTCTGATTATTCTATTTTATATTAATTTCTAAATTTAAAAATTCTACTTTCCTGACTGGAACGGCATGAGTGAGGCTAGTGGGGAAAAAGTCAGACATTTAGTGGTACCAGGGAACAGAGTGGTAGAAGATGAATTTGAAGAATCAGGCAGCAGCCAGATCACGTAAGCCTTCAGCTATGGCAAGGAGTTTAGACTTTATTGCAAGTGCGATGGGAAACTATTGGAGGATTTTATGCACAAGAGTGACATAATCTGATGTGTGTGTTAATAGGATCACTTTGACTTCTGTGAGGAGAATAGATTGTAGGGAGGTGAGAGTAGAAGAAAGGAGACCAATTATGAGGCTACTAGAATAATCCCAGTGGCTTGGCTAGGGTAGTGTTGGTAGACCTGGTGAGAAGTTGTCAAATAGCAATTTCTCTCTTCTTTTTTACATTATGTAGTTGTTGCAGCAAATTAACTTATGCATATTTAAACATGCATGTGTATTTACAAGAAGCTCTTTAGCTGAAATGTATGTGGCCTGTTTAGGTAGCATTTATTCATTTAGCAAACATTTACTGATGACTTAGTGCCAGCACATTTCTAGGAACTAGCAAGGCAGTGATGAAAAAAAACAGATGCTGTCCCTGACCTCAAGGAACCTGTAGTTTTGCAGGTGAACATAATAATAAAAATTATAGAAATAACTAACATTAAGCGAGCAAGTGCATGTTCTAGGTAACGTTCAGAGCTTTTCTCACATAATATCTCATTTATTCTTCACAACTCTGTGAGATTGGTATTATTATTACCCTTATCTTATAGGTGAAGATACCAAGGCTAAGAGTGGTTAAGTATGTTGCCTAAGTTCTCACAGCCAGTAAATGGTGGTGCCAATTTTAGCCTAGGTTAAATCAGTGAGCAAATAAGAAATATGAAGAAACATGGTAGGGAAAACCTGGTAAACACGGAAAGCCTCTCTGAAGAGGTGTGTTTGAGCAGGTGACTGTGCAGGAAGCTCACACACAAGAGCCAGAGTAACAGCATTCCTAGGCAGAGTGAATAACAAGTATGAAGGTTTGAGAGCAGAAAGAGCTTGATATGTGAGGAGCAGAAATGAAGTCTGGATGGTTGCAGCATGGGTAAGAGAGAAGAAAATGGTACATGATGAGACTGGAGATCCAGCTATGGATTGTAAGGGCATAGCAAAATGGGAAACACCAGTTAAGAGGTTATTGCAAGAATCCATTTGGGGATCGTGGCCTAGATTAGATAGTGACAGTGGAAGTGGACAGAAGTGGATGGATCTGAGATATATTCTGGAGGTTGAATTAATAGTCCTGCTAATTAATTTAATAGAGGGAATAATAGAAAAGAAATACTCAAAGATAGTTCTTAGTGTAAATGTCTAAGAATATCTGAACATAAATCTACTATATGAATTGAGTCAAAATAATTCAGCCTTAAACATTTGAAATAGTATGGTAGGAATGAAGATGGAGTCAGGTGGAGGTTAATGAAGGAACAAACATTTATTAATTAAATAGGGGATAGACATTTCACATATGGAATCTTTTTTGTGTACAATATTCATTCATTTATTCAACCAATATTTGAGTGCTGGGCAATGTCTTAGGTATTGAAGGTTATAGCAATGTGGGGGGGAACCCTGTAAACCTCAGATTATTTGCTCTCACGAAGTGTACAAACTGGTGGGAACTTACATTCTCTATTACCTGTATTACGTAGATATTATTCTTCCTCATTTTTTAGATGAGGACCCATGGCTTTGAGTACATAAGTGATTCATCCAATGTCATTTGAAGTGCTTTAATGTCGTAGGGTCTAGATTTGACTTTTATTTTTATTTTATTTTTATTTTAAAAATATTTATTTATTTATTTTTGGCTGCGTTGGGTCTTCATTGCTGCGTGCAGGCTTTCTCTAGTTGCAGCGAGCGGGGGCTACTCTTTGTTGCAGTACCTGGGCTTCTCATTGCGGTGGCTTCTCTTGTTGCGGAGCACCGGCTCTAGGTGTGCTGGCTTCAGTAGTTGTGGCTCGCAGGCTCTAGACTGCAGGCTTAGTTGCTCTGTGGCATGTGGGATCTTCCTGGACCAGGGCTTGAACCCGTGTCCCCTGCATTGGCAGGAGGATTCTTAACCACTGTGCCACCAGGGAAGTCTGACTTTGATCTTTATGATTCTAATGTTCATATTTATTCCTTTACTGCATGTTGAAAATGCAGTATCCAGATACGGACCTAGATAACTACCCATGTAAATCAATGCAGGGAATTCCCTGGCCGTCCAGTGGTTAGGACTTGGCGCTCTCACTGCCGGGACCCGGGGTCGATCCCTGGTCGGGAACTAAGATCCCGCAAGCAGTGCGGCATGGCCAAAAAAAAAAAAAAAAAAAAAAAATCAATGCAGATAATCTAGGAAATTGAAGCTTTTCTATAGAGTGTGTTTGTATTTTTCTTTGTTCATTCCTGTTTAATTTAAATTGATGTTTAAATTCGGCATTTGCAATTACAAGATGCTGATAACAACCCCCTCAATTAGGACTGAAGAAGTGTGTCTAACACTCTGGAAAACACATCTCCCAACCCCCAAAGTGCCTGAGTTTATGGAAAACAGAGGGAGTTTTTTCACTGTCAGGTCTCCTGCCTCTCACTTCACTCCCACAGCTGTGTGTTTGAATATTCAGAAGCAAGGCTGGAGGTAGGAGTCAATGATTGTGGGCGGGTTACTGTATCTGAGCTGCTCACCTTGCAGTAGAGGCAAAACACAGTGTAAGTAAAAAGAGAAATTTCTGAAATGTTTGAGTTACTATTCTGAAACTTTGAATTTAAAATATATTTATAATGAATTAAATTTTAAGGGCCCCTAAATAGCATATAAAGTACCAGAAGCAGCCTCTGCAGATAAACATCATTAGTGTGTAAGTAGGAAAACTTCTTTAGCTTCTATCTCCCTCGGGTTTTCTAACAGCTCCGTGGATCCTTTTCTGCCTAATGTGAATGCCCACGTGCTTTTCTTTTTGACTCCCCTAGTGAGCCTCCGGTGCTAAGGGCTGCATTTTGACTTGCCACTCCTGAAAAACACAAAAGTGCTCCTTCTTCGCTGACGTGAAACCTTCACTGCCATCTGCACATGCTCATTCTGGCAGCTCCTCATGACCCTTCAACTCCCAGGAAATCCTCAGAGGAATGAAAAGGACAGGCCCGCCCCCGCAGCAGAGTGAATTCCCAGCTGAGTCACACCGGCGGGACGAACACTGACACGTACACTGACAGGCCTGCTTCGTACCCAAGCGCTCCTGGGACTCGGCACACGGCTTCTTGGAAGCCTGGCACATCCTCACACTGTGGTGGAATGTTGCCTCCTCAACTTGTTCTTCTAGTTGGAGTGGAAACCTCCCTCCATCCAATCAACTTTTCTGGATTAATTGGGGTATGTGGAAGGGGTGGGAGGGAATCCCTTTGGCCCCCCGGATTCTGGGAGAACCGTTACAGGAACCTGGCCCTGTGGTCTGCTAACTGCTGCCACCCACACCAGTCTTAAAGGCCACACCCTGAGGGGCCTAGTCCCGAAGCAGCTCTTTGGACTGCTTGTGTGGTCATAGCAGCCCTCAAGACCAGACAGCCTGCCAAACCCCAGGAAACTTGGAGTTTAGGTCAACTTAATGCTTTCCCATTAGGCGCTGGGAAGAAAGAAGGTGTAGAGTGACATGAACGCGTGAAAACCAGTGTAACTCTGCTTTAAACATACTCTGTTTTTGCCAGATTGGTTTCCTGAGCAACTGCTTTTTTTGTTTTTAACTTTTTCTTTTAAAATAAATTTATTAATTTTATTTATTTATTTTTGGCTGTGCTGGGTCTTTGTTGCTGTGTGTGGGCTTTTTTCTAGTTGCGGCGAGCGGGGGCTACTCTTCGTTGCGGTGCGCGGGCTTCTCACTGCGGAGGCTTCTCTTGTTGCGGAGCACGGGCTATAGGCGCGCAGGCTCAGTAGTTGTGGCTCGCGGGCTCTAGAGCGCAGGCTCAGTAGCTGCGGCGCACGGGCTTAGTCGCTCCGCGGCATGTGGGATCTTCCTGGACCAGGGCTCGAACCCGTGTCCCCTGCATTGGCAGGTGGATTCTTAACCACTGCGCCACCAGGGAAGCCCCGCAACTGCTTTTTATGAAGATTTTTTTTTTGGTATTAAATCTTAGTTTTATCTGTATGACAAAATAGGGTATAAATAATAAGTAAATAAAAGAAAGCTCCCAACTGGAGAAAGTCCACAAATTATGTTGTTTACTTAACCAATAACATCAATATCACTTGACTTTCACGTACGTTTTACAGGTATAGGATGTTGTAAAATAACCAAGCACCTGTTTTCAAGTTGGACATGGGCAGTTAGAGGATGAGGGGTTTGGGTGTGGTCTTTAGATGTCAGACAGACCTGTGTGTTTAACACCTGTTCTGCCTCTTACCCTGTGATCTTGGACAAGTTACTGTATTTCTCTAGGCCTCAATTTCCTAAAGAATGGAGATAATTATTATGTAGCACTTGTCACATTGGATTGTTGAGAGGACTGAGATCATGCAAATAAAATGCTTAGCATAGTGCCAGCCACATAAAAGGCTCTGAGTGTCAGAAGTGATGTTGCTAATGAAGCTGATAACACCAACTGTAATGGGTAATTTTATGTGTCCACTTGACTAGGCTAAGGAATGCCCAGATAGCTGGTAAAACATTACTACTGGTGTACCTGTGAGGGTGTTTTCGGAAGAGATTAGCATTTGAATTGGTAGGCTGAGTAAAGAAGATTGCTCTCACCAATGTGGGTTGGTATCAGCCAATCTATTCAAGGCCTGAATAGAACAAAAAGGTGCAGGAAGGGAGGATCTGTTCTCTGCTTGAGCTGGAACATCAATTTTCTCCTGCCCTCAGACATCTGCACTCCTGGTTCTTGGACCTTTGAACTTAGACCAAATTACACCACAGGTTTTTCTGGGTCTCTAGCTTGCAGATGGCAGATTGTGGGGCTTCTTAGGCTCCACAACTGCATGAGGCAACTTATATGTGTATGTATACATCTGTCTATCTATCTATCTATCTATCTATCTATATCTATCTATCTATCTATCTATCGGTCTATCTCTCCTGTTGGTTCTGTTTCTCTGGAGAACCCTAATACACCACCACTATGCTCAGTTTTCCCCTTCTTATATAGATTGATAACCATTGAGACAGCATAGACTATTCAATGATTGGGAATACGAGATTCTGGTCATTAGACAAATTAACAAAAAAAAAAACACAACTAGATCAATGAATATATAAAGTCCTTCATAGATGGATTTATAATGCAGCAAATGGATTTTACCGAGGGTTTGGTTAGTGTGCAGGTATTTATTAGTGAAATACTCAAAGGTATGAAAATTACTTTTTTTGTCAGGATCAACTTAAGTTCAATAAACCAAGTGAGTGTGTGTGTGTGGGTGTGTGTATTTGCTTTACTCATATTGTGAATATGTTTTCTTGCAGCTGATTTGAACGAATGACTCTAAAGAAGAGATATGCTGCAAGTAAGGATGTAGTTTTCAGCCATGGGTAAAATAGGGTAAGGATATCACATTATTGCGATTTTTAGGATGATTTTAATGTCAACAACAAGGAGTGCTCTCTCAGTATTGCCGAAATAAACACTGTTTGGAATTCAAGAGGGATTTATGGAATAATAATTAATTTTTATACTGATCAGGGGAAAATCTACTTAGTGCTTGAAAACTTAAGGTCATGGCAATTTACTGCATCTTGTGATATCAAATCAACTATTTTTTTAAATTGAGGTACTGTTGATGTACAATATTACATAAGTTTTGGGTGTAGAACATAGTGATTCACAATTTTTAAAGGTTATACTCTATAGTTATTATAGACTATTGTCTATATTCTGTGTGTTGTATAATGTATACTTATAACTTATTATTTTATACATAGTGGTTTGTAGCTCTTAATCTCCTAGCGTTATCTTGCCCCTCCCTCCTTCCCTCTCCCCACTGGTAATCACTAGTTCTCTATATCTGTGAGTCTGCTTCTTTTTTGCTATATTCACTAATTGGTTGTATTTTTTTAGATTCCACATTAGGCGATATCATACAGTATTTGTCTTTCTTTGTTTGACTTATTTCACTCAGCATAATACCCTCCAAGTCCATCCATGTTGTTGCAAATGGCAAAATTTCATTCTTTATTTTATAGCTGAGTAGTATTCCACTGAATATATATACCACATCTTCTTTATCTATTCATCGGTTGATGGACACTGAGGTTGCTTTCGTAACTTGGCAGTTGTAAATAATACTGCTATGAACATTGGGGTCCATTTATATTTTTGAATTAGTGGGTTTTTTTTTTCAGATATATATATACCCAGGAGTGGAACTGCTAGCTCATATGGTAGTTCTATTGTTAGGTTTTTGAGAAAACTTCATACTGTTTTCCATAGTGGCTACACCAATCTACCTTCCCTCAAATTAACTACTATTAAACTTTTTACTAGAAAAAATTCTCCTAGTCTTTTTTTTGGTCCTTGTGTAGATAATATGTTTTTGAATCTTCCGTGTACATTCAGAATTAGAAACTCAGCCAAAAGATTCAAAAACTTGCATCTGAAGGAAGGAAAGCTTCTTTGGAAAACGAATGAAATTAAAGTTATCCAGCATCAACCTTGGTACCACAATTTTGAAGAGCTGATAAAATTCTCTTTCCTTTGGTTGAAATTCATCTCTTACTAGGTGTACAATACCAGATTGGTATCTATGCTCTATACAAAACCCTATCTTAGTTCCCAGTGCTTTATTGGTATCAATCCATTCTGACTTTGGCATGTTGCCCCAGAGTTTGACACATGCACAAGTCTGAGTGAAAATACTCCAAGAACATTGGGACATGTTTAAATTGCCTACCATCCACCAGTGGGTATTTCAGAATGTCTCCCAACTTTTGATTACTCAAGTATTACTGACCAAGTCAGGATTAATCATGTGTCACTTTTCACATGTTCACTTACAAATCGAGAATTGTCATTTTATGCTAATATATTCCTGGTAAACTTTGCCAGTCACTTTTCTCTCTAATAAATCAAAACTACCTTTTCAATTAAATGATTACTTGTAGATGGGAACTACCAACCCACAGACCCCCCCCAGAGCTAGTGCTTTATCTCTGTCACTGATATTCAGAGCCCCCCTCCCCCCCAAAAAAAGAAACTTGTCAGGGTGTTTGTTGAGAAGGGTGTACCTATGACATTTCTGGCCTAGTCTACCCACAGGTACTAGAGTTCTAGTCAGAATTTCCAGGTTTGGAAAACATTATCCATCAGGCAACTGGGCAAGGGGTCGTTCAAATGGGAGGGCAGTATTGAGGGTGTAAGAATGATCCAGAGAAAATTATATTTTATGACTTTCCTTGCTGCCCTGCATTAACTAAAATTTTATACAGATGACATCAGATTAGACTATACCTTAAGGCAGCCTGAAAGGGGGGAGGGGGAATAAATCACATATATGAATGGATGCGATTACTCTATTCTCCATACTCTCACAACCTTTTAAAAAGCTTATAGCCTACTATAACTCATTTCCCTTTATAATTGGGTATGTCTGCATGCCTAACTCTTCTGTTGGACAGCATTTCAAAATTCAAAAAGGTAGAACATGGCCTCCTTTGCTTTTGCATTCAGTATATGGTTCAGCACAGTATCTGGTCAATGGTGCTCAATAGGGGTTTGCTGACTATGTAGGGGATGAGGGGGCAGTACCATCCCTTTGCCCTTTGCCTTGGTCATGGTAGAAGTTAGATGTTCCTTGTCAGAGCCTCTATATAAAAGCCACTACACAAATCTATGACATCTCTGTGTTCATCAGATGTCTCTCCTCTCACTGCCCTCTCGAAGTTACTGTCAAGCTGCCATGCACGTCAGGGCATTGTGAACCATCAGACCAAATGTATTCACCCAAATCTGCCATATTTTAGTGAAGCAGAATCCAAGATTCAGGACAAGGGGGAAACCTATGGTTCATACAAGGTAAATTGGTAATGACCAATTCAGAAATATGGGGCAAGAGAAGGGAACATTAACTTTGTCAAGGATTGCTTGATGAAGTGATTGAGAGTGGGAAACTAGGTAGAGAGGCACAGAGCAGTGAAATCCTGAAGCTGAGAGATGTAAAGACAGAAATGGACATTCAAATACATGCACATACGCACCCCAGCATTCTAGCTCCAGGGCTGAATCTGTAAGCCTGTTCCTTGACCTGGCCTCTTCATGTTCTTTCCACCACCCCACACCCCCAGCCTTTAAAAACAGATAACTCACTTATGCTTTCTTTGCAGGAATATTTAAAAAATTATTTATTAAAACAATAAAACCCCTGTCAAACATGATGAGCTCCTCAGAGACAAAGCACACCTCTCACCTATAAGGTGCTTCCTTAAAATTATTTTAAGCGTTAGATAGTGGTAAAGAGATAGATAAGCTGGATAGAGTCTGGTCACTTATATGCTAAATAAGCAACCATCAGCGGCCAGATGAACTGCTTTTTTATTTTTTTAAGATCCTCCCCACAGCTATTTCCTGTGATCCTTTCTCCTCAAAACTTTCTTTATGAAGGAAGTGAGGGTGGGAAAAGACCAGGTCAAGAAAGGAAAAGATTTCTTATATGATACAGATTTACAAGTAATACATCTTTTTTTTTTTTAAAGGAAAGCAAGCCCTGTCTTTAGTTTTGTTGGTGTCCTCTCTGTCAAAGAGTATCTTAATGTTAAATATATTTATTTATTTATTTATTTTTGGCTGTGTTGGGTCTTCGTTTCTGTGCGAGGGCTTTCTCTAGTTGCGGCGAGCGGGGGCCACTCTTCATTGCGGTGCGCAGGCCTCTCACTATCGCGGCCTCTCTTCTTGCGGAGCACGGGCTCCAGATGCGCAGGCTCAGTAGTTGTGGCTCACGGGCCCAGTCGCTCTGCAGCATGTGGGATCTTTCCAGACCGGGGCTCGAACCCGTGTCCCCTGCATTGGCAGGCAGATTCTCAACCACTGCGCCACCAGGGAAGCCCGTAATAAATCTTTTGATAAAGCTATTTAAGGATAAAAAAGGTCTACGGACATCTGTGACATGTGTGTCTTGCAAAAATGAATAAATAATGACGTGACTGCTCTGACTAGGAAATGAAATGGAAAAAGAAATCCTATTGTTTGAAAGTAGGTTCTTACATGTGATTTTAAAAATTTGTCACTATGTGTTTTTTTCATAGGAAGAATATGTTAGGATTCATTTTAGAAATTTTCTTTTGATCAATTTTATAATTGGTTAATTCTGTTATATTTAACACACATTTTATTGGAATAAAAAGAAAAGAAGATGTGAGCATATACACATAAAGCAGTAAGTTTTGTAATGCAAACAATAATGAAAATATTACCACCTACTTGCCTTTTTTAGATGATTTCCAGATAATTTTCATTTTAAATGCTTTAAGACTATAATTCTTTCCAAGTAAATGAGACACTCTTTATTCTAATTTTAAGTGATCCTTTTACCCCTATCAGAAGTAAAAAACATCTTCTAAACATCCTCTTCAAACATTTGGTGATGTAATTCAAATGATTTGGGAAGGGGAGAAGCAAGTTGTTAACTTGTATTATTTAGAGGTACAGAATCTCAACTGGAATATGGGAACTCACAGTTTGTAATTGATTATGATTTTTTTAATGAACGGGAAAAGTCGAATTAAGGATTTTACCATCATCAATAGACGTGTGGAACACTTCCTATTTGTTCTAAAATCAATTACGGATATCAGAATATGTTCCCAGAAATTCATTTTCAGCGTGACTCTTGCTATATCAACATTTTTGTTACTAATCCATTAATTCATGATAATGATCCTGGCACAGAGGCACTGAAATGTTCTCAAACACACCCTTACACACACACACACACACACACACGCGCGCGCGCCAAAAGTCATAGGTTCAAGTATTTCCTAATCCAGCACCCTTCCATTTAGGGTCCGGAATTTCTTACGTTTGAAAATAATGCATTATCCTCAGACTATACTAAATGTATTAAAGAATAGTGGTTCTTATAACTTAGAAAGAGTTTACAAACAAGGGTATTTAAATTTAAAAATATCCAGATATCCCTCAGTCAATCATAAATACACAAATGTACCAGGACATACCATTTTGCAAGCATTGAGGTTTTATTTGACTTCAATTCAATCTTCTAGTTTAGTTACAAAATAAGACACAAACAGACGTAGTAGCAGTATCGAGAGCTACAACTTTTTGGGTGTCAGGTCCTCCCTGCATGACATCCCATGTAATTTTCACAATAGGTCTGTGAAGTTGGGGTTATTATTCTGATTCTAAAGATGGAGTCAGAGATTCAAGAAGGTACAAAGCTGAATTTGAACTGAGTCCATTTCACTTTAAGCTTGTGCTTTGTGGTTTCAGAACTGTGGTTCTAAAACATCAGAGGCAGTCATGCCCTATTTACTGGGATATTTGCATTTTAGCCAAGTTTGTTATAAAGTGTATTTTTCTGAAGGAAACTCTACTTTGCCAATAATTTATATTACACAATTTGAGACTGTTTACCAGTATACAAGTTTTATGAGGGCTGAGACCATGTCTGCCTGTGTTTTTTTTTGTTTTGTTTTTTGTTTTTCTTATTGCAGACACAGTGCCTGGCAGATAGGAGGTATTCAATAAATATTTGTTAAATGAATTAACCATGGGAAAAAAGTTTCTTATATATAATAAAAACATAGTTATAGATTCAGAAAAAAAATTTAGTGTGCATTTTAGGTTTAAGAAATAAATAAAAGGAATGTTACTCAAATATGGTTACATATTCAAAGCAGTAGTAAAATTCCTTGCTATACTTTAAATAATAAAGTATTTCTGATCATCAAATATAATGTATATCAGGAATTTGGATATTATGAATACTGCTTTATGATTTTCTCCCATCATAAAGTAGTCAAGCCCTAGAAATTGAACAATTTCAGTAAATTTTCAACAGCCTCAAATTTATTTGAACATATATAATTTCAACTTCAGAATAAATTTCTTTACTTTTTTTGCTACCACTGAAACTTGCTGAATTTTTTCTACTCTGATAATATTTTATAACCTGCTTTAATCTGCCTAGGTAATCAGTGACGTACACTCTGAATTCCATCTCTTTTTATGTTGTGTTTAAGACGTTCTGTAAGCATCTTAAATTTAGGGACACTATAGTGTTCATCACTGTATCTTTAAGATTTAACATGGATCTGGCCTATTGTAGAGACTCAAGAAATTCCTGTGGAAAGCAGAGAAGGAAGGGTGTGAGAGATGGAGGGGGGAGGAGAAGGGAACGGAGAGGAGAGAGAAAGGGAAGGACTGAGGGAAGGAAGGGGGAAAAGAGGAGAGAGAGGAGGAAGAAGGAAACTAAATTCGTTCTGGGATTAGAAGAGATGAAGCCAAGAATCAACAATGCTGAATCCTTGCTTAGGGGTGGGATGGTGGGGGGAGTAGTGGGAGGGAGGTCCAAGAGGGAGGGGATATATGTATACATATAGTTGATTCTCTTCGTTGTACAGCAGAAACTAGCACAACATTGTAAAGCAACTATACTCCAATATAAAAAAAAATAGAAATAGAGATCTACTGCAACATTTGCCAAGATGTTTGTGTGTTAACCACCTAGAGACTAACAAAGTCCATTAATAACTGCCACTTTTGACTAAGACTTGTGTCCTTACAGATACTTCATATCAGATTTTTTGTTGAGCCTAAGGAAGTGCTAATCATTGTCTGACATTTCGCTACAACCCATAGATTGCAAGATTAGTAAAATCATTCAGATGACTGTTGCCATAAGAATACATTTATTAATTAGTAGGTATATCCTCTAGATTCTCCAGGTTCTAGGGGATGTAGTGAATTTTTGACTAGTACTGTTACAATAATTTTGACTCTGTATCATACATTCATACTGCATGCAGTTTGGTAATACTTTTTTTCATGTGCATCTTAAGTACTCTTATCTTTCCAAATCTGAACTTCTGTGTTGCTTACATTGCTGGTGCTAGCAAATATAAGGAGGTTTTTCAGAAAAAAAGGAAAGGGAATACAAGCAGAACACAGGTTCTGTGACAACATTCTAAAATTTCTCACTAGTAAGAGAATCTTTCTACTCCTCAAAATCAATCAGGCAGTAAGCATTTATTGAAAACCCAAAGAATGAACTGTGTAAGGCCCTTAAATAAGAAGAATCTTCAGGACTATTAGTGCCAGCCAAATACTTATTTTCTATGTCACTCAGAAAGGGAGCCATATGATGCCTTTCTAAACAGCTGATTAAAACACTTAACATTGATTCACCTTTTATCTAAAGATAAAATAAACTGAATGGGGAATTACTGAAGAGTTCTCAAATTTAGATTATGCAAATGTCTAGTATTCTTATTCTTACTCTCAGGATGTACACAAACAAACAAGAAATTATTGAAGGCTCTCTTCCTTGAAAAAATACAAGTACTAAGTAAATTATATATCATTTTAAAATTCAAGAGTCATTTATTTAATGCCTATGATGTTGAATAGGGATGTGGGACAGGGACATTGCAAATTTCATAAAAATGTCTGATGCCCCTGTGAGTATGATCATGTTTTTGAATATTTCTGTCGAATGAGGGCTATGGGTCTTCCTAATAGAGTGGAAAACTGCCTTATCTCCTGCTTCTCTCCATGTTTAGTCAACTAGTTGAACCTATTAACCTATTATTGACCGATCACCAAGAACAAGATGCATGTCCTTCCTGAATCTTTAATCCATTCCAATCAGGGGGCATCTGAAATTCCTAAACTAACCATGAAGTGTGATGTGGTGGGAAAACCATGGTGTTTGGAATCAAATGGATTGCAGTTTAAATCCCAGCTCTTTTAACTAATCTCTTGGGAAAATTACTTAACTCCTCAAAGTTTTTTCATCTATAAAATAGACCTCTTTTTTTTGGTCACAAGGTTGGCTAGAGGATTAAAATGAAATAATATATGTAAAGTACATAGTCCAATTCCTGCTATGTACTAGTAACTCAACAAATGGCTCTATCTTCCTGGTTTCCCCCTAAACTGGCAAAGGGGAAGTTCTGGAGGAGGGCAAAAGTCAGGTGGAATGAGAGGGAGGGACTTAAATCATTGGAAACTGATTACATCCCTGCTCTGGCTTTTGGGCTCACTGCATCCAGGGACTCTGTACTTTATAACATAGTTAAAGCATTGTTTCCTAGTGAGGTTGAGTATTAAAATTCCTTGGAAATGGGCCTGGGCTCATATTCTGATGTAAGATGGGTCTAAAATTCAGATTCTGATTCAGAATATTGTAATGGGAGCCCCCAAATCCATGTTTTTATAATACTATAGGTTTTTGATGTCAACCAAGGCTGGGAACTGCTGAACTAAGAGAGGTGATATCATAGGCCATGATGACAAGGGGGGACTATGAACTTTCAAAGAGCCCATGCTTCTGGGACAAATCCCCGGGACTCAGTGAAGCAGAAGGATATGTGATTTTGTCGTGTGGTTAATTGTATGTGTCAACTTGACTGGGACACGGGGTGCTCAGATATTTGGTTAAACGTTATTCTAGGTATGTCTGTGAGGCTGCTTCTGGATGAGATTAACATTTGAATCGATAGACTGAGCAAAGCAGATTGTGCTCCTCAATGTGGGTGGGCCTCATCCAATCCTTCGGAGGCCTGAGTAGAACAAGAGGCAGGGTATGGGAGAATTCTCTTTCTGCTTTCAAGCTGAGACATTGGTTTTCTCCTTTACTTAGACTGGATCTTACATCATCAGCTCTTCTGGTTCTCAGGTCTTCAGACTTGAATGGGGTTGTGGAAAAGATGGTCATTACCTGGCAGAAGTTAAGAGAGCTGAGACTCATTTCAGAAGCTGAAGCTTGCAAGTGCAGGGTTGGGAAATGTGACGGGAGCCTGGAAAATGAGGTTCATTGCCGCTTTAAATAAAGAAGCTCCAAATGGCCTGGCATGACTTCATTTTACAGGTAGTGGAGATCCTTGTGGAGGCGAATGAAGTCAGGAAAAACAACGAAAATATTGGTGCATGGCAGAGGAAGAACCAGCAGTTATAGTGAGCACCTCATAATCTGCCATTTAAAGAGATGATGGAGGTCTTGACGGTCCATACCCTGGTGCTACCCACTTAGACTTGCTCATCTAATAAGAGGCTACGTCACTTAACAGCATCCTTTTCAGTGCATCTCTGGAGTACCGCTGAGGTCAAACATAGTGGTCCCTATACAATTTTGACAACTCTTTCTTCCTTGCCCTTAAAGAACATCATCTCCCAAAATGTGCTCAGTGGAATAGATGTTCATAGGTGTTGGGTAAAAAGAGGTTTTACCATCAATAAAGTTTGGGAAACAGTGGGTTAACAAAGATAAACAAGTTTCTTTACAGCAGGTTTTCTGAGATCTTTTAATAAATTCATGTACATTGGGAATGTGCAAGAAAGAGATATAGTTTGAAGCATTTCCCCAAAACTTTTGACCACTGTATTAGTCAGGATTCTCTTGGTTTTTAAGTTACAGATATCCAGCTTCAATAGGCATAAGCCATACAGGGTACTTGCTGGCTCACAGAGCCAACGTTGAATCACAGGCATGGGTGAATCTGGAGGCCTCAAATGTCACCAGGGTCTGTCTCTTTCCATCTCTTGGCTCAGTTC
The DNA here is from genome assembly GCF_028023285.1 of Balaenoptera ricei. NCBI lineage: Eukaryota > Metazoa > Chordata > Mammalia > Artiodactyla > Balaenopteridae > Balaenoptera > Balaenoptera ricei. The sequence goes on from NC_082648.1 coordinate 76,293,777, forward strand.
TCCTCGGAGTTGGCTTTGTTCTCATGGAGTCTTTCTCTATGCAGCTCCAGGCTTACATTATACTTATAGTTACAAGTTTCACTTTGGAAAAATGTCCATAGAGAACAGAACTTATTTAAGTGAATTGTTTTTGAATTTAGAAGTATATACATCGTAAGCAATTAAGTTATAATAATGAGATATAAAATGTAATTTCTGAAGACCTTGTTTTTGTATAAAAATCTTCTTGATGACAGCCTATGGTATTGGTGTGTGCTGGTTTAAGATACTATGAAAGTGCCTAATGGAAGCTGTCCCTCAGAAGAATTAATGTGCTTGAGAACATTAGAACATTAGAACAAACATTAGAACTCAGTTTGCTTCCCAATTCCCTGACATTCCCGCATCCCCCAAATAGTGCTTAATAATTTACACAGTGCTTTCTTATTGCTTCCAACGTCATTAGGATCCACCTTGGTTTAAGGAAGTAGGTTATCAACACATTAAGGTGATCATACAATTTTATAAACTACATACTATAGTATTTATAGTGGAACCTTTAAAAAAAATCTTAAGCTATTACTCTTACAGTATTACCCTACCACCTCTGGACCAGGAACCTATTTTAATCGTGCTACATTTAAAACTACAGAAGATATACCCATTTGAAAACTTTTATTAGTTGTCAACTTTTTTTTTTTTTTTTTTTTTTTTTTTTTAATTTATTTATTTATTTTTGGCTGTGTTGGGTCTTCGTTTCTGTGCGACGGCTTTCTCTAGTTGCGGCAAGCGGGGGCCACTCTTCATCGCGGTGCGCGGGCCTCTCACTATCGCGGCCTCTCTTGTTGCGGAGCAGAGGCTCCAGACGCGCAGGCTCAGTAGTTGTGGCTCACGGGCCTAGTTGCTCCGCGGCATGTGGGATCTTCCCAGACCAGGGCTCGAACGCGTGTCCCCTGCATTGGCAGGCGGACTCTCAACCACTGCGCCACCAGGGAAGCCCAGTTGTCAACTTTATTGTAAATTTCTGACTAGACTCCAGATATATTCGACTGTGAATCACAGGATTCTTCATTAGTGTCCCAAATTGGCTTTAAATCATCAAGATCACATCTCGACACTGGCAGGAATTGCTGAATAGTCAATATGAAAAAGGCTTCTCTTTAATTGGTCAACTAGTAATCATTTTAATTTTGAAATGCATAATGGTAATGACTCTATTTTTACATATGGGATATTTTGAGGGATTTTGATATTTCTAACCTAAGGAAATTATTCCAGCAAGTTAGAAATTAAATTCCTTGGAGATGCTCATTTCTCTTCCTATATATTTACAGTATCTTTACGGCTAGCTAGGAAGAGAACTATAATGAAGGCAAATCATCTGGAATTTTTATAATTGGAATAACTGGAATCACAAACGCTGGTCAATCTATTCCATGATACTGTTCAATGTTCACCGATGACAATATCTTGAGAAATTTCAAGATTCTTCACCCGTTTCAGAATCATCAAAAGAGATCATATTATGCCTAACAATAAACTAACAACTGAATATTATTTATATTATTGCTTGAAAGCTAGTTACCCACATAGTATACATATGTGTATCTTCTTTGAATTGTTTGATCAAACAGATAACTCTGCAAGATAATAGTTTCCAACAGAATTTTTTGTCTCAAACCTTTTGAATAAAATGCTTAGGTGTTCTCCCACAACAAAAGATCTTTTAGGTAACAGCTAACATTAATTGATAAGTGCTCTATTCATATAATGTCACTTAATCCTCACAGTGACTTTATGAAAGAGGTAGCATTTTTTTAAACCTAATTTTACAGAGGAGGAAACTGAGGCAAGTGGAGGAGGTTGGTTAAGTGCCTAATGTTACACACTTGTCAATGGCAGAGTAGGACTAGGCAATTCAACTCCAGAATCAGTGATAGTGACCATGGTTAATACAACTGTTAATTGTTTTACCTATGAGCAGATTACTTCACAACATGACCCAAGGCACAACACTGGGAACACTGAGGTTTATCTACAATGTAGGAGAATCCTATGTTAAGCACACCCACACACGTGGTAAGGCCAGCCCGATGGTTCAGCACATTTTGGTTATTGCATGGCTTTTGTTTTCTTGACTTCAGTTAAAAAGACTTTAACAAAGCTCCCATAAATAAGAGACCAAGTAAATAAAAATCTCATATTTGTACTGTTACACTAATAAGCTTAATAACAATAATCCACAAACATCTGCAATCATAAAATAAAAACTTCATTACCATTTCAATGTAGTTACTACAAATCCTCAGGTTAGCCAGTACACACCAGCTGTGTCTTGGTGCTTCACAACATAAAACAGCAAATCATTCCAAATTACCACTCTCTGTTAGTGACTCTTGCTCCCTGGCTCCCGTCCCAAACACTCCTGCTGTTCAGGTCTATTGTTTCTTCTCACTAGAAGCCTTTTATTTCCTGGGAAAGCTTGAAGGATTGTCTCCATGAAAAATTAGGCTAATCTAACTTCTGATTTCCCACTATATGTCCTTCCAATGTTCTGGGCATACTTAGCCCTCCTTCCCCTCTATCCACTGGCATCTAATACACATTTCTAGGAGGTGAATAGAATACATCACCCAAAGAATGAAATTGAAGGAGTTAACATAGTTTATGCTCTTTTGTGGTTTTGTAAAATGAACTAGTCCAAGATTCAGGTAATGAGCTTTAGTCTCTCTATAGGAGCTGTGGAGTTGAGAAAACTCCCTCTCCATAATTCCTGTCATGGGCCTCTAAGTCATCAAATTCCATATAAAATTACAGAGGACTTCACTCTGAGAGTTTATGGCCTCAGAACAGCAGGTTAAAAACCAGATTGGTAGAAAATGAAGGATCATCTTTGAACCACATGTAACACATATGCCAGCTTATAGAAATTTTATACTGCTTACGACATCATACTTAACAGGCACTTTATTTTTATACTGCAGAATACTTATCTATTCCCTTTCATCTGGAGCTTAAACTTTTTTTGCAATCCTGAATACAACTGAAGAGAGAGAATACAATTGAAGAGGGTATTTGATCTTAGCCTTACTGGTGATATATAAAATTTCAGGAAAACATTGTCTTTTGGATTAACTCTTCCAGTACAGAAACATAACTAAGAAATTTGTTTCTTCTAGGATATGGAAACCCAAGTCTATTAACTATTGAAAATAGGGGTCATTTAAATATTTTCTCTATTTATGATTTTTAATCAGATGCTAGAAAACACTGGGAGAATACTTTTTTTGCATTATCTTCTCTTTTGTTGTCATAACCTAGTATCTTGTATAGATGATCTCACTTTGTTTTTCTAGGGACTTGGGGATCTGTTTATAAGGCCTCTTCAGATCTTCATCTGGGAGCCTTTTATGGGGCAGGCGGATATCCTACTGGAGCCGTGAGCTGCCTTCAGAGACCATCTTCCCCTTGGAATATGGCAGCTGACTGAAAATGAGATTAACCCTAAAGGCATGTACCACAGATATTTTAACTCTTTGGTGATGTGCCTATTTTGACTGCAATAAAAGAGGACTGCTCTGCCTGCTAACACAGAGTGGAACTCTGCTGAGAAGAAACGAGGCAGCCATTCATGACACCACACATCCTTTTCCAAGTAACCTGTTATACAAATGAAACATTGTTCGTACATGGCAAATTTACAAAGGCAGAAGGTAAGAGGTTAGAAGAGCCTGTCTGCATGGTTCCATTGTATGTAATAGGGAGAAAAATTGGTAATAAACATGGTAATGGGCTCATTTTCATAGATTGAGCTCATTAATCTTCTCTAGGGCTGCCTTTAAATCTTGACAAGAAATTTGCCACAAAGAAGTAGAGGCATCGTGATATGAAGAATGGAGTAAATGAAACGCCCTGAAAAGCTGATCCATTTTAAACGTCAAGCTAAGGGTAAGCTAACCTATTTCTTATTACTTCTATGTAATCTTCTCTTTGGTAGCTAGCACACGGTACTTGACATATTTTTCAAGATAGAAAAATAAAGTGACATCTGTTTATAGAGTTCACTGGCAGATCCACACATTGTGGGCTGTTTTGACAATTGGTTTCTAAAAATAGATTTAGGACAAATGTCGACATTCTTTGTCATGGTTAGAGTCATCGCAGACTCTAGTAGCCTGCGTGAGCTACTCCTGGCACCTGAACACCTATTTTTAGGAGGCCTCAAGGAGTGAGTTGTAGTCGCTGTGGAGATATCTGTGAGGCTCCCAGTAATTCGTAGGTGATGGATTTCCATTCTGAACATGAACTCTCACAAACAAGATTCAACTTAAAGGACTGAAAACATTTATTCAGAAAGCACTACCTTGAACCTTGTTTCACCATTCCAAGATATTGTAATATAACACACCATTGCAAATTTACTAGACTCACATGTATGGTTTGTATAGACTGGGTTCAAAGTGCACCATTCTTCAAAGGGACTAGGGAAGTTACTGACTTTGAACACTAACAGTCAGGTGGCTGTGCATGTACCAGTGTCAGCATATGATAGGAGAGGTCAGATTCTGGGAGGCAGGACAACTCTGAACAGGGATTCAGTCACAATATTGGATGGCTCTAAATTGTTACAGGGTATGACATTCAGTACCTTGTGTAGGCATAGAATAGAGATAGTAGGTAGCTGAATAACTTTTTCTGGGATATTTAGAATACTGAATTAAAAACTGGCAGCCCCTTAAAGGAGACAGAGACCTCAATCAAACTCTTCAACAGGAGATATATATATATATATATATATATATATATATATATATATATATATATATATACACATATATATATGTATATATACATGTATGTGTTTGTGTATATATATATATATACACACACAGTGTACAATATTTTTGTTTAGAAAATATCTGTGTATTTGAAATACATTAAATATCTTCATGCTCATGGCAATCATCTAGGAATAATACATAAATTAACCTACCAAATAAAATCCATATTAATTAGAAATACACGGTTTAATTCAGAGGACAGGATACTGTTAAACAGAAGGATAGTGTTAAACACTTAAGTAATTGAGGGCTTCCCTGGTGGCGCAGTGGTTAAGAATCCACCTGCCAATGCAGGGGACATGGGCTCGAGCCCTGGTCCGGGAAGATCCCACATGCCACAGAGCAACTAAGCCTGTGCGCCACAACTACTGAGCCCGCGCACCTAGAGCCCGTGCTCCGCAACAAGAGAAGCCACCGCAATGAGAAGCTTGCACACCGCAATGAAGAGTAGCCCCCGCTCGCCGCAACTAGAGAAAGCCTGCGTGCGGCAAGGAAGACCCAACACAGCCAAAAATAAATAAATAAAAGTAAATAAATTTTTAAAAAGTAATTGAAACAACAGAACTCTTTATGAAGAAAATATTGATTAAGCAAATAATGTTAATGTTTTTTCCAAGATAGGATTAGATTCAAATTTCTTGTTTTTGTGGTAGCCTCTAACAAGACTGTCTATGGTTTGATAATTTCTTCATCATTTCTTTCTAGAGTTTGATACTTTCTTTATCCTTTTCTCTCTTCACATGTTATCTTGACTAATATCCTTGATGTTGGTGATAAATAAAGACCCTTTGAACATTTTCACTCTGTCTTCTCGATCAGTAGATTTCTTTATTGTGATCTCGTTTTCCAAAGGCCCTGTAAGTTGTCCTGTCATTAAAATGCCTTTTGATTTCTACAGATGACTTATTTTAATTTGAAAATCTTTCTCAACTTCTCAGAAATTCAAGGGTAGACTAAATTGGCAGTAATTGAAGAAAGGAAAATGTGTGGATATTAAACTCTGCTAAAGAAAATCTAGGAGTTAGGGGTGAAGGCAGAACTGGAAATGGGGGCAGAAGAAGGGGATAATTAAAACCACTCTGATTAAATTTAGCGTACTGAAACATTTCAACAAAATGAGAATGATCATTCACGCCCTGAGGGAAAATTGCCATTCCATTCTGGATGGAATTCCTATTTTTGAGAACTGCAAATTTGCTAAAGTAGTAGATTCATCCAAAATTAGCTTGTAAAATGCTTGCAGTAAGCAACATCTCCAATTCATGGTCAAATGGCATTTTGTATAGATATTTCATGATAAAATATCTTACATAGGTTAAAGTACAATTATGAAAATGTCTTCTATTTCTTCAGGGTTTTATTACCATGTTTTGCAAATTTAATATCATATACTGAGCTGATATAAGCTGAAAATAATATATTTCTAGGCCTGGCAAGGATATCCAGCTTCTGTACTTGAGAACCAAGGGAGGCTGTCCTTAAAAACGTGTGAGATTTTTCACCCGGTGAAACATTGCTAATGCCATGGTTGGTCACCAGCCTCACAACTTATCTCAGCAAGTCAAATGAGAACTATTTATTAAATGCCAGTAGTGTGCAAAACCCTGTATGATAATGATTGAATGACACAATATTGGTTTAACAAAAAAGAAAACAATCCTAGTATAGTGGTGACAAATAATAAGAGCTCAATAATGATTAACTTTTTTCCTGATTTTTAATGGGGAAGGAGTTTGGGGTAAAGAGAAGTAGGAAGAAGTTAAGTGACATTCAAGAGAAGGCCCCGTGGTTTGAGGTGTTCTCAGGGTCAAGAAAGGGGTAACACTGATCTGCACCCTCTCTTTCAGATCCATTGGTGAATCAAGGTACAAGTTTATAACACAGCCAGTTTGGTTTAGAGGTATAGTGAAAGCAAAGCTTGACCTTTCTCATGGGAACTGAATCCACAATCTTGTCCTCTCTAGTCTTATATTCTACTAGAATATAAGTACAATACAAATGAGTGGTGGTTCTAGAAATCATATTCAAATTTAAACCTTTGATAGAGAAATCAGTACAGTCCTCTCCCCCTCAACAATTATACCTAAGTGGCCCACTATTCCTTCATTTGGCAGAATCTGTTGGAAAATTATTTGGGTTGCTTTGACATTTATATAGTTCAAGGTAAATCCCAAACAGGGTTATAAACCGCAGGGATTTTCAAACCTACATAGCCCCCTAATCCTTTAAGTAGCCCCAAGGGGCCCTAGGCCCCCTTGAAGTCAGAATCCAACCTGAGTAATCTGAGAATTTCTCACTCTGTTCCTGCCTTGAAGAAGATCCAAAAGCAGTGAGTCAGTTCCTCTGGTCTCTGTTGGGATTGAGTCTACTGAGGAAAGGTGCTTTATAAACAACAATGGAATTAGTGCTCCAACAATAAAACTTTGGTTTGTTTTTGCTCCATGGATATGGTGAATTTGGATACTGTGATGGATCATAAGGAGACAGTCTTTTTCCCTTCTCCTTGAATTGAGTTGATCCTGATATATTTTGGTAATAGAATGTGGTAGAAGTGATGTTGTGTAATGATACCTCTTGGAATCCTGTAAGAAGCCCACGCAACGTGGAGAGACCATGTGGAGGAGAACCCAGGTGCTCAGTCAACAGCCCCCAGATGAGCTTCCAGAAACATGTGAGTGAGCCACCTTGGATTCTAGCCCAGTCTGGCCTCTGGAGGAGTGCAGCCCCAGCTGACAGCATGTGGAGAAGAGGAACTGCCTAGCCGAGCCAGTTAACTCACAGTGTCTTTAGGGATAAAATGATGATTGCGGTTATTCTAAATACTAAATTTTGGAGTGCTTTGTTATGTATCGAAATCCATACAGACACGAATACTCTCTCCAAGTTTGCTCTGAGTCCAATGGCACTTATTTGTAAGATGGCTAGTTGGGGGATATCTATATTTTTGAAATAATTTTTTCTTAAATGCAATTGTTTAGAGTGGATAAAAATCAAAGTTGGGGCCATGGTGGAAAAAGCTCCATGCATACTTAAGTCACTGGAAAAGGGGTGAAGCCAAATGTTATGAAGAAAATGAGTGGTGCTGGGGGAGAGGTGTCTGTGTGGGGGAGAGCTGCATCAGTATCATCTGGTCACTGTAATGGCTGGTACATCCTAGGGGATGTTCTTGGACTTCAAAATTCTACCCAGATTTTTTGAGTTGCCTGAGTAGGTCTTCATTGTTTTATTATTTTCATATTGAATTAGAAGCTCTGTTACATAAATATAACTTTCTTCAGCATCTGCTGATTTTTTTGGACCATAAAATTTAGCAGGAAATTAAAAGCACGAAGATTTGCATGGCATAATGCTGAGTTATGCAAGTTTGAAATAAAACTTTATCTAATTCTATCACAGAAATCTGTGTTTTAGAAGCATAAGGCCTGACAACTCACATTACTCACATTCACATTTGTGAATGCCACCTCACTCTCCTCCCAAGATGATTCTGTTGCCTACCAGTTTGATGGGCCAGTAGAAAATGCAGTTGCCAAGAGCCTGGGTTAGGTGCCAGCTGCTTTTGGTCTCCTTTGATTGTCATGTCCCTTCTGGAGAGGACAGGTTGCCAAGGAAGTAGCAGGAGTCGGAATTGAGTCAAGGTCAGGAGACAACAGACATGGCATCAGCCCTAGTGGAAATTAGCAGAGTTCACCATGGGATGAAGGCATTAGGTACAGGGCCAAGAATTTGACCAGAACCATTCAGTCTGGTATTGAATTTTAGGGCCCTGAGTTTTCTATTTATCCTATGATGAAGCATTTAAATTCTGGGAGAAGAAACAGGCTAGAAAGTTTATGAGGCTATTTTTGTGCCTACTTAGAAGTAAGAGTAAAAGGCCAGATCTCAATGAAGGATGCTGGCCTTTGCTGCAGGGCATTGAGCCAAGAGTACTGATGCTAAAGTACTAGGTGAATAAAAAAGGTAATAAAGGGAGGTGTGAGGTGTCAGGCCAAAGAAAGCAGGTAGAGAGCAAGAATGCAACCAGTCATGAAGGGCTATCAATAGAGAGAGAGAGTTCAGGTTTGGGAAGCAGAGCTTAGAAAGATTCCTGGATGCAAACTGATACAAATGGTGGGAGATTTTAAAATGTTATCTGTAGTCAAACCATGTGTGAATGCAGGGAACAACAATAAGCATCAGAAAGATCACTGCATTAAGAATGAAAAGGCCTGTAATGTAAATCTAGTTTAGAAGCTAACTAGCTGAGTGACCTTTAGTAAGTCATTTTGTACCAAGAAATCAATGGCAAAATGAAAGGACTGGTACCATCAAGTAGTTGTAAAGCAACTGACTTTGAGTATCCACTTACTACTAGAATTTGTGCTGTGCTCCACAGGGATGAGCTTCTGACATGAGCAGGCTATAGATTATGTATTAAAATTCTAAAGAGTCCCATCTTTGTTGTCACTGCAATTTTCCTATATCTAAAATCCCATTTAGCTGTGACTCTGTACGCTTATTATTTCTAGTCTTGAACTTAGAAGTCAGAGTTTATTTTCATGGTTGAATTGGCTGTCAACCTTCAGTCTATAGGAAACTGTTAGGAAACCAGCAATCTGGTTACCGACATTAGAAATGTGGGAACAACTCTTGTTCTCCCTCTGGACTAAGATTCTTAAGTCTGGGGAAGAACATGGGCATAGAGTCCTTGAAGCATCCTTTAAGAACCAAAATGAGGTTGGGCTGCCATGAGTGTGGGGTCTATTGAGACCGGGGGATCAGAGTGTATGGACCTCAACTCTGTCTCTTGACACTCAATGAAGGGACTTGTTTGACGGTGAAGGATTGTGGATCTTTTGCTAAAAGGTAAAAACATATGTAGGACAGAGGCCCTGATACTCAGAGTTCTTTAGTAGTTCCCTGAGACAGACAGGTAACACAGGGGGCAACTGTTTTATATAGACTAAGAAATATATTGTCTATGTGTTGGCCATCACTTGTCTTCTGAGAGGCAAAAAGTATTCTACTTTTCTCTCCCAAATTCTGCTTGAGGGTGTTCTGGAATGTGTATCATAATGAAATAGTGGAGTCCCAGTTTCTTCTTCTTTTTTTTTTTTAATTTAAAAAAATTTTATTTAATTAATTAATTTATTTTTGGCTGCGTTGGGACTTCGTTGCTGCACGTGGGCTTTCTCTAGTTGCGGCGAGCGGGGGCTACTCTTCGTTGAGGTGCGCGGGCTTCTCACTGTGTTGGGTTCTCTTGTTGTGGAGCGCGGGCTCTAGGCATGCAGGCTTCAGTAGCTGTGGCTTGTGGGCTCTAGAGTTCAGGCTCAGTAGTTGTGGCGCTCAGGCTTAGCTGCTCCACGGCATGTGGGATCTTCCCTGACCAGGGATCGAACACGTGTCCCCTGCATTGGCAGATGGATTCTTAACCACTGTGCCACGAGGGAAGCCCCCCAGTTTCCTCTTATCATTCATGGAGAGGATGGAAAAATAGACCCTGGACACAGACTAAACTTTGCTTTTATAGTTAACAACTATACCATCAGTTTTATCAATATTATACTTCTAACTAAATCACTAAGGATCATCCTAATCATCACCACCATGACTGCAATTCCCATTAAAGGTGCTTACTCCATACCAGGCACTGTACCAAGTACCAGCTTGTGTAACTCATTGAATACTCCCAAGAATGAGATGCAGTTGGTATTACAGTCCCTATTCCCATATATGAGGATTCTTTCAGCGGGCGGGAAAATGCAAAATATTTAACAACCAGTCCCACCAGGTAAGTGACGCATCTGAAGTGGTGCACAGATATCCTAGTGTTAACAGGTTGAAAATTAGCCCTCATCTTCCCCGCTACTCTTTTCCTTGTTAAGATAAAAGTCTTTCTTTGAGTCTCAGTTTAAGTATTACTTCTTGAAAAGGTGCCTGCCCACTCAGGGCCTGGCTAGTGTCCTCTCTGCTATGTCCTCATAACACTGTCCCCATGAGTGAAGCCCATCATACCCCTAATAGCTTAGAGTCTCTCATCCTCACCAGAGCAGTGTTCTTCTAATCACATTTCTCATCCTATCTCTCCTTGTAAAAGGGATAAACAGGTGTATTCTTGGGGGAGGGGGTCTCTCAGTTATCATCGAGATTAAATTTTGTATTTTTGTTATGATTATAATCATACATACACACATACATATATATATAATTTTTTCAATTATGTTGGCACCAAATAGTGGCTATTGAATTGTCATGAGTTAATGATAGTAGAACAGAAGTGATCCCAACATGTAAATTCCAATATTTGTGCCAAGTAATGATCAAATAGTTTCAGTTATGCCACCTAAACAAAGACTTATAGGTGTTCATATAGAGAACACATGAAGGAAATAGTACACTTTTTTATGGTACTGGAACACACTTTAGTCACTACTGGTTTCAAAAAAACAACATATAGGATACTCAATGATGCTAATCTGAATTTTACTGGTGTTGAAGTTCTGCTTGCATCTATGTTGTGATTTTGCTACATTTTTGTAAATGCATGACCTAAATGCATAATGTATTCATATTTAGTTTTATATTTATATATATATTTATGTAACATTGTAATATAATTAATTTAAATCAACACTAGGTGTCTGGGAGGATTTGTTTTTGCCCATAAAAAGGAGACCTTTATGTTTTCCAAGTCTGAGAAACACTGGATGAGACAGTAATTTCCATGAAGTCAGGACCTGTGTTTCTCTTGTGCACAGCTTTATTTCTCCATCTAGAGTCTGCCCACTGCTAAAAACATAGTATGTTCTTAATAAATACTTGGTGAATAAACAGGATGCTAGATATTTCATCTTATTGATGGATTCTTTCTTTTCCTCATCTGTGCCCCTGTATGAGTTCCATTCTCTGGGCTTTACAAGGAATAAGCATTGGCTTATCTGACTTTCTCTTCCTGCTAACTTAATGCTGTGCCCTGTATTTTATGTTTCTGACTGTACCCTTGGTAATCCCCACACTGATGTCAGTCTTTACCTGTCAGTCTCGCAGAACCCCTCACAAAAAAGGGACACATTGCTTTATAAAATGAGTGATCATCAGTCTCCTTTTCATACCAATAATGGAAACTTTCAAGAGCACCCCTCTGCATTAACATACTTAGAACATTACAGCTTATGAAAACAAAATGTAATAACACAGGAGATTTCTTTGACACTAAGTCACTGCAACCCCAAAGTAAGAGATAAAACAGGCTTACTGTCTTTTAAATGTATTAACAGTGAGACACATATCAAAAATATTTTAGCAGGAAACAAAATATTAGGATAGACATAATAAAAAATGTTTTTAAATGAAAAATGTTTTCTTCTCCACTAAATTGCTAAAATAATCTGCATTGAAATAATCAGGTATCTTGTGTCTAGAGATAAAAGAATGTAGAGACAGAAGTTCAGTGAACTTGGATTAAATATTGCTTTACCACTTACTTCTAGACACTGAGTTTCCCTGAGTCTGTTTAATTTTCACAGGGTTGTTGTGAGATAATTCATACGTGGAAGGTTTCTTCCTACTGGAAAAGACTATATTTATTATAAATGTTTTGAAAATAATTGGTTAAAGTCATTTGGTTAGCTAGCTGGTAACCAGACCTGCTACTAACTGGTTCCTTTAAAACTAACCATTTAAATTACTCTCCTACCACCTTCAAATGGATTTAGAAATTATACCCAGCCTGCATGACTGTCACAGAGGTGGCCAGAAGGTGAAGGGCATTATGGTGCCCATTTCATTGGGCTTTATCATTTAGTTGGAGTATGGCATGTACAGTTGTGTCCTTGTCTATTTGGCATCCATTAAAATTGTTTTGGAGTTAATATTATTGTATGACATTACCTGATTATCAAGATATTAAACACACAGATTAAAGTACCCGTGAAATAATGCAACAGAACATAATATCACATAGAAGCATTTTTTTTTCTAAAATGTGTTATTTCTCCTTCTCTATGAACGAAGTCTGTGACAGATGGGCGATAATATGGGTCATCTGGTCGTAGGAGGCTGCCACTATGACAAACACCTGTTCTGGGGTGTTATCCTCTCCCCTCCTCTTCATAATAGTAGAGAAATCAGTTCAAAGGAACTACTTCAAAAGAAAAAAATAACAAACAACAACTACAAAAGAAATTCAGAAACAATGGAACCCACCATTGCATTGTTATGTGGTTCTTCTTGTACTAACTGAATCACAGCTGTGGGGCAATGAGACCAAGGGGATCATCTGACAAGGGGGGAGTCAAAAGAATTGTGTTCTGGGTCACTCTGCCATTTACTACTGGAGATCTTAGGTAATCACCTAATTTCTCTATATCTCAGCGTTCTTAACGTGCTTCAAAGGTTCACTGAGAAAATGTGTATAAATTTTATAAAGCAATGTACAAAACCATCAAAGTTAAATAATTTTATTGAAGCAGGATTCCCTAGAATGTGTCCTATGCTGGTAATGTGTATTATGAAAATCAAAGAGAACTAGGATTGAGCATTTCTCAAACTTATTTTTCTAGGGAACTTTTTCATCTATTAAAATTCAGTATAATTGTGTTCATGGGACTTCCCTGGTGGCACAGTGGTTAAGATTCCACCTGCCAATGCAGGGGACGTGGGTTTGATCCCTGGTCTGGGAACATCCCACATGCTGCAGAGCAACTAAGCCTGTGTACCACAACTACTGAGCCTGTGCTCTAGAGCCCACAAGCCACAACTACTGTGCCCACGTGCCACAACTACTGAAGCCCGCACACCCTAGAGCCCGTGTGCTGCAACTACTGAAGCCTGCGCCTGGAGCCTATGCTCCACAACAAGAGAAGCCACTGCAATGAGAAGCCCACGCACCACAACGAAGAGTAGCCCCTGCTCGCTGCAACTAGAGAAACCCTGTGCAGCAACGAAGACCCAATGCAGCTAAAAATAAATAAAATTAAATAAAAAATTCAGTATAATTGTGTTCAATGAGACCACATAACGAGATCACCTGAAAGGGCATGGCAGGGCTTGTCTGGACCCTTTTCACATCAATTAAGGCAATATGGCTAGTGCAGAGGTTAGAGGAGGCAAGCCTCTTCTCTTTGTTTCTGATATATGCCCTAATTATAAACATCTGCTGCAAGCAGAGGATTTTTTTTTTTTTTTTCAGAACTTTGGGTAAGAAAGTATTACCCGGGAGCTTGTTAAATACTCAGATGCCTGGATTCCAGCCTCAAAGATTCTGATTAAATAGATCTGAGGTAGGGGTCCAGGAATCTGCATTTTTACAAGGCACTCCAGGTGATTCTGATGCAGAAGTTTTTGGACCAAATACTGAGAAACATGAATCCGTAGTTCTCATCTCTGGTTGCCCAATAGATTCGTCCAGGGAGCTTGTACAATCTACTGATACTCCAGCATCACCCACACAGATTCTGATGTGATTGGTCCAGTGTAATGCCTGAGCATCACCAGGTGAATGGACAATTTAGTCAGGTTGAGAACCACCGATCCAGGGGTGCTCAAACTGGCAGGATGATATACGGTTCACCTGGGCAGGCTTGACTAAATTACAGATTGGTAGGGCTGGCTCCTAGAGAGTCTGATTTAGAAGGTCAAGGTTAGGTCTAAGAATTCATGTTTTTAATTAGCCAGTGAGCTGATTCTCATCATTAGGCACATTTCAGATAAAAGTTATTAGATATCATGGCTAAGTTTATCAGATGATTTTCTATCACAGTAAAAAGTGGAACAGAGGTTCCTGGGGTGCTAAGACCTGGGTTACGGAAGATTTGATAAGAAAGAAAGGAAGACTAGAACGTTGACAGGGAAGGCAAGCTTGCAAGCCTTGGATGGGGAAAGTGTTTCAGTGGTTGGAAGGTATTAAGAGCCACAAAGGTAAGACAAAACAAGAATTAAGAGAAAGTCCTACAAAGATGTTTCTATTTTGATATTTTTGCACAGCCTGGGTCCTCAATAATTCTAATGGGAAGAGTTTTGAATAATGTCGAGTCTACAACATAAACAGTTTTTAAAAGTATATATGATTTTTAAACTTTGAAAAAAATTTAAAATAAAACAGTTTAAAATGCTGAGGTGTTCTGTGTAGTGCCTTTTTCCTGAGAATCCTTTTTTTTTTTTTCAGGTTTTAAATGATTAACATTTATGGATGTGGGTTTAAGATAGAACTCTGTGGCTCTCTTTACTACCTTTCAAGGTAGTGAGAATTAAAACTTATTTCTGTGTATGTGCACATCATATTGAGTCTTTATCTATTTTCCAGGTTTTATTATAGTTTAAAAATTTTTAGGTTTTTAAACATATGTTACTATAAATTAGGTCCAAATAATCAGAGTGCCGTGTGCCTCTGAGCGTGTATAGTTCCAAAACCTTATGGAAACGCCCACAGACAGTTTCCATCTTGGTATATTTAGAATCAAATGTCTAATTTTCAGAAACATTTAACAAGACTGAAACTAAACACATTTGTTTAAGGATATTTTAAGTGCTCAGCATTCTCAGAGGAATTAATAAAGTTACATTTACTTGATATGGGATTGTTTATAATGAATTTTCAGAGTTTGCAGAGTAACAAAATGGGTGAAAAAATATGAAATGGTTAAATCAGTGATTCAGCTGTGAAGATGTTTCAAATTTTCACTTTTAGCTTTGAGTGACTCCATTGATCTAGCCATTTAAATCTACTGTAGGAGAGTACCTCCAGTTTAAGCAGCCCTTCCCTGGCTTCTCCTTCCCCTTACTCTTCACCCCCAGACTGCCAACACCTCCTCCCTTTTCCCTCCCCTTCCTTTGGCTCCTAGGTTTATTCTCTGATCAGTGAGTGGCTAGAAATGATAAACAGTGTTGGCAAGAAAATGCTGTGCCAATTCCATCAGATGTGCCTAATAAACAGAGCTGACGGCTAAGTAAATACTAGATGTTTTAATAAATGCTATGTGTTTAACGTCAAGTATTTACGGAGGATCCAGGGAGAAGGGACCATTGAGTTGAGTGTTTTCAGTGGTAGAAGGATTCACCCACAAAAATTGTCTTGTTCCTGACCATGATTTAGTCTTTGGAACTTAGACAGAGGCTTCCTCTTGGGCATTCTCTAGTCCTCATCCCTTCCCCCGCTTCTAATTCTGCTGCCCCTCCTCCCCCGAAAAAGTGTGTTATCCAATCCCTCCAAAAGGGTTTGGATCAAAATGGGTGAATCTGTGATTCCCTGAAGTCACAGGCTCATTAGGAAAGGATCATCTCACAGATGGCCTCTGCAGGAGCCCTGAGTGCTATTTTCATAAGTTGTTTAGACCTAGTTCTATTTATATCAGCTATGTGGTCTGTGTAGTGTTTGGAAAACATTAGTGGAACCTGCCCGGCCCACCATTATTAGAAATGTGAAGGACTGGAAAAATTAGGCTATTTTTCAAAACTGTTTTTTCATTTCTAAGGATTCCCCATGTGAATATTTTCCAATTTGGGGGTGGAGGAAAAGGAAAAATGTAGAAAGAAATTTTCCTGCCATATTTTTACCCAGTCTTTGGGACACTAATCATAATGTGGGTCATGCAGCAGTAACACCCCCCAAAATTTCCAGGGTAAATGTCCTCAGTGTGTTTGCCGTTTCTGTTTAAGGATGGCAATGTTAGCTTAGGTATGCAGTTTCAGGGCAAAAGCTCTTTTTAGAAAATACCAGATTCAGCCTTTATATTGGTTGATAGGAAATATGCTTGGAGATTCTGTTACTTCTCACAAAACAGCTGGCTACAGCTGTAGACTAATTTATATAGATATGACAGGTCCAGCTGAGAAACTGCCAAATGTAATAGATTGAGCCTTGTTGAAAAATAAGGCAACAAGACACTGCAGGAAACATGCTCTGTTCGCTGGATGACCTTGTTCAAGTCACTTTTTAGAGGACACAGTGGTTTTCTCTCTGGTTACTGATCTTCCATTGCTATTGATAAATATCAATTAAGGTCCATAAATTCCTTCTTGACCTTTTACGCCACTTTCTAATTTCTCTGTCTTTACTTATTTGTGTTACATCAATTATTTAAAGGCATAAATCCTTAAGACTGAGGGGAGGCTTAGAGAATCTCTACTTTAATACTTGTACTTTAACAGAAGAGAAAACCAGGGCTAAGAATGTTCAGTGACTTGCCCAATGTCACAGAGTTAGTTTGTGGAAGGAGCAGGACTTCTACCTGAAATGGACCTTTGTCTCATATAGAAAAGCCCTCCGCACACTGAGACGCTGCCACAGTCCAGCTCTGCATCCTCCAGCTCTGTGCTCACTCATGTCCTGCTGCCAGGGAGGCGGACACCAGAAAGAGCACACAGAGCAAACGTGAAAGGAGGGAGGAAGATGAGGAACAAGGCGATTGCTGTTTACTCAGCGGTAACAAGGGCTACCTTTTCTTATCAGCCTTAAAGAAAGGACAAAGGTTTCTTTCAGTGGAAGTTATTTATGGCACTCTGAAGGCTTTGCCAGTTAGAAGGGGATTTCAGAATTGAGTCTCCTTCCCCCTCCTCTCCCTCCCCTGAATTCTAAAACTGGGTTCTATGTGTATGATATGCTAATTCATATGGCTCCAATGTGGGTGTGGAGTTGATATAAAGGTGGGAATTTCAGGCCACTGAAGCAAAGGTACTAAGAGAAATTTAGATCACACACATAGGGTACACAGCTCTCTCCAGGGAATTTCTGCTAGAATGTAAGGTCCTTGGGAATAGGGACTTTGTTTGCTGCTATATCCCCTGGGCTTAGAATAAGCCCCTGGTACATAGTTAATAAATATTTGTTGAGTGAATGAATTAAAGAAAGGCCTAGGGGTAAGGATACTCATATATACATCCCTAAACAAACCCCAAACACACCCAGAACATACATTTCTCCCCCACTGCACTCATTTTCCTCTTTCCCTCAACTACTCAGGCAATAATATGATGACAGCGATGATTAAGAGCATGCATTCTTTGGTCACTGAGATGCCTTCAGTTCTTCTGCAGTCATGCTTCTCTGCTTACATTTTAATTAAAAAAATTATAATTCCTCTACAGTGGAATTGCAGTGACACCGAATGAAGCCCTGCCTTTCATCCATAAGGTCTTACATTCTGTCCCCCACAGATGTTCTTTCCTGTGGAACATTGTTCCATGGTTTTCCTAGGAAGCTTATTTTCACTTCTATGTCCAAGAGAAAAATGGAGAAGTGACTGGCTTTCCATTTTAGTTTTGATTAAGAAATGAGTTAATGCTCTGGGGACGTATGATGTGAGTATGAAGTGCAGATAGCTCCTGGAGCAATTTTGAAAGTAGCCACCCGAAAACATGTTTGCTTCAGCTGACATTTAACAAAGTTCTAGTAAAATAAGAAAGAAACTTTACTTTCATTACTATCACATCAGCATTTGGGTTATTAATTGTGCATATATAGAGCAACACAAAGGTACTTCTCTACTGTGAATTAGAAATAACTTTAAACCTACAAGGACATAGACATTATAGGAATTGCCAGAGCTAAGAAAGGGTATAAACACTTCTGATTAGTGAGCGAATGAGCTCAGCGATGGGGTGTAGTCCTGGGGTGAGCTGGCAAGCTTAGTTGGCTTTCACAGTATCACCTCTGCCTCATTACCAGCCTTCTTGAAAATGTAGCATTGGTACCCAGAAGTATGTTACAGCATAAATCCTCCACTCTCTTTTGTAGGAGAGTCAGAAAAGCCATCTGAAGTGCCCTTTTGCAGAGTGTTCCTGGCACCAAGGCCCATGGAAACATGTTTTTAGATGCATAAGAAGTTGGGAGCCCTTTTCTAGATCAGTAGAAATAGAAATATAATGTGAGCCAAATATATAATTTAAAATTTTCTAATAGCCACATAAAAAAGTAAAAAGAAACACAGGAAATTATTTGAAAAATATATTTTATTTAATCTATGATATCCAAAATATTCTCAACATATTCTCATCATAAAAATTATTAACGAGATATTCTGCATTCCTTTTTTCATACTAAGTCTTTGAGATCTGGTGTGCACTTTATGCATACAGCAACATCTCATTTTGGACCAGCCACATTTCAAGTGCTCAACAGCACTTGTGGTCCATGGCTACCATATTGGACAGTGCAGGGCTAGATAGTCAAGGCTCAGTATGGCTGATGTAAAATATATAGTTCTTTGACATCAGTATGGAGTTATGATCTCTTTTATTCCACTTGAATTGCACAGCAACTCTGAGAATGGTTTTATAAGTGAAGAAACCAAGTTTAGAGACAGTAAGTGAATTTCCCCAAATCCTGGTGGGGACTTTTTCTTCAGTCATACTGCCTTCTAGTTACCCATGTCCAAGAGAACTGACACATCACCTTAGGGCCTCTTTGGCACGATAGAGGCTCTAGAGAATAAGTGACACTGATATTACTGACAGGTAAAGACCACCTTTACATCTGTCAGTTGTTGGAAACTGTAACAAAGGGTAGGTATTAATGGTCAGTAGTCCATGATAACAAACAGTCCCAGTTAGAAAAAGCGGAATGTGGGTTCTGTAAGAGGAGGGAATAATCTGCCAGTGTTTGGGATATATAAGCCTGTGGAGAAAGAAATAGAAATGAACATAATTTCACTTATTTGTAGAACATGTCAGCCACAAAATGACAGACATTGTGTTGGATACACAAATTATCCAGAGCTTACTGATGCTGATCAGTAAATAAATGTACATAAACTCAGTACATTTCATCACACAGGTATGAACTAGATTCCATGGAAGCACAGAGGAGAAAGTCCTTTGCTTAGCAAAAAGGAGTAGGTATTTGAATTGAATTACTAAGTGAACATGGTGCGGGGGGAGAAGGTTTTCTCAGGCAGAGAGAACAGCTGGTAATAATGAAGCTAACACTTATTCAGTGCTTATGTGTTCCAGGCACTGTTCTAAGCTCTTTACAAATATAATCTAATTTTATTCTCAAAGCAGCCCTATTAAACATTTAAATCTAAGTGCAGTAGGAAAAACTGGGCAATTCTGAGTATGATCTCCTTTACAAAAAAAAAAAAAAAAAACCGGTATGGTTGCTGTGTAGGGACTAGACTGAAAGTGGGCAAGAATGAAAACAAGGAGGCACTTTAGTGTGAGTTTCAATGGTCAAGGCAAGAGATGATGAGTTTTGGAAAAGGAGTTTCCAGAAGAATGTCTAGATTTGTTTTTTTGAGCAGGAAAATCTGAAGTCAACAGAGCTACCCTGCATAGCTTAATGTAAGGGGGAAGGAAAAGTGGTGGGTAAATTTCAATATTGGCTGACCAAGGTACTTTAATAAGTTAGGGGAAGAATTACGTAAATTTTTCTTCTAAGATTTTGAGCTATCACCTGTGTCCTAGAAAGGAGTCAAAAGAGAATACACTGTTCTTTGATGTTCCCTAAAGCCCATATGAGGAAAAGAATTAAAAAGAAAAACAAAAACATATATACACAAGGACCTACTGTACAGCACAGAGAACTCTATTCAATATTCTGTAATTACCTAAATGGGAAAAGAATTTGAAAAAGGATAGATATGTGTATACGTATAACTGAATCACTTTGCTGTACACCTGAAACTAACACAACATTGTAAATCAACAATACTCCAATATAAAATAAAAATTAAAAAAAAGAAAGAAACCACAAAAAAGCACACACCAAAAAAACCAAAAACACTTGGATTGTATTTTAAATGGCCACAATAAATCTGCTGCAGAAATAAAGTGTGTAGTTTGGGTTACTGAAGCATTATATCTCCCAGTCATTTGTTAGCCTACAGCAGTCTTATTTCTGTCACTGTCATTGCACTGAGTTTCTGCAAAGAGATGTATCAGTTTGGATGCTTCTTATTGAATGTGTCAGCAGATCTGATTTAAATGGGCTCATGAAATTGAAACGTTCAGAGGTAGACTAGCTTTAGGAAAGGCTTGATCTAGTGGACTATCAAGGTGACCAATGACCCAGCTTCTTTTTGGCTTTCTGTCTTGAGATGACCACCAGCAGCTCCCAAGGCCATTTGTTTTCCTTTTTTCTTTTTTTTTTTTTTAATTTTTATTTATTTATGGCTGTGTTGGGTCCTCGCCTCTGTGCGAGGGCCCTCTCTAGCCGTGGCAAGCGGGGGCCACTCTTCATCGCAGTGCGCGGGCCTCTCACCATTGTGGCCTCTCTTGTTGCAGAACACAGGCTCCAGACGCGCAGGCTTGGCAATTGTGGCTCACGGGCCCAGCCGCTCCGCGGCACGTGGGATCTTCCCAGACCAGGGCTCGAAACCGTGTCCCCCGCATTGCCAGGCAGACTCTCAACCACTGCGCCACCAGGGAAGCCCCCCATTTGCTTTCTTGTTCGCATCTGGCGCCTCCATGTCCCAGGATTTCCAATAAAATCCTAAAAGTTCAACGAACCTTCTTTATGTGCCCATCTCTGAACCCATCATGGTAGCAGGAAGATGCAGTCCTCTGGAACTAGAACTGAGGTCAATCCCACACCATTCATATGGCTGAGAATGGGTGAAACAAGGGATTGATTTCTCAGAGGAAATTTGGAATTCTCTTCCCAGAAGGTAGAAGAATAAAAACCAGGCAACAAACAGCAAGTGTCCACTAATCCAAATGATGTCTTTTTATCACCATCTTACTTTGTCTCTCTACAATATGTGAGCCCATCTCCTCTTCTTTGAAAGAATCTCTTTCCTTGATTTAATTACACTCATCATGCCCATTCCTTGCTACCTCTATGACTGTTGTGCTCATTCTTTAGAAGATTATTTTCTGTTTGCCTCTTAAATATTGATATTCCCCCAGGTTCTTTTCTTAGCCTTGCTATCCTACCCTCTCCCTGAGTGGGGGAGACCTGACCCAAGACTCAACCATGACTGGTATGGAGATTCTTGATCTGGGTTCTGGAAACTCTTAAAGGACTCAAGTAAGACTTTTGGAGGTTAATTGTATGCACATATTGTGTATGCATATATACTGGGAAAAACTGATAGCTTTCATTAGTTTTTCAAAAATAGTTCGGGCTTCCCTGGTGGCGCAGTGGTTGAGAGTCTGCCTGCCAATGCAGGGGACACGGGTTCGAGCCCTGGTCTGGGAAGATCCCACATGCCGCGGAGCAGCTGGGCCCGTAAGCCACAATTACTGAGCCTGCGCGTCTGTAGCCTGTGCTCCGCAACAGGAAGGGCAGCGATAGTGAGAGGCCCGCGCACCGCGATGAAGAGTGGCCCCCGCTTGCCGCAACTAGAGAAAGCCCTCGCACAGAAACGAAGACCCAACACAGCCATAAATAAATAAATAAACAAATACTTAAAAAAAAAAAAGTAAAAGTCTATAAAAAAAAATTAAAAAAAAAAAAAGTTCACGTGCAGAAGTTTAAAAACCACTTTTACTTTTGCCATTATGACCCTAAAGTACTGTCTCGGTTCAGACCTCTCTCCACAGCTCTAACTCTACCTTTCCTACTCTGTATCTCCTTCCTGATGTCCAGCAGGCATCTTAGTTCACATCAACACATGTTTTTTATTAAAAAATGTTTTAAAGGTATGGGCCAGTCACTTACTATTTTAGGTTATTCAGGGCTAAGAAATGGTCCCTGCTGTCCAGTGGTTTTTAGTTTAGCAAATCATATTGATTCACTTTAAACTCAATATTCACTTCCTTAAACCTCTTTTCTTGTATTCTCTATATTAAGGACCACAATTGACCTTTCTGCTCAAATCTGGAAACCCAGGAGCCATTTAAGCACACTGACTCTAGTGGGGACAGTGGGAGATTAGTCTCTCTAGGTTATTCTATAGACTGAATATTTCTATTTTACAATAAAATGTAAATTTAGATTTGAAACAATCCTATTGTTTTGTAATACAAACCATATGAATAAAGTTTGACAAAATATTTCCTGGTCAGTAGGAATAAACCAAAGAGAAGTGATTTTTAAGTACTGGGGGGGTACGTATTCCACTAGAGGGGACATAAGAATTTTGTTGCAGGGGAGACAATGTGAGGTTTTTCTATTTATTAAAAAGGGATCATGGATTAAAAATGGAGAAATGCTCCCTTAGAATATCCCTCTACCCCTTAAAGCACATGTGTAATCTAAAACTTGTCCTTCCTACATTCCAGATCTTTCTTGTTCATTGCTGCTGCTTGAGTCCTGGGTCCCTCTGCAGCCTTATTTCCCTGGTCTGTGGTGCTATTTGCAAATAGCACCCTACCTTTTTTTAAAATTTATTTTATTATTTTATTTTTTGGCTGCGTTGGGTCTTCGTTGCTGCGCGCAGGCATTCTCTGGTTGCGGCGAGCGAGGGCTACTCTTCTTTGCAGCGCATGGGCTTCTCATTGCGGTGGCTTCTCTTGTTGAGGAGCACAGGCTCTAGGCACGGGGGCTTCAGTAATTGTGGCTCATGGGCTCTAGAGCACAGGCTCAGTAGTTGTGGCGCACTTCGTTGCCCCGCTGCGTGTGGGATCTTCCCAGACCAGAGCTCGAACCCATGTCCCCTGCATTGGCAGGTGGATTCTTAACCACTGCGCCACCAGGGAAGCCCCACCCTACCCTTTTGTTGGCATCCAATCTCACTCTTTTCCTTCCCCTCTCTCCACCCTACACAGGAATTCAGAAAGATCATTTTTTAAAATTAATTAATTAATTATTTATTTTTGGCTGTGTTGGGTCTTCGTTGCTGCCCGCGGGCTTTCTCTAGTTGCGGTGAGCGGGGCTACTCTTCGTTGTGGTGCGTGGACTTCTCATTGCAGTGGCTTCTCTTGTTGCGGAGCACGGGCTCTAGGCACACGGGCTCTAGGTGCGCGGGCTTCAGAAGCTGTTGCTTGTGGGCTCTAGAGCACAGGCTCAGTAGTTGTGGTGCACGGGCTCAGTAGTTGTGGCACACGGGCTCAGAAGTTGTGGCACATGGGCTTAGTTGCTCCGCAGCATGTGGGATCTTCCCTGACCAGGGCTCGAACCCGTGTCCCCTGCATTGGCAGGCAGATTCTTAAACACTGCGCCACCAGGGAAGTCCCTGAAAGATCATTTTTAACCAGAAATCTAATTTGATGTTATGCTGGTTACTCCGGCATAAAATCATTTAGTGGCGTCCCATTCTCTAGAGGAAAATATTCACATTCTTTAGCACATTGGATTACTCTATGAACCTCTTGTAATCTGGCCTCTCCTTACCTTTCCAGCTTCAGGCTCTCTCCTCTTTCCTTCCCCATTTAACATGTATTCTTGAACTTTTGAGGTGCTCTCTTCAAAGGCAACCATGGCCTCCAAAACTTGTCTCCATTGTTTTCTCTCTACCTACAACAGCATTTCTTCCTTTTTCACATTATCAGTATGAAAAATCAAACACAACATAGTCCTTGCCAGTGGTGATCTAGCAGCAATACACTCATAGTAGAGAGAATATTATTATCAATTCCCTCATTCAAAGAGGTCCTCCCTGGGCACTCATCTTCTAACTATACAGATGTTTCCTTACTGTTTCTGATCTGCATAATGAGCACAGGACATAGCATTTTTTTTCTTTCTTTAGAAACAAATTTCTGCCTCCCGAAATTTGAAACGGAACTACAGGACATTATCATTTAACTGACATCAGACATTTTTCTCTTCTCATTAATCTTAAACTCTGAAGGATTTACTGAAGTCTCATATCCCTTGATCTGACACTTTAAGAGTTAGGAACAGCCACAAAGACTACAGCTGGGAGATAAGATGTAGATTAAAAGAACCATTAACTCACAATGGCATTAGAAAACTGTAAGTGTTGAATTCAATTTGGCCGCGGTTCAAAGCACCAAGTAAAGTGGGCGGTAAAGGCTGTAAATAGCTTTTAGTGCCCTGGAACTCAACTTTTTCCCTTGGAGCAGCAACAGAGGAATCACATTGCTAAAAATTAGGTAATTTGTTAGCCACTCTCTCCTTCTTCATGAACCACTACATTTCTGCTGCTTTATTCATAAAGGCCATATGTGTAGCAGTTAGGAGTGCATCCTTGGAACTATATTGATAAATTTGAATTCCTGTATCTTCACCTCAGTGTAAGATCTCAGGCAGATCTTGAGCACGGGCTCAAGGTGTGCGGGCTTTAGTAGTTGTGGCACGCAGGCTCAGTAGTTGTGGTGCACGGGCTTAGTTGCTCCGTGGCATGTGGGATCTTCCCGGGCCAGGGCTCGAACCCATGTCGTATTGGCAGGCGGATTCTTAATCACTGCGCCACCAGGGAAGTCCCGCAAAATGTGAATTTAATTGGGGTTGTGAATGATTTTTTCTTACACTGATCCCAGCTTTTATTAGTACATGCATACCTCGTTCTATTGCACTCTGCTTTATTGCACTTTGCAGATATTGATTGCATTTTTTACAAATTGGTTTGTGGCAACCTGCCTCTAGCAAGTCTATCGGTGCCATTTTTCCAACAGCATTTGCCCACTTCGTGTCTCTGTATCGCATTTTGGTTATTCTTGCAATATTTCAAACTTTTTCATTATTATGATATTTGTTATGGTGTTCTGTGATCAGTGATCTTTGATATTATTGTAATTGTTTTGGGGCACCACGAACTGCGCACATATACAACGGCAAACTTAATCAATAAATGTGTGTTTCAAGTGCTCCACCAACCAGGCCATTTCCCATCTCTCTCCCTCTCTTCAGGCCTTCCTAACGCCTGAGACACAACAATAGTGAAATTAGGCCAATTAATAACCCTACAATGGCTTCGAAGTGTTCAAGTGAAAAGAAGAGTTGCACATCTCTCACTTTAAATCAAAAGTTAGAAATGATTAAACTTAGTGAGGATGGTACGTCAAAAGCTCAGACAAGGCTGAAAGCTAGGCCTCTCGTACCAAAGAGTTAGCCAAGTTGTGAATGCAAAGAAAAAGTTCTTGAAGGAAATTAAAAGTGCTACTCCAGTGAACACATGAATGATAAAAAAGCAAAACAGCCTTATTGCTGATATGGAGAAAGTTTTAGTGGTCTGGATAGAAGAGCAAACCAGCCACAACGTTCCCTTAAACCAAAGCCTAATCCAGAGCAACACCCTCTTCAGTTCTGTGGAGGCTGAGAGAGGTAACAAGCTGAAGAGGAAAAGTTTGAAGCTAGCAGAGGTTGCTTCAAGAGGTTTAAGGAAAGAAGCCAACTCCATAACATCAAAATGCAAGGTAAAGCAGCAAGTGCTGATGTAGAAGCTGCAGCAAGTTATCCAGAAAATCTAGCTAAGATCATTAATGAAGGTGGCTACACTAAACAGCAGATTTTTGATGTAGGCAAAATAACATTCTATTGATAGAAGATACCATCTAGGACTTTCATAGCTAGAGAGGAGAAGTCAATGACTGGCTTCAAAGCTTTACAGTACAGACTGACTCTCTTGTTAGGGGCTAATACAGCTGGTGACTTTAAGTTGAAGCCAATGCTCATTTACCATTCCAAAAATCCTAAGGTCCTTAAGAATTATGCTAAATCTACTTTACCTGTATTCTATAAATGGAACAACAAAGCTTGGAAGACAGCATAGCTGTTTACAACATGGTTGACTGAATATTTTAAGCTCACTGTTGAGACCTAGTACTCAGAAAATAAAGATTCCTTTCAAAACATTACTGCTCATTGATCATGCAGTTCATCACCCAAGAGCTCTCATGGAGATGCATAATGAGATTAACACTGTTTTCATGGCTGCTAACACAACATTCATTCTGCAGCTCATAGATCAAGCAGTAATTTCAACTTTCAAGTCTTATTATTTAAGAAATACATTTCATAAGGCTGTGGCTTCCATAGATAGTGATTCCTCCCATGGATCTGGGCAAAGTAAGTTGGAAACCTTCTTAAAAGGATTCACTATCTTTTCATCTATCCTATTCTGTTCACCTATTACCAACCTATTACAGATGCCATTAAGAACATTTGTGATTCACAGGAAAAGGCCAAATATCAACATTAACAGGAGTTTGGAAGAAGTTGATTCCAATCCTCATGGGTGACTTTGAGGGATTCAAGACTTCAGTGGAGGAAGGAACTGCAGATGTGGACATAGCAAGAGAACTAGAATTAGAAGTGAAGCCTGAAGATGTGACTGAATTGCTGCAACCTCATGATAAAACTTTAACAGATGTGGAGTTGTTTCTTATGAATGAGCAAAGAAAATGGTTTCTTGAGATGGAATCTGTTCCTGGTGAATATGATGTGAAGATTGTTGAAATGACAACACAGAATTTAGAATATTGCTTAAACATAGTTGATAAAGCAGCAGCAGGGTTTGAGAGGATAGACTCCAATTTTGAAAGATGATCTACTGTGGGTAAAATGTTATCAAACAGCATTGCATACTATAGCGAAATTGTGCATGTAAGGAAGTCTCATTCAATTCTGCAAACATCATTTGTTATCGTATTTTAAGAAGTTGCCACAGCTACCCTAACCTTCAACAACCTCCACCCTGATGATCAGCAGCCATCAACACTGAGGCAAGACCCTCCACCAGCAAAAAGATTATGACTCACTGAAGGCTCAGGTGATTGTTATCATTTTTCAGCACTAAAGCATTTTTAAATTAAAGTATGTACATTGTTTTTTAGACATAATGCTATTGCACACTTAAGAGACTACAGTATAGTTTAAAAGTAACTTTTATAGGCACTGGGAAACCAAAAAATTCATGTAACTTGCTTTACTGTGATGTTTGCTTTATTGCAATGGTCTGGAACTGAACCTGCAATATCTCTGAGGTATGCCTGTGTAAAACAGGGAGGGATTAGGTAGAATTCCAAGTAGAATGTAGAACAAGGTAGGAGCACAAGAATCAAAGTGTAAGTGGAGTGTAGGGTAATGTAAACTTAGCATGTTACAAACTGAACTCTACTTTTCCCTAAATCCTTCCTTCTTGCTAGGGAAAGACATCATCATTCATCTACTCACCTAAGGTGCAAACCTGGGAATCATCCTAGACACTTTCATTGAATATCTACATCCAATAAGACGCCTAACGATGATTCTACTCTGAAACTGCCTGGAAGTCAGTCCTTTTGTCTCTTTGCTCACAGCTATTGCCCTAGGTCAGGCCCACATAAACTCTTGTCTACATATACTTTTTTTCTCTGCCACCAACACTCCTCAACTCTTACCCAGTCTCCCAAATGTTGGCAGCTGAGACTTTCCAAATAGAAATTGGATTATGTCACTTTCTTGAGGTCCTTAGTGACTCCCTGGGCTAGTAGGAAAATGAACAACTCTTCAGCTAAAGGCCTCGGCTGGTATGCCTCTGCCTTCCCCCTCCAGTTATTAAATCTATAACAAGCCATGATGATGAGTCATGCCTCACCACTCCCTCTGACTAGAATATAGTCCCCATCCTTTCCACGGCTTCATTCACCACTCACTCTTGATCAATAGTTTGTCTGACTATAGGATTCCAGGTTGGACATTTCCCCCTTAAAACATTGAAGGCACTGCTCCAGAGTCTTCTCCCTTTTAGAGATACAGTTGAGAAGTCTAATGCCATCTTGATTTCTGATTCTTTGTATATGACCTGATTTTTTCCCCTCCTCTCTCTCTGAAAGCTTTTAAGGTCTTTATCCCTAGTGATCCAAAATATCACAGTGAGATAACCTTGTGTGGGTCTTTTTCATTTATTTTGCTGGAGATAAATGGTGGATGTTTTCAATCAAGAAACTCATTTCCTTTAGATATGATGAATTTTCTTTTATGATTTCTCTGCTAATTTCTTCCCCTCCATTTTCTTTCTTTCTTTTTTTTTAACATCTGTTTTGGAGTATAATTGCTTTACAGTGGTGTGTTAGTATCTGCTGTATAACAAAGCGAATCAGCTATACATATACTTACATCCTCATATCTCCTCCCTCTTGCATCTCCCTCCCACCCTCCCTTATCCCACCCCTCTAGGTGGACACAAAGCACCGAGCTGATCTCCCTGTGCTATGCAGCGGCTTACACTAGCTATCTATTTTACATTTGGTAGTATATATAAGTCCATGCCACTCTCTCACTTAGTCCCAGCTTACCCTTCCCCCTCCCCATGTCCTCAAGTCCATTCTCTATGTCTGTGTCTTTTCTCCTGTCCTGCCCCTAGGTTGTACAGAAGCAGTTTTTTTTTTAGATTCCATATATATGTTAGCATACGGTATTTGTTTTTCTCTTTCTGACTTACTTCACTCTGTATGACAGTCTCTAAGTCCATCCACCTCGCTACAAATAACTTATTTTTGTTTCTTTTTATGGCTGAGTAATATTCCATTGTATATAGGTGTCACAGCTTCTTTATCCATTCATTTGTTGATGGACACTTAGGTTGCTTCCATGTCCTGCCTATTGTAAATAGAGCTGCAGTGAACATTGTGGTACATGACTCTTTTTGAATTATGGTTTTCTCAGGGTATATGCCCAGTAGTGGGATTGCTGGGTCGTATGGTAGTTCTATTTTTAGTTTAAGGAACCTCCATACTGTTCTCCATAGTGGCTGTATCAATTTACATTCCCACCAACAGTGCAAGAGGGTTCCCTTTTGTCCACACCCTCTCCAGCATTTATTGTTTGTAGATTTTTTGATGATGACCATTCTGACCTGTGTGAGCGGATACCTCATTGTAGTTTTGATTTGCATTTCTCTAATGATTAGTGATGTTGAGCATCCTTTCACGTGTTTGTTGGCAATCTGTATATCTTCTTTGGAGAAATGTCTATTTAGGTCTTCTGCCCATTTTTGGATTGGGTTGTTTGTTTTTTTGATATTGAGCTGCATGAGCTGCTTGTATATTTTGGAGATTAACCCTTTGGTTGCTTTGTTTGCAAATATCTTCCCCCATTCTAAGGGTTGTCTTTTCGTCTTATTTATGGTTTGCTTTGCTGTGCAAAAGCTTTTAGGTTTCACTAGGTCCCATTTGTTTATTTTTGTTTTTATTTCCATTTCTCTAGGAGGTGGGTCAAAAAGGATCTTGCTGTGATTTATGTCATGGAGTGTTCTGCCTATGTTTTCCTCTAAGAGTTTTATAGCGTCTGGCCTTACATGTAGGTCTTTAATCCATTTTGAGTTTATTTTTGGTTATGGTGTTAGGGAGTGTTCTAATTTCATTCTTTTCCGTGTAGCTGTCCAGTTTTCCCAGCACCACTTATTGAAGAAGCTGTCTTTTCTCCATTGTATATTCTTGCCTCCTTTATCAAAGATAAGGTGACCATATGTGCGTGGGTTTATCTCTGGGCTTTCTATCCTGTTCCATTGATCTATATTTCTGTCTTTGTGCCAGTACCATCCTGTCTTGATTACTGTAGCTTTGTAGTATAGTCTGAAGTCAGGGAGACTGATTCCTCCAGCTCCATTTTTCTTTCCCAAGATTGTTTTGGCTATTTGGAGTCTTTTGTGCTTCCATACAAATTGTGAAATTTTTTGCTCTACTTCTGTGAAAAATGACATTGGTAGTTTGATAGGGATTGCATTGAATCTGTAGATTGCTATGGGTAGTAGAGTCATTTTCACAATGTTGATTCTTCCAATCCAAGAACATGGTATATCTCTCCATCTGTTTGTATCATCTTTAATTTCTTTCATCAGTGTCTTATACTTTTCTGCATTCGGGTCTTTTGTCTCCTTAGGTAGGTTTGCTCCTAGGTATTTATTCTTTTTGTTGCAATGGTAAATGGGAGTGTATCCTTACTTTCTCTTTCAGATTTTTCATCATTAGTGAATAGGAATGCAAGAGATTTCTGTGCATTAATTTTGTATCCTGCTACTTTACCAAATTCATTGATTAGCTCTAGGAGTTTTCTGGTAGCATCTTTAGGATTCTCTACGTAGAGTATCATGTCATCGGCAAACAGTGACAGTTATACTTCATCTTTTCCAATTTGTACTCCCTTTATTTCTTTTTATTCTCTGATTGCTGTGGCTAAAATTTCCAAAACTATATTGAATAACAGTGGTGAGAGTGGACAACCTTGTCTTGTTCCTGATCTTAGTGGAAATGGTTTCAGTTTTTCATCATTGAGAACAATGTTGGCTGTGGGTTTGTCCTATATGGCCTTTATTGTTGAGGTAAGTTCCCTCTATGCCTGCTTTCTGGAGGGTTTTTATCAGAAATGGGTGTTGAATTTTGTCGAAAGCTTTTTCTGCATCTATTGAGACGATCATATGGGTTTTCTCCTTCAATTTGTTAATATGGTGTATCACATTGATTGATTTGTGTATATTGAAGAATCCTTGCATTCCTGGGATAAACCCCACTTGATCATGGTGTATGATCCTTTCAATGTGCTGTTGGATTCTGTTTGCTAATATTTTGTTGAGGATTTTTGCATCTATGTTCATCAGTGATATTGGCCTGTAGTTTTCTTTTTGTGTGGCATCTTTGTCTGGTTTTGGTATCAGGGTGATGGTGGCCTCGTAGAATGAGTTTGGCAGTGTTCCTCCCTCTCCTATATTTTGGAAGAGTTTGAGAAGGATAGGTGTTAGCTCTTCTCTAAATGTTTGAAAGAATTCACCTGTGAAGCCATCTGGTCCTGGGCTTTTGTTTGTTGGAAGATTTTTAATCACACTGTCAATTTCAGTGCTTGTGATTGGTCTGTTTATATTTTCTATTTCTTCCTGGTTCAGTCTCGGAAGGTTGTGCTTTTCTAAGAATTTGTCCATTTCTTCCAGGTTGTCCATTTTATTGCCATAGAGTTGCTTGTAGTAATCTCTCATGATCCTTTGTATTTCTGCCGTGTCAGTTGTTACCTCTCCTTTTTCATTTCTAATTCTGTTGATATGAGTCTTCTCCCTTTTTTTCTTGATGAGTCAGGATAATGGTTTATCACTTTTGTTTATCTTCTTAAAGAACCAGCTTTTAGTTTTATTGATCTTTGCTACTGTTTCCTTCATTTCTTTTTCATTTATTTCTGATCTGATCTTTATGATTTCTTTCCTTCTGCTAACTTTGGGGTTTTTTTTTGGTTCTTCTTTCTCTAATTACTTTAGGTGTAAGGTTAGGTTGTTTATTTGAGATATTTCTTGTTTCTTGAGGTAGGATTGTATTGCTATAAACTTCTCTCTTAGAACTGCTTTTGCTGCATCCCATAGGTTTTGGGTTGTCATGTTTTCATTGTCATTTGTTTGTAGGTATTTTTTGATTTCCTCTTTGATATCTTCAGTTATCTCTTGGTTATTTAGTAGTGTATTGTTTAGACTCCATGTGTTTGTATTTTTTACACATTTTTTCCTGTAATTGATATCTAGTCTCATAGCGTTGTGGTCAGAAAAGATACTTGATATTATTTCAATTTTCTTAAATTTACCAAGGCTTGAATTGCGACCAAAGATATGATCTATCCTGGAGAATGTTCCATGAGCACTTGAGAAGAAAGTGTAACCTGCTTGTTTTGGATGGAATGTCCTATAAGTATCAATTAAGTCCATCTTGCTTAAGTTATTATTTAAAGCTTGTGTTTCCTTATTTATTTTCATTTTGGATGATCTGTCCATTGGTGAAAGTGGGGTGGTTCAAGTCCCCTACTATGATTGTGTTACTGTCGATTTCCCCTTTTATGGCTGTTAGCATTTGCCTTACATATTGAGGTGCTCCTATGTTGGGTGCATAAATATTTACAATTGTTATATCTTCTCGGATTGATCCCTTGATCATTATGTAGTGTCCTTCTTTGTCTCTTGTAATAGTCTTTATTTTAAAGTCTATTTTGTCTGATATGAGAATTGCTACTCCAGCTTTCTTTTGATTTCTATTTGCATGGAATATCTTTTTCCATCCCCTCACTTTCAGTCTGTGTGTGTCCCTAGGTCTGAAGTGGGTCTCTTGTAGACAACATATGTATGGGTCTTGTTTTTGTATCCATTCAGCTAGTCTATGTCTTTTGGTTGGAGCATTTAATCCATTTATATTTAAGGTAATTATCGATATGTATGTTCTTATTACCATTTTCTTAATTGTTTTGGGTTTGTTATTGTAAGTCTTTTCCTTTTCTTATGTTTCCTGCCTAGAGAAGTTCCTTTAGCATTTGTTGTAGAGCTGGTTTGGTGGTGCTGAATTATCTTAGCTTTCGCTTGTCTATAAAGATTTTAATTTCTCCATTGAATCTGAATGAGATCCTTGCTGGGTAAAGTAATCTTGGTTGTAGGTTTTTCCCTTTCATCACTTTAAATATGTCCTGCCACTCCCTTCTGGCTTGCAGAGTTTCTGCTGAACGATCAGCTGTTACCCTTATGGAGATTCCCTTGTATGTTATTTGTTGCTTTTCCCTTGCTGTTTTTAATATGTTTTCTGTGTATTTAATTTTTGAGAGTTTGCTTAATATGTGCCTTGGCATGTTTCTCCTTGGATCTATCGTGTATGTGACTCTCTGCGCTTCCTGGACTTGATTAACTATTTCCTTTCCCATATTAGGGAAGTTTTCAACTATAATCTCTTCAAATATTTTCTCAGTCCCTTTCTTTTTCTCTTCTTTTTCTGGGACCCGTATAATTCGAATGTTGGTGCATTTAATGTTGTCCCAGATGTCTCTAAGACTGTCCTCAATTCTTTTCATTCTTTTTTCTTTATTCTGCAGTAGTTATTTCCACTATTTTATCTTCCAGGTCACTTATCTGTTCTTCTGCCTCAGTTATTCTGCTATTGATTCCTTCTATAGAATTTTTAATTTCATTTACTGTGTTGTTCATCATTGTTTGTTTGCTCTTTAGTTCTTCTAGGTCCTTGTTAAACATTTCTTGTATTTTCTCCATTCTATTTCCAAGATTTTGGATCATGTTTACTATCATTACTCTGAATTCTTTTTGAAGTAGACTGCCTATTTCCTCTTCATTTCTTTGGTCTAGTGGGTTTTTTACCTTGCTCCTTCATCTGCTGTGTGTTTCTCTGTCTTCTCATTTTGCTTAAGTTACTGTGTTTGGGTTCTCCTCTTCTCAGGCTGCAGGTTCATAGTTCCTGTTGTTTTTGGTGTTTGCTGCCAGTGGGTAAGGTTGGTTCAGTGGTTTGTGTAGGCTTCCTGGTGGAGGGGACTGGTGCCTGTGTTCTTGTGGATGAGGCTGGATCTTGTCTTTTGGGTGGGCAGGAGCACGTCTGGTGGTGTGTTTTGGGGTGTCTGTGAACTTATTATGATTTTAGGCAGCCTCTCTGCTAAAGGGTGGGGTTGTGTTCCTGTCTTGCTAGTTGTTTGGCCTAGGGTGTTCAGCACGGTAGCTTGGTGGTCGTTGAGTGGAGCTGGGTCTTCGCGTTGAGATGGAGATCTCTGGGAGAGCTTTCGCCATTTGATATTATGTGGGGCTGGGAGGTCTGTGGTGGACCAATGTCTTAAAGTCGGCTCTCCCACCTCAGAGGCTCAGGCCTGACACCCGGCTGGAGCACCAAGACCCTGTCAGCCACACGGCTCAGAAGAAAAGGGAGAAAAAAAGAAAGAAAGAGAAAAATAAAATAAAATAAAGTTATTAAAATTAAAAAATAAAAAAATTATTAAAAGTACAAAAAGAATTAAAAAGTAATAAAAAAAGAAAGAATGAAGAGAGCGACCAAACAAATAAACAAATCCACCAATGATAACAAGTGCTAAAAACTATCCTAAAAAAAAAAAAAAGCGGACAGACAGACCCCTAGGACAAATGGTTAATTCAAAGCTATACAGACAAAATCACACAAAGTCCACCTCCTCAATTTTGGGATGATTCGTTGTCTATTCAGGTATTCCACAGATGCAGGTACATCTAGTTGATTGTGGAGATTTAATCGGCTGCTCCTGAGGCTGCTGGGAGAGATTTCCCTTTCTCTTCTTTGCTCGCACAGCTCCTGGGATTCAGCTTTGGATTTGGCCCTGCCTCTGCGTGTAGGTCTCCTGAGGGCATCCTTTGGGAAGTCTGAGGTCTTCTGCCAGCGTTCAGCAGGTGTTCCATAGGAGTTGTTCCACATGTAGATGTAGTTTTGATGTATTTGTGGGAGGAAGGTGATTTCCACTTCTTACTCCTCCGCCATCTTGAAGGTGCCCCCCAGTGCCCCCTCTGTTTTCTGCAGTCATGTTTTCTTGAACTCCTACTCTTTGGATGTCAGATTCTCTGGATTGCTATCCTAATCTTGTCCTTATTTTCCTATTTCCCTGCTCTTTGGTATTTATTTTCTAGATTTCCTCAAAGTATCTTCCAAACCTCTACTGACTTTAAAATATTTTTAAATTATGTTTTTAATTTCCAAGAGTGGTTTATAATTCTCTTCATGCTTCATTAAAAAAATCCATCTGCTTTCAATTTATGAGTGGAATATCTCTCTGAGAATATTAAGGCTAGTTTTATTTGTTATTATTTATTTTAGTTTTTCCTCATGTTCACTGCATTATCTCTGATTCCTCCAGGTCCTTTTTTTTTTTTTTTTTTTTTCTGTTTGTCTATTTTGGTTTCTCTGTTCCAGGTTAGAGGTTTTGAGCCTTGAATGTATAGTCCTATCTTAGAGTGAGGTAGTATAAAGAGCTGATTAGAGGCTCTGTGACTATGTGTTTGTTGGTGTGTGTGTTTTGGGGGAGGGTTGTGTTTGTTAAATGGGGAACTTTGCTGCAGGATGATTGGACTTGTCCAATCCGTGTTCTTAGGTTTTTTTTTTTTTTTTCTCTTTTCAGAGAGGAATACTCCAGTCTTATATTCTGGAGACAAAATATGATACCCTGGCAGTACAATCCTGGCTGACAGCAAACTGGTAGGTGATAAAAGGAAGGGGGTTAGAGAATCTCATCTTTCCTAATATGAAATTTCCCTGGATTCCCTTGGGTTCTGTACGATGCGTCATCTTCACTCTCAGCTTGCTGATTCCTGAGTGGTAATTGATACCTCCTTTCCTGAGCGTTTCTGGGGTTTGAACTACTCATTACTATTTTCCTGCAAAAGCACTTCTACTTACACTTTCCTTTGATCTGCAGTGTCAGCTAACTCATATCTATTGTCACTCCATTTTCCAAAATTTTGCTGATAAGCCTTAACTACTGTCTTCACTTCCTTCTCTTTGTCCTTGTGTTTTTTTGTTTTTAACTAAAAAAAGAAAATTTCTTTACTGTTATTCTAGATGGGTTTGGGTGGTGATGGTGATAAATACATGTATTCAACTTGCAATGTTCCATCAACCGTTTATTGGTCTCTGTTGTAGGCCATGGTCAAGTCTGATGTAGGCCTGATGATGCAGTTAGAACGTACATAATTGTGGTCCATCAAGAATTTCTTGTATGATAAATGGGTAGACTCATGGGTGATGATACAGTCCCTTCTGCATCCTAAAAGTTTGAACATCTAAGAACCTGGGGTTTTGGCTCCTCTGGCCCTGCAATTTCTTCTTACCAAGCACAGTGAACTTTAGAACTTCTTAAGAAATAAGCAATGCATTTGAAGCAGCCTCTACTAGTCTGTCCCCCTGATTTTGTGCATATCATTGCACTGCTAGTTGGAAGTTCTGGTAGCTGACCAAAGGGAAGGCAACCTTAAACTAAGTCTCCATTATCTTCATTATTAGCTTTTCGTCTCTGACCTAACTTAACCTCCAATTCCTAGGAAAAAGAATTGGCTGCTATATTTTTTTGTTCCCTTTCTGTCTTGATATGTTCTCTTCCAAAACTTCTAATATTTGTCAGATTTATTACTTTTCATGTATTTTCTCTGTCCACCAGAGTGTAATCTCCTTGAGGGCAGGACTAATTCACATTCAATGTTGTTCCCAGCGACATTCTTGGCACATAAAGATGTTTGGTATTTATTTGTTAAATGAATGAATATGGAGATTAATGACACGTCAGATGAAATACATAAAATTAGCTCAGTTGTTCTGGTCATCTGCAAAGACTTACAGAAAAATCAATATTTAAGGTTCTTATTAGGAAAGCAAGTAATCCTCAAAGATTAAACAGCCTTTTTTGATTCCTTACGTTAAGAACTAAAGTCTCCATTTCTATTTTTTGGCAGCATATTGTTTCTATATCTGTGTTAAAATTTATTTTATTCTGCTTGGTGTTACAGTTGGCTAGTCATCTGCTTTTATAAGATTATAAGCTACTTGAGGGCAGAGGTCACACCAATGGTCTCTGCCTTCTCATAGCATAAAGAACAATGAACAGATACAATGAGCTTAATTCATGTTTGCAGCATTCCATTGAACTGCCTTGAATGTGTCACACATGCAAAGGTGGTATATGTGCTGATGAGAGTGTGAGGCTATCAGTTAAGAAGGGAAGAAAATTAGCAGAGATTTGCTGTTTACTCTGAATCACTTTTCTATGGGAAATTGATCAACTAAAGTTTTAAATTACAGAGCAGACTCTTATACTATATATTCCACTCTATTCCTTACCTTATCTTCCACAAAGAACTTTCTTGATGGCTCCAAATTACAAAGGTTTGACACATAAGTCACTGATATATCAATATACCCTATAAAAATTAATAGATGGTCCCCACCAAAGCAGTCAATAATTTGAATACTTTTATGATTATTATCCTATTACATATTCTCAGATTTACACAGAATTAATTTTATTTATTTTAGGACAATACCAGGGGAAAATCCCACTCTTCTTCCCACTTTCTTCTTAAAAGAAAGGAACACATGTGTGAAACTATTCGTGCTGATTCCTCAAAAATGCTGAATGCCAAGGAAAATGTATTGACTCGAATGAAGTGATGATCATCTGCAATGATCAGTCCATGAGTCCAAAAACTCAGCCAAGTGGGTGGCATGATTCAACGTTCAAGTATAGTGTAGCCCACTCCATGTGGCATAAACACAGAGTCTAGTGCATGGACAGTTGTTTCTGGAACAATGTTATTAAGTTTCTTCAAACATTTAGAAAGTGTATTTATTTTAATCACTGTAATCATAACAGGAATGTGTGTAGGTGCTTAAAATAATACAAATGCTACCTATATGATACAAGTCACTGAGCAGTGAAAATGGTTTCCCAGACTGCAAATAGCCAGGGTAACAAATACATTTCATGTTGAAAATCTGGGTCATTTTATACCAAGGAACAATTTAATGGTGACAGTAAAAAAATTAAATTTTAAATATAAGGTCTAAGGTTTAATCGGATTTCTGAAAATAGTTTATAGCACTATCTTTAAAGTGTGAGTGTGTGTGTGCATGTGGGTGTGTATAAATATAAATATAAATTTTGGATCAGGGTATAAGCTGCTCTGAAAAAGCATGAAATAGGAACAAATATTAGTAGTCTGAGGATAATTCATAAATTGAATACTTAAATTTAAAGGCTCCTGAAAGTTGTAATTACTAAAGATTTAGGACAATCCAGGTCAAGACTCTGTGGGGAAGTAAGTAAGCCCCTGGGCTAGGAGTAGAGCAAGTGAAAGCACCAGAGTGCCATGGTCCCAAGGCCATGAAGGTGATTCAGGTGCTAGACTAAGCATGTGTGCTCTCACCTGTGAAACTTTTCCTACTTTCTCGAGGCTGTGTTCCCTCCTGTACCTAACCATGGCTTGTTAAATGGTGCACACTGCCTGGATCCTCCCCTAACTTCTTGTATATGCTCTCCTCAGTTGTGTTTTCGACGTCTGCTTAGTTACCTGACCCAAATGATGATTGCTTGCTTTATTTGGTGGGTTTACTTTGGATTATACTTTAAGCCCATGAAATCTTTAGTGATGACTCAAGAGGACAGGTTAATTCCTTCCCTGGGTGGTCCAAAGATTGCAGAATTTTTAATTTTGTCATTGAGGATAAAAGGGGTAATTTGAATAAATATGGAATAAGAACAGAGCTATA
Organism: Balaenoptera ricei; assembly: GCF_028023285.1. Lineage (NCBI taxonomy): Eukaryota > Metazoa > Chordata > Mammalia > Artiodactyla > Balaenopteridae > Balaenoptera > Balaenoptera ricei. The sequence goes on from NC_082648.1 coordinate 76,332,353, forward strand.
TTCTCTGGGGAAAATTTAGCCAGATAAAATACAATACTTCTTTTTGAGTTACTTAAATTCTCAGTTATATAGAATTTGATTTCTTCTAGGGCTCTGATTGTTGAGCTGCGAAAATTGATGGAAATAAGGTTGTTTTATAACTTTCAGTTTCCTAACAGTGAAAAACAACAGAATATCCTGCCTTCATATTCCTGACACTTCCCAGGATTGGCCTCCTTTCTTGCTTTCCATGATACTTCATGTTCTTAATCTCCCTTTCCCACTCTTCCCTGTCTCTTTCAGGATCCTACTGCCCTCCAAATCTGGTCATTACCCATGGTTCCATTCCCTGTTCTTTCTCTCTGGTTTGTTACCCTTGCTCTCCTTACCTACTCTTTTAGCTTCTACCATCACCCCACTAGTGATGGCTCAAATTTATACTTCCAACTCCTCCATAATTCCAGGCACTTATTTCCACTGCCTGTTGAATATCCTTATGTCTATATCCATCTGTATTTAAAATTCAGCATTTCTTTACAAACTCAACATTGTCTCGCTAAAATAGTCACTATCTTTTCCAGTCATCTTTGACCACACTCTCTCCTTTAGTCCTTCTATCTAAGTAGTTTCTACTAATTTTCATCTCCATAATAATTCATGTATGTCTTCTAATTTTTAAAATCACCATTGTCCTCATTTACTATTTGGTTACTAGTAGTCCAGTTCATATAGGGCACACGTGATAAATGCTTGCTCCTTTACCATTATTTATCACCTTCATTGCCTCTTACCTGGATTATTCTAGTAGAATTCTAACTGACCTTCCTGCTACCTTTCTTTTACTCCTCTAATTTATACTATATATAGCTGCCAGGTTACTCTTCTTCTTTTTGTTTTGTTTTTGTTTTTGGCTTTGCTGCGCGGCTTGTGGCATCTTAGTTCCCTGGCCAGGTACTGAACCCGGGCCCTTGGCAGTGAGAGTGCAGAGTTCTAACCACTGGACCACCAGGGAATTCCCCAGATTACTCTTCTTAATGCACAGGTCTGACCAATTGCTATTACCCAATTATACCAAAGCAGGCAAGGCTTTAACCAAATGTGATCCTACCTTTCAGCTAAAATTCCAAAGTACTTTTAAAATACATTTTCAAAGGCAATTTAAACATTTTTCCTTCAATTTTTTTTTGATATAAATGATGATAAATAGATGAGTGGACCATATCTTACAATTAAAGCCAAACTCCTAGTGCCCACAGATTGCAAAACCAGTTAACTCCCCTTCTAGAATTAAACCTTAACAAGGCTTCTTTCTTTCTGGGCGTACCACGGATATCATTTATACTGGGTAAGAATGCAAGTTGTTAATTATTGAATGGACTCAAGCATTTTAACAGTCTAAATAATAAATTTTTATTCAGATGGTATTGCTTTGCTAGAGTTACTAGCAACAAAAACAACAGTAACATGATTAAATCAAACAAAATACATCATTGAGTTTTTGGTAGAAAAACTTGTTTTGCTAATAGCTTTTTTTTTTCTTCTCTTACAGAAGTAATGCTTACTGTAAAAGTTCTAATAATATAGAACTGTGGAAAGTAAAACGTGAAAGTTTCCTTTCTTCAACCTCACAGCCCACAGTTAATAATTGGACTTTTATCTGTTAACATTTTTTTTCTAAGTACATACAAGCATTTGAAATAAGCATTTATATTATTTCTGGTACAGAACTAGGAACACCCTAGTAAACATACTGCCTGTGCTCCACCCAGATCCCTTTGGAGCCTGTTTGCCAGTTCTGGCCATCCTCTTGCCCTGTGTGTTTGCTGGAGGCTGCCCTTGGGCTACTGGAGGGGCTTTGTGGCACACAGGGATGGAAGTGCTTGGGAGTTGATGACCCACTAGATCAGGGTGTAGCCAAGGACTGACTGGTGAATGAATAATTTACCTCCAGAGCTCCTTCTGGGATCAGACTGAGGTTGAGACTTTGCCTAAAATAACACCCTATTTACCCATTCCAGGACTTGCTTGCTCTACTCCCTGTAAGTTTCTGCTGGAGCCCTTCCTTAATATGTCATTTGTGTGTAAATCCTTGTCTCAGGCACTGTTGTTGAGAACCCAGCCTAAGACAATCAGATACATCAAACCAATCTTTCTGCTTTGTCAATCATGAGGATTAAGCACTTTTTCTTTCAGTAATCTTTCCTAGGCTCTCTGCTAAATGTCTTCATGTAGTTTATGTACTCACTTTCAAATGGGAGAAAAATGCTACTGACCTAGCACCGCTTTCCTTTGTTTTTAGAGAAGCGGTGATAAAATTGCAAATGTGCATCAGCATTCTCTCTCACACATTAACTAAATACTGAGCCAGGAACAGGGGTAAAGTAAACAGAGAACTGAACAAAACTGACCTGTGTGAGGGAGAATTTGTGACTCTGTCTCCATGTGCTTCTCTAACCAAATGATCTTAAGCCTTATGTGGGGCAATGAAATTTCACGCTCAGAAATGAGGTTAAAGACTTCTTAAGGCCCTTAACATTTAAAAAAGAGATTTTAAATTATGATAATTAAGACTACCTCAAACCTAATGTATAGTCCTGTAACTGTTTTGTTCTCTGACTTTTACTAGAGAAACAACTAAACAAACAAAACCACTTCTTGTCAAGGTCCTTCAACTGCTTGCAATCCAGGAGGAGGCAAGTTTATAAAATAAGGCAGCTAAAAAAACAACACATGGTGGCCTATAATCAGATTCACATGGTCCACGTTGTAGACATTTAGAGAAGCACATAACTATTCTGTAGAGAAGTTATCAGGAAAAGATTTACTAAAAAGTTGACATTGGAATTGGGTCTTGAAAGTTGTAGCACTTAGGTAATGAAAGGTCACGCATTCCAAGTAGAAGTTCATGGATAAGTGCTAAGCTTAGAATGAGCATACTTGGTGTGCTTTGAGGAGAGAAGGAAGCATTAAGGGGATCTCTGAACAAAGCAGAAGGTATAGACTCAGGAATCATGTTCAAATTGGGTTTTATATAGTTGGATAGGCAAGGTGAGGTCAGATAATGGAAAATCTCAAATGCTGGGCTGAGGAGTTTCGACTTGATTAGAAAGGCCACAATGATGGAGTATAGATTTTTAAGCAAGTAAATGGCATGATATTAGAGGTTTTATAAAGATTAACTTAGCCTTGGTATATCAGAGAGTTTATTGTAGGGTTTAGTATATCAGAAAATTTATTACTAAAAATTTGTTGGAGACTGCAATTTTGTATGAAGATAAAGGCCTAGATTTGAAGAAATGACAAGGTAGGGATAAACGCTAGAGACCATAAAAGAAAAAGATGCCAGAACTTGGTAACTGACTATTAGGGGTGGGGTATAGAAAAGATTAGAAGATGAGTCTAAGGTTTAAGCTTTTGAGTACTTTGGAAAACGTGTGTGTGTATGGGGGGTGGGGTGGAGAATGGAGCTGCACATAAAGAAAGCTTATTAAGGTGGGAGAGTGCCTTAATTGATTTTTAGACACGTGGGGTTAAAGCAGAATGTTCTGGCAGAAGTGTCCTGTTGGCATTTTATTTCCTGGAAATAAATATGAAACTAAAGCTTGACTGAAAAACTAGTGTTGGAGATATAAAATTTGTGTTCATTAGGGTAAAGATGAGAATTTAAGCTTCAGCTAGAACTGGATACATTCCTAACAATGGGAATACATAGAGAAAATAGCTGAAGATGGAAAACTGAAGCCTATTAACCGCCCACTTAAGTTCTGCTTAGAGATATCATTACATCTGAATGGTCATTGGAGGTTATATGCTAATTTAGCAAAAGACATAGCCTATTTTGTTAGTTTAACACTACATGAAGCCAGGAAATATAACCTCCTTCTCCACAGTTCCCTCGTTCTGCTTTCGCTCTTTAGAATTCCCTCATTCCTCCTTTGGGGAATATGGACTAGGAAAGGCAGAGGGGAGAAGGGTAGGGGACATCTGTATTTACTCCTTCTCCCACGTCATCGTCATACTCTGTTCTCTAAACTATTGGATCTGGAATGAATTCTCATTGTAGTCGTATATTAAGAACTGAGGTCCCTCTATATTGGGTTAATACGTGACTTCAGTGCACATACTCGCCAACTTTTGTTTTTTGCTTTCTGTTTTTTTAATCTGATGACTGAAGATTGTGCCCCTGCTTCTGCTTCACAGGGACCTAGTAAGGATTAAGGAGAAAAACTCGGGAGCGCCCAGGGGATGCATATCTATGGATATTTCACAGTATACTCAGTTTATTGTCTTTAGTTCCAGTAAAAATAGACTATTGGGGATAAGTTCAAAGTCTATGGAATCTGGTGTTAATACAACATGACTCAATGTTGCAAAGGAATATGCTTTTGAAAACCTCTCTAGAACTCAGATGTTTAATGAATATGGTAATGATAATAAAGCTAATAATTATAAATAATATTTCTGCGTTAAAAATGTATCTCCGGGACTTCCCTGGTGGCATAATGGTTAAGAATCTGCCTGTCAATTCAGGGAACACAGGTTCGATCCCTGGTGCAGGAAGATCCCACATGCTGCGGAGCAACTAAGCCCGTGCACCACAACTACTGAGCCTGCGCTCTAGAGCCCGCAAGTCACAATTACTGAAGCCCGCACACCTAGAGCCCATGCTCCACTGCAAGAGAAGCCACCGCAGTGAGAAGCTCACGCACCGCAACGAAGAATAGGCCCTGCTCGCCGCAACTAGAGAAAGCCCGCGTGCAGCAAGGAAGACCCAACACAGCCAAAAATAAATACATTAAAAAAAAAAAAAATGTATCTCCCTGATGATACAATTGTTCCCATGTTATTCCCCTGAATTTTAATTAGAACATGCTACTTCTTTAAATTGGATAGAGGCAATAGTGTGATAAGACAACATGTATCTAAACTGTCTTCATTTCACACTTTTTTGGTTATAACCACTATGGCATTGACTTTCTTCTGTTCTTGTTCCAAACCAGATTGATTTTCAAGAGAGAAATTTCCCACGTAGCTCTTGGACCCAAAGAGAAACTGACAACTGATCAGACTCCTGTTGCAACTTCCACTGTAATTTCAACACAACCCTCTGAGAAAGCTTTTACCATATGTGAGAATACAGTGACCCACAGGGAAATTTCAAAAAATTAGACCACTCTGATGTAACAAGCCTTTTCAATCCTGTAATCAGTGGCTATTTAAAAAGAACAACTGCACAATTTAGATTGTCACTCAAGGACTAAAATACCAAGAAGGTGATTTTAGATCTGTAATGTTTCCCCATAAATTATATCATAATAATTTTTTAAAATCTGATGCAGAATATATTTTTTACTTCTCTAGAGCAAGAATATAGTGCATCAAGAATTACAGTTGTTAATAAGGTACAGATAAAAACTTACCATATAGAGTAACATTTGTGTTTTGGCTTTTTTATTCAAATATTCTCTATTGACAAAAATATTTTTCATTACGAAGAAGGCACTATGGGAAAGTAGAAAGAGCCTGAGCTTACAAGTTAGTCCTGGATTCAAATTCCCACTTGGCCACTTTCTGGTTTTGTGGCCTTAAATGAAATATTTAATCTTATTTTCATTCTTGTTATTTCTTAATCTATAAAATGAGGAATAATAATGACTACTTAACAAGACTTATTCCAACTAACTAAATGTGCTTGACACATAGTAGGTGCTTAGTAAAAAAAGAAAGTATTCCTTTGCTTGGATATATGAAAGTTCATACAATATTGTTGTGTGATTTCTCCTCTTAATAACTCCCCATTTTAGAAGGTCAACTAGTAAAACCAACCAAGGATAAACGAGCTAGGTAGAAAGTCAGTGTTTGTTTTATTTGAATAGCTGTAACATCACACAGCAAATACACTTTTAGTGATTTTTGGTGAGCTGATCTTTAAAAAAAGACAATGAAAAAATACGAACTGCCAAAAAGTCTCACCATATATGGCTATTTAGTTTCCAAGCTGGGTTCTGAGTTATCTAAGTTATCATAAGGAACATTCTGACATTCAGGACTTTTGTAAGAGCTGCACAAATCCCTGGTCAATTTATAGGTAGATACCTGCCCACACTGAGCATACTCAACAGAAAGTTTTCTTCCTCCATAGCCCCTTGCCCCTCCTTTGCATCCTCTCAAACTAATTACAGTTTATGTTCAGGAAAGAACATTCCTCTTTGCAACCCTTCCTTTCTGTTATTACTTAGGTCATATACAGCAAGACATCCAGATGCTCTGTTAATAGTTAAGTAACTGAACTTTACCTCTTTGGGCCTAAATTGCCTCATTGGTATTAGGTCAGTGACTCTCAAGTTCTGGTCCCGGAACTTAGACTTCGTTAGAATCACCTGAGATATATGTTCAAGATACACATTCCTGAACGTAGCCTCAGACTTCTGAATTTCTGGGGGTGGGGTCAAGAGTTAACAAGTTCCACAGGTCATTCTATGTATAGTTGGGTTTAGGAACCAGTATAGTCTTTCCCGCTTGCAGACTCCAAGTCCATCCAATTCTTGATTTTCCAACTAGGCTTTAAGTATTACGGGTGTGTTTATTCTCCTCACCTCTGAGAGAGGCTGAGAGGCCTGGTGGACCTCTTCTAGGGGTTGTTTAGGACAATCTGGGCCACAGGAGAAAACTTTGTGAATCAAGCTGGCATTGCATTCTCTCTGGGTGCCCTCCAACTTTTTCATATATCAATTTTTCCTCAGTTCTTAAGAGAGATGAATTAGCTTTAAAGAATTATGGCTTGAGATTTTCCTGAATACGTAAGTATTGACAGTACATGGAAGTCTTCACACTGACTACATCATTTCTATTAATGATATAGGAACTTTACTTGATTTAGTCCTTGTTCCAGCTATATATACGTATGAAAAATTGCTTTTCAACTGCAATTGGTTGGAAATAAAAGTGTTTATTTGGGGAATAGATTCTGCCCTGTGAACCTCTGATATGCTATGGTATTAATTTTTTCAGTTCTCAATATGAAAGGAACACAAATGCATCGTAGGATATTCAGAAAGTATAGAAAATTATAAGGAGAAAGATTGAAATTACCCATAATCCTACTATACAGAAACAACACTCAAGACTTTGATGCAATTTTTCCAGTTGTGTTTGCACACAGATTATGCAAAAATAAATATTTAGGATTTTTGCCAAATACGTAATTTTAATCCTTCTCTTCCTGCTTAATATTTTATATTGAACATTTTCTCCTATTTAATGTTCTTCAAAAACAAACATAATTTAATGGCTATATACTATTTCAACAATATGAAAAACCATAATTTATGCAATAACCTCATTTTTATGTGTAGATTGTTTCTAACTTACTGTTCTTATAATCATTCTACAATGAGCATTTTTTAGCCATACTTTGAATTGCTTACTATTTCCTTAGCATTTTCTCCTAGACAAGAATTACTAAAACAGTCTAAATTTTTAAAGGTTCTAGATATGTATTACAAACTACTTTTCAGAAAAATTCAAAAATCAACACCAGGACTGTATAAGAGTGTCCATTTTTCATAATATCCTTAAGTAGAGTTATTATCATTAAAAAAAAATTTGCTAATTGAAATCCTTGTTGTTTTAACTTGCTTTTCTTTAAATATTAGAGAATTTGAATTTTTCCATAGGCGTTTTGAGCCAGTTGTTTTTCTTGTACTACAAATTGTCTTATGTTCTTTTCCCTTCTTTTTTTATTACTGTTAATGCTTTTCTGAAATAATTTCTCTATATTAATTATATTGACTTTCAATGTCTTATTGTTTGCAAATAGTTCCTGGTTGGCCGGTAGATTTTTAATCTATTTGTGATGATGACACAATTTTTAATGGTGTTAGTAATGATGGGTTACCATACCATAAAATGAGAACTTATCCATGGTAAAAATCTAGGTGGAAAATCTAGGTAGTGCAGATCTTTGGTACAATTAAGAAATGTCTGTGTGATGCACATGGCCTGGATTTTTACAAACATGCATCACAGAGCTAGAAGAGTCTTCAGGAACTATCTCTCCTCCTCCTCCCCATTTGTCTGGTGAGGAGATCAAGGTGAAGTAAGACCATGCCATATCTTTACATGTTAAACATTATGTTGTTTCATTTTCCAGAGGAAAAAAAAAAGAGATATTATGTCCTTCCTCTGATTATGAGTCTAATAAAACTTCTGATACTTAGGTCCCCTCACAGACCTATTGAATCAGAATCTCTGGAGCTGGAGCTTGAAATCCTCATTTTAACAAGTTCTGCTGGTGATTTGTAAGCATTCCAGAGTCTTAAAACTACTCGTGTTAGGGAGCTCAGATGATCAGTGGCGAATTTTCTCTCATGCTAATAGCTTCTTCAATTTTCTTCCCCTCAGTGTTCAGGTACTCAATTTGCATTATGTTAGATTGTACTCGTTACATGTTGGTTTACAAAAGTTTTTAAGTGTGTGCCAGGAATCTGAAGCTAGGATTTAAACTCGTACAAGGCAGGAGATGTAACTCCCCCCCCCCCCACTTTTGTCTCTTTTTAGACCACTTTGCATAATGCTGCAAAAGTTATTGACTCATAGGGATTCAAAGCACCAAGGAAATGGAGACATTCTCATATTAAAAAAAAAAAAAAAACCCTCTTCTTTATATTAGGAAATGGAGGCAGAGGGTTTTAAATGTCTTCCAAAGTGTGTCAGGTTTCATGGTTTTTGATTTACTGTTTTGTGTGTGTGTGTGTGTGTGTTTTAGCTTGTGGATGATAAATCTTGACTTATACTACTCCAGTGATATTTTTAAAAGTGTTTTTATAAGACATTTTAGAGGCATCCTTTTGTAGCAGAGAGAGATATGAGATAATAAATTAGAATCTTGATTCTGTTTAGTTCAGCAAGACTTTATTGAGAACAGTACTTAATCATAGAAAATTAAAAAAAAATATTTTGCTTTATTCTACAGTGTTCCCAGCTCTTTTCTTTGAACTATGGATCTATTGCTGTGGGATGGAGCACAGCCCTGTCCTCGAAGGACTTGCACTTAATTTTTGGTATTGTTTTATTGTATATAATTTCATATAATTTTATTCTCTATAATTATATATAACATAATTATATTATATTAACATAACATATTTTGGAAGCACTTGCATTGCTCTTGTTTGTTTTAATAATACCATTGCTGATTTACATTTGTATGTAGTTTCATGGTCTTTTCAAAGAATATTTACACACATGGTCTTAGGAGAGCTTTAAGAATTTAGTATAATATAACAGGTAATTTTTATTGCGTGTATACATTTATTGAGTGTATACTACATGCCTGACTCCAAGTTTCCTATGGATTCCTTCACTGGATTGTTACAAGAATGCTATGAGGTGCACTGTATTATCTCCCATTTATCAGGCATGAAAATGGAGCTGAACAAGGTTAAGTAATTTATGTGACAGGACCAGATTTTAGAAACCAGGCAGTCTGACTTAAGAGCCCACAGTCTTAACCATTAAACACACTGATTCACCAGAGCATAGGTAACTGTAAAATAATCTGACAGATAAGGACATTCTTGTCAAACTTCTTATATTGCTCTAATAGAAGGGTGTATACGGCTGAACTTGCTTGCAATGCTTAGTAGAATATTTTCTGTGGGTGAATATAAGCCCTGGATGTTGGTCAAACAGTGACCAGAACCTCTTTTGAAATCTCCAAAACCAGAAAAAATATTTTTATTCAGTTGCATTTTTTTTTTTTTACTTGAAGGCACCAAACAGCATAGCTACTAAATAAAGCCAAAACTATCAAGTAAAAGCGTGGGAGGTTTTAACATACATATTCAAAACTAAATCAAGTAAACAAAAGCAATAATGTAGAAGAAATGAGTAATATAAGTAACAAGACCTATTAATAGTCCAATACAGAATCTTACATCCTTTAAATACTGTATAATTTTTTTAAATGTCCCTGGAATATTTATAGAAATTGATCATGTGGCTGGCCAAAAAGAAAGCTTAAAACCCAAGGTACAGACTTTACAATTCATGTTCCCTGATAGCTATACAATAAATTTGGACATTAAGAAACATTTCTTAATAACTCTTGGATCAAAAAAAAAATAAGAACAGAAATTACGAACTATCCCCAAGGCAGTAAAAATGGGACACAGAACTCAAAATTTATGGAACATAGAAGAAGTTATACTCAGATGAAATTTATAGCTTTAAGTGGTATCATTATTAACCGATGATTAAAAACGAAGGTACCTTGAAGTTATCCTAAGAAATTAAAATATACACAAAATAAACCAGAATATATTAATAAATATAAAATCTAAAATTTATGAAATAGAAAATAAACAAAAAAGCTAGAAAGGCTAAATAAATAAACATGGACCGCGGCTATTTAAACAGATTAATAAAACAGATAAATCTCTTGTAAGCCTGATTAAAGAAAAAAGAGAAGGAGCAAAATATGAAAGATAGAAAGGAGAAAGGAGTCATAACTACAGCTGTGGAAGAGACTAAAAGACCTAAGAAAATGTGTGGTAACACATTTGATAACTCAGAGGAAATTGATGTTATAACAAAAGTAAATCACTAAAATTGATCTGAAAGTAGACAAACTTTAGTATACTAAATGCTTTAGAAAATACTGGAAAGATGAATAAAAAGAAGCCATTAAAGAAGTTAATAGGACTAGATGCCTTTGTGGTTAAGTTTAATCAAATCCTTAGAAATCATCCATCCAAGTATTTAAACTATTCTAGATCATAGGAAAAGATGTAAATCTTCCCACAGTTCACAAAACCAGCTTAATCTTAACACCTGCTAAAGACAGTACAGATAAAACAATTGCAATCCAACCATCTTATAAATACAATAGCAAAAAAACTCAAATGAAAATATAATCAAACTGAACATAGCATTGTAACAAAAAAATGCAAACGATAATACACTATTACTGAGTAGAATTAATCCCCAAAATGCAAGAATGGTTCAAAATCATGAAAATTAGTAGTGTAATTTTATATGCTGAAGGAGAAAAATCATGTGATTTTTACTAATAAAGGTAAATTTTATTAGAAGGCAGTTGTTAATATTTGTCAGACATACCCATTAAAAACTCTATGTGAAATAGGAAAAGAAATTACTTACCTATAATTAAAACCTCTAAAAAGCCAACAGCAAGAAATTAAAATTGTTCATGCTAACTATTCCAAAACATAAAAACAACACAGCAATATTTACCCTCACCAAAAAAATGAAATAATTGGTATAAATTTGTAAAAAAAGAGATAAAATTATATCTTCTTGGAGATATTATTATGTATTTAGAAAACTTAAGAAATTCCAGTAATATCAAATAGAAGTAAGAAGAAAATGTGGTAAATTAATTGGTATATCATATTTCAAAAAATCTAAAATGCCATGGATTTTAAGATATCCCATTACTTTATACACTCCCAAGAAGGAAAAAAGTTGCCACTTATAATTAAGATATTATTATAGGATACATCTCATTTTCAGAGATGTTAAAATGTGTGTTTCAGAATTGATGAGATAAGACAGATATGAAAAAAGCAATAGTTTCAGAATTTCACTTACCTAGAAATAAAAATTTTTAAAATATTACCTTTACTATAGTGACAATCTATGAAATACTTAGGAATGAATTCATCAAAAAAGATATAGGACCTATATGGTAGAAAAAGCCATAAACTGTTGTGTAAAGAGATAAAATTCTCTGAACAAATGGATCAATATGCCATATTTTTGGATGAGAAGAGTTAAAATGGTAAAAACGCCCATGCTCCCAAAATTAATATGTAAATTCAGTACAATGCCAATAAGGGTATTTTGGGGAGAGAATTTGACAAGATGATTTAAAATTCATATTAAATAATAAATATTTAGAATAGCTAATAAAATTAAGAAAACAAGAATAGTAAGGGGGGATTAAGCAGAAGAGATGATAAAGCATTCTATAAAGCTACCATAATCTAAATAAGCAGTTACTAGCATAGAAATTACAAACTGATCGGGGCAGGAAAAAAAGACATTGTATTTTAATTCAATGGGAAAAGAAATAGTTTAGTTCATAAATGGTGTTGGTAAAACTGACTCTCCACTTGAGAGAAAATAAAATTTGACGCTCATTTTTTATCATATAAATCCTAGATAAATTAAATCACAACATGTAAAAAATAGAACAAGAAAATGTATGTGGTGATATGTAAAAATCAATAGTTGAAAAAATATTTGCAACACAGATGACAGTTAAAGTGCTATTATCTGAAATATAAAACAAGAGTTTGTACATTGATAACCATAAGACAAAACACACCCAAGGAAAATGGACAAAGGATTTGAATGGATAGTTCATAGAGGAACAAGTCCAGATGGGCAATAAACAAAAAGATATTTAATTTTTTTTTTTACTAGTCAGGAAAATGCTAGTAAAATTTAAAAGAAACAACATTTTACACATCAGTTTGAAAAGTTTTAAAGGAAGATTACACCTACAGTAGGTGGGAATTTGGGGAAGAGGATATTCTCATGTATGATTGGTAGAATGCACTTTTCCGAAAGCGCTCTGGCAATACTTTTTAAGTAAAAAATACACATACCGTTAGACTCAGCAATTTCATTCCTGTGATTCTGCGCCATAGAAGTAAAAGTCCTAGTCTCTAAGGATGACTGTTGAAGCTCTGTTTGGAGAGGCACAATACTGAAAAACAAAGTGAATAACTATTAATAGAGGAATGAGTAAATCAACTGTGGTATATTCAAAACATAGAGTATTATAAATCTACTAAAAGAGTAAGGTAGACCTATATCACCTAATTCAAATGGATATTATGCACTGTTAAGCAAGAAAAGGAAGATGTAATTCTTGCATACAATATAATACCATTTTGGTAAAACAAAGAGTGATTCACCTCTCCCCTGTATGTGTCCAAGATATGAACATGGAGAAAGGTGAAAGGAGATGTTTAACACTGGCTATCTAGGTGGGAGGTGGAGAGAGGGAGAAGGAAAGTGGGGGAAGAAAGAGGGAAAAAAAAAATGCAATATAGTATATAAAGAATCGACTTTGAGCAAGAACATAAGAAAAGAGAGGGAGGAAAAAAAAACCCCAAACAACAAGTGAACAACTCTAACAGCTCAGAATTAAATGCCCTGATAGAAGAGTGGATCATTATCTTGGCACAAATAGGGTTGGACTAAGTCTAGAGAGGGACACACAGGCGAGAATTTTGAAAACTAACAGAGCCTTCATTTAGAGATGCTAGTTAAGAGTGAAATTTCCATGCAGATGGAATTAGGGACTGATTTCAGAACCCACAACTATGATCTTTACTTTTAGTTATATGTGTAACTTTGAGTGGATGATAAAATGTTTTGGAGGTCTCAAAGATTTAATTTTACAATGTGGTGATTCCTTTGTTTACCTATACACTCAATATCTGTCTTCCTCTGGTAAAATTAAATAAATGAAAGAACATTTTTCTCTCACCATTTTCATATTTAGATCATGGTGTGTATCATTTTATTTTGGAAACTTCCTGGTGCTCTCCAGAAATAAGAGTAAATATAATCTGTTACTGGTTTTCACGAATGCCTTGCACTTAGTAGGAATTCAATAATAATTTGCTGAACAGGATTATATTCCACTTTTTCTGAGTGCTTTACAGCTGAGATAAATCACCACTGGCTAATAAACAAGAACTCCTAATCCCAGTGTACCCAGCATTCCTTCCTTTTTCCTCCTCTTGTAGGAGATAAGGCTTTTTATTTTATTTAAGTGCCAAAGATCTGAAAATGCAGGACATCAGTCACAATGAATAATACCAATTCCACCTTCACTCAAGTGTGTATTTGGACAGTAACAGGTGATTAAAGCTATCACTGTATTACCTTGCTAACTGGAGGCACTTACCACATTCTCCTGGTTTCTACGGCAACTGATTAAAGAATTTAAGAACTGAGGCCTCATTTAGGCTGATGCCCTTGGAAAGGTAGAATTTCTTTTCCAGAGGCTGTACTGGGAGACAAGGCTTATTTGTTTTAATGTTTTCCATTTCCCTGAATTTCACAACACAAGGTGCTCAGATACCTTTTGGTACAACCTACTGGAAAATGTTACCAATATAAATATGTAGAGCTCAGTTTTGCCAATCCAAAAAACTCAGTGGGATTACTGGTAAATAGGAGGAAACTCAATGAAGACTCTGTTTCCTTTTTAGCTTCACTTTTTATTTACCTCTTTGCAGCACAAGCTGTAAACAGTGATATTGATGATATCAGGCCAAGGCCTCAGTGAAGGGCTCTCCCTTACAAAACTCATGGATTTGGATTGGTCCAATACAGACATTTCATGCAATTACGCTGTTCAGCCTTGACACCCTCTATGATAAACTGCCACTGAGATAAATTCAGTGGTTCTCTTGAATGAGTTCATTTGAGTTACAAAATGGTCTCCAGGGAGAGTCAGGGCTTGCTTCCAATGGAAGGTTAAGGGATTTTTTTTTTTTTTTCCTGTTTAATCAGGAGGCATAGCTAGTCTGAGATCTAAACAGCAAATTGTTCATGTACTTCCATAGTACTCCCAGCCTTGGCCACAGCCTTGCTTTCTCTTTGTGAATTAATTACCCAAATCTCTTAAAAGAAGTGATTTTTTTCATTAACTCACTGAGGTATTATATGAGCACTTCACTGCCACATATAAGTTACTACTTTTGTTCTTTTCTCTTGCAAAAGAAATATTAAATCTTAGCTATCAGATGTAAAAGGCAGTGCTTGCTGTTCTTTGATGCAAGAATAATGTTGATTACATTTCCATACATTTTGGGGGTAATGTTATTATGACTCAAAGTCTTGAGATAACTTCAAAGTTGCAATAAATCAACATAACTTATGGAATGACTCTAGCGTGTAAGGAAGGATCACACCAGTACGTAAACTGTGAGATCTTACCTGTTGGGCTCACCACTATATCCCTGTGCCTTTTACAGGTGCCTGGCCTGTGATCCCCTCCACTCAGCAATGGAGAACTTCCCTCATATTAAATCCCTCTCACCCTTTGAATCTCTCTTGCTTCTTCTGCTACCAATTGGATACAACTCTCTGCTTTGAAAGGGCCCACGTGATTGGAATAAGACCATTGGAACAATCTCCCTATTTCAAGGTAACTTCCCTAAACTTAATTGCACTGCGAAGTCCCCCTTTTTTTTTTTTCCATGTAAAGTAACACAAGCATGGACATGATATCCCATCATACTTACAGTCCTGGGGAACAGAGAAGGAAATCCTGGGGGGCCGTATTAGAATCCAGCCCGGCATGCAAGGGAACCATTAAGATCAGAATAAAGGCAACAGTGGGGATGCCAAGATCCAGTGTGTTGAACTCTTGAATTTCTCTCAATTTAGGTCAATTAGAGCAAAATGTGGAGATAGGGTGGCTGTGACCACACCAAATCACCAATCCGGACCCATTCTGAGCCTCTTTCAGCAGACTCACCAGCAAGGTGGCTTCGGGGAGTAGGGAGAAAGCGGCCCCAGCATTTACACATGTGGAGCTCATAAGAGTCTGACATCCTTTAGGAATGGTACAAGAGGCGTGTGAGTACTCTTGACACTGAGAATTTTGCTGGTGGAAGGGAGGTGTATGATAATGATGAGAAAGTCTATGTCATCTCTGACCTTCTCTGAAACTTGTACCTGTTCATGGAAAAATGTTTTTGCCCAAAGGCCTCTTCATCTGTTCCCAGTTGTCATTTTAGTGTTAGGAAATAGGCAGGGGACTCTTGCCTGCAGAGTGACTTTGTAACAGCCCTCACCTAACAATCGGCTCCACAACTAGACATCCCGACACTGAGGAATGATAATTTACAAGGCAATTGCTATTTTTATTTCTTTATGTGGCAGAAAAGAAAACTCCGATTTTTTAGAATAAATTCCCTCCATCTAGGCAGAGAACTTTTGCCAAAGGCAACAACTAAAAATGAAATCTTCTTTTCATGCCTGTATTCCTGGGCTTCCTCACTTAATCAGGAGATTCTACAGGGACAGTGAAATAGACCACGAGCCTAGAATGTTTCAGAATCATTGAATTCCCTGGCTAGTACAGAAACTGCATTGTATTGAGTGCCTGGCTCACCTATTTGTAATATATGGCTTAAAAAAGCAGTTTGAATGAGACAATTTAATATTCTTCACAGTATTAAATGTCAGCATCAAGCGTTGGGCAGAATTCAGATTTCCTTCCTCCCACCTTCAAAACATGCTTTTTTTGTTTTCAGAGAAGAGTTAAGCTCTGTATTTTCACTCATAATCAACTGGAATAGATTTGGCTAGTCAGTTCCTCAGAATAATTGCTAGGCTCTTTAAACAAGCAGCCTCCCCAATTAACCTGTAGGGGATGGATGTCAGACGAAATGCCTGGTTCTCTGGGCAGACAGCAAGTTAATGGAGATAGTTCTTCATATGCTCTATTTGCATCTCTGACAGTGACAATATATATTGCTTTTCTTGGCCCTATTATTTAATTTCCACCAGTGAACTAATGGGAATAAAAAACCTTCTTTTTATTATGCAAGACTATGTTGATAAGAAACCATCAGCAATACCTATGTTGAGGTAATGATTTTGGTTTACAAACCCACTATTTTAATAGTTCATCTTCACGACAACACCACAGGGCAATATTTCGGGAAGGTGTTCTGGCACAAATTCCTTCATGAGGCCCTGGTTTTCCCAAGCAAATGCTACTTTGTAATGAACTTTTAGTCACCAAACTGTCCCATAAAGTATGTGAAGCTTATGGGCCTTAAATACAAAGCTGAGTGCCTTTTAGGTACTAATACCAAATTTGAAATGAATGGGTGCTACAGGTTTTAACACTGTGTTTCATTAGTTTTGCTTTTAATAGATCGGAGAGCTATGCCGTCACTGCCAGCCCATCTTTGGCTTGCCCGGTTACCCTCATTGTGATACCACTCCAGGTGTTGGCTTGCCCGGTTACCCTCATTGTGATGATACCACTCCAGGTGTTGCTTGCCCGGTTACCCTCATTGTGATACCACTCCAGGTGTTGGCTTGCCCGGTTACCCTCATTGTGATACCACTCCAGGTGTTGGGACTATACTCAGGGAAGGGTTGATGGGCATCCCTCTCAGCATCAGGACATGCCCCCAAACTGTATCACTGCTATTGTGTCTGCCAAGATGGATGGAAGTTCTCTTTCTTCTCTGATAGGTTGAGAAGAGACATGGCTGTGTTGAGGAGATAGGGCACTTCGCTCGCTGCATTAGTTTCCTAGGGCTGCCAATACAAAGTGCTGGGAGGCTCAAAACAACAGAAATAGCTAAAAGACTGATATCAAGGTGTCATCAGGGCCATGCTCGCTCGAGAGTCTGGGTAGAATTCAGTCCTTGCTTCTTCCTAGTGTCTGGTCGTGGCTGTCAATCCTTGGTGTTCCCAGGCTTGCAGCTGCAACATTCCAATCTCTGCTTCTGTCATCACATGGTTTTCTCCTTCCATGTCAATGTCTTGATAGGACATTCTCCTCTCTGGGCATGTCTGTGTCCAAATTCCTCTCTTCTTATAAGGACACCAGTCATATTGGGTTATGGCCCACACGACTGACCTCATCCTAACTTGATTAAATCAAATGCTCCATTTTCAAATTAGGTCACATTCACAGGTACTGGAAGTTAGGACTTCAACACATCTTTTGGGGGAACACAATTCAACCTACAACATTCACTCTTTTCCCACTTTAATGTACAATGAGTTGAGCCAGAATGGTGACAAAATGTAACACAAACCCTCTCTCTAAATAGAGAGCCTCCACTTTCTTCCCCATAGCATCTCTGGAAGACAGGAGCAAGGCAAAGTTGCTTGTTTTTATCTTTTCTTTTTAAATTACATTTTCTATAAAGCAGTGTTTTTATGTAAAGACTTGCTCATTAAGAGGAAAAAGAACTTCTTTCAATTCTACTTTTGCAATGAGAAAATTAGTCTTTAGGGGATTCATATGAGTGCTCCCATTTTATAGATGAGAAAACTAAGACTCAGACAACTTTAAATATGTAGGTTATGCCTATGTTTAGACATGGTGTTTCTATTTAGTTTATTTAAGGAGTTAGCTAGTAGCCATGTGACTTCCCTGAGTTCATATACCTAGGAGAGAGAAGAATGCAGGTCTCTGGACTTCTCATCTGGTGGTTAGGGCCTACACATGGTTACTTCTGACCCTGTAATAGGAATATATTTCTGAGGCTAAAATCTCTGTTATACCCTTCTCCTCTGAGTTGACTTCTTCAACCTGTCATGGAGTTCTTTCTTTCTGAAAAGCCCTACTTTATGGTAAAATAAATACTCACAATTTGACATCTGTCATTGTCTGTCATCTTTTATCTTCATAATCACCTAGGGGGCTTGATGGAGCAGATTCTCAGCTCCTTCCTACCCAATGGAAAATCTAGGCATTTGTTTGGAACCCAAGTCTTTGATTTTTAGGAAGCTTCTCAGCTGTTTTTCTGTGTGTGTTTGTTTTTACCACAGGAGAAAGTATTTTATTTTTTTTAACATGATCAAGAATTTAATGAGTTTGAATTTATTTTTTATTTATTTTTTTCAAATAATTATTTTATTTTTTCCCATATATACAATGGAATATTACTCAGCCATAAAAAAGAATGAAACAATGCCATTTGCAGCAACATGGATGGACCTGGGGATTATCATGGTAAGTAAATCAGGCAGAGAGAGACAAATATCATATGATATCACTTATATGTGGAATCTAAAAAAAAAAAAAAATGATAGGGACTTCCCTGGTGGCACAGTGGTTAAGAATCCGCCTGCCAATGCAGGGGACACGGGTTCAAGCCCTGGTCCGGGAAGGTCCCACATGCAGCAGAGCAACTAGGCCCGTGCACCACAACTGCTGAGCCTGCACTCTAGAGCCCACGTGCCACAACTACTGAAGCCCACATGTATACACTGCTATATTTAAAATAGATAACCAACAAGGACCTACTGTAGAGCACAGGGAAATCTGCTCAATATTCTGTAATAACCTAAATGGGAAAATAATTTGAAAAAGAATAGAAAAAAATTAAAAACAAACAAAAAAACCCAAAATAATTGTTTCAGGTTTTTAAAATATAATTTATATATATATATATATATATATATATATATATATATATATATATATATTTTTATTGCAGTATAGTTGCTTTACAATGTTGTGTTGGTTTCTGCTGTACAGCAAAATGAATCAGCCATACATGTACATATATCCCTTCTTCCTTGGATTTCCTTCCTATTTAGGTCACCACAGAGCATTGAGTAGAGTTCCCTGTGCTATACATTCGGTCAGGTGTTTTTGATGGCAACAGGATTTAGGAACCACTGGACCAGTTGCCTATACCATATCCTCCATCTCTAAGCATTTATAATGTCCTCTCTTTGGATCCTGCTTCTGTTCCCTGGCTAAGGTATAAAGTACTCTAATTTCCAGTGACCACCAGGAAAATGGCGAGCTCCTTCTGGCTCCACAGCCCTGTAAAAATCCTGGTTTAAGCACATCATAGGCACCAGATTAACATAGCCTTAGCTCCCTTCTAACTTCTCCAAATATCACAATTTTTTCATATGACTTCTTTAGTTTTGAATTTTCCTGGGACTCATCTTGTTCTCCAGTATTTAAAAATCAATACACACAAATGCACACATACACACTCCAGACAGAAGCTTTTTGCCCTCTTTGAGACTTTTTGAAGGAGCAGGAGGCTTTTCCTTCCAGAGATGGACCGTACATAGCAGTTTTCCCACCAAGAACCAGAATTCAGACACACTATTATCTATGCAGGAAAATGAGTTTTTTACAATGCTTCCTTGGAAGTGTTTAGTCAAGAATGACATGATAGTTGCAGTAACCAAGATGGCTTTTTTTCTCTCCGTAGAAAGTCTTTGGAACTTTTAGGCAAACGAAATGACATTTTAAGGCATAGTCATTTCAGTTGTATACATCTGGATGTTTGGATGTTTCCATGCATAGTGCCTGCTCATTGCCTTGCTTATAGCAAGTGCTTAATAAATATTTGTGAATATAAGATCCAGTATCTAAACAGTTCATTGATAGAAATCCAACTTGTTCCTTGAAAGTCAAACATAGGACTTTGGCTTATTGGCAATCAGCACTTTTTCAAACATTATCTTAGGTCAGAGAGTTTAATGAGGAGATCTTTACAGGCATTAAAATGCCTTCTACTGATAAGCCTCACTGCACCTACCACACCTTCCCTCTGACCTCAACTACACTCTAACTGAAGGGTGGGGAAAAGTAGGGAGTGATTAATGTTATGATACTTAGTCAACATCTTATTAATAAGTAGTCAATTCATATCAATTCATAAGTCTTCATTAAGTTTCCATTCGTTCCTTGCCCTGTCCTACGCAGCGTGAGAGATAAAGAAGTAAAATAACTGGACCCTTCCTTGACAGAATTTACAATGTAGTCAGATATCTTTATAATTAAGGAGTTTATGAGTTCTATGCTTTTTCCTTCTCCTTTCCTATTTACTCTGTCTTTCACACGTGTTTCTCTCACTAGTTTCCCTCCCTGTTCCCCATGACTCATCACTTCAGGCTTGCCCAGCAGTATGGCCAGTTTTCACTGAGCTGAAAGACAGTGTGGAGTAGTAGAGAAGATTTTTTTTTTTGGCCACGCCCCACGGCATGTGGGATCTTGACCAGATCAAACCTGAGCCCCCTGCATTGGAAGTGCAGAGTCTTAACCACTGGACTGCCAGGGAAGTCCCAAGTAGAGAAGAAGGTTTTGAAGATGAAGAGGACTGGGTTCAAATCCTATTTCTGCCACTTGTTGAATCTGTGACCTTGGGGAAAATCCATCAAACTCTATAAGCCTGTTTCCTCATCTTTAAGACTGAGATAACAGTACCCACCTTATGTTTATTTCAAGGATTATAAATAATTTACACAGTGTATAGAAAGTGTTATGTGCATGGCAGATGTTTAACGATGTTAACTAGAGGTACAACTACCGTGAATGTTAAATGCTAGCTAAAGAAGCAACTCGTAGAAAATGGCTCAAACGCCAGGAAATATTTTTGAAATGTCATTAGGGTAATGGAACATTTGTGTTTGGTCATAACATGTAGTTTGCTCCTGTCCATACCATTATTTTCATTAACTAATACTATTAGTTATAGTCATTGCTACCTCTCCCTCCCATCCATCATAATTATTCTCAAAAGGAGAATGATAAGAAATAACGGGAATCTGCTCAGAGAAGACACCTATCAGGTCTCTCTTAATAGTCCAGAAAGTTAGTAAGTTAGATTTTGTTTATTCATTCAACAAATATTTACTGAGTCCAACTTCAAGACTAAACATGAAAGACAGCAGGACATGGAGGAACTAGAAGGCTTTTGTTATGGCTGAGTTGGGGGCAGAAGATGATCAGAAATAAGGCTGAGGATTTAGACAGGGGCCGGATCATCTGGGGAATTCCAGGTCATGTTCTAAATTTAGACTTTATGCTAGAAGCAAAACATGACGTGAAAGGGCTTTAGTAAGGGAGAAGATTTGCATTTTTAAAAAAAATAATGATTATTTTGGCTGCAGGTGGAAAATGGATTTGAGGAGGCAAGAGTGAGAACAGGGGTAATAGTTGGGGAACTGTTACTGCAATCCAGCAACAGATGATAGTTGCTTTATCCAAGGGGGGATGGAGATGGAGAGAATAAGAGGAGATTAGAGCTATTTGGGAAGTACAAATTCATAATCCCCGGGATTTGCTGAGACCAAAAATTTTTTTTGGATTTAAGAAGTTTTTGGATATTTCTTGAAAGGTAATATGATGTATATAAAATATACTACATAGTACACTCAGGGAGGTCTGGGCACTGATCAAGAGATCAGTATCTCCACAGTAAAGCATACAAATATTCACAGTAAATGAGATGAATTAAGACTGTTAATAACTCTCCATCAAGTCAGAGCAGGTCTTGCTGCCAAGTAAATTATGGAAAAATCTGCGTTTTTAGAGTCTTTTGTTTTGAAATGCGGGTAATTGGTGATTAATTGTATAAAGTGGATGGAATAAGCAAAAGGGTGAATTAAGGTAAATACTTGGGAACAGGGTGGATGGTGGTATCATTCAGAGAGAGAGGGGACAAAGCAGGAAGTGTACATTTGTGGCCATGAGGTTGGGCTCAGTTTGGGGTATGAACAAGCAGTATCTGTGGGTATTTAGGAGGATAGCAATTAGGAGCATTTCAAGAAGAGGAAATGGTTATCAATGTGAAAAGTTAGAGAGAGAACACAAAAAATGAGTACTTATGTGTCTCTTGGATTTAAAAACCAAAGGGCTGTTGATGACCTTTGAAAAAACAATGTCAGTGGTGTGGCAGAAGAAAGAAACCTAAATGTAATGGATTGCAAAATATAAGGAAGGTAAGAAAACAGAATGAGCAAATGCAAATACATTTTTAAGTTTACTGGATATTTATTTGTCTTGCTGATTAAAGTGGGATCCATCTTGCGTGTCAATGGGCATTAGAGTTGGTAACTACTTATAAAGAGTATGAAAAGATAAATAAGTCATATTCTTAAATAAGCCTTTAAGAATCTGGTGCAAAAAACAAGCCAAGAAAAAAATGTTATACCATACAATTAAGTCTTTCAAAAGAAGCATTTTTTGTTTTTGTTTTGTTTTGTTTCCTTTTAAACAGGAGTTCCATCTAAATTCCTGTGGACTTTTCAGAATACACTCAGGCTCTATCCTCGAGTGTTTTGATTAATTCAGTTTCAGGTGGAGCTAGAGATCTACATACTTAATAAATTCCAAGGTGATTCTGATAAGGGGACCTGGATCAGATGTAGGAATATATATTTAGAAAATAGCCATAAAGAGGTGAAAATTTAAATCATAAGAGAAAGTGAGAACATGGAGAACAGACTGAGGAAAGCTGACAGCAGAACCTATATTTGTCCTGTTTTAGTTAAAAGGGGAACTGGGAGGGGGATATGAGATAAAGACCTCATAAGGCATTGGGAACCATCAAGTGCCATCAAATATGAGGTGACACGATTGTTAAGACAAAAGAAGGACTTTGAAAAATATTGAACTATTTAAAAATATCTTTTTGTTGTTTTTGTTCTGATTACAAAAATGTTACAGAAAAGTACAATTAAGAAAACAAAAATCCCTTGTAGTCCTGCATCCTGTGATATCCACTGTTTATTTTTTAATGACTATCCTCCATGTCTTTTGGCAAACACTTTTAAGACCTTTGATGAAAAGAGTAGATATTTATTTAGGTTGATTTTAGTTTTAGGCCAAAAAAGATACTTTCTAAATAAAAGTTTAGGGTGGATTGGTTGTTTTTGACTATTGCATGTGTTGAGATGGCTTTGGAACTTTTCTAGGTGGAGCTATAGCTATTCTGAAAGGTTTTAGTGGAAGGTATAGACCACGGGTTGGCAAACTAGGGCCCTTGGGCCAAATCCATTCCTCTGTTTATTTTGTAAGTTGTGTTGGAATACACAGCCACCCATTTGTTTATGTAATGTCTATAGCTACTTTCCTGAACAGTTAAGTACTTTTGACAGAGACTATCTGGCCCATAAAACCTAAAATATTTATGATATGGCCCTTTACATAAAAGGGTTGCCAATGCCTGGTATAGACCAGTATTTCTCAAATTATGTTCCAAGGCACATTAGTTTCCCATGAAATGTTAATAAACATTCTTGAAAAAGGGCTCTGTGTTAAAATAAATTTGGAAAATGCTGGATTAAACAAAGTTAACCAGGTTTCTTTACAGTTGGGAATCTGGTAACATTTAATATGCTCATTGATGCTCAACAAGATGAGGGTATGTTATATATAGCAGTCCCCCAAATTATTTGGTAATAGACCCCTTTATTTTCCAGGAACATCTATGATCATCATACAGTTTGGAAAATCTTAAATTAGTCTGTTTTAGAGGCTTTGTCAAGGTCATAAAATGGCATAAATGTAAGGTCATGGTGTTTTAATTCTAGAATACATGTACAGAAAGCCTACTTGGTTCCAGAGGTCAGAAAACCACCCTCTACTAGTCAATCACCAGAGCTATCTTTGGGGCTGGATCTCTGCAAAGGGCATTTTAGCCTGAAGCAAAATTCCCAAAAGTGCTATACAGAAATGGAGACAAAAGGTAGATATATAAGGCTTCTGAGGTGGTAACTGGGGCAAATGAAGCATTCAGCTTTCTGTGTTTGGGGTAGCATTTCCAGAACCATACTATGACTCTCATGGGTGTTGGGCACTTTTGTCTTTGCTGGACTCTTTCTCCATTAAAAAATGGTAAAAATGATATTTTACGACTATGTGGTATAAAGACAAACGTAATCCAGACTGGATGTATCCATTTTTTCTTCTGATTTGAAAAGATGTTGAAATTAAAACATTTCATGACCCCTAAAATTATCACGGGCTCTAGACAGCACCTACTATGTCCAGTGTGTAAGTCAGCCCTGAGGTATATTATCTCCGTGCCAAGCTACAACCTTCTTGAAGGTGAGACCACAGCTTATGTACTGTACTCCCCTCCTCCTTAGCTACTTAGAATCTCTTGGTGGAATAGTATCAGTTGAATGAATAAATGGGCAATTAATTTCAAGGTTGTCAAATATCTCATTAGAGGATAAAAGTAATAGCTTCACTAAAAGACCTTTAGCTTTCCTCCAAAGAGCTAATCAAATTAATACAAATTACTAAAATGTATCTAAATATCACCATGTGATGGAAAGAACTCTTGAAATTATCTCTTGTTGCTAAGTAGCAGTGTAGCTAGTCATTTCATAACTTTGAGCCTCAATTTCTTAATGAGTAAGAGAAAATATTTATCAAAATGAGGGGGTTCTATACACAGTTCTAATCAGAAGCCAGAACAATAGCTAAAATTTTTGTAATAGTCAGGTCATGAAACACCTAACTCTTTAAAAAAGAGGCCCAGTGGTAAGCTCCCCAGTCCATTTGAAAATTAAACTCTCTCAAAAATGTTAATCATGGAGGATATGGTTACAGACTATATAACATGCTTTCAAAGGACAGTGGATGGGCCCTTCCTAAGAGCAAAACAAATCAGAAAGTTCTTAAAATTCAATAAAAATCCTAATAAGCCTACTAACTCAATTTTCTTCCAATATAGGCCTCTTCTTAGAGAATATTCTTACCTGTTTTTTTGTCACATGCCACTTGAAAACTGCAATACCCTGGGCCACAACGTTTTGTTTTTACCAGGAATTTTGCCCAATTCAACTTACAATCGGTAGAAAAGAGGTGGCGCAGTTAATATATCACACAATCAGCAACACCCACACAAGACTGTAAATTAGAAAGATTTAAAAAACAACTCACTAGATATGTAGACTGCTATCTGTTTGCTATTAAATCAGGGATGAGAAGTACTATTTTATCTGATACTTGTTTCCAAGTGAAAAAGAACAAAACCCCACCCCCATGAGAAAGGGAAGTTGGACAAGTCACCTCTAAATTCTAGAAATTTCTTAGCAATGCCAGGAAGTCTGCTGATGAGAGACACTTGGGAGACCTGACTCCCACAAAGGCCCTGTGTATCTTCCTGGTAGAGGGTCATAAGAGGGACTGGCTCAAATGACCTTCCCCACTCTGCATCAGGAGTGCAGTGGGGGTAACCGCTGGCCCTAGAAAGATGGCCTGATGCACTGAGCTGACACCGGTCCGCACAGGCCTGGAGTTCCTGGATGTCTGAGTGCAGGTGCGGGGTTGGGTTGGGGGGCGCAAACTGCGCATGTGTTTATCATACTGCTTTGGCCCCCAGGATCCCTGGGTCAGTATCCGGGGTCTGGGCCCTGCAGGGATAGGTTGCGCCACAGGTGGGGACTTCTGGGGGACACCTCTGGGCATTCCTCTCCTGAACAGAGTTGCTAGTTTCCCTAAAGCCATATCTCCCAGGATCTCAGATACTGTTCCTTGGCCCACCGGGGATACATGGGATGGAGACACCTAGGAATCACATTAGTCAGACAGGTCCCAGGTCCAACAAGGTCAGCAAGACCATACTGACCATACTGACATACTGACAATAAGGTCAGTAAGACAGTAAAAGAAAAATATAGAAGAAATTTCTATTAGTTTCTCCTATGGTCTAATACATAACTCTGGAGAAGTCCAGGCAGCACACTTCTGAAACATAGAAATGGATATGTGTACTAGGACCTTCATCCCAGAGTAGGCAGAAGAAATAGAAATAACTGAAATTTGTTTAGTTTCTTTCACAAATAACCTTTCTTTGCAGTGAGTACTCCTAAAAGAAGAGAAGAGCTTTGCGGGCTGGCAAAGTCCCTTCCCAATACCCTCATCCCTTCTCTGCCATTTCCCTCTATCCTGGATAAAGGAAGAAGGCAGATTTATCAGTGGAAAATGAATATAACTATGGAGGTCATTTTATCCTCTATCCCCCCAAAATCATTTCCTAGAGCCACCCTCTCTGGGATGGAGATCATATGTTTGAGATATTTCAGGGAAGTATGGATTTTACATATTTTATTCCACTGTCAGGCATGCCTTCTGGTTGTCGGTTAGGGAAAGAAGATCCATTTACCTCGGAACGTCTCTAAGCACCTAGGGCATCTCTGGGTGCTAACAAGCCTTGGCCAGGGAAGATTTGGGAAGAGTGCAGCATTTACCAGAGGTCTAGGACACTTTAAGGAGAAATTTCTCATATATATGATTCTAAACTGCATATTCCTGAACAGATTTGCTTTTCAGCTATCAATGGACTCTGTTGACTTGGTTCATTTCATGAAGGCTCAAGGTGATTTTGTTTTGAAATGCTCAAGGGGAGCTTTAGTGAAATACATTCTTGATGTCTAAAGCAACACTGAATAAGAGCTGCTGTCCTAAATGAATCCTTTACCCTGTAATCAAGATTATCTGGGATTTTTTTCCCTCTCTCGAGGCAACAGCTTGTATTTTGTCATGGAAAAAAAATGAGAACAATTAGAATGTTTTCTAGATTAGATACCAGGTGTCAGAGTACAGAAGATCTCTGTTCTGGCAGACTGATTTTTTTTCCAATGCCAAGTACAGTCCAAAGTTTCGGGTTTACAATCCCTGCCTTCCCAGGTGCCAGACTGCTTTCCCTGAAAGCTCCCATCCTTAGAACCTGAAGCAAACACCATTTCAATACAGCCACTGTGTATGGGCAAAGCTCCATTGCAAAGGTCAGACTATAGTGACACAGGAAGAACCAACATCTAGGAAGGTATAAAGTCCTAAGGTCATATTTGAATGGGTCTCAAACTGATATTCTGAAGGGAAACTTTCATTTACTTCTGTTTCTTCTCCTGAATTTGATTATCCAGGAGGTTAGAGGCCCTGGCCTCAAATTGCAACCCAGCCTGATGGCTTTGGTAACTCCAGAGTAAGTCAGGTACAGGAGATGTAGCTGGCCTGTGAGGTATCTGGAGGAGGCATCACGATTGTGCCATTACTTTGTGGCCCAGTTCTGATGACCTGGTGTATTTTCAGAAGAATGCTGAACATGGGGTGAATCATGGAGATATTAATTCACTGGACACCAGAGGTGTGCAATATTTAAAAAGCTGGTGAAATGTTAAGATCTGAAAATAGAAATTATAGGTGACAAAATAAGAGAAAGAAACCTCAAAATAAGACAATTTCAAAAAGAAGATGATAAACATCCTCTTGCACTTTAAAGAAAGATGATGTATTCAGGATGAGATGTCAATGCATATTAATGTGTCTGATATGATGTAGGACATGATGTCCAGAGTAAGGGGATTTGGGGCCTATGGATCCCTTAGTGTGACCCTGAGCCTGGAGAATATTGAGGGTAGGCAATAGATGCTTCTTGGGTTTAAATAAACACTTTTTTTTCCTGCTTAAAAGTTTATTGTTTCTGGTTTTGCCTCCTAGCAAGAGATACTGGTAATACTAGATGAAAGATAGAAAACTTCAATTTCACGTGATAGCAACTTAACAGTGCCTTCAAACTTCCACCATTGTTAGTCTGGGTATGACAATTCCAGCTGAACCTGCCTCTTTTATTAAAAGGATTGGCCTGTGTGACTTCAAGAGGAATTTTGGCCAAGACAAAAGTGGTGATTCTAATCCTGGTAGCAGTTTCTGGGCTGTCAACAATTCTTTGTGTGGGTTCTCCCCTTCCCCCTTTTAAAACTTGCAAATAACCCTGGTTAAGGAGTCTTTTTATTGAAATTTACTCGAGGGACCCATAATTTAAATGTACATTGGGAAACAACAGAGACAGACACTAGGAGTTTTGCCAGGCACCTGGGAACAGTTCTATATTGTCACAGAATCTTCAAGTTCGAAGGGACGTTAGAAATCTTCCTGCTCAGCCCCCGCACTACAGATGAAGGAAGGAAGGCTTAGATGAGAACTGACTTACTCAAGGTCTTGGAGGTAATTTGAGGCAGAGGAGGGATTAGCAAGGAGGCTCCTCACCTTGTCTCTTACTCCATGCTGCCTGAGAGTGGAAGGAAAAATAAAGTGCACTTTGGTGTGGAAATGTTTTCTACTAAGATTAGAGGAGAATGAATCACTGGGATTTTTTTTTTTTTTGAAACAGTGATTCAGAGCAAACTGCAAAGAGTATGCAAGATACAGGACAGGGAAACAACAGAATTCTGGGGCCGACTGTTTATATCGTGGCTGTTTACCACTTATGTATATGCACGGAGCCTTTCGGTTCTGCCTGTTTAATAATTGTACTTGATCTTAAGAGCTCCACAGCCATATTCTGCTAGGTTGTGCACCTTATGATTTGTGAAATCTCCATTTATTAGTGTGGGTGGAATCCTATTGTATATAGAGAAGGGCTGGTAAATATTTTTCTAGGGGAATCTGCAGTCATTCATACTCATTGCTAATATGAATAGTGATAGCTGATATCATAATGCAAATTCTAAAAATGAAAAGCATTTTGTAGTATGAAATATTATAGATGATGAATGGATAAAGATAATGAGGTATATATGCGTATTGTAGAATTATATATGTATTTAAACAATAGAATGTCATTCAGCCTTAAAAAAGAAAGAAAGAAAGTAGAATGGCAGTTGCTAGAGGCTGGGGAGAGGGGGTCATGGGGAATTATTGTTTAATGGGTACTGAGTTTCAGTTTTGCTAAATGAAAAGTATTCTGGAGATGGATGGTAGAAATGGTTGTACAACAATATGAATATACATAATACAACTGAACTGTATACTTAAAAATGACTGATAGTTTTATGTTATGTGTATTTTAACACAATAAAAAAGAAATATTATCATATGCAGTTCCCCTATATTTAATTTTTTATTTCAACTTTGTAATAGCAAAACCCAAGAGATGGTAAACCCTTAAAACTCTTCTCTTGAGGATAAAATAGTAATGGAGTAAACTTTAATTTTAGGAATCTCAGTGAAGGATTTTAATATGTAGTTTTCAGCTCACCCGTCTTGAGGCCATTTCACTGTGCAGAAAGTTTGTAATCTAGTGCTTTTTCGGCTGTTTTGTTACAGTGGTTCTGCAATTTTCCCATTAAGTGTTAAATTGACGTGGATGCCTCAGTTCTGCCTTTTCCTAAAGCATATCTTTAGATTTCAGTGATGGAAAGCCCAGAAATTCTCTGCAGGGACATCCTCTTGCTTTCAAACCCTACCTGCTGTTTAGGCGAGGAAAATACAATTCAACAGAGGGAGATGTTACTCAGGGCTAACAGTCTGCTTTTCAGAGATGTTCTTCCCAAGACATTGGCAGAATGCCTGCAAACTCCCAAGCAAAGCTTGGGGAGATGGATTTCATAAGAGGCAGAGTGTTTTCTTAAAAAAAAGCTCTACAGCAAACCCAAATTATCTTTTACAGACTGGGAGATAACAGTTTAACTAAGATAAAAAGCTATAAATGGTTATTTATCTACAATGGCTATTACTTTTGTACCAGGACATGATTTTCCACTAAGCGCAAACCTGTTCCAGAGAACTTTCTGATTTCTTTCCAATGAATGAAAGTGCAGGGCTGTTTTTGCCAATGTAACCGTGCTTCCTTTGCAACAAATGAGAGAACAAAAGCCCCAGTTTTTTATACTCTTGTCCCTATGTAATTTGCTTTTATGGAACAATGGATGACACCGTTGTCCTCTTCATTGTGTCTTTAAAAGTCACACTTTTTCTAGTTTGCTAAAAACTATCTAAATTTTAATTTACTTCATAAACTCAACTGAAATAATAAAATTACTGTTTTTCTGTTCTTGAGGGATTTAGGATTCTTGTAATAAGCAGTTACTGTCTCTGTGACCTACGATTTCTTCATACAAAAAATGGAAATAACAATAATATGACTTCAAAGGGTTACTGAGAGTTTTAAATAATATGTGCTTGACATAGTATATATTAGTTTCCCATCTCTATAAATGAAAAACAATGGATTTCAGTTGAAATCCATGTTGGCTTAAGTTTAGCCCTTGATTGTGCATTTATGAAAGTCTCATGGATACAGATGTTCAATATCTTTCTCCCTGTACATGCCCACTCTCAAGCAGGTCTATGTTTTTAGTCCCATTCTGTATGTCATTTACAATTATCATCATCAAACACACTTTCAAAATTCCTTTTCACTCCCCATGCAATGAGAACTAAGCTAAAAACTTCAAGAAGTACATTTATGAAGCAATAAAAGAATGTCAGTCTTCAAATAAAATAAAGTGGTAAAATCAAGAGACATTTATTTAAACCGTTTACAGCCATGCAAATAAAGATTAAAATAATTTGATAGAACACCTATATTGAAGCAATAAAACCTTTCAGCTGCCATCTGCACCCCAGACCCCACCTAGAAGTAATCTGGAATAAAGTGAATCAAATTTACCTGTTGACTCATAATCTGGGCAAGAGATTTTCAGTCTTTCCTTTCCTGTAGTTTGCTGATTTCCCTAGAACACTTACTGCCCTTCAGAGTAAGCAGGCTCCTATGGTAACCAGTCAACTAAATGGACCCCGTTGCCAGGAAAGGTACATGAAACAAAACCAAAACAAGGCAGACAGGAAGACAGGGGCTTCCCCAGTGGTTGAATTGAAAGATGTCAGGGGAAACACAAAAATAAGATTATGAAACAGCTCAGTGCAATGTTTTAATATTGATAGTGACAATGATAGTAATAAAATATGTATTAGTATGCGGTAGAGGCTGCAACCTTTTTTTCCCCGTTAGTACTTTGCTTTTGAACATGTAAACACTGGTTTCTATGACACTGTCCAATAACTAGCATCTATTGAGAACCAACTATTTTCCAGGAATTTTACATTAAAAAAATTCCTATAACCACCTTCAAGGTAAATACTGTCATGCTGGTTTTACAGATTCTTTCAAACTCAGTAATTATCAGCTATCCCAGATGACTCTCTCTCCACTTAGGTCCCTCAACCACATGATCCAATAAAATCCCCTTTTTATAGCTCTTAATACGTTTGTAATTATGCAATTAATGATCATGATACTTAAAGTTTAAAGTTCATGCCCCACTGGCTTGTAGAGGGGGACAGGGACCATGCCTTGTTCCCTGGCTCTAGGTTCCCTAGGGCCTAGTGTGATACCTGGCACACAGTGAATGCTCAGTGGACACCCATGGCATGACTGACATGAGAAGACCAAGGCTTAGGGAAGTGGCTCAATTGTACACAACTACTGAAACCACAGCCAGAGGCCTTTCCACTAAGTACTCTGCCTGGGATGTTCTTCTTGCCCTAAGAACTTAGAACTTGCCAGAAGAGTACATAGATGTTCTCTACTATTAAGTATTAATCACATTTCAGTAATCTAAAAGGAGGGAATACTACCTTTTCTCCATTTTAAGACAGTATCTTGCCACATGTTCCATAGTAATAAGTAGGTTGATGATAATAATAGTAACAGTAATGAATTACAAACACATGAGAGGGCTTCACTCCTAACTTCCAGTTGCATACTCTTCAGACAAAGATTTCTCCAAACTTTTCCTCACCATATTTGAATGATTAAAAAAAAAAAACAAAAAGAGGTTTTCTAGTCAACTTCTATCATAATTGGATATCTGTCAACTATTTTTTTTTCATTAGACAACAAGCATTTTGAGGGCAGTGACTTTATTGTCTTTTCTCTATATTCCCAGCATAGATTCTGGCACTTACAGAGCAGCAACTCAATAAATACTTGTTAAATGAGTGAATTATGTTGCCAACATTCTTATGACTATGTGTGCTGGTTATAATCGCTTTTCTCTTCTATCTATATCTGTCAGAATAATCCAAGTTATGCTGTGATAACAACCCTCAAATTTCAAGTGGTTTCTCATTCACAGTGTCAGGGAGAGCTTTGCTTATCATGTCACATAGGGACTAAAGCTAAAGTAAACTCCACCGTCTATGACACTGTCATTTAATTACCAAGCTTCAGGGGTTACCACAGTAGGAGATGAGAAAGAGCTGGTGAGTCAAACACAAGCCATACAAAGCCTAATTCAGAGTGTAATTCACATTCCTTTGGCCGGAACTATCACATGGCCACACTTATCTTCAGGGGAGCATGGAAATGACTAACCAAAAATAGAGAAGAATTTGACATTGGTGAACATTAATAACTCCCATCACACAACCACACGCTATGGCCTCAGGCTTTGTGAAAGAAGGGAAGAAGATGGCAGATAAGAGGTCAAAGGAAAGAGAATGTCCAGAAAAAAAAAAAGATGGATGGATGGTAAAGAAGAGAGAGAAAAATCTCAGCTGTAGGGCTATTCTAGCAAGGTCAGTTCCTGTTCTGAAGTAGAATTTAAGCCCTCAAAAAAACCCAAAGTCTTACCTTCTCAATACCTCTCTATTGCTCATCCACATGACTCATTATTAGCAAGTTGAATGTTTTTTTTAATGTACATTTTTTATTTATTTAATTTATTTTTATTTTTGGCTGTGTTGGGTCTTTGTTGCTGTGCGCGGGCTTTCTCTAGTTGCGGCGAGCGGGGGCTGCTCTTCACTGCAGTGTGTGAGCTTCTCATCGCGATGGCTTCTCTTGTTGTGGAGCATGGGCTCTAAGGAGCACAGGCCTCAGTAGTTGTGGCAGGCGGGCTCAGTAGTTGTGGCTCACGGGCTTAGTTGCTCTGCGGCATGTGGGATCTTCCCTGACCAGGGCTCGAACCCATGTCCCCTGCATTGGCAGGCAGATTCTTAACCACTGCGCCACCAGGGAAGCCCAAGTTGATTGTTCTTATACCATTACGGATCATGTTTCATTGGGAAAGATAATCACTAAGGTTTCCTGGATTATCTCTCATGCACAAGGCATAGAAGTATAAAGATGTTTGCCTTCAACTTAAGGGAGGTGTGACAAACAGAAAATAAGAAACAGAGATGTCTCTGACACTGAAATACATTATTATTCTCTTCCTCATCTTTCTCTGTCACTATTTAAAGTTTCTTACTATTTTCCATCCCTGCTGGGGTAAACACCACAAAGGAAAGAATTATGGGTGTCTTATTTATGGTTTCATTCCCACAGTCTACAAACACAAGGCACATAGTTAGTGCTCAATAAATATTTGTTCATTGATGGTTTGAAAGGGACAACTTAGGGAGGCAAATGACAACATTTAAACTAAAGGTTAATTTCCTGAACTGGGCCCTTTGAAAAATTCCAGAAATACTGAAGTTGCCATTCATCTGACTAGTTGTGTTGTAGGCAAGTTAAGTAGGAAAATTGTTTTTAATCTTTGGGTTGGTCATTGGCAAGATATGCTCAGTCATTTTTTTCCAGTTGGTAGTTTGGAAGTCCCAGCAGGATAGCTTATGGCTGGCAGTCAATTAGTTGTGAATTTATTTTTAATCTTTAGCAAATGTCCCTTGTGAACAAGCACAGGATGCATCATAATTACCATCAACTATTATCTCTTCAACTCCCCTGTGTGCCTGGCAAAGTACTGTGCAAAACAGAGACAAAAATATAGTACTAGTCTAAAGAAGCTGACAGAGCAAATAAAGATCATTCATTTTTTGCTATATTAAAAATAATTATTTTGTGCAGGGCAGTGATTTTCATATTCTCTGATAAAATGCTTCACAGAGGGCTAGAGTTTTAAAGAAGATTATAAAAGAAAGAGGAATGATGATAGAGCGTACAAATGACAAAAGGGGTTCTTTGATAACTGTACAAATTGAATAATGAGTAAATAATCTGATTACCAGGTTGGTGATGATAGTTTGTTGAGGAGAAGATGAGAGGAACATTTTTGGTAACATACTAGTATTTCTGTATGATCATTTAACTGTCTAATTGCTTTAGAATCGATCTCAAAAATGTATTTGATAGTCAATATATAGTTCATTATGCAGCTCTTTGATTAAAAGAATTAGAAAAAGAATAGTATCTATGTCTGTTATATACAGAAACCGTTTCCTCATTCCCCAATCAGGAACAAACCTCCACCTGGACTGTAAATAAACTTTTGAAAATATACCTCTACCTGATACAAAATAACATTTTGGTGGCATTGACCTCTATCTATGAATAGACATTTTCCAATTTAAAATTTTAGTGAAACTCATTTACTTGAGAGCAAATGGGTATTTGATTTTTAACTAATTTCTAATCTTTGAATAGAGGATTATTTTTGCTTCCTTCAGGGCACTTGTTTGGTTTTTCATGTGTGTGTGTAGACATCAACTAATTTACTGGTTGATGAGAATGATAAACTCTGGGTATCATGATACCGTATCTGCCTTCATAGTCCAAAAAATATTTCTTGGTTAAAAATATCTGGGAAACATTAATAATTAGTAAAAAGCAAGTGGTTTAAAAATACTCACTAATAAAGGACTATCATCATTTCTTTCCTTTTTTTTAAACCCCTTGAAAATAAAAGCTCACTTCTGCTAAGTGCATGGGAAATACCTATACTTTTTTTTCTGCCCCTGAAAAAGAATCAAATTGAACCTAACTGTATGTATCCTATGAAGAACTGGCAATCCTGAGGCTGACTCCATGTACAATTTGAAACTCCAGAAAAGCCATGAAGGTAAGAATGAACAGAGTTACCATGTTTAACAGCCCTAGGAAAAGAAAGAGATGAATAAATTGTTTCTCCCAACCTGAGGACATAATAAAGAAATATTTAGACTCACTGGAATATTGTATTTCCATATCTTTTTAAATAAGAAACTTTGAGGTGCACTTTTTTATGTGCAGCTGTGATATACAGAACACAACATTCTGTTATTTCAGAAATGTGACTAAAAAGAGAAAAAGATCTGTTTAGAATGAAATAAAGAACACATCCCAAAGCCACACAATGGCAAATGTGTGTGAACGTGAGCACATTTTAACTTTTTCCTTAAAGTTAGACTAGTGATGGCTGAGAGACAGCTGCTCTGCTCGAGGTGGGTAGTGCCCTTGCTCTGGTATGTGACTCTGAGGTCACCATCTCCAGTTTATAAAGGGAGGATCTTCCCACAAGCTTACATGTTTCTTCACTCTTAGGCAGATGGTGTAATGCTCAGAGGCAGGAGGCTGGGGTGGTAGCAAGACAGAGTTCTGGAATCTGATAGGTCGAGGTTGAATTCCTAACTCCACCATTTCCTAACCATGTCATCTTGGGTCTGTCCCTTAGGCTCTCTGAGCTCCAATTTCCTTATCTGTAAAATAATATCTTCCTTGTAGGAGTTTTGTGAGAATTAAATGAGACAAAATATGGACTGTTTTTAGTAGAATGACTTGACATTGTGTCTTGGTATGATGTGATCATTTGTGAGTTATATTTCCTCATTTATTCATTCACTTATTTATTAACTCATTTGACAAATATGAACTGAGCCCCTGCTACGTGCAAGGTTCAGTCTACATGGGTACATTAGATAGACATTGTCCCTGTTCTTACTTAGTTGCAGAATTATGGAGGCCAATGACATATAGGTAAACAGTAATTACAATGCAGCGAGATGCACTAGGTTTCAAGTAACTTGTAAGAAGTATGGTACTGAAGTTTGAGAACAATGTACTTTTTATCTAAATTGGGATGTATTGAAGGTTATACTTATTTTACTTTTACTTTGATTTATTCACAGTCCACTATGCTTTTTTTTCTCCTCAAAAGAAGGAGAGGCAGAAACACTGTGCAAAAATATATTTCCCCAGGAACACCATATGGTGACCTAGCATATAGTTAGTGTTAAGGGAACAGTGATTATGATGATGAAGATGACGATGATGGTGATGATGATGAAGTGACTTGAAACAATGCTACTGAGAATGCAATTCAGTGTTTTATTGAGACTGAATGTTATAAAAGTTAATTATAGGACAACCCAAATATTCTGTGTTTTTCTGGTCTGTAAACTCTAATTACAGAAACACAAAGATTTATGTCCCCTTAAGAATATCATTGTATGTATTATAAAAGAAACTTTGGAAACAGAACCAAAATTTAGTAAAGGTATCCTTTTTAAAGAGATCGTTCTGATAAATATTTTATAAAGATGAATACATGTTTTGGGGACCTCAGGAAGGAATTTCTGGGCTTTCAGCATACCTGTCTGAGAGGGGCAGGCCAGGTGATACTGTTGGACTTCCTGTCTGCAGCTCTATATTGGGGCATTTGGTACATCACTGACCTCCAGATCATGGCAAACAAGCAGCAGAGATACCATGAGGCTTACTGAGAGTACCCATCTGGCCTGGCATGAACACCACCCACTTACCCACAGTAAGGAAGCACTGGACTTAAACTACATGTTAGACCATATGGACCTAACAGATATACAGAAATTCTATCCAACAGCACCAGAATACACATTCTTCTCATATGAACATGGACCATTCTCCAAGATAGATCATTCCACAAAACAAGTATGAATAAATTAAAAAAAATTGAAAATGTGGTCAGCATTTTTTTCTGACCACAATGGCATGAAACTAAAACTCAATTACAAGAAGAAAACTGGAAAATTCACAAACATGTGGAGATTAAACCATATGCTCCTGAACAATCAATGGATCAAAGAAGAAATCAAAAGAGCAATTTAAAAAAATCTTGAGACAAATAAAAATGGAAATATACCAAAATCTATGAGATACAGCAAAAGCAGTTCTAAGAGGAAAGTTTATAGTGATAACTGCCTATATTAAGAAAAAAGAAAGATCACAAATAAACAACCTAAATTTACATCTCAAGAAACTAGAAAAAGAAGAGACAAAGCTAAGCCTATGACAAGCCCACAGCTAACATCACACCCAATGGTGAAAAGCTAAAAGCTTTTCCTTTAAGATCAGTAACAAGACAAGGATGGCCACTCTTACCACTTTTATTCAACTCAGTACTGGAAGTCCTAGCCAGAGCAATTAGGCAAGAAAAAGCAATAAAAGACATTCAAATCAGAAAGAAAGAAATAAAACTGTTTCTATTTGCATATGGCATGATATATAAAGAAAACCTCCACAGCCCCACCAAAAAACTATTAGAACTAATCAATGAATTCAGAATTCAGTGAAGTTGCAGGGTCCAAAATCAATATACAAAAATTAGTTGCATTTATATATACTAACAATGAAAATCAGAAAGAGAAATTAAGAAAACAATCCTATTTACAAAGCATCAAAAAGAATAAAATACTTAGAAACAAATTTAATCAAGGAGGTGATACATCTGTATACCGAAAATTATAAGACATTGATAAAAGAAACTGAAGAAGATGCAGATGAATGGAAAGATATACTGTGTTTATGGATTGAGAGAATTAATGTTGCCAAAATGTTCTTACTATGCAAAGTAGTCTACAGATTCAATGCAATCCCTATAAAAATTTCAATAGCCTTTTTTCACAGAGGTACAATAGAATATTTAATCCTCAAATTTGTATGGAACCACAAAAGACCCTGGTTGGCCAAAGTAATCTTGAGAAAGAAAAACAAAGCTGGAGGTGTCACACTTTTGGATTTTAAACTATATTACAAAGCTACAGTAATCAAAACAGCATGGGATTGGGATAAAAACAGACCCATAGATCAACGGAATAAACAGAGAGCCTCAAAATAAACTCATACATATACGGTCCATTAATTTTTGACAAAAGAGCCGAGAATATATGACTGGGAAAGGATAGTTTTTTCAATAAAGGTTTTAGAAAAACTAAACAGCCTCATGCTAAAGAATAAAGTTGGATTCCTGTCTTACACCATACACAATAATCAACTCAAAGTGGATTAAAGACTTGAATGTAAGACCTGAAACCATAAAACTCCTCCAAGAAAATGTAAAGTATAAGCTCCTTGACATTGGTTTTGACACTGATTTTTTTGAATTTGACACCAAAAACAAAGACAATAAAAGCACAAATAACCACATGTGATGGTACCACGTCAAACTGAAAAACTTCTACACAGCAAAGGAAACCATCAAACAAAACAAAAATCAACCTATGGAATGAGAGAAAATATTTGCAAACCACACAGCTGATAAGGGGTTAATATTCAAAATATACAAGGAACTCATACAACTCAACAGCAAACAAAGCAAAACCAAGACAACCCAATTAAAAAATAGGCAAAGGACTTGAACAGACATTTTTCCAAAGAAGACATACAATGGCCAATAGGTACATGAAAAGATGCTCAGTGTCACTAATCATCAGGTAAATGCAAATCAAAAATCACAATGAGATATTGCCTCACATCTGGTTAGGATGGCCATTATAAAAAAAGACAAGACATAATAAATGCTGTTGAGGGTGTGGAGAATAGGAACTCCTGTACACTGTTAGTGGTAATATAATCTGGTACAGCTACTATGGAAAACAGCATGGAGGTTGCTCAAGAAATGAAAAGTAAAACTACCATATGATCCAGCAATCTGGCTTCGGAATATATATGCAAAGGAAATGAAATCATTATCTCAAAGAGATATCTGTACTCCCACATTTATTGCAGCATTAATCACAATAGCCAAAGTATGGAAAAATCCTAAATGTTTGTTGATGGATGAATGAAGAAAATATGATTATCTATCTATCTATCTACCTATCTATCTATCTACCAATAAACATAATGGAATATTATTCAACCTTTAGAAAGTTGGAAATCCTTCCATTTAGGACAACAAGGATGAACCCGGACGGCATTATGCTAAGTAAAATAAGCCAGACAGAAAAAGACAAATACTGCATGGTATCACTTATATGTGGAATTTTTTAAAAAGTCAAACTCATAGAAACAGAGAGTAGAAATGTGGTTGCTAAGAGCTGGGGGTTGGGGGAAATAGGGAGAGGCTGGTATTGATAAAATGTACAAACTTTCCGTTATAAGATGAATAAGGTCTAAGGGACTAATGTATAGCATGGTGACTACAGTTGATGACAGTGTATTGTATAATTGAAATTTGCTGAAAGAGTAGAACTTAAATGTTCTATTCCTCCCACCCCATCCAAAAAAAGGTAAGTACGTAAGGTGAGGTGATGGATGTGTTAATTAACTCAATGTGCAGGGGGGCAGGGGGGAATCCTTCTACAATGTATAGGTACATCAAATCACAATGTTGTACACTTTAAATCTCTTATAGTTTTGTCAATTATACCTCAATAAAACTGAAAAAAATATCCATTTCTCTCCCCCCCCACACACACTTAGACTGTCTGTCTAGTCCCTACTGTGACATGTATCAATATCAGCTAGTATTGTGCATCCTCCAATAGCATTAGATTTGATTTAATCTTTTGCTCCCAATTAATAATTGTAAGATACTTAGCAAGCTTATCCTAATTTTCAGATATCTCCCAAATTCCCCCCTTGTTTTTTGATGTTGTATTGTGTCTATATTACCTCGATTCTGTGCTATGTTTTCTCTCTTAGAGCCTTTATTTTATCATAGGACTACAAATATATAGGGTGGTTTGTCCTCTTCTGCTTGGATTTCAGGATTCAGGGGATACTTTGTCACTTAGTTTTGTTGTAGATGTTTTGGTATCATAGTTGCTATGTCTATTTTTAAGGAAGAGATTCAAAAACTATGCCACTACCACCATCTTCTCAGAATTCTCAATGTCGCTTGAGTATTTAGTGGTTTTCCCTTAAATGTTTATTTTACATATACTCTACGTAGAATAGTTCATGCTTTTTAGTTCATGCTTTTACAGAATGTGTTGTTTTTTAGGAATGCATATATGACATGACACCAGAAATGCCTATCATAACAGTGTCTTATACTCAGATTTGAACAGAGAATTTTGGAAGAAATAATATTATAAAGTACTTTGAGCATTTATCACTAAATAAAGTATTATTTCTGTATTGTTTCCAATTTGCATTTCCAGAAAATGATATATTCTTTTGGTATATAAATGTTAAAAATGTAATTAGATATAAGAAGAAAGAGGAGGAAGAGAAGGAAAAGGAAAAAATGTAATATTATACCAATAACCTGTGCTTTACTCATGACTTTAAACTTTGCTCAGATAATTTATCAGTTCTTAGTGGAGCAATAAAGCACTGGATTTAGGCTCACTGGTACTTATAATGAGATTTCTTCCTTTAAGCAAATCCCTTATTTTAGAAGAAAAGTAAAACGTTAACTCTTAGGAATCATTATGCAATAACAAAGGGAGCAGTAAAATTTTATAGGAGTTGGACCAAGTCCAGTGACTTTCTGGTTGTGAAAAGTCCAGTGAAAACTGGGTAAATGGCTCATGTAATAGGAAGTTTAAGTAATAAAATGGGGGCGGTGGAGGGATGAAGATTTCCCCAGTCCCAACCTGCTCCAAGTACATAGAGTTTTTGGTGATTGTTGCCTTATAATGTTGTGCTCATTATAGTCATAGGCAGAATATCATAAGGATGCACTTCTGGTGTTAAAAAAAATAATCCACGGTGGTAGGGTCTTGGGGCTTAAATGGAACTTGGGAGATATTATTATAAATATTGTTTTCCAATTATCCTCATCTCTGCTCCCTTGGTGCTTAGAAAGAAAACTTCAAATAGAGTAATGTGAACTACTATGTGTTAGGTTCTTACCATATAGCTAAGAGCTAGGGATGTTACACACATGGGTCTTATTTGGTCCTTCCACCTATGAGAGACATAGGCGAGGAAAGAGATACACAGAGAAGTTAGGTGACTTGCTTAAGGTCACAGAGCTAGTAAATTGTGGAGCCTCGGTTTTAACTCATATTAGTCTGACTCTTGACCTGTGCTCTTAGCCCACTGTTTTGAGTGTGTTTAAAAAGCCACATAGTTTAATGTGGAAAGGTGAATCTTTTAAAGGGTTTCTATTACTATCCAAGCTAAGTTTCACTTAGAGAGCCTGGCGGTGCATCCACTGTGCAGAAAATACAGTTCTTGACTGAGGATATCATAGTTCCCCTTCAGTACTTATTCAGCAGAGGATCAATTCAGTTGCTCAGCTGACTCATTTCTTCTCAGTGCTACACAATGTACCAGGCTTCAGGAACATGAAAATGGATGAGACACAGTCTCAGCCCTTGGGTCCTTTGGAGGGGTAGCTTTCATAAAAAGGTATATATGTATATAAACCAAAGTAGAAGCTCAATTCTAGAGAATTGCCGAGGCAGTCTTCAAGCTGCAAGTCTGAGGGAGGCAAGTAGGGGAGTGATGAGTGGTGGTTACCTAAGGGTATCCAACTCCTCTTGGTTTGCCTAGGACCTTCCCACTTTTAATACTGAAGGTCCCACATTCCAAGAAATGTCTCAGTTGGGCAGACTGAAATGGCTGGTCACATAGGTTTCTGCTGGTTTGGAACACTACCAATTTCCCATCAGGGAACTAGTGAATCCCTAGTCAGTACTATGAGGGAAATCAACGTTCCTGATCATCACCCTAAAAATCATGGTCTAATTTTCCATGAGCAAGATTTTAATAAAGCAAACTTGATTTGCTGCCTTAGTCAAATTGTAAGTTCAATGAGTTTCCTTTGCTCTTATCTGGTAGGAATCCATGTTGTCATCAAAGACTTTACAACCTAACTGTGAAGACAGAGGCAATCTTATGTGGGCCCAGACAAGATAACAGGTACACATAGACTGCTTATGAGGGAGCCGACTGTTTAGTGAATAAGGAACTACATTAGAGAGGCTCTGAGTTCGAAAGTCAACTGGCAGGGTTTCAACAACATCAGCCCTAGAACCGCCCTGGGTGTGCAGTCACATACCGCGTCAGCAGGATCATCACCAAGTTCAATGTACCCATTTACAGCTCACAGGGCATGGGGCTTGTTATATGATTCACCAAAGGCGTTCTTTTATTGTTTTGAACTTATGGTGTTATTTTACTGTTTTACAACAAGGCTTGTCTTGTCATATTCCCACTATAAAGATGTCCAGAAACTTGGAGAATTGCGTTTTAAGGTATTATATCACATAATTAAAATTTTGTTTTTCTCTCTCCTTTTTTCCTTTCTCCCCTCCCTTGAGACCCCTTCTCATTCCATCTTTTCCTTTTTTCCTTCTTTTTCTCTCCTCTCATCTTCTTTTCTACCCCTCTCTCTTCTCTCTTTTGCCATCCCTTTCTCCCTCCCCCCATTCCTTCTCTCCTCCCTCCTTTATCTCCTTTTCCACCCATCCTCTGAAGGAACAGGGGATTTTGGTTCTCTTCAGAGGCAGGGCTCATTTCCTCTCAGGTGCTTCTTATCACAGAACAACTAGGAGGGTGACTTGCTGAGAACTTAACTAGAATTTTGTTTTCATTGCTGTAGCAAGAAGTCTCCCTGAATATTTCACAGCACAGAATGTATGGGGCTGACTTTCTAAAGCCTGAGTGCTTTCTGCAAGTTCCTTAAGTTCTAATACTGGTGAAAAGAAATAGTGCAAACTCTTTTGGATTAGAGTAAAAAGAGAAGGAGGTAGATGCTGAGGGGAAATGAAATGTTTTGTTTATTGGTTTTTTGAGGAAGTGGGAGAGTTGGGGGACAAGGAAAAGAAGAAGAGCAAAGCTCAGGAACTGGGACAATTCTAATACTTGAGGCCCATTCTTAAGTTAATTCTCAAATTGTTGGTGGTTCCAGAAGTGCTAGGGCCATTGTACCCAGGAATAGGACAGCACTGAGGGTCCTCTTATGAATTCTCTAGTGCAATCTGATTAGAAAACCCATGCCAGGACCACATCTTGGAGACCAGCTAGCATCTTTGGCTACCCAATATAGCAGCAGATGCCTTGTCTGACTGTTCCCAGAAGCCCCCTGTGAATCACCCTGCCACCTCGTGAAGACAAACTCTAGCAATATCCCAGAGACAACATTCAGTGGCAACTGGAAAACAAAAAGCCTAAAGAAGGTGCTTGGTTACCTGTAATCCAGGGAAACAAATGGTGCACCTTCCTGCATCTTGAGAGAGCTCTGGAGCGAGGGATGTGTCCACCTCTGTTACACACCAAACACTCACAAGATCAAGACAGATGAGCCTTTATACAGATTGTCTATGTTAGGAGTATATGAGAGAGTGGAACCTAGTAATGGAAAGGAAGAGTTGACATTTTAATTTTAGCTCTACTGTCCTCCAGCGGCTATTTACTTGCTCTGTGAAGTTGGCAATTAACTAAAACTCTCTAGTCTTTTTTTCATTTGTGACATGGTCTCTTTGAGTCTCTTATAGTCATTCTTTCATTAATTTAGGAGGCTGGTACACTTCCGGTGAGGAGAAAGATTCTTTAAAATAAAAATTATATCGAATTTTAACCTATTTGACTTTTTAGACAAAATTTTAAACCTCCCACTTCATGTATATCTCTAACCAACCCTTGGGATCTGAACTGATTGAATTCAGATGACTCAGTGTGTCCCTTGGATAATGTACTGAGCTTGGGAGAGCAAGTCTGAGCAAGAAGAGCTTTTCTCTGCTCGATATATCACGTGAGCCACGATACTTCGCTATCTTCTCAACTCATTTGACTTCATGAAAAATATATTGCCTAACATGTTTAACCAGGCAGGCCTCCAGGAAGTGACTTTTTTTCTTTTTTTCTGTTTTAAACCATAGATTCTTGACTAAATTTTAAAAGAAGAAAACCAGTTCCTTGCCAAGGGACTTTATGACTGTGTTACTAGCCAATAAACCAAGGAGCTATGAAAAATAGTTGCTCCATACCTTTACTGGGAGAGTAACGGAATGCCCAGCCAACACAGTCATTATTGTACACTCACAATTTTAACTCTAGCGACAATGGAAAAGTTTCTCCTCTGCCACAGGAACATTATTACATTTTACTTAATTTCTCTGTAGGATGCTCGAGAAAAATACCACCTCAAACTACTGTATAGCACAGGGAACTCTATTCAATACTCTGTAATGACTTATATGGGAATAGAATCTAAAATTTTTCTTTCAGATACTCTATCTAGAAACACAAAACAAATTAAACATACAAATATGCTGTTAAA
The DNA here is from genome assembly GCF_028023285.1 of Balaenoptera ricei. Classification (NCBI taxonomy): domain Eukaryota; kingdom Metazoa; phylum Chordata; class Mammalia; order Artiodactyla; family Balaenopteridae; genus Balaenoptera; species Balaenoptera ricei. The sequence goes on from NC_082648.1 coordinate 76,376,825, forward strand.
AACTGTACAAAAATATTGAATATTCACCCATCTTATTTAAAAAGCTCTAACATTCTTAGCTGATAACATATTGACATACTTATTCTATATATCAAATGCTATTTAAAGAGCAGGGATTAGGCTACGGAAAGCTAAATAATGATTAAAAGTTTAGAAATTTTTTCTTAAAGAATGTAATAAAAATCAGTTTTTGAAGGGATACAAATTCCAAAAACATAAGAAGTAGGTAAATTACAGTGTTCAGGATTTTTATCCTTTCTTCCTTGTTTTTCAGCACTGGACAGCACAGTGACCCTAACTTTTGCAGGGAGACGGAACGCAATTCTTTCCAAGCCCTGAAAACTTTTGAAAATGCTTTGAGTGGCACCACTTCTGTTTATGCACATATACCAAGAATAGAAATTAAATTCATTCAATGGCATCTCATTATGTCGCAATATATACAAAATATCTTGCAAAATAATCAAAGGTAGTTTATGACGGAAAAATAAAAGTCTTTATAGTGGCAATATATAGATAAGCAGAAGCAATTTGGAAAAGGCAATTCAAACTAAGTGCAAAAAAAAAAAGGTGTTGGCTTTGCTAACTCCACAAAAGCTTATCCTACTTTATACTCCTTGAGGAAAATGAAAACCCTTTAATGTCTTTGATGAAGGGAGTGGGGAATGAAAGTGGAGAAAGGTGAAATAGCATGTCTTCTTTTCTTTCTTCCTCCCTCCTTCCCTCCTCCTTTTCCTCCTTCCTTCCTTTATTCCCTTCCTTCCTCCCTCTCTCCCTCCCTCCTTTCCTATCTTTCTTCTTTCCTTCTTTTCTCCCAGCCTGCCTTCTTTTCGTCATTTATTTTCAACAACCATTTATCAAGCATCTGTACATTTTATGCATCATGTTAGGTCCACTGTGAATGAAGATGGCTGGAGAACAAGATGTGTGCAAAGTTAGAAAGGAGAGCTGTCTGGAAAGATAGATTGAGTTTACGCTGTTGAGGAAACTGAATGTCAGATTAAATTATGGTAAAAGCTAATATTCATTTAGTGCATGGCTCTTCTAAATGTTTTACATATTTTGACAATTAATTCTTTCAAGTATCTTATGAGGTAAGTGCTATTACTATTCTCTTTTTAAAGGTAAGGAAACTAAGGCACAAAGAGTTTAAATAACTTGCTCAAGGTCACACAGAGGTACATGGCAGAGCTAGAATTTGAATTTTAGGCAGTCTGGTTTTACAGTTTGTGCTTTTAACCATGATGCTACCCTGTGAGTTGATTGCAACTTTATTTTGCAGGCAATCAGGACCCATTTTGTTCTTGGGCTTAGTTTTATTCAGTTAGTCCCCTCACCTGTAAAGTAAAGATAATAACAAATATACCTACCTCAGAGGGTTGTAGTGAGGATTAAATAATATATCAGAAATTGTTTTGAAAAGTTATAATGTGCCATATACCATTACTGATATTCTAGTAGTAAACATAAAACAAGTATTCAAATAAATAAAATCTTGGGTAGTCGCTATTTACCAATGGGCACAACACTTACTGATATTAACTAAGTATTGACCTTGATTAAATGAATGAAAAAAAAATCCTAGAAGGAAGGGCAAATTGAGAGGGGATAATGATGGTCATCATAGTGACACTGCTGGCGAAACTATGGTCCATGTGACAAATATTGTTGCGTGCTTACTGATAACGGGGCACTTGACCAGATTCTAAGCAAGGTCCCGGCCATCATGTGCTTGCAGTGATCATTAAGATGTGCACCACACTTCATGGCTTGTGAAAGGTTCTCAAAACCTCTACTGCATTTGATCCTATCATCCCTTGAAAAACCTGCATGAGAGGTGAAACTATTCCCATTTTCTAGATCAGGAGTTGAGGCTCAGAGAGCTTGAGTGACTTTTCCAATGTCACACAGGGAGAATGAAGAAGATTCAGGACTCAACTCTAGGTCTCTTGCTTTCCAGAACACCATTCTTTCTGCAAGACCAGGCTGTCTTATGCCATAATAATAATACTTGAGCACTCACTGTATGCCAGGCATTGTTCTAAGGGCTTCACATAAATTAGCTCATTCAACCCTGACAACAACCCCTTGCAGGATATATCCCATATTGCTTCTGGGAAATACCAGACTGTTCGTTAAGGTAAAGTAATGTCTTTTGACACACACTGATAGACTACTCTTAGCCTGACAGTGCCTCTGTGAGGGCATTCAATTCTATGATTAATGAGTCTGCACACTTGAGATGAGGGAGCTAGCCTCGAGCAGGAAATTCTCTCCAAGCTGGTCTGAAAGTAACAGTGGGAGGAAATGTTCCTTCCTGTTAAGGGAGAAGAAAGATTAGTGTTGTTGGAATCTTCTTCTGAAAACCATAGCTCTGTGTTTCTTCCATGGCAGTAGTAACCTGTCTAGAGTCCTACAGAATGAATCTCATGACTAAGTCTGCCTCTTTAGTCTGCCTCTTTCACAACTGAGATGTGAGAAAGTTGAGATGACTCCCTCCCCTGATATACTAGCCTGGGTCAAGGCTAGAACATAAATAGCAGAAAATGGAATGAGTGAGTGATAGCACCCAGCTGGAAACCAGAAACCTGGCACCCTTTGACCTTGTTATTAGTAAATGTTCTTTTTTAGAAACAGAAAGACTGTTCAAGGGGAACAGCGAGAACTGATCATTGATAGCAATTCAACAGTCATAAGGAGAATAAAACTTTAAAAAATAAAGTCTAGGGCATTTATATGAGGTCTTCATGGGGGTGAAGGTCACAGACTGTATATAATAGCAGTGATTTTCCAAAGGCATTTAATAGGAAAGAGAAATTATGGGGATATTTGATCTCTTCCTCACTCTAACTCCCCAACGTTGTAACCCTAGGACTTCAGCCATGGAATTGCACACCTCAATCAGGTGGCTCAAACTGGCCTGATGTTTCACTTATCTTTTTCTGCCGATGAAGCACTGAGAATTGTATACTCATACACCCAGCAAAATGCCATGTTTTGAGTTTAGAGAATCAATACTTTGTTTCTAATAGAATATTCTATTCTTATTCCTAGAGGTTTTGCGTGTGCATGTGTTTGTGAATGCACATATATGTGATTTTTTGGTGGTGGGGAAGGTAAGGGGGGGTTTGAATTGGGGTAGGGAAATGGCTAGTTCTCCACATCAGGGGTAAATTTTCATTTTTTGATCCTATCATTTAATTTCTCCAAGGGTACAGTTTTCCTTCTCACTAGCAGTGTTCCTGAGAAATCAAAGCAACAGATTAATCACATTTTAAAAATGTTCAAATTTATTGACATGAGAGACGAGAAGGATGAAAAAGAAAGAGAGCACTTTCCTCACTAAATAGAAAATTAAAAAAAAAAGTTTTTGGTAAAGCACTTCCAGTGAATAAGCTGTAATGGCTGGGTGGGACACTGAGATATTTATTTATTTTTTAAATTAAGATAGCTAATGCAGACATTTGACAATTAATAAAGAGATAACTCTGGAGTCAAAATGATGTTGGGCACTCAAAGTGGATTTTAGTTTAAAAAAGGAAAAAGAAAATCTCCACATACTCTGAAAATGTATTTTATGGGAAGGAAGAAACCCTGAGCAAATTAATCAAGTAAAAGAACTTATAAATGCACTTCAGTTTCCTCTGTAATAAATAACCAGTAATAAACTGTTAAAACACAGTTGTCTTCCTGGGCCTCTATGTATGCTAAAGATTCACCAGCCTTTTCTCTTCTCTCCTTGATTGTAATGTAGTAGGTGGATGTTGCCTTTGACACCTTTTCCATTCTCTCCCAATATGTGGCATTAGTGCAATTTGAATTTAGTTCCAAGGTGGACTCTGATTGGCTGAATTCCATGCCCTTTGCTAGTGATTGCTTTGAAAGCCCAGAGCTAAGCCAATCTTTTCATAACTTTCGTCTGGTGCCATTAGTGAGCTCCTTTGAACAATCAGATTGAGGAAGGACTTTTGTTCCATGACTGGGAAAGAGGCACACTTTATTTCCCTTTGCATGTGAAAAAGGGAGTATGTAGCCTTGTTTATCATTGGCAATTCCCTTGCAATCATGAGGCTGGGGAGAAGAAAAGAATCTAGGTCCTTGATGACATTGTTGACTTGTTTGATTAACCTACTGTGATGTCTGCTCTTTACTGGACATCCATATACTTGAACCAGTAAGTGTCCTTACTGGCTTTCAGGCACTTGTTTCTAAAACCGTTTTGATCTATACATATAGTGCAAGTCTTTTCTCTTGGTGATGAACATAGGGGATATAAAAAGAAACTTAAAATTCATGCAACATTTACACTACTTTCTGTGAAAAAACAAATAAGTACAAATGAAAATTTTATTTTAATTTAAAATTTAAATCTTTGCCCATTTAAGATTTCACTCTCAACATCAGAGAATAGGGACAATATCTAAGTTACCTTTGTGTTCCCAGTACCTAAAATGGAAATTGAATAAATGAATAGTCCCATCTAAATAGCATCTCTACCACATGTAGTTTAACGAATATACTATTTATTTTTATTTATTTATATCGCCTGTATTAGCTCAGTGGTTTGCAATCTCTTTAGAATTATGACATTTGATTGCTTGATTTTGGGTACGTGGAACACTCGGTGAGCTCACTGCGTAGTGGGGGAGACAGACTGTAAATAACCATTTATGGTATAAAGTAATACACTTAGGAATAAAATGCTCCCAAGGCCTGTAGGAAGGAGCACCTGTATCCGACTGCAGTGTGGTCTTATCGAGAAAATATTTCCAGATAACTACATTCTTACGAGTTGTGTAATAGTTTGTCTGGCAAGCATGAGGGCTGGGGTGGTGAAGAGGGTGCATTCTAGGCCAAAGGAATAGCATGTGCAAAAACAGTTATGTGGAAAATAAATCGCGGCATATTTAAGAAAATCTAAATAATGGAACATTTCTGGAGAGGAACAGAAAGGAATCAATATTTGTTAAGCAACTAAGTTGTGCTAGGGCCTAAGCTAGGTTAATGTATATGATCTTATTTAATTCTCACAACAAACACTTCATAGATTAGGAACAGGAGGCTCAAATAACTTCGGTGACTTGGTTGTTTCCACACATCTAGTAAACAGTGGAGCTAGGATTTGAATCTGGATTAGTTTGGAGCTGATATTCAGGCTTTTGTCACTAAAATGTGATGCCTATCTGAATCTTAGGGCACATAGAGGCCACAGCAGGAGATAAAGCTTCAAATTTAGGGAAGTCAGATATGAGGAGACCTGTGTTCCTTACTGAGAAGTTTGGATCTTATACAGTATGGAGATGTCCAGTAGGGAGCTGGAAGCACAAAGTTGAGATGATTTAGCTGGTGACAAAAAAAATTGTCAGTTACCATCCTATTGGTTGTATTCATCACATATGCATAGTCAGAATCATTCAGTGATAACTTTAGGGTGTGAAGGGAGATGGCCAAAACAGAGCTTTGGGATATAATATTTAAGGGGTATTTATGAAAAAAGAGCCAGAGAAGGAGACTAAAAAGAGTGTCCTAGGAGTTAGGAAGGAAACCAGGAAAGGGCAGTGAGGTGGAAGCCAAAAGAGTTGAGAATTTCAACCCAGAGGTGGTAGTTAAGGATATCAAATATTTCAGAAGAAAGTAACAGTTAATTAAGCTTCAATAATGTAGGTTACCCCATCCCTATCCCTGTTGCAATCTACTAAATGATGGGTGGGTATAATTAAAAAGCAGCTTCTTGGGACTTCCCTGGCGGTCCAGTGGTTAGGATTCCGTGCTTCCACTGCAGGGGGCATGGGTTCCATCTCTGGCCAGGGAACTAAGATCCCGCACGCTGTACAGCATGGCTGAGCGGGGAAAAAAAAAAAAAAAAAAAAGCAGCTTCTCACTCATATTCATAAAAACATTCTTACAAGAGTGGTCCCACAATGGGAACAATATTTTCGGGAAACACTGATACTGGAATCTGAGTTGGAAAAGATGTCAGAATTCACCTAGTCTCTATCTTATATAATGGATGAACTAGTTGTATCCTTATGTCAACACTTGCCCATTCAAGTATACAAGAGGCTTATTCCTGATATCACTGAGGTTAGAGGTCTATAAGACACCTGACTTTTCTTGTTTACGTCAATCATTTCCTCTTCATAATGTATCACTTAAAACAACAATGATAATTCATGTGTTTGTATCATCTTTATGATATCTTACAGGTTTCAAAGCACTTTCACACTATTTATGATTTTGTCTCCACAAGCCTGTGAATTAGGCAGAGAAATAAGTAGATGAATTATAGATGGGCAAACAGAGACTTACTGTGGTTAATGGAAATTAACCCAAGTTTCCTTAGAGATAGATTAATGAGGTCAGAGGAAAAAAATCAGCTCTGATTCCTAGTCTTCCTTCAGTCACAGTACCATTAGTGGATGATTATATAATCTTGGATTCTAGTATCTCCCTCTTTTTCATTTTTTCCTGTAAATCTTGTTTCTTCAACTCTGCAGTAATCCTCAAAGAATGCATTCCAGATTTACATTTCTTCTGGCTGAATCTTCTAGTAGAGATGGCCCATGAGCAATGGTTCTTCCCATGTCAGTTACCTGGCATTTAGACCACATTCCCAGACTTGCAGTGAAGATTAAGAAACAAGTGCTGCTTATTTAAGTGCGTGAGCTCCCCTTTATAGCTGGATAAAATGGTGCCATGGTTCTATTTTCATAGCATTTAGACGAGGGATTAGATAGTCATCTGGGTAATTGAACCACTATAGAAAGTCAGTCTGGTTATTTCAGACCTGTTGAATAGGTTTTCCTTTTGCTTGAGTTCTCCATACAGTTCTCTGTTCTGGTTAATTGTTGGGAAAGCTGCTGAGCTGGCTCTTTACTGTGTGCAGAGAAGGTGCTGCAGAGCATGGACGTTTCATGCCCTACAAATCAAAAAATTCATACCCAAAGATAGACATGACTTTTTATTTTTCTGACTTTTTTTCTATAATATAAGAGCAGTGTTGGACCTAGCTTTCAAGCTTTGACATTTAGAGGCCTAGAGATACATAGAATTCATAACTTAGAAAAGTGTGCAGAAATGTAACTTCTATGGATAGGAGTCTTCTAATGAACCTATCTCAACAGATGTACTTGTGGTTTACAAGTTGTTTCTCGTGGTTTTCACTGTGGATCCTCTGCTGCTGCTCTGTCTATGCTTTTTCTCTTTAGAGGCACTGTTCAGAGGAAAAAGGAATACGTCTGTGACGAGTTTGTGATGTATCTATCTTATACCTAAAGACATTTGATCTCTCTCCCAAGGTCATGCTATCATGCTCTTATCCAATTGATCCACCTCACACACACACACACACACACACACACACACACACACACACAGAGAGAGAGAGAGAGAGAGAGAAAGAGAGAGAGAGAGACTGAATGAGATTCCCATGTAAACTATTAATAAAAGAAAGAAATTGCTAAGACCTCTTCTAATTCTCATTGCCTCTACCTGCCCTTTAATGGATATGCATGACAAAAGTCCCAGCCTTTAGATAGGAACAAACTGCTTTCCTCCCATTCTATTTTATCTTGGATTAACTCATTGTCCTTTCTTTGACTCCCCTCTTCCCTCTTCTTGTAAACTCAGGATCAACAAATGGGATCTGCATAAGATCCCATTCAAGTTAACCTCTTTTAGTGCCTACCCAACAATTTGGTTTCTCTGAGTAGTTAATCTGAATGAGGAAATATCTACAAGGCCACTTGGGAAGACATGAGATTTTCCATTCTTTTTGAAAACTAATGAAAAGGCAATTATTGCCTCACACTATTCTGAGTATTCCACAAAGAACTGCTCTCCACTTCCTGAACAGAATCCGCAGCTACTGCCTTTTATCCTCAGCCACTCCCTCACTTCTTGGCTTGATGTTGTCTAACCAACACTGAGACAAACATATCTTTGGGTCTGGGGAAGTGAATGCATTTTTCAGTTGGCAACAGTTATCGTAGAAGCAGAGAACACTTGTTGAGAGTGTACTATGTACCAGGAATGGAAGGATATGCAGGTAGATGAGACAATCATGCTCTTTGCAAAGAGCTCCCTGTCTAGTAGGCAAGACCACCACGTAAACAAATTTGGTAATTTCAATTTGTGAGATTCTCAAATCCAAAGAAGCTCATGCTATGTATAGAGATAGAGGAGAAGAATCTGTAACTAGCTTTGGCAGTGGTGGATAGGGAAGACTTTCTGGAAGAATTAAGCTCTGAGCTAGATTTTGAAAGATGAGTAGGAATTGTGAGATGGATAATAGGGAAAGTGGAGGTGGGGTGGTAGGGAAGGGCATGGAAAAAAATGAGATTAGTAATAAAGATAAGGGTCACTTCATTATAAGTATTTGGGGAACATGACCAGATTTGCAGTTAGAAACATCATTTTGACTCTACCTAGATGATGGATTTGAATGCAAGTGCTGGGAACAATTATGTATCTATTTAAATTGGGGGTTGCCAAACTACTGCCAGGCAATTCAGGCCTAGAAACTGTCTGTTTTTGCAAATAAAGTTTTATTGGAACACAGACACACCCATTTGTTTATGTATTGTCTACAGCTGCTTTCATACAAGGGCAGAGTTGAATAGTTGCTACACAGACTGCAGCACAGAGCCCAAACTGTCTACCATCTGGCTATTGACAGTAAAAGTTTGCTGATTTAAGTAGTGCCAGAGTTAAGGTAATAGAGGATAATGGGTTGAACTAAAGCTGGAGTAGTGGGAATAGAAAGGAGTGGGTGGTACAAGAGCTCTTCAGGAGGAAGCGAGGATAGGATTCCATGAGTGATTGTACTGGAGGGAAGGGCAGAGACATGAGAGACAGAGGAATCTGGGAATATTCTGGGTCTCCATTTAGCACAGTTTTAGCAATGTGTCTTTCATAAAGATGCACAAGAAGCTGTCTTTTTCCCCAAGGAGCTGCAAATCCAGTAGAAGAGATAATATGTGTACATAAAAATCTTTAATACAAAAGTGAAAGAAATGAGGTCATGGAATTTCAGAAGAGAGAGATGATGTTTAGATGAAAATTTAGTGAAGGCTTAAAAGAAGAGTAACAGTTTGAATTTCGAAAATGAGGGAGGATTTGGACACGTGGATGAACAGGAGCAAGGGCCTCCTGGAGAAAGAGGATGCAGGAACACAGGTAAGGATCTGGACACCAGGTTAGGAAAAGACAGCAAAGCCAATTTGAGGAGTGTGGACTTTACTGGATAAGCAATGAAAATCTGAGGGTTTTAAGCAGGAGAATAATATCAGAGCTGCACTTTGTTTTTTCTGGCAATGAGATTAGTTATTGAATAGGGAAAGACCCAAAAAAGGAAAGGAAACTAACATTTGCCTTTCAAAGCTTAGCTTTGCTGACCTCTCAGTAAATATTTGTCCTTCCTTCATGTTCCCATCACACCCCAGGACTCCTAGAATTAGAGCATTTAATATGCTATGTTGTAGTTGTTTACTTGTCCATAGAACGTGAGAGGCCAGGTACTGCGACATTCTTAGAGAAAGTACGTGTGGTGGTTAAGACTTGTCTGGGCTTGACTTTGACTTGTCTTTACCCGCTCCATACCTTGATATCCTTATCTGAACATAATAATAACTGTAACTGCTTCTACAATTAATAATAATTGTAATGATTTCTTGTGATTATTAAATGAGTTAATATGTGAAAAGCACTAAGAACAGTGGCTGGCTAGTAGGGAAGGCTAATAAATGCTATTGATTATTAGTCCTAGTGCCCAGCTCAGTGTTTGGAAACTAATAAGGATCTTGTTCAATGAGCGAATGTAAGTGCCTACAATAAGCCAGATGCTTTGTATTGGTTGTTTGGGTTTATCCTCACCACACCCCTATGAGGAAGATATTATTTCTAATTTTAGGCAAGATGAAAGAGCTCTGATGGTAAATGACAGAGCCAGGATGCAGACAGACATACCAAGCCCAATTTAATAGGGAGCTGGTAGGAAAGAGAGAATTTAAAGAGATGAGGGTAATGGATGGACACAAGCCCTGGAGGAGGTGGGAGAGGAGTTGGGTCAAAAGCACAGGTGAAGGTCCTCGAGAGCTTTCCTGAGGCAACACAGAGGAGATGCTCTGGATGGTAAGGAGAGGAAGCAAAATCATTAGCTGAGAGTGGAGGTGGGTAGGGCTGGGAAGTCTGCTAAAGGGGGAATCAAAGAATATTCCACATTCTTGAGCTTAGGTGACTAGAGGAATGATGTTGCCATTTGTAGAGATAGAAATACACAGATCTGTTTTTTTTTGGGTATGAATTTGAGGGTTTAGTTTAGATATAAAGAGCTTGATGCTCACACAACATTGAGCAATGAGTTGAAAACGTGGCCCCAGAGCTTGAGTGAGGGGTAGGAACAGGAGAGAAACTTGTGGACGTCATCTGCCTGGAGGTGAGGGCTAAGTCATAAGCGTGGCATCTATGAGCATATTCACAGGGTCAGTCTCACAGGCTAGTTCTTGATTCAGCCTGGATCCCACACCCATCCCTGGTACATGTTCTGAAGCTGAATTGTGATACTGGGTGTCCTCATTGGCCGATAGAGACACAGCAAGTGACCAGTGTTCAAAGAGTCCTTTTTCAGGTTCTTCCTGCAGGAATGAGAAGCTGTGGCTGGGAGACAGATAAACTCTCTAACCAGGGGAAGAGGAGATGGGAGGGGCGAAGGTGGGCCTTAAAGTGTCAACTTCGTCTTAGCCTTTGGTGCTGGCAACAGAGCCCAACCTCTCCTGATGTAATCAGGCACAGAGCTTCAGAAATGAATTGAATCTGCTTAAAACTACTCTCCCTCCTCAATCCAATGCAAATGAACTTATTTGGCCAGAGAGGGTCATAAACACATCATAAAATCTGACCTTTCCAAGAGGGGATTATCTGTAAATAACTGTGGTTATCCCCCGGGGTACTAGGCATAAGCCTGGTGGAGGGGCTGAGAGGAGAGCGATTTCCTCCTCTCCCTGGGCATCACACTGAGAGGCAAATGGCAGAAGGGCTTTGCAGAGGCTCAAGTATAAGCCCCTACAGTCCTACACCCAGTTCCCTCTGGCATGGCTGCTGCTGCTTTGACGGGGCTCTCTCTGCTTTGCTGAGCAATGGAATGTGGCTACCGGGAAAAGAATATTAAGATTTCTGTTTCTAAATATGTCACTGGTGAAGCTCCTTTTAAAATATTAATTGTGGCAATGTTGGAAATGCATAAAAGAACTGACAATGATGCTTGTTCAGACCACAGAAGGTTTAATTTCAAAATGTGGTTTTGAATTTTTTTTATTTCTGCCTGTAAGCAATGGATTCATCAAAATCCTTTCTTCTGAATAAAAGAAGAGTCCTTAATGGTACCCATTCAGTGTCATTAATGTGGAGGAGGTGAGTGATATGAGAGGGGTCTATATTATTTATGATAAGCCTATTTGTGAGCCAAATGATTTCAACAAGGCCTTCCAGCTGATAGTGAGGATATAAAAGATACAGGGAAGAGGCAGTGGAAACCCACTGGAGTGGTTGCTAACAGATCCAGTCCCTTCGATTTCCAAGATAAGAAAGCATGTATCCTGTTTGTTTAAAATTTGGGTGCAGTGATCACCACATAGTTACTCAGTAACCAATGCCAATGAAACCTTTTGTTGTTTGCTACATTGGTAGTTCATTTCCTCTTAATAATTTCCATCTAGTAATCCTAAATATATCAAGAATCAGAATCCTGGGATCTTGTGGCTGGGAGTTTCGTAAACCTAATGGTGTGAGCGAGATTGTAATTTCATTGAGAGTAGGGACCATGTCCCATGGTTTTTTCCCTGTAATTGATTTCTAATCTCATAGCGTTTTTATTTTCAACTCCAATACTCATAGGCCCTGGGAAAGCTTTGGTGCCTATAAAGATATAAAGAATGTGGTGTAGAGCATTCATTCAACAGGAGGAATATCACACTCAACTGGGTGAAAATTAGTTTTTGTGGGTACCGGTGAAAATATCTTAGATATTAACAACCTAAACTCGCCAAGGCTCAGACCAATGTGACAAATTAGTATTTATTTCATGGGTGTGGGGGAAGCAGTTAGGGGAAAAAAAATGTCTAGAAAGGCTCTGTGGGGAAGGGAGATTTTCATCATTATTTTAAAAAGGTTGAGAAGCACTGGTGGCTGGAGAGGAAGGAGCCCTGTTTTCTGGAATCAAAAGCAGTTTTTTGGAGTCTCCACCCACTAACTACCAGCATAGTTCCTCATGTCCCTAAGCTTCAAGTCTTCATCTGTGAAATCGTGATCAGGTACAAGGAAGGGACCAACCTGCTCACTTCGCTAACATATACCCTCCACCTAACAGTGACTAGCATGAAATAAGCTCTTAATAAGAATTTATTGAATGAATGCTAAAGGAATGAATGATTCTCCCCCAAAAGGTTGTCTGATGATTAATTGATTGAGATGATGAGTGCAAAGCTCTTAACTTCGTACTGGGCACATTTTAGGTGCGTAGTCATTGCGAGTTGCCTTTCTTCATCCCCTCCTCCTGACTGCCCTGCACACACAGGTTTCACAGATGCAGACGTGAGAACTAGACAGGGCATAGAACTTTCCTGACGTCACAGAGCAAGTCTGCAATCCTGCTGAGAATTGAAGCTGCTTCTCTCAGCTCCAATTGAGCCTTATTTGATTAATTATTATTATAATTATTTTCCTAGAACATTCCATGAGTTCTCTATATTCTTGGAAAGACAGTTCTTGTACCACTGAAGTATAATCAAACCATGTCTAAATTGATTTCAGTGGGGCGCCATCTGGATGCACGAAGCACAAATTTACACGCCTGGAGCAATAACGTAAGTGCTTTGTCCTGCCAATAAGAGGGTCTTGAAAGGGCTTTGGGGAAGTATTGTGAGGGGCAAACTGACACATGGCACTCTCTCCAGTGTAACGTGCAGACAATTTGAGAGGAGGGCTGGTAGGTACAACACAAGGGTTTGGAAAAGCTAGGCATTCAGGTGGCAAGGAGCTGGGTAAATGAAGACGTACCATCCACACTCCAAGTGTTGAGTTTATAAACCCTGCATCGTACAGCAACATATTCTTCCAAGTATCATAAACTCACAACATTAGGGAAGGTAGAATCTGCTCTAAGAATTTTCGAGCCATCAACTTCAGCAACAATTCAAGTAGTAAGATGTGAGTGCTCCTTTACCCTCCTGAAGATCCTGCTTCCTTCTCATTCCATTTTAGTATTTAGTAGCACTTTATGCTTTTACATTTTTTAGTAAAGCAATTTGAAGGGGAGAGGCTACAACTTAGGTCCTTCACATACTCACCCTGTTTTGCTACATTGCATATAGAAGATCTTCAAAAATGCATGTTGAACCAATGAATGTATTTATGGTTAAAGGGAAAAGAGGGTAGGTCTAACACTGATCACGTTATGTTCTAGGCACTCTATGATGCACATTACAGGTGTTATTTCATTTAACCTTTACAACTAACTAATAAGTAATTTGCCCAATGTCACAAAATTATTAAGTGGCTGAGACTGGAGTCAACTAAGGTTATTTTGGACTCCAAGGACTATGCTCATTAAGAAAAAAGAAATCTTTCAGCAGCCATGAGAATGCCCCCTAAAAGACCTTCTACTACAGGGAGTGTAATAGACCAAAGAGCCCAGCAGCAGTGACCAAAGACCCAGCTGCTGTTGTCAGTTGTACTCTGACAACTATCTCCACTTTTACACAGAGGCCATGTTTCCCATCGGCTGCTCTCCAGCCAGTAGCTGCGGGCAGCAGGGATGATAATGCAGGCCGATTTGGCTTAAGGACAAAAATTCCTTAGACTGTATGGTTCCACCCAACCCACCATCCAGTCCATCTTTCTTCCACTGGGGTCACACTTGCATTGTGATCTGATAGTTCTTTCAGCCTCCTCCTACTTGCTTCCGGTTTTCACCTCATAGGCATTTGCCTTAATAAAGTGCTTGCACATTTAATACATTCTTGATGACTGCTTTTTAGAGGACCTGATTAACACAGTTCTAAATACTTTCTCCATCCCAAGCTACAGAGTTTCACAGCTTAAGTTAGTTTTCTTTTTTTTTGCTTTTAGTTTTACTGATCTTTGGTATTGTTTTCTTTGTTTCTGTTTCATTAATTTCTGCTCTGATTTTTATGATTTCTTTCCTTCTACTAACTTTGGATTTTGTTTGTTCTTCTTTCTCTAGTTCCTTTAGGTGTAAGGTTAGATTGTTTATTTGAGATTTTTCTTGTTTCTTGAGGTAGGATTGTATTGCTATAAACTTCCCTCTTAGAACTGCTTTTGCTGCATCCCATAGGTTTGGGATTGTCATGTTTTTGTTGTCATTCGTCTCTAGGTATTTTCTGATTTCCTGTTTGATTTCTTCAGTGATCTCTTGGTTATTTAGTAACGTATTTTTTAGCCTCCATGTGTTTGTGTTTTTTAAGTTTTTTTCCCTGTAATTGATTTCTAATCTCATAGCGTTGTGGTTGGAAAAGATGCTTGACATTATTTCAATTTTCTTAAATTTACCAAGGCTTGATTTGTGACCCAAGATGTGATCTAACCTGGAGAATGTTCTGTGTATACTTGAGAAGAAAGTGTAATCTGCTGTTTTTGGATGGAATGTCCTATAAATATCAATTAAATCTATCTGGTCTATTGTGTCATTTAAAGCTTTTGTTTCCATATTAATTTTCTGTCTGGATGATCTGTCCATTGGTGTAACTGAGGTGTTAAAGTTCCCCACTATTATTGTGTTACTGTCGATTTCCTCTTTTTTTTTTAATTATTAATTTTTTATTTATTTGGCAACCAATGAATTTGGAGTTTTTTCATGTGCTTCTTGATAATTTGTATTTCTTTTTTAAAATAACAGCTTTATTGAGATATAATTTGCATACAGTACAATTTAAAGTATATAATTCAATGATTTTAACTATCTTCGTATGGTTGCACAATCATCACCACAATCAATTTTAAAACATTTTCATCACTCCAAAAAGAAACCTCTGATTTCCTCTTTTACAGCTGTTAGCAGTTGCCTTATGTATTGAGGTGCTCCTATGTTGGGTGCATATGTATTTATAATAGTTATATCTTCTTCTTGGATTGATCCCTTGATCATTATGTAGTGTCCTTCCTTGTCTCTTGTAACATTCTTTATTTTAAAGTCTATTTTATCTGATGTGAGTATTGCTACTCCAGCTTTCTTTTGATTTCCATTTGCATGGAATATCTTTTTCCCTCCCCTCAATTTCAGTCTGTATGTGTCCCTAGGTCTGAAGTGTGTCCCTTGTAGACAGCATATATATGGGTCTTGTTTTTGTGTATCCATTCAGCAAGCCTGTGTCTTTTGGTTGGAGCATTTAATCCATTTACATTTTTTGGTAATTATTGATATGTATGTTCCTATTACCATTTTCTTAATTGTTTTGGGTTTGTTATTGTAGGTCCTTTTCTTCTCTTGTGTTTCCCACTTAGAGAAGTTCCTTTAGCATTTGTTGTAAAGCTGGTTTGGTGGTGCTGAATTCTCTTAGCTTTTGCTTGTCTGTAAAGGTTTTAATTTCTCTGTCAAATATGAATGAGATCCTTGCTGGTTACAGTAATCTTGGTTGTAGGTTCTTCCCTTTCATCACTTTAAATATATCATGCCACTCCCTTCTGGCTTGCAGAGTTTCTGCTGAGAAATTAGGTGTTAGCATTATGGGAGTTCCCTTGTATGTTACTTGTCATTTTTCCCTTGTTGCTTTTAATAATTTTTCCTTGTCTTTAATTTTTGTCAATTTGATTACTATGTGTCTCAGCGTGTTCCTCCTTGGGTTTATCCTGCCTGGGACTCTCTGCGCTTCCCGGGCTTGGGTGGCTATTTTCTTTCCCATGTTAGGGAAGTTTTTGACTCTAATCTCTTCAAATATTTTCTCGGGTCCTTTCTCTCTCTCTTCTCCTTCTGGGACTCCTATAATGCAAATGTTGATGTGTTTAATGTTGTCCCAGAGGTCTCTTAGGCTGTCTTCATTTCTTTTCATTCTTTTTTCTTTATTTTGTTCCATGGCAGTGAATTCCACCACTCTGTCTTCCAGGTCACTTATCCGTTCCTCTGCCTCAGTTATTCTGCTATTGATTCCTTCTAGTGTATTGTTCATTTCCGTTATTGTATTGTTCATCTGTTTGTTTGTTCTTTAATTCTTCTAGGTGTTTGTTCTTTAATTCTTCTAGGTCTTTGTTAAACATTTCTTGCATCTTCTTGATCTTTGCCTCCATTGTTTTTCCAAGGTCCTGGATCATCTTCACTATCATTGTTTTGAGTTCTTTTTCTGGAAGGTTGCCTATCTTCACTTCATTTAGTTGTTTTTCTGAGGTTTTATCTTGTTCCTCCTTCATCTGGTACATAGTCCTCTGCCTTTTCATTTTGTCTATCTTTCTGTGAATGTGGTTTTTGTTCCACAGGCTGCAGGACTGTAGTTCTTCCTGCTTCTGCTCCATAGCTTAAGTTAGTTTTCATCAGACATTTCCCCAATACACTCCTAATTTAGAAGAGAATCAACGTGTGATTTTCATCCCTGGTGGTTTGGGGCCTGCCACAAGTATGAGATTTATGGGAAGCTTATGCTTCA
Organism: Balaenoptera ricei; assembly: GCF_028023285.1. Classification (NCBI taxonomy): domain Eukaryota; kingdom Metazoa; phylum Chordata; class Mammalia; order Artiodactyla; family Balaenopteridae; genus Balaenoptera; species Balaenoptera ricei. The sequence continues at coordinate 76,393,474 of NC_082648.1, forward strand.
TTCTGTAATTACTTGTCCAGTGTCTGTCCTCACTATAAGATAAGAAGCCCTGTGAAGTCAGGGTCTGCAGCTGTCTTGTTAACTGCTATACCTATCGCCTAGAATAGTGACTGGTGCATAGCAGGTGCTCAATAAATAAAGTCTGAATAAATGGGAAAAACACCTATTTATTTTTATACTACATTATGTAATCATATTTGTTTGATTTTTTAAAAAGGAAAACTTATCCTTAGCCAAATTGAGGTTTAAATGACATTTTAAATATAATATTTAACCTTTACTCTTAGCACATTAGCACATATCCTGGGGGTAAAAAATATCCCTGTTTGAAAGTTATGAGTGAACTAATTTGCCCAAAGGTCAACATTAGGAAGAGAACCCAGAGCCTTCTAACTACTAGTTCAAGGTGATTTCCTTTCTAGGCACAATGTTCTTTTGTGTTTATACCTCGCTATTACATTCCAGTTTGAGAAGTTTTTCTCCCACTTTGCCATTGTAGGCATTCCTATTGTAATTAACTTTACCCAATTTGTTATTTTTCTTTGTATACATTCTGTTCCCTGCTAACTTTATTTAAGCTATGCCTATTCTGATTCTTACTTTTTAGTTTGGAGTATTTGGAAATTTGGGCAGGGAGGATTAGTGCAATCATTGACATCACTGGGCATTTTCTCATTTGTCTCTGAATCACTGAGCATAGATCTTTCACTCTGTCTTTGCTGAGGATGGAGTTTTGTTCTCATTAAATTGTGGAGAAATGCCTCTTTGTGGTGCAAGTGGGTCATGCTGAACAGTGGTGTTTAATTACCCTCCCTCTTCCACACAGACCCTAACACGTAGAGATGCTCAAAATGTTCTTGTCCTCTTTTAGCTGACGTGAGCTGGATAGTGCCAACTCTATCCTTCTAGTTCTGGCTAAAATTCTCCTCGGAGACATACCTGACTCCGTTCCTCTCATAACACTTATCCAATCTATCAACAACTCCTGTTGGTTCTATCTTGAAAATGTATCCAGAAACTGATCAGTTCTCACCACCTTCATGCTGCCTTCCTGGAACTAGACCCATCTCCAGCTTGCGTTATTGCAGTAGCCTCCCAGCTGGTTCCCCTACTTTCATCCAGGTCCCCTTATAGTCTGTTTTCAATACTTTCAGGATGGAAGGCAAGCGTACCACTCTGTTGCAATCCCCCACTGGCTTCCTAAAGAATCCAGAGCAAAAGCCTGAGTCCTTAGAGTAACCTCCAAGGTGCTACTTGACTCTCAGATCTCACTTTACTCTTCTCCAGCCACACTGGCTTCCTTTATATTTATAAAAAATGGCAGCCATGTCCAGCCTCAGGGACTTTTTTCACATACAGTTCTCTGCTTGAAAGGCTCTTTCCCCAGATATCTGCATGGCTCATTCCTTTACTTCCTTCAGGGTTCTGTTCAGATGTCGTTATCTCAGGGAAGGTTTCTTTGGCCACGCTATTTAAAATAGTAACCTCTCCTACTTGTGACACTCTTGATACCTTCCCTTTGTTTGTTTTCATAAGTGTAAGCCTTATAATCACCTGAAAAACCACATATTTTACCTATTTATTATTATTTTTAAATTACTGTCCTCTCACTATAATAAAAGATATATGAGGGCAGGAATTTTTTGATTGACCACTGCTGTATCCCCAGCACCTGGCATGCAGTAGTCATTCAGTAAATATTTGTTGAATGAAACAATGAATGTTCTGCCTCCTCATTTATCCTTCCATTCCCACCTCGAATATGAAACTGTTACCTGCTCTGTGAAGCCTTCCCAGTAATCATGACCAACTGCTTGTCCCTTCCTTTTAAATGGAGCACTTTGGATACACATTTTATAGCATTGATCTGTGCTATAAATGTGCATGGCATTATTTTTTGTCCTAAACTATGAGTAACTCAAAGGAAGGGATGGTAATTTATTAATCTCTGTGCCCCTAGCATTTAGAACAATACCTGGCACATAATAGTCATTCAAGAAATACTTGTTGGTTGAATAAATTAATGAATGGCTGGTCCAAGAGAAACACAGCTATCAGCAAACATGTTTACTATTTCAAAGTGGTAGCTGGTGCACAATTATCATCACTGTTAGTGATAACAGCAATGATGATACCAGAGTCTTCCTTGAGACTGAAATGGGACATCTGCAAAATTTTCTTGAAATAAAATTTCCTTGATTGGGTTTTAGTTTCTTGGCTTCCATCTCATTATGGCAGATGATTAGAGGGCTGAAAATCAGTTCCACTGTCTAAGACAGTTTCCCATTAAATTAGAGAGCATGTCCTGTGAGGCAAGACTAGGAACCTTGATAAAATAGTCAAGATAAATCAGCATTATCAAGATTGAGCAAACATAAAGGCATTAACCATATTCCTAAGATTACTCAGATCTCACAAGAAAGGCAATTAGGTTAGTATGATCAGATTATTCTAGCCAGATTTTTCTTTTATTTTGTTATTTTATTTTAAAGAGAGGCATTTCTCTGAAGAAACAAAGCTTTGGAGAACTTTTTCTGGTATTTTTCTATTCATAAAACAAATCTATAGGACTAGAAAACATATGCAGTGACATATATATTTAATGAGTGTTCTGAGTTGCTACTGCATAATAAAGGCCGGGGAGATGAAGCGTCATGTCACGAAGTGTTATGATACCACCAAGAACCTTAGAAGATTTAGTAGAGTTGCTACTGTCTATGTGGCAATGGAAATGTCACATGTTTATCTGCCAAAGGTCGGCAAATGGCTGGTGCAGTATTTTAGCAGAAGTGTTTTTTTTTTTTTTTTTTTCACAGTACTGTACTGTATTTATTGATACCTCAAGTTTACATCATCTGTTTTCAAGATGAATCATCTAGCTATCGGTACAGAAGTGAGCTTTTTAAGAGAGGGTAAAAAGTGCCATTTTGATTTTTGTGTTTCAACAGGATCACATATTTATTTGGCTTTTGCAACTCTGGTAGTTGCTAAATTTCCCCCAAGAGAAACCAAAATCTTTTCCTTTGCAAAAGACGATTCCTAAGATGGGGTGAGGAAACACCAAAGCCCAATCAGGAAAAGAATTCTGTATTTTTTAATGGTGCTCTACTTTTCCAATTTCTCTTTATTAAAAATTCAGCTTCTGTTGAGTACAGAAAGTAAAAACATGCCACCCCACTGATGTATGTAATGAAGTGGTCCTGAAAACAAAAGAATACACTGTGATCTGAAAATATTCCACCAAGTTATGAAAGCAAGTGAGTCCTTGACAAGGGAATCAGCTATAAATTCAAGAAAAAATGCTTTGCAGACTTCAGTGGAGGCATTAAATCTGTATTTTGCAAAGCACAATTTGTGGTGTGTGTGTATGTATGTGTGTTTATATATCTATATCTAGACTATATATAGATCTTTGTTTCTCATATTAAAAAAAAAAAAGCCAAAGCAATACAGTGACAGTAAAAATGCCACCACAGATGGTGTGTCCATTCATGTGGATAAGTGTCACTGAGAAGACTGAAGCACACCCTGTGCTCTGTGTCACCCCTGCTGAGTGCCCAGCCCTCGAGTGACTCTCTGCTGTTCCTGGTTGTACCTCCTGCATGTGACACTGCCTGTTCACCTCATGGTCTGCAGGCTTCATTTGCTCCAAAGATGCTCTTCTTTTTCTGCTTGCTGCATACCAGTTTGGACGGTACGGCTGTCGCTTCTCAGCAGTGATGTCCTATACCTTGGGTAGCTGCACGCCCTTGTCACAGTTCCTCGGCCCCTTCTGCTTGCCATTTGGCCACCCTTTGACACCGGGGCTAGTTAGTTCCCTGACTAATGAGAAGTATGGCACGTAGGGAGGCTAATGAAGTGGCTCAGTAAGTTGCATGTGAATTCTGAATGAAATTCTGGCACCACAGTCACAAGCTGCACTAAGGGCTGGCTTCTCTAGAGAAATAAAACAAGAGATTCTTTTAAAAGCTTCTCTTCTGATCTCTCAGCCTTCATGCCACTTCTCTATTCTCACCATTCCTATCTTTCTGCCTACTATTGCTAATCTTGCTAAAAACTCAGTCAAAAGAATATAATCCTCTGTTAAAAACAAGCAAAACAAGACAAAAAACTATCTATTATGATTGGACACAATCTAACCCCCTAAACCTGGCATTCAAGGCTCTGTACTAATGTGAATTATACAAATAGATCCAGCAGCTTTTAATCTCTGTGTCAATAAATGATGACAATGAGAACAACACTAATATGTGGTTTTATTGGGCCCTATTTATTATAAAGAGCATTCACTTTGATGGTAATAAGTTCATTATTCTCATCTATCACATGAGGAAACTAAGCTTTCAGATGCTTACAAACAGAGCACTTTGCCTGAACATTTCTGGGGAGCACCATTTTGACATTCGTTTGCAACATTTAAGGATTTTGAATAGCAACCCAGAGACCTGAATTATATTATACTAAGCCAAGTTTCTCTATTCTTTGTCCATTCTTGCTGAGTAGATCGGATACTCTCAATTGATTACTTGGGCTTGTCTCACTCCCATGGAAATGCAGACAGACTCCGGGATATTCTCTAAGGGATGTCCTCATGTAGACATCCGAAGAAGATCATATCTATTGCACATAGAGGTCCCTGGAGGCCGTGGCATGGCTCTTATGATTTGATGTTTATAGCCAAAAGTAATTGTTTCAATATAATCCCAACCAGGAAGTGGTATTATTATTTTTATCATTATCTTGCTAGAGCCATAAAAGGAGAAAGAGATGCTGTGGAAATGGATACAGATGCTGTTGTCACCTTTTCTTGAGAAGAAAACAAGCAGTGATACTATTCTTAAAACTACGGCATAATTCTGAGCCCATCCTATGCACTCCATAATTATCTGTGGAAGCATGGGAACATTTTCTCTATGTATTTAATGGTAACGAGCAGGTATCACTGCTGTCTGGAAAGCCATTATCATCTTACCCCAGCAACAATGTTCTCAGATTCAGAGGTTTGACACTTCCTGGATCCAGACCATGGTATAAGTTTGGGTATTCTCATTTTGTCAGTTTCCCTAAACTGCTCAGTGTCACATGAACAAAAGAGGATGAAATAACCTGGGGACAGCTGAACTGCTGCCTTCATGACTTCAGAATTTCTATCCCAACCAAGTGGCAAATGGAATCATGTTACTGGCCATAAAGAAGTTACTTTCATTGAGCATCTTCTACATGGCAGGCAGAGAGTAAACTTCTTACTTCTTTAGCTCTGATTCTCCCACAAACCCAAGTGGGTAGGAATGATTATCCCCAATCTACAGACAAGAATACCAAGGTCCAGGGAGGTTAGGTAAATTGTTCAAGTTTATAGAAATAGTAAGTGACAGAACTAGGATTCTAATCAGCTCTTCCTGACCACAGTGCCTGTGAGTTCTCTAACACATCACTCTGGTTCACTCTGTTTTGTAGTATGGGCACGAAGAGGTGGAGACGAATTGAGTGTCATGTGCTACACACACTTGATCTTCTTGACTTCTCTCAACAGCTCTAAGAGGTTAGTGTTACTATACCCATTTATAGATGAATAAACTGAGGCTTAGAAATCATGAATAAGTTGTATCCTAACTTTCTATACTAAGGTTTTTACTTGGTAATAGTTTCTAAATAGCTGTACATTTCCACAGCATCCTGTCTGTGTTTTCACAACTTGGTTTGTGTGCATACATGTGGATGTTTTTGATTCTTTGAATCCCACAGAAAGGCAATCTTCCCAGGGTGGGTAAAGAGTTTATGAAATAGGAGAAAATATGTAATTGGAGGGTAGTTGGCAGGGCCCCTTCTAAAGTATTCCTTGGGGGCTCAAAATTTGAATGTGCATTACTGAATATAAATCAAGTAGTCCTTTATTTTTTGCTTACTTATTTTTAATATGCCTTAGGTCTTCTGTATGAGGGAAAAAATAGAATGAGACAATAAATGCATGCTTCTTTGGAAATAGATTGTCAGCATCTAGGTTTGAGTAATGAATAAGCTGGTTCCTGAAAGATTGTTTTCCATAGAATGGAAGTCTACCCTCCTCAAATCGGTACTTGAAAAAGGGACCTTCTCATCTGAGAGGCTGGTTTGTACTGTTGTTGTCAAGCAGCTTTTTACAGATGCTTCCACCCAACAGGAACTTCACCCTGAGTCATTAAGTTAATAGCTTGTCACATTGTGATTTATCAGTGATATTGCTCCTCTGAGTGCAGAGCATATAAAAGCATGCTGTTGCATAGCGGCAATGATCATGGATAAGACGGACCCTTCAGAAACCAAGATTGTTAGTAAAATAATAACGCTTTCTCTTCTTTACATGCCATGATGCAGTCTCATGGATAGTGTGGCATAAACTATTCGAATACAGTTTAGCCTTTGTAAACAGCAAATGTGTTAGTGGAAATCCTGAGAGATTATTTGGGATGTTGGATTTTGCTTTATAGCATCTCACGGTCCTTATGCTCTGCATGAATTACTAGGTTGGGGGTTTAGTTTGGGGTTTAAAAAGATCAGGCCTTTTCTCTTTGCAGTGACACTGGATTATAGGCTGACCTCTGAATGTGCCTGAATAAAAAGCAACTCCAAATTTGGGAGGATGATTGGATTATGATAAAGCTTTCAGGATAACTCCAAGCACCTCTACAGCAGCCAAAGGATTTTCAGGGCCACACGGACACACAGTAACTGGCTCTAATTCTTTTCTCTCTGGCTTAAAGCCTCTGAAGAAACTTAATAATTAAAGAGGTACACCATCAGAGAGTTTTTAAGGACTTGCATGTAACTGCTTGTTTTGGCCCCATCTAAATACCTGACGGGTTCCAGACAGAATGAAAAGGAGCAATGATCTAAAACGATTTTAAGACTAGGGTGTATATAATAATATCCTGGTTGCTTGTTTGGAATGCAGGAATTAGACTACAGAGCTGTAGATGGATCCATTAGCACGTACTTGCTGGTCAAGATTGTGGCACACCCATCCCTTGAAAGAGACCCACCCATTTTTAAGCCACCCACAAATAGTTTTCTTGGTTTATTCAGGACTTCTGCCTACATGTACATGTTTTTCTCTTACAGACCACACAGCATGTCCTGTGGGTCAGGAGAAATATGGAGGATGTAACACACTTGCTTCCTACTGGAATGCGTGTCTTCTGTCCAGATTTCCTTCAGTTACTAAAGTCTGACCATTTCAATTTCTCAGATGTAGTAGAAAAGGTTTGCTTGAGATACAAGTCAGGTTTGTTATAACCACTTCCAAAGGATACCTTTAAGTCAGGTGGCATTTGAGTGTATAATAAATGCTTTAACATACATTTGCCAAATAGATTTATTATTGCCATACTGAGTAATTTTCCCTATTGTGTAGAGGGATACAATAGTCTGAATTAGCCCAGTTCTATTGAACAGGAGATTTTTTGGCCAACTCCCCTTATTTGGATTCCTTGCTTAAGTGTGCTAAGTAGCTTTCTAAGATGGTCCTCAATTATTCCCCAGTCCTGGTATGCATGTCCTTATGTAACCCCCCTCTTCTCTAGTGTGGGCTGGGCTTAATGACTGGCTTCTAACAAATAGAATATAGCAACAGTAATGGGATATCACTTCTGAGACTAGATTATAAAGCCTGTGACTTCCATCTAACTGCTGCTCTCTGGCTATCTCATTCACTCTGATGAAGCCAGCTGCCATGTTGTGAGCTGCCCCATGGAGGGGCCCGTGTGGCAAGGAGGTAAGGGTGGGCAGCTTCTGGCCAATAGCCAACTAGTCATAGAGGCCCTCAGTCAAACAACCTGCAAGGAAGCAATCCTGCCAACAACCACTGAATAAGCTTGGAGGTAGATCCAGCCCCAGTTGAACCTTGATATGACTGATACTTTGACTGTAGTCTTGTGAGAGACCCTGAGCAGGAGGACTTAGCCATATCCACATTTGTAACTCATAGAAACTGTGAGATAATAAATGTGTGTTGTTTTAAGCTGCTAATTTTGGGGTGATTTGGTATACAGCTACAAAAAACTAATATATGAGGCAAAGAACCAACCTTTCCTTCCCCTCTCTCTTCTTTTCTCCCCTCCTGCTACCTCTGCTTTTTCCAATGTTGATTAAGCATCTTCTATGTGCCAGGCACCATGGTAGGCGTTTTGAATGCAGTATTGGACACGAAAAATGTGATGGCTGCATTCACGGGGCTTATCTCTTGTTGAGGAGATAAACCCTGGACAAATGATCTAGTGAGTGACTTGATAATAAAAGTAGAGTACTTTGGAAACATGGCAGGGGGTCTTGAATTATTCTGGGAGAGATTGGTCATCAGTGAAGACTTCTTAAGCCATGAAATGTGAATGGGGTGATTTTAATTTGATTTCCCATGGAGTATGCTCACTGGAAGAGAATTCTCTTCCCAGAAGGCATCCAGCCACACAGACACACCTATATTTCCATAATGTGATAATACGGCATTTGAGAATAGAAATACAGTTGGCCCTCAGTATCCACAAGGAATTGGTTCCAGGATCCCCCGCAGATACCAAAATTTGCGTATGCTCAAGCTCCTTATATAAAAAGGCATAGTATTGCATATAAGCTACACACATTCTCCTGTATACTTTAAATCATCTCTAGATTACTTATAATGCATGATATAATGTAAATACTTGCCAATACAATGTAAATGCTATGTTAAAGTTTTGCTTTAGGGAACTTTCTGGAATTCTTTTTTTCTGAATATTTTTGATTTGTTGTTGGTTGAATCCATGGATGTGGAAGCCATGGATATGGAGGTCGACTGTACATGTATATATGAAAAATACATGGGCCATCTGCCGATGCTCAAAAGTTTTTCTTGGTTAAATAATTCTTGTTTGCGTGTCATCTGACCTATTTTTTAAATTAAATTTATTGCTTGAGGGCTGGTGCCCTTGCACTGCCCCCACCAACTCCAGGTAGTGTGTCTCTGCATTTTAGTAGGAAATTTCTATAACTATTTGTTAAATTACAAATAGCTAGGAATGTGAGAGTGTTGCTTGAGAGTGTTGCAAGAGCAGACATGGTTGTTGATTATTTCTATGCTTTTTTTTTTTAAAAGGAAAAAGAAATCCCCAAAGTTCAACTGATAGTGATTATGAAGGCCACTTCTATCAAAACACATAGTTGAATGACATGAGGATGGCAACTTGTATGTGTTTATTTTCATAGCGTCAAACTCAATGTACAATATCCTTATTGGCTCTCCAAACATTCCTAGGCCCTGGCACTCCACAAAAAGGTCAGTGTAAAAGGACACCAAAATTTAACTTAAATTTGGTAATCCTTAGAATTGTTATGATAAAAGGGCTTAGAGTAACGTAGATGGATGTGTCCAATGCCATAGGTGATAAATGACTGTGATGAAGGTGATAAAAAAATGAAAAAGATGGGAGTTTATTCAACTGGGGGACAAAGGGATGTTTTTTATAATGAGGGAAAAGGACAGAAATTAGTTGGTAATGTAGAAATCATTGCTGAAGACCAAGGCTGTGCGTGTTCAGAGTTGGATATAATAATAAAAGTTGCAATGCTTCCTCAAAGTGATCTGGGAGGCAAGCGTGGAGGAGACACTAGGGCTGGTTCTTACAGTCATCTCTGGGTTAAGCAAATAAAAAAACAAGATGGGATCCACAGTTTCAGATTAGGATGGTTTCCTTGGCAGACTTGTGGGCAGTGTTTCTGACAGTAGAGAAAAAGGGTGTGCAAGAGGAGAGGGAAAGTAGAATCAGGAAAGACAGAGATGCCAGTATAGGCAGACCTCTTCCCCATGTTTCTGCCTAGTAGCTGATAAGATCTCCTCTGAATGCTGGCAGGTTATTTTTCATAGAGAGGACTGAAATATGAATATAATTAGCCTATAACCATATGAGGACAATAGAAAGCAAGATGGTGTTTTTAGAATACCGAAAATTCTGAAGTTCCTTAATAAGCTTCTTAGTATAGTTCATTTTATTTGCTTCTGGAACCCAGGGAAGAACAAGCAACAGTTTATGATTATGGGATTATATATGATCCATACCGAATATATGATTTATATGAATCATAAAATGTACGACTTTCTATACTTAGCATGATTTAATTTAGTTGCTGCTTAATTCCTGAATTCTCTTAAGTTAAAAAACCCAAAAGTTATAATTAACTATTAATGTTAATGAATTTAAACCTTCCAGAAAGCATGAATCCAAAAGGAAATGTCCAACAGATGATATGAGCCAGATATTTTATATGGCCTTTCTTATTTTAGTTTCAAATAGTCTAAATATCAATGGAAAAAAAATCTCTAGAGTTTTTCTGTTTTATCCTTCTAGAGCACAATTTTCTGGCCTGATACTGAGTATGGTCTTCCAACAGGTACACAATTATCTCACACTGGCAGTATTTGGCATCTGCCAGATGAGCTGGGCAAAGAATCCTCTATAAAAGGCAAGGAGAATTCAACAGATGACGAAAGTACATAGTGAGATTTCTTTCTTTTTCTTTTTTTTAAAGTAAATTTATTTTTGGCTGTGTTGGGTCTTTGTTGCTGCTTATGGGCTTTCTTTAGCTGTGGCGAGAGGGGCCTACTCTTCGTTGAAGTGCATGGGCTTCTCATTGCGGTGGTTTCTCTTTCTTGCCGAGCATAGGCTCTAGGTGCGTGGGCTTCAGTAGGTGTGGTATGCAGGTTCAGCAGTTGTGGCTTGAGGGCTGTAGAGCGCAGGCTCAGTAGTTGTGGCGCACAGGCTTAGTTGCTCCACGGCATGTGGAATCTTCCTGGACCAGGGCTCGAACCCGTGTCCCCTGCATTGGCAGGCGGATTCTTAACCACTGCGCCACCAGGGAAGTCCCCATAGTGAGATTTCATAATGCAGCATGGTGGCATGGTTATTGCTTAATTGTGGTCAAGGTTATGGATGTATCTTTTCGTTGTAAATGACAGAGAACATGACTCAACAGCTAAGGTAACAAAGAATTACTGGCTTCTGGGACTGTAAAGGCACAAATATTGAATAGATAAGGCTGGATCTAGCAGTTCAACCACAGCTGGCTTCTCGCAATGCCAGATGGCTGTCAGTGCTTCTGGAGGTCATAAGTGTCCTTATTTATATCCATCAAGAAAAGTGTGTCAGTGGATGAGCAAGGGGTCTTTTTTTAGAGGTCTCCATCAAACATCTCCTTACATGTTATTGATCTGCACTGAGTCACAGTCTCATGTCTAATCAATCAGTATGGACATGGGAATAGGATCTCTTGATTGGCTGAAGCCATTCTAGGCCTATCCATGAAGCAAGGGAGGGATCAATTTCCTCTTGAAGTACACTGATTGAATGAGAGAGGATCTTACACTTGAACAAAACTCAGAGTACCATTGTCAAATGGAAAGAAAATGGATGTAGGGCATCAAACCCCAGCAAAATCCTCTGAAATGGGCAAAAAGCTCTTTCACATTGGGATGGGAAGGTGTCTACAGTTCCCTCAGTTTATTATATTAGATGCAACTAGAATGAAATGTATGGCCTTTCGCTATAGGCTAATAAAGGAAATGGCTGTTTCTCCTGTGGAAAAGCCAACAAGTTTAGTGTAGAAAGGGGGAGGCAGTATGAGGCCATTGGAATGGTATTTAGGAAGGCTCTGGTTCCCAAACAAATACAACCACAAGTTGGATATGTGACTCTGAGCCTTTTAACTCTTCTGGGCCTCTGATGTCAGGTAGCTTGTGACTTTAAACACTGTGCCTTCCTCTGAGATGAGTGGGTGTACACAGCATAGGTACGGATTATCTATTTACAAACCTCTGAATATGTAAGAACTTAGAATTTTTGTATCATTTTCTTAAGCTATGAATAACGCAATGGCTGGTAAAAGGAACCATAGGCTATTATTTCTTCCATGAATGATTGAGACAGGGCCATAATTAATCAACAGTCATACAAATGCCAAAAACTGGTAAAGTGGTTTAAATAGAAGGAAAGAAATCCTCCATACCAACCCACAGGTGACCTTCAACAGAGACAATGGGTTTTATGCCATAAATAAACATAATAAGTTAATGAACAGGAAGTGGCTCATTGTTTTAAAAAAAAAAAAAAAAGATCATCTGATTATCTCTTGCTGATTATATAAATGCCAGAGAGCAATTTTAAGTTTTCTAAAGATAACTAACATAATTTACAAATGCCTTTATACAGAGTAGCAAAGGAGGAGTGTGCATGTTAAAAAAGTATGCTGACCTTGCCAAAAGACCTTTATAAATTAAGGTGTGAAAGAGAACACAGATTCTGTTATACCAATCTGTCACTGACCAACACTTTAAGCAAGAGTTGGTAGCTAATTCTTGATTTCTGAATAAAAAGATAAAGAATCCTTTTAGAGGAAACAGATGCAATTAAAACAGACAAATCTCATCAGAGTATTACAACCAGTCTTGGGTTTTTCACCAGGAGTTCAGACTCTGGAATTAGGGATTCTGAGATCAGATCCCAGTTCCAGGACCTGCGGCTTTGGCAAGTCACTGAATGTCTCTAAGCCATGGTTTACACATCTATAAAATAGGGAGTGAACAGTACCTACTTGAGAGACTTGTTGTGGGTATTAAATGAGGGAATGGACATACAGCCCTGAGGATAATGCCTGCACATAATAAATGCTCAAAACCTGTCATCTCTTAGAGAAGAAGTATATTCTCCTTCCTAGCTTCTGTGTAAGAAATTGCATGAATGTCATACTTCAGAGATCAATGTCATAGGTTAACCAGTTTTTCATGACTCATCCCCACCCACTCAATGAACAGAAACTCATATTACCCCAGGCCTATTCGGCCTGGTTTGGTTCACCATGATTCTGCATTGTCCAGCACAGTGCCTGACCTAGTAGCAGGCATGCAATGAATATACATTAGTGCTGTAGCCTGGGTAAGCAGGTAGCTGCTCTGGCCTGCTGGGCGGTGCTGATGAGGGAGCTGGTCCCACTCTGGCCAAGGCGGGGAATGTGTTGTTTTAACTTGTTGCACATTTTCCCTTTCACTGTCCAGAGCACTGATCAGGCCTGCCTGTTCCCCTCAGTCTTCTTGCCTAAGCCAACCCCACCCACCTAACTCCCTTATCCATTAACACGCACTCTTACTGCTTTCAACATGATGTTTCAATATGGTCTCAGCATATCTGAAAACAAGTGTCCTTCTTCAACCATTGCTAGAAAATATTTTTATGACTATAGAAAAGATTTCCTGATCTTTCATTTCTTTCTCACCTTTCAAACCAGAGATCTTTACTTGCAAGTGACAATATTGGACAACTATATTCTTTTGCCAGTTTCTGCAGTAAAGGAAAAAAGCTGACATTTCTGAGTACCAAAAACGAAGCAGCATTGTGCTAAGTGCTTTTACATAAATTACATAATTTAGTAACCTAATAACCTGAGATGTAGCAAGTGTTAATATTTTTATTTTATAATCCAGGAAACTGTGGCTCAGAGAGCCTAAATAAATGGTTCACAGACTAGCAAGAGCCAAAACTGGGATTTAAATAGAATTTAAAAGTCATGCTATTTCTATTTGATTCCCTGCCTCCTCTATATTACATGCTTTTGATAATTTTCATCACATAGTCTAGTCATCTTAAAGCACAGGTCAAATGTTGCGTATTCTTTTATGCCCAACATTGACTTTGTTAAAAATGTTTCTCTTTTTTTTTTTTTTTTTTTTTAAATTCTATTTATTTATTTATTTATTTTGGCTGTGTTGGGTCTTCGTTTCTGTGCGAGGGCTTTCTCTAGTTGCGGTGAGCGGGGGCCACTCTTCATCACGGTGCGCGGGCCTTTTCATTATCGCGGCCTCTCTTGTTGCGGAGCACAGGCTCCAGACGCGCAGGCTCAGTAATTGTGGCTCACGGGCCTAGTTGCTCCGCGGCACGTGGGATCTTCCCAGACCAGGGCTCGAACCCGTTTCCCCTGCATTGGCAGGCAGATTCTCAACCACTGCGCCACCAGGGAAGCCCTGTTTCTCTTTTTTTTTGAGTGAAGATTTAAACAGTATTCTAGAAGTAAAATGAATCACACAAGTCCTTAGAGAGAAATTGTAGCACAGAATGTAAGAGCATAGAATTTGGAATCAGGTAGACATGATTCCTGGGAAACATAATTAATCATCTTTCTGAGCCTCAGTTTCTTCATCTGTAAAATGGGGATTTTAATACCTAACACAGAGGGGTTTTGAAATGAAGTGAGGTAATATCTATAAAGCACTTAGCACCAGACCTTAAACAGTATGCTCCCTTCAAGACCAATGGTTCTTTCCAAGAGGTACCCAACTAGGTTGAGAATTCTCTGAACCCACATGATCCTCATGTCTCAACTCTGAGAAATAAGAAAATAGGTACGGTAAGGTGTGAAAAGAGGAGAAAAAGTACTCATTTCCAAAAGGGTGGGTTTTGGTACCTAAGTTTTTCAGTAGCTTCTGGATTGCAGCTGCCTTCAAAAACTTGGACTTTGCAGTTGTGAATACACAAAGAATTAATACAAAGTGGAAACAAATGTCCGTAAACATTCTAGCAACCTATGAGGCCAACTAGTTTTTCCCGGTTCCAGTTTTCTTCATCTGCCAGGTTACCTACTACTGAATATGAGCTATAAACTAGCTTACCTACTTTAGTAAAAGATGTTTTGTATGTTTGACCTTTAAAATCACAAATGTCAGTAGAAAAATTTTTCCCCTTCCATAATAAACAGCAAAATGCTTCTATACCTCCAATTAAGAATACTGGGAATTGTTTTTGAACAAAGATAAATCAAGCAATCTCCTTTATTTAACAATTGTTTAGAGCAAGATAAGAAAGAGAGCATGCACATTTTTGTTTTTTAACAGTCTGTCCAGTTGTCACATGGATTTCTTTCTCTTAGCCACTTATAGGTCACAAAGTTGGAGGCAAAGTGAGAGTTTAGGCAACCAACAAAGAAGTTTTTACCACAAAGAAGAATATACTTTCTTTTATCTGTCTAACTCTGGAAAATGATGAAACTCTTAGCAGGTGGTACTCACAGACCCAATATGTGTAGTTCAGGCTTTAAGAAGCTTAAACTTCCTGCACAAATGAAACTGATTCCCTGGAATGTACCTCCCTTCTCAGCCACACATCCTGGCTTGGGAAACTCCTACTCAGCTTTCAAAACAGCTCTGAAGTATCACCTCCTCTTTGGCTCTTCCCTGGAGGGTAATTGCTTGGTAGGTCCACAGCACCAGGAGTGTGCCTCTAATACAGCTCTTCTCACTCCCTGCCAGTGGTTTGTTTAGGTGAGTGTCACTGCCACTGGATGTGGGTACTTTGAAGGCAGGCATTCTATTCAGTCCTTTGTTCCCAGCCAACATCCCAAGGATTGGGATATAGTTGTTTACTACACTTCACTGAATGAACAACTGGAATATTGACCGACTTTTTCATCTACTGTTTTAGCTTTTATTTCTTTGTTTTAGTTATTGGTTATTTCAATTATTTGCTCATGATTCTGCTATTTGAGCAGGGCTTTGTGGGGCAGCTCTTTCTGTTTCATGTAATTTGGCTGGGATGGCTCTGCTGGGGCTGGAAGATCCCAGGTGGCTTTAGCTGAAGCAGAGGAAAAGGCTGAGATCTAGATGGTCCTCTTTCCCTTACATCCTCCAGGGCCTCTCTCCATGAGGCCTCTTTCTAGTGGGACAATTGACTTCTTACTTGGTAGCTCAGGATTCAAGAGGGCGAAAGTGGAAGCTGTCAGGCTTCTTAAGGCCAGAACTCTCACTTTTATCCCATTCTACTGTTCAGACAAGTCGCAAGCCACCTCAGATTCAAAGAGAGGGGGAAATCAATTGAAGGAATGGAAGGAATTGTTGCTAGCCAACTTTGCAGACAATCTACCACGTTCTACGCTTGACACCTCAGATCTAAGAGCTCTGCTGAGGACTGGAAACTACTCTCTTGTCGTAAATTATTTCCCTGTTATATACCGAGTTTTTGTGGAAGATTTTAGACATACTATTTTGCATTAGATTTTTACATTTTTTTGTGGGGGGTGAGTGTGGGTGGGTGTAATTGTGGTTATTTGACTTTTCTCTGAAAATCTTCTATGACAAGATTTCTGGGTTAAGCTTGTTTCTGAAAAGAGGAAATAATAACTGCCTTAATTTTATGACTATTCTCTTACATGTGTATCTTCGGACTTTGGGGGGTAGTCAAATTGAGAGAAGTCATATGAAATAAAGTATCCTTTAAATTGAGGTCCAAAGAGAAGGTTCTCTTTAATAATAGATAACGGGGAGTATCTATAATACTAATTATAGGTATGGCATTATATTCACCTATATTTCATTTTTGCCATTATGTACAACAATCTCCCCTCCATCCAAAGTAGTTACAATAACCTTTTCTTTTAAAGAAAATCTGTTTTGTAGTTTTCTCTTCTTCTTCTTCTTCTTTTTTTTTTAAACAAAATGAAAGTTACATAAAATTAAGATGAAAGATAGAAAACAATTGCACACTTACTCAAGTGCCTACTTAAGCTGTTTGCTCTCCAGAGCCTTTTAAAAATATGATTTTTTTTTAAAGTAGAAGAAGTACAGGATACATATAATATTGGAGTTGGGAGAGAGAGGCCCCTATTATCATCTTGCCCAACACCTCCATTCTGTAGATGAGAGTGACTCTGGAAGTTACATAATGCAATATATGAAAAGTCAAGAAAAACTATTACTTAGAGAAATGTGTTAAGAATGAAAAGTCACAGAAATTCATTTTTGAAATGTTATTTAACTTTGTATATAACCAGAACTCTGGAGAAAAACGGGAAGAGATATATATGAAGGCAATTAAAATACTCATTGTTCAGTAAATACCTTTAGCAAGAGAGACTTAAAATTCTAGTTCTCTTTACCCTTGAATTATAGCTAGATAAGGATTCACTGTTTTAATTACAAATCCTAATTTGGACATGTTCATACTTTGTAAAAGTTAGTCCATGTTTGGAACCCAGAATGTCATGTATTGTCTTCAAATATACTGTTCACATACAGAACAGAACATGTATGCATGTGTAACTGGCCAGTCATTAGCTTCATACAGAACTTATTCTTTCATTCATTCATGAGACAAATACTTATTGAGATCCACTGATGTACCAGGTAACATTCTAGTCACTGGGGACACAGTAATGAACAAAACAGACAATCCCTTTGCTTATAATGAGAGTTTACAATCTAATGGGAGACAGTATTTTCTTACTTTGGAATGAAGCCTAAGCGAATGCTAAACATTCACTGACGTCGACATCTCTGAGTGTAGGGAAATGGGAAAATACTTCTCAGCCACTCTGAATTTGTCTTATCCTTTCCTCATCAAACTGTAACACTTCCCACTTACTAGCGCATTTTTTCCCCCCAACAATAATAATACAAAAATAATGATACTAATAATACAAAAAGTTTGTTGGATTAATTCAAAATGTTGTTATTATCATCAATATTTATCATTATTCCAGCAGAATTAATCTGAATATTAGCATGGTATAGAGAACTGTAATGTAATACCAGAAAGAACTTGCAAATTCATGATGGGCATCTCTGACCCCCTTTTTAAAATGTGTTCATCCTTCAGGGTTCCTTCAGTAGCTTACTTCTATTTTAGCAAAACGTTCATTCATTTAATTGTTGTCTGTATATTTGCATTCATCATTAGACAGTGGTCTCCTTGAAAGTAGGACTATACCCTATTCATTCCTTTATATCTATAGCATCAACCTGATTCATTCAGCAAGTGTTTATGCAATCAGTACCTTATTTAAGACTTGATTCGATCCAGGATCATTGGACCTTGCAAACGCCTTGTGAGGCAGGTAGTACAGGTGTTATTTGCATTTTATAGGGAAGAACCTGAAATCTCTGGAGGTTATTTATTTTATGCTCAAAGCCACAGTGCTTATGAAGACTGGACAAATAATTTGAATTTACATCCTATGACTCCAAGTCCAGTGCTCTTTCTCTGAAACCTCAGCCCCTCCTTGCATTTATCTATCTATCTCATTGTCAGGGGCATGTCCTCATCACCACTCTCTGTATTCCTGTTTTGTTTTGTTTTGTTTATATCTCTTCTACTTGCTTAACCTTGAATTGAACCTTTAACTTTTACGCTGATTTAGTAGCCATAGGGGAAGGGAGGCTAGAATAAATAAACTGTTCTATTATTCTTTAAAAGATTAGTCACCACTTTTTCTTTGGCTCCCATACCTTTGATAAGTCTTAAGCAACAGAGTCACCTAAAAGAGTTCTAAGGCTAAGAGTATCTTATTCTGACTTGAGCTTTGTAGTATTTTTCATTATATAAAGATTGAGAAAATTTGAGTGAGGGGATGATACACTTAGAAGACCACAAGGCTGGCAACATGGAGGAAGAGAAAAATAGTTATAGAGAGATTAATTAGGGGACAATTATAAGAGAGTAACAAACACACACACAAGTTCTGACATGCTAGATTGCCTTACATTAAAAAGTGAAGAGGAAAAGATAATCCAGATGGAAGGAGACTGAGAAAAAACAGTGCAGGGTGAGATAATGAGATCTTTAGTTTTCACATACTAAGATCAAAGTGTGGTCCTTAGACCATCTGAGCTTTTGGTTATCAAACCGTAGTGGTACCCAAATATCTGACTTACTGATTCAGACTCTTGAAGTTAAGGCCCAAGAATCTGCACCGCAATAGCATCTTTAGGTAATTCTTACACACACACTAAAGTGTGAGAACCAATAGACAAAAGCAATGTTTTTTGAAGTATTGTGTGCATATAAACCACCTAGGGTCTCGTTAATATACAGATTCTGATTCAATAGGTCTGAAGTGGGTTTTTAAACAAGAGTGTGTGTTTTTAAACAAGCTCCCAGGTGATGCCAATGCTGCTGGTGTGCCAATGCACACTCTGAGTAGCAAGTTATTAGATACTGGGGTAGCTGCAGTGACATGTGTGCTGTGGAAGATTAGATGGAAAAAGTAGATTTTAAGAAGCTTCACTGTGATTTATGACAGAATTCTTCTTTGGCAACTCATCAGGAAAATTTGCTAGAGATTTCAAATTACTCTGCAGTGTTTTTGTGGGTGGGACTCTCATGTGGACTGGCCAAGAGGCAGCTTGGCTCTATGCAATTTCAGTTGTAAAATTCTGGATGGGAGACCAAAGGACTCCATGTATTTCTGATGGAGGCTCCTGCCCTGCCTTTTCTAGTTTCAAATAGTTGGAAAAAAATGTAAATGGATTCTTTGTGTAGCATATCACTCAGGCTAGTTTATTATTGCTCATCTGTTTTATTCCTGCCAATTAAGAGCAACAGCTGTCTTGCAGGGATGGTGGTCGTTAGGAAGTGACACAGCTGTGGGATTTAGATGAGATAACAGTTGTACAGCCAAGACAAGGCATCATTGGAATGCAAAATGCCATAAGCCTGATTTATAGCACATATCCAAGGGGGAAAAACTTAAACCAAAATCAACTAAAATAACAACTCACCCAATAGGCAAAACAAAACAAAATATCAACTCAGAGATGTTTAGCCCCAAAGTCAAGTTTTCTCAGACTATTTTAAAAACAAGATTTGGACTAAAAATTGACCTAGAGAGATTCCAATTACCTCAGTTGCCTACAGTGCCCAGAGTTATGAATTTGTGTCTGAGATTTAAATATTTATGCAAAATTCATCCTCTTGTTGCTCAATACAATTTGACATTTCCACATCCCTAGGCCTTAGTGTGTGACAAAGAGGGTGGACTTGCTGAACACAAAAACGATGATCAGTGACTAATATTTAGAAAGTGGTATTATCAAAGTAAAAATATCACTTCACCAACGTAGTGACTCACAACCCAGTGGACTATAGATAAATAATTATTTTCTTCTTTTTAAAAGTTAGGGGACTTCCCTGGTGGCACAGTGGTTAAGAATCTGCCTGCCAATGCAGGGGACACGGGTTCGAGCCCTGGTCCGGGAAGATCCCACATGCTGCGGAGCAACTAAGCCTGTGCGCTGCAACTACTGAGCCTGCGCTCTAGAGCCCGTGAGCCACAACTACTGTGCCCATGTGCCACAACTACTGAAGCTTGCGCACCTACAGCCCATGCTCTGCACCAAGAGAAGCCACCACAATGAGAAGCCCGCACACCACAACGAAGAGTAGCCCCCACTCACTGCAACTAGAGAAAGCCCGCGCAGCAACAAAGACCCAATGCAGCCAAAAATAAATAAATAAATAAATTTATTAAAAAAAAAAGTGAGAATAGAACCATCATTATAATTGCATATTTCAAAAGAAATGTAGTATGAATAATACAATTAGTTATTACAATTAAACTCTGCTACCTAATGTTCCTTACATACATCCCAAGGTTTTTCAGACATCCACATCTTTGTCTTCCTCTTGGAACGCATCCTTTTTCTCAACCCTGAACACCAAAATCTTACTCATCTTTCAGAAACCATATCATATACAAGTCCTCTGTAAAGTCTTCTGGGATCCTCTCAACTGAAATTAATATATTCCTACCTTGAATTTCCATCACCATTTAGCTGTCCATGTCTTATGTCACCTATACCTTTCTCCTTGGAATTACAGTTACCTAAGCATTAGCTTTATCATCTTTAATCTTTAAGTCCTTTGAAGCCAAGATTTGTGTCTGATTCACGTTGGGAGCTATATTGCTCTACTGAATAAGTGCTGAATTAAAAAAGAAATGTTGGTTGAACAAGCTCCCTTCAAGGTTCTGGGAAGGGAGCACACTTATTAATTCAGCTTTGGTCAAGGAAGAGGGACTAGAATTTGAGAGATGCACAAGGGAAGGGACAGAGGATGGGAAAGCTTGCCCAGTCAGGAAGATCAGATAAATTAACCCAGACAATGAATGGGCTGGCTGTTGTAACCTGGTCACATGCTTGGATTGAATGTTAAGGTTATTACTTCAGAGTTGCTTAAGTTTCTTGAGGGAGGGCATCAGGAGAAAGATTTCCACAAAATACTGGGTTTATATACGGAGGCACAGTATTTGTATTGTTACTGTTCCTGTGCCACTGCATAGTACCATATTCCTAGTGTTCAATTTTGCCAGGTTTGTTTGTGCTGAACCTGAAATATTCCAGCACAGATCCTTAGCAGGAACAGAAGTCATCTAGCTAGAACTGATTTGTTGCCATTCATCACACTTAACACAGGGATAGTAATTATAATATATAATATGCTAAGGGACATGAGGAATTGGTATGTGATTTCAGAGAAAAAAAGAGTACTTTCTTGGCTGTGATGGTCGAAGAGGGCTTCATTCATTCATTCATTCAATTAGTAGATAGTACTTGAGTGCCTGTTTTTCAAGTCCTTGTCCTTATGGAGTTTATGGTCTGGTTGGAGAGATATATTGTCAATACAATCACACAAACAACTGTAAAATCACATCTATGATAATAGTTAATGAGATATTTGGTGTATAGTGTTTGACATATTACCTTGGACCTATTAAGCAAATGTTTAATAAACACTAGCTATTCTAGTGATTAGTTCTTAATCTAAAAGAAATGGTGTCATAAAAGGTGTTTGAGCAAGGAAATGAAAATGATCAGAGATATGTTTTCTGTGTAATTTAGGGTTGTCAGAGAACTTTAAGTGGAAAGCAACTAGAATTGGGGACTCTTGTCCTCTTTCAAATTTATATTACACGTGTCATGAAATAGGGCATCTGTAGAGGGAAGAGAGAGGTGGAAACATACTAGAAAGGTATGGAGAATTGACATAGAATAACTAATTTGAAAGACAGCAGGTGGATGCAGAGATTTGGATCATGGGTGACCACAAAGGTGGGGGTGATATTGAAAGAACTTGGGGGACATAGTATTAGGAACAGGCTCATGAGGGGGATAATGAATTACAATTGGACTCATGCTGAGATTCACGGATGGAGGATTTCAGAGAGTGGGTAGGGCTAGAGATTTAGATTTGGGAGTCACTTGCATGGACTTATTGTTAAAACTGCTGGGATATACAAAATTATTTTTGAAGGATCACAGAAGAATAAGGAAATTTAGGAACCCCCTAAATTTGGGGGGTTGAGAGGAAAAAAATTCTGAGAAAGAGAAGGGAGGCCAGAAAGACAGAAGAACCATGATTGTGCAGGGTTAATGCAGCTGTGGAGGGTGGGGATTCTAGACGACAGGAGCTTCAAATTCTTGGGAAAGCTTGAAGTAAATGGCAGCTGAAAAGGGCTGCTGGGTTTGGCCATAGGAGATCACTGATGATCATCCAAGGACAAATTTAGAAAAGCTGTATGGGGTGGCCAGATTATTTGAGGAACACTCAGCAACTGAAAGCTGTGAGCACAGACTGCTTTGAAGAGAAGTTGGGTGGCAAAATTAAAGAGCAAGGTAATAAAATCATTTAGGCTGAGGGAGTAGCAAAGGTGAAGAAAATTTTCTTAGACCTGAGCCAGGATCTATATTTGAAATATGCAGGTATTTTCCATCCTATGGTCTATATTTGGCTAGATCAAACAATCTGGGTGAGCTAATGAGATGAAACTGGAGCAGATGCATTCTAATCTGCACCGAACCTGGCGCTATTCTGATTTGTTACAGAAAAATGATGTAATTCCATTTCTAAATTATTGAAACTGGCTATGGAATGGCAGACTAGACCTCCATTCTACCTGCTAGAGATAGTACACGTTGGTCAGACAGATAATGTTCATGCTAGGCTCTTGGTAGTGGTAATGAACAGGATAATAAACAATTTTAATGTTACACTGGTTTACCAGAGTGTCAGTCTGATCATACCACTATGAATGGAACCACAGCTACATGCATTTCTAATTTTGATTTAATGACATGAGAATTACTGAGTCCCATTTCTGGTTAGAGCTGGAGGCAATATTCTATAAGGCTGGTAGAGTGTGTATTACATATGAGTGCATGTATATGTGTGTGTGTATAGGTATATATATATACACATATAATAACTATAAGTTATTGAATGCTACTAGATTGAAGGAATGATGAATGATGGATGAGAAATACTAACTATAATCATCATTCCTACCCTACAAGATAGAGAATATTATCCTGCTTTTAAAAATGAAGAAACTGGAATTTTAAAAGTTGTCCAAGGTCACACAGCTAGTAGAGAATTGCAGTTAGAATATATGAACCCAGCTCTTCCTTTCAAACTCTTTCTCCTTTTTGGATGTATAAACAGGGGAGAAACATAGGGATGAGGCATATTTTATAAGGGATAGGAGGAAACTATTATTGGAACTTATGTCTTGAATTGCATTGAATTCATGAAGTGACCTAGTTTTTCTTCATCTTTTATGGAACTTGTTGTAGAAATTTGGAGTCACAGGAGACCTTAGGGAACCTCATTTTTGGAAACTGAGGCTAGAGATTTTCTTAGCATCATCCAGACTCTTCATGGCTGAGCCAGGACCACAACCAGACCTTCTGCCTCCAAGTCCTCAGTCTACTCATCTAGGTCTTAAAATATATGAAGAAAGGTGAATTTATGGATTTCTCAGTGACTTGCTTCTATCATTTAAAGGCTTTTCAGTATTCTGGGCAGACTCTCCTTGTAAACCTTGGGTGCCTTGAACTCATGTGGATATTGTTATGTTAAAAACTTTTCTCAGTAGAGTTCTGTCTATTATGTTTTGACTGATATTTAATTTTTCTTTTACAAGTTGAATGATATAAGGGCTCTAAGGTGTATGGTGTAAAAGTTGTTAAAATAAGGAATAATGGCATGTCAAAGCGATTTATATTGACAATTTAATTGGAAATGGTGCCATTAGCATAAAACATTCCACTTGGTATGGGTTTTACATTCCTATTAAATAAGAAAGAGTGAACTTCTACACATTATTATCAGCATTATACAAATGATGATTGATACTGCAACTTTTTATGCTGTGATATTCCATTAAAGTAGCATGAGTGTGATGATCCTTAAGGTCGTTTATGTTTATACAGAATAAAGCTTCAAAGCTTCTTAAAGTTTTGGCTTCTTTGAAAAAATGGCATTGGTCTATTATATAAGGCACAATTGCTCCTTTCATTGTGGCTAAACTTTAGAAATAGTTGCTACAGAGATAAAATACCACCTGGGATATTTCTCCCTTAAAGCAGGACAGTAATTGTAACAGGCTTGGTGCTTTGTGGGTTTATTTTAAACATTCCTAAAAAAGTAGAGTTTGTAATTTTCCTTCAGATTACAAGCTGACATTTTGAAAAAAAAAAAAAAAGAGTAGCAGGGAATGCAGCACTTCTGTGTGGTGGCAGCTGATAATTACCATAGTGTGAGTGGGGCTACATATAACCCAGGAGTTTTAAGAAGCATGGCTGATCACAGTGCTTTAAGAGTAACTCAATTCGGGAATTTTGCTTTGTTAGGCAAATTGAACTGTCTTGCTTCATGGATCTCATCTCACTTTCTTCTTTTGCTTTCCAACCAAGAACTACCTTTCTGTCTTCAATTCCAAGGTTGTTGCCAGGAAGAGCTACATGCAAAACTCAAAATGAATTGTAGAAACTTTTCTAAAGGGAACAGTACGAAAACAGTTCTCACCACATGTAATGGCTCTGGAAAGGTCCACTGGGCAGTAGCATTTTGCATCATTTAAGATGTTTACACTTTTTTTTTCAGAGAAAGTAAAGAAATTGTTTTATTGCTAATGTCAAAATAAGGAAATGTCACACGGGCTGGGCTTTGATATGTGCCCACCTGGGGAATTTACAGGGAATTGTTAATCCAACTGTATGAGAAGAAATGAGAGAAGGATGGCTCCCCGTGAAAGGAAAATGGAAAGACTTCAAACATATAATTTCAACTGCAGTTATTAGACATGCACAATTTACTTTTAAAATTAATTATGCAGTATAGTTGCCCAAATTGGGTTGCTGACACAAAAACAAATGTGTGTATGGTGTGTGTGTGTGTGTGTGTGTGTGCATGTTAGAGAGAGAGAGAGAGAGAGAGAGAGAGAGTGAGAGTGAGACAGAAACAGAGACAGACAGAGACAGAGATACAGAGAGACAGAATAGTACATGACCAGGACATTTCTGAGTATCTGTGACCCAAAAGTCAGTTGAAGGTTCAAGTTCCCAAGAATGCAGATTGTAGTAACTGCTATTGTAACGAAATACTATTACTCAAGAGTCATATTCTATATGATACGAGTTATTTGTTATAAGTAAATACCCATTTCCAAGCGTTTAACCCAGGAAACACCCCAAATGTCTCCCTCTGAAAATGCTGAAAGTATTTGCAATCAGGAACAGATCCAGATTATTTGGAGTCCAAGATCCTCTTAAAGAAAATAATACAAAGTTGTGAATATAAAATTAGATTCATGGCCCTGGAAAGAGCCTTGAGGGGCACTGAAGTTGAACTTCATTAGTTCTGTGGTAATTCCATTTGTACTTGGGAAATGGTCTAGTTTATATATAACAAAGGTGGAAACCTATCCACATTTGGTGATCCAGTGTTCCTTCAGGGAACACTGTGGTATTTAAGCCAGAGCTAACTTTGCCCTTATTGGTCACTTTCTTCCAACACTCATTTTTCATCCTATCATGTCTGCCTTCATTGATTTCTATTCTCTCTCCTACCTAAATCATGCAGATATGACTCTGCTTTGTACCTCTATCACTGCTTCTCCAAGCTTACATCTTCAATAAATACTTTATATCATCCTGTGTTAATACAGCATCATGTTAGTGTTATGAGCTGAATTGTGTCCCTCCCGGCTCCACAATTCATATGTTGAAGCCCTAACACCCAGTACCTCAGAATGTGACTGTATTTGGAGATAGGGCTTTAAAAGGGGTGATTACATTAAAATGAGGCTATTACGGTGGGCCCTGATTCAATTTGACTGGTAAACTTATAAGAAGAGGAAATTTGGACACATAAAAGAGACACGAGGGATACACATGTACACAGGGATGACCACTGAAGAGGCAGCAAGAGGGTGGCCATTTGTAAGCCAAAAAGAGAGGCCTCAGAGGAAACCAACCCTGCTGGCACCTTGATCATGGACTTCCAGCCTCCAGAGCTGTGAGACAAAAATGTTCTGTTTGTTTAAGCCACCATGTCTGTGGTATTTTGTTATGATAGCCCTAGCAAACTAATACAGTTAGCTAGAATTTATCAAATAAACTGTCATTAACCAACATTCTCCTCACCTCAGTATGCTTAATAATATAACAGAAGCTAACTAAGTGTCCATAGGCCATCAAATATAGTGGCTGAATGAAAGAATAAATGTTTGCATGCATGCATGCATGTATACAATTAGGGTAGATTTCAACAGGAATTTATAATGGAAAAAAACCCAACATTCTCCTATTTTTTTCCCTAGGACAATGTCAACTTCAAGGAAAGACTGTAGTGATGAAGACTGTAGTAAAATCCATGTTTTAACAGGTCTTACTGATGATCAAATGTATATTCACTGAGTCCTTGTACGGTGGAAATTTAGGAAAATAAGACTTGACTAAAGTTCCTTAAACGTATCAGGACACTGAATTATGACAGACATTCTTTTCCTGATGAAAGTAGTGTCCACAAGGTACAAATTACATTTTTTTATGATATTGTACAGTGGGCTGGCTATTTACCTTAGGGCTTACAGTTTGCTGCCTGAAACTGTGAAACTTCCTTGAGTGTAAAAACCTACATGGTCAGCTTTCTGAAGAAACCCTAGGAAGACCTGTTCACACAACCTACAACTCATGGGATATGGAACTAATCTATGTCAGAAAGCCAATTTATTACCTTGTAATCAGTTATAAATTACTATCCCTTTGAGCATGGTAATTCAGGAGAATTAATTACAGTCTATGTGGTTCCTTGGTGAAAGCATATTAAGAGCAAAGGGAAATATTTGTTCTTAAAGGAGAGTTTCACCTTGCTAGAAGTGCCTTCTGACAAATTGGTCTTCTGTTTTCTGGGGATATTTTATTTGGATTTGGAAGACTGTTTCTTCATCTATTATTCTATTCAATTATTTTATAAACATTATTTATTGAGCCTCTACAATGGGCCAAACATTGTGCTAGGCATTAGAAATACAATAATGAACAATACTGACATTATCTCTGTCTGCATGGAACTTATATTTTAATTGTCTTAGCTTAGCTAGTAAATTGCATTTACTTTTCCCATTGATTAACAACATTTCTTTTTACTTCAGCTCAGGAGTGCTGCTATTTACATTCTGTAATGTTTATTTCCATAAATGTTTTCAAAATATTGTATATATCTAATAAAATCCTTTTTCAAAGAATGGTTCAAGTTTTCCATAGAGGCTTAAGGCATCCAAATTCAAGGCCTCCCATGGCCCATACTTTAAAGCCCTAGGCATTATAACACAAGTCGAAGTGACAGGAAAATGAATCTTCAAATAAACACTTTTATTTCATAGTTGTTCAAGGCAAGGTTAAATATTTCGATCTATGTATTTTCCCCCCTGTGTTGGAAGGACTCTACTGGGCTAATTCTCTAAAAGCAGAAAAAATTTCTAGGGGTTTATAGGTCAATACTTGATTTTATGCTTTCTCTTTCTGTTGACAACAAATCAAGTGAAATTTTGACTTCCCTGGATTTTCTGCGTGCATGTCAGTACCACTTGTTCCTCTTCTTATGACTTTCTTGCCTACCTAGTAACTCAGATTACATTGTCTGACCTTGACGAGCCATGCCATAGTTCTTGATGTTCGCACACATACAAAATCATTGTCCGGTTTATGATGTTAGAAGAAAAGAAAAGAAGAAAACATCTAATTTCAAGGCATTTTATATTTTCTGAGTTGCTTCTGTAGATTTTTATCCAAGGAGTGAGCTTGTAAAAGAACTGCCTGACATGGAAATGTAGGAAGGCAAAGATCTACAGAAGCGGCCCTTTATCTAACCACATCACCTCTCCGAAGCCATGATCCCTGTGAATTGGATAAAGTGAGCTGAATGGCACAACAGCCTGAAGGGTACAAAAACTAGACATCTGAAGAGACTTTCTTGTTTCAAGGATATGCCTAACCTACTTCAAAAATATTCTTTTAATGGGGAGTTGAAAGGAAGTTCCTTCCTATTATGAGGTCGATGACTCCCTAGTTAGACTTTCCCTTTGTCATTTTGGGTGACTTTAAATGGAATATTGTGATATTGTCTCTAAAGAGAAGCTTTTTCCTTTGGCTTACAAATAAATTAGATATTTCAAGAACACCAATTCTCTGCTTTTAAACACTACTTATTTATAATTTCTTATTAGAGTCTCAACTAACATTTAAAAAATGTTACCATGATGCACATAAATACTACTGGCAAAGCTTTTATGGCTACTGATGACACTATAAAACTATGCCTTCATTTTAAGAACTCTAGAGGATTTGTACATCTGCATAGCTCTAGAGTCCCTTGCTTTGTGGGGGAAGAACTGATGGGGAAGATGAGATCATTACCCACTCCTATCCTGTTTTCAATTTGTGAGAAGCCTGAATAAAAAGTACTTTCCCTCACTGTAGGTCTGCTATACTTAGCTTTATTACCCTCATATGTTTATTAGACACATAAGTGTCCTTATAAAGGAATTTTAAAATTAATCCTTGTTTAATCATATATATGTGGTGCAATGTTCCTATCTTCACATCCTTATGGGGATAAACATTTTGTTTTGGTTCTAAATCTTTCCATACTGGTTTGGTATAGACTGAAGACATGCTCAAATAGAATCATTGCAAGGGCCTTTGGTCTCTTGATTTCTAAAGTTTTTTAATCATACAGTTGTTAGAGCCTGGCCCAGGGAGGTGGGGGCCTTGGTTCTACATCTCACTCCAGCCACTTGCTGGCTGTGCCCTCTGATTATGACCAAGACACTGGACTTCTGAGAACCTTAGTCTTCCTGTCTGCAAAGTGATAGTATTGCACTTATCTCTATGCTCTTTAGAGTTCTTCCAACTCTACAAGTCTATGGGTTTCTTTGAGAGGTTACCAAGACATACAATTACATACTGTATGTGTGATTTTATTTGTCCTTCAGCACAATTAAGCACCTCCTGGACAGTGACTTCACTGTATTCTTTTCTGATGATTCTTAGTATTTTCAAAGGGTATAACCAGAGTTTCATATGGTTCCATCCACCTTTGCTGAAAGAGATCAGACTCAAGAGAACATAGTCTTTGGCTCACCATCATTTACTGAATTAGTTTAATGAAATGTGAACGAATGAGCTTCCACTCAGGTACAGTTTTGTGTGAAGCTACCTATAGAGGGACAAAAATTCATTCAACATTTGGTCAGACTTACTCTCAATCCACATCAAGACTTAACCTTAATCTATCTCTTGAGGGTGGAAAAGGGAGCAGGACTGTTTGGTTTTAATATAGCTATTTACTTCTACCTATCTTTATAAACAAAATTCAACATGCTATTTATGAGAGGATTTGAATACTGCACTTAAGATGATTATTTCCCTCTATTTGTTTATGCATTTTGTTTTGTTCTATTTCTAGGCACTAGAATATACCAAAAAACAAACAAACAAAAACAACCATACACAACAAAGATCATTTACTTGGAGCTTATATTCTAGTAAGGAAGTAGGGGAGGCTGACAATTAACAATAGACATAATAATTAAATAATGAAGTATGCAACCCTATATCATATATGATATAGTATGGGTTAAATACAATGGGAGAAAGAAAAAAGTAGAAGAGAGTTAAGGGGATTAGGATGCTGGGGGAGGTGGTTTGTAATTGTAAATAGGCTTTTAGGTTTATAGCATGGAGAAGGTGGCATTTGAGCTTGAAGTAAGTGAGGGTATAAGCTGTGTAGATAACAGAGAAAAGGTGTTCCAAGAGAGGGAATAGCAAATACAAAAACTCTATAAAGTTGAACAGTGCCTGGAGTGTTGAGATATATCAAGGCAGCTAGAATGACTGCAGCAGGAGGGACAAAGAAGAGGCAAGGGGCAGATCACATAGGGCATTAGCTGAACATTTTCCATTTGCTTCTCCAGATCCATTCTTTTCTCTTTTACACCCTGTTCTGTGCCCTGAAAGGCAGACATGTATGGACTATATCAACAAACTCCTTGGCCTATCACCTCCCAGTGGGGTTTAGCCAATATGAGTTACAAATAGAAGATGTGAAGGCTGGAGAATACTGAGGTCAGGAAATTACTCCCCTGGCTTCTTCCCTGCTGGGTTGCTGCTTAGTGACTTTACCCTTTTACCAAAGGCCACAGCTCCTGTCAGGCAGCCCTCTCCATGAAGCTACTCTCCTGGGCTCATGTAATTGGTAACTGCTTTCTCCTCTTGCCCCATTAGGACTACAGGTGGTTATAGCTCTCCACTGCTCCTAGCCTCAGGGTAGTGCACCATCTATAACTGATCTTTTTAAACCTCACCCTCACCTTTGTAAGTAGTCCCTTTATTAAACTCCCTTCAATCACCAGTTTAATTTTGCTACCTATTCTCCTTACAGGCCCCTGACTGACAAAGGTGTCAGAAACTATTATAAGGATATTGGCATTTATTCTGAGAGAGATGGGGAGAGATGCAAAAGAGTGACTTATATTCTAAAAGATCTGTCCAGCTGCTGTGTTGAAAATTTTAACAGGGCAAGGTGGAAGAAAGCAGAACAGTTGGGAGGCTACAGCTGTAATCCAGGTGAGACACATTTTATTTGTATCCAGCTATAGAGACCAGTTGTTTTGAGTCAATACCCAATCAATCTCAAATGCATCTCATAAGCCATGATACAAAACCATAAACTTTTACCACAGCCTAAAGTCCTAGATGGCTTGTAAGAAGCATTTCTCTGTGGCAGTTCTGGTACTATTGAGACAAATTCTGTGTATTACTAGTAGGGTAATTAGTGATTATAAATAGAATTTTAAAAATCGAATTAAGTGCTCATCACTTATTAAATATCATTCCATTTTTCTTCATAGGTCATTTGCTCTCTGTTTCAAGCATGAGATGTATTTTTAAACACATTTTTATTGCTGCTTTTTAAATTTTTTATTTTATTGTGGTAAAAACACTTAATATGGGACCTATACTTTAACAAAATTTTAAGTGTAAAATACATTATTATTGAATATAGGTACAATGTTGTACAGCAGATCTCTAGAGTTTATTCTAATCTTGCTAACTGAAACTTTATGCCTGTTGATTAGTAACTCTCCATTTCCTTTTCTCCAAGCCCCTGGCAACCACCATTCCACTCTTAGAGTCTTTGAATTTGACTATTTTAGATGACTCATATGAGTGGAATCAAGTAGTATTTGTCTTTCTGTGACTAGTTTGTTTCACTTAGCATAATGTCCTCAAGTTTCATCCATGTTGCTGCATATTACAGACTTTCCTTTTTTTTTTAAAGGCTGAATAGTATTCCATTGCATGTATATACCACATTTTCTTCATCCATTCATCTGTTTCTAGATATTTAGTTTTTTGTTTCTACTTCTTGGCTATTGTGAATACTGCTGCAATAAACATGGGAGGGCTAATTCATTTTTCCAACGTATATTTATGAATGCTTACTATATTTTTTCCTAGGCAAATGTTTCAAAGTTAAGAAGGGTGGGATGGCAGTTGGGGGGACAAATGTGAATCAAATATATACATACCAAATTTCAAACCGACAAGAGCTGTGCTAGAAAGATACAGGAGTGTTGAGAGGCTGTAACAAGGTGAGCTAACCTAGCTTGGGGGAGGTCCATGGAAGACTTCTCTTGCAAAGCAATATTTGAGTTTTATAATAAATAGAAAACTGTGTTCTACTTACAGTAGTAACAGAAAATTTCACCAAGAATAGGAGTTCCCTCATACTTGGTAAAACCAGAATTCCTTTAGTAATTCTTCAACTTGGTTTATTTGAACCCAGGTAGAGGCTACTTACTAGTTTGATCAAAGCAACTGAGGTAGAATATCGTCTACTTGCTCATGGTTGGGTTGTGGCCATGAGGTTAGACTAATGTTGGGGCTCCTCTTAGGGACTCTGTGTGTGATTAGTTATGTACGTGACTTGTTTCCCCTAAGTAAGGAGCAGATTTTCTGCGTATTGAGTACAAACTCTGTGCCAGGCACTGTTCCAGGGATTTAAGTGCATTCACTCTTCCCTTTTCCTCACAGTCCACATCTAATCTAGTCTGTCAGCACTACCATGAAAAATATATCTCCAATATGACAACCTCTACTGTTTCCACCTTAGTTTAACCTACCATCATCTCAAATTTAGGCTTGTACGATCTTCTCATTGGACTTCCTGTTTCTACTCATTTGTCTCCATAATCAGTTCTCCACAGAGAGGCCAGAATGAGGTTAAAAAGCTAATCAGAGTATGACACCTCCACCCCCACTCAAAGTTCTCCAGTGGTTTTCCTTTCCCTGGCTATGGAAATGGGAACTTTGTACACTGCTGCCAAAGTCCTGGATAATCTGTCCTTTGACTTCCCACCCATCTCCTAATGCTCTCAGTCTCGCTCATTGTGATCTGGTCCATTGCCATTCCTGGTACCCTCTAAACGTGTTCCTGCCTTGGAGCCTTTGCACTCACTGTTGCTTCTGCCTAGCCATGCATACTCTTCACACAGATGATCACATAACTCATTTCTTCTCTTTATTCAGGTTTCTTCTCCAATCCTCAGAGAAACTTTACTGAGCAGTTAATTCAAAATGTCAAGTTTTCCCCTCAGTCGCTCACCTTGCCCTCGGCCCCTTGCTCAACTTGATTTTTCTTCATAGCCCTTACCATCTTCAATACAATGTGTGCTTACTTGCATATTTTCCAGAATATAAATTCCAGGAGGACAGAGACACTTTCTTTTTTTTAAGATCACTCCATATTCTCAGAATCAAGCATGGTGCCTGGTAAAAAACAGGATTCTGCAAATATTTCCAGAATATTCAGATTGACTGAATGATCTCATTCAAAACTCTTTGCCTATGATGATCTTCAAAGGCAAGTACCAGAGGTCCAGAACCACCCCATAGTACTGTTTTGTTCCTTTTAGTGCCTTGAACATAGTAGAAATTTAGCAATTGATTCTTGAATAATAAATGAATATAATCATGAACATTAAACTCTGCAAATTGCTGTTGAGAGGCAATACAATTTTATAAGTAAGTGCGTGGTCTTTGTGGTTAGACTGGGCTGTTTGAATTTTATATCTGCCACTTGCTTTGTCAGATTGAGCAAGCCACTTAACCTCTCTGAGCCTGGGTTTCCCGACCTGAAAAATTAGTTTAGTAGTAGGACTAGCCTCATGGGCAGGGTTGTTATGAGGATTAAATAAAGTGAGGAATGTACACAGCACTGGGTTTGCACATGTTATTAATAAAGTAATCCTCCAGCTTGGGTTAAGTGACCTCCTCGGCTCCTTGTGTTTTTTTCTGTGGCAGAGCAGTTATCTCAGATAATATTTTCTGTTTGCCTGTTCCCCTACTAGGTTTTAAAGCTTTGGAGGGCAAGGACTGAATTTTATTAATCTTTAAACTCCCAGAACCAGTACACTGAAGGTCCTCAGTGAATCTGTTTTGAATTGGATAAGACTGAATTAGAAGTGACAGCCCTCATTCCAGAAAAAGAAGGGCACTGAGATATTGATCAGTGTCAATTTCAATGAGTCCTTAATAAGCACTGATAAGGCACAGGCACCTACCTATAGGCATGTTTGCAAAAAGTTAGTGGCAATATCCATTGACAAGCTGTAGACACGGGGTCTTAGTTGTGGTGGTGCAGGAGAATGAACGAGGAGGAGGAGAGCAGTGCCTGCTGGAGGAGAAATTCCCTTGGTGACGACTTTGTCCCCTTCCCTGCCACTACTGCCTTTTGCCAAAGCTGGCTTTCTAAAGGCTCCAACTGGAGCTCTCTTATCAGTTGCTAGGTAGAGCCAGTTGTGTCAGCTGAAGTAGTGGAAATTTCTATTCAACTTATAAATAGTTGAAGAGCCTGTCTTGGCGAAACGTGAACTGAGCAAGTATTCCATTTTCTCCTGGGAGGAGGATCAGGATTCAGTGTATGATGCTGTCACGTCAGCCCTGTGAGGGCCTCTGTTCATGAGCCCACACAGCTATAAGTTATTCATGGGAACATAACAAAGACTTAGCCCTAGTGAATAATGAGCATTCTTCTCCTGAAGCTTGCTCTCCAGCTAGAAGCCGAGGCGTGCAGGGTCACCCTGTCAGAAAGAGAAATGGACCTCACATCCTTTTAGGGTTGGCATACTTTGCAAATATATACAGTGATGCCCTGAGCAACTCAAGGAAGCTCCAGGGAACTTTGTGCTCTCCCTGGGGACATGGGGGTGGGGATTATTCTTCCTTTTTCAGCGGAAGCAGAGAAGATACTTTCAGTGGTGATCAAGTTTCTATCCTGGCTGGATTATCAGGTGTTTTTGTTGTTGTTGTTGTTTCTTCTTTTGCTTATATTTTCAGGTCTTTATTCTCTGATGCTTGTAATTAAAAGATGTGAAATTTCTCAGAGTGATACTTAGTTCTTTTATGTACAACTATTATTTTTCTTTAAAGAGGATATCATATCACAGGATGAATATGGGTTTGTGCGAAGGAATCCTTTCTCTTTTTGGGTCTTTGGCTTGTAGAATCTCTGGGGGGCTTCATAATGGATAGTGAGAAAAAAAGGTATTGGTTTTGAAATCAGATATATTTCAAATTCTAGGTCTTTCCACAGGTTACCTAACTTTTTGGAACTCTATAATGGGGGAAATTAAACCTTGAAAAGTTCTTACTGAATGACCAATCAATGCCCAAAGCATCAGGCTCCTTCGTACATTAGGTGTTCAACAAATGTTAATTCCCTTTCTCCTCCAAGTTTTCTCAGAAACATTTTCTTCCTCATTATTGACTTATCTGAATGTTGTTATCTAAGTTTTCTGACTACCCTTCAGGTTATACCCACCACTCTTAGGATAAAGTTTAAACTCTTTAGTATGGCCCTTCTTTGGTCTCTTGTACCCTGCTATATCCCTCACTCACTGGCCACGGTTACTTCCTTTTGGTACTATCTTCTTCTTTCTACCTACCTACGTCATTCTTCAAAATGTACCTTAGCTGTTACTTATCTATGTGCCTTTCCTGATCCCCACATTCGACTTCTGTGCTCCAGTGGCACCTGTCACCTCCTTTGTTATAGCTCTTACTACATTGTGTTGGATTTTTTCTGTATCTCCCACTAGACTGTAAGCTTTGGGCACCCACCACAGTGACTAGCACATGTGAGGGATCAATGAATATGTGTTTAATGAACAGATAAATGAATGACTAAATGTGAATGAGGGATCCCTTGATTTACAAACAGTTAAAAATGGAGAAATTTTGACAGTGCCTAAGGTATGTCTGAATCAATCATTGAAGTTTTACTTCTTGTTTGGTGAAGAAAGTTGACAGTTTATGTGTAATTCTGTGATGTTATAAGTAAGAATATAGATTCTGGAACGTGAGTGTCTAGATTCAAATCCAGCTCTGTCACTGACTGCTGTGTGATCTTGGGTTAGTTACTCAATCTCTCTGTGGCTCAGTTTTCTCCCCTGTAAAGTTAGAATAATACAATTCCTATTTCAGGGGTTGTTATGAAAATTAAATGAGTTTTTGCCTGTAATGAGCTTATAACACCTGTAATGAGATTATAGCAGCACATGGCATATTGTAAACATTGAAAATTAAAAAATCAAAAAAACAACCTTACAATTAAATGCAAAGGACCAGGTATGGACTCAGAATGGGGCAGGGTGCCCACAGATAAGAGGCATAAGATTGAAAGCATCTTATTACCCTTCAAAAGCTGACAAAACTGAAGAATTAATGTCTCTATAAAAAGTAATATCACTGCAACTTGTCCTTCTTCTCCCCCTTCTATGTAGAGTGGGTGAGTTTAGTGACAGACTGTTTTGGAAGGAGCTAGAAATATCAGTTTAAAAAATGCTTGGCAACCACTTTAGAATGATTATCTGACTTTGGGAGAAAGGGAGAATACTGAGGTATTCCTCTTACCCAAATTTAGAAATGTCACAGAGGCATAATGAATCATTTCTCAGAGGCTTTAAAAATATTTTTCCCATACTAAGTGTTGCCTATTGCCTATACTGCTGGCAGTTCTGAACTTCAAGATAACCCACCAAACCCCAAGCAACCTACAGGAGTTTTGGGAATGACAGGATCTGCTTCGGGTCTAATTCCTTTGCTGCACCTGGGTGCCTATGGCCTTTGGCTCCCCACCCTCTCTTCTACCCTAAGGATTAGCCTAAGTCAATCAAGGTAACCCTATCCCTCTTATCAGGCCTGAGCTCGAACATGAGCCAATACAATACTAGGAAAGGGATTTTGGAGAAAGAACCCAGCCTTTCTCTCCTGCTGGACGTGAAAAAACAAGCATGTTGCTCTGACTGCTGCTGGCAGTCATTTTCCAGCAAGGCCACGAGCCTTAGGATGAACCAATGCTGTGACCGGCACCTTGAGAGAGATGGGAGGAAGTGCATCCCAGATGACACAGTTGAACCCCTGCAGCCTGCCCGAACTCTGTACTTTGTCTTTTGCATTACACCACATTTCCTTCTCGTTAAGCTAGTTTAATTTAGCTTTCTATTATTTGCAGTCAAAAACCGTTCTAACGAAATGCACTCGTCACTCTTCCTCCACTCTGCCTTGTAAGGCAGTTATTTATGTCAGTGTGGATGTCCCGATTAGGTTGTACATTACTTGAAGGCAGTTGCCATGTCCCACTCATTTTTTACTTCTTTCAGAACTCTTAACATAGTGTCCTACAAATAGTCACAAATTCACTACTTGTTGATAGATAACAATGTCGAAAGCAATACACACTGACAGCCTTTGGTCCCGTTTAACAGCAGTGAAGCCCCTATTAAAGAAAAGAGTTTGCTTTTTTGATTCACAATCATAAAAGCCAATGCTTGGTAAAAGTGAACAAAAGCATGGTCGTTCAGTATTTTTTTTCTGTTTCTTGTGCAATAGTTGGATGTAAAAATCTTATTACAAATTAAACCACTGGGAGACCTTCAAGATGGTGGAGGAGTAAGATGTGGAGATCACCTTCCTCCCCACAAGTACATCAGAAATACATCTACCTGTGGAACAACTCCTACAGAACACCCACTGAACGCTGGCAGAAGACCTCAGAATTCCCAAAAGGCAAGAAACTCCCCACGTACCCGAGTAGGGCAAAAGAATAAAGAAAAAACAGAGACAAAAGAATAGGGACGGGACCTGCACCTCTGGGAGGGAGCTGCGAAGGAGGAAAAGTTTCCACACACTAAGAAGCCCCTTCACTGGTGGAGACAGGGGGATGGCGGGGGAGAAGCTTCGGAGCCGTGGAGAAGAGAGCAGCAACAGGGGTACAGAGGGCAAAGCGGAGAGATTCCCGCACAGAGGATCGGTGCTGACCAGCACTCACCAGCCCGAGAGGCTTGTCTGCTCACCTGCTGGGGCAGGCGGGGGCTGGGAGCTGAGGCTCAGGCTTAGGAGGTCAGATCCCAGGGAGAGGACTGGGGTTGGCTGCATGAACACAGCCTGAAGGGGGCTAGTACGCCACAGCTAGCCGGGAGGGAGTCCTGGAAAAAGTCTGGACCTGCCTAAGAGGCAAGAGACCATTGTTTAGGGGTGCGCAAGGAGAGGGGATGCAGAGCACCGCCTAAACGAGCTCCAGAGATGGGTGCGAGCCGTGGCTATCAGGGGTGACACCAGAGACGGGCATGAAATGCTAAGGCTGCTGCTGCAGCCACCAAGAAGCCTGTGTGCAAGCACAGGTGACTATCCACACCTCCCTTCCTGGGAGACTGTGCAGCCCGCCACTGCCATTCCCATGATCCAGGGACAACTTCCCCAGGAGAACACATGATGCACCTCAGGCTGTTACAACATTACGATGGCCTCTGAAACCGCAGGCTTGCCCCGCATTCCGTATCCCTCCCTCCCCCCGGCCTCAGTGAGCCAGAGCTCCCTAATCAGCTGGTCTTTTAACCACATCCTGTCTGGGCGAAGAACAGATGCCCTCAGGCGACCTACATGCCAAATCCAAAGCTGAACCACAGGAGCTGTGCTAACAAAGAAGAGAAAGGGAAATTTCTCTCAGCAGCCTCAGGAGCAGTGGATTAAATCTCCCCAATCAACTTGATGTACCCTGCATCTGTGGAATACCTGAATAGACAACGAATCATCCCAAAATTGAGGTGGTGGACTTTGGGAGCAACTGTAGACTTGGGGTTTGCTTTCTGCATCTAATTTGTTTCTGCTTTTATGTTTATCTTAGTCTAGTTTTTAGTGCTTGTTATCATTGGTGGATTTGTTTACTGATTTGGTTGCTCTCTTCCTCCTTTTTTTTTAATACATATATATATATATATTTTTTTTCCTTTATCTCTTTTTGTTAAAGTGTATGCGTATGCTTCTTTGTGTGATTTTGTCTGTATAGCTTTGCTTTTACCATTTGTCCTAGGGTTCTGTCTGTGTGGGTTTTTTTTTGTATAGTTTTTAGTGCTTGTTCTCATTGGTGGATTTATTTTGTGGTTTCGTTGCTCTCTTCTTTCTTTCTTTCTTTTTTAAAATTACTTTTAAATTTCTTTTTCTTTTTAATAATTATTTTTTATTTTAAAAACTTTATTTTATTTTACTTTTTTCTTTTTTTCTTTCTTTTTTTCTCCCTTTTCCTCTGAGCCATGTGGCTGACAGAGTCTTGGTGCTCCGGCCAGGAGTCAGGACTATGCCTCTGAGGTGGGAGAGCTGAGTTCAGGAAATTGGTCCACCAGAGACCTCCCGGCTCCATGTAATATCAAACGGCAAAAGCTCTACCAAACATCTCCATCTCAACGCTAAGACCCAGCTCCACTCAATGACCAGCAAGCTACAGTGCTGGGCACCCTATGCCAAACAACTAGCAAGACAGGAACACAACGCCACCCATTAGCAGAGAGGCTGTCTAAAATCATAAGGTCACAGACACAACAAAACACACCACCTGACGTGGTCCTGCCCACTTGAAAGACAAAATCCAGCCACATCCACCAGAACACAGGCACTAGTCCCCTCCACCAGGAAGGCTACACAACCCACTGAACCAACCATACCCACTGGGGGCAGACACTAAAAACAACGGGAACTATAAACCTGCAGCCTGCAAAAAGGAGACCCCAAACACAGTAAGTTAAGCAAAAGGAGAAGACAGAGAAACACACAGCAGATAAAGGAGCATGGTAAAAACCCACCAGACCAAACAAATGAAGAGTAAATAGGCAGTCTACCTGAAAAAGAATTCAGAGTAATGGCAGTAAAGAAGATCCAAAATCTTGAAAATAGAATGGGGAAAATACAAGAAACGTTTAACAAGTACCTAGAATAACTAAAGAGCAAACAAACAATGATGAACAACACAATAAATGAAATAAAAAATTCTCTAGAAGGAATCAGTAGCAGAATAACTGAGGCAGAAGAATGGATAAGTGACCTGGAAGATAAAATAGTGGAAATAACTACTGCAGAGCAGAATAAAGAAAAAAGAATGAAAAGAATTGAGGACAGTCTTAGAGACCTCTGGGACAACATTAAATGCACCAACATTCGAATTATAGGGGTCCCAGGAGAAGAAGAGAAAACGAAAGGGACTGAGAAAATATTTGAAGAAATTATAGCTGAAAACTTCCCTAATATGGGAAAGGAAATAATCAATCAAGTCCAGGAAGCACAGAGAGTCCCATACACGATAAATCCAAGGAGAAACATGCCAAGACACATATTAATCAAACTATCAAAAATTAAATACAAAGAAAAAATATTAAAAGCAGCAAGGGAAAAACAATAAATAACATACAAGGGAATCCCCATAAGGTTAACAGCTGATCTTTCAGCAGAAACTCTGCAAGCCAGAAGGGAGTGGCATTATATATTTAAAGTGATGAAAGGGAAGAACCTACAACCATCATTGCTCTACCCAGGAAGAGTCTCATTCAGATTCGATGGGGAAATTAAAACTTTTACAGACAAGCAAAAGCTAAGAGAATTCAGCACCACCAAACCAGCTTTACAACAAATGCTAAAGGAAGTTCTCTAGGCAGGAAACACAAGAGAAGGAAAAGACCTACAATAACAAACCCAAAACAATTAAGAAAATGGTCATAGGAACATACATATCAATAATTACCTTAAATGAAAATGGATTAAATGCTCTAACCAAAAGACATAGACTGGCTGAATGGATACAAAAACAAGACCCATACATATGTTGTCTACAAGAGACCTAGGGACACACACAGACTGAAAGTGAGGGGATGGAAAAAGATATTCCATGCAAATAGAAATCAAAAGAAAGCTGGAGTAGCAATTCTCATATCAGACAAAATAGACTTTAAAATAAAGACTATTACAAG
Source organism: Balaenoptera ricei (assembly GCF_028023285.1). NCBI lineage: Eukaryota > Metazoa > Chordata > Mammalia > Artiodactyla > Balaenopteridae > Balaenoptera > Balaenoptera ricei. Next base: position 76,433,932 of record NC_082648.1, read on the forward strand.
AGACAAAGAAGGACACTACATAATGATCAAGGGATCAATCCAAGAAGAAGATAGAAAAATTGTAAATATTTATGCACCCAACGTAGGAGCACCTCAATATATAAGGCAAAAGCTAACAGCCATAAAAGGGGAAATGGACAGTAACAAAATCATAGTACTGGACTTTAACACCCCACTTTCACAAATGGACAGATCATCCAAAATTAAAAATAAGGAAACAAAAGCTTTAAATGATACATTAAACAAGATGGACTTAATTGATATTTATAAGTCATTCCATTCTAAAACAACAGAATACACTTTCTTCTCAAATGCTCATGGAACATTCTCCAGGATAGATCATATCCTGGGTCACAAATCAAGCCTCAGTAAATTTAAGAAAACTGAAATCGTATCAAGTATCTTTTCCGACTACAACATTATGAGACTAGATAACAGTTACAGGAAAAAATCTGTAAAAAATACAAACACATGGAGACTAAACAATACGCTACTAAATAACCAAGAGATCACTGAAGAAATCAAAGAGGAAATCAAAAAATACCTAGAAACAAATGACAATGAAAACAGGACAACCCAAAACCTATGGGATGCAGCAAAAGCAGTTCTAAGGGGGAAGTTTATAGCAATACAATCCTACCTCAAGAAACAAGAAACATCTCCAATAAACAACCTAACCTTATACCTAAAGCAATTAGAGAAACAAGAAAAAAAAACCCCCAAAGTTAGCAGAAGGAAAGAAATCATAAAGATCAGATCAGAAATAAATGAAAAAGAAATGAAGGAAACGATAGCAAAGATCAATAACACTAAAAGCTGGTTCTTTGAGAAGATAAACAAAATTGATAAACCATTAGCCAGACTTATCAAGAAAAAAATGGAGAAGACTCAAATCAATAGAACTAGAAATGAAAAAGGAGAAGTAAGAACTGACACTGCAGGAATACAAAGGATGCTGAGAAATTACTACAGTCAACTATATGCCAATGAAATAGACAACCTGGAAGAAATGGACAAATTCTTAGAAAAGCACAACCTTCTGAGACTGAACCAGGAAGAAACAGAAAATATAAACAGACCAAATACAAGCACTGAAATTGAAACTGTGATTAAAAATCTTCCAAAAAACAAAAGCCCAGGACCAGATGGATTCACAGGCGAATTCTATCAAACATTTAGAGAGGAGCTAACACCCATCCTTCTCAAACTCTTCCAAAATATTGCAGAGGGAGGAACACTCCCAAACTCATTCTACGTGGCCACAATTACCCTGATACCAAAACCAGACAAAGACGTCACAAAAAAAGAAAACTACACGTCAATATCACTGATGAATATAGATGCAAAAATCCTCAACAAAATACTAGCAAACAGAATCCAACAGCACATTAAAAGGATCATACACCATGATCAAGTGGGGTTTATCCCAGGAATGCAAGGATTCTTCAATATATGCAAATCAATCAATGTGATACACCATATTAACAAATTGAAGGATAAAAACCATATGAAAATCTCAATAGATGCAGAAAAAGCTTGTGACAAAATTCAACACCCATTTATGATAAAAACTCTCCAGAAAGTGGGCATAGAGGGGACCTACCTCAACATAATAAAGGTTATATATGACAAACCCACAGCCAGCATCGTCCTCAATGGTGAAAAACTGAAACCATTTCCTCTAAGATCAGGAACAAGACAAGGTTGTCCACTCTCACCACTGTTATTCAACATAGTTTTGGAAATTTTAGCCATGGCAATCAGAGAAGAGAAAGAAATAAAAGGAATCCAAATCGGAAAAAAGAAATAAAACTGTCACTGTTTGCAGATGACATGATACTATATATAGAGTATCCTAAAAATTCTACCAGAAAACTACTAGAGCTAATCAATGAATTTGGTAGAGTAGCAGGATACAAAATTAATGCACAGAAATCTCTTGCATTCCTATTCACTAATGATGAAAAATCTGAATGAGAAATTAAGGAAACACACCCATTTACCATTGCAACAAAAAGAATAAAATACCTCGGTATAAACCTACCTAAGGAGACACAAGACCTGTATGCAGAAAACTATAAGACACTGATGAATTAAAGATGATACAAACAGATGGAGAGATATACCATGTTCTTGGGTTGGAAGAATCAACATTGTGAAAATGACTATTCTACCCAAAGCAATCTACAGATTCAGTGCAATCCCTATCAAACTACCAATGTCATTTTTCTCAGAACTAGAACAAAAAATTTCACAATTTGTATGGAAACACAAAAGACCCCGAATAGTCAAGGCAATCTTGAGAAAGAAAAACAGAGTTGGAGGAACCAGGCTCCCAGACTTCAGACTATGCTACAAAGCTACAGTAATCAAGACAGTATGGTAATGGCAAAAAGCAGAAATATAGATCACTGGAAGAGGATAGAAAGCCCAGAGACAAACCCACGCACCTATGGTTGCCTTATTTTTGATAAAGAAGGCAAGAATATACAAAGCAGAAAAGACAGCCTCTTCAATAAGTGGTGCTGGGAAAACTGGACAGCTACATGGAAAAAAATGAAATTAGAACACTCCCTAACACCATACACAAAAATAAACTCAAAATGGATTAAAGACCTAAATGTAAGGCCAGACGCTATAAAACACTTACCGGAAAATATAGGCAGAACACTCTGCTAGATAAATCACAGCAAGATCCTTTTTGACCCACCTCCTAGAGAAATGGAAATAAAAACAAAAATAAACAAATGGGACCTAATGAAATGTAAAAGCTTTTGCAGAGCAAAGGAAATCATAAACAAGAGGAAAAGAACCCTCAGAATGGGAGAAAATATTTGCAAATGAAGTAACTGAAAAAGGATTAGTCTCCAAAATTTAGAAACAGCTCATGTAGCTCAATATCAAAAAAACAAACAACCCAATCCAAAAATGGGCAGAACACCTAAATAGACATTTCTCCAAAGAAGATGTACAGATTACCAACAAACACATGAAAGAATGCTCAACGTCACTAATCATTAGAAAAATGCAAATCAAAACTACATTGAGGTATCACCTCACACCAGTCAGAATGGTCATCATCAAAAAATCTACAAATAATAAATGCTCGAGAGGGTGTGGAGAAAAGGGAACTCTCTTGTACTGCTGGTGGGAATGTAAATTGATACAGCCCCTATGGAGAACAGTAGGGAGGTTCCTTAAAAAACTAAAAAGAGAACTACCATATGACACAGCAATCCCACTACTGGGCATATACCCTTAGAAAACCATAATTCAGAAAGAGTCATGAACCACAATGTTCACTGCAGCTCTATTTACAATAGGCAGGACATGGAAGCAACTTAAGTGTCTATCGACAGATCAGTGGATAAAGAAGATGTGGCACATATATACAGTGGAATATTACTCAGCCATAAAAAGAAATGAAATTGAGTTATCTGTAGTGAGGTGGATGGACCTAGAATTTGTCCTACAGAGTGAAGTAAGTCAGAAAGAGAAAAACAAATACCCTATGCTAACACATATATATGGAATCTAAAAAAAAAAAAAAACAGTTCTGAAGAACCTAGGCGCAGGACAGGAATAAAGACGCAGATGTAGAGAATGGACTTGAGGACATGGGGAGGGGGAAAGGCAAGCTGAGACGAAGTGAGAGAGTGGCATGGAGTTATATATACTACCAAAGTAAAATAGATAGCTAGTTGGAAGCAGTCCCATAGCACAGGGAGATCAGCTTCGTGCTTTGTGATCACCTAGAGGGGTGGGATATGGAGGGTGGGAGAGAGATGCAAGAGGGAGGAGATATGGTGATATATGTATATGTATAGCTGATTCACGTTGTTATAAAGCAGAAACTAACACACCATTGTAAAGCAATTATACTCCAATAAAGATGTAAAAAAAAACCTAAAACAAATTAAACTACTGAATTATGTTTTCAAAGCATGCAACCAAATATATTCCCCCTAGCTTTCCCTCTATCAGGACTAATTTCAGGCAGTCTGTTTATAGAGTGAAGATGAATTTTTTTGGTGACAAATGCACTCCTGCATTAACAAATTAAGTACACTCTCAAAGGAGAAAAAAGAGAAAATTGGATTGTCTGTTTTTGAAGTCGAAAAAAGGACTTGTTTCCTCAGGGGATATTCAGTATTTTTGTAATCACATGGAAAGGAAAACATGTGCCTCTGGGGTATAACATTAAAATAAATTAATTTTGCTGCCTTATTCATAATGGCTAATGGCAAACTGGGAGCATTTATTTCTTGACTCTTCTTGTTCATAAAACTATGTTTTTCTATGACCTTCATTTCACTAAAGATGAACAGCTGTGTCAACTTATAGCAGATGAAGAATGCAGTCTCTGTTTCTCTATTTTTGGTATTTTATTAATAGATGAGTGGTCATGGGGCAAAACAGGACCCTCAAGCATTAGGATCTTGACTTCATGTCACTAGAATATTATGTTTTGCCTTTTTCTCTGTTCTTCTTGGGATGTACAATGTCTTCTATTCCTTGGAAATATGCTGCCTTATGATCAGACCCTGCTGACAGCTATTATCATTCTCCTCTGTTCAGCCCAAATTATGGTTAGTTTTTCCCCTGTTTTCTTATAACACACACCAGATTTTCCTTCATCCGTTCTTCCACAACTAGCCTCTGTCTGTATACCCATTCTCCTGCAATACTATATAATTTATTCAGTCATGTATATTTCTTTGGCATCCTCCAAGTCTAGTGTGGAGAAGAAATAATTCATTGCAGATATAGGTTACTATATACAATAGCTTCTAGTAAGATGATAGTCCCATTGTTTTTTTTTACTGCAGAGTATTATAATTTTAAATGATTGACTTTCATGATGTTCAAAGTGTTGGCGAGGTATGAATGAGGTCTGCAATTGACACAGGAGCCACTGAAAGATTCAGAAAAACAGCAGACCTTCCAGGAGTTTCCCCAGCTGACAATGTTGTAGTCATTAATGGGAACCCTAATATTTCCTCGGAAAATAGATAAGTTTTTGTAAATCAACAGTTGCCATGTCATCACAAGTAGATTTGCAGGGACTTCCCTGGTTGCACAATGGTTAAGACTCTTCACTCCCAATGCAGGGGGCCTGGGTTCGATCCCTGGTCAGGAAACTAGATCCCACATGCATGCTGCAACTAAGAGTTTGCATGCTGCAACTAAGGAGCCCATGAGCTGCAACTAAGGAGCTCACTGGCTGCAACTAAGGAGCACATGTGCCACAACCAAGGAGCAGATAAGCCAAAACTAAGGAGCCCGCCAGCTGCAACTAAGACCCGGGGTGACTAAATAAATAAATAAAATATTAAAAAAATCAACAACAACAACAACAAAAACAAGTAGATTCACACAAGTCTGGGAATATTTTGAGGGTCCATAAATGTGACCGTTAGTTTTGTGCCCTCTTTGATTTTTTTTTCCTAAAGTTATTAACAGTGACGACATTTAGCTAAAAAGCAATAGTATCCGAGCCTGTTTTATAAATAGCTACATGCCCACTTACTCAGGGTAAATAAATCTTCCTAATAGGTTGATTGCAGAATACACATTTTTTTTGAAGTACTTAATTTCATTGGACTTATTTGAAGGAATAGTTCTTATTCACAAGGCAGAGTTAAGCCTGGGCAAAACCAGAATAATTACCCTTTACTGGAGAGACTGGGAACAAAATGCTAAGCTGAGCTTCCTTTTGGAAATGAATCTCCCTAATTTCTTGTCAGCTAGAAATTGGCTGAGCTGCAGCACAAATGTTGGATTCTTTTGCCTTGTCCTACCAAGGGGCAGAGGTAAGTGGCCAAATATGGAAGATGAGAAGCACAGGGAAGAGACTGCTATCTGCAGGGATACCTAAGCAAGTGTAGGGGGATGTGTCATCTAATCCAAAAGAATTCTTCATGTTAAAAGAGAACCTATTCTTCAGTAAAAATGCCAACATGTTTCTTGAAGCCATTTTTCTGACCTTCAGATTACGTTTTAAGTCAAGATTAAGAGGAAGTTGTCTTTTCACAGTATATTTCTGGCCTCTAACCTGTTACTGTTAGTTTTAAACATGATTAACCATTTGACATGACTACTCAAATGACAGACTGTTTGTATTAAACACATATTACAATTTATTTTCCCATATATAATTAGGAATAATCATTGCTGCCAGAACGTAAAATGACACATCAACGATAAGTAGAGATAATAGCAGCTACATGCAAGAAAAGGCGTACAAAACACCTGAAGCTTATAATTACCTTTCTCTCCCCACCTCATGTGTTTGCGTCATGATGCATCTTAGGTAGCATAGACCTTAGGTAGTCATTAAAATCACGTGAATATGCTACTGGGATTACTGAAAATAAAATATCCCATGTGTACATGGATATTTAATATTAAAAAAGGTTAATAATTTGGAGTGCATTTTACCAAAACAAGATTTCTTTTCAGGAAGCTTGAATTTATACACTTAACAGGGTACCCACTCTGTGCTAGTCACTTTGAAGGATACACAGAACAAAGAGACACTGACTCTCTTCAAGAAACTTATGATCCGCCCCCACCCCCCCCAAGTGTGGAGCAAGGCAGAACAGATGAAGCAAGAAGAAATAATATCATACCCATCGATTTTTTCTTGGCTGTATAGTCTGGAGGGCATAAGCATTGTAGGAGTTTTGAGAGAGATCAGGAGAGATGTGTAGAGCATGTAGTTGGAGCTAAATTTTGATGGTGAAGAAGATTTATATAGATGTAGATAAAGTTAGGTGTCAGAGATGTTGTCCACGATTCACAGGTGTTTCCTGACTTAGTCTTTTTTTTTTAAATTTTATTTATTTATGTATTTATTTATTTTTGGCTGTGTTGGGTCTTCATTGCTGCATGCGGGCTTTCTCTAGTTGCGGTGAGCGGGGGCTACTCTTCGTTGCAGTGTGTGGGCTTCTCATTGCAGAGCACCAGCTCTAGGTGTGTGGGCTTCAGGAGTTCCAGCACGTGGGCTCAGTAGTTGTGGCATGCGGGCTCTAGAGAGCAGGCTCAGTAGTTGTGGTGCATGGGCTTAGTTGCTCCACGGTATGTGGGATCTTCCCGGACCAGGGCTCGAACCCGTGTTCCCTGCAGTGGCAGGCGGATTCTTAACCACTGCGCCACCAGGGAAGTCCCCTGACTTAGTCTTAATTAGATTCTCTTCCTACTACATTCTTTCATTTAATCAGCATTATCTAACATACACAGATAATTGCATTTAGTTTGAGAGAGAGAGATTCCAAAGCAATAAGAGACTCCCCAATCTGATCTAGCTGAGCAACAAAATACACATTTATCAAGCTACTAGACAACAAATACAAAGTAAAGGTCTTTGGTTTTATCTCTGTTTTAACTCCATGGGTATGTGAACCATATGGCTCTAACCTTCCTAACATTTTCTCTATTCATAAGTCAGGAAGTCCTGCACAGTAGGCCAAACAAGTTTTGGACAACCCAAAAATGTTCACTACTTTCATTTTGGGGCAGTTTGCCAGGTATGTTTGTCAGAGTTTTGCTTTCATTTGACTTGCTGAAAGTGAAACTTAAACATAAAACAACATATAACCAAAGTGGTTTAAATAAGACCTTATAAAGCCATAGTTGACTCACTTAAAATGTTCTGTAGGTTATGTTTTAATCTATGTAAAGACAGAGATTTTTGCAAAGATCTGTGAAAATTACATTTTATATTTGATATTAAATATTATTTTGTTCTTCTTGGCTGATTATATACTTCTATCTGCAAAACACGGATTTGGCATTTTAAGTCAATGACTTCACTGAGTTATTTATGCAAAATATCTTAATCCAATCTTGCCTAACATTATAGCTAAAGGCAGGCTTAATTTTAGCAACTTAAAATGCTTTATAACTGATGTATGCTGACTTGTGTAAGAATAACAAACTCCCTGGAGAGGTGCGATTAGAAAACTGTGACCCTGATTTTATCTTAAAGCTATCTGTGGTCTTAAAGGTCTTTTTCAGGCTTTTCACAAAAAGTTGCCTCCAAAGTCCCTGCTCATCCAGATGTTACAGAGTAGTAATGCCTAAGAAAGGTAGACCCCACAGTTCAGGGTAGACACAATTGTTTCTGTGAGAGCAGCAAATGCAGGTGCATGCTCTTTTTTAACCTGGTAGAGCTATGATATAAGCCTACTTGTGATTTTGCAAGGGGACAATCTGAGAGCAGCACACAGTATAATCTCTTGGAGGGGCCTGTCACAGGATCATCTTTGTGCATTGGTACGAGTGTTTTCATGGTTCCCATGACTTCAGAACCACAGCTATGTCATCCAGATGTACCATGAGAATCAAATAAAAAACATGTATTTTATTTTAGGCTCCTGTGTAATTGCATCACTTAGACCTGTTGGGGTAGCTTGGTATCACTACTCACTCATATAAATACTCTTGTAGGAAATAACATAATGTTGAACTAATTAGATTAACATTGATTCAACTCAGCAAGTAACATAATGCTTACTGCTAAGATATTAAGTATTATGAGCAATATGCAGATGATAAAAGAAAATCCTAACCTCATAAAGAATTTAAAATTTGGTAGGAGACATTAGGACAATTACTTACCTAGTGCTAATTAAAAAGAGGAAAGCTAAGTGCTTTGAAGTTATGATAAGGTCCATGAAGGAGGTAGAATTATAGAAGAGAGATACTGAAAAGAAGGAGAGAGAAAGAGATAATTCTGAGTTGGAAACATCAGAAAAGGCTTCACAAGGAGGCAGAACCAGAAATAAAACAGAAAGGGTGAGCAAAGCAAATGATGTGATCTTATGATTTTGTATTCAACTTTTCATTCTTCTTCTTCTTCCTCTTCCTCTTCTCCTCCCTCTCCCTCTCCTTCTTCTCCTTCTTCTTCTTCTTCTTTCTATAAAGCTCCATTCCTGGAAATGGTTTGAAAAAACAGTCCTAGAGGCCCATAACTTAATGACTGTGCTGTGTAGTAATAGCATCCACTATCTTGCAGATCACTAAGCACAAAAACATGATACAGATTTTAATACTATGAATATCTGGCTACCCCTGACATTGCCTACACCTTAATAAAGAGATGTCTGTGTATATTGCTCATTTGGTTTATAATTATAATTACAACTTATTATATTGGTTATTGTCACTGAATCTTTTCATGATAGAGCTGTGCTGTTGTTGATGCCCTTTCCACAGAATGACAGCACTACAGGTCTTGAACAGGTCTTAGAAGTCATCTTGTACACTCTTTTCTCTTTTATTGCAGATGTCCAAACTAAAGCCCAAAGAGAGGCAAGGTCTCATCTTCAGTAGCAGAACTGAGATGCTAATTCAATTTTGTAGAGTTCCATTTCCTAGAACTCATTTCACTGGACATAAAATAAGATACTTCCTTTACTTGGTTTAGCTTAATTGAGCATCTCTCAGCTACACAAATGTATATTATCTGCAGTAACTGCAGTAATTTAATAACTTTCTATTTTGACTAATTTGTTCTTCATAAAAGCACTACAATCCCACAAATACATTTCTGAAATAAAAATGTCTGTGTCATTGTGACACTGGTCTTCCTGTTAATGGGTTAGACATATATGGAAATAGTTTTGCATAGTGCAGTTAAGATTAAATACATTCTGAAAAGTTCTAGAAAAGCCTAGTGTTGACAAAAAAGGCTACATTTCAAATTTCTAAGAAGCCTATATATTTGAAGACACACACACATATACAGACACAGAACTTATCAGTACTTTCCCTGGTTATTCAGGTCTAATATGTAATACACCCCAAATAGCCAAAGCAATCTTGAGAAAAAAAAAAAAACGGAGCTGGAGGAATCAGGCTCCCTGACTTCAGACTATACTACAAAGTTACAGTAATCAAGACAGTATGGTACTGGCACAGAAACAGAAATATAGATCAATGCAACAGGACAGAAAGCCCAGAGATAAACCCACGCACCTATGGTCAACTAATCTATGACAAAGGAGGCAAGAATATACAATGGAGAAAGACAGTCTCTTCAATAAGTGGCGCTGGGAAAACTGGACAGCTACATGTAAAAGAATGAAATTAGAACACTCCCTAACACCATACACAAAAATAAACTCAAAATGGATTGAAGTCCTAAACATAAGACCAGACACTATAAAACTCCTAGAGGAAAACATAGGAAGAACACACTTTGACATAAATCACAGCAAGATCTTTTTTGACCCACCTTCTAGAGTAATGGAAATAAAAACAAAAATAAACAAATGGGACCCAATGAAACTTAAAAGCTTCTGGATAGCAAAGGAAACTATACAGAAGATGAAAAGACAACCCTCAGAATAGGAAAAAATAATTGCAAATGAATCAACAGACAAAGGATTAACCTCCAAAATATACAAACAGCTCATGCAGCTCAATATCAAAAAAACAAACAACCCAATCAAAAAATGGGCAGAAGACCTAAATAGACATTTCTCCAAAGAAGACATAGAGATGGCCAAGAAGCACATGAAAAGCTCCTCAACATCACTAATTATTAGAGAAATGCAAATCAAAACTACAATGAGGTATCACCTCACACTGGTCAGAATGGCCATTATCACAAAATCTACAAACGACAAATGCTGGAGAGGGTGCACTGTTGGCGGGAATGTAAATTGATACAGCCACTATGGAGAACAGTATGGAGTTCCTTAAAAAACTAAAAATACAATTACCATATGACCCAGCAATTCCACTACTGGGCATATACCCAGAGAAAACCATAACCCAAAAAGATACATGCACCCCAATGTTCATTGCAGCACTATTTACAATAGGTCATGGAAGCAACCTAGATGCCCATCGACAGACGAATGGATAAAGAAGATGTGGTATATATATACAATGGAATATTACTCAGCCATAAAAAGGAATGAAATTGAGTCATTTGTAGAGACATGGATGGACCTAGAGACTGTCATACAGAGTGAAGTAAGTCAGAAAGAGAAAAACAAATATCGTATATTAACCCATATATGTGGAATCTAGAAAAACGGTACAGATGAACCCGTTTGCAAGGCAGAAATAGAGACACAGATGTACAGAACAAATGTATGGACACCAAGGCGGGGGAAGGGGCGATGGGATGAATTGTGAGAGTGGGATTGACATATATACACTAACCAATACATATAAAATAGATAACTAATGAGAACCTGCTAGCCCAGGGAACTCTACTTCACTTTGCTGTACAGTAGGAACTAACACAACATTGTAAAACAACTATACCCCAATTAAAAAATATATATATACATGCAAAATAAAGTACTACAGTGATACAAGTTAAATAGAATTATAGAAGTAATCTCATTTTATAATTTTACTATTTATTTTAAGGTATACTTAGTCTCATTTAGTGTTTTACCTACATGAAAGGACACGTAAAACTTGTCTTAATTCTCAGTTTGACTCATATTATGTGGCACTAAGTTAATTTGAACCCTGAAACTGTTAGAAAAAATGATTGTAGATAGCATGGGTTACTGGGTTTAAACCCATTCAACTTCTGAGGCTGTTTTATAATATATTGTGTAAACAGAAAAAAAAGTAGAAGGTCACTTTCTTGTAAAAAAAAAAAAAGAATGCCTTCTTTTATAAAAACATTTTTTTTATTGCAGTTATCTTAACTTCATAAAAAAGCTCAGAGTCAGTATTACAGGGCACTGAGTTTAGCAAGGGAAGGCACAGGGATAACCTCTGTATCTTGTGGAGACACATTCATTGGAGCCAATTCTACCCTTTGACTCAATAATCAAAAACTTGGTATTTGATCACAAATAAGTAATCTAATAAAGAAAACATACGTATGCAAAGTTATTCATTATGTCATCATCCATAGCCAGGCATAATTAGAAAAAACCACTGGTTTAGTTTAGTAACTTATAGCACACCCCTTAGCCACATAAGATGGTGAAGCTAACAGTGACTCTAAATTTTTTTATTAAATATTGCTATTATATTATTTCAACAAGAAATGTGACAAAATGTAAAAATAATAAAGTAATCTGCAAAATACACATGCCTTTTTTGAACAGTATTATTAGTTGTGATATTCTACATTACAGCAGACTTTAAATGTTTGACTCTGAAATCAAAATGAATAAACAAGTGTATTATTTTGATTTCAAAACTAAACAAAATAAAGAAATTTAAGCACTATCTTTTTCAAGAAATGTCCAAATAGCACAATTATAATAATGGTATTATATAAAGTTATAAACCATATCATAAGCCTAGATTACAATATTTACATAATGTTGCAAAACACAGTGTCTTTAAAATGTTAACTGATGCTTCTTTCATTTCTAGTAATTCCTAATTATGGTTCAAGGACCCCCGTCCATTGAAACAGTGGCATTTGTTTCTTCCGAAGGAAGGCTGACACAACTACTGGGGACAAAGTTGTCCTCACTTGGCTCCAGATTTTGTCTCTTTTTTGAAGTCCACAGCAGACAGAATACTCTAAAAGCCACAATACCTTTATAAGCCACTTTGGAGAAAAAAGATTTCATTGAAATTCAAAAATTTGACTTGGTAAACTAAGAGCAAAAGCTAGCGATGGAGAAGTTGAGTTTATACCCTCAATCAGTGACCGTGGAGGAATCATAATGCCTTAGGGGCAGCTTTCCTTCCCCACTTGGACATGGAGGACCTTTGGACCCTTCTTAGTCTTAATGAAGGGAGGAACTTAGGGAGGATTTTCAAGAAAGAACATGAGTGTGGATGTTGCTTATCTCATTATATTGTGAGGTAAGAGGGTCTTGTTCTTGTCTCCTTGCAGTGAAAGCCTGGAGTAGGAGACTGAGACCCCTAGATGGCTGAAGTTTCTGAAAGGAGGAGGGGCTGGTGTCTCACTTCCTATCTGGAATTCTGGAAGGGACACTTCTCAGGCTCCGTATCTGTGTGTGGGCTGCCTTAGTAGATAGAGATGGTAGTACAATGCTTCAAACAGAGAATGTCTGAGTCACCCCCTTCCACTGCCCCACCTTCAAATCCCCTCCTCCTTCGGTGCATTTAAGAATTCCAAAACATTGTCCATGTTTGCGGGAATATAAAATGTAGTTGAGAACTGTGAACGTTCTGTTTGATGGGGTCAGCACGGTGCTAAGAGGGTGGGCCCCACAGTAGAGGCTCAGGTGAGAGAGTTTCAGAGAATCAACAGCTGTAGCAAGTGCTGAGGGGGCAGCAAGACAGTAGAGCTCCCTGAACAGAGCCCCATCACCATCTGGAAACACCAATGCTGGATGTGGCAGAAAGAGGCTAAAACCTAAGACAGTAAGATGAGGTATACAGACTAGGACAGAGGAGGGGTCTCAGACCAGAAGCCCCTGCCCTACAAGCCAGGATCATATCAATACATAAGCCCTGAGAATTTCCATCTCTCCTAGAAGAGAACTGGGGATGAGGGCAGGGAGAAATTGCTAAGAGACTAAGTTTGAAAATAGAAGAATGCCTTTTCCACCATCAGCAGAAATGAAGGCTTAAGGCCTAGGTTACTTTTAACTATAAGAAATAAGGAAGTTTCTATTTCTGCACACTTGTGCTTTTGTGCTTCAAGAAATATTCAATAAATACTTGTAAAAGTTTGTGTGTGTGTGCATGTGTGTGTGCGTATATAAATCTTAAAGAGAATAAGATTTTGTTAGGGATCCCTGACCTCAGGAAACACATTGAGACCTAAGTTACAGTGAATCAAATCTGGACAGACCAGTGGTAAAGATGCAGCAGGAGAAGATGCAGAGGCGGGAGAGAGAGCTTTGTAGGATGAATAAGACATGGCCAGTAATGTCAGATTCATTTTTCACCTGGATGAGGTTGTAGCTCTGGAAACCAGGGAATTGCTGGAAATTTGTCTAATCTGAAGTAAATCACGGTTAGTTTGGTATGGAGGAGAAACCAACCTGTTTTGGTAGCTTTGGGCTAGGATCTAGGAATTCAGAAGATTAAAAAAAGATCACACACCATGGTATTTGAGGCATACTGCCTTATGGATTATTTTTATGTTTACTTCCTACAGAAGCCAGGAACACAATTGGTTGGCCCCTGGGTATATGGAGGGAAATTTTGCACCTGCTTAAGAGCAAAAAAAAAAAAAAAAAAAAAAAAAAAAAAGTCTACAATATGCTCTGCAATTGGATGGGGAGGCTAGAGGGCGAAGTATAGGTGGCAGTAGAGTCTTGCATCTGGAAAATTTGGAGATGAATGCATCTAGGTTTAAATCCTGGGAATTCTGTTTACTTACACTGTTATGACCTTGGGTGAGTCAGTTTCTTCATCTGCAAAATGGAGACAATCACATTTCCATTGTATAGGTTTTTGGAAGTGTTAGGATGATGTACATAAAGCATGTAAGTCCTTTTCTGGCACCTATCTGGTGGTGGTTAGGGAATGGTACGTATCAATAGGAAGAGATATAGTCGGCGCTCTGTATTCATGGGTTCTGCATCCATGGATTCAACCAACCACAGATCAAAAATATTAGGAAAATAATTCCAGAAAGTTCCAAAAAGCAGAAATTGAAATTTCTGTGCACCAGCAACTATCTTAATAGCATTTACATTGCACTTACAACTATTTACATAGTGTTTATATTGTATTAGGTATTATAAGTAATCTAGAGATGATTTAAAGCATATAGGAGGATATGGGCAGGTTACATTCAAATACTACACCATTTTGTATAGGACTTGAGTATCTATGGATTTTGGTATCTGTGGCGTGGTCCTGGAACCAAACCCCTATGGATACCAATGGAGGACTATATTCATTTTGGGGGGAACTTTTTTTTTTAATCTCGTCTCTTTTTGTTTCCTATGTTTTCACTCATTGTATAGGTACCTGTGACTGCTGTAACAAATTACCACAAATTTAGTGGCTTAACAAATCAAATTTATTCTCTCACAATTCTAAAATCAAGATGTAGGCTCCCTGAAGAGGCTCTAGGGGGAGAATCCATTCCTTACCTTTTTCAGTTTCTGGTGGCTGTTGGCATTTCTTGGTTTTCGGCCACATTTCTCTCTGCTCCATCTTCATATAACTTTCTCCAGTGTCTAATCTCCCTCTGCTTCTCTTTTATAAGGGTCCATGTGATTGAATTTGCGGCTAACCCAGATAATCATGGATAAACTCCTCCTCTGAAGGTCCTTAATTTAATCACATCTATTGCCATATAAGGTAATGTTAACAGGTTCCCAGGATTAGGAAGTGAACACATATTTATGGAGCTATTTTTTTCTGCCAACCACACCTACCTGTCTAAATCTTGTGCTATTGTCTGAATGTCTGTATCTCTGTTGAAATTCTAATGCCTAATGTGTTGGTATTGGGAGGTGGGGCCTTTGGGAGGTGCTTAGATCATGAGGGTGGAGCTCTCATGGATGGCATTAGTATTCTTATAAAAGAGACCTCATTGAGATTCCTCTCATCTTCTGCAATGTGCAGATACGAGAAGTCTGTGACCTGGAAGACTGCCTTCACCTGACCATCCTAGCACTCTGATCTAAAACTTCCAGACTCCAGAAATGTGAGAAATAAATTTCTCTTGTTTCTAAGCCACCCAGTCTATGGTATTTTGCTATAGCAATTGGTATGGACTAATACATCTTGTAAGAAATTTTTATGAAAGCTAAAGCTTAACAACTGTGACTTCAGAAATAATTTTGACTTTGCTTTAAAGTGGGCTGAAGGAAGAGTATGAATGGGAAGAGGGGACCTAGTTGCCATAATTAGATAGAAAACCCCAAAGATGAGTGAGTACCTGAAATAAAATACCACCATTTAGAAAAGTGAGAAGATTTGGAATAAAGATAATATCTTAAAAAATGCAATATCACTTACTTTCTAAGTTATTCCAACACATTTAGCTCTAAAGTAAATCCCTAGAAATCAAATCCTATTTTGCTACTGATTTCTGCTATATAATTGGAACTACGCATCTGTGGAAAAATCTCTGTCATCTGAACTGAAACTTTTTTCAAAGAAATTTACAGCCATGCCCATTCTCATAGCATTGTGTCTGTTTATATGCTGGCATTCTAATGTTGCAGTGCTTTCCTTACTCTCTGCCTCTAAAATTTCCCCTGAATTATGAGTATTTCTTGACTGGGGAATCGCTAAACTGTGTATTTGTAGCTTCTTTGAGGATCATCTATATCTAATATTTAAATATGACCTTGGAACTTAAGTGACTTAAAAATATATATCCCCCCTGTTCATTATTGTTTTGTTATTCTATATTTAAAGCTATATTTAAAGTGAAGGACATTGATGCAACTAGTATCAAACTAGTATCAAAATAAAACTAATATTTTATTTTGTGTGTTGTCAGATTTTTGCCTGTAAAGAAATACAGGCATACTTTGGAGGTATCGCAGGTTTGGTTCCAGATCATCGCAAATAAGTGAATGCCACAATAAAACGAGTCATATGAATTTGGGGGGATAAAAACAAAGTACTTACCTAATTAAAAAATACTTTGTTGCTAAAAAATGCTAAACTTCATCTGAGCCTTCAGTGAGTTGCAGTAGTAACATCAAAGATCACTGATCACAGATCACCATAACAAATATAATAATAATGCGAAAGCTTGAAGTATTGCAAGAATTACCAAAATGTGACACACAGACACAGAGAGCAAACGCTTTTGGAAAAATAGTGCCGATAGACTTAATGCTGAGTTGCCACAAACCTTCAATTTATAAAAAAAAAAAATAAGTGCAATATCTGCGAAAAGTAATAAAGTGAAGCACAATAAACCAGGTATGTTTGTAATCTTACACATACTCTTTAATTAGAGATTTATTTCTTTCTGGTCTTGGTATTAGCAATACTTGTGCTTTTCCATAGCACTAATTTTTTTTTTTAATCTCATGGACACCATGCATTGTGTAAATAATCAGATTTCCCTTTTTATGTTGACAATTAAGTTTACTGCCTATCTATAAGAGTAGAAGAAAATTTTGACATATTTTTTGCAATAATTTTCTTTGGCGCCATATTATATCACTACCCTCATTTTTCGTTTGTGTTTGTCTTCCGTAGGTTGAATTAAGTCCCCTCAAAAGATATGTTAAAGTCCCAATCCCTGATACCTATGAACATGACCTTGTTTAGAAATAGGGTCTTTGCAGATATAATCAAGTTAATAAGAAGTCATGTTGGATTCGGGTGGGCCCTAATCCAATGACTAGTGTCCTTATAAGTAAAGGAAAATTTGGACATACAGACATAAATGCAGACAGAATGCCACATGATGATGGAAGCAGAGATTGGAGTGCTATGTTTACGAGACAGGGAACCCATGGAGAGTGGGACAGCCATTCTGGAGGGCCCAAAGGATAGCGCACTGAGCCACAGAGGGTCATTCCCAAGCCTTGAAAACCTAATGGAATTTGCCCTGCTGTGTTTGGAACTTGTTTTAGACCAGAAATTCCTTTATTCCTTCCACTTTTTCCCCCTCTCAGAATGAGAATATCTATCTAATACCTGTCCTATCATTGTATTTTTTTTTAAAAATATTTATTTATTTATTTGGCTGCGTCAGGTCTTAGCTGCAGCATGCATGATCTTCGTTGCGGCCCGCAGGCTTCTCTCTAGTTGTGGCACGCAGGCTCTAGAGCGCACAGGCTTAGTTGTCCCATGGCATGTGGGATCTTAGAACCCACGTCCCCTGCATTGGAAGGCGGGTTCTGAACCACTGGACAACCAGGGAAGTCCCCTATCATTGTATTTTGGAAGCAGATAAGTTCTTTTCTAGTTTCATGGGTTTGTGGACAGAGAGAGACTTTGCCCCAGGATGGACCATACCCAGAGTCTCACCCATACCTGATTTAGATAATGAGATTTGAAACTTCTGACTTGGTGGCATTTAGATGAGATTTTGGGATTTAGAGTTAATGTGAGAATGGACTAAGACTTTGGGGGATGTTGGGATGGACTGAATCTATTTTGCACATGGAAAAGACATGAATTTTGAGGGAAAGAGGCAGACTGTACTGGTGTGAATAGCGTCTCTCAAAAATTCATGTCCACTTGTAACCTGTGATCTTATTTAGAAACCAGCTCTTTGCAGATATAATCAAGTTAAGATAAGCTTATACTGGATTAGAGTAGGCCCTAAATGCAATATGACTGCTGTTCTTATAAGAGGAAAGGACAGATAGACACAGAGACACACGGAGGAAAGACCACCGTGTGAAGATGGAGGCAGAGATTGCAGTGATGCATCTATATGCCAAAGAATGCCAAAGATTGCATTGACTATCAGAAGGTAGGAAGGATCAAGGAAGGATTATTTCCTAGCATCTTCAGAGGAATCATGACTCTAAGACAGTTTGATTTTGAACTTCCAACTTCTCATATCTGTGAGAGAATAAATGTTTTTTTTTTAAGCTACCTGGTCTGTAGTATGTTCCTACTGTAACCCTATGAAATGAATAGTTTCCATGTATTTGAGTGTGTGTCTGTGTGTAAAACGTGCATGTATGTGTGGTTAAACATGTGAGAGAAGTTGTCATTTACTTCAGACGAGATCGGGCACATTCAGGGTGGTATGGCCATAGACTGTCATTTACTTCAAATACTTGAAATTCCTGATATCTAATTTAATTTTTTAAAGTGAAATTACTGAATAAATAAATATTCGTCTCATTTACTAAGTTTATACCTCCTTGTTCAAGGTAGTTATTAGGATATATCCTCTTTGGATAAAAATGTAAGTAGTTATATTGCTTCTAGGAAAATGACCCAGAATAGATTTTCTTAACCTATGCATTTTCCTGACTCTGCTAATAGTAAACTTGATGGCATTTTGCAGGAATCTGCCTCAAAATTCCCAAGAAGACAACATGATTAGGGAGCAAGAGAGTTCTGGGCTTGAAAAACCCAAGATTCCCTTTGTGTGGGTGTTTCATTAAGGTGAAATGTATCTGGAATTTGCTAAGAGATGGGTCAAGCTAGCACACATCCAGGTTTGTCCCTCCATGGCATCTGCCCTATTTAATGTGGTCACATAAGGACTGTGGGTAAGAGAGCAAGCAGAAGCATTGGAGATATTTCCTAAGACAGAAACAGAGGTGTGGCAAAGGCATTTCCCTTCTCATTTCCGTTTTAAGCATATCAGGGTTTGGCAGGGGTGAGGCTCTGTATTCGTGTGGATGATAATGCAATGCCGTAAAGGAATCGAATCAAGCAAGATTCTCTCTGAGCTGTTGACTGGCTTCCTGTTATTTGCTTGAATGTTTTCTTTTACCTTTGAAAATAGACAACAGCGAACCTTAAAAGCAGGGAAGCAGCTTTTAAGCTTGCTATCTTCTTCAGATCAATTTGGAACCAAGTCCCACTTCCCATCTCTCTAATTTTGATGTACATTCTCCACTGGCCACTGGCCAGAGCAGAATTCAGGAAATGATAAATACTTATTCCCAGACTCAGCAGTTTGTGCTGAGATAGGAGACATTTACAGTCCTTAAACCTATTGTATTATTTGTGTGTGTGTGTGTGTGTGTGTGTGTGTGTGTGTGTGTGCGTGTGTGTGTGTGTGTCTATTAATATCAGCTGGGGTTAATCTTGGTGTCATCTGCACTAGGGATGGTTAACTTTTGCTAGCTTTGGAAACAGGTTTGTCATTCTTAGTGGCTTTCCTGCTCAATAGTTCACACTTGCTTTCTTCAACCTTCAGCAACGATTTATAATATGAATGTCAAATTAAGTTTAACTCATGTGGTTTAACACCAAATGGCCAGGTATTACACAGCTGAGATACCAGAGAAACCTAGCAAATCCTAAAGAAAATAACTTTGGAAAAGGAGAAAACCTTGTTTGTTCTAGTGCTCAGGAAAGAAGTGTCTCTGATTCTTAAAATTCTGAATGTCTCTTGACAAACAGGTCAATTAAATAGCACAGTGCTATTTTTTCCTTTTTTAAAAAAAGGTAATGACAACTCAAAATTTCTTTCTTAGCCTATCACTGGACGATTGAGTTGGCCATCAAACTGAAGTTGGTGGAAGAAATACAAACCTCAGAGTTCTCAATATCTATGTTTTGGTACATCTGATACTCTGAACTGGCCTCAACCAGATATCACATAGCTGAGAAACACATTCTTGTATTTGACAAGCACCAAGAGCTTCCGAGGCAGTGAGTTGGCACAAATATAGCATGCCTAGGCAAAAGCATGGCCAGACTAGATATGGTGTCCACATGTCCAGCACCTGCCCCTGAAATCAGGCCCACCACTCTTCAAAGGGCAGCTCCTCCCCCACAAATATGTCTTTTTATTTGTTAGTTTTTAAATTGACGACTGACTAAAGAAAAGAGAAAGCACAATTACTTTGGTTTGAACAAACATGCAGCCATGCAATTTGACTTGAAATTACACAGGTAAAAAGCACACTGACTAAATTATCATTTAATGGCTTATAATGAAGGGAGATGCTTGCTTGCTTTCAAAACAGAATCAAGAAACGGGAATGCAAGGTATGTGAGCGTAACATGAAAGCACAGAGTTGGTATTTTGCTGGATTAAGCAAGACAAAGCACTTGAAAAATTAGAGAGGTGGTTCCAAGTAATGTGTAAATATACACCTTATACATTGAAACCAGTCCCTGTCCTTGGAAACATAAAACATCTTTAAACTAGCAAATTTGTGTTTACTAAAAAGAAGATTGAATCCTGTTTCCCCACCATATTTTTTCCCTTCTGAAAATTATGCAGACTTTTTTTTTTATTCTTTCATGTACTGTAAGCTCAGTGACACTATTAATAAGAGGAGATATTCATCTAAATCCGAAGAATGGAAAGAATCAAACCTTTAGGTAGTAATGACGGAAACAGACAAAGAAGATACTTCATGGTCAAATTATTATAAACTTGCACTTTTTTTTCCTTTTAGGCAGTTGCTTATTACAGTATTTCCAAATAGCATCAGATGATTGCTAAGATACAACATAGTCCTAAAAATACTTCAGAATGTTGATTCTAAGACATACTTGATGCTTTCAGGCATCTGATACCAAGCATGGTACTCAGACGCAGAAACAATGCATAAAATATTGTATGTTTTTAAGGTAGAATATTTTAGTGAGGTAAGTGCAGCAGCTTTGGAGTCAGACTACTTGAGTTTGAAACATGCTGCTATTCAATAGCTGTGATCTGGGGCATTTTACTTAACTATATAAACTGTTTCCTCATCTGTGAAATTAGGATAATAGTAAACCTATCACATGAAATTGTTGGGAAGACTAAATGAAGTCTTAAAACAATACCTAGCACATTATAATGGCTTGATAAATATTAGCCAAAATTAGTGTTGGTGTGCTTGCTTAAACACTAGTTTTCAAATGAGCCACACAAAGCTTCAACATCATTTGGGAACTGAGCCATGATGCTGATGAAATCACCAAGGATTTGTTTTTGTTATTTGCAAGAAAAGGAAAAATGGCATCTAACATTAGTGTGTCTGTATTGTGAGCAAGACAGAATCTGTGTTGGCCCTTGACACACTTGACACCTCCTCCTTTGCTTTACCCGGTGTTACAAGGGCTGGAAGTCTAAGAATCATACATTTCTCTCTCTTCTTTGCCAACAGGTTCTGAATTTGTATTAAGTTCCATCAATGAGATACATTTTGTAATATTTGTAAGGCAGAAAAAAGGCAGAGGTGTGCTGACCTGGCTCATAAAGCTCAAAGAAGCCAGTGGTGTGCATCTCTACCCAACTCTGCATTTGGTAGCTTTAAATCAGCCATAGTGGGAGTATTTACACCAGGGAAGTTGGTTAGTAGTACAAATTAGCACTTTACTCCTATCTAGTGTGCCAGTTGTTAGATATTTTTAGCATACCACTGGGTAGATACCATACTATTATTTTACTATTACTGGCAGGCAAATAACTAGGCAATGATAGAAGTGAGGTTTTGCAGTGATTTCTGGATGTTCCATTGTATCATCACCTGTCTCAGTGCTGCAGACATCTGTGACCACTGAGAGCAGTTAAGTGGAAATACTAACCTGGGTCACAGAAGCAATTTTCTGATTGAATCCAGTGGTAAAGCTGTGCAAGTGGAGCCTTCTCCGGCCTTTGCCCTTCCGTCAGCTTTGTAAGCACCAAATTCTGGTTAAGTTTTTTCCTGCCTAAAATACCTAGAATACTTTCTGTTTTCCTGATGAAACTCTGATAATACATTATGATGTAAATATGTCAACATAGATATAGTTATCTTAGCAGGACTTACGTCTACATGAAAAAAATTAATAAAGATTTTGAAAAAATTAGTGATAACAAACATTGAGTATATATATATTTATGAGGATGACATCGCTGAATTTACCTGAATGTGAAGACAGATTCAATGGAACAAAGGAAACAAGTGAACCTATAAAAAGTACTCGTAGGACATTTAAACTTGAAGATTTTGGCATTTATAGGTTTTAGAAAATTTTAAATCATAGAAATACCTGTTAGTACTTTGAGTAAGAAAGTTTTCTTTTTGCTTTTCTGAAGTAAAAAAGAATAAAGCTAACTCTTTTGAATTTGAATAAACCTCTTTCTAATAGAGCGGAACATATAAATCAGTAAATAATCCAGATTTACACATTAAATGAATATTTAATGAAAATCTATGTTGAGTTTTGTGGTTGCCTTCTAGGGGGATATAAAGGTAAAAAGAAATAATTCTTGTTCTTAAAGAAATTATAAAAGAAATAGTCAAGTATAATATAAGCTAGAAAGATACAAATTTCTTACTAAAAATCAGGTAAAGAGCTATGTGAATAGTAATATAAGAAGGGATTTCTTCCAGATGAGTGATTCAATATTCCTTATTTAGTTTTCAGGCTGAAGCATGAAGCAATTTTCAAGGACTAAGTGGAAGTGAGCACGGAGGTTGTTGTATGAAATGATAATGAGAGAAAATCTTGGTAAAAATTGAGAGGAAGGAAAGTATTCACTCCAAAGTTATTTCTTAAGTGTATACTATGTGCCAAGCTGACTCGGCAGTGATGGCCAATGTGGATATAATTCCTGCCTTCACAGAGTTTATAATCCAGTGAATAAAACTGAAAAGTGATTTGGGTTGAATAGTATCTACCCAAAATTCATGTCCACCAGGAACCTCAGAATGTGACCTTATTTGGGAATAGTGTCCTTGCAGATATAATTATTTAAGGATCTTGAGATTAAATCCTCCTGGGTTTAGAATGTCTTTATAAGAAGAGGAGAAAACACAGAAAAAAAGGCCACGTGAAGACTGAGACAGAGTTATGCTGCTATAAACCAAGGAACACCAAGAACCACCAGAAGCTGAAAGAGGCAAGAAAGGATACTCCCCCGGAGATTTTGGAGGGAGTGTGGCCCTGCTGAAACCTTGATTTCGGTCTTCGGCGTCCAGAACTGTGACAGAATAAATTTCTGTGTTTTAAAGTCACTAGGTTTGTGGTACTTTGTTGCAGCAGTCCTAGAAACTAATAATATCAAATAAATAAATATGTAGAATGCTGTATGATAAATGCTATGATAGAAGAGTAAGTTACTCTATAAGAATGGGTAGGAAAGTTGCTAACCTAAAGTAGGCAGGGTAAAACTTAACTAAAGTTTCCTCAAAAAAAGACAGATAAAATGAGATCTGAAATATGATTCAGAGTTAATAAGGCCAAGTGAGTACACAAGTATTCCAGGTAGAAAAACTGCTTGTGTGTAGCTGAACTGGTGGTGTCATTTGATAAGACAAGGAACAAAGATGAAGGAACAGGTCTGTGAGGGAAAATCATGCATTTGGTTTTAACATGTCGATTTTGAGGTATGGAGAAAGAGAGAGAAAGAGTGTATGTATGTGCCTGTGAGAGAGAGAATGAGTAGGGCTGGCAATATAGACTTGGGAGTCATCAGTATGAAAATATGAATTAAAAACCATGAGATTCAATGAGATGGGTCAGGGAAATGGGAAAAATGAATTACCCAGGACAGATTCCCAGGAATGTTGAAATTTAAGGGCTTGGCAAAGGCAAAGGAGCCGAGAAAGGGACTAATGAGGAGCTGTCAGACGATGAAGATGCCTGAATATATATTTAAATGCTTATGGGAAGATGACAGTGGGAACAGCAATGGTGGAAATTTGAGAAAGAGGGAAAACAACAGAACATATACCTTGGGAGTCCTGGAGAACATGTGATCCAAACATGAACATAAGGATTAGACTTAAATACAAAATACCTCATCCATTTTAATAGGAGGTGCAAACAACAGCAGAGGAGTAAGTGTGAAGGTTTGATGGCTAGATGTTGGATTACTTGTATTTTTCTCTGGGAAGTAAGATGCTAGGTTGCCCAGCAAGTAGGTTTGAGAAGAGTGAAAAAGTTTGGAATTGCTGCTGTGCTGAACATGAGTGCTTACTATGAAAGGTCAGCACTCACGGAAATAAGGAACTCTGGAACTCTGGAATGATGTCTGGGCAGCATCAATATGCCAGATAAAGGAGATGCACTAAAATTAAAGTGGCGGCAATTTTCCCAACTGAATTATTTTTTCCAACAATACTCAGCAGATTAGTCATTGGATTAACCACAACTCTGGTGGTTTGCTAGGTAGTTACAACAAAAAGGACAAGGCAACAGACAAGAGAGCTGGGAATGCTGGTAAGGGAGTGAGCGAAGTAAAAGCCAGAGTAATGGGGAAATGAATGGAGAAGTGAGTAAAAAGAATAGATGATTCAAATCTTAGGTTCTGTCCCAGGTTTTCCATTAACTAATTGGGTCATATTGGGAACATCGCTTAAACTTTGTGGGCTTCAGCTTTCCTTTTCTGTAAAGTGAAGAACTGGACTCCATGACCAATTTCTAAGGTTTATTTCAGCTTGAAAATTGTGTGAATCAGTGACTACTACAGGAAGGAGTGAAGGCAGAAAGAAGGGAGGTGAAGGGTCAAAGTGGGCTGTGAATTCACACAAAGGATTTGAGACTCTCAACTGAATGCACTTATTCCAACAGATGTCCATAAGCCAAAATACATTTTTTTGCTAAGTTTCAGCAAAAACTCAGTATTTTAATCAGAATTTTACTTGAAAATAAAGAAACCTTGGCAACTCTTTGTTCCCTTTAGTAAAATAATCTTTATGTTCGGGAGTTTGAAGTGAGATTTATGAAGACGGTGGGATAATGACATGTCCATGATGGGGGAAGATATTAAATAAAGGATAAAACTGAAACTGTGAAACCCCTCCCTAACTCAGCTACATCCGCACAGGAAATGATACCACCCAACACCTCACTTTACAAGTGGATAGTGAATAATTTGGTAGAATGCTAGTAACACCATATTGGCTATGTAATTTACAATTCCTTTTTTTTTTTTAAGCTGCTCAGATCCTAATTTAAACTGGTTAAGATGAGAGAAAAGGCTTTTAAAAGCTAATTCTGGAGGTTTAGACCATTTTTCTGTGACTACCACTTACCATTATCAAATTAAGTGAATTCTTATAAAGAGTAGAGATAAGGATCAGAGCCTAAGATTATAAGCAATTTGTCCATCTCCTTTTGTCCTAAATGGGAACAGCATTTTGGAGAAGACTCTGAGCCCAGTAATTCTTCAGTTTGGATCCTTAGTGACCCCATTTCAATACTGATACACATATCTAGGGGTGCATTTTGGAATGAAACATCCTTCTGTGTAACCTCAATATGTTATGACTCATTCCAGGAAGACTCTATAAGGAAAAAAATGTAAAAGAAATAAAATTCTCAAGTTGCAGTTAAAGAAATATTTTTTTTCTCTGTGAAAGACAGATGATTGTATTATTAATAGTGAAGGGTAAGATCTGAAACATTTGAATGTTCAGCTAAACATCCCTAAATTTCTCATCTCAGTGTGGATAGAAATAACCACTCTTGAGGTATTTCTGTAATCTCAGTTTCAACTCCAGCCAGGAATCAAGAGGAAAAAAATCCCTTCTCCAGCAGTTTATAAACTAAAAATAAAGATGACAAAAAGTCAGATTCAGATTAAATTGGAAAAGCTGGTGGTTCAGAGCAGTAGTTTTATCTCCCTAAGACAGAAATACATAGGCTACAGTAAGAACCATAAGTATTTACTGATATATATATAGAGAAATAACTAGTGCCCAGCTGTATTCAATACACACTGACACACGAACAATTAAACTTTGGCAATCGACACTGATTATTAATGAGTCCAAAATGGCCACATTTTCTGATCACTGATAGCTAGAATCTAAAGGAAATGATGTATGCCACTTGTTATACAATCTCTTCTTGAATATCTTCCAGGGCTTTGGTGAGCTAAGACAGAAAAATATAGCTCCAGTTCTGCTGAGTTGTTACCAAGGACTATAATTACATTTTATAGTATTTAGCTCAACCAAATCATTTTTTCATTTTAAGTATAATGTAGCAACAATAGATTGAAACCTTTAAAATTTTCCTCAAATATTACTGTTTTGTCATATATGTCCTAAAGCCCCACCCGTACCACAAAAGAACCCCAATAATATGCTCTTCCCGTAATGTAACGCTGAGAAGGGGCTGTCCTGGTAGAATTCCAACCTTAGAAATTATATTTTTGTCTTTACTAAGGAAGGCAACATTTTGGACTAGAAAGAACATTGAATCTTTAAGTTATCTGGCTTCCAGTTTTGGTTTTATCTATATCTGCTGTGTGATCTTGGGGAACTCATACAACTTCTCTGGACCTTACTGGCTCCTATGTAAAATGAAGGATTTTCTATGATTCCCTGAATACATAGGCAACTTATGAATGTAGACGATATTTACCAGCATACACTGTGCTTTCCTGTTAAACAGATCTATGAGAAGTGGTAGAAATCAGAACTATTGGCTTCTGCTTTTGATTTGATTTGATTATTAAAAAAAATCTCTGACAGAGTTTTGAGTGATTTATTTCAAGAAAGTGTAGAGAGTTAAGAGCAAATAACTCTGAATAGAGGAATGAGAGTCATTAAAAGCAAAATTTAGACTTGGGGAAAAGCATTTACGTGATCAAGATAAACTTTGAAATGCTACAAAAAAATTATAAAGAAAGATGTAGGGCTTACAAATTTGGTGAAAGTAGTAAGAAGATTAAAAATATCATTTAGGAAGATGCTATTTTCAACTTTGGGTGTGTGTGTGTATGTATATATATATATAAATATATATATCAACATGTATATATATATAATCTATGTGTATATATACATTAATAATATATGTATCTATACATAAATATATAAATACAGTCTCTTTAATATATACACATACTGTAACCATGGAAAATAAGGAGAGGGAATCAAAAACTCCTTTGTTCCCTGTCACCTGAAGTTGAATTGCCCATGGTAGGCGATAACTGGCTTCTTCAGTCTAACCTACAGTTGACATCAGAGATAGGGCATAGGGTTGGGTGCTAAGGTATGATCATACTAATTATGCTCATTTGCTTTCCACTGTCCTAGACTTATTGAGAAGGTGTGCCGGTGTGCCATCTTACACAGCAAGAAACAAATCTTACTGGCAGAATTTCAGTAACTCAGATGAGTATGGCCTATTTAGCAGAAGAGAAGTGTGAATTGGAGATCCTTAGGAGCTTGTGATGCATTACTATTTGTTCTGGAGCAAAAGAAGAGAGCGATCAGACCTGGTGATCCCTGGACCTGGTGACTACCAGTCACAGCAATAAGAATATAATGAATGCCTTAAATGTACAGAGTACATTTTACAAACTGTACGATATGGCTGTATTTTAAGCTTCGCAATAGCAAGACTAAAAGAACTTGAGATGGAGTAGTGATACTGGAAGAATGATAATTCCAGACAGCAATATGGTGGGCAAAGGGTGACATGGTTGACCAGGCATCCAGATTAAGACTGACTCAAAACCATAAATGACTTTGACCAGTTTGATTTTTAGGTGAGGACCCAGGGTTTCTGGACAACTGTATTTTGTATTGTTCAGATGAGACTTATAGCTTCCACTGGGGACTTTGCTGATGGTGTCTGCAAGGAGTAGTACAAAAACATTCTATTCATTCTTTCATTCACTTATTCATTAACTCATTTATCTAACTTTGTACCAGTCATGACACTAAGGCACTTGATGGCCTAAAAATTTAGGTCATCAGGAGTTTATAATTTAACAATGTATGTAACCTAATGTCAATTAAATGAGATAAATGCTAATATATACATACACACACATATAATGTACTATCTATAATATGTATATGTTACGTATTATATTTATAGATTACATACACATGCCCACATATACACAAAGAGTATATATATGTGTATATATATATATATATATATTTTTTTAATATCTTTATTGGAGTATAATTGCTTTACAATGGTGTGTTAGTTTCTGCTTTATAACAAAGTGAATCAGTTATACATATACATATGTCCCCATATAAGAGTATATTCTTAAATGTATTCTCTGATCCTCAGTCTCTCTTCTCTCAGACCCCAGAGAACAAGGGCAGCAATCAATTAAATATTCCTTGAAGTGTTCTCTTATGAGGAAAAAATGAAATAGTCGACTAAAATGAAATTGTTAAAGGAATCAAGTAGATGTGGCAAATTGGTCTTGGGTGAATTGGTTTTCAGTGAAATGGCCAGTTGGTGGATTGGTCATTTGGCAAACTGGCTTAAAGCAAATGTGTCTTTGGTAATTTGACCTAGAACCAAATGATTAATAGACACTCTGTATAAGAACCATGACAAATGTCATCCAGCCTCAGCTGGGATAACCAATAATAAGAAACATATTGCTATACAAGACAATCCAAAACAACTAAAGACACTTGTTTTTAAATACTTGCATTATATATGTCTCCTTATTTTGCAGTAGATTTTGTCCTCCTGGCCTTATCTGGCCCTCAGGAACAACACAGAATTTTTTCTAGTCTGTTCTCCATATACAAGTCTATTTACAGAGGTTAAATGAGCTATTGTGTCTTGCCTAAATTTTCTCCAGCCCAAACAGCTTGAGTTCCTTGAGTTGTCCCTTCTGTGATTTGATTTTTGTATCCCTTCACCATCTTGGTCACTCTGTCAACATGCCTCTTAGGGAACAACATCAGAATAGAACCTAATCCTGGTCTGAGTGCTGCTTAAAACATTATCATGACTTTTATTCTAAAAAGTACTGTCCCTGGTATTTTGAACAGGCAAACCTTTGGGATAATCAAAGTACAAGGTTTTCTTTTCTTTCTTTCTTTTTTTTTAAATCTCCTAATGTCCCTTTAAACTGTTTAGGTAGTGGAAGTTCTTCTCTCCCCTCTGAATGAAAACTCTCTCAGCTTCCTGAATTTTCTATTCACTCTTGGGTACTATAGAGTTCTTTAGCCACTGTAATTCACCAAATACTATCTTAATTCGGTAATTAAAATATCAACCTTTAGATCTTCATTCAAAGTTAAGACTTGTTTCTCTTCCTCCCCTGAACTAGGGCTTGACTATAGGCAAGCAGGCTGCTTTCTGGGAAGTAGTATGGTTGGCTATTTGTCTCCAGCTCACCTCCTTCTCCATCAACCCACTAGCTGATGTTTTTGATTTCTTCAGGGTCTACTAGATGGGGGCAGGTGGGGAGGGAGGAGATAAATAGGTAAGATGTTAGGATATTTCTTACTTGATAGTTACTCCCATAATGGATGCTTTCTGGGTATGAAAGATGGTGAAACTTTCTTTTTGCCTCCTGGACACTTTGGTGGGCTCTTCAGAGACCTCCCTGCTGGCCCACTAGAATACTCATGATTAAAGTGATGCAATAAGTTTTTTCAGCTGCTGCCCCAGACTCCAACTTCAGGCTTTGGTTTTCCTAGAGTTCATTCTATACAAACACTCAGTGGAGGTCTCTTACCCTCTGAGTGATACCCTCTTGGGCAAAATCTCATTTAAAATGGCTCACATTTGGTCCCCAAGAGACTTTTATTCTTTATCATTTATTTTTTATCTTGACGAAACTCAAGTTGTGCAGGCAAACCCCAATGCAGCAGCATCTCTTTCCTGGCTCTGCCCTCAGACCTCTCACCTCTAGATCCCCAGGCTCCTCTGGCAGCAGCACAGTGTGCTTCCCAACTCTAGGGAACACACATGAAGCTCCCTGTAGGACCCACTGATGCCCTGCTCCCTTGGCTTGTGGCTAAGAGGGAAGGAAGTACCCCACTTCCTGCCATGCAGGTGAGAGGGGGACACTCATAATGCTAAAGCAGCTCTCTCTTAAATATCCCTTCACAAATCTATTTACTACTCCTATACCTTTTTATATATCTTCCTGGCAGAGGTTAGTCTTCAAACCTGTCCTAGGTCACTAAGTTAGAAACTTCCACTCAGTGGTCTAACAGCTGATTTTGGAATCTAACATCTTTCCTATGGGGTGACCACCGTTGAAACTTCCAGTTTAACCTCCTCTCTGGGCTTCTTTTAAATGCAGTCCAAGATCAAATTACATTTTGTTAGCATCCTTATGACTCTATACTTCCTTGACGAAATTGCTTCACTTTTTAGTCTTGTTGTAACTAAGAGTATTCAGAAGAAATGATAATAAAAAATTGGAAATAACAATATGAGTTAATATGCTATATATTCATTAACTATATCCTAAAATCTCCTTTGAAGGGTTTGTAGGCTTACATATCACATACAGTCTTAAAAATCATAGCTTTTTGTACATCTTGCCAGCTTTGCAGAGGTAGAAAGAGAAGGAGGAGAGGGAACTAAAGGCAATGAAGGGAATGACTACTGCAGCCCATGCACCAAGAGAATAAACAACCCAGGAAAGCATCACCTCCAATCCTGAGAACACAATTTCAAAGGCTATATTTATATTCCTGGGACACCAGTCGTTTTCCAAATAAGGTATATGCATGATGAAGGACAGAGTGGCACTAGTTCTTAGGAAGTT
The DNA here is from genome assembly GCF_028023285.1 of Balaenoptera ricei. NCBI lineage: Eukaryota > Metazoa > Chordata > Mammalia > Artiodactyla > Balaenopteridae > Balaenoptera > Balaenoptera ricei. The sequence goes on from NC_082648.1 coordinate 76,464,896, forward strand.
CGTTCAAATGGAAAATGAATTCTTGGATTTAATCCCATATAAATTATCTTTCTAATCACATGAGGGTATATTCCTATATCCATATACAATAAAAAAATCCTGAACTGAAATAACTCATACCCAGAAGAGAACAAATCCTAAGGAGCCATTTTCCACCAACCTGTTTTTATCTCCTGGAATTCATTCTCCTCCTTTACTAAGAGATTCCTGTGAAAGTATGACTCAATTCCTCCAGCAGCTCTTGACAAATATCTCTGAGACAAATTTTGAAACTGATTTTACACATTTAAAGACCACTTATTCACACAGCATTTTCTGACATAATTTTCAGTGTTCTGGAAAGTCAACAGCTTCTTCATCCCATTCCCCACTCCTCAGATCCTTTTCCTTTTTCTTTTAGCCCCTCATTATAAAAGCATTACATATTCATTAAAAAATAAAATGCAGACAAGAAATATAAAGTACACTCATGATTCAGCCAGAGATATCCATTATGAATGTTTTTCAGAATATTTTCCTAATGTTCTTTTTAAATGCATATGTTATTAATCTATACATAGGAAACACATTTTAAATGCTATTTTAACCAACTATAACAGTTTTTAGCCATTTGGATTGTTGCAGATTTCCTTACCATGAATATGGAAGAAAGGAATAATTAGATTTAAATGAATTACATATAAATAGCAAATACATATGAAACTTTGAATACTCATTTTGAACAAATTTTCAGTTTCACCAGATTATTTTGTTCTCTCCCATACTTCTAGCCCCTTTCCTACGTTGAGTTTGGTTTGTATTTTTCCACATTTATGCTCATTCTTATACACACATGCACACACAACTTTTTTTTCTAAACACATACGTGTAATACCTCAGGAACTTGCTTTTTTCACTGAACAATATCTCTTGGACATTATTTCAGATCAATAAACATAGACCTAAGAAATCTTTTGAATAACGGATTGTAAGCTTTGATTTTATTCTATAAACAATGAAGATCTTAACATTTATTTGTTAAGCCAGTATACCAGTGGACAAATAGACTCATTGATTGTGTATGGTAAGTAGTCTCATAGGAATAACACTTGTAGATAGAGATACTGCAAATTAACTCACTGTGGCTGACAATTATTCAAAGGCAAGATGTGCAACATCATTTTATATATCAATGTTGCTTTCTACTTCACAAATACCCAAGACATAAAAATGACAAATACTTATATAAATTATTTTTATAAGTTAAATTTTGAAGAGTATATTAATAAGAAATAGCTTTTAAAAAAGGTATGTATCATTCTTTTTGTAATGAGACAAAGAACAAAATTAAATTAATCATAGGATTTAAATAACTCTAAACTCAAAAATTTTTTAGCTTGGATCTTGTGTGTGTGTGCGATTTGTGATTTTTTTTGTGGGTAAAAAGGCAAAATTGCTGTAGTAATTTACCATTGTTTTTTACAAATCAAAAAGTGAAAACTAAAGAAATATTTTGTACTGTTAGACTTTTCCTTCCTTGAGGTTTTATCCAAAAAAGCTGATAATAAAACCCCTGTAATCTATTCAAGCAAGATGGCAGAATGTCTTGTAAATTAGCATGTGACATAGGAAAAAAAAGAACGCCAAGAAACTTTTGAGCAACACAGGCCTTTTAAAATAGTCATAACCAGCAATTTGCTTAAATCAATGGTTCTTATCCTGGGGTGATTTTGCCTCCCCAAAAAACATTTGGCAATGTCTGGAGACATTTAAAAGTACCCTAAAAAGTATTATTTCCCCATCTTATAGATTGGGAAACTGAGACTTAATGAAACTACAGTAGTAATAGATACAGCAGATAGTGCGGTATGCTTATGGTTGTATATACTCCAGGAGAGAGTATAGATAAGTCCAGTCACAGCAATGCTATAGGGTGAATCAATTTGGAAAAATTGAAGGTGGAGGTTGCAAAGGCTTAATTTAACTTTGGCATCATATCCCTCTTCTTGTACTTCCATAAATTATTCTTAAATAAAGTCAAGTTAATTATCCTATATCTGCTGAAGAAAAAATAAACTACATTGACATCATGCAGTCTTCTATAACAGGCCGTAAGAAAGACTTGTAACACATGCAAATTATGAAAGTATTATAGAAGTCACTGCTTCATGATTAATTTCATCTATGGCAATTCGACATGTCTCTAATAGATTTACTCCTTTGTCTTGGGACCTGTGCATTGACTTCCCCGTTTTATGACTGCTAAAATCAAAAGTTAACAACCTCAATTCTTTGCTGCTAAAACAAGAATAGATTAGTTTCATCAGAATAGGACAGTAGTAATAAAAGCGCTGTGTTTTATTTGTAGATAGAACAGTAATACGAAGAATACCACACTTTATTTGTAGACAGGGCATTTCCAAGCATCTATTTTGACCTTGCTAGGCATCCACGCTCTGTGGCTATTGATACTGAGTTACCTGTGTTGTCTCTAGACAAGGGGTCAATGATTGGCTTGCACTGGTCGGGGAACGAGTAGAATTGTTTTCTTACATACAGGTGACCACAATGTAAAAACCTTGCATGTTTTATAGTTTCTGTGCCTGCCAGTTAAAACGTCTCCAACTTTCAGACTTGGGTTGGTCTGAGTATGGGATATAGTAACTACAGTTTCTAATAAGCAAGTTGGACCATAGAAAGGAATAGGTACTACTGGCTCGTCTTCTGGCATCATCATAAAGTGAAAAAAATATGGGGTTGGCTACTGCCTGAAGTTGGCAGAAACAGAAATGGGAAACATGTTAAAGAGGCAGATGTTTTTAGAAACTGTACTAAATTAAAGGTTTTTCTTCATGTAGCTTTTGTGACTTGTTTTACCAAGTTAGGTTTCAAGTAAGGCCACTTCCTCTTTATTTCCCTTATGAGCTTCTTGAGCACTGGTAAGGGAGATTTGGAGGAAATTCTCCCATAAGGGCCTGAACCCCTTGATGCTTTGCCAAACAATGATTTTAATTTTGGGGGCAGGAATAGAAAATATTAAAATTAAAACTGTTCCTCAAACCAGGTAAACCAAAGATTATTGTCATCTTCCTATAGGATGTTAGTAGAACCACACTGAGGGGGAGATTTTCTTTTAAGTAATCCTGGTTGTTCTCTGTACCATTTGCCTTCTTGAAGTTTGAGAGGTCTGTGTCCGTTTAAGGATTTCTCTGAAACTTTCTCCTCTGCAAGATCTAATGGATTAATCTTGTGGATATTGCATCAATAAACTAAAACCTCTGTCCTCTCAGCTTTGACAGAGGTTAAAAAACAAGAAAACAGAACATTCCTTCTAGCTGCTGAAGTAATAGCTCAGAATTCCTGCTAAAGTTTAGTCATAGGCTGCTGTGGAAGGTGAAATCGTGGCCCCAGAGGTGTCTATGTCCCAGTCCCTGGAAACTGTGACTATGTTATACAGCAAAAAGATTTTTCAGATGTGATTAAGTTAAATATCTTGAAATGGGGAGATTATCCTGAATTACTCTGGTGGACCCAATGTAATCAGAAGGGTCCTTATAAGGGAGAGAGGGAGGTATGAGAGTGAGAGAAGATGTGACAATGGAAGCAGAGGTTGGAGTGTTGAGACTGTTCGAAGGTGGCCACAAGCCAAGGAGAGTGGGTAGCCTATAAAAGCTGGAACAGGCAAGGAAAGGCATTCTCTCCCAGAGCCTCCAGAAGGGACACAGCTCTGCTGACATCTTGACTGTATCCTCCTGAGACCCACTTCAGACATCTGACCTCCAGAACTATAAGACAATAAATTTGTGTTGTTTTAAGCGACCAAGTTTATGGTAATTTGTTACAGCAGCAATGGGAAACGAATTCAGCTGTGGATGCCCTTTCCTGTTCCTCTGCCCCTAAAAGCAAGATACAGAGGCTTGGGACTCAGGACTTTTAGAACCCTTAAAGTTTTCCAATTTCAGGGACAGATCTCAAAGTAGTGTAGGTAATATTAAATATGATTGGGCATTGCCTTAATAAAAAAACACGTGTGTGAAAGTGCTTAACTGATCTCTGCTTCTTTCTGTTGGCTAGAGAGGGAAGCCTCCTCTAATGTTGGATAGACAAGCACCTACCTATCCTTAATAACAGAACCACAGTAACTCTCCATTGATCACCACCCAATTCCAATTGTCCAGGAATCCCAGAGACTAGACAGTGAAAGAAGGCATGGCAATCATTCGTACTACTGAAGGTAGAGATGACAAAAAATAGAGAGGAGGATCATTGCCTTCTGCTTTTGCTGCTTGCTGTCTGCCACATGATGTCCTGTTGAAGACTCAGCCACACAGGTGAATTGATGTTCCCTTCATCTTGGTTACGCCCTTGTTGGTCCAGATCCCTGCACATGTCAAACTGGTATGCCCTGCTTGGATGCCAAGGTGGTTGCACACATGTTCATTAATTATTCTTTAAACATAACCTCCAGTAAACTACAGCTCAAACAGCTCTCAGCCTCAGCCACATATTGTGCTACAACTAGCTCTTCCCCACAAACATCCTATGTGCTGAGCTTAATGCAATAAATGTTTCCCTCCTGTCCTCCTGATAAGCTCTCCCTTTGGGGGTCAAAGTCACCTCAGCCTGCACTTACAAGTTTTCTCTAAATTCAAATCTTGGGACACACAGACCAGGATCTGAGTTCCTTCTTCTGGGAACTTCTGGGAAGCTTCTTGTGCTAGTAGATCAATTTCCTTCCATAGGGATTGTTTAGTGGGTTTTGTTTGGGGGACTGTTAGGGCAATTGGGTAATGGATGCCCACCCTACCTACATTTCATATGAGAGACCACCCAAGTCATTCTTTCTAGGAGCAAATGATGTCTTCCACGGTCCTCTGACTTTATGTCAGGAAAGCATCATCTTACTAAAATGTTTGATCACTGCTTTCCATGGCACTGCATTTAATCTCTGCAATACCAGGAATTCTTACATTTATATTGTGTTGACATCTGACTCACAGAGGTTTTCCATTAATTCCCATTTTTCCCTTTAAAACTCTCTGGATGATAGAAGGATATGTAATGAATTCTTCTCACACACCCATGGTGAAAGTCTTTACTTCTCTCATCAAACATAGTGGTCATCTTTCTCTAATCTAGCTATTACAAGATTAAATTCCTCATTATCATGGCCAGTCTCCTCTGCGTCTGTGTCACTGTGTTAATTTAGTCCGTATAGGGTTAAAAATGATAATTTCCTCCCTTTTCCTGAACTTCCTACTGCTGTTAATGCAGCCCAGGGATGAGTTTACTCTCTTAGAAGCAACTTCTCACTGTTAATTCCTTGAGCTCACAGTCAAGTGAAATTCTCCTTAAGGTGCCTGTGCTGTGTGTTGCCTGTGTCTGAGAATTCATTTTATCGCTAATATATTTCTTCTTGTTGTCTTCAGTATAGATTCCAATTCTTTCAACAAATTCTTTCTTACATATATTTCTGAATTATTTTCAGATTTGCTCTACTGTCATTCAAATTTCTGAAGGTTGAAGAGGTCAAAGATATTTCAGACCTTTTCCTCAGCTTCCTCTTTCAGTTAGCTTTTCTACGGTGCACACAGATACCCATTGTTGACAAAGATTATTAGTTTAAGAATCAGAAAATTTTAGATTCATATACATATTTTGCTGTTACTAGCGTGTGACCTTGGACAAATTGCTTCACTCCAATTTTCTCCAATAGGGATTTTTTTTTAATTAATTAATTAATTTATTTATTTTTGGCTGTGTTGGGTCTTCATTTCTGTGAGGGCTTTCTCTAGTTGCGGCAAGTGGGGGCCACTCTTCATCGCGGTGTGCGGGCCTCTCACTATCGTGGCCTCTCTTGCTGCGGAGCACAGGCTCCAGACGCGCAGGCTCAGTAGTTGTGGCTCACGGGCCTAGTTGCTCCGCGGCATGTGGGATCTTCCCAGACCAGGGCTCGAACCTGTGTCCCCTGCATTAGCAGGCAGATTCTCAACCACCCACCGTGTCATCAGGGAAGTCCCCAAGAGGGATTTTTATTGCCCACATTAGATTTTTATACTGGTGTGTGTGCATGTGTGTATATGTGTGTGTGTATGTTCATATACATGTGTATGTGTATGCTGTATGTACTTATATGTGTAAATGTGTTTTTGTATGTGTGTAAATGTGCATGTATTGTGTGTATATGTGACATATTTATGTGCATGTGCGTTTGTGCACATGCATATGTGTTATATATATATATATATATATATGCATGTCTGTGCATATTATGTGTGCATGCATGTGTGTATGTGTACTGTGCAGTACGTATGTGTGTGTATTTTGGAACATGTTATGTTGTCAACACACAGTAGACATTATTATACTTAAGTAGGCAAACCAATTATGACTACAACCATCACACATAATACTCTACTATATCAGCACAGTGCCTCACACAGTACCTGGCATAATGAATCATAATGAATAATCCCTTCAACATCTCTGGGATATGCAGTTCAAAAAGGAAATTATATAATCCCAGCAGGAATTGAACTTCATGAATCTGTACTGGTCCCTAATGATTACCTCTCTGCTTTATAAGTATTTACCCACATTTTATACTCTAACATTTTGCTAGGGATCTAGCTAATCTCTTTGGCATGTAGTTTAAAGAATTTAACTTCTTTCACCTTTTTGAAAATGGAAGCATTTATTTGCCCTTTTTCCACCTGCCAGCAAGACTTCTGTTCCCATAATTCTTCAAAGATGACTATTTACAGTTCACTGATGTCATCTGAGCCTTCTTTTGGTTTTATGGAATGTAACCAAAGTCCTTTGAAAGGTGTATTTTTCAACCCCTTTCCTTGCTTGGGCTTTAATTTCCTCCTCCCAGTATTTGCTTTCTCCTTTTTAATCTGACAGTTAACCTTCTCAACCAATGTATTAGTCAGGCCTCTTTTGATTACAAGAAACCCAACTTAAACTCTTATGATAAAAAGGAACACCTTAGCTCACATAGCTGGGGAATTCAGGGGTAGGGCTTGCTTCAATCATGGCTGGATTCAGGGATTCATAAGATGTCATCAGAAGCCTAGATTTCTTGCCATATTTGAGTTCTGATTCCTTTTGTAGATGGGCTCTCTACATGGTAGGGAAGATAGCTCATGGGCTTGGTTCAAATCCAAAAGGAAGAGAAACACATTCTCAGTATCCATGTATCAGATCTCACAGGGAGCATCTGACATCTCTGTTTGAGCATGTGTTCATGACCATGGCCAGGGCAGGCTGGGCACTGTGGCCAACAGGCACATTACAACCTCATGAGATGTGGGACAAAGAAACAAAGGTCTTCTACAACGAGAAAAAGACCTGAAACGTTTTGCTTTTTGACTCTTTTCTGTAGATTTCATGGTATTTTCCCATATCTGTTTCTTGCTCCCTTTAGGAAACCTATTTTCATCTTCTTTGGCAATTTTCACAAGCTTTACTTTACTCCCTTGGTATTAGTTTTCATTTCTTTGTGGTTACATGTTGGTCCTTCCATTCTTTATAAATGACGTCTTTAAAATGTCTCCATTTATCTGAGAGCTGGTTGAGCGGTTTCCTTAGCTACCTCTCCCTCACCTTCATAATTAGATTCTAGGAACTGGGTGTTTAAAAGCATAGAGTCCTTCTTTGTGTGCCCAGTCTCTGGCTGTGAGATCATTCCTATCTTTTTTCTGAACCTTTGGAAATCTGTCTTCTTTTAGTTTAGGCCAAATATCTAGCTTTGCTCAGGGTTCAAAGCTTTTGCTATCACAGACCGTAAGTTGCTATTACTGGTTTTCCCTTCCTCCTCAAGGATTCTATCATTTCCACTCTGCCAACCAGTACTTTCTCTGCTTGTCAGGATTAGGTCCTATGCGGAAATCCCCTTCATTACCTTTCCTGCCTTCTAAAAGATGAAGTTGTCAGTGAGATGTATCCAATGCTATACTTTTAGCTGACTGACATCCTGGAGATGTCTAGATAAGCACAATTCTTCATCACTTCTGTTCTTGCCTCTGTATCTGTGCCAGATGTGTGATCAGTGTCAGGAAGTGATCATCCATTCTCTCCTTCTGCCTGGAATGGCTATTTTACCAACCATCACTCCTATCCTATCCTCTCCAACAGTAGTATCATTTTGATGTTCCTTCTTTTTATCTCTACCCAGATGTTGTTTATCATTCTGCCATCTCTGATTTTGGGATTTTTCACAAAGGTATATATCTTCCTGACACAGAGCGATACTCCCTTTAAACACTGTGGTGCTTTCCGTAAGAGCTGCCACTTGTGAATCTTATTTTGCCAAGATGCAATGATGTCTATGGGGGGGTGTTGGTTTTCTTGCATGAATATCACATTATATGTTTGGTAATTGGTATTCAGGCAACTAGGAACCTAAGTGCTATGTCCTACTGACTCTTTAATTATTTTCTCGTGTGGATTACTAGGTACATTCAACACTGGTTTCATACTTAAGAGTTTTACCCTGACCCTTCCCCTTCCTTTTTTTTCAATTTTAAGTCCTCTATAACAGACTGACAAATTCACCAGTGAGCATTTTCTTCTCTTTATAAAAATTGATCAAATTTTATTACAACAGATGCAAAGGAAAAATTCTTATTTTTTTCTTGTTCTATTGGGAATGTGTGGTATCAAATAAAACTTAAAAAAGTGGGCCCATAGATTTGGTTTGCAAAATTCCTTCTTTGATAATGATTCTTGTAATGAAGACCCACAGTATGTTTGAGTTGTGGCCGGTGTTTGGTTTGACTCGAAACACTACAACACACTCAAAGCTATTCACAGCTACAGAACATACTCCATGTGGAGCTTTTAAGGACTCTCCCATCCCCCAGGGATAAAGCAGGATAATTGGAGAAGTGAGAACTGGCTCATCAGTAAAAAGGGCAGATCTTTTTGAAGCATGTCCAGTATCTACTAGGTCTGAGGGCTCACAGATAGAGCAGCTGCAAAAACCCAGGAAGGAAGGCCTCTATCTCTGCCTTATTTTGCCTCTGTCTCTGTCGTTTCTCCTGCCTTTTCCCTGCCCTTACTTTTACTCCAGTCCCAGACATTTCCCTTGCTCTTACCCCATTTTCTGTCCTTTTTTTGTGAATCCTGGATTTACCCTGGTTTATGCCTGCTTTTGGCCCTGCCCCAGACACTTCTATCTCAATATCAGCACTTTCCTTGCAGACAAGGGGCCTGGGGCCAAGGGCATTCTGAATTTGATGTAAGAGTTTTAGAGCAGCATGCCTGAGGACAGTCAGTGTTAACTGTATACCAGTTTCCATTGCACTTCTTGAGGTGAAAGTGGAGAAAAGGAATATCTGGCACCAAACATTTGGAAAATAATTAAAGGGACCTCAAGCTGTTTTAGTTGAATGCATCTTCTACAGATAAAATCCATTCCAAGGCTCTGACAGGCCAGAGAGATCAAAGTCCCATGGTAGGGGAACTAAGATTTATAATAAGTAGGACTCAGCTCATGACTTGGCCAAGCTGCCTAACCTAGGGCAAGTCACTCCCCTTTGTTTCCTTATCTATAAGACAAAGATGACAGTGCCTATTGTGCCAGGCTGGGGAGACTTTTGGGATCAACTCCTATGAAAACAAGGGATATAAGATCAGAATTAGGTAGAGGGCAAAATCAAGCTTGAGCTTGTCCTGCACTGATCTGAAGTGCCTGGACCTTTATACTTGTCTTAGTCTGGGCTGCCATAACAAAAATACCATAGACTTGGTGACTTAAAAAACAAAGATTTATTTCTCACAGTTCTGGAGGCTAGGAAGTCCAAGATCAAGGTGCCAGCTGATTCAGTGTCTGGTGAGGGCTCGTTTCCTGGTTCAAAGACAGCTGTTTTCTTGCTGTGTCCTCACATGACAGAAGGGCTAGGGAGTTCTGTGGGGTCTCTTTTATGAGGGTACTAATCCCATTAATGAGGGCTCCAACTTCACGACCTAAGCACCTCCCAAAGGCCCCACTGCCAAATATGATCACACGGAGGGTTAGGTTTCACCATAGGAATTTTGGGGGATAAAAACATTTAGTCTGTAGCAATACCTCTGCCTCCATGTGTCACTGGATGTGGGCCATTTTTCAAAAGGCATCACTGATGTGATTCCTGAAGGGGTTGCTGATAGCACTCCCAGCAGTGGGGACAAAAAAGTCATTCCTCGAAGAGGGATCTGGGCCATGTCTCTCTGTGTGTTTCTCACCTATTTAACAGGCTTCTGTGAATGAAATTATTTTGTTAACTGTAAAACTTTCTACAAATGTTAATTTATAATGAATACCATGATCAACAAACATCTATTAAAGGCCTGCTTTGTGATAGGTACTTGATATGAATCAAGTACTCCATTTTTTTAATGTACATATTTCCTTCCTTTACAATTGAAAGTCCAGAGCCATTGCAGCAGTTCTTGCTCAGCCATCGAAGGATCAGGCTACAGCTCATACATAAATATTTATTAGATGCTAACTATGTGCAGGACTTTGAGAAAATAAGTCTTTTTTTGCCATAAAGTTATTTCTTGGCATTTTAACACTATAAATGGCAGAATATTTATGGAAATCATTAAGCGGGATAATTGCTAATTCATAATTCTTAATACACTATGACATCATTACAATAACAAAATTTACATATTTTAGTACTTCTTGAAGAACAGAATTAAAAATACTTTTAAGCAGAAACACTGCCCTTGAAGAATACGTAAATAGTAGTACAATAACCAAACCTCAGGAAAAAAATAAAGGGAAATGCCATTTGATACGTTTTATTATCAGTTGGAGAGTGAAAAATAAGTCATACGTAATGGAATTTCATTGTATGGCAGTGGACTTTCCCCCAGAGCTTTATTAAAAGATTTAACATAGTTTGAACTCCTCAGTGAAGTCAAGGAACCTGTCCAAGGGCTGAGCCAGCATTTTAAGTAATATGTTAATTTCTGAGCTCAACAAAGAAAAATGTTACTTTCAGTGAATTTCTAATTTAAAACGATCTTTTTACACTATTATTTGTAAACTATTCAATGAAACCTAATTGAGTATTTTGATTGGTTACGTTTAAATTTGTATTTTCTCAACAATCTGAGAGCTGTTTACTTGTTGACCGATCACAGGAGGAAGATTAAATTAGTAGTCCATGAATTAATAAGAGATGCATTAGATGTTGATGCAAAGCTTAGTATAAATCAAAATAGTGCTTATTTTGCATTTGCGTTGTGTTTTGTATTTTCAAAAGGATAAAACATGTACTCCCTGTCTGCTTTTTAAAAAATGATAGACATATCTATGCATGCAAATGAAAGCAAAGAATGAGAAAATCCAGAAAATCCATTTTCACATCTATCCTCCCTTCACTCTCTCTTTAAATTCTGTGCAGGAATAACACAGAATTCTATGATCTTACCACTCAAAGTGTGAACCTTGGCCCAATAGAATTGGTACCCCCTAGTTGCTTGTTAGAAATGTAGAATCTCAGGCCCCATCCCAAACCTGCTGAATCAGAACCTGCTTTTTCATATGGTCTCCAAGTGATTTGCGTACATATTAAAGTTTGAGAAGCATTACTCTACAGATCTTTTCTCTAACAAAATAAAATTAAAATTCTGTTTAAAAAAAATTATCCAAATGACTGCTTCATCCCTTTGGTTGTAGGAATAAGTATGCATATAAAGTATTCTGAGGCATAAAACTCAATACAGAAATATGAATTGTTGAATTTAATTTCTGTTTTAGATTCTGAGTAAATAAGGTATAAAATAGAGTTAAGAAGCTTCTCTTTGAATAAAACTGTTCAAGTTTTCTGATTACAAAGTAATTAATAAGCTTAATTTTATTTTTGCATATCTTTGACTTTTTTCCATCAGAATAGTTTTCTAGAATGTTAAATAGTGGATTCAGGAAGCAAGCAGAGAAAAAAACTCCCATCAAATATCATTATCTGACTACTGCTTATATTGAACAATCATCTTACAAATTATTGTCTAATTTCTTTGCATTAGTGAAATTTTGAAACAATGCTTTCCCCCACTTGCTTGATTTCTAGCAGGTAGGATAAGAGGATTTGCAATCCTGCTCGGTTTATGATTCTCATATTATTGACTTTACTCTGCAGAGAGATAAAATAGGGCCTCAAATGCAGCAGCTGTTAAGGTTAAAGCCCTTCTTATGTCTTTTAGAGATTGTTTTTAGATTAAGGATCATTTGACCTTGAGTTACAGTGGTTGCTTTACTATCTGATCATGGTGCCTCCAATAAGAGGTTGTCCAATGCTTTCAGCACATTACCTGCCTACGTCATTCTAAAACTCCTTGCATCAGAAGATCTTTCGGCAGGGTTAGAAAAAGGTAAAGAGCTTAAATAAGCAAGCTATATTTATCAGCAATAAACAGCAGTCCCTGAAATGTTCTGCCCAGAAAATGAATCTATAAAGTGATGGCTCTAACTAAATGATAATAGAACTGATTTTATATTTAGAAAAATGTTTATTAGTATTATTATGAGCAGGTAATACTACTGCTAAGAATAGAGGCTTCTAGTACAGTCTCATTGCAGTCTATATGTATAGGTCAGAAAAGATGATGATAGTTCTACACTAAAACAATTTAGCTGGGCTAAAACTCATCATGGTATATATATATTCTGAAGTGGGAAAACCACAGAAAAAAGGGCACACATAGAGTAGCTTGAACAAGATTATACAGATGAAGTTATATACGATTTGAGACTAAAATAAGAAAAGTTTGGTAAGACTGTGAGGTCTTATTCGAGTGGTTCAAGTTAGAGGTAAGTTCAATCTCAACACTGCAACTCTGCAATCAATCAAGGACACCAGGATTGGTGGCCTGTGATAAGGAGGGAATAGATAGCGAAAGACTTGAATAATCAAGGTTTCTTGCAGCTGCAGTTATTTTAATAGGTAGGACAATGTTTAGATTACACATTCACAGTTAACCCTAAAATTCAGGTTACTAAAATAATAGAGCTTTTATTTTCTTTGTAGGTGTCTTCTCCATACCCACTGCCACTCAGTTACCTAACACAATGCCTTACACATCAGAGGTGATTATTACATATTTGTTAATGGGGATGAATTTTTAATAACATTTTTGTGAATGATGACCATAACATGGCTTTGGATAGGGGTATATTAAAAGACATAACAGATCTGTTACTGAGCTCTGCAATAAATAAAGCAGTACCAGAGCTTTGGCTGTGCCACTTAAGAGCATGTGTACAGATTACAGATTCTCTCTTTCTTTTCCTCTCTCTCAAACACAACTGAGAAATGCTTGCAGCTCTGGCAAGAAGACATAAGGCAAATGTAGATCAAAGAAACATCTAGGTATTGCGTTTTCTTAGCCACTAGTTCGGAATGGGGGATCATATTAGAGAACAGTTGGCTGTCTTACAAAAATAGAAAAATATTTTATTTTTTTTTGGTCACCATTCAAAGACAATATTTTTAGATATTTTCCATACCGCTAAAGGATTCCTATCTTAATGACAGTGTATGATAATGGACTTAGACAACAGGGTTCACATTATTATAATAAAGTTATACCAGATTCATCTGGGCTATAAAAGTAAGGGCACAAAAATAGACTGGTCTTAATATGTGACTCACTCTCAGGAGGGCATGTGCTTTTACAGTAACAATAATGGGTCTGCCAAGATCCATTTCTATTCTCTTGCCCAGCAGCAGTCCCTGGGGGCATGTTCATGTTCATTGGGAATTTGTGACAGGCAGCATCTGACTTACGGGCAGTAGTGGGGAAGGAAGGAACAGCTATAAGGCCTATTTTACAGGTATGAAATGACTGGTGAGATTATTAGAATTAAGGAGGATCTTAAATACAGATGTTATCTTTATTAAAATACAGGGAATGTGAGTCACCATACTAGGATAATAATTCCACAAAGCAAGATATAGTTGCCACTTCAGAACTTCAGAAACTAAGTAAATGGCTTGTCTGTTAACCATATATCATTTGTTGCAAAATATTAGCTAAATGTAACAACTAGCCCAGGTGACACATGAGTCTGCCATGAAAGAGATAAAAAAATATAGAGTTTTCAACAAAAATTGGTGGGAAGGGGAGCAAAATGCTAAAAGAAGTGTTGAGTCAAAAACAAAAGATGAAATGAAGAGGATAAGACATAAATGACAATGAGAAGAATCTAAATTAAAGTTAATATTTGCTTACCTTAAAACTAGGTTGGTTTATTACTTAGGAGCTATTTGTTTGTTTGTTTTACAAAGTGAAAGTTCCCTAGCCGTTCATTCAGAGCCTATGGGTGAAAATGAGAGGAAACAGAAGCTGTTCCATGTCTCTCAGACTGGGGTGAAGATGGAAATTAAGAGAGTTTATCCAGTCAACATTAGTTGAGCATAACTGTTGCTCTTTCAGAACTCTGGGTAGGAAGGAATTTTATAAAAATTTGAGAAAAGATTGTCCCTGCTCTGACAGTCCAGTTGGGAACTAAAAGCATGCATATATGTATATATGTTCTATCTATAGAACAATCATAAGCCAGTGCAATTAGGTACAACTGGAATTATATTTAGGTTAGGCCATTGAGAACTGAACCTCTGACAAGACTATCACTGATATTTGAAATAGCATCTGCGGTCCAGATGACTCGCCTCATTGTCCTTCAAAGATTTGTGCTTCCCTTCTTTAACAAGGCAATGTTGCTAGGATGTGCCTGCCCAGGAGGGAGCTACACCTAGATGAAGACTTGTGTTCAGTTCTTGCTAATGGAATGTAAGCAGAAGTGATGTCTTTTTCTTCTCTACCTACTCTTTCACCATCTACTGACGGGAAGTAAAAGATTTCTAGGTCCCAGAAGATGATTTGGCTCTGAGATGATAGGAGTCTGGGGTCCTGAATCACTGCCTGGAGGGCCATCCCTCTAACACCTGCATTGAATCTGTGTTGAACCTATTCATGAACAAGGAAATCATTTCTATGGTGTTAAGCCACTAACATTTTCTGGGTTGTTTAATTATAGCAGCCATTGTATCAGTAGAGTGTGCCTTCTATATTTAATTATTTTTAAATATTTGTATTCATGGGAATTCCCTGGTGGTCCAGTGGTTAGGACCCAGCACTTTCACTGCCATGGCTTGGGTTCGATCCCTGGTCAGGAAACTAAGATTGGTAACGCAAGCCACACAACCTGGTCCCCCCAACTCAAAAAAAATAGCATTATTTGCATTCAGATCATTAGGAAAAATAAGGATTACTTAGGACCACAGGATTCAGTGATCAACTTTCTTGGGATTTCTAGTTGAGCAAAAATGGCATGGCACATGGAGCCAGTTTAGTCCCTGAAAGATTCATCTGCTTTTTGATTTAACATTCTTTTCTCTAACACCTTGTTTGCTTATATTTTCTCACCAAACCTAATTTTTATCCTTAGTAACTTACAGAAATTTCCAGCCCTCTGCTACAGACTGGTGGGTTTGACTCCTTGTCTAATTTTATCGCTTCCTCCTTTTCAAGTTTTAAGTAAATCTGCAAACAAACCAAAGGGCTTGTACCTCCTCAAACCAAACCTGTTGAAAGTCTTCAAAATCAAGTATCTTTGATAGAAGTTATACCAATAAGTTCCTACTAAATTCCTTTACTTGTCTTAAAGTTTCTAGACATTCTTTTGCCCAACTTCTCTGATTTCGCCCTCTTGTTTGCTGCTCTCCTCCATTTACCCCACTTAAAACACATACAGATTACTGTCCATTTAGTTTCATTGTTAAACAATTATGGTATAATTTACACTTTACTTTTTTGGTGGGTGCTTGGGTTATGATTTTCCCCCATGTGAAGAATCTTTAAGCTTCAGCTGTGGGAATATCTAGATGATCTGAAATGTTCTGGTATCTATTCAGTTAGAACTTTCCCTCCTCTTTTTTAAATTGCAAAACATACAGTTTAACTGCTCTGCAAAAGGCACCTTTGAAATAGACAATACGATAATGGAGTAAGGAAGGTCTGAATAGTGTTTTCTAAAGTGCTGTAAACTCTCTAGTGTAAAAAACTAAATGAGATACAAATATTATTCCTGGCCTGTCTAGCAAGGTAAGAATGCATTTGCAATGTGAATTAATCCTTTCAAATTTGAGGATCAATTTATCTAATAATATACTCCTAGGTTCAACATTTAAAAAATTTTTCTAATTATAATAGATGTTTAGCAAAAAAGTGGGAAAAAACCCTAAAAAGTATAACAAAGGAAAAAAAAATACACACATGGCTAAATCAGATATATTTACATTTTGGTGAGCTTTTTTCTCCATATATATGAGTGTTTACTTTTCTGGTTTAATTCTACTTATTTAAAATTTTTAATGATATATATTGTAACACTGTAAAAACACAAACAATAAAAAAGGACATGCAATAAAAAGAGAAAGTCTTCCTTCACTTCATCCAGCCCTACTACCTTGTCCAGAGTAAACACTGTTTCCAATTTAAAATGTGACCTTCCAGACCTGTCTTTTTGCATTTATGCATATTTGTCCATGTATATACTTTCAAATATTTTATATACACACACATGCACACACACATATATATACATATATGCACATATATGGACATACATCTGATGTATGTATGTATACATAGGATATTTTTATGTATGGATATATACGTCTGTGTTGAACTTTTATACTTAACATATTGAGATTTTCTTGTTTAATTAAAAATACTTACTGAAAACATAATGTTCTTCATACAGTTGTTTCACAATTCATTAAGTTATGACATCTTGGTAGAAATATTTATTTAATTATTTAAAAATGATAATTAACACTGCTATGGACACCTATGTACACATATCTGCATATTTTATCTTTAAAATAGATTCATAAATTAAAATAGGTGTATCTAAGGGTATAAACAGTTTCATGGCTCATAATGTAAATATGATTTTTCCTCTATTTTAATAAACATATCCTGCAAATACATATATCTTTAAGATTTCCTGACTTTATAAAAGTAGAAGTCAGAAAAGAAAAGGAAATTCCGTACTTATTCTCGGTTCTGAGACTTTATCTACTGGAAAGAAACATGAATCAGAAATGTCATGGAACAGTGGTTCCCAAACTTTGCTGCTCATTGCAATCATCTAAGGACTCATTACAAATACTAATGGGATGGACTGGGAGGTTGCAGTTAGCAGATGCAAACTATTACATTTAGAATGGATAAACAACAAGGTCCTAATGTATAGCACAGGGAACTGTATTCAATATCCTGGGATAAACCATAATGGAAAAGAATATAAAAAAAGAATATATATCTGAATCATATTGCTGTACAACAGAAATTAACACAACATTGTAAATCAGCTATACTTCAATAAAAAATAAATTAAAAAAAAAAGACAAAACAAAATACTAATGCTTGGCTTCCATTCACCAGATATTTTGATTTCATTGGGATGGGTGCAACTTGGGCATTTGGATTTTTAAAAGCTCTTCAGGAGATTCTAATGTGCAACAAAGTTTAGGGACCACTGTCATGGAGCATCTAGCCATTGGAAGATGCCCAGACACATGTGGCCAACAGGTCAAATGAAGGTCACCGGAACAACTTCTATGCTTATTATTCAGAAGGAAAAGTATTTCTTCTCGTAGTGAAAACAATGCCGATAGTATTAAACGCTATCAATCACCTTGACTCTCAGGTAAAATAAATCCAACTAGAAAAACAGGATCAACCTAACCTAATACTGTAATACTCTCAAGCATTAGATTTGTAAAAGCATCATTCCTCGGTGACCACTGGAGTGTTTGGAAAAAAAGCTTCCCTTTTTTGCAAATTGATTTTTGTCTTAGCTGCATGGTTTGCTTGTTTAAGCATTAATGACTTGATTTGGAAAGAAATAGCTTCCTGTATGGCCCGGATTAAGACAAGCTATCTTTACTCCTGCCAGAAATTGTGTACTAATGCTAGTATGTAAACAGTGCATTCCATGACATTTTTTTATACCCAAACAAGTAAGGTGACACACATGGCTTAAGGGCTAAAAGAAACATGAGAGCTGTAATGCAGAGTTACAGTCAAAGTGCTAAATTTCCCCTGGGACTGCGAGGAAAGCTTCCTGTTCTTTGTAAATTAGCCTATTATTGGAATACATTTGCCCACAGTTAATCCTCAAAGTAATTAAATGGAAGGATGCGATCAAATCACCAAGCAAAAAGTGAATGATGTATCTGAGGGATTCAGGCATGGTAAGATTTTCATTACTATACATTAGGCATACACATTAGTTAAGTAGGCATCTTCCAGTTAAGCTAGGCTATTGAATGTGTGTGTGTGTGTGTGTGTGTGTGTGTGTGTATAAGCAAACTGTGTTGCAATATAAAATAAATCTCTAATTAGGCTGATCAAGAACAGGAACTTTAAAAGTCACAGATTCTTTGGTAGAATTATGGTACATGTGTATTGTATGGTACTCTATCAGTTTAGAAAAAAGCAGGATTATATTTTCTCTCCAATTTCTTACAAATGAAAAAAATGTTTAATTGCTCTGAGCTGAGAGTGGAACCCAGAGATCTTATAACCTCCTTGGTAAATGTTAGTTTTTTTTGTTTGTTTTTTGTTTTTTTTGAATTTTATTTTATTTATTTTTTTATACAGCAGGTTCTTATTAGTTACCCATTTTATACATATTAGTGTATACATGTCAATCCCAATCTCCCAATTCATCACACACACACACCCCCACCCACCACTTTCCCCCCTTGGCGTCCATACATTTGTCCTCTGCATCTGTGTCTCAACTTCTGCCCTGCAAACTGGTTCATCTGTACCATTTTTCTAGGTTCCACATATATGCGTTAATATACAATATTTGTTTTTCTCTTTCTGACTTCCTTCATTCTGTATGACAGTCTCTAGATTCATCCATGTCTCAACAAATGACCCAATTTCATTCCTTTTTATGGCTGAGTAATATTCCATTGTATGAATGTACCACATCTTCTTCATCCATTCATCTGTTGATGGGCATTTAGGTTGCTTCCATGCCCTGGCTATTGTAAGTAGTGCTGCAATAAACACTGGGGTGCATGTGTCTTTTTGAATTATGGTTTTCTCTGGGTATATGCCCAGTAGTGGGATTGCTGGGTTGTATTGTAGTTCTATTTTTAGTTTTTTAAGGAACCTCCATACTGTTCTCCACAGTGGCTGTATCAATTTACATTCCCACTAACAGTGCAAGAGGGTTCCGTTTTCTCCACACCCTCTCCAGCATTTGTTGTTTGTAGATTTTCTGATGATGCCCATTCTAACTGGAGTGAGGTGATACCTCATTGTAGTTTTGATTTGCATTTCTCTAATAATTAGTGATGTTGAGCAGCTTTTCATGTGCTTCTTGGCCATCTGTACGTCTTCTTTGGAGAAATGTCTATTTAGGTCTTCTGCCCATTTTTGGATTGGGTTGTTTGTTTTCTTAATATTGAGCTGCATGAGCTGTTTATATATTTTGGAGATTAATCCTTTGCCCGTTGATTCGTTTGCAAATATTTTCTCCCATTCTGAGGGTTGTCTTTTCGTCTTGTTTGTAGTTTCCTTTGCTGTGCAAAAGCTTTTAAGTTTCATTAGGTCCCATTTGTTTATTTTTGCTTTCATTTCCATTACTCTAGGAGGTGGATCACAAAAGATCGTATTGTGATTTATGTCAAAGAGTGTTCTTCCTATGTTTTCCTCTAAGAGTTTTACAGTGTCCGGTCTTACATTTAGGTCTCTAATCCATTTTGAGTTTATTTTTGTGTATTGTGTTAGGGAGTGTTCTAATTTCATTCTTTTACATGTAGCTGTCCAGTTCTCCCAGCACCACTTATTGAAGAGACTGTCTTTTCTCCATTGTATATCCTTGCCTCCTATGTCATAGATTAGTTGACCATAAGTGTGTGGGTTTATCTCTGGGCTTTCTAACCTGTTCCACTGATCTATATTTCTGTTTTTGTGCCAGTACCATATCGTCTTGATCACTGTAGCTTTGTAGTATAGTCTGAAGTCCGGGAGCCTGATTCTTCCAGCTCCGTTATTTTCCCTCAAGACCGCTTTGGCTATTCGGAGTCTTTTGTGTCTCCATACAAATTTTAAGAGTTTTTGTTCTAGTTCTTTAAAAAATGCCATTGGTAATTTGATAGGGATTGCATTGAATCTGTAGATTGCTTTGGGTAGTATAGTCATTTTCACAATAGTGATTCTTCCAATCCAAGAACATGGTATATCTCTCCATCTGTTTGTATCATCTTTAATTTATTTCATCAGTGTCCTACAGTTTTCTGCATACAGGTCTTTTGTCTCCCTAGGTAGGTTTATTCCTAGGTATTTTATTCTTTTTGTTGCAATGGTAAATGGGAGTATTTCCTTAATTTCTTGTTCAGATTTTTCATCATTAGTGTATAGGAATGCAAGAGATTTCTGTGCATTAATTTTGTATCCTGCTACTTTACCAAATTCATTGATTAGCTCTAGTAGTTTTCTGGTAGTATCTTTAGGATTTTCTATGTATAGTATCATGTTATCTGCAAACAGTGACAGTTTTACTTATAACCTCCTTGGTAAATGTTAGTTTTACTATACCACTTCCATTTTTAGTGGGCTCAGGAAACCTTGTTGTTAATCTTACTATATTCTTATTCTATAAACTTGGGTAAGTCACTTGACCTTTCTGAATTTCAGTAAAATAAAGGGATTGGGCTGTATGATCTTTAGGTTCCTTCTAGCTTTAACAAGCTACAAAGCTAAGAAAAAAATATAAAAACAAAACCAGAAAGCATATGTGAAATGCTTGATTTGACATATAAAAATAAATATGAGTGGAAAATAAAAGATACATAATAGAATATTTTACATACATATCTGTAACCTTCACAAAATAAGATTATACGTTTCTCAAGAGCTTTGTGTTACGAGCAGGAATAAAAAGCAATGTGAACTAAAATCTTCTAAAAGATATCTATTTTTCTATGCTTCTCTGCATTTTTCAATGATTTCATGCATTGAAAGTTCATTACATTTTCAGGATTTCATGCATTTAAATGAGGTAGTTCTAAACAGCTACCAAAAATTGTCTTTTTAAAGTAATGGTCTGTATTTATAAATAACTTTAAGATAGAGGCACAAAATTAGATAATGAGTCTTGTCTTGGTGGCAAGAAGAAAATAAAGTGCCTGCTCTTTGGAGACAGAGTTCATTGGATCTTTTTTGCCATCTGTGTATTATTAAGAACTTCTCCCTTTTAATGCTCTGAACAAATTAGAATGGTACTCTCAGTGTAAAATGATCTGATTGTTCCATGGCTGGCTTGGTCATTTTGGCTGAGTCAATATCACGGTAGATTGTTGCATACTTACTTTGGCAGTGATGATTGCTGAGATGTGGGTGGGCAAAATTATTCAATTGACTAGAATACTGTTAGCTTTGTATACATATATTTAATTTAATAAACATCAACTAACCTTCCATTATGTTCCATATTACACACCAGGAACACAGAGATCTGTGATCCCAAATTCCCATTCTTTAGTAACTAAAGATCAAGATGCAGATTGAGGGCAAAATATATATATAAACTTTAACTACAAAACAATGTTATATTTTACTAGGATTAAAAAAATTGCTCTCGGACAACAGAGGAAGAAGAGACTCATTTTGACAGAAGTTTTTTGATGGGATGAGGTTATAGACAACTTCACAAAAGATATACTTAAGCAGAACCTTGAGAAATACATCAGGAGTTTTAATCATCAATGATGAACAAAGGCAAGGGCATGGTGTGAACATACAGGGCATATCTGGGAAATGGTGAGCAATCTGGAGGCCTGGACCATACACAGGAGTGATGAATGTGATGAACAGTGGAGTAGATTGATACAGAAAAGCAGGTTGGAGTCAGACTTCGAAGAGTCAAAGTGAGAGTGTGCATTGGCTACTATTGGCTGCTATAAGCATTACATGAAAGAGATGAAATCTGGCAACAATTGGCTGATTTCAAGCAGAGATAGAAGGAAATGCACAAAGACCAGAGGGGCATCCTCAGGTGGGTGCCTTCAGTTGGCGGGTTGGATGGTGGCCAGGCTGAGCTGTGATGGCTGAGCTGATTGGGTGCCTCTATCCTTGTCGTCTTTCGTCCTCAAAGAGACTAGATTAGGGCTTTTCAGAGCGTGATGGTCTCAGGGTTCCAGGAGGGTGAGAGGAAGCTGCAGGGACTCTTGAGACCTCGTTTGAAAGTAGTGCAACATTATTTCTGCTGTATTCTAGTCACCAAAGCAAATCAGATAGCTAGATGGGGTAGGAAAATCGACCTCATCTTTTTGATGAGAGAAGCTTCAATGAATTTGTGACTATTTTTTATCTTCCATAGGCCCATAAAAAGTGTTTGGATTATAGTAAGTGCTCAATAAATGGTTGCTGAATGCATGCATGAATGGAGAGAGTGGATTGGAGCCCTGAAAAAGAATGATAAAATGTGGCACAGCTGCTATTGGGAATGGGAAAGGGAACCAATCACGGGTAAGTAAAAGAAGTGTTGAGCAGCACTAACAGTCCAGCTGAGCTTGAAAATTATAAATCTGTTTTAGAGCCAATTTCCTCCAACTGCATTTGGTAGCTTGGGAGCAAGCCCACAGAAACAGATGGTTGGGTTGGTCCAGGTTAGGGATTGGCACTCAGCAAACTAGCAGTAGTGGGAGTTCAAGGCTGCCCATCTTGGTTCTGGGCCTCCACAGCTCTCTGCTCACTCAGGGGCTGGTCAGTAGCATTCATAGAATTCTCTGCATCCTAAATGTCCTTGCTTAGTTGGTCCACTGTCTGATATCAACCCTTCACATTGGATTCCAAAGTAATTCAATTGAGGCTGTAACTTACATGATTCAGACAGAGTAAAGTGCACGCATGCATGCATATATACACACTGAGGAATTCCATTTGTATTTCTTGGAAGGTATAAATGGGATCCAATTTTTGAATTTTTTTTTCCTTTGCAATTATATACCGTTGGAGCCTCCTATTTCCAACTCCCACTCCTCCCTCCATTACTCCAGCCCTCAGGGGGACCTGTCGTGTTCATATTCCTCCTATTACTTTCCCTCAGCTCCTGACTGGGTCAATTAATTCCTTTCCTTCTCTAATCTCCCCAAACCTTTCCTTTCATTCTGCATTATACAAGTCTGGGAACAGATCTAGCAGAGACAGGCTTATTTCCAAAGGTGGAGATGAGGATGAGATGGAGAAATGTGAGGGGAAGGTGAAGGCAGGTTCTTTTAGGCAGCTAGAGAGTGCTAAACACTGTGACTACTTCTATAATAACATTTTTCTAGATTTTTACCTGTCAGACTAATTTTAACTTCCTTCATTATACTTTATATTTTGAACTCATCCTTACTTTTTTGTTCTTCCTTGTCCAAGATGTGTTACCATGTTACATGGCTCACCATTTCTCTTTTGCTCAGGGATCCTAGCCTAAGCCAAACCCCTGTCTCCATCCATCCTCCCCCTTTCCTAATCAGCACCCTACACAGGAGAAAACAGCCAGAAGGGGGCAAGTAAACTGAAGAATTGAGATTCTGCTGCTTAGATACAAAATACTGGATCAGAGAAGCTCAAGAAATAGAACCTAAAATGATTTTTTAGTGTGGGTAGTGGAGTTGCCTCAGATGATGGGTGGAGACTACAGGAAGAGGAAAACTATAAGCCAAGTTCCAATATCCTCAATCAATAAAGGGTGGAGCACTGGATATTGGTAGATGACAGACAGAGTGGGTAAGAGAGCAAGCTCAATAGATGGAGGGTTTCAAGGAAGCAATAAAGACGGTGGAACAAGGCAGGGAAACACTGTGGGGAAGAAGAACACATTCTCTGTCTCCTTGATATAAGAAGCTGAGTGGTTACAGAGGAGCAGGACTTCCCATGGCAGGATTAGAGGGAAGTGACAGAATCCTCAAAAAGTTAAGTTGAAGTGGGGCCAGGATTCTGGATACAAGATTTTCCTCTTAATTTCTAAGTTGTCACTGCATGTAGCTAACTGTGGTACTCCTCAGGCACTGTGCTATCTTTAAGGGCAGTTCTGGAAATCTCAGAGTTGGTACTTTTAGGCTATGTATTTTAGAATAATAGTAAGAAGATATATATTCCTTGGTTCAAGAAAGTTGCCTTTTCATGCATTTTGTGACTCCACAGGGAATCTTTTAGTATAATTCCTTAATTCATTCTTTTTATCAAATAATTATTGGCCAGGAACAGAACTGGGTGCTGGGAATATAAGGAGAAATAAAATAAGATTCTTGCCGTTAAGCAGCTCATGGGTCTTATTAAGGTAAAAGACAACCAAATAGGTAATTAAAAACAGTCAATCATTTGGTAGAGGTTAGCATGGGGTACTATGGAAACACAGAGGACGAGGGGCTAACCAGAGTGGACGGCATGAGATGGGGTCACAGAGGACTGCAAAGAAAGGAGATGTTCAAGTTTGAAGGGTATATATGTGTGTGTGGGGGGGGGTGGGGGGAGACGACTGAGGTCCAGGGTGAACACATTAGTAAAATTAACTATATTTCAACTCCACTTCATCCTGGGTAGTCACAGTCTAAATATTTGAATCAAGTTTAACTGAATCTCCAGTGTGACAAGACTTTCCATTCTTTACTTTTGTAAGGGAAGTGGAGCCAGGTCCAAGTTCACATTTTGGCAGCTGATCCTGTGTAAACTTGTTGCTCCCTGAGCTAACCCTCTCCAAGGCCTGGAGGCCTACTTGTGCTGTAGACTTCATTTGATCACAGGATAGCTCAAAAGAAACCAGTATCAACCTTCCTCTCTTTGGATAGTCAGAGATAGCTTTTCTATTTTCTTTATTTGAAGGGTCTTGTGTCTTAAATGTCAGGACAGGCCAGTTTAAGAATTATATAATTATTGTGTGAATTATTAAAAATCTCACAAACACAAACAGAAATGTTGGTTCAGCTCTCTGTTTTAGTGATAACCACACATGAATAGCAAATAACAGCAGCATTGTATAGTAAGACATTTTGGGGGGAAATGCAGAGCACAGGATGGGGCTTGGCTGGTCATGATGCTCCGGTCAATTTGGATTGCTAAGTTGATAATTTATGTGACTTCCACTTATATTACTGAAACTGTAAGATTGTTCTCCCTCTATTCTAACTTCCAGCGTGTATTGTGCTGTTTGCAGAGGGGAGCTCTGCTTGTGCTGGGCTATTTATGGCTCCTGAAAATAGAGAACAGGAGATAGCAAACCTTTTATCTGATGTTCACTATAATTTGGACAATTGCAGAGTAGGTTCGGCTCTTGGTCTACAGCATTTGGTGGGATACTAGAGTTGATCTGTGACATCACACTACTTAAAAAGAATGAAAGAGGGAAAATGGTAAGAATCTGATAAAGAATCAAGTTTTTAATTGTTAGCATTTTCCTTTTTAAAGATAAAGATATAACCATATGGTTCAAAAGGAAGTATTTTATCTACCACAGGCTTGGTTAGGAGAGAATTCTAGTTGAAATTAACAGATAGAAAGGCAAGGAATTTTAATGAAAAGACTAGGTACCTTCATTTTAGGCAGATATGAGTCAAGGCAGTTCTGCCCACTAAAAACTGTTGAACTAATCATTTCCTTCAGGACTTAAAAAAATGACTATTGACATTAACTGCTCTCTGAGTAGTTTTGTAGAACCTACAGATGACTGCCAGCTTCTCAGAAGAACTATAACATTGTTAGTTAAGCCAGAAAGAAGCTGTAATACGATAACTTTAAAAGTTTCTCTAAAATCTGTAGTATTTATTCCAACAGCCAGCCCATTTTTTAGTGAACACCTACTGTGTGCTTTCTTATTAGGAGCAGATAGAGCTATGAAAAAGAAGGATAAAGTGTCTATTCTCATGGAAATCAAGTCCAGCAGGGAAAGAGATAGCACTCCAATACTGAATTAATTACAATTATGAACATGTACTATGAAGGATAAGTACATAGAGGTAGGAGCATGTGCAACAGAGTAAAGGAAGAGTGGTGGGGGTGTGTGAGGAATAAGAGCATACAAGTAAAGATGGTCTAGCAAAGGGCCCGTGCTAGGAAGGGATTTAGCTCTTTGGAAGATTGAATGAAGGCTTTTGTGGTTAGAGAAAGGAAAACAGGGAGAGAAGGGCACAAGATAAATTTGGAGAGATAGGAAGCGGGTGAATCATGCTGGGCATCATGGACTCAACAGAAAGTAAAGGGAGTCTTTGAGAAATTTCATGGAGGGAAGTGATAAATAAACAATGCAATTTAATGGAATTTTAATAAACATACTATTGTTGATTACAGAAGTAATTTTCCTTTAGGATTTTTTTCCCTACTGAAGATATACTTTTTCAATTTAATTTTTATTCTGATTTGATTTTTAGATAGTAAAGAAGATAATTTGTATGTAATTGAAGGACCACATTCTTCTTAACTTGAACCATTAACTTAACCCATTGTGATGGGTAAGAATTTATAAATAGCAAATCTTCTGCTGGATTTAGTTATCTGTCACTTAGGGATTTACAGGTGGTAGATCTTTCATCAGTGACCAAACATCAACTACCAGAAATGGAACCCAAGAAATTTTTAATTAAAAAAGTAATATGTAGCTGGGATGAAAAAAACTGAGGTGTTTCAAAATACATCTGGAAATACCTACAAAACCCAAAAAACATGTATCACAGATTTTTCAGTTGTAAGGGAGAAGTGAAATTTCCAAAGGCTGATAATGCTACCTGGACACCTTGTTCAGTTCAGTATGGATGGGGACTTAAAGCAATTAGACAGGGAGGCCCCATAGAAAGGCGCTTCATACTAGATTTAACACAAACAGTCCAAATTCCAATACATATGAAGGGTTCTCCAAGATTTGTTGTCCTAGCTGGTAGTAACCACTAAGCCCAGATTTTCCAGGACAGTTTTGTTATATATATTCTCTTGCATGTTAGGTACACTGACATGCTTTTTAGACAATGACATGACTCATTCTTGTTTTATGAAATATTGCCGATACGTCTAGTGGCATCAGGAATTCTCCTTTCTTCCCTGCTGTCGCCAGCTACAGTTTCTTCTCTTCTTCTATCTCATTCTGAAAAGCTGAACTCAGATCCCTAGAACTGTTTCATGAATTCAATGTCCAACACAACTTGCCTCTGTTCTTCTTCTCTTTGAAGATGCCTCTTTCCTTAGTCTTCTAGTCTTTCTAAGCCCAGCTATGCACATTCATGAATGGCTATGATTGTGTTTAAGGGAACCAAAATACCAAAAACATGAAAACCAGCTCAATATGTCGAAGGCATTTCATTTGTGGTTTTCTTGATATTACTACTGGTTAAATATCTTAGAAAATGTCAATCATGCCATGAATCTAATGTGGGGTTACAAAAGAAGGGGGAAAACTATTAATTTTGTTTCACTTTGTGATGGTCTAGAGAAGAAATGTCACTCATGAAGAGCAATAGGCTGGACAATCCCTAAAGCAGTAGGAAGAAAATGATGATGATAGTGATCAAATAGCTACCATGTTAAAAGGCTTATTTTCTACCATCCCTGTGCTAAATGTTTTACAGATATTGTCTGATTTAACAACTGTGTAAGGTTGTATTAATATTTATATTTATATTGGAGATGAGGAAATTGAGATTTAAAGAGGTTAAAGCAACTTTTTTTAAGTCATTCCATTAGTAAACAGTAGAACTAGAATTCTATGCCTGCCTAACCTGACTCCGGAGTCTAAACAGTTCTCACTCAATATCCGTGGATTGGTTTCCGGATGCCCCTTGGATACCAAAATCCATGATATGCTCAATTCCCTTATATAAAATGGCATAGTATTTGCTTATAACCTACACATATCCTCCCATATACTTTAAAGCATCTCTAGATTACTTTAATACCTAATACAATGTAAACGCTATGTAAAGAGTTGCTGGGGTGCAGCAAATAAAAGTTTTGCTTTTTGAAATTTTCTGAAATTAAAAAAAAAAAAAATTTCTGGTCTGCAGTTGGTTGAATCCGTGGATGTGACACCCATGGTTACGGAGGGCTGACTGTACTGTGAATCACTATCAAGGGCTAAGAAATGTCCCTGGAGGTTGCATGAGTATCCTTACTCCTTGGGGCATCTTATCTATTGTACTCTATTTCATCACTCTCTGTCCCTTTTCACTAAAGCTGAGCTTGCTGTGGTCCGAAAAACACAATGGCTTACAATAGTTTCTTTGGCAGGGCCTATGGTTTTAGAGCTGCAGTGAGCAGAATATGCAAATAAACATGGAACACGCTACTGAGACACAAGTACAAGCAATGCTATTGCAAAGAGCCAAGAAAGCAAAATGGTTCCTGGCCCCGGCAGGAAAGAGCCTGGACATGTAGAGAAGTAGCTTTTCAACAAAGCTCTTGGGCAGACATCAGATGGGGGAGCTCTGGGCTAGCACCCAGATGGCAGGCATCAATCACCCCTGAGGTAGAGTGTATAAAGGACTCAAGTCCTTCAGATGTCATAGCCAGGAAATGGTATTGTGTGCAGCATGAACAACACAGATCTCAAATGTTATTTCTACAAGGACCAGGAACATTACTATGGTTCTGATGTCAGAATCTATTGTTAGATAAACTGATGTCTGTGAAGTGCCTTTCAGTGCTTGAACAGTCAGGATCTGTATAATCAAGTGTCCCTCTTTCCACCAATCAATGATGGTAAAAGGAAGTTTCTTAAGACCCAAAGCTCCTGATTTCAAATTAAGACTACATTTGTGTATGCATGCCGTAGAATATAAGATCACCAAAATGTTAGTTTCTTCCCCTTCTCACTATTTCCTGAAGCCTGCCTGTTATGCCATAAGCAGCAACTCCAAGGCTTTGGGAGGGCTCCTGGCTGATCTTTCAGTTCTGTTGGCCTCTACCCTGCCTCCTACTACCAGAGAATTTAAACCAAACAAACTACTTTTGCCTGAATGACCCAAGTAACAGCCTACTTTAGCTTGAACTGCTTAGATATTTCAGCTAAAAATGGTTTATTTCCATGAGTCACCTGGATAATTGCCTTACTCTCCTGGCCCACATAGTGGGGTGGGCCTGCAGGTGTTAAGTGCAAGTGTCACTAAAACCTCATTGTTTTTGACTCTATGGAGAAATTTGTGACAGTTTTTTAGCGTCTGAAGAAGTATATCTTAGATTCACTTTTATCCTTTGAACGTTTTTCTTTGAATGGATCATCTATGTCATGTGACAAAAAAGCCCCCCTTTCTGTCTTTCTGGAATTTTCAATTTTCTTGTGTGTGTGTAGCTGTGTGGTTTTGAAGAAGTAATAAATCAGCCAGTGCTTCTTAAATATTTACCGGCCTAGCACTGTGGAGGATGCAAAGGGAGAGAAAGACAAGATTTCCTCCTTAAGATGTGGCTGCTTAGGGAGATGGTACATATGAACCATTATGAAGCATTAGAAAATGCTTGTGTGTCTACTGTTGACCTGTTTGGAAGTGTAATTAGAGTTAAAGAAGGACAAATCAGAGTTGGAGAAGGACAAAATAGTTGGAGAAATTTCCAGGAGGCTTTAGTTTAATTACTTGAGGAATAGGTAAATTTGTCTTTTTCTTTCCTTTTCTTTCTCTCTCTTTTTTTTTGTAAATGTATTATATTGCTTACTTTTACAAAATGTAGCCTATTATTATAGGATGGCACCACTTAAGAGAAAGCTGTCTGTCTGATTTAGAGGCTAACTCAGGGTCCACGGTTCTGCAAAGGGAAGAAACAGACATCTTTGGCTAAAATAACATGAGGTATTTAGAAAAAACATTACTATATACTTTACTTTTATGACTGAGTTTTTCACATGCTTTTAAGAACACAAAATAAATGGAAAACACAAGAAAAAAAAACCTGCCTCATGTGGAATGGTCAATGTTGAAAAACTAAATCTTATATAATTCTTCTTGAAAAAGATAAATTTATTTTAGTAATTTAGTGCCCTCGCTTCAATTTTAAATTTAAATTTTCATTTAAATGTAAATTATATAAAATTTTCATTTTATAATTTGATGTCATGAAATAACAAAGCAAAACAAACAAAACATTTTCTGTCCTCTCCCTCCCCCCAGCCAGGATTTTAAAAACTGACCAAGTTTTGTTTTGTTTTGTTTTTTTTAAATAGAATTTGAACTTCGACGTAAGAGCTTGCTATTTCTATGCCTACTCAGTTTAAATTCTCTGGCATGAAACTTTTAGGCTTGAGATAAATGTCATGAACATGATTTTGAAGGTCAGGCTGGTGAACCACCAAAAATGTCTGACAGCTCCAAGAGGGAATATTTACATCTGGCGAATGGCATTGTGCTATCTGCTGTGATGAAGTCAGGTTGAATAAATGGAACAGTGGGAACTGAACCTTGATAGAATGTGGCATTTAACCCCAGAAGCCTTTATGCCTCCTTTTATCCTCCATCCCCTTCTGCCTCCCACCATGTGGGAAGAACAACCATAAAAATCCACTGACTTTCTGCAGGAATACTTGGCCTGGTTTTTTCCTGTAATACCTGTTTATACATGAATCAACCCAAAATTAACTTTGGGGACAGCAGGATATTCCTGACCTTGTAAATTCAAGTACAAAATGCACTAAAATATATGATTAACCAGACTTCTTGGTAAATGGGTTGTTCAATTAGTTGGATTTCTGGATAAGAGCGAGTTCTATGACTATATTTTATTTCAGTCTTTGCTATTGAATAGGCATTCTAAAATATACTATTTAGCTTTCTTGTCATTGGAAGTATGGTTTTCAAATGCTACCCGAACTTTCTTGATGATTCTGATCTTGCAGTGTCCTTGGATCATCATTCCAAACATCAATAATCTAAATATAGTTGCTGAAGGCTAAGGCTGAGGCAACTGGGATGGGATGACCTGAACAAGGAACGGTTTTGTTTTAGTTAAGTAAGGTTATACTTCGGGGTAATTTCCTGATACCTGACCACAAAGCTTTCAGTAATGAACGCTGTTATCATTTAAGCTAGATTTTAATAGAAAACCTTAAAGAATTTGTCATAGTTTTGCATGCGATCACCTCTTTAATGAAGCAGAATAAGTTCCTTTCTGTTACTAAAGTCATTTTGATAAAAGGAAAATATTCAAACTAGGTGAACAGAGTCTGGAAAATGATGATGAACTCATCTTAATGTTATATCTGGGGCATATAAAGCCCTTTCCTAAAAGTAGAAAAAAATGCCACCATTTTTTTAAAGCTACATTTTGTTGGGTGCAGGCAGAAAAGATTAAGGAATTTGCAGTCTGAGTTACCCTCTTGTCACTAACCTTTGGTTTGTAGGTTGAAAGATGCATTAAAATAAATAAAGTTGCTGAACTGGGCTCTTTCAGCAGACACAAATGGGTAGCTTCAGAGAACAGCAAAATGGATACAGGGCACTCTTAAGAGATTACTTGTAAATCCAGATATATGTCAGACTATTAGAATAATTAAACTTTCAGTAAACCAGGGAGAGAAAAAGGGAAGGCTCTGTTTGCATTTCTTGAAACATGGTGTACAACTCTTTGCAGAGTTTTAAATTTCATTCAGCAAGGGAGCCCAAAGTGTCTACCAGGAATGAACATTGGGAAGGAATGTAATTTTTTTAAAAATTGAGATACCTATCTGTGTCCCATGTAACACAACCATTCCTTTGGTCTGTTAATTATAGGAAACAGCCCCTACCTCTTCTGAATGGCATGCTTACTTTAAAGACACTGAAAAGCATCCAAAGTTACTAAAATTTAGGGTATTCTTTACCTAAATCAAGTGCAGATTGCCAAAATGGAGTTCATACAGAGATAAAGAATTAGAAAAATAAAGAGAAGCAGTGTGACAGAGGGGTCAGAGCATTGATACTGGAGACACACACCTGAGATTAAAAATCAGTTCTGCCACTTTCTCACTGTGTGACTTTCGGCCAGTTATTGTACATAGTTTTAGTGAATTTCAGTTTTCTTCCCACGTAAAATGGGATTAACAGGGGTTGTTGTAATGACTAAACTATATCTATTCATTATCTGTATATTTGCAGCTCTATATCTATTTTAAAATACCTGGTACCGTGTAAGTACCCACTATTTCTCTTCCTTTTTAAAACGTGTTCTTTTTTTAATTGAGGGATAACTGACCAATACAATTGTAAGATATTTTAAGTGTACAATGTGATGATTTGATATACGTATACATTATGAAACGATTATCCCCATTGGATTATTTAACACATCTATTACCTCATATATTTATCTTGTTTGTTGTTATTGAGAATATTTAAGTTCTAATTTCTAAGCAAATATCTTATTATACAATACAGTGTCATCAACTACAGTCACCACGTTACACATTAGATCCTCAGGCCTTATTCACCTTATAACTGAAAGTCTGTATCGCCTCCTATTTTCCCCACCCCACAGCCCCTGGCAACTACTTTCCTACTCTGTTTCTATGAGTTCAACTTTTTTTTGATTCTACATATGAGTCTTACCATGCAGTATTTGTCTCTCTGTCTGGCTTATTTCACTTAGCATAGTGCCCCCCAGGTTCATCCATGTTGTTGCAAATGGCAGGATTTCCTTCTTTTTTAAGGCCAAATAATATTCCCTTGTGTATACGTACCACATTTTCTTTATCCATTCATCTGTTGGCAGATGCTTAGAGTGTTTCTATACCTTGTCTATTGTGAATAATGCTGTGATGAACACAGCATACAGATCTCTCTCTGAGATAATGATTTCATTTCTTTTGGATTATTTCTCTTAATTTTCATATTATAGATTACAACACTCCTGTTATATAGATGAGGGAACCAAGTTTCCAAAATACTGTGTGATCTGTCCTAGGTAGATTAATAAATTGTGACATTGACTCATCAGACTATGAATATGTCACATGCTGAGATTGTAATAGCATCAAGAAGACAGAAGCAAGACCTAACTGCCATCTTCTTGCTCCTAGTCCAATGTTTTTTCACTGTATTATCAAATAGTAAAATTTTTCTAAGGCTGGGGATAAATGAAAAATAAATTTAGGATTGTATTTAGAGTATAATTAGGAATAAAATGTGAAGATTGCACATTCTGATAAAAGTGGAGCCAATCAGAACAGCTATTTGCTGAGACAGCAGAATTTGGATAAAAAACTCTGAGGCTATAAGACATAAAGTCAAGAAAATGTGAATATAACATTAGGGAACAGGTTGTGATCACAAAAGTTTAGGACAATTTGGCCTCACATATATGGTACACCAGAGAAGATGCTACAGCTTTGCTTCTGGCCATGTTCTATGTGCTGTGACTATGAGTGGTGGTGGGTGGGGTGGGGGGGAGCAAGGGACAAAGTAGGAATAAGAAGTAGTAGCAAATGCAGAGCAGATATAGACTATGACTTGGAGGAGCTCATCATCTAGTTGAGATAGTAAAACATTTGCAAAAGTAAGTCAAGAACATTTCCAAAGCTACTGGTTAATTATAAATGGATAAAGCATTAGATATAAAGGAGGCTGATAATCTGGGAGGCAATAAGCATTAACTCTCATCCGTTCATTTGTCCATTTTGTGCTGGGAAAGTCATTGAGG
This sequence comes from Balaenoptera ricei, assembly GCF_028023285.1. Lineage (NCBI taxonomy): Eukaryota > Metazoa > Chordata > Mammalia > Artiodactyla > Balaenopteridae > Balaenoptera > Balaenoptera ricei. The sequence goes on from NC_082648.1 coordinate 76,498,535, forward strand.
TTTCTGGACTTCATTCAACCCATTTAGAAATGGGTGAGAGGTGGCCAAGTTTTATCATTGTTATGGTTTGAGACACACCTTTCAAGACACTACTTCTAATTTCTACCATTACCACCTCTCTATTTTCTTTCCGTCACCTTCAGTTCCCAACACACACACACACACACACACACACACACACACACACACACACACACACACACACCCCATATGGGAAAAATGAACAACAATATTAACCAACAGGTAAATTATTGCAACCTTTATGCTGAATCCCAATGGAACTGAGATTCCTGTTTCCCTTTGAATCTCCCCTCTGCCATCACACAAAGAATAAGCTAGGGTCTATTTTACTGAGTTGCTAACATGTAGCAAAACAAGAGGGAAGGCACACTGAGAACAAATTTTCTAATGTCAGTGTTGTTAAAGAGCTGGTGTGATTAGAGGCAATGATTAGACTCTTATAGATAACCTATAGTATTCTGAGCCATATTTAGCCATTCTTTTAAACATTCAACCAAGATAAACATACCCAAATCCCATTTTGCATTATGAAGTGGTGGTTAGGATTAGCAAAACAATGGGTGGAGATGTGAATTGCTGAGGCAATTTTCTTTTGAGAGTGCCATTTCTACTTTGAGACTAGACTTATTAACACAACTATCCAAGCTGTGCCTTGGAGGCCCCTTGAGGTTTACCTGTCTGCAGCTATTTATTAGTTATTTAGTCACGAACCGGTAACATGTCAGGCATATAGAAGAGATTGGGTTGCTTTCTTGTTAAGATAGAAAAGCAAACTCTGTTAAATTCAAAGCCATAGGCATAAGAGTTATTTCCTATGGACTATTTCCTTTACAATATTAAAGGAACAGGTGGGTTATGGATGTTGAAAACTAACTGTGTGTGTGTGGCTAATTAGTTCTCCCATCATTTGTTAACTTTTTCCTTAGAAACCCTCTTCTACTCCTCCTTCAGTATCACCACGCCTTTTCCTCCCGGAATAGAAACATAGGCAAACCTGTAAAATCTCACCGTTTTTTACCCCCTGTCAAAACCTGATCATTCTCTTGCCTGAGTTGAGTAGCCACTTACGTTAAGATGCTTTATTAATGAGTTCTGTAATTTGGGAATATCATTTGACATTTTTTCCCTTGGTTTTCTTGTGTGTTAGTGGAAGGAGTTAGGTTAGATAACAGGTTCAGCACTCTATGCCTGCACAAAATGACAAATTCACTCATTCTGAATTCACTCATTTCAATGTGTCATAAATAGTGCGGGAGTAGACAGCTATGAGAGTGACCATTAAGGTACTGTGTTCAGCCTAATCATGTCCCTTGGCCTGTCATCACTGCAGTTGATGGGCAGAGAGCAGGTATTTAATTTCTTTCACATATTCTTTTGGTCTTAAACCCTGGTTATCTAGAAATGTGATCAGCACAGACTGTCTTAATTGCAGACTTTCTTAAATTTGAAAAAAACTGATTGAGTCACCCTTGTGGGCAGTGGAGTGAGAAGGATTGTTTTTCCAATGGTTTTAATCTGTGAATTTGGATGTGCATGCACTATTATTAGAATTGTCATAGGATAAAAAGAAATCTGTTTCTTCTAACAATATTGTAGAGGGTGATGGTGATTTTGGAACTTGTTCAAAGTCACACAGCTGGTAAATGTAAGACCCAGCACTGGCCCCCAGGCCTGTGATGCTGACATGTCTGAAGCCTTCAATGACCTCGTCAAGGAAGTCATCATTCTTTTCTCTGTGTTCCTACGGTATTTTATTTTTACTGCTAGTACAGCACTTCTGAGACTACATTGATTTTTGCATGCTAAGTTCCTAGGATGATGGCTGGTATGTAGTACTTACTTAAAAAAATAGCTTGTCAGTTGAATATTTGAAAAAATATATATATATATACATACACACAAACATGTGTGTGACTACCTACCCCAAGGGGCTATGAGCTCTTTAAAGAATGAATTGGATCTTGTATATTGTTATCTCTAGATCTTCCAACAGAGTCCTACGTGTTTGGTACTCAACAAATATTTGTTGAATTGAACTAGATTCTTACCAAATGTAGTTCAGGGCTGTGTGCCTCTCATCACCCCTTACCACATCCTTCCGTTTACTTCTATGTCCTTTCTACTTCTTCTCCCTTTTCCTTCCTCTTCTTCTCTATCTTCCTTTTCCTTTTTCTTCCTATTCATTTTAGTGACTTTTATATATTTTCTTTCCCATGCCTTTTCTATTTGCTTGTTATCCTGAGGGGTTGGTGAAAATGTCTATAGACAAATCTCATGGCGGCAATTATAAAATTGCTATGAGGTGAGGTAAGCTAAGCTTTATGCCAGACTCACCCATTTTGCATATGTATGTATAGTGTTGTTTAGGAAGCAAGGGGATATAATGGCTTACAACCTTGGGCTCAAGTGATGAGGAACGTGGTTGATTCCTTAATGCCTTTCAACGTTTGATTCCTGGCTGGGAAAGCAACATTCACAGGAAACATTCAAAACACCAGATGCTGTTTATTAGTGACTCAACATTAATGCCCATGACTAAGGTACTTGCATTCCAAAGTCCAGGTCGACTTCAGACCCATTTTGTATGAATAAGCCTCATGGATGGTTGTGGCTATCTTTTAACTGGTGAGATGGTATTTAATTACGCCTAAAGGCTCAATTATTGTTTTATTGGGACTAAAGGATGCTGAATTTTTTTATGAACAGTTCTGCCCCATCATTAAGCAACTGAACATGGTGCCATGGCATGGCTCTTAAGCTTGCAGTAAATTTGAAAATACAAAAATTGCATAGTGCTGTACTCCTCTCAGCGTATCTGGTCTCCTCTTCAGTTCTTAAAACTAGAATTTTTATTTTTCCTTTTCTCTCCCATGGGCTCAATCAGTTCCCCTGGAGGCATTAATTTATTATTTTCCAAATTATAAATCCACATGGAGTTCTGTCTCACTTATCTTTAGCTTATCTGCTTTTTTTCCAATCTCTTCTTCTTTGGGCTGCTCCACTGAATATGCAAAAATGTTCTATTCATCTTAGCAGACCTTTCTTATTACTAGGTCCCAGCTTCTGTTTCTCTCTCCTTAAACATTCAGCTCTGTTTCATAGCTGTATCAATTTAGCAGCTCTCTGAAACTGTATGTTAGAGGGATCTTCTGGGAAGAAAAAGCATATAGGCTGCATACTAGTTTTAAAAATAATAAGCATCATAATTTTACATAATTTGTACTACAATAGCTTATATATTGTCTAAGATATAACTGGAATTGACTTTCAGTTCTTCCTGTCTTCTCTAATTCATCACATAAGATAGTGCTGGAGTGATAAGCTCACTCACTTACTGGATTCCAATAGTGGAAGTATCATAATATTGGAAGACTTTGCATTTTGATGATTCATAAATATACATCAAGTTTCTAACTACTGACAAGATGAGATCTATGTAATTAATGACCTAGGTAGGTTAAATTCCCTTACCCATTTTCAAACCTTTTGGAAACATTTGTTTTAATAGAGATTTCTTTGTATAGAAGTGAAGAATGACTGAAGGGACCTCAGGAATAATCTAGTCTTAGTTCTTTGCTTTACTGATAAGAGCCTGAGTGGAAAAAACTTATATATTTTTAAAGTTATTTAGTGGCTTAGAAGCAGAGGCCACAGTGGTTCTCAATTTTGGTTGCACATTAGAGTCATCTGGAAAGCTTAAAACAATGCTCATTTCTGAGTCCTACCCCAGAGAATTTGATTTAGTTGGTCTGGGGTGGGCCTGGACACTGGCATTTAAAAAAACCTTTGTATGTGAATCTAACTTGAATGGGCAGTGGGTTGGTGGTTCAGAGCTCAGGACTGGAAGGCAGAAATATCTAATTTATTACCCTATCTAAGCCTCATTTTGCTCATCTTTAAGATGGGATACTATGATACCCACCTTAATGCTTTATAGTGATAGCTGAATGACTTAATGCATCTAGAAGGCTAATCACAGGGGCGAGCATGGTGGCAGTGCTATAGTTTACAGTTGTAACACCCAGTGCCTAGCTCACCTGACTCCTAGGTGAGTGCATTTTTAAGTTGCTTCCACAATTCTTTCTGATCCTTTCCTTTCTGACTTGATGGTCCTCTGCTTCCTTCTCTCCATTCCTTGGCTTCATTTCCTGTGCTTTTAGAGCTGTGGAGCCAAAAATGGGACAGGGCTTTTCTTGTGCACAGTGTAGGCCCACTTGAGTTTTCTAAAAATTCTGGTCAGAATCTTGTGCTCAGGGGTACTTTCTCTAGCTCCCAACACCCTGAGATATGCTCGCATGTTTTTGCATGGCTGATTCCATTTCTGGTGGTGATACGTTAGAAGTCTTCTGCATTCCCCTCTGCTCTCCTTTTTGGACAAGACTAGGTGCTTATACTATATGTTCTTGTTACTCTGGAATATCTCTATTACCATCCTTTATATTGTTGCTGATTTGATTGTCTGTCTTTCTCACTACAATGTATGTTCCCCCAGGACAGAGCCAATGTAGATTCTACTCATCATTAGATTCTTGAAGACTAGTACATTGACAATCACATAGGAGACATGCTAAAAACCTGTGAAAAGAAGTTGTAAAATGTTAAGAATTGTGGTTGTATCTTTTTTTGGTAGCAATTTTAGCTGGAAAAAAATGAGTGGAAGCTCTTGCTAGTTGTCTTTGGACCCACAAACAGAGAAGTCCCCATTATTATAAAAATGTTTGACTAATATGCTCCACAGAGACTAGGGAACTGGTGTACAGGAGGCATACAGAGTAACACACACTCCAATTTTGTTTTTACTATTTCAAAATAGCTGGCTCTAGTCTATGTCATTAAGGAGTCTCCAGCCTTTACCTTTCTCTGTGCATTTCTAAGAGAATCTCTAACCTAAGTAATATGTGGAAAGTTCTGCTACATTGAAGATAATATCTATTACTCTTGGCCCTATTGATAGGGAGAACTTGATTAGGTAAAGAGTTTTTATTCTTAGCTTACTAACATAAATGGAGTCCAAATGCTGTGGAGTTAAGTCATGCAACTTTAAAGGGGATTTTGAAATTACTCTTTTGTTTCTGGAGAAACAGACATATTTAACATTTACCAATCTCAAGTTCTAATTCATAGCTGGCAGATGAACAGATGACGTTTTGTTTTACTTTATTAAAACTTTGAGAAGGAAATTGCAAAATGATGAATTTGAAAATAAAATAGACCCAGGAAAAAAGTTGCAAATGGATAAAAAATATTTCAGTTAATGACAAGGGAAATGATTAGAGTAATAATCCCACTGGGATTAAAAGAAAAGTTGTTATATATTAATAAGATGTTATTATATTAGAATGCCTTGGAGTGTTGAATTGTTTTGGTGTAGCCTCATTAAGGTGGAGATAGAAATCTTCATGTATTTACCTTTTCTGTTTTCAAAAACATTTGTGTTTATTTATCTCAGTTTAATAATATTCTTTAGACTACTGTTGATGAACTAAGAATAAGCTTTATTTTCTAACACTTGGTGTATAGTGAATTTACTTTTGCCCTAGTGAAGATCTGGAGGGAAGAATGTGCTTAATTTTGTAGGCAAAACCTTTTTCTTATGAAAATATTCATATGATAGAAGCTAGAGGACAGCTTGGACTTTGAGTTCTGTTTATTACTCTGCCAGGATTTCATTAGGTTTAGACTTAACTTTCATTCCCTTGACTGCTTTTAAGATGTGTAAAATTACTTTGAAGACATTTATTGAAAGTAAGCCTCCTTAAAAGATATATTTAAATGTGGAAGACCATGATATTTAACAACTTAGTAACCCAGAAGCATTGTATGGTATGTATTAGCTGGGATTGGCTAGGTTACGCTGCAGTAACAAACAACCCTCAAATATCACTCACTTAAAACAAAGGTTTATTGCTATCCACTGAGAGTTGACTGTGGTCCCTGTTCCCATACTGTTGTCCTTTCTTGGTGACTCAGCCTCTTCTCCGAAACACTGCCATTTATTGTGGGAGAGGCAACAGAGCATGTGACAATGTGTGTGATGTCCCTTAAAGCTTCTGATTGGAAATGACATTCATAACATCCATTCACTGGCCAAAGAAAACCACATGGCCAAACTTGAGTTCATCAGGATGAGGCAGTAACATCCTAATAGTAATTGACAGGAATGTGGAAATAAATATTTGTGAATAGCCCTAAGACCTCAGGTACCCATAAGAGTCTCATTCACTCTAAATTCCGAATCTAGTATCAAATGTAATTATTAAAATATATTTATTAGCCTTTGCTCCATGCTAACCTAGAAGGTCTGAGTTTATAAAAGTGTTTATAAGGCTTGCCTGTTCAACCAGTATGTGGTGCTTTGCCAGACCCTGTCTCCAGGGCAGTGATTACCCCTCTTGATGGTGTGTGCAATCCTAGAAGTGTAGGGCTGTCAACCAGAAAACCCAGGCAAGAAATGAGCCAGCAGAATTGGTGGATGGATATCATAAGCCTGCCTTAGCAGTGATACAGAGATGAATTCAACTGGCGGAAGAGAAGAGGACATTTTATAAATAAAGACTTAAATTGACTGGATGCAATTTCTAATTGTGAAAATCCACAAAATTTCTGACAGTCAGGAAAAGAGAAGTCAAATTTATTCAAATACTGCCCTAGATTGGAGTTTAACATTTCTCTTAAAAACTGACATTTCCCCTTCCCATTTATCCCTCCTCTTGCCGCTGTACATCCTCCCCGCTCCCCCCCACCTTCTTCAGCAGTTTGCAACCAGTAATCCTGCTTCTATTTTTAGGGTTTTAAATCCTGGCTTCAAAGGTACTCAGGCAGTAGACTGAGAAGACTGTGGGAGTGTGGAGGATTAGCCTCAGGCAGCTGTATGACAAAGCAGTCTATTCACTCCAGATAAGAGTGAAGGAGGTTGAGATGTATAATTCACTTCACATACATCACATACCCCTCCGTGAATATAAAGGGGAGATAGTTACTTTCCTCCCCCACACTCCCTCCCTCCCATCCCCAATGCTTGCATTCTACCAGTCTCTTTGATTTCTGCCCTTGGGAAGTAGAGAGAGCCACTACTGAGTGCTGTGACCCTGACATGGGGTTGAATTTGGTCCACTCCAAGCAATTGCATTGCTGGAACTTTGCTTATGCTGCATCATAACCCAGCCTCACCCAGTGATGCATCAGCCATACAGCACTGCACCTACACCTAGTGGGTGGGAGAATGGCTTCCACATCCTTTAGCACCTTGGGAAACATCCTCAATTTCTCGACACATCACAAAGGAATGACTCAGATGAGACACTTCTACTTTATCAGCAGCCTTCAAAGACCTAACTGTGTTCTCTGACTTTCTGCTTTTGGTGTCAAAACGCAAGGCATAGTGCTTTGATTGATTGAAAGGTAAGCCCTATCTTGGGCGCAGAATTTGATGTTTAACTGATTTAAGTTCACACCAACCGTCTGCTGGGATTTCTTCTCTTCCTGGGCACTGATTTGGCAAGGAGGACACATGGGCTTAATTATGTCCTGTGTAAGGGGACTCTGGGTTACGTACTTATATTGAGTAATATTGAATCCTTCTGTATTTAATTTCTTTAAAGGAGCAAATTAACTAGTATATTACCCTTTTTTGACACTAAAACTTCATCAAGGGAACAGAACGGAACACATTTGCTTGGTCTCAGGTAGTGATGGCAGAAAGATAAATTCATTAGTAAACAAAGAGTCTAAAATGAAGATAATCATGAAAACAAGGGGTCAAACTGTTTAATATGGGTAACATGGCTTATTTGTAATTAAAAGAAGCTTAAAGCTTAAATACTCTAAAACACTATATATTCAATCACACACTGTTCACAGTGTGATAAAGGTGTGTTTAGTTATCTTTATCTCTTACTAGATTGTAAGCTTATGAGGGTATACATTTTTATTAATATTTTTATCCTAATTATTATCAGTGTCATCCTTAATAAATGTTTGATGAGGGAATACTCCTTCTAAAAATAGTCTTCTGGGGCAGGACACACAGTCTTGAATATACTCTTAGTCTTTATAAAGTTTATGGTTTATATCCCTTGTGTAAATGCATATTTCAAAGACAATCAGGAATTCTATTCCTTCAGTTATATTACTAAGGTTTAGACATCAAGACCATAAGGTTCCCCCTCCACCCCATATAATTTTTTATCTCAGAAGAAAAATCTTAATCTACATTTAAGGTAAAATCTAAGAAAAAACTATGATCGTAGTAAAAACCTACACAAAATTTTAGTATTATTAGAAATACTTCTACACTCTGACAAATGGCATGCTTACTGAAATGACATATGGCAATAAAAATAGCGAACATTTATGGAGTGTTTCCTATGAGTCAGGTACTATTCCATATTTTAACGTATTAATCCTCAAAATATTCCCATTATGTAGATACTATAATATCCTTACTTTACAAATGAGAAAACTGAAGCAAGGAAAGTTTGGTTGATTTGTCTATGGTCTCACAGCTGGTGGTTGGCAGGTCAGGAATTAAAATCCAGCAGTGTGAACTCTGATATACTAACATTACACTACCTCATCATTAATATATTATTTGAGAACAATCAAAGAAACACAGACAATCTTTGATGCTTATTAAACATCAGTCACCTTTGATTTCCCTCATTACACTTGAATTTAGATTTTTGAAGGTTAAGATTCTGAAATATTAGGTTTGGCCCTAAGGAAAGAACATAGATAAAAATACAAGTTATCTTTTTGCCTTTCTGAGGCAAAGCTCTTAGTGATAGGTGACACTGGGTAATTTTTTGTGGCTATAGAGGCCCTTGAACATAATTTCACTGTGAATATAACTCCAGTGACCACCAACATGGCAAGGAAAATTCCTGATGTATAGAGACATTGGAAGTTGATGATCTACAGTTCAAAATGAGTGCTGGGTTTGCATCTTGATTTAACTAGTAACTTCAGTGCAAGGTTTCCGAAGTATTGGAGCATAAGGGCTCATTTTTCATGACTGAAATATTTTAGGGCCTATTATATATGATAATAATTGAGTTTTTAAATTATTTGTGGGTTAAAAAATATAAAATCACAATTTCTACAATTTCTAAGAAAAGATAACTACTAATTTATGGAGAAAAATGATTATGCGGTCAAAAAACGGATTTTATAGGAACTCTAGAGAGAAAGCTGGAAGAACTGGGGCATTGTGGTCAGGGTAAGGTGATTTCAACGCAGGCATAGGCTAGGCTGCTGCCAATTTCCAGAGTGGCCAGTGGAGAATGTGGTTGAGGTGCAGAAAATCACTGGAAAGAAGCAGGGATGGATTCGGCTCCTGTGGGGCCTGGAGCTTATACCACTGGGGGAGGATCCTCTTTAAAAAAAGAATACAAGCTACAAATACAAATGACAAGGTAGCTCCTAAGGCCTTGGACAGGGCATATGCAAATGAGGGATGACCCTGCAGCTTCAGTTTTATTAGTTTCAAGGTAAATACACCCCCTGGAGATTAAAAGCTTGGGAATAAGTCTTCATTGAGGATGCCAAAGTCATCTATCATGGCTCCAGCCCATGAAGTAGAAAGGAAGCCTGAGAACCATGTGCCAAAGCCTTCTGTGAATGAGGGGGAATGAGTGAATGAGAGTTTTCTACATGGAAACAGCAAGGAAGGGAAAGAGGACAGTAATAGCTAAAGTTATTGTGTGCTTAGTATGTGTCAGACACCATTCTAAGCACTTCATTAATTTATTTAATCTTCATAATAGACAATGAGCAGATGCTTTTATTTTACAAATCAGAAACAAGTATGAAGAGGAGAATTTGTAATTTGTCCATGACTACATAGCTAGGAAAATGCTGAGCGGGGCTCTGAACCCCAGCCTTCTGGGTTCTTTCTTTAACAACCATACATGCCAACCATTATATAAACAAAATGGACAAGCCTAGAAGAAAGAGAATATCAACCATGAAGGCAGGGGACTAAACTTTTGTAGACTGCAATGGGGAGCAAGAGGAAAATTACCTTAAAATATATCAGGGCCATCTCCTTAGTCTGTTCTCTGATTTTGACACCACCTCACAGCACAGATTGGAACTTATTTATTTATTTATTCATTTTGGCATTGCACAAAGTTTTTTACTTGCTTTGCTTTAGTGAGAGAAAAGCTGAAGAGCCACCTTAGGTATCTTTGGATGGGTTAATAATCTTTGAGGCACTGGAAAAATCTTGTCATTTTCCTAAGATAGGAGTGCAAGCAGATGTAGACTTTCCCCAGGCTGTAAATATTGTGTACAACCCTATGATCAGCAGGACAGGCAGGCAGGAACATTTATTGTTGGGAAAGTGAATAATGATTTTATGCCTTCTGTGTTTTGAGGAGACTTTGACATGGGGAGATTATCCTGCATCATTCAGGTGGACCATAAATGCTATCACATGTGTTCTTCTGAGAGGATCCAGAGGGAGATTTCATCACACACACACACACACACACACACACACACACACACACACACACAGAGGGAAGAGGAACAGACGTTATGACCCCAGCCCAGGAGCAGAAAATGGAGTAAAGCAGCCACAAGCCAAAGTGCTGGCAGTCACTGGAAGCTGGAAAAAGCAGGGAATGGATTCTCCCTTAAAGCCTCTGAAGGGGGCACAGTCCTGCTGACTGACCCCGTGATTTCAGTTCAGTGAAACTGATTTCAGACTTCTGGCCTCCAGAACTGAGAAGATAAGATTCTATTGTTTTAAGCCACCAAGTTTGTGGTAATTTGTTACAGCAGCCATGGGAAATTAATACACCATTGTCACCAAAGGCTCAGCCTTGGAGGAGGGAAGTCATTCTCCCAGCGTATCCACAATGGCCTGTTTAGAGACCTGGATCTATGGGGGTTTGCCTTATCTGTCAGACTGATAGAACTACTTGCCAATAGCCTTATCTGTCCAGTTCATAGGGCTACTTGTCCATAGTTGTACTGAGCGGCAAAAGAAAGGTGAGCAGAAGTTAAATCAATCAGACCCCTTGCTCTGACTGCTTGGATTTGGAAACCAGGCCATCCCATCTTGACTGTAACTGTGTGAGCTTGGGAAAATCACCTAATCTTTCTATGCTCCTCCAGATCACACAAATAAGTGAGGAGGATATGGAGCCAAATTGGTCCCCGAGTCTGTGCTCCTTCCTGCTATACTATGCTGGTTCTCTAATGCTCTTCCTGCCAATATGACAGGGGAAAGCTTAGGCTGGTTAATCAGGAACTGAAAGATATACAACATATTTGCATTCCAAGATTAAGGAGACATTCCTAAGTGTTCCATTTGTAACTCTAATTTTGACTCAAGTGGTGAAAAAAATTTCCTCAAAAAGATTATTTACATGTTGGGGTTGAACGATGCTGTGAACTTTTTGCTTAGTGCCCTGCCCTGCTTTTCATTTTCCATTACAAATGAATTTTCAGAGATACTCTGTTTCCTTCTTAAATTTCTCTTACTCAAAGAAGTGTGCTCAAAGAGCTCCCTTTGCTACCAATTAACATCAATTGTGACTCAAAATAATATTACTTTAATCTGAGACTGAAGCGTTGGCTTTCAGCTTTAACTTGCCCTATCTGCCACTCAACCGAATACTCTTTCTAGAGGTCACTTAGCCTCCTTTTAATTATTTCTTTTTCTATTAATTTTACAGAATAGAAACTTGCTGATCTGTCTGGTGGGCATTTTGATTTGTGTAAGTTGAGATTTGGGAAATAAGATGCTGGCTAAAACTCAAGGTAAACATTTAGCTGATGCTTAAACCTTAGAACCAAAAATGTTTATACCCCCTGGTTTCCCTAGGGAGTGGGGATTGAGAAAACCACAGAAAATAGCTATTCTTGGAAACTCCGCTGCCAGGCAAATGCCACAGGGCGAGGGCCCAGAGAAGCTAGTTTCTCCTCCCATAGCTAAAGGGTGAGCTTGTTCTAACTAGAACTGCTTGGTCAGGTTTTAGAATCCTTGAGGCTGACTGAGAGGGTGAGGCGAGGCTGGGCAAAAAGGAAGATGACCTGAATGACTCCTGGAATTCAATCTTAGAATAGCTGCTCAGTTTAGGTCTGCTCTTGAACACAGTTGGCTTCCTGGAAGCCGTCTCTGCATCTGATGCTTGGTTATTTTTCTTGTGTACCCTTTTCTACCAGGAAATACAGAGACCACTTGAAGACTATATCTGTTCTGAAGTTTTTGCTTGAAACAGACTCTGGTGGTTTGGGATTAAAGACAATTTTTATCTCAGTTAACTTAGGATCTGGGATAAAAGTTGAATTGTTATAATTTACCTGATAATACTGAAAATATTAAGGAAGTGTAGTGTTATTCTCAGTAAGCACAAAGACACCTTTTCTTTTGAGCCCAGGGTGATTCAATGGCCATTTTCATCGTCTTTGTCCTGTCTCAGGGGGATGTTACAGCGCCGGTTTATGTTCTGATTAGAAAAAAACTGCAGTTTACTAAGATGCTGTTTACTATTCAACGAGTCATACCAAAAGCTTACACGACATGAAGAAAGGAGATCAAGGTAAAAATCATGACTGTAAAAGTGCCAATTCTAAAAACCTAGAGTGGGACAAAAAGGTCAAGTATCTAAGTTCAAACCTTGTTTGGAATGGAACTGCAGCAGATTGCTTGAGATGGACATTGATTTTCCCAGGCAGAGGAATAAGTTGTAGACAACGGATTGTCTACTATTGAAAAACTTCTCCAACATACAAGGTGCAGATGGGTTAGCCTTCAGTATCCAATATACAGCATCATATACACATACACAGCAAATGCACATTTCCACATTACCCTTAGCCATTTATCTTTGAATTACCACATCCCAAATCCAATATGGGATGTTTTAGAAATGTTTTGATTACATCATAAGGTGATGTTCTCACTCAATATATATCTAAAAAGTTTCCTTTAATGTACTCTACTGGTTTGGAGTTTCCCTTGATTCCCTTCCAAAGTGGACAAGTTCACTAAGGTTTTGGTGTGAGGCTGCAATGGATGGGAAAATGCCTAACTGTTTTTAGATACTAAGGGACTAGACTGGGGGTATGAAAAAGAAGGGAGATCATTGATGGAGCCATGTAGTTAGCCCTGGAAGGTAGAAAAACTGGGTTAAAAGTTAAAAGCCAAGCTGAGTGGAACCTTACAGGAAAAGGAGCCATACCTATGCATCTTAAAGTAACTCAGGTGGGAAGAAGACAAGGAATAGTTGAATGGGTTTAGTAAGGGTATAATTAAATAGTAATGGTAGAATGGATAAGGGTGGAAAAATGAATGAGATAATACATTATATGTATCAGTGTGCTGTAGGTGGGCATTGTGGAATATTTAATACGTGAACTTTATGAGATATAATACTAAAAGCATGTGGTATCGCAACAAATTAGAAATAAAAAAGAAAAACAATCAAAAGGGAATGATTGTTGTTGATAAGTTTCTTTTTGAAATACAGATACTATGATCAGGCTTATGAAATGAGAGAAGACATCTCTGCTAACTGCACCAGTCTAGTAACTTCATGACGTCACATTGTAAAATGGAGAAATCTAAAAGAAAGAGTAGTATCACTAACTACTCACTCTCCATTCCAGGAAAATTCCTGAAAAACAAGGTGGCACAAATTGTTCAGAAGAGGGGAAAGAGTTTTCCACAATCCAAACAGGAGGAGTAAGAGGAAATGTGGGAGTAATTACTGAGTTAAGATTTACTGAAAGAGGGGGCTTTCCTTAAGGATGAGACTCTTGGTTGGTAAATTTTTAATAGAGGGAAAATTCTTAAATGGTTGCCAATAGCTAACCTTCAGGATGTGAAGTGCTTTATGGGAACCATATTATCTGCTGGAGGGTGGGCCTGGGGGAATATTACTCTCAAATTCATCTCAACCCACCCACAATTACCTGAAGCCCTTCACTGCTCTAGATCAGGAAGGAGTTACTTAGGGTCCCTGACTATCTTTAATCTCTAAATCTGGGTCCTGAGGGTGAGAAAGAAAGAGAGAGAGAGAGAGAAAGACAGAGAGAGAGAGGCAGAGAGGAATTCTGGTATTTTCAAGTCTGATGGTTTAATATACAAAGGGAGATGCATAAAAGGAGGAACATAAAAAGAAGAGTTGAAACTGGAAGGACATACCCAGAGCTAGAAATACACTTGACCCTTTTCTCGCCCATATGGCATGGCTGCCATTTTAATCAATACTTGACTAAATGGTAGAAAGCAATTACAGTAAGTGCTCAATTTAATCACTTTGCATCCACATACAGACCCATGGGGTTTTTCTTACATATTTCATCACACAAAGTGTCCACAATTCTCTGCCTTGCAGAAGTACATGTTTCCTGAAAGGATATGTAGGTGGTTTTCCGACTCAATTTCTGGATAGTTAAACTAATTTCTTTTGTCCCACATTTCTGTTGTTTGCTTTTAAAAAAGGGCAAAGCCAGGTCCGGTTCTGCATTCTATAGGAAGTTTGTTTTATCCATTTGGGAAATCAAGACTACATCTTTATGGGACTAGAAGTTATGGGGAACTCATTCCCTCCAGGTCCCGTTCTTGGTGATCTCATTTCAGTGAGTAAAACCTAAGGTCAGTTGATTGTAAATAATAATAATAATAATAATAATCCAGACTTTTATTGCTCTTATGTTCAGTGGCTTCATTTTGGGCCCAGCTCCAGATTGTGCACTTCTCCCATCCCATATCAAGCTGATTTGCAAATTCACACAATTGGCCCAAAGTACGGAATAACTGATGACTGAGTATAAACCCATCACCACTCTTGGAAAATATAATTCATGAATGTATTCCTTATTCAAATTTAGTAGCATTCTATAGAGAGGAGATCAGCGTGTTATCTGAGAAAAGATTCATGCCATATTTTGTTTAAAAATCTGTTTCATTATTTCATAGTCACATTTCAGTAGACCAGGCTATATAATAGCTTCTTCTTGGTCCTTGAAATGACTTCTTCACTTTTGCTTTATAGAGAATCAGAATGAATTATTCACAGATCCCAAGGAGCATTAAGGAAAAAAATGGCCTAATTCTTGAGTAAAGCTAGTGTTACCTTCTTAGTCACACCTGCAGGAAGGGCATGTGCTCATTCTTTTCCCAGAAACACTTTTCTCCATCTTCTCTCCCCAACAATCCATCCAGTCAAACTTTCTCATACTTGGGTTTCAACCAACATATAACTTTATCTGGGATGATTTCCCTCTCTCCTTCCTATACCCAACAGTGAGTCACTTGATCCTATTTCATTCTAGAGAATTCTGTGCCTTTCCTCCTCCATCACCTTTACCATACTGTATTGTAATTATCTGATTATCTTATTTATAAGTTACAGGGAACAGTTCCCATTTAATCTTTAGCCCCTGATCTAACACTTAAAAATAACAGGAGGTCTAAGGAAATCTTGAATAAATAATACATATCATTAAAAATATTACTATATGCCAGTTACTGTTCTAAAAGTTTTACATATACTAACTCATTCAAACTTTAAATAACTCCGTGAGGTATATATCATTAATATTTCCATTTTACAGATGGGGAAAACTAAGGCACAGTGAGGTTTCATAATGAGTCTAAAGTTTCCTAGTTAGTAAGTAGTTAGAGCAGGGTCAGTTTGCAAAAGAAAAAGGTATAGTGTAGACAAAAAGCAGCAGGTGTGCATTACATATTCAATAGAACACAAAGTGGGTTATTCAAATTATCTAATAATCAAGATTTGGAGATCTTGAAAGGTATGTTTGTATGAAATGCTCAAAATACATTCTACTTCACAAACTAAACATTTGGATTGGTATTTTATGCATTATCACATTTATGTATTAAGGTCTTCAAATGTATTTCTTTTTTTTTTTTTTTTTTCATGCAAATAAAGCCAATCAACCAAACAATTTTCTCCCCAGTTCAGGCTCAAATCAGCAGTCATAAACCCTTAACTGTTAAGTTACGTTATTTTTGAGAACTGATGTGACATGTCCTAGATTTCAAAAGTAGATGCTGCAGAGAACCAAATGAACTTCTGAATAAAAATCCATATATAGGGCATAAACATTAAGGAAGAAGGGGGAGGGGCACAGTCACCTGATTACGATCAGATCTGGACTACTGCCACCTAGTGCTTTGAGTCAACAATCTGCCACCACACACTCACAGAAACATACTCATTAGAATAAATGTTTACTGTGGTTTTACTCCCCCTAAATATCCTAGTAACAAATTGTTCCTGCAATATTTTAAGGCCACCCACCCATGTTTTAAAAAAAATAATAATAATAAAAAGTAAGACAGATGGTAGGATTGGGAAAGAGATAAAAGGAGGAAACAACAGAGGAAACATCAATAGAAGGCAGACACACCAGAACAGTCTGTAAATGAAATGGAGAGAAGTAAAGGGCAGATCAAAAGCAGTGGAAATTAAAAATGACGGGTAATAAGAGAAAATAGAAAAATTGATACAAAGATAAGATAGCAAGAAGAAGAAAAAAATTTAAGCAAGAAATAAAAGACAATAAAACTTTGAACTATTTATGAAACAGTGAAATCGTCAAACATAAAAGGACAGAAGGAAAACACTAGTAGAGATAAAGAATGGCAGATTAAAGAAAGCAGATGAACTAAGAGATTAGTCTTGGAGTAGGGGGGTTGAGTTTTTTAATAACAAAATTGGAATGCCATATTATTTTATTCAGGATAATCAAGGGAGTGTAAGGTTGGAATTTTTTTCTATTTAATGTAATTGGGAGTATCCAGTATCCTAGATGTACAACTCATTTCTCTTCCCATTCTTTTCCTTCTGTGCGATACCTAAGGTCTTTTTTGATATTTTTTCTTGCTTCATTAAAATAGTTTTAATTACCTCTGCTCCCTTGAGATGCTTTCGAACTTGCACCTGGAATTATGTGGATGTAGTGTGTCCCAAACTGAATATCTGTTTAGAGAATTTCATTATTACAGCATTCTTTGTAACCATATTGAGAAGCCACACCTTAGGGTTGTGTATTCAGGTGATTAATGATATTCAGGTATCCTCATAATTCAAACCAGAGTTCCCAAGACATAAAACAATAACAAAAGCAGCAGAAGCAATTATAATACCTAACATGTATCTCATTTCACATTTTTTCTTTCAATTGAAGTATAGTTTACTTACAATATTACATTAGTTTCAAGTGTACAACACAGTGATTCAATATTTTTATAGATTATACTCCATACAAAGTCATTATAAAATATTGGCTATATTCCTTGTGCTGTATATTACAGCCTTGTAACTTATTTATTTTATACCTAGTAGTTTGTACCTCTTAATCCTCTTCACCTGTCTTGTCCCTCCCCTCTTCCCTATCCCCACTGGTAACCACCAGTTCGTTCTCTATATCTGTGAGTCAGTTTTTGTTTTGTTATATTCATTCATTTGTTTTATTTTATAGATTACACATGTAAGTGAAAACATACAGTATTTGTCTTTCTTGTCTGATTTATTTCACTAAGAATAATACCCTCCAGGTCCATTCATGTTGTTGCAAATGGCAAAATTTCAATTTTTATGGCTGAGTAATATTCAAATGTGTGTGTGTGTGTATATGTGTGTGTGTGTATATATATATATACATATACATATATATATATATATACACACACACACACACATATATATACACACATACATACCATATCTTCTTTATCCATTTCATATTTTAAAAAGCACTTTAACACACATGATCTTCTTTTATTCTCTGAACAATGGTTTTCAGAGGATAGGGCTGATATTATCAGTCCACTTGATAGATATGTCATTTGAGCTATGAAATGTGTATGAACTTCCTCAAGGCACTCAGCTAGTGACAACCTTGTCATCTGACTCTAACCCTGGCAAACATCTTTTTACCAGTAATCTTCCTATTCTTGTTGAGAGAAGGAAGGGTTTCTTTTCTTTGTTCTAAAGTTTAACAATGGAGTGGTGAAAAGTTTGAATATGGTATGCACAAAGCTTGGAAGTTGTTATGACCTCCCTTCCTAATGGGAATTCCTTTGGAGAGGGATTGTTTGCTTCTCCCTGAGTGATCTGATACATTTAAAAACTTTCTGGCCAGGTTGTAAAGGAATTTATTGAGAAGTCCTTACCTTAAAGGCTTGATAACTTCTTCTATGGCTTCTTCTTCCATTTCCAGATTCTGTTATGTATTGCCATGCTGAGAGCAATACTTCCTTTGGTGATATACATGAATGCACCTATAAATTTTTAAAAGAATCAAGAATTTCAATCCTTTTGAATGTTTGATCTATGAAAAGTACTGCACAGTGTCTCGCTAGGTATAGAAAGATAAATAGGATACTGCCTCTGCTCTTAAGAAGCTTTCCATTTACAAGTATTATCAAGTATTGGAAATGTACTCTGGAAAGACACTCATTCATTTACCTATTCAACAAATAATTATATGGTTTGAACTATGTATCAGGACCTATGTCTAGACACTGAGGATACAAGGCAGATACCATCTTGCTTTCATGGGGTTTATAGTTTGGGGAAGTATGCCATGCATATTACTTTTGCTTTGATACTATGGCAGCTGCCCATAATTGGTTATGGATAATTCCAACTATTTCTCAAGCTTAACCTTCTTCTATTTAAGATAAAAGCAGTCCTATAGCAACCTCTTTGATGGGTGTACATCTCTGTAACTTCTATATTTGAAATCTGGAACATTTACTTTTGGTTTTCAAAAAGGAAGTATAGCTTGGCTTCTAACAATTTGTTTTCAGCCTGAACTGGAAAAAAACTGACCTAGTTCATCAGATTTATCTAAAACGGAAGGAAACAATGATATAAATTGTAAGCAAATGTCTGGACCGTTTAACTTGATTTTCATGGACTCAATGGCCTTTAGAGCTGCAAGACTTAGTCCAGTATTCAAACTCTGTAGATCAGAAAATTGTTGTGTAGATGGAAGGTAAGGGGAGAGGCAATAAGACAAATTAGGAGGACTTTTCAGCAATCTAGGCAAGAGTAATTAATGGTTCACCTTGGCTGGCATCTGTGAAATGGAGAAAGAAGGCGATAAAAACAAGAGAGATTATGGAGGTAAAATCCGCAGTAATTGGAACTGATTGTGAGAAACAAAAGAGGACGTGAGACTACTCTGAGTTTTTTGAGCCTGGTACCATTACCAGAAATATAGACCACAGAATGAGAAGTTATTGAAAAGAAATTATAGGTAGATAGAAACTACATTGCTGTGGGACCCAATAACTTAAAAAGAATATAAATAAGTCAACAGAATGTCCTGACTGAATCTAAGCAGGCATTGGGATTATAGGGCTAGGCACCTCTGCCCACCTGAGGTCCACAGGCATGTGTTGATAAGTATGTGAGCTTCTTGGGGTTTGGCTGAAGAGGAAGGAGATGATGGTGAAAGTGTACTCGGAAAAGTGAACTGGAGGACATGATGGAGCTTCTTCCTCAGTGTTGCTGCTGGGCTAAGCTGATTATTGATAGAGAGAGGGCAAGCAAGACCATATATAAAGGGAAATAGGAAGAAAATACAGAGAAAAAGAGGTAAAATATTCATTGCAGCAGAAATACTGATTTAGCCCATGTGAGACTGACCCTGGAGACTCTCAGAAGTATTTGGGTGGGTAGAGGGAGCTCTCTTGGGAGATGGAGGTCTTCCGTTAGTGGATGGGGACAGGAACTAGGAAATGCAAATTATTATTATTATTATCAATATGACTTTTTTGGTGTAATAGGTTGATGAGGCCTAGAGAAAGCTGAGTTTTAGATAACAAGAGCCTCTGAAAGTTAAAACTATTAAACCAACACACAATGTATCAGAATAGAGACATAAAAAATGGATTCCCTGACCAATTGGCCTGAGACTTAACTTTACATATCTAAAGAAATAGGTTAATTTGAAAAGAGATTGATCATCCATGGAAGCCTGGGTGCGGGGAGGGGGGTAATAACTTCCAATTATTGAGTGCTTACTCAATGTGAGAAATTGTGCTAGGTATTTTATTAATCCTTATAACAGTCCCCAAAGGTAGATAATGATATATATTTTTTTCAGACTCAAATCTCTTACTCTTAAGGACTGTGCAAGGGAGAAGTATAAGTCAACATATTTCAAGTATTATGACCCTATCATCAAAATTATCCTTATTATGAAGATGGATATGTTAGCATATCTGGACCTGGACACACTAAATATTGAATCATCTGACTATGCCCCTTGTTCTGATTCTGTGGTCATCAAGTAACTTTCTGAATATAATTTGGCTTCCTAGCCCTTGACTAGTTGACACAACTCTTCCATATACTATGATGTTTGTTTCTGTCTTTGAAAATTATTTGGTGTATGGACATAGTGAATGTGGGAGTTGATTCTACCTAGTGAATGTGGGAGTCGATTCTACCTGGGAGCACAAACTCATTCTTCGTCTGTTTAAAACATCGGGCAATACACTGAGGACCAAGCTAGTGTCACCCCATGAGGACTTTGGGAAGTAAACCAAATGATATTTTTATTCATTCATTTATGTGTCCATTTGTTATTCTGAATGACTTCTATGTAGGAAGCACAGACATTGAACAAATCGTTGTATAATTAAAACAAGTAAAACTTTTACAACTGTTGTAAGCCCGATGAAGAACTTCAGGGTATAATGAAGGTGTGCAAGGAGCGACCTTACCTGATGAGGGGAGTCAGAATTTCCCTGTTGAAATTTCTCTGAATTGCATTTTGAATTGTTTTCTTAGACCTCATTAGATTTTTAGAGTTCTTAATTGCTAGGATAGTCAATTAGAAATGATCAGCAAGTGGTCTAAAATATGTTCCTGGAAGTTAGAGGAGAGAATAAGTTAGAATACAGTGTAGGTAGTTAAAATGATGGGAGTGGATGACGCAGACACAAAGAGGAAAAGACAGAGCCCTTGGGGCACTTAATACTTAGAGGGGAGGAAGAAATTGAGGAACTGAGGAAAGTAGAAAAATTAGAAAAGTAATCAGAAAGGAAGAAGTGTAAGCATAGTTAAGTATCACAATATTCAAGGGGAGGATAAGGTTTAAAAGAGCCAAGAAAAATTGTCAGGATCAAAAGCTATAGACACGTAAATAGATCGAGGGCAGGAACTAAAGGTTATGGAAGAGACTATTAATGAGCTATAAAATATTCTGCCCTTCTTTTTTATAGATGAATGTATTCCTGGTTCTTAGCTGGACACAATGTTGCCCAGTTAAAGGATTACATATCCTCACCCTTTTTGCATCTCAGTGTGATCATGTGACTAGATCTGACCGATGAGATTAATGAATCATTGCATGGAACCTCTGATAAGTATCCTTAAAAGAGAGGTAGCATTTCTTTCTTATTCTCTTCATTTACCTATTTGCTTGGGATGTTAGTGTGATGTTTGGAGATATAATAATCGTGTTGAGGCCTAGAAGCCTGGGGCCACATCCTAGGTGGCCACATCATAGGTGTTATAGGGAGCTTGAAGAGGTCCTGCATCTTTTCCCTATTTTCTCCATCCTGAGTGAAGGAGTTTGCTGTGGATAGAAGAGATGGCATTGATGGAATCTTTGAGATGTGGGTAATGTGGAAGATAATGACAACCGTTCCTTCATTTTTCTGACCAACTAATGATGACACTTTCTGTCTTCCTTGATTTCAGGAAAGATAATAGAGGTCATAAAAAAATACCTTTAGTCTTGCTCTGCAGCTTAGTATTAAGTTTTTGAAAATAAGTTTTCCCCTTTTCTCATCTCTTTATTTCTCCATGGTGTCTAGCAGAGGTCATATCAGATGGTATGAACTCATGTCTATTCCACATGACCATGACTCCTGGGGCTGAACAGACCATGGTGTGGTGTGGGGGGACACCTGACCCAAGTTGGTGCAATCTTACTGGCTCTTTCAGAACCTTGGAATTGGGATTCAGAGATTCCTGTTACTTGAATGAGTGTACTTGGGAGGTACAGGGCATCAACTGCCCTGTACACATGTAGACAAACAAAGACAGCAGATCTTGAGAGAGAGAATGATAAAGCAGCCATGCAGAAGAAAGACCATGTGTTCCTTGAGGTAGAGAGGGGTTAGAGATAGAGATAGATTGAGAAAGAGGGAGGGAGTGAGGGAGAGGGAGAGAGAAGGAGAGAGAATGAGAATGGGAAACTGGCAAAGTAGCTGCTTTGCTTTCTGACAGCTTTTGCAATCTGGTTCCTCCAGGTCCTGAGAGCTTCCTGCACTTCCAGACACCCTTACTCAAGATATTCTGAAGAGTGTCTGTAACTTGCACAACAAAAAATATCTTTATCCAGGATAATTATCCCCTGCCATTCCACAGAGATCTTCCAAGGGAAATCAATAAGCCCACTTAACCCAATCTCAGAATGGTCTGATTTTCGTTTTGTGACCATCAATAATGGTCCAAAGGAGTGTTTTGAAGATTCTAGGGGAGACATGGAGATGCAGAACTATGCACATAGATGGAAACAGAAGTCTGGCACTTGAGCATGTGCCTGGTGCTGGAGTTAGATGTGATGATGGAAGCGGTGAGAGTGGATAAGATGATCAATTCCTAATTTTTCCAAGTGCAAACACTCAAACAATCAAAGCATTGTGAAAAGAAAAAAATAGGTGCATTTCTAACTTTCAAATAATTATAATCCAGGCAGAAAGAAGTAAAACACACACATGTACACCTAGGTTAAAATACAAGGCAGTAGTAACAGAAGAGCTAAGTGAGTGTTATAGATTATAAGCATTGTAAGATTCAAAGGAGATAGCTATTAGTGCTGGGCTATGGTTTTCAGGTATTAAGGAGGGCAGGTTTGATTTAGGCTGGGGAGGACAAGTTGGCATTCATAATGGAAAGTGGAGCCGACTTAAGGTCAGCTTTTCCACTAAGTAGTTATGTGATCATGAGCAGTCACTTTACATTTCCACCTCCACTGCAGTTTCTTCCTCTATAAAATGAGGGCTTTGTACTGAATTTGTTAATTCATTCAGAACATCCGTTTTAAGTGTCTGCTATAATGCACAGAGCTAGGAATAGTAAATAAATAAAAGGTCTAGTCTTTATTCTCAAGGAATTTATAGCTTAGGAAGGGAGATTTAAGTGCAAATAAATAAGTCTTCTAAAAAGATAATTGTTATAATGTAGCTATGAAAGAAGAACTGTGGGAGGCACCTAAGTGGCCTACACGTAAGGAAACACTCCAATGAGACCATGTTTGGATGAACAAGAGTTGATAGATGAATCAGGTAATGATGGAACCTTCCAGAGAGGGAAGAATTGCCCCGATCTTTGCATCTCTGGTAGCAATAATATTTTATATTTTTTTGTCCCTGCCTTGTTTGGAAGAGTAGGAAGGGAGTGAAAAAGTGTAGGGTGGGAGTATGGGCATGAATTAATGAAGAGGAGATGGAAGGATGTAATTTCCTGGACTTCCTCAATCTCCTAACATGTATTCAAAGTTAATTCCATGAAGAACACATGAGAACACAAGAGAAAGCAGGTAATTAAAACATTTGCCTCCTCTAAATTTCTGTCACACAAGGTCTTAGAGATGATGCAAAAATGGTATATTCATGTCCTTTGTAGACATTTAGGAATCCCATTCAGAGGCAGTAGGTGCAGTGTTTAAGAATTTGAGCTTTGAAGACAGATCACTCAAGTTCACGTTTCAACATTCCCACTTAGTAGTTCTAAGATCCCAAAAAATTTCCACTGTTTGGGGACTTAGATTTTTTTTATCTGTAAAATGGAAATAATAAAAACAGGTACCTTCCTATTGTGATAATTAAGTGGGTAAAACATATAAAGTGCTTGGAACCAGCTCAGCACATAAAAGCATCAAAGTATTAGCTATTACTACCTGTTATTCCATAGGGTCCACTGAGGATGAAGGAAGGCATTGGTGATGTGCCTTCTTGGTGAGTAACCTGATGATGATGATCAGTTTCCCTGTCTATGGCCTTCAATGAGGACAGCTTAGAATCCATTTATTTAGTCATGAGACAAAGTGTGTTAAATGAGACCCTAATCTAGGCACTGTGGATCATATAAAAGGAAAAATAAGCAATACAGTTCAATATTTCTAAAACTGGGCAGTACATGTCAAATATCAAATGATGCTTAGGAGTTCAGAGGAGGCAGATGTTACTTCTGCCTGGAACATCCAGGGACTATTTCCTGGGTGGCATCGGAAGTGTATGATGACAGACATCACTACAGGGATGTGCCTCAGCTGCTTTGTGTACTCCCTTTGCATTCACAAGCCTTTCTTCCGTCTTCTCTGTGCTTTTAGAGCAAAATCTGAGCCAACCGACCCAGGATGTTGGAGGAGAGTCAAGGCTGGGAAAGTACCGTGGACTGTGTTAGCAATCAACAGAAAAGATATTTTTAAACAAAAGTGGTTTTCCAAGCGTCCATGAAAAGAAACAAAAGCCTTTTCTAAAATGAATCCCAGTTAGAAACTGTTCTTGTTCTGTTACTTTTATGTCACTGAGACAAGTCAGCACTTAGAAATGGTTATTTTCCTGTCTACATCCCCGCATAGATACTTCTCCTTAGAATGACATAACAGCATTAGTGTTCAATCCCATGCACTGCTCCCCCTCCAATGGCAGTGACTTGCAAAAACAATAAAGATATCTCCGCTCGGTCTCGCTCTCTCTTGATTATACTGCAGGCACAACCTGTGTGGGGAAACAATCTCCTGGATCATACTGAAGGTTCGCACAGATGGAAGATTAGTGGGAGGAGTTGCCAGCTACTTCCCTGCCAACTTGTTAGTGCTGGAGACATTATCCTCTTATTTTGCCAGTTTAATAGAGGATCAGTCGTAAAGATTCTCTGTAGGCTCAGCAACATAATTATTATCTATGGTCTCTGCATTAATTGTGAGAAAACATCATGGTCTGAATCTGCCCAATTTCAAATGCCAAACTGTGCCCACATTCAGCCCACAACTGAACCTGGAAACTCAATATGCCCTTAGCATTGCTACTGCTGTCATCATGGCGGGTGTTAAGTATACCTTTGCCTAAGCCACAATGTTTAACCCTTGCCATACTGCTTCTGTGCGTAAGGGTTACGTCCTCTGTTTCCTGGACCCTTTCCAACACCAGTGTCCTTGCAATTCAAAATTATTAAAAAGGTAAAAATCTATGTCACACTTAGTTCTAATACTTGGTCCAGAAGTGCCAAGCCCCTGCAAATTTGGAAAACAAACTACTTAACAGATGGGCCACATACAGTTTACAACATGTGCAGTGTGGGAGGCAGTACAGCTCTGGGGGAGAAACAGAAGACTGGAAATTTGGGAGCTCAGGGTTTTTGAATTTGCTCTTGTTTTTTTCTCGTAGGCATATCACATAAGCTTATAGTTTTCATTTCTCTCACATTACCTGATATCTTAACCTTTTAAGTGAGTGAGTAATAAAAAAATCAGGAAAATTTTCTCCTAATATGACACAGCATCAAAATGTTTGTTGCTACTACTAGGATTATGTGCAACTAGTATCAAATTGTTAACAAAATATGGCTGCAGGATCTAGAAAAATCCACCATGTAATTTTAGATCTGAGATACAATTCTCTGTCATTGAGGACAGGCATATAACTGGTGAGCTATTGTCACTGAAGAAAAGGATGTTGCCAGCCTTGGACAAATCACTGGCAAATGATTGGATTATGACTTCAAAAGCTGAATTTCCAACATGCCTCTTAAGTGGCCTCTGGAAACTTAAGAGATAGTAGAAGATTTCTATAACAAAGTTATTATGATATGAATTTGATAACAGTCTAATAACAAAGTTTCTCAAACATGGATGATCATCAGTTTTGTTCAGGGGAACCATTAAAAATATAAAGGTCTAAGACCACCATATGCCTGCTGATTGGGAATTTCTGGAGGTAAGCTAAGAAATCTATATTTTGAAAAAGTTTCCTAAATAATTCCAGTGACCAGTCATACTTCAAATCTGTCACAATTCATAAAAGTATATGAATCAACAAAAAAAGTTTTGACGACATTGAGGCTGACTGAAATTCCAAGAAAAGAGAGAAATATAGGTGTTGTTAAGGACAGAGGATTGGCTTACAAGAAGATGGAAGGGAGACACAGGAATGTCAAGAAGAGGAATCCATGGCTCAGCCACAGAGGAGGTAGAAAGGAAGTCATTGAGAGTAATAGTCCTGAAGGTGAAGGCAGAAAGAGAAATTCAGCAGTATAAGTAGAGAAAGATGTCTTCAGAGAGTTTAAATATATGTGCCACTTCTCTTATAGAACTTATTACATTTTGCTTCCATTTTTACAACGTTTCCTCTTTCTAATCCATTTTCCAATCTGAATTTAGAGTGCTCTTTTAAGAATTCAAATTTGAATCATCATCCTGCCCTGTTTAAAGCACTACAGCAGCACTCCATTTCTTTCAGGATCAAACACTAAGCGTTGTCCTGTCTAGAAGCTGATTTTGGCATACCACTTCAGCCAGTTTGCTCCTTCTGTCTGATTGCTGATTACTTTGCAGGCATACTGACCTTCTGTCATTCTTGAGACGCATCAAATTCCTTACCACTTTGGGGCCCTCATACATATTGTCCTTTTCCTGGAAAAATTTTCCCCTTTCTCCTACCAGCACTATTCACCTGGTAGATTTCTGGTCATCCCTTACATCACAGATGACAGGTTACTTAATCAGAGAGGAATCCTCTGATAATTCAGTTTAAATTAGGTCCCCTAATTATACTGACATGGTACCCTATATTTTCTTGATAGCACTAATCATAATTTATAACTTTATATTTACTTGCTTGACTACTTAATTCTACAATAGAGAGAGAGGTTCATATGGGCAGTCTGTTGTATATGGTGTCAACCACACTGCCTAAAACATAATATGTGCTCAATAAATAATTGTTGAAATAATAAATGAGTGCATCATAAATGTTAAGAAGCCAAAAAAAAAAAAAATCAAAGGAAGAAAGATGGTTTTCTTTATTCTTTCAGTGTGCCATATACACAATGCCACACAACTGTCTAAGGGGACACAAAGATGAATCACATGGTTGGAAAAGATAGATAAGCAAAAGTGTATAATAAGAATGAATGAAGTGAATTGTATGACAGAGGTACAACATCCAGGAGTAACTAAATTTGGTTCATAGATCTGGGCAAGATTGGCCAGTGGAGGGCATTTAAACTGGGCCTGAAAGCTATATAAGATTTCAGTAGTAGAATGTAGCAAACATTGAAGTTTCTGACTTAGATCATAGTCTCTCTCTGTTAAACTGATTTCCTCTCTTTTCTGTTAGGCGAGACACTTATTAGGGGAGAGCAAAACAAAACAGATCTCCGCTTCAGCCCACCAATCACAATTGATTCGATTTGAATTGATATCCTGATCCAAGATGGTCAATCAGTTTCTCTCTCCCTGAGATTTGTAGTTGAGACTTTAAACTTCCTGGCAGTTAGCAGCAGGTGTTGGACCTGTTAGGACAGGTTAATTTAGAGTTTAAGGTGACTATATTATTATTTTGTCATGTTCATAGAGAGGCAGGAAAGGCTGGTCTAGGTGTAAAGAAAGAGTGAAGATTTTATAAGAGGTAGAGATGAAAGGAAAGGTAAGGAGGGTGGAGGGGAGAGAGAAAGAAAGAGAAAGAGAGAGAGAGAGAGAGCTGCTATTTGCTATGTTTCTTTATGATTTTCCAGATTCCATTTTCAGTGCCTTGCAAGACCCCACTTCATCTCCTTTAATTAAGCTAGAGTTAATGTGTCTCTATTATTCCAACAATAGAGAGCCTTAATGAAGACAGATGAAAAGGTGGGGAAGGAAATTACAAACAGAGAAAAAGTGATGAGCCAATCTGTAAAAGAGATCACAGCATACGTGGAGACATGATCTACATGTTTTCCTATTTCATTGATCCCATTTTGGGGATCAATGAATAAGTTGAATAAGAAGATAAGTTACTGACAGAAATCTGGTGACTAAACTACCACTTATGGAAAAATAAAAATTTAATACAAAATAATGTGTGAATTATATTTCCTAGCAGGAATTCGTATGAAAGGGTGGAGAAAGCACTAAAATTGAAGTCATACGCATCAGCTGGGTGGTAGTCTTTGCTTTGCCACTGACAAGTTACATAATGCTTGATGAGTTACTTGATCTCTCCAGGCCTTGGCTGATAAAGAACAAAAGTATGTGGGAACTATGCGCCCATCTAACTTAAAAGAAGTAATGGATAGTAACCAAAAGCATTTTCACTCTCTGGCAACTTCTAGTTTCTCTACTCTCTTTTGTACTCTGAAGTTGAGTGTTTGCTCTAATTTCAGGTCTTATTTTAGGGGCTATGACACCAAGATGCATAAGTCTTGGTTCCTACCCTTGAAGTTATCACAGAAACAAATAAGTGGTTTATGAGAGTCATAGAAATAAATGATGATACAGAAAGATGTTTTTAATAATGATATGGACAACATTCCAAAGAATTAATTTTGCCTGGGATTAGGATGTGCTTGTGGGAAAAGGCTTTAGAGAGGAGGCAACATTTGAACTGGCCCATAAGAGAGGGGCTTTCCATGCTGAGGAGAAAGTATGGCATGTGCCAGTTATCAAGTATGCCTCATGGGTCCAAACTCACCCTTCCTTCATTGGAGGTGGGCTCTTTAATACTTTTTCTTTTCTCAGCTTTAGGATGCTAAGCTTTATCAGCAGTGGGTGCTGGGGAGACACTGCAAGAGGAAAAGGGTTTGGCTTCCTCATTCCAGGTGCTTGCTCGGCAGGTGCTCTTGTGGCTTCTCCAGCTTTCAGCTCCTGCAGTATGGGCAGCTCCTCCAGCACCCAGATCCTGCAGTGAACAGCAGCCAGCAGCTGCACCCTGAAACCCCCTAGGGTCATTTCATAGTGAAGTGCCTCTGATGAGACACCTCGCCATGAATAGTTTCCCTGGTAAGCTCCAGAAAATGAGTTTCCAGCAAATTCCTCCAGTGCTGTATCTACCTTCAGTGAGCCCTGGCCATGCCCTCCCCAGGGAGGTCCAGATCTTAGGCTTGGGAGGAGGTGGGTGTTGCTCACATGCGCTCTCTCAGCCCTGCAGGGGACAATTGCTCTTTAGAGCTACTATTCCTATGTAATTTTGAGTTCATTTTACTTCTTTTTAGCCAATCTTTCATCACTGAAACCCCCTGTTATAATCGATAATTCTTCATATTAAACTTCCCCTGTTCCAATTTCTCTTTCTTGATGGGACCCTTCCTGATGCAAGGCAGAAGCAGAGAGGCATCAGAACATGCATCACATTCAGGAAAGGGTGAATTGAGCAGTCCTGGGAAGTGCCTTTGGTGAGTAGAAAAGCAGGATCCAGTACAAGGTAGGTAGCCTGGAGCTGGAGAATGAAGAGGTGTGATTGCCATGCTAAGAATTTCAAGCTGGGAGTGAGAGGTTTGCTTCTGTTTGTCAGAAGAAGTGACTGAAAGCAATGTAGAAGATGAATTATTGTACAGAGCAGAGACTGGGAGCAAGGTGATCCTTTTTTGGAGGGTGGGGGTGTTATTACAATCCAGCAAACATGAGAGGGGCCTGAATGAAAGCTCTGACAGTGACAGATGGAGAGGGAGTGAAGCACCCAGTAAGGGTGGAAGTGACAAATCTTGATGGCCATTCTGATAGGGAGATGAAGGATAATTCTTTTCTTTTTTTTGCTGACTTTCTAGATTTAAGATTTCCAATTTGGATGACTGAAGGGATGTCGATTCTATGACTGAGATAGTAAGTTAATAGGACCAACACATTTGGGAGAATATGAAAGAAATACCTTTTTGCTTGTTTGTTTGGGGGTATGTTGATTTTAAAGAGACTGCTGTATTTGAGACAAGAACAAAACAATGAGTATTACTCTGTCTTCTTCAAAGACACGGAACAATAAGTTCTCTGTTCAGCTAGGCTGAGTAGTTATTCATCCAATTTCTAGAAGTTTAAAAGATTTAAGTGAGGTGTTTGCCCCTGAAGTACGTTCTCTGAACATATTTCCCGCATACATTCTCTACTTTGTATTGCTTCATAGGGTTTTGGAATTTCTTTTTGAAACATCTTGTAGATGACAACCCGTAAAATATAGAAGGCAGTGAATATTTTACTATTTTTTAACATTTGTATTTTAGTAGTGCAGATTAAAAATGAGAGGCCCAATGAATAAAGGGTCGGGACTAATGCCCCTTTTCAGTTAAATACTCAGGCTTTGGATTTTGTCTCATGTCACTTCAATAAGCAGTTCTCTGGGGTGTGTTAATTCTGCTAGATATCTGCAGTTCCAGAAGGTTGTGTCCATTCCCTGAGTACTTTGTCTGGTAATGATCAGAACCACGGTAGCCTTCAAGGGATCGAAGACCCAGAGCAAAGCACTCAGAAAGAGCAGTGTGGGCGCACAGACTGTGGCACTGGAATGCGACACTTGCTGGAGCTGACAAATTCACCTGTGCTGCCAGGGTGCTGGACACAGCCCTTTCCCTGAGGTGGGCAGCTCACAGGCAAGCAAAGAAGCCTTTAAAGACTGGTTTAGGATATTAAGATCAGGCAGTTATAGAACTGCAAGGCAGCAGCTGCCTGTGGAACATACCAAGGTGGGGTGCGTGGAGCTTCATGAGAATGCCATTTTCTCTGATGCGTCAGGAACTTATAAGCAAGCATGTGGCTTGTGGTACATTAACTTGAGAAAAGTAACCAGTAGTAAGTTTTATGAGAATGGCTTAACCGTGTTCTCTTCCCTTTTTCTCTATTATTTATTTAACTGCTTAACTGCTTAGCTATTTAATTCTTATAAAAGGCATACATGTGCACGTACACACACACACACACACACACACACACACACACACTCCAAATTGGAAAAAAAAACTCCAAATTTTAAAGTGGTAATTATTAAAGACAGGAGGATTCACTCTCCTGTAATGAGGTGAGCACAATCGTGATACGTGCTATCTTCTTTCTGCAAAACAGAATGAAAACAAATGATTTACAACGTGTTTGAGTACACTGTTTATTAAGATGGGAGTGGTGTGTGTATTACCAGTCTGATTACTTTTTTGTTCAATGCTGTGTGTGTAATCAATTCTGCCTCTGTTTGTGTGTATGTGTGTGTGTGTGTGTGTGTGTGTGTGTGTGTGAGAGAGAGAGAGAGAGAGAGAGAGACTAAAAATAGGGTTCAATAAAATTTGCCAGCAGTCAAACAAAAACATTTTAAGATGGTTTTAAAAAAACAGTGCATAGGGTAGTTTGAGTTAAGCTTTGCTTTTGCCATTCCTCTCCCTTTAGTCTTGAATTGATGAATGCCACACCTAGAATTCCAGTGAAAGGAATTTGAGGAAGAATTCAAAGCAGGCCCATCTAATGTGGGTTGTCAGTTCACTGAGAGCTACTTCTTTATTTTGACAGTTTGGATTTTTTCATCTATCATGATACCAACTCATTTTTGTTACTTCTTCAAACACTTTCTTTTAGAGGATATGTATATGTTGGATTGAGGGTCCCTGAAATCTTTGCCCCATGCCAATATACCTCAGTTTCTTTGGTAGTAACTATCCTACCCCCAATTTGAATAGCTTTTACATAATTGTAAAGCCAGATACAATCCACTCAGTCCCTTTAGAAATCCAAAGCCCAAGAATTTTTCTCTAATTCCCTGATACAGCCAGTGGTGGGGACATGATTTAATCTTGCCCACTGGAAGCTTTCTTTTTCCAGGATTCCTGTGTACAGTTATCGTTGCTGCATAGCAAGTTTCCCAAAAACTCAGCAGCTTAAGATAGCAACCCTTTATTATCTCCATATCTGTGGGTCAGAACTCATAGCAAGTGTATTTGTTTCCCAGGGCTGCTATAACAAAATACCATAAGCTGGGTGGCATAAAACAACAGAAATGTGTTCCCTCACAATTCTGGAGGCTAGAAGTCCAAGATCAAGGTGTTGGTAGGGGCATGCTTTCTCTAAAACCTAAAGAGGAATCCTTCCTTCCCTCTCCCTGGCTTCTGGTGGTTTGCTGGCAATCTTTGGTGCACCTTGGCTTGCAGCTGCATAACTCCAGTCTTTGCCTTCACCACCACATTGTGTTCTCTGTTTCCTCTGTTTTCACATGACCATCCTTTTATAAGAACACCAGTCATATTGGAGTAGGGGCTCACCCTACTCCAGTATGACCTCATCTTAACTAATTACATATGCAATGACCCTATTTCCGAAAGAGGCCACATTCTAAGATACTGGGGATTAGGACTTCAGTTTTTTTGCAGAGAAGACAATGCAACCCATAACAGCAAGCAAGTGAGAAAATGTAAGAGAGAGCCCAAGACAGAAGCCATAGTTTTTACGTAACCTAGGCTCAGGACTGAAATCCTATCACCTCAGCTGCATTCTATTTACTAGATGCATGTCAGTAAATTCAGCCCATACTCACCAGAGGAGATTACAGGACTATGAACACCAGGAGGTGAAGCTCACTGGAGGCTATCTCAGAGCCTGCCTCCACATATTTGATTGTAATTGTTTTCAAGTTTTATAAAAATGGCATTTTATTGTCTACATCTTTTGAGACTTGAGTTTCTATTCATTCAATATTGTGTTTCTAAGAGTCATCCACATTTTATGAGTTATAATAAACTAATTAGAAATAAATTGCATTTATTTATAATATTTATTTATAATTAATAAATTATTATTTATTCAGTCAGTTCTCTATTGATGGTCATTTGAATTGTTTTCAATATTCTGAAAATCTTTGCTCTTAACAACATTCCTAACAGTATAATCACTTATTAACTTGATGTTACTACATATAAAACTACAACAAAACTAGTGAAGTGAGATTTTTTTTACAGTTCTATTTGTGCATAGAATTGATTCTATCAAGGATCTGCAATCAAAATACCGTGTTCCCAAGTCACAGAAAATAATTATTCTCTCTGTGTGGTTATGACATCAACTTGATAGATGGTTAAGTTCATTTATTTCTATTTTCAGTTTTCAGAGTTTGCTTTCTTCCTTTTTTGTTCATATTATTTTTGGAAGGTGTCAACATTTTCTAAATTCCAAAATAGAATTATATAGCAAGGTATACTAAGAGAAGTCTTCATTACTATTCCTCACCTTTATTACCTCTTGTCCTTAGATGTAACCATTTCAGTTTTGGGTCTTCCTAGTAGGAAATCCCTTTGCAAATATAAGCAACACAAACATATGCACACAGAAAATTGTGTTTCCTCATTTTCTTTCATAAAAGGTAGCATACCATATACACTGTTCTACATCTGGATATTTTTTTTTCACTTAATAATACACCCTGAAGATCATGTCTTATCAGGGAATAAAGAATGACCTCATTACTTTTTACTGTAGTATAGAATATTATTGCATGGATGCACTGTAGTTTATTCAGCCAGTTCTCCACTGATGGACATGTGGATTGTTTCCAATATTCTGCTATTACAAATAATGCCACAATCAATAATTTTATGTAAAAGTTTTTTCTTTCTTTTTTTGTTCAGGATTGTTGAATGAAGCTGTACAAATACTACCAACTATGCAAGCTAAATATTATCAAATTCTCCTTCACAAGGGTTTTAGCATTTTATATTTTTATTAGAAATGGATGCCAATGACTGTTTTCCCATGGCCAACTCCGATATTGTTAAACTTGGATTTTTGCCGATCTGATGGTGACAAATAGGAACTTAGATACAGTTTAATTTGTATTTTCTGTTATGAATTAACCACCTTTTCAGATGTTTAAGAATCATTTTCATTTTTTTCTTCTTTGAACTTTTTTGAAGATTATGTGAGCCGTGTGGCACGGCCAAAAAAAAATGCATAATAACATTTCAACATAACTACTAAAAGATAGAAATATTATGTACATATTTACACACACATACACACACATATTTGGGGAGGCAAGTAGAGTTAGATGAGGTCATGAGGGTGGGGTCCCGGTCTGATGAGATTAGTACCCTCATAAGAAAAGGGGTACGTGTGTGTGTGTGTGCATTCTGACCTCTAAGGGAGAGGAATGATGTAATGACATTAAGAAAATTAATCAGCCAGATAATATTTGGAGGGAGAAAGAAAAATTTCAATCCATATTTCACTCTAAATGCTAAAATTAATTCCAAATGGATTAGAGTTATGAAAGTGGGGGGAAAAGAAAACACACAAGTTCCTTAAGAAAAAGATGAACAATTTCTTCTATAACCCAAGATTGAAGAAAATCTTCCTAACTATAATTCAAACCCAGAAGCAAAAAAGGATTAATTTAAAAAGTCAGCAATTTATTTTTATTGCCCATGAAAGAGAAAAAAACATAAACAAAGCAAAAACAAAATAATTAAGGAAAAGTTTTCTGTAACTTGTGTCACAAACAGAACACTAATAACCCATTTTAGAAAGCTCCTAAAAATGAAGAAGAGAGAAATAAATTACCTGATATAAATATGGGGAGAAGATATGGGGGCTCAGTAGTTGTGGCGCATGGGCTTAGTTGCTCTGCGGCATGTGGGATCTTCCCGGACCAGGGCTCAAACCCACGTCCCCTGCATTGGCAGGCAGATTCTTAACCACTGTGCCACCAGGGAAGTCCCCCTATGCATTTTTAAAATAACCAATTACTTAGAGTAAAACCCACATACAGAAAATTGCACAAATCAGGGACTTACCTGGTGGTGCAGTGGTTAAGAATCTGCCTGCCAATGCAGGGGACACGGGTTCGAGTCCTGGTCTGGGAAGATCCCACATGCTGCGGAGCAACTAAGCCCGTGTGCCACAACTACTGAGCCTGCGCTCTAGAGCCCGTGAGCCACAACTACTGAGCCTGCACGCCACAACTACTGAAGCCTGTGCACCTAGAGCCCGTGGTCCGCAACAAGAGAAGCCACTGCAATGAGAAGCCCACACACCACAATGAAGAGTGGCCCCCGCTTGCCGCAACTAGAGAAAGCCCACACACAGCAATGAAGACCCAAAACAGCCAAAATAAATAAATAAATAAATAAATTTATTAAAAACAAACAAACAAAAAAAAGGAAGAAAACTTCACAAATCAAAAGATTGTAGAAGTTTTCTAATTGCTCCAAATCATTGCCAACCATTAGTACTGTCACTCTTTTAAATTTTCACTGTTTCTCTGGAGTTTAATATCTCTTTGTGATTTTAACTTATATTCCCTTGATGCCAAATGAGATGGATCAACCTTTCCTGTTTACCGTTCTTCTGGAAATTGCTATTGTGTCTTTTGGGAAAGTCTTTGTCTTCCTGATTTGTAGGCATTTTTCTCTTTTAAAAGTTTGCAGATGACATGATACTATATATAGAAAATCCTAAAGATGCTACCAGAAATTACCAGAGCTCATCAATGAATTTGGTAAAGTTGCAGTATACAAAATGAATACACAGAAATCTCTTGCATTCCTATATACTAACAATGAAAGATCAGAAAGAGAAATTAAAGAAATGATCTCATTTACCATTGCACCAAAAAGAATAAAATACCTAGGATAAACCTACGTAAGGAGGCAAAAGACCTGTGCTCAGAAAACTATAAGATACTGATGAAAGAAATCAAAGATGACACAAACAGATGGAGAGATATACTGTGTTCTTAGATTGGAAGAATCGATATTATCAAAATGACTATACTACCCAAAGCAACCTACAGATTCAGTGCAATCCCTATCAAATTACCAGTGGCATTTTTCACAGAATTAGAACAAAAAATTTTACAATTTGTATGGAAACACAAACAACCCCAAATAGATAAAGAGAAAGAAAAACAGAGCTGGAGGAATCAGGCTCCCTTACTTCAGGCTATACTACAAAGCTACAGTAATCAAAACAGTATGGTACTGGCACCAAAACAGAAATATAGATCAATGGAACAAGATAGAAAGTCCAGAGATAAACCCACACATCTAAAAATATACTTTGGATATTAGTTTACTGTTGGTCACATGTATTGAAAATGTTTTCTCACACATTCTGTTGTCTATGTTTTTATTCAGTGGTGTCTTTTGATAAACTTTTGATAAAGCTTCTGATTATAATCAAATCAACTTTATCAATCTTATCATTTATGTTTAGTGCTTCTTGTGTTCTGTGTAAGGAATGTTTGTCTGCCCCAAAGTAGTGCAGGTATTACACCTTCAGGTGAATAAAAACAGAAAGGCTTCACTACCAATTCCTTGTCTTAAATTTTTTTTTTAAAGAATATAAATTCAGAAAGAAGAGATAAAAGCCCAGAATAACAACCGGAAATGAAAGAATGATGACCAAATAAAACGGCTAATATGTAACTAAGCTTAACATACAATGCTAATGCTAATACAAAACATGAATAATCTCTAGTATGTAGGGTAAAAAGGAAAACTAAAATAATAAAAACAATATTATATAAATATACAGGGAGTTGATCAGCTTTAAAGTATTCTAAGATCTTTATATTGTGTGGCATAGGGATTAAAATAGTATTTAACTTTTTACTTTGTTGAACTAAACATCATGGTTAAAAAACAAAAGGCTGAGCAATAAAATGTAAGTCTCAACAATTTTTGAAGTCCTAAAATTAAACAAAGTATATGTTCTGACCACAGTGGAAGATTTGAAAATCAGGCAATATACTTTTAAAGAACCCATTGGCAAAGAGGGAACCAGTGGAATACTTTGAGCTGAATTAAATGAAAATATGACATCGGAACATGAGAGATACAGCTTAGAGGAACTTATAGACCTAAATGCAGTTATAAGATAAAAAGAAAGGCCCAAAATAAATTATCTAAGCATCCAGCCCAAGAAGTGAGGAAAAGAACAAAAACATAACTACCTTCCCCACAAAAAACAGAGGAAAGAAAATAATGATAAAGGAATAAATTGATGAAATAAAAAGCAATTGTACATTAGAGAGTACAAAAAAGCAAATATTCGTTTCTTTGAAAAGATTAACAAATTTCTAAAATCCAAGCAAGACTTAAAAAGAAGAAAGAGTGGGCAAAAATAACCATTTTCAGTTATAAAATAGGAACGCCAGTAGAGATTCTATAGGCATATAAAATATCTTTTTATATTTTAAAATGTTTTAATATGCATACTGTAGGACAACATATGCCATTCTGTACTGAAAGCCATTTTGGAATTAAATCTATTTAAGAAAATGCTTCAATGAGGAGAAAGTAAGAAAATAAAGATTTCCTTGAAAAGATTCTCTATTTAATAAAGAACAGCTTTACTTACCCAGCAATAAAGGAAAAGGAGTTACTCTACATTATTGAATTTTCAGAGATGTAAAATGTCTGCCTTAAGTGCCAAAATTAATATTTTATTTCTATTTTTATTTGAATTATTTAAAAATGTATTATTCCATTTCCTGTCCTCTTTGTTTCCCAAAAGTTAATATGAAAAATTTGAAATCTACAGCAACATTGAAAGAATTTTGTAGGAATTCAGTACCCATCCATATATGCACCACATAGATTCTATTATTAATGTTTTATGATAGGAACTATATAGCATGTGTTGATCCATCTATTCCTCCTTCACCCAAACCACTAAGGCATCTTATATCTGGTTCACTTCAAAGTAAATTGCAGACATCAGTATACTTTCTATGAAATACTTTAGCTTATATATCATTATCTACTGTATAGTTTATTTTTCTTTCGTGGTAAAATTTATGTACAATAAAATGCACAAATCTCAAGTGTACATTTGCTGAGTTTTGACTAATGTATGTACCTGTGTAACTCAAATGCCTATTAAGTTCTAGAATACTACCATTTCCCTGAAAGTTTCCTCATGTCCTTTCCTTTTCATTTTCTACCTTCATCCACCCAGAGGCAAATTTTCTAATTGTTCTCCACCATATATGAGTTACATTTATCATTAAGCATGTTACACTACATTATAATATATTATTTACATTTTTAAGGTTGCTTTGGAAATTTTAGGCCTTCTATATTTGTATCGTACAATCAGTTCATCAATTTCTACAGAAAAATCTGCTGGGGACTTCACCAAATAATGGTCAAGAAGCACATGAAAAAGTGCTCTACATTATTCATTGAGGAAAAATAAATTAAAACTACAACATGACCCAAGAGGTCCACTCACAAAAAAATGAAATGAAAACATATGTTCACAAAAAGATGTGTCCAAAGTTTGCACTGACTTTATTCACGATAGCCAATAATCTAGAAATAGCTAGTGCATCCATTAATAGGATAATGGATAAACAATTGGTAGGTATTCATTTGATGAAATACTTCTCAACAATAAAAAGGAACAAATTATGGATACATACATCAACATAAATGAATCTCAAAACATTACGTAAATCACAGAAGGCTTACACCAAGAATACATACCATATGGTTCTATTTCTATGCAAAACTTTATATGGTGCCATTAAATTTTTTTCTAATCTTTATGACTTTAATTTTATCGCCATATTGCAGTTATTAGGACTTCTGGTATGATGTCAAATGTAAGTGATGAGGGCAGGCATTTTTGCATTACTACCAAATTTAAGAAGAAAACATTCAATCTTTTACCATTAAGTATGAGGTTAGCAGTAAGGTTTTTCTTTTAAAAAAAAAATGAGTTTGAGGAATCTCTCTTCCTTGCCTGGAGAGTTTTTATCATGGATGTATGTTCAATTTTGTCATTTTTTTTCTGCATTATTGAGATAATTATGTCTTTTTTCTCTTCTTAATATATTAACATGGTAAATTAAATTAGTGAATGTTAGAACATTATCTTCCTGGAATAAACTGTGGTCATGATGTATCCTTTCGTATGTTGCTACATTCAATTGTTACTATTTTGCTAAGTGTTTTTGTATCTATTCATGAGGGGGTATTGGTTAAAGAAAGAACTTTCTTTTTTATAATGTCCTTGTTGAGAAGTATAAACTTTTCTACTATTTGATAGTGTTTGTGTAAAATTGGTAATATTTCTTTCTTAAATGTTTGACAGAATTCAACACTTAAAGCACCTAAGACTGGAATTTTCTTTGTAGGAGAATTTTTGATAGAAATTCAATCTCTTTAATAGTTACAGGGATAATCAGATTTTCTGTTTCATGTTTGTCAGCTGTATTTTTCAGGTAATTTGCTTGTTTCATCTAAGTTGTCAAATTTGTTGTCATAAAGGTGTTTATACTATTATTTTTCTTCTAATTTCTGTAGAATCTGCAGTGATAGTCCTTGTTTCATTTTTTATATGGGAATGCATTTTCTGTCTTTTTATTTGGATTAGTTTAGGTAGGAGTGTGTCAATTTTGTAGATCTTCTCAAATAATCAAATTTTGGATTTGTGTTTTTTTCTTTCTATTGTTAGTTATAAATTTCACTAATCACTGTTTTAGCTGTATCCCTCAATTTTTGATAGGTTGCATTTTTGTTGTTATACTTACGTTCAAAATATTTTATAATTTTCCTTTTGATTACTTCTTTGACCAATAGATTGTTTGGAAGTGTTTTAATTTTATTTATTTATTTATTTATTTCGCGGTACTGCATCTACTTTCTCACTGCTTCTGTGGATCAGGAGTCTGAGCGTAGCTTAACTGGATCCATTTCTTACTGTCTCATGAAGCTGCATTCTTGGTGTTGACTAGGGTTGGTTTCTCACCAGAAGTTCAGGGACCTCTTCCAAACTGCCATGGCTATTGGGAATAATCAATTCTTTGTGGGTGTCAGACAGAGAGCTTCTGTTTTTTGCCCAATGACTAGAGGCCACCTGCAGTTCTCAGAGGTCATCCATGGTTCCTTGCCACGTGGGCTTCCCCATCATGGCAGCATACTCATTAAGCTACCTAGGGGCATCTCTCTGGTCTCTCTACTGAGTCTATTAGTAAGATGGAGGGTTTTTAAAAAAATATATTTATTTTTTATTTTAGGACATTTCTTTTGCAAATCAAGATATTTTTATACAGACATTTCATTTACATTGAGGAAATGAGAACTAATTTAAATGAAGTTCACATATTTTCTTTAACATAATAGGATAAGTGTTATTCTTGTTTTTTTCTTAAATTAAAATTTAGCAAAAATAAAACATAATATTATCAAATAGCAATGAAATAAGAGGTTTTAGAAGAAACATATTTATGAAATATTTGTTCATGACAAATGACATAATTGTTGGATTTTCCTTTTTTTAAAAATGGAAACTTCTAGGAAGGATCCATGAATATTTATGATGATTTTACTTTAAAACTTATATGTACATAAAGCTTGGCTGAATAGATCTTTAGGAATAGAGATCACTACATTACTTTTATCACTGTCAACTTCACTCACATGAAGAGTGAAAGCCATCCTTCCTTCTTTCTCTTTGTTCCCGCATCCACTCAATCTCCTATGCCATTATTAGCTCGTTGGCCAGGTCCCAGCCCTACTGCCCATTAGAATCATGTGAAGAGGTTTTAAAAAACTCTGATACCGGGGTCCAACCACCAAAGTAGAATTTTTTTAATTTCAAAATATTTGAGGTAATTCTAGATTTTAATATTAATTTTGCATTTAATTCCATTGTGGTGAAAAAACATACTCTCTATAAATTAAATGATTTTGTATCTATTGAGACTGGCTTTAATGATTCAACATGTTTCTATCTCAATGAATGAACTATGTTTGTTTGAAAAGAAGGTATATTCTGCAATTCTAGGGTATGTGTAGTGTTCTATAAATAACAATTAGGTCAAGCTGGTTAATGGCCTCATTCACATTCCTCTATGTGTTTACTGATTTTTGTTGTTTTATCAATTGTTGAGAGAGGGTTGCTAAAATCTCCAACAGTGCTCAATTATTTATTTTGTATTTTCTTTTTGTTCACTT
This sequence comes from Balaenoptera ricei, assembly GCF_028023285.1. Taxonomy (NCBI): domain Eukaryota; kingdom Metazoa; phylum Chordata; class Mammalia; order Artiodactyla; family Balaenopteridae; genus Balaenoptera; species Balaenoptera ricei. The sequence goes on from NC_082648.1 coordinate 76,539,472, forward strand.
TATAATCTGTACATTTTGAAGCTCTATTTTTAGGTACTTACACATTTATAATGGTTATCTCCTTGATGAACCATTTTATTATTATGAGGAGGCTTTTTTTTTTTTCTCAGATAATACTCTTTATCTTGAAGCTTACATTGTCTGGTATCATTTCGGCCAACACAGCCATCTTATGCTTACTGTTTTCAGGGTATATCTTTTTCCAATTATTAAATTTCATTTTATCTGTCTTTATATTTAAAGTACATCTTTTATTGACAGCAGTTACTCGGCTCTTTCTATTTTGATCTATTCCAACAATTTCTGCTTTTTAATTGATGTGTTTATTCCATAATCATTTAATGCAATTATTGATATGATTTGATTTAGGTCTATATATTTTAAGTCCATCTGTACTTTTGCCTCCTTCTTTGTTATTTGTAATTTTTTTAAACTACATTTTAATATATCTATTGTCTTGTTTAGCTGTAACTTTTCATGTTATTTTTTTTAGTGGTTGCTCTAAGGATTGCAATATACAAAGTTTTTTCAATCTACTGAAAGTTAATATTGTAACACTTCAGGAAGAAGTATAGAAAACTTGCAATTTTGAGAGTTCATCTTCTCCCATCATTGTTTATGTTATAGTTGTCCTGCATGCATTATGAACACAAAATAATTTTATGATTTTGCTTTAAATAGCTCTATGTATTTTAAAGAAGTTAAAAGAAAAATGTTCTTTTACATTTTGCAGACATTTAACACTTCTGCTGTTCATTAATTCTTACTGATGATCCAAATTTCCATCCGGGATCATTTTATTTTAGCTTGAAATCCTTATTTTCTATAGTATAAATCTGCTGGTGACAAATTTTCTTTGCTTTCTTTCATATGAAAATGTCTTTAGTATCATTATTGAAGAATATTATTACTTGATAAATAATTTTGGATTGCCTTTTCCACCCCATTTATTACTTTAAAGATATTTATTTCACTTTCTTCTGGCCTCTACAGTTTTTCATAAGAAGTCAGAAAATTTTCATAGTTGCTTCTCTGCATGTAGAGTGTTATTTTCCTCTGGTTATTTTCAAGATATTCTGTTTATCTTTAGTTATCAGCAAGTTGATAATCTCATGCTTGGTCATGATTTTCTTTGTATTTTTCCTGCTTGTGATTTATTGAATTTCTTAATCTGTAAATTGATGTCTTTCTCTAAATTTGGAAACCTTTACTTATTTTACCTTCAAATATTTGTTTTGTCACATTCTTTAATTTCTACTGCAACTCCAATTACACATATGTTAGATCTTCTGTTATTGTCCCACAAGCCACTGAGTTTCTCTAATTTTCTTTTTTTTTTTTTAATGTTTCTTATTGTATTCTTCAGGTGAACATTTTCTATGGATCTATCTTCATAGTTACTCTTTCCTCTGTCATCTTTATTCCACTATTAACTCCCTCCAGTTAATATTTTATTTCAGATGTTGTTTTTCAGTTCTAGAATTTGCACTTTTAATGTGATTTCTATCTCTCCTCAGAGATTTCTTCATTACAAGCATATTTTCCTTTACCTCACTGAACACAGTTATAAGAGCTGCTTAATATACCTTGCCTTATAATTCTAAAACCTGAGTCATCTCAGGGTTGGTCTTGATTGTCTTTCCTTTTGAAAACGGATCACATTTTCCTGGATCATCTGATGTCAAATAATTTTGGATTGGAACAAACACAGTGTGACTGTCATATTACAGGGACTTCGGATTTTGTTATTTATTTTTCCACAGAGTGTTAAGGTTTTTGTCTTAGTGGGCAATTAACTTGTTAGGTCTCAATCTACAAACTTTATTTTGTAGATGACAACTCAAATTTCAATTCATAAAAAAAAAAATCTTTACTTGGACTGCTTTGAAGCTGTTTTGTGCATGCATAGCTCATAGGTCAGTCAGATAATTAAGTAAATTTAGAAACAAAATTTGAAACTCCGCCTGTCCAGAGCTCTCCTTTCTGGGATTTTCTCCTTATTTTCCAAGATCTTTTTTTGCCTCAAACTCTATGGTTTGAAACTTCAGGCCAGAAAGACTGCAGGTTTATCATAGGTATTTAAAAGCTAAATACCATAACAATAGGCAACTCACTTCCTGTGATCCATTCTTCCAAGTTTCAAATTCCCTCTAGAATTTGCCTGTTTGGTAACCCTCTTCAATGCTTCCAGGCTATTTTAAAAAAATATTTCTTCTCTAGAGTTTGAAGTGTTACCTTCAGGAGGGTCAAGTACTATGGGAACTTATTCAGCCATCTCAGGATATCACCTCATGTACTCTTCAACAGATATATTTAGCACAATTTTTTGACAATTTTCTGATACCATATTATACAATTCAACCCAAGGTCAATATTCTCATGAACTGAGAATGTCTACAATAATTGGGTCATTAGTTGCTTTTTTTTTTTAGTTTGGGATTCATTTTTATAGCTTTTCTCTTTTTTACTACCCTGACAACAGGAAAGCTGTCACTCAGCACCCTTTGAATTCTCCACAGCCTGTATAACATGAAAATCAATATTATTTAACCTGAGTTTGAAAATAGAGTACAGAACATTATGATCAAAGTACTAAAACGATCCCCTTTGAATGCAATATGTGGAATTAAATAAAAGAATTTTGTGACATCTAAAATACTTAATTTTTTCTCTTACAAATTCCAAGTATATTCTGGACTTTTGTGTTATCAGATAAAAGAACTCTGGATAAGTCAAGGATCTTTTAAATTAACAAAGTTTGACTTTATTGACAAGTATATGTTTTTCTTCTAGGTTCTACATCAACCTTCTCTCCCCAAGAGAAGCTTTTTCAATGATTAAGGCCTATTTACTGAATCTAACAACTGCATTAATCTGTTAGTTTTTTTTTTGTTTTCCAGAAAGAAAGACAAAAGAAATACAAAAAGAGAGATAGGAAAGAAATATTTGTCACACACTTCCTTAATTTATTTTTATTGAAATGTGTTCTTAAATAAATTTTGTTCAAAATCTAAGTTGATAAGAGTTTATTGAACTTCATAGTGACACATAAAAATTAGCAAACAAAACCAAAAACTTTTTGCTACTAGCAGTACTGTTGTCAAAATTGTTCTATAATATCAGCAAGTTTTTAGGGGAAAACTTATTCCCAGTAGTGGGCTAGTATTTTCCACAGGAAACAGTGGTTCAGGACTCATACTAATTTTGTCCATGGGAATTTAAAACAAGACACATTTTCGTGGTTTAGGTTGCACACAGTCATTTTGGGAGCCAAAGACACTATTTTAATATTCCCCAAAGAACTGTGATTTGAAAGTATCTTTTACTCAGGGCAGATACAGCTGTGAAAAAAGTATTACTTTTTTTAAAGAAATGAAAATTCTAATGAACACCAATACACTGAGTTCCTTCAGAATTGTTCTAAAGAGAAATATTATATTCTAATTAATCTTTCATATAAATTCTTTTACTGTTGCTCTTTGGTTCAGCCTAGCATTTTATAATTTTGGAATAATAAATACCCATGATAAATGAGAGTTGTCATATGTTATTTTCTTAAGAAGTTGAATGTCTTTGAATAGTACACTTTTAAAATGTAGGTTTCTAAAACAATTACAAGCTTTTATCTTTTTGGAATCCTGTCCATAATTTTCTTGACGACTGTAATAAAAAAATATCATTAATATTTCACTTTAATGATATAGTGCTCTGGAACAAAATTACAATAGAACAAAATTCCATGTGAAGAGCTTAACTGCACCCCACTATCATACTAAATGAATTCACTGTGATTAGTTTTATGAACCTCAGACATGAAATTAAAGTTTGGGTCATTCTAGAAAAGGAAAGCATTTTTTCCTTTAAAAAAATTTTTTTTTTGGCCTCACCACACGGCTAGCAGGATCGTAGTTCCCCAACCAGGGATCGAACACAGCCCCATGGAAGTGAAAGCACGGCCTCCTAATCACTCAACTGCCAGGGAATTCCCTCCTTTCTACTACTGTTATTACTCTAGATTTATTTGGAAAATTTTGGATTGTTATCACATTGAGAGTGTTAACATGTTTTCTCATTCTTTCACTGGGAAGGTGTTAGAATAAAAAGCTTAGGGGTTAATCTTGGAAATAATTTCTTAGAGTCTTCCGACACTTGCTATTCTAATGAAACTACAAAATCCAGATAGATCGTATCTCAATTCTATTTCCCATATTATGCTTTACTTCTCTTGATCCCTTCTAGTGTAGTGCATATCAGGAGAATAAAATCAGTCAGAATAAAAGGATCTACTCCACTGAGAAGTTAAGAGACAATTAGCCATGAATAAATATTCATGGAAACCTAAATCATGGGCCAGCACATCTGGAACTTTTTGCCTGTATCCAAGGCAATGATTTGACTCAGTGGAGACCAACAACTACCACCCACTATCCTTACCCAACAGACAGGGAATTTTCTGGATAATTCCAGAAGCTGAGGAGAAGGTAAGATGGTCGTGAAGCAGCAGAAGAGACAGAAGTACAGATACAGAAATTGAAAGAAGACTGGTTGACTTCTTGATAAAACCCAGCCTTGCATAAGCCTCTGGCACTTGTCTAAATTTTCACACCTACCTGCTGGCTCTGGCAGAAGAGAGTATTTATTTATTTATTGGTTTATTTATTTATTCTTTTTACACCAAATTGGCTTTTTACCCCCTTGGGTCTGAGTTTATTTACAGGGTTGTCTAAAATATAGACAGAGTTTCCACAACCTCTCCAATGACTTTAAAACATTGATCGAGTGCCTAGTGTAGTCAAGCATAGTGCTGGCTGTGAAGAGGAAGGAGTCAAATATATGTATATATATGACAGACACTATTCTAAGTGCCTCCAAAAAATACCTTCCTATGGCGCAGTGTGACTATCAGCATCCCCTTTTAATAGATGAGAAAATCAAGCCACAACATACCTAAAACATGGCAGTAACTGCTCAGTTATAGCCCACATATGCTCCCTCTCTCTAAAGTAGGTGTGCAAAACCACTACCTCTCTTGCAGCATAACCTCTGCTGTTAAGGATCTCAAATAGGAGAGACATTCAAGATGGCGGAGGAGTAAGATGTGGAGATCACCTTCCTCCCCACAAGTACATCAAAAATACATCTACATGTGGAACAACTCCTACAGAACACCTACTGAATGCTGGCAGAAGACCTCACACTTCCCAAAAGGCAAGAAAATCCCCACGAACCTGGGCAGGGCAAAAGAAAAAAGAAAAACCAGAGACAAAAGAATAGGGATGGGACCTGTATTTCTGGGAGGGAGCTGTGAAGGAGGAAAAGTTTCCACACACTAGGAAGCCCCTTCACTAGTGGAGATGGGGGGTGGGGGGGGTGGGGAAGCTTTGGAGCCACAGAGGAGAGCGCAGCAACAGGGGTGCAGAGGGCAAAACAGAGAGATTCCCGCACAGAGGATTGGTGCTGACCAGCACTCACCAGCCTGAAAGGCTTGTCTGCTCACCTGCCAGAGTGGGTGGGGGCTGGGAGCTGAGGCTTGGGCTTCGGAGGTCAGATCTCTGGGAGAGGACTGGGGTTGGCTGTGTGAACACAGCCTGAAGGGGGCTAGTGCGCCACAGCAAGCTGGAAGGGAGTCCAGGAAAAAGTCATAACCTGCTGGAGAGGCAAGAGACCATTGTTTCAGGATGCAGGAGGAGAGGGGTTTCCTGCTTCATGTGCCCACAGATGGCAGAGCACTGCCTAAGTGAGCTCCAGAGACCAGTGCAAGCCATGGCTTTCATCTCGGACCCCAGAGGTGGGCACGGACTGCTATTGCTGCCGCTGCTGTCACCAAGGGTCCTGTGTGCAAGTGCAGGTCACTACCCACACCCTCCCAGGAGCCTGTGCAGCATGCCACTGCCAGGGTCCCCTGATCCAGGGACAACTTCCCTGGGAGAACACATGGCATGCCTCAGGCTGTTGCAACTTCACGCTGGCCTTTGCTGCAGCAGGCTCGCCCTGCATTCCAATTATGACTACCATACCCCTCCCTCTCCCTGGCCTGAGTGAGCAAGAGGGCCCTAATCAGCTGCTGCTTTAACCCCCTCCTGTCTGGGCGGGGAACAGACACCTGAGGGTGGCCTACATGCACAGGTGGGGCCAAAACCAAAGCTGAACCCCAGGAGCTGTGTGAAAAAAGAAAAGAAAAGGAAATTTCTCCATGCAGCTTCAGGAACAGTGGATTAAATCCCCACAATCAACTTGATGAACCCTGCATCTGTGGAATACCTGAATAGACAAAAAATGTTCCCAAAATTGAGGCGGTGGACTTTGGGAGCAAATGCAGACTTGGGGTTTGCATTCTGCTTCTGATTTGTTTTTGGTTATATCTTTATCTTAGTTTAGTTTTTAGTGCTTGTTATCATTGGTGGATTTGTTTATTGGTTTTGTTGTGCTCTTCCTTTTTTTTTTCTTTTTGCTCTTTTTGTGAGTGTGTATGTTTCTTTGTGTGATTCTGTCTGTTGAGGTTTGCTATTACACTTTGTCTTAGGGTTCTGTCTGTTTTGTTTGTTTTTGTTTTCTTGTTTTTTTTGTTTTTGAGTGTGTGTATGTATGTTTCTTTGTGTGATTTTTGTTTAGTTTTGCTTTTACCATTTGTTTTGGGGTTCTGTCAGTTTTTGTTTTTTTTTTTCCTTCCTTTTCTTCTGAGCCACATGGCTGGCAGGGTTTTCGTGCTCTGGCCGGGTGTCAGGCCGGAGCCTCTGAGGTGGGAGAGCCGAGTCCAAGACTTTGGACCACCAGAGACCTTCCAGCCCCACATAATATTAATCGGCAAGAGCTCTCCCAGAGATCACCATCTCAACACTAAGACCCAGCTCCACCCAACGGCCTGCAAGCTCCAGTGCTGGACGCCCCATGCCAAACAACTAGCAAGACAGGAACACAACCCCACCCATTAGCAGAGAGGCTGACTAAAGTCATACTAAGTTCACAAAAACCCCAAAACACACCACTGGATGCGGTCCTGCCCACCAGAGGACAAGATCCAGCCCCACCCACCACAACACAGGCACCAGTCTCCCCCACCAGGAAGCCTAAACAAGCCACTGAACCAACCCCACCCAGGGGGGGCAGACACCAAAAATAACAGGAACTATGAACCTGCAGCCTGTGAAAAGGAGACACTAAACACAGTAAGTTAAACAAAATGAGAAGACAGAGAAATATGCAGCAGATGAAGGAGCAAGGTAAAAATGCACCAGACGAAACAAATGAAGAGGAAATAGGCAGTCTACCTGAAAAAGAATTTAGTAAAGATGATCCAAAATCTCAGAAGTAGAATGGAGAAAGTACAGGAAACGTTTAACAAGGACCTACAAGAACTAAAGAGTAAACAAATAATGATGAACAACACAATAAATGAAATTAAAAATTCTCTAGAAGGAATCAATAGCAGAATAACTGAGGCAGAAAAACAGATAAGTGACCTGGAAGATAGAATAGTGGAAATAACTGCCACAGAGCAGAATAATGAAAAAAGAATGAAAAGAATTGAGGACAGTCTCAGAGACCACTGGGACAACACTAAACACACCAACATTCAAAATATAGGGGTCCCAGAAGAAGAAGAAAAAAAGAAAGGGTCTGAGAAGATATTTGAAGTGATTATAGTCAAAAACTTCCCTAACATGGGAAAGGAAATAGTTAATCAAGTCCAGGATGCGCAGAGTCCCATACAGGATAAATCCAAGGAGAAACATATTAATCAAACTATCAAAAATTAAATACAAAGGAAAAATATTAAAAGCAGCAAGGGAAAAGCAACAAATAACATACAAGGGAATCCCCATAAGGTTAACAGCTGATCCTTCAGTAGAAACTCTGCAAGCCAGAAGGGACTGGCAAGAAATATTTAAAGGGATGAAAGGGAAAAACCTACAACCAAGATTATTCTACCAAGCAAGGATCTCATTCAGATTCAATGGAAAATTAAACCTTTAAAGACAAGCAAAAGTTAAGAGAATTCAGCACCACCAAACCAGCTTTACAACAAAGGCTAAAGGAACTTCTCTAGGCAGGAAACACAAGAGGAAGAAAAGACCCACAAAAAAACCCCCAAAACAATTATGAAAATGGTAACAGGAACATACATATTGATAACTGCCTTAAGTGTAAATGGATTAAATGCTCCCACCAAAAGACACAGACTCGCTGAATAGATACAAAAACAAGACCTGTATATATGCTGTCTACAAGAGACCCACTTCAGACCTAGGGGCACATACAGACTGAAAGTGAGGGGATGGAAAAAGATATTCCATGCAAATGGAAATCAAAAGAAAGCTGGAGTAGCAATACTCATATCAGACAAAATACACTTGAAAATAAAGACTATTACAAGAGAAAAAGAAGGACACTACATAATGATCAAGGGATCAATCCAAGATACTCTTTGACCTACCTCCTAGAGATATGGAAATAAAAACAAAAATAAACAAATAGGACCTAGTGAAACTTAAAAGCTTTTGCACAACAAAAGAAACCATAAACAAGATAAAAAGACATCCCTCAGAATGGGAGGAAATATTTTCAAATGAAGCAACTGACAAAGGATTAATCTCCAAAATATGCAAGCAGCTCATGCAGCTCAATATCAAGAAAAACAAACAGCTCAATCCAAAAATGGGCAGAGGACGTAAATAGACATTTCTCCAAAAAAGATATACAGATTGCCAACAGACACATGAAAGGGTGTTCAACATCACTAATCATTAGAGAAATGCAAATCAAAACCACAATGAGGTATCACCTCACACCTGTCAGAATGGCCATCATCAAAAAATCTACAAACAATAAATGCTGGAGAGGGTGTGGACAAAAGGGAACCCTCTTGCACTGTTGGTGGGAATGTAAATTGATACAGCCACTGTGGAGAACAGTATGGAGGTTCCTTAAAAAACTAAAAATAGAACTACCATACGACCCAGCAATCCCACTACTGGGAATATACCCTGAGAAAACCATAATACAAAAGAGACATGTACCACAATGTTCATTGCAGCACTATCTACAATAGCCAGGACATGGAAGCAACGTAAGTGTCCATCGACAGATGAATGGAGAAAGAAGATGTGGCACATATATACAATGGCATATTACTCAGCCATAAAAAGAAACGAAATTGAGTTATTTGTAGTGAGGTGGATGGACCTAGAGTCTGTCATACAGAGTGAAATAAGTCAGAAAGAGAAAAACAAATATCATATGCTAACACATATATATGGAATCTAAAAAAAAAAAAAAAAAAGTGGTTGTGAAGAACCTAGGGGTAGGACAGGAATAAAGACGCAAATATAGAGACTTGAGGACATGGTGGGTGGGGGAAGGGTAACCTGGGACGAAGTGAGAGAGTAGCATTGACATATATACACTACCAAATGTAGAATAGATAGCTAGTGGGAAGCAGCTGCATAGCACTGGGAGATCAGCTAGGTGCTTTGTGACCACTTAGAGGGGTGGGATAGGGAGGTTGGGAGGGAGGCGCAAGAGGGAGGGGATATGGATATATTTATACATATAGCTGATTCACTTTGTTATACAACAGAAACTAACACAACATTGTAAAGCAATTATACTTCAATAAAGATGTAAAAAAAAAGGATCTCACATATCTGAACCAAGTGGGAAAATGTGCTTTGATGTGAGCCATGAATACTGAATAATTGTCTCTGTGTTAGAGCTTCTGCCCCTGTTATCCCACAGACCTGCACTTCACTTACCCTATCTGTATTCTTCACTGGACTCTCAGCTCATTGAGTGCAGGGATTATATCTTATGCACTATTGCCTCTAGTGCCTGCACGAGGAATAAGTTTCCAATGTTGATCTGGAGTTAGAGAGACCTGGCATCCAATCATTTTTCCTAGCTGTGTGCCTTTGGACATGCTATAGAATTTCTTGTTTTATCTTTCTAAACTGAAGGTGATGCAAAGCTATCTTATTGGTTTGTAGTGAACAGTAAACAAGATGAGATATATAGAATGCATGTCATATACACGATGTTAATAAAAAGACAGTTACTGTTGCCTCATAAGGATAAATTTATTCAACAAATACTTATTTATTCATTTTTGTGTGTGGTCTCCAGAGATAACTGTGGGTAAGATAATGGCATTTTATTTCCCCCTTTTTTTGTCTCCCCTAGAGATCAGAGTAGGTCTCAACAATAATGAAATTCTCTTAAATTCAAAACCACCACTTTGGTGACCTCTTTACACGTATGAAGAGGTAGTGACCTGGTAATAGTCATCATACATTGCAGAGACATTATAAAGCTATAGGAAAAGCCAAGATGCTCTATCCTTCCATCTGCTTCCTTGACTTTGCACATCACCATCATTCCCTTATCCATGTACAGCCTTTTCTCTACTTTCTCGTTTTGTTCTCCCAGTTTAGGAGGACCTGGACTTTTATGTTTTACTGCTCCACGACAGGTGGTTTGCCTTCTCTGTCGCATATAGGCTCATAGGAGACCACAGCCCTAAAAACAATAGCTACCATTTATTGAGAACTTACGTGGTAGGTCCTACGCTAAGCATTTTAAATACATTATCTCATTTAATCCTCACCATATATGAGTTCATTACTAGTACTATTTCTGCTTTAGAGATGGAGCAAGCTAAGTTGCAGAGCTTGTACAAGGTCAAAAAGCTACTGAGTGGTGGAGCTTCTATTTTTCCTGTCTTCCATATGCTCCATTATCATTACTGCCAAAGGTGAGAACATTATCTTCTTTCTTCAGGTGCTTAGATGATGGAAAATGGGTCAATTGAAAAGATGCATTTCAAAGATAGAGAAAGGAAGCATAATAAAACCTTAATAAAGCATTCAAGATGGTCACTTGTACTCATGTAAATCAATATATAAAAGGAAGAATCAGAAACTTCAGGAATAAATAATTAACTAAAAATGATTTTATGTGTTCTCCTTTCAACTCCAAATGAAGCCAGTCCTAATATTTAGATAACCTGACCTTAAATAATCTCATCAATCTGCTCAGGAAAAAGGGGAGATCTTTATATATCTTTCAAAGAAATGAGGGAGTTGAATTTAACCAAAGAAATAAAAAGAAGGTTTGAAAAGTTATGGCAAGGAGCATAATTTCTGGAATAAAGTAGAATATACGGCCATTGTCCTAACTGCTTATTTTAAAATAGATTTTAATTTAAAGACAGTTTCAGATTTACAGAATTACTGCAAAGCTAGTACAGAGAGTTTCTATATACCCTACATCCAGTTTTCCTCTAATTAACATTTTATATTAGTATAGTACATTTGTCACAATTAATGGGTCAATATTTACAATTATTATTTAACTGAAGTCCATCGTTCATTCACATTTCCTCATTTTTTCCCTAATGTCCTTTTTCTGTTTCAGAATCCCATCTGGGATACCACAATACATCTAATTGTCATGTCTCCTTAGGATCCTCTTGGTTGTGACCAGTTTCTGAGATTTCTCCTTATTTTTAATGATCTTGACAGTTTTGAGAAGTACTGGTTAAGTATTTTTAAAAATGTCTCTTAACTGGGATTTGTTTGATTTTTTTTTTTCTTATGGTTATATGGAGATGCTGATTATTTTACAGTATATAAACATAAACTAGTCAGCAATAACAAAGTCTGTGGTAACTAAAAGTCACAAAATGTCCAGGAAATGGAATGGGTTCTTGGTTAAAGGCAAAGGGATTGGACCTACTTTAGAACTTTATTCCCCAAAGCTACCAGGTTAATAAAATGGATTGAGAGGTATTGCTGTTTGAAATGCTGGGAGTCACAGGTAGGTCATGGGGAGAGGGAATGACGGGCTTGCTTACAGGTATCTGGGGCTGTATAAAGAGATTGATTTGGGGTTGAAGAGTACAAAGTAACCAGAGTATCCAAACGGTGAATAGATACATGCAATCAGGGATAGCATTGTGATTTTCACAGTGGTTTTTGAAGAATGTCTTCTGAAAAAAATGAGGATATTCATGTGTAGAATCTGTAGCCCTTTGAGAGGAAGGTCAGGGGCCAGACTCTTTCCTTGCTTCCTGGAGTTTGCAATACTTCTGTCTCAGTAGGAGAAGCAAATGTAGTTGGGAAATCTAGACAGAGATCTTATTTTAGGGCCTACACAAACGTGATGGGGATTAGAAATGAGTCTGAAACTCCACAGACACAAGGGTGCAAAGTTTGCCTCAGGAAAGCCAGACTCTCAGTTTAAGGGCAGTCAGGTACATGGTACACGTCACCTACGTTTAATAACCTGCCAGGCTAGGTCAGGATTATGTGGTTGTCTCGGTGGAGCAGACCTGCCAGTCTATGGTCTTCAGGTGTTCTGGGCAAGAGATGGTAATGTCCTATTTATAAGAAGTTGCCTGTAGGATGGCTATGGGATTAGGGATATGCTATACCATTTGCCTGTATATTCTCATTTTCTCTATCCCTTTCTAAGAGGTAGATGTGACTTGTGAATGAGAAACCTTTTCTTTTAAATAGCAATGAGCTGCCATTGTTCTTAGTCCAGACTCCTTATCAAGGCCTGAGTAAGGTTTGGATGCATGCTGATGAATTTCTCAGCCTCCCCAAATAGTCGCTCACCAACTTTCACCCAATAATTTAGTAATTCTTTAGGACTTGTACCTCCTTCAGGTCCCCATGCTTTCTATCAACTTTTTGCCTTTGTCTGTGGCATTTCTTCTGCCTGAAATGTGCATCTTCTTTTTTCCTCTTCCTGACTAATTTCATTGATGTCCCTACTTCCAACTTTTCTCTATTCAATCCATTTACTCACAGCAGTCAGCGTAATCTTTTTAAAAATAGATATCATGCATGGTACTCCCTGTGTAAACTCACTGACGATTTCCTATTACACTTAGAATAAAATCAAACTCTTACCAATGACTTTCAAAGCCCTCCATAATCAGTGACCTTCCAACTTTCCAACTTGTCCCCCACCCCTATGGCATGCTTCCGTGCTCCAGACACACCTCCTGCCTTCAGTGCCCAAAGCACACTGGATTGTTCTGTTTAAGGCCTTTTCTACTTCCCTCAGCCTGGAACTTTCCTCTTCCATATCTTCTCAGCCTCAGTTTCTTCCTGTTATTCATATCTTAGCTAAAAGTCACATCCTCAGAGAGCCATTCCTGAGCCACTGTCTATAATGTTGTTTACTTCTTCTTGTTATATTTTCTTCATGGCTTCCATCACTTTCTGGAATGGCCATACATCCATGGAGCTTATTTACAGTTCAGGCCCTTGAGCCCTACTGCTTGGCCTTATACCGTGGCTCAATCTCTTATTAGCTGGATGATCGTTGGGAACCACTTAACCTCTCTGTGCCTAATTTACTTTTCTGGGGAGGCTGTAAAGACGAGATTCCTTAACCTATGTAGAAGGTCTGTAGCCAACAAAACATTGTGCTGTTAAGAGTTGAGCTGGAGAGACCTGAGCTGCCATGTATCCAGGTGGTTAAGACAAGCCAAAATGAAAGTCACAATCAAAACTCTAATCACTTAATTATGAGAGTATAAGCAAGAGACTAAAAATGCTAGCCCCCGTCATGTTCTACTGTTCCACATGGAACAGTGTCAAGCAAGGGTCAGATGTATTAGAACAGAAAAAGATGGGGAGTGGGGAAGGATCCCTTCATTGTAGAGGGAGCCCTGAAAAAAGGCTCCTGTCACTTTATGGTCCCAGGGAGCTAGCTGGGGTTGGAGTAGAGACAGGGGGAAGGGCTAGGAGTGGCAAAGTACTTAATACTGAGTCACAGTGGAGAAGTGTTTTTAACCCACCCTGCCACCACCCGTCTGCCATAAGGTGGTCTCAGCAAAGATGCCTAAGAAAGGCCATGGCTGATGGTCCCTCAATAAGTAGGTTTTGGAATGGAGGCTCCTGGGCTAAGAACACAGATATAAGGAAGAGCATGGCCACCACCAGGGGAGACTGTGTCCTTGAATGCAACTCCCTTTAGAGACTGCAATGCAGTGTCTTTGTACCAAGTCTGATGTGGGGAGGACAGCTTTCCCCCATGAAGCCTGCTGGGTAAGATCTTTGGAATTGCCTATGGTTGGGCTTGAAAGATCACATCGAGGATTTTGGGCTAGAGCTGAACTCCTCAACCATGTAGGTGTTGGTTTTAATTATTCTAGGTTTTATTGTTTCTTGATTATCTCATGCCACTCTTTGGTATTAACTCCATGAAAGCTGGAACTATGTCTATAACATTCACCCCTCTATCCTGAGGATCTAGTTTAGTGTCTGATGCTAGGTGCTCCACCTACTGCTTGATAACTATTCATTGAAAATGTGAGTATATGTATGTACATTCATAAGAAGTATTTACTGTTTTAATGTATGAACATCTATGAAAGTAAAATCTACAAGAGTTGAGCGATAAGGACACTTCCATTCCTCAACAGCTGAAATATATGATAAAATACCTAGTTATTGTGATCATGGTTGGTTAAATACCAGCATATCTGTTTTATTACGCTTTGTTTTATTGTGCTTTGCAGATACAGTGTTTTTTACAAGTTAAATTTTGCGGCAATCCTGCATCAAGCACGTCTATTGGTGCCATTTTTTCCCCACAGCATTTGCTCACTTCATGTCTCTGTGTCACATTTTGGTAATTCTTATAATAATTCAAACTTTATTATTATTATTATATTTGTTATGGTGATCTGTGATCAGTAATCTTTGATGTTACTCGCTAAGGGCTCTGATGATGGTTAGTAATTTTTAGCAATAAAGTAGTTTTAAATTAAGATATGTACATTGTTTTTTTAGGCATAATGCTATTGCACACTTAAGAGACTAGAGTATAGTGTAAACATAACTTTTATCTTCCCTGGGAAGCAAAAAAAATTCATGAGACATTCACTTTATTGTGGTGGTCAGGAATATTGTGGACATGCAATATTGCTGAGGCCTGCCTATAATGAATATTATATGATTTATATATTATTTTAATATAGTAAATTAGGCTAAGTATTGAATATACACAATGAAAATGATTGTCAAAAATAACTTTTTACCTTGTAGTTTAGTTATCTTAACTTTCTCAGTAGACAGAAGAAACTGATTTTAATGTTGAGCAGAAAGATTTACTGATGGTGATTTGGCAAGGAATTTAGAAGGAGCTTTTGCAGGAGATAGAGCAGGTGATTCTGATGTTGATTCAAGAGTGGTTTATTAACTCTTCTGGAAATCTGGGCAGGGATATTGAATATATGCCTTTATTTCTTGGTATAGAGAATCAGTGATATGCTGTTATTTCTATTAAATTTCTGTGAACCTTTGAACTCCTTTCTTTTTGCTTTGTATAATAGAAACAGTTTAATGTTGATCTCTATACTTTTAGGTAGCTCTGCATTTTCTTTATTGTGATCCTTCAATTTCTGGACCTTATCTGCTTATCCTCCTACATGAGAGTTCATGTTTTAGCTACTATTTTTGATGTTATATATCCAGCATTTTAAATTTGTTTTTAAATTTGTTATTTTCTTTTAATGTTAGCACAGAGTGAATATATAGCATATGAATGTCAGATTCATGCTAAATGTTAGTGAGTTGATATGCTTCATCATTTTAGTCTTTCACTCAATTGTGTTATCACTGATATCAGTATTTTTACATTCTCACTATAAATATAAAAGTTAAAAAAAATTCAAAGAAATATTTTAAAAGTATGGTACTGATAGAGCTGGTGGACTTTATACACACACACACACACACACACACACACACACACACACAATTTCGCTGAGTGGGTAACTTTCCTTTGAGACAACATAGCATCACGAGCTTAAATTTATGGTAATTTTTATTACATATTATTAAAATTGTTTACTTTTCTGATTAGCATTATCCCTAGACTCTCCCTGAGTGCTCCTTGAATACCAGGATGTTTGTTTTGTCTGTGCATCATCACTAAATACCAATGACTGGTAATGTAATTCTTAAGTAAATTTTTAAAGTAACACTAATGACAGCCATTATCATTTATAAGATACCTAATATGTGCCAGGCATTGTGTTGGATAAATACATTATACATATATCATGTGTTTTTGTAAATTAGTCCTAGCTAACACTCACAAAATCCCACAGTGTTGGTATTATATGTTTCAGATAAGAAAAAGTTCTCTCCATCTGCCATACTGCTCAATGAAAGACAGCTTGAATAAACGGTGTAGAACATGTTTGGCCCCTCAGGGATTTTAGGTCCTAGCTCTCTCTTCCTACTCACAATTTAAGAATTTAAGATATGCCTTTTCAAATGAAATCCATACTTTCTACATTTAGAACAAAATTTATGACTTTTTTATTGGAAGCTGCTTTGGTTTTTCTAGGTGGTTAAAACCCTTGTTTCATCTCACTGGCTAAGTCTTGATTTGGAGTGTAAATATATATATATATATATGGAGAGAGAAAAAGAGAGAGAGAGAACACATAGATGAGCAGTCTCCATTTCCCCTTTTCTTTTGGTAATAGAATCTTTCAAGTTATTACAGACACATGACCACTGTGCTACAGACATTTTTTATTCAGTGTTGCAGCTAGGTGAGGCTTGTGACTGCATTTGGTGCGTGCATGCATAACTGATGTTTACAACTTCCAATGAATCTGCTTAAAGATATGGTGTTTTTCTCCTGAAACTTCTCTTTCTCTTCTCATAGGGTAGAACAGGAATGTGAAGGTTATCACCTTCCACTTTGCACTTTGCTTCCACTGTGTAAAGACAATGTCCATGATGATGAAGGAGCCACAAGATAGAGGGACGGTGTCCCTGAAAACCTTGTGGAACTAAACTACACTCTGCACATCTCTGAACTACCATATGAGATAAAAATAAATACCTATCATATTTAAGCCACTCTGTTTTGGGGTATCTTATGTTACAGAAGTATGATATATATATAAAATTATATAATACATATACTTAAATATATTACATGTATATGTAACAGAAGTTTACATATACAGTATATACAGTATATGTGGTATGTACAGTTGTCCTCCCTTATCTGCAGTCTTGCTTTCTGTGTTTTCAGTTACCCTAGGTCAACCACAGTCCAAAAATATTAAATGGAAAATTCCAGAAATAAACAATTCATACATTTTAAAATTCAAGCTGTTCTGAGTACTGGCATGTAATCTCCAATGTCACGTTCCATCCTTCCTGGGATGTGAATCATCCCTTTGTCCAGCTTATCCCATCTTAGTCACTTATCAGATCAACTGTCACAGTATCTCAGTGCTTGTGTTCAAGTTTACCTAATAATGGCCCCAAAGTGCAAGAGTAGTGATGCTGGTAATTTGGGTGTGCCAAAGAGAAGCCATAAGAGAAGCCTTTAAGTGAAGAGGTGAAAGTTCTCTATTAACAAGGAAAGAAAAATATCCAGTACTGAGTTGCAAAGATCTACATTAAGAACAAATCTTCTGTATGTGAAACTGTGAAAAAGAAAAAGAAATTTGTGCTAGTTTTGTGGTTGCACCTCAAACTGCAAAAGTTACAGCCACAGTGCATGACAAATGCTGAGTTAAGATGGAAAAAAAACATTAAACTTGTGAGTGGAAGACATGAATGAAAATCAGAGTTTAGTACTATCTGCAGTTTCAGGCATCCACTGGGTCTCTTGGAATGTATCCCCCACCAATAAGGGGGGGACTATTGTATATAATATCTATTTAATATATAATAAATATAATACATGTATAAGTCTCAATCATTAAAATAAGAGTTTTGTTTATTGGCTGTCTGAAATGAAATACAGCTTTTCTTTACCTTTGCAACCAGAAAGAAAAAGAAATATCTGGTTTGATTTATATCTGCAGTAGAGACCAAGATCCTCTGTTTTCATCCCTACTTATTTGTTTTAGCTCAAGTAAATATTTGCTATAATAGGTTTCGACTTTTGTCTACCAAGACAGAATTTGTAAGTTTGGCTTTACTATTCATGATAATAAAGTATATTGTAATACGGATATTTATGTGCAAAGGGACAATTCTAATGGAGACTTGCTGTAATAGCTGAAGTTAGGAGAATAAATTTTAACTTAGGGAGTATATGAAGATTTTGTAATTATGTTCTACTGTGAGCCTTGCTTTTTTCTATTCATCTTTTTCCTCCAAGTTACCTCTTTATAATTCATGTTTGTAGTTTATAATGCATTAGAATCATAGAGTAAACTACAGAAAATTATAAAGTCTATATTGCATGCACCAGAGGTCATAAACTCATTTTTAATTCTAAATAATTAAAAGATCATGGAAGTATTGACTAATTGGCATTTATTTCAGAATCAGCTAATCAAAGAGATTTTTATTGCAGAAAACATATGAGAAATAATATCATTTAAATGTCCATCAGCAGTTGCAAAATGTTTTTGAGGTCTGAAGAATACTTGCTATTTTTCTAGAAATTTTCTCGAATGTTCTTCATTCTGCATATTTTTTCTCATAATTTTAAATCATAGAAAAAGCTACATTATATCTAAAAAGAAAAAAATGATCCTGGTCACATTTGTTATGGTTACAAAATTGTGAAACTGTGAGTTTTTATCTTTTTAAGTACACTGGATACAAATATATGCTATGCAGCAAATTATTTGTCATATATTTTTCTACCTGTTGATAAATCATTTTGAACTAAATTTAAATTCCTTCCACTATAATGTGAGAAATAAAGAATGGATTTTATGAGATTCCAAAAGACCTGTTTTTGTGTTCTCACTGGACAAACCTATAAGCAATGAATTAAAGATGTTAGCAATTGAGTGATTAAGAATTACAGAATTGGGAACTTTAGGGGAAATACTAAGAAATAAAAATATGAGCTTAACTGACAACATTTCTGTTTTTATTCATTTACTTTAACCACAGGCTTGTAATTGTTGAATCAAAATAGCCAGCCTTTCCTGAAATATAGTCTGTGATAACTGAAATGTAAGTATATATTATGTCTTATGTGTGTATATGTGTGTGTGTGTTTGTGTGCTTGGGTATGTGGGTTTTAGGGAACAAAGTCAGGACTCACATTTATTGTTCACTTACTATGTTTCAGTCATTTGTTTTCTCAATCATTCTTATGAAAACTTTGAAAAATAATATTTTTAAAAGTGTGGGGAGATTAAAGGGGGTAATCCGAAAGTCACTGATGAGCATTTAAAATTTTATGTTTACACATTGATATTAAAAATTAACTAAGCATATTCTATAATACATACATAGCTTATATTCAAATACATTGCACTTACGATGAAGACATTATTTGCTTTATTTCAACTGTCCGAGGCTAATGAGTAAAGAACCGAGGTCAACTTACAACATAGATGATGTATTTGCAATAACTGAACGTCAAATTACCTCACAGACAACTGTATAGATAAGTTAACTTCAATTCAGAAGGAAAAATGAGCTAGCAGAACTGTGTCCTCATACATAAAACAATATGGGAATGTCTCCCCCACCAAAATTAGATGCATTCCTAATACCTAGTACCAAGTAAATAGTGGTGATTAATATGAAGCAAAATAATGTAGCAGCATAAGGCAGAAGATAATAATGGTGTGTTATTTTTACATAAGATAGTCATAGGCTTCTTTGAGAAGTGATATTTGCACAGAGCCCAAATGAGTTATGAGAATATGTAGGGAAAGAGATTTCTCGAACAAAGGGAGCAGCAAATGCATAGGACCTAAGATGGAGCACGCTTGGAGTGTTCAAGTGAAAAACAGAAAGGTAAATGTAGGTACAGCAGATTAAGCAAGGGGGAAAGGCAGAAGAAGATGATGGGAAGTTGTGCATTTGTGCTGGGTAAATGAGCATCAGTCCTAGAAGCAAGTGGGTGCTGAAATCCAACTCATGTGACACTAACCAAGTCATGTTTCTTGGAGAGAGGCTGGGTCAGCCTGGAGAAAAGAGGAATCTTTTTCTTTGCACAAAAGCATTTTCTGCTCCTAGGACTGAGCTGCCCAGTGGAGACATCTTTTTCTAGTTGGTCCACCTAGAGGACCTTTCAAATCACACAAATGTGCCATATCAACTAGCAAAAGCCCTGGGGGAAGGAGAGGTAAAAAGGGAGCATATCACTTAGACCTGTAGGATAGGATACAGCCTCAAAGAAAGATAGAAATTGTTGAATTTGTACACGCTTTTGATAGAATTCAATTCAGCTGCAAGAGTACCCAAAGTAAGTGGTGAGAGCCAGCCAGAACTGGGCTGAGATCCTGGCTTAGTTTTGTACAAGTTGGAGTGACCTTGGGCAAGTGAATCCATCTCTCTCTGGCTTTGTTTCCTTATCTATACAATGGGGATGCTAATACTTGCTTCACAGGCTTGTAGGGACTGAGATATTTGTGAAGTTCTTCCCCCAGTGCTCCCTTCACAGCAAGACCTTAAGCTATTCATGTTATAATCATCAAGGCATTAAATTTGGTCCTGGTGAAATACAGACTGAAACAGGTCAAAATAATAATGATGATTAGGTGAACAATTTTCAACAAATATTTACTGAGAGGGTTTTCAATGTCAAGCATTGTTTTAGGTTCTAGGGATATAACAATAAACTAAACAGAAAAGTTCCTACCCTCTTAGATCTTTCACTTTAGAGGGAAGAGAAAGACAGATGAATAAACAAAACTATGCTATGGCTTGGGTACTGAATTCCCATATGAAGAAAAATAAAGCAGGTGAAGCAATAAAGAAAGATGGGATGGGCACAGAAATGGGGGGACTATTTTCTACAGAATTACCAGGCAAGTGCTAAATGTAGAAGTGCCGTTTACATAGAGCTCTGAATTTGGGAATGTTCCAGGCATCTTTAACAGCAGATACAAAGACCCTGAGGTAGGCGCCTGCTAGGTGTATTCGGAAAGAGCAGAGAAGCTACTATGGCTGGCATTGATTAATTTCTGTTAGGAAATGGAGCAGGCAATGACGCAGCGGTGGGGGCCAGATCAGAGAAGCAGTATGAGAATCTTTAATTTCTTAATTTCTAACAATCTGCATGAGAAATTTAGGATGTCAATCACATTATTAATTAATCTGTTGCTGACTTTACTGTTGATTTTTCTTCTAACAGCTTTCTTTCCAATCAGTCTTCTAATGGTGGGTTTTAATCCCTACAGCACTTGTCTCTGGAAAGACAGATTATATACTCAGAGATCACATTACTACCTTAAAAAATCACCTCCTCTTCAATTAAGAAGACGATTAAGTGGATATAAATTTATGAGTTTCTACTTGCATGTGTCCAAAAGTTCTAGAGAATAGGAATTCATTTAACTCCAGGTAAATGTGACACCATCATATGCACATTTTAAAGTTTAATTTCTAGAATTAAAAGTAGGCTTTCCAAAGCTTTTTTTTTTTTTTTTTTTAGTTTTGTGCTTCTATTACAGGTTAAGAACATAATTGAAAAAATTGAATAAGTGGAAGTAATAAATGATGGTGCTCTTCCCTAGATATTATCCCATGTCTCTCAATTTCCTTCTCACATCTTCTCTGTCTGCTTTGATTGTTTTTCGGAAGTATATTAACCTCTGCAAATCACAATTTGTCTGAACTTCAAAAACTATTGCCTTAAACTGTTATATAAAGTAACAAAATTAAAGGCAATTTGTCATCCTCCGAAAAAGCATTCTTCATTACCTCCTAATGAATTTCGGAATGAACATTTCTTTCTGCTTCTACTGGCTTTTAATCTCTGTCACAACTTTTTATATTCCCTTTTAGTTTTGTGCAGATCATTCAGAGGACATCCATCTCGTCTGAATCTCTTACACAGAAACAAACAAACACATTACCCTTCTACCTTGAAGTCATATGGGAAATTTAAAGAAAGCATTCCAAATTATTTCCATTTTAATACGACAATTAGGGTTACTTTGGATCATTACAGCAATGCAAAAAAATAGTTAAAATACATCTAGATCAACAAAATCCCTGATTATGTTTGGGTAATAGTAATTCCCCCAATCACCTTGGTTCTTGTTCTAGCTCTCTGGATGTTCCTTTGACACTCTCCCTCCACACCCAGCTGGCCATACACATCCTGCTTTTCCTGTCCTGCATCCCCTCTCCAACCTGGCCAATAATGCTGATGTGCCCTGTAGTACCAAATGGGACAGTTATTAAACTATTAAATATTGCCTCTCAGCTTCAAGCCCACCCTACTATCCCCAGCTGGGGTCATGACTTTGCAAGGCACATTTCGCTCTGCCAGTAGGGGGCACTAGGGAAGATTGGAAGGCTGATGTGAGGGGAAGGGACTTGCTTCTTTCCCTTGGATTCCTCTGCCTGTTTGCGTCCTGTTGCTGTTTACTTCCTGTTTTCTTGTTCTTCCCATGGTCTCCCAGCAATACACCTTCTTCACTTAGCAGTGGTGGTTCCTCACAGAAGCAACAGTTGGCAGTTATTCTAACACTTTTGGTGTGGTTGGTAGAATTGTAAGTTGGTCTCTAAATTCCCAGCCCCTGATGTACCACACTTTCTCCCAATTATTCAAGCAAACATTAATCTAGGTACTGCTGTGAAGGGATTTCGTAAAAGTAATTAAGATCCCAAATCAGTTGCCCTTAAAATAGAGAGACTATTGTTGTTGGACCTGGTTTAATCAGGTGAATCTTTAAAAATATGACATGGCTCTCCCTGGCATGAAAGATTAGACGCTTAAGAAGGATTTAATGCAATGGTGATTCTCTATTGATGGTCTTAAAGATAAAGGGGTCACATGGTAAAGAATAAAGGCAGTCCCTAGGATCTGAGAATGCCTCCCTGTTGACGGCCTGCAAGGCAACAGGCACCTCCATCCTAGGACTGCAAGAAACTGAATTCTGACAGCAACCAATGAACTTGAAAGGCAACCCTCAGACTCAGATGAGATAACAGCTCTGGCCAACACCTTGTAGCCTTCTGAGCAGATACTTTAATCTACAGAACTGTAAGTTAATATATAGGTGCTGGTTTAAGCTGCTCATTTTGTGGTAATTTGTTACACAGCAATAGAAATAAATACAATAACCCTATATATGCCCCTTTGGGATTCTAGCACCAACTCGTTGTTGCCCTCTCCTCAGAGGCCTAGAACTCTTCTTTGAGTTCAAGACACCAGCAGTAATCAAGCAGTGCACCCTTGTGCAGAAAAGGGTTGACTCAGTTCTCTGGGCTCTTGGCAGCCCCTTCAGGAATGGTGGCTCTGCCCTTTAAGTCATTCTTCTGTTTTCTTGAAGGATATCACGTTTGCAGCCCAGGAGGATTATCAGTCTGTTTTCCCTGTAGAATTCCAGAAATTTGATAGACTTTCTTCATTTCATCTCATCTCTGTCTCCTTCATTCCGAGCTGAAAGTGTTTTTGGTGATACAGCATTCTCAAAAACCATGGCTCTCCCATGTGTGTCAGGGGATCCACACCATGAGACAACAGGTTCTTCCACAGATCTTTCCTGGATAACTCCATCTCTGTGCCTGACTTCAGCTCAGTTGTATGATTGCACCCCTGAGCTCCACCCTTAATCTCCTTAGCAGAAGTATGTCCAGCCATACCCTTGGTCCTGTCTCCAGAGCACACTTTAGCATCTTTTGCAATCTGGACAGGCTGAGAATTTTCCAAATCATCAAGTGCTGGTTTCTTTTTGCTTAAAAGTTCCTTTCTCAATTTATCTTTTTCCTCTTGCATTTTACTTTAAGCAACAAGGAGAAATCAGGCTGTGTCTTCAACACTTTGCTTGGGAATTTACTCAGCTATATACTCAAGTTCATTGCTTATCAGTTCTGCTTTCCACACAAGAGCAGAACACAATTCAGCTACATTTTCTGCCACTTTGTTATAAGGATCACCTTTCCTCCAGTTTCCAGTACCATGTTCCTCATTTCCTTCTGAGATCTCACAAGAAACAGCTTTATATGCTCCTCACTTCTTCCTGAGCTCTCAGAGAAACACCTTTAATATATATATTTCCACCAACTTTCTCTTTAAAGCAACGCAGGCTTTTTAAATCATGTACCTCAAAATTCTTCCAGTCTTTACCCATTACGATATCCCAAAGCCACCTTCCACATTTTTAGGTATTTGCTACAGCAGCACCTCACTTCTTGGTGCCAAAATCTGTAAGAACTTCCTCAGGCTGTTAAAAAAAAAAAATTACCAAAAATTGGGTGGCTTGAAACAACAGAAATTGATTCTCTCACAGTTCTGGAGGCCAGAAGTTTGAAATCAAGATGTTGGCAGGACCATGGTCCTTCCAAAGGCACCAGAGAAGAATCCTTCTTCAACTCTTCCACCTTCTGGTAGTTCCTGGCATTCCTTGGCTTGTGGTTTCATAACTCCCAAGCTCTGTCTCTGCCTTCACGTGGCCTTCTTCCCTGTGTCCCTGTTCCCTCTCCTTTTCTTATAATGACACCAGTCATTGGTTTTAGGGCCTATCCTAAATCCAATATGGTATTATCTTGGAAGTCTTAATTATATCTGCAAGGACCTTATTTCCAAATAAGGTCACATTCACAAGTACCAAGGGTTAGGCCTTGGACATTAACTTTTTAGGGGGCATTATTAAACCTACTAAAGACTCCCAATAACCAATAATCCAATAACCCCAAGGTAAGGTGAGCTTCTCTGGTTGTCAACACCTCACAGATGTTGTTGAATATCACAGCGGAGAGAATTAGTGCATCTGTGTGATTCTATACAGAGAGAACACATGGAAATTTATACTTGGTTTTTCAGGGATTTCTCCTCATGCACCTTTTCCCTTTATCGATTTTAATCTGTATTACTTTGCTTTAATGAACCACAACTCTTAAGTATAACAGCTCTTGAGTCCTGAAAGTCCTTCTAGTGAATCATGAAGGGTGAGGGTAGTCTTGGGGACACCAAACACACCCCTGCTCAGAGGTCTGAGAAGCAGTTCCTCAGGACCCCTTCTCTAAGCTTCTAAATTGTAATAATTCCCACTTATTCTTCTATCCTCCTAGTCCTAGGGCTGGTAGGTACTTTGTGCTTTTGCTACCTCCATATTACCACATTGTTCCACTTTGATATTTTCAGTTCTTCAATACTAATTTAAGAATCTTTATATTAATTTCTCTCTGTTAAAAAATAATAATAAACAAACAAAACAACTGGTGTGATTTCTGTTTCCTGAGTAGAACTTGACAGATACATCAACCTTAATTTTATGTTTCTATCTGCTTTTCCTTAGGCAATGTTATTCTGTGTGATGTGGACACTCTAGCACAGGCCATTCTGCTAGTCTCCATATCAACTTCCAACTACACTGGGCATCTCCACTTGGTTTTTCCATGAGAACCTGCATTCATTTTATTGTCTCAATCACAAATCAAAGGCTCCTCTTTCATCCTTTCTCTAATGCGTCAGATTACTTTTTGCATTATTTTGACCTCCTAGTTTCTCTTTCGCCTATATTTTCTTCATTTCTTCTGGCATTTAAGACAGTTCAGTATGAAAAGACAGTAAGAGCTGAAATGAGGCAGACATGGGTTCTAATCCTGACTATCTTATTTTATGTCAATATGAGATAGTAATTTTATCTTTCCACAGTAATTTTGAGGAATAAAAAGTAAATGGGTTTGAAATGCTGAGATCAGTCAACTCTATCACATAACAGATACTCAAATAATTTCATTCTTCCCACCCATGCCACTTGTCTTAGTTTGCTCAGGCTGCTATAACAAATACCATAGACTAGGTGGCTTAAACAACAGAAATTTACTTCTCAGAGTTCTGGAGGCTGGGAAGTCCAAGAGCAAGTTCCTAGTGAGAACTCTCTTCCTGGCTTGCAGACAGTTACCTTCTTGCTGTATCTTCACATGGCAGAGAGAGAGAGAGAGAACCCCTCTCTCATGTCTCTTCTTATAGGGGTTAATTCCATTCATGAAGGCTCTATCCTTATGACTTAATTACCTCCCAAAGACCCCACCCCCAAATATCATCATATTGGACATTAGGGCTCCAACATATGAATTTGGGGAGAATACATTCAGTCCATAGCACCACTGTTCTCTTTTACCTAGATTACCACAATTATCTCCTAGCTGTTCTCATTTTTCTCCTATTGATTATCCATACAACTGTCAAAGACACTTTTTCAAGAGACTAGTTTATTATCTTTTTCTTTGGTTTAAATTCCTTCGATTGCTTCCTATAGCCTGCTGAATAAAATCCAAATATATTAGCATAACAACCAAATTTTCTTGACCTGGACCCAGTCCCATCCAGCCTTACTATCTTCTACTCTATCTAAGTTATATCACAGTTTTGCTGACGCTGTTTGCTCCACTCTCAAACGCTCTCCGTATGCTGCCTGTTCCAGCTACCTCCCACCCTCACCTCCTACCCCTTGCTTAGAAAATCCTACTTATCATTTAAGACTCAGCTCAAGCTGTTTTGACAATGGAGTTTTGGGTGGTTTCATCCCTGAATCCAAACACCCACTCATCCTCCTCCTTGACGTTCCCTATTAGAAACTGAGAGAACAAGGAATTATAGCCAAATGGGGAAATATGATTATTTTGATTTCTGGGAAATTACCCTCTATTGTTCCACTATCCATTCATCTCTAGTGACTTGTGACTAGCACATAGTTTAAGTCTAGAATAAAAGGGTCTTCTGACTCCATTTCTGGACTCTAGAATATCTGAAGTATCAGAGTAGCTGTCTGGATGCGGGGGTCATGTTCCCATGCTGACCTCACAGGAGCAGGAAGTGAGAGGAAGGAAATGGAAGAAAGAGCAGGCTATGAGTATGGTCTTATGCCTTTTACAACTCAGGAACTGCCCCACTAGAAAGCAGGTTCCAGTGAATATTCTGGGATTTGATTAATAAGGTTAATAGCTCTTTCCTTAAAAAGTTGCCAAGACATGGGTAAAGAAAGACAGAAGCTTGGGCATGATGTTTTTTCTTGCCTATGGATAGAGGAGAAAATACAAAGGTCCAAAAAATCCCCTCCCACAAAAACAGTCAATTATTACTTCTTCTGAAAAAAATTTTTGTTTCCCCAGTGCTTCAAGAGTACTTTGCTCCAGTGTTCATACTTGTCCCTACTTGTCACAGTTTGTTTCTAGCTGTGATCTTGCACCTGTCTGCTGTAATTTTTTTGTGGCTCTATTTCACTACTAGATTGAGAGCTCATTTTTTTTCTTTTTTAATAAGAATGAATAGTTTTCCATTTTTCTAATTTTTATGATTCCAATTCTCTTGAAGTAAATGCTCAAGAAATATTTGTTGAATGCATAAACTGATTGTGATGCTTCAGGCAGGACTGTTTGAAATTACTCTCCCTTTTGTGTGTGTGTGTGTGTGTGTGTGTGTGTGTTTCCTTTTTCTTGGCAAGAGTAAAACAAACATTAAAAACTATTGTTTCAAATGCTGGAGAGGGTGTGAAGAAAAGGGAATTGTCCTACACTGTTGGAGTAAATGTAAATTGGTAACACCACTATGGAGAACAGTATGAAGGTTCCTTAAAAATCTAAAAATAGAACTACCATATGATCCAGCAGTTCCACTCCTGGGCATGTATCTGGAGAAAACCATAATTTGAAAAGACACATGCACCTCAATGTTCATTATAGCACCGTTTACAATAATGAAGACATGGAAGCTACCTAAATATTCATCAACAGAGGAATGGATAAAGAAGATGTGGTACATATATACAATGAAATATTACTCATCCATTAAAAAGAATGAAATAATGTCATTTGCAGCAACAAGGATGGACCTAGAGATTATCACACTAACTGAAGTAAGTCAGAGAGAGAAAGACAAATACCATATGGTATCTCTCCTTTGTACAATCTAATTTAGAAAATGATAAAAATGAACTTATTTACAAACAGAAACAGACTTACAGATCTCAAAAACAAACTTATGGTTACCCAAGGGGAAGCGGGGTTAGAAGGGATAAATCAGGAGCTTGGGATATAAGATAGATGGCCAACAAGGACCTACTGTATAGCACAGGGAACTCTACTCAGTGTTCTATGATGACCTATATAAGAAAATTATCGAAGAAAGAATGAATATATGTATATGTATAACTGAATCTGTTTGCTGTACACCTGAAACTAGCATAACATTGTAAATCAACTATACTCCAAAAAAATTAAAATTAAAAAAAAAAAAAACAAAAAAAACCTATTGTTTCCAGGTCATTTGGGGGCTAAATTTAAATGTTTCTCATGTTCTTATTATATGTGTTATAGGACCTCATAATATTCACTCTGAAATTATCCAGAAACTAGGCTATACTAAACTACCAAGAAGAAGGCCTAATACTTCGGAAGGTAGATACTTCATTTTTTATAATCTAGGTATCTTGCAGTCAAAGTTTTTTATAGGTAATTTTTAAAACTTTAAAGGATCAAGATTTCTGCATCCAGAAGTCTGTTCTTTCACATTCTAAGAGAAGGTTCTCAATAATTTGGAGAGGGGTATATTTTATCACAACTGCTAAATCTAGGAAGATGTTGCCACTTCTTTTATAAGAATTATGGTTGAAGGGTTAGAGAATTATGGTTGAAGGGACTTACTACAAGGTTTGAGGCAGTCCACTTTTCTGAGCTGAGGGATATAGCAATGCTGATTGATTTCTCGAATAGGCAAGTATTCAATCTTTCAAGGCAAGCATGCCTGAGGAGGAGCAGGGCTCAACAGGAAGCCTTGTAGCTGAGGAAATATTTATATATAGCTGGGAAGAGTGAAAGGGAATTTAGATGAGAGTTAGTCTGAATGACTAAGCGTACATTTGGGAAGATATTTGAGAGGTGGGGTGGAGTGTGATGTGGGTAGTTCTGTTTAGAAAAGGGTAAACTTGCTGAGCGCTGTGTCAAGGAGGTATGCTATTGAAGGATTCTATGGAAAGGATCTACTGCCTATGCCTGTTTCTTTGTTCTTTTCCATTCTCCACTTATTTAAATCCTGATAATTTTCTAAGGCCCACTCTAATTACCTCTACTTCCCTAAAACTTTCCTATGACCTATCTAGGTGACAGTTCTCAAAGTACATTGTTCAAGCCTTAAATGATTCACGTCACTTTTTGTGCATTCTAGTTATTTATGTCCAGGTCTCTCTATGAGACACGAACCCAACCAAAACAACTAGGGAGGATCATTCAGTACAAGAGTTTTGTTTTTTTGTTCCTGATGCTTACATCATAATTTGTATTTTATGAGGTCTTAATTTTTGCCTTCTATACATCCCGCATATGTATTTTCTGAAAGCCTTCTCAAATTCTTTGTGGAATGAATATGGAGAAGAGGTGCTGGTGGGGGTGAAATAGCTGGCTTTACTATATGAACTTATGATAATTACAAAACAATAATAAAAATAGCAAACATTTTAAAAAACAGGTTGTGCCAGACACTGTTTTAAGTGCTTTACTTAATTCTTATAAAAGTCCTGTGCGTTACGGATGATTATCCTATTTGACACTAGAGAAAACTGAAACTTGGAGAGTTGGGTAGTTTCCAAGTCACACAACTAGACGATGGCTGACCCAGCATTTAAATCTAGGTAATTTAACCTCAAAGGACACCCCCTTAACACTCTACTTTGTGTTAGCTTCATACTGCTGCTGTATCAAATTGTCACAAATTTCATGGCTTAAAAAAACACAAATTTATTACCTTATAGTTTGGAGATCAGGAGTCCAACATGGGTCGTATTGGGCTACTATTCAGCCATAAAAAAGAATGAAATTTTGCCATTTGCAACAACATGGATGGGCCTGGATGGTATTATGTTTAGTGAAATAAATCAGACAGACAAATACTTTGAGATAGCACTCATATGTGGAATCTAAAAAATAAAACAAACTAGTAAATATAACAAAAAAGAAACAGATTCACAGATCCAGAGAACAAACTAGTGGTTACCAGTGGTGAGAGGGAAGGTAGGAGGGGCAAGATAGTGTAGGGGATTAAGAGGTACAAACTACTACGTATAAAATAAATAAGTTATAAGGATATATTGTACAGCACAGGGAGTATAGCCAATATTTTATAAGAAGTATAAATGGAGTACACCTTTAAAAATCGTAAATCGCTGTGCTGTACACCTGAAACTTACATAATACTGTAAATCAACTACACCTCAATTAAAAAAATACAGAGAATTTATTTCCATTGCTTTTGTGAGTACCAGGTAAACATATATTTTTGTGTTTTGCATAGTTCTGTTGTCTCTCCAACAGAATGGCACTTTTTCCTATTCTTGATATTGCCTGACAGAGTACTATACTCACAGAAGGTGCGCTATAATGGTTTATTGAATATTAATTGCTATCAGATCTCCAGACTTCTCTCAAATCTGCATTCCCCATTTCTGCCATTGCAGAACCTAAAATGCCAGGATACAATTTTCTTGAAGGGAAGGACAAAAGAAAGATGGTTAGTCTGGCAAATGAGATGTCTTCAGAACTGGGCCTTGTGAAGACACATGGCAGTATGCTAGAGATAAAGTCTACAATGGCCAAACCAATAAGGGTCAAAAGCAATAATAAACACTGGAGGGCATCTCCTAGGAACAGAGATTCAAGCATAAAGTAGTGGATTCAGAAATTAAAGTTAAGGTTGATTGTCATCAAATGCATGTTACATATACAACTGTTGGATTTGGGGTGCTTACTACCATTGTGCATGGAAATGCTGGCTACATTTAAAGGTCCAAGGCTACAGTTGATAGAGGGCAACTGTGAGATAATGGATATTGTCAGAAATTAAAATTTGAGGGTTGAGTAAATAAGACTCCCTAGCTAGATGGCTTGAGAATATTCCTGGCAATCTTTGCACTTTTCTTGGTAGACCTAGCCAGGGCAAACTGGACTGAATTCATACTGATATTCATTCTCTCCCTCTAAAAATATTTAGCCATCTGGCCAAATTACTTTCTCCCTTTTCTCCAGGACAGTAGCTCTTATTCCTGTGAAATATTAAAAAATTTTATCTCCTATTAACTTTAGTGCAATAGTTTGTGTGACATATTTTGAAGTTTGATATGTCTGAAAATTTCCACCTCTGTCTAATGTATATTGGTAAGCCCTCCAGACAGCCACTAAACCTCCTTTAATTCTCTGAATTGGGCTAGGAGAACTCTCGATGGGTGCTCGGCGGGTAACAAGAACAAGTTCATTGAGCTCTACAGGATAAAAATATGGCCTTCGAACAAGAAATTTCCGTCACTTTCTCCAGCCAAGTAATTCTATAGTACTTGATACACTGTCTTCTACTAGAAATATGTCTGTTTGGTTTAGGATATGCAGAATGAGGAAGGAATAAAAACAGTATCAAGATTTATGGTTTACTTTCTTATGAGCTGTGGTTTCTTTTTATGTTCAGTCAGGATGTGATGGAAGTACTGTCTAGCCATCTCCCTCAATTAGAAAAACTAACAACTGCTCCTGTAATTGGCAACTTTGAAAAAAAAAAAGAAAGTTAAAAAATGAACCATATGATTCATAACCTCTGAGTGTGCAAACTCTTGTTTCCTAATAATCTCTTCCCTCTTTCTTTGGGCACATGGCTGTCCTGTAAGGCTATTTAACAGCCTTCTAAGCAGTTGTGTAGCTGCGTAAATGAATTTTCCTTGGTGAAAAGTGAATGTAAGTGATGTATACAGATTCCACCTCATTTAAAAAAAATATTGGTAATCTTTCCTCTTTTGCACTGGACAGAAGACAGATTCACACTGATCTTCATGGTAGAAAGAACCATGACTGAGGTAAGCCTGGAGACCACTTGTTGGTGATAGCAGAACCGCTGCACCAGCCTGAGTCCCTGAATAACATTATGAAACAGAGTCTGCCTACCCTCTTGAACTGTTACAACATGGAAAAATAAATAGCTATGTATTTGAACTACTGTATTTTGAAGTATTTTTGTTACAGCTGCTAGATTTTATTTTAATAACACACTGAGTGAAAATTAAGTGGGAACCATTCTTCCTAACTGCAAAATCTTGACTTCAATTAGAAATCTTGAAAGAGATGGAAATTAACTGAAGCCTTAAGATGCCAAACATTGAGAATTAGGACCAGGAGACTCTGATCTCTTTCTGAATGTGTAAAGACCAGAATTTCTGGAAATGTCAAGAGGAGCTCTAAGATGTCTCCTCAACAAAACTCAATGTGTGTTTTGTGAAAATGGAAGAATGACAAAGCAGGGTTCTCTTTTATGAGCTGGATTTTCATTTCAGAGAAGGATGGGAAAGACATCTTTAGAATTTAGTCTTTGTAGAATGTTCCAAGGCAGATATAAAGGGAAGAGACCAATTCCATATGTATTTTTGAAATCTGTTTTTGTATAAGGCGTACAACTGCAGTCTAGAGGACCTCACATTTGCTAGGTGTCACTGTTTATGAAGATGAGGTTGGTACAGCGTGTGGATTACTGAAAAGGATGCTAAGAAATACATAAAGACATTGCTTCTTAGGCTTTCATTTCCCATTTATTTGCACACAGTTTGAAAGTGGTAAAAGAGATCTAAGAAACTGTAAGAGAAGAAAAACCAATATGACTTTAAACAAATTCCGTTGATTCTGCTTTGTGGTGTTATTTGCCATTTGTGTTTAATTTTTCCTGATTAGATTGTATATTTCTTGAGGTCAGGATATAAAGTATCACATCCTAAATATTTCTAAGAGTTGCAGTCTCCTCCTCTTCCCATGGAAAACAATATTCTAAATATCAAATTTCTCATAAATCATTGGACACATATACTAGGTAAATGCTTAAAAATATTTTATGCTTTAAATATTAATATAGACATCTTTGGATAGACATCTTTGGGGAGAACTGATTTGTCAAAATGGTCTACATAAAAGCATCAAGGAAAAGTTCTTAGGCTACAGCCCTGTTTCCAGAAATAAGTTCTTGATAGAATTTATTACACAGTTGCATGTTCATTTTGACAGCCTCACTGTATTTTTTAACATGTAGATTTCTTTCTCGGTGTAGGTGCTGTAAAGTATTCTGGGAGCTGCTTTGCTAAAAATAAGCCATCTGTGTCAATAATGAGTGCTCAATGTACAATCTACTATCATTTGCACCTGCAAAGTTCAAGAAGGTAACTTTAGGTGAAATGAAAAACTCTTATGCAATTGAATGGCATATCTTCCAAAAATCTTACTTATTAAGCTAGTTTGGTTCTTCTTAATGAGTTGCTGCCCTCCAACTCATAGATTCTTCACATAATAGGCACAATGACAGGATGCAGAAATGAGATTAGGTAGAATACTGGGATTTAATAATAATTTTATCTTCCTCAATCTACATGTTCTCTACAGGACTCCTACTGGCCATGAGTTACCTACCTGTAATATTTTGGCATTTGTATGGTAATTTTGGAACCCAATATCTTTTCTAATCCCCATTATCCCTTACCACATGCAAATGACCTTTCTGTGCCACTTTCTGCCAACCTTACTAGCCAAGGATTAGATTCGCCATGGTTCTCCCAATCTTGTTAGATTCCCATCTACCCTCAGTGGAATGATTGTATTTTAGCCTTGGGCTATGGATTTCATCTGAGAAAAACAAATGCAGATCATCCTAGAAAATCTAATTGCAAGTCATTTGGGAAGTATAGGTAGGCCAAGAAAATAGTGAACTTGCAGGATGATGCTTAGGAGGGTTGTGTCTCTAGGGCCACAACCTTTCTACCCCACTAAATGTGCTGGTAAAAAAAAACAAATAAATAAAAAGCAGAGACAGGAACAATCAGTGATTAACTTTTTTCAGGTACAACAATTATAAAATGTATTTTTTGGCCATTGTTTTCCATAGTAAAAGACCTGATGGAGATCTTCATGTTGGAATGTACCGTAATATGTCAGTAAGATATTTAAGACATTCCTATTTAGTCTTAACTAGTTTTTGGTAACTGAGCACAAGGAAATGATAAATCAAATTTTAAAAATTGCAGATGATTTAGGATGCCACTGCCATGCACTAATTTTTTTTTAGCCATTAGCTATAAAAAAAAGGTTTAATAGATTGTATAAAACGTTGAGAATGGCTACCCTGGCTTATATCCTTTTAATGTATCATCATAAGGAAAAGAAAGCAGATGTCACAGGAAGAGGTCAAGATACCAAGCATCACAAATGTGTGACTTGACTAAGTTATTGAAAGGAGCCATTATTGACTCTAGAGGAAATCATACAATCATGCCTTTACTTTCTATTATGGTATGGGATGATCATTAATCAGAGTATGTGTTACAGAGGTAGTAAAATATATATTGATTTATGGAATAGTTTTACAATGATGGTGGTATGGACCTTGGAGCCCCTGCAGTGGCTCATGTCTATGAGATGACTGACTTGAGAGGGGTATGACCCAGTCATAAACTGTGATCTGATTCTTCTTTGTTAAGATAAGGAGCCTACTCAGAGAATCAAATCCAAAACCATGTCCTACTCAATTGAGATCTCTTAGAGACTCACAACAGGACAGTTTTATAAATTGAAGATATAACAAATGTGCTGGAAAAATGCACAGAACTGAAAATATGAGGTACCTTCCTGATTTCTCCTTCTTGTCTTTGTGCATCCTTGCTACTCTATGGATCAAAATGAAGTAAATCATGAAAATAATAAGCTACAAGAAATCTTTCCAGTCTCCACTCCCAAAGCCACTTTGACTTCTTACCTTAACAGCATTGGATGGGAGACAACCACCCGGTGGAGAATATTACTTTCCCTAACAGGGAAGCATACTTCAATTGGGTTGGAACCACTGTGTTTTCCTTAGATGGCTCTATAGCTTAGATGGGTTAAGACTGCATCCACTATTTCAGGCACACCACAGCTTGGTTAATATCATGGTCAGCTGAGGCCCTGGTCCCAATGCAAGCTCCCCCTCCCCATGACTTCATGAAGTAGTGCAGACAATGGTGATGATGATCATTCATGATCATGATCACGACAACAAAAGAATCAGAGCTATTATATATTGAACACTGTCCTAGCTCAAATAAATTACCTTCTTTATTTTGTAAAGAAGGAAAATGAACCCTAGAGAAATTATATGTTGCTCATTATCACAGAATTAAATAAATGAGGGAGCTATACAGAATATCTGCTCTTGATTTTCTCTCCTATTTCAATCATGACCTCATTTTAGCCTCGTAAGAATCTTTTTGCCCCACAAGGGCTTTATTTTTGAGTTAGTTTCCTAGGAATGCCACAAAATGGGTGGCTTGAAACAACAAAAATTTTTTTCTCTCACAAATCCGGAGGCTAGAAGTCTGTGATCAAGGAGTCAGCAAGCTTGGTTCCTTCTGGAGACTCGAAGGGAAAATTTGTTCCATGATTCGCTCCTAGCTTCTCCTGGTGATTGCTGGCAATCCTTGGTGTCCCCTGACTTGCAGCTGTGTCACTACAGTTTTTGCCTCCTTTTTCATATGGTGTTCTCCCTGTGTGTCTCTGTGTTCTTGTGTCTTTACATAGCCTTTTTCTAAGGACATTAGCCATTGGATTTAATGCCCATCCTAATCCAGTATGACCTCACTTTAACCTGATTACTGCAAAGATCCTATTTCTGAATTAGGTTACATTCACAGGTACTGGGAGTTAGGGCTTCAACATATCTTTTAGGAAGACAAAATTCAACGAGTGCTTTTATTCCCTGTTGCTCTTTAAACTGTTCACTAGTAATTTTTCCAGAAACTCAGTTGTAGGAATAAAGTCTAGGCAACCTCAGCTATCATCCTGATAACATGAAGTTCCCTTGAAGCAAGCATGTGCATGGGGACCTGGCTACTCTCTTAAAATGGGCAGGAGAGCAAAACACAAACCAATACCAATATCTTGAGTGACTGCTTTACACTGGCTTCACTGCAGCTCAGAGAGATGGTGCTTTCCTCTTAAGTCATGTAGCACAGACAACATAAAAGCTCATGCCAGATGTTTCTTCTGCTGCTTGTTGACAGAACCAAATTATTTATGAGCATATCACCTTTCCTTGGAGGATGGGTGCTGCTCAAACTCTCCATCTACAAATTTGTTCTCATATGATGAATGAGGAACAGAGTAGAATTGCTTGGAATCAGGTGTCCTAATCAGCTCAGAGCAAAGAGGGTTATAAGTGACAGGGTTAGAGGAATCAATTCAGAGAAAGAAAATAGAAATGCTAAGGTTATCAGTTTAAAAAAAAAAAGAAGTACAGAAACATTACTTCTAATTGCTACCCATGCAGTAAAACATGGTCATTGATTAGGGAATCCAAGCAAGCAGTCTCTTTTGGGTCCAGATGGTGAGAGTTAAGGCTATTATGTGTATTGCAATACCATTTGTATTTTTGAGAACACTGATACCAGATTCCAATACCCAAGTGGAACCTGTGTGGATTTCTGCTTGTTCTAATTTCTGCAGTACCTGAAACATATTCACAGCCTCTCCATCTGCATCACATTCCTGAAGCCTGCCATGCATCATTTGACAATCTACAGTGCTCTGCTCTTTCCATGATCCCCGTCTTTCCCACTGCATCATTTAACTCGAATATGTTCAGCCACAGAGGCTCTCCAAATCATTCACTTAGTGACCAAGGGCAGAGTTACCGACTACCCACGAGGGAATGAGTCATTGTATCATGAAGGCCATGGAAAAAAAGAGACATTTTTCAACAGATTCTGTGTGTTGTAGAAGATGAGTTCAAATATAGGACACCACACAAATTTAGTGGTGCATAATAGATAAGTAAATTTTTTACAAGAAATGTCAAGCATCTTCAGAATCTTTAACAATAAGAAAATGAAAAGTTAAATGCTTGTTGTCAAATAGGCACTGTGGGATCACAGTTTAATAAGCAAGGTCCTTTCCTCTGCTAATATTACTCACAGAAAAATAAGAAACTGGACAAGGCTCTCAAGTTATTGGGGCATATTCTGGTTTTTTTCCTAACACCTAATTTTGAGTATGTGCCATAGACACAGTGAGTCTGTCATTTGTTAAATGTCTACATGCTCTAAACTCTTTACATATATAATTTCTAATCTACCCAAACCATTTGTCTATTTGTTAGATGTGAAAACTGAGGCCCAGACACTCAGTAACTTCAGTCTCTAACCAAATCTGCCAGACACTGGAGGCCATGCTTCTTTACTACACGGTACTGCCTCTCATGAAAGTGTTTTAAATGCTGAGGAACTTGCTATAATTTAGACTTCTATGTTTTTGTTAATACTACTTTCTGAATTATAACACACTTATAGCGTTAGACAGATTTTACTGCAATAATGCTATATAACAAACAATCCCTAAATCTCAGTGGCTTACCATAACGAACACTTTTTCTTGCTTTTACGTCTGTGGGTCAACTGAAGTTTGGCTGGTCCTGGTTGAGCTTAACTGGATTCAGTGAGTTCACCTGCAGGTCAGGTTGGACTTATTCCATATATTCCATTGCAGAACAAGTAGCTACACAGAGCATGCTCTTCTCATTGCAATGGCAGGAACACAAGAATCCAAGCCAAATCACACAGCAGTATTTAAAATCTTTGCTCGTTGTCACATTTGCTACTATTCCATTGGCATATGCAAGTCACATGGCCAAGCTCAAGAGCAACAGGCAAGGAGGGAAAACATATTCTGTCTATATTAAAGAGAGGTATGCCTAATTATCTTGGCAAAGGGCATGGATATACATTTCTATAATAGAAATGGAGATAGGAATGGACACAGTAATCCAATCTATCACTAACACCTCTCAGTTATCCATAAAATGTTGTAGGTTTTACAAATATATTTGGTAGAACTACTGGAAATCAGTGTAGGTGGATTTTCATCTACTCAAACCAGAGAAGTTTTGTTTTTATCAATTTTGTATATTGGGCTTCTGTAAATTTATATCAATTTACTTTGAACAAATGGTAAATAAAACAATGCTTAGAAACCACTGGCTTAGGTGATTATAGCTAACAAAAAAGTCATGTATGTAACTTTGGGACAGTCTACATATTTTATAATTAATTTACTATTATCTTCTGCTTTAGGTGGATGAGATTAATGTGTGCTCATAAAAGCAGATGTTATGGCAGAATTGTTAACAATCTGATTTTGGCACTAGCTAGCTGTGTGACTTTGAGCAAGTTAGTTAACTACCTTCTATACATTGTTTTTTTTTTTTTTTTCAACAGTCAAGTTGGAGTAATAAAAATATCTACCACAGGATTATTGTGAATAATAAGAGAACGAAAGCACATAAAATGTTTAGGACAATTCCTAGTACTGGGAAATACACTATTAGTGATGCTTACAAGAGACCCACCATTAAGTAGAATGGTAGGGCAAAGCAGATCTAACCTAGTAAGATACTGAAAGCAGGTATTCAGGTGACAGCCTAATTATCATCAAATTCTATTCATTCAAAAATATTTAGCACAAAATAATATGTATAATATATATGAATGTTAAGGTAGAAATATTAAAATGCATACCTATCACTCAGCATTGGACCAAAAACTTAAATGTTACCAATTCCTTTGTATCAACTTGTGTGCTCCTCCCCATCCCATCTCCCTGCTTTACACACACCTCCCAACTATCATATCTATGTAGTATAGCATAATCGTCAAGAATGCAGACTCTGAATCAGACCAATTACACTGGGCAAGTTATTTAACCCCTTTTCGCCACAGTTTCCAAATTACTACTTTGGGGATAATTATAATATCTATCTCATATAAGAATTATATTTATTAATACATTTGTAGCATGCAGAAAGAGGCCTTGCATATAGTAAGCACTGTGCCAATCTTAATTTTTTATCATTATTATCGTCATTGTGATTAGTAACACACACATTACTAAATAATATTGTTTGGATTTGCTTGGTTTTGAGCTTTACAAAAATGGAATCATTATGTCTAGTCCTCTCTTGCGGCTGAATTTTTAACCTAAGATTATACTTCTAAGTGTCATCGACATATTGTATAATTTTCCATTAAGTGAATACGCTATGATTCATTTTCTTGTTGTTTTCATTTCACATTTCTATTATGAATGATGCTGTTATGATTTTTCGTAAAAAAATCTATTGGTATACAAACTCAAGAATTTTCTCAGACTGATACCTTGAATAAAATTGCCAATTGTTGGGATTTTATGATCAACCATCTAAGATAGGACCAAATTGTTTCCAATGTGCTTCTATAAATTTATATTTCAACATGCTGATCCTTGACCTCGGCAGACTTCTTAATTTGTGGCCAAAGTAAATTCACTGGAATTTAATTTGCATTTCTGGATCATAAGACTGATCCTAATTTTATATGTGTATTGTCTCTTCATGTTTTCTCTTTTGTGATATGTCTACTCTTTTTTTTTTTTTGCCATTTTCCCTGGATTATATTATTTTTCTTATTGAGTTGTGTTATTTATTCTTTAGGTATCATTTCATTATTGGTTATGTATGTTACAGATACTATCTACAACACAGAGTTGATTTGCACTTTCCTCATGGTGCCTTTTTATAAATAGAATTTCTTAATTTTAAGATAGTTAAATTTATTAATTTTATCTCCTATGTTCAGTATTTTAAATCATTTCCTAACCCCAAATCAGAAATTGTTCTCATACAATTTCTACCAAAATTTTAAAGTTTTACCTCTTACATTTAAGGGCATAGCCATCTGGCATATATTTTTGTGTATGGTGTGTGGTAAAGGTCCAAATTAATTTTATCCAAATTGATAAAAGCATCGCTTATTAAATTGTTCCTTCTTTTCCTCATAGTCTGCAAGGCTATTTCTGTCATACACTGAGTTTGCATATATGTGTGGCTCTATTTTGGGGCTCTCTCTTTCCCTCTCCGAGTGTGTGTGCGTGCACATGCCGTGTGTTCCACAGGTCACTTTCCTGCAGAATTACACCACCACCTTAATTAAAACAGCATTATAATAAGACTTGATAAATGGTACAGCAAGCAGCCCCTTTTTATTCTTCTTGAGTAATGTCTTGGCTACTCTCAGGCTTTTGGTATTCTATATAAATTTTAAAATTACCTTGGTATTCTGAGGTTTAACTATGATGGATCTAGGTGTGAATTTCTTTTTATTTATTCTATTTGGTATTAATTTCATCTCTTGCATTTGTAGAGTGGTACTTCTCATCAGATCTGAAAACAATTTACAGATATTATCTCTTCAAATATAACTTATTCTTCATACTAGCTATCCTTTTTCCTGAGACTCTGGTAAAGTATACATTATACTACCTCATTCTGTTTTCTCCATTGTTCAGGCCATTTAGAAAATATCTTTCATTTTCTTTTCTCTTCATGCAGGAGTCTGTGTGTTTTCTTTTTATCTTCCAATGTACTAATTCTCTGTTTTAGGTACTCTTAGTTGTACCTAATCTGCTTTTTAACTCTTTCACTGATTCTCTGATTTTAACAATTTTCCATGAAAAATTTATTTTTTAAAATACGGCTTGTTATTTTTTAGTGAGTTATTTTAAAAATAAAATCTCATTTTAAAATTTTTGTAATATTTAATTCACAGTTTATAAACCTTTTTTTTTTTAAATTAATTTATTTATGGCTGTGTTGGGTCTTCGTTTCTGTGCAAGGGCTTTCTCTAGTTGTGGCAAGTGGGGGCCACTCTTCATCGCAGTGCGCGGACCTCTCATTATCGCGGCCTCTCTTGTTGCGGACCACA
The DNA here is from genome assembly GCF_028023285.1 of Balaenoptera ricei. Lineage (NCBI taxonomy): Eukaryota > Metazoa > Chordata > Mammalia > Artiodactyla > Balaenopteridae > Balaenoptera > Balaenoptera ricei. The sequence continues at coordinate 76,580,168 of NC_082648.1, forward strand.
GGCTCCAGACGCGCAGGCTCAGTAATTGTGGCTCACGGGCCCAGTTGCTCCGCGGCATGTGGGATCTTCCCAGACCAGGGCTCGAACCCACATCCCCTGCATTGGCAGGCAGACTCTCAACCACTGCGCCACCCGGGGAAGCCCTATAAACCATTTTTGATAATTTCAATATCTAAGTGCTATGGGGGCATAACTCTGTTGTTTCTTATTTTTACAGACTCTCATTCATTTTATTTCCTTAAGCATTTATTTGCATTTGTTATAATAAACCGAAATTTCACTGACTTTATTATGTATGAGTGCTGGAAGCCTAAATTGAGAAGGTTATCACACAGAGATGATTTTGAAACATAAATTGGTACAAGCTCTTTGGAACCAATATGCTGCTGCTTATGTAGTTAAACATCTGAAAGACTCACTTACCTCCTTCCTTATTTCCTTACAAGAAGCCATATAGTGTATGGACAGTTGGTGATCCTTTTATGCCCTTTTGAGTTATTGGCTAAATGAAGGAATCTCAAGTTCCACCCTTGTCCATTTCATTGTCCTTAGAATCCTAATCAGTATCAGTCTTATGGTGGACAGACTTTCGGATGGCCACCATGATTCCCACCTCCTGGTGTACATGCCCTCTCCTTGAGTATGGGCAGGACCTGTAACTTGCTTCCCACCACTATGGCAAAGGTAATTAGATACCATTCTGATCATTATGTTACATTATATAAGACTCCATTATCTTAGCTGACTTGCTCTAAAATCTTGTTCTCTTTGCTGACTTTGAAGAAAGAAGCTGTCATGAGTCTCAAACTGCAAGAAAATGAATTCTTCCAACAACATTAGTGAACTTGGAAACAAACCCTCTCCAATAGGTTTTCAGATGAGAACCCGGACCTTGTTGATAGCTTGATTCAGCCTTGCAGAGGACTCAGCTAATCTAAGACTTCTAGTCCACAGAAACTGTGAGATAGTAAATGTATTTTGCTCTAAGTCACTAAGTTTATGGTAGTTTGTTACGCAGCATAAAAAAGAAACATAGCCTGATAGTACCATTTTCCTTCAGAGAGAGACCACCTTTTAATGTTTTACTTTTCACTGCTCCCTGCCCTTGTTTCAGCGGTCTTTTTTTTTTTTTTTTTTTTCTCCCTCTCAAAGGGGTAGGGGCTAGTAGTGTTTAAGATGGGGAATTTGAGAACTGTTTAGAAATTTTCTTTTATTTACTGTATACCTCAAAGTGCACTGAAGTTTTGTTTTATCAAGGACTTGGTTGTTAAATAGAAGGATGGTCTTCCAGTATTTGGTCTGCCTTACTTTTTAAAGCAAAAGTCCTCAAATTCAATTCTTATCACTGAAGTGAGGAAAAAAAGAGGTGTTTTATGACTGATACATAGAGTCTAAAGTGCATATCATTTTTTGTTGGAAGAAAAGACTTCATTTGGAAGGATGCAGTTTTCAGATGAGATAAAGGTGTGTGGTGAGTTATACTGATCTTATGTTTTTAATATATTGACTTTATATTGATTCACTATCCAATGAGAGAAATGGAAATAAAAAAAGGAGAAGGACGTGAATTAAATGTTTAGCATTGTAGAAATAACATCTAATCAAATACTACCTGGAAAGAACTAAAAAGATGTGTCCAGAGTGACTGCCAAAAGAACTCAGACACTCTTCCCAGATTCTTTGCATTTCCCTTTTTTTGGGCCAATGAACAGAGAGGAAAAACAAACAAAAACAAAAAAATCTAATCCATTTTCTTTTCCTCCTCTGCCTATCAGAAGCTAATGCCCACCTACTCCAGTAAGGCAAGGCTGTCACAACCAAGTCAAATGAATGATTCTTTTGTAAGTTTGTCTATAGGGATTTATTAAGCAACCAGTAATCACCTACCATCAGTCCTTTAAAATCCAACCATGGATCTTAATTTATCAAAATTCTTCTACTTTCTAGTTGATATTCTCTATGAAAGTAATACTAATATGATTGCTACTAAAATCATCATCACCTTTTTCTCTTCAGTTATGTGAATAACATTCAGTGGTTTCTGTCTATGTGCCAGAAACTGTGTTAATTGATTTACATAAGTTGTCCCCAGTTAGTCTCAAAATAGGCCTCATCAAAATTACTTATGATATTATTCTGAAGAAAATTATTAAAATACTCATAGTAACATATGTTTTGCAAGTCAAACAGTACAGAAAGATATAGTGATAAATAGCAGGCCCCTTCATCACTCCTCCTTATCTTCAACATTCCCCTCTGCAGAGGCAAACTCTTTATTTTTAACAGTTTTATGTAATATTTAACTCTATATTTTAAAATTACTCACTTAACAGTCTGTTTATTGCCTCTAAAAATTTTACACATTATAGTCTGAATTCCTTCTTTGATGAAGGTTGCTTTCCCCTTAAAATCAGGAATAAGGCAAGGATGTCCCTTCCCAGCACTTCTATTCGGCACTGTACTAGAATGCAATAACACAGGAAAGGAAATAAAGGGTATATAGATTGGGAAGTAAAATTAAATTGTATTTGTTTGATGATGACATGATTACATACTTAGAAATCTCAGAGTTGACCAAAAAAATTCCGGAATTAATAAGCTATTATAGCAAGTTTGTAGAATACAAGGTTAATATACAAAAGTCAATTGCTTTCCTATATACTAGTAACAAAAAATTGAAATCTGAAATTTAAAACACAATACCATTCACATTAGCATTATAAAATGAAATGTTTAGGCATAAATCTAACAAAAATTGTACAGAAACTATATTTGAGGAAAACTATAAAACTCTGATGAAAGAAATCAAAGATCAAAATAAATGGAGAGATGTTCCACCTTCATGAAAAAGAGTACTCAATATTGTTAAGATACCTGTTCTCAACTTGATGTACAGATTCAATGCAATCTCAATCAAAATGCCAACATGTTATTTTGAATAGATGAACAAACTGATTATAAAATTTATTTAAAAAGATAAAAGATCCAGAATAGCCAACACAAGACTAAAGAAGAACAAAATTGGAGGAATGACATCACCGAATTCAAAGACTTACTTTAAAGCTACAGTAATCAAGACAGCATGGCATTGGAGAAGGAATGAACAAATAGATCAACAGAAAAGAGAGACCAGAAATAGACCCACACAAATAGAGTCAACTGATCTTTGACAAAGGAACAAAGCAATTAAATGAAGAAAAAATATTTTTTTTTTCAACAAATGGTGCTGGAACAACTGGATATCATCGTGGAAAAAAAAAGAATCTAGACAGATTTTACATCTTTAACAAAAATTAAATCAAAGTGAATCAGTGACCTAAATGGAAACACAAACTATAAAACTTCTAGAATACAACAGGAGAAAATCTAAGTGAACTTGAGTTTTTAGATACAACACTGTAAGCATAATCCCTGAGGGAAAAAAAATGGATGTTAGACTTTATTAAAATTAAAACTTCTGCTCTATTAAAACACCATTAAGAAAATTAAAATATGAGCAACAGACGGAGAAAAAATATTTGCAAAACACATAAAGGACTTGTCTCTAAAATAAACAAAGAACTCTTAAAACTCAACAATAAGAAAACAATCCAATTTAGGAATGGGGAAAGGATGTGAGGAGACACGTCACCAAAGAAGATGTACAGATAGCAACTAAGCATACGAAAAGATGCTCAACATCATGTCATAAGGAAACTGAAAATTAAAACATCAATTAGATATGACTACTCATATATTAGAATGGTTAAAATCCAAAATATGACAATAGCCAATGCTGATAGGGATGAAGAATACCTGGAGGTTTCATTCATTGCTGGTTGGAATGCAAATGGTCCAGCCACTTTGGAAGATAGTTTGGCAGTTTCTTACAAAGCTAAACATAATCCTACCATATTATACAGCAGTCATTCTGCTAGGTATTAATCTAAATGAGTTGAAAGTGTTTTGTCCATATAAGAATCTGTACCTAAATGTTTCTAGCAGCTTTACTCATAATTACCCAAACGAGAAGCAACCAAAATGTCATTTCATAGGTAAATGCATAAACAAACTATGGTACATACCTACAATGAAATATTAATTGGCAATAAAAAGAAATGAGCTATTAAGCAACAAAAAAGAATGGAGGAAACTTAAATGCATATTGCTAAGTGAAAGAAGCCAGTCTGAACAGGTTAACTATTGTATTATTCCAACTATTTGACATTCTGAAAAAAGACAAAAATATAAAGATGGTATAAAGAGAAATGATTGCTGGAGGTTTGGGTAATAGGGAAAGAGATGAATAAATGAAATACAGGGGAATTTGGGGGTAGGGAAACTATTCTTATGATATTGCAATGGCAGATACATGACATTATGCATTTTATCCTCTTCCTTCACGCACAGGACTATATAACCAAAGTGTAAACTTTAATGTAAACTATGGACTTCAGGTAGTAATGATTATCAATGTTGGTTCATTAACTATAACACATATATTATACTAATGCAAGATATGAATAATAGAGGAAACTGTATGTGTGTGGGAGGGGTTCTTGAGAATTCTGTACTATAAGCTCAATTTTTCTGTCAATGTAAAACTGTCCTAAAAATAATTAAAAGAGCTTACATGCTATATTCTGACTCCCTACCATGAATAAGGTTGTTTTAGTTTTCTAATACTACCTTTCCTCCTCTCTCCATATATTTCTTCTTGATTTTTGTTGAATCACCACTCAATGAAGAGATGATTATAATGATGTAAATACCATTAACAACTGAGCAGTGCAGAATGTTATGATTACACTTTGCTTCTTGTACATCTATTCTTTATTTTCCTGTAGTTTTAACTGCTTTCCAACAAGAACTCAAAAACACCTCTTATTATAACCAAACACCTCAGTTAATCAGTTCACTTGAATTCACATTTTTCCTAAATCCATATTTCTTGGGGCCCTCTGTCCTCTTGCTCCAATATGGGTTGATTTCTTTCCAGGTATTTTGCTCAGTTGTTTTTTCCTTGAACGTCCCTTTATTATCCTCAAAGTACTCTTACCTCATTCTTTTCTTGGCTCCCTTGTTTCCTCAATCTCAAATCTTTCTCTTTGTGGTTTTGCACTGTGTTAACTTAGACAAACTAGAATTACATTTCCCAGGATGCCCCACCTGATATGGTTCTCTATTAGCACTGGCTGCATGAGTCATTTTGCTCCAGGTTTGGAAGATGGAAGGGAAGCAGGAGCCATATTTCTTACACTTGGAAGGTTGGTGCAAGACACTAGCTGCTCTGAGTAGGAGAAGGAATCTGATAATTTATGCCCTAAATTTGTTTTCAGCCTCTCTACAGTTTTGCGATACAAATCAACTTTCTTCTCCGTGGGTTCTTTTATTTAAGTTCCAAAAGGGCAGAGTTTTTGCCTTTTTAATTCACTCCTCTATTGCTTCTCTCTAAACAGGGCCTGGTACATAGTAGGTGCTGAATAAATATTTAGTAAATGATAAATGCAAGTACTTAGTTTCAGCTTTCATCACTCTGCTAAGTCAGTTACTATTTCCATCATCTAAATTTTTATTACCAACTTTCTTCTATTTTCTCCTCTCCTATTCTTTTTGATTATGAGGGCAGTAGCCTGCTCTGTAAAAATATTTTATTTATTGATATATTTATTTGTACTCATATTAGTGGAGTTTTAGGACAGAGTGGAATAAGTATGCATTTTCATTTCCCCATGCTTACCACAATATCAAGCATTATTTTTCAACTATTTTAATATTTTAAAAAACATTTTTGTTTTCACTCTTTATTGAATTCTCCCAGTAAAACTGTAAAGCCTAGAGATGGGAACATTTGTATTTTGTTATGAGAATTTTGTGGCTTCTCCAACTTCTGCTCTCATCCATTATGCTATTATGTTTAGTATTATTTTTTAAATTCAGTAGTAGCAGTTATCTGACCAGATATAATTTTTCCATGAGGTAAGTACACTACACTTCAGGAACTCTTGGGCTTTCTCTTTTCCCTGAACTTTAAATAAATTATGACACATTTATTTTACAGCAGAATTAGGTGCCAGGAAAGACAAAAAAATCTATCTTCCATTTCTCGGATAAAGGCTGATCATCCCAGCAGTCTTTGTGTAATGACTCACTCATTATTGATCAAGGGTCTAGAAAGTCTGGGGAATTTTGCATTTTGAGAATTTGGGAGTAATTTATGATAACAAGCAATAATAAGAAGAGAGTTATTCTGTATGTTTGTTGCTAAATGCAGCTGTCAAACCCATATGCCAAGAGGTATAAATGTAAAGAATTTTGTCATAACACCTAGTGTTTCCTGAAGTAAAATAACTCAGTTGCACAGCACTGTATAGCTTAATGGCCTTTGCCTTATTTTCTCTTGGCTCTTTACAAATGTGAAAGTTATAAAATCTTATGTATTCAAGATTATGCTCTGTGTTTGTTATTAGCACCAAAATAGATGGCTTTCATCTCAAATTCATTTTTCAGTTTAAGCATTTCACCAGAGCTATAAGGCTGCTATCCACCTGTCAAAATAAAATTTTATAGATTGACATCTTTGGATGAACTACCTCTGATGACAGAGGACTGCTGAGTTTCTAGCATCTTCTCCCTCCTCCAAAAACAGTAATGGCATTATTGCTCTAAGGAGAGATAAAAATTGTGTTACTTCAGTTTGAAATCTAAGTATTCTGTTGAATTCAATAAAGTATTAAGCAAAGACATAACCTGGTGTGGTAAAAAGCACCTGCCTGAAGAGTCACACCCAGGAGTGAAAATAAAAATATTTAGCAATTAGATGGCACAAGTCATACAATCAGAAAAGAAATGGCTAAAATACTAATTACCCCCTGCTACACCAGGCATTATCTATTCATTTCTAGCTGCTAAGGAAGTCCCCTGGGTCCTAAGAGAAGGGTCAGGGGCATACAGAGGACTCAAGGCAGTGGCTATTTACCAACCATTACAGAAATATTTCAATATTTTAACCACTAATATTGATGTACTGCTGCCTTCTGGCCCGAGTCATACTAAATTTGAATTTCTCTCACAGCAGTATCTTACAATGTGACCCAAGGACAGGTCCTTAACCTCTCTGAGCTAAATTTCTTCATCTGTTTTAACAGGCTACCTTGCCCAGGCTGTTGTTCCCATGTGTCATTTTGCAACTCCTGTCCAGATTTTCTAGGTGTGTCTTGGGTGGACAAAGACTCCCTAAACCTGTGTTCTCTGGGAAGAAAGACTCTGTGGTAGAAATTATAAACTACAGAATTGGACCACTATGGGAGCAGCAGCTCTGCCATGAGCAGGATGCTGCTGGTGCAGTTAAGACGTCACTTCTACAACTATCAGCTCCAGAGTCTCACTACCATTGCTAAGGTTCCTCTGTCAAATTTTTCAGTAATTGATAATGTTACTGTGATGCCTTGTAATGGATGGATGCCTTACCTTTTGTTCCAAAGAACTCAGTTCTGAATTCAACTCAAATCTTGTACCAGTGCATCTGAATATATAAAGTTATAAAGTTAAATCCCATTTAGAGTGATGGCTACAAGGGAATCAGGATTTTTTTTTTTTTTTCCCCCACACCGTACGGCTTGCAGGATCTCAGTTCCCAGACCAGGGATTGAACCCGGGCCCCGACACTGAAAGCCCAGAATCCTAACCACTAGGCCACCAAGGAACTCCCTGGGAAACAGGAAAATTTTTAGCTTTCTAGTCTCTGCAATACAAGAAGGCAACTGAAAGGCATAAGTGAATTTTTACCCCAGAGGTAAAGCTCATATGTAAATACATCATCTGAAATGCCACTTCTACCTTAAAGATTTCATGGTTGATTATAAGGTATGTGAATTCAGATTTGCACAATAATGTTGCCCAAAGTTTTCATAAACACTTGCAAAGCATTTCTACTATGTTTATGCTGACAATTTACAGATTACAAATTACTTTGACAGATGAAAAATATAAAAAGCACAGTATTAAAAGAAAAGTTGCCCCAAGACATACAGCTAAGATTTACATGCTTGTCCTTGAAGCCAAATGACTTATTGCTCAGATATCAAAATATCTGAATATATTTCACCAAAGCCTTAGTTTATCTACCATTTCAATAATGGGTAATTTAGTATTAACTTTAGTTAGTGAGGAAACTTCTTTTTAAGTAATTTTGTCTGTGATAGCTATGAAATAAATTGGTGGGCCATGTATCCTTGTAAAGTTAATGTGCTATATAGACAGTCTTGAATGAATTATAATTATTATTTTTTGTATTTTTAACCATTGAATTCACCTTCCTGTGTATGAAAGGGCAAAAGCTCCAAAAATAAAACTCAAATTACTTTTTCATTCATTTATCCAGGATTACGTAACTATGTAAAAATTGAGCCTTTTTTACTATAAACATAAATTGCCAAAATTTTCTGCTAAATAAATTTCATTCTTTATTGATATAAGTTATAATCAACGGGAGCCATATGTCAACTGAACTGTGGGGACTTTGCAATATTAATTGCAGTTACTAATGTATTCAATTTATAGATTTGGTTAAATTTCTGATATAAAACTGTCATATTTTAAACATGTTTAAATAGCTAGTATCTAATAATCTTACTGCTTCTAAAGTAGAGCATTAGAAAATCCAGGTTGGTTAGGAAAGGCTATGGAAAAGGGATTAGAAAATACAATCTCTCTGTTATCTAGAAATATTAATCTTATAAATCAAGAAATGATTTAGTGTCATTTGTATACAGTCACATCCTGGAATTGATAACATGCTCTTAAAGGGAATAGTACTGAACTTGAAAATTTCTTGAGAATTGTAAGGCAGATATTAAACAATCACAATTTTCAAATACAAGATATCCCTCAGAGGCAAAATGAACATGGGCAGCACAGGCGTTATGGGGGTGGAGTAGGGGGACTGTGTTATTGAGAAGAGTTGTGAGTTTTTACAGATTCTGTGTGTGTGTTTGCGTGTGTAAAATAATCATAAGAACAAAATCATCGAAAGGAAAAGTAGTTCTTGAAATCTTTCACTTGCTGTCTCTCCCGGTCTCTCTTTGTCATTGTTTTACAGTATGTTTTACTTTTTCTATCATTCCAGGCAAGGTGCAGGTGATTTAAAACAACCTCATGCTTCTCAAATTCTTTTACAACTAGTTTAACATATATCATTTTCAGAGACTTTAAGCAAATGACTTTATTTGCAAGAGTGAGGTAAATTATAAATCAATTTGGAAGTTATATATAATTTATGAAATCATGTAAGAAATATGAAGATTTACAGGCATGAAATTATGGAAATAAAGAGAAAACAATTGTCCTTTAAATTCCCCCATCAAGACACAGACGTAGAGAATGGACTTGAGGACACGGGGAGGGGGAAGGGTAAGCTGGGACGAAGTGAGACAGTAGCATGGACATATATACACTACCAAATGTAAAACAGACAGCTAGTGGGAAGCAGCCACATAGCACAGGGAGATCAGCTCCGTGCTTTGTGACCACCTAGAGGGGTGAGATAGGGAGGGAGGGAGGGAGACGAAAGAGGGAGGAGATATGGGGATATATGTGTATGTATAGCTGATTGACTTTGTTATAAAGCAGAAACTAACATACCATTGTAAAGCAATTATACTCCAAAAAAGATGTTTAAAAAAAAAAATTCCCTCATCATTGGGGGAATTTGAATGATGAGGTTGAGTGAGCTCAGATAGGAGATTAGCTTAGCTCTCCATGAATTAAGCCCACATGTGTGTTTCTAGGCTATAAATTAGTGGAATGAACCCAGAAATAAAATGATAGTTGATTCCCAGGCAATTAAAGCAAAAAGGAAAAAGCTAATCTTAGACTAACTTCCCCTTGTCAACAGTATTCACAGCAAAAAACATTTTTTGTTAATTCAAGTGGGCTGATAATGGTAACAATAGCAGGCATTTTTTCCTCCAGTAAACCTGATCAACTCTTAGATTATTTTTATACCATTGTCTTCCTGTTTTGATGTTCGTGAAACCCCAGTTTTCTTCAGATTGTTGATAATTTTTTCTTAATATGAGTTCGTACATGCCATGTTCTCACACTGCTCTTTCCTGAGGAATATATAGTCTTATCCGATCTCCATCAAAATACCAAATGACTTCAGTAAACTTGAAACAGAATTTTTCTCAAGATTGGGAACAGTAGAGAGAATGCTTTTTTTTTTTTTTTTCTCTTTAAGTGTATGACTTAAAAGCTATGATCACAGTCAGGAAAGCAGATTAGTAAAGTATTGTCATGCTTTGTAAAAAGTTGAAAAGGGCTTCAAGGAAAAATCATGCTGTACATAACCTTTTTTTTACCCCCTCCTCTGAGCCAGGCCCCTTCAAACCATTACCCCAGAAAATACATTGCTCAATCTTTTTATTCTCTGAACAATGTTAGCTTTTCTGTTTTTATAAAGTGCACAGAAAAAATCAGCTACCTAATAGCTCTAACTATACCTGCTTTGAATCTATTTGGTAAATTAATTAAATATGGTTATTGAATCCTATATTTCTCAATTTTTATGTTGATAACAGACCAGACTAGGAAGGCATGGGGTATGGTTGATGAGAGCCTGAGTTAAGGGTCAGAGTCTTTATACTGTTCCATGTACTCATATAATAAAGTAGTAAATGGTAGGACCACACAGGACTCCTAGTAATAATGAGACATCGATGGAAATCCAATCATGTTTTTTGAGTCTTGATTTTTTTTCCTTAGAAGAGAGGGTTTTGAATTGCAAAAAGCAAGTACCTTTCAACATGTGGCCAGCTTTTCACATGATACTCCTAAAACTCACTTTGATTTTTATTGCTGTTCCTTTACACAACCAAGAGCCTATAAAGAACCCATGATTTTGCTATGTTTGTGCAGCTGGGTCAAAGGTATTGCAATTGCTTGAAGGCGAAACAGTCAGTAGGAAAGAATTAATTCAAATCATGTTATTATGTGAAATAAGGCATATTTCTTATCATATCTCAGCTCAGGTGTTTGGAGACTGAAGCTACACAAATGAGCCAATTCTCATTTTGGTCTGTCTTATAAGTCTAAATCTTCACCATCGCCTCATTCCTGAATTTGATTTTATAGCCCACTTCCAACATTTTCTAAATCTAATTCAAGATACAGAACTGTATATATGTGTATATATGTGTTTCTTTAAAAAAACACACACTGCTAGAAACTCTCCAAGAAAACAGAAAATTAAACTGTTTGATAAATCATTGTTTTCATATGCAGGATTCTTCTATAAGTAGAGATACAATATATAAAAATTCCAAACTGAAGACCATCAATCCCATATCTGTGAAATTAATCACTTTTATTCAACAGATCTCATAGTGACCACCGTCTGGCTCTCATTCCTCCTCATTTTCTCCTGATGAAGAGATCATTCTACATCACCTTTTGAGTACATTTTAAGGTTATGAGTTAAATCCATTGTTGGATTCTGTTCCCTAATTAAAATACCCCTTCATGACTCAAAGAATTAATGCTTTGAAGACAAATTTTTGGATACTGATTTTCTTCATAAAAAGAAAATCCACCAGATAGTTGATGTGTGAGGAAATCTGTTAATGTTTAATACATGATTCTTGTGTTAAAGGTTTAATTCTATTTATACTATATTAGTTGTGGTTGACAATAGTCTGGTCTCTTTAAAAAGTTACCCATTCATCTGAGCTGCTGCAATTGAGTTAGATTCATGATGTGATGATATGATGATGAGATTCACAGTAGCAAGATAGGAAAGTGAGGACCTGGAACCAGCTGTTGGGCTTGGGGCAGAGTCTCATTTGCAATTAAAAAAAAAAAGGTAATTGATGGGTTTGTTGACAATACAGGCAAAGGTATTGACAGGTAAAGCTATCTGAAATATATAGCAAGAATGTAGGTAGACTGTGAGAACAAGAGAAAGAAATTAGAACTCCCACATGTATGAGGAGAAGCTGATTAGCAATTGTTAAGTCCACTGCCACCTCCTAGAGGAATAGGGTACCGGGCAGATTCCTCAGACAAAGGCTGATGCATCAAGGTAAAGGCAGGCATGCAGTTAACTCATGAAGCATGAGGCAGAGAATGTGATCTTGGCAAGAAGGTAAAAATCCACTAGCATAATTGGGACCAATAATTAGGGTCAGGCCAAACTAGTCGGGACAACAATTTGCTGCTAATTGCCCACATGGTAAACCATAACATTGAGTTCTCTTGCCTTGCATAGCCTTTGATAGAAACGAATGTAGGTTTGAACCTAAACAAGAATGACAAGTTTCCAGCTGAGAGGAAAAGAAAATCAGAGGGGAATTAGGTAGGACCCAACAGTACAAGGCAACACCAGTATATATACACTTAACTTACGAAAAAAATAGCTTTGCTCACGTAAAAGATCGCACGTGAAATCCTCTTTTTTTTTTTTTTTTTTTTTGCTTTCAGTGACCTAATGAAAGAGGTTGCGAAAGAGAAACAAAGGGCTACTCAAGGCCTTTTTCAAAGACAAGTTCGACTACATGTGATTTTTGTTTCACATGCTCTTCTTGAATATAAACTCTGTGTGACTTCACTCTGGTCTGCTAATATAAAAGGAGAGCCAGGAAAAGAGTTTCTTTGGTTGTTGGAGGATGCTGCTTTAGGAAAACTAGAGAAACAAAGAACTCTTAGTAGATGTTATTGGAACTAAGAAATAACTATTTGTCTTTTCAGCAAATACTCATTGAAGCCGAAATATATGCCACAGGAATTGAGAGCACAAAGAAGAATATGTAAGTTGACTGTCTTGGGAAAAGAGTACTGGAATGAAAAGCTGTGTAACTAGATAATTGCAAGACAAAATCATAAAGCCTGCAAGAGAGGCATTAACAAAATACAGAGGGAGTTATAGCAGGTAATAGCTACTTAAATCTGTGGTACGGAAGGCATCAGGCTGGTAGTGACTTGAGTTCACTGGAACAAGGAAGAGACAGGCATTCTTGACAACAAAAGTACCTTTCATTTGCATAGCAAATTAGAGTTTTCAAGGCATTTTCAATATATCATCTTATCTGCTACACAAATAGTCCATTAATGCAGATATTGTTCCTATTTTACATATGAGGAAACTGGCCCTGAGCAGAAAAGTGACATACCCAAGCCACCCAAGAAGGTATGTGGGAGGGCTGGGTCTCAAAATCATTAGAGAGCTTCCTGGTGCACCATGCATGGTTGCCTTTACAATCATACAAGTTGATTTGAAGATACTTTGACTCAACTATTTAGCAAAGCAGCATCAGTATAGTAACACTCTCTTTTTAATCAAACTTTAGACAAACACCTCTGAGCTATCTTTTCAACAAGGCCTTGTCTTTAGGTCTTGTCTTTGGCTGCATAGTCTAGTTGTAGCAAAATAAACTGCTTAAATCAGTTTAATGAGAATCCCTCCACCCTCAATATATGATCAAATTCCTTATTCCCCATGGTTGATATCTGATAATCCTGGCTTGCCTTCAGTAAGAATTCTGTTAAGTCAGGTTAGCAAGAATCTCCCTGCCCTTGATGTCTCCTCTCAGTAATTTTCCATCCACTAACCCCCTCACTCTGCTTGTTGACTAAAAATCCCCAGCTGGCTTTGCTATATTTAGAGTTGAGCTTGATTTCTCTCCCCTATTGCAATAGTCTTGAATAAAGTCTTTCTTGCCATTTTTACAAGTGTCAGGATAATTTTTCTTTAACAATAGTATTGTTAAAAGATAAACTGAAGCATATTAAAGATTTTAAGAGTTTATCTGAGCAAAAATCAATTTGAATCAGGCAGCATCTAATCTAGCAGATAAAAAGGAGCTCTAAGGAGCTGTAAAAATGAAAGACTTTTATAGGCAGAAGGGAACAGGAACAAGGAAGTTATACCAGGCCAAAAAGTGGGTTGGTTACTGCAAAGCTACCTTCCTTTAGGGATGGCAAGGGTCTATTAGGCAGATCACCTAATTAGTGCTAATCAGGCGACTTCTGATTGACTGGTTTAAGATTCTATTACTGGGAGAGATGAAAGTATAATTAAGCCTCAGTTTGGTGATATGGGGTTTAACAAAAGCAATTCCATTTTGGGCTACTTGTCTTGTTTTTAAAAATTTCCCCCTTTTTATCAGCCTCTCAGGCTGAGAGATATGATCAACTTTTAAGGCATTAACTCTACTCCCAGCTACCACACTGGAGTTCTCAGCTTTTGTAGAATCTCTGTGTGGTATTCACAGATCATGATGTTGAGTTCACATTCTTTAAGTTGGTCATTCTCTTTGTTTCTTTTCTGATGTTCTAGTCTTAGGGAGATTATTTGCTTGGTGGTTAGAGGCTGTGAACATGCATTTTAAGCTTTTGAGAGAATACAGCACACCAGGGAGACTACTATGATTGTTATATGTAGGATAATTCCCGATTTCTGGAGTGCACTTCAGAACCATGGTCCCTAAGACTGAAACCAATCAGAATCAAATCAAAGAAAGACCCCACTGAAAGAGTCACTTTCTTAAGCCAGCTGGCTTGTTCAGTGATCTTACGTAGCTGAGTCTCAACTTCCCCAGAAATCTCAGTCCAAGTGCAGCACAGTGTTGGCCACAGCACAAACACCTCCTTGCTCAGCTAAAAGATATCCTATTATAAGGGGCTATCCTACTATCAAGAACGACTTTGGCCAGAGAGTTTAGGGATTTTTATCAGGCATCTACTGCTTTAACAGAAGATTCTGCAATGAGAGTTAAGGAGAGATTCCTGATCACAGCCTCATTTGTACTTACTCCTAGCCAGGGCAGTAGGGATCTGCCAAAGGAAACTAATTTTGAATCTTCGATGCCTCCTGGTAATTCCCATTTGAGACCGTGGTTCAGGACTGGAAAGGTGACTGCCATGGAGGCCAGTAAAATTTAAGGGCCTATAGGCTGCACAGGTGGTTTTATTCTGGTTACTTTTGCCTTGTGTCTCCTTCTTTGTACGGAGCCTGAATGAAATGTTCTGCTAGTTTGGAGTTGTTAACCAGAGACAAGGAAATAAACACTAAGGATTAGGAGTCTGACATGATAGAGAGGGGGCTGAGTTTGTTCCAGAGACACTGAGACTTTGGATATCAGGGAGAAGTTTGTGATGGAAAGAACTACAGGATCACTAGCATTGTGGCAAATTCAACTATCATTTGGTTGTTAGATTACCCACACCCTTATAATAACCTGAGATACGTGAAGAGTGGTATTATCTTTCTAGGCCAGAGCAAGAAAAAAGGTGAAGAAAAGAATTATACAGAGTTTCATGGTGTAAGAATTAGGAAGCGGATGGCAGAGAGGAAAGGAAGAATGTCAAGAAAGTCTTGAGAGGAAGTAGTCTAGCTCGATGTCAGCTACTTCTTTTCCTAGTCAATTGATTTTGAGGCCTCCAGCATTTGCACAGGACCAAATGTCAGGTAGAACACATGTCTTCAGTTGTGAAATATGCATCCAAGTTTTGACTTGTAATTTGGCTGCAGTGTCGTTGGTCAAAAGTACTTGGTAGAGTTCTTTCCACAAATCTCACTTTTGTGAAAGCATTAGGGTAAAATGATAACTCTCTGTAAATGACAAAAGACTTAAAAATGCCCATGGTTAAAGATTTGATGAGTTCCTTATAATAAAACTGACAATGAAATTTGGTTATTTCTGTGACCCGCAATATGTTAAGACTGGAATGGTGATTGATAATATATCAGAATATATCAGATTTTTAGAAATTTCATACAATTTCTAGAACACTTTTACTGATAACCCACAACCATGGAAATATAAATACAAATATGTAAGAAGGCTTATCATCACTCATTTGACAATTCTTCTCATGTCATTTAATGTACCAAGTAAACATAACATCTCTTACTTAGCATCTCTCTTTTACAAGGAATCTTTTGACATTCTCTAGGGGAATCTCAAAGTTAATTTCAGGTCAAAATACTCCATTTAGAGTTTGATTTTGGGAAGTTGTCAAAACATCAAAAGGTTTGAGCATTTGAATGAATAGGGTCACAGATTATTATGAAATAACATTTAATTACCTATTTTACCAAAGTGGCAATAGATAATTTTACAGGCAAATATAGAAGGTTACGTAGTTGTGAACAAAATTTAGCTCTTTAAATATTGAAAAGACTAGGTTTTCTAAAGTAATGCAAAACCTGATGAAGACAAAGAGCTGACTAATACTCCAAGAAAAATGTATTCTTTTCAATGGGACCTAATTAAACTTAAAACTTTTGCACAGCAAAGGAAACCATCAACAAAATGAAAAGACAATCTACTGAATTGCAGAAAATATTTGCAAATGATATGACCAATAAGAGGTTAATATCCAAAATATATAAACAGCCCATACAACTCAATATCCAAAAAACAACCTGATTAAAACATGGGCAGAAGATCTGAATAGACATTTTTCCAAAGAAGATATGTAGATGGCCAACAGGAAAATGAAAAGATGCTCAATATTCACTAATCATCATAGAAAGGCAAATCAAAACTGCAATGAGATATCACCTAACACCTGTCGGAATGGTTATTATCAAAGAGCCTACAAATAACAAATATTGGTGAGGATGTTTTGCCATTTGTGACAACATGGATAGATCTGGAGGGTATTATGCTTAGTGAAATATGTCAGACAGAGAAAGACAAATACTCTATAACTTACATGTGGGATCTAAAAAATAAAACACACAAATGAATATAACAAACAGAAACAGACTCACAGTTACAGAGAACAAACTAGTGGTTACCAGTGGGGAGAAGGAAGGGGGTGGGGCAAGATGGTAGAGGATTGTGAGATTAAAAACTACTATGTATAAAATAAATAAGCAGGGCTTCCCTGGTGGCGCAGCGGTTAAGAATCCACCTGCCAATGCAGGCGACACGGGTTCGAACCCTGGTCCGGGAAGATCTCACATGCTGCGGAGCAACTAAGCCCGTGCACCACAGCTACTGAGCCTGCGCTCTAGAGCGCGCGAGCCACAACTACTGAAGCCCACATACCTAGAGCCCGTGCTCTGCAACAAGAGAAGCCACCGCAATGAGAAGCCCGTGCCCCGCAACGAAGAGTAGCCCCCACTCACCGCAACTAGAGAAAGCCCGTGTACAGCAACGAAGACCCAACGCAGCCAAAAATAAATAAATAAAATAAAATAAATTATTAAAATAAATAAATAAATAAATAAGCAACAGGATATATTGTACGGCAGAGGGAAATGTAGCCAGTATTTTGTAATAACTTTAAATGGAGTATAATGTATAAACATTGAATCACTATGCTGTATACCTGAAACAAATGCTGTAAATCAACTATACTTCAATTTAAAAAAGGGAAAAACTTGTCCTTTTAAGAGAGAAAACTAAATTCTAATTTTGTACCAGTGTACTTTTGAAATGAAATTCATTTTTTAAAACTTAAATAAATCCATTCCAATATCATTCAGCTTGACCACACATAAGATTCCTTTCCCAAGATTCCTTTCCCACAAACCTACAACTTTTTAATATCCATTCAGATTTTGTCCTTTCTTTTTTACTCTTTTGTTCTCATTCTGGAACAATCAGTTATTCTACTTTTCTTACCTACTTCTCATACACTGTTGTTTTCTTTCCCCCATATAATTTCAAAGTAGTTTTAATTACATATACTGATTAGAATTCTCAAGCCTTAGAGTCCTTAATTGCTAATGAAAACTAAGAAGAAAGCAATTGAGAGCTGTCTATTATAGCATTCTGTGGACTGGCAAACATAAATACATTTTATAATTTATAGAAGCATATTCTTCCTCATAGTAAATTTTCCAAAGTGGCACAAAATGTTTACCAATAAACCCAAATATCTTTATTTCCTCTGTAAAAGGAAACCAAAGGTTGATATATCTATGTTCAGTTAATATTTTAGTATTTTATCTTATTTGGAAATAATCTAGATATTCAATTAATATCCATCATTTATCTTACCTGAGTATAACTTTAAGATTTGAAGTTACCAAAAAGATTTTGGAAACTCTTAAAGTAGACATACCAAAAGGCATAATTATTGTTGAAAAGTTCATTTATAAACTTTTATAAATCTATTTACTTGTTCCTGACAATTATGTTTAGATTACTTATGAAAATTTGATGAGACATTAAACAGCTAGCCATCACCTTAAATTATCTTTCTTGATGACAAATTTTGGAATGGAGACAACATGAGCTTATTTGACTTTTACTAAACCTATGTAGAATAAAAGTTTTATATTTAATGCTGATAACTCTAAAGACATGCCTGGTTTAATTAAACCAATAAACTTAAACTAGATTTTATTTTCTGAAGATTATCTTAGATCACACGAACTTGAAAAACATTTGGGTTAGTTTCTATATTTCTGAGAGTATACTTGATTTACATAAATGCTTGTTTGTCTTTAAGCCAATTAAATAGACCTCTTTATAAATTAACTTTGGTGATACCATTGGAGGTAGAAAAAAATCACACATCTATGACATATGAAGACATACATAAACATACAGAAACACATAGATCGTATAACTTTCGTTTTAAAATTTTATCTATATGATAGGTACAATAATGCAAAACTCACTAGTTTATAAAAGCCAAATTGTGTTTCTGGCAGATGGAATAAGTGAGTATTATTCACTCATAAAAAAGAATGGAATCTTGCCATTTGCAACACCATGGATGGACTTTGAGGGTATTATACTAAATGAAATAAGTCAGAGAAAGACAAATACCATATGATCTCACTTATATATGGAATCTAAAAAAAAAAACAAAAACCCAAAACAACAAACAAACCTCTAGCTTAGATAGATACAGAGAACAGATTGGTGGTTTCCAGAAAAGGTGGGGTGGGTAGGTGGGTGAAAAAAGTTTTCAAGGGGATGTATTATACAGCATTATGACTATAGTTAATACTATATTACATAAAAGTTCTCATCACATGAAAAAAAAAATCATAACTATGTATGGTGATGGATGTTAAGGAGACTTATTGATCATTTTGTAATGTATACAAATATTGAATCATTATGTTGTATACCTGAAACTAAAATAATGTTATATGCTAGTTATACATCAATGAAAAAAGTTAGAAATAAAGGCTATCACCAAGTACTTACCATGGACCAGGTTATCTCATTTAAATCTCAACACAATTGTGCAAGGTAGAGATTATTCCCCATTTTGGAGGTGATAAAATTGATTCTCAAAGAGTAACTTGCCCACACTCACTTAGCTAGAAATTGAACCTCTGACTTATCACAAAGTCTGTGATCTTTCCTTTATGCTACATTAACTAAAATAGGGATTTGGTTCTTTGTAAAATCAATATAGTATGATGATGAATGCATGTAAGTTTTAACTAGTATAGGTTTTAAAGTTGGGGGGTAGGGTGGTTAGAAAATCAGGTATTGAGAATAGTGATGTATTTCTGCTCCTATGGTACCTCTGTCCAGCCACTTCACAATGGGACTAAGTCCAAAAACAATAACTTGAAACTTTGGCTTGTCTCTCCAACCAACATTTAAGGGTGGGTCAAACTAGTTGTACTGATTTGGTTATATTAGGGAGTCAAAGTAAATTGATTAATGTTTTCTCTTAAAAAATCCTTTTGAATATTTTCATCAGGGACAAAAAGCAAATATTCTTGACAGTACTGAACAACTCCAAGGAGACAAGAGGCATCCCCAAAGATAGTGCAAAAAATACTACCCTCCCAAGATCCAGAGCCACTCTCAAAGACAAACAAGAAAGAGATAATTCCTCTGAGTGTTGGCAACAGTAGGGCCCTAGCCACCAATGGAGTGCAATCCACATTTCTGTCCAGCCATATTTTGGGGCCCCCAACCTAACAGTGGAGCTGCCTGAACACATAAGAACCCACGTGCCCCAGTCAGGCAGAAAGCCAAGTCAAGTTCTCAGGACACAAAATGAGACAAACAAGAAGGCAATAGTGGTTCCTGGGAGAGAAAAGGTCGACAACCAGAGGGTATCCGAAAGCAAATTCACAAGTCATGCTTCAAATATTTAATTCTCACACATGCTTTTTGCCTGCCAATCTGAAAGGAAAGGACAACGTGAAGGCTTCCCTCCCTCTCGCGACCAGGCACCACAGATAGAGGCCTAGGAGAGCTGACTTTGATAAGAATTCTTACCCTTTGCCGGCTTCTTCCAGTTTCCCCAGGATTCTGCAGGCTCCGGAGCGAGCGCGGCGTCCCAGCGGGTCTCATGCTGGTCACGAGCAGCTGAAGAGGAGGGAAAATGGTTTTCCCTCTACGCTTTAATAGTGAGCGCTTGGCTGAGACCCTTTTTCTTTGAGTCGCCTCCTAAATGGATAAACTAATCTACATTAAAAGTTCTCTGTTGTGGTCGCTGTAATTCAGGATTATCTTGGGTAAGATTAACCTGCTTGTTCGGCCTTAAAAGAAAATTGTATTCACCTGACACCTCATGCTAGGCCCGGTCCGGCTTAAATAGTTCAGAGCCAGTCCGACCCGGAACCAGTCCTGTTTCTAACTCCTTGGCTGTCCGACCCTCCACCCGGTCCGCCTTCTAAGTCGGACGCGGTCCAACCTTAGACCCGGAAGGGTTTCTAAGTCGGACGCGGTCCAACCTTAGACCCGGAAGGGTTTCTAAGTCGGACCCGGCCCAACTCGCTGTTTCTAGACCCGGTCTGGAAAAGAAATGCTCAAATAAAGCCTGAAAGCTCCTCAGGCAGAAGCTGCAGAGGTTCCGCGAGGGACGGACCCAGCACCTCCTGAGGCGGGAGAGGCAGCGAGCTCAGGGCTCAGCAGGTACCACGTCTGGTTGCTCGTTGCTCCTGGGGCCGTCGGGGGTCTCCTTCAGGCCCCGCTTCTTACTGTTACTAACAGAACTGTTAAAAGATAAACTGAGGTTTGTTAAAATTTTTAAGATTTTATTTGAACAAAACTCGCTTCAAATTGGGCAGCATCCAGTCTGGTAGATAGAAAGGAGCTCGAGGAGCTGTGTGAAATGAAAGACTTAAAAGTCTTTTACTGGCAGAAGGGAGCAGGAACGAGGAAAAAGTAGGGAGAGAAGCGGTGGGTTAATGCAAAGTCACTTTCCTTCGGGGGAGGCAGGGGCCTGTCAGGCAGACGGCCCCACTAGTGCTGATCAGGGGGTTCCTGACTGACTGGTTTAAGGTTCCATTTCTGGGAGAACTGGAACTGTAATTAGGTCTCAGTTTGGTGACGGGGGACTTAGCATAAGCACCTCCATTTTGGGACTACGGTTTTTAACAAGATTTTCTCTAAGGTGCCTCGTAAATGGATAGGCTTATCCAGGTTAAAAGTTCTCAGCTGTGGCCACTGTAATTAAAGATTTTCCTGGGTAAGGTTAACCTGCTCGTTCAGCCTTAAAACAAAATTGTATTCACCTGACGCCTCACGTGGGGCCAATCCAGCTAAGTCAGAACCGGACCCACTCTGAACCCAATCCGGTTTTTCAGTCGGACCCGCCCCAGCTCTGGCCGTTTCCTAACGGAGTCTGGAAAAGAAATGCTCAAATCCTGAAAGCTCCTCAGGCAGAAGCCACGGAGGCTCCGCGAGGGACGGACCCAGCACCTCCTGAGGCGGGAGAGGCAGCGAGCTCAGGGCTCAGCAGGTACCACGTCTGGTTGCTCGTTGCTCCTGGGGCCGTCGGGGGTCTCCTTCAGGCCCCGCTTCTTACTGTTACTAACAGAACTGTTAAAAGATAAACTGAGGCATAGAAAACATTTTAAGAGTTTATTTGAGCAAAAGTCAATTTGAATCGGGCAGCATCTAGTCTAGCAGATAGAAAGGAGCTCCGGGCAGGTGTTCAAAATGAAAGACTTTTGTAGGCAGAAGGGAGGAGCACCGAGGAAAGTAAACTAGGCCAAGAAGCGCTGGGTTAATGCAGTCACTTTCCTTCGGGGGAGGCAGGGGCCTGTCAGGCAGATGACCCCACTAGTGCTGATCAGGTGGTCCCTGACTGACTGGTTTAAGGTTCCATTTCTGGGAGAACTGGAACTGTAATTAGGTCTCAGTTTGGTGACATGGGGCTTAGCATGAGTAACTCCATTTTGGGCTTGTTGTCTTGTTTTAACAATATCTAAAATTGAAATTCTACTTATAAACCAGCTGAGACTAGAATAATATAGAAAGAGTAAATACTTTTCTCCCATGGAAAAAAAATAACGTGTTTTAAGCTTCTTGAAAGTAAAAATGTTGTCTTCTTTATATCCCCACTTATTATGGTGCATTTATATAAATATTTTAATAAATATTTAATAAATCCATGTGTCTGTATTTGACAGGTGAATTAATTAATTTGTTTGTCTTATTACTGAGTTAATTTTCTTTTCATAAACAGTATATGCCTTGAACCAAGTCTTAGTTAATGATTTAATATTAGTCTTAGTAAATCCCTAACTGTAGTCTTAAAGTTATTCATGACTAATCCATTTGGGGTTTTTTGTCACACAGATGAAGGGCAGTATTCACCACTGGGAGCAATGGCTAGAATAGGCAGCAGAAATGGCCAAACCAGGATAGGAGCATCATGTACTACCCAGTATGGAAGAAAAACACTTTTCCCTCTGCAGTCTGTTTCTTAAATGAGATTATTTACTGATGGTAAATATCTAACACCTGAGTTCATTTTAACAAATTGAAAAGAAAAACCAATTCACAATTTCCAAAACTACTTTTTAATCTTATATGTAATACTAGGTTTGTATCTGCTTTAATTTCTGTGGGGAATTGCATAAAAATTGCAGATCTGGTGCCTGCCCTGGAGGAACTTACAGTCTAAAAGTAGGAAGAGAGTAAACAAAAATGAAAGATACTTAGAGGCAAAACCAATTTACACTTTGCTACTTTTAGAGGCTCCAGGGAGAGCAGAAA
This sequence comes from Balaenoptera ricei, assembly GCF_028023285.1. NCBI lineage: Eukaryota > Metazoa > Chordata > Mammalia > Artiodactyla > Balaenopteridae > Balaenoptera > Balaenoptera ricei. Next base: position 76,603,087 of record NC_082648.1, read on the forward strand.
TTTTCATTGCATGCTGCACTCATGACTTTTGAAGAAAAAAATCAGTGCCTTTTTATATGTTGCCAGCTTAGTGGATTCTGTGATGTGAGCTCTAAAGAATGAAATTACGAGGTGAATAACTAAGAACTCACAAGCTTGGAAGAGATTTTCAAAAAGAAAAGAAAAGAGACAGACACAAACATTACATGGTACATTTTTGAGAACCAGGAAATGTACAAATATTGTTCCCCTGGCAACCATTGTGTAGAGTTTGTGAGTTAGCACAGCAGTTTCTCCTGTTTTCATATTGCAGTCAAGAACTTGATTGCTTTCGTTAATGTGATTATTTTTCATTTCTTCTCCTTTTTTTCTTTCCCCTTGTGCTTGTTTTACATCTAGGTCTAAACTCTGGTTGTTGTTCTCAGATTGTCAGAAGTGCAAATTCTTGGACACAAAGTAAACTGAAGCAAAATGAAAAAGCTTTAAATATTCGAATTCCAGAAAGTGAATGTGTTTGTAGAATCAGTTTTTCAAAGGGAGCCCAAAGAGGAGTTTCTGAATAACAAGAACATTATCCAAATCCTATTTTCTTAAAAAGTAGTTTAAATTATAAGCGGCCTGACTACTGGCACATAAATTATACTGCAAGTAAGCAGAGCTGTATCTGGGGGTAAAATTTAAAAAACACACTGTGCTTTTTGCCATCAATAATGTTGCAAGTTAGTCTAGTTGATATTTCTTCCAAATGAACTATAAGTGAAAGATCACCCATTAACCTCTTCTTGGCTTCACTCACCTCCCTTCAGATTTCTACCTTGGCCTGGCTGTAACCTTTCTTATTACCTTTGGATCCAATGATTCATTAATCTCCCATCATTCCCAATTTAATCAAACCCTATCACTCGTGTTTTGTTTTCCTTTGTTTAACAACTCCGTTGATCTTGTTTTGCAAAGCACTGCTGGAGAAATTCAGGCGAGCTTGCCAGTTGAGTTCTGTGCAATTAGGCCCTTCATGCTGTTCTGCAATCCTCTTATTCATTCATAACTAACTTCCTAAAGCATTTTCTTCAGCAGTTGTTCTAATCCTTTTTTTTTTTTAACATCTTTATTGGAGTACAATTGCTTTACAATGGTGTGTCAGTTTCTGCTTTATAACAAAGTGCATCAATTATACATATACATATGTCCCCATATCTCTTCCCTCTTGCATCTCCCTCCCTCCCACCCTCCCTATCCCACCCCTCTAGGTGGTCACAAAGCACCAAGCTGATCTCCCTGTGCTATGCCGCTGCTTCCCACTAGCTATCTCTTTTACGTTTGGTAGTGTATATACGTCCATGACACTCTCTCACTTTGTGACCATTTTCTTTTCTTTTTATAGATTCCATATATATGTGTTAGCATACGGTATTTGTTTTTCTCTTTCTGACTTACTTCACTCTGTATGACAGACTCTAGGTCCATCCACCTCACTACAAATAACTCAATTTTGTTTCTTTTTATGGCTGAGTAATATTCCATTGTATATATGTGCCACATCTTCTTTATCCATTCATCTGTTGATGGACACTTAGGTTGCTTCCATGTCCTGGCTATTGTAAATAGAGCTGCAGTGAACATTTTGGTACATGACTCTTTCTCAATTACGGTTTTCTCAGGGTATATGGCCAGTAGTGGGATTGCTGGGTTGTATGGTAGTTTTATTTTTAGTTATTTAAGGAACCTCCATACTGTTCTCCATAGTGGCTGTATCAATTTACATTCCCACAACAGTGCAAGAGTGTTCCCTTTTCTCCACACCCTCTCCAGCATTTATTGTTTGTAGATTTTTTGATGATGGGCATTCTGACTGGTGTGAGATGATATCTCATTGTAGTTTTGATTTGCATTTCTGTAATGATTAATGATGTTGAGCATTCTTTCATGTGTTTGTTGGCAATCTGTATATCTTCTTTGGAGAAATGTCTGTTTAGGTCTTCTGCCCATTTTTGGATTGCGTTGTTTGTTTTTTTGATATTGAGCTGCATGAGTTGCTTGTATGTTTTGGAGATTAATCCTTTGTCAGTTGCTTCATTTGCAAATATTTTTTCCCATTCTGAGGGTTGTCTTTTCGTCTTGTTTATGGTTTCCTTTGCTGTGCAAAAGCTCTGAAGTTTCATTAGATCCCACTTGTTTATTTTTGTTTTTATTTCCATTTCTCTAGGAGGTGGGTCAAAAAGGATCTTGCTGTGATGTATGTCATAGTGTGTTCTGCCAATGTTTTCCTCTAAGAGTTTGATGGTGTCTGGCCTTTCATTTAGGTCTTTAATCCATTTTGAGTTTGTGTATGGTGTTAGGACATGTTCTAATTTCATTCTTTTACATGTAGTTGTCCAGTTTTCCCAGCACCACTTATTGAAGAGGCTGTCTTTTCTTCACTGTATATTCTTGCCTCCTTTATCAAAGATAAGGTGACCATATGTGTGTGGGTTTATCTCTGGGCTTTCTATCCTGTTCTATTGATCTATATTTTTGTTTTTGTGCCAGTACCATCCTGTCTTGATTACTGTAGCTTTATAGTATAGTCTGAAGTCAGGGAGCCTGATTCCTCCAGCTCTGTTTTTCTTTCTTAAGATTGCTTTGGCTATTCGGGGGTCTTTTGTGTTTCCATACAAATTGTGAAATTTTTTGTTCTAGCTCTGTGAAAAATGGCAGTGGTAGTTTCATAGGGATTGCATTGAATCTGTAGATTGCTTTGGGTAGTAGAGCCATTTTCCCAATGTTGATTCTTCCAATCCAAGAACATGGTATATCTCTCCATCTATTTGTATCATCTTTAATTTCTTTTATCAGTGTCTGATAATTTTCTGCATACAGGTCTTTTGTCTCCTTAGGTAGGTTTCTTCCTAGATATTTTATTATTTTTGTTGCAATGGTAAATGGTAGTGTTTTCTTAATTTCCCTTTCAGATTTTTCATCATTAGTGTATAGGAATGCCAGAGATTTCTGTGCATTAATTTTTTATCTTGCTACTTTATCAGATTCATTGATTAGCTCTAGTAGTTTTCTGGTAGCATCTTTAGGATTCTCTATGTATAGTATCATGTCATCTGCAAACAGTGAGAGCTTTACTTCTTTTCCAATTTGGATTCCTTTTATTTCTTTTTCTTCTCTGACTGCTGTGGCTAACACTTCCAAAACTATGTTGAATAATAGTGGTGAGAGTGGGAAACCTTGTCTTGTTCCTGATCTTAGTGGAAATGGTTTCAGTTTTTCACCATTGAGGACGATGGTGGCTGTGGGTTTGTCATACATGGCCTTTATTATGTTAAGGTAAGTTCCCTCTGTGCCTACTTTCTGGAGGGTTTTTATCATAAATGGGTGTTGAATTTTGTCGAAAGCTTTTTCTGCATCGAGATGATCATATGGTTTTTATCCTTCAATTTGTTAATATGGTATATCACATTGATTGATTTGCATATATTGGAGAATCCTTGCATTCCTGGGATAAACCCCACTTGATCATGGTGTATGATCCTTTTAATATGCTGTTGGATTCTGTTTGCTAGTATTTTGTTGAGGATTTTTGCATCTGTGTTCATCAGTGATATTGGCCTGTAGTTTTCTTTTTGTGTGACACCTTTGTCTGCTTTTGGTATCAGGGTGTGATGGTGGCCTTGTAGGATGAGTTTGGGAGTGTTCCTCCCTCTGCTATATGTGGAAGAGTTTGAGAAGGATAGGTGTTAGCTCTTCTCTAAATGTTTGATAGAATTCTCCTGTGAATCTATCTTGTCCTGGGGTTTTGTTTGTTGGAAGATTTTTAATCACAGTTTCAATTTCAGTGCTTGTGATTGGTCTGTTTATATTTTCTATTTCTTCCTGGTTTAGTCTCAGAAGGTTATGCTTTCTAAGAATTTGTCCATTTCTTCCAGGTTGTCCATTTTATTGGCATAGAGTTGCTTGTAGTAATCGCTCCTGATCCTTTGTATTTCTGCACTGTCAGTTGTTACCTCTCCTTTTTCATTTCTAATTCCATTGATTTGAGTCTTCTCCCTTTTTTTCTTGATGAGTCTGGCTAATGGTTTATCAATTTTGTTTATCTTCTCAAAGAACCAGCTTTTAGTTTTATTGATCTTTGCTATCGTTTCCTTCATTCCTTTTTCATTTATTTCTGATCTGATCTTTATGATTTCTTTTCTTCTGCTAACTTTGGGGTTTTTTGATTCTTCTTTCTCTAATTGCTTTAGGTGTAAGGTCAGGTTGTTTATTTGTGATGTTTCTTGTTTCTTGAGGTAGGCTTGTATTGCTCTAAATTTCCCTCTTAGAACTGCTTTTGCTGCATCCCATAGGTTTTGGGTCATCGTGTTTTCATTGTCATTTGTTTCTAAGTATTTTTTGATTTCCTCTTTGATTTTTTCAGTGATCTCTTGGTTATTTAGTAGCGTATTGTTTAGTCTCCATGTGTTTGTATTTTTTACAGATTTTTTCCTGTTATTGATATCTAGTTTCATAGTGTTGTGGTCAGAAAAGATACTTGATACGTTTTCAATTTTCTTAAATTTACCAAGCCTTGATTTGTGACCCAAGATATGATCTATCCTGGAGAACGTTCCATGAGCACTTGAGGAGAAAGTATATTCTGTTATTTTTGGATGGAATGTGCTATAAATATCAATTAAGTCTATCTTGTTTAATGTGTCATTTAAAGTTTGTGTTTCCTTATTTATTTTCATTTTGGATGATCTGTCCATTGGTGAAAGTGGGGTGTTAAAGCTCCCTACTATTATTGTTACTGTCAATTCTGCCTTTTATGGCTGTTAGCATTTGCCTTATGTATTAAGTTGCTCCTATGTTGGGTGCATAAATATTTACAGTTGTTATATCTTCTTCTTGGATTGATCCCTTCATCATTATGTGTGTCCTTCTTGGTCTCTTGTAATAGTCTTTATTTTAAAGTCTATTTTGTCTGATAATGAGAATTGCTACTCCAGCTTTCTTTTGATTTCCATTTGCATGGAATATCTTTTTCCATCCCCTCACTTTCAGTCTGTATGTTTCCCTAGGTCCAAAGTGGGTCTCTTGTGGACAGCATATATATGGGTGTTGTTTTTGTATCCATTCCGCCAGTCTGTGTCTTTGTTTGTAGCATTTAATCCATTTACATTTAAGGTAGTTATCGATATGTATATTCCTATTACCATTTTCTTAATTGTTTTGTGTTTGTTATTGTAGGTCTTCTCCTTCTCTTGTGTTTCCTGCCTACAGAAGTTCCTTTAGCATTTGTTGTAAATATGGTTTGTTGGTGCTGAATTCTCTTAGCCTTTGCTTGTCTGTAAAGGTTTTAACTTCTCTGTCGAATCTGAATGAGATCCTTGCTGGGTAGAGTAATACTGATTGTAGGTTTTTCCCTTTCATCACTTCAAATATATAATCCCTTCTGGCTTGCGGAGTTTCTACTGAAAGATCAGCTGTTAACCATAAGGGGATTCCCTTTTATGTTATTTGTTGCTTTTCCCTTGCTGCTTTTAATATTTTTCTTTGTATTTAATTTTTGATAGTTTAATTAATATGTGTCTTGGCGTGTTTCTCCTTGGATTTATCCTGTGTGGGACTCTCTGCGCTTCCTGGACTTGATTGACTATTTCCTTTCCCATATTAGGGAATTTTCAGCTATAATCTCTTCAAATATTTTCTCAATCCCTTTCTTTTTCTGTTCTTCTTCTGGGACCCCTATAATTTGAATGTTGGTGCATTTAATATTGTCCCAGAGGTCTCTGAGACTGTCCTCAATTCTTTTCATTCTTTTTTCTATATTCTGCTCTGTGGTAGTTATTTCCACTATTTTATTTTCCAGGTCACTTATCCGTTCTTCTGCCTCAATTATTCTGCTATTGATTCCTTCTAGAGAATTCTTAATTTCATTTATTGTGTTGTTCATCATTGTTTGTTTGCTCTTTAGTTCTTCTAGCTCCTTGTTAAAACTTTCTTGTATTTTCTCCATTCTATTTCCAAGATTTTGGATCATCTTTACTCTCATGACTCTGAATTCTTTTTCAGGTAGACTGCCTATTTACTCTTCATTTGTTTGGTCTGGTGGGTTTTTACCATGCTCCTTTATCTGCTGTGTGTTTCTCTGTCTTCTCATTTTGCTTAACTTAACTGTGTTTGGGGTCTCCTTTTCACAGGCTGCAGGTTCATAGTTCCCGTTGTTTTTGGTGTCTCCTGCCAGTGGGTAAGGTTGGTTAAGTGGGTTGTGTTGGCTTCCTGGTGGAGGGGACTGGTGCCTGTGTTCTTGTGGATGAGGCTGGATCTTGTCTTTCTGGTGGGCAGGACTATATCCGGTGGTGTGTTTTCGGGTGTCTGTGACCTAATTATGATTTTAGGCAGCCTCTCTGCTAATGGATTTGGTTGTGTTCCTGTCTTGATAGTTGTTTGGCATAGGGTGTACAGCACTGTAGCTTTCTGGTCACTGAGTGGAGCTGGGTGTTAGCGTTGAGATGGAGATCTCTGGGAGAGCTCTCGCTGATTGATATTATGTGGGTCCGGGAGATCTCTGCTGGTGAAATGTCCTGAACTCGGCTCTCCCACCTCGGAGGCTCAGGCCTGACACCTGGCCGGAGCACCACGACCCTATCAGCCACATGGCAGAGGCATTTTCCATGTGGGCCCCGCAGAAAAACCTCTTAGAACAAGAACCATCTGCTCTCCAGTGGGTCAAGGCACGGAGACAGGAGAGATTTCCAGAGCTGGCTCAGGGTGCAGCTCAGGGAGTCTGGGCGCATCAGAGCTGCCAGGGAAGGCCTGGCATCTGCGCATACCTGGCTCGGCCACGAGGAACCAAGGGATGCCGTGCCCAGCCCAGCCTCTAATCCTTTTTCAATTTCCTCCAGCCTCCAACCACACTGTTGTCTTCTTCAGGCTAAGTAAAGACTTTTCCTCTTACTTGATTGATGGGACCGAACTTAAGGAGTTACTTTCCCAAATCATATTCCCTTTATCTATTGTAAAAGTTTCCCAAGCTTTCAGCAGATGGCCCCAGCAAAGAAAAAAAAAGGAAGAAAAGAAAGAAAGAAAAAAAAGGGCATATTCAACGTGGAATAATTCAAAGGGCAGGGGTTTTAAGGAAATCTACAAATGTAGGAGCTGCATAGTAACTTAGGGCTAGTAACCTTTAGGCCCAAATGGATAACTGAATAGAACAGTTACTGGGTTTTGAAAGGGGAAGTTCCTGTACATTTGGCCACCTTGAGGAGCAATTAAGTCTAGGAAGGCAGCCAGCTCAGGATGACTCTAAGATGAGAGGGCCAGAAACTAACCCCTCTCTCCTCCCTTGCCAGTTCCTCTCCCTTGTCTACTGATGGGATCCATGGATCAGCTTGCCAATGCGGACGGCAGGGTGAAGTTTGGAGGGAGAAATAGAAATTATCTAGCATAGACTCCAACAAATGCTTTTGTTGTGTCTATTATGTAAAATTATCATTTTAGATTTTATAAAGAATAAATAATTGGTCCTGTCCTCAACTTCTACAGAGTCTCAGAGCCTAGAAGTGAAGATGTATACACCTATAAGTATAAGCCATGTGCATAAGGCATGTAAACAATCATATGTATAAAAATAAAATTCAAGAGAAAGAACAGTGTTATAAAGTAGCTACACATACAGTGCTGTAGCAGTAAAGGCAGGTGAGAGATTACTACTACATGGGAAAAATCACAGAATGTTTTCATGTGACTGGGACTTATAAGGGTGAGGAGAATTTACAAGTATGCAGATAGAGATGTCAGGGGAGCCATTCTTGTCAAAGGGAGCAGCAAGGGCTAAGGCAGTGTGATATGAAAACCAGGATTATGTAAAGAAACAAATAATGGGCAAGAAAGTTGTGAAGTTGGGCAGTCTGCACAGGGAGTTTGTGGTATGGTTGAGAACTCATGCTGATGAAAGCTAACTTTCCCAATGTTTACTATGTAGTATCATCATACTAAATGAATAACATTCGTTAATACTTTTCATGTAACAGATGCATGCAGCAGATACTATTATCCCCATTTCACAAATGAGGAAACTGACTCTTAGGGTGAGGTTAAATAATTTCACCAGTTGCAAAACCAAAAAATAGCTTTCTTTGAGGATTTGATGACAAATAACCTTTTATTAAAGGCAGACAGAGTGCCCAGCATGTAGCAGATATCTAGTATGTGTTAGTGAGCATTAGCCACCTGAACCGTCTTGACTTTTGACCTGTAAAATTAATCTGACAGCAGTGTTGGGTGATTTAGCAGGAGAGCAGTGCTGAGAGGGAGATAATAGGGGCATTAATGGGGATAGTGATGGCAGGAATAGATGAAATAGGGTGGGTTCGGGAAATACTACTGTGATCAGGTTTATGTAACTTGACAACTGATAAGATGGGAGGCTAGAAAACAAGGGTGAAAAGATAGGACAGCTCTCTAATAAATACGTTTGCTTCCTTCTGTTCCCTTTCTCTGCAGACAGCTTTCTGATCTCCCTAATCACCCCCCACTGGGCCTTTCCTCTCTTTCCTCTTTCTTGTTCCCACCTGGTAAACTAGGATAATTATTAACTGTTTTTTGATTACGTTATCTGAAACATCCTTTTAGTTAGTCTCAGTTCAAGTTCTCATTATTAGAGCTTACTTAGAATATTGTAATAATCTTCTGTTTTCTTTATCTCCTATTTCTCTTTCAAAACTTTATCATCTCAACTTTTTTTCAGATTTAAAAAATTTATAATCACTTTCTTTTCCCATTGAAACATTTCAGTGGCTCCCAATTAGCTAAAGGATAGGTGAGTAATATACCATACAATAAAATGTTATATTGCTGTTAAAAAAAGATGAGATACATGTTTATATACTTTAATGAAAAGATGTCTACATAAAAAGACCAGTTGTAGAATTATATGTATAATGGGAACCTGTTTTTATATTGAAACAACTTATATGCAGTATATATTTTACACCCATTTGTCTATGTATGTATAAAAGTTGGAAGAATATATACCAATTTATTCCTTCTTTAGTATTGAGGTTTTCACTTTTCTGTACATAGTTTTGGGTTTTTAAAAATCCTTTACAGCAAGCTTTATATTATTTCTGTAATTAAAGTTTAAAAAAAGAATAAAACACAAACCCCTTGCCTTGGAATTTAAGGCCCTTTAGACTCTGAGCTTGGGTTATTTTAACCATCTATCCTAACCTCTCACTATGCCTTGGATGTCTTATTCCCTAATTAGCAAATATGTCGGCCATGGGCTGGCATTCCTCTCTTCCTCACTCCTAGCAGCATGGCTAAATTGCTCGTGGCACTTTTTCATATTGAACCTGCATATAGTCATAGAATCTTTATAACTTCAGACATCTACTACCAATTAGTTACGGGGGATGGAAATTTTGCCAACTCAAGTATAATCTGATCAAATTGAACTCTTCAGTGTTTCCTGAGTGCATTCTGTTCTTTCTTAACTCAAGGACTTTGTTAATGTGATTTTTTTCCCAACTAGTAGACACTTAACCCCACTATCTATCTGGCACTGAAATCTGTTCCTTTATGAGGCTTTTCGATTCTCCACATTGGACATAAGCTCTTATTCTTTTCTTCTTTGTAGTCATTTTAAAATTAATTGTATTAATCCATTCACATGTGTGTTTTATATTAAATATTGGGGTATACAGTTCAAGAAGCAATCATGTTTGTTAATGATTCAATGTCTGTCTTACAATACCTTGATAACAATGAATGATCAGTCAGCACTTGTTGAATTGAAATGTGTTTGGATTTGTGTTTAGAACTTCCAAGAAAAAAATTAATATCTAGATGTTTACATCAATCATGCCTATCATTAGTATTTAAAACAAAGCTTATGCAATCTAGGTTTCATAATCAACATCTAGATTTCTTAAATTGCTTCCTATATTGCACCCTTCCATAGTTCTATTACCAATATTTATATCTGAAGAAGTATGATACTACCCATTCTTTAGAAAATTGTTTTAAAACTTTCCACAGTTCCCTGTTGCTGAAGAAAGAACACATTTGTTATTAAAGAGAGGTGGATTTTAGCAAAGCTATAGACTTCTAAGAAATATAACAGCTCTACACAAACTACTTTAAAAAATTCTGTAAGGCAGGAAGAACGACACGGTCTTGAAAAAGAATGAAGGTGAAGATATTTTTATTTCTGAAAATACACATAAGATTATAATTACATTTTGGTGACATTGAGGTGGTGAATGTGTGAACTCTATAAATGTAAGTATTATCCCCAAATTACGTGCATTAAAATAATATGGACAAAAAGCTTTTATGAGAAATTTTACAGTCTCACATGTCATCTCCTCTAGAAAGCTTTTTCCAGCTCCCTCTGGGAAGACAAAATTGTTCTTTGTTACGTTTGTGGTTCTTTGTCCAATTGTGTGTAAAATTTATTGTCTAATGAAATTTTAGAATTTCATTACTTATTCATGGACCTGTTTCTCAACACAGATTACAAGTTCCTTGATTTTAGGAACTGTTTTTGTTTCCTTTACATCTCTGGTACCTACCACAGTGTTTAGCACCTTAAAGGTGCTTTAATAAATAATTGTTGACTCAAAGAATTGAGACTCGCTAGAATTGACCCCTCCAAGTTCCATCCTGCCTTCCAGGTTTAGCTCACATATCTCTCTGTGAAATCTCTACTTATTTTTCTTCTCTTTCTCCATCCCATGCAGAATTGATTTTTCCCTCTTTTGTGGTACCTTTGTACCTGGACACACTTCTACTACAGTGTGTAACCCACTAAATTCTAATTATTTACAACTCTGTCATTTCTACTGTAGTCTCTGTGGGGACGCAAACTTATTTATGTATCCCCAGATTCTACCGTAACAACTGGTAAATAATGAGTTTGAATAAATAAATGGATGAATGAAAAAAATAACTAAATTGGTTTTTATTTTATACATTTATCACTTAAAATATCTCTTTGAAATAATGGTCTTATATTGTTAATATCTATTCTTTCCTGTTATCATTATCTCTATCCATCATTTATTTATTTATATTTGTCTGTCTATCATTTTTCTGTCTCCATCCTTTTATTTGTTCTCTCTCTTGCTCCTTAAAAGTAGGGAGGGAGTATCTAAGGCATATGGTATGCCTTGAGTGGCTCAGATTCTGGTAGGAATCTAGGGAGCTGCTGTCCTAAAGGCCACATGAGGATACTAAGCACAGAAGAGAGGTCATTCAGTAGACTAGGCCAGAATAAAAACTTCCCGCATCACTGAGTTCTCCCATTTTATACAATTGAAAATAATTTACTAGCATATTGAAGCTGGCAGTTATTATACAAATTTATAAAAAGATTACCAATTGAATTGCAGACATAGGAACAATGTAAGTTGATGATATTTTTGGTGATGATGATAACATTGTGAAATATAGAGGTCTTGAGCCACTTGCTTAGAGGTAAATAGCCAGCCAGAGTAGTAAAGTCAGAGATTGTGCCTGTGGATCCCCCCTTGTCCTTTCTTTAATAATGAGATAACCTTATGTCAAAACATAATATCTCTACATAATTCAAGACAAACAGAAGACTCTTGTTGTGGTTTTTGGGTCTCATCATCCAAGTTCATGAATAGTTCAGAGACTGCAAGGTACAGTATGAATATCTTATTTCTTGTCATGATAAAATATGACTATTTACATGTGTCCCTACTTCGTTCTTATGTATCCATGGTGTTTTGGCTTTTACTCGTAAAGTTGATCACTGCTTCTGTTGGATAAGAATGATCTAATTATCAATTTAAAATGAGAGGGTCTATCTCTGTTCATTTCTGAAATTTAGTGTCCCTTCCCTGGGAGAGGACATGAAGATCTGTCTAGTTATGACAGCGACACTTTCTTGTATAATCCACAAGTCAGTTTGTTTTTCCTGGAGCACTAAACATTTGTTCAAAGAATTGTTGTCAAAGGAGTAGACTTTTTGTCATCAACATGTAAACATAATTTTTTTCATGGATACTTTGCATGAAGTATTGTTCTTTTAAAAAACTTGGGTTTGGATAGCTCTTTGGTATTTGGAATCCAGAGGGTACATGGACCAGGTGCAATCCAGAATCAAAATAGGTTTCTAGAAATACTAGCAAAAGAGAGTAGATAGAAGAATGTTTCAGTCTAATAGGAAGAAATGTCCCTATGAACAAATAGTGAATGCTTTGATAATGGTATTTAATCTGAAAATTTGAGCTAAAGAAGACTGGCTGGGGACGTTATTTGCATAAAGGGAGATAAGAATAAAAACACATAATGTAATTGAGTGGAATAGGTGATTTAATCTACTAATCAGAATTTTGCCTGGTCTATTAGGTAATGTCTAAGGTGTGTTTCAACACTGGTTCTATAATTTTATTACACATATTGACTTTATAAAGTAAAGAAACTTGAGCCAATGCATATGATTCTTTAAAAAATAGATTTTATGATCTATTAACTATTATGTTAACTAGTTTAAAAGAGAATATTTGTAAAATATGTGTAAGGGATGAAAATAGCAAACGTACAAAGTACATACTCCTCAGTTTAAGAAATAGAATATTATCATTAGTTTTTTTTTTTTTTTAATTTTATTTATTTATTTATTTATTTTTGGCTGTGTTGGGTCTTCGTTTCTGTGCGAGGTCTTTCTCTAGTTGTGGCAAGCGGGGGCCTCTCACTATCACGGCCTCTCTTTTTGCGGAGCACAGGCTCTAGACGCGCAGGCTCAGTAGTTGTGGCTCACGGGCCTAGCTGCTCTGCGGCATGTGGGATCTTCCCAGACCAGGGCTCGAACCCGTGTCCCCTGCATCGGCAGGCAGATTCTTAACCACTACGCCCCCAGGAAAGCCCTTACCATTAGTTTTTGAAGTCCCTACATCAATTTTCCAATTCATCAATCCATACTCCCTTCAGAAATAGAGACCATTTGAGTTTATTGTTCTCTTTTATTTATAATTTTACCTCATGTTGGAATAACAATGTGTCATTTAGTTTTGCTGCATAGCAACAGTAACAAATCCCAAAATGTAGTGGCTTAAAATAATAAATGTTCACTATTTCTTGCGATTCTCTGAGTTGTCTAGGCAGTTCTTTGGAAAGGCTCCGCCTTTCTCTTCTGGGTCATCTCACCTGCAGTCATCTGGTGGCTCAGCTGGGGGCTGGATTGTCCAGGACGGCCTCACTCACCTATCTGATAATAGATTCTATGTCAGCTGGGATCCTTGATCACATGTCTCTGTCAAAGACCAGGCTAACCCAGATTTGTTCACATGGTGGTGGCAAGTTCCAAGAGCAGTGGGGGAACAAGTGCCAAAGCAAGGAGAGATTTTCAAGCCTCCAGTTGTGTCACATTTGCTAATGTCCATTGACCAAAGTAAGTCACATGGCCAAGTCAAAATCCAAGGAGTAGAGAAATAGGGTCTATGTCTTGAAAAGAGCAGCTGTAAAGTCACATTGCAAAAGGGTGTGCAAATAGAGATGGGAAGAATTTGTGACTTTTGTTGCAATCAACCACTCCTAAAAATAGCTTTTAGTTTTGTATGTTCTTAAATAGTATATAAATAGAATAATACTGAATAATTCTTTGTGACTTGCTTTTTCTACCCAGTATTATTTTTATCCAAATACTTATTTTGTTTCATGTATTATTAATTCATTCATTTCACTGCTATTGTCAGTTTTTTAATGGCTTTTTCAAAATACTGTTTCTTAAAAATCTTTATATTATATCAAATTCATAATTTATCACTCGTTTTTTGTGGTTTGCCTTTCTTCATATATTGTTAAAAATATCTTTCTATTCCCGGATGTAAAAAAAGATATTCTTTTACCTTATATCCTAAAATTTTAGTTTCACACTACACTGTGAAATCTTTATTCCTTAGGAATTGATTTTTGAAAGTTATGTGATATCACCACTTTTCTTACCAGATATTATTTAAATTTTCTACCACTCTCCAGTGATCTTCATGGTATTGAGTCTCCCAATCCATAAACATGACTTATTTCAATATTTATTTAGGTTGTTTTCTATTTTTCAACAATATTTTATGTATTTTTCCTATAAAAGTTTTGCACATTTCTAGGTACTTTTTTTTTTGTGCTAAATATCTTTTTAATATTACCTTTTCTAAATGTTTGTTGATAGTGTATAAAATTGCATTTAATTTCTATATCTAGAACACTTACTAAACTCTATTCTTATAATTTATCTGTACATTCATTTGCTTTTTTACTTAGATAATAATATTAACTTGTTTCCTTATTTCTAATTATTTTACTTTTAATTTACTTTTGATGCCTTATTGTGCTGATTAAGACTTCTGCTAAAATGTTCAATACAAATGGCAATGGGGAGCAAGTTTTTCTTGAAATTACCATAAAAGGAAAGCATTAAATTTTGTTTTTTTCCTGGAGGTGACATGTGGAGTGCCGTTGATCACATAATGCGATTTCCTTTCTATTTCTAATTTTCTAAGAGTTCTTTTTTTCTCTTACCTAGGAAGGGATTTAGAGCTTTATCAGCTATTGAGATCATATATTTTGAAATCTATAAATTAATGTGGTAAATTATTTCAATTTATTTTCTAATACTAAAAATGTTTGCATTCCTGAGCTAAACTAAATGTAGTCATTCTGTATTATTTTTAATATGCATTGCTGGATTAAATTCTGTAATATTGTATTTAGGACTTTTGAATTTCTGTTTATAAATGAGATTATCCTATAATCTATTTTCTAATAGTATTCTTAGATTTTAGTTTCACAATTTTTCTAGTTTCACAAATTGAGTTGAAGATTGTTTCTTCTCTTTCATTTACTTAAAATGTTAACTATTTGCTTCTTGAATATTTTAAAGAAACTGCAAGTAATCTAGTATAGACATTATTATTGCTATTATTTTTAGTGAAGATTTATTCAAAGGGTGGAATAAATCAGGTTGTTAGTTTTTCTTAATTTAGTTCTGCTACGTCAGGGGTCCCCAGCCCCCAGTCCCCAACCCCCCTGGTACCGGTCCACGGCCTGTTAGGAACCAGGCCGCCCAGCAGGAGTTGAGCAGCAGACTAGCAAGCAAAGCTTCATCTGGCGCTCCCCATTGCTCGCTCGCGTTAACCGCCTGAACCATTGCTCGCCCGCGTTAACCGCCTGAACCATGGCTCGCATTACTGCCTGAACCATACCTCCCCCGCAGCGTCCCTGGAAAAATTGTCTTCCATGAAACCGGCCCCTGGTACCAAAAGGTTGGGGATCGCTGTGCTATATAATGTTTTTCTCAGAAATTGCCTATTGCATACAATTTTTAAAATATTACTCCCTTTTTATTCAGATTCTTTGAGTCTCATCTTTTTCTTGATCACTCACTAGAGTATTGTTAATTTTATTAGGCTTAATTTTTTTTGGCTTTATTGTTCTCTCTTTTATTTTTGTTTGCTATTTCATTATTTTTGGCTATTATATATATTACTTCAAATTCTATTTGGGTATATTTTATATTTCTTTATCTCACTTCTTAAATTGGAAGCTTAGCTAATTAATTTTGATTTTTTCTTTTCTTCTAATATGGTCATTTTACAGCTGTATAATTTTCTCTAAGAACTGCTTTAGCTACAGGCTGCAATTTTGATATGTGTTATTTTCTTTATCATTTAGTTTTATGTATTTTCTAATTTTCATCATTGAGTTCTTCTTTGACCCATGAATTATAGAAGTTTCTAACTTCTAAACACATGGGACTTTCTAGTCAACTTTTGATTATTGATTTCTACCATAATTGCATTACAGACAGAGGGAGTAGTTTTTTTGATTCCTATCTTTTGACATTTACCAAGATAAGTTTTATAGGCCAGTATGTTGACAATATTCAGAAATGTTGCAAGTCTGCAAGCAAAGATTGTATATTCTACAGTTATGTTCTTTATAGTGGCTTCATATCAGGCTGGTTTTTATGCTGTTAAATATTCCATATTCTTACTTTATTTTTATTAGGTCTATCTATTACTTAGAAAGGTATGTTGAGATCTTATGCTATGATGGTAAATCTGTCCATCTCTCTTTGTAGCTCTGTCAAAGTGTATGTATAGCTATGTTGTTAAGAAGATATGTTTAGATTGTTTATAGCTTTGTGGTAAAAAAAATTTTTATCTTCTGCCACTAGACCATAAGCTGTATAAGGGCAGAACTTTTTTTTTTCTTGTATACACTCATACATCCTATTATGTTTGAATTATGCCACTGATTCTATCGTATATTGCACCATCCAGACCAGAAATGGCTACTGATAGAATGATAATTTCTATTGAAAGCAAAACTGAAGTGCAAGCTCAGAAAAATTATCTGGTGAAGATGGGATGTTATGCTATAGAGTGCAGCACACACTCCACATCAATGATGATTACGTGGTGCAGTTTCCAACATGTGCTGTGTGAGTTTGGAAAGCAAGGGATGAGATTAAGAATGGCCTCATGTACCGTCATTTACAGTGGCCCACTTGTGGGTATTTGTGCTTCCCATCCCACCGCGCTGGGCTTTGCATGTTTAAAAGTACTGGTTCCCAAAGCAAGACGGATTTCACCAAGGGGAAGCAGCAAGATTTCCATTGATTTAAAGCAATGCCTCCTTACTGGGCACTTTAAACTCCTTGGTCAGGGAGATCAGAGGATAAAAAGGAATAATCTTCTTGGTGGAGGAAATTGACTTTAATAATCAGAAGAAAGAAAGCTGCTGTTACACAGTGTAGATGGGGAGATACATGTGGCACCTAGGCAACCCTCTGGGGCATCTCTTGGCACTTTCTTCCTAACTGTTGTCATAAGTGGTTGTGGTAGCAGCCACAACCTGAGAAGGATGTGGTGAACAGTGGCTCAGACTCCTCAGAGCCCAGCAGAGGTGCTAGCTGTGAGTGAGGGGAATCTCAAATATATAACAGGAAAGATAAACACCAGCTGGAAGAGTAAGGACTTCCTCTTGTGAGTTTCCCAGCAAAGAGACCCACCAGATTCCCAGAGGAACTACTCTAAGAACTTAAACAAGAGTAGATCCAAGCAGTGCACAGAGTGGACTGTAGAGGGCACTGTGTTGTGCTACTCAGCTCCTTCTTTCAGGGTTGACGGATGTATTTCTTCTGCTGCTGAGAGAGCTGCTGGCTGATGGGTTCAATTTCAGCAACTTCTGGTAATTGCTCTTGACTGAAGAGAGTCACCTTTCTCAACATCATGCCCTCTTTCTAGGGTTTATAATATGCATCTATGAAGACTGCCTGCATCTATGACTGGCTGATGCACATTTATAGACACCTGACCCCTGCCTCAGTTTCAGAACTGCCCACGGAGTTTGTTGTGACTGATTCGTAACCCAGTTTCTCCTATGCCCAATCCTGTTTCTTCCCTTTCCCCACAGGTTTTAATCCTGAGACAACTCCTTTATGGCATGATAATATCCATCTCAGAGTAAACTTCCTGGGAACCTGACCTGAGACAGATAGGAAGTTTTTCCTTGCAAGTTTGGTAGACTACACCTGTA
Source organism: Balaenoptera ricei (assembly GCF_028023285.1). Classification (NCBI taxonomy): domain Eukaryota; kingdom Metazoa; phylum Chordata; class Mammalia; order Artiodactyla; family Balaenopteridae; genus Balaenoptera; species Balaenoptera ricei. The sequence continues at coordinate 76,620,598 of NC_082648.1, forward strand.
AAACTGTTTAAGACTAGAGAGGTCACTAGTTAACATTTTAATTTCTTCAGTGGTCATATCTTTTAATAGAGGTTTGAAATTATAGCCATAAAAGCCTTATATATTTTTGATATGTTGAAATCTTAAAATCTTTATAAGTATTTTTATTATCTTAGGTAGGACTCTATTTGATTGTAATATAAGATGTAAAATCAGATTATTCACTCCTTGTAGACAAGAAGTCTAATTTTTAAGTGGTTTGCATCTTGAACACATTAAAATATTTATAAAACTTTAAGTTTTCTACACAGGTAATAAGTACAACAATATCTGCTAATAATGATAGTTTAAGCTCCTTTCTCTTCATTCTGATCATTCTTATATCAGCCTACGTCTTATAGCATTGACTAAGACATCATTACCATTTTGAACAACAGTAGTGTTCTAATCTTTTCTGCATACTAAAAGAAATGCATTTAATACTTCTCTAGCAATGGTAATAGTAATAGTAGTAATAGTAATAATAATAATAAAAGTGCTAAGTGCTTGTAGAACATCACTTTTATGAAGTTAGGCAACTTCCCTTCTATTCTTCCTTTTCTGAGAGTTTTCTTTCTTATCATAATTAGATATAAATTTAATTATTTATTTCTATATACATTGAGATACTTGTGTGACTTTTCTCCTATAGTTTATTACGTAATAATGTTAAGCTCTCCTTTTATTCTTGGGGTAAAACATATTTGATCATAATTTACTTTTTTACAAGCATATTGTTAGATTCAGTTAGCTAAAATTTTATTTATTTTTTTTGCATTTCTGTTATGAACAAAATGGTTCTATAATTTTCTTTTTTCCTTTTCTTGTGCTGCCTTTTTCTGGCATTAATGATTTTCTGGACTTCTAAATTAAATAAGGCAAATTTCACTCTTTTTATTTTCTGGAAGAAACATGTTTCAGACATAGATTATCTCTTTAAGTTTTGGAATAACTGCTTCATAAAAATATCTGTGACACAGTTTTCTCAGGGAGACAGTATTGATTACCGGTTCATTTTTTAATAGTTATTTGATTTATTTTTCTATTTTTCTTGCACAAATCTGGTATTTTGTGTCTTTTCCTATCATTACCCATTCCACTGAAATTTTAAAATTTATTAGATTATAGTTGTAATGTTATTTTATTATTGTAAAAATACATATGTGTTAACTAAAAACTTAATTTTCTTGATTTTTTAGTCATATTCTTTTTTAATAAATTAATTTCCCATTTCTGTCTATAGTATTAATGTATACAAAGAATTAGATTTTAGTTTTGTTAAAATTTTCTATTCTTTTTTTGTCCATTTCATTATTTTCTGCTCTATTATTTTCTTAGTTTTCAATTTTATTTTTCATAGTCTCATCTTTATGATCTCTTTTTGAAGAGACAAAAAAGTAATCAAGACATTTCTTGATTACTTTGTATGTATAAAATATGTATGACCATATTTTTTTCTTCTGTTATTTTTTTAATTTTTTTCTATAAATATTGCACAGGTCATACTTTATTTTTCATTATGCCTTACTTATCTTTTGACTCAGCTGATTTTATATCTAATAATTCTTTTAAAAAATCCAAAAGAGAATATGTAGTAGTAGAAATGCTCTTCTTACCCCTTCAACTTGTTTTGAGGGAATTGTTTGAATATTTTTCTCAAAACACAAATTTGAGAGGTTGATGTTTAGAGTTTACTAGTCTACTAGTTATTTAGCTCTGGATATTAGCATAGGGCCAGGATGTTGGGCAGCCATACTGTGGATGGCTATTTTCATTCTCTGTAATTTTGGTTTAATCCTAATCCAAGTGAAAGTTTGAGAATTTGAAGTTCTTAACCTAGTCCCTTTACTTCCAGCCATTATCTCACCAAATTTGAAGATATTAGCAAGTCATCTTTTCCAGAATCTTGTATATATTTTTTCTTCCAGACTACTGCACTACTCTCTCCAATGGGGAAATCCCATGTCAGTTCCCTATATCTTTCTGATTTGTCTATTAACCAGCCACATATCTCAAAATTTGTGTTTGGAATCTTGAGACCATCCCTGGTATCAGTGTTGGTGCTACTTTTTTATTGTTGTTATAGAATTTTAATTGCTAAATTACTGTGCCTTTTCTAGAGAAAATGAAATAATCTTGCTATTCTGAAACTATTAATTGGCTGGTTCTTGTCAATCCCATCACATTGTCCATCCATGTCAATGCCTATCACATTGATGGAATGGGAGAACTGTTAAGAAGAGTCAGTCACCAGAATAGCTATATTTTCTCTATCAATTGTTAAATTCACGGACTTTGTTAAATAGGTATTATTGACATCATGCATATTCCTCTAGTATCAATAATAGTAAAAAAACCTCATTTAATGAGCCAATTAGCATGTAGTATTATGTCAAGACCAATTAGTGAAGCCATATAGTTTTACATAAATTTGATCTCTTCCAGTAGACTGTCATTGTTTTTGCATATTCTGATATCTGAGTTGAATCTTATGCCATTTTTTAGTGGCTTTACTTACTTGTAAAGGAATCCTTAATGTATGTCTCTGTAACATGATGCCAGAAGAAAATGGTCACATATTTTTTATCAGCATGTCTGCATTAAAACCTTTTGACTTATAAAATTCTAACCAGATAGACTACTTCTTAAAACACTCAGTAGGCTGAATGTGTTTGCAGTGTTAAACCCAGTATTGACGATGGATGGTGGTTATTTAAGGAAATAATAATAGGGATATGGCTGTGCACATGGTGAATAGTTAAGATCAGTAAATTTATCTTATTTAGAATATACCAGCCTATTTACATTTGAAAAAGAAAATATATAGATTGGGATTCTATATTTTTAGTTATGGTCTTCTGTTGGCATTCCATTCTCTAATATCTTCATTTAATGAACTCTACTTACTCTTCAGTAGGTAGGAGTTTTACCTAACACTTATTTTTATTATGCATGCAGAAGAAATGTCTAGTTAATTTAGAAATATAATTATACTAGGCAAAATTGTTTTGCCATAAGTGAAAACTCAAAATAATGATAATTTAAACAAGACAAAATTCTCATACAAAATTCTGGATACTTGGTCAAGAGTTAATATAGTGACTCCACAGTTAGGGACCCTGGCTCTTTCTACTTTTGCTCTGCCATCCTCAATATTAGCTTCCAATTGAGGGTCAGAGTGTCTGGTCTAGTTTCATTCATCATGTCTTAATTATAGCCAGCAGGAAAGAGAAAGGAGAGATGAAGGAAAGACCTGTTTCCTTCAAGGTTACTTTTTAGAAGCTGCATACTCCTCTTCCCTTTACGAAGCACCAGCAAAAACTTACTTATCTGCCATCCTAGCTGCAAAGGAAATTTAATCTTTGTTTTAAATGTTTTCTAAGCTAAAGATTGACAAAGGAGAGAATGGACATTGGGGACAAACAGCATTCTTTGATGCAGTAAATACCCTTCAAGACAGTATATCTGTATTAGTTTTCTATTGCTGCTCTAACAAATTACTACAAACTTATGTGGCTCAAAACAGCACAAATTTGTCTTATAGTTCTGGAGGCCAGAAGGTCACGATGGGTTTCACTGGACTGAAATCAAGGTGTTAGCAGGGCCATATATCCTCCAAAGGCTGTAGGAATGAATCTGTTTCCTTGCCTTTTCCAGCTTCTAAAGGCCACCCACATTCCTTGGCTCATAGCACCCTTCCATCAAGCAATCACATCACCATTCTGAACCTCAGCTTCTGACATTACATCTTCTTATCTTCCTCTGCTTCCTTCACCACATCATTTCTCTCTTCCTCTAACTCTCCTGCCTCCCTCTTACAAGAACCCTTGTGATTACAGGGCCCATGAGGATAATCCAGGATAATCTCCCCATCACAAGATTCTTAATTTTAATCACATCTTTTGCCATTTAAAGTAACAACATATTCACAGGTTCTGAGGATTAGAATGTGAATATCTTTGAAAGCCATTATTCAATTTACCATAATATCAAAATTTAGAGAAAGTGTCAAATGACATTAATGTTTTAAAGTATTATTGTTTTCACTTCCATTTTCACATTTAATTTTTAAAAACTGTTATGAGTTAAGCAGGGCATGCACATGATCCTCATTTAAGAATCATTTTATGGTTCAAAGAGATTAAATGAGTTTTTCAAAGTTACATAGTTATTAGTGAAGGTAGCACTGAGGTCTCAATCCTGCTACCCAAATGCCATCTCAATCTTGTGATCTCTTATCCTTTGATTTGGAAGCCATCTTTCCTTCTTAAGTTTCCCCACAGCATTTCAGTTAAATTTTTCTAAAGGGAGTAATTGCATGCTGCCTTGTATTTAAGGAGAAATATTTTTTTTATTTTTAAATTTTTTATTGAAGTATAGTTGATTTACAATATCGTATTACTTTCAGGTGTACAGCACAGCGATTCATTTATATATATATATTCTTCTTCAGATTCTCTTCCCTTATAGGTTATTACAAAATATTGAGTATAGTTCCCTGTGCTATACAGGAGGTCCTTGCTGGCTATCTATTTTATATACAGTGGTGTGTGTATGTTAATCCCAACTCCTAATTTATGCCTCCCCTACCCCCTTTTCCCCTTTGGTAACCATAAGTTTTCTATGTCTGTGAGTCTCTTTCTGTTTTGGAAATAAGTTTACTTGTATCTCTCTTTTTTTTTTTTTTTAGATTCCATCTGTAAGTGATATCATATGATATTTATCTTTCTCTGTCTGGCTTACTCCACTTAGTATAATAATCTCTAGGTCTATCCGTATTGTTGTAAATGGCATTATTTCATTTTTTTTTATAGCTAATATTCCACTATATATATATATATATATATATATATATATATATATATATATATATACACCACATATTCTTTATCCATTCATCTGTCGATGGACTTTAGGTTGCTTTCATGTCTTGGCTATTGTAAATAGTGCTGCAGTGAACAGGAGATATCTTATTATATTTTTAATGAGCTTCTTGAAAAAAAGAGGCCATCTTTGCCTTCCCCTAAACAAATTACCACACCAGTTTTATGTGTTAACTTTACTAGGCTATAGTCCACAGTTTTCAGTCAAACGCCAACCTATGTATTTCTGTGAAGGTATTTTGTAGATGTGATTAAAGTCCATAATCATTTGACTTTAAGTATGAAAGGGAGATTATCCTAAATAATATGAGTGGTCCTGATTCAATCAATTGAAAGCCCTTAAGAGCAGAACTGAGGCGTCTCTGGAGAAGAAATTCCTCTTGTGGATAGCAGCTCCACCACGTACTGAAGAGCCTGTGATTCAGATTTCAGACTTGTCTAGCCAGCCCACGCAATCATACAAGCCATTTCAGTAAATCTTTTGATATATCTCCTACTGGATTTGTTTCTCTGTTTTGAACCTTGACGAATATACAATAGGTAATGTGCATATTCTAGGTCCTCAATGTTTGTTGATCCAAAATAAATTTGAGGATTTTGCTGTTATTTGGTACTATGTATTGAAATTAAATTGAACAAGCCCCAATAACTTCTAATGATTGTATAACAACTTACCATTTCAAAAAGCTTAGATTTTTTCACATGGTCTTAAAGATCTTAAACTTACTTCTTTAATCGAAATCGATATTAGGATTGTATTTGTTTTGAATATGAGTCAGTGTTTTATCTTTGAAGACAACAATTTTACTTTCCACATAGCTACCAGCATTCCAGGAATTTCTATAAGCATTGCAGTATCAAAGTACTTATCCATTCATTCCACAAATAGATATTTATTTTCTATGTTCTAAAACTATGAAACTACAATAGTAAACAGACAGGCAGAGATTCTTCCCCCCTCCCTCCCCCTCATGCTTACAGCTAGTGGGGATATAGAAATAAATAGGTAGGTATTTTCCTAATTCCTTCAAGGATAGTGAAAGAGAGCCAAGATTTCTTTCTGAGTACAACATTCTACTTTCTTAGAATTCATAGCTGAATACTGAAAGGGCCTCCATTTAAATTTATTTTTTTCAAGCGTTTTTTTTTCCTGATGGGAGGGAGAGAGAGAAGCTGATAAGAAAAGCTACTTTCCTTGTTTCCTTCTCCACTATGGAAGTAATGCCCTGTTTTTCAGTTAAGAGAAGAGGGAGTCAAAAGAAGATGGGAGACTTCTGACCACTAGGCCAGGAAATTCCTGGAGTTCCAGGCTGTTTCCAATAACAGTAGGTCATTGCTTTTATCAGCCTGTATTGCTGAAATGCAGTAAGCACTGATTATACAAGTACTAAATGCCAAGCAATGCTCATAAATCTTAGTAGGAACATGGACCTTAGGGTTCAGGTCACAGGTTTTCTTTTTGTCTTGGTACTGAGTCAAAAAGAAAGATTTTTGAATCAGGGTCTTCTTCCACCCTAATAAGATGCTCTCTTAATTCTGTTTTTACAGTATTACTGATGGCTCCCCGTAGCCATTTCCCTGGCACTGTCTTCCACGTTCTGTTTATTGCTCCACTTATTGCTGTGTTCGTATGTTCTAAGTCACAATTTTACTTTTTTTTATAAAAGTATGACCATGTCCTCTGAATGTCTATGCTCCTTTAATAATTTATCTCGTAACCTACTTTATTTATATCAGGCCTGTGGTCTGTTAATGAGTTAAAAATTCATGATTCCTCTAAGAAATAAAACAGATGCTTAGAGAAATCAGATTTTCAATCAAATGACCCTGAACAAAGAAGGACACTCCTAGGAGAAGTTGGATACTATTTTGAGGAATTCTACACAAGATTTTCAAATAGATATTTTTTCACCATCATTTTTTTCTTTAATCCTTGCTGAGTGACTCAGAATTAGACTATTTTCCACATATGTAATTACCATGTTATCTGTGGCAATTTGCAGTAAAAATCAGCAAAAATGTTCTTGCTCCCAAAATGGGTTCTTCAAGTAGCTTTTCATAATGTATGTCTTAGAAAGAAAGTTCTAAATCTTTTTCCATACTCCTTGAAATTTTTATTTAAGACTCTTCTGGGCCATAGGACTCAGTATTTCCATTACTAATCCTTAAAGGCAGCTCAGTAATCGTCCCCCGCCCCAAGTACAGGAAGCAGGCAGTTGAGAAGTTTGTGACCAAGACTATGAACCGTTGACCAATTTAATTAGCCATGGCATGGAAAAATAAGAGCTAGGGACTAACTGCATCCCTGCAGCAGACATCCCTGAATTACTGTCTTTTATTTTATAAAAGTTAAAGCAGAGGAATCTAAATGCCCTTTTGGTTAAGTTAATAACCCCACATATCTGGTGAGGTACTTAGTTTAGGTAACAAAGAAGACCTTAGAAAAGCCAAACCATCTTGTTGACTAAATTTTTTCTCTTCTGTGAGTAAAACTAGAAAACAGACTTCTTAACTTGAATATTAAACATTAACCCTTGCTTCCAAGGAGTATCCTTGCTTCACTGTGATAGGAATTTTAGTTTACCTCTCTGGATATCTACAGATATTCTGGATATCTACAGAGAAATATTCACCCAGGGGACTGTACTATTATTAACTACTAACCAGTAGTGATTTAGAAACAGCTTCTATCAAACCAACAAGACTCAGTTAAGATGAAAAGCCTGAGAAAGGGCAGTGTAAAAAGTCACAGTCATAAAAATGGCTACCATTTCATGCACAGCTGAGGCTCAACTTTATCCCTTCCAGAATTTGATCTCCAGGGAGGTAGATTTCTACAAGAAAATGCAGGTAAACTGTAAAAAGTACACTAAAATTTGTAACTTTTTAATTACTTTTTGATCTGCCCTCTAAGCGCAGCCAGCAGCACATCAGTCTCATAATTACTTTTTGAATTATAAAAGAATTTCATATTTATGATAAAAAATCCAAACTGTGCATAAAGATACAAAGTTAGAAGGAAAAGTCCTCTATTCTTCACTCATTTCTCACTTCCCTGAAGTAACCACTGTTATAATTACTTGTGTATCTTTTTATACATTTTTCCTGCATCTATAAGCATAATGTTTATGTATTTTTTTCTTCGAACGAATCGTATGTAGTATTCCATAAGTTACACTTTTCAGTTAGCAATATATTTTGAACATTTTCCCCATGCAAATACATACAGTTCTGTCATTTTCTTCTCAAAGCCTGCATTGTAGTCCATTGTCCCTCATTAATGAATAGTCACACTAACAAGAGTATTAGCAATAATTTTAATTTGTACACAGTTTTTACAAGAGTCTAGTGTGGGTTTGAGAAGGAAGAAAAATACCAAAGGGAGAGAAACACAAGAGAGATTACAATAAAAACTAAAATAGAGGTGTATTTTGTACTTGAAGAGCAGGTTCATTCTAACATGAGAATTTAAAGGAAGCCTTAGGAAGGAGGCATATTTCAAGACAGATTTTAAAGAATGAGTAAGATATTTCCATAAAGAAATCAGGGAAAAATCATTCCAGCCATTAGCAAAAACGTAGAGGTAAATAACGAAGGGCAGGATTGATGTAACTGTTTGATAAGGGGTGTGTGCAGAAGGGGTGGGAAAATGATGGGAATGACAAGGGAGAAAGGTTATAGAAGATAATGTTAAAAATATAGATTTTAGAGGATAAGATCAGAAATATAGGCTGGCCTAAGAAAGTGCAAGCCTCTAATATTGGTTTTATGCTATAGACTGGTGATTTTCAATGGGGTATGACTTTGCCCTTCAGAAGATATTTGACAATATCTGAAAACATTTTGCATTGTAACTATATGGGTGGGTGGTACTGGTACCTAGTAGGTAGAGACCAGAGATGCTGCTAAACATCCTACTAGGCACAGGATAACCCCCTCCTTACACCAAAGATTTACTAGGCCCCAAAATGTCAATAGTGTAAAGGTTGAGAAACCCAAATGAGACTCAAACTTGTTAAATTTTGAACTTCATCAGTAAAAAAAATGTTGAACATGCAACTATATTCATGTGTGTGTGTTTGTGTGTATACACATATATCACTACATAAGATTAATTAATTAAATATTTAAATAACTATGCATTATTTTATTTTATTATTCATATATGACCCATTTTTCTCTTATCAAAATATTACATTTTATTACATCATTAAATATTAACTATATTATTTAGTGTGAGAATAATATGAATGAATTTTCTTCATTGCTTATAAAATCTTGGTTTGACCCATTATGTGATACAGCAACCCAAAAGTCTGGTTTATGGTTAAATTTGCTTTTACTTGGTTTTAACCACTGCTGAAGCTTAAATAACATCTCACAAAGTAATGTAGATAGCAATGGAAAAACATACCATTTTCTAGGTGTATTAAATCATGATATTCATAGTTAAATCCTATTTATCAATTTTGTAGAAATTTTTGTTGAATTGAGAAGTAAATTTCCATCTTTCTTAATACTGACCATTTATTCTTCTCAGTTTATCAGAAGGTGTTTTTTCTTATTCTATTAATAAGTAGTTCTAAGCCTAATAAAATTTTGAATGCATTTTAACACATTAGAATATCATTTTTCTGCTTTTTAAATTTTGCAAATAGGACAGTTTTTTTAGCAATGAAAATCATATATGGACAGATATATTTCCAAATATCCATTTTCAAAATGCCCTCTACATACCACGAGTTCTTTTGAACAGCAATTACTTCTTAACTCATTGTTAATTCATAATCTTTACCTTGAGGGGATAGATTAAGTATATTTATTCCTTCAACATCTAATGGGCAACATACTTCTGAAAATGATTCATCATCACAGAGAGGAATAGTCTATTTGGAAATGAGTCTTCTTTATAAAAGAAAACTGCATGTAGCTTCCTTAAATTTTACACCTCTTTCAAATGCTCTGGCATGATAGCCAACAAACCTTTGTACTGTATGCATAATTTGCACAGCCCCTTTAATCTCATTATGAAGTGTTTTAAAGATTCTGCTGTTGGTCATTGAAAAAAGAGTAACTATATACTACATACCATCATGTAGTCTGTAATGTGCTGAAGTAAATGAAGGCGTGAGGGTGTCATCTGAACCCTATCACAAGGTCTCTCAGGATCATGTTGGGATATTGTGAATAATGGAATTTAATATTAGTAATGTTTAATATTTCTAAATGGTTTTAGAAAAAATAGGCATTTTCATAGCTTCTTTCTGAATGCCAATAAATTGCACTTTCTTTGGAGACTCCTCAAATAGAAGCCATGTAAGGTTTCTGAACTGCACTTAGACTTATGTTGTAGAGAGTTAATGCATGTGGCAGTCTGTTAGTCAGCACGTTTATCCAGGTCACATATGGTATGGATTTTAGGGGGGAAAGAATAAGGCAGGGAACTGGTTAGGAGGCTTATACAATAGCATATTCTAGATAGACTGAGGGACAAAACCAAGGTCAGGGTTTTAATTTGACAGGCTTTATGGAGATTGAATCAATAATTATGCAACAGTAGAAGTAAAATGAGTTGAGGAGGACTAAAAAGAGAGACAGAACAGGAGAGACGGACAGAACAAGAGGCAGAGACAGAGAAGGAGAGAATTGAACATCCTGGAAAAAAATAACATTATCAATGGATATAGAAAATGTAGGATAAGGACTAGGGCTTTGCTATATTTGGGGGCAGGGGGAGGTGGTGACCCTGTTAACTTTTGACAGTTTTGTCACTAGTCGGTGATCTTTCCTGTAATAACAGAGAACCTTTCATTTTAATTTGGATTTCAAATTGGTATTGTTGCAGTGTTCTTTGCCTAGGTAAATAAACAATGGAGAAACTGAATGTTTATCAATACATTTTAGTTGTTCTCTATCAGTCATTATTGTCTAACATTACAGCCGATCACATCAGTTTTGCCGAAAAATAGCAAAAGTCTTTCAAGAGAAAAGAACAAGTGTTTTCTTTTAATAATAATACTGATATTTTACATCTGTATTCTTATTTATAATTAAAAGGTTAAATATTAACTAATTTCTACCATCATCATTGGATAGATGATGAACATTGTAAACCTATCCCACACAATGAGAATGTACACTAACATTCCTTCAAAGCTCAGCTTCAGTGAGATTTTCTGAGAAATTATCACCCCTAAGATTTCCCTCATCCCAAATCATGCTATAATATAGTTTTTTAAAAAATGCTGCCTTGACCCAGTTTTGAGGGCCTGGCTGGAGGCCAGTCAGTTTGACTTCTTGAAAAGCTGATGAAGTCCACATTCCCAACAATCTCCCTTATTGAGCTACTATACACACACCCTAATTGTCCTAGGACCAGGTACCAGATAACCAAGGACAGCCCCAATTTTCCAGAGCCCTCTGGAATTACTCAAATTACCCAGTCCTAAGCCTGATTGCCTTGCCCTGCTCTTTCATTTTCTCCCTCCTTCTGCCATGTGACCAATTCAGGTCCTTCCCCTGAGTGACACTGAGTGGAGTGCTGTGTTCTCCCCAGGAAACTATGCATATAGCAAAACTGTAAAACTCTTTTCTGTTTTTCTTTCTGTATGTGCATCTGGCCTCACCATACCTCACCCAAGGTTATATGAATAAATATAGGTCTGGTGTGGTTTAGATAGGCCTTATCGGCAATAACACCTTTTGACACCTCTAGCAAAGCACTTGTCATATTGGCTTGCTATTATCTGTTCAGTTCTATTCTGTTTCAGTAGCCAATGAGGTCCAGGAAACAGAACTATCTTTTATTGCTCTAACTCCCATATCTAGCATAATTCTGGCATGTAGTAAGTGCTCAATAAATGTAATAGAAATTTTTGAAATACAACATTGATGAAGTGAATGGGCAATGCTTTAAGTATAAAATAGCACAAAGCCATTCTCTGGTCCTTATGCTATAAATAATTTCCCTACTGAAAACACTGAGAATTATTTCAGACAAAAACAATAAAAAATATCAACCTATTATGTTACTTTTTAAGTATATGAGGGACACTCACTTGAAAACTATAGTATTACACTACCTTCCACAGTGGAATGAAGATTTGGTTGGAAGTGTGGCATTTCCAAAATGAATCAAATTATCCCATCTCTTTTATTTAGTCATTCTCTTTCAATACATTGGGTGGTATAGATCGTGTGGTGCTCTGCGTGGATCTCCCTTCAGTGGCAAGACATTTATTCTCTCAGCAGCCTGGAGTGTTGGTTACTGAGACCTTCCCTGGGAACTGCCCTCAGCCAAAAGGAACTGTCTTCCACAGTTGGTGTCTGCATCCAGTGACTGTTCAGTGTAGAAATGGGAGGGGAGACTACAAAGACTCAACCCTCTTGTCTCCTTGTGAAACATCGCTGAAGGATCAGATATATATATATATGACTAACCCTCTGCCTAACCCTGCTTCCCTTACTCCCTTACAGGTATTGTTCCTGAGTTCTCCCCAGTGAACTCCTGTAGGCATATGATTGTCTGAGAGTCTCAATATGTTTCCCAGGGAAACCAACCTAAGACATCACTTGTAAAATAAAGTGATGCACAACTAATTTTAAATGTGAAATAAAAATTTGTAAACTGCTTGCCGCAATACGTTAATTGAATTCACACTTTGGTGGAAGACTAGATTTTGCAATCTGTATCAATAAATAATAGATATTCTTGGGTATTATAAGGAGATTGATATTTTATTCCCTTCTTTCCCACATTCCCCCAATTTTGTGGTATTTTATAAAAAGTTATTTTGAATAATCACTGATACCTTCTCAAGAGAGTAACTCTTTTATTCAAGTTACTCTTCATAGTGAAATAGACTTTTAAGAAGCTGCCAAACCTTCTTTTGGAAAAAAAAAAAGAAGCATTCTTTAATTTATATGAAATATTCAAAATATTTGACAATGCATTTGACCCATTTTAAATAAATAAATAAATAAATAAAATCCCACTATAAAGGATTTGGAATCTAAGGATACTGAATGAAAAATTTTTTTCCAGAAATATTTTTAGTTGTCAGCAAGAGCTACATATTACTATGTAGTTATTTTAATGGTATTAGCTAATCTTGTGCCAGTTTCCTTGTGACTATTTTAATCATCCTTAACCATGCATCATTTCCTATGGCAAGCCACATACACTTATGAATTCCTTTTCATCTGTTCCAATTCAGCTCCTCCTTACTTCTAAGGCTTAAAAAGTTAGTTTGATCATCTATAACAAATCTGCCAAAGAGAAAATAAAAAGTCTTAGAGAGTGATTTTGAGTAAAGTGATACTTTATCAGCATCAAAGGGACTTGTTTTCTTGTGTTCTTATTTGAGATGACCACAAATTATTGCAAAATTACCAAGAAAAGATGGTGGTAAGAAAGGGAAGAAGTTCTTGTATTTTCTTTCTAATAAGAGATAGTTAATTTGGGAAAGAACTTTCTAGAGTATCAGATATAAACTAAGCAGGTGGGAAGGAAAGAAGAGAAGTAAAATGGCCTCAAGTTATTTTGAGAAAGTAATTCAAATTCATAATTCTTTGCTAAACATGTTTTTGTTTGCTTAGGTTAAAGTAGCTAAGCTAGTGTTTTGACATTCTGGCAGAGAACAGACTAGCAAGGTATTCAGTCCCCCTGGTTTGAGGTCAGATCTCCTTATTTGATTGGAAAACATATTATAAAAAAGAGACAAGAGAACTCACAGATGAAATGATGCGCAGATTCAAGCACTGTCACTCACCTGGCTGAAATGCATTGCAGATCATTTTATTTCTGCCTTCTACCTGGGCTGTGCTTTAGGGCTTACAAAACAGGTGACATTTTGAACTTGCTCATTTTTAAACCTAGAGAAAGCAGCCAGAATTCCGACTTTTAACCCAAAGACAGGACAAGTTGTTAACTACTATAATCAAAGTAGTTGTCAGTCATTCTCCTTGAAATCGCTGCTTCCTTGTGATGATGGCCTCTTTAATAATGCCATCTATTATTTTGTGAGGCCTGACTCAGGATGGACAGGTGTGCATTGATTTATTCCTTGGTTCTGCCTATAGTTCCTGCTAATTTTATTCTAGTGGGAATTTCAGTATAGTCATATAGCATAGTGGTTAAGGTTTATAGCCCCAGAGTTGGATCTGGGTGTAAAGCCCAGCTCTGTCACCACAGTCTTGGGCAAGTGTGTTAACTTGTCTAAACTTGAGTTTCCTCCTCTCCAAAATGGGAGCAGTCATTCCTTTATAATGCTGTTGTGAGGAATAAATGGGGATCATGCATATAACACACTTGGCTCAGTGTCTGGCATGGGGTTCTCAACTTGCTTTGAACCCAGTCAGGAAAGAGGGGTATTATTTAGCATTGGATTCAGCAACATCACATTTGGTGTTGTGGCTAAGAAAATCAAGTAAATAAGAAAAGGACTAAAGATAGAGGTCAAAATAACTTCTATGTTAATTATAAAGGCCAGGCTGGAAGGCCTATGTGAAAGCCAAATAAACTCTCTAACCAAACTCCAGAATGAGGCAGAGTTATCCATCCAGCCTCAGGCAGCACTTACTGTAGTCACATGCTCTCAGCAGAGTGGTCATGTGCTCTCTGCCTGCAGCTCATGCATCAGAGGAGGGTAGAGCTGGGTATGTCAGTTATTCCTCCCAAATTTACAGTCTCAAAAGTGACTCCCCCTTCCCAGGGATACAGTGAGAAAGACTCAGAGAGAGACCCAAAGTTACATTCATTCTGCTACCTTCACAGGAAGGAAACATCAGATATGGGAAGGAGCATTGTGGAGTAAGTGCTCAATAAATGATAACTGTTATCATTATGAACTGACAAGGATGTATTTCTTTACTTTGCCTAAAACATTAAAAATATAAGGAAATTATTTGATCTCTCATCTTTTTTTTTTAATGTGTATATAATGATTTTTTAAATAAAAGTAAAAACTAAATTTAAAAAAATATATAGGGGAAAAATAGAACTGAGGAAAATTAAACTGCAGGAAATAAATCTCTCCCAACAGGAAATAAATCTCTCCCAACATACCCAAAATACATGTAATATAGAATTCAGAAGTGTTTGTGATGTTATGGCTAGAATAATAAACTCTAGACATATGAAGAAAGGGCAAGTACAGCTTAAAAACATATTTTTAATCTTTAGTGACGTATCTACACAGAAAAATTACAACTCAATCTGAAATATAGATCCTGAAACATATTTTCATATGCAGTATGTAAATTTCATTCATAAATGTGATATTGCTGGATGTTGTGCATGTCTCTATTTGATTCCCAGCTTGTAGTCTAGGAGATGAATTGCATGTTTATTAGCTTGTGACATTCTTGTATATTCCCTTCTCAGTACTCTCTGCTTCCTATATGTTATGCTAATACCTCTATTCCTTACTGTCTCTACCTGTGGGTAAGGAATACATGATAATGGGAATGGTATTTTAAAGTATTTAAAATTTTTGTTTCTACAACAGAGATAGTAGTCTCTAAGAGCCAAGGACATATGTGAAGCAGAAATTTTATCAAATATCAGCAGATGAATAGGTAATCATGTTCTTAAACTAAAGGTTATTAATATTTAACTCAGAGATTCACTGGATACAAGAAGAGCATATGTGAACACAATTTGGAGAACTGTATTTTAAGCAATTATGATTATTTCACCAAATTTTTAAAAATATTGATGAACAATGTTATACTGTATTTTATTAAGTTGTGTATATGGGTCTCTACAATAGATGGGCCATTTCAAGGATAAGAGACTTTATCTTTTGCCATTTGCATTCACAGTTCCTTGCATAGTGCTCACCACATAACGATTTCCCAAAGGTTTGTTGAATGAATATTTGCTGGAGATACCAGGCATTGGTTAATAAATAAATAACTTCAATTGAGAACATCAGTGTCAATGGAGAGGTCTTATTTACTAATGACTACTTATTCATTAAACATTATTTGTATATCATAACATATATGTTTGAAGACATATGCTTCAAAGCAATCTTTCAACGTTATTTTTTATGTTAACCAGAGTGCTATGCTTGTGACAGCAGGTTTGATACCTCAGAAAAGCACATTCATATTTTTTTTCATCAATTTTCAAGATAGCCCTCTGGCTTTCACTCAAATTCAGATAATTTGGAGGAGGAAAGATCTGAGAAAACTGTCAAACATAATTATAGAGTGCAGCAGTCCTCCCAGTAATGGGATTGGTTCAGTGGTTATTTTTGAAACACGCCTGCACTAACACACAGTACTTGAGTTCTTTAAGTACTTCAAGACATTTGCTTTTTATGAACATGGGTGAAATTTTTCCACTTATGTTTTATATTAGATGAGCACAAAGTTGCTGACTAAAAGCCATAAAAATGTGAGATTCTAATTATGATCCTAAGATACTCCACATGCATTTAAATGAATGTTGTAACCCTTTCTCTTGCTTACTCCAATCATTTTCCCAAGGTCTCCCTGAAAAATAATGTTGCTATTGAGTCATGTTTTGCCAAGTCTTTTGCAAAATGAGAGAAAGATTCAGTTGCAAATTGTGATTATTTCATGATGTGTCCACTAATGTTTTAGTGTCATATCATGATGATTTCATGATGTTGTATCATTATTTCCAATTCCAACTTGAGTGTTTATTATCTGACACTTAAATTCCAGGACATGCCATAGCATTAATGGCTTTTGCAATAACAACATGTACAAAATAGTCCATACTGGAGAAGGCTTCATATTTGGAACATAGCTCTACATTTTTTTCCTGCCTAAAATTTATGATTTGTTCCTTCTCTTCTATTGTTTTTATGTGTGTTTGCACAAGTTACATTCATCAGGTTCAAAGACAGCTTGCCTCCTGACAGGATCACACCTAATTCATTTAAGGGAGAGAACTGTTGATGCTATTTTTAAATATTTAAAAAAAAAATACCTTTAAGACCCTCAGGATAGAGTACCTCATTATATTTTCCAGTCATGAAAGCTATTTTACATTGGCATTATTATCTCATAATGCCTTTCTTTTAACTTCCACATAACCTGGAAAATTTTGTGCAGTGCTACACTTTCTACCTAGTATGAACATGTATTGCTATTAAAATGCTGCCTTTTTTTCTACATGGAGCTTATAGCTTTTTAAATTTTGAAAACACCCTTATTCATACAGGTAGCATGTTTTTAAAATTTAGGGGGCATGAGAAGGAAGTGTTACATCACTTGAGATGAGAGAGGGTACTTTAGCTTGTTTTGTATTTAATACTGTGATTGAGTTATTAAATAAAGAGATAAAAAAGAAAAAAGTTGGGGAATTCTAAAATCAGCAGTTGCAAGGAAATTTTAATGATTTGTCTCAAAAGTTAGCTAATGATTTGCATAGGTGGAATAGATGGTAATACAGAGAAATATGTGTTTGAGGGGTGGTGAAATATCTCCCAACTGAAATTGAGCTCTGTAATTCATCCTGATGTGGCAGTTTCTTACATTACTCAGCCCTTGAGCTTTAGGCACTGATGGTTTCTGATAAAACATACATGAATCAAGGAAGGGATACAGGTGAAGTAATTTTGAGTCGTTAATACCACTTTCTTTTATTTGTTTATCAGCTTAGCTAGTCTGCAGAGAAAGAACAAAGCAGATAGGCAGTTCTTCAGGAGAAAAGGAATTCACAGCATAGCTGAGTACTCAGTTCTTAAGCTCTTTCCATTGTGACATACTTAATAGATAATGTCTAAAAGCAAAACACTTTCCTGTGTGCCTGATGATAGTTGTGTGCAGATCCCTGCATCTCAACAGTGATTCATTCCATCCCTTCCTTGGAAAGGTGGCAGAATGTAGTATTTCTGATGCCGGCTCTGGAAATAGATGTTTAGGCTCAAACCCCAGGTCTACTACTTTCTAGCTGTGAGTTCTTGGATAAATCACTTAAACTCTTTACGTTGTAGATTCCTTATTGGTAAAATAGGCATAGTATTTGCACCTTCCTCATTCATTTATTGAGAGAATTAAATGAGTTAACCCATGTAACACACACAGCACAATTCAGTAAACCCTCAACCAATAGCTGCTATTATTATTCCATCATATTTCATGGAAGAATGCAAATTGGAATGTAGGTCAGACAGATAAATATGTTTGTGCCATATCGGTATAATACAGTGTCAGCTATAAAATGCAGTTGCTTTGTAAGTAGTAAATGTGATGCCAGAATTTAGCAGAAGTAAAGTCTAGTGTAAAATCACTTTCACTACCCTAAGCATCACTGGGATTTGTGTTGGGATTTCTGAATAAGTATTTTCACTCCTAAAATTCTCTTGTTTTTAACATGTTGGTGTTGGGTTTGATATGTTTATATTCATGACATGAAGTCTCTTGTTTAAAAAAAAAAAAAAAAAAAAAAAGCAAAAGGAATATTTTCCCCCTTCTTTGCCTTCCCCTGACAAGTCTGTCTCTGAAGCTCAGGGGCAGATCTGCTATAGGGTTTGAAGAAAGAGCTGTGATTGTGTGTGTGTGTGTGTGTTTGCCCAGCTTGATGAAGTCTCTATAGGAAAAAGAGATAGGAGACCTTTAGCCTATATTGCTGCTAGTCTCTCAACCTTTATACTTTACATCCATAAGCGTTTACTCCAAAATTTTCCAAAATAATAACAACATTTTTTTAAAAAAGGAAGACTGTTCAAACACTGAATTATCTGTGAGAGTCAGCCAAGTTACACCAGCTGCATTGGCTTGGTTCCTACATCTGGGCTCCAAGGCGGGTAACAAAAAAATCTCCATGAACAGTATTTTAAGAATTTTGGCAATGCACAAGACAGGGGAATTAAAAATAATTCTTTGCTGAAAACAGAATTGGTGGAAAACAGTTCTGTTTGCTTGCCACAGTCCACCAAGCTATCTAATGGTCAGCTGTTAGCATACAAACAAGTATGCCCAGAGTGCTGTCTAAAGCCACATGTCCCTCTAGTAAAGGCCAGTGGGATCAGTGACTGAGTCCCGGGAATGAGAAGTGGCAGTGGCCTTAATAACAATACAAAGTGTAAAATGGATTCCCTGTATTACTATTTTTTAGCCAAAGGGGTGACGTTTCCTAACAGCCAGTATGACGTAGGTTGTGTATGGGCTTGCAGGCAAGCTTTAACTTGTTTTATCCCTGATTTTCTTGTCCCTTTCTTTAAGTCATTAAGTATGGCTGATTAGTTTCTCTCCTTGGTTCTCTATGGAGTTTCATTTCTTCTTATATTGCTACATTCATTTTGTATAAAAAGGCAAAGGAGGAACAGTTTATCACAGCTGTATTGTATCTTATTTAGAAAAGACTCTTTAGAAGCAAACTAAAGTTTAAGACTTGAAATTAATGGATAAAATTTAATTATTGAAGAGAAGGAGGACTGTAAAACAGTCCTATAGACGCCTATTGAGGAAGGCCTCAATATAGTGATTTAGTTGTTTTTTTAATTAGAAAGGACAGATAAGCGTGATCATTCCTAAATAATTATTATTAAATACTCGTTTTAAGATGGTGCTGTATTGCACTATTTCAAGAAGAAATTCAACAGGCCTCGACTTTGTCATCAAAAAGTTTATAATCTAAAGGATATCAAATAATAGAAAATACGCAAAACAGAATGCCATATTAAGGCATTGTTCAGTGTATTCAAGACATTTAGAAAACATGAAAAATAAAAATTAGATGTTAGGGTGCAAGTTATCTAAGGGAATAACGATTTGAATTCCATGTAGATGGAGAAGGCCTACGGGAAAATGTGAGGAGGGAGAGGTCTTTCTGGTTCAGAAGAATACATGGGATAAATGGCCTGTAAAAAGGAGGTGAAACTACTTTCCAGTGGATAAAAGTGCTGGAACCTTATCTAGGATGGAACATTATCTAGGATGGGCTTGGGACTATCAGATAAAGATGTGATAGGTTCTAGAACTGTGGGCCTTCACTGAAGCCTCTGTCTAGTCAGCCCAACGGTGCAATGAAGAGGGAAGTAAAAGCTCAGAAGTAGCTTTTTTGTACAAGTTGTTTTATAAGTGTTATGCAGTTGGGTTATGTAACTGTGGCAAACAAGAAATCATAAATCTGGAAACCAGTCTTGGTTCCAGGTGACACAGCTTAAGTGAAACTTCATTATGATAATAATGAAGATGTGCACATGTTAACATTTCCCCCACTTGCTATTCCTCAGATTCAAGGAAAATGAAAAGCAAGAAACTCACATTTCTAGGCTTCTACAACATAGCGCAGTATCACATTCCTTACTATGTGAAAACTGTTTAGACTAGTGAACTTGAAATGTACCACCAGTAGAAAAAGGGGAGACAAAAAAACTGCAACTTCTACACCATCCTTTTGAGTTGACCAACAAATACCTCTTGTGCTACTTGTTTGCTGTAGTAGTGCCATGAGATCAAGGAACTGTTCATGAACAGCATCTCAGACCAGAGGAGTGCTTTCAATGCTATCTATAGGCATGAATAGCATCACAGACTAGAGAAATAGTTCATTCACTCATGTACTCATTCATTTTATTTATTTTCATCTTATTCATGCCAGTGTTTAGACCTAGACTGGTCTTTGAGGTCTGACCTATTTTAAAATATTACAGGGTCTTCTGTTCAGGTCTTGAATTTGTTTTCTCAGACAAAAGTAATAGGGGTCATTTAAACAACTCTTCTAATCCTATCTCTTTCATGAACATTTTTTAGGCCAATCAGAAAGTATCTTTTTCTGTTTTGCTATTTGAGCCTATTTCTTTCCTGGCCGAATAAACACACTGTTGTCTGTTCCATTATTCATTGCTGTGTAACAAACCAACCTAATCTTAATGGCATTAAACAATTATTATTATCACTCATGATCCCAGGGATTGACTAGACTCAGGCTGGTGATTCTCGCTCAGAATCTTCCGTACTGTTGTAGTTAGACAGTAGCTGGAGCTGGACTCATTTTGAAGGTTTCATCTCTTACATGTCTGGCACCTAGGCTGGGAGCAGTTGGGCATCTCTCTCTCTCTCTCTCTCTTTAGGTGCTCTCCATGTGGTCTCTCCATCATGGCAGTGTAAGGTAATCATGGCAAGTCAGTGCTCACAGGTGTGAGTCCTGAAAGAGAAAGAGGCAGACAGCAGCTGTATTACCTTCAATCTCCTAGTCTTGGAAGTCAAGCAGTAATACTTCCTCAGCAATATATTTGTTAGAAGCAAATAACTAAGGTCAATTCATATTCAAAGGGAGGGGAATTAGACTTGTCTTTTGAGAGAGGAGTGTCAAAGAATTTGTGATCATTTGTTAAAACCTCCACAGTCTTCATTAATCTGGTCTCCTGCCTGTTCTTCATAGAGATGCTAATTCTTTCTCTAACTCACTACTGCAACCACCATATTTCTTCTTTTCCACTACAAATATTTTATTAAGCATCTAATCACAGTTGTAAATGTTCTAGGAAAGTGAAAAGCACAGTTCAAGGATAAATGCATAGATGCTTTTTCTGCCTTTTAGAGGTACACCATCAGACAACAGAAAATAAAGCACTGATCAAAGCCAATATTCAACACTCAATATGTATTTATTGAAGATTTGGTACATGTTTGACACTGTCCTAAGTTCTAGGAATACAGAGATGAATAAGATTCATGTTCTACATTCCATGCACTCATGATCTAATCTGTATGATGGCCATAATGAAGCACTTTGATTAAGAGACATGCACCATTCCACTGAGAACGCTTTCCTCAAGATCTCTAGCAACTTCCATCTTGTCAAATCCAATGATACCCAAAGGCCAAATCTGCACTCCTCTTCTTAGTCTCTCTCTCAGCAACCAGAATTTGACTCAGTGAACCTTCTTGATATACTTTGTTCGACTGATTTTTTTGGACACCACTTTCTTGGTTACCTTCTTCACAGTCTTCTCTTTCTTATTCTCCTTTGCTGCCTCCTTTTTCTCATAATGTTGGAATGTCCCAGGGCATAGCTCTGAATCCTCCTCCTTTCCTTCTCGGCATTCTCTGCTTGCCATCTCATGGCTTTTAATGTTATCTATAGACAAGTGACCCTAAAAGTTATCTTTCTAACCCTGGCCATCCCATAAGCCCCTTAATATTATCTCTCCAACTGCCTGTTACATCCAGCTGCCCACTGGCAAACACAACAATCCAGGTGTAACAGGCCCCAAACAGAACTTTTGATTTCCTCAAATGCTCAAAGCTACTCCTTTCTGGTATTCTCCATCTGAATTAATGAGACTGCCATCTACTCCTCCTGAATGATACCTAGAGGTCATTCTTGATGACTGTTAGTCACCGTAAAAATTCAAGCCCTGCTGGTACTACAGTCAAAATATATCATGATCAGCACACTATTTTCTTACTATTTCTATTGCTACAACCACCGTCTACATACTATGTGCAGCACCTGGAACGTAGTAGGTGTGCAATAAGACTGGGTGAGTAAATGAATATGTGCATGAAGTACAAGAGTAACATAGGATAGTATTTGTTCCTGTTATATATGGACATGTATTGTGAAGTAGAGAAGGCTATAGGATAACAATTCCAAGTAGAGAAGGATTAGGGAAGGCATCTAGCCTCTATTGGTCAGTACCTGAGACCTGGTGAAGGATATTGGGCTGTCTGAATCCCAAAAGGAATCTCTTTAAATACAAACCCTCAGTTGAGAAAAGTAGTAAAGAGACATTCTACTATGAAATAGGTCTTTTCAAAAAGTTACAGAAAAATCAGGAAGGTTGATGTTAACAATTAAAGTCATCTTTTCCCCTTTGTCTGACAAATTCAAAATTACTTGAAGATTTAAACTCTCACCGCATCCCTCCTCATTGCAAATTTTCGTTCTTTCTCTTAAGGTAAAGGTTAGTATTCCTTTCTTCTTGGGTATTTTGGAGGAGCATTATTTTATTCTCACTTTCCAAAGAAAATGCTTTCTTTTCCAAAAAGTAAATATGGTTTTTAGCTTTAAAATATCTTTTTAGAAAAGTTCCCTGGAAGCTTAGTACAATGATACCCAAAAAAAGTGAATATGTGTCTTGTCACTTCCATAGGAAATAATAAAACTCCCCCATTTGTTAGAAGCATATGACTTGGTGTCCAATATCCAAAATTCTTTTGAAGGAAATTGTGTATCCAGGTTATTTTTATTTCTTACGTAGTGCTACAATCAGTTTTCAAGCTGCACTGTTAAGAACTTGTTTTGTTTCTCCTATTTTTACTTTTTTTCTTTTCTTATTTTGGTATGAGGCATTTTAGCTGCAAGTGCTTTCAAGAGCACTTTACAAAGATGTATTAAAATTAGCTGGAGACCAAGATTTGACTTAGTTAAAAAGGTTCTTTCAATTTGCCTCCCCCAAGTGACCTACTCAAATTGCTTTAAAAAAAAAAAAAAAAAAAGCTCTGGGCATGCCTGGCAACTATCTGATTGGAAACAGCTATTCTTTGGGAGTGTGTGTTGGGAAGATTAGTCCTAGGGCAGGTTGATCAACCTTTTCTGTGCCAAATAGCTCCTTTGCTTCTTACCTGAGTAATCCAAATGAGTGAGGGTTAAACAAGGTGAAGAGAGGTTTAGAGACAGCAGAAAGAAACAGGGCAACTTTGAAATCTAAGAAATGTGGCATTTTATCCTTCTTCCCTTCATAGATGACATTACAAAAGTAAAAATAGCAGTGGCAACAAAAACTAACATTTATTGTTTCCTATCTACCAGCCACTGAAAAACACTCTGTGAAGCAGTTACTACTCTACACACACTCTGCAACTAAGGAACCTAAGGTTCAGATTGGGAATGTAATTTAAAATTAACAACCAGTAAACAGTGCAGCTGAAGTTTTAACTCATTTGTTTTATTCCCAAGCCTACAGACACAGATAGGGCCACTTTGTTTTCCTCCCCTTCTCCCCCCTCCTAATACCTTTTTATCTTGGCTGAGCCAACCCCCAGCACCCTCATGGTTTTTCTTTTGGAAGTCTCTAGGGGCATAGGGCAGAATGATTTTGCTGTCTAATGGGCTTAGGTAAGCCATCTAAATACAGAATGTGCTAAGGACAGGCCTGGCTACCCAATTATAGTCTCCTTTTAGCTTTGGCTAGAGAGAAATCCCCAGAGCAAGTGTTAAACTTGGTCACCCACGCTACTTCCTTTCTTGGCTGAGAGTCAGAGTGAATTCTGGATCCGGCATAAAGTCTTATTCAGGAAATAATAACTGCCACAACCCAAGCACTCAGTGTCTCAGCTTTGGAACTGAATTCATGACCATTGCCCACTTTTATTGGCTTTGATAGGGTGTGGGCCTGGCTTCAAAATAAACATACCAGTTTATTTGCTGTGTTGGTAGTTTATAGCATGCTGCCTTTTTAAATTATAATAGCAACTCTATAAACTAGTAGCTCTTACATGGAAATATTTTCCAAATTAACTCCCTCCCCCAAATATTTAACAAATCTATATTAAAGAAATATATTGTTCATGGAATAATGGTTCTGCTGTCAGCCATATCTACATGATATTTTTTTAAAAAGAGCTATATTCTCTTCTAGAAAACTTTAAAAAGTTGTTCATTTGGAAACAGTTTGGTTCAAGTAACTGTACTTATCTTCCCCCAGTCTATTTTGCTGTTGCTGTCACTTCTGGCATTTTGTTAAGAGATGTGAAGTTAATTTCTTGAAAACAAATTTTGACTCTTGATGCTTCTTAAAGTAAAATTGTTTGTAATATATTGAATAGTTGCAAAAAGAAAGATGGAAGATGGCACAATATGAATACATTTAATTTGAAAAGCAACAAATAGAAACAGAATTTCAAAATCAAAAGACTCAGTGCCCCAGTTATTTTTTTTAATATTTATTTATTTATTCATATATGGCTGTGTTGGGTCTTCGCTTCTGTGCGAGGGCTTTCTCTAGTTGCGGCAAGCGGGGGCCACTCTTCATTGCGGTGCGCGGGCCTCTCACTATCGCGGCCTCTCTTGTTGCAGAGAACAGGCTCCAGACATGCAGGCTCAGTAATTGTGGCTCAGGGGCCCAGTTGCTCCGTGGCATGTGGGATCTTCCCAGACCAGGGCTCGAACCCGTGTCCCCTGCATTAGCAGGCAGATTCTCAACCACTGCACCACCAGGGAAGCCCCCAGTGTCCCCGTTATTTGAAGATAAACTATCTTGAGAAGTGTATCATTCAAAGGTAGTTTACATGTTAACTGTAAGTAAGCATCATTGGATGCTCCTGTACACATAATTATGTCTTGAAGGATAGGAGGAATTAATACCCAGCACTAGCTCTACTTTTCTGTGAAACTTCCATGAAATAAATTTTATTCCTTCCCTCCTGGCCTCAGCAATCCCTTTCATTTCTAAAATCATAATTCTCCTGTTGATTTATATGACTCATTCCTTTTTCATTCCCTGACCCTTAAGAATAAATCAAATCTCTGTTATGACTTTTACTTCATAATGATCTTACATTTTGCAATTATATATTTACCTACAATTATTTAATTTGATGGTTTGATTAATAATGATCTCCTGTACTGTGAGCTCCATGTGGTCAGTAATCAGGTAATTTTATTCACTAACCTATCTGCATCTTTAAGGACTATGTTGACAAAGTAGGTGCTCAGTAAACATGGGTTGAATAAATTAATCAGTGAGAGAAAGAATGTAACTATGATCTCTTTATTTTTCAGTATCTCCCACTAGACTGTGAATACAGTGTATTTCAAAATTAATCCAACAAATATTTAGTTACCACCTACTATGTCTCAGACACTGTTTTGGGCATTAAGCATAAAGCAATGAATACAACTGTATGCAACCACTGTCCTCATGTAGCTCATAGGTGTGGGGTTGGGGTTGAGACACAGGTATTAAGGGATCCTCTACATAAATACTATATAGTCAGTGATTGAAGCTATAAAAGCAGTATAAGGTATGCGAGAGAATAGTAGGGGTCTACCTTAGACTGTAGGGTCAGGGTGCCTTTTCTTTGGCACATTTCATACAAGTTGGTATTTTTGTCATATTTTTATGCATAGTCTTTGAATCTTGTTTATCTAACCTATATGAACACAAGGGATAGCATTGTATACCTCTTTGCCTTTTCCAGAGCTCTAAATTCAGTGCTGAGTATAGGAAGATCACTCATTATATCCTTAGTTGGAAATATATTCTGTTCAAATTCTTAAAAACTTAAGGCTTAAGTAAGAGGCTGGAGAAATTTCTGCTTGCAGGCTTTGCTAATAACTGGGCTTGGTCAATAATCTGACTCACAAAAGGTCATTTTAAAACCGAATCTCTTGGGACCTAAGGATAGCTCCACTGGATTTATTTCAAGTCAGCACATTACACGTTGTCTAAATGAACTGTGTTATTTCCTGTTATTGATGTCCATAAACTCTTAAAAGCAGTAACTTTTCCTCTAAGTTAATTTAAATTGACTATTGGAAATAGAATCTGTTAGAGTTTTCTTTAAGAGAAACATATTTCCAGGTAGGACTGATATAAGGAATTGAAAATAATTATTTATTCTGTTTTCTTTGATTCTCTCCTGTGTCATTTGTCCAGCTGAAATTCACTTCTAGACCAATACTGGCTAAGACCAATACTAGTTTGAGAGAGATGAGGGCAGAACAGTGAGTTGATTGGAAGGTGAGAGAGTCTGAGTAGGGAGATCAGGGGCAGGTTTTCCTGTACAGAAATTGAACTAAAGCTTTTTCTTGCCTCTCGGGAAAAAAAAAAAAAAAAAAATTTCACCACCCTTTCAGTCATATCCTAGATTCTGTTGCCATTGTGCAAATATCTTTTAAGTAGTTAGAGAGAATAAAATATCTAATAGCTCTTTATTTCCCCTTTTTAGTTTGAGTGCCTGGAAATCAAGAAGTGTGCATCTCATTAGCTGGTCAAGAAAGACGGACACATAAATTTTGCACATTCTCCTTGAAATGAAATTTATTAGACATTTTTCCCTTTAGAAGGTTTCAGTTGGATAGCAATCTGTAATACTATTGCTTACAGATATAATAATGTAGGGGCTGCAAAATCCTTTATTCATTGTTAACACATAAATTGTTATTAATATATTATCTATTAACCGTACTTTCTCCACTAGAAGGTTTAGAGTAAAAGTATTTCTCTGGGTAATTTGAATGATGTAAGATGGGGTAAAATTTCCATCCCCAAGGTTGGGAATACATGTCAACAATTCCAGATAGGCTTCCAAATCCAGATGACCTAGTTAATTTTATTTCAGGGCAGTGAACAGATGGTGAGTGTTCTCTATCTGGCATTAATGTACACTCTGTCACCATCAGACTTAACGGTGGCAGATGGCAGTTGCATTAGCAAACATTCAGTCCTTTCCCCTCAGTTCTCCCCCTTGGACTGAGGAAGACCTGGCCGTGGCTTACAGCTGAGTCACACTGTGGCCACCTCTCCAGTAAAGCCTGAGGGGATAATGTCAAACCACCGGAAGCCCTCAGTAATGCGGGTTTTCCGGTTCATCCATGGCAACAGGCACAGCTGGGACCTCTTCAAAGGCCTGTGGTAGATATTATGGTCTCAGTGTGAAATCCGTCGGGGTTCAGTGCCACTTCAGGGCCAAATTGAGTATTTCTATGGGATGGATGGGTTTTTCTCACCCTCTTGTGAAAAAGTACCTGGGTACAAGAAAGGGTAGCCTTTCTTGACCTCTGGTGAACTTTTCTGGGTAGAAAAGCAACCAGCCTTATTTAGCAGAGTTTTATCCAGCAACATGATATTTAACTACCTTGGTTGATCTTTAGAGCATCAAGACATCACTGTAAAAAAAAAAAAATTTTTTTTAAGTAAATTCTCCCTCTTTGGGAATCTAGGTGGAAACATGTTACACATGCATTTGTGTATTTTGGATTTCTACAGAGGACTTAGTGACATCCTAATTGCTGCACACCTAGGAAAAGACCAGTGCTTAATTTATGAACCAGCTCTCTAAAATTATCCTATCAGAGTCAGTTGAGATTGTGAAGATGCTGTCCTGGGAAATGTAGGAAGTTTCAGAAAACCTAAAAGATAACCTTGTGTTTTATAGAATTTACAGGATCGAGGGAATAATGCAAGTGAAAGAATATGGGTTAGAGTTTATTAAATCATTTGTCCCTGTTTTATAGGCACATATTTTTCAACATTCAAGATGTTAAACTCCTAATATTTTTAACATTCCATTTCAATTTTTATTTTAAAAAGACATGATTTTTTAGAGCAGTTTGAGATTCACAGCAAAATTGAGAGGAAAATATAGAGATTTCCCATATACCCCCTGCTCCCAAGCATGCAAAGCTTTTCCCATTATCAACATCTCCCACCAGAGTGGTACATTTGTTACAATTGATGAACATACATTGACCCATCATAATCACCCAAAGTCCATTGTTTACATAGGTGTTGTACATTCTGTGCGTTTGGACAAATGTGTAATGACATGTATCCATCGTTATACAATCATACAGAGTACTTTCACTGTCTAAAAATCTTCTGTGCTCTGCCTGTTCATCCCTCCCTCACTCCTAACCCCTGGCAACCACTAATATTTTTATGGTCTCCATAGTTTTGCCTTTTCCAGGATGTCACATAGTTGGCATCATATAATATGTAGCCTTTTTAGATTAGCTTCTTTCACCCTTTCAATTTTGATAACTCTTATCCTAAATTGATCATCAAAGTTCAAATCAAGAAAAATGTGATTGATAATATAAATTGCACATGTTCCATAATGCAAATTTGCTGTCATCAGAGCTGTGAACCATGCCTGAAAAGATGTTTTTGTAATTTGTCTCGGAGTTAGGAATTGGAGATAATAAGCAATGTTGGTGGCTTATTATTTATTGCCACCTGAAATATGTATTTGGGAAAAATTCCTTTGACATTATCCAGGGTGATTATTCACTAGCTGATATAAAATGCATAATAGTAAGCCAAAAATCTCTTTTGGGCTCAGCCCTTGCATTGCTGATGAGTGATATACAACCACTTTGGCAGTTCAAATAGTAGTGGCCTCATTGGTTACACTGCTCAGGGTGCATTATAATCTGCATATTAGCTTTGAGGAACTAACAAATAGTTGCCTTAAATGGGCTGGGAATATATCAATATAATTTAGAACATAGTGATGTCAATCTTTGAGCTAAAAAAGAAAATGGGGTACATTAGGTATATACTTTAGCACAAGCACTCTTTTAAGGTTTAGGCTCATAAATATATTGATTAGGGCATCATACATTTAAAGGAACAATAGGATACAGTCATCTCATCTGGTTGATTATTTCTAAAGATTCTTAAAAATCTTTTTTCTTTTTCCCCACACACATTTTATTTATTTATTTTTAAAAAATCTTTATTGGAGTATAATTGCTTTACGTTGTTGTTAGTTTCTTCTGTATAACAAAGTGAATCGGCTATACATATACATATATCCCCATATCTCATCCCTCTTGAATATCCCTCCCACCCTCCCTATCCCACCCCTCTAGGTAGTCACAAAGCCTGAGGTGATCTCCCTGTGCTATGCGGCTGCTTCCCACTAGCTATCTATTTTACATTTGGTAGTGTATATATGTCCATGCCACTCTCGCACTTCATCCCTGCTTACCCTTCCCCCTCCCCTTGTCCTCAAGTCCGTTCTCTAGGTCTGTGTGTTTATTGCTGTCCTGCCCTTAGGCTCATCAGAACCTTTTTTGTTTTTTTTTTTTAAGATTCCATATATATGTTAGTATGCAGTATTTGTTTTTCTCTTTCTGACTTAACTTCACTCTGTATGACAGACTCTAGGTCCATCCACCTCACTACAAATAACTGTATTTCATTTCTTTTTATGGCTGAGTAATATGCCATTGTATATATGTGCCACATCTTCTTTATCCATTCATCTGTCGATGGACACTTAGGTTGCTTCCATGTCCTGAGTGTTGTAAATAATGCTGCAATGAACATTTTGGTACATGACTCTTTTTGAATTACGGTTTTCTCAGGGTATATGCCCAGTAGTGGGATTGCTGGGTCATATGGTAGTCCAATTTTTAGTATTTAAGGAACCTTCATACTGTTGGTGCCATACACCTCCATAGTGTCTGTATCAATTTACATTCCCACCAACAGTGCAAGAGGGTTCCCTTTTGTCCACACCCTCTCCAGCATTTATTGTTTGTAGATTTTTTGATGATGGCCATTCTGACGTCATTGTAGTTTTGATTTGCATTTCTCTAATGATTAGTGATGTTGATCATCCTTTCATGTGTTTGTTGGCAATCTGTATATCTTCTTTGGAGACATGTCTATTTAGGTCTGCTGCCCGTTTTAGGATTAGGTTGTTTGTTTTTTTGATATTGAGCTGCATGAGCTGTTTGTATATTTTGGAGATTAATCCTTTGTCAGTTGCTTCATTTGCAAATATTTTCTCCCATTCTGAGGGTTGTCTTTTCATCTTATTTATGGTTTCCTTTGCTGTGCAAAAGCTTTTAAGTTTCATTATGTCCCATTTGTTTATTTTTGTTTTCATTTCCATTTCTCTAGGAGGTGGGTCAAAAAGGATCTTGCTGTGATTTATGTCATAGAGTGTTCTGCCTATGTTTTCTGCTCAGAGTTTTATAGTGTCTGGCCTTCCATTTAGGTCTTTAATCCATTTTGAGTTTATTTTTGTGTATGGTGTTAGGGAGTGTTCTAATTTCATTCTTTTACATGTAGCTGTCCAGTTTTCCTAGCACCACTTATTGAAGAGGCTGTCTTTTCTCCATTGTATATTCTTGCCTCCTTTATCAAAGATAAGGTGACCATAAGTGCATGGGTTTATCTCTGGGCTTTCTATCCTGTTCCAATGATCTATATTTCTGTTTTTGTGCCAGTACCATACTGTCTTGATTACTGTAGCTTTTTAGTATAGTCAAAAGTCAGGGAGCCTGATTCCTCCAGCTCTGTTTTTCTTTCTCAAGATTGCTTTGGTATTCGGGCTCTTTTGTGTTTCCATACAAATTGTGAAATTTTTTGTTCTACTTCTGTGAAAAATGCCAGTGGTAGTTTGACAGGGATTGCATTGAATCTGTAGATTGCTTTGGGTAGTAGAGCCATTTTCCCAATGTTGATTCTTCCAATCCAAGAACATGGTATAGCTCTCCATCTGTTTGTATCATCTTTAATTTCTTTCATCAGTGTCTTATAGTTTTCTGCATACAGGTCTTCTGTCTCCTTAAGTAGGTTTATTCCTAGGTGTTTTATTATTTTTGTTGCAATGCTAAATGGGAGTATTTCCTTAATTTCTCTTTCAGATTTTTCATCATTAATGTATAGGAGTGCAAGAGATTTCTGTACATTAATTTTTTATCCTGCTACTTTACCAAATTCATTGCTTAGCTCTGGTAGTTTTCTGGTAGAATCTTTAGGACTCTCTATATGTAATATCATGTCATCTGCCAACAGTGACAGCTTAACTTCTTTTCCAATTTGGATTCTTTTTATTTCTTTTTCTTCTGTGACTTCTGTGGCTAAAACGCCCAAAACTATGTTGAATAATAGTGGGGAGAGTGGGCAACCTTGTCTTGTTCCTGATCTTAGTGGAAATGGTTTCAGTTTTTCACCATTGAGAATGATGGAGCTGTGGGTTTGTCATATATGGCCTTTATTATGTTGAGGAAAGTTCCCTCTGTGCCTACTTTCAGGAGAGTTTTTATCATAAATGGGTGTTGAATTTTTTTGAAAGGTTTTTCTGCATCTGTTGAGATTATCATATGGTTTTTATCCCTCAGTTTGTTAATATGGTGTATCACATTGATTGATTTGTGTATATTGAAGAATCCTTGCATTCCTGGGATAAACCCTACTTGATCATGGTATATGATCCTTTTAATGTGCTGTTGGATTCTGTTTGCTAGTATTTTGTTGAGGATTTTTGCATCTATGTTCATCAGTGATATTGGCGTGTAGCTTTCTTTTTTTGTGACGTCTTTGTCTGGTTTTGGTATCTGGGTGATGGTGGCCTCATAGAATGAGTTTGGGAGTGTTCCTCCCTCTCCTATATTTTGGAAGAGTTTGAGAAGGATAGGTGTTAGTTCTTCTCTAAATGTTTGATAGAATTCGCCTGTGAGGCCATCTAGTCCTGGGCTTTTGTTTGTTGGAAGATTTTTAATCACAGTTTCAATTTCAGTGCTTGTAATTGGTCTGTTTATATTTTCTCTCTTTTCCTGGTTCTGTCTCAGAAGGTTGTGCTTTTCTAAGAATTTGTCCGTTTCTTCCAGGTTGTCCATTTCATTGGCATATAGTTGCTTGTAGTAATCTCTCCTGATCCTTTGTATTTCTGCAGTGTCAGTTGTTACCTCTCCTTTTTCATTTCCAATTCTGTTGATTTGAGTCTTCACCCTTTTTTCTTGATGAGTCTGGCTAATGGTTGATCAATTTTGTTTATCTTCTCAAAGAACCAACTTTTAGTTTCATTGATCTTTGCTATTGTTTATTTCTTTTTCATTTATTTCTGATCTAATCTTTATGACTTTCCTTCTCCTAACTTTGGTTTTTTTTTTTTTGTTCTTCTCTAATTGCTTTAGGTTTAAGGTTAGGTTGTGTATTTGAGATGTTTCTTGTTTCTTGAGGTAGGATTGTATTGCTATAAACTTCCCTCTTAGAACTCCTTTTGCTGCATCCCATAGATTTTGGGTCATCGTGTTTTCATTGTCATTTGTTGCTAGGTATTTTTTGACTTCTTCTTTGATTTCTTCAGTGATCTCTTGGTTATTTAGTAGCGTATTGTTTAGTCTCCGTGTGTTTGTATTTTTTACAGATTTTTTTCCTGTAATTGATATGTAGTCTCACAGTGTTGTGGTCGGAAAAGATACTTGATATGATTTCAATTTTCTTAAATTTACCGAGGCTTGATTTGTGACCCAGGTTATGATCTGTCCTGGAGAATGTTCCATGAGCACTTGAGAGGAAAGTGTATTCTGGTTTTTTTGGATGAAATGTCCTATAAATATCAATTAAGTGCATCTTGTTTAATGTGTCATTTAAAGCTTGCGTTTCCTTATTTATTTTCATTTTGAATGATCTGTCCGTTGGTGAAAGCGGGGTGTTAAAGTCCCCTACTATGATTGTGTTGCTGTCAATTTCCCCTTTTACGGCTGTTAGTATTTGCCTTACATATTGAGGTGCTCCTATGTTGGGTGCATAAATATTTACAATTGTTATAGCTTCTTCTTGGATTGATCCCTTGATCATTATGTTTTGTCCTTCTTTGTCTCTTGTAATAGTCTTTATTTTAAAGTCTATTTTGTCTGATATGAGAATTGCTACTCCAGCTTTCTTTTGAGTTCCATTTCCATGGAATATCTTTTTCCATCCCCTCACTTTCAGTCTGTGTGTGTCCCTATGTCTGAAGTGGGTCTCTTGTAGACAGCATGTATACGGGTGTTGTTTTGGTATCCATTCAGCCAGTCTGTGTCTTTTGGTTGAAGCATTTAATCCATTTACATTTAAGGTAATTATTCATATGTATGTTCCTATTACCATTTTCTTAATTGTTTTGTGTTTGTTATTGTAGGTCTTTTCCTTCTCTTGTGTTTCCTGCCTAGAGAAGTTCCTTTAGCATTTGTTGTAAAGCTGGTTTGGTGGTGCTGAAACCTCTTAGCTTTTGCTTGTCTGTAAAGCTTTTAATTTCTCTGTTGAATCTGAATGAGATCCGTGCTGGGTACAGTAATCTTGCTTGCAGGTTTTTCTGTTTCATCCCTTTAAATATGTCCTGCCACTCCCTTATGGCTTGCAGAGTTTCTGCTGAAAGATCAGCTGTTAACCTTATGGGGATTCCCTTGTATGTTATTTGTTGCTTTTCCCTTGCTGCTTTTAATATTTTTTCTTTGTATTTAATTTTTGATAGTTTGATTAATATGTGTCTTGGCATGTTTCTCTTTGGGTTTATCGTGTATGAGCCTCTCTGTGCTTCCTGGACTTGATTGACTATTTTCTTTCCCATATTAGGGAAGATTTCAACTATAATCTCTTCAAATATTTTCTCAGTCCCTCTCTTTTTCTCTTCTTCTTCTGGGACCCCTATAATTCGATTGTCGGTGTGTTTAATGTTGTCCCAGAGGTCTGAGACTGTCCTCGGTTCTTTTCATTCTCTTTTCTTTATTCTGCTCTGCAGTAGTTATTTCCACTATTTTATCTTCCAGGTCACTTATCCATTCTTCTGCCTCAGTTTTCTGCTATTGATTCCTTCTAGAGAATTTGTAATTTCATTTATTGTGGTCATCATTGTTTGTTTGCTCTTTAGTTCTTCTAGCTCCTTGTTAAACCTTTGTTTTATTTTCTCCATTCTATTTCCAAGATTTTGAATCATCTTTACTATCATTGCTCTGAATTCATTTTCAGGTAGACTGCCTATTTCCTCTTCATTTGTTTGTTCTGATGGGTTTTTACCTTGCTCCTTCGTCTGCTGCATATTTCTCTGTCTTCTCATTTTGTTTAACTTACTGTGTTTGGGGTCTCCTTTTCACAGACTGCATGTTCGTAGTTCCCATTGTTTTTGGTGTCTGCCCCCAGTGGGTAAGGTTGGTTCAGTGGGTTGTGTAGGCTTCCTGGTGGAGGGGACTGGTGCCTGTGTTCTTGTGGATGAGGCTGGATCTTGTCTTTCTGGTGGGCAAGACTGCGTCCGGTGGTGTGTTTTGGGGTGTCTGTGAACTTATTATGATTTTAGGCAGCCTCTCTGCTAATGGGTGGGGTTGTGTTCCTGTCTTTCTAGGTGTTTGGCATGGGGTGTCCAGCACTGGAGGTTGCTGGTCGTTGAGTGGAGGTGGGCCTTAGTTTTGAGATGGAGATCTCTGGGAGATCTCTCACTGATTGATATTATGTGGGTCCGTGCAGTCTCTGGTGGTCCAATGTCCTGACCTTGGCTCTCCCACCTTAGAGGCTCTGGACTGACAGCTGGCTGGAGCACCAAGACCCTGTCAGCTACACAGCCAGGTACTCGGGGAGTTTTTTGCCTTTTGGGAAGTCTGTGGTCTTCTGCCAGCGTTCAGTAGGTGTTCTATAGGAGTTGTTCCACATGTAGATGTATCTTTGATGTATTTGTGGGGAAGCAGGTAATCTCCACGTCTTACTTCTCTGCCATCTTGAAGGTCCTCCCTTAAATACCTTTTAAAATTTGACGAGGAAACTAGCAAGTGCACCTGGGTTGCTTTTACATGTTTTTGACTTGGTATTGTCCTATAACATTCCTTTAAGCAGGTATTTGATACGGGATCTCTGAAAAACCTGAATTTAAAGGAAAATGCAACTTTGAGGACTTCTTGGATATAAATATAGAACACACTGCAGTTCTAGTCATTTCTGAATAGGACTGTAAGTGTATTCTGATACCTTTAGAGCCACAAGTTCTTATTTTGCTTTATTTTATTTTATTTTGTTTCTGAATAATTCATACAATTTCCTCATTACTCTGCTTTGATTTGCTATAGAGACCTAAGTTTATTTATGTTAATCTCATGAGAATGGTGCCAAAAGTATTGTTTTTCTGTTGGCTTTGGAGGTGCTTTTGGAATTTATAAATACTTCATTAAGTAGAATCATTGAATTTTAGAGCAGGTATAGACTCTGAATTCATTCTGATGTGTTAAATCTCAGAGTTTGGGACTTAAGGTCACAAAGGTAGAATCGAGCTATCACTAGAACTTAGACCTTTAATAGTCATTGAATAAAACTGTTCTTGGTATTGATACAGCTAAACACTGAAGTGAGTTGTTCACAGGATTCTAGTGGATAAAAACTGACAGGTGGAGGCTAAGACTAAATTACCTACCTCAAATGGCTGCTTTTATAGAAAAATTACAAAATACTAAATATCAAGATAAAATACAGTGGCAAGAAACTTCTGCAAACAGAGTCTTGAAGTCTTTCCTGTCATCAAGAAACCTTATTATGAAATAGTTACTAATACTTTAAGCCACTCT
This sequence comes from Balaenoptera ricei, assembly GCF_028023285.1. Classification (NCBI taxonomy): domain Eukaryota; kingdom Metazoa; phylum Chordata; class Mammalia; order Artiodactyla; family Balaenopteridae; genus Balaenoptera; species Balaenoptera ricei. The sequence goes on from NC_082648.1 coordinate 76,656,484, forward strand.
TTCTTTTTATATCATATGTAAAAATATGTCTTATATCATTGAGTAATTTCTTCACCACATAAGAGAAAAAGATTCTTGTGTGGATCCTAGAAAGCATTTTAGAGATAGAACGAGGCAGGAGACCTAGCTCTCAAAAGACAAGATATTGAAAGGTACATGTTTCAAACTTCATAACTTTCCCCACCTCCTAGCTAGGGCCTGTGGTGGGTGAGTAGATAAATAAATTAAAAATTGCTTATAAAGTACATCATCTAATATTCCAGGTATTTTGCTAAATGCTTTCTATTACATTATTTTATTTGATTCTTATAACAACACCCTGAGGTGGGGCTATTACGGGAGTCATCCCATGTTATAAATGGGATAACACAGGTACTATAGAGAAATTAAGAATTTTTTCTAAGACCATGTGGCTGATTTCTAAAGCAGAGATTTTAATCGAAGTCCATGTGAAACAAAAGGTGCTACTCATAACCATAGCTCTACAATGGTTAAATTGGTCAGGGAGAACAGAAAGGCATGCCATGTAAGGGCCTGATGAATTTCAGAAGGTGAAGATATTTGGAATAGAGCTGTGTTGAAGCCAGCTGGAACCAGCTCTCAAGAGCTGATGCTTAAATATTCAGGAGTTTTGCAGACTGGTTGTTAAATTATTGATAACATAAAATCAGCTGTGGTGAAAGTATTTACACCACAGAAATGAGCAAATTCTACAAATCAGGGCTTTGTTTTCACAAAATCAGTTTTCCAGCACAAAACTAGCTACTTGAATGTTGTAGTTAAAGCACAGTAAGCATGAAAGAGAAATAGTGGGAGAAGAAGCTAGAGACATACATTAAGGTCAGTTTATAAAGAGCTCGGGTAAATGTGAGCATTGCCATGTTTTTGAAATGCAAATCAGATTCTGTCACCTCTCAATCTATAACTCGTCAATGGCTCCCAACTGGAATAAAAATCTAAACTACCTATCTGGTAGACTGGTCTGTGCTTTCCTCTTCAACTTCATCTCTGCAGTTTTCTCCCTCTCTCATTCTCACTCTCACATCAGGCTACAGCCACCCTGGTCCACTTATTTTGGGTTCTTAATAAGCCAAGCATTTTCCAAATTTAGTCCTTTACATTAATTGTTCCCTTAGCGTACTTCTGAAGTTTTTGCATGGTTGTATCCTTCAGAAAGGATATCCTGTCACTTCCTAAAAAGGCTTTTCTTAACTTCGAAATCTAAAGTAGCTGCCCAGTCTCTCTCTGTCACATCAGCCTATTTTAACACTCTGCTTAGCACTTAATGGTGTGGTACAGGGTTAAATGCTGCTCCTCTGAAGCCAGACTGCTGAGACCCATTCTTAACTTCGCCATTACTAGCTGTGAGACTTCATACAGGTTGCTTATCTCCATGACTCAATTTCCTATTTGAAAAATGGGATGCAATTATTTCCTTTTCATGGAGTTTCTGTGGGAATTAATATGCCTAAAAGAACACAAACCACATAAGAGGAAGAACAGTGACTGGTCCATAAAGCATTCAAAATATTTTGGATATTATTGTCACTGATAACTGATACTTAATGATTTGTTTTCCAGTTTTCTCAACTAGAATATAAGTTCAGTGGGAGGAGGCACCTCATCTTTTCTGTTTGCTTTTGATTCTTTCCGTCCCTGATTCCTAGAACAGCATCTGGGACATGGTAGGCAATGGGGCAGGGGGAGGAGGTGTGACCAGGAGCTGATCATTCAGGGTTTCTTGGTTGCCTTCCTGACTTCTCTCGGCATTCTGTGTCATTGCTATATCTGAACTGAGAACAATGGAAACAAGCATAGATGTGTGAAACAGCTCTTTTCAGGGGATGAAATGAAAGTAAGAGGCTCTGCCCTCTCTCCATAAACAACATACTTCAAATCCAGCCCGTGGTTGGCTATTCAGGAATGTGGGCCCACATGTTGTCAGATCTTTCATTTATCAAGAGAAGCCAGAAATGTGGATATTATTTTTTTGGTGTGAAATCTCCCAAGTTTTAAATGTTTACAACAAATTCAAAATTTTATACATGACCTTTGGCCAAACAAATCATGTCTGCAGGCTGGACTTGGCCATGGGCCACCTGTTTACAACCTGTGATCTTGAACTTGATCTCTTGGTTTTTGATGTAAGGTCAGTATCCTCTGCTCACTGTCTGACACCTTGCATGCAAACTACCTGATGACTGCATTCTGCAGTTACATTTTCCTGAGTCTCCGTACCTGGGATCTTCCACTCACTAAACAAACCCTCCCCAAGGTGGTACCCTTGGTCTGAATCTTGTTCCTTGGGTTTACCAGATTATTCACTAGAGAGTTACATGGTTCATACCAAAGTAGGTACAATATGCCATGGATGTGAGGATGAAGAAGGTGGGCAGTCTGGGTCTTTTGTTTAAAGGTTTATTACTGAAGAAAGATGTCACCTGAGAAAAGAAACTTTCATTTCTTATTTCTCCCCTCCCTTGTTTTTCCTTCCCTCTGCCCTATAGTGACATTAGTCTGATCACTATTCTAAATCAAAAAGTTTGCTCTGGGTGACTTTTAGAGAGTTACTGTTACAGCAATTCCTTCTCAATGTGCCTTGTTTCTTCTATTTGGCTGAGGGAAGGGAGTAATCTAGAACAGTGATTTCTAACATATTTTTATTATATGTGCCCCTACCAATTAAACAAAATTAAATACCTATTATGGTCTAAATGTTTGTGTCTCCCTAACATTCATTTGTTGAAATCCTAACCCCCAATGTCTTGGTAATAGGAAGTGGAGTTTTGGGGAGGTAATTAGGACATTAGGGCAGAACCTCTGGAGTGGGATTAGTGTTCTTATAAAAGAGATCTATTCCACCACATGTGAGCTTTTAACCAAAAAATGGCCAACTAAGAAGCTGATGTTAGGGAACCCTTGACCGAAACCGCCTGCCTTGGCCAGGCATGATAACAACCACTTGCCTGAGTTGTCTCACAACAGGAGGTCCCAATAAGAAACATAGTGCTGCTGCCGAAAACTAACCGGGAGATTTAGGAGAGGCCAAAAAGACGGAAGAGACGCCAGCCCATCATATGTCTTGCCAACCTCCCAGAATCCTTCGCGCTGGATTCCATCTTGGCTGAGAGATGCACACACCACCAGGAAGGACCCTGAGTCAGACCAAATATGGGCCAACCAGGTGATTGGTCAGAGACAACCCAGAAACTAACCCCATTACTATAAAACCTGAGATTGTGAGCCCCATGGCATAGCAGTTCTCCTGGGTTCCCTTACCTGCTGCTCTCCACCTGGGTGCCCCTTCCCGATAAAGGCTTTTGCTTCATCAGCATGTATGTCTCCCTGGACAGTTCATTTCTGAGTGTTAGGCAAGAGCCCATTCTCGGGCCCTGGAAAGGGTCACCTTCCTGCAACACCTTGATCTTGGACTTCCCAGGCTCCATAACTGTGAGAAATAAATGTTTGGTGTTTATAGGCCACCCATAGGCTATATTTTGTTATAGCAGCCCTAACAGGCATATAGCTCCATATATGTATATTTATTTATTATTTTATAGTCAATCAATTTTATATTCAATCCCATGTTCTAGTGTATTATGTACATTTTAAAATGCACATAAAATATCAATTTAAAATACTGAGATTAAAAATAATGAGATAAATTCCATTATTTTTTTATACTCCATGGGGGGATTACCAAGCATACTTCATGGGTGGACACATCCCTGGTCTAAAGACACATCCACCTTTAAAGAGGAAGCTTTACCAGACTGGGTGAGTGAGTAGCTGTCCTAATCTGCTTTTGTCAGTTTTGCTTTGGAATGCTGTTCAGGTTGGAAGTGCCCTGGCAAGGACATAGCCTGGGGCTCCTACCGGCAGCAGAACTGCTGGATCTAAACAGGCTCCTTGGCTCAAACAGCTGCTTGTTGAGGCTGTGCCCCCCAAAACCAGGAGCTTATGTCTGTCTTCACTTTGGGTTTCTTTCTTCATTGTATCAGGGTTGTGCAGATTCTCAGATAGATCATAAAAATGATGGAAACTGTGTACAGGTCTCACTCGGGGCTGAAAAGATGGGTACCAATCCCAAAACACCAAGTCTGCTGGCTCCAGATAAACTGAGTACTTAATGTGCTTGTTGTTGTTGTTGTTGTTGTTGTTGTTTTAAATTAATTAATTAATTTATTTATTTTTGGCTGTGTTGGTCTTCGTTGCTGCATGCAGGCTTTTCTCTGATTGAGGTGAGCGGGGGCTACTCTTCGTTGTGGTGCGCAGGCTTCTCATTGCGGTGGCTTCTCTTGTTGCAGAGCATGGGCCCTAGGCACTCGAGCTTCAGTAGTTGTGGCACGTGGGCTCAGTAGTTGTGGCTCGTGAGCTCTAGAGCACAGGCTCAGTAGTTGTGGCGCACGGGCTTAGTCGCTCCGCGGCATGTGGGATCTTCCTGGACCAGGCCTCGAACCCGTGTCTTCTGCATTGGCAGATGGATTCTTAACCACTGCGCCACCAGGGAAGCCCTGTGCTTGCTGTTAATATGCTCTTCTAACCTCAGCACCCATCTCCTGTCTCTCCCACTCCTTATGGGAAGAGGGGAGTTAGATTGGCTTTTCTCAACATTATCAGGGTGTTTATCATATTCTCTGGGTTAGTGAGTTTATAATCTCTGACCTAAACCACGATGCCAGGAACAAAGTCAGAAGCTACAGTGTCTGAGGCCTCATTGTTCTCCCCAAAGCTCAAGGGCAGATTTATTTAACAGCTGTTCACTACCTGATTGGAATTAGGAGACTTGTGAAAAGGTCAAGGAAAAGAGCTAAACAGCACATCTGTTTCAATCATAAAACTATATTTCTAGGAAGCTGGAAAAACAAAACATTCTATTGAAGAAAATCTCAACAGTCATTTTAAGCGTGCTTTCACTATGATTGTAAAAGAAGGTATCTGTCTTCTTCCTTCTAAACTTTGCTTTTCCTAGGAATATAGTTTCATAGTGAAGCCCTTGTGTCTGTCATATATTCTTTTGAACCCTGGCAAAAAGCTGACCTGGTTTTTTTATTGTACAAACATTAGTTTTTTTAACCCTCTAATTCTATGTTAATCATTGAAATTTTTATTTCTGTTTGTATTTTTGATTGAAAAGCAGTGCTCAACAATCCTGAATGCTCTTTTGTTTTGTCATTCAAAATGCCTTCCACATTTCTTTATTTTTAGCTCTTTTCAAATTAAGTTTTGTTAACCGAAATCATTCTCTTTCTAAAATAGAAAGGCATCCTGACTTAGACAAAGCTAATCTATGCACTTGTCTTAGTGAACTGTCAAACCTAATCCTTACTGTCTCTGCTGTTACTGCCTTAATTCCTCACCAACAATTGTGCATGAAAGTGCTTTGAGAAGTGACAGCTGGTTGAACTGTCACATTTTGACAAATATTACCAATGGTTCAGTGTCAGCCTCGGGATACACAACAAATGGCATTCCATAGAGGTTACTTCTTGGGCCAGTTAACATTTCAATCAGTGGCTTAGATACTGGAATAGGAAATATGCTTAGAATGTCTGTGATGGACACTAATATTTATGATGATAATAGACCCAGTTCCTGAGCTACTCTCTCTACTTTATAATCTTGCTATAGCTTGAAGAAGCTGTGAATGATTTTATGCGAAGAAGTAGAAATCCCAGTAACAATTGCCTTTGCCACCTAAATTGAATAAGTCATTTTTAAGGCAGGCCAAAGCCTCCAATCATGCTCTACATACATCCTCTTCTTTTTGCTTCCATGAGACTAAAGCATCTTGATTATTTACTCTCATTCTTGGTTATCAGTGACTGCCACTCAGCCTGGGTTTTCAGCCCCTCCCCAGCTACACTTTCTGAAACACAGAGCCTTATTTGTGATCCTTAATGATTTAACTGCAAACATAGAAGAGAATAGAAGACATTTTAAAAACTCCAAACAATATGAATGATTAAAAGCTAGAGAAACTCTTAAAAGTTATACTAATAATAGGTTTTCTGGTCTACATTAAAATGCAAATGGAGCTAAGTCAGTCTAAGAATCCCCATCCTCACTCATTCACTTTCTCTGAAAGTAAGACCTGCCAAGTCTAGAGTCTAGATCAAGCTCTTCAGAATCCAAGCTCAGTAGATTCCCAATTGCCCAATGGGATTGCTAATTCTTCTCAGATGAGGCTTCCTGGTCTTTGTTTATCTTCTAACTCTTTTTTTCTGAATCCCAAGTGTATTATCCTTTCATCATAATTACTCTTGGCTCCCCTGGGCCCTTTCTTTCTTCCTGGCAATTCAAAAGAGAATGAAGTCCTGTACTAAAAATTATCCATTTTTTTCCTTTTTATTTTACAAATTTTTAGAATTCCTACCTTCCCCTTTCTCAAAGTTTATTTGGTTTTACTTATTTACTAGATAATTAACGAGCTTCATTCATTCAGTTTCTTACAGTGCTCTGAACACATGTGTAGAATTAATTCCCTACTGGGTATGAAACCTCAGTAGTGTGTTCCATCTAGATGTTAGCCTCTCTGTTCTTTGGTCTCACTAGGCCCCAGAAAGCAGAATTCCATCCTACCTTTTTAAAAAAAAATTTACCTTTAATAGGTCCAAGCAATAATTTCTTTCCGTATTTGAGGAAAACCTCACATGTGCAGAAACTGCACATTTATGGAGTACCTAAAATACCCTAATTTCAAATTACTGTTAAGATCCTTCAGTTGTTCTTTCTTATGTCCATATCCCTAGGTTTTTTTTTCTTCTTCTTCTTATGTCCCTCTCTTTTCTCTAGAAGGTGATTTTCCAGAATCTTACGATTATTTAAAAATATCAAACATGGTAAACATTACTAGTACTCAAAAATACCCAACTCTCCTTTCCTTTCCTGTTTAGGGGAGACTATACATCCCAACCTCCTTTAGGTAGGTGAGACCAGTAGGCCGGCTCTGGCCAATGAAATGTGCATGAATGTGATGTTTGAGCGTCAAACTGAGGCAATAGAAAGCCTCTGAGTTTCTCTAATTTGTTTTTTTTTTTCCTGTCATGACGACCAGTGATGCTCTGAATGGAGGATCTTGTTAACCTCTCCTTACATCATGTGATTATATGAAACAGAACTGCTAATATGTTGATTCACTTTGCACATGTAGTATGAAAGACAAATATACTTTTGCTGTGTTAAGTAACTGATATTTCAGGGTTAATTTGTTACCAAGGAATAACCTAGTTTATCCTGTTAATAAAACCATCACTGCATAAATAAACAGGCTCTAACAATAACAGGCTTTATTTACAGTGGTAGAAGAAGGGTAGGAGTCCCCAGAATTTTAAATCCATTTTGATGTCCATAAACTGTGGAAGAGATTTTTTTTAGGCCAGATTTATTAAACTTGGACTAATTCAGAGACTTCATTTATTTTTGGCATTTAAAGTTGCAAATTCCTTGTTTTTCTGAGAGAAAATTAGATTTCTTTTCATAGTGCTGTTTTCTGTGAAACACTTGTTTTATTCCTACTTTGTATTTCTACAACTTTCTTATCTAAGGAGGCAATTCAATATTTAGAACTGTAAAAACAGCTTAGCTTTATGGTTCCCACCCCATCCACAGGATTGATTGTGGCACATTACATCCCATTATGTCCAGGAATCTTGTTTGTGCTTTGCCTCCCACACCTGCCTTGACTCCCTTGTTTGTTCTTTTCCTGAGGCTTTTCTTGATACCTGGTCTCTGGACTCCACCCTCCATTTAGACCCAGTGTTTGAACTCTACTTGCTTCCCACACCCTCATCTGAGACCCAGGCATCAGTCCCCCTTTGTTCTTTAGCCAAAAGCTTATTTCCCCTCCCCCATTCCCACACTCTATCTCAGCTCTGTAACTGCTGGCTCCTCTGAGCCCAGGCTCCCCACATTCCTAGGAAAAGAGGTCAGCAATAGGAGGTCAGACAAAAAGTATGAAGCTCATGTGGGTGGTAATAGAAGTTATTTTTGTGTGATTTTAGGAAATCAATCTCATTGCTTCATACTTTTCCATGATCTTAATTATTTCTGGGCTCACTAGTTGTAGTTTACTTCTTAAGGACATTATAATCCATCACTGTTTAAATGTGTTGATGTCCCAGTGGTGAGAAAGAAAAGACAGAGGAAGGTCAGGCTGCAAAGTGCTTTATAAAGAAGGACCATTTTCTCATTTTCCAGATGGGTCAGGGAGGCACAGCTGGAAAGAGAATCTGGGTTTTTATCCAAATCCTGTGCTTTCATTAGTCTGGGCAGCTTCATCGTAAAAATTGTGAATTGTTGAGAGGATGCAGCACTCTGGACTGAGCTTCCGTGCAAGGTAGCATTTCAACAGCAGAGCTGTGCACACCGATACACACCTTATACCCTGTCTAGTTTATTTAAACCACTTCATAATTTCTACACACGCAAAGGGACACTTCTTACAAAATGTAGTTCAACATTTCGTTCCTATCCATTTCAATCAGTATAATTTTGCTGAACTGAATTATTTCCCTCTCATTTTCAGAGCTCACATGATTATGTCTGCCAGTATTACCACAGGAAGAAATAAATTTATCAAAATAATTTCTCTGGATGTATAATGACTTGTTCTCTCTCTTCCCCTGCCCTCAAGTATTCCAAGTCCCCTTTTGAGAGAAATCCAAGAATTGTTATTATTTTATTACTCATTATTATTATTGTTATTAATTACAAATTATTGATCCTTTATTGTTTTCCTTCCCTCTGGTCATGTAAAATCAATGATGACTTCTAGCAAAGCCTCCTGATGATTTCAAGAATGTTAATCAGTTTTACAGCTTAATTCATATTTCTTTTACATTAAAGAACTTCCTCAATTAGGGAATAATTATTATGCAAAGCACAGTAGATTTAATGAGATTAAGTTAAAAAAAGCAACACATCACATCCAGATCTTGCTACAGATGGGAAGATTGTTAAGGTTGGAAAGGGAAAGTCTTCCCTTCTTGGCAGCTATCTAGCCTCTTCCCTCTTCTATTTCTATCTTTATCTTTCCCAGCTTCTCCTCTTTCTTTTTTTTTTTTTCCCCTCTGTGCTACTTGGTTGGTATTGATCTACTGACTCTGAAAGGGCAGTGTTATCTCCTTGATATATATTTGAAACCATAATACACCTCAAACTTCCATTTCAATATAGCACATTGGGACTGCAGTATCTACAAAATCTTTTAGTACTCAGACCAAAGATATTAAACCTAAAACCGAATCTTTAAAGGAAGGGAAAAATTTTAAACCATTTTCAAGAGTACTGTCAATAACTTAGCTATCTTCATGTATTTTCTTTTTCTTTTACAGCCAAACCTAACTATAGCTATTTTTGTTTCAGTTATCTAGATATTTTCTTTTTATAATGATTGAGGTACTGCAGGAACAAAAAAGACTTCCAAAAAACAAGAAGCTGTATTTATGTCCTTAAATCTATCGGCATATCCCAGTGAAACGGTATCATTTTAGGAACTATTCTGAACAATTTTACCCACTTAGGGCATCTCAGTAGTGACTACAAAAAATCATCAAAGTCCACGCTGTTCACTTTTTCCCCTATCCAGCACTAAAGTTTTTTTTTTTTTTTTCTATTTAAGATGTACACACAAAATTTAGTTGCGAATGACATCTCAAACTATGAGATAAACTATATCTTGTTTGTTAAATAATTTGTATGTGTGGCAAGTACAATTAAAACAAAATGTAAACTGTAGGAGTAAGAAACATATCTATCTGTTAATTTTGGACCCTCAGCATCCTGATCATTGTTTGGAATATGGTCAACACTGAGTAGATACTTGTGAATTTAAAAATTAATTGATAATACTTCACTGATATATGAGATTATTCTGGTTTAACCACCAATCCTTCCTTACTGAGTTTCTTAGTTCAAAATGGTTCTAGGCTGATTAAGGAAATAACTGTGATATTCACCTCTGGGTTAGCATCTCTTTTGTTATGCTGGTTCTGCATTATCATATTAGTTCTTTGTTTGTCCACTCATCTATTTTTGCATTCATTTCTGGTCTCTGATACAGCATGATTGACAAACTGCTTCCAAAATGCATATATAGAGAGAGATACACACACACACACACACACAGAGTGAGAGAGAGAATAAGCAAGCTCTCTCCTGTTTCTTCTTACAAGGGCACTAAACCCATCATGAGGGCTCCAGTCTCGTGACCTAATTACCTCCCAAAGGCCTCATCTCCAAATACCATCACACTGGGAATTAGGGCTTCAACATATGACTTTTAAGGGGGGACACAAACATTCAGTCCACAGCAGTAGGTAAGTTTTATTATATTAAAAATTTCAAAGACTGAAATTTTCTGTCTGAACCCTTAAAAAAAGTAAGAATGAAAAGTAAAAAATGTTAAAACCAAGAATGAAATTCAGGTGTAACTGGGAAAACATAAATATATGAAATTTGCTAGGTTTCACTAGTCTCAGTTTACCTCAATAAAATTAAAATATACATAAAAATGTATTATTCTCAGAAACATTCAAAAACTTAAAATTGTTTTAAATATTACCCTTGCCAGGTAAACGAAATTGCAAGGAATTTTAGTTTCTATTTTTTCACAGGAAAATCCTTCAATTAGATACATCAGTGATATATAAGAGGAGATTATGAAATAAAAAAGTGACATCAGACCTTGAGATAAATCTAATGATGGATTTAAGAAAAAGTAAGAATCCTAATGATTCATAAATGACTTCATGGAAAGTTCTATCAGTAGAAGCCCTCTGTGGGTACTAATCCCCCTACTTAAATTCAAAATCATATAGTAAAAACATGTCAATTCACCATCTCTAAAAATCATGTAACAGTTAAAAGCCTGATCAATCTTGTTTATTTCTCCTAGACAGGGTTTTTCATTCTTTACCCTTGGCACATGCAGTGGATAAATCTTTGCTGTGAAGGCTGTTCCATGTGATGTAGGATATTTAGCAACATCTCTGGCTTCTACCCACTGGCCAGTAGCAACCCTCATACAGCTGTAATAACTAAAAATGCCTCCAAATATTGCCAAATGTCCCCTGTGAGCAAAATCTCCCCAGCTGACAATTGCTATGGAAGAATAAAGTTAAACTGTACCTGTGAATCCTCATAAAAGAAGAAAAAAAGGGGGAAAAAAGTAATGCAAGAAGGGGAAAGAAAGAAACAACAAACTTTTGAGCTCCCTGGTGTTTTACTTGACACCTTTTAGTATTACAGGGAAACACATTTAGAGAAAATAGGGATTTAAAACAGCAGCAGACAAAAGTGCATCATATTAGTGTAATTGAGGAGAAACTGAATCCTTGCAATAGTCTCAGTAGAACAGAGAACAATTGAAAAGTATATCTTTAGCAACTTATGTGCTTTTGAATGAATGGCAAAAAGTACTCTTACATTCTGACTGCTACTTACATGACTTCTGCACAGTTGGAAGGTCTATTTTAGGCAACTATAAATTTGATTTAAATGCAAACTATATTATGAGCCAAATGTATTCACTAGGGCTTGAACCAATCCATTTCTATTTGATGCTCTAGAAGGAAGAGCTAGGACACACACTAAAATAACTCCATCACTCCAGTACAATAGAAACCAAATGAGTCAACCTGGTTCCTTTGTTGTTCAACTATAGCAACTCCAAATAAAGTTGCAGCTTGTGTGCACTGCTGTTTGCTAGCTCCACCTTTTATCTTTTTCTGAGTTACTATGATGTCAAGCCTCCCACTCAGACCCCTGTGAATATCTACAGGTATAGTTATTTTATCTCAGCTAAAGCAACATCAGGTCAGTGGCTTTGAGATAAAAGGCAGGAACAAAGGAAATGCAACTAACAAGCCTTTGGGGGCCTCTGTAACAATGAGAACCCTAGGGATGGCAGCCACTGATGGGCCAGGCTCCTGATTCCTTTAGGAGGCAGGGCTCACCCAAATAGGCAGAACTCCTGTGTCTGATTCTAGGGAACCTTCCCAGGAAAAGTGATACCAAACACCTTTCTCCTGTTTCTCTGAATGGTCTTTCCCCTACATTCAAGTGTTGCAGCAGAAGGAATCCTTATCTAGTTAAGAATATCTGTTTGGTAATTATGAGGTCAAGAAAAAAATGTTTCCTTTAAAAGGATTAAGTTTTCCCAGAGCACCTACCCCCACTGAGGTAAATCCAGTTAAGAAGATATTGTCTGTCTCCTTAAGATGGTGAGGCTGCCTGGAATACCTGGGCCTGGTTTACTCTCAAAGGAAGATACTTCAGTCTTCGAACTACAAGCAATGGCTGATCTGTTGGAAGCAATAGAGTCTTTCACCAGGACCACAGGCTGTTTGTGCATTTCATCACTTGTGCTGTATACCACAAATTATAGTTTATGGTTGTAGGGCACTGTTTGGAAACTGCTAGAATATATAATCTTGTTTAATTGATTTTTTGGAGCACAGATATTGTTAACCAGTACACTATAAGTAATGCATATTTATGGCATTGTTTGTTTTGTTCCAATGCACACTGTCATCCTTGGGGCCCATGGAGAAGAAAGCACTATGACTGCAAGCTAAAAATGCACCATGTCATTAAAGGAGGCAGAAACAGAAGCAGCATTGATCTGTGTGCCCTGGGACAAAAAGGAAACAGGTCAAGTCTAGTGTAAACTAGGAAGTGATTCTAAGTAAAATACGAGAGCCAACTAAAAAGCCAAAACAATTCACTCATAAAACTGTTAGAACTAGTAAGAGCTCTGTAAATGACTGTGCATATAAAAAATATACAACAAATTAATACGGTCCCTATATACTAGTACAAATACAACAGAAAATAAATGAGAAGGAATATAACTGTTATCTTTAAAACAAAGCATGTATCATCTGTATGTACAGACAACACAAAAACCAACAAATATATTACTCAGACACATGCAAAAGAATACATAAGTATAGAGATATGCCACATTCCAGATGAGGAACAACAATTAATGCACAAATTTAATCCAAACCCAGTCAAAATGTCATTGATGTTTTCCTTTTAAATCTTGACAAGATGGTTTCAAAATTCACCTACGTGAAAAAAACAGTGGAAAACAACTAAGAACAAGGAAAAAGAACAATGTTGAGTGCGATTAGCCCTCTCAGATATTAAAACATATCCTGAAACTATAATTATTAAATCAATATGAAAGTGTGAACAGGTAATTTGACTAAAAATAAATTCTTTTATGTAATTTAATATATAATAAAGTAAAAATTTTAATCAGTGAGTCAAGGATGACTAACTGTTCAGTACAAAGATGTGGGACGATTGGTTAGGTGTTTGGGAAAAAAATATTAGATCTTCTCAAATAAGACAACAAAACTGATTATAGATTATTAAAAGATTTTAATGTAAAAATTCAGACTAAAGAGAGGCAGAAGAAACTGCTTTGCCAAGAGGTGTAAAAGGCATATATTAAAATAGTTTTAGTAAAATGGAAAATGGTTTTTATAACATAAGTTAAAACTGGGTAAAATTTTACGTATAAAATATAATTTAAATTTTGTATAGCATTTTGCATACAGAAACAAGTCAAAGCATTAATTTTTCTATAACTGATGACATGTCCACGGGACTCTCTTTTTCTGTTTTTTGGCAGAAAAAATAATAAACTTGCCAATTAAACATATTTCAGTTTCTTAAAGTTTAAAAGAACTTCTTTAAGTCACTTTAGAGCCCTCACTCCTCATCAGGTCTCTCTGTCTTTCCCTTTAGCAGTCAGGCTTCCCTTCCCTGGTCCTTCCTGAAATGGTGCCTGGATATAGAAGAGGGTTAAATACATTCTGGTCTCAGAGAGGTGGAGCTTTGATCTGCCTGCTGGTCTGTATTTCTCTGCTGATCTCACTTGCTGTCAGGTAGATTAGTCTTAATCCATTAATCTGCATACCTGTGCTTGCAGTCTCTGAGAATATAGCTAATTTAGGATTGTAATGGCAAATATTCCTAAAATTTTTCTGACATGCCATGGTCTCTGATCTAAAGGTCATCATAGTGTGAGGCTTCTTTCTCGCAAGCCCAGGCTTCTCCTGCTACACCAGTTGTCTCAAATCTACTGAACTGGGCATCTAGAAACTTCTAGATTTTCCCCTTGTTCCATACCAGTCATGGAGAATGAGGGGTCCTATATCAGATTCGTATGCTAGACATCCTCTTAGCCATTTTTTATTTACTTTGGGCTTTCTCCTCATTGCTACAATGGGGCACGAAAGCTTCATCCTACAGGTGAGCTAAGGAAGGGGCAGTCAGGACCCCAGTGTTCCTGGGCTTTTATTGCCTGAAGTAGAGTTTCTTCTCTGTAAGTAGGGTCTGGGTAGGGAAAGTGAATTTTTAGTTTTTTTAGTTTTAGTTTTTTTAGTTCCCACTTAGAACAGAGTTTTGCTACATGGAGCTAGGAGGCGTGAGAAACACCAGTGAAGCTATAATCGTAGACCTAGAGCTGGAGGGAGAGGGAGCTCTGGACTTGGTTGTATGTGTCCAGAATAGAATTTCCATAAGTCCGAGCTGGTGCAAGGTATAGGGAAAGGGAGAAAGTAACAACTCAAATGCCACCGACTCTTATTTTTCTTACCGAGATTTAGTAGATTTCCTTGAATATTTTTCTACTTTCTGTATTCCCTTAAGACAATATCCAGAGACTAAATTATTAGTTTTTAAAATAATTTTCTCCAGGTAAATAGTTGTTTTGTAGGGCAAACAAAGCAGAGGATCTGTCAAGCTCCTCACTCTGCTATTACAAATTTGGATGTTTTCTAATTACTTTTCCAGTTTACTAATCTTCTGTTTTGCTTTATTTAGTCTGATGTTAAGCCCATTTATTGATTTCTTAATTTCAGTTATTATAATTTTTATTTCTAAAACAGTGCTACCCAATAGAACTTTCTGGGGTGATGGAAATGTACAGTAATCTGTACTGTTTAATATGGTAGCCACCCACGACATGTGGCTATTTAGCTCTTGAAATGTGGCTAGTGTGACAAAGGAACTGACTTTTAAATTTTATTTAACTACAATTAGTTTAAGTTTAGACAGTCACAAGTGGCTAATGTTTAACGTATTAGCACATTCTAGAATTGACTTTTTTTTTTTTAATGATTCTAAAAATGCTGGAATTTTCATTTGGCAGTCAGATACCTTCCTTTAGTACAAAAGACATTAGTTTTATTATCGGCTCTATCACTTGCTAACTCTGTAGCTTTATGTAAACCATGCAACAGCTCTGAACCTGTTTCCTCATCCTAAATAGGCCTAACATTCCTCTTGGTGAAAGCGAAGGCTGTAAAGGTGAATAACCAATTTCTGAAAATTTTGTGAAATCCACAAGGTAATACAAATATGAAATTCCTATTAACAATTCATTCATTCTGCATATATTCAGGAATATTTTTACAGGTTGCTGGAAAAATAGAAACAGGATTTTGTTGGGTAGAAACTGTTCTTGCTGTTACAAACAAGTTACTTTGTATTTGTATGTTGTGACTGATTGTTTTTGAATGGTCCATGATAGAAAAAAGTACCTGCCTTCTGTAGGCAATGAATGGTTATAAAATCAGCTATTAATTAATGGTCTTACAATTGCAAAGTGGAAATAAACTTAATACCCCTAATAGTTTGCACTCTCTCATGAAATTTCGCAACATGAGAGTCTGAATGCTAGCCAGAATGCTAGGCCACAGTCAAGTTTTTCTGATATATGTTGAAATCTCAAGTCATCAAGAGAAACAAATTTTTGTAGAATCAGTGGCACCGTTTCTGTTTATTCTCTTCAGAAAATAAAAGTCAGATTCTTTTTCAATGGTATTCATATTTTCTTATTCTAATCATTCCACTGCAGCACAAAAGAAAAACTGTTCCCTTATCTTGCATTTTACTAGCAAGGAAAAAAAAATTCCCTTGTATTTAAAACATCATCTTCCTGTAAACAGAATGATTAACTTGATATTGTGCTAAATATTAATGAGTATCTAGATAAGATTAAAGGCATTTATTTTGCCAAATTCATGAGATTACTCTTTTATTTTGCTCTCTATCACGTAAGCCAAGAGTTTTTCATTACTCAAAAACTGTTACATTTCTGTCCTAAATTCCAGCAATCCTTTGAATGCTTTGACATTATGTGGTATCTGAATAATCCTATCTACAGTATTAAAAAGTTTTCATTGTAAAACGATTTTTATTTTTCAAAAACAAAATTGTTTTCAAAATCAAGTGCCTATCATACATTCTTTTCAACTCACTTTCTGACAAATAACTGATACTGACCATCCATTGCTCTTCCAAAGAAAAATGATTCCCTGTTAGAAGACTGCCAGGTTAAAAATATCTTTAAAAACATGTTTAAAGGCTCATTTCCTTTCCTGTCTCCTCCACAATGTGTTAAATGTGCTTGATTTGGATAATAACACCCAGCAGTCAGGGAAGGCAAAAACAGCTACCTTGATTACTTCCTTGGCATACTCCCTTGGCATGAACAGAGTCTTGATGCATGAACAAAAACACTTTAAGGTCATACTTTTCATCTTAAGAGTAAACTATGATTCTTCCTCTCTTACCAGAAAGATAATTGAGATATTAAAACATGCTCTTTTCACAAAGCCTAAACCCAAATAGCTATGTATAGATAAAGATCTACAATGGGGCATATAGCTTTGGATAAATACACCAAGTATCCCAGGCAGCTTCTCTTAACAGCTGTTTAATTACTTCTCTTCATTAATTGCAGTTTCTGAAAAAATAAACAACAACAATCCTTTTTATAATGGCATGCCTCTGTGTTAATACTTTACAGCATGGTACCTAGCAGAGAAATATACAAATTATTACAAATCAAATGTTTGGGCATTACAAATATCCTAGCAATAAATTTGATTTAAAATACTCTCCAACTACAGTTACTGCAACTGGAAAGACTCATTTCTTTCAGCTATTATTTCTAATGCTGCTGAAGAGATGCATTTGGGGAAACACTTATCAGAAGTACTAAATCAGCATTACGGATATATGCCAGGGGACCAGATGAAGCTATAATTGCAACCAATTTGTTTTTCAGCTGAGGTTTGTTTATTTTTTTCAGAGTTGATGGATGGCCGCATTTTTAAAGACAATATATATCTGTCATGGATTAACCCAGGAGAGTGACACAAATATACTCAAAAGCATGAGGAAGTGTTGGTGAGAAGTGGTGTATATTAGTATACACAGGAAGAAATGAAATAATCAAAAGGTCTATTTCATGGTTGATACTTGCAGAACGTCCCTTCAAAGTGACACAGTGACACAAATACTGTACTTACACTAAGGAGGTTGGGACAATGAGGAAGTAAATGTCTTAAACCAGGGCCTCTCAACCTTGGTACTGTTGTCATTTTGGACTGGATAATTCTTTGTTGTGAGGGGCTGTCCTCTGTATTCTAGGATGTTTAGCAGCATCACTGTCCTCCACCCACTGGATGCCAGTAGCACCCACCCTCAGTTGTGACAATCAAAAATGTCTCCAGGGGAGACTTCCCTGGTGGTGCAGTGGTTAAGAATCCACCTGCCAATGCAGGGGACATGGATTTGAGCCCTGGTCCAGGAAGATTCCACATGCTGCGGAGCAACTAAGCCCATGTGCCGAAACTACTGAGCCTGAGCTCTAGAGCCCCCGAGCCACAATTACTGAGCCCACGTGCTGCAACTACTGAAGCCCACGTGCCTGGAGCCCATGCTCCACAACAAGAGAAGCCACTGCAATGAGGGGCCTGCGCACCACAGCAAAGAGTAGCCCCCGCTTTCTGCAACTGGAGAAAGCCCACGTGCAGCAATGAAGCCCCAATGCAGCGGAAGGGAGGGAGGGAGGGAGGGAGGGAGGCAGGAAGGAAGAAATTTACTAAGAAAAAAAAAATATCTCCAGACATTTCCAAATGTTCTCTGAGGGAAAAATTGCCACTGGAGTTAAGAAGGCTGAGGAACAAAAACACTCTGGTTAATTTAGCATAATATTATCATATCACATCTGGGAAAGCTGTAGATTTTCAGGTCACCCATATGTTTCCTGGTTGCTCCTTTATCTATAGCAATAACCCAAACCTCAAATCTCTGAACTAGTACTTTCTTAACTCACAAGAAGTGCAGGTTTTTATTTCCTTTCTGCAACTTTTCCTGAGTAATTTCTTCTAAGAGTTCTTCTAAGAGTCAAGACATGAATAGAGCTATTTCTTGAATTTACGGAGAACTTCTGTTCCAGTGTCCATTCCTGTGGTCATCCCTGACCTCTGTTGCTCCAGGGTTATTGCTCATGTAATTGCCAGTGTTGCCACACACAGTCTTCACTTGTGATGTTTTCTTACCCTGACCATCAGGAAAAAAAAAAGTTTTTTCTTTACATAACCAGTCTTTTCAAATGTTTTCTCATAGCAGGTAGGTTGGGCCTCTGATAAATTCTTCCCTTCTCTTACATCATTCTCTTTCTTAGAACAAAGGGGCCTCCCCAGGAGAAATGTTAGGGGATGGTGAAGCCTAGTCTCATACTCACCCTGAAAACATTATTGTTCTTTCCAACATAAGCTCTGCTGCTCTATCAGACTTGTTTTTTACTTGGATATTTTCCCATAGAGTCCATTGTCCCCTACAAATCAAGATCTATTACTTGAAATCTGTTTCTGTGCCCTAGAACATTCCAAAGCTGTTAAGAAGCATGTTGATCAAATTATAATGGTTAGAAGATGACTCTGACCGACAGCAGAGAAAGAGCTTCCATGGACTAATGAGTTTTAACTTCCAATTCCATCAGATAGAGTTTTACATCTGACATAGCCTCAAATATTCTGTTATATATTTTTGTTTTAGAGCTGGCAACTTTACTAAATATTTTTATTAAAATAGTTCTGATGAAGTATTAGAGATATGGCTATTATCTCCCAATTAATCTATGAGTTATATAATAATACTCCGTTTTTTAACTTGATACATTTCAAAATTTATCTAACGGAGTGTATGGATGAAAGATGGACGCATACAGGTAGTTTCCTACCTGTGTAGTGTTAATTAAAACTTGTATATATCAGAACTGTGTCCTTACCTTGCGTGGTTTCATGGTAATTGAGAAATTGTGCATTTTGAGAATACATTTCTATCTGACCATTTTACAATTAGCATAGTATTGTGAAAAATGAAGACTGCCTGTATTGAATAAGATTGATGAAGGAAGACTTGTCTGGTACATGTTAAAACACAGTATTTCTTATGTAAGAATAGATGGTGCAGAGGAAAAATAATAGAGTGGCATAACAGTAAAGATTTAAATTTAGTGTACTATAAACAGAATTTTTTTTCTTTCTTTCTGGATCTGGATCATAGATTTTGTCATCTTCTATTACACAAATGACCCTCTTTTATCTTAATCACTTAATTCAATTATTTATTCATACTATAATAAATACCTAGGGAACTGTTATCCAAGCCAAGAATGAGAACAGTACAAAATTTTACATTTATCTAAATCATCTTTATCTACAACTCTTTCACTATACAGATGTAGCTATAATAATGTATTTTGTGTCATTCCTTTGAAACTGATTTTTTTTTTTAGGTACATATGATGTATGTCTAAGCATTGTTTTATTTAGTTTTATCTTACTTTCGAACTTTTAAAGAAAAGGTACACCATTGTGGGCTCTGAACTTGCCTTTTCTTTTTTTTTAAATTAATTATTTATTTATTAATCTTTGGCTGCGTTGGGTCCTCGTTGCTGCATGCAGTCTTTCTTTTAGTTGTGGCGAGCAGGGGCTACTCTTCGTTGCAGTGTGCAAGCTTCTCATTGCGGTGGCTTCTCTTGTTGAGGAGTACGGGCTTTAGGCACGTGGGCTTCAGTAGTTGTGGCGCATGGGCTCAGTAGTTGTGGCGTACGGGCTTAGTTTCTCCGCGGCATATGGGATCTTCCTGGACCAGGGCTTGAACCCGTGTCCCCTGCATTGGCAGGGGGATTCTTAACCACTGCGCCACCAGGGAAGCCCCTGAACTTGCCTTTTCATTCAACACTATATATATTTAGTTGATGCGCATTGGATTGTAATCAGGTGTTTTTTTTTTTTTTTCCTTGCTTTTAAGAACAGAGCTTCCAGGAAGCTATGAATATTCATTCACACTTTTCCTGGTACATATATGCAATGTAAGAGTTTATCTTAAAGATAAGTTTATTTATCCATCTAGAGTTGGTTTCTGTGTGTGTTATGACATAGGGATCTGACTTTTTTTTTTTTTAATTCTAATTTTCTCAGCTCCATTATTAAGCAGTCATTTCTTTTCTCTGTGATCTAGGAATCTTCCAGTCTTTCCCTGAAAGGGGTCTATTTGCATACTTTAAAAAAAGCTGCCTGAGGGTCTGTCTTCTGATCAACTTGCATGTAGGTACTGACTGAGATCCTGATATTAGTATGCAACCACAAAAGACCCCAAACAGCCAAAGCAATCTTGAGAAAGAAGAACAAAGCTGGAGTCATCTAACTTTCTGATTTCAAACAAAATAATATTTTGTAATATGTAATATTTTGTAATAATATTTTGTAATATTTCAAACAAATATTACAAAGCTATGGTAATCAAAACAATATGATATTGACATAAAAAAGCCACATAGATCAATGGAACAGAGTGGACACCCCAGAAATAAACCCACACATATATGGTCAATTAATTTATGACAAAGGAACCAAGAATATAAAATGGGAAAAGGATAGTCTCTTCAGTAGATGGTGTTGGGAAAACTGGACAGCCACATGCAAAAAAATGAAACTGGACTCCTACACCATAAATAAAAACCAACTCAAAATGGATTAAGACTTGAGTGTAAAATTTGAAACTATAAAACTCCTGGAAGGAAACATAGGCAGTGGGCTCCTTGACAGTAATTATGACAATTTTTTGGATTTGGCAAGAAAAGCAAAGGCATCAAAAGCAAAAATAAACTAGTGAAACTACATCAAACTAAAAATCTTTGATCTTTCCTACATCAAAGGAAACCAGCCAAAAAAAAAAAAAAATGAAAAGGCAACTTATGGAATGGGAGAAAATATTTGCAAATTATATCTCTGATAAGAGGCTAATTTCCAAAATATATAAAGAAATCATGTAACTCAATAAAAACAACAACAACAAAAAACTCTGATTTAAAACTTGGCAAAACTGAATAGAAAATTTTTCAAAGAAGACATGTGAATGGCCAACAGATACATGAAAAGGTGCTCAGCATCATTAATCATCAAGGAAATACAAATCAAAACCATAATGAAGTATTACCTCACATTACCGTTAGAACGGCTATCAACAAAAATACAAGAGATAACAAGTGTTGGCAAGGATATATAAAAAAACAGAACCCTTGTATACTGTTGACGAGAATGTTAATTGGTGCAGCCACTATGGAAAACAGTATGGAGATTTCTCAAAAAAATTAAAAATTGAACTACCATATGATCCAGCAATGATACCATTCTGGGTATATATTCATAAGAAATGAAAACAGTTTCTCAAAGAGATATTCGGCAGTCCCATGTTCATGGCAGCATTATTCACAATAACCGAGATACAGAAACAACCACAACCTAAGTGTCCATCAACAGATGAATAGATACACACACAATGGAATATTATTCAGCCTTATAAAAAGGAGGAAATTCTGTCATTTTTGACAACATGAGTGAAACTGGAGGACATTATGCTAAGTGAAATGTCAGAGACAGAAAGACAGATACTCCATGGTATCACTTATAAGTGGAATGTAAAAACAAAAACAAAAAACATCAAACTCAGTAACAGAGAGTAGAAAAGTGGTTGCTGGGGTTGAAGGGTGGAGGAAATAAAGGTTGACAAAGGCATACAAATTTTCAGCTCTAAGATGAATAAGGTTCGAGGATCTAAAGTGAAACATGGTGACCATGGTTGATAATACTGTATTGCATAATTAAAACTTGCTAAAAGGGTAGAAATTAAATGTTCTCACCACACACAAAAAAAGATAAATATGTGAGGTGATGGATATGTTAATTAACTAGATAGGGGGAATCCTTTCACAATGTGTGTGTGTGTGTGTGTGTGTGTGTGTGTATATATATATATATATATATATAAAATCACCATGACGTACAGTTTAAATATCATACAAGTTTATATGTCAGTTATACCTCAGTAAAGCTGAAAAAAAGGAATACATATAATCTTTTAGAAATTCCATTACCAAGAACTAAAACATGCAAGATAACAACCAAAAGGAAAGATTCCAAAATATTAATAGAAGCTATCTTTGGGTGACTTTTTCCCCAAAATTTCACTTTCTACAATAAGAATGTACTACTTTTATAAATAGAAAAATAAATATTGTATACTATTTAAAATGGCATAATGGGAAAGGATAATAGAAAGAGGCCTATGTAAATTTCCCTTGCTTTCTCTCTGCTCCTGCTTCTATTCTGTCTGCCTCACCTGAGCTAAGGATCTGCTCCGGCTGATGGAAAGCCAAGAGCAAGTGAACTCCTAGCCAGTTGAATTGTAATTTAACATCTCTGCCAGTAGATGGTTGAGGCAGAGCTCTGCCAGAGCTCATACAAGAGCTCAGACAGCAGAGTCCAGAGAGCCCATTGAGATTCACAGACCCTTGGCAGAAAATTCTGTTATCAGCCTCACCTGGTGATGACTCTTCTTGATCTTCAATATCTTACCGTAAGAGGAGATGAATAGGTGGACTGGGGCCTCCCTACTCCTGAATCTGTGTTAATGTGAAGGGACTGAAAGCATGGAGATCCCATGGTGTGTGCTCAGGGGATAGCAGCTTGATGTCTACAACACCACTGGACCATATGTGCAGAGAACAGGTACTCTGACATCAGTGTCATTTAGAGTACACCAACACTCAGACTTGAACCCTAGCATGTATAAGAGGAATCACCGAGTGGTAAGTTTGAGGGATGAGCTGCCCCTGTGCTATAATTTAACATTTCTTGGGGCTGGGTAGGTAAGTCTTGCTAAAGCAGAGGTAACGTTTAGCAAGCCCGTGCCTTGGACTGAGCCTTACTCTGTGATAAAGCTGACATTTTCATCCATAGGTTTGGCTTCTTGTTACAACTCCCATTTGGTTCTCATTGGAAAGGGAAAGAAGGGGAAGGGAGTGTTGTTTAGAAACTTCTTAAAATTCCAACAGTAGCCTCTCTTAATAGTTTAATGAAATTTTAGAGATCATAAATACTAGTTAAGAAACAGACTCCTAGGTAACTCTAAGATCAAGAAAAATTATAAATTCCCTATAAGAAAGAATACATAAACCTTTGGAAACAGTGAGAACAGTACTCAGAAACATTTATGGCCTTAGTTATCAGAGAAGAAAATGAAAAATAATCAGTAATCACCCAAAAAAGTCAGAAAAGGTAAATAAAATACTTCCAAGGAAACCAGTATGGGGGTGTGATCATCTTTTTTCTATGTCCTCACTTTGCCTGTGTGCTCCCTTCTGCTCCTTTCCACTTCCCCAACTCACAAAACTGCTTTTAAGATCCTCCAGGATCGAAGCACAGGGGTGGAGTAGGGCTAAGGGGAAGACAAATTGGACAGTTGTATCTTGTGTTGGCATCTCTGGGAGAGGCAGATGTTCAAATGGCAGCTTTTTCTCTTGAGGGACATTGTGTGTGTTCTTTTTAGACCTGATGCTGAGTATGTCCCATCTTAGGCAGTCAAGGCTTTCCCAAGTCAGACTGTGGCTCTTCATGGCCCATCCTCAGTTCAGGTACTTTTCACCTTTTAAAATACCTCAAGTCTGGATTTCTGACACAGGGACCTAATCTAGCTTGTAGGAAATCCCATTGTTGTCTCTGCTCTGCCCAGGAGGAGCATGCCATTCTAGCCAGTATCTGCTCTAGACTTTTTGGTGTGAATCACATCCTAACTTCTGCACCCCTCAGATTTCCAGGGATATATGTCTATTATCAAAGCTTCCTTGCTTGGCTTTAAGGGAACGGGAAACACTTTTTCTGTAACACTTGCAGTGTCCTCTGTTGTTGGTCTCTTGAACTTTTAATATAGTTTTAGCTTTTATAGATCCTCGATGTGGATGATGGATTAATGTTTACTGAGCCAGTTTTTCATACTTCCTTTTTAAGTCCTGTAGAGAAAAACTGGCCTTCTGATTTGGAATGTGAGGATAGCACCTACTGCTCTCAGAATTGCAGTCTCAATCAAAGCTATACGCAGGAAGAGTCCCATGTGAACATCCTGTTATACTAACTCATAGGAAAGTATGTAAAAAAATTTAAGTAGATATTTGCAAAAGAACTTTGTTCGAAATTTCGGCAATGTATGAAAATACATTCAAAGTCATGAATAATGAGACATTTTCTACTAGTCAGACTTTTAAAATTTAACAAGTATAAAATTTTACACTTTTAACAAGTGTAAGGATATTCTTATGCCTTGCTGATGGAAATGTGAATTCTACATCCCTTTTGAAAAGTAATCTGCAACTTCTATTAATTTTTTTTTACTTATAAACCTGTTGACCCAGCAGTTCCACTTCAGGATTCTATCCTTTTATCCTATAAAAACAAAAGTGCTGGTATATAACTGTATATCATCAAGCATATGTATTTGTATTTCAGCATTGTTCAGGGTGGCAAGGATATAAAATAATAATAATAATTAATTAATAAAAAACTAGTTAGCAGCAATGACAATGCCCTTGATAAGATAATAAATGGTTGAATAAACTTAAAATGTTATGCAACCCTTAAGAATGATTAATTAAAAATATACTCATTCCCTTGTTGGTATTCCCCATGGATAATTGTTGAGTGAAACAAAAGGAAGGTACAGAAAGATGTATGTATTATGATCATACTTTTTTGAAAAAAAAATTTGTACTTTTAAATGTATCTTTGTATTTATGTGTGTATAGGAGGTATTTTATGGGAGCATGGAAATAAATATGAAGAATATATTAATTACTTGGGGCTATTGGGGAGAGAAATAGCATGAATAGATTAAGGGGATAAAAAGTTGGAGGCGGCAAGCAAGAGAAGTTCACATGTATGAAATTACATTTATGAATGTATGTAAATTTTATATGCATATGTAATAAAGTAAGGCGATAAAAGAAAAATAATAGCACAGCGCTCTGAATAGCAGTAAGAAAACAGATGAAACTAAAATCCTGAGGGAAGGTTGGGAAAAAGCTTGTTAGCTCATATTCTCATGCAGAAATTGAACTTCTATCATTCTTGTCAGTAAAACAAAAACAAAAACAACCAAACAAAAAAAAAAACAATAATAAATTGAGCCCAGGTACAGTCAATATCAGATTTAATCACTAGACGTAATTATAATTGAAGATACGAAAATCAAATAATGAAACGTGTAGTATTAGCTTCAATTTTGAATCTTTCCTAGGCTCAAAATTTTCCAGAATAAACTTCCCATAGCAGAAGATTTATTTTTCCATAACTATCAAGCCAAAGAGAAAAAAAAATGCTTTAATTAATCAAGCCTGATACCTTGGTGGTGTTTTCTTCCTTATTATTGACTCTTTCTTCATTAGACTGTCTCTCTGTTACATTGCTAGTGATTAGTTGATTTCTGAAGCCTGAGCACTCAAGCTCAAAGGACATAAATAGCAAACAGGATATTCTTGCTTATTTCTATAGAAAGAACTTCTTGCTCTAATAAAGTGGTTCTCAAAGTGTGGTCCATGTACCTTTTGATACACAAAGACCTTTTGGGTGTACAGAATTAAAGACGTCTTTTGTAACACTACTAAGTCATCATTTGCCCTTTTCACTGTCATTATCTCACCAGAGTATCATGGAGTTTTCCAGAGGCTACATGATACTTGATATCATGATAACTGGATTCAGAAGCAGATACCAGAATTTAGCTGTTTTCTATATTTTTTAAAATATTACTGTTGTCATAAAAATCACTTATATTAACTTATGAAGGGTTTAATATTATATTAAATAATTATTAATACATTTTTAGTATTTTTAGTGTGCTAAATACCACTAGATATAACCCACATAAGCACAAGCACTTTGGGATCTCAATAATTTTTAAGAATGTAAAAAAGGATCCTGAGGCAAAATGTTAGAGAACTACTGCATAAATGCTAGTGTGTTAACCTCTCCCCTTTCACACAAGACTGCCACCATTTTGGAGGGCATGTATTATGGCAGGAAAAATCTGGGAATGCAAAGTACAGTTGTATTCATACACCATTATCAGAATAGAAAAGCAATGAAAAAATGATCAGCTTCATTCATAAAAGAAGACACACAAGAAAAGATAGCAATGTAATAGGTTGCCATTTTTTTGATCAACTATAAAATTGTCATTCTCATACAATTTTTTTGGGGGTGTAAACCAGTCAAACTTTGGGGGAACAATGCCTATCAAGATACAAAAGCCTTTTTATCTTAACTGAACCATGCCCCTTTTTTGTATGCCCCCTATGGATATATTAATGTTGACCCAAGTTTACAATAATAGAGTCACAACCACATTCAGTGCAGCACTGTTTGTAACCAAAAAAATAAAAAAAATAAAAACAAAAATAAAAATAAAGAGGGAAAAAATGAAATCTTTGTAAATAGGAGAATTCCACAAGTTATGAAATGTCCATTCAATGGAATTCTGTGAATGCAATTGAAATAAATAATGTAGATTCTGTGTCCAATACACAACTATTATAATTATCGTATTTCAGATATTTAAGTTACAGAACAGTATGAGTAGTACATACTATATGTATTTAAAAGAATAAATATATATATATGTACAAATTCTAGTATGTGAACAGGGAGTACACACACAGTGTGTGTGCAGGGAGTATGAAAATACGTAAGACTGGAGCATATTTGTATAGCTATTTACTGGAAGTATACATGAGAATTA
The DNA here is from genome assembly GCF_028023285.1 of Balaenoptera ricei. Lineage (NCBI taxonomy): Eukaryota > Metazoa > Chordata > Mammalia > Artiodactyla > Balaenopteridae > Balaenoptera > Balaenoptera ricei. Next base: position 76,683,433 of record NC_082648.1, read on the forward strand.
ATTAATGATTATTTCTTGCATTGATAAAGGTAGTAAGTATCATGGGGGTTTTTGGGGTCTATTTCATATCTCTATCTTCCTTGAATTTTCTAAAATTGCAAGCATGTATTTTTCTAAATAAATTTTTAAAAATCATTTTTGTGTTACTCAAAAAATTTCAATGCAGAGAGTATCTTCTTTTAGGAATTTGCCTTCAGGAAGATACAATTATATAAGACATAAAGAGCTTCTTGATAGAGCACGAAAAAGATAATATAGGTGAGTGTGTCCTATGATAAAGTTAAATTCTAACCAATAAGCATTTTTAAGCATGTAATGAATGCACAGCCTGTAATCTATGCCACTTCAGGGTACAGAAGAAGATGATCTAATATGGACTCTACCAATCCAACAATTTGCTAGCATGAGCTGAAGAATCCTTAATCTAGGTCTGCAACAAGAATAGGATAAGGTTGAGAAAAGAGTGATTCATAGGAGCTTGGAAAATTAGGTAGAAGAAAAATTCTAGGGAAAACTTCCCCTCAGGGAGTTGATTAATATTTCATGGCTCTGACAGGACCTATGCCTCAGGACAGATGTAACAGAGAGGAAAATAAAGAAGACAGAGGAAGGAAGCAGCAACTTCACATCAGTGACAGTAACAGCATTTTCTCTGTCTAGAGAATGAATCTTGATATTTATTGAGAGCTCACCCTGGGCTATAACCAAAAAATTAACGGATATTATAAAATGACAGTATAACACTATATGATATTATATCTATATAACATTTTATTTTTTAAACATTTTCATTGGCGTATAGTTGATTTACAATGATATGTTAGTTTCAGGTGTAAAGTGAATCAGTTATACATACACATATATCCCTTCTTCCCTTCTTTTTCAGATTCTTTTCCCATATGGGTTATTACAGAATATTGAGTATAGTTCCCTGTGCTATATAGTAGGTCCTTATTAATTATATATTTTATATATGTAGCATATTATATGATATGCATATTGTATATCATATATTCTCCATGTATATCATATAGTATTATCAAATGGCTAATGTAATTTGATAGTATCATCTTATTACAGCTTTCAATCTGCCCAAGCTATTATTACCTCTTTATAACCCTTTCAGGGAGATGTGATTCCTTTTTGAGGAGAGGAAACAAAATCTCTGAGAGGTTGAGGATTTGTTCAAGGTCTCACAGCCAGTAAACAGTAGAGCTAGATCCCGGACTAAAAACTCCTTAAAAATTTCACTACATATTTTATTTATCGATAGCATAACCTTTTACAGCTTATGTGACACAAAGACCAAATTCCCTATTTTATCCACAGAACTTGTGCAACAATTTCTTATGGTCTCATTTGTTACGAACTCTTATGTCATCACCAGCAAATATTGACAGGGCACCTATTGTGTCCAGGGTGGTGTTTAGAGACTGTAGATATAAATTGAAATGAGAAATAATCTATGCTTTAAAAAGACTAATAATTGATTTCATGAGACAGGAAACATGTAGGAAAAAATAAAAGTACCATACAGCAAGAGATGGCAAGGCTGGATAAAAAATGGTCAGAAAATGACATGGAAGTTCAGAGAAATGAAACTTTTATCAAGCTCTGTGGTATCAAGCAAATTGCTTAATTTTTCTTAGCTTCTGTTTCCTTATCTGTAAAGTGAGTTTGTCATGAGGATTAAATCAGGTCATACATATAAAGCACTAAATGCCTGACACATAAAGAGCATTTAATAAACAGAAGCTATTATTAATATTTTCTACTCTTCTTTCCTTCTTTTTTTTTTCCTCCTCTTCCTCATCTTTCCTGAGATTTCAGACTAAATATCATGAAAGGCCTCACTGAGCCTTTTAAGGAAGATACTGAGAAGTGAAAACTCATGAGGAAAAAAAAAAAATTTGACATAGGGAAGGTAGCAAGTTCATGTATTTCTAATATTGAATTATAGAATATAATAACATTTAAGAACATGACTATTTAAAATTTTTATGAACATATTCCATATGAGAGTTTATGTATGCTATTTGGATCTCGAGAATGCTTGATAATTAGTACCCCTCTTCCCAACCTTCTTCCATTCTGGCTCTGAACCAAGTGAGAAATAAAAAAACAAAATGAAAAAAACAAACAGCAAGACAGATGAAGGCCTTTGTGATTGCCGTTGTTACTGAAAAGGCTGAGTTAAAAGACTTAGTTCAGTGTAACAGTCAAAAGGGCTTGCTACCTAAACTCTCCAAGAAGATAGACATTCCTTACCTAATCATGGCCATGCTGCACAGGACAGAGCAGCTCCCCCTGCAGGGACAGCGCCTCTAGCGCTGAGCTCATGTCATAGCGCTGAGCTTAGGTCATAGCTGTAAAAAAGCAAGAGGCATATTCTGTGTGGGCTGGGACACCCAGAGAAGAGAAGGGAGGAAAGGACTGGGTTATGCAAGCCTCCGTCTTCTTCCAAACTTCCTACCTCTGCCTCAACAGATGGGACAGCAGAGGGAGAGGGGGGGACAACAAGGGGACAGAAAGACTTTAGGAAACTGTTTCTCAACTAAACCAGGGAGGTAGGGAAGAGGTATATTCATACATGCACACACACATACACATATGCACACTCTGAAGATAGCAGTGTTGCCAGTCAACTTTTTTGTCTATTCTCCTTGGTCTCTCTGCCACCCCCACTTAGGCTGTCTTCATTTTCTAGCTGATTATAAAAAGAATATATAAAATCTATATAGGAGCCCTCTGTCAGTCATTTGTGATATATATTTCTTCTGTCACTATGAGGCTTGTTTTTTTTTTTTTTTCCTTGCTTAATAGTGTGTCTTTGATAGACATAATTTCTTTAATATATTCAGTTTAATAAAATATTCCTTTATGATTAATGATTTTTATACCCTGCTTGAGAAATATTTCACTACAAATCTACAAACCACTAGTAAGTAATTTTTGTGTATGGTAAAAAAAAAATTAGTTTTATTTATTTTTTTCTTGTGGATATCCAATTGATCCAGTGCCATTTATTAAAAAGACAGATTTTTTTTCCCCAAGAGAAATAAAAACTTATGTTCACACAAAACCGTGCACATGAATGTTTATACCAGCTTTATTCATTATCTTCAAAAACTGGAAATAACCCAGTTATCTTTCAAGAGATAATAAAAAAAGACTGTGGTACATACATACTATAGAAAACTACACATCAGTAAAAGGTGATGAATTATTGATAGATGCAGCAACATGGATAAAGTGCAAATGCATTTTGCTAAGGGAAAGAAGCCAGACACAAAAGGCAACATATTGTATGGTTCTATTTATATGGTATTCTGGCATGTACATTACCATTTATATCACAGAGGCAAAAACTACAGGGATAGAAAACAGGTCAGTGGTTGCCAGGAGATAGATTGGGTTAAGGGAGAGCATGAGGGAATATTTTGGGGTGATGAAACTGTTTTATGGTTGTGATGGTATATGTACAACTCTATACACTTGTACAAAGTGTTCAAAGTGTACAAATGCACAAAGAATGGATTTTTTGTAAATTTTTTTAAGTCTAAAATCTAAAAAATTGTAAATATCTCATATAAAAAAAGACTTATTTTTCCCACTGCTCTGTAGTACCACCATTGTCATAACTTATTTGTATATGCATAAGTTACCTCTGCTTTGTGATATACTACTTATTTAACTTGTTACTTGATAATATTATCTCATTTCTTTTATAACTGATTTGGAACAGGTTGCATTGGGAGCTAAATAATGATATTTATGGAATTAGAGACAAATTTAGTTACTTCTTTCCCACCAACACAAAGTTGTCTCCTTCCCATGCTGAGATGGATATGGATATATGGCACCCAGATTCCTCTAGCTGCTGGGAGTGCTATCAGCAGTTTTCAGCTGTCACCTCTTTCAAAGATTGCTTCAGCTTCAGAGAGCTACCTCACCCAAAGCCATGCCTTCCAGGGGTAGCCCACATTCCAAAGACCAGTTGAGGCTGAGGAATAAAAAGGATTGGTCATACTAGCCTAAAGCATGAATACACTGATGAGCCTTTCCAGCTTCAGACCTTTCAGTAGAGTTATCTGAGGCTATTGAGCCTGCATTACAGTTTAAATTTTAAATTTGACTATGCGATATTAAGTGATCGTATGTCCAGAAAACGGCCCATAATAAACTAGGTTTTCCCTGACCTACCATTGGATGTGGCAATAAGCCATCATAGTTGGAAGTGGTACATCCAAAGTCACTTATGAACAGGACTAGAGAGTACAAACAGGTGTATGAGCAGGTGGCCCAGACTCATATCATTCACCACTGTTACATTCTTAGCTCCCTACTCTTAGCTTCGACCTATTACAGTATGATGACTTCCTATGACCAGCTGATAGAAAAAGGAGAAGCCAGAGTTTTGGTTTAGTTTGGTCAGTCTGGTATATGGGAACAAGTCAAAAATGGACAGCAGCTGCATTACAGCCTTACTCAGCAGTGGTCTTGAAAGAGAGTAAAGAGGGAAAAATCATTTCAATGGGCAGAGTTTTAGGTGATCCACCTGGTTATCCACCTGGCCATTTGGGAAATAGTCCAAAGTTAGAAGACTTTACAGATTCATAGATAGCAGGTCAGGGACCTGGAAGAAAGATGGGAAGATTAGGGACAAGGGGATCTGAGACAGAGAAATGTGGATGGATGAATGAGAGAAGGAACAAAGTGTGAATATCTTGGAATTACATGTTAGATTAGAGAGTATTCACCATAGAAGAATTATTAAAAAGTGAAGAAGACAGAATGACTCAGCCAGACTTTGACATTGGTCACCCCAGCAGTGGTATAATGGGTGCGTGAAGGAAGTGACCACAGTGGCAGAGACAGAGACTATTTACAGATTCACAAATATTGGTAAGCACCCATTTACCAAGGCTGATATAGCTCCTGCCAATGCCAAATGTGCAAACTGCCTGCAACAAAGATTAATGTTGATCTTCCGATATGGTACCATTTCTCAAGGAACCCAACTGGCTGCTTGGTTGGGTCCCTTTGAACTTGGAGGGGACAGACATCCATTCTAACAGAGTAGACACATAGTCTCCACAAGAGTTTGCCTTTCCTTGACATATATACACTAATATGTATAAAATAGATAATAAGAACCTGCTGTATAAAAAGTAAATTAATTAAAAAAAAAAAAAGATACATGCTACCCCAGTAACAGTGGTTATCACTGGAGAGAGCTCTGGCATTGTGGGTAGTGGTCAAGGGGAGTTTCAAAAAAAAAAAGTTTGGCTTTCCTGTTTGCACAGCCTCAGCTAGACTGCTATCGAAGTTCTTAGAGAACGTTCTTAGAGAATTGACCTACTAGCACTGGTTCCCTTATAATATTGTTTCCCAATCAATACTCACTTTACAACAAAATAGTGGGCTTCCTATCATGGGGTTCACTGTTTATATCACATTCTGTAACACCCAGATTCTACTGGCCTGATAAAGTGTGGGAATGGCCAACTCAAGGAAAAGTGCGTATAGGTCATAGTCAACCCTTTGATAATGGAACACCATCCTCCAGTTTGCTGTATATACCTAGAGTCAAAACATTTTATATGGTGTTGTGCCCCCAGTAGAGAGTTACATGGACTTGGAAACCCAATACTAGAAACAGGAGTGGTTTCACTTATCATCACTCCTAATGACTCAGTGGGAGAATCTGGCTATCCCATTTCCATGAGTCTGGTCTCTGCATGGTTAAAAGTTCCTGTTCCCAAAGAGGGACTTCTCTAGCCAGGGGGCACAGAGCTAGGCTTATTAAACTATATAAATGCCTGGATATTTTAGTCCCCTTCTGTACAAGGATCAGCAAGCGGGTTGGCCTGAGTAATTAAGCTGATCATCAGGAGGAGATAGCACTGCTGTTACTCGGTGGAGGCAGGGAAGAATATGTTTGGCATCTAGGATGTACTTGAACGCCTCTTGATATTTCCTTGCTCAGTTGTGCTGGTAAATAGACAAGTGTAACAGTTCTGGTTTGAGAAGGTCATGGTGACCGAGAATTCATACCCATAAGGGATGAGGATCTAGGTCATATTACCAGGTAAGCCACTAAGACCAGCACCTGAAGGTGAAAGGAACATAGCATGGATGGAAAAATCGAGAGAGGAGGATTATCAGTTGCAGCCTAAAGACCGACTGCAGTGGCCAGGGCCATTATTGGTCTCTCTAGACTTCCTCTTCTAAGTTTCCTCCAGGAAAAGAGACTCCCTGTAATTCTGGAGGAGCTTCTCTATGAATATATATATATAAAGAAAGTGATCATAGAGATGTAAGGGGTGACCGGTGGTGAACACAGATTTGGCTCACTGAGATCCTCGAACTGCTAGGAGTGTTAATCAGCAGACAGCCTTCAACTAGGAGCCTTGTCAGCTGCAGAGATCCATTTTTCCCAAGATCATGCCCTTCCAGGCATGGTCCACATCCAAAGACTGATTGAGGCAAGGGTAAAAAGTCCCAGGCCATTTAGCCCAAAGTAGAGCAACTCTCTTGGGCCCTTTCAGCTTTACAACTCCCCAGGAGTTTGGCTGGTACTGTTGGGTTGGCCTAGCAACCCTCCTTCTCTCTTTACTCAATCTTGTTTCTTTCCCTTTTCTTCCATGGCAGTTAATTCCAAGAGCACTTCTTAATAAACATCTGTATACTAAACTTTGTCTCTAGAAGTCTCTAAGATTCTGCTTTCTGTAAACCCCAAGCTGCAACTCATGGTAACTACCTCAAAGCCTCTGAATTCTTGGGCATCTGCTATGTACCAGACAGTAAATCTTTTTCCATTCCAAGTCCACCAATCTGTAAAATCCATCCTTTTTCCAAGGTGTCATCCTACACCCCTCAGGAGAAGAATACACTAGTTACTGTTTATGTCTTTGCTTTCTGTGGACCCTCATCAAACTCCTGATTGTTTCATTCTCCAAAGTGTGATGCGAATCCATATAGTAGGTTCTTATTCATGAAATACCTAAACTATTAAAATGGAAATTATCTCATCTCTAAGCCTTTCCTTATGAAGAAATTTATGAAGAAATCTATGTACACTATTAGTAAGCTACTTATCACCTTTTTCTTACTGAAAGTAAATCAGGTGCTTTACAGGTGTCTGAAACCTTGCTTGCATCTCAGCAAAAATAACTTTAGTGGCTTTGAAATGGCTTCTAAAAAGACGAAATTATATGCATTTATTCCTTCTTTTTATGCTCAGGCTGGAAGAGGCTTGCTCTTCATAGTAGAAATAATGTAAACATCTCTTTCAAGATGGTGATATTTATTAAGTCTCTCTTCTAAGTTCAGATTGCATAATATCGTGGATTTTGGAGGAGTTTTGTTGTATTCCATTCCTACCTCATTCATATTTATCACCAAATTTATTGCGATTTCTAGATTTATAAATGTTTTACTTTTTTAAAAAAATTAGACACATGTATAGCTTAAATTTGATTTTAATTTAGCAGGAATACAGCTTATTATTTCAACAGGCTGTGAACCTTGAAGAGAAACAAATACTATAAAATAAAATAATTTTAAAAAATATTTGACACTTATTAGAATGGCCAAAATGCAAAACAAAACTGACAGTACCAAATATTGGTGAGAATGTGGAGTAACAGTAACTTTCATTCATTGCTGATGGGAATGCAAAATGGCATAGCCATTTTGAAAAAAAGTTGATGTTTCTTACAAAGCTAAATATCATCTTACCATATGGTCCAGCAGTCACATTCCTAGGTGTTTACCCAAATAAATTGAAAACTTAGGTCCACCCAAAAACCTGCATATGAATGTTGATAGAAGCTTTATTCATAATTGTACCACAGTGGAAGCAACCAAGATGTCCTTCAAAAGGTGAATGGATAAACAAACTGGAGTATCTATATAATGAAATCTTATTCAACAATTAAAAAAAAAATGCTATCAAGCCACCAAAAGACATATAGGAACCTTAAATTGCATATTGCTTAACATAAGAAATCAGTCTGAAAAGGCTATATACTGTATGATTCTAAGTATATGACATTCTGGAAAAGTCAAAACTATAGAGATAGTAAAAAGATTAGTGGTTGCCAGGGGTTCAGGAGAAAGGAGAAGGGTTGAATAGGTAAAGCGCTGGGGAATTTCAGGGCAGTAAGATATCCTGTAATGGTGGATTCATGACATTCTGCATTTGTTAAAATCTGTAGAACTATAATGCAAAAAAGGAAGCTAAACATGAACTGTGGACTTTAGTTAATGATAATGTTTCAATTTTGGTTCATCAACTGTAACAAATATACTACACTAATGCAAGATGTTAATAATAGGGTAAATTGTGAGGCGGTAAAGAGGGTATACAGGAATTCTCTGTACTACCTGCTCAATTTTTGTAAATCGAAAACTGTTCTAAAAAATAGTCTATTAATAAAAGAAAAAGAAAAATTATATTTCCTCAACATCTCAAAAAACATTTGCAACTGTTAAAACAAATTAATATTTTAAGACAGATAAGATATATACATTTTTATTATCTTAGAAATCTGGAGATGAGGGCAAGGAATAACAAATAGTAGAAATTCAACTACAGCCCAATGTGGATGGCAAAATTATTTTACTTATGATATTTGAAGGGAGTCAGAGCATTCTATATGTTCAATTTGGTTTTTTTTAAATAATTTTTTATAGATTTATTTATTTTTATTTATTATTTTTGGCTGCGTTGGGTCTTCATTGCTGGGCATGGGCTTTCTCTAGTTGCGGTGAGTGGGGGCTACTCTTCATTGCGTTCGTGGGGGCTACTCTTCATTGCGGTGCACATACTTCTCATTGGGGTGGCTTCTCTTGTTGCGGAGCGTGGGCTCTAGGCATGCGGGCTTCAGTAGTTGTGGCACGCGGGCTCAGTAGTTGTGGCTTGCAGGCTTAGTTGCTCCACGGCATGTGGGGTCTTCCCAGACCAGGAATCGAACCCGTGTCCCCTGCATTGGCAGGCGGATTCTTAACCACTGTGCCACCAGGGAAGTCCCTCAATTTGTTCTTTCATTCAATTTCTATCTCAATTTTTAAGTAAAATATCATTCTTGATTTTATTGGAAACTTTTAGATCTGATGTAGTGAAAAGAAGGGTTATATATACCTTGTGGAGGTTGGATGGGTGTCAGGGAAAGGAGAGGGACTATTAGTTAGCTGGGACATAAAAATGGAAGTTCTAAGATAGGTCCAACATGCAAGCCCAGGAGACATGCTAAATGGAGCAGGAAGCGTAAGTCACCCAACAATGAGAACTCAGGGCAAAACTGGCAATATTGCAATTACTTAGAATACAAGTGTTGGATTTGGAAAACACACAGCTGTTACTTTATCACGCTTTTGAAGGAGATGTCTTTTTGTCCAATCAGAGGGTTTAGAATATATGTATCAAGATGTATAACGAATCCCTAAATTGTAGACTAATTAATAATAATATTACAATTTTAAGAAAAGGGTGTAAATTAGTGTTTGGGTTCACTCTGCAGATTGCACCATGAGAGAGATGAAAAGAGAGGAAGGGCCTTTGTCTTCTAAAGCAGTGCTTGCCTAACTTTTCCCAAATAGTACCCCAACTTCAGAGGAAAGTAAATAAATACCCATGAAGCTTGGGGGCAGAATTCAAGAAACCACCAAAGTGAGAAATATCTTTGAAATCTCTTTTATTTTAATAATTCATTTGATATTTTCCAGCCTATGATACATTTGTGATGGCGTTAGTGTAAAAAAACTATGTTATAGTGCCCAATACTGAATAAAATGCACACTCGGGAAAGATGTGTCCAGTTTATCCTGAATTTTCACACACTTCCTTAGACAATGGTTCTGGGATATGAACACCCCAATTCAAATTTGGGAAAAACGTACTTGGAAATCCCTAAGTTTCACTAGACTCTAGGAACTAGGAACTGCATTAAGTGGAGACTCATGGTTCCAGTGCTCATTAGGTGTTCAATCTTACATAATAAGACTATTACTCATCAGTGAAGTGTTAAAACCAACCATACAAAGCTCTTTTGCAAGGCTGGTTGTATGACCCAGACTGAGTCTCTTTAACTCTCTGGGATAATTTCTATGAGTCTGAGAATTATGAAATTCTAACGTTCTTATTTTAAAATTAAGATTCTTTGGCTCTTAGTTCATGGAGATTCAATTTTAAAGGTGTCTTCAATGGATGAGTAAAAGCAGTATTTCCTAGTAGAAAAAGACTTCAGAAAACTAATCATAAGCCTTGAATTTCATTCTTAGTTCTACCAGTTAATAGCCATGAAACCTTGAACCAATAACAATGTTTTTGAGACTCAATTTCTCATCTGCAAAACGCAGAGATGTCTCCTGCCTTAGTCACTCACAGGGAACTTAGGAAGGTGAAATGAAATAATGGGTATAGAAATACTTTTCCAAAGCTCGTTCCTCCATGCAACATTGCCCTAAATCCCCTGTTTCTAGAGTTTTACCATTTTTAAGGAAGTATTATAAAATTGCTTTCTGGAATTCTCATATTCATAAATTGCCTTATTACCAGTTAGTTACCAGAGGCTTCTTTCTCCTCAGGAAAAGAATTTTGATTGCTTACTATTTCCTCCTGCTCTCTTGTTTTCATCATTTCTACTTTGAAGTTGTGCTGCTGGTCATGAAGATAGGATGTAGGGTTGCACATAAGATCAACTCTCCATTATTCTCAGTTGCAAAAATGGTAATATATAATAAGCAAAAAGGCAAAGAGACTAAAATCACTTTATATTTAGCTTAAATTGTTTTATAATTATATGTGAATGAAGATATCACTTCTATACTGGGAATTCCCCAAAATAATAAAGACAAATTCTAACGAGCTCACAATCCACATTCCTATAGATATATTTCTTAGTTCCTCATCTGTTCCCACTTTTGAAACAACAAATAAATTCTACCATCTATTTGATCAATTCAAATAATATCACAAAAGCAGAGCTGTCTCCTCTAGCATTTTGGGCTTTTCCCCTCAACACAGAGGTAATAAGTAATTTTTAATGTTATCTGTTTGAATTGATTGTTTTATTAAAGTTAATGCTGTATGACACTGAAAATTATATAAGTAACAGATTAAGTAACTAACAAGTGTTTGAATGCAAGATGATTTACAGATAAGTCATGATTTTTGAGTAATGCATAATTAATTCATACACAATACAAGTATTTAACCCCAAGAAGATCAGTTACATATTGGAAAAGAGAGGTTATACAGAAATCCTCTTTGAGAATTGAATGTTAGACTTATTTTCATTAACTTTCAGTTTCTTGTGTAATGAAACAATCATTTTACATAAACATATCAGTGCCACTACTCTTTTTTTGTTTGTTTTTAATTTATTTTTTATTTATTTATTTTTGGCTGTGTTGGGTCTTCGTTGCTGCATGTGGACTTTCTCTAGTTGTGGCGAACAGGGGCTACTCTTTGTTCCGGAGCGCGGGCTTCTCATTGCAGTGGCTTCTCTTGTTGGGGAGCACAGGCTCTAGGTGCATGGGCTTCAGTAGTTGTAGCATGTGGGCTCAGTAGTTGTGGCTCGTGGGCTCTAGAGCACAGGCTCAGTAGCTGTGGCGCACGGTCTTAGTTGCTCTGTGGCATGTGGGATCTTCCCGGACCAGGGCTCGAACCTGTGTCCCCTGCATTGGCAGGCAGATTCTCAACCACTGAGCCACCAGGGAAGTCCCACTGCCACTACTCTTAATTGCTGTCACTACTAAGTGATAAGAAAACGTTACAAAATGCATCTGTATGGAAACTTTTAACCCTGTTTGTTACAGAATTTCATTTAATGGGCATTCATTTTTAATTAAAAGAATATTTTATAATTTTCAGTATGAAAAATTTTAATTACTGTTGTGTTAGTAAGAAATGTTTTGTTTTTTTTTTTGATTTGGCTGTACGATTATTCTGCCTCTATATGTCTACTTTGCCCTTAAGGATGGTATTATATTAAAACTTTTAAAAGGACAGCTTTGATTTAAGAGTTAGTGCCAATTCTGTATCAATTTCCAAAATTGATTTTTGAGTATTAGGATTATATTCTAATTCTTTGTGCTATTTTTTCCTGTAACGTCTTTGTGTGAAACCCAAAGAGTATATCCTTACTTAATATAGTACTCTTTCAACATCTACTATCAGCAGAACTGAGATTTATGAATCAAGAAGAGAAGAGGGATGATAATGTATACTTCTTCCCTGAATGTAATTCATGCCAGTATAACCTCACTATATTAGTTACCTATTGCTGTGTAATGAAACATCCCCAAATTAGCAACTTAATACAACAGACATTTATTTTCTTACATGGGTTAGGAAATTGGGAGCAGCTTAGGTGTGTTGTTCTGACTTAGGGTCTCTGGAGGCAGAATTTTAAGATAAGCCCTCATGATTTCTGACCCGTGGTATCCACACCTTTATGCAATCCTTCCTAATCAATAGCATATGGCAAAAGTGAAGGGGATTTTCAAATGTAATTAAAGTTTTTAATATGTTGATTTTACACTCATTAGATGGAAATCATCCTGGATGGGCCTGACTATTTAGGAGAACCCTTTAACGGTGAGTCTAGAGGTTAGACAGGCTTTCCTGCTGACCTTGAAAACTCAAGCCACCATGACTTCTATAGCTGCAAGGAAATTAATTTTGCCAACCAGCAGCTTGGAAGAGTACCCTAAGCTCCAGAAAAAAAATTCAGCTTAGCCTTGATTCAGCTTTATGAAACCCTCAGCAGAAGGTCTTGATCCATAGAAACTCTCAGATAATGAACATGTATTGTAACAATGTTTATTCTTCTGATCCATGAACACGAGATGTCTTTCCATTTGTGTCTTCTTTGCTTCCTTTCAAAAAGTATTGTAGTTTTTGTTGTACAGATCTTTCATTTCGTTGGTTGAATTCATTCCTAGGTATTTTATTGTTTTTGATACTATTGTGAATGGGGTAGTTTTCTTTAGTTCCTTTTCAGATGTTTCATTGTTAGTGTATACAAATGCAACTGATTTCTGTATGTTGATTTTATATCCTGCAACTTTACTGAATTAGTTAATTAGCTCTAACAGTTTTTTGGTTGAGTCTTTGGGATTTTCTATATATAAAATTATATTGTTTACAAATAATGATAGTTTTCCTTCTTTTCTGATTTGGATGCCTTTTGTTTCTTTGTCTTGCCTAATTACTCTAGCTAGGACTTCCAATACTGTCTTAAATTAGAGTGGTAAGAGTGAGCATCTTTGCCTTTTTCCTGATCTTAGAGGAAAATCTTGCAGTTTTTCACCATTGAGCATAATATTAGATGGAGTTTGTCATGTATGGCCTTTATTATGTTGAGGTATGTTCCTTCTCTACCCATCTGTTAAGGGCTTTTATCATGAAAGGATGTTGTATTTTGTCAAATGCTTATTCTGTATCTATTGAGGTGATCATGTAATTTTTATCTGTCATTGTATTAATGTGGTATATCTCATTTATTGATTTGCATATGTTGAACCATCCTTGCATCACAAGGATAAATCCCTTTTGATCATGATGTAGATCATGTGTTTTTGAATTTGGCTTGCTAATATTTGTTAAACTGTGCATACTATCCAAAGCGAGTTATAGATCCAACATAATCCTTATCAGAGAGAAATACAGACAGAAAGACAGAGACAGAGAGATTGAGATTGAACATACATAAAATATAAGCTGAAATCCTTCTATAACCTAATCTTGGAAATGATGCCCATCCATCTACAGTTTTTTTGTTTTGGTTTGGTTTGGTTTTTTTCCTGTAAGTGAATCAGTAAGTCTATCCCACTATCCCACACTAAAAGAGGAGGGAGCTAAGGTCCGGTTCTCAAGGGGAGGAATATCAAAGTATTAGTGGACATATTTTTAAAACCACCAAACTCATATTTAGCTTTCCAGCTTCTTGAATTTCAGATAGGTTTTGGAGAAGCAGCCATTTTAGCAGTATATACTGAATATTTTAATTTCTAAAATTAGTAAGGTTGAGGTCCATCAAAATTTTTTCATCATTTAAAGACTTTGTTTCGTATGCTATTCATTTATAAGTTATGTTTTTTCTGCATATACTTTTCTATTCATATGGCATGGCAACTTTTTTCTTTCCTTCTTATATTTTCTTTAGATTAACTTGACCCAAGTCGGTTCTAATAAAGTAATTTTCCCATTTCAAGTGACTCACTTGACAGAGAAGACAAGTTCACCTGCCAATAAGAGTTGGGAGGGAGTACGGTTTCAAGGGGTAATGGAGTTAGGAATGAGCATTATTTCATATTTTTTCAAGCTATAAGAATCAAAATCTCACTTTTTAAAAAAACAGAAAAGCCCTGCATGTACATAAATGAGTGATTAAATGTTACTAAGTTCATCAGTTTTCACAGAAAGGAAATTTATAGATATTAAAATAGCTTATAAAAATATTTATCGGGTTAAAAAATAAAGCATATCACTTGAATGAGGAATTTGCTAGTTTAATGTCTCTTAACCGTATTTTCACATTAGGAAATTAAATATTTTCTGTCCCTTAGAGTTCAAGGTATGTGACATTACAAAAAATAATGTTTTTTTTCCTCTCAGTGCAGAACTTTATGTCTCTGGGATAGAGAACAGTCTGATTACAATGCTAAATGTGAGAATTCAGGACTCCCACTCATCTTTGGATGCCAGTTTGTTTTCTCTATATGCATTTATTCACCCATTCAGAAAATATTTAATAAGCACCTGTTCTGGTAAGGCAGTATCAAAGGCACTAGCACTATCTTTAAGATATATGTAGTTTCTTCCTTCAAGGTCTGTGTTCACGGTGCAGTAAGAGCATAAGAAGTACCACCTTGATCTACCTATGTGAATCAAGGAAAGGTTGGTTAGGGAATTGGCACTTAACATGAGTCTCAGAAGCAGAGAAAAAACTTTATAAGCAAATCAATGCTGGAAGACCATTCAGACAGAGGGAAGACAATGCACAAAATTGAGGAGGAGGAAGAAAGGAAACTCAAGTAGATATTATCAGTGGAAAGTGTTGGGAGGTGTGGCTGCAAAGCCAGTTAAATATCAGATTACAGTAAATCTCCAGTTATCATAAAAGAAGTCAATTTTTTTTTTGGTAATATTTATTTTGAAGGTAAAAAACGGCATAATTCTCACTTTTCTACAGAGCCTGGAGTTACTGTGGCATATGAAGAAAGGGTAGTCCACAGTCTGACACCATATTATGTTAATATAGAATGAAATAAAATAGAAACAACTGACTACATACTAATTTGAATAAGAATTGGTGATATTCACTTTACATAAATGAGCTTCACTATGCAGTATACCATCTTCTTTTTAGATATTGCGATGCACTTACCTGTTATGGTTAAACTCAAATGCTTGCTTGATGATCACACCTGTCTGTCATCATTTCTCTACACTACTCAGATTTCATTTATTTATTCATTCACTAATTACTTATCCAGTATTTATAAAATGCTGGGCTCTATTCTTTGTTCTGTGGATGTAACAGTGAATTAAACAAAGTTATCACCCTCATGGGACTTAAAATCTAGTGGAGGAAAAAGGCAAAAACAAATAAATACATTCTATATATTGACATTTGCCAATAATTTAAGTGTTCAAAAGGAGGGGGTGGCATCATTGGGTAAGATATTCTTTATACGGAGAGGTGAAGAAAGGCCTCATTGCAAAGGTGGCAGTTGATGAGTTAAGTAAGTACTTGAAGCAGAGGGAAAACATGTTCAAAGACCCTGATATAGGATGCTTGGTGTAGCAGAGAAATAGTAAGTTTAGTCAGTGGGGCTGGAGTAAAGGAAGTGTCTGGGAGAGTAACAGAAAGTGAGGTCAGGAAGATAATGATTGCCAGATATCCAAGGACCTTGTGGGACATTGCCTTTGTTTTTGTTGTTGCTGTTGTTTTGTGGTGTTTGTTGTTGTTCTTGTTGTTTTTTGTTTTTTCCTTTTTTTTTGCAAGAAGGGAAGGCACTAAAGGTTTTTGGGCAGAGGAGTGACATGACATACTTTAAAAGAATCGCCTATATACTCTGCCTACTTTGTCAAGAATAAGAGGCTAAAGGCCAAAGCTGGGAATCTAGTTAAGCAGACAGTTTATCATGTTTAGCTTAGATTAAAGTGGTAGGCATGGATGTGAGGGTTGGTTGGATTATGGAAATATTTTGGTGGTAGAAAGGAAGAAGTCCAGGCTGGAAATATAGATTTGGGAGCTGTCAGTATAGATGATAATTCAAGCCACACATCTGCGTTGGAACACCGAGGAAGTAAATGTAGGTGGCAAAGAAAGAGGTCTAAGACTGGACTGTTTGTATTCAGTCTTTACCATAGTCATTTCTTTTGGTAGAATCTAAAGGTAAGTTCCTTTCTTTTGAACTTTGGAGCACCTGGAGTATCTACAGGCAAGAAGTATTAATGATGACGTTTTAATCAGGAAACATTAGAGGTCTTCAGCTTTTTCAACTTCTCTATCAGATAATGTGCTAGATAGTCTGCTGTTAACTGGGCATCAAACCGCATTCTCATAGAAATACATTTTCCAGAATCTCCTTCCCTGAATGGTTCCAGGGTAGAGTCTGCCAACAAGAGACACTTACTTGAGATAGACGGGAAGGAGAAACCATAATTCTGGAGGCATTTAGAGTAGACTTGCGGGAGGACAGTGCACTTAAGGTTTGCATCACTTCCAGGGGATCTCCTGGAATCCCTGCTTCAGTGCTGCCGGCACTGATCAAGTTGTTAATCTAATTTCAAGTTCATATATTGTGAATTTGCCGGGAAGCATGTTGAACTGATAAAAGGCTCCAAAGCTAATTCACAATGTGATTTGGTACTTTTCACAAGCAAAAAAATCACTCAAACTATTACACCATCACACTAGACTATCAAAATACAAACTGTATGTATCTTTTTTTTTTTTCATTTTTTAAAAACAGGTTTTATTTTTCAGAGCAGTTTTAGGTTCGCAGCAAAAGTGAGGGTAAGGTACAGAGAGTTCCCATGTGGCCCCCCCACCGCCTTCCCCTCCCAGTATCCCCACAGAGGGTGCATTTGTTACAAACGAAGAACCTGCTCTGCTGCATCACCTGGGAGCGTCACCTGGGAGCCGTACATTCTGTGGGTTTGGACCCAGGCTTGATACATGTATCGCGTATCCACCCTTGTAGTTCAGAGTATTTTCCTGCCCTAAAAATCCTCTGTGCTCTGCCTATTTATCCCCCCTCCCCACTAACCCCTGGCGACCACTGATCTTTTTACTGTCTCCATGGCTTTTGCCTTTCCCAGAATGTCCTAGAGTTGGAATCACACATCGTGTAGCCTTTTCACATTGGCATCTTTCACTGAGAAATGTGCGCTGAGGTTTCCTCTGTGTCTTTTCATGGCTTGTCTGAAGCCATTTTTGAAAGGAAAATACCAACTTCTGAGAGTTAACCTTGGACTTTCACATCCTACCCCCTCCTTATAATCATAGTCATGAGATGAAAAGAGCCTGGAAGTAAATATAGGAATTTAAAAAATTAATATCTTTATATTTTTTTCAAATTTACTATTTTTATACAGGGAAAACTAATAGATTTCATTTTTTAAAGGAATTTTATTTTTAAATATTTAAGATAAAAATATTCAAAAAATATATTTTTAAAAATATTTATTTATTTATTTTTGGCTGCATTGGGTCTTCGTTGCTGCGTGCGGGCTTTCTCTAGTTGTGGCGAGCAGGGGCTACTCTTTGTTGCGGTGCGCGGGCTTCTCATTGCAGTGGCTTCTCTTTGTTGCGGAGCACGGGCCCTGGAGCGCACAGGCTTCAGTAGTTGTGGCACGTGGGCTCAGTACTTGTGGCTCATGGGCTCTAGAGCACAGGCTCAGTAGTTATGGCGCACAGGCTTAGTTGCTCTGCAGCATGTGGGATCTTCCCAGACCAGGGCTTGAATCCATGTCCCCCGCATTGGCAGGCAGATTCTTAACCGCTGCGCCACCAGGGAAGTCCTCAAAAAATAACTTTGAAGATCTATTTACCAGATAAAACAATTTGCAAGAAACATATTTGAAAATGAAAGTAAATATGCTTAAGGCATATGGGGGTATTTCCATTTCTACTCTACACTACTTAGAATGCTTTTTAAAATATATAGTTTACATCATTAATTTATGTTCTGTGCTTGAAGAAAGAATCTACTAAGAAAAGATTTCATTCATCTTAGGCCATATCATTTGTGAAAAATGAGCGAAATATGAAGAGTAAGACTTTGCCCCCCCCAAAAAAAGGTGAAATGTTTGGGGTGAAGTCAAAATGAGGTCTAAAGGATGCTTCTCTTCACCTCACACACCTGTCTCATTAATATGCCAAATTTTTAGAAGCAGTAAGCACTGAATCAAGACCTGACTATCCCATTATGGGCAGAACGTTTTGCTATTTCGTAGAAATTAAGTTGCCATTCATCACAACTACTCTAAGTTAACATCCTACTGAGACCTTTATTAAAACAAATAGACATTTTAGGCCTATTTTGAAAAATTAGTTCATAAAGTGATGCAGTGGAGGCCTCTTGTTCATCTCCCTTATAAAGTAAACAAAAGGAGCAAATATAAAATTTGGTCTTGTGACTACATTCTGAACATCACCCATATCTTATCTCTAAATATAGCTTTCCTCAGGAAAGAAGCTCAACACTCTCTGAAACACTTCTGGAATATTTGCATGTAGTATTTGGGGCTAATTTAAGAAAAGCTGGTACTTGTTTCCATCACTACCATGTAGCAGTTTTTATCAGCTCCTCAGTGGGAACACTTGGGGACACCGTGGGAGTCTGAGAGACTGAGGACGGAAAACAAGACTCCCACTCACCATAGGAATACCTTGATCAATGTGGCCTCTCTGAATCTCAGTTCCCTCACCTATAAAAGGGTGATGAAAATATTTCTTCATAGAACTGTTGAGACGATTAGGAATTACATATACAAAGGCTGCAGTGGTTCCTAGAACATTTTTGTGTTCATTAAATTGCTGGCGTGATTCTTCTATTTGTAAGAGATTATAGGAAGCAGATACAATGCTCAAGGATGAAGGTGCTTTCTGAGAGTTAGATTGTTAAGTAACTCATTTGGAATTATCAAGAGAGGGAATTATGCAAGGCAAGTAGGATGGATGAAGATATTGCATACAATGATCTACCTAATTCTCATTAGCATAAAACTGCTTATTGATAGTACAAGGGGCTTCTAACAAAAGAAGTAAAAGTATGGCAGTAAGCATAAAGTTGTTCATTATAGGTGGTCACACCCACAATTAGAACACCATCCCGGGCTTCTCTTGAGCTTAGTCCTTTGTACTCAACTGCTTACTCAACATCTGTATTTGCATGTGTTATGCATACCTCAAACTCAACACACTGGATTAACGCTCTTTCCCATAAAAATCTTTCCTTCTCTTGCAATCTCTAGCATGGTATTTTATGACAGTACCTGCTCAGTTCATTCCAGAAACAAGGAAGTCACTCTTATCTTCATTCTTAGCCCTCTGCCATCCAATTAGCCATTATATCCAGAGGCAACTTCCTCCTAAATACTTATCAAATCTGTCTACTTCTTTCCCCCTCCTCTGTTACCATTGTATTTAATTCACCAACTTCTTTTTTTTTATTGAACTACTACAATAATAATATCTTAACTAATAGTTCTACTTCCTCTTGTCTTGCTCCAAACCATTTGTTTAAATACTTCAGTTAGGGTGTTTTTCCTTTTATCCCAAAAGCCATTTGGTTATGGGCCACTTCCATTTACAAGTCTTCCATGGTTTCCAGTGTTTTTGTGATAAAGCCTAAAATCTCAGAACTGCCTGAAAGGACCTACATTATAGGCCTATTTCTCCAGCTTAATTGTGAACCACTTCTCCCAGCATTTATTAAACCTCAGCACCTTTACACATGCTGTTTCTCATGCCAGAATCTTTGCTCTCACTAGTCACCTGGCTAATTCACACTTATCTTTCAGAAGTCAGCACAAATGTCAAACTCTCACTGTTAAAATAATTCAATGAAAAAGGCCGTTAGAGACTAAGGTGGCTCTAATACCCTGGCACCTAAGTAAGCAAACCAAAACCTAAGCCAAAGTAAATTCCTGTAAATGCCTCAAGGTTAACAAGCTAAGCCTAAGAACAACGCATCACAAATAGACAAACACGTTTTCTTAAATAAGGCAACAGTTTAAGCTAAAACCAATCAAATAATTTTCTTGCTTTGTTTCTGCATCTTCTCCATAAAAACTTTTGACCTAGCTTCTGTTGGCAGAATGCTCCGAACCAGTTTTGGTTTGCTACCACCCAACTGGAATTGATGTTTGCTCAAATAAACTCTTAAAAATTTTAATGTGCCTCAATTTACTTTTTAACATCTCCAAAGCCTTTGATCTCACAGATTGGAATAGACTTCTTTACTGTGTATTATCACAGTAACACGTTACTTTTGTAGCATTTATCATAATTACAATAATTTTTCACTTAATTATTTATTTGCAATATCCAACAAACTAGACTGTAAGCTTCTTGGTAGTTGTCAGATCTTCAGTCCTTCATCCCTAGACAACACATTATCTGTTGATAGTAAGCTTTAAATAATACTTGATGAATGCTTAGATACCAACAAGCAGGAATGCAGTAGGAACCTATTTTCACATCTCAGGACATAGATGAGTCTAAGGGATAATTCTAGCCCTGCATGTAAGCCCTTAAATATTACTTTGACTAGCTAATTTAACATTGAGGATTTCTGCTCTTAGTACTCTTTATTGAATATGGAATCAAAGGAAGTTACATTATTTTATAGCTGTAGGACCTTTAGCTTGTCGCTGGATGTGAAAGTTAAGGACAGGGCTCAGCTGCATGTGACAGATAATCCTAGAACAGTGGTTTAAGCAACATAGGTGTTGTATTACTCAAAGCAAGAAACTCAAGTAAGCAGTCTGATGTCTCAAGGACGTCAGGCTGATTTTCTTGGCTTTTCCCTCATAGTCTGCTCACAATGGCTGCTGGAGCTCTGCATTTCTCAGGGGAAGAAGGGAAACATGCCCAGGGCCAAGCAGATACATGTGGTACTGTATTAGTCCATTTCCTCTTTAAGGTGCTTTCCCAGAAATCCTTTGTGATAAATCCACTATCTTTTTGTCCAGAAATATTATTACCTGGCTACCCATATCAGCACAGGAGTCTGAAAAATGCCTTTTAGGTGGGAACTTTTCCAAAACCAACATCAGTATTCTGCTAAATAAGAAAGAAGGAAAGCATAATTACTGGAGATGTTACAAGCAGACTCTGCCTAATAGAAACACTGAGTTTCAGTTTCTTTTTCTGAAAATGAAGGATGAAAGTATATACTTTTCAAGGTGTTTATTAACATTAACCAAGATAAAGTATATTACAGAGGCATCAGTGGGCTTTCTAAACACATGTTGGGTGTAAAAATGACAACTCATTATGAAAATAATGTGGTATGTACGGAAACACTAGTTCACCAGCTCAAGTCCACTGACATAGATTATTCAAAATTAAAACAATCTTTTGACTCTCAAAATGGAACCTGGATAATTTACCATAGAAATTGTCATGATTTGGGTGTTCTGAAAGGGGAAGTATGGACAGATGTCCTTCTAAGGCAACTCAGTTGCAGGTTTGTTGCTGGAGAATGGCTGATCTGAGATTTCTGAAATTCTGAGGGAATGAATGATGTGACCTCATAGAAAAAGAAGTTTATTTGATTTAAATTTGATTGTCTATCCAATAAGTACATGCTAATTACCTTCTATATCTCAAATGCTCTGGGGCACAGTAGAAGAAGAGACTTTTCCTTGCCCATAAAGAACTAAAAATCTTTCTTCAACTAGCATCAGTTAGAAAATAAGAGTTTGTTGGGAAGCAAGAAGAATTACAGTCCTGCAACCTGTGGAACACAAACCACATTCACAGAAAGATAAACAAGATGAAAAGGCAGAGAGCTATGTACGAGATGAAGGAACAAGATAAAACCCCAGAAAAACAACTAAATGAAGTGGAGATAGGCAACCTTCCAGGAAAAGAATTCAGAATAATGATAGTGACGATGATCCAGGACCTCAGAAAAAGAATAGAGGCAAAGATCGAGAAGATGCAAGGTATGTTTAACAAAGACCTATAAGAATGAAAGAACAAACAAACAGAGATGAACAATACAATAACTGAAATGAAAACTACACTAGAAGGAATCTATAGCAGAATAACTGAGGCAGAAGAACAGATAAGTGACCTGGAAGACAGAATGGTGGAATTCACTGCTGTGGAACAGAATAAAGAAAAAAGAATGAAAAGAAATGAAGACAGCCTAAGAGACCTCTGGGACAACATTAAACGCAACAACATTCGCATTATAGGGATCCCAGAAGGAGAAGAGAGAGAGAAAGGACCCGAGAAAATATTTGAGAGATTAAAGTCAAAAACTTCCCTAACGTGGGAAAGGAAATAGCCACCCAAGTCCAGGAAGCACAGAGAGTCCCAGGAAGCATAAACCCAAGGAGAAACATGCTGAGACACATAGTAATCAAAGTGGCAAAAATTAAAGACAAAGAAAAATTATTGAAAGCAGCAAGGGAAAAAGGACAAATAACATACAAGGGAACTCCCATAAGGTTAACAGCTGATTTCTCAGCAGAAACTCTACAAACCAGAAGGGAGTGGCATGACATATTTAAAGTGATGAAAGGGAAGGACCTACAATCAAGATTACTCTACCCGGCAAGGATCTCATTCAGATTAGATGGAGAAATCAAAAGCTTTACAGACAAGCAAAAGCTAAGAGAATTCAGCACCACCAAACCAGCTCTACAACAAATGCTAAAGAAACTTCTCTAAGTGAGAAACACAAGAGAAGAAAAGGACCTACAAAAACAAACCCAAAACAATTAAGAAAATTGTAGTAGGAACATACATATGGATAATTACCTTAAACGTGAATGGATTAAATGCTCCAACCAAAAGACACAGGCTTGCTGAATGGATACAAAAACGAGACCCGTATATATGCTGTCTACAAGAGACCCACTTCAGACCTAGGGACACATACAGACTGAAAGTGAGGGGATGGAAAAAGATAGTCCATGCAAATGGAAATCAAAAGAAAGCTGGAGTAGCAATACTCATATCAGATAAAATAGACTTTAAAATAGAGACTGTTACAAGAGATAAGGAAGGACACTACATAATGATCAAGGGATCAATCCAAGAAGAAGATATAACAATTATAAATATATATGCACCCAACACAGGAGCACCTCAATACATAAGGCAACTGCTAACAGCTATAAAAGAGGAAATTGACAGTAACACAATAATAGTGGGGGATTTTAACACCTCACTTACACCAATGGACAGACCATCCAAGCAGAAAATTAATAAGGAAACACAAACTTTAAATGACACAATAGACCAGATAGATTTAATTGATATTTATAGGACATTCCATCCAAAAACAGCAGATTATTCTCAAGTGTGGATGGAACATTCTCCAGGATAGATCACATCTTGGGTCACAGATCAAGCCTCAGTAAATTTAAGAAAATTGAAATCATATCAAGCATCTTTTCTGACCACAATGCTAAGAGATTAGAAATCAATTACAGGGAAAAAAATAACAAAAACACAAACACATGGAGGCTAAACAATACATTACTAAATAACCAGATATCACTGAAGAAATCAAAGAGGAAATAAAAAAAATACCTAGAGACAAATGACAATGAAAACATGACGATCCAAAACCTATGGGATGCAGCAAAAGCAGTTCTAAGAGGGAAATTTATAGCAATAAAAGCCTACCTCAAGAAACAAGAAAAATCTGAAATAAACAATCTAACCTTACACCTAAAGGAACTAGAGAAAGAAGAACAAACAAAACCCAACGTTAGTAGAGGGAAGAAAAAACATAAAGATCAGAGCAGAAATAAATGATATAGAAACAAAGAAAACGACGGCAACGACCAACAAAACTAAAAGCTGGTTCTTTGAGAAAATAAACAAGATTGATAAACCATTAGCCAGACTCATCAAGAAAAAGAGGGAGAGGACTCAAATCAATAAAATTGGAAATGTAAAAGGTGAAGTTACAATGGACACCACAGAAATACAAAGCATCATAAGAGGCTACTACAAGCAACTCTATGCCAGTAAAATGAACAACCTGGAAGAAATGGACAAATTCTTAGAAAGGTATAACCTTCCAAGACTGAACCAGAAAGAAATAGAAAATAAGAACAGACCAATCACAAGTAATGAAATTGAAACTGTGATTAAAAATCTTCCAACAAACAAAAGCCCAGAACCAGATGGCTTCAGAGGTGAATTCTATCAAACATTTAGAGAAGAGCTAACACCCATCCTTCTCAAACTCTTCCAAAAAATTGCAGAGGAAGGAACACTCCCAAACTCATTCTATGAGGCCACCATCACCCTGATACCAAAACCGGACAAAGATACTGTAAAAAAAGAAAATTACAGACCATTATCACTGATGAATATAGATGCAAAAATCCTCAACAAAATACTAGCAAACAGAATCCAACAACACATTAAAAGGATCATACACCATGATCAAGTAGGATTTATCCCAGGGATGTAAGGATTCTTCAATATACGTAAATCAGTCAGTGTGATACACCATATTAACAAATTGAAGAATAAAAACCATGTGATCATCTCAATAGATGCAGAAAAAGCTTTTGACAAAATTCAACACCCATTTCTGATAAAAACTCTCCAGAAAGTGGGCATAGAGGGAACCTACCTCAACATAATAAAGGCCATATATGACAAACCCACAGCAAACATCATTCTCAATGGTGAAAAACTGACAGCATTTCCTCTAAGCTAAGGAAGAAGACAAGGATGTCCACTCTCACCACTATTATTCAACATAGTTTTGGAAGTCATATCCATGGCAATCAGAGAAGAAAAAGAAATAAAAGGAATACAGATTGGAAAAGAAGAAGTAAAACTGTCACTGTTTGCAGATGACATGATACTATACATAGAGAATCCTAAAGATGCCACCAGGAAACTACTAGAGCTAATCTATGAATTTGGTAAAATTTCAGGATACAAAATTAATGCAAAGAAATCTCTTGCATTCCTATACACTAATGATGAAAAACCTGAGAGAGAAATTAAGGAAACACTCCCATTTACCACTGCAACAAAAAGAATAAAATATCTAGGAGTAAACCAACCTAAGGATACAAAAGACCTGTATGCAGAAAACTATAATACACTGATGAAAGAAATTAAAGATGATATCAGCAGATGGAGAGATATACCATGTTCTTGGATTGGAAGAATCAATATTGTGAAAATGACTATACTAGCCAAAGCAATCTGCAGATTCAATGCAATCCCTCTCAAATTACCAATGACATTTTTTACAGAACTAGAACAAAAAATCTTAAATTTGTATCAGACACAAAAGACCCCAAATACCCAAAGCAGTCTTGAGGGAAAAAAACGGAGCTGGAGGAATCAGACTCCCTGACTTCAGACCATACTACAAAGCTACAGTAATCAAGATAATATGGTACTGGCACAAAAACAGAAACATAGATCAATGGAACAGGGTAGAAAGCCCGGAGATAAACCCACGCACATATGGTCAACTAATCTATGAGAAAGGAGGCAAGGATATACAACGGAGAAAAGACAGTCTCTTCAATAAGTGGTGCTGGGAAAACTGGACAGCTACATGTAAAAGACTGAACTTAGAACACTGCCTAACACCATACACAAAAATAAATTCAAAATGCATTAGAGACCTAAATGTAAGACAGGACACTGTAAAACTCTTCGAGGGAAACATAGGAGGAACACTCTTTGACGTAAATTACAGCAAGATCTTTTTTGATCCACCTCCTAGAGTAATGGAAAGAAAAACAAAAAATAAACAAATGGGACCTAATGAAACTTCAAAGCTTTTGCACAACAAAGGAAACCATAAACAAGACCAAAAGACAACCCTCAGAATGGGAGAAAATATTTGCAAATGAATCAACGGACAAAGGATTAATCTCCAAAATATATAAACAGCTCATGCAGCTCAATATTAAAAAAACAAACACCCCAATCCAAAAATGGGCAGAAGACCTAAATAGACATTTCTCCAAAGAAGACATACAGATGGCCACGAAGCCCATGAAAAGCTGCTCAACATCAGTAATTATTAGAGAAATGCAAATCAAAACTACAATGAGATATCACCTCACACCAGTTAGAATGGGCATCCTCAGAAAATCTACAAAGAACAAATGCTGGAGAGGGTGTGGAGAAAAGGGAACCCTCTTGCACTCTTGGTGGGAATGTAAAGTGATACAGCCACTATGGAGAACTGTGTGGAGGTTCCTTAAAAAACTAAAAATAGTATTACCATATGACCCAGCAATCCCACTGCTGGTCGTATACCCGAGAAAACCATAATTCAAAAAGACACATGCACCCCAATGTTCACTGTAGCGCTGTTTACAATAGCCAGGTCACGGAAGCAACCTAAGTGCCCATCAACAGACGAATGGATAGAGAAGATGTGGTACATGTATACAGTAGAATATTACTCAGCCATAAAAAGGAACGAAATTGGGTCATTTCTAGAGACGTGGATGAATCTAGACACCGTCATACAGGTGAAGTAAGTCAGAAAGAGAACAACTATCATACATTAACGCATGTATGTGGAACCTAGAAACATGGTATAGATGAACTGGTTGCAGGGCAGAAGTTGAGACACAGATGTAGAGAACAAACGTACGGACACCAAGGGGGGAAGGCAACAGGGGGGGTGGTGGTGTGATGAATTGGGAGATTGGGATTGACATGTATACACTAATATGTGCAAAATGGATAACTAATAAGAACCTGCTATATAAAAATATAAATAAAATTTAAAAAGAAAAGTGCCTCTAAAAAAAAAAAAGAAGAAGAAAAGAAAATAACAGTTTGTTACCATGGATTTTGTGTATGGCTACACATGTACCTGAATAATATATTCTGTGGCAAGCCCAAGAAGAGAGGGTAGGCTTCCATCTTTGGGCAATGAGAGCCCATAAACTTCATCAGAGAAGAAAGGTGAGACTTTATCTTTTCTCTCTCTTATGATTATTGCAAGACTCTGGAAATCTTGGAATCATCACGTTCTGGCTTGAAAACCCCATGAAGCAGAGAAGTGACTTGCTACTTGTTCTTGGATTTTCAAGGTAAAATATGTCCCTAGTCTGTGTTTACAGAGTTTTTAATTAAAATGCTTCATATCTCTAATCTTATGCTAAAGTTTTATAGAGATTTATTTTTCTCATAAAATTAAGATTATACTTACCGTTTGTCTATATTTTCTGTCATACAATGTAGTATTTTTTTTATTCAGTAGTTTTCCTCATTATACCTCATCTCTCTATCCCTTATGTGTCACTTTTTTCAAAATGCTGTTTAATTTTATCTTTCTCCTTTATTCCCTTTTTCTAAGTTGCTAGAAGATAATGATTTTGAATTTTTTTGACAGGAAGTGGTTAAATTATTTTTTAAGTTTTTTTTTCATTTAGAATTAATACTACAAGTTAAAGAAATATGTCCATGGACTTATTAACTTCACTATGTTCTTTGATAGACTTTTAAATATACACTTGGTAGAATGGTAAGAAATTTTAAGTGGTTACCAAAGGAAGATTTATCGTTTCTGACTGTCTTCCTCCATGGTATAATCCCACCGAAATGTCTAGATGTGGCATTTAATTCAAACCATGTGTCCAACCCTCTGATTCACAGCTTTGTCCTCAACTAAAGGACATCCCAGGGTGTATTCTGTGTGCTGAAACATGGTGGCTTAATGGAACTATACATGGCTTAACAGAAATCAAATCTTCTGAGTAAGAAAAGATGGAAAGGACAGCTTTGATAAACTCTTTTGTGAAGTGCACTCCTACCTACCCAGCATCATGTGGCCACTGACAAATGAGATAAATAGGAAAACAACATGATAGAAAGTCAGTATTGGAAATACTAATTGGAAGTTTTGTCCCCATTCCATACACTCCGCCTTGGCCATTCAGTAATGACTCTAAAAGTGTGTGTTAGTGTTCTCTGGGTTGCCTGGTAAAACCTCCGTTCTTGAGATATCATAATTCTATAGGGAGTTAGAGACCTAGGAGCTACTTTGGAAACATTGGGACATTGGCATTAAGGAAAGAGATATAGCTTAGTCAAAAGAAGAGTAATTTAAAACAAGCAAACAAAAACACAAAGGTTTTGGGATTGCTTAGGGTCACTGAGATATGGAAGACTAAAAGAGTTAGATCACTGTGTCCTAACAAACTTAAAATGGACCTCTTTTGGGTAGGGTTAAATTTGTGTATTTTTGTGTATTGGAGAGAAAGTAGAAATCTTCTGGCTCCCACAGATCTTTCAACAAACTGAACTAAGTGAACTAATAATAAAAGGTTATCACACATTTTTTTAGTCAAAAGCATCCAGTGACAGTGGGTAAAAGATTAATTGGGAGATAAGCATTCATCATTCAAAAATAATATATTTATATGCATACATATATATATATATATATATATGTACACACATACACACAATGCACATATACATATTTGACAATTCCCAAATTCCTGGCATTGTTCATGGGACTAGGATTCATAGATGTTGAGGTGAAAAAACAAAAACAAAATCAAGCAAGGTTTTCACCCTCATGGAGCTATGTCAAACAGGACACAAGCATGAAGTTTATAAAAAATTTTTTCATTGCATTCGTAAGAGGAGCCATGTAGGAAAAATACAAAGGATTTTGAAATTACATAGTTAGGAACCTAATTTTGTCCGCAATGGAGACAGCAGATTTAAATCTTAGGAAACATATTTTCCTTATGATCTAGAGTGTTTGTGTGTCAGGGAAGGAGTGAGTAGGTGGGTGGAGTGGGAAGGAGCAATAGTCTAGTGCCCGGAGCCAAGGGAGGAAACAACTTGGTTCACAATAAGCATCTTTAGGAAAGCCAAAGTACAATGACATCAGCGTCTACACATTTTCCATGATTTCTAAAAATATAATCAACTCATTAATATATAAACACTACAACATACAATTTTTAAAAATTAATGGATGATTTGTGCACTTGGCCTTGAGATTAAGTAGTGCTATTACATTTAGAGGATGGCCTCCCATATTTCCCATGCCTTACACTGTTGAGAAAATACTATCCAGAAGAAAGACCACATCTTCTGTCTCAACCCCAGCCATTTATTTCCTGCCTTCCTTTATCATTATTATTAATCAAAATGTTTGCAACTGTGAACTGTCCTACTTTTTATTTTTAGGCTTTTTTTTTTTTTTTTGCTAAGTTCACGTATAAAGAGAACATATGATTCTCCTTGATGATCATCCCCCCCCCTTTCAATTACAGCAATAATTTTCCTGGAATGATAGTGTTAGTGATTGTCCAATTGCAATCAGTGTGCCAGAAATGCTTAATACTATCTTGTCATTCACAGTCTGTTTAATGGTAAACAGGGGATTTATAGCCTGTCAGATTTAATGACCAGAAGAACCAATAAAATATGACAGGAAAGACTTCCCACTCTTTAGGAATGGGATGGTTCCATCTGCACAAATGATAGTGTGTTGGAAAATCCCTGTGGTTGTGAAAAAGTAGAAAATTACAATTACAGATTTCTACTCAAAAAAGAAAATGTGCATGGTGTCCATGTACAGAATGGAATGTCATGATTTAGGAAATTATTACTCCTAAGTCCCATGTTTTTCTAGGTTAGGATTTCTCAAAACTGAATTTTTAGGCTTCTGATTGGGATTGAAAATTTAATATAACCAATTTTGGCCATCAGGGCATTCCAGAATCTTCCATTGGTGAACCTAACCCTTCTTTGCCAGACTTGAATTCTCCCAAATTAGGTTCTGTGGTGGCAGGTCAAATGGTACTGAGGGATCAAGGAAATTGCAATGGAAGTGAAATCCTTCATCCACTTTGTATTGTTGCCCTTCCGTAGCCCCCCCACCCCCGCCGCCTTCTGAAACTGACACGTATTGATACTGCCACCACAACCCCAGTAGCAGTCCTCAACCCATATCTTCCTCTTAGATCACTGAGCACTGGTTCTCAACGTATGCATAAGAATTACCTGGAGTAACTGGAAAAATTTCTGTCTTCTGGGAATTGTGATTCTGTGGTCATGTCTAGGCCAAGGAACTGTTTTTTTTGTTGTTGTTGTTTGTTTGTTTCAATGACACCTGGTGAATCAGATACAGATAATCCAATGCCATACTGTATGGAACTCTGCATATACTCTATAGTTAAACACTAGATAGCCATTGTCAGCTGCTTGAGCTCATACTCTGGTTTTGCCAAATATGAGCTTGGAAATGGTCCTGGCCTATCACAGAAGGTCATTGTGAAGATAAAATAAAAAATCTTATAAACACCACCTGACGGTTAGAGGTACTCTGTAATGTTTGCTAGTATTGTTTTGCTGGTTTTGTTCTTGTAGCTTCAGTTATTAACCACATCCTCAAATTAGCTTAATAATTAAATGGAAATATAAGGGATCAGTGGTACCCATGGGATCCACAGTTTCAAAGTACAGTCAAGCACCGTTGATGAAGTACTGTAATCAGGAGCTAGAAATCCACCAAAGGGGACTTTGTCTTAATTGTTCATGAAAACCACACAGCCTCTCATTTCTATTTTTCTCTGTATGTCTCCCTTTGTTGACTGTCTTTATTTCTCTCGAGGCATGGTGGATCTTGGTCAGGACACACTTCCTGAGCTTACATTAACTCTTCCACTGTCAGAGACCAACTAGCTCCATTAAATCCCATTTTTATCTT
Source organism: Balaenoptera ricei (assembly GCF_028023285.1). Taxonomy (NCBI): domain Eukaryota; kingdom Metazoa; phylum Chordata; class Mammalia; order Artiodactyla; family Balaenopteridae; genus Balaenoptera; species Balaenoptera ricei. The sequence continues at coordinate 76,714,384 of NC_082648.1, forward strand.
CCTAGAAGAAAGATTCTAATTGATTCTTCTTAGACCTATTATCTTCTTAGGCCTATAATCTGTCATTGGCTATGGAGTGGTGTGCAGGATATGAAATGCAGGCATACTGCTAGGATCCAACTGCATGTAAGGGGGCAATTCAGAAATGGAAAGTTTGGACTGGACAAGGACCCTTAATGGTATATGCCATAAGGGTTTCTAATATTACCACAGTTAGGAGTAATTCAAGATTACCATATAATACAAGATTATATGTATTCAGTATTTCCATATAATACACTGTGAGTTCCAGTCAAAGACGTTTCTGGAATATAACCCAATTATTATTTGGATGTTGTCTGGACTTCTAAAAGTTAAGATCAGATGGTTTATCACTGGATGAAATGTAAACCAGCAGTCATTAGGGAAAATTGTGAAGGAAACAAATTGATCATTAGTGGTCTATCTCCCCTTTAAGAACTTCTTTGTGCCTACTTTTTTCTGATGACTCATGTTCTTATTTGCCTCTTTTAAAGAAAAGGGGTAGCACTTGGCTTGTGTCTTAATATGTTACCCTCAGTGGTATTTATATTTTAAAGTACCACAGACTAAACAGTACAAAACTTAACCAAAAGAAAGGCATCAACAATAATGGCAAAGTTGGACAACCATGGGAAAGCTATTTTTGAGTACTGGGGCTTTTGGCACCCCTCAAATGATGCTGAAGAGAAACTACTGAGTACTCTATACTATGTTTCTGGTTAGTTCTGTCTATTAGCTGAATCCAGTTTATTTACAGAGTGCAGACATGTTGTGGTTGAACCCAGTCATTGAGTCATAGCAATGACTGAAAGTTACATCCTCAGTGCAGCTTGGATCTTTGCCATATCCCTGACCAGCATTTGAACTTCAATTTTGGCATGGAGCCAGGCTACGATGGTCACAGAACAAGACCCCATCAACGGTTATGTGACTGACCTTCCAAGGTTTCCTCTAAAGCAACAAAACTCTGGAAATGAATGGACAACTTGATATTTTATCTACTCATAGAACTTTAGTGTCTGTTTGTTTTAAATGAGTTTTCATGTTTAAACATCTTGTATGATGTTTCTGTAGGTAAACATAAAAAAGAATATATATTGGCATAAAAAGGGCTATTGCTTTGTTTTACTTGTGACTCTCATTACCACTGTGATTTAGGTTACAACTACTCATTTGAACCATATGATATTGCTGATATTTGACCATTTTAACCTACAAAACTGGCTATTTCATATAGTTTAGTCTAAATACTTGCATGACATACTCTGGGAAGAAAGTGTATGAGCATGATATTCATATCATTATATTAAATTAGAAAAAAAAAGATATAACATTGAGCTTATAGAACAAGCATTTAAAAATGTTTTTTAAAAACTGATTATGAATAGAAAAATGATCAGAAGAAAGTATAAAAATTGATCAGTGGGTGCCTTTGAATGGTAAGGAGAACTATGAGATATTTTATTTACTATTCTTAGTTTATGTAGTAGGAATTATTATATTTATTTAATAACATTTACTCTCTTTGTAGTTATTAAAGCAGCAAATGTTGTTTTTAGGATCTTGGAAATTAGGAAAAACGATAAAGAAAAAAACCCCTACCATGCAGAGTTTTTGTGATGACTACCTATTATGTCATTTTTTTCATTAATAAGAACATTGTCGATATATCTTCCATTTTTTTTCTTATTGATGAAGGTGAACATTTTTACACATGTTTATTGGTCATTTGTATTAATGGATCCCTTTTCTCTATTATTACTGGAGCCTGGGTCCACTGCTCATTCCAAGAATAACCTGAGTATCAAAAGACAGGGAGGACCTTTGATCTGTTGGCTCTAATTTGACTATAGTGATATTATCAAAAGTAAGAATTTTTCAGAAAGATAACAGAAATAGACATTCCATATTTTGACAATAGGGCAAGTGAAACAAGGCAGCCAAAGAGGAAAAATCAAGCGCAGAAATGCAAGAAGTGCTAGAAGTATTCGAAGATTGTAGTTACAGTGTTAAAGATTGTAAGGAATGTCAGGTTGACTATGATCAGAAGACAGAGCTTTAGAAAGCTTGCATATAGTGAGTTGTGCAAATATCCTATAAAAACAGGAATCCATCTTCCCTCTCCCCCCCACCCCCAACGCCCCCATGGCTCAAACTGGCCTATCTTGCCTGGAATTCACAGAACTTTAGGGGAAAAAAGCATGGGCTATTTTTTTCTTTATATTTTTGCTTTCTTCTCCACACCTTCCTTCATCCCCAACAAGTGATGGGAATCTTGGAAATAAAATGAAATTTAGGTTGGATTTTGCTTCCATTGCTTTAAGAATTATTGCTATGTGTATGAACTTGGGGATGTCAGAGTGCTTGGCAAAACACACGTCTAAAACAAATCTCCTGAAAAAGCAAATTCTGTAAAATAGCTAGTTTTGACCTAGAATTCTTGGTTAGGTAATTTTGATGCAATAATTACGTTATTTTGTGGCCAAAAAAACTTAATATACTGGAGAGGAGAGCCTCAATAGAACCCAGATTTGTGTTAAAACAATTTCTTCCCCGAAATTGGTTATTTTCTTCTCTTCCTCCTGTTTAAAAATAACTAAGTCATCTTGTGATGATGACTCCTAAAGAAGTGTGAGCTTTTATTTAAGGAAGCCCATGTTAGGTAGTCAGGAAAAAATCAAAGTAAAAAATTCTTAGAATTTAATCCCGTACCAAATTGGAGGAACATACTAAATCAATAAAGCATTTTTTTTTTTAATTAATGGAAGCCCTTCACTATATTTTTCCTATTTCCCTCCATGTTTGTTTCTTTTGTGATAGTAATGGTCAAATTTTCCAAGTTGGGAATACATATTAATTCGTGAATGTATTATGAATGACAAAAAGATGAATGTTCTTTCTTTGATCTTGTCGTTTGAATCAAATGTGGTTTCCAAATATGGAATTTAATTAAATTGTTCTTTAATTAGTTTAAGGAACGTCTTAATGAAAAGTTTACAGCTATTCACAATCTGCAGATTGTAATTATCTTCTAGAAAAGATGCACTCTTCCCTCTCTCCTTCCCAACTTCCCTCTCTCCCTCCTCTTTTTCCCTCCTTCCCTTCCTTTTTTCTTTCCTATAAGAGAAAGGTACAATCCACTAAAATTGTTCATTTTATTTCATAGGAGCAAAGGCTTCATTTGGATTAGACACTGCTGGTAAATAAAGATAATTTAAATGTCATCATTTTATTGATTTTCTTGCTCTCGTAATTAGCAAGACAATTGATCTTTAATCTTTTGTGAACCGCCTTTCAATGATATCAGTTTTGGCTTACATAAGATATTCAGCTCAGAAAGTCTGTTGAATGAAGAAAAGCTTAGGGAAAACTGTCATCAGGCATCTACTCCTAAAGCATGCAAACCAGAAATTTATTTTCCTTTATTGATTCTCTATAGAAGGCCAGCTAGTACTTGTAGGGCAATGAGAGAAAAATCATTAGTTTTTCTGAGATATTGCTCTTCCTTGATCAAGTATATTTTTTCCCCCAAAGGATGTTTTTCCCTTTGAAAGTTTAAATTAGGGTAATTTATGTAAAAAGAACATCAGGCACAGTTCAGGACATTGAGGGAGTTGAGGCAGACACAATAGGAGAATGAAACAGCCAGACATAGACATTTCAAATAAAATAAAGTCACATACATTCAAAAATAGAAGTTGCTATTATATCAAGAGAGACTGACATCTTTATATTATCCTTGAGTAGAAGGGGTAATTATGATATAATATCATGCTTAAGAGAGTAAATATTAAGTATTTCTGAGAAGTTTATTTATATACTAAAACTTTGTTTTCTAGATAGAGAATGGTGCTTATTTAAGCAGATATTATGGCATGTAAAATACCAATCATTCTTAATCTATAGCAGGATTTTTGTTAGGTAATTATAGTTTTAAATACATAATTTAATGGAAATATATTTAAAATAGTCTATTATTAGCTCTTAATTTCTTTTTAAAGCTACCGAGTGTATACTGTGATATACTCATTTATTATATGATCTTATTTAATTTATTCTTATGTATATAACCCCAGGAATTAATTCATATGTCAGTGTCTCAGTCTGTTTTTCCCTTTCACCCTCATAAAGAGCTTTTTAAGACATTATTTTTTCTTAACTGTCCCCACCTGTGTTAGTTCTTTCAGGCTTCTGTAACACCTGTATACTGGGTAACTTATAAACAACAAATTTATTTCTCACAGGTCTCGAGGCTGAGATTTCCAAGATCAAGGCACCAGCAGATTTGATGTCTGGTGAGAGTCTGTAATCCTGTGTCCATAACCTCACAAGGGGCAAGGAAGATATCTAGGGTCTCTTTTATAAAAGCACCATTCCCAATATCAAAGGCTTCACCCTCATGACCTAATGGCCTCCCAAAAGCCCCACCTTTAAATACCATTCCCACTGGGGATTGGGTATTTCAGCATATGAACTGGCAGGGCGGGTGGGGGATGTAAACATTCAGTCTATGGCACCATACAATGAAAATTTAACATCACAGTTACACTTTAAATCTGTTTATGTACTGTGTGTATATCTCTGCTTTACACATAAAAAAACTAAGATTTTTTTCAGCCCAAAGAACTATATTTTGCTCCCTTGAGGGAAATATTGTCCCTGTTGAGAATGTATGATATAAGTATACTTTTGCTGAATGCAAAATATCTGAGTTGATGAAATATCTTCAGTGGACTATTCAGTTCAAGTTTGTTTAGCTTTTTTTTAAAAAAGAAATTTAACAAGACTTGATATAGGAAATCCAAGTATCCTGGGTAGTGTCCATAAACATTGTTCTGATGGTATATATCTTTAAATTCGCAAATGCCAGGGCATACTAATTTTCCAGGTTCTGAATCTCTCTTCTCTGCAAAGCCAGGAATATTTAAATTTGTTCCTAGGTCCCTAAAAACAACCCTAGCCTCAAGCAAGTGGTATATAAGCTTTGTTTTTTTACATCAACATCTTATGGCTCAGCAGGAATCACATGTGCTACTCTTTTAACTCTGCTGCAGTGTTCCAGTTTTGATTACTGGGTCGTTGCTTTGTTCCAGGGCTGTTGGGTACTGGTCTTCATTATTCCATTTCTCCCTTGGTCATTTTGCTTGAGTTTAGATACTTTACTTAATCTTTCTTCTCCAACTAGGTCCTTTCTTGTTCCTGCTATAGTTTTCTCCTTTTGCACTTTTCCTCTCAATCTGCATTGTATCACTGCTGCCTCTATCATTTATCATTGCCCCTAAATTGGATACTTGCCCCTGATTTCTAGCCTCACAATAATACATGTTGGAATTAAAATTATGTTTAAAATTATAGTGATGATAATTCCTTGGTGGATGTAGGTGTTCGTGCGTTGTGATGTGTTGAAAAAGAGTGAACTGCAGATACCTCAATGCTTTTTGCATCTTAAATGCAAAGCAAAGTAACTCATAAAAATGCAATTAATTTTTCTAGATCTGCTGTAATATAGTCTACCTAATATATTGGCATCTGCTGTGAAAAACATAACTAATGGTCAGAAAAAATTCCTAAAACTGACTAGTGCTATTTCCTTAAGTAAATAATTTACTATTTGCTTAAGGAATTGAACTGGGTAGATCTTTTAGGTGGGGAAATCACTACACAGGCTGGCAAATGAAGAAATACCTCAAAGAATCTGAGAAAAGACTGTAGTTTATTTGTCTTTGTAGCATCTAAGTTTTGAGTTCTAAACCTCACATTACTTTCTAATAAGAAGTAAATGCTTAAAAACATTTATTGAATTGAATTGATGCATATTTAAATTTTTTTTCTTCTACTTTTTAAATTGATCCTTTTTTTTTTCTTGATTTAGCCTACCATAAAAATAAATAGAAGTATGAAGATACCTTTATTTTACTTTAGCATAATTTTTTAAAAAAGATCTAACACAAGCATGTAACAGATCAAACAACAGCTTGAAATATTGTGCTATGTTGCCTGCATTTTTATTCATGTCACTCTCTCTTATGTGGATTTTAAAATCGGTGGTTGGCTTTGTATGCTAATGGTGGTGTTGTGCAGAAATGTGGTGGGGGGCACATTTTGTGTTTTAAGTCAGTAAGGAAAGTAAATCACTTCTCTCTTCATGTGAAACCTTACCTTTTGAAATTTATTTAGCAGTACTTGCTCTTTTAGATATCTTGATCAAATAAACATCAACTGTTATTGATATCTTGATTCTTGATATCTCCATGATTTAAAATCCAATGCAAAAGCAGCTTCTAACCATTTTTCTTGAATAAAGCACTCTGCAACTGTCATTCATAGAAACATATCTGAGCACATTCTGGTTTTCTCTGTTCCCAAGTCCAGATCACTCTGTCCTGAAATGATCAAAATGATGCCTTTGTTTTATGGGGCAGTCTTCCATCTAGATTGAAGCAAAATATGTGAATTCAAAGTAGATGTTAATGAATTTATGGGTTATGAATCCCTAATCAGTTGCTAAGGGATGTAGCATACTTAGGTCTGTCCTTAATCTTTGGGGACTTTTAAAAAGTAGAATAGATTATAATGTAAAGGTATTGTCCATGCTATGCCACCTTCCCACATTTAACCTCTTTCATGGGGACCTTTTTCACCTGTACCTTCTACTATCGGCAAAGACTTTCAGTAGCTGTGTTGACTACTCCTGTCCATGACTTGTTGGATATGACATTAAACCGGACCCAAGGGTTACCAATTTATATTCTAAGACCCCAAGTGAATCAGTGGATCATAGTTCTTCTTCTGAGAATTTGAAATAAAAATATGTAAAGAAATATTGGCTGATCAGCTGAATGACTATGATGTATCAAGACAGATTATGAGAGGCCAGACACCATGAGCAAGTACAAGAATGAAAGCATGGACTCTATCTTGTGCATTGCTCTAAACTGGTAATGGGTAGAGGGCCTGCCACATAGTAAGTGATCAATTAATAAATATTTGATATATAATAAGAATCAGATTTGCTAGATGAATGAGAAAATGTGACCCAGTCAAGATATGGGAAGACTGACAAAATTATTCATTTCTTGAGGTACTCAATTACTTGCAACTGAAAGAGATGTCTGAAAAGAATGCAACAAACACAGTCCCAATTTGTTAAGAGACATTGCTCATCTGACTTTGCAAAAAAGAAAAATGAATTTGCAAAATATACTTTTTAAAATAAAAAACTCTGGATATGTTAAGCAGGATATAAATAAATAAATAAATAAAAAAGTCAGGACTTCCCTGGTGGCGCAGTGGTTAAGAATCCTCTTGCCAATGCAGGGGACCCAGGTTCGATTCCTGGTCTGGGAAGATCCCACATGCTGTGGAGCAACCAAGCCCGTGCACCACAACTACTGAGCCTGTACTCTAGAGCCCACAAGCCATAACTACTGAGCCTGCGTGCCACAACTACTGAGCCAACGCACTGCAACTACTGAGCCCGTGTGCTACAACTACTGAAGCCCACACACCTAGAGCCCATGCTCCGCAACAAGAGAAGCCACTGCAATGAGAAGCCCATGTACCGCAATAAAGAGTAGCCCCTGCTCGCCACAACTAGAGAAAGCCTGCACGCAGCAACAAAGACCCAGCGCAGCCAAAAATAAATTAAATTTTTTAAAAAAATCAATGAATTTGAAGATTATTTTGAGGAATTCTCCAGGAAGGAGTCAGGAAGATGTAAAGAGAGAAAAAGATTGAGATAGAAGTTGAAATATGAAGAATGGATGTGGAAGAGTCAGAATCTGTCTAGTAGAAGCCTCAGGAGGAAAGAGAAGAAAAAAACATGTGCATGAAAAATTTGAATAAATAATGAAAAGTTATTTTATGGAAGTACAGAGAGACATGCATCTTCAGATTGAAAGGGATCAAAGTGGCAGGTAAGATCAGTAAGAAAACCTCACTCCTAGATCCATTAAAGTTAAATTTAAGAACATGAAAGGCAAATAAAGAATTCAATAATTATCTAGGAATAAAAAGAGGATGAATCAAAATCAGTCTGACCTCACACTTCTCATTAGTCACATTCAGTACAAGAAAACAATGGAGAATGTTCTTCAAAGTTTTAAAGAAATAAATTGCAATTTTCTACAAAGCTAAAAAATGTATTTAAATGTGAAGGAAAATAAAGATATTTTTTAAACATATAAGATATCCAGAAGTATCTTCCTCTGATCTCCACCAAGAAAAGAGAACTTGCATGCAGGTGGTTTATTTTGGGAAGTGATCCAGGGAAAAGGAGGAAACTAGTGAAAGGGAAATGGGGCTGGAGGTAAAGCCAGTGTAAGGGTGCATACACTCTGGAGTTGGTCAACACTGTGGGCAACTGGGCTGGGTCTCAGGAAGAACCTCAGAGAAGCTCTGTAGAATGCACTTTAAAATTGCTCACCCAAGCGTTGGTTGAAAGAAACATCTGAATACTGACTTTATTCTCTTAATCAAAAATGGTTAACCAATGGGGTGTTAGGTCTCTATCACCTTCAGGCTGTACATGCAGAAGTGCGAGGTAGGTACCTGAACACATTGTACACTGAGATGTCAGAGAAACCCTCAGGCAGTGAGAGATATGTGGTGCAGCTGAGGTAAGCTACTGTTTAGTTTTACCTGCAAATAACTTGCTTTTGCTGTAAAGGTTGAGATATAGGAAGTGGACTGAGAGGATATTATGAGGCATGTATTTCTAAAATTTACCAAACTGTTGGTACTGTTAGACAGAACTCTTAGAGAGTGTACTCCAGTAAGAAGAAGAACTAAGTCAGGAGAATTCATGGTTTAGTCTCTTACTCTCTCTCTCTATTCATACTGCAGTACCCACCTCACACATCACTTCAGCTACACAAGCTCCTTGCTGTCTCTCATACTTCCTCATTCCACAAATATCTGAGTGCCTCAATCCTTTTCTTCAGATTTGTGCTTAAATGCCACATTCTTGGAAAGGCACCCTATTAAAACAGTAGTACGTCCTCCCTTCAACATGCTGTAACCCCCTTTTCCAGCATTATTTCTGTCTATAGCAATGATTTGTCCTGACGTAATATATATTCCTGAATTTACTTATTGTTGTAGGTCTTCTCGTTCTTGTCAGTCAGCTTTTTCAATCACTGATGTATTTCTAACGCCTCGATCAGTACTTGGCACGTGTAAGTGCGTAGCAAATATTTGTTGAAAAATAAATGCATATAAAATCTATAACTATAAAACCAGCAGAAGAATATCTATACAATGGGAAGTAGGTAAGGATAAATAAATAAAAATAAAATATAGTAAATTAAAAAAATGTATGAAATAAATGCTTGCAAAAATAAGCACTAATATAGCAGTAATTACAATAAATATAAATGAGAATTACTGAATAAATACAAAATTTAAAATGATTAAATGGATTAAAAATGATTAAGCAGTATATTTTTTATAAGAAACCCCTGTAATACAAAATAATTCCAAAATATTGAACATAAATTGGTGGATAATGATATACTAGGAAACTGTGAGTACCCTTGTCCCTTGAATAATGGGAAGGTTACGGGTTAATCTGCATGTAACTTATAGTCACTTGGCCCTCTGTATCTGACTTTCCTTTGCATCCGTGAATTCAGCCAACCATAGACCATGTAGTACTGCGGTATTTACTACTGAAAATTATTTACATCTATAAGTGAAACTGCATAGTTCAAATCCATGTTGTTCAAGTGTCAACTGTAAATAAGCCAATGTAGCAATTTTAACTTCTTTAAAAATAGAATTCAAGTAAAAATCAACATGATTGAAAAATAATTATTGCTATTAGGGCTAATATAAACTCCAACCAAATAAAACAACTGACAGAACTTACATATAATCTTTTCCTTCCTGTGTTATTTGATTGAATAAAGCAACCAGCACAATGCTAAGTTGTACTGATTGTTGTAAACATCTTTAACTCATTTCTGACACTTATGGGAATGCATTAACATTGGAAAGCAAGTAGATTTCATCTTGCATATACCTGGAACCACTGGGAGAAAATGATAATTAGCTTTATATTATCCTGATTTTTCATTCTAACTTTAAGTGTGAAACTGGTAGGTTTAAGAAAGATATATTAGTTTATTAGAAGAATGAATGGAAATTTAATTAACAAATGTTTAATAATCTATTGAAAGAATCACATGCTATTTACCTTATGACTTATTAAGGTGATAAATTATTGTTCAAATATTTAAAAATCCTTTTATATTTACAGTATTTGTCCACAGTGTAATAGTCTTATAATATAGTGATGGAGATGAGGTGCTAGTATTTTAGCATCTGTGTTCATATGTGAGATTTGGCTATAATCTTTTGGAGGTGTGTTATGGACTGAATGTGTCCCCCCAAAATTCATATGTTTAAATCCTAACCCCCAACTGTATGGAGATGGTATTAGGAGATGGGGTCTTTGGGAGCTCATGAGAGTGGAAGCAACATAAATGTAATTAGTGTCCTTATAAAAAGAGACATGAAAGAATTGATTTTGCTCTCTATCATGTAAAGATATAAAAAGAAAACACCCAACTAGAAAGAGTGCTTTCATCAGATACCAGATCTGCCTGTGCCTTGGATTCTGGATTTTCTAGCCTCCAGAACTGTGAGAAATAAATGTTGTTTAAGCCACCTGCTCTATGGCATTTTTGTTATAGCAGCCTGAACTGACTAATACAAGGGGTGGGCTATTTTTGTCACATTCGGAATCCATGAATATGTACATGTCATAACATGAGTTGGGTAGCTTTCCATTTTTCTCAAGTTTAAGCACTGAAAAAAAAATCTCTAAATCATGTAGGTCTCATGCCTTTTTGGAAATAGTTTTTTTCAGCAACCCTAATTTTATATTCGGATCAATTACATTCTCTAGAAAGTTGTCTATTTTAGTCACAGTTTAAAAATAAAAGCTTCATCTAGCATTTTCCCACTTTAAAATTCCCCTATATTCATAATTATATTGCTTAAGAAACCTTTTGAAAAGTAAATTGACAATGTTTGAGCCAGGTATTAAAGTAGGATGAGTAGGATCTGTGATGGGATAAAGGTCATGGTCAGAAGAAATGAAAATGTTTTTTACTTGCAAAATCTTTTTTTTTTTCCACCAGAAACTTAACACATTTTACAAAGACTAAATTTAAAAAAACAAGCAAAGAAAAAAAAAAAAAGAAACAACCCTCAGTTTAATTAATTTATGTCTGTAAAAGAATTAAAACTTTGTTGGTGTGCCAATACATGTTCTTCAAGAAGAATGCCTCTGGATGTTTGGGAAAATGTCTATTTTCATAGTTCTTTTTGTGTTAGGCAGAATCTGGCACCTACTCACCTAAACCTGTGAATATTTTCTTACCTGACAAAAGAGTCTTTGCTGATGTGATTAAGTTAAGGACTTTGGGATGGGGAAATTATCTTGGATTATCTAGGTGGGGCTAATTTAATCACATGAGCCATTCAAAAGGAAGAGAGGTAGAAGAGTAGGTCAGGAGATGGGAAGTAAGAAGGGATTGACTGTTAACTGGCTTTTAAGATGAAGGAAGGTGGCCATGAGCCAAATAATGTGAGTGGTCTCTAGCAGCTGGGAAGTGCCCTCAGCTGACACCTAGCAAGAACACAGGGACCTCAGACCTATAACTGAAGGAAACAGTTTCTCCTCTTGAGCCTCCAAAAAGAAATGTAACCTGGCTGAAACCTCGACTTTAGCCCAGTGAAACCCATGTTAGGTTTTTGACCTACAGAACTGTAAGATAATACATTTGTGTCGTTTAACCCACTAGATTGTGGTAATTGTTACAGCAGCAATAGAAAACTAACACACCTTTAATACCAAGACAATCAGAATAAAGCTTAGTGATGATTCATGTAGAAAGCTATGATGCTTTTTAAGTAAAAGTTTTAGCACAACAAAAACTTGGTTTCTGTTTTGGCTTGTTTCATCTAAAGCAGTGTTTTATGTAATGGGTGTTTAATAAATGCTCATCAAAGGAGAACTTTGAATGAAAATCTATTGTGTGGCAATTCAGTGATTAGGACACGTGCTTTCACTGCCAAGGGTGTGAGTTCAGTCCCTGAGTGGGGAACTAAGATCCCACAGCCCGTAAGTGGCACGGCACAGCCAAAAAAAATCTATTGTGTATCAAATAATATTTGATCATCATTGTTTCTTTAGAGCTGTATCTTACACTGAATAGTCAATATAAAATATTCTGTTGAATGAAAGCACTATATTTTAATTCAGTTATGTCAAGAAAGCATTTAGAATCTGTATACTCTGTTTCAAATTTCCTGTCTTGTCAGGTCTCATAACCAATGTAATATCTTCAAAACTCTCCTGTTCACACCTGACATCTACTCTTCTACATTATCTTTCTTGAGAACCTAATCCTTCTCCTTAATTTCCAAGAAAGATAAATGATGTGCTGTGGTGGGCTAATGGTTCTAGTTCTTTATTTAATATAAGCATCCTTAGTCATTTTTGCTGGGTAGCTAAGGCAGATGGGAAGAGTTAAAAGTAATTGTCAAGATTATAAAAGGGAGCTTTTGAAAGCTATAGTTACCTGCAGTAGTGAGTAGGTCATGCCAAATGCATTATTTCAAAATAAGAATTTAAAAGCCTGATTACTGTGGTAATTGTTTTGGCACATCTTCTTACCCTAGCATTTTATATCATAAGAAAAAAATTGATTCTGCTTAAATTAGTGTTTTACCATTTCAGTGTACAGGAGCCAGATGAAATGAAACAAGTCACCGAAAAGATATGGAGTCAAACATTGCATTAAAGTCAAAAGTATTTTTTGCCTCTTCTAATGTGCAATAAAAACCTCTTTTGAAATAATTGTTCTGGAATGCTATTAAAAGTTCTGCTACAATCAGAATTTCTGCCAAATTACTTTGGAAAGGTCCTGTACTTTGGGGAACTGTTTGGTACAGGTGGGATGTGGCTTAGCTGTCCTGATCAAACCTGGTCTTTATAGCCTCACAGTCTTTTGAATTCTCTAGCATCTTTAGGGAATCTGAGTAACCTGAGTTTGGTGTAGACTTCGAAGTTACCCCAGTCTGGATTCAAATTAGTTGAGTTCATCGTGGATGCAGGTATAGGTAGATCAATGCATTCTAATCTATACTACATGCTTCATCCATCCATCCATTCAGCCATCCAATGGGGAAGAATAAGAATTCCTGATCACAAGAAAAGACTGTAAGGTAGACAAGTTACATACTTGGCGGTGCTATGTTAGCCATTTTGTTATTAGATATTTTGTGATTACATGTGCTAGTTTGTCTAGAGCAGCCTCAGTTAAAAAAACAAATACAGTCTCCTTCTTAGCCTATATGTCCTAATCATTTGTCTGGACTTTAAATGTACCCATATTTTGGAGATATTAATGACATACTTTAACTTCGGTGGGAAATCAAGCCCTCTATAAAAGGAGCACCAAAGTGGGTTAAGATCAAGCACACTATTAAGCAATAGATTAAAATCACTTAGAGTATAATTCTTATACCTCCTTAGAATCTGTTGCTTTTGTGTTACCTTTTTTTTATATTTTTTTTTTTGTAAGGAAGAGAGAGAGTCACTCTTTTTCTTCTCTTAATCCTCTACAATTAGAGAGGTATGACAGTTTATTTATATTTCTTTTCCTGTCCTGAAAAGACCAAAATATGAATAATTTAAGCTTTAGGGAATGCCTTTTTCTTTTCCTTGGGTTTTCCTTTTCCATTGGGATGTTTCTTTCCATGCTTTGTATGCTTCTCTTAACATCAGTGAATAGCTGGAGAGCCAAGATAAGAAGACTGGTTTAGGGGAAAAAAGGGATTCCCTTAGTCTAGGCTTTTAGGCAGGAGACAAAAAGTGCTGTATTTTTGGGTTCATTGCACCTAGGGGTTTCATGTTATAGTAATAAATAGTGTGCATTTGCCTTTGAATAGCTCCCTGCTGCACTTGAACAGTAGAATAATATCTTAGCATGTCTAAGAAGAGGAAAATAAAATGTTCATCCTAAATATTATAAATGTAACAAACATTTTGACACTTAAATACAGCTGAATGTATAGCAGGCTAACATAACTCTAAGGTTTTTTCAACTCCATTTGGTTTGGCACTATAGAGTTTTTAAGGAAAATCATACATTTCTTATGTATTGATGATATAACTACAAATTAATCTGTACTATCTTAATATTCTTTTTCCTAAATTTATTTTCTGTTCTGCGTATAACAAATGATGTATGTAACTCAGAATCAGCTTTGGAGAAAATTGGAAAGTTGGTGGCATTCATATTAGTTTTCACCTCCATGTAATTTTCTGGTATCTCCATTGTATACTGTGTGGTCCAGCATCTCCCACTGAAATTCTTCTAATATGGTAATCCATATGAAATTTAAGGCTAGGATGTGGAGGAATTTATGGTGGTAGAAGCTGGATTCTCCATAAATGAACTGGGCAGGTGACCATTTTCTCCATGTATGAACACCATTAATCTTGTATATAAAAACAGAAGTGTACTGAATATTGATCTCTTTGTTTTGCCTAAAAGTATGTAACATTTTTACTATGAAAATAAGCTATCTCTGATGGGATTTTACTGTTCTAGGGGAGTTCAATTTTTTTATTTTATAACTTAAATTATTTTGTTCATCTGCGTACAAATTACTGAATATGTGTAATTTTCTCTAATTTTTAAAATTTCCAATACTTAAAGGCAGCCTTGTTTGTATGTTTCAGAAAAAAATACTAAAGCTCAGAAGTAGAAAGGCAGAGGGAAATGCCAGTGTAATTTTTCTGTTTACCAAAGGCAGTTTTCCTAAAATATCTTCCTCATATATCTGACAAGTAGCACCAAAAAAAAATCCTGCTTAATTGCTTGTCAGTCTTCATGTATTTATCTTGCACCAAAACTGATTTTTCTACAGAAATAATCCTGAGCTTATCAGTAACTGCTAATGGATTTTTAAAAATGTGGTGAGAAAGCATTTCATTCAAATTGAAGCCTTATGTTCAGCAATGGCTCATCACGTGAGGCAGTCTTTGTTTGTAACCCACTGTGATGGATAATGCAATTCCTTGTTTGTGTGTGTGTGTGTGTGTGTGTGTGTGTGTGTGTGTGTGTTATCCAAAGATAATAAAGGGAGAAGGGGGGTGGTTGGTGCTGGGGAGGAAGAATGGGAAGAAGAAAGCTATATCAACTTGAGATTTAGAGAAAATAAAAAGAGCTTAGGCTTGATGACTAAAATCCAAGACCGGAACTTGGCAATTATAAGCTGGAAGGTATTCATGCAATTTATGAGTAACCCTGTTTTTGGCTGAAACATAATTCAAAGGAATCACTCACTGCTTGAAAGAAGGCCCAGGTATATTGGCACAGTCACTGAAAAACAACATGTCTATAGTGCTTCCAGCAGCTCTTTATTACTGAAAGGAATATAAGTGGAAAATCTCCCTCATTTGGGGTTTCAAAGATAGCCACCTACAGGCATTTTACCTTCAAAGTGTTAAAAAGATGAAATAATCGTCCTTTTTTTCCCTATAAGATTTGTTATAGAACAGCTTAGTAGCTTATGATACTTTTCTTATGGATTAACTATTTCTACATGTGCTTAAACTAAACTTTCATAAAAAGGTTTTTCTGAAGGTCAGAATGAAGCTACTCTGACTCTGGCAGTTCTTTAAAATTCAGCAAGAAGCTGTTTGAATTAAAACGTCATGTCTTTGATTCCTGCTAAGCATCTCTCTGACATGGGAAATAGTCAAGACCTTCTGGTGAGACCAGTTCCCTCATTGGCCTTGAGCATTATTGATGACGACATGAGGCTGTTTGCTCATGGAATTTCAAGGATCTGTGGCATGTTTATGTTGAAGGGTGAGGTCATTCTAATGCCATAAGAACCTGACACCCAGCACAGTGAGTGTCTGGGACATAAAACTTGTGTTTGATAACTTTTTATTGAAGCAATAAATGAAGGATTTTATGAAAGAATAAATGAGTTAATCAGTACAGATGTGTTGCAGGACCATGTATCCTTAATCCTAGTCAGGTCTCTTTGGAATGGGTGGGTTCTGTCATGAGAGTTACTATTCCATTGGAAAATCCAGAGCAGGTTCAGCAAGTATGCAGCACAACAGCTGCCATTCCCTGAAACATGGTTAATCTATCAGGGTACTCTTCTCAGCCAAAAGAATTTTAGAATGTTGTTTTTCAATAGAGTTCTCCAGGCCATCATTTCTGATCAATCAGAGTTGGCAAAAGAAAGTCAAATGTCTGTCTTCATTCTAAACAAATTAGTACAACCCTAGGGGAAAAAAAAAGAGCCTCCCACTTTTCCATCTATTTAAGTAGTACATTTTGCACAGCCCATTCATTCACTCATTATTTACTCAAATTGTCAAAAGGTGGGCTGAAAAGTTCTATTAGAGTTTACGTTTATGGAGAAATAATTGTGTTTAATGCTAGGTACCAAGTTTAATACCAGGTACTATTCTTTATCCTAAGTCTTTAACTGGATCAGTCACATAGGGATCAAGTGAGGATCTTGTAAAAATGTAGATTCAGATTCAGTAGGTCTGGAGAAGGTAATAAGTATCTGCATTTCTAATAAGGTCATTGCTAGATACGCCAGTCTTGCTGGTTGGCCCTCCAACCACACTTTAATAGTGAGAGTAGATAATTGATTCTCAACCTGGGCTGCACATTAAAATTACTAGAGAGCTTTCAAAAATATTGAGACCAGTGTGCTTCCTCAGAGATTCTGACTTAATATGACCAAGATGTGGCCTGGGCATTTGGATACTTACAGACTCCTCAGGTAATTGTAATATGCAGTCAAAGTTGAGAATCACCAGTTTAAGCTGACATAAGCCCTGCTTCTGGTATTTCATTCAGGCTAAAATTAACAATTGATTTCATGGAGCTCACTTAAAATACCCTTCTCACCCTCCCAGGCCTTACTCATTTTGATTCACTCTTAACTTTACTCTTGTTTTTATGACCTTTATCTCAGTTTTTGTTCATGGTCTCCCATTTCACTTCTCTGATAGTCAAGCCTTGGCTTGTCTCAGAATATTTTTTATATTAAATAATAATATTAAAAAAATTTTTTTTTGGCGTGTAGTTGATTTTCAATGTTGCATTAGTTTCAGGTGTACAGCAAAGTGAATCAGTTATACGTATATATATATCCGCTCTTTTTTTAGATTCTTTTCCCATATAGGCCATTACAGAGTATTAAGTAGAGTTCCTTGTGCTATACAGTAGGTTCTTACTAGTTATCTATTTTATATATAGTAGTATGTATATGTCAATCACAGTCTCCCAATTTATCCCTCCCCCCCATTATCCTCTGGTAACCATAAGTTTGTTTTCTACATCTGTGACTCTACTTCTGTTTTGTAAATAAGTTCATTTGTACCCTTTTTTAGATTCCACATGTAAGTGATATCATATGATATTTGTCTTTCTGTGTCTGACTTACTTCACTCAGTATGACAATCACTAAGTCCATCCATGTTGCTGCAAATGGCATTATTTTGTTCTTTTTTATGGCTGAGTAATATTCCATTGTATATGTTTACCACATCTTCTTTATCCATTCGTCTGTTGATGGACATTTAGATTGCTTCCAAGTCCTGGCTATTGTAACTAGTGCTGCAGTGAACATCGGGGTGCACGTATCTTTTCAAATTATTGTTTTCTCTGGGTATATGCCTAGGAGTGAGATTGCTGGGTCATATGGTAGTTCTATTTTTAGTTTTTTAAGGAACCTCCATACTGTTCTCCATAGTGGTTATACCAATTTACATTCCCACGAACAGTGTAGGAGAGTTCCCTTCTCTTCACACCCTCTCCAGCATTTATTGTTTGTAGATTTTTTGGTGAAGGCCATTCTGACCAATGTGAGGTGATACGTCATTGTGGTTTTGATTTGCATTTCTCTAATAATTAGTGATGTTGAGCATCTTTTCATGTGCCTCTTGGCCATCTGTATGTCTTCTTTGGAGAAATGTCTTTTTACAATAGATCTTCTGCCCATGTTTTGATTTGGCTTGTTCTTTTTCTCTTACAGCCCCTGGCTCTTTCTAATAGGAATCTCTTGCTTACATTTTGGTCCCATGAAAAATGGTACATACTGTGGCTCATTAGTTCTAGAACTGTAAGGAGGTCAGAGATTTTTCTAAACCTTAAGAGTTCATAGCCTATAACTTACAAAATAAGAACCAGACAATTCTTAGTATTCCCTCAATAATCATAAAATGATAGAGCTGGGAGAAAACCTAAAGATTATCTGGTTCAGTATCCTTGTGTCAGATGCATTGTCAGGTGACTCCGAATGAGTAATACCCTTGTGTGGTCCCCTCTCCTTGAATGAGGTGTAATCTGTGACTTGCCTGTAAGCAATAAAGAATGAGAATGGTGATGAGATGTCCCTCTCATGATTACATTTACATTTAGTTATATGACTCCATCTTAGCACACCAGAGAGAAAAACTGTTCAACTTTCCTGGAAGAAACCAATAACCACGTTGTGAACTGCCTGTAGAAAAGGTCACGTGGTCAAGGAACTGTGGGCAGTTTCTGAACAGCCTCCAGTCAACAGCCAATACAAAGATGGGTCCCTCAGTCACACAGCCATGAGGTAATAAATTCTATTAACCATCCCAATGACCTTGTAAGCAGGTTCTTCCCTGGTTAAGCCTGCAGAAGAGAATGCAGCCCACCCAACACCATCATTGCAGCCTATTGAGATCCTGAGCAGAGGAACTAGCTAAGCTGTGATGAGATATTTGACCTACAGAAATTAGGAGATAACAGTATGTGTGTGTATCCATGTAATAATTTGTTACACAGCACTAGAAAACTAATACAAGAGTCATTTTACAGATAAGGAAACAGAGGTCTGGAGCTTATATGACTTGTAAACAATACCCTGTAAATTAACAGCAGAGCTGAGCATAGAACTCAGGACTTATAACTCCTACTCTGGACTGCGCTTCTTTTTAATAAAGACTTAATTTTTTTAGAGCAGTTTGAGTTTCACAGCAAAATTGAGGAGAAGGTACAGAGATTTCCCATATCCTTCCCCAACACATCTATAGCTTCTGCCATTATCAACATCCCTATCCAGAGTGGTACATTTGTTACAATAGATGAACCTACCTTGACACATTCTTATCACTCAAAGTCTATAGATTACTTTACAGTTTACTCTTAGTGTTGTACATTCTATAAGTTTGGACAAATTTATAATATGATTTCTCTTCTTTTTAGGGTACTAAATGTGTGACTAAATCTGGAAGAACAGTTAAATAGAATACAAACAGAACACATAAGATAAATAATGAATTACCACACAGAAAAACACAGTAGATTCTTCCCACCGATTTTGTCTTCTTTATGGTGCTTTTTTTGGGGGGGATGTTTTATGAAATGTTAAATAAGAATTATGTTTTTGAATTTGATTCTTCTTCAATCATTAATCATTATTTGATAAGAAGATGTTATACTTTTGAAAAATCATCAGCAAAATGCAGAGGCAGGGGAAAATATATCATTACTATATAGTTGTCAAGGAAAACAAAAGCATATCTTCCTATAATCAAAAAACATATTTGAACTGAAAATTAATTTTGTTTCAAAACCAAAAGAACACAAACAAAACACTTGGAATATACGAATTTAGCCTCTTATAAAATAGATATTTAATGAATAGAATGAGATCCACTGATGATTCAGCAAACTTAAAATTAAGAACATTGTTTCAGTTTTTTAAATGTAATACATTTTTGCATAGTTGTCAGAAAAAAATACCTATTAAAGGTTATTTTCACAATAATTTGAATAACAACTACATTCTTTCCCTGTTGTCTTAAACTCTGATATCCAGTTCAGTTCATGGAACAAATATTGCGTCCTTACTAAGAGCTAGGTGTGTCAATCATTGGAATTGCAAAGATAAATTAGGTACAAATTCCCTCAAAGAGCTCGCAGTGAAGTTCATATCCTCCTGCATGCTGGCATCATTAACAGTGAGAAAAATGACAGTCATCATAGGTATTTGGTTCATATGATTGTGAAGAGTGTATGTTGATTGCCTGATTGGTGTTTAGTATAATGCTAGGTTCTCTGGAGTGCAAAAGAAGCTGAAATACATTGTTCCTGCATCTTAAGCACCTTATTAAGGGCTTTAAAATAGTATGAAAAATAGAGGAGTTGTGTTTTTTACCTTACTGGTAAAAGAATCACATTTCTTCTACTCTCCTTTTAATTCTTAAATATTACAATACTCTAGAAATGGGTCTTGCACAATGGAACTTACCAAGCAGATTATCATCCCTACATTTATTTGAGGGACAGGGTGTCATGCTGGGAAGATCACAGATTTTATTTAGATTTAGATAGAGTATCATTTGATCCCTGGTCATATAACTTCTATATAAACTTGGGAAAGTCATTTAACTCCTTTGAGTATCAGATACCTTATCTATTAAATGTGTGCTTTGCAGAGTCGTGAAAATCAAGTGAGATCTTGGCATACTGGCACCTGTTAGATACTAAAGATAATATTTTTGGATGTGAAAAGAGTCTGCACAATATTTCTTCACACTTTCCTCTTTTATAATTGATGCTTTAGCTGGTTACATGGCTAACCAGCTAAAGACTATATTTACAAGACTCCCTTGCAATTAGCTGTAGTCCTATGTAGATTCTGTACAATGAAATTTAAGCAGAAGTTATTGATGCAACTTCCAGATTATCTCTTAAAAGGAAAGGGGCTTTGTCTCCCTCCACTTCTCATTCTCTCCCTCTCACAGGCGGAAATGTAGATTAGATAAGAAGCCATGTTCAATTTGGAGCAAGCCGCTAGGGGTGGCAGAGAAACAGAAATGGAATGGAGTCTGGATCTCCGATGCCATCAATCTGTCATACCAGCAATGAACTACCTTCTCAGGTTATTTTGGGGAGAAATAAATAAATTACTCTTGGTGAGGAAAAAAAAATCAACTATATTGTTGAGTGTCTAAATACAGAAGTCTAGCCTTGACTGGGTGGAAAGTGAGCATAGATTTGTATGTTTTCAAAGAAGCACAATTTAGTTCCAACCAACTAGTATCCCACCTTCTATAATGTAGAATACCTTATAGAATAAATACGCAGATCTCAATGGTAACATTATTTTTAATCCTATGTTTCAGACCTTTTAGATGATATTTTAAAAGAAGAGAAATATATCCCATTTTACTAATACAGAATTCTATACCTCAAAACAAAGCATGAAGTTTCAAGAAAATCTGAAGGAAACAAACAAACCTGGAATGACTACCAATTATATCTTCAGTAATAATACAAATCTCTGATTTCCTAAATGAGGATTGGTTCAAATATATATTAATATAAAATGGGAAAATTTTAATGCAGAATTATTTGAGTTTTGTTACTGAAGAGTGAGACGAAAGAGAGAGGAGAGGTGTGCATATAATTTAAAATAGAATTTGTTTTATTAAGATTTTTCTGGAAAGGTTTTGCTAAACTTTAGTTCATTTTCTTGTTTCTCAGTATACAGGAAGGCAGCTAATTAAAAGAGAACAGCTTAGAACCATTTTCTAATATGAAGGGAATAGATAAATGAAAAAAATATTAAAAATAAAAAAATGAAAGTTCAAGGCCGAGTAGCTTTAGTCCTACTGGCAGTAGCCTCATTTTTCAAGGCAACAGCAGCTGGTTGTATTATTGCTATTATAGAATCTATATACTTTAACCATTTTCATGTCGAAAGAGGACACACAATATTAGGAATCCTAGCAATGGTCTAATACATTTTAGTAAGATTTTTCTGTCATGAGAATTTGGAAATATATTTGGATTTGGCCAAGAACCATCTAATGGCTGTTCTACTCTAGAAAAAAGGAATAGTCATGAGCCTAGACCTGCAGATTTGGATCCTACTTACTGAAGTGCAAACCTGGAGTCATTCAGGTAGTAAATGTTTTGACACAGTAAGCCAAAACTAAAACCTCTCCTGTGAATTTCAAAGTTTATACATAACACTGTTAAATGAAAAAGTAGCTTTCCTGTTGCCTCCAGCCACAAAGCACATATTCATGACCAAACATTTAACAGCAATACTAACAATGCCAAAATTAAAGGAGGAGAGAGCAGGGAGAGGAAGGAAATGATCATTTACATGAAATGGAAATACAAAATGTTCCAAACAAAAATGAATTACATTATGAAGGTATTTTTTTCAAAGTCAAAATGTTTTCTAATGGGCCAAAAAAAGATGGAAAATACTTTTTACTTACAAACATAATTAAACTTGCAAATATTCCACCCATTAGCATTGTCTTTCCCCACAATGCTCTCTCTGTTTATTGTTAATTATTCTCTACTGCTCATTGTGTCCAGATGACTACATGTATAGTAATGTAAGCATAAGCGTGTAACAAATACAGTCATTGGTTTTCCCCTAGTAGATTTTTATAGAAAACAAATTAAAAGCTCCTCAGAAGCTAGGTTTTAATGATTTCATGAAATGCCGATTTACTCACCATCCTAACCACAGGCTAGATCAGTCCTTTTGCTTCTTTGATACAGGCATACCAACATGCATAAGATGATAGTATATGAAAGTATTATCCAGCATTATCACAAAGATCAGAATGTGGCCAATCTATTAAGTGTATTTTATTTAATAAAAAATTGATGAAAATTGATAGTACATGTGTCAGCTGCATAGAATTATTCACATTTTCCTGAGTAAGCCATGTTCTCTCATGCATTCATACGCCCATTGAATGGGATCTTTCCTTTACCATAAAAGACCTCTTTTATTTGCCTGAGGAACTCTTAACAATTTTTGTGTTAAATATTTCCTTTATGCAACAAACCATGCTCTCATGGTAATTTTGCCAGTATAGTAATGATTAAAATGTTAAACTAATCTTGAATGTGATAAGAATAATTTGCACAATGCTTAGAATTTCAGAAAGTGCTTTCTCATGTATTATCTCATTTAATCTTTTAGCAGCCCAGTGCGATAGCTCTATGTTAACAAGCTATGTAATTAACTGGAACAATGTAGTACTTTATCAATTTGGATAGCATAATAGTAATTTCCAAACCTGGCAACAAACCAAACTCATCAGGAGAGATTTCTTTCAAATTAAAAACTGAACTAAAATAAATATCTCCATGGTATAAAATACAGTGGGTACAGAGGGGCCTATGGGATATACAGCACCACAAATAAGATCAGCCTATACATTCTATTTTGTACTTTCCTTTTTTCCACCTAACAGTAGTTCGGAGGTGGCTTTCAATATTATCACATATAGATCCACCTCAGTCTTTTCAGTGGTTCCGGCGTACGCCATTATTGAATGCACAGTTCATTTAACCAGGTCTCTATGTGGCTTTCTTGTTTCTCTGGGGATGGGTGTTGTGGTGTTTGTTTTGCTCTTATATAGAAAGCTCAATGGTCGTTCTGATATATATCTTTATCTTTACATATATATTTTACATACTACTCTCAATATCTTTAGAGGTTATACAAGCATATGTGGATTATTGCTTCCAAAGATATATGCATTTAAAGTTTTGATAGATGTTGCAATTGGTTTCCAGATTTTTTGTATTAATTCGAATTCCCACCAAGGAGAATTGAGAGCTACTGATGCACTGCATGTATGCTTACAGAGGTAATATCCAACTTTAATCTTGGCCCATCTTGATTGTGAAAATTAGCATCTTGTTTCTGTTATACTTAAGTTTCTTTCATTATGAGTAAGGTTGAGCATCTCTTCATGTATTTATTGGCCACTTGTGTATGTGCACATGCGTGTGCCATCTGTTCATATTCTTGATCCATTTTCTTTCATATTGTTAGTTTTCTCTATATTTTTTGTAACAGCTATGGTATGATAGGGAAATTAGTCCTTTTATATGATTTGCAAATACTGTCACCAGTTATCATGTTGGGAGAGTAGCTTAAACACATAAAGCACAGGCGCTTTCCCTCTTCCCTGCAACCTTGACCTATTGAATTTTTGGAAGTGAGAACTAGGAATCTAAAATATTGGAAAACTTCGCCCAGGTGATTCTACTATAGCTGAGCCAAGGACAGTGTTTGAGAACTACTGGATTATGTACCAGGCATGGCACAGTTAAGTTCAAAAACTTGTACTGTTAGAGAAGCTATTTTTGATAGTAACATGAAGGAAGAATCATGGAAGCCATGACTCTACCCAACTGGGAATCCTTTCTTCAAGAGTATTGATCTGCATGTCATTTTTCCTGACAAAAGCATCATGGCTATAAAAATTCCTCATGGTATCATAGCATGGTAGAAATATAGAAACTTACCAAGAAATAGAGCTATAAATCTATTTCTGGGGAACCTCAGAAAAGATATTTTGCAGAGCATTTGGAAGCAGCAAGTATTCTTTGTAATGGCATGGGCCAAGTGGAGATGCAAAGGCTGACAGTTATAAGTAAATAAAAATAAAACCTGATTAGCAACAGCTGATGGTAAAGGGGGCATAATTATCCTAGATGAGAGATACAGCTGAGAGCTATTCCAATTCTTTAATGAAGGATTAATTATTAATATTATATAGTTGTATACCTGTCACATGTAATAATAACTGACATTTTAAGCATTTTGCTAAGTACCTTGTGTGAACTGACTTAGTGTCTATAAAGTAGACCCTATCATCACCTTTTTTTACATTAAAAAAATTTAAAGTGTTTGATGATTTGTCTAAGGTCATTCAAGTGGTAGGTAGCAGAGGTAGGGTTTGAACAGCACAGCTCAAGAGCCCATACTCATAATTGCCATGGTACACTTTTTAAACTTCACAATTCATTATTCATAAAGTAAGGTTAATGGCATGAGGTTATCATTCTACAGAGTGTGTCTAGAATCTATGAAATATCCTGTTGTTTCTCTTCTCCTCCTATTTTCATTTTAGCCCTTAAATAAGAAAATTTCCACCAAACCTTCTAGGCTATTGAGAAAATATAGAGAGGCAGTGTTTATCTTTTTCTCTGTTTTCTTTCTTTCTCCTCCCCCTTGAGGTAGAATAATTTATCCAAATTCCTTATTTGTGTTAAAGATTATGGCTCACATGTAGCATCCCCCTAAATCTATCTTTTTTGCTTTCTTGGTATTGTTTCTTCTCTCCCAGACTACGTACAGGCTTATCTAGTTTCCTTTCTCCATAAAGTAAGTGAGAAAACTGAGCTTCAGTCTAACAGACCCAAGCGGATTTCAGCTCTCCCTGTTCCATATTCTCCACCTGGGCCTAAAGCTGATATTGTAAACTTACCCCTCTGGAATACTTCTGTGGTTTTTCAATTGACTAGAATTTGTGGGAGGAATAATTAGTGCCTCCCATTTTAACACATGGTTCACAACGTGGGTATCTTTTAGAATAAAAATAAGGATTCACATTTGAGAAACAAATTATTCCACAGGAAGATGGATAGACTTCCTTTAGCTGTAGTGGCTGATTCCCACTGGCTGGGAAACTGGTTTTAACTGATGCATGCTGGTTTTAAAGGTTGGGCTACTAGACATCAGGTGTACAGTTTTTATTATGTCCCCAGACACAAGTCCAAGATTGTGTTTAAGAGGTCTCTTCCCAAGGGTCAAGAAAGCTTTGTCCAGGATCTTGAAATAGGAGAGATCTGGTCTGAAGCAGAGAGAGAGAGAGAGAGAGAGAGAGAGAGAGAGGTTTTTTTCCTCAGATTAGGACTCTCTCTTAGGAAGTTTAGTATAGAATAGCAGCTTCATTTCTCCAAGGATTTCCTAGGGCCAGCCCCGGCCATAAAAGTGAGAGAGAAATAATGAGCAGACTTTGCTTTAGCATGTAGTCTTCTAGTTTTTCTGTCATTCCTCCTGCATCCTGTTTGTAAGCCAGGGTGGATTTAACTATTTTCCTACAGCAGTTAGAATTTGGAATGACAGAGGAGTAGTAAAGGTTATGCAAGCTTAAGAGAACTAACTGGTGAAGAAGAGGAAAGTTTTGAGGAGAAAACATGTAGCAAAGATCTCAATGGTCTGTGAAGGCATAGGCTCGTTGAGAGCTAACATCAAACTAGGACCAAAGAAAAGTATGGGCAGCTATGTAAGAATATCTGTTTAGGTAATTACTCCTCGGCGGCCTTATAAGTGAAGCTCTATGGTGATAGCCACTGTGTATGTATGCACATTGTCTAAAAATAATTTGTGATCTTAATGAGAATGAAGATAGAAGATACAGCAGCCATAGAATTTAAGGCATTCAGCTTAAACATTTTTTTTTTTCTATTATGATCATGGAGTGCCTGGCTTCTAAATGGAGTTCAGGGTCAATTCAAGTTGTAGGGCTAGAAATGCAAAACTTGAAGGTGAGTATTGAAATCATGTTGTTTTGCTGTGTGGGGAGACAGCAAAGCAAGAAAGGAACCTCAAGTAAGTCATGGAGACTGGGAGCACCACCATTGCAGCTGTCCATGTTTTTCAAAGAAGATAGGAGAGGATTAAATGCTACTGTGTGAAACAGGCTGACGCGTAGATGGCTTTCTGCGCTGGATGTGGGGCACGCAATGTCACAAAAATTTTCTCAAATGTGGTTAAATTTCCAGATTGTGGATTACAAACATATGGCTGAAATAAGTTTTTCTCTTTCTTTAATGCTTTCTTGCTTGCTTTCTCTCTATATATCCTGGTTTTGTCTTGCATCAGAAATATGTATATGGACTATATACTGGGTTTTGAAAGCTTGGTTTTGCTATGAGGTAGCTCCCATAGCCTAGATGACTACTTGTGCATTCTAAATTTTGTGAGGGATGGTGGTACTGTCATGTATCCTCTTACCACTTTGGAGTCTTCAAGAAAACTGGTACATATGAAAGAGCCAGAGTTTTGTTTTGTTAGCTCAACTTGGAAGCTCCAAAGGATCTACTCCCATTCCTGGGGATGAGGGTGGAGAGACAACCCAAACGGCAACACGGATTCTATTCCAGTGTTCCAACTTAAAATCTTTGGCTAATAATGTATTTTTATCTTCATTTGGCTCTTTTTGTGTATTTTTTTAAATGGGTGGAGCACAGGACTGAGAGGATTGGTGAGTCATTCTCAATTAATACTTTTATTGTCATTTAAAAGTCACGATCAAAGAACCCATCAAAAGCAAGATACAAAATGTCGCATATTATATGATTCCATTTATGTGAATTATCCAGAAAGAGAACATCTATAGAGACAGAAGACAGATTAGATTAGTGGTTGTCTGGGGCTGAGTGTGAGAATGAGGAGTGACTACAAATGTGCACAAAGTTTATTTCTGGAGTCATGGAAATGTTCTAAAATTAGATGGTGGTGATGATTGCACAACTCTGTAAATTTACCACAAATCATTGAATGGTACATTTAAAGTGAGTGAATTATATGGTATGTAAATAAAGCTGCTTTAAAAATAGTAAACAAACAAAAACTCAGAACTTATCAAGGAGTATTATAGATGAATATCTTAACCAGGTACAAATGAAAACTGCTGGTAAAATGCTGGTTTCCAGGATGGCCAGACCAGATAAGCAGCATTCTTCAAGTCAGGATTTTTCCTGAATGAATGTTATACATATTACTCCAGGATTCATTATAAAAAGAGTCTAAAAGCAGAAGTATAGGCTTTACCTTTCTTTTGTGTCCCATAGCTAAGACAAAACACGGAACATTTAGGACCTTTTTCTTCTTTGTGAATAACTGTGCAAATACCTCTTCGTAAATAGTAAAGGACTTTTTCATTTGGATTTTATGACTAAGAATTTTGAACATATGTGCTAAGACTTATTTTTATAACTGTAATATATATATATTATTTGTTTACTCAAAAAATATAACCATTTTTCTAAGGCTTCTTTTTGCCTACATGAGTTATTGTTGCAGGTGCAATTCCCTAAGCCCTTCAGGAAAAACAATCTAGACAGCACCCTGCTCCCTACTTTGCTGTTTCATAGGTGGTGTGAAGCCCAATTTTAAACGAAGTCATCTATATGCAAATTGGTCACCATGACCTGCCCAAATGTGTAGGATAATTTGAACTGGAGTTTTAAAGCACAGTTGAATTAAAAAGAAAAAAAAAAATATCTGGTGATTTTATGAGTAGGTGAAAAATATGAGTTAATGAAGTTTGCTTCTATGCTTTGTAATGATTTTAACTATAATGGATTAAGAGGACGTAGGCTTTTCCCTGCATTCTGCAGATGGAAGAGCAACAGTAACATCCATCTATGTAAGTTAAAAACATGAGTCGATCCTGGTTTATCAAGAAACAAAGATTTTATTCTTTAGAGTTATCTCCATAAATGGAGACCTGGGGTGCCTATCTTTAAGTTACACTGAAATATTCTCCCGAAATGTGTATGTATATGTGTATGTGTTGTAAATGGTCTGATTTCTGCATATTGGTTTTTAACACATAGAATAACAAATTCAGTGATAGGAAAGGACAGTTTTAAAGAGAGTAGTTTCCAAATTATCATTTCTTTATCACTAGCATTTGAATAACTTGAAACCTCACTTAAAAATATGAGCACTATTTATTGTTTTTCTCATAGTATGTGTAAAACATTTAGAAATCATCTGTGAAAAGGTGCTGCTCCAATCATTGTGTGTAATACAACTATATCTGGTGAGAAGTATTGTATGAAGAATCTTGGCTAGAGCTTG
The DNA here is from genome assembly GCF_028023285.1 of Balaenoptera ricei. Lineage (NCBI taxonomy): Eukaryota > Metazoa > Chordata > Mammalia > Artiodactyla > Balaenopteridae > Balaenoptera > Balaenoptera ricei. The sequence goes on from NC_082648.1 coordinate 76,743,142, forward strand.
TCTAGCACCAAAAATTTATCTTTGGGTGGTCTTAACTATATAGGTACCCAGTCAATCATATTTTCTCAAACTTACTTGATGCCTCTCACAGCGCCTTTTCAAATCATAGATGAGAACTCAGGCCTGTTTTCTGGATTCAGAAAAGTTGTGAGGTTCAGCACTCCAAACCTACTTTCTAAACCTGGTTGCTCACTTGAATTTTTCATCTCTTCCCAGTTACTACATTGAATAGTTGGTGGAATTATGCACTTGCCTTACATTTTCAGTTTCATCTGTGGGCAGTGTATTTTGAATTTTCCTTGTTTTTATCCTGTGTGGTTGGAGAATTCTAAATCAGTCTGATTGCCCAGTCCAGCTCCCAGAGCTTCATCCAGATCCAGAGCTTTGAGCTTTAGCTCCTTTATGAGGGAGCTGTTTAAAGAGACAACCCAGCTACAGGTCAGAAATCAGGGGAAATAACTAGCCTAGGAGTTTATCTACCCACTGAGGCAGAGGACTAACCAGGAGACCTGATCTTGCCACAAACCTTGGAATAATATGGTTGACAAGGCAGCATTCCTGTGAATGCCACTTTAGTTGGACGTGTTTCAGGCAGTCATTAACGTTTCATGTTGTATCAGGTAAGTGCTGCAAAGTGAGAGCAAATACAGCTTTGGCCGTACTTGGAAATTATAAAAATATATAAGCATCAGAGATTTTCGTCTTGATAATGAACATACCAGGCGATTATATATGGGCAAGCTGCTGGACTCATTCTAGAAGGACCCCAGACAATGGAGAGATTACCAGAATTAAACCTCAGGATCAAAAAACAGTATGCAAATATGGTCACTTTAGGCCAGGAAGAAGGAAAGCAGCTAGATTTTTTTGTTTTTGTTTTTTTTTACTTTAACAAGTTTATTTAACACGTTCTTTATGGGAGATGGAAAATTGACAGAAAAATAGACATCAATATTATTCCATGTATTTAGCAACTGTGGAAGCAGATTAGATTTCTGGGAATACCTGACAAGGCACCATGAGAACTTAGGTTCAGATCATACTTATATGTCAACTCAAACTGGAATTGTCGCCAGAAAATGGTGTTTCTTTTACCTATTTGACAAGAGATGAGATTTGGTTTACTTTATCGAAGTTCGAAATTGCCAAATTAAACAATGTAATTTTGTTCTCCTGATGCAATTATGCTTTCCCCCGACCCTACCCATGCAGCTAGGTTTTTTGAATGAGATGGATCACAGTTACTAAATATTTATCAGTTTAGCAAACATAGACTTCATGTTTACTCTAGAATATGAGACTGAATTTGAAAGTTTTAACTGTTGACTATTACCCATTTCTATCTTTACCATGCAGAACCCCCTACCTGCAGTTGTAGAGACTTAGTATAAACCAGAAACAGTGAGTCACTTGTTGTTTCCTGAATTAATCCTTATTCTCTCTTCTCTCTTTCCTTCAGTGATGACAACCTTGCTTGCTTTGTGTCCATTTTCTCATCTGGACTTGGCTTTGCTTTCAGTTAAAATTCTTCCAGTCCACAACCTTGGCTTCTAGACTTGGTTCTTGGACATGTTGTTTGCTTCATTCTGACATTATTTTTGTCTTTGGAGTTTGGTCAGAAATGATGCACTGCTCTCCTCAGTCCACCCTGAGTTATAGCTAGGTTAGGCAATTTCTCCCTTTGTTGTCCTTCGTATTAGGAAGTGAAATCAGTCATGTGTCTAAGTCTAGAGGTGAGCCGACAGAGAGAGATCTAATAACCATATCTCTTACCCCCTGGCCCTGCCCCCACGTCCTCTGTGCATGGAGGAAAGTAGACCGAACGGCAGGAGTGGTAATAATAACTAACATTTATTGAGTGTTCACTTCATGCCAGATATCATCTTATTTAATCTTCAAAATTGTGGGGTCCATTGCTCCACATTTTTGAAATCTTGGTTCTGCCAGATCTTTGGAGATGTATCCTCTGGATTTAAGGAGTTTATAGAGTATGAAATGGAGAAAAAAGAAAGTTGCCTGGGAGATGAGATAGTTTAGTCTTAGCATATATAGATACCTAAAATATGCTGGAAATTTTATACAAAGCAAGTCCTTGTTTCCCTATACATTTGCATTTTAGTTCCTACTCAGCAATCTGCCTCTCATAGGATTATTCATCCTTCTTATGTGTTTGATATATAGATAAAATAATTTTAAAATGTATAATCATTCATGTCACCCTTAGGAAGTTTAGAGAATAGTAATAAGTGGATCATTATTGTTTGCTTAGAGCAAACAGAATCTTTATATTTATTACGATCAATAACAATTTTTCCAGACTGTATACCATAGTGGATTCAGGGTATCTAAATTTGGAATCAGAAGCTGAAAAGACCTAAATTATTTTGAAAAGGATAGAGAAAGACTTGGAGAGTTTGGGCATGCACTACATATAAAGGAGGTCTAGTAGGTGACTGTGCAGGGAATTTTTTCTGAGTAAAATGTGCATTGTATATACTCCTTCTCTCCTCTTTAAAACCTTGAGTAAACGATGCTTTGTTCACAGTTGCTTTAGGATGAGTGGATTCACCACAATAAATAAAATACCTTTTAGCTCCACATATACCAAATTGATTTACATAATAAAATTTATTGCCCACTATGATAATTGCATTATAGTAAGAAATATATGCTTGGTCTTTGTCCCTGGATCCTGGCACAGAACTTTTAAGACCCTTGGAATCTTTGGACTGGTAAGAGTGTCTTTTTGAATGCTAATGAGATGACTAGTACCTGGGGTCCCTAGACAGGTTCAGAATTGGGGCTTGTCACTAGAAAGACAAAGACATGGTTAAAGGGTTGGAACTTTCAACCCCACCCTCCAACCTCTGGGGAGGGAAGAGGACCTGGAGACTGACGTATCAACTAATTACCAATGATTTAATAATATATTTGTAATAAAGCCTCCATAGAAACCCTAAACAATGGAGTTTTGAGAGCTTTCGTGTTGGTGAATGCATTCATCTGCTGGGAAGGTGGTGCATCCCAACTTTGCGGAGACAGAAGCTCCTGCATTCAGGACCCTTCCAGACCTTGCCCAGTGTACCTCTTCATCACACACAGTGTGATGAAGTGTCCTTTGTAATATCCTTTATAATAAACTGATAAATGTCAGTAAATGTTTCCCTGAGCCCTGTGAGCCATTATAGCAAGTTATCAAACCCAGTAGGCATTCAGTGATTTCAAGCAGGTGTGCAAAATTCTTTCTACTTTAAATTCTCTAATAGCATTCTTTTTAGTATGCTGTGGGATTCCCCGAAGGAATAGATATCTACCTTCTCGGTGTTTGGCCAAGCAAGAGGAACAATTTAAAGCAGCAATAAGGAGAATATTAAATATTCTGCTGTTTACTTTGAAAGCCCTTAAATAAGGCACAACACAAGGGGCATGTGTGTGTGTTTGTGTGAATGTGTGTGTGTGTGTAAAAGAGAGTATGGATGAATGTGTAGGTGAATGTGTGTTTGGAATTAAACCTCTTAATAATGTATGAAATGCATGTAATACATGCGGGATATATTACACATATAATGTATATAACAATGTAATGTACTATACGCCAAGCTATTGCTAAATTCATAGATTAATACACTATGAGGATGTGTCAGACAACACAGTGTAGTTTAAAATGGAGCTATGCTTGGATTGGAAGAATTAATACTGTTAAAATGACCATACTACCCAAAGCAATCTACAGATTTAATGTGATCCCTATCAAATTACCCATGACATTTTTCACAGAACTAGAACAAATAATCCTAAAACTTATATGGAACCATAAAAGACCCAGAATTGCCAAAGCAATCCTGAAGAAAAAGAACAAAGTAGGAGGCATAACCCTCCCAGACTTCAGACAATACTACAAAGCTACAGTAATCAAAACAGCATGATATTGGCACAAAAACAGACATACAGATCAATGAAACAGAATAGAGAGCCCAGAAATAAACCCGCACACCTACAATTAATCTTTGACAAAGGAGGCAAGAACATACAATGGGAAAAAGAGTCTCTTCAGCAAGTGGTATTGGGAGAGCTAATCTTTAAAACTCTTCTGAATTTTCAGTTTGTTCCATCTGGATTTTAGATGCTGATTTGCCCATTCTTTCAGGTCAAAATTTGGAAATCCTAATCATGAGTAATCTTTAAATATTAGAGTAGAGTTACATGCATGGTGGGGGCAGGCTCTGGAGTAAGTCAAGAGAGGAACCAGGTTGTGATATTTTGCATTGCCCAGCTATTGTGCCCTCTATTGAGGAATACTGGGGACACTGTCAAAGAAGCCAGCAGCTGCAATCCAAGAAAACACTGGGATTCAGAATGGCTCTGTAGGATCTAGTCCTACAGACCATAGTTGGAAAAACTTGGCTATAATGAACAGGACGCGTGGTGAAAGGACTGTTCCAAACTACAGTTATTTTCAAGCTTCATTGTTATTACCACTGGTAGATCCCAAATTAGGAATTTAGCTTTGTAAACTCCTTTGTAAATCCTGAATCTTCACCTGTGACTTGTTGGAAAACTCAACTATTATACATTCTCTCACTTTCTTAATGATATGAACTGAGTGAAGTATATAAGGATGTGAAACTTTGCCTTGTGAATATCAGTCTCAATTTGGTTAATTCTATTTTTTTTTCCAGCTTTGCTTTCCTCCTAGATCCTGTAAATTGTTCCATCCACCCTGACCAGCCGCTTGCGATAGTGAATACCAATTTTGGTCATTTGCATCAACTGGAATTCATTATTAAATTTTTGAAGTCTCAGGAGAAGTCATAGGGAAAATCAGAACAAGTCAAAAGTATCAGGGCAGGTATTCAGAGATAAAGCAGAAATGCCAAAGCCAAGTGAAAATATGGGAACAACTTGTTAAACTATGATAAAAACACAAAGGAAGTGCTCTTAAGTGACCTCAAGGCAAGAGGCTTAGAGGGTTTGTCAATCAGTGGAATAGAGGGCAGGACACTGGAGAGGTGGCAAAAACGAACTGGATTCCTGGAACAGGGCTCAGTGATTTCCTCCGTACCTCAAGTTGAGTCTGGTGATGTAAAAATAGAGATAGTGTGGGGAAAACAAACAGATTGCCTCTGCAGATGCAAAGGACTTGAAGAGTATCCAGCACACTTCAAAATTACAAAGTGGAGTGGAAAGAGAATGAGATTTAGAGCCAAAGCACTCAGATTAAAATCTCAGATCTGCCCCTTACTAGCTGTATTTCTAAAAGCCAGATTACAGCTCTGAGGTACAGTTCTGTCATTTTGATAAAATGGAGACTTTATACCAAGTAGTTTATATAATGAGCTCATATGCTATTTTAAGAATAAAAGAATAAATGAGACAATTTAAACAAAAGTAATTTGTAAAGTGCCATGCACATTTAGTTTTTATTATTAATCATAATAATTTAAATATATGACATTAAAGTACTTGGCAATGTATCTTTTTTTTTTTAATTTTTTATTATTTGTTTATTTATGGCTGTGTTGGGTCTTCGTTTCTGTGCGAGGGTTTTCTCCAGTTGCGGCAAGCGGAGGCCACTCTTCATCGCGGTGCGCGGGCCTCTCTCTATCGCGGCCTCTCTTGTTGCGGAGCACAGGCTCCAGACGCGCAGGCTCAATAATTGTGGCTCATGGGCTTAGTTGCTCCGCGGCATGTGGGATCTTCCCAGACCAGGGCTCGAACCCGTGTCCCCTGCATTGTCAGGCAGATTCTCAACCACTGCGCCACCAGGGAAGCCTGACAATGTATCTTTTTAGGTGCTGAATAAATTTAAGTTTGTTATTAATGGCAGTAATAAAATCATTAGTAAAACTATTCCCCTTCTCCTTTCTTATTCCGAATGTAAAACACAGAAACAGAACATTAAAACCAGAATGGTGTGTCCTGATCCACTGAATTTTGATTATTTTAGAATTTACGTTTGTCAATATCACATTTCCAAAAACTGCATCAGTGATCTTGAGATCAAACTTAAATAACTGCCAGAAATGCATAATAACAAACAAAAATAGGCAAAGAATGTAACAAGATGAAACAATATAGATGACTGTATTATTGAATCAATCAACAATTTGTTATTGAATCACATATTGTTGAAGGAAAATGTGTCTGCCCAATGCATGATTTCTAAAAGTTAAAGGAAAATTTGTATGTCCTCCAAAAAATAAACAATTAAAAGAGTGACTTCTCTCAGGCATGTTAGTTTAAGAGAATATTGGACTGAGAGAATGATTTTCATGGTGGTAATGGTGAGACAACAGACTCCTGGAGGGGCATTATTCCATATCAGAATATCCTAAGGAGACATTTTCAATATAGGTACCTTTTATTTCATACTCCTTCATCTCCCTCATTTTATCTTCTGCCCCTCACACTTTAGAGACTATGATAGAAACAGCTACAAGTTCACTGCTATAGTACTCACTATGCCTAAGCACTGAGTCAGGCTCTTTCATATTATACAAATCAATGCCTATGCAGCTAACCCCTGCCCTAGGCAAAGACATTCCTATTATGTATAACACAGATTACCTCTTAGAAGCCATGGTCAAAGGCCAATCCTCTTTTTCGGTGAGGCCAAATTATTACAAACTGATCATCCTGATCAACCTTCATTTCTAATATTCTGATTGCTGGTCTCTCTGTATCGAAAGCTCTTCCCCTAGCTCTTCACATTGCTGTCTTATTCTTATCCTTCAGATTTTGGCTCAAGTCTCATGTCTGAGGAAAGCATTCTTTGACTACCATCATGTAAAGGAGATTCTCCCCACTCTACTTCATATTAGTTGCTTGCTATTGAATCATCAGTTTATTTCCTTCATACCAATTATCTATTGTCAGATTGTGACTTAAATGAAAGTACAAGAGCAGGAATTTGTCTTTTGTTTTCTATTAGACTCTTCTAATTAGAACAGTATTAGGGACCTATTAGCACTCAATACATTGTTAAAATGTATCTACATTTTATAATACAGTAGTAATAAGCAGAGGCTGAGTTTCTTGAGTTTGAATCTTAGCTTCAGTGCTTTCTAGCTATGTGGCCTACTTGAATTCTCTGTGCCTCAGCTTCTTCATCCATAGAATGGGACTAACAATGGTAACAATCTAACAGAGTAGTTGTAAGATTTAAGTGAATTAATTCATATACAGTATTTTGAAGAGCCCCTGGTACATAATTAGTATTCTAATGTATGAATAAAAGTAAAAGAAAAAAATGGTATTGGGAAAATTTTATATCCACGTACAAAAGAATAAAGTTAGACCCTTCTCTTATACCATACATAACAGTTAACCCAAAGTTAAAGTAAATACATAGATGTAAGATCCAAAACCATAAAACTCCTAGGAAAAAAATAGAAAATCTTCATTACATGGGACTTGGCAATGATTTCATGAACATGACACCAAAAGCACAGGCAACAAAAGTAAAAATAGACAAATGAGACTATATCAAACTTAAAAACTTTAGTGCATCAAAGGACATAATCAACAGAGCTAAAAGGCAATTTATGGAGTGGGAGAAAATATTTGCAAATCATTTATCTGATAAGGCATTAATATCCAGAATATATAGAAAACTCCTATAACTCAACAAACAAAAATTCAAATAACCTGATTAAAAAATGGACAAAGGACTTGAATAGACATTTCTCCAAAGATGATATTCAGATGTCCGTCAAGCATATGAAAACATGCTCAACATCACTAATCAAAGAACCGCCAGTCCAAACAACAATGAGGTACAACCTCACACTGATTAAGATGACTACTATTAAAAAAATAATGTGTTGGCAAAAATGTTGAGAAATTGGAAGGCTGTTCACTGTTTGTGGGATTGTAAAATGGTGCAATTGCTATGTGAAACAGGGTGGAGGTTTAAAAAAAATTAAAAATAGAACTACCATATGATCCATCAATCCTCTGAGTATGTATCCTTCTGGGTATATATCCAAAAGAACCGAAAGAAGATTCTTGAAGAGATGTTTGTACACAATGTTCATAGCAGCACTATTCACAATAGCCAAGAAATGGAAACAACCCAAATGTCCAACAGTGGATGAATGGATAAACAAAATGTGGTGTATACATACAATGGAATATTATTCATCATTAAAAGGGACGGAAATCCTGTCACATGCTACAACATGGATGAACCTTGAGGACATTTTGTTAAGTGAAATAAGCCAGTCGCAAAAAGAAAAACACTGCATGATTTCACTAATATGTGGTATCTAAAGTAATCAAATTCATAGAAACAGAAAGTAGAATGGTGGTTACCATGGTCTGGAAGGTTGAGGAAAGGGAAGCTATTGTTCAGTGGATATAGAGTTTTGGATTTACAAGATAAAAAAATTCTGGAGCTCTGTTTCATAGCATATTAAGTTATGTTAATTTGTTAACATAATGAAACATTAAATATATTTACTACTATTGAACTGTATACTTAAAATTATTAAGATGATAAATTTTATGTTATGTGGTTTTTTTATCACAATAAAAAAGGCAAAAATGTGCATAAAGAAAATTTTTAAATAATGATGAAAAGACCAACAAGTCTGTAGAAAAATGGGCTAAAGATATGAAAAGGAAGTTCACAAAAAAAGAAATACAAATGTCCTTTAATTCTCAATCTTACCAATAAAAGAAAAATATAAAATACAACTGTAATAATTTACCACTTCTTACCAATAAGTTTGTCAAAATCCCCTCCAAATTGACAGTATACAGTGTGGGCAGGACCATGTAAATACAAAACAGTCATTCTCATTCATTTCTGGTGGGCATGTAAAATGATAAAATCCTTTTTAGGGGAATTTGACAATATATAGTAAAATTATGTATTCTTTTGCTCCTTGACCCAACAATCTACTTCTAACAATACATTCTAAAGATTACAATACAATCTAAAGATTCAGTAAAGTAGATTTCCCTTTCTAGTGTGAGTGGGTATTATCCAATCTAAAAGGGCCTGAATAAAACAAAAGACAGGAAGGAGGAATTTGCCCCTTTTTTCTGTCTCACTTCTTGAGCTGAGATATTTCATCTCATCTCATCTTTTGCCCTCACACCTGGATTGATACCATCAGCTCCCCTGGTTCTCAGGCCTGTGGATTTGGACTGTATCACACCATCAGCTTTCCTGTACCTCCAACTTACAGACAGCAGATCATAGGACTTTTCAGGCTCCATAATTATGTGAACCAATTACTCATAATAAATCTCTCTAGATTGATAGATAGATGCTGTAGATAAAGATATAGAAATTCCCATTGGACTGATACAAGCAGTGAACAACTATAGTGCCCATTTGGGTTACCTTTAGCATCAGCAGTAAGGATAATAACTGCAATTAATTAAGGCACCTAAATAAAATTTAAATCCTTTCCTATAAAAAAAAAAGAAAAAGCAAGAAAATATCTCTTTATTCACCTTTGGAAGATTCAAAGGAATCAACTTATTATTTTGAAAATTAGTAAACAAAGGAAAAGGGTTTCTAAAATTTCTCTAATAAGATTAACATATAAAATTATAGAATTAAAAGGGAAATGATGAGTCACTTGATCTAATTTTAAATGTGCTTTCTAAATGTGTATCTCATAGGGATGTGATTAAACAATTTTTTTAAAGGGAGATACACCTGTAACCAGCATGGAATAGTGCCTAGTGCAACAAATATTAGCCCATCATTTTCTCCTTTTTTCTCAAATTATTGTTTTGCTATAAAATGCAATTTAGAAATTAAGATTAAATGTTATATAAGGGAAATATTCCTGAAGCAGTAGCCAAAGGCTATGTGTTCTGATTTTATTTTCATTCACTTGTGGGTTATATGACTTTGGACAAGTCAAGTCATCACTTTTCTGAGCTTAGATGATCCAGTGATAACAAAGATAATGATCTTTTCATTTGCCTCATAGTTTAGTTGTGAGAAATAATATGTTTGGGAAAACTCATTGTGAACTGTATAGATGGCTTTCAAATGACAGTCACTTTTTGCTTTTTAGCATTTATTAAAGTATTTACTTAGGCTGGTCATAATTCTTATTATACCTTGTCTTTGCAAGGGAATAACACCACAGAATGAGGCATTGAAAGCCCACCATAGGACACTAATCTGTACCTTTCAAGAAATAACTCATTAAAAAGTTATTATTGATCAATTAGGGTTGTGGAGTTCACCAAAAGAGGGAGAATCGTGATGAAACAATATGAACCGCGTACTTTAATTGACTTTATCATCATGGGATACTAAAATTTAAGTAGAATAGATGAGGGCTAATCTCCATTTATCTGTCCACTTGAGTAGAAAACAATATTTTACAGATTATTTTCTACCATTTATTTTCAACTGATTGTCTCCTCCCAATGTATCATTTGCAGGAGGTAAACAACTTATAAAATCAGATAAAAAGGGAAAGCTTATTAAATGCTATAAATGAGAACATTCATATGGAAATGTAAAAATTAATTGAATCCTGCTTGGCAATTGCAGTGCTAAAGTGAGCAAAAGCATTATGACCCATCTGTCATCACCCAAAATGACTAATACTGTGTTTCAGGTACTGTATATAAAGCAATTATCACGCAATTAGCTGTGTTCTCTCATTTAGTATGTACCCTCCTGTGTTAAAGCAACTTTATTCCTAACATTATTGTCAAAGATCCATTAGAGTTTCTGATTAAAATGTACCTCCAGGTTGAAACATAGTAGTTAAGCTTTCAGCTCAAGATAATTTTCTTTCTTTGATTCTTTTAAACCTCAGCAATACAAATTATGTGGCTTTAAAACTGTGTATACAAGTTCAAAAACCTTTCAGAAGTCATTAGTAAATTCCAAAATGAAAATAGCTTGTTTCTTAGCATAAAATTGGCAAACATACTGGACAATTTTGTACAGAGTCTTAACTCTTAGCACAGCAAGAGCAGGTTTTATCCTAACGCAAGGGGGGCACAAATCTTTAAAATCTTGAGTTTAAAGATAAATAAAAGTGTTAAGTTTCCTCTTTTCCTCTGAAATACCTTCTCTTTGCCTTTCTACCCAACAACACTGGCAAGCTTATCCCTGGCCTTGGATCAAAATACTTGGTATCAGACAGAGATGGATGATGCCAGAAAGCAAGTTTAAGGATAAAGAGCTTCTCAGCTTGTGCTGGGAGTCTTGGAGTGGGGTTGCATTGTGAGTAGAATCACCCCTTTTCTCTCTCATCTTTTGGATCCTCCCTCTTCTCAGGTCCTCAGGGTTTTGTTTTGTTTTTTTGTTTCTGTTTTGGGGGTTTTTTTTGATGAAGGGTTTGTGTGTGTGTGTGTGTGTGTGTTTAACTGCTTCCTCTAGAAGCAGGAAAAATAGCTTGTTATGTAAGACTCTTGTCATACCTGAAATTTTTTTGAAGATATAAAGATAGCCTCACCCAAACCAGTGCCCAACTAGTGGCATCATGCAAAAGGCAATTTGTTATTAAATTTTACCGATTTGAATCATAATATTAAGTAAGATTTAAAAGCATTATTTTAAATTTTAAGTAGAAAGTTTCTTACATTGTTTTTCCTCCAGTGATCCTCAGTTACTTGAATCAGAGATAAACTTATGTTTACAATGGTGATGATACCTTCTTCCAAATGTGTTCACTCAAATTTTTAACATTTTCAAAGTATCTACATCATGAAGAGCTTATAGGATCCCCAAATTTAAAGTTTGTAGGCTTTTTGGTTGGGCGATTCAGAGAAAAATATATAAGAAATATAGTTCTAGTGGCAGGTCTATATTTTAAAATATACTTTCTCTAGCTGTAAAAGATCTAAAATTTTAATTTGAAGTGAGCCACTACATTAGTAAAAATCCTAAAATTATATACATATATTTATATTAAAATGTTATTTTCAGTATGTTTCTAAATCGTTCTACGTGTCTTATAGCTTTTAATTTATACTGTCATTGTCATCAGTTTATAAGCTCAGTTCTAAATATTTTTTGAGGACTTTGTATATGTCAGATATTCTTCTGGAGATGTTATGATCAATAAGATAGGCGCTCACAGTCAAGTGGGGAGATCAAAGTTTAGTGTTCTTAAACATTTCTTTAAAAAGATAGAAATCAATACATCAAAATGTTAAGTGACCAAGATAACAAAATGAATCATGGTTGAAATTTAAAAATAAATCTTTATTCTTCATTTGAAAATTTTAAAAGAATATTTATGATTAGAAAAATTACAGGGCTTCCCTGGTAGCGCAGTGGTTAAGAATCCGCCTGCCAATGCAGGGGACACGGGTTCGAGCCCTGGTCTGGGAGGATCCCGCATGCCGCGGAGCAACTAAGCCTGCGTGCTGCAACTACTGAAGCCTGCACGCATAGAGCCTGTGCTCTGCAACAAGAGAAGCCACCGCAATGAGAAGCCCACGCACCACAACGAAGAGTAGCCCCCGCTCACCTCAATCAGAGAAAAGCCTGCATGCAGCAACGAAGACCAACACAGCCAAAAATAAATTAATTAATTAATTTAAATAAATTTATTAAAAAAATTTTTTTTTAATTACAAATAACTCAGGATGGCTCTAACCTCATCGCTTGCTTATGGAGTCATATCCAAAAACTCATTGCCATGACCAGTGTCAGGGAGATTTTCCCTGTTTTCTTCTAGGAGTTTTATGGTTTCACGTCTTACCATTTAAGTCTTTAATCCATTTTGAGTTTGTTTTTGTGAGTGTTGTTAGAGAGGAGGCCAGATTTATTCTTTGGCCTGTGAATATTGAATTTTCTCATTGCCACTTAATGAAGAGACTGTCCTTTCCCCATTATGTATTCTTGGTACCTGTGTCAAAGATTAATAAATCATATATGTGTGGGTTTATTTCTGGGCTCTGTATTCTGTTCTAGTGATCTATATGGTTGTTTCTATGCCAGTACCATACTGTTTAGATTACTATAGCTTTATAATATAGTTTAAAATCTAGACGTGTGATGCCTCCAACTTTGTTCTTCTTTGTCAAGATTCCTCTGACTATTCAGGATCTTTTGTGGTACCATACAAATTTTAGGATTGTTTTTTCTATTTCTGTGAAAAGTGCCATTGGAATTTTTGATAGGGAATTCTGTGAATCTGTAGATTTACTTGGGTAGTATGGACATTTTAATAATATCAATTTGTCTAATCCATGAACATGAATATCTTTCCATTTATTTGTCTTCAGTTTCTTTCATGTCTTATAGTGTAGAGATTTTTTTACCTCCTTGGTTGAATTTATTTCTACTTTTTTTTTTTATGCTATTGTAAGTGGAATTATTTTCTTAATTTCTTTTTTAGATATTTAACTGTTAGTGTATAGAAATGCAACTGATTTTTGTATGTTGACTTTGTATCCTGCAACTGTACTGAATTTGCTTATTAGTTCTAACAGTATTTTGATGGTGCTTTTAGGGTTTTCTGCAAATAAGTTGACATCATCGGCGAACAGAGACAATTTAACTTCTTTGTATAACTTTATTTCTTCATCTTCCTAATTGCTTTGGGTAGAATGTCCAGTACTGTGTTGAATCGGAGTGGTGAGAGTGGGCATCCTTGTCTTGTTGCTGATATTAGAGGAAGAGCTTTCAGCTTTTCACCATTGACTATGATGTTAGCTGTGGGCTTTTCATATGCCCTTTATTACGTGGTGGTACATTTCTTCAGTACTTAATTTGTTGGGAGTTCTTATCACAAAAGAATGTTGTATTTTGTCAAATGCTTTTTCTGCATCTACTGAGCTTACCATATGTTTTTTATTCTTTTTTTAATATGGTGTACCACTTTTATTGATTTGTGTAAATTGGTAAATCCCATTTGACCATGGTGTATGATACTTTCAGTGTGCTGTTGAATTGAATTTGCTAGTATTTTGATGAAAATTTTTGCATCTATAGTCATCAGAGATATTAGCTTGTAATTTTCTTTTCTTGTAGTGTCTTTATCTGGCTTCGTTAGAGGATAATGCTGATCTCATAAAATGAGTTTGGAAGTGTTTCCCTCTTTGATTTTTGGAAGAGTTTGAAAAGGATTGTCATTAATTCTTCTTTAAATGTTTGGTCACATTCACCTAGGAAGCCATCTGGTCCTGGGCTTTTCTTTTTTGAGAGATTTTGACTACTTCTTCAGTCTCCTTGTTTTTAGTCTGTTCAGATTGTCTATTCATGATTCGGTTTTGGTGGGTTGTAGGTTTCTAGGAATTTATCCATTTCTCAGTTATCAAGTTTGTTGTTATGTAATTGTTGATAGTAATCTCATGATTTTTTGTATTTCTGTATATCATTTGTAAGTTTCCTCTTTAATTCTAATTTTATTTATTTGAGTCTCCTCATATTTTCTCTAAGTTAGTCTAGCTAAAAGATTGTCTATTTTGTTTATCTTTTTAAAAAACCCCTTAGCTTTATTGATCTTTTCTAGTGTTTTTCTGGGCTCTATTTCATATATTTCTGCTCAATCTTCATTATTATATTTTTTCTGTTAACTTTGGGCTCAGTTTGTTCATTTTTTTCTAGTTTCTTGAGGTGTAAAACTAGGTTGTTTATTTGATATCTTTATTTTTTCTTAATTTAAGCATTTATCACCATAAACTTCTCTCTTAGAACTGCTTTAACTGCATCCTATAAGTTTTGGTATGTTGTGTTTCCATTTATGTTTGTCTTAAGATGCTTTTAAGTTTTCCTTTTGATTTCTTCTTTGACTCATCGGTTGTTCAGGAATGTCTTGTTTATTTTCCAAATATTTGTAAAGTTTCCACATTCCAATTTTTTAATTTTAGGGTTGGTTAATAGATCTCTGCTAGTTTCCTTTGGTGGTGTCACATTTGCTTGATTTTTCATGATACTTGTAGCCTTGTGTTGATGTGAGCACCTGAAGGAATAAACACCTCTTCCAGTGTTTACAGACTGGTTTTAGCAAGTAGATTTCTTCTGTCAAGTCCCACGATGATGGTACTGCTTCCAATCATGGTAGAGTTGGGTCGTAGCCAGTCATGTAACTGCTACTGGGTCTGTAGTAGGGTCTGCATTTGGCAGGCCTGTTACCAGAGGTTTGGGCTAGCATGGATTTTGTCTGGTCCTTGGGTAAATAGCACTCCCTCTAAAACCTTGGTCAGTAGTGCTGGCACTGGGACAATGGTATGCTTTAGGGTTCACAGATGGTGGGCTTATTACCAGGTACATGGATGTGTGCAGCTCTCTCTGGGTCCCTGGGAGTGCTCTTAATAGGTCACTGGGCAGGAGTGGCCCCAGACAGCAGCTGAGAAGGACTAGAAATAAGTCACAAGGCTGCTTCAGCATCCATTGCTGAGACCAAAGTCTGAAAGCCTGTCCCCCAGGATATGGATGGGTGTGCCTCCTGGCAGGTTCCTGGTTGGGCAGGACTAACCCCAGACCATGGCTGATCAGGATTGCTGTTGGGCCACAGGGCTACTTCAGGATCCACAATCAGACTAATGTCAGTGAAGCTGCCTCTGGAGGCACATTAGGACATGTCTCCCTCTGGGTCCTGGGACATCAGAACCACTCCTGGAGGAGTGTGGCTGAGAGGGGTTGGAGCTGGGTTGCAGGCTTCAAGGTCTGAGTCAGACTGAGATCTGTGGATTTGCTTCCAGCAGCATGTTGGGCTGGTTGGGCGTTTTTCACTTCAGGTCTCAAGGCCTCTGCCCCTTAGTTCTTAAACATTTTTCCAATCCTGGAGGATTTTGTCTGGTATTATCAGACACCTCTGGATCCTCAATATCCCTGGAAAAAATAATGTTATGATTCATTTTGTAAGCATATGGAGATCAATAGAGAGTACAGACTCAACTTCTGGTTCTATAATGTTATTTTGAAAAACTGGTTGAAGTCATGACATGGTGTTCAAAATGTCCAAGAATGTGTACTTTTACAGGAAGAGCCAATGCTAAGATGGAATCTGTTGGATAATATATGTCTGCGACTGTGTCTGATATAGATCCTTTCTTTCCAACGTCTGAAAATAAAAACAACTTTAAATGTCACATCCTTTTTTTAACCAATCTGAAGAAAATTTCAGAGAAGTATGGCTTATAGTGGTCTATAAAATCTTAGCAAGAACTGACAGCTATTTCAAAGTTTGTCACAGGTTTTTCTTTTTTGAGATTGGAATAGTAAATTCAGCATATTTCTTTGCTGAAAGCTTGCTGACAACAACCTGTGTGAATCTGGTCTAAGAGAAGATGTATACACACACCTTCCCCCAGTGAGGGTAGAGAGTGTCTTTTCTGGCCACTGTCAGTAAGGAAACAACTAACAAAAGATACAAAAGGATTGATGACATCAGGAAAGTTTGTGTCTAACCTACATATATATTTTGCTTCTGCCACCTATTTAACCAAAAATGGCACATTTTGAAAAATCAATATGCAATTATTAATATTAAAGGAAAACATATTGAGAATACTTGTTTGCGTTAAGAAAGATTTTCTACTTATTTTTTAAAAACTAAAATAGGTACTCTCCTTAGGGATTTAGGCATTTGTTTAGGACCACTGATTGGGTAACTGCATGTCACTGTTGTCTGGCATAGTGGTCCTGGCATAAATATTAATAATGCCACAATTTCAACAATAAATTATATGTTATCTTTGTCACTGTTACCCTTGACTCTCCTGATTAAGGAGAGTCACGAGGTAAAATTTTTAAATGCAAATACAGTGGGATACTAACAATAAAAATCCATCCTCAATGAGAAGAAAGGGATAGAGCATATTTGAAATGACATCATGAATCAACAGAAAAGTTTGATTAAATTGCAGTAAAATTAATTTATACCTTATTTTAAAATAATGCAACTATTACATTAAAAGCATACATAGAAAATAGAATATAATTTAAAGTTATATGCTTCCTTAGAGTTCATTTTTTCATCTTTTCATATTTTGCAATTAAATCAGTGAGATTAGATTCAGTATTTAATATTCAGACCTTGTGGGTATATCATACCAGGCTAATTCTAGGCAGATATTAAAAGTCAACCAACTGCACAAAAGTTTATCAAAATCAAATTCTCTTTTAGCATGGAATTTCATTCAGATACCTACCATCATATCAGGTACAAGAAAGTTTTATGTAGGAACTTCTGTGGGGGGTTCATGGGAAAATGTCATTTAATGAAAATGTACATTCTTTATCATAAGCTAGACCAGTTATCCTCATCCTGGCTGAATCATTTCCAGTGTTTTTTAAAAACTGAGCTGCTTGAGTCCAATTCTCAGATGACCTAATTCACTAGACCAAACTCAAGATTCTGGGTTTGTAAAAAAGGTTTATAGGCAATTCTGATAAATGGCTTTGTTTTTAGAACACTGCCCTATGGCTTTGGCTTTGACTCCCAAATTTCTGTGTGGTCTCTTGCTTTGGTGAGCCAGGCTGGACTTCTTTTACAGCTGTCACCTAAAGCTGGGGTTAGACTCAGGCTGAGTAGACTGATACTTTCTTGTCTAAATCCATGCTCTAGTCTTCACCTTCAGGACATTATGTAATACAATAACTATTGGTGAAGGATGATAATTAATAGTACAAAAAAGAAAGTCCTCTCTTTAATGTGAAAAAGAAGTTTCAATAACTTTCCTCTTTAATATTTTTTTTTCTTAAAACACTACTCTGGCCTGCCTTGTCTTCCTAGGATGGAGGCTGTCATCTTCATAACCTTCTAACAGTATATGAGAAAAGAGGAGGTCCAAGGGAACAGCCCTCAAAAAAGAATAGTCCACACAATGGATACATAGTCTGATACAAGAGAACACCAAGGGCTTCCCTGGTGGCGCAGTGGTTGAGAGTCTGCCTGCCAGTGCAGGGGACGCGGGTTCGAGCCCTGGTCTGGGAGGATCCCACGTGCCGCGGAGCAGCTGGGCCCGTGGGCCATAATTGCTGAGCCTGCGTGTCTGGAGCCTGTGCTCTGCAACAAGAGAGGCCGCTATGGTGAGAGGCCCGCGCACCGCGATGAAGAGTGGCCCCCACTTGCCGCAACTGGAGGAAGCCCTCGCACAGAGGCGAAGACCCAACACAGCCAAAAGTAAATAAATAAATTAATTAAAAAAAAAAAAAAAAAGTGGCTGCTTCCATGGGGTAGGGGACCCAGTGTCCCTCCACCTGATAAAAAAAAAAAAAGAACACCAAGAGAAGATCCTCTTTTCTTCAGTATAGTTCTCTTTATAGCATCTGTTAATTTTCTAGCTTCTCATATTTTAGTGTTCTTTTATTAGAAATTATGTAGAAAATATTGTTACTAATAAAATCTTTCTGAATTTAGAGTGGCATTGTATTGGTCCCATTTTTGAGAAAGGTATCAAACTAAATACTCAGCAGGTATTATGATTCAGATGAAGAAAAAAGGTGAAAAAGTATAGATAATCTGCTGCAGCTACAAAATAGTTCACCCAAATTTTAGTGAAACTTTATAGTCCATGACTTTAAAAATTTACTAATATAGAAGAGTATTTTCTGTTCTCCCAGAACAGTTAGTCTAGTGGCTCTTTTTTTTTTTTTTTTTAAACAGTTAGATTTATTCTGTTGCTTTACATTATGATCAATCTAAGTAGAAAATTTTCAAAGTAGATGACCATTGAAGCGGAAATACAATGTAAAACCTTTGTTTACTCTGTGATACTTTTGAATGTCAAAGAGTAATTCTGACACCTGGGTTTAAAGAACATTGTAAAGTTCAGAAAGAATAGTTTTCTATTCATAAATGTACAGGCAAATTTAGTTCGAAGAAACAGTAGGCGTATTGAATTCTGCCAGATAGTGGAAGCATTTGTAATAGTAAGTAAGTCTGTTGTTGGTGCATTGTCAATATAAATTGACTGGGCAAAAGCAAAAATATTCAATGATATGAAAAATCCAGGAAACTGGCAAAGAACCTTCAAGAACAGAGAGTTAGGAATGTTTGTTTTGTATTCTATTGAAAAGGAAATCGATAGTAATTTTGACACTATTCAGAAATGTGTGTTTTCACCAAATGTAAAATGTATTGTCATAGATTTAAAATACTTTGCATGAAATTATTCTGAGATTATAGATTATCTATAAAAAATATGGCAAGATGCCTCAAAGCAGGATAACACATTAATAGACTGACTCTTGGACTTAAGAGTCTTTAAAATTTTTGTGTAAATATACATACATACGCATTATGTATATATATATATGAACGTAAGGACTTTAGACTCTATTTTCTTCTACACCGATATAAGCCAAATATAGTTCCTTAAAGTGCTGTAGTCAACGTGTGGGTGGAAAGTTGGTTAACAGAGTGTACTGTTTTAGCTTTACCTTTGTTTTCAATGGATTTAACGTCACACATTTCAATTAGGCTTATAAAAACTAAACATATTATTCAAAGACATCTTTACATCTTTGCATCTTTACAACTTAGACATGCAAAGGAAGATGGCAGAGCACTCTCAGAAGTCAGCAACTATGAGGAGAAAATGGAGGTATTGTGAAGAGAAATAAAAGGGTGTGTTG
Source organism: Balaenoptera ricei (assembly GCF_028023285.1). NCBI lineage: Eukaryota > Metazoa > Chordata > Mammalia > Artiodactyla > Balaenopteridae > Balaenoptera > Balaenoptera ricei. The sequence goes on from NC_082648.1 coordinate 76,762,667, forward strand.
AATTCCATGACTGGGGAAACTGAGGCATGATTTGGTATACATGTTCAAGCTTTATACACAGGTTAGATGAATGCATTTTGAATCTGATGATCACTCGGTGGTTCTCCGTAAGAAATCTACACATTTAAAATTGAAAATAAGTATTTAAAAGTATTCTCTTTTAACTATATGGAATGTAATCTGTTTTGTACTTTAAATATTTCCAGTAATAGTTGAAATCAGAAACTGTGCCCACCAATAATAATCCAGAATGCTTTTTTACATGGATTTAGGTGCAAAATATTTAATCAGCAAGAAAGTATTGAATATCTATGCCAACTGTATTGTAGGCTCAGTTAACAACCTCTGTTAACAGAGTAACAGGTGTGTAAAGTGGTTGTCAACCAAACAAAAACAGCAACAATTTAAAATGTCTAGAGAAAGAGCTGTGGAAGGCCAGATGACAGAATAACTGAGACTTTAATGAAAAATTTAGGAAGTGGAGAAATTTGTCCTTGGTTTTGAAAGCTACATAGATGTTTCCTATGAAACTAGAAAACAATGGTAGAAATTAGTATTTAGTACATGATAAACAATGACAATCCAGGAAGAATATTTAATTTGGAAAATATTCAGCATTGTAATATTATTTTTCTCTTTTCTTCATTTAAGTTTATAAATGAAGTTTTTAGTTTTTCTTTATCTAGGTCCCCTGAAAATTATATTAAATTTATTCTTAGGTCATTCATATTTTGGGCCTTTAATTTTTTTGATATGTAATAGTTGGCACAAAGGATAACTCATTTAAATATATATATATTTATTATATACAGACATTTGTAACAAAGTACTCAGTATTTTGGGTATTTTTCAAGTGATTATCTTAGGTTTCCTAGTCATAAAATTATATCATTGAAAGTAGTGGTTATAAAGTAATCTTTAACTTCTAATTTACTAAAAGATTTTAAAAATCAAAATGGATGTTGAATTTTATGATTTGCTGTTCTGGAATCCTTAGAGATGATCATAAGTTTTTTCCCTTCTTTAAATTTTTAATGTCAAGAAAAGCATTAATGGATTTCCTAATGTTGAACTGTCCCTCTATTCCTGGAATAAACTCTCCCTCAAGCTCTATTATTTTACCGTACTATTGGGATTGATTTACTAATAATTTGTTTACAGTAAATACATCTATATTTATAGGTCAATGTATACTATAGTTTACTGTTTTGTAAGCTTTCTTAATCAGGTTTTAGTATAAGAGTCACACCAGCTTAGTAAATTGAATTAGGAAATTTCTACTATTTTATACTCTCTATTAATTTATATATCATGATAGTAATCTGTTCTTTGGAAGTTTTAAAGACTATGCCCATCTATTGGGGCCGGTGTTTCTTGTCGCATATTTTATACCATTATTTTTACACTGTTCTATCATTTTAAAATAAAATTTTATTATTCCTTTTGCCATATGGACTTTATTTTGTTTGCTTTTATTTTTCTAGTAACTTTTCAAACTATAATTTACTGAGCCTGTGTTATTTTCTAGGACTATTAGTTTGTATACTTCACCTACTTTTATCCTTAGAGCATCACGTGGAATAAGTATTAATATCCCTAGTTTGCATTTGTGGAAACTGCACCTTAGTAAGTTTCAATTACTGGCTGAATATCCTAATGTCCTAGTTCTTCGTTAGACTCTGTGCTTCTGAGGACACTGTGTCCTATGCATTATTATGTCTTGGATTTCTTGAATGATTCCAGGCAGATTGCAGACACCCAGTAATTACTTGTAGGATTGAACAGAGCTATTTCTGCCTGACCCAAAGATCTTTCCATGAGCCACTAGGTAATGAAGTATGGTTGCTTGTGTTTCTTACAATAATCGTGTCAAGGTAAAATAAACCAAGTTATTATGTCTGAGTTCAGAAAATTGCAAAAGCACAAGTTTTATATTTATTTTTGCTAGTTAACTTTGTATAATTTACTTACAACGTAAGGCATACATTTTTAGTATAGAGCTGGATTAGTTGTGACAAATGTATGACTTCATGTAATCACTACCTGAGTAAAGATATACAACATTTCCATCACTCAGGAAAATCCCCTCTGGACGCTTTGCAACCAGCTTCCCCCTCATCCTTGTCACTAGGCAACCATAGAACTACTTTCTGTCACTATGGGTTAGCTTTAACTATTTCAGAATGTCATCTAAAGGAAATCATACAAAAATATGCTTTTCTTATATCTGCCTTCTTTCACGTAGCATAATGTTTTTTGAGATTCATCCATGTTGTTATCAGAGTTAATTGCTCTTTATTGATGGGTATTATGCCACCTTATGAGTATACCATAATTTCTTTATCCATTTCCCTATTGTTGGGCATTTGGGTTGTTTCCAGAGTTTGGCTAATATAGATAAAATGTCATAAACATTAATGCTCATGGGATTTCGTGGGCCTTTTTATTTTTCTTTAGTAAATACTGAGGAGTAAGGTTGCCTTGTTTCCTATCTTAGAGGGAGAGCATTCAATAGTTTGCCATTAAGCATAAAGTTAGCTGTAGGTTCTTATTACATGCCTGTTATCAGTTTGCAGAGGTTCCCTTTCATTTCTAGTTTCCCATAAGTTTTTTCTTTTCTGCATCTCCTAAGATGACAAAATGAGTTTATCTTTTATTCTGTTAATATAATAATTTTTAACATTATAATGTTAAACCAACCTTGCTTTCCTGGGTAAACTCCACTTTATCTTGATGTATTACCCTACTTATATATTGTTCCCTTTTCCTCTGGTGCCCTTTCCCAAAGATTCCAGCTGCTTCAGCAGTACCAAATTCTAAAGTATGACTCCTCAGCTCAGCAGCTCATTGTCCTTTGTTTGGTCTCTGACTTCTTGTGCAATCATTAGGAAATTGTCCCTATGTAAAGGTCCAGGGTGTTTACCAAGCTAATCATCTTGAGTTTCCTTTCTCTCAGGAATTTAGTCTTTTGCTGCCCATTGTTCAATGGCTGCTAACAGTTACCTCGTACCCATGCAGGTTTATAGTTATGTATGAAAGGAAGGCTAATTGTCCGTAAGTAGTTACCTTGTCATGGCCAGTAATGGAGCCAGAGGCACATATAAATTTAATTTATTCAGCTTAGAGGGAGAGGATCAACAGAATAAAATGCTTCATCAACTATAGAAATTACATTGGGTTATATGTGGCTAGGGAACAAATACCCAGGGGAAGTCAGAAAGAAGGAAAAAGCTATAATTTTCCATACATTTATTATAAATTAAAAGAATACACAGAGTAATTTATGAGCTTTTATTTTATCTTCCATTAGCTGCATTTTATGACTTCATGTATTATCAAAAACATATTTCACGACACTTGACATGCATATAAAGCCTATCCATATTTTATTTCAAAATGATAAGGACAAGATTTTTAATAAATATGAGAAAGATCTTATTTTTCTGCATCCTGTGTTTCAGGAAACAGAGAAAAGATATAATCCATGAAGAAAAAAAAAGAGCATGACAAAATGTATTCTGAATTGATCCCCTAATGTCCACCTTAATCTTCTGGGAGATGAGGCCCTGTAATTATATTTCATCTGAAACAAATGAAGGTCCATAGATTACTATAATTTCTCTTTAATCACAAGCTTTCTTCTTAAAGAGAAAATTTTCTCATGTTTTTGTTTTCATGTTTTTTATTCTTTGAGGGGAAAATTTTACTTTTCTGAACACACTTATTGAATTTTCACATCCAAGTATATTAGGTTACTCCTGTTTGAGTTGATAAAGTTGATGTTCCTTAATTTTCTCACTTCTTGAAGTACAACTTTCTCTTTCCCTCTACCTGTAACACACACACACGAACACGCAATGTAAGTGTACACACACCTGTACAAATACTCCGTTTTTATTTTATTGTAGTATTTAAAAGTTAAATATTCATTTTTAAATTATGACTTTACCCTAAAGCTCTTGTGGTTATAGATTATTTTGGATAGTCTTTGACTTTGTAACAATGTTTATACACATTTTGTTAGACTTAACTCTCTATTTACCTGGTTTATTAATTGCTACACCACCAATCCTTCTTAATAAAACCTTCCTCTTCTTGAATTCCTAATGTGACACATCTATTAATTTGTTGGTGTGTCTCACACAGCAGTTTTTTCAAGATGAATTTGTAAATCTCACAATTTATGAAAGTTATGTATTTTAGATACTTATTTGGATATTTATTTAGATTTGTATTGCCATTTCATATAAACTCCAATTTGGCCAGGATTAAGATATATGTTATAGAATTTTCACTTCTAAAACTTCTATTAATGGTGGAAAAACTCTGATACCAATGAGTAAATTGTTTCTTTACAAGTATCCACTATTCTAGTTAGCAATATCCTTGGATTTTTCAACCAGAGGGATAGCTGTTAGGTAAGAAAGTAGGAAGTTTAGGGGCAGTTATGACTACACTATTTCAGGGTAGTGTAGTGAAGCTTTAATAAACCACAGATTGATTTTATCTATCCAGTATCACTGGCTTAGAGCTGATGAAAATTTTCTTCAGCTCTTGTAAGTCATTGTATTATAATCTTAACTGTTGGCATTGCAAGTTGTCCTCATTTTTCTGTGTATTCTTATATCTTTAAAAGAGTACCATAAAGAGTTTTAGGCTTTTAGTCATATGACATTTAGATTGGAACCATGATAGCTGTTATAAAAATCTTTCCATGACCTGAGAAAGTTTCTTTGTGATCCATTCCTTTTCAATAGTCAGCTATGAAGGTTACATTTTTATTTCTATAACTTCAGTGAGTTTTCCTGATATTTGAACTCCACATAAATAGAATCCTTAATCATTTATTCTTTTATGTGCTTTTTTGCACTTATGTATTTGTGAGATTCATCCGTCATTGCATATAGCAGTAGCTTATTTATGTATTTATTTTGATTCATAGAACTCCACTGGATAAAGGTTTCATCATTTGTTAATGCATTCTCGTGTTGGTAGATATTTGAAATTTCTTCTAGTTTAGGAGAAATTATGAATGAAGATTCTATTAAAATTATTGAAGAAGTCCTTTCCAAAACATATACAACCATTTTTTTCCCGTTATTCCACCTAGGAGTTAAGTTGCTGTTATCATGGGGTAGGCATATGTTTACCTATGTTAAAAACTATTTAACAGTTTGGCAAGTTGGAGATATTATTGTACACTTCCACCAGCAATAAATGAAGATTCTAATCATTCCATATCCTCATCATCAATCAATGGTTAGTCTTTTTAAATTTTATACATTATAGCTGGTGCCTTGTGGTATCTAATCATGGTTTAAAATTTCATTTTCCTTATGGTTAATGACATTGAACATCTTTTCATATGCTTGGTTGTCATCCATATATCTTCTTTTGAGGAAGAATATTTTGTTTATTAAAATTTTTTATTATTGTGTTTTTAGTTTTCTTTATATATCGTGGATATAATTCTTTTATCAGTTATGTGATCTCTAAATATTTTTTCCCTGTCTGTATCTTTCAAAGAACAGAAGGTCTTAATTTGATGAAATCCAGTTCATCAAGTTTTTCTTTTATAGATCATGCTTTTAATGTTATATCCTATGTTTTCTCCTATTGTTATATAATTTTAGATTCCACATTTAGGTCAATTATCCATTTTAAGTTAATTCTCGTATAACATGCAAGGTATGGATCAAAGTTAAATTCTTTTTCATATTGATATCCAATTTGTTGAAAAGACAATTCTTCAATAAATTTCATTTACACCCTTTAAAAAATAAAGTGGCTGTCTATGTGTAAGTATATTTCTATATTCTGTCTAGAAACAATCTTTCTATCTTTATGTGGCTATGGCATTTTTTAACTACTGTAGCTTTATAGTAAGTCTTGAAGTCAAGTCATATTAGTTCTCCATTTTATTCTTCTTTTACAAAGTTATTTGGCTATTCTAGTTTCTCTGCTTTTCCCCATGAATTTTAAAATAAACTTGCCAATATTTACCAAAACAAACAACTTCCTCAGGTTTTACTTGGGATTTCTTTGAATCTATAGCTCAATTAGCAGAGAACATCTAACATCTTAACAATATTCAATCTTCCAATCCACGAATACGTGTATTGCTCCATTTGTTTAGAACCTCTTTTATTCTTTCAGTAATGTTTTATATTATTTACTATTCAGGTCTTCCGCATTTTTTCTAAATTGATCTATATTTTATATTTTTAACAGCTTCATTAGGATATAATGTATATAACATACAGTTCAGCCACTTAAAGTGTAAAATTCTGTGGGTTGACTTTCACTGTCTTGATGGTGTTCTTTGAAGCGTGAAAGTTTTTGCTATTGCTAAAGTTAAATTTGTCTTTTTTTTCTTTATTTGCTTATGCTCTTTGTGTCGTATCGAAAAAAACCATTGCCTAATTCAAGATCATGAAGATGTATACTTATGTTTTCTTCTAGAGGTCTTAACAGTTTTAGCTCTTACTTTTAGGTCTTTGAATACATTTTAAGTTGATTTGTGTACTTGTCGTGAGGTCAGGGTCTAACTCATTCTTTTGTGTATAGATATCCAGTTGTCCCAGCACCATTTGTTGAAAACAATATGAGTATTAAGGATAAATGCTATATTGCTACAGATAAAAATAACCCATGGTTTTACAATAGTGAGAAAAATCAGTGAATTTCTACAAGGGTCAAGCACTGTACTAAGCCCTGGAATGGATTGATGAATAAGACAGACATGTCACTTTGGGGCTTATGGTGTAGTTCTAAAAAAGGGTGCTAGATGTCATTCCTGAACATTTTAAAAATATATACTAAAAGTTACAAATCAAATATGTTAGAAATATTGCACATGCATTCTTAGTATTCATTTCAGAATCCTTTCATCAGTTTTTGAGATGGTGTAAATTTTGCATAAATGTAGTCTCATAAAATTCATGCAATTGGACACAAAATTTAATACTTATTTTTGTGATTCTGATTCCCTTAACTCACCAAAATGTTTCATAGGAGCCAAAAAAAAAAAAGTTCCCCAAGCCTTACGAGATTATTTTAGGTCTGTGCAAAGCTTGTTTTTCCCCCTGGAGAAATAGGAAGTCATGTCTGCCCAAGAGTAAACAAATTCTGCGAGGCAGTTTAAATTTGGTCTGAAACTGAGAATCCAAAAGATTTGGTTTGGTTCTAAACATGGAGAAGCATTATTGCTTCTTTCCTCATTACCATCCTGACTAGCCCCCTACCGTTGCATGATTACTAACCACGATCAAATGCTTTGTTCAACCTAATTTTAAAGTATTCAACTTCTAAAGGATTGTTATTCATTAACAAAGATTAAATTGTATTATTTCCTAGTCTGTATCAATCAAATTATATTAACTCAGTCACAATTCTCTATATGAAGACTAGATGGTATATGGAAGGAAAAGAATTTTTTTAACTTAATTGATACTTCAAGTTAAAAAAAAATTAAAAAAACAAAACCCTCTCCAACTCAAAAGCAATATAAGGCTAAGTGAACATGGAAAACTTGGAGAAGACTCAGAGGCCAGACGTTAGAAAAGCGTCTCTGGAATGGCTTAGCTATCCACATGCCGACACAGCAAGTCTGGGCCAAAGTGTTTCACGAGGTCTTTTGCAGCTCAGATAGGCAATGATTCTCTAAATCCATGTCGGAACATGTGATTGAGTGAAACTGCAAAAACCAGAATCTCATTATAATTCGATTTGAGATTGGCACTTGTCCCCACAGCAGGCCAACCCCATATTTTACCCATTTGATCTTTTGCTCTCCACTAAAAAATGATGGAAGGATATTTATTGTGCAGTAATATAAATACGCTTTGAAACTAGTGCTTGTGCATGAACCTCCCAGAAACTGAGGTTATTCTTGCTCAAAAACATGAAAATGAAACACGGCTCAGTAAAAATACTGGATAATCACACGCACACTGAGACCCAGAAGTCAGGGCTACCTAACACTCTTCTCCAGACACTCTCTATCTTGGTTAGTGGAACTATCAACTTGAGATCCGGAGCTGGAAACCTCTTCTTTGTTTCCCAGGTTAATGACCAAGTTGTGAAAATTTGATCTCCAAAGTATTTCTTACAGAGGAGTTCTCTCTTTGTCACTCCTAGGTCTATATCACAGTTCCAGCCCTTGGCATCTTTTACCTGTCCTAGTGCAATAGATTCTTACAGAAATTATAAAACCTTAAATACATAGCAGAGAATATAAGGAATAGTATAAAATGCATGTGATAAGTAGTACCTAGCTTAAGAAATAAAACAATATCCATACAGCTGAAGTAGCCTGTGTAGTACTATTCCCTGACCACCTGCCCCTGCTGCCCCAAGTTCTGCAGAGGTAGCTTCTATCTTGAACTGGAAGTCTCTCATTTCCATGCATGCTTTTGTACTCTTTGTGTGTGTGTGTGTGTGTGTGTGTGTGTGTGTGTGTGTGTGTGTGTGTGCTCATATATATACCACACACACTTATACTTGCTATTTTATTTTCTGTTTCTTTCTGTAACTTATGTTTACCACTTAACACTTTTTGAAAGCTATCTTCGATGATTTGCAAAGCTTTGATTTGCTTATTTTCATAGTTGTTTGCATTAAATTGTGTGACTATATCACAGTTTATCCATTCTCTTGTTGATGGACAATTAGGCTGTTTCTAGTTTTTCATATTATAAATAAGGCTGCTATGAACATTCTTTTACCTGCCTTTTTGGGTAATATGCCTGCGTTCTTTAGATTATGTAGCTGGGAGTGGTGCATAAAGGGGTATCACATCTTTAGCCAGTATTCTCTCTCAAGGGGCAATAACATTTTTCACCTCTGCTGGCAGTTTATGCATGCCTTCTGCTCTATGTCCTCTGTAATACATTTGACCCTTGAACAACATGGGTTTGAACTGTGGGGGTCCATTTATGAGGGTTTTTTCCAATAAATACATACTTCAGTACTGCACAGTCCTCTGCTGGTTGAATCCCTGGATGTGGAACCATGGATATGGAGGGTCAATTGTAAAGTTATATGTGGATTTTTGACTGCATAGGAATTAGTGCATTGTTCAAGGGTCTACTGTATTAGGTATTGCTGATTGTTGGAGGATCTAATCTAGAGGACTTGATCTCTAGTTGACTCAAGAGCTGGATCCAGGCAACTGGAGGCTCCTCACCCCTCTTCTATCCTTGGAATGTACATTTTGCCCACCATTCCCATGATGAGAGTTGTTTTCAAGGACTCAGCCTTGGGAAAACAAGGTGTTATTTAGACATATTCTGGACTGAATATGTGACTGAACCATGTTAAGGTCTCTATATAAACTTTTAAGATTCTGGTGGGTGGGTGTGGAGATCTACTTCTCTTGTGGTTGCCCAAGACAAGTGTAGTATGTACGGCCCCTTGTTTATTAAATCTGCTACTTACTAATCAGCGTGATCTGCCTCCTTCTTCAGTCTCTCCTTGCCCTTTGTGCACAAGGGCCAGTTTCATATTATACCCAGGAAACTCTCAAGTTTGCAAACCAACTTATTCACCACCTTGGTTTTGATTTGTTTTCTCTTGAATTCAAGTGAGATACAGTATCTCTAAAGGTTTTTTGACTGCCTTGATTTCTTCTATGAATTGCCTCTTTATAGTATTTGCTGTTTTCTATCGGGTCATTTTTGTTTTTCTTATTGATTTGTAGGTATTACTTATCTATTCTAATACCAATTCTTTATCTCCTTTGCCTTGTGGCTTGGCTTTTCTCACTTTTTAAATGGGGTCTTGTGATAACAATAGTATTTTATTTTAGTGTAATGGAATTAACATCTTCCTTTATAAATTATGTGTTTGTCTAAAAATGTTTTATCCTAATCTGAGGGAAACATTATCTTCTTACATTTTAAAATGTTGATTTTCATATGTGGGACAGTAATTCACCAGAATTGATTTTTATGTAGGTCATGAAGTAGAGAACTGATTTTTATTATTATTATTACATAGAAGGCTATAATTGAAGGGTTTATCCTTTTCCACTGATCTATAGAGACCATTTTAAGTCAAGTTTTCATGATACATGGGACTGTCTGTTTTGTTCCATTAATCTGTTTTTCTATTTCTGTGAAATAACACATTGCCTTTATCAATTCAGCATTATAATCATTTTGATATCCAGTTCCGTAAATATCTCTCCTCATTCTCTTTTTCCTCTTCCTCTTCAGAAATGTCTTTAATCTCTTGGAAATTTTTATTTCCTTAAAACTTTTTAAGTCCCTCTTTTAAGTTCGATGAAAAAAACCTTTGGATTTTGTTCAGCATTTCAGGAATTTGTATATGAAATGAGGAGAGAATTGTCATATGTATGATTTTAATCATCTTATCCACTGACCTGCTTTTTTGCTCTCTTTATTTTGTTGCTATCAGGAAGATTATATTTTTAAAGTTACACATTAGTGTTCCCAGTTGCTAAGATATAAAAATATGATTTTAAGAATAATTTATTTTATGTTTATTGATTTCTCTGCACTGTCATTAAATTTAATACTTTGGATTTAGATTCATTTGAGTTTTCTGAATAGACGACATTTTTTCTGAAAACAATTGTAATTTTATTGCTATCTTTGAATTTCTTATTTTTCTATTTATTTTTCCTTATCTTATTTTGATTGGATCTCCAGTACATTGTTTAATATAAGGGCTGATAGTGAGTATGCTTGCTGATTTTATGGGGAATACTAAATTTTAGCACTAAGTATGGAAGTTTGCCATATGTTTGTTCTTGTTGTTGTGGTTTTCTTTAAAGATATAAAGGAAGAAGTCAGATGGCAAACGTGAGACAGTTGCCACATTAAGGGCTGTACTGGCGATTGGGTAATTGAGCCTTTGAACCACTTACTCCCACACCAGTGGCAGATGTCTGCTTCTTGCTCAGCCAAACCATTTTTCTGGCAGAGAAGACTGGACAATGGTGTGAGTTCCTTCAGTAGCAAATGTCCTGTCATGTTAATTCACTGCTGTTTTTGGAAAACTTTAAGTTTACTTTCATATCAGCTTATTTACTTATGGACTTCTGTATATAAATATTATGAGTAAATAATTACATAACAATGGGGAACTAGAAATTCCATGCACGTCTTCTACAATTCTTAACAGTTTTCTTCTACCCAGTAAAAATTATTAAATTATATCAAAAGAAAAAATAGAACAAAGTCCTGATTTGAGGTTAGTAAGCTATTCATTATCCTCAGTCTCACTTTCAAAGACTCTTTATTTCTATAACTAAGCAGATATCTGGCTTTTTCCCTAAGGGTTCCTTTCCCCTGCAGCCCAATCAAACAGTGGCTTCCAATCTATTACTCCCTCTTGCATGTTTGTACCCTTTGTTTATTTTTGATTCACCCTCTTCACCAGCCTTTCCTCCTTTCTTCCTTCTTGTCATAATAATCTCCTGAACTCCTAAGTATTCTCTATTTAGCAAAGACATTAATATCTGTCCCGCAGCATCCCTCTTCACCTCAACTTTGCCCTTTCCATTCAACCCTCTACTGTCATCATGGCTGATTTCAACCTAACTAGCCACTCAATGCTCTGCTCCCTTAGTTCCTTAGTGGTTCGAGTACCTCTGTTTCAGGGTTCCTTATAATCAGTAGACCTTCAGTCCAGCACATTCTCTCTGTGTCAGCCTCCTCTTATCTCCACTGTGTGCATATGTGTACATGTGTGTGTGTCCACTTAGAGTTATCATCAATATGATAAATACTCTATTGCAAATATCGCTTTTCTTCCTTGATACGCTTTCATTCTGAAACACTGATCTGGAAAATGTCCAACCCTAGATGAACCCAAACACCTGAATTTTCTGTGCTGTTTCTGATTTCCTAAGCATCACCAAAAAAAAAAAAGTCTATTTGAATTTAAGTTGTTTTTCAATAAATATTTGAGAATACGTGAGAGCACTCAGTATATATTTGAGCAGCTAATTTCTACCAGGCATGGATACAGGTATTGGGGTACACATGGTAAATAAGAAAATAAAGTCTGTATATAAGTATAAATACCCTGAATTTTATAGCCTATACGTGTGTGTGTACATATATATACACATATGTGTGTGTGTGTGTGTATATATATATATACGTGTATATATATATATATATATATATATATATGAATATGAGAGAGAGAGAGAAACCAGCAACAAGAGAGTGGGGGCGGACTTCCCTGGTGGTGCAGTGGTTAAGAATCTGCCTGACAATGCAGGGGACACAGGTTCCATCCCTGGTCCGGGAAGATCCCGCATGCCGCGGAGCAACTAATCCCATGTGCCACAACTACTGAGCCTGTGCACCTAGAACCCGAGCTCCACAACAAGAGAAGCCACCGCAATGAGAAGTCCACATACCAAAATGAAGAGTAGCCCCCGCTCGCCGCAACTAGAGAGAGCCCGCACACAGCAACAAAGACCCAACGCAGCCAAAAAAAAAAAAAAAGAGAGTGGGGGCACTGGCGCTACCAGATATTAGAATATCATATAAAGCCAAGTTTATCTCATTTATACCAACCCATCTCCTAGAGCCTCTAATTTCCTAAACATCTTGACATTGTATGAGCCCTTCCTTCCCAACATAATATACAATGAATTTGTGCACATGCATCCTTTATTCTATTTGTATGTGTATGTTTGTGTGTGTGTATAAGGATAAAAGAAGTACAAAATAACATTAATCGTATTTTTCATAAATTTTGAAATTGTAAATTATTTTATTCTTTACATTCTTCTACAATTTTCTGTGTTTTCTAAATTTTCTGTAGCAATTAAGTACTACTCTTCTTATTAAAAATAAATAGCTTTCAAGTGTGTGAAACTAACAGCTATAAGAAATAAAAAGTGTTTTGGTAATTTTAGACATAAGCATAATATAATTATGTGAGCCTTTGTCATTCCCTTGATGAAGATAACCAAAAAAATCAACAACAAAAAAACCCAAACAAATTAGGCAGGGAATTTGTAGTGATACAAACTCTTCAATATGCAAACTGAAGAATAGACCAATTCAAGATCGACCTAGTTCAATAATCATTATCTATGAGTAGTTAACCATCCTATGGTCATAGAGATTGAAAACTTAAGTATGTATGTATTTAAAAAATAGTAACTCTATAGTTCACATAATTAGAGAGCCTATACCCAAATAATATTGAACACTAGATAACACTATTAACATTTTTGTAAGCTATCTGCTTATTGACATAGGATTATCATTCTTTGTGCCCCATCTTAATTTGCTAATTTGCTAAAAATTTACCTCTATTTCATATACAGTTGAAATACCTTAATGTTGGCTTTATGAAACTAAATTAAAAAATTGTTGGGCTTCCCTGGTGGCGCAGTGGTTGAGAATCTGCCTACTAATGCAGGGGACACGGGTTCGAGCCCTGGTCTGGGAAGATCCCACATGCCGCGGAGCGACTACGCCCGTGAGCCACAACTACTGAGCCTGCGCGTCTGGAGCCTGTGCTCCGCAACAGGAGAGGCCGTGATAGTGAGAGACCCGCGCACCGCGATGAAGGATGGCCCCCGCTCACCGCAGCTAGAGAAAGCCCTCGCACAGAAACGAAGACCCAACACAGCCAAAAATAAATAAATAAATTTATTTTAAAAAAAAATGGTAATCTACTTAGAAATCCTTAAAAAAGAGTGTATATATATATATATATATATATATACACACACACACACAAATATATACATACACTCAATGCAAACTAGCCAGTACTTCTTTTTGATACCCAATAGGCCCCTAAGAATTATTTTTCAAATGAACAACACTATTTTGTCCTGCTTAGAGAAATCTATCATTATTTCTATTCTGTTGTAGGCTAAAATAATCAAGCATATTATACAACAAAATCATAACAACATAATTTGAACCACTGAGACATTAAACATGATTTTACAAACATAACTTTGACAGTTGAAGATGCAGAGTTATGGAAGTTTTCCTGCAATTCTGTGGGCTATGTTTTGAAGTTTATCATTGTTTGACATCAGTTTTACCTTCTGTAGTTGCATCTTCAAATATATCATGCTGTCTTGTAGCAAAGTGGATAATTTTGAACTCATGTTTATAGATAGATACCATGTCCATTATTTAGAGAGGTAAAGTGAATTCTCTTGTATAATGTATTGTTCAAGCATTATCAGTTACTAACATCCAGCTCTTTGCTACATCTACTTAAAAGAAATATACAGTACTTGCTGGCATTAGCAGTAAATGCATTGGAATTCCTGATTTCAGTTATGGATTATCTTTATCTTAAGAAAATAGGTGATTAGGCCAGAAAACAGTTTCTTGTGTGATGGATTGGATTGTGATATTACTAAATGCAGTTTGACAAAGAGAGCATTAGAAACGCATAAAATGTCATTACAGGAGACTTGGCTGATACTGTCAGAACAGAGCTACGCTGAAGTGTCAGTAACTTTAGTGTTTAAGTTCGGTACAGGCAAGCACCTGGCAGAAAGAAAAGACAGCAAGTAAAAAGGAAAGAAAAACTAAAAAGGAGAGGAAAAGAAGTCACATAACATAATGCTTATTATCCTCTGAGGAGGTTATTATACTTCCAAAAAACATGTTGCTGCTGTTTACATTGAGACTAGTATATATCCATCACAGGCTATGTAGCTACCACAGCTAACAGTATCATTAATAACTTCTTTTTTACAGATTTGTTGAGGAATAAATGACAACTAAAATTTTGTATATTTAAAGTGTATGGGATGATTTGATATACATGTACATTGTGAAATGATTACCACAATCAAGTTAATTATCACATCCATCACCTCATATAGTTCACACTCTCCCTGTCTCTGTCTCTGTCTCTTTTTCATTTTCTAGTAGTGAGAATGCGTAAAGTCTCCTCTCAACAAATTTCAAGTATATAATACCGAATTAATAACTATAGGCACCATGCTGTACATTAGATCCTCAGACCTTATTCATCTTATAACTGAAAGTTTATATTCTTTGACTTGTATCTACCCATTTTCCCCATCTCCCAGCTCCTGGCAACCATCATTCTACTCTGTTTCTATAAAATTGGCACTTTTTTTTTTATTCCACATATAAATGATACTATACAGTATTTGTCTTTATCTGGCTTATTTCACTTAACATAATCTTCTCCAGGTTCATCCATATTATAGCAAATGGCAGGATATCCTTCCTTTTTATATCTGAATAATCTTTCTATCTATCTATCTATACACACACCATATTTTCCTTATCCATTCATCTGTCAGTGGGAACTCTTAAGTTGATTGTGACCCATAGAACATAACAGAGAGCAGAGAAATAAACCCACGTTTACATGGTGAACTAAACTTTGACAAGGGCACTAAGAACATACCATGGGAAAAGGACAGTTGCTTCAATAAATGGTGTTGGAAAAAAATGGACATCCACAGGACGAAGAATTAAACTGGACCCCCATCTTACATCACTAACAAAAATTAACTTGAAATGGATTAAAGACTTAAATGTAAGACCTGCAACCCTAAAACACCCTGAGGAAAACATAGGGAAAAAGCTCCTTGACACTGGTTTTGTCAGTGAGTTTTTGGATACAACAACAAAAGCACAGGTATCAAAAGCTAAAATAAACAAGTTGGACTACATCAAACTAAAAAGCTTCTTTACAGCAAAGGAAATCATCAACAAATTAGAAAGACAACTTACAGAATGAAAGAAAATATTTGCAAATCACATATTTGATAAGGGGTTAATATCCAAAATGTATAAGGAATTCATACAACTCAGTAGCAAAAAATCCCCAAATCATCCAATTAAAAAGTGGACAAAGGCTCCAAATAGAAATTTTTGCAAAGAAGACATACCGATGGCCTACAGGAACATGAAAATATGCTCAACATCACTGATCATGAGGGAAATGCACATCAAAACCACAGGGAGGTATCATCTCACACCTGTTAGAGTAACTACTATGAAGACAAGATATAACAAGTCTAGACGAGGGTGTGAAGAAAAGGGAATTCTTTCTCACTATAGGTGGGAATGTAAATTTGTACAGTTATTATGGAAAACAGTATGGAGTTTTCTCAAAATATCAAAAATCAAATTATCATGAATAGCATCTATTTCAAGAAATCCAGTCTTTTCAATACTTTCTTGCAAATTTACCTAGTAATGCAAAGTTTAAAGTTCCTTAGGATGGGTCCTGGGTATAATTTAGTTTAGGGCTATTTTAGCTGCACTGCTAAGGCTGTTCTGAGGACTCTATCTGAGACGTTTGAGACATATCCACTCTGCCTGTTGGGAATACAAACTCTTCCGAGCCCTCTGTGAGCCCTGGAAATATTTCAACTGCTTCTGTCAGGTGATTCTTTTTCTGCCCTTAGATATTTTCTTCTCAAACGTATACAGATGAGTACTCTGCCAATGACTTGTTAGGATTCCTCTGCCTATTTCTGTAAGTCTCTCTCTGAAGCCCCCTCCTTTTAGACACATTGGCCCCTCTGAATTGTAATTGCTCTCTCATTAGCAAGAATGCCTGGCTGTTTGTCCTCCTCCTCCCTGTGTTACATTCTGAAAATGTCATGCAAACAATAAGCTGGTGCAATCATTTGGATCACCTTATTTGTTTCTGTTTTCTCAGGAATCACAGGCCTGAGCTGCCTGTTGTCAAATGTATGAAAACTAGTGTTTTATAGATCTAGCCCTTTTTTCAAATTAATTTTTTTCAAATTTTTCAAATTGTTAAATGGGGGAGTGTTTCTCCACCTTGGCTGGAAACAAACATTTTTTATTTGGGGTATTTTACAATTTTGATTTTCAATTGAAGAATTATTTTTTTCTGAAGCTCATATACTCTATTAATGCAGTTCCATATGATTTTTAATCTGAAACCTATGTGTTTGATTAAAGAGAAAATATCTGAGGAGTAGAATTTGGAAGAATACAATTTTAATATTTTTTTTCAAATTTGCATACTTTTTGGTCTTTTGTGTGCTTCTAACACCAGTAAGAATAAACTATTTTTATGAACTGAATGTTTTTGTCCCTTCAAAATTCATATGTTGAAGCACTAACCCCAAGTGTGATGGTATTTGGAGATGTGACCTTTGGAGGGTAATTCGAGTCAGATGAGGTCATGAGAGTGGTGTTCTCATGATGAGATAAGCATCCTTGTAAGAAGAGACACCAGAGAGCTTGCTCACTCTCTCTCCCCGTGTGCACAGAAAGAAGAGTTCATAGGAACACACAGTGATATGGTGGCTACCTTATAAGCCAAGAGAAGAGGTCTCAGAATGAAATCTACCCTGCCCACACCTTGATCTTGGACTTCCTAGCCTCTACAACTGTGAAACATACTTTTTTTGTTTGTTTGTTGTGTTTTATTTTTTCTATTTAAGCTACCCAGTCTATGGTATTTTGTTAAGGCAGCCCAAGCTAACTAAGACAACTATTAATACCAAAATTTATATAAAGAAGATTGAATTTTTTTCTATCATGAGCATATTAGAATGAGATTAACAGATTTAAAGAACAGAAATTATTCCCACTGAATGTGTATTTAGATGAGGTGTGTGTGTGTGTGCGTGTGTGCGTGTGTGTGTGTTTGTGTGTATTCAGATGGGAATTAATCCTTCCCTGGGTGAGGAGAAGTTGAAATCTGGATCTGTCATTTTTTAGCAAAAAATGTCAATCAAATGAGTAAGCTTTAGAATTTGGCTCTCTCAATTTAATCCTGACACTAGCACACATCAGTTGCAAGATCATGTACAAGTTAAAGTCTCTCATCTGTTAAAATGGAAAAATAATAATAGTTTTTATCATGTAAGTTTTTTTTGAGTATTTAAATTGAAGAAAATAATCTAAAACACTTACTATAGACATGTTAATTTATCAGTAATTTTAGTGATTATTTTTATCACTACTAACTATGCTACTTTGGACAAGTAAGTTACATAACCTCTCTAAATTTGTTTTCTTATCTCTAAAATTGATAAGGATTCTTATCTTTAAGAACTCAAAGAAAAAATAATGTAGAACTACTGAACACAATTTGATTCAGAGTATATGTTAATAAGTAGTATTTTAATTTTTAAAAATACTTATAGTTAGTTCTATTTTTGATATTTTAGAATTAATTTATTGTTCCAAAAGTGTTCTCATTGAAAGTTCTTTAGTGTGTGTGTGTGTGTGTGTGTTTCTCGTTTTCTTAGAGATGCAATAGAAAAATGAACTGTATTTCAATACATTAATTTTTCATCCTGGTGAGAAAACTGGCAATAAATAGCAATCTTATTTAAAGATCACAGGAGTAGGCCATTTGGAGTTTTTGTGTAGTGTCAATGCATCAGAAATCTTTGTTGAACCACTACATGAGTCCACACTAGACCAAAAAGCATAAAGATCACATCGAAGTTGTATTCCTTCTAGCAGCAGAATCATTGGGATAGAATGTTAAAAAAAAGAAAAGAAAAGACTATTTCAAATAGCACTGATCCTTGTTTAAATTAAAGTAAGTGGGAATTTCCCCAGTATCAATCTTAGTTAACAGAAGACCTTTCTCCAAAAATGGTGAACTACCATTATTTCTAATGACAGAAATAATCAAAATTTCAGGTTCAACAAATAGGACAGAATAAAAGCCATATATTGGTTTTCTACATTTTAACAGTCTATTAAATTTGTAGTTTGAAGCTGTTTAGAATAGCTCTCTTAAACTAATGTACTGCTAAGCCAGGACATGTGTCGGATATGGCAATTCTAGAAGCATCATTTATAGTATATTAAACTTTATTTTGAGATAATTGTAGTGCAGTGGAAAGGAATAATACAGAAAAATCCCATGTGCTCTTTACCCAGGTTCCCCCAATGATATCTTGCAAAACAATTGTGCAGTATTAGAACCAGTATATTGACAGTAATGTAGTCATGATTCAGAATATTTTCATTAGCATGAGGATCCTTCACATTGCTTTTGTAGAGCCTCATTTCTCTCCCACCTCCACCCTTCCTTCATCCCTAGCAACCAGTAATATGTTCTCTATTTCTATAATTTTGTCTTTTCAAGAGTTTTATATAAATGGCCTATATAGTATGTAACATACGGAAATTAACTCAGCATAGTTCTATGGAGATTTGTCCAGGTTCATTCCTTTTTTTTTTTTTTAATTTTTTAATTTAATTTTATTTATTTTTTTATACAGCAGGTTCTTATTAGTCATCAGTTTTATAAACATCAGTGTATACATGTCAATCCCAATCTCCCAATTCATCACACCACCACCCCCACACCCCCGCGGTTTTCCCCCCTTGGTGTCCATACGTTTGTTCTCTACATCTGTGTCTCAACTTCTGCCCTGCAACCGGTTCATCTGTACCATGTTTCTAGGTTCCACATATATGCGTTAATATATGATATTTGTTTCGCTATTTCTGACTTACTTCACTCTGTATGACAGTCTCTAGATCTAGCCATGTCTCAACAACTGACCCAATTTCGTTCCTTTTTATGGCTGAGTAATATTCCATTGTATATATGTCCAACATCTTCTTTATCCATTTGTCTGTCGATGGGCATTTAGGTCGCTTCCATGACCTGGCTATTGTAAATAGTGCTGCAATGAAAATTGGGGTGCATGTGTCTTTTTGAATTATGGTTATCTCTGGATATATGCCCAGTAGTGGGAATGCTGGATCATATGATAATTCTATTTTTAGCTTTTTAAGAAACCTCCATACTGTTCTCCACAGTGGCTGTATCAATTTACATTCCCACCAACAGTGCAAGAGGGTTCCCTTTCTCCACACCCTCTCCAGCATTTGTTGTTTGTAGATTTTCTGATGATGCCCATTCTAACTGGAGTGAGGTGATACCTCATTGTAGTTTTGTTTTGCATTTCTCTAATAGTTAGTGATGTTGAGCAGCTTTTCATGGGCTTCTTGGAGAAATGTGTCTTCTTGGAGAATATGTCTTCTTTGGAGAAATGTCTATTTAGGTCTTCTGTCCATTTTTGGATTGGGTTATTTGTTTTTTTAATATTGAGCTGCATGAGCTGTTTATATATTTTGGAGATTAATCCTTTGTCTGTTGATTCATTTGCAAATACTTTCTCCCATTCTGAGGGTTGTCTTTGCGTCTTGTTTATGGTTTCCTTTGCTGTGCAAAAGCTTTTAAGTTTCATTAGGTCCCATTTGTTTATTTTTGTTTTTATTTCCATTACTCTAGGAGGCATATCAAAAAAGATCTTGCTGTGATTTATGTCAAAGAGTGTTCTTCCTATGTTTTCCTCTAAGAGATTTATAGTGTCCGGTCTTATATTTAGGTCTCTAATCCATTTTGAGTTTATTTTTGTGTATGGTGTTAGGGAGTGCTCTAATTTCATTCTTTTACATGTAGCTGTCCAGTTTTCCCAGCACGACTTATTGAAAAGACTGTCTTTTCTCCATTCTATGTATTTGCCTCCTTTGTCATAGATTAGTTGACCATAGGTGTGTGGGTTTACCTCTGGGCTTTCTATCTTGTTCCATTGATCTATGTTTTTGTTTTTGTGCCAGTACCATGTTGTCTTGATTACTGTAGCTTTGTAGTATAGTCTGAAGTCAGGGAGTCTGATTCCTCCAGCTCCGTTTTTTCCCCTCAAGACTGCTTTGGCTATTTGGGGTCTTTTGTGTCTCCATACAAATTTTAAGATTTTATGTTCTACTTCCATAAAAAATGCCATTGGTAATTTGATAGGAATTGCATTGAATCTGTACATTGCTTTGGGTAGTATAGTCATTTTCACAATGTTGATTCTTCCAATCCAAGAACATGGTATACCTCTCCATCTGTTGGTATCATCTTTAATTTCTTTCATCAGTGTCTTATAGTTTTCTGCATACAGGTCTTTTGTCTCCCTAGGTAGGTTTATTCCTAGGTATTTTATTCTTTTTGTTGCAATGGTTAATGGGAGTGTTCCCTTAATTTCTCTTTCAGATTTTTCATCATTAGTGTATAGGAATGCAAGAGATTTCTGTGCATTAATTTTGTATCCTGCAACTTTACCAAATTCATTGATTAGCTCTAGTAGTTTTCTGATGGCATCTTTAGGATTCTCTATGTACAGTGTTATGTCACCTGCAAACAGTGGCAGTTTTACTTCTTCTTTTCCAATTTGTATTCCTTTTATTTCTTTTTCTTCTCTGATTGCCGTGACTCGGACTTCCAAAACTATGTTGAATAATAGTGGTGACAGTTGACATCCTTGTCTTGTTCCTGATCTTAGAGGAAATGTTTTCAGTTTTTCACCACTGAGAATGATGTCTGTTGTGGGTTTCTCATATATGGCCTTTATGATGTTGAGGTAGGTTCCCTCTATGCCCACTTTCTGGAGAGTTTTTATCATAAATGGGTGTTGAACTTTGTCAAAAGCTTTTTCTGCATCTATTGAGATGATCGTGTGCTTTTTCTTCTTCAATTTGTTAATATGGTGTATCACATTGATTGATTTGCGTATATTGAAGAATCCTTGCATCCCTGGGATAAATCCCACTTAATCATGGTGTATGATCCTTTTAATGTGTTGTTGGATTCTGTTTGCTAGTATTTTGTTGAAGATTTTTGCATCTATATTCATCAGTGATACTGGTCTGTAATTCTCTTTTTTTGTAGTATCTTTGTCTGGTTTTGTTATCAGGGTGATGGTGGTCTCATAGAATGAATTTGGTAGTGTTCCTTCCTCTGCAGTTTTTTGGAAGAGTTTGAGAAGGATGGGTGTTAGCTCTTCGCTAAATGTTTGATAGAATTCACCTGTGAAGCCATCTGGTCCTGGAGTTTTGTTTGTTGTAAGATTTTTAATCACAGTTTCAATTTCATTACTTGTCATTGGTCTGTTCATATTTTCTATTTCTTCCTGGTTCAGTCTTGGAGGGTTATACCTTTCTAAGAATTTGTCCATTTCTTCCAGGTTGTCCATTTTATTGGCATAGAGTTGCTTGTAGTAGTCTCTTATGATGCTTTGTATTTCTGCAGTGTCCGTTGTAACTTCTCCTTTTTCATTTCTAATTTTATTGATTTGAGTCCCTTCCCTCTTTTTCTTGATGAGTCTGGCTAATGGTTTATCTATTTTGTTTATCTTCTCAAAGAACCAGCTTTTAGTTTCATTGATCTTTGCTATTGTTTTCTTTGTTTCTATTTCACTTATTTCTGCTCTGATCTTTATGACTTCTTTCCTTCTGCTAACTTTGGGTTTTGATTGTTCTTCTTTCTCTAGTTCCTTTAGGTGTAAGGTTAGATTGTTTATTTGAGATTTTTCTTGTTTCTTGAGGTAGGCTTGTATAGCTATAAGCTTCCCTCTTAGAACTGCTTTTGCTGCATCCCATAGGTTTTGGATTGTTGTGTTTTCATTGTCATTTGTCTCTAGGTATTTTTTGATTTCCTCTTTGATTTCTTCAGCGATCTCTTGGTTATTTAGTAACGTATTGTTTAGCCTCCATGTGTTTGTGTTTTTTACGGTTTTTTCCCTGTAATTCATTTCTAATCTCATAGTGTTGTGGTCAGAAAAGATGCTTGATACGATTTCAATTTTCTTAAATTTACTGAGGCTTGATTTGTGACCCAAGATTAATCTATCCTGAAGAATGTTCCATGTGCACTTGAGAAGAAAGTGTAATCTGCTGTTTTTGCATGCAATGTCCTATAAATATTAATTAAATCTATCTAGTCTATTGTGTCATTTAAAGCTTCTGTTTCCTTATTTATTTTCATGTTGGATGATCTGTCCATTGGTGTAAATGAGGTGTTAAAGTCCCCCACTATTATTGTGTTTCTGTCAATTTCCTCTTTTATAGCTGTTAGCAGTTGCCGTATGTATTGAGGTGCTCCTATGTTGGGTGCATATATATTTATAATTGTTATATCTTCTTCTTGGATTGATCCCTTGATCATTATATAGTGTCCTTCCTTGTCTCTTGTAACATTCTTTATTTTAAAGTCTATTTTATCTGATATGAGTATTGCTATACCAGCTTTCTTTTGATTTCCATTTGCATGGAATATCTTTTTCCATCCCCTCACTTTCAGTCTGTATGTGTCCCTAGGTCTGAAGTGAGTCTCTTTTAGACAGCATATATACACATCTTGTTTTTGTATTCATTCAGCAAGCCTGTGTCTTATGGTTGGAGCATTTAATCCGTTCACGTTTAAGGTAATTATCGATAGGTATGTTCCTATGACCATTTTCTTAATTGTTTTGGGTTTATTTTGTAGATCCTTTTCTTCTCTTGTGTTTCCCAATTAGAGAAGTTCCTTTAGCATTTGTTGTAGAGCTGGTTTGGTGGTGCTGAATTCTCTTAGCTTTTGCTTGTCTGTAAAGCTTTTGATTTCTCCATCTAATCTGAATGAGATCCTTGCTGGGTAGAGTAATCTTGGTTGTAGGTTCTTCCCTTTCATCACTTTAAGTATATCATGCCACTCCCTTCTGGCTTGTAGAGTTTCTGCTGAGAAATCAGCTGTTAACCTTATGGGAGTTCCCTTGTATGTTATTTGTCGTTTTTCCCTTGCTGCTTTCAATAATTTTTCTTTGTCTTTAATTTTTGTCAATTTGATTAATATGTGTCTTGGCATGTTTCTCCTTGGGTTTATCCTGTATGGGACTCTCTGTGCTTCCTGGACTTGGGTGGCTATTTCCTTTCCCATGTTAGGGAAGTTTTCAACTATAATCTCTTGAGATATTTTTTCTGGTCTTTCTCTCTCTCTTCTCCTTCTGGGACCCCTATAATGCGAATGTTGTTGCGTTTAATGTTGTCCCAGAGGTCTCTTAGGCTGTCTTCATTTCTTTTCATTCTTTTTTCTTTATTCTGTTCCGCAGCAGTGAATTCCACCATCTGTCTTCCAAGTCACTTATCCGTTCTTCTGCCTCATTATTCTGCTATTGATTCCTTCTAGTGTAGTTTTCATTTCAGTTATTGTATTGTTCATCTCTGTTTGTTTGTTCTTTAATTCTTCTAGGTCTTTGTTAAACATTTCTTACAGCTTCTCGATCTTTGACTCCATTCTTTTTCCGCGGTCCTGGATCATCTTCACTACCATTATTCTGAATTCTTTTTCTGGAAGGTTGCCTATCTCTACTTCATTTAGTTGTTTTTCTAGGGTTTTATCTTGTTCCTTCATCTGGTACATAGCCCTCTGCCTTTTCATCTTGTCTATCCTTCTGTGAATGTCTCCTTCCTTTTTATTGTTGAGTGGTACTCCATGGCATTGAGGTCCCACAGTTCATTTAATCATCCCCTCACTGAAGGACATCTGGACTGTTGTTAGCTTTGGGCTATTATGAATAAAGCTGCTATAAACATTTGTGTTAGGTTTTTGTGTGAACAGAGGTGTTTATTTCTCTGGGATAGGTGTGCATGTTTCAAGGTCATATGACAGTTGCACGTTTTGTTTTTATAAAAATTAAGAGTTTTCTACAGTGGATTTATACTCCCGCCAGCAGTGAATAAATGATCTAGTTTCTCTGCATTCTGACCATCATTAGGTATTTTCATTATTTTTTGTTTTAGTCATTGTGATACATGAGTAGTGATTACTCATTGCCTTTTTAATTTGCATTTCCCTATTGACTAAGATGTGGAACACCTTTTCAAGCACTTCTTTACCATCTGAATATTTCTTTTGGCAAAATATCTCTTTATGTCTTTGCCTTTTTCCAGTTGGATTGTTTGTTTTTATTGCTCAAGCTTTAGAGTTGTTATGTATTCTAGATACTATTCTTTTGTGAGATATGTGTTTTGCAAATACTTTTTCCTCTTCTATATCTTTTCATTTCTGTAACAGGACCTTTTGTCCATCAAAAGTTTTTAATTTTGATGATGTTCAATTTACAAAATTTTAATTTTATATACTATTATGCTTTGATGTCAAGTCTAAGAATTATTTCCCTAGACCTTGATTCCAAAGATTTTCTCTTACTCTTTTTTCTACGTTTTATAGTTTTACATTTTCCAGTTAAGTCTGTCATCCATTTTTAATTTATTGATAATAAAGTATGAAACTTTTTATTCCCTGTGGATGTCTATTTATTCTACCACCATTTGTTTTTTAATTTTTTAATTTTTTTTTCTCATTAGTTATCTATTTTATACATATTAGTGTATATATGTCAATCCCAATCTCCCAATTCATCCCACCACCCTTTCCCCCCCTTGGTGTCCATACCTCTGTTCTCTACATCTGTGTCTTTATTTCTGCCTTGCAAACTGGTTCATCTGTACCATTTTTCTAGATTCCACATATATGCATTAATATATGATATATATATATATATGATATTTGTTTTTCTCTTTCTGACTTAACTCTCTATGACAGTCTCTAGGTCCAATTTAGTCTCTTTAGGACCCAGTTTTCTTCCTTTTTATGGCTGAGTAATATTCCATTGTATATATGTACCACACCTTCTTTATCCATTCATCTGTTGATAGATATTCAGTTGAAAAGGCTATTCCTTAGTTTAATTTACCTTTTGTCTTTGTCATAAATTAGTTGGGTATGTTTGTGTGGATCAATTCTGTTCTCTTGATCTATGTATCTATCTCTTCACCAAAGCTAAACAGTTCTGATTATTGAAGGTATATAATCAGTCTTTAAACCAGGTTGGATAATTCTACCTACTTCATTCATCTTCATCAAAATGATTTTACTTCTTTTAGTTTCCTTGCCTTTCCATATAAATTTTAAGATAATCCTGTATATCACTTTGGGGTAGAACTGATATCTTTACTATGTTGAATCTTTCAATCCTTGAACATGATATGACTCTTCATTTATTTAGATTTTTTGGATTCCTTTCATCAGTATTGTGTAGTTTTTCAACATGCAAGTACTGTACATGTTTTATTAGATTTACATGTAACTACTGTGTGTGAGAGAAAATATTTGTGTTTGCAATTTTAATTTCATTACCCAATATTTATTTCTAGTAACAAAAATACAATTGATTTTCTATGTTTACCTTATATCCTGTGACCTTGTTGAGCTCACTTATTAGTTTTAGGAGTAGTTTCTAGATTCCCTGATTTCCTATGTAGAAAATCATGCCATCTTCAAATAGAGATAATTCTACCTTTTCCTTTCTGTATGCTTTTATTTCCTTTTTTTGCCTTATTACACTGACTAGAACTTCCAGGACTATGGAATAAAAGTAGTAGGAACCTTGTTCTTGATTTTAGGGAGAAAGCATTCAGTTTTTCACTATTAAGTATGAAGTTAGCTGTTAGGCTTTTTGTAGATGCTTTTCATCAAATTGAGATATGTTTTCTTCTATCCCTCTTTTCTGCCAGTTCTTATGTTAAATGGGTATTGAATTTTTTCAAATTCTTTTTATTCATTAATTTATATGATCTTGTAATATTTCTCTTTCTGCTTATTAATATAGTGGATTACACTAATTGATATTTTAAGTTTTGAACAAGATTTGGATCTTTAAAGAAACTCCCATAGGTCATGACATGTATTCTTTATATATATGACTGAATTCTGTTTGCTAATATTTTCGTAAATATTTTGCATATATATTCATAGGGGATATTGGTCTGTAGTTTTCTTTCATTGTACTATCCTTATCTGCTTTTGGTATGAGGATAATCTTAGCCTTATGAATGAATTGAGAGGTGTTCTCTTCTATTTTCTGGAAGAGATTGAGTAAAATTAGTGTTAATTTTTCTCTAAGGGTTTGGTAGAGTTCTTCAGTGAAACCCTCTGGAACTGGAAGTTCTCTTTCTTGGGAGTTTTTAAAATTATAGATTCAACTTTTTTTATAGTTACATGCCACTTAAAAAGTATTTCATATGGAATGAGTTGTGATAGTTTGTGTTTTTTGAGGAATTGGTCCATTTTGTCTAAATTGTCAAATTTTTGTGTATAGAGTTGTTTATAATAGCCTCTTTTTATTTCTTTTTAAATTTTATTTATTTATTTATTTATTTTTGGCTGTGTTGGGTCTTCGTTTCTGCGCGAGGGCTTTCTCTAGTTGTGGCAAGCGGGGGCCACTCTTCATTCGTGGTGCGTGGGCCTCTCACTATCGCGGCCTCTCTTGTTGCAGAGCACAGGCTCCAGACGTGCAAGCTCAGTAGTTGTGGCTCACGGGCCCAGTTGCTCCGCGGCATGTGGGATCTTCCCAGACCAGGGCTCGAACCCGTGTCTCCTGCATTGGCAGGCAGATTCTCAACCATTGCGCCACCAGGGAAGCCCTCTTTTTATTTCTTATACAATTTTTAAAGGTTATAATAGCCTCGTTTTATCCCTTTGATGTCTGCAGGGTCTGTGTGATATCCCTTGTTTCATTCCTGATGTTGGTAATCTGTGTCTTCCCTTTTGTTCTTGTCAGTCTAGCCATAGATGTTTATTTTCATTCATCTTTTCAAAGAACCAGTGTTATTGTTTCATTGTTTTTTTCTCTATTTTTTCTGTTTTAAATTTTATTGATTACTGCTCTTGTATTTATCATTTCCTCCTTCTGATTCTTTTGTTTATTTTGTTCTTTAAAAAAAAATAAACAACAGAAATTTATTTCTCACAGTTCTGGAGGCTGAGAAGTACAAGATCAAGGCACTGGCAAATTTGGTGTCTCCTGAGAGCCTGTTTACTGATTCATATTGTATTTTTACATAGTGGAAGGGCTATTTTGTACTTATTTTTGTGGTTTTTTGAGGTGGGAGCTTAAATGACTGATTTGAGACTTTCTTTTCTAATGTATAAATTTAGTGCCATAAATTTCCTGCTCAGCACTGCCTTAGCTGTGATTCACACTTTTTGATGTATTTTCATTTAACTAAATGTAATTTTGATTTTATAGGTTATTTATAAAGATGTTGTTTAGTTTCTAGGTGTTCAGAGATTTCTTATTATCTGTCTGTTATTAATTTCTAGTTATATTTCATTATGGTTAAAGAATACACACTATGTGCCTTTAATTATTTTAAATTTATTAAGGTTTGTTTATGGCCCATGATACAGTCTATTTTGGTGTATTTTCGATGGGCACTTGAAAATAATGTATATTACTGTGTTGTTATGTGGAGTGTTCCTATAAGCATCATTTAAATCCTTTTGGTTGATGGTATTGTTAGATTCTTCTTTATCCTTGCTAATTTTCTCTCTGGGTGTTCTGTCTGTTGAGAGAGTGGTGAAGTCTCTAAATATAATTTTGGATTTTAGAAACATGATTTTTAATCTTTATAGAAAATCTACAGGTATAATATGTAAGAGAATGAAACGTTTGGTTTTAATATGGTTTTCCTTATATACACATAAATAGTGACCAGCTTACTTTAACTTGCTTCATAGATGACAAAGAATTAGGTAAAATAGTCAGTCACTGGTTGAGTATAAATGTTGGTTCATACTATAACCATGTAGACATTTGTGGAGTACATGAAATAAAATTCCATCCTTTCCAAATAACTCACTCTTTTGGCTTGACTTAAGTGAAAACATTTGTGCCCTCTCTGTCTACTGCCCCAGCTCAGTCCACTTCTTCTACATAGTAAGGGAGGTATGTACCATTTCAATATAGAAAGCAATGAGAAATGTAATAATTAGGTCCAAAAATGCTTCTCAAGAGAGAACTTGAGATGGTATACATAAGTTTTTGAATACAAATTTGATATTGAATAAATATGCACTTTGGAAAACAATTACTAAGCCTGTATGAGATCTTTTATAGCTATTGACAAGAACATCAATACAGGATTGTAAAAGAGAATTTGGTAGTCAAACATGTTTATATTCTCATCAGTTCACTTTCTATTATGAATGCTGAATCCAAAACTGATAAATAGGGAATAGAAAAAAAGGGACGTAAACTAATGATAATTGAAGAATTATTTTAGGATAGTGACAAATAAGACAGGAAGTATATTTTAAAAAGGAAAATATGAAAGTACTGAAGTTGTAAGATAGTTTTAATGTTTATATATTTTTTACAAATTGCATAGCATTTTCTAATTTTAAAAACACTTTCAAAATTATCTCTCAGTCATGCTCATTAGTGTTAGGTATTCCTTTCAAGTTCATTTTAATATTATTAAAGAAGAAACTGAGGCTCAGAGATAGTAGATGAATTGTCCTAACTTTTCAACCAGTAGGGAAATGGACTTTTGATTCTAGGTCTAGAACTCATTCCATTGGGTCACAACTGCCTCTGTAATAAAGAAGACTTCTGGAACTCTACAGAAACTTACCAAAATTAACAAGTGATAATGTAGCTTCTTGTCTTTATGCCATCCAAATTTTCACATTCTGCCTATGCTCCATTCTCTGTATATATTTTACTTATTTGTTTGTTTTTGATTCCTCAGTTATTCTAATTTTAAAATAAGAATAATAGTAATAAAACATACACTATGACTATGGATCATTAAATATATAATTGAAAAGCCTTATGTATATATAATTGCTTTTCAGGGAAATTTTTAATATTTGGAATCATCCGCTTTCATAAAGGGACCATATAATTTTTGTAATATAGCTGGTCCTCTGTGGTTTAAATGTACATTTGAATAACAAAGCTTCTATAGTTAAAAGGTTTTGAAGCAGGATGAATATAATTTTTTTCTAAAGAAACATTGTTGTCCATTTTGCTACAGTCAATTAAATTTTTTTTTAACATCTTCATTGGAATATAATTGCTTTACAATGGTGTGTTAGTTTCTGCTTTATAACAAAGTAAATCAACTATACATATACATATATCACCATATCTCCTCCCTCATGCGTTTCCCTCCCACCCTCCCTATCCCACCACTCTAGATGCTCACAAAGCACCGAGATGATCTCCCTGTGCTATTCGGCTGCTTCCCACTAGCTATCTATTTTACATTTGGTAGTATATATATGTCCATGCCAATCTCTCACTTCGTACCAGCATACCCTTCCCACTCCCAGTGTCCTCAAGTCCATCTCTACGTCTGTGGCTTTATTCCTATCCTGCCCCTAGGTCCATTTTGTTTTCTTCTTTTTTAGATTCCATACATACGTGTTAGCATACGGTATTTGTTTTTCTCTTTCTGACTTACTTCACTCTGTATGACAGACTCTAGGTCCATCCACCTCACTACAAATACCTCAATTTTGTTTCTTTTTATGGCTGAGTAATATTCCATTGTATGTATGTGCCACATCTTCTTTATTCATTCTTCTGTCGATGGACACTTAGGTTGCTTCCATGTCCTGGCTATTGTAAATAGAGCTGCAATGAACATTGTGGTACATGACTCTTTTTGAATTATGGTTTTCTCAGGGTACATGCCCAGTAGTGGGATTGCTGGGTCGTATGGTAGTTCTATTTTTAGTTTTTTATGGAACCTCCATACTGTTCTCCATAGTGGTTGTATCAATTTACATTCCCACCAACAGTGCAAGTGGGTTCCTTTTCTCCACACCCTCTCCAGCATGTACTGTTTGTAGATTTTTAGATGATGGCCATTCTGACTGGTGTGACGTGATATCTCATTGTAGTTTTGATTTGCATTTCTCTAATGATTAGTGATGTTGAGCATCCTGTCATGTGTTTGTTGGCAAGCTGTATATCTTCTTTAGAGGAAAGTCTATTGAGGTCTGCCCATTTTTGGATTAGGTTGATTGTTTTTCTGATATTGAGCTGCATGAGCTGCTTGTAAATTTTGGAGATTAATCCTTTGTCAGTTGCTTCATTTGCAAATATTTTCTCCCATTCTGAGGGTGGTCTTTTCATCTTGTTTATATTTTCCTTTGCTGTGCAAAAGCTTTTAAGTTTCATTAGGTCCCATTTGTTTATTTTTGTTTTTATTTCCATTTCTCTAAGAGGTGGGTCAAAAAGGATCTTGCTGTGATTTATGTCCTAGCGTGTTCTGCCTATGTTTTCCTCTAAGAGTTTTATACTGTCTGCCCTTACATTTAGGTCTTTAATCCATTTTGAGTTTATTTTTGTGTATGGTGTTAGGGAGTATTCTAATTTCATTCTTTTCCATGTAGTTGTCCAGTTTTCCCAGCACCACTTATTTGAAGAGGCTGTCTTTTCTCCATTGTATATTCTTTCCTCCTTTATCAAAAATAAGGTGACCATATGTGTGTGGGTTTGTCTCTGGGCTTTCTATCCAGTTCCATTGATCTATATTTCTGTTTTCCTGCCATTACCATACTGTCTTGATTACTGTAGCTTTGTACTATAGTATGAAGTCCAGGAGCCTGATTCCTCCAGCTCCGTTTTTCTTTCTCAAGATTGCTTTGGCTATTCAGAGTCTTTTGTGTTTCCATACAAATTGTGAAATTTTTTGTTCTAGTTCTGTGAAAAATGCCATAGGTAGTTTGATAGGGATTGCATTGAATCTGTACATTGCTTTGGGTAGTATAGTTATTTTCACAATGTTGATTCTTCCAATCCAAGAACATGGTATACTTCTCCATCAGTTTGTATCATTTTTAATGTCTTTCATCAGTGTCTTATAGTTTTCTGCATACAAGTCTTTTGTCTCCTTAGGTATGTTTCTTCCTAGGTATTTTATTCTTTTTGTTGCAGTGGTAAATGAGAGTGTTTCCTTAATTTCTCTTTCAGACTTTTCATCATTAGTGTATAGGAATGCAAGAGATTTCTGTGCATTAATTTTGTATCTTGCTACTTTACCAAATTCATTGATTAGCTCGAGGAGTTTTCTGGTAGCTTCTTTAGGATTCTCCATGTATAGTATCATGACATCTGCAAACAGGGACAGCTTTACTTCTTTTCCAATTTGAATTCCTTTTATTTCTTTTTCTTTTCTGATTGCTGTGTCTAAAACTTCCAAAACTATGTTGAATAATAGTGGTGAGAGTGGAAAACCCTGTCTTGTTCCTGATCTTAGTGGAAATGGTTTCAGTTTTTCACAGTTGAGAACGATGTTGGCTGTGGGTTTGTCATATATGGCCTTTATTATGTTAAGGTCAGTTCCCTCTATGCCTACTTTCTGGAGGGCTTTTATCATAAATGGGTGTTGAATTTTGTCAAAACTTTTTCTGCATCTATTGAGATTATCATATTGTTTCTATCCTTCAATTTGTTAATATGGTTTATCACATTGATTGATATGCGTATATGGAAGAATCCTTGCATTCCAGGGATAAACCCCACTTGATCATGGTGTACGATCCTTTTAATGTGCTGTTGGATTCTGTTTTATTAGTATTTTTTTGAGGATGTTTGCATCTACGTTCATCAGTAATATTGGCCTGTAGTTTTCTTTCTATATGACATCTTTGTCTGGTTTCGGTATCACGGTGATGGTGGCCTCATAGAATTAGTTTGGGAGTGTTCCTCCCTATGCTGTATTTTGGAGGAGTTGAGAAGGATAGGTGTTAGCTCTTCTCTAAATGTTTGTTTGAATTCACCTGGGAAGCCATCTGGTCCTGGACTTCTGTATTTTGGAAGATTTTAATCACAATCTCAATTTCAGTGCTTGTGATTGGTCTATTTATATTTTCTATTTCTTCCTGGTTCAGTCTCAGAAGGTTGTGCTCTTCCATGAATATGTCCGTTTCTTCCAGGTTGTTCATTTTATTTGCATATAGTTGCTTGTATTAATGTCTCATGATCCTTTGTATTTCAAGTTAGGTTCTGGGTCATTGTGTTTTCATTGTCATTTGTCTCTAGGTATTTTGTCATTTCCTCTTTGATTTCTTCAGTGATCTCTTGGTTATTTCGTAATGTATTCTTTAGCCTCCATGTGTTTGTATTTTTTACAGATTTTTTCCTGTAATTGATATCTACTCTCATAGCATGTGGTCAGAAAAGATACTTGATACGATTTCAGTTTTCTTAAATTTACCAAGGCTTGATTTATGACCCAAGATATGATCTATCCTGGAGAATGTTCCATGAGCACTTGAGAAGAAAGTGTGTTCTGTTGTTTTTGGATGGAATGTCCTATAAATATCAATTAAGTCCATCTTGTTTAATGTATCATTTAAAACTTGTGGTTCCTTATTTATTTTATTTTCATTTTGGATGATCGGTCCATTCGTGAAAGCAGGATGTTAAAGTCCCCTACTATGACTGTGTTACTGTCGATTTCCCCTTTTATGGCTGTTAGCCTTTGCCTTATGTACTGAGGTGCTCCTATGTTGAGTGCATAAATATTTACAATTGTTATATCTTCTTCTTGGATTGATCCTTTGATCATTATGTAGTGTCCTTCTTTGTCTCTTGTAATAGTCTTTATTTTAAAGTCTATTTTATCTGATATGAAAATTGCTACTCCAACTCTCTTTTGATTTCCATTTGCATGCATTATATTTTTCCTTCCCCTCACGTTCAGTCTGTGTGTGTCCCTAGGTCTGAAGTGGGTCTCTTGTAGACAGCATATAAACGGGTCTTGTTTTGCTATCCATTCAGCCAGTCTATGTCTTTTGGTTGGAGCATTTAATCCATTTACATTTAAGGTAATTATCGATAGGTATGTTCCTATTATCATTTTCTTAATTGTTTGGGTTTGTTATTGTAGGTCTTTTCCTTCTCTTGTGTTTCCTGCCTTGAGAAGTTCCTTTAGCATTTGTTGTAAGTCTGGTTTGGTGGTGCTGAATTCTCTTAGCTTTTGCTTGTCTGTAAAGGTTTTAATTTCTCCATCGAATCTGAATGAGATCCTTGCTGGGTAGAGTAATCTTGGTTGTAGGTTTTTCCCTTTCATCACTTTTAATATGTCCTGCTACTCCCATCTGGCTTGCAGAGTTTCTGCTGAAAGATCAGCTGTTAACCTTATGGGGATTCCCTTGTACGTTATTTGTTGCTTTTCCTTTGCTGCTTTTAATATTTTTCTTTGTATTTAAGTTTTGATAGTTTGATTAATATGTGTCTTGGCGTGTTTCTCCTTGGATTTATCCTGTGTGGGACTGTCTGTGCTTCCTGGACTTGACTGACTATTTCCTTTCCCATATTAGGCACATTTTCAACTATATCTCTTCAGATATTTTCTCAGTCTCTTTCTTTTTCTGTTCTTCTTCTGGGACCCCTATAATTTGAATGTTGGTGCGTTTAATGCTGTCCCAGAGGTCTCTGAGACTGTCCTCAATTCTTTTCATTCTTTTTTCTTTATTCTGCTCTGTGGTAGTTATTTCCACTATTTTATCTTCCAGGTCACTTATCCATCCTTCTGCCTCAGTTATTCTGCTATTGGTTCCTTCTAGAGAATTTTTAATTTCATTTATTGTGTTGGCCATCATTGTTTGTTTGCTCTTTAACTCTTCTAGGTCCTTGTTAAACGTTTCTTGTATTTTCTGCATTCTATTTCCAAGATTTTGGATCATGTTTACTATCATTACTCTGAATTCTTTTTCAGGTAGACTGCCTATTTCCTCTTCATTTGTTTGGTTGGTGGGTTTTTACCTTGCTCTTTCATCTGCTATGTGTTCTCTGTATTCTCATTTTGCTTAACTTACTGTGTTTGAGGACTCCTTTTTGCAAGCTGCAGGTTCATAGTTCCCATTTTTTTTGGTGTCTGCCCCCAGTGAGTAAGGTTGGTTCAGTGGATTGTGTTGGTTTCCTGGTGGAGGGGACTCGTTCCTGTGTTCTTGTGAATGAGGCTTTATTTTGTCTTTCTGGTGGGCAGGATCGCGTCCTGTGGTGTGTTTTGGGGTGTCTGTGACCTTATTATGATTTTAGGCATCCTCTCTGCTAATGGGTGGTGTTGTGTTCCTGTCTTGCTAGTTGTTTGACATAGGGTGTCCAGCACTGTAGCTTGCTGGTCGTTGAATGGAGCTGTGTCTTAGCGTTAAGATGGAGATCTCTGGGAGAGCTTTCGCTGTTTGATATTACATGGAGCCAGGAGGTCTCTTTTTGGCCAATGTACTGAATTTGGCTCTCCCACCTCAGAGGCAGAGGCCTGACCCGAGGCTGGAGCACCAAGACCCTGTCAGCCACATGGCTCCCAAATCTACAGTTGCTCCAAAGTCCACTTCCTCAATTTTGGGATGATTCATTGTCTATTTAGGTATTCCAGAGATGCAGGGTACATCAAGTTGATTGTCGAGATTTAATCCACTGTTGAGGTTGCTGGGAGAAATTTCCCTTTCTCTTCTTTGTTTCCACAGCTTCTGGAGTTCAGCTTTAGATTTGGCCCCGCCTCTGCATGTAGGTCACCTGAGGGTGTCTGTTCTTTGCTCAGACAGGATGGGGTTAAAGTAGCAGCTGATAAGGTGGCTCTGGCTCACTCAGGCCTTGGTGGGGTGGGGGGGCGGGGAAGGATATGGAATGCGGGGCAAGCCTGCTGAGGTGGAGTCCCGCATGACGTTGCAACAGCCTCAGGTGCACTGTGTGTTCTCCTGGTGAAGTTGTCCCTGGATCACTGGACCCTGGCAGTGGCGGGCTGCACAGGCTCCCAGGAGGGGAGGTGTGGATAGTGACCTGTGTTTGCACACAGGCTTCTTGGTAGCTGCAGCAGGAGCCTTAGCATTTCATGCCCGTCTCTGGTGTCCACACTGATGGCCATGGCTCACACTTGTCTCTGGAGCTCGTTTAGGCGGTGCTCTGAATCCCCTCTCCTCGCGCACCCCGAAACAATGGTCTCTTGCCTCTTAGGCAGGTCCAGACTTTTTCCAGGACTCCCTCCCAGCCAGCTGTGGCATACTAGCCCCCTTCAGGCTGTGTTCATGCAGCCAACCCCAGTCCTCTCCCTGGGATCTGACCTCCTAAGCCTGAGCCTCAGCTTCCAGCCCCCACCTGCACCGGCGGGTGAGCAGACAAGCCTCTCGGGCTGTTGAGTGCTGGTCGGCACCGATCTTCTGTGCAGGAACCTCTCCACTTTGCCCTCTGCACCTCTGTTGCTGCACTCTCCTCCGTGGCTCTGAAGCTTTCCCCCCACCATCCCTCTGTCTCCACCAGTGAAAGGGCTTCTTAGTGTGTGGAAACTTTTCCTCCTTCATAGCTCCCTCCCTAAGGTGCAGGTCCTGTCTCTATTCTTTTGTCTCTCTTTTTTCTTTTTTCTTTTGCCCTACCCAGGTATGTGGGGAGTTTCTTGCCTTTTGGGAAGTCTGAGGTCTTCTGCCAGCGTTCAGTAGGTGTTCTTTAGGAGTTGTTCCACATGTAGATGTATTTCTGATGTATTTGTGGGGAAGAAGGTGATCTCCATGTCTTACTCCTCCGCCATGTTGAAGGTCTCCTGTCAATTAAATTTTAAAGTGTTAAAACTCAGATCAGCAGACATTGAATGCTAAATCCACCATGTTTCAAGAAAGTTTTTTTTTTTTTAAACACTCTTTCCCCGTATGATGGTCATTTACAGATATTACAAACCAAACCAAATTAGTGGAACACATTCAAATGCAAAGAATGAAGCTAAGTAATCTAAACCCTGATAATAATTTTAAAAGCAGGCTTGAGGTTTTTTTAAATGTTTTTGAATTTCAGTAGGAGAGTAATAAGCTCTAACAAAAATTAATTTTAAAAAAAGGAGCACTGTGCTTTTCTTCTCCCCAAAATAATCTTAAATTATCATAGAAAATTAATAAAATAGGATTAACTTTAAGATTATAATTATCTGCTTTCCCTTCTGGTTTCCCACTATAATAGTTTGAGAACAGCCATTATTATTTCATAAATTACTTCTCAGCCAAGATACTCAGTGTTAATATCAATTTTTTTCTTATCTGGGATCAAATATTCACTTATTGTTTTTTATTTTATATAGATTCTTGTTGAATTTGATAATAAATATTTGAGAAAAGTTAAACAAATGAAAATATACTTCTTAATTTATACCAAGGAAATAAGCCTTTTATGACAAATAAATCTGCATTACTGAACACTTAGACATTTCAAGGCGCCCATCCTATTAGAACCATCCAACATTTCAATTGAGAGTATAAAAACAATTTAAAAAACAAAGTGCTTTAAAAAATTACTGTAATCTTAATGTAGATTTTTTAAATTGAGGTTTCAAATTCAATTGGACTTTAAAGTTTCTTTCTTTCATCTCCCATTTTGATGGGAAAAAAATCAAATATTTTTCTATCAATATTGAATTGGTTAAATCAGTTATGGGACATCCATATTATAGAATGCTATGCAAACTTTATTAATTGGAAAGAGAATGTCTATGTCAGTGGTATTAAGGTAAAAATAAAGAAACAGTATGTAGGAGGTGATGTAATTTTAATTTACAGACATCAACCTATTGTTTCATCAGTCTACTCACCTGTTTATCATCTACCTGTATGTAATGTATGCAAAGAAAAAAAACCACATATCCTTGAAGGAGATATACCAACGTGTTAATAGTAACTATCTAGATGTGAGGGGTGGGGTTGTAGGAGTCTATGAAGAGAAAGAAACTTAAGGGGACTTTTCATTTTCTGCTTCTTATAGTTTAGTGCAATTTTAATACTTTATGATTTAGCAAGCATTTCTTTTCTAATCAAAATTTTTATTTTAGAAAAGAAAACAGAATAAAGGATATTTATTGTAGCTTTGTGGGAATTAGCTTTATTTCTAGTGTCTGTAATCCTGGTGTTTGAATCAACTTCGTTTTTAAACGTTACTAACATCTGGAAATCATCAAAATGCTCTTTTTATTGTTATAAATGATATTAAACAATAAGTTATTCTGAATGCAACATGAGGTAGTAAGAGGAATCAGAGCCACATGGAATTGATATATTTATTGTTTGTTTTCAAAGGTGTATCAGGGGAGTATTAAGTCAATGAAGATAGGGAACTCTTCAGGAAGAGGGTAAATTACTCTAAATAGAATAGAATCAAGTATGGTTTTCTCTAAGGGAATTATGGAGGCGAGATAAGATTAAGTAAACTTCAGGGTTTACTGTCTCCTCAAAGGCAGCATGCCAAGCCTACTTAATCTAATTGGCAAATTACCCAGCATAATGATACATTTTCATAAATGTGCATTAGGTTGGGATGGGGGAATCCCAATCAGTGCAATTAGTGATGCCTTTCTCTATTTAGCGATTCTGCCTGACACAATATTATGTACAATCCAGAAGACTTTTCTAAACTCTGGATTTGTAGAAAATTATGGAAGTTTAATATTGAAGATGACTAATGTTCTTTACTTTGTTTTGTCCCAGATATTAAAGATAGCATTTTACTCATTGCCTTTGGAGGCTTTCTCAACGGCTACATAGGCTTTCTCCCCAAACACCTGACCCTACATTTCTAGGTCTACTCTAGGCTCTTCTCTTGACTCCTTCACTTGTCTCTTCTCCCGATAATATTGACACGATCCTCCTCCAAGTCTCAGGACACTCCAAACCCTAAACTGAAGTTTGAGAAATGCAGAATTTCTCTTTGTGCCCAGTCCCCCAACTCTGCATCTTAGAAGTGTCATCTTTCCTTTGCTTCCTCAAAACTCATTAACTGTAGAATTTTACCCCAAGATTCTATACCATATGTCAATAAATGGCACAAGAAGTCCCATCCTTGGCTGGTAGGTGTGCTTTGCAATGGCATGGAGAGCGTTTTTGTTTGTTTGTTTGTTTGTTTAGTTGAGCCAACAAAAGATCAAGATATTTAACATAAAAAGTTTGCTGAATTCTTTGGAATATTGAGGAAAAACAAATAAGCAATCAAACAGAAAATGTGTCATCACTGGGTCCCAATCTTGGACCTAACAATAATTGTGTGATGCTGAGTAGCACCAACTCCCTTTACATAGTCCCATTCCACATAATGTCCATCGGTCCCTTTTGTCTAACATCTATTCATTGTGCTCATTTGTGTGCCTATTTGGTGCCTAAAAGCACTTGATTGAATTTGTGACCCATTTGCCACACACCAAAACCCTTTTCAAAACACTCATTCTTATGGAGGAGTAAGAGACAGAAAAAGACATTGTCTTAGTTTTGCTATTTGTATTCTTCTCCTAGATCACAGGTTTAAGGTAAAGAAGAAACACTAAGCTTTGGGCATGGCAGATTCAGTGAAGGTTATTGAGTTATAATCCTTTATGAAAGTTACTTAGTTCTGAAAGTCAGTCACATAAGAGACAGTCTTCTCTTAAAAATAAATTTTGACAACAATAAAGTTGTCAAAAATCAAGTTCCTATTTACAAAGTCAAATTGTCTCATAGCAAACCAGAGGCAAACCTTTAGGAGATCACTAAAGGCAAACTTTCAGAAAGGTTTCTTGGCTCTCAAGTTCTTTGTTTATACATTCACCCATTCTGTTTACTCAGCTTTCCGTACTGAAAGGACTATCTCATACATTTGAGCCCTTAATTATATGCTCATATCCTCCTCTACCAAATTCACAGGAGTAGCTATACTTTCAAGTCATGTTAAAGAAAACCTAAGATCCACCTCTTTGTCATATTTGATAAATTTATACTTTTATTTTCTTTAATTGGATTAGGTACCTTTGCAGACAGTTTCTCTTTGAAGTCAGCTTTTGGCAGATAGATATTCAGTGCAGCAGTAGTAGCTTTTCATGATGCATGCCAGTCGCTTCTTCAATCTGAACTTCTATACTCTACTCATAGTTTTGGAAATTTCTATTGTCTTTAATTGCTTTTCCTAGAGTGTGGCAGGCAATCTTTGTGAACCCAGTAACTTCTCATTTTAAAGCTGCATCTTAATGCAATCTTTTGAAAGACATTTTAATTGCTAGTTAAATTACAATTTTAAGTTAAATTACAATCTTATGTCATTCCATAGTGCAAATAATTTTACTGAATTGATAGACATGACACATAGCCAATTTCATGCACAGGAAATGACCTGAAAGTCATAAGTTACCTCTAAACTTGGTGACTGTGAAATTTCTTTTGAAATCAATTATAAAATGCATCTTAATTTAAAAACTCTTCAATAGTTTCAAAACTGTGAAAGTGTAGAAAAGCATGTTAGAAATGAATACATAAAGACAATTTTTGACTCCCTCATTTTATAGTATAATCATACAGGAGATGGTTTCATAGACAGTTTGGGCACTGCTTTTGATTTCTCGTTCCGTCTCTTTCTGTCTGTGTACTAGATACTTGGCTTTTCTTGAGCTTTAATTGTTTCATTATTAAAATTAAAGAATAATAATATATTCTGAGGATTAACTGTTACAGTGTATTTAAATCACTTTTATATTTAAATGCTTTTATATTAAAAGCACTTGGCACCTAGTAGGTTACAAAGCAACAAGTGCTATTACATTTTTCAAAATAGATTTTAAAAGAAGTTTTGTAAAATTTTTATTTGATGATGAAAAAGGAGTAAGAATTTCCTATTCAAACTCAGACTTTGCATTGGAAAAATGGCTAATTTTTCATTCACAGAGTTACATTCATAGCTCTCTGTATGGTGATCCTCAGTCACATATTGCTTTTGTATAATACAGGTTTTTCTTCTTGAATCAGAACATTTATTTTTGACAATGATGAAAACAGGACATTGCCACTTCCTGGAGGATAAATGTGTGGTCATGCTGAAAAGAGAAAGTTTCTTTTTTTTCCCCTCTAACCTAAAGCTTAAGAATATCAAAGAAGAAGAAGGAGGAAGAGGAATTGGAAGAGGGGGAGGGAGAAAAAGAAGAAGAAGAGGAAGTGAATCCTCCAAAATACTTTTATAATTCAAATCCTAAATTAAGATATCAATTTTTTTCCTGTCCTAGATTTTATAGGTTTTATTTATAGTTCTCTATAGAGAGTTTATCAAAAAGCAGATAAGGAGTCCCTTGCCTTTTGGTTATCATACAGTACCTTCCACTAAACATGCAGATTGATATATACCGACCAGACATAAGATACACAGAGAGAAGAATGTAGGATATTGCCTGATGCTCAGCAAATGCAATTTGAAACTGTTACTACGAAGCCATCATTGAAGATTTGAGCTCATTGCAGTTTAGAATTTTCTTTTTTAATGTCAGGGAAACTAGGAGAACCAAAGTGACTTAAACTGAATTGCTTGATGTAGACTAATGACAGTAAATCAATATGTAAGAAGTTTATCTATACTAGAAAATACATGGCTATTTATTCTGTCATATTCATTAGGCCTAACACAGAGCTTGGGTATATCTACTTTCTACTTTGACATCAATGCTTTCTTTTAGAATAGAATGCCTTGTTTCATTAGAAGAATGGTGCTCATCTACTCCGCAGTTGACATCAGGAATCGACAGTGGGGATAAATGATTATGAAAATGAGGTTACTGTACAAAGGCAATGTATGTGGTGGTTCAGAGAACTTAGTCTGGAGTTGACTTCTTGATTTCAAATTCCAGCTCCATCTCTTATTAACTGCGTGTCCTTGAGCAAGTTATTCAAATTTCTAAACCTC
This sequence comes from Balaenoptera ricei, assembly GCF_028023285.1. Classification (NCBI taxonomy): domain Eukaryota; kingdom Metazoa; phylum Chordata; class Mammalia; order Artiodactyla; family Balaenopteridae; genus Balaenoptera; species Balaenoptera ricei. The sequence goes on from NC_082648.1 coordinate 76,803,960, forward strand.
AGTTTCTTCATTTGTAAAATGGGCATAATAGTTACAACTCCATAAAATTGTTGGTAGAACTAAAGGAATAATAAAGCTTTGGGATTAGTGCTTACACATAGTAAGAACTATATGAACGTTAGCTACTACTGTGCTTTGCCCAGCTAGTTTGATTCCTCTCAGAAATACATATATGCAGCTGAAGGGTTGCATTCATCTAATCACTTCTATTACTATCTACAGGGTAGCAAAAACCCTCAGACTTACTTTTGGCACCTCCTTATTTCTCACTTACATATCCAGTGTATTACCAAGTCATATCAACAATATTTTTTTTAAAAATTAGCAAAATCTTAAATATGTCCTCTTTTCTTTTTTTTTACTGTATACATTTTATTTATTTTTTAAAATTTATTTTTTTATTTTTAACATCTTTATTGGAGTATAATTGCTCTACAATGGTGTGTTAGTTTCTGCTTTATAACAAAATGAATCACCCATACATATACATATATCCGCATATCTCCTCCCTCTTGCATCTCCCTCCCACCCTCCCTATCCCACCCCTCTAGGTGGTCACAAAGCACCGAGCTGATCTCCCTGTGCTATGTGGCTGCTTCCCACTAGCTACCTATTTTACATTTGGCAGTGTATATATGTCCATGTCACTCTCTCACTTCGTCCCAGCTTACCATTCCCCCTCCCCGTGTCCTCAAGTCCATTCTCTACATCTGCGTCTTTATTCCTGTCCTGCATCTAGGTTCTTCAGAACCTTTTTTTTTTTTTTTAGATTCCATATATATGTATTAGCATACAGTATTTGTTTTTCTCTTTCTGACTTACTTCACTCTGTATGACAGACTCTAGCTCCATCCACCTCACTACAGATAATTCAGTTTCATTTCTTTTTATGGCTGAGAAATATTCCATTGTATATATGTGCCACATCTTCTTTATCCATTCATCTGTCGATGGATGCTTAGGTTGCTTCTATGTCCTGGCTATTGTAAATAGAGCTGCAGTGAACACTGTGGTACATGACTCTTTTTGAATTATGGTTTTCTCAGGGTATATGCACAGTAATGGGATTGCTGAGTCGTATGGTAGTTCTATTTTTACTTTTTTAAGGAACCTTCATACTGTTTTCCATAGTGGCTGTATCAATTTACATTCCCAATAACAGTGCAAGAGGGTTCCCTTTTCTCCACACCCTCTCCAGCATGTATTGTTTGTAGATTTTTTGATGATGGCCATTTTGACCGGTGTGAGATGATACATCATTGTGGTTTTGATTTGCATTTCTCTAATGATTAATGATGTTGAGCATCCTTTCATGTGTTTGTCGGCAATCTGTATATCTTCTTTGGAGAAATGTCTATTTAGTCTTCTGCCCATTTTTTGATTGGGTTGTTTGTTTTTTTGTTATTGAGCTGCATTAGCTGCTTGCATATTTTGGAGACTAATCCTTGTCAGTTCCTTCATTTGAAAATATTTTCTCCCATTCTGAGGGTGGTCCTTTCGTCTTCTTTATGGTTTCCTTTGCTGTGCAAAAGCTTTTAAGTTTCATTAGGTCCCATTTGTTTATTTTTGTTTTTATTTCCATTTCTCTAAGAGGTGGGTCAAAAAGGATCTTGCTGTGATTTATGTCCTAGCGTGTTCTACCTATGTTTTCCTGTAAGAGTTTAAAAGTATCTGGCCTTACATTTAGGTCTTTAATCCATTTTGAGTTTATTTTTGTGTGTGGTGTTAGGGAGTGTTCTAATTTCATTCTTTTCCATGTAGCTGTCCAGTTTTCCCAGCACCACTTATTAAAGAGGCTGTCTTTTCTCCATTGTATATTCTTGCCTTCTTTATCAAAAATAAGGTGACCATGTGTGCGTGGGTTTATCTCTGGGCTTTCTATCCTGTTGCATTGATCTATATTTCTCTTTTTATGCCAGTACCATATTGTCTTGATTACTGTAGCTTTTTAGTATAGTCTGGATTCTGGGAGCCTGATTCCTCGAGCTCCGTTTTTCTTTCTCAAGATTGCTTTGGCTATTGAGGGTCTTTTGTGTTTCCATAAAAATTGTGAGATTTTTTGTTCTAGTTCTGTGAAAAATGCCATTCGTAGTTTGATAGGGATTGCATTGACTCTGTAGATTGCTTTGAGTAGTAGACTCATTTTCACAGTGTTCATTCTTCCTATCCAAGAACATGGTATATCTCTCTGTTTGTATCATCTTTAATTTCTTACATCAGTGTCTTATAGTTTTCTGCATATAGGTCTTCAGTCTCCTTAGGTAAGTTTATTCCTAGGTATTTTCTTCTTTTTGTTGCAATGGTAAATTGGAGTGTTCCCTTAATTTCTCTTTCAGAATTTTCATCATTAGTGTATAGGACTGCAAGAGATTTCTGTGTCTTAATTTTGTTTATTTATTTATTTATTTTAACATCTTTATTGGAGTATAATTCCTTTACAGTGGTGTTAGTTTCTGCTTTATAACAAAGTGAATCAGCTATACATATACATATATCGCCATGTCTCCTCCCTCTTGCATCTCCCTCTTACCCTCCCTATGCCACCCCTCTAGGTGGTCACAAAGCACTGAGCTGATCTTCCTGTGCTATGTGGCTGCTTCCCACTAGATATCTACTTTATATTTGGTAGTATATATAAGTCCATACCACTCTCTCACTTTGTCCCAGCTTACCCTTCCCCCCTCCCGCCTCCTCAAGTCCATTCTCTACGTCTCAGTCTTTATTTCTGTCCTGCCCCTAGGTTCTTCATAACCATTTTTTTTTTAAGGTTTAACACATATAACATATATATGTGTTAGCATATGGTATTTGTTTTTCTCTTTCTGACTTACTTCACCCTGTATGACAGACTGTAGGTCCATCCACCTCACTACAAATAACCCAATTTCGTTTCTTTTTAAGGCTGAGTAATATTCCATTGTATATATGTGCCACATCTTTATCCATTCCTCTGTTGATGGACACTTAGGTTGTTTCCATGTCCTGGCTATTGTAAATAGAGCTGCAATGAACATTGTGGTACATGAGTCTTTTTGAATTTTGGTTTTCCCAGCGTATATGCCCAGTAGTGGGATTGCTGGGTTGTGTGGTAGTTCTATTTGTAGTTTTTTCAGGAACCCCCATACTGTTCTCCATAGTGGCTGTATCAATTTATATTCGTACCAGCAGTGCAAGAGGGTTCCTTTTCTCCACACCCTCTCCAGCATGTATTGTTTGTAGAATTTTTCATTATGGCCATTCTGACTGGTGTGAGGTGATACCTCATGTGCATTAATTTTGTATCCTGCTACTTTACCAAATTCATTGATTAGCTCTAGTAATTTTCTGGTAGCATCTTTAGGATTCTCTATGTATAGTATCATGTCATCTGCAAACAGTGACAGTTTTACTTCTTCTTTTTTGATTTGGATTCCTTTTATTTCTTTTTCTTCTCTGATTGTTGTGGCTAAAATTCCAAAACTATGCTGAATCATAGTGGTGAGAGTGGACAACCCTGTCCTGTTCCTGATCTTAGTGGAAATGGTTTCAGTTTTTCACCACTGAGAACAATGTTGGCTGTGGGTTTGTCATATATGGCCTTTATTATGTTGAGGTAAGTTCTCTCTCTGTCTACTTTCTGGATGGTTTTTATCATAAGTGGGTGTTGAATTTTGGTGAAAGCTTTTTCTGCATCTATTGAGAATATCATATGATTTTTATCCTTCAATTTTGTAATATGGTTTATCACATTGATTGATTTGCGTATATTGAGAATCCTTGCATTCCCGGGATAAACTCCACTTGATCATCGTGTATGATCCTTTTAATGTGCTCTCGGATTCTGTTTGCTAGTATTTTTTTGAGGATTTTTGCACCTATGTTCATCAGTGATATTTGCCTGTAGTTTTCTTTTTGTGTGACATCTTTGTCTGGTTTTGGTGTCAGTGTGATGGTGGCCTCATAGAATGAGTTTGGGAGTGTTCCTCCCTATGCTATATTTTGGAAGAGTTTGAGAAGGATAGGTGTTAGCTCTTCTCTAAATGTTTGATAGAATTCGCCTGTGAAGCCATCTGGTCCTGGACTTTTGTTTGTTGGAAGATTTTTAATCACAGTTTCAATTTCAGTGCTTGTGATTGGTCTGTTTATATTTTCTATTTCTTCCTGGTTCAGTCTCGGAAGGTTGTGCTCTTCCATGAATATGTCCGTTTCTTCCAGGTTGTTCATTTTATTTGCATATAGTTGCTTGTAGTAATCTCTCATGATCCTTTGTATTTCTGTAGTGTCAGTTGTTACTTCTCCTTTTTCATATCTAATTCTGTTGATTTGAGTCTTCTCCCTTTTTTTCTTGATGAATCTGGCTAATGGTTTATCAATTTTGTTTATTTTCTCAAAGAACCAGCTTTTAGTTTATTGATCTTTGCTTCATTTCTTTTTCATTTACTTCTGATCTGATCTTTATGATTTGTTTCCTTCTGCTAACTTTGGTGTTTTTTTGTTCTTCTTTCTCTAATTGATTTAGGTGTAAGCTTAGATTGTTTATTTGAAATGTTTTTTGTTTCTTAAGGTACGATTGAATTGCTCTAAACTTGCCTCTTAGAACTGCTTTTGCTGCATCCCATAGGTTTTGGGTTGTCGTGTTTTCATTGTCATTTGTTTGTAGGTATTTTTTGATTTTCTCTTTGATTTCTTCAGTGATCTCTTGGTTATTTAGTAGTGTATTGTTTAGCCTCCATGTGTTTGTGTTTTTTATGTTCTTTTCCCTGTAATTGATTTCTAATCTCACAGAATTTTGGTCAGAGAAGATGCTTCATATGATTTCAATTTTCTTAAATTTACTGAGGCTTGATTTGTGACCCAGGATGTAATCTATCCTGGAGAATGTTCCATAAGCACTAATTAAACTTCAAGTCATCTCTCCAATGCATATGTGCACTTCCCAAAACTTTAGATGTTCAGACCAAAAACACAGAAGCCATCCTTTCATCTGTTCTTTTTTCCTAACCCCATATTTAATTCATCAGTAAATTCCAACAACTCTACCTTATATTATATCAAGGATATGACCTCATCTCTCTCTTCTTGGCTAGGATCTTGGTTCAAGGCACTAACATAGTCTGATAAATATTGATTCATTTCTTCTTAACCAGTTTCCCTGTTTCTGTCCTTGCCTCTTATATTCTCACAGGGGTCAGAGTAATCCTTTTATATCCTAACTCAGATGATGCCATGATTTCACTCAAAATCTTCCAATGTTTTCACGTATCACTTAGAGCAAAACTCAAAGTCTTTTCGTTGACCTATAAGGCCTTGACCATATTGTGGTACTGACTACCCATCCAACTCATCTACCCTTCTTCACTTACTCTCTTTGCTTCAGCCACAATGGCCTAGGTGGTGACCCGTCAACATTCCCATAATCCTCTTGCTTCTGCTGCTTTGAACTTACTGTTCTCTGAAATCCTGTTCCTCCAGATATCTACATGGCCCACTCCTAGAGTCCTTCAGATCTCTACTCAGTGTCACCTTATCAATGATGTCTACCCTAACTACCCGAGTTAAAATAGCTACCTCCTCTCACCTCTGGCATTTCCTATTTCTCTTAATTAGCCTTAATTTTTTCTTCATAACACTTACCACTGTTTCACACAGTGCATATTTACTTATATATTTGTTTAATGACTCTGCTTCCTGTTGGAAACTTCTGATATGGAAGAAACTCTTTTGTTCACCACTGTATCCCTAAAAACTATAACAATACCTGAGACATAGCAAAAACTCAGAAAAATACATGTTGCCTGAAAACATTTAAATGCAATTGTGTTCTTATATATTAATTTCTCCTCTACTGGGAGCTCCTTGAAGATAATAATTATCGATCATCTTTTTTCCCCCAGCACTGAGTATGTAGATGTTCAATAAATATTTATTAAGTGGAATAAATAAGAAAATATTTCTCAAACTCTTATGTGCTCTTGTGTCTACAAATGAGGACCATGTTCCAAGAGATCTGACGTTTCTGCTGGCATTGATTGTAGGACTAGATTTGGAGTGCATGCTTAAAGCTCACATATGGCAAGTAGAAATTCTCAAAACAATGAGCTCCTGATACAAATCATTTTACTCCCAAATGATACACATTTATTTTTTAAAAAAATTTATTGGACATCTGTACTGTTCTGGAACTTTGGGATTCATCAGGAAATACAATAGGCTAAAATCCCTGACCGTCTAGGGCTATATTTTAATGGGAAGGCACAGAGAACAACAATCAAAATAATAAAGCAGTAAATTTTATGTTATTCTAAAGGTAATACATACTACAAAAAATAAATAAACCAGGAAAAGTAGGAATTAGTCAAGAAGGCGAGGAGTGGTGGTTTTGTTAGTGATATACTTGACTTTAACAGTACTGGATATAGTGAGGTTTTGTGTATGCTTATTACCTTTGGCACTTTTGAGATAAGAGCCAAAGGAAATAATCATATGCAAAAGGGAGTGTGAAGCAACACTATCTAGAAGGTCATCTTTTCCTTTCTAAAATTGGGAAAGGTTATGAAATCTCTTCACACTGCAGCCATATAAGGCTTGCCTCAAAAGCCTTATTGGATCACACTCAAATTTGGGAAAAGTAACCCATCCAGCTCATGACACATTTCATGCATCTCTGGAACAGTACATAGAGTGTTTTAGATAATGACGTTTACATCATTGCCAATGCACAGTTTCCATATTTGGATGCTTAATGCAGAACTGTTTCAAAACAGAAACGCCGAGAACTCTCTATAACAAATATTTGTTAATATACAAGGGAGACCAATAGAGTATGGACTAGTTTCAGTTGTGGGACAATTTGGGAACAAACTCTAATTGGAGATACAATTAAGCAACTAACCACTAAGACAGTCTGAAATAAGACAGAAGATGCCACACTCTCTTAAGGCTACAAGTTTGTTTTGTTTTTAAAAAATAACAAAGATTAAGTTTTTAGTTAAGCATTAGTATTTGTTAATGACAGTTTAAATCATACATTTTGTTTAATACAGAAATTGGTCTTTGCCTCAATTTGCCATATAATACATGTGTAAATTGATTATAAGTTGTTTTATTTAAGATACTAAATTACATGCAATTCATTTCAAAGTGTGGGTTTAGCTTCTCACAACTAACTATATTATTTGGGGGGGTTAAAAGGATTCCTTCTGTTGCTTTTAAGTAGAAACACCTTGAATCTGTAAGGTCCTAATCTCTGTTTGTAGCCACCCTTGTGTGATTCTGAAGAAGACATCTAAAAAGCAAATTGTGAGCTGAATTGTGCCTGTGAGCTGAATTTCTGTAGGAATAAGCCCATTCCTACACACAGAGTCTTTTTTGTTTCTCTACTCTCAAGTAATTATTTTATTTTCTATTCTTTCTCTTTTATGTTTTAATTTCCATTTATTTTTAAGATAAATTATCCAGGTTGAATAAATGGCATTACACGTAAAAGTTTTAGATATAGCTAAATATAATAAATTCTCTACTTCTCCTATTAAACACTGGTCATAAAAGTTAATTAGAACTAAAATAAGACTTTCGCAGAAGCCAATCAATTCTTGGATGACAGAAGGCTCTAAACAGAAATAGTATATACACAGGAGATTGGTTCAAGATAGCGAAGTAGAAGGATGTGCGCTCACTCCCTCTTGTAAGAACACCAGAATCACAACTAACTGCTGAACAATCATCGACAGGAAGACACTGGAACTCACCAAAAACGATACCCCACATCCAAAGACAAAGGAGAAGCTGCAGTGAGACAGTAGCAGGGGCGCATCACAATAAAATCAAATCCCATAACTGCTGAGTGGGTGACTCACAAACTGGAGAACACTTATACTACAGAAGTCCACCCACTGGAATGAAGATTCTGAGCCCCACGTGAGGCTTCCCGTGGACCTGGGGGTCCAGCAACGGGAGGATGAATTCCTAGAGAATCAGACTTTGAACGCTAGTGGGATTTGATTGCAGGACTTCAACAGGACCGGGGGAAACAGAGACTCCACTCTCGGAAGGCACACACAAAGTAGTGTGTGCATCGGGACCCAGGGAAAGGAGCAGTGACCCCGCAGGAGACTGAACCAGACCTATCTGCTAGTATTGGAGGGTCTCCTGCAGAGGCGGGGGGTGGCTGTGGCTCACCGCAGGGACAAGGATACTGGCAGCAGAAGTTAGGGGAAGTACTCCTTGGCATGAGCCCTCCGAGAGTCCACCATTAGCCCCGGCAAAGAGCCAGGTAGGCTCCAGTGTTGGGTCGCCTCAGGCCAAACAATCAACAGGGAGGGAACCCAGCCCCACCCATCAGCAGACAAGCATATTAAAGTTTTACTGAGCTCTGCCTACCAGAGCAACACCCAGCTCTACCGACCACTAGTCCCTCCCATCAGGAAACTAGCACAAGCCTCTTAGATAGCGTCATCCACCAGAGGGCAGACAGCAGAAGCAAAAAGAACTACAATCCTGCAGCCTGTGGAACAAAAACCACATTCACAGAAAGATAGACAAGATGAAAAGGCAGAGAGCTACGTATCAGATGAAGGAACAAGATAAAACCCCAGAAAAACAACTAAATGAAGTGGAGATAGGCAACCTTCCAGAAAAAGAATTCAGAATAATGATAGTGAAGATGATCCAGGACCTCGGGAAAAGAATGGAGGCAAACATCGAGACGATGCAAGACATGTTTAACAAAGACCTAGAAGAATTAAAGAACAAACAAACAGAGATGAACAATACAATAACTGAAATGAAAACTACACTAGAAGGAATCAATAGCAGAATAACTGAGGCAGAAGAACAGATAAGTGACCTGGAAGACAAAATGGTGGAATTCACTGCTGCGGAACAGAATAAAGAAAAAAGAATGAGAAGAAATGAAGACAGCCTAAGAGACCTCTGGGACAACATTAAACGCAACGACATTCGCATTATAGGGGTCCCAGAAGGAGAAGAGAGAGAGAGAGAGAACCCAAAAAAATATTTGAGAGATTAGAGTCAAAAACTTCCCTAACATGGGAAAGGAAATAGCCACCCAAGTCCAGGAAGCGCAGAGAGTCCCAGGCAGGAAAAACCAAGGAGAAACATGCCGAGACACATAGTAATCAAACAGAAAAAAATTAAAGACAATGAAAAATTATCGAAAGCAACAAGGGAAAAATGACAAAAAACATACAAGGGAACTCCCATAAGGTTAACAGCTGATTTCTCAGCAGAAACTCTACAAGCCAGAAGGGAGTGACATAATATATTTACAGTGATGAAAGAGAAAAATCTGCAACCAATATTACTCTACCCAGCAAGGATCTCATTCAGATTCGACAGAGAAATTAAAACCTTTACAGACAAGCAAAAACTAAGAGAATTCAGCATCACCAAAACAGCTGTACAACAAATGCTGCAGGAACTTCTCTAGGTTGAAACACTAGAAAAGGAAAACACCTACAATTACAAACCCAAAACAATTAAGGAAATGGTAATAGGAACATATATATTGATAATTACCTTAAATGTAAATGGATTAAATGCTCCAACCAAAAGACATAGACTGGCTGAATGGATACAAAAACAAGACCCATATATATGCTGTCTACAAGAGACCCACTTCCGACCTAGGGACACATACAGACTGAAAGTGAAGGGATGGAAAAAGATATTCCATGCAAATGGAAATCAAAAGAAAGCTGGAGTAACAATTCTCCTATCAGAGAAAATAGACTTTAAAACAAAGACTATTACAAGAGACAAAGAAGGACATTACATAATGATCAAGGGATCAATCCAAGAAGATATAACAATTGTAAATATTTATGCAGCCAACATAGGAGCACCTCAGTACATAAGGCAAATGCTAACAACCATAAAAGGGGAAATCAACAGTAACACAGTAATAGTAGGGGACTTTAACACCCCACTTTCACCAATGGACAGATCATCCAAAATGAAAATAAATAAGGAAACACAAGCTTTAAATGATACATTAAACAAGATGGACTTAATTGATATTTACAGGACATTCCATCCAACAACAACAGAATACACTTTCTTCTCAAGTGCTTATGGAACATTCTCCAGGATAGATTACATCCTGGGTCACAAATCAAGCCTCGGTAAATTTAAGAAAATTTAAATCATATCAAGCATCTTTTCTGACCAAAATTTTGTGAGATTAGAAATCAAGTACAAGGAAAAGAACATAACAAAACACAAACACATGGAGGCTAAACAATACACTCCTAAGTAACCAAGAGATCCCTGAAGAAATCGCAGAGGAAATCAAAAAATACCTAGAGACCAATGACAAGGAAATCATGACAATCCAAAGCCTATGGGATGCAGCAAAAGCAGTTCTAAGAGGGAAGTTTATAGCAATAAAAGCCTACCTCAAGAAACAAGAAAAATCTCAAATAAACAATCTAACTTTACACGTAAAGGAACTAGAGAAAGAAGAACAAACAACACCCAAAGTTAGTACTAGGAAAGAAATAATAAAGATCAGAGCAGAAATAAATGAAATAGAAACAAAGAAAACGGTAGCAAAGATCAGTAAAACTAAAAGCTGGTTCCTTGAGAAGACAAACAAAATTGATAAACCATTAGCCAGACTCATCAAGAAAAAGAGGGAGGGGACTCAAATCAATAAAATTAGAAATGAAAAAGGCAAAGTTACAATGGACACCGCAGAAATACAAAGCATCGTAAGAGACTACTACAAGCAACTCTATGCCAATAAAATGGACAACCTGGAAGAAATGGACAAATTCTTAGAAAGGTATAACCTTCCAAGACTGAACCAGGAAGAAATAGAAAATATGAACAGACCAATCACAAGTAATGAAATTGAAACTGTGATTAAACCTTCCAACAAACAAAAGTCCAGGACCAGATGGCTTCAGAGGTGAATTCTATCAAACATTTAGAGAAGAGCTAACACCCATTCTTCTCAAACTCTTCCAAAAAATTGCAGAGGAAGGAACACTCCCAAACTCATTCTAAAAAGCCAACATCACCCTGATACGAAAACCAGACAGAGATACTCCAAAAAAACAGAATTACAGACCAATATCACTGATGAATATAAATGCAAAAATCCTCAACAAAATACTAACAAACAGAATTCAACAACACATTGAAAGGATCATACACCGTGATCAAGTGGGGTTTATCCCAGTGATGCAAGGATTCTTCAATATACGCAAATCAATGTGATACACCATATTAACAAATTGAAGAAGAAAAAGCTTTTGACAGTATTCAACACCCATTTTATGATAAAATCTCTCCAGAAAGTGGGCATAGAGAGAACTTACCTCAATATAATAAAGGCCATATACAGCAAACCCACAGCAAACATCATTGTCAATGGTGAAAAACTGAAAGCGTTTGCTCTAAGATCAGGAACAAGACATGGATGTCCACTCTCGCCACTATTATTCAACATAGTTTTGGAAGTCCTAGCCATGGCATTCAGAGAAGAAAAGAAATAAAAGGAATACAAATTGGAAAAGAAGAAAAATGTCACTGTTTGCAGATGACATGATACTATACATAGAAAATCCTAAAAATGCCACCAGAAAACTACTAGAACTCATCCATGAATTTGGTAAAGTTGCAGGATACAAAATTAATGCACAGAAATCTCTTACATTCCTGTACACTAACAACAAAAGATCAGAAAGTGAAATTAGGAAACAATCCCATTCACCATTGCAACAAAAAGAATAAAATACCTAGGAATAAACCTACCTAAGGAGGTAAAAGACCTGTACTCAGAAACCTGTAAGACACTGTTGAAAGACATCAAAGATGACACAGACAGATGGAGAGATATACCATGTTCTTGTATTGGAAGAATCAATACTTTGAAAATGACTATACTACCCAAAGCAATCTACAGATTCAGTGCAATCCCTATCAAATTACCAGTGACATTTTTTATAGAACTAGAACAAAAAATCTTACAATTTGTATGGAGACACAAAAGACCCTGAATAGCCAAAGCAGTCTTGAGGGAAAAAAGCAGAGCTGGAGTAATTAGACTCCCTGACTTCAGACTATACTACAAAGCTACAGTAATCAAGACAATATGGTACTGGCACAAAAACAGAAATATAGATCAATGGAACAGGATAGAAATCCCAGAGATAAACCCACACACATATGGTCAACTAATCTATGACAAAGGAGGCAAGTATATACAATGGAGAAAAGGCAGCCTCTTCAATAAGTGGTGCTGGGAAAACTGAACAGCTACATGTAAAAGAATGAAATTAGAACACTCCCTAACACCATACACAAAAATAAACTCAAAATGGATTAAAGACCTAAATGTAAGGCCAGACACTATAAAACTCTTAGAGGAAAACATAGGAAGAGCTTACTTTGACATAAATCACAGCAAGATCTTTTTTGATCCACCTCCTAGAGTAATAGAAATAAAAACAAAAATAAACAAATGGGACCTAATCAGACTTAAAAGCTTTTGCCCAGCAAAGGAAACTACAGACAAAGCAAAAAGACAGTCCCCAGAATGGGAGAAAATATTTGCAAACAAATCAATGGACAAAGGATCAATCTCCAAAATACATAAACAGCTCATGCAACTCAATATTAAAACAACAAAAACTCAATCAAAAATGGGCAGAAGACCTAAATAGACATTTCTCCAAAGAAGATATACAGATGCCCAAGAAGCACATGAAAAGCTGCTCAACATCATTAATTATTAGAGAAATGCAAATCAAAACTACAATGTGGTATCACCTCACACCGGTTATAATGGGCATCATCATAAAATCTACAACCAACAAATGCTGGAGAGGGTGTGGAGAAAAGGGAACCCTCTTGCACTGTTGGTAGTAATGTAAAGTGATACAGCCTCTATGGAGAATAGTATGGAAGTTCCTTAAAAACCTAAAAATAGAATTACCATATGACCCTGCAGTCCCACCACAGGGCATATACCCAGAGAAAATCATAATTAAAAAAGACACATGCACCCCAATGTTCATTGCAGCACTATTTACAATAGCCAGGTCATGGGTGCGACCTAAATGTTCATCAACAGAGGAATGGATAAAGAAGATGTGGTACATATATACAATGGAATATTACTCAGCCATAAAAAGGAACGAAATTGGGTCATTTGTAGAGTCATGGATGGATCTAGAGACTGTCATACAGAGTGAAGTAGGTCAGAAAGAGATATCATATATGAACACATATATGTGGAATCTAGAAAAATGGTACAGATGAACCAGTTTACAAGGCCGAAATAGAAACACAGATGTAAAGAACAAGTGTATGGACAACAAGGGGAGAAAGTGATGGTGGGGGGGGGGTGCTGTTGGGATGAATTGGGAGATTGGGGTTGACATACATACACTAATATGTATAAAATAGGTAACTACTAAGAAACTACTGTATAGGAAATAAATAAATTAAATTAAATTTTTTAAAAAATAGTGTATACAGTTAACATGGTGACTTTATTTACTCAGTATGATACCAGAAAGAAATGTATGCTTAGTAGCATCATTTGGTCAAGATGATGAAGTCTAAGCTTAATTAGAGACTTCAGACATTTAAGTATGCTATCTTAAAATTTTTATTTATTATTACTTCTCTTACTACTACTACTATTACTGTTATTAGTATTAATACCACCACCACTACTACTTCTATTACAGTTATTAATTCTACTTCTGAAACTACTACCTCTATTCTTGTTGCTACTACCTTTAATGTTAACTCTGCAACCATTTTTACTACTGCTGCTGCTACTATGACTACTCCTCCTCCTCCTCCTACTACTACTACTATCACCATGATTGCTACTATTGCTATTATTATTATTACTACTATGACTGGTGCTCAGTGAGCTCTTTATATGCTACTGGGGTACGTGGCATTCCATTTTGTATAAAATATATTATTAAATCTTATAACATGTAATCTACCTATCCTTATTCAGACCTTTCAAGATGAGAAAAGAAAAGCTCAGAGGGGATAACAACATATCAAGTTTACAGAAGACAACAGGTTAGAGAGTATGGACTCAAATCAAGGTCCATAAGATTCTGAATCCTGTGTATTTGTCACTATGTTCTGTTGTATCATATGATGAGTTTCATGGTCAGAGAAGTTCACCTTCACAAGCCCCCTTATACAGGGAAGCTTTAACAGACAAACCAGGAGATGTAGTTGCTGCAAAATATACGTAATCTTTAGGGGAATCACTAAGTTTGCATGAATAGAAACTGTTTTATTATGAGTGACATTTTTTATTGGGGTAAAAATCACAAAACATGAGATCTACCCTCAAAATTTTAAGTGTACATTACAGTATTCTTAACTATAGGCAAACACTGTACAGCATATCTCTAGAACTTTTCATCTTGCATGATTGGAATTTTACAGCCATTGACCAGCATCTCCTCATTTCCCCCACCCTCAAAGCCCTGCAACCACATTCTACTTTCTGCTTCTATGAGTTTGACTTTGGATTCCTCATGTAGGTGGAAGCATTCAGTATCTGTCCTTCTGTGACTGGCTTATTTCAGTTAGCATAATGTTTTAGCATATGACAAGATTTCCTTCTTTATGTGGTTGAATAATATTTCATTGTATATATATATATATATATCTCACATTTCTTTATCTATTCATCTGTCAATAGACATTGGGATGATTTGACCTCTTTGCTCTTATGAACAATACTGCAATGAACATAGTATAAATATCTATTTGAGACCCTGATTTCAATTCTTTTGAATAAATACCCAGGAATAGGATTGCTAGATCATATGGTAGGTTTATTTTTAATTTTTTGAGGAACCTCCATGTTGTTTTCCATAGTGGCTACACTGTTTAACATTCCCACTAACAGTCATAAGGGTTCCAGTTTCTCTACATGCTTGCCAACACTTGTTATTTTCTGTTTTTTTTGTTCTGTTTTGTTTTGTTGTTGTTGTTGTTGTTAATGACCTTCTTAACAGATGGAAACTGACATCTTGACAGTATTTTGGTTTGCATTTCACTGATGATTAGCGGTGCTGAGCATCTTTTCATGTACCTGGTGGCCATTTGTATGTCTTCTTATATGAATCATATATTAAATAGTATATAATGCTATGGGAAAATATTTAAATAAATGAATAGTGTGCTTTCATATGTGTTTGCAAATCATGATTATGCTACAGATATCAGTGAATTCTGCAAATTTATGTGACATGATGATTAACTTATTTATTCTAACTCAATGTTTTTCATTTTTTTGTCAGGTTTGAAAATGCTGGCTAATGTTATCATTATATATAAAATAAAGTTTTAATTTTGCACATTGGTTAGTTATTTTAGAAAGCATACAAAAACATCATGCAATCATGTGTTATATTTTTGGAAACCGTTGAGGAAGAATAAAATTATTTCATTGAAATTGATAAGGTCTATACTTGGACCTTGAGGTAATATCTACTTAAATTGTTATTTTATTTTAACAAATAATATTTATTATTGATAGTTTAAGAAATCCAATTTTTTAACCCAGAAATTGGCCTCTGCCTTAACTCACTAATTAAAAAAAAAAAATGGAGTGAACTTCAAGTAGAAGCTCATTAATATTTCAGTAAGATGTATATTTATAAACATAAGTCTGCATAGACAAATTAAATCTAACAAATAGCTGAAAAGAAACAAAACCCCTGGTTGAATTTCTGTTAGGAATTGGAAAATGTCAACACAAGTACCCTACAATATAGAAAAATCAACAGAAAAAGGACATAGAATAGCATGAAAATCCTTAATGGTTCAAAGGCTACAGAATGTCAAGTTATAACTTTAACACTCAGGCAGATGTAATCCAAGAAATTTCTAAGTTGTTTTGGATGGTAATACAGTGTATGACATTAATATGCATTTGTAACTGACTCATTTATGCCTGAGGCATATGCTATTGGCACTTTCATATTCCTTCTCATCTACAACCTGCTTTATTCTTCTGTGGGCCAAGGGCATATATAGCAGCCAAACAAACTAATTTATCATTGTATTATTGTTTTTGTACCTATATCTCCATAATTTCTATTGAGTATATGTGCTCATGTAGACCCGTATCAATGCATATTTATGCATCAAAAAACAGACTAAGGCAGTGATGTTGAGTACAGTGGGCATGGGTTTTAGATGAGACAAACCTCAGTTTTAACCTCAGTTATGCCACTTAGTAGCTTTGACAAGTTAATTTACCCCTGTGAGTCTCAGTTAACTCATACATGTAATGGAATTAATAATCTTACTTTTAGGCTTGTTATAAGTAGTAAATGAGATAGCATATAATACACTTTGCATTTTCTTTGCACACAGTGGGTTTCAAACTCGTAAGTGTAAAATCAAAATGATAACACTATGAACAATTAACTAAATTAGTCTAATGTGTTATGTTAGGAAAAAAGTAAATATTTATGGTCCAAATATATTTTATATATTTTACTATTTAAATTACACTGCTGAATTATATTGAAGAAGCACCAACAGATTTATTAAAACATATTCTATTCACTTGTTTAACCTTTATTGTTTTTTATAAATTACAAAAATAATACTATAGCACATTATCATGGTAACTAAAAATGTGCAGTTCTATAAATAAATACTTAAATTTCTCTTTTTTATCTCCCCTCAATACTCCTGGACTAACTGGAGTTCACTTATATTCCTTTTTGTTTAGAAAAATATGCATACAAATGTACACTTGTTCATTTTTTTCTTAGCTTTTTAAAAAATAATGCAGAAATGTTATGTAAGTGACTTCCTAATTTCACTCCAGGACAACATAAAGGTTTAATTCATTCTTTTTTTATTGCTGCATAATATTCCATTTAATATACTTTTCATAATTTAGTTAATCAAATCTGTATTCATGGACATTCTCCTTAAGTATATGTCTTAAAGAAATATGCATTGTATATCAAAAATAATAGGAAAAGTAAGTGTAAAAATCAAACACACAGGAAGTTAGTCATAAATGCGGACTGAAGAAATTATGGTTTATTTCTAATGGGCTCATATGTTTAAGGTTATAGTAAATAAAACATTCAGTACAATTTTATGACATGAGAAAAATTACCAGTTTATATACTCTGTGTACTCTATCTCCCAAAGATAAAATGTCTTGGAAGAGTCTGAAGAAATAGTTGGTGGCAAGAAGTTGTTGACATAGACAAAGCTGTAATTTCCTAAATGGTATCAATAATAAATTTGTGACAAGTTGACTGGGGGAAAAAAAGTATTGATTAGACCTCTGGAACATAATCTTGGATTTCCCATCACTAAATGCATAATGAGTTTGAGTTGGGGTATAAATAATAAGCAACCTCATTAGAAAGCGACTCATCCTGAGGTGTCATGGGCATTCCTGTTGCATTACCTCATAGCATATTTTAGCTGTAGTCAAAAACCCTAAATTACTCCTCAATTTGTGTGCCTTTCTCTAAGAAAAACAAGGAGATATTTCTACTTTTTTGTGGAAATGGAATGGGATAGGGAATTGTACAACAACCCAGGCATATCTATAATTCAAAGAAATTAAAAAGGACTCCATCGCCATGAGTAGGAAAAAAAAAAAATGAGGCAGTTGGGGTATTATTCTTCCCTTTCCTCTCCTCCTTATTTCTTCTTATTCTTCTTTTTTCCTTTGCCTTACCCATTTTCTTCTGCTGCTGCAGCTCTTTTTTTGTTTGCTTTTTGTTTTTCTCTTCCAGATTTTGCCTTGTCCTGCTTATGCTAATTTCCATCTAGGAGAATTTACATGTGTATCTCACTATTTCTGTGTTACATAGTGTCCAAGAATGGCTGACTCCAGAGGTGAGGTAAATTAAATTAGCAAGTGAACCCTTTGCTCCTAAAACAGGATGCATTTCTGGGAAAGTCCTCTAGATGTCTGACCTGCGCATGTATTCCGAGGTTGTGCCATTTACACACTCACCCTGAGAGCACACAATTTCAAGCTAACAATTCCCTTTTGAAAGAAAACATTTCCATTCACAACATTCATCCATCTATCAAAGTTATTTTCCTTCAGAGAAGCACAACAGTCCAAAAACTGTTTTGTCATGAGTCTGTCATTGCTCTTAAAATGACATTGGATACACTGGAGGAAAACATTTCAAATCAAGTCATGGAACAGCTCACATAAAATAGCAGCTGTTTTTGAGTCACTTTACAATACTATGTAAATAAAACAGTTCTGGCAGCTGGAAGAACAAAACGGTCTTTGATAACACTAATTATTTATTATGACTGCTTTGATGTAGCATTTATATGAACACAAGATATATTTTTAAAAGCCAGAAGGAAATTAAAAGTAAACAAAAGAATTGCACTCCTGACCAACTTCTTTGCCTCAAGGTTATTATAATCGAGCAGCTGCTAGATTTTTTTTCATATTCTTTCAATTTCATGGTTCTGGCTTCTCTATCGGATGTGCACAAAATTACTAGAATGTTTAAAATAACAAGATGTAGGAAAAATGTCTTTTTTTTTCAGTAAAAGTAAAATCAAACATTGATAATCAAATGTATATCGATTATGAAATTACCTCCAATCCTCATTCCTTAAGTTTTATTAATAGGATTTTTTTTCCCTAAGCACTTTCCTTGTTGAGTGTCTTTAAGGTAAATATTCTTTAATATTGGGACATGAATGGGAAAAGAAAGTAAGATCCTAGTAATGAAAGAAATGTGCTTAAACATTTAATTTTTTTGATGAAATCCTTACAAGTGAGAACTCAAAATGTAGGAATAAGGTCTCCCTATTTTTACCACTTACATAGAGAAGACACATATACTCAAAGAAATGGTTGATTAAAGAAGAAATGTGTTGTTAATAATGGCTTGAGATGATATATGCCTAATATATTTTGTTGTTTTATATTAATATATATGGCTGAAAATTGAAATTCCTTAAGATTGGATAATCATCCCCATTTCCACACTTAGTTGCAGGTGATTTATTGAAATGGGTTTAATGGACAGTTGAACATCTCAGAGAAGTGTAAAATAACTCTCCCTGTGTCTAGTGAAATAGGTATTTAAAGAGGGAGGGAGTTCTTTAGGTGTCTACATTAAGCAAAGCATGGGGACTAGAGAATGGAAGTGTCTCTGAGAACTCTAGAGCTGTTGTATTTGTTACAGTCAGGCAAACCAAAGGGAGAAACTGTGGTTTCCCCGAAGGTAAATGGAATTGATGGTAGGGGTGGATTCCTGGATCAGAGACACATGACTAGATGCTCTGGTAAATGATCCAGGGCACAAGAGGAATGTGGAGAAGAAATGCAGACTAGGTAATTACAAAAGATGGGAACACAAAACCCAAAGTGTGCTTCTCACTGTTTCCTGAACTCCCCTTCTGGGCTTTTCATTCTTTTATTATTGCTCTTTATATTAGCATTTCCCTCTCCCGTTTTTCTCATATATTATCTTGTGTCTGAAATACATGTCTCCCATTCTTGAAATGCAAAGTCTTTACACTCCCTTATCACTGTTGGCGTTTTGGGCCTAATGATTCTTTGTTGGGAGGCTGTCCTGTGCACTGTACCATGTTTAGTGGCATCCCTAGCCACTACCTACTAGAAACCAGTAGTAACCTCTTCTCCCCAAGTTGTGGCAACCAAAAATATCTCCAGACATTGCCAAATGTCCCCTGTGATTTTGGGGAAAATTCAACCACTGTTCTATATAATTTATTGCCTCTTGCATTGATTTGTAGTTAACATATGCTGATTTCAACTGAATTCTATAGATATTTTTGATTCCTCCTGAGTTAGTTGCTGGGGATGCAAAAAGGAATTAAAATATGCAAAACTTTCTTCTAATATTGGAGTAGATTATTATTAGGTATCTTTGCATGTGTTTACCTTTAGTTTCTTAGAGGAAAATAATTAATGAAAACAACTGACATTTATTAATAGCTTTTTGTATGTATCCAGCTCTGTTCTAGGTGCTTTTAGATGTATTCGCTCACTTAATTCTTATAACAACCTATGTATCAAACCATTACTGTCTTATATTCCCTATCCTTCATTCTTTCTTTCAGCAGCCAGTACTGTATTTTATTTTGTTTGTTACTTAATGGATATTTACTGCTTGATTAATGGGAATAGGGCTCTATACATGGAAATCCACTATTCTTTAACTTGTGTGTGTGCGTGTTTCTTTTCTCACCATCTTTTCTGCTTTCCTAAGGAAGGGTAGCATATACCAGCACCCTTGTAAATGTATGATAGGCTAATTGTAAACTATTTTTAGGTTTTTGGAAAGAAAATCACTTATCAAGAATATATTATGCTTGGTTTTGTCCAAATTGAGAAAGTTTTTCATTGGCAATAGAAAAGTTCCTGCAAACTTGAGTAGTTATCCTCTCCAATTGTTTTCTTCTGTCACATCAAATCAAATTCACTGCTTTTTCAATTATTCTTATTTTCCAAAATAGGCATCTCATAACTTTGAAATGAAGAATAAGGTACAGGTTTACAGATGTGCAGAGACTGTAGCCAGGATGTTTGAACTTAAAATTGCCACATGGACTGAGATTAAAGTTGAAGCGAGAAGGGTGAACTCAGTTCTGACTATTGCCAGGAGACCTGCTAGAGCCCAGAGCTGCTGCTGCCTTAAAGCCCTCCTTTATCTGCAGTCAGCTTAGAGGTCACACAGAGATAAGGGAAGCGGCAGCTGTGCTGGGAGAGTGGGTGGCTCATAAACAAAGTCAGCACCTTGGCCACTTTATTGGTGTTGTGAGACAGGGCAGTAAGCTGTGCAGTGTTTAAATGGATCCTAATTGTAATTGCCTTGACATTTGTTTAGTAGATACCCCCTTGGGATGTGGGAGGATATTTCCTCCCTGAGCAAGACTGACCAAAATGTTCTTTCTAAAATGTATGCCTCATTGCACTGATCCTACCACATGTTTTGAATTATGCTAGGTCAATATTCAGGTGAGAGGGAGCAGATATATCTACTACTTAAGAAGTGGAAGCTTTTCCCTCCAAACTTGCTTATAAAAAGATACTCACTTGTATGTCTGTAAAAATACAGATATCTGCAGATGTCTGGGTTCCAGCCCAGACCTACAGATCAGAATTTTCAGGGGAGTGGCTTAGTGAAACAATTATACGCAAGTAAACAATATTATTCATTTATCAGATATCACTGATGATTCCTATAATAATTTTTAAAATATTAATGGAAGGATAATGGTATAAAAATATTATGAATTGCTTTAGAACTCTTTTCTTACCTACTCATTACTGAAGACTGTATCTCAGAGGTTAGCCTTGCTATACACGGCTGTTATAAAAAGATTATACTGTTATATGCATTATATATAAATGCAATATATACTATATATTATATATAATCTATTATACATGTATATAATATACTTATTATATACTACTATATATTAACATATTATATATTAAAGAGAGAGGAAAAAGTGGTAGATTTCAGCTCTAATGTAATCATAATGTTTTGATCACAAGAAATAATTGGAGATTGAAAGAGCATTTGAGCACAGATATTGAAATCAGGCAGGACAGCCTTCAAATTCTGTTCTGTTCACTTATAGACAAGCTGTAATTGTTGTTGTTGTTATTTTTAAAATTTATTTATTTTGTTTATTTATTTATTTTGGCTGCATTGGGTCTTTGCTGCACGCGGGCTTTCTCTAGTTGCAGCGAGCGGGGGCTGCTCTTCGTTGCGGTGCGTGGGCTTCTCATTGTGGTGGCTTCTCTTGTTGTGGAGCATGGGCTCTAGGCGCACGGACTTCAGTTGTTGTGGCACGTGGGCTCAGTAGTTGTGGCTTGAGGGCTCTCGAGCACAGGCTCAGTAGTTGTGGCATATGGGCTTAGTTGCTCTGCAGCATGTGGGATCCTCCCGGACCAGGGCTTGAACCTGTGTCCCCTGCATTGGCAGGCAGATTCTTAACCACTGCGCCACCAGGGAAGTCCCTTGTTGTTATTATTGTTATTATTTTGTCTTGGCCCAAGGAGACAATAATAAAGTGCTTTAGTAATGAATGTTTACATCTGATATCATAACTGGAATATCTGAATAACCTCCTTACCCTGCAACCTCTTCTAGCAAAGAGAGAGAGAAGGAAGGATGAAGGAAGAGAAGAGGGAAAATAAAGACAAAAAGACCTCTTTAGGATGCTTGGACATGACATAAAGGAACAGAATACAAACCAAACACCAGCAGAAAATTTGGCACGGGATATGACTAGGGAATTCACAGAAGGTACCAAGGGGCAATGCATTTATGAAGACATGTTCAAACTCATTAAATGAGGGAAATACAAATCAAAGCAATAATGACATAATATTTCATATCCAGCTGACTGGCAAACATTTAAAAATCTGACTTCTGGTGGGATTTTATTTTATATAACAACTTTGGAGAAAAATTTGGCAATATCTAATAAAGCTTTTGAAGAAGTTCATGTTCTCAACAATTACACTCTTCTTATATACCTTAAAACAGTGCTTCTCAAACTCTAATGTGCTTCTGAATCACCTGGGGATGTTGTTCCAGTGGAGAAATGCAGGTTCTGTTTATAAGACCTGGAGTGAGGCCTGAGAGTCTACATTTCTAACAGGCTCCCTGTTGATACCAATTCTGCTAAGCCATGGACTAGCAAGATTTAGAGAATCACTTGCTGTGTACAGGTGGGAGTTGTACAAGAAAGTTGATTGAAATATAATTATAGTACCAAGAAATTGGAATTATACATGTACATATTTTATAAGAGTTTGAGAGCAAGTACGGGGATGACATTCTCCAGCTTTACAGCAATGGTTATCTTCAGAGAATAAGAGAAAATAATTCAATGAGGAGGGTTATGCAGGAGCTAAAATTGCGTGTTATCTATGTATGTGTATGAAATATTAGCTGGGTAGTAGGTACATGGGTTTTTGACATATGGGTTTTCATCACCATTTTTGCGTGCTTTAGGATACTATATAACTTAAAAAAAACAGAAAGAGCCTTACCCATCATAAACAGTAGCAGAGTGGTATTTTTTTTTAAATGTTAATTCTTTAAACTTATAGTCCATTTTTCAGCTTTCAGAGCTTTTTTTTTAACATCTTAATTGCAGTATAATTGCTATACAGTGTTGTGTTAGTTTCTGCTGTGTAACAAAGTGAATCAGCTATACGTATACATATATCCCTATATCCCCTCCCTCTTGTGTCTCCCTCCCACCCTTCCTATCCCACCCCTCTAGGTGGTCACAAAGCACCGAGCTGATCTCCCTGTGCTATGCAGCTGCTTCCCACTAGCTATCTATTTTATATTTGGTAGTGTATATATATCAATGCCACTCTCTCACTTCTTCCCAGCTTACCATTCCTCCTCCCCGTGTCTTCAAGTCCATTCTCTATGTCTGCATGTTTATTCCTATCCTGCCCGTAGATTCATGAGAACCTTTTTTTTTTTTTTAGATTCCATATATATGTGTTAGCATATGATATTTGTTTTTCTCTTTCTGATTTAACTTCACTCTGTATGACAGATTCTAGGTCCATCCACCTCACTACAAATGACTCAATTTCGTTTCTTTTTATGGCTGAGTAATATTCCATTGTATATATGTGCCGCATCTTCTTTATCCATTCATCCGATGATGGACACTTAGGTTGCTCCCATGTCCTGGCTATTGTAAATAGAGCTGCAATGAACATTGTGGTACATGACTCTTTTTGAATTATGGTTTTCTCAGGGTATATGCCCAGTAGTGGGATTGCTGGGTCGTATGGTAGCTCTACTTTTAGTTATTTAAGGAACCTCCATAATGTTCTCCATAGTGGCTGTATCAATTTACATTCCCACCAACAGTGCAAGAGGGTTCCCTTTTGTCCACACCCTCTCCAGCATGTATTGTTTGTAGATTTTTTGATGATGGCCATTCTGACGGTGTGAGGTGATACCTCATTGTAGTTTTGATTTGCATTTCTCTAATGATTAGTAATGTTGAGCATCCTTTCATGTGTTTGTTGGCAATCTGTATATCTTCTTTGGAGAAATGTCTATTTAAGTCTTCTGCCCATTTTTGGATTGAGTTGTTTGTTTTTTTGATATTGAGCTGCATGAGCTGCTTGTATATTTTGGAGATTAATCCTTGATTAATTAATTAATTTGCTTTATTTGCAAATATTTTCTCCCATTCTGAGGGTGTTCTTTTCGTTTTGTTTTTGGTTTCCTTTGCTGTGCAAAAGCTTTTAAGTTTCATTAGGTCCCATTTATTTATTTATGTTTTTATTTCCATTTCTTTAGGAGGTGGGTCAAAAAGGAGCTTTCTGTGATCTATGTCATAGAGTGTTCTGCCTATATTTTCCTCTAAGAGTTTTATAGTGTCTGGCCTTACATTTAGGCCTTTAATCCATTTTGAGTTTATTTTTGTGTATGGTGTTAGGGAGTGTTCTAATTTCATTCTTTTCCATGTAGCTGTCCTGTTTTCCCAGCACCACTTACTGAAGAGGCTGTCTTTTATCCATTGTATATTATTGCCTCCTTTATCAAAGATAAGGTGACCATATGTGTGTGGGTTTATCTCTGGGCTTTCTATCCTGTTCCATTGATCTATATTTCTATTTTTATGCCAGTACCATACTGTCTTGATTACTGTAGCTTTGTAGTATAGTCTGAAGTCCAGGGTCCTGATTCCTCCAGCTCCGTTTTTCCTTCTCAAGATTGCTTTGGCCATTCGGGGTCTTTTGTGTTTCCATACAAAGTGTGAAATTTTTTGTTCCAGTTCTGTGAAAAATACCATTGGTAGTTTGATAAGGATTGCATTGAATCTGTACATTGCTTTGGGTAGTATAGTCATTTTCACAATGTTGATTCTTCCAATCCAGGAACATGGTATATCTCTCCATCTGTTTGTATCATCTTTAATTTCTCTCATGCGTGTCTTATAGTTTTCTGCATACAGGTCTTTTGTCTCCTTAGGTAGGTTTATTCCTAGGTATTTTATTCTTTTTGTTGCAATGGTAAATGGGAGTGTTCCCTTAATTTCGCTTTCAGATTTTTCATCATTAGCATATAGGAATGAAAGAGACTTCTGTGTATCAATTTTGTATCCTGCTACTTTACCAAATTCATTGATTAGCTCAAGTAATTTTCTGGTAGCATCTTTAGGATTCTCTATTTATAGTATCATGTCATCTGCAAACAGTGATAGCTTTACTTCTTCTTTTCTGATTTGGATTCCTTTTATTTCTTTTTCTTCTCTGATTGCTGTGGCTAAAACTTCCACAACTATGTTGAAAACAGTGCTGAGAGTGGGCAGCCTTGTCTTGTTCCTGATGTTAGTGGAAATGGTTTCAGTTTTTCACCATTGAGGATGATGTTGGCTGTGGGTTTGTCATATATGGCCTTTATTATGTTGAGGTAAGTTCCCTCTATGCCTACCTTCTGGAGGGTTTTTATCATAAATGGGTGTTCAGTATTGTCAGAAGCTTTTTCTGCATCTATTGAGATTATCATATGGTGTTTTTCCTTAAATTTGTTAATGTGGTATATCATATTGATTGATTTGCATATATTGAAGAATCCTTGCATTCCTGGGATAAACCCCACTTGATCATGGCGTATGATCCTTTTAATGTGCTGCTAGATTCTGTTTGCTAGTATTTTGTTGAGGATTTTCACATGTATGTTCATCAGTGATATTGGCCTGTAGTTTTCTTTTTGGTGACATCTTCTTCCGTTTTTGGTATCAGGGTGGCCTTGTAGAATGAGTTTGGGAGTGTTCCTCCATCTGCTATGTTTTGGAAGAGTTTAAGAAGGATAGGTGTCAGCTCTTCTCTAAATGTTTGATAGAATTCGCCTGTGAACCTATCTGCTCCTGGGCTTTGTTTGTTGGAAGATTTTTAATCACAGTTTCAATTTCAGTGCTTGTGATTGGTCTGTTTATATTTTTCTATTTCGTCCTGGTTCAGTCTTGGAAGGTTGTGTTTTCTAAGAATTTGTCCATTTTATTGGCATAGAGTTGCTTGTAGTAATCGCTCCTGATCCTTTGTATTTCTGCACTGTCAGTTGTTACTTCTCCTTTTTCATTTCTAATTCTGTTGATTTGAGTCTTCTCCCTTTTTTTCTTGATGAGTCTGGCTAATGGTTTATCGATTTTGTCTTTTCAAAGTACCAGCTTTTTGTTTTATTGATCTTTGCTATCATTTCCTTCATTTCTTTTTCATTGATTTGTGATCTGATCTTTATGATTTCTTTCCTTCTGCTACCTTTGGGGTTTTTTTGTTCTTCTTTCTCTAATTGCTTTAGGTGTAAGGTTAGGTTGTTTATTTGAGATTTTTCTTGTTCTTGAGGTAGGATTGTATTGCTATAAACTTCCCTCTTAGAACTGCTTTTGCTGCATCCCATAGGTTTTGGTTCGTCGTGTTTTCATTGTCGTTTGTTTCTAGGCATTTTTTGATTTCCTGTTTGATTTCTTCACTGGTCTCTTGGTTATTTAGTAGCATATTTTTTAGCCTCCATGTGTTTGTAGTTTTTACAGTGTTTTTCCTGTAATTTATATCTAATCTTATAGCATTGTGGTTGGAAAAGATACTTGATATGATTTCAATTTTCTTAAATTTACCAAGGCTTGATTTGTGACCCAAGATATGATCTATGCTGGAGAATGTTCCGTGAGCACTTGAGAAGAAAGTGTATTCTGTTGTTTTTGGATGGAATGTCCTATAAATATCAATTTAAGTTCATCTTGTTTAATGTGTCATGTAAATCTTGTGTTTCCTTACTTATTTTCATTTTGGTTGGTATGTCCATTGGTGAAAGTGGGGTGTTAAAGTCCCCGACTATTTTTATGTTACTGTTGATTTCCCCTTTTATGGCTGTTAGCATTTGCCTTGTGTACTGAGGTGCTCCTATGTTGGGTGCATAAATATTTACAATTGTTATATCTTCTTCTAGGATTGTTCCCTTGATCATTATGTAGTGTCCTTTGTCTCTTATCATAGTCTTTATTTTAAAGTCTATTTTGTCTGATATGAGAACTGTTACTCCAGCTTTCTTTTGATTTCCATTTGCATGGAATATCTTTTTCCATCCCCTCACTTTCTGTCTATATGTGTCCCTAGGTCTGAAGTGGGTCTCTTGTAGATAGTATGTATTTGGGTATTGTTTTTGTATCCATTCAGCCAGTCGTGTCTTTTGGTTGGAGCATTTAATCCATTTACATTTAAGGTAGTTATCGATATGTATATTCCTATTACCATTTTCTTAATTGTTTTGAGTTTGTTCTGTAGGTCTTTTCCTTCTCTTGTGTTTCCTGCCTGGAAAAGTTCCTTTGGCATTTGCTGTAAATCTCGTTTGGTGTTGCTGAATTCTCTTAGCTTTTGCTTGCCTATAAATGTTTTAATTTCTCCATCGAATCTGAATGAGATCCTTGCTGGGTAGAGTAATCTTGTTTGTAGGTTTTTCCCTTTCATCACTTTAAATATGTCCTACCCCTCTCTTGTGGCTTGCAGAGTTTCTGCTGAAAGATTAGCTGTTAACCTTATGGTGATTCCCTTGTATGTTATTTGTTACTTCTCCCTTGCTGCTTTTAATATTTTGTCTTTGTATTTAATTTTTGATAGGTTGATTTATATGTATCTTGACATGTTTCTTCTTGGATTTATTCTGTATGGACTCTCTGCACTTCCTGGACTTGATTGACTATTTCCTTCCCATATTAGGGAAGTTTTCAACTATAATCTCTTCAAATATTTTCACAGTCCCTTTCTTTTTCTCTTCTTCTTCTGGAAACCCTATAATTCGAATGTTGGTATGTTTAATGTTGTCCCAGAGGTCTCTGAGACTGTCCTCAATTCTTTTCATTCTTTTTTCTTTATTCTGCTCTGTGGTAGTTATTTCCACTATTTTATCTTCCAGGTCACTTTTCCATTCTTCTGCCTCAGTTATTCTGCTTTTGTTTCCTTCTAGAGAATTTTTAATTTCATTTATTGTGTTGGTCATCATTGTTTGTTTGCTCTTTAGTTCTTCTAGATCCCTGTTAAAAGTTTCTTGTATTTTCTCCTTTCTATTTCCAAGATTTTGGATATCTTTACTATCATTACTCTGAATTCTTTTTCAGGTAGACTGCCTTTTTCCTCTTCATATTTTTTTTCTTGTGGGTTTTTACCTTGCTCCTTTTCTGCTGCATATTTCTCTGTCTTCTCATTTTGCCTAACTTCCTATGTTTGGGGTCTCCTTTCACAGGCTGTAGGTTCATAGGTCATGTTGTTTTTGGTGTCTGCCCCCAGTGGGTTAGGTTTTTTCAGTGGGTTGTGCAGGCTTCCTTGTGGAGGGGACTGGTGCCTGTGTTCTGGTGGATGAGGCTGGATCTTGTCTTTCTGGTGGGCAGGACTGAGTCCGGTGGTGTGTTTTGGGGTGTCTGTGACCTTATTATGATTTTAGGCAGCCTCTCTGCTAATGGGTGGGGTTGTGTTCCTGTCTTCCTAGTTGTTTGGCATGGGGTTTCCAGCACTGTAGCTTCCTGGTCATTGAGTGGAGCTGGGTCTTAGCGTTAAGACAGAGATCTCTGGGAGAGCTCTTGCTGATTGACATTATGTGGGGCCAGGAGGTCTCATCTGGAGCAATGTCCTGAACTTGGCTCTCCCACGTCCGAGGGTCAGGCCTGACACCCAGCTTGAGCACCAAGACCCTGTCAGCCAAATGGCTCAGAAGAAAAGGGAGAAAGAAAAAGAAAGAAAGAAAGTAAAATTATTAAAATAAAAAATTAAAACTATTATTAAATTTAAAAATGTAATAAATAAAAAGAGCAACCGTACCAATAAACCAATCCACCAATGATAACAAGTGGTAAAAACTAAACTAAGATAAACATATAAATCAGAATCTAGTCAGTCACATACAGCAAACCCGAAGTCTACAGTTGCTCCCAAAATACACTGCCTCAGATTTGGGATGATTCCCTGTCTATTCAGGTATTCCCCATGCAGGGTACATCAAGTTGACTGTAGAGATTTAATCCGCTTCTCCTGAGGCTGCTAGGAGAAATTTCCCTTTCTCTTCTTTGTTTGCACAGCTCTTGGGGGTTTAGCTTTCGATTTGGCACCACCCCTGCATGTAGGTTGCCCTCTGGTGTCTCTTCTTCAACCAGACAGGAGGGGGTTAAAGGAGCGGCTGATTAGGGGTCTCTGGCTCATTCAGGCTGCGCTGAGGGAGGGGTACAGAGTGCGGGGCAAGCCTGCTGAGGCAGAGGCCAGCGTGACCTTGCAACAGCCTGAGGCGTGCCGTGTGTTCTCCCAGGGACGTTGTCCCTGGATCACGGGACCCTGGCAGTGGTGGGCTGCCCAGGCTCCGGGGAGTGGAGGTGTGCATAGTGACTTGTGCTTGCACACAGCATTCTTGGTGGCTGCAGCAGCAGCGTTAGCATTTCATGCCCATCTCTGGTGTCTGTGCTGATAGCCGTGGCTCACGCCTGTCTCTGGAGCTCGTTTAGGCGGTGCTCTGAATCCCCTCTCCTCGCGCACCCCATAACAATGGTCTCTTGCCTCTTAGGCAGGTCCAGAGTTTTTCCCGTACTCCCTTCCGGCTAGCTGTGGCACAGTAGCCCCCTTCAGGCTGTGTTCACGCAGCCAACCCCAGTCCTCTCCGTGGAATCTGACCTCCGAAGCCCAAGCCTCAGCTTCCAGCCCCCACTCGCCCCAACGGGTGAGCAGACAAGCCTCTTGGGCTGGTGAGTGCTGGTCGGCACCAATCCTCTGTGCGGGCATCTCTCCGCTTTGCCCTCTGCACCCCTGTTGCTGTGCTATCCTCCGTGGCTCCAAAGCTTCCTCCCTGCCCACCCCCTGTCTCCACCAGTGAAGGGGCTTCCTAGTGTGTGGATACTCTTCCTCCTTCACAGCTCCCTCCCAGAGGTGCAGGTCCCATCCCTATTCTTTCGTCTCTGTTTTTTCTTTTTTCTTTTGCCCTACCCAGGTACGTGGGGGGTTTCTTGCCTTTTGGGAAGTCTGAGGTCTTCTGCCAGCGTTCAGTAGGTGTTCTGTAGGAGTTGTTCCACATGTAGATGTATTTTTAATGTATTTGTGGGGAGGAAGGTGATCTCCACGTCTTACTCCTCCGCCATCTTCTTAAGAGCTTTTTAATGCCTATTTTATATAATCCCCCTTTTAACATTGTAATGTAGGCAGATAATGACATCTTTTTTGAAGTCCTTTCCAAATGAAGAATCTTAAGGTCTTGCCCAAATTCACAGAGCTAATAGTAGAGTCAAGATTTTAATCCAAGTCTGCTTATCTGGAGGTCTATTACATCACTCTACGTTTTCTTCTCTATAAATGCTTATGTTCCCACTAACAATAAATATTGCAAAATCAAGCAATTACATAATATACCCATTAGATAAACACATTTTCAAGGAAAGAAACATAAGTCTTCATAAACCAACTTCTGTCTTCCTACTTTCTCATACAGGGTAGGCTGAGTCACAAGATTCGTGTGTGAGAAATGTAAAGCCCTGCTTAGGGACACAAGTTGATAACTAGGTCATCAAAAAAGTGGCCAAATTGAAAATGTTCCAGCTTACCTTCATGACACAAAGGCTAATATCCTTATTCTTGGTCTTTGAAGTCCTAAAAATGTTTTTGGATATCAATATTAGGTTTTAAGTAGGGAGGACTACAGAATGTGCCATCCTGATCTTGGCTCCAAAACCCACGTTTAACATTTTCTAGCTGCCTGGTCTTTAGCAAATCATCCATTTGTATCATAATATCTACTTTCTTAGTAACATGATAGACATGTGTGCAAAATGCCTGACACTCAATAAACATTCAGAAAAAAGTCAAAGGAACACTCTTAAGAAATAAGAAAATTTTATAGGGACAGAGAATAATTTTAAAGTAGCAAATAAAGAGTAACATACAAAATGTTTCTGTTGCCTACATTAGTTAGTCAGGAGAGAATAAAAGCCTCAGGTAGCATTGCCAAATCAACCCTAACCGCAGGTTTTTGTACAAATTATATATAATCATGCCATATTTTCAAAAGGATGAAAGGACTTTCACCTACATTTAAATAATCATCTTAACTTGATGAATCTGTACTGGGCAAGGGATTGCAGAAGGCACAAATTGGAGCTAGCAGTTGTCCAAGGCAAATTGAGACTAATTCCAGAATAGGACAGGCTTTTTGTTGAACCACTATCTCTTTAGATATACTCTTATCCATTCCCTGTTAATATACTTAAGTGTTGGCAAAGGTTGGAAAGAGGAAAGGATCCTTATCTTGGAGAGAATTACCTGCTGAATATTTTCACTGTAAATCTATTTAAAATGTATTTCTCTAAGTGGGTATTAAGTGGGGTCAAGGTGATGGGAAGTTTTTCTCCCTCTCTTTCGTATATTAGCCATTAAAAATAACAACAAATATAAATACACAAACAAAACAGTAACATGGCTGGAAGCAGAGAGATTAAGTTGTGGGCCCCTCCCCCTGAAAATTTTTCACAATTTTTCTTGCATAACAAAAATCTGTCATGAAGAAAGTCCTTTTTGTCTTTCTTTTCTTCCACACAGTGCATGCTCATGTGAACCATCTGAACAAGACTCTGCTTAATGTAATGCTACATAAAACAAAACACATATGGGAAATCCACCCTAGCATTCTCTAACTCATGGGAGCAATACAATAATTGGATTTATTCCCTAGTGTATGTCCTTTATGTAAAGAGTGCTTTACCAGGTTCATAGACTTCTCTCTATGCTTGACTTCACTTTCAGTACCACACTTCATTACATAGGACTCCATGCCTTAGCACACTCAATGGGCCAATGTCTTCGGGAACTTGCAATAAGAGTAGGGGGAATGGA
The DNA here is from genome assembly GCF_028023285.1 of Balaenoptera ricei. Taxonomy (NCBI): domain Eukaryota; kingdom Metazoa; phylum Chordata; class Mammalia; order Artiodactyla; family Balaenopteridae; genus Balaenoptera; species Balaenoptera ricei. The sequence goes on from NC_082648.1 coordinate 76,835,860, forward strand.
TTGATTGCAAAAGCTCCAATCCCTCTTTGTCTTCACTACATTGTTTCTACAAAATTTACAATATTGCCAGATCAGATTCAACTAGTAAATGCACATTTCTTTATTGGAAAAACAGTTTAATTCCAGAATGTGTATGGTTCATAGGATAAAGGTATTGATTTGAGCTAATGTGGTTTTTCTTAAGTCTCCTGCTGGCCTGAAATAAACAGACTGCCAGATATTTCTTGAGCAAAAATGAGTTTATTGGGGATCAGCAGAGAATTACAATTTGGGGTCTGCACCCACGGCAAGTCAAGTGTAAATCCCCACACATCAAGAGAAAGAAGTACTTTTTAGAGAGAAAAAAAAAGTTGGAAGGGCTATAGCAAAGAAAGAGTTCCTGGCTTTTCATTGGCTGCATCCTTGCTAGGAAAGAAGAATCTCTCTTCTTCCTCTTCTTCCTCTTGGGCTCTGCTATTGTAGTAGGGCAAGAAAGCTCCCTCTTTTGGTTTCCTGACTCTGTTTAATTGAGGTTTCTGTTTATTAATTTTTTTACAGATCTATGGATTGAAATTCATGGGGAGAAGGGACTCTCACATGAAATCTCATCTTTATGTTAACCTGAGTCTCCTAGCTTCAGCTTAACACATTCTCCATGTATCCTCTTTCTCAAATTTCTCTCTCTGAAAATTCTTCCCTCCCACCACAACAACTTTACTTCATTCCCAAGTAGATACATTGGTTCTTGAAACTTTTCTGCAGCTCACACAATTTAAAAGTGTGAGTCAAGCAGCATCAGGTTTCAACTGAAGTGAAAACAATGGGGAAAGATACATTCTAATTTCCTTTTTAGTTTTCCCATTTGTGGGATCTATAGGCCTGTAGATTGCTTTCACACACTGAAGACTTGCTGTAAATACATTTGCTAAACTCAGTCCCAGAGTTTCTGATTCAGTAGGTCTAGGGCAAGGGTCAAGAACTTGCATTTCTAATTTCCAGGTGCTGGTGGACCCTGTGAGAACTTCTGCTTTAATATAAACACATTTACCAAGGGTAGTTTGTGACCGGTTGAAAGCTCAGACTCTCTGGTTTAAATTCTAGTGCCACAATTTATTAGCTGTGTGACACTGGCCAAGTTACTTACCTTTTTGTGTTTCAGTTCCCTATCTGTAAAAGGGCGAAATGATAGGTCTTCGAGAGAGAATTGTTACAATGATTAAATGAAATAATAAGTGTAAAGCACTGAGAACAACGCCTAGCACAATACTGTCATCACTAATACTGAGGGAAGATTCAATTCTCAAGTAGCTGGCCACTTCTCCTGCCCTTTGAAACTGGTGTGTTCCCATTTTTGTGGATTTTTGCCTGTTCCACCATGGGGACTTCCATCTTCATAAAAATGCGATACTGGTTTTATTTTAGAAAAAAATTCAAGCTTACAAAGTACTGCAGAGACTAATGTGGGAAAGACTCATGAATGTAGGTACCATGCAGCTTTGTCAGATCTTAGCATTTAGCCATATTTACCCAGAGGGAGATGTGCTTACTTTACTGTTTATTGTTATCTTGCATAATTTATGTCATTACTATACATGTGCATAAACATAAACATGATATTATATTGTTTTGCCAATTTGTACACCTTTCTATAAATGGCATTAAACTATGCATATATATCCTCAACTTTGTTATTCACAAAATACTGTTTTGATATTTATCCATGCTATTAAATATAATTGTAATTTATCACATCTAGTGAAAGTGGCAAAATTCCTATATCTTTTCTCTTTTAGTTGATGGAATTTTATTTTTCCAAATTATTACAAAAATTTTTGAAAAGCATATTCTTTTTTTTTTTTTTTTTAAACATCTTTATTGAAGTATAATTGCTTTACAATGGTGTGTTAGCTTCTGCTTTATAACAAAGTGAATCAGTTATACATATACAATATGTTCCCATTTCTCTTCCCTCTTGCATCTCCCTCCCTCCCACCCTCCCCATCCCACCCCTCTAGGTGGTCACAGAGCACCGAGCTGATCTCCCTGTGCTATGCGGCTGCTTCCCACTAGCTATCTATTTTACATTTGGTAGTGTATATATGTCCATGACACTCTCTCACCCTGTCACATCTCACCCCACCCCCTCCCCATATCCTCAAGTCCATTCTCTAGTAGGTCTGTGTCTTTATTCCCGTCTTGCCACTAGGTTCTTCATGGCCTTTTTTTTTTTTCCTTAGATTCCGTATATATGTGTTAGCATACTGTATTTGTTTTTCTCTTTCTGACTTACTTCACTCTGTATGACAGACTCTAACTCCATCCACCTCATTACAAATACCTCCATTTCATTTCTTTTTATGGCTGAGTAATATTCCATTGTATATATGTGCCACATCTTCTTTATCCATTCATCTGTCGATGGACATTTAGGTTGCTTCCATGTCCTGGCTATTGTAAATAGAGCTGCAATGAACATTTTGGTACATGACTCTTTTTGACCTATGTTTTTCTCAGGGTATATGCCCAGTAGTGGGATTGCTGGGTCGTATGGTAGTTCTATTTGTCGTTTTTTAAGGAACCTCCATACTGTTCTCCATAGTGGCTGTATCAATTTACATTCCCACCAACAGTGCAAGAGTGTTCCCTTTCCTCCACACCCTCTCCAGCATTTATTGTTTCTAGATTTTTTGATGATGGCCATTCTGACCAGTGTGAGATGATGTCTCATTGTAGTTTTGATTTGCATTTCTCTAATGATTAATGATGTTGAGCATTCTTTCATGTGTCTGTAGGCCATCTGTATATCTTCTTTGGAGAAATGTCTATTTAGGTCTTCTGCCCATTTTTGGATTGGGTTGTTTGTTTTTTTGTTATTGAGCTGCATGAGCTGCTTGTAAAACTTGGAGATTAATCCTTTGTCAGTTGCTTCATTTGCAAATATTTTCTCCCATTCTGAGGGTTGTCTTTTGGTCTTGTTTATGGTTTCCTTTGCTGTGCAAAAGCTTTTAAGTTTCATTAGGTCCCATTTGTTTATTTGTGTTCTTATTTCCATTTCTCTGGGAGCTGGGTCAAAAAGAATCTTGCTGTGATGTATGTCATAGAGTGTTCTGCCTATGTTTTCCTCTAAGAGTTTGATAGTGTCTGCCCTTACACTTAGGTCTTTAATCTATTTTGAGTTTACTTTTGTGCATGGTGTCAGGGAGTGTTCTAATTTCATACTTTTACATGTACCTGTCCAATTTTCCCAGCACCACTTATTGAAGAGGCTGTCTTTTCTCCACTGTATATGCTTGCCTCCTTTATGAAAGATAAGGTGACCATATGTGTGTGGGTTTATCTCTGGGCTTTCTATCCTGTTCCATTGATCTATATTTCTGTTTTTGTGCCAGTACCAAACTGTCTTGATTACTGAAGCTTTGTAATATAGTCTGAAGTCAGGGAGCCTGATTCCCCCAGCTCCATTTTTCGTTCTCAAGATTGCTTTGGCTATTCGGGGTCTTTTGTGTTTCCATACAAATTGTGAAATTTTTTGTTCTAGTTCTGTGAAAAATGCCAGTGGTAGTTTGATAGGGATTGCATTGAATCTGTAGATTCCTTTGGGTAGTAGAGTCATTTTCACAATGTTGATTCTTCCAATCCAGGAACATGGTATATCTCGCCATCTATTTGTATCATCTTTAATTTCTTTCATCAGTGTCTTATAATTTTCTGCATACAGGTCTTTTGTCTCCTTAGGTGGGTTTATTCCTAGATATTTTATTCTTTTTGTTGCAATGGTAAACGGGAGTGTTTTCTTAATTTCACTTTCAGATTTTTCGTCATTAGTGTATAGAAATGCAAGAGATTTCTGTGCATTAATTTTGTAGCCTGGTACTTTACCGAATTCATTGATTAGCTCTAGGAGTTTTCTGGTAGCATCTTTAGGATTCTCTATGTATAGTATCATGTCATCTGCAAATAGTGACAGCTTTACTTCTTCTTTTCCAATTTGGATTCCTTTTATTTCTTTGTCTTCTCTGATTGCTGTGGCTAACACTTCCAAAACTATGTTGAATAATAGTGGTGAGAGTGGGCAACCTTGTCTTGTTCCTGATCTTCGTGGAAATGGTTTCAGTTTTTCACCATTGAGGACAATGTTGGCTGTGGGCTTGTCCTATATGGCCTTTATTAGGTTGAGGAAAGTTCCCTCTCTCTCTGCTTTCTGCAGGGCTTTTATCATACATGGGTGTTGAATTTTGTCAAAAGCTTTCTCTGCATCTATTGAGATGATCATATGGTTTTTCTCCTTCAATTTGTTAATATGGTGTATCACATTGATTGATTTACGTATATTGAAGAATCCTTGCATTCCTGGGATAAACCCCACTTGATCATGGTGTATGATCCTTTTAATGTGCTGTTGGATTCTGTTTGCTAGTATTTTGTTGAGGATTTTTGCATGTATGTTCATCAGTGATATTGGCCTGTAGTTTTCTTTCTTTGTGACATCTTTGTCTGGTTTTGGTATCAGGGTGATGGTGGCCTTGTAGAATGAGTTTGGGAGTGTTCCTCCCTCTGCAATATTTTGGAAGAGTTTGAGAAGGATAGGTGTTAGCTCTTCTCTAAATGTTTGATAGAATTCAACTGTGAAGCCATCTGGTCCTGGGCTTTTGTTTGTTGGAAGGTTTTTAATCACAGTTTCAATTTCAGTGCTTGTGATTGGTCTGTTCATATTTTCTATTTCTTCCTGGTTCAGTCTCGGCAGTTTGTGCATTTCTAAGAATCTGTCTATTTCTTCCAGGTTGTCCATTTTATTGGCGTAGAGTTGCTTGTAGTAATCTCTCATGATCTTTTGTATTTCTGCAGTGTCAGTGGTTACCTCTCCTTTTTCATTTCTAATTCTATTGATTTGAGTCTTCTCCCTTTTTCTCTTGATGAGTCTGGCTAATGGTTTATCAATTTTGTTTATCTTCTCAAAGAACCAGCTTTTAGTTTCATTGATTTTTGCTATTGTTTCCTTCATTTCTTTTTCATTTATTTCTGACGTGATCTTTATAATTTCTTTCCTTCTGCTAGTTTTGGGGTTTTTTTGTTCTTCTTTCTCTAATTGCTTTAGGTGCAAGGTTAGGTTGTTTATTCGAGATGTTTCCTGTTTCTTGAGGTAGGCTTGTATTGCTATAAACTTCCCTCTTAGCACTGCTTTTGCTGCGTCCCATAGGTTTTGGGTCGTCGTATCTCCATTGTCATTTGTTTCTAGGTATTTTTTGATTTCCCCTTTGATTTCTTCAGTGATCACTTCGTTATTAAGTAGTGTATTGTGTAGCCTCCATGTGTTTGTATTTTTTACAGATCTTTTCCTGTAGTTGATATCTAGTCTCATAGCGTTGTGGTCGGAAAAGATACTTGCTACTATTTCAATTTTCTTAAATTTACCAAGGCTTGATTTGTGACCCAAGATATGATCTATCCTGGAGAATGTTCCATGAGCACTTGAGAAAAATGTGTATTCTGTTGTTTTTGGATGGAATGTCCTATAACTATCAATTAAGTCCATCTTGTTTAATGTATCATTTAAAGCTTGTGTTTCCTTATTTATTTTCATTTTGGATGATCTGTCCATTGGTGAAAGTGGGGTGTTAAAGTCCCCTACTATGATTGTGTTGCTGTCGATTTCCCCTTTTATGGCTGTTAGTATTTGCCTTATGTATTGAGGTGCTCCTATGTTGGGTGCATAAATATTTACAATTGTTATACCTTCCTCTTGGATCGATCCCTTGATCATTATATAGTGTCCTTCTTTGTCTCTTGTAATAGTCTTTATTTTAAAGTCTATTTTGTCTGATATGAGAATTGCTACTCCAGCTTTCTTTTGATTTCCATTTGCATGGAATATCTTTTTCCATCCCCTCACTTTCAGTCTGTATGTGTCTCTAGGTCTGAAGTGGGTCTCTTGTAGACAGCATATATATGGGTCTTGTTTTTGTATCCATTCAGCCAGCCTGTGTCTTTTGGTGGGAGCATTTAATCCATTTACATTCAAGGTAATTATCGATATGTATGTTCCTGTTCCCATTTTCTTAAATGTTTTGGGTTTGTTATTGTAGGTGTTTTCCTTCTCTTGTGTTTCTTGCCTAGAGAAGTTCCTTTAGCATTTGTTGTAAAGCTGGTTTGGTGGTGCTGAACTCTCTCAGCTTTTGCTTGTCTGTAAAGGTTTTAATTTCTCCATCATATCTGAATGAGATCCTTGCTGGGTAGATTAATCTTGGTTGTAGGTTTTTCTCCTTCATCACTTTAAGTATATCCTGCCACTCCCTTCTGGCTTGCAGAGTTTCTGCTGAAAGATCAGATGTTAACCTTATGGGGATTCCCTTGTGTGTTATTTGTTTTTTTTCCCTTGCTGCCTTTAATATGTTTTCCTTATATTTAATTTTTGACAGTTTGATTAATATGTGTCTTGGCGTGTTTCTCCTTGGGTTTATCCTGTATGGGACTCTCTGTGCTTCCAGGACTTGATTAACTATTTCCTTTCCCATATTAGGGAAGTTTTCAACTATAATCTCTTCAAATATTTTCTCAGTCCCTTTCTTTTTCTCTTCTTCTTCTGGGACCCCTATAATTCAAATGTTGGTGCGTTTAATGTTGTCCCAGAGGTCTCTGAGACTGTCCTCAGTTCTTTTCATTCTTTTTTCTTTATCCTGCTCTGCAGTAGTTATTTCCACCATTTTATCTTCCAGGTCACTTATCCTTTCTTCTGCCTCAGTTATTCTGCTATTGATCCCATCTAGAGTATTTTTAATTTCATTTATTGTATTTTTCATCATTGCTTGGTTCCTCTTTAGTTCTTCTACGTCCTTGTTAAATGTTTCTTGCATTTTGTCTATTCTATTTCCAAGATTTTGGATCATCCTTACTATCATTATTCTGAATTCTTTTTCAGGTAGACTACCTATTTCCTCTTCATTTGTTAAGTCCTAGTGTGTTTTGACCCTGCTCCTTCATCTGCTGTGTGTTTTTCTGTCGTCTCATTTTGCTTATCTTACTGTGTTTGGGGTCTCCTTATCACAGGTTGCAGGTTCGTAGTTCCCGTTGTTTTTGGTATCTGTCCCCAGTGGCTAAGGTTGGTTCAGTGGGTTGTGTAGGCTTCCTGGTGGAGGGAACTAGTGCCTGAGCTCTGGTGGATGAGGCTGGATCTTGTCTTTCTGGTGGGCACGTCCACGTCTGGTGGTGTATTTTGGGGTGTCTGTGGCCTTATTATGATTTTAGGCAGCCTCTCTGCTAATGGATGGGGCTGTGTTCCTGTCTTGCTAGTTGTTTGGCATAGGGTGTTCAGCCCTGTAGCTTGCTGGTCATTGAGTGATGCTGGGTCTTGATGTTGAGATAGAGATCTCTGAGAGATTTGTGCCGTTTGGTATTACGTGGAGCTGGGAGGTCTCTTGTGGACCAGTGTCCTGAAGTTGGCTCTCCCACCTCCGAGGTACGGCCCTGATGCCTGGCTGAAGCACCAAGAGCCTTTCGTCCACACGGCTCAGAGTAAAAGGGAGAAAAAATAGAAAGAAAGAAAGAAAGAAAGAAAGAAAGAAAGAAAGAAAGAAAGAGGCTATAATATAGTGAAGTAAAATAAAGCTATTATAAAGCAAAGCTATACAGACAAAATCTCCCCCAGAAGCATATACATATACACTCACAAAAAAAAAGGAAAAGGGGAAAAATTAATATATCCTGCTCCCAAAGTCCACCTCCTGAATTTGGGATGATTCGTTGTCTATTCAGGTATTCAACAGATGCAGGCACATCAAGTTGTTTGTGGAGTTTTAATCCGCTGCTTCTGAGGCTGCTGGGAGCAATTTCCCCTCCTCGTCTCTGTTCGCACAGCTCCTGGGGATCAGCTTTGGATTTGGACCCGCCTCTGCGTGTAGGTCCCCTGAGGGCGTCTGTTCCCTGCCCAGACAGGACGGGGTTAAAGGAGCAGCTGCTTCGGGGGCTCTGGCTCACCCAGGCCGCGGGGAGGGAGGGGTACAGAGGAGGCGGGGCGAGCCTGCGGCGTCAGAGGCCGGCGTGACTTTGCACCAGCCTGAGGTGCGCAGTGCGTTCTCCCGGGGAAGTTGTCCCTGGATCACGGGACGCTGGCAGTGGCGGGCTGCACGGGCTCCTGGGAGGGGTGGTGTGGAGAGTGACCTGTGCTCGCACACAGGCTTTTTTGGAGGCGGCAGCAGCAGCCCCAGCGTCTCAGGCCCGTCTCTGGGGTCCGCGCTGATAGCCGCGGCTCGCGCCCGTCTGTGTAGCTTGTTTAGGCGGCGCTCTGAATCCCCTCTCCTTGCGCACTGCGAAACAAAGAGGCAAGAAAAAGTCTCTTGCCTCTTCGGCAGCTGCAGACTTTTTCCCGGTCTCCCTCCCAGCCAGCTGTGGTGCGCTAACCCCTTCAGGCTGTGTTCACGCCGCCAACCCCAGTCCTCTCCCTGCGATCTGACCGAAGCCCGAGCCTCCGCTCCCAGCCCCGCCCGCCCCGGCGGGGGGAGCAGACAAGCCTCTCGGGCTGGTGAGCGCTGCTCGGCGCCGAGCCTCTGTGCGGGAATCTCTCCGTTTTTCCCTCTGCGCCCCTGTTGCTGTGGGATCCGCGCTGATAGCCGCGGCTCGCGCCCATCTCTGAAGTTCGTTTAGGCGGCGCTCTGAATCCCCTCTCCTCGCGCACCAGGAAACAGGGAAGAAAAAGTCTCTTGCCTCTTCGGCAGCTGCAGACTTTTCCCCCGGACTCCCTCCCGGCTAGCTGTGGTGCACTAACCCCTTCAGGCTGTGTTCACGCTGCCAACCCCAGTCCTCTCCCTGCGATCCGACCGAAGCCCGAGCCTCAGCTCCCAGCCCCGCCCGCCAGACAAGCCTCTCGGGCTGGTGAGTGCTGGTCAGCACCGAGCCTCCGTGCGGGAAGTGCGGGAATCTCTCCGCTTTGCCCTCCACATCCCTGTGGCTGCGCTCTCCTCCGTGGCTCCAAAGCTTCCCCCCTCCGCCACCCGCAGTCTCCGTCCGCGAAGGGGCTCCTAGTGCGTGGAAATCTTTCCTCCTTCACAGCTCCCTCCCACTGGTGCAGGTGCCATCCCTATTATTTTGTCTCTGTTATTTCTTTTTTCTTTTGCCCTACCCAAGTATGGGGGGAGTTTCTTGCCTTTTTGGAGGTCTGACGTTTTCTGCCAGCGTTCAGTGGGTGTTCTGTAGGAGCAGTTCCACGTGTAGATGTATTTCTACTGTATCTGTGGGAAGGAAGGTGATCTCCGCATCTTACTCTTCTGCCATCTTCTCTCCTCTCCCCAAAAGCATAGTCTTTATATCTTTTTTTCTTACTCTCACTTCTTCTCCTTCTATAGCTATCTAATCTAATCCAATTTATCTATCTATCTTTGGAATTTATATACCTAGATTATAACTGCAGAGTTGAAGAGTACACACATATTCTAATTCATACATCTTCTAATTTACTATATCATACCAAATTGCTCTTCACAGTAGTTGTATCAATTTATACTCACAGCAGCAGTGTATGAGTCTCCGTTGCTCACATCCTTGCTAACATTTGGTATTGTTACATTTTATTTTTTTATTATGTTGTCAATAAAATGTGTATAAAAGACAGTCTTACTATAATTACTGTTATGTTTAAGATACCCTTTCTAGGTGAATGCAGCAAGAGCATTTCAAGTTGTGTAATGCATTAATTGCTCCTAGAATTAGAGTCTATACTAATCATATTAATGGCTGTTCTCTGGTTGAGGAAAAAGACACTCATCTTGATTAAGTGCATTTGATTTAAAGAATTATTCTAATAGAAAGGATGTAGGAAGGGGGTGGTGTTTTTTCTGATTGCTCCCATCATATATGCTTTATAGATCATAGAGTTGATTCTCATAACATTCACAAGAAATAGAAAAGAATCAGTTCCTATTACTTATCACAAACAAACTTAAAGGTTGAGGGACTTGTCAAAAGATACCCGTTGATTGAATTGAGCTAGCTAAACAGCTGAGAAGTTATTCATTTCTTGAGCACCAATTATGACTAGGAACTTTTGCTTGGAGGGCACTTGCCCCATATATCCACCTGGCTCAGTCACTCACTTTCTTCAAGTCTTTGCTCAAATGTTCTCTTCTCTTAAACCTTCCTTGACAACACTTTCTGTGTGTGTGTGTATGTGTGTTTGTGCACTTGATAATGTACTTAATGCTCTTATATAAAATATTAGATATTATTAGATATCTGTGTATGATTGCGAATACCATGAGAACCAAAGATGTTAGGAGATTTTTTAAAACAATACATTAAATCACTTTGTGTTTATTGCAGTATTTTCAACTTGAAAATCCTTTATATGTAATAATTCTCTGGGTAAAGAAAAAAATCTCCAAGTGCTTTATATAACTTTATTCTTTTAAGAAAAAAAATAAGCCTCTAGAATATATTTTTATCACATGGTCAAATTGTGTTAATAAAAGGATTGTAGGGTAGCTGTAGCTGTGATGTCAACTAAAATCGTTGGTATCAAAAAAGCAAAAATTAGAAAATGAGTATAGTAATATGAGAATAAAACCACTAAGCCTACACTGTATGTATGTACCTAAAAAGTGGTCCTGAATATGGACCATCTTTGGAGAATTCTGGAGTACTCACAAGCCATGTTTGCTCAAAGAATAATTAAATTAAGACTAGACGGTGCTTTCTGCAGTCGCTTCTAAGTGAGGTCTTCGGCAAATCAGTTGAACGAGAATGACATCTTCTTTCAAGTCATAGCAGAGTATTACTAACAAGTGGGACTCAGAAAAATGTATTCATTATTATTTTTGTTATACATCTCATAGGTACTAGAATATACTTTGCTTCTCTCATCACAGTTCAGAATGCTTCTAATTTAGTTTACGATTCGTTAATTCTAACATGATTTTCAATATCTTTCTCCCTGGCTGTTATTTACCTTGGCAGCCTTTAAGAATCTGGGTCCTGTTTTCTACCCCTTGATGGATTGCCACTCTCAAGTAAAAGTCCTCATGCAGTGAAGGAAAGTGGTTAAAAATGGATGATGCTGTTTTCTTTTTTTGCCGTTAATTTGCCAATTAAAGGAACAGGCAGTCTATCTTTTCTCTGTACCAGCCTCACAGATATTCTGCAGCTACCTTTCCATCACCTTAATGTACTCAGGTACACACCCAGGTAATGTTAAGGCCCGATTACTACCACTTTGACTCTTTTATGTGCTGCTGGAAATTTTTCTCCTGAATTTCATAGTTCAGTGCCACTCTTTGGATTTAGTACTTTGAAATTTTCTCTCTAGTTTGTTTTCTGAAATTTTTTTTTTTTTTACCTTCTATCCACAATAACTTCAGAAAATTGCCAGAACCTCTAATTTGTTTTCCTGAAATGCATCTCTTTTGACATTATCTCAGGTTGTATTTACTTAGCTCTTAACTTGCTTGTCTCTGCTTAATAGTTTCATACACATGTTTAAGCAAGTATCTATGGAGGGCCTGGGCAGTGTGCTTTGTATTTGCTTAACATTTAATTTTCCATCTCTGTTGTTTAGTTCTGGTAAACAAAGTGACAGGTTTCCTGAAAATTTAAGAGGACCACCTATTATATATAATAAGTTCTTGGAAAATTAATTTAAATCCTTTGCTCAGGACAGTAACACTGAGCTAGAGGCCAGGGACTCAAAAGAGTTCTTGTCCTCACTCCAGACTCCTCTGTTATTTAGTTTTATGGGTGAATCTGTTAGCACATCAGAGCCTCATCTGTCAAATAATAATGCTTGGCTTCCCTGGTGGCGCAGTGGTTGAGAATCTGACTGCCAATGCAGGGGACGCGGGCTCGAGCCCTGGTCTGGGAAGGTGCCACATGCCGCGGAGCAACTGGGCCCGTGAGCCACAACTACTGAGCCTGCGCATCTGGAGCCTGTGCTCCGCAACAGGAGAGGCCACGATAGTGAGAGGCCCGCGCACCGCGATGAAGAGTGGCCCCTGCTTGCCGCAACTAGAGAAAGCCCTCGCACAGAAACGAAGACCCAACACAGCTAAAAATAAATTAATTAATTAATAATAAAAAAAAAAATAAAGGAATTCCTTTAAAAAGAAAAATACTATCTTTAAAAAAATAATAATGCTTGAATTTCTTATTAAAGAGTCTGTGTGGTGTCAAGTAAATCTATTATATTTTAAAAGTTTATTGTTAGGGGACATTATTGTGATTAGTAATAATGTTGCAGATTCAAAATTTTAACTCACACTCCTCTGATGTCTAAGGAAGATGACCTGCTTTGTTTTTGTAATTGATCTAAGCTTCCTCAAGAGCCTCTGTCTTGTTGGAAAGTGATTGGAAAGTGGAGGTGGCTGCAGTGATGAGCAAGGGGGGAAATAAATTCTAAACAAGGCAATCAATGGCATTTCTCTTAAGCCTTAGTCTCATTGGCATGGCTCATTCTCTTTCTGAGAAAGTCTGTTTTTTATATTACCTCCACATTTCCCTGTTTTTCTCCAGGATGGTGTTTGGGTATGTAGGTTGGTTTAAAGATTAAAAAAAAAGCAACAGCTCTGAGTTGGCAAAATAATTCCCACCTCCCCCCACCCCCCCCCCCACCAAAATGTAATACCGAGAACCTATGAATGTACTCAGTTACAGTATAAGAGAGGCTTAAGATTGTGGATGGAATTAAGCTTGCTAATCAGCTGATTTTAAAATGGGGAGATTATTCAGGATTATCTAGGTGGACCCAATGTAATTGTAAAGGTCCTTATAAGTGAAAGAGAGGCAGGAGAGTCAGTGTCCAAGTGATACAGGGTAAATAAAAGCCTGAAGATGGCAGGGGACCATGAGCCAAAGAATGCACGCAGTGTCTTTAAGCTGGAATAGGCAAGGAAATGGACCCTCACCTAAAGCCTCCAGAGTAATGTAGCCCTGTCAATACTTTGATTTTAGCTCAGTAACACCCACTTTGGATATCTGACCTCCAAAACTATAAGATAATATATTACTGTTGCTTAAGCCATTGTTTGTGGTCATTTGTTGCAGCAGCAATAGGACACTAAGGCAGGTCCATGTCATATCTTCTTGATCTTTACTACACCCTGTAGTGAAACAATCTAGTCTGACTGATGACCACTTAAGTATACACATTTTCAGGCGTCATGCTGGTTCTTATCACTGAAGTTTGTGGTCTTCACTGTTTGCCTCTGACACAAAGCTTCTGCACTTTTGTCTCTGTGTCCTGGTCTACTGACCATCCAAAGACTTCTACTTTGTCTTAGTCAAGCATGACATATCTATGCTACATGCAGACTGTGGAGATCTAGGAGTGATGCTTCATACTCACCTACCTAAACACTTCTCTTGGCTGTGCTGGACCATCATCCCACAGACTTGGGCTGTTCCAGCCTACATGGTAGTTTCTCCCCAGAGTTTCAAGTAGAAAGCTAAGCAGACAGTCTTTTGGCTCTAGGTTCCCCATCAATCTGTCCGACATGCTTAGGAAGGTCAAGCATGCAATTCTGTCTGCTTCCCATATCACTGTCTCCTTTCTTATTCTTATAATATTCTAAGCTTGAAGAAATGTGCTTCCCTCACCAATCTTTCTTTTTGTCATGATCTGGATTCCCTCCATCTCTAGTTTATAGATAGCAAAATCTATGATATACTGGGCAAGCTTAAATGTCATTGTATTATAGCAGTTAAAACCATTTATATTCTTTTTTTAACATAGCCAGATTTTCAAAATTATTGTTTTGATATGGGCTGAAGGATTTTTACTCCAGATGCCAAAACCACAATTTGACTCCCTCTTTCCCATTGCATACACGTTGCACAATTCTGATCCTTCATGAGGCAAATGCATGCCTCTAGAATATTATTGATGAGGATGGCCAAATACAAGAAAATTAAAGGGGAACAGCCGTTGGACATCATTCCCATTACACCAAAATATATCAGGGTTTTTGGTATGTGTATGTGATAATTATTTCAAAAGAAAATAGAGATTATATAAATGCAAGAAATAGTGTTGAGGGATATTACTTAAAATGCTTTCATATACTCAAAATATGTATTAGTTATTATGCTTGTTATTAATTTTTCATTAAATTAAACCACATGCTTCAGTTTTAAATTGGGAAATTCAAGAAAGCTTATTAAATTTGGGTTCTGAATATGGTATTTATTATGCCAAACCAGTGATAGACACATTCTTTAGGATTCTTGATTAAATTGGTTTTATGGAGTAATGGGATTAGTACAGACCATAAGAAATCACTTAATACATTTCCTTGAATCCCTGAAATACCATTAATAAACATGCTCAAAAAGGTTGCCCTCAGTCCTATAGACATCACCATCATGCCCTCAATGTTAGGAAGGTATTTCTAAGTAAATGAAAGCTTGCTCTCTTCTATCACTTGTATTTCTCCTATTATATAGCTATTGATAATTGAAGATCATTTTATCTCTGCTTCTTCTCCCTCTAGTTTCTTCTTCTGCAGAAGAAATTTTTTTTTTCTTGAAAGGTGAGTCAAATACATCTAATTTTGCAGAAAGACTATATGATAACAATCATGATCATTCAATCTCAATAATATTAAATGGTCCTTTCACGGACAGTCATTACTAGGTTACCTAAGGTACCAGAAGCAAAATATAGCAGAATTATTGGCCAATTTCAGAATGGTCCTGACTTCTGCTCTACATAGTCTCCATGAATGATACTACAAAAACCTATGACTTTGTTATTAATTTCCATGTCCCCATTTCTAGATGTTTTCTTTCTCTCCACCTCCAGACCCATATTTAAGTGCCTGTGAGATACCTCCACCTATCTTACTTCAAGTTTGATATGTCCCAATCAGCACTAATATTTTCACTCATTTTACCTCTCAAATTTGCTCCTTTCACTCTTGTTTTTGATATCTTAGTTAATGGTTGCTATCCCACTAGCCATTCAAAGTAGAAACCTTAGTGATCTATATGGTGGCATCCCTGGATCTGTGCTAAGGCTCCAGAGACAGGAGAAAGTCCAAGATCAGAAAAATTAACTCATAGCAGCCTGCCCGGTGAATGCAGACACCTGAGTAAAATCCTGGTAAACCAAGCATCCCCCTCTATGCCACCCCCCAGGGACCATGTAGATCTGAGAGCTAAATAACTGCTGTTCTTGAAGACCACTAAGATTTGAGTGTTTGCAATACAGCAGTAGATAACAATACAACTGTTTTGCTCTTCTCTCTTCTTTACTCTCCATATCCAATAGGTTACCAGATCCTCCTTGTTTAACCTCTGCTGGTTATTTGAATCTGTAGTCTTTTCTCTACTCCTATTGCCATGGCCTTAATTCAAAATATCGTGTAACAATTATTGATACGTCTACTTGTGGTATTTCCACCTCTGCTAAATCTGCTACAGTAATCTAAGTGGCAACATAATGTGGTGGTTAGTTACATTTTCAAATTCTGGATTTATATGAGCTCTGCTACTTAGTAGCTCAGTAAATTGGGGCAAGTCAGGTTACTCCTCTTGCCTCAGTCCCCAATTTTTTAATCTGTGAAATTGGTATAAAGATAGTACGTGCCTCATAGAGTAGTCATTAATATTTTCTGAGTTAGAACGATTCTGCCAATAATAATAGGCACTCAGTGAACATTATTATTAAATATTCATTGATCATGTTGTTGAGAATAAGTGTATTTCATGGAATACAGTTTGAATAAATTGTTCCCCCAAAGGATTCCATAACCAAATAAGTTTACAAACCATTGCTAAAATACCACTTCTTGAGGAAAGTTGTAATGCTGAACTATCTGCTTCTGGTTGGTGTTTGAAAAACAGGAAACTGGATTCAAATGCTGCTCCTGGAAAGAATTGATCCTGCTGGAATGAAAAACCAAGCATGACAGGAATAGAAAAAAAGCAGGGAGAAAGCAGAAAGAAAACAGGAAGGAGCAATCCCTTATTTCTTCTCTCCCCTTGCATTTTTCCTCTAGCATTTTTCCTCTAGCACATCCTAACAGGGAGCCAGCTTAGGGAGGAGGAAGATATTTTATAGAGCCTCTATGCTTGTATCTCAAAGCAGAGTATAGAATGGCTGGTTTAGAGTTGAAAGACAACAGATAAATAATTTACATATAGTCTAAAGAATGTATCTCAATTATGATCACCTTTAATCATAAGTATGAAATTGAGAAAATATATAAACATTACTTAAAAGTGCTAAAAGATAAATATTGAGATATTGACATAGAAGCCACAAAAAGTTTTGAAAAAATTTCCTTATCCAGTGATGAATACTGAATATATTCAGTTTCAGAAACTGAATATTCCTGTTAAAGCACTTAAAACTATTTCTAGTAAATCAGTAATCAGAATTTCAGAAAATTAATTATGTGACAAAATATGTTTTAGGAAATTGATTTTTGTGAGTTGACCTAGTTAGTGTTCAATAAATATTCACCATCATCATCATTTTTATTACTATCATCACCATAATTATCTATAGAAGAAGTCCCAGTACATTGAGATACTATAGATACATATAATGTTGATTTTGCCAATCTTCCATATACATTCCTTTTTTCATGCTTTTGGCTCTACTAGAAGGGACTGCTTAACTTTTTTAGCAAACAGTGACTAATCCAAAAATTCTGTTTATGTCACTTTGTTTATAAAGATTTCCCTGAAACACTTTGAAAAAGTTAGTATTTCTTCTTCTGAATTCCCACTCTGTACATGCTTTTATGATTTCACTTACAGCATGGTGCTAGAGCTTTGTGGTTTTGTGTTTCTTTCTTCCTTTTTAAATTGATGGGTTCTTAATTAAAAACAACAATGTCTTGTTTTTCCTTTTGTTTCCAGGCAGAAGCATAATAACTTGGGCATAGTAGAAACTCAATAAATGTTAGTCAAAAAAAGGCTAGGGGCTTCCCTGATGGTACAGTGGTTAAGAATCTGCCTGCCAATGCAGGGGACATGGGTTCAAGCCCTTGTCCAGGAGGATCCCACATGCCACAGAGCAACTAAGTCCTTGCGCCACAACTACTGAGCCTGCACTCTAGAGCCCGTGAGCCACAACTTCTGAAGCCTGCGTGCCGCAACTACTGAAGCCTGTGTGCCTAGAGCCTGTGCTCCACAACAAGAAAAGCCATTGCAATGAGAAGACCACGCACCGCAATGAAGAGTGGTCCCCTCTCACTGCAATTAGAGAAAGCCCGCGTGCAGCAATGAAGACCCAACGCAGCCAATAAATAAATAAATAAATAAATAATCTATTTAAAAAAAAAAGGCTAGAGCATTCTTTAAAAGTTATGCAATGGGGAGGAGGAAGGGTAAGCTGGGACGAAGTGAGAGAGTGGCATAGACTTATATATACTGCCAAATGTAAAATAGATAGCTAGTGGGAAGCAGCCGCATAGCACAGGGAGATAGTTTGGTGCTTTGTGACCACCTAGAGGGGTGGGATAGGGAGGGTGAGAGGGAGACGCAAGAGGGAGGAGATATGGGGATATATGTATATGTATAGCTGATTCACTTTGTTATAAAGCAGAAACTAACACACCATTGTAAAGCAATTATACTCCAGTAAAGATGTTAAAAAAAAATAAGAAAAAAAAATTATGCAAATAGTTGTCATGATATAGTGTGCATTTTCAATCTAACACAGGAGTCCACAAATTATGGCCCTCACGTGAGCTGAATCCAAGTGCCCCAGGCTTTTGTAAATAAAATTTCATTAAAACATAGCCACATTCATTTATGTATTGTCCATGGTGACTTTCAAGCTAAAATGGCTGAATTTAGAAGCAACAGAAGTTTTTATGGCCCACAAAGCCCAAACTATTTATTAATCTGCCTATTGCTGTGTAGGGAAGAAAAACTTGCCACCCCCAAATGTCTCTTTAGCATGGGGATTAACTTAGCCTGATTATTTTTAAGAAACAGAAGACTCCAGAAGCCTTTCTTTTTGCCTCCCCCTTAGCTGCCTAAAGAATGTAGAGAGAGGGCCTATTGCAGGAAGGGAGCTATCACCATAGATTAATATGAGCCTGGTGTGGTAGACAGGGAGGAACCTAGCAAAATCTGTTTGTTAAAATTACTCTCTGTGTCTCTTGTCTCTGCCTGTCCAGCAGACATTTGTTATCAAACATTTGCTTTTCCATCTTCGTGGGAATTGCCTTCCTCCCCTTTGAAGTCCCAAACCACTGCTCATAACAGCCTCTTATGTCTTTAGCTGAAAATGGTATTTAAGGTGAGGGTTTCCACCATTTTGGTGAGGTACTTAGTTTTCCTGGGTCTCTCTCATGTATACGTGTTATCAAACTTTTGTTTGATTTTTTTCCTGTTAATCTGTCTTAAGTCGATTTAATTCTTAGATCAGCCAGAAGAACCTAGAAGGGTAGAGGAAAATTTCTTCTTCCCTGACAGCAGGAAAAGTTTGCCTCCACAGATCTTTAATTACAAAGGCTTTATTAATATTAGATTCCACTCCACCCCCCCACCTCACCAGACTGAAACTTGCTGGGAAATAGTAATTATGGGAAATCAAGATTGACTCTTTGAAAGCTGATCATCATTAGATGAATATTAGATGTGAATTCCCACAATTTCACAGACTTTCTCCTTCATTAATTTGCACTACTTCTACTTATGTTTTTCTTTTCACAAATCTCTCTACCCATAATGAAGTGCTTTTATTTTTATTTAATATGCAGTTAATATGACCCAATTCTCTAGATCATAGGTTGTTATTATTATTATTCAAATCAAAACTAATTTAGCCCTCCTTTGTCCTTTTCTCCTCCAGTGGGTCAGCACTTCTGTAATAATCTCAGATCTCCAGGATATTTGCCGACATCATCATATCATCACTCGGCCTCATGAATGGAGCTAGAAGATGCTACAACCACTGCCAGCAGTTGGTAGGATCAGCCACCACCCTGGTATGTTCCCCAAATGATGTAAGCAGCAGTTATCTGGCCAATCCACAGTGATGCTCTACTCACTACTGTCATCATAATTGCCACTGGAGTGTGAAGCCAGTGAAAATAACCTGAGAATTAGCCCTATGTGTATGGTAAGTCATACCTTGCCTTTACCTCCATAATTGTGTCCACCTTCCTAATGGTGAGGACTCCTCATTTGAGCTCTATGACACAGTACTCTTATCTGAAGCACTTGTTTGGTCCAAAGTGTCGGCCTTGGTGCCAAGGACTCATTACAGAGAAAACACTAGAGAACCTGCATTTGTCATCAAATGAACATGGTCCAGTTCTGTTTCATGCATTGCTTCAATGATGATGTCATTGCCACCATGCTGGGCAGGCCTTATGTTTTAACTATGGGCAGTGAAGGAAGAGAGGGTCTGTCCTTCAGCTCATTCCAGCCAAGGCAGGCCTGGATTCAGAAGCTCATGGCTCTTATTTACAGTCACACACGGTGTCTTCCCTCAGCAAACTCACAACACTATGATGGCCATGTCAGTAAAGGTGTGCAGATATAGCCATCCTCTTGCCCATTTAGCCATCCATCTGCCCTCATAAAAATATGGTCTTTGATGGTTGCAAATCTGTGCTCTATACTTCCTCCATGGACTTGTCTTTTGGGTTTTTTTGGTTTCAGTTTGTTCCAGATAACCTTTTTCAGGACCAGTCTGAATCCATAAGAAATATTCTAATAACCATAACTCCCCAAAGCAAGGAATTTTCTTTTCCTTTCTTTCTTTTAAAGATTTCTCTTTATCCCTTTTGCATGTTTGCTTACTATCTTTTCAACAGCTTTAGAGTCTTACATATCATTTGGTAAAAGATGGGTCTCCCACTGTTAAGCCAAAACACTGTTTTATTATAATCTTTTTCTGGAACAAGGATACTACTTTTATATGTTGGAACCAATGGAGTGACTTCCCCTCAGACAAGAGAAACTGCTCTGAACTAACTTGTTCTCTGATCTCTTGGCACGGGAGGAAATAGAAATTTAAAATGGCAACTCTCAGGCATATATACACTACTATGTATAAAATAGATAACTAATGAGAGCCTACTGTATAGCACAGGGAACTCTACTCAATGACCTGTGGTGACCTAAATGGGAGGAAATCTAAAAAAGAGTGAATATATGTATACATAAAACTGATTCACTTTGCTGTACAGCAGAAACTAGCACAACATTGTAAAGCAGCTATACTCCAATAAATAAATAAATAAATAAATAAAATGGTAACTCTCTGTAACAGCAATCACAAAAATACAGATCATCCTCAACTTGCATGGGGTTATGTCCCTATAAACCCATTGTAAGTTGAAAATATCCAAAGTCAAAAATGCATTTAATACACCTAACCTACTGAACATTGTAGCTTAGCTTAGCTTAGCTTACCTTAAACATGCTCAGAATACTTGCATTAGCCTACAATTAGGCAAATCATCTAACACAAAGCCTGTTTTATAATAAAGTGTTGAATAGCTCATGTAATTTATTGAATACTGTACTGCAAGTGAAAAACAGAATGGTTGTATGGCTACAGAATAGTTGTAAGTGTATTGGTTGTTTACCCTCATGATCACATAGCTGACTGGGAGTTGTGGCTTGCTGACCAGCATCAGGAGAGAATATTGTATTGCATATTGCTAGCCCAGGAAAAGATCAAAATTCAAGCTGTGGTTTCTACTGAATGCATATTTTTTTCACACTATCTTAAAGTTGAAAAATCATAAGTCAAATCATCAGAAGTTGGGGACCATCTATGTATATGCTCTGCCATTTCAGAAACACTGCTATATAAAGAAACTGAAACAAAATTCAGCAAAATATATGTGCCAAAGATTATATGAAATATCCCTCTCTAAACAAACATATTTAGAATTAATTCACTGTATTTGGACAAATGTTTAGTAATTGGTTTTGAGCAACCAGTTGTTCTAATCCAATTCTATGGGCTTTGGCTTCTTTTAGTCACCCAATCTTTGGGATTCGTTTTTGGTTTCTTCCTTTACTCCTATCTGGGATTTGTTGGATTATTTTTACAATTATTTCTACAAGTTCTGGGCTTAGCTTGATATTATAAATACGTGATTTTTAATCTAATTTTTATATTAAAAAGGTACTTGAAAAGTGTCTTAATGAATTTAGAATTTTGAACTGCCTACTTGTCCTCATCATTAATTGGTTTGTTATAGGCTCAAAGAGAATTCCTTGGGAATTGGGAAAAGAAAATCTAAATGGCAGTGTGCCTGCTCTGTCTGGTACAATCTGCTGGCAGGAATTGTTTGGAGGAGTAAAGAGCTGTTGCTGCCTAGAAACAGATTAAAACTGCACTATAAAAAGAATTCAGGTTTTGTGTTTTCCAACACATTTTTCTCCCTATACTATGTCTTAAAAATGAAGCACTTTCTATTATCCAAGGAAGTCACCTTTCTTTTTTTTTAATTTTTATTGGAGTAGAGTTGATTTACAATTTTGTGTTAGTTTCAGGTGTACAGCAGAGTGAATCAGTTATACATATACATATATCCACTCTTTTTTAGATTCTTTTTTAAAAATTTTTAAATGTTTTTTTATTGAATGACAGCTGATTTTATTACATTGATGGGCCTCTAAAATAATTCCATTAAACAGCGATGCAAAATTGTGGGAACATTAGGATAACATACACTAAAGGAAAATTTAATCTTCGTACTGATAATCTGAACATTAAAATAACATTAACAGAATAATTATTTTGGTATCAATACATATTCACAAATTTTATCAGTTATTTAGCATACTTGATTTTAATATTAGGTCACTGATATTTTTCTGTACAATGTATTTTTAATATGGTCTTACTTTTTGTAATATTTTCAAAAAAATTAACTGTAATACTACAAAGCTGCATTTTATAGTTAATAAATTTGAAGTTGTTGATGTTCTTAATTGACTATTCTCTATAACCTTAGATTCTTTTCCCATATAGTCCATTACAGAGTATTGAGTAGAGTTCCCTGTGCTATACAGTAGGTCTTTATTAGTTATCTATTTTATATATAGTAGTATGCATATGTCACCTTTTAAAAATCCATGTAGAAATGCTTTATGATGCATTAGCCTCTTCTCCAGGATCTTGGGCTTTTGCTAGTAGTCTGAGCCATGTGTGTTAGGATTAGTTTTTCTTTGTCCTTTCATTTTTTGATATTCTTTTTATTTAGTCTTAAAGGCATGAGAGATAGGTCATCAATCTATATAATTTGACAAATCACATAATTTTGGATTTCAGTTTTTCTTATCATTTGAATAAAGGAATTTTGTGGCCAATAATTACTTATACCATTGATTGCCCAATAAAGTCCAGTGTACGTCTAAAATTATATGATTCTATGAGAATTAAAAGATATTGGAACTTCTTACTCATCACTCAAGAAACTAAAGTGTTAGGCTACCTAAAACATATGTAGCAGAAATGACAACTCCTAGAGAATTTAACCTTACCACTGCTTTGGAAGAAATTCATAGCAGCACAGGTAAAATGCAGATAATCACTGGGCAAGAAAGCAGATCTGAACAGATGCTGTATAAATATCATCAAGGTCCAAGGGAATGAAACAGGGAAAACTTGTGAAGCAAACAAACCTGTAAGGTCTAAAACTTGGAAAAAAATACATTAAATAGTAAAGTTAAGGAAAACTAGTAGATAATATGTACCTGGCACAGGAAGCATCACATAAATATTAGGAGATAACAACAAATGTGTTGATGAAATACTAGCCCAGGAACATGGTAGACCCATACTCCCTATTAATCACTAATTGTCACCTGACCTCTACTCTGCATCTTATTTTAGCTTTCACATAATAGAAAGGAATGAACTATACCATGAACTGTGCTTGATGCTTTCATATATAACTTAATTCAATTTTCAGACCAACCATAGAATAAGGCTGAAATTATTTCCATTTTATAGAAAAGAAAATCTGAGGCTCACTAAAAGCTTAAGAAACACAGGGGTGTTATACAACTAACAAGAAACAGGTTAAGAATTTGAATCCAAGTGTGTCTGATGTCTAAATTTATTTTTCCTCAATAATTTTAACACTAATGAAGATATTTAACTGTGTTCAGGTTAAATTGCATTTTCCAAATTAGTGAAATATAATTTTCAATTCTGAGATCCACATTTTTTTTTCACATTTTAACACAAATCATGATCTGTCTTGACAATTAATGGCATGTCGTAGTTTAATTAGAAATAACTTTAAATTTCTTAGTGGTACATATGGCAATTTTTAAAAAATTCATAATACAATTTCAGATGTATTGAGGTACCATAATTTCTTCCTTAGGATTGGTTCAAATGAAATAAACAGCAGCATTATTTTCTTAAATGTGGCAAACTGAAAAGTTAAGGCACATGCTTCTGTGTTCACAGAAAAATAAGGAGTACAGAATCTATGACCCTGTTCTCCATTGTCTGATATTTATCAGCAACAGCAAATAAACAGGGAGCCTAACCCAAGGAAAACAAGGGCTTCTTAGGTCAAATTATTTAGGTTTAAGTTTCATACTAAATTATGACTCCTCATCAAAATCTTTTGATTTTAAGTAAGGCGAAAATATTAATGAAGTCTTTTAAGCTTTGCCCTGTGAAATTTGAGAATGACTCAAATGACTACTTACATTATACAAAAATTGAAAGAATATACATAAAATTATAATTTTCTTTAATAAATGTTACTTTTCTACTCACATAAAAATATTGCATTTAAATTCAGGATAATATGGGTTATGGTTAACCTTACAAGTCAACTGAATTGTCTGTCCTACCTAACCCTGCTGGGTCCACTCTAGCACTCAGTAAATACCATGCTGACTCAAAAAAGAAATTTCAAAGACTCAGGTTTTCCCCTAGGTAGGTAGATGGATAGAAGTATACTATATAGAGAGCTTTGTCCTAAACACCACTAACTTTACACTAATGATGAAAAAATAATGAAACCAACACTGTAATGCATTGAGTACTTTCTGTGTGCATTGCACTGTACTAAGATGTTACCCTTGCTAAATCCTCTCAAAAATCCTGAGCAGTCATTGTTATCTCCATTTTACAAAAGAGAGAACTCCGCTTAGAGACTTTAAGATAAATTGCAAAGATTCCTTCAACCCTAATCCACTCAACAATGATTTATTGAGTACACATGAAGAGCCAGGCACTGTGATGAGCACTTCATATCCAATGGTGAAGCAATTAGATGTAAGTCCTCTCCTCATGGAGCACACATGGCATGTGTCTTATAGACAGGATTATAGCCATGTATATCTCACAGCATTTTCTGTGCCTAAAGAATAACCACTATTTGGGCATGCTGTTCTTACATTGGAAGCAAAGAGAGGGACCAGCAGAAACATGTGATACTATTGCTGGCTCTAACTGGAACCAGCATATGGCCCTTTCTCACATGTCTAAACTCAAAGGCAACAGGGCAAAGTGGCATAATTCAGCCACAGTGAGCCAGGGCAAGGTTGGGGAAGGAAGAAAGAACTGTGAAGAAATAATACAATCTATCACAGGCAATTTAATCACTAAAGGCATTTCACTAATATCTCTTTGATATTGCTTAGAAGCCAATAAAATGTTGTCAATTCAGTTTTCTCCAAAATTACACAATTTACTAAGCCAAGAAATGATACCTTATATTTTATTTTCCATATCAAATTTTACTTGTTTTTAATGGCCCTGTGCCCCCAAAGTGGAATCAATTTAGTAAAATCCATAAATTGCCAAATATATATAATACAGCATTGCAGCATCTGTAAGGTCAATACTACAAATCTGTTTCTTTCATGCCTTATTCTACCACAGATAACTTGTATTTTCAAACAAAATGTCCTTTCCCTCCCTTGTTCCCAATGCGTATGTGAATTTCTAATATTTACGTACAGACATTGTGGAAGATAAGGTGTTTTAGATTATCAGAGGCTGGAAAGCTAAAATTTTCTGTTTCTCAGGTTCCCTTGTGCCCCAGTTTTGGCCAGTTAAATGTAAGTGATGTCTGCTGGAAGGAGCTTCCATGAAAGATTTTAAAAAAGGAAAACTCAGCTGATATAGCCTCTTTGGCCCATATTCCTGCCTGTGATACAGTGTAATGCCTAAAGCTAAAGGATGATCAAGCAGGATGACAGAAGGGCCTTGTTCGTGATGACATCAGAAAACCATCACACCAATCAATAACTGCTATCTCAAGATTTTATTTTGGATATCTCCTTCCATTCTTTAGTTAAACCTGGAGAGGGAAAACATTATCAGTGCCCAGATAGAGTCAGGTTTCTTCAGAAGTTCCAAGTGAGGAATCTTTCTACTGCATCTTATGTTGCTACTTCACCACCTCCAAGAACCCTGTCCCACTTCTCTGTAATTCTAAGTGAATATAAGGACTTACAAGAAATCCAAAGTTCTAGCTGCACAACAGAGAAATTTGGAATTACAACTAAACCCTCAACCATACATGAACTCTGCAACAGATTCCAAACACCTTAACCCTGTTTTGGGTTTGCCTAGGCAAAAGAAAACCTTTGCTGCTATATTAATTATGACTCTGGTTGCTAATATGTTATTTCCCATTCTCCCCCATCTTGGTGCATGTGGCCAGACTATACTCCCTGGCTTGTGGTTGGCTGGGTCATATTACCAGTTCTGGACAAAGAACTGGGAATGGAAATGATGTGTATCACTTTCTGGCTTGGGTTGAAGGCATTTAATTACTACTGTGAGACCCTCTAAAGCTCTCTCTCTTCCCTCTGGCATGACAACTGGCTATATTATTTACTTGAGCTCCCAAATAGCTAGAGTTTTCCCTGCCAATCTCTGAGTGTCATATAATATAAGAGAGAAATAAATCTTTTTTTTTAAAAAGTCATTACAATTGGGAGTTGTTAGTTACTAGACTATGATGTAGTCTATTTGGAATGAGTCAAGCCCAATCAAGAGAACTTCAGCACAATAGAATATAGATTAACCCATGGATGCCACAGAGGCTTAAATGGTCAGACCATAGGAAGGGCAGTAATGCATCTAGGCCTCAGGAAGAGTCAGAACCAGGAATTGAATGCTGCAGAACTCTCTCTCTTTTTCCCTTGATTCTACTTTTCTTGGTCTACTTAGTGTTATTTTCTCTCATTGCAAACTTGCCCTCTTCACATGGAGAGAAATATGACCTTTGGCAGGCTCTGAGTTTTACAATTCACAGCTTCAGTGAACAGGGGAAAAATGACTGACATTCTCTGGTCTGAAATTTAAAAATCTTAGGAAATGTATCCAATTTAGTTAGCTATGTTCAGGGAAATGGGGTCATAGAGGAACATGACACTGAACTGTGTGAGTGAAGTAGAGGAGAAAATATTCCCAGGAAAAGAGAGGAGTGTCATATGAGTAGCTCATAAATACTAAAGTGTAGAATATATATATGTATATGTATATACATATATACACACATGTAGTCGAATAAATTTGTTCAGTAAGAATTTGTAGTATACTTCCATTAGACTATATAAAGTTGTCAGATTATTTAATGTGGAATATGATATATAAAATAAAGAATGAACAATAGAAGTTAAAGATAAATGAATTGTACTAGAGTTTTGTACTAGTAGGTAAGATTGAAAATTTGTATACGACTTGTAAAATACATGAAACACATTAGTTATATATTTACTAATATATGCTTAACTCTATGCTAGAATCTATTATTTATTAATATATATTTAGTTCAGTCTGTGCTAGAGCTTGTCATACTGCACTGTAAATGATTGTTTCTACTTGCTTGTTTCCTTGAGGCTATGTGGTTGTTAAATGTGACAATTTTTCCTATTTCTTACTATATTTTGATGTATAAATTAAGAACTTGGAAAAAAGTCTTACTATAGGAATATTTTAATCTTCCCTATCAGTCAGGAAATACCCAGTTTCAAAGGTGAAACTATGTTCATATTGTAGATAGGTTTTTTATCTGAGTTTAAGATCCTTAATGAATCTAAGGTGGCTGCCAAGACCAACATTTTGTCTTTTCCTGAAACTTAGCTGTTAGTGCATACAAAACCACATAAAAACTCTTTTAAATTTAGGCAGAATTATAGGAGCAAAATCAAGTTTTAATTAGTGCTGCTAATGGAAAGCAGGAAGAAACACAGATAATCTTTAAAAATTATAATAACTTGGCTTGGGAATTCATGCATCAACCACACATATTGAATTTTTTAAGATTAAATCTGGTTGCAAGTGACAGAAAAACCCAAATAACAGTGACTTAAGTAAGTTAATTTTTCTCTCATAACACAGTCTGGAGGTAGATGGTCCAAAGACAGATGGTATGTCCCTCCGTGGTATCAGGCCTCCAGGCTCTTTTTTAGTCTATTTTGCCTAGCCTCCATTCCTAAGTTCATTGTTTCATCCAAGGTGGCCATACTTAGTCAAGCCATTCATTTGCATTTTACCAAGCAGGAAGAAGGAAAAAAGAAGGATAAGGGTGCACTTTCTCCTTTTAAGAACACTGTCTAGAAGTTGCACACACAGTTTTCATTTATGATGTCATTGGTGAGCACTTAGTTTAGCCAAACTCCATGGAAAAGAATCTAGGAAATGTGTAATTTGTCCCAGATGGTCATTCACCCAACTAAAAATCAAGGGCTCTATCACATAGAAGAGAAAATGAAAAAGGATTTTGAGGCGACTAGCAATCTCTGCACACCTGGTATACCCAAACTGACATGTGGACTTCTGCCTGTCCTCACAATATGCTCACATTTACTCTACCCATATTTCAGGTTTACTCTGGCCTGACCCCATAATGAACTCACACCTAGTATACCTATGGTTACAACTTGACTCCTGCTTGTATCTGTGATGGACTTTGACTCTACACCAGTGATACTACGTCACATTCCTTCAAAGTTGGGGCTGAGGGCAAATGTTCTTTCAGGGGCATTCCCATTTTGGTAAAAACCAAGTTTACTCTGCTTTGGTAAACAGGGTCACTGTGGACAGTTGTACAGGTTGTGCGTGCAGCTTGGAGACAATGAGGGGCTAAAATCCCAGTTGAAGAAGTACATTTGTGTATTTCAAATGCTCAGAAAAGTCAATCTGATTATAATTTTTATTTAAATTCTCCACCCAAATGGAATGTCTTTTCCTAATTTGTACAATTGGACTAAATGTACTGGTTGTAGTTTTAGTTAGGTTAGTTTAGTTTAGTTAGTTATATACATATTATAAACCAGAATGACTTCCCAAAGTCTGGATTTGGGAACATTAATTCCTCAAGAAATATTAAGAGATGGTCAGTTGAGAAAATGTGTTTCTTAGTATATAGGTCAAACAAGGTTAAGATTTTTCTTTGCTACCAGCAAGACTTTATTAAGAACCTTTATTATGCTAATCCTTGTTTGGAAATCCCCACAAAGGGGACTCTTGTATGCAATGATTGACAAGACAATTATTTTCCTGCAACATATCTTACAGGAGATGTAGTAACATATGGATCTAGTGCAGTGTGAAACTTGTCTAAAGAGAAAATATGCTCCTCACCCCCACTCCCAAATTCACTTAATTCAGATTCTTCAGATGAAGGTCCTGACAACCTGTATTTTTAGCATGTGACCCAGACCACTCATCATTAAGCAATTTTGGAAACATTGATTTATAGAAATTTTTTTTCACTAGGAGTACACCAAAATCACCTGGGAAACTTCAAATACACATTTACTTGGTCCTTCCCAAATTTATGGATCAGAGGGAAGTGTGTTTCCTCTACAGCCATTTCTTACATTAACTCTCAGTTAAGAACCGTTGTTTTACACTTAACTTTCTTATCCTTCATAAGTTGCTACTCAGTTATACACCAAGGTATGTCCACATAGACGTTTTCTTTCTTGGGCCCATTCCTTACCATTTATCAGGTTCTCCTTGGTATTAACTATTTTTTTCACAGCAAATGAGAAGAGCACTCCAAGCCATGCTTTATTTCAGGGCAGGATTGATAATAGGAAAAGAAAAGGCCTTGGCTATGGTGTATAACCAGCTAGCAGATAAAATATTTGAGAGTAATGAAAAGCTGATTGCTTAAGTATGAGACATTTTTATAGCTCATATGCTTTTAAATGCATACAGTTGGCATGAACAGGGTGGCCAGTTTTTAAAAAGAGCAACTGATTCAAGTAGATTCCCTGGTGTAAAATGCTGTTTGTGTGATCTGTTTTCCAGATGTTTCCATGGCAAATGTTTTCTTAATGTGAAACCTAACCATTAAAAGCACCTGGGTAGTGTGCAGCTCGTCCAGACACAAATCATCATCATTTCTTTTCTTTTTTTTAAATTCAGAGGCTTATAGGGAGGAAACTTTAGTTATTTTGAACACAAGGAAGGATGAGCATATTTCACATTCATCTGGAAATATAGTGACAAAAATGTTTATTTAAACATCAATCTTAATATATAAAGAGTTTCATTCATGTCTGCAAACAACACAAGGGTATATACTTTCTACAAGGTCTGCAGAACTGCTTGGCAGCTATTTTTGAAGCATTTATTTATTTATTTATTTTAAATTGTATTTATTTATTTATTTTTGGCTGTGTTGGGTCTTCGTTTCTGTGCGAGGGCTTTCTCTAGTTGCGGCGAGCAGGGGCCACTCTTCATCGCGGTGTGCGGGCCTCTCACTATCGTGGCCTCTCTTGTTGCGGAGCACAGGCTCCAGACGCGCAAGCTCAGTAGTTGTGGCTCACGGGCCCAGTTGCTCCGCGGCATGTGGGATCTTCCGAGACAAGGGCTCGAACCCGTGTCCCCTGCATTGGCAGGCGGATTCTCAACCACTGCACCACCAGGGGAGCCCTGAAGCATTTATTTTTAATGTTAATTTTTTCTGTATGCATTCTGACTGAACACAGGGGTAAAGACAATGTAGTGTGACAGTCAACCACTGAGGTTTCTGAGAAGGGCAATCTGGGTTTGAATCCTTCTCTACCACTTACCAGCTATATAAATCTAGGCATTTTATTTCACCTTTATTATAATATAATAATAATTCCTTTATTGTCCTTATGTAAAATAAGGATTATAATAGTACTTACCTTGGAAGATTGTTATGAAGATTAACTGTGTTTACACATATAAATACTTGTGAGGGAGGAAAAATAATTTTCCCTCTACTTTTCTAGGTTCTTAGCTAAGACATCCATGTAACAAAAGACAGATTAACAGGAGAAAAACAAACAAAAGTTTAATAGCATGTATGCCTCCTGTATACATGAGAGATACCCAGGAAAACTGAATGACTTCTCCAAATGGCCCAAGCTGCCATTTTAAGTAACATCTCTAGAAAGACAAAGGAAGGTGTTGATTAGGGAGAGACCAGTTATGGAAGGTTACCAGGAAAAGCACTGTAAGCAAGAGTAAGGTTGTGCAGATTTATGTCATTGCCTTCTCCATGAATAAGAGTTTCTAGAGATTTAGTATCATCCTTCTCTTGGTACAAAGAGGGAAGCACCTTTAGAAATGGAGATTTCCCTTATAAATGCAAATGTCTCTTACAAAAGTGTAATTTGTACTTAGTTTTCAAGAGCTTTTTCTATGTTTGATGTTCTTAAAAATAATCAGACTAAAAGAATTCCTATGCCAAAGAGGCATATTTGGAGGTGACAAATTTCTGCTTCCCTTCACACTTAAGACATTTTTTTGGCCCATAGTAAATGTTCAGTTATGATTAGGGTCAATAAAGTAGATGTCAAAATTGAATATTTTCTTTAAAATTAAAAGGAAGAAATCTCCAGTGTCCTTGAGCTTCACATTTTACTTTGCTAGAGGATAAAAAATATGGTTCACAAAGGTTTCCTTGGACAAAAGTAGTAGCTAGGAAACGGAATGATAAGTCATAAACTTCCATTTTTCTTAAATGTGCTACTTGATTCATTAATGGAAATACTTGTCTCCTTAATTTAGTGTAATATATTAGAGGAAAAATAGCTAATATTTGTTAGTTTAATCGCAAATGTCATCAGAGAGATTGGACATTAGGAATTTCATTGGGCCAAGAAGTGACAGAAATACAAAGAAGAAACACATGGAGAAGACTTGTGGGTAGAGAAATAAAGAGAAAAGGGAAGATGAGTAAAAGAAGTAGGAGAAAAGTTTGCAGAGCTGTTGGCATAGAAAGTAGTATGCTGCCAATTGGGTAATACTCTGAGCCAGCTGTACACAATGCCATAGATATTTTTTAAAAAATATAATAGGAACTTTCTCTCAATTATCAGCTAGTCATTAACATGATATTTCCTTTAAGGAAAAGGTACCATATTTCAAATGCTTTGTTCATTTGCAACTCCAGATGGGCAAATCTTTCTAAAAGACATTTAAATAAGCATTGATAGCTGGTGAAAGCTCTGTGGGTATCTCAAATTTGGAGCTAAAAGTTATTTTTCTTAAAAGAAGACAAGTCTCTCTGTTAGTTGTCATTCCGTCAAATTAAAGGAAAGAGGTTGGAAAGACAAGGTACACATTTAATTTCTCCCACCCACCTTTGCTTTTTCTTCAAATAAACCTTTAGTTCATGGTAGCTATGGATTTCTTTACTGGTTTTATTTTCACCATGAAATGGACATTCATACTTTCTCTTAAGGCATTTTCTTCAAAAGAGAAATATTCTTTCTGTTCAATGTGTAAAAGAAAAAATTGCATGTAAAGATTTTTACAAATGATTATTAATGCTTTGAAGTTTAAATATTCAAATCAACCCTTGATGAAGTTTAAATTGCAGGCAGCCTCCTAATAATACTGTGAAAGTGAAAAAGCTAATTTATATTAATATTTAATTGCTATTAAAATCAAGGTTCCCTATAAGGCATACTCCTATCTTAATTTAAATATATTCAAGAAATATTTAAAATAGCAGATCTCACTATAGTATCTTGAAGAGACAAAATCTTATATATTATTAAAAAAAAATTCAACTGAGTAATTTAAAGATCAAATTGGCTTTATTCAATAATTCATGAATCAGGTTACATTCCTAAGAGGGGCTGAAGCTACATTTAAGTTAGGTGCTAAGTCTTGGTTTGGTGATGTGGGCCTAGTACACGTGACTCCATTTTGGGCCTGTTATTTCTTTTAACAGTTTCTCTTCTTGATCAGACTCTTAGCTTAACTGACATCTGTGATCAAAATTTAAGGCATTAGCGCCACTCTCAGCTACCACTCTGTAGTTCTTGCGGCTTTTACTGATCCTCTGTGAGACATTCACAGGTCATGACTTTTTTTGCTGAATCTCTGTAATATTCACAGGTCATGACATCAAGTTCACAATCGTTTAGCAGGTCATTTTCTTTGTTCCTTCTTTGACATTTCAGTCTTAGGGAGATGATTTGCTTGGTGGTTAGCAGCTGTGAACCTGCATTTAAAGCTTTTGAGAGAATACAACATACCAAGGAGACTACTATGATTATTATAAGTAGGATAATTCCAGATGCTTGGAGTGTACTTCAGAGCCATGGTCCCCAAGACCCAAATCAGTCAAAGTCAAATAAGTCAAAGAAAGATCCTGTTGAAAGAGTCACCTTCTTAAGTAAAGTGGCTTGTTCAGCGATCTTATGCAACTGAGTTTCAACTTCCTTAGAAGTGTTAATCCAGGTACAGCAGGTAGCAGTGGCCACAGCACAGCCACCTCTTTGCTCAGATAGAAGATAATCAAGGGCTCCCCTATTATTAAGAACAACTTTGGCCAGAAAGTCTAAGGAATTTTGCTGGACAGCTTTTGCTTTAGCAGCAGGTTCTGAAATATCTTCAAGGGTTAAGGAGAGAATATTGCTGGTAGATTTATTTGCACTTATTCCTAGACAGGGAAGTAGGGTCCTGTCAAAGGAAGCAAATTCTGAATCATGAACCCATCCCTGTAGGTCCTTTTTTAACTCATTGATGTAAATTCAGGGGAATCTACTAATAAGGGGTCTTTGTTTATGAATAATCAGGAGCACAGTTAGATTACCTGAGAGGTATTACCCAGTTATGCACCATCCATTTAGGCATTCATAGGCCCACAGAGAATGAGAACCACTCCAGACAAAAGTAAATCCTGTTGGGGCACAAACCACTCCTGCTAAGGTGGCACTGTTAATAGATCCTAGCATTATGGACAGATCCATTTGTCTGGAAGTTTATCCCCCTTAGCAATGACCTGGGAGATATAGATGATGGCATAGTCTTTCCAGGCCAATGCCAGAGTAAATAAAAAAAAAAAGAGAAGAAGAGAGAGTCTCTTATTTTAAGTATGAAGTCTTGATATAGTGTCTTGGGGAGAAGTAGTCTATATCTCTGTCAGCTACTTCTCCTCCTCATCAATTTGATTCAGAGGTCTCCAACATCAGCACAGGATCAGATATCAGGTGGAGGCTTTTTCAGCTGTGAGATGTGTATCCAAGGTTCAAGTCCCTGGAGTTTGCCTGCTGCCTAGGTAGTGAGGAGGACCTGATATAGTCTCTTCTAAGGGGATACAGGGGCAGTCTGTGTTCTTAGTGATTACAAATCAAAGAGTGGGAGAAAATTGGAAATGTTAATTTAGAAAGTTATAGCCAGATATTTAAGGAAACTAGAAAGACTCAGGATCTAGTCCAGTGTACATGTGTATAACAAAACCTCAAAGACAATTAGCAAGATTAGAATCTAAAATAGACAAAGGTACAAACATAATTTTTCTCTCCACAGTTACTCCCATTTCTTTTTTCCAAGGGTAATCACAGTAAAACTAATTTGTTTACATTAGACGTGGCTTGTTTATGTAAATGCAGCAAGAATAGTGATTGACCATATAAACTCTTTTTAAGACTGCTTTTGTAGAACCTTGTGAACAAGGTACCAGGTCATTTTTTTCCAAGGGGTTTTATTGGCTCCATAAAGGTAGCTGTAGTTCCTTAAAACTGTCTGGTCATTTCTGAGTCTATGCACATCTGTCTCTCAAATAGGACAATTCAGTGAAAGTCACAATATTTCCAATTGTGTCCTATTACCGACAGAATAGATTCTCATTGAACTTATGCAAATAGCTAACTCTGTTGCCATAAAAAGAATACTTAAGTGTTTCTGAATTCTGGAGGGATCAGGCAGGAAGAAAAAATAAAAGTTTCATCTTTGTTTACAAAGGTATGCTTTACCAAATTACTGTATGTCACAGATAGCTTAAGAGAAAAGGTTTCCTTAAATCTGGAAAAATAAAACATTAAGGAGCCAGCAGTGTTTCAGACAAAACATCATAAAAATTATGATCATCCTTGTCAGTTCATTCAGTCCCATGTAATTAATACTTGTTTTGTTTGAATCCAGTTTTTCCATTTGTTCTGGAAATTCTTACCCAGTTCAGTTTTATGATCTTAAAGTTATCAGAAACCTGTACTTTCCAAAAGTCCTTTCCTTGAATCTTCTTGAAGATAAAGTACTTTTGCAGGAAGACTTTTGCAAAGTATCAGAGTAAAACAATAACTACCTGTAAAAAGACTTAAAAAATGTTCATTATTAGAGATCTGTTGAGAGTTCATTACAATGGAATTGACAAGGGAATTTTGTTATTTTTGTGACACATAGCCCTTTAAGATAATAACTGGGATTATGACTGATAACATTATATCAGGACAAATCAGACTTTAGGAATTTCATATAATTTCTGGAAAACATATACAAATACAACTTAAAAAGACTTAATGTTACTTTTTACTTGACAGTGCTTCACATGTAATTTAACATATCAAATAAGCCTAATTAGTTTAACATCACCCTTTTTATAAAGGCAGAGAACAAATCTTTTGAGATGTTCCATGGGTCCTCTGGAAAATCCCAGAGTTAGCTTGAGGTCAAAAAGACTTCACCTAGAATTAGATTTTGGGAGGTTTGTCAAAATACCAAAAGGTTTTAAAACACTTGGTCAAATAGGATCACAGGTCACTGGAACAATACTTAGTTATCCACTTAACCATGATAACAATTAAAGACTTCACAGGCAAATACAGAAAGTTAAGTAGTTGTAAAGTTTCTTATTAATAGTAGACTAATGATCTAAGAAAACTTGTTCTTTAATGGATGTATATAATACAATTAAGGATTTTTTTCACATAAGTACACTATGGTATTAAATGTTAATTTTATAACCCTTACAGTAAATGCATTTGATTTTAGACAACTTGATTACACAAGGTCAAATTCTCTCTCTCTCTCTTTCTCTCTCCCCAACTTTCTATTGAATTTGTGCTTTCTTCTATTTCCCATTCTGAAATAACCAGTTTCACTTCAGGACAAAATTATTTTCTTTTCCCTCAACAAAAAATATATCTCCATGTTTCAGAACTTCTCTTACCGAACACACATATCCTACTTTCCTTGCATACAGAGATATTTCTCTTATTATTTCTAGTAGTTATTTTTAATTTTTTTTTTTTGGCTGCACTGTGTGACATGTGGGATCTTAGTTCCCTGACCAGGGATTTAACCCATGCCCCCTGCATTGGAAGCTCGGAATCTTAACCGTTGGACTGCCACGGAAGTCCCTCTCGTAGTTTTAATAACATATATTAGACTTTTTAACCCTTAAAACCTTAATTTTTTAGTGAAAATAAAGAAGTAAACAATTGTGAAGTGTCTACACTATCATTCTGTGGCTTCATAAATTTATAAGTACCTTTTATAATTTCCAGAAACATATGCTTTCTCATAGTAAGTTTTTTAGTGTGGCACAAAACATGTTTAATAATAGATCCAAGTATATTTTAGTTTCTCTGTAAAAGGAAGCCCAAAGTGAATAAACCCTGTTCCATAATTAATGTTTCAGTATTTCCTCTTATTTAGAAATTATCTATATATTTAATGACTATCCATCATTTAATTTAACTTAGCAAAATTTAAAAGTTTCAGGTTACCTGTAAGGTAAGTACAGTTGCTCTCAATTCCTCAAAGAATTGGGTTGAAGCCTAAATTACATCATAGATTGATTCATCCATAAATCCTTTTACAAGGACCTTAGAAGTTTTTTTTTCTTTCCCTCTGGTTCCATAGTTTTATTTTAACTTAGGAGAGAAAGTCTAAAGAATTTCCTATTATGCTCTAAATATCAGCTTCCAACTTCTGGCCAATTTCTGACCACAAAACTACTTAACAATCTTTTTAAATATCTTGTCAGTTTTCAGCCAGGACAATTGGTTAATATTTCTGCAGTATTGAATAACTCCTTGCACTTAGGAGGCATCCTCAAAGAAGATGCAAAAGATATTTTTTCTCTCTTTATCAGATACTACAGACAGAGATCTGGGAGAGCTGACTCTGGTAAGAATTCTCACCCTTAGCCGGCTTTTGTCAGTTTTCTCAGGATCCCATCTGCAGGTTCCCAGTGAGATTTAAAATAGAGAGTGTAACTCCAGTATCTACCAGAATTTGGTAAGGTTTTTCATCAGTTTTAATTTCATTTTTCCTTATCTGTTTAAGGGAATAACATAGCAATTTACCAGAAAATCCCTTGAAGTCTCATCAACTCTGGGAGGGGTTCATATGGGGGACCTACTTCGAAATTAGATATGGGGACATTCGAGTTGATGTTGAAGACTGTGCATAGGGCCTTTGAGGACAATCTCTTTTCCAGTGTTCCCATTGCTTATAACTGAGACATTGATTTCTTGGCCAGTGTTACGATGATGAACCCTTAAGAGGGTATCATGAGGGAGGCCTAGGTGTTGTTTTAGATATCTTTGATGTCTTTAATTTTTTATTACCCTTTTTCAATCAAACTTTTGATAAAGCTATTTTGGAATCTTGAAGCCTTTTGGAAGCTTCTACATACCAATCAAAATAGGTATCCCCTCTGTTTAATTTAGGAATCCTTACTTTCAAGTACACTCTTAAATCAACAACCCTGTCTAATTGGAACATTCCCCATAATGACCATTGCAATTCAGGATTGTATTTAGTAAGATTTTTCCATGTTTGTAGATATCTACAGCTTCCAGGACCTCGGTTCTTAAACATCATCAAAGGAGGCGTGCTGGAAGGTGGTGTACTTAACTCTTCAGATTTTACAGATCCGATCTTTATTACTTATTTATTTTTTAAGCTAAGCCTCTGGGCCTCTCAGAGCCAAACTAATACTTAAAAGGAATGTGCTGAAAGCTTGGAGACTGTGTGGTGTTTTGCAGCATAACTTGTTGCCCAGAAATTTACTTGAGGTTGGCGGGTGATGTAGTGTCAATCTGACCTGTCCCATGACCAACCTACCTTAACACGAGATGCTTTGGGTTAGGTGGGGAATGCTCTCACAGCTTGTAAATGCTCAATCTGCCAACCAATTTTTGTGGCTTTTGGCTTTGAGGTTCCCATTCGCAGTAGCCTTTACCTAATGTGCACATTAACATACAAGCAGTAACCAATGAAGTAGGGACTGGGGAAAGGACTGAACCAGCAGACCCCAATCAATGGGGACTGAAGGCTGATTACAAACAAATGGGGAGCTGCAGGTGCCACCAGCAGTTCCCAGTGGGAAATCTGGGGACAGAACCAAGGGCTAGGATTTAGATGTCACAGCAGACTGGCCAACTGAAGGCCTTGTTCATACCTCCAGCAATTCCCAATGTAGAATTGGGGGACTGAGGAAAGGGCTGAACCATCAGACTTCAACAAATAGGGACTGTGGAATGGGGCCCCACATAAATAAGGAACTGCAAACTGTCACTAACAGTTTCTACGAGGACCTTGGGACAGAATCAGGGGCTGGGGTTTCCAATCAATTGGGAATTGTGGAGTAAAAAGCCAACTAGACCAGGAGCTCCACACAGAGAGCAGAGCTCAGAAGAAAGAGGAACTTAACCACCACTCTAAGAAATGGTGAGAAAGACAGTAAACTTAACGGGTTTGCAGGATACAGCCTGTGTTTCTTGTCCCCAAGTGCCATCAGAAGTGCAATTTGGATCCCACCACAGTCACTAAATCTGTTAAAAAGCAAAATTCAACTGAGTAAATTTAAAGATCAAATTGGCTTTGTTCAATGATTTATGAGCTGGGCAGCATCCCGTCTAGTATACAGAAAGGAGCTTCAAGGAGCTGTACAAAATAGAAGGCTTTTATAGGCAGAAAGGGGGCGAGAAAAGGAAGCGTGTATAATTCAAGCAAGGTCACCTCTCTTTGGGGGATGGAGAGTGTCTATTAGGCAGATTACCTCATTAGTGCTGACCAGGTAATTCCAGATTGACTGATTAGATGGTTACATTACTGGGAGGGGCTGAAACTGCAATTAGGTTAGGTATGAAGTCTCACTTGGGTGAGGTGGGCTTAGCACAAGTGACTCCATTTTGGACTGTTATTTCTTTATAACGATATCATACAAATGCATTTACTTTTACATGACAGACACTTTGATCCTATAAAGATGCCTCCATTCTGGATGGAGGCATTCCAGCAAAGTTACAATGGTTTATCATATAAAATGTAGCATAATTTCCACTGATGTCTTCATTGTAAAAGAGAAGGTAGCATCTCATGGGAAAAACCTAGAAATAGTGAGACCTTTGAGAAGAAAGGAATTAAAATGGTAGCCCTACCCTTGTGATGTTGAAGTATTTACTTAGTATAGCTGTACTTTTCACATTTTCCCTCAGTTGTTGATTACTTCAACTTGCCTAAGTAATAAGAATTTAAGCCATGGGGAGATTTTCTTTCTTTGTTCATTTTCTTCTCTTTTTGTTATAAGTATTTGTGATTGTGAAGAGTACTGGATGTTTGTCCATAGTTGACCTCAACTAATACATGATGTACTTCAATGTGAAAATTCTCCTGAGAATTCATGGTTATTAAAATAAATTGGCATTCTGTTTTATTAATTTGGTCAGTTTGGGAATTTATGTATTGAATTTATGTTAAATGAGTTGGAGAGATATATTTTCTAATCCTAGATTCATCTCGACTCTGCACAGAATATGATCCAAGGCTTTTTTCCTAGGCTTTCTGAGGAGTGGTGAATAACATAGAGTGTCCCCCTTGGAAAACATGAAGTTAGAGTTGTCAAGTCCTTCCATGATGCTGGTGGCAGCTAGCATCCCTTCTCTTTGCACAACCTGCCTCCTGTCTGCCTGAATTCAAATCCTGGCTTTGTTTCTCACTTTAGCTATGT
This sequence comes from Balaenoptera ricei, assembly GCF_028023285.1. Classification (NCBI taxonomy): domain Eukaryota; kingdom Metazoa; phylum Chordata; class Mammalia; order Artiodactyla; family Balaenopteridae; genus Balaenoptera; species Balaenoptera ricei. The sequence continues at coordinate 76,874,964 of NC_082648.1, forward strand.
GACCTGGGCAATTTAATTGTCTTCTCTGTGTCTCAGTTTCTTTCATTTATAAAATGGAATAATTATTGTGCCTGCCTCATAAATACGAAGGAGTGAATACAATCAGTTAATAGATAAAGATTCTATAAAGCTTGGCAAATAAGTATGGAATAAATGTTAGTTAATATTATTATCATATTTATTATTAAAATTAAAAACTTCATTGAGAAGTCATGCCATATACTTGGCTCCCTTCTGCTTATATCTATGGATTCATGGGTGCCCATTTTTCCATCCAGTTAGCCCTTTTCCTAGGGTCCGGACCTGTTTTTTTAACCTTTTTAAAATTCTATTCGTCATATATTCTACCTTCTGTCACAGCACCCATTGACTTTTTTTTTGAGTTTCTCAAGTTTATCCATCAGTTTCCCTTTGAGGCTGACTTAGGATATAGATACTGACCTAGGTCTCACCTGGATTTGCCATACCCTTGCTTGGACTGGACTCTTAGTTTTGTTTTCTTCCAAGCACTTCTATTTTGCCCTAAAGTAATTTTAGGGCAAATTTCTTGTTTTCTGAGGTCTTCCCTCTTTTACTTCTAACACTGTATGTGGTGAGGATAAAAAGGCATTATAGAGCAATGTATTCTTTTAACCTATCTTCCTTTGTGTTCAGATATAAACCATATATGCCTCCTCAAACACTCTGAACTTTTCAATATCTCTATCTTTTTGGCACACTACTCATACTGGGCCATCACTCTTCTCTTGGTCTTAGATAAAACACTTCAAAGCATGGTATAAGTTCTGATTTCTTAGCCACAAGCGAGCTGGAAATGCAACCCACTTGTTTAGGAGATACATCTTGACCAATGAGGAGTGAAAGATAAAAGGAAATTGAGCAGATACATTTATTTCTCTCCCTTAGTTTGTTTGGTAGTAGTCTGAGTGGCAGTTCTTCCCTGCATCCCTTCTGTAGAAGACCCACGTGCTGAACAAACAAGCCTGCTGCAAGATCCTCTCTGCCTTTTCCCGGCTTGTCAAGAAGCCATGGTTGGAACAATGACACATCGCATCTCGTGGTTTTGCATATTCCCATGTTACTCTTTGATTTCTCTTTTCTTGGCTTCACCTCCCTGGGTTGGTACCTCCCAAACATACTGGTATCAACTTAATCTTTATCTCTGCTTTCTAAAGGAGCCATGTAAGACACTCTAAATGGCTTTCTAGAGAAACTTTTAATTTTATTGCAGATAAACTTAGCATTGGAATTCTTTCTTTCCACTTAACTTGAGGGCGGGTGCACAATGCACAGGGCTCAGATTCTATCCATATCAACTGGCAAGAGCATTGTTTTCTTCCAACTTTAATTTTACATGGGCTTCCTTCTATAAGACCCCATTACCCCTTCCCTCTTCATTTGAACAATGGACCAAGGTTTGATTTTCCTTGGTGTGGTATCGACCCTTGTGGGTAGAGACAGAGTAAGAGCTCCTCATTGCAGATACACAGTCACTTCCCCAGGAGCGCCATCTGTATCCTCTGCCACACTTAAACCAGACTCTAACAGTTGTTTCTAGTCACTCTGTAGTTCAGCTCCTGAACAATGGGCCCTAATTAGATCTGTGGATCATCCACCTACTTTTCCTGTGACTCTGTTCCTCACTCAATAACTGATTTATGAAGACTGCACACCCAATCTATTACTCTGTCTATAGAAATCTACACACATATTACTCATCTCTGCACAATTATCATATTTCTTTTCCATTAAAAAAAAAGACAACCATATTGGTTAAGAGTTTAGTTATTCTCAGATTTTGATATAATTCTGGACTCTTCTGTTTGCTTTCTGTGTGATTTGGGGCAAGTGTCTTAACATCTCTAGCCTTAGATGTTGTATTCTGAAGAAGTTTAAAAAATATTTCCGTCTGAGATGCAGGGGGAGACCTTCAAGAAGGCGGAGGAGTAAGATGTGGAGATCAACTTCCTCCCCACAAATACATCAAAAATATATCTACATGTGGAACATCTCCTACAGAACACCTACTGAACACTGGCAGAAGACCTCAGACTTCCCAAAAGGCAAGAAACCCCACACGTACCTGGGTAGGGCAAAAGAAAAAAGAAAAAAGAAAAAAGAGAGACAAAAGAATAGGAACAGAACCTGCACCGCTGGAAAGGAGCTGTGAAGGAGGAAAAGTTTCCACACACTAGGAAGCCTCTTCACTGGCGGAGACAGAGGGTGCCAGGGGGAAGCTTCGGAGCCATGGAGGAGATCGCAGCCACAGGGATGCAGAGGGCAAAGCGGAGAGATTACCGCACAGAGGATTGGTGCCGACCAGCACTCACCAGCCCGAGAGGCTTGTCTGCTCACCCGCCGGGATGAGTGGGGGCTGGGAGCTGAGGCTCGGGCTTTAGAGGTCATATCCCAGGGAGAGGACTGGGGTTGGCTGCGTGAACACAGCCTGAAGGGAGCTAGTGCACTGCAGCTACCTGGGAGGGAGTCCGAGAAAAAGTCTGGGTCTGCCTAAGAGGCAAGAGATCATTGTTTTGGGGTGCATGAGGAGAGGGGATTCAGACCACCACCTAAACGAGCTCCAGAGATGGGCGCGAGCCTCGGCTCTCAGCGTGGACACCAGAGACGGGCATGAAATGCTAAGGCTGCTGCTACAGACGCCAAGAAGCCTCTGTGCAAGCACAGGTCACCATCCACACCTCACCTCCTGGGAGCCTGTGCAGCCTGCCACTGCCAGGGTCTGGAGATACAGGGACAACTTCCCCGGGAGAACACACAGCACACCTCAGGCTGGTGCAATGTCGTGGCGGCCTCTGCCACTGCAGGCTTGCCCCACATTCTGTACCCCTCCCTCCCCCCGGCCTGAGTGAGCCAGAGCCCCCTAATCAGCTACTACTTTAATCCCATCCTGTCCGGGCAGGAACAGACGCCCTCAGATGACCTACATGCACAGGCGGGGCCAAATCCAAAGCTGAACCCCAGGAGCTGTGCGAACAAAGAAGAGAAAGGGAAATCTCTCCCAGCAGCCTTAGGAGCAGTGGATTAAATCTCCACAATCAACTTGATGTACCCTGCATCTGTGGAATACCTGAATAGACAACGAATCATCCCAAATTGAGGAGGTGGACTTTGGGAGCAACTATAGACTTGGGGTTTGCTGTATGCGACTGACTGGTTTCTGGTTTTATGTTTATCTTAGTTTAGTATTTAGAGTTTTTATCATTGGTAGATTTGTTTATTGATTTGGTTGCTCTCTTCCTTTTTTTTTATACATATACTTTTTTTTCCTTTTTCTCTTTTTGTGAGTGTGTATGTGTATACTTCTTTCGGTGATTTTGTCTCTATAGCTTTGCTTTTACCATTTGGCCTAGGGTTCTGTCTGGTTTTTTTCGTTTTTTTTTTTTTAGTATACATTTTAGCGATTGTTATCATTGGTCAATTTGTTTTTTGGTTTTGTTGCTCCCTTCTTTCTTTCTTTCATTTTTCTTTTGTTTTTATTACTTTTTAATTTATTTATTTTTAATAATTTTTAATAACTTTGTTTTTATTTTATTTTTTTCTTTCTTTCTTTCTTTTTTACTCCCTTTTCATCTGAGCCATATGGCTGACAGGGTCTTGGTGCACTGGCCGGGTGTCAACCATGTGCCTCTGAAGTGGGAGAGCTGAGTTCAGGACATTAGGCCACCAGAGAATTCCTGGCACCATGTAATATCAAATGGCAAAAGGGCTCCCAGAGAACTCCATTACAATTCTAACACCCAGCTCCACTCAATGACCAGCAAGCTACAGTGCTGCACACCCTATGCCAAACAAGTAGCAAACCAGGAACACAACCCCACCCATTAGCAGACAGGCTGCCTAAAATCATAATAAGGTCACAGACACTCCAAAACACACCACCGAACGTGGACCTGCCCACCAGAAAGACAAGATCCAGCCTCATCCACCAGAACACAGGCATTAGTCCCTTCCACCAGGAAGCCTATACAACCCACTAAACCAACCATACGCACTGGAGGCAGACACCCAAAACAACGGAAACTACAAACCTGCAGCCTGCGAAAAGGAAACTCCAAACACAATGAGTTAAGCAAAATGAGAAGACAGAGAAACACACAGCAGATAAAGGAGCAAGGTAAAAACCCACTAGTCCAAACAAATGAAGAGGAAATAAGCAGTCTACCTGAAAAAGAATTCAGAATAATGATAGTAAAGATGATCCAAAATCTTGGAAATAGAATGGAGAAAATACTAGGAACGTTTAACAAGGACCTAGAAAAACTAAAGAGCAAACAAACGATGAACAACACAATAAATGAAATTTAAAATTCTCTAGAAGGAATCAATAGCAGAATAACTGAGGCAGAAGCACAGATAAGTGACCTGGAAGATAAAATAGTGGAAATAACTACTGCAGAGCATAATAAAGAAAAAAGAATGAAAAGAATTGAGAACAGTCTCAGAGACCTCTGGGACACCATTAAACACACCAACATTCAAATTATAGGGGTCCCAGGAGAAGAACAGAAAAAGAAAGGGACTGAGAAAATGTATGAAGGGATTATAGTTGAAAACTTCCCTAATATGAGAAAGGAAATAGTTAATCAAGTCCAGGAAGCACAGAGAGTCCCATACAGGATAAATCCAAGGATAAACATGCCAAGACACATATTAATCAAACTATCAAATATTAAATACAAAAAAAATATTAAAAACAGCAAGGGAAAAACAGCAAATAACATACAAGGGAATCCCCATAAAGTTAACAGCTGATCTTTCAGCAGAAACTCTGCAAGCCAGAAGGGAGTGGCAAGACATATTTAAAGTGATAAAAGGGAAAAACCTACAACCAAGATTCCTCTACCAAAAAGGATCTCATTCAGATTCAACGGAGAAATTAGAAACGTTACAGACAAGCAAAAGATAAGAGAATTCAGCACCACCAAACCAGATTTACAACAAATGCTAAAGGAATTTCTCTAGCAGGAAATACAAGAGAACGAAAAGACCTACAATAATAAACCCAAAACAATTAAGAAAATGGTGATAGGAACATAAATATCAATAATTACCTTAAATGAAAATGGATTAAATGCTCCAACCAAAAGGCATAGACTGGCTTAATGGATACCAAATTAAGACCCATGTATATGCTGTCTACAAGAGACCCACTTCCGACCTAGGGACACATACAGACTGAAAGTGAGGGGATGGAAAAAGATATTCCATGCTAATGGAAATCAAAAGAAAGCTGGAGTAGCAATACTCATATCAGATAAAATAGACTTTAAAATGAAGACAATTACTAGAGACAAACAAGGACACTACATAATGATCAAAGGATCAATCCAAGAGGAAGATATAACAGTTGTAAATATTTATGCACCCAACATAGGAACACCTCAATACATAAGGCAAATGCTAACAGCCATAAAAGGGGAAATAGACAGTAACACAATCATAGTACAGGACTTTAACACCCCACTTTCACCAATCGACAGATCATCCAAAATGAAATTAAATAAGGAACACAAGCTTTAAATGATACATTCAACAGATGGACTTAATTGATAGTTATAGGACATTCCATCCAAAACAGCAGAATACACTTTCTTCTCAAGTGCTCATGGAACATTCTCCAGGATAGATCATATCTTGGGTCACAAATCAAGCCTTGCTAAATTTAAGAAAATTGAAGTTGTATCAAATATCTTTTCCAACCACAACGCTATGAGACTACATATCAATTACAGGAAAAAATCTGTAAAAAACACAAACACATGGAGGCTAAACAATACACTACTTAATAACCAAGAGATCACTGAAGAAGTCAAAGAGGAAAGAAAAATATACGTGGAAACAAATGAAATTGAAAACACGATGACCCCAAACCTATGGGATGCAGCGAAAGCAGTTCTAAGAGGGAAGTTTATAGCAATACAATCCTACCTCAAGAAACAAGAAACATCTCAAATAAACAACCTAACCTTAAACCTAAAGCAATAAGAGAAAGAAGAACAAAAAAACCCCAAAGTAACTAGAAGGAAAGAAATCATAAAGATCAGATCACAAATAAATGAAAAACAAATGAGGACACGATAGCAAAGATCAGTAAAACTAAAAGCTGGTTCTTTGAGAAGATAAAATTGATACACCATTAGCCAGATTCACCAAGGAAAAAAGGGAGAAGACTCAAATCAACAGAATTAGAAATGAAAAACAAGTAACAACTGACACTACAGAAATACAAAGTATCATGACAGATTACTACAAGCAACTCTATACCAATAAAATGGACAGCATGGAGGAAATGGACAATGTCTTAGAAAAACAAAACCTTCCAAGACTGAACCAGGAAGAAACAGAAAATATAAACAAACAGACCAATCACAAGCACTGAAATTGAGACTGCGATTAAAAATCTTCCAACAAACAAAACCCAGGACCAGATGGTTTCACAGCTGAATTCTATCATTTAGAGAAGAGCTAACACCTATCCTTCTCAAACTCTTCCAAAATATAGCAGAGGCAGGAAGACTCCCAAACTCATTGTACGAGGCCGCAACCACCCTGATAGCAAAACCAGACAAAATGTCACAAAGAAAGAAAACTACAGGCCAATATCACTGATGAACAGAGATGCAAAAATCCTCAACAAAATACTAGCAAATAGAATCCAACAGCACATTAAAAGTATCATACACCATGACCAAGTGGGGTTTATCCCAAGAATGCAAGGATTCTTCAATATACGCAAATGAATCAATGTGATAAACCATATAACAAATTGAAGGAGAAAAAGCATATGATCATCTCAATAGATGCACAAAAATCTTTCCACAAAGTTCAACACCCATTTATGATAAAAACCCTCCAGAATGCAGGGAACTTACCTCAATATAATAAAAGCCATATATGACAAAGCCACAGCCCATATCGTTCTCAAAGGTGAAAAACTGAAATCATTTCCTCTAAGATCAGGAACAAGACAAGGTTGTCCACTCTTACCACTGTTATTCAACATAGTTTTGGAAGTTTTAGCCACAGCAATCAGAGAAGGAAAAGAAATAAAAGGAATCTAGACTGGAAGAGAAGAAGTAAAGCTGTCACTGTTTGCAGATGACATGATACTATACATAGGGAATCCTAAAGATGACCAGAAAACTACTAGAACTAAACAATGAATTTGTTAAAGTAGCAGGATAAAAAATTAATGCACAGAAATGTCTTGCATTTCCTATACACTAATGATGAAAAATCTCAAAGAGAACTTAAGGAAACACTCCCATGTACCATTGCAACAAAAAGAATAAAATACCTAGGAAGAAACATACCTAAGGAGACGAAAGACCTGTATGCAGAAAACTATAAGACACTGATGAAAGAAATTAAAGATGATACAAACAGATGGAGAGATATACCATGTTCTTGGATTGGAAGAATCAACATTGTGAAAATGACTCTACTACCCAAAGCAATCTACAGATTCAATGCAATCCCTATCGAACTACCAATGGCATTTTTCACAGAACTAGAACAAAAATTTCACAATTTGTATGGAAACACAAAAGACCCCGAATAGCCAAAGCAATCTTGAGAAAGAAAACGGAGCTGGAGGAATCAGGCTCCCAGACTTCATCCTGTATTAAATGCTACAGTAATCAAGACAGTTTGGTACTGGCACAAAAACAGAAATATAGATCAATGGAACAGGATAGAAAGCCCAAAGATAAACCCACACACATATGGTCACCTTATATGATAAAGGAGTCAAGAATATACAATGGAGAAAAGACAGCCTCTTCAATAAGTGGTGCTGGGGAAACTGGACAGCTACATGTAAAACAATGAAATTAGAACACTCCCTAACACTATACACCAAAATAAACTCAAAATGGATTAAAGACCTAAATGTAAGGCCAGACGCTATAAAACACTTACCGGAAAATATAGGCAGAACACTCTGCTAGATAAATAACAGCAAGATCCTTTTTGACCCACCTCCTAGAGAAATGGAAATAAAAACAAAAATAAACAAATGGGACCTAATGAAACTTAAAAGCTTTTGCACAGCAACGGAAACCATAAACAAGACAAAAAGACAACCCTCAGAATGGGAGAAAATATTTGCAAATTAAGCAACTAACAAAGGAATTTTTTTTATAGTTTCTTTTTTTATATATATATATATAGGTATATATTTTTAACATCTTTATTGGACTATAATTGCTTTACAATGGTGTGTTATTTTCTGCTTTATAACAAAGCGAATCAGCTATACATATACATATACCCCATATCTCCTCCCTCTTGCCTCTCCCTCCCACCCTCCCTATCCCACCCCTCTAGGTGCTCACAAAGCAACGAGCTGATCTGTCTGTGCTATGTGGCTGCTCCCCGCTAGCTATCTATTTTACATTTGGTAGTGTATATACGTCCATGCCACTCTCTCACTTCGTCCCAACTTACCCTTCCCACTCCCCATGTCCTCAAGTCCATTCTCTACGTCTGCGTCTTTATTCCTGTCCTGTCCCTAGGTTCTTCATGACCATTTTCTTTTAACTTTTTAGAGTCCATATATATGTGTTAGTATATGGTATATGTTTCTCTCTTTCTGACTTACTTCACTCTGTAAGACTGACTCTGTGGCCATCCACCTCAATATAAATAACTCAATTTTGTTTCTTTTTATAGCTGAGTAATATTCCATTGTATATATGTGCCACATCTTCATTATACATTCTTCTGTCGATGGGCACTTAGGTGGCTTCCATGTCCTGGCTATTGTAAACAGAGCTGCAGTGAACATTGTGGTATATGATTCTTTTTGAATTATGGTTTTCTCAGGGTATATGCCCAGTAGTGGGATTGCTGGGTCGTATGGTAGTTCTATTTTTAGTTTTTTAAGAACCTCCATACTGTTGTCCATAGTGGCTGTATCAATTTACATTCCCACCAACAGTGCAAGAGGGTTCCCTTTTCTCCACACCCTCTCCCGCATGTATTGTCTGTAGATTTTTGATGATGGCCATTCGAACTGGTGTGAGGTGATACCTCATTGTAATTTTGATTTGCATTTCTCTAATGATTACTTATGTTGAGCATCTTTTCATGTCTTTGTTCGCAATCTTTATATCGTCTTTGGAGAAATGTCTGTTTAGGTCTTCTGCCCATTTTTGGATTGGGTTGTTTGCTTTTTTGATATTGAGCTGCATGAGCTACTTGTAAATTTTGGAGATTACTCCTTTGTCAGTTGCTTCATTTGCAAATATTTTCTCCCATTCTGAGGCTTGTCTTTTTGTCTTGTTTATGGTTTCCTTTACTGTGCTAAAGCTTTTATGTTTCATTACGTCCCATTTGTTTATTTTTGTTTTTATTTCCATTTCTCTAGAAGGTGTGTAAAAAAGGATGTTGCTGTGATTTATGTCATAGAGTGTTCTGCCTATGTTTCTTCTAAGAATTTTATAGTGTCTGGCCTTACATTTAGGTCTTTAATCCATTTTGAGTTTATTTTTGTGTATGGTATTAGGGAGTGTTCTAATTTCATTCTTTTACATGTAGCTGTCCAGTTTTCCCCGCACCACTTATTGAAGAGGCTGTCTTTTCTCCATTGTATTTTCTTGCCTCCTTTATCAAATATAAGGTGACCATATGTGCATGGGTTTATCTCTGGGCTTTCTATCCTGTTCCGTTGATCTATATTTCTGTTTCTGTGCCAGTATCATACTGTCTTGATTTCTGTACTTTGTAATATAGTCCGAAGTCTGGGAGCCTGATTTTTCCAGCTCTATTTTTCTTTCTGAAAATTGCTTTGGCTATTTGGGGTTTTTGTGTTTCCATACAAATTGTGAAATTTTTTGTTCTAGTTCAGTGAAAAATGCCATTGAAAGTTTGATAGGGATTGCATTGAATCTGTAGATTGCTTTGTGTAGTATAATCATTTTCACAATGTTGATTCTTCCAATCCAAGAACGTGGTATATCTCGCTATCTGTTTGTATCATCTTTAATTTCTCTCATCAGTGTCTTACAGTTTTCTGCATACAGGTCTTTCGTCTCCTTAGGTATGTTTCTTCCTAGGTATTTTATTCTTTTTGTTGCAGCAGTAAATGCGAGTGCTTCCTTAAGTTCTGTTTGATATTTTTCATCATTAGTGTATAGGAATGCAAGAGATTTCTGTGCATTAATTTTGTATCCTGCTCCTATACCAAATTCATTGATTAGCTCTAGTAGTTTTCTGGTAGCATCTGTAGGAGTCTCTATGTATAGTATCATGTCATCTGCAAACAGTGATAGCTTTACTTCTTCTTTTTGATTTGGATTCCTTTTATTTCTTTTTCTTCTCTGATTGCTGTGGCTAAAACTTCCAAAACTATGTTGAATAATATTGGTGAGTGTGGGCAACCTTGTCTTGTTCCTGATCTTAGAGGAAATGTTCTCAGTGTTTCACCATTGAGAACGATGTTGGCTGTGGGTGTGTCATATATGGCCTTTATTATGTTGACGTAAGTTCTCTCTATGCCTGCTTTCTGGAGGGTTTTTGTCATACATCGGTGTTGATATTGGTCAAAAGCTTTTTCTGCATCTATTGAGATGATCATATGGTTTTTCTCCTTCAGTATGTTGTATGGTTTATCACATTGATTGATTTATGAATATTGGAGAATCCTTGCATTCCTGGGATAAACCCCACTTGATCATGGTGTATGATCCTTTTAATGTGCTGTTGGATTCTGTTTGCTAGTATTTTGTTGGGGATTTTTACATCTATGTTCACCAGTGATATTGGCCTGTAGTGTTCTTTCTTTGTGACATCTTTGTCTGGTTTTGCTATCAGGGTGATGGTGGCTTTGTAGAGTGAGTTTGGGAATGTTCATCCATCTGCTATATTTTGGAAGAGTTTGAGAAGGATAGGTGTTAGCTCTTCTCTAAATGTTTGATAGAATCCACTGTGAAGCCATCTGGTCCTGGGTTTTGTTTGTTGGAAGATTTTTAATCACAGTCTTGATTTCAGTGCTTGTGCTCGGTCTGTTTATACTTTCTATTTCTTCCTGGTTCAGTCTCGGAAGGTTGTGCTTTTCTAAGAATTTGCCCATTTCTTCCAGGTTGTCCATTTTATTGGACTATAATTACTTGTAGTAATCTGGCGTGATACTTTGTATTTCTGCAGTGTCAGTTGTTACTTCTTTTTCATTTCTAATTCTATTGATTTGAGTCTTCTCCCTTTTTTTCTTGATGAGTCTGGCTAATAGTGTATCAATTTTGTTTACCTTCTCTGCACAACAGCTTTTAGCTTTATTGATCTTTGCTATTGTTTGCTTCATTTCTTTTTCATTTATTTGTGATCTGATCTTTATGATTTCGTTTCTTCTTCTAACTTTGGGGTTTTTTGATTCTTCTTTCTCTAATTGCTTTAGGTGTAAGGTTAGGGTGTTTATTTGTGATGTTTCTTGTTTCTTGAGGTAGGATTGTATTGCTCTAAATTTCCCTCTTAGAACTGCTTTTGCTGCATCCCATAGGTTTTGGGTCATCGTGTTTTCATTGTCATTTGTTTCTAGGTATTTTTGATTTCCTCTCTGATTTCTTCAGTGATCTCTTGGTTATTTAGTGGTGTATTGTTTAGCCTCCAGGTGTTTGTATTTTTTACAGATTTTTTTCCTGTATTTTTTATCTAGTCTCATAGCATTGTGGTTGGAAAAGATACTTGATACAACTTCAATTTTCTTAAATTTAGCAAGGCTTGATTTGTGACCCAAGATACGATCTATCCTGGAGAATGATCCATGAGTTCTCGAGAAGAAGGTGTATTCTGTGTTTTTTGGATGAAATGTCCTATAAATAGCAATTAAGTCCATCTTGTTGAATGTATCATTTAAAGCTTGTGTTCCTTATTTATTTTCATTTGGATGATCTGTCCATTGGTGACAGTGATGTGTTAAAGTCCCCTACTATGATTTTGTTACTGTTGATTTCCCCTTCTATGGCTGTTAGTATTTGCCTTATGTATTGAAATGCTCCTATGTTGGGTGCATAAATATTTACAATTGTTATATCTTTCTCTTGGATTGATACTTTGATCATTATGTAGTGTCCTTTTTTGTCTCTTATAATAGTCTTTATTTTAAAGTCTATTTTGTCTGATATGAGCCCTGCTACTCCAGCTTTCTTTTGATTTCCATTTGCATGGAATAACTTTTTCCTTCCCCTCACTTTCAGTCTGTATGTGCCCCTAGGTCTGAAATGGGTGTCTTGTAGACAGCATATTGTTTTGGTATCCATTCAGCCAGTCTATGTCTTTTGGTTGGAGCATTAATCCATTTACATTTGAGGTAATTATCAATGTGTATATTCCTATTATCATTTTCTTAATTGTTTTGGGTTTGTTATTGTAGGTCTTTTCCTTGTCTTGTATTCCTGCCTAGAGAAGTTCCTTTAGCATTTGTTGTAAAGCTGTTTTGGTGGTGCTGAATTCTCTTAGCTTTTGCTTCTCTGTAAAATTTTTAATTTCTCTGTTGAATCTGAATGAGATCCTTGCTGGGTACAGTAATCTTGTTTGCAGGTTTTTCCCTTTCAGCACTTTAGGTATGTCTTGCCACTCCCTTCTGGCTTGCAGGGTTTCTGCTGAAAGGTCAGCTGTTAACCTTATGGGGTTTCCCTTGTATGTTATTTGTTGTTTTTCCCTTGCTGCTTTTAATAGTTTTTTGTTTTTTTTAATTTTTGGTAGTTTGATTAATATACGTCTTGGTGTGTTTCTCCTTGGTTTTATCCTGTATGGGACTCTCTGCACTTCCTGGACTTGATTGACTATTTCCTTTCCCATATTAGGGAAGTTTTCAACTATAATCTCTTCATATATTTTCTCAGTCCCTTTCTTTTTCTCTTCTTCTTCTGGGACCCCTATAATTTGAATGTTGGTGCATTTAATGATGTCCTTGAGGTCTCTGAATCTGTCCACAGTTCTTTTCATTCTTTTTTCTTTATTCCACTCTGCAGTAGTTATTTCCACTATTTTATCTTCCAGGTTACTTATCCATTCTTCTGCCTCAGTTATTCTGCTATTGATTCCTCCTAGAGAATTTTTAATTTCATTTATTGTGTTTTTCATCATTGTTTGTTTGCTCTTTAGTTCTTCTAGGTCCTTGTTAAACGTTTCTTGTATTTTGTCCATTCTATTATCATAATTTTTGATTATCTTTACTATCATTACTCTGAATTCTTTTTCAGGTAGACTGCCTATTTCCTCTTCATCTGTTTGGAGTGGTGAGTTTTTACCTTGCTCCTTCATCTGCTGTGTGTTTCTCTGTCTTCTCATTTTGTTTAACTCACTGTGTTTGGGGTCTCCTTTTCACAGGCTGCAGGTTCGTAGTTTCCATTGTTTTGGTGTATGCCTCTAGTGTGTAAGGTTGGTTCAGTGGGTTGTGTAGGCTTCCTGGTAGAGGGGCCTGGTGCCTGTGTTCTGGTGTATGAGGCTGGATCTTGTCTTTCTGGTGGGCAGGACCATGTGTGGTGGTGTGTTTTGGGGTGTCTGTGACCTTATTATGATTTTAGGCACTCTCACTGCTAATGGGTGGTGTTGTGTTCCTGTCTTGCTAGTTTTTTGTCATAGGGTGTGCAGCATTGTAGCTTGCTGGTCGTTGAGTGGAGCTGGGTCTTAGCGTTGAGATGGGGATCTCTGGGAGTGCTTTCACTGTTTGATATTATGTGGAGTCGGGAGGTCTTTGGTGGACCAATGTCCTGATCTCGTCTCTCCCACCTCAGAGGGTCAGACCTGACAACCTGCTGGAGCCCCAAGACCCTGTCAGCCACATGACTCAGAAGAAAAGTGAGAAAGAAAGGAAGGAAGGAAGGAAGGAAGAAATAAAATAAAGTTATTAAAATAAAAAAAATTTTAAATATAAAAAATAAAACAAATTAAAAAGTAATAAAAAAAAATGAAAGAAGAGAGCAACCAACACAAACAAACAAACATAAAAAACCAAAAAAAAAGCAGGCAGACAGAACCCTAGGACAAGTGGTAAAATAAAGCTATACTGACAAAATCACACAAAGTCCACTGCCTCAATTTTGGGATCATTCGTTGTCTATTCAGGTATTCCAGAGATGCACGGTGCATCAAGTTGATTGTGGAGATTTAATCCACTGCTCCTGAGGCTGCTGGGAGAGATTTCCCTTTCTCTTCTTTGTTCGCACAGCTCCTGGGGTTCAGCTTTGGATTTGGCCCCGCCTCTGCATGTAGGTTGCCCGAGGGCATCTGTTCTTTGCTCACACAGGACGGGGTTAAAGGAGCAGCTAATTCCGGGGCTGTGGCTCACTCAGGCTGGGGGTGAGGGAGGGGTAAAGAATGCGGGGTGAGCCTGCGGCGGCAGAGGTTGGTGTGACGTTGCACCAGCCTGAGGCATGCCGTGTTTTCTCCCAGGGAAGTTGTCCCTAGATCACCGGACCCTGGCAGTGGCGGGCTGCACAGGCTCCCAGGAGGGGAGGTGTGGATGGTGACCTGTGCTTGCACACAGGCTTCTTGGTGTCTGTAGCAGCAGCCTTAGCATTTCATGCCTGTCTTTGGTGTCCGCATTTATCCTGCGGCTCGCGCCTGTCTGTACCTCGCTTAGGCGGTGCTCTGAATCCCCTCTCCTTGCGCACCCCAAAACAATGGTCTCTTGCCTCTTAGGCAGGTCCAGACTTTTTCTTGGACTGCCTCTCAGGTAGCTGTGTCACACTAGCCCCCTTCAGGCTATGTTCACGCAGCCAACCCCAGTCTTCTGCCTGGGATCTGAGCTCTGAAAATGGAGCCTCAGCTCCCAGCCCCCACTCATCCTGGTGGACGAGCAGACAGGCCTCTCAGGCTGGTGAGTGCTAGTCGGCACCGATCCTCTGTGCAGGAATCTCTCCACTTTGCCCTCTGCACCCCAGTTGCTGTGGTCTCCTCCATGGCTCCGAAGCTTCCAACCCCCCACCCCCACCCCCGCCATGTCTGCCAGTGAAGGAGCTTCTTAGTGTGTGGAAACTTTTCCTCCTTCACAGCTTCTTCCCAGAAGTGCAGGTCCCATCCCTATTCTTTTGTCTCTGTTTTTCCTATTTTCTTTTGCCCTAACCAGGTACGTTGGCAGTTTCTTGCCTTTTGGGAAGTCCGAGGTCTTCTGCCAGCGTTCAGTAGGTGTTCTGTAGGAGCTGTTCCACATGTAGATGTATTTCTGATGTATTTGTGAGGAGGAAGGTGATGTCCACGTCTTACTCCCCCTTCCTCTTGAAGGTCTTTTTTTATCGCAACTGATAGAGGATTAATATCCAAAATTTACAAGCAGCTCATGCAGCTCAATATCATAAAAACAAACAACTCAATCCAAAAATGGGCATAAGAGCTAAATAGACATTTCTCCAAAGAAGATATACAGTTTGCCAACAGACACATGGGTTCTGAAGAACCTAGGGGCAGCACAGGAATAAAGATGCAAACGTAGAGAATGGACTTGAGGACACGGGGAGGGGGAAGGGTAAGCTGGGACGAAATGAGAGAGTGGCATGGACATATATACACTACCAAATATAAAATAGATAGCTAGTGGGAAGCAGACGCATAGCACAGGGAGATCAGCTCAGTGCTTTGTGACCACCTAGAGGGGTGGGATAGGGAGGGTGGGAGGGAGACGCAAGAGGGAGGAGATATGGGGATATATGTATATGTATATGTATAGCTGAGTCACTTTGTTACAAATCAGAAACTAACACACCATTGTAAAGCAATTATACTCCAATAAAGATGTTAAAAAAAATTTCCCTCTTCATAAGATCATTGAAAGACAAAATTCATTTCTTATAAACACTTAACTAAGCATCTATTATATATCAGTAATTCTTGTAGTTTCTAGAGAGAAAATTACAATATCCATAAAAATACTTCTTTTCATTGATTGGCCCAAAGTAAACAATAAATGATGGTGATCCTATTGTTAACATCATCTTCAACTACCCCAAATTATTTTTATTTCTCTCTACTATCTAGTCCATCGTTGGGCACTGCCTTCTATTAGAGTCTTTCTTAGTAGATATAGCTATACCAATGTAAAACCTTGGAGTATCTGATATCCAGAAACCAGTATCTGATATCTTTCTCTTTTGTTGTTCTTTGTGTCCTTTACAATGTACATATGTATCCAATTTCCATGGCAGGGAATTTTCTTCCTCAGATTTCTTCATTTCAGTAAATATAATAAGACATGATTATAAATGTTAGTCCACCTTTTTAATTAATCATGTACTTTACTGTGTGCCTATTATGTACTAAGCAAAGTTTTTTGTGCTTGGGATACCTCAGTGAATGACAACAATAAAAGAAATCACAAACTTCATAGAGATTACATTGTAGTAGAGGGACACATATCATAAAAATAAGTATAATAAATAAATGTATGTCATAAATATTTTACTGTATCTCCCTAGGAATAAATTATAAATATACTCCTATGTATATCTACTATTTAAGAATCATTTCCATTTACTACTGTACTAATAGATACTCAAATTTTACACTAAAAAAGAAAAGATAAAGTAAATATTAGATGAATATCTAATTTTCCCCCTGCATTCAATGGATTATTTTTCACACCATTTCTGGTTTGCACATGTTGCATTAGAGATCGATTTGTAGACTATTGAAGATAAAAACAAATATTTGTTTATTAAAAGATAAAAGAATCAGTAAGAAAAATTTACAAGCAATTCTAGCATGATATGCATGATACTTATTTGGTTTAGGAACAATTCTATCATGAACAATACCAAACGGAAGTACCACAGAAGTTAGTAATTCAGAGTATTTTAAGTGATGGGCTGTAGTTTTTGAAACCAGTTTCATTTTTAAAAACAAATTGCTAAAATTTTAAACCCAACTTTCACAGTTCTAAAGTTAATATAAATAGATCCATACTCTGAGTTTCATTTTTGCTCCATTAATGGAAAATAAACCTGACTCTGCTTCATATGAATACCTTCCCTGAGAACTAGAATGTGGCTCAATTTGACTATGTCAGAATAACCTATGTTTAAATTACTATGATGAGATTTTTTGCTGATGCACTTATCACCATTTGTGAAAGTGGCAGTTTTAAGTATTAAAACGTCTCTGAAGTGACATGACCATATTAATCTCAAATTTGTTAGACCTGCAGCAAAAGTCCATGTGAATGTTAGAGGCTATTTTATTATATGCTTAACCCAATACCTTGCACTAAATATTTGAAAAAGTGAAGAATTAGTAAATAAAGACTGATATTCATTCTCATAAATTACATTTAATTATCAGAGAGAATTATGTTGGTTCTACCTTAAAATTTATCTCACTACCACCATCACCCAGGTCCAGGCCACCAAAACCTCTTGCCAAAATTGAAAAAAAAGAATTCTAACTGGTATCTCTGCATCTGCCCTAGCCCCTAATCTCAGCTGTGTGGCTCATATGATCCTTTAGAAACAGAGCAGATCACATTACTCTTGCTCAAAATTCTCTGATGTTTCCTTCTATCTCAGAGTATAAGCCAACGTCTTTGAACTAATGTAGAAGGTCATATGTGATCTGGTCCACATTACTTCTTTTTCCTCAGCACTTAACATTCCTTTCCCTCTCCCCCATCATAACTCACTCAATTTTTACCTTGGTAATCTTACTGTTACCTGAATTTGTCAAGCACAGTCTTATTTCAGAGTTTTCACATTTGCTGTTTTTTTGTTTGTTTGTGTGTCTGCCTGCCTGGAATACTTGTGCTTTAGATATCCATGTGACCCACTATCTCTCTTCCTCCTGGTCTCCACTCAGAGGCCTCCTCAACCACTTTTTATAAAATAGCACTTTTCCCCAAACCATCAATCTCTAACCTCTACCCAGTTTTATCCTTCTTTATAGAACTCATCAAGACATGACTTATTTTATGTGTGTGTATGTGTGTATACAGTTACTGTCATTTATTTTTTATCTCCATTATGTTAAAGTATAGTGCTCCAAAGTTTATACAATATGACTCTCAGACAAATATTAAAAGAAAACATGTCCAAAATGTTATCCTATTTCTTTAAAAATAATGCAACCAATATAATGTTAAAATCTGTTCAAAAGCTTGGGTGACACTAGGTACTTTAATAAAGAAATGTCAGGATAGGATTGCTGGGTTATGTACAGAACTGATTAATGTCTTACAAAGAAATAAAATGTAACCTTTAGCACTATCTATTTCATTGGACAGAAATTATTTGATCTCTACTGGACAAAATTTACAAATTAACCTCTGCTCCAACAGAGTTGTAAAATAATCTATTTTGATGGTAGGTCAAGCCCAGGACTGCACTGGAAGGACACTTAGTAATCAATTTTGCCTATTTCCAAGTTGCAAATAATTTTTCTGACACTTACAAGGTCAGGTAATTCTTTTTTTTTTTTTTTTCTGCTACTATATCCCCAGATCTTTCAATAGTAATGGGCAGATAGTATTCTTTTGTCTTAGTTTAGGTTCTCCAAGAAACAGATCTTGAGGCAAGGATTTGAATGCCCATAGTTTGAGAAGTGATCCAGAAAAACTGATAGGAAAGTTAAGAATTGAGATAGGGAACAGAAGAAAGTCAAGAAGAGCATGACATCAGGCAGTTGTCAATCTGAAATATGGGAATTCAGTACCATGGTGTAACATGAGACATAGTGCAGAACATGCCTCAGAGTTATTCCATCCAAACAATGAAGCACTTGGGGGTATTTAGTCATCAACTCTGACTGTCATTTATTGAGGGCTGCTTCCAGGAAAGTTAACTGTGTATTATATCTAGTTTGCCCTGTGTGCAGGCTGATATGCTTCTGAGGCAAAACCAAAATAAAAATAAAATAAAAAACAAACAGGGGGCGTCCCTGGTGGTGCAGTGGTTGAGAATCTGCCTGCTAATGCAGGGGACACGGGTTCGAGCCCTGGTCTGGGAAGATCCCACATGCCACAGGGCAACTAGACCCATGAGCCACAGCTACTGAGCCTGCGCATCTGGAGCCTGTGCTCCGCAACAAGAGAGGCCACGATAGTGAGAGGCCCGCGCACCGCGATGAAGAGTGGCCCCCGCTTGCCACAACTACAGAAAGCCCTCGCACAGAAACGAAGGCCCAACACAGCCAAAAGTAAATTAATTAATTAATTAATTTTTTTAAAAAAAGCAAACGAACAAAAAAACCATTCTGGTAGAGAGGACAGAAATACCCAGTAGCAGCTTTTAGCAAGTGAGTTTCAAGGGGATATAGGTGGGTCATTGACAATGTCTGCTCTGGTGCTCCATTAAAAAAAAAAGTATTGATTGAATGAATATACAAATAAAATGTTTTCAAAGATCTTGTGAATTGCATCATTAGTTTTATAGGCCCCCATAGAATAAAAGAGATAAGGTAAACATCACAGGAAGTGATATGAAGATCTTGGAAACAAATCAGCTTTTTCTGCCCAGGTGATAGAGCAGGAAAACAAAAAGCATAGGATTTGTTATCAGACAGACTAGGTTTATTTATGCCATCTAGCTATATGACCTCCATCAGATGACTTAACTTCTCTAAGTATTAATTTTCTCACCTCTAAAATTGAGATAATTAATCTCAATTCGCCAATTATGAAAACATCACCAAAGTTCGAATACATAGTTACCATAAAAGGATAGAACCTACACTTAAGAAAAGCTATACTCTATTTAAAGAGTCAAAATATCTTAAAAATATGATGAGCTAAATGTTTTGGTCCCTCATAAACACTGAACATTAATGGTTTAGTTGACAGGCCTGTTCCTCAAGTGGGGAAGATTATCTCAAACCATTAAGATGAAGAACATTTTCTAAGATCATCTAACTTATTTCTTTGGTTTGACAGGAGACTCAGTAATTGTATTTCTGATTATAATTGTCTTCCAATGTAAATACTATCCCAATGAAAAACTGTGAGTGTCGCTTTCTATAAGAGTATTTTATTCCTAGTCAAAGTTATATGTTTTATATATTAATAATTTTAAAAACTGCAGTTTTAGCTTGTTCATTAGTTTCTGTGGGTCTGTGAGACTTACGAACATGCAATGCTGAGGATAAGAGCTGCACTTTGTTAAATGTCACCTTGCGAGGACTTTTAGAAGACATTCAACCATTTTTGCCTTGTGCATTCTTTAAAAACTTCAACAATAAATAGACGTGGTGCCCAAGAAATGAAGCATGTTCCCAATGTAGAAAAGAATTGGTGGAGGGGATATATAAGCATCCCAAGGAAAAGACATAGAAAAACCACCAGCGTTGTCTCACCTGAAATAAGACAAGTTGTGCTCAATAATTTGGACTTTCTTATTTTAGAGGAAAGCTGAAGAGAAAAAGAGAAAAATCATAATCACCCAGAAGAATCTCTAGCAGCAAAGGAGGATCCTCTGCGGAAGGAGAAGCAAGAGGAGAAGGGCACCCAAAATCTTAGTTGCAGTTTCTCTTCTCAGAGATGAATGAATCTGGGGGCAAGTTATTATTCAAATATAAATATACCGGATATACATTCTCAAATATTCAAAACTACATACCCTAAAAAACCCTTGAGCTCTTCCTGACAAAATGAATAAACAAAACAAAAACAAAACAGTAAACTACAGATTGACCATAGCCATGGTCTAATGGACTGATGGCGATCACTGGGTCTACTTAAATGGGGCACTAAGTCAAAATATAGGTAAATATGGTTACAGAAAATAAACATTATTAACTTAGATGATTTTTAAATAAAAAAAAAAATAAAACCAAAGCTCAGTATATTAAAGGCTGGAAGAGGGAAGACGATTCAGGACAATAATTTTCTAGTCTGACTTAGCAGAATTTAGCTGTAACCTGAAGTGAAAGTCAGGAAATAGAGGCTAAGTTTGCTATTTAAAATCATCAGCGAAAAAACTGAACGAAAACTCTCTCTCATGGGGGTGATGGGGCTCATATTATCTAACAAGAAAATAAATTGAGAGTCTTACATATGCTACCCAAAGTTTTAAAGGTAACTACTATAAAATGGAAAAAATAGATTATATAACAATCCAAATTACCCTTGGAAAATCACTCAGCTCCAGCAGAAAAGAAACTTTTGTCAGTTTAGTTCATTCTTAACATTGAAGCTCCTAAACTAGTATCACCTGCAAACAGTAGATGCTTAATAAATAATGATGAATAAACAAGACAAAATGGAAGCAATTCAGTTGGCAAAATATAAAAATCGAGCTATTAAAATAAGGAAATATAACATGCTAAAATGAAAGGTTTAGAAGCATTTTTTTTTTTAAGTTTTTTTTTTTCACATCTTTATTGGAGTATAATTGCTTTACAATGGTGTGTTAGTTTCTGCTTTATAACAAAGTGTATCAGTTTTACATATGCATATGTCCCCATATCTCTTCCCTCTTGCATCTCCCTCCCTCCCACCCTCCCCATCCCACCCCTCTAGGTGCTCACAAAGCACCGAGCTGATCTCCCTGTGCTATGCCGCTTCTTCCCACTACCTATCTATTTTAAGTTTTGTAGTGTATGTATGTCCATGCCACTCTCTCACTTTGTCCCATTCCCCCTCCCTGTATCCTCAAGTCCATTCTCTAGTAGGTCTGCATCTTTATTTCCGACTTACCCCTAGGTTCTTGATGACTTTTTTTTTTTTTTTTTAGATTCCATATATATGTTAGCATACGGTATTTGTTTTTCTCTTTCTGACTTACTTCACTCTGTAGGACAGTCTCTAGGTCCATCCACCTCACTACAAATAACTCAGTTTCATTCCTTTTTATGGCTGAGTAATGTTCCATTCTATATATGTGCTACATATTCTTTATCCATTCATCTGTTGATGGACCCTTAGGTTGCTTCCATATCCGGGCTATTATAAATAGAGCTGCAATGAACATTTTGGTACATGACTCTTTTTGAATTATGGTTTTCTCAGGGTATATGCCCAGTAGTGGGATTGCTGGGTCGTATGGTAGTTCTATTTTTAGTTTTTTAAGGAACGTCCATACTGTTCTCCATAGTGGCTGTATCAATTTACATTCCCACCAACAGCACAGGAGGGTTCCCTTTTCTCCACACCCTCTCCAGCATTTATTGTTTGTAGATTTTTTGAAGATGGCCATTCTGACTGATGTGAGATGATATCTCATTGTAGTTTTGATTTGCATTTCTCTAATGATTAATGATGTTGAGCATTCTTTCATTTGTCTGTTGGCAATCTGTATCTTCTTTGGAGAAATGTCTATTTAGGTCTTCTGCCCATTTTTGGACTGGGTGTTTTATTTATTTATTGCATGAGCTGCTTGTAAATTTTGGAGATTAATCCTTTCTCAGTTGCTTCATTTGCAGGTATTTTCTCCCGTTCTGAGGGTTGTCTTTTCATCTTGTTTATGGTTTCCTTTGCTGTGCAAAAGCTTTTAAGTTTCATTAGGTCCTATTTGTTTATTTTTGTTTTTATTTCCATTTCTCTAGGAGGTGGGTCAAAAAGGATCTTGCTGTGATTTATGTCATAGTGTTCTGCCTATGATTTCCTCTAAGAGTCTGATGGTGTCTGGCCTTCCATTTAGGTCTTTAATCCATTTTGAGTTTATTTTTGTGTATGGTGTTAGGGAGTGTTCTAATTTCATTCTTTTACATGTAGCTGTCCAGTTTTCCCAGCAGCACTTATTGAAGAGGCTGTCTTTTCTCCATTGTATATTCTTGCCTCCTTTATCAAAGATAAGGTGACCATATGTGCGTGGGTTTATCTCTGGGCTATCTATCCTCTTCCATGGATCTATATTTCTGTTTCTGTGCCAGTACCATACTGTCTTGATTACTGTAGCTTTGTAGTATAGTCTGAAGTCTGGGCGCCTGATTCCTCCAGCTCCATTTCTCTTTTTCAAGTTTGCTTTGGCTATTCGGGGTCTTTTTTGTTTCCATACAAAGTGTGAAATTTTTTGTTCTAGTTCTGTGAAAAATGCCAGTGGTAGTTTGATACGGATTGCATTGAATCTGTAGATTGCTTTGAGTAGTAGACTCATTTTCACATTGTTGATTCTTCCAATCCAAGAACATGGTATAGCTCTCCATCTATTTGTATCATCTTTAATTTCTTTCATCAGTGTCTTATAATTTTCTGCATACATGTCTTTTGTCTCCTTAAGTAGGTTTCTTCCTAGATATTTTATTCTTTTTGTTGCAATGGTAAATGGGAGTGTTTTCATAATTTCACTCTCAGATTTTTCATCACTAGTGAATAGGAATGCAAGACATTTCTGTGCATTAATTTTGTATCCTGCTACTTTACCAAATTCATTGATTAGCTCTAGTAGTTTTCTGTTAGCATCTGTAGGAGTCTCTGTGTATAGTATCATGTCATCTGCAAACAGTGACAGCTTTACTTCTTCTTTTCCAATTTGGATTCCTTTTATTTCTTTTTCTTCTCTGATTGCTGTGGCTAAAACTTCCAAAACTATGTTGAATAATATTGATGAGCGTGGGCAACCTTGTCTTGTTCCTGATCTTAGTGGAAATGGTTTCAGTTTTTCACTATTGAGGGCGATGTTGGCTGTGGGTTTGTCATATATGGTCTTTATTATGTTGAGGAAAGGTCCCTCTATGCCTACTTTCTGGAGGGTTTTTATCATAAATGGGTCTTGAATTTTGTCAAAAGCTTTCTCTGCATCTATTGAGATGATCATATGGTTTTTCTCCTTCAATTTGTTAATATGGTGTATCACGTTGATTGTTTTGCGTATACTGAAGAATCCTTCCATTCCTGGGATAAACCCCACTTGATCATAGTGTACGATCCTTTTAATATGCTGTGGGATTCTGTTTGCTAGTATTTTGTTGAGGATTTTTGCATGTATGTTCATCAGTGATATTGGCCTGTAGTTTTCTTTCTTTGTGACATCTTTCTCTGGTTTTGGTATCAGGGTGATGGTGGCCTCATAGAATGAGTTTGGGAGTGTTCCTCCCTCTGCTATATTTTGGAAGAGTTTGAGAAGGATAGGTGTTAGCTATTCTCTAAATGTTTCATAGAATTCGCCTGTGAAGCCATCTGGTCCTGGGCTTTTGTTTGTTGGAAGATTTTTAATCACAGTTTCAATTTCAGTGCTTGTGATTGGTCTGTTCATATTTTCTATTTCTTCCTGGTTCAGTCTCGGCACGTTGTGCATTTCTAAGAATTTGTCCATTTCTTCCAGGTTGTCCATTTTATTGGCATAGAGTTGCTTGTAGTAATCTCTCATGATCCTTTGTATTTCTGCAGTGTCAGTTGTTACTTCTCCTTTTTCATTTCTAATTCTATTGATTTGAGTCTTCTCCCTTTTTTTTCTTGATAACTCTGGCTAATAGGTTATCAATTTTGTTTATCTTCTGGAAGACCCAGCTTTTAGTTTTATTGATCTTTGCTGTTGTCTCCTTCATTTCTTTTTCATTTATTTCTGATCTGATCTTTATGATTTCTTTCCTTCTGCTAACTTGGGGACTTTTTTGTTCTTCTTTGTCTAATTGCTTTATGTGTATGGTTAGGTTGTTTATTTGAGATGTTTCTTGTTTCTTAAGGTAGGATTGTATTGCTATAAACTTCCCTCTTAGAACTGCTTTTGCTGCATTCCATAGGTTTTGGGTCATCATGTCTCCATTGTCATTTGTTTCTAGGTATTTTTTTATTTCCTCTTTGATTTCTTCAGTTATCTCTTGGTTATTAAGTAGTGTGTTGTTTAGCCTCCATGTGTTTGTGTTTCTTACACACTTTTTCCTGTAATTGATATCTAGTCTCATAGTGTTGTGGTCGGAAAGGATACTTGATACGATTTCAATTTTCTTAAATTTACCCAGGCTTGATTTGTGACCTAAGATATGATCTATCCTGGAGAATGTTCCATGAGCACTTGAGAAGAAAGTGTGTTCTGTTGTTTTTGGATGGAATGTCCTATAACTATCAATTAAGTCCATCTTGTTTAATGTATCATTTAAAGCTTGTGTTTCCTTATTTATTTTCATTTTGGATGATCTGTCCGTTGGTGAAAGTGGGGTGTTAAAGTCCCCTACTATGATTGTGTTACTGTCGATTTCCCCTTACATGGCTGTTAGTATTTGCCTTATGTGTCGAGGTGCTCCTGTGTTGGGTGCATAAATATTTACAATTGTCTTATCTTCTTCTTGGATTGATCCCTTGATCATTATGTTGTGTCCTTGTCTCTTGTAATAGTCTTTGTTTTAAAGTCTATTTTGTCTGATATGAGAATTGCTACTCCAGCTTTCTTTTGATTTCCATTTGCATGGAATATCTTTTTCCATCCCCTCATTTTCAATCTGTATGTGTGCCTAGGTCTGAAGTGGGTCTCTTGTAGTCAGCATATATATGGATCTTGTTTTTATATGCATTCAGCCAGTCTATGTCTTTTGGTTGGAGCATTTAGTCCATTTACATTTAAGGTAATTGTCAATATGTATGTTCCTATTACCATTTTCTTAATTGTTTGTGTTTGTTATTGTAGGTCTTTTCCTTCTTTTGTGTTTCCTCCGTAGAGAAGTTCCTTTAGCATTTGTTGTTAAGCTGGTTTGGTGGTGTTGAATTCTGTTAGCTTTTGCTTCTCTGTAAAGGTTTTAATTTCTCCATCAAATCTGAATGAGATCCTTGATGGGTAGAGTAATCTTGGTTGTAGATTTTTCTCTTTCATCAGTTTAAATATGTCCTGCCACTCCCTTCTGGCTTGCAGAGTTTCTGCTGAAAGATCAGCTGTTAACTTTATGGGGATTCCCTTATGTGTTATTTGTTGTTTTTCCCTTGCTGCTTTTAATATTTGTTCTTTGTATTTAATTTTTGATAGTTTGATTAATATGTGTCTTGGCATGTTTCTCCTTGGATTTATCCTGTATGTGACTCTCTTTGCTTCCTGGACTTGATTAACTATTTCCTTTCCCATATTAGGGAAGTTTTCAACTATAATCTCTTCAAATATCTTCTCAGTCCCTTTCTTTTTCTCTTCTTCTTCTGGGACCCCTATAATTTGAATGTTGGTGCGTTTAATGTTGTCCCAGAGGTCTCTGAGACTGTCCTCAATTCTTTTCATTTTTTTTCTTTATTCTGCTTTGCAGTAGTAATTTTCACTATTTCATCTTCCAGGTCACTTATCCGTTCTTCTGCCTCGGTTATTCTGCTATTGATCCCTTCTAAAGAATTTTAAATTTCATTTATTGTGTTGTTCCTCACTGTTTGTTTGCTCTTTAGCTCTTCTAGGTCCTTGTTAAACGTTTCTTGTATTTTCTCCATTCTATTTCCAAGATTTTGGATCATCTTTACTATCATTATTCTGACTTCTTTTTCAGATAGACTGCCTATTTCCTCTTCAGTGTTTAGGTCTGGTGGGTTTTTGCCTTGCTTCTTCATCTGCTGTGTGTTTCTCTGTCTTCTCTTTTTGCTTAGCTTACTGTGTTTGGTATCTCCTTTTCGCAGGCTGCAGGTTCATTGTTCCAGTTGTTGTTGATGTTTGCCCCCAGTGGCTAAGGTTGGTTCAGTGTGTTGTGTACACTTCCTGGTGGAGGAGCCTAGTGCCTGTGTTTTGATGGATGAGGCTGGATCTTTTCTTCCTGGTGGGCAGGTCCACGTCTGCTGGTGTGTTCTGGGGTGTCTGTGGCCTTATTATGATTTTAGGCATCCTCTCTGCTAATGGGTGGGGTTGTGTTCCTGTCTTTCTAGTTGTTTGGCATAGGGTGTTCAGCACTGTAGCTTGCTGGTCATTGAGTGATGCTGGGTCTTGATGTTGAGATGGAGATCTCTGAGAGATTTGTGCCGTTTGGTATTACGTGGAGCTGGGAGGTCTCTTGTGGACCAGCGTCCTGAACTTGGGTCTCCCACCTCAGTGGCATAGCCCTGACGCCTGGCTGGAGCACCAAGAGCCTGTCCTCTTCACGGCTCAGAATAAAAGCAAGGAAAAAAAGAAAGAAAGAAAGAAGATGATAAAGTGAAATAAAATAAAATAAAGTAAAATAAAATAAAGTTATTAAAATAAAAAATAATTATTAAGAAAAAAAAATTTTTAAGTAATTATAAACAAACAAACAAACAAAGAAAACGGACAGACAGAACCCTAGGACAAATGGTAAAAACAAAGCTATACAGACAAAATCACACAGAGAAGCATACGCATACACACTCAGAAAAAGAGAAAAAGGGGGAAATATATATATATATATCGTTGCTCCCAAATTCCACCTCCTCAATTTGGGATGATTCTTTGTCTATTCAGGTATTCCACAGATGCAGGATACATCAAATTGATTGTGGAAGTTTAATCCACTGCTCCTGAGGCTGCTGGGAGAGATTTCCCTTTCTCTTCTTTGTTCGTACAGCTCCTGGTGTTCAGCTTTGGATTTGGACCCGCCTCTGCATGTAGGTCGCCTGAGGGCGTCTGTTCTTTTCTCAGACAGGACGAGGTTAAAGGAGCAGCTGATTCGGTGGCTCTGGCTCACTCAGGTCGGGGGGAGGGAGGGGTACGGATGCGGGGCGAGCCTGTGGCGGCAGAGGCCGGTGTGATGTTGCACCAGCCTGAGGCACACAGTGTTGTCTCCCGGCGAAGTTTTCCCTGGATCACGGCATCCTGGCCATGGTGGGCTGCCCAGGCTGGAGGGGAGGTGTAGATAGTGACCTGTGCTTGCACACAGGCTTCTTGGTGGCTGCAGCAGCAGCCTTAGCGTCTCATGCCCATCTCTGGGGTCCGTGCTGACAGCGGCGGCTCACGCCGGTCTCTGGAGCTCGTTTAGGTGGTGTTTTTAATCCCCTCTCCTCTTGCACCAGGAAACAAAAAAGGCAAGAAAAGAGGGAAGAAAAAGTCTCTTGCCTCTTCGGCAGCTCCAGACTTTTCCCCGGACTCCCTCCCGGCTAGCTGTGGTGCACTAGCCCCTTCAGGCTGTGTTCACGCCACCAACCCCAGTCCTCTCCCTGGGATCTGACCTCCAAAGCCCGAGCCTCAGCTCCCAGCCCCCACCCGCCCCGGCGGGTGAGCAGACAAGCCTCTTGGGCTGGTGAGTGCTGGTTGGCACCGATCCTCTGTGCGGGAATCTGTCCGCTTTGCGCTCTGCACCCCTGTTGCTGCACTCTCCTCCGTGGCTCTGAATCTCCCCCACTCCACCACCCACAATGTCCGCCCGCGAAGGGGCTTCCTAGTGTGTGGAAACCTTTCCTCCTTCACAGCTCCCTCCCACTGGTGCAGGTCCTATCCCTATTCTTTTGTCTCTGTTTTTTCTTTTTTCTTTTGCCCTACCCAGGTACGTGGGGAGTTTCTTGCCTTTTGGAAGGTCTGAGGTCTTCTGCCAGTGTTCAGTAGATGTTCTGTAGGAGTTGTTCCACATGTAGCTGTATTTCTGATGTATTTGTGGGGAGGAAGGTGATCTCCACGTCTTATTCTTCCGCCATCTTGAAGCTCCTCCTAGAAGCATCTTTTATAACAAGATAGCTAAGTGGGATAAACCCACCTCCTAAAATTAGTCTCAGATTGAGTCAAAAAGCAAAACCTAAGTATATTTTCTCATTAAGAAGGTATCTAAAAGTAAGAAAGAAACAAACAAACAAATCCTAAAAAAAAAAAAAGTGAAAATAAGGTCCTAGCTTGAATATGGGGAGGGAGGTGAGGGGAAGAAAAATTAAAGATGATACCACATGCCATTGTTGTTTTTGATGTTTTTAACTTGGTCAACTGGGAGGATCATAGTATTATATATTTATTTGGGAAGATGACCTACCTTAATGTTCTAGAATTATCGGCATTTTATTTTCCACTACTGAGTTATCTTTGCTCACATTCCTTTGCCATGTTTCCATGGAAGAATAATTGCTTCTTAAGGGAGGATTTTTTAAATATTTCATAAACTCCTTTCATTTGTCTCTACTTCCATGACATATTCTACAAATGTTAATTCCACAGTGTCTTTTTCTGTCCTAAGTAACAAGTGCAGTATTGACAGAAATTACTAAAGAAAGTACATCTGTTCAGTAAATAGGAATTGAATACCTATTAAGAACCAAGCATTCTGCTAGGCACAGGTGATAAAAAACATGAAAAGGGTTCAGTCACTACGGGGCTTGTGGTCTGTTAGGAGACTTAATCACATAAATAAACGTATTTTCTGTTTAATGAGATAAATGCAAGGGGCAGTGGGCACACAGTCTTGAGGAATAGGAAGGAGGGAGTTCGTTACAGCACAGGTAGGTTGGCAACCAAGAAACTCTCCTTGGAAATTGTTACTCCTGAGCTGTTGAAAACTGGAGAGAAAAAGAGAAACAGAGGGACTGGAGGGGGAAGGAGAAAAACAAGGGGAGAGAGAGAGAAAGAGAGAGAATATTTAAAGAAGAACTGGGTTACTATAAACCAACTCGGACTAAAGTGACATCATAGGTCATAAAATTTAAAGTAACAAAAGTAGTAATTATTTTTATTACTATGTTTACCACCAGAAAAAGAAGAAACTTAGATTAATTATTTCATTCATTTGATAGTTTTCAAAAATTGGGAAAACACATACATAGGAAGCTGCAGAATGAGGCATGAAGACAATGACAATCAGCCTCACCTGTTTTCTCCTCATGCTGTCTTCAAAAGCATGTGCACAATATAGAGAAAGAAAGATTGTACACAAGACAGAAGAAAGCTCTTTGGGCTTTTTTGCATATAAGATATCTTGCTAAGAGTAACATTTTTAATAGTGTGCCCTACTTGAGATGGCTTTAACTTTTTTCAACTATTCATATAGTTTTTATTTGACCTTGATATATTTTGCTCCCCTGTCCTGACATGTTTGCTCTGATAAAATATAACCAGCAATCTCTACACTCCTGCTATGAGTTTCCTGTTTCCTGGGAGTTGTGTTAACTCTTTAGGAACAAAGCAGAACAAAACTATAACTTATACTGTTTTCACTCTTCTAGGTCCTTTGCCTTTCGACATGAATTTTAGAATCAGCTTTCCAATATCTACAAAAAAGCCTAGTGGGATTTTAATTAGAATTGTATTGAATCTATAGATCAGTTTTGGAAGAGTTGCTATATTAACAACAAGAGATATATCTCCATTTATTTAGACATTTTTCACTTTCTCTCAGCAATGCTTTGTGGTTTTCAGTATAAAAGTTTTGCATTCCTTTTGTTGAATTTATCCCTAAATATTCGATTCATTTGGCACTGTTGTGAATGTTATTTTTTATTTAATTTCAATTTATGATTGCTCATTTCTAGTAAATAGAAATACAATGATTTTTATATATTAATCCTGTATCTGCAATCATGTTGAACTCACTTATTAGTTCTAGTAGCTTCTATAGCTTTCGTCAGATTTTATACATAGACTCTCATATTGTATGTGAATAAAGACAGTTTTACTTCGTTTCTAATGTAGATGCCATTTATTTCTTTTCCTTGCTTTATTGCAAAGACTAGGACATCCCATACAATATTGAACAGAAGTGATGGGTGTGAACATCTTTGTCTTATTCCTGATCTTAAGAGGAAAGTATTCAATTTTTTACAGTTATATATGATATTAGCTGTAGACTATTCATAGATGCCCATTATCAGACAGAGATTGAGAAAGTTCCCTTCTATTCCTAATTTGCTGAGAGCTTTATAATTAGAAATAGGTGTTAGATTTTGTTAAATGTTTTTCTGTCTATTCAGATGATAACATTTTTCCTATTTATTAATGTGATAAATTATGTTGATTTATTTTTGAATGTTAAAGCAATCTTGCATTTCTGGGATGAACACCACTTAGTCACAGTATAATGTCAATTGTATGCATTTTTGGATTTGATTAGAAAAAACTTGGTGTAGAAGTTTTGCATATATGTTGATGAGGAGTATTGGTTATTGTTATGTTGTGTTTTTATTTTCATTCAATTCAAATACTTTTTAGTTTCCCTTTTCTTTTTTTCTCCTTTGACCCCTTGATTCCCTAGAATTGTGTTATTTAGATAACACATATTTAGAACATTTTAATTTTTTATTGATTTCTAATTTAATTCCACTTTGGTCTTATAACCTAGAATTAAGCTTGCCAGATAAAATGCAGGCTATCCAGTCAATTTTAATTTTAGGTAAACATCAAATATTTTTTAGTATAAGTATGTTTCAAGTATAACATGGGGCATACTTTTTCTAAAAATATTATTTGATGAAGAGAATGAAGAGATGAGCCACAGACTGGGAGAAAATATTTGCCAAAGACACATCTGATAAAGGACTGCCATCCAAAATACACAAAAAAACTCTTAAATCTCAGCAGTGAGAAAACAACCTGATTTAAAAAAAAAAAAACTGGCTAAAGACCTTAAACAGACACCTCACTGAAAAAAAAAAATATATACAGATAGCAAATAAGCATATAAAAAGATATTCCATATCATATATCATCAGGTAAGTATAAATTAAAACAACAATGAGATACCATTACATATCTATTAGAATGACCAAAATCCAGAACATTCACAACACCAAATGCTGGTGAGGATGTGGAACAGCAGAAACTCATTCATTGCTGGTGGGAATGAAAAATGGTCCAGACATTTTGGAAGACATTTTGGCGGTTTCTTACAAAACTAAACATATTATTAACATCCAATCCAGTAATCACAGTCCTTGGTATTCACTTAAAGGAGGTGAAAATTTATATCCACACAAAAACCTGCACAAGGATGTTTATAGAAGATTTATTCATCATTGCCAAAACTTGGAAGCAGCCCAGATGTCCTTCAGTGGGTGATAAAACTGTGGTACATCCAAGCAGTAGAAATATTATTCAACACTAAGAAGAAATGAACTATCAAGCCATGAAAAGATATGGAGGAACCTTAAATGCATAGTACTAAGTGAAGGAAGCCAATCTGAAAAGGACACATGCTGTATGATTCTAACTATGTGACATTCTGATAAAGGCAAAACTATAGAGATAGTAAAAAGATCAGTGGTTTCCAGGCATTAGTGGGGAGGAAGGGATGAATAGGTAGAGCACAGAAGATTTGTCGGGCAGTGAAAATACTCTGAATTATGGTATAATGGTGGATACAAGTCATTATACATTTATCCGAATCCATAGAATGTACAACCCAAGAGTGAACAGTAATGTAAATTGTGAACTTGGAGTGATAATGATATATCAATGTAGGCTCATCAGTTGAAGCAAATGGACAACTCTGGTGGGGGATGTTGATAATGGGGAAGGCTGTGCATGTGTGGGGACAGGGAGTAGAGAGGATTTCCCTGTATTTTCCTCTCAATTTTGCTGTGAAACTAAACCTGCTTTAAAAAAGTGAAGTCTGTAATAAAAAATAAATATCATTTGATGTTTATCTAATATTTAAATACAGCCATGTGTCCTGTTTTTTGCTTTCATTTAACTCTCAACCTAAATATGGTTTATCTTGGTAAATGTTCTGTGTATATTTGAAAAAAATGTTTAATATTCTGTTATTGTCTACTGGAGTTCCTGTAAAAATTAATCAACTTAAGTTTGGTTGATAGTGTTTTTCAGTCTATTATATTCTTACTGATTTTCTGCCTACTTGTCCTATTAATAATTGAAAGAGAGGTATTGAAATCTCTCATTATATTTGTGGATTTGTGTATTTCTTCTTGAAGTTCTATCACTTCTTGCTTTGAGTATTTGAAGCTCTGTTATAAGCGCATAAGTGTTTAGAATTGTTGGTTCCTCTTGATGAATTGACCCCTTTATCATTACAGCATGAAATTGTTTGCCCAGAGTAATATTTTTTCTCTGAAATCTACTTTGTTGTTGTTAATATAGTCTCTCCAGCTTTCTTTTGATGAGTTTGAGCATGGCATTTTTTGTATTCTTTTATTTTTATTCTTTTACTTTTATCCTATTTGTATTTAAACTGAGTTTCCTCTAGTGTATAACTTGATCTTGTTTGTTTATATCCATTATGCCTATTTCTTCCTTATAATGGAGGTGTTCAGACTATTTATACTTGATATGATTATTAATATGATTAGGTATAAGTGTATTATCTTGCTATTTGTTTCTGTTTATCTCAGCTGTTCTTTATTGTTTTTTTCCCATTGATACATTTTATCTTCTGTGTTCTGTGTTCCATGTCTTTAACTTATCATAGTCTACCTGTAAGTGATATTATACCATATCCTGGAACGTATAGGAATCTTAAAATAGTATACTTTCAGATTTTCCCTCTTCTTTTACTGCTATATATGTCATAAACCCCAAACTACATTGTCATTATTTTTGTTTACCCTAAACTATAAACCCTCTGAAGACAGGTGTTATGTCTTCTGGACTTACTAGTGAATGACCACTGCCTAGCATACAGCTTTATATGAAATAAGTACCCAATAAATATTTTGGGTATAAAGAAATAACAGAATAAATAAAAAGACAACATTTTAATTTTAATTAATTTTTTTGTACTCTTCCTCATACTCTGAAGGGTTTCATGGACACATTTTTGAAGATATAAAATTCAGTGACAAGAACTATTTTAATATCATTGTTAAATTCTTTCATCTATGTCAGTTCTGGGTCAGTTTCGATTCACTAATTTTTCTGTTCATTATGATTCATATTTTCCTGCTTCTTTGCATGTCTGAAAAACTTGGTTGTATGCCAGGCATTGTGGACTTTACTTTGTTTGCCACTCCATAGTTTTGTGTATCTATATCTATATCTATATCTATCTATATCTCCTTGAGCTTTATATGGGGACACAGTTGGGTTACATGTTAACAGTTTGATCCTTTAGGTCTTTTAATATTTGTTTGGTGGGACCAGAGCAGCATTTAATCTAGGGCTAATTATTCCACATTTTTTAAGCAAACCCCTTCTAAGTATTCTAACCAATGACCATGAGTTGTGAAGTTTTCCCCTATGGCTTTTTGGAATGTACACTGTTCCCAGACTTATATAAGCACTGGATACTCCTCCCTCTAACTCTTTTGGATGGTACTTTCCTCTACTTAAGGTAGTATTCTCAAATGCATGCACTGGTTGGTATTCTGCTAATCACTTGAGAGAACCCTCTGTTGATCTCCAGAATTCTCTTTCTGTTAAGCTCTTTCTTTTTCATTACTCTGTCCTATGAACTATAGCTCCCTGGGCTTCCCTGGACCCTTAGTTCTGTCTCTTTCAACTCAGCCAAATCTGCCTGGTGCTGAGTTCCCTCTCAGAGCCCTTGTTTAGGAATTCTCAAGGCAGTAATCTGGGGCAACCATAGGGCTCACTTTGTCTTGTGCATGTTCTGATATAATGGTGTCATCCATCCAGTATATGTCATTCAGTAATTTGCTTTCTTTACTGAATAATATAACTCCCAGTTTTTCCTACATTGATATGTGTGGAACTAACATAATATTTTAGTCACTGCATCATAGTCTGTAAACTGACATAATATAGTCATTTTGCCATTATTTTTGATGAACAGTTTGGTTTTTCCTAATATTTTGCTATTGTAAGCTAGATATGATACATACCTGTATATATGCTTTCTTATACAATTATGTGGGTATTTCTCTAGGGTAGATAATCATAAGTGTCACTCAAATTTTATAGATTCAAGTTATCTGTCATGGTGGCTATATTAATTACACTCCCCCAGAAGAATATAGAAGTACCATTTATTCACAGCTTCATCTACAATCAATATAATAATTAATAATTAAGTTTTAAAACTTAGTTAAAATTATGCATAAAATATCATGTATATTTCCTCTCCAGTTAAATATACATTCACCTATTTGCCCATTTCAATAGGGATGTTTTATTATTATTTTCAAAGGATATATCCTTTCTATTTCTATATTTCTAAATATTCATGTGTGAAAATTGTTATATATTGCAAATATTTTCATGCAGGATTTCACTTTTTGTGTCTGATTTAAGAAGGTTTTACTTGCTTAAAGTTCATAAACATATATTTAATTATTTTCTTTTAATATGTTTTGGGTTAAGATATATACATTTAAGTTTTAAATACACCTATGATTTACTTTTCTGAAAAGTATGAGCTAGGGCTCTAAATTCCTTTTTTCCCTTTAAATGTATAGGTAATTGTCTAAATGAAATTAATTGAATAAGGCATCCTTTCTTCACTGATGTGAAATGTCCCCTTTATTTATGCAAAATCCTCAGAGACCCGGCCACAGATTTTGAAGGTTTTCATTTACATTCTCTCTGTTTATCCTAGCTGTGGTACTGTGAGGTGAGCTCAGTAGACAGTATTGGTGTCTCCCTTTTCTGTGTGAAGAAACTGAGGCTCAGAATTGTTTGCTTAAGGTCAAGCAGCTCTCACCAAATTGAGGAAGCATTTAAATTACAATCTTTGAACTCCAAAGCTCATGCTCTATTCCCCACTCTAAGGTCATGTCCAGTTTGTTTCTCTGATCTCTTGGCTCAGTGATTTTTATATAGTTTCAAGCTCTGGACAGAGTTGTTCTGTTTCCCCTTCTGAAAGTACCTAATCTCAGATAACTTTTGGTAGCATGTCAAAAAGTCTACCTTTCTCTTTAGATTCCACCAATTTCAGGGCATGAAGGCTCAGACACAAATCAGTATGCTAGGTTCCGAGTCCTATACATACAAATTAAATAATAATTACTCAGGGGTTCCTTATTTATGCACATTGTGGATTCTTTCCTTTTCTGTGAAGGTTTATAGAGCTTGAAAGATATAGCTAAAAGAAGTTGGAAGAAAGAATGAAACTGTTTAACTGCCTCTTAAGACCATAGTCTCAGAAGCTTTTTATCTTTAATGAAAGTGCACCTGTAAATGATTACGCATCACCATCCATTTTCACCCATATGTGGCTGATGAGTAAGTGAAATGGAGGTTCATTAAAAATAAAAGCAAAGCAGTTAGAAGGACTGCAACACAAAGATCAACACCCATTATCAGACAGAGGAAATGGTGTGCTGAAAGAGGTATTTGCTTTTCAACTAGTTTCAATCTACTGCAGGCTATGAAATGATAATCTCTGCTTATTTTTTTGCCAGTAAATGTCAGCTATGTCATTTCTGTTTACAGATGAGTGTGTTTCAATCTTGAAATGTTTATTCTCCGCCTATATTATAGAAAGAAAAAGATTTTTCTAGCTTGCCTCTGGGAAAACAATTCTGTCTGCATTTGTATTGTGAACTAGACTAAAGGAAGAAGCATTGAAACAGGGAATTACTCTATGTGTCTGGTTGGATTGCAGCTTTGGGAGCTGCAAAGCAGATTTCATGCTAATAAAAAAAAAGAGCAAGCAATCAAGAGAGATTATATACTTCTCTCTGGGAGAAAGGTAACATCCAAGATGTAAAATGCACGGATAAATTGTTTTCTGCACTGATTTGTGGCATTCTATCTCAACCGCCATCCTACTACATTAAGTTGAATATCCAACCCTTGGATCCAGATATGGAAATATTTATTATTTTGCATTTTTGGACCTAGATTTTTAAAGTCTATCTATTAAATATCCAGTTCTATATAGCTGAATTTGTAGAAAAAGAAAATTAACTACAATTAAACTACTGAAATGAATTTTTGTATTGAAAAGATAGTTTTCTCCTGCTAAATGGTAGCATAAGACACAAGCAAATAATAGCAACCATATTGACAGTCATTTTGATATTGATAAATAATTAAAATTCTGGCAAATAAATGGAGATACACCTAATCTGAAGTTATTTTAGTTTGCAAAACCCAACCTATGGTTAAATAGTTTCAGGTTTGTCAGGGTGTAGACAGATTACTTGCTTAAGTGTCTTTTATGGATAGACTTTGGATAATAGTATGATGTATACATTTGCAGATGGAAAAAATTGTTAGTAGTTTATTTTTTCCATTAATAAGTAATCCGTTTCACTTTAAAATGTGTTTAAACTACAGAAGGAAAAAAAAATGTATTTGTGATACTATCTTTCAGAAATGAACGCTGTATTGTGGTAAAACTGCTTTAAGTCTGTATTATATATTTATCACTTAGAGTTTCTTAGAACACTATTTACAGTGATAATACTTGCTTATTTTAGCTTGTTTTATAATATAAATATTTTCATGTCAATATAACTTTTTGTAAACCACAAAATATTTCATTTGTAAACACATAAATATTTTAATGGCATTATGGTTTCTACCAGGAGGCTATACTGTAATTTATTTGGTCCTTATTTTTGGACATTTAGTTTTTTTAAATAAGCCTTTAAATTATAAATGATGCTACAATAAACTTCCCTAATTATAAAAACTTGACAATTTTTTTTTGAATTTTCTTTTCTTTTTTTTTTTATACAGCAGGCTCTTATTAGTCATCAGTTTTATACACA
Organism: Balaenoptera ricei; assembly: GCF_028023285.1. Taxonomy (NCBI): domain Eukaryota; kingdom Metazoa; phylum Chordata; class Mammalia; order Artiodactyla; family Balaenopteridae; genus Balaenoptera; species Balaenoptera ricei. Next base: position 76,912,288 of record NC_082648.1, read on the forward strand.
TCAGTGTATACATGTCAATCCCAATCGCCCAATTCATCACACCACTACCACCACCCACCTGCCGCTTTCCCCCCTTGGTGTCCATACACTGGTTCTCTACATCTGTGTCTCAATTTCTGCCCTGCAAACCTGTTCATCTATACCATTTTTCTAGGTTCCACTTATATGCGTTAATATACGATATTTGTTTTTCTGACTTACTTCACTCTGTATGACAGTTCCTAGATACATCCGTGTCTCAACAAATGACCCAATTTCGTTCCTTTTTATGGCTGAGTAATATTCCATTGTATATAAGTACCATATCTTCTTTATCCATTTGTCTGTCGATGGACATTTAAGTGGCTTCCATGACCTAGCTGTTGTAAATAGTGCTGCAATGAACATTGGGGTGCATGTGTCTTTTTGAATTATGGTTTTCTCTGGGTATATGCCCTGTGGTGGGACTGCAGGGTCATATGGTAATTCTATTTTTAGTTGTTTAAGGAACCTCCATACTGTTCTCCATAGTGGCTGTATCAATTTACATTCCCACCAACAGTGCAAGAGGGTTCCCTTTTCTCCACACCCACTCCAGCATTTGTTGTTTGTAGACTTTCTGATGATGCCCATTCTAACTGGTGTGAGGTGATACCTCTTTGTAGTTTTGATTTGCATTTCTCTAATAATTACTGATGTTGAGCAGCTTTTCATGGGCTTCTTGGCCATCTGTATGTCGTCTTTGGAGAAATGTCTATTTTGGTCTACTGCCCATTTTTGGATTGGGTTGCTTGCTTTTTTAATATTGAGCTGCATGAGCTGTTTACATATTTTGGGGATTAATCCTTTGTCCGTTGATTCATTTGCGAATATTTTCTCCAATTCTGAGGGTTGTCTTTTCATCTTGTTTATGGTTTCCTTTGCTGTGCAAAAGCTTTGAAGTTTCATTGGGTCCCATTTGTTTATTTTTGTTTTTATTTCCATTACTCTAGGAGGTGGATCAGAAAGCAGCTTGCTGTGATTTATGTCAGAGTGTTCTTCCTATGTTTTCCTCTAAGAGTTTTATAGGGTCGAGTCTTACATTTAGGTCTCTAATCCATTTTGAGTTTATTTTCATGTATGGTGTTAGGGAGTGTTCTAAGTTCATTCTTTAAATGTAGCTGTCCAGTTTTCCCAGCACCACTTATTGAAGAGTCTGTCTTTTCTCCATTGTATATCCTTACCTCCTTTGTCATAGATTAACCATAGGTGCGTGGGTTTACCTCTGGGCTTTCTATCATGTTCCATTGATCTATGTTTCTGTTTTTGTGCCAGTACCATATTGTCTTGATTACTGTAGCTTTGTAGTGTAGTCTGAATTCAGGGAGTCTGATTCCTCCAGCTCCATTTTTTTCCCTCAAGACGGCTTTGTCTATTCGGGGTCTTTTGTGTCTCCATACAAATTTTAAGATTTTTTTTTTCTAGTTCCGTAAAAAATGCCATTGGTAATTTGATAGGGATTGCATTGAATCTGCAGATTGCTTTGGGTAGTACAGTCATTTACACAATATTGATTCTTCCAATTCAAGAACATGGTATATCTCTCCATCTGTTGGTATCATCTTTAATTTCTTTCATGAGTGTCTTATAGTTTTCTTCATACAGGTCTTTTGTCTCCCTAGGTAGGTTTATTCCTAGGTATTTTATTCTTTTTGTTGCAGTGGTAAATGGGAGTGTTTCCTTAATTTCGCTTTCAGATTTTTCATCATTTGTGTATAGGAATGCAAGAGATTTCTGTGCATTAATTTTGTATCCTACAACTTTACCAAATTCATTGATTAGCTCTAGTAGTTTTCTGGTGGCATCTTTAGGATTCTCTATGTATAGTATCATGTCATCTGCAAACAGTGACAGTTTTACTTCTTCTTTTCCAATTTGTATTATTTTATTTCTTTTTCTTCTCTGATTGCCATGGCTAGCACTTCCAAAACTATGTTGAATAATAGTGGTAAGAGTGGAAATCCTTGTCTTGTTCCTGATCTTAGAGGAAATGCTTTCAGTTTTTCACCATTGAGAATGATGTTTGCTGTGGGTTTGTCATATATGGCCTTTATTATGTTGAGGTAAGTTCCCTCTATGCCCACTTTCTGGAGAGTTTTTATCAGAAATGGGTGTTGAATTTTGTCAGAAGCTTTTTTTTACATCTATTGAGATGATCATATGGTTTTACTTCTTCAATTTGTTAATATGGTGTATCACACTGATTGATCTGTGTATATTGAAGAATCCTTGCATTCCTGGGATAAACCCCCACTTGATCATGGTGTATGATCCTTTTAATGTGTTGTTGGATTCTGTTTGCTAGTAGTTTGTTGAGGATTTTTGCATCTATATTCATCAGTGATATTGGTCTGTAATTTTCTTTTTTTGTAGTATCTTTCTCTGGTTTTGGTATCAGGATGATGGTGGCCTCATTGAATGAGTTTGGGAGTGTTCCTTACTCTGCAATTTTTTGGAAGAGTTTGGGAAGGATGGGTGTTAGCTCTTCTCTAAATGCTTGATAGAATTCACCTGTGAAGCCATCTGGTCCTCGACTTTTGTTTGTTGGAAGATATTTAATCACAGTTTCAATTTCATTACTTGTGATTGGTCTGTTCATATTTTCTATTTCTTCCTGGTTCAGTCTTGGAAAGTTATACCTTTCTAAGAATTTGTCCATTTCTTCCAGGTTGTCCATTTTATTGGCATAGGGTTCCTTGTAGTAGTCTCTTAGAATGCTTTGTATTTCTGTGGTGTCTGTTGTAACTTCTCCTTTTTCATTTCTAATTTTATTTATTTCAGTCCTCTCCGTTTTTTTCTTGATGAGTCTGGCTAATGGTTTATCAATTTTGTTTATCTTCTCAGAGAACCAGCTTTTAGTTTTATTGATCTTTGCTATTGTTTTCTTTGTTTCTATTTCATTTATTTCTTCTCTGATCTTTATGATTTCTTTCCTTCTGCTAACTTTGGGTTTTGTTTGTTCTTCTTTCTCTAGTTCCTTTAGGTGTAAGGTTAGATTGTTTATTTGAGATTTTTCTTGTTTCTTGAGGTTGGCTTGTATAGCTATAAACTTCCCTCTTAGAACTGCTTTTGCTGCATCCCATAGGTTTTGGATCGTCGTGTTTTCATTGTCATTTTTTTGTACGTATTTTTTGATTTCCTCTTTGATTTCTTCAGTGATCTCTTGGTTATTTAGTTACGTATTGTTTAGCCTCCATGTGTCTGTGTTTTTTACGTTTTTTTCCCTGTAATTCATTTCTGATCTCATAGCTTTGTGGTCAGAAAAGATGCTTGATATGATTTCAATTTTCTTAAATTTACTGAGGCTTGATTTGTGACCCAGGATGTGATCTATCCTGGAGAATGTTCTGTGTGCAGTTGAGAAGAAAGTGTAATCTGCTCTTTTTGGATCGAATGTCCTATAAATATCAATTAAATCTATCTGGTCTATTGTGTCATTTAAAGCTTGTGTTTCCTTATTTATTTTCATTTTGGGTGGTCTATCCATTGGTGTAAGTGAGGTGTTAAAGTCCCCCAGAATTATTGTGTTACCATCGATTTCCTCTTTTATAGCTGTTAGCAGTTGCCTTATGTATTGAGGTGCTCCTATGTTGGGTGCATATATATTTATAATTGTTATATCTTCTTCTTGGATTGATCCCTTGATCATTATGTAGTGTCCTTCCTTGTCTCTTGTAACATTCTTTATTTCGAAGTCTATTTTATCTGATATGAGTATAGCTACTCCAGCTTTCTTTTGATTTCCATTTGCATGGAATATCTTTTTCCATCCCCTCACTTTCAGTCTGTATGTGTCCCTAGGTCTGAAGTTGGTCTGTTTTAGACAGCATTTATACGGGTCTTGTTTTTGTATCCATTCAGCAAGCCTGTGTCTTTTGGTTGGAGCATTTAATCCATTCACATTTAAGGTAATTATCCATATGTATATTCCTGTGACCATTTTCTTAATTGTTTTAGTTTTGTTTTTGTAGGTCCTTTTCTTCTCTTGTGTCTCCATTTAGAGAAGTTCCTTTAGCATTTGTTGTAGAGCTGGTTTGGTGGTGCTGAATTCTCTTAGCTTTTGCTTGTCTGTAAAGCTTTTGATTTCTCCATCGAATCTGAATGAGATCCTTACTGGGTAGAGTAATCTTGGTTGTAGGTCCTTCCCTTTTATCACTTTAAGTATATCATGCCACTCCCTTCTGGCTTGTAGAGTTTCTGCTGAGAAATCAGCTGTTAACCTTATGGGAGTTCCCTTGTATGTTATTTGTCCTTTTTCACTTGCTGCTTTCAATAATTTTTCTTTGTCTTTTATTTTTGCCAGTTTGATTAGTATGTGTCTCGGTGTGTTTCTCCTTTGGTTTATCCTATATGGAACTCTCTGTGCTTCCTGGGCTTGGGTGGCTATTTCCTTTCCCATGTTAGGGAAGTTTTCGACTATAATCTCTTCAGATATTTTCTCTGATCCTTTCTCTCTCTCTTCTCCTTCTGGGACCCCTGTAATGCAAATGTTCTTGCATTTAATGTTGTCCCAGCGGTCTCTTAGGCTGTCTTCATTTCTTTTCATTCTTTTTTCTTTATTCTGTTCCACAGCTGTGAATTCCACCATTTTGTCTTCCAGGTCACAGATCCGTTCTTCTGCCTCAGTTATTCTGCTATTGATTCCTTCTAGTGTAGTTTTCATTTCAGTTATTGTATTGTTCATCTCTGTTTGTTTGTTCTTTAATTCTTCTAGGTGTTTGTTAAACATTTCTTGCATCGTCTCGATGTTTGCCTCCATTCTTTTCCCAAGGTCCTGGATCATCTTCACTATCATTATTCTGAATTCTTTTTCTGGAAGGTTGCCTATCTCCACTTCATTTAGTTGTTTTTCTGGGGTTTTATCTTGTTCCTTCATCTGATACGTAGCCCTCTGCCTTTTCATCTTGTCTATCTTTCTGTGAATGTGGTTTTTGTTCCACAGGCTGCAGGATTGTAGTTCTTGCTTCTGCTGTCTGCCCTCTGGTGGATGACGCTATCTAAGAGGCTTGTGCAAGTTTCCTGATGGAAGGGACTAGTGGTCGGTAGAGCTGGGTGTTGCTCTGGTAGGCAGAGCTCAGTAAAACTTTAATCTGCTTGAGTGCTGATGGCTGGGGCTGGGTTCCCTCCCTGTTGGGTGTTTGGCCTGAGGCAACCCAACACTGGAGACTATCTGGGCTCTTTGGTGGAGCTAATGGCAGACTCTGGGAGGGCTCACACCAAGGAGTACTTCCCAGAACTTCTGCTGCTAGTGTCCCTGTCCCCATGATGAGCCACAGCCACCCCCTGCCTCTGCAGGAGTCCCTCCAACACTAGGAGGTAGGTCTGGTTCAGTCCCCCTGGGGTCACTGTTCCTTACCCTGGGTCCCGATGTGCACACTACTTTGTTCCCCCAGTCCTGTCGAAGTCCTGCAGTCACATCCCACTAGCCTTCAAAATCTGATTCTCTAGGAATTCCTCCTCCTGTTGCTCTACCCCCAGGTTGGGAAGCCTGACGTGGGGCTCAGAACCTTCACTCCAGTGGGTGGACTTCTGTAGTATAAGTGTTCTCCAGTCTGTGAGTCACCCACCCAGCAGTTATGGGATTTGATTTTACTGTGATTGCACCCCTCTTACCATCTCATTGTGGCTTCTCCTTTGTCTTTGCATGTGAGGTATCTTTTTTGGTGAGTTCCAGTGTCTTCCTTTCAATGATTGTCCAGCAGTTAATTGTGATTCTGGTGTTCTCACAAGAGGGAGTGAGAGCACGTCCTTCTACTCTGCCATCTTGGTTCAGGGCCCCCCAGACAAATTTTGAGAAATAAAATTACTGGGCATGAGGATATCGGAATTTTTAAGGTCCTTGATCCACAGTGACAATCGAAATCTACTATAGTTGCCACAAGTGGTGTCCACTGTGGCCTTGATCGTGAGACAGCATGAAACTGAGGTTATCCCTGAGGTTTCCTCCCACACGCACTCAGAAGCCTCCATTGCTGGAGAAACAGACTGATAGGAGAGTGGATTCTTTGACTTTTCAAAATAACTTTTCAAAAAATAGCAATGATTATAGTATTGAAAGCCAAAACCTTTCATTTTCAAGAGTCATGTTTTTTCAGAGAAGGAAATAATTCAAAACAGAACAAAAACTCAGACTCTGGAAAAATAACCTGTAGTTTCCACATATAATACACAAACTACCCAGTCATATATGCGAGCAGGGCCTAGGCTGCATATCATCTTACACACACTTCCCTAAATTCTATGTCCTTTTCTAATTATTTCTCTTTGCATTATATAGGTTTTAATCCAGTTTTAATTTTATATTTAACACAATTTTACCTCTAAGGAAGAGTAGAAGAGGCTCATAAGAATATTGTCCTTTGGCTATTCTCTTTCTCAGGGAGACATTTCCAGGGTAGAAAACCTGTAATATGAAATGCTTTGCTCAGGACATCAAGGCATTTGCTCAGATAATAATTTACCAGCACATACTATGAAATAGCATTTTTTTTACAAAAGCAACTGGTATCAAGGCAGTGTGTATATGCACCCAAAAATTGAAGAAAGGGGATTTAATTTAATAAAGTAGTCCATGAACATTTCCACCTTAAATTGCTAGAGACAGGGGCAAAATTTCTATTTGTGCTTTATGGTTCTGCTGCATTGTAAGTGCTCAACCAGCAGAAAATTGTAACTATCAGGATGGAAAACCTCTCTATGACAATGATGTGATATAAGTATGAATTTGTTGTTTAAAAAAAGGTTCGTATCAGTGAAAACTCTCATGTGTCTAAATATATCTCCCTTTATTTTTTTCAAAATGAAATCTCTACACAATCTCTCTTTTTTGAACCACATGAATCAGCTTAAACAATAAATGATGTTCATTTCATATATCCAAATATAAAAAACTGAGCTTCGATACTACCATGCATTGGATAATTGGAAATGTCTTATTGGAGATTGTTTTTGTTAAACTGTTGTTAGCATAGTGATTACTAACTTCAAATTTTTCTATAGAAAAAATATATTTTCATTTGAAAGTGAAATAAAATCTAAAGTTTGAAAGACTAGTATGCTGAAACATGACTTAACATTATTGTTGAACTATGGTAATTAAACCAGGGTGGCAGAACCTATGTTGAAATGGATAGAAGTTGGAAACGTTGGTTCCTACTTAGAAAATGTTCCAGAGAGCTGTATCTGTCTTTATGGTGAATTGACTCTTAGTGAAAACCTTTTGAAGTTTGTTTACTGTGTGAATGGCTTGAGAATGAGCAGATTTGACAGTATGTCCCAAACTGAAACTTTTTGTCCACCTTATCCACAAAACCTGTTTTTCTTCCATTGTTTCCCAACTCAGTTAGCTTTAGCACTCTACCTTTAATAGCTCCTGCCTGCAATTTGACAGGCATTCTGCGCACCTCCATTTCTCTTCCTTCCCACAGCCAAATACCAGTCTTACATTTCCACCAGGGATTCACATCCATCCACTTCTTTATATCCTTGAAATCCCTCTGCTTGACCAGGTCATCTGAATTACTGCACGCCTCCTGCCTCTAATTGATTTTCCTCTCTCCCATTTGTGAAATATGACCAGAGCTATTCTGTAACATGCAAACATGATCATATCTTCCTGCTTAAAACTATTTGGCAACAAACTATTGCTCTGAAAATATGCAAACTTCATGTCATGGCTTGTAAAATATTTGATAGTTACTTTCTACCCTGAATTAAGCCCCATCCCTGGTGTTTCATGCAGCCAACAAACCCCACTTCCACCACACCTAACTTTTCCAGCTTTTCTGAACTTCTTTCAGCTTCTAGAATTACACAAACTTTCGTGCCTCTGAGTATTTGCACATGCTTTTCTCTGCCAGCAAAACTCCTGGTCCGCCAGGAAAATTCTTAATCCTCATTTTTTATTACCTAATTTCCATTCATCCTTTTGGCTAATGGATTTCAAACACATTTTTGGTCATGACCCATCTTAAAAAATATATTTTACATCCAATCCAGATCCCTCTCACACATAGACACAAACTCAACTGAAAAATATTTCATGAAACAATATTCATACATTTTATTGCAATTCTATTCTCTTCTACTCTAATTGATTTACTAAATTGATTTTACAACCTCAAGTTGAAAAAACACAGTGTAATTTCTCTTTCAGATTTTTCATCATTGGTGTATAGGAATGCAAGAGATTTCTGTGCATTAATTTTGTATCCTGCTACTTTACCAAATTCATTGATTAGCTCTAGTAGTTTTCTGGTAGTGTCTTTAGGATTCTCTATGTATAGTGTCATGTCATCTGAAAACAGTGACAGCTTTACTTCTTCTTTTCTGATTTGGATTCCTTTTATTTCTTTTTCTTCTCTGATGCTGTGGCTAAAATTTCCAAAACTATGTTGAATAATAGTGGTGAGAGTGGGCAACCTTGTCTTGTTCCTGATCTTAGTGGAAATGGTTTCAGTTTTTCACCATGGAGAATGATGTTCGCTGTGGATTTGTCATACATGACCTTTATTAGGTTGACGTAAGTTCCCTCTTTGCCTGTTTTCTGGAGGGATATTATCATAAATTGGTGTTGAATTTTGTCGAAAGCTTTTCCTGCATCTACTGAGATGATCATATGGTTTTTCTCCTTCAATTTATTATTATAGTGTATCACATTGATTGATTTGTGTATATTGAAGAATCCTTGCATTCCAGGGATAAACCCAAGGAAACACTCCCATGTACCATTGCAACAAAAAGAATAAAATACCTAGGAATAAACCTACCTAAGGAGACAAAAGACCTGTATGCAGAAAACTATAAGACACTGATGAAAGAAATTAAGATGATACAAACAGATGGAGAGATATACCATGTTCCTGGATTAGAAGAATCAACATTGTGAAAATGACTATACTACCCAAAGCAATCTACAGATTCAGTGCAATCCCTGTCAAACTACCTATGGAATTTTTCACAGAACTAGAACAAAAAATTTCACAATTTGTATGGAGATACAAAAGACCCCAAATAGCCAAAGCAATCTTGAGAAAAAAAACAGAGCTGAAGGAATCAGGCTCCCAGACTTCAGACTATACTACAAAGCTACAGTAATCAAGACAATATGGTACTGGCACAAAAACAGAAATATAGATTAATGGAACAGGATAGAAAGCCCAGAGATAAACCCATGCACATATGGTCACCTTATTTTTGATAAAGGAGGTGAGACTATACAATGGAGAAAAGACAGCCTCTTCAATAAGTGGTGCTGGGAAAACTGGACAGCTACATGTAAAAGAGTGAAATTAAAACACTCCCTAACACCATACACAAAAATAAACTCAAAATGGATTAGAGACCTAAATGTAAGGCCAGACACTATCAAACTCATAGAGGAAACATAGGCAGAACACTCTATGACATAAATCACAGCAAGATCCTTTTTGACCCACCTCCTAGAGAAATGGAAATAAAAACAAAAATAAACAAATGGGACCCAATGAAACTTCAAAGCTTTTGCACAGCAAAGGAAACCATGAAGAAGACGAAAAGACAACTCTCAGAATGGGAGAAAATATTTGCAAATGCAGCAACTGACAAAGGATTAATCTCCAAAATTTACAAGCTGCTCATGCAGCTCAATATCAAAAAAACAAACAATCCAAAAATGGGCAGAAGACATAAATAGGCATTTCTCCAAAGAAGATATACAGATAGCCAATAAACATATGAAAGAATGCTCAACATCACTAATCATTAGAGAAATGCAAATCAAAACTACAATGAGGTATCACCTCACACCAGTCAGAATGGCCATCATTAAAAAATCTGCAAACAGTAAATGCTGGAGAGGGTGTGGTGAAAAAGGAACCCTCTTGCACTGTTGGTGGAAATGTAAACTGATACAGCCACTATGGAGAACAGTATGGAGATTCCTTAAAAAACTAAAAATAGAACTACCATACGACCCAACAATCCCACTACTGGGCATATACCCTGAGAAAACCATAATTCAAAAAGAGTCATGTACCACAATGTTCATTGCAGCTCTATTTACAGTAGCCAGGACATGGAAGCAACCTAAGTGTCCATCAAGAGATGAATGGATAAAGAAGATGTGGCACATATATACAATGGAATATTACTTAGCCATAAAAAGAAACGAATGAGTTATTTGTAGTGAGGTGGATGGACCTAGAGTCTGTCATACAGAATGAAGTAAGTCAGAAAGAGAAAAACAAATACCGTATGCTAACACATATATATGGAATCTAAAAAAAAAAAAAAGGTTCTGAAGAACCTAGGGGCAGGACAGGAATAAAGACGCAGATGTAGAAAATGGACTTGAGGACACAGGGAGGGGGAAGGGTAAGCTGGGACGAAGTGAGAGAATGGCACGGACTTATATATACTACCAAATGTAAAATAGATAGCTAGTGGGAAGCAGCCGCATAGCACAGGGAGATCAGCTCAGTGCTTTGTGACCACCTAGAGGGGTGGGATAGGGAGGGTGGGAGGGAGACACAAGAGGGAGGAGATACGGGGATATATGCATATGTATAGCTGATTCACTTTGTTATAAAGCAGAAACTAACACACCATTGTAAAACAATGATACTCCAATAAAGATGTTTAAAAAAAAAAACAGCTTAAATACCATTTCCTCTAAGAAGTCTTCCTTTTTTTTTTAACTTTTTATTTTTTATTGGAGTATAGTTGATTAACAATAATGTGTTATTTTCAGGAGTAGAACAAAGTGATTCAATTATACATATACATGAATCTCTTCTTTTTCAAATTCTTTTCCCAACTAAGTTGTTACAGAATATTGACCAGAGTTCCCTGTGCTATACAGAAGGTCCTTGTTGGTTATCCATTTTAAATATGTCAGTGTGTATATGTCAATCCCAAACTCCCTAACTATCCCTCCCCCCGCACCCTTCCCCCCTGGTAACCATAAGTTCATTCTTTAAGGCTGTGAGTCTGTTTCTGCTTCATAAACAAGTTCATTTATATCATTTTTTTAGATTCTGCGTATAAGCAATATCATATGATATTTCTCTTTTTCTGTCTGACTTACTTCACTCAGTATGACAATCTCTAAGTCCATACAGGTTGCTGCAAATGGCATTATTTCATTCTTTTTAATGGCTGAGTAATATTCCATTGTGTGTATGTACCACATCTTCTTTATCCATTCTTCTGTCTGTGGACATTTAGGTCGTTTCCATGTCTTGGCTATTGTAAACAGCACAGCAATGAATATTGGGGTGCATGTATTCTTTTGGGCCATGTTTTTCTCCAGATATATGTCCAGGAGTGGGATTGCAGGATCATATGGTGGTTCTATTTTTAGTTTCTTAAGAAACCTCCATACTGTTCTCCATAGTGGCTACACCAATTTACATTCCCACCAACAGTGTAGGAGGGTTCCCTTCTCTCCACACCCTCTCCAGCATTTATTGTTTGTGGATTTTTTGATGATAGCCATTCTGACTGGTGTGAGGTGATATCTCATTGTAGTTTTGATTTACATTTCTCTAATAATTAACAATGTTGAATATCTTTTCTTGTGCCTCTTGGCCATCTGTATGTCTTCTTTGGAGAAATGTCTATGTAGGTCTTCTGCCCATATTTTGATTGAGTTGTTTGTTTTGATAATATTAAGCCACATGAGCTGTTTGTAAATTTTGGAGGCTTATCCCTTATCAGTCACATCATTTGCAAATATTTTCTCCCACTCTGTGTGTTATCTTTTTGTTTTGTTTATGGCTTCCCTTGCTGTGAAAAAGCTTTTGAGTTTAATTAGGTCCCATTTGTTTACTTGTGTTTTTATTTCCATTACTCTGGGAGACGGATCAAAAAAGATGTTGCTGTGATTTATGTCAGAGAGTGTTCTGCCTATGTTTTCCTCTAAGAGCTTTATACTTTTCAGTTTCATATTTAAGTCTTTAATTTTGAGTTTAGTTTTGGAAGTCTTAGCTATGGCAATCAAAAAAGAAAAATAAATAAAAGGAATCCAAATTTGAAAAGAAGAAGTTAAACTGTCACTCTTTACAGATGACATGATACTATACATAGAAAATCCTAAAGATGCTACCAGAAAACTACTAGAGCTCATCAGTGAATTTGGTAAAGTTGCAGGTTACAAAATTAATACACAGAAATCTGTTGCATTTCTATACACTAACAATGAAAGATCAGACAGAGAAATTCAAGAAACAATCCCATTTACCATCGCATCAAAAAGAATAAAATACCTAGGAATAAACCTACCTAAGGAGGCAAAAGACCTGTACTCTGAAAACTATAAGACACTGAGGAAAGAAATCAAAGACAACACAAACAGATGGAAAGATATACTGTGTTCTTGGATTGGAAGAATCAGTATTGTCAAAATGACTATACTACCTAAGGCAATCTACAGATTCAATGCCATCTCTGTCAAATTATCAATGGCATTTTTTCCAGATCTAGAACCAAAAATCTTAAAATTTGTGTGGAGACACAAATGACCCCGAATAGCCAAAGCAATCTTGAGAAAGAAAAACGGAGCTGGAGGAATCAGGCTTCCTGGCTTCAGAGTAAACTACAAAGCTATAGTAATCAAAACAGTATGGTACTGGCACAAAAACAGAAACATAGATCAATGGAACATGATAGAAGTCCAGAAGTAAACCCACAAACCTATGGTCAATTAATCTATGACAAAGGAGGCAAGACTATACAATGGAGGAAAGACAGTCTCTTCAATAAATCGTGCTGGGAAAACTGGACAGCTACAGGTAAAAAAAAAAAAAAATGAAATTAGAACATTCTTTAACACCATACACAAAAATAAGAAGTCTTCCTTGAACCTTTAAGATAACTTGATGCTCCTGCTCTATGATCCTGTTGGAACTTGTACTTCCCATATTACAGCCCTAGACATAGTTTTCTGTCTTTCTCAATGACAGAATGTATAGTGAGGGCAGGCATAGTGTCTATCTTGCTCCACATCATCCAATCTGCATGCTACAGTACCTGTCATATGTTAAGTGCTTACAGAATTCAAGTTGAATGATTCAATAAATTAATAATTGAAATTCTGGTCTATTTGGATTAACCACACTAATAAATCAAGGTTTTTTTTTGATTCTAAGTAAGAAACCTAGAGGTGAGTGATTTCCAACATGTCTTTAAGAAAAGAAAGAAGCACAAGAAAGTTTTAATGAAACAGTTTAAAATTATAGGCATGAAAAGAGAAAACATCTCTTTTTGGCAATTCTAAAGATGGCTATATTTCATCTTGTTTATACTGTCATGTATGGGCTATGAACTGCAAAATGCCAGCCTACACTTTGCGGATATCCTGAGAGCAATATATTATCTCTACCTATTGTTCTGCTGGAATGTGTCCCAAGAGAAATAAGGCATGTACTTTAACATTTAAAAGTTAAAACAATTAGTCTTTCTTTTTGTACAAACATCTCAAAACAGCTACATTCCAAATTTATGTGTCAGAGGGTGATCATAAATTTGCTTACTTTTAATTCTGAGTATGAGGAGAAGTATGGCTCTTTACCCAGGCTCACTCTATATTTTGATGTGACCTGCCAGGATTTTTCATACACATTTGTGACCTTGATTTTAGCTATTTATAGCTCCGTCTTAAATTTCTTAAATTTAATAGTGAATTGACTGAGATTAGAAAACAGTTGGGGATATCTTCAGTGACATTTTTGGATATCTCTTTTTTGATTAAAACAATATTTTCTAATCACTTTTATTAGTTTAAACACTAATTTATGGTAAATTTAATCCATATGTTTTTACTTCATATCTCACCAAAATATTGTTGAAAAAGAACTTTACAAACAGTTGTCTCTTCTCCAAATAATACAGTCAGGTTTGAAGAACCTATTTTTTGAGTTAAAATTTTTTGCCACTCACCAGGTGCATAGTCAGATAAATCAATACAGTGAAATGGACACAGTCCTATGCTATATATTTCTTGAAATCACCGTGTACAACAATACATGTTATTAATACAAATTTATTTCTTCATATAAAGAAATAATTTGCTTGAGGTCAATTCATATGGAAAATGTATATATATTAAGTAAAATTCTTTAACTTTCAGCTAAATAATAATTTTCCAATCTGTATCACTTGGAACAATGTCTTCTTAAAGAAATGAAAACTTTGCTGAAACTTGCTTAAACAACAGGGAAATGTGTTTATCTCACATAACAGAAATTCAGAGATAGGTTGTTTAAAGAAGAAATTCATTGATGATGTAAAATCATTTCTTTCCTCTCTCACATCTGCTATCTTCCTTCTTTAGACTGGTAGCAAATGGCTACAGCAGTTAATTCTATGATAATGCCCAGAAAAAGAAGACTCTATCACTGGTTGTACATCTCTCTTAGTAGTGAAGAAAATTTTTCTTAACATCCCCTCTGCCCCAGCAAATTTTTCCTCAGATCTCATTGGTGCAAATTGGGTACCATGTTCTTTTGTGAATCAAGAGCTAGCAAGGAGAATGAGATTGCCTTTAGACTGATAAGACATACTTTGGTTGTAGATGAAGTAGGCTTTCTCCAAGGTTCACGGCCAACACAAGAAGAGTAGATATCTGAATAAAGCTGGAGATTTGGGGGAAGGAATATTGGGAATAAATGCTGGGTAGGCAAAAGAAGCACACATACACACAAATAGGATGCCTGCAATATTGTTCCTTATATACATATCTAAGGGCAGATGAATGTCATTAAGGCTTCAGGTAATATTAACTACACACAGACTATTTTTTGTAAAATGCCATGAGTTTTATTAAGTTAATGAAATTATTATCTCCATGTGTGTTTCTTTCTGCACCCTCAAGCCAGTTTTTCTGGGCTGTGAGTAATCAGTTACAAGTGAGAAAGGAGAATAATTAGGTAAGTTGAGAAAAAAAATTGGTGAAGGCACTCAAAGCCCATGGTTAGAAGTTCAGAGTTTATTGCAGAACCGTTATGAAAGGGGATTTGGAGTGAGTATAGACCCATGAAATAGGGAATTTTATGAACTAAACATACGACTAAGGTGATTCTTGCCACGCTTCCTCAGTAGAGAGACTCATCTTGTCTAATCCACCCATCTGAATCAATTTTTGACTTCAATTGTTGATTTTCATCTTCTAATAAGAAAAAAGTGAGAACTTTTGGATGACTTTCTGATTCCACTTTCCTCTCTCCCACTCACTTGGCTAAAAGGATAGTTGAAAGTGTAAAATGAGAGGGTATTTGCAAGTGTACTGGAATGTTCTTCCTTGTCCTATTAGATTTTTTAGACTATTTTGAATGTCATAGCAATAATAAAATAAAAGGTAAATATAAAATGTTTCTTTAAAATAAAAGGTAAATATAAATTTCTTCGACACCATTCACTAGTCCACTGATAGAGACTAAAGCCTATGAAAGAATGGGGGAAGAAAAAAACAACTTTAAAAATAGAATGGTCACATCTGTAAATGTGGAGATTTGATCAAATGATCTCTGCTCTCTTTCAGGTGTAAAATTTGATGATTCCACCTGAGTAGGTCTGTTTTAAAGAAAGAAGGAATATTATGTATTTTCTCTTCTATCACTTTTATTCTATCTAGAAAAGTTTTTCAAGCCAATTTTGAAATTTACTAGATGATTCACGCTTTACATTAAAAAAAAAAAGGATTTTAGCCCAGTTAGTTTTAGTGAATTAAAACTTTACCTAAGAAATGGGAAAAAAATACCTGCTATTTTCAAATTCATAAGATTGTCCCAGTTTCCAAAAGAACTCAGTATAAATAATAGAGTTATATCTGATTAATCATACTTACAATTACATATAGGAAAATACATATTTAACATCTTATTAACATCTATCATAATTTAAAATAAAAAATGCAAAGTGTACTAAGTAAAAATTACTATTCATATTTATAGCCTCATTGTTCTGGAATTGTTTCTGTGTGTGTGTGTCTGTGTGTGTGTTTTTGCATGTACATGTGTGTATTTTAAACAGGGCTTTAAAAAGTAATTATAAATTATTTAGTTGTTTTTTTTCTTTTATTCTTTATTGTTTATTAATAGTAAAGTCAAGTCGAAATGACCAAGACATTTGCAGGGATATGCCAAATTATCTAAGCATAGAGGGTGCTAGTCACCAATAGGATTCTCAGTTCACCATTGCAATAGTGTTATGCAACTATTGGAAGTAAAAGAAGAAATGTATTTTGCCTGGAGTGCTCTTTACTTCTTATTTCACCCAGGTAAATCCTTATCATCTTCGGGTTTCTCATCATGAGTCTAATCCTGAAGGTTTATGCTTATTTGGGAGCTTAACTGCCCCTAACAAATTATCTACGGAGCCATTTACTTTTTCTTAACAATTCTTTCTTTGCTTATTTAATTGTTTGGGTGGAATCTGTTTCACCCGCTAAGCTCTAAGACAAGCACTACGTCTACTGTGCTTACTATTGTACATACATTGGCTAGCATACAGCTTAATATGAAATAAATGCCCCCCCCCAATTTTTGTAGGTAAGGTAAATGAATGAAAGAGAGTATTTTCACTTTTTAAATTAATAATGTCTTTGTGATATTCTTCACAAAAATAATCTGAAGCAGCTAATGCACTGTTTACCCCATAAGGCTATAATAGACGTTTTCTAACATTTAAAATCTTAATGTTCCAGCACCCTTAATGCCAAACACAGATATGCTAGTATAAAATAATCTATCAATTTAATATTTTATAAATAAACAAAGCTAGTTACCAACTTCATACCTTCCTTTTCACCTTTTATGTATCTCCTCCCTGCACTTACCCACTGGGATGATTCAATCTTTATTATTTCTTTATTTCATCCATCCCCTGCCTTCCCTATTCTGGCTTGCTTCGCTTCTAATCTGGACTCAAAACAAGAACAGATTATCTGATCTCTGCATCTCATTTATTTCTCCTTAATGATCTTGAAATTATTTTACTAACACATATATCTGTTCAGTATTATTTTCCCTTGTCTTGCCCAGAATTCAGCATGTTACTCATAACTTGAATGATTTAGAGACTAATCATAATTTAAATATCTTTTCACCCTCCTCATTCTCCTGCAAATTTCACATTCTACATTTTAGCTCAAACATTTCTTTTATTCCCAGATGCTCTTCATTCTTCCATAACTGTTCTTTCTCCGCTTAACTTTGTTCCTAATACAAACTCCTTATTCCTTAATGCTTTGTTTAATGGTATTTCCTCATTGAAGAGTTCTTTAGAGCAACAAATGACAGGAATAGTGAAGCAAAAATCATATGACATTTCAAACTCTATACCTATGTGATTGAATCTTAGAAGATATTTTCTGCAATAGGAAACCCAGTTTCCTCACATGTAAAATGGATACTTAAATACAAAAACAGTTATGCAAAATAAAGGGTAATTTCACTTTTCTTCTCTGATGTGCTCCAAAGAGAAAGAATCAATCCCTCCTGTCTCTAAGGTATTTTATTCAATATCTCTCCTAAAGTTTTTGTTACATGTGTATTTTAAAGCCAGCTATTTGTCTGACTTCATGAGATACATTGTGAAGAAAATCTATATCTCACACTTGTTTAACTTTTCATTATATGAGACACATAGCAGATATTTAATAAATTATTGCTCAATTTAAAAATGAGCAATATCACTAATAATTTGTCCAATCAAAATATTAATACATATTGATACATGCCAAGATGAAAGTAGTCAAACATTTTATTGATTCTAAATTCATTTATATTATAATCACTTTACCATTTATTATTTAATGAATTACAAACACCTTTATGAGTTGCAAAGATTTAGGATACTAAATATGCCTTCAACATTATGTTTATTTGTTCTGTTAATGTCAACTCTACAATCTTCTAAAATTTTTGAAAAATATATTGTTAAATTCATCTGCATATTTTCTGAAAAACATTGTCCCCAGAATGATATTCTATAAAAATTTATTTGATTTCATGAAATGTATATTGCTTGACTTCATAATTAATGCAGTTTAAAATAGTCTCTAACATAATGCAATATACTTTTCAAATTACAAAGAATAGTGCCCAGAGGATTCTCTGTGCTCCAACATAAGTGGAATTATAAGAGTAGCAATAAATATGATTGTTCTGTAAATTAGGAAGAGCAAAAATATCACAAACCTCAAGAAATGGCATTGAAGATAGACTTTTAAAAAATTTAGGCCTTCAGGGGACAAACCAAATGCAAGATTTAGACTAATTTTACAATGGCTATAATCTACTATTTTAGCTACTGGAAAAAAAATTAAAACCATGATTGAATTTGACTGAATATCTACAGTCATGTTGGGTATAATAATAACAATAAGAAATGTTTCTCTCTGAAATGAAGCTGTACTAATTATTAAACAGTGCTCTAAATTGCAACACTGAGAATCTCCTGTATTGCTATTTCTATAACATAAATCATTTTTTCTGACTTTTGTTTGGATGTCAAGGCCAATATAATTTCATGGTCAGTTTAATATATATTATTCTAATACATGCATTGCCAACTTACACTGGAGAATTCCTAAACTGACCTGTGCCAACACCCCTAGTTCCTTAGTGTGGGCTGGAGTTATAAATAGAAGCCAGGAAGTGTGCAGGGAAAATAAAAGAAGAAACACAGAATTTCTGACAAATAACCAGTGTCTGGTTTCAGTTTTTCTTAGTTCTAGTTATATGCCTGTCCTTGGCCTACATTAGCCACTTCTGTATCCTTACAATAACTCCTCTAGTTTTCTTAACCTAGATCAAGTTGCTTTCTATTACTTGCAGCCAGTCATAACTAACATACTCTCTGTGTCAGTTTTTAAAAGGATTAGAGATAATCTATTTAAAATGTTTTTCACATAGTAGATATTCTTTCTTACTATGGTAATTATTCATATTTTAGAATGTCTATTTTGTGGAAAAGATTAAAGCTAGACTAGAGTTCTGTCTGGATGTCTATCCTAAAATTACCAGCGGTAAAATAAATTGTTGGTTGCTAGACATTCCATGATCCATTAAAATTGGCATTAAAATACTTGCAGAGAAGCAAATGGCAATAGCTCTACCTAGTTTTCCTCAATAAACCTTCTCCTCTTGGATGGCTTGTCTTTCTCTCAGTTTTATTCTGCTACTAAGGGATTTTATGAGAAAAGAAGACAATAATTTTATTTTGTATATTTCCCTTTGCAGTATACAAACCTGAAGTACTTTTAGAATCCCAGGGTTCCAGCAATAAGACAGTAAAGGTTAGTGTGGTGACTCTCTGTGTGGGGCTTCATGCCTCTGAAACCTAAAAGAATTATAGATGCTCAAAGAGTCTAGTACAACAGCAAGTGAGTATACAACATAAAACAGATAACATCTAAAATTATTAAAATTTGATTTAGTTAAAGATTTGTTAGGAACTTACTATGTGGCAGATGTTTGCTTAGAAAATATGTACAGCTTTAAATATGAATATTAAGAATATTTAAGGACTTCATGGTCTAAATGAGAAGACAGCTGATAAAAATGATTAGAATGCAATGCAACAATTCTATAATAGAGCTGTGGTCAATAGGTAGTGAAAACAGACACAAAGGAATCAATTTCCGGTAGTCAACAGTAAGTTGATGTTTAAGTAAAAGAATTACACTTTCCTTACCTATTACTATTTAATTGTATGCTTATGGTCTGCCCTCTAGGATGTCTGTCTGTGGGAATACAGTGCTTTCTACATAGGACTGTTGCCTTCAACTGATATATAAGTAAATATCAAAAGTATAAGCCAGAACACTTGAAGTTGTCACAGGGGAGCAATAATTGGGTTTGAGTGTACAGAGGTTACTATCTTTTTATATAAATGTCTTGTAAAATTATTTGTCTAATTAAACTATATGCATAAATAACTGATAAAATTACAAATAAAAATTTTTAAAGGAGAGAGAGCCAGTGAAATGAGAATTGAGGGGTGAAGTAGGAAATCAGAACAAGAGGTGACAAGTGAAAACTAAGAAAAAGTAAGAACTATTCTTTGCCATCCTCAAAATGTTGATGATGATATTGACTTCCCATATGGAATGAGAAATCAACTCATTTTATTTATCAAAAGAAAGGCAATTTCAAAAAGCTATAGGACTCAGGTTGGACTTGCTTATAGTAGTACTTTTCTATAATCAACATATGTCAGGATTTCAATGAATATAAGTCATCCAAGTTAGATGATTTAAAAAAAATCGATTCAAGTGATTCATGAAAAGTTCAAAGTCTAATTATATGTTTCATTATTATTTTTTTAAAAATTAAAGCCAAAATATCTAGCAACCAGAAACATGGTGAAAAGCAGATGCTGTATGGTGAATTAAAAACAGTTTTAAGTCATGCAATTAGACTGATTCAACCAGATTCTGTGATTTTTTTTCTTGTGTTTTTGACTCCATTTAAAATTAGAGGGAGAATTATTTTTTGACACTGGTATCTGGTATATTCAGATGAACATAACTTAGCAAACTATCTAAGATTCACCTATAGGAAAGAATCTACACAGAATTATGTATTAATTCTGCTCAAGAAAGAAATACAAAATGTCAAAGTTATTAGAATAGTTTGTGTACAAAAATTAAGGAGAGATGAAAAGCATTAATGTGGTGTGTTATAAAATAATTTTGGTAAGATTGACATACTTTCGTTTAATAAAAATAATTTAGATAACCATCAAAGTTGATAGTTTTTTATGGTATAAATAATACGTTACTAGTTTCTTCTTGTACGTTAATTCTGTTCATATCCTACCCCATAAAAGATACTGGAAAATCTAGTAAAATAAAACTTTTCTAATAGATTAAAAGTAAAACTTGTATTAAAATTAGTAAAAGAGCTTTACCCTATCTGTTGAGTTTTTGAAGCTTCCTTATATCTGTTTTTTAAGAATCATTGCTTATTTCCTATTTATGGAGGTAATGCACTGAGAGATGTACTTTAAGGATTAAGAAATTATTTCTGTGCAACTCATGAATAATCATTTTTTTAAAGTGCTATAAAGATAATTTGTCTAGTAAAAGAATGCTGACCATGTGAAATAATTTTAACGTTGCTCTTTAATCTCATTGTCTCAGTTGTGGTAAGGAAGATAAGAATGGAGCTATCAGTTCATGCCTGTGGTGGACATACCCTAGGGTGGTCTCCATGATTTTTGAAACCTAGTATCCACCCTTGAGTTTTGGCAGAAACTGTGATCTGCTTCTAACCAACAGAGTATGACAAGGGTGACTGGCTATCACTCCTGTAATTGTGACAAGTTATAATGCCAAGGTAAAGGGATTTTTTTAGATATAAAAGTTGATTTTGAGGTAATCAAAGAGATTATTCTAAATGGGGCTCACCTAATCAGGTGAGTCTTAAAAAGAGGACCTAGGCTTTTCCTGAAGGCAGAGATGCCAAGTGAGAGATATCTTCTCTTTTTATGGTTTTGAAGAAGTAAGCAGCCAGGAATTTCATAGTCTCAAGGAAATGAATTCTGGCCCAAACTGAGAGAGCTTGGAAACTGATCTGTTCCTAGTCCAGACTCCTAATAAGAACATACTCCAGCTGACACTTTGAGAGACCCTGACAGGGAACCCTGCTAAGCTGTGCCCAGACTTCTGACCTACAGACACTGTGAGATAATAAAATGAGTGTTGTTTTAAGTTCCTAAGTTTTTAGTAATTTGTTACATAGCATAAAAAACTAATACAAAGCCTCTTTAAAAAAAACTAAAAAAAACCCAGATGGCCTTACATTTCCAAAGCAGCCCTAAGCTTCTAAAATGAACTATTTTAATGTTTCATCAATCCTCACTATAATGTCAAAACAGTATACTTTTGCTGCTAGGCAACCACTTTCCTCAGTAATTTATGCTTAAAAATGTTTAATGCTTTTCAGCTCTTTCTCATTATTTAATGCATATTGGCAAAAAAAAAAAAAAAAGTCCAGAAAAATTTAAAAAAGAGGAAGCTATGGGCAGAACCTCATGGTTTTTATTTCTATTCTTTTCCCCTTGCCTAGATAAATTCATTTCTGGATATTTCTCTTGTTATTCACCTCAGATTCACAGCACATCCCACAGGCCATTTCATCTTGATTTTCACTCAGTTTCTGCCAAGTCATTTAGACTCTAATGGAGAGATCTAGGTAATATTATTTT
Organism: Balaenoptera ricei; assembly: GCF_028023285.1. Classification (NCBI taxonomy): domain Eukaryota; kingdom Metazoa; phylum Chordata; class Mammalia; order Artiodactyla; family Balaenopteridae; genus Balaenoptera; species Balaenoptera ricei. The sequence goes on from NC_082648.1 coordinate 76,934,497, forward strand.
TCTGCTTGTCAATATAAACGAATTTCCATCCATCAATCAATCCGGGGAAGGCCTGTATGCTGGTTAATCAGACTGACATGATTTTGAGTACTATGCTGGTTTCTAGCCATGTGACCTTGGAGAAATTGTTTAAATTTTTCAAATCTGCATTGGGATAATAACGCCAATATCATACTGGTGTTGTGATTAAAATTCACAAAATATTTACCAGTGCCTGACACATATTGAGCTCAATATAGAATAACCATTGCTGAATACTAATTATCAGTCACTGGGCTTGGCTCCCCTCTCCCTCTCCCTCTCCTGCTCTCTCAGTAAAGATGCACTTTTAATTATCACACTAATTATCATATTAAGGATGCCAGGTGAACCTTATATAGATGAGGAAATTGAATCTAAGAAAATTAAGGGCCCTCCCAAGTTGACATGAATAGTGAAGGTCACAACTAAGAAATGAACCTTTTTTCATTCCATTTTCATTACAACTGGCTCATGCATGTCCTCTCAACATTTTGAGTCTATACCTCTGAAACAACCTATTTCCAAACAATATTCAATTCTTTTTTTAAAAAAGTACATATCCTAATAAATATTAACTTCCCCAGGTAACTTTTAAACCTAAAATAAATTTATTTGGAACCATATATGTAACCACTTATTATTGGGTTCTGTTAATTGAGAAACAAGTTAAATATATTGAAGAGACTAATTCAGATCATGAAATCATCTAATGTTTATTTGCTATTAATACATCAGCAGAATTTTATATGGCATATATATTTAAAAAAAAAAAACTCAAATTACAGTCCTGAGGAAAAGAAACAGAGATAAATTAAGAGAAATTTTTTTTTTTTTTTTTTTTTTTTTTTTTACAGTTTTATAGCTACTTTATTTATTTATTTATTTATTCTTCGCTGTGTTGGGTCTTCGGTTCGTGCGAGGGCTTTCTCTAGTTACGGCAAGTGGGGGCCACTCTTCATCGCGGTGCGCGGGCCTTTCACTATCGCGGCCCCTCCCGTTGCGGGGCACAGGCTCCAGACGCGCAGGCTCAGCAGTTGTGGCTCACGGGCCCAGCCGCTCCGCGGCATGTGGGATCTTCCCAGACCAGGGCTCGAACCCGTGTCCCCTGCATTAGCAGGCAGATTCTCAACCACTGCGCCACCAGGGAAGCCCGAGAAATTTTTAATATACTTTAATTTTTAGAGTAGTTTTAGGTTCACAGCAAAATAAAGTGGAAAATATATGAGTTCCCATATATCCCATGTCCCCAAAACCTACTCCACTATCAACATACTCCACCAGAGTGGTACATGTGTTAACAATTGATGAACCTATGTTGACACATCATTACCCAGTCCACAGTTTACATTAGGGTTCACTTCTTGATGTTGTACATTCTATAAGTATTAGCACATGTATAATGACATGTATCCATTTTTGTTGAATCATATAGAATAGTTTCACTCCCCTAAATGTCCTCTATAGTCTGTCTATTTCTTCAACTTTTTCTTAAACCCCTAGAAACTACTGATGTTTTTACTCTCTCATAGTTTAGCATTTTTGAGATGTAATATAGTAGGATCACACAGTATGTAGCCTTTTTAGTTTCTTTCACTCAGTAGTATGCTTCTTTCACTTAGTAATATGCATTTAAGTTTCCTCATGTCTTTTCATTGCTTGATAGCTCATTTCTTTTTAGTGCTGAATAATATTCTATTGTCTGGATGTACCACAGTTTATTTATCCATTCACCTAGAGAGGGACATCTGGGTTGCTTCCAAGTTTTGGCAATTATGAATAAAGCTGCTGAAAACATCCATATGTGCGTTTTTGTGTGACATAAGTTTTCTACTCCTTTGGGTAAATATCAAGGAGTGTAATTGCTGGATCATATGGTAACAGCATACTTACTTTTTTAAGAAACCACCAAACTGTCTTCCAAAGTGGCTGTACCATTTGTACTCCCACTAGCAATGAATGAGAGTTCCTATTGCTGCATATCTTCACCAGCATCTGTTCTGGATTTTGGCCATTCTAACAGGTGTGTAGTGGTATCTCACTGTTGTTTTAATTTGCAATTTCCTAATGACATATGATATTAAACATCTTTTCATCTGCATGTCTTCTTTGCCATTTGCATATCTTCTTTGGTGAGATGTCTGCTTAGGTATTTTGTCCCCTTTTTAAATTAAGTTGTTCATTTTCTTATTATTGAGTTTCGAGAAATCTTTATCTTGGATAACAGTCTTTCATCAGATGTGTCTTTTGCAAATATTTTATGCCAGTATTTGGCTTCTCAGTCTCTTCATAATGTCTGTCACAGGGAAGATGTTTCAAATTTCAATAAAGTCCAGCTTATCAATTATTTCTTTCATGGATCTTGCCTTTGGTGTTGTATCAATTCCTCATTTGCTCGTAGTTTGCATTATGAATGGCTGTTGGATTTTGTCAACTACTTTTTCCACATCTTTTAAAATGATCGTGATTTTTCTTTAGCCTGTTGATGTGATAGAGTACGTCAATTGATTTTCAAATGTTGAACAAGCTTCTATATCTGGGACACATCTCACTTGGTCATCCTGTATAATTCTTTTTATACATTGTTGGATTCAGTTTACTAATTTTGTTTGAGGATTTTTGCGTCTATGTCATGAGAGATATTGATCTGTAGTTTTCTTTTCTTGTGATATCTTTTTCTTGTTTTGGTGTTAGAGTAATGTGGGCCTCATAGGATAAACCAACAAGTATTCCCTCTGCTTCTATCTTCTAGAAGAGATTGTAGAGAATTGGTACAATTTCTTTTTTAAATGTTTGGTAGAATTCACCAATGAACACATCTGGGTCTAGTGCTTTCTGTTTTGGAAGGTTATTAATTATTGCCTCAGTTTGTTTAGTAGTTATAGGCCTGTTCATATTGTCTATGTCTTTCATATGAGTTTTGTAATGTACATTTACAATTAACCCAAGTCCACCTTCAAATAACATTCTACCATGTCACTGGTAGTGCAAATACCTTATAACAACAATATACTCCTAATTTTTCCGTTATCCCTTTTATCATTGTTGTCATTCAGTTGCATGTCATGTCATATATGTATATATACCACACATAAGGGTACATAATTACATTGTTGCTGTTATTTTTTTGAGTGAACTGTTATGTATTTCATTAATGAAGAATAAGGAAAATAAAAGTTTTTATTTTACTTTCACTTATTTTTTCTCTGATGTTCTTCCATTCTTTATGTAGATCCAAGTTTCTGACCTATATCATTTTTCTTCTCCCTGAAGAACTTTTAACATTGTTTGCAAAGCAAGTTTACTGGCAACACATTTCTTCAGTTTTTCTTTAAGAAAGTCTTTATTTCTCCTTCACTTTTGAAAGATAATTTCATAGGGTACAGAATTCTACATTGGTGCTTTTCTTCTCTCAAGCATTTAAATGTTTCACTCCATTCTCCTTACTTTCATGTTTCTGAGAAGAAATCAAATGGAATTCTTATCTTTATAGGGGGTGTGTTTTTTCCTCCTCTGGCTTCCTTCAAGATTTTTTCTTTATTTTTGATTTTTCTGAAGATAGAATATGATATGCCTAGATTTGTTTGTTTGTTTGTTTGTTTTTGGTATTTATCCCTCTTGGTGTTCTTGGAGCTTCTTTGACCAGTGGTTTAGTATCTGACATTAATTTGAGGGAAATTCTTCATTGTTATTGCTTCAAATATTGCTTATGTTCCTTTCTTCTCCTTCTGATATTCTCATTATGTGTATGTTACATCTTTTGTAGTTGTCATACAGTCTTGGATATTCTGCTCTTTTTTAAAATCTTTTTCCTTTTTGCTTTTCAGTTTTGCAAGTTTTACATATTCTTAAGGTCAGAGAGTCTTTCTTCAGTCATGTCTATTCTACTAATAAGTCCATCAAAGACATTCTCATTTCTATTGCAATGTTTATGATTTCTAGCATTTTTTATTCTTTCTTGGAATTTCCATGTCTCTGCTTACATTATCCATCTATTCTTGCATGTTGTCTACTTTTTCCATTAGAGCCCTGAGCATATTAATTATAGGTGTCTTAAAATTCGTGGTTTGATAATTCCATCATTCCTGCCTTATCTGGGTCTGGCTCTGATGCTTTCTCTGTCTCTTAAAATTGTGGGGTTTTTTGCCTTTTAGTATGCCTTGTAATTTTTTGCTGAAAGGTGAACTTGCTATATTATGTAAAGGGAACTGTGGTAAATAGAACTTTTGTGATGTAGTGGTAAGGTGTGGGGAAAGGGAGTGTTCTATGATTAGGTGTGTAATCTTTTGATGAGCCTGTGACCCTGTTCTGTGAACTTCACTAGTGCTTCTCAGCATGTCCCTCCTCCCATTAGGTGGGAAAGGATGGCTAGAGGGGGCTTGAGTTGGGTATTTCTCTTTTCCCAAGTGGAAGGCTAGATAGAGCTGGGTGTTTCCCTTCCCTCAGGTCACGTAGGTTCTGATAAAACTCCAGCAGGTTATTTTCTCTTGAGGGCAGGCATCGTAAAGAAACACAGAATGCTCTGGTGTATTTCAAAATGGTTATATTTCCTCTCCTCCTCCCAGAAGCATGAGGAGATTTTCCCTCTATCTTCACTGTGAGAACAGGTAGAGTTCCTGGAGATAAAGCTCACAACAGTGTAAGTCACTTCTCACCCATGTGACTGGGATCTCCCTGGAGCTTTAAATTCTCAGAATTGTGCACACTGAGCCTCTGGCAATTTGTCAGTTACAGTTCAGGCTTTCTTACCCTGGAACTGGTTGTTGTGGAGGTTTCTGCTTGTGGGTTTCTGCTACAGTAAGTTGTGGTTCTCTGTGTTTGCTTATTTATCTCTCCAGTTTTGGGGGTAGTGATTTGACTTGTGGCTTCACTTCTCTGACAGATCTAAGAAGTGTTGTTCATTTTTCAGTTTTTTTAGCTTTTCGCTTATTGTTAGAATATAGTGGCAGCTTCTAAGTTCCTTAAATGCCAGATCAGAAACTGGAAGTCAACATTTACTAATCTTTAATAAATCAATACTTTTAAAATAATTTCTACCATCAAAATGAGTAACAGTGATAATTTATATATATATATATATAATCTCACATGCAGAATAGGTTCCTCACTAACCTCAGGAATTTAGAGTCACCCAATTTCAGTCTTTCACGTTTCATTGTTTGCCAGGATATTTACAATTTTTAACAAAGAAATATACACTTAGCTCAAGGGATTGAAAAAGTAGTAGACAAACAGAAAAGATGCTAAGGTATCCAGTGTTCCCATTTGTAATCTCCCACCCGTTATTCTGAAGTGGAAGAATCTCAAGATCTGAGCCCTTCTATCTGGGATAAATAAGATTAACAATGGACTCAATGTTGATAATTCTGTTGGACCTATTCTTGGCTGCATATGGACCCCCCATTTTCAGTTGCTGGCTCATAACAGTGCCAGTAACATCATTTAAATTCCCTAGAGATAACTTAGCATCCCTTATGGTTAGGAACATTAGCCTCCCCCATAAGCTGTCCCTGCCACATTCTTCCTACCTATCTCCATCAGAGTAAGGCTACTCTTAGGGGAATAAGAGTGGGAGATATTTATCTTTGCAGTCTCACTTAAGGACGTTAGATTTGACATTACTAAAAACCAAATATTTCTCTAGACAGCTCATGAAAACTAATACAGAATGGTCTGCTCTTCATTGTGCCCTTGAAGACACAACATACTCTTTGAATCCAGCACATTAATATCATTATGACTCCCATTTTCAAGACTTGGGCAGGGACATGAAGGGGGAGAATGAATTTAATAAGATTATTTAAAGGAAAAAACCCAGGGCATAAACATAATATTTCCTTCACTTCATCCCAACCAGAACTAAGTAGCAAGAAACAGACTGTAGGTAATTTTATCTATAAATTATTATCAATATCTTAGTATGATAACTTGAGTAGATGTTACTACTTTTTTAAAAACAATATAACAAATAAGTGACATAAATTACTTTACAGCTTTCTTAAGGTCATACAGTAGGTGATGAAGTTGGTACTCAAATCCAGATATTATGAATCTAAATTCTGTGTACTTTCTAATATTCTACTGACTTCCTAACACCATTAGTATCTTCTCTTCAAAGCATAATGGTCAAAATGCACGTTAGTAGATGGCTGTAAATATAGGTGAAAAGGTAGGTTCATTTAAATATAACATTTACACAGTATACTCTGGTCCATGTCATCACAGTACTCTATGCATACATCTCTTATTGTACTTCTTATGTTTAATTATATCTTTATGAGATAGTTTTTCTCACATACTGTCAGCTTCTCCATGCAGTAATTGCATCTTATTCTGGCACTTTTCGTAGAGGCTTGCACAGAGCAAATGTTCAATAAATATTTGTTAGACCACTTAAATTGTAATTGTCATGACTTATATGACCACACTCCAAAGTCTAGTTAATGGAAGCAAAAGACTTACAGAATAATCTTGACTTTCCTTTTGAGTCGAATAATACTGCCTTCTTTCTCATAAGATGAACAATGTTCATGAGTTGAGTTAGATATTTGTACATTTTCAGGTTAAGAAATTAAGACACATAGACTTTGATTTAAATGCATTTATGTATGGAGTTCAAACACTTTTTGGCACCTCAGTCTTTGTTCTGGGTCAGAAAAACTTGGCATATTAAACTCACAAAAGTCATTAAACTATAAAACCTAAGGAATTAAAATACCTCTCTACAGATTTTCAGAAATGACCAAAAACATATGGTAATATTCAATTTAACAAATATATTTGAACAGTTATTTTATATGTAACATAATATGGTTGCTGAAAGAAGCCTTTGTCTTTATGGAGTCTATAAATTCATTGAGAAATGTGGACTCAGAAAATACACTCATTACAAAACAGTGTATAATATAGTGCCCAAAGGTACTAGTCTATATAATAATAATAATAATAATCTAGTACCCAAAACTGCAAATATAAATTCTATAGAAGATCAAAGACATAAGAGATTAGCATGGGATGGAGAAATCAAGGAGAAATTTTGGAGGTTAGAAGGAGAATTAATTGTGTAAGGATACATATTGATGGGGAAAGAAGACATATTTTAAGTAAAAATCCAGCAGTAGTAAGAGGTACAGACAAAATGTGGAAATAGAAATGAATGAGATATTTACAAAAGAAAATAAAGACTTTGAACTTGTTAGGCTGGAAGATTATGTAGGAAGCTTAGCTGGAAGTATATTTATAGAGAAATCATGAGGGCAGTTTGTAGAGATCCTCAGAATCTGGCTAAGCCTTTCAGTTTAAATCTTTGAGATGTTTGTCTTTTTGCAGTCTGATTACAAGCTCAGTTCATGGGCTTGCTCTGAGGGACAGAGAGGAAAGGAAAAGATGAGGCAGTGATCATAATCGTCAGGCCTCTTAGTGGGAGGGAAGGTGCCTGGATTGTCCCCAGAGGAAATTAGGCTTCACTGAGGAACAGGGAATTGATGGCAGATGCTAATAATTAACAACCATCCACTAAAATGACAATCTGCCTGTATACCTTTCAAGTGTTAGCTTTTAAAGATTGTATTTTTAATTGAGAATATGGATTAATTAATAAAAGACAGTAATTTGAACTATTTGCCTACAACCTGATGAAAATGTTCGAGGTAATGAGGGATATTTGTAATAACCCCAAATCATTTGTGGTTATTAAAGATATGACATTGTCTACAATGCGAACAGCACCACAACTGGCCAATTAGAAGTAAGCTGCTGCCATCAGTCTGTGAAAGCACAGGCAGCTCTGAGATCACTCCTTAAAATATGTTTGGGCCCAAACATTGTTTTTTCTTTTTTGATAATTGAATGACATGATCAAAAATCAGTTATAGAAATATTTAAGAAAAACAACCAGAGTGTTTTCACCTTAAAACTGCATAACACTCTGGGCAAGGAACGCATAAAAAATATATGTATAAAAAAGTAATAAGTGTCGCCAGAAACATCCTCCAAATTCTCTTTAAGGATTACCTTAGAAAATGACACTCATATAATTAGAAGAGATGGGCATAAAGGATCAATTATATGTAAGGTTAAAAAGATGAAGCCAAATGTAAACATTTCTTCTATCAATTGATGTGGAAATAATGGGCTCTATTTAAGATATAAATAATGTATTTTACAATACGTTAGTAGTTACAATTTGGTCTATGCCTTTTGTTGGAGGAGATCATTGAGAGGACTTGACCGCCGGTTGACCTGAGAGCTGGGCTCAGGCAGTGGGAGGCTCCTCACCTCCCTCCCCTGCTCTGCCCATCATTCCCACCCTTGAGAGAGCAATGTGATGTTGAGACCATCTGGACAGTTTACGTGACTGAACCCAGTCAAGGCCTCTACATGGATTTTAAAGATTCTGGCAGGCAGGTGTCGAGATCTGCTTGTTTTGTAGCCACCCAAGACAAGCCGTGTATATAAATCCTCTTGCTTATTAAACCTGCCACCTGTCAGTCTGGAGTCATCTGCTTCTGTCTTCAGTCTCTCCTTGCCCTCTGTGTACAAGGGCCAATTTCAGATTTCACCAGGGAAACTCCCGAGGTTTTGAACAACTTCTTTGTAAGAGTTAGAAGAAGAAAATAGGGCTTTTGCAGCATTCTTGTTCATCAATTGCAGTATTTTTAAAGATATTTTCTATGAAGATAAACCTATTATTCAATCCCTTGATGGCCAAATGAGTAATGTGTCAGAGGGAATCTCTGCAATTAGATTTGTGGCTTAAAATCCCAGCTATGCACTTATTAGCAGAGAAGAGTTGGGAATGTTACTTAACCACTTTGTGGTAAATAGAAAATTTCTGATGTCCAATGTTAGATTTTAAGGTGTTTATTATTATTATTATTTGTTTTTATGTCTTGGTGTATGTAGGGGGAGAGTATAAATGAAATAAAGCAGGTGAAATGTTAGGTACAATGCCTCACAAATAAAAAATGTTAAAATTGTAGCTCTCATTACCATTGAAACGTATTTTCAACAGCCTTTGAATTTATCAATGTGCCTGGTATAAAGTAGAAAAAAAATTGTGTATAAATGGTTATATGGGGCTAAATATATGAAAATCACAGTGGAGACAATGCTAGTGTGTCCGACCTCTCACCTAGCCAGTGTTAGAGGCACTGCAAGTTACTTCATCATTCCCTGAGATATCTCTTCTCCAAAGGTCTGCCTCTTGATTTTCTCAGGGTATCCATGAGATGACAAGATAATAAATTTCATAAAAGAAATTGAATGAATGTATATATATCTCTTCTAAGCAAATTTGTAAAGAAATGGAGCAGGAATTTAAAAACTTGGCTTACTTCACAACACACAAATATATGCTTACTTTGTTGGAAAAGGTACTGGTCATAGCTTTCAAATTCAGAGTTACATTGTCAATTTTCTTAAATGAAGAAAAAAATTCTTCAAAACAAATGGTAAACAACTGGTTATGTGAATTAACTCATTGTTTATCTTAATGACGTGAGCAATTAATTTAGTAAATTTTCTTTCATTTTTGATCATCCTCTGTCAACAACTACAAGGCATAATGTGAATTTTTTTTGTACTTGACAAAATTATGATAATGAAATAAAGTTGGATAGTTGGATATACTGCTATGGTCTTCAAGCCTATGAGTTACCTAAAACTCTTTATGTGTGATGATAATTAAAGCACCCATGATAGAGTAAAAATCATCAATCCACCTTCATCACTAAAATTGTCCCTAAGAGAGAAAATCAAACTGATCAGTGGATCAGAGACATTTTTAGCTTATTATACTATATAAGCAGTATTGTGTCAAACCACTGTATTAGCATCTTTCTGGACATCTCTCCTTGGTAGGTGCTCTGACAAACTTGAAAAATTATAATGTTTCACTTAATGCAGTATTTATAAGGCTCTGGTTTCACAAAATATTGTAAAAGTAAAGCAAAGATAAGAAATTCCTGGATAATGGACTTGGTAGGCCATGTCAGCATTCTTCAGTTAAGTCTTTTTCTTTCTCCAGAATGAATGCACTGGAAACTACGGCATCACATCTAATGCTGAAGAAGAAAAGTAGAATATGTTTACTTTTTGCGAGTAAGTAAAACATTTAAATTAATATAAACACTTGTAACCCAATTGTTCCCTGGGCTCACTACTTTTATGGCCACACATGCTTATCAGGGCCTGATAATGAAACAGTCTGTTGTACAGAAGACTAAAGAGGGAATGATCTTTGTAACTTCAATAATGAGAAAAGTTTTCAAACAGCAACAGGTACTTAAGGTAAACTTTATCACATCAAAAGATTTAAGGGAAAGTGCATTTAATATAGAAAAGAGTATGTGTTGCTGTGGGGCCATAGACTCTCCACTCTAGTCAGGGGGGAGGGTCTGTTCAGGATACATGGGAAATAGAGACAGAAAGGTGTGTGACGATGGACAGGAAAGAGTCACATGATGCCCTATTGGGTAATCTGGACCAGAGACTAGGACAATTTGTCAAGGCTGATGGTTAATGTAAGTCTGAACAGGTAAGTATATCCTCCTTCGAGCTTTCTGGTATACAGTTCATTTTATTTCCTTCTGAGTGTTACTATAATATTATTTTTAACCTATAAATATACTAACTACTACTAGAATATGTCTTGGGTGTGGAATCCAGTGAAGATATAAAATGATTATTTCTCTCCTCAAATAATTTGCATTGCATCTTTCACCATAAATAAGTTATTATACATTAATAAATATTTCTTTAGAAGAAAACAGAGCAAAGCAAATATAGGCAATAAGCAGACTTTTTTTTTTTTTTTTGCCAGAAGAAATCTGTCCCAGAACATTAGGGAAAAACAATGACAACAACAAAAATGAAAAGGAAAAGATTCTAGGTCTAGAAACTAAAAGGCTTAACTTGTTTCTAGGACAAATGAATAAAAGGAGTATCTATCTTGAAACTCATCTGAAATTTTTAAATGTCAAAAGTAAGGAAAGAATTCTGAACGCATCCAAGCAAGAAAAATAAATTACCCACCAAGAACTAAAATCAGGTTAGAAAAGACTTCAGTAAAACAAATTTCATAAGACAGAGAAACAATGTCTATAGAACTTTAAGGGGAAAAATATTTTAACCCAATAATTCTCTAGCTACAAAGTTATCTTCTCTGAAAAATTAAAAGTTTCTATTAGGCAAGTTGTGGAAGAAAAGGACTGGTAGTGAATGTGGAAATCTATTAAACTTGAAAAGATCATGTGTCAAAAGCATATACTACACATAAGAAACTGCTGATATTGATAAACTCAAATGTGAAAATTTATTTGCTCATTCAATAGAAATTTAATGAATGCTTACTATATGTACTATATGCTGGATTATTTTATTATTATATATATCTTGGTGTTGCATGGTTGAGCCAGGGATGTTTGATTTATGAATACATAATTAGTAAATTATTATATATTTATTCTATGACATTAATTTTCTTGCCTCCATTATAACAAAATCAATCATATTTTTATTATCAAGATTTTCACATAATCTGTGTTCTATTGATAATAATGTCAAATTAATCTTCCTTGACTTTGTAATTCTTTGATAATTTTTAAAACTTAATTTAAATTTAGAGAAACTTTGAGACTTCCCTGGCAGTCTAGTGGTTAAGACTCCGTGCTTCCGCTGCAAGGGGCACGGGTTCAATCCCTGGCTGGGGAACTAAGATCCCACATGCTGTGCGGCACGACCAAAAAAAAAAAAATTTAGAGAAACTTTGGACCACTAGAGATGAATAAAATTCTTAAATAAAACTTGGAAATGAACCAGGATTTTTACATACTGTTTTTAAACATTAAAATGAGGTTGCATAAATTATTTTTATCAGAGCATATGTTGCAAAATGTTAATCTGATCACATAAACTATTACCATTTATATAACAATTTTTACTGCCTTGTAAAGCAACACCGAGATCTAAAAACCAGTGTAAAGTATAGGTATCATGTTTCATGCATATTGCCTCTGGAACAACACATATTCTATTTTAAGAGAAATATGAATTGTTTAATATTATAAAATATTCCTCAGGCACCATGTGCAACTATTGAAAGTATCACATTAATTCTTGAGTACTCCTAGAATTGTAAATTAGAAGAGAAAGAAAAATAGTCAACACTACTGTAAAATGATACTTCATTTTATGCAAAATGTATTGCATTCATGTAATCTGAGAGGAAGAATTTTGAGTTAATTAATCTGATTAATTATGAGTTAATTAATCAATCTCTACCCAAAGATTTTCATCACTCAAATTTTCCCCGCATTCCAAAGCAATGTCTATTACTGATGAAGGAAGAAACCCAATCCACACATTGTCACAGTCCTGGGATGCAGTTGCCTTTTTCTCAAGGACATAGAGCAAGAGATATGGAGAAGCATTTTTCTGGGTCCTAAACTATACTAGTCATGACAGTGTAAATTGAGTGCTAGTCTCTACCACTAGAATAAAAGCTCTGTTCAGTAAGACTTATTTTGTTCACTGCTGTCAGCATCATCCATTGATCCAGACAAGAGAGGCCTCTGCTTTGTGCCCTGTACATCAATGTATGTCTATTGCTTAAACAAGTGTGACATGTAGTTGTTACTCTTTGAATATTTATTAAGTGAGTAAACAAATAGAGAACCAAAGGTAAAAAAAAAAAAAAAACTTTCTCTCTGAGAAATACAAGCAGTTACAATAGAATGTCACAGGAGGTAGATGGACCAAGGGGGAGTCCTTTAAGTGCAATTAATTGTGATATAAATAATTCTTTAATCATTGAAGACACATCCCTTTTCCTCTCTTGAAATGCATATTGTTGGTTACAATGGGCCCTAAGAAGAATGTGGCTGGATCAATGACCACCAGTCATAAAGGAAAGCAAGAGAAAGTACCTTCCACTGAAAGTGAGACTCTAGATTAGGAAAAGCCAGCAGATAGATTTGTAATGTAATCTGTATGATTTACAATTCACCATAATCTGAGCTCCGTTCGCAATTTTACAATCATTCATCTGTAAGTCTGTTGCTTCCTCTATACCTCTCAAAAATCTTTTCTCTTGGAATTTAAACAATCTAAGTCTCGCCACAAAGCCATTTTCTGCACATCTTCCCTTAACTCCCCCTGAGACAAAAGAGAGTGCTCCTTTTTCAGTTGTTTTATAGCCAGTACAACACATAGCAAAATGAATGACACTTGATCTATGTAATACTTTATCTCCCAATATCGGTCTGAAATGTTGTTTTCATATTTCTACCATTGCAATCCATTTCCAGTGTATAAATACTTGAAAAATATTTATCAAATTGGATTAGAAGACAATTGTTGTGTAATTCCAATATTCTCCAGAGGTTTCTGGTTAAAAGTAAGTTGGAACAAGTGTCAGGATTCCAATAACATGACTATCCAAGAGCTATGTAATTTTTGTAATGTAGGGAAATGAAAATCTCTAGAGAGAATGTATATTTTGGTTGTAATAATGAACCATAAAACCTAGGGGGAAAGGGTCATTGAGGATTTTAATACCCTCTTTCTATAGATATGGAAACTGAGGTCATAAAAGTAGGGAATAGGCTAAGACTCCAGGGATCCTGACCCTGTGATCAGTGGTCTTCTCGTCCTACTTGGTCAAGTTATGTGTGTAAATTACTGACAAGGCCCCCAATTTTAAATTAGCTATTTAATAGTTTGGTCTACTTTGAATTTTTTTCATATTCTGATTATATTCTCTAACTTTAATTGATTAAAGTCATTGTCTTCAGATGCCTTATTTAGATTTTGCAACCACAGAACTTTGTCACTTCTGTATGATCATGACATTCTAAATTTGCTGGGAGAGTTATGGCATTGGACAATAAGATATCTTAAAAATCCATCAAAATTCAACAGCTTTTATTTTTATTCATGTTTTTAAACTGTTCTATTATGTCTAGTTATGAGGAGATTAAAAAACAAAAGGCATATTGCAAAATAACTTTAAAGAGTCAAAATAACCTACTGTTAATTATGTTAAAAATACCAAGCATTTGTTAGCATCTCATTAACATCTTATGGAAAGGAGAACAAGCTCTATTTGCTTTAATACAAAAGACTTTTAAAAATCAGGTATGTGTTTTTGGCACCTTTAGAATAACAAATATTGGTATTAATTAAAATCTTGCTACTACATTCTCTAAATATTAGCTATTCTTAAGTGAAGTAATGCTCTCTGCCAGTAAACTCTTCTGCTTATGTCTTAGAAAAGATCGATTTCACAATAGGGCCTTAAATTAATATACCTCAGAGTACTAGATCTGTTGGACAACCATGATATGGGGTCAATTTATTTAATGTCACATATAAATTTCTCTTAATACTCATTCATTTTTTAGACTTGTTTCAGTCTCTGTTCAGAGGTAGAACTTACAGAGCTGGAAGTAATGTGTAGGAAAAAATAAATGTGTTAAAAACAATTTCTCTATGGAAATTTTCAGTAAGTAGTGGTATTCAAAGTGATGAAACAAAGGAAGGGAAATAAGAAGAAAATTTGCTTTTTCTATCTGAGGATGACAATGGCCCAACATAATTGCAACTAAAAAGAGGGCATGGCCACTAAACAAATATTTGTTTCTCTAGCAAAAAGATCACAATTTTCTACCTTATTCAAATATATAGAACTTATGGCATTTTTTCTCTCTTTTGAAAGAGTGACTTACAAATATTTCCTCATTTTTTAGTCATAGAGAAATCCTGAATTTATAACCTAAGCTGCAGTTGATAAAGTAGAACAGAAATTTCACACAAGACAACATATTACATACTTAAAATTTAATATTTTAATTTAATCATTCATTCATTCATTCACTCATTCTCCACAGAGTTCTTTAAAGTATTTAAGACTGCTGATTTTTCTCTGTTTTTTGTTATCTTTACTCATGATCTGATACCTGTGATACTTTCTCTTCAAACTCAAAAAAGATTTCAACCTAAAAGAAATTTTAGTAATCACTTAACAACTTTGTCAGTTCATATTCTGCTAACATATTTAGGTGAATATACAGAAAGTAAAAACCAGAATTTAATTAATATATTTTTTGCTTATTTATTTACTCAGTGTTAATATTAACACAACTGTTATCCCTTTTTATGAGCTGTTTTCTCCTCTGAAAACCCATGAGCCAAAATATGTACTGTGTCCCAAGGAAAGTTTATCAATCAAGTGGCATTATAACATTTAAATACTATAAAAAGTTAACTTTTTGTGGTCATCCAAGCATAACTGTTTTATCTTCAAGTCTTCTAGTATTCTAGAGCTATCCTTCCTTTTATTATTTGGATAAAATAACTTGTGAAGTCTCCCATTTAAAATTGTGGGAAGTCCACCATCCTTCCCAATATTTCCATGGATACTAGGGAGAATTTGCTCTTCCAGGTTACCTATTATATGTTGCTTCTTCATCCTTATTTATTTCAGACTGCCTTGTAATTGGAACCAGGTTGTTCCAGATATCTTGGTTCTCTTTCATCTTTTTTTTTTTTAATAGCTCTTTTGTGATGTGATTCATATACCATACAATTCTCCCATTTCTTAGTTCTATTTTGATAACAAAAACATGAGAACAATCTTCTCTTTCCCTGGGGCAGCAATTTCTTGAGGTATAATAGACAGTGATAGAAATTACTGAATAATTTAAAGTACAGTGTAAGATGCCACTTTTCTTAAATATCTGTGTGTATTCCTGCTCTAGAAGAATCCAGTTTGGGCCTTGTCTTTTCTGGAAGTTCTAGCTTCCAATCCTGCTAATATATGTGCCTTCAGAGAGCCTTAGTTCAAAGAGTCTGTGAGTCTGTTTTGTTGTTTTTGTTATATTCACTAGTTTGTTGTATTTTTTAGATTCCACATATAAGTGATATCATACAGTGTTTGTCTTTCTCTGTTTGACTTATTTCACTTAGCATAATACCTTTCAAGTCTATCCACGTTGGTGCAAATGGCAAAACTTCATTCTTTTTTTAAGGCTCAGAAGTATTCCTGTGTGTGTTTGTGTGTGTGTGTGTGTGTGTGTGTGTGCACACATCTTCTTTATCCATTCATCTGTTGCTGGACAGTTAGGTTGCTTCCATATCTTGGCAATTGTAAATAATGCTTTTATGAATATTGGGTGCATGTATCTTTTCAAATTACTGTTTTCAGTTTTTTTTCAAATATATACCCAGGAGTGAAATTGCTGGCTCATATGGTAAGTCTATTTTTAGTTTGTTGAGAAACCTCTGTACTGTTTTCCACAGTGGCTGCACCAATTTACATTCCCACCAACAGTGTAGGGGGGTTCCCTTTTCTCCATATCCTTGCCAACATTTGTTAAGGTGTTCTTTTTGATGATAGTGATTCTGACAGGTGTGAAGTGATAACTCATTGTGGTTTTGATTTGCATTTCCCTGCTGATTAGCGATGTTGAGCATCTTTCCATGTGCCTGTTGGCCATCTGCATGTCCTCTTTGGAAAAATGTCTATTCAGTTCTTCTGCCCATTTTTTAAACCAGGTTGTTTGTTTTTTGATGTTGAGTTGTATGAGCTGTCTATATATTTTGGATATTAACCCCTTATTGATCATATAATTTGTGAATATTTTCTTCCATTCAGTAGGTTGTCTTTTCATTTTGTCAGTGGTTTCCTTTGTTGTGCAAAATCTTTTAAGTGTAATTAGGTCCTGTTTGTTTATTTTTACTTTTATTTCCTTTGCTTCCAAAAAAAAATATTGCTACGAGTTATGTCAAAGAGTTCTCTGCCTATGCTTTCTCATAGGAGTTTTATTGTTTCTGGTCTTACATTTAGGTCTTTAATCAATTTAATCCTATTTTTTTAAATGTATGACTCAGCAATTAATCAATTAATTCTCATTGCTATGTATTTCATTGTGTAATTATTACTTGGTATTTTGAGCTACATTTATTCACTTATCTTAATTTTTGAAAGAATATATATAGAAAGCTATACATGTAAATATAAACTTACATGTATGAATTTCCAAAAAGGATGAAAAATTATGAAAAGTAAATTTCCTTACCACTCTTGATACCATGGTAGTGTATGTTTTATTTTAACTCTCTAAATCTAATTTCTCTGAGTTGTCTCCCTATATATGAGTGTTGACTAATAAATGAAAATGACAGGAATTAGGAATATTTTTTATATGACTTATTAACCTGTTACTCCTATATCTGTAATTAAGAATTGATATTTATGGTTCTTTTTTTTTAACGTCTTTATTGGAGTATAATTGCTTTACAATGGTGTGTTAGTTTCTGCTTTATAACAAAGTGAATCAGCTATACGTATACATATATCCCCATATCTCCTCCCTCTTGCGTCTCCCTCCCACTATCCCTATCCCACCCCTCTAGGTGAACACAAAGCACCGAGCTGATCTCCCTGTGCTATCTGGCTGCTTCCCACTAGCTATCTGTTTTACATTTGGTTGTATATATAACTCCATGCCACTCTCTCACTTCGTCCCAGCTTACCCTTCCCCCTCCCCGTGTGTTCAAGTCGGTATTTATGGTTCTTGATGTGTATGTTTAACTCATTATATTTTACCCAATGTGCTAACACATTGCAGTTAACCACAGTACATTTTAAGGATTTCATTTTAATCTATTGGCTTTTTACATACATCTCTTTGCATTATTTACTATAGTGCTTGCTCTAGAGGTTAGAGTATGCATCTTAAACTTTTCACAATCAGAGTTAATTTTAGACCACTTCATAGAAATGTGAGCATTTTGTATCTATTTAAGTCTATTCACCGTTTCTCTTGTACTTTATCATAAGTATTTTCTTTTTATATTTTAATTGAACCACACAGTTAGCTTGGTTTTTCTGTATTTTTCCTGTTTGCAATTTGGTGTGTTACTTGAAAAGGTAAATTTATTTTTTTCACCAAATTTGAGAAATTTTTGAGCATGAATTTTTCTAGTATTTGTTCTCTTTTTTTGGTCCAATCCATCTTTGACTCCATTGTAGTTATATTAGACCTTTTGATATTGTGTTTCAAGTTTCTGAAATACTGTTTATGTTCTAATGTTTTTCTCTGTTATTCAAATTGGACAGTTTCTATTGATTTTTAAAATTTCATTGATTTTTTTCTGTCATTTCCATTCTGCTTTCAAGTCCATCTGATGAATCTCTTATTTTTCTGCTCAAATTTACTGTTTTTGCATTCATTTCAGACTTATTTTCCTTTCCTTAGTTATAAAAGCTCTTTTAAAGTCCTTGCCTGATAAGGACTTTATCCAACATGTGGGTCACCTTGGTGTCTCCTTCTGTTGATTATATTTGATATTTAGAATAAGTCACATTGTCCTTCTTCATATTTGAAGAAACTTTTGATTATGAAGGTAACATTGTGAGAACTTTGTATTCCACTCTATTTTTCTGAAGGTTGCTTATATTTTTGTTTTAGTAGGTAATTAATTTGGATAAATACAAAATGCAAAACTAGTCTTTAGAGAATCTGCTCCAAACTTGGTTTAGGTCTTTTATCTTTAGCAGAATCCTTTTGATTATGCTCTGAGTATGTCTAGTTCAGGATTCAACTAGAGAGTTGGCTGACTTTATGCTGAAGCTCCTATTCTGGCTGTTTTATACCTAGGATTGACTCTCACTTTCTGGTAACTGTGGCTACCCTGTTCTTTGTCCTATGGTTTCGCAGGCCAGAAAGACAGCAGAATTTCTTTGGAATTTCAGTCACCTTGACAACCATAACTTGTCCTCAGGCCAAAGCTTACAAAACATGGTACTTACCAGATGTCAGTTCCTTCTTCCAAGTATCAGCTGCCCTTCAAGATATTCTTTCATTCATTTTTGGTGAAATTATCCACTTTAAAGGCCTTTATTATTAGACAATTTGGTAGTATAAAACAAAATGTATACTATATATATTGTAGCATTCCAAGTTCTAATTAAACTTAGGAGTTAGTATTTAGAAAGATAAAAGATTTCATCATTGTAGCATTTTTGATATTAATTAATTGGAAACAAACCAAATTCAGTACAGGATTGATAAACTATTATCATCCACACTTAAAATTGAAAACTATGCAGCCATTAAAGTTTAGATAACAGACCTATATTTATTGATGTTTTAAAAATCCCTGACATATTGCTGAGCAAAAAAAAATTAATAAATACTAGGTATCATGTAATTCAAATTATGTAAAAGAGCGTATATAATTACACATATATTGATGCTCTGAGAGATGAAGAATTTTAAGTGTTAACAGTGGATATATTTGGTTGGTGGAATATCGTGTTATTTTTTATCTCCTTTCAAACTTCTCTAAACTATATTTGTTATATCCTTTTACAAACACTATACAGCTCATAAAAACTTTTCTCTTCTTACCTCCACCTTTTAAATGCAATTCCCAATTCTAAGAGTACCCTGTTTCTATGTCAACCTATTTGAATCTCACCCTTTGAAGGCCAGCTCAAGTAACACTTCCTCTAGGAAGTTTGCCTTATTTAGGACCACTATAAAAAAGTATTCTTATGCCTTGCTTCTTAGCTTTGACCATCTCTTCTTCTAAGTCTTTTGAGTACCTAGGCTAAGTACTACTTACCTTTTCTTTCCTTATAGATCTAAGTACCATTTATATGATAGACAAATTCCTAATGAAGTAGATTAAAAGTATCATCATGATTTTACTTTGATAAAATAAGCACAGAGAAAAATACTTTTCTCAATGTCAAAAATCCAATTGAAAGACCACTAGCAATGGTCTTATATCACAATAAGCCACAAATAAAGGACAACAAAAATAAACTTTATAAGATTCAAAACACACGAGACTCTTAATTTGTAAAACATACTTAGATAAAGGTTGTGTGTGTATATATATATATATATATATATATATATATATATATATATATATATATATCAGGTTAATTTAATAAAGACACTGGTGAAATTAATTAAGAGGTATACAGTTTAATCATTAGTACAGTTAAAATGGTTTGGAAAACTCCACATATAATAGTTGCAGTTAGTAACTTAGGAGGTATGGGGAGGAATGAAGCTTATCTTTATTATTATATCAAATATAATCATTTCCCTACCCACGTTGTGTCATTTAAACATATTAAAACACAGATTGAAACCATCCTAGAGATGATTTTATGATTTTTAAAAGGAAATAAGATATTTAGTTGCCAGGGAATAAGTGTTTCCAGTTGAAGATGGTTCATTTGTTTTGTCAGTTTGAGGTTGCACTTGATAGTCATAGAATCTAATTTTAGTGCCCTGTAATTCTTTACCAGTTGGGGTTCCTGGTTGCAAAACCAGAAACTAAAGCTGATTAGATTCAATATAAAAATACTTATAACTGGGCTCACAGATTTAACAAAAATAGCCATATAACAGAGCTAAGAAAGTGGCCTTGGAAGAAAATGACCCCAGATAGCCAAGAACATAGACTTATTACCCCAGGAGGGTGTCAGTGCTAGTTAGACTGTTTCTCTGGTTTCAATCCCATTGGACACTTTTATCCTTGTGTCTATACTCCCGGTTCCACTACCTACCATCACTGCTTGACCAAATATACTGGATTTCTCCACTGGAATAAACCTTAAACTTTCCTTGTTTTTAGGACTTCTGCTTTAGAACTGAAGTTTGGGGTGGAGCATTCAACTGACAAAACCTATGTAATATGTTTATATCCTTCATGCCAGGGGTTGCGGAGAGCAAACAATTTTCTAATCAAGACTCAAAGGAATGCAGATTCATTTTTCAATCAAGAGGAATTTAATCTTTGGTAGAAAAAAATATGTCACAATAATCTTTCATTTTCAAGGTGACATTGTGCTTAAATATTTCAGTACGCAAATGTCTTCATTTTTCAATATGCAAACTTATTTTAAGGCCCCCTAAAATAAATTTATTTTGAAAATTTAAAGGTAAGATTTTTTTTCTGTTTAAATTTATATGTAAACCATTTCTGATAAAATGTTACATGAATGACTAAGATTGCAAAATTTTAAAACATGTGTAAAAATAACACATTAAAATATTATTTGCAACAATTATTAGGTGGTTGTCTTTGAGCCATCGACTAGGCATTATATATTCTTCTGCACATTTTAATTTTCCAAATTATATACATAAGCCATATACCTACATTGTTTTAATTAAATATAAATCAAATTTTATTTCATTTTAAAAGTATTGAGGAAAAAAGTGAGATAAATCTGGTAAAAATACTTCCTCAACATTTCTAAGAAAAATAACTTCATAAGACATTACAAAAAAAGGTTATTTTAAAAAATCACTTCTAAATTAACAGAGCATGTAACTAAATGAGATAAAATAGAAGGAGGCAGGAGGACTGTGCTTTAAAGGAAGCATGAGATTATGCTATTCTATGAGAAGTAAAATTGTTTTGTAATACCAAATGTATGGATTGGGTTGTTTGTTTTTGTGATATTGAGGTGCATGAGCTACTTGTGTATTTTGGAGGTTAATCCTTTGTTATTTGATTCGTTTGTAAATATTTTCTCCCATTCTGAGGGTTGTCTTTTCATCTTGTTTATGGTTTCCTTTGCTATGCAAAAGCTTTTAAGTTTCATTAGGTCCCATTTATTTATTTTTCTTTTTATTTTCATTACTCTAGGAGGTGGATCAAAAAAGATCTTGCTGTGATTTATGTCAAAGAGTATTCTGCCTATGTTTTCCTCTAGGAGTTTTATAGTGTCCACCCTTACATTTTGGTCTTAAATCCATTTTGAGTTTATTTTTGCATGTGGTGTTAGGGAGTGTTCTAATTTCATTCTTTTACATGTAGCTGTCCAGTTTTCCTAGCACCACTTATTGAAGAGACTGTCTTTTCTCCATTTTATATTCTTGCCTCCTTTGTCATAGACTGGGTGACCATAGGTGTGTGGGTTTATCTCTGGGCTTTCTATCCTGTTCCATTGATCTGTATTTCTGTTTTTGTGCCAGTAACATACTGTCGTGATTACTGTAGCTTTGTAGTATAGTCTGAAGTCAGGGAGCCTCATTCCTCCAGCTCCATTTTTCTTTCTCAAGATTGCTTTGGCTATTCAGGGTCTTCTGTATTTCCATACAAATTGTAAACTTTTTTGTTCTAATTCTGTGAAAAATACCATTGATAATTTGATGGGGATTGCATTGAATCTGTAGATTGCTTTGAGTAGTATAGTCATTTTCACAATATTGATTCTTCCAATCCAAGAACATGGTATATCTCTCCATCTGTTGGTATCATCTTTAATTTCTTTCATCAGTGTCTTATAGTTTTCTGCATACAGGTCTTTTGTCTCCCTAGGTAGGTTTATTCCTAGGTATTTTATTATTTTGGTTGCAGTGGTAAATGAGATTGTTTCCTTAACTTCTTTTTCTGATCTTTCATTGTTAGTGTATAGGAATGCAAGACATTTCTGTGTATTAATTTTGTATCCTGCAACTTTACTAAATTCATTGATGAGCTCTAGTAATTTTCTGGTGGCATCTTTAGGATTTTCTATATGTAGTATCATGTCATCTACAAACAGTGATAGTTTTACTTCTTTTCCAATTTATATTCCCTTTATTTCTTTTTCTTCTCTGATTGCCATGACTAGGACTTCCAAAACTATGTTGAACAATAGTGGTGAGAGTGGACATCCTTGTCTTCTTCCTTATCTTAGAGGAAATGCTTTCAGTTTTTCATCATTGAGAATAATGTTTGCTGTGGGTTTGTCGTATGTGACCTTTATTATGTAGAGGTAGGTTCCCTCTCTGCCCACTTTTTGGAGAGCTTTTTATAATAAATGAGTGTTGAATTTTGTCAAAAGCTTTTTCTGAATCTATTGAGAGGATCATATGGTTTTTATTCTTCAATTTGTTAATGTGGTGTATCACATTGATTGATTTGCATATATTGAAGAATGCTTGCATCCCTGGGATAAATCCCACTTGATCATGGTGCACAATCCTTTTAATGTGCTGTTGGATTCTGTTTGCCAGCATTTTGTTGAGGATTTTTGTGTGTATGTTCATCAGTGATATTGGTCTGTAATTTTCTTTCTTTGGAATATCTTTGTCTGGTTTCAGTATCAGGGTGATGGTGGCCTTATAGAATGAGTTTGGGAGTGTTCCTCCCTCTGCAATTTTTTGGAAAGGCTTGAGAAGGATGGGTGTTAGCTCTTCTCCAAATGTTTGATAGATTTCGCCTCTGAAGCCCTCTGGTCCTGGACTTTTGTTTGTTGGACGATTTTTAATCACGGTTTCAATTTCATTACTTCTGATTGGTCTTTTCATATTTTCTATTTATTCCAGGTTCAGTGTTGGAAAGTTGTACCTTCCTAAGAATTTGTTCATTTCTTCCAGTTTGTCCATTTTATTGGCATACAGTTGCTTAGAGTAGTCTCATTTGATCCTTTGTATTTCTGCAGTGTCAGTTGTAACTTCTCCTTTTTGATTTCTAATTTTATTGATTTGAGTTCTCTCCCTTTTTTTCTTGGTGAGTCCGGCTAAAGACTTATTGATTTTGTTTATCTTCTCAAAGAAACAGCTTTGAGTTTCATTGATCTTAGCTATTGTTTTCTTCATTTCTATTTCATTTATTTCAGCTCTGATTTTTATGATTTCTGTCCTTGTACTAGCTTTGGGTTTTGTTTGTTCTTCTTTCTCTAGTTGCTTTTCGTGTAAGGTTAGGTGTTTACTTGAGATTTTTCTTGTTTCTGAAATAGGATTGTATTGCTGTAAACTTGCCTCTTAGAACTTCGTTTGCTGCATCCTATAGGTTTTGGGTCATCTTGTTTTCATTGTCATTTGTTTCTAGGTATTTTTTGATTTCCTCTTTGATTTCTTCAGTGATCTCATGGTTATTTAGTAGTGTATTGTTTAGTCTCCATGTGTTTGTGTTTTTTACAGTTTTTTTCCCTGTAATTGATTTCTAATCTCAGAGCATTGTCGTCAGAAACGATGCTCGATATGATTTCAATTTTCTTTAATTTACCAAGGCTTGACTTGTGACCTAAAATGTGATCTATCCTGGAGAATGTTCCATGTGAACTTGAGAGGAAATTTTATTCTGCTCCTTTGGGATGTAATGTCCTATAAATATCGATTAAGTCTATCTGGTCTAATGTGTCATTTAAAGCTTGTGTTTCTTTATTACGTTTCTGTCTGGATGATCTGTCCATTGCTGTAAGTTGGGTGTTAAAGTCTCCCACTATTTTTGTGTTACTGTTGATTTCCCCTTTTATGGCTGTTAACATTTGCCTTATGTATTGAGGTGCTTCTATTTTAGGTGCGTAAGTATTTACAATTCTTACATCTTCTTGGATTGATCCCTTGAGCACTATGTAGTGTCCTTCCTTGTCTCTTGTAACATTCTTTATTTTAAAGTCTATTTTGCCTGATATGAGTATTGCTACCCCAGCTTTCTTTTGATTTCCATTTGCATGGAATATCTTATTCCACCTCCACACTTTCAGTCTGTATGTGTCCCTAGGTCTGAAGTGGGTCTCCTGTAGACAGCATATATACAGGTCTTGTTTTTGTATCCATTCAGCCAGTCTTTGTCTTTTGGTTGGAGCATTTAATCCACTTACATTTAAGATAATTATCGAATGTTCCTATTACCATCCTCTTAATTGTTTTGGGTTTGTTTTTGTAAGTCTTTTTCTTCTCTTGTGTTTCCCACGTGGAGAAGTTCCTTTAGCATTTGTTATAAAGCTGATTTGTTGGTGCTGAATTCTCTTAGCTTTTGCTTGTCTGTAAAGCCTTTAATTTCTCCACTGAATCTGAATGAGATCCTTGCTGTGTAGAGTTATCTTGGTTGTAGATTTTTCCCTTTCATCACTTTAAATGTATCCTGCTGCTCCCTTTTGGCCTGCAGTGTTTCTGCTGAAAACTCAGCTGGTAACCTTATGGGAATTCCCTTGTATGTTATTTGTTGGTCTTCCCTTGCTGCTTTTAATATTTTTTCTTTGAATTTATTTTTGTTAGTTGGATAATATGAGTCTTGGCATGTTTCTCCTTGGGTTTACCCTGTATGGGACTCTCTGTGCTTCCTGGACTTGGGTGGCTATTTCTTTTTCCCTGTTAGGGAAGTTTTCGACTATATTCTCTTCAAATATTTTCTCAGGTTCTTTCTCTCTCTCTTCTCCTTCTGGGACCCCTATAATGCAAATGTTGTTGTGGTTAATGTTGTCCCAGAAGGCTCTTAGGCTGTCTTCATTTCCTTTCGTTCTTTTTTCTTCATTCTGTTCTGTGGCAGTGATTTCCACCATTCTGTCTTCCAGGTCACTTATTCGTTCTTCTGCGTCAGTTATTCTCCTATTGATTCCCTCTAGTGTATTTTTCATTTCAGTTATAGTGTTGTTTATAACTGTTTGTTTGTTTTTTAGTTCTTCTAAGTCCTTATTAAGCATTTTTTGTATTTTCTCAATCCAAGCCTCTATTCTGTTTCCAAGATTTTGGATCATCTTTACTATCATTACTCTGAATTATTTTTCAGATTGCCTATTTCCTCCTCATTTATTAGTTCTTGTAGGTTTTTACCTTGCTCTTTCATCTGTAACATATTTCTCTGTCTTCTCATCTTTCTTGATGGGTGGGGCTGTGTTCCTGTCTTCCTGGTTGCTTGGCCTGAGGCATCCAGTACTGGAGCTAGCAGGCAGTTGGATGCTGGGGTTTGGTGCCGAGATGAGGACCTCCATGAGATCTCACACTGATTAGTATTCCCTGGGGCATGAAGTTCTCTGGTCCTCCAGTGGCTCGCACTTGGTGCTCCCACCACAGGGACTCAGGCCAAATGGCCCGCATGGCAAAAAAAAAAAAGCAAAAAACAAAAACAGACAAACAAAGCCCAAGGCAAATAATAAAAACAAAACCGAACAGACAAAAAAAAAAAAAGAAATGAAAATAAACAGACAAAGATAACCCAAAAAAACCCAAGACAAATAACAAAAACAAATCCAAGCAAACCAACAAGCAAACAACAACAACAACAAAAACCAACAAGGAAAGCAAAAATCAAAAAGACACCCAAACAAACAAGAGAGCCTAAAAACCAAAACCAATAATAAAAACAAAACGAACTTAAACAGAAAACAAAACAAAATTAAAAAAAAAACTAAAAGTAAAGCTAAGTGAACAAAAGCCCAACACATAAAAATGACAAAAAGAAAAACAAAAACAAAAATTAAAAATTAAAAAAATAAAAAGATTAAAACAAAACAAAATAAAGACAAAATGACACAAAACAAAGCAAAAATGTTGAAAGAACAAACCAAAATCAGACAACAAACTAAAAAGAACAGGACAATAACAAGAAATAAAAAATAAAATAAAAGTAGAAAAAGAAAAAATATATTAGCAAAAATAAAAATGAAATAAAACAGAGCAGCAAAAATAAATTAATAAAAATAAATTAAAAATAAAATAAAGAAAAATAAAAAATTCCCTAGTGCCTCCACTATCAATGTCCTTGCCCCCACGGTAAGCTACAGCCAACCCCCACCTCCCCAGGAGGCCCTCCAAGACCCCTGGGTAGCTCTCTGGACACACTGTGTCAACCCCCTCTCTTCATGTGTTCCTCTCACCATCATCTGCTCTGGAAGCTGGCCCAGAGCACACATGCCCACGCAGGCCAGCTGGGGCTCAGGCTTCCTTAGGTGTGGCCACAGGGGCTGGGGCAGCCAGAGGAGGCTTTGCTGGAAGCAGAGCATAGGCCCAGGACCCCTGCAGGCTTGCCAGGGCCTGAGTGGGTTGGGGAGAACCTGGCTTGAGGTGTGGGCAAGGCTTCCCAAGGAGGCTGGGCCTGCAGGTGGGGTAGGGCATTGCAGTGGTGGCTCTGCTCTTTTCATGCCACTCAACAGTGGGACCTCAGCTCCATGGTGGCCCGGGCTTCCTCCACAAACCTTCCTGGCTGTGGAGCCCTTCCCTCCTGCTGCCTCAGGCTGTCTCCTCACCGCCAACAGCTGCCCCCTTCCTGGGTCCACTCTCCAAACCCTACTCTCCAGCACCCAGCCCTCCTCTGCACCAGGAGACACACAATTCAGGCTGGGGTGCACAGGGCTGCAACACGGACTCTGCATATAGGTCTTATTCTGTCCTGCCTTCTACAGACCAGTTGCTGCTTTCCCCTCTGATCCCCTGATCTCCTGAAGGTCCTTCTCTGTCTCCACTGATCCCCCCCACCATGAGTGGGCTTTTCTGAGTGTGGGAAACTCTGCTCTCCTTTAGCTCCTCCTCAGGGGTGCTGGTCCCATCCCGTTTCCACTTTTCTTCCCCCATTCCTTCTTTCTTTCATCCTACCTGGTTGCATGGGGATTTTTCATGTCCCATGAGGTGTCTGAGGACCTCCACTAGTGTTCAGTAGGTGCTCTGTGGGAATTGCTCCGATACATTCTCAATGTACTTGTGAGGAGATGTGAACTCCATGTCCTCCTATTGCACCATCTTGACTCTGCCCCCAGATCTAACCATTTCTAATCCTCAAAGGCTTACCATTTAGTTGAGGAGATAGATCATACCAAAACTTCATTTCCTAAGTCGAAAGTTTGGTGTTACTTTTAAAATTCACACAAAAGAGTGGTTAGTCTGCATTGGGGTAGTCAAGGAAAATTTCTCCTGGAAAGCATTAATTTGATCCAAAACTGGAAAAAACAGGGACAAAGATATTCTGTGAGGAAGGAAGATAACATTCATTGAAGGAAAGAATCATAAGCAAGGGTGCAGAAGATAAATAGGTTATCTAAAAGAAGAGTATGCAGTTTCTTCTATAACATAAAAAAAGTACACTAGAGGGACTGGTTTAAGATGGTGGAGTACAAGGAGGTGTGCTCACTCCCTCTTGTGAGAGCACCAGAATCACAACTAACTGCTGAACAATCATTGACAGGAAGAGACTGGAACTCATCAAAAAAGATACCCCACATCCAAAGACAAAGGAGAAGCCGCAGTGAGATGGTAGGAGGGGCGCAATCACAATAAAATAAAATCCCATAACTGCTGGGTGGATGACTCACAAACTGGAGAACAATTATACCACAGAAGTTCACCCACTGGAGTGAAGGTTCTGAGCCCCACGTCAGGCTTCCCAAGCTGGGGGTCCGGCAATGGGAGGAGGAATTCCCAGAGAGCAGTGACCCTATAGGAGACTGAACTAGACTTACCTGCTAGTGTTGGAGGGTCTCCTGCAGAGGCAGGAGGTGGCTGTGGCTCACTGTGGGGACAAGGACACTGGCAGCAGAAGTTCTGGGAAGTACTCCTCGGCATGAGCCCTCCCAGAGTCTGCCATTAGCCCCACGAAAGAGCCTGTAGCCACCAGTGCTAGGTCGCCTCAGGCCAAAAAACCAACAGGGAGGGAACTCAGCCCCACCCATCAGCAAACAAGCAGATTAAAGTTTTACTGAGCTCTGCCCACCAGAGCAACACCCAGCTGTACCGACCACCAGTCCCTCCCATCAGGCAGCTTGCATAAGCCTCTTAGGAAGCCTCATCCACCAGAGGGCAGACAGCAGAGGCAAGAAGAACTTCAATCCTGCAGCCTGTGGGGTGAAAACCACATTCACAGAAAGGTAGACAAAATGAAAAGGCAGAGTACTATGTACCAGATGAAGGAAGAAGATGAAACCCCAGAAAAACAACTAAATGAAGTGAAGGTAGGCAACCTTCCAGAAGAAGAACTCAGAATAATGATAGTGAAGATGATCCAGGACCTCAGAAAAAGAATGGAGGCAAAGATGGAGAAGATGTAAGAAATGTTTAACAAAGACCTAGAAGAATTAAAGAAAAAACACCCAGAAGAATTCAGGAACAAACAGACAGAGATGAACAATGCAATAAATGAAATGAAAAATACACTAGTAGGAATCAATAGCAGAAAACTGAGGCAGAAGAACGGATAAGTGACCTGGAAGACAGAATGGTGGAAATCACTACTGCAGAACAGAATGAAGAAAAAAGAATGAAAAGAAATGAAGACAGCCTAAGAGACCTCTGGGACAACATTAAACGCAACAACATTCGCATTATAGGGGTCACAGAAGGAGAAGAGAGAGAGAAAGAACCCGAGAAAATATTTGAAGAGGTTATAGATGAAAACGTCCCTAACATGGGAAAGGAAATAGCCATCCAAGTCCAGAAAACACAGAGAGTCCCAGGCAGGATAAACCCAAGGAGAGACACACCAAGACACATAGTAATCAAACTGACGAAAATTAAAGACACAGAAAACTTGTTCAAAGCAAAAGGGGAAAATGACAACATACAAGGGAACTTGCATAAGGTAAACAGCTGATTTCTCAGCAGAACTCTACAAGCCAGAAGGGAGTGGCACGATATATTTAAAGTGATGAAAGGGAAGAACCTACAACTAAGATGACTCTACCCAGCAAGGATCTCATTCAGATTCAATGGAGAAATCAAAAGTTTTACAGACAAGCAAAAGCTAAGAGAATTCAGCACCACCAAACCAGCTCTACAACAAATGCTAAAGGAACTTCTCTAAGTGGGAAACTCAGAGAAGAAAAGGGTCTACAAAAACAAACCCAAAACAATTAAGAAAATGGTAATAGGAACATACATATCGATAATTACCTTAAATGTGAATGGATTAAATGCTCCAACCAAAAGACACAGGCTCTCTGAACGGATACAAAAACAAGACCCGTAAATATGCTGTCTACAAGAGACCCACTTCAGACCTAGGGACACACAGACTGAAAGTGAGGGGATGGAAAAAGATATTCCATACCAATGGAAATCAAAAGGAAGCAGACAGCAGAGTAGCAATACTCATATCAGGCAAAATAGACTTTAAAATAAAGAATGTTACAAGAGACAAGGAAGGACACTACATAATGATCAAGGGATCAATCCAAGAAGAAGATATAACAATTACAAATATATATGCACCCAACATAGGAGCACCTCAATACATAAGGCAAATGCTAATAGCTATAAAAGAGGAAATCAACAGTAACATAGTAATAGTGGGGGACTTTAACACCTCGCTTACAACAATGGACAGATCATCCAGACAGAAAATTAATAAGGAAACAAAAGCTTAAATGACACAATATACCAGAGAGATTTAATTGATATTTATAGGACATTCCATCTGAAAACAGCAGATTACACTTTCTTCTCAAGTGCTCATGGAACATTCTCCAGAATAAATCACATCTTGGGTCACAGATAAAGCCTCGGTAAATTTAAGAAAATTGAAATCATATCAAGCACCTTTTCTGACCAAAATTCTGTGAGATTAGAAATCAATTACAGGGGACAAACGCATGGAGGCTATACAATACATTACTAAATAACCAAGAGATTACTGTAGAAATCAAAGAGGAAATCAGAAAATGCCTAGAGACAAAACACTATGAAAACATGATGACCCAAAACCTATGAGATGTGGCAAAAGCAGTTCTAAGAGGGAAGGTTATAGCAATACAATCCTACCTCAAGAAACAAGCAAAATCTCAAATAAACAACCTAAATTTACATGTAAAGCCACTAGAGAAGGAAGAACAAACAAAACCCAAAGCTAGTACAAGGAAAGAAATCATAAAGATCAGAGCAGAAATAAATGAAATAGAAACAAGGAAAACAATAGCAAAGATCAATAAAACTAAAAGCTGGTTCTTTGAGAAGATAAAATTGATAAACCGTAGCCAGAGTCATCAAGAAAAAGAGAGAGAGGACTCAAATCAATAAAATTAGAAATGAAAAAGGAGAAGTTACAACAGACACTGCAGAAATACAAAGGATCAAATGAGACTACTCTAAGCAACTGTATGCCAATAAAATGGACAACCTGGAAGAAATGGACAAATTCTTAGAAAGGTGTAACCTTACA
The DNA here is from genome assembly GCF_028023285.1 of Balaenoptera ricei. Taxonomy (NCBI): domain Eukaryota; kingdom Metazoa; phylum Chordata; class Mammalia; order Artiodactyla; family Balaenopteridae; genus Balaenoptera; species Balaenoptera ricei. Next base: position 76,965,403 of record NC_082648.1, read on the forward strand.
AGACTGAACCGGGAAGAAATAGAAAATATGGACAGACCAACATAAGTAATGAAATTGAAACTGTGATTAAAAATCTGCCAACAAACAAAAATCCAGGACCATATGGCTTCACAGGTGAATTCTATCAAACATTTAGAGAAGAGCTGACACACATCCTTCTCAAACTCTTCCAAATAATTACAGAGGAAGGAACACTCCCAAACTCATTCTACAAGGCCACCATCACCCTGATATCAAAACCAGACAAAGATACTACAGACCAATATCACTGATGAATATAGATGCAAAAATCCACAACAAAATTCTAGCAAACAGAATCCAACAACACATTAATAGTATCGTACACCATGATCAAGTGGGATTTATCCCAGGATGCAAGGATTCTTCAATATATGCAAATCAATCAATGTGATACACCATATTAACAAATCTAAGAATAAAAACCATATGATACTCTCAATAGATGCAGCATAATCTTTTGACAAAATTCAACACCCATTTATGATAAAAACTGTCCAGAAAGTGGTCATAGAAGGAACCTACCTCAACATAATAAAGGGCATATACGACAAACCCACAGCAAACATCATTCTCAATGGTGAAAAGCTGAAAGCATTTCCTCTTTGATCAGGAACAGGACAAGGATGTCCACTCTCACCACTATTATTCAACATAGTTTTGGAAGTCCTAGCCATGGCAATCAGAGAAGAAAAAGAAATAAAAGGAATACAAGTTGGAAATGAAGAAGTAAAACTGTCACTGTTTGCAGATGACATGATACTATACATAGAGAATCCTAAAGATGCCACCAGAAAACTACTAGAGCTAATCAATGAATTTGGTAAAACTGTAGGATACAAAATTAATGCAAAGAAATCTCTTGCATTCCTGTACACTAACAATGAAAATCAGAAAGAGAAATTCAGGAAACAATCCCATTCACCATTGCAACAAAAAGAATAAAATACCTAGGAATAAACCTACCTAATGAGGTAAAAACCTGTTCTCAGAAAACTATAAGACACTGATGAAAGAAATCAAAGATGACACAAACAGATCGAGAGATATACCATGTTCTTGGATTGGAAGAATCAACATTGTGAAAATGACTATACTACCCAAAGCAATCTACAGATTCAATGCAATCCCTATCAAATTACCAATGGCATTTTTTACAGAACTGGAACAAAAATCTTAAAATTCGTATGGAGACACAAAAAACCTGAATAGCCAAAGCAATCTTGAGGGAAAAAAATGGAGCTGGAGGAATCAGACTCCCTGACTTCAGACTATACTACAAAGCTACAGTAATCAAGAGAATATGGTACTGGCTCAGAAACAGAAATATAGATCAATGGAACAGGATAGAAAGCTCAGAGATAAACCCATGCACCTATGTTCAACTCATCTATGATAAAGGAGGCAAGGATATACAACGGAGAAAAGACAGTCTCTTCAATAAGTGGTGCTGGTACAACTGGACAGCTAAATGTAAAAGAATGAAATTAGAACACTCCCTAATACCATACACAAAAATAAACTCAAAATGGATTTAAGACCAAAATGTAAGGCCGGACACCATAAAACTCTTAGAGGAAAACATAGGCGGAACACTCTTTGACATAAATCACAGAAAGATCTTTTTTGACCCACCTCCTAGAATAATGGAAATAAAAACAAAAATAAATGAGACATAATTAAACTTAAAAGCTTTTGCACAGCAAAGGAAACTATAAACAAGATGAAAAGACAACCCTGAGAGTGGGAGAAAATACTTTCAAACGAATCAATGGACAATGGATTAATCTCCAAAATATATAAACAGCTCATGCAGCTCACTATTGAAAAAACAACGCAGTCAAAAAATGGGCAGAAGAAGACCTAAATAGACATTTCTCCAAAGAAGACATACAGATGACCAAGAGGCACATGAAAAGATGCTCAACATCACTAATTATTAGAGAAATGCAAGTCAAAACTACAATGAGGTATCACCTCACACCAGTTAGAATGGGCATCATCAGAAAATCTACAAACAACAAATGCTGGAGAGGGTGTGGAGAAAAGGGAACCCTCTTGGAGGGGATATGGGGGTATATGTATATGTATAGCTGATTCACTTTGTTATACAGCAGAAACTAACACAACAATGTAAAGCAATTATAGTCCAATAAAGACATTTTTTAAAAAAAGGAAAGAAAAGGGAACCCTCTTGCACTGTTGGTGGGAATGTAAATTGACACAGCAACTATGGGGAACAGTATGGAGGTTCCTTAAAAAACTAAAAGTAGAGCTACCATACGACCCAGCAATCCCACTACTGGGCATATACCCAGAGAAAACCATAATTCAAAAAGACACGTGCTCCCTAACGTTCATTGCAGCACTATTTACAATAACCAGGCCATGAATGCAACCTAAATGCCCATCAACAGATGAATGGATAAAGAAGATGTACATATATACAATGGAATATTACTCAGCCATAAAAAGGAATGAAATTGGATCATTTGTAGAGATGTGATGGACCTAGAGACTGTCATACAGAGTGAAGTAAGTCAGAAGGAGAAAAACAAATATTGTATATTAATGCATATATGTGGAATCTTGAAAAATGGTACAGGTGAACCAGTTTGCAAGGCAGAAATAGAGACACAGATGTAGAGAACAAACGTATGGACACCAGGGGGCTAAAGTGCAGGCAGTGGTGGGATGAACTGGGAGATTGGGATTGATATATATATACATTAATATATATAAAATAGATAACTAATAAAACCTGTATAAAAATAAATAAAATAAAATTCAAAATAAATAAATAAATAAATAAATAAATAAATAAATAAAAAGTACACTAGTAAAAAAATAAAATTAAAGTGAAAAAATTATTTTTCTGATTTATTTATGGTTGCGCAGATTTGTATGAGCTTCCACTGATAACAGATGAATTCACTGCTAAGTCCTACTTTTCTATGATTATTCATTAATTATACAGTCATAGGTTTTATGCTTTCAATTTAAGCATCTGATATATTTTGAAGTATAGAATATCAGGGATAAATATTGAAAACAAATCAATAATGAGAAACAAATTCCAATTTTTAATGATGTATTTAATTACCTGTTATTTTACTATACACTGTTAATAATCTACCTATGTATCACCTAAAGAGAATACCTTATAACTATTCTCCTTGTTCACACTAACCCTTCTGATACTTACCATTCTGAACCCCCTCACCTGTTCTTACCTTGCATCTTGCTCACACATACCTATGTTCTTCTAGCTCTTGACTTCTATCTTGGATTCTTATTTTTAACCTCTCAGATTTTGTATATGTTAAAATATCATGCTACTGATCCTTAATTATCTTCCAGTGTCATATTTTTAATCTTACTCTCATGCCATTTTCATGATGCACCTCACTCTGATCCAGCCTTATAATCTGGGCCACTATTTTTCTCTGTCCTTTGCAGAAGAAGTATCAGAAAATTATAAAATTGGGGTTTCCCTGGCAGTCCAGTGGTTAAGACTCCACACTTCCACTGCAGGGGGCACTGGTTTGATCCCTGGTCAGGGAACTGAGATCCAGACTGCCATGCAGCATGACCAAAAATAAATAAATTAAAAAAAATAAAATGCCCCCCCCAAAAAGTAAAAGAAAACCATAAAATTCACACTATGCTTCCCTGACCATGTAGTTCTTAAATTCCATGCACGGTAATATAAAGAAGTGCCTTGGGCTTGAATTCTGGAGTCAGCCTGAGTTTGATAGCAACTTTGCTACCTGTGAACTGTGCATCCTTGGACAAGCTACTTAATGTCTCTCTGTCGCTCTCCTTCAGTAAAATGGATTTAGTAATATTACCGATCTCATAGGGCTAGGGCTATTGTGGTATTAATTGAAAAATTCAACATAAATTTATTAGAGGAGTCTGACACTTTCACATATCAGCCATTCAATAGGATCAAGATTACCAGTCTTGACCAAGTTCTTTTAAAGAAAAGATAAGCTCATTTGTAGTTTTGAAAGAATTCGTCACAGAAAAAAAATTTATGGGATCCACTTAGAGCAATACATCTTTGTCTTTGATCCATGCTGATATTTTAAAATCTCAGTACATTAGAACTTGACAGAGGATCTAGTTTCTCTGCCTTGGTAATTAGAACTTTATAGATCCAAGGGATTTTTCAAAACTATTGTTCTTTTAAAGGGATTGTACATTGTGAAAATTCAAAACTCCCTGCAGAAGAAGGTTTAAGAACAAACAGTTCTGGAAAGTTTCTTGTCCAGCTGATTAGCTTTGCCCTTTAATAATTTTCCTCTTACATGCATATTCACACACTCGTTATGAATCGTCCCTCACTGATCGCTTTTTATGCACTAATTTTCTAAATTACTAAAATAACAGCCAGCATTAACACAATTACATGTGTTCATGGTGCTTCAGATGATTACAATAATCATTTTTTCATCTAAAATATTAATAATCCAACGATTATAATCATCATTAATTACTACTAACTTCATAGTCTACCACATAACTCCAGATAATGCAACACAGAAAGATGACAAAGAGAAGACTGCTCTGGATTCTTTTCTTCTCCAGAAGCTTATTTTAGTGGTTTAGAAGGAAAACATATGCATGCTAACTGCACTGAAGCTAACTGTTCAAGTTCTCCTAGGGAGGTAATTTTTTCATGCAACAATATGTCTATTATTAGTCCTTAAACATTAGCCCTTAGTAAATAGTATTTATCCTGTCTGCATATCTTGACTATGACTTCTCCCTACATTTGCAGCCACCCACTGAGACAATCATTGCCACCATTCAGACACACAACAAACTAAGGTTTTATTACTTTAATTTTCCAAACAAATTGCACCATGCTAAATTACAACACATGGGAATAATTTTTAAAAGACAAAGAGAACAGCAGACTTTGCATTTTTATTAACTGAGCTATCTGTAATTTCAAATAATGGCATATATTAAGTATTGTCCAAATGTGCACACACATATGTGTGTGCTGAGTGAGTGTTTTAACAAGCCTCAAAATTTCCTGAACCCTTTTGAAATTAAATGGAGAGAACTGTATAAATTATTCTTATTCTGGTATTTTTATAGCTCAATAAATTTGAACTTAAGTAATAGCTGGTAATCTCAAGGTGTGTGCATTCTCCAATAGTATATTTTGTTTGGCAATTTAGAATCCATATATACATACATATATGCATTACATTACATACACACACACACACATATTAGTAAAATCCCTAACTTCAAACTATAGGATGCACTTTTTATTTTTTACTGCTAGAGCTGTAAAATAGTCTCACAAAGACTAACAGAATTGGTCCTGAAGGATTATTTGATATTTGAATTGCTACAGAACAATGTTAGATCAAGAGTTCAGATGTACTCTGAAGATTAACAGTGGGAGATTACACTAATATCAAAGAGCTCAAAACAGAAAATGTCCTTTAACAAAGTTTCTGCATTTCTCCGGGATTTTTAAGAGAACGGCCCAAATCTAGGGTAAGATGGCTAAGTATAGCATACACTTTTAGGTTGGAGAAATAAGGAAAATGTTGTCTAACCATTATCATTCCAGTCACACTAATTTTCACGGTGTTTTAAGAACGAGACTCAGCTTTGGAAACAAAACAGTGGGAGCTTTTTAGGATACTAATTCAAATGCCGCCCAGCTGAGTAATGATCTGGTTGTTGTTACCAAACTTATTATTTCAGGGCTGCTCAGTGAATAATGTCACTTGAAATCACTATATCCTTCAGTTCACTCCCATATGGACAAATGCCACCATTCAAACATCATCATCATGTTACCAGTTTGTCCTGAGAAGCTATTGAATACTTCAGTGTTCTCTTCATGTTTAATGAAAGATTGAAAGAAAGAGGGTTTCTTTTTTTTTTTTTTAACATCTTTATTGGAGTATAATTGCTTTACAATGGTGTGTTGGTTTCTGCTTTATAACAAAGTGAATCAGTTATACATATACATATGTTCCCATATCTCTTCCCTCTTGCATCTCCCTCCCTCCCACCCTCCCTATCCCACCCCCTAGGTGGTCACAAAGCACATAGCTGATCTCCCTGTGCTATGCGGTTGCTTCCCACTAGCTATCTATTTTACATTTGGTAGTATATATATGTCTATGCCACTCTCTCACTTTGTCACATCTTACCCTTCCCCCTCCCCATATCCTCAAGTCCATTCTCTAGTAGGTCTGTGTCTTTATTCCCGTCTTGCCACTAGGTTCTTCATGACCTTTTTTTTTTCCCTTAGATTCCATATATATGTGTTAGCATACTGTATTTGTTTTTCTCTTTCTGACTTACTTCACTCTGTGTGACAGACTGTAACTCCATCCACCTCACTACAAATAACTCCATTTCATTCCTTTTTATGGCTGAGTAATATTCCACTGTATATATGTGCCACATCTTCTTTATCCATTCATCCAATGATGGACATTTAGGTTGCTTCCATGTCCTGGCTATTGTAAATAGAGCTGCAATGAACATTTTGGTACATGACTCTTTTTCAATTATGGTTTTCTCAGGGTATATGCCCAGTAGTGGGATTGCTGGGTCGTATGGTAGTTCTATTTTTAGTTTTTTAAGGAACGTCCATACTGTTCTCCATAGTGGCTGTATCAATTTACATTCCCATCAACAGTGCAAGAGGGTTCCCTTTTCTCCACACCCTCTCCAGCATTTATTGTTTCTAGATTTTTTGATGATGGCCATTCTGACCGGTGTGAGACGATATCTCATTGTAGTTTTGATTTGCATTTCTCTAATGATTAATGATGTTGAGCATTCTTTCATGTGTTTGTTGGCAATCTGTATATCTTCTTTGGAGAAATGTCTATTTAGGTGTTCTGCCCATTTTTGGATTGGGTTGTTTGTTTTTTTGGTATTGAGCTGCATGAGCTGCTTGTAAATCTTGGAGATTAATCCTTTGTAAGTTGCTTCATTTACAAATATTTTCTCCCATTCTGAGGGTTGTCTCTTTGTCTTGTTTATGGTTTCCTTTGCTGTGCAAAAGCTTTTAAGTTTCATTAGGTCCCCTTTGTTTATTTTTGTTTTTATTTCCATTTCTCTAGGAGGTGGGTCAAAAAGGATCTTGCTGTGATTTATGTCATAGAGTGTTCTGCCTATGTTTTCCTCTAAGAGTTTTATAGTGTCTGGCCTTCCATTTAGGTCTTTAATCCATTTTGAGTTTATTTTTGTGTATGGTGTTAGGGAGTGTTCTAATTTCATACTTTTACATGTACCTGTCCAGTTTCCCCAGCACCACTTATTGAAGAGGCTGTCTTTTCTCCACTGTATATGCTTGCCTCCTTTATCAAAGATAAGGGGGCCATGTGTGCATGGGTTTATCTCTGGGATTTCTATCCTGTTCCATTGATCTATATTTCTGCTTTTGTGCCAGTACCAAACTGTCTTGATTACTGTAGCTTTGTAGTATAGTCTGAAGTCAGGGAGCCTGATTCCTCCAGCTCCATTTTTCATTCTCAAGATTGCTTTGGCTATTTGGGGTCTTTTGTGTTTCCATACAAATTGTGAAAGTTTTTGTTCTAGTTCTGTGAAAAATGCCAGTGGTAGTTTGATAGGCATTGCGTTGAATCTGTAGATTGCTTTGGGTAGTAGAGCCATTTTCACAATGTTGATTCTTCCAGTGCAAGAACATGGTATATCTTTCCATCTATTTGTATCATCTTTAATTTATTTCATCAGTGTCTTATAATTTTCTGCATACAGGTCTTTTGTCTCCTTAGGTAGGTTTATTCCTAGATATTTTATTATTTTTGTTGCAATGGTAAATGGGAGTGTTTTCTTAATTTCACTTTCAGATTTTTCATCATTAGTGTATAGGAATGCAAGAGATTTCTGTGCATTAATTTTGTATCCTGCTACTTTACCAAATTCATTGATTAGCTCTAGTAGTTTTCTGGTAGCATCTTTAGGATTCTCTGTGTGTAGTATCATGACATCTGCAAACCGTGACAGCTTTACTTCTTCTTTTCCGATTTGGATTCCTTTTATTTCTTTTTCTTCTCTGATTGCTGTGGCTAACACTTCCAAAACTATGTTGAATAATATTGGTGAGCGTGGGCAACCTTGTCTTGTTCCTGATTTTAGTGGAGATGGTTTCAGTTTTTCACCATTGAGAACGATGTTGATTTGAGTCTTCTCCCTTTTTTTTCTTGATGAGTCTGGCTAATAGTTTATCAATTTTGTTTATCTTCTCAAAGAACCAGCTTTTAGTTTTATTGATCTTTGCTATTGTTTCCTTCATTTCTTTTTCATTTATTTCTGATCTGATCTTTATGATTTCTTTCCTTCTGCTAGCTTTGGGGGTTTTTTGTTCTTCTTTCTCTAATTGCTTTAGTTGCAAGGTTAGGTTGTTTATTCGAGATGTTTCCTATTTCTTGAGGTAGGCTTGTATTGCTATAAACTTCCCTCTTAGAACTGCTTTTGCTGCATCCCATAGGTTTTGGGTCATTGTGTCTCCATTGTCATTTGTTTCTAGGTATTTTGATTTCCCCTTTGATTTCTTCAGTGATCACTTCGTTATTAAGTAGTGTATTGTGTACCCTCCATGTGTTTGTATTTTTTACAGATCTTTTCCTGTAATTGGTATCTAGTCTCATAGTGTTGTGGTCGGAAAAGATACTTGATACGATTTTAATTTTCTTAAATTTACCAAGGCTTGATTTGTGACCCAAGATATGATCTATCCTGGAGAATGTTCCATGAGCACTTGAGAAAAATGTGTATTCTGTTGTTTTTGGGTGGAATGTCCTATAACTATCAATTAAGTCCATCTTGTTTAATGTATCATTTAAAGCTTGTGTTTCCTTATTTATTTTCATTTTGGATGATCTGTCCATTGGTGAAAGTGGGGTGTTAAAGTCCCCTACTATGATTGTGTTACTGTCGATTTCCCCTTTTATGGCTGTTAGTATTTGCCTTATATATTGAGGTGCTCCTATTTTGGGTGCGTAAATTTTTTACAATTGTTATATCTTCTTCTTGAATCGATCCCTTGATCATTATATAGTGTCCTTCTTTGTCTCTTGTAATAGTCTTTATTTTAAAGTCTATTTTGTCTGATATGAGAATTGCTACTCCAGCTTTCTTTTGATTTCCATTTGCATGGAATATCTTTTTCCATCCCCTCACTTTCAGTCTGTATGTGTCTCTAGGTCTGAAGTGGGTCTCTTGTAGACAGCATATGTATGGGTCTTGTTTTTGTATCCATTCAGCCAGTCTGTGTCTTTTGGTGGGAGCATTTAATCCATTTACATTTAAAGTAATTATCGATATGTGTGTTCCTATTCCCATTTTCTTAAATGTTTTGGGTTTGTTATTGTAGGTGTTTTCCTTCTCTTGTGTTTCTTGCCTAGAGAAGTTCCTTTAGCGTTTGTTGTAAAGCTGGTTTGGTGGTGCTGAACTCTCTCAGCTTTTGCTTGTCTGTAAAGGTTTTAATTTCTCCATCAAATCTGAATGAGATCCTTGCTGGGTAGAGTAATCTTGGTTGTAGGTTTTTCTCCTTCATCACTTTAAATATGTTCTGCCACTTCCTTCTGGCTTGCAGAGTTTCTGCTGAAAGATCAGCTGTTAACCTTATGGGGATTCCTTTGTGTGTTATTTATTGTTTTTCCCTTGCTGCTTTTAATATGTTTTCTTTATATTTAATTTTTGATAGTTTGATTAATATGTGTCTTGGCATGTTTCTCCTTGGATTTATCCTGTATGTGACTCTCTGTGCTTCCTGGTCTTGATTAACTATTTCCTTTCCCATATTAGGGACGTTTTCAACTATACTCTCTTCAAATATTTTCTCAGTCCCTTTCTTTTTCTCTTCTTCTTCCTGGACCCCTATAATTTGAATGTTTTTCCGTTTAATGTTGTCCCAGAGGTCTCTGAGACTGTCCTCAGTTCTTTTCATTCTTTTTTCTTTATTCTGCTCTGCAGTAGTTATTTCCACTATTTTATCTTCCAGGTCACTTATCCGTTCTTCTGCCTCAGTTATTCTGCTATTGATCCCTTCTAGAGAATTTTAAATTTCATTTATTGTGTTTTTCATCGTTGCTTGGTTCCTCTTTAGTTTTTCTAGGTCCTTGTTAAATGTTTCTTGCATTTTGTCTATTCTATTTCCAAGATTTTGGATCATCTTTACTATCATTATTCTGAATTCTTTTTCAGGTAGACTGCCTATTTCCTCTTCATTTGTTAGGTCTGGTGTGTTTTTACCTTGCTCCTTCATCTGCTGTGTGTTTTTCTGTCTTCTCATTTGCTTATCTTACTGTGTTTGGGGTCTTCTTTTCACAGGCTGCAGGTTCGTAGTTCCCGTTTGTTTTTGGTATCTGTCCCCAGTGGCTAAGGTTGGTTCAGTGGGTTGTGTAGGCTTCCTGGTGGAGGGAACTAGTGCCTGAGCTCTGGTGGATGAGGCTGGATCTTGTCTTTCTGGTGGGCAGGTCCATGTCTGGTGGTGTGTTTTGGGGTGTCTGTGGCCTTAGTATGATTTTAGGCAGCCTCTCTGCTAATGGATGGGGCTGTGTTCCTGTCTTGCTAGTTGTTTGGCATACGGTGTCCAGCACTATAGCTTGCTGGTCGTTGAGTGGACCTGGGTCTTGGTGTTGAGATGGAGATCTCTGTGTGAGATTTTTGTCGCTTGGTATTACGTGGAGCTGGGAGGTCTCTTGTGGACCAGTGTCCTGAAGTTGGCTCTCCCACCTCAGAGGCACAGCCCTAATGCCTGGCTGGAGCACCAAGAGCCTTTCATCCACATGGCTCAGAATAAAAGGGAGAAAAAATAGAAAGAAAAAAAAGAAAGAGGATAAAATAAAATAAAATAAGATAAAATAAAATAAAGTTATTAAAATAAAAAAATAAAAAATAATTATTAAGAAAAAAAGAAAAAAATTTTTAAAGTAAAAAAAAAAAAACAAAAAAATGGATGGACAGAACCCTAGGACAAATGGTGAAAGCAAAGCTCTACAGACAAAATCTCACCCAGAAGCATACACATACACACTCACAAGAAGAGGAAAAGGGGAAAAAATAATATATCTTGCTCCCAAAGTCCACCTCCTGAATTTGGGATGATTCGTTGTCTATTTGGGTATTCCACAGATGCAGGTACATCAAGTTGTTTGTGGAGCTTTAATCCGCTGCTTCTGAGGTTGCTGGGAGAAATTTCCCTTTCTCTTCTTTGTTCGCACAGCTCCCGGGTTTCAGCTTTGGATTTGGACCTGCCTCTGCGTGTAGGTCGCCTGAGGGCGTCTGTTCTTCGCTCAGACAGGACGGGGTTAAAGGAGCAGCTGATTCGGTGGCTCTGGCTCACTCAGGCCGGGGGGAGGGAAGGGTACGGATGCGGGGCGAGCCTGTGGCGGCAGAGGCCGGCGTGACGTTGCACCAGCCTGAGGTGCACCGTGTTGTCTCCCAGGGAAGTTGTCCCTGGATCACGGCATCCTAGCCATGGTGGGCTGCCCAGGCTCCCAGGTGGGGAGTTGTGGATAGTGACCTGTGCTCGCACACAGGCTTCTTGGTGGCTGCAGCAGCAGCCTTAGCGTCTCACGCCCGTCTCTGGGGTCCGCGCTGACAGCGGCGGCTTGCGCCCGTCTCTGGAGCTCGTTTAGGCGGTGCTCTGAATCCCCTCTCCTCGCGCCCCACAAAACAAAGAGGCAAGAAAAAGTCTCTTGCCTGTTCAGCCGCTCCAGACCTTTTCCCAGACTCCCTCCCGGCTAGCCGTGGTGCGCTAACCCCTTCAGGCTGTGTTCACACCGCCAACCCCAGTCCTCTCCCTGCGATCCGACCGAAGCCCGAGCCTCAGCTCCCAGCCCCGCCTGCCCCGGCGGGTGAGCAGACAAGCCTCTCGGGCTGGTGAGTGCTGGTCGGCGCCAAGTCTCCGTGCGGGAATCTCTCCGCTTTGCCTTCCGCACCCCTGTGGCTGCGCTCTCCTCCGTGGCGCTGAAGCTTCCCCCCTCTGCCACTCGCAGTCTCCGCCCACGAAGGGGCTTCCTAGTGTGTGGAAACCTTTCCTCCTTCACAGCTCCCTCCCCAAGGTGCAGGTCCCGTCCCTATTCTTTTGTCTCTCTTATTTCTTTTTTCTTTTGCCCTACCCAGGTACATGCGGAGTTTCTTGCCTTTTGGGAGGTCTGACGTCTTCTGCCAGCGTTCAGTGGGTGTTCTGTAGGAGCAGTTCCACGTGTAGATGTATTTCTGATGTATCTGTGGGGAGGAAGGTGATCTCCGTGTCTTACTCTTCCGCCATCTTCTCCTAGCTCCAAAAGAAATTTTTAAAACTTGTTTTAACCCAGTGTTCCCCAAAGCTATTTTAATGTATCTATTCAGATCACTTATTAGAGAATGACACTACTACTGCTGGAAAGTTGAGTGACTCTTGTTTTCACACAGTAGATAAAGCTGTGGGCAGGGATGTCTCAGAAAGAGGGTTTCTGATGTTATTATTTATGCCCCATGAGAGCAACTGATTATTGCTAATTTTTATGCCCCTGTAGTTTCCATTCAGTGGTTGATTTCAGGAAAACTTAGAGCAGCTGGTCCCAATTCTGGCCCGTATCTGGAACCACCTAGGGGGATTTTTAAAATATATTTTACTGGGCTTTAACCCAAAGCTACTGAATAAGAATCTCCAGGGGTTATTCCCATCGAGTTGTATTTAAACATGCTCTCTAAATAATTTTATTGAACCTGTCCATGGGCTGACCTTTGGGATCCATTGACTGAATTTTGAAATCAGCCTTAAATTTTAGTTCTGATGTTTTTAGCTGAATGATCCTGATCAAATCCAAATAATCTTGAACTTCTACATCTATAAAATGGAGATTATGTCCATTTTAAGTTGTAAGGACTACATAAGAAACACACAGATTCTGTCTAGCACAGTTCATAGCACACAATAGGCCTACAGTAGGCTGTAGAAGAGACCAAAATCCATTGCCTCTTATTTCTGGACATGCAACTAGCTTGCATTTCTCAGCACATCTTGTGGTTAGTTGTGTTCATGTGACTAAGTCCAAGCAAAAGGAATGCAGCAAAAGAAATGTGAACCACTTCCAGATTTAGACCATAAAGACCTCCACAGTAAACCTATAGTGATTGTTTCCCTTCTGGCAAGCTAAATAAGATGTCCTACAAAGTGACATTGGAATCTGAATGTTGATCATGGGAATTCCACAAAATGGACAAACCAGGGTTCCTGAATGCTCATGTAGAAGGCTATCCACCAATAAACTTCATTTTGGCATCTGTGAATTGGGGTTTACCTATATTATAGCGGTTAGTATCCTATGTTTGCTGTTCAATTATTTTAGTTTTCTTTTTAAAATAACAGTAACATTTGAAAGATTTTTTTTCTCTCTTATCTGTCTATTGTGATATTGTCCTAATTTATCAATTATGGAAACTGCCAGGAATTTCAATATTCATGAGATACAACGAGCACTTTTCAGATTCCTGCAGCAACAATAAGAACCCTCTGTGTCAAGGGATTGTCCTGTCCTTTAAAGATGATCACGTGCCACCAGACACCATGCTGCATGATCCCAGTGCAAATCTCCTTCAACTTTTAGAAAGAGCAAGAAAAATACACATAGTAGATTATATTTAGAAAATTTATTAAAATTAATAAAAGTTACCATACTTGTTTGGGTTCCAAGCCACTACAAGCACTCGTCATCATCTATGTGTCATTTATCTATGAACGACTATTCATGAAAAGTTGATCCTAAGACCACAGTGATTACATTTCTCTCTTCACCATTGCTCTTTGGGATTTCTTTCCCTTCTCCTCTACTTACTACTTCTAAGTAGCCCCTACATTTATATCAACTCTAATATTACACAGGGCTGGTCAAGAAGGATGTTACTTTGGGAAGAACAGGAATGACTTGGAAGAGAGTGTATAGGGGAGAATAAAAATAAACTTAAAAAATATATTCTCAATGCCTCTCCTCCCCACGTCCAAGTTCTCAGGGTAAAATGTTCAATTCCCTATACTATTTTTCTCAGTTCACTCATACTCCCTCAACATTTTTCTACATCCTGCATTCCCTCATATTTGGCTCGTTTGATGCCTTAGGAAGACAGAGCCTCTGTTTTTCTTCTTCTTCTTAGAGGTAATTAAATCTTCAGTCCTTTGTATACTCGAAAACTCATTTTCATGAATTTCTTGATTTGATTTTTCCCATAGGATCTATGTTGGAGGTCGCAAGTATAGTTCACCTCACTTGCTACCTGATAAATCATTAGTGACTCCTTGGAATGCTATGTTTAGAAAGACTTGAGACCAGTGCACAAGAAAGAGCATCCTCATCAATTAGGGATGTCTTTCCCAGTTGCAGGAGGAGAAGCAATGGCATTCATGCAGCAGTTTGTCTTTCAAAAAAATAAAATGAGGAGGATGAACATTATTACTACAAAAAGAAAGTTCAAGGGACCAATTCTTTTTGTTTTTAGGAGTGGTGGGGTATGGGCATGCCTTCTCAGAGTTAAGAAAGAATCAGTCCTCAGGCATACTTTTGAGATCCAAGTATATTAAAAACCAAGGAAGTACAAGACAATGTTAAAAATATGCTGATATTTTATTTTTTATTTTATTTTTTTTTTTTTTTAGTTTATTTATCTATTTAATTTTGGCTGTGTTGGGTCTTCGTTTCTGTGCGAGAGCTTTCTCCAGTTGGGGCAAGCGGGGGCCACTCCTCATCGCGGTGCGCGGGCCTCTCATTGTCGCAGCCTCTCGTTGCGGAGCACAAGCTCCAGACGCGCAGGCTCAGCAGTTGTGGCTCACGGGCCTAGTTGCTCCGCGGCATGTGGGATTTTCCCAGACCAGGGCTTGAACCCGTGTCCCCTGCATTAGCAGGCAGACTCCCAACCACTGCGCCACCAGGGAAGCCCTATGCTGATATTTTAAATGCTTAAATTTAACAAATAAAGGTCTCTGAGTGCCATCTTTCAGTCCTTTCAATGTGTTCTCATGACTGCATGCATAAACTTATTTGGTGATAAAGGTAGAAGTCAAAATTTGAGGTCTTTCATTCATGGAGACTTGGCCAAATGGCCCTTGAATTTGACTCTGAAAATGGGCTATATAATCAGATTGATTTCTTTCCTCCATTGAAAGAGAGAATGAGAAACATTTGTCAGAAGGAAGAGTGAAAGAATGAAATAGGGAACATCAGGCCAATGCCTAAAGCAAGTGAAATAAGAGAAAGGAGGTGACTGCTAAACTATTTCAAGATGTAGACACATGGTATCAGAGGTCCCTGAGACTCATAATTCCTTAGGCCTTTTCTCCTATAGCCTTCTTCTTTGATGTTTTCCTTAGGTCCTCTTTCATCAAAGGGTTGACCACTCAAGCTGCTAATTCTTAAGTTACTTGCTGGATTCTTAACCCCAAGTGTTGTCAGTCACTACGAGAATCTGTATCTGGAGATATCTTACTCCTGGTGCTTGATAGAGACAGAGGCTGTGGACAGAAGTTCTTGACCCATTGCTGCAGGCGTGTTTAAATGTGCCCCGAAACTAAAATTGATGTCATATGGCATTGATTTTCTGGTAGCACTTTCATAATTTGAACAGAGGTCTAAACTTTGGACCCATTATATGAACTTAATAGACTTTCCTATGCTGAATGGGTAATAACCATTGCATATAACATTGTGTCTATGGGAACACGTCTGTCAAATTCCAAGTAACTGACTTCCAAAGAACATTTGCATTGCACCAATTTGTAATTGGTAAGCTCATTTCCCTGCTTTCCTTTTTTCAGTTATATAATGAAATTGAATGAAACAGATGTCAGATTCACATCTCCCCAAACACTCATTTTTACCAGTTCAGAGAATAAATAAAGAAATGAATTTAATGATGCAAAGTCGCTGACTTAGTTACATGTATCCTATCGGATCCTAATAATTTCTCACACTAATGCATTTCTTTATCACCCTCATATTGCTTAAGAGGAGACAGAGCCAAGGAGTGAGTAATTGCTTACTAGATCGTGAAAGCTACAAGTTTGGCTACAGGTAACTAACACAAATTGTGAATGTTTATATTAACCTTTCTTGTTTCATGTTCTCAAATATCTTTTTGATGAAAAGGTGACAAAAACGGAGCTTTTCTCTAAATGTACTCTATGAATAGGCCTAGCTAACCTTGTCATATGACTTTATTGTGATTTTACTTATGATTTTGGAGAACTGAGGAAGTGAAGTGCTGTGTATGATATAAAGTTACTAATTTAAAGCACATACAACACAACGTGATTATGAATGGTATACATATATGTGGTAACAGTATAAAAAAAAATCCACAGAAAAGGTACATGCTGATATCAGACTATAGTTCCCTCTGACGAGGCAAAAGAATGGAGTGCTGGGAGAGGCTTTTGTTGTTAGCTGTATTTAGTTTTTAAAGATGAGATGCAAGTATGAAATATATTAACATTTTGTCTGTTATATTTTTTGTATATTTAAATATTTTAAGTAAGATTTAAAAAATATATTTTAAAAATGAATTATAAGATTGCAAATATTAACAAGTTCTATTAACTTCTTAAAAACTTTCAGGCAGTAACTATTATATGTGAACTGAATCACTCAGTTACTTAATTTAGGTTTAAAAAATCCTACTCACTTTTTGGAGCTAATTGTGAGTTGAGTAATCTAACTTTGACACTGTCTTACTATTTTGACTCCACTTCATCTCCCTTAATAGGGTTACATTTGTTACTTCATGTAAATTTATAAATTTTAAATATGAATTTTAATACTAATTGTCTTAGTGTTTTTAAATTTAGAAATAAAATTATTTCACTGTGAAGTATACATATTAGGGCTCTTTTTCGTGTTAAGTTATATCAACTAAGATGATACTGAGGGTGATAAAAGTGGATTGTCACAATTATATCACTGCATCATTGTAGAATAGCTCTTATTTCAGTTAGATTCCATAAAGGCATTATGGTTATTTAGGAAAAAACTTGGAAAATCCATGAAATGTTTTTCAATTTCTTTCCTTTAGAATAGACTTTAGGTAGTTTAGGAAATTCTCTTAAAGTATGAAGAACACATTAAAAATTGGTACCTGACCTTTTGAGGACAAAAATTATAATAGAAAATAAAATTAATACAAATGTTAGCTTTTTCATTCATATAAATGATGATCTTTAATAGAAAGCCTCCAAACTTCCAATTAGCCGAAAACATTCAAGGACTAAATAAAAAATGTTTCAGAATTAAAATGATTCACACTCTATCTTGAGATCTAATAAAATGGTATTTTCTTTTAATTTTAGTCTAAGTGTAACAAAGATTGTTCAAATGCAGATTTGGAACTTACCAGTGTTCATATAACTTAAATGAAAGTTATAATCAGAATTCCACTGATTTAGTACATTGCTATAAGCAACTGATTAACATCCACACTGATTTAATAAGAGCTTTAATTGCATATGTGGCTGCATGAAATAAAACAGAAAGAAAACCAATTAGAGCAATTACCAGCATCTTCATCATTATGCTCATCTTTATCATAATGATGAGTAACATTTTTTTAACTCTTCACAGATTGCAAAGTGCTTTCATCGCCAGTACCTCTCAAATCTTGTAGACGCCTTGAGAGTGGGTAGAACATGTGTGATTTATTCTCCCTAGAGTTGGAAAACCTGAAAAAATACAGAAAAATGTAAACCAATAAGAAGACGTTTATGTTGTTTCTATGTCAGGTAGCATTTTTAAGAGATGAATGCAGAAGGGTCCATTATGGGGGAAGAAAGTCAGGAAGATGTGTTGTGAGCTCAACAATTGAATTACGCTTAACTTAAGATAATTCCCCAGAGATCTCTAATGTTTGGTTAGAAATAGCCCAGATGACATTAAAATACACAGAAAACTGTATATTTTAACTCATTATTATGAAAACATTTGAATTGTTACAAAAGAGAATGTTATAATAAATTCACATATATCCCTCACCAATCTTCTTTCCTCTACATCCCCACACTCTCCCCCACATAACCCATATTATATTATTTTGAAGTAAATCTAAGACATCATATCATTTCATTTAGGAAAACACAAATATACTTTATAAAAGAAAACTGAGTCCATTTAAAGTGAATATGACTTTCAACGGAAGAAATTATTATTTGATTGACTCAAAATTGTTGTTTTTCTTTGGAGATTTATTTATTTTCAAACTCCTGGATGAATTTAACCCTTCTTCTGTGTGAATAACACATTCTGCCTGAAATTTCATAGTCTTGTAAACTCTCCCTGAGACCAACCAAAAATCTTGTACATTTTTATTTATCTGACATAACCTCGAGTAAAAGGGGATCAGATAAATGTCCACTGGATGACTGATTACATGGATAAATTGATTTAAACGTGGCTAATCTTTGGTAGATCACAACAGTAAACAGATGGTCATCTTACAGTTTCAATGGAAAGGATTCCTATTAGCAAAGACACCCAGTTTTTAACACTGCCTGACACAATG
Organism: Balaenoptera ricei; assembly: GCF_028023285.1. Lineage (NCBI taxonomy): Eukaryota > Metazoa > Chordata > Mammalia > Artiodactyla > Balaenopteridae > Balaenoptera > Balaenoptera ricei. The sequence continues at coordinate 76,983,967 of NC_082648.1, forward strand.
AGCTTTGTGATCTTGAGCAGGTCAGATAGCTTTTATGGATCCTTTGCTCTCACTAATAAAATAAAGGGGTTGTATGTTAGATTACCTCTAAAATATATAGATAACATGGTATTCAACTGTCAATTGTGTTATTGTATCTCTGAAGTACTTCATTTCTTACTTCCATTATACACATTCATCATTTTGAGACCAGGAATCCATGTTCAACAGTGACTCTTACCTTATTTAAACCCTATGCAAGATAGGGCTGCCAAATCTAGAAAAGGAACAATGATGAACAGAAAGTTGGCAGTAATTATAGTGGCAAATCAATCTTCAAGGACAAAACTTGAACACTGAAAGCAAAACCATTATATTGATCCAGTCTGTGGAGTTACATAATTTGAGCTTTCTTGAAATGTTGGGTAAAAATTGACCCTTATTAATTTATTTGGTAATAACTCATTGTAAACATCTGTATCATTTTATTAATATTAAACTATAAATTTTTGAGGTTGATAAGTGAGCTTTTTATCTTTTTTTTTGAGTAGACATTTTGCAATTATTCTCACTGCTGAAATCCAATGTGAAATACAAACATTAAAAATATGGAGAGATTGGATTTTAGAATTATTTTTAGAGATTGTTTTTAGAACATATTGTTTTTGAAGAATCCATTCAGTTTTTGAAGAATCTATTCAGAAGGAGAAGCCACCTATTGCCTGAAAGTTACTTTTAGGAAAGAGGCTCAGCAATACTGAGTTACATCATTGCCTTTGATAATGAAAGCCATAATGCTTCCTGAAGGACTTTGAGCATCCATTTATTAAATATTTATTTAACATATATTAAAACATTTAAAAGAAATATGAAAATACTTTCAGTGCCCTAAATAACATTAGCTTTCATCCATGTTAGTTTTACCTGACCTAGTAATCAGTTACTGCAAAAATCATTACACTTTGCCATATTTTCCTGTATGGCTAAGAGTTGTAACACCAAACCTCATTTCCCAAGAGTTGAGAATAGAGGATGTAAAAATTAGTGAAGCCAGAATTCCTGAAAATACTTTATACACCTACAACCAAAAATCCCAGAAAGGAAATGTTTCCCCTTTGGAAACAACAAAACAGAGATGCATACGTGTACTCAAATACGCACATGGAAACGCACACACACACAGAAACACATATATTTCTAACTGCAATTCAGCTGGACGTGCTTTTGTCTATAAAGAGAGAGAAAAGATATAATTTGATAAAAATATTCTTGGTCTCTGACTTCAGAGTGTCTCTACCATGCAGACATGATACATTGTGCTAAAAAGTATCACTAGGTAACTTTTGAGGGATTTGAGGGTGTACTAAAACAGTTACTGTGGGCAAATATAATATTTTGAGCTCCTTTAATGTAATTTAAATTATAGAGATGTAAGACATGGCCTTAACATTTTAGCATTCAAGGTGTAATCTTAGACCTCTTGAACTTCTGTAGTAAAGACTTAAAAGACCTAAAATGTCTTAAACTTGAATGTAAAGACTTGAAGAAAAAGACTTTTGCATCAGGTAGGTTTTATCAGTCAGCTGTCTTAATGAGTTGCATCTTTGATGTTATTTCTTGTATAATTTATAAAATTATTTTAGCCTTGTGTAGAAAATTACTCTTATCCAAAAAAATAGCTTTAGACTGAATATCCTATATGTAGCAAAAGTGAGGAATTACTTTTAAGAAAATTATGAAACCATCTTTTTTAAAAGAAAGAGTGATGTGGGCTTATATTTAGGAGATAAACTTTTAAAGAAACATTTTATCCCAGTTATTTCCTTTTCAATTATTTAAGGTTAGGCTGTTTATAACTCAAGTTTGAAACTTCTCCCTGAACTTTAACCCAGATTTTCAGGAAATAGTGCATTAAGGCTCTCTGAGTACTACAAGAATACTTAATCACTTTATCATTGAAATAACTTGAGGGAAACATCAAAAAGGCTTTTTGAGAATGACATAATAAATTGTGGTAAACAAATGACATCTTTTATGATATATGTGAAAATCCTAAAATGTTTATTTTATGAGAATAGTGAGAGAATTAGTAGATGACAGTGTTGAGGTATCTGCCTCCGTACCTGAACTCACAACACTTGTCTAAGAAGTCTGAGTTACTAAAGATACATCTTCATTGAAAATCCATTGTGTACAGAGCTTTGTAAGAAAAAAACCTATGATATTAAGTGCTTGCTGAAGTCATAGCAATGCATTTATGGTGGCTATATGAGCAAGGGCTAAATGACAAAGCTAAAATCTGCTCAAACCCTCTGTGTATATCAAACATCTAGAAATGAAAAACTGCTTGTTGTCAGCTAATGGCAAATTGCTTTGAGTAAATAAATTAATGCCACTTCTTAGTGACTGCATTTCTCTCTCATGGGGCTTACAAGACTCTGTGTCTATTAAGTTTTTCTTCAAGCTTAATCCTATTTACACCTTTTTCCCTCTACCCCCAATATTTTCTTACCTCCGAAACCTGGTTAAAATAAATGTGAATAGCCAACTTCAATCTGATAACCAAAAGGCAGTAAGTAGCCTGAGGGAAGTGTTTTCTGGGTAAAACAACCTCATTCCCTTGGACTTGATTACCGTCATAAACCATGCATCCTAGTAGAACTATCTAGTACTACTAACAGTAGAGCTAACTACTGGCTTCATTTATTTCATTAATTCCTTGAGTTAATTCAATTGCCTGGCCCTGGAAATGGCTTCAGTTGACCATGGACTGGTGGACAGACATAACATGCTTTCAGCAAAATGTTCACTTAAAGAAGACTACCTATATAGCTTCAAAAGAAAATAGTTAAAATAATGAGGAAAAACTTTAACTTGTAGCCACATTATGAAATAATTGAAAAAGGATAAGGGAGGTATAAATCCTCTTTACTAGAGCTTCTCCCCTCCTTCCACTGACACAGTTACTTAAACCTGTCCAACTCTTGTGTGCGTATGGACACTCCTTAGAAAGGAATAAGGAAAAGACACCCACATACACCTAGATAATACAGTCTTTCTCAGCAGTGATATTCCTTTCTCAGAAAAGGGGAATAAGAGCCAAGATAATGAAACTACAAAAGGGTAAATGGCATTGTGATGTCATTTATAAGTAATATCTATTTGGTCTTCATCCACAGTTCATTTTTCATAGCTCCCAAAAACCTTTGAATATCCTAAGTGTCAAAAGTGATAAAGATGTCTTTGTCACGTTTGTCTGCAGCACTTTATGTTAGCCAGGTGACTTTTGAAAAGCACCTATGGATGGGGGCTGGTTGCCAGGAGAACCAACTTTCAGTCCCAGCCCCAGATAGCCGGGGAAGGGAGAGGGCCTGGAGGTTGAATCAATTGCCAATAGGCAATGGTTTAATCAGTCATGACTATGTAATGAAGCCTCTGTAAAAACCCAAGAGGACAGAGTTTGGGGAACTTCTGGGTTGGTGAACATTTAGAGGTGCTGAGACAGTGGCTCCTGGAGAGGGCATGGAATCTCCATGTCTTTTTCCAGTGCCTTGCCCTGTGCCTCTCTTCTATCTAATTGTTCCTGAGTAATATCTTTTTATTATAAACTGGTGATCTAGTAAGTACAATGTCTCTTTGAGTTGTGAGCCACTCTAGCAAATTAGTCAAACCCGAGGAAGGGGGCTTGGGAACCTCTGATTTATAGCCAGTGGTCAGAAGTACAGGTAACAACGTGGACTTGCAACTGGCATCTGAAGTGGGGGGGGGGGCAGTCTTGTAGAACTGAACCCTTAACCTGTAGAACCAGATGCTAACTCTGAGAGATAGTGTCAGATTTTATTTGAGTTGTAGGGTATGCAGCTTGTGTTTGAGAATTGCATGTTGGTATGGGGAAACCACACATGCACACGCACACACATTGGAGTTGGGTCCAGGAACCTAATTTAGTTATGCTAGATCAGGTCAGTGATTTTCACCTAGCCCTCATATTTTTTAAATGTGGGATGCGTATTCTTGGTTGTATCTGAAATTGACAACAAAAGGCATGGCATTAAATAACGTTGACTCACATAGTGAGGAATATTCAATTTTCTATTCTCTTAATCCTTTGGTTGACCTTAATCCTTTGGTAGACCGTGTATTTTTTTATATTTTGGGAATATATAGTTAATACCTCTTTATTTAATATTTTCTAATTGTCCTTTATAATAATGAGAGACCTCAGCTCAGAATCTCCTTCAGGCAACAGCATCCAGTTAGAATTTAATGCTTCAAAAAATAATTATTTTAGTTACAGTTTTCTATTTATTTTACTGACTATACAAAATCTTCTTCAAAATAAATAAGTTGGATACAGAAGAACTGGATAATAAGTCAAAACTATATTGACTCTTCCAAAATGCTGACTTTTAAGGATATGAAATATGAATAGTATCCTGACTTTACTGGAAAGATAATAAAAAATAGAAGCAACTTTAACCAATACTAATTATTTCTTAGCTAGAAATCCTATCTTATATTATTTTTTCAGGCTAGAAATGAATATTTTTTGAAGTCTTGTTCTAGTTAAAAACTTCAAGATTTGTAACTTGTATATCCAAGGTCCTAAATTTATACCTATCTGGTACTGAATACTTAAAAGTCATCCCTCATTTGCTTTCTTCATCTTCTGTAGCACTTCCCAGTGTGTCAACTAACTGAAATGTCTATGGGAAGAAGCAGAAAGCTGGGACTACTGGAGATCAGGAATAATCCCATTCATTTATTCAGTAATTTTTTTTTTCAATCAGTATTTATAAAGCCCTCTTGTGTGCCAGTTCTATGTTATAAAATTAACTCAAAGTAAAATATGATATGTGATCCCAAGACTGTAGTTGTTGTAAAACAAACTCATTTGACTTACAAATATATTTTGTTTGTCAAGGAAAGCTATAAGAAAAACTGAGTATCAGAGTTTTCCCTGAAGGATGTGCCATGTCTAAGTCCATAGCTCTCCACCATTTCCTGTTTACTACACCTGAACTTCTACTAGTTGTATCCCCTTCTTGTCCCCCTAAAGGCATTGAACTGATTATTCCCAGTTTAGAATAGACTGGAGAGTCTTTATTTTTGGACTCTTTGTTTAATTAAACAAATTGAATAAATTGGTCTGCACAGAGCACTGGGTACTGTGGGAACATGCAGAAGGGCATCCTAGCGATCTTGGTGTAAATTAAGACTGAGAAAGTTTTGAGAAGCAAGTAACTGTTATCCCAGTGAAAAAGAAAATAAAGAGAAAAATGTTCCCCAGGCAAAGGGAAGAACACATGAAAAGATGTAGCAGCTAGAGGCAGATAATGTTGCAGCAGAGCACATAATAAAGTTTTATGAGAAAGAGAGGCAAAAAATGGGATAAAGTCTGAAGGAGAGAGTCTGAGGCCAGACTAAGAAAGGCCTTTTATACCATAATAAGAAGTTTGGAACTTATCTTTAAAATAGAGGGTTGATACAAATGGTAACTCATATCTTCCCAGGTAACAGCTAGCTTGAAGATAATCAAGGGTTTGATGATGACAATGTCTACTGCTCTGGGTCCAATCCTATTTGGTTTACAGGATCAAGTTCCCCTAGTCCTTCATTTACTTGTAGATCCTGAGTTAATTTCATACTCCCCCTGGGCATATGCTCTCTTGGGCTTCTTTCTCTGGCATCCTTGAAGTGATTCATCCTTAAAGTGGCATCCATCCCACGGGAGGGGAGCACTCCAAATAACTGAATCAGATATCTTGGCCTCTAAGTTGCTTTTTCACACCAAAGCCCTGGAAGCACATTGAAAATTAGATTAATTAAGGTTCAAGGTGACTGTGATTCCCACTCATTTATTCCTTCTCTTTCTCTATTTTTCTTCATATTTTCTATTCTACCTACTATTCATGGAGGACTAGAAGGGTTTTTACTCTATTTTTGTAATCAGCTGAGTGCTCTTCCAAGGTACAGCATTTCAAAAATTGAATTGGAAAAAAAAAAAGAGCATGCTGCCAAAACCAAAAGAGATGATATGCTCCATTATAAAATAAAATATTCAGAGTATCATTTATATGTTTAAATTATTCATTACAATGACAGAAAATTATTATGATTATTTTCTTCCTGTGGTGCATGTCATGTTTCTCATGACATGTCAACATGTCATGTTTCTCATGACATGTCAACATGTCATGTTTCTCACAACAGGTGGAAAATAAGACAGTCAGTCCTTTCTGTGTCAGGCCTGAATTGTTTCTTCTTTTAATGGGTTTAGTGAAATTTTATAAGTAGTTGCACTGATTTTAAGCACCCTGAATAAAAGTTTAATGAGAATTAGGAAAACCGTCACTTATGAGTGTACCGTCACAGCTCCAGAAAGTCTTCAAGAAACTCACAAAATGTATGGGCTTCTTTGTCATTTTAGAATAATATTTCATTTGTGTTAATCTCAAATTTCCACCCCCTGGCTTGAAATCTGTCATTGGTTCCTCATAAACTTCAAGACAGACATACACTCTAACCAAGGCATATAAAGTTGTAATGACTCATTCATTCATTGATTTAGCCATCACTCAACAAGTATTCATTGAGCAACTATTATATGTCATACTCTTTATTAGTTGTATTGCCCATCTGGTTTCTAGTTAGCTTTTAGGCTTTTCTCCTACTGCGTTCCCTCTTACACTGTTCATGACGGCCACCCTGACCTGCTTGCAATTCCCAGAACGGGCTCAGCCCAGACACACTTGCACATCTTCCCTATCCTATTTCCATGCCAAGAATGCCCTTTACCTCTTGTCTTTCTAGTTCAGTGTTTCAACAACACGGCTCGTCTTCAAAATCACATGGGAGATTTTTAAAAATACATTACAGATACCCAACCTCAAAGATTTGGATTCAGTAGATCTCTAGTGGGACCTGAAAATCTCATATTTACAACAGAATCACAGGGGATTGAGATAATCAGGGTGATTTTGAAACACTTGACCAATTAATATCACCTTACTGTTTATGGTTTGACTTAGGTGCCATCTCCATTAACAACACTAGTTGACCTCATCTGTTTACTTATGTGATCCTATCATGTATTCACTAAACAGCATTTGTATTCCTCAAACTGTACTCATGTTATTCATATTTTAGGGTTGTTTTTCCTAGACTGTCAGCAATTAGAGTATCTTTATCATTCTTTATTCTCAGTCATAAGCAGTGTCAGGCATGCAGAAGCCTGGATCAATGTTTGTTCAATAAGTGAATGAGTTTAAAATCAATTAGTTTTATTTACATTAAGAATGCCTTGAAAATAGGGAAGACTTTTCAGTACCTAGACAAATATTACTGACTTTTGTGGCTTAGAAGTACAATTCCCATTGAGCCATACCATTTAATACACTATAAAATTATATATATATATAATTACTTTATATATAACAGAATATATAAAGAATTACAAATCAACAAGAAAAAGGCAATTGTCTTAAGACCAATGGTAATAAGGGAAATTACACATTAAAAAATCACAATGAGATATCAGTTCACACATTTAAATTAGAAGTCAAAATATCCAGCAATGTCAATTGTTGGGAGATAATGTGGACCCCATGGGACAGCTGTACTCTTTGGATGAGTGGAAAGTAACTTGTCACAATGATTTTGGGGAACAATTTGGCAATGTCTAGAATACTTGAATATGTTCCTATCTTATAACTGCATTTCCACGGCTAGACAAAATTTTTCATGAGTACATAAGGCGATATAAAAAAATATTTATAACAGAGTTGCTTATAACAGCAAATTTTGAAACAATATGAATAAAAGAATGCATAAACCATTTAAAATATATTATACAAGATGGGACGCTTTAAAATAGTTACACAAATTAATGTCACCCATTGTGACATCAATTTGTACAAACTTCAAAAACATAATACTGAATAAACAAAACCAAATTGCAAAAAAGTTTACATTAAGAAAAAAATATGTAAAAATGATAATGACTTTACATGCAGAGAAGAAAATGAAAATACTTTCCAGCAGTATATGTAACAGAATGTCAGATGGACCTTAAATCTCCTTATACATTTAATTACATGTACATAAGCCAAATAATTTTTTGTGACACCTCCAACTCATCCGTACTATGTTTTTGGCAGCACTAATGGGAGCTGTTTTATGAAGAATCCCATCAAAGCTATATTTTTTTTTTTGGTTCTCTCTCAGGTTTGTTGTGAAAAGCAGAAGTCTCCAAGCCAGGAAACTTTTTATTACAATTTTCATCTTTGGAATGCCTAAATTGTTCAAGAAAATTAAAACCAAAATATTGTCAAGTAATTCACAGGAAATATAAAGAAAAACATTATTAATGTGGAGAAACTGTTTTCCTTTTTTCAGAAGTTAACTACCCATTTTTATTTCTGCAAAAGCTCAATATAAAAATTATGATTATCTCTTCTCTTTTAGTATTTACATTTTAAAAATTAAACTTAGTGAGAATACTATGCTTCCAGACACTTTCATGATTTTATTCATCTTTATGATAGATTAAATAAGACCACAAATTCTTTGTAGCAACTAGCATCAAGAGATGAAGTCTAGTTCCTCATGCCTTGAATATTGGCTGGCCTTGTGACACCCTTTAACCCTTTAATAAAATATGCTGGAAATTATGTTGTGTGAGTTCAGTAGCTATGACCGCAAGAGGATTTGCAGTATTTGCCTTTGCTCTATTAAATTACTGCTCTAAGACCATTGTATAAGGAAGCTGGACTAGCCCAAAGAAAGACAAGAGACAGCTGGGAGAACCAAGTTGTCACAGAGGAGAGACAGCACCAACTTTCGGATAGGTGAGTGAGGCCATCTTGTACCTTATAGCTGAAGGGTAGCAGAATACACCACCCCCAAATATGCCACTTTGGCATATTGATTATTTTGAACTACAGGCACTTGACAAACAGCAAATGCAGAGATAGCCTTACTATGAACTCCCCTATCTGTCTAAAGACATATGTTTTAAAAGGAGCTCAGTTTTCTTAAATTCCCTCCCTGGGAGTTTCATCAACCAGGAAAGATTGCTTCTTATCACACAAGAGGAGACTAGAAGTCTACACCACACCCAGAAAAACTGTCACAAACTATCATGTCTTCCATCTGTTCTTCTAAGGGTCCATTTATATTTCCAAAAAGTCATTTACTCTCCCCTAAGAGGCCTACATATCTCCTTTCCTTTCTCTCTTAAAATGACATTTAAGTCTAAATTCTAAGCTACCTCTTTGAATTATTCATTTTTTCTGGGTATCTCCCAGGTATTCATGATGTATACATTTTCATAATCTTATATTCATTTTTCCCTTTTTAATCTGTCTTTTATTACAGGGACTCAGTAATAACTCAGAAGGGTAGGTGGAAAATTATTTTTTCTCCCTTATACAGCCCAGTTTATCCTACAGTATCCATTGAGGTCAGCCAGGTGAATCAGCAGGGAGATCAGCTGCCAACCCACAGGTTGATGAGAAATGATAAATATTTGTGGTTTATGCCACTGAGTTTTGGCGTGGTTTGTTTTGTACCAATAGTTAATAGTTATAGAAACTAGTACCTAGAAGTTGGGGGCTACTATAACAAAATCTTGAAATAATTGTGCCATTGATTTTAGGACTGGGTGACAGGAGAACTTGGAAAAGCCGTGAGAAATCTGTAAGCAAAGACAGGGAAGATGGCTGGAAAAGGTACTGTTGGAGGCTAGAGAAAGGGTAATCCATGTGATGTTGTGGAAGAACAATTAACAAAAATATTGACTGCAGGAACTGAAGGTAGAATATATACATAATAAACAGAAAATGATAGAGGACATCTACAGACAGAAGGTTGAGAATGCAGATTGGTTTAGAGTGCATAAGATATTGAAAGACAGAAAGAGCTGAGGGAGGAAATGATTTGCAATTAAAATTTAGAAAGAATATAGAAGTCCCAGAGACTGTGCTGGGTTGGAAGTAGCTGCTTCCATTCTGCCTAGCAGTAAAAAATCCTCAACATGAAATGAGCCCAGGGGACAAAGATGTCACCAAGGCTGTGCCTATAAGATTTTTAAGACCTCTGAGAGATTTAAATCGGTGCCTCATTTACCTTCTCAGTCTGCCAAAAGTGTTTCTAAGGATCTTGAGGGCATTGTATCTCAGCAGTTTCAGACCCTTGAACACTGGGCTAACCTTCTGATTTGCTTTGGCAGATAGAAAATGATTCCCAGGCCTGGGCCTTAAGAGTGTTTGCAGCTGCCACTCTCGGCTGCCATGAGAATCACCATTTAGAAACCAGTCAAAAATACTGTAGGATGGAAGGCTACATGGAGAAGAACTAAAGTGACCCAACCAAAAGTCGGCTCTGACTGCCTAAAAATTAAGTTAGGCCATCTCGCATATTCTAGCCACAGCTAACCGTCCACCTGAATGCAGTTGCTTAAGAGAGCCTGGGTGAAATATCAAAGGAGCCACCAGCCAATTTACAGATTACTGCAAAATAATAAAGTGCCATTTTTTTTTTGGTATGCAACTGAGTATTGGAGGGGTTTATTACAGAGTACTAATTGATAGTTAATAGTCTGATGTGATCTTCATCCCAGAAATCAGAAGTTGCTAATGATCGCAAATGCAAATGCTAATAAATTAACACAAGTGGTAGTGCTACCAACACTTTTTTTTTTTTGCCTTTTTTTAACATCTTTATTGGAGTATAATTGCTTTACAATGGTGTGTTAGTTTCTGCTGTATCACAAAGTGAATCAGGTTTACGTATACATATATCCCCATATCTCCTCCCTCTTGCATCTCCCTCCCATCCTCCCTATCACACCCCTCTAGGTGGTCACAAAGCACCCAGCTGATCTCCCTGTGCTATGCGGCTGCTTCCCACTCGCTATCTATTTTACATTTGGTAGTGTATATATATCCATGCCACCCTCTCACTTCATCCCATCTTACCCTTCTCCCTCCCCGTGTCCTCAAATCCATTCTCTACTTCTGCATCTTTATTCCTGTCCTGCCCCTAGGTTCTTTTTTTTTTTTTTTTTTTTAGATTCCATATGTATATGTGTTAGCAAATAGTATTTGTTTTTCTCTTTCTGACTTACTTCACTGTGTATGACTAACTCTAGGTCCATCACCTCACTACAAATAATTCAATTTCTTTTCTTTTTATGGCTGAGTAATATTCCATTGTATATATGTACCACATCTTCTTTATCCATTCATCTGTCGATGTACATTTAGGTTGCTTCCATGTTTTGGCTATTGTAAATAGTGCTGCATTGAACATTGTGGTACGTGACTCTTTTTGAATTATGATTTTCTCAGGGTATATGCTGAGTAGTGGGATGGCTGGGTCATATGGTAGTTCTATTTTCAGTTTTTTAAGGAACTTCCATACTGTTCTCCGTAGTGGCTGTATCAATTTATATTCCCACCAACAGTGCAAGAGGGTACCCTTTTCTCCACACCCTCTCCAGCATTTATTATTTGTAGATCTTTTGATGATGGCCATTCTGACTGGTGTGAGATGATATCTCATTGTAGTTTTGATTTGCATTTCTCTAATGATTAGTGATGCTGAGCATCCTTTCATGTGTTTGTTGGCAATCTGTATATCTTCTTTGGAGAAATGTCTGTTTAGGTCTTCTGCCCATTTTTGGATTGGGGTGTTTGTTTTTTTGATATTGAGCTGCGTGAGCTACTTGTATATTTTGGAGATGAATCCTTTGTCAGCTGCTTTGTTTGCAAATATTTTCTCCCATTCTGAGGGTCGTCTTTTGGTCTTGTTTATGGTTTCCTTTGCTGTGCAAAAGCTTTTAAGTTTCATTAGGTCCCGTCTATGTTTTTATTTCCATTTCTCTAGGAGGCGGGTCAAAAAGGATCTTGCAGTGATTTATGTCCTAGAGTATTTTGCCTATGTTTTCCTCTAAGAGTTTTATAGTGTCTGGCCTTACATTTAGGTCTTTAATCCATCTTGAGTTTATTTTTGTGTTTGGTGTTAGGGAGTATTCTAATTTCATTCTTTTACACGTGGCTGTCCAGTTTTCACAGCACCACATATTGAAGAGACTGTCTTTTCTCCATTGTATATTCTTGCCTCCTTTATGAAAGATAAGGTGACCATATGTGCGTGGGTTTATCTCTGGGCTTTCTATCCTGTTCCATTGATCTATATTTGTTTTTGTGCCAATACCATATTGTCTCGATTACTGTAGCTTTGTAGTATAGTCTGAAGTCAGGGAGACTGGTTCCTGCAGTTCTGTTTTTCTTTCTCAAGGTTGCTTGGCTATTCGGGGTCTTTTGTGTTTCCATATAAATTGTGAAAATTTTTTGTTCTAGTTCTGTGAAAAATGCCATTAGTAGTTTGATAGGGATTGCATTGAATTTGTATATTGGTTTGGGTAGTATAGTCATTTTCACAATGTTGATTCTTCCAATCCAAGAACATGGGGTATCTCTCCATCTGTTTGTATCATCTTTAATTTCTTTCATCAGTGTCTTACAGGTTTCTGCCTCCAGGTCTTTTGTCTCCTTTGGTAGGTTTTTTCCTAGGTGTTTTATTCTTTTTGTTGAAGTGGTAAATGGGAGTGTTTCCTTAAGTTCTCTTTGAGATTTTTCATCATTAGTGTATAGGAATGCAAGAGATTTCTGTGCATTAATTTTGTATGCTGCTACTTTACCAGATTCATTGATTAGCTCTAGTAGTTTTCTGGTAGGATGTTTAGGATTCTCTATGTATAGTATCAAGTCATCTGCAAACAGTGACAGTTTTATTTTTACTTTTCCAATTTGGATTCCTTTTATTTCTTTTTCTTCTCTGACTGCTGTGGCTAAAACTTGCAAAACTATGTTGAAAAATAGTGGTGAGAGTGGGCAACCCTGTCTTGTCCCTGATTTAGTGGAAATGGTTTCAGTTTTTCACCATGGAGAATGATGTTGGCTGTGGGTTTGTCATATATGGCTTTTATTATGTGGAGGTAAGTTCCTTCTATGCCTACCTTCTGGAGGGTTTTTATCATAAATGGGTGTTGAATTTTGTCAAAAGCTTTTTCTGCATCTATTGATATTATCATATGGTTTTTATCCTTCAATTTGTTAATATGATGTATCACATTGATTGATTTGCAATATTGAAGAATCCTTATATTCCTGGGATAAACCCCATTTGATCATGGTGTATGATCCTTTTAATGTCCTGTTGGATTCTGTTTGCTGGTACTTAGTTGAGGATTTTTGCATCTATCTTCATCAGTGTTATTGGCCTGTAGTTTTCTTTTTTTTGACATCTTTGTCTGGTTTTGGTATCAGGATGATGGTGGCCTCGTACAGTGAGTTTGGGAGTGTTCCTTCCTCTGCTATATTTTGGAAGAGTTTGAGAAGGATAGGTGTTAGCTCTTCTGTAAAGGTTTGATAGAATTCGACTGTGAAGCCATCTGGTCCTGGGCTTTTGTTTGTTGAAAGATGTTTAATCACAGTGTCAATTTTAGTGCTTGTGATTGATCTGTTCATATTATTTATTTCTTCCTGGTTCAGTCTCAGAAGGTTGTGCTTTTCTAAGAATTTGTCCATTTCTTCCAGGGTGTCCATTTTATTGGCATATAGTTGCTTGTAGTAATCAAATCTTTCATAATCCTTTGTATTTCTGCAGTGTCAGTTGTTACTTCTCCATTTTCATTTCTAATTGTGTTGATTTGAGTCTTCTCCCTTTTTTTCTTGATGAGTCTGGCTAACGGTTAATCAATTTTCTTTATCTTCTCAAAGAACCAGGTTTTAGTTTTATTGATCTTTGCTATCATTTCCTTCATTTCTTTTTCATTTTTTTCTGATCTGATTTTTATGATTTCTTTCATTCTGCTAACTTTGGGTTATTTTTGTTCTTCTTTCTCTTATTGCTTAAGTGTAAGGTTAGGTTGTTTATTTGAGATGTTTCTTGTTTCTTGAGATAGGATTATATTGCTATAAACGTCCCTCTTAGAACTGCTTTTGCTGCATCCCATAGGTTTTAAGTCATCATGTTTTCATTTTCATTGTTTCTAAGTATTTTTTGATTTCCTCTTTGATTTCTTCAATGATGTCTTGATTATCTAGTAGTGTATTGTTTAGCCTCCATGTGTTTGTATTTTTACAGATATTCCTATAATTGATATCTAGTCTCATAGTGTTGTGGTTGGAAAAGATACTTGATATGATTTCAGTTTTCTTAAATTTACCAAGGTTTGATTTGTGACCCAAGATATGATCTATCCTGGAGAATGTTCCATGAGCACTTGAGAAGAAAGTATATTCTGTTGTTTTTGCATGGAATGTCTTATAAATATCATTAAGTCCATCCTGTTTACTGTGTCATTTAAAGTTTGTGTTTCCTTATTTATTTTCATTTGGATGATCTGTCCACTTGTGAAAGTGGGGTGATAAAGTCCCCCACTATGGTTGTGTTACTGTTGATTTCCCCTTTTATGGCTGTTAGCATTTGCCTTATGTATTGAGGTGCTCCTATGTTGGGTGCATATATATTTATAATTGTTATATCTTCTTCTTGGATTGATCCCTTGAACATTATGTAGTGTCCTTCTTTGTCGCTTTTAAGAGACTTTATTTTAAAGTCTATTTTGTCTGATATGAGAATTGCTACTCCAGCTTTTTTTGATTTCCATTTGAATTGAATATCTTTTTCCATCCCCTCACTTTCAGTCTGTATGTGTCCCTAGGTCTGAAGTGGTCTCTTGTGGACAGCATATATATGGGTCTTATTTTGGTATCCATTTAGCCAGTCTATGTCTTTTGTTTGGAACATTTAATCCATATACATTTAAGGTAATTATTGATATGTATGTTCCTATTACCATTTTCATAAGTGTTTTGGGTTTGTTTTTGTAGGTCTTTTCCTTCTTTTGTGTTTCCAGCCTGGAGAAATTCCTTTAACATTTGTAGTATAGCTGGTTTCGTGGTGCTGAATTCTCTTAGCTTTTGCTTGCCTATAAAGGTTTTAATATCCCCGTTGAATCAGAATGAGATCCTTGCTGGGTAGAGTAATCATGGTTGTTGGTTTTTCCCTTTCATCACTTTAGATATATTGTGCCACTCCCTTCTGGCTTGCAGAGTTTCTGTTGAAATATCAGCTGTTAACCTTATGAGGATTCCCTTGTATATTATGTGTTGCTTTTCTCTTGCTGCCTTTAATATTTTTTCTTTGTATTTAATTTTTGATAGTTTGATTAATATGTGGTGGCATGTTTCACCTTGGATTTATCTTGTATGGGACTCTCTGTGCTTCCTGGTCTTGATTGACTATTTCTTTTCCCATATTAGCGAAGTTTTCCCCTGTAATCTCTTCAAATATTTTCTCAGACCCTTTCTTTTTCTATTCTTCTTCTGGGACCTCTGTAGTTCAAATGTTGGTGTGTTTAATGTTGTCCCGGAGTTCACTGACTCTATTCTCAATTCTTTTCATTCTTTTTTCTTTATTATGCTCTGTGGTAGTTGTTTCCACTATTTTATGTTCCAGGTCACTTATCCGTTCTTCTGCCTCAGTCATTTTCTGCAACTGATTCCATCTAGAGAATTTTTAATTTCATTTTTGTGTTGTTCATCATTGTTTGTTTGCTCTTTAGTTCTTCTCAGTCCTTGATAAACATTTCTCTCTTTTTTTTTCCGTTCTATTCCAAGACTTTGGATCATCTTTACTATAATTACTCTGAATTCTTTTTCAGGTAGACTGCTTATTTCCTCTTCATTTGTTTGGTCTGGTGGGTTTTTACCTTGCTCCTTCTTCTGCTGTGTATTTCTTTGTCTTCCCATTTTGCTTACCTTATTGTGTTTGGGGTCTCCTTTTTGCAGGCTGAGATTCGTAGTTCCCGTTATTTTTGATGTCTGCCCCCAGTGGGTAAGGTTGGTTCAGTGGGTTGTGTAGGCTTCCTGATGGAGGGGACTGATGCCTATGTTCTGATGGATGAGGCTGGATCTTGTCTTTCTGGTGGCCAGGACTGCATCTGGTGGTGTGTTTTGGGGTGTCTGTGAACTTAATATGACTTTAGGCAGCCTCTTTGCTCAGGGGTGTGGTTGTATTCCTGTCTTTCTAATTGTTTGGCATGGGGTGTCCAGTACTGGAGCTTGCTGGTTGTTGAGTGGAGCTGGGTCTTAGCTTTGCGATGGAGATCTCTGGGGGAGCTCTCACCGATTGATATTATGAGGGGCCACGAGGTCTCTGGTGGACCAGTCCTGGACTCAGCTCTCCCACCTCAGAGGCTCAGGCCTGACATCTGGCCAGAGCACCAAGACCCTGTCAACCACACAGCTCAGAAGAAAATGGAGAAAAGAAAAATAAAGAAAGAAAGAAAAAAATAAAATAAAATAAAAGAATTAAAAAGAATTATTAAAATAAAAAAATAAAAGTAATTTTAAAAAAGGAAAAAAGAAGAGAGCAACCAAACCAAGAAAGAAATCCACCAGTGATAACAAGCACTAAAAACTATAGTAAAAAAAATGTACAATGGAACCCTAGGACAAATGGTAAAAGCAAACCTATACAGACAAAATCACACAAAGAAGCATACACATATACACTGACAAAAAGAGAAAAAGGAAAAAAGAATATATGTGTATATATATTAGAAAAAGGATGAAAGCAACCAAATCAATAAACAAATCTACCAATGATGATAAGGTCTAAATACTAAGCTAAGATAAACATATAAATCAGAAACTAGTCAGTTGCATACAGCAAACCCCAAGTCTACAGTTGCTCCCAAAGTTCACTGCCTCAATTTTGGGATGATTTGTTGTCTATTCAGGTATTCCCCAGATGCAGGGAACATCAAGTTGACTGTGGAGATTTAATCTGCTGCTCCTGAGGGTGCATGGAGAGATTTCCCTTTCTCTTTGTTCGCACAGCTCCTGGGGTTCAGCTTTGGATTTGGCCCTACCTCTGCATGTAGGTCACCCTCTGGCATCTGTTGTTCACCCAGACAGGTGGGGGTTAAAGGAGTGGCTGAATAGGGGCTCTGGCTCACTCAGTCCAGGGGAAGGCAGGGGTATGGAATGATGGGTGTGCCTGTGGCAGCAGAGGCCTGCATGACGTTGCAACAGTCTGAGGCATGCCGTGTGTTCTCCCGGGGAAGTTGTCCCTGGATCACAGGACCCTGGCAGTGGTGGGCTGCACAGGCTTCTGGGAGGAGAGGTGTGGATAGTGACCTGTGTTTGCACACAAGATTCTTGGTGGCTGCAGCAGCAGCCTCAGCATTTCACGCCCATCTCTGGTGTCTGAGCTGATAGCCGTGGCTCATGCCCATCTCAGAATCTCGTTTAGGCATTGTTCTGAATCCCCTCTCCTGGTGCACCCGGAAACAATGGTCTCTTGCCTCTTAGGCAGTTCCAGGCTTTTCCCCGGACTCCCTCCTGGCTAGCTGTGACACACTAGCCCCCTTTAGGCTGTGTTCACGCAGCCAAACCCAGTCCTCTCCCTGGGATCTGACCTCCTGAGCCCGAGCCTCAGCTCCCAGCCCCCACCTGCCCCGGCGGGTGAGCAGACAAGCCTCTCAGACTGGTGAGTGCTGGTCAGCACCACTCCTCTGTGCGGGAATCTCTCCGCTTTGCCCTCTGCACCCCTGTTGCTGCACTCTCCTCTGTGGCTCCAAAGCTTCCCGCCCACCCAACCCCCGTCTCCACGAGTGAAGGGGCTTCCTAGTGTGTGGAAACTTTTCCTCCTTCCCAGCTCCCTCCCAGAGGTGCAGGTACCATCCCTATCCTTTTGGCTCTGTTTTTCCTTTTTTCTTTTGCCCCACCCCGGTATGCGGGGAGTTTCTTGTTTTTTGGGAAGTCTGAGGTCTTCTGCCAGCGTTCAGTAGGTGTTCTGGAGGAGTTGTTCCACATGTAGATGTATTTTTGATGTATTTGTGGGGAGAAAGGTGATCTCCATGTCTTACTCCTCAGCCATCTTGAAGGTCCTCCCTCATGACACTTTCAAGTCGGACCCCAACAAGTGTCCTCTTGCCCTGTGTTGTTGGAGCCAATAGAGCAAGACTGAGTTCGGTTTAGAAGCAGAGGAAAGCTTTATTCTTTGAACAAAAACTGAAGAGGCTGGATCTGAACTCTAGAGCACACACTCTACTGACAGGCAGGGAAGGGGCGGATTTCTTGGGGGGCAGCCTAGCTGTGCTGCTTACACTGCCCCTGCACACGGCCCCATCCCCAGCACCATCGCCATCTGGAATTGAGTGTCATGTGCAGTGCTTCTGCACATGGTCCCGAGCTCACACATCAGCACGGTCATTTCTCACCAGGAATTCTGGTCTGAAGCGTTGGTGCAAGGCCTCTGGCCACGGCAACCTATGAGCAAGTGAAACAAGACGAAGCACAAAGGAAAACAAAAGGTTAGGCTTTATTTTATTACCCAGATTCTATTTTTATTTCCCAGGAATTGTTAATGGGCTTTGTTGGTGACAGTAGTTCTCGGAGTGGTGTCAAACATATCTCCAAAATTTAGATTTCTAATGACAAATTATACTATAAGTGATTAACATATAGTATTTTACATTACTGAAGGTACTGCAGACCCACCTCTTTACCCTGGAAGCACGCTTGCAGCCTGTTTCTCCAGGCCTTCAGACTTGGGTCATGGGCTGGAAATATACCACCAGCTTTCCTGGACCTCCAGCTTCCAGAGGTACTCCTCAGTCTCCAAAATCGACCGTGTGGCTGACAGGGTGTAGATACTCTGGCCAGGTGTCAGGCCTGAGCCTCTGAGTGGGGAGAGCTGAGTTCAGGACATTGGACCACCGGAGACCTCCCGTCCCCTCATAATATAAATCAGCGAGAACTCTCCCAGAGATCTCTGTCTCAATGCTAAGACTCAGCTCCGCTCAATGACTAGCAACCTCCAGTGCTGGACACCCTAGGCCAAACAACTAGCAAGACAGGAATACAACCACACCCATTAGCAGAGAGGCAGCCTAAATCATAATAAGGTCACAGACACCCCAAAACACACCACTGGACGCAGTCCTGCCCACCAGAAAGACAAGATCCAGCCTCATCCACCAGAACACAGGCACCAGTCCCCTCCACCAGGAAGCCAACACAACCCATTGAACCAACCTTAGCCACTGGGGGCAGACACAAAAAACAACAGGAACTACGAACCTGCAGCCTGTGAAAAGGAGACCCCAAACGTAGTAAGGTAAGCAAAATGAGAAGACAGCGAAATACGCAGCAAATGAAGGAACAAGGTAAAAACCCACCAGACCAAACAAATGAAGAGGAAATAGTCTACCTGAAAAAGAATTGAGAGTAATTATAGTAAAGATAGTCCAACATCTTGGAAATAGAATGGAGAATATACAAGAAACGTTTGTCAAGGACCTAGAAGAACTAAAGAGCAAACAAACAATGGTGAACAACACAATAAATGAAATAAAAAATTCTCTAGAAGGAATCAATAACAGAATAACTGAGGCAGAAGAACAGATAAGTGACCTAGAAAATAAAATAGTGGAAATAAATACTGCAGAGCAGAATAAAGAAAAAAGAATGAAAAATAATTGAGAACAGACTCAGAGACCTCTTGGACAATATTAAATGTACCAACATTCGAATTATAGGGTTGCCAGAAGAAGAAGAGAAAATGAAAGGGACTGAGAAAATATTTCAAGAGATTATATTGGAAAACTTCTCTAATATGGGAAAGGAAATAGCAACTAAGTCCAGGAAGTGCAGAGATCCCCATACAGGATAAATCCAAGGAGAAACACGCCAACACACATATTAATCAAACTATTAAAAAGTAAATACAAAGAAAAAGTATTAAAAGCAGCAAGGGAAAAGCAACAAATAACATACTAGGGAATCCCCATAAGGTTAACCGCTGATCTTTCAGCAGAAACTCTGCAAGCCAGAAGGGAGTGGCAGGACATATTTAAAGTGATGAAAGGGGAAAACCTACAACCAAGATTACTCTACCCAGCAAGGATCTCATTCAGATTCGACAGAGAAATTAAAACCTTTACAGACAAGCAAAAGCTAAGAGAATTCAGCACCACCAAACCAGCTTTACAGCAAATGCTAAAGGAACTTCTCTAGGCAGGAAACACAAGAGAAGAAAAAGACCTACAATAACAAACCCAAACACTTAAGAAAATTGTAATAGGAACATACATATCAATAATTACCTTAAATGTAAATGGATTAAATGCTTCAACCAAAAGACATAGACTGGCTGAATGGATATAAAAACAAGACCCATATATATGCTGTCCACAAGAGACCCACTTCAGACCTAGGGACACATACAGACTGAAAGTGAGGGGATGGAAAAAGATATTCCATGCAAATGGAAATCAAAAGAAACCTGGAGTAGCAATTCTCATATCAGACAAAATAGACTTTAAAGACTATTACAGGAGACAGAGAAAGACACTACATAATCACCCAGGGATCAGTCCAAGAAGATATAACAATTGTAAATATTTATGCACCCAACTCAATACATAAGGCAAATGCTAACAGCCATAAAAGGGGAAATCAACAGTAACACAATAATAGTAGGGGACCTTAACACCCCACTTTCCCCAATGGACAGATCATCCAAAATGAAAATAAATAAGGAAGTGCAAGCTTTAAATGATACATTAAACAAGATGGACTTAACTGCCCAAAAATGGACGGATGACCTAAATAGACATTCTCCAAAGAAGATATACAGATTGCCAACAAACACATGAAAGGATGCTCAACATCACTAATCATTAGAGAAATGCAAATCAAAACTACAAAGGGAGGCTTCCCTGGTGGCGCAGTAGTTGAGAATCTGCCTGCCAATGCAGGGGACATGGGTTCGAGCCCTGGTCTGGAAGATCCCACGTGCCGCAGAGCGACTACACCCGTGAGCCACAACTACTGAGCCTGCACGTCTGGAGCCTGTACTCTGCAACAAGAGAGGCCACGATAGTGAGAAGCCCGTGCACCGCGATGAGGAGTGGCCCCCGCTCGCCGCAACTAGAGAAAGCCCTCACACAGAAACGAAGACCCAACACAGCTTAAAAATAAATAAATTTATTTATTTAGGGTATCACCTCACACCAGTCAGAATGGGCCATCGTCAAAAAATCTACAAACAATAAATGCTGGAGAGAGTATGGAGAAAAGGGTACCCTCTTGCACTGTTGGTGGGAATATAAATTGATACAGCCACTATGGAGAACAGTATGGAGGTTCCTTAAAAAACTAAAACTTGAACTACCATATGACCCAGTAATCCCACTGCAGGGCATATACCCTGAGAAAGCCATAGTTCAAAAAGAGTCATGTACCACCATGTTCATTGGAGCACTATTTACAATAGCCAGGACATGGAAACAACCTAAGTGTCTGTCTACAGATGAATGGATAAAGAAGCTGTGGCACATGTATACAATGGAATATTACTGAGGCATAGAAAGAAACAAAACTGAGTTATTTGTAGTGAGGTGGATGGACCTAGAGACTGTCATACAGAGTGAAGTAAGTCAGAAAGAGAAAAACAAATATCATATGCTAACACATATATATGGAATCTAAAAATACAAAATGGTCTGAAGAACCTAGGGACAGGACAGGAATAAAGACGCAGATGTAGAAAATGGACTTGAGGACACATGGAGGGGGAAGTGTAAGCTGGGATGAAGTGAGAGAGTGGCATTGACATATATAAACTACCAAATGTAAAATAGATAGCTAGTGGGAAGTAGCTGCATAGCACAGGGAGATCAGCTCGGTGCTTTGTGTCCACCTAGGGTGGTGGCATAGGGAGGGTGGGAGGGAGGCTCAAGAGGGAAAGGATAAGGGGATATATGTATACATATAGCTGATTCACTTTGTTATACAGCAGAAACTAACACAACATTTTAATGCAATTGTACTCCAATAAAGATGTTAAAAAATATAAAATAAAAAATCAAAAAACATTTCCCCCCCAAAAAATAAAAAATAAAATGGTACTAGAAACAAAAATGAGCTTTTGAAAATAGAGCTTATATCACATATTTACATTTGGATTTCTCTGACCACTTTTCAAGGTTTAAATAGTCATGAAGAAGGACTGAAAAAGTCTTCCACTTCTGTATTTTTCTGCTACTTCTTTGTATTTACTGCTATTCTTTTTCATGTAAATGATGATAACTTATTGAAGGAGTAAAATTCCTTTACTATATACTCTTGTAATTCTGATGATATATCCATTGTGATACAGTAACTTTGATTTCTTGCATTTGGCTTTGATTTTGATTGCATTCATGCTTGTAAGGCAGAAATCACACCTTCACCAAATTACATTTGCAACCCCCCTAAATTGTCCATGTATTTCATATACATAATTTTATTTTGTATATAAAGTAAGCACAGTAATTCTTATGCACACTGAAGTTTGATAAACAGTAATCTGAGAAAGGAACAAATTATCTCTTTGCAGATGTTCAAGTAATCAAACCATTCTGCATTCAGAATAACCTTCAAATTGCAAAGGAGTATGAGGATGGGTGGAGGACTTCAAAATGTTTCTGTGTGCCTGCAGGGTGAATTTTATGCTGTTCCAGTGTTAATCTTATATAAATTTTTTTTTTAATTAACAGTTTTTATAATGAGACATTGGAGTACATCTTATGGGAGGTTAGCATCTAAAGATGTCTCCTGAATTAAATGCTCTTATGATAAAACTCCATGGAATTGTGATCCCCGCATTCTTTTTGTTAGCTTTTTCCTATTGTATTTTTGTCCAACCTTTTTTAAGAGAGCTTTATTATGAATTTACACTAAAAACAGTATATATATTTAAAGTGTTAACTTAGATACATATATACATATACAAAACTTATGAAAGGATCACCACCATCCAAAGAATTTACATATCAATCACCCCAAAAGTTTCAACACCCTTCCCTCTTCCTCTCCGCATAGCCAGGCAACCACTGCTCTGACTCTGTCACTATCATGTTTACATCTCCTGTTATAACACGTACTTAATTTTGTCTGTCATTTTTCATTCAGCATAATCACTTTAAGTGATTGTCGTTTCATAATTTTCACCAGTTTCACTGGGAAGTACGTCATTGGAGCTCCTCACACTGTCAACCAGAAATGGAGCTCTTTCCTTCACTGCTTAAAGCATGGTTTCCGTTGGTTTTTTGAACGTATTTATAGTTGCCTTGAAGGCTGTCTGCTAAATCAGACATCTGGCCCTCTCACATACTCTTTCTGTTACTTGCTTGTTTTTCTCCTATGTATGGATCACATTTCTCATTTCTTCGTGCGCCTCATAATTTTTTGTTGAAAACTGGCTGTTCACATATCATGTTGTAGTAACTCTGGATGCTGATCTCCCTTGTTCAGGACTTCTTGTTGCCCTGCTTGCTTGTTCATTTGATTAGTGTTTTGGCTGGATGATTTTAGTGAAGTCCGTTTCCCTGCAATGTGATACCTCTGATATCACATCTCAGAGAGTGCAGGCTTGGATACGTGCAGTCAAAAATGACAGTGTCTTAGCAGAGCTCTCTTTGACTCTTCTCCAGTTCTCTGTTAAGCTATCTGCCTCTTTTGATATTACACCCAGTGGTTAGGCTCCCTAATTGCCAGCTGATTGCTCTAATTTTTTGGCAATGCCTTACAGTATAAATTGCTCCATGGTCTGATCCAATTAAAAGCAGGTCCCTTTTCAGGAGTAGTTTTTAAAGGCAATTTTGAGGTTTGTTCTGAAACTAGAAGAGATCATTTTAGCTGTTTCTTTCCCTGATAAATTAACTGGCCTATGTTTTACCTGATTGCTCCCTTAGAGCCTCCAGCCTCCTTTTATATGCTAGAACTCCAAATCCCCATTGATTTTAAGAGTGTAATTAGGCTTGAACTTTCTCATACTCTACTCCCAATAAAGTCAGTTCACCTGAAGGGAGCTTTGGAGCCTTCTGGTCTTATGACTTGCCTCTCTCCATGGACAAAATCTGAGTCATTGCCCCAGAACTGGGGGAGAGGACAATGGACCACTTCTCTTGGAGTGACTCTTCTACTTTATGAGCAGGATGCTCGGTGAGGATGGTAGCCTCTGGTTTTTTCAGCTTTCCTCTACCAGCATGGACTCTCTGCCCCATGAGCTAGCTGGGGCAAGGACTATATTTACAGTATTAACATATGGGGTCCCATTATTCTTAATCTGCCTTGCCTGGGTAGGGCCTCCGCCCTATGAGCAAGAGCTGAGTGGGGGAACAGAGCCCTCTACCTCTTGGCTGCATTTGTTCAGAATTCAGCTTCTGCAAGACAGAACTTGGAAGGATGAGAAATGCTTACTGCCTTCTCCTCCAGGGGAGATACTGTAGTGTCTGATAAAAATCTAGAGCAAGGTAAAGCCCCATCATCTTGGCCACACCTGACCAGGATGGAGTTTCTGTTATGCTGAGCTGGGATTGGAGAAAGGAAACAGGGCATGACTCAAGTGCCACAAATGCTCATTGTTCTTACTGACATTTAGATTTTATTAAATAAATATTTATTTATTTTCTGTATATCCTTAAGACAGTTTCCAGTGAGTTTAAATGATTGGGGTTTTTTGGCTTTTATAATTTTTACCATTATAGATATTTCATTGAGGAACAGGTTCACAAAGCTGTCATTCTGGAAGTCCTATTTCCAGTTTTTGACTATTACATAGAAAGCTGTAAGAAATTAATGTACAAGTCTTTTGTGTGGGCATATGTTTTTTCTTCACCTTGGGCAAATATCTAAGAGCAGAATGACTGGGTTATAGTCAGATTGAAAGGCAGGTATATGTTTAACTTTTTAAGAGACTATCAAACTATTTAAGGTGTCTGCAATATTTTGCATTCTCATCTGAAGAGATTAAGGGTACTAGCTGCCTCACAGTGTTTTCCATACTTGGCATGGTGAGTCTAGTAGTATCTCACTGTGGCTTTAATTTGAATTTTCCTAATGAGTAATGGTGATGAGCATTTTTTCATGTTTTTACTTATTATTTTATATCTTTGGTTAAATGTCTTTTCAAATCTTTTGTACATTTTTTTAAACTGGGTGTTTGTTTTCTTATTAATATGTTTTTAGAGTTCAGAGTCTTATTTTTTTGTTCCTGTATTTTTATGTTAGTTAGGTACGTTGCTTTCCATTGTGAATTCTTGCATGCATCATGTAGGTCAAATTTTATTTTAGTTTAATTAAAACTTTCTTCTTTCAATAGCTGAGCTTAGTTCATTTTCTTATAAAAAATAAAAATAATACACAAAAAGCAAGTAGGAAATCCAGTTGTACAAGTTTGTACAAAATTACTTGTGATGAAAGCCAATTTCCCCGGTCCTTCCTAACCCTCTGCATTCTCAGGCCTTTTTTGTAAGAGGCAATCCCTTTAACCATTTATGACTTTAGTTGTAATGAGGGGTCCACGCCTATAGAGGATTTAGATGAAGCTTTATTTTTATTGACTTATCTTTCCTTTTGATCTTATCTATCCACTTTCTGTTGTGCTAGTTGAGAATTTAGCTAACTTTCAAAACACATTCACAAATATTGACAATTAAGTACCTTTTATTTGACATGGTTATAGTTATAATACATTTAAATTTCTATTTTTTAAGTTCTTATTTATAAATATTTCCCAAATGAAGAATTTTCCATCTCTAGACTTTTGTCAATTTTACCAAAAATTTGTGTTAATATCAGTAACACATTTAGCCTCTGGCAAAACTGGCAAATGAATCCTCCTCTCCTATATTCCACCAGCTTCCTCAAGTCATGTCTTTTCTAGTTTGCATCAGCTAAAAATGATGACTTTCTTGTATAATTATTTGTGGTAGAGTTGGATATTTCTTACTGCCTTTCTTTTATCTTACTGGGAGAATAAAAGAAAAACAAAGCATGCACATTCTTTACTCTGTTACTAATGTCTTCCAGTTTCTTAATCATTTTTCTGTTGCTTGGGACACATTTTTGAAGAAATCCTTCTTAGATTCTTGAAGGCAATTTTTTTCCCACCATGTGACCAGTTACTTCACAAAATACACATCTGTTTCCTTGAACTTCACTGTTTCATAGAGTTTTATGCTGGTTTTTTTTTTTTTTAATTCAAGCTTTTGCTCTCCCTGATTTACTCATTTTACTTGAGTACTTCATCAAATGAAAAAAAAAAAAAGGTGAATGGGAGCTACAGTAATACATGTTACTTTGGCTATGAGTAAAAGTTAATTTAACTCAAATTGTCTAAAGCATAAAGGAGAATTATGTATTAGTTCAAGAAAAGTCCAGGAAGACCATATTTGTGTTCAAGGTTTTAATAATTTCGTATAGCTCAGTCTCAATTTCACTTTCAAGTTTGGCCTTTTTAAAACAGTCTGTCTTCTCATGATGGCCAGTGAAAGATCTAAACTTACAGCTGTCCAGGCTTAAGTCCAGAGAAAGCTTTTCTCAGTAGCAACCATGTGAATATGTAAAAGCTACTAAATATGTCTCATGGCTGAAGACGGTCATGTACCCACTGCTGATCGAATCAGTATGGGCAAAGAACATTAGCCCCACCTCATGGAGTTGGGACTTGTGCACAGAATCACCCAAACCATTTGAATGGAGCTTGGAAAAAGAGTAGTTCCCAGATGAAAATCTCTGCAATATTAGAACAAAGTGGAAATGAATGCTGAGATTACAATAAATTTCCTCCTCATGGGGTAAAAGTCCTTTTTATGTATTTTCAGTTTTGCTACGGTAATAAACAGTCAAAATCTCAGTGACTTACAACAGCATATATTTATTTCTGTCTCGCATTGTATGAGGGCTGTGGATCAGCTTCAGCTCTGCTTTACTCAGCGTGGCTCAATATGGCTCAGCAGCTCAATATCTTATCATTCAGAGCCTCAGGCTGATAGAGTAGCCCCTGTTTAGGATGTGCATTCTCACAGCAGAGGGCAGGGATGCAAAGGTGATGTCAAACTAAATCACACAGTAACATTTAAAGCTTCCAACTCAGATCTGGCAAATACCATGTCCATTCACATCTCAATTGCCAAAGCACATCTACCTGGTCAAAATCTGTGGTCAGTGCCATGGCAACATATGCTCAGAAAAATCACAGGTCGATTGATAGGGATGTATAATCCTATTACGAGGAGGGAGTGAATATTTTTCAGTCACTATACAATCTACCACAAGAGTATAGAATTCTAGATTACAAACTATTTCCCTATAATTTTTGAAGGTGTTTCACTTTTTTGGAATCTATTTTTACTGATGAAAAATATGAAGTTGATCTGATTATTATTCTTTTACAGCTTATTGTGTTTTCTTTAGAAGTTTTCAGAATAGACTCTATCTCAGTTTGGTGAAGTTTTCATTTGCATTCTTATCAGATGTTTTGTTCTGCTTCGAGTATCTAAGTCTAAACATTTTGTGTGTGTGTGCGATTTAATGTGTGTATCCTTTATTTTAATTGTTTTTGCTATTCTTTCCCTTCTATCTTTGCTAATTTGGAAGGAATATAGTGTATTCATTGTTCTTTTCTAAATGTATCTCCATATCTTTAAATTACATTGCCTAAACTTTTCTGGTTATCAGCTACAGAGAGTAAAAGATATCCTTTGACTCCCTGCTGTGGAGAATTAAGGACTATTATACCCTTCCCTGTCTGGCCAACTCTCCCAATTTTTGGCACACTCTGGGATATTTTTGCCCATTATTTTTCAATGTATTAACTTTTATTTCTATAATTAAAACACATTCCATTTTGCAGCTAGTTTTTATAATTTTTAAGATTTAATGATATGTTTACCTGGATTCAGAATTGTCTTCTAATCCTTTCGTTCTTTGACGTGTTGATTTATTGTTTTTAATTTTGATTCATTATGTATTTGACTGCATTGCATTTTCATATAGACTTTTCAAAAAATGCTATATATATTAAATTCATTTATATTTCAAAATGTCTTTTTATTTTCTTTTTATGTGAATGCTGCCCTTGTTTAGAACATATTTAATATATTTCCCCTGAACATTAATTAGATAGTAATCTTTGTTCTAAGTACTTTAATGTGCTGGAACAGTCTGGGTGTAAAATGTTAACTGCATATTATTTTATGTTTAGAACATACACCAGTTTATGTCTTATTCTCAGGGGTTCTGTATTTCTTTCTTGTTTTTTTTTTTACATATGATAAACTCCATCCACATAACCAAGATTTGCTTTGCAGCAAATAGCTCCTTCTATGCTTTCTATTCTATTTGTTCTAATTGCTTTATTAGGGATATCTCCCTTTATATTTGCTCCTCCTCTTTTCAGTATGTTTTAATTCTAGCAAAATTTTGCCAAGAGTTATTCTTTTCTTTTAAAGAGTTAATTTTTCACATGTTTGAAAAATCAATCTTCTTTGCTTCTGATAATTCCATAGGCATTATATTTCTTTGGATACCACAAGAATATAACATAGTAATTCAGTGTTACATTGGAAGGGATCTTAGAAGCTACATAGACACAATCCTCCCTTTATAACTAGGACCAGGAGGAGTTCAGAATGAAGAAGTTATTTACATATGGCTCCACAGTCTACTACCTTCTAGCTGGGTTCAGACTACAAAGACACAAACCAGAAATCAACCAATGAGGAAAGGAGAGTGGTTCTTTATTACTCCCTGCTGTTTGTTCCTTGTCTTCAATTATCAATATTTATCATAGTTTTAATTGATTGGGAAGCATGGCATCATGATAGCCACTCCTTATATACATAGTACATCAAAGAACCAAGTGAAATTTATGGAATAACTATAGCAAATTTTATTTCCTCAAATCCTTTCCACATAAATACAAGTTATCCTGAGTGAATATTGTTAAGAGCTTCCCCGAATTCATTATCTTTCACAATGGAAAATGTAATCTAAGTTATAGCAAAAAGCCAGGAAACTTAGATGACTCAGGCTTAAGCCACAATTTCTCCAGCATATTGTAAACAATCGGTTCTCTAGTCTATCTCTGATATTTATTAACAAGATAATAAAAATGGGGAAAGACATGGTTTGAGAAAATGCTTTGTTTCATATTAAAGAATTTTAGTCATACATGTGCCAGTTCAGTCTCATCAGAAGGAAATTAGCCACATAAGTTTCCATAAGGAAGATTCAACATTTTTTAAAACGTGGGACCAAGAACCTTTTTTCATTCTTCAGTTTATGGAGCCAAACTGACACATTAAATAGTTATCCTGAAATTGTTTCTTCTTTCTCTGTTCATCAGCCAATCCTCCACTGGCTCACTTTAGTGGTAATCCTGGATAAATCTTTGCAACACAGCAACAAAAAAGGAAATGAAGTACAGATATGGCAAATCTTTCATAATTTAACATCTATCTATCTATGCTGTTTCCTGTATATATATAACATGTTATATGTGTGTGTGTTTCCTCTAAAACATATATTAAAATATCAATAATAGAAAATTCAGTTTATGGAATTATGGATCATTAGATTTTACTTTTTATTCTCTGATAAACCCTAGGAATGACTAAAAGTGCAAATAATTATGTTATGAATTAAGCTTATGCCACATAAAATCACTTAAACAATTATTAATAATTACTGTTATGAGAGTACACAGCTTATAAAACTTAAGTTTATAAGAAAACAGCCAAACTTACTTTTTTTTGCTTTCTTTTATTTTTAAAAACAAGGGTTGGCTTAGATATTTGGCTTATACTCAAATATGTCCCTTTTTAAAAAACGACTGTATAATACTACTTTATTTTCTTTGCTGGATAAAATACCATTTTATTGGAGAAAATGATTTGATTCTTATGATTGCTGGAAAATAAATTTGAATTATATGTGAAGATATTTTGAACTATTTCAAAAATATTTTAACATCATTCTAAGCTTCTTATTTAAATGGTTATGGTGATTTACAAAATAAACATCCAATCAAATATGTTTCAAGAACATTATTTATCCATTCTCCCAAACACTATATATCAAAATGTCCTATGCACTCATGTATTTACCACAGTCTTGGTGATCAGCTTTTCCACAACAAAACATTGCTGTTGCCAAGATGCTGGATTAATGACTGTGTTTACCTTCACAGTAATGGAAAATATTAAACAATGCAACATCTTAAGCTTGGAGGTCTGACTAATGCTGTAGAGCTAGTTGAAATTTGCTTAACTCACGCAGTGTGTCTGAGAAGAATAACAACTCTGAGTCTTGTTCTTTGCTAGTCAATGTCATTAAACAATTTGTACCAGCATGACTATTTTTATCCTTCTTTGTGTACATTAATTCTATATTTGGGGGGGGGGGGTATGCAATGTAAAATACAGGATTTCTTTAGATATGATCATAATGTGAGCATGTTTAGATATGCCGAGTTCTCAGTAACATGAACAGTGGGGTGGGGGGGAGAGATTATTGGGTTTGTATAGTATCTAAAATAAATGTGTCCTCCCTTAGCTGGCTTGTTTAAGGGCAGGTTGTTATGACAGTGAGCCATGTACAAAGGGATGAAAGTTCAGACCTAGTCTAGGCAGGTTTTGGTGCATAAAAGAAAGATCTATTAACCAATTAAAGTTGGCTTTTCAGATTATGGCTAACACTCAAAGTCAGTGGTGACTTTTTCAAGGAGGACCCTAGTCAGGCATTGGATAATGGAAATAGGCCTCAGTTCCTGGGACTGACAGTTTCTTCTGGTTACATGGTTTTAGGACAGAGTTCTATTCCTAGCATATCATTAAAGGATCAGGTAGAAACACTGAAGAAAAAGTAATAGTCATATAGATATGTCCACCCAGTTGGTGAGGGAAGGAAGGAGAGAGAAGAAGAGAAAGAGAAGTTCTGGAGATATTTGCAAAGCTAAATAAGAAGCTCATAGGTAACTAGAATTTACCTCAGATATTGGCTTCATTGAAGAAAGACTAATCCTAGGCTATATCCTCTAACAGAGGTTGCTAATTTCCTTTTGTCTTGCTCAGAATTGACTTAAGAATTAAGAAAGACTAATTGGGTAAGGGCTGATTTGAGCAATTCCAACTTTGATGAGCCTAGGAAGTCCGGGGGAAAAATCAATAAAAATATCCCATCTACTCTTGTGTTATCTCATTAGGAGTGGGAACATGATGATTTATGATTTATAAAACAGCTAAATCTATTTTATAGGCAATGCATATGTGGGTTTGTTAGGATTTAATGAATTGTGAGATAATTTTCCAAAGTTTGCATTTAAACTGTGCTGTAAAAAATAGATTCTGAACTCTACTCAATGTTCTGTAGTAACTGATATAGGAAAAGAATCTGAAAAGGAATAGATATATGTATGTGTGTAACTGAATCACTTTGCTGTATACCTGAAACTAACACAACATCGTAAATCAACTATACTCCAATATAAAATAAAAATTAAAAAAAAATAGATTCTGTAAGGAAAAAAGCTTTGTTATAAAGTATCAGTTTCTTTTTTGTGTGTTTTTTTGGTTTGTTTGTTTTGTTTTGTTTTAGTATCTATCAAGTCTCAGTAACTTTCTGTATTTGTGCATCTCACTGCCATCACTAAGCACAATCTCCATGAAAGCCTGTATTTTTCAGCTGGATACTCAAAACCAAGAACTTGTTCAGAAAAAAGCCTCAAGCAAGATGTGTTGAATCAACAATATCCCATTACATGCTTAGGATGACTTAGAGTAATGGGACTTCTAGGCACTCATCAAATGCAAGTATCTACATTAAAATTTATGGTTGCAGCACTCTTTTGGGTATGCATAGGTATCCACCTCTCCTAGCCCCCATGCCTTTAGTATAGTACTTAAAATTTCTTTCTTTATCCCTATAAATAGTATTTCTCAAGGCATTAAAACTTTATGTTTTTCATTCAAACTTCTTCACTCCTTCTCTTACTTACATGCTCTAAGGCATAAATAAATTTAAAACTTAAAGTGTATTTGGAAACAGAATTATTTTCTCTTTTCTGTATTTGTCATTCTTGTTCACAAATAAATAGAGAAGTAGATAGATAGAGACTATGAGCTTTCCGCATTGGAGATATATTATTTTCTTCATCACTCACACACAGGCAAATGGAGAATTCATTAGTCTTATATTAAGTAATATGCTTTGTTCTGGGAAGAGTGATAGGTTCTGGGAATCCCAACATTAATTAAAATCCACTTTCTTTAATCAAAGAACTCACAGCCTGGTCAGTGAAACAGAACTGTAAAGAGTAAACAATAAGATAATCAGATAAAAACTAAAATAGAAGGTTAAAAAGTGTTAAGAAAGAACTGATTATGTCATCTAATGTTCCACAGTCCTACTACACCTTCTATAAATTTCTATTTTGTGATTTGGTCATTCAAAGTCAAAGACTCCCTTATTAGTCAGTAACAATGGAATTCAAAAGAAAAAAGTGTGTTTGCTATGCAAATATTACTTGTTTGATTTTCTTTGGCAAGTTGTCAATAAGTTATAACACACTTTTAAATAAAAGCACTTAACCCTCCCCTTTCCTTATTTCTTTAAGAAGTCACTAAAAATGATCATCAGACCCGAAGTGGGAGAGTTGATTATCCATATGATGCTAAGCTCTTATTGTAATTACTGCACAGCATGTGAGAAGTCTTTAGACGAAGTTATTGAAATTCCGAGGTCAGTGACTGCAATAAATGTGTACATACTACACACTTTGTTAAGAGAAGCACTAATTACCCACTCCTGCCTCAATAGAGTTTCACTGCATTGCCCAGGTATAAAAATATTAAAAAAACACCTCTGGGTCTTTCTTCCAGCCCTTACTTGACCATACTACAGACAAATCAGTAAATTATCTAGCTGGTAGAATTAATAAAGTCTCATCTCTCTTACTCTCAATGTCTCTCTTTCATTCTCTGAACCCATCTCTTGAACTAGTCTTCCTTAAAGAACATAAGCCCTCTCTATTCCTATACTCCATGCAAAAAGCAACCAAGCAAGATCTAATTGTGTAAAGCTGTAGTCATGTGATTTCTTTGCCTGAGGTAAAATTATGAAGTATTTATAGGAAAACAACTATGGCCTTCGGTCCAAGCTGGGTTTTCATACTCCAATCCAGCTTTCCCAGTTATTACTATATTACTCCTGTGTCTCTATCATAATGGGTTCTGAATTCAGAAGAGAGTAAGTTATGATTTGTCATCTAAACATCAACACACTTTGATGTGAAAAAAAAAAGTTAAACACTGAAGTGTATACAAAGGTTAATTCAATATGTGCCTTCTCAGAGTCTGTGATCTAAATAGGGATAAAATTTCTATCCACAGTTATTACCCAAATAGCTGCAATATCAGGACAAAAATGTCTAAAAGCAGAGAATATAGGTTGTTACAGAGACTGCAAGTTGCCTGCTCCAGTTTCCAATCTCCCCTTTCAGAATGTTGACTGTCAAAAAGGAAGTTTACATTTCCCGACATCCTTTCAGCCAGGTGGTGTCATTTGCCTAAATACATGCTAATCAATGAGTTGGAAGTTGCAGTATTATGTGGATCTTTCAGGTAGTTTGTTTAAAAGAGAACAAGAATGTGGCTTTTGTCTTTCCTCTTTTCTCCATCTTACTGTTTAGGATGCTCCTTCTGTAAGTGAGTCTATTTTGGTCTGTGGGGACCTGGGTCACACCCTAGTTTTAGTGAAACATGAAGCTAGAAAGTCATCATTCCCACCCTAGAGACTGCTCAGATCTAGACTTCTTACGAGAAAGGTTTAAACTTTTATCTTTGTGAAGCACTGTTTCTATGATTTCTGTTAGGCACAGCCAAACTGACCTTTAGATAATCAGTTATGAAGTAAAGGAGAGACATTTTGAGGTTGATGACATATGAGATAAGAATGAATGATGAGTAGGAATTATATATGATGCTAAATTGGTGGCAGGAGAGTGTTGTGTTTCGGATTAAGGAGAGAGCATGTGCTAGAGAGCAAAGTAGCTTTTCAGAAATTTTAAGAAATAAAAATCATCTAACTTTGTGGGAGTGGAGATGTGAAGAGGGCCAGGGTCTGGAGGGCCTTGAAC
This sequence comes from Balaenoptera ricei, assembly GCF_028023285.1. Classification (NCBI taxonomy): domain Eukaryota; kingdom Metazoa; phylum Chordata; class Mammalia; order Artiodactyla; family Balaenopteridae; genus Balaenoptera; species Balaenoptera ricei. Next base: position 77,017,993 of record NC_082648.1, read on the forward strand.
CCAGACTGAAAAATAATAGATGATTGAGTAAGCAGAGGCTATTAACAGGTTTTCGGATCAGGAGAGACCTAATTATTCTGTGCTTTAAGAAGGTAAATATGGAAACCACGAGTGGATGGATGTAGAAAGGGAGACTCAGCAGAAATGTGATAAACAGATGTGGGGTGGTTGCACAACTAGGTGAATATACTAAGTCCACTGACTTGTATACATTAAAAGAGTGAATTTTGTGAAGAGTTTGGGGACACATGAAAAGGAGTCCAGGCAGCCTGTAGGAAAAGAGAACAGCTCCCAACTCCCAGCCAGCCGGGAAACAGGACCTCGGAGCCATAGCCACAAGAAACGATTCTGCCAACAATCTGAATGAGTTTAGAAGCGGGTTCTTCCCAAGAGCCTCCAGTTGGTGCTACGTGGCTTGTGAGATCTTGGTTCCCTAACCAGGGATCAAACCTGCCCCCTTGGGACTGAAAGCTCAGATTCTTAAACACTGGACTGTCAGGGAATTCCCCAGAATCCCCCACTTCTTACCACCTCTGCCACGCTTGTCCAAGCCACCATCATCTCAGGTTTATCCACTGAGAGGGACTGGGGGTGGCAACATCCCAAAGCAAGGAGCCCACTTAGCAACCGGATCTTAGATTCTGAGTGCTAAGAAATCTGGCAGAGACCATCTTCATCAAATGAATCAATTAAACAAAGTTAACATCACAAGGAATGCAACAAATTAAAATTGTGCATGCCCCAATAGGATGCAATAGGAAGAACACATCATCATTGCATGATATTCCTGACAAAGTGCATCACTTGAGACCTGTGACTTGCACGAGTGGCACCTCCAGTGGAATCCTATGGGACAAAATTCATTTTCCATGTGGATAGGAATTATCAAAGCAAAAACTGCGCTGGACAAAGTTATAGAGCCATGTGGCTAACAGGGTCTTGGTGTTTTGGGCAGGTGTCAGGCCGGAGCCTCTGAGGTGGGAGAGCAGAGTTCATGACATTGGCCCACCAGAGACCTCCTGGCCCAATGTAATATCAGTTGGCAAGAGCTCTCCCAGAGAGCTCCATCTCAATGCTAAGACCTAGCTCCACTCAATGACCAGCAAGCTCCAGTGCTGGACACCACATGCCAAACAACTAACAAGACAGAAACACAACCACACCCATTAGCAGAGAGGCTGCCTAAAATCATAATAAGTTTACAGACACCCCAAAAAACACCACAAGACGTGGTCCTGCCCACCAGAAAAACAAGATCCATCCTCAACCACCAGAACACAGGCACCAGTCCCCTCCACCAAGAAGCCAAAACAACCCACTGAACCAAAATTACCCTCTGGGGGCAGACACCAAAAACAACGGGAACTATGAACCTGCAGCCTGCGAAAAGGAGACCCCAAACACAGTAAGGTAGGCAAAATGAGAAGACAGAGAAATACACAGCAGATGAAGGAGCAAGGTAAAAACCCACCAGCGCAAAAAAATGAAGAGGAAATAGGCAGTCTACCCAAAAAAGAATTGAGAGTAATGATAGTAAAGATGATCCAAAATCTTGGAAATAGAATGGAGAAAATACAAGAAATGTTTAACAAGGACCTAGAAGAACTAAAGAGCAAAGAAAGAATGATGAACAACACAATAAATGAAAATAAAAATTCTCTAGAAGGAATCAATAGCAAAATAACTGAGGCAGAAGAACGGATAAGTGACCTGGAAGATAAAATAGTGGAAATAACTACCACAGAGCAGAATAAAGAAAAAAGAATGAAAAGAATTGAGGACAGACTCAGAGCTCTGGGACAACATTAAATGCACCAACATTCGAATTGTAGGGGTTCCAGAAGAAGAATAGAAAAAGAAAGGGACTGAGAAAATATTTGAAGAGATTATAGTGGAAAACTTCTCTAATATGGGAAAGGAAATAGGAACTAAGTCCAGGACACACAGAGATCCCCATAAAGGATAAATCCAAGGAGAAACACGCCAACACACATATTAATCAAACTATCAAAAAGTAAATACAAAGAAAAAATATTAAAAGCAGCAAGGGAAAAGCAACAAATAATATACAAGGGAATCCTCATAAGGTTAACAGCTGATCTTTCAACAGAAACTGTGCAAGCCAGAAGGGTGTGGCAGGACGTATTTAAAGTGATGAAAGGGAAAAACCTACAGCCAAGATTACTCAACCCAGCAAAGATCTCATTCAGATTTGATGGAGAAATTAAAACCTTTACAGACAAGCAAAAGCTAAGAGAATTCAGCACCACCAAACCAGCTTTACAACAAATGCTAAAGGAACTTTTCTAGGCAGGAAACACAAGAGAAGGAAAAGACCTACAATAACAAACCCAAAACAATTAAGAAAATGGTAATAGAAACATACATATCGATAATTACTTTAAATGTAAATGGATTAAATGCTCCAACCAAAACACATAGACTGGCTGAATGGATACCAAAACAAGACCCATATTTATGCTGTCCACAAGAGACCCACTTCAGACCTAGGGACACATACAGACTAAAAGTGAGCGATGGAAAAAGATATACAATGCAAATGGAAATCAAAAGAAAGGTGGAGTAGCAATTCTTATATCAGACAAAATAGACTTTAAAGTAAAGACTATGACAAGATAATGAAGGACACTACATAATGATCAAGGGATCAATCCAAGAAGAAGATATAACAGTTGTAAATATTTATGCACTCAACATAGGAGCACCTCAATACATAAGGCAAATGCTAACAGCCAGAAATGGGGAAATCAACAGTAACACAATCATAGTAGGGGACTTTAACACCCCACTTTCCCCAATGGACAGATCATCCAAAATGAAAATAAATAAGGAAAAACAAGCTTTAAATGACACATTAAATAAGATGGACTCAATTGATATTTATAGGACATTCCATCCAAAAACAACAGAATACACTTTCTTCTCAAGTGCTCATGGAACATTCTCCAGGATAGATCATATCTTGGGTCACAAATCAAGCCTTGGTAAATTAAAGAAAAGTGAAATCATATCAAGTATCTTTCCGACCACAATGCTATGAGACTAGATATCAATTACAGGAAAAAATCTGTAAAAAATACAGACACATGGAGGCTAACCAATATGCTACTAAATAACCAAGAGATCACTGAGGAAATCAAAGAGGAAATCAAAAATTACCCAGAAACAAATGACAATGAAAACACAACAACCCAAAAGCTATGGATGCAGCAAAAGCAATTCTAAGAGGGAAGCATATAGCAAGACAACCTTACCTTAAGAAACAAGAAACATCTCAAATAAACAACCTAACTATACACCTAAAGCAATTAAGGAAAGAACAAAAAAACCCCAAGTTAGCAGAAGGCAAGAAATCATGAAGATCAAATCAGATATAAATGAAAAAAGAATGAAGGAAATTATAGCAACGATCAATAAAACTAAAATCTGGTTCTTTGAGAAGATAAAGAAAATTGATAAACCATTAGCCAGACTCATCAAGAAAAAAAGGGAGAAGACTCAAATCAACAGAATTAGAATGGAAGAAGGAGAGGTAACAACTGACACTGCAGAAATACAACTGATCATGAGAAATTACTAAAAGCAACTATATGCCAATAAAATGAACAACCTGGAAGAAATGGACAAATTCTTAGAAAAGCACAACCTTCTGAGACTGAACCAGGAAGAAATAGAAAATATGAACAGACCAATCACCAGCACTAAAATTGACATTTTGATGAAAGAATCTTCCAACAAACAAAAGCCCAGGACCAGATGGCTTCACAGTCGAATTCTATCAGACATTTACAGAAGAGCTAACACTATCCTTCTCAAACTCTTCCAAAATATAGCAGAGGAAGGAACACTCCCAAACTCATTGTATGAGGCCACCATCATCCTGATACCAAAACCAGACAAAGATGTCACAAAAAAAGAAAACTACAGGCCAATATCACTGATGAAAATAGATGCAAAAATCCTCAACAAAGTACTAGCAAACAGAATAGAACAGCACATTAAAAGGTTCATACGCCATGATCAAGTGGGGTTTATCCCAGGAATGCAAGGATTGTTCAATATATGCAAATCAATCAATGTGATACACCATATTAACAAATTGAAGGATAAAAACCATATGATAATCTCAGTAGATGCAGAAAAAGCTTTTGACAAAATTCAACACCAATTTATGATAAAAACCCTCCAGAAAGTAGGCACAGAGGGAACTTACCTCAACATAATAAAATCCATGTATGACAAACACACAGCCAACATTGTTCTCTATGGTGAAAAACTGAAACCATTTCCACTAATATCAGGAACAAGACAAGGTTGCCCACTCTCACCACTATTATTCAACATAGGTATGGAAGTTTTAGCCACAGCAATCAGAGAAGAAAACGAAACAAAAGGAATTCAAATCAGAAAAGAAGTAAAGCTGTCACTGTTTGCACATGACATGATGCTATATATAGAGTATCCTAAAGATGCTACCAGAAAACTACTAGAGCTAATCAATGAATTTGGTTAAGTAGCAGGATACAAAATTAATGCACAGAAATCTCTTGCATTCCTATACACTAATGATGAAAAATCTGAAAGAGAAATTAAGGAAACACTCCCATTTACCACTGCAACAAAAAGAATAAAATACCTAGGAATAAACCTACCTAGGAGACAAAAAACCTGTATGCAGAAAACTATAAGACACTGATGAAAGAAATTAAAGATGATACAAACAGATGGAGAGATATACCGTGTTCTTGGATTGGAAAAATCAACATTGTGGAAATGACTATACTACCCAAAGCAATCTACAGATTCAATGCAATCCCTATGAAACTACCAATGGCTTTTTCACAGAACTAGAACAAAAAATTTCACAATTTGTGTTGAAACACAGAAGACCCTGAATAGCCAAAGCAACCTTGAGAAAGAAAAATTGAGCTGGAGAAATCAGGCTCCCTAACTTCAGACTATACTACAAAGCTACAGTAATCAAGACAGTATGGTACTGGCACAAAAACAGAAATATAGATCAATGGAGCAGGATAGAAAGCCCAGAGATAAACTCACACACATATGGTCACCTTATCTTTGACAAAGGAGGCAAGAATATACAATGGAGAAAAGACAGCCTCCTCACTAAGTGGTGCTGGGAAAACTGGACAGCTACATGTAAAAGAATGAAATTAGAACACTCCCTAACACCATACACAAAAATAAACTCAAAATGGATTAAAGACCTAAATGTAAAGCCAGACACTATAAAATGCTTAGAGGAACATATAGGCAGAACACTCTATGACATAAATCACAGCAAGATCCTTTTTGACCCACCCCCTAGAGAAATGGAAAAAAACACAAAAATAAACAAATGGGACCTAATGAAACTTAAAAGCTTTTGCACAGCAAAGGAAACTATAAACAAGACGAAAAGACAACCCTCAGAAAGGGAGAAAATATTTGCAAACAAAGCAACTGACAAAGGATTAATCTCCAAACTATACAAGAAGCTCATGCAGCTCAATATTAAAAAAACAAACAACCCAATCCAAAAATGGGCAGAAGACCTAAATAGAAATTTCTCCAAGAAGATATACAGATTGCCAACAAACACATGAAAGGATGCTCAACATCACTAATCATTAGATAAATGCAAATCAAAACTACAGTGAGGTATCACCTCACACTGGTCAGAATGGCCATCATCAAAAAATCTACAAACAGTAAATGCTGGAGAGGGTGTGAAGAAAAGGGGACCCTCTTGCACTGTTGGTGAGAATGTAAATTGATACAGCCACTATGGAGAACGGTATGCAGCTTCCTTAAAAAACTAAAAATAGAACTACCATATGACCCAGCAATCCCACTACTGGGCATATACCCTGAGAAAACCATAACTCAAAAAGAGTTGTGTACCACAATGTTCATTGCATCACTATGTACAGTAGCCAGGACATGGAAGCAACCTAAGTGTCCATTGACAGATGAATGGATAAAGAAGATGTGGCACATATATACAATGGAATATTACTCAGCCATAAAGAGAAACGAAATTGAGTTATTTGTAGTGAGGTTGATGGACCTAGAGTCTGTCATACAGAGTGAAGTACGTCAGCAAGAGAAAAACGATTACCGTATGCTAACACATATATATGGAATCTAAAAAAAAATATGGTTCTGAAGAACCTAGGGGCAGGGCTGCAGTAAAAATGTAGATGTAGAGAATTGACTTGAGGACACATGGAGGGAGAAGGGTAAGCTGGGATGAAGTGAGAGAGTGGCTTGGACACATATACACTACCAAATGTAGAATAGATAGCTAGTGGGAAGCAGCCACATAGCACAGGGAGATCAGCTCGGTGCTTTGTGACCGCCTACAGGGGTGGGATAGGGAGGGTGGGAGGGAGATGGAAGTGGTAGGGGATATGGGGATATATGTATACATATAGCTGATTCACGTTGTTATACAGCAGAAACTAACACACCATTGTAAAGCAATTATACTCCCATAAAGATGTTAAAATAAACAAAAACAGATTAAAACAAAACAAAACAAAAAAGTGTATCACTTGGATCTAGACATAAGATAAACCCAGATCAAGGGACATTCTACTAAATAACTGGCCTGTTATCATCAAAAGTGGTCATGAAGGTCAAGGAAAGACTGAGGGTATGTTCCAGGCTAAAGGTAACTAAAGAGGGATAAAAAATCAAAAGCAAGGTATAATCCTGGGTTGGATTCTTTTGCAAGGACATTGTTGGGACAATTGTCAAAACTTGAATGGGCTCTGTAGGTTAGATTGTAGTGAAGTATCATTGGCAATGTCCTTGTTCTAATGGTTGTGTTGTACTTCTTGCAAGAGAATATTGTGGTTTGTAGGAAATACACACCGTAAAGTATTTATATAGGTGACAGGGCATATAGCTGGCAACCTCCTCTTAAATAGCTCAGGACAAAAAAAGTTCTGTGTGCTAGTCAGGTAATTTTTCAGTAAGTTTAAAATTAGTTCAAAATTAAAAGAAAGGTAAAAATCTTGTTTTAACCCCTGATACAATGGAGGGTAAAAAAAAAACATAAAACAAAACTGCATAGGTAAAAATAAATAAATAAATAAAAGAGTGAATTTTATGGTATGTGAATTATATATGAATAAAGCTGTTATTTAAAACAAAACAGAGGGTGGTAGACTACAAAATGGGAGAAGAGCTTTAACTTGGGGATTGGCAGTGAGAATGGAAAGAGGAGACACATACAGTAATATCTGACATTATCAAATGTATTGAAAGTGTTTTCTAAGGTAATATCTCCAATCCTCATAATCTCCCACTCTTTAACCCATTACAGTTTTGTTCCAGCATGCCATTGGAACTCCTCTTGTTTAAGTTACCATTGATATAAGATTATTATTCACTGGTCTCTTCTCTGTTGCAAAATGTAGGGCTTTCTGTAGCATTTGACACTGTTGAACACCTAATACGTCTTGAAACTCCATCAGTGACCTGGAAGGTAATCTCTCCTGGGTTTGTTACTACCTTTTTTAGCCATTTTTATCAGACTCTGTATTAGGGTTCTCTAGAAAATCAAAACCATTAGGATATGTGTCTGTGCAGTGTGTGTGTGTGTGTGTGTGTGTGTGTTGGGGGGGGGGTGGTAGCTTGAGTCTGAAGGCAGTCTGGACGTAGAATTCCCTTGTCCTCAGGAAGCCTCAATCTGGTTTCTCTTAAGACCTTCAACTGATGGGATAAGGCCCACCCATATTATGGGGGATAATCTGCTTTATTCAAAGTCTAGTAATTTAAGTGTTAATCTCATCTTAAAAAATATCTTCACAGAGATATTTGATTGGTGTTTGACCAAATATCTGGGTCATAGCCTAGCTAAGTTGATACAAAACATTAACCATCACAGACTCCCTCAATAAATATGCTTTTACCCACCCATCAAAGTAAGTCTTTTCTAGTTTTTACTCTTTAGTTCTCTTTGTTACCTAAATAATATTTACCTTTTATTTAGAAATCATTTGTATATGCACCCCTTTAATCAGCAACTGCTTATATAATCACATATCTGCTATATTCAAGTTGATTTCTGTGTTATTTGCATTGAAGAGAGAGATGGGGTTAAGATGTTGATAATATGATTATAGAGAAGTAAAGAGCTTCAAAAACAAAATCATGGAGGGTAGCCAAATTTGGAGAATAGGAAGATAAAAATAGGCATAACAAACAAGAAGGAAAGGGAATAAAGGCTGATGAGTCAGATGGTGACACTAATAAAATGAGCCAACTATAGTGTAACTGGGGATAGTCTCAGGAGTAATGAATCAGAAAACTCAGAGAAGGTGAAAACTGAGATAAAGGTAATCAGATTTGGTGACTAGAAGATAATTGGGGATATTATTGGAGGGAGGCATGGGTGCATTTAAATAGAGATGTATAGGGGAAAATGGCTTCAAAATTAAAAAACATAAAAAACTGCAACAGTAGTTGCAAGGGTGGAAAACTTCTAAAATTATAGTGCTTGGATGACATACAAGTTAAATCATTCTGCTTATGAGCTATAAGAACTTGAGCAAACTAACAAACCACTCTTCCTCAGTTTCCTCCTCAGTAAAATTAGTATATATACATACATATATATACTTATATATAATATTAAGGTGGGTATTTAATATATATATAATTTGTATAAATGCATATTAAAGGATTGTAGTAAATAATAAAATAAGGTCCATCAATTGTTTGATACATAGTGGGACTACCTAGTCTATTGGCCACTTGGGATGATGGGATTTCCTATGCAGTAATTTTCTCCCCAGAAATACAAGTGAACTTTTTCCACACTGTCCCTATTCTTTCTGTCACTGAAGCTAAAAACAACAGTCAGCTGTTTTACTAGTCATAGAGATATGTATTAGGTGAAAAATATCTGTGTATTATGTGAAGTGAAGGTAGGATCTTCTCCCATCCAGAAGACTGTGCTTGTCTCAGTCTTCTATGTACCAACTTGGGCTGGTGCATGTTTGTTTCTCAGATTAGGACTTGATGACGTATAGTTAGGATCACATTGGTTGAACACCTCACAACAGGATACCTCAGTTTGTAAACTATTGACATTTTGGGTTAGATAATTCTTTCTTGGGGGAAGGGGAGGCTGCCCCGTACATTATTTAGCAGCATACCTGCCTTTACTAACTAGATGTAAGTAGCAACCCCTTTTAATGTGACAATCTAAAATGTCTCCAGACATGGCCAAATGTCCCTAGGGGTAGGTATAAAATCTCTCCACCCCCTCAGTTCAGAACCACTGCTCTGTAACCACTCAAATGCAGTGCAAAACTATTCTTTGCATGGCTTCATTTTATGGATGCTTGTATGTATGTATGTATGTATGTATGTAGCCAGTAGAAAGCATTTTGCCTTTGGTTTATTCAAAATTCTCTGTGTCTTTCTCATTGACTTGTCTGGCTAATTACTAAGAATATCAGTCCATAGCTAGTGATGGGGATAGTGGTACCATCTTTATTTTAGTAAAGCATTCCATTAGAAAGAACAAATTAAGATTTTCAATTGTGTGAATAATCTCTTGCGTCTCAAATAACTATATTCAGTAAATAATCCCTGAGTAGCATTCCCAGAAACATTTATATTACCATCTAATGGTAGTTGCCAGAATTACAGGAAACTCTTTCTTAGGGAATTCCAGACTATGGTAGGACCAAACATATCCTACTGTGTTTAGTGATGGTGATTATCACACTCTGTGATATTCTGTAATAGAAAGATTGAAGGTGTTGAAAGTCCTTTAACAAAATGGCAAAGGTTGCCCAACAGGTTCACAAATACTTCAGCTTGTATCCAAGCATGCCCATGTCCAAGCATATCAGCTTCTCTATACCCTCCATAAACTCTTGAGATATTTTTGTAAATTTTTTTTTTTTAACAAAACAACCTCTAATAGAAGAGGTTATTCTATTCAACTTCCTAATTCTAAATGCTTTCCTTTAGGAGCCTTGAATTTTAAAGTCTAGATTCTTACAGGGATTGGATATTAATTCTTTCAGAATAATTTAAAACCCATAAAAAACTAAAAAGATTATTTTTAAAAAATCAATTTACCTTCTTCAGAACCTATTGTTCAGTGTAAGTTGAAAACCTGGCGAGTGCTGAAATGGTAGCAGGATTACTTTCTGTTCTTTAATAGTATTAGAGCAGGCAGTCAGGCAATTACCCTGGCTGAAAATCCTTCTCTGACAATTCTCCTTCAAGATCAAACCCATATGCCGTTCATGGGGCTCTTAATGACGTGCCCTCTATTTGCCACATTTCCGTTCTCACTTCCCGTACTCACCACACTCCCTTTATATGTTACACTCAAGCCATCTACTCTACATGGTTCCCTGAACCTACGGTGCACCCCATGCCTCAGTGCCTTCCCAGTTTATGTCTTCCCTTTCTTCTTTATGGAACTAGCTCGATACAGATTCATGACACAACTCAAGTGTGAGTTACTCTGGAGAGTCCTCCCTTGTTTCAGTTCAACTCTGGATCCAGTGTGCTCCTACTGGGTGGCAGCGCTGAGGCTGTGTCTGGCAGACCTCCCACTGCAGGGGGCATCCTTGACTTAGAATCCAGCTGCTGTGCTCTATAATTCATAGCTGCATCTGTGCCAAGGCCACACCTCTCATAGGCCATGTCCAGTCAATGACTGAGTGAGGTAAGATGAAGGCAGACCCATCCTGGCAGACACAGGACCCTTCAGATTCTGGCTTTGCCTCAGTGACTCTTGTGCTTTGTTGGACCTTCCTTGGACCACATAGAAGCCCAGGAAACTTTCACCCACTCGTCCCTCCCTCTCTTCTTCGCTCAGGGTCAGACTTGCCTCATGATCTGACTGCTTCTCAAATTTCTCCGCTTCCTCCTTGTGTTCTCTCACAGGCATTCCCCTTAGGGAAATCTTTGCACATTTAATCTTGTCTTAGCATCTGCTTCTTGGAGGACCCAGAGTAACACATCCACGTCCCTGTGTATATCTCTAACTAGGCACCCATTAGGCTGTATGGCACTTGCACATTTACCAGTTGGTCTTCTACACTAGACTGTCATCTTTTTGTCGCTGGAGATTGGTCCTTTTTTTTCCTCTCTCCTCAGGGCAATATTTAGTAAGGATTCAATATGTGTTTGTCAAATGAAAGACTAAATCACTCCCTTTACTGAGCTTTCAATCCTACAGACAAATATGACTAAATCCATTTTAAAAATTGACTTACTGCAAGGCACTCTGGTTGCTATAGGATACAAAAAGCTATTAAGAGTTCCCCATTTCTCAGCTTATAATTTTAGATCTGGAGATAGAAAAATATAAATACATTATGTTCATATAAAGGCATGTGTGTGTGTGTGAGAGAGAGAGAGAAATGGTGCTCTAAGAGGTTCAAAGAAAAGAGAATTCATTGTAGGTTGGGAAAATTGCACGTTTCCTCAGGGATAGTATTTTACTTGGCAATGTACAGATTGGTAACCTAGGTAAAGAAAAGAGTATAAAATAGACAAGGAGAATGAAAAGAATAAAATCTTGAAGATGAGAGTGCTATGGAATCTTTTGGCATGAGCATAGTGTTAATTGACAGAGTGTTTGTAGAGGGGGATTAGACTAAGGATACCTTTAAATGCCAGGCTAAGGAGTTATTTTATAAAATCTTTCCCCTCATTTTCTGTACAGTAGCCACCCACACTGTCTTTCTTGCTGTTCCAGGAACATTAAGCATGCTTCTGCCTCATGGCCTTTTCACTTGCTTAACCTTTAGAATCATTAACTTTCTTTTTTTCCAGTTTTTACTCGAGTCAGTTTCTCAATATCTCCTTCCCTGGTCATTCTACCCGAGGGTTCAAACCTCTTACAACATTTTCTCTCATGCTCCATTAGCCTCATCACTAATATTCTATATATTGGACTGATTTAATATTTTTATATATTTTTAAAATTTTTTATATCTCCATTAAAACGTAAGCTCAATGGAAATGGAATTTTGTCTCTTTTGTTCACTATTATATTTTCACTCTCTGGATTTGTAACTAGTACATACTAGGCATTCAGGGAATATTTTATGAATAATGAAAATCAAGGAATTTCTAAAGATTTCTAAATGAGGGTGGGAATATCATGTACAATATTGTGAAGCAATGGCTGAAAAAAATTCCATGAAGCTAAAATTAACAGACATTTGGGGAGACTTGACATGTGAAAAAATGGTAGTTCCATTGAAAGAAATAGGGAAATCTTGAAAAATAATTAGAAGGGGAAAAGATAATATTGTAAAATCATATGATCACCAGCTTATCTATCTATATCTATTTTTATGTATACACACATTTATTTGTTAAAATTTTTTTAGTGTTGTACAGGTTTTTCCAATTAAATTCATTGTGTTTGATCTATTTGTTGAAAATCAAAGTGACAAGTGATGCAGATCAGAATATTTGAATACTTCAGGGCCTCCTGTCATCAATTTCCCAAAACTTAATGATATTTAAAATCATCTGAAGCCTAGTAATAGCTTTTGTCACAGCTCCATGAACTTCATAAAATATTTGGTATTATCTTAGATCTGAATTTTTAAAGATGAGAAAGATATCCGTGAAGAATATCTAAACCAAGATATCTAGTATAATATCTAAATGACAATATTTTACCAAGAATCAGGGAACTAAGGTGTACTCTAAACAAATATTTAAAGAGAAAAAGGATTTGAGTAGAAAAAAAATCTGTTGTATTTTCCGTTATAGACGGAAGCTAAGACAAAAAAACAGTAAGAATCCCATTGGTATTTTTTCCAAGTTTGAGGATATTGGTGTCAAAAATATTTATAGAAATTAATGGAATTCCACAGGCTCAAGATTATTTGGCATTACCAATGGGAAAATCAGCCAGAAAAAAAAAAAGGCCTTTCTGTACTCTGAGCTTAATTGTTATTTCTTCTATGATTCTTCTGAACCTTAATCAATACTTCAAACCTCAAACTTCAGTAAAATCTTGTCTCCTTATCTTGACTCACCATTTCTATAAATGTACATAATAACAGTTATTTTAGGGACCATTTTTTCTAAATGCTCATGCTGCTAAATTACCATGGAAATAATTTAATTCAAAGAGTGGTTTCACTTAGAAAAGACAGAGTGCTCAGCTGGCACTTACTCAAAAACCTACTGTAGTAACTGCTTCCTTTAGTTCCCATTGTAATCCCAGGCTCCTCACATATTTTAATGGATACTGGGAGTAAAATAAATATAGGTTTATTTGATGAGTGCCTGCTTGGAATTTTCAAATAAAAAGAACAAAAAGCATCCTAGTTTTCATTTCCTCATCAACTATTTCAAAAAACATACAGTGAATGAGATGGTTGAACATGATTCTTTTTACTGCAAAACTGAGCCATTATTGTTTTTGGAATATTAGCTTTCCTTTCTCATAATGAGTTTTCACACTGAATTAAAGAGGAGCACTTCAATTCAATTTCATTGATTTATTTAACAGGTGATTTTTGTAGTCCCAGAAAATTGCACTTTTATATTCTGACTCCCCCAATCTTATTTTTTTTTAAAGATCAAGTATTCTGAGAAAAAAGTTTTGCTTTATATGCCTAACTAAGCCTCCTCCAAGAAAACTTCAGAATCATTTTCCTTTTATCAGTACTTAAAGAACCAGGCACAGAAACAAGTTCTACAAATCTTCAGCCCTTAATATACCAGGTTATAGGGAAAAAAAAAAATCAGACTTGCATGTCTCTGCTCAAATGTATAGACAGTGTGCTCACTAAGAGCAAGTCACCCCATCCAAGGACAATTTGCAGTCATTCTATTTTCTTATATCATTTTGAATCCCAGGCAACAGCCTTAATTATATCTATATTGTTTCAGTAATGAGAAAGGAGATTTGAGAAGAGAACAGATAAAATGCTTCTTCTCAGAGATATCATCAGCCCCGGTTGCTAAGAGACATTCAGTTTTTCTTAAACTACCAAATTAAGTGAAGTCTTGGCCAGTTATAATCTTTACAACTAAAACAATTTAAAATAAAAACATAATTCTGACACATAAATGAAAAGTTTCCCAATGGATCAAACAAGACTAGACATAAAAATAAATTTGCCATTGTTGGACATGAATAATTATGACATTAAATTTTGTTTTTAATTTTTGCCTGATTTCTCTTCCCATATCTATTATCTAATAATCCTAACCTTTACTGAGTGCTTCCTTTGTGCCAGCATATATGCTAAGGACTTAATGTACAAAATTTTATTTGATATACAAAATTACCTAGTGAAGTAGATACTATTATGATTGCCACTTTACAGTTTAATTTTTGCCTAAAATCACACAGTTATTACAGAGAGAAGCTTTAATTCAAAGGGGGCAGTCTATTTCCAGAATTCAAACTCTTAATTACTGCATTATATTGATCAGCCTTGTGAAGATATACAGAATTTTATAGTAACTTTTTTTGAGGGTGATAAAATGATATAATTATTAAATAAAAGTTATTAAATTGCAAGAGAGCTGCTAAATAATAGATATTATTTTACCTTTGTATTATGCATTTTAAATTAAATTATGTATTTTCCTTTAAAAAATTAAAACATTACTATGATGAAAAAGTCTTCTTTGACCACGCTTCCCTGAACACGTTTAAGGTAAACACTTTATCTGGTCAAAGGTCTTACTAGTAGGAATTCTGGAGACACCTGTGAAATTTAGGAATGTACCCACACTGAATTGTCCTAGCTTGGTTCTTTCTTGGGTTTATTGTGTCTCCTGTCTTGCTGTATACATTGTGTACAAGGGCACATCATCAAGTACTCTTGACCAATGTGAGGTGGTCTCTGGTAGATATCTAGGCTAGACTAAGTACAGGGCTACTTTTACCTTACCTGGCTTGGAGGCAGAGATTTATGCTTCTGAAGGTCTGGAGTTACTCTAAGTCATTCAAACATTATCATTTGCAATTGTGTACTTGCTGGTGAGGTGTTGCAACAAGCAATTATCCTGACTATGCTAATGTCATAAGTTATAAAATTTACTAATATCCTACTTTATAGGGGATATGTGCTTTCCAAACACACAGGAAAAGATTATATTTATCATCATTAAATCTAAGAAGTTTTTATCAAAAGAAACTGACAAAAGTCAAGTATCAAGAATGTGTAAATAATTCTCACAAATAAATAAGCTTCAAAAAAGTGGTATTCATTAATCAAAATTTAATAAAATTAGAAACAAACCTCAAAAAATAGAATTAATTTATGTAATTGATAATTTTAAAAAATCTAGATAACTCTGGTTACTGAAACATGATGTTTTAATAATTTAATTATAATGAAAGAAATATTTCTTAAAAAGTCTGCAGATTGTAGTCAAAGAGCTAATCAGACAGAAATACAGAATTCTAAATATAATTATTAAAATAATTGAAAAATTTAAAAAACTATATTTTGACATAAATAACTGGAGCAATACAATAAAAGTGTTAGCACATGTGAGATTATCAGTGAAAAACATAAGATTGAAATCATAAATTAAGACAAAATAAAGTTGATTGATAAATTTAAAAGGTATAAATTTAAAATTGATAAATTTCAACTTCTTTGAAAAGACCAGAAAATACACATGATCATCTCAATAAAAGCAGAAAAAGTCAGCATCCATTTATTAAATAAATAAATAAAACTCTTGGAAACTGAACAGCTCACTTCTAAATAATCCATGGGTCAAAGAGGAAGACTCAAGGGTAATTAAAAAACAATACATTAAATTGAAGCAAAATTTAAAAGGAAATACATCATAACAAAGTTTGTGTGACACAGTTAAAACTACTTAGAAGGAAATTTATAGAACTAAATGCATACACTAGAAAAAAGGGAAGTCTCAAATCAGTAATCTCAACTCCCACTGCAAAAACCTAGAAAAAGAAGCTCCAAATAAACCCTCCCAAGGAAAAGGAAGAAAATAATAAATATAAAAGTTGAAAACAATGGAGTCAAAAAGAGATATACAAAGTAAAAATCACTAAAACAAATAGCTTGTCCTTTGAAACGATTAATAAAATTGACAAACTTCTATCAACATTGATAGAGAACAGTAGAGGACACAAATTACTAATGTCAGTAATAAAACAGAGAATATCTATACACACTGCAGACATCACAAGAATAATCAGGAGTTATTATAAACTCTACACATATAAATTTAACAACATAGAGGAAATGGACCAAAGCAACACAACTCTTTGAACTGAAATGAATAATTTGAATAGTACCATAATAATTAAGGTCATTGAATTTATAATTTATGAACTCAGAAAAAAAGGGAAAATATCCAGGTCCAGATGATTTCAGTGGAGAATTCCACTAAAGGTTTAAAAAATAATTAACACCAGTTTTATGTAAACTCTTGTAGAAAATCTATTGGGAGAAATCCTTCCCAATTCATTCTATGAAGCAGGTATTACTCTCATACCAAAACTAGCACTAAAACAAATAAATTACAGACCAATATTTCTCATGAATATATACACAAAAAATCTTTAAGAAAATAGCAAATAGAATTCAGCAATATATAAAAAGACTTATACATCATGACCAAGTGGGGTTTATTCCAGTGATACAAACATAGCTGGCTCAATATTTGAAAATTAATCAATATAACCTACTATATTAACAGACCAAAAAAGAAAAATTACACAAGTACAACACTTAATGCAGAAAAAGTATTTGATAAAATTGAACACCCATTCATGATAAAAACTCTCAGAAAAAAATAGAAATAGTAGATAACCTCCATTCTTGATAAAAAAAAATTCACAAAAAGTCTACAGGTAACACTATATTTAGTGGTAAAAGACTAAATTCTTTCCCTTTTAGATCAGGAACAAAACAAGGATGCCCACTCTCACCACTCTTATTCAACATAACTTTGGAAATTCTGGCCAGTGCAATCAGGCAAGAAAAGGAAATAAAAGCTACGAAGATAGAAAAGAAGAAATAAAATTCTCCGTATTTGCAGGAGACATAATAATTCACAGAGAAAATCCCAAAGCATCTACAAAAATGTACTTAGAATTAGTAAATGAATTTAACAAGGTCACAGGATAAAAGGTAAACATACAAAAATAAATTGTGTCTATAAACTAGCCATAAACACAGGGAACTCAAATTTATTTAATTAATTCATTTATTTATGACTGCGTTGGGTCTTCGTTGCTGCGTGCGCGGGCTTTCTCTAGTTGCGGGGAGCACTGGCTACTCTTCATTGCGGTGTGTGGGCTTCTCACTGTGGTGATTTCTCTTGTTGCAGAGCACGGTTTCTCTAGGTGTGCGGGCTCAGTAGTTGTGGCTCGCGGGCTCTAGAGCATAGGCTCAGTAGTTGTGGCAAATGGGCTTAGTTGCTCTGCAGCATGTGGGATCTTCCCGGACCAGGGCTCAAACCCGTGTCCGCTGCATTGGCAGGCGGATTCTTAACCACTGCACCACCAGGGAAGTCCGGAAACCCCAGTTTAAAACGCAGTACCATTTACAACCACTAGAAGATGAGAGAGAGTGAGAGAGAGGAAGGGAGGGGGAGAGGGAAAGAAAGAGGAAAAGGAAGAGGGAGAGGAAGGAGGGAAGGAAGGACAGGAGGAAGGAAGGGGGAAAAAGACTTAGATGTAAGTCTAACAAAATATATATAGTGCATTGATGCAGAAAACTACATAATTGATGAAAAAATCAAATAAGACCTAAAAAAATAGTCATATTATATTCATGGAAGATTTAACATAGTAAAGATGTCAATTATCCCCCAATTAATACACAGGTTTAACATGATTCCTATCGCAATCCAGGAAGTTTTTCTTTTTTCTTTTTGTAGACAAAGAAAAGATTATTATCAACTTTATATGGAAAGGCAAAGCAATTCTGAAAAAGAATAAAGTTCAAGAAATCAGCCTACTGATTTCAAGGCCTATTTATTATATAGCTATAGTATCAAGATTATTAGCATGGGGATAGAAACATAAATCAATAGAAAAGGATATAGAAGCAGAAATATACCACACAAATGAGCCTAACTTATTATTGAAGGCAAACGTGCTAAAGCAATACAGTGAAGGAAAGATAGTCCTTTCACAAATATTGTGGATCAGTTAGACATCCATAGGCAAAAATGGGCCAAAACTTAAGTCTCACACTTTATAAAATTATTACCTCAAAAGGGATCACACCCTTAAATATAAAATGTAAAACTATAAAACTTTTAGAAAAAATCAGAAGAGAAAGTCGTTGGGATCTAGGGCTAGGAAAGTATGCTTGGCTCTCAGATGACACCAGCAGCACAATCCACAATAGGAAAAATTGATAATTTAAATATCAAAATTAAAAATTTTGTTCTATGCAAGATCCTGTTAGTAGTATAAAAAAAAGACAAGCTACAAAGTGAGAGAAAATATTTGCAAACCACATATCAAACAGCACCTAGTATCTAGAATATATAAAATCTCTCAAAACTCAGCAGTCAATTTTTTTTTTTAAATCCCACTAGGAAATGTACAAAAGACATGAAGAAACATTTTACCAAAGAGAATATACAGATTTCATATACAGATAAGAGAATATACAGATAAGCACATAAAAATATATTCAACATTATTAGCTATTAGAAAAATGCACATTAAAACTGTAATAAGATATCACTACACAGTTACTACAATAACTAAAAGGAAAAGAACACAGCAACAACACCAAATGTTAGCCAGGATGTGTAGAAACCAGGTCACTCATACATTGCTGGATATACAGGATTTACAGTGGGATGTAAATGCCAGAGCTGCTCTAGAAAACACTTAGGCAGCTTCTTAAAAAGCTAAACATGCAACCACCATGTGACCCAGGAATTGTACTCCTGGGCATTTATCCCAGAGAACTGAAAACTTACATTCACACAAAAACCTGTACACAAATATTTATAGCAGCTTTATACATGATAGCCACAAACAATACAACCCAGATGTCCTTCAACAAGTAAAAATACCCATAACCATGTGACAACCTGGATTAACCTTGAGAGGATTATGCTGAGTGGAAAAAGTCAATCCCAAAAGATTACATACTGTTTTATTATATTTATATTATGTTATTGACATAACAAATATAGAAATTGAAGATAGATTAGTGGTTGCCAGGGATTGGGGGGGGAGGGAAGTGGGTGTGGCCATAAAAGGGCAGTATGAGGTATCCTTGTAGTGATGGGAATTTCTGTATCATAACTATACCAATATCAATATCCTAGTTGTGATATTGGACTATAATTTTTTAAGATGCTACCACGTAAGGAGACTAGATAAGTGTATACAGGATTTCTCTGTATAATTTCTTAGATCTGTATGCAAATCTACAATTATATCAAAATTAAAAGTGTAATAAAATATAAAGATATAATCCTCTCAAAATTATTAGTGACATTGAGCACTAAGATTAATCAATGTAAGTGTCTTAGAATAATATGGTTATAAAACTCAATGAAACATAAATCTTTATAAAAATAGAGCAATACCTTGAAACAATTGATAATGTAATAATAATTCTATAAACATAAGATTCTAGAATTATTAACAGAGCATTAATTGTAGTAAGGATGGTGATGGGGGAGGACAGAATGCTCTGAATTCCTTATCTCAGGTAAGACTCAGTAGAAGATTCTCCCTCCCATAATTCTGAGAATAAGATTTCAGAAAGTAAATATAATATTGAAAATCTTAACAGTATTCACTGGTTGAATGAAAAATAAGACATATGCATATTAAATACCAAGTAATATAAAATCAGATAAAGTGAACCATGTAGAAAAAGGTGTAAACATTGTAAATAAGAATAAAATAAAAAACAAAAATCATATTAACTGTTAAATGATATTTATTCTGTTCTAAATGCTTTACATATAATAATTCATTTAAATCTCACAATATCTGTATGATGTAGGTGTTGTTACTCACCTCATTTTACAAATGATAAAATGTACAGTTTCATTTACTTACCTGAGATCATACACTAGTAAGTGTTGTAGATAGGATTCAAATCTAGACAGTTCATATTTTGATACAGCCTGCCTCTCTATTATAGAACAAGATGATGGACGTTAACTTAAACACTTTATGCTGATTGTAATAAAAATGCTAATAATAAGCTTTTCCAATTAAACTAAAGCCTCTTAGCTACAATTACAAAACATAACTAAACAAAATCATAGGAAGAACAAAAATTATAAATGTAGAACATCATGCAAAATGATTTAAGGCAAATGTAAACAAAATGGAATCAGACAATGATTACAATAGTTATACTAAGCAAAATGTAGTCAAGGCAAAAAATAAAGATGATTGTGATTAATATTTTGTAATAATAAACAGTAAAAATCACAACAGGGAAATAATTGCCAGAGACTTTTCCAGTGTAAAGAACATGCCTTTGAATCATATGAACCATAATTAGTGGAAATACAAGAACTGAACAAAAAAATTGTAAAACTGGAAGATATTGCATCATACAAATAGGCACAAATAAATAACGGTATAAACCACTGCTTTCATACGTTTTAATTCAGAAAAATCCCAATATTCTGTTGCTCTCACGAGGAAAATGTCATAATTGAGCTGATGCAAACATCTGGTCTCCTTAAAAACATTACATTTTTGTAAAATATTTAATGGGAATTTTGGTTACACACTTCAGTTTTAATGACTGTAAATCAGTCTCTCCAACTTAAATCTACCATGGAAAGTAGTTAAACAACATTTATGAATCTGCACAGGGAAGTACAAGTAGCTAAGGTACATGTCTCACCATTATGCTATTGTGTGACCAGCCAGTTACTCCTCACTGCCTCCTTCTCAACTTCTCTAGAGCATATTTAATTAAAAGCTTCTAGGAGTTGTAAGAAAGACTTATCCCAATAGAGAATTTCAGAATAAATTTTTTACCTATATTTCCTTATTTATCACAGGGTATTCAATCAGTTCCCTTACTGTTAGGCTTTGGTTTGTTTTCAGACTTCAACATCTATAAATAGTGCTGTATTGATTAACCTTGAACACAGATTGTTTTGTATTTTTCCAATATCTTTAGTATGACATTCTTTCAAATTTCTGGAATTTGCTGGGTTTTATTAGAAATTTAGAACACATTTCAAAAGTATTTAAGATAACCTATTTAAGATAACCTGTTTTTGTTTATTTTAACATTTCCTCTTAAGTGTTATACTTCTTTTTCTTGATGGCCTGGATAAAAAGGAATTGAATCCAAATAAGTAGATTGACGATAATTAGGTAGATAGATAGATAGATGGACAGATAGGTTCATTATTCCACTCAAGAGCCTGTGGAAGGCAAAAATAACAATATGAACTGTCACCTGTGGAAGAGGTCATCAGCTACTTATAAAAACCCATTTATTCTTCTTACAGGACATAAAATTACACCATATTTTTCCAGCTCCCCTTGCAGGTAGATAAGACCTCTTGCCTGAGTGATGTTTAATGAGATAAGTAAAAGTATTATGTGCTATTTCCAGGACTGGCCCATAAAATCCTTTCAAGTGTGATCACCATGTTTAATCTCCACTTCAGTGGTTCTCAAATCTGGTCCCCAGATGAGCAACAGTATCACCGGGACATTGTTGGAAATGCAAATTCTTGGACTTCACCCCAGATCGGTGGAATCAGAAACTCTCAGGGTAGACTGAGTGATTTTGTTTTAACATACCCTCTGAATGATCCTGATAAACACTAGTTTGAGAATTATGGCTCTCTCATGGGCTGAATGCAGAGGACTATGGGACCCTAAAGGAAGGCAGATCCACAATATGGAAGGTACCTATTTCTGAATAGTACACAGAAGACCTTGCTCTAATCAGGAACACCTTTATTTGTCTTTAATCTTGACAAGAGATATTGTATTACTTCTAACAAAAACACTTGTAACAACAGGAATGTATTAGTAATCAAAGGTCCTCAGCCTTTTGTTAACATGCCTAATCGCTTATTGTCTGTCAACAATGTCCCTTTTTGATATCACAGTATAGTTATAGATGGGGAACAGCCATCTTAAGTAAAAGAACAAAAATGGCTAAATCTCTGAAGATTAGTTGACATGACAGACAGAGCAACGTAGGGTCTTAGTGATCCAGCTATTTTTTTATTTGATAATTTTCTTTTTCTTGTTTTGAAAGTTATTTCTGTGTAAATGGAAAGCTTCTCCTAGCTACTATATATTCGTCAATCCAGGCAGATGATGTAATGTCCCTGCTATTGGTAGGGAGATGTAATGATGTCAGCTTTCCGCCAGACTGAATAGCAGGCTGTTGCCATTTTTAACATTGATTGACATTACAAGGGTGCCTGATGATATAAACCAAAAATAATAATGATAATTATTAGGGAACAATACAACTAGGGAACAATACTACTCTGTTCTTTATTTTTTGCTAAAATATACTTTGGACCAAAACCCGGGTATATTTCTCTGGATATAAATACCAATTTATGCTATGAAAAGTGAGATAGACATGCCATCAAAGAATTTACAAAGGCAAATACCAAACTTTGTTAGGTGTGTGCAAATTTATATATTCCCTCCTGCACATTGTTATTTTTTACTTGACTGTCTCAAAAAATACTGGTATTGTAGGTACGTTTTCTTTTTTAATAAAAGGCTTTCATCTGTCTTTGAGTCAGAAAGTTCTGTACAGGACTGATTATCATGGATATTTAAGTATTGGATTCAAATTATTTTTGGTTCGGTAATTACCCTCTTCCGGGGACATTTGGTAGAACACGTCATTCATATAGTTAATGGCCATTTCATACAACCTGGTGAATTTAGTCGTGTTTTTCATGATGATGTACTAATCACTTTTAATCAATGACTCAGGAATATACTGTCTTATTATGTGCTAAGTGTAGTGAGACACACTACCTCTCACTTAAAAGTAATTATCGTTAATCTTCTATTCAAAGCAGAAGGGGAAAGGCCATTGCCATAGAGTTGAGAACATTTAAAATAAAAATGAACAATTGAACTATATTGAACAAAGAACTGTTGAATGTTCATTGTAAGGTGTATTGTTTGGCTTGGTTGCCAGGAAATAATTCTTCAGAAGTAATACATTACAATTAGCTTGTTAATCCAAGGAGCTCTAATATGCTCTGCTATGATTTATATAATTACATTAATTAAAACCAAATTTATGTAGAACTAACTGCACTAAATACCCAATATAATTATTTTAAAGAAGTCTCCTGAAATATCTGCATTCCTCACAACTGAAGACAAACATTTCTATAGTGGAATTTGAACCTGCTATGTGTTTGATAATTGTCAAAGACAAAATTAGAACAAGACTGTTAAGATAAGAAAGGCTAAAGACCTTCCCTCTAAGCATCACCTGCTTTGAAATAGAAAAAAAAATCTGTATATTTTTCTAAGGCCAGCTTGAGAAAATAGTACTCCAGGGTCGTGTTTGCAAAGAAATTCTAAATTTTCTTTTCAGACATCTACAAGCAAAATGAACAGGGTGGTCTTCTTAACTTGGATGAGATAAAACTCAGTAGGGTATACATGTCCATGCCACTCTCTCACTTCTTCCCAGCTTACCCTTCCCCCTCCCGCCACCGTGTCCTCAAGTCTATCCTCTACATCTGTATCTTTATTCCTGTCCTGCCCCTGGGTTCTTCAGAACCTTTTTTTTTTTTTAGATTCCATATATATATGTTAGCATATGGTATTTGTTTTTCTCTTTCTGACTTACTTCACTCTGTATGACAGTAAAACAGATAGCTAGTGGGAAGCAGCCGCGTAGCACAGGGAGGTCAGCTCGGTGTTTTGTGACCACCTAGAGGGGTGGGATAGGGAGGGTGGGAGGAAGACACAAGAGGGAGGGGATATGGGGATATATGTATAGGTATAGCTGATTCACTTTGTTATACAGCAGAAACTAACACAACAATGTAAAACAATTATACTCCAATAAAGATGTTTGGGAAAAAAACAAAAACAAAAACGGATATGGGATTAAAAAAAAAAAAAAAACTCAGTAGGAAGATCTTTGTACTTTTGAAACTTACTACATTTGCCTAGTATCCATTCTAGGTAAATTTTCTTCACAACATTGAATATGGAGCAAAGTGTTCTTCAAAGAGACATTGTTTTTTGTACTCAGTGTTTTCTAGATGTCTTGTGCATCTTAAAAATTATTATAAAGTGCTTCGATATTTCACTAATGAAAAACCAAAATCCTTCAGCACCTAAAGAGCTTGCTTTCTTTCTTATATTAGGATCTGGTATTTGGCTTAAGTCTCTCTAAATTCTCTGTAAATCTGGATGGGAATCATTAAATCATAAAACAATTCTTGAAGGCATATTGCAAGATGATTGTCTATGATGGTACATTGCATCAGAAGATAAAACACAAGACAACTGTCAACCATCAATTACTTTTTTGTTTTGTTTTTTGATAAATGCTTTGCATTTCATGGAGACATGTTAGTAAGAATTATTCATTAAACAAAATTAAAAGTTGGTATAATTTGAGACAGAAAGCTGGTGTTCTCTGTTTTATTAGTAGAATTCAAAACATGTAAATAATACACTGAAATGGCGAAATTGCTAACTGAAATAAATTCAACAGAAAACAATGAAGGAAGCAACAGAAAGAGGGAAAAAACCCTAAAACTATATGGAAGAAAAACCTCAGGAGTAATTAAATAAAACAAAAACAAATAGTTCATTAGTAGGCAATCATTTTGGAAAAAATTTTCTCATTTGTAGATTATTGAGGACCTCCTTTAATTTATGTCATGCATTTTGTTTTGTGCACATCTTTTCATTCCAATGTGTAAGTAGCTTTTTAGGACAACAGATATTTTTTTTAAAATAACAATCCCTTACATTTTTATAGCAGGTTACATTATACCCAGTTCTTTCATGTGCTTAACTTCATCCAATCCCCACACAGCCATGACTGAAAAAATGATGAACTTTTATTGAAATGTTTGTTATTATTGTTTTAAAATTAATATTCAGTTTTCATCCTGACTGATGACTTTTTATCTCCCTAAACACTCAGATCCTACCAATAACAAATACAAAATGACTGATAGGAATAGGAAATTTTTCCTAGCTTCTTGTTCTAATCTCACATTTCTGACCTAGTATATCCATTTATATATAGCTAAGAAATGTCATTATCTCTTCTTTAATTAGAAAATTTCAGAATATGCCTTCCTTAGTTTTCATTAAAACACTGATAAATTATTTATACATTTAGCAGGTAACAAGCACATTATTTTTCTGTTTGTTAATTACCTCATCACATTTTTTCTTTTCTTTTTTTTTTTTTTTTTTTGCATTTCAGTTCTTATGGTTCTGAACTCTTTGAGTCAGACTTGGATTAATTTAGATGAACGGACAAAGGGTATAGGAAGATTGTAGTATGCAATACACTTCCCTTGCTAATCTGATAATATTTTAGATCTCTGTGAAAAGATTTGCGTTAATGCACAAGCAGTCAACTCCTTTTTACATTTCTCATCAACATTTCTCCCTTATAGACATGAGTAGAACATCATCATAAGGATCAGTTCTTTCTCCTGTTTTAGGTATTAAGAAATAAAACTATTTCTGTTCACAGATGACATGTATGTCTATGTAGAAAATCCCAAAGAATCTACAAAAAACTCCCAGAATTAATAAGTAAATGTAGCAAGGTTACAGGATACAAGTTCAATATATAAAAGTCAATTATATTCCTATATACCTAAATAACTACATTCCTGTATGCCAATGGAGGACAGTGGCATAAATATGAGAAAATGCATATTACTCTGTAATTTCTTTTTACTTCATGAAGTATGCCTTGCATAAAAAATTATGGAGACTAATGTGATAAACACTGGTGTAACCCCTCAATTCAGCTCAAGATACAATATATTACAGATTCAGCTGAATTTCAAGGTGTACTCCTCCTATTTTAACCTGTCTCAGAGTTTATCACTATTTTAAATTTAGAGTGTGCCATTCCCACATTTTAAAAAATAATTGTACACATGTTTCTTCACAAATAACTATTTGTGTTATTTTACCTGTTACAAAACATATATAAATAATATAATTTATTCTTCTGAAAATAAATTTTTTAAATTCACTATTATGTTGATGAGTTTTACTGATATTTATACAGGTGGATTTTGTTCACTTATTTTAATCAGTCTATAGTATTTATTTGTATAAGTACACTACAAGTTGTGTACCTGTTCTAGAAATGACCTTTAAGTTTGTTTCCAATTTTTACTATTGTAAATAGTGCTGCAGTAAACAGTCTTTCACATATCTCATTTGTACATAGGTAAGAGTTTCTCTAGAGCAGTGCTTCTCAAAGTGTGGGCCCTGGACCAGCAGCATCAGTAACACCTGGGAACTTTTTAGAAACGGAAATTCTTGGAGCTAACCCCAGCCTTACTGAACTAGAAACACGGGTGGTAGAGACAACAATCTGTGTTTTAGCAAGCCCTCTAATTGATTCTGATGCAGGTTAAAGTTTGCTGACTCCTGCTTGGGAGAATATATCTAGGTATGAAGTTACTTCATCAAGCATGCATACTTACTCATTTTATTAACTATATATTCTATAGTTCTTTACTTATTGACATTACATATTTACACTCTAACCAGTTATATATGAGAGCCTCTTTTGCTCCATATCGTCTCTAACACCTAATGTTTTCATATTTTAAAAATTACCACTTTGATGTGTGTGTGAAATGGCATTCCTTTTAATGTACATATCCCTGGTTATAAGTAAAATAGAGCATTCTCTTATGTATTTTTCATACATGTGTGTCACATATCAGTTTATTGATGCTTTCTCTTATGTGAATAATTAGCTCATATTATTTGTCGTATATTTTAAAAACTAGGGTTTTTGTGTTTTTCTAATTGATTTGTAAGATCTCGTATAATTTGGATACTAATGTGTATTCAGTTATTTGTGTTATATATATCTTTTCTTAGTGTGCTGTCTTTTCTCTTTGTTGGTGGTTCTCTTTTCTCATATTTTGCTATTACATTTGGTCTCCTATTCTTCATTATATTACACACATTTCTTTAAGCCAAAACATACAGATCTAGTGTACTTTATGGGTACAGCTATGTTAAAATTTATTGAACCATTTTCTTATTGATAGATGTATCAGTCAAGATCCCAGCTGGAAGTAGATGGCACACACTCAAGCTGAAGATAATTTAATAAAGGGACTATTTTTAAAGGTGTTAGGAAAAAAAAATAAGGTGCTAGTAGCAACAGGGAGCTATAAACACCAGGGAACCACTAACACCAGAAAGCCTGAATGGACTAGAAAAGGGAGCAGATATTAGAATTCAGAGAAATAGCAGGAGGAAGAGTGATTCTTGACAGGACCTGTGGCCTTTGGTCAAGGGATCTAACCAATCCATGGCTATCTAGTGGGGGAATGAATCTGTGAATAAATATTCTGGGTTTATGCTCCTCTTTTCCTTCCCCTCACTATCTAAACCCAACTAGAAACTTTTCTCAGAATGCAAGGGAATTCCTGATGCAATTTGTACACATCAGCCTCCCAGGTCACAGAGCAAGTAAAAAGGTTGGTGAAAGGCACTGGTGTTCAAATGACCATCAGTCTTTAATTTCTATTCTTTGTTATACAAACAACCGTGCAATATGCATTCTTATTCATTTATAAAATGTATTGGTACTCTTATATTGCATGATTGATCCCCAAATTTAGGATTGTGAGCTCAAAATATGTTGTTTTTCTCTGTTTATAAAGCCGTAATGCCAAGTTTCTTCCCCAAAACACAGGAATTCATACCCCATAAGCAATGCATGAGAATGTTCTAAATCTTTGTGATATTTCAAATTTTACTAATCTAAATAAAGACTATAGGCACCTCATTTTTAAAATTTATACATGATGTTGACCATAGTTTATTGGCTATTCACATTTCTTCTGTATTTACTTTTTCTCCTCTGTAAAGATTCTGCCTAGATACTGTTTTCTTTTTTTTTTTATTTCTGAGATATACATTTTAAAGTAATAACTAGAATTATGACTTATAACATTTACCAGAACATATAAGATTTTTAGAAATTTCATGTAATGTCTGAAACATTTATATTAACATATTTCCATACAAATAACCCAAAGAAAGTTTAGTATTAGTTGTTTTTTTTGTTTGTTTGTTTTTTTATACTGCAGGTTCTTATTAGTCATCAATTTTATACACATCAGTGTATACATGTCAATCCCAATCACCCAATTCAGCACACCAGCATCCCCACCCCACCGTGGTTTTCCCCCCTTGGTGTCCATACGTTTGTTCTCTACATCTGTGTTTCAACTTCTGCCCTGCAAACCGGTTCATCTGTACCATTTTTCTAGGTTCCACATATATGCGTTAATATACGGTATTTGTTTTTCTCTTTCTGACTTACTTCACTCTGTATGACAGTCTCTAGATCCATCCACGTCTCAACAAATGACTCAATTTCATTCCTTTTTATCGCTGAGTAATATTCCATTGTATATATGTACCACATCTTCTTTATCCATTCGTCTGTCAATGGGCATTTAGGTTGCTTCCATGACCTGGCTATTGTAAATAGTGCTGCGATGAACATTGGGGTGCATGTGTCTTTTTGAATTATGGTTTTCTCTGGGTATATGCCCAGTAGTGGGATTGCTGGATCCTATGGTAATTTTATTTTTAGTTTTTTAAGGAACCTCCATACTGTTCTCCATAGTGGCTGTATCAATTTACATTCCCACCAACAGTGCAAGAGGGTTCCCTTTTCTCCACACCCTCTCCAGCATTTGTTGTTTGTAGATTTTCTGATGATGCCCATTCTAACTGGTGTGAGGTGATACCTCATTGTAGTTTTGATTTGCATTTCTCTAATAATTAGTGATGTTGAGCAGCTTTTCATGTGCTTCTTGGCCATCTGTATGTCTTCTTCGGAGAAATGTCTATTTAGGTCTTCTGCCCATTTTTGGATTGGGTTGTTTGTTTCTTTAATATTGAGCTGCATTAACTGTTTATATATTTTGGAGATTAATCCTTTGTCCGTTGATTAGTTTGCAAATATTTTCTCCCATTCTGAGGGTTGTCTTTTCATCTCGTTTATGGTTTCCTTTGCTGTACAAAAGCTTTGAAGTTTGATTAGGTCCCATTTGTTTATTTTTGTTTTTATTTCCATTAGTCTAGGAGGTGGATCAAAAAAGATCTTGCTGTGATTTATGTCAAAGAGTGTTCTTCCTATGTTTTCCTCTAAGAGTTTTATAGTATCCAGTCTTACATTTAGGTCTCTAATCCATTTTGAGTGTGTTTTTGTGTATGGTGTTAGGGAGTGTTCTAATTTCAGTCTTTTACATGAAGCTGTCCAGTTTTCCCAGCACCACTTATTGAAGAGACTGTCTTTTCTCCATTGTATATCTTTGCCTCCTTTGTCATAGATTAGTTGACCATAGGTGCGTGGGTTTATCTCTGGGCTTTCTATCTTGTTCCATTGATCTATGTTTCTGTTTTTGTGCCAGTACCATATTGTCTTGATCACTGTAGCTTTGTAGTATAGTCTGAAGTCAGGGAGTCTGATTCCTCCAGCTCTGTTTTTTTCCCTCAAGACTACTTTGGCTATTCGGGGTCTTTTGTGTCGCACTGTTTTCATTTTTACATTGGATTTTTTTCTTATAATTTGGTGTATTTTTAGGTGTATTATTGATAGTGACACAGTTTGATTGCCTTAAGGGGTGCACATATTATCTCCTAGTTTATTGTTTTGCTTTACTTATGGTGATGAATGTGTGGAAGTGCAATATTGAGAAAGAATATTTACTATGAATATTCTAGGTGATTTTTTTATCACTTGGACTCCAGCTATATATACCCTTCAGTGGTTTAGTCCAACTCTGGCCTACATTACCGAGCACAATAAAGCTTTGTAATATTAATGAATGACACCAATTCAAACTTCATTAGTGGTGTAGTCTTATGCCGAGAAAAATAATGTTGGGCTCTTCTTGAAATGAATAATTGATGTGAAAAAGAAACTCACAGAAATTTTCATGTATGTCAAGAGGAAAGCATTATTAGTATACATTTTTTTGCATTCTGAGAGCATGAATACGAGTAATTTGTTCTATAAATTAGACTTCAAACTAATTCTTTCAAAATGAAATTAACAATTGACAGCTTAATATGGGACTGTGAAGAAATTTTATATTATTTGTGGTATATTTCTTGTTTCATTGTCTTACTTGTAATTTTCACTGGTGTCAACAGGAGCTATTAGTTTACTGATGTGGAAAGAGACTTGAATGTCTTCACTCACTAAGTTCTCCAGATCTTGAAATTGTCATTAATTTACTGAATGTATTAATATTTTCCCCTCTCCAAAGCATTAAGTCAGTTTATAACAAAGTATAACAATAAGGTTAATTTAAATAGAAATTATGCTAAAAATCAGAGGTAGTGCATAGATGTGAATATATTTTGTTATAGCTAACACACTCCCCTGTATGTTTGCTTTTGAGATTCCTGATAACCAGGGCAAACCAGAAAATACAATTAATGTAAGGCACTTAGCATATGCTTTAGAAAGCCAAGGATTTTCCTGTGAGATAATTCTAAATAACTATGAGATGGACTTTTTCTAGCCAGATTGAACATCTAGCACTGGCCCATAAAACTATTTCCATTTTTATTTTATGCCTCAGTAAAACTGTGGAATTATTTAAAAATCCCAAAGACCATCTTTTATTTATCTAACAAACGTTAGGATGCCATTGGTTTTTTTCCTGAGTTCCTATTAAGCTAGGTCAGTAATACTGAGAAGGAGACAAGATTAGGTAATGTCAGAAATGCATTATGCTTATATAGTTGTTGAGAAGATAGCAGAAATAGAACGAAGTACAAAACAATAATGATTTAATGCTGTAAATAAATTTTCAAGTAAAATGTATTTGTCTTAATGAAAATATGTTACAGTATTATGCTCTTTATTTGAGGCATTTTTCAGCATTTTAAACAATTTCAATGTTTGCATTTATAAAGAGATATTTGGAAGTTCTAATTGGTATTTATTAACAGACAGCCCAATAAGCATACAGGAAAGCATAAAAAGATTACAGAAGAATGAGTTTAATGCTGAGTTAAATTACATGGCAGGAGGTGAAATGAAAATAAAAAGGCAAACACATATGGATGAGGTGGGAAGATTAAGCATTAGTCAGAGTAAAGGTGTTTATAAGCCAAAAACAGAACAGGAACAGAATATTTGTACATAGTAGCAACCTATTCACACTGTATTTTTAGGTGGCATTGTCTTTGATCATTATGTTCATAATACTCCTTAAAATAAGTAAAGAAAGCAATGAATAATAAAGGGTGACATTATCTTAGTTATTATGTGTCAAACACTTTTCTTGGTGATTTACATGCAATTACCACACTTAATCTTCAAAAATCCCTATGAACTGGGTGCTATTATTATACTAATTTTATATAAAAAGAAATTTAAGATCAGAGAGATTAAACCATTTGTTCAAGATTGCACAGATAGTAAGTGGTAGAGCATGAATTTGAACTAAGGGTACCTGATTCCAGAGCCGGGGCAGTTACTCACAATGCTATATAGGTTTTGCAAGCAACTTTTCCTGGCCAGAGACTGTACTGCATATTTCAATCATATTCTCTTATTTAATGCTCACAACTCTGGCAATTGCACATTTCTCTCAATTTTATAGAAGAGAAAATTGAATATGGGTCCTTTCTTTCATGATATAAATCATTGCTAGATAGGCTATTAACCCCAGTTATATCATAGAATAACCATAGAATATATGCCCATTATTCTGTGCTCACATGGAGATTAAAAAATGAGGCAAGATGTAAGAGGGACTTTACTTACTATTTCTAATTTGGACTAAATGACTAAATAGGGAAAGTTGACCCAAGCCAAATAAGTTCTTCTTCCTTTGAGCTCCCATAGCAATTCTCTGTATATTACAAATATAGCAATTAAACTGAATTGCAGTGGTTTATTTATGAGTCTGGTATCATGTAAAAAAAAATAATGGGAAGTACCATACTTTTTCCAGCTGTAAATTCCAGAATACGGTAAAATGCCTTGTATGTATCAGATTCTCTGTAGTGTTGCCTGTATACATTCAGCTCAATAAATTAATGAATGACAACCTCTGGGGACAATATATTGTTGAGAAGCAAAATAAGAGAAAGAAACTGACATTCTCCATGACGTCCCTATTGGATATGTAAGGTTTTTAGACCATATTATCAAAAACTAGGTCTGGATAAGCTGATGAGACTCTTAGTGGGTAAACTTAATGCAAGCTTTAGTGTTTACAAAGTGTTCCAGTAAGATCAAGTAACAACCTGGGTACATTTTAGGCAATAGAAATTAAAGCAAATTTTAGATAGGAGTTCCCAAGATGGCAGAGTAGGAAGACCCTGAGTTCACCTCCTCTCAAGACCACAGCAAAATTACAAATATTTACAGAACAACTGTTGATGAAAAAGACTGAAGCCTACCAGAAAAGATCTTCTACAACTAAAGATGTAAAGAAAGAACCACAATGAGATGGGAAGGAAGGGGATCGCTGTATATTCAAGACCCATACCCCCAGGTGGATGACCCACAAATGGGAGAATAATTACAATTGCAGAGGTTCTTCCCAAGAAATGAGGGGTCTGAGCTCCACATGGGACTCCCCACCTGGGGGTCCTGCACCAGGAAGATGAGACCCCAGAACATTTGGCTTTGAAGGCCAGTGGAGCTTACTTTTGGGAGTTACAGAAGGCTGGGAGAAAAAGGGGCTCCGCTTTTAAAGGGTACACACAAAGTCTCACATGCTCTCGGACCATGGGAAGAAGCAGTAATTTGAAAGGAGCCTGGATCAGACCTACTGGCTGATCTTGGAGAGTCTCTCGGAGAGGCAGAAGGCAACTGGAGCTCAATCTGGGAACATAACACTGGCAGCAGCCATTTTGAGAAACTCAGTCTACTGCGTGAACACTGGTGCTGGAAAATGCCACTTTGGAGTCCTCCTTCTAGCTTATTAGTCTCAGGACCCAGCTCTGCCCCCACCCACCAGCCTGTAGAAACCAGTACTGGAATGCCTCAGGCCAAACCACTAACTGGGCAGGGATACAGCTCCACCTACCAGCAGACAGGCTGCCTTAAGAATCCCTGAGCTCACAAGTGCCCCTGGACACAGCCTGGTTCACCAGAGTGCCCAGGACTTGGCCCTACACACCAGTGTATGGGTACTAAACTTGGAACTCCCAAGGCCCTGCAGCCAGAGACCCTAGGACCCAGCTCTGTCCATCAGCAAGCCTACTCTAGCCTTGAGACCAGCTTTCACCCACTGGCAGGCAGACAGCAGCCCCAGGACAACTGCAGCCATGGCAGGACCCAGTCCACCCACCAGTAGTCCAGTACCAGCCCTATGACTGGCTTGGCCAGCCACACCCACCAAAAGTCCAATGCCAGCTCTGGGACCCCTGGGCCCTGCAGCCGGACCTTAGGACCAGGCTTTGCCCCACTAGCCCCAGGACCTGGCTTGACCCACTGGTGAGTGGGCATCAGCCCCAGGATCTGCTAGACCCTGACTTCACACCAGTGAGCCAGAACTAGCCCTGGGACACCGCCCCCTGCCCCACCAGGGTTCCACAGCCAGTCACCTTATGACCTGCCCCACCAACCAGCAGCCAGCAGCCAGCAGCCTCCATACAAGGCAGAGCCTTGCAACAAACTGGACCACGGATGAGTCCTGCCTACCGGACTGCCCACAGTAATCAGCATGCCACAACAGAAGAACCCACACAGCCCACATTGGGGCACTACTAGAGCACAGGGGGCACCACTAGAGCATATAGTTCTGGTGACCAGAGGGGCGTATGCTGCTGGGATGCACAGTATGTCTCCTACAAAAGACCACTTCTCCAAGGTTGGGAAATGAAACCTACCTACCAGATACACAGAAATAAAAACAGCAAGTTAGGCAAAATGAAGAAACAGAGGAACACGTTCCAAAGGAATAAGATAAAATTCCAGAAGAAGAACTAAGTGAAGTGGAGATAGGCAATCTACCCAAGAAAGTGTTCAAGGTAATGATAATAAAGATGATCAAAGAACTTGGGAAAAGAATAAATGAACAGAGTGAGAAGTTAGAAGTTTTCAACAGAGAGTTAAAAAATATAAAGAATAACCAAACAGAGATGAATACAATAATGGAAATAGAAAATACACCAGAAGAAATCAACAGTAGACTAAATGATACAGAGGAATGTATAAGGGAGCTGGAAGAGTAGTGGAAATCACTGAAGCTGAACATAAAAAAGGAAAAAGGAATAAAAAGAAATGAGGACAGTTTAAGAGACTCTGGGACAACATCAACCATACTAACATTTGCCTTATAAAAGTCCCAGAAGGAAAAGAGAGAGAGAAAGGGACAGAGAACATATTTGAAGACATAATAATTGAAAACTTCCCTAACTTGGGAAAGGAAACAGACATCTAAGTCCAGGAGGTGCAGAGAGATCCAAACAGGATCAACCCAAAGAGGACCACACAAGACACATTGTAATTAAAATGTCAAAAATTAAAGATACAGAGAGAATATTAAAAGCAGCAAAGGAAAAGCAACAAGTTACATGCAAGGAAACTCCCATAAGTCTATCAGCTGACTTTTCAGCAGAAACTCTGCAAGCCAAAAGGAAGTGGCATGATATATTTAAAGCGACGAAAAGGAAAAACCTACAATCGAGAGTGCTCTACCTGGCAAGGCTCTCATTCAGATTTGATGGAGAAATCAAAAGCTTTACAGATAAGCAAAAGCTAAAAGAGTTCAGCACCATCAAATCAGCTTTACAAGAAAAGTTAAAAGGACTTCTCTAAGGAAAAAAGAAAAGGCCACAACTGGAAACATGAAATTTATGAAAGGAAAAAGCTTATTAGTAAAGGCAAATATACAGTAAAGGTGATAAATCAACCACAGACAATGCTAGTAAATTAAAGATGATAGAGATGGAAGGTATACTGTGTTCATGGATTGGAAGAATTAATATTGTAAAAATGACCATACTACCCAAAGCACTCTACAGATTCAATGCAATCCCTATCAAAATACCAATGGCATTTTTCACAGAACTAGAACAAATAATTTTAAAATTTGTATGGAAACACAAAAACCCCGAATAGCCAAAACAGTCATCAGAAAGAAGAGCAGAGCTGGAAGTATCACAAAAAGACAACCTACTGAATTAGACAAAATATTTGTAAATGATATGACCAATAAGGGGTTTATATCCAAACTATATAAACAGTTCATACAGCTCAATATACATATATAAAAAAAGAGTGAAAAAATGGGCAGGACCTGAGCAGACATTTTTCCAAAGAAGACATAGAGATGGCCAACAAGAACATGAAAAGATTCTCAACATCATTAATCATTAGAGAAATGCAAATCAAAACCTCAATAAGGTATCAATTCATACCTGTCAGAATTGCTATTGTCAAAAAGATCACAAATAACAAATATTGGAAAGATGTGGATAAAAGAACCCTTGCACACTGTTGGAAGGACTGTAAATTGGTGCAGCCACTGTGGAAAACTGTGGAGGTTCCTTAAGAAACTAAAAATAGAACTACAATATGATCCACTAATTCCACTCCTGGGTATATATCCAAAGAAAATGAAACACTAATTTGAAAAGATACATAAACCCCAATATTCCTAGCAGCATTATTTGCAATAGCCAAGATATGGAAGCAGCCTACTTGTCCATCATCAGATGAATGGGTAAATAAGATGTGGCATATATATATATATATATATATATATATATATATATGAATGAAATTTTGCCATTTGCAACAACATGGATGGGCCTGGAGGGTCTTATGCTTAGTGAAAAAAGTCACACAGACAAAGACAAATACTGTACTGTATGGTACCACTTATATGTGGAATCTAAAAAATAAAACAAACTGGTGACTATCACAAAAAAGAAGCAGATTCACAGATATAGAGAACAAACTAATGGTTACAAGTGGGAAGAGGGGAGGGAGTGGGTAAGATAGGGGTAAGGAATTAACAGGTACAGACTACTATGTATAAAATGCATTAGCTACAAGGATATATTGTACAGCATAGGAAATATAGCCAATATTTTACAACTATAAATGGAGTATAATCTATAAAAATTTTGAATCATTATGTTGTGCACCTGAAACTAATATAAGTCAACTATACCTCAATAAAAATAAAGTGTTGTCTCAGAATGAAGGAACTATAAATAAGGGAAGTTTGGTAGAAAGCAGAGAAAGTGTGCAGTTCTCATGATTAAAACAAAGAAATCTGGTTAGCAGACATTTGGTCCAGTTCAATACTTCCAGGTTCTTTTAGCATGAACCAAATATATTATGGACATTTTGGGTAGGACCAACTGTCCTGCAAGGAGAAACAGTCTGCTAACCAGATGGAAGAGGCATTCAGGAAAAAAAATGTCCAAGTGAATGCATACCAAATGAGATGATATTGTTTAGTACAATTACTGTGTGGAAATGGATTTGAAATGATCTCATATATAGGATATAAAGGAAGAATTAGATAAAGAGTTATGGCTAATGTGGTTTATAATATAATTTATGAATGATTATTTTGTTCATTCATTCATTCAATAAACATTTAATTGAAGGACTACTTTGTCCCAGACACTATTCAAAATGT
Source organism: Balaenoptera ricei (assembly GCF_028023285.1). Taxonomy (NCBI): domain Eukaryota; kingdom Metazoa; phylum Chordata; class Mammalia; order Artiodactyla; family Balaenopteridae; genus Balaenoptera; species Balaenoptera ricei. The sequence goes on from NC_082648.1 coordinate 77,054,869, forward strand.
GAGGGATATAACAGCGGACAAAATAGCAAAAAAAGAGAATGTCTCATGGTTTTAATTCTAGCGGGGAGAGATGCACAATAAAAACATGTGTAAGGAAAATATTGATATGTTAGATCATGATGGATGATATGGAGAGAAATACAGTAGAAGAAGTAGATAGGGAGTATTGGAAAGGTGATTCTAATATAAATAAGATGTTTAGGGAAGGCTTCAGAGAGGACACTTGTGAACAAACCTGAATAAGAAGAGAAAGCTAGCTGTACAGATATTTGGGAAGACTTACCAGGTAAAAGTTTAGTAAGTGCAAAAGTCCTGAAACAGAAGTTTGGTATCTTTGAGGACAAGAAAGGAGTCTGGGCTGACTGAGGTGGAATGAACTTGGAAAAGATAAGGGGGAGATGAAGCTATCAGGAAAATGAAAGACAAATCCGGTAAAAGCCTGGGAAAAATTGGATAAGAGGCAGGCTTGTTATCCATTCTCTCCTTTTATCAGGGAGCACCTGTGGGGAATAAAAAAGATGAACCAATCAAATATGATTGTAAACCTGCCAATAACAAACTTTCTGGCAAAGAAACTATCTGTATTTGCTGGTGGGACAGTCTTTGTTTATGGAATCCTTCAGCAGGATATAACTGGTCTACTTAGGATTGCATATGATAAATTCGGAATTGATGGGTTTATAGGACAGAGTTCTGGGGAAAATGTCATGAACTTGAGAATAAAGAAGAGATATTTCATTACCAAAAACATAAGCCTTTGAGTAAATATTATATTATAGCTACTTATATTACTTACAAATTTCATATGTTAATCTGTACCAGATCAAATCCTGATGCAGGGCATTGTATCCTAAACCACTCTTTTCTTTGCCTGTCCCTCATGATTACTTTTATCCTTGAAATTATTAGTAAAGCTTGGTACTAAGAACTTTTATTCACATGAGTCTGATTTGACAATTATCTAAGGACCTTATAGCAGACTACTACTCTTTCTCTGAATGAGATGTGATCACTGGACAGTTTTAAACAACGGCATAATATAATATTACTTGAATTTTAAAATGAATAATAGATTATAGAGGAGCAAATACAGAAGCAGGAAAAGAATATTGCAGGTGAGAGCCCATAGTGGTTTGGATCAGACTTATAGCAGTGTAGATGGTAAGGAGTGGTTGGTTTTTGGATACTATGGCATCAAGAATGACAACACTCAAATTATAGCTCCTTAGGAGAAGTCTATAGAAACTATTATTAGGTGATTCCAGAGAAGCACACAGATGTAATTGCTAGGTAGTTAAATCATTAAGGTATGGATGACAATAGATGATGTCGCTAAAGATAGCTAATTTAAAATATAAGTAAATTCTAAAGCTCTGCATTGGCAAAGCTCAAATAGCATAACTGAGCAGCAGATATGAAGGTAAATTCTGATTCTACGATATGTTCGCTTTCTCTTTGCCCACTTTCTTTATGTGTGTGTGGAGGGATGGCATAAGGTAGGTTGGTACATGTGAGCTTAAAATTAGAAGAAGCAGAACTATATTTAAGTGAAGGGAATTTCTTTTTATTGCTGAATATGCCATTGTATGGATATACCATAATTTGATTATCCATTCTTCTGTTGATAGACATTTATGATACTTTCAATTTTTAACATTATAAATAAAGCTACTATTAACATTCATGTACAAGTTTTTTCTGTGTGTGTGTGTGTGTGTAGACATATAGGATTTATATCCCTTTTCAGAATAAGTGTTCTAATCTCCTATGACTCCTTTTCAGTATTTTTTTCACTTAAGGTAGGCTTTCATTGTTGGTAGCTGTTTTAGGTCAATCTTAGGCTAAATCTCCTTTTCTCTCTTCTATGCTTTTTTTCCCTAAGCTGCACTGCCTCTCCATGTGGGAGAGGGTTTCACGCATAATTTGAAAACTGGATGTTGTCTTTCTCTTAGTTATGCTGTGGGTGTGGGTTTTGCTTCATTTCTTCTTCTTCTTCCTCATGTTTTTAAGGAGTTGTTGGAAGATTTGAATTAAATGGTCAGCATTACTTTGGCTACCAACTATCAAGAGGTAAAGAGGAAGAGTGTGACAGGCAAAATAATGCTCCCTCAAAGATATCAGGTCCACATAGAGGAGAAGGTGATGTGAAAACAAAGCCAAAAGAAATTTCAGGATGTTGGCCTGGAAGACTGGAGTACAAGGAATGTCACAATCCAAGGAATGCCACCAGCCACCAGCCACCAGAAGCTGGAAGAGTAAGGAATAGATTCTTCCCTTAGAGCTTCTGGAGGGAATGTGTTCCTGCTGATACTTTGATTTTGACCCAGTTATACTGATATGGGATATCTGGCCTCCAGAACTGTGAAAGAATGCATTTCTGTTGTTTTAAGCCACCCAGGTGCAGTAATTGGATACAGCAGCCACAGGAAACTAATACAGAGAGGTTTTGTTCTCTAACTTTACTATGGGTTGAAGATAGTAAAGTCTAACTATAAAGCAAAAAAGAAAGACTTAAAACATAACTTCAGATACAGCTCCACTAAACGGCCAGTAGATGTGTCCATTCACAAGGCAGTTATTTATTTATTTATTTATTTATTTATTTATTTATTTATTTATTTATTTATGGCTGTGTTGGGTCTTCGTTTCTGTGCGAGGGCTTTCTCTAGTTGCGGCAAGCGGGGGCCACTCTTCATCGCAGTGCGCGGGCCTTTTCACTATCGCGGCCTCTCTTGTTGCGGAGCACAGGCTCCAGACGCGCAGGCTCAGTAATTCTGGCTCACGGGCCCAGTTGCTCCGCGGCATGTGGGATCTTCCCAGACCAGGGCTCGAACCCATGTCCCCTGCATTGGCAGGCAGATTCTCAACCACTGCGCCACCAGGGAAGCCCCACAGGGCAGTTATTATTGGCAATTTTTCTCTTTAGTCTATATGTTGAAATTATGTTTCCAGGACCCTGTTCTACCCGACAGTAGAAGATCAACATGTATTTGAAGGATGTAAAATGGGTCTGTGCTCTTCTGGTATATTCTCAACTTCTATTCCTGCAGCTCAACATTACCTCATTGATTACTCACATTACCAAACTGCACCCCCCCCAAAAAAAACAAGTTTGCATGATAGTAATCTCTTCAAAGAGATACCATTTTACCAGTGAAGTGAGCTATTAACATCATCATGTAGAATGATGGATTTACTAATCTGAAAAAGCCATACTTGGATTATTTTACTGACTCAGGTCATCTTCAAGTAAATGAGTAATGAGGTGGTATATTTTTAGGCTTAATAAATCAGCCTCCACTAGGATAAAATAAAGAGTCTATTTCAAAGACAAATTTTAGTTCCCACTCTTAGAACTAATAAGAAATCAGGAATGTTCTAGTCTAGCTCCAGAACAGCCTGGTACCACTGTTAGAAGTATCTAACTGCTTCTTTTCTTTCTTTAATTTTCTCATAATCTAATTAGTACTTAAGGAAAATAGAATAAACAAATTTGACTGAAGCAAAAGCAGAGAGTCTTGTGTGTGTGTATGTGTGTATATATACATACGTGTGTATATGTATGTGTATATATATATATAATTTCTATTTATTGACGTTTTCAATTGTGAAGAAAATCACAAAAATATAATGAAAGCAAACAAATTGTAGCTAACATGCAAGCAATTGATTAGTTCCAAATTACTTTAAATATATGGGAAAATGTAATCATCTAGTATTTAAAAATAATTTCCCTGTACATAGTGTTTTAAGTATATCCTTTGATTATCATGAAAACTCTCCAAAGGATACAGGACTGTTCATAGGACAGTAATTTCATAGATGGAAAAAAAATGAAGCTCAGAGTAGTTTGGCCTCAGATCACAGAGTGGTGTAGCTCCCTTAATACTTACATGTCTAATGTTCTTTGCACTTACAACATCTTTTTGTGACAGGTGAAATTTAGCCATACTAACACTATGAACTCACTTGAGAAGAGAGGAAATAATTCTAAAACAATTCAAAATTAGTATCAGTGCATTGACTAATGTATTAAAATTATCAATCATTTTAAAATTGGGCTAAAACTACCATTTTTGGAAAATCTACAGCTTTCAAATTTTAACATAGCTTCTGAATATTTGATCCTATAAAAAATTATTCAATGTGAACTCATTTTTTTAAAAATAAATTTATTTATTTATTTATTTATGGCTTTGTTGGGTCTTCATTGCTGCGCATGGGCTTTCTCTAGTTGTGGCAAGCGGGGGCTACTCTTCTACTCTTCGTTGCAGAGTGCGGGCTTCTCACTGCAGTGGCTTCTCTTGTTGAGGAGCATGGGCTCTAGGCACAAGGGCTTCAGTAGTTGTGGCTCGCCAGCTCTAGAGCACAGGCTCAGTAGTTGGGGCTCACAGGCTTAGTTGCTCCGCGGCATGTGGTATCTTGCCTGACCAGGGCTCGAACCCGTGTTCCCTGCATTAGCAGGTGGATTCTTAACCACTGCGCCACCAGGGAAGCCTGTGAACTCATTTTAATAAGAGTTCAAGTGTGTCTAATCATGGCAATTAGTGGAAGTAGTATTTTCTTTATTTATATTATAAAGCAATATATTTTATGAAATTAATTTTTTCTAGGTCTAATGGCTTTGCTATAAACTAAGTATTCACTTACTTTTTTTCATCTTTTCTCACAAAATGAGTTAAATTCAAAATATAGACTTAAAAAATGGACACTAAGATTTGGTAACTGTAGAGAATCTGCAGAAAACTTCTCTGTTTCTTCTTTGCTTAGGAAATCCAGAAAACCGATATGAGCACTATCTACTCTGTGATTTACATTCGTACTGCAGTGCAATGACTTTAACTGTTAATTGAAATTTCTCTTCCTGAGCTATAGACTAGTAGACCGGAAAGATGTCTTTTGCCAATTGTATTGTGTAATGCAGAGTTGCTCTTGAATACAATAGTACACGTTTTACTCCTTGGAGTTTCTCCTGTTTTTTTCTTTAGCATTTCTAAACAAATAAGAAAGAATATCATAGCAGCTGTTGTATGCATAAATGGGATATATGTTCTGAATATTCTTGATGCCAACAATGGAAAAGTTTGTTTATTCATTTAGTTTCTTTTTTTGTTTATTTTTGTGTGGTCTGGCATGAAATCAAATGAATCTATATCTTCACTGAATATGAGAATATTCATCCACTTATTTATTCAATAATTCACTTATTTCCAATATTTTATTCAATTACCAGTTAGTGATTGCCTACAAGTACCAAGCAACCTTTAAAGTGCTAGAAATATAAATGAACAATTTACAGCGCCAATTCTCAGGAGACTGAGTTTATTAGGCAGATAAGGGGACCTAATTCTATCACAGAGGCATGTTTTGTTTGATAAGAGGGCGCTGAGGAGAAGCTTCCAACTTAACCTGAGTGTTTCAGGAAAAGTCTCTCAGAAGTAGTGTTTGACAATTCCTTAATGGTATTGATTTTGACATCAGCACCACCTGAGGCTTATTTTATAGCAATCTCATTTCATGAAATTCTTCTGTAAACAAAGAGCTGATACTGATATCCTTTGAATGCTATTTCAGGGGGATTTTTTTTCTTCTCCTATGTTCATGCTTTAGGATGATATGTGAGAAACGAGAATTGAGAGGTGAAATTACTAACAGAATGAATACCTGTCTACCTGTGTTCCCAGATGGGCTTAACAAATGAAGACAGGGGAGGGCCCCATGTAAGTGACTATACAGTTCAAGCGTTTTTTTTTTAATTATAAGGTAAATATGTTTATATATATGGTCAATGGAAAAGGTAGCTCCGTAATGACAGTGTTCATCATAAAATATCATCATATTTAAACCCCAAAAGCACTGCCAAATAATTGATTTTAGAAACTGAAATCTAACACTTGAATTAATCATTATAATTTGGAAAGTTCATACCAATTATTGTCCTTGGCTTTTAGGTAAAAATAGATAATTTTCAGTACTCTGTATAGATCTTTTTATTTGTCCTTGGTTACCGTGTTTTGGTGCCCTCAATGACCATTCTATACGTGCATTTTCCAGCACCTTGTTCAATATCTTTGCTTGTTTCTTCTAGAGAAGATAGAGGAAATCGGGTATGAACTATCTCACCTTTCTGCTATCCATGCATTCAGACATTGATGCTGGAGCTCCCTACTTCCTTTCCTCCAGTCTCTGATGATAATGTTTCCTTCATGTCCTATTCAAGTTAAACCACCACCAATTTGGATGTTGATTCCACTCCTCTCCTACTCCTGAGACTTTGCTATGTCAGTTATCTCTTCTTCCTGCAGAATCTTTTTTAAACGAGGAGGAGCTATCATCTGTTATTTTAAACAGTGACATTTCATCCTACTTTTTTTTTTTTTTTAATTTTATTTATTCATTTACTTATTTATGGCTGTGTTGGGTCTTCGTTTCTGTGCAAGGGCTTTCTCCAGTTGCAGCAAGCGGAGGCCACTCTTCATCGCGGTGCGCGGGCCTCTCACTGTCGCGGCCTCTCTTGTTGCGGAGCACAGGCTCCAGATGCGCAGGCTCAGTAATTGTGGCTCACGGGCTTAGTTGCTCCGCGGCATGTGGGATCTTCCCAGACCAGGGCTCGAACCCGTGTCCCCTGCATTGGCAGGCACATTCTCAACCACTGCGCCACCAGGGAAGCCCTTCCTGCAGAATCTTTAAGCTCCCTTTTTTTCTCTTCTGACTTTTTCCCTTTGGCATTTGAACCATCTTTTTCATCCTAACAAAAGTCAACAATAAAAATCACTTAACCCTAAATAAATACCTCTGGCTAAGATCCAGGTTTTCTTTTTTTTTTTTCATTACATGATCAAAAATCTTGTCTACTTTTGCAGTCTCTGTTTCCTCACTTCTGGTCATGCTTAACGCCCCCCCTCCACCCCCGGTATGGCGAAAGTCCCTGTTGATTGTCATATTGCCACACTCCATATTATGAAAATGAAGCTCTCTCTTGTATTTGGCAACTTTGACCATTCTCTCCATTAACTGTATTTTCTGTCCTTGAAACTTTACTTTCTTTGTTTCCAAGACAACTTTGCATTAACCATAAACACTACTGTAGTAGCCTCTCTACTCTTCTCTAATTTTTAAGGCCCATACATGTTATCTCCTGAGCTATGGGAGTAATCTAACTGAAATGCAAAGCTTACCAAATCACTCCCCTGATTAAATCAATCAGAGACTTCCCATCACCTAAAGAGTAAAATTCTTGTACCTTGAAAAGTAAAAGTCAAGTCCCTCTGGACTTTACCTTGACTCTCTCTCCAGCTTCAGCTCCTTGTTTTTCTTATATTTCTGACTCCTAACTTTTGGTGCTCCAAGAATTTCATCCTTTATTTCCTATTTTCCTTAGTCAACTACTCTCCTGAATGATCTTATCTACTCTTACAATTTTTACCTTTTTGATAATCACTTCATAATTATCTAAAATTCACCATGTCAAAACTGAAATGATCCTTTTCCATCTAAATATGTTCATTGTGGTTCATTTTTTCACTTATGTAAGGTAATTACTGTTATTAAAAACAAACAACTAATTAAATATAATAAAGTTCAATACAGGTCGGTAGTGAAGCTTTGCTTCTTAGGGTCATTCAGGGATGCAGTCTCCTTCTATCAAGTGCTGGGGTCTTGGAATACTTTCTCAAAAACCTATGCATCCAAAAGAGTGAGAGAAATAACAGCAAGATTACAAAAGGTTTGGATGAGCCAGGACCAGAAGTAGCAAATAGCAATTCTAGCTATAGTCCACTGGTCAGTACCAAGTCATAAGGCCACCTTAACTGCAATAAGGGCTGGAAAATGTAGTCTGTCCATAAGCCTAGGAGGAAAAGTAAAGGGGTATGCTGAACACACAGCATCTTCTCTGCCATAATGGCTGCCTGCCAAATTGTTTTTTTTTTTTTCTCCTTTACTTCTTGAATAAATTTTAAGTCTGCTACCACCTCTGTCTTTAACCCAACTAAACCCATTCTCACGGGTCTGACCTCATCATATCTCGAAAGAACTACTGCAATAGCCTTCAAACTGCCTTCTGGTTGAACCCTTCCTATCTATCATCTACACAGCTGCAGGAATAATCAAGTAAAATGAAAATTTTACCTATAAAACTCCCCTGATTAAATCCCCTTAGTGACTTCCCATTATGTACAGAGTAGAAATATCATAGAATAGAAAAATAAGGTCCTCCTGACTTGGAATCTGCCTATTTCACCAGCTTCAACTCTGGATACTCATTGACTTTTACTTTACACTTGGCCAAGACTGAAACATTTCTTGTACCCTGAGCACTCCATTTAGTGTCTTTGCTCATTCTACTTTCTAATCTGGAACACCTTTCACCTCCCTACTCCATAATCCCTCAGGATGAATTAGCTGCCTCTCATCAAAACCTGCATAATCCTGGTACCTTTATCAATCAATAATGTACTTGATTATACACAACCATCTGTGCAAGTGCCTAAATAATTCATTAAACTATGAGATACTTGAGAACAGGGGCTGTGTCTGACTTTTCACTCCCAGTTCTAGCAGATGCTTGGCTAATAGTAATCATCTATAAATATGTCTCAAATGAACAAACTGCTTGCGTTGAAGTAAGAGGGACCTTGAAACTCAGTTCCTTTTCCTGTATCCCTTGAACCCTACTTATGTCTTGCCATTCACTTGCATAAGACTAGTTCCAGACCTTCCCTAGTCTGCTGACTGGAGTTTGGTTTTGTATGACCAGATGATACAAGATAATAATTATCACTCTATTAAATTCCCCACCCTTGTACCCTGCTCATATGATTGGATATCCTGGCACCACATAAGCATATGACACTTGGGCAATATGTTATAAGCTGAGGGAAGCCCATCAACCTATTTGGAATTGGTCCCTCAAACCAAATCACTGTCTTTTAGCCCATAATTATCTTGAACAATAGATTCCTGCTTGTAACCCCAGCTACCACTCTATGCTCATTCAAGTAACAAATCATGTCTCACAACTAAGGCTGTTTCATATTCTAATGATAGACACTTAAAAGATGTGCATTTCTATTACACAGTGGGATCAAGAGTGTAACTATGATAATAGTGCAAAACAATACAAAGAAATTCAATTGGAGCAACAGAAGAATGTGGGCAACAATCTAAGTGGAATTTCCTTTTCTTCTCTGAATTCTAAAATCATTGGCGCCAATTGTGAATTGTATTTTACAAAGAAGCCAAAACTGAGTGGAAAGTGCTCTCCACTCAATCTTCCTCCATTAAGTTTTAGTCTCATTTCAAAATGGTAGTTCCAAGGCTGCTTCTTCCAGTACCTTGATTGATAGCTTTCAAATTATGATTCAGTACCAAGTACATTAGTAGTACTTGTACCTCATAAATAGTACATCAGTTTTCATTAATTAATGCCATTAAATTGTTGAATTATTGGAAAAAAGGAACATAAGTACATGCCTTAAAATGTCCATATGGTTAAATAAATACTGTTTAGAGGTTAAGTATCTAGAATTCTTGAATTTGAAGTAAATTTGATACCTTTTGTGATATGTAAAGAGTGGATAGAAATTATTAAAATATCTAAATTTAGGAATATTTTGGGAAAATATTATTTACTTTGTGATTCACTTTTAAAGGAATGTTTGTACAGTTCATCTGAGGTATTTTTCATAATAGACAACAAAACAAAAGAATGTGTATATATGTACATACATATATATAATATATATGATATTATACAGATATTTGATATATATTATACCTGTACTACTTCATATATGTCTTTGGAGACTTGAAAAATGTATTTTCTTAATCCTATTTGATTATTTAAGAATATATATGGATATAATTATACTTTTCTTTTTCAAATTATGAATTTAATAATTCAATATTTGTTAAGATATAATAAATAACTCTACACTGGGGCAAACAAATAGTATGTGCTTCATATCAAAGACCAACAAATCCATTTTCCAGGCTATGCATCACACTTTGGTCAGTTCTGCTACAGATTCTAACATTGGCCATTAATCTTCTGTCAATTATTTTTATAAATACCGTCTCTTCCGGGATTTATAAACAAATCATTTAAAACCAAAATAACCCAAGATTCATTAATTCTGTCTTGTACATTATAAACTACTAAAGGTAAATAATCATTCTTGAATTAACTCAGAAAAATAGAATATAAGAAAAAGCATACTGTTTGATTCTACAGGAAAAGATCTTGCTTAATGATAACCCCGAGTATTAGGAAATAATTTGTCAATGTCAGTGTTTTTAAATCTCAAATTCCCCTAAGAATTTAGAAAATGTTCCGTCATGTCTATTTTTGTACCCTCTAAACACACACAAACCCACACACACCCACACACACACACACACACACAAACACACCCTAAATTATTCAAGGCAGTTAGTCAGAACTCAGAAAACATATACTCATGCAAATCGTTCTAGACTGCCCAACACAAGATCATTTTATCCATACAATAACTAAACAAGAATTAGTTGAGAACCATAGAGCCACTTTGAGCTCTGTGAGTTCTTGGGAAATGGAAGGAAGGTGGAAGCAGCGCTGAACCTCCAGAGGTTTTATCCTGAAGAGGAGGGAAAGAGGATGGGGAGGCTCCAGAGTGTCTGGTTGCTTCCGTAACAAAGAGAAGGAGTAGTTTCACAAAAAGGAAGCATCAAAAAACTGTGAACATTGTTATTATTTTTACAGACATTAAATACTTACTTATAAGGCTTCATAAAATTCTTCAGAGTATAGTCCAGGTGTCATCTCCTCTGTCAAAGGGCCCTAAATCTCCCAGCCTGAGTGTGAATTGACATTGATCTCCTGTGTATTTCTATAACAATAATATTTTAGGAACATGCTGCTTTAGAACACTTATCACTTCATTGAATTAAAATTCCATGAAATCTGTCTTCAGAGATTCTGGGATCCTTGAGAGCAGGAACTGTGCTTTTTTCACCCTTGTATCACCTTTACTGGTGCCACCACCACTATTCCAGTTTGTAGCACCATGACTGGCATTCAATAAAACAGGCACTAAATGAATGACTAAGGCACAATCAGAGGACATTAAACGCATGTCAGGCTGAGTAATTTAATCATGGACTGTGAATAATGGGAAGCCAAAAAAGCAGGTGTCACAAATTCAGATTCCTAGTAGGTTCCCAAGAAGGTGACAAAAGTGTTACAAATTTTAAAAAAGAAAAGAAATTTTTTTCTAGTATTAAAAAATGCTACAAGATAAACTATAAGGTTGATGACAAACCCCAATCAATAGTTGGTCCCAGTATCAGGGACATAAGAGGGAATAATGTGTACTGTGGGAATGCATTCCCTGGATCAAGAATATGTCTCTCTCATTTCCAACCTATTGTGGCAACAAGGAAATCTGGGTTCAGTACTGCTAGATGTACCAATTTATAAGAAAAGCCAGAAATTAATTATTTATATTTATTATTATATGACATATCACAGTATGAACATGTTGGCTTTTTCTTTTTTTAAAGATAAAGTGTGAGCCAAACACACTCTGTGAATGTGAAACAGAGACCACTAGAGTTTTAATGCCCTCTAAGTGCTCTTTACAGGATTGACAAATCTCCAAAAGTATTTTAGGAAGTTTAGTTTCATGCCAGGCTGTCTCAACAGTCCAGGCTAACACATAAGCATATTCAAATCCGGTTCCCAAGGTGTTGAGTCCAGAAGCATGGTGACAATAGCTTATATAAAATAATTTTATAGTCTTCCACTTTGTTTCCTGTTATTTGACTCTCCTGAGTGAGCACAACAATGGCACAGCCAAATCAGTTTAGATACTAGGATCTCTACATTTCACATGTTATTGTCCCTTCCTCTTTTATTTCTGGTATTGAGTTACTATTTCCTACTACATTTCCCATAATTCTTCAGCACATTCATTCTACCCAGCCAGCTCTTTTTTTTCAAACTTCCTAGATTCTGACAAGCCACAGAAATACCTGATTTCAAAGAGATGCTTGCATTCTATACTGATACCATCTAGGAGTGTAAATGCCTAATGTCACACTGCTGAGAAAGGTAAGAAAAATCATTACAGGTCTTTATATCTTCTAATCTTTTAACATTTTTTTGAAGAGACAGAAATGTTTTATTTTTCAACGAATATCTTAGTTACTTATTTTTGTTACATCTGTGCAAATCAAAATGCAATAAAATTTTTGAACGATAGAGCTGGAATGTGGACTCAAAATGTGACCCAATAAGATTGCAAGGACTATTTAAAGAAGTCTTCCATAAATCTGACAATGACTCTGACTCCAACAGCGTGGATTTGAATATAAATTTTGCACAAATAATGAACTACTAAGAAAACAATTAAGCTGCTTTCCTGTCTGATTGATATGCCATTATAGCAATGCAAGGACAAATTCATTTAAGTTAGGCTAGAGGCTTAATTAATTTTTTCACAACTATCATCAGAAACACATATTAAGTTTCTACTCTCAAATCATTTCATGATATGATTTTTTTCTCAAATTTTGCAAATAGGGAGTCAACATTTATGACAAAAATAAACCCCAGAATATTCAAAGAAAATTTGAATTGGCCAAAGCAAAATTTAGTTACTCTGGTAGTAATAGGATTTTTTTTTTTAACTAAATGTGAGTGTAATCTGATAAGCCTATTTTCCAACTAGTGTATATCATGGTTCTGTATTAAATGTATGCAGTTGAAGAATATGTTTGATTGTTTACTGCCTGGGATTTATATAAAACTGGTATATTACAATATGCCATGTGTGTGGTTAACCCAGTTGCAAATCATTAAACCATTATGTAGTAATTAGCAGTGTTATAAAAAGAATGAGATATACGCATCATTTATTTTCAATACAGCTTTGCATAATTGGAATAATATGCAATTTGATCTATTAAGATACTAATTAAATTCAAAACACTTAATATGTACCAGAATGTTGTGCTCTGAAATTGCATAATTGTCCATTGTGTGGTCATTTTCTTCACTATCCCTTTCTCCAAAGCATGTGAGAGTAATCCATAAATTACATTCAGGGAAAAGGTAATATTAAGAAACAATGAGAACCACAAAGAAGTCTTCAGTTGGTCAAAAGTGTTACACTTCTCCAGGCAAGTAGAAAAATCTAATTTGTTTTATACCTCCATTCCAAGCCCCTCTTCTGTGCCCTTGAAGATGTGTATACTTAATAAAATGGCCCCAAACAGAAAAAGAAAAAAAGGGAGCAGTTTAAGTGCCTAAATAATTGAAAAATTGGGAATTTTAAATAAAGTATTTCTGAAAAACCAAGAGGTAGTTTTTCTCCAACTTCTAATTAAGGAGTCTGTCTTTATGAAGATTCACATCCTGGCAAGAGATCAAAGTCATATATTCTTATTATTCTTTTTCAATTTAGCTTCAGTGTACTATCAGATGAAATCTTATCACTGTATTCAGAATTTATCACTTAGCTCAAGAATTTAGCACTGTCTACAATATCAAATCCAACCTCACACATTTCCCAAGGCCTTCACATATTAGCCCTTGCTACTTTTAGAATAGTAAGGATGATGGTGAAAAAAAAAAAGCTAATATTTTTCCTAGGTATTGTGCTAAAAATGTGCCACATTATCTCATTTAATTCACAGAGGTTAAAATATATGAGCAAACTCAGGCTGTGAGAGGTAACTTAAACTTGGTTCGAGTCTTACTGTTTCTATGTTCCAAAGTTGAGTGAAATCTGAGGTTATGTGATTCAGAAGCACTGTTCTTAACCTTTCACTATGCTACAAACTTCACAATATTCCAACACTCCTCAAAACCTCCTCTGTACCTGCTCTAAATGAATCAGACCAGACTCTTCCATGTACTTAGTATTGACTTATTCTTTTCTCAGTGCCTTAGTTCATGCTGTTTCCTCTCTTAAAGTGTGTACTTTGTCACTTAGCCAAACATCCCTCCTCTTTCAAGGCATGGGTCACATGCCTCCTCCGCCACAGCTCTTTCACCTCAAATGCATACCTCAGATCTCATTCGTATTCCCATAGTGCCTAGTATAGAGTTACAAAGGTGATTATCTCTCAATAAATATATTTTCTGAAAGCATTAATAGCAAAGACATAAATAATCCATTATAAAACAAAGAATGTTGTCATGCACATTTGATTCCTTGTTATAAAGGATAGATTTGCTGCCAGACATATTTCCTGTGCCAGATTTTCCATCATCAACAAAATTTTCAAAAAGATTTTCATTCACTTTGACTGCCCTTGGCCTGTGTCCAATTTTTTTTTTTTTTTTAGAGCTTACAAATTTAATTTTAAATTCAAGTGCTGCTGCTGAATACAAGCAGTATAGAGCCAGAGAAGGAGTTTTCCTTGAAGAGAAATGGGATCCATTTTAATTTAGAGGCACATAAGGGAAGTATCCTGAGGTTGCACCCATTATCAGGAATGGTCGGCTCCATCGCTCTGCTTTTTCACCCTAGTGTTCCTGCTCCCTTTACCCTTAGACTCAGGTCCATTCACACTCTTGGGGCAAGTCCTGGCTTGCCCGTGGTAATAAAGGAGAGCTCTTCTTGAGAATGTGGTGGATTCACTAAAGCTCCAGCCAATTTTATCACATGTTATTCTGACGTCTTTACCAAAATCCCAACCTCATGATGGCCAAACCTCTTTTTGTCTCTCTGGTGTATTATTGGCAGGGCATGGATGTCTGCCAAATCATCAGGCTAGTGGTGGGAAGGACGGCTGCTTTGGACCCTAGGCTGGCAGGACCAGGAGGCACAGTTGCCATTTCTTTAAGCTAGCCAACATTAGGCATATAGGTATCATTTCAAGGGTGATAATTTAGATGTGTGACGTAACTGTACTTACAGAAAAGGCAGTATGGTGTAGTGATTTAATGACTCTGGAGCCAAACTGCTTAAGGTCCAGTTCCAATTTCTGACACTTGTAAGTTGTGTGTGACCTTGAACAACCTTGGACAACTTATTTGATCTCTTAATAGCTCAGTTTTTTTCAACTGTAAAACAGGGATAATGATAAGTCCTACCTAACAGTGTGTTTGTGAGGATTAAAAAGAATTAATCTATGTCAAACACATAGAGCAATGATAACACTCAACAGTGTTAGCTATCATTGTTTAATATTCCTTCAGTAAGTAAATGAATAAAAATAATAAATTTATTGTATAGTAAAGTTTTTTTGCTTGTCTCTTTCTTCCTCAAGACCAAAAACTCCTGGAGGGCAGAGAGCAGTTATTAATCATCTTTGTACAGCCTCAGCATTTTCCAGGAGGATGACTCATTATTTGCACACAATGACTATTTGTTGAATGAATGCAAGTTGTAGTCATTAGAGAGAAAAGGTAAAGTGAAGTAGAGCTTACCATTGTAAGAGTCCAAATTATTTAGGAGTAATGAGACTATGATGTTTGTAGTTTTGTCCCCTTCAGTGTTGAAGTCATACCCATGGTAACGGCAATAAAGTGGAGAGGGGAATTGTGAATCAGATGTCAAAATTCTCAAGAGAGAAAAAAGTATGAACCTAAAACAGAAGAAGATATTGACATGTAGACTAGCTTAGACTACTGGCACAGGCTGCATATAAAGAGTTTTCCATGAAGAAGAAGTTAGATTATCTGGTTATACTTGGGGAAATAGAGGAATGCCAACAGTACTTACAGTATTTGATGTATGAGGTATCCTTTTAAGATGTCCTCCTACTCTCTATTTCTTCTTAAATGTCCTAAAGTCATTTTCAAGACAGAGCTCTTGATTTCCTCCATTTCTTCCCACCAAAATATATACAAATTAACAGCAACAATGTTATGGGCCAAATTGTATACCCTAAAAATTCATACATTGAAGTCCTAACCCCTGGTACCTCAGAATGTAATTGTATTTGAAGGTAGGGTCTTTAAAGAGATAATTAAGTTAAAATTATCATTAAGGTTGGCTCTAATCCAGTATGCCTGATGTCTTTAAAAGGAAATTTGGACATAGGTACAGTAAGAAGACTATGTGAAAATACAGGGGAAAAGGCAATTATCAACAAGCCAAGGAGAAAGGTCTCAGAAGAAACCAAGCCTGCTGACACCGAGGTCTCAGATTTCTAGCCTCTGGAACTGTGAGAGATAAATTTCTGTTGTTTAAGCCATCCAGTCTATGGTATTTCATCAAGGCAGCCCTAGTGAACTAACACAAACAGCAAAACCAATCTGTTCTTCCCCTAGTCTTTGTCATTTCAGTAAACGGTATGACCATCTTCACAGCTGTTGAAGTAAAAAACCAAGGAGCAATTATTTATTTTCCTTTTACTCTTGCTCCTTACACGTACATCTAATCCATCAGCAAACTCTCTTAACGCTACCTTGAAATATAACCCAATTCAATTAAGTGGACTCTACATTCCTGTTTTAAACCACTGTCATCTCTCTCTGTCCACCTTTTCAACCACTCTTGTATCATTCTACTCTGAAACCTTGCTACTGCCACATTGATTTTTTTCCTTTCTTCATATATACTAGATTCATTTTTAAGTTTTTGTTTGCTCACTGCCTACAATTATCTTTGCCCTCCTCCCCCCAGTTCTCTATATCACTGACCCTTCCGGTCATTTGGGTCTCAGCTAAATGTCTTCTCAATGAGAGCTTTTATAATCTCTCAACCTAATAGCTCTGTCATATAGCCTTGCTTTATCTTCATATATCTATTATTATCTGATATTTGTGTGTATATTATTTGGTGGGTATAGAATATTGATTGGGATTTACCGCTAATCTAGAATTGGCAACTTGCTCTCACAGTAGAAAATAAGAGATATTAAATTTCACTATATTATTTTTCTCTGTTAAAGAAATTTTTTAAATCTATAACTAGAGGCAGACGATTCTATTTAAGGTTTATTCAGAGGCAACAGAACTGGTCCTGCTCTCAATACCACAATACTCAACCATCCCATAAAAAAATCTATGAAGATGACTAGGGAAGAGACAGGGAAGTGTTTTCCTCACCCCTTCCCCAAAGCCGAATATGAGAAAGTGTAGAAATTGAGGGTGTCTGCAAGAAGGAGGTATTAGTATTCCATTCCCCACCGTATGTCTACTCAAGCTGTGGAGGGTACCACTGGTGGTGGGAGCTGAGGCAAAGAAAGAGGTAACATTAGAATTATATTTTCCCAAATTATTGGGTTCTATGGTCAGAGACCTCAGGATGTCATGTGAAAATCTCTACAATACCCTGACAAGGAAGGCAGAATTTGGATACCTACCATAAAAAAGGCACCAACTGCCTAGCAATACTTGTCAGAAAAGTGACACTAAACAAACACAAGTTGGGAAAAGAGACACTTGTCTCTTTGCCCCTCACTCCTTCCTGCTCCCAAGAATTTGAATGAGCTGTTACCTATAGAAGAAAAGGAGAACTGTAAGGCTATGAATCAGATATGAGACTGAGGTTTTAAACTGGAAAAAGCTAACATTTAATAAACAATATTTACCGGAGAAATATGGAATCTTCCCAAGAAAGGATTAATTTACAAAAAATGAATTCAACAGAAAGCAGATAAGAAAAAAATTCATATTTTTATACCATAGATTTGAGATTTTTAATACACTAGTTACAGCTTATTAGTTTAATGTGTATGATCCATGTACTCGTGTGTGACCTCTGTATCCACAATGCTTACAACAGTATCTTTAATAGAGTATAGACGACTGTGGGACTCTGCATTTTGGGTGGTAGTTGAGAATAATGAAATGAAAAGAATAGAGGAAGAAGCTAACTTTGATGTTATAGGCATATTCAGGCTGAAAATCAAGTATTCAGACACCTGGTATGATTAATCTATACAGCAGTCCACTCAAAGTCCTAAAAGAGGTTCTTCAGAGAAGTTCTCCTGCCCAAGAGTTCTTAGGATAAACATTTGAATAACTGACTAGCACTGAGGATGCTTCTTTCCAGTGGAGTCAACAGTGACCTCTATTGGTTTGGAGGTCTCAGGCTTCAGTGCTAAAACTGTATTGTGATCAGGAGCAAATGAGCCTTGAAGACAACTCTGCTCAGGTGATTGAAGGGAGAGTTGTACCAAGAAGCTCCTTCCTTAGAATAATGGACAGTGAAGCTTTCTGAAAAAGGACCGACCAAGATGCTGTATAAAACGTAAAGCTCAAACGATATGTGAGGCAGTAATAAGTGTATATTATCATTTTGGTGCCTCCTTTACCTTCCATGCTGCCCTTTAGCAGCAATGTGAACTGATTTCTCCTGTGTGGAAATGTGAGGGGAAAGAAGACAAGGGTAGATAGATGAAGTAGTGATAAAGACTGAGGGTCACCTCAAGGGAGTGACCCTCACAAGTGCTTACAGGAGCCAGTGACCATTCACCTGCTGCACAGAGCTACCCATGGCCAATCACGGTTACCAGCAGTAACACCAACAATCAACAGAGAACTATACCAACGGCCGGTTAAGCAAAGAGATGCCTGCCTCTCCCCACATTGATTTTCCTCAGATTCTTCTGCTCTTCAATAGAAATGTTTCTGACTAGTGAAAACAGAGGGAAGATGACGAGGGATGCACCTGTGAACACAATTGATCTTTCACTCAAACACCTTTTCTATTCAAAGTCTTTTGATTTAAAAAAATCCCCTGTTTCACAGTGCCAACTTTTCTAATATACAAAGACTAACTACAAACTTTGATGTCTCCGATTGAAATGTATAGAGTAACTTTTTTCTTTATTTTTAATAGCTTTCAGTGGTCTCATTTTGTTCAGCAATCCCTTTTATGTGTTACATAGAAATACAGCCAGATAAATGAAAGGCAACTTTTCCCCCAGAGACATAACAGGAAGGCTCTAATTTAAAGAGAATGGCAGGGTATGTACTCATGTAATTGACAAACAGAGAATCTTCTCTAAGATGTGGCTTTTAGTATAAAGTCTATTAGGCAGCATCATGGAGGAAAATGCTTTCATCTGTGGTATCAGGAGATTTCCATTCTAATCCCAGCTGAGCTGACTATTTTTTTACATAAATTCTGGCATGTGTTATATCTTCTCTGGGCCTAAGACATATAAAATGAGGAGGTTCATCTAGAAAATATTTAACATCCCTTCTAAATATGAATGTCTATGACCACTTAGTGTTGGGAATGACCCCAGACTATTAATAGAAGTAAAGAGCCCTCTAACCATTGGGCAATTTCTCAGTCCATTGTGAAATCCCTCTAAAGGCATTTCATGTCAGATTGAAATATAAAAGTGTTTCAAGATAGAACAAGCATCAACCTAAAAGGAGTATTTTAAACGTTTATTCCATATAGGAAAATACATTACAGAGAAAGGGCAAGGACTAAGTCTATCTTATTTATTGCTCTCTTTCCAGTGCCTGGCTCAGAGCAACATGTAAGCAGCAATCAAATAACTATTGGTTGAATGAATGAATGCAGATAATTTGCTACAGTGAAAAAAAGTGTTTTTTAAAAAAAATGAAAAAAAAAAAGGATAAAATACTTCGCTAGCTTCCTTTGATCCCATGTCATCTCCACCCTGTGAGGATGTAAGCCAGTGCAGTTATAAGGCAGAATGGATGTACCAATGCAGTCTCTACCTCAAAATCTCGACAATCCAAGGCACTGCGTCCATGAGTGACCACTGCATTCCTACATTGGATCCCCAGTCATTGAGTAGGGACATTTAATCCCTGTGCTGACTACTAGGTTTCCGCATTAACCAAAGCTGAGCCTCTTTTGCTGATAATTCCCTCTAATGCCTTATTTCAGAGCCCGAGTCTTCTATCTCCCTATTATTATGAGCATCACTCAGATTCAGGTTTCTGCCTTGGTCACTGCTATACATTCTGATTTCAGTAAGTTGCCAACTTCCACCATGTCCCAGTTGTAATTGGGGACAGGAGTAGCGTTTTCAGATTTCTATAACTGTGTATAGAAGCCCATCACTTAAATTCCAATTCAAAGCAAGGCCCTGTTATCCATGGTCATCAGTTTCTTCCTTCTAATATTTATCTTATCTACCTAGAATTCTGAATATTACATACCTGCCTTTTCCATCCTGTGGCTGTTTTTGGAACTCCTTCCTATACATCTCCACTTATAGATAGGCCTGACATGAAAACCAGCTTAAAACTTCCATAGCTTGGTATAAATAAATCATCACATCTGCCAAGTTGTCCTGAGTTATAACATTGGTTTCACCTACTGAAGCAATTAACAGTGCTTTCCATTTTTGGATCTATGAGAACATGATCTAACAAGAATAATAAATTAATAAATAATAAATAATAAACGACCCTAAATTTTGAAATTAACAACCAGTGAGAAAAATGTTATTAGAACTTCTGATTTTACCACAAAGAAGTTTTGCGTCATACTATTGTTGAAACAAAAAAAGAAAGGAAAATAAAATTCACCCATGATCTTATTCTTTAAAATGGTGTGAAAAAGAACTGAAAGTTTTTCCCTCTACTATTGGCTATTGCCTGGAGAAAATGATTGTTAGTATTTATCAAGCACCTATCATGTGCTAGGAACTGTTATAAGCCCTGAAGATATAGAAGTAAAAAAACTGCCTTCACAAAGCTTATATTTTGATTGGGAAAAAATACAAATAAAAAAAGTGGAAAAAATAATGATAAGTGGTAAGAAGAAAAATAACGTTAGGATGGAGAATAGGAAGTGTTAGGGAAGTACATACTGAAATTTTAGATTGTGTAGCTGGGAAAATTTGACAGGAATTGATATGTCAAACCATGCAAACCTCTGGAAAAGAACATTCCAGGCAGATGAAGTAGCAAGAATAAAGGCTTTGAGTTGAGAGTGTGACTTTAATTTTTGAGGACAGCAAGAAGACCTGTGTGGATGGAGTGCAGGGTAAAGGTAAAACAGAAATGATATTATAAGCAGGTGGGAGTGGGGTGGGGGAGGACCAAGGATATATGTCAAAGTACTTTTTAGTTTTATCTGAGGCTGGTGAAAGATATTTTGGAAGACTTTGAAAAAAGAGTGACATAATTCAGTCTAGTTTTAAAGGGTCATGATGGCTGTGTTGAAAAAATACTAAATGGGGCAAAGGGTGAATGAGAGAGACAACAAAAATTTACAGTAATTAAGGCCAGAAATGAGTTTGGACTAGTGTAGTCCTAGGAATCCTAGTCACTGAATTTTTTTAAATAGATCTTTATTGGAGTATAATTGCTTCACAATCTGTGTTAGTTTCTGTTGTACAACAAAGTGAGTCAGCCATATGCATACATATATCCCCATATCCCCTCCCTCTTCAGCCTCCCTCCTACCCTCCCTATCCCACCCCTCTAGGTCATCGCAAAGCACCGAGCTGATCTCCCTGTGCTATGCTGCTTCCCACTAGCTAACTATTTTACATTTGGTAGTGTATGTATGTCAATGCTACTCTCACTTCACCCCAGCTTCCCCCTCTTGCCCCCCTGTGTCCTCAAGTCCATTCTCTATCTCTATGCCTTTATTCCTGCCCTGCCACTAGGTTCATCAGTACCATTTTTCTTTCTTTTTTTGTTTTTGGAGTCCATATATATGTGTTAGCATACAGTGTTTGTTTTTCTCTTTCTGACTTACTTCACTCTGTATGACAGACTCTAGGTCCATCCACCTCATTACAAATAACTCAATTTCATTTCTTTTTATGGCTGAGTAATATTCCATTGTATATATATGCCTCATCTTCTTTATCCATTCATCTGTCAATGGACATTTAGGTTGCTTCCATGTCCTGGCTATTACAAATAGTGCTGCAATGAACATTGTGGTGCATGTCTCTTTTTGAATTATGGTTTTCTCAGGGTATATGCCCAGTAGTGGGATTGCTGGGTCATATGGTAGTTCTATTTATACTTTTTTAAGGAACCTCCATACTGTTCTCCATAGTGGTTGTATCAATTTACATTCCCATCAACAGTGCAAGAGGGTTCCCTTTTCACCACATCCTTTCCAGAATTCATTGTTTGTAGATTTTTTGATGATGGCCATTCTGACAGGTGTGAGGTGATACCTCACTGTAGTTTTGATTTGCATTTCTCTAATAATTAGTGATGCTGAGCATCTTTTCATGTGCCTCTTGGCCATCTGTATGTCTTCTTTGGATAAAAGTCTATTTAGGTCTTCTGCCCATTTTTTAATTGGGTTGTTTGTTTTTTTGATACTGAGCTCCATGAGCTGTTTGTATATATTGGAGATTAATCCTTTGTCTGTTGTTTCATTTGCAAATATTTTCTCCCATTCTGAGGATTGTCTTTTCATCTTGTTTATGGTTTCCTTTGCTGTGCAAAAGCTTTTAAGTTTAATTGGGTCCCATTTGTTTATTTTTGTTTTTATTTTCATTACTCTAGGAGGTAGGTCAAAAAAGATCTTGCTGTGGTTTATGTTATACAGTGTTTTTCCTATGTTTTCCTCTAAGAGTTTTATAGTGTCTGGTCTTACATTTAGGTCTTTAATCCATTTTGAGTTTATTTTTGTGTATGGTGTTAGGGAGTGTTCTAATTTCATTCTTTTACATGTAGCTGTCCAGTTTTCCCAGCACCACTTATTGAAGATGCTGTCTTTTCTCCATTGTATGTTCTTGCCTACTTTGTCATAAATTCGGTGACCATATGTGTGTGGGTTTATCTCTGGGTTTTCTACCCTGTTGCATTGATCTATATTTCTATTTTTGTGTTAGTAACATACTGTCTTGATTACTGTAGCTTTGTAGTATAGTCTGAAGTCAGGGAGCCTGATTCCTCCAGCTCTGTTTTTCTTTCTCAAGATTACTTTGGCTATTTGGGGTCTTTGTGTTTCCGTACGAATTGTAACACTTTTTGTTCTAATTCTGTGAAGAATGCCATTGGTAGTTTGATAGGGATTGCATTGCATCTGTAGATTGCTTTGCATAGTATAGTCATTTGCACAATATTGATTCTTCCAATCCAAGAACATGGTATATTTCTCCATCTGTTTATGTCATTTTTTAATTTCTTTTATCAGTGTTTTATAGTTTTCTGAGTACAGCTCCTTTACCTCTTTAGGTAGGCTTATTCCTAGGTATTTTATTCTGTTTGTTGTGATGGTAATTTGAAGGAAAAGCCAGCAGGATTTGTTAATAGTTTAGATGTGGGGTATGGAACAAATAGAGGATTCAAGGATGCCCCCCAATTTTTGAGTCTAAAGAACTGGAAAGACAGAGTTGTCATAAAGTGAGATGGGAAGACTGTTAGAGCAAGTTTGGGATGGTTTAAGAATCAGAAATTCAATTTTAGACATATTAACTTTGAGATGATTCTGTGTTGTTCAAGTGGAGATGTAAGTAAGCAGTTGGATATGAGTGTTGAGTTAGGGACAAAGAGATTCAGAATGGAGCTACAAGTCTGGGGGTCATAAGAATTTAGATGGTATTTAAGGATAGTGGATTCAATCACCAAGGAAGTGATTGTAGATGACATGAGAATTGATTTAAGGACAGACTTTGAAGTTTAGATAACTGGAAGGAGTAGAGAAACTAAGAAAGGAAAACAAGAATAAGGAACCAGAGATTTAAGAAAAATACTAGGTGAATATGGTAGCCTGTAAGTTAAGAGTAAAAAGTGATTTAAGGAGTTGATCCTATAATTATATAGATCATATATGTGTAATCAAATATATATAGTTATATATATGCATATGTGTGTGTCTACATGGGAGGTGGTTTTTATTTCATAAAATGAGATCATGCTGTACCTAATCATCTAAAATCTGCTTTTTTAAAAATTAATTCATTATGGAACAATTTTTTGGTATCATCTTTACTCTGAAGATTAAAGATGTTTTATTTTCAGATGTTTGACTTTCCAGCATTATTAAAATAGAATATCATGGTGAACTTTAAAAATAGACATATACAGAGTACAGTGAAAATATTGCTGTGAATTTTTAAAGTAACACTTGTTCTTTTCTATTTAGCAAAAATTCCCTTTGTAAAATTGAGAAACCAAAGGGGAAAAAAAAAAAAAAAAACAAGGATAAGGGAGTAGGAGCCAAATGGGAAAAATGTCAAATTGTTCTTATTTCTTCCAGTTTCTATTAGTTCATATCAGTGCATGCTGATTCTCTCTTGTTAGAATGAGGAAGTAAGCTTTGAATAGAGCAGAAAGTTTAATGGAAAAAAAAATGAAACAGCTGTTTCCACTCATTCTTACCAGAGATAAAAGTAATGTTTTTTTCTAAGATTCTAACATCATTTGGTTTCACAAACTCTATGGCAAATCACCTATGTGGGAGCAGCATGATTTTCATTAGACAGGAGAGATGAAAAAGGAGTAAGTTAACAGTAGTTACAATGTGTTACTATTTGCAAATTTAAGACAGGAACAATATGGTGCATTATGTCACTCCATCTGGAAAACAATGAATGAGTTGAAGACATTCTATTAGAAGATCTGAATAGAGTAATCTCTCAAAGACTCTTCTCAATAACACCCAGATTTCCCCCATATGAGTGCAATTTTCAAAAATGAATTGGCTATGTCACAAGATATTTCATCTACTAAAACACAAGTGATAATTAAACAAACAATTATTGATCATTGACTACATACCAGAAACTGTGGTGGGCACTTAATAGTCTGTATAGTATTTCAGATAATTCACTGTTGCTCAGAGAGGGGTGTATAGAAATATTCATTTTAAAGTAATTCTCTCAATGAGAAAACAGAAATCTTATAGTACATATTTTGACTTTATTAGTTAGAAGTAAGTACACTGACCAATACAGTTTTTCAATCAACAGTTCTTATGATTCAAGTGTTATAACGAATTAGACATGTCATTTACAGATTTCTGAGTATTTACAGTAGACATAAGAACAACATTAAATTTTCCGGTATGTAAAACTATCACTGAATAAAAGGCACCAAGGTGGGAAAAGTTAGTCTTTTTGTTCTTTATCAACTGCCTACTAAATGCAGTTCTCCTTCTTCTTCATTTATATTTTTTATTTTGGAAAAATCAGCTGGGTTAAAGTAGATTTCATATGCAAAATTGTTTGTTGAGCAGATTTGTAATAAGCAAGTAAGAATGGATTGCATACTGTGGAAAAATTTCTGAACGAACATTCATTTGGACCAGACATATAATCTCTGCTCTGCTTCTAAATGACTATTTAAACTTGTCATTTAGGTATGCCCTCTGTTCTACTCTTCGTAAATAAAGAAAGCAAACCATGACTATGCTCTCACTCATGAGAACAAGGCAATGGGATGCTGAGATGCAACTTCTAGATTAGAAGCCAGTTCATTTGGAGAATCCTATTGTGTGTAAATACAGAATATTTTTCGGTAGCCTTAAAATTAAGAAAGAAAGTTATCAGGATATGTGAGCCTTGTTTCTGTTTTTAGGAATTATAGTTACTGTGTATAGGCTTTTTTTTTCTTTTCTTTTCCTACAGAGTAGTTTTTCTTTTATTTTTTTTCTGTTTCATCTAAGGATTTCTGTTTGTTTTCTGATTATACTTTGCAAATATTTGAATTAAGATTGCTATTAGTTTCCATTCTCTTTCCTTGCTTTTATATTTTTGTCCTTTCCCTTTACACTTCCTCGGAATTGACTCTGCAGCATCAATTGTGCCCTTTAGCAGCAATTACATATTTTAATTTCTTATATTATTTTTGGAAATAACTCTGAAATTTTTGGAATCAAGTTGTGTGTGTATCTCCTACATCACAATAAATATCTGTTGAATATTTATTCAACTTCAGCCCTGTCTCCACTGGTTGATTTATGTTTCTTTTCTATAGATGCCAATCTTTCCCATAGAACATCCAATTGATATTCTAAATTGTCATTCTAAATGTCCATTTCCTTTCAGAAAACAATTTTCAAAATTAAGCTCTTACTCTAATTATTCATGAGAGTTCTTGCCTTTTCTAGGGCCTCATTTCATTTGTGTGCTTGGTTTTTTTTGCTTGTTTGTTGAATATTTAGTAACCCTTGGATGGGTTGTGATGAGTTTGGATCTAGAATTTGGTGGAGCTGAGAATTTCAACCCCTTCACTGTGTACTTATTCTGCTCTGGGGTACTACAAATGTCCCCACTCAGATCTAGACCAGGAGGCCAGGTTGATGCAGAAGGATCCTAACTCACTTTGTGATATCCAGTAGAGATTTATTGAAAGTGGTGCCGGTAGACTGAGGTAGACTGAGGTTCAATCTCATGCTGGTTTTTCTGACCTGGGAGATTTCCTGTTCTTTTCTATTGAATTATTTTGTGCTGGTCTCAGCCTGTCTATAGCTAATGTTGTGGCTGAACCAGCCCTTGTGGTTCTTACTATGATTGCAAGATGCCCTCAGCTATAACCATTAGGAAACCTTGAAAGAGACAAGCTTTATTGCTTACAAGTCCTGAAATTACATGGTACACCTGGGGCCACATAGTGAAATTGTGGGGAGAGAGAGTGACAAAGTGTGCCTATGGGCCTGGAGTTCTGCTTTTATTAGAGTCAAGGATGAGGGCCTAGGTTTTCACCGGCTCACTCCTTATTGATGAATTTAAAACATAAGAACGGGAATTTAAAGTGCAAGAAGAGAAAAAACAAGTGGTCCAAATGGTCAGCTACTGAAATCAACAAAGATCTCTCAAATAAAGGCGCTTGCAGGGGGTGGTGTGGGATTGTGGCTGACTCTTTAGACATGCGGCTGGCAATGTATTTATTCAAGATAGACATTTCTGAAGTGGATGCCTCTTTGAAGTGGATGCCTTAGCAATCAAAGCTTAAGTCAGGCACTTTTATGAAAATAAAACAACTGTTCGAGCTTACACTACAAGAATAAAGATGTGAAACACTATACCCCAAACCATTGCAGTGCTTCTGATGCTCTTCCTATCTATCTTTCCTGACAACAGTTTCTTCTTTGGCAATTTAGTATCACATGTTGCAATGTGTTTCTATGTCTTATATCCTAATTCCCGTCATGTCACCCTACTAGGTGTTATATCATTGAAGGAATCCAGGCAGAAAACAGCTAATAGAAGTGGATGAAGGTGCAAAGATATGTGAACAAAAAAGGAACAAAGAGGGTTGCTCATCATTCAGTTCTACAAGGGTTAAGTTGCAACCTACTGCAGTTGCCCACAACAGTGTACCTAGAGGAGAATTCAGGAGGAAAAAAACAAGATGGGGTACTCTGTGCTTTGGATAAAACATCCCTAAATAGTTAGATGCATATCTCAGGAAGAATTTCAATGATCTCAGGTTCTTGCATCTTCCCATACGTAGAAAAGCACTAAAATCATTAACTTGAAATATCTGTTCCTTGTGATTAGCTGTAATCTTTTACCAAAATGTGTGCTTGACTACATGTATTTCCTATCCCCCAAAATTCGTATGTATACTGGCTCCTCCGCTGCCTCTTCAGAGCAGTTCCTCAGAGCTGTCTCCCTGGCTATTGTCCTCAGTAAGACCCTGAATAAAGTAAAATCACAGCACTTAGGTTTTGTATTTTTCTTTAGGTCGACAGTTTGTCCCCTCCTGTTTGGGAGTATGAATGACAATTTTGTGTGTCATGGAACTAGAGGGGTCAACAGGCAAATATCAACAAATTGTGCTGAGATCAATATCTTTTTCAGTCTCTCTCTCTTTTTTTAGGTTTGGGGAGGTGGGTGGGGTTGAGGAGAGAGGTGGTCCTCTGTTGTGTTCTATTTCAGAGGATGGTGGTGTGGTGAGTATTCCAAGGATATTTTTCTCAACATATAACCATTGATATGCACTAAATAGGAATAGATCCCTAGACTTTGCCAAATTGTTTTCTTTTACATTTAGTTTACTCTGCTGTTTTCAGTTCTTGACATTTTAGTCTTTTTGTATATTTTCACAAATATTTACTGTGAAGTTGCGAGAAGGCTCATCATGCACTACATAATGTTTACATGTGAACAAAAGAGCATTTGAGGGCTTCCCTGGTGGCGCAGTGGTTGAGAATCTGCCTGCTAATGCAGGGGACACGGGTTCGAGCCCTGGTCTGGGAAGATCCCACATGCCACGGAGTAGCTGGGCCCGTGAGCCACAACTACTGAGCCTGCGCGTCTGGAGCCTGTGCCCCGCAACGGGAGGGGCCGCGATAGTGAAAGGCCCGTGCACCGCGATGAAGAGCGGTCCCCGCACCGCGATGAAGAGTGGCCCCCGCTTGCCGCAACTGGAGAAAGCCCTCGCACGAACCGAAGACCCAACACAGCCAATAAATAAATAAATAAATAAATAAAGTAGTTATAAAATTAAAAAAAAAATAAATAATGTCTTAAAAAAAAAAAAAAAAAAAAAAAAAGAGCATTTGAAGCTCATCTGAAATCAAAGCCACTATTACAGTTTGCTGGTTATATATGCCCACATTTCCTCTAAGCTTTCTGTGACAGTTATTAGATTGGGCTGTAAAAATTTGAGAGTATATTGAAAAACACATAAAGAAGCACTTTCATAGAGAAATGCAAGGTCATAGCTATAAAGAATCCAGGTCTCAACTTTTATACTAGTCTACTTCTAAGTTCTTAAACAAAAATATACCATTCCATCTCTATAAAAGTTAAAAGACAATGAGAATTAGAGAAATTCCTTATTTAAATTTTCAAGGAATGATTTCCAAATTTTCACATAATCACATTATGTTCTGAATCCAACTATAAATAAAGCCTTATATTATTATAAATAAATACATAAATATACTAGGCAGAGAAAAGAACTTTGAGCTTGAAATCAAGAATTTTCCAACTCCATCACCAACTGCATTGTGATACTGATCATGATCATTAATTACAAAACTATAGAACTTTAAAAGTTCCTTAAAAATCAGTTAGAATAGGGGACTTCTCTGGCAGTCCCGCTGCAGGGAAGACTCCTCACTTCCACTGCAGGGGGCACGGGTTCAATCCCTGGTTGGATCCCTCATGCCGTGAGGTGCAGCCAAAAAAAAAAAAAAAAAAAAATCAGTTAGAATAATGGTTCAGTGTACTATAAGCTTTGTCTTCTTTTGATGAATTTGAAAATGTGATGTTCTCTTACAGAGTATGATAACTCTTCCATGGGATATTTGCTGCTTTATATTGATAATTACTGGAATATATTTTCCTATTTAAACTACTATAGAGGTAGTCAAGTTTTAATACACATAATTTATCTTTGGAACTGTGAGAACATATTATTGAACATACAGTATAAAACTACAATCTAGAAATTTTGACATTCCATCCTCTCAGTTAAAAATATATTGTTTAGATTAACCTCTTGATTTTAGACATAATAAAAGTTGTGGAGAAGTACACTATCTTGTCAAATATTGCACTACTTGTAAATGGAAGAACCCAGGTCCCTGACTCAGCCTTTCCACAATGTTATGCAGCCTAGCATGATAGGATCCATTGACATTGCTTCCTAAATTGATATCATCTGATCAGTACTCTATGGTTTTCTGATTGTCCTTTGTGTACTATGTCAATTAGGATTGCTTTATGCTGTTCTGCTACCCTTATCATCTAACTTTTATCCTTAAGATCACAAAATGGTTGTTCCAACTCTAAGCATGGCGCTTAACTACAGTTGTATGGGAAGAAAGGGGAGTAAGTAGGAAGAGGTGGTGCTTTCTTGGAATAAATCCCATTATATCTTATTAACCCAGAAATATATTACATGACCACAGCTATTTGCAAGGGAATCAAGAAGCAAGATTTTGTTTGTTTGTTTTAAGCAGACTATTGACACCTCAAGCAAAATTCAATCCACTACCGAATATCTAGCATTCAGTAGACATTGAGCAATTGGCAATATCTGCATCACATACATTTGCATTACTGTTGATATGAATGGATATTTGTAGCAATTGTCAAGAGTAGCTAAATTAATAGGATACATTATTTATGTCAGATTCAAATAATAAAATGGTTTTTTTAAATTTTTATTTGCCCACTTTGCAATTCTTCTAGTACATATGATCTTTTCCTTTTAAATTCAAGTTTCTATTGATAATCAATATTAATCTCTTTTTGATATCAGTGATTGATAAATTACATTCTATCATGATGGGAATTTTTTATTCTTGTGAATTAGTTACGCACTTCTAGGTCTAATGAATGGCACATTTGAGTCAACCTACTCATGCTGCTTACTTATTGAAGTCTTATGAACATCAGAGTGAACCTTGACTATATTGTAAGCTAAAAATGTATTTGTTTAATAAAAACATTTCCAACAAGAATATTACACTGATATGTATGGAAATATGTTAATATAAATGTTTCAGACATTAAAAAAAAAAAGAATATTACACTGATAGCAGGACACATTTCACAGCTTTTTGTAAAGAATTTGTCTTATAGGCTATCCTTTTATAATAATGTTTTTCTCAAATGATGGATAAAAGTTGACTATTAACAAGATAGTGACATAGTCTCTGGAAAGTATGTAGACTTCAATGGTTCTATGGTTTCAGATAAGTGCATATTTATGCCTAGTGAATAACCAGATTTGGGGTTATTCTGGAATTTGAAATGCCTGATGAGAACTTGTGGCTAAATAGGTGGAAAAGTAAATGAAATTATCTCCATAGACAAGGATTCTCCTCAAAAAAGTGTTTTTAATACCTTAAAGAACACAGAAAATGACCAATAGCAACCTTAAAGAACAGCTTCCTAGATCACTATTTTAAAATCTTTTTTCATGAAGAGTTCTGTTTATTTTGTCCTTATGATATCATGTATCTCATCAACTCTCAAAAACTTAACAGTTAGAGTTCCTTAAAAGGAGGCATAAGTAAAAATAATTAAACTTAAATTTCTTTTTCATGAAAAACATGATTTTTAAAAGATGTTACAGTTCCTGGCCAAGGCTTGATGCACAAAATTATAAAACTGATTATAAAAATAATATATGATGAACTATGAATTATGGATCCACAGTGTTTGTAGGAAGATTTCTAAATTCTGGGAAACAGTAATTTCTCCCAATATTTAAAATTGTTTCATGAAAGTGATGCCCAAAATAGTATGGAGGATGAGCTATAGTTTGCTAGAATAAATCTAATGAACTGGTGTTCAAACAGACATACCATGGTATCCTTCAATTCAATAATCACAGTGGTTGCAATAGGAAAGAAGGAACTATAGTAATTTTTTACCAACATTAGTATACTTATACAGATATATAGTAAATGTATATGATATATTGCATATGACCAATAAAATTTTAAATAAAAATAAAGTGAAAAAATAAAATTGAATTTCTAGAATAGCAATATTTTCTAGGATGGGTAAAGTATTTAAGAACACAGACTCAAAACTTCGATTACACAAATTCAACTCCAGCTTCTTTCTCTTACTAGCTGTCATCTGGTAAGGCTGCTTGTGTAATACCAGAAGGTAAAATTTACATTCTATTGAATATTGTATTCTTAGGAATGTGAATGTCACTTCCAGGCATTGTAAATAACTGATTCTTACCTGTTCTGTGTCTCAGTATTGTCAACTGTAAAATGGGTGTAATCATAATACTTTATCTTATGAGTTTGTTGTGAGGATTAAATGACATAATACATGTAAGGAGTTTATTAAAGTACCTGGTATATAGTATGTGTTTACTTATTAAGTGGTATTAGTAAGCGCTGCCTCCATTAGTAAAATAAATATAGACCGCTAGGCTCCACATTTCCCAATTTGTTTCCATACCATCTCTAGCCTTTCCTTCATTTTTTTAATTCAAGCTTTCATAGGAAAAACTTTTCTCTGAATTTCCATTTGAGACCAGACATGAATCCATTATAAATATCATTTTATGTGGTATTATAAACCACCCTCCTCTATTTTATGGAACTTCCATTTTAACTATATCTGCCATGAAAAGTCAAAGTTATGGCAACCTGTTTTGGTATACATGAAATACGTGGGAATACCTAAACCCCAACCTAAATCCTTGATGCTTGTAGGTAAAGCAGACACACACACACACACACATCTGCACATGCACACACACAGGTATGTATACACACACACACACTTGCTTGGAAAACAGTTTTAACAAAAAAATAAATTAAGTTGACAGAAAATAATAGCAGATGGCTCATGTGCAGTAAAAATGGTTCATGCTATCAATACTATAAGTGTACTCCACCTAAATTGTACTGGTTAAACAGGTAAAGAGTTTGCCTGCTAAAATTTTAACCTAAAATTAAGATTTTTGGTATCCTACTAATATCCGCCCAAATAATCCAATCTTCACTCCACGGATTCAGCTATATGCTATACATCTAGTTCTTCTAGGCTACCCCTAAAACTGGTCCATTTTTTTAGTCAAATGTTAGGATATCAAATGAACAGATTGGTGAAAAATAGGAAAACATAAAATGGGCACTCATATTTGTTAAGTTTTGACATTATTACATTTCTTAAATATAACTATTAAGTAATTTCAGAGAATTAAGAACTGTGTTTTCTATGTATAAAATTATATTTATATATATTATATATACAATATCTATACATAAAGATTGTGAAAAAAATAGCTGAAAAAATTTATTTTCTTCATGTGCTTTATTATTATCTCAGAAAAATGAAAATTTTATCTATCGTATTCACACAATCTCAGAAAAGAGAGCAATGCAGCCATTGGGATATTTGAGCATTAATTTTTCATTGCATGCAGTAATGAAGTAATACAATAATGCAATTGTGCAATGTCTTAATGTAATTTTTCATTACATTATTGATATCATTTTTCGTATTCACACTTAACTATAAAAACTTGAATTTCATTGCTCTGACAAAATATTGATTTCATATATTAAATTAACAGTAGCTGGTATTAATCAAGAGCACATACATTTTCTGATCATTTTTAATGGTGATTCTTTTAACTACAGAAAGAATGTCAATATTTTCATCAATGTTTTAGAGACGCTAGAAATATTATAAATGAATGGCTCTTAAAATTCTTAAATTGTTTCTCCAAAATAACCGAAACAGCTTTAGCAAACTACATTTCTTGAAGTTGTGCATCATTACTTAGAGTAGAAGGGAAATAAGGAAACCTAATCTTAAATTGGTAGTAAGAAAGTTAATGAACCTCTTTTCTTTTCTAAATTATGCTGATAGTATGAATTAAAATTAGTTTAATAGTCTGTGCAGAATATGTAGATACAAACTCATAAAATCTATTATTAAAAATCCTATAGCTCATTAAAATTAGTCATTGAATAAGGAAACCAGGGTTTACAAATCTGGCAGTGGTCAAAAACAACAAAGATGAGCATATAATGCACTTGCTATTACTACTCCAAAATGCTAAAATGTGTGTGGAGGGACCTTGACCTAATGCTAGATCATCCAACCAATTCAAGAAATCTCACATCAATAGATGTAGTAGGCATATCATATCTCTTTAGAATAGTTGTTGTAACTATAAACAATTTTTATATATCAAATCATATACTGTTTTAAACATTTTTAATCAAAAAAACCTTTTTTAGTAAATCTAAGACTATTAAGCCCAACATTTTTTCAACAATTTCAAAAATATAAAGCATAAATTAAATCTGTTTTTCTCACATAATATTTGCTGACAATAATATAAAATATTAAAATAACCTGATTAAAAATAGAATTTTCCAACTAATTATTCGGTTTTCAACTAATCATACCATTTAGGAATGACTCAGTGTGGGAAAAGCAAATGTTAAATACCTAATGTGGAAAAAGGAATGTGCTGATGCAATAAATAACTACACATGGAATGAGAGAGATGCAATTTTTTTGTTTGCATGAAACAGTATTTTAAAATACAATGTATTCTATCAGTACTGAGAGTTTGGTCCTGGTGCTAAATTAATTACTTAAATGTCATGGCTCTAAAACTAGTATTTTCATCTAAAAGGCAAACTGATTTAAGTGAATACATATTCCTGAGTACTGTTCTAATTTATCAGTTTTATTTTTCCTGTTATACAATCCAATATGCTACTGAAAACAAAGCATGAGGTATAGCCGATCAAAAAGTTAATCTTAAAGTTAGAAATAAGACTTGATTCTTGAGTGCTAAAGAGTAAGGAAAGAAGGAAATGAGGCATATAAATGAGCTCATATGCCAAGTTCTTTCTCAGACATTGCAAAGCCTCTATTGAATAACTGGGCACCTAAACATAATAACATCACCACTAAAATCTTTATTAAAATTGAATGGCATTCTGTTCTTCTGAAAAATAGGACACCACCAAAGTTCAATTCTATCTGCTGTACTGAACAGAGAAACCATTTACAAGATATAATGAAGCAAGAATCTCTTTAAAAATACATGAAGGGCAAATGTGTTTTCTTTATGAGCTTCACAAATTTGATGCACGTTCTAATTTCTTTCTGTTGTAGCTTCCAGGGTTCCATTGATCTTGTGGCGTGGGAGGACTGTTGCGGTATGAGTCTGTTACCAGGAGCTATATGACAGCATTAATTAAGTTGTGCTTTGGGAAAATGAAAGCAAGCAAGATGAATATTTGCCTTTCTGCCAATAAATGCTTAAGTATAGCAATATGCAGGAATTCCTGGTACATTAATCAATTTGATTTTTCTTCTTCTTTTGTTGTGTCTTTTATTCTTTCTTTTTTTTCCCCCTCTCTTTCTTCCTTCTTTACTTCTTTTACTTTAGTGATGGCTTCTACCTTTGTAATACAAGGGAAGTTAGCGGGGATATATATTAGACATGGATGCACTACAATCCTAAATTCATAGAGAATTTTAAGAAAAACACATATAATAAAATTGGGTTTCAAGGATCACTGGGTCCAGGAGAAACTTTCTTAAATACTCTGAATTTGTTATATATGTATGGTGTTTTGTTTGCTTGTGTTTTGTTGGAAGGAGAGAAGCTGTTCTTTATACAGGAGTATGTCTCTATGAAGGATCATTTAGAGTCACTATTTTGAGGAAGGTGATCCCTCTTATCATGATCATCTGTCTAAATGTCTTTGCTTCTATTCTTACTTTTATTTCAATGAGAGCTTTAACTTCATTTGCCAAGTTGCTGTCCTTTGGGAATATCTTCCACAATCTTTTTTTTTTTTTTTATAAGTTCACAGGTTTTTAGAAAGAACTGTATTTGTGCAGAGGGACAAAGCATAAGGTTTAAACTTCTGTGTGCTGGCTTAGTCCTCATTTAACCCCCTCCCAAATTTTGTGTCGAGCCCTTCCTTTACACGAATTACTTATATACTGTGCTGTTTACCTGTGATGTTCCTCTTGATATGCTGTTTTCTTTGCCACATTCCATCCTCAGCCTCCTTGGGGAGTCTTTTTCAAGTCTCATTTTCAAGTTTTATCACATGTGTCTGTCTTCCTCAGCCAACTCAGCCTCTCTCAAGTGACTTAACCTTTCCTTTTATTTTTGGCTATTATAATTTGTTAATGCCAGCATCATAGAACTTGTCATATTTTATTTTTTCAACTATTAATATATGTCTCTAGTTGGGCTGTGAGTTGCATAAGGATAGGGTCCATGCTCTGTTTAACTTTTTAAATAGATATTCTTGTTATAATTGTTGTCACTTTACCAAGGAATACGTGCAAAAGATTATTTCCCTACATTTTTCTCCATCTCCCTTGCCTTATACTTCTATCAAAGTGAAAAACAGACATGTTCTGTCCTATGATTATAATCAAGAAATATTTATTGAGTGCCCATTTTTGTCAGGGCAGGCACTGCTCTTGGTGATATCCACAGAGCAGTGAACAAGACTTTCTGTCCTCCAAGAACTTCCAATTTGGTGGGGTAAGTCTTCCTCACTTGGGGATAAGTTGATTATTAAGTATGAAAATAATAGTTTTTGCAATATCAGGTATATACAATATTGAACTTCTGCACAACTAGTGGGGGTGGATTTGAAGAGAAGAGAAATCTCCCTTGATATATCTATATCACTTAAATGAGATACTTTAGTTATTAAAACCAAATGCATTATATTTTCCTATATTTAATCAATTTGCTAAAAATAATGATACTTTTTTTTACTTCTTATTTGGATCATGACTTTCTAAAATAGTTGTTTATTTTTCCTGGAATTACTAATTCCCCTTGGTTTTCTTTTGTTTCCTGATTGTTTATAGAATAAGAAACAATTACCTTCAACAAATCACTAAGTTGTCCCATTGCTTAATAATATATTTGTTAAAAAGGACAATAATAGGAAGACTTCTTAGACTTCAGTAAGTCTATAATCCAGAAATTTTCTTTAATTGCAGTTTTGAGACCTTTCCAAAATTTATTGATCACTTGAGTTATTTTTGGCTTTGCTAAAGTGTTTCTTCAAATAACAATTTTTATAAGTGTGCAGACTTTCTTATTCTTCAAATTCTAAAACTGTTGTTATTTGGCTCAAACTTGATAGTATAGCTGGGAATGGAATTCAAGATTCAAAGCAGTTTCAGTGAAGACACTGAATGTATTTCTGCATTTTCTTTAAGTGTTCAGTTTTGCTGGGGAGAAATCTGTTGTCCTTTTCTCCCATACCTGCCTAAATATTAATTAAATCCCCCACATATTCTTACCTCTAGGAAAGAAGGAATTATATAGCTCATACATTTTTTCTTATGGTGCCTATCATGGTATTTGTGTTGGAATAGGTGCTCCAAAGAGTGTTATTGATAAGAAGATGATGATAATAATATGTATGATTTCTTATCAGTGTTTAAGATATAACCACAAACCTTTTCCCCATCCACTCCTCCCTAATTTAAAAATTGCATCCACTCAGAAACCTGTTAATCATTCTACATCTTGCTTACACATATATCAGTTCACTTAATTTGTTAACATTGATTAAGTACCTTCTCTTGTGTGTCAGGCACAATCTAAGAGCTGGGAATAAAGTGGGTAAAGGAAAAACTCCTTACCTCATTTGAGCTTACTTTCCAGTATCCTAGCAATAATGACACAAAAGTATCTTGAAATATATACTTCTCTGCATCTCTATAGCTGCTATGGGCTTAATGTTTGTGTCCCTCCCTCCCAAATTCATATAATGAGACCCTAACCCCAAATGTGATAGTATTTAGAGGTGGGGGCCTTTGCAAGGTAATTAGATCATGAGGGTAGAGCCATCGTGAATGGGATTAGTGGCCTTATAAGAAGAGACAGACAGACGGACATGATCTCTTTTATTGCCTCATGAACAAAAAGCAAAAAGTCATCCATCTACCAACCAGGAAGAGGGCTCTCACCAAAAATTAACCTTGCTGGCACCCAGATCTTGGGCTTCTAGTCTCCAGAACTCCGGGAAATAAATATCTGTTGTCACACTTTCTATGGTATTTGTTATAGCAGCCCGAGCTGATTAAGACAATAGCCGTTGTCATCTCTCACTGATAGTACTAAAGTAGCCTTCCTACATATTCCCTCCAACAATCTTCAGACCTCACTAGAACTTACAACTCATGAATCTTACCGTCCTCTCACTATTCCTCTTTTACCTCTCTACCTCCATTATTCATAGTTCTTAGTTTGCTTAATTTCAATGGTGATCACTGTTACTAACCCAAAGCGTATATCCTCTTCTCCTGATTTGCCAAACTTCTGGCTAAGTCACAACTCTGGTTAAAATTCACCTATCCACAATTCTCCTGGTGCACCCATGCAGCTGAGCATGGCCAGAGACAAACACACAACTCTCGACCTTGCCACACTCATTGTCTTTCCCTGCCGCACATAACTTTCACCATATTTTCTTCCTGTTTTGGGACCTTTGTCCTATTCCCTTGACCTGGCATTTCTTCCCTCACTTTTTTATACTACTCATTGCTCTTCATTCTATAGCTCTCAGTTCAAATATCCACTTCCTGCACAGCCCCTCTCTGGCTGACATTTAAAAAATAAAATATATATATTCTTTTATATTGATATATTTTCATTTCATATAACCATTCTCTCTCAGTTTGTTCTTTGATTTCACAAAATGAAGGACATGGGATTATAAAGGAAACAAAGTATATCAAAATGATTTTATTATGGTATTTAAAAGAAATGTTGATGGAGTAATATATGTGATTCTTTATTAATGCATTTAATGGAATGATCTTGCTATGGATCTAATAATTATCATAATTGCTTGGGAGTAAATGCCAGCTTGAAATATCCATAACAACTACTATATAATACAAAAATACCTGTGATTTTTATTGGTGAAAAACGCAGAGGTAGTGCTGATATGATTATCAGTTTATTCACAATTGAAGGAAAAACTAAAATTCAATTAGAGGTTTTAGAAAATAAAGATAATTTTTCTCATTTAATTTCATAATTTCCATGAATTTTTCCTGAAGACTCTGTAGGATTTTATGGTGCCCTGGTTAAAACCCCTGACAAGTCCAAATCCTTCATTTTGTGGATAAAAAACACTTTTTACATCCTATGGATTTTTCTATGTAAGTTAGGTGAGAAGGGAAGCCTACTCTCCCTACCCTTATTCCAGTGCTGAAAGGCCACAACAGTCTCTGAAGAAAGTCACACAGTAGGTACAGGAAGGACTATACATTGAAATACTGTCGGACAACATCACATATAGCAGTGCTTTATTAGGTCCTTAAAAGAATCTGAAAATTGCAAGTATTACCTATTGAATTAAGTAACAAAACTACTTGTACCTGATCCCACCACTGTTATACTCCATCCCTCTCCTTCTACTTATCTCCTTGGGCCACTTATCACTAACTGAAAAAAATGTAGTATCTCTAATATACTAAATATCTTATTTCGTGTTTTTGTTAACTGTTTTTACCGTGTACCCTACTAGACTATAGGCTTCATAAAAGCAAGGACTTTCAGTCTCTCATACCATTGTATTTCTTGCACAAACAATGTTGCCTGGCACTTAGTAGGTGCCAAAAAATGCTTGTTGAATAAACTAATGACTGAATTGACCAGAGTATAAAATCCACTTTATAGAAAATGTCCTTTAATTTGCATTAAAACTGTTTTAGAAATTCAAAAATAATATAGAATGACATATCAATGAGTAAAATTTAAGGTTTTTTCATTGCTAGCTAATAAGGGGGTAATGCAAAAATCGTGAACTATCCTAAAGCTACTAATACAAAAATACGGTAGTAGAATTCTTATTCTTAATTATAAAGGATGAAGAATAAACTAACAAATCATCATTATATCAAATGATAAGAGTTTCATGATTTATTAGGACTCAATTAGGAAGTGTATTCATTTATTACTTGCATTTAGAAGAATATATATAGAATATTGGGCTTATACTTGACTGGAAAAGCAAACTTACCACTTTTCAGAGTTAGTTGGCCTGGGAAAAAATATATCTATTTATGTACTAGTAGTTAGAATTCTCTAAGGGAATTTTCAAATCTTCATGCAGGTAGGTGGAAGATGCACTTGTTTAAAATGAAAGGAGACATTAGAAAAGCATGTAGGAGGAATGAGTGAAATGACACAGGCAGGAGCAAAAGCACAGCAGTGGGAAAGAGAGATACTCGACCTTGATGTGGGTGGTGAGGAGTAGGCAGTGAAATGTGTTATGGGAATTAAAAATAAGAGGTACTTGGAAGAAAACTGAGTTTTAAAAGACCCAGGAATGTCAAACACACAAAGAAACAGCACTAGTCCTTGTTCCCAGCTCTGTGAGAAGTGCTGCACACCCACTGACCTCATAGCAGGCATGAAGAATTTGTCTGCCATTGTAATTTAGGGCAATGAGTTCATGGACCTCTCCTTCCATGATAGGCACTTTATGAAATGTAGAATTATTTGATAAAGACTAAAAAACCATGCTGGAGAAAAAAACTCTCTTCCTTCTATTGTTTCTTATTAAAGCTCCCTCTTGATTCTAATGATAATGATTAGAGTGGTTAAAAGAATAGACACTGACCTATATGGGAAAAGAATTTGAAAAAGAATTGATGTATGTATATGTGTAACTGAATCACTTTGTTGTACACCTAAAAGTAACACTACATTGTAAATCAACTATACTCTAATATAAAATAAAAATTAAAAAAAAAAGAATAGGGCTTTCCTGGTGGCGCAGTGGTTAAGAATCCGCCTGCCAATGCAGGGGACACGGGTTCGAGCCCTGGTCTGGGAAGATCCCACATGCTGCAGAGCAACTAAACCCGTGCGCCACAACTACTGAGCCTGCGCTCTAGAGCCCACGAGCCACAACTACTGAAACCCGTGTGCCACAACTACTGAAGCCCGCGTGCCTAGAGCCTGTGCTCTGCAACAAGAGAAGCCACCACAATGAGAAGCCTGCACACCGCAACAAAGAGTAGCCCCCGCTCACTGCAACTAGAGAAAGCCCATGTGCAGCAGCGAAGACCCAATGCAGCCAAAAATTAAATAAATGAATAAATAAATGAATTAAAAAAAAAAAAAAGAATAGACGTCGAAATTAGATAATCTTGGCTCCAGTTGTAGGTGTCCCATTTATCAGCTATGTATCACTGTGCAAGTACTTAGCTTCCCTGAATCTCAGTTTTTGCTGGGATAAAATGAATCAATGTAAAAGCAAGCAGGGCTAGCATCAGGCCCAGCACATAGATATAATCCCCCAATAAACATTGTGAATTATTATTGTTTTTATTTTTGTTATTATTTTTATTATTATTATGTACCAGATCCAAATCTATTTGATTTGATTTGGTAAAGTTTTTCTGTTTTATTCTAAAAACTATTTGCATAAAGTCCATGATTTTTTGTTCAAATACCAAGAAACTAATATTTTATATAATGCTATTTTACTTCATAACTTGTATTTACATCAGAATGGCCAAATATGTCTTTATTTACCTGAAATTCAATAATACAGAGGTTGAAATTAGTTTACTAAAAATGTAGAAACAGAATGTTATTGAGTATACAGTGATGCAGGCATGTAAAATGATAGTTAAACAATATTAAGTTGGCTGAATTTTCCCTATACTTAATCAATTACTGGTAGTTTCTCCTAATCTACATTATATTTCTGACATGACTCTTAGACACAGAAATATCTTGAGGATACACACTTAATTTCCAGGACTTGATTTTCCAAAAAGTTCATGTGATTTCAAGCAAGTAATTTCATATTTTAAAGAGATAAATATGCTAAAATAGTGATAAAGTATAATATCAAAACAACTGATCCCATTCCAACTAAAAATCCCTGCTGCTCAGAAGATGAAAGAAACAATCTCTGAATCATGAATTAATCTCAGGTGTCCAATATCCAATCTATTTTGTGTAAGAGTAACTACTTTTTTCCTGAAGATGCTCTATAAAGGGTTAGAAACTACGATTTAGTTGTTCCACCTAAATTATTCTAGGCGTTGCAGAAAAAGTATAATCAACATTTTTCAGACAGCCTGTTTGTATGACTAATTTATTTATTTATAAGTCACCTTGTTCCAAAAGAGCAAAGTCTATAATCAGGTGGAACCAAAATACTATCATTGAGATTTACACTGATAGATAGGGTTTTTTTCTGCAAAACTATGAGAACAATAAATTAAAGATTGACTGAGAATCAATTGAAGATTGAGGGTGCTCCTGAAATGGCCTCTCAACTATCAGGTGACTGCCAATTGATACCATGTATATATGAGCAGAAAATAAAATAAGTGAATACATGGATGTGTGTAAAAACAAATTCATGGTAGAAGAGACTACAGTAAAAAGTGTAAAATGTTTATCAGTATACTCAAGGCATTAAACTGCCCTGTTTAATCTGGTGGGGAAAAGAAGTTGCTTTAAAAGGGACTTAATTTATTTAAAATAAATTTTTAAAATAAAATGAGGTTTTGAAAGTCTACATTAGGAAAATGCATACATTCCTAAAAGACAGGTACAAAATTTTTCATAATCTTACACACAATGGCCCCAAACTAGAAACAGCCTAATGTCATCAAGAGCAGTGTTTTAAAGAATGGGGTTGTGATTTGCGTCCTCTCCCATTTTTCCTTGATGAGTCTGGCTAAAGGTTTATCAATTTTGTTTATCTTCTCAAAGAACCAGGTTTTAGTTTTATTGATCTTTGCTATTGTTTTCTTCCTTTCTATTTCATTTATTTCTGCCCTGATTTTTATGATTTCTTTCCTTCTACTGACTTTGGGTTTTCTTTCTTCTTCTTTCTCTAGTTGCTTTAGGTGTAAGGTTAGATTGTTTATTTGAGATTTTTCTTGTTTCTTGAGGTGAAAATGAATTGCTATAAACTTCCCTCTTAGAACTGCTTTTGCTGTGTCACAGGTTTTGAGTCTTTGTGTTTTCACTGTCATTTGTTTCTAGGTATTTTTTTATTTCCTCTTTGTTTTCTTCAGTGTTTTGTTGGCTATTTAGTAGCGCACTGTTTAACCTCCATGTATTTGTGTTTTTTACAGCTTTTTTCCTGTAACTGATTTCTAATCTCATAGCATTGTGGTTAAAAAGATGCTTGGTACGATTTCAATTTTCTTAAATACTCTGAGGCTTGATTTGTGACTGAAGACATGATCTATCCTGGAGAACGTTCTGTGTGCACTTGAGAAGAAAGTGTATCTGCCACTTTCGGGTGGAATCTCCTATAAATATCAATTAAATCTATCTGGTCTATTGTGTCATTTAAAGCTTATGTTTCCTTATTTATTTTCTGTTTGGATGATCTGTCCATTGGTGTAAGTGGGGTGTTAAAGTCCCCTACTATTATTGTGTTGCTGTCAATTTCCCCTTTTATGGTTGTTAGCATTTGCCTTATGTATTGAGGTGCTCCTATGTTGAGTGCATAAATATTTATAATTGTTACATCATCTGGGATTGATGCCTTGATCATTATGTAGTATCCTTCCTTATCTCTTGTAACAGTCTTTATTTTAAAGTCTATTTTATCTGATATGAGTATTGCTACTCCAGCTTTCTTTCAATTTCCATTTGCATGCAGTATCTTTTTCCATCCCATCACTTTCAGTCTGTATGTGTCCCTAGGTCTGAAGTGGGTCTCTTGCAGACAGCATATATATGGGTCTTGTTTTTATATCCATTCAGCCAGTCAGTGTCTTTTGGTTGGGGCATTTAATGCATTTAGCCTGACTCATCAAGAAAAAAAAGGAGAGGATGCAAATCAATAAAATTAGAAATGAAAAAGGAGAAATCACAACTGGCACTGCAGAAATACAAAAGATTATAAGAGACTACTGTAAACAACTATATGCCAATTAAATGGACAACCTCAAAGAAATGGACAAATTCTTGGAAAGGTACAATTTTCCAAGATTGAACCAGGACGAATTAGAAAATATAAGCAGACATATCACAAGTAATGAAATTGAAACTGTAACTGAAAATCTTCCAAAAAGCAAAAGTCCAGGACCAGATGGCTTCACAGGCAAATTCTATCAAATATTTAGAGAAGAGCTAACACTTATCCTTCTCAAACTTCCAAAAAATTGCAGAGGGAAGAACGCTCCCAAATTCGTTCTATGAGGGCACCATCACTCTGATACCAAAACTAGATAAAGATATCACAAGAAAAGAAAATTATAGACCTATATCACTGATAAACATAGATGCAAAAATTCTCAAAAAAATACTAGCAAACAGAATCCAACAACACATTAAAAGGGTCATATACCATGATCAAGTGGGATTTATCCCAGGAATGCAAGGATTCTTCAATATATGCAAATCAATCGATGTGATACACCATATTAACAGATTAAGGAATAAAAACCATATGATCATCTCAATAGATGCAGAAAAAGCTTTTGACAAAATTCAACACCCATTTATGATAAAAACTCTCCAGAAAATGGACATAGAGGGACCCTACCTCAACATAATAAAGGGCATATATGACAAACCCTCAGCAAACATCATTCTCAATGGTGAAAAACTGAAAGCATTTCCACTAAGATCAGGAACAAGACAAGGATGTCCACACTTTCCACTTTTATTCAACATAGTGTTGGAAGTCCTAGCCACAGCAATCAGAGAAGGAAAAGAAATAAAAGGAATACAAATTGGAAAAGAAGAAGTAAAACTATCACTGTTTGCAGATGACTATACTA
The DNA here is from genome assembly GCF_028023285.1 of Balaenoptera ricei. Classification (NCBI taxonomy): domain Eukaryota; kingdom Metazoa; phylum Chordata; class Mammalia; order Artiodactyla; family Balaenopteridae; genus Balaenoptera; species Balaenoptera ricei. The sequence goes on from NC_082648.1 coordinate 77,098,951, forward strand.
TACAGATGATACTATACATAGAAAATCCTAAAGATGCCACCAGAAAACTATTAGAACTAATCAATGAATTTGGTAAGGTTGCAGGATACAAAATTAATGCACAGAAATCTCTTGCATTCCTATACACTAATAACAAAATATTAGAAAGAGAGATAAAGGAAACAATCCCATTTACCATTGCAACAAAAAGAATAAAATACCTAGGAATAAACCTACCTAAGGAGGCAAAAACCTGTACTCAGAGAACTATAAAACACTGATGAAAGAAATCAAAGATGACACAAACAGGTGGAAAGGTATACCATGTTCTTGGATTAGAAGAATCAACATTGTGAAAATGGCTATACTACCCAAAGCAATCTACAGATTCAATGCAATCCCTATCAAATTGCCAGTAGCATTCTTCACAGAATTAGAACAAAAAATTTTACAATTTGTATGGAAATGCAAAAGACCCTGAATAGCCAAAGCAATCTTGAGAAAGAAAAACGGAGCTGGAGGAATCAGGGTCCCCGACTTCGGACTATAGTACAAAGCTACAGTAATCAAGACAGTATGTTAGTAACACAAAAACAGAAATATAGATCAATGGAACAGGATGGAAAGCCCAGAGTTAAACCCACGCACATATGGTCACCGAATTTATGACAAAGGAGGCAAGAACATACAATGGAGAAAAGACAGCATCTTCAATAAGTGGTGCTGGGAAAACTGGACAGCTACATGTAAAAGAATGAAGTTAGAACACTACCTAATACCATACACAAAAATAAACTCAAAATGGATTAAAGACCTAAATGTAAGACCAGACACTATAAAACTCTTAGAGGAAAACATAGGAAACACATACTTTAACATAAACCACAGCAAGATCTTTTTTGACCCACCTCCTAGAGTAATGAAAAGAAAAAGAAAAATAAACAAATGGACCCTAAATTAAACTTAAAAGCTTTTGCACAGCAAAGGAAACTATAAGCAAGACGAAAAGACCACCCTCAGAATGGGAGAAAATATTTGCAAATGAAGCAACAGACAAAGGATTAATCTCCAAAATATGCAAACAGCTCATGGAGCTTAATATCAAAAAAACAAACAACCTAATTAAAAATGGGTGGAAGACCTAAATAGACATTTCACCAAAGAAGACATACAGATGGCTAAGAGGCACATGAAAAGATGCTCAACATCACTAATTATTAGAGAATTGCAAATCAAAACTACAGTGAGATATCACCTCACACCAGTCAAAATGGCCATCATCAAAAAATCTACAAACAATAAATGCTGGAGAGTGTGTGAAGAACAGGGAACCCTCTTGCACTGTTGGTGAGAATGTAAATTGATACAGCCTCTGTGGAGAACAGTATGGAGGTTCCTTAAAAAACTAAAATAGAACTACCATATGACGCAGCAATCCCACTACTGAACATATACCCTGAGGAAACCATAATTCAAAAGGACACATGTACCACCGTGTTCACTGCAGCACTATTTACAATACCCAGGACATGGAAACAACCTAAATGTCCAACAACAGATGAATGGATAAAGAGCAGTGGTAAGTATAGACAATGGAATATTACTCAGCCATAAAAAGGAAGGAAACTGGGTCATTTGTGGAGATGTAGATGGACCTAGAATCTGTCATACAGAGTGAAGTAAGCCAGAAAGAAAGAAACAAATATCATATATTAATGCAAATATGTGGAATCTAGAAAAATGGTACACATGAACCTATTTGCAGGGCAGGAATAGAGATATAGATGTAGAGAATGGACATGTGGACATGGGGTGGGGAAGCAGAGAGTGGGACGAATTGGGGGATCAGGATTGACATATATACACTACTATGTGTAAAATAGATAGCTAGTGGGAACATTCTATAAAGCACAGGAAGCTCAGCTCAGTATTCTGTGACGACCTAAATGGGTGGGATGGGAGGTTGAGAGGGAGGTCCAAGAAGGAGGGGATATAGGTATACATATAGCTGATTCACTTCACTGTACAGCAGAAACTAACACGTCATTGTAAAGCAATTATACTCCAAAAAAATATATATGCAAAACAAACAAAAAAAACAAAAAAATGGGGTTTTGAAATCTACAACAATTAAAAAAAGAGTAGTACAGATAAGTGAATTGTAGTTTATTTTTACAATGGAATACATGCAGGATTGAGAATATTAAAAACTACTAATACTCAAAACAATGTGCATAAATCTCATGAAAATAAGATTTAATAAAATAAATAGGTTGCAAAAAGCATGTGTGATTTATATAAAGCTCAAAAACCTGCACATGATAACGTGCATTTAGAAAATCTATGTTCTTAGAAGTTACACCATAGGTTACCTGTTACCCTGAGGGTAAGAGTGTAGTGGCTGATAGGGGACAGGAGAGGGCTTCCAGGTTGTTGCTTATGTTTTGTTTATAATCTGGTTTACATAGATCTGTCCACTTTGTAAAAATTCACATAGCTACACTTATAATTTGTGCGTTTTTCTATATGTGCATAATAAAAAGTACTTCAACATGAAAAAGGCAGTGTAGGATTATTAATGCTTCCCACTGAAACACCCACAAGTGTAATATGCATTATTGCCTGTGGAAAAACTGAAGGGCTCCAGACTTTTAAATGTCTAGCCTGTTCAGAGTAGGATGACCAGATCATCTAAACTAGGACTGGTTGACATCCTAAACAAAATTGGCATCTTCAATTGACTCCTTTCTGATGATTTTAATATTTTAATTGACAAAATTACTTCCTCTATAGGTGCTGAGATAACAATATCAGATAGCAATATCAGTATCAGAACAAATTCTGTGCAATAGCAATAGCAATAGCAGAATAATAGCAATAGCAATAGCAATAGCAATATCAGAACAAATTCTGTGAAATGAAAGTTCTTTTCAATTCTTAATTGTTTTCTTTTCAATTGAATGGGTAAACATTTTAGCTCATGAGTTTTCATAGGTACTATATTTTTGACTCACTGAGTGCCTTTCTTAGGTAAATAATTTTGCAAGATAAAGTTCATCAGATAATATCTCTATTATGTTTATTTTAATTCGTTTGCCAAATTTAGGTGCTGTGAAATGGTAAGGCTTCTTAATTTCAGTTCCTCCCTTTACAGTATATAAATTTATCAAATTAAAAATAGGATTGCAATCAAAAGAGACGTGTACAAGTGGAACTATTCCAAAGTACAATTCTGAAATTAAATCTTAAACACCGTGTAAGGTCTCATCATCTAATTTGTTCAGTTTCTCCCTTGTTTTTGTGGAGATACATTTTAATGTTTGCCTGTTTTATTTTAAATAAAGCTTTGATTTAATAAAAGCTTTAAAAGCCAAAGTTATTTGGTGCTCTATTTTTTAAGTATTTTGATTAAAGATTTCAAAGAAATTTTATACACAATGTAGAGGCCTGATATACCAAGAAAATTAAAAATTATTGCAGTACATGTAGGTTCATTTACAAAGTCAATTTCAAAAGCTCATATATGTTTAAAACCAAATTGATGAAAGGAATTTAAGTCAGAAAGCATACAACATAAAGCTGAAGTATTCTTTTGTGTTTAACATCAATTTCACTTCAACAAAGTTACTTTCACTCTGTATAGGTAAAAATAGTTGTATATTTTGACACTTCAACTTCTTTTTGGATTGGTATGTTACAGCTAGTTTCTCTACACAATTACAAATTAGGTGTTCATCACCATCAATTTTAAGTGCATTCCTAATTTTTAGATTTTTCTTAATTAATAAGAACCTGGTTTTGCTTTACAATGTGCTCCACCCCAAATTGTATCCACATTGTCACCTCAAAAAAAAAAATCATTTTTGATTTCGAGCATTAATTGAGTTTATATTAGCATTCAAAATAATGTCATATTTCACCTTTGAACTAATGAATACCCTAAAACTTTACTTAGATTACATGAATTGGGTGAAACAATATCACATTTATGAGAATTAATTTTTTTGACATTCTGTTTGAAGTATCTGATGACACATAAAAATTATATTTTTTGAGTGTTTGTGAAATTCTGTTACTGGAACTAACATAATAACAGCTATGCTTCAGTTTCCATATGTGCACAGGAAAACTTGGATTTGAAAGCAAGCAATTTGATCTAAATTCAAAATCAACCTTCACAAAATAAATTGTAAACATACTTGCTGAAGTTGTCTGGGTTTTTAAAATAACTCCTAACTTTTGAAGTAGAATGATGAGGCTTTGCAGCAGTTTCTGGTCTTCATACGTTCAGCAGTATCACTGTAGGTCCCATAGTAATTGGTCAACATCAGCAAACATTTTGTGAATGTTACATTTTTATTATTAACTTTCTGGAAAATTAAAATGCAGTAGACATTTCACTAGACATTGACTTTTGTTTGCTTCACATTCATTGTTGCCAAAAGAGTTTACTGTAAAATAAAGATATGAGTGTTGCCAAACCAAAAATGAATAAATATTTGTAAATTAAGAAAAATTGAGAAAATCACTGCAGCAAGGGCATCAAGCTTTTTCTCTATAGACTGTAGGACAGGATTGCTCAACCTCTAACCTCTACATATATTCAGTATACAATTCAAAAGTATATTTTTCCCGCATTTCCCATTGGCTTCACTGACTAGTGACCAAGTGACTTAGTGAATCTCATAGGGTACAACAGAAGCCACAGCTAAACTGGTTTGCATACAGCAGGGGCAATGGAGTCAAGAATTCCTAATCCTACCTAGACTGGAAGGAATTAGTTTTATCTGGCTGCTTAATTTTGAGAGCACTTCATTTATCAGCTCGCACCCTAAACACTGTTCTTAAAAAGGAGATGTTAGCTACTTCACTTTTCCCTAACTCAGAAACGTTTCTCTGGTCATCTTTCAGGTTTACCTAGTTAAAATAAAAACTGTTCACTGTACATGTATCTCATGCCACTAACTCAGACCATGACCAAAGCTGCAGATACGTATTGTTGATCTATACAACACATCCTGTCTTATCTTAATACAACAACTAATAATAATATTTCATTGAAAAATAAAATCTCTGGGACAGATGCTAAAGTGCATGGGATCCTGGAACACCAAATATAAGTTAAGATCTCTTTAAAGTTCTTATGTTGGAATACACATAATCATTTCTTAAAGAATGAAATTTTCTTGATAAGAGCTTTTACACACCAAAATGTATCCCAATGGTCTCTATCAATCTCATTTTTAACCATTGTAGCAAATTTTTACTCTTTCACAGTTCTACTCAATATGAAAGTGAAAGAAAATAAGACACTTGAAAAAGATAAATAGCAGTCCCTGAAGAAACATATGCAGATCAATCTTAAAGTCAGCCAAAAATTCTAAGTGGGTGGTAGGATAATTAGAAGGCTAATGAACTTATAATACATTTTTTCTATTGGATGATAGATGCCATATTGCTTTATTCTATTAAAATTGACAGAAATTAATATCTTTACTATTTGATAAATGGTTCTCCAGACTGCTTTCATGGATAATTCAATGATTCTTTGGTCTCCACTTGGATCTGGTAGCTTTTCCATTGATTTAATACTTAGTGTTCAGTTATACAGACATATGTTCCTTAGGGAAATTCTACAGTGTAATAATATCCTGACTATGTCTCTAGTACCTTTGATTTGTAGGGTCAGCATAACCAACCACCTGTTGACATCTTACTTAATCTGACTGTGTGTATAGTAAAATAGATATGTGGCAAAGATAATTGTCTTCTAATAGAATGGCTCATCAGTTATGATTTTTTCCCTGTGACCTCAACAATCTTATTAGTAATAAAAGCCTTTTTCTCGGCAGTGGTAATGAATTACGTTTTGAGACCAATAAAAAATGCCCTATAGTATTCTAAAATACTACAAATAAACAAAAATCATAGTCTTATATTGTCTTCTGTAGAAAGAACAAACCTGATTCCCAAACTAGACAACTCTTCAAAATATATTAAGACAGTTTTTACATTTTCAGACAGTCATTGCTTATTACTCTCATTTCCTCAGCCTGGTCCCCTCCATATATGTTCCCTACTGAAATTTAATTTAAGCACTTAAACCAATACATATCTTGTGTCTACCTTTATTTTTCAAAATGATTTTTATTTCATGGCTGTCATTATAACATGTGCGAATTAAACTGTGAATAATTGAGCATTTTGTATTGTAAAAATGGCAATAATATTGGCTGATCATCACATAATCGTTTGGTTTGTTCAATGAAGTCTAGCTATTAAGATGGGGAAAATAATTCACAAAATCAGTTAATTATTATTTTTTCTAGCAACCTAGAAAACTAACTAGGGCCAAATATTTTTAAATAACTGCTTTAAACATATATTTTAAATAAAGTTTTAGGATACTTTTTCAACATGTAAATTGCTAAAGATTTCTATAGGAATTGGTGGAGGAGTCATGCAGTAGGGATTTACTGGGAAACTTCAGGGGAATAGATGGTCACAAGAGCCTTGGGTCAACGTTCTGATTATGCAATTAATTTATTCTATCATTTGAGGTAAGTCATGTCAAGACTGAGTCTCAACCATAAAATGAGGTGTTGACTACACTCTCCAAGGTACATTCCAGATTGACATTTATCAACTGAGGTCTGAATGAGAAATTGATGTATAACTGAAGAAACTCTTAGAGTCTTAGAGTGCTCTTTCCACTCAATATAATTCCTCTTTAACTGACTAATTCTTTCTCAACCTCCAGGTCTTAGCTAAAATACTATGTCCTCCCCTTTGCCTCCTCCGTTACTTCCAAATGAGATTGGTGTGCCTCCTGTGTGCTGCTATAGCCTTCTGTACTTACACCCATCACAGAAATCATCGGTCTCAATTAACTGCCTTTTTACTTATATATTGTCTTGAGGACAGGACCACGTCTTATTCATATTGTGTCTCCAACATCTAGCATAATGTTCAGCATTTTTTTAAAAAATTATTTATTTATTTATTTATGGCTGTGTTGGGTCTTCGTTTCTGTGCGAGGGCTTTCTCTAGTTGCGGCAAGTGGGGGCCACTCTTCATCGCGGTGCGCGGGCCTCTCACTATCGTGGCCTCTCTTGTTGCGGAGCACAGGCTCCAGACGCGCAGGCTCAGTAATTGTGGCTCACAGGCCTAGTTGCTCCGTGGCATGTGGGATCTTCCCAGACCAGGGCTCGAACCTGTGTCCCCTGCATTGGCAGGCAGATTCTCAACCACTGCACCACCAGGGAAGCCCTTAATAACTGCACGATAAATGTGGTGAATGAATGAAATATTAAAGTCTTTATTTGTAAAAGCAGTTTTTACAAGTTCTACTTTAGAATAAGTACCAAGTGCAATCCAAGTAAAGTAAGTAATTTTGTACCAAATGCAAATGAAAAAGTTGAATGTTACTCTTAAACAGTAAAATAAGACTAGTAAATGTTGCTACTTAAGTATGCTTTCCTTCAGTTTTTTGGTTGTTTATATTGAATATATGTGGCAAAGATAAGTGAGCAAAAATTTTGTTATATTTAGGTATATCGAGTGGATGCTTTCTTAGGATATTTCAAATGAACAAAACATATTTATTATCAAAAATGACTTGAAGTTATTTTCAATTAGGAGATTTAAATGCATACATGCAATGCTTATATATTCAGCCTGAAGAATAAACTAAACATATTAGAAGTACATAGCAACAAAGTTACTTGTTTAATTATTCTTATCTTCTGAATAATAATTAAGATGACCAGAAGAATATATAAAAACAATAAGAATGAAAAATCATGCTATTTATCTTTGTAGTAATCTAAAAATTACATAGGGCATTGACTGTAATCTATCCATAAATAAATCTGCTGGGAAGAAGATGTGCTATGAACCTAAATATATATTTTGTTCAATTGTATGCGTGCTCACAATGTTTCTAAAAATCTTTTTTCAATGTATAAAAGATGACAAGGCACCATAATTCTCCTTGCTCGATCTTTCTTGAAGTACATTCTTTATATATCAAAGGTCAAATTCACTGGCTTGCTCAGCACAGGAAATGAAAAGCAAGTTCTAAGAAAATAGGTTAAGAATGTTAAATGCCTCAGGACATGAGGCATGCCCCAAAGGAATTTCCTAACAAGATTCAAGTACAGAAACAAAGAAAGAGACAATGTAAATAAAGTAACCTTAATCAGAAACATTTCTGAAGGAGTCTTCGCTTGTATGATGTAAAAACCTCACATCTAGAATTATAATAAATTCCTTTTTTTCTGAGAACAAAATATAAGAAAATAATATTCTTCTTATACCCTATATTTAATCTATATCTACTTTCTCAGGCTCGAATCAAATATATAATTTGCCAAAATTTTAAAAACTTTATATTACTATAAAGCAGACCTAGTTATTGAGTTTTCCATATTATCTGAACTTGTTATCAAATAATACTAGGAAATTCTGCTGTGCAACTCCACTATAACAAGACTCATAAGCAATTTCTATTCTTAAACTGTCTTCAAAATGTAAAGATAGTTATTCTAAGTGAAATTTGTAGTCAAAGTCTTAATGCCAACCTAGTTTAAACCATTTAAGACAATTTAAATTTATTAATGAATAACCATATACTTTCTTAATCTTTAAGAAACGTAATATGCAAAGAGGAGCTAAAGACTTTTAACTCCTGACTACTCAAACACACCCCTGTAACATAGGTGAAAGCATTGAAGCAAATTTGAGTTTCTTTTGGAAAACAAGCACAGTCATTGACTTTTGAGAGTAAATGCTGTATAATGGAAGGAGATTGGTGTTGGGAAGCAATTCCCGACTTTTCATGGCAGTCCCTCAATTTACTTGTGTGATCCTGAACAAGTTACAAGATGTTCTTTTCTAAATATTACCTATCTGAAAATGAGGATAAAACAAATGAAGCAATATAGAGCAAAAGTCCTCATTCAATTTCCTTTCTTTCCTTTCATGTGCAAAAACACTACATGATTTAAATTTCTATTACTGAGGCATTAAACCAAAGAGTATTATAAATTTTAGTGTTGTAAATGTTTTTAAAGTTCTATGAATCCAACTCCATCCTTTCATATATGGCATAATACAAACCCAGGATAATTAAGTAACTTGGCTAAGGTCACAAGTAGTGCAACCAGGAATAAAACTTGTTTCACTAAACTTACAGTCCCATGTGTTTCCCAGTTGCACCTTCTTCTGAGTTTGTATTGTCTTTGTAAAATTCCTGCATACAGCTTCCTACTTAAGCAATTAGTCCGTCCAACAACACTGTCTTGAAAATACTGTTTGGATTTTTATTTTCATCCTCTCACTGGTTTATCCAGCAATCAAGTTCAATCAAGTTCAGTCAAAATTATTTATGACCATCTCTTCTTCTCTAACATAGAAATAAAAATGTTGGCTTTTATAAGAATTCATTCAAGTTTTGTATTCTAGAGCTATGCACTGCGTGCATCCCCAACATGGTAATGACTGGAAAAAAAATGAAAAGAGAATAAATGAACTTCAAGATTGAAATTAGAAATGTCAATGGACTGAAAAAGGACACATTAAGGAAATTCTTTTGGACGAAAGAGAAAAAATAAAATAGAAAATATTATGCAACCAACCTAAGAACTTTTCTCTTAAAATCCCAAAGGCATTGACAGCACCCTGACATAAGCTCTTTTTGCCTAAAATCCAGTTTTGAACTACTGCTTTGAAACTACTTATTAGAATATTGAGAATTATGTAGGAGGACAGGGAAGGCAGTCTTTTTCTTTTTCTTTTTCATGCCCCGTGGAGATAAATTTTCTTCAAGCTGATTTATAGAGTCTACTAGATTAAAACTTTCACTAAATTAAAAAAAATTTTATTTTAGAAAAATTTTATCAATTATAACACACATGGAAAAGTTTCCATAGGGTATTTCTTTGCACAAGATCACCTCAGTTTTTCCTATATAGAATGCCCTTCCATAAACAAGACATCATTTTCTTAAAATGTACCTCTCTCCACAATATTTCATTAAAAAAATAAATCATGAACCAAGTTAAAATATTTAAGATCTAAAAAGGATAATACAGAGTCAATCATAAGAGGGAAGAATGTGTGAAGAACATATTACAAAACATAGAATGCCCTGCACTTCTCTAAGTTTCTGGATTTAAAGCTGAATTCAAAAAATATATCCAGTTTTATGGTGATTAAATGCCAATTTTAATCTGCTAGTATGATTAGAAATGTGTGTGTTCTGTTCCAGACGAACTCTAAAGCTTGTTGAGAAATGGGAATAAATACAATAAAGCACCTTAAAACACAACAGAAATACCAAAATTTTGAGGTCTCACAGTTGAAATTATAAGTTGAAACTCAGGAGGACAAGTTTTATTCATTTTTCATGTTACTTTGGGCAAGTGGTTCCTCTCTAAACATGTGAATTTGTAAGTCTTTTTTTTTTTTTTAACACCTTTATTGGAGTCTAATTGCTTTACAATGGTGCGTTAGTTTCTGCTGTATAACAAAGTGAATCCACTATAGATATACATATATCCCCATATCTCTTCCCTCTTGCGTCTCCCTCCCTCCCACTCTCCCTATCCCACCCCTCTAGGTGGTCACAAAGCACGAGCCGATCTCCCTGTGCTATGCAGCTGCTTGTAAGTCTTCTTAATCCAACACTAACGTGTTTCCATTATAATGACATTCTTTTAACAAGTAATAATGATTAGGAATTGCATTCTCTACTAATTGTCAGGCATGTTTTTTACATTTATTTAATTTTCATCCTCAAAACAGTCCTATGAGATTTGTATCATTATTTATATTTTATAAAGGAGGAAATCAAAGCTGAGTGATAAGTGAATTATTAATATTTGCAGAACAGAGTTGGGATGACACCCAGTTCTATTGTTTTGATTCTTTTTTTATGAGTTATTTAAATTGTAATTTATTTCATATGGACATATTAATTTAACAAATGTTCATTTAAGTATTTTCAGTATAGTTAAAAAACAATCTAGTATTTATAACATGTGTATTTTCTTTTTTCACTCATTTTATTGAGATATAATTGACATATAACATTGTGTAAGTTTAAGGTATACAACCTGTTGATCTGATACATTTATATAGTCCAATATGATTAACATCAGAGCTTTAGCTAACATCTCCACAGTGTCACATAATTCGATTTCATTTTGGGGTGAGAACACTTAAGATCTACTCTCTTAGCAACTTTCAAGTATATTGTATGGGGTTGTTAACTATATTCCCAATGCTGTATATTAGATTCCCAGAACTTACTCATCTTCTAACTGGAAGTTTGCATACTTAGACCAACCTTTCCACATTTTTCCCATCTCTAGCTCCAGGTTACCACAATTCTACTCTATTTCTATGAGTCTGGCTCTTCTGGATTCCACATATAAGTTAGATCATACAATATTTTCCTTTCTCTAACTTATTTCACGTAGCATAATACCTTCAATCCATCCATTTATCTCAAATGGCAGGATTTTCTTCTTCCTTCTGGCTGAATGATATTCTACTGTATATACATACCGTTATCTTCTTTATCCACTCATCTATTGACAGACTGTTAGGTTGTTTGCTTATCTTGACTATTATAAATAATACTGCAAGGAACATGGGAATGCAGATACCTATTTAAGATCCTGTTTTCATTTCATTTAGGTATATACCCAGAAGTGGGATTGCTGGATCACATGGTAATTCTATTTTCAAGTTTTTGAGAAACCTCCATACTATTCTCCATTGTGGCTGTACCAATTCACTATGCACAAGCATTCCCCTTTCTCCACATCCTCACCAACACTTGTTACCTCTTGTCATCTTGATGATAGCCATTCCTACAGGTGTGACGTGAGATCTCCTTGTGGTTATAATTTGTATTTCCCTGATAGTTAGTAATGTTGAGCATCTGAGCACCTTTTCATGTATCCTGTTGCCATTTGTATGTCTTCTTTGGACAAATGTCTAATTCCACCATCCATCTTTTAATCAGATTGTTCGTTTATTTGTTATTGAGCTATATAAGTACTTTATATATTTTGGATACTAACCCCTTATCAGATATATGGTTTGCAAATATTTTCTAACATTCCATAGGTTGCTTTTTAATATTGTTGACTGTTTCTTTTGCTGTGCAGAATCATTTTAGTGTGATATAGTCCAACTTACTGATTTTTGCTTTTGCTTTTGATGTCATATCCAAAAAATCATTGTCAAGAACAATGTCAAAAAGTTTTCCCTATGTTTTCTTGTAGGAGTTTTAAGTCTTATGTTTAAGTCTTTAATTCATTTCAAATTAATTTTTGTGAGTGGTGTAAGACAGGAGTCCAATTTCATTTTTCTGCCTATGGTTATCCAATTTTCCCATCACCATTTATTAAAGAGACTACCTCTTCCCCATGGCATATTCTTGATTCTCTTGTCAAATATTAGTAGACTACATATGTGAGGGTTTCTTTCTTGACCTTTGACTCTATTCTGTTGATCTTTGTGTCTATTTTTAATGCCAGTACAATGCTTTTTTGATTACTATAGCTTTGTAGTGTAGTTTGAAATTAGGAAGTGTGATGCATCCAGCTTTGTTCTTTCTTAGGATTGCTTTGGCCATTTGAGGTCTTTTGTGGTTTCATATGAATTTTATAATTTTTTTTCATTTCTGTGAAAAATGCCATTGAGATTGTGCTAGGGATTGTGTTGAGTCTATAGATGACTTTGGGAAGTATGGACATTCTAAATTCACTCTTTCTACTCTATACTCTTAATATTTTTTGAATTATTATTTATGAGAAATAGTTTGAGGCCAGATCCCTATGCCATAATTGTAGAAGATGTTAGAGACTACTTTACTAAAAATCTCGTTCCCAAAATGTGAGAACAAGGCTAATTTCAAATTCTTGTGAGTAAATTGGCAAGTGTAATTGATGACCTGTTTCTAACAGGATAAGTGTATGGTGATACTTAGTATTCCTCCCATCCTTCTTTCTTCATTGTTGTTAAGACATATCTTTTAGTAACACTGCAGAATCTTAGAGCTGAAAGAGATTACAGATTCACCCAATCCAATCTTCCAAGCAATATGAGGAATATTCTCTTCAATCCCTTTTTGCCTTAGTTTAGTTATCTGAAAAAATGAAGAAAATATAATAATACCTACTTAGATTATTTTAGAATGATTGAGTTGTTTATGTAAAATGCTTAGAATAATTTCCGTTATGTAGTATGCACTTTAAAGGGTTATTTTTCTCTAGTTTAGAAATATAAATAGCCTTCTCCAAGTTGGGATAAAATTTTAAGTAATGCTGACTAAATAAAATTGGAAATTAATTCAGTTTTTTTAAATGAACAAATCAGTTGTATAGCGCTAAACTTAACACTTCTAATATATTTAAATGGTTTTCTACTGAAAATTATCATTGCTTGGTTCAAGGCCTGTGATGTCAAAATATTGATTTTTGACAAAATTCAGACCTTATCTTTCCAGAATTAAACTATTGTTTGGCTATGTACCAAAATCAGGAAATATACAGATTTTTTTAATATACAGAAAGTTCTGCCATTTGTTGATTATACTGATGTGAACTGAATAGCTTCAATCTGAATGATTGTTTTATAATAGTATACTTTCAATATTGCAGGTTAAATAGTTTTCAAGTTTGAAAACTACAAAAGAGAAATGATCAAAAATATAATCAAATGAAAGTTTAAAGTTCAGGAATGGGGATTTTAAAAGCAAATTATGATCTTATTGGTGATTTTACAGTTAATTCTGGACATTTAAATTGCAATGATATAAGCTCCTGGCACCAGTTAAGAGTTTTCTGCCCCAGGTGTTCCAACCAGAGAACAGCCAAGAGAAGCTGGCCTTCCCAAAAGCACATCGTGAAGTTCTCTTAAAATAAATGAATAACCTGGCCTCATTGACTAATCTGAGCAGTGCCTCTATCAGCAGCTTTTATGTATTTCAATTTCCATAAGGAATTCTTGCTTGTCTCCTGATGATTTTTTTAATGAGGATATAACATATTTTATATTTTAATATATTTTATTGTTTTGTAATCTAAATTCTATTCAGTGTGGATTGTACTTTTATTCTTCTTTCTATTCTTTTGACTAGAGTGAGCCAGCCTAAAAATGGAAGTTTCTGTATTAGATATGTTCACAAAAAGGAAGATAGGATGTCTTTTTTGTCTTCCCATTGAATAACTCATAGAATTTTCTTTTACTCCCCAGAAAAAAGTCTTCTATTCCACTCCTAATTTGTGACTATAAACATAAAGGTTGACATCTATTGACAACTACACAGAAACATGTTAAAACTTCTCCTAAGGAAGCATCAATAAATAATTAAATGGAAGAATAAATTAATATAAATAAAATTAAAGACTAAAGAGTTAAAATATGAATATAGTCTGTCATTTAGTTAATAGTATTGTACCAATCTTCCGATTCTGATTATTGTATTATGATCATGTAAGATGTTATCATTGAGGAAAGATAAGTGAAGTGTACATGGAAGTCTGTACTATTTTTTAACTTCCATGAAGAGTTTAAAATTATTTCAGAATACAAAGTTTTTGTTTTCAATATTAATAAGGGGCCCTACACTTGAAACTGTAATATTTTACCCTTAGGATGACTTAGTCTACATATTAAGAAATAAGGTCATGGATCACTGTAATATTCATGATTTTCAACACATGTCTCTCATTAGAGCCACCCCCCGCCCCATCAATACTGTAATTAACTGAGATGGAGGTAGGTAAAACATGGTATACCTGAAAACTATGTGAGTAATATGTTGTTGTCTTTAGTTCTAGAAAATAACCAGGTAGTCCAGAATATCTTACTGAAATATTTGGAGAGTGTAGCACGATGATGTTTCTTTAATTAAGCTCTTAGGCCTAGTTTTATTTTTCTGCTTCAAAATAAACCTAATTACATTAAACTCACTTCCATTGAGAAGGCATCAAAAGGATTCCTCTAGTGCATCATTTTTTTACAAAACACTTTTATCAATGTGAATATCAAGAACAAGAGTTATTTTAAGGATCTCATAATATGTATAGGTGAAAACACTTTACAAATTCTAACGCAAAATATACCTTAAGATGCTGTAATCATTTCTGTTTGAATCATTCTAACATTGTCTTCAGAATGATTCTGAATGTGATAAAATGAAAAGTACACGGTCTCCTAGAGGAGATAGACAAGGCTTTGCAGTAGCTAGATAAAATCTGACAAACTTCAATATGCTTAAATCTCAGTTTCCTGTGAAAACAGGGATAAAGTATCTGGAATTTTTGTGCAGATTACATTACATAATTATGTTAAATTACTAGGTCAATTTTAGAACATATAAGGGACCTGCTTATAACGAGTTTCACTCCCTGTCTTCCCTACAAAATGCAGAAATTAAATTATCCATTGAAAAATGGCTGTAACATTCCTTGACAGAATGTGTCCTGTCCATTATTAAGCTCCAGTTTCTTGATCAGTTTAAAGATGGTATTTTGATTATTTCTGCACTGACTACCTAAGGATTGACAGGAGCCCTGAAGTTCTGGAGATGAAATAAACAGACAATAAGTAAACCAGAAAGCCTTATATTATAACTACACAATGATGTACTATATTTATTTGAATTTTCACTATTCTAAATTGTTTTGAACATAACATAGCTTTCATTGAGTAACAAATCTCTACTAGGTTCTACTAGCTTCTGATTATTTCAGCACTTTGCACAGTGCCTGACACATAATACTCAGCAAATGTTTGTGAGATGAATAAATGCTAAATGAATGAAATATATTTCTAATGATATTTTCTAATGTATTTGTGAAAAATAAATGATTCAATGCATTTCTTTTATGCAACTATAGAACAAACAAAACATAATTATTAAGATATGTTGTAGAGTTTTATAGAAAACTTTCAAAGATCATCACTGAACAGGTCATCATTTAAATCTAGACCACATCTGTTTAAATTTATAGTCAACTTCATTTGTATGGTTCTAAGTTATTAATTTATACATACAGAAGACTGATAGCAGAAGCATGTGCTAACAGTATTAAAAAGGAAACAATTTGCTCAAAGTTACAAATGAATCTTTTTTAAAAATGACAGAATTAGATTGACTTATGTAAGACCTTAGAATTCAACACCAAATGCTTGCTAGAGAAATGAATTTTCATGTGAGTAAGTAATGAAATATTGATTCATCCATTCTTTCCCAAGATTTCCATCATCAGTCTTCTATTTCTACTTGCTCCTGGCTGCCACAACTGTAAAACCAATGCTCCTGTTCCAACTGTAAAACCAATGCCTGGCTCTTCAGGATTTGCCCACTGAGATCTTCAGTTGCTGCTTGCTCAGGCGTCAGCATCTCCATCACAGGACAGAATAGCTGTCCTCAGGTATATAGTAACCAAGTGACTAGCCAGGCTAACCAAGAAGAAAAGAGAGAGGACCCCACAAAAAATGAATAAATAAATAATGAAAGAGGAGAAATAACAACTGATACCACTGAAATACAATAAAAAATCCCAGAAGAATACGATGAACAGTTATATACCAACAAATTGGATGACCTATAAGAAATGGACAAGTTTCTGGAAACATACAGCCTGCCAAAAAAGAGTCAAGAAGAAACATAATTTGAACAGACCAAACACTAGAAGTGAAATAGAATCTGCAATTTAAAAAATATTCCCTCCAAACGAAAGTCCAGGAGTGAACAGCTTCACAATTCTATCCAACATGCAAAGAAGAACATATACCTATCCTGCTCAAACTATTCCAAAAAATTGAAGAGGAGGAAACACTCCCAAATTCACTCCATGAAGCCACCATCACCCTGATATCAAAACAAGACAAAGACACTACAAAAAAGGAAAGAAAATTACAGGCCAATGTGTTTGATGAATATAGATGCAAAAATCTTCAAAAAAATTAGCAAACTGAATCCAGCAACACATATAAAGGATCATACACAATGATCAAGTTGGATTCATTCTAAGGTCACAAGGATGGTTCAGCATACACAAATCAACCAATGTGATACACCCCATAAACAAAAGGAAAGACAAAAACTACATGATCATCTCAATAGATGCAGAAAAAGCATTTGACAAAATTCAACATCCATTCATGATACAAACTCTCACCAAAGTGGGTATAGAGGGAACATGTCTCAACATAATAAACGCCATTTATGACAAACCTACAGCCAACATAATATTCAACAGTGAAAAGCTGAAAGCCTTCACACTAAATTCAGGAATGGGACAAAGATGCCCACTCTCACCACTTCTATTCAACATAGTATTGGAAGTCCTAGCCACAGCAATCAAGCAAGAAAAAGAAATAAAAGGTGTATATAAATTAGAAGAGAAGAGGTAAAACTGTCACTATTTGCAGATGGCATGATACTGTATATAGAGAACCTGAAAATCTCCACACAAAAACTATTAGAACTAATAAACTAATTTAGCAAGGTAGCAAGATACAAGATTAATATACAGAAACCTGTTGCATTTCTTTATACTTAGAATGAAATATCAGAAAGAGAAAATTAAAAAAAAATCCTGTTTAAAATCATGTCCAAAACAAATACCTAGGAAAAAACTTAACCAAGGAGGTGAAAGAACTGTATGCTGAAGACTATGAAAAATTGATAAAGGACATTGAGGATGAGTCAAAGAAATGGAAAGGTATCCCATGCTCTTGGATTGGAAGAATTAATATTGTTAAAATGACCATACTACCCAAGGCAATCTACAGATTTAATGCAATCCCTATCAAAATATCCATGACGTTTTTTACAGAACTAGAACAAATAATCTTAAAATTTATATGGAACCATAAATGGCCTAGAATTGCCAAAACAATTCTGAGGAAAAAAGAACAAAGCTGGAGGCATAACCTTTCCAGACTTCAGACTATACTATAAAGCTACAGTAATCAAAACAGTGTGGTATTGGCACAAAAACAAACACATAGATCATTGGAAAAGAACAGAAAGCCCAGAAATAAACCCACACACCTGTAGCCAATTAATCTATGACAAAGGACATAAGAATACACAATGGAGAAAAGACAGTCTCTTCAACAAGTGGTGTTGGGAAAGCTGGACAACTACATGTAAATCAATGAAATTAGAACACTCCTTCACATGATATACAAAAATAAACTCAAAATGGTTTAAAGACCTAAATATAAGATATGACACCATAAAACTCCTGGGAGAGAACATAGGCAAAATGTTCTCTGACATAAATTGTAGCAATATTTTCTTAGATCAGTGTCCCAAGGCAAAAGAAATAAAACAAAAATGAACAAATGGGATCAAATCAAACTTAAAAGCTTTTGCACAGCAAAAGAAATCATCAACAAAATGAAAAGACTACCTATGGAATGGGAGAAAATATTTGCAAGTGATGCAACCAACAAGGGGTTAATATCCAAAATACACAAACAGCTCATAGAGCTTAATAAAAATAAAAATAAAAACAACCCAATCAAAAAGTGGGCAGAAGATCTAAATGGACATTTTTCAAAAGAAGACATGCAGATGGCCAAAAAGCACATGAAAAGGTGCTTAACATTGCTAATTATTAGAGAAATGCCAATCAAACCCACAATGAGGTGTCACCTCATATTGGTCAGAATAGCTCTCATCAAAAAGTCTATAAGCAATAAATGCTGGAGAGGTGTGGAGAAAAGGGAACCCTCTTACACTGTTGGCGAGAATGTAAATTGATGCCACCACTAAGGAAAACAGTATGAAGTTTCCATACAAAACTAAAAACAGAACTACCATATGATCCAGAAATCCCACTTCTGTGTATATATCTAGAAAAAACAAAAACTCTAATTTAAAAAGATACATACACCCCAATATTCATAGCAACACTACTTACAATAACCAAGACATGGAAACAATCCAAGTGCCCATCAACAGATGATTGGCTTAAGAAGTTGTGGTAGTATTTATATATTTTTTATTATTACGTCTAGCATTATTTTTATAGATTTCCTAGGAGTTTCTTTGGAAACAATTATTATCAACTATGAATAAAGACATTTTTCATTCATTCATTTCAATCTGTATCCTAGTATGGTAACTTGTATCTTCTCTCCTTTTTTGTAGGTAACTATGGAAAACATTGATTTTTAAAAAGAACCAAATTTTGGCTTTTAAACATTTTGTCTACTGTTTTTATGCTTTCTATTTCATTGATTTTTTGCTCTTATTTTATTATTTATTACCTTTTATATTTACTCTGGGATTAATTTGCTCTTCTTTTCCCGGCTTCTTAAATTAAAAACTTAGATCATTGATTTAATCCTTTCTTCCCTTCAATACAGGCATTTAAAAGTATAAATTTCTAAGAAATGCTTTAGCTATATCCACTAAATCATAATGTTTTATGTTTTCATCATTATTCAGTGAAAATAATACTACTTTTGGGTGGGTTTTTTTGATGCATGGTTTACATACAAGTGTATTACTTAATTTCTAAATATTTCCATATTTCCTAGATATTTTATTGTTATTGATTTTTAAATTAATCCTGTGGTTGTTTTCAGATCAGAATCTGTAAGATTTTAATCTTTGAATTAAATTTATTTTATGGCTGAGCAGATGGTTTATCTTGGGGAATCTTTCACATGCACATGTAAAGTTTATATAGTTTGTACTTGTTGAGTTAGTTTTCTAATAATGTCATTAGATCAAGATGTTTGACAGTGATGTTCAAATTTTCGAAACTGGTACTTATTTTTTCTAGTAGACTTTCCCCTGATTCACAGATTCCTATATCCAAATGACTGTTACACATATTAACTTCATTGTCTAAAGTATATTTTAGACGCAACAGGAAACTGCTCAAATGTGTCCCCCACCAAACCTCCACTATTTCAGTAAGTTTTAACACTATTCATCCATTTGTCCTCTGCTCAAGTCAAACACTAAGAATAATTTTCTTTACTTCTTTTTTTTCTTACACACTACTTCCAACCCTGTTCTACCTCCAAACATATTAAATATGACAACTTATGAACATTTCTATGGATAAATCTATAGTCCAACCATGATATCTTTCACTGATTGCCCTTTTTGCCCCTCTCCTCCCCTCATAACTTCACATCCCAGTTGTCAAAGAAGAGACAGAAAGATCTTATTAAATCCTCCATTGGCTCTCATGTGACCAGAAAAACATATAACTCCATATCACGGCCCACTGGCCCCTGCATGTGTCTCAAACTTACCTCAAGCCACTCTTCCCCTTCTCCATTATTCTCCACACACAGTGGCTTTTGTTTTCCCCTTCATATGTGAAGTCTGAGGGTTTAGCACTTCCTGTGTCTTCTACTTAAAACAGTCTTCCCCCAGATTATCTGATTCTCTCAAGGTTGCTTCCTCTCTCTGCAGAAATCTTAACACAAATATCAATTTTTCTTATGGGACTTCCTTGACTTCCCAAATTCATGTACTACCCACCATCACGTCCTCAATATTATGCTATTTTATCTTTTTCATTACCCCTTTTATTACCTGAAACTATTTATTTGTTTATGCATTTATTATCTCTCTCATTCCTGGAATGTGATATTGTAAGAGGAGGAATTAGGTAAATTGAGTTCAGTGCTCCTGTTGTATATCCTCTCTCTAATACAGTGCCTGATAGACAGTACCCACCTAATAAATATTGATTAATTGATTGATTGAATAACTGCATTTCTCCAGTTTAGAAAAGAGACCTAAGTGTTTAGCTTAATTATCAATGATACATATTCACAGATTTCACTAGGTATGTGACTTTCTCATGGAAAGTCATGAAGGGGATGCTTCCCATAAGTGATTCACTTTTTAAATAATCCCTTTTAACTTTTTCTGTTTAACCTAAATTCCTCCATTGTATTTTAAATCAGTTCCTCCTGTCTCTACCCAGTATGTGATGAAAAACAGCTGGTTGCCTCTCTTTGAATCCTTTCTGTCATTCAAGACCATCATGAGGCCAGGTCTCTTTCTTCTTTCGAGGCTAAATAATTCTGCCATTTTTAACACTTCCTGAAATTCTGAGTGCCTACCCCTGAAATCCTTTCCAGGACTCTTGATTTACAGTCTTATCCAGTAGAACTTTCTGCCACATGGAAACGTTCTAAATCTGTGCTGTCCAATGCAGCAACCATTAGCCATATGTGTGTAAGGAGTACATGAAATGTGAGGAACTGAGGGACTGAATTTTTAAATTTTATGTAATTATAATTAATTGAAATTTAAATATCCACATGAGATTAGTGGCTACCAAACTAGCACAGCTCTTTTGGAAGCTGTGGAATATGCTATATGCTCCTATGCAGAAGCCTATTTTATTTACTAGTTGAAGACTCATATTAAATATGAAACAGGATATTATTTTTAAAGTTTGTTGTTAAAAAAGTTCCAACAGTATTTAAAGCAAATTTTGAATCTAAATTGTCTTAAACTTGACTTTAATTATAAAATTTACATTAGAGCATTAGTTAGCTACGTAAAAATCTATTTATGGAAGAAGCTAACTTTAAGAAACTTAATTTATGGTATGGCAGATTTATTGTAACAACTTCTATGATTTTCCTCATAAATGGCATTTCTTTCTGATGAAATGAAACGTACAGAACTATTTGATTTTTCTAACATTTTAAGGTATATGCAATTTAGACTAGATTTTCCTCAGATACTATAGATGATGCTATGTTTAAATTTCTTAACACTGATGACACCCTCTGATATTAAACTTATTTTCAGATTTTAAGGTGAGGGATGTGTATTAATTAGAGACAGCAGGTGGTATTTAAAAGTCAGCCTCACATATCTGGGTCATGGTTATGTCATGATATCAGTGCACTTTCTGATTGAAATAACTGTGTTCATTAGACAAGTAAGCGAGATTTATGCCAAATTTAGCTATCAAACATGTTTTTGTTTCTGAATTTATATGTCATATTTCACTTCTGATTTGGGGGATTAAAAAGAGTGTTCGCCTTTGTTTTGTTTTTTACAAATGAGAAATATCTTGATTTAAGAAATGGATGTCAATTTTTGTTAGCTAATTTAGTTGAACTCTCCTTAATACATTTGAGACTCCAAACCTCATTTATGCTATGCTATTCAATAAATTGAATATCAAATATAAAACCAATGTCCTTTATATTGAAAGTTTAATACTGCTGCTAGTCACAAAGCATGCTTATACATTTCTATTGATATATCACTTCTAATATTTCAGCTTTATTTAAAGCAGGAATTTTTTAAAAATTAAGGGGAGGAAAAGCCTTCCAGATGTCATCTGTGCTATATCTCCCCTAGACAGGAAAGCCGAACATATGGTTCAAGACTGAAGGGAATAATGGATCATCATATTTTTAGGATTCCTTGAATATACCATCTCAAAACTTCTTTTATTTTTCCTTCTTTCTTCTTCATAGAATCTAGCTATTTCTGACTCAATGTGAAAAGGTTTAACTTTTTAAAAAACTAGCAGTAAAGGAGATAATGCTTCAATAACATTGAAATATCATTTTGAATTCATCACCCATGCTCTGAAACCTTAATGAGCTAAGGGTCACATATTTTACAACCATTTCTCTTTGAATTTCTCTCTGTCTGTCTCTCTCTCTCTCTCTCACACACACACACACACACACACACACACAATGTGGCTATCAGCTTTAACAAAAGTCAGTCTACTTACTTAATATCTAATATGTTCTTCATTTTTTGATGGTAGAGAAGAAAAACTAAAATCTCAGTAAAATAAACATGTTGTGTGGTTTTTGTAAGGCAGGAGTCTTCATATAAGTGATTCCCCCCCACCCCCAGTACAGAAGAGTGTACTGCTCAAAGGCCACAAATTTCATTAGTGGAAGGATAATTGAAAATTGTGACTTCAGTGCTCATAAACTGTGAGACATTTTTCACCTCCCTTCTTTAATGGTGCATGCAAATGCTAAATTTCATATATTGTGATGAATGCGATTGTGATGAATTTCATATATCGTTAAGCATACGAATGACTATGTTTGCCACTATCAAAGGTAAAATTAAGAGATTTATTAGAAAGCTTTCCCCATGAAAGTTCCAAATTTAATTAAATGAAATTCATTAGAAAGTATGCCAAGTCCCCCCCAGACCCATTTCCCACCAGTTATGTCTAACCCATTATCATCTGTGCTTTGTTTATATGTCCAGTTATGCTGTTTAACACACGGAAGTATGCTTTTGACATCTCTTTATCGAACCCTTAATGAATAAACAAAATAAGTAAGAAAAATGAAAAAAAAAAAAGAAAGTATGCCAAAGACATTACAGAAGAAAGGAGCAACTAGTGATATATATACATATAGTTGGTGAGGAGAAGAAATAACCATATATGTAACCACACATGCACACTTTTTTTAACTTTTTAAAAAAATCTCAGACTTGAGAATTCACAAATGTCAGTATCATCCTTTGCATGTACTAATATATGGCATGGCATAATCTCTGTTTTATCCTGATACTCTACACACATATATAAATACACACACACACACACATACACACCCAGAGCAACACCTTCATCTTTTTCTTGCTGTAGTTCTTACATTTTTTGACTCATAGAATTCTCATATGGAAAAAAATCTGAGGGCTTCACATCTTTCTTGAAGTTTGACATGGGACCTCTCCTTAGGAACTTGAGAGAAAGAGCTTTCAAGCGTTTCACTATAACTGGCACACTCAAAAAAAAGGTTTATTGAGCTGAAATTTTTTATCTCCCAAATAAATCAAACTAATGCATTTTCCTCTAGACAGTTTTAAACTTAAAAGGTCTTAGGAGCAGAAATCTAAAATTTTTCTTTTTTGTGGGCAAATTTTATTCTATAAAATTTAGCTTCCATATTGTTAGTCTCAATTATATTTTTAAACGCAGAATATATCTATACCCCATGATATGTTTACATTTTATTGAGCAGAAACAGTTGTTAAATGTTTCCATATTAAGAATTGAAAGAATATAGACATTAGCTAGTAAAGCCCAGTGCAGTATTTAAATTACTCCCCAAAGGTGTATCTGTTTCTTAAAATTTAGGGTGATTTTAAGTCTTTATTATTCTTGCCAAAAGTTTATTGATCTTATTTGTCTTTTTAGTGAGCCGACTTTTGATTTTGTTAAAAATCTCTATTCTATTTGCTTTCTGTATCATAAAGTCTGTTCAAAACTTTATTATGTCATTTATTTTATGTGTATTGTGATTTTTCTAACTTCTTAAAGTAAAATTTTACTTCATTAGTTTTCAGAAAATTTTGCCTCATTCTCTTTTGTCCCCTTTTCACAAATTAATATTATTAGCACAATAAAAATAAAGGCAGAAGCTAAAATTTACTTGTTATAAGCATTTTGGAAGGAGAGAAAAATATTTAACAGACACAAGAAACTTAAAACATAGTATTCCAAAACAGTTCAATAATTAGACATAGACTTGTGCAAATGTAGATGAATTTCTACAAACACCCAATTAAGAAAACAAAAAGACATCTTCAAAAAACCAAAATTTAAAAGGGCCTCAGATTTTTCTTCCAAAATAATAAATACCAAAACACAACAAATAAAACATCTTCAGGCATTTGGGAATCTCTTTATCCATTTTATAATCAGAAAAAAAACTAAGATGAAATGTAATAAAACAGAGAATGATGACAATGAGCAGAATGAATAGTATAAAGAAATAGCAAAGATGTAGTGATACAAAATAAATCATTCTACTAATTTAAGTTGGAGATAATAAGATCTAAACTATATAAATAGTAGACATAGGAAGAAAAAAACAAGTTTGAGAGTCACTGTATATCATGAAATAGTGTCATATGGAATAAAAGGGTTAGCATAAATTCTGAATCATAAATCATTTAACTCAGCCTTGGCATATCCATCTGTTAAATGTGACCAAACTCACAGGATTATGATGAGGTAATACTGCATCTTATTTACATATCCATTTCCTCTCCATTTAATGAGATAATGTGTGGGAGGAAGCATTATAAACTTCTAAGCTATATTCCAAAGTCAGGTGTTATTTACTATTGCTTTTATTGCTGAAGCTAAGTCTGGAGTATTTGGAAACTTCTTTTATCTGGAAGGTGAAGAAGAAACCCAAAAATTATTCCAGGATTCTAGGTCTGAATGACTGGAACAATGGAAATATTTTTTAAAAAATAGCAAAAAAACTGGGCTTATCATTTACTTCCCAAATAGACTTTGCTTGCCCTTGAATTCAGGTTTATGTTCAAGGTATTTGTAATAAAAAATGTGGATATATGAAAGACAGGCTGGATTAGAGGAGGGAAACAATTCATTAAACTATGGATGTGTTAACACTAAGAGCATTTTATGCTAGAACATTTTAGTAGAGATAGAAATGCTAAAGCAAGCAAGCAACTATAAATTTAAATGTGGAACTTGAAAGACAAGTTGGATTTGTTATTCCACTGCCATAGAATTTTTAAAGGTCATGATTACTTAAAGATTTAATCTACCTTCTCACTTCATAGGTACAAAGCTTAGGTAAAAGAGCAGACTTAAGAGATAAGAAAAGAGGCTTAGTGAATAAATAAAACAAGATGAATAAAATATAGTTCTGTGTGAATTTGTCTTGAAGTTGGATGTTTTTGTTATTGTTTGTTTGTTTTGATTTTGGAAGACAGTGAAAAGTGAGGATAGGAGATCTAGATCTAATATTAGGCAACTTAGCTAGGTGAGTCAGTCAAATAACCCCAAGGAAAAAAAAATGAAGCAGTTGTAAAGGCTGGAGTACAATCAGTACATTATAACAAACAAGGCAAGGTGGCAGAGTTGCAAGGGGATGCTCAAAAGAACCAAAAGTAAGAGGAAAGTCAAGGAGAAAGAGAATATTAAAAATTTTTAAACAACTATTTAATTTTGGAACAAGGAAACCATTGGCAACCTTTGAGAGAACAATTCCAGTAGAGCAGTGATGATGGAAGCCAGCTGGCAGAAGGCTATGACAGTAGAAAGTGGAGAGGAAACAAAGGCATCAATCGTTGGAGAAAAGTGGATAATTTTTCAGGTTTGTGTTCTAAGGGCTTATCACAGTCCCTGGCATTTAGTGGAAATACCAAAAGCATCTGTTGAAATGAAATGTATTTGGATGTGAGAGTTCAAGATGAAGAAACTGGTTAAAGGTTAGGAATGCAGAAAAAAATTAGGGAACAGAGTGGGAAAGGGCCATAGAAATGGCAGGAGTCATATTTGACATAGACCTGGGATCTTGAACCAAGTGTTGATATATCAGAGTATCATTGCACAAGGAATGTCAGAGATTGAGGTTAAAGATGATGTAAAGACCCAAGGTTCCAGCAAGAATCTGGACAACAAGTAGAGGGATCCCCCCAAAGTGGTATTATGCTAAACTTCTCCATCTAGTAAATTCTTTATACCCTTCTTCTGTACTGCAGCCAATCCTTACACAGTAATAGAGAAGACTTTTAGAGACTTAGAGATAAGAACAGATAAATGGTATGCTTCTCAGAAAATTGAGTTTAAAGAGAAAAAAAGACAAAATTTGGATTTAGTAGAAGAAAAATGGTGCTAGGAAAGAGATTTTTGAATGGTACTCAGATCCACAGAAAATCAGAAAGAAATGGAATAAATATATAAAATGAAGCACTAGCCCTAGAGAGAATTTTCTTTTTCCTAGAGCCTAATGGGGAAAGAGAGGGGATAGGTAAAGAAAAAAAGTTGTCGAGTTGATGATGAGAAAAAATGCTGAATTCATGTCCAAGAACTTAAATCTTTTTTTAAATTGAACTATAGTTGATTTACAATATTGTGTTAGTTTCAGGTGTACAGCATTGTGATTCAGTTATTTTTTCAGATTATATTCCATTATAGGTTATTACAAGATATTGAATATAATTCCCTGTGCTATACACAGAGAACTTAAATCTTCCTGTGGAAGTAACCTACTGAGTCTTCTGATAAAGGTAGGTCAATGGAAAGTGACAGAATTGAAGATATCAGATCAGAGTTCATCTTGTGGAAGATTCATGAAGTAAACAGCAAAAGAAAAACTAAATGTTTTTCCACCATTAAGATAATGAGCAAGGAACTATTTTGTATCATGTATACATAGTGGACTAAAGCTATAGTGTTTTGCATCTCCTTAGATTATGGCAAGTGAACAAAGCAAGCAGTGCAAATGATCCAAGAAGGAGATAGTAAAGAAACACATTGTATATTTGTTAGCCATGTCAAATTAGGTCATAAATAGCTAAGTATATCCAGTATCTAAGGTTTTCATATTGGTGTCTAACTGTACCATTGTCAGTTAAGCTTCCCACATAAAATCTATTTACGGGATAGAGACTTCCAAATATGAAAGTGTTGCTCTCTGGTAGTTCTCAACAAATCAACTTTTCAAAAAGAAGAGAATGGTAAAATATTCCCAGACATCCACAGGACAAAACTATATGTTATAGATCTTTATTTCAAAAAAAATCTTACTATGACATTTGTCTTACACAGAAGTTCTGCATCTATAAAGTGATGCTGTAATTTTAATCAAAGTGACTCCTATTTTAAATTTTATTTCAAACTTTCAGTTTTCTTTCTAAGCTCTTAATTGTTTTCTTCATTGACATTAGGTTTCTTACAATAAATTTTTGATGTACTAGCTCTCAATAACTGTTAACTAAGAATTGGCATGATTTTGTTACTTTGCTTTTCCAGTTTTTTAGTTCTAGGTATTTTATGGTTTGGCCTTCTTTTAAAAAATAGATTTCATAATAATTGTGCCTTAGTTCTAGGTGCAAGAGATCAATAGTACATAAAAATACATAGAGTTCCAGACCTCATGGACCTGTCTTGTAGGAAAGACAGGTATTAATGGCTTAATAATATAGTCCTATTTACATTGAATAATTAAAGGAAGGGTAATCAAAATTTTCTTTTTTGATGTCCTGAAAAGATGATAAAAAGAACATATGAACTGTTAACTACAATGGCTAATCATGTCATAAATTGTACATATGATATTTAAGCTCTAAAGTGATTTATATACATAAATAGCTATAATATAGTTAATAATTATATATAAGTGATATGTGATAGATAAATTAATTTTATATGTACATGGGTAATTGTACATATAGCTATATATGTATCATATATGTGACATAATAGATAAAATAATGTTATCTTCTGTATGGGTATGTGCATTATTTATATAGACATACATGACATTAATTTAGTCTAAACTGTGAATCTTTACCTTTATCTCTCTATATATACTTTCGGTGTAAATATCCATTTCTACCTTTTACTCAAATTGAAATATTTAATACGCAAACCTCGACAATAGCCTGAATCTTAATCAGGTTATTCTTATCCAAGGTCTCAAGACATTGTCTCCTGTTCCTTATATCATTATTACCCAGCTAAATTGCTACCCTTATTGTCATTTATTTTAAAACCAGCTGCTTTAGCATATGTTGCCTATTCAGAAAGTGCCCTGCACAATTTCACCCACAGTTATAAAAACCAAGATGTCACTCGTGTGTAGATTTGTAAATAAATGTAACAGTTTGGCAGAACAGGCCCACCTGTTCTGGTAGGTCCCAATCCCACCTCATATCTTCTGCAGCTTCTTCTTTTATAATATATTCCAGTACATTCCCACCTTTTTTTTCTTTAATTCTTTCAAAATGTAGGCACTTCAATAACACTATTATTTTTAAATTGCTGACTTTATCTCTCTTTATTTTATCCTCTTGTCAACTCTTAAGAATGTTGACCTTAGAAGATACTTATCTTGAAAGAGTCACTTAACTTCTCTGAATCCCTGATCCCTCGGCCTGTAAAATGTGAATAGAGACATCTACTTTGGAGGAATATCTTGAGAATTAAGTTAAGTAATGTGTGTAAGGTGCTTAGGATAATGCTCAACATTATGGCCGTGGTAACTATCTGGTTTTTATATTTCAAAGTGGAGCTTCTTCTAGACTTCCAAGCTGTGTCCCCCTTCTCTTTGCCATTTCATGTAAACTGCCTACAGCATTTCAGCTATTCTTCATTAAGTATTTTTTGTAGGACCTGACTTGTATTTTGTCCTGTATCTTGAAATCTCTAGTGTTTTCTTTCTGGGATTTTGGCCTGAATAAATATTACCATAGCAAAATATCATCATGAACCTGATTGTTTTCTTCTTGGGCATAAATTAGTGTTTCCTTAGTTTATTGACTTAGCACCTGCACTGATTATCTTGTTGTGTTAGAGTAAGGGCTAAACAAGGCAAAGACCAGGAGTTCATTCCCTGTTTAGGCCAGTTGGGGTTGCACTGAAAACACATTTCTTTCATGGCCACAGATGTGCCCCTAACCCTGACCATCTGCTTAGCACATGAGCAGGAGGGGCAGGGTAAGTAACAGTGGTCTGTATTATACAACCCAGTCCCAGCACTAACATTGTATGCCACCAATCGCAGCATCATCATATTTAAAGACTAGAGCACAGCTGAGCAGATGTCTTGGGTGTGATCCAGGAACAACACCAATGAGGGGGGAGAGTGAGAAAAATGAAATCCTTGGACAAAGTGGCATCCAACAGGGACCCTGCATACACTGATTTAGATGTACCTGTTATTACAAATTATTTTAAAAGAGTAAGCAATTTTTATCTTTAATGATTCTTCAGTTATTCTCTACAAGAGGTTCAGGTGAACATCTACTTGAAATTTTTATCCTCAAGCCAATTTTACATTGTAAAATATTTTGTATACATAATACATATAGATTATATTATTTAATATATATATGTGTGTGTGTATATATAGATGTATGTATTTGGCTACAGTTGGAGTTTCAAAGTGGTGTGCTCTTAGTTGCCTTGTCATGATTTGTCTGATTTAGGTAATTTTAAATAAAGTTTTCATTGAATTAAAGAATTTGAATTATAGCCATGAAAGGGAGATTTTGGCAAGCAGTTTAAAAGATCTCCAACCTCTCATTGCCTTCTGAATTCTAATTAGGCAAATATAAATTGGTTCTCTGTCAGAGCAAGCTGCCCAAAAGACAAAGCTGCACTATTAAGATCAAATGGCACTAACGTCAGCGGAGCGCTGAGACATTGGGATTTCCAATGAGAAAAAACGTCATTAAAAGAATGGTGCTTTCCTCAGAGTTCTATTTTTATCCCCTGTCAGAGAAAATGATGAGAATCTCTGTTTTTTCAAAGGGAGAAAAAGGTGTTCACAGATGAATAGCATTTATATATTGGACACTTTATCTTCCGGGGACAGTTTGATCAAGTTACTGGTTTATTATCTTTGAAATACTAATGAGATTTTTCCTTACAGAGGAAAGTAGTCTTTGTTCATAAGAAAAAAGAAATGATTCATTTATCAAAGCATTTGCTCCAGATGCTTATCTTTTTTTTTTTTTCATTTTCTTCATAAAAGTACATACTGCTTTTAACATTTAACAATTAAATCAACAGTCAGTGACCTTTGGGTGTGACATTCCAAGTCTTTATTTGTTCACTCTAATTTCAGATTTCATGAGCCAGCAATGTACTTTAATGATTAGGAGATCTATTTATATAGTGTAAATATTATTGCAGACAAGCAGTAATGATTTAAAAGAATTGTTTATGAAGGTTTTTTTCTTAATTAAATGAGAGTAAAGCAGTCCACATGATCCTTGATTTTGCTTTTCTTTATAGAAGTTGCAGGAAAAAGATCACCTCTTGTGGGAGTCATTATGAGTCATAATTCTCTGCTCTGTTATGCCTAGGACAGCTGTTGGGAGCAGAGGCTGTCAAAAGGGAGCATAATGCTGTATTTGTTGAAGGCAGGGACTGTTTTATTTCATCTTTGCATCCTCTGTGCCTGGTACATAGGAGGTTTTAATAATGGCTGTCCAATAAATAAATCCCGTTTGGAAGTATCCTTTTCAGATATGTTTGTATTGAGGTACTATTGTACTGAATTACGTTAATCTTTCATTTCACTATTGACCTATTTATCTTTGCAGTCCCACCTCCATGGAGGTATGAGTGAGGCCATCAATCATGGCTTCATTTCATAAAACATCTTTAATCTAACCTAATGTCTAATCATCTGCTAAAGCTCATGGATATGTCTTTAATTAGAAATACAGAATATTAACCTTCCAGACACTCACCCTAAAAATAAACCATAACTGTCAAATGTCTAGTACATATGAAAATTCTAAATGTGAAATAAGTACTTGGGAAAGATGTGTATATTAAATTTTATTTTCTGATCAAAACAGGTAACTAAAAGAATTTTTTCATGGTTTTGGCCCCAATATCTAGAAAAGCTGTAATCCTTAAAAATATTAAGGGCATTATAATTTTTAACTGTATCTTTCTGTTACTTTTATTCCAATTTAAAAATCATTTTTGAATTTAGATTACTTCAAAAGAATTAAAAAGATTATTCTTTGTATTATATATGAATTTTGTGACAGATCTCAGATCCTGTGGGCAATGAAGATGCTATAAATGTTCATATAGAATTTTCCTTTTTGCTGACTCTGTATGTACAACAGTGCCTAGCACATAAGTGTTCAATAAATGGTTTATAGTAGAACTGAACTAACTCAGGAATTCTATTTCTGAAAATAGAATAGAAGGGCAATTAAGTGTTGGAAATACTTATTCATAGACTACAATAAGTAAATGAGGGCCTCAGTACATAAACTCTTGCATTAAAGTATAATCCAATGGTGAAAAAGGACAGGTAAGTGTACTTTCATTAGTATGACCATCTCATTTTGAACTGAGATGAAGGAAATAATGTATTAAGGTAGCCATATCTTGCTTGCATATCAACTTGAAGCAAAGTTGAAATTAAAAAGCCCATTTTATTTGGAAGATAAAAGTAAGTGAATTAATTCATGAATTCTAAAGGAATAAATTAGTTAAGCATTTCTGTATTGTAAAATATTCTGGTAAAATTTTTTACCTTGAGTTCTTCCGTAGCTGGGTGATGATGTATTATTTATTCATCATAGTTTAATTTTGAGTCATAAATGCTGACTGTATCAGGCATGATTCACTAATAAAATCAAGTTAGAGTAAAAGGAAATCTTCCAGCTTTAATGGAACCATGTCTCAGGCTCTACAGGTAGTTCAAGGAAGTTTCCAAGTCAATACAAGATTTTGTTGTATAATTTTTTATGTTCAACTTTTCAATTATTGATATTTTCAGAAGAAAATAATTTAAACTGAAAATATATTGCCTTTTTGTAATACACTTGAGTCTCTAAACTAGAGAAATATTGGATTCTTTCCAAATATTCATGATTAAATAAATTGATAAATGTTGTCCTACTTAGTTTATGGTTAATATTTTGCAGCATAGACAAAGAAGGTAAGGAAGTCTTAGTTTAAGAGAACCCCAGTTGAAACCATTATCTTAAAGAGACATCTGCACTCCCATATTCATTGCAGCATTATTCACAATAGCCAAAGTATGGAAACAACCTAAGTGTTTATGAACAGATGAATGGATGAAGAATTGTGATTACGTATATATGTATACACACACACACAATGCAATATTATTTAATCTTAAAAAAAAAGGAAATCCTGCCATGTGCAACAACATGGATGCAACTGAAGGGCATTATGCTAAGTGAAATAAGCCAGAGAAAGACAAACTCTGCATGGTATCACTTACATGTGGAACAAAAAAAAAAAAAAAAGAAAGAAAGAAAAAAAAAAAGTTCAACTCAGGGTACAGGAAATAGGGAGAGGCTGGAAAATGTTGTTGGTTCATAACCTCAGGAGTTCCCTGGTGAAATCTAAAACAGGCTCCAATGCACAGAGAGCTAGGAGAGACCAAAGAGAGAACAGACCACTCCAGATTGGTAGGTTGCGGGTTTAATAAGCAAGGGAACTTACATATGAGCCTTATCTTGGGCAGCTGCAAGATAAATAGATCTCTGCACCTACCTGCCAAAATCTTAAAAGTTTATACAGAGGTCTTAACTGGGTTCAGTCATGTATACCATCCAGATAACCTCAACAACACATTGCTCTCTCAAGGCTATGTCCCTGAAAACGGCTCCCACTGTGGGAATGGCATGTAGAATACACATTCCAAGGACAGGGGAGGGGTGAGGAGCCTTTGACTGCCTGGGTCCAGCTCTCAGGTCTACCAGCACGCAGGTCCTGTCCTCTCAATGACCTCCTCTAACAAAAGGGTACAAACTTTGTTATAAGATGAGTAAGGTGAGAATCTAATTTATAACATGGTAACTATAGTTCATAACACTGTATTGTATAATTGAAATTTGCTAAGACAGTAGAATTAAATGTTCTCACACACACACACACACAAAAGGTAAATATGGGAAGTGATGGATGTATTAATTAACTTGATGGGGAGAATCCTTTCACAGTGTATATATATATCAAATCATTATGTTGTATGCTTTAAATATCTTATAATTTATTTGTCAATTATATCTCAATAAAGCTTAAAAAACCCCACAGAATCCCATGATCTACTTGATAAACCTCAGAAATATGTCACTCAGCGGTACAAACAAAGCAATTACAAAGAAAAAAAAAAAATGTCCACTTGAGACTTTTACAGTTTTTATATGGTAATTAAGTAGTTCTTATATATTAATATGAATTAAGACTCTGGATCCATGGGGATCTGTTAGAGTACAACATATTTTCAGAAACATTTATTTACAAAGTCATCACACTAAATGAACATCTAATTGTGAAACTGAAATGATCCTTTATTTCTGAAAGCCTTGTTTTATCACATAGTCTCTTAGCAGGAACAGAATTAAAGTAAGTGTGTAACGTCTTCTTTTTCCAATAGAGGATGGTGGTTCAAATGGTTAGAGGTAGGATGACACTGACACTGTCACAGTTTTGAGTTTCTCTTGAATCAAGCAGATTTGCTTTAAATTAAGTAATCACAGTCTCCATCCCTACCTGGGAAGCCAAGATCCCCGTCGTAGAGGTCTTATAATAATAATGTTAAAAATAAAAATAAAATTATGATATAATTAAATAATAAATAATTATTACAGTCAAATCATTTGCTTCATTTAACCCTCATAGTAATCGTATGAAAATTTCATACCCATTTTGCAGATGTAGAAATTGAGGCTTAGAGAAGTTAACTGCCAGCTGTTATGGGGCTAGAAAGTATCAGAACCAGGATTTAAACCAAGTCTTCAACATCCAAAGGCCATGAAATTAAGCTGTATGCCAGTGTTTCTGCTACTTAAAAGTTTGCAGGTATATTCTCATGAGTCTGAGAATTCTATCTGAGTAAGCTTGTATGGCTGCCATTAGTTCAGTATTTTCTAGTGAATAAAGCAGCGACTGGCCCCCATCTGACGCTGTAGTAAAGATTAATTATTTTACTTTTACTATTCTCCAAGATATTGATTGATCAGAATATGCTAGTCACTCTGTCGGGAACTGAGGATAGAGGAGAAATTTAGCACACAAAAATGCCTGCACTTGAAGTGTGCATTTTGGTGAGGAAAGACAGATAATAAATAATGAATAAATAAAAATGCATAGAATGTAAAATGGTGATAAGTGATAGTGAATAAAATAAAGCAGTGCATAGGGAGGAGCTGAGGCAATCTCTGAGGTTATAGGTTACAATTTAAAAGTGGGTGGTAAGTGAAGGCCTCATTGAGAAGGTGATAGTTAATCCTAGAACTGATTGGCATAATCAAATAGAACAGAGTAATCCTTGAAATTATCTGGGAAAAGAACAGTCCAGGAAGAGGCAGTCTAAGTAGAGAGCCTGAGCTGCAGGGTACCTACTGTACTCAAGGACCAACAAAATGGTCAGTGTGCTGGGGCAGACTGAGCAAGGGGAAAGTAGTAGGACAGAAAAGGCATAGAACCAGATTAGGTAGAAATAAGGAGGCCACCATGTAGATTTAGATTTATTTTGAATATGATGGGAACCACACGGGCTCTGAGTAGAGGATTAAAGAGATGTGAGATATCTGGGGGAAAAAATCACTACTTGCACTGTCAAAAACAGTGAAGGTCCAAGATAAGAACAATGGTCAGTTAGGAGGCTATTGCAACAATCTAAGTAAGAGATAGGCAGTCATGCCATATCTGACAGCATGACTATGGAAGAAGACATTGAAATTCTGAATAGTGGTTATAGATAGGAAAGAATATAGAGATGAATGATCCCTAGAGCTCTAATTTTAGAGGTCAGGGAAATTAGGTAAATCAACAAAAGAAAGTGAAAAGGAGCTGCAAGAGAGTTGGGAGGAAAAACAAGAAGAGTATGGTATATGGAAAGCCAAGTAACAAGTATGTTTCAAGAAAGGCAGTCAACTGTGGTAGATGTTGCTGGTTATTAAATACGATCAAGGTTAACAACTGACCACTAGATTCGCAATTTGGGGGTCACTGTTAACCTCAACAAGCAGTTTCAGTTGACTGGTGGCTTCCAAGTTTGATAGAAAGACCTTTATGTAGTGTAACATATTCATTTCTTAATTTATCGAATAAAACAAAAATGTGATTTGTTATCACAGACACATTTTGTATGTGAATTTTTATTTGCTTCAAGGAAGAAATTTTCATTAGGTAATAACTTTAAAATCTTCCTGGGTTACATTTTGGGGCACACTATTAGATTGATGGACTTGTCAAAATAGCAATTATTATATTTAAAAATTATCCATTGTACAACAAGAACAATACCGCTTTGATAATTTTATAGATTTGTTCATTTTTAATTTGAAAATCTGGTTTTACAGCTTTATTAGATCTGTAAACAAGGAGTTTATACCTAGTTTGACCATATTTATTTAAAATTACAATTAAAGAAAATTAAGTCAATATGAATGAGTATCTGAGAATTGTTTTCTGTGGGAAAAGAGCAGAACATTGCTCAATAGTGATAAACTCTGTACCATAATATACTGCCTCTAAACAGGCACCAATCTAGGTTGGAAGGAGAGGAAACTACTATTAATGTCAACTGCAAAACTTCACAGGCCTAGTAATAAGTTAATATAAGTTTTTAGAACATAGCCTGACCATATGACAAATGTCATATGTTTGCTATTATTATTACTGAGAATTTTGGAGATACTGAGTATTCAGAGGACTTCAAAAATTGTTTTACATTTAATTATTTAATAATATAATCCTAGCTCTGTCTTAAACTTTTACTTCCCCTTCTTATTTTTTTATAAGCAAAGTAAAACAAGTAGATCCTCGAACAAAATTGTGGGGTATAACAGATCCTGAACTCACTTTACAAAAAATTATATATATGTATTCTAAGCTTGGGACTCTTAACATCTTAATTTTTATCTTGATTTCTGACTATTCAGGTTAATGAATTTTCATGACTGTCTTAGTTCTTTCTGTTTTATATTTCATGCCATTATATGAAGAAATCATTTTTGTGTGTCTTAAAGTGTAAGAAATTGGCATCTGTTAGTAAAATATACATGTATTATATATGTATATTTTATAGACTTATATAACATATATATACACGTAACATAATATATAATATTATGTGTATATTTATGCACATATATGCATAATGCATAGTATATGTATATATATACACACACATACAAATTGTGAGTGTGGTGTGGGAGGATATGATTTTGAGTATGAATATATTGTATGTTTATTTATAATCCATATGTATCTATTTATATATAAAGTATTTAGCTTTTAGTATTATATGAAGTGCAATCTTTTAATATAATTTTTTGTGTAGATTAATGGTAAACTTAAAAATTATAATTTTTAAAAAGAAACGCATTATCTGTGGTCTCTTTAATAGAGATTCCATTAATGATATCTGATTTTTGCCACTGTGATATGTTTCCCTTAGAATATAAGGTGAAGTATTTTAGATCATATAATCTATAGTATGTTTTCAGTTGTGAATCTGAATATTTACATGGGATTCCATTTCTCTTCCCCTACAACCAGGCTTTCCTAATTATACCTTTAATGTATTTTATTTGCATATTGAAGGATAGTGTAGATTGAGGTCTTTGAAAGAATTTCAGCTTCAACTCTCTGTCTCTACATTCTCTGTATTTCATGGACTGCTTGAGGCCAATTGTATGTGAAAGACTCCCAACCGTTATTACTTTGTTGGAAGAAGCAAGGGGAAAAAAGAATGTCTTAAATTAATTTTTCAGATCATACTTAGTCCAGATTTTCTTCCTTTTCATATTCTCTTCTGCTTTTTGGTATTATTGAGGTTCTTTAAACAAGGCCTTGAGCTATTCACTGCTAGTGATTCAGTAAGTGATTAACTAAAATTACGTTTTGTTAAAGGATTTCATTTTGGTTCAAGGAAAAGGAAACTATGAAACTGGCCGTTCTCTTTGGAAACATCGTGATATCACTGAAAAACCAACAGATAGAAGTTTTAAACATTAAAAAAGTTTAGGTAAGAAAACATATTGCATAAAAAACTTTTTTATTTGAAGAGTTTTCAGCCTCCAAGTCACTGTGCTTTTTAGGTAAAAATGTATTTCATTTCCCATGCTTTCGTATTCAGTCTTTGGGATTTTCCCTGTACAAACTTGGTTTTGTAAAAATTGAGTTACTTTAATATATATTTCCTTCAAATTAAATATTTAACAATTCCAAATCCCCATTCTGTTTTTTATATATATTTCAATTTCAAAATATATTCTTATTCAACACAATTGTGTATTTTCTTTTGGATATCTCATATTAAAAATCTCAAACTAGCACACATACTTTTAACCTGTTTTGCATCCTGTTTCATTTGGTCTTGTTTTCTGAGCTGAGCTCTGGCAAAAGCACAGGGTAGTTCTTGTCTCACATGCTTCGTACATGTGTACTGCTTTATTCCCATAAATGTAGCAGAAATGTGCAGTCAGTGTTTTAGCCCTTTGGGCACTCATCAGGCACCGATTGTTTACAGAAGTGAACTGGGTAGAGAGAATTTAAACTGCCTTGAAATCTTTAGATGATTAGCTTTCCCTTGAGTTCCATGTTACTCTGAACAGGCTTTCTGAAGGGCCCATTATATTCTTCTTCCCCTGGTACTGATCAAGGAAAACAAAAATAGAAACATCATTGAGTGCAATGTTGATTTTGAGACAGGCATTGTTTAAAAAGAGAATGGTAGGAAACTCCTATAAAGTACAAACATTTATCCAGGCATAATAGACAATGCCAATTGTTTTGCTCAAAGTCCAGAGCTTTTTAAAAAGTCCCTTTTTTCAGTGAATAAAATCTCAAGAGAAATTGCTGAGATTATTTCTCTAAATGATAAGCACATGGATGTAAACTAGTAAACTCACTTTTTCATGTGAAAAATGTTGAACGTGTTGCTAAGTGATGGCAATACTGGTTTTATGAAGCAAATAAAACTGCATGCGAATAAAGGTTGATTTAAAATTTTTATCAGTAAGAGTCTACTATCAATATAAAAAATGACCAGGTCCATGTAACCAGTCAAAACTAGAAATAGGATCAACACTCACTGAAAAAAAGGTCATAAATACAATGTGGACATTTATCATTTATTGCAATATTCTCTGAATATATGTGTACTGATTATTGGATGTAAAATACGAAAAGAGAAATTTTAACTACTTACTGTAATTTTGGGCTTGTATTTGGAGTTTGGGGGCTTGGATAATTAAGCTTATATTACAATACCATTAAATGGAATCTTTTTTTCTCATTTGTAAAACAGGTGTTCAAAGATCATCAATCATTTTTTTCCCAAAGTAGTCCATATAAAAGTAGTACTTATATTAATGTCACTTTAAATACAGCTTCTTCTCAGTGTTATCCTTACAAATGAGAAAAATGTCCTTCAACCTCCCAAATCTTAGAAAATATACAGAAAGAACTATATATTTGTTGTCCAAGAAATGAGAATGTGCTGCTATTATCTGTTGCTTAGGGTGGAATAGTAAGGGCTGGTGGTTGTTAAGAAGTATTGTCATTTACACAAATGCTACAGATCACAGAGACTTCCCAGGGCCTTTTATAGGACTTATATGTCATTTAAATATTTAATATTTTACAATGCGATAAAAGTCTTATTTCTAAATGAAGTCCGTGATCATTCTGGATATTAAGTGTAATTCTACCAGCTCAGTCTTTAGTAGAGAATGAGAACAAATGGGACCAAGCAAAATAATAGTCTCGTAAATTTTAGCCAAAAAATGTTTTTTTATGATTGTGTTTGTGGTTATGATTATTGTCATTTTTGTTGAGCACCCACTCATGTGGCAGCTCTAAAAAGATTCTACTTTGGGACCAAATTTCAAATTATGACAATATTTAATTCAGTGATACTTGAGCATATCCCACCCGTAAGTTCAGTTTTCTTCCACAGGGTAAAAACTAGTTCCAATGCCTTTTGCATTTTTTGAAAAATGTACCTCAATGCCTGTGAATTTCAGCCAAAAGTCATAGTCTGCCCAGCTTGTTAACTGCCAGATTAACTGAGAGCTCCAAAATCCTGTCCCTGAAATGGGAACTTGCACGTAAATTAACTAATCTGTTTATTAGTTTGTCTATTTGCTGCAAGAGTAATGGGATGAAATTTAGCTGATGTTTCCCATTCTATCAGGTGCTAGTAATTTTTCAAGTAGCATTTTTGAGGTCTATTAGAATGACATGGAGAATAGCTAAGCATTGGGACAAAAGTAGATGTTACAGCCTGACTAGCTGCTTCCCTTTTTCAGTCGTTGCCTCCCAATCACCCAAATAACCAAAAAATAACCAAAACTATGTGTATTGTTGGGGAGGAAGAAAATTTCCTCTACCCTTCTAGATTCTTCTGGCTAATCTAAGAATTAACATGAGACAGATTAGCAGGAGAAAATCAAACAAAGTTTAATAACATGTATATATGGGAGAGACCCAGGAAAACTGAGTGACTTGCCAAAATGACTGAAACCTTCACCTTATATACCATCTTCAGCTAAAGACATAAGAGGATGTTTTGAGTGGTGGTTTAGGACTTTGAAGGGAAGGAAAACAATTCACATGAAGATGGAAAAGCAAATGTTTGGTAAACAAATGTTTGTTGGGCAGGCAGAGACAGTGGGACACAGAGAAGGATTTTAACAAACTTTGCTAAGTTCCTCCCTGTCTACCACGCTGTGTTCATACTATAGTTATCTGTGGTGATAGCTCCCTTCCTGGAACAGGTCTTCTATCTATATTCTTTAGGCAGTTGGAGGGAAGTTCAAAGGTTCTTCCTGAGTGTTTTGGGCCATAAAAATAATCAACCTAAATTAATCCTCCTGCCAAAGAGACATTTTGGGGTGGCAAGTATTATTCCCTTACGGTATAAAATTAGGAAACTGTCATAAATCTTAGTCTACAAGAAGAATTTTCTAATTGGGCTTTGAGAAGTCCTAACGTTTCTGAAGAATGTTTTATTTCCAGCTTGGGTAGAAAGAGCAGGAACCGAGAGACAAATAGGCAGCCCCCATTTCAACCCACGCAAGTCTACTTCCTTCTTTTACACCTCAAGCTGTAGCTGCTTCAAATATTTGTTTGCTTGTTATGAAGTTAGAGAGAGAGAGAAAGAAAGAGAAGGGAAGAAAGAAAGAAAGAAAGGAGGAAAGAGAGGGAGGGAGGGAGGAAAGAAGGAAGGAAGAAAGGAAGGGAGGGAGGGAGGGAGGAAGGATGGGGCTCCTAGTCAAAAACCAGTTGTCTAATATATGCTTTAAAAAATTTGTTGATTAATTTTATTGGAAGTTTAAATTAGTTGGCATACTTGGATCTAAAATCTAGCTTGTGTTACTTTTTACACATTTGATCTTTGTGTTTGTCCAAGAACCACATCTCACCATCTGAAAAAAGGAATTAAAGAATCCACTTACAGTGACTCCTTGGATGGTAAATGAAACATTTTGCGTAATCCCAAGGACTATTTCAAACCCCAGACAGTGAAAGAGTTAGTCACTGTGTACTTTAGAGAGAAAGTTAGCCCATTAGTGCTTTTAAACTAACATTGTTTTGAAAGTACATTAATGTAATTTTCTATTTTTAAAAGAAGTTATACAGAAAAAAGCTGAATTGGAGAAAATCATAAAAATGAATCACCAAACAAATATTACTGTTGCAGGAAGTGGGACCCCTTCCAGGGCCTGAGATTGGGCTCTTGTCTAACACTCAGAAATGAATTGTCCGAGGAGACACACGTACAGACAAAGCAAAAGACTTTATTGGGAAGGGGTGCCCAGGCAGACAGCAGCAGGGTAAGGGAACCCAGGAGCACTGCTCTGCCACGTGGGTCATAATCTCAGGTTTATGGTAATGGGGTTAGTTTCCAGGTTGTCTGTGGCCAATCATCTGGCTTGGCCCATATTTCATCTGACCCAGGGTCCTCTGTGGTGGCGTGTGCATCTCTCAGCCAAGATGGATTCCAGCGGGAGGGTTTCTGGGAGGTTGGCAGGACATATCATCTCCTCCCTCTTCCTTTTGGCCCCTCCCAAATTCTTCCAGCTTAGCGTTACAAGACATACTATGGGCTGGCATGTCCTCCCTCCTTTCAGCCCTTCCTGAATCTTCCCAGTTAGTTTCGGCAGCAGCACGGTGTCCTTTATCAGGACTTACTGTTGTGAGACAACTCAGGCAAGTGGTTATCATTGTGCCTAGCCAAGGCAGGAGGTTTTGGTCAATGGTTCCCTAACATCACCATATGAATATACTAATATTAGATTTCCTAAAAGCAAAACTATATTTTAAATAAAATCATAGAAGCAGAAACTTGTTTACTAGTCACCCCAATTTTTTATTATCTGCTTATAAAGACATAATTTTTATCCATACTTGAAAGAATTTTCCTATCTTGAACTTTATAAAATTTATCTTTCCAAAATCAGGAATGGAGAAGAAATAAACTTTCAGCAGCCTTTTTTGGCCTACCAACTTATCAAAACATTCCAACAGAAACACCCAGACTTTTTTCTGCTGTAATCAGGTTCCAGTCTAGCACATGTCTTTACTACTGGTAAAAGTGATACTGCCAGGAAGGAAGAAAAGTTTCCTCTACCCTTCAGAATTCCTCTGGCTGGTCTAAGAATTAAATTGACATAGACAGATTAACAGCAGAAAATCAAATTTAATGACGTATGTACAGAAACCCCACATGCATGAGCAAGTCAGAAACCCCACTTACATGAGAGGTTTAAAGACAGAAAGGTAAAATGAGGTATATATGCCATCCTGAGCTAAGGAATGGTATAGGGGCCTGGGGCTTCCAAGGACAGGAGGGTCATTCACAGGACAAGAAGAAGTGAAGATGTTTGGTAGTTAGATATTTGCCCTGCCATATAGATGGGGACACTTAGATAAAATTTATCTCCAGTAGTAATTCTTTTTCTGAGAAAAATTCCCCATTTAAATTCTTCTAGGTAGCCAAGGGAGTAGGGGGCAGTATTTTCTCTTGAGCCAACAGTATCTCCATTGCCTTTAGCTCAAAATAATCCACATGCCCAAATGGCACATCTTCTGGAGGCCTGTTCTGAACTCCTACAATACTTATAGAAAATCTGGAAAACATAGAAAGGCATAAATAAGAAAATTAAAACCCATGAATCACAGCACTTGCCAATATTTTGGCTTATTTACTTTTTCTAAGTCATTTTACTCTGCATATGTTTTCAGTACATGTATGGACATAAATAAACTTGATTTTTGAGTTAATCACTCCATAGTGAAGACAGGCTTAAATTGAAAATTCTTGTCAGCTGAAAACTTGGCCTCTGTGCACCGGTGCCAAATCAAATCTCAGAGACAGAGTTTTGGGTAAAGTAGAAAAGAATAGCTTTATTGCTTTGCCAGGCAAAGGGAGACACATGTGTTCCTGCCCTCAAAACTGTGTGTCCCAGACATAGAGAATAAACGTATGGATACCAAGGGGGAAATGGGGGATGGGATGAATTGGGAAATTGGGATTGACATATATACACTATTGATACTATGTATAAAATAGATAACTAATGAGAACCTACTGTATAGCACAGGGAACTCTACTCAAAGCTATGTGGTGACCTAAATGCGAAGGAAATCCAAAAAAGAGGGGATAAATGTATACATATAGCTGATTCACTTTGCTGTACAGTATAAACTCATGCAATATTGTAAAGCAAGTATACTCCAATTAAAAAAAACAAAACAAAACCATGTGTCCCAACCTGGGGGGGATTTAATGAGGAATTTTATAGCAATGGTTCAAGGGCAGGTTTGCTGATAAGGATCAGTGTGTGTGCAGGGCCTGTATTACTTTAATCTGGCCTTAGGTGGTCTCCTGATG
Organism: Balaenoptera ricei; assembly: GCF_028023285.1. Lineage (NCBI taxonomy): Eukaryota > Metazoa > Chordata > Mammalia > Artiodactyla > Balaenopteridae > Balaenoptera > Balaenoptera ricei. The sequence goes on from NC_082648.1 coordinate 77,142,352, forward strand.
AGCTTCTGTGGTTCTCAAGGTTATCAAACTGTGACCTTCTCTCTGGAATGAAGAATGCTTCATCAAGTAGTAAACATCTTCCATTTGTTGGGGGTTTTAGTTCTACAGAAGAGCCCAAAGATATTGTTATGTGTATCTCTTGAGGCGGCACCAGGACCCTGCCCCAAGGCTGCACTATTATTTCTTGACTGCTCCTCCCACTGTCTCTGCATCCCCTCCCTTCCCTGATTAGCAACGGTTTGAACCTGCCCTTTGGAACTCAGAGAAGGTTATGGAGATTGAAGCCTATTCCCTATAAACAAGAAATGGGGAGCATAGAAAGACTTTCATGCCCCGGAGCCTCACGGGGTCCTGCTCAGTTTTACTATTACTATTTTGAACTATTTCACATCTCATAAAACATTAAGGATTCATTCCCAAGAATACATCTCAAAGGAGACATACTGTACAGAAGGAAAGCAGCCATGATTATACATGAATATATCAATGCCTACAAGCTAGAGACTCTTGTTCATAGAGACTCTATGAACAAGAAACAGAGGGCTTAGGCATAAGAGATTTGCAAAGTGACAGAAAATTGGTCCTTACATTTTATTTCCTTCAAGTTCTGGCTTAGGTTGAAATTAGCTCATGTCCTTCAGAATTGTCACCGCTGCTGTCATACCCCAATGGACTTTCTAACTTCCTGATCATTAGAGTGCTCATTGGAATTCTTGACTCAATTATAAAGTTTATCATATCTTGTGGGGAGTTAGCATTACCCAAAAACTGGGTTTGCCTCTTGGTGGGTGTCAAGCCAAAAGGCACAACCAAGCCAAAGAGCAGGAGGAGGAAGAATTTATTACTTGCAGCAAGTAGGAGAACACAGGGGATCTTTCCCAAAGCAGTCTACCCAAACAGCAAAATTGGGGAAATTTTAAGCTAAGGGTACATGTATATTCCCAAAGGGGCTTGGGCAGAGAAGAATTCAGCAGAGAATTGGATCAAAGGTTGACGGAGTCCAAGCTTTAGGTGATTGAAGTCTCAACGATCAGAAAAAGTCAACATCATCATCCTTTAAGTTCCAGTTGATCTGGTGGTTTAGTGCTTGAGGGGGTTTAAATTCTGCAAAACAGCTCAAGAAAGTGCTTTAAGTTAAATAATTCTGTTAACAGAACTGGGAATCTTTACAACTGATTCATCATCTTTGCTATTGTTACCTCTCTTGCCTGATAACAGTTGTCTGTTCTTCTGTTCCTTTAAGATGTTATTGCTGAGACCTGTTCAAAGGCAAGCATTGTGACCAGGCTTAGATCACAAAATGGCTTAGACTTAAAATGGCTTATCTTATGTCAAAAAGCTATGCTTCGTTCTTTTCCTCCGGGGACTCCCTACCCTATCTGCTTACAGTAGGGTAGATATTAAAATCTTTATGGAACATTTAGGCATCACCTGGAGTTGAGTCTGGAACCCAAATATCCCAACACCAAAGAGTGTGCACTCTTTACTTTTTTGTATTACCTCTTTTATAGGAAGAACCAAAGTCTCCCAATAGATAGCACATCTGCTTATGTGCTAAACCAGATAAAATTAATTTAACATAAACTCACTTCAAAAGGTACATTTCTTGAGCTTGTTGATTTCACCAGGAAAAGAAAACTGTTATAATTTTCTAACAATTTTTACAATAGACTTCAAATATTTTAGAGTGATAGATATTTCAATTGGTGTTACATGACTGTGGAACACAAAACAGCATTTCCTTATTTTTATTTAGTTTATATTACTAGCACAGATATTGAATAGTCAGAAGTGTCAGAGGAAGCTTTTAATTTGTCTCTTGTGTACCAAACCAAAAAGAAAGATGCTTTAGCAAGATAGACCATTTCTCTCAAAAAATTGCTATGCATAGAGAGTCATTCTGTTTAATTTCTGATTAGCCTGATAAATCCTATTTGAGAGTGTTCTGTTCTTAAACTAAATTGGAAATGTTGATTCCTGAAGGGGAGTAGAATATGCCTCCCCAAAATATGCCTCTTTGGCATAAGGACTATTTTGAACTGGATATTTTTTAAAAAGAGCAGTCATGAAAACGGAACATGTTACTTTTTGTAGGAGACATTTACATGTATAAGGAAAATCACTATTTGTAAGGGTGTCTCCTCTCTGTGCCAAAAAGAGGAGGAAGACAATCTCTAGACTTATCAACAAAGAAGGCATGGACTTAAATCTACATGACAACCATATCCTTGTTTACTGTGCTTTGCCTGATAACCTCCCATAACTGACTCTCCCCATCCACAACGTATTTCTTTTGTCTTTAGCTGGAGATAGTATTTAACGTGATGGCTTGGGCCATTTCCAGGAGTTAGTTTTCCTGGGTATCTCCCATGTATACAGGAGGTATATAAGTTATTAAACTTCTGTTTTGTTTTTCTCCTGTTAATCAGTCTTTGATTACAGGTTGTTCTCAGCCAAGAACCTAGAAGGGTAGAGGAAAAATTATTTTTCCTCCCTGACAACCCTAACCCTTGGATTCTCCATGGTTTGTTGCAGATACTTATAAATCTCCTCAAGCCCTCTCACTCTGATTAGATAAGTTTCCCGCACATTTTCACAGAGTCTGAGGCCATGGGAAGATTAGGTCTATAGTCCCTCCACTTTTTCAAGACACATCTTTTCATCAACACTCCTTCTTCTCTTAGCTATAGTGGGAGTCTCCTTCTTTCTCCAGGATTATTCCATCAATATCATATTTTTCCTATTTTAATCTCTATTTTTTTACCTTTTTACCTTCAGCTTAGATTGTCCAAACTCCTCTTTTGGTTATCAGTGCTTCGTTCCCTCTGTGTTCTTCTCCATTTTCTATATCTTCTCTCTGTTACTTGAAGTCAGTCTTTTCTAGATCACCTTATCATCTATGTTTTACCTTGCCTTCAACTGACATGGTAAAACATGTCTGGTGTCTTTTCCAAATTGAAATTATATACTTGTCTTTAAAAAGTTGTCAAGTAGGATCAGGATGGGCCTCTGGGAAAGGGGCTATGGATCAGATTCCTTAAACCTATAGAGGAAAAAATCTATTACTCAACTCTCTTATTATCATACTCAGTTTCCATGCATGTTTAGAGCCAAGTCGGAGCTAATAAGCTTGATTCCATAACCCCCATGATTAACTACTATGCTATACTCTCTGAGCACCTAATTAAGGATGTTGAGATTCTGGCCATCTTTATTCATTTTCTTTTCTTTCTTAATTGAGCATCTAGTGTGCTTTTGCCATTTAAAATTAAAATATATCCAGGGAACTAGGTATTTGGGCAAATTTGCTGAGCTAGGTATTTCAGCAAATGCAGGAACCTCAAACTAAAAGAACAGTTGTATTTATTGAATACTAGTACCCTACACTCAGAGCATGTCTTTAACATTGAGAAAAGATCTTGATCTCTAGTGATATTTTGGTATGAACATGAATAAAACTTACTCTGGAGTTAAAGTCCTGATTGACAACTCCATGCCCTAACAGGTTCCACTTATCCTGGAAAAAGTAATCCTCTCATGTAGGGAGAGAACAACATTTGCATTGGCATAAAATCTTAATCAGGAATTGATTTGGAGCCAAATTCTTAGCTAATAAATATATATATATTTGCTTAAAAAATACTCTATGCTTATATAGAAAGAAATATGCAATAATAATCTCATAATAAAATAATTAACACACATTGAGTATTTATTATGTGCCAGATGTAACAAACAAGTGAGATAGGAATAATCATTTCCTTTAACTTTATATGTAAATGAATTGAGGTGCCGACTGGTTAAGTAATATTTGAACACAAGATGCCTAACTCCAAAATCACACCCTTAACCATTATTATACACTGTCTCCTTGACAATAGAAAAACTGGATCCAGAATCCAGTCCTGATATCCTCTTTTATTAACAATATACCTCCCTCCATAAAACAAAATCAACTCATAATTGATAAACCAATTACAAAAATCCCTTTCCCTTTACACCAACTCCTTTTCAAGCTACTATATTTTTTATTCTATTATATTTTAGACGAACCTTCTGAAACATGGAAGTACATCTTCTGTGTTCTTCCTCAACATCTATTTATTACTTAACCCATAAAAACTTGAATTTTTCTTCAACCATATGCCAGAATACTATATTAAGGTTAACAGTGTCCTTCAGTTTTCTTTGAGAATCTTTTTCATTTTTCTCATCTACCCATATCACTGCAGCATTTGGTTCTCTTGTCTGCACCCACTTTCCCTCTTCTTTTTCTTAAAACTCTCTTTTCATTAATTATTGTACTACTTTCCTTTACTCTGTGACTTTCTTCCTCAGAATCCTTTGTTGGTGTCTCATCTTCAGGCTAGCTATTAATGTTGCCATCTTTTAAATAAAAATCTTTTAAAAAACATTTTGTCTTCTTCTATGACTTGAACCAGGTTGATGATTTCACATATTTATTTAAGTCTAGATCTTCCTCTTGAGCACCTGAATCATATTTATAACTGTCATGTTGACATCTATCCTTGGATATCCCACAAATACCTTGAAGATGAACATATCCAAATTTCACTCATTTTCTTCCCTGCCATACCCATCCCACTTATACGACATATTTTAGTTAATGGTACAGTTAATTACACAGTTTCCAAAACCAGAATTTTTAGCTCCTCCTCATTCCTCTCCACACCGGTCTTATCATATACTGTCAATATTACTTTAGAAGTATTTCTAAGAACAGTCCTTTTGCATTATCACTGTTTTACTACCACCAATCCCCCCATGGATGATCTTACTTCTAAGTCAGTATATTTTTCTTAACTGTTCTCCCTTTCACCTGTCGACAGCAGCCCCATCCTCTTTTCTATCTGTTGACCTTGATGCACTCAGAATAGTTATTTGCAAAAACTAATTTAACTGTCATTTTTTTTCTAAAAATATTCTCATTGCCTATAAGGTAAAATCCAAGATCTTTATCGAATATTAATGCTCAGATCAGTTTTCCTGGTTAAGATTGCTCAAATTTAATGAAAATGTTAGCAGTTGAGTCCAAAAATGCTAATATCTCAGAAACAACAACAACAACAACAACTATTTTCCCATTTGGTCTATGTCTGGAAGAAGGAGTAAGCTGCAAATCACTTCTGGAGTCAACCAAACGACTTAAAGAAGTCTGTAGACTATTTCATTCCCCTCTGTAAGGGAGAAAAACTTCCTTCTATCTTCTTAGGTTCTGCAGTGGGCCTAAGAATCCAACTGACGTAAGACAAATTAATAGGAGAAAAAATACACATTTTATTTAATTTTTTAATGTGCACACAGGGGTCTTCAGAGGGAAAATAAAGATCCAAAAAAGTTGTTAGGGCCGATGTTTGTACACATTTTTACACAAAGAACAGCAAATTGCAGGGATGTTACAAGACAAAAGGTCGCGAATGAGGGGTGGTAATTTGTGGGACAGTGACCAGGAAATATATTGTGTCGGGGGGGTTGGTACTAATGGATGATAAGGGTTATTTTAGCAAGTTTGCTCACACAGGTTCATTCTGGTGTCAACTCCCAGTCTCTGGTGATAGGAATGTTCTTCTCTTCCTAGCACAGAAAGGGCGTCTTTCTCATGGGAAAATTTATAACCTGCTTTTAGATAGAAAGGGGGAGGTCAGAGAGCCCTTTATGCATTTGCTGTTTCTCCAGCACCTTCAGTTCAAAATAATCAACTTGTCAAAGAAGCCTATTTCGGATAGCATGGTCTAAATCCTTTCACTTTCATCATTCAGGAAGTTGTATATGCATACCTTACCTCCATGCCTCCCTATCAGTTCCTCTCAGATTGGGTTGAAATTTTCATAAGACTTTGCAATTTTCCATGAAAATCCCTCTTGAAGACGGCATATACATGTATATTCCGGTAGCCCTAGATTGTTGGTTCCTATGCTCTCTACAGTGAGGCTGGATGTCAGTCATCTTCTAAAAGCATAAAATTATGTGATTGAATTCATTACTCTGAACCATTCAGAGGCCTGTTATTGATGACTGTTACTGGTTTACCCAGCTTAGAGCCTGTGTAGCAATCTTGCCTAAGGTGCAAATTCTTCATGCAAAACCTCAGTGCAAATAATAGTCTACCAAGCCTTCCATCCCCAGAACTCAACTTAAATACTGACCTTCACCCCTATTGTCTTACCCTAAATCAAACTTCTGATTACAATAAACTACCAATACTCACCTCTTATTGCCTTTGCTATGAAGCCTTTCTCTTGCACAGAGTTATTAGACTCTTCTATTTCTTCAGCATTTGGTTATTATGTTTATTATGGCCATTATGACTTTGTTTTTTTTTTTTTTAATTTATTTATTTATTTATTTTTGGCTGTGTTGGGTCTTCGCTTCTGTGCGAGGGCTCTCTCCAGTTGCGGAGAGCAGGGGCCACTCTTCATCGCGGTGCACGGGCCTCTCACTGTCGCGGCCTCTCTTGTTGCGGAGCACAGGCTCCAGACGTGCAGGCTCAGTAGTTGTGGCTCACGGGCCCAGCTGCTCCGCGGCACGCGGGATCCTCCCAGACCGGGGCTCGAACCCGTGCCCCCTGCATTAGCAGGTGGACCCTCAACCACTGTGCCACCAGGGAAGCCCTGACTTTGTATTTTAATTAGCTGCTTACATTTCTGTCTCCCAACCTAGATAGACTTTGATTGCCTGAGGATAAACTCTGTGTCCTTTAATCTCTTCATCTCTAGCACATAGAATAATCCCTGGCATACAGGAGATACTTATTATTTGTTTAGTAAGGAAAAAAAGAGGTTGAATTATTGACTACATGAATGAATAAAAATGACCTTGTATGGTATATTTACTATTATTCCACTTTGGAGTTGAGCACATCTTCTGTTTACAGATGGCCTTACACTGTTTAAAGCTCTTTCAAAATCACTTGGTATTCATAACCTCACTATGGAGCAGACAGAGCTGATATAATTTGTCATATTTTAGAGATGAGGGCATTGCCTTTCAGAGCAAAAGAGACTCACCTCTCTGATATAAAACTAGACCACAACTCAGGTTTCCTGACTTCATGAATAGCAAAATATAAAGTGACCTTATATTTTATACTATCTATCACATATGGATGAGGAGAAATTGAGAGGTCTACTATGAAATAAGGTGAATTATCCATCTTGAATTCACAGTAGAGAAAGAAGAAATACAAAATAATATGGAATATATCCCTTCAGGTAAGAATCAAATTGTAAATATAACAGTGAACTTTCAAGAGAATAAATTTTAAACTTTTTTGAACAGTCTATTATCTGTGGGCAACATATCTTCAGAAAATCATTAAAATGATAAAATCATTTTAATCCATATTTGCTTCATCCTACACAATTACCTGTTGTTTCAGAAGAATTCTTCCTAAAATGGAATAGAAGTAGGACATTAAATCTATAAACATAATTATTAGTATGTTCATATCTCCATATTAAGCCTTATTTTGTTTGTCTCTGATGATCTTCCTTGAAACCACAGAATTTAACAAGTCCCTGCTCCAGATAAATGTTGGAAGACCTAAGTCAGGATGAATCTGTGCTAAACTAGAGCTGAGAGTGCATAGAATGGGATATAAGGAAGAATGGATAAGGTTTCAGGATAACAACAATTGATAGCTGTTGTTCTTGATCTTTTTTTTTTTTTTTTTTTTTTTGGCTGTGCCAGGTCTTAGTTGTGGCATGCAGGATCTTAAATTGCAGCATGTGGACTTCTTAGTTGTGACATGCAGACTTCTTAGTTGCAGCATGTGAACTCTTAGCTGCAGCATGCACGTGGGATCTAGTCCCCGACCAGGGATGGAGCGCGGAGTCTTACCCACTGGACCACCAGGAAAGTCCCGTTCTTGATTTTTTTAAATTTAGGCTCATAATTTTAGTAGATCCAAATTTCCTAAATAAGCAAATTGCGTTGAATGTTGAATTCCAAAAATAATGGAAAGGATTTTTAGAATATCAGTGAGCTACACCATCAACTCTTCCAGCTGCATCATAATACATTGGGAAGTAATAACAAGTAAACTGCAATACAGCAAAGGTCAGGTGGGGGGTTATACACTAAGAAGTTTCCTTCTGGTGTTCTACAACTTTCCAATTAAGTTGTTGTCCAGTCCCACTTAGTTTATTGTTTAACTGCTCAATCCGTCAATCAAAGCATTAATGTGTGTCCCCCAGAAATGCCTGGCTCTCACTGGTTGCCCAGTGTAAACTGTTTTCTTGCCTGAAGAAGGTACGCTTTTCTATATATAGTCCTACTTTTGCTGTCTACCTTTTTGAAAGCTATGTGCCCCATATCCCATTTCAAAGAGCATGCTTTCTTTTCTGGCACTTATCTAATCAACAAACATATTTCTATCACTGTCTTGAGGGCTAACAATTCTTACTACTGGAAAGGATTAAAATATGAAAATGATTAAGAATGAATTTGAATTGATATTTTCACTAGAGATACAATTCCTTTTTTTTTTTCCTTCCAGTTTTATTGAGATGCTACTGACATACAGCACTGGATAAGTTTAAGGCATACAGCATAATTATTAGGTTTACATGCATTATGAAGTGATGATCACAATCAGTTTAGTGAACATCCATCATCTCATTTAGGTATAAAATTTTAAAAATAGAAAAAAATTTGCTTTCTTGTGGTGAAAACTCAGGATTTATTCTCTTAGCAACTTTCATATATAACGTACAGCAGTGTTAATTACATTGATCATGTTGTATGTGAAATCCTAGTACTTATTTATCTTATAACTGGAAGTTTGTACCTTTTGACACATCTTCATCCAATTCTTCCTCCCCGCACCCAAAACCCACTGCCCCACCGCTGGTAACCACAAATCTGATCTCTTTTTCTATGAGTCTGTTTGTTTTTGAAGTACAATGAACCTACAGCACTATGTTAGTTCTTATTACACAATAGAGTGGTTTGATATTTCTATACGTTTCAAACTGATCATCATGATAAGTCTAATTAAGATGTGTCACCATACAAAGATGTTACATAGTTATTGGCTATATTCCCTACATTGTAGAGTTATAATTCTCAATTACAATGGATTTCATTGTTAATTTTTAAGCTTTATTTATTTATTTACAAACAATAAAACTCTCCCATTTAGATGTACAGTTTTGTGAGTTTTGGTGATTGTGTACAATTGTGTAACCACTACCACAATCGATATACATAACATTTCTATCTCCCCCCAAATTTCCGCTTCCTCTTTTGCTGTCTGTTCTCAGCTGCTGGCCTTGGGCACCACCAATGTGCTTTCTGCCATTATAATTTTGTCTTTTCTAGTATTCCATATAAACAAAATCAAACAGTATATTTTCTTTTGCATTTACTTTACTTACAGTAATGCTTTTGAGAGTTATGCATGTTGTTGAAAGTGTCAATATTTTTCCCTTTTTCATTACTGTTATATAAATGAACCAAAGACAGACTCTGTGTATTGGCTCCTAAATTGTTTCTTCACAACATTCTGAAATCTATTAGCTCAAAAGCCCGCTGGCAGCAAACTCAAATTTTCACACATTCAATTGTTTTAAAAACAACCATGCTAGCAGGTTTTTAGCCATTGAAAGAGTCTGCTTGTATTATATACCCTGGGAAACTACACCCAGCATCTGCTGACCATTAATAAGATAGAGCCTATGTTTATAAGAACCCAAGAACCTATTGTCATTCAGAGGTCGCTGTCACTGATCTAGGGACTGCTCACTGTGCTGCTGAGAGATGTCACCTAGTTGGGGGAGACCTGTCTCTGATCCCCTGTCCCCTGGCAGTTCCTTGCCCTCCTCCCCTTCTGGATGGTAGACCCATCACTGCATGCCTGACGACAGTCTCGTGCTGGGAAGGATTTCTCACACACAACCCTTTTAAAGAGCTACCCAATAAAGATTGTTGTGGTCATATATTTACTGTCAGATTTTTTACCTTGATCAACTCCCAAATCCTTTAAACCTCCTAAAATTACAAAGTACTGAATATTATAGATATTATCACATTGTATTCATTAACCAGTTGATGGACTTTTGATTTGCTTCCAGTTTCGGCTATTATTCACAATCCTGCTGTTAACATTTACATACAAGTGTTTATGTGAGCATATGTTTCCATTTCTAGTGGGAAATTACTGAGAGTGTGCCTGAATCATATGGAAGGTATATGTTTAACTTTAAAAGAAACTGCCACATCGTTTCCCAAAGTGGCTGTATGCTTTGTATTTCAGCAAGAATGCAAGTTTTAAGTGTTCTACATTGTTTCCAGCACATGCCATCGTCAGTTTTGTTTTTGGTTTTGTTTCAACTTTCACAATTCTTGTGAGAAGTGGGATCTTATTAAGATTTCTATTTGCATTTCCCTGATGACTAGTGATATTGAGTATATTTTCATAAGCTTGTTGGCTATTCAGAGATCTTCTTTTGTAAAGTGCCTATTCAAATAATTTGCCCTTTTCAAAATGTGTTGTTTGTTTTATTATTGAGTTGTATAAGCTTTTTGGGTTTGTTTTTGATTTTTGTAAATATATTCTGGATGCAAACTGTCAAATATGTATTTTACATTATTTATTTTCTTATAATACCTGGCATGCATTTTCATTTTCTTAACTGTATCTTTTGAAGAGTATATGTTTTTAATTTTAATGAAGACCATTTTATCAAATGTTTTCTGTCACAGTTTGTGTTCTTTTAATGTCCTGTTTAAGAAATTTGTGCCTTACTCAATAGCACAAATATTTTCTACCATGTTTTCTTTTAGAAATTTAATAGTTTGGGGTCTTATGTTAGGCCTATGACATATTTTAAGTTAGTTTTTATGTGTGGTGTTAAGTAAGGGTCTAAGTTCATTTATTTTTTATAAAGATAGCCAATTGTTCTAGCCCCATTAGTTGAAATGACAATCTTTTTCCTAATGAATTTCCTTGGCACATTTGTCAAAAATTGACAGCTTAAGTATGGTTTGTAATTTTTAAGTGCCTTTTCTGACTTGACCTTAGCAATCCATTCTGTCACACTGATCCAAATAAAAGACAGTATTATCATGTGAAGGGTTTCAGAAAATGACACCGAAAATATTTTATTTTGGTATGTTGATTAGTTTGAACTGAAGGTACTTGAGAAATAGCAGATACAGGAAGAGCTCTCTGACTTCCCCTTTTCTAGCTAAAAGCAGGTCGTAAAATTTCCCTCGAGAAAGGTGCTCTTCCTGTACCAAGAAGGGGAGAACATTTTCAGAGACTGGGAGTCAACACCAGAATGGACCTGTGCAAACAAACTCACTACAATATTCTTATTATCCATTAGTCACACTCCCTGTTCTCCATATATGTCCTAGTCCCTGCTCACAATTTACTGCCCCAAGCCCTTTTGTCTTGTAACATCCCTACAATTTGTCCTTCTTTGTTTAAAAGGGTATTTAAGTTCTGGGGCATAACAGCTTCTTTGGGTTTTTGTTTTTCTTCATTTTCTTTTTGAAGACTCCCACGTACACTTAAAAATATTAAGTAAAATTTGTATGTTTTTTCCTGTTAATCTCTTATGTTAGTTTAGTTCTTAGGTTCAGACCTAGGAAGGCAGTGGGAAGAGTTTCCTCCCCTACATATGTCATTTTCCTACTTTTAATTCTTCAAGATTCTCTACTCACCATGGAATAAATGTAAGACACATTCACATTCTTTAATACTTTTTACAATTTTGACAGATAAAGGAGGGCAGAAAAATAAACATAAAAGTATATGATGTGCAAGGATGTAGAAAGTTTTAAAAAGTATGATAATTTCAGAGATCTCCAAGTACTTTTGTATTACTGTAATATAGGCCATGAAGTCTGATGTATACTCATCCAATTAATAAATTTCTCTATCTTTATTGTTTGTAATTAATTTTCTCTTTTACAAATTTCCTCTGTACATCTTTGTAGAGTTTTATCTTAGTGCTGTGGTCTAGTTCAGTCCAACTCAAAATATTGTTCTCTTGACAGGCATTATCAGCACTGCTTGGTAGACTGTTAGAAACACAAATCTCTGGCCACACTCCAGACCTACTTAATCAGTATTTTTGAGGGTGAAGTCAAGGATCCATGTTTTAACAAACCCTCCTATTTATTCTTATGCATGGTCATTGTTTTTGTAAAAAAAAAACAAAACAAAATAGAAACTTCAATTAAAATAGAGTTGGGAGACCAGCTGGGGGAGAATTCACATCCTTGATGATAGTAGAGCCCAACAGGAGGAAGAAAGAATTCCTTTTCTTGCCTGCAAGAGCTCAGCTAGTGAGAGACTGTCACAATTCAGCCAATGAAAAGCCACTATACTTTAAACTCTCAATTCCTCCAATGGACTCTTTGTTTACTATAGCCCTCCCAATTTTAAAAGTCCTTATTTCCTTGTTGTATAGGTACTTTCACAAGACTAACCCAAATTGCAATTCTTTGTTGATCCGAATAAACCCATTTTTTGGTGGAGAAATAACTGGCAGTGTCTTTGCTTTAGATCAATATTTTGTAAGGCATGTCTTCTGTTTCTTTAGTGTTTGTTCTATGATTTCTAAGATTTCTTACACGTGGTCAGCCATTTTTACATCTCTTAAAATAATTAATACCTTCAGAAAATGCGCATTCAGAGAATATTCAGAAATTCTTATCTATAGTTATGAATTAACTGTTACTCTCCAGTATTAACTTTGCTAAATTAATGTGTAGTTTTCACTCAAGTACTGGATGCTTGACTGTTAATTTACTAGAGTTGGAAAACCATACTGTGTGAATTCTTGAGGAAACACAGAGGAGAAAGAAAATGGTAACAGCTGTGTTTTAAAAATGAATATCATGTTCTAATACACCCATCTTTATTTTTGAAACTTTGACAATAATGATACAAATTTTCTACTTTAAAATGTTACCCTTGTGAATTACATTAGCATATTTTCTAATGTTAAATGATTCCTAGATGAGCTTTTCTTGGCTACAATCTATTGCTACTTTTTTCTATTATTTTTTCTATTATTCTGTTGAATTTTTATTAATTTAATAAAGTTTATGATTGGTTAGTATATTTATGTGATTCAAAGACAAAACTTTTAAAAATTTATACTGAGAAACCTCACTCCCATCTTTGTCCCACCAACTCTTTTCACCATTTTTATTAGTTTCTTATTCATTTTTTATGTAAATAAAAACTTGTTTATACTTATCACCTCCCTATCTTACAAATGGTGGCATAAAATATACACAGTAATGCATCTTAATTTTTTCTTTCTCTTTACAAAAATATTCTCAAAATCTCTCCCTATTTGTACTTAAAAATTTTCTGATTTTTTTTTTTAACCGTATCTCTTTGCAGTAAAGAAGATAGTTTCTTTAGTTGCTTATTGCTGGATACTTAAATTGTTTCCAATTTGTTATTCTAAAGAATGCCACACTTAACAACATTGTATATATATTAGAATACCCCAATTGTTACTTAGATGACCTGAGATGGGATTCTTAGGTCAAAGGGTAAATGCATCTGTAATTTTGGTAGATATTGCCCGATATTTACTTCCTTCAGAGGAGCTATTCCACTGTTTATGTGCTGGCCTCACAGATATAGTAATTTTCAAATTTTTGGATAATTTGTCCATTGTTATTTTAGAATAAGTGCATTCCTCTTAATATAAGTAAATTTTTATATCTTTTCATACATTTGCCCAATGAACTATCATATTCTTTGCCTAATTTTGAAATGGGTTATTTGTGGTTTTTTCCACATAGATTTCTAAGAGTGTTTAAAATTAGAGTGAGACTAACCCAGGTCTTTGACTTAAACAACTCAGCAGAGAAAGTTTGGGGAACATGAAGGTTTAGGGCAAAGGGAGATAGAAATTAAGAGTTTGATTTTTGACATATTAAATTTGAGATATCTGTGAGACATTCAAAGTAGATGTAAATTAGGCAGTTGGGTGTTCCAATTTTGAACTCAATGGGGAGAAGTGGGTTGCTGATATAAATTTGGCAGTCATTAGCATATAGATGGTAATTAGGGTTCTGGGAATGGATGAGATCATCTAGGAAGAAAACGTAAAAGAGAAGGGAAAAGAGACTAGGGCTATTCTCTAAGATATTCAAAAATTTAGAGTAGCCAGAGCAAAGCTTCCCTGATTCCCTCCTGTATTGGATTAGCCAGACTGGGCCTGGGTCTGCTGTTTCCCCTAGGCTGTTGCCTCTAAGAGAATGAAACCACATTAGGGACTCCTCCAATGGGAGTTAGACTAGAGTGGGGTCTGATAGCCCACTCCACAGTCTATACAACTGGGAAGCATTGTGAAATTGTATGGAATTACTGATCCACCATAAAGGCTGAAAGCAGTTAAGGAGAGGCTTGACTACCCGGATATCTATCATGGCAGCTAGTTGCAGTTTATAACATTGTCCCTAGTTTGGGCAGGGTATCAGCAGAGTTCCTAGAGTAGTTCATGTTCCAGTGCCCAAGGAGCCAGATGCATAAACCAAACTTTGATCACTCACTGTACTACATCTTAACAATCTCTCTCTCTCTCCATATATATACATTTTTTACTTTCTATATGCTCAAGCATGTTCTTAACCAACTGATAATACCACAGATAACAGCATAAGTTCTAAAAAACATAAAAAATAAATACTTAGAGGCTCTGGAGAGTGAACAAAACCAGGTAGATTCTAGACGAGAGCTGAAATTTGGAAGAAGGAAACACAAAGAGCGCAAGGTGTGAATTTTTTTTTCTTTTCTTCTTCTAATCTTAGCCTAAGGGAAGGAAGTCATGGAGTCTCAGATGTGGCTAAAACTGGTAAGCCACAGTCTTTCTGGATTGAAGAACAAAAAGATTCCAGAACAATCACATCTATTAGAAAGTGAGGGAAAAAAGAAATCCAGAGAGGAGGTGCCCCTGTGTTGTAAATTCTTTCCAACACTTTGGTTGAACCCTGAACTACATAAGCCTGAGGTGGATTGAAAAAAAGCCCAGCTAAGGGCTGGAGAGAGGGACTGAATGTCTGCTTAAGCTATCACCAAAGGGTTAGAGTTCACAACTTGAATTCAATCAAATTAATTGCCTGCTTGAAAAAATATATCAGTAGTATATTCAGTATATACTTCAGAGTAGTATAACAGGATCCAGAGTCTCCACAATATGACATTCAAAATGTCTAGTTATCAGTGCAAAATAACTCAATATAAAAACAACCAGGAAAATGTAACCCATTCTCAAGATAAGATAATCAGTGGAGACAACACAAAGTTGATACAGATGTTGAAGTGATCAGACAAGGACTTGAAAGATGCATCTTTAAAAATAAGGTGCATCTATTATAACTAAGCTCAATTAGATTAAAAAATACACTCATAATGAGTTAAAAGACAGAAAATCTTGGTTGAGAAATAGAAAGTGTAGTAAAAGTATCAGATGGAAATTTTTAAATGATAAAGTACAATATCAAATCAAATTTATAATAAAAATATACATTTTGATCTCTTTCACAGAAAATAAACAAGTAAGCAAGTGACAACAACCACAAAACCAAGTAATAGTCTAAAGTTACATAACTACTTCAAAATTTGAACTTCCTTCTGACACCACAGTCCTTGCTACCAACATTTTGAAGAGTGTGATTTATTTAATAGAGCAGTACAATGAAGTTAATTTACAAATATTCAGGAAATAAACTTGTATCTAGATGAAAATATATGCCAAAGTTTTAACAGCAGTTTTCTTGGTTGAAATGAAATGTGATTTTCATTTTCCTCCTTTTTGTTATCTGTATATTCTTTTCTTTTTCTAGTTGAAAGAAACCAGAATATGTGACCCTAAAATATGCCTCTTTGACATAAAAATCATTTGAGCTGAAGGCAATTAAGAAACAGCCAACCCAGCAAAAGCTCCCCCTTTTCTGCTCAAAGGCAGGATACAAATTTCATTTAACTGGAGACAGACTCTTATCAACACAGAAATGGCACCAAAGGAACCTGCAAACAAAACTTACTCCCTAGTTTCCTCCCATATATTTGCCTTCCCACAGCTTGCTGCCCTTGGGAGCTTAAAACGGCTTTCTTCTGTCCTGTCATTTCTCTACAGACATATTGTTCTTTGTTAAAGATACTATAGAAGCTGGAATTCTAAGTCATCATTTTTTTTTTAATATTTATTTATTTATTTATTTATTTATGGCTGTGTTTGGTCTTCGTTTCTGTGCGAGGGCTTTCTCCAGTTGCGGCAAGCGGGGGCCACTGTTCATCGCGGTGCGCGGGCCTGTCACTGTCGCGGCCTCTCTTGTTGCGGAGCACAGGCTCCAGATGCGCAGGCTCAGTAATTGTGGCTCACGGGCTTAGTTGCTCCACGGCATGTGGGATCCTCCCAGACCAGGGCTCGAACCCGTGTCCCCTGCATTGGCAGGCAGACTCTCAACCACTACGCCACCAGGGAAGCCCCTAAGTCATCATTTTGAATAACTTTTGGTTTAGGTTCCTCCTGAGCCATGGACAATAAGTAAAGAAATGTGTACAACTGTGTTACCATAAAACTTATTCTATGAATGCTGAGTTTCCTATAACTTTTACATGTCACAAAATATTCTGCGTTTTGGACATTTTCCCCAATCATTTAGTTATGTATTCTGTGATGTGTTCTGCATGCATTAAAAAATTACTTGTTTTTCTCTTGTTAATCTTTTTTGTATAAGAATTCGAGCTGAAAACCTAAGATGGGTAGAGGTAGTTTTGCCTCCTCTATGTAGTAATAAGCAAATATTACACATGTAAAGATAGGTTATTTTTCTTTACTTAAGCTAGGTGAAAAAGAGAATTCAAAGTGATGTTTACTCTCTGTGAATATGCTTATTTCCCAGACTTAAAATAAGTTATAAACAAAGTGGATAAATTAGATTTAACTACTCTATTAGCCTAATTTTTGTCTCATGATTGTTAAGTTTTGCTATTGGAATCTTTTAAAATATTTTTTGTTAAGGTAAGATTTTTCTTCTTAATTTGACTCAGTAGAAGCAGCATGCTGTTTTTATTTTGTTTTCCATTATTGGCTGTGACATTTGGATCCATTTGCTATTTAAATGCAAAAAAATTCACACAGAATTACTTTAGTTAAAGCGCAGCTTTAATTAATTCAATTTTATTAGCCACCTCTTGACCAAATCACCTTACCCTACTGGGAGGTGATGTTACAGAAATGTAAATAATTTTCCAAAGCACAAAGATCATAAAGTGATTTGCTGGGGGCAAAGCAAGGAGCATGCTGGAGTTGTGAGGGTGGGAAGAGCTTTTCCTAGTGGTTATATAAAATAACAAGGATCAAAATGTGCTTCCTTATGCTTGGCTGCAGTTCTTCTTTCTTAAAATCGAACTTTTCTAAGGCTTAGGCACCTCATTATAATTCTTATATATGGTTCTCCAATTGCCTCTCTTTTGATACATCTCATTACTTCGCTTCATTTTTATATTTAACTATATCCCCATAAATTATGTACATTTCATTATGTTGTAGTCAAGCTTGACCTTAACACCTCTGCACCTCATTTGACTTGCAATATGTAACTCCTGTTAATAATTCCTTTCCATCTGTGTCACTTATTAAACATTTAAAGGCATAACTACATATAAAATTTGCCTTCATTTTAAAGGTTTGCCTTTTCAAATGTAATAATGAAAAGCCTGTTTATTTACACCTGAGTATTTTGTCTACAGTTTTAGTGAGCTACCACCGTGTGGTGTTTCACTAGATAGTATACCAGTAAATTTGCCTGAGTCATATGCTGATGCATAAAATGTATGGATTGCCCGGTTACTAACATGAATAGGATAGATCCAGGCTGATGTTAGTCCATAAAATGATTAAGATTAAAATTCGTTCCCTCACTGCAAGATGACTTATAGCTGTTGAAGAGTGGGGAATGTGTAAACATTTAAATGGATAATTAGAGGACAATGAAGGTAATGCACTAATGGAGGTTTCTTACATACTATATTATCCCATAAACACCAGTATACCATGTTTACAATCCAACTTCTCAAAATACCACACATATGGCTTCTTTAACTACAAAATTAGAACACACTGGACTGTAACTTTAAACTTCATTAAAACGGATACGTTACAAGATGTTAAAAGGGATATAAAATTATTTCCTTATGCTCCTTATTCCAATAAGTTGTCCTCAAAGATTAAAAATATATCAGTTATATCAATAGGTAGTCACTTTGTGTCTCATTAAAATTCAATTATTAACATTGTATAAGCATTCCCTAAGGCATCCTTTGAGAGATTATGAGTGTCTCCTTGAGGAAACTTTTTCATAAAATTCAGACATAGAAGTAGTTAATGATTGGATTCACATGATCTCCTGAATGGACGTTTCATTGGAATGTACTTGATAGATCTCTATTAATTCCTGATCTGGGTAGGTGTTTTGCAATAGCACCATCTCCAGCTTAGCTCCAGAAAATGTGTATTATTGGGTACTGATAGTTAATAGGAGAAATTCCTGCTTAACCAAGGCATCAACATGATATTGGTAGTCCCATCTGGAGAGCCCTGCACATTCAATGATATTCAGAGATTCCTGAGATTCCATGGTTATTGTCAACAACTCTCATGCTCCATTTTTCTGTCCCATGCTCCTCAATAACTGTATCAGAAAAGAGAGGTGAAATTTCAGGCCTTTCGTCAATTCCTAGTCTTGTATCCACCACATCCCTTTCATTTCTGCCCCAATAATGGCTTTCCCTAATCCTTGGTTTTAAACCATCAAAACAGATTTTTCCAAAGAGTGGAAAGGCTCTCTTCCATAGTATGATCCAGGCATCAGCTTCCTAAATCTCTGTGTGTGCTTTTGCAGGTAATTAGTTCTGGTTAAAGTAAATTAACCCATATGGTATTGAGTGTTATTTACAATTATGACTAACTGAAACATCAGGTGCTATTTTGGGTAGTCCTTAGGACACTCAATATTACATTTGGACTACCATATCCTGGAGCAGCAAATGTAGAGCCAGGCATGTAATTCTTGCCAGAGAATTTAGTCTACTTTCTTTAAGAAATTCAATAATTCAGATTCATGACATATACATTAAGAGCTAACTCAAAGAGTAGATAGCTTATCCCAGATCTAATTTTGGAATAACAGAGGCTAACCCAGTCTACAGAATTCTCCAGTCTGAGAACTTTATGACTATATAACCACATCTAGAATTAAATATTATGATCTAAGACCAGTAGTAAGAAGAGTCCTCTGTGATACAACTGAGCAAGATCCAGAGCCATTCAGAGATAACCCCATGATGGGGAGAGAGCAGAGAGTTGTTCTACTGACTAGCATGCTGGTAGTAATGCCACCCCGGCAGGACACTAGGCTGTGTTCCAAATTTTAAACATAGTTTACATTGACTATTAATAGCCCTATATCAGACCTGTGAGTTTCAACTTTCTGAAGAGAATGGACATTGACTAGTTCACTGTTATATACACAATTTTAGACCACTGTTTAGACCAGATATTAATGATATTTATTGGCTGATAGTATACAAACCTGTGATACACACTCCCAGGGCAAAGACTTCCCAGTAGACTGAAATACTGCTACATTTAATCATAAACCCAAACACCCCAGAACAAACCAGTATATATTTCATTAGAATATCTTCTTACAGCTCTACCATACTCTTAGTAAACAAATGTTTTCAGTGAAGTGATGGAATTACTCTGTCATCAAACTCTCATTTGCTCCTGTAAAGATGTTCCTCTTTTTAAAAGAATGTTCCTCTCTGCCAAGCCCAGCACTTAAAACACAACCAATATTCTCAATTTGTATTTGATTTAGAAGGTAACACTGTGAACTTTTCATATCTAAATATACCACTGGACACCCACAGATCAATGGCCAAAAGGCATGTTGCATCTAAATACCAGGATATGTGAATAACTAAGAACTCTTACAGTTTACTTTTGTAAGCTCTACCTGGTGTAATGTTTGTCCATGTGTACCTCATTTCCTATGCCTTCCATAGTTAATACAACTACTCCATCTACTCGATCAAGGCTAAATTTGAATTAAAAGGGGGGAAAAGCTCACTGAAACCCCCCATCCAGAATGCCTTATTTCTCAACCTTGGGATTATTCTTCAATATGTTTCCAAAACTTTCAGCCCTCAGTCAGTCCCTCAAGAGGAGAATCAGAACAAATACTATGGCAGTGTACAATGACCTCACCCTCCATCCATAAAACCAGTGTTCAATTTCCATAATTATGGATGAGGACCTTGAGAACATCCATAAAGTGCTTTAAGATTCATACTGACATGATAGTCACTTCTGGTGCTTTATTCACTGGGAAAGAACTAAACCTGGAGAAAGTTCCCACTTCAAAACATTCCAGTACACATGAAGTTCTCAGGCCTGAGGAGGTTAAAGAAGTTTGGTGTTATCCACATCTTTCCTGGCTCTTTTATCATAGTTGACAAGCCCAAGCATTAAAGTTCATGGAGCTTTTAAGAGCAGTTGAAATTCTTGGATATCTGAAGCTATCCTCCTATTTGTCTGTTTGATTTAGTCAACACTTTGGCTTTGCATTCCAGATCCTTGTATCTGTCTAAGGCACCTTTATTTTCTTACAATTTTACTGGATTTTTTTTTTTTTTTGTCCTATCAGTATTATATAGTCATTCTCTACCCAGCTTCACTCTTGATATCATGTACTTTCTTAATGCCAATAGTACCTGTACTTCTGGGTAGGACATATCTTCTACACTGGCTTCTTTTACACATGATGAGCTTACCTCATTCAACTTACCTTACTTCCTATTCTCACCAGGGAACAGAGAATGAAATAATTATAGCTAAGCTGTCAAAGCCACTGGGAGGTCAGTAGGAATTTTCAACTGTGTTTTGACTTCTTTCATTATACAGAAACCTGATAATCATAATCTGAACACATTTTAAATTTTGCTGGAAAAGGGAATATCATCTTAAGGATCTTTCCTTTACTCACAGTTGCTATCTTCCATCCAGTATATTCCTCCATTCTCTCCACTGCTCCCTCTCTACTGCTGCCCTGTGTAAAGCACACAGCATTTTCTCCAGAGCTAAGTGACTCTTAGCTTTCCTCAGAGGCCTTCACCATTGAACGAGTTCTCAGGGTACCTGCTGTCTTTCCTCTGATATGTCAAGCAAATTGTAAGTTTGCTGAGTCCTGTCAGTTTACTATCAAATTATAGGATTACAAAGCCAAACATGATCATGATTCATTAACATGCTGAGATTTTAAATTCTAGACATTAATAAAGCCTGTAAAAAAAATTGGGAAAACATGTACTTATAGAAATATTGTTACTATTCAAATGTAAAAGATGTTTTCAGAAAAAAATATTTTCATAAAACAAATATTTCATTTTAATTATACTAAGAGAAATTATGTTAATTATCATTGTGTTATTAAACATTAAACTAATGATAAGAAAAAGTAAAATATTATTGCATTTATATATTCTCATAAATACAGTAACCTATTAAAATTACCACCAAATACAGATGTTTGTTCATATGTATTAACTTTTCAATGTTGCTAATGTACTGTATTCCCAAAAATGGTACCATACTTTCCAATAATGACCATTTCTTATAACTCATCAGTTACAATTCCCGTAAATTACTCCCAAATTGTCTTTAAGAAGATTGGATGTGATAATAAATAAAGCTCACAATAATAATTCCAGATGGAACATTTTTTCCAGTATTATTATACTTCTAATTGACAATTTATTTTTCATATAATTTCTGTTTAAATTTGTATTGAGGAGAAAATTATAAGTCAATATCCTGTTGATGACCTAAGTAAAATAATTTTATTTAAAGCTTGCATGTACTTTATTTTTGGCATTATGCAAAAACATAAATAATACCTTCCTTGATTTATAAATTCTATTTAATATACACATTACTATTTTATGAATCTTTTACCCCCATTTATACAATATTATAAAAGTGATTTTTTAATGTATCTCCACAATACCAGTAACCTTTAATACTAGAAAAGAAGAAATTAGTGGGCTTTAAAAGATATTTTACCTAAGGCTAGCATAATTTAAAGTATAAAATCCTTTTTCTATTTTTTATCATTTCTGACAAGTAAACTTCAGGAGGGCAAAACAATTTTTAACAAGTGAAAAAGCTATTTATACAATATTAAAAGGGAAAAAAATCTGCTGAGATATTTTGTTTATTCTTCAGTTTGTAAAGTGTCATTATCATTAAGCTTGATAGACTTGAAGCAAGTAATATTTTTAAAGGGCATATTTCAATGCTTCCTAAACATATAAATGAATTTCTGGAAGGGATTACTTGTTCTACAAATAAAGGACTTTCATAAGTGAGATACAGAGTAACTTATCTAAATATTCCCCTTTATTGATGAGAAGTCATTAATTCTAGCCATCATAATATATTTATTTGCTTAATGACATGTAAGGTAAAATTTCACCATCACTTTCCTTGTCCTTGAAAGAATGCCTGGTCTCTTTAAAGCAGTATTTCAAAAGTAATTAGTCTGCTTTTTGACAAGACACACATGCATTTATTCTGAATAAAAGTTTCAAATGAGATTTTTAAAAATGAGTTATTTAGAATTCTTCTTGTACTTTCTATATCCTGGCAACCTTGATGACATTCAAGACTAAATCTCCAGCCATAGTTATAAACAAAGACAGGGCCCATGTTATTTTTAGTATTTTTAACATTAAATCTGTTATTGTATCTTAGTGTGTGACTGTGAACCTTTCCATATTGTCTAACTTGAACTTAATATTTAGTAATTAAAATCAATCATTATTCATTTAACTTTTTATGCATACCGGAATACATAGACTGATAATCAATATAAAATAGTACTTAAGGCCATTTCTGAGTTCCCCAAAAGGCTCAGCATTAAATACATTGGATTGTGTTATACAGGAATCATGTTAATGAGTCTTAAAAAATTAAATGTCTTAATGGAATTTGGTAAATATAGTGTAGTCCCTTAAATCAGTTATTAAAAAAAATACTTGTAAAGGATGCTTAGGAACTAGTAGAAATTATTATTATTCACCAATTGTTTATGTTTTGCCTCAATCATATCTATCAATCTGCATGTCTGCCTATCTATCATCTATCTATCTATCTATCTAAACATGTATATCATGAACATATATACCCACCCTCAAATTATTTAGAAAAGTTTATATTCTTTGCAATATATATTCTATACATTTATATTTTCAAATATTGATAAAATTGATAAAACTTTAATTAGACTGACAAAGAAAAAAAAAGAAAAGACAAAAACCACCAATATCAGAAATTAAAGGGGGATAGCACCACAGACCCTACAGAAAATGAAAAATAGGGGAATAATATGAAGAACTTAAACACATAAATCCAAAAACTTAGACAAAATAAAGCATTTATTTGAAAGTCTCAAGGTATGAAAATTCACACATGAAGAAATATGTAAACTGAATAGTAATAATTAAAGAAATTTTAAATAAAATTATTTATTTATTTGTTGCTGTGCGCAGGCTTTCTCTAGTTGCAGCAAGCGGGGGCTACTATTTGTTGCAGTGCACGGACTTCTCATCATGGTGGCTTCTCTTGTTGTGGAGCACTGGCTCTAGGCACGCGGGCTTCAGTAGTTGTGGCTTGCGGGCTCTAGAGCACAGGCTCATTAGTTGTGGAGCACAGGCTTAGTTGCTCCACAGCATGTGGGATCTTTCCAGACCAGGACTCGAACCCCTGTCCCCTGCATTGGCAGGTGGACTCTTAACCACTGCATCACCAGGGAAGTCCCAAGAAATTTTAATTTGTAGTTCAAAACCTTCTAAAAAAGTTGGTTTGTATTCCCAAATAGTTTTACTGGAAAATTTAATAAAACATGTAAGTAAGATATGACACCAAGGCTACACAATCTCTTCCAGATAATAGGAGAGAATACTTTACAATTCATTTTATGAATTATCTTGCTGTCAAAACCCCACAAAGATAGCACAAGAAAAGAGAACTACAGACAAATAACTCTTTGTGAAGATAGATTCAAATAATTTTCAGCCTAATACTAGTGTACATCAAATTCAGAAACATGTAAAACCACAACCAAGTGCAATTTATCCTGGAAATACAAGATTGGTTAAATATTTGAAAATTATTCAATGTAATCAATTATATTTGCAGACTAACAAAAAAACCCCCATAGGATCATATCAACTGATATAAGGAAAGCATTTGCCAAAATTCAACATCCATTTATAAAAACAAAAAACTCAGCACAGTAGAAACAAAAAGAAGCTTCCTTATACCATTTGCAAAGACATGGGTGAAACTTGAGGGCATTATAGAGGAAGACAAATCAGACAGAGGAAGGCAAATACTGTAGTATCTCACTAAGGCATTATAGAGGAAGACAAGTCAGACAGAGGAAGACAAATACTGTAGTATCTCACTAATATATGGAATCTAAAAAAGCTGAACTCAAAGAAATGGAGTAGATTGGAATTCCAGGGGCTGGGGTGAGGGCTGGTGATGAGGAGATTTTGGTCAAAGGGTACAAACTTCAGTTATAAGAGGAATAAGTTCTGG
The DNA here is from genome assembly GCF_028023285.1 of Balaenoptera ricei. Classification (NCBI taxonomy): domain Eukaryota; kingdom Metazoa; phylum Chordata; class Mammalia; order Artiodactyla; family Balaenopteridae; genus Balaenoptera; species Balaenoptera ricei. Next base: position 77,167,023 of record NC_082648.1, read on the forward strand.
GGATCTAATATATAGCATGGAGTAATAAAACAATTGCATACCCTGTGATTGTGATAGTAGTTATATGAAGCTATGCATGTGTTAAAGCTCATAAAATTTCATGCCAAAAGCAAAAAAAAATTAATTTTAATGTATGTTAATTTAAAAAACACAAACATTCAGAGATACTGTTACCTATCTTTCATGGTTATGTACTCACTCTAACTCAGTAATATTTTTTTAATAAATAAGCGGTCTCTCTATGCTTTCCCTTACCTTATTTATTTTTCTAAATATCTTTAGCCAAAAATATTAGTAACAAGGTTCATCATGACTTTTTTATTTAAGCAAGTTTCCAGTCTCTCTTTTCATTCATAGATATTGTGTTACAAAAATTGTAAAAGCTATCACCATCAAGAAGAACTATGTGACAATATTCCTACAGGAATGATAAATTCCGTCAGTCATTTTTTAGCAGGAAACAAAGTTCTCATTCCCATCTCATGATCCAAGTACCATAAGTAGTACCAAGAAGTTCTCAGTTCTCTTCATAATGTGGATACTATCCAAAATTTTATAGCCTGACTGTCCTACAGATACTAAGTGAGCACGTGTCAAAGATTTACTTAGTTCATTAATGAAGGAAATAGCAATTCGGTAAGGCAGGTCCAAAGTGAATTGGAGAGAGAACAAATATTTATTATGGCAAAAAGGATGCTTCAGTTAGATTGCTGATTTAGATACAAAACTGAGTAATGTCCTATAGATCATTAGAAATGTAATTTCGCAGATATAATTTGAATATCTATCAAATAAAGTTCATTTGCAAAGCTATGAGGCAAGAATCATTTCATTTCTATAGAACAACAATTATTTGCATCACTGTTGGTTTTCTACAAATTAACACCTTTCTTTCAAAGATGTAAAATATACTAATGAATAGTAATGGGGAAGTCGATGGAGAGTGTATACACCTAGATGCCTGAAGTGTCACTGTATGACCTTGAGAGAATAAACAGCGATCCTTTTGCCTATTTCCAAGTTTTAGATGTATTTTCTTAATAATTTGATATTTATAAGTTAAGGATTGAAGGGGTTCATTGTGATTGCAGATCTATTTTGAAATGACCCTGGTAATTAGGAATATGCAATGCATTTGCAACAAGTATGAATCTGCTGCATAGCTCCTGAGGTAGAAAAATGTCACTTTCCTTGGTTTTCTTAATCAAATTAATTGTGGAACAGCCTCTGGCTGCCAGGTAGTTGGGAAAGTCAGTCTTTAGCATTCTAACCATCACTTATGCTTGTCTTGTCATCATTCTATCATGGGCTACCTCTCCGATTGTTCCTTGTTTGTGCTCACATGGTCTACTCAAAGACCCTCTCTTCAATTTCTCTATTCCATGCCACAGTTTCTTTGCCAAGTTTTCTAAATGTCTAGCATCTGAAGTCTAACATGCTAGGATCCGTTTTAGTCACCACCATGTAAGAAGTGCTACAATTGACTAGGGCTTCAATTCCCACGATTGGGGCAACTGGCAGCAGTGTTTATTCTTTTAAGCCTCTGGAGAATACCATCCCCATAGGGCTTTTCCCCATAGAGCCACCATCATTGATTCATTTCCCTCCTGCTTATCTGGGACATCTCCAGCTCCATTTCTTGATAGGACAAAACAAAAACAAAAATGCATTCTAAGCAAAGACCTTTGAGGATGTTTTCTTCATAACACACTGGTTAATCCCAGAATATATGTGTGTATTTGGGGGACATAGGAAGGGTTGGTAATAGCATCAAATGCAGGTACATTGTGAAGAGAAAGAAGTTTAAGCTTCAGAACTCCACTTTTGCAAAGGCCCTTTCAGATCCCTGGGAAGACCCTAGCAATGTGTCCACCTGGAACTCATATTTTGGTAAAATTTACAAAAAGGGAAGGAATTTAACCACAACTGGTTAAATGAGCATCTCTTTCTTTTGTGACTTCTAGGTAGGTTCTCCTCAGGTGTGGGGAGCTGTGGAAGTTGGGGGGTATGTAAAGACAGGCATCAGAATAGGGCAGAGTATTCTGGAGATCTGGTAAAGGGGAGTTAAGTTTGGCGGAGTAGGGTATATTTATGCGGTTTACAGCATATCTATATATAGTTACATTATTGCTAACATGGTTTCACGGGCCAGACAGTAGCAGAACTGAGAAGCTGAAACTTTTCTAATTACCAGTAATAAAAAAAAATTAAATTTTGACCAACCTTCCTGAGGGATGAGTAAATTACTTTTATCCTCTCGATAGATAATGATATCACAAAATCACTTTTATATGAAAAAGATCATCAAAGAGTAAACAACCAAAAGGTAAAGGGACAAAATGTATTATAGAGACGGGTAAGGCAATAAATTATGCATTTTTCCCCTGGATTTTGTGATTTTATTTCAGTTCTTTAAAATTTGTAATTTGTTGTACTTATTCTAAGTAAATTTTCATTTTCACATTCCATTTTGAATTCATAATTTTGTATTCTTTTCCTTAAAGAGGGATCTCAAAATTAACCTTCAAGCTCCAAAGAACATGAATCAAGTCCTTAATAACCTAGATCTTCAAAGCCTCTGCTCTTTTTAGTGTTGAGTCAGGAGAATGTTTGGTGTGCAGAAATTGCCTTTTTATTCTTTTGAGTCTTTTATAGCACTAAGATTTTTATATAATAATAATAAATATAATAATAAAAAGAATAATATAAACAATACAATTTAAATGGGTTACCATGTCCCACGTTTTGTTTTATATTGCCATTAACTGGCTGTTCATGAGATATTCAGCCTGTTTTAAAAATAGTATGATATCCTAGATATTATCAATCACACTAGAGATTTCTAGATATTCTTTTATTTTTAAAGAATAGAGAAAAAAAATCTACCTGTAGTTAGTATATATAAGCTCAAAATCTGTATGTAAATTTTGCTTCCATCTGTCCTTGAAAAAACATCCACAGACAACCAACAAAAAATAATTTCAAATGTGCCAGGTTGTGAATTAGAATTGCATCAAGCAAGTCTGCAGGATTACTTCCCTCATGTCTACTGCTCCCTAAATGCAAAAAAAAAAAAAAAAAAAAAAAAATGGCAAAGATGTATGTTGGCCCATAACAGGAATAATGGTAACCAACCATATATCTGTGGCTCTATTTCTGTTTTTTAAATAAGCTCATTTGTACCATTTTTTTTTTTTAGATTCTACATATAAGTGACATCATATGTTATTTGTCTTTCTCTGTCTGACTTTACCCAATATGACAATCGCTATGCCCATCCATGTTGCTGCAAGTGGCATTATTTCATTTTTTTATGGCTGAGTTCTATTCCATTGTATATATGTACAACATCTTTATCCATTCATCTGTTGATGGACATTTAGGTTGCTTCCATGTCCTGGCTATTGTAAATAGTTCTGTATGAACACTGCGGTACATGTATCTTTGCAAATTATGGTTTTCTCCAGATATATGCCCAGGAGTGGGATTGCCGGATCATATGGTAGCTCTATTTTTAGTTTTGTAAAGAACATCCATACTGTTCTCCATAGTGGCTTCATCAATTTACATTTCCACCAACAGTGTACTGGGGGGGTTCCCTTTTCTCCACAACCCGTCCAGCATTTATTATTTGTAAAATTTTTTTAACATCTTTATTGGAGTATAATTACTTTAAAATGTTGTGTTAGTATCTGCTGTATAAAAAAGTGAATCAACTATATGTATACATATATCCCCATATCCCCTCCATCTTGCCTCTCCCTCCCACTCTCCCTATCCCACCCTTCTACGTGGTCACAAAGCACCGAGCTGATCTCCCTGTGTGATACAACTGCTTCCCACTAGCTATCTATTTTACATTTCGTAGTGTACATATGTCAATGCTACTCTCTCACTTCGTCCCAGCTTACCCTTCCCCCTCCCCATGTCCTCAGTCCATTCTCTATGTCTGTGTCTTTATTCCTGTCCTGCCTCTAGGTTCATCAGAACCATTTTTTCTTTTTTTCTTTTTTTTTAGATTCCATATATATGTGTTAGCATACGGTATTTTGTTTTTCTCTTTCTGACTTACTTCACTCTGTATGACAGTCTCTAGGTCCATCCACCTCACTACAAATAACTCAGTTTCATTCCTTTTTATGGCTGAGTAAAATTCCATTGTATATATGTGCCACATCTTCTTTATCCATTCATCTGTCAATGGATACTTAGGTTGCTTCCATATCCTGGCTATTGTAAATAGTGCTGCAATGAACATTGTGGTACATGACTCTTTTTGAATTATGGTTTTCTCAGTGTATATGCCCAGTAATGGAATTGCTGGGTCATATGGTAGTTTTATTTTTAGTTTTTAAAGGAAGCTCAATACTATTCTCCATAGTTGCTGTATCAATTTACATTCCCACCAACAGTGCAAGAGGGTTCCTTTTTCTCCTCACCCTCTCCAGCATTTATTGTTTGTAGATTTTTTGATGATGGCCATTCTGACCGGTGTGAGGTGATATCTCATTGCAGTTTTGATCCACATTTCTCTAATGATTAGTGATGTTGAGCATCCTTTCATGTGTTTGTTGGCAATCTGTATATCTTCTCTGGAGAAATGTCTATTTAGGTCTTCTGCCCATTTTTGGATTGGGTTGTTTGTTTTTTTGATATTGAGCTGCATGAGCTGCTTGTATAGTTTGGAGATTAATCCTTTGTCAGTTGCATAATTTGCAAATATTTTCTCCCATTCTGAAGGTTGTCTTTTCGTCTTGTTTATGGTTTCCTTTGCGGTACAAAAGCTTTTAAGTTTCATTAGGTCTCATTTGTTTATTATTGCCATTTCTCTAGGAGGTGGTTCACAAAGGATCTTGCCATGATTTATGTCAAACAGTGTTCTTCCTATGTTTTCCTCTAAGAGTTTTATAGTGTCTGGCCTTACATTTAGGCCTTTAATCCATTTTTAGTTTAGTTTTGTGTATGGTGTTAGGGAGTGTTCTAATTTCATTCTTTTATATGTAGCTGTGCAGTTTTCCCAGCACCAATTATTGAAAAGGCTGCCTTTTCTCCATTGTATATTCTTGCCTCCTTTACAAAAGATAAGGTGACCATATGTGCGTGGGTTTACCTCTGGACTTTCTATCCTGTTCCATTGATCTATATTTCTGTGTTTGTGCCAGTACCATACTGTCTTGACTACTGTAGGCTTGTAGTATAGTCTGACGTCAGGGAGACTGATTCCTCCAGCTCCGTTTTTCTTTCTTAAGATTGCTCTAGCTATTCGGGGTCTTTTGTGTCTCCATACTAATTGTGAAATTTTTTGTTCTAGTTCTGTAAAAAATTCCATTGGTAGTTTAATAGGGATTGCATTGAATCTGTACATTGCTTTGGGTAGTATAGTCATTTTCACAATGTTGATTCTACCAATCTAGGAACATGGTATATCTCTCCATCTGTTTGTATCATCTTTAATTTCTTTCATCAGTGTCTTATAGTTTTCTGCATACAGTTATTTTGTCTCCTTAGGTAGGTTTAATCCTAGGTATTTTATTTTTTTTGCTGCAATGGTTAATGGGAGTGTTTCCTTAATTTCTCTTTCAGATTTTTCATCATTAGTGCATAGGAATGCAAGAGATTTCTGTGCATTAATTTTGTGTGCTGCTACTTTACCAAATTCATTGATTAGCTCTAGGAGTTTTCTGGTAGCATCTTTAGGATTCTCTATGTATAGTATCATGTCATCTGCAAACAGTGACAGCTTTACTTCTTTTCTAATTTGGATTCCTTTTATTTCTTTTTCTTCTCTGATTGCTGTGACTAAAACTTCCAAAACTATGTTGAATAATAGTGATGAGAGTGGGCATCATTGTCTTGTTCCTGATTTTAGAGGAAATGGTTTCAGTTTTTCACCATTGAGAACAAAGTTGCCTGTGGGTTTGTCATATAGGGCCTTTATTATTTTGAGGTAAGTTCCCTCTATGCCTACTTTCTGGAGAGTTTTTTTCATAAATGGGTGTTGAATTTTGTCAAAAGTTTTTCTGCGTCTATTAAGCTTATCATATGGTTTTTATCCTTCAGTTTGTTAATATGGTGTATCACACTGATTGATTTGCATATATTGAAGAATCCTTACATTCCCGGGATAAACCCTACTTGATCATGGTGTATGATCCTTTTAATGTGCTGTTGGATTCTGTTTGCTAGTATTTTGTTGAGGATTTTTGCATCTATGTTCATCAGTGATATTGACTTGTAGTTTTCTTTTTTTGTGACATCTTTGTCTTGTTTTGGTATCAGGGTGATGGTGGCCTCATAGAATGAGTTTGGGAGTGTTCCTCCCTCTGCTATATTTTGGAACAGTTTGAGAAGGAGAGGTGTTAGCTCTTCTCTAAATGTTTGATAGAGTTCGCCTGTGAAGGCATCTGGTCATGGGCTTTTGTTTGTTGGAAGATTTGTAATCACAGTCTCAATTTCAGTGCTTGTGATTGGTCTGTTTATATTTTCTGTTTCTTCCTGGTTCAGTCATGGAAGGTTGTGCTTTTCTAAGAAATAGTCCATTTCTTCCAGGTTGTCCATTTTATTGGCATGTAGTTGCTTGTAGTAATCCCTCATGATTCTTTGTATTTCTTCAGGGTCAGTTGTTACTTCTTTTTCATTTCCAATTCTGTTGATTTGAGTCTTCTCCCTTTTTTTCTTGATGAGCCTGGCTAGTAGTTTATCAATTTTCTTTATCTTATCAAAGAACCAGCTTTTAGTTTTATTGATCTTTGCTATTGTTTCCTTCATTTCTTTTTCATTTATTTCTTATCTGATCTTTATGATTTCTTTCCTTCTGCTAACTTTGTGGTTTTTTTGTTCTAATTGCTTTAGGTGTAAGGTTAGGATTTTTATTTGAGATTTTTCTTGTTTCTTGAAATAGGATTGTACTGCTACAAACTTCCCTCTTAAAACTGCTTTTGCTGCATCCCATAGGTTTTGGGTTGTCGTGTTATCATTCTCATTGTTTTCTAGGTATTTTTTGATTTCCTCTTTGATTTCTTCAGTGATCTCTTGGTTTTTTAGTAGTGTATTGTTTAGCCTCCATGTGTTTGTATTTTTTACAGTTTTTTTCCTGTAATTGATATCTAGTTTCATAGTATTGTGGTCAGAAAAGATACTTGATATGATTTCAGTTTTCTTAAATTTAGTAAGGCTTGATTTGTGACCCAAGATATGATCTATCCTGGAGAATGTTCCATGAGCACTTGAGAAGAAAGTGTACTCTGTTGTTTTTGAATGGAATGTCCTGTAAATATCAATTAAGTCCATCTTGTTTAACATGTCATTTAAAGCTTGTGTTTCCTTATTTATTTTCATTTTGGATGATCTGTCCATTGGTGAAAGTGGGGTATTAAAGTCTCCTACTATTATTGTGTTGCTTTCGATTTCCCCTTTTATGGCTGTTAGCATTTGTCTTATGTATTGAGGTGCTCCTATGTTGGGTGCATAAATATTTACAATTGTTATATCTTCTTCTTGGATTGATCCCTTGATCATTATGTATTGTCCTTCTTTGTCTCTTGTAATAGTCTTTATTTTAAAGTCTATTTTGTCTGATATGAGAATTGCTATTCCAGCTTTCTTTTGATTTCCATTTACATGGAATATCTTTTTCCATACCCTCGCTTTCAGTCTGTATGTGTCCCTAGGTCTGAAGTGGGTCTCTTGTGGACAGCATATATATGGGTCTTGTTTTGGTATCCATTCAGCCAGTCTATGTCTTTTGGTTGGAGCATTTAATTCACTTGCATTTAAGGTAATTATCAATATATATGTTCCTATTACCATTTTCGTAATTGTTTTGGGTTTCTTTTTGTAGGTCTTTTCCCTCTCTTGTGTTTCCTGCCTAGAGAAGTTCCTTTAGCATTTGTTGTAAATCTAGTTTGGTGGTGCTGAATTCTCTTAAGTTTTGCTTGTCTGTAAAGGTTTTAATTTCTCCGTCAAATCTGAGTGAGGTCGTTGGTGGGTAGAGTAATCTTGGTTGTAGGTTTTTCCCTTTCATCACTTTAAATATGTCCTGCCACTCCCTTCTGGCTTACAGAGTTTCTGCTGAAAGATCAGCTGTTAACCTTATGGAGATTCACTTGTATGTTATTTGTTGCTTTTCCCTTGCTGCTTTCAATATTTTTTCTTTGTATTTAATTTTTATAGTTTGATTAATATGTGTCTTGGCGTGTTTCTCCTTGGATTTATCCTGTATGCGACTGTCTGTGCTTCCTGGACTTGATTGACTATTTCCTTTCCCATATTAGGGAAGTTTTCAACTATAATCTCTTCATATATTTTCTCAGTGCCTTTCTTTTTTTCTTCTTCTTCTTCCTGGACCCCTATAATTTGAATGTTTTTCCGTTTAATGTTGTCCCAGAGGTCTCTGAGACTGTCCTCAATTCTTTTCATTCTTTTTTCTTTATTCTTCTCTGTGGTAGTTATTTCCACTGTTTTATCTTCCAGGTCACTTATCCGTTCTTCTGCCTTATTTATTCTGCTATTGATTCCTTCTAGAGAATTTTTAATGTCATTTATTGTGTTGTTCATCATTGTTTGTTTGCTCTTTAGTTCTTTTAGGTCCTTGTTAAACCTATCTTGTATATTCTCCATTCTGTTTCCAAGATTTTGGATCATCTTTACTATCATTACTCTGAATTCTTTTCAGGTAGACTGCCTATTTCCTCTTCATATGTTTGGTCGGGTGGGTTTTTACCTTGCTCCTTCATCTGCTTTGTGTTTCTCTGTCTTGTCATTTTGTTCACTTACTGTGTTTGGGGTCTCCTTTTCTCAGGCTGCATGTTCATAGTTCCCGATGTTTTTGGTGTCTGCCCCCAGTGGGTAAGGTTGGTTCAGTGGGTTGTGTAGGCTTCCTGGTGGAGGGGCCTGGTGCCTGTGTTCTGGTGGATGAGGTTGGATGTTGTCTTTCTGGTGGGAAGGACTGAGTCCAGTGGTGTGTTTTGGGCTGCCTGTGAACTTATTATGATTTTAGGCACCCTCTCTGCTAATGGGTGGGCTTGTGTTCCTTTCTTGCTAGTTGTTTGGCATGGTGCATCCAGCTCTGGAGCTTGCTGGCCATTGTGTGTAGCTGGGTCTTAGCACTGAGGTGGAGATCTCTGGGAGAGCTCTCACCGATTGATATTATGTGGGCCCAGGAAATCTCTGGTGGTCCATTGTTCTGAACTCGGCTCTTCCACCTAAGAGGCTCAGGCTTGACACCTGGCTGGAGCACTAAGACCCTGTCAACCACATGGCTCAGAAAGGGAGAAAAAAAGAAAGAAAAAAAGATTAAAAAAATAATTAAATTTTAAAAAATTTTAAGAATTATTAAAATACAAAAATAAAAAAGTAATTAAAAAAAAGAAGGGAGCAACCCAACCAATAAACAAATCCACCAGTGATAACAAGCACTAAAAACTATACTAAGGTAAACATAAATCAGGAACAGGTCATTCGCAGACAGCAAACCCCAAGTCTACAGTTTTTCCCAAAGTCCACCACCTCAATTTTAGGTTGATTCATTGTCTATTCAGGTATTCCACAGATGCAGGGTACCTCAAGTAGACTGTGGGGATTTAATTCACTGCTCCTGAGGCTGCATGGAGAAATTTCCCTTTCTCTTCTTTGTTCGCACAGCTCTAGGGGTTCAGCTTTGGTTTTGGCCCCACCTCTGCATGTAGGTTGCCCTCAGGCTTCTGTTCCCACCCAGACAGGATGGGGTTAAAGCAGTGGCTGATTAGGGGGCTCTGGATCCCTCATGCCAGGGGAGGGAGGGGTATGGTAGTTATAATTGGAATGTGGGGCAAGCTTGTGGTGGCAGAGGACCACGTGACATTGCAACAGCCTGAGGTGTGCTGTGCGTTCTCCCAGGGGAGTTGTCCCTGGATCACGGGACCTTGCCAGTGGCGGGCTACACAGGCTCTGGAGGCGGGTGTAGATAGTGACCTCTGCTTCCACACAGGATTCTTGGTGGCTGCAGCAGCAGCATTAGCATTTCATGCCCATCTCTGGTGTCTGAGCTGATAGCCGCGGCTCACCCCCGTATCTGGAGCTCGTTTAGGCGGTATTCTGCCTTCTGTGGGCAGACAGGGAAGGAATCGCTTCTCCTCGTGCACCCCGAAACAATGGTCTCTTGCCTCTTACGCAGGTCCAGACTTTCTCCTGGACTCCCTCCCAGCTAGCTGTGGTGCACTAGCCCCCTTCAGGCTGTGTTCACACAGCCAACCCCAGTCCTCTCCCTGGGATCTGACCTCCCAAGCCTGAGCCTCAGCTCCCAGCCCTCACCCGCCCTGGCGGGTGAGCAGACAAGCCTCTCAGGCTTGTGAGTGCTGGTCGGCACCGATCCTTTGTGCCATAATCTCTCCGCTTTGCCCTCTGCATCCCTGTTGCTGCGCTCTCCTCCGTGGCTCCGAATCTTCCCCCACCCTGCCCACTCCTCATCTCTGCCAGCCAAGGGGCTTGCTAGTGCATGGAAACTTTTCCTCCTTCGCAGTTCCCTCCCAGAAGTGCAGGTCCCATCCCTATACTTTTGTCTCTGTTTTTTCTTTTTTTCTCTTGCCCTACCCAGGTACGTGGGGATTTTCTTGCGTTTTGGGAAGTCTGAGGTCTTCTGCCAGCATTCGGTAGGTGTTCTGTAGGAGTTGTTCCACATGTAGATGTATTTTTAATGTGTTTGTGGGGAGGAAGGTGATCTCCACGTATTACTCCTCCACTGTCTTGAAGATCCCAATTTGTAGATTTTTTTATGATGTTCATTCTAATTAGTGTGAGATGATACCTCATTGTAGTTTTGATTTGCATTTATCTAATAATTAGTGATGTTGAGCATCTTTTCATGTGCACTGTGGCCATCTATATGTCTTCTGTGGAGACGTGTCTATTTAGATCTTCTGCCCAATTTTTTGTTTGGGTTGTTTGTTTTTTTGATATTGAGCTGCATGAGCTTGCATTTACCATCGCATCAAAAATAATACAATACCTAGGATTAAACCTACCTAAGGAGACAAAAGACCTGTACTGAGGAAACTATAAAACAATGATGAAAGAAATCAAAGATGACACAAACAGATGGGGAGATATACCATGTTCTTGGATTTGAACAATCTATATTGTCAAAATGATTATACTACCCGAAGTAATCTACAGATTTAATGCAATTCGTATCAAATTACTAATAGAATTTTTCACAGAATTAGAACAAAAAATTTTACATTTTGTGTGGAAACACAATAGACCCTGAATAGCCAAAGCAATCTTGAGAAAGAAAAACAGAGCTAGAGAAATCAGGCTCCCTGACTTCAGACTAAACTACAAAGCTACAGTCATCAAAACAGTATGGTACTGGCACAAAAAACAGAAAGATAGAACAATGGAACAGGACGGAGAGTCCAGAGATAAACCCAAGCACCTATGGTCATCTAATCTATGACAAAGGAGGCAAGAATGTACAATGGAGAAAAGACTGTCTCTTTAATAAGTGGTTCTGGGAAAACTGGACAGCTACATGTAAAAGAATGAAATTAGAACACTCCCTAACACCATACACAAAAATAAACTCAAAATGGATTAGAAACCTAAATTTAAGACCATATACTCTAAAACTCTTAGAGGAAAACATAAGCAGAACACCCTCTGACATAAATCTCAGCAAGGTCTTTTTTGATTCACCTTCTACAGTAATGAAATAAAAACAAAATTAACAAATGGGAGCTAATTAAACTTAAAAGTTTTTGTGCAGCACAGGAAACCATAGACAAAACGAAAAGATAACCCACAGAATGGGAGAAAATATTTGCAAACGAAGCATCAAACTTTTCACAGTACAGAATAAAAATAACTCTAAAAATATGGATTTTATAATATATTAAAATTGTGGCATATACATCACTTTCCAGTAAGATAGAGAGCTATAGAGATAGAGATAAACGTAGTGCATCTAAATTAATGTGTTCTACAATTATTATTTTAAAATTTTAATGTCTTTAATAATGAAAACATAAGGCATGAAACCATAAAGTTAATGAGTCCCTTTCCCCATATTTTCCTTCATATATTTGTACTTCTTCCCCAGCACAAGCATCTTTAGTCCTCACATTGTCTCTCATGGACCTCCTTTAAGCCACTGTAGCTCCCATGGCCAAGTCCCTTGCCCTAGATATTTCTTGACTCACTCTTTACATCAAATCATATTTATTGTGTGATTTGCTCTCTCCCAGCACTTGATCCCAGCTTGGTGATAGGTAGTTAGTAAAAAAAAAACAAAAGCAAACAATGATTGCATGTTTGTGTCCACTACTTAACACTGTTATACTGTTTTTTGCTTTTTTTTTTTTTTTTTTTAATTAATTAATTTATTTATTTATTTATTTTGGCTGTGGTGGGTCTTCGTTTCTGTGCGAGGGCTTTCTCCAGTTGCGGAGAGCGGGGGCCACTCTTCATCGCGGTGTGCGGGCCTCTCACTGTCGCGGCCTCTCTTGTTGCGGAGCACAGGCTCCAGACACGCAGGCTCAGCGGTTGTGGCTCACGGGCCTAGCCGCTCCGCGGCATGTGGGATCTTCCCGGACCGGGGCACGAACCCGTGTCCCCTGCATTGGCAGGCGAACTCTTAACCACTGCGCCACCAGGGAAGCCCCTGTTTTTTGCTTTTTAACTACCAGTTTAACCTTTGCCAGCACACCTGCAATTTTATCAACTGCAATTTTATCATGCAATCAATACATACTCATTAATGATTGCCTAGTACCCTAGCTTTATTTATGTTCCCCACCTGGCATTGTACATTTTCCCATCTTATCTTAGGATTGGTGGCTCCTGACCCGTTATCACATCTTGGGAATAATATTTACTTAAGGTGTTTGGTCTACCTATTAAAGATTATTTTATTACATTGAATATTTCATTTTCCTTTTCTATTGTGTTCTACACTGTACTCCAGATTGGGTCTACTTCTAGTGCTCTAAGAAACACCAATCCAGTTAATCCCCAATGTGTACTTTAGGAAGTAATATTTTGGTGTGAAATGGAATCAAATGGGAAGATTTCTATTTTCTCTTTTTAAAATCAGGTTTATTAAGGTATATTATACATATGATAAAGTTCATCCTTTTAAAGTGTACAGTTGGATGAATTTTGACAATTGTACATAGTTGTGCAACTACTACCAAAATCAAAATATAAAATATCTAATGGCCCTGAAAAGTTTCCATGGGTCCCTTTGCAGTTAATCTTCTCTCCCCACTTTAGCCTCTGGCAATCATTAATCTGTTTTTATCCCTATAGTTTCATCTTTTCTCAAACATCATATACATGGAATCATAGTATATAAAATTTTGTGTTTGACTTCTTTCACTTAGCGTAATGCTTTTAACATTCATCCATTTTGTTCAATATCTCAGTATTCATTCCTTTCCATTGTTGAGTGGTACACCATTGTATGGATGTGCCACAGTTTATCCATTCACTAGTTGATGGAATTTGGTGTGTCTTCTTGTGTTTGGCTATTATAAAAACAAACTTGCTGTGAACATTAGCATAGTTACTTGTGTGAACATATAATTTATCTTGGATAAATACCTCAGCTGGGTTTATTTTAAGTGTATTTATAACTTTAAAAGACACCATCAAACTGCTCTCCAGTGTGGCTATATCATTTTACATTTCCTCCATCAATGTGTGTTTTATTTGCTCCACATCCTTACCAATACTTGGTATTATCAGTTTGTTTGCCTGTTTGTTTGTTTCAGCCTTTCTAGTGTTTATACAGGAGTACCTTTGTGCGGTTTTATTTTTTTATTTATTTATTTTTTTGTGCGGTTTTAATATTTATTTTACTAATGACTACTGATGTTGAGCATCGTTTCTTATTTATTATCCATATATCTTCTCTGAGGAATTTCCTGTTGAGATAGTTCTACCCATTTTTAAGTTGTACATTTTGTGTTCTTCTTGTTAAAATTTAAAAGTCTTTACGTATTCTAGATTCATTTTTTTTATCATATATAGAAGAATTTTTTGCCAATATTTTCTTCTAGTCTGTGGCTTGCCTTTTCATTCTCTTAGCAGTGTGTTCCAAGAGCAGAAGATTTAATTTTAATGAAATCACATTTATCTTTTTTTTTCCTTTATGGTTTGTGGTCTTTATTTCTTATTTAAGAAATCTTTGCCTACCCAATGTCACAAATGTTTGGGATATATATTTTTTACTGTTTCCTTCTTAAAGTTTTATGAAAGTTTCATCTCCTATCTTTAAACCTGTGACATGTTTTGAGTTTCAGTTTATGTATTATAAAGTTTAAGGTTTTACTTTTCTGCATATGAATTTGCAAGAGGAACAATTGACTATCAAATTGTGAATAACTTTCTATTGACCATATAAATTCTGTACTCTATTTTGTGCTACATTGATCTGTTTGCCAACACAACACTGTCTTGATTTCTGTAGCCTCAGATTAAGTCTTGAAATCAGATGAATCCTCCAACTTCATTTATCTTTCAAAAATATTGTATTGTCTGTTGTAACTTCTTTGCTTTCCATATATATTTTTGCATTAGCTTTCAAGTTTCTAAAAGCTGCCTGGAATTTGATTGAACTTTTGTTGGTTTACAGAAGAGTTCAAACACTGCCTCAATCCAAAGAAATGCCTTTAGTGATAAAAATTCAAGGAACTACCTAATTAGAGAGCATAAGGGACTACCCTATTAAAGACGTATGAGAAACATGTGGGAATTATGTGGGCTTTTCATTAACTGTAACTAATAATAGAGTCAGCTTTTGTGTAAAGGTAAAGGTAGAGTACAAACCTGACATTTATAATCAATTAAAGAAGCTTGTCTTAGGAAATGCTAACTTTCAACAAGGTAGCTTGGTTTGCATGTTTATTCCAGCATAATTGTTAAAGAGACTACCTGTTCCATTATGGACCATGTGTTTATGTAGCCTCCAGATACCATTACATATATTGGCAAATCCCTAAAATGTTTTTAGAAAATGGAAGGTTTATTGATTCTACAAGCAAAATTTATTACTAAATAGAAATATATTTAACATTTCTGTTAGCATGACTATTGATGAAAGCATCCTTGAATTTTTATCCTCTTTTTCTAGTAGCGACAATTCATGAAACAAAGAGGAAGTACACAAAGTTCTACTTTTGCAAAAATGGTTAGTTTTTTAATAATAGGAGAATTACGAAAATGTTATTTTTTGTATGCTTAAGAATCTTTTGAGTAATTATTATTACATTGTTTCTTAGCAATATACAGAGCTGATGTCTCCAGTGGGATCAAATACTAATTTTCTACCTTTATTCAAATGTCCAAGTAATTGTGCCAAAATAACTTTTTTTTTTTAATGAGATAGTTTTTTTTTTTTTTTTAAATTTTTATTTATTTATGGCTGTGTTGGGTCTTCGTTTCTGTGCGAGGGCTTTCTCTAGTTGCGGCCAGCGGGGGCCACTCTTCATCGCGGTGCACGGGCCTCTCACTATCGCGGCCTCTCTTGCTGCGGAGCACAGGCTCCAGACGCGCAGGCTCAGTAATTGTGGCTCACGGGCCCAGTTGCTCCGCGGCATGTGGGATCTTCCCAGACCAGGGCTCGAACCCGTGTGCCCTGCATTGGCAGGCAGATTCTCAACCGCTGCGCCACCAGGGAAGCACCAAAATAACATTTTAATAATAGAATAAAGTGGCAGGGTCAGTAGTGTATTATGCTAGTGAAAGGGAATGGTGATGGTGGTGGTGGTGGTTATAATTAGCCATATCAAGTATTAAAATTATAAACCAGATATATTAGAGTAATAATTCATTGTAAAATAAATGGTTAGAAGTTAGATACTAACAATTGCAGTGTTCAGAGTTTTCATCAATTTGTTTATTGACGGATAAAGAGACTCTGAGTTTTAAAAATTTTAAATTCACATTTCAGTATTATAAGTTCTTTTTCCTAATAAGATATATTGTGGGGTAAAAAATAGAATGATCTGACATTTGCCTATATAGGTATCTTCACTTTTGGGAAGTTCACTTTATGCCACTTGTCTTTTACAAAAGACCTACATTAGTACCTGTTTTTGCTAGCTGAAAGAAATCCAAAGGGGGGTTTAGATTTTACCAAAAAAAAAAAAAAAAAAAAGTCAAAAAACAAAAATAACGTTCAGCAGCAAGCCTTTGTAGAGGCAGCACCAAGCACCTTCCTTGGGAACTGCACTCAGCATCTCAGTATCAAGCTGCCATAGGTTTGGAAAGTGTCTGTGAACTTCTGTGTTTTACCTCAATTTGTTTTGTGCATCCATTAGCAAGATGTGTTTTAAGGTAATTGCTTCTTTGCTTTACAGCCATTTCAGCTTACAAAAGTTTTCAAAGAAATGCTCTACTTTGGGGTAGCAGGGTAAACCTGTATTCCAGACATCTATAATTTGCATTTACATTTAGCAGACGTTAACTGGACTCATAAATCAATATTCTTTTTGTCAAGGATCCTATCTAATCATCTCATAAGATAGTTCTCTTCCTGAAAGATTCAACCCAACCAACTTGGTTCCCAATTCTCTTAAAGCATGAAGTAACTGTATGATTTTTTTTCTCATTAAATGCCATTTGCCAAATATTTCTACTTCTCACACAACTGAAATGATGCTGAGGATGACTCTTGGTGGAGTTGCTTCAGAATTTCTAATTTCAGCATCTGGTTGTTCTGACATTGGTTGAATTCTGTGGTTTTATGAGGAATTATTAGTTTTTTAATTGTGTTAACAGTTTATAAGGAGACAATGACCTAAGCAAGCAGACTGGAAAAACATTTTTAGTCATCCTGACTATAGTAACAACTCTTTTTTGTCAGAAACAACAGATTTAGCCATTTTTATATATCGTCTTTTTGTGTTGTTGTTTGATTGTTTGGTTTTCTGTTTTTAAATGGCTTATTTGGTCATCAGTTTTCCCATACAAAGCCAAGTGATGCTTTCCACTTTCTTTTAGTTCTCTACATCAATTTGTCCAAAGTGTGTCTCAACTTTAATTGTTCATCCAAATAGTGGCATTTTGATGTTGAGAATGCAGGGAAAGAAAATGATGAGCTATTATCACATTAGTGAATTAGTTCATTTAACTGAAAAATAAAAGTTTCTACATTACATTATTCTTTACTTGATTCCTTTGGCATTTTAGATATTCATCATAAATCAGAAAGAAAATCAATTTCCAAAATAATTTTGCAACATGGCACAGCTCTTTAATCTTAGTAAACATTATCCATACGAGATTTTCTAATAACTGGTTGGACTCAAATTACAGCTTTGTAATAAGACTTGTTCTATTGGATTTGCCTGTAACATTATTTTTATCCACTGCTACATATAAAAAGAACAATTTGACACTAGGTAATTGATTTGTATGATTTATATAATAAAATTATTGTTCAGAGGAACATGACTAGGTTATTTAAAAACACCTTTTAGTTTTAAAAAAATCAAATTTATTTAATGAAATTCAAGATAAAGAACAAATGTATTTGAAGTTTAAATTCAAAAAGGAAAATATCTCATGTGCTAAATGCAAGTTTCAAGAGAGTTGATTAAAATGTTAATAAAATGCCTACTAGTTAGTAAGAGGGAAAAACTGTCAAGTGATATTTATTTTAAAATAATTTGAAAAAAAAGAATATGGCAATTTACCAAGTGCTTCACGATGTTGTGGGATATATGATTACTTTAAAAAAAAAATCTGTAACATAACATTCTTGTTTATTCATAGTTTATGAAATAAGGATACAGATACACCCCAGTTCAAACTTTTCATACTTCCTTGGAACCATTCTGTATAATGTTTTTGAAACCTCCGTGTAGTATCTATTGGACTGACTTATTAGTTAACTATTATCTGAGAAGGACCATTTAACATGGAGACAAATAAGCATTCTGAAAGAACACAAGACTGAAGTGCCAGTTCTGAGTTCCATTATAGCTCTTCCCACTCACTCACCAAGTGACTTAGGAAGTTTATTTCAATGAAAGTAAAGTTGACATTTAGGAGGTAATTGCTATGTTCTAGACACTGTGCTGGGTTCTTTGTGTTTTTTATTTGATTAAATATTAATAAATATCCTGAAATATGGATTATTCCCATCATTTTACAGATAAAGAGGTCATGGCCAAAGATCAAAAAGCTAGTAAGTGGCAGAGTCAGGAATCAGCTTCAGATCTGTCTGACTCACATTCATGTTCTCAACTACTAAGCCATACTGACCCTTAAGTTGTATATTTCCATTCGTACATCTTTAAAATGAGGACATAATTTCTACTGTATCTACTCATAGAATTTTGTTGTAGATTTTAATTTTGTGAAAATGTATCCTTCCTTTCCACCCCAATGGTAGCAGGTTTGTCTTGTGATGTACTTTGATTAATGGCTTTTGAGTGGATATGACAGCATACCACAAATGAACAAAAGCTTTAATGCAAATTCAGCTTGGTCTGTCTTGTGCTTTTGCCCTCTGCCACAAGAATAGAATATCCCAGATAGAAGCTGTTCCTTCAGCCTGCATCATAGAATGAAATGTCGAGTGGAGCATACCTTCAGTTAAACCCATAGACCTATAGCAGAGACAACAGACAAACTGCAAGCTTCATGAAATGTGAGAAAGAAATAGATATTTGTTTATGTAAACCACTTTGATTTATTGGGTTGTTTATTATCCAGCCAAAGCTTACTAATATAGGTTGATATAATGATCAACTGTTAAAATGAATATAATATTATTATTTAAGTAGATGGTTATTTTCTCCTTGAGAATCATCCACCCAAACAACTGCAAAAGTTTGGTTTTTAATGGATGACAAAACAGTGTCATTTATTATCACAGTTGGGAAGAAATAATTTTCTCAATTCATTATCGAGTCTTAAAATGTCAACATCCTAAGTATCTATGTTTATTACCATAAATAATATATTTATAAAAAATTCCCAAAGAGTTTCAAGTAAAATTACTGCTTCACCTGAAAAACATTATTACATCCTGAAATGAAATCTGCAGAATGATGCAATTTAAAGGTATTCTTTTTCTAGTCATTTCCCTCAGAACTGATTTGGGAAGAGTTTATATTTGCTTATGAAAATATTTAGTTATAATTATTAACTAAAGACTTAATGAGATGATCTGATATTAGACCTTTGAAACTTTCCTCAATTTTATTAAATGTCTAGGTGTACTACGATTTTATCCATAAACTTTCAGTGACATGAAGGAAAGGTTTGTGTGTTTTTCATCTTCATATTTCCTGTTTGTCACAGAAGCTGATCCAGAGAAAGCATTTAATAAATGGTAAAAATAGGTATTATTACAATTCAGAAATCCTAATTTATTAAAGCAAGTATCAAGGCATTAGAGAACATTGCCCATCTATGTTTTTGTGCCTTTTCAGTAACCTAGTAGTCATAAACTCTATGTCTATATCACTTGGCAATTTACAAAGCACTTCATATGCCTCATCTCATCCAGGTTTTACAACTATGTGAGCTGTGTCTACTTCTGATTTACATATAGGGACTCAGAGTTATTGCCCAAAATCACATTTAGTAGGTGTTAAAATCAGGATTGATCAACTTCTTACTCCATAGCTTATGTTCTTTCTTCTCAGTCATTCTGCTTAGAAAGTGAATACTGAGGCAGGAAAACAAATCAGAAAAAATAGAAATATTTCTGTCTTATGACCTTTTTCATTATCTAGCAAATTGAGAAATTTATGGTTCGAAAATATACTCGTAGACTAGCTCTAATTTTGTAAACTCTACAGATTATACTTCTAATATGAAACAAAAATTGAGTGTATTTTACAGGAATTCTAGAGAATCCCAAAGTAAATGCCAATGTTATTTGTATAAGCTTTACAAGTGTTAGAAAATTTAAGGATAAAATAAACCTAAGAGAAGAACAAATATCTTAAAGAATTTCAAATCAGAGTATTCAGTTAGGAAGGACAAAAACCTATTAGCATAATCTTGTTAAAATGAAGTATCACCTAATTTTGCTTATCATACATCCAAATTATATTTAACTCCTTGAAGATGTGTCAAAATATGTTAATGCCACTAATATACTAAATAATACAAAACTTTCTGAAGATAAGTATGACTTTTTCTAAAATTAGATTGTTAGGTTAAACTCCGATAAAATATTTCATTTCTTTATAGAGATATCATTAATTTTAAAGAAGTACTTGTCAATTTACAAGTACTTATTGAGACCTCCTTCTGTTCATTACTTTGTAGATAGATGAGGTGTCCAGATTGTGGTAGGAAACCTTAAGTTGGTCCCCAATGATTCCTGCTTCCTGGTGTCTGTATCCCTGTGTAATCCCTTTCTCTCAAATATAAGTTGGACCTAGTGACTTTCTTCTCACAAATAGAATAGTGAAGAAACCATGGGTTGTCACTTCCAAGATTAAATTACAGAGACTCTGGCTTCCATCTTTGGCATCATCTCTTGCTCAGTTTTTCTCAGAGCCCTCACTCTGGGGAAGACAGCTGCCATGTTGCAAGCTGCCCTATGCAAAGGCCCAATTGGCAAGAAACTGATGTGTGTGGTCAATCAGTGATCACATGAGATCTGGCAACAGCCCTGGGTATAAGTTTGGATGCAAATCTTCCCACAGTTGAGGCTTGATATGACCAATGATTCCAGCCCCAGCTGACACTTTGGAGACTGCAGCCTCATGAGAGACTCTGAGCCATGAGAAAACCTGAGCTGAGCCAGAGGCACCCAGCAAAGCCAAATTCAGATACTTGACAGACAGATACTGTGAGATAATAAATGTTTGTTATTTAAGCCACAAAGTTTGGGGGTAATTTTTTAATGCAACAATGGAAAACCAATACATAGGGCATATTCCATCCTCACAAGATCTTAATAATAAATTAAGATTTTAGTGAAACATTACACAGAAGTCCAAAAACTGATGACATAAAATGGGTGGATGAATGCAAAAGAGGTAAGACTACAGTCAAGCCTCAACAACTAAATTCTTTAATTGATTATTTACTTGTTCCTGAAATTGGAGAAAAGGATTTTATGTAATGTTTTAAACTTTCATCTTTATGCATATTATTATGTCATTAATGATAATAATCAATTTCTGTTAACCACTGGAACATGCTGGTATATGAATAGAGTTCATGTTAGAATTAGTTTGGAAGACCAGCATGTCCTTTGTGATTTCACAGTATCTGGCCTTGCACAGGAGATAAAATTAAGATCTACAGATTTAAGGTAGTACAAATTCCTCTTTTAAGTGAACATTTGCAATTATTTTATTGGTCTGGATCTATTTTATCTTGTCATAAAATATGAATTGAATTTTCTTGGGCAACTAGCTCTAGAAATGGGCTCTGATTGCCTAACTAGTCAATTATCATATTCCTTCTCTTTGGCTCTATTAGTTCACCCAGTTTGGGACAATAGGAACCAGGCCCAAGACCCTCTTAACTGAAGGAGAGAATCAATTTCTTTCCTCTGTCTCAACCTCTCTCTCTCAATTTCTTTCTGTCATCTTGAATCCAAAAGTACATACACTGGAGCTATTCCCAGTGTCATTTCACTACATGAAGTCTGAGAATGAAGCCAACACAGCAAAGAGAGCAGAGCTGATAGGAGAGGGAGAGAAATCAGGCCCTGGTGCTCTTGCAGTGTCAAGAGGCCAACTCAGATTTTGGGATTCCCAATGAAAAAGCCAATGGATTCCCACCCTGCTTAAGACAGTGTCTTTGAGTATTTATTTATTTATATTTCATTCATTCAGTTTATTCATTTATTCAACAGAATTTACTCTGAGTGCTTATTCTTTGCAAGTAAGTATCCCAATTGTTATAGGAATTAAATGTGTGTAGGACTAAGTACCCATACTCAAGATCCAATAGGGAAAGAAGATGTGCCCACAAATATTTCTTTTATCTGGAAGTGTACAGTAAATACCATATATTTTCCTTCTTCTTTACTTCTAATGTTTTCAGTTTTGGTTATAATCCTTACCTGTTGATAAACTCTGCTGCAAACTGCCTGCCCCCTCACTAAACCTCCCCTACCATCTCTCTTACTTCATGTCCTACCACTCTGCCCTTGGCTGACTCCACTCCAGCTCCTACTGGAACACGCCCATCAAACCACAGTCTCAAGGTCTTTGCACCTGATCTTGCCTCAGTCTGGAATTCTCTCTCCACATAGATCCACAGGGCTTGCTTCCTCATATCTTTCAGGTTATTTCTCAAATATTACATTTAAATAAGGCATTACTTGTCCCCTTTCAAAATTGATTGCCCCCTCATACACACTACATATCCCTTTTCCTTGGCTTTTATTCCATTGCATTTATCACTATTTGATTATGTTATATAGTCTATATTTCCTCTCCACTTTGATTTTATTTTATGTCCTCCACCAGAAAATAAGCTTCATGAGGGCAGGGATTTCGAGGAGATTGACACAGAAGCAGACACTATGTGTGGGTGTAAGGATAGAATATGATAGAAAAACAACTAATATAACCCAAAGAATTGGGGGAAACTCTGAAAAAGCCTGAGCCTGAATACTAAAGAATGAATTTCAGAGAGCCAATCAAATGGACAGAATATAATAACGGCAGCACTGGTCTGTCAACAGAGCCCAGCGTTTCTATCATGCCTTCCATCAGCCAGCATTTTCATTGGTCTCCTTTTCCCAAATATTTGAAATCAGAAGTAAAAACCTACCAAGTTTTATTTTCTCATAAGACTCAGAGAAGAGGATGGTCTCATTCCTTTTTGCTTAATGCTTTACCTCTTCTAAGAATACAAATTCATTTAAGCCTGAGATATTTCTTTCAACCCCATATTATTTTGATTATTGGCTTTTCAGTATGAAATAAAACATTTACGAATACAGGGAAAAATTTTAAGCAAGACAATATAGTTAATTTAAAAATAAGAGTCAGGACTTCCCTGGTGGTGCAATGGTTGGGAGTCCACCTGCCAATGCAGGGGACACAGGTTCGATCCCTGGTCCAGGAGGATCCCACATGCCGCTGAGCCACTAAGCCGATGAACCACAGCTACTGAAGCCCGCTTGCCTAGAGCCCATGCTCCACAACAAAGAGAAGCCACCGCAATGAGAAGCCCACACACCGCAGTGAAAAGTAGCCCCCTCTCACCACAACTAGAGAGAGCCTGCGTGCAGCAACGAAGACCCAACACAGCAAAAATAAATAAATAAAATAAATAAATTTAAAAAAAAGATAAACTGAGTCATATTAAACATTTAAAAAAATTTTTTTAAATGAGTCATACTTGTTTGTCATAAACTCATAGGACTGCTAGTTTTTAATTTCAATTATTTTTGCAAATTGGAGTTTTAAAAGTACGTTAGCAAAACTATGCAACTCAAACTTCTGGTTTCCAGCTCCATATATAAGGATTTTGGAAGTTGCCACTCCATCCAACAGCAAGGAAAAAACTGAACAGACTGAAAAATCAACAACTCTTCTTGGATCTATAAGAGAGGGGAGAACACAGGCAAACCATATATATATATATATATATATATATATATATATATATATATATCCTCTCTCCTCACCCAGTTTCTCTTAGTTCTATCATCTTGATTAGTGTGGTACATTTTTTACAATTGATGAGCAAATATTGACACATGATTATCAACAAAAGTTCATAGTTTATGTTAGGGTTCACTCTTTGTGTAATACATTCTATGGGTTTTAACAAACATATGATGTTATATATCCACCATTAGAGTACAATATAGAATATTTTCACTGCCATAAAAATCCCCTGTGTCCCCTCCTATAGTCTTACTTAAGGAAAAAAAACTGTATATCCTTTTAATAAGTTTTTCAGGCAGTTATTAAATATTTGCTTTTACCAACACCCTTCTTCCGACTGCCTCTGGAAAAGCCAACCAGATATGATATATATAGAAAAGATTATGTATGTCACCTGGTGGAGTGTGGGGAGAGAGTGTTTGTTTGTTTGTTCCCTTACAACTGGACAATTAAAGAGCCAAATGAAAAATAAGCAAAACTTATTAATTGCCCATAAAAGTATAAAAGTATTAACTACGAATAAAGTATTATGGAGGTTCACTAAGCCAGGTAGAAGCTAGAAATGACATCTGGGAAATACTATGCAAGTTTAACATAATTTTATAGGACTAGAGCAGTGACTCAGATTATTAGGTTATATGTTTAAAACAGCAGTTCTCTATCTTTATTGTGCATCAAAATCACTTTAGATACTTATTAAATTTAAACTTTGTGTTCAACTCTCAGAGAATCTAAGTATTGCTGATGTGGTGGCATCCAGAAATCTGCTATTGTTAACAAGAAAGTAATGATTCTGTTGAAGTAGTCCACAGACCAGACCAGGAGAAATAATCTTGAAAATGGGGCCAAACTTGAGCTCTCAGACAGCTCTGCATAATCGCCTTGTGTAAAGGAATGTATTTGTGCTCACTGTCAAAACAGACAGGTAGATGTCACCTCACCAATTGACCTGGCTTACCCACTCACTGTGTATATGAATTCTAGATTATTTTACTGATGGTTTCCAGGAAAGTAAAGCTTCCTCTTGAAGGCTGTTCCAGTATGTAATTGTCATTGTATTCAAGAAGTTTTCATGCTTATGCGAACTCTACTGTATTTTCTATGATTTGTCAATGTGTGCCTATTCTGTTTTGTTTATGACTCAGTGATGACTAACAACTGACCTCCGTTCTCTATGTGAAAACAATGATGGAACCAATTCCAATCATTTTCTTCTTTCAGATTAACTCTCTCCCACCACTTTAACCTTTCTTCAGAGTGCTTCTTCTCCATCCCTTGACTCATTTTTATTATCCACCTGATTCTTTTCATCATCTTAAAACTATTGAAAACTGACACAATAATGTGATTGTTACTGATGTAGAATATAATAGAATGATTCTAGGACTCCGTAAGGGCAACTTTCAGACTGCTACTACTAGTGGTATTTAAATAGGGCTGCGTGGTTTACAAAATGTTTCCAGGTACATTATTCTACTTATTAGATAACTCTGTGAGGTGGATTTTAGTACCTTAATTTTATAGATGAAAAATATCTAGTCTTAGAAATGGTAAAGGGCTCGACTCCAATTTATACAACAAATATGTAACATGCAAAATGTTTACTCAAATTCCCTGCGCTCATTACTACCCCTCTATATTTCATTTTAATATGGGATAGCAGGAGATCAGTGAAATGGCAGATCTGACTGGGTGAGCATCAAGAACAGTAGTTAAGTTTCATAACTATCCATGAATTATTCTAGAATGCAAGCCAACAACTCTATTCTCACCACAGTCCTCCAGATGAAGTTTTGTTCAAGACTGGACTAGATCTTGTGCTATACTACTGCAATGGAATCACCTCCAATTCCCAACCAGGCTGCAGATTTATATTCTTGCTGGTCATCTGTCTTTTTTTTAAAATTAATTAATTAATTAATTAATTTTTGACTGCGTAGGGTCTTCGTTGCTGCGCGCGGGCTTTCTTTAGTTGCGGGGAGCGGGAGCTACTCTTTGTTGTGGTGCGCAGGCTTCTCATTGTTGAGGCTTCTCTTGTTGTGGAGCACGGGCTCTAGGCGAGCAGGTGTCAGTAGTTGTGGCATGTGGGCTCAGTAGTTGTGGCTCACGGGCTCTAGAGCACAGGCTCGGTAATTGTGGTGCACGGGCTTAGTTGCTCCACAGCATGTGGGATCTTCCCAGACCAGGGCTCGAACCCGTGTACCCTGAATTGGCAGGAGGATTCTTAACCACTGCGCCACCAGGGAAGTCCCTGGTCATCTCTTTGAATGCACTGGGTAACAGAGAATTTTAAAGTTGTGTCTGAATTTAGTTCCACAGTGATGCACACTATTTTCCCTTCTCTGAGTCACTGTTTTCATTGTTTAAGTGAGGTTTACCCAGATAGAATTTACATACATAAAATTGTACTAAAATTCACCTTTCTTGGTGTGGCCTCCAATTAGTTTTGACAAATGCATGTAATAATCTAACCACCACAACAATCAAATGTAGACTATTTCCATCATCTCCCCCCACATCCTCTTATAACCCTTAATTGTCAAACCTCTGCTTTACCTCCACCTCTTGGAAACTAATGATCTGATTTTAGCTACTATACTTTTACTGTTTTCAGATGTTACACAGAGAAAATATGAAGTCTAATTTTTGAGTCTAATTTCTTTCACTTACCATAATGCTTTGGAGATTTGTTTGTATTATTGGGTTTAGTGGTAGTTTGGTTTTTTTAATTTCTGAGTAATATTCCTTTACTGACGGACACGGGTTATTTCGTTTTTTGATGTTATGAATAAAGATGCTATAAACATTCATGTACAGGTGTTTGTGTAGACATATGTTTCTTTCTCGTTTAAAAATAGCTATGAGTGGTATTGTAGGATTATCTGGTAAGTGTATGCTTAACTTTATAAAAAGCTGCCAAACTGTTTTCCAAAGTATCTGTACCACTTTGCATTCCTACCAGTGATGTACATGAGCTCCAGTCTCATCACCTTCACCAACACTTGTACGGTTTCTTTTTCTGTTTTTAACTTTAGCCATTCCAGTAGATCTGTAGTAAACTTTGGTTTTAATTTGCATTCCCCTAATGATAAGTGATGTTGGGCATATTTTCATGAGCTTATATGACATCTGTCTCATCTTTGGTGAAGTGACTTTTCAAAACTTTTGAACTTTTGAAAACTTTTTTTTCCCTTTTTTTCTGAGTTTAGAGTTTTAAAAGTTTTTATACTAAATACAAGTATTTTTATCAAATATGTATGGCAAGTATTTTATCTCAGTATATGGTATAACTTTTTTACTTTCTTAACAGTATCTTTCAAGGAGAATTTTTTGTTTTGTTTTGTGAAGTTAAATTTATCAAAAAAATTTTTGGCAGTTCATGATTTTTGTTCTCTAAGATATGATTATGTTTTCTTCTAAAAGTTTTATTGTATTAGCGTAGCTTTGTGATATATTTCAAATTACCTTTGTTTTGGCATATAGATATCCAATTTTTCCAGCATCATTTTTTGAAAAGACTATTCTCTCTCCATTACCATGACACCTTTATTGAAAATCAAGTGATCATTTTGTAGGGGGGTGGCCCTTATTTCTGGATGCTCTCTTTAGATTTATTGATCTACATGAATAGCCTCTCACTAATACAACACTATCTTGATTACTATAGCTTTATAGTATATCTTAAAATCGGATAATTTGGGTCCTTTCATGTTTTGACTATTTTTTATTAGTTCATATGAATAAATTGAACATAGTGAAAGAAAAAGCACACAACAAAAGTACAATGCAAAAAAAAGTAAAAATGAAACAAAGGAAAGACTGTTAGACAAGAAATACATCCTCCCATTCGGTTGAATCATATTATGTCAGCTGTTTCCCCCTGATTTCCAAGGGTCCTGATACTTAATCTGTATTATTTTCTGATAAATGCCTCTGGACAGTTATTTTATCTTAGTAACTTGGAACATCTTAATAAAGCTAAGTTAAAGAACTTAGATGGAATTAAAGGTGTACAGTTTATATAAAGCAAAAGTATACCTTTTTTTTCAAATACAAAATATCTAGAATGTTCACGCATTAACATTGTAAATCTGTAAGACACCAGTATCCTTCATTACTGCATGTTATTCTGTTTACCTGCTATCTGTGTACGACATGTCAGGACAATGCTACCATGACACTGTTACTTAACAGTCAAGATAAATACAACAAAGATGGTGAGATTCTGACCATCTGAAAACAGTCTTACTGATGGAGAAAAGGAATCCTTATGTACCTTTTCAGTATTTGGGAACTATTTTACACATTTTGGGAAGAGGTGGCCAGAGCAGAGAGGAGAAATCACTAGTGTCCTGTAGTTATTCCCCAATAGTACAAGTGGGACTTCTTAATGGCTTTGAGGATGATTCTGATCATCAGTTAGGTTTGAGAACTATAGACCCTCTGCTAAGGCTCCATTACCTTTCCCATCTTGCCAGTCTTGTAATGTATTCACTTATTTAATTTTATTCAACGAAAAACAAAATTATATAAACAAATATATGTTAATGCAACATTATGTGAAAATATGCTCATAGTTCTTTGGATTCTAAATACAGATAATCCAGCATGAATATTCATGGTGTAGTTAACTGGACTGCATATTCTTATTTGCACTGAAAATTGATGGGGATAAATGAAAGAGCCTTGCATACAAATTCTTTTGACTACTTGCTTTCAACATCCTATTGCTTTCCAGCCCTATTTAGCTCCATTTATATTGCCTTTTGCATATGAGTGAAAATCAGCCACGATATTGTAAATACATGTTAGAGATATAATCCATTAGTCCATGCCACAAGTGAGGAAGAGGAAAACAGATCACAAACTTAAAAAATGCATCACTGGACATGAATCCATTAGGAAGGTGGGGGGGGGGGGTCTTCTTATGACTGTGAAATGTACAAAATCAATGTCATTTTTCTCAAGACTAGGTAGTCAAAATGACGTAACTCTGATGCATTATAAAGATGAAGTCCAAGTTGACCAAAATGTAACCAAAAAACAAAAAAATCTTTGCCAGTAACCAAACTAAAAACTAAGTAAGAACTATTTAGTCTTTTTTTTTTGAAACATGAATTTTGTCTGTTTTATTTGTTCTTACATTCCCACAACCAGAACAGTGCCTTGCATACAGCAGGTGCACAGTAAATATTTTTCTAAATGAATCCAGACCTGTTTTATTGCAGATAATGCTTGTTTTCATTGCCTCCAGTTATTCCATTTACAAAGTACTTTCCCAAGATCTCTCCATAACTCTCAGAGATGTCATTTTCATTTTAGAGTTAAAGTTCAGAAGAGAAGAAGTGACTTACTCCAGGTCATTCAGTCAGTGGCAGAGCTGAACTTCAAACCTAGATCTCCAGGGCCAGAAAGCCTCAGTGTCCACAGCACTCCCAATAACCTGTCCCAAAGTAGGAAAGCAGACAGTGAAGAAGCCCGTCCCACAACGCAGAGCAGGCCAGTTCCCAGAAGAGTTACTCTGCATGGACACCAGGTGGCGCCCATCCACCGAGTAGTTACCCTAGTCTTTGATAGCAACTTGATAAGGTCAAAAAAGTTTATCAGAAACCAAAGTTTGAACCACCAGTTTCATTTGCTTTCAACTGCCCTGCTTTTCCTTCATTGACCACTTGCTCTTTGGGTCTCAGTTTCCCTTCTGTCAAATGGGAATATTAGCAGGTACTTCCTAACCAGGCGATATGTTATGGTGCCCACGCACAGCCCATATTCAACAAGCATGCATCCTACTTCTTCCGACAGGGCCCACGGTAATCTCCAGCTGTACAAAATTCTTCTTAGCCCTGCACATTGCCAGAGAATGATTTCCAGCAGGAATGAGAAGGAAATTCCTTTTTGTTGATCACCTACTGTGGTAGGTGGAAAAATGACCCCTACATCCTAATCCCTGAAGCCTGTGAATGTTACTTTATGTGGCAAAGGGAGGGGAGGGGGGCTCCTTTGCAGATGTGATTAAATTAAGGATCTTGAGTTGGGGAGATTATCCTGGATTATCAGGTGGACCCTAAATACAATCGCATGTATCCTCAGTAAGAGGAAGACAAAGGGAGATTTTACACAGACAGAGCAGGAGGCACAGGTGTGGCTTCACATCAAAGAATACCAGCAGCCACCAGAAGCTAGACAAGGTCAAGAACAGATTATCCCCTAGAGCTTCCGAAGGGAGTGCAGCCTGGCCCACACCTTGATTTTGGTCCAGTGAAACAGGAGCAGAACTGCGACCATGGGGCAGCGGCAGGGCAGAAATCCCACCTATGAACTGGGTTCAAGATATGCTGGAGACAGGGAAGGGGGCACACTACTGGGGACACCCAGACTCTAGGTCTGCTCACCAACCATCATGATTCCAGAGGGTGTTGTCTAGAGATGTCTTTGAGTTCCTTTCACACACACAGAGACGGTCTTGCCCCAGACTCTGCCAGAAGGAGTGGAGGGGTTGGTAGAGGGGCATGTGAACCCAGCATCTCTGCATCCTCTTTCCCACGGCACCCCTCCCTCCACTGCTGCTGATCGGAAGAGCACCATCATGCTGTGGGTCAGAGCTCTGCTTAGGCAGAAGATAGATCTGAGATTTACTCAGTGTGTTATTTTGGGCCACTTAAGGAATTATTTAGTCTTGATCTTTTATATTTAATACCTAGGTAGTTGAAACCCAAGTGTTCTTTTAATGATTTCTTTTATAATTCACGGACTTTAACCTTGGATTGATCCTTCTGAGTCAGAGAAACAATTTTTTATAAATTTTGATTTAAAAAATCATCATTAAATAACCTTCTCTTAATTCATTTCCTTCCTATAGTATGTTACATTGACTGTTAAGATTATTCTAAATTATTGTTATAAGAAAAGGTTTCAAATTGATTACATTTCACTTAGTATTTCATATTTTTGCTTTAAGAGTCTAAATATTGTATATCTTTGATTATCTTCTTGCAACCAAGTCAAGTCCTACCCTAGCTGGCTTAGTATGCATTATAGCGATGGAAACCTAGCCCAGGTTGTTGTTAAAAAACAACCTATTGCTGCCACCTATGGCAAGTATCAAATAAGCAAATGTTTTTAAGTGTCCTCAAGAATCACATACTACTGGAATCACATACACATTACTGGACAGAGCAACATGAAAGATAGGTAAGCCATTCAGCCTTTGAAAGTCAGAATGACTTTCATTATGACCCATATGGTTACTGAATTTCAGCATATCACATTTTCCTTTCAAAATGATTTCTAAGTATTTTTCTAAATGGAAGTAATGATGATTCCAAATTGAAATTCTGTAAAATAAATTAGAGCTTTAAATAAATTTATTGGACTTTGGAACTTATGATAATGGCTTGGCTCAAGTTTAAGACAAAAATAAGAATCTGTCCTTTAAGCTATGATCTTTGAATTTCTGTTTTATTTAGATGTGTTCAATTTTCACTCCAAAAGTAAATTTAAAGGTGCTTGATTTTTCTAATGTCTTCCAGCTTAAAGACTACTAGCATTTTCACCTGAGGAAAACAGACTGGATTTTTCAGTTTTTTACCATCTATATTATTTTTTAAATGGAAAACCTTAAAATGGAAGAGCAAAACCAAAACAAAGCAACAACAAAAAAAGACTTATTATTAGATGGGTGATTTAGACAAAGGTTTGAGTAGAATCTTAAGGTTGACGGATGATCTCTATTTTTCCTTAGATATTTCATAATCTGGGACTATATTCAGGCCTAACTGCCCTACCTAACTTCCATACCATTGACGCAAATATTCTAACTAGTAGAAAAAAATGAAATCAGCTGCAAAACACCTAAAAACGCATTTTAAGATCAAGAAAAAACATTTCTTCTCTCTTTACTGAAAATGTAGTTGGAGCCCACAAAATCCCTGGCTTAATAAATAATAAGGCAAACTTCAGCAGTTCTACAGGACTAGTGTCAGTAAGGACACAGTGAATGACCTTCATCACTGACTCTTGAATTCAGGCCTACAAGGTCTTAGATAAAAATTTCTTTTCACCTTCCCAACATTCTAGAGCACTCTTATCTGTACCCAGTACTCTCTATCTTCTCTCTTGCCTTTTCAAGGTCCCTAGGGTAAGGTATCATCTAGGATTTCTTTGCACTATGTATTTCCCATTAATGTTTCTTCTTTCTACTTCTCCTTAAAATTGAAATGCTAGTTTTTGTAATAATTCATTCACTCTTTGGTGGTATTACTGAACCTGATCTATGCATTTTTCTATCATCCTATCTCATTGATTCTAAAATACATATTTTTTTCATTTAGTAGCTTCTGAATTTACATCTTACATTTGATGTGTATAATTGACATAGTAATGTTTTGTTTTGCTCCCCTAAATGATGTTACTGTGTCAGCTGTGTTTCTTGCAATGGTATTATGGAATAAAAGAAATATATGTTTACCTAAACATTATTTCTGTAACACTAGTGGTATATGAGTGATTCTAGATGAGGCATTAATGAGCGTTCTGTTTCATGTTAATAGCTGTGTGTGTATTTTAATGTAGGATAGGAAAAGTAAAAGATTTGCCTGAAACCCCTGACTTTACAGGCATTACTACTTAGGGTAAAACTAAGTTAAAAATTGATTGGATTCAAAGAAAAACCCAAAGTAAGTAATACTACAGACACTACAGATGAGTCAGGAAAATCATGTCTCATAAGGACAAGGGATGTGCCTTATTCATCTTTGGATCCCTGGGGCTTCATAATTAGCACAAGCTTATTGAATTTCTTTGAAGACTGAATATTTATCTCATTGAAGTTAGATTATGTTACAAAAAATTTACCCCAAAGACTGAGGTATTTAATCTATGAAAATTGTTTTTCAGGAATAGATGTGTTCTAAAACAGAAGCTTATGATTGTGAATAATTTTAATTAGTAGATAAAATAGATCTAAGTGTGTGGAAGGTGTTGACTGTTTCCATCACCACCACCAGCTTTGCCCATTCATTCCTCTGCACACCTGAAGACAGAAGTCATTCTCATTATACTCCTTCTGTAGAAGGTCTGCTCACCCCTATTTAAAAACCTGAGAATTAGAGTAAAGCAGAAGTGTCTAAATTGTTATGTTTCATAAATACCTTTTCACTATGTGATACATAGAGTAGAATACAGGTTTAATACTTGGGTTGTTTGTTAGGGTTAGGGGTTTGATTTCCCTCTTTACTTTGGCACTTGTCTCTCCTCACTCTGTATATAGGGTTTAATGCCAAGGGGTTGAGCGCTAGGAGGATGACATTATGGGTTGGTATGTTTTTCTATCCCTTTGGGAATCTTGGCAAGGGACTATAAGAACAGATTCTGGAAATACTCCCTGTACATCTGCAAGTTTCAAGAATATAGAGAGAGCCCAGTCTCAGACCTGGGTGTAGAGAAGGGCTTTATATTATACCCGTGTGGTGAGAAATTATTGTAAGCAGTAAAATAAGCACTAGACTGGAAGTCAAATGTCCTGTTCTCATTTATACCATCACTGTTTTATTCTAATTTGTTCCTCCTTTCTTTGTAGCTCAGTTTTTCTTTGTTGTAAGAATAGGGGCTTGATCTAGATAGATGATATCCAAGGCTCCTTCCATCATGAAGTTCCCTTGATTCTATCACAGTTAGCATAATTAGACTATAGATGGGATAAGGAAGGAATATAAAATTAATGAGTTTAACTGTCATTACCCACCTGCATGAATGTTTATTAGAAAAAGAACAGCCCCCTGCATGTCATCAAAACAAATGATTCACTGTTACTTCCTTTGTTGACCTCTCCCACTTCCTTCAAAAATGATTTATTTCTGTTTTATAAACAGACTTAGGTTATGAATAAAAATAACAAGAGTGATGGCCTCCATAGGTTCCCTTTGAGTGGCCTGAGTGTTTATATGGAATTACAAAGAATCCTTACAACAAAGGAAACGTTAACCATAAAGAGTACCAGTGTGCAGTACATGTTGTATGAGTGTGTGTGTGTGTGTGTGTGTGTGTGTGTGTGTTTATCACAAAGTTGTTACAATTTACAGAAAAAAAGAATATGTGAAACATGTTCCCCTTGCAGATGAATCCTTTAAAGTAAACTTTCAAGTAAAACTCCCAAATGGATCTAGATTACAGCCAACCGCCTCCACCCTATCCCCAGTGACAAATACAAGACAGCTGCTAAATTTAACATGCCTTTACTGGAACACCGGTGCCTCCCGCACAATAGCAGGCTATGTGCTGCCAATCCACAGGATGTACTCAGTTTCTGAATTGCTGCACAGCAGCCCTGCTGATCCTTAATCCTTGTGAATACAGCATTGACATGTGGCCAAGACCTTCAGAGGATTCATTTTGAAAGGAAAAAAAGGAACAAAAGGAAAGAAAAAAGCTCAAAGCAACATGTTACGACACATCCTGTGAGGGAAAAATTTTGAGATGAGGAAAAAATTATTCAATAAATACATTTAAAGACAGGCATCTCCAACAGACAGATAATTTGTATCCTAAAAGTTCATTTGCAGACCAGCTGTTAGGAACACATTCTCTGTAGAAGCAATGTTTTACTTGTCAGCTGTGTTCTCAGGTAAGGCCATATAGTCCTATCTAATTGAGTGTTTCTGATGTAGGTAATATACAGATGATATTGAATCCATGACTTATATCAATATGTCTGTTGAAAATGTAATCAGAAATGCATCATGTCTGCTGTCAGCCTGATTCATTCATTTGTTCGTTCATTCAATTGTTCACTGAGAATTAATATGTTGCAGGTGGGAATAATGTGGCTAACAAAACAGGTGTCATCCCTACCTTCATGGAGCTTTTTAAAATCATGGTTGATGATGCTTAGATACTAGCTACAAGCAAAAAAGGCAAATGGATTTTCCAATATACAGTATTCACAATTATGACTCAGTCATGGGACCTATATTTACAGGTAGGACAAATGGGATGGGAAAGGGGGGGAGTCAAACAATGAGTGACATAATATATCAGATATGGGTGTCAGCAACTTGGGTCTGAGTGGTCAGGTTACCAGCTAGTATCTACGGCTTGGGAAAAACTGTCAAAAGGTAAATAGATTAGAGTATCATTAGTGGGAGAGATATTTACCTGCATGGTAGTCATCTATCTCTAAATTAGAAATATAACCTTCCAGTACTGATATATCAATAACTTCTTATGCCTGTCTTGAGGGGTTAAGGGATTAGGCCCTGAAACTCATTTATGTCTGTGTGTCTTGGACCTGTTGAATTTGTTGGAAGCATAGTCATTAGCTAAGATAAGGATGATCCTTTCTTTAGATGAGACTTCATTTCGTTACCTATTTTCTTCACCATCTGGGTCCAGTCTCACTTGCGATCATGTGACAGGCACCATCATCACTGGAGCCCATTTGCTTTTTATCAGCAGTTCCAACATCCTTCAGTAGACAGGATAAGCTTCAGAGTCTTCTGTTAGACCTCCCCCTAAGTTCCTGTAGAAGGCTCTGAACCCTGTAAACAGTCAAGCCCTCTGTGCTTGACCTACCTTCTCTGCCTGCTTGCCTAAGTTTCCACTGATGACTGAAACCCTTTCCATCTCCACCTCTCAACCCCCACCATGAAAGTGACCTTTTAAAGTATTCTGGCAACTTTTTCATAATAGAAAAATGTTCTGCACATACAAAAACAATACAGTAGAAGTAGACATCTACTCAAGCAGAGTTGTTTGTTCAAAAGGCTCAAAAGAATTTAGGAGTGTCGTTGTGTGTGGAAGGTCTGGACTTCCTGTCAGTGTGACTTCATAAGCTGACTCCTGCTAAGCCATGGCTCTCTATTATCACCTTCATGCATCACAGGAAGCAGCCTGCATTATTTCTCTTTTCAATTCTGTGTCTTTCCTTCTCTGTCTTATTGCTGGTGCCAAGAATAATCTTAGAGCTTTCTTCCTACTCTGTAATCCCCAAATTGGTCATTTTGGAAAAGTTAAAGGACATTTCTACAACAATAAGATAAATAACAGGGAGTTTAAAGGTCCCTACATGTGTACTTTTTCTAATTTTCTTTTTTTTTAACTTTGTTTTTAATTGAAATATAGTTGATTTACAATATTGTGTTAGTTTCAGGTATACAGCACAGCAATTCAGATATGTGTCTGTACATATATATATATATATGTGTGTGTGTGTGTGTGTGTGTGTATGCATATCAGATTCTCTTCCCTCATAGGTTATTACAAAAGATTGAGTATAGTTCCCTGTGCTATATAGCTCCTTGTTGGTTATCTATTTTGTATATAGTAGTGTGTATATGTTAATCCCAACCTCCTAATTTTCTTTTAAATTAAAATGTGTAGAGGAAGACAAAGGCACAGATAAGAGATAGCAATGACAATGTATTTCCCATCAACAAAATGAAATTTCATATACATGTAATAAAAACCAATCATATTATACTTCACTGTTTGAGAGTGCCTTCTACATCCATCTCATTTTTATTTTTGCAGCATCTCTGAGAAGTGTTCAGGATGGGTACTATCAGCCTCATTTAATAGATAAGAAAATCAGAAGCTTACAGACATACTCCAGGTCACATAGCTACCGCTACAACTAAGACTAAACCCAGGCCTTCTGATATCAAATCACTGTAACTTTTATAACCTCATGAATAATATTATACCATGTGGAAATTTAGTATAGTTTTTCTCTGTTAATATTATAATACTGACCCCTCATCAATAGCCCCTTGTTGGTAAAATGATTTCAGTTACCTTTAATTAAGTGTTTAACTCTCATTTAACCAAAAATATAGAAGGATATAAATTATGATTAATCTAAAACAACAAAGAAATCTTGTTACCTAATTTTCCAGGCTCCCTTGCAGCTAAGGTGGCCATGAAACCCAGTCCTGGCCAGTGAGATTAAAGGGAATTCTGGGAACTCCTTGGCTGGATTTTCTCCCTATGCTTTATTAGAAATACAGCCTCTACTGTTTCAGCAGGAAGGAAGTGGTCAGTTGTAGTGAAAATGGCAAAGGTGTAAAATAAAAGAAGGATAGACTAGTGCTTGTAAATTTGGCAACCTGGAGAATTGGGACCTTAACAAGAACAGAGTTAGTGATGTGGTGAGACTGGTGACCTATGGAACTTTTGTTCAGGGTGTAAATCATGGATATGTGTGTGTGTGTGTATGTATGTATATATATATATATATATATATATATATATATATTTTTTTTTTTTTTTTTCCTGTAGAACCACTTACTGATGTCTGTCAAATGTAAAATGCATATACACTTTAGAGCCAGCAATACTATTTCCAGGAACTTATTCTTTGCAGCATTAAAACCAGGAACATTAGGAATTACTTAAATTTCTGCCAGGAATGGATGTGTTTATCTATGCTGTAAAATAGCAAGCAGTAAATAAAAACACTGTGGTAGACTTAGATGCATTGACATGGAGAGTCATCTAAAATGTATTATTAAGTAAACAAATTTAAAAGATAAGATGTGAAATAATAAATATAGTATGTTTCAGTCATATAAACAAAAATCCACAAAGATATATTCTTTGTAAATGTATAGAGAAGAATCTGGAATGAGGCAAACCTCCAAGAAGAGAAGGAGGTGCTGGAGGACACATGAAGAGTGTCCTTCTGTACTGTTTGCATCTCTTACAATGAAGATGCACTTTACGTTATTTATGTTATTAAAAAAGAAAGAAAACAAAAGTGAAAAACGATTGAATGGTAATGGAGAAAGTGAATATAGCCTTGTAGATATTACTTTTGGAAAAATTGTATCAACAAAGGGGATCAAAGAAGTTGGTTTATACTTGAGAGGTTCAGATTTAGTATTTTCTTAAGATGAAGGACGTAGAACGTGTTTATATGTTCAATGTAAATGATTTGCTAAATAGAAATACCGTATTTCTTCAATTCTAAGATCACATTTTAATGATTTTGTGAACATGTCTCATAATCCATTAATTGAAGTATAGAATATTTGCATTTGCTTCTATGGGTTACCTTGTGTCCATATTCACCAAACTCCTCTTTAGGTTAAATTTTTTACTTGAGATCTTTAAATATCATTGGTAGCATGTATTTAGACTGGCAACTTGCTTGAAGACTGGCTTGTGTTCAAATCTTGGGCCAACTTTTTTTCTCTTCTTTACATTCTGTGTCAAGGTTGAGATTGACTCATTCTATTGCTGTCTCTTTCTGCCTAATGGACTTTTGTCTTCACATATCCTTATACTAAGGATGCAGGCCTTTGTTGTCCCAGTGTTTGGGAGTTTTCTGATAAGATTTCCTGTCTAAGGATATATAGTTTTTTCCTTAAAATTGTACATAAAGGCTATTACAAAAAAAAAAAAAAAAAAAGAAAGAAAGAAAGGAAAGAAAAGAAAAGAACAAGTGTTGGCAAGAAAGTGGAGAAATTAGAAGACTTGTTCATTGCTGATGGATAGGTGAAATTTTTCCGGTGCTATGGAAAGTGGTATGGTGGTTCCTTAAAAGATTAAACATAGAATATGATCCAGCAATTCCACTTCCAGGTATGTTACTGAAAAAATTGAAAGCAGAGACGTGAATAGATATTTGTTCACCCATGTCTATAGCAGCATTATTCACAATAGTCAAAAAGTGCAATCGTGTCCACCAGCAGATGAACAGGTAAACAAAATGTGGTATTTTCATGCAATGGAATATTATTCAGTCTTAAGAAAGGAAGGAAATTCTGACCCATGCTACAACATGGATGACCCTAGAAGACATTATGCTAAGTGAAATAATCCAGTCACAAAAGGACAAATATTGTATGATTTTAATTATAGAAGGTACCTAGAGCAGTCAGATTTATAGAGACAGACAGTAAAATAGTGGTTGCCAAGGCCAGGATTGGGGTAGGGGCAGAGAGTGAGGAGTTATTGTTTCAATTTGGAAGGATGAAAAAAGTTCTGTAGGTGATGGTGGTAATGGTTGCACAACAATGTGAATGTACTTAATGAGACTGAATTGTACATTCAAAAATGGTAAGTGTTAAAATGGTAAATTTTATTTATGTATGTTTTACTGCAGTTAAAGAAAATAATATAAAGTATACAAAATAATGGTGCAACCTACAATTTATGATGTTTTTATTAATAGATCTGATGAAATGTTAATAATTCCAAAGGAAGAAGGGACTAAAATCTTTGAAAGGCTGAGATGGGGCTGGGATTTAGTTCAGAAGCACAAGGCCCAGTTTTTTATTGGAAGAACAAAGAGTCTATCGCTGTCCGGGGGAGAGGGAGGTCTGAAAGCTTCAGGGGCAGTTATGTTCACAAATTTATGTGTGTGAAAATAAGGGAGTTTCCTTTCTGGATGGCATCTTACTTCTAAATGATGTTTGAAGGGAAGACATCAAGTGAGAGAGAAGTGAGGAAAGGGAGGTGTGGGAAATGAAATAGTTGTCTTGAAGAGTGGGAAGTTAGCCCTGGTCAGCAGTCCAGAGTTGCCCACTTGAGAACATAAACTAATTGAAAGTGAAATCAGTCTAAATAGTTGCATTGTTTATTAGCACTATGTTTGCCTGTTTGGGTGCCGTAGGGAGAAGACATATGCCTGGGTTCCTCCAATGTCAGGGCCATGCAGGGTAGAACAATGGTGAAAAGGAAGCAGGTATGGGAATTGAGGATCATTTGCAAAAAATAATAAATAAAGAGTGATTTAAACGACTGACCTTGTGAAATGGGAATAATAATAGACTGTGTCTCATAAGGTTGTGGTGAGTTGAATGTAAAACGTGTAAAACACTGAGTAGTGTGCCTGGCACTGAGAAAGTACTCAATAAATATTAACTTTGTTACCATAATATTACTTACTATGGATTATAACATCTCTGTTAGGCAATGCAGGAAGTGAAGACAGGTGAGAACTGGTGAATAATAAGAAAGTAGTGGATTAGAGATTTTGGAGAGAACAAAAAGTAATTATTCTAAGGACTCTTGAGCAAATAAAGCAGAGCTAAAACTTTGAATGAATGGAGGGTTTAGCAAGAGATTGGTGGGTAAAGCAATGAGGTGTGGGAGTGGGTGGTGTAACCTGATAGCACATGCTTCAGATGAGCAAGGTGTTGGCAGGAGGAAGAGGTTGTTATGCTTGGAAGCCATCAATGTAGAGCAAAGAGGATGTCCCCTTCTCCTCCTGGCCCTGAGGAACATGAGATGAGAGAGAAAAGAAAAACAGCTTTGATTCCATTTGAAGAGAAGCAGTTTCCTCAGGGGACAGCTCAGTTTCAATAAAAACACAGATGTGAAGGGAACAATCAGAGAAGACACTAAGAATTTAAATAAGCTCACTGACTATGGATTTAGAGTTCAAAAGGACAAAGTGGTGGGGTTTTAAGAGAAGGACTTTTCCTTTTCTTTTTGAGAGGTTGAGTTCAGATCAGAAGAGGTACATCAGAGTATGGGGTAATTTGGACTAAAAAGATAAGGATCTCTTGTTTTGACTACTATATATGGGAATGTGATAGAGGCACTTAGTTTTTGCTCTCTAGACAGAGTTAAACACTCAAAGCTGATGGAAATACTCAGGAGTCTGGTGCTGCTCACTGGAGTCAGAGTAATTATCAATTCAACCACACGCTACTTTGTGCTATATACGTTTTGCCTATTATATTATTTTGAATTCTGCTTGTATTCATGTCTGGTCTTCTTGAATAGACTCATACTTCCTGGGGAAAGATGCTTTCCTTTTAAGGTCATCATACTTCATTAACTAAATTACTGTATCTTGTAAAGGGTAGGTATGCACTTTTTTTCATAAATTGATTTTTTTAATTACTTGAGCCATAGAAGAGACTACATTATCCAGTTTAAATTTATACTTAACTGTGTATAGACAAATAGTAGTTTTAGGACAAGAGCCCAATATTCTCTATTCTTAATCTTGGTACGACAATATTTTATGTTCAATGGGGAATATGAGATAGAAGAAAATCCACGTATCAGACTACAGATTTTAGTTGAAATGAAATATAAAGTATATTGTTGTATCTGCCATGTATAGTTGTCTTTTTTTTCTTGCCCTTTTTGAATACTTTACACAGTCCATAGAAGTTGGAGAGGGAAGCAAAAAACAAGATTACCTGGAGATTGTTTTCTTCTCTAACCAAATTGTTCCTATCAGACCTTTTAGCAACTAAGGTACTACAAACAATTTTGTATAAATGTCTTTGCCACTAGATTTTCCACAAATCAAATACATTCTTGGAGCCAAAAAGAAATAAGGAAGAAGAATGTGGCAACGTGGAAAAACCATTTGTTTCATCACAGGAATTGAACTTGATACACAGGTCAGAGATAATTTATTTATGGTAATGATTCTTCCTAATGTCCCAAGTAACTTTTTGCCCCAACTTTAGCCCCTGGATTACTTTTAATTCAAATCCTTTGGAACTCTATCCCCTTAACCTCTCCTGAGCAAGGAATATAAGCATCGACAGGCACAGCACAATAAATGGACAAAATGTGTAAAATTCTTAATATAAATATTCCTAGAAGGATTTAACAATTGTATGTCAGAGCACCCTGTTCCCTTATCATTGCACAAGACAAATATTTTTTTTTTAAGACAAATATTAATAAGAGCCTTTTACAAACAGATTTGATCACTTTATAAACCTTATCTGAATATCTGGAGTATTTTTGACATTAGTCTCTTTGTTCTCTTTTCTTTAATATTAAAATAGTATGTATCAAAGTCTTATGATTGACATTTTATTTTTCTCTCTATCAAAAGAACTTGAATGTAACATCTAGCAATCTTTATTATTGCCTTCATTTTTAAGAACACTTTGTTATTGATTGCTTGTAAATTTCACTTAAATACCACATATATCCTTATTCTCAGTGGGTATAACATGTATTATTTGAAGGAACAGTTATATTTCTATTTCCAGAGTACAATAAAAAAGTATTAACATCAACTACCAGACACCTTATTTTTTAAACTATAACAAAAATACTCTACAAATAATTGAATTGCTGTCTTTAAAAAAATTACCTTAACCCAGGACTGGCAAAATCATTGATACTTTAAATCAAATCAGAGTAAAGTTTCACCACAGACTTCACTTCATAAATATAGTAGTTTAAGAAAATTAACTGTATAACTTCAACTCTTTTAAGTCTTATGAAATTATTATACATTAAGGATTTCATTTTAGGGTAGAAGTAAACCAAGTAGTTCATGTTATGTATTTTATAGATAAATAACCCAAATTTTCTGCTAGAAATAAATAATTAATAAATACTTCCCCAAGCCGTCAATTTTTCTGCCATTTAGAGTCTAAAATCTGTATTAAAACCTCAGTGCAAAAATGGCTATGAACCAGCTATGATTCTGTGAGCTTAATTCAGAAGTATAGTAGTCCCCCCTTATCTGTGGGGAATACGTTCCAAGACCCCCAGTGGATGCCTAAAACCATGGATAGTACTGTCATATATATTTAAAAACACATATAAAAACATTATTTTATCTATATATATAATGTTTTTACCTATACATACATACTTATGATGAAGTTTAATTTATGAATTAGGCATAGTGAGAGATTAACAACAATAATAATAAAATAGAACAATTATAATAATATACTGTAATAAGTTATGTGAATGTGGTCTCTCTCTCCCTCAAAATATCTTGTACAAATTTAATGCC
The DNA here is from genome assembly GCF_028023285.1 of Balaenoptera ricei. Lineage (NCBI taxonomy): Eukaryota > Metazoa > Chordata > Mammalia > Artiodactyla > Balaenopteridae > Balaenoptera > Balaenoptera ricei. The sequence goes on from NC_082648.1 coordinate 77,209,335, forward strand.
TTTTCCATCTTATCCAAGCACTTACTATGCACTGTGGTCATAACTTTTGCAGTTTGAGGTACAATGGCAAAAGTAGCATGGATTTCTGTTTCTTCACAATTTCATGGATAGAGGATTCGTTCTTACCATAGATCTTAGCAACTTCAACATATGGTTGTTTTCTTCTTTTATTAAGTCCAGAACTTTCACCTTTTCACTTAAAGGAAGCACTTTACAGCTTCTCTTTAGCATATTCAAATTGCTAGCCTCTCTCCTCTTGTGATTGGGGCAATTTTTAAGTAAAATAAGGGTACTTGAACACAAGCACTGCCATACTACCATAGGCAATCAGATAACGGAGGTGCCTACTAAGTGACTATCAGGTAGGATATGCTGGACGAAGGGGTAGCTCACATCCCAGGCAAAATGGAACTAGACAGCATGAGATGTCATCACTCTACTGAGAACACTGTGCAATTTTAAACTTACAAATTGTTTGTCTCTGGAATTTTCCATTTAATATTTTTGTGACATGGTTGACTGCTGGTAACTGAAACCATGGGAAGTGAAACCACAGATAAGGTGGGACTACTGTACCTTCATGAAGTGCCATGAACATTTGATTCTTGTTATTTTACTTAGCGAATGTTTAAATGGGTTTTTAAACTGCTGAATAGCTTTGGGAAAAAACTGAGGCTCTTTTATTTTCAAAAGCAAAATGCTCTTCCTTCACTTTAATAGACACTCATACAATTAAAAAGCAAGCTAAACCCTCAAGATGAGCATTCAGAAGCAAAGGGAAACATTATTACAGAATTGCTATTTATTAAAACACACAATTACATTTTAGACTGACTTTCTGAAAGCTCTGCTACAATATTACAGGCAAGACTGAAGGGAAAAAACTTCGGGATATTGAAAAAGAAAATGCCTATTACCCATAGATAGAGTTGAGTTGCGGTAACTTTTCCAAAGCCACACAGCTAGGAAGTAGCAGAGCTGTATCACAGGTTCAGTTCTTCTGACTCCTGACGCCCTTGTTTCTTTGCTGCTACGCTGAGTCCCTTTCTATAAAACCTACCAGTGTAGAACCTGGAGCAGCCTACACACTGTCTGAACATGGAGCACTGTGAGCAACAGAGAATCCAGTAACCAAGTCGTGAAGATTAGAATTTCATTGCGTTAAGTGTTGGATAGTGAGGCTATTGACACTGTTCTTGTGTGTTATGGTTCCTCTACATGCCTATCAGCAAGAATGTTATCTGAAGTCAGCAGTTGAGCACTGCACAGAGCCAGTGGAAGAAAACCTGCCCTGTCTCAACGAGCCTGCTCCCTGGACTTTCTGTTTGACAGTATTTACTTGAAAGCGACCTCTGTCAGATATACAACAGGACTTGTTCAATGATAGGAAACTCGACATTAGACTCATCTCAAAAAAAGTTACAACAGTGGTCCCAGTCTCACACAGACTGTATTTCCCCCACTCTTTCCAATAAAGCAAACCTCTGACTAATGTAAATTTTCTTAATTGTTTATGTATTTGTTTATTTTTCTTATCATGTCTATAAATGTGGCCTGTAATTTAAAATTTTTAAGAATTGAACACAATTCTTACCCTTAGTAGAATTCAAAATCTGTCTTATATTTTGTTGCCTAACACACTAGGCCAGACCTTAGTGATAAAACAACCACTACCACCATTTTATCAGATATTACTATTTTGGGTAGGGAATTCAATTAGACCTGGCTGGGTGATTTGGTGCCACATGATATGGATTGAAGATATGTATGCAGTGAATGTGTGGTCTGGTCTGCAGCGTCATGATGTTTTTACTGAATTGCCTGGCACCTTGCTGGAGAAAAGCAGAAAACCGGGTTCAGTTGGGTCCTTCTATCTTTCCATGTGGTCTCAGAATCTCTCCATCTGCACTCTCCAATCAGGGAGTCAAACTTCTTCCAGAGAAGTTAAAGACTCCAAGAGGGAATGTTCCAAGGGCTGTACGTAGGAAGCTGAAAGCCTTGTCTCTCTTCTGCAACACTTCTAACAACTGTAATTAAATTATTGCTGATTAATTGTTTAATGTCTGTTCTCCTGCTGTATTATAAGGTCCATAGAACAAGAATCACGTTTGACTTGATTCTGCTGTGTCGCAAATACTTATTAAGGTATCTGGCACACAATAATAATAAATATCTGATGAATGAATGAATTCAATATAAATGTTTCAACAATAGTAGTGGAAAAGTCTTTCACTAGCTATCGATTGTCCTTTGAACAGGGTGACTTTTGAGACAGAATGAAGCAGTTGTTAATTTTTTTCATGACAGAAGTAATAATTTTTACTAAGGGTCTGCTATGTGCCAGGTTTGTTACAACAGGCCATCTAATTTATTCCTAACAATAACCCTAAAAGTTAGGTATTATTATCTTTGTTATATAAATAAGGAAACTGTGACTCAGGAAGGTTAAAGTGACTTGTTTAAAGGTAAATAGATAGAGCTATTCAAAGTAACAGATTCTGGACTTCTACCTGGATATAAGATATTGAGGGTGCATTAGAGGTGGGTTTTAACATTCTACAGTCCAAATTGAGTGCAGATTCCAGAGGCTTTGCTTTCTATATCCCCAACAGCTCTCTGCATCAAGAACCCAAACCACCGATTCTAGAAGTTTCTGAGTGCCCTTGTTCCTTGAAAATGTAGTAGATAGTTTTTTATGGGGCAGGTAGAAGAGGTTTGACATAGTCTCAGGGCATAAGGAGGTGTCCATCTGGTGGACATTCCCCAAGACAGCTTTCAGTAGAAGACCCACATCCAGAGAGAAGACAGGAGGAGCCCAACAGCTAGATGACTTATTCTGGTCCCTAAGTTGGTTAACAAATGATCTACAGGCACTGGCTTAGCTCCTCCGAGTTTGCTGGCACAGCCTGCCCCAGTGCCGAGCAGTCATTGATGTTAATTTGGTTCCTCTCTGTGTGGTCCCCTGCTCTGACCTTGTCTAACATCATGTCTCACCCCTGTGGCCCACTCCAATCCCCAGCTCTCTAGTCCTGGTCACCATCTTCCAGGAGTAAGAACTGAGGTGGTTACAGCTTCCTTCTTGTCTCTGTCCAGTGTTACAGTTATAATGTAGAATGTATGCTCTTCTTTCCTCAGGCCATCTCTTCTGTGTCTCAAAAGCCTATTTTAGACATCAAAGAGTATTGGCTGTTTCTTTATATTTTCATTCCTACTATAATAATTCTACCTCTCTGCCAGGCAATGTGGATATTTCTAACTGAATAAGGAAAAGGTTTTATACAAGAAAATGAGGAAAAGCTAAGCATCACTATTCCAAGATACTACCTGGAAATATGTATACAACCCTTTCCACAATCTGACAAGTATGGCTCTGAACGTTATTTTCTAACCCCTGACTGCCATCTGCTTAGTAATATTTTTCTAGGCTTTTGCTACATTGTAATTTAATAAAACTGCAATTGTTTTCTTTTCATCACAAAATTCCGGGCTACCTTTTTTTTGTAGTAAATGTTTAAGTTTGCTTGGAGCTGTAAATGCTAATAAAAAGCAGTTCAGTTGACTATAATTTAAAGGAGAATGTATCAATTTCCTTACTTCTTTTCCTTTCCTACCCTGTTCTGTTTCTGTCTAGAAAAAGTCATGTCTTCAGACATTAGGTAGGGCATAGCAAAGTAGGTGTCCAAGCTGATGATGGAAAGGGTGTGGAGGGGAGAGTTATAGTAGTCTTGAATGGGGTGTCAAAGCCCAAGTGACTTGAGGATTCTTCTGCATAGGAGGGCTGCTTGACATGGAGTGTGAGGGTCTGTGCACAGTGAGGAGGTATCCATGTGAAGCAGAGAGTCATCGCCTGAACAGGGGATGACTGTGTCTACATGGGGCTATGGGTCAGTGCAAGATGTTAGAGCTCAAGCTGAGACAGGAGGTCATCTATGTGAGAGAGGAAGTGGAAGTGGAAATGAAAATTACATATAGACAGATTGATCAAATAAATAAATATATTAAGGATGATGAGAGCCATGATACTTATTATGGTCAGAGAAGTAAGTTACAGGTATAGATAGGGAGTAAACTAGAATACACCCTGTGGTTTGGGTTTAGAATTCATGGTATTGTAATAATCTACTAGGGCTGCCATAACAAAAATAGTGTAGCAGGTGACTTAAACAATAGAAATGTACTTCAAGATTGAGGTGTAGGCAGGTTTGAAGTCTTCTGAGGTCTCTCTCTTCAGCTTGCAGATGGCTGCTTTCTCACTGTGTCCTCACAGCATGGTCACTCCTCAGTCTGTGGGCTGTTTGTGTCCTAATCTCTTCTTCTAAGGACGCCAGTCAAATTGGATTAGGGCTCATCTATATGACCACTTTTTTCTTCATTACCTCTTTAAAGTCCTGATCTCCAAATACAGTCCCATTGTGAGGTACAAGGGATTAGGACTTCAACATATGAAACTGAGGGAGACACACTTCTTCAGCACACAACAGCTATCAGGTATCAATGTAAACTCATCCCCTCTCTCTCTCTCTCTCATATATATATGATGTTGTTCATTGAAAGGACATGGAATCAGTGATACTTCAAAAGCTATGAGCACACCTAGCACCATATCTTTGTTGCTAAATACCATTCCGCACTTAAAGGAACCTGGATTCTTTGAAAGGAACCTGGATTCTTTGGATTAATGGGTCATCTAAGATCCAGAACAAAGAGAATTTATGTTTCTGGTATGGCAGAGTAAGCATCTACTAAACCAGTGGTTTCAAAGATAACTATAAATTCTGGAAAAAATAAAAATAAGCCAACCAACCAAAAAAAAATTTTTTTAATTAAAAATCTGACATGAGATTCTAGAGGAGAGTCAAGCCTTGGAAGAAAGGTAAATTTCTTGATTTAGTGGTGTGGGTCAGTCAGGCTTCATGAAATCAGTGCCACATGAGGCAGCTAAAACTTCAAAAGAAAACCATAGTCTTTCTGGATTGCAGTACAGAGTTTGGACAACCAGACCTGTTAGAAAGTAGGGGGTAAAGAGGTAGAACTTTGAAAATTAAAACAGCAAGAAGAGGAAGCCCCAAATTATGTAAACAAACTGCCAAGATCTCTAGCTGATGCTTAACAAATATAAGGACAAATTCCAGCTTAATATTTAAAAAAAACTAAAATTTGAGCTGCCTCTTCAAAAACAGTTTACAGTTTCAATGCAGTCAAGCTAATTGCCTATTAAAACATCAACAACAAAAAAACCAAACAAACAAAAGTCAGTGCTCTTTGCAAAAATATAACAGAATCCACAACATAATATCTGCAATCTAAAATTAACCAACACAAAGAATCAGGAAAATCTGACCCATTCTCAAGAGAGAAGATAATCAACAGATGTCAACCCTGAAATAATCCAGATGTTTTAGTGAGTATGCAAGGATTTTTAAAGATATTATAACTATGCTCAATCAGGTAAAGTTAAATATTCTCATGATGAATGAAAAGGTAGGAGATTTTGAGAGAGAAATAGAAACTATAAAAGAGAACCAAATGAAAATTCTATAACTTAACAATACCAACAACAAAAACCAAAAAAAAAAAAAAAAAAAATCACTGAATACACCTCAGGAAATAAAAGAAGAAAATATCTATGAACTTGAACATTGATCAATAAAAATGATCCAATTTAAAGAACAGCTAAAAATTGAAAGAATAAATAATAAATACTCATGGACTTGAGGAATAATATCAAATTGTCCAATATACACTTATTTGGAGTTCTGGGAAGAGAAGAGATAATGGGGTAGACTAAATAATTGAGGAAATAATAGCCTAAAACTTCCTAAAACTAATGTGAGGCATATATTTACAAATTAAAGAAGCTTTCCCAAATAGAATAAATACAAGGAAAACCACATTTATCCATATCATAGTCAAAATGCTAATTAGCAAAGAAACAGAGAAAAACTTTAAGGTAGACTTTCAACATTGTCGCGTTACATACAGGAGAGCAACAATTTAAAGGACTGCTAATTCCTCATCAGAAACTATAAAACTACAGAGACCAAGAAACAGTAGGATATGTTTAAGGGGCTGAAAATAAAAGAGAAAAAAAAAAACCAAACAACTTTCCACCCAGAAATCTATATCTGGCAAAATACCCTTTAGAATTATATTAGTCCACTCAAGCTGTCATAACAAAATGCCACATACTGCATGTTTTAAACAACAGAAAATTATTTTCTTTCAGTTCTGGAGACTGGAAATAACATTACAACTTTCACCACCAAAATACAGTCAGAAGAGCCTACTATGAACATTTATACACCAATAAATTGAATAACCTAGGAGAAATGGATAAATCCTACAAATATGCAACTTATGATTCTAGACTGAATCATGAAGAAAAAAAAACTGAACAGACCAATAATGAGCAAGAAGTTTGAATCAGTAATAAAAAACCTCCCAACAAACAAATGCCCAGACCAGATGGCTTTGCTGGTGAATTCTACCAAACACTTAAAGAAAAATTAATGCCAATCCTTCTAAAACTCTTCCAAAAAAAATCAAAGAGGAAGGAACACTTCCAAACTTATTTTAGGAGATCCGAATTACCCTGATACTAAAATCATAAAGATATTACCAGAAAAGACAATTACAGGTCAATATACATGATAAACAGAAATGCAAAAATCCTCAACAAAATATTGGCAAACCAAATTCAAGAGCACATTAAAAAGATCATACTGTGATCATGCAAAATTTATCTCTGGGATGCAAGGATGGTTCAACATACACAAATCAATACACTCGTTACACCACATTAACTGAATGAAGGATAAAACTCGGTATGGTCATCTCATATCAATAGATGAAGAAAAGGCACTTGATAAAATTAAACATCCTTCCATGATAAAAACTCTCAACAGATAATAGAAGAAATGTACCAAGCATAAGGCTATATATGACAAATCCACAGCTAACATTGTACTCAAAAGTGAAAAGCTAAAAGCTTTTCCCCTAAGATCAGGAAAAAGACAAGGATGTCCACTCTTGCAGCTTCTGTTCAACAACATGGTACTTGGAAGTCCTAGCCAGAGCAGTTAGGCAAAGAAAAGAAGTAAGAGGAATCCAAACTGAAAGGAAGAATTTAAATGGTCTGTGTTTGCAAATGACATATTTTTATACAGAGAGAAATCCTAAAGACTCTATCAATAAATGGTTTCAGCTAATAAACAAATTCAGTAAAGTTGCAGGATACAAAATAAACATGCAAAAGTCAGTTGTTTCTATACACTAACTATCAGAAAGGGAAATTAAGAAAACAATCCCATTTACAATAGCATAAAAAAAAAAATTCTTAAGAATATGTTAGACCAAGGAGGTGAAAGACCTGTACACTGAAAATTATAAGACAATGGTGAAAGAAATTAGAGAAGAAACAAATAAATGTAAAGGCATTCCATGTTCATACGGTGGAAGAGCTAATATTGTTAAAATGTCCATACAACCCAAAGCAACACAATGTAATTCCTATCAAAATTCCAATGGCATTTTTTACAGAAATGGAAAAATCCTAAAATTTGTATGGAACCACAAAAGACCTTGAGTGGCTAAAGCAATATCAAGAAAGAACAATAAAGCTGGAAGCATCACACTTCCTGATTTTAAACCATAATAAAAAGGTATGTAATCAAAACAACCTGGTACTGCCATAAAAATTGACTCATAGACCAATGGAACAGAATAGGCAGCCCAGAAACAACCTCCCACATATGTGTTCAATTAATCTTTGGCAGTGGTGCCAAGAATACACACTGGAGAAAAGACAGTATTTTCAATAAATTGTGTTGGGGAAAATGGATATCCAGATGCCAAAGAAAGAAATTGGTCCCTTTCACCCTACACAAAAATCAACTAAACTGAATTAAAGATTTAAATGTTAGACCTGAAACTGTAAAAATCCTAGAAGAAAATATAGGAAATAATCTCTTTGGTATTGGCAAAGATTTTTTTGGACCAAAAACCGCCAAAAAGCACAGGCGATGAAAGCAACCTTCAACAAGTGGAACTATATACAACTAAAAAGCTTCTGCAGAGCAAAGTAAACAATCAACAAAATGAAAAGATAATCTGCAGAATGGGAAAAAATATTTGCAAATCATGTATCTGATAATTAATTAATATCCAAAGTATATAAAAACTCAAATAATTCAATAGCAAAAAAGCAAATGAACCAATTTAAAAATGGGCAAAGGAAGTAAATCGACATCTCTCAAAAGAAGACATACAGATGGTCAAAAGTTACATGAAAAGGTCATCACTAATGAATGATCACGGAAATGCAAATGGAAACCACAATGAGATATTTATCTCACACCTGTTAGAATGGCTATTATTAAAAAGACAAAATTATTGGTGAAGATGTGGAGAAATGGGAACCCTCATGCACTGTTTGAAGGAATGTAAATTAGTACAGCCATCATGGAAAACAGGATGATTTTCTTAAAAAATTAAAAATACAACTACCATATGATCCAGCAATGCCATTTCTGAGTACATATCCAAAGGAAATGAAATCTCTCTCAAAAAGATCTCTGAACTCCTGTGTTCACTGCAGCATTATTCACAGTAGCCAAGATATGGAAACAAGCTCAGGGTCCATCAGTGGATGAATGGTTAAAAAAGAATGATATATCTTTATATGTATAGGTATACAATGGAATTTTTTACAGCCTTAAAAAAGAAAGAAATTCTGACATTCATGACAATGTGGAAGAATTTAGAGGATATAATGCTGAGTGAATAAGCCAGACACAGAAAGACAAATATTGCATAATATCGCATATTATATGTGAAATCTGAAAAAGCTGAACTTAGATAAACAGTAGAAGAGTAGTTGCTAGGAGCTGGAGAGTGGGGGAAATGGGGAGATGTTGGTCAAAGGGCACAAACTCTCAGGTATAAGATGAATAAGTTTAGAGATCAAATGTACATATGTACAAATGCATAATTATAGTTACTAAAAATGCATTGTATACTTGAAATTTGCTAAGAAAGTGAATTGTGTTCTCACCACAAAAAATTTTAAATATGTGAAGTGTTAGATATGTTAGTTTCATCGTGCTAATCATTACACAAGGTATACTGATATCAAAACACTGTACACCTTAAATATACACAATTTTTGTTTGTCCATTATTCCTCAATAAAGCTGAGGGGGGGGGAGAAGTAGAATCTAAACCGTTCCCAAACCTTCAGGTCTCAGAGACATACAGTTCTACTAGTAGATTGTGGGAGGGGGAAAGGGCATTCTGATGGAAAATTATGAGTCAGGGGAGATCTTCACAGTGATCATTGCAATCATCTATACCCTAAAATAAATCTCTACCATCCATTCCCACTCCTAACACAAACACAGTTTTTGAGCCAAAACAAGTAACATGCATAGCTCTTTGTCTAAAGAGGACTTCTCATTTTAAAACAAGCTGAAATAATTAAACTTTTAATATTTTATTCAAAAAGTTCTTGTGGCATATTTTTATTAAGTAACCACAATGTACCAGACACTCTTCTAGGTCCTGGAAATCCAACTGAAAGCAAAACTGACAAAGTCATTGACCCATGCAGCTTAGAAAGTAGTAAGGGGAGATAGATCATAAACCAGCAGACAAATAATAATAATAATAATAATAATTAAAAATCCATGGGTTATATATTGTGAAGTGTTGAGACCATAACACCAAATGATGTCTTATTAAAAAATTTTTTGGTGCAAATGTTATTAGCGAACACTTCTACAATGCTCACTGTGTGCCAGGCACTATTCTCAGCACTTTATATGCATATTTGATGTGTGACACGAAGTATGTGAAGGAGCAAGTCAAAGCAGAATTTTGGAGAAAGGTTTCCAAATTCAAGGATCAGCAAGGGAAAAATGTCAAAGGCAGAAAGGAGCTTAGCATGTTTAAGGGTCTGAAAGAGAGGGTGGCAGGGCTGGCTTAAGTGGGAGCTTGTGGGGTGTAGTGAGGAATTTGGACTGCATTTTAAGTGCAATGAGAAACAAGGAGAGAGTTTTAAGCAAAGGAGTGATATAATTGGATTTACATAACAAAAGTCAATCAGGGCACTTGGAAAGAATGGATTAAAGGAAAATAGGAGTGAAATCAGAGTGATGAGTCAGGAGGCTATTGCTTTGGTCCAAACAGTAATTGATAGCTGCTTGGAATAGGACGGTTGTGGTAGAATTTCAGGCTGACTGAGATCTATTCCTTCTCTGAACTCATAAAATTTTGTTTATACCCCTGCTTTGTGCTATAATAATCCTGTACTTCAATTTTAGACTCTTTTGGTGGCAGGGAGGAAATCTTACTCATCTCTATTTTTTCTCCTGGTTTTGGGCCCTTTCTTTAGAGCATGTAGTCAATGATTATTTTATTTAATTAAAGTAAACAAAATTATAATATTCTCTTTGTGCACCTGTACTTTTACATAATGTATTTGGATAACAAAAATTCAGGACAAAATACTTATGTTTTAAGCTTCAGAATGTATAAACTTTAAAAAAATTTGGCTAGATTTTCCCCCCTCTTATAATACTGCCAAGTGTGAAGTTTAAATCTACTTTTGTGTTAAACCAGTTCAAATAAAGCTTCAAGCAATTTTTAAGAGGAGGAAAAAAATTTTTTTGCTGTCTCATAACTCAAAAATAACTGAGCTAATTTAATTTACTCTTTCTAAAGTGGGGGTGTCGGGGGGAGAAATGGTGGCCAGAAAGTGGAACAGAAAGTGGAACAAATAAAAAATAACATCTCTCATTAAGACTAAGGCTGTAAAATTTCAAATCCAAACAAATTTCTTGGGATGTTGTAGCAAGTAAAGGTGGAAGTTGAAATGGGAATTCCTTTCACCTTTAAAGGAAAGCTTCTGCAGTTTGACATCAAAGGTCCTAGACTGAAATAAATCTTTTCGGTTTTTGAAAGGAAGAACATTTCAGGAAAACACTGCTTGAGGAAGACTTATGAATATATCTAATACACCCTTGGCAAGAAAAGATTGTGAGAACATATTGTGAAAAAAGAAATATAAAAGAAGAGGTTGAATTTAATGATCTGTATTTGTGCTTATTTTTCTTCTCTACTGATTATAACTTTGTATCATATTTCCTATCCCCTTCCACTAAACCTATCATATATAATAAGGTTGCTTTGTCTTGTGTGATAAGTATCACTCCATTATACACACATGGACAAAACCAGGAAAAAAATCACATAGGTTCCTTAGAAACACTCAACCTTTTTCAATTTCAGAAGGAAGGAGCTAATGAAAGGATGGAATATAGAGGAAATATTCATGAGACCTTAAACCTCCTGAAGAGATCTCTGCAGAAAAAAAGACACTTCATAAGGATGTGAGCTAACTCTTGGCCAAGTGGGAGAAACAGGAAGGAAGTGCTTATCTGAGATTTGTGTGAGGGCATCTGGCCAGCAGCAGCTAAAACAAACCCCAAAGAGATATTTAATACTGTATTACCAAAATGGTCTCTTCATCTCCCATCAAAGTCATCTTACCATCCCAGATGATAACTTACCATCTTGAGCCCATTTTGAGAACCACAATTCTAAGTTAAGCAAATTTCTGCTCTGAAATTTAGTTACACCAGAATGTATCTCCTGCATATTCTTCAGGTATTGCTCAGCAGAGCTTTCCTGACCAGGAGAGCCTTCTTTGTTATATGCTCTCTTGGAACTAAGTTCCTGTCCATCTGAGGATATGTCTCAGGTTTTTACATTCCCTACCATGACCTTTGATCAATGCCTGTCCCATTCACCAAAGTGGTAGATTTTGGCTCACAGTGGTATCCTCAAGGCCTCGTAGTAGGCACTTTAGAAATAGTTGTTGAATGGGTGAATAAAGTGAGTTTGTGACTTGAATATCTTAGCTAACAGCAATATCAGAATTTTTTAAAAATTAATTAATTTATTTATGATTTATTTTTGGCTGCGTTGGGTCTTCGTTGCTGTGCGTGGGCTTTCTCTAGTTGCGGCAAGCAGGGGCTACTCTTCGTTGCGGTGCACGGGCTTCTCATTGCGGTGGCTTCTCTTGTTGTGGAGCACGGGCTCTAGGCGTGCGGGCTTCAGTAGTTGTGGCTTGCGGGCTCTAGAGCGCAGGCTCAGTAGTTGCAGCGCACAGGCTTAGTTGCTCTGAGGCATGTGGGATCTTCCCAGACCAGGGCTTGCACCCGTGTCCCCCACATTGGCAGGAGGCTTCTTAACCACTGTGCCACCAGGGAAGTCCCAGGATTTTTAATTAATTCTTTTTCTACCATAAAACCACCAAAAACAGAGAAATAAAATAAACAGAGATTCTGATAAAATATATTTATGTTCGTATTCATTATGTTGAGAGTTGGGCTTACAAAAAGAACAGTGTAGGGAACTTGGGAGCCAGTCAAGTGCCTGTGTAATATACCAGGATAGACCATACACTGGGTCATAGAACAATCTTCAACAAATAAAAAATTCGAAATCATACAGAGTGTGTCTTCCAAACACAATGGAATCAAATTAAAATTAATAACAGAAAGAAAATTTTAAAATCTCTAAATTCTTTGAAACTAAGTAATACATTTCTAAATAATCCATGGATCAAAGAGGAAGTTTCAAGGGAAGTTAAAAAAAAAACAACAACAAAAAACATGTGGATCTCAAAATGGATTATAAACTTAACTATAAAATGTAAAACTATAAAACTTTTAAACATGAGTAAAAATCTTTGCAATGTGGGATTAGACAAAAAGTTATTAGAATTGATGCTAAAAGCACAACCCCTCACAGAGAAATTTCATAAACTGGACCTCATCACAATTTAAAAGTTTTGTTATGTGAACCAGTCTGTTAAAAGTATGAAAAGATGAGCTAGCAACTTGGAGAACATATTTGCAGACCACGTATATGACAAAGGACTAGTATCTAAAAAAATATAAAGAATTCTCAAAACTCAACAGTAAAAAAAAACAATCCAGTTAGAAAATAGGCAAAGATATGAAGACACATTTCACCAAATGATATATACAGATGGCGAATTAGCCCATAAAAAGATGTTAAACATTATTAACCATCAGGGGAATGCAAATTAAAACCCAATGCGATACTACGACACACCTATCTGAATGACTAAACAAAACAACAAAAAATAGTGACAACACTAAATGCTGGTGAAGATGTTAAAAAGGTGAATCACTTATACATTGCTGGTGGAAATGTAATGGCCAGTCTGGAAAACAGTTTGGCAATTTCTTTTAAAAAAATAAATAAGCAAGTACCATATGACCTAGACGTTGCCTTCCAGGCATTTATTCCAGAGAAATGAAAACATATATTCATACAAAAACCTGTTTACAAATGTTTATAGCAGTTTTATTTATAATAGTCCTGAACTGGAAAAAATGCAAATATCTTTTATTTTTTAATTTTTAATTAATTTTTATTGGAGTACAGTTGCCTTACAAGGTTGTGCTAGCTTCTACTGCACAGCAAAATGAATCAGCCATACATATACATATACATATATCCCCTCCATTTAGGACACTACAGTGCATTAAGTAGAGTTCCCTGTGCTATACAGTATGTTTTCATCAGTTGTCTATTTTATACATAGTATCAATAATATATGTGTCAATCTCAATCTCCCAATTCCTCCCACTGCACCCCTTTCCCCCTTGGTATCCATACTTTTGCTCTCTATGTCTGTGTCTCTGTTTCTGCTTGGCAATTAAGGTCATCTATACCATTTTTCTAGATTCCACATATATGCTTTAATATACGATATTTGTTTTTTTCTTTCTGACTTACTTCACTCTGTCTGACACTCTCTAGGTCCATCCACATCTCTACAAATGACCCAATTTCATTCCTTTGTATGGCTGAGTGATATTCCATTATATATATGTACCACATCTTCTTTATCCATTCCTCTGTAATGGGCAAATGTTTAAAACTGTAGTACACCTATACCATAGAATACTAATAAGCAATAAAAAGCAGCAAGCTATTGATAGTCAACTACCTAACTCAGTCTCCAGAGAATTATGCTGAGTGAAAAAATTCAGTGCAAAAAGTTTACATACTGTATGATTTCATGTATGTACCATCCTTGAAATGACAAAATTATAGAAATTAAGAACTGATTAGTGATGGACAGGGATTAAAGAAGGTGTGGAAGTAAGAGGGAAATGAATGTGGCTATAAAAGTGCAACACGAGGGGTCCTGACTCCTCGAAAATGTTCCGCATCTTGACTGTATCAATATCAATATCCTGGTTGTGATAGAGTGCTATGTTTTGCAAGACATTATCATTGAGAGAAACTGATTAGAGTACATGGGGTTACTCTGTATTATTTCTTACTACTACATGAGCATCTATAATTATCTGAAAAATTTTTTTAAAGTTTAATTAAAAAAAACTATGAGATGGGTATAATCATTATTCCCATTTTTAAATAAGGCAATCGAGGCAGAATGAGTTTAAGTAACTTGCTCATTGTGAGAGGATTATTAAGTGATAGAGCTGGGATTTGAACCACCTGGATTTTGAGACCAGCATCCTCACTTTTAACCATGAAGCTTTATTGCTTTTACTTTTTTCTGGCTGTATGTGGCCCACAACTAAGCAGGCATTTGCCTATGATTAAACAAATTATATTTCACAATATAATCCTGTAACATTCCAAGATAACCAAAATTGAACACAAAAAGCAGGCTTTCTTATCCATACTTCACTGTAAATTATTTTACATAACATAGTAAAGCCCAGTATTCAAAGGCTCATAAATAATGATTATGACCATAACAAATATACATGACCTAATATACACGTGCAAAAGTAAATTGTTTTATAAACTAAATTAAGGAGCTATTCTAATTTAAATTGTGTGTAATATCTTATAATGATTAATCACTTATTTATGAATGATGCAGGAAAAGCCCATGTTTTTCAAAGAACTGCTTAGAAATCAATAAAGTTCATACAGTTCTTATTAATTTGTCAAAGAAACTTTCTTAATTAAAAATTGTCATCATATGAAATCTATCTTAATTCTTAGATCTTTAACAGGATTTTTTTGTTGTTGTTTTAAGATAGCAGCCCTACATTGGAACTATTGTGACCTAACATGGTAAAAGACTGTGTAACTTTTCTGTGAATTAAGATTTAAAGATATTCTGAATCTCTTCATTTTAATCTAATATAAATGATCATAATTATTTGAAGTTATTTTCTTCTCAACTGTTTCCCATTTTATTCTCATAGCCCTATGAGAAGAGAGAATATGATCAACTATATGTGAAAGATGCAGAAACTGAGGCAGAGGGAGGAAATTTAATTTGTCCATGCCCTTCTAATTAATAATCCAAGTGATTCTAACAGTTTCATATGAAAGTAGTATTGCCAAAGAACAGTGACAAAATAATGATTCGATGATAAAATAATACTATAATCTAAGTAGAAAGTTATCAGTGTAAAAATCTGGTCCAGAACTTGTTTATTGAAGTATACCAAAAATCAGAAGTTTTGATCAGTGATAAACTGTGTATTTGTGGATTTAGGAAACAGATAATGTAGAGGGTAGACACACACCAGTCTTCTGTATCAGATTGTTAGTCTGAATTCCAACATGATTATTTTCAATAGGCAAGTTACGTAATCTTTCTCTGCCTCATTTTCCTAGAATATTGAGTGGAGAAAATGCTAGCAACCACCTATGGTTATTGTAAAAATGAAATAAGGTACTTTACATAAAACATCTAGTGGAATTCCTGGCTCAGTGCAAGTGCTCAAGCGGTGGTAGAGCAGTGAATGATGGATTCATGACCATCACTGAGCAAGAAGAGTTTTATTAATGGAAAGAGGGGAGGGAAACTATTATCAGTAGGAAACTCAATTGTGACAGGTGTTTATACTCAGTATGTCATTAACGCCAGACAAGGACACACCTCAAGTTTACAAATGAAGAATGGGCATTTTGCCCAATTTTAGCAAGACATTGAATGAGTTAATGCATGTAGAAGGTGTTTCCAGGAGCTCCTGACTTGCAGTAACTGCTCAGTAAGTGTTAGCTGTTGTTAACATCACTGTTATTATAAAGTAGTGAAGAAAGATTAGAACGTGTTCTGTCAGACACAAGAGCATCTTATACATCATAGGGTCATTATAAATCAGCAGTGCTTTTGTATTTAGGTTATAAACTATCTCCGAAGAATAATAAACATCTATACACAAGTGGAAGCTTCTGAGTAAAATGTAAGGCTCTTTAAGCTTTTTAAGTTTTCTTTAGTAAGTAGGATGAAGAAAGACAGCATGAAAGACGTGCCTGCTGCTCAGTGGAAAGCAGCCCTGATGTGGCATTACTGGGGCACATTGCCAGCATGTGATGGATAAATGGCCTGCTCTCCATGTGAGAGTGTGACTTTCTAGGTGACTGGAAAACAGGCATCCTTCAAGGAGACTGAGGGAAAAAGATTAAGTCTATACCACTAGTCTTAAATTTACCATCATTAAAAGAAGTCCAATTAACTTTACTAAGTTAAGGGCTGATGGAAGACATTTTCATATATTGAAGTATGGGGAAGTCACTCTACCTTATACATGATTTAACTTAAACTTTATGCTAACTAGGACAGCCTGTTTTGTGGCCTATTAAACATACATTGTACATCTGCTTTAAACTATTAAAGAAAAGCATACATTGCCCAGAAGTAAAAAATGTTCATTTTGAAGATAGAGATAAATGTCTCCCTTCCTGGGAAATAAGTGCTAGTATTCCTTTGAAGATGAGGCTCCCTTCCCAGGTGCCCAAGTGGGAGGCCATACTAACTCTCTTTGTACATGCTGATCTGCCTTTTTTGAAACCTTAAGGAAATATACCCGTCATGTTTGATGTTCTTTGTTCTGACAAGATATAAAACAGTGCTGAAAACCATGCTTCTTTGGAACAGTTCCTCAGAGCTATATGAGGGGCTGTCTCCCAGGCCATAGTCCTCAGTTTAGCTAGAATAAAATTCTCTTCTATTCTTATTATAGACTGGTTATTGGTCATTTCCGTCAACAGGGCCACACCACAAATGGGTATGGAGATTCAGAGATTAATGTCTGCTCCCTCAAGAAGCTCATGGGTCCATAGGGGAAACCATCATATAAACAATCTAAAGCAATGTAGCAATTACATTAAAATAGGTATAAAGAATGGCGAGATAGTATATAATTGATTAATTTTTCCAGAAATCAAAGAAGAAAAACTGCAAGGAAAATATTACATTGAAAGGCATTTCTTTGCTTCTTTATTTATTCATTTTAAGTGTACTTGCAAGTCAGGCCATCACATTGTTAAGTAAAATAATTATTATGTATTATGTATATTATAAATATTTTATATTTTATATTATGTACATATAATACATACATAATATACATTATAAAATATATGTAATAATTACTTTGCTTGACCCAGGTGTTTAGTTAGAAATCAAACCAAGTGAAATTTGATACAACCCAGAAATTAATCTGGGTCTTTCATATTGGGGTCATCTCTGACATATTTGTTACACTTAGAAAGATGAATAATATTCCTTAAGGTTAAAACACTGAATTTAACTGCAAAGCTTATATTAGAAAATTATCCATCATTCATCTTATCTCTATACAGTATTATTAATAAGAATTAGTCCGTGAAAGCAGAAATGTCATTGTCTTAAGTTTCTTAAAGTTGACTCGTTACCTAGAATTAGACATAATATAGTAATAAATGTATGAGAACATTTTCTACTGAGTGCTTTTAGTAGCATTCTGTTTGAGATGTTTATATTTGTCTCTATAAAGTTTAATTTCTGAATATGTCAAAGAACTTTATTACAAGGCATTCTCATCCATAAAGTTGTACCATGGAAATTACTCCATTCCTTAAAATGAAAGGAATGCCTTTTTTCAATCACTGTTACACTGAGTAGGTTTTAATATTTTTTCTCTTTACCTTCACACATCAAGTGCCATTGTAACAACTTTGTTGTGTAATAATTTAAATAACTATATGGAAAAATTATGGGGCTTGAGATGGTAGAGTCTTCTAAGGCAATAGTTTTATCTGTGGAAGAAAAATTTTTTAATTGGACCTGACTCAGTGCATGAAAAAATGAACATATTGTTCAACTCAATAAACAAGAGACAAGGCAAAAAATATATATATAATTTAAAACAATAAACCAGACAACTGAAAAAGATAAAGATGCAAAGTAAAGAGAGAGATAGAAGCTCTGTGCCCTTTCCCCATACTTTACCCTCTGCTTCTCTTCCATCTGGCTATTCTTGAGTTATATCCTTTAATAATAAACTGGTGATCTATTAAAAAAAAAGGATGCAAAGTAAATTCAAATGTTTGTGTACTGCTCCTTCACCACCACCATTTACCAAATTAAGGTGCATTCCATTGGCCCTCTAGTGGTGATATATTAGGGTTATAGATTCTTACACTCAAGGGGTAAAAATGCTCTCTTCTTCCAGAACTACAAAAGTGAAACATGTTCCTGTAAATGCCAAATTCTAGGAATATATTTTTAAATCTCCGTGTGGGATGTAAGTAGAAAAATTTTCCTCAGCCAGTGTGGGGTTTCTTCTTGTACCCCTCAATAAAAGATATGTCAAGTGAAGATGACAAATCAGGATACCACATGGTACATCATAATAATGCAGTACTTTTGCCACATCAAATTTTGCAAAATGTTGCAGATGAGTCATAGAACAAAGTTCTGCAAGAGCTGCCGCATCTCTGTCTATTGCACCGTAATTCTTTTCAGCAAGCCTCCTCTGACTGGAGCCCTGGCATTTTCTTCAAGAGGACTGCCAATTGTTTTAATGTTTCTAAAATGTACAGAAATGACTCTGAAGTTTCAGACCAAAAAGCAAGTGCAGTCACCTCCTGCATTGCCTTCCTCCTAGCAAAGCTTCCTGATTTTTCCTACAGAATTGCTCCTGAAAAAGTTCTTCCTCCCAAAGCTGAATGTATTACAAAGAATACATTTTATATTATCTGACATTATTTGGTTCTTTTCCATAACAAACTGTGGTCCTTAAGGGGGAGGATGCTGCAGCCCCTTTGGCACAATGAGAGACTTGATGAACTTAGTTTTACAAGTTAATGCCCAAATGTCCAAAAATGAATCATCAGCATTTAGAAGCTTTACCATCCTTTGTCTTAAAAATCAAAAACAAAATCAAACAAACAAAAATCTTTGCTACAGCAGAAGAAATCTATGATCAGTATTTAATCAATTCAGCTTCCAGCTAAAAGATGGTCCCAGAGCTCTGGAATCAATGGTACTGAGAAGGAGTGAGAAGTTAGACATCGTGTGTGCTTATTCACTCCACAACTTCCTGCTGCACAAACCATGGCGGTTACTGTGGACAGTGTTGGTTCACAATAAACAAGTTAGTATTATTGAAAAGAAGGAAGAATGAGGGGATGAATGGAGAGAGGATGAGAGGGAGGAAAAGAGTCAATTGGTCCTGTTTACATGAAAACCTTATAGAGCACAATACTTCTTCAAGGCAAACAAGAAAAAACAAGTCACTTTCCTGTAATTTACTCTGAGGTGCTAAGATCTTTTCTTTTTTCTTCTTTTCTTTTTTAAGGTAAAAAATCCAGATTGATAATCAAGGTTAAAACGCCATGAGATTGTAAAAGTCAAATATAAAATCAGATGATTTTTTTACAACTAAAATTTCCTTTACTGTATACAATTAAGAGAGTTGTGATAATTATTCTGCTTCACTGTAAAAACAATAAATATCACTCGATATCAGCAGTTAGGGACAAATTATGTTCACTTTAAATTCATGGTTCTAGCATCTTTCTTTCAATTTCGTTTTTTAGAATTTATTTTACTCTATTTTAACACCTAGGACTGTACTAAAGAATATTGATTTTCTAATTTTTATTTTTATAATATTTAATGCTTTTTTGCATTTAAAAAAATGTTCCTTAAAGAAAATATGATACTACATATATGCAATAGGTAGGTTTGTAAATGTGTATATACATTATTTATATGCATGCAATATGTATGTGTGAAAATATATGTACACATACTCATACACACACACATATGAATCTTGAGATATTTAAGTTTTTTCTCAGTATAAACTTTATTATATATTTTAGAAACGTGATGAAGTTTGAAGAGAGAAACTTGAAAGAGAGAAAATGCACATATCCCAAAGCTAACTAATAAAGATTTTTCTTGCTATCTAATGCAATATAATTGTACAATAAGATTATTTTTGTACTTAAAAATTTTAGTAAAATCATCAATGTCATGCATACAAATGGGGCTACAGTTAACCACACTCAGACTGATACAAAAAAATGCTTTGAATAGAAGAAAACTATGCATTCTTATAGGGTGTGAAATTTTAAGTTGGATATTTTGTCTAATTTTTTAGGTCCTTTGAGTCCTGAGTCTTCAGAGATGCCTTTTAGATTGGTGGTTAACCCCATGGAAGATGAAACAGACAGACCTACCTAAACAGAATCCTAGCTCTGCTATTTAGTACATGTGCTTTTAATTCAGATATTTCAGTTTCTCTGAAACTCTTTTCCTAATTGTAAAATACTACCTAACTTCAGGGTTATTCAAAGGATTAGAAGAGACAAAATATGCCGAGTGCTTTATTTTGTAAGTTGAAGTACAGTTGATTTACAATGTTTCAGGTGTACAGCAATGTGATTCAGTTACACATACATATATATATAATCTTTTTCAGATCCTTTTCCATTATAGGTTATTACAAGATATTGAATATAGTTTGAATATAGTTCCCTGTGCTATACAGTAGTTCCTTGTTGTTCATCTGTTTTATATATACTAGTGTGTATATGTTAATCCCAAATTCCCAATTTATCCCTCCCCGCCCTTTTCTCCTGTGGTAACCATAAGTTTGTTTTCTATGTCTGTGAGTCTATTTCTGTTTTGTAAATAAGTTTATTTGTATCATTTTTTTAGAGTCCACATATAAGTTATATCATATGATGTTTGTCCTTCTCTGTCTGATTTACTTCACTTAGTATGGTAATCTCTAGGTCTGTCCATGTTGGTGCAAATGGCATTAGTTCATTCTTTTCAATGGAATTAGTTCATTCTTTTCATAGTATTCCATTATTGTGTATATATATATATATGACACCTCCTTTATCCATTCATCTGTCAGTGGAAACATAGGTTGTTTCCATGTCTTGGTTCTTGTAAATAGTGCTGCTATAAACATTGGGGTGTATGTATCTTTTTGAATTAATGTTTTTATCTTTTCCAAATATATGCCCAAGAGTGGGATTGCTTGATCATATGGTAACTCTTGTTTCAGTTTTTTAAGGACCCTCCTTACTGTTCTTCATAGTGGCTGCACCAATTTACATTCCCACCAACAGTGCAAGAGGTTTCCCTTTTCTCCACACCCTCTCCAGTATTTATTATTTGTAGACTTTATGATGACGGCCATTCTGACCGGTGTGAGATGATACCTCATTGTAGTTTTGATTTGCATTTCTCTAATAATCAGCGATGTTGAGCATCTTTATGTGCCTGTTGGCTATCTGTATGTCTTCTTTGGAGAAATTTCTATTTGGGCCTTCTGCCCATTTTTTGATTGGGTCGTTTGTTTTTTTTGCTATTGAGCTGTATGAGCTATTTTTATGTTTTGGAGATCAACCCCTTGTCAGTCTCATCTTTTGCAAAATGCCAAGTGCTTTTGCACAGAAGATTTTATATAATACGAGCTTGGTAGATGGTGATACATCATCATCATCATCATTACATCAGAAGAGTGAGTATGGCAACAAGATAATTTGGTGCAAAGATGGGGGAGGGAGACGGAAGGTCAGGGGAAAAGAGGGCAGGATGACTATCTGCTTTGTGAAGAAATGGTATATTTGGAGGGATTGAATTCATTGAATAATTTCTCAACTCCCCATTTCACTTTGTTATTTTTGGTCACAGCCTCTATGAGTTTTGTTTTGTTCATGGTCTGTTTATTCTCAAAAGATTCTATGGTGAGGGAGGTATAAATGTAGGTAAAATGATTGAAAGGGCATTCAAAAATTGTTTGCAGTCTTATGCACTCGAACAAGAGAGATGTGGAATCTGACTTGAAAAGTAATGTACTATATTCATTAGCAAATTCAAGTGGTAAGTGTATGCATGCAAAATGAATTATAGTTATCAGCTTCTGGAATGAAGCAAACATTTGGTTCTAGAATGATTCTGCCAAAATGATACAAAAGATGAAAAGGCTCAGTTATCTCCCTGCTACTGCATCCCTTTAGCAATATCAACCTGCTTTTCAGTACACAAAGTAGAATTGATTTCTAAATATCTTTAAATTTCTCCACTTCATGGATCAAGCAGCTTCCAAAAATGAGCAGTATTGCAAGCTGATTTCATCAAACATAGGAAACCAGCTAAACAGCAACTTGGAATCCCGCAACCCAGGAATTGTCCACAATTCCCCCTCCCTGCTTCTATAGCATTTTGGCAATCAATTGAAATTCAAAAATTAAATTAAGATAGACTCCTCCAGTCTAAACTGAGAAATAAAATATGCAATAATCATAAAATGATTTCCAAGGTGATAATGTTTTACCTTGAGAGTGTTACATATATACTGAAAGCAAAACCTTAACTTTAGGAGCACCATCAAGGTTGGGGGAAAGAAATAAATTCCAAGGCTTGATTGAGTCCACAACCTAAAGGTCAAAAGTGACATGAAGTGAATGTTTGCAACACTGCCTTCACTGAAATAATTATGCAGAGATTAACCTGCTAGTGATTTTCTAAAGATAAAATTATATTCAAATGCATTATTTCAGTAATAGTGCTAATTGATGGCTTATTCATGAGTTCTGTAGAAACTAGCTGTGTTACAAGATGAAATTTTGCAAGTGAATGTTGCTTCTAAGGGTTTAGTAAGGTTTTTTTCTTCTAATTTTTTGAGTTTCTGTGAAACTGTTATTTTCTAAGTCTTTTCCTCTAACCTTAATTTACATTCATCTAATACTTTAATAATAACTTTTTTGCTCAGGTGCAATGAAGGACTATGTCAGAATAAGAAAAGCATAAATTACATCATCTGTAGACAGAAATTTCGCTTTATTTGTTTTATTATCTGCATATGGACAAACAAAAACTGGGAAGAGAAAAATAGTAAAAGTTGTGTTACAACTACTGTCAATGGAAGAATTTCAGTGATTACATTAGAAAGGTCATAAATCATGCAAATCAATTAGAGATATTGGTAATCTCTAGCAACTGTACAAAATTGCCTTACACACAGCAGGAAATATGTAACAGATTAATTTCTTGGAAGATGGTAGTGGAGAATAGAGTTTAGGCTTGAACAGTTGGAGAACTGATATCCTAAGTGTTTTGCTTATCTTTACTACACTTTCCCCTATAATCAGTCACCAAGGCCTGACAATTCTACCTCCTAAACATGGCTTAAATTAATTTCCTTCTGTCTGTTCTCACTGACACTGCTCTGGTTCAGGCCATTATCTCCTTTTCCTTGCAATATTCATTCATTCACTCTTTCTTTCAGTCATTTATGTATTCAAGTATTCGATAATACCACAGACCATTACTGAATACACATCATATGTTCTAGATAAGTGAGTGGAAATAAAATCAAAACACAATTGTTACTCTCAATGAATCTTCAGTATAATGGAAAGAAAAAAATATATACTGGAAATTACAATTCTAAAGTTGCCCCTAATGACAAATATAGGTATGCACAGGCAACTAGGGAAGCACCTCAGAGCACCAAAAGCCAACTTAGAGTCAGTGAGGGTATCTGGAAGAGGCGATGGCTGAAATGAAACCTATAGAACCAGTAGGCAAGGCAGGGAGTGATGTACTGTAGATAGCATTACTGGCCGCAGCACTCCTCCCTATATTCACATCTTTTGCCATATGACTTTGCTATTCCTTCCACAAAAGAGACAGGGTATATTTACCCTCCTCTTAACTCTGGATACCTATATGTAATTTGCTTTGGCCAATTATTAGGCAGAATTTATGGTAGTCCAGTTCTGAGACTGTGCTATAAGGGGTCTTACATGCTTCCACATTCCCTCTTGCACTTCTCCCATCACCATGGAAAGAACGTGCCCACAGGATAGCCCACAAGCCCCAAGAGGAGGAAGAGAGACACAGAGGAAGAAGCCCAGCCTAAATAAGCTAAATCCTAGCTGAATCCCAGATGTGTAAATAAATACCACTCAGATTTTGTGGTTGTCCAATAAATAGCGAAGCAAACTGATGCAGGAAGTTTGGTGGTAGAGATGGCATTTCAGACGCATAGAAGAATATGTGTAAAGGATTGAATGGCACTTGGAGAACTATAAGTTCTTTAAATTTATTGGCGCTTAACTAAAGTTGGAAGCTTAATTAAAATGATGGAAACATTAATACGGGGTAGATTATTAA
Organism: Balaenoptera ricei; assembly: GCF_028023285.1. NCBI lineage: Eukaryota > Metazoa > Chordata > Mammalia > Artiodactyla > Balaenopteridae > Balaenoptera > Balaenoptera ricei. The sequence goes on from NC_082648.1 coordinate 77,233,839, forward strand.
GGGCACTATACACCACATAAAAGATGTAAGTATCCATTCTCAAGGACATAGGTGAATAAAAAATGCTCTTTAAGTTAAGAGAGTGACAAGCTGAGATGTTCATTTCAAAAAAGTCATACAGACTGCAGTACGGGGAACGGATTGGAGAAAGTGATTGATTAGACTAAGGATGACAAGTTAGGAGCTGATGATGTTGGTAAACACTGCATAAACAAACAAATAAACAAAAAATACTTAAATTAAGGAAATGGTAATGGCAATGGATCTGGAGAGGAGGGGAGAAATCCAAAAGATGCTAAGTATATATATATATATCTGTATGCTCTAGGGAAAAGACAAATATGGGTGAGAAAAATGTCAGAAATTATTTCTACACTTTTGACTTGGGCACCTGAGTGTATATACCTTCAGTGGTACCATTCACTGTGTTTTGTTTTGTGTTTGTTTTTGAGGGGAAGGAGGAGGAGAAATTAATCCATATTAAGCTATGTTGAGTTTCAATGCCTATGGACATTAAATGTAGGTATTCAGCAGAGTTGAAAATATGGATCTGCTACTTAGAAGGCTGGATTTAAACTAAACATTTGTCAGATGGTTTAGAGAAAGATAAGAAAGTCAAAGAAAGATAGCATCAAGATTTAAGGTGGTGATTGGGACACAAAGAAAAAGGGACAGGGCTTAGAAGGAGCTGTCAGAGAGGAAAAAGGAGAAACAGATAAAATGGTATAACAGGATACAAATAGAAAACAGATATATAGTGATAATTATGTGACAGGCACTATTCTAAACATCTGATCTTTACAACAACCTTATGAAGTAGATACAATGATTATCACCATTTTACAGACTGGAAACCGAGGCACAGAGAGACTAAGTGAAGTGCCTGAGGTCTCGCAGTTCATCAGTAATAGAGTTGGGACTTGAGTCTGAGTTCATTATCCACCACCCTGGCAAGGGAAGATACAGTTCTGAGAACGGGAATGGTCAGCAGGTTAAATACAGGGCTGAAAGAATCTCATTAGTTTCAGCAACAAGGATATCATTAATAACTTTTATCAGAACAGTGTCAATGAGGAGATGAAGACAGAAAAGCAGGCTTTGGTGTTGCCCATTGACATCCTCTGTGGCAAATTTTCTGACTTCAGATCCCCCAGTCCTTCTACACAGGTAGGGATTTTACAGAATCAAACGCTGAGACCATATTTAGGATGTAAGCTGTATATCACAGATCTGCCGTGCAAGAAAGAGGAAAGAAGCAATATAGGAAAAAATAAAAGAAGTCAAATTGCGATGCAGACCTGAAACAGTTTTAGCCAATCTGATAGGGAGATCTAGAGGAATTGTTGAGTATTAAAGTTGTTCTACATTGGGTTAAAATAGTTCAGCTTTATAACCACTCTTTTTTAAAAAAATTTAATTTTATATTGGAGCACAGTTGATTAACAATGTTGTGTTAGTTTCAGGTGTATAGCAAAGTGATTCAGTTATACATATACATGTATCTATTTTTTTCAAATTGTTTTCCTGTGTAGGTATAATCATTCTTGGCTCCGTCATCAGAGATGGCTGTTCCAGGAATAGCATGACCTTGGATGGGGGTGTGGGTGGTGCTCGAAACTGAAACAGCCCTTAAAATGATGACAGCCCGAAGCTGTTTGCCCACCCAAATATCTGCAGAACTTCTTTGAAGGAGAATGTCTACCACTACTCCCAATAACTTTCTAAGCTTCTATTTCCTTATATTAAGTGTTCGTATTTGGGTAATTAAAAGTGGCTTTTTCCACTGACTGATACATAAACCTCAAGCAATTTTTGCATTATATTTTAATTATTTCCTTGATATCTGTCTCTTTAATAGAACAGTAGCATCTTAAGGTCAAGGAACTTATCTTTTCATCTTACTTTTTTCAACATCTAACACAGCAATATGACTCATAATAAAATGTGTTGACAGTTGAATAGGAGGGGCATTTGAGATGGGTCTTAAAGGATGACTAAGAGTTTGTTAGAGCACAGGACCAAAGGCTAAACAGCTTGCGTGCTAATTAAACTTGCAGTCACTATTCTATTTTTCTTTGTGTATTTTTTAAATATATAAATGAATAGTTTCCATTTATTCACTGCATTGTAAAAGCTTATGCACTTCCCTAAGCAGAAGCGTCTCCAAAAACAATTGGAAGAATAAGTAAAACACACTTATTTTCAGTAATTTATTTAAATGTAATTGTTTCAGTGTGTGAACCATTCAGTGAATTTTTGAAATGTTTAAATTGCATTTGTAAATTTTATAGGTTTAAATTCAATATAAGATGAGAAAATTAAGGTGATTTTTTCAAAGACTTTTAAAAAATACAAAACCATTTTTCTGTTTGTATTATATAAGATGTACATTATTTTCTGCCTAATTTTGTGTGAGTTTTACTCTATGCTAGGTACTGTTTCAGTTCTTCTCCTATAAATAGGATAATAATTTATAGATTTTTATGAGAATTAAATTAAATAAGATCTAAGGTATCTTGGGTATAATAGATCATAAAAGATGCCTTATTTTTTGTACCTTAATTATCTCCTTATTTGGGGAAGCAATTGCCTTTCAGCTCCATATTTTCAGTATGTAGTACAATGTTTGATCTAGAGTATGTGCTAAATATTTCCTGAATCAATAGAAAACCAATGAAAGCAGGATCAAAATTATGAATAAGAATTTTAAACAATTATAAATCAAAGAAAAAACTAGTCTGAAGAATATAAAGTAAGCATTTAGAATTTATATTGCATTGTTCTTTCTTCAACTATTAGCTTACAAATAATGTTTCTGCATCACCCAAACAAATTTTCATTCATGAAGTCTGAATGATGACTCAGAAAGGAAATCTGAGATTACCTACCCCTCCTTTTCAGATGATAATATTAAGGTTGTACAACTGCATTTGTGGTAGACTGAGGGATGGAAATTCAATCTCCAAACATACAATTCACAATCATTCTTTCTCAGTCAAAAATATTGATGGTAAGGCTATTAATGTTTCTGTCATCTACTCTTATAGGTTTGTAAAGGATAAAAGCGCCAAGTAGGTTTCTTTGCATGGTCAAATTATCTTCATGTTGTAATCCAGCAAATATTTATTTGGTGGCTCTGCAATGTGTTAAAGTTCTTTTTTGCATCAGTAAAACTTTAAATCGGCAAAACTACTTGCATAATAGATCCATTGATGCAATACAATATAGTCAGTCCATAAAACACTTCTATTGACAGTTTATCCCACCGCTTACCTAAAATACTCATTCCTCTTGTCATCTAAAGCCTGCCCATCCTTCACTACCAAGATCAGTTTTGTTAGGTGCCTAGAATATTGAAAATTACGGTTCTCGTTCTGGGTCACTTCTAACTTAAGCTGCATTATGAGCTTGAACTCTCTGTGTATAAAACAAGGGTTTATGTAGATGATTTCTAAGTTCCTTTCCTGTTTAGAAATTTTGTGGGCCACAGAGCTCTTTGCCTTATCTTACCCTTTCTTTTCTGATTTCCTACAACATTCTAGACCTACTATCATATAACTTGGTGCTTGGAAGTTATATGTATGTATGTTTGTCTTTTTTTTTAAAAAAAGATTGCAAATTCTTCAAGAAGATGCTGTACTTAATCTCCTTTAGTCTCTCTCTCACTTACTGATTAGTAATACCAAGAACACACTTGATACTTTCTGGTTCCTTTAATAAAGCCAATGTTTAAACACTAAAGCTTGGGAAACAATTAGGTGATGATTATTACTATTATTGTATAAAAGGAATCCATTGCTTTACTTCATTCATTGCAAAGTTCATTGCAAAACGATCCATTGCAAAGAACTGACATTTGAGAGATGTATGGAACTGTCAGAACTTTCCATAGCTTTTTCCAGGTAGACAGACTTGACCAGAGAAGGTTCCTAAATATGTCCATCATGCTTCTCTGCCTTCTGTCTTTAAGAACTACATTTACCCACACCTACCCTCCAGGAAATGAATAAACAAAGTTTGGACTACCAGTGCCAACTCCTGCCAGAGGAAGAAAGAAGAAACCAGTTGGGAAAATGGCACTTTGATGACAAATGGTGTGTAAGAGTTCTTTTCTTTATACCATCTCTCCTTCCTGCACCGATTAATCTGGAACAGTCTCCTTGTTCTGAATATGTCTTTCTCTCCTATCTCTTGCCCCACCTGAGCATAAGGCTCGAGAAATGATTTTTCATGTGCAGTCTGAATGGCACTTCAGAGTTACGGTCTCATTTGATCTGCCTAAGAACCTTGTGAAGGTTCTATAGAATTCTATAGAATTCAGCATCTAAATGGTGCAGAGTGAAGAAATTGAGCATTGAGGTGAATGAAAATGATGGAGATGGGTTCAGAATCTAGACTTTCTGAAGCAAATTCCTTCGAGTAACTATATAAAACTAGGAGGCAAATAATAGTAACATATCCTATTTCTCTACTTTTTGTATCCTAATTTTCTTTCTTTTTAATTTTAGTCCTTAAATTTCCTCTCTACTACACTGAGGTTGTTTAGATATTAAGTAATAAACAAAAGACACTAAACACTCTGAAGATAAAAGCTGAGGCATAGAGCAGTTTTCTTTAAAAAAAAATCATTATATCCTTCATTATGTGAATAAAATGAATAGACAGATTATATACTGTAATGTGAACAATATCTTAGTATAGGATATATGTGAATTACATTAATGCAAACAGTTCTTAGATGGGTAAAATTCAGAAGGAGGGAGCTTATTTTTGAAATGTTAGGGCCAGTTTTCTCTCTTACCTCTGTCTTGGTAAGTGGTTTTCATGGGGATTATCCCGGAACTAGTAGGAGAGTATGGTGAACTCTCATTTCTTCCATATTCTTGACTTTGGCTTCTTGGAGTATCAGATTTTCTTTTTAAACACTCTGCAATAAATCAAGTATCACCAATTTAAATTTAAAGAATATATGCCAAATGTTTCCCATAAAAAATTTTGTGATGTTATTACTGTGATCTGCAAACTGATCAACTTTGCCCTTCTCTTTTTCTTGTGAAAGCCTGCAGGTAGGTACCAATCCATTCCAATTAATATCTAATGATGATGATAAACTAAAGACAAAATCCCAGCTAACAGCTTCCATCTGTGGTTATGCATAAAATATCTGCTTCTGGCAAGTGACGCTATATGCAAATTTAAAAATTTCAGTGCTGCAGTAGTTACATAATGTATTCATATACACCTAAAATAGAGATTTTCCCCCTTTTCACCACCTTTCCTTTCTTTAATGTTCAGGAACTCTATAAACACAGTTAGAAATACATTTTCATCTTTATTTCTTTTTGTTAGTATGTTTCTTTTAAAATATTCTCTTGTCATGGTTGCCAATACCAATGAATGCATAATATTTTGGCTCTCACATTAAAAAAATATGTTCAATTTAACTAGTATTAATATTAAAAAATTGGCATTGCTTTTGGCATCACTGTAACATTCTTAAGGCTGGTGGTCATATGTAACTAGTACTATGTTCCCCTAGGACCTAATATTTAGCATATACTTGCTGCCTTAAGGCCTCTCTGTATTTGCTACCAGCAAAATTGTCCATCCTTATGAGTTACCGTACTCAGACTTAAAAATGGATGTAAGCAATATATTCCATATGCAGCTATACAGAGTTTTAACTCCTGTATTTCAGAGAGGAAATTGTCTAGTCCCCCTCATCTCTCTCCCTTTCTCTCTCTCTCTCTCTCTCTTTCTGTAGGAAGTTCCTGGTTGATTTTAAGTTGTTCCAGTTTTGATGACCATATATTTATGTATTAGTCTAATATTAATTTCAAGACAGCATCAGCCTTAGGGAACCCTGTCCCTAAGAATGAATTGTAAAATTAATAAATTAACGTGACATTAAATGGATGATTCTTGATGGTATCCAAGGGCTCAGAGGAATGTTAGCAACTTGGGAAGTCTCAATGACAAAACCTTTTAAAGCCAATGTGCTCTTTATGAATGTATTACTGTGACTGTATGCCTGATATCAAGAAGCATGTGTGATTTAACAGTACAGCTCTGTTGTCTGCTAATAAGTATGCCATCTTACATGACTTGGAACCAGGTAAACTCTAGAAATTAAAGAAAGAATAGATGTAAAAAGTGAGGAGATCTCTTTTTAGGCGTATAAGAACACATTATATAACCTCTACAGCACTTGATTTTTTTTTAAGTCAAGTGGGAGATAGGAAGATAAGATTCCAGTATCTTTTGATGGGCCAGAACAACGTAGTTTTGGTTTTTTTTAAATCTTCCTGTGGAAAAGTATGTGTTCCTCACATTTCATTAACTCCTGAAGCAGGTACTTTAACTTGTAAACCACGCAGGCTAATTCTTCTCTCACATGCAGGATTCAATCACAAAACATAGTGAGAAAAGGAATTCTTAAGGTGTCTTTACATAGGTATTGTGCAGTGTTTGTGTTGACTTCTATTTTGTTCTTTTTAGATACTCACTGAGTTTAGCTGGGCTCTCTCCAAGGTATTAGAATGATGGCAATTTCATGATCAGTAAATGGTCTAGGAGTAGAACATCTTGAGTTTTGAGAAGCATGGAAGGGCAGGGATGTGTATCCTTTGGGATAAGACACATAATGAGGAATCACACAGGGCAATTTTTTTAGTCTATGAGAACTCTGAGAGGAACAATTCTCACAGCCAGATAGATGTTTGGGGGTAGCGATTCTCTGAATGTGGAGAGGGTGGCCCTGGATATGACTAATCAAGAATGAATGAATATAATGTTACAGGGATTAAACAAAAAGATATTGGAAAAAATAACATACCAGAGAAATGGTTTAGGCAATATACCTACTAACCTTCAGAAGGTAGAAATCAACCAATCATTTTGACCCAGGCAGAAGTGCTACTTTATTGGTGAACAGAACTCCATGTTCAATGTCTTATTAAGCTTTGTAGCAGTTGCTTTTGGAAATACCACCCAGTTACAACCACAATTTCTTCATCCTGTTTCCTCCACAATGACCAACCTTGGCACCCATTTAGATCAGTACATCCCTTCTGCTTATAGTCTTGATTGATTAAAACAGAAGCCACTGAGAGTCTGACTAAGAATATGTACATAGAAGAGACTGTTGTTTTGGGTAACTAACACAGTAAAGTACAAGTACAGGAAGCATAGAATGACCATATTTTATCAGACATATGAACTAGAGAAGCCAAGAGGGAAAAATAAAGAAGGTACACAGAGAAGAACAGAGATGTGAAACCAAAGTCAAGATGGCATGGCAGTCCCTTATTTCAGCATGTTTCTTCCTCCCTTGAGTTCCCATGAGACAACCCTTATCTAAACCACTTCTGCCTTTTTTTCCCCATAAGCTAGTTTATATAGGTCACTAATAGCTAAATCCTAAAGCTTAACTCAAGTATTTCCTCTGTTAGGCAGTGAACTACTCACATTTTTACATTTCCTAATGAATTACATTATTTCTATTAATAAGTAGAGTCTGCAGAAGCAGACAATATCACCTAATTACATTCAAAGTGAGAAGCCTATTACCTGTTATTAACAAACAGAGATGAAATGCAGCAAACAAAAAAATTATTGTGGTTGTTGCTATGACTATTTACTTCCCTTTTATTACTGATTAATTTCAAAATTAAAGCTAATATAAATTACATTTAATTTTAATGCTTAGTATTAAATATTTAAAATACAAAAAAATCAAAATTATGATCCTTTTAAGAAGACATTTTTAATCTTATAAAGGAAGAAAAAAGTATGTATAATTAGATTCAGAAATTATTTATTCAATGTGGTTAACCCATCATCACTTTGATGTGTAGAAGCACTGGAAAAGCTTGCTAAAAAAATGTAGAGTGTGGGAGTACAGGTTAACAATTCTAATACTGCTATAAATGAATACTGGAGTTGAACAATTAAATAAATGGATGGTGGATGGTAGGATTCAGGTTTCTCACTGTTGAAGTGAGAATTTACAGGTAAGCAAGGAGAAAAAGAATGATTCATGTAGTGATGGAATCGAGTTGAAGACATCAGGAAAAGCTCATGTTTAGTTTAATATAGTTAGCTTAATAGCTTAAACACAGATGGTTACATACTGAAATACTTATAGATATGTGTATGTACACAGGTTAGTATAAACATATATATTTTCTTATTCTGTCAGCTGAGAGTACCTATAAAAAATGAGACCCCAGATGTAATGAGCACGCCTAGCACAGAGATCTTGGTGTCTAATGCCATTCTGCAATAAATAAAACATGGCACCTCAGAGAAATGGCTGATTCTACACTTGGGACAGGAAACGTGAGCCCAGAGCATCTCATACTGCCAGAAAGTAAGAAAGTGCTAAAACCGAACCCATCTTAATAGAGACTATCAAAGGGGCTTAGAAGACAACCGAAAGAGCTCCCAATGGCCAATGCTGGAATAATTTGCTCAAACAGAATAAAGTCATATAAGATTATAGCCCAAAGTATAAAATAAATATTCATGGATACATAGTGATATAAATAAATGGTTGAATAAGGTATTAAAATCGGAGAGAACAGACAAATCTCCCATGTATAACAATTCCAAATAATTTATGTAGATACTCTGCCCTAAAAGGAGTTGTGGGCTTAAGTGTGGTGTGAGCATAGAAACTTCCTTCCAAAGAGTATAGTATGAAAAAGGGAAAAAAGAGTAATGTAACAGTGAAGAAACCTGATAAACACTGCCTTAGCCAGGTGATCAAGGTCAATATCAACAATCATAAAGCACGTTGATAGTACGTACCCTTGATCTGTGACGTAAATGGAAATTTATCTCTTCCATTTTCTTCCCCCAAACCCATAACCTTAATCTACTTATGGGAACAACATGAAATAAATCCCCAAACTGCCAATGTTGGTACACTGTACATAATACTTTACCAGTATGCCTTAAAATTGTGAAGGTCATCAAAAATAAAGAAAGTCTAAGAAACATTCACTGACAAGAGGAGCCTAAGGAGATGTGACTATTAAATGTAATAGGATCCTGGAACAGATGAAGGACATGAGGTTTGAAAAACTAAAGAAATCTGAACAAAGTATGGACTTAATAACAATGCAGCAACATTGGTTCATTAGTAGTAACAAACATATCATACTAATGTAAGATGTTAATAATAGGGGAAAAATATGTAAGGTGTATACAGAGACTTTCTGTACTATCTTCCCAATTTTTCTGTATACCTGAATCAATTGTTAAAAGATAAAGTCCATTTTTAGGGGAAAAAAGTAGATTCTGAGACCTCCCCAAAAGATTCTTATGTAAGAGGGCTGAAGTGGATTACTGATGATTCTGATTCCTCATAACCACATTTGAAGGAACATTGCCCTAATGTGTGGTGTTATTTCATGGTAGGAACAGTCTTGTTCATTGTTGTAGCTCCAGGCATCAGGTGTAAGTATGTATTAGGCAACCAGTAAATATAGTGTCTGCCGACTGTTGATTTAACTTGTCATTAGTAAATATATTTCAGTTACATCTCTGTTTAAGACAAAAACAGATAACTACCTTCCTGTGATCATCACTGTTTTGCAAACTTTATAGTTTTCTTATTGTTTTCTTTTCCTATATGGCTGTTCATTTCAGGTACATCTCTATAATGCTCATGTATATTAAATTTTAATTTCTTCCTATAAACATTCATGGAACTATTGATAACAGATTGATACAATTTGTCACATTTATAGTATATACATTAATATAAAAATAAGAATATTTAATAGAGATCTAAATATAAAAATTGCTATTCAAGGAATCTATATTCTCAGATTACTCCCCTTTCTTTTGAGGATACGTGTGGTCCAACATGTAATACAGCATAACTTCTCCATCTTAAGATGCTTAACTTAATTCTATCTGCAAAGTCATTTTTGTCTTATAAGGTAACATTCACAGGTTCCAGAGATTAGGACATGGGTATATTTTGTAATGCTATTATTCAGCCACAATCAGTTATGAATCTGAAATTCCCTCCATAGTCTTTCTCGCTGATATCATGACATTATATCCTCTCTTAACTTCAGATATCATATCTTGGTTGAGAGCACCAACATCTTCATATTTCCCCCTTTTCTCTCTTCCAAATTCTGCTCTCTCTACTCCAACTGCCTACTAATACATTGCTACAAAACTTATTTTACATCTTGTAAAATTCAACTAGCTGAAATCAAAGTCATCAATCATCCTTCAAATGTGCCCACCTACATAATTCAATGTTTTTCTTACTTTTATTATAATCAAAACCTACTTATGCTTCAAACCTTACCCATTTTTGGAATCACAATATATCCAATAAGGCATCCGTCAAGTATATCATTTCTGTAAATTCTATAATGTTCAATTTACATTATGTCCAGTCCCCTGGCTTTAAATACCATCTGTATGCAAATGACTGTGAAATGTACACTTTCATCTCTCATGTTTCTCCTGAACTCCAAACTAGTAATCTAACTGCCTAGGCAATATCTCCATTTGAATATCCAAGAAATGTGATGAGAAAACAGCTGTTTTGAGTTGCTGCCTAGGCATTTTACAGTATGACAACCCTGTTTTACCCAGAGTTTGGACAGTTAAATAAGGACCTGAGCTTAGGATTCCCACCACAAGTTCCTTTTTGTTTTTCCTGAGGCACCTTTTAAAATAACCTCTTAGAGGTGAGTCCACAAAAAGTTAGTGACCTCCACCCAAACATCTTATAAGTAATAGGTACTTGTTACCCTGCTCCCCCTCTCCTGCTCGATCGTGACCTGGGATGGAAGACTGCCCTCCACTAGCTCGTTGGATACCCCCAGCCCGTTTTCTGGAATCTCTAAGTAACAAATCTGGTGACTTGACTTCTTTTGTGTGGGTGTATTGAAACTGCACCTTCAATCAAAATGACCAAGGGGTTTTTACTTCCCAAAAGTGGGAGCTCAGAAGCTGAGGGAGCTGTCTGCCAGCCCTATGTGAGGGGCTTATGCCTCCTCATTTAAAAGTTATAATCTGCATAGTCTTAATTTAATACACAAGTTATGCCCTCTCCCCCTGCCCAACACACCAACTCAAGAGGAATTAAGATCTCACCACATTTTCATAAATGCTCTTCATCAGGTTAAGAAAGTTCAGGTTAAGGAAATCCTTTTTATTCCTAATTTGAGTGTTTTTATCACGTGTTTTATCAAATACTCTTTTTGAATCTATTGAGTTTTTGTCCTTTATTATATTAATATTGTAACATTGATTGATTTTAGGGTGTTAAATCAACTTTGTAGTCCTCAGAAAAATCCCACTTGGTCATGGTATAAAAACATTGTTATATGCTAATGGATTTGGTTTGCTAGTATTTTGTTGAGGATATTGGTATCGATATTAATAAAGAATATTGGTCTATAATTCTCTTTTCTCTTGTATTTGTCCAGCTTTAGTGTCAGATTAATACTGGCCTCATAGAATGAGCTGAGATATCTTCTCTTTTCTTCCATGCTTTAAAGGAGTTTGGGAAGGATTGATATTAATTCCTCTTTAAAGTTTTGGTAGAATTCACTGGTTAAACCATCAGGTCCTGAACTTTTCTTTGTGGGAAAATTTTTAAATTACTAACTCAACATTTTAAATTATTATTGGCCCATTTAGACATTCTATGTATTCTCGAGTCAGTTATGGTAGTTTGTGTCCTTCTAAAAATTTGCTCATTTCATCTATATCAACTAATTTCTCAGTTGTTCACAGTATTCCTTTATAAGTCCTTTTATTTCTATAAGATCAGTAGTAATGGATCCCTTTCCTTCTCATTTTAACTTATTTGAGTCTTCTCTTTTTTAATTGGTCAGTATTGCTTCAAATTTGTCAACTCTATTGTTTATTTTTTCAAAGAAATACATTTGATTTGATAGATTTTCTCTTCTGCATTCTCTTTATCTCCACTCTAAATTTTAGTATTTTCTTCTGTCTTCTTCTTTTAGGTTTAGTTTGTTCTTTACAATGAATTTTAAAATTCCAAACCCAGCAACATTTGACACTGCATAACACTCCATCCTTTTTACTATACTCTCTTTCTTAGCATCTCCCACCCAACGTATCATTTATCTTTTTAATTATCTGGTCTCCCCTCCCCTTCTAATTCTATTTTCCTGGCTTATCTTCACATCCTGGAACTTTAAAAGTTAGAGGTGTTCAAGGGTTGGTCGTAGCATCTTTTCTTTCACTTGTGGTGGATGCTTCTCAAATTCAGCATGGTAGGGCCCATTCTCTGGGAATATCTGTCAGAGAGCCCTTGTCTGTTAGAAGAGGATTCGTTCAATGACTGGTCAACAGAGGACTATAAAGGCCTGAAACCTTCCCTTAACTTTGGACAATTCTGAAATTCTGTTCTGGTTTCAGGTTCTCTGAGGCCTTTTATATTGCCTCATAGTGCAACTTCTCTCACTGCCCTATCCTGACTCTTTTTTTTTTCATATTTTTTTGATCCTAAGAATACTCTCTAATAAATGGCCTACATGCTAATTCACATCACAGAGTTTGTTTCCTGTGAAACTCAAAGTGCAACATTATTGTATACTCTCTCCACTGGTGATTTCATCTATATCAATAGTTTCCTTTCCTATCTAGAGGTCTCTATCCCAGACCTCCTCTAAAAGCCAGACAATATATCTCACAGATGTCTCAAAATATTCACTTTAATACCTCAGAGTCAGCTAAAAATAAACACACCACAAATGGAAGTCATGATTTCTGTTCTGAAACTTTATCCTCCTGCAGCCCTGCTTAGTTTAGCTGGAATATATTCTAAGAAAATCTTTGATTTAGACTTTTCCAAGATCTGGTGGCATGTATAGGACTCAATACAGTCACCACAACACTGAAAAGATAAGTAGAGACCAGTAATTCTAATGTAAGGCATTTTCCTAAGCACTTTACGTGTATTAACTCATTTACTTCTCACAACAAATCTATGAAATAAGTTTTATTATATTTTTCTATTTTTATAGAAAAGTACCATACAAAAGGTATATAAATTATTCAAGGTCCTAATATCAAAACAAGGATTTGTATATCAATAATATGTGTCCTAAAATTCCCATGCTAATTATTTTCTTACACTGCCTCATTGATGCAACTGTTGGTTTGAGCTTTGAATGTATTTGGTTGAGATGGATGGGTAAAAGACACAGCTGTTCATATACATATGTGTTTGGTAAGAACCACAATGGGCAGCAACATGTGATTTGACAGTGCTATCATTTTTTACATCTTTTGGGATTGTTGAAAAGAATATCAGCTTCCCATGACCAGGAGGGAAGATTCCTGATCCCAGGGTGCCCAAAGTCTTCCTGAATAAGCTCATACTATGTTCCTTTCTGTTAGTATGTTTGGAGTAATACTACACAAAATGTAAAACCTATCTAACTATCTAGCGTTTATCTGTATATCCTCATGTGTGTATACCAGAGTCAAAGCTTTATCCACACATCAGCTGAGCAAGCTAGAAGCCAAAACTTGATGTTAACTGAAAGCTCTCTATCTCTCTCACTCCTCCAATGTAATCAGTGGTCGAGTCATATTATATTATAAGTGCTTCTAAAAGTTACTTGCCTCTCTGCATCCAAGGCATGACTCTTACCACTAACCCTATAAATGCCCTTAGGACAACCTTTACCTCTACCCTTGAAGTTAGCGTCTTCCTCATGGATCCTGCAAGGACTCCATCCCTGATCTCCCTCTATCTACTTTTGCCTTTCTAATCGCAGTAGCTTAGAGTAGTAATTTTTTTTTTAATACAAGTCTGATCATGTCAATTTCCTGCTTAAAACCTTTCAGTAACTTTCTTTGCTCTTACGAGAAAAACCAAAATCTATGATAAGACTTGCAAGGCTGCGTATGCTGGTGCTTCTTGCCTATCTTTCCAGTATCAACACTCAGTTATTACTCTTCTGCCCAGCTTCTTTCAGATCATTTGGTATGCACTATGCCTTTTCCCACACCAGGACCATGTACATAATGCTTTTTCCCTGTAGGAAGTTCCCAACTCTGTGTCTGAGTTAACTCATATTTCAGATTTCCATTCAATCAACAATTCCTTGAGAAGGCTTGTGTAACTTCCAAAAGTAGATCAGTGATCCCTATTACAAACTCTCATAGCACTGTGCTTTTTTTCCTTCATAGCTAAGTTGTCCAGTAGTTGACCATTAAATACTTTTAAAATTATGGCCTAACCACATACAAGAACAACATGAGAAGCCACCCTTAAATATATTTTGGACATCTTTATATATTATATTCACAAACAACTAAACCCTTTTTAAACTTTTATTTGATTTAATGACTTCCACTGGTTAAAACATTTTATTTCAACTACATTTGGCTGGGTTCAAGGGAAAAAGCTAGCATCTCAATCAGTTTACAAAGACACCTCTGGATCCAAGCTTCCTCTCCATAAAATCAGCCTTGTTAAAAATAAATCATTAAGCATGTGAGAAATGTATTTCAGGCTTTAAAAATCTAAGAAAAAAACCCGACCAATGCATACATTGCCAAGATTCTGTTTGTTGATAGAATTGTTGGACATTTGATTTGTAAAGTATTTTATTTGTAACCAGTATACCTCCCTTACCTATGGAGGCGACTGTGGACTGAGACAGATGTATAAAATAATTATTAAAACCGAGGGAAAGGGACAAAGTGTTCATGGATCTGGGAACAGGAAAAGTCATTTAGCTGATATCCTAGATGAGGAGCATGAAAGTCAGGGAATCAGAAAGTAAGTGGGACAGGAGTGTAAAAAAAAAAAAAAATTGGTGAGACTGGCCTTTAAAAATGCCTGAGTCAGGACCTTTGTCCTAAATTGGCTATCCCATATTTCCTTCTGGGGACACATAAGAACCAGGTCATGACGCTAATGCCTGGGAGTAGGTTCTTTTTAAAGTGTCAGTCATATCATTCCCACCTGCCGTTTCCCGCATTGCTGTAGCGTGGCATATCTTGAGCAAAATGTGAAGATTTTAAGGTGTGATTACATCTTATTCTTCTCTACTTTCTAAACCATTTGTCTCCTCTTGAGAATAAAATATTCCTCAAATCCAGGAAAGAAAAAAGAAATATTTTTCATTGAGCACCTGGAGTGCCCCAGGACAATATTGTCACATTTAATCCATGCGGCAACCCTGATGCTGGCGATAACAGTCTTCATTTCATAGGTTGGGAAACTGAGGGTCCAAAAGAATCAATGTCTTTTCTACATCATAAGATTTCAGAGTTGAATCCATGTCTCATCCTCATGTCCACTTTGTCCCCATTATATCACTTTGGTCATCTATTGCCTTCCAAGTCTCTTTACTGCCCCCTGCCGCTGTCAAAATGTAAGCCCATTTCTATTTATTTCACACAATCTACTTCATACTTTGACTAAAATTACTTCACAACAGTTGGTTGCCTAAAACAGGACATGTTTATTTTAAACAGGTCCTGCCTCCTTGTGATCTGAAAGAGTCAAAGAATTCCACTTTACTGAAAACAAGCTTCAGACTGCAGATGAGGGGTGAGGGATTGGAAAGCCCTATTAGGATCAGCTGGTTGGCTTTGAAGGTAAAGCTCACTTAACCTCTTTTGAGGGTGACTGCAGGCTGAAAGGAGGTTCCTGCTTCCCATCAGGCTGAGCTACTCTTTGGAGGAGAATGACCTGAGGGCAGGAGAGGCTGCAACTGCTCTAATTGCCTATTTCAGGCCACTGCTGGCTATTGGCTAGCTGGGGTTCCTTCTTCACTGGCTTCGTCCAAAGGGCTTTAGAGTAACATTTCTATAGTTACAGAGCAGATATTTTTTCAGAAACAAAATAATTCCTAAAGTTAGGGTCCAGATATCTGCCTTTTTATCAAGCCCTTAATTTCATTTTGGTAGTGGTGGCCCAAGAATCACGCTTTGAGAAACACTAACTTGCAGACGGTCCTTTCTGACTGTACACCTGCTGATGTGGGCTCTGTGCAGATTTCTCTGCATCTCTACCGCTTTTTGCTAAACTTCCACCCACTTTCCTTTCCCCTCTTTCACCCACCCACTGACGTTATTTTAGTTAGTAATTTATGATTTATTTGTGAATTGTCATTTATGTTTTTCTGCTCTACAGATTACATATTTTTTTTCAGTCTCTGATGATACAGCTCTTGACAACAATGTAGTCGATAGCAGAGTAGATTTTCTTCATTAAAAGAAGTGTTACTCTTTTGGAAAAGCATATCCCCATGCTATTAATACTGAGAGGGGTTCTGAAGTTGATATCAGCTGTCATATTAGGATGGCAAAGAAACAGAAAGCAAGAATGTTGGCCAAGAGAAGAGAAAAACAAGTTTTGGGTGTGTGTGTGTGTGTGTGTGTGTGTGTGTGGTGGGGGGAAGTCAGGCTTGACCTTTATCAGGGTGATGGATTGAAATGACCCAAAATGTTGACAGGCTGCTTGTGCTGAGATGACCAGATACCACAGTCACCGAAGTAATTACAGCTCGGAAACAAGGCTAGTTGAAGTTAAGCCATTTACCTAATAAAGGTGGAAAGGGAGGCAAGTTGTTGTATTTATTTTATCTTATATGGATCAATTTTGGCAGAATGGTTGAATTAGAGTTAAATTATAGGTTCCCTCTTTTTTTTTTTTTAATAATAATCTTTATTTATTTATTTATTTATTTTTGGGTGTGTTGGGTCTTCGTTTCTGTGCGAGGGCTTTCTCTAGTTGCGGCAAGTGGGGGCCACTCTTCATCGCGGTGCGCGGGCCTCTCACTATCGCGGCCTCTCCTGTTGCGGAGCACAGGCTCCAGACGCGCAGGCTCAGTAGTTGTTGTTCACGGGCCTAGTTGCTCCGCGGCATGTGGGATCTTCCCAGACCAGGGCTCGAACCCGTGTCCCCTGTATTAGCAGGCAGATTCTCAACCACTGCGCCACCAGGGAAGCCCTGTAGGTTCCCTCTTTTGTTAGCCAGGTTCCCAAATAACAACATTACTGTATATGGCATTTTAAGGATAATCTCTGAACAGATTCTCTCTCAAAACCTTTGGCTATAAACTCTGAGGAACATTACCTAATCTCATTTTTTCATGTATCACAATTATAAAAGTGTCTCTCAAACCTATATCTCAGGTCCTTATTCTTTTTTAGGATATAGCCCTGAATTCCCAACACAAATTCAAATGTCCCACAAAAAAATTATCATCTCCTCACAATAGCTCTCTCTCCGTGGATTTAATTCTACTTTCGAAAATGCTACTAGCATTCTCTGAGTAACTAATGCTTAAAATCTGAGAGGAGCCTTTAATTTGTCCCATATTCTTAATCACTTACAACCAACTTTTCATCCAGGACTTTGAATTTTTACCTCAAAATATTTTTCTGATCTTCAGCATTATGACCCTTGACCAAGTCTTAACTTCACTTGGAGCTTTCATACATATCTCCTAACTGGTTTGGGGTTTTTTGGTTTGTTTGCTTGTTTTTTTTTTTGTTTTGCTTTTTCCTCAAGTTTCTTCCCTATTCAGCAAATTCTGGACTCTACCACCAGATTAATATTCTAAATCATAGAGCTCATCTTGTGACTCTAATTTTCAGTGGTTTACCAATATCTATAAAATAAATTATTAACTTTGTGCCCAGGTATTGAAAGCCACTTCTTACTTTTCTAAGTCTGTTATAAAGCTCCCCTTTATATACTTTTAAATTCCTATAAATAGTTGTATTAGCTTAAATGATGGCCCCCTAAAAGATATGTCTACCTGGAGCCTGTAAATGTGATCTTATTTGGAAAAGGTTATCCTAGATCAGGGTGGGCCCTAAATTCAGTTACATGTGTTCTTACAAGAGAAGAGAAGGAGAGAAGACATAGAGGAGAAGGTCATGTGAAGATGGAGGGAGAGACTGAAGTTATCTAAGCCAAGAAACACCAGGAGTCATCAGAGGCTGGAAGAAGTAAGGAAGGATTCTCCCCTAAAGCCTTCCCAGGGAGTGTGGCCCTGCTGACACCTTGATTTCAGACTCATGGCCTCTAGAACTGTGAGAGGATAAATGTCTCTTGTTTTAAGCCACGCAGTTTGTGGTACTGAGTTGTCGCAGTCCTAGGAAACGAACACAGTAGACTTAATCAAGTCTTCCTGAAGATGTCTGTTCCTGTGGTTTCCCTTGATGCTCACCATACCTCTCCACCTACTAAAATGACAGGTAGAATTTTTCAGCTCATATAACATGAGAGACACTGTTTTAAGACTTTCCATATATTAAATTCTTTAAGTATTTTATCAGCTCTATAAAATAGGTATTATTATGTCTACACATAAGTAGGCATACATTCTAGATGAGCTGAAGTTTAACAGAAGTAGTCTTACTCTAGAATCCATGCTCTTAATGCCTTCAAAAATGTCAAGGTCAAAGCTCAAAACATATCCCCTCTGTGAAATCTTTCTCGATTACTTGACTAAAGGAGATCTTTATGATTTCCTATAGTTATTTTGGTAAGTACCACTCATGAAACATAGCATACACTATCTCACATAGACTTTATTTATTCACTCAGCTAGATTGTAAAATAAGTGACTATACCATATATATACATACATATATATATACATATATATATGTATGTATATATATAAATTTTCTTCTACAGAGGCTTGCATAACATTTTTTTCTAGGTTCAAAATAAATAAATTATTGAATGAGTACATCTGGTAGAAGACAAATCGAATGACCATATTTAAAACAAGTTAAACAGGGTGAAACGATTTGTCTGAGGTTATTTAAAAAAAAAAAATACAGAAAGAGGCTGACCTTCAGATTTCTGAATCACCAAGGCATTATTCTCTAACCACTGGGTCTCCTCTTACTTTATCTAACAAACATAGAATACAGAAATATGTTCAAAATATTTGGTTTTAGTAACCTTTATTAACAATAATCTCCATATAGAAGAAATATTTTAAAAAATTAAATCTGATAAAAATGAGATTTTCAAAATCTTTTAAATAATGTAATAGATGAAATGAATATATTTGTTAATATAATTGGTTATTTGGTTTTATTTTCAATTTAAATACAAGAAAAATCTAAGAAAATCAACGCTTTGGGAAAACCAAATCAAGATGCTAAATTCAGTGACTTATTTATTCTGTGCAGGGATGGAAAAAAATGACTCACCTCCCTCTTTCCTTTCTAGACTCAGTCATCCTTCTTGAACAACAATTTGTGTGAAAGCAGAATCATCGCAAGAAAGATGAGAAACACAAAGTAAAGTATTATTTC
Organism: Balaenoptera ricei; assembly: GCF_028023285.1. Classification (NCBI taxonomy): domain Eukaryota; kingdom Metazoa; phylum Chordata; class Mammalia; order Artiodactyla; family Balaenopteridae; genus Balaenoptera; species Balaenoptera ricei. Next base: position 77,253,156 of record NC_082648.1, read on the forward strand.
ATGAGTTCTAGAGAAAGGTTTTTCCCAGCTCCAATTTTATAATCTATAAAATTTTGAAAGATGATAAAATTGTATGTTTCAGTTCTAAGCTAATCAATACTACACCTATGGAAAAATATCTAAAATAAGCATGATTCTTATTTTTTTTTCTTTTAGAAATAATGAACATGAAGGAAACATTTTAACAACACAATTTAAAAATCATTCATAAACAGTATTAACCATAAAATCGGAGTATACATGAAAAGCATAAAGCTAAATATTTTTCCCTGAGCTTTAGTTCCCTGTCACTGAAGAAAAAAGTTGATGGAAGTAAGGGCATAAGCAAGGAGGAATGAATAGAAGTCACAACAAAGTGACCAAGTGAACACACATGCTTGTATCAGTTAGCAATGTTTCAGCTGCTAGTAACAGAATATGCAAATAGTAACACTTTCAATAAAGGTTTATTTGTTTATGCATAATATGAAATCTGAAGGTTGACAGCCACTGGTGATGGTTCCTCAGCTTAGCAATATCCAGAATCTCCATGATCCTCTTGGTTTTTTTCCCATGTTCCTCATCTTAAAGAACAGGAAGCTTTAGTTATCTGTCTAAAAGAGTACAGAACAGATGAGTAAAAGACACTTTATCAGAAAAGCACAAAGCTTCAAGGAAGCCCCATTCGATTTGCTCCCTTTGACATTCTATTGGCCAGAGCTGTGTCAGATGGTCACCTCCGGGAAGGAGGCCAGGGAGGGTAGGAGTTGGATCATCCAAACATCCAAAATAGTATCTGCTACACAATCACAATGGGAAATGACAGTGATAGATTTTATTGAGAATTTTATAATCACAGCCTGAGGATATGTTTTTCTTGGAAGATAATTTGATTCTATATATTTACTTAAAGAATTTGGAAGCGTTTGATAGTTGAAACTTCCTCAGTGCAGTGATATCTGTAACTGCAGTCTGGGTAGTGCATCTTCCCTTTTTTGGAATCATTCTTCTTGGAATTATCCACATGACTGAATCCTTTTCAACATTTAGGTCCCATCATGGGATCCAAACACTTTGTGGCACAATGGTATTCTGAGATAATCCTGACCTACAGGAAAGGATGTCCAAGGCTCTCCTGAGAGCACAGACGCCTAGACTTATGATGCAGACTTAACCACCAAGGCCTGGATTATCTTGAGTGGGGCGGGACTTTGTCCTGGAGAAGTTTCTTGATGGACAGCTCTGCCCCAGTCCTCCCAATAGGGAATGGGAATGATACAGTGCCCTTTAAGGCAGTAACGAAGATAATTCCGTTCTTGGCCAGACATCTAGAGCGATGCTACTGGGCCAGAGTGGCAGGAGCAATGGCTGTGGGATGGTGACTCAGTAGAAGCTGAGATGGTCTTGCTGCAAGGGGCACACCTGATGACTAATGCTACCATGAGCCTGGAGTGGTGGAGCCAGGACAGAATCTTTCATATGAGAAGCAGTGTGTCACACAGGCAAGAGAAGAGGTCACAGGATTAGCAGATGGAGTGCTCGTTGTACCGTCCATCTTGCAGTTGTGGCTTATTTTACCTCTAAGTGTGATTGTGATATCTGTTAGCCTTAGGTCAATGAATCTGAGACCTGGAGTTAATGTTGAGGCGGGAGGGGTTAAGACTGAAGTGTGAGTCTGAACACTGGGACTTGTAATTATCTTATGAAAGCTTCCTGAATGGTAGAAAACAAATCTGGCTCATAATATAGCCTATTAACTCTTAAATTAGGAATACTTTAATACTTTGATGCTGTACATAATCACAAATCCAGTCAATGGAAACAACTATTTGATACAAAATGCGATGCCCTTTAAACAATCACTTGTGGAAGGTTCAGTGGCTGAATGACTGTGCCGGGTCGTTGGGGCTGGGTGCTCTTTTTTCATGACAGTACTCATTCTGCTCGGGCAAAAAGGTTTTTGGCTGTTCCTCAAACTCATGAGGGCGCTCCTGCCCTAGGGCCTATTGTCTACACCTGAAGCACTCTGCCCCCGATAGATGGCTTTTTCTGGTCTTTGCTCTTGTGTCACCTTCTAAATGAGGTGAACTATCTCCCTGAACGTCCACTTTTAAAACTGCAATCTTCCCTCCCACACCCTGCTATTCCTTATTCACCCCTCTGTTGCATTACCTTTCTTCATATCACTTATCCCCTGATGTGCTGCTTAATTAATTAGTTTACTGAATGGACACCCCGATGCCATCAACAAGAATATAAACTCTATTACAGCAGAAATTTTTATATGTTTTGTTTATTGACATATGCGCAAAGCCTGGCAATAAACGTTAAATGAATATTGGCAGATGAATGAACAAATGATTACATGAATGAATGAAGGTGAGAATGGGGGAAAATCACTGTAGCATGAAACCTGAATTAATAGGAACCAGGAAGAAGATAAACTCTAAGTTATGGGGCTACAGCAGAGAAAGTGATTGTAACGCAGTAGTGAATTGTTGGGGAGGCATGACAGGGAAGGAAAATTCTGCGTTGATCCACATAAGAGGAAGTGTTAGAAATGAGTAAATTGTTACATGTGTAGAAGCGAAGGATTGAGCTAAAGCACAGATGAACAGTTAGCTGGACATCTGGAGTCTTGATGTATCTAAAAATCAGGTGTATGGGATTGTATAGTGAGAAGAGCTAGAAAAGGTACATGCATCAGCCAGATTGTTCTTGGCTGTGAGAACTAAAACCGTGAATGAAATTTTACCCTTAAAAACACTGGCATAAACAGTTAGACATTTACTCCCTCTCACAATTGAAAACCCCTAGAAGGGATGCCTCCGACTGAGATGAGTCGGCAGCTCAGTGATATCACCCAGGACCCAGGTTCTTTCCATCTCTCCACGCCCTTCAATTGTTACATAGGCTTCCTCCTCAGGCTGATTCCAAAATGACTGCTACAGTTCCAGGCCTCACATTTTCAACATTAACACATCCAGAGGAAGAAGAGAGATTCTTGTCTCTTCCTGTGGGTCTAGCTTAGAAATAATCAACCTTCTCAGAAGACACTTAACACGCTTTCCCTCACATGTCATAGACCAGAGTTGGACCACATGCCCATTTCTGAGTAGCTTCTTCATTTAACAAATGCTTAGTGAGCCCATCTAATGTCACCAAGCACTGTCCTAGGCATCTTTAAATACTACAGCATTACAAAAAATAAAACCCTTGCCTCCGTGGAATTTATATTCTGGTTGGAGAAACCAAAAATGCACAAATTGACAAAACATACAATGTCAGGTTATAAATTCTGTGAACAAAAACACAGTAGTGTAATAGAGAAAGAAGAATAGATATACACCAGGGGAAGAGTTTGGGGTTGAGAGAAAGAGTCTCTGAGGAAGTGGCTTTTAAGCAGAGACCTGAGTGAACTGAAGGAGGGAGCCATGTGAATATCTGAGAAAAGCTGTTTCTATACAGAGAGAACAGCAAGTCCAGAGCCCTGAGCCAAGAATGAGTTTGGCAAAGCTCAAGAAACACTGTGGAAGGTAAAGTGTCTAGAACGGAATAAGAAAACTAGAATATGTAAGGAATATGTGAGGTCAGAAAGTTAGCAATGGGGGAAGATCACAATGGGTCCTAGGCCTTGGTAAGGATGCTGGATTTTATTCTAAGGGGGATAGGAAGGCATTGAATGATTTTGAAGAGAAGAGTGGTGTGATCTGATTTACATTTTGAAAAGGATCACGCTGCCTACAGAGAATCGATTGTAGAGGGGTAAGTGCAGAATCAGAGATAGGAAACGAGAACAGAAGTACAGGTGAAAAGAACATTGTGGCTTGGAGAAGGATGATAGTGGTGAACATCAGAAGTGGTTGGATTGAGAATACATTGAGAAACTAGTGAAATGGCTAACCTCTAGCCAGCTGAGTGGACTACCCCTCATTGTTTAAACTGATCTTCTGGAAGGCATGCATATGGAGGAGTTGAGCATAATGTCCACTGCAGAGTATATTGACATCAGATTATGAAGAAACTTTAGCTATGTGCATCTCAACAAATGTTGGCTGAGTAGCTAGTAAACATGTAGCAGGTTGATTTGTCTGAGAGGCAGACACTAAGATAGAGGTGGGGTGCAGGATGATTATTAGGCCGTCCCACAGGCTTTACACCCAGAGCAGCTGGAGTTTCTGCAGTGCCTTTCACAGGTATTACCAATGGTCTATCAGGCTGCAGTTTCTGAGTGGTCTGGTATGTACTATAACTAATAGTTCCCATAGTTATAAGCCTACTCCCACTTCTCCTTTGATGTAAAGTGTATCATCCTGGTCTGATTTAATGATATGTGGGAACGTGTTCTGGTTTATCAAGTGTTTGATGATAAACTAGAGATATATTGTTTTTTTACTATCTTGGAGAGGGAAATTTTCAGAGGCCTTCCCTAATATGATAGCTCTTACCTCATAGGAGCAGGACTTGATGTGAGAGTTATCTCAATTACCAAGTATGCCTATTCCAATTATACGTTCAGAGAATGATAAAATAACCACCATCTGTGTCTGTAAACTCAATGGATCCCTTGTGGGCTTGATATTGGCCAGAACTCCATTTATTACCTGGTCCCATATGTACACACTCAAACAGGAAGGCCATGATTGGTAAGTTCAATAGCCCTCCAAATGTACAAGCATCACCCTTTCCTCAGAGCAGTTACCAGAATAAATGGCCATAGTTACCTCTGGGAATAAATGGGGAAGATTGTTACCATGTTCATTTGTCAAAGTATTGCAAGATATTTCCTGCCGGGAAAGATCAATAAAATTGGGTCTGAAAACTGATTCATATACAGGAACTAGACAAACATGAAAGATAGAATGGACCCCTAAAGATGTCCAAACCCTAATTCCTGGAGCCTGCGAATATGTTATGTTAAATGGCAAAGGGGACTTTGCCATTGTAATTAAGGTTACAGACCTGCACCTTAGAATTGGGAGATTGTCTTGCGTTATCTGGGTGGGCCCAATCTAATCACAAGAACCTTTTCAAGTGGAGAACATTCTCAGGTGGAGTCAGAGAGATGTGCAAGAAGAGGAAGGAAAGGGAGGTACAGAAAAAGGGAATGTCCAAGAGAGTCTACAGGGATGAGGATTCAGTGCTGGCTCTGAGATGTGGGAGCCCACATGCAAGGCTCCTACATGAAAATGCAAGAACAGAAAGTGACTTTGGGAGCTAGGGGCAACCCCCAGCTGACAGCCAGCAAATAAATGACAACTTCAACCATACAACCACAAAGAACTGCATCTGGCCAACAACTTGAATGACCTTGAATGTAGAGTCTATGGAAAGAAGTGGGGTGAAATGAAAGTCTGTAATTCTAGGCTAGCTCATGAAAGATCTGAGAAGACAGGCTTAGACTGCTTACAAGCTCCTCAGAGCAAGACAGTCTTAAAGAGAAGACCATGCCAGGAGCCAGAAGCAAAGAGGGAAAGGAACTAAGAGATGTCCAGCTGAGAAATCACCAGTTAAGGGGGTCATCTTGAGAAAGGTCAACCAAATACTCCACCTCTGCGGTGAAAAGAGTTTTTCAGACTTCTACCAAGAGGCCATTTGACAAGGGTCATCAGCAGAGTGCTGGGAAGGTGGTGCTATTACCAGCAGTAAGACAGCAGGTTTAAAAGGCTTTAGCTCTAACTATAGAGAGAAGGCCTTTGGCATGATGAGGAAACTGATAAGACTCTGAATACTGTTAGGAACAAGAGGAACCAGGTAGAGAATGACCCAGAAAGGATCAATGACTATTTAAAATATATCAAAAAGAAGCTGAGTTTTTAAAATCAAAACTGGTTGAGAGTACATATCCTGTTATATAAAGAAAGATATGCATATACTGTAAGCGGAAAGTCATAAAAAGCTCATTATGGCGATCACCTATTTTCTCCTCCCTCGGGTTGTATCTGCTTCTCTGCACCACATCAGCTTTCTCATTATTTTATGCTCCTCATAATTTTAGTTTGTATGTCAATTTGTTGGACCTTTTCTCTATATCATAACTTTTCACCTTAAACTCACACTGCTCACTGGAAAACATTTCATGTGTTTCTCATTCCAAATTTAAGTTTATAGAAGCAAGAAATAGACAGAACTGAGTCATCTTTTCAAGTCAGGCCATAGGGCTTGTTGTTGCCTGGCCAGCCTATAGTCAAGGGACCATTTGTTAGATACATGACAGCTCAAGCAGCCAATGTTGTCACAGAGGTAGGCTTGTTTAGAAGTGAGTGTGGTCAGGGAAGGTGCTACAGCCAATATCTATGTAGCACGCTGGCTGATGTTTTCATATAATGCACTCAGAACCCTTTGATAGTATATTCAGGCCATCCATGGCTTCCTTTGTTCACACACTGGGCATGGAAGGTAGAAAAGCCCATTGGTTAGATCTTAGGAATAAAGTATTTCTCCAAAGGGGGAGAAATATATTATTATATTTGGATTATTTATATTGAATCCATTCCCTACTCCTAAACACCCTCCTCACCTTTTCTGGAACTCTTTCTAGAATAAGCCATCTGAGTAAAGCCACCTGAGACCCTGACACTCTCCAAAGGATACCAAGCAACGGTCTTTAGGAAGATTGAGCTTTCACTGCCCTCTAGTGGGAGTGGAAGAAGTAGTTCCATTGCTAATAATTGGGGTGCGAGTTTGAATGGATGAGCAGGATCCATCTTGTTGTCCACAAAGAACCGTTGTTTTTTACATGGAGGAGTAAAGAAGGAGGACGTATAAAATGCCAAAGCAGTCTGGGAAGAAAGGAAGAGCAAGGAGGAAAGCCTGAATGCCAAGAGGCCCAAGCTTGGAGAGCAAACATAAGTGAAGATGAGAACCAGAAGGTACTAACCAGGGAATGAAGAATTGTCTGAATGACAGGAGCTGTGTGGGAGCAAAGTCTTCATTAGAGGACTGCCTGCATAGCCTCACCTGAAGGGGATCATCTATGCAGAAGTCATCCATTTTCAGCATTTTCAGGCTTTGAACCACCTGCACCCAAGTACGTGTCTAGAATAATGTCAAACTCAAGCCACCTCTGAACTCTCCCATGGGATGCTTCCCCACAATCTGCCTTCAGCTCTGAAACTAATGCCTGGAACATAATTAAGTGCTCAGAAGCTGGCTTCATGAGCTGTAACATCAACAGGGAAGACTAGACCCTAAGATGAATGTTGAAAGGAACTTCTGCGTAATTATGTGAATAATGCAATAAAAATAGCATGGCATACCACCTAAGATATTGGAAAATGGATTCCTATGTTAAAACAAATATTTTTCTTGAAATCACTCAACTAAATATTATTTGTAACCAAAGTAGCTGGATGTAGGTAGACCTCTGTACAGACCCAGTGCAAATATGAGGCATACGCTTGTCCTTTACAGCAGAAAAGTATATACTGTTGAATAGCTTACCTGCAAATTGTCAAGCTATTAAGCTACTTAGGTGAGTAAGTATGGATTCATTCTTAAAACTAGAGAGTAAATGCATAGTGATGTATAACTTTAACTGTTGTAACCAAGATAACCCTACCTAAACCAAGAAGTCCTATTTGTCTCCCATGGGGCTTGTGGTATATTGATTCTAAGCTGAGTACACTGTGTCAATGGAAGACTGTAAGCTAGTTATTGTGGGTGATGATCTAGCTGGTTATTACAAAAACATCTACTTTAGATCATCTCATATCATCCACTAGGAGATGTCTAGCCTGTGAGAGTCAACCAAATATTTATGAATAATATGCTGGAGACATATTGTAGGAAAAATGATAAATTGTCCAGAGTAGTCACTAAAAATGACTCTCAGTAACCTGTTCTACTGTTTGAATGTTTGCAGTTACATGGGCCATGCAAAGAGACTCTGGGAACTTCACCCAGCGAGAAATCAGACTGCATCCCATTGAATTTATGGATAAAAAGAATCCCATTGAACTTATGGATCAGTCATCGAAGCAGACCATAACATTCCCCAAAGGGATAAACACCTTATACCATAAACAAGACACGGGGAACATAGTATTGATGTCAAATTAGAGTGTTGTTGGCTAGCACAAAATAGCTAAGACAAGAAATATTTTCTCAATTTGGTGTTGAAGAGCTAGGCTTACCTTCTGTGTTTGGGAAGAGAATAATATGGGATTGATCGTGTTAAATATATGGCATAAATTTCTGTTTAATACTAATTAGTAAATGCAATCTCTTATCCCCTAGGCCAGGTAAGGAGGCCCTGCAAGAGAAAGAGTCCCTATGCCCATGTTCTTGTCAGTGTACAGCAGCATTACCTGGAAGGCTTGTTCAAACACAGATTGCTGGGACCCCTTGTCCTGAGTTTCTGACGCAGCAGTCTGGGATGGAGCACCAGTATTTGCATTTATAAGTGCCCAGGTAATGCTGATAATGCTGATCTGAGAAACCACATTTTGCAATCGCCCTTTGCAGCATGTTGGACTTAGTATTTTTGAAAACTTTAGGAACAAGAATGTGGAGGTGACACATATCAAGTTAGAAAATGAAAAAAAGGAATGCAGATGACTGATTCTTCCTCTCCCCATTTCTAACCTTATAAGAAAGGGAAAGAACCTATGCTAATTTTTTCTTATGTTCTATGTTCTTTACATACATTACATCATTTAATAGGCACAGTAGTCTTGAGCAAACATAATGTTATAAATTATATTATATATAAATAATAAAATGTATAAAGCCCAGGCATCCTGTGGCTCTTTTTGTCATTTTCCATTCAAAGAAACATTAATTTGATATCTAGAATAATTGGGGAAAAATGCAACTTCATGCTAAATTTTTTTTTTTTAAATACCAAAACGTGAACAATGCTCATAAGGCATACCAAAAGTCTTTTCTTCCCATCTCTTTTCCTTTCAATATCTTTCAGAGGCATATGTAATATACAAATATTTTTCTGGAAGACCATGAAAGATTTGGGGCCATAAAAACTTCTATAACCAGACCAAAAGACCTTGTGTCAGCCCAATTAACTGAGAACCCAGGGAATGTGATTGGGTTTCTCTTTGGCTCTTAAAATTTGAGTTTGAATTACATTCACCATAAAAAAGAAAAATCCCAGTGAATTGAGGTGAGTTTATTCCGCAGAGTCCTAAATTCTCATTTAGCCCAATCCACATTCTACTTTAAAGATTGCTATATTTAAAATCATAGGGATATCCTAATATCTATCTTGAAGTGGTTTTTGTAGAATCGATTTTGATCAGTTAAAGTGTTGTCCCATGACTGAAACCCAGCCAATCACAGTACCACATTTTCCTTGGCTACAGTGACTGAGCTAGACTGATTAAATTCCCTCCTGGAGCTTTTCACCTGCAAGTAAAGTTTCTATCTTTCCATCAGGACTGCCAGTGGCCATTTTGGAATAAGGGAGATAGCATGTTAATCAAGCTAAGAAGAGACAAGCAGAGCTGGGAAATAGACAGAAATAGAGGATCCTTAGAAGAGACATAGGAATGTATCCTTAGAAGCAAAAATCATGGGAAACACTGCTGTATTTGAATTCCAAATTTTCCACATACCTTGGGAAAGTTACTTAACCTTTTTGAACCTTAGGTTATTCATCTCAAAAACAGGTATCTTGTAGGGTTGTTGTGAGGAATGAATGAGTATATATATATATATATATATATATATATATATATATATATATATATATACACATACATATATATATGTATATATAGTGCTTAGGATAGTGTCTGACACATAGGAAGTACTGTATACATGTTGGATATTTTTATGACATCCTTTGGTCTCCTGTTCTACCCAGTAAAGTGAGTAAATAGGTCAAAATACCTTATACTAGCCTCTATCATAATTAATAGGCACAAAAGATAGCCACATTTCTCAAACTGGAACTTTAGTGCAACAGTTACTGGATGTATTAAATCCCAGATACCTTGAAAAAGAGTATAGTATTTGTACAACGGTATTCTACTATATGTACTTAAAGAGCTGTACTTCATTTTCTTAAAAATATGATATACAGATCCCTATTTAGTCCTTTACCTAGTATATATTGATGTTATGAATTGGGAAAGTATAAATCCGTGAAGAAAAACTATATTATTCAAGTATATACTATATCCTAAACAATAATTAATTTCTTCTTTGTAAAATGGGGAGTTAAACCAAGTTGTCTCTTTTATAGTTTTTGGTTCTAAAAATTCTCTAAAACTGTAGCTCTTTAAAAACTTATGTTTTCAGAATCATAAGACTTTGTTACAAGAAAACATTTAAGAATCATTAGCTAGACTTTTTTATATTAAAGAGAGAGGTCCACATGACTTAGTACAATTTCTTCAATATCGTTCTAACAATGGCAGGTGCTTGACTTAAAAGCTTCCAGGAAAAAGAAAAGAGAGAGTTAAAATGAAAATACAGTCAAGTCGAAAAAAAAATTTAATTTTTTATAAGGCAAAGAGTGGAGAAAGTTGAAGGCAGATCAGGAACCCATATGAGACTGCTAGAAAGAGCACTATAAGAATACGTTTCTAGAAGGAAGTAGAAAGAGATTGCTTTACAATCCACGTGGAATGGTGACCTTTATTTTTTATTAGTAGAATATTATGGATTTTGCAAGTACTGGCTGTTGGGGCCCTCAGTTGTTAGAGACTCAGGAATCTCCTATAATTTTGTTCCTTTTTTTTTTTTTTGCTATAAATTAACCTTCAAATAAGCCTCTCTAGTTTTGCAGAGTGATTTCCATATTCTAATCCAAGTGAATGGTGTGAAGTATTAAAACTAAAACAAATAAAAAGAGAAACTCATATGAAACCACAGCTATTTATAGGATAAGAACTATTCAGTGAATCTAAATTGAGACTATTGTTCACTCATCCTAGGTCAATAAAATGTTAATATAATAATAAGTTCCTTGTTGTCTTCTTCTTTATCATATGGCCCTTAACCATGCATGGATTACTAAAATCATGAGTCTGTGCTGGTGTAAAACACAGCTTTTAAGTAGAGAATATTAAAATATTTCAAGAAATCCTCCATGGACTCTTCAAGATCAAATGCCCTGTCTGCAAGAAAAAAAAAAAAAAAACAACAGTTAAATAGCTATCTTTGGAGAAATTTTCTCTTGTGAATCTGAAAAAAAAAGTTTTAAAAAGATATAAATATATGTTGATGCCAAGACATGAGGGAAGAGGGATGAAAGAACCTATGCCAAGATGCTGTTTGGCTCATTCTCTTCACTTCTTCATTCTTATCCTCATTCCTATTCCCTCCCACCATAGGATTATTTCTACTCTTAGTGGATCCAGTTTACCGCCTGCCTCCTAGGACTGGTTTAGCTCTAGGCTCCTGACCTCATAAGACATTATTTGGCATCAAGATCATTCTTGCTCCTGGGCTCTACATCTACTGCTCAGGCTGTGCTTAATAATGCTCCCACTTTCTTTGGATCTGAGTGGTGAGAGTTCTTTTCCTTTGTCCCTATCCCAGGTTCCCAGCCTATATTTTAGATCCTATGTTATGGCTTTTCAGATATTCACCAAGTCCCTCAAGGAGGATCTGTTTTACCACCCTAAACCTCCTTCCTTATACTGATGGCCTAGAATACTATATACTCTTATTCCTGAAGTGGAAAGTTCTCAAGCTCCTTGCCATTATGGACTGCATGCCAATCATCATCCCTTTTGTATACCCTCTGATCATGTGTTAGAATCATCTGGTACAGTAATTGTTCTCCAGTCCTAGCGTCCTTCAGTTTCATGCAGTAGCATCCGAAGCCCTAGTGTTGATTGTTTGTGACAAATAGTCTCAACTCTATAAAATAAATCTAAATGTCAACTATAAGGATTGAAGGAATCATGAGAATAAGGACTTCCAGTAACACTTCAGCAGACAAAGAATGGCAAGTATGGAGAATTCACTGGGGAATTAATAAGACATGAATAGGAAGAGTACAAGGCAATGGCAAAAGCCAGTTGAAAATGGAGAGCAAGAATCTCTAATTGTTTAATTCTTCATGATTTTGAATATTCCCTAAGGATTACTAAGTGAGCTTGTTCGGGGAGCTTGGGCAGTGGTTACTAGGAAGGAATTCTCATTTGGGATTAACAGAGATGGCTTGAAAGGTTTCTGGCGGGTGAGGGCATTGATTGTATTAGGTCTGACGTAATTGAGCCAAAAGTTTAGAAGAGGCAAGGGGCTAATGCTACAGAAACCTCTGTTGTTCTGTGATTCTAAAAGCTTTAATTATATTTTTGATGATTAGGTTCCAAAGTTGCTGTATGGGAGTATTAATTGAAAGTAACACGTGGTGGAAGAGACTAGGTACTGAGGTGGAGATTGAAGAGAAGATACAACAACTTTTAATGTTTTCTTTCCAGTATAATGAGCCATGAGAAGGCAGTTCTGTGGGGGGTTAATCTGTCTTAAGGAACTGGGGAGCTAAAACGGATACAACTGACTCAATGAACAGGATGAAGGAGAAACATGTAAATGGACGGATAGTGCCAACAGTGAATCTAAAAGAATAATACAAAAAATGTGATGAACTTGTGTATATATATTTAAAGTAGCACTTTAAATGTCCTTAAAAATGGCAATAAGAAGCAAAGAAAAAGTTGACCCCACTAGATCCTCCAGTTTGGTGATAAATAAAAAATAATGGCATGGCATAACAGAACAATTAATCTATCTGCAGAGTAGAAAAAGATGACAAAGGGAGAGGGTTAAAAAAAGTTTTGGGGGAAGTGAGTTTTTTATTCATAATGGAGAGGGGAGAAAAGGAGTGAGGTGAGATGAACCACTGCAGAATGGGTTATTTAAGTAAGTAGCAAGGCTATAATTGGAGTTGCCTATCTTCCTACCAGAAACGACAAAAGAATTGAGGAGGACACACAAATTATGAGACAAAAGCAATAGTTATCATGGGGTTGACTGGAAACACTTTTACACAAAGTAGAGGGTGGGAGGGTTTGAATATGGGTAAGAACAAAAGATGAAATAGAATTTCTATTAAGGTCCGAAGTTGTGACCTTTTCCTAATGCTTATTAAAATTTCTTCAGTGTTCACTAGTATTATAATTAACTTGTTTTTTGCAAAGTTTATTTCCCCAAACCATAATGTTTTTTAATATTTCCCAGTTCTGTAACAACAACAACAGTAAAACTCTCTTGGAAAAATTCTTAGAAAGTGCAACATGCAAATTATCTTCAGTAGATTAACTTTTTAAAATACACATTTGCATTACAGTTTAGCTAGCACACAAAACTCTTGCTTTATAGTGGAGCTTAGAAAGTTGTGTTGACTCTGATGTGACATGGTATATGCTGGAGCTCATATACCATTTTGCCCATTTTAAAAAGGACAAAAGTGAAATGTAATGTTAATGGCTCGAAGCTCTGAAAATTTCTCTTGCCTCTGCTGTGTCTTCATCAATGTAACATTCTTTTATCCACTTTGAGAATTCAATTCATAGGCAGTTAGACCACTGATTTTAGGATCACACCCATTGAGTAATATTTAGAAGTTGAATATGGGCTTCCTGCCTATTGAGTCATGTCCCAAAGGAATCAAACTAAACATTTTTATTATTTTATAAATCATATCCTTACAGTTGTGATCGAAATTCAAATATAACCTTGTGGACAATGTTTATAACCTGACTGTGTATGTAATGAAGAGGGTCTGACTGAAAGGCCATACAATCTTTTCCAAAACAGACAGACATTAAAGCAGACCCTGGTTTGCAGCAAATATTTGCTGAAGTTGCCATTTATCATGACACTCCTCATGTCTGAGCAGGTGTATGTTGTGCAAAATGCAAAGAAAACTGGTTGCACTTGGATTTCATATACACCCAGTGCCAGTTTCAATTAAATCTATTCTGATAATATTAACATAGGTATAGCTTCAAATTTGCAAGTGTCCTAATACTTTTGCTAAAAGCAAAGAAACAAACAAACCTAGAGTTATACCATGTCCGTTTGCTAAATTTTATGCAATAAAGTACCCTCAAAGGACTCAGTCCTGACAGGCTTTTATGAGCACAGAGATTTAGCTCAAGTTGTTAATCCAACATCAGCCTGGTCTGGCTACTTGGGCAACACAGGACTAAACATTTGCTTGGGGTATGGACATCAGAAAATGGTCTCAGGGTATTACATTTGATCTGGAACTTGTAGGCTAAGTAAGATTTTGCTAGGAGTATCTGGGAGGAAGGAGGTTTGTGGGCAGAAGTAGCAACACCAGAAAAGTGTCACAGATCTGAACGTACATGGCTGGATCTGGGAAATGCTGAGTGCCCCAGAGTGAGCTTGGAGCTACGGGAGGGGACTTTAATGTTGTAATAAAAAAGAAGGGGCCACTGGAGGTGTTTAAGCACAAGGACAAAAGATTATAGCCGAAATTTTAAAGATTAGCCTGGCAGATGAAGGGAGCATGAAAGAACTATAAGGCAGGAAAACCCAGTAAGAATCCTTTCCTAACATTCCAGATGAGAGGTAATAGGCACCTGGAGTAAGACAAAAACAAGGAAAGGTCTTTGACCAATAAAAGCCATTTCTACCACCCTCCAGCCTCATTTTCATCCTTCTCATTCTTTTTTGGTGGGTAGGGGGGAGGCGGGGGCAGCATTTAAAAAATTTTTTTTCTCAATTTCTAAATGAAAGACTTTCCCCCCTCCTTTTCATTCTGTAACAACTGTCCCACAGAATTACACTGAGGATTCAATAAAACAGCACATCTGAACACATAAATAACAACATACATATGCTATGTATTTTGCATACATGTCTCTGCATTTATAACATACATTGATTGCTTTCACTTTATAGCACAAGGATTTTTACTTTAAAGGATTTAAGATTGTTTCTTTAAGATGTCTTCCAAATAATCAACCCTATTCCAATTTCTTGCATGATCCATACCCAATTTACCAACTTCCCACTCTTACATTTCCACTTAAATGTCTGTTGGCACATATATCTGGTATGAAAAGGAATTCAGTTGGTTGCTTCTCCTGAATTTCCTATGACCATGAATGGCTCACATGTTTTTTTAGTAACTCAGGCTGTAAGGCTTAGCTTTCTAGGTGTGAAACCTCTGCAAAGCTTCACATGCCTGTCCTCCTTTCTGTTTCTCCTGCTCCCACCCTTTCATAGGCCTCAAAATTGCTCAGGAACTATATCCAAATCCGCGGACCTGCTCCATGGGCTTCCTCCAGCACACTGCTGTAGGATGACCCTTCGTAAAGTGGAGGCTCCTCATAATATTCCTCTGATCAAAAACCTCCAATTACATTTACAAGCACAGCCTGGTTTTCAGTCACATTTCCTGTTTCTTACCTTCACAAAGTCTTAATATGCCTCATATTTTTCGGACTTGGAATGTGTTCTTTCCAGGAACATCACTTCCCTTATGAAGCTTTTTTCTGATATCTTTTTCCCCATTACCAAGTATGGTCTCGATCACCATTAAAACTCCATAGCATTTTTTTCTTTTTTAAGAAAAATTATTTAATTTGATAAAATGTATCTTTGGTTCTTCTTTTTTTTTTAAACATCTTTATTAGAGTATGATTGCTTTACAATGGTGTGTCAGTTTCTGCTTTATAACAAAGTGAATCAGTTATACATATACATATGTCCCCATATCTCTTCCCTCTTGCATCTCCCTTCCTCCCACCCTCCCTATCCCACCCCTCTAGGTGGTCACAAAGCACCGAGCTGATCTCCCTGTGCTATGTGGCTGCTTCCCACTAGCTATCTATTTCACATTTGGTAGTGTATATATGTCCATGACACTCTCTCACTTTGTCACATCTCACCCCTCCCCCTCCCCATATCCTCAAGTCCATTCTCTAGTTAGGTCTGCATCTTTATTCCCGTCTTGCCCCTAGGTTCTTCTGACCATTTTCTTTTTTTTTTTTTCTTTTTAGATTCCATATATATGTGTTAGCATACAGTATTTGTTTTTCTCTTTCTGACTTACTTCACTCTGTATGACAGTCTCTAGGTCCATCCACCTCACTACAAATAACTCAGTTTCGTTCCTTTTTATGGCTGAGTAATATTCCATTGTATATATGTGCCACATCTTCTTTATCCATTCATCTGTTGATGGACACTTAGGTTGCTTCCATGTCCTGGCTATTGTAAATAGAGCCGCAATGAACATTGTGGTACATGACTCTTTTTGAATTATGGTTTTCTCAGGGTATATGCCCAGTAGTGGGATTGCTGGGTTGTATGGTAGTTCTATTTTTAAAACTCCATAGCATTTTAATCCCTTCTTTCTATGCGTCTTTAATGTACATTATAGTAATTAATTGTCTTACCCTCAGAAATGCACTAGATTTTAAACTTCTTGTGGGCAGAGGCTACGCTGACCACACCTGATGCTACTGCAGAGTCACGCATGCAGAAGCAGTTCACTAAGCGTCAGATTTATTTCATTTTATTGAACGTACCCTCAAAGCATGTATTTTCCTAATGTGGGTACAGCTGTTCCATTTTAGGTGAATGTGAAGGATTTTCTCAGGCACCTTTCTGCTTTTGGTTATCAACATCACCACCAGTATATTCATTATCAAGAATGAGCCATTGAATGTCTGCAGTTTCAAAGCATGCTCAGTTTGGTAGAACCGAGTGTGGTCAGCACAGACCCAATGCAGATTTTACTCCCTGATTTCATTGGTGGTGATGGTCAAAGTTAAGCAAGTCTTGGTGACAATGTCAATGCATTTAAATAATGAAATGAGATAGCTACGGCTACTCTTCACATTGATGAAATGCAGATGTTTAGGCACTGCCATGATTTTGTTGGGAGATGGAGCTCACTTCTTGTTAATTAAGCCTTATTAACTGTGAAGCTTATCAAACACACATATCTTCACCATAAAGCACATCACATCCTTCTTTCACTTTAGAAACTCTAGATAGCACTTCAGCACTATGCTTTGGGGCCATTTTAAGTAGCGAAACCACTAACACAAAGCACATGGCAAAAACACATGGCACTAAGTAGACCTCGAAAAGGATACTTGTTTACGGTATGAGAGCTGAAAGAAGAAGACGGAGGAGTTGCCTTGTTTGACCTCAGCTGGGAACGTGCAGGTTGGGTGACTTAAACTTGTCATCACTCTGCACATGTCTAGGTAAAAGCACCCAGGTGTTGATATGGGAGTTTCAGATACATTTTAGCATGTAGAGGAATTCACAAATATGGAATCTGCAAATTATGAGGTTCATTTGAACTAAGGACAATTCAGCCACCAGGCAGCCAAAGATTATATAATCTTTTTTTAGTTCTTACTGAAGTTGAAATGATGTTTATTAAGTTTCTT
This sequence comes from Balaenoptera ricei, assembly GCF_028023285.1. Lineage (NCBI taxonomy): Eukaryota > Metazoa > Chordata > Mammalia > Artiodactyla > Balaenopteridae > Balaenoptera > Balaenoptera ricei. Next base: position 77,270,492 of record NC_082648.1, read on the forward strand.
ACAGTTCCTCAGCTCACATTTTATACTAAAGGTAAGGAGCTGTTTATAGTTGCCACATATATTCACTGTTATAAGCCTCTAAACTTTTAATTATATAGTTCCCTCTGCCTGCAATGCTGTACTCTTTTCTTCATTACTTAATTCCCATTTAATCCTAACAGCTCAAGTTAGTATATCTCCACCAGGAAGCCTACTAAGTGATCTCCTGAAAGTATGCATTCCTCTATCTTGGTGCATGGAATTTAATACATTTTCTGTCTCCTCTATATTGAGAACTTCTTAATAAGGCTTACATTTACCCATTTTGTAGCCTTAATATCTAGCACAATGCCTGGCACATAATAGATGCCAAATGTTGCATTGAATTGAACTGAACTAGGAAGGGTGTAGGAAGAATTGCTAATTTTAAAAACGATGAGAATGTAACTTGAATATGTAGAAAAACAACTTTAAAAAATAGGACTGAATTTAATCAGTTTGAGTGAAAGATAGTACAGTGAGGAACAAAAAAACAAACTCAACTGGTTTAAGAAAGACTTTGTGTGCTCAAGTACTGTGGAGGTGGGGGGATGGCTTAATCCTCATCATATAACACAAATTGATGACTCAGCAGCATAAAGCAATTATTTAAAAAGCTAACATTATTCTGGAATATATTTTAATAGGAGTATGACAAGCTTATCATGAGTAGTAGTCTTTCTCCCATATTTGGCAATAATCAAGGCTTTCCTGAAGTATTTATGAGTTATAGAGAAATTGGAGCTCATTCAAAGAAGATCAACAAAAATGAAAATGAGACCATTAGAAACGATGAAAGGGACTCTGGGGACTCCAAGGAGGTCAGAGAACAGCTAAGAGGATCATGAATTAGAACTTGTTGTTAAGCTCAGCCCCATACTTGGCACAAGGCTCAGTAAATAGCTCATTGATTAATTAAAGTACTCAAGTTGAGGCTCAAAGGACAGATACCAGTGGTCCTGCGTTAGTATACTAGCCAAAACTGGGTAAAATCGATTAAAATTCTAGAAATAGATGAAAAGTTATTTGAAGGAGAATCTGATGATCCAGTGATTAAACACTGGAACAAACTTCAGCAAAAGCTCTTGAAATATTCTTTCATACCTATCTATTAGAATCATTTAGATGACAAACCGCTTTGAACGACTTCTAAGTCCAGCCTAGGAACAGTGGGATGGACTCATTGCCCTTTCAACCACTATAACAGAATTATAATACTTACTGGTATATTACATTATTTTTCTGATGTAGAAATCTGTGACTATAGTTTTATTTAATCTATTTAACCTGTGTCCATCATGACTATTTTCATATTTCTCACTTTCACTCTCACACATATTTTCCTAGGGAAGATGAAGAAAAGTGTCCCCATTTATTTCCTTCTTAATATTCTCACCTGGTAATAGATCTGAACCAAGCTATGGGAAGAAAGACTCTTGATTTAGAAAGTTGACTACATCTCTTGCATAAATAGTAACAGTAATAATTATTTTTATAGTATCTACTAAGAACGTAAATGTTCCAGGGACCAGGATGGGGTTTACATGCTTTATCTCATTTAATCCTAACAAAAATTCTCTGAGGAAGGTACTATTATAATCCCTTTTACGGATGAGGACTGGTATACAAACAGTGTAAAGATACGTAAGACTACCTACCCTCATGGTGCTTATTTAGTGGATAAATGGGAGAAACTGTCAACGTAATATTTTTTTTCCCTGTGGCAGATGGTGATATGCTGTAAGAAAAAAAAGTAAAGCAAGGGAGAGGGAGTTCAAGGGGGAGGGTTGGGTATGAGGCAATTTAGGTGAAGCTTCATTAAGCTTTTGAGACATTTGAGCAAAGGTTGGAAAGAGATGAGGAGGAGATACATGAGGACAGCTGGGGAAAGAGAATTTATGTTGGAGAAAACAGTCCTGTGCAAAAGCCTCAAGTAGGGGCATGACTGCAATGTTTGAGGAATTGCCAGGTGAGGGGAGGGCGTGGAGCTGGCCAGTGTGGCCGAATCACAGCCTGCAAAGAACAGAATGGTAAGAGATCAAAGCCAAAGAAATAATAGGATATTGGAGCCCAGATAATGCAGGAGCTCTGTGACTCATTAAGGACTTTGGCATTTATTCTGAATGAGTTTGGAAGTTATTTGAGGGTTTTGAGCAGAGGTGTGAATGATCTGACAAAATTTAAAAGGCTCCCTCTTATGTGTTAAGAACAGACTGTAGGGAGACAGAGACAAAAATAGGATAAGAGTTAAGCTATTGCAATCGTCCGGAAGAGAATTGGTGATAGCTTGGACCACGGTGGTAAGAGTGAAGGTGGTGAGAGGTGGTTGGATTCTTGATACATTTGGAAGGTGGAACGAAAAGAATTTGCTAATCAAGGTTCCACAACTTACTATTTGGCCTTAAGCAAACTACTTAATTTCTTAGAGCCTTAGTATTCTTTCCTTAAAATATGGGCCAATGTGTCTACTCCAGTGAGCAGATTGTGAGAATTAAATGAAAAAAATATATGTGATGTGCTTGGCATAATGCTTAGAACACAATGGACACCTAATAAACACTATTTCTTCTCCCCTATCTTGTCTCCTATCTTTATCAATGGGCTTTTACTTTCATCACTTCATTTGGTCTTAAAAAATGTACTCTAAGGTAACACGGCAAACATTATTATCTTTAATTTATAAGTGAAGACATATAATACCATTAATCTAAATGTTTTATATGAAACTGCAGCAAAAGTTAAAATATCTCTGGACTTAACTTCTATTACAGTGTACCTTCAAGTGTAGAGTGAAGCTTCTTACATGTTGATGTTTGAATACTTCCAGACATCTCATGTCTCATAAGAAGGAAAATTCCCCCTACTTTTGGTGGCTTTTAAAAGTGTGCTCTCCAAATTTTAATTTTAAAGGTTTCTTTTAAAGAAACATATGCTATCCCAGCTGTCTACATCTAATAAAGCAGCCACTGACATAAGGGGAAAAAAAGGAATGGAATATAACATTTCAGGGGTTCTTCAGATACACTGCAGACTTTTGAACAAAGTGAATGCAGTTAAATCAGGTTGACATGCAAGTGTAGGGGTTGTGGAAGAGTGAAACTCCCTATAATGCACATAGAATCCCAGACTTTCAAAGCCAATACTCTTTATTACACATACATTATTAACAACAACAACAACAAAATCACAGGGTATTAAAGAAAAGCAAAATGCTGGATGTTTCTGCTATTGATGTATTTAAAATCACGACATGTTTATCTGTAGGATGTTTATGTAAAACTTCATTATAATAATATTTATAACATTTCTCTAACTCATAGCACTATGCAAATAATTATACAGAGAAGTCAGTGCACACCTCCACGTGTTTTACTTTCTCATGGTCAGAACAAGAAGTACTGCAACAGTTTATGGATACTGTTGAAAAATTTTTTAAAGTCACAATAGAAAAAAACAGCTTTAAAAAAAGGAAAAAACATAATAGTTACTAATAAATAATGCTGCAATTTCAAGTTGAGTCAATAATTTAAATAAAATTGTTTTTCATATGATTGGTAGTGAGAGCTGATATTTTATGTTATTCGTTGCATGATTTATTTTTCAAAGTCAATTTGGTTTTGGACACAGATCATTCTAATCTCACTTTGCTCTCAAGAGGGCAATAGTAATAGGACAGCCACGGTCCAAAAGTAAAAATGAGGGCTCCCCAAGCTGCCATCCCCCTCTGGATAAGTCTCCCCTTCACCAAAAATGTCCAAACAAACAACTACAGAAAAGATAGTTATGGAAGTCCAAAGTGAGTGTCACAGTCAGAGTCATTGGAGGAGCTTATGAAGCATGCAGAATTCCCATACCACGTGCAAACTTTCCCAAATGAGAATTTCCATGGCAGGACCCAGAAACCCTACTTAACAAGAACTCTGGATGATATTTTCATATACTGAAGTTTGAGAACCACAAATTCTAACTTTAGAAATAACATGAATAAGTTATTGCGCCTCACTGATCCTTAGTTTCTTTATCTGTAAATTGGGGATAATTATATTCACCTCATTCAATCATTGTGAAGATTAAATGAGATAAAATCAAGACAAAACATGTAAAGCATGTGATGTTTTGTACTATTTTTGATCATTGTTGACCTAGGGTTCAACCAGTTTTCTGGGCTGGTTCAATGGAAAAGCAAAGGATTTGAGGATGTTTTCAAGAAAGCAGTTCAAGTAATAGATCGTGAAATTTAGACGTATTACTGATTAACGTGAAGCCAGAAAAGACTTGGCAGAGTGAAAGAAAAATGAGTGTTGGAGGGTATTTGAGAGTCTCAAAGAAGTCAAAGAAAAATGTGTAGTGAGCCTACATGGAGAGTTGGCAGGATGGAGAGTGGAGAAGAAAGTGTGTTCCCTTTCCTCTAATTTCTGGAATGGAAGTGTGTGTGTGTGTGTGTGTGTGTGTGTGTCTATAATAGTTGGAAGTGTGATAACATTATCAAAAGTACATGATATCAACTACAAAAGTTGTGAAATATATGACACAGGATAATTTGATATGGGACAATTTAAAACCCTCAAGACAAAACCAAAAGCTCATTTCGACTGCATCCAAAGAATCGGCTCCTCTCACTCTTTATGAGCGTAAGGGGTTAGAGAACAGAATAAGAGAAGAAAGTGGCCAAAGTACAGGAGGTTAAAATTTCAGATTTCATTGGCCTGGTGGCTCTCAACTTTGGCAAGTCTGAGGATATGACGACAAATGAAGTGACTGTGTGGCGCTGAAGGACAATGGGGTTGAGGCCAAGAGCCCATGAAACAGGGACTGGTGTACGGTTTCTAACCGGCTAGGAAGATGGCAGGGTTTGGGGTGGAGAGGAAGATTGTGCTCTAGAGGCAGTAAATGATCCATGGAAGATGGACAGCATACAGGAGGCTGGTGGATGAAGAGAAAGTGTACGATGGCTACCATCATGCTGTGCACCTCGTTTACATTAGGTTGGAAGAGTAATGGTTTCTGAGTGAGGCAGCATTATGGAGCTGGGAGCTGTGTCTCCCACCCCCACCCCAGTTCCCATGGGCCTGTGAGAGTAAGCAGTGCATGCTCAGGCAGCTCCAAAAGACGCCAAGTTCCTCGAGGGAGCACCAGATTTCAGGAGGACAGAAGGCTCTGTCTGAGAAAACGCTGGGAATGCTGGGAAAGCTGCTCACCATGGCGGGGGCCACTGGGCTTCCTTTGTGCGCTCCTAGGGCCTACAAACAGGGTGTCGCTCTCAAAAAGGACTCTGCGCTCTGGATATCACCTTGGAATTCTTCTCAATTTTATTCCTGAATTTGTGTTTTGCAAGTGAAATCTGATCTGGTGGGATGACGGAGAATGCATAGGGGGTTTAGAAGCTCAGCTCACCTGTTATCTTGCCTCCCTGGGCAAGACCTCAGCCACCTGCTCCCACCCCATTGTCCCGTGATGCTGCCGCCTCCAGGGGACCTAGCAAGGGGCTTGTGGAGGGATGGGGATTAGCAATACAAGCCCCGCGCTCAGACTTGTGCCGGGCTCCTGGGCAAGTCTATACTCACCCCGCGCCTGAGGGAGCTCGACACAGAATGATAATAACAAAAACCACCAGAACGGGTTTAGAGAGAGATCACAAAAGAAAGGGAAAAAAATAGGGTTTTTTTCCCCTTGTTCTTTTGCACAAGGAGACCTACATTTTCATTTGCACTGGGTCCTGCAAATTACGTAGCAGGTCCTGACTGGAGGTCTCCAAAGGTAACGGGAAAGATGATAGGAGAGCAATAGTGAGAAGAGGGATTGGTGAGAAGGGGCATCAGCGAGACCTTAGGAGAGGAGGGGGATGGACTGATAAACTGAGACAACAGGGGATGGTGGACGTTGTATTTTGAGCAGTGGCTGAGGAACAGAAAGACATGGGAGTTACCCTGTCACAGATCTAAATGGAACTCTGGGGCAAGTCTAGCGTAAGCGGACTGAACTCTAATGCTCAGCTTGATTGCTGCTGGCTTCCGCTCAGGGTACCAAACAGGAAGTTGAGAGGTTCTTACAAGCTCGTTCAATAAAGCCTTTCCCAGGGGTCCTTTAGCTTAGAAACTGCACTTCATATTGGAAACAGCTCCTCTAGTGGAATATAACAGCAAACTCATGGTATGTGTGGGGCAGGTAGAGGCCAGGGGAAGGCAGTGGGGACAGAATTTGGGTCTCATTGTAAAGAGCTGTATACAACCCAAACCACTGAGCTTACAAAGGAGAAAAGAACAGGCTTTGAGTGCTAAAAAAAACCAATTTTTAACTCTGATTACAGACCTTAATTTCTTTGAAGTTTATCTGTAAAATGGGGATAGTGATAATTCCTGCCTTCTGACTGCTCAGGATTGTTTAAGCATTAAAGTATTTAATAAATGTGAAATTGCCTTGCAAACAGCTACATAAATATTAATCGGTACTTTAATTCTATATTTTTTCTTTTTCTTTTGAAGGATTATGGGATACTTCAAATTACTCTGTAACAGCATGTAGGAGAGAGATGCTGGAGTCATGCTTCATCACCAGCCCTACGTCTCTTGAAGGTTAAACCTCTAGATGAAGAAATGAAACATTTAAACACAAACCAAGCAAAAACAAAAGGTAAGTTCCAAAGCAGATGAAAGCTAAGTTTATATATATACATGAATGTCAATTGTGAATGAGTGACTGTCCTAGAAGATATATATTAGGGTAAAAAGAATGTGGGAAGAGGAAAAACGGTTGTATCTCTGTGAATTTTAGAATATTTTTCACTCCATATCATGTTCTTACATCTAAGTAGTCTCTCTTTTTCTGTGTTATTCTCTCTCTCTCTCTTTTTCAATATAGTATGGAAGAGTCTAAAATGCAAGGGGGCTTAGCCCTACTTACTCACCTCTCACTCACCAGTGGTATACCCACAAAAGAGCAACTGTGGACAGTGTAAAAGAAAAAATAAATTTACCAATCTAAAGAGATCGATGAACATTTCATTAAATAATAATGTCAGGATTTTAGAAAAGGAGTTTTAGACAGTTCAGAAACTAAAATTTGAGTAAAATGCTTCAGTCACCGCCTTAGTTAATTAAAACCCCAGCTTAATTCAAACTAATGTTTTTGAAACATCTTTTCTCAAACAGGCATTTAAACTTTAAAGTAGATAACATTCATCTCTTCAATCTATTGAGATTTTGGAGACAAAATTCAAAATCATATTGTGTCCCCAGATTGTATCTTTTTTTTCTCCCGGTGGAGATGAAAATAGCAACTAGATTCGGGTATAAATATTAGGTGCTGATACCAGCTCAGTTCTTTTAGGTGCAGGTACAGGCAACGCTTCTTTGAAAAGATCGCCACCTAGGGGAAATTATGAGTCAAAGCAACATCTGCAATGCACCACACATGCTGCATAATACCTGGTGACATACTTAAGAATAAAAACATGTAAAATGTTCTCATATTTCAGTAAATGAGGTGAACCACCTACGAAACCCATACTAACTGGTGGCCCTAGAATGTTTGTTTGTGTCTAATTTTATGTTTATTCGTAAGTAACATTAGAACTGCATATAGTTTTTGCTTATGCATTAGGGCTTGACTTCTAATTTTTTAAAAGTAGAAATACTTTTAGAAAATAGGTATCCTGACATTTGAGTACAGGGATAAAAGTTACATTGGGGGCGAATTCTTCAATTTAAAAATAAGCAGAAATTTTAATTAGGACCCTGAAAATGTTTGAGCCTAACATGTCAAAGATTTCTATCTCAATTTAGTCTTAGAAATTAACAAAAACATGTTCTCCTTAAACTCATTTGCTTCTGAGCATTTCTGCCTAAGTCCCAAATCAGAACAAGTAGAGTGAGAGATAATTTAGTTGGTTGATTCAGGTAAATATAGGCTATTTTTCTTTGCTTCAGTTTCTGTTTTTGAATCACTGCATTTTCTGAAAGCAATTCAACATGAAATATGATCCATGTAGTAATCTTTACATGCTATGCTACAAATAAGGGAACTTGAAAGCAAAAAATCTTTAAGGTAGTTTTGAATGGATGATTTAGCAGCTGTGAGAAATTTATGTCCTGTTTAAGGAAAAAAAAAGCTGCTACCTTCAAAAGTTAACTCTCTCAAAAAAACCTCTTAAAAGTAATTTCGAATTAAATCACATGTTCTGAAGATAATTTTTTGTTAATTAGATGCCTCAGGATTGTGAATTTTTAATGCATCAAGTATTATAGAATAGGCAAAAGTATAAATAGGGAGAAAACAACTTTATGGATTATTTGAAGAAGTTTTATTGTCCTGTGTTTACCCTCATTAGATCAGTTGTCATACTGTTTAGTGACTGGCTATTAACTCCTCAATCTTCCCCATTAAGTGGTAAGCTCCTTGGAGGCAGAGACTGTTTTGTATGCAGTCATTTCCAGGGTGGTATTGAGCCAGTGTCTGCTCTGATTAATTGGTACCCATAGTAAATACCAGTGGTTAAATATTTTGAATATAACCCATACATGTATCTATACCACTTAGAATGTATATAGTGCCTGACATTTAGGAGGGATACAAAGCATAATGGGTGAGTGAATGGCCTCCAAAATTGGACCTACCCACTGCCTCGTGTATGTTTACTGAATGTACCACTTTCCCACAAAAAAGAGAAGAACATAATTAAGAAGTTAATCTACTGTAGAAGGCATAATTAACATTTGTAAAGGCAAAGGCAAATATAAATTATTCTCATCGCTTTTTTAGGTTATCACTAGACTAAGCATCTTTATAGGTAATCAAAAGATAATGGTCACTAAAGGGAACTATTTTATCATACAAAATTATATTTATATGTAAACATGTAAATCATATAATGATATGTATATAGATAAATAATCATATAATTATATATATATACAAATAAATATAATCTTAGGAATGAGTAGTAACTTTGGTAATAGAATAGAAAAGATTCTTAACTATATTAAGATGGATTATAAATTTAGATAACTAAACTTGACATTTGATCACTGCCTAGTAAAATTATTTAAATTACTTGGCAGTTCACATGTAACACCCCTAAGATATGTTAAATCCATCTAGTACTGATTAACTTCTGTCTACAGAGCAGATGTGTTATGAGTCTAAACTTTAGTGTGCTATAGTTTTTTTGTAAAAATGGCTAATAGTAATGAACACCCTAAATGCTGAAAAATTCTGCATCCTAAAACATACTTGACTTCCAGGATTTTATCAAAATCCTGTGGCTCTGTCTTGTATATGTAATCTAGACCAATCAGCTTTCTCCTCCTATCCTTCAACAATGCATCACCACATTTGAATCCCCATCAGATCTTATTCTCTTCTACTCCCTACGGTCTCTCTTTCCCTCAAAGCAACAACTTTACCAAACTGAATAAACAAATCCATACTAATATACTAATATATTCATCAGGAATTATTAATTGCCAACTCTCTCCTGATATATACAGAATATAATAGTTGACTTATAAGGATAAAATTTGTCTTAAGCTAAAGGAGTGGTGACGCTTAAGGTGAGATGTTTAAGCTGGAGAGAATATGAATATGCCAGTGACCAGTAGAAACTATTTTAAAGAAAATAGAGTTTTAAAGTACAACAAGATGTAAACACCCTGTCTTTTGCCTATACTTATGGCTGGGTCTGTTGGTAATGTTAGGGACATAGGAGTTGTAATACCTTACATGGCATTATTCCTAGATAAATTCTTATTTCTTTTTATGTTTTATTCACATCTCCTATTTAGATTCTTACTCTAATTCCTGATACTTTCCTTATGGTGAAACTATCTCAGCTTTTACACTTGGATTCTTCATTAGACCCAGATGCTTTCAACTGACTTCCTGATATTGGTGACTGCTTTTACTTTTTATACTGTATTTAATTTTTTCCCCTAACTGTGACTGCCATGTGTCCGCCCTTAGGCTCTTCTCCTGCCAGTAGCTAGCAACTTTTCATTTCCACCCACTCCCATTAGTGACAGCCGATTCCTAATTTAGAGAATTAAGAATTGTGCCATAAGAGTGAGTTTTATACTTTCACCTTAGAAGAAAGAGGAAAGGGGCCAGGAAACCTCTCGAATGATGTGAATATTCCAGCAGTTTTGCACTCTGCTTCTTTTCTCTCTTTGAAATCTCTCATCTCATAAATAATTTATCACAGAACATTTGGATATCAGTTACTGAGACTCAGCATTTTTCCAGGACAGTATTACAATATGCAGTATGACTGCAAAAGTTTGACTTTGAATATTGACTCAGAACTATATCCTTGAATAATCTGAGCTGAATTTAAAATTTCATCATACTCCCATCCATTTCACAGAGCAGAGTTAATGATAGAAGGAAACAGACTGTGTGGCTTCCAGCCTCTGTCACCTATTAGCTGTGTGACTTTAGGTAAGTTGCTCAATAGCTGTTAGCATCGGCTTTCTCATTGGTAAACTACGCACATGTGCTTAGCCCAGGCCCTGGTACAGGGTAAGGGCTCAGCAAATGCTGGTTTAAACATGGAATAAAATGTGTTGGCTGTTTTCAATTTCCAAACCACGTACTTTAAACTGTAGAATACATTTTAGGTTTATTATAATGTGCACCTAAGAGAAGAATCGTTGTTGCGGGCATTATCAAGGAGGTTCATACTCATGAATCTGTGGCCCAGCAAGTCGGAGCCAAGAGCTTCTCTATTACACCAAAGGATTTTGTGTTCTGTTCCTATAAGGATCTGTCTGTCCATGAGGACCAGTCTGTTGTATAACAGAATTCAGGCTGCAAGAGATGTGGTCAGGTACCTGCTCCTCTAACAGCTCCTTCCTTGCTCACCCTTCTTTATGCTTTCCTACTGAAAGCGGTTTTCCTTGCTCACCCTTCTTTATGCTTTCCTACTGAAAGCGGTTTTCACACACATCATTAATAAGTCACTATGCCTCCCTGTTAGAACTACCTGATAATCATAGTTCATTGCATATGATGTAGTTATACCTATTTTTTCATAATATTAAAAATGTTTATTGAGGGCTTCTTATATGCAAGACTCTGCACTGGAAGTAGAAAATCAGTTCCTTGCCCTGTAGGATTTTCTAGGCCGAAAAGAGCCACAGTCAACTATAATTGTAAAAGGATAATGGAATTATTAATGGAGTGAGTGTGAAGGAAGTACAAAGCAGGAGTACCTACTCTGGGACAATTGATGAATGCATTATTAAGAAAGTTGTAAATGTGGAAACTAACCGTCCAAGGCAGAGCCAGTCCTTAGCACTGATTTATGCTTCCAATAGAAGTGGTTAAGCAGCTGGAAAGAGCTGGAAATAGGGCAGTAATACGAATATAAATTATCCTCTGGGTACCAGACCAACAAATAAACAGGTTTGTCTCTTTCCTTAACAAATTGTGCTCTAATAAGTGGCTGTGATCATTAATAAATTAAATGATGCTCAAGTTCTAGGAGGTAATTGACTTTCACAAGTCTTGCATTTAAAACTAGGCCAAAGGACATATACTCTCATTTTATTTATCAGGATTAAAGTTTTAAGCTTTATTTAATTTAGGAATTTGGATTTAAAATGTAAACATATAAATTCCAGATTTGTTAATTTTCTTCTCTGTTGTCAGTATTAAAAGCAAAACACATATAATTGCAGATTGCTAATGTTAATTAATGGAGTTAATGTCAAAGGGAATCTAAAATAGATTTTTTTTCTAGTAATGCCTTTAAACTCTTATTAACAGTGAAATTTATTATAAGTATAAAAATAATAATCCATGGAAATCCAAGGCCTCTTGTGGTCTATGTTTTCCCTCTTTCCTTTACAAACTTTGATAATTTATTTTTGTGGCTTAGTCTCATCAGGCAAAAAGATACTATTATTAACACAATGTATGGCAACACATTCAAATAAACAATATAAATATTTTAATATGACCCTTTGTGCCAACACATTTGCAGTACTCCGTTTATATGTGTCAATGTATTATGTGTCAACAAAAATGCATCTGTAAATACGACAGGAACACCATGACCATTAATATTTTTATTTAAACGTTTTATTAGGTTGGCCACAAAGTTCGTTCAGGTTTTTCTGTAAGATGTTACAAAAACCCGAATGAACTTTTTGGCCAATCCAATACCTTTGCCACTAGGTGGCACCTAAATGTTAATAGTTGGTGAGCATATGTTAAGAAGGCAAAATAGAAAGTAAATGAGAGAAAGGAAAGTTAGTTTTATTAACTTTGTTTTGTATCTAAATATTTGTGCTAGTGTATATTTTGAGGTCATGGGTTTATTGCAGGAAATAGTGTGGAATTCATAAAACATTTTTTTAAGAAAAAGAAAAACATAAACTATTTTAAGGAAAAATAAAAAGTCAAGCTTGACTTTGGAAAATTCCCTGGGAGCAAGGGAAAATGTACAGCCATTTAGTCTTGACCTCAGCTTGTTATTTTATATTATAATCTCTCAGTTCAAGGGAATGCTACAATCAACAGAAAATCACAAATAATATAATTATATATAGCAGCATTCTATATTCCATTTGCATCTGGTAGTGCTATTTAATGATAAATGCCGTATGAATAATCAAGTCTACTAGTGATTTTTGTGAGAATTGATAAATTAACATCAGTTAAAAGTCTTAAATTACTAGAACTAAAAGTAACATGCTAAAATCTAACTATATTCATAGGAGGGAATATTCAAATATTTCATGATAACATAGTATCAATCATAAAAAGTTCAAATGCCATACGAAAACATCAGAGGATGCTAATATCAATGGTTTATCTTTAGGTGTAGCACAAGACAGAACCTTCAATGATGTGGTTATATTATGAACGTTAACCAGTTATCTTATACACATAAAATTACCTACAAATTTTATGAATATTTTCCTACAGTAAAATTTTGATTTTACTTTAATTATAGATGAACAGCACCACAGCAGTATCTTAGGCTAATTTATTCCACTCAGGTATTTTTTTCCCACCAAATATGTGTATGTTGGTACACATATACATAAAAATATTAATCAACAATTTGTTAGATGGTCATTATATGAATTATATAAGCTATTAAACTACTACTAACAATTATAATTGAGACGGAGATATCAGTATTTCTTCCTTAGCTACCGTTGTTACCGACCGCACACTGAAGAGACTATATTTTTTTCTACCCTCTTTGGAACTCAGGTTAAGCTTATTAAAGGAAATTTTGTTCCTAGAAAGATTGTTTTAAATAAGACACCAGGGAGATATATTCCAATAATACTGTGCAGTGGACCCACAACTTTGAACTCAGAATAGAGGACTTTAAGTCCCGAAACAATTTACTTCTTTAAATTGTCAGTCCTTGATCTGTAAAAGGAAAATAAGGCATTAGTTCATAGTGTGGTTATATGTGATAATGCATGTTAAAATCTTGCATATACTTAAATGTTTTCTGAATTCTTAGATCTCTGTTCTGAATAGCTTTTGTGTTCTGCATAAGTGGCTGATAGTAGGTATTAATATTTATTGAAATTTTCACTATCTTCAGGTATAGCATAAGACAGAACCTTCCTCTTTAAGCATTATGATACATGCATTTTGATTTTGAAAAGATGCATTGCCTGTATGGGAAGGAATGATCTTGACTTAAATGGTTAATTCTTAGCTCTAGCTATTAGAGTATTAATGTCAGCCATAAAAAGAAAGGAAACATCATGACCTGGTAGTAAGGGGAGGAGATAAAGGACAGAAAGTGTACTTGGGGAATGAGTTCAGCTCTAGAGATTTAAGTGGTTTTCACAGTCCTGCACAATGAATTGTGCAGCTCAAAGTAATGTATCTGACTACAGTTATCCAAGAGAAAACAAGACAGTTAGTGAATCGTTTTGTTAGTTATCTTGTTAGATATTACATTTATACTTGCTCTAATTACTAACAGGTGACTTTTAGATACCAGATGTCAGTGGTATCATCTGTGCATGTATTAAATACTTATTATTATAACTGGTAGATATTGAATATATCACTGTTCTGAGTGTGTGGTAAGCACTGACCCATTTAATCATCATAATCTCATTTACTACCATGAGGTAGATACTATAGATGAGGAAAATGAGAAGCTGAAATTTCAAGAATATGCCTTAGGTCACACAAGTAGTAAATAACAGAAGTTTTGAACCCATAAGCCACAGTCTCAATCATTAAATTCCCAAGAGGGCTCTACGATGGATCAAAACCCCACAGAGCTTCTAGGTTTTTCATGTGTATGCACATCACTTAGACGTCTTTATACAAAGCAGATTCTAATTCAGTAGGTCTGAGCGATCGGCATTTCTAACAAGCTGTCAGGTGATGCCCCTAATGCTGGTCCATGGACCGCAGCTTCAATATCAAGGCGCCAGGGCACTGCATTTGCAAATTTTTTTTTTTACCAGAAATCAAAACCGAATTTCCAGGACAAGCTGGTTCGTGCTTAGTTCAGTTAGTAACAACTATAATATCTAGATATCTCAGTCCAACAAAACTACAATGAGATGAGGTTTCCTGAGCCTTGTTAATGGATCGAGACTGACCTAATGTTCAGAAATTGAGATGATGTAAATTTTGGAGACTAAACCCTTGTCGGTCACATCATTAGCAAATATTTTCTCCCATTCTGTGGGTTGTCTTTTCATTGTGCTTATGGTTTCTTTTGCTGTACAAAAGCTTTTGAGTCCCATTTGTTTATTTTTATTTCCATTACTCCGGGAGATGGATCGAAAAAAATATTGCTGCGAATAATGCCATTTGCAGCAACATGGATGGACCTAGAGATTGTCATACTGAGTGAAGTAAGTCAGAGAAAGAGAAATATCTTATATCACTTATATGTGGAATCTGAAAAAAAAAGTTATACAAATGAACTTATTTACGAAAAAGAAACAGACTCACAGACTTAGAGAACGAATTTATGGCTACCGGCGGGGGGGGGGGGGGGAAGGGTGGCGGGAGGAGGGATAGTTAGGGAGTTTGGGATTGACATGTACACACTGCTCTATTTAAAATGGATAACCAACAAGGGCCTACTGTATAGCACAGGGAATTCTACTCAATATTATGTAACAACCTAAATGGGAAAAGAATTTGAAAAAGAATAGGTACATGTATATGTATAACTGAATCACTTTGCTGTACACCTGAAACTAACACAACATTGTTAATCAACTAGACTCCGATATAAAATAGAACGATTTAAAAAAGGAAAAAATAAAATAAATACATAAATAAAAGAAATTGAGATGGTGGCTTTGATGATAAAATGTAGTTTTGTGTACAATAACAGTGATTTAACAGTATATAATGAAGTTGTTCCTAAATATTTGGTTATTTGGTCTTCACAATCGTTGTGAGTGGTAATAAGGTAGGACAACTATGTCTGAGGAAACAGAGACCCAAGACTACCACCACCGCTCTCACGCAGCAGTGACAACATACAGATGCCCAAACTCTTCTCTTCCGTCAGCTGACCCTGAGGTGGAGCTATGTTCCATTAACTGGCTGAAAGCTAAATAGATGTAGAAAAATGTTAATACTGAAACAGCTAAGATACAGCCATATTCTGATTTTGCTTTAAATACACAGATAATCAAGGCCAAAATGATTCAGAAGCATTAATATTAAGAGTAATTTTCAATTGTGATTACGTTAATTTGAACCTGTAAAAATACAAACAATTTAGCCACAAATATCATTTTATTATGCTGTTAAAATCAGAATTAAACTGAAGAAGCTATTTTCTCATCCTATTTACTCCCTCACCCCAAGACCACCTAAGGGGTGATATTCATATCATATTCTTCCCAGACTCTGTGGGTTTGGTATAGCTGGGTTATTTAACCTCTTGTGTTTATTTTCATGGAACTAAATATGTTGGAATAACTCTTGTCCTCATATGCAGATGTTATAAAATTTTATGAAACCATACTCAGAATTCAGAGTTGATCTCTAAATGTCAAGTGTATTTACCATCCTTAGAAGACTAATATTTTCACAGAAAAAAAAAAAAATCCCTTTACGTTTACTGTGGAGACAAAGTAATGAAGATAAATCAAGAAACGCTGTCAATCACTGGAAAGGAAAATACCAGAATCTCTCACGTAAAAACACCTGAGAAGAGACAGCAAACCTAGGCCTTCTAAATATATTTATGATTTATTAAGTTATTTTTCCGACAGTTGACAAAGGAAATAATACTTCCATTCTTGAAAGACATGGCTAAGTGGCACCTCATTAGCATTGTGTCCACTCAAGTTTGAAATGATTTTGAGAATGAGAATTTTTTAAAAATTGTGAATTTTCTTCAAGCACACTTACCTCTAAAACTAAAGACGCGGTTTATTCTGAGCCATGGTAACACTGATACTCCCGAATCATCATCAGGCGGTGTGGAGCATCTCCAGGGAGCCCCAGTCACGCTGAGCAGCAAGGCCTAGGACCCTGTCACTACATGGTAGCGGGTGGGTAGGTCTCTGAAAAGTGTAATAGGTGTACTGGGATGTCTAACCCTCCCATCCCCCGACTCGATTTAATCACTTCACATCAGCCTTCAGGGTTAGTAAAGGGACCATCACAGTATCTGGCCAATAAAAAAAAATGAGTTCAGGTAGAGAATCATCAATGACTAATTGTTTTCTCCTTTCATTAATTTTTTGCTGGTGTCTATTCAGAAGATATGGATAGTGCAGAAATGAGCAGGTAATATGGCTTCTGCCTACCGCTCTCACTTCTCATTGGCCACTCCTTCAGGACGCTGTTGTCCTTCTGTCCTCAGCTCCTCAAAGGCACCAGGCTCCTCCCAGCTCTCAGCGGCCTTTAGCCTCAAGGCTCCCTCTGCCCACAGTAAACATCCCCAGCTTCACTCTTGGGTTCCCTTGTCATATATCCTTTCATAATAGTGTGTTTCCTTTAGAATTCTTGCAATGACTAATTTGTCTAACTTCATTTAGTGTCTGTCCTTTCAACTAAACTACAAGCAGCATGAGAGTGGGGATTTTGCTTACTCACCACTGTATCCTTATCACTATTCACTGTGCTTGGCCCCTAGTAGTTCCATAATTATTTGTTAAATAATGGTTCCTGAACGAAACCCTTGAGGCACTGCTCATATTTGCATCCCTTCCAATGACTACTGGGTAATGTCTTGCGTATGTGGAGGCAGTTAGAGTGTGCTGAATTTTGTAATGTAAAAGTGGAATCTTTTATAAGAATAGCTTGAGGATTGTCCTGATATGACTGTGAAGAAATTCAGTCTTGAATGAAAGTGTTTCTTTAATGAGAACTTAGTGATTGAGGATCATGGGTAAAGTATTTTGGGACTATGGCTTGTAAGGCTTTATTGATCAATATCAGCAGCAGGATTCTTGGTTTCCCCCTGTGCATTAGAAATGCATAATGGGTGGTCAGTTTTATACTACTTTTATAGGTCACTCAAAAATTGCATCTTGTAGAAAATAGTGATTTCTTAAGAGTATAATAAATGTTTGGTTATTCACTGCTGTAGTTTGGAGGGTTTGGTGTGATTTTAAAAATCCCACAATGTTTGTGTGAGTTTTTCTTCTTATGTTCATCCTGTTGGCCACTTAAGTATTGCTGAATAAGAGGTCTGATATTTAAAAAATAAGAAGTGAGAAGCAGTTTCATTCAACACTTTAATTATTTTATTATTTATTTTTTAACAGTTTAAGCTTATCACCCGTGAAAGCTGCAATAAAATCAGCATCCAGGCAAGATATCATTCTAGAGTTTTCTCTTCACTAAATACTAAATTATGGTTCAAACTATACTTAGAAGTATAGTTTGTCAAAAGATGTAATTTTTGAGAAGTGGGGCTCAAATTTTTCATCTAAGGATATTCTGGAAATATGCTATGGCTGGAACCTTTATTAAGTTATGAGTATTAAGGGTCCAAGAAGAATGGTATTACTTCCTAAAAGTGTTTGAATAAAAGCTGTTTTTTTGAGTGATGAATTCTCCGTAGGTAATTGTTTAGACATTAGAAACTAGCTCACGTAGGCTTGCGCTTAAACATATTGGTTTTACTCTCCTTTATAAGGAAGACAACTGGGAAAGAAATTTTAAAAAAAGATATTCCACCCCCAAAAGGCCAATCATCTTTAAAAAAAAAAAATCCATTCTGCAAAAACTATTTTTATTATTCCTGTGAACTTATGACAAGGAATATATCCAGGAAGAAGGCTTCAAAATCTAAGCTATGTTCCACTGTTTGCAGTTTCCTTGGATTTTAACTAGGTGTGCAAGTTGACTTCTGACCATGGGGAATCCTCTCCATTCGTGGATTTATGGATTGTTGAGGCCATGGCAGATAACCAGCTCCACAGAAGCAACTTCACGTTCTTCTGAGGAAGATCCATAGCACTGTGGAACAAGGAATATAAATGAGCAATGCCACAAGAGACTGCAAATGGGGTTACCAAGATACAACCCTCAAAAATGAACTCTGAAGGTGGAAAAACTACAAGAAAAAAATATTAAAATAGGCGTTTTAAAAAGGTTTCAGCTATCATGTTAAGAGCACTGATGGACATTCAATAGACACGGCACATGCTTCTTAGGCATGGAATGTATAAATCTGTTATAAAAAGAAACATTTTCAGCATTGCCAGAATTTAAAAACAAAAACCAAAAACCTCAAGCATCTAGCGGGGAAAACACCAAATGAAACTATTCAAACTGTAGTAATGAATATTTGGCCTTTAATCGTTTCCAGTTAAATTATATTTGAAAGCTCCCCCTCCCTCACTCATAGTCATACACAAACACACCAATTTTTAAACGTTTTATAATGGCCAAAGAAGGGGTTTACATAGATATGTTTATTAATGGAACTCTTTTTTTAATTAGTTTTTAATAAGTTGCTAATTCATTTTAGCCTCACATCAGTTCCATCTCATTCCTCAGTCCCTTTCCTGACGTCTAACAGTTAATGTCCTGTACCATGAGGAGAGCTTCCTGGGGCACTTTGGGAATTATCTGTTTTGGGTTTAAACTAGTACAGTTTATAAAGTTCTCTCTCTCTTCTTCCGCCCCCACGAGGATCGATAAAGGCATTTCCAGAGGCAAACGATTCTCTTCCTCCCTCCGCTCATCCTCCTGCAGCCCCTCCTCTTCCTCTTGCAGCCCCTCCTCTTCCTCCTCCTCCCCCTCCTCCGCAGAGTCAGACTCTTCGACCTCCTCTTCACCCTTGGCCTCAGCCTCTGCATCCTCCTCCTCGCTCTCCAACCCCTTGCCATCACACTCCTCCTCGTCACAGCCTTCCTCCTCATCGTCATCGTTTTTCTCCTCTTCCTCTACCAGCTGTGGGTTTGGAGACTGGTTTTCCCCATCCGGGTCAGGACTGAAGGCTAGAGAAGGATTCTGCCCAAAGCTGTACAAAGTTTCCCGCAGCTCCGCGTCTTCCTCGCCACCGCTGGGGGGCGCATCGTTTCCGAAGGAGCCGGCCGGGGACGCGGTGCCGCCCGCCTGGGCCTGCTGCGCGCGCAGCGCCTCCTGCTGCCGCATATCCTCGTAGATCTGGTTCATGATGAACTGGGTGGTGTTCCGCGGCGCCCGCAGGCCGGGTACCCGCCACCTGGACAGGTTGACCGGCCGCAGCAGCGTGCTCAGATCCTCTGAAGGGCTCCTCTGGAAGGAGCGGCGAGGGTCGCGGCGCAGGCCGCGGCCCCGGCGGCCCCAGTGCTTCTTCCTGCCCGGGGGCCTCGCCCAGCCGGGGTTCCAGGGCCCGCGCCAGCAGGAGCAGCAGCAAAGGCAGAATGGGTGCAGGCCGTACACCTGGATCACTTGCGCCCGGCCGGGGGGCTTCCGGAATCCCTCCGGAGGTGGGTGCCAGGGTCCTCCCCAGCGCCCCCAATTAGAATACACGGCCCAAGAGGGACGTCTGGGTGGCTGGAACCAACGTCCTGAGCCGTGCTGTTGCTTCGGCTGTTTCCTCGGGGGCTCATACTCGGCCTTGGGACCATAGCGATGCCACCACCTGTAAACCGGAGCGCCCCTGCGCCTTCGATGGCAGGAAGACCAGGTGCTTAATGGGGCAGAGGACGCCCCCCCGCGGCCCAGGTTAGGAGGATCCTCTTTGCTATCGAGGGGCTGGGTCATGATTCAGGGAGCTCCGAGAGATCTAAACGGAAGCGTCCTAGAAGCTGCCGTCAAGTTTGGCCAGATCTGATGGTCTGAAGAGCCTCGTGTCTCTCTCTCTCTGCGCAGCACCACGTGCCTGCCGCTGGGATCACGCCTTTCTCTCCAAAAGGACCCCTCTTCTCTGCTCGCTCGATCGTTCTTCCACGTAATCTCTGGCCCTTGGCACCCGGGTTGTCTCGTCCAGGTGAGTTTGGGTGGGACTGGGGCTGGGTAAGGATGGTGGGGGAGGAAGCTGCTGGTGGGCGACGCGCAGTGAGACCCGCTCCCGGGTCCCACACACCCCCGCCTCACTGGAGGCTCGGGCTGGGGACGGGAGAGGCAGGGGTTGCGCGTTACCTTGCTGCTCCCTCTCAACCCAGGTGCTTCACCGTCACCGTCCTAGCTAGACTGAGGCAGGGTGGGCAACGGCAGCCTTTAAATACCGGCCAGGGGCCCCGCGCGCCCACCGCATCCTTGGTTGCCCCGGGAGACAGCCAATTGGGCTTGAGGTCGTTCTCCCTGGGCGTGGAGTTGGGGTTACGCCCAGAACGAGGTTGCCCATGAACATTCGCAGGGGGCTTGTGACGCAGTTCTTGAGGGAGGTGGCGAGGGGCGGGAGGCTGGGTTTGTGCTGCCCACGTTAGGAAACGGTTGAGGCAGCTTATTTGAACCCTTAAACCACCTGGAGGTGCGAGGTTGTAGAAGATGGACCTTCGGCTGAACCCAGAGGCGGGGGTTGGGGAAGAATTTGTGTATCGAAAAACAATATCCTACACCTTTGGGGTGGCCCAGGGGTTAAAGAGAAAAGCCCTTGGAGTCAGAAAACTGGGCCCCACTCCTTACCTTGTGGTCTGTGCCCACTCTTCTAAATCCTAGGAGCTCTGTGTCAACGTACCTGAAACAAGACGGCAAACGTTTATTGCGTGTGCTTACTGCGCACAGGTGGGCTCATGGCACATAATCCTCACACCTACTCAGGGAGGTAGGCATTGTTACCACATCTCATAGATTAGGAAACGAAATTAAGCTACCTAAGGCAGTGGGACTGATGAATTTCAGGGCTAGTGTTTAAAGCTGAGCCTGTTTGACCTCAGAGTCCAAATTGTCAATGAGATTACTATACTACACGGCCCAAGCACCTTAAATAGCACTCTGGTGATGAGTACAAGGAATCTGTATGGACAAGCAGTTTACTAATTGTAACATATGCAAAACATATGTCCGTTGATTAAACATTACCAGGATGTATACCGTGGGTTTGTACCTAAGAATGCTAGTATGCCAATTACATTTTTCCTTTTGTTAACCAGACAGTGTGGTACCTTGGGAGCCTTTATAGTATTAAGGTTAAGAATATGGGCTTTGATTTAAATAGACAAAAGCCTACCCTGAATGATACTATATGGTGGGTACAAGTCATTATACGTTTATCCAAATCTGTAGAATGTACAACATCAAGAGTGACCCCTAATGTAAACTATGGACTTTTGGTGATAATGATGTGTCAATGTAGGTTCGTTATTAACAAAGGTACCACTCTGGTGGAGGATGTTTATAATGGAGGAGGCTCTGTATGAGTCGGGGGAGAGAGTGTATGAGGAATCTCTGTACCTTCTTCTCAGTTTTGCTGTGAATCTAAAACTGCTCTAAAAAACAAGGTCTATTTAAAAGTAGAGGTGTTTCAACTTCAACTCACCAGTTAACCTCTGGAAGCCTTCAGTTCCTTACCCATACCATGAGTACAGTTAGAGTGCCTGCTCCAAAGAGTTATGTTAAGGATTAAGTAAGGTATTGATTAAAGCACTTAGCACAGGTACGCTGTGAGCACTCAGTAACTGTGAACTATCATCATTATCATATTTACATGCTTTAGGACTTGTAAAGAAATTGATACAGTATACGTAAAGATAACTCACCCTGTGCCTGATGCAAAAATAGACATCCCCATCCTTGTGTCCTTTTCTTGTCCTACTTTTGAGAGACATCAAGAAAGTGCTACCAGCCTTGATCCTACAGAAGACCACTGAGTATGTCTCCCTATCACCTTCCTGTGTTGAGTGGAATTGTGCAAAAATGGAACACTGCCCACTGGGAACCTGAGTCCATACAAGCTTCCATTGAATGATAGAGAAGCAAAATTAGGGGAAGCCCTGATGCTTGCAAAGGTCATTTATGCCTTCCTGCTTGAAAATTGAGAACAGTACATGGATTCTTGGTTCAGCCCTCCACCCTTTGCTGTGGGACCTATAGATTCCACAGGCATTATTCAAGTTCATTTGCTCTGTGGTTTGCTGAGGAGACAAGCCTGCTTGACTCAAAGTGCAGAATGCTGACATTTTTAGCCTCCAATGTCTCTTTTTGGATGGAGACTCACACACTTGGCCTCAGCCTCTGATCTGCTTAACTTGAAACGGAATGGTGATAATCCCGATTTATTTTTCTAAGAATATACTTGGTATATGATACTGAGTTTGAATTAAGAGCTTTAGAAATTGGTCATGTTGCTTAGTGGAATTCCCATCAATTTCTTCTTTTTTTAAAAAAAGATTGACTCACAGGTAATTAAAGACATCATTTTTTTGAACAGTTGATGTGAACTTTATACCAATAATACTGGCTTTATACACTGTTTTCATGGTGAGATATATATCTTTCATATTCATCCTCCCTATTAAAAAACATTAATGCAGGATTGTCTTGTGCTACTCTTTCTTAAGAGAAGCAGCAAATTACAATTTATGATTATTGGTTTTTTCAATAGATTGACATTATAATACAGATTGTTCATGTACTGGTAAATCACCCAAGAAAATTAGCACCAGAACATGTTAAACACCACCGTCAGAAATGCAACTAAGAAATTTTAAAGACTTTTAAAATTGACCCATACTCTTTAAATACTGCAAAATGAATTATTTTGATTCAACATTAAAATATAACACACCGTGTTTTTATATATTGTATTCATTTATATTGCTACATAAAAAGTTCCCACAAACTTAGTTACTTAAAACAACATACATTTGTTATCTCAGAGTTTCCAAGGATCCTGGAACAGCTTAGTTGTGTCCTCTGCTCAGGGTCTTACCAGGGCTGTGGTCAAAGCATTTGGCCGTTTGGGTTCTCATCCTGCAGCTCAATTCGGGAAAATCTGCTCCCAAGATTATTCATGTTCTTGGCAGATTTGTTTCCTTGTGGCTGTATAGCTGAGGGCCACACCCTTCAGCTGTGTGTTGGCTGAAGGAAGCCTTCAGGTTTCGAGGCAACCTGCAGGTCCTCGAGGACAGCAGTGGTTCTAGCGGCTGCCCACAGTTCCCTTCCATGGGCTTCCTCAACATGACTGCTCACCCCATCAAGCCAGCCGAGAGCATCTTCTTAGTGCTTCCTAGCACAATGAATACACACACACACACACACACACACACACACACACACACACACACGTGTGTATCATAATCATGGAGCTTGACTTTTGTGACATCCATCACCTTTGCCATATCCTATTGGTTAGAAGCAAGGCCCAGGTCCTACCAGCACTCAAGGAGAGAGGGTTACACAAAGGCATGAACACCAAGAGGCAGGAAATCATTGGGGATCAACTTAGAGTCTGTTTGCCACATGTTTCAAGTCAATGCAGTAAAATATGTCCTTCATATTAACTAGTTACGACTTTATTTGGGAGATTTTAATGATATTGTTGCATTTTGAAATTCTGCTAAGTGCCATGTGACAGCATTGGTTTTGCTATGCTTTATGTTATTCAGAGCATTATGTTGTTAAGTTGAAAACACTGCAATCTTGGTGTTGATTTTTGTGCATTTGGGTGACTTGAAAAGAATGAATCCTAACACTTGATGGCAGTAGTAACTCATTCAAAATTCAGTCAGTGAAAGTCCTTATTTGAAAGAAACTATGTGAAGTTAGACCCTTTATAAATATATTTGATCACGAATACCTTATTTAAATTACTCCAGGTTGCCAATATTAATTATTATTTATTCTATGTACTAGTACTATGTGTAGGTATTATTTGCTATCGTCCTTTGAAAATATTACTAACCCTATAATAACTCAGGGTTTTCAGAGGATTAACACAACACATTTTAGGCCTGTCATCTGAAAAACCTGTGTATTCAGTAAGAATTACTTAGGAATTTTATTTTATTTTATTTTTTTTATTTTTTTTTAATTAATTTATTTATTTATTTTTATTTTTGGCTGTGTTGGATCTTCGTTTCCGTGCGAGGGCTTTCTCCAGTTGCGGCAAGCGGGGGGCCTCTCACGTTGCTGAGCACAGGCTCCAGACGCGCAGGCTCAGTAATTGTGGCTCACGGGCCCAGTTGCTCCACGGCATGTGGGACCTTCCCAGACCAGGGCTCGAACCCGTGTCCCCTGCATTAGCAGGCAGACTCTCAACCACTGCGCCACCAGGGAAGCCCAAGAATTACTTAGGAATTTTAAATGGAAATGTTTGCTTATAAATAGTTTTAAAGTATACTGTAATACAGGGCAATAAAATGCAGTGTCCTCCCTTTTGGAAAATAACCTGTAATATTTAGAGAAAAGTAAATGTGTGTAGCAAATTCATAAAGAAAAAAACGTTGTCATTAAAAAAAAAGGATTGTATTTAATCAGGGATCAGTTTTAGAGTTTTGGAGGCTAGGATGTCCAAGATCAAAGTCTCAGCTGATTTGGTTTCTAATGGGAGCTCTCTCCCTGGCTTGCACATGGCTGACTTCTCATTATGTCCTCACATGGCTTTTCCTTAGTGCATGTGCACATACATAAACACGCACACACACACAAACACACACACAGAGTAATCTCTTTTCCTTCCTCTTCTTATAAGAGCACAAATCCCATCATGAGGGCCCTATCTCATGACCTCATCTAACCCTAATTAAACTTCCAAAGGCCCCATCTCCAAGCACCATCACATTGAGGGTTAGAGCTTCCACGTGTGAATTCTGGGGGTAAACATTCAGTTCATAACAACTTCTCTGTCCAGCCTGTACACCACTTTCTTGTATTATAAAACAGGGAAAAGTCACATTCATAGTATTTGAGGCGGGACAGTGGGGTGGAATAGGATAGGCCTTTGGAGTCAGCCCTTAATCCAGGGCAAATTATTTAAGCTCTGTCTCTGATCTGTGACTTGGAATAGTCATTACTATCTCCAGCTCCTAAGATGTTGTGAATTAATACATGCAGAACACCTTAGTAGATGCCTGGTATGTATTTTGTGTCCGAGAATTGGCTCCTATTATAACAATGTACCTCCATGTAATGGGCTGATATGTGTTGTTCAGAATCAGTAGAGCTGTATGTGCTGATCTGACAAAAATCACCAAGAAATATTTTTAAGTGAAACAAGCAAGGTGCAGAATAGTGATTATCTTTTGTGCTTAAAAATCCATGTTTACATGTACTGATACATACATATTGGTGGTATATATATACATGTAGCAAGCGCATACACTTTTCTGTAAAAAAGGGGGAATTATTTATGTGCAAGTTTTTGTTTCTCATGGAAAACTTGATAAAAGTATGCAAGAAACCATTGACTACTTCTAAGGAGTGGAGCTTAGGGTTTGCTGCTGGAAGGAAACTCACATTTCATTGTATACTCTTTTGTTATCTTTCAATTTTTAAGCAAGTGCCTGTATTATTATCATACATTCCAGAAAGATCAACTTTTTCTAGAAGGTACTCCTCAACTTCTTCCCTACTGTGATTTTCATATCATTGTTTATGTTTTCCATTTTGTATATTTTATTTTTTTCACAGGCACAGAAATATGCCAAGTAACTAGTCAGTTTCGGAAAGGTCTAAAATGAGTTGGCAGGTCTTTAAGATGATAAAATATTTTTCAAATACTGAAGCTATGTGTATTATTGTGGTTATTTGCACGTTGTGATTATAATGAATATTTTTCCACAAAGCCATTATAATTTTCAAATATTTTTATTCTTTTCTTCATTTTCTTCAATGAATTTGAAAAAAGAAACATGCTTTAGTGAAAAAAAAAGAGAAAACTTTAATTAAAAACATTTAAATCTTGGCAATATACCTAAAATGTTAATTTTTAATTTTTATTATATGATTAATTTAAAATTATAGTCCCTAAAACTTGCAAATTACATATGATATATAAGAATATCTGTGAAATATTTTCTATCTTTTAGTTTTGCTCTTTCTGTATATCTTTTAGTTTATTCCTGATTCATCTCCTGTTTTCTTAGATTACTAAGTTGCTATCATATATTAAAACTTTTAGCCGTTTTTTATGTAATTAATCTTTCAGAACACATTTTGAAATTATCATGCTGAGTTTTCTTTTGGAAGAGAGCGGTAAGAATTGTTTTGTTATAGCAGGCATCATAACGCTGACCATTATCTGAAATTAGACAAGACTCCCAATAGGCAAACGAGGTAGGCACATGTATGCTTGAGGAGTTTTGCTGAGATTGATAGGGTTTCCATCCAATCGAATATCCTCTAGTGCCTTACGAATGTAAGTCAAATTTTTAACATTGCAGAAGGTATCTTCATGCATCTCCAGAATGTTGTTATTCTAAAAAAGATTAAAATAAATGATTAGACATGATATAACATATTCTTAGTATTGATTAATAAATAGTCCATTTTGCTTCACCCTTGTTTTTACTCTTTCATTCCTTCTGTCATCCAAAACTGCACGTTATGTGATTATTATACATCAAGCACTTTCTAAGCAGTGGGGATAAATCAATTAACACAATACACAAGTACGGAGCTTGTACTTCAGTAATGGGAATATACAATAAGGAGGTGAAAAAACAAATTTAAAGAAAACAAGTTATTTCCGAAAACGATGTGAACTCAGAAGAAAGGATGGTAACTGTGACAAGTTATCTTAAGAGGCAACAGTGGAGCTGAGCATGGAGTGACAAGGAGACATGGGCATGGAGAGAGCTGAGGCAAGAATATCCCAGGCAGAGAGAACACCAAGTTCCAATTCTGAGTAATTAGTATGGAAAGTTTAAGAATGGGAAAAAAGGGGCTTCCCTGGTGGCACAGTGGTTGAGAATCTGCCTGCCAGTGCAGGGGACACGGGTTCGAGCCCTGGTCCGGGAAGATCCCACATGCCGCGGAGCAACTGGGCCCGTGAGCCACAACTACTGAGCCTGCGCTTCTGGAGCCTGTGCTCCGCAACAAGAGAGGCCGTGGTAGTGAGATGCCTGCGCACCACGATGAAGAGTGGCCCCCACTTGCCGCAACTAGAGAAAGCCCTCGAACAGAAATGAAGACCCAAAACAGCCATAAATTAATTAATTAATTAATTAATTAATTTAAAAAAAAAGAAATCAAAGCCTGAGTTAAAAAAAAAAAAAAAAAGAATGGGAAAAAAGTCAACATAGCTGAAGCGAAGTGAGGGAGAGAGTGAGCAAATATCAGAAAGATATAGATCTGGGTAGGGCCCAGAACTAGATTTTTTAAAATAGCTTTATTGAATACACTTCATATACCATAAAATTCACCCACGTTAAGTGTACAATTCAGTGGTTTTCAGTATAGTCACAGACTTGTATAAGGATCACAACAGTTTAATTTCAGAGCATTTTAAACATCCCCCAAAGAAACCGCATAGATATTAGAAATAACTCCCCATTTTCCCCAACCTCTAGCCCCTGACAATTTCTAAACTACTTTCTGTTTCTATGGATTTTCCTATTCTAGACATTTCACAAAGGGAATCAAACAATATATCATCTTTTGTGACTGGGTTCTTCCTCTCAGAATTGTATTTTCAAGATTCATACATGCTGCAGCATGTATCAGTACTTTTTCTTTTATTGTTCAATAATATTCTGCTCTATGGATATGCCACATTTTTGTTTATCCATTTATCAGATAATGGGAATTTGGATTGTTTCCACTTTTTGGCTCTCATGCATAATGCTTCTATGAACGTTTGTGTACAAATTTTGTGTGGACATATGTTTTCAGTTCTCTTTCATATGTACGTAGGAGTTGAATTGCTGGGTGATATGATAACTCTATGTTTAATATTCTGAGGAAGTATTAAATTGCTTTTTAAAATAGCTGCACTCTTTTACACCTCTACCAGCAATGTATGAGGGTTCCATTTTTCTCTGCATCCTAAGCAACACTTGTAATTGTCTGTCTCTTTTATTTTAGCCAACCAAGTGGGTGTGAAGTGGTATCCCATTGTGGTTTAGTTCATTGCTAGCATAGAAATACAATTGATATTTTATGTTGATTTTATAACCTTCTACATTGCTGAACTCATTTATTCAAATAATTTAATAAATTACTTGTGAGTTTCTATATAAAACATTTGTAGATCAATTTGGGGGGTATTTCCATCTTAATATTAAGACTTCCAAACCATGAATATGGGGATATCTTTCCTTTATTTAGCTCTCTTTCTCCCCAGGTTTATTGAGGTATCTTTGACAAATAAAACTGTAGATATTTAAGGTATACAGCATTATGTTTTGATTTATGTATACATTGTGAAATGGTTACCACAATCAAGCTAATTAACATTTCCATCACCTTACATAGTTACCTTTTGTGTATGTGTCTGGTGAGAACACTAGAGATCTACTCTCAACAAATTTCAAGTATACAGTATAGTGTTATTAACTACAGTCACCATGCTGTATGTTACACCTCCAGAACTTATTTATCGTGAATAACTAAAACTTTATACCCTTTGACCAACGTCTCCCTATATCCCCCACTCCCCAGTCCCTGGTAACCACCATTCTATGAGCTTGACTGTTTTAGATTTTACACATGGGAGAGATCATATAATATTTTTCTTTCTATAGCTGACTTATTTCACTTATTTCTCCAGATTCATCCATGTTATTGCAAATGGCAGGATTTCCTTCTTTTCTAAGGCTTAATAATATTCCATTGTATACATAGACCACAATTTCTTTATCCATTCATCCATTGACAGACATTTAGGTTGTTTCCATATCTTGGCTATTGTGAAAAGTGACACCATGAACATGGAAGTGCAGATAACTTCAAGATACTTATTTCTTTTCCCTTGGACATATACCCAGAAGTGGGATTGTTGAATCATATGGTAGTTCTGTTTTTAATTTTTTTTGAAGAAACATCATACTGTTTCCTGTATCTGTATCACCTTACATTCCCACCAACAGTGTACAAACGTTACCTTTTCTCCACATCCTTGCCAACACTTAACTTTGGTCTTTTTGATAATAGCCCTTCTAACAGGTGTGAGGTGACATCTGTTTGTGGTTTTGATTTGCATTTTCCTGATGATTAGTCTTGTTGAGCTCCTTTTCACATACTTATTGGCCATTTGTACGTCTTCTTTAGAGAAATGTCTAATCAACTCCTTTGCCAATATTTTAATTAGCTTATTTGTTTTTTCCTATTGAGTTGTTTGAGTTCTGTATGTATTTTGGATATTAACCCCTTCTCAAATGTATGATTTGCAAATATTTTCTCCCATTCCGTAGGTTATCTCTTCTCCCTGTTAATTGTTTCCTTTGCTGTGCAGAAGTCTTTCAACAATACATCGTAGTTTTCAGTATACAAATTTTGCATTCTTTTATTAATATTATTCTTAGGTAATTTATTATTTTGTGACTGTTATAAATAAGCTTGTTTTCTTAATTTTATTTTCAGATTTTTCATTTCTAGTATATACATATACATTAGTATTTATATATTGATTTTGTAAACTGTCGTATTGCTGAACTAATTTATTAGATTTCTACTCTGATCCATGGCTTATTAATGAAGGTGTTGTTTAATATCTACATATTTGTGAATTTTCTGTTTTCTTTGTTGTTGATTTTTATTTTAATTTCATTGTAATCAGAAAAATACTTTGTATGATTTCAATTCTTTTCAGTTTGTTGAGGCCTGTTTTGTGGCTTAGTATATTGTATATCCTGGAGATGTTCCTTGTCACTTGAGAAGAATGTATATTTGCTGTTGTTGGGTTGAATGTTATATAGATGACTGTTAGGGCTAGTTGGTATATAATGTTGCTCAAGTCTTGTATTTCTTAGTTGATCTTATGGCTAGTTGTTCTATCCACTATTAAAAGTGGAGCATTGAGGAATCCAATTATTACTGTTGAATTGTCTATTTCCCCCTTTAATTCCGAGAGTGTAGTCTTTATAACTTCTGAGGCTCTGTTGTTAGGTGCATATGTGTTTATAAGCATTACATCTTTCTGATGGATTGACTCTCTATTATTACAAAATGCCCATGAGGAATAATACAGATTTAGTGCCTATGCACTGTACTATTTTCTTTGCTAGGTAGTAGATACACATTGTTAATAATTATCATGCCTCACCTTTAAGTGATACTTATCATGTATCAGTAAATGCAGTACCCACTTTATAAACTAAACCTGAGATGCAGGCAGGTTTAGATATTTGTCCAATCATTAAATAGTGTCAAGTAGAATTTCAGCCCAGGGAATCTGATTTTGCCAGAGTTGTCATTCTTAATTACTATACCATATGTTGAAAAACATTTTTCAAATGAATCAAAAAAGGAGATTTCTATATGAGCATTAAAAATGAATATAAAATGAAGATAATTTAAATTAAAAACAGCTTTATACTGGATATTGGTGAGGTGATTGTGAAAGAGAAATATTTTAAAAGGTTCACTTAAGGCCTTTTTAAACCTTAGAATAGGGACTGTAAAGCCAATTACTTCAAAAAAATCTTATATTGTATATACAAGCACATTCAGTTGAAATATAACATCAGAGACCTGGTTACTCTGTAGAGGTCAATATCATCAAAGACAATAATAATAAAATTTAATTCAGAATTGGAAAAAAAATTCCAAAATTTCCCTGAGGATGCCCTTGAAAATCCTCTTCCAATCCTAAACAAGGCAAGAAATCCTCATATTTATAGAAATTCACCCCCAGAAAAAGAGAGACCAAGAGAGAGCCATAGAGAAACAGGACGAGCACCAGAAAGGGAATACACATTAAGGAAGTTAACACAGCCAGAAAAACTCTCAAAAGTGACAGACTCGTAGACAAGACTCATAGACAGATATTCACAAAAAGACAGCAAAAAGAAGTATGGAAAGATATAAATAGGAATAAAAGAAAATTCACAGAGGTAAATAATTACAGGATCCACAGAGAAAAAAAGAATCAGACTTGCTCTCACATAGCAAAATCACTTCTTGTGATGGTCTATACTTTTTTTTTTGCTAAAAGATTGTAATATTACACCATGATATCGTGTCTTTGAGCACATAATGGTTGTGTTCCCTACAGATTTATTCCACAGATGAAATTATTACATTGATTACAGCTGTAGAACAAAAGTTACTCATATCTGAAATAAATAATTTATCTTTCTTTTTTTCAACAACCAAAACCATTTGTTTTAATTGATCATATTTTTAATATATTTAGAAAATATTAAATCATAACATTTTGAAAATGTGTTTTCACTCATTATTTCAGAGATAAAATGTAGCTTAAAGGGATTTAAAATAATGCAAGCTTTCAAATATGTTGGTTTAGAAAAAACTGCATTTTCTTAATCCAGAGAGATGGAAGTCTGTCATCTCTCAGCAGATAGGAATGCCCTAGGATTGAATCTTCCTCCGTACATGGAACCTAAAATCAAGAGCTAAAACTGACTTTTTTTTCCCCCTGAAAGCTAGAAATCAAATTAGATTTTTCTTTCCCTCTTTCTTCTCTTCCATTTCTAATCTTTACACATTTCTTCAGCAGATGAAGCTCTCATTTTTTTTAAAGAAGCTTTGTATGTCAAAAAGATGCATTATGACTTGGCAAAGAATGAAAATAAAGACTAAAGTTATCAGAAATAAATCAGTAGAGATAAGAGTCATGAATGTATAATTACCTTGTACTCAGATTGAGAGAGAGAATGAATTAAAGACAGGAGAAAAATAAAAGAAAAATTGTCACAATGTATCAACATGCCATTATAAACAGCTTTTGCATCCCATCCTGTTTGCTTCTGTTTTCCATGGAGGTGTTGGGGATAACTTACTAGTAGAAGCCTACCTGGAGGTGAAGGGCTCGTAGATTTTCTGGGAGTGGCAGAGGGATGTGTTCCAAGTTGTTATCGGAGAGGTAGAGATGATGGAGATCATACATATCCTGTAAACATTCCAAATGTAGGGTCTTAATAAAAATTAGTGGTGCTACAGTTGTATTTTTCATTCCCTGTCTGTGAAACTATTTGTGAAATAATACATGCCTGTTCAGGTCTTGTTTTGTAAAACTGAGGCAAATTAATTTTCTATGTTACTGGACAATTCAAATGAGTTTTGGAAGAACTGAAAGCAAACAAATATCTCTCGATGCAAATGAAACGTGTTTCTCAATCTCTAGGCAGAAGCTTTCTTTGCCCACTCTAACTTTCTCTATTTAAGCAAGGCAGCGACTTCCCACATAAGACACTCTGCAATAGGATTTTGAGGATTTTGGTGAGACATAGCAAGAATTTCCTTCATGTTACAGGAATGGAGAAATGAAAAGTTCTCCCCAACAAAATCCTGCTCGCTCCAGCCCAAGTACCAGGTAAAGGGCAGCCTAGCAAGACAGAATAAGTTTAGACAATAACAGGTCTACTCTAGCCAAACATCACAGGATAAACTGTGACTCACTACCGCCCATGCCAACAAAATCTGAGTGGAGAGACTAGATTTTGACCTTTGCCAGGCTCTAATGAGGTGCCCTAACTTCCTTGCCCACCAGGGTGGTGTCACAGGAGGGCTAGTGGAGAGACAGGGTTTCCACCATTGCTCAGGGCTAATGGGTCCACACAACCCCCTGTAGCCTCCATGGAAGTAATGTGATGTCCCTTCAAACAGTAGTTTAAATTTATTTGTTCAACATATATTTAGAGGAGCAGCTTGAATGGAGAAAGAGTGGGTAAGAAAGCCAATCTGGTTACTATTCTCAGACTCTGTGCCGTTATTCCAAGCAAGTCACTCTAACCCCAAACTTGTTTCCTTCACTTAAAAAACAAAATGCATAAAATTAACTGAATCCATTCTCCTTACAAAATAATTTAGAAGGCTTCTACCCTCAAAGGCAACACCCACAGTCTGTACAAGTAGTTGTCCTTCCAACTACATAAGATACTCTTGTTAAGTGGCGTTTTTGGTAAATACAATTCATCCAGCTTACAACATTTCCAGGTGCAATTTATAGACTGGTGCTCCAGATAGCCACGCACTTCTTATTCCAGCTCTGCTTTCTGTTCTTGGTGTTTGAGCAGCCTCAGAATGTACCAGAACACAGTATTTCCCCAAAGCATGATACATAGTGTTGTAAAGTTTATTTTAGGAGTTAAAAGTCTCATCAAATTGAATCCCTTTGTGGAAATAAAAAGGCTAGTCATTGATAGCAAAGGGAATGGGAAGATGAAAGTCTTTCATATTCAAACTTAAAACTCACTTTAAATGCTTCTTGCTTTATTCCTTTCCTTCCAAGTCTATTGTTGCTAATATCAATATATGTCAAAGTGGTTGGCAATTCTGGGAGCTGCCTTATCTTGTTGTCACGCAGGACAAGCTCTCGGAGTTGAGGCAGCTTTCTGAATGCATCTTCATCAATCTCAGATATTAAATTTGATGTCAGATCAATCCTTCTTAGATCATCTGGAAAAAAGAATGAGGGAAGTAGTTAAATATTCTTGAATATGTTTTGCTCACATAAAAATAGGAATATAAATTTTCCCATATACAAGCAAATATAAATATGAATTTAATTAGCAATGGACAATTAATGAAACAATTATTTCTAACAACTTTATAAAAATTTAATTGTTTTCCCCAAATACTATTCATATTTATGCACTTGTAAGAAAGTGTAAATTTAGCAAAGAAACTGACTCATTATATTTAACTGGTCTTTTCCCTATATTCTTCATAAACTTTGTCTGGATTTTCTATTTAAAACATTTTTCTCATTGATGGCAGATTGTTGTATTTTCTAATAGTAATAGATGCATTAGCATTAAAATACAAAGGCATTAAAAAGAAACTTTCGAATGATTAAAACACTTAAGACAAGTACCAAAATTCTTCAAAGTTGACAACAATTATAAAGTCAGATTTAGGTTTGCATTCATCAACCATAAAGCAATTGTGCTTTACTTGAAGTCTATTCAAACAAGCCAGATCCTAGTAAATATATGACCATGACTTTCTACTCTTATTGTTACAACATGATAATGAGTTTTAACCTATAAAATAGAATTATTTGTGATTTTTCTTTAGTTGAAAATAGTTTGAGAATATCAACAACTATATAGTTTCGTAACAACCTTTAATTATTCATCATTTTTTCTTATAAAACAAACCTTCAAACGTAAAAATAATTGATTTGAGTCATATTTGGATATTCAAGTTTCATTTTCAGTACCAACATTTCACAGTGCAAACATTTTAGGAAAAGTCTGTAAAGAGAAGGATATTAGTGCCATCATCCTTACTTAGGCTTGCAAAATCATTTCTGTTGATCTTTTTAATTCTGTTAAAGCGGGAATAGAAATAAGCAGTGTTCTTGGGCAGCGGAGGAATAGCATCAAGTTCATGGTCATCACAGTATACAGTGGTACTTATACAAGTACACAGAAGGCAGGTTGGAAAGTCTAAAAGAAAGAGGCAAACAATATATGTAAGCAACAAAAGTAATTTCTAACAAATTATGTGATTACGAATATTTATTAAACAAGATTCGAGTCTCATACAGACTATTCTGGCATATTTAATATTTTCTCATATAGTTTTCTTTAAATAGAATATTAAAGTCAAATATACCAACTAAGGCTACCTCAATAATTAGTATATTCTTTGTAATGCTTTAAAATTTTATTTTAAATTACTGAGTGAATATTGCATGGTTATTGCTCTTATATTTACTGGAAATTCTATTTTCAAATGTAAATATTAAGATTATGGTTTTTATAAATTTAAAACATCACATATAATATTTTTATTAGGTCTTTCATTCAATATTTAAACAACCCACTGAATCAAAATCAAGAAGAAGATAGGGCAATAATCATTAATGTTAATTCACTCAATGTGCATTTATTAAATCTTTTCTTTGTAAGTGGCACTGTGCTAGCTGATGAAACAGTGGTGAGCCAAAGAGACAGTTCTGTTTTATAATCTGCTATGTAAGACAAATGTTAATCACACAAATAAATAAAATGATGACTGTGGTAAATGTCAAGAAATATCATAGGAGCATAAACTACAGGAATTTGATTCAGTCTGAGAGTCATCGTTTTCTGAGGAGGTGATAATTGAGTTGAAATCTGCAGGAAGAGCAAGACTTGATTATGCA
Source organism: Balaenoptera ricei (assembly GCF_028023285.1). Lineage (NCBI taxonomy): Eukaryota > Metazoa > Chordata > Mammalia > Artiodactyla > Balaenopteridae > Balaenoptera > Balaenoptera ricei. Next base: position 77,306,070 of record NC_082648.1, read on the forward strand.
GGTGAGCGGGAAGAGCATTCAGGCAGAGGAAGCAGCAGGTGCCAAGTCCTTTCACTTTGGAGGAACCAGAAGGTGGTCCCTGTAGCTACAGCACAGCGAGCATTGCAATGTTTAAGACATAACACACACGGGCCTTATAGGCTGTGTTACAGGTTTTGTTCCTTATCCTAAGGATGGGCAGGGGTATTACATGATCAGATTTGCGTGTTAAGATGTCACGCTGATTGAAGGTGAGCTGGAAGACTGAGGGAGGGCCAGCAGGCAGAGAGGAGATGAGTTATCTAGATAAAAGATGATGGTTGCTTGGCTAGGGTAATGGTGATAGAAAAGACAACAGATCCAAAAGAGTTGTCAGGCTGGATTATATCTCCATTTATTAATCTAATTGTTTTCTATCACCCCCGTACATACACACTCCTACCCGTCCTTCACTCTCTGTTTATTGGTCATGTAGAGGACAGTGAGCTTCAAGGGAGATAGAGAAGCAATGGCCAGAAGAAAAGAAGGACAATAGGATGGACGATGGAGGCCAAGTGGAGAGATAGTTTGAAGGAATAGGGAATAGAAAATAATCTAAGCCTCCTGAGATGTCAGTTAAGGACTGAAAAATGTCTCTTGGATTAGTTACTGTCGGGATTATAGGAAACTTCAGTAAACACTGTGGAGTGATGAGGCTGGAAGCTGGATTACAGCCACTGAAGGAGGAAGTTAGAGGTGAGGAAATAGTTACAGCGCATACAAACAATGCTATTGAGATGTTTGACTGTAAAGAAAAAGGAAAGAAAGATGGTGATAACTGTAAGAAGACATATTTGTGGTGTGTATGATGAGGAAATGGACTAAAGTGGGAGAGATTTGAAGAAAAGAATCCAGAGGAAGAGAGACTGAATATAAAAAGGATCCTGAGAGGGCAGCAGGAAATGGGACTAAAAAAAAATGGGAAGAATGAAGATTTCAGTTTAATTTAAAATCTGTGGTGTGAAGGACGCATCTGTGAAACCAAGGTTCCTAGCTCAATCCCTGTATGTATCATTTAGTTCATTGAGAGAAAGTTTGTTCTATAATTTGTCAGTTTTCCTAGTTGTTTCTGGTCACTAGTCATACCCTGGAAAAATTATGAATTAACTTAATGTAATTCTACCACCGTTACTGGAAAAAGAGTGCAAAATTCTGATAATAAATCATAGGTGTAGTAGGGGAAAAAAAACACAATCGGAAGAATTTACATCCCACATGTGGGAGGACAGACTGTTCCTCTGTTGTAATAGGAGGAGATGCATGGATGTAGATGTAGGTAAATTATACGTCTGCAAACAGAAAGACCAAAGAGCTGCTGACCGGAAGACAGCATTTTCTTTGTGAAGGAGGCGGCTAAGCTCTCTGATGAGTTTGAGGAGTTTAGGGAGGAGGAGAAAAAAGTTGTGAGACATGAGATGGATGGGGAAAGTGAACTAGCCATGAGAGATAGAAGAAGAAAGTGATGGAAGACTTTCTTGGGATTGCTCAGTGTCAATTCATCCCCATTTAGCTGAGACTTTGCTAGTTTTAGCACTGGAAGCCCCCGGTCTTGGGATCCCTTCACTCCCAGGCAAATCGGGACATTTGGTTGCCTTCGTTGAAGGAGCCATTCGTGGTTTGAAATCAAGAACTAGTAATGCACCTACTAAGGTCTTATTACTGTTGTTAAATAGAAAAATCACTTATAATAACAGCTTCAGGAATGAAAACTATTTTAGGAATGTAAATCCAGGGAAAAATTTTAAGAGAAAGCTATGAAATATTTAATACTTGCTAATTTCTCTAATCACTGTTAATGAATATTTGCTACTTATCACAGTTTTTAGAAAGTAAAGGATTTTGTTCTTCTATATATTCATGGTCATGCTAGTTTAATAATCACTTAGGGTAATTATATATAGTCACACCAGTTATTATTTAATTCTAGTTTTTTCCACTCATAACTCAAGCCTACTTTATGTGGCTTCAGAATACTATTTCTAGAAATTGGTATTCGTAGTAACAAATAATATTTTGATTTTTAATGTTTTAAATATTTCCAAACTATTTGCCTTTGATAAATTTATAAGATTTAAATTTAATTTTAAGGTTTAGAATTTCGAGAGATGCTTCCTCTTTGGAAAGTAAAATGTGAATTAAAATTTTAACTTCATTGCTTATTTTCAGACTCCTTTAGAGACAAAAATTTTTTTAAGTCATACTTTTTCTTATATTGTTTCAAAACTGACATTATTGAGCCATAAGTTTTACTAAAGCTTTTAAAAAGATTGGACATTCTGCTCTTCTATTGTTCCTGGCTCATCAGGTAGTGATGCCAGATCAGTCAACTTTTGAAAGATCTGAAATTACTTAAAAGTAAGTAATGTTCTAGAGATATTTAATTTCCCTATTTTGAGGACTTTCTGCTGGATACGCACATTTCCTTCTCACTGTGTGTGTATCTCCCTGTTTCTGCCTGTAGCGTGTTCTGCTACCTCATAGAAAGTTGACTATGTGGAAAGAATATGGTGTCTTCATTAAAGACAGGATTTAGTGGCCTCTATTTTCATTCCAGCACCCCTACGTACCACTTCCATGACCTTGGACAACTTTTATAGTATTTTGGAATTTTAGTTTTCCTATTTATAAAGTGAAGATAATAGTAACTAGTACTTACTTAGTGTTGTTATATCTCTTCAAAGAGCTAATGTACATAAAACACTTTAGTGGCTGGCGTATAGCATTTCACAAAAGACAACTTTTTTACACTACTTATTGGTGAACAGTTAAAAACTCACAGAAGCAGAGGGTAGATCGGTGGTTACCAGGGACTGCAAGGAGGAGGAAAGAGAGCTGTTCAACAGGTGTAAAGTTTCAGTTATGTAAGATGAATTAAGTTCTAGACATTTGCTTATAACACAGTGCCTATAGTTAACAATGCTGTATTGCACACTGAAAAGTTTGTTGAGAGTAAACAAAAAAGATATACTCTCCTATCAAGAATAGAGTATTGAGAATAACTAACATTTATGATGTTTACTGTGGGCCAGGCACTAACTTCACTCAATTAATCCTTACAACAACTCTATGAGGTAAGATCTATTATTTATTATCCCATTTTTTAGATGAGGAAACAAAGGCCAAAAAATATTGAATGCTTTGCTCAAGACTGTATATCTAGCAAAGTCTCAAAGCTGGGATTTGAATGCTCTCTCCTCTCTTCTGTTCTCTCAGTGTGTTCTGTACAAACTTTTCTTATATTACCTATAACACATTACTGTCTCTAAGTTGGTTTACATGTCTGTCTCTCTGTACTAGACACAAATATCTGTGAAAACAGTAGTCATTTTAAGATAAGTCTTGTGTCTCCAGAATTTATAGTACAGAGACTCTTGATACTAACTAAACCTTTGCAATGGGAACTCTATACCCCCTCACAACACCATTCTCCGTGTGTGTAAAAGTGTTCTGGTGTGAGCCCACTTGAACAGCCCCCAGGGTTGACACTGACAAATTCTAACATGAAATACCGACAAATCATAGAATCAGCTTCAGCACCAGGAATTCCTTCTCATGACCTAAATAAAAGGCCATGGTTTACATCAACTTCAGGCCCTACGAGATGGAGTCCAATGTTATGAAATACTTTCTTCTCTTTTCCTTTTCCTGCTGCTTCCCAGGACTGAGTGAAAAGAAGCCTGTTTTCCAATAAGTACACAGACAAGAATCAGAACAGGCTTGCTTCAAACCCAGTGTGTGAACCTAATATCTATGTGATCTCTGGAAAGTTCCTACGCTTTCTGAGCTAGTTTCCTTGGTAATAATGAAAAAAATTAATACTAATACCTTCACAAGGAGGTTGCAATAGTCAAACGAGATAATGTGAAGAGCTGAGCATTATGGCCCACAGAAAGCATGTGCTCAATCAATGTAAAATATCATTACTATCATCACCATCATCATCATCGGCATCCATCATCACTTGATCTCCTTGAACTGCTGGGGCCTGATCTCTCAGACACAGATTCTGATCTTGCTGATAGTGTATAATTTGTTCTAGAAATGTGTTCCTCTACAAAGCTTTCTGAGTAATGATGCCAGACAAGTATTTTGACCCCAAATCTTTGGTTATTTGATCACGTCCATCGTGCCAAAGCGGAATTATTAAAACAACTTTATATTTTAATACAAAATACATGTATATCTCCTGCTTCAAACCTAGCCTATAACAAAGTTTTCTCCTTGGGTCATGGGGGCTCCCTGCAGAGTTGGAGCTTGGCAGTTTTGAGGAATGAACAAGTGGACTTCATTACAATCCAGCTTTGATGGACCTGACCTTCATTGGTGTGTGGGCCCAGAACCCCAGGGAATTCAGGCTCCTGTGGAGAAGAGCCATCAATCAGCCTGGGGGTGGACTCCTCTTCCTCTTCCTCTTCAGCCTCCTTTGGCTGTGGTGGCGGGGTGAGGAGCTCTCTGTTCCCCGAAGGTATCACTGTCGCTATTTCAATCTGAAAAAGCAGCAGAATTTCATCAGGCAACCTTCTCAATCACCCTCTGTGGCAGTTAACACAAATTTAAAATGTATCCATCTTTGCCGCAAGAGGTCGCTGGTGTTCTGAAGTTGAACAGGGTGGGACGCCTGCTTGCCTGGGAAGGTACATGCGGTTCCAGTTACTGTTATTGTTTTCAATTACTTTTGTTTCTCAAATCTTAGTAATAGTTTCCAATGCCTTTTTAATTTTGGTCTTACTGCTCTTTACAACATTAAAAATAACCTCGTTTATTGTTTTCTAAATACCTAGCATTCCAAGAATACGTTATTGTTGTGAAAGATTCAAATTAATCCAGAAGTGTGCAGAGTAAAATCCAAAGTCCCCTTCATCCTGCAGCCCCAGTTCTACTCCTCTTGTAGACAATAACCAATAAGAAATCGATGTGTGTTTTCAAGTCCTTTTAATCCTTGGTTTTCTAGATTCAAATATTCTGTTCCTTTACAATGACTTACACTTCCGCCAATTGCATTTTTAGTGAAAAGTATCCTTTGTACTAAAATAAAATATATGGACACAAGAAAACTACATGATTTGATTATGGAATGCTGTTTCTCATATATTTTCACTATTCTTTGAATAACAAATATTACCAATAATATTTGGGTATTAAAATTGACCTTTTTGAGAGCTTTGACAATAGGAGGCACTTTTATAAAATTTAAAAAGCTTCTCAAAGATTTTTTTCATGGCTTCTATTTTAGATTACACTTGCACTTACACTCTTCTTACTTGCGTATTTTATGTAGTGAGTTGTTGCTTCTAAGAACAGTTTGCATTTAAAACAACCCATTACTCTCAACTTTCTTCCCTTATCTCAATGTCTGTTCCTTTGTATCCCTTAGTAAATCCCTACCTCCCTACCCTACATTCCTGCCGACCTTGTAACTTTGGGCAGGAAATCTGTTCAAGACAATTGGTTATCAACATGTAGGAACCACTCTTTGAGGCCTAATTTTTTCATGGCATCCCAGAAATTCCAAATTCTCCCTGCCTCCTGATTCTTTCCATCCTTCTTTATTTGCTTTCATTAAAAAAGAAAAACACACAAATTACTTTCTAACTTATTTAATGTCAAAATGGTATGCAAGCTATTACTTTCATGTGTAAAATAAGTACATAATTAGGCTAGATATTTTCTGAATATTTTAGATAGATGTTTCAGTTAACCATAAAATTTTAAGATAGTCTTATGATTTAATGTCACTTTTATACACTTGAATACATTCCTTCACAAATGAAAATTATCCTTTTAAGGAACGCTAAATTTTTTTTGTCAGTTTACTTTTCTGGATGTGTCTCCTTCTATGTTTCTGTAGTTTCTCCATTTCAGCCCTTCCTACATTGTATGGGATTGATTCCATCAGGTTTCTGCCAACCCAAGCCTACTTGATGGTACGCTTTGCGTTATGTCTTTTATCTTCGTACCTCAAGGCTATAGCATAGTAGGTGATCAACAAGTACTTACTGAATATAATAAAAAATTTTGCTTGTCCAAAATAAATCTAATTCACAGCTCTATGCTTAATTTTAGAGATTTTGCTGAGAAAAAATCAACGAATGTATTAATGCGTTGAAAGCAAACCAAAAGCAAATTACAGTGTATTTGGTGCATTAGGAAGCCATACATGAAGATATTATAAAACGTGTCTAGAAATCTCTGCTTGAGAAGATTGGGCACACTTCCCTAAACAGAGAAACATACGGTTTCCATCTGCAGGGTCGGAAGGAGGCAGATTCAGAAGGAATGGATTTGCGGAGAGACCAAAAGGAGGCTCTGGGAAGAGCGGAAATTGAGACAGATCTTTCATGGAATGGAGGCAGCCTAAAGGGAGAAACACATTCCAGACACGTTGCCTTGAATCTTTAGCTTTGTAGAAAAATGTTTGCACATACTTTTTACAGATAATTGTTTTTCCACTGATTTGATGTGAAGCTGTAAGGTCTCACTTGTCATTCAATATAATGAGGCAAAATAACTTTTGTGTTTATCAAAAACTGTTTTGTTCATGCTTACTTGCTAATAAAATGTGAATGTTGAATAAATTTTAAGACCAAAGAAAAGGAATGTTTTTTCAGTTCAGCAGAATTACAGAACTATAGCCTCAAAGTACTGTGTCTGGAGAGCCTTTTGCATTGCAGACACCATTTATTCTCACCATTGAATAGAAGTGAGTTAGGTTTCTGTCGTCTTTTCCTCTTTAACAATTTTCATACTGTGATGTGAAGCTGTGAGGCAATGCACACAGAGAAATGAGGCCAGGGAAACGTGACCACCTGGCTCTCTGTGTGGCAGACTTTTATGCTTATGCTGCAGAAACCTAAATTTGGGAATAAACACAAATGGCCAGAAAAAGCCCTGCCCCCCTTTCTCAGGCTACAATTGGTAACACTGAAATGCAAACATATTTGAGCCTCTGATATAAATATTCATTCTTTTGGAGTTTTTCTCCACTCTTTTTCATTTTGCCTCCTTATTTTACTCTGACTTGCTCCCTACTGAATTGACTTTTTGATCTAATCATTATATTTCCCTAAAGTTTAAAAACACAATACAAGGTCACTCCCACATGTGACCTTGAGCTTAGTTATCACTGCACTTGCTTATCTTCTTGACCCAGTACCAGCAGGGTACATCTTTGAGTTGATTGTCATCTCATTCTATTCTCTTGTTTACTGTCCTTTACATGACTGATGCCATGGTCGACTGTGTTTAGAAGCACCTTCCGTGTCCACGAGAGAGGTATATCTCTACCAGGGATGGCAAATGCATAGCCCATAGACAGTGACCTGGGTAGAGTGACGTCTCAGCAGACGTCAGGCTGGAGAGATAATAGTGCCAAGAGGAGTCCTCCACCCTGCCTCAGCCTCCACACCCAGCACAGACTTGACTCCACAGAAGCAACCCAGCACCTCAGTGCGATCTCAGGAAACTCAGGGCTGAAACGACCCTGAGGTGTCTTCGAAGAAGTTTCTGCTCCTGGAGAAATAAGGAATCTCAGTAGAAAGTGAGTCAGTTACAGTTTTTTGTACCAGATGCTGTGTACTCAGACTTCTACCGGCAATATTTATATTGTTATTAATAATACTGCAAAAGATTTGAGACTTTTACTCCCCAATAGTCAGCAACGTTGCCCATAGAAGAATCTTCCTATAAAAGTACTCAGCACCATTTTAAGTGACAATAACATAAAGGGGGGAGGGATAAATTGGGAGATGGGGCTTGACATATACACACTATATATAATAGATAACTAATAAGGACCTACTATATAGCACAGGGAACTCTACTCAATACTCTGTAATGACCTATATGGGAAAAGAATCTAAAAAAGAGTAGATATATGTATATGTATAACTGATTCACTTTGCTGGACACCTGAAATGAACACAACATTGTAAATCAACTCTACTCCAATAAAAATTAACTTAAAAAAACAAAAAACAAATTTCAATCAAATCTCCATTTGTCCCTTAGCAAAAAGCACATATAAATGATCCATACAGCCATATTAAGCATATTACTACCGTTAAGCCTACTTATTTATCTTAATTTCAGAGGAAAAATATGAAAAATTAGTATGTTCAGAAACAGCAGTCACACTTCTTCCTAATTGTCTCATTCACCGCTGATTCCTTCAGTAGAGACCGCTTGTTGACCATGCCGCTCACACCTGTTCAGAACACTCACAAACCATTTGCTGCTGTTGAACATTGTGTTTGAATTAATAAAAACTAATGTATTTTGTTTTTTGATATTTTAATATTTTTTCATCTCTGCGCTTAATCTGCACTAAGTTTCCAATGAGGAACTCAATGAAAATGTAATATATGTGTGATGGAAAGAATGCTATGAAAGAATTTGTTACTCAGATTTGATTCCTGTCTTTATGAATGAGTGAAAGGATCACTAAATGAATAAGTGAATTTGTAAATGATGGAAGGTTCACCAGTCTTTATAATTGTCTAATCAACCAGACTGAATGTCTGTGCCAAACATTACACTTAAGTTATGATCAACTGTCCATTTTACCCATCATTAATATTTTCTAAACATCTATAAATACCATTGTTTTTTTCTCCCTGTCTATTACCATCACCATAATCTAAGTTACTTTGTTCTCTTGCCTGAAATACAGTCATAGTCTACTTACAGGAAGTTGGGATCTCCTCTACTATATATTCAACCTTCAGTGAGAATGAACTCTTAAAAATACAAAATTGATCATGTCTACCCCTGTTTGAAAGCCTTCAGTGGCTTTTTATTGCTCTTGATAACCAACAGAACAATGGCCTTGAAGAAGCACTGCAACATATTGATTATGAGGAAGGATCCAGACTAGATGAGTTTGAATCTAGCCTCGCTGTTTAGGCAGTTACTTTACCTCCCTGAACTTCAGTTTCTTTATTTGTAAAATCCTGATATAAATATTACAACTGTGTTAGGATGAAAACGTTAATACACATAAAACACTTAGAATAATGTCAGACACATAGTAAGTGCCATGGAAAGGTTTGCTATTATTATTAAAATAAATTTAAAACTCTTTGATTCACAGAGTCCTGCATGGTTTGCCCTTCAAGTGTCCTCTGCCTTCATCTCCTGCCAATTGTCCTCTTTTGCTGCACTGGCCATCTTTTGTTTCTTATACTCTCCACATTCCTTTTTCTATAGGACATTTGGACATTTGCATGCACTAGTCATCTGCTTGGAACTCCCTCCACTCCCCAGCTTTTTTTCCCTTATTTTATTTTTAACAGCTTTATTGAAAGTATAATTGCTATACAAAGAACTTCACATATTTAATGTGTACAGTGTGATGAGTTTGGATATGTGCAAACATCTGTGATGCCATCATCACAATCAAGATATTGGATAATATCCACCACCTCCCAAAGTTGCCTTGTAATTGCTTATTTGCCCCTCATATCTAGTTCAGGTCTTACTTCCTCAAGGAAACATCTCATGATCTTTGTGACTTAGACAAACATGTTTGATGAGTGGCTCTCAGAGCTTTGTGTACTTCTTTTGGCACATCCACCATTGATTTCATGGTAGATTTGTGTGGGTTTTTTTGGATTGTTGCAATTATTCCTTTTCTAAGATCCTTTGTAACATGACTTTTCAACTCCTGCAATCAAGAAGTAGAGGGTAATTTCTCATCCCTTGAAGTTTGAATTTAGACTGGCCTTCTGATTTGCTTTAGTCAACAGAATGTATTGTTGTGTCAGTTCTGAGGGTAGTTCTCCAGAAATATTGCATGTTTTCATTTGCTCTCTAGGAACCCTGCCCAGTCATCATATGAACGAGCTGGCTCCAGCCTGTTGGAAAATGACAGAGCACATGGAGTACAGGAAAGCCATGTAAGCTGAGGCCAACCTAGTCCATCCATCCCTGAACCAACCCAACAGCTGGTTGGAGATATATGAGTGAGCCCAGTGCAAACTAGAAGCATAGCACAGCCCAAATTGCTGAACTACAGAATTGTGAGCTAAATAAATGGTTGTTTTAAGCCACCAAATATAATGATGAAAAAAGAACAATAAGGTATATAACATTAACCCTCATGGGGAAATAGATATTAGTTTAATAGTCACATATACAACACAAAAATCTGTACCAATAATTGTGCACATTTAATAGATTTGTAAACTGAGGATGGAAGGAGGGAGGGTTAAATAAACTGCCTGAGGTCACATAGCTTCTGTGTAGTAAGGCCAGGATTTGAACCTGATTATCGTTGCCACAGAACTGCACAACGTCCTTAATATTTACTGATTCTGTACTCAGCCAAAAAAAAAAAAAAAAAAAGAATCATGCTGAATAATCTAACTTCTTAAATATCTTCATTCTGAGGAAGAGGAGCTCTGGATAGGAAAAGTGAGCATTGTCATCCCTGGGAATGACTTCATATTTCAGTTGCTGAACCTGAAGGCTGAACACCCTACCAAGGCCATGTTGCCCTGTGGGAGCACTTGGCAGCCAGTTGTTCCCTGAAATTGACAAGTATAAAAAAAAAAAATCACATAACAGTGATGTAGGTAGAGTGTAAAATTCAAGCCGCATTTATTATAATTTTCTCTCACTTTCGTGAGAAATAAGTATTATGTAGAATGAAACTCTAGTCTGGTTAAGCATGATGGCTAAGACAATTTCATATATTCACCAAATCATTTCGTTTTCCTCCTGGGCATTCAGCTAAAATAAATTTTCCAATTTATTTGACTCTAGCTTGGGTCATGTGGCTAGTTCTAGCCAACTGATGGGTAGGGAAGGTCATGTGCAACATCTGGTCAAATTCAGTGAAGAATAAGCATACTTTCTTCAGATTCTTTCGCTTCCCTTAATCTGTCAACAGAAGATCCACTGTGACAAAGGTGAGGATGGTGACGTTATAGCATGAAAGATGTTCGAATCCCTGAATAACTACTTGGAAGACAGTAAACTCATTGACCTGCATTGGGTAGTCATGTCAGCAAGATATAAATTTTTATTGTGTTAAGCCATTGGGATTTTGAATTGTTTGTTACAGCTGCTAATGTAACTTGCCCTAATACAGACCTTTTCAATTTTTGTTTTCTTATGTGTTTCCTAATTAAACTGATGGAACAGTTTCTAATATTTTGGGGGTTGAGCTATCTAGCACATATCATTGACATTAGAAAAAATAAATGCACATTTTTTTGTCTCTCTATCCTCTCTGATTTCTCTTTTACAAACAACTGTTCTTTGATCTGGTTATTTGGTATAGTACTTACTGAAATATTATATCACTTAATTTTAGTGAATTCACCATTGTTTCAATTTATTTTTAAATCTCAGTATTTTATTAAGTCAAAATTAATAAATCTATATAATGAATCAATATCTGCAAGTCAAAATCAAAATTAGTTAATGGCTTTTTGTTTAATCAAAATAGCATATAATAATCATAGCATTTGATATTGACTTGCTAAGATATGTATGTATTGACGAAAACATGTAAATGCTTCCTTTTCTTTTAATCTATCCTAATGTGTGGTTACTCTTCATAGATAACTCTACATGGTAATGCTTCTTTGTATTCAGTGCAATGTTTAAGTGAAAAATTTAATGCAAAAGAAACAAAAGCTAATGATTTAAAGGTTCCGTTTAATCATACCCTCCCCAGTCTGTGTCTCTTCTGGGACCTCAGCATTTTTTTCTTTGTTCACATGTTTATTTTCTCATTTCCTTTCCTTGTTGTCAGAACATGGCAGTATTTCATTTTTACTTGCCAGAAAGGTTTTTTACTTCAGTTTTATCCCAGTTTATTCAGGACTCTGTTCACCATCATCCCCTTAGACTCCAGAAACTTAATAGGTTTCCAATATCTTAGTTCTCCCAAAATATATCATCTAGTTCTAACTGAATGTCTCCAAATAATATTGGTAGGGAACTTTGGCAAAGGCTGTAGAAACATTATTTAATAGCAAAGTCAGTTCATGTTCCCTTTCCCCTTACTGCCCTTGTTCCCCAAGTAAGGATGCCAGGACAATTTAGTGTAGGCTGAAATCAGTACTCTCATGAGGAAGGGGGGGTGGGGAGAGACAGTCAATCACAGTAATTGAAAACAAAGAAGTTGGACGGAAAACCAAGATATTTAGAAACTTTCAAATGCTAGCTCTTTATTTTATGATGAAGTAATTTAGTATTTTTTTAAGTTTCAATCTTTCCCATCCTAACACAAAGCAAATTGTTCCTTCTAACACAGGCTTTATTGAGGCACAAACTATAACAAGCTGTGCCTTTTAATATGTAGAACTTCTCTGCATACAACTGCTATTCATTGATGATGATGTTGATGATGTATATATTATCAGATGTAATTATAGACATTTTGAATAAGAAAACGTGCATTTTGGAGGATGTCCCAGGGAGGAGCAGCTAGTAGCCAGTTGCCTTCAAAATAGATAGTTATTACATTAATTTTTTTCCTAATGTACAGGATCAGTGGTAAAGGCTTGAAAAATTTTACAAATTTAGAAACCTGACTTTATCTCTCAGGGGAAGAATTACTTTAAACAAATTCCAAAGACGGTACTAAGCCAGGATGCTAGCGTGAACCCTGTTATTGCCACCAGTATGTTCTCTGTAGTCTCTGTAGCTTCACTTGGGGGCCTGATTATAATCAAAAGTTTGTAGGAGCAGAACAAAGACCCTGGGCATATCAGCTCTATAATAGCATAATGTAAAGGAAGGGCTGTCTTTCAAGGGTTCAAAATCCTTAGATTTGCTGACTATCATTAAGTTTTTGCAGGCATTAACATGATAGAAATCCTCCTGCCAGTAGGAGAAGGCTGCTGAATAACAGTTAATTGGCTTTGGCAATATTTCACTCTATGATCTTACTTTTTAATCTCAGTACCAAAATGTACGGATCCCCTTCAATATCCATTCTATATATGTTATAGATTCAATATAGTTATTGTGAAGGATTTTTATCTTAAATGTTCTGTATTTGATTTCTTTCATGTTTATGTCTTTGATCAGAGTTTTGATATCATAACTCCAGAGAAAACACACTTTAAAAAGAGTTGATCAATCCTCAATATCTTTTAGATATATTTTATTTGCTTTTTTCCTTGTATGCATTAAGAAATGGAGTGTTTAATATAGTTACATATATACCATTTACCTCTTTAAAGCCCATATTGAATGTTAACAAAGATATTGATATGCTGTCACTGTGATTATCCTTTGGGGCCCACCTATCTGCATCTTATGTGGAGTACACTGACATCACAAGCCAATAATTGTACGACGTGATGGATGACGACATTACCAAGTAGTAATTCTTGAATTATTTCAATGCCTGTGTGTGCGTGTACCTTAACAGTGTAAGCCTCTCTGTTCCTAGCAAACTCAAGACAAGGTTTACCATAACTTGGCCTAGGAGTGTTAGAATGAGAAATTTGTGGAATTAGGGAGGGTCTAATGAAAATCAGGCATTTAAGAAAAAGGCTATGTAGGGCAATAAGAAGTCAGGTCCCATCTGGGGTTAGAAATTAGTATGGTAGGAGAACATGTCCAGGATAGGATTATCCAACTCAGAAATGTGAAGATTTCCAAAGATTTTTTGAACAGTGTTACTTTTGGCAGATTTGTAATTTACTGATTTTTTAATGTCTCTGTGGAAGATGCCACAAGACAAAATCTGGAGAACTATGTCAGAAAAACAAAAATCTGGACCAGAAAGAAAAGAGAAAAAGGCTCTTATTTAGCACACAATACTAGAGAAGTAAAGGGGCCAAATTAAAAAGCATATTACACTGGTTAAAAAGATAGTACCTGACACACTAAAAGAATAGCTGAGGGACGTCAAATACCCTACCTGGGTCCTACCCCCAGAGATTCTGATTTTAATAGTCTAGGGTGTGGTCTAGGCATTGAAATGTTTTAAAACTCTAGAGGTGATTCAAACATATGGCCAAGGTTGAGAACCACTACACTAGAGGGGAAATTCCGCAGAATAGGACGTGGGAGACAGAAATGCTAATTAAGTCCTGGGACTTTGAAATGTTGAGTAAAGTCTTGATGGGAATATGGTAGAAGGATTGTTTTTTACTAGCCTCCCAAGGACCACAGGCATCAGAAACATCAACAGCAGTTTCAGTTCATGAATCTGCTGAGGCTGATTCTCCAGCTGAAAAACAAAACAAAACAAAACAAAAACATGGGGAAGAAGTGGAAACTCTCTGGGAGGCAGATTTCTTGAATTCCACAGCCTGAAGCAAGAGTAAAAGCCCCTGCCCTGGGGCACATAGCTTCCAGACTGAAGAAACCCCTGGCTGAAGATCCTTGCTTACAACAGAATCTGTCACTTGACAGAACACATACTCAGTGCAACACCAGGGACCAGAATACCAGGGCTTAGCAGGAAAATGGGAATTCAAAGGCAGTATGCAGAAAGAAAGAGAAGCCTAAGATGGACCTGGTAATTGGGCCTGCCGTCACTCACCTGTGCTAGAAAACAGGATGTATAAAAACTGTGCTAAGAAACAGGAATATCTCCAATAATACTCTGAGAGAAGAGCCATTGTGTTTGGGGATGTTGTGCTGCTCATACCGTAGGTGCATCAGAATGACCTGGAGGGTTTGTTAAATCATTGATCACTGGGCCCCCCTCTCGAGTTTCTGATTCGTTAGGTCTGGAGTGGGACCTGAGAATTAGCATTCCTGACCAGCTCCCAGGAGATGCTGACGCTTTGAGAACAGCTGCTCTAATAATGGTAACACAGTGCCATAATTTAACTCCTGGTGGGAGATTTCTCCCAATTGTACTTGAGCTCACACTATGCAGACTAGAGACAATGAACATACGCTGACCAATATCTGGATGAGGTCAAACCAAGATTTCTTCCATCTTCCAACTTCTCAGGTACCATCAACTCTCTTCTTGGTCTCTGGTAACAGTATGTACTGGTTTGGGGAATATACTTTTGCTTAGAATAACTATTTTAGGGACTCAGGATTACCTGGTTTTTAAAAATTTGATGGGGGTTAAGGTCAATAATGTGACAATATTGTATGTGCAATTAATGCTTCATTCTCTTTAAATATCAAGGTCATGGGAGACTTGGTAATGAACAGATAGCAATTTATGTGCCTCTGAAGAACTACATCTGTATGTAGTAGAGGCTACTCAGGTTGTAGTTACTGAAAGAAGCCAGCTTGACCCAAGCAAAAAGAATTCATCTAGCTGGGATGAAGCAAAAGAAATTGAGAAAGGGGAGTTTTGGACTGCATATTCTTTGGACTTTTAAATCACAAGGCAAGTAATTCTGACTTTGTACAGCAATATCTTTGGATTTAAACAAGTTTAGACTTTAATATGCGAGAGACATTAATGTGCAGTTTTTAATTTTTCCTCAAAAACTTTATAGAGGTAGGAGAGCTATATGCTAATCTGTGTCCTCTATGTTTCTGGAATTGTCTTATTGGAGTGTATTTACTTAGCATTTCATTTCATTGCAGAAACTCTCATAAACTCTGATATTAGATAATGTGGCTTGATATAATTTGAGGTAGAACGCAGAACTGAGAGTGAAATTTCAATCTTAGGTGCAGAGAGGCCTTTGAGATAAATTTACTGATGTTCTTGGATCCACTTCAGAGTTTTCTGGGGCCAAAATCTACAGACTTGCAGAGGACATCTAAGAGTGCCAGTTGGCATGAGGGCAGGCCTCATGAAGGTAGGAGTGACTGTCCTAAGAAATGGGCTGCTTTTCTCTCTTAATATGGAAAGCTATATTGAACCTAATGGGCAAGCCTGATGGCTTGAGAGGCCACCGTGTTGGGGAGTGGGTATATCCTCTGTGGGCCCCTTTACTCACTCCTCCTATGAGAGGAAGAAAGACCAGGGTAATTGGTGAGTGAGAGAAGGAGCTTGGCCTGAGTGGTTCATCTTCTTTTTTAGGGGAAGTTGCCTGCCTGTCAGGAGCATAAGTTCTGGTTTGCCCCTCTGTGCATGCACTAAGGTTTACTGTATTCTGAGGCCTGTGGTTGACCAGCATTGCCTGTGACTGATGACCTAGTCTGTTTCTGAAGTTTTGTATTAAGAAGCCCATAGTTGCTTCACACCTAAGTCATATATTACAACCTAGCCTTTATCAGTAATAAAGGGGATATTTTGAATGTTATTTGTCTGAGTCCCATTTCTGTCCCTCAGTTGATTCTAAAGTTAAGTAGGGCATAGCAGAAGCACGTATGAGGTTCCTTAAAACCTAACACTATTGCCCAGAAAACTTCAATATTATATGTATCTATATGTATCATAATACAAAATGGTATGCATTTTCACATATGTACTTGGCCCCTGGCTTCATATTATTTTCTCAACTATTATTTTTTCTTTGCCTCACTCTCCTAATTTATATTTTTATACTATAATGTAATACAACACATAATTAATAATATACAATATAAGATGTGATATTATAGACAATATAATATACTCTATATTATATATATAATAAACTATTTTATGAGATAATATTATTGCATGTAGCTTATATTTAATCTAATTTTATCTATATTTTATTATATATATTTATATATCTATTTCTGTATTCATTATAGCTTTTATTCATGTAAGTAGACTTACATACTGTTCAAAAAAGGTGGTGGATAAACATACAAGTAAAATAATGGCAGGTTTGGAGACATAATTTCTCAGCATATGTATATATTTTGTGACTGAACTCATAGAAACCTTATGTCCCAATAACTACTGATCTTGTTTATTCTTATTTTTTCACTTCCTTTATTGTGTTGAAATTGTGTGTTTATAAGATAACTAGACTGAGAGATACTGAGGGACAGGGAGGGACTTGGTCTGATTTACCTGCTTCCGTTCCTGGCTCTCAGCAAGAGATTGGGAAGTGGATGCAAGGTGAACCCATGCCCAGTAGAGTTAGTCTTCATTATAGCGCAAATCCCATCCCTTCCCTCCTCTGATCACCAGTCCATAAGCTTCCGTGGCTCTTGATTCAGTGACTGATTCCATGGTAAAAGTAACATTTATTGAACATTTGCTATGTGCCAGGCTCTAAGTTAAACCATTAAGTTTTTAATTTAATTCTCACAAGTTATCTTATAAATAGGAAGCTGAGGCTCAGAGAGGTTGTATGACTGTCCAAGGCCACACAGTTGGTGCGATGGACTTGGGACTCACACATGAGGAGACTGACTCCATAGCCCGTGTCACTCAACACTGTGAACAACGGGCTCTCAGGGATGAATGGGGTGTGCGCATGAGCAACACCCAAAGCTAGTGGTTTCTCCCACCGTTCTTTGTAGTGTGTGTGGTAATGATTTAAGTGCCCAGGCAAAGCCAGAGTGAGAAGCAAAAGTCCTCATCTGTTTATTTGCTTAGTTTAGGGTCGCCACTCTGCCAGTCTATACCTAACCAATAAGCTCAGTTCCTCAGCACATAATATTTAAAGTATAGGCCCATCTCCCTTTTTGTTAAAGTCTTCGAAATCCAGAATGCTGTTTGGATTTTTACTCTAACACTAAGTAAGATATTTGTAAAACAAAACAGAATTTTAAATTTATCTTTCTCCCAAATTATCCCACCACTTGCTACTCAGTCTTGAAAGTGTTCTTTGTTGTTATCATTATATCAGAAATTGGTTTCTGAACATGTTAAAAGGCCCTGGGCCGTTCGGCCTGAGTTACTAAAGAATATTCTTGTGGGTTCCACATGCTGGCATGTAGGTATGCTAAGTGCAGTGAAATTCTGCTCTAAGCATAAGTCTGGTACTCAAACTGATTTAAATGATTCATGTTAATTATCTAAAAGAATGTGACCATGAACATTGGCAGTGAAAGCTGTATCTTATTTTCTACTTTATCTTGAAAATGAATGAGGAAGAAATGTGTTTGGCAAAGATTGCTCAGTCCCCATATTTTTGACAAAGCTGCTTTCAGTTCAGAAGGATCATCTGTCCTGTCTCTCCCTTAAATACTTTGACAACTGAGAGAGATGCTTAGATAGTGTGTTAATTGCAATCACTTGAAAATTTTTTTCTGATTCCTAATAATCAAATTACTTAATTTCAGAGAAAATAAACCTCAATATTGGACACAGCTAAAAGAAGTAAAGATAAAAGAGAAGGAACAGGAAAATAATGGAGGTTTTAGTGCCAGGGTCTCTCTAGTTTGATGTTAAAAGAACCTGGTTTAAATTTTACTCTGAAACTTACTAGTTGAATAACCTTGGGCAACATTCTGATCCTTAGTTGTTTTTAATAATAATAATATTAATAACAAGTCTTATTTCAAGGGACAGTTATGATAATTAACTTATATTTGTGGTCTCATAAATAATGTATAATACAGATACAAACACAAACAAATCACTGGCAAATACTATGAATAATTTTTTGTTTCCTGTGAGCCTGCATGACTGTACATTTTTGTTGCTTCATTTTTTTAAGGTTTTCAAATAGCTTACAATAAGAATCAAATGGTTTAAGGCTGCTTTTGAAAGAAGCATATGGAAAGTCAGTCAGACAATCGTATTAAAAGATCATCAGCAAAATTCTTTCCTCTCATCCTCCAGAGGATCTTCAGTGAAAAGGGAGGGTAAAGAGAAAGATTAGCTTTTATTTTTTGCCATATCCTGAAAAAGAATATTTACTTCAGGCTGACTGACACTTTAACAAGTTACTTCTTCCAATAAGAGGTATTTTATATGCCAACCATATATTTGAAACTTTAAAACATATTGTATAAATTGGCCAAAGTGAGACATAATTCCAAATATAAAGATAAAAGTATTGCATGCCTTTTTCACCAGAGGAACTAAATTGTAGAAATATTTGTAATTTAATTACTTTTTGTTCAGAAAGTATAAAGATGAGTTTTGAGGCCAACTATCCTCTAGCATTAGCAAAGTTCTATACCAATTTATTATACTTAGATAACCTAATTTTAAGATCCTTCTTATACATCATTATCTAAGGTGGATGTTGCTTTCTATAAGTAGTCCTAAATTAGTTTGATTCTACTTAAGTAATTTCAGGTGTTACAGACCATCAATACGTATTCTAAAAGAATAATAATATGTGTTGCATAACACCCTGTTATGACAAGAGAAAAGAAATCATTGCTCCATTGTTAATTGATACAACTGCCTTCACTGAGTTCTCTCACATTCCTATAACTTAACTAAATTTAATTTTCATCCCTTTGATGAGCTTATAGCTTCTTCATCCATAAATGCTATTTTTGAAGCTGAGTGTGTTTATTTCAATGGGAGTTTTCTTTATAGGGTTAATTTTAAACAATCTAGCCACTTGTTCTTTCTGTGAAAGAGAAAAACTGGCCTTCATTTTAAGATCAATGGAGAGTAATAGCAAGAAAAGCATTCCTCATTCAAGAAATTTCCTATTGGCCAATTGTTACTGATGTGTTTTTTTTTTTTATTAGTTGTTAATGTTATTTACTTATGAATGCATACCTTATCTCTTTCCAGAAAGTATATAAGGCAGCTTTTAAAGCATGTATGGTAATACTTCAAAAAAATCTCCATGAGGAGATTAGGATGATAGGAAAATAAAGGTGTGGGAAATAATATGACACCAGGGAAGAATGAGGCAACAATTAAGAGCCATTTTTCTGAGCAAAATGATAAGCACACTTATCAAGTTACAAGATGTATGGCCCAGAAAATAAACAAATTTCTCAAAAATTGCAACCTGTTCCTCCACGTTCTCATGAAAGAGCATTGTGTGGCATTGTAAATGCCCTCACGCCACCCTACAGCAAATACAACCAAGTGCTTCTTGGGACCACAGGGTATAACATTCCTGGTATTTATTGAAGACGCAGGAACAGTGCAGGCTCACTTAAGTAGAGGTAATTATGTAAGACTAAATAATGTGATATAGGTGAGGAGAAGTCTAATTATCTGGTTGGAGCCAAGGAGAATTTCTTGGAGGAATGGAAGTTCATATCTTTCAGCAGAACTTCCATAAATATTAACATAGTCACTGAGTACTTTTCTGGGCAAAATAAATTACTCATGGTCAGGACCAATGTTTTTTTAGACCTAAGAGGAATGGAAAATCAATAACCCAAAAACTATAGCATGAAAATGGAAACAAATACCTGCCTTGGTCAAAAACGCAGTCTCAGCTTAAGCCACTCAAAGAATACAGAATTTTGAACTATTTAGTTTTGTGGTGAACCCTTTAAGGAAAATAGGGAAATGTTTCCCTGGATCCTAGACTCCCAAATATATATATATATATATATATATATATATATATATATATATATATATATATATATATATATATATATATATATATATATATATATATATATATATATATATATATATATATATATATATATATATATATATATATATATATATATATATATATATATATATATATATATATATGTATATATGCATATATTCAAGTTATTACTCATAACTTAGATATATGTTGGCAAATACATATTCACAATTATTCTTTGAAGTATAGACTAAGTAGTTAGTCTAACTAAGTAGTTAGTCTAAGCCATTTTTTCCTTACAGTAATTAGATAACAGTCAGTTGTCTATAAATGTTACCTCTAGTTCACATTATTCACCCATAGAAGAATGCTTTTCTTTCTAAGAGTGCAGTATAGAATGCACCTGGCATTCAGCTCAACCAAAACCAGTTCAAGTTAAAAGGACAATTAGAAAGTGGTAAAAAATGGAGGGAGGATAATATAATCTTTCATTAGTCTGTTGGAAATTATTTTCTGATATGAGAACATCACTATGATTACCCATTATGAATAACTGTAATCTTATTCAAGTTACTTAACTGCTCTGTGTCTCAATATCCTCATCTATATTCAATGGGAATAATAATGGCACTTCATTGTTTTTTTGGGAGGAATAAATGAGATAATACATGTGATATTCCTAGAACACTACTGACATATAAGTGCTCAGGGTTAGCTAGTATTCATCAGTAAGCAAAACGTCTGCATTTTGGTCTTGTGGCTTATAACCAGTTCCTATCCATATCATTAAAGTAAAATGAAAGCTCAGTAAAAACTGCAACAACTTTATGTTATACCAACAAATTTATCCACTGGCTAATATAGAACATTATGATGGAATTGCTGGGCCTAAAATCTTTTTCTAACATAGTATCCAGTGGATCCTGGATATTCTAGATCATCAGAAATCACATAAGTCATGAGTCTGAAATACTATTGCTGCATATAATTTTCAAAACAGAAATACTTTCAATTACCCTTTTCCAACCACTGAGGAGGTAATGAATATACTACCACCAATAGAAATCAATAAAGCTCTATTGAGATTCTAACCCTGGGAATCAGGGGTGGTTTGGTTCACTGACTAGATAAATTGTTGGACTCATAAATGGAAGCCTTGCAGCCTTATAGTAATTCAAATCTGGCTTTCAGAAAAAAAAGTTTAAATCATTACATTGTAGTAGTTTTCTGTTGCTGCATTGCAAATTGTTATAAACTTAGCAGTTTAAAACTATACCCATTTTTAAACCCATAGTTTCTGTGGATCCGAAGTCCAAGGATGGCTTGACTGGGTTCTCTGCTTAGGGTCTCACAAGGCCAAAATAAAGTGAGGGCCAGGGCTGTAACCTCATGTAGTACTTGAAGTACTTGAAGTTTCTTGTATCTTTAGGACTGAGTTTCTTGTATCCTTGTATGCTTGCTGACTGTCAGCTTCTCCTCAGCATCTAGAGAATTCCTGCATTCTTGTTATGAACATAGACCCAACTATTGATATCTTTAAAGCCAGAAACAGTTTCCCCTGCATTGAATTTCTCTCATGCTTCAAATTTTGTCCCTAACCTCAAGACACTGATTTAAGGGGCTCATGACTTTAGGTCAGGCTGACCAAGATAATCTCCCTTTTTAAATTTCAACTGTGCCATATAACATAACCTATTACAGGAGTGATATCCCAATATATTCATGATGTTAACAATTACAAAGAGCATGGACACATCAGGGGATGGGCCACTTAGGGCACATCTTAGAATTCTACCTACCACATATATCAAAGGCCTTAAGTATTAATCATTCCAAGTTTAGACCAAAGGGTCTACTCTATTGGCATAAGATGCCAAGTCTTCGACTTTAAAAGAAAGAAATTGGCATTTGGAAGCAGTTATCCTATAAATTTACAACTTTAGAATATAAAGTTGTCTTTTGTACAGATGAAATAAATTCTAGGCTAAATTATGCAGAACCCTACTCTTGGCATCAAGGACAAAAATCTCAAGAATCTGATCCCATCGTTCCCTATATCTATCATTTACTATGAACTTTTTCATCAACTGGACCTTATATGGGTGTGTTATCAGTGTTCACTCAAAAAGTGTCACATAAGATCAAGAACATGTGCAACCACTGCCTTTAATTTATAAAGACGAGATAAATAAGTTTATTTGACCTTCCAGAATCTGAACTTACAAGACTGCATTCAAGAAATTCATGCCATGTTAACCAAATTCTAGAATGCGTTCACATGACTGGAAGTATTGGCTTTATTTCATATTTTCTCATATATGCTAGTTGTTTGTTTGTAAAGAATTTATAGTAATAAGTTATTGAGATCTGAGTTAAAGTTCTGAATTTTGTTCCTTATGTCATCTTATTTTCTTTATCATATTGATTTTGTTTGTTTTGGGATTTTTTTCCAATAGGTGGTGGGTGAGTAGGTTGGTTGACTGATTTTTGCTGTTGGAACAACTTCATAAATGTCTTTAAAAAATTATGTATAGTTGATGTTTTCAAATGTGTTATAGTTTTATTATAGCACATGTATATATCTATATCTATATCTGTATCTGTATCTATATCTATCATCTAACTAAAACCAGTTTTCTGATGATGACTTCACCACAAAGGATTGTTAAATCAGGGCTGACTTGTATATTTCAGTCAACTACAAGGGATTATCAGTGGCTTTCTGGAACCCTCAGTTGTTAGGGTTTCTGAGTCTGGCTTAGCCAGTATGAAAATTCGAAATGTTTGCATGAAGTAAGGGCTAGGGTGTGTAAGGATACAATGCCACATATTCAGTACCTTACAGGAAGGTTGTTATTCCAGAATAAGCAAATACTGAGGAAAGGTTGTATAATAAATCATCTTTATATATATATACATATATATATATAAAATTAAGCTAATATATAATATATATAATTATATATATATTATATATATATAATTAAGCTAATTAAGCTAATATGTATATATATATTAGCTTAATTTTCCTTGATGGCAGGAAGAACTTCAGACTCTCATGAGAATGTCTAGGGCCTCCTGGGCAACAAAAAGGATCCTGACAGCAAGGAATAGCTTAAAAACAGTCTGCAGATAAAATTCACGTCCTTCACAGTTTTGCCTAGGGTAGGCTTGGTCTCAAATGGTAGTCCCTCTATTATGCATGTGGTCTTTGGAAGTGAATAAATAAACCCTTGAATCCAAATTCCCCAGCCCTACTTAAAATAAAGAATTCACTATGGTACTCACCGATCCAATGAAATATTTTTTTGAAGAATGACAAATAAGTTTAAATTAAAATATTTAATTTGGTAGATAACTGCAGATATGCACTAAGTTGTTTTTTTTTTTTTTTTTAATATTTCTGCAAGATGGAAAAAGGAACAGGGCAGATGAATTAAGCACTGAAAAACTTTCTTCTTATACTCTACATTGATGCATTAGATTAGAGATACAGAGATCACATATAGCAAGACGTATTAATGACTATAAATTCTCAACAGAAAATCCCCTTCACATAATAGAAGCCACACAGTGAAATGAATCAAGCACTGAATGTTGATAAAGACTTAAAAACAGAGTCATAACTAAATGTTCAGAAGAAAAGCGGCCTGCTGTCAAGCCTGAAACTTTACTAAAAAGAAGGGAAGAGAAATATAGACAGAGAGAGAGAGACAGATGGCAAAAGAGAGAAAGACAGGAAAAGAATAGTGCAGGGAGAGAATACATAAAAACTACTGTACTGTGAAAATCTAATTCTTGTATTTTAGAAGGCAACATAAACAATAATGAGAATGTTTACTATCTTAATAAAGATGTGTCTAAGTCCCATACAATTTAAGTACATGCTTTTGTCTAAATATTTCATTTCCCTAGTTATCAAAAGTAGTTATTCTAAGAAAATTTACACTTGAATGACTGCCCCAAATATGTTCTGATCTTGTAAAGGTGATGTAATTTCCCTTTCGGTTTATTTGTACTTAATTAGTTTTTGTCAATGTTGTACATTCATTAGACTCCAGCATTTCAAGGTCTGCTTGTTTTCTGATTCAGAAAAATTAGTCTGTATCCTTTAGTTATGTAAAAAGCCTACCATTTAATTAGGAACATGTCATATCAGATTTAGGTAATGGTCTGTAACTTTGCCAATGCCTACATTACTGCTGAGGGTAATCAGTCATTTAGGGAAGCGTATTTGCGCTTCGAATACAGTAAAGTTTCAAATCATTGTCCTTTTTCTGCATTCTTTTAGTTTTCTTCTATTACATTTTAATCTCATGTCTTTTTTTCTTTACTTCAAACTTCCCAAACTTCCTTATCATTTTATGTGTACTATTTGAATTCACCTTTTCCTCATTGATTGCCTCTTCCCCTAATTTTCTCTGTTCTAACTTGATAGAAACGCTTTTATTTTTCAATTTTATGAGGAAATATAAAGAAAATAAAGTGAAGTATAAAGAAAGCAAAAGGGTTTCCCAATGTTAACCTCCATCACATTGAACATGTTCTGGAGAAAAAGTTAATATGAAATTATTAAGATGGAACATCTCCACTTACAAGTAAACAAAAATCTATTTAAAGAGAAGAAACCCTAATAATTCCTCATACAATGCTTTAAAAAGTCTCAGGAGTGGGAGGAATCCGTTACCTCAGCTTGACCCATTGGTATGTTTTCATAGTTGTGTAGATTATCCAGGTCTTCTAAGGTGGCGTCGTAGGTTTCTGAGTCATAGTTGATGGATTCTAGAGTCGGGGCAGTCACAGCAGCACCCAAGACGACAAGTCCCAGCACGAGTCTCGCTAATGTTTTCATTTTTCAAACTTTCCTAATCATAAAATATTAAAACACATACATATTTAATTGATAATAACTTATGAATAGTTTGCACTAAATAGGAATGATAAATCACTGTCAATACTGAGAAACTCAAGCTGGTAGCTTTCTTTCCATGGATAATTTATAAACATAGCACATGAAATTGTGTGGCTTCCGAGGACTACTGATGCCAGATACTCAAATGAATTCACAAACCTATCCACATTTTTACGGTAGATATTGGAATTATGGTGAAATTGATTTTATTTTATAGAGAAACATGGAGAAAATGAGATGCAGAAAGATGGTGGTATACTTATTCACAAAAGCCTTCACATTATCTAAGAGTTTTACCACTTACTAAGCATTAAGATTCTTTCATCAACTCTGGGATGTAGGGATGATGATGATGATGGTGATAATCACTGTTAACTGTCACACCACTTTACAAATGAGGAAACCAAGACAGAGCTGGCTAGTAATACAGCTAGGACTGTTTCTTGTACCTTTAAGTCTAGGGCTTTTTCCAGACAAAATAATGAAAGTTTGTTTTTTTTTTTTTTCTTCTTTGTTGCCTCTGGGTGTCATTAATACATACATAATTTAATATTTACACACATAAAATTAATATTTCATGCAATATTTTCAAAACTTGTCTTAACTAAATGGAGCAGACAAGAAAATTATTTTTTTCCTTTAGTCCTTAGTGTTTTATTTCAATCCTTAATGGCTATCTAAAGTTTAAACTCAGAATCAATAGGAATACATGTCTAAAAGTCACCATTTAGCAAGATTTCCTTAGAGGAGGATTTGCACCCACATGGGAGAGCAATCTTTTGTTTTGTAATTCTTTAATAAATGCTATTCTTAGTTTCCATGATAACATCATGCTTTTGGGAGATTGAGTCAAGATCTTATAATTTTAATTATTTTAATTCTGTATGTACTCCTTTGCATACATTTTAGTTTAGAAAAAAATCTCTTATGTTTAACTTTAAACATTTAAATTAGGCCTATGAAAAGTGTTACCTAGTGATCATTCATTGAGGAAGCAAGGTATTTGTAAAATTTTTATCAAGCATGTCTAGTTTTAAAGGTTTTGTATTTTGGATACACTTCTTGGGTTTACTTTAAGAACAGTACATGTGGTGTTTGTACCTATGCACACATACAAAAAGGAATTCATGATAAATACTACTTTTAAACTTGAATGCACTGGCAGACAAACTGACCTTCAGTTACTTGAAAGAAAGTCTTTATGAAGCAGGTTTAGGCAGAAGGATATGAAATTCCTCTGAGAATAAGAAGTAGTACAAGGAGCTCCTTTTTATCCTTTCCTATGCTTTCTTCAAATAAATTTTTTATTCATACTGGATAAACTAAGCCTCTATTTTACTTGCCTTTGCAGAGGTCTTTGCAGGAGCTCAGATTTGGAACAGTTTTATGCAATTATCAACAAAGTCCTACTTAATAAAACAGTGTGATTTGCAAATCTTTCAGAAGCCATTCTCCCATATTCAGATGGGAAGCATTAACAGTGGCCACCACTAACCTAAAAAATGTATATTTTCCTTGTACAGTTCTGGCAACTTTCATTGTTCAAAAAAATTATGCACTTGCTTATTCTTTTTCTCACTTCATACTCTATGTTTGATTATATATATCTGCATATTAGAGTTTACTTACATTTGACATATCCCCTAAAGCTATCATCAATAAGGCAGTCTGTGAACCTTAGAAATATGAAGAACACATATCCATGTGTAGTTTAAAAAAGCATGTTCCTTCCTTCGAATACTTACTTTAGTATTTAATGTAATGTCTTTGTTGAAACTTTAAACATATTGTCCGCTCTATACCATTTAATGACATTTTAATACATATACTTATATAAAAATTTAAAATATATAGCTTAAAAATACATTGTAAATGGAAAATTATAATCATCAGTATATTTTAAACACCTGAAATCTTATCATTTTCTTCTTTTGCATAATATTTCAATCAATAACAATCAATAGTGCCTGTCAATACTGGCAAAGAACGTGTTCCATGTCAGGGCACCTGACTTAAGGAATATATTGGAAACTACTATAATTTTATTGGCATCTAATTTTATTGTCATGGCTATTAAGATCAACTATTTTTCTGTATGTTATGAATTCCTAAGCTAATTGAGAATTTTGGATTTTCCAAGAATAATATAAATATAAAAAAAGTAAAATTAAACCCAACTGATTGAATCAAAGTTCACCACAAAATATTAAAGCAAGTTGAATTATTTTTTTTAAAGGTTATTATAGTAGGGAAAAAAGTGTATAACCTGAGAAGAAAGCAAGTGTAAAAACTTACCTTTGGCTCCTACTTGGTGAAATGGCACACAGTGACTGAGGACGCAGAACCAGTGGTGTTTGCCCCTGACCAATAGTTGTGAATTCTGGTCTGTGGGAGGTGGAATTTATAATACTCAATTTTCTGTTTGGAAAAGCTAACCATGGGAAATGCTTCTCAGTCTCTAAAAACTCCAAATTATTTTATAATCACTCAAATTAAGCAGTAGAATCCAAACTACAGAGTATATGAAGCTCTTGAAATTATGTTAAAGGAGGTATAATTGCAAATGTGTCACCTTAAAAATTTTAAATGGAAAAAGTTGGTTTTAACATATCTCATCTATAACCAATTCACCAATTAAGACATTAATGTAAACAGTGATACTATAGATGGATATTTCAGAAATGTTCTAATAAGAAATAATTTTCCCAAACCTTGCATATCTTGAATTGTTTTCTTCAATTTTCACTAATGTTAACTGAAGTTTAATAAATGTTGCAAAAACCTTACCTGTATAATGTTGGGTAAGTAAAAGCAAAAAATAAAACAAAACAAAACAGTTATTTTGATTGCTTGGAATGCTTTGAGAGCAATCAAACCATGAACCTCTTGCATGAATATTTATGAAAAATTATGCCCAGAAATAATGCATAAATATGATCTGAGTGTTTTGAAAAGAAGGCTCCTTTTCTTCTCTTTTATCTATCAGAGCCAAACAAATCAAATTACATTAAAAAAAATTTTCTCCCGGAGTACAAGATTTGTTTTAGGCTTTTGGTACCTGACATGGTTTGTGAAACTGAGTTTTATTACAGGTATGGAGAGAAAATATATTTGTATTAAATCTCTGTTCTTCACTTCCACTCACACTGCAAAAGTTCTAGAGAAAGATAAAACTTGCATTTTGTATTCTGGTATGCGTTATGTAAATCTAGCTCTCACCTGTGCATCAGGAATCTTTCCTCGTGACCAGAGGTGAATAGCTTTACGTACTAGACTTTGGAAATAGGTTTGGTCCTGGACAAACTGATGGAGGAGATGGCGTGTCTTCGGAACTCTCTTCCCCTTTCTGCTTCCCTCCCATCTTTCCTCCCTCAGACTGCTTTGCCCGTCTGTTCAGGGCACTCTCAGTCATTACTCCCATCATCTATACCTGCTTCCAAATAATTTGTTCTCAGTGTGAATTATTTTTCTTGGGACCAGCTTTACTTGTAATGGAAGCAGTGATACAAGGTAAAGTATGAAATCTACCAAGACCTCTCAAGCAGTAGAGAGGCCATCTTGGAGGCAGTGATTTCCTCCTGGCAGTCCTACATGCTGGCAGTCTTACCA
The DNA here is from genome assembly GCF_028023285.1 of Balaenoptera ricei. Classification (NCBI taxonomy): domain Eukaryota; kingdom Metazoa; phylum Chordata; class Mammalia; order Artiodactyla; family Balaenopteridae; genus Balaenoptera; species Balaenoptera ricei. The sequence goes on from NC_082648.1 coordinate 77,334,912, forward strand.
CATCATGTAGAGGCTGCTTTCAGAAGCATTTCTGGAAAGAGACGTGAATCTGAATTCCTACCCTGGCTCTGTTCAGCAGCAATGTCCCACACTGTGTGTTAGATGATTTTATATGTTGTTAATTTTTTTAACACATTCTCAATCAGAGTGATCATCGCTCTTTACAGAGGTTAAATTATCCAGTGTCACATGTGACACAAACAAAGAGAAAATCAATTGGGACAAGTTCCCAGATGTTACTGGGCCCATCTAAGGGATATCGGTGAACGTAAAAAGGCAGATATCTCTCAGTTACTTAGATTCGAAAGCTGCTTACCTGCCACTAGTTTTTCAGCTCTTTCAAATGCTTTAGAATAAAAATAGATGAATAAAATATCCATGAAAATATCTAATATTTCTTCCTCTTCCTGCATTATTTAATCTAGTACTTTGCACACATTGTCAGGTGACGGTGAGGTGGGATCTACCTAGTTCCTTGCTTTCTGGAAGGCTCTGGCTGACTTTGTAAGACTATTTCCAGAAATAACATTTGCACACTATCCTTTAACTATTGGTGTTTAAGTGATGTCTTCTATAGGCCTCAGAACACTCTGCACAAATGCAGTTTTTTTCATGATAATTTAATAACCAAATTACTTGTCTTATATATAGAAGTAATACTATATACAGAATTAACATTAGATTAAGACAAGTACGAGTCTTAATATAGAATTGAAAGCAGAAATGATCATTTGTCAGTATTCTCTTCTTCCAAATTCTCTTTCCTTATAAAAATGGAGATTGTCATACTGAGTGAAGTAAGTCAGACACAGAAAGACAAATATCATATGATATCGCTTATATGTGGAATCTAAAAAAACAAAAAGGGTACAAATAAACTTATTTACAAAACAGAAGTAGAGTCACAGATGTAGAAAACAAACTTATGGTTAGCAGGGGATAAGGGGGAAGGGGAGGGATAAATTGAGAGATCGGGACTGACATATACACACTACTATATATAAAATAGATAACTGATAGGAACTTGCTGTATAGCATAGGGAACACTACTCATTACTGTGCAATGGCCTATATGGGAAAAGAATCTAAAAAAAAAAAAAAAGTTTAGATATATGTGTAGGTATAACTGATTCACTTTGTTGTACACCTGAAACTAACACAACTTTGTAAATCAACTATACTCCAATAAAAATTTTTTAAAAAATGGACAATTTAAAAAATAATTTCTCTTATTCTTATTTGGACTCTCTCCAATATTTCAAAATCTGTTTTGAACGGTGGGAGCTCAAATTTGTAACCACCTCATGAGGCCCTAATCTCCGTTGAACAGTGAGGGAGGATTAATTACCAGTTCTAGCCTTTCATATCCCTGGTAAATGTCTTCTAGTTTCATGATAATTTTCTTAATAGAGCCTGAACTTTGTTATCAGACACCCTCGGGAGATCAGTTATTATGACTAGTTGTATTATCTAGTAACAGAGGCCTTATGCCTTTATCCCTTTAAGTCCCCAAACATTTTACAAATCCTTTTGGCTACAACTCTCTACAAAATTAATTAAATGCCATCCTACTTGCTGAGACAGAATTAATTTTAAACAGAATGGTCTTCTGCTAATGAGTGCCTTCTCTCTGTTCTGTAACAGTGATGAGCAGAGAGGAGCAGTCACTCTGAGGACAGTCCACTGCGCTCTGCCTTTGTCCCCAGCCCCCAAAGGCCACATCAGTAAGACCTGCAGGACGGTATAGATATCCCACTCCACTGATTATAAGGAATAAAACCATTGCCTGAAATGATTAGCTACCCCACTATGAAGAATTCCCTTGTTGCCTCAGACACCTATTTATCAGCAGAAGTCCAAAGCTCCAAGTCTTCCAGCATCACCATAAACTCACATACGATGTGCTGCCTGTATTCCCTAATCTTACCCAGTCTCCTCTTCCAGAAACTTTCAAGCCTGATCCGCAACCCAGAAACTCTCCTTTGTCCTCAGTTTCTCTTGGAAAATTTCCCTTTGCTTTTCTTAATCTTAAAAGTATCTGGCTGTCTCCTGACAAAGGTTTTGCACTGCAGTCCTTTAAAGTAGTGGCTGTGTTTTCTTTTTCACTCACATAACTCAAAGAACACTCTACTGTTCCTCGCTCTACATTTTCACTTCCAAACAATTTCTTCTTTTTACTCTTTCAAAAAACTCCATCCATCCTGAAACTCATGACATCTGGTTTAATTACCTACAACCTCTTCCCTGTCCTCAACTGCTGGACCTCCTAGTCGAGCCTCTTCTTGTCAATGACTTTTGCTCCTGGCTCACTCATACTCTCTACTGATACCTGGTCATCATGTCCGGTGATGTGCTTCCATGTGCATAATCCACATACCGTGGTGGCCTAGGAGTTGCCTTATCTCCTGATGTGTAGTAAAGTTACCCACTATTATTGTCATACCCTCCAGCTTATTATCACCAGGCATTATATAACCCTACTACTGGGGTATTGTTATCATTTTTCCTTTCGCCTCGTGAGAACTTCATTCCACAGACTCCATCTCTTTTTCACTGTTTATTAAATCTCCTATCTTCAGATCCTTCCTTAACTTTAGTTTTGATGGACCATTATCATAATTACTCCCTTTCAAGCACTTTCTGCTTTCCTTCTTTTTTTCCTTTTATCATACTCATTTATGAAGACTTAAATTTCAGTTGAACACAACACCCAACTCTCTTCTCTCCTGCATCTGAGCAGCTGTATATTCCTAGTAAAAATCATGTACAACAATTGGTGTTACTTTAAATTCTCAAAGATAAGCGTCAACCCTAGCCAGCAGATCTGCTGTGTTTCTGATGTTGATTCCCTTTCCAACACTCTAAGATGACTACATTATAACATTTTGTTTGTCCTTAAAGTCTTATATTCCTTTTCTCCTCACGGAACATCAACAGAGTGATGGTAGAAGTCATCAGAGAAGTGTTCAATTAACTTTCCACTATAAAATCCACTTGCACTTGTATGTGTCTTCTTTGTTTTCCCTTCTGTGACAGTGCAAGAATTTAAAAGTAAATTCCCCCAATTATGCCCAGGATCTAATTCCCTTTCCTCTTCTCAAGGTCTACACTTCTTTAATTATCTCCTCCCCCTCAGTATCTCCCCTCCCTACTAGGTCAATTCTATGTACAGACGTACATGGTCTGTGCACAGTCAGGCAGACATTCTACGTAACACAAGTGAACTGAATGAAAATACAAACATGGGTACAGTAGTAGCTGTGAGAACACATGCCATTTCTAAAATAAAATTCAAAATCAAATTATTTTAAAACACTCCAGAGTCCAAAAATGTATCTACAGACTTGAGTCATCCTGTAAATTCTTCAATTACGACTTCAGATATTATGTCTTATCTTTAAAAAATAATGTCTCTTAGACTCCACATTTTCCTCCTCCTACTATCCCATTTTATGACCCCTTTTATGGAAAAAATGCTCAAAAAATGTGGTATGCATTTGCTATTTCTTCTTGCTCTGTTCCCATTCACTCTTCATTGTACTGCAGTTTGGGGTTCTGTATGGGTAGTTTTCTGGCTTTGCCTTTACTGCTGTCCTGGCAGCCCACCTTGGCTTCCATACCTCATTGGCTATACCTTCTCAATTCCTTTCTCAGCCGTCTCTTTCTCTACCGGGCCTATAAATGTTGGAGTACCTCAGGTTTTAGTCTTTGGGTGACTTCGTCTGTTTCCACTCTAAAATTACAACAAAAACAAAAGTAATTTTAATAACTACCATTTTGAATGCTCACTATGTGCCTGGCATTTTTTTATCATCCTCACTTATTGGAGAGGTAACCAAGGTCCAGGGAGATTAAATGACTTCAGCTAGTAAGAGGCAGAGCCAAAATCAGAGCTGAAGCCATCTGGCAGCAAAGCCCAAGTTCTTAACCACAACACTGAACCACCGCCTTATGTTTAAATTTCCCAGCATTACATCTCCAGTCTGCACAGTTCACTCTGAGCTGCTGATTCTTTTATGCCATTGACTACTTAGAACTTGACATCTTCACTTGGATGTCTAATTGGAAAATCACAATATGCCTGAAATAATGACCTTTGGATCCCCCCTAAACTGTGTTCCTCTACTCTGCATCTTATTAAATGATATCACATCTCTCTAGTTGACTCCAGCCTAAAGCTTACAATTATTGTAGATTTCTTCCATTTCCTTAATGTGTCTCTCCCATCCAATCTATCGAAGAGATCAGTTCTACTTAAAATATATTTTATTCCACCATCCTCTCTCCCATGGACTACCAAAAAAGCATACTTCTGGGTCTCCTTGCTTCCTCTTTTGTGCTTCTATCATTTACTCTCCAAAGACCAGCAAGAGGTCATTTAAAATGTAAATATATAAAACTCCACGTTTTTTCATTGAAAACATTCAGTAGCTTTATATTTCTCTTTGAACAAAATCTAAACTCCTGAGCCATGTCCTGGAAAGCTCCCCATCAGCTGGGGCCTACCTACTTCTCTAAGCTTAGATCAAACACCTCTCCCTCAGTCACTCTGCTGCAGTCATATGGATGACCTTTCTGTTCTTGAATCACACCCAATCATTGTTTCTTCCAAGTATTGCACTTAATATCGTTGCCCCTCATTTTAGAATGACTGGCTCACTTTTTAAATAGTTTACATTTCTGCATAAATGTCACTTCAAAGGGCCTTTCCCTGTCCTCCTCACCATCGAAACAGACCCACTTCCTTCATGGAAAAAGAAGGTGATCCCTCACCACAGTTGTTTTTCATAGCACTTGCTACAACCTGTTATTATATTTTTCTGTTCTTATATATGTCTCTCTCAGGTGAATACAAACTCCACATTGCATTATCTTTACTGGTCATATTCACAGTTGCATCCTTCATGTCTAAAGTAGTCCTTGGCCCACAATTTTTGTGCAGTATTTTTTGAATGAATCAATCAATTAATGATTGACTGTATGAATCAAGTGCAAAGTAATTCAAAATAATAAACAATCACTTAATAAACTGTAATGATTTCCTTGGGCTATTCTAAGATATATAGGATTACTTCCACTTATGATAACTGGTTCTTGGTTAGCATGCTAAATTCATTTCTTTCTCTGTTTTTTTTTTTTTTTTTAATTGCATTTTTCTGTTCTAGCTAACTGCCAATCTGTCTGGTTGGTGACACTTTTCAAGCCGTTGCTCATGGGCCTCATGGAGCAAGGCTTTATGTTTATTTGCTAAAGACTTTCTTGTGTTACATACGAAGATATATAGTACAGACTTTTGATGAGAATCTGAGAGAGTTCCATACCACTTAAGACTGCTGGATAGAAGTATAGACAACTCCAAATCAAACTGACTTAGAAAAAAGGTAATTGGGGACTTCCATGGTGGCACAGTGGTTAAGAATCCGCCTGCCAGTGAAGGGGACACGGTTCAAGCGCTGGTCTGGGAAGATCCCACATGCCACGGAGCAACTAAGCCGCGTGCCACAGCTACTGAAGCCTGTGCGTCTAGAGCTGTGCTCTGCAACAGGAGAAGCCACCGCAATGAGAAGCCCACGCACCGCAGCACAGAGTAGCCCCTGCTCGCCGCAACTAGAGAAAGCCTGCGAGCAGCAATGAAGACAGAACGCAGCCAAAAATAAATAAATAAATAAATTTATTTAAAAAAAAAGAAAACAGGTAATTGACCCAAGTAACTGAAAAGTACAAGTTTCTCTCTTTCCAGAGAACTTCCTTTTGGTTGATGTCATAATTGGTGGTCTTCCACATGGAGGTGTGGCTACATCTGCTCCATATCTTATATCTTTTTAGGTTAAAATCAAATGAGAAAGTGGCATTTTTTTATTCTCATAACCCAAGAAAATATTTCCATTTGTGCTATTGATTCTGATCAACTCATAGGCTCATCACTTAAAAAACAAACACCAAAAAAATAACAATAGATTTGGGAGAATTTGGTGTCTATTTGGTTGAATCTGTACCTCATTTGAGGCTCTGCTTAAATGTTACCTTTCAGTTACTCCTTTCCTGACCACTCCATATAAAAGAGCACCAAATTCTTCATAACGCTTACAACTATATGACAATGCATAAATTATTAATTTATTTTCTCCACCAGAATGTTATCTCCACAAAACATGGTTTATCTGTTATGTTTATTGCTGTACTTCTAGTACATTGCACATATTAGGCATTCAATAAATATTTGTTGAATAAATCAATGAACTGACTTGGACCTTTGGCCAAATGCTTTCTCCTTGAGCTTGCAACAGACTGAAAAGGGAGTGAAGAGTAGTTCCCAGGAAAAACTAGTGAAAGGAGGGTGAATTAGTCATGAGTCGCAAAGTCTTTTAACTTTTGTGCATTGACTTTCTGAAATCTATTTTGGCTGTTTCTTTTGCTAAATTTCTGATTCTCATCTGTCTTGCAAATGAATTGGATGTAAGATATATACAAATCATTGATGAACAAGATGTTATGGTAGTATCATTAAATCTCTGCTTCATGCATAGTTTATGGTATACTATATTTTCCTTGTCATTTTCACATTACTCATGCTTAATCAGTAAAAATTAAAATAACAATTTTAGATACTGTTAATGCTTATTTTATCATAATTGAGACTCTGAATTGTTACATTTTACTTGTCTTTTTTATGTTGAATTTTTATAAAAAGCTTATTATTTTGGTAGAAATTATACATATTCATCATTATGAAAATTCAAGGACTATAAGTTTTGAGAAAAAGGCAAAATAATCATCCACATGCTTACCACCCAAAATGTTATTATCTCTGCATATTTACAGATAAAAAGGGATGAAAGAGGTAGGTGTAAATAATATTACAAGATATAATACTATGATATAATATATTTTATTTAAAATATTTAACTTTACTTATATTTAATATGAGAAAAATTTACTGAACTTTAATTTAAGGAATTGGTAAAAGTTTGATAGACATTTTGTCCAGAAAATATCCAAAATTATCCATTTAAAGATTAAAAATTATGAAAGTTATTGGGTTAAATCTTTTAAAAATATTTCTAGTTTATATGCACTCATTTACATTTGTACTTTTCACTTTCCAATTTTGTTATATTTTACTTATCAGAGATTGATAATTTTTCTTTTTGTCTGAATACACGTTTGCTTGCTTTAGCTAACATATTTTGAGGGGTTCTAATGTCTCCTTCACTTTTATTTACATATTATAACACATTTAATCTTCACAACGGTCTCCTGAAATCTTTCTTATTATTAATTTGCCCAAGATTATACACCTAAAATGCATCAGAGTTGAAACTATAGTATAAGAATCTGGATCCAGACCAATTATTTGTCCCATTATACAATTATGTGTCTTATGTTTGACCTTAGATATATACACAATAGTATTTAATACCAATGACCTATTCTTTTTTTTTCACATCTGCTTTAGTTTTGAATGTACAATTTTGATACAACTCTTTTTAAGCTATATTCCTTTCCATCCCTTATGTGCTATGTTCCCTGAGTCCTTGTGTTTTTTAAAATGTCTGTGAACTTTTTACTCTAAGGACAAATAGTTTGGTGGGATATTCTTAGGTAACATTTTTCTTAGAACATTGAGACATGGCTTCATTGTCTTCTTGCACTAAAGGTTGCAGTGGAAAAGTCTGAAACCAGCCTAATTATTTTCCACTGCTTAGGTCACTTACTTTTCCTCTCTGGAGGCTCACAAGATGTTTTCTAAACTTTGAACCTTGTAACATCACAAATGATGGTTTGCCCTTTACAGTTTCATATCAATCTTTCCAGAAGAAGAAGGTCCATTTTTCACTTGCAGGTTAACTACTATTGTTAATTTCAGGACAAATCTCTTCTTTTGTACCTTTGAATTTTTATTTCTGTTTAATTCACTGTAATCATTTTTCTGGAATAATAATTATGTTGTATTGAAACTCATTTTGCTTTGTTCCATCACCATCATTTTTCACTCAGTCAATTTGTTTATTATTTCACTCTTTTTGTATATTTTCTTAACTCTGCCACTATTCTAGAGATTTTAGTAAATATTTAAAAGTATGCCCAAAGGAAACTTAACAACACCCTCCATAGGAAGGTACTCTACCCTACCTGACTTGAGAAAAGGGCAATCAAACATATCCAGGCCCTGCTAGACTTGTCTCTCATAAAGAATGAGAAAAAAAGGCTAAGGAATGTTCTGAAGATCACATCCCAGGGACTATTAAAAATCTGATATTTAATTATAAGAATATAGAATTCTTACCCTTCCCAGCACCTTACTGCCACACCAACAGGGCATCAATATAAAAACAGATTACAAGTGAGAGTCACAGACTCTATTTAAGAAGTTCCAAGGGAAACCCAAAGGCAACAGGAGGAAAACAGTCTGACAAGGAAACTAGAGAAAATTGAAGCTTCTGGCGCCTACAGTTATGTCAAACTTTAAACACAACCCAACTCTTAGCCAGATTAACATAAAGCCTCACACTAAAAGCTTAATTACCTCAGTGCCTATTAACCAATCCATCGTGTCCAGCTTTCAACAAAAAATTACAAGGCATTCTAAAGACAAAACAAACAAATAAACAGTCTGAAGAGACAAAGCAAACAAAGTAACAACACAACTAAGATATGGCATGAATTTTGAAATTATCAGATAGAGAATTTAACACAATTATGTTTAAGATGTTAAAGACTCTATTGGAAAAAGTAGACAACTTTCAAGAACAGATGGGTAATGTAAGCAGAGGGATAGAAACTCCAAGAAAGTCAAAAGGAAATTCTGGAAATCACAGACACTGTACTAGAAATGAAGAATGCTTTTGATGGCCTCATCAGTAGACTAAACATGGCAAAGGAAATAATAAGTGAGCCTGAAGATATGCCAATAGAAACTGCCAAAAGTGAAATGCAAAAAGTAAAAAAAAAGAAAAAAAAAATTAAAGAAATGGAATATCCAAGAAATGTGGGAAAATGACAAAACGTGTACCATGTGTATAATAGAAACGTGAGAAAGAAAAGGACGGCGGGCAGGAGCAGAAGAAATATTTGAAGTACTCATAATAGAATTTTCCAAAATTATTTATAGACACCAAAGTATAGATTCAGAAAACTTAGAGAACAACAAGCAGGATAAATACCAAAACAACTACACCTAGGCATATCATATGCAAACACCAGAAAACCAAAGACAAAGAGGAAATCTTGAAAAAATTATTATGTGGTAGAGGAAACTTATCTTTAGAGGAATAAGAATAAGAATTACATTGGACTTCTAGTCAGAAACAATGCAAGCAAGAAGAGAATGGAGTGAAATGTTTAAAGTGTTGAGGGGAAAAAAACTCCCAAATCCTAATGTATTATGTATTCGTTTAACATACTTTCAAAAGTGAAGGAGAAATACTCTTAGACAAATGTAAACTGAGGAAATCTGTTGCCAGCAGATCTTCCTTGCAAGAAATGTTAAAAGAAGTCTAGAGAGAAGAATGATATAGGTCAGAAACTTAGATCTACATCAAGAAAGGAAGAGCATAAGGGAAGGAATAAATGATGATAAAATAAAACCTTTTCTCTTATTCTTAGTTTAATAATTGTTTAAATAATCATAGCAATAATGTTTTAGGTGATTATAGCATATGGACAAATAAATAACAGCAATGTTATAAAGGATGGAAGGAAGAGGTTGGGAATACTCTGTTTATAGCAGTTTTATTTATGATCACCAAAAACTGGACGGAATCAAGGTATCCTTCAAAGGTGAATGAATATACAGTGGTATGTCCACACAATGGAGCATTCCTAAAAGAGTTTTTTTAAATGAGCTATCAAACCATAAAACAACTTGTAAGAAATTTGAATACATGTTACTAAGTGAAAGAAGCCAATCTTAAAAGTCTACATATTGTATGATTCCAACCATATGACATTCTGGAAAAGGGAAACTATGGAGACAGTAAAAAGATCTGTGGTTGCCAGGGGTGTAGAGGGAGTGAGTAGGGATTAAGAGGTGAGGCAGAGTGAATTATTAGGGCAGGGAAAGTAATCTGTATGATACTGTAATGGTAGATACCTGACATTGTGCATTTGTCAAAACCTATAGCACTGTACATCACAAGTGGCAAACCTTAATATAAACTATGGAATTTAGTTAATAATAATGTGTTAATATTGGTTCATTTATTATAACAAATGTTCCACGTTAACACAAGATATTAATAATAGAGGAAATATGTGCAGGGGATGGGAGGGAGTAACATGAAAATCTCTGTACCATCTGTTCAATTTTTCTGTAAATCCAAAACTCTTCTAAAAAAATTAAATATCCAGTCTTTTCATTTCACACCAATAAAAAGATTAATATATTAATGTACTCCCTAATTTGCCTTATTTTTTATGTGCCTATTATATATCAGGCACAGTACTTGGGGTATATGGCTTTACAGAATTCTCCTAATGTAGAAAGAACCTAGACTAAATATACATATTATACCAGATTAAAGATTGACCACATTTCATAATGAAGTGAATATTATTATGGGTACTACCTCTCCCACTGTTGCTACTTTAATTATGGATGTGTTCCTACATTAATCTTCAGGGATAACCCACACACTGTGTACATTATATACCTATTTGAGAAATTTTGTCTCCTTTAGCAAATATTTGCTAAAGGAAAACATTTGAAATCAAAAGAGGCTTTTATCAGAGCAGGAAACTGTATCACACAGTACATTTATGATGTTCTTACTAGAAAATATTTTCTGACGTCTAACTTTTAAGGTCTGCACAGCCATATAAATGCCAGCAATCTTAACACTTCATTCCCAAGTTTTCTAAGTCTGATGTTTGTTGGCTCTGTTACAATTAATATCTAGTATTCTCTTGGCTGAAGTTACTTTGTGTTGTCTAACTTGGTTAAATCACTTCTTCTGGATTGAATAAGTTAATTCATGTACTTGTTTACTAGATATTATGTTTTTCATCTTGGCCTTCACGGCGGGTGTAGGTGAGTAGGCTTTTTGCTTCAAGCTTGATTCTGATCCCAAAATATCATCCAATTTTCACTCTTTCTGTTTCAAACGTTGATTTTACTCTGGTGTTTGCCGCTTCAGATAGCATTCAATACAGGTTTTATAAGTTGCTACTAAGATTTTCTCTCCTATTCTCACAGGTTCCCCAGTTATAATCATTCTTTAGACTTTGTTTTTTAATTATTTAATACCAAAATCATTAACAAAAAGATAGATAATAAAAAAGAAAACAAATATACCTAAGAAAGAGAGCTAGAATGGGGTTTTAGGAAGTTTATTAATAATTGATGAAAAATTTTAAAAGCAACTGTATAGTATACTAGGTGGTATGGACACCAAACCTAAAGATTTAATTCTACTTAGTCATTTTTATTATGATTTAAAATACCAAGTAAATGCCTCAAAGAATCATAAATGCTTCTCTTTACAAGAGAAAGTATAGACAAACTGTTTACAACAACTAAGGAACTTTTCCATTTGAAGGACTACTAAATTTATATTTCTAATTAATGCATTGGTCTGAGTTTCTTTAAGTTGTCTACAGTGCATTGTTTTACACCGGAGTTACTAAGATAACCCTCTGATAATACGGTTGATATCCAAAATGAAGCAATGACTCTTTCTTATGCTTAGAATTAAATAGAAAAACACAAATATAGCTGAAATGTGTTTTCTGATATGGTCTAGTGCCTTTCCAACTTGATCTTATCCTGCTGTGTTCCTTGCTCATCAAAGATTCAGCCACATCAGTCCTCTGCCTCCAGTACACCAAGTTCATTCCCATTTCAAGTGCTTCTTCTTCTTCTCCATAGCATCCTGCTTTATTTTACCATATTTCTTACCAAATATTTTGTGTTCATGTACTATCAAATTTAACTTCCACAAAACTGAAATGAGGTAAATATTGTTATGGGTACTAACTACCTCTCCCACTGTTACTACTTTAATGGGGGCAAAAATTATTTTCCCACCTTTGGATACCCATTATCTAGCTCTTTCTCTGGAACAAAGGAGGGCTCCAATCAATGTTTGTTGAATCAATAAGATATAATTTCAATATTTAAATTGTAAGGCTCTTCAGGCCATTCAGCTTTATTGAGTCGAATTAGTATAGAAATACAATACTAATACAAATTAGTACAGAAATACATAGGATCCAAGTAAAGACCACCTGGATCACTGTTTCCTCATATGGTCAAAGTGTCTATTTTGGAAACAGTACTTGGTACTGGTGATTATTCAGTACATCTTGTGTCAGTCCTTGAGCTGACACTTGGTTGAAAGACGCACCATTCTAGCCACTCAGTGGGTAATTACTGTTGGGTTTTCCTAACTTTTCTTCTACTCACTCTTTCATAAGAGCCCTTTTTCATTCAAGAAGTCTTTCTTCAGTCATGATATGCCAGTCACCCAAAAGTCATAGGGAATAAAAATTAATAAACATGATAAACTTTAGAGCTGGAGAGGTTGACAGGAGGCAGTAGAGAGACTATGATACCAATTCTTCACTCTGCCTATGCACATCTAGACCACATTCTATGTAAATACTCATACATACACACGCGCACACACACACACACACACACACACACACACAAAGACTGGAGGGAAATATACCAAGTTATAGATGTTTGTCTATATGGTTTAAAATTACAGACAATACCATTTTTTCTTTATCTTTTATACAACTTTCATTTTTCAAAATTATCATTTAAGTTGAAGAAGTGTTATCTGTCGTTAACCTCCATCAGCTCTGAGCAAAATGTCAATTGAACTATGCTACCTGGAAAAGTCAAAGCTCTTTAATCAGTTTTTATGATTATAATTTGTTATAGTATTCTTATAAAAGTTAAAGTAAAATCTCTGGCAATAATTAATTATTTTGCCAATATTACTGATTATTATATCAATAGCAAATGTTACATTTTACTCTCCTGTTTGGTTAACTCTGTAATTATATCTCTCAACTACTAGTGAGTGTTGCCAGATCTAGGAAATAAAAATACAGCAAACACAGTGAAATTTGAACTTCAAGTGAGTGACATGTTTTAAAGGTATAAGTATGTCTTGTGCAATATTTGAGACATATTTATACTCAAAAAGTCATTTATTATTTACTTGAAATTTAAATTAACTGAGTGTCCTGTATTTTATGGTCAACTCTAATTAGTTCAGAACTTGAGCGAGAAAAAGTAAGAGTGGATCTCTTCAAACCCAGCAAGTCACTGCAAAGATCCCACATAGAACCTCAAAATCTCTAAAATGACAGGGAATTTAAAGGTCTTCTAGGAATGTAAAATGTACAATATGTAAACGCCTCTCGTGGGGTATTCAAATGAGGTTTCATTGAAGGCAATCAAGAAGAATTTGGGAGCAAGTGTGTGGAGCCTGGGGGCAGTGGGAATGGGCCAAGGGAAGTTTATTTATCGTTTGAAATCTAAGGTGATATCCTTGTAGTTGCCTGAAATCTTAACATCATGTAGAGTTTCAAAGCAGCATGTAGGATTTCTGAAAGTATGCATGAAAAAATGCCTTTGATTTATAATGACCAGCATGAGTCAGCATGTAACATAAGATGGTGCCATTTATGGGTTCTGTTATAACAGTCTAATTTAAGCAGGTTTTTAACCAACACCTTTCCTTGTCAGCAATGTACATGATGCAAGTTAGGGGAGGTGCAAATGCCCTCTATATCAGTCAGGATTCTCCAGAGAAGCAGAACCAATAGAATCTATGTATATTCTATAGAGATTCATTTTAAGGGATTAGCTGAAACAATTGTGAGGGCTTGGCAAGCCCAGAATTCCTAGGGCAGGCCAGCAAGCTGGAAATTCAGGCAGTAGTTAAGGCAGCCTTGAATCTGAAATTTATAGGGGAGAATGAAAGTTGAAATCTGAGGCAGGATTTCTATATTAGAATCTTGAAGCCAAATTTCTTCTTCCCCTCAAAACCTTAGTTTTTCCTCTACAGGCCTTCAACTGATTGGGGAGCCCGTCCACATAATCAAGGGTAATCTTTTTGACTTAAAATCAACTGACTATCGATCTTAATCACATCTACAAAATACCTTCACAGCAACATCTAGACTAGTGTTTGACCAAACAACTGGGCACGTTGGCCTAGACAAGTTGACACACAAAATTAACTATCACACTACCTTATAACTGATATTTATTTACAGGTTTCAGAGCATTTTATTCCTAATGCAAGGTAAAGAACCTTGGCTCTGGAGTTAGATGGCCTGGTAATGTCATGCTTAAATATATGAATCAATACGGTATTTTCCAAACTTCCCTTATTCTCAGACTACTCAAATGAATTTTGTTATATCCCTATGAACCCATTAAGTTTTAAATATAAAAACTTAATATTTTTTCAAATCAAATGCAACTTGATTTCTTTAAAAGTTTAGCCTCATACTATCTCATGATTTCTGTGAAATCATGTTTTTGTTATTGTTGTGTGCATATCACATTAAAAATAAATTTTAAAACTCCCTATGTAAACTGCCAAAATATGTATCTCATAAACCACTTGAAAGTGTATCATGCTTTGGGGAAAAATTAGTTTTATGTAGGTAAAAATATAGCTTTTAAAAAGATATTTATGTTTGGGATTGACATGTACACACTGCTATATTTAAAATGGATAACCAACGAGGACCTACTATACAGCACAGGGAACAAGGACCTACTGTGTAGCACAGGGGACTCTGCTCAATATTATGTAACAACCTAAATGGGAAAATGTATAACTGAATCACTTTGCTGTACACCTGAAACTATCTCAATGTTGTTAATCAACTGTACTCCAATATAAAATAAAAACTTGAAAAAAAAGATGTTTCCTGGACTCCTATTGCTTCAACAAATATTTATGAATTATGATGTCAGGAGTTGTTCTACGCACTGCAGATACAGAAACAATCTAGGCAGTCAAAACTGCTGCTTTTGTTGAGTCTACTGTCAGGTGGCGGTGACAAACAAATAAAAAGAAAAAATAAATAAATTTTAAATAATGATATGTGTTACAAAGGAAATAAAACAGGTTAAAAGAGGAAAGTTCCTGGGAAGGTGAAACTTTTATTTTACTATGGACAAGTATAGTCAACACCCCCCCCCCTTCTTCTTGGCAATCATCCAGAGGCAACGAGGAGGATAAGCAATAGAAACATGAGGTCCATTAGAAACTAAATAAAAATATATGAATAAAATCTCAGATGTATCAACAAGCAGCACTGAATTACTAAATAGGAGAGAGGACTGTCCAAACCATGAAGACCAACAGGGTTATACAGAGAGGATCCTTGTGGTTGCAGAACTCAATGAAAAAGCCATAAACACTCTTTATTCTTAAGTGGGTGGTACAAGCTT
The DNA here is from genome assembly GCF_028023285.1 of Balaenoptera ricei. Lineage (NCBI taxonomy): Eukaryota > Metazoa > Chordata > Mammalia > Artiodactyla > Balaenopteridae > Balaenoptera > Balaenoptera ricei. The sequence goes on from NC_082648.1 coordinate 77,350,339, forward strand.
GAGATTCAAAAGCAACAGTTTCTTGTTTGCAAAAATGGCAACAGGGTGCCTGAAGCACCTGGGGAGCTTCCTTGGAACTGGCTGTGTTTTGAGGAAAAGAAGATGGAAAAGGATGAGCGTGAAATCACACAGACAACCTACATTGCAGGTCAGTCCAAGGAGAGATGAGAGGCACTTCACATCATTGTGAGTTGCCTGCCAGTTGCTAACCTTAATATTTTTGGATCAGTAAAAGCTAATAAACTTCTCACACACACCAACCTAGAGCATGAAAATATTTCTCACCAGCCTGGAATATAATACTGGCCCATCCTTCAGGAAAACCTCCTTCAAATAATCAGGCTAGAAAAAAATCATTTTATTCAAACATGAGTTATCAGAATGGAACCAGCAACAATATAAAATCTAAATAGACTAAGAACATTCCAGGATGCATATTCTAATCCTAAAGTAATTCTAAAAATATAACAAAAAGGGATATATACAACTGAAAAGTAAATATATAAGTTAAATTTAAAAACATACTCAAATAATCAAAAAAAGAAATAGGGAATAAAGGATCAAAACAAAAAGAGAGTATAAACAGAAAACAAATAGTAAGATAATAGACCCAAAACTATAATATCAATAATTCCATTAAAGTTTAGTACACTAAACAAATAAAAGCAAAGGCAAAGGTTATCAAAATAGGTAAAATACAAAAGAATACTACATAGTAATTAAAAGGAATGGACTATAGATAAACACACAATGTAAAGGAATTTCAAAAACATTCCTATGAATGAAAGAAGATTTATACAAAGTGTGCGTACACTTTAGTATCAAATTCGAAAACAGGCAAATGAATCTATAATGGAAAAAAATTAGAACAGTTGCCACTTCAAAATTAAAAAATAAGATATTGGATACATGAAGGAATCACCCAACATTTTATGTATTTACTCATCAGAGTTGAGTACTATTCTGGCCTTTGGATACAACAAATCCTTCAAATCAAGACTCTTTGCCTTAAACACATCATTGAAGTTACAAAAACTCAAAGATTTTTACAAATTATAACAACAGGACAGGACAGAGTTGGAATGCTGGAGCTCAGGGTATAAAACATACCCCCCACCCACCCACCATCAGCATTTATACTGATCTTTCAGTCCTAATTAAAATAAAATCTATGGTCCTTATTTGTGCACCGTTAAATCACTAATGCAGTATAAGTTGTCTGGTAAATGTGTGTTTGCTCTTTCATGGAGGGATTTTTTTTTCATTTAGAACAAATTCACCTCTTTAGTAAAAGTCACTGTTTGCAATACATTCCTTTGAAAAGTGTTGATGGTTTTTGATTAAAAAACAAAAAAGCTAATAATCCAAGAATTCGGCAGCTTATAATATCAGCTGTTTATTCCGGTGGATCTGAGGTTGCCTGAGGTAAGAGATTGCTGTAAGTGCAATTGTTCTGCTCCACCTGGGACCAGTAGGTTAACTGGGGCCTGTTCATCTAAAGAATGGATATTGGTTGGGTAACTAACACTACCACAGGGGTTAAGTTTATGATTGAATTTAGCAACAAGTATGACCCCGGTGACACTGGTAAAAAACTGCTTCAGTGATGTTAGTTGGATCAGGAGACAAATTAGAGTTACTGGAGGTAAAGAGAAATGAAAAAGTAGGAAAAGAATGTGAGGACGAAATTTTCATGAAATTTGACTCTAAAAAAAAAGAATAGCTAAAGAAAGACAGTATAGGGTGAGCTTTACACACTACACAATTGTATCAATGTGCAATGCTTTATTTTTATTAATTTTCTTTAGGTTTACAAAATTTTGAATTAAAATTTATATCAAATTCTTAAAATATGTTTACATATATATTCCCAAGTATGAAAATGAATATGAATATAAATGTTTATATGTATAGACATTCATGACTCAAGTTGTAAGATCTCATATTTCTTAAATTGCACAATTAGAGGAAGAGTCTCATAAAATGATATGAATAGAAGATCATGGTTTAATTGAAAACCAATTTACCACAAATATTACATTGGAGAACTCCAATTCCACAGTGGTCACTGGCCTACCTGTGGACTTGGAGGAACGTGGTCCATCCTGGAATCACTTTTTATTTCTCATTTGTGGAAGCCTAGTTCAGTACTTTGCAAATATTATACCCAAGAGACCAAATGATAAATTTGGCACTACTGCTGTTGTTTTAAAAGACTTGTATTGAATACAGCAAAGTTAAAAAACACTGTGAGGAAAGTTTGTAGTGACAGATTTGTCTGTTGCTATTTCTCAAAGAAGGTAAGGGTTGTGGAATATTTCAGACATGTGGAGTTGGGAAGTACGGTGAACTTGTTTTCAACTTTATGGAAAAATTGTATTTATACAAGTGTTTATGATAGGTGAGTAGTTAAGTAAAATCATATCTCTTCCTGTGAGGAATGCAGGAGGAATTTTTAGTTGAGGAAAGAGGATTTCCTTTTAATTTCATTGAGAAAGCTTTAGAATTATTGAATACCAAATTTAGAATTTGCATTTCAAAGTTAAGCCTTTTCCTAGGTTGAGAGATAAAAAGGAAAGGAACATTGATTCTCTTTTGTGTTTTGTTTTCCGAATGAAATATTACTTTTTATTCCGTTTGGTATTCAAATCGTGTATGCCCCAATTGTTTTACTGAAAATATTTAAAGATATGAAACATATTTGAGCCCAGTTGGTATCCTACTTTATATTAAAACCAGACAATTTTATAAGGTGATTTGTCTCCTTCTTTAATTTTTCTATACATTTTTTTCTGGACACAGTGTGCTTTGAATACTAAAACATTAAGTTATGAGAACATTCAGAATTTAAGCACATACTAGAGTTTAGTACAAATAATAACATAGACATCATTCTGTGTGAAATTTGTTCTACCCCTTTCCATGTCTAAATGTTCATTTTTGCATAAACATTATCTTTGGCTTCAATAGAGATTTATAACCCCTGGAATTGTTTAATTTTATGAAATGAACCACAGTCAAACCAGGGCTTCAAATAGTTCCTTTATAAGAGACAATTTTCTGGTTATAACTCTATTCTTGCCTCTCTAGTCAACCTAAATATTAAACTTAATCAAAAATGGTATATGCCAGTATATCTACAAAAATGTCGGGATTTTATAATATTTGTCATTTAATAAGAGTTAAGGCATAGATTTATAGACATATTAGATGGAAATTATGAGAGAATAATAATGAATCTTGGTGTTTTTAAAAGTAATGTAACCAACTGACTTCCTTCATCTGAAATAATAGTTAAATGACGATTACGATGTCTTCCAAACCCACAAACACTTCTAAGGGAAAACAATTCCACTCAGAGCTTTTATCACAGGATTGCTCTGTACACCTAGTTTTGTACCGTGTGATACTACTCAAAAGCATCTCTGACTAGACAATGACTGAATCCAAGAAGTGTATCCATGCCAGACTAAGAGAGTGGCCAGTGGGAAATGCTCTGAATGGCAACATAATCATTGTCGGAAATCTGAACTAGGAACTATTTAGTAGGCTAGCCTTCTTTGCGTTTATGTCCAATAATTCTTTTCATATTTCTTCTAGGAATATAATAATTTTACCTATTAGAAACTTACTGGATGTGGTTTGGGAGGGGCTGGCATTCTCCCTGCTTCTACTGCCATAGGTATGAAACAAAGATTGGTTCAGAGATGGGCACATAATATGTTATGCTAATTAGAGTCAATCAGAATACTCCTTGTGGATATTATGTTAAAGCTCTCTTTCATCCAGGTCACTAAGAAGACACGATGTAACTCTAGGACTGGTAATGTCAATATGGCCATCATATGGAGCAGTCTGGTCTAATATATATGTATATATCTTTATCTCTATTTCTCTATCTATCTATCCACCTACCTATCTAGAGAGAGAGAGAAAAAGAGATTGAGAGAGAGAAAAAGAGATTGAGAGAGAGAAATATTATTCAGTCCCTGCATCAACCATTCCTGAATGCAATGGTAAACCTTTACTTATCTGTTATACACAACAATAAATTGTTTTACATTAATGGTAATTTGCTTTGCATTTTTATTAATTGCAATTGAAAGTATCCCAATTAATATAGAGAAAATTTATGCATAGGCAAAGAAATCTGAAGCTAAAAAAGAAACAGAGATAGAGGTCACCCATAAGGCAGAGAAAAGGAATCATAAAAAAAATCAAAGTTATGAGGAAGCAAAAGCTATAAGGAAATAGATTGGTTTGGGGAAAAGAATGAAAAGCAGATGTTTGTAAAAATTCATTAAAGGTTAGTCACTACTGCATTACTTAGAGCTGCTTAGAATCCAGTCTCAGCCTTTGTGATACCAGGCACTGCTATGGTTTCCATTATACCTCAGATCTGATTGCATACCTGAGTGTCATACTTCCATATATCCACTTGTATCCTTACAGTAAGCCTCCCGTTATTTGGTGATAACTTGAATAATTCTGTTTTACTTGCATCCACAAGGGACTAAATAAAGTAAATTACTTTAAACATTTTAATGAAATAGTGGAGGGCTTCCCTGGTGGCGCAGTGGTTGAGAATCTGCCTGCTAATGCAGGGGGCACGGGTTCGAGCCCTGGTCTAGGAAGATCCCACATGCCGCGGAGCAACTAGGCCCGTGAACAACAACTACTGAGCCTGCGCGTCTGGAGCCTGTGCTCCACAACAAGAGAGGCCGCGATAGTGAGAAGCCCGCGCACCGCGATGAGGAGTGGCCCCCGCTTGCCACAACTAGAGAAAGCCCTCGCACAGAAACGAAGACCCAACACAGCCAAAAATAAATAAATAAATAAATTAAAATGAATAATGCTTTAAAAAAAAAAAGAAATAGTGGAAATTTTCACACTCCTCTTGTACTACCACAGATTGATGCCAGTTATGGGACCATTTGAAATTGAAATGAGGAAATTATCATTTTCATCTGGAAGATTTTATATGATGGCAATATATAAATAAAGTGAATTTTTAATGTAAAAAATTCTGGATCTTGACTAATTGATATCAGTACTTACTAAATTCTTACTCTTTAGTCAAGATGCTTTCAGATAAAAAAACTGAATCAAATTTATGATATTATAAGGTAATATTACATAATCAACAACTCAAAATCCAGAGGCAAAGTAAGCACCAGACTCTATGGTGTATCACTCAATAATATAACAAAGAAACCCGGGATCTCTGCCAATAAATTTCACAAAACTATATGAAATAAACAAGTACGTACAAAAGACAAATTATTAAAAATGACCAAAAGAGAGAGGGGGGGGGGGGGAGAGAGAGAGAGCAAAGAAAAAAAAATCTGATGTGTCCAATAGCTATTTTAAAAATGTAAACTATTACTAAAATCCTTCCTATAAATTCTTATCCCCATAATGGTAGAGTAGATGGTACATTACTAACCCTAATTCAGATAAAAATTATAAACACTGGGTAAAATATTTGAAGAAATAGTGAACAAAGTAGACAGAAACTGGAAGGAGTTGACCCATGAAAGGAGGAAACTACACTGGCTTTTCTCTTGAGGGCACTCTCAAGTTAGTATACAAGCCGTATTTTCACTCGGTTGAGGAGAGTAAGGAGGAAGATTCAATAAAGGAGGGACTAACAGAGGAGAGAGCCCGCATCTGTCTATAAACTTTATCCAAATTATTTGCTAACCACTGAACCTCACATGGGCGGAGAGTTCAGATTTCTCAGTGAAAAACACAACCAGAAGACTGAGATAAATGAGTCATTTCACTGATGCCCACTTCAGGGGAGCCAAAACTTTGAGTTTGTGTCAAATCAATTTAATTAACTACTAGAATAATAATCATCTTTAGAACAAGGTAACAGAATCCAGTTTCTACAGTGGTCATCCACAATGTCCACTATGCAATAAACAATTAGTAGACAATGAGAAGGAACAAGAAATTATGACCCACACTCAAGAGGAAAAGCAGTCAACAGAAAACAATCATAAAATACTATGAACATGGAAATTAGAATACAAGGACTTTAAATAAACGATTATAAGTAAGTTTGGGAACTTGAAGTAAAATATGATGATGATGAATAGGCAGATAGGGGATCTCAGAAGAGAAATGGAAACTCTAGAAAGTAACCCAGTGGAAATTCTACAACTGAGCAAAACAATGTGTAGTATTAAGAATGTCAGATATGGTAAAATAAGTGGTTACTAAGCTTGAGGAAAGATCAATAGAAAATATCCAATTTTAATAGAGAACAGAGAGAAGAAAGGTTGAAAATAAATCAGTAGATTCTTAGTGATCTGTGAGATTATATCAAAAGGTCTAAGATATGTGTAATTGGAGTCCATGAAGGAGAGGAGAGAAAGAAAGGGAAATAAGAAATATTTGGAAGATATTTTAGTCTTCTTGGGCTGACCTAATAGAATATCACAGACTGTGTGGCTTAAAGAGCAGAAATTTATTTTCTCATAAATTTTGGAGACAAGTCCAAGGTCAAGGTGCCATTAGGGTCAGTTTCTTATGAGTCTTCTCTGTCTGTCTTGTGGACTGATGACTTTTCACTGTGTCCCCACCTGGCCTTTCCTCTGTGGGCATGCAGAGAGAGAGAGAGCTAGTGTCTCTTTCTCTTCTACAAGGACACCAGTTCTAATGAATTAAGGCCTCATCCTGATGACCTCATTTAAGCTCTACTACCTCCTGATAGGTCCTATCTCCAAACACAGTCAAGTAGGGCATTAGGACTTCAACATACAAATTTCGCAGGGACTTAATTCAGTCCATAACAGAGGAATAATGGCTAAAATTTTCTCAAATGTGGTAACAAATACCTACTAACAGACCCACGCAAGATAAATATAAAGAAAACACTCCTAGTTTTATAATGATAAAACTTGAAAATCAAAAATAAGGAGACTATTTTAAAAGTAGGCAGAGAGAAACACATTACCTATAGGGCATTATGGAGGGCAGATGACAGTGAAGCGACATCTTTAAAATGCTGAAAGGATGTCTACCATGAAGTTTATATTCAGAAAAAAAAAATGTTCAAAAATAAAATTTAAAAGAGAGTAAAATAAAGACATTGTCAATAAATGAAAACTAAGAGTATTTGTATCCAGTAGAACTGGATAAACTCTTATGGGAATTATGACATATGTAGATGTTATATATATATGTATATGTAGATATATATACATACACAAAAATAGCAATACAAAGGATGAGGGATAAATGGAATTATACTTTTTGAAATATGAATCTAAATTTTAGGCATGCTATCATTTTTTTATTTCCCTCTCCTTTTTGACTTGGGTTATGCTGTACCACTGCCTTTCTGTGTACCCTGGAAAATTTTACTCAACATTCAAAATTCAACTGATTCTCTCTGAGGAAACTTCTTGACAATTACAGAGTAAAGAAGTGCTTAGGACTTCATTAATAGCAACTATAGGATTACTCCATTTTATTATAACTATCCTGTATGATACAGCCCTGGTAGACCCCTCAAGAGCAGTCTGTATTTTATTGTTCTTTATATCTGCCTTAGCTTCTGCCAACGTATCAATCCCTTGTTTGTTGAGTGAAGAGGTAATAAATAAATGAAGTGATGCTTGAATGAATGAACTCGAATGAAAAGGAAATCAGCCTGAGGAAAGAACTTTTAGAGAAAAGAAGTTTGGACATACTAAGGGATCAAACACTATGGGGTCTCTATGGTGCTAAAGCAGTAATCAGGTAAAGATGTTACAAAAGCTGTGAAATGTGGATTTGGACTATAAGAGAAAGGCAGGATTTGGAGACATAGCTAGTGACCATAAATGAGACTCTAAACTCATCGTAGAAAAACAAAATACAAAAAAAGGGAAAAGGTCCCCCAAATCTCTCAAATGTAACTTTTTGTGCATTTGTCACATAGCCACTAACCTCCACAAGTCTAAGACTTTTATCCAAAAAAATTATGTATTTTGTCCTGTAAAAAAGATGTTGACTACCCAAACTATGGTTCATTTAAATAAGTTACAGAGGCTTATTGGCTAATCTGACTTACCCTGACTCATTACTTTCATAAGTTAATGTCCTACTGTTTAAAATGGAAATTTCTCTCTGCATAAGTTCTTTATCTTGTTTTCATGCTTAACATCTGGCATCAATAATATGGTAGTTTAGGAAACAATTTTAATCATAAAGATTTTTTTTTGAAGATTTGGTTTGTTTGGGATTCTAGCTTTATTACTAACACCTGGTAACATTCTCTTTAAAATTCAAAATTAAACATTGACTAATTTCAAGTCTTGAGGTAACATTGCTTGTACTACATGGACTATTATGAAAATTTGTGTGAGCTATTAACAGATAATTTGGTTTCTCCTGAAAAGAGATTTTGTTTTAGCCATGTTAATTTATTCACAATACAGAGGGCTTTCTGACATTGGAAAGGCATTCTATTTTCTATTTAGTGAAAAACGTTTGTGCGGCAATGAAAATTTTTAGGGTCTGACAAAGAAAAGAGTAAACTTATTCTAAACATCATAAAAATGCATTTAATCAAAGATTCTTGGGACTTAGAACTGGCAAAACAATTAGTTTCATCAGCAATCCAACCTTATCATTTCTCAGATAACAAAACTCTAAGGCCCAGTCAGAGAGGCTACTCCATTTTGTTATCAGCTAGTGGCAAAGCCAGAACCAGATAAAACCCAGGTCTCTGATCAAATTCTCTACTCTTTCTACTACCAAGACAAATTTGTAATACTGCACAGCACATATTTTTAATATAACTTTTTTTTTGTTTTTTTTTTAAAGAGCTATTCTTTTTTTTTTAAGTTAATTAATTATTTTTTTTTTGGTTGTGTTGGGTCTTCGTTTCTGTGCGAGGGCTTTCTCCAGTTGCGGCGAGCGGGGGCCACTCTTCATCGCGGTGCGCGGGCCTCTTACTCTCGCGGCCTCTCTTGTTGCGGAGCACAGGCTCCAGACGCGCAGGCTCAGTAATTGTGGCTCACGGGCCCAGCAGCTCCGCGGCATGTGGGATCTTCCCAGACCAGGGCTCGAACCCGTGTCCCCTGCATTGGCAGGCAGATTCTCAACCACTGCGCCACCAGGGAAGCCCTTTAATATAACTTTTAAAAACTATGCCTATGTGTCCAATTACTCACGGTGCAGTCATGTTCAGTTGTCCATTTTACAGAGGTGGAAGGTTGAATTGGTAAGAAGGGGAGTAGTTATACAAGAACCCCCAGCTTCCTCATCTCTCACTGGATAATTTTGGGAGATCTTCTCCATAGTTTCTCAGCGTCCCCATAGTGTTGGATCCCTAGTTGCCGCCATGGTGGTTGCTTATTAATGCATCCTTTATTGGCTTTCCTATTTCACTTCCTCCTAAATTATTTTCTTTTCTTTCACATCCAGATCTTTGTCTCAGAATGTGCTTTGGGGACAACTGAAATTAGGACAAAGGGAGAATTGGAAAGTAAGTGTTTAGCCTTTCCAATGTCTATAGAGAAGTGGAAAATAGAAAATGGGAATCAGCAGAGGCTGTTGACATAACCAACCAACCATTTTGCTGTAGCACCTATTATTAATCTCATTAACAATTAAGAAAATCAAAGTCTAGATAGGTTGTAGTTGCCTGAAATCATACAAGAAGTCAGTGGTGTGATGAACAAGTATAATCTGTTGTTTACTTGCCACCAATTACAGGATGTGAGAGCATGTTCCCTGTGGCTGGAGTCAACCAGAAATAGAAGTGAGCTGAGCTTCTTTTGCTTCAGTTGATTCTGCAATCTCCTTGCTTTCCAGACTGAGAGATAACATCTTTGATTTTTGATTTGCTATAAATTTTGTTGATTTGTTTGTGCAGTTGAAACTTCTACTATTTATTGCTCAATACATATTAGATATTGTATATTCATAACATTATAAATATATATAGCAATTTACTTTTGGTGGTTAAAAACAGCAGCCATTTGTTTCTTTATGTGTATTTTTCGTCTTAATCTCAGCCATAACCTCATGGACTAAATTATCTTCTCTTAGCTGATGGGCTAATAGATTACAGGAAACTGATTCTATCAGGACCTAGGACTCTGCTAGGACTTCTAATTCTACTTTCTAATTAAAATAAAATCTCATATAGACATAGCATAATATTTTTGACACATTATCTTCCACTCAAATTGGACTGATTAGTTTCTTTGCTGTGTAAGAGTTCTTAGTTTTTGTTTGTTTGATTGTTTGTTTGCTTTTGCACTTTAGCTACTCTACTGCAGAGCCCTTCAGACTTCCCTAGACAAAGTACATAGCTTAAGAAATGCTTATTAAAAGAATCATGACTAAAGGCGAACTTTTCACTTAGAAAAGAATAGTTCGTGGTGTCTGAATCTTTGTTGCTTTTCAAAGGTACTGTTAGGTGTCACACTCCCAGAAATTAATACTGCTGTCTCTTGCAAAAAATGGGAGGGGAGAAAGAAATAGAAACAACAACCAAAAAAGAAAGGAACTGTGGAGCAGTTACTTTCTTGCAAAAGGGCCTTCTGTGCTTGGAATCACACAGCTTTCAATGAATGATATTGTGTAATATGTACCATCTGGAATTAAAATACTTATCATTTAGTAAAGTAGATAAAGAAAGAACATTTGGACATTTTTACAATATGTTCATAGAATAAGCAATCTATGCAACAAAAGATATATAGAAACCATTTTTTTGCCGTCATTTATTTTTTCATATTTCTTGCATGAAATATGAGAAATTAAATGTAAAACTAGTTTTCTTGTGAACTTTTCCTTTGGGTTTGCCAGTAAAGAGATGATATAATTATTTCCAGATTTGCATTGGTTTAAGTCTGTTGTGCATGTGTATGTGTCTGTGTGTGTGAAAATGTTAAATGAGCTATCATTTTGGAATGTTTATTCTCATTTACCACTATGCACACTTTAAATTTAGTAGAATTACAACATACTTTTGGCATGAAGTCCCTGAGCTAATTATGTGGTATTTAATTGCAAAATGGATCAGTATATATTTACATAGCATCTGTAAAGATCATTTCAAATGGGTGTGGGCTTATTTTATTTTCTTGAGAACATGTTCAAATTCATAATTCCAATTCAGAAAGATAACTTGGAATATTAATTCAGTGCCCTCAGTCACAGCTGTTTTCTATTATAAACACAGAAGCTTTGACTTGGCAATTCTCATTTTATTCTGTTGAGATTTTTTTCCAAATATTTGGAGAAATATTGGAATATTTGGAATTATTATTTAGGACCAAAAGATTCTGTCAGATAACTTAGGAATTGTTGAACTATCTTGGCCATTTAGTATTGCTAATGATTTAGATTGAGTATTCATTCTTCGTAAGGTTTATTTGCTTAGATTCTGAGAATACCAATTTTCATCTTCCTAAGCAATGAACTGCTTTCAGAGAACACTAATTAGTTTTATTTCTATCAGAAATTATGCATGTCTATATTTAAAGTTTGATGTATTTTGTAGGGCTGATAACTGAGGGTCGAATCTAGTAGTGATTGATGCGTTTTCCTTTTTCTGGGCTCTCTTGTATGCAAAGATTTTTATAGCAATAGCTACTAATGCAGCCAGATTTTCCTTTAAGCACTAAGCACCTAGCAGATATACCTGTGTATATTAGTGTACAGTAACAGTTAGTCTGATAAAATGTGGGAAAAACACTCACACAATCTATTATTGTGTACCTTTACTAGTTGTTCAGTAAAATACTTAGTCAAGAAAAGAAAATATTAAATTTTCTGAGGACTACTGTTATAGAATGATTTGTGTCCCCAAAATTTATACGTTAAAGCTTTATACGTAAAGGATTATACATAATCCCCAGTACCTCAGAATGGACTGTATTTGGAGATAAAGTCTTTAAAAAGGTGAGTTTTTAAAGGTAAATTCTTATTTAATCTGACTGGTGTACTTCTATGAAGAGGAAATTTGAACACCCTGAGTGATACCAGGATTTCATGTGCACAGAGAAAGGACCATGTGAGGACACAGGGACAAAACGGCCACCTGCAAGCCAAGGGGAGAGGCCTTGGGAGAAACCAAACCTGCCAACACCTTGATCTTGGACTTCTAGCTTTCAAAATGGTGAGAAAAGAAATTTTTGTTGTCTAAGCTACCCTATCTGTGTTATTTCATTTTGGTAGCCCTAGCAAACTAATACAATCATAAGAATATAAAGATTTTAATGTTTTAAAAAGAGAAGCACATTTAACTGAAAATTTAGAAAGAATGATAATCAACTATAAGTTGTTTGGAGTTCCATAAATTAGAAAAAGAAAGAGAGAGGGAGAGGAGGAAGCTACATGGTAATTTCAATATTTAACTGAAGAACAAAATCTTGTAATTAGAGAAAACAGGAATCCTACTAATATCAGGCATACAGGGAGTGAAAGTGTATGGAGACGAGGTGTTGTTGGATTATTAACAGTGGAACATTTGAGCAAAGTTATTTATATAAGCCTAATAGAGCAATGCAAGTTTACTAAAAGCATATACAATATTTACTCTCAAAATGAAATAAGTGCCTACCTCTACATTTGAAAGCCTAAATGTTGTCAAAGGTCATTCAGATTCAGTCACCGCAGTCACGTAACCCAGGGGACCATGAATAATTCCTTTCCCTTCCTGGTGTGGCTCCTTTATGACACCCTATTCTATACACCTTTACCTTTAACTCCCCACTTCCTGACACTTTCCCTAAAACTTCTCCTTCCTGCTTCAAACATTTATCTCATCCCAAGACTCATGTACACACTCCAGGTAGAAGATTTCAAACAGCTACATGACATTAAATCTTTAGTAGCATAATGATGGACAGGGGAGATGCTGTCTAAGCACATTTGTCTCATGTTTTCCCAGGATCCCACTGAAATCATTGCACAGAATTTTTAAAAGGACTAAATTTATTACAGCAAAGAGGATTCAGGAGGAGGTCAACTGTGGATGGCAGATTTCAACATATCTTTGGATGATAGTGGAAAGAAAATGAACATGTGTCAACTGGTGTGTCAGAGAGGACAAAGTTACATTTCAGTATTTGCTGAAGGATGGATACAGAAAAGGAGAAGCCCATCTCTTACCCTAACCTTGGAAAAAAAGATATTTATATGCTCACTATACACTAAACTGTCTTTTTTAAACTTTCACATTTTAGAATCAGTTTATAGGCAATGCATGGAAAATGTAATGCTTAAGAAAAGGTAAACTTGAACAACTTTGACCATGAAATTAAAGGAATATTTCACAGAAGATGATGGAAGAATAGAGGAAGGGTTCTCTTTTCACATAGAGAAAATTTGAGATAGTTTTCTAGAGTTGTTGAAACTAGAAATAGAACTGTAAGGTTTTATTTAAGTTTATTGCCTAAGTTAAGAAATACAGATAATAAGATAGCTATCAAAATCTAGGAATAAGGGAGTGGATAGGTGTGAGGATGCTAAATGGTCCTCTATATCAGAGTCAATAAAGCATGCATAAACTTGCTAAATCAAGAAAGATAAAAACATGGTATCAGCAGTATGGAGAAAACAACAAAAAATTAAACCAGTAAACATTTAAAATGTCACTTCTAGAGAACTGGACTGGGTTGAAAGGGTGGGGCAGGAAATCACTGGTTTTTTTATTGGAAGCTTTTCTTCGCTATTTGATTTTTTACTAAGCTCATGTATCATTTAGTTATAAATAACTTAAATTGAAAATATTAAACTGATTATATAGCACTGTTTTCAAACTTTATCAGTTTACATCACTGAAAAGATATGCAAAATATGAATGAATTATTAAGGATAGGCTGTAATGCCATAATAACAAATAACCACAAATTCCAACGGCTTAATGCCCCCCCCCCCAAGTTACTTTCACTCAAATGCTATCTGTCCCTATAGCAGTTAGCAGAGCAACTCTGTCCCATATAATCCACCACAGAGCTACAGAGAGAGCTGACGGAGTGGCAGACAAGACTCACTACCACGGGAACCTGGAGCATGTGTACATTTCTCTCCCTCGCAACAGTGGAATGGAAAAGAGGATTGCACCTCAGCAATGAAATCCTTTGACCTGGAAGTGATACCTATCACTTCCACTCATTGCCCAGTGGCCAGAACTTATCATATGGCTTCTCTTCTTTCTTTCAAGGAGACGGGAAAGTTTAATCCTTCAGTGTGCCAAGAAAGAGAAGAATATAGTGTGGGTGAACACTGGATTTCTCCAATACAATAAAGAAATATGCATTTAAAGATTTTGATAGGTTCAATATTATAATTAGTATTTTGGAGCCTCTACAAACCATTAGATTATGAGTGAAAAAAGCCTAACACACTTTCAAGTCCTTTTTCTACCTCTAGGTATTTTCTTCTAAAATTTTATGATAAAAATTTTCAAGCAACAGTACTGAAAGAATTTTACAGTGAGCACCTATATTCTAAGGCTCTAGACTTTATCATTATCACTTTGCTATATTTCCTTTACCACATATTTCTTCCAGATATATTACTGTCTAAAACTTCTTTAGCATAACTTTGCTTAAGAACTTCAAATAATAATAATACCAATAATACTAAAGATAATAATATTTATTGAATAATCAACAAGGACCTACTGTATAGCATAGGGAACTATACTCAATATTTTCTAGTAACCTATAAGGGAAGAGAATCTGAAGAATATATATATGTACATATATATATACACACACACATATATATACACATATATGTGTGTGTGTGTGTGTGTGTGTGTATATATATATATATATATATAACTGAATTGCTGTGCTCTACACCTGAAACTAACATGATATTGTAAACAACTATACTTCAATTAAAAAGATATTTACCAAGCACCTACTATAGTCTAGGCATCTTAAATACACTATTTCTTATCCTCAGAGGACTATCATGTAAAGTACATATTATTCTCTGCCTACTTTAATTAAAGAACCAATGATCAAAGAGTTTGAGTAACTTGCTCACGTTCCCTTAGCAGACCTAGGATTCAAATCATTTGTATCTGACTCTACATCCTTAATGCTCTTATTACTGTATCTCACCAGCCTTGATTTTAATACATCAGAAACTACTGTCACCTAAATCACTTTCTGTCTCTTTCCTCCTAAACAAACAGTGTATAAAAGCTGTGTGTTTGATCTAAATTTGCTAATCTTGTATAGAAAATATGTTTGCTCCATATCTCTTTCCATCTCTCTGAAGTCAATGTTTCTACTTCTCAACCTGGATAGTCTATGTTCCCACTAACCAACAGCTTTGTTATGTCACTTTCAATGCAGGCTGGAGGCCAGCAAATGGAATATATGGCAGGGCTCTTGCCCTGTTGGAAACAAACCCTGGCACCATTATATACGCTATAGATAACTTTTCCTGTGAGTTTTGCAAAAGACACTCCCGCTAGTCATTGTACTGTTCTGATCTTTTTTCCAGGATTATTTTAACTTGTCTTAAGAAATCTTTAAGAACTGACAACGAGTCTCTTTTTTACACTTGAATTGTGTTTACTCAGCTGAATGTCACAAAGAAAGTGATATTTTTCCAAAGGTAGAACAATAAATTCAAAATTCAAGATAATAGTCCTGTGATTTTACAAATTACGTGTTATATTTACTTAACAATTTTGAATTCTACAATATGCTTATACTATATCATTTTCCTTCTTTTCCCAGTACAGAAATATTCTGAGCAAAGTATTCCTGAGATCTGTCTCAGATGCATAAAGAACAAAAATTTCCTAGAGTTTTTTGGTAAATATGACATTTTGTTGTTTTGCTAAATTATAAATTGCCTTCAATACATGCAATGCTTCAGATATTGGGCAAAATATAATTTCATAGTACACAAACTTTTAAACTGGTATTTTAATAATCAATTACTGTAAGTATATATGTAATATCTTAGAAGAATTTTGTTACTTTTTTTCAACCATAATGGCATATTTTATCATAAGAGGTGGTATAACATAGTGATTGAAAGCAGGAGCTCTGAAGCCAGACTACCTGGATTTAAATCCTGTATCTGCCATTCGGCAGCTCCATGACACTAAACAAAGATACTTAAAACTATTTGTATTGTTTGAAAGTTTTCTCATTTTGTGCTGACTCTTCTCTGATTCCAGGATGCTTAAATAAACTGGAAGCACGTGCATCCGAGATTCTTACAAAATTCAAAGTTCCTTGGTCTCTTTGACCCCAGTGACATTCACTTCCTCATTTTAGTGGTTCCTTTCCATAGCCACACCGAGAATCTCATGTCTTAGCATTGGGACTCAAGACATTTTAAGGTATAGTCTCCCAAGCTCAGATCACTCATTTTCTTCCAGGTCTTGTATTCTGTAATTCCCCTCAAACCTGTACTTCAGTCTTATTTCTTCCAATTTTCCTGTCCCCTCCTGATTTCATCTCTTTCACTATCCAACTTCAGTCTCATGGTTCACTGGCCCCATTCCTTAACCCTCAACTCCATTTCATTTTTTACCCTCCCAATGCACTAAAACTTAAAACCTATAGCTTGGATCAGTTCAATAATTTTTCTCAGTTCCTTATTTGTAAAATGGTCTGATTTGGATAAAATGTGTGCAATTTTGTGTACTGGAGTCCCTACTAATAATAAAATTTCTACCTATCAGTTATTGGGTACTTCTTATGTGTCAGGTGACGAGAACTGCACATCTGTTCTCTCTCTTATCTCCATAGCAAAAGTGTAAGATCGTAGAGATTGTTCTCTGTTTTGCAGATGAGGATCCAATGCTTAGAAATGTTAAGACATTTTCCAAAGATCAAATAGTTAGTAAATGGCACAGGCAGAATTTGAAACTCAATCTTTTTCCTCTAAAGCACAAGTTCCTAACCACTGTACCATGTAATTACCAATATATATGGCTTCAAATATACTACTTTTTAAAATGCATTCTATTGTCCTTTTATTACCTTTCTCTTCTTGCCTTCTTTTGGACTCAGTAAATACTCTTTGTCATTCTATTTTTCTGTATATTAGTTTGACAGTTATACATTCTTTACCTATATATTGTAGTTAAATTTATTTAAAAAATTATTCCTTATATATTATATACAATCCTAACTTTAACCGATAAGTTTTATACTCCTCCTTGCCAATGCATGGTTCCTAAAACATTTTAAGTTTTAAGTATCTACATATATTCATCTCTCATCTATCTATCTATCTATCAGTATACACACACACACACACACATTTGCATTCAACCATTTGGGAGAATTCATCGGATTCTTTGACACCAGTTTTGTCAAAGATGTCATCTGGGAATTTTCTTCCACCATGCCAGTTGTTCTGTCTAGTTTTTATTTTCGTTTTTTAAGGGAAATCAAATAAAAAATTGTGTTATAAAGTTCTTACTACCAAAAGTCCATCGTTATTTTTTTAAACATTATTGTTTACAAATACATTTCTCATTATCATTGGACACTGCCTTTTCTCTTTCTTTTTTTTGCCTATATGTTCGTGATATTTACACGCAGAGATCATGGATAATGTTGTTTTGTTTTGTTCTGTGTTTTAGTTAGGGCCATCAATGAGGGATTGAGAATTTATTATGATCCCATAATTTTTAAAATGGCTTGGGTTCATCTCCTATTTTTCTTTTTTTTCCCCTTAAATTTATTTATTTATTTATTTATTTATTTATTTATTTATTTATGGCTGTGTTGGGTCTTCGTTTCTGTGCGAGGGCCTTCTCCAGTTGCGGCGAGCAGGGGGCGCTCTTCATCGCTGTGCGCGGGCCTCTCACTGTCACGGCCTCTCTTGTTGCGGAGCACAGGCTCCAGACGTGCAGGCTGAGTAGTTGTGGCTCACGGGCCGAACTGCTCCGCGGCATGTGGGATCTTCCCAGACCAGGGCTCGAACCCGCGTCCCCTGCATCGGCAGGCAGATTCTCAACCACTGCGCCACCAGGGAAGCCCCTCCTATTCTTCTTGATTTTCTTAATAGTCACAATGTATATACATCAAGAAAGAGAACAGCAGGTTATTCATAAATTTTAGGGACATTCTAGTAACTTTGTGCATATATTTAAAAAATTAAAAATAAAGGAATTGATTTTAGAAAGCTCATTCTATTCCTCCTAGCTTCATTTGTCAATGCTTAGAGTTATGTGTGCATTCTCCTAATCCATCCTCTGTCCCTGACTCAGTCTTACCTCATGGGAGCATGAATATTTAAATGCAGAATTCTTCCAAAATTATTGGAAATATCAATAAAATTTAGAAAATTTCACCTACATGTTTATATATCTATTCAGGCCTCTCATAGACCTCATTCAACAACTTACATGACATCTCCTCTTGGATAAATAAAAATAATTTCAAACTAACCACGTCTAAAATCAGACTCATGATCTTCTCTTCTAAATGTGTTCTCCTTAGGAAATGTACTGCCATCTATTCAATTATGCATGCCAGAAAACGTCTCACCTCCTTGCTCTCTTCCCATCTGTCCAATCAGCCATCAGATCCTAATAATTTTACCTCCTGATTTTCTCACAGTGTCCACTTCTCTCTACTTCTACCACCACGATCAGTGAACTTACGCTTTAAGATACCATTTTTTTCTAATTTGTGTTAAAATCCTAACTGCTCTCCTCACGTCTAGTCTTAGTTTCCTCCAAATTGTTTCACTCACTGAGCCAAGAAGAAACTTTTGTGTATGTGCATAAATATATTGTATATATCTATCTAGTACATATCTCTATCTATTTATATTGTATATATATGCACCCAATGATAATAAGAAACACTTATTTATCACTTACCATGTGTTATGCACTCTTCAAGGCACTTCACATATTCTGACTCATTTAATTCTCACCATAAGGTAGGTATTATTATTTGTCCTCATTTTATAGATTAGGAGAAACTGAGACACAGAAAATTTAAAGATTCTGCCCAGGACCACAGAACAGTGAAGCTGGCATTTGAACTCAGCAACTTTAGCTTCAGTATTAATATTCTTTACCACTACGTGATATTACCTCAATGAATGTAATCTCTTATGACTTAAAACTCTTCAGTGACTTACAGATTGTTCTTAGGACTATAGACTCTTTAAACGTGGCGTGGAATATTCTTCCCTTTCAGTCTGTGTGGTTAAATACTTCTCATGCTTTATGTGTTTCCTTAACCATTATTTCTTTAGGGAATCCTCCTTTCAAATTCCTTTGCACCATGCAGCTCTCTGTTAATATAACTTATCACAGATGAAATTTTACGTATTTTTCTGATTATGTAGCTAATTTGTGTCTCATCCACTGTAGTATAAATCGTGCACACTGCTATATTCCCTGTGTGTAGTATAGTCTAGTACAGCGGTCCCCAACCTTTCTTGCACCAAGGACCGGTTTCGTGGAAGACAACTTTTCCATGGACCAGGTGGTGAGGGGGGATGGTTCAGGCGGTAATGTAAGCGATGGTGAGCAGAGAATGAAGCTTCGCTCGCTCACCCGCCGCTCACCTCATGCTGTGCGGCCCAGTTCCTAACAGGCCAAGGACCAGTTGGGGACCCCTGGTCTATTATATATATGACACTCAATACATATTTTATGAAATAAAGAAAAAAGACAGGAAGGAAAGAAAGAAAGAAAAAAAGGAAGGCTGAAAATTCTTAGAGTTGAAAAGGTCTAAAAAGAACATTTTACAATTTTGCTTTCAGATCAGGAATACTTTTCACATCCTTTCTCTCATTTTTTTTAATTGAAGTTTAGTTGATTTACAATATTGTGTTAGTTTCAGGTGTACAGCGTAGTGATTCAGTATTTTTGCAGATTATATTCCATTATAGGTTATTACAAGATAATGGGTATAATTCCCTGTGCTATATCCTTTCTCTTGAATCGTCTCTCTGAACACTTTCAGTGGTAGGTAACTGTGCCTTAGGAAAAGCTGCTTCCATCGCTGGGTGACTCTGATCAAATATCAGAAAATTCTTCCTTAGCTAGCTATGAAATACGGCTCCTTAAAAATTTCACTCATATGTTCTACTTACTTTCATTTTGGAGCTTCCTGGAATATGTGTCATCCCCCTTTTCATAGAGCAAGTTTTCAAATATTTAAGTTATTATGTTTCTCTTAACATATTCTTTTCCCCCAGCCTAATGATATCTGATTACCTGTATTTTCATGACATAATTTTATATGACATTATTTTCATAATTTCTTTATGTGCTTTGAAGTATTTTAAACTTATTCTTTTTCTTAATGTCTTGCCTTCAGCCAGCATTAAAAAACTGTTCCATATATGTTCACTGTTCTTTCCTCCCACCCCCAAATAAATTTTGGTATGAAAATACATAGGCAGTCCTGCACATTATATTTTCTTCTTGGGAATTCACATAACAAAATAACATATTAGTTTTCTGAGAAGCCTTGGATTAAAGTAACATGTTGGGCTTTCATTAACGTGGTGATTCACAAATGTACATGATCCTTTTTCCAAGGAAATATATTTATAGAATTTTTCAGAATAATGTCTGGAAAAATATATATAAATAGATGTATTAATCTATATGGAATATTTATTGTTAATAACATATACCTAACAAAATCAGGAATATAAGAAAACTGTACTTTGTTACTTAACAAAATCCTATTTTGTTTTGTTTTTGACTCATGAGAAACAGGTATATTATGTCAAGTGATTAGAATATAAATTTTTTCTTGTGTTCATTGGATAAAAGAGGAAAACGGGTAGGAGAAAATATATTTTAATGTATTCATGCTAGAAAAATGGAACTAATTGTTACTATAACACTTTTTATTAAAAATATATTCTTTTTTTTTTTTTATAAATTTATTTATTTATTTATTTATTTATTTTTGCTGTGCTGGGTCTTCGTTTCTGTGCGAGGGCTTTCTCTAGTTGCGGCAAGTGGGGGCCACTCTTCATCGCGGTCCGCGGGCCTCTCACTATCGCGGCCTCTCTTGTTGCGGAGCACAGGCTCCAGACGCGCAGGCTCAGTAATTGTGGCTCACGGGCCCTGTTGCTCCGCGGCATGTGGGATCTTCCCAGACCAGGGCTCGAACCCGTGTCCCCTGCATTGGCAGGCAGATTCTCAACCACTGCGCCACCAGGGAAGCCCCTAAAAATATATTCTTAATATGACTTGTGAATAAGCCTCCTGAAATAAATATTTTACTTCTGTTTTGTTAGAAAGCATTCACTCTTTTTATTTAAGGAATCCAATAAGCACTGGCAAATACAAGGACTGAACAATTTGCGATTCAAGTGGATTTCAAGTGTTAAAACACTAAGATTCTGTCAGAAATGTGTTACAATAAATGTAGAACTTTAATTGCTAAAGTACACTGTACTATATCTAAGAACAGCAGGTATAAGAAATAGTAATGAACTAAAAATGACTATTGCTCTGTTATTTGATATTAAATGACTAGAATTTTCTTGTTATAAAGTATTCGATGCATTTCATACCCATTCTTGAGCTAAATACCAAACTTATACTTACAAATGTTACTTAACAATCTGAATTTAATTATTTCTTTATAATTATGATAAAGAAATATCTCATGTTTTCATTTTCTCTAGAAATTCCTACCTCTTGTTAGATGTTGTGTTTATACTGTGAATATAATATCTGCATAAGCAATTTTGAACATTTGCAAACAAATATATCCTTCCTATTGAATCACAATGTATTTGTATTATTTGGTATTAATAAGCTGTGAGAGAGACAAAAAGGAACTATCTTTGAGTTGATAAACTATCTTAACTCTGTGTCTATTTTATTAATTAAAGAAAAGCAGGCTGTACTACATATCATGGAGAAAAGCAACTTTGAATAGAAAAAAAGTAAGCCATACAAATAAAAATGGTGGCCATAAGCCATTAAACAAGTGATTTTTATCTTAAACCTATGAATGGTAACCAAATTTCAGGTCAGAAATATGAACTCATTAAATCAATTTTAGATTGTTGAAAACATGTTTAAATAATGACAGCCTGAAGGAGCCTGAAGCAGATCATTAAATCCATTGGGACTGGTGGTTTGATTTCATTTCCATCCAGACGGAGGTAGCGAAGATGAGGTCCATAACTGAAGGAATCATGTTCCGCAGGCAATGTGATAGGAGTGGTAGGACATATTACAGAGACATTCACATCTACGGAGACAAAGAAAGCGTGAATAAATGAACTGAAATACAAGAGACTAAGGATGGGAAGACCAAGAGCTATTATCACAGTCCTACGGAGGGTCTAGTGGCCTGGTCTATGAAAGTGGCAGAGAAACAAACCTTTTTTGTGTAAGCTGGAAGTTATGCATATCTGTTTTACAGAAGTAACACCTGAAAAAATGTGCAATGTACACAGAGTCATCTCAGTCCATATTTTGCCATGCTTAATACAGAGCACTAGAAAGGACATATTGTTAAAAGTTGTGATGGAAACAAAGGTGTATATCACTTGTCTTCTTCCTTTAGCAAGCCAGATAAGGCATGATTTGATTACTGTAGAATGAGAAAGGTAGTATTTGGGCATTAGAGGTGGAAACAATGGTTCAGAGCTGGTACTGAAAGAACGGGTAGGTGCATGGTGGAATGGAGTAGATGGATGCAAAGGAAGAAAGCCAGTCTATTATTAGAGAAGGTGCTTGAAAGTTACCTTAAAATAATGCAAACACTCAAACTAGCAGTACATGATGATAAGTTTTTTTTAAGTGCAATTAATATAACTTTATATATGTGATATTTGCAGAGAACAACCTTGAATCTCCATACTTAAGTGTATTTAATTGGAAAGGAAACATTTGCCAAGAACTGAATTACAAAATTTCAAACCAGGAACTATCCCATCAGCCTTTTCATATGGTTAAGATGTGAGAAATCGTGCACCTGCCTTGGATCAGAGCCCTTGGCATCAATGTCTATACTGAAGTTTAGGAGCATTCAGGAGAGAAAGCCTCTTAAACCAGCGAAATTCTGACAAGTGTGCATAATAGCTGATCTCAACCATGAATTCATGTACTCCTTTTAAATCCTATTTTGAAACTGTTTTGAGGAAGAGATCTTCCCTTAGAAGATAAGACCCAACTAACTTTGGCAATGACCTTCCTTTTGTGTCCTGTTGGTGCACACTGACTTGTTCTGAAGGATTTTATGCTTACAGCACGGGTGCTTTGCTCTGATCTTATGCCATTTTGTGAATTCAACTTGCTAAAAATAATGACTCTGTATAGCAGATTTGTGTTCATCAAGGTATTTTTTCTTACATATATTATAACTTTATCATGACACAACCTGTATTGGGCAACATTATTATTCTCCCCACCTGGGCATTGCTGAAATAGTGGTTCAGACGGGTAAGGCAATGTGCACCAGGTATTTCAGCAAGTAAGTGGCAGAGCGGAGTCCCAGCCTCGTCCCTTTCCTACTACACAGGGTCCCTTGCCTGCTGGAGAGATTATGTCCTTTCTGATGTGTTATCTCCTATCCTTATCACCCTCATGACCCATAACCCATGCATGTGTGAGTAAACAGAATGTAAAAACAAGCATTCTAAATTTAATTATATTTTCATAAAGTAATTATAATGTTTCTGAGAGTACCAAGAAGTAACTTGTTCAAATAGATAACATTTTTGTCAAATTTAAAGTCCCCTAAGGTGTTCAGAAGAAATAAATATTTCCATTATTTTGGATAAGAAAAGTTCACTGTCCTATAAATTCTGAGAACTCTTCATATAAGAGGTATGTTTCTTGGCAACCACTTCATTAACAACTAGACTAGATTATGAGGTAAGAAGAACTAAGTACTTTAGCAGTTATTATAATGCATTGTGATATAATGGTGAGCCAAGAACTCTTGCCAGGGCAATTCTTCTTTTCCATTTCTTTTCTTGGAATATAGAAAAGACCATGCTTGATATCTACATTAAGCAGCAAGTAAATCAATTTCTCTTTGTTGACATTGTTGCTGTGAAAACGATTTTTACCTCTATTGATAGAAATTTGTCTTAAGTCTCATATTCTAGGCATCGAAGAAAAATGTGCTATGATAATAGTGTTGGAGTGGGGGAAAAAACACCTAATATGGGAAACCTTAGGTTCAGGTCCTGGCTATTATACTTATCCTTTGTCCTTGGAAAAATAGCCTCACTTAGTTGAGCCTCAGTTTTTCTTTCTTCAGAAATTCCTAATAACAGCACACAAGGTTCTTTTGATGATTAATTTGGGGTTCTTAAAGTGTGGTCCCTGGACCAACAGCATCAATACTACCTGAGAACTGCATGGTTAGACCCCACCCCATACCTATTAGGTCGCAAACCCAGAGGCTGGAGCCCAGCAGCCTGTGTCTTATAAGCCCTCCAGGTGATTCTGATGCACTTTAAGGTATGAGAATGATTGGAAAATAGAAATATATGAGAAAACGTTGAAAAAAACCCTCTAAAATAAAAGTGGAGGAAGAAGAGAGTCCTCTTCTTTGTGTAACTTTGTAAAACTATGTAAGTACCTAGCATAGGTGCCCAACCATGTGTTGAATTTTGCTACCTCACTCCTGAACACTCTCATTCTCAAGTTCCCACTTCAGGGGAATTCCCAACTCACAAATAGGGCTCTATGTGGAATCCCTTTAAATTAACTTCCTACATCAAATGTCTATGGGACTTTTGTTGTCAGGTAAGGAATGCACCTGTAGAAGCACAGAACTTTCATCAGGAAAAAATTACATTTATTTAGGTTGATATTGGCTGCTGTACTACTTGGTTCAGTGCACAGATTCAGCTATTAACATTTTTTTTTTTTCCTGTTGCATCTTTTGCTTTAACTACAAGATTAAACAATGTGTCTCATCACCATGGAAAAAATCACTGCTGTGGGAGCAGCCTGCTCATGGATTTTATGCTCAAGTTTGCTGTTAGAAAATATATATATATTGAAAAACTGAAGAATACCCAGTGCAAAATAGTCTATTCCTATAGGTTGGATGTTTATGTAATTATTTGCTTAATGAAAAGTTTAGTGAGTAATAAGCAGGCAGCACAACCTTCTGACAATTATCTGTGTCATTTTCCTGCAAACCATCCAATTGATTCTCATTTTAGGAATGTATTTTATAAGGTTGTTCAGAAGCCTCTTCGAGATTAGCTTCCTAAAAGGCTTGTGCTAGGGTGGAGCATGCATGGATACTTGCCAGGCTGGTATCACCCCCTGTAGCTGGGCCAAGATATTGTCTACTTCTACACCTGAGTCAGCCTGGTCTCAGGCATAATTGTGAAGATGCTAAGTTTGCCTTTAACGTCTCCAGCCCCTTCTTTCTATAACCACTTCTTCCTTTCATGGCACCTCTGCCTCCAAGACACTTTGCACTCATCTCTCACACGGGGAAGGGGAAGGGTAAGCTGGGACGAAGTGAGAGAGTGGCATTGACATATATACACTACCAAATGTAAAATAGATAGCTAGTGGGAAGCAGCTGCATGGCACAGGGAGATCAGCTCGGTGCTTTGCGACCACCTAGAGGAGTGGGATAAAGAGGGTGGGAGGGAGACGCAAGAGGGAGGGGATATGGGGATATACGTATGCATATAGCTGATTCACTTTGTTATACAGCAGAAACTAACACAACACTGTAAAGCAATTATACTCCAATAAGGATGTTAAAAAAAAAAAAAGCTATTTTCAGGAAAGGAGTGTGTATTCTACCTTGTTGACTGCCATTAGTCCTAAGGAGTTGCCAACTTCCAGGGACATTTGTCTCAATTTCAATTGAGCAAAGCCTTAAAGTACAACATTTCCCATGTATGGTCCCCAGAACATCAATCTCAGCATCCCTAGGAAACTTGCTAGAAACGAAAAGTCTCAAGTCCCACCAGACCTACTCAATCAGAAACTCTGTGATGGGGCCACCCATCTGTGTACTCTAACGTTTGAGAAACCCACTGATCTAAAGCAGAAATTCTAACTAGGGTGATTGTAGGCATCAGCTGTCCTGTAGGTTTTAGGACAGAGGTCCCTTCCTGATACCTCCTAAATCATATTCCTTCTATTACTATTCATGAGGTTGCTTGTGGCTGGTACACTTTCTTCAATAAGTCTGCCCACTGAGGCAGAAATATCATCAGAATCTGCTCAGAGTAAAAGAAGATAGAGACATTTAGTTTCTCCAACAGGTAATAGCCCTCTGTAGATTACTAAAATCCACTTTTCAATTTGCAATTTGAACATTTGAACTTCTTGGTTCATTGACACTGTCTGTGAATAGACAAAACGTGAAAATACACTAAAAAAAAATCTAAGGGCACGAGAGCTGGAGAGAAAACGAACATTACTGATATTCTTAAAGAAGATATAGAATAAATTTAATAACCATGAATATCTTAGTCAAAGACACACCCTGATGGTTACTTACTTTTAATTTTGTTATGATCGAGGTGAAGGTGCTGCAGATGAGCACTGATTTTGGGGACCTTTGTGAGTTGATTGTGAGACAGTTGAAGATCTAGAATTGATGATACATTAAAACCACTAGAAGGGAGGCCAGCATCTGATAATTTGTTGTGGTTGAGTCTCAGGAAGGCCACTTTAGGAATCACATTAAAATAATTTTCTGGTATTCCTTCAATGGAATTGTTGTCTAAAAACAGCTGCATAGTATTGGCTGGTAATCTTGGTGGCATATTCCTCAGGGAGTTCTTAGCCATATTTAGCTGCATGAGGTTCTTGAGTCCTTTAAAGGTGTCTCTTTGAAAGGCATTGTCTAATAGTTTATTGTGCTGCAGGTCAAGAAGGGTCAGGTTCTCCAGATTGCTAAAGGTCCCTTGAGGAATTCTGGACACCTTGTTTCTAGCTAATTGTAATTGTTCTAAACTTCTTGGCAATGGAGAAGGTACCTCCTCTAGCTCATTATCTTCCAGAAATAAGAAAAGCAGCTTCTTCAGTTGGCTCAGGGCTCCTTTTTCAATTCCATAGTTGGTTATTTTGTTCTTGTTTAGATTTATCCATCTCAGCTGGGTGGCATTCTCGAATGGCTTCTCAGGAATGGTTTCTATCAGGTTGTTTTCAAGATAAAGATACCAGATCCTTGATGGTACAGCAGGGATTTCTTTGAGACCCCGGTTTTCACAGTACAAAGAGGTAGGGAAACTGGGGGGACAGAAACATTCCCTGGGACAATGGAAGTCATGCACCATCCAGTCTTCTGGATCACTTGCCTCATAAACCTGTCTCACACTTCGAGTCCATACAGTATCTGTTATGAATAACACCCAGATGATGAAACAGATTGTGGTTGCCATTTTAGTACCTAGAGTAAGGGATGCAACTGTTAGATGTTTAAAGATCTTGACCTTTAGATAACTGCATGCACCAAAATGATCGATAAACATTGCTTCTTCAAGGGGGGGCGGGGAGGTAAAGACATGTCAGCATTTTATACATATTTATCAACGAATACCCATCTATTTAGTGGGCACTATCTGCAAAGCATTTTTGCAAACACTGAAACTGACTCACCAACTTGTAACTTTCTGGTTTTAACCCGATCACAATGAAAACCAAGACAGAAAAAGCAAATTTTAGGAACTCTTAAGTGCTTTTCCATTTCAAGCTATTTAATGCAAGGAAGTTAACTGAAATCCAGAGTTGAACACACGAGTACAAAAAAAGTGACCTTTTAATAACTCAGATTTAGAGTCTATGTTGTTCCTAAGAAGTTGGCATATGCTTTCACTTTTACTCCTAAATGAGCAGAACATCTGGATGAGATTTCCCAGGCTCTTTGGCCCTTCAACCAAAGAAATAGAGAGATCAAAGAACATTTTAGCAATTTTTTGTGAAGGAAAATTTTAGGATTTGAAGAAAAATTTGTGATTAATCTCTTGCTCTGTTGCTCAACTTCTCAGGTAAGTTTTATTTTGGGGGTTTAGGGAAAGACTTCTAATATTTTAAGTAGAGGATCAAGTTGTTTAGCCAAGAAATTTGGATTATGAAACTCTCTCTGTATAGATATAGCTATAGAGGTTGATACAGATATATATCACACTTACATAAGTAAGCGGTGTTACTATGGTTGATAAGAAACAAAACAAAACAAAGAACATACTCAGGATACAGGTGGACCTCCATATTTTCAGTATGGATGCTAACAGAGCAAAGGTTAACACTGATATGTGATACATTTAAAAGACATAAATCCTCCCCGTTGAGTTTCAACAAGGTTATGGGAACAAAGAACTATCCTAACAGGAAAATAATATATATCTATATAACAATAATGTTCTTATCAATGTACATTTAGTGCAAACAAACACTTGGTAATAAAGACTAAATAAATTTCACTGTTCCTTAGGAAGAGATAAAATCAGCATCATTTAGAAATGCTGATCTTTCGATTTTGCCACTAAATCGAGGGAAATGACAAGCGCAGGGCAGCTTACGCAAGCTGTCAAATTTCTTGCGATTGCAGAGCGCTGCTCTGGTCATCTTCCAACAGAGACACATTAAAACATTATTTTTTTTTCAGAATAGGGATTTGCTTTAGTTGTTGAAGCTGTAACCCTGCCTCTGATGAATCATAACTTTGAATTCTTAACTTTAAGAGTTTTGAAAAGCGTAAAATAGTTTACCTTGCTGTCCAGGAATGTATCGCTGAGTCCTGTGTCTGGATCTGAAGTTTGCTAAAATCAGTTAAGAAAAAAAAAAAAAAAAAAAAAAACTTTGACTAGAAGAATTTGTTTTTATTTTATGTTGTCTAGCCTCCTACGAGAAAAAATAAAACCTCCTCTGACCAGTCACCATGAACACCTTTGATCTATTGTTTCCACTTTGACAGAGCTTCAGAACACCGCTTACCTCAGTTTTCTTGGATCTTCCTCGTCCCTTTCTATTGGTCACTGCTCATTCATAGTAATGGACTGACCCAGGCTCCACTGTCGTGTGTTTGTGAATCCTCCCTAATATATATGCATCCATGGCTCCAGCTTTAACCCCTCCAACAACCACAGCACCTCAGTACCTAGGTAGTCCAGCATAGGAAATTCTGACTTTAATCTCAAGAACCTATAACAAAATTCAGTGCAACTTTCACTCTGAGTTCACAGTCCCAAAGATATTGTAATGCACTGATCTGGAGACCTGATCTAACAGCAAGAAACTAAAAGCAGTTTTGATTTCAACTACAACAAAAAGATTTTAAAGCATTTTTCTATAGATGATCTGTTTTAAAAATTGGATACAAAGACATAAAGACCAATGTTTTCTGTTCATATGGAAATATTTTATTCATTTTTTTGTATAAAACAGATGCTGGGATTCTATTTAGATATATTGTTTTTGGTCAAGGGGAAAAAGATAAAAAATGTATTTGAAAAATTTAAAAGTGAAATCAGGAAAGCTCTACCTGATGTTGGCACTAAATATGGTGTATAGAAATAACTTTTATAGAAATAATTTTTGTCTCTGTATTTCATATTGGGAGCTTTATTCCAAATAATTATTAAAATGAGATTTTTCTTTCCTGCATTATAACAGATGGTTTGCATTTAGGCCATTATAGGACATTCTGCTGCCCTGTTTTGTTTTTCTTTAACATACAAGTTTAGGATAATATGTCTTCCAGTTCTTGTATTTGAGGGAAAAAAATGGTATGCCTCTTAAGGAAAGACAAAAAGTTTTGAAAATCTCATTTTCAGATATTACCCTGCTGATTGATTGTAATCATTTTGTTTTTCAAAATCTATCTTATTCTGGGAAAAGGGAGTTGTATTGATATGACTCATTCAACACTGCCTACATAAATATTATCAAAGATAGAACACAGTGAAGAGGGGAGAGCACTGGACTCAAAAAACTTTTTCTGAACCACCTACTTCCTTTCTCCTAAACACAGTTTTGTCATCTACAACATACTGCTGGACTACCTCGCAAGGTTGGCCCTAATTTGTTGTAAATGATTAGGAAATGTTAACCTTTCTGTAGCATTAGCCCTACACTCTCAACTGAAAAATACCTTTAATTGTCAGGGCCTTGATAGCTTAAGATCAAATTCAGACATGATCTCTTAGTAGCCCAACAGGTACACTCCTATCATATTTTAAGTAAAAAATCAAGTGTTAATTTGCTTTTGTCACAACAATGATCTCCTCTCTCTACTCCATTTTTCCTTTTCTCTTTCTTCTTTTTCTAAACCCTCAGTATAAAACAACAGATGATCTCTGAATCTGCATGACCCCCTTTAGCTACTCTCTTATTTCTTAATTTTCTTTTTTAGCCAAACTTATTTTAGTCATTTCTTAATTCTATTACACAAATTTTGCTACGTGTCCAGTGTAGGAAAATTAGTTGTACATTGGCTGCCTCCAATTTCTGTTTCTTATTCACCATTCCACCCATGATTCATCCATCAAAATAAGGTTTCTAATCCCTCCGCTTCCCTCACATTGCTCTAACAACAACAACAACAAAAAAGCAATAACCTTCATATTTACTAATCTATTGAAGTCTTTTAGTGTTTCACCTACTTGACTTGTGACTTTTGGCAATGCAGACCCACCCCTTTAATAAAATGTGTCTTGGACTACATTCTTTCCTAGTTTTTCCTCCCCTTTCCTTGTGACTTCTCTCTATCTATGTTCTGAAGCTCTCTGTTTCCTCTAACAGTTTTTTAAAAAGCTTTTCTAGCATTTAAGTCTCTTTGAGATTCTAAGATCTCAAAGATTTTTAAACGATTCCAAGGTTTTAACCATTCCCTTTATTATGATGACTCCTGGGGCTCTTTCCTCAATCTAGCCTCCAGAAGAAAACCTGCACTCCAATGTGTGTATCCACTTGCTTTCTAGACATCTCCTGCTGCAGGTCTCACAGCCATATATCTAAAATGAAATTCACTATCTCCTTTTAACTGCTCTTGTCACTTTATACTTTTGAGTGACACTATCATCTTATTCAGTCTCCTAAACCAGAAATCTGGAAATCATTCTCAACTCTTCCTTCTCATTTTGTGAGCATATGATAGCAATCACATTTTAAGGACCCTGGGAGACATGATGTAAATAAAAATGATCATCTACAATGTTTGCCAGGTTTGGTATCATTGTTTCCAGACTAAAATATAGGATGTCTTCCACTGTTAGTATAATCTCTGTTTGTCTATGTCTTAATTTTTCCCATAACAATTCAATCTACCCTTCTTTGATTACTGATTCCTGAAGGATGGGGATTTAACTCTTCATTAGGACTGTTTAAGAGGAAGTTCAATAAATTAAATTAAGACAATGGTGCGAACCTCTGAGTCATGCTAGTTGTTATAAGAATTAATGGAAGACTCTGCCCAGTCTTATCTGACTCTGCTAAGAGGGAAAAATGAAGCCTAATGTGTAACGATGTGGCTTTGAAATTGTCCTTCTAATGACAGACTAATATTTTAGAAGTCCCTGGGGCTTTGGACATGGTAGGTATCCAATAACCATTTACCAAATGAGCAAATGAACAAATAAACACATAAGGCACATGTATCATTTTGATAATTATGATTTTTTTGATCAGCATAACTACTATGTGAATAGGAATATAGTGAAGAACCTTCAAAATATGGTAAAATAAATGTGAGTTAGAGTTTTCCTGTTGCATCTTACTAGCTGTTTGTGCAGGCACAGGTTATTTAACCATCATAAGCCTAAGTCTACCCATAATTCACCTGTTCTGACTACTATGAAGGGTTGTTTGAAAATCAAAGAAGATAATGAAGGTGAACATGTCAGAAGGCCCAGAAATTTCTTTCAGCAGAGAATGTGATAGTTGGTATCTTGGCCTCCCTGAGAGAAGTCCTAGAAACTTGAGATGGAGTTAAAGTCTTGTTGGCTTAACCCCTTTTCCTTCTGTTAGCACGTTTTGATGTTTCCTATTTGCTTATCTTGTTTCTACTTCTTAGTAAAAGGGAGGATGCTTTGCTAACCTGTCTTAGACTGGGGAATTTGTCTTGTTGCATTCCTAAAGATCGTTGACATTTAAAAAAAGAAGGCGATGCATAAAGGTATAAAAGACACGAAACTCTAGTAGGATTTCAAATTTGTTGGCATATGTATCTGATGATTCTATGTTAGCAATAGTTGGGCTGTTAGGTGCTCCCAGGACATATGTTTATGTCCAACTGACTATATGTTTACTAAGAGAAATAATTTTCTCTTCATAGATCAATTTTAGCCTGTTTAACTAAATTCTGTCAAAATATTTAAAAATATAAAAGGAATCCACTAAAATATATAGCTGACACACATGCATATACATGTGCATTTAAATTTTTTCAAAATAATACATTTAAAATATAGCAATGCCACATTTAAAAGGTCAAAATTACTACAAAACTGATAATGAACCAAGCAATCCCCCACCCCACACTTCGGTGTAAGTCCCGCTCCCAAGAGGCCATTGTTTTCAACTCTGTTATGGATTTCTTTTAATATTTACTTCAATGTCCTTGCTTGTACTTTTTGTTTAACTTATCAATTTTAAACATCAACTATTTTCTTTTATTTTTTTATTTTTATTTTCTTATTGGAGTATAATTGCTTTACAATGTTGTGCTAGTTTCCGCTGTACAATGAAGTGCATCAGTTATATGTATACATATATCTCCTCCCTCTTGGACCTCCCTTCCACCTCCCCCATTAGATAAAGATTTAGCACATTTGCTCATTCCCACTCTTACCCCACCTGCAACCATTATTCCTTTCAATAACTCCTAATGTATGTATACCACAAACTTTGATTAAATATTTACTGCATGTTATTACATAATATAAATATTATTTACTGCTGAAGAAAACAGTGCAAAATTATTTTAATTCCTTCATTGTATTGCACTTATTTGCCATATATATATATACACACATACATATATATGTGAAGTTCTCTATACATATATATCTATGTCACTAATATTTTCCAAAACAGAGTAATTCCTCAAACAGAATTATAAAACCATTTTGGAAATATTTTGCACCCAGGGGGTAGGGTAACATAGTGTGCTGGTTAAAAGTCAGATCTGCTTGGGCTTGAATAAAGCTCTCTTATTTACTAGCTGTGAAAAATTGAACAATTATTTATCTTTGCCTTAGTCTTCTCATCTGTAAATTAAGGATAATAATAATATAAATAATCATAGTAATAATACCCCCTCATAGGATTGTTATGAAAATTAAATGGGTTAGTATTTTTAAAGCACCTAGAACATGGTAAAAGTGTTCATAAAAAAAAAACAAAAAACAGAAATATTAAGTTCACTTTTTTCTCCTGGGAGAAATTTCTTCTGGAATTCCATATCCTCCTACTTCAATCTAGTTTGCTTGCTGTTGTAAACCAACCTAAGCAAATTTGGTAAATGACAATTTTTAAGTTATTTATGGTACATTTCAGTTGACTCATAATTAATGAGGGCTATAGGAATCTTCCCCTACAACCTACAAAGAGGTGTTAAGTTTGATGAAAATAAGTTCAACTGTATGTTACATAACAGGCCTTTATTTTGCACCAAATATTTAAAAAATTCATGAAGTGAGTCTCCATTATAAGATTTCTTCAAATGTTAACTAAGCTTACCTAAGGTGTCAAAACTAATGCAAATTCAATATCTTATAATAACCTATAATGGAAAAGAATAGATATATGTATGTATAACTGAATCACTTCGCTGTACCTCTGAAACTAACACAACATAGTAAATCAACGATATGTCAAAGAAAAAAAACCAAACAACAAAATCAGCTGTCTCTGACAAAGTACTGTCTTTTAAAGTACATTTATGAATAATAGAATCCTTGGTCTCTGGTCCAGTGAGATTGTTGTGGTCCTAGACTTCCTTCACCCATCTCCTGGGTTAGATCCCTTGTTACTTTCTGAATCTTGTGTTCTGTTCTTTCCTGGTTAACTCCACAGCATTGGGGGAACACAGCTTCTGATCACTTCCTGTGCACATGAGTTACTTCTCTTTTTTTGTGTGTGTGTGAAGTCACGTTTATAAAAATGTGTTTACTCAGCCCATACGCTTAACTGATATTTCGACTAGATACAATTCTAATTTGAAATAATGGTCCTTCCAAATTTTGAAGATACTCAAGAAAGTGATTGTCTTGTTGCTTCTTGAGTTGAAATAGAAAAGGTTAATAAAATTATAATTTTCAGTTTTTAGAATGTGACCTTTTTTGCTCTCATTAAACTTTTGAGATTTTCCTTTCATCTTCAGTTTCTGAACTATTACAACAATATGTCTTGAGAGGGTGTATTTCACTCACTCACTGAGTACCCAGGGAGTCCTTTTAATCTGGAAATTCACGTCCATATGGTCCATCCATTTTTTTCTATTTTCTCTTTTTGAAAGTCTTAGATGGTGCACCTCCTTGTTACACTAAATCTTTGATCTCTTCTTTTCTATTTCCATTATCAAAAGATTTTTATGCTTTCCAACAGATTTCCTTAATTTTGTCTTCTTTAAAATTTCTATATCATACTTCATGTATTTACTTTGGAAACATTCTCTGGTTGTTCCCTTCCTAAAGCATTCTTTTCTTTATGTAATTACTACCTTCTCTTTTAATCTCTTCAAAACGAGACTAAAAACTACAAGGTTTCGACAGTATTGTGAGTTTTTTTCTGCTCCCTGCAAGAATTTTATTTCCCTTGATATCTTTTTTTTTCTTGGCTTGATTTGACCTACAGAGGTATTTCACATTGGAAACATTCCTCACATAGCTGATGGTGCTTTGCTGAATTTTGATACTTAAGAAGAAGCGCTAGTAATCTTATTAGAAGATCTATGAGAATCAATAGCACTTGTCAGCTAAGGATCAGGTATTCTGTCTCTCTTTTTTATATATATTACACACATACACACACATATTTGGAATAAATTGAAAAAGTCAACACTTATTCTTCTTAGTGTACTTTTTATAACTTTGATTTTTTTATTAAAACTGCTAACATGAATTTTTTGGGTTGTGACTAAATAGCAAATAACCTTCCATGCATAGTTTAGCCTTTGTATATGAAGTGTCCTGAGGCTATGCTGTCCAAAATTTATCTGAAACTAGTAGCACACCCTGTCACTTATAAGCTATTTATGTTTTGATTCAACTTTGATATTTATGACTCTCTCTGGTGCCAGTTCCTCCAAGACTCTACAAGAAGACTTTCAATACCTAATCAAAAAATAAAAATAAAAATATCTCTGTGATTCTTGGGTGAGCTGTGTTACCAACTACCCAGAACCAATATTCTCTAGGATTGTTCTCCTCCAGCTTCTCAAGCTCTCTCCATTTCTACAATGTTCCACCTTAGCACTACTGGCTTTCAGAGGATACTAAGATAACAGGAAGTGAGCAACTTGAAAGCCAATTAGTTTAAAGCTCACCTCCAAAGCACTTCAGAAGAGGTCTCTTACAAGAAGGCATTTCATCAGAATAGTGAGAATTAGACTCATAATGTCTCCAGTATGTTGAAGAGAGCCATTGAGTCAAATAAGTATTCTTGTTCTCCTTGGCTTCTTATCAAACTGCCTTCCAGGGCATCCCAATCCATCCTATACTGTTGCAGCATTTCACTCTCAATTTGTTCCGATATATCGTATAATTTTGATTATAATTTATATAACTATAATTGTATTTATACTCTTCTTAGTCAGCTGGTCATAGAGAAAGCCCCCATGAGCCCCCGTGTACTTGATGAATCAGCACTGCCGAGCAATTGAGATTAGGCTAGATAGATCAGGTAATACTAGGTTTATGAGTAGTTAACGTCAAATTGTTGTTTAGCTTCCCCTTGGGTCCAGTTTCTTAAAAGGACAGTAGTTATTTGCTAAATATAAGCATATCCTTGCTTTGGAAAGCTAGGGTTTTAATTCTCTTACTAAGGCTTACCACACACTACATATAGCAACCTGACCTACTATGAACCCTTTAAACATCATTCAATCTGATGAGTGATAAGTAGCAGGATCACTGTGACCTCAGCTGTCTGGAGAGCCTTCTCTGGCCATGGGACAAACTCAAATCTTACAGCTTCTCAGCACCAGACTCACATGCAGTAATATGTGGCCTCCAAAATTCAAAGAGACTATTCATGTTCCTAGTGGTCATAGAGACATGGTTCAGCAAACTGTCTTCACTTTAGAGAGCTAGCCCAACTTTCCTTAGACCTCTTAACCTTTAAAATAAATCAGTAACTTGACAGCCCTATAGTCTTCCATTGTATTTGGCTCCAATGTGCTGGCATTCAAGTGTCTAATTAATGTATCTAGCTAATAAAGTTTACCCTCTAGGTTGTATCACATGATGTTCTGTGAGATGGTATTTCTGCAGACTATAATGTGGTGCAAAGCCAAGGAGTTAACACAATCCAGAAACAGTATGGCAAAATTATATTACTATTCCTGCCTGGTGAAATAAAACAGACTGCTTCTAGTAATTTTGTTTATTGGAATAGAGGAGAAAGACATTATTCAGATCAGTTGCTTTATACAAAGTACTAAGAGCTATAATGATTTGGACCCCATATGGAACAGCAGTTGCAACAGAAGTTGCCATCTAATTAAACTTTGGAAAATCCATTTTTATCTTCTCAAACTATCCTTCCACTACTAAACACAAATGAGAATCCGCTGAGGATCATTAGCACTGCACTTTTAAGTCACTAAAGATGGCACTAATATTTCTGATTTTTATTGAAGCATTATTGTTATTAATTTAATATTTTTGTAGGAGTAGAAAGCTCTGCAATTTTCAACTTCGTATTTCCAATCAAAATGTTCCTTTTTCATGGGTTACAGAGCTGATGTAAGAATCCATCATATTTTGAAGTCATCTATTCCAGCTGTACAAGAACTTGGGTAATAAATATAGGAAGGATAAAGGTAGCTTCTCCACTTGTCATTTTAACATCAAAATACCCTCACTAGTGGACTGCAGAAGTGTCCTGTGTCCCCGGGAATTAGTTGTGTTTCAAAACCATGTTTTCTTTCACAGGGCACAGTTAATTTGGTAACGAACTCTTGTTCTTTTAGGCAAAGACTAGGTAAAAAAAAAAGTAGCACACACTTGAGATATCATTGCAAAGTACTTATTTAAGACAAGATGCCCTCTCTTTCATTCTGGTGGCTCGAGGTCCATGATTTACCTAAGTTTTAAAAATTCAGTGAAGGGCAGAAATTCCATATCTTATGTCATAAGGACACACCCAAGGCTCTGATGAGCAGTTCTGGAGGGTTATTAATTTCACAAATCAAATAGCTCTACAGAGGACTTCACACCTCTTTCATTCCCAGAAATCTAATTCTCAACTGGCTGTTAAGTTCTTTTTGGATCAGACTATTCTGACTTTGTACTGATACTAATATCTATTAATGGAAAATATATCTGTTTTACTCATTGGTAGTTAAATGACACTACATTATCTCTTCCACTCCAGATTTGCCCTTCCTCACTGAAATCAGGGAATCAATTTTCATTACTATGCCTTCCACCAACAATTCATGGACATCACTAAAGTCTTTTTAAAGATACTGGAATTCCCATCTCCAATATATGTCTCAATTGGTGAAGATGGTTGGGTGGATTATACATGATAAAAACCCATTTTATCATATAGTATAAGAATTCCATTTTGTGAAAATTTTTATTTTGTGCTTCTATACTATGCCGAGGAATCAACTTCATTTAATGTATGCTTCCATTGAGTTCCATTTTGCGGTATTTCAGCAAACTAACAGACTCCCAGCTCCTTAAACTATGTCAATGGATCCACAGTCTCTGAAAGTACACTCATATAACTAATTCAGCTTGATCTAATGTTATCATTCTCTCTCCTTGGTTGAGTACCCTCAGACTCCATCCATCTTTTCTAATATTTAGCCAATATAAGTTAGGCAATTCCTGTAGTTCATTTATAACAGTATTTCCATCTCTAGATTTTACTTTCTCATTGATACCCTGTTGCTCCTTCTTATTATAGGTGGGAATCATTGAAGGTTAAGGGGAATGGGGCATGAAAAGAATAAATTCCCTCCTAAAGTTAATGCCTTGAGTTGAGGAACTAGTTATATCTCCAAAAAGGAAGGAATTGCTTTACAAATCAAGGAGTGTGGGGCTCTTTCAGCAAACAAAGGAGGTTCGGTGGGGCTGGGAATCGTGACCACTCCTTCTCATCTGTATCTTATTGTCTAATCCCTATGCCAATTCTTGGGTGGCCCTCTGTTTCCAGATCAGTGGCTAACTTTGTTGGACTTATGAACAAATTGGACTTACTAATGTGCTCTTGGAAGGGAACTCGTTTGTACGTAGGGGACTTACTGTATGGTTTTTCAAAGCCTTACCCTCAGGAAATGTGTCATTTCTGGTAACTATACAGGGGCCATGTCCCATTTTTGTGGGTCACTGTCATCCAGACTCTTACCTCTGAATAATTTCAGGGTTCTGACTGCCTTTTACCTAAGCTATGCAGATAACCAATGTGAATTTCCCCATATTTCCCAACAATCTGATGTCAATAATGGATTTCTGGTATTGATATCTTTTTCTACTAGACTCCTTGGCTATAAATACCAGAGAATAATTCCGGGTGTTTCAACAAAAAGAGGGTTTCTTTGAAAGTGACAGGTGGACTCACATAAATGAGAAGAGGCTGGAAGAGTGAACTTGGAAAACAGGCAGAAGATAAGGAAGCTTTTAAAAACTAGATAGAAATCATCTGGCCAGGAAGCACTGCCATTACTGCTGATTATCACTGGAACCAGAGGGTCTTACCAACAGCCTTCACTGGGGGCCACCGCAGATGAATTCTAAGCCAAGAACACGCCTCTCCTTGGCTAAGCCTGACATAAGCTCTACCCTGGCTTTATGAGGCTGGGAAGAAAAGAGATACTGAGGGGCTACTGAGCCCCACTAAGATTACAATCAAGGGCAGTTTTCTACATATAAGAAAAAGGTCTGGAGCTGGGACAGATGAAAAAGTGACAGACCTTTACTCAGGAATATGCAATTGCCTGATTAAAAGCATGAACTGGACACTTTTCAGCACAGAAGCCTTCATGATTGTCCCTTGCTTACTCCAGGACTCTGTCTTGATGGGTTCCCCCACCCTGCATCCACAAGCCCTCTGCTGTAGCCTTACCCAGATTTTTGCAGTTTTCTGAATTTACTGTTACATCTTCACTCCAAGCCTTGCTCATGATGCTTGCTCAACAAAAATCCTCTTACCACCCATCCGCCTGTAGAACACAACACTCAAACACAGCATCTCTTCCTCAACGAGGGCATTCAATACTACTCTCCTTTAGAAATAAGTACATGCTCCTGTTAGAACCTACTTACCCAATGTAGACTCAATTCCAGCTAACAATTTGTGATTGTTTCTCTGTCTTCTAGGCTACAAGTTTCTTGATGACAGGCAATTCTTTTTTTGTTTGTTTGTTTTTTGGGCCTTGGAACCCGATTGAAATTCCCGACAGATATTTATTGCAAAAACATTTCTCTTTATATAACAATTTGATCAGGCTGAGGTGTGATAAGCAGGAAGGCAGCCATTAAGCAAGGCTGTCAATGTGGCAGAATAGTCTCCTCCTGCTGATGGGTGTGGCGTAGTCATGGCCGTTCATTAGAAATTAAAGCGGAACTGAAATCCATTTACTGCCTGGTGGCGTGCAGCGCTGTTGTTACAGCTTAACCCAGCGTCTCCCGTATGCTGTGAGGCCGGCATATGTCAAGCAGCCTCCAGCTGTAATTCCGAGAAGGATCACTTTCCTATGCTTTCCCCATGGCCCTGGACAGTTGAGCTCAGATACACTTGATTTTCCTGGAGCCACAGGTTGGATGCAGCAGGAAGAAGGAGTGGAGAGGTGACAGGGAGAAGGGCAGGCAATTCTTTTTCTGCCTTTTTTCCCCTATTGACTAACAGCATTGTGCTGGTATATCATAGGGGCTCAATGGATGCTTATATGATGAGGAAGATAAATTAAATTTGGTCAGTAGTTCTCATAGCCCTTTTAGTCCAATTTTAACTCCCTAACAAAATAATTTTAAGCTACCTGTCCCCTTGAATTTTAAGCATTTAATTCTTAACT
Source organism: Balaenoptera ricei (assembly GCF_028023285.1). Lineage (NCBI taxonomy): Eukaryota > Metazoa > Chordata > Mammalia > Artiodactyla > Balaenopteridae > Balaenoptera > Balaenoptera ricei. The sequence goes on from NC_082648.1 coordinate 77,390,472, forward strand.
CTTCTCTCCATTGTGAGACTTGGTTATAAAATATTTAATATTATTAATAATTAGCATATTTATCATTTATCTCTTTCTTTTTACTAAATACTTTAGGCATTTAGTAAAACTTTTAGGGCAAAAATCACCTATGAATATGGACTTTTTGTATTTTCCTCAAATTTTAAAATATGTTAGAGAAAAATAGGTTTAAATAAAAACATTGCTGTAGTAGTTTCCTCACTGGAAGGTAAATTATTTTTTTAAAGGATAGCTAAAGATAGTATGTAATTAAACGCTAAACACTGACTTCAACTATACACAAGAATTCAGTGAGAACTGGATTATAATGGTTAAGAAAGTCTCCAGAGTCAGGAACCTAACTAGCTGTGACTTTGGGTCACTCACTCAGCCCTTTCCATTAGTAAAATAGAGGCAATGATAACATTACCTCCTTGGCTGTTTTGAAAATTAGGTATAAATCAATATATAAAACAGAACATTGGCAATCATCAAAGTTTAGCTGTTAACATCACTGCTATTTTAAGGAATAAGAGCGTCAGAACGCTAAAGGGAAAGGTCTAACTGGAATTGTAGTGAAAAGCTGGTTCAAGAAATGTCTCTCGGGGAACTTCCCTGCTGGTCCAGTGGGTAAGACTCCGCGCTCCCAATGCAGGGGGCCCAGGTTCGATCCCTGGTCGGGGAGCTAGATCCGTCGTGCATGCTGCAACTAAGAGTTCGCATGCCGCAACTAAGGGCTTGCATGCCGCAACTAAAGATCCTGCAGGTGGCAACTAAGACCTGGCGCAGCCAAATAAATAAGTATTAAAAAAGAAAAAGAAGTGTCTTTTTTTAAAGAAAGAAATGTGCCTCAAACACATCTTAAGGAATCAGGAAACTAGCATTCTGTTTGTTTATTTAGCCAGACTTTAAGTGTGGCTTTAATTGTCCATATAGGCCTCTCTTGTGTTTTGTTAATATTTTGCAGTTTTTACCATTTGCTTTTCTTGTGCCCCTCCTTATGAACAATACTTTTAATCTAATAGACACCTTTTGGTATGTATTTGTTCCTTTAAAATATGTACCTTTATATTAACGTATTTTTAATTTATATAAATGTTATTGCTTATATCTCACTGTTTCTTACTTTTTTAAACCAGCAAGTTCTTTTTATGATTCAACCTTACAATGTGTACATCTTGTCCATGGCCTGTAACTGAAAGCCTGACTTTTTCTTTAGCAGATCTTTTCAAAACAGCTAGGATGTTGTATAACAATGTTCTTTTCGTGTTCTTGTTGGAATAATTATTCATGTTCCTGGCTAGAAACCACAGCCATATTTCATATTCATAATTTTGGATAAGATGCCTTCTTTTTCTACTAAAAGGATGACATTCCTAATTGAGGCATAAAAAAAAATTAAGAAACTCTAAAGAAAAAAATTTTGGTGCTATTGTTTGACTACCATAGCTAAACTACTGAAGAAGTGTAATACAAACCTACTTTTCTTGAATAAAACCAAATAAAATGTCTTTGTTATTCTATGCTTCGTGCCAGTGTACAGTAATGGAAATTCCAGAAACCACTGTGAATTTCATTTATCGAATCTGAAGAAATAAACTGCACTGGTGGTAATACAGCCAAACTTTCTTCACTCTCTATCTGCTAAGTTAGGGAAGCAGAAATAAAGTGATTGCAGTTGTGCTGTGAAAACCTCAAACAAATGCCTTTTGTTCTTTGTCCAATTTTTTTTTAAGATACCTTCTAGTAGTCTGAAGGAAAATTTATTAACTCATTAACTATTTTTGCATTAAAAAATCTCATCACTAATTTTGTACCTCTCAGGACCATACTATTTTTTACAATTTTGTATCCAGTGTAATTTCATTTTTTTCCTGGTGAAAATACAAACAAAGTAGCATTTGAATGAACAAAAGAGAAAACAGGAAAAAGAAGCTGTGTGATTCAAGGTCAATAACAAAAAGAATTTTCATTTATTTAAATTTTATTACCAATTACCTATCAGTGTTCAGTGCTTCAGAAAGTTCAAAGAGGATAAAGAGTTTGAAATGGTCATTGTCTTTGGTCACTTACTTTGCTTGTAATTAATTTAGAATTTGATGGCAGTAACTGATGGCCGTTAACATGAGCTGTTTTTTGTGTGTAAAGAAAAACAATGTGAAAGATATAAATAGAAAGTTAAAATTGGGGAAAGTTTTTGATTATGTGGCTACTGGATCAAGTTTTTAAGCCAAGAAATGTCACAATATTTCAGATTTAGATCATATCAAATCAAATTTACAATCATTTACCTTTCTAAATGCTATAAAACGTGCAAACAATATAGAAGAGATAGTCTACCCCACAGTTCATAAGAACTGAGATGTCAAACTATTTCCCCATCCATTTACCAGTTATTCAGTCTCCCAAAGACTAATTTGTTATAACAAACCCACTCAAAGTCTCTATGCTATAATTTGTGTTTAAGGATATTATGAAATAAACATATGCAATAAGTACAAAATGTGTGCTAGGGTATTAGAGGAGCCTGGAATAAATCCTTTCTGAGACAGTTCTTACGTTTTATAACGGAAATGTCACACAATCAGAACTTTTCTGCAAATCCAATTCAAATAGCTGTGTTTCCTCATATTTGGCTTTTCTACTATGAAGATTCTAGGGAATGCTACCTACCATATCATTTTAACTGTGTCTATTGATTCTGAAGACCTTATTTCTAGAATCCTTAATATTTCAGTCTCTCTGTGCATGTGAGAGAGAGTGTATGTGTGAGATTGCTGTTAGTAAAGATGGGTTTACCTTATCAAACCAGTAAGGAAAGACCAATATCAAATTAAAATTTTATAAAAACTTACACTTTCTAATTCTGCCTGGGGAAACATGATCAGCTGGGCCACCTGAGCTATCACAGGGTCAAATGACTGTCTGAAGCCCTTTGGAATTGTCTTTGCACGGTCTGCACACATAAATCAGACTTAACACCTCAGCAAGAGGACCGATAGACATTGGATTTTCAAAATATCCTTTTCCTTGCCTCCTCAAACTACAAAATAGTTTCTCCACATTTACCTGAAAGTTCGTAGTGAGCTTAAGCATTTTGTTTATAAAGAGATATGTATCCAATAAAATAAATTTTCAAAAAAGTAAAAATTTACACATTATAAATCAACCATACTTTAATACTTTTTTAAAAAAGAGATCTGTACCCAAAATGACACGATTGTTATTATTCTCACATTTGTATATTTTCCATTATAATCAAAGTTATTCTTACATCTGCTTGGAATTTAGCTAAAGAGAATTGTTAGAGAAAAAGAAAAATCCAAGGGGAAAATTGAACAAGCATACACATTTTATAGAAAAGAATTCTTGTAAAGTAAAGCAAAGTTATTGGAACCTAAAGTGACTTGGCTGGGAGTACTTGCCACTAAGCATTTTTCCCCTCAGGTAAAATATTGCAGATTGTATTTGAAATATTATAAATCTAAAAAGAACTGGCCCCATAATCCACTATACATTCACAAATTTCTCCCAAGCCAAACATATTCATTTCAAATAACATTTTCAGCCAAAGGACAATAAATATTTTCACTGTTAAATTCATTTTCAATTGCTCAAAAAGCCTCCAAGCTGTTGGCTTCATAAGTTGACAACTCACTCCCTATAATCATTTCTAGGATTTTATCTCAAATCCATAAACTTTATACAAGAATATGTGATTTTTTTTTTTGGCTTTTTAAGTCCTTTAATGGCCACCTAATTGCATTGCTTTTAACTTATTCAATCTATGAATATTAGGGAATGTACCTCAAAGTAATTTTAAATACACATCTTACCCTTCTCTAAATTCTTAGAAGAACTATGATCTAAATTCAGATATTAAAAATAATGCCTTCCAGGGGTGGAGACATGGATGTAGAGAACAAACGTATGGACACCAAGGGGGGAAAGCGGGGAGTGGGGGTGTGGGTGTGTGGTGGTGGTGGGATGAACTGGGAGATTGGGATTGACATATATACACTGATATGTATAGAACAGATAACCTGCTATATAAAAAATAAATAAAATTCAAAAAAAATAATCATGTCTTCTACAAATTATCCAAATAGATAAAAAGAAGCACATTTTTAAATGAAGATTCCTTCTAGAAACTTTCAATATTCTTTCCATACCCTTACCTAAGGGATTCTTAAAATTTAGAATCATCCAGGGAGCTTGTCCAATTTTCACGTTCCAAAGCTTTAGTATCAGAGTCTCTGACTTAGTAGATTTGAGATGGAGCCCAGGAATCTGTACTTTTATCATGACTTCATGGTGATACTGATTCAGATTGTTCAAACAAAACACTCTGAAAATTTTTGCTGTCTATTTTTTATTAAATTGTGATTACTGATCTCAACCATTTTCTTTTCGCTTGTGCTTCCTGGAAGACCAGGTCCTACAGCAGAAGTATTCAAAGCTGGGGAATTTTCTTTAGCTACATTATAATCAGTTATTAAAGCATTACTTAAGCTTGAGGTAGAGAGAACAGCATAGAATTTCACTCTGGCACTTCTGAAATATAGTCTTGTTGTTCTTTAAAATTTAGAACTTTCCATAGCTTATGAGAAGGGAGAGAAAAATAGAGAAACCTTGAAAGCACACTCTGCCAGTTGGCCATTATGCCAATGTGGGGACTGTAATGAAAAACCTGCCTGGTTTTCTTTCCATTTTCACCAGATGGAATCTATCATAACAATCCATTTTAAAAGCCGCTCAGGCTGGGAAGAGTGTGCTGTAGACAAACTGTCAGCTCTAGCACTGACAAGATCCCTATTTCTAGGCACTGAATCTATCTCTTGGGAAACTTATAAACATCTTTGCAAAAGATATTAATTAGTCTTTAGCATTAATTCATTTTGCTGGCTTCTTTGTTATCATGAGCTTATTCCCTGGCTGTAGAGAAAGGAAACTTTCCTCTTTTCCCACTGGTCCAGCACAAGAGCTGCTTTGGCGCATTTAGCAGACATCAATTACAGGTGGGAAGCCACCCTGTGTCTGTCCCCCAAGCCAAGAACACTTTTTGGTGAAAGTGTTACCCTAGTAATCATTTGAATAAATGGAGATAAACACCTCTTCCATAGAACTCATCTTCCAGACAGGTGGAGAAGAGGTGTGTAAACAAGCTTAACACAAGGTATAAAAGGGTATGTGGCATGAGACAGTGGGGACTGTCATAGAGCTCACCTGAAGAAGAAAGAAAGAAAGAAAGAAAGAAAGAAAGAAAGAAAGAAAGAAAGAAAGAAAGAAATAGAGGTGTGGGGAGAGGGACAGACAGGGAGGAAGTTCAGGGAAAGAGACTGTGATTTGATTTCATGATGGGAGGCAATAATGACTTTACAGAAAAAGTGGCAGTTAAATCCCCCCTAAAGTGTTTGGACATGGAGGTGGGAAAGTATGATGTATTAGGAGTATTGAGTGGTCAGACTAGGTCTTTAAAGGAGTGTTAGAATTATTGCTGATGACACCTCCCCAGATACTACATTCAGTCAATCAGTATTTAGCCAGGGATGTTCTCTAGGGCATGAAATATGGGTTGGAGGGAGCTAGAGAGAATGAAAACAGTTTGCATTGAGCACCTGAGAACTTCTCTTTCTCCTTTAACATTTCGAGTACGTGATGATAAGGACTTAAACTTCTTAGCCGTGGTAGGTTTTTTCATGAGATTATGCTCAAAGTTCATCCTTGTCAATAATGTTGATTTTTATTAAAAATGCGTAATCTTCACAATATCTGAGAACAACTAGACCTGCATCACGTTTTACAACTTAAGTAGATGATTTCATATACTTTTATTTCTATCAGATTTCTTTAAGTGATATTTTGTCCCCTCTAGGAGGATTCTGCAAGGATTCGTTCCTCAGAGACTAGGGGGAGAGCTGGGGGAGAGAACGGAGAGGTGGTGCAAAGAAATCAAAGATTTCAGTTCAGAAGGAGTAAACTAATAAAAAGAAATGCGCTTTAGATAAGAAAGAACTTGTAAGAAACTGTGGGCCCTTGGTAACACCTGAATGTATTTCTCATATTTCTCTTACCTAATCAAGACACTAGATCACAAATTTTTCTTTACTCTCTATCGAAAACATAAAGAGCAAGGCCGGTTAATCTCTGAAGAAGAAGGTTTTTAAAAGAGATTTTGCAGGTGTTCCATTTTTCTCCTGTAATCAGTAAAATTGATTTAAATGTCACAATTTGCTGATCCTATTGTGGTTCCTGTCGGAAAGGAAAAAAAGCATTACAGAGGATCTCCCAAAACAAAGGAAAAAAGTTTTGCGTCATCTTCTAGAATTTGTGCGTATTTATTTTATACTAAAAATGAACTTATTTATTTCTTTGAATGGAATGTCCTAGCACTTTTTTAAAAATAATGTGAGAAAACCTGATGGATTACATGTGGAATAAGGAATCTGGTCTTCATCAAGTTGTTTCTGTTTATTGTATTTTCTGAGCATTTGTCTTTTCTTTTAACTTTTCAATTTCCCGTATCCAAGGAGAAAAAGATGTTGAATGATGGCCAAGACCAAGGACTCATCATGTCTCCATCCTGTCCTGCATTCCACTCTTCTTCTCCACCCCAGGCATCTGGAGAATAAATGCACAGAAGTCAAGGCCATACAGATGCAAATTTCTTCGACATGATATTTTACTCCCAATGTTACTCCGTAACACTGTTGGCCCAAATGGAAAACACTCTTTTTCTAGATGAGGGTCAGACGTCAGAGGCCAACGACACTGGAGACCCCAAGCCCACAACTAAATCTTATTTTTCTATTCTATATTATTAGATAGGTGAGAATGGTGAGCCGTATGTATAAGTCTGGTAGGGAAAATTTTATACTGTGTCATCCTACAAATCTGTCAACTAGCAAACAGGCAAACTAACAAGCAATTTGGCCTTGTGGAAAAAAGAGAGAGAAAGACAGAGAAAGAAAGAGAGAGAGAAAGGAGAGAAGGGAAGAGAAGAGAAGGGAGAAGAGTTTATTATTAGGAGACTCAATGTCCTGAGTGAGAGAGATAAACGATACCCCAACACTTTAGTCCCATAAATGTCTATGCATTCAACAAATATTTACTAAGTGACTTATATGTGCCAGGAGCTAATGCTCCAGTAGGCCCTGGAGAGAGAGCATTGGAAGTAAAAGACTAAAATATCTGCCTCCATGGAACTTATATTCTATTAGGGGTAAAACAATTAATAAGAGAATGTAAATAAATAAAATATACATATTAGGTGGTGACAAGTGTGGAGGAATGGGATAGGATGTGTGAAGAGATTTCAAAAATTAGTTAAGGGAATTTGAGCAAGGTGACATTTTATAAGGATCTGAAGGAAGCAAACCATTCTGAATCAATTTAGGTTCTTTGAGTTACTACCAAAAGCAACTCTGGCTAGTTTAAACATAGAGGCAGATTCATTAGAAAGATACCAGGGTTATTTGCATATGTAAGGAAGAGAAAACAAATAAGCAAATATGTAACAAACAAAGAAACAAAAAACAAAGCAAACAAATAAATACTTTATAGTTTTAGAAGGAAACTAACAAAGAGCTACCCACAGGCTTCTGCCCCAGGAGTTGATGGATTTCATCTTTAGCTACCTTGCGATGACCACATTCTTTTCTGTGTCTCCTTTGGAGTTTTTATATTCTTAAGGGAAAGAACATTACTGACTCATCTCAGGTTGTAGTAAAAGCAGAATGACCATAGAAGGCAGAGGAAGCTTATTACAGGGGTGGGAAAGTTCTGCAGAGGTGAGGTCATGGAAAAGGGTAAGTAGTATGGAGTAGGCCTTTGAATTAATGAAAGAGAGGAACAAATTTGTATCTACCTACAAAACTGAGTAACCTGTTTCTTCTTAAGAGTATAAGAATCGAGAAGAGCCCATGGGTTATTTTCTGCCTGGGGTGTCCTTCTTAGTGTCTCTGAGCAGCCTCCAGGTAGGATAAGGCTACTGGAGATTGAGTGGACAGTCTGGAAACCATAAGCTGTGGAGAGACAGCAAAAGAGGCAACAACCCAGGATGAGCCAAAGCCCAGCTTCACCTCCTTTGTAGGATGGCACATGTCTAGCCCTGCTCCCTGCAATTGCCTGGGTAACCTGAGTCATCTAGAGGACCAATAGGAAGAATACTGAGATAGTCAAGACACATGGTGATCCCAAAGTCTTGCTCTCTGACCTTGAATCAGTTAAAACTCATAGACTCTTACAGCTCAGAAGACTGTGGGCTCATTTATTCCAGTCTTCTTGATTTATGTATGAAGATAACAAAGACCAAAGAAGTAATCACTCAGCCAGATACTTAGTGGCATAACCATGACTATAACCCAGGCCTCTCTATTCCCACTGGGTGTTCTTTCTGCTCTATAAAACCACCTACTTGGCCAGGAAACTTTGCTTCATTTTCTTCTTTTCAAAAATGGGTGTGAATGCCTACAGAATAGTTCATAGTCTTTAGGATGAGACAGATCTGGGTTTAAACCTCAGCTGCAAATCTCACCATCAGTATGAAATTTGGCTAGTTAATATAAATTCCCCGAGCCTCAAATTCCTGCTGTGTAAAATAAGGGCAAGATTTACCTCATGGAACTCTTTTGATTTTTAAAGGAGATAATTATATTAGGGTTTTGAATAAAACTGTTAATGATTTTTAAAAATAGCCTATTTGGGTTGTTTGTACAAACTGAATCGTTTATCAGTGTTGTTTGTTTGTTGCCACAGCTTACATACTTACATTATATTGTCTTTGGTGGAGAAGAAGAAGGAGGAGGGGGAGGGGGAGGAGAGAGGAGAAGGAGGGGGAAGGGATGGAGAAGGGGGAGGGGGAGGAAGGAGAAAGGAGAGGAAGAAGAAGGAGAAGAAAAAGAAGAAAGAAGAAGAGGAGGAGGAAGAGGGAGAGGAGACAGCATAACAGCTTATATTCCAAGTGAATAATCAAACCTTCCAGTTTTGTCCTCACTCTAAACTCGACATGGAAAAGGTACAAGTGAGAGAGAATTCTTTTATCATAAGCTAAATATTCTCATCTTCTCAAGGAGGGAGATCTTGGACTCATGCTATTGGAATTTGTGTATCTAATACTTCAGCTCAGCAGGTGCTAGATGGGTTTACTTGAGAAACAAAGGAAGCATTTTACTTCTACAGTAAAAGAATTATTTGGAACCTGGCTGACTGCTGCCTGATACTTCATCTCTGAAGTGAGAATTAGATACACTTTAGAAAAAAAAGTACATAAATGAAAGGCTTCTCTAGTACTGAGTGTGGTGACATCTATCATGGTTACAAATAGCCCTGAAGTGTGTCTCCAGTTACTTTTTTCAAGGTCTAAGTGAAATCTAATTCCACTTGTTTCTTGTCTGAGGAAGGATAAAGAAAGGCTAGAGATAAGGCAAACTTAGAATGGTTGCCCTGTTTGAAATTGAGAATATTTAAAAATATACCTATTGCAAAAAGATAAGCTAAAATTGCTCTAGAGTTACTTTCTGGCATTCATTAGGCTTACCTTCATTTTTTTTTTTTTTTTTTTTTTTTACAGTATTACCTTTTCAGCTGTTGCTAAAATAGTGGAATGAGGTAAATAGAAGGAAAGTACAACCTTGGAATAGCTAAAACTATGCTAGCAGTAGTCGAGGAAACTCCAACCTTAGCAATAGCCTAAACAGCAATGAAAATGGTGGTGAACTGGGAGTTAGAAGTAGTTCTCAAGATTATAATAGTCAAGAAACTCTCCCCCAAGGGCTTTTCAAAATACATATCTGGAAAATAATTTAAGTGGGTACATCAGCTTCTGAGAGTGTGGTGATTTATTTGCATTGTTGGCAGTGTTTCCTGATAAAATCTGGATGTCTATTTACCAGGCAATGTCTCTTATTGAAATGATCTAAATTGTGATATCTAAGTCATGATTAAAAAGTTTAGCAAATGGCATTAGATTTCGCATTCTTTTAATTTTAAAATAATCCTTTAATAAGCAAGTCTTTGTTAAGAATTTGGACAAAGCCATTTTCAAGGCTAAGACATTTGAACACCTCTTTATACATCCTAATAGCCATGAAGTCATAGTACTTGTAATTTCCATCTTAGACAAATAAAGGTTATTGTTTTCTTAGAACAATAAAATTTTAATAATAAACCTAGAATTAAGATGATTGTACTCAGGACTAAAGGCCATTAAAAAAAAATTGAAATGGAACCTTCCTCCCAGAATTTTTCTGGGAAAATGCCAAGGAATAGAAATGAGAAGGCAGATGGAATTTTTTTTTTTTTGCCAGTGAGTTGACAAATCGGAAAAGTGATTGCAAAATCTTGGAAAGCTTTAGTCTTTCTAACTAAAGAGAAGAAAAGCCATGCTCCTATCAACAAAATGCTCAGGTCCCATAAAAATGGCCCCGATTTTTAGACTATATATTTGTCTGGGGAATAGAAATACTCAAAGGAATGTCAATCCTTGGCCAGTGTTAACTGGCCAAGTGTAATTAGCAGAACAAATGATCTCTCCAGTCCTCTCCCTCATCTTTTAACAGCAATATTTAAAACTGAATTGATGTAGAATGGGAATCTGCATAACACCTAAGGGAGAATAGAATACCAGACAATCTCTGAATAGGTTATTTCGAGCCAAGGAAATCTACTAGTCTATGAGGCACTTTAGAATGAAAGTTTCTTTGGGTATTACCTAGCCCAAATCTTTCAGTGATGTATGGGCCCTTGAAGCAAAGCAACTTAACTCTGGAAACCTGACAGGAACAGTGTTTGAAGTGGTTAAAAATACAGGCTTTGGCCCCTGTCTTTATAGAGACCTCCAGATATGGTTATTCTGAGGTACTGGGGGTTAGTACTTCAACATATGAATATTTGGGGGGCTTAAATTCAACCCATAACAGGAAGTAAGAGAGGGAGCAGAAAGATTAGTTAGAAACATTGCAGTTGTTCAGGCCAGATCAACTGAAGCTTGCACTAGGATGGTAGAAGTGGAGATGGGGAGAAATGGATAAATTTGATGTACATTTTTGTGGCCTATTCATTAGAAATTGCTGATAAACTGGATGTGAGGTACAAGAGTAAGAGAAGAAGCAAGGATGCTCTCTAGTTTGCTGTCTTGAGAAATCTCTGGATATCATTTATTATCCTGGAAAGTTACCTTACCTCTCTTTTCCTCAGTTTCTTCATTGTGATTTTATGATATATCAAATGCATAGGAATGTTGAGAGGATAAATTCTAAGATATAAAATACATATGAAGTACTGAAATACATACTATTAGATATTATTTTCTCTTGATTTTGATGTATTTTTGAAGTTCATTTTTTAATAACATAATGATACCCATGGGTAAAGCATCCAGTCCAAGAAGTAGAGTGTTACCTGTCACTTCCGTGAGCCTATTACCTTCGTGCCTATGCTACCCTTCTAATGGCCACTCCCACCATGAAAACCATTGTCCTGAATTTTGTGTTTATCATTTTTTGGTTTTGCTTTCATAATTATAATTGTTTCATATATATTTATACATAAATAGTATATTGTCTTATTTTACTTAATATTGAACTTTATAAAAAATATATTACAGTCTTCTCAGATTTGCTTTTCACTCAATGTTCTATTACCAAGATTCATTCATGTTATTGTGTTTAGCCATAGTTGATTATTTTTACCACTGTATAATATTCCATTTGATACTACATTAATTTTTTTATTGCGGCACATTTGGTTTTTGCTACTCTTTTGCTATTTTTTAAAGGACCATTATGGATATTCTATACACATCTCTCTTTGCACATATGCAAAGTTTGTGTTGGGTTTGTCTTGCTACTCAAAGTGTGAGCTGACTGGCAGTGCGGGCATCACCTGGGACCTTGCTAAAAACATGGAATCTTGGCACATTCTTGAAAATTTGCAATTTACCAAGATCTCTATTGTATGTATATGCACATTGAGGTTTGAGAAACACTGTAGAAAAGGAATTGCTGGGTTACAGGATAAATGAATTTTCAGCTTTACAAGATGATGCCAAATTGTTTGCCTAAGTAGTTGTACCAATTTACATTCACATCATTAATAAATAAGAAAAGTTATGTCCCCTCCAATGCTTTAAATTGTCATACTTAATTTTTGACAATCGAAGAGGCAAAAATTATGTCTTTTTGTGGTTTTAATTTACATTTCCCTAATTTCTAATGAGTTGAACATCCTTTCTTTTTTGGAGGTGGGGAAACTAAAGAGTCAGTGTTTTCTGTCAAATCTCTATTCAGGATTTTTCCCATTTTAAAATAAGAATGTCTGCCTTTTTCTCATTGATTTAGTGAGGTTCTTTACATATTATTGTTATTAATCCTCTACAGGTTATATATGTTGCAATTATCTTCTCTTAGTTTCTGTCTTTTCATTCACTCCCTTTTACAGTATTTCTTGATAAACAGAAAGTCTTAATAATAATATAATCCAATTCATAAATCTCTTCCTTAATGATTTGTCTTAAGAAATCACTCCTGACTTCACATCAGAAATATATTCATCTATCTTTTCTTCTAAGCATTTTAAAGTTTGTGCTTGACATTTAAGTTTTTAATCTATCTGGAACTGATTTTTGAGTGTGAGATGAAGAATCCAAGTTCATCATTTTTCCTTGTGGATTACCGATTTTTCCAGTTATTTTTGTTGACTTGTTCCTACTCTCCCTAGTGATATGCAACATTGTCTCTCATATATCAAATTTCCATACAAATGGGAATATGGTTATACATTTTGTAGTCTATCCTATTGGTCAATTTTTCTGTGCTTTGCCAACACAATACTATCTTAGTTATAACTTTATATAGTCTTGTAGTTGGACAAGTCTTCCATCATTTATTTTCAGGTGTGTCTTGCCTATTCTTTTTTTTTTAACATACTTAATGGAGTATAATTGCTTTACATTGTTGTGCTAACTTTTGCTGTATAACAAAGTGAATAAGCTATACGTATACTTATATCCCCATATCCCCTCCCTCTTGCATCTCCCTTCCACCCTCCCTATCCCACCCCTCTAGGTGGCCACAAAGCACCGAGATGATATCCCTGTGCTATACGGCTGCTTCCCACAAGCTATCTATTTTACATTTGGTAGTGTATATATGTCATTGCCACTCTCTCACTTCATCCCAGCTTACCCTTCCCCCTCCCCGTGTCCTTAAGTCCATCCGCTATGTCTGTGTCTTTATTCCTGTCCTGACCCTAGGTTCATCAGAACCATTTTTTTTTTTTTAGATTCCATATATATGTGTTAGCATACAGTATTTGTTTGTCTCTTTCTGACTTACTTCACTCTGTATGACAGACTCTAGGTCCATCCACCTCACTACAAATAACTCAGTCTTGTTTTTTTATGGCTGAGTAATATTCCATTGTATATATGTGCCCCATCTTCTTTATCCATTTATCTGTCGATGAACACTTAGGTTGCTTCCATGTCCTGGCTATTGTAAATAGTGCTGCAGTGAACATTGTGGTACATGACTCTTTTTGAATTATGGTTTTCTCAGGGTATATGCCCAGTAGTGGGATTGCTGGGTCATATGGTAGTTCTATTTTTAGTTTTTTAAGGAACCTCCATACAGTTCTCCATAGTGGCTGCATCAATTTACATTCCCACCAACAGTGCAGGAGGGTTCCCTTTTCTCCACACCCTCTCCAGGTTTTATTGTTTGTAGATTTTTTTTTTTTTAATTTATTTTTGGCTGTGTTGGGTCTTCGTTTCTGTGCGAGGGCTTTCTCTAGTTGCGGCAAGTGGGGGCCACTCTTCATCGCGGTGCGCGGGCCTTTCACTGTCGCGGCCTCTCTTGTTACGGGGCACAGGCTCCAGCTGCGCAGGCTCAGTAGTCATGGCTCATGGGCCCAGTTGCTCCGCGGGATATGGGATCCTCCCAGACCAGGGCTCGAACACTTGTCCCCTGCATTGGCAGGCAGATTCTCAGCCACTGTGCCACCAGGGAAGCCCTTGTTTGTAGATTTTTTGATGGTGGCCATTTTGACCAGTGTGATGTGATACCTCATTGTGGTTTTGATTTGCATTTCTCTTATGATTAGTGATGTTGAGCATCCTTTCATGTGTTGGTTGGCAATCTGTATATCTTCTTTGTACAAATGTCCATTTAGGTCTTCCACCCATTTTTGGATTGGGTTGGTTGTTTTTTTTGGTATTGAGCTGCATGAGCTGCTTATATATTTTGGAGATTAATCCTTTGTCCATTGCTTCATTTGCAAATATTTTCTCCCATTCTAAGGGTTGTCTTTTCATCTTGTTTATGGTTTCCTTTGCTGTGCAAAAGCTTTTAAGTTTCATTAAGTCCCATTTGTTTATTTTTGTTTTTATTTCCACTTCTCTAGGAGGTGGGTCTTTAGGATCTTGCTGTGATTTATGTCATAGAGTGTTCTGCCTCTGTTTTCCTCTAAGAGTTTTATTGTGTCTGGCCTTACATTTAGATCTTTAATCCATTTTGAGTTTATTTTTGTGTATGATGTTAGGGAGTGTTCTAATTTCATTCTTTTACATGTAGCTGTCCAGTTTTCCCAGCACCACTTATTGAAGAGGCTGTCTTTTCTCCACTGTATATACTTGCCTCCTTTTTGAAACATAAGGTGACCATATGTGTGAGGGTTTATCTCTGGGCTTTCTAACCTGTTCCATTGATCTATATTTCTGTTTTTGTGTCAGTACCATACTGTCTTGATTACTGTAGTTTTGTAGTATAGTCTGAAGTTAGGGAGCCTGATTCTTCCAGCTCCATTTTTCTTTCTCAAGATTGCTTTGGCTATTTGGGGTCTTCTGTGTTTCCATACAAACTGTGAAATTTTTTGTTCTAGTTCTGTGAAAAATGCCATTGGTAGCTTGATGGGGATTGCATTGAATCTGTAGATTGCTTTGGGTAGTATAGTCATTTTCACAATGTTGATTCTTCCAATCCAAGAACATGGTATATCTCTCCATCTGTTTGTATCATCTTTAATTTCTTTCATCAGTGTCTTATAGTTTTCTGCATACATGTCTTTTATCTCTCCTTAGGTAGGTTTATTCCTAGGTATTTTATTCTTTCTGTTGCAGTGGTAAATGGGAGTGTTTCCTTAATTTCTCTTTCAGATTTTTCATTATTCGTGTATAGGAATGCAAGAGATTTCTGTGCATTAATTTTGTATCCTGCTACTACACCAAATTCATTGATTAGCTCTAGTAGTTTTCTGGTAGCATCTTTAGGATTCTCTATGTATAGTATAATGTCATCTGCAAACAGTGACAATTTTACTTCTTCTTTTCCAATTTGGATTCCATTTATTTCTTTTTCTTCCCTGACTGCTGTGGCTAAAAATTCCAAAACTATGCTGAATAATAGTGGTGAGAGTGGGAAACCTTGTCTTGTTCCTGATCATAGTGGAAATAGTTTCAGTTTTTCACCATTGAAAACGATGTTGCTTGTGGGTTTGTCATTTATGGCCTGTATTATGTTGAGGTAGGTTCCCTCTATGCCTACTTTCTGGAGACTTTTTGTCATAAGTGGATGTTGAATTTTGTCAAAAGCTTTTTCTGCATTTATTGAGGTGATCATATGGTTTTATTCTTCAATTTGTTAATATGGTGTATCACATTGATTGATTTATGTATAATGAAGAATTCTTGCATTCCTGGGATAAACCCCATTTGATCATGGTGTATGATCCTTTTAATGTGCTATTGGATTCTGTTTGCTAGTATTTTGTTGAGGATTTTTGCATCTATGTTCGTCAGTGATATTGGCCTGTAGTTTTCCTTTTTTGTGACATCTTTGTCTGGTTTTGGTATCAGGGTGATGGTGGCCTCATAGAATGAGTTTGGGAGTGTTCCTCCTTCTGCTATATTTTGGAAGAGTTTGAGAAGGATAGGTGTTAGATCTTCTGTGAATGTTTGATAGAATTCGCCTGTGAAGCCATGTGGTCCTGGGCTTTGGTTGGTTGGAACATTTTTAATCACAGTTTCAATTTCGGTGCTTGTGATTGGTCTGTCTGTATTTTCCATTTCTTCCTGGTTCACTCTTGGAAGGTTCTACTTCTCTAAGAACTTGTCCATTTCTTCCAGGTTGTCCATTTTATTGACATATAATTGCTTGTAGTAATCTCTCAGGATCCTCTGTATTTCTGCAGTGTCAGTTGTTACTTCTTTTTCATTTCTAATTCTATTGATTTGAGTCTTCTCCCTTTTTTTCTTGATGAGTCTTGCTAATGGTTTATCAATTTTGTTTAGCTTCTCAAAGAACCAGCTTTAGGTTTATTGATCTTTGCTATTGTTTCCTTTATTTCTTTTTCATTTATTTCTGATCTGATCTTTATGATTTCTTTCCTTCTGCTAACTTTGGGGTTTCTTTGTTCTTCTTTCTCTAATCGCTTTAGGTGTAAGGTTAGATTGCTTATTTGAGATTTTTCTTGTTTCTTGAGGTAGGATTGTATTGCTATAAACTTCCCTCTTAGAACTGCTTTTGCTGCATATGATAGGTTTGGGGTCATCATGTTTTCATTGTCATTTGTTTCCAGATATTTTTTGATTTCCTTTTTGATTTCTTTAATGATCTCTTGTTTATTTAGTAGCATTTTGTTTAGCCTCCATGTGTTTGTATTTTTTACAGTTTTTTTCCTGTAATTTGTATTTAGTCTCATAACTTTGTGGTCAGAGAAGATACCTGATATGATTTCAATTTTCTTAAATTTACCAATTTTCACAAATTTACTTGATTTGTGGCCCAAGATATGATCTATCCTGGAGAATGTTCTGTGAGCACTTGAGAAGAAAGTGTGTTCTGTTGTTTTTGGATTGAATGTCCTATAAATATCATTTAAGTCCATCTTGTTTAATGTATCATTTAAAGCTTGTGTTTCCTTATTTACTTTCATTTTGGATGATCTGTCCATTGGTGAAAGTGGGGTGTTAAAGTCCCCTACTATGATTGTGTTACTGTTGATTTCCCCTTTTATGGCTGTTAGAATTTGCCTTTTGTATTGAGCTGCTCTTATGTTGGGTGCATAAGTATTTACAATTGTTATATCTTCTTCTTGGATTGATTCCTTGATCATTATGTAGCGTCCTTCTTTGTCTCTTGTAATAGTCTTTATTTTAAAGTCTATTTTGTCTGATATGAGAATTGCTCTCCAGCTTTCTTTTGATTTCCATTTGCATGGAATATCCTTTTGCATCCCCTCACTTTCAGTCTGTATGTGTCCCTAGGTGTGATGTGGGTCTCTTTAGACAGCATATATATGGGTATTGTTTTTGTATCCATTCAGCCACTCTATGTCTTTTGGTTGGAGCATTTAATCCATTTACATTTAAGGTAATTGTCGATATGTATGTTCCTATTACCATTTACTTAACTGTTTTAGGTTTGTTTTTGTAGGTCTTTTCCTCTTGTGTTTCCTGCCTAGAGAAGTTCCTTTAGCATTTTTTGTAAAGCTGGTTTGGTGGTGCTGAATTCTCTTAGCTTTTGCTTGTCTGTTAAGGTTTTAATTTCTCCATCACATCTGAATTAGATCCTTGCTGGATAGAGTAATCTTGGTTGTAGGTTTCTCCTTTTCATCACTTTAAATATGTCCTGCCACTCCCTTCTGGCTTGCAGATTTTCTGCAGAAAGATCAGCTGTTAACCTTATGAGGATTCCCTTGTATGTTATTTGTTGCTTTTCCCTTGCTACTTTCAACATTTTTTCTTTGTATTTAATTTTTGGTAGTTTGATTAATATGTGTCCTGGAGTGTTTCTCCTTGGATTTATCCTGTATGGGACTCTCTGTGCTTCCTGGACTTGATTGACTATTTCCTTTCCCATATTAGGTAATTTTTCAACTATAATCTCTTCAAATAGTTTCCCAGTCCCCTTCTTTTTCTCTTTTTCTTCTGGGGCCCCTATAATTCGAATGTTGGTGAGTTTAGTGTTGTCCCAGAGGTCTCTGAGACTGTCCTCAATTCTTTTCATTTTTTCTTCATTCTGCTCTGCGGTAGTTATTTCCACTATTTTATCTTCCAGGTCACTTATCCATTCTTCTGCCTCAGTTATTTTGCTATTGATTCCTCCTAGAGAATTTTAAATTTCATTTATTGTGTTGTTCATCATTGTCTGCTCTTTAGTTCTTCTACATCCTTATTAAACGTTTCCTGTTTTTTCTCCATTCTATTTCTAAGATTTTGGATCATCTTTACTATCATTACTCTGAATTCTTTTTCAGGTAGACTGTCTATTTCCTCTTCAATTGTTTGGTCTGGTGGGTTTTTACCTTGCTCCTTCATCTGCTGCATATTTCTCTGTCTTCTCATTTTGCCTAACTTTCTGTGTTTGGGGTCTCCTTTTCACAGGCTGCAGGTTCGTATTTCCCATTGTTTTTGGTGTCTGCCCCCAGTGAGTGAGGTTGGTTCAGTGGGTTGTCTAGGCTTCCTGGTGGAGGGGACTGGTGCTTGTGTTCTTGTGGGTGAGGCTGGATCTTGTCTTTCTGGTGGGCAGGACCATGTCCAGTGGTGTGTTTTGGGGTGTCTGTGAACTTATTATGATTTTAATCAGCCTCTCTGCTAATGGATGTTGTTGTGTTCCTGTCTTGTTAGTTGTTTGGTATGGCATGTCCAGTACTGTAGCTTGCTGGTCATTGAGTGGAGCTCGGTCTTAGCACTGAGACGGAGATCTCTGGGAGAGCTCTCACTGGTTGATATTACATGGGGCACAGAGGTCTCTGGTGGTCCAATGTCCTGAACTAGGCTCTTCTACCTCCGAGGCTCAGGCCTGACAGCTGGCTGCAGCACCATGACCCTGTCAGCCACACGGCTTTTGGGAAGTCTGAGGTCTTCTGCCAGTGTTCAGTAAGTGTTCTGTAGGAGTTGTTCCATATGTTGATGTATTTGTGGGGAGGATGGTGGTCTCCACTTCTCACTCGTCTGACATCTTGAAGGTCCTTCCTTGCCTATTCTTGATTCATTGCTTTCCCACATAAATTTTAGAATCAGTTGTGAAGTTCACACACACACACAAAACTACACTGGAAGTCCATTTTCTTCTTCCATCTATCAATTTTCCTCTAGTGTCTCCCCTGACAAACCTCTACAGGCAGAGCCATCTAGGAACTAGTTTGCAGAGTCCCATATCCAGCATTACAGAATATAAAGAAATGGCACTGGATCTCACATTCAATAAGCAAATAAATCGTACTTTCTCTTACTATTTCTAATGTATCCATAGACTCTTTCATGTTTTCTAAGCAGTCATATAATCTGCTAAAATTTAGAGTTTTATAATCTTCCAATTCTTAATGCATTCCATTCTTTTTCTATTATGCTGGCAAGTTCTGCCAAGAAACCGTTGAATAGAAGTAGTGATAGTGAATATCTTTTCTTTATCCCGTACTTTAAAGTAAATCATCCTTATTCAAATTGAATATTTATTACATTAATTTTCAATTCAGTAACATGATTAAAGGCTATAAATTATTCTTAAATTACTAATATCACAGATTCAAACTCATTCTGATATACAATATTTTCACTATTATTTGTATTATATTTTTAGGTCTTTATTCAGATTTCTTCTTTTTGACCCATAAGTGCTTTAGAATTGTTTTCTTAGTTTCCAAGTAAATGTGAATTATCTTCTTCATGGTCAACTTCTGATATATTTTGTGAATTGAGAATGGGACCTGTAGTCTACCTATTCTTTGAAACTCGTTAAAACAAATTTGGCTTTGTGGCCAAATATGAAATCAATTTTTATAAATGCTCTATTTGAACTTGAAAAAGGTATTAATTCTCTAATTGTTGGTTATAGAATGTCATATATGTCCATTAAATCAAGGTTGGAAGTTCTAATCTTCTATATCCTTGCTGATTTTTAAATTTTCTTGAATGTTAATAATTAAAGGAGTGTTCAAATCTACCACAGTGCTATTAAAGTTTTTCTCTACCCTTCTTTAGTTATATTAATTTTTCTATGTTTATTTTGATACTATTCATTAGTTGCAAATATATTTTAAATTATTATATATTTTTATATTACATTAAACTTTAGGTTGTGACGTTGTGGACCTTCATTGCTAATGACACATTTTGTCTTCAAGTGTATTTTGTCTGATATGAACAATTTTCACAAATATATGTTATCAGTTATTTACTGTAACTGCTTGAATATATTATGCCATTATCTTCTGGCTTCCATTTTTCTCTTTTTTGTGGAGAAATCTGCTATAATTCTAACTGATGTTCCTTTGTAAGTAGTTTTTCCTTTCTAGGTAAATGGATTTATATTTTTTGTTAGCTCTGAAAAATTCCCTGTATTATCTTTTAAAATATTTTCTCTCTGCATTTTCTCAATTCTTTCTTTACAGGTCTTCTTTTAGACCTATATTAAAAATAATTATTCTAGCTTCCTTAATTCTAAAACTCACATTGTTTGTTTTCTCTTTATCTCCTTTTGCAGCATTCTATAAACTTTTCCACTTATATATCTTAAAGGTCATTAATTCTCTCTCTAACTGTATTCAATCTGTTCTTTATTCATGGAATCTGTTTTTATCAAGTATATCTTTTATTGCTAAAAATCCTTTTTTTTTCAATGATTATATATTGCATTTCTAAAATGCATGTTTCTACTTTCTGTTTCTATGATTTTGACTACTTTAGATATTTCCTATGAGTACTGCATATACCCTTTTGTGTCTGACTTATTTTACTTAGCATAATATCCTCAAGGTTCATCCATGTTGTAGCATGTGACAGAATAATCTTCCTTTTTAAGGCTGCAAAATAATCCATTGTATGTATACACCACATTTTCGTAAACTATTCATCTATTGATGAACATTTGGGTTGCTTCCACCTTTTGGCTATTGTGAACAGTGCTGCAATGAATGTGGGTGTGCAAATATCTCTTCAAAATCCTGCTTTGAGTTCTTCTGGATATATACCCCAAGGTAGGATTACTGGATCACATGGTAATCTTATCTTCAAGTGTATGAGGAGCCTCCATCCTTTTTTCCATAGTGGCTGCACCAGTTTACATTTCCATGGACGTTGCACAAGGATTCCAACTTCGCAGCATCTTCAATGACTTTTTTTTTCTCTTCTTTTGAAAGTGACCATCCTGATGGATATAAAGTAGTATATCATTATGGTTTTGGTTTTCTATTTCTCTAATGATTAGTGATGTTGAGCATCTTTTAATGTGCTTATTGGTTATTTGTATGTCTTCATTGGAGAAATGTCTATTCTTCTGACCATTTTTAATCAGGTTATTTGGAGTTTTGTTGTCATTATTGTTGAGTTGTAGAAGTTCCTTTTGTATTCTGTGTATTAACCCCTTATCAGATATATGATTTGCAATTATTTTCTTCCATTCCATAGATTGCCTTTTCACTCTGTTGACTGTTTCTTTAGACATGCAAAAGCTTTTAATTAAATGTAGTCCCATTGTCTATTTTTAAATCTTGTTACCTGCTTTTTTTTCACAATCAAAAATCATTGCCAAATCTAACTGCCTTGAAGTTTTTTCCCTATGATTTTTCCAGGAGTTTAACAGTTTTAGATTTTATATTTAATCTTTAATCCATTTTCAGTTAAATCTTATATGTGGTGTAAGATAAGAGTACAACTTCATTATTTAGCATGTGGATATACAGTTTTTTTCAGCACGTTTTGTTGAAGAGACTGTTTTTTTCCCTATTGTGCCATCTTGGGCACCCTTGTCAAAAACTATTTAGCCACTTGTACAAGGGTTTATTTCTGGGCTCTCTATTCTATTCCATTGGGCTGTATATCTATTTTTATGGCAGTACCATATAGTTTTAATTACTGTTGGTTTGTAGTATATTTTAAAATCAGGGAGTGTGAGGCCTAAAACTTTGTTCCCCTTCAAAATTGCTTTCATGAGTTGGGTCCCTTGAGGAGTCCATACAAAACTTTCATATATGGTGATTAGTAAAGGCCACTCTAAGCAGATGTCTTTTTTGACAGCGATCAGAGCTAAGTAAGGAAATAAACTGTGTCTATAGCTGTATCACAGATAGAGACAAATGCAAGAAACCTGGACTAAGAATAAATTCAGCATGTCCAATGAACAGGGAGACCAGTGTGTTTGGAGAGGAGTGGGCAAGAAGAGTGATAAGACAACCAGACCTTGAAGGTCATGATAAGGGCTTCAGATTTTAAGTGTGATGAGAAAATATTTCAGCTATCTAAGCTGGGGTAGAACATAATCTGATTAATATTTTTTCAAGACTCATCCTGACTGGTTTGAGAGTAAACTGTAAGATTCCACTCTTGAGTACACTTTGACATGCATTAGGAGGTTATTGCCTTAGTTCAAAAGAGAGATGACAGTGGACTGGACCAGTCTTGGCAAACAGTCAGATTTGTGATATATTTTGAAGATCAAGCCAGAAATTACGTTGACAAATTCACTATGAAGAAATAGATTGATATTCCTATATCCATTATCCCAAGTTTTGAGATAGAGAATGTTCTGTTAAAAATAGACTTTATAGAGAGAACTGGATGAACTCCATGAATTAAAATAAACTGAAATATTTTGCATAAAGTTAAAGAGACCAAAATAGAAGCAATTGTACTGGAGCTTGCCAGAAAAGGGCTGGGTCAAGACTGACCTCCATGACTTATCCCCTTGTCACTGCAGTGTGATTCCAGTAACTCTATCCAACAATCATATCTTCAGAACTTACCACCAGGCACTGTGTTTTGTCAGGGTGGGAAGAGGGAATTTACAGACACACATATAAACATATCTAAGCTCCTTTTAATTCCATGGGCATCTACCAAGTCAGAACATGTACTCTGACAGTAGAAATCTGGTCTCCAATGAGGTTTACAGCACTTAAAATATGTCTGACCTTACATCTTGGCTTTTCTCCCCTGTTAAGTAGGAATGTACCATATAGGTATTATTTGAGCTAAAATAATATATAAAAAGCATTCCCTAAGGTATCTAATACATAATAAAATTTAAATAAATATTATTATTACAATTAAGTCTCTTCCGCAGAAAGGCTTTCCTTATCACCCAATCAAAAATCACCACTTCCTCCCCTCCCTCTTATCCCTTCAGGTAGTTTATTTCTTCATAGCATGTATCACTACCTAACGTCAAGTCACAGAGTATGAATTTATTTTCTTTATTGTTTGAATTCCTTATGAACGTCAACCTTGTTAGGGGAGTAATTTGTTGGTCTTGTTCACTACTGAATTCCTGACACTGACGCCATTCCTGGAGTATAGTGGAAGCTCAATAAATATTTATTGAATGAATTAACGGAAAAGTTACAGATAGAGGCACCATAGAGGGAGCTGTTAATTCTAGCTCAGAACTTTGATAAAGAATTTTTATTTTTATGATACAGGATTTTCCTATTATGATAAAGGATATTAATTCTGAGGAGGTTAAGAGGGATTTATGGCAAAAGGACAGAGTAGCTTAAGGTGAGTTTGAAAGAGTTTGTGTCAGTGTTTCCAAGTAGAAGGAGCATAAAGAGATCCCAGGAAGAAAAGACAGAGTTTTCATAGACACCAGAGCAAAACCAGCTGCAAAATGGTAAATATGGTTGCAGCATCAAGTGATTTAACATGGTGCCAGTGGGACCTGGCAAGCCTGGTAAGAGATGAGGCTGTAAAGGTAACCAAGGACCAGATCAAACAGGACATTTGATATCCCAGGTGACTAGTATGCTGTCTTGTGGAGCCTGAGTCTCATCCTGAAAATGATGGTGCATCATTGAGTCATTTTAAGCAAGGAAATAATGAAGGACCCGGTTTATATATTAGAAAAACTCACTCTGGTAACATTGTGGATGATGAAGTTAAGCAAAACATGAGAATCTTTAGAAATCTAGATGAAAATTGAGCAAATTATAAAATAAAGCAGTGGTAGTGGGAATAGAGAGAGGTTTATTTGAGACATAATTCATAGATAAGGTGGCTAAAGCTCTTGAATATTTTTAAAACATAGAATGTATTCTCTTTTATAGAACAGCAGTTACACTTTAAGGGGACAAGACAAACATATAGGTGATACTCTTTCGGTCAATCAAAACGTGAAAGAGGAGTTACTACACAGTAGAAGTGCAAACCAGGGGTTAACAAAGTGAGCTAAAAATGCATGAGACCTCACTCTTCTTATGTTGCCTAAATTTCCACTTTTCCCTAAATGTGTTGTAGTTCAATTTTTTATGTCTTATTAGGGAACAGAATCTACTGAATGCATGAGTGAATGAATAAAAATACCTAGCTAGATATTTTAAAAATTCATTTCTGTTTATTTCATATACTTATAGCATGTCTACTTTAAATTTTATAACATTGTTATTTTATATACACCTTTAGTTCCTGGTAGTAAAGTTGCTTTAGAGTTCACTTTAACTCAAATGAGCATTTTCTTTTACTTGAGAGTAAAATGTTAAACAAGTTGCAAAATCCAACCAAAGAAAAATCTAAGGTCATCGTTATGATAAAATTACTGCTATAGAAAAAACCAGAACCCAGAACTTTAAAAATCACAAGGAAAAAAATTCACAGTCCTTTGTAAAACCAACCTTTTAAATTCTCCAGTATTTCTGAAAACAGCTATTACCGGTTGGAGAACTTTTAACTAAGAAATCAACATTCCTCTGGCTCATTTAGTGGTCTGTCTTCCATCTGTAGTTTTGTACTTATTAGGGCATGATAATTCCTCACAAACCTCAAAACCCAAGGACATCATAGTTCTCCTTCACCATAAAAGCATAACTTAGCCTTGATTTTCAAATGGAGATGTTGAAGGACTTTCTCATTTTCCATTCCCCCTGCTCCCCACCTCCCTGCGCCAAATCAGGGTCGATAGTTAAGTCTCCAGTGAATCCATCTTAGTAAAAACTAATAATCCACATGCATCATTGCTTTAATCCATTCATGGGGTTGTTTATCCAGAAGGAGACAAAATCAGAATAATTGTTAGTGAGATAGCGAAGAGAAGTTCTTGCTTTAAATTCACCCTGTTTTGACCATTTCCCCTAGGTACCTTCTTGAACATTTAATCAAAGTAAATCCTAAGCCGTCTCCCTTGATGGAGTACCTTTTCTTGGAGAGAAAAGAGCATAGACAGGCAAGAAGTATCTGAAGCAACTCTTGAGTTAGTTGGGTGGCAGAAGTGGTACATGTTATCTTCATGAAGTTAGCTTAAATAAATTAGAATACGGGAAAAATAATATTTTTTCTCATGTATATGTACTGCAAATGACATGCTTCTTTCTATTCTGCTTCCCTAAAGAAAAGGACGTTTCTGCTTTTTAACTGTTTGGGATTTCAATGGCTGGATCACACTAAGTTGGAGTTTTTAAAAATGTGTATTGCTGACCACCAGTATAAGAATCACTTATTCTTACATTCTTTAAAAATGTGGAATCCTATGTTGCATAACATATCGGGTCTGTATATCTGGGGCACTGTGTTTGGTAATCTGCATTTACAAAATCATTTCAACATGCTGATTATACACTTGAAATGTTGGAAAACATTACCATAACTGGGGTGGGAGTGGGAGGGATGAGAGAAGAGCAGATAAGGAATCTTCAATATCCTTTCCTCCCTAAGGCTGTCACAATGAGTGAAAGAGCAAACAGTATCTTCTCTTCTCCAGCTCTGCCCTGGAGAGATGGGGTCTGGCCGCTAGAAAGAGGAACTGTCCCCAAACAGTATCTAACTAATGTCTTCCTCAGATGCTTCTGCAAGAAGTGCGACTTTGTGCTTAATTTGGTCCTTGTCAACCAAACATTAACTACAAGGGAAATTGCTGTTTTCAGAATTACATAATATACATGTCACACATCAGCCAGTCAGTGCTGTCTTAACTGATAATGGTCCTTTGATGATAGGCCATTTTACCACAAGATAGAGTTCACTAAAAATGTTCTGTTAAAACATATTATACTTGAGAGAGATGATGTCTTTCTTTTAGACACATTTGAGACTATATATATGCTCATACAGGGATGAGTATAGTTGACTGAACAACATTTGGCTCCAAACATATGCTTTATTGTTAACTAGGTAGGTAGAAGTTATAAATTATATGCCTTACTATTTTCCATTGTATAGAATCCTGGATATACTTTTTCTGTATTATAAATTCTAACGTTATGTTACAAATATAGTGGCTTCAATATAAAGTGATATTTTAAATCTCATTTTCTGAAACTTTTATATACATTCAACATTCTCTGTCCTGGGAGTTATCTGCCATTTTTGCTTACAACCAACTAGTGACTGCTGAGATCTTACAGCTGCTTTTTATTTGATATAATATCATTGCGTATAAATCTGTAAAACCAACAGGAATGGAAATAATGACAAATATCCAAGGAAGTTGTGAGATTTAAATACTGTAATATTGTGATTTATAAGAAATATATATTTGGTCATTCAGATGATCAAAATATACTTCTTATATATATATTTGGTCTTTGTCTAAGGTTTCTCGCTCACAACTCCTAAAGCCTTTGAAACTTCCTGAATAAGAGCAATAATGTGTCTTTTGTTATGTTAATGAGGTGATTTTGGGAAGCTCTTAGGTAACCTAAGGATTGGGGGGGGCTTGTTGCCAAGAGATCCAACCCGTGATTACAGTGTCTGAACTTTCAGTTGCTCCCCCTCACCTCCTGGGAGGGCAGAGGTGCTGGAGATTGAGTTCAATTGCCAATGGCCAATGACTGTTTAATCAGTCATGGCTATGAAATGAAGCCTCCATAAATACCCGAAGGACAAGATTCAGAGAGCTTTCTGATTGGTGAACCCGTGGAGATTTGGGGAGAGTGGCGTGATTGGAGAGGGCATGGAAGCTCAGCACCCTTTCCCCATACCTTGCCTTGCATCTCTTCTATCTGGCTGTTCCTGAGTTGTATCATTTTATTTCATTTATTTATTTTTTTGGGAGTGTTGCGTTGAGACTTAGTTGCGGCAAGCAGGATCTTTCATTGTGACACATGGGCTTCTCTCTAGTTGTGGCGTGCAGGTATTTTTTCTCTTCTCTAGCTGTGGCACACAGGCTCCAGGGCACGTGGGCTCTGTAGTTTGCGGCACGCAGGCTCTCTAATTGAGGCGCGTGGGCTCAGCAGTTGTGGCGCGCGGGCTTAGTTGCACAGCCGCATGTGGGAATCTTAGTTCCCCAACCAGGGATCAAACCCGTGTCCCCTGCATTGCAAGGTGGATTCTTCACCACGGGACCACCAAGGAAGTCCCCCCCGAGTTGTAGCATTTTATAATAAATGAATAATCTAGTGAGTAAAGAGTTTTCCTGTTCTGTGAGCTGCTCCAGCAAATTCCTCAAGTCCAGGACAGGGTCTTGGGAACCTCTGATGTATAGCTTGTTGGTCAGAAGTGGAGGTAACAATCTGGGCTTTCAACTGGCATCTGAAGTGGGGAGGGAGGGCAGTCTTGTAGGACTGAACCCTTAACCTGTACAATCCGACACTATCTCCAGGCACATACCGTCAGAACTGAGTTGAACTGTAGGACACAATTGGGATCTGCACACTTTTAAGTACATGTTGTAAGATGTGTTTTAAAACTCTTTACAGGTGGATGCTAGAAGCAGATAATTTAGTTAATGAAAAATTCTATTTAACATAAGTAAAATATTTCAGGCTAGAGATTTTTTAAAAATTCTAATCTATTATTTTATCTATTTTTTATAGGAGAGATATGAATTTCACAAGAAGTCAAACACAGTGACCCCATTTGCTATGTTTTATTTTGCTATTAGCTTGTTAAACATAACATGCAAATAATCAAAAAGAAACATACATATGACTTAGAGTGAAAAATAATTCTAGAAAAGAAAAGTTTCATTAGGTAAGTATATATTCCTAACACTAAAAATACTGCTTTAATTGTATGTGGTTTCATGAATTTTGTCTAATTTGCAAGATCATTTGTCTCAAAATTTACCATCTATTTTTCAGCTAAACAAATTTGAACACTGAAATTTGAACATTGAGATAATTTGCTTCAAGACAGTAAACATCCATATGCATGTAATCCCTGCTTTTTGGCACATTAAGTTAAGGTTTAGAAATTATAAAACTTGGCTGACTTCCACGAAACCAGTAAAAAGCTTTTCACATCATTTGACAGGAGATAGGAAAAAAAACCACTAAATTTACAAATAAAGCATTAATTTTATTGTCTATGTGTGTGTTTGTGTGTGTGTCTGTACTTGTGATGAAACAGGCCTGCCTTTCATCTTTTCTTTTAAAAAAGTAGTAAAATGTTTACAAAACATTTTCCCTCAGAATTTGAAATTTATGGAAGTAATAAACAGCAACAAAAAATGAATACTATAAAAACTGACACACAAATAAACATAACCATAAACTGCTGTTCCAGGATATATTTCAGTATAATTGGAATTAGTAGATATCAATTAACGGTGATCTCATTTGCTACACGTAGACATTCATACATATCAGGTGGCAGACTGGTTTGGGTGATGCGATTGCCATCCAAACGCAAATGTTTGATCTTGGAGTAGGATAATGGTCCCAGGATCTTACAGAAGCTCTTTACTTCAAACTCTGGAAAATTAAAGAATGAAACACTTCAATCTTTTTTTTTTTTTTTTTCAGTACATGGGCTTGAAACCATCATTTTTAAAAACTTTCAAATCTATAATAATATCCAATAAAACTTTTTCCCACTTATTTGATGTATCTTTGAATTTGGAACTACTAAAGGAATATTTCAGACTACCAAATAGCCCAGCAATATTTAGTAAAGAATACTTATGGTAGGTCAGAAGATTTAATGAAATGTTTCAAGGAAGAGAACTTATTTAA
Source organism: Balaenoptera ricei (assembly GCF_028023285.1). NCBI lineage: Eukaryota > Metazoa > Chordata > Mammalia > Artiodactyla > Balaenopteridae > Balaenoptera > Balaenoptera ricei. Next base: position 77,419,347 of record NC_082648.1, read on the forward strand.
GTTCTTGATTTAGAAATACTTGCTTATAGAAGGACACTCAGTGTGTCATATTGTCTAAGCTTTCGTTTGAAATATTAAGTCTAGCCTGAGGAAACCTAAGATTGGTGCTGTTATATGAGCAATCTCACCAGTGTAAGTATTCTGGGTTTTTGCCTCTTAAAATAAAAGGGGTTAAATAGATGAACTCTAAACAGTTTTCCAACAACCGCACTTCATGACAAAGATTCAAAACTCCAAAGCAAAAACCAAATCATGGAATGTCCACCATCTCAGCTCATGCCCTTTTCTTCTGTGGTCAAAAAGCTGCCACAAATGAACAACTAATTTAATTTTTAATGGACACTAAGAAGTTTACTGGATAGCATGGTTTGTGTATGTATATAGAAACTGCCTATGGTTGCCCAAGTCTATTTCAGATTAACGTTATCTGGTCCTGTATCATATTATTTTCTTTCATTCTTCAACTCTAGCTAACAAAGACTTCAGTGGAAGCCCAAACACACTGCAGTCCTTTCCTCTAAGATGTTGTCTTAAATAACTTATCTGTCAAATTCCAGGGTTCTTGGTTATGGTATCTGCTTCTGAAGTATGGAACAATGGAAAAAACATGGGTTTCGGTCTATATTAGTTTTTTACCTCTGTCGTTTACCATCTGAGACATTTATCAGATCTTCTTTTTAGATATATCTATCACACTGTGTGCCATGAAGATTACATTAATTTAGGTATGTAAAGCACTTCACACAGTGCTAGCACATACTATGTACTAAATAATTATTGGTGTCCTTTTAATTTTTTCTGTTTTCTAAATTGCTTTACACTAGGAAGATCTGTGACTAGCTTAATGCTTAAAGTTGCAAGTTTGAAATATGACAAATTGTTTTTGGCTGGGTATTTCCTAATATTAGAAAAACATTAAGAGGCTCTTTTTATCTTAAGAGAAAGTGGGCAATTGGTATGCATAATTATTATGCGGAAAGATAAACTAAGTTGAAGACACACATGCAAAGTCACACGGCAAGAATTCCTGAAATATGTAAACCTAAATGTCGAGGATAAGGAAGGGAGAAAGGTAAATACTCACTTTCAAATGACTATATGTGCTGGGCATTGGGATTTCAGTCTCAGCTAGGCACTGACCAGCTGCTGGCATTTCTCCCATAGTCCACCTGTCCCACCTCCTGCATTGGCTCTTCCTTTTTTACTCATACAATGAAAACTGTTTTTTTCCACCTTCAAATGCCCCTGCATCTGTATCTCTCCCCTTTCTTGTCTCAGAGTAGGAGGTAGTCTTGCTCCTGCAGCTAACCTCCACCCACCAAATCTAATGGATTTCTTCAGCCCTCAAACGTCTTAAATCCCATTAGCATTTTGGCCTGTCTGAGTATCCTTCCTCCTGACCACAAATGTTTATAATGTGGGACCATCTATTGCCACATAGTGAATTTTCCCCTGGAAACAGCTGTAAGGGTTTAGCTCTGATAGCTTGACTGTGTATTATAAGACAAACAAGCTTTGCAGACACAAGAAAGAACACATGGCATTGCAGAGTCGGCAGTCATGGTCTCCTTCATGAGAACACCCCAACCCTACTAGGAGTTACATGAAACTATTGCAGAATTACAGAATAACTATTGCAGAATTATATTAATAAGGCACACTGAAAATTTTTTTTCTGATAAGAGTGTCAATATCCTTACCCAGTATGACAAGGGAACCAACTTTTATAATATAAAGATGTTCAATTTCAATAGATTATTTTGCACATAAAATCATTTACTATGTGAATCAGTGTTTCCCACCTGAGTTTTCATTTTAAAAACTTCATCTGTGAATTATAGGTTTTTTCTTCTTCCAACTTCAATTAAAGAATGAGGTAGGGATTGGTGAATGTCAGCTTCCCATCTGAATCTTTATAGCTTAAATTGAAAAATGTCCCAGGAGACCAGAAGAGTACATAAGCAGCTCAAGTGGAATAGGTCAAACTCCCACCCAGCAGATAAATGAAAAATAAACTATGGAAGTAAGAGAAAGGAAGGAGAAACTGTGGGAAAATCAAATGAGGTGAAGGGTTGTGTATAAGAAAAGGGGCTTTGTAATTCTAGTAAAAAATATTCCAAACCCTTTTCATATTCCTCCTTAAACTTTCTCACAGTCCTCATAAGAACACCATGAAGACCATACACACCAACCGTAACAGGGATAACAGAGATAGATGATGGTCATGATAGCAGAGTAATATGTTGAGTCTCAAGTAAAGATGTCAGAGGAGACCATGAGTGTACACGGGCTGCTCTGGGGACAAGCAGGAGAGAGATGTAAAAGCCTCTGCTGGTTGTGGACTTGTTGATTTCTCCCTCAGCTACATCTTGTCAAGAAATAAATGTAGACACAAATCGAAGTCATGAAGGAGGCAAATAATAAACAGATAAAAATCAAGAGATAACACAGCAGGATTAATTAGCCCAGAGTATTAAATTTGAAGAAATGAGTGCTTAAATTCTATGACCTTAATGGTTTCTTATCTGGACACTCCAAAGCAAAACCAGATATTGGATAAATAACTCAGCTAGAATTCTATATTCTAGAGAAATATTTTGTTGGCATTTTCATTTTTTTAAACTGGAGCCAGATGCAGTATTTGTGTCGCACAACTTAGGCATTTAAAACCTCGAGGAAACATCAATCAATCATAGGCACAGTTTTCTACTTACTTTCAAGTTCATTGACCTCCAGGTAATAGTTTTCAAGGTTTTCATTGACAGTCGGTATGTTTTTAAGTTTATTATAGGAGAGGTCCAGCTCCAGCAAGGATGATACATTAAAAGAATTTCCAGGTATTCCACTATCAGCAAGTTCATTATGAGACAAACGCAGATACTGCAATCCATTAAAACGCTTGAAATACTCATCAGGGATGTCGCTGATCTTATTGTTGTCTAAGTAGAGAGTTAGAAGAGATACTGGGAGACCAGAAGGCATTTTGGTCATCTGATTGAAGCTCAAGTCAAGGTATTCAAGTGACTTAAGACCTTTAAAAGCAGCTGAAACAGCATCTTCTTTCAGCTGATTGTGTTGAAGGTGGATAAATGTCAGGTTAACCAGTCCGTCAAAGGAGCCAAGCTTCGAGATCTTGTTGTTAGTGAGCTGCAGGTCCACCAGAGATCTGGGAAGTGGGCCCACAGATTCTGTCAGATTGTTGTAATTTATATGCAGCTTCTTCAGTTGTTTCAGTTTAGAGAAAACTTTTCCTTTTATCTTGGAATTTTCTAGAAGGTTATGATCTAGAATGAGCCACTGCAGATCAGTTACGTTTTCAAAGGCCTTATCATCAATATGGTCAATCTGGTTATTCCTAAGGTAAAGGTACTTGATTCCAGGAGGCACCATTGGCACACTTTTCAATTTCAGTTCATCGCAGTACATGGCCGTTGGGTAGCTTTCGGGGCAGTTACATTCTGGTGCACAGTTTGGTGATGATCTCCCATAAATAGATAGGGGGAAATCATAATCCTCATAGTAGCTGCCGCTGGCACAGCCAATTAATGCCAAGAGGAGAGGAAACATACCTAGATTCATTTTGGCAAATGCTTTGAATCCTAAATAAAGTGGAAACATGTATTATTATAAAATAGTATCCTTTCAGGAAAATTATACTAAGAAGAAAGAAAATGCATTAGCAAATGTGAATTTTATTATTTTATAGTGCTTTTTTTTTTTTTCTACTGCACTAATGATGCCTTGTTAATTTGCATTTGAGGAGTAGGTTAAGGATATACGTTTACAACGGGTGGGGAAGTGAACAGATTCCAGGGCAGAGTGCATTCACATGCGCCCCCTTCTGGGCGAGCCAGGCGTAACTGTCCCAGTCAACCTCTCTAGGTCCTTCCTTAATTAAATATCTTCCTGCAAGAGGTTTCTGGGAGGTGCCCATTAACCACCATGTTAGAACACTGCTTCAGAATACCTTCAAAACCAGAAGGAACGAAAATGAGAAGACAATTGTAAATTGTACCCTCTACCCCACCATTCAACATCATTGAAATGTCTCATTAAGTAGATCCTTACTGAGAACGTGGGCAATCTGTGATGTTGTCTGGAGGAAAGCTGTTCTTCTGTGTGTGTGGAGGGGGCGTGGTGGCAGTCGTGGCACGTTCCTTTAAAAATGTCTTTATGGTTGTTGATTCTGAGGAAGGGGAACAGAAGTCTTGGTGGGGGTGTGTGCATATTATTTCACCTTTTGTTTAACATTCTATGTTTTTAAGCACATTACAAAACTGTGTTTGAAAATTAATATTTAGTTTTAGTGAAATTAATGTTTAATGTTTATTAATCAAGGAAATGTCACAAACTCTAAACATTTTTTAAACCTAGAAAGAGGTCTAACTGGTAGAGAATGATATTCTTTTCAAAGATTTGAATGAATGTTTTTCTTTCTCTCAATCACTCACAATTTGTCTACATTCTTCATGTCAAAATTTAAGAAGGCAGGGTTTGCTTATCTGGATTTTAGTGCTCTCACTGAATGGAAGTGGGAGAGATGTGGAACTGAGGAAAGTCTGTATTAAACAGTGGCATTAAGAGCCATGTAGGAAAGGATAAATTTGAGAATATAAATTAAAAACAATTTGTAACAGTGATCTTCTCATATGAACTTCTTTCTAAGGTGAGGTTCAAAGAAGTACATTTCAATCACTTGGGGAAGCACCGGGTCAGCAATTTAGGTAAAGGGAAATAGGATGTAAGAGTTGGGCTTTTGTAGACCGAGGAGTTACAGCTGAGCAATTGGTAACTCTGGGAGGGAAATCGTTAATGTGAAGCAGTATCCACATTCCAATGGATACCATAAAATAAAATCTCTTCCTGTGAGAAACATGGTACAAGCTTTTGGATCTAGGTAGTTTGGGGTAAGCAGGATTTTCTACTATCAGGAATTTTAAACATCTTTGCTTTGCTGTAACTTGGAATTATAAAGCACTTTATTTTAGCAGATGAAACACTCAAAAATGTTAGAATCACTCTTATAACTGACATAATGTAGCCAGATTCTTTGTAAATTATTCTCTAAGATTATGATGGAGTCATTTAATTTAGTTGACAGGACTTGGCCATGAGATCTATTACGTAGTGCTAATGTAATTATAGGATTCTTTACGAGTTACAGTTATGTTAATGTTGTAAAGATTTTTCTTACTTCATTAATAAGCTTCCACCTCAGTTTAATTCAGTATACACTAAACTAGACATGGGAACTATAGTGCGAATAGTAATGGAAAATGCTTCCATATTTTTTGGCAGAGTCAAAACAAGGGCTCTGAATTCAAAGAGAATCTGTAACCGTATAATGACTCCATTATGAAGCAAAACCATGCTTTACTGTCCCCCAGTTTTTTCAAATACCTGTGGCTATGAAGAAAATGCTTTTTTTTCAAAAAGTAAATCATATTTACCAGAATTTCTTTAAAACATGTTCCTGTTTCTTAAGACATACATCCACAATCCAAATCTTTAAAGTTAACAAAATAGAAATAAATAATCCTTTAGCTCACATTTTATAACAGCATAAAATGTTTATGGCAAATTATAACAAATTATAACAACATAACTTGTTGCAAAATATTTTGATGACTGATTGAAATGGCCCTTCTTTGCTCCAAAATTAGGTTCTAACAATACTAACATATTTAACTAATTAGCATGAAATAGCAAACATTTTAAATGCCATACTTTTTCACTGTGTCTAATTTTCTCATTCCAACCTTGAAACTTTTTATAACTTCCTTAGCTAAGTAAGGCATTATAGACTGTATAAAATGTATCTCAAATCCATAAATCATGGAAAGTATATTAAGCAAAATGTGAAAGTAAATGCTCAAAACTGTGGATTTGCTGTTGAATAGCAATTGGCAAAGTTGCTCTGGAATTTTTTCTGTTCCTGTTAACAATAAACACCGTCCCAAACAGTCAGCATCCCCAGTGCTATAGTTAAAACAGCACTTACCTTACTGTCTCGACACTGCTTTCGTTAATTCTTAAAGCAGATGCTCTGCTTGGTGGACAAGAATCCACCAATATATGCTGTAAACTCTGTCAGGACGGAACTGGCTGCCAGATTCTTAGTGATACAAGAGCTGAGTGGGGGAAACCCAGCCCAGTCACGCCAGTCTCTGAATGGAGTTATGTCATTGTGGGGATCTTGTGGTGTGGCATGCAGACATTCTGTTCTCTAACGAGGTGCAGGTGGACTTGGGGAGCAAGGACAGCCCAGCTCACTCCCTATGGAATAAGAGAGAGATACATGCTGCACCAGCCCCAATACCATAGCTTTTAATCCCAAATTGAGTACTGCTGCAAATGAGGCATCTCCAGTGAGAACATTTCTCTGACAAAGCCCTTTACTTCTATAGCCGTGACAACAATTAAATGCAATTCTCTCAGCTAACTATCATGTTCATCTAAAGGTCTCATAAATCAACAGAGTAAACCATTTCAGGAAAATGCAAATGAGCAGACTCAGAAGAGTTGAATCCTTTTTGCTCATTACTCGTGAAATCTATACTGATTTACTTGGACTAACTTAATTTTTAGCCAAGGGGGAAGCTTACATTAGTTTCTAAAATATTTAAATGCTTCATTTATACTCTGATACAAGTGATAAGCAACAACATTTCCAGTTTACTTATGTTAAACAGACTCGTTTTATGCTCTTCAGGTCTGGAATCAATCAGTAATATTCTGCCTGTTTCTTATTTTGTGGATTTAATTTAGGAATTCATCCAAAACCTTAGTTGGGGAGAGTATTCTATGGCTTATTGCCAAAAAACATAAAAGAACATGAAAGAAATAAATGTATCCTAAAAATATCACAAAGTAATTATTTTTCACTCTGTCTTTGCATGCTAGCAATATTTTTTCAAAACTAAAAATTACGCTAAGTTGTAATCTCCTAAAGGCCTGGTTTGGTATATCTTTCCTTATCATTTCCTGATGCATGCTTCTAGAAAATGAGAGATCTACTCAATATCTTGTCTATTTCATTTTGTGATTGTATCAGCTTTATTTATATGATTTTTTCTCTCCAAAATTTTCATTTCCTCATGTTTATAAGGACTCTTAGAATCAGATACTTTAAGTTGCCACATTGTAAGATTTTTCCATTTTAAAATAACTTAGATATGTCACTTTTTAGCTATGAGACCTGTTGAAAGTTATTTAATCTCCATGGCCACTGATGCATTTGCCCAAAAAATTAATATTAGTGTAAATGTCTCATTTTTGTCAGAGAACTGTTAAAAAAACAAAAGATAATCTTATTGAAAGTAATTCATAGAATGGTAAGGTGATTCATAGCATAACATTTTAAGAAAATTTTAGAAAGACCTCAGTTTTACAATAGAGGACATGAATAAACTTAGAAGAAATCAAGAAAAAAAAGACAAATAGACCAATCACATATAATTCGTGGCTCATTGTAAGAGACAGCTAAAACAATTCTAAGCATTAACCTTGTGTGTCAAATTCTATAATCTGAGATTTTGTGTGAAAAATTCCAGCTATATATTCCAAGGATTTTTCTTTATGAGCAATAAATGTGTTGTGGTATCTGTAATAAAGTTTAAATGCATTAAGTTGGATTTAGCTCATTGTGAAACTGATATTGTCCACATATACCTTTTTCTATAAAATTAGTTCTGTGAGACCAATAATTGGGTAATGTTGCACATTTTAAAGCATATTGCTTGGGCCCACTAGAAAGAAATGAAATTAATATTTATGGTGTATCTATTTTATTCTGTGCTTTATTCTCAGAATTTTCACATATTTCTGTTTAAATTTCATGCTTTACAGGCCATATGAGTATTATTTTCACATTTTCAAAAAGTAAAAATGGAGACTCAGAAAGTCTAAATAATTTACTAAAAGTCACCTAACAAGTAAATGGAAGAACAAAGTCATGAGCATCTTCACCCATTGGGAAGAGGGTGGACGGGACGGAGCTGAGACAAGGTAGTTAATCAGTTTAAAATATTTTCTAGGCAATATTATTAGCCGTTTAGAGAAGACTTAAATATTAACCAGGCAATAGTTTTTAAATGGCAAAAAAGTTAGCTAAGCAATCATTTCTTTCTTTGTATACCACGTGCTCACATCCCCACACATGCCCATGTGCACAGGTTAGAGCTTCTGGGTGAGGTTGGAGCTTTCCATCCTGGTGAATGGAAATCAGGTCCTTTGCGGTAATGGATGTTGGAGAGTTCATCAGAATCCATGTTAAAATGATTAAGTTGCCCCCTCAGCCCATCAACTGGATTCCCTCTGTTACTTGAGACCAGCGAGGATGATGAGGAACATTATGACTGTTTCACCCACCTGGTTCTGAATCCAACCTTGGACTTCTCAAAGCCCCCAGGCTCACTGCAACTTGACTGTTCCCTCTGTCATAAGCATTCTGAAAAGTAGGACAGAAAAGTAGTAGTCGGAAAGTAGTAAACAGTCCAGACTTTGTGGAAAGATAGACATAGATTAGAAACTTTCTCAAGCAACCTATCAGGAGTGAAAATGAAAAAAGTATGTAATCTTGATAGCTTTAGTGTCTTCGTCTTTAAAATGGCTGTGATGATTTCTGTAGGAAAACATATGAGCATCAAAGGACACATGTATAAAGCCATTGGTGTAGGACTTGGCTTAAAATAAATGATTAATACATTTAAATGCATAATATTTTATAGCTATTATTAGTTATTATTCATAGAGTCATAGAACTACAGACTTGGGATGAATCTCAGAGATCATCTAATGATGGGTTCTCTGAAACCAATTCCCCAAGTTATGCTGCTGGTCTTTTTTTCTCATGTGAAGAGCTAAAGATAATGTGGTAAGAGTGCTCCATCCAAATGAACTGCAATATTGTTTTCCCTTTGTGGCGGTTGGATGGCATGCCATGTTCCCCAGAGCTCTGTGTATGCAGTGAGATATAACTGTGCATCTATGAAAGTGAAGTCATCCCAGAGCATAGAATCGGATGAGCTATAATGACAATTCCCTGCTAATAGAGGAGAAAGTTCTATTTTTATCATTCTATACATTGAGGTTTCAAACTCAGCTCTCTTCTTATTATACGTGACATAAAAGTTGTGTGTTTTGGCATATTTAGAAAATGCAGAGGAAAATAAGAAAATAAGAATTTTAGCCATTTGGAGAATACTTAGAGGGGAAAAATAAAAATATATATTCTAGCCCAGAGATAACTGTCTTTTGGTGCTTTTCTTAAGGTGTGACTATGTACACACACAAACCAACAGACATTGGTTTTCACAAAAATATTACAACATTACGCTTATAGTTTTATAATCTTTTTCACATAACAGTAAGTTGTGGATACTTTTCTATATATATTATTAAATATTAATCTCTAGTGTCATTTTAATTAACTGCATTAAATTCTATTATATAGAGGTACCATAATGTAGTTGTTATTTTTTAATATTACAATGAACACTTGCTTTCTCTTATAATTTGCAAAACACTGTCACATGCAACGGAATTTTATTCTTCACATTGGTTGTACCTAATCTGTCTGTTCTGCTTATCTCAATAGACGCATTTTAAATGAAAATGCCATTTTAGTAGGTGGCTTATGTTTTCAAATTAGACAATAAAGGAGTGGATTTGAAGTTTATTTTCTCCCCTAACATCAATCTTTTTACCATTCTTAATTTTAGCATTTCTTATGAGCCATAGAACTATCTTTCATCTGCAGAGTCCTTACATATGGATGTATATATATATATGTATTTCTTTTTACATTTTTTATCATGTAATGTCTGAAACATTTATATTAACATATTTCCATACAAATAACCCAAAGAAAGTTTAGTATTAGTTGTTTTGTTTGTTTGTTTGTTTTTTTATATTGCAGGTTCTTATTAGTCATCAATTTTATACACATCAGTGTATACATGTCAATCCCAATCGCCCAATTCAGCACAACACCATCCCCACCCCACCACGGTTTTCCCCCCTTGGTGTCCATAGGTTTGTTCTCTACATCTGTGTCTCAACTTCTGCCCTGCAAACCGGCTCATCTGTACCATTTTCCTAGGTTCCACATACATGCGTTAATATACGATATTTGTTTTTCTCTTTCTGACTTACTTCACTCTGTATGACAGTCTCTAGATCCATCCGCGTCCCAACAAATGACTCAATTTCGTTCCTTTTTATGGCTGAGTAATATTCCATTGTATATATGTACCACAACTTCTTTATCCATTTGTCTGTCGATGGGCATTTAGGTTGCTTCCATGACCTGGCTACTGTAAATAGTGCTGCAATGAACATTGGGGTGCATGTGTCTTTTTGAATTATGGTTTTCTCTGGGTATATGCCCAGTAGTGGGATTGATGGATCATATGGTAATTCTATATTTAGTTTTTTAAGGAACCTCCATACTGTTCTCCATAGTGGCTGTATCAATTTACATTCCTACCAACAGTGCAAGAGGGTTCCCTTTTCTCCACACCCTCTCCAGCATTTGTTGTTTGTAGATTTTCTGATGATGCCCATTCTAACTGGTGTGAGGTGATACTTCATTGTAGTTTTGATTTGCATTTCTCTAATAATTAGTGATGCTGAGCAGCTTTTCATGTGCTTCTTGGCCATCTGTATGTCTTCTTTGGAGAAATGTCTATTTAGGTCTTCTGCCCATTTTTGGATTGGGTTGTTTGTTTCTTTAATATTGAGCTCCATGAACTGTTTATATATTTTGGAGATTAATCCTTTGTCCATTGATTCATTTGCAAATATTTTCTCCCATTCTGAGGGTTGTCTTTTTGTCTTGTTTATGGTTTCCTTTGCTGTGCAAAAGCTTTGAAGTTTCATTAGGTCCCATTTGTTTATTTTTGTTTTTATCTCCATTACTCTAGGAGGTGGATCAAAAAAGATCTTGCTGTGATTTATGTCAAAGAGTGTTCTTCCTATGTTTTCCTCGAAGAGTTTTAAAGTGTCCACTCTTACATTTAGGTGTCGAATCCATTTTGAGTTTATTTTTGTGTATGGTGTTAGGGAGTGTTCTAATTTCATTTTTTTACATGTATCTGTCCAGTTTTCCCATCACCACTTATTGAAGAGACTGTCTTTTCTCCGTTGTATATCTTTGCCTCCTTTGTCATAGATTAGTTGACCATATGTGTGTGGGTTTATCTCTGAGTTTTCTATCTTGTTCCATTGATCTATGTTTCTGTTTTTGTGCCAGTACCATATTTTCTTGATTACTGTAGCTTTGTAGTAGAGTCTGAAGTCAGGGAGCCTGATTCCTCCAGCTCCGTTTTTTTCCCTCAAGACGGTTTTGGCTATTCGGGGTCTTTTGTGTCTCCATACAAATTTTAAGATGATTTGTTCTAGTTCCGTAAAAAATGCCATTGGTAATTTGATAGGGATTGCATTGAATCTGTAGATTGCTTTGGGTAGTATAGTCATTTTCACAATATTGATTCATCCAATCCAAGAACATGGTATATCTCTCCATCTGTTGGTATCATCTTTAATTTCTTTCATCAGTGTCTTATAGTTTTCTGCATACAGGTCTTTTGTCTCCCTAGGTAGGTTTATTCCTAGGTATTTTATTCTTTTTGCTGCAATGGTAAACGGGAGTGTTTCCATAATTTCTCTTTCAGATTTTTCATCATTAGTGTATAGGAATGCAAGAGATTTCTTTGCATTAATTTTGTATCCTGCAACTTTACCAAATTCATTGATTAGCTCTAGTAGTTTTCTGGTGGCATCTTTAGGATTCTCTATGTATAGTATCATGTCATCTGCAAACAGTGACAGTTTTACTTCTTCTTTTCCAATTTGTATTCCTTTTATTTCTTTTTCTTCTCTGATTGCCGTGGCTAGGACTTCCAAAACTATGTTGAATAATAGTGGTGAGAGTGGACATCCTTGTCTCGTTCCTGATCTTAGAGGAAATGTTTTCAGTTTTTCACCACTGAGAATGATGTTGGCTGTGGGTTTGTCATATATGGCCTTTATTATGTTGAGGTAGGTTCCCTCTATGCCCACATTCTCAAGAGTTTTTATCATAAATGGGTGTTGAATTTTGTCAAAAGCTTTTTCTGCATCTATTGAGATGATCATATGGTTTTTATTCTTCAATTTGTTAATATGGTGTATCACATTGATTGATTTGCATATATTGAAGAATCCTTGCATCCCTGGGATAAATCCCACTTGATCATGGTGTATGATCCTTTTAATGTGTTGTTCGATTCTGTTTGCTAGTATTTTGTTGAGGATTTTGGCATCTATGTTCATCAGTGATATTGACCTTTAGCTTTCTTTTTTTGTGACATCTCTGTCTGGTTTTGGTATCAGGGTGATGGTGGCCTCATAGAATGAGTTTGGGATTGTTCCTCCCTCTGCTGTACTTTGGAAGAGTTTGAGAAGGCTAGTTGTTAACCCTCCTCTAAATGTCTGATAGAATTCACCTGTGAAGCCATCTGGTCCTGGACTTGTGTTTGTTGGAAGATTTTTAATCGCAGTTTCAATTTCATTACTTGTGATCGGTCTGTTCATATTTTCTGTTTCTTCATGGTTCAGTCTTGGAAGGTTATACCTTTCTCAGAATTTGTCCATTTTTTCCAGGTTGTCCAATTTATTGGCATAGAGTTTTTTGTAGTAATCTCCTAGGATGCTTTGTATTTCTGCGGTGTCTTTTGTAACTTCTCCTTTTTCATTTCTAATTTTATTGATTTGAGTCCTCTCCTTCTTTTTCTTGATGAGTCTGGTTAATGGTTTATCAATTTTGTTTATCTTCTCAAAGAACCAGCTTTTAGTTTTATTGATCTTTGCTATTGTTTTCTTTGTTTATTTCATTTATTTCTGCTCTGATCTTTATGATTTCTTTCCTTCTGCTAACTTTTGGTTTTGTTTGTTCTTCTTTCTCTAGTTTCTTTAGGTGTAAGTTGAGATTGTTTATTGAGATTTTTCTTGTTTCTTGAGGTAGGCTTGTATAGCTAAAAAATTCCCTCTTAGAACTGCCTTTGCTGCATCCCATAGGTTTTGGATTGTCGTGTTTTCATTGTCATTTGTCTCTAGGTATTTTTTGATTTCCTCTTTGATTTCTTCAGTGATCTCTTGGTTATTTAGTAATGTATTGTTTAGCCTCCATGTGTTTGTGTTTTTTATGTTTTTTTCCGTGTAATTCATTTCTAATCTCATAGCATTGTGGTCAGAAAAGATGCTTGATATGATTTCAATTTTCTTAAATTTACTGAGGCTTGATTTGTGACCCAAGATGTGATCTATCCTGGAGAATGTTCCGTGCACACTTGAGAAGAAAGTGTAATCTGCTGTTTTTGGACGGAATGTCCTATAAATATCAATTAAATCTATCTGGTCTATTGTGTCATTTAAAGCTTTTGTTTCCTTATTTATTTTCATTTTGGATGATCTGTCCATTGGTGTAAGTGAGGTGTTAAAGTCCTCCACTATTATTCTGTTACTGTCAGTTTCCTCTTTTATAGCTGTTAGCAGTTGCCTTACGTATTGAGGTGCTCCTATGTTGGGTGCATGTATGTTTATAATTGTTATATCTTCTTCTTGGATTGATCCCTTGATCATTATGTAGTGTCCTTCCTTGTCTCTTGTAAAATTCTTTATTTCAAAATCTATTTTATCTGATATGAGTATAGCTACTCCAGCTTTCTTTTGATTTCCATTTGCATGGAATATCTTTTTCCATCCCCTCACTTTCAGTCTGTATGTGTCCCTAGGTCTGAAGTGGGTCTCTTGTAGACAGCATATATATGGGTCTTGTTTTTGTATCCATTCAGCAAGCCTGTGTGTTTTGGTTGGAGCATTTAATCCATTCACGTTTAAGGTAATTATCGATATGTATGTTCCTATGACCATTTTCTTAATTGTTTTGGGTTTGTTTTTGTAGGTCCTTTTCTTCTCTTGTGTTTCCCACTTAGAGAAGTTTCTTTAGCATTTGTTGTAGAGCTGGTTTGGTGGTGCTGAATTCTCGTAGCTTTTGCTTGTCTGTAAAGCTTTTGATTTCTCCATCGAATCTGAATGGGATCCTTGCTGGGTAGAGTAATCTTCATTGTAGGTTCTTCCCTTTCATCACTTTAAGTATATCATGCCACTCCCTTCTGGCTTGTAGAGTTTCTGCTGAGAAATCAGCTGTTAACCTTATGGGAGTTCCCTTGTATGTTATTTGTTGTTTTTCTCTTGCTGCTTTCAATAATTTTTCTTTGCCTTTAATTTTTGCCAATTTGATTACTATGTATCTTGGCATGTTTCTCCTTGGGTTTATCCCGTATGGGACTCGATGTGCTTCCTGGACTTGAGTGGCTCTTTCCTTTCCCATGTTAGGGAAGTTTTCGACTATAATCTCTTCAAATATTTTCTCTGGTCCTTTCTCTCTCTCTTCTCCTTCTGGGACCTCTATAACGTGAACGTTGTTGCATTTAATGTTGTCCCAGAGGTCTCTTAGGCTGTCTTCATTTCTTTTCATTCTTTTTTCTTTATTCTGTTCCACAGCTGTGAATTCCATCATTTTGTCTTCCAGGTCACTTATCTGTTCTTCTGCCTTAGTTATTCTGCTATTGATTCCTTCTAGTGTAGTTTTCATTTCAGTTATTGTATTGTTCATCTCTGTTTGTTTGTTTTTTAATTCTTCTAGGTCTTTGTTAAACATTTCTTGCATCTTCTCGATCTTTGCCTCCATTCTTTTTCTGAGGTCCTGGATCATCTTCACTATCATTATTCTGAATTCTTTTTCTGGAAGGTTGCCTATCTCCACTTCATTTAGTTGTTTTTCTGGGGTTTTATCTTGTTCCTTCATCTGGTACATAGCCCTCTGCCTTTTCATCTTGTCTGTCTTTCTGTGAATGTGGTTTTTGTTCCACAGGCTGCAGGATTGTAGTTCTTCTTGCTTCTGCTGGATGTATATTTTTAAACACATTCTATAATTGCTTCCATTTCTCTTGGCATCTTACATGAAAAAATATTTTTAGAATTATCAATAGTAGGGTTTATTATATTTTTGTATTAATTAGTTTGCACTGTAAAAGTAATATACATGAATGGTATAACATGCTGAAACATTTAACGGCATACCAGGATATAAGGGTAAATGTAAAATAACCTCTAACCCAACTAACTTTCCAATCTCACTCCACAGAAGTAATCGTTGTTTTAGATTTTGTTACTTCTGATATTTCAGACGTGTTCTATATACCCAACTGAATTTCGTTTCTCTCTCTCTTTTTCTTTCTTTCTCTCTCTCTTTTGTCCTATATGCCTTGCACTTTTCACCTAGAATATTTATCTTATTTTATCTGATTAATATATATCTATTTCTACATCATGTTTTATATAGTTACGGAACACACTATTGTATAGGTGTAACAAACATTACTTATATTTTTGCTCAATGGTGAGTGTTTCAGTGGTTTCAATGTTTACTTTTTGTTGTTAGCACAGTTTAATTGTTATCACACACAGTGTTTTGTGGAGCAAATTTTGTGCACTAATGCAATATAGCTTTGGGAAAATTCCCAAAGTGAAATTTCTGATGAAAAGTGTGTGCACATTTTAAGACTGCCATATAGTCTAATTATTGTTCTGATTATCACTCTCATCAATGGTATATGAGGATATATTTTCACCATTCATTCATGAAATTTGGATATAATCAAGCTTAAAATTTCTGTGATCTCATTGTTCAAGCTTTATTTACTAAATAATATTTGGTACTGGTAGTCTCCCATCTTTATTCCTTAAGATAACAATAACGAATTCATTATGTGTTAACATAAATAATATTTTAATTAAAAACCCCATAGTTTTCAAAATATACGTAATGAGAAGAGAGGAATTATATTTTTGCAAATCTATTTAATAAATGGCTTAGTAGACAAGAACTGGATTCTTCCTTTCAATTTTTTTTTTTTTAATAAATTTATTTATTTATTTATTTATTTATTTTTGGCTGTGTTGGGTCTTCGTTTCTGTGCGAGGGCTTTCTCTAGTTGCGGCGAGCGGGGGGCCACTCTTCATCACGGTGCGCGGGCCTCTCACTGTCGCAACCTCTCTTTTTGTGGCCTCTCTTGTTGCGGAGCACAGGCTCCAGACGCGCAGGCTCAGTAGTTGTGGCTCATGGGCCCAACTGCTCCGCGGCATGTGGGATCTTCTCAGACCAGGGCTCGAACCCGTGTCCCCTGCATTGGCAGGCAGATTCTCAACCACTGCACCCCCAGGGAAGCCCAAGAACTGGATTCTTATAGCTGCTTCTTTGTTCAGTCTGTTGTGATATGTTGCTATGTTTGATACATATGAAGAAAATCTTGTCTCAGATATTAACTCGGGAAAATAAGTATGTTAATAGCTTTTTAAAGATAATTTCAAATACTCTTCTTTAATAAAACATCAAACCTCAAAAAGTCGTAATTTTAAAAAGGTTAGTTGTTACGTGAAACCTGAAATCATATCAAAGAACATTTTTTACACTGGTTTCTAAAATTAAAGGGATTAATCTCCAAAATTTACAAACAGCTCATGCAGCTCAAGATCAAAAAAACAAGTAACCCAATCAAAAAAACGGACAGAAGATCTAAATAGACATTTCTCTAAAGAAGACATACAGACGGCCAAGAGGCACATGAAAAGATACTCAACATTGCTAATTACTAGAGAAATGCAAATCGAAACTACAGTGAGATATCATCTCACGCCAGTCAGAATGGCCATCGTCCAAAAGTCTATGAACAAGATATGCTGGAGAAGGTGTGGAGATAAGGGAAGCCTCCTACTCTGTTGGTGGGAATGTGAACTGGTGCAGCCACTGTGAGAACAGTATGGAGGTTCCTTAAGAAACTAAAAATAGAGCTACCATATGATACAGCAATCCCACTCTGGGACATATATCTGGAGAGAAACATGGTTCGAAAGAATACATGCACCCCAATGTTCATTGCAATGCAGTTTACAATAGCCAAGACATGGAAGCAACCTAAATGTCCATTGACATACTAATAGATAAAGATGTGGTACATATACACAATGGAATATTACTCAGCCATTAAAAAGAATGAAATAATGCCATTTGCAGCAACGTGGATGGACCTGGGGATTATCATACTAAGTGAGGTAAGTCAGACAGAGAAAGACAAATATCATATGATATCGATTATATGTGAAATCTTTAAGAAAATGATACAAACAAACTTATTTACAAAACAGAAACAGACTCACAGACTTAGAGAACAAACTTATGGTTATGGGGGGGAAGGGGGGGAAGGGACAGATTGGGAGTTTGGGATTGACATGTGCAATCCCAGGAAGAATATATTGATTTTTATTGCATCATAGAATAAAACATTTCAAAATACTAATAATTTTAGACAACATTTTAAAATTTAGAAACATTTTTGAAAAAAAATGCTTTTAAGTATTATTGCAAAACAAGACCACAAAGTATAATTACTTTCTTTTTGTTCACTTTTATAGACACACAGACAATTTAAGGATTTCAAAATAATTATTTACTGAATAACAGCTACATAGATAAAGGATAGCAGGTGTAAACAAAGAGAAATAGCAGAACAGTGTTGTTAGTGAGAACAAACTAGATTAATCTCTAAAAATACATTCATACTCTATCCGTATGACTATAGAAAATTCTAGAAAGCACAAGTAAACACAAGCAAGTAGTCTATTAGCCACCAGAACGACAATACCCCATGTCATCTAGCCTCTGAAAAAATGCTTTTCACTTCTGAGATAATTAATGTGAAACATGCAAGTAACATCTTAATGTTATTATAAAAATAATTTTTACACTGTGAACTCTCTGCAAGTCTTGAGGTTCATGATCCACACTTTGAGAACTACTGCCTGAGACCTTTTCCTTGTGGGCTGCTCGTCACTTAGGTCTCAGCTGCCTCAGACAGGCTCTCTACCACCCAAACTGAGTGGGTCAGGGACTTGCCTTCACTTATTCTCTGTTGTTTTAACATATCATCGTTTGTTGCATTTACCACTCTCTGGAATTATCTTAGGTTGTTTGTTGATTTTTTAGCAGTGTATTTTATAACTATCATTTCCACAAGAATGAGGACTTTACTGGTCCCTTAGGGTTGGCACAGGTCCTCCATATAAGTTTGCTGAGTGAATGAAATACTTTTCAAGAATATTCCATGTTGTTTTCAACTTGTCTATTTTTTCAGATGGATTCTCATTTACATTTTTATAGCAAAAACAATAGTGTTGGATTTGAAAGAGGTCACACTGATTTTTCTAACTCAACCGAGGAGAAGTTGACATCTTTACAATATTGTATTTTGACATCCAAGGATAGATTGTCTTAGCATTTATCTAAGTGGTTTTTTGTAACTGTGACTATCTAGCTTTTAACTGAATCTGTACAGTAAATTAATTAACTTTTGAAAACTCCATGCCATGACAGAATCATGGTGGAATATAATTCCACTCTAACCACTGGAGAATTTTAAATAGTTTATTTTTAATCTTTTTTTCAGGTCTAGTTTTCTCCAGATTATCTTGTCTCTATTACTGAACCAACTGAACCTAGAAGATACAAAAATACTATCATTTACAATGCTGAGATGGATTTCGATTTTGTTGTACAGGATAAGCAAGAATTTAACTTCCCTTTATTTTTCATGAAAGTAGGTAAGCACAAGGAATGTGCTCATGACATTATAGTTTTTTTTAAGTTCAAAGTTTCAACCTAGAAGTTTCTCTGACATGTCCTTTAAAGCTCACAAGACAGATACAAGCCACTGTATGTGAAGCATGTCTGCCAGATGTTACGGTTTATATATGTCTAATATAATGTGTATCATGATTATACATATTAATTGGATTTAAGTGAAGTGAAATAGGAAGAAGTGTAATAATCATTTCAAATACAAAAATTTTAAAAAATATATCAAGATTATGACAACTAAGCATAAAAAAGTGATGACATCAGGCATTCTGCCTTCTTCTATCCCTTATTAATCTCTGTGTGTGTGTGTTTACCCAATACGTTCTAGCAGTTAAGAGTGTTCTATAACATATCTGCTGATTCATTTTGAGCAATTCACTTTGCCTCAGTTTGCTTATCTTTAAAATTGGAAAGGTCATGGTGCCTATTTTGCAAAGCTTTATTCATGACCTTAAATGAGTTATGCATGTAAAACTTTTAGAAAAATTTCTTGCACACAGCACAGTAAACACTCAACGATTGCTAGCTATTATTACTGTTATGGAGGTCCACCACTCCCAGCATGTATGAAAGAGAGTGACATGGAAGGTGGTGCATTGTGTAGGAGCAGCAAATTCCCTGAGATGGGAATCTTTGCTTCTGTCTCTTCTGTTGTCTGCTTTGCAACTAACTCTATGTATATAAACTCTATGTATTTAAACCCTTTAAATCTCATTTTCCCCTTTTGTAGAATAGAATTAATTACCACCATCATGGGCGATGGTAAAAGGATTAAATGAGTTAATACATTACTTAGAACATTGTAAGCATACAGTGGTTTATTTTGGTAAGCTAAAGCATATAAAAATAGACATAAATTATTAATATGTACACTAATATTTACATTAAACATGCAAAAACAAATTAAAAATACAACTTATCAAAAGTATTATAAGGTAAACTAATAAGATGTAATGAAAGAGACTACAAGCATTTGAAGGCAGAGAAAGACTGCCTGTTGGATAAACAAATATTTAAACTGGGTAGGAAAATGTGAAGAAGTGGAGCAAAGAGTGTTCAGTGCAGAGATTTCAGAATTTCTTAATGAGGGGTCGATGATAAAAGCTGGGTAGTTTAGTGGCATGGAAATTGCAGTTGGGCATGTAATGATGACCAGGTTATGTAGGCCATCACAGTCCATACTATACATTTTAGATTTTCATTCAAGTGCTTTGGGATGCTAATAATTGTAGGTAATTGAATAACAAGAGGAAGTCAAAAGGCCAAATTGGACATAGTAGCATTAGTCCAGACAAGAATTGAAGATGGTGACTTGAACTACAGAGGTGGCAATGGAAATGGATAGAACTTAGTACATATAATTTCAGTATAATCAAAGAATGAGTTAACTGCATAAAAATATTTCCTTCTAATGTCTGTAGCTGGAACTTAATTAAGAACTTTAAAGACTGTAAGCACTGAAAAAAAATCTTATGGAGCTACTCTTCAATATGCAATTCAAATTAAAATCAATGCAAACCTATACAATGAGTGTAAGACAGTTAGAAAAATTCTGATTTGCCTCTTGAGGGAAAACCAAATTATTCATTTACTGGTCCACACATAAATGCCTATAAAGACTTAGGCACCATATTGCGCTAGAGACCAGCCCTCTGTCCTCACAAAGCACAGAGTCAAGGTAGAAAAGATGCAAATAAGCATGCAGTTATGATACTGTGTGGCAAATGCTTCTACAGAGGGAAGAATAAGAGAGAGGAGTAGCAGCAGAACCAAGCCTGATTGACTGAAGAAGATCTTACATTGGGAAGTGAAAATCAAGATGAACCTTTACAGTGAAGGGTGAGCTGGGGTTAGCCAAAGGGAGAATAGTTCACATAATTCCGGACAGAGGGAAAGTTTTGAAAGGTACAAAGGGTGGAAGAAGCCTATACTTTTGGGAATCAACTGCTTTCCCATGATGGAATTCATGAATAGAAGGTCTGTATATACACTAAAAGTTAAAAATAAATTCCTTTTTCTTCTGATTAACTCTATGATGGTTCAGAACATATCGTTTTCCAAGGAGCTAAATTAAACAAGGGTTTAACTATGCACAAATAGCATAAAAGATTAAAAATATTTTTGTCTTAACCTTTTTAAAAATGAACACTTTCCTAGGAGTCCAGTAGGCATATTGTATGACTATAAAGTTTTTGAAAACTTAAATAATCCTGAAGTGTATTTTTACTGCCAAAGTCATGTTTTGAAAATGACATAATATTGACTCATTATAAAACATGTTCCACCAAAAACAAATTGACTTCTAACAGCAAATGGTATAAGTACTCATTATTTTAGTGTTGAAAGCTTTGGTCCTGAAATTTAATATCTACCCTTCATTCCAAATATCCTTCCTCTATTACATGTGCAAGGAAATGGTTGACCTGTAAGATTAAGTAGTTAATAGACTTTCAGATGATACACATTTTCCAGGGCTATATGGTTTCCCCTAAGATTCAGAAGAGAATTTTAGAAAATAGCTCTGGGGTTTTAAAATATAAGTTGTAGTTGACTTATTCATAAACCACAAAGTTTTTTAGGATAATTACTTCAATATTGAAAACTCTAGTGTACTTCTAAGCTTCCCGTCTGCAGAATATATATCTTTAGATACTCACCCAAACCTATTATATTCCAACTGACGCCCAATTTCTTCCTTTGCACAACAATGAAATTACCATGTTAATAAAAGTCTTTCTAAAGTTTCCAAGAAGAAAATGGGGCAGATCCATTACAGTAATCTTACCAATGATTTGTTGATTTAAATATTTCTGTATTAAAAAAAAAAATCATGTTTTTTGGCTTCTCTAGTTAGATTTGGCCATAACTCAAATTTTGAAATAAATTAATGATTTCCAAAGTTGGTTGTTGATTGAAATCATCCAAGGAACTTTTTTTAAAAAAAATACAGATTCCCAAGAAATGTCTCTTGGAGATCCTAATTGAATGTATGTGACTATGACATTTACATTTTTAACAAACACCGAAAGTGATTACGATAATCAGATGAATGTAAGTTATGTTCTATTCATTCCTCTATTTTTGCTTCTCTATGTAGTAGACTATCCAAGGTTTGGATTCTCCTCATTTCTCTATGTTTGCTTCTCTGTATAGTGGAAGATACCATCACCCTAAGTTTGGAGGCCTTAGGCTAATATCAGGCATTTGTACTATTTTGTACTATTGTACAATAAGTGTAAGACAGTTATAAAAATTCTGATTGTACTATTTGTACTTTGTACCATTGAAATGATCTTCTCCTCAGGACCTTAGATTCCAAAAGCCTGATTTCTTATAGTCCCCTGTGCTAATTAAACAGCCCCTTCGTAATTCCTGTGCCTTATCAGTTGTCTTATGGAGAGGGTGTCTCTGCCTTTTTTTTTTTTTTTAAGTGAAAAACGTGTGACTCCAATGGAGGAAATCCAGGATTAGTTAATCAGAAAGACCCATAGGGGAAGCGAAGACTTCATCATAGCTTTCTTCATGACTATCTATTCAGTCTATTAATAATGCAAATTTGAGGAGAGAAGATGTTAAAAGACTCAGGGTCTTCAGGAATATTCTTATTGGTCCAGACATGGGCTCTGGCAAATCTAGAAGCTAGTTAGTCATGGAATATTTATTCATTTTATGTTGATTGAAAATTAATGCACTGTATTCAGATGGACAAAGAAAATTACAATACTTATTTTATTTTTTGTTTAATCTCCCTTACACCAACACTAGATGGTAGGAAATCTGAGCTTAGTAGTTAACATTTTGTTAGTCTCTATCTATTCAAATAGTCTCTTTCAATTTAGATTGTCCCTTTAGCCTTCCAGAGTTTAACTCCCTCAACATTATCTTCTACAGGATGGAATCTGGGTGTGGAACTTAATATATCTTCCTGGTGACAGGGGCTGATGAAGGGAAGAAGCAGCTACTAGGATTGGTATGGTGGTTCTTTTGTTCCTTGGTATCTTCACTGATGAACTCCTGCACTGCAGATTTTGGCTCCTGAGTTTGTGGCCTCTTATCTCTGGGGTGGATTGTGTACCCATCAATCCTCTATGATGCTCATCTCTCACCATCTCTGGCTGGCTTTGAGTAACTTCCTGATGTTTGGCTATGACTCCCAAATAAATCTCTGCTTGGGTGGTTGTCTGCAATCACTGCAGTAATAGAACCAAGGCCAGAGTAGAGCGAGGGAGGTCAAGAAGAGACTTAGATGAGTTTCAGGATCAGTTTTCCTGTTGCTGCTGTAATAAATGATCACACACTCTGTGCCTTAAAACAGCACAAATATATTATCTTTCAGTTCTGAAGCTCAGAAATCCAAAATGAGTTTCACTGGGTTAAAATCAAGGTGTCAGCAGGACTACATTTTTTGGGGGGGCTCCAAGAGAGAATTCATTTCCTTGCCTTTTCCAGCTTCTAGAGACATCACTTTCTTTTGTCTCTTAAGTCCACTATCTTCAAAGCCGGCAATGGTCAGTTGTGTCTTTCTCACATCACATCACAGTCACATCATGTTACATGACTCTGACATTAACTTTTCTGACTCCTTCTTCCACTTTTAAGGACCCTGTGATTCCATGAGGCCCACCCAGATAAACAAGGGCAATCTTCTATTTTAAGGTCAACTGAGTAGTGTTCTTAATTCTGTCAACTACCTTAAATCCTCATTGCCATGGAATGTAATATGTTCACAACTTCTGGGAATGAGGATGTGTACATCTTTGAGAAGCCACTATTTTGCCTACAATAGTTTCTAAAACATTTTGGGGAACTATGGGTTCATTTAAAT
The DNA here is from genome assembly GCF_028023285.1 of Balaenoptera ricei. Lineage (NCBI taxonomy): Eukaryota > Metazoa > Chordata > Mammalia > Artiodactyla > Balaenopteridae > Balaenoptera > Balaenoptera ricei. The sequence goes on from NC_082648.1 coordinate 77,442,911, forward strand.
TAAATCTCCAAGGATGTTTGATTAGAAGAAAGTTGTGCTCTTTAGATCTATGACTTCTAATATGTTTGATCATAATTTTTAAAAAATCAATTATAGCCACATCACATAGTATCTCCTAATTTATACTCTAACATTAGACAATTAGACTTTTTATTTTTTAGCTTTTATTATCCAGCTAGAAAGGTGAGTTGAGATATGACTTTTAGTAGCGTGATTCAGCTGTTATACATTGCCAAATTGTGTATTTAATATTCCCTTGGAATCAAGGGAAAATAAAATTATAATAAATTTATTCCTGTTCTGCTTAATGTCCTTTCTGGGAATAGACTTGGGAGTAACTTAAAAAGTACACTGAGACATTTCCTTGTGGGCATGTGGGTTGTTCTTCCCAGAAGTGTTGTTGTATACTAGTCTGGGCAACCAGTCTCAGAAAGGAGGGTGTGAGTGCTCACAAGTCTCCATTTATTTCTGTGATCACCATGGTCATGACTCAGAGTAGAATCCCTAAATGAGTCATATCTCACTTTGCCACTTTGGAAAAAAAGAAAAAGATGAGTATCTAAGAGAAAAACAGTTATGTGGTTGTGCTGGATCATGGATCACAACCACTGAAAATACTAATCCCAATATGAGTACCAACTTTCTAATATCATTTTGTCCATGAATTTTATCAGGATCCTTCCTAACGCCGACTCCCTCCTTCCCCATTTTCCTGCCTACTTCCCAGTTACATTTCCCTTTACTGCTCCTATGATCACTTTGAGATAAACGCAACACCTGCTATTGTTTTATATATAATGTAAATATATACATAATGTGAATATATATTAATATATATTTACATATTTTATAATTATGTTATTTTACATATATAAATATATATAATGTAAAGTAAATGTATATATGTAATGTATATATATATAAAAACATGTTCAGTAATTCCCCTACATACGGACCTTCAAGGTGTGAACTTTCAAAGATGTCCCTGTATGCCCCTGTATGCCAGCTGTTGTACTGTACTACTGTACTTTTCAAGGTACTGTACTGTAATATTAAAAATGTTTTCTTTATTTTTTGTTTGTTTTTTATGTATTATTTGTGTGAAAAATATTATAATATTACAGTATAGTACTGTATAGCCAATTGTGTTAGTTGGGTACCTAGGCTAACTTTGTTGGACTTACAAATTGGACTTACAAACGAGTTCTCAGAATGGAACTCATTGGTATGTAGGGGACTTACTGTATATACATTTAGTTATTATGGTTTCCACACAGAAGAAGACTAAATAGAACAAGAAAGTAAACAAAGGAAGGGAGTGTACCATTAGTTTTAGATTCACTACTTCAATTTTATTAGCTTTTATATATGATTCTTCTTAAGGAATACTGTTATAGTATATATTTGGAGAGCATTCCTTAGAAAAAGGAAAGAAAGGCAAAGTAAGTATTTTTCAAATAGGGCTAACATGTGATTGAATTTGAGCCCTCTGCTTCCCTTCCTCAATTCCAAATGTTACTTTCTTTCTAAATGAAATTCCAAGGTCTCCCTCTTCCACTAATATAGGAATCTTTCCAATTGAAGTGGTGAAATATGTCCAAGACATTATTATGTGTTTGAAGACAGTCACTCTAAAACACCAGATCTAATCAGGTCTCTCTAAATACATCTTGTTGTATATGCAGAGCTCCATGAGCAGTTTATTTTAATTCCTTATTTCTTAAAAGAGTCTTTCATGGTAGTGATATCTAGAGAAATTCACCGTTTACCATTCTTGACAAAGGTAATAAAGATCATTAACGTTTTAGTTATTTACAATATAGAGAGCCCTTTCATGTATATTATTTGAACTGATCCCTGTTAAAACTCAGTGAAATACAAATTATTAAGTCTGTGTTAAAGATGAAGAAAATCAGGCCTCAGAAACAGGACATCTGCCTCCAAATTTCTTGACTTCTCAGCTCCACCATCCCTGAAAGAGGAGATACTGTCTCATGTTTTCCATTTCCTTTTGGATACTCATTCTCTCACCACCCCTCACGACCACCCCCAACTCAATTCGGATTCTTCCACTGTACATGGTACATGTAAGCCCTAGGGCTTTTCTCTCAGCAGGCTGTCTGTCTCAGTTACTCTTTTGTTTCTGTCATAATGTTATCGAAAGTGGGATCTGGCTGCTCGTTGTTCTAAAGCCAATAAAGAGGCAAAGTTGATGGAAAGGAAAGTTTGCTTTACTTTGGAGGCCAGCAACCATGGGGGAGGGCAGACTCCTGTCCAAAGGCCAACTCCCCCACTGACAATCAGTGGGCAAGAGCTTTTGTAGGCAGAGGGAAGGTCTACATGCAGAAACGGCACAGTCAGCTCTGACAGTCATCTTGAAGTTGGTCATGCGGTGTTCAGATCAGTGTCATCTTGATTGTTTTAAGTACAGTTAATCTTCAGTTCCAGGATCTATTTGTTCCCATTTTTTGAGGCCAGCTCTCGGAATTGTGGCAGCTTATGTCATGGCTATAGTCTGGTCATCATGTAGTTAACTTCTTCTTCCTGGTGGGGGTTTTAGTATCTATAAGACAGCTCACAGGACATGGCTCAGAATATTATCTATAGCCCTTGAGGAGGAACTAAAAGTCCTTGACTATGTTTAATGACTAAACTATTAATATTTGGTCTTGTTTGACTGCTTTCCTTTGCTTCTGTTCTGCATTTTCTCACTTCTCTGATTAAACTTATTAAAGTTTTTCTTCAGACAAGGACCATAGGGTCCTGCTCCGCTTCAATAGCACCTATTACAATTTGCCTTTTATTTATTTTTCTGCTTACTCTGTGCATGTATGTGTGTATTCCTCAATGGAGTGAGATCATACTTGCTTTTTATGTTGTTGTTTTCACTGTAAAATCTCCAGCATCTATCACAAAGTTCTGCACAGAGTAGGAGTTTAAATATTTGTTGAATGAATGAACAAATACATGAAGATCATGGTTTAATCTACTCACAGCTAAAATATTGTATATGCCAAAGGATTCTGAATTCGATTTGGAGTCTGATGAATATCTTTTAAGAATTAAACCATAATGGAGGTAGTTCCGGGATTATGTGAGGTCTTCTAAAAGTCTGGGAGATATCCGAATCTCCCCACACTTCTTAGGCTGTGTCATGAAAGCATTTAAGTTTGTTCCTTTTGCCTCACAGTAGAGTCTTTAAGCTTTCACTTCTCAACCAATTTGTGCTTCAGAAATATTCATACTATGAGTCTCACAGATTTAACAGTCTCTCATTGCCAATTTAAAACATGCCATCAACACTAAGTTTGCGTGTAAATGATAAAGAATACAGAACTTGTGTACAGGTGGTAGGATTAGTTCTTTCACTAATTTGCTGGTTTTTTCCTCCCCGGGGCAGTTTTTTAACTTCTTTGGACTTTACAATCTTTATCATTATAATGAAGTTAGTAAAGTATAACTAGGTAAAAAAACAACAACAAAAGTAATAGTAAGCAGAGAAAATCAGTTACCATTTTAGACCTATGAAATAAATATTAATTAAGAAAATTTTTTTCATTGGCAAAATGTAATGAAATGTTCAAAGCCGTTGATCCAGTAATCCCCATATCTAGATATCAAAATATTAAGTGATTTATAATCAAGACAATAAGTTTTTCAACCTTACATAATTTTTTCAACATTATGTATTATTTTAGAGTAATAGAAAGTTGGACGAAATTCTAAATTAGAGGAGAAAAAAGCATGTGTAAGTGATTATATGGTAAACTCATGTAATGAAATATAATACATTACTAAAATTATACCCATATTATGTAATAAAGAGGAAACATTTTTATTCAAATAAATCAGTAAAAGTGCAATATATAATTTCATAATCTCTCTTTGCACTGATATAGAGCTGTATGCTCTTGCATCAGCATGCATACCTAACAATGAAATATTAAAGTGAAATCATTGACACAATTATCTCCTTGAACTAAAGATATCTTTATCTCTAGTCTCATAATTTTACACAACTTAATATCAAAATAATCATCTTACTAAGAAGCAATTCCTAATAATTAATAATTCCTAAATGCAGATACAGAATTCATTATTTTATGGGGTTTTTTTTGTAATTATGATCTTATTTATGTATTCTTACCCCAACCAGAAATAAAGTGAAGAGTTTGACTGTCAAACGTATGTGGGCATTTTGGATAAAAGCTTGAAAACTTTTCATTTAATTTTTATACTTTGACAATTATAATAGTTTTCTGAAATGAAATTATACTTTGTATTTCAAATTTGAGAAAAGATAAAATAAAAATTTAAATTATATATGTTATGAATTTATTCACATTTTTATTATAAATAATGTGAAAAATATTATGATACATTTTGTCAAGAACATCTTCCCTCATTTTATGCCCATATTTGTTTTGAAGAAAGTACTCTGGGTACTCAGAAAGTATTGCCTCACCCCCAAAAAATAGTTTTAAATAAATGTACCGTCTGATGACCAAAGGAGGCTTTTCAGACATTATGCTTCATGTAAACACAAGCCAACCTCAAAAAAACCCTGGCTCAGTTTGCAAAAAGGAATCTTTTAGGTGACTGTTTTTAAACTTCATTAACTCTAATTTTCCGTTTCATCAGTAACGATCAGAATTCCTGAGGACTGTCCCCTAAGGAATCGGTCTAACTCACCAACATTTATAGAACCCAGTACAACAGATGTGATTTTCCCTCATTTTGCTTGCTGAAAATAATGTGGTGTTTTACCACAACTGCAGTTTTCTGGTTTCAGAACCCAACCCATAGAATTTCATTTGGTTTTCTAATTTGATCCAGCTGTTGAAATGGAACTTTTCTTTTCTCTTTTCTTCTTCTCTTCTCTTCTCTTCTCTTCTCACCTTCCTTCTTTCCTTCCTTCCTTCCTTCCTTTCCTTTCTTCTTCTTCTCCTTCTCCTCCTCCTCTTCCTTGTCCTTCTACTACTACTAATTCTCCCTCTTCTCCTCCTCCTCCTTCTCTCTCTCTCTCTCCAGTCAATTATTCTTTGGAAACTTATGGCTAAATGGAAGTAACATTGTTAAAAAGAAGTGAATTTTCAGCATCACAAATGCTACCGGCACACACCTGTTTCATAAGGCAGATACAAGGACTAATGAAGACTTTACTAAATGTGCTAATCTTGTGTCACCTTGAACCTATCCCCTGCCTCCACCTTCTAGGATCCAAGTTACTCCCTCAGGTTCTTCTGGCAGAACCCCTGTTATAAAATATCTCTATTAACTCTTTCACCCTGAACACTCAAAATTAAGAAAAAGAAGGTAAATAAAAGCAGCTAGTTTGCAGTTTTGAATAATACTTTCAAACCTTCTGAGTAGCTGGCTGTGAGTGTGAGTATAGAATCTAACCAAATGGTCTCCTTTGCTCCGACATTCATTCATTCATTTAGTCCTTCATTCATTCACTCAAGATATATGGAATGTCCAACTGTGTGTTTAGAATTAGCCTTTGTTCTTGACAGATAGCAGTGGATAAGATGGACAAGTCCCTGCTCTCAAGGAATTTTTTGGGGGAAAAGATAATAAGTAAACAAGACACTGTCCAAAAATAGTTTAAGTACTATGAAAAATAAAATAAGGTAAAAGGATGGAAAATGATGAGAATATATGCTGTTTTATAAATGGTGGTCATGGAAATGGAATTTGAGCACAGATCAAAGTGTTCCAGACAGAGGAAAGAGCAAATATAAATGTCCTGAGGTAGGACCAAATTAGCATGCTACAGGTGAGAGTTAAGTGCAGAGGTTTGGACAAGGAAGTGTTTGTGTAAAGCCTTATAGATTGTGATGTGGGGTTGTGTAGGAGTGGGGTAGAGAGAGAGGGCGAGTGGAAGCAGGAAAATCACTCCGAATATTTTACATCCCAGGTGAGAGATGATGGTGTTGAATTGGTTGATAGCAGAGTTGATGAAAAGGGGACTTATTGAGGATATACTTTGGATGTTATGTTAGTAGTATTTACTGATGGATTATCAAAAAACTTCCCAGATTTTGGGTAAACTAATCAATGGCTGTAGCATACTGGCAAGAAACGTTTATTTCAATAACATGAAGGGAATGAAAATCATATTACATTCTTTTGGACAACAAAAATCTAAGAATATTAATAACGATTAGTTGAAAAACAGGTGCACTAATTACTACTTAATAAGTAAAACTCATACTCCTTGTTTAAAATTCAGTGGGTTTATTACAGTACACTAGTGATTTGAAAAGGCTTTCTCTACTATTCCTTGTTTCTTTTTTTGTTTTTTTTTTTTTGGCTTTCTAAAACTTACACTTACAGATTTTTTTTTTAACATCTTTATTGGAGTATAATTGCTTTACAATGGTGGCTTAGTTTCTGCTTTATAACAAAGTGAATCAGCTATACATATACATATGTTCCCATATCTCTTCCCTCTTGCATCTCCCTCCCTCCTACCCTCCCTATCCCACCCCTCTAGGTGGTCACAAAGCACCGAGCTGATCTCCCTGTGCTATGCGGCTGCTTCCCACTAGCTATCTATTTTACATTTGGTAGTGTATATATGTCCATGCCACTCTCTCTCTTTGTCCTCACCCTTTCCCCTCCCCGTATCCTCAAGTCCATTCTCTACTAGGTCTGCGTCTTTATTTCCGCCTTGCCCTTAGGTTCTTCATGACCATTTTTTTTTTTTTTTTAAGATTCCATATATATGTGTTAGCATACAGTATTTGTTTTTCTCTTTCTGACTTACTTCACTCTGTATGACAGACTCCAGGTTCATCCACCTCACTACAAATAACTCAATTTCATTTCTTTTTATGGCTGAATAATACTCCATTGTATTTATGTGCCACATCTTCTTTATCCATTCATCTGTTGATGGACACTTAGGTTGCTTCCATGTCCTGGCTATCGTAAATAGAGCTGCAATGAACACTGTGGTACATGACTCTTTTTTTTTTTTTAATTTATTTATTTATTTATTTATTTATTTTTGGCTGTGTTGGGTCTTCGATTCTGTGCGAGGGCTTTCTCTAGTTGCAGCAAGCAGGGGCCACTCTTCATCACGGTGCACGGGCCTCTTACTATCGCGGCCTCTCTTGTTGCGGAGCACAGGCTCCAGACGCGCAGGCTCAGTAGTTGTGGCTCACGGGCCTAGTTGCTCCACGGCATGTGGGATCTTCCTAGACCAGGGCTCGAACCCGTGTCCCCTGCATTGGCAGGCAGATTCTCAACCACTGCGCCACCAGGGAAGCTCATGACTTTTTTTGAATTATGGTTTTCTCAGGATATATGCCCAGTAGTGGGATTGCTGGGTCGTATGGTAGTTCTATTATTAGTGTTTTAAGGTACCTCCATAATGTTCTCCATAGTGGCTGTATTAATTTACATTCCCACCAACAGTGCAAGAGGTTTCCCTTTTCTCCACACCCTCTCCAGCATTTATTGTCTGTAGATTTTTTGATGTTGGCCATTCTGACCGGTGTGAGATGATATCTCATTGTAGTCTTGATTTGAGTTTCTCTAACGATTAATGATGTTGAGCATTCTTTCATGTGTTTGTTGGTAATCTGTATATCTTCTTTGGAGAGATGTCTATTTAGGTTTTCTGCCCATTTTTGTATTGGGTTGTTTGTTTTTCTGATATTGCTTCTTAATTCAATTAACAAATATTTATTAATTGCTTACTATAAGCCAGGTCTTAGGGAAATAACACAAAAGAGTGCGTGGACATAGTCACAAAACTTTCTGTCAAAATACTGAAAAGTTTGCTCCAGGTTCTTCTGGAGTTTAGTGCTGTAGAGAAGTCCAAGGCAGGTGTAATTATTTTCCTCCTGTGGATAGACTCTTTTATTTATTGTTTGTCCCACATTATACCTGTGTGATGTTTTTGTGGTTGGTGTTATGTTCATTTTTGATATCCAAGTACATTACCAGGTTTCATTAAGACTGTTTTCTTTCCATTAATACTTCTTGAGCCCCCTTGTAAGCTCCAGATTCCAGTCTTCAACTCAGAATGTTTCTCCAATTTTGCCTTTGATTATTTGTTTTGCACAGTTTGAATTAGTTTCGTTTTAAAGAACAACAATTACCCATGGGACGGTTTTCTCCTTCTGTTTTTATTTGTCATCACATTGAACTATTCACACCTTTGTCTTTTTCCTTTGCCTTCTCTCTGCAGTGTTGATTTACCTCTTTACTGTTTCTGAAACGATCTTATTTTTCTCATAATGTATTTTCATTTCTTTAAACTCTGCCTATCACCCAGATCTCTCTTTCCCTCTATCTCAGTATCTCTTATTTCATAAATGCTACTTTTTCAATATTTATTTAGAACTTTTCAAAATTTCTGTTTTCTAGATAAATGATTTTCAAAGCAGTGATTCCCCACCCCCAACGCCAGTTCAGTTCTCCTTTTTATTGTATGTTGCAGAATATTTTCCTAAAGTTCTAGCTGTTTTAACAATGTTTTCTCATCCTTGAGTGATCTCTACTCAGGCTGGCATTTTGCCCATCCACAAACACTTCAGATTCTTCTTCTTGTCTTTTTCTCTCTTTCGGCTTTTAAAAAATAATCCTTTTATATATTAAGCAAGGAAACTAAGTGGTGTGCAGCATTCTGGTCTTTTACAATGATTTTTAGACTGTGAATTTGCTGAGCTAAGGAGGAAATTCCTGGTTCCATCACCTGGTCATCTTATCTTTCCATATACAATGAAAAGAGGAAAGTTTCAAAAATAACATAGAAAATCAAAAGTGCATCATTTCTGTGGCTCTGCCAAGAAACATAAAAACAAAAAGCCTGTATAAGATGTTACAAAAATGAATTGCCTATTTCCAAACTTACACTGTTGCACATGGAATACCATTTTTATCCATTTTGCATGTAACTTATTGAAACTCCAATCCCAAAATTAGTGCAAAAAAGTATTAATTAAGGCATAAGATTAAAGAATATAAAAGCTCTTGTTCTTTCAGAAATTGACTCTAGATAAATAGTAGTGTTGGCTCTTTGACAATGGTCTCAGCAATATTTTTTTAGATCTGTCTCCTCAGGCAAAGGAAACAAGAGCAAAAATAAAGAAATGAGATCTGATCACACTTAAAAGCTTTTGCACAGTGAAGGAAACTGTCAACAAAATTAAAAGGTTACCTACGGAATGGGAAAAATATTTGCAAATGATATGTCTGATAAGGCGTTAATATCCAAGATATATAAATAACTCATACCACTCATATAAAAAAAAGCACAGCCCAATTAAAAAATGAGCGAAGGATCTGAAAAGACATTTTTCCAAAGACATACAGATGGCCATCAAACACATGAAAAGATGCTCAACATCACTAATCATCAGGCAAATACAAATCAAAACCACGATGAGATATCACTTCACACCTATCAGAATGGCTATCATCAAAAAGATAACAAATAAGAAGTGTTGGCAAGGATGTGAAGAAATGGGAAACTTGTACACCGTTGGTGGGAAGTAAATTGGTATAGCAACTATGGAAAACAGTATGGAGGGTCCTCAAAAAATTAAAAATAGAACTACCATATGATCTAGCAATTCTACTCTTGTATATATATTCAAAGAAAATGAAAACACTAATTTGAAAAGATATATGCACCTCAGTGTTCATAGTGCCATTATTTACAATAGCTAAGATATGGAAGAAATCTAAGCATCTATCAACAAATGAATAAATAAAGAAGACGTGTGTGTGTGTGTGTGTGTGTGTGTGTGTGTGTGTGTGTGTGTGATGGAATATTACTCAGCCATAAAAAAAGAATTAAAAATTGTCACTTGCAACAACATGGATGGACCTGGAGGATATTATGCTTAGTGAAATAAGGCCAACAGAGAAAGACAAACACCGTATGTTAACACTTATATGTGGAACCTAAAAGATAAGACAAATGAATGAATATTAAAAAAAAAAGAAACAGATTCACAGATACAGTGAACAAACTAGTGGTTACCAGTAGTAAGAGGAATGGGGGAAGGGCAAGATAGGTGAAGGGGATTAAGAGGTACAAACTACTAGGTATAAAATAAAAAAGACACAAGGATGTAATATACAGCACAGAGAATATAACCAATATTTTATAATAACTTTATGTGGAGTATAATCTGTAAAAGTATCGAATTACTATGTTGTAACCTGATAACTACATGTACTGTAAGTCAACTATACTTCAGTTAAAGAACTACCAAACCAATACATTTTACACCTTAAACGTAAACAATGTTATATATCAATTATGTCTTAATAAGAACAACCCGCCCCCAAAAAAATAGTAATATTGGTTTCCTTACTCTGACTGACAAAGAACCAGTATTTTTTTGGTAGGATAATTATACCTTGTCACCAACCAAATATGACCATTCCAGTTGCTCACTGAAGAGTTTGTATTAGAAGTCTTTTTACTTTAGCCATTGTCATAGGTACAGGGTAGCATCTTATTGTGTTTTGTTTGTTTTATTTTCTGTTTTTTAAATAAAAATTATATATATATATATATATATTAAAAGTGTACAACATGATGATTAGATAGACATATAAATAGTCAAATGATTACTACAGTCACGCTAACTAATGTATCTTCTTACAGAGTCACCATTTTCTTTTCTTTGTGGTAAAAGCATCTGAAATCTACTCTCTTAGCAAATTTCCAGTATTCAAAACAGTATTATTAACAATAGTCATCATGAGCTTTTAAACAGCATCTCCCTGAGGACTACGTGATCTGTACATGTTGTACATCGTTGATCTTACCATGTATTTTTTGGGTTATTTACATATTTTCTTTCATGAAATGTCTGTTCAAAAGTTTGTCCATTTTTTGAAGGTTGTTTGGTCTTACTGAAGTTAAGTTTATGTGTGTATACATACACACACACACACACACTCTGGATAAAAGTTCTTTGTTAAATATATGTATTGGAATTGTTATCTCTCAGTCTGTAGCATTCTTTATTTTTCTTAAAATGTCTTTTGAAGAGTACAAAATTTTAATTTTATTAAAGTCCAACTTATAAACTTTTTTTATTACGGTTCATGTTTTATGTATCATATCTAGGAAATCTTTGCTTACCTCAAGTTCACAAAGACTTTCTCCTATGTTTTCTTCTAGAAATTTTATAGTTTTAATTTTTACATTATATTTATGATCCCTTTTGAGTTAATTTTAATTTTTAGGTAGAGTATAAGGTAATGGTCAATTTGAATTGTTTTTCTTACCAATATCTAGTTGTTCCAGGACCATTTGTTAAAGTGCCTTTCTGTCCCGTTTCAATTGCCTTGTCACTGTCATTGAAAATCACTTGACTGTATATGTATGGGCTCATTTCTGGGCTCATCTCTCTTTTGTTCAATTGATTTTTATATCTATCCCTTGGCTAGTGCCACACTATCTTCACAGAACTTTTTTAAAAGTGTAAATGATCAATTTTTTTCTTGGAAAAAGAGCTTTGTATCTACTCAGTTGTTTGCATTTTCATGTAAACTTTAGAATCAGCTTGTCAATTTATATATAAAGTCTTATTAGAATTATGATTGAAATTGTGATGAATCTATAGGTCAATTATCTTACAATAATGAATTGTCAAATGATGAACACTCTATATGTCTCCATTGTTAAGGTCTCCTTTGATTTCTTTTTTTTTAAAATATCTTTATTGGAGTATAATTGCTTTACAATGGTGGGTTAGTTTCTGCTTTATAACAAAGTGAATCAGCTATACATATACATATGTTCCCATATCTCTTCCCTCTTGCATCTCCCTCCCTCCCACCCTCCCTATCCCACCCCTCTAGGTGGTCACAAAGCACCGAGCTGATCTCCCTCTGCTATGCGGCTGCTTCCCACTAGCTATCCTTTGATTTCTATAAGGGATATTTTATAGTTTTTTATGTATATGTCTTACATGTCTCCTGTTAAATTTATTCATAAGTTTTCAAACATGCATTTTATAATTCTAAGAGAAACAAAATTTTAAAAGTTCCAGGTTTTTGCTGCTGATAAGCTAAAACAAACCTGATTCTTGTATATTAACCTTGCATTCTGTGATCTTGCTAAACTGACATTAATTTTAGTAGGTATCTTTTATTGTTATCTTAGTATTTTTATGGCTATATTCATGTCATTTTCAAATGAAGATGGTTTTACATCTTCTAATCTTCATTCTTTTCATTTATGTTTCCTGTCTACTGCATTATCTAGCACTTTCTGTACAATGTTTAATAGAAGTGGTAAGATTAGTCTTTTTTGTTTTTTCCTGATCTTATGGAAAAATGCCCCACTTTCTAATACCATCATATTGGGGGATAGGGTTTCAACAGGTGAATTTTGGAATGTCACAGACATTCAGGCCATAACAGGGAGGGAATGGATAAAGAGGGAATGAGGGAGTAAGCCAGTGAAGAGGTAGAGGAGATACCAATAAGAATATGGAGCAGGAAAAAAGATCTTTTTCTTCCCCAGTCTGTTAGCAATGCCACGCCTTGTCCCCTAGCTAATGGATTTAGGCCTATGTTTAATTTCATTTCTCTGTCAAAGCCTTTTAAAATTACTTATACCTTGTCTCTTTCAGAATATAAACAAATTCCACTGTTGGTCGTAAAACAGCAATGAGAGTCTATCAGTGAATACACTTGTCAACCAAAAGCTGTCATATCAATGCAAAGTATTGCTATTGTTATTGTTATTATTACTACTGAAAGAAAACCCAGTGAAAGGATATAAACTGAAGGATGTTAACTAAACTTATTGTGGTGATCGTTTCACCACTATATGTATAGTATGTGTGTGTAAACACCAAATTATTATGTTGTATAGTCGTCCCTCGGTATCCATTGCAGATTGGTTCCAGGACTTCCCACAGATGCCAAAATCCATGGATGCTCAAGTCCCAGTCAGTCCCCTGTATCTGTGGATCTGCACCCATGGATTCCATTAACTGCGTATCACTACATGTGTTTATTGAAAAAAATACGTGTATAAGTGGACCTGCACAGTTCAGACTGGTGTTGTTCAAGGGTTAATTGTACACCTTGAAGATAATGTTATTATTTATAGTATTTGTAATAATAATTGTAATTATATCTCAGTAAAACTGGGAAAAAATACATGCTTGCCCATGTGAAAAAATAAGCCAAAACAACTTCAAATCAATTTGCTATTTTCAGAGTCAAAAAGGACCAAGGTCAAGGAGTTCTAGCAACCTATGAAAAGACTGTGTTTACATTATTACCTGATTTCCAGTTCTTGCCCACTAGGGCCAAAGGCATTCTTTCTCAGAAAGGAGTTTAAAGTGGACCCTAGATATCTGAGAAAATGTAGGCTTTGTGAATGTGACAGCAACTTTTATATCCCAGCTGTGTTCTACAGCCCACTCATGAGTAGCCGAGTTTTCTGCACTAACTTTCCCTTTCAGAAACTACGAACTCTATCATCACTCATCTTAGGTAAATAGATTTCTAGTATATTTATCAATGAGAGTTGCTGAAGCTAGGAAGATATACCAGAGGAAAAAATCCATCTATCAGTCCAGATGTTATGAAAAGGGTCTTAATCAAAATAACAGCATTCATGAACAGCTGGTCTCATAAGCTTTATTTATCATTTCCTAGACCTCAGAAAAAGCTTTGTGAGTTGTAGGTGGCCTGGTATTTCTCACAGTGTTCCAGATGTTTTTCCTGAAGTCAAAGACAGCCACAGGAAATTTGTTTAGCATTATAATTTTTAATCATGAACAGGGACACAATACTTTTGACTTTCATTTCCTCTCAGAATCTTCTCAGGTATTACCATTTCATTCAGTTTTAAAGTTGATTGAAATAATATCTCACTTTCACATCCCACTGTTATTAACTACCGGAAATCAAATATACATTTTTTTGCTTTTATTTTCTCCAGACCTAGCATAGTTCCTGTCATATTCTATGTCCTCAATAAATGTGTGAATTAAATAAATACATGAATGAATGATCAAATTAAGTAGAATTTTACTTTTTCTCTTATGAGCATGTTAAGATTACAAGAAGTTACCCCCTCCATACACACCCCCCCACATACATGGTTTTGTGAGAAGATAAGAAAAAGTAAATTATTTCAAGAGAAATGTTTTATATTTTTTTACGTATCGATGCCAGATCAGGTGACCTCGTGGATTCTTCATAAACTAGTGATCAATAGAATTTATAACAGAATTGTCTATGCTGGAATTCCATGAAATAATGATCAGCTATGGAATTTATACGTGTTTCCGTGGTTTTCTAGTTAAATGTGTTGGTACAGTGCCTGAGGCCCCCCGAGACCTCCTGCAGTTTGAGGAATATGCTTTCTTTATGGTACAGGACTGTTTATTCACAACTGTCAAACCACCGGAAAGTTATCCATCCACATTCAAGGCAGGCACCAAGCTGCATTTTTGTTAATGTGAACCCTTGAGGGAAACAGAAACTAGACTGTGTTTTTATATAATTTTTAACTCATAAGAGAAAACACAGGGATTTTTTCAAAAACAATAAAATGCTTTCTCCTCAAGAGGTTTTTATTCCCTGGTATTGTTCAAGCAAGGACTGTTTTGGAAATGCTGACAGGATCTTAGCAAAGGCATCCAGAGGGAAACATATAATATGTTTATTTATCTTAGAAACCACAAGAACATTGCAAAAGGCCAGAATTGGCCCTGTAAAATGTGTTGCTAACATTAGAGTATGACTGCTTAGTTTCGATAAAGTCAAGTCATTTCTGTGCTGATAAAGGAGGGCAATCTATACTCTGACATCTCCCAAACTTATGTCTACAGCCCAACCCTCACCCTGAGCTCCAGACTCCTAGATCAAGAGCCTCTTTTATACCTCCTCATAGAAACTGAATAGGCACCTTAAAAGGAACAAATCCAAAACCAGACTTCTGATTTCAGCACTCTCCACCACAGCCTCCTCAGTGTTTCCCAACGCAGTCAATGGTGACTTCATCCTCCCAGTGGCTCAGACTAAAATTCTTGGAGTCGTCTCTGTCCCTCTTCTTTCTCTCTCACACCCCGTTTGATCTCTCAGCCATCCTTGTCCTCTGTATTTTCAAAACACTTCCATATTGTGACCCATTCTCACCGTCTTCTCTGTTACTAACCAGGTCAAAAACCATCATCATCTATTGTTTATTACATTCGCATCCTAAATACCCCTCCTGGGTCCATTTCTGTTTCTGGGTCCATGCAACCTGAGGTACCCTTTCATAGACATTTGAATCAAGTCATTCCCCTGCTGAAAACCCTTCAATAGCTTCCTGTCTTGCTCAGGGGAAAAGATAGTCTTTAAAATTGCCTAAAATAGTCCTACAGGATTTAGGTTCCCATTACCTCTCTGACTTCATGCCATATCTTCCCTCTCCTTTATTCATGTTACCTGTTAACATTTGATCTCTCTCTTACTAGAACCTGCCATGCATCCTCCTAACATTGGGCTCCTTTTTTGGCTTGCTTCCTTCCATCCTTCATATCTCTGCTCAGATGTCACTTTATCTGATGGTCTTTTTCTGACCATCCTATATAAAATAGCAAGTCCCATCCTCTCATGTTCCTTATTCCCTTATCCTTTTCTTTCCTCTGTTTTCTTTGTCATGCCCCGGAAGGTCTCCTCCCACTGTGATGCCTGCTGCATGAGGGTGAGACACTGTTCATCGCTCTATCTCAGCCACCAGGGCAATGTCAGACACACAGTAGGTCTTTAATAAATATGTGTTGAAAGAACAAAGTGATATGTGCTAGTAGACATGTCAGGCCTAGATAGGAGGGTTAGATTATTTTGATGTTTGAGTAGACTTAAAAATTGATTTGTGTTCCTACGTTTGTCTGTGAAGGCCTGGGAGCATGAATTTAGCCCTCATAGCCCCTACTGGAATAAGGAGCCTGGAGGGCAAGTCTCCTAACCATCAACGGCTAATCAATGGCTGGGAGTCATGCACTCAGGGGGGCATTTCATCCAGTCCTTCTCTGGTTATTGTGAACTGGGGGGAAATATGGACTTTCTCTTACTTCAAACTTAACTCCATTTGAAGGTTGTTTTACATTCCTGGATGTTTATGTTTGATTTTAATAAGTTTAGTGTTTTCCCTCTCTTGATTTTCCTTTGTTTTCCACTGTTACGGTTTGTAGTGTAAAACTGACAGTCTGTCGCAGACCTGTGACTTGAAGCAACTGTGACAGATGGTGCACTAGAATATATAAACAGATCTCTTAAAAGAAATTACTTAGCAATAAGTGTGGGAATTAAAAAATGAGCAGCAAAATCAGAAATGAAATAACTCAGCCACCTGTAACACCTGTTCTGCAGGAGATGAGAGTCTGAAGGGCAATGAAGTCTTGTAAAGAGTTAACAGTGTGCATTGAGGGGCAGTCTTAGAACAGGCCTTGCTGGAACTCTGGATGAATGAGAAAGTGTTGTGTATACATTTTTAGTTTTTAGTTTACTTAAGGGATCAGGCATCTCTTTGTTTGCCTGGAAGATAAGGGAATAAGATCCTGCATCTGCAGCTGCAATAAACCGTGGAATGAGGAATTGTATTATGGAGAAGGAGGAAGGAAAAAAGAAAAGGAAGGTATGGGGAGGATTCAGTAAAATGAGTGAACCGGGAAAAAAAGCGGACACCCAGGTTACGCCTGATTTATGTGATGAGAATGACATAGTAACTTTCATTGCCAGATCAAGGTCATTGAAGAAGAATGCATGAAAAGAACATAAATGCTGTGTTCTGGAAAATTTGGGTCACTTGAATATGGTAAGATGACAGCTCTTAAGACCAAAACGTGTACAGCCTAGGCTAGCTTGAATGTATGAAGGGGGCTTACCCAGCCACAAAGGGTCAGGGCCAAACCCATACTTTCCAACCTGTTATGTAAACCACACACAGTCAAACAAAAGTGTTAATAAAAAGGAAAACAAAAAATAAATAAGCATTCTAATAAAGATAAAAAGAAAGTGAGTGTTAATGGCTGAATTATGTCCCCTCAAAAGATAGGTTCAAGATCTAACCCCTAGTACCTGTGAGTGTGACCTTGGCAGATGTAATCAAGTTAAGACGAGGTCATACTGAATTGGAGTAGGGCTTAATCCGATACAACTGCTGTCCTTATAAAAGAGGAGAAAAGACAGACACACAAGAGAAGGAGGCCATGTGGAGACGGAGGCAGAGATTAGAGTTATGCTGCCTCAAACCAAGAACATCTGGAGCTACCTGGAACCTAGAAGCAGCATGGAGGTGTCTCCCTTGGAGCCTTCGGAGGGAGCATGGCCCTGCCAACACCTTGATCTTGGACTTCTAGCCTCCAGAACTGTGAGAGAATAAATTCCTGTTATTTTAAGCCAGCCAGTTTGTGGTACTTTGTTACAGCAGCACTACAACACTAATACAGTGGGTGGCAGGGGGGCAGGGGAGGTTGTTCACAGGGGCCAAGCAGTGGGAGACAAGAGACAGACATGGTCCAATAGGAAATGAGAGGACTCTATTGCTTTGTTCCTCAAAGTACAGACCAAGGAACAGCAACATTCCTGGGAGCTTTTTGAAATGCACAATCTCAGACCCCACCCTAGACTTGAGACATAATTTCCCTTGAGATGATTGCAGCCCAAACTATGCAGCCTGGGGGAAAAACAGCAACAGCAATCAACATATTTAAACCCTTTTCATGTATTAGGCTCTGATCTGAGAGTTATACTCTAAGTTAACCCACTTAATTCACACACCAATCTATAAGGTATGCACTATTATTATTCCCATTTCACAGACAGGGAAATGAGTCACAGAAAGGTAAAGTAACTCTTCTAAGTAGGCGAATAGCAAATGTTGAAGTCAAGGAAATGAGCCGCATTTATCTTTATTTCAAAAGAAAAATATACAAGAAAGAAGTTGTGCTGATACCTAAGAGTGGGATGCTGAAGGGTTAGTCCTCTCTCTCCTATGGATCTGAACAAAATTAGAAACAGTTTTCCTGCTGGAAAAGGTGTGTTGGAGTATCTACCTTGCAGAGGAAAGTCCAAAATCTTCCCCATCGTTCTATCTCTATCCATCCCTCACCCAGCTGTAGATTAAGCAGCAGGGTAGCTGCACTTCTTCCCCTACAAGAGGAAGACTAGAGAGGAGAGTGCAGCATTCAAGGTCCAGCTCTGAAAAAATTGTCTAGAGATGACGTAGACCTTGAACGCCAACTGCCTTCCCATAGAGATTACCATTTCACTGTAGTCATGAGAGTGGGATCTCTTGAGAGGTGTGAGACGGAAGAAGAAGAAAGACATTTCCTCCCTCCTATTGAAGGTTCTGGGAAATTGATATTTTGTGGGCCAGCAAGACTGTGGAAAAAGAAAAAAAGGCCACTTCTGCTAATATTATCCTCAGCTCCGTGTATATCAAATGTACATACAAACCACTGCTTCTGCTTCAGAAGAAAGTAAAGGAGCAAACCCTCCTTTATGCCAGCGGATCAGAGATGATGTGCTATGTACACTTCTGAGTGGTCGAACTTAGTCTCCCCCAAATCTCCCCGTTGAACCTTCACACATTCATCAAAACCCACTTCAACCCTTACCTGCTCAGTGAAGTCTTCCATGTTCCTCTGTGCTTATTCTCCTACCCTTGGAAGATCCTCTGAACTACTGCTGTAACTTGCATATACTCCTATGATAAAATTTATCCCTCTGTATTTCTATTGTTTGGTTAAATGATTGTGTCCTTTGTTAAACTCTGATCACCTTAAAGTCAAAGATGGCATCTTATTCATTCTTATATCCCCAGTGTCTGGCACAGATCTAGTAAATACTTTTCCATGAATAAAAATCCACTCTGTGCCATGAAAATCATATTTAAAGTCATTGGGAGTATTTAGAATATGATACCAACCAGTTACATATGGCTATTAACTTAAAATTCATTAAAATTAAATAAAATTTAAAAGTAAGTTCTTCAACTCTATCACATTTCTAGTGCTCCATAGCCATATTTGGCTAGTGGATACAGTACTGAACAGTATTGATATAGAACATTTTCAAAGTTGAACAGTGTTTTTGTACAATAGTTTCAATTTTTATGAACAAATTCATCTTTTTTGAAGTGTGAAAACACTGATTTGGACTGGTGGGATGCCCATTATTTTATAGCCCTGCACACTATCGCAAAGAAGATGGAAGATGCTACGGATGTTCAGTGATTCCTCATTGTTGGGCACATTCTTTTCTAAAGTAGCAGAAAGCAACACACTGAAGTGACGGAAAGTTTGCCTTTCTTACTTACAGGCTGTGTATCCATGGGAAAATTACTTGACCTCTCTGTGGCTCCATCTGCTCATCTGTAAAAGGGATAGTAAATAACCATACAGAGCCCACAGGGCTGTTGTAAACATTAAATAAGATACTTTATATACAGTTAAGACATAGTATTCAATAAATAATAGTGATTATCTTTATGGCACCTGCTCCTCAACACTCTAACCTATTAACACAATGCGGAGGAACTGCTGAGAACCATGGATAGATTCCCTTCATAATCTTTAAGACTATCACCTTTGGTCTTGACATGCTATGAATTGCATAAACTGTTGTATAAGCAAGGGCTGACCCTAACTGGATCAGGGCTATGATTCTGACTCTGCATTTCCTATATCTCAATTTCATCATCTGTGAAATGGAAATAGTACATTCTTATGGAATTTTTGTGATAAGTAGACATGGTCCAAAAAGAGCCAAACACAGAAGCTGGCAATTTGTTGTATGCATTGAGTAAACTCCAGAAATAAATATCTGTTGTTGCTACTGTTGTTGTTGTTGTTGTTTTTATCTTTCTACCAGGAGTTATCTCATGTCTGCAATATATTCAGTGCTAGTTTATTGAATGAATGAATGAATGAACAAATGAATGAATAGAGTATGTTAAAGCAATAAGTAGCATTTTCCAGTTATTGGCTGATAATAGACTATGAATAAATATCACTAACATGCTCACTGCATAATTAAATAGCTCATACAGAGTTTTGTACATTCCAGGCAGTAACTGGTATGAGGAGAATATGACTTTAACTGCAACAGTTTAGAGCTCTGTGCTCTGACTCTCATGATTCTTTTTTTTTTTTAGTTTATTTTTTAATTAATTTATTTTATTTTGGGCTGTATTGTGTCTTCGTTGTGGTGTGCGCGCTTCTCACTGCGGTGGCTTCTCTTGTTTCAGAGCTCGGGTTCTAGGCACGCGGCTCAGTAGTTGTGGCACGTGGGCTTCAGTAGTTGTGGCTCACGGGCTCTAGAGCGCAGGCTCAGTAGCTGTGGTGCACGGGCTTAGTTGCTCCGCGGTATGTGGGATCTTCCCAGACCAGGGCTCGAACCCGTGTCCCCTGCATTGGCAGGCGGATTCTTAACCACTGCGCCACCAGGGAAGCCCTCTTATGATTCTCATAATTATCCAAATATTATTTTGGTTTTCTGCCAAATTTATGTACAATACATAATTGACTGTGTGCATCTTCTGTTTACTCTTCGATTTTTAATACTAACCATATTTCTTTCAATAAGTAAACTCTGCTTTAGTCAGAGCCATTATAAAAACAGTCTGCTGTTTCATAATGGGAAACCAGATTTAGCTAATCATTTGACAAAGTTTCATCAAATATTTTTGTATTCATTAGCATCTCTGATCAATGCAGAAAAGTCTAAAATAATCGGGGTCATAAAAAGTGCCTGGGATGACAAACGATGTAAATGTAATGCTTAGCTGAGGCTGGTGGAATTTGTTCAATCATCCTACGGATACTGTTATAGTGTTTGGGCTAGTTATTCTTTGAGTGTCCTGACCAGATCCATTCCCCTCCCTTCTCTGCTCTGCCCCAGGAGGAGGCTTAATCTTCCTGGTTTTCTTGATGGTTACCTTCCCTTTTAGGTTTGATCAGTGAAAGGATGTGAAGTAGAAGGAAAGAAAGGTTGATACCCTGCTTCAGTACTTCACCTCTGGTGGATGTTGCAATCCCTCCAGGGACATGGCTGCTTGGGCATGGAAACCTTCCATGGGTGTCCTCTCACTTAGCTCCAGAAACTCAATTTCTTCTGCTGTCCATTTAGCCACATGGGTGAGAATGCCTTTCCTCCATTGCCCATTCCTAGGTGCCTCACCACGCCTAATTTCATGCCATAAACTCTGCACACACTCTAAAATAGTCCCTTCATTAAATTATCCTCATTTAAATTCTCTGGGGTAAATTCTGTTTTCTACCAGACCCTGACTTGTACAAAGGTTAAAAGAGAAAGCTCTATTGCCAGGTATTTAACTATAGGAAAGTTATTAAACTTCTCCTAACTTCAGTTTACTTTTCTACAAAATGGGAATAACAACAGTATTTACTCATTTACTCTATAGGGTTGTGAAATTTGTATGTAATAATGAGAGAGAATCTCATGACTTTTCCTGAAATTTTGTGTTAATATGCTTTTGTGTGTGGGTAAATGATGGAGGAGATTCATATTTTGCAACCATACGTGAAGCCAGCCTGAAAATGTAATGAAGGAAGGCAAAGCTGAAAGAATTGCAGAGAAACTCCTCTAGAGGCTCATCTAATAGCAGGACTGTTTTGTATTTCCCTTTATCGTTACCAGTTTGGATCTGGGTCTCAGTATTTACAATCAGAAAACACCCAAGGTTATAAAAGAAATAAACTGTTTTCTCATGTTTACTTATTAGATGGTGATAGCATAAATGTATTTTTTGATAAATATTTACTCTTGGTAAATCAGCCCATTCCCCAGGCTTGTTGAATGGTCTGCTTTGATAGCTATTTCTAAATCCTGCAGAAAAAAAAATTTAAAATCGAAGGTTTAACTAAATGCAGGAAATATTTCTAATACATCTAGTAAGTACAGAAATGCTCAGCCTGATTACACACATAATAGTTTTAAAATTGATTTAGTATTTAGTAACTGAAAATATTGGTTTTTTAGACCAATAAGAGAAAGTCAGTTTTGTGCCTTATCAGCTTAATACTGAATATAGATAAAGTGAGTTATAATGCGCAAATGTCAAAGGACAGAGGTAGAATACACACCTAAGAACTTGAAAAGGTGTGCTGTTTTTATCAAGAAAGCAATGTTTACTCTCTTCAGAAAATTGAGGTTAGGGAAGATTTACAATTACGCTTTTATACAATAGTAATTTAAAATGTACTTGTGAATTTATTTTTTTCAAAATAATGACATTAGCAAAATTTTTACATAGCCTGTATTGAATTTACACACTCAAATGAGGCTTCATCAGTAATAATGGGGATGAATACATTATTGCTAGACTATGTCAAAGGCGCTAACCCCCCTATGAGTTACAGAAGATTGATACCATTTTTATTTGATTTCTTCTGGAAATTAAAAGCTCTACTAAATTGTTTACTCCAAATTTTACATTTAGTGAAATAAGAATATCTGCAATAGCTCAGTTAACATCAATAATAAACTTCAAAAAAGGATTCTGAAAATGGCAGGCAAAATTTTTTTTTTTTATTGTAGGCAATTATTTAAACTGCATATTTGGCTTTACGCATAATAAGTCATGTGGGAAAAACATCCACATTGCAGTTAGGTTTCCAGTATCTAGCTTTCTTTTTTTTTTTTTTTTTGAGCAGTGACATTAACGGGATTTTGCCAGGTTATAAAAACGAGGGCTTTCTTGGGAGCTACTTGTAGTTTCCGAGCTGAATGGCAGAGCGCACATAGACACATCGGAAGGTGGATGGCTGGATCTCCCAGTACTGGACTGGGTTGCTGAAAAGGCTCACCCCAGAATAAGAAGCCTTTTTGGTGTTGTATCCAGGTGGGCAGAAGTCGTTAGGGCCGATTGCAGAGATGTTGTTGTTGTGAAGGTAGACAACCTACAACCCAAAATAATGGCACATGGTTATTTTCCTCTAAATATATTGAGACCATACACATATATACTTTATTCATTTTTAGTACACTCATCCTTCAGTTTAAATACCTTAATACTTCTCAAACCAAACTTTTGATTTCTTTCTCTCTTTTTAATCTGCTTTTCCCTCCCTTAGTCTTCCTCATCTCAGTATATGGCATTTCAGTCTTTCCAGATGACTCAGGCTAAAAACATTGACATTATCTCTGACTCTCCCTGTCTCTTATACTCTCTGCCCAACCATCAACAAATCCCACTAGTGCAACCTTCAAAATGCACATATAATCCAGTTCTGCCCCATATCTACTCCTACAGTCTTATCCAAAGCCACCATTATTTCCTTCTGGATTATTGAAGTTTCCCTGATTGTTCTTCCTGCTTCCTCTTTTGCCTTCTTGAAATCTGTTCTTTCTTTCTTTCCCTTTTTCTCCCTTCCTTCCTTCCCTCCTGCGTCCCTTCCTTCCTTCCTTTCACCAATTATTTTAAAAAGTAAGCAAGTTATATCATCTTTGCCTCAATACCCCAGCAGCTTCCCATCTTATGCAGAGTAAAATCCAAAGTTCTCACAGTGGCTGACAAATCCTACATGATCTGGCATCCTTCTACTCCGAGCTCATCTCTCCTTACTGTTCAATCCAACCGCCCTAACCTACTTGTTTCTCTTCTCTAGAGGATGGTCCCTCCTCAGGTTGACACACACTGTTTCCTCCTTCTGGCATAAACTTCTCTAAGATATCTGCAAGTCTTACTGACTCATGTAATTCATTTATCCTTACCAAAGAAGTCTTTCTTGACTATCCCATTCTGCCATATTCTGTTCCAATTATATTTATTTATTTTTATTTAGCGCAATGATCACTATATAACATATTATATATATATTTGCTTTTTGTCTGTTTTCCTCCTCTAGAATAAAAGCTCTATGAGGTAGGAAACCTGTTCAGTTTTGTTC
This sequence comes from Balaenoptera ricei, assembly GCF_028023285.1. NCBI lineage: Eukaryota > Metazoa > Chordata > Mammalia > Artiodactyla > Balaenopteridae > Balaenoptera > Balaenoptera ricei. Next base: position 77,466,820 of record NC_082648.1, read on the forward strand.
GTGACTGTATCTCCAGTATCTACTAGAACAGAGTAGGTATTCAACAAATATATGTTGAATGAATAAATGAATGAATTCATGGTTATTTCATAAATTGTGTCTACATGGAACATTATGTTTTCAGGGCAAAGATAAAATGATAGACCTTTTAATGAATTATATAAAATAAGGAAGTAATACATAGTGAAGTAAGAGAGGGTATAGAGTATTAGAATCAAAATTAAAAATCACAAACTCTAAGAAATACTTGAATGTCACTGCATTTGGAGTATATAGACCTAGAAATTTTTAACAAAAATGTATTCTATGTTACAAATTCGGCTCAATGAATATAATGTTATAGTTCATCAGAAATTTTTTCTGAAATATATTTTATGGTTATGTTTAAGATAATGGTAATTTGTTCATAGATTTTCTTAGGGAAATTAATATCAGACTTAAAAAGAATTATAGAAATGAGTTTTTATTCCCATTATTTATATGTGAATTCTGAAGAATAAGAAGTGAATTGATCATAAAACCAAGGCTAAAATATAATGCTAAGGCAATAATTTCTAAAGCAAGCTATAAAACCTATGAGGTACTCCCTTAAAATAATTGACTTGAAATATTGTTCCACCTACCAGAACACTTGCATTCATATGCTGGTGAAAAGGGTTTTGATTAAGAAAGGGTTTAGAAGGAGAACAATAGATGTATTACAAAAACAGAAACAAGGAATATTAAAATCAAAACAGTATCTGTGAGGTTCGTGTGCGTTTGTGTGTGTGTGTGTGATTCTCAAACTTTGAAAATTTCTTCTTGTCATTGACCATTCTCCATTTCTTAGAAGTGATTAACAAGAAAGGAGAGAGGTGTTTGGTGAGATTTTATGGCTAATAGTGAAAATGAGAGAAGGAAATATCAAGACATAAAGAAAGTATTAGTCTGTGTAAAAAGGAAAGTAAATTTCCAACCTGTTCTATGAGGTCAATATTTTCTTAAAGCCCAAAAAAAATCATCACAAAAAAGAAAACTACAATCAAATATCTCATATATAGACAAAAAATTAACAAAATTTTAGGAAACTGTATCTCACAACATTATAAAAGGACTATTCACCATGGCCAAGACCAAGCATGATTTATCTCAAGGGTGTAAAACTTATTTAACTGGAAATCAATTAATTTTATAGAGCATATTAAAGGAATAAAGGACAAAATCACATGATCATCTCAATAGAAAAGAGAAAGCATTTGAAAAAACGCTTTCATGATAAAAATTTTCAGTAAACTAGAAATCAAAGGGAACTTTTTTAACTTGATAAAGAGCATCTACAAAAGACCTATAGCTAGCATCATGCTGAATGGCAAAAGGTTGATTGCCCTTTTAAACTAGGGACCAGGCAAAGATGTCTAATTTTATCACTTCTATTCAACATTGTACTGGAGATGCTAGCCAATGCAATGAAGTAAGGAAAAGAAATTAAAGGAATTCAGATAAAAAAGAATACTTAAAATTCTCTTTATTTACAAATTACATGATCCTGAATGTAGAATATCCAAAGGAATGCACAAAAAACTACTGCAACTAAAAACAATTTCAGCACAGCACTAGGGTAGAAGAAAGATACACAAAAATCAACTGAATTTCTATAAACTAACAACAAAAAATTCAAAAATAAAATTAAGGTAAACAATTCATTCACAATAGCATCAAAAATAATACAAAATTTAGGAACAAACTTAATAAAAAATTGTAAAACTTGCACACTAAAAATGCCAAAATATTGCTGTGAGAAAATAAAGACAAAATAGAGAGATATCCCATGTTTGTGCATTGGAAGACTCAATGTTATTACAAGGAAAATTCTCTCCTCTTGATCTATAGATTCAACACAATTCCTATCAAAGCCCTAGCAATCTATCTGAGAAGAAATGAACAAGTTGGTTCTAAAATTTGAATGGAATGCAAAGAAACAAGAATAGCCAAAATTTTGAAAAATAAGAACAACATTAGAGGGCCTTCATTTCTAATTTCTAAACATAATCAAAACCTACAGTTATCAAAAGGTATAGTACTAGCAAACAAAATGTGGTATATCCATACAATGAAATGCAATTCATCAATAAAAATGAATGAATTACTGACACACGCTACGATATGGGTGACCTAAAATTACCATGATAAGTGAAAGAAGCCAGCCACAAAAGCCACACATTGTATGATTACGTTTATATGAAATGTCTAGAAAAGGCAAATCCATAGAGACAGAAAGTAGAGTAATGGTTCCCCGTGGGTGGGGATGAGATTAAGAACAACTAGAAATATATAAAAGGGATATTTTGGAGGTAATCAAAATGTTCTAAAACTGGATTGTGGTGATGGTTGAATAATTACATGATTTTGCTAAAAATAATGGGACTATATAGATATAGAAAAGAAACTAGAGTAGGTGAAACCCTACTCTAGATATAGAAAAGAAAGTAGAGTAGGTGAAACCCCTGGGACCCTCTAGAAATGCAGGTAAAATGGGTACATGGATGCCAATTAGAGATGGAAAACCAAGAGTGAGGTCCTTCTGAATGTGGGGCTCTGTGTGAATGTCCATGAGATTTGCTGATATTAAACAAAGATTTCAAAATGGCATGTTTTAGAATTTTTTCTCTGTGACCCACAATAAGACACACATTATATATTGAGCTTTAGTATATATGGATCTATGCATATGAAACAAAAATTTTATAAAATACTTACCATTACAGTGATATTTTCTATTCTATTCAACTTATTCCATCCCATCCCATGGGATGTTCCAAATGAAACTATTAAACTGATTTTATGAACTCAGTAATATGTCCAGACTAAAATTTGAAAAACAGTAATCAAGAAGATGAAAATTATTATTCTGAGATCTAAAAAAAACCCCAAACCAACCAAACAAAAAAGCCCACCACCAACAAAAACCTTAATAATGACAACGTTAGCTATTTTTATTAGGTCTTCCAAGCATCTTGGTTTTACTTGTGGCTCCAAGCTATGCTTACTCACCACTCTACCACCACCAAATACCCACTGAAAATGAATCAGCATGAAATAAAACGTCTTTAATTTCATCTTCATATGTAGAATTCTTACACTTTACTGAAAGCTAGCTAATGTAAATTGTGATATGTAAAGATAATTTGGAGTTTTTGGCACAACTCAATAAAATAAAAGAGATCAGAAATTTATTGACACTGTTGACGGCAGAGTAAAGGATAAACCCATTTTGAACCCCAAACAAAGAAGTTGAGATACTAGATTACCAAAAGGTCAACTTTATAAGACGGTTTTATCTGTAAAAGAGTGTCAGTTTAAGACACAGTTTCTGAATCACCATGATTTAACTAAGTACCTACTGAAATTTCTGAAAGAAACAATTTAAATACAATCTTTAAAAAAACTGAAAAATTAGAAGAAATATACAAATATGTAAAATCTGTCGATGACCACATTATTTATTTTTTAAAAATATATAATTTAAATAATGTGTTTGTTTAATTTCCTCAAGGTAACAATGGAAATCTTATATTGTTATATATGAAATAACTATGATTATTTAAGGTAATAAGCACACTTTACATTTATAGATTTATGGACTGTAAAGCTATATTACCATAGTGGGCCACTGAACCATATCTTCTTATCTTTAAGAATACACTATAACTTGATAATTTGTATAAAGTTAATTCAGTCAGTCACACTACTATCAATAGATAAACACTGTCTTTTGACCTATATGACATCTGCTGAAGCTAAAAGTTAAAACTACTATTTTATTCCATATCTATGCACAGCAGATGATATTATCTTTTCCAACAAGTATGTATTTGTTACACTGATCTGTGACTTGAAACTACCCTGCTTCATAAAAAAAATATTACATTCTGGAAGCAAGCATTATAGTAAGTTCAAGTCAGTAGTCCTAATTTTAAAAAAGTAATACTAATTTAAACCCATAGATTTCACAAAACCAGAATGAATATGTAGAAACATCAAAAATATCTCTGCAGAAGAATTTCTAAGCAGAGCTTCCTGCCTCCTAGCATCCCAGTAGGGAGGATTTGCTCCCTAGATATCCCTCACAATCCCTTAGTGGCATTGCATTACCTGGATGTACTTATGATCCGCCAGCCCATCAGGCACTTTGATAAGCTTGTTGTTGTTCAAATGAAGTTCCCTCAAATGAGGAGTGTTGGCCAGAGAGTCATTGTCGACAGCAGAGATGCTGTTGAAACTCAGTCCCAACCTGCAACAGAAAACAAAAATGAATGGATACACTACATGTGGATGCCTTCTTACAGGCACTGTGTGATTAATCAAGTCAATAGGAAAAGAACTTTGTTTTGTTTTGTTTTTGTACTTACTGTTACCTCTGCCTAATGTGATTTTTCCAAACTTTCTGAGTTGGATAGAGCCCATTTGTTCTTAAGGTTTCAGCTCAGAGTTACCCTCTTTAAAACTCCTCTAACAGTACCAGACTGGATACAGTGTACCCCTAGTGAATGCTCATATAGCATCCTGTTATCACCCTCTTGTAAAACTCTAGGGACTGTGTATTTGTGTGTCTTGCCTTGAGAAAAGTGACTGTCTTGTGGTATATCCAGTACTAACACAGAGCTTGATATGATCAATGAATAGCTGCTGAATTGACTGTATAATGAATACAGTGAATTCATTTGAGAGAAAAATGAAAGGAACATTATCATTTCCTGCACTTTGTAAACCAAGCAATTGTATATTTATTATGCAAATTTATTTGTTGTAAATAAAAAGTGAAAGGTTCTAATGAGTCAATAAACCTACCTGCCACAAAGGTTAACAGAATTAGCATTTTACATTTGTTTGAGTTTATCAGTGACCATCTGTTACCTGTCAGAATATGCCTGGTGCCAACATTCTTGGCCTCCTGACACTGATCTCTGAGCTATGGCCTCTAGACCCCTGATCTCTGACCCTGATCTTGGCCCCTCTGACATTTCTTATACAATGCCACTCAAGGTTTTGGGTTGTATTTTTTTTTAATTAGATGTTTAACAAGTGAGAGTCTGCAGCTGTGATGTCCCCTCACAGTAAATGGGATTCAAAAGTCAGGAGAAGTTGACTTGAAGACAAAACTGTGTACCCAACGTTCTAGGAATAAATCTCTGTCAGAACCAGGGTTCTGTCAATCCAAAAGGGCAGAGAGAGATGAGGCCACAAGGTTCTGGAAGAGAACCAGAAAGCTCCAAGGAAGAGAAAGGGGAAGAATCTATTGGATTCCTTCAAATTTCGTGAAAAAGACTCGGGCCCTTTTTGTAGGATGATTCCTGCTTGCTTTCAGCTAGTTGAGATCTTTGAGCCCTTTTGGGATTTAGATGTTGGTTTAGGTAACCAAAGTCTTCCAATTTTAATCATGACTTGGTATTTGAAATAACCGAGATTAAAGTGTACTGATTTTAGGCTATTAATAGCACAGTTGGTTTGTCTTACCTATTGATTATCAACCTGGCATCTTGTCTCATAATATTTTGTTTTTTCCCAGTCTTAAACTTTCATCTTTTGTTTCTGGTCTTTCCATTTCTGTTTCAGAATCATGTCTCTATTTCTTATAGCACTCTAAATCCCATATCCAATTTGGGCTAATACATTTCTTAGAATATAATAATCTTAATTATCTATTGAAGGAAACTACATTTTCAATGATTAATTTATATTCACTCATCAAATGTTTTTGAGAACCTATTATGTTAAAGACTTTTATCCTAGGCTTGTGAGGGTAGAGGAGACACGGCTCAAAAACCACCATGATTCTTTCCATCGAAGAATATTCCACCTATTAGGGGAGATGATGATATATGTGCTTAATAAGAAAAGGGAAGTTTGCCTGATTAAAACACTTTATTTTTTTTTGCAGAGGGACATACAGTATTTTTTCTTCACTTGTTCCTAGTAACTAATCGGAATATTTGCGCTGCAACAACGTTCTGAGGTCAGTGGCTGCTTTTTTCTCCTTTCCTCAGTTTTGATTTTCAGCACCAAAATACCCTTCATGTTCCAAAATCAGTGAGGAGCAAACAACATAAGGATTTGATGGTTTAATAGATGGATTTTTCTGGACTTGATTCCAAAGAGAAATGCATTTAGTCAATTCAAGAGTTGGGAAAGTTTGTTGGCCAATGAGGTATTTTCCTCTGATTTAATGAATGGAATTCAAAATCCATTTAAACAGAAATCTTCATTTCTATTGACCTTTTCAAAGTTTATTAGCTCTTTATACTTCTATGCTTCTCTTTGATACAAAGCATATGATTTTATATTAAAGAGAGGAAACTCAAAATCTCCATACCACTTTCAGTACAAAATAAACTTACTTTTCTAAAATGACACAAATATTACGACTGATTTACCATATTTAGAATTTTATACTATGGTCAATCCCAACTGCTACTTCTACTCCTCCTCTTCCTCCTCCTAATAATAATAATCCAATAATAATAGCTGTCCAAAAGACAGTTCTACACAATAAGCAATGCAACTTATCTTCCTACATTTTTCTCCAGCTAGAGAGACCTAATCAACATAGAAAGGTAGGTAATGCATAACAGTATTTTGAAAAATATCTTCTTCATTAGAGAGTGTAATTAAAATAGCTTTAGATAAAGGATTTCTTATCATTTGAGACACCAGGGTTATATATTGCAGCTATAGTCACATGCATATGACACCTTCAGGCCTCACCTCCACTGGGTCACTGGGGGATAACCACAGAAATGGGAAAAACTGCATTATATATCCATCTGCTCTTAGGTATTTCTCAGAGACAAATGATATGCTTTATATTTATTTATCCACTATGAAATTTATATGCAAAAAAAAGGAGTGAGCCAATCTGGTACAACCCTGTGCTTCTCTGTAAGAACATTCAGCAGTATGTGTGGATCAAGAGCAGGGTGTCCCTTGAAGACAGCTGAAAGGGTCTGCCAGCACTCTTTTTTTATTGCTTCACCACATTGCAAATACAGAAAGACTGAAGTTAGGTTAGAAAGCAGGATGGGCACTAGTGATCATCTATAAGGAAAAAAAAAAAAATTAAGAAGGCTCAGAAAAAATGTTTTTCAGAGTACATCAAATGTCCAGAGACATTTTAAACTCTTTAGAGGATAGGAATTAGAGAATCTCATGATAACTATTCTGTACTGTAGTGTGAGATGCCCAATATTCCCATGTCTGGTAGCTTTCATTTTAATACATTTTCAAATTCTGGATACTATGTTATAATTTACTTAGCCTTCTGTTTCATACAATCAAGTTAGAACAGATTGAATGAATATACTGATTTAATCAAATATCTTATACATATGATATATCTAAATTAATCTAAAAATAATATGGTATTCATAAAAAATAAGGGTGATTTTGGTGGGGTTATGATAAGAACACTATTTCATTAGTTTTTTTTAATATTAATAATTGGGCAAGCTGAAATTTGAGGTTTGTAGAAACAACAACAAAAAATGTGGTTTAGGCAAAAAAATCAATCATCATGTTTCTAATTCTGAGCATATAGGCACAATATACCTAGCCATTTTACTGATGGAATGTTATGAAAGAATATTATTACTTAGCCAAATTATTCAGTCCTTTCAGGCTAGCTGCATCAACTTTGGAGATTTTGTTGCCATCAAGATGTAATTCAGTAAGGGAAGGAGGAAGACCTGCAATATGGAAATATAAGAAGTTAAATTAGCAGATAAATGTAATTAGAGAATGTACAAAGACTTAATGAGAACATGTGCCATCAATTTTCCAAAAGACATACAGTTTCAAAGGATTTTCTTTGCATCTGATTCATCAGTTTTGCTTTTCATCTTTTTCCTTCATCCCTTTCATACAATAATATATGTTTTGGGAAGTAGTACAAGCCCTTTCTGCTTTTCTCCTAGATTTATTATGACAAAAACATGGACTGGGTTTACCATGTAGTAGATTTTTGTCTTAGCCACTGTCAGGATACAGTTGTAGAACTGAAGAAAAACCCTGAATCTCATTAGTTTCTTACAGCTTTGTTAATGGGCTAGCACTGCCATTGACAAAGGATAATAACTTTAAAATGAGGAGATGGGCATTTGCACCATAATAAAACAATTATGTATAAGTTCAACCTATAAACAAACTTAACCAGGTATTTTATTAATGAGCATAATTAATAACTAACACTTATATACTGTGCTGGCTTTAGTTGTAATCAAGTTTTCCATAAAAACATCAAATGCCTCTGCAATACAGTGTGTAGCAAGAGCTAAAGCTTACTTGTTCCTTTAAAATCAAGACTGTTTCTTTATACAAGATGAGTACAGAGACCTATAATCAAGTGATCTGCCATATGTGGGGCACCTGGGGAAAAAATTTTAAATCCAAAGTATCCACTAAACCTCTGGATAGTACTTCGTGAATGGCTATGACTTCTAAAAATTTAGTAATGTAAATTTAAAAGTTTAAATCTTTTATTTTCATTTCCTCCTGCCATCTGAGGCTCTATTAGGTTTTTATACAGCTTTTTAAACGGCATATTGTTCCATTTACAAGAATAGCAACAACTACAAAGAAAATAGCAAATTGGTTACATGTAGAACTAACATCTGCTTAGCAGATATTGAGTTGGCCAAAAAGTTCGTTCGGGTTTTTCATAAGCTGTTTCAGGAAACCCCGAACGAACTTTTTGGCCAACCCAATAGTATTGGTTGTTTGTCCATAAAGAATAAAACTGGAAAATCACAGGTTATGTTTGGTCTGAAATTTTCATTGCATCCCACTGAATTCAGTCAAGATTGTCTATTTAATGTAGAAGTTTATTCCATATTTGATTTGAAAATGACTATTAGTTTCTCAATAGTAGTATGATTTGTGTGGGAGATACTAAGGAAAGGAACTTCTACTTAATAAATGTCTGTTATGTGCTGAACACTGAGATTAGCATTTTCGTAACTTAGCTCATGTAATTTTTTTCAATGTATAAATTATTTTTCATTAACCTTGTTTCATCGATGAGGAAACAGAGATTCACAATTACCCATTTTGTAGGCTATCTAGCTACTAAGTGGGGAAAGTAATATGCTCCCAGATGGCCAAAGAGAGTTAAAATAGCATGCTCTTAAATGAGGGAAATGAAATAACAATGGCATTATTCTTATGAGTAAATGTCAGGAAATCAGTCACTCTTGGAATAAGGGATTTCAACCACTTGAGTCTCCTTAGAATAAATATACATGGATTTTAAAAATACTTCTATAAAGAAAGCAAGTGAGTATATAACAAAGCAATGAGTGTATGTCCTTTTTTCCCTATCACTATGAAAAGACATTAAAAAAATGTAGTGTCTCTGGAACACCAATTATCATCACATCCATCATTCTTACCTTGTTTCTAAGTGTCTTCCCTTTTGGAACATCAGTTTCCAAAAAGAAAAGTTATGGGAAGTTTGACTGTGGAAGGAAATTTTGCAATGGGATGGAGAGAGGCAAATTTATAAAGAATATCATTAGCTTTTGCCACTATAGCATTTAGCCCAAGAATCTATACTCATTACTTTTTTTTTTCTTTTCCTTTTCCATTTTTAAGATAAAATATATTGAGAGCTTACTTTGGACCAAGTACTATATATATATTACAAGTCTTATTTATTGATACATCTATTAATCCTCACAAATATCCTAGAAGATAGGTGTCACTAATACCTTCATTTTATAGGTAACAAAACTGAGGTTTTAGAGATGTGGAATAATTAGCCTGAAGTCACAGAACAGCTAAATGACTGAGTCAGGCCTCTCACCCAGGTTGGTCTAACTCCAGAGTGTGAATTTATAATCTCTCTACTCCTCCATGGACTTTTCATGTCCATCAGTGATGGGACATAATATGTGGAAATTAAGACTCTTGGAAAGTGGTGACATCCAGGCATAAGGGTCCCAGCCTAGGAAGGTAGACTCATACATGACACAGGCATAAATATTCACAGGAAGAAGGACTTAAGACGGCAGCAGAGTGAAATGGTCAAACACATGAGCTCTGATGTCAGCCCAGCACAACCCAGCTGTGCCACTTCCTAGCTCTAAGGCCTTGGTCACAATTTACTTTATCTCTTTAAGACTTATTTTCCTCATTTATAAGACAGGTGTGATAATATTACTATAAAGGATTGTTTTGAGATTCATATAACAGAAGCCATGAAAAGCATTTGGCACAAGTGCTTAATAAAACTTACTTACTATGATTTTAATATTATTAAGAGTTTAGTAAATAAAAGCAAGCTAGAGAAGATGAGAAAAGAGCACCTAGCATAGGGATAGACACATATAAGAAATCAAGTAAAACTGATCACTAAATGATGAAATGTGTTACTGAGGTATATTTAGGAGATGTAGTTAGAAGGACAGCAAAATCAAAGATTGTACTTAACGCAAATTATCTGGCAGCATCAAGTAGTGAGAAATACCTGGACTTTAAATTCTAGCTACTTTACTTCACCTCCTACAGCTCTAAGGCTTTAGGCAAAATATATATAGAAAATTATATGTATATGTATATATATAATAAAATATACTATTATAAATATAAATTAAAAATATATTTACAAATATAAAATCCTTGCACTGGGGATTAAAAAATTACTTGTTACATGTAACAAGTCAGAGACTCAACATGAAAGTACTTTGTGAACTATAAATCAATCTCCCTCCATCTATCTATCTATCTATCTATCTATCTATCTATCTATCTATCATCTGCACCAGTAGTTGCTATTAATGGGCATCAAAAACATACTTTGTAGCAAAAAGACTGTGGAGAGGGCAAGGGGTAGTAAGGAACCATTCTATGGACTCCGTACTCTCTAGACTTGAAGTTTCTGTGGAAGCACAGTAAAGGGAAATTGTTTTCTGTGGGCAAGTACCTATATTTTCTACCCAGTTCAAGAACAAGATATCTAAGTTGAGGAAGGGCCAGACTAAGGGGAATATTTGAGAATACAGAGGCAGTTTTGTGAGACTGAAAAACCTGGGACCAGAAAAATGTAAAACTTAGAGAAACTTATTTTTGGTGATTTGATGCCTTCTCTGTCACAAAGATTGGCTTATGTGCCTCTCCTGGCTAAGCCCTAGCATGATGAGCTTACCCCTGTGACTGTATGATGTTTGCTGTTTATTTGCCTGTCTTTGTTCTATGCAATAAGATCCTTGAAGGCAGGTCTACATCCTATTCACTGCCCTGTCTCCAGTGTTTGTACTTTGCCTAGGCAAAAGGAGTGTTTAAAACACTTTTAATGAATAATAGAAGGTAATACTAATCCACTACTTATCTACAGGCCAGATATTTCTCTAATTATTTATTTAGTTTTAAAACAACCCAATGAAGTGGATGTTAATATTATTACCACTTTACAGATTTAAAAAATGTGTCATAGATGTTGAATAACTGGTCCAAGATCGTAGAGCCAATTAGTGACAGTCTGAACTCACGCAAATGAACCCCCAAATCCACACTCTTTACAACACACACCACCACTCTTAAATAAGAATGTGACCACTGTGAGTCCTGTTATTCAGTTAGTAATGACTAGAATGTCCTAAGATGGAAAGGAATTCACTAAGGGATTAGAGACTCAAAGTAAAAATTGGCTCAATATCAGAGGTACTTCCACGTATCATTTTTTTAAACAAAGTACCACTAAAGCACTCTATTTTTTTAAATAACTGTACTTTTTTTCTTTGTTATATCACAATTCCATAATATAAAATTATTGTGTGTTAACATACATTTTATGTTAGATGTAAGAGACTTTATAGGTGAAAGAGTCTAGCCATCTCTACTGTGAGCCTAGAGGGCCCAGTGGTCAGCTAGGTTCAGTAGAAACACTTCGAGGGATAGAGAATGGCCACTTGAGTCACCATTCAAATTTCCAAAACCATTTTTTAGTGTCAAAGCCTTTGGATTTAGATATTCAAATTGCTTTGGAGAATTTTCATCACCTTGAGGGATGGTGGTTATATTGGTGTCAGCAATGCGGATGTAGGAGAGCTTCTTCATTCCCTGGAAGGCTCCATTTTCAATGCCTGAGCTCTTCAGAGGGTTGGTGCCAAGTTCTACAAATGCAATAAGTGCAAAGCTTTTAGAGGACAATTTGAGGATATTGCAAGTCAGAGTAGTGTCTGTTCAACAAGAAGAAATTTGGGTTAATAACAACTTGCCTGAAAAACAAAAGAGAAATTAAAGGACATGCTTCTCAAAGCGATAGCAAATGGGGTAAAAATGTCCCTTATTAAAACAATCAAAAAACGAACAACAACAAAAAACCCCAAAGATTTATGATAAAGCAATAGTAGCAAAAACGATAACAACAAAATTATTTAAGGTCCATACACAGGTCTGCCTAGAAGTCAACAAAAGTGTTTACAAATCACACTTATTACGGGGCAATTACTTTACTAAGATATATTAAAATGTCGTTAAAATAATTTGAATCTAGGATTTTTTAAGCCAATTATAATATTACAAATATTTTACCGCACATAGAGAAAAGCTTTAGAACACATTTTTTTAAAGCAAGTGATTTATAGATGTTCAGACTAGAACAAATTCCCATAACAGAAAGGTGGCCTCCAAATATCTCTAAAAAGCACTACTTAATTCCATCCTGTACCTTGGGCATGCGGCAGCTAGTGTAGCATCGGCCCTAGAGCTTTCTTCCACGTTCTCAGATCCTCAAGGACAAGAATAAAAACGTCTTAAGGCACAGATTCAAAATCCCATTTCTCCTGGCCCGGCTACTGTTATTTCTATAGTATTAAGACATGTAAGTTCTAGCTAATTTACCTTCCTGTAGCTAAAGCTTACTTGTAATCTCTTAAGGTGAACCTTGAATCCTGCCTGGTCTTAGAGTTATAAGAATATCTGTACCTACGACAATCAACTGGTTCAATCCAGTGAGCACAGACTTTCGCACTTTGGTGATCTCGTTCTCATGGACACGCAGCTCCTGAAGAGTTTTGGGCATTTTCTCCGGCAATTCCTTCAGTTGATTCTTGGACAGATAAAGTCGTTCCAATTTCACCAAAGGTGCAAATGCCCCAGGGCTGATTTTGCTAATTTTGTTGTTGATAAGAATCAACGTCTGTAGACAGTGAACAAAAGCAACATCTTAATTCCAAAACCTTCCACACATAAATATGTATGTAAAGCAAGTGTGTGGTTTATTCGTTCCATTCATGGGACTAGCAGAGAAATCTGCAAAATTAGAAGAAATCAGAAAAAAATTAAACCGATCTGATTCCTTTACTTGAAAACATATGAGGACCTGAACATCAGGAGTAAAGGGGAGAGAAATTTGATAAAATACAGATTATAGATAGATAGATAGAGATATAGATATTTAATTTTTAAACAATAAATACTCCAAAATATTGAAACTACTAGAGTGACCTGAAAAGAATCGTGTGCCACAGGCATCCATTCTCCAATCAGCTTTTCAACCTAAAAGTCCATCTTCATTGGCTGTTGTCATGGATTCCACTACAAAAGGGTGGTACTAATTTATAATATCACCAACAATGCAAGAGAGTAAAATTTTCTTGCAGCCTCACAGAGTTAGATATAATCGCCTTCCAAAAGTTTGCCAAATTAGCACATTATGTTGTAGCTCATTGCTTTACTTTGCATTTCCTTGTCACTTGAGAGGTTAAACAAATTTCTTTTTTTATTTTGCTACCATTTATTGTTTGGAGGAAATGGATTGCTTGCTCACAAAACTTCGCATTTTTCTTAAGTTTTAGTGTATTTTAATAACTGGTTTACAGAATAAAGGTATAGATAATACGATATGCAGAGACAATATATTTTTCTTCTGTTTTTGCCCTTTTTACATATAAAGGTTTTATGTAGTCAAATATGTTATTTTTGGGGTAATTTAAAAATGTTTCTGAGTTCCATTCATATAGGAAGTTACTTGTAATCCATTATTGTTATACTATAGATATTGCTACACCTACTTTTGGACTACCTCATTCTCTTCCAATGATCTATATGTATACAGAACAACACTGATATTATTTTAAGTCAATTTATCAATTAATCCTAAGGAATTTAGGATAATTTTATCAAGGTTTAAGAAACCTGTATTTTCAATTGTAGCACATTTTTAGGAGCATATGAAAATGGAGAGGGGTGAAATAGGAACTACAGTAATAGAACAGTGAGAGCTTTCTGTCTCAGAAATGCAGGACTACTTTCTGAAGGTAACAGCTGGTTTAATGACCCATGTACATCCTCATATAGTTCACATTATTTGACTAATTAAAACTTATTACAAGTAACATAATCTTTTAACTAATCCTAACAGGTACATTGGTTGATTAAAACAAAATCCGAGGAAATTTCAAAGACTATTACAGAAAGTTCAAAAACCCATGAGGGTTAAAGTCATAGGAAATTGATATTAACAAGCAAAATGTCCAGAAGATCAGTAAAAGCCAGAGCTAGAGGAGAGAAGAGAGCACTTGCATCATTAAAAGGCAGCCACAATGGTGGATGCTTAATTATAAAGGCAAAGGCCATCCTTAATTGCCACCCATGGAAGAAAATTCTGAAAGACTGATACAATTAAATGAATTAAACGTGGTCTGAAAATCTGTCTTATTTTACATTAAATGTTGAAACCTATTATGAAGAATCAACCTGATTCTTGATGTGTTATCTGCAATTTCAGGTATTAAAATATTACTTCTTTTCCTAGATAATAACTAGACAATGTCTCTACTGGTGAGTATGCTGTAGTAATAATAACTGCTGCTAAATTTTGGGGTGGTGTGACATTTGTTCCCAATTATTCAGTAAAGTAGAAACTATAATAACACCTACAGGAGGCTGTTGTTAGGATGAAAAAATGATCATGCATATAGTCTGCTTCTTTGGAAAGCACCTTTCAAATGGCATTGTTGGTTGAAAGGTCTAGTCCAGCAAAAAGCATCTCCACTTTCAGAATAAAATAAATGTGAAAAATGAATCAACCATACAAATTTTGGTCATCATGATGTAAAATGTTAAGATATATGTAAATTAGAGCTTCATCTAAAACAGATCCATATGTGAAAAAAGATACTCATGTATATACAGTACTGCTAAAGATGGTTAATGTTAGTTTCATACACAGGGAAATGTATTGAAGAAAGCATAGTTATAATATTATAACAGGCAATGGAAAGATGTCAACATGGGAAAAAACTGACTAATTACATTGGCCAATGACAAAATAGAGAAAGAATCAAAGGTGAACCGCAGATATTCTTCAGGAGATCAACTGATGAAAAAAAGAATCACAAGCAGAAATGGATTATCATTAGTTAGGTAAGAGGCCGAGAGAAGTCGAATTGGGAGAGACCTTGTTGCTCAAGGGTCAGGAAATGCCTTGAGTACTATTTAACCTGAAATTGAAGCCCAGGCTCAAAAAATCAGGACTGCCTACTTCTCTGGTAACTAAAGAAAAGTGATCTAGCCTGGTAGGTAGGGGAGAGGTGACGAAAAAAGTGAGTGACAATAGAAATAGAGTGGAAGGAGGAGTAAAAGCATTTTTACCACCTTCATCAAAGAAAGTGGTCAAAAGGTATAAACTTACAGTTATAAGACAAATAAGTACTGGGGATGTAATGTACAACACGATGACTATAGTTAACACTGCTGTGTGGTATACCTGAATATTGCTAAGAGAATAAATCCTAAAAGTTCTTGTCACAAGGAAAACATTTGTTTTTCTTTTTTTTTTTAATATCTGTATGAGATGATGGATATTAATTAAACTTAT
Source organism: Balaenoptera ricei (assembly GCF_028023285.1). NCBI lineage: Eukaryota > Metazoa > Chordata > Mammalia > Artiodactyla > Balaenopteridae > Balaenoptera > Balaenoptera ricei. Next base: position 77,482,670 of record NC_082648.1, read on the forward strand.
TATGGTAATCATTTTGCAATATATGTATGTCAAGTCATTATACTGTACTCCTTGAAGTTATATAGTGCTGTATATCAATTATATTTCAATAAAACTGAAAAAAAATGTTGAAACCCGACTTAATAGTATGTACAATTTTCTCCAAAGCCATTTATGTAGGGCTCACACTGTACCAGGTGTTGTTTAAGGGATTTTATTGTTACTATCATATTTACAGGCAATTTATAAGTGCACAGACTCAAGCCAGACTGTTCCCGAGTTTGGATCTCAAACTCTGGCTCTTATTTGTTGTGTGACAGTAAGCAAGTAACATAACCTCACTGTGCCTGAGTATCCTCATCTGTATTAAAGGTGTTCTCAAGAGTGTCTACCTCATTAGAATAGTTACAAGAATTAAATAAGTTAATGTATACAAGATATTAAGAACAGTGCCTAGTATACAGTAATGGCTAAAGAAGGGTTTGCTATTATTCAATCTTTGACAATTTTTGTTTATTTTTAATTAAAAATTTTTAAAATTAGATTTATTAAGTTTTAATTCAAAGGAAATATATTGAATGCTGATATTATTATACTGAATTTTCCATTACTTTATAGAATAATTATGTATTTTTTTCTGCTATATATAAGTATACAACTACTCTTAAGCAATATATACTGCTCATAGTGAGGCACGGTTGTAAATTAATAAAATTATTGAGAAAAAGGCAACATTTTTCTGTTAAATCCTTTCTATTTTAATCCTTGGTAAATTTTTATTTCTCTCCCTTCTCATTCAAGGGTGGCTTTCCTGGCTGAAATTATGATGTTTATTTGCATAATAACAGGGATAAAAATGATTATGAATGAAAGAGTAAGAGAAAAATAGCTGTTTAACATCCTCTAAATGGTTAGAAGCTCTAATAAACTCAGTCTTCTTCCAGTGTATACTTTAAAGCAGAAAGAAAGAGATTGCCAAGATGATAAGTTGCCTAAAAACATACTTAGCAGGAGATGTGGAAAAGAAAGAACACATTGTTACAAACACCAGATTTAGTGAGAACCAGAAACTAGGTATCTCTTATTTAAGGTATGAGGAGTTTAAACAAATTATTGAGATTATACTTAAACATACAGGAAGTTGGGTATAAGAGAATTTTCCTTCCTTAAAAAAGTAGCTTTAGGCTAAAGTTATGCAAAAAAAATGAAGCTTTTTAATATTTTAGTTTATTGAAACTAATATATTCATTTTTTATTATCACCTCTTTTAACTTATTCCAAGGATAGTTTAAATACTCACTGACAAACTTTGTTGGTATCTATCATCTCACTCCCAGTGAGATCATAACATGAAAGCAGAGAGAAGGTGAGTAGGGGCCCATGTCCACTATCCTATCAGTGGAGAAGGATCCCATTGGTCCAGGGTTCAAGATCTCCAGCACAAGTCTTACCTTCCACTACTTTGGAGCCTGTATCTTTCACTTTAGCCATCTTCTCTTTTTGTTTGCTGCTCATTTTCTTCTGCCTTTCCTTTCCTCTTGCACAGAAAACTCTCTTCTCTTCCCTTCAAAATTCTGCTAATCCTCTATGACCCCTTTGTTCCATATTCTCTCAAAACATTAACTGGGTAACCTGATATAAGAGCATGTCTTTTTCTTCTCTTACTTAGTGCCCAAAATATTCACTACTTACATCGTAATGTGCTTATATTGTTGGATACTTCAGTAATTTGATGATGCCATTTTATTACTTGCTATTATTTTTGTTAACTGTTCCATGGGCAATCTTAAAATCTCAAGGAAAAATTCTTTGCTTCCTTTTAAAAATCTGGTAAATTTTCTCCTAATGGATAAATGTTTATTGCTTTTCTCATCTTGGCTGTCAGAAAGTTGATAACTAAATCTTGCCTTGATCATGCCATCTCTTTTCTGCTGGAATCCTGACTGGTAGACTGGATGTGTTACATTACAATAGAGTAGAAGTAAGTGAAAAAGCAGAATAAAAACACAGATACAGATAAGGATGCAGCATGCATAATCTTAAATACAAAGCAAAATATACAGCTATATAGACATTTATTTTTTTCTCTTGGTGCCAGTCTTTGAGCCTTTACAAAGCCATTTGCATGTCTTAGAAAATGAATGAAAGAAAACAAAAGAAACAATGAAATAAAATAATACTAAGATCAGTCCATTTTGTGTTTTGTTCCACTATTGAAGTACATTCTAATTGGGAAGATAAAGATTTTTATCGATAAAATGTGTGAGAAGATTAAGATATAACATATCTTTTAGAAAGCCAATACTAAAGTTATATGAGGTATATGTAAGAAAATTGGATTTTTTTTAGGGGTTAATGAATATGATGCTTTGCTCCTTTATCACCCCCTAAAAAGAGAATTTAATAAACACTTATGTGCTTATTTATTACCATATGGTAATCTTGGCCTTACCTAAGTTTTGTTTTCAAAAATACCTTGAGTTAGATCTTGTTATAACTCAAATAAATAATAATTCTTACATGAAGGTTCTTCAGGTTCTTAAAGTCTCCATCTTTGATTTCAGTTATTTTGTTGTTTTGCAGGTCCAGCAGTGCAGTGTCAGGGGGAAGATCTTTTGGCACTTTGTCCAGACCTAGCATGAGAGTAAAAGTAATGTGCACTCAGTGAAAAGGGACACATGACTACAGAATCACAAAGGATGTGTTTACAGAGAAATCAATGTTTCAGTGATAGTTTTACCGCTACCATATTTTTCTTTTTCTAGGAATTATATCAACTGTAGTTTAAAATATCTGTTCTATCTTTTCCAACAAAGTCAAATGGTTTTTTAAAAAATCATAAACAGAGCACATTATTTACCCCATGTAATTACTCTTCTGCATAATAGGAAAATTAATATTTTGTAAGGTGTGGTTCAAATGTCTCAGTACACAGTGTGTTTTACCTCATTGTTCTTGTTTTAGAAAGTCATTCCTTTGATAAGTGTTAAGTGGGAGTGATTTGTAAACTTGTATCTTTCTACATAGATATCCTTTCAGTAGAGAGACCTTTAGCCAAATCATCAAAGATCCTTTTGATAAACCTAACGCTATCACAGATCTACATATAAAATTAAAATTATGTGAATATGGAACCACACTGTTGTGCCAAAAACTTGAAAATTTATCCAAACTTTTAGGAGAACGGTTCTTTCAGTTTTAATTGGAACGTTAAAACAGTATCAATTTTATGACCAATAGATATGTAGCTAATCAGAATAAAATGAACAAAATTTGTTAATATAACTTCTCTAAAATTTATTATATGAAGCATTACTTTTGGACTTTAAATTTAGATATAAATAACTGAGTTATTGTTTTTAGTTTATAAACATAAACACATTGAAAAACCAAATGCTCTATAACATTAAAAAAAGACATTTCAATAGTCATTCAACTAGATGTATAAGGATAAACTGCTTTTATTCAAAAGGTATGGCATTTAAAATAAATTATCATTATGAATGTTAACAGAGAAAATATTAAATTATATAGCCTTTTTCCTTTCTTTCTTCCACTGGCTTTGCTCCATATTGATGTAAGCAAAAATTTGATATTTTATTAACTCAAATTCCTATGGTCATTTTCATATTTTAAGATTGCATAACATAAATCAGAAACGCTTTTCAACCTCTCCATCATATCTGAGACTTAAAAGTGCTGAAGATCATTCTTTCATTCATTCAATAACGTCTTATTGAATACCTTTTAGACACCATTAGTTTATTAGGCTCTGGGGATATAGCAGGAAGAAGAGAGAAATTGCCCACATCCTCATGGAAAAAAGAGTTCAATCTCCAGTTTTCAATTAAAAGGGAAATTGAAACAGGGTACATAATAACTGCTATGTTGGGAAGATATCTTTTCAATTTTCAATCTTATGTAAGCATACAGGTAAATTATCATGCTAACCATATTCCTATCTTCATATTGCCATGAAAATTACAGAAAATGTATCTGAAATACCAACTTCTGATTTCTTTCCAAAAAAATTTTTTTTGTTCACATTATCACTGTTCTGTTGATAATGGCAAAAAGTCTAGTTCCCAAGTCAGTGATCAGCTATGGTTATAAATTTGAATATCAAAGTGCAGGTGATTCTGCACATGCATAAATATATTCCAAGAACTCACTACAGAAAGAGTTCACAGAGAAATAACAAAAATGAAGTGTTTTCAGTGATGAACAGCAAACCACCAGAACAGCTACCTTGTAGGAGGATATTTAACTGCACTATACACTCATGATCACTGCCATTTTCAGAAATGTCAGTTTGCTAACTTCATGCAATTAAGAGTGGTAGACTTCTGCCAAATCTTTGATAATTAGTGTTCTTCAACGCAGAAAAGGCACATTTCCTTTCATTTGGAGAAAAGTTACTGCCTACATTTCATCATTACTTAGTGGGCTTCTTTGTCAAAGTCTTAATTCCCACTTATGCTTAGTTTTATACATTGTTGAACTTACATTATAGTGGCCCCCTTAACAATTGTTCAATGCCAAAGTGAAGAAACATTTCAGATGTGAAGAGAAAATGATATATCTGGATGGCTGACAATTTTGATTATGTCATCCTAGAATTTTATAGTAATAGGAACTGCTTGGGGTGAATTATATACATCTTTTCCCTGAAGATTTAGCATAAAAAAAACCAGGCTTGTGGTTTCTGCAGCTTAGTTCTTAGAGAGTTGTTATAATGATTAAAATCATAATCCTACAATCTTCTCTGAATTACTAGAAAATTCATATTCATTTGAGGGACTTCACATATCAGCACTTTATTATTAAAACTTTATTTAGCCTTACAATTTATAAAAAAATTGAAAATATGTTATCTCATTTACCTCACAGCAATCCAATGAGACAGGTAAGGCAGTATGATAATTTCATTTTTTCAGATGATTTTTAGAAAAAGTTCGGTGACATGAACAAGCTCATGTAGCTAGGAGTGACAAAATGCAGATGAAAAGCCTAATCTTCTGGCTTCCAACAGGATACTTTTTTTTCCTATCATACCTATTTGTATCCCCAAGAAGAATTATTCTGACATCAGACCCAATAACATGCTGTACATTTAAGGGCTAGACAAGGTATTGGGGTGTTAACTAGCTCGCTCAAAAAGTATAGGCAGAATACAAAGGGGAAATTATCCTAGCTATGAGTTCTTAGAATGTCACAAAGGGAAGGACCATTGAGTATCAGCTAATCTATGGTTTCCAAATTCTGATCAGGTAGACTCTGTGATGAGGTTCTTATCAGTCTATATCAAAATCAGAAAACTATGAGGGCAATTTGGTTAGTTTTAATATAAATTATTAGACACACATACACATGTACACACACACATTTCTGAGACTAGCTCCTGCCTCCATTTTAAATATACCTTCTTTAAAATAATGATTCTGATAGCAGATGCCAGGTTGCTGTTATATTGTTGGATTTGGTTTTGACCTTCATAAGAAAGTAACTTGTTCAACATTCAAAAAATTTTACTTGTCCCAGAAATCAGGAACTTTCAAGCCAGTCTAATACTCTCTTTTCATAGGTAAAGAAACAGAAACCCAATGAAGTTAAATGGCTTCTCCACAGTGACTCATGGCTAAACTAAACCAAGAACAAGATGCATGAGTCCTCACTCTAGAACTACCTGATATGCCATGGATGCATGGAAACGATGTACATATTTTTAAAAGATGCTGATCTACACTGTCCCCTGAACATACTGTGCTTACTCCCAGCTACTCATTTTGTTCATATAATTTGTTTTATGGAATACTCCACCCACTCATTTTCTCCCACTTCCGTTCTGACAATCCTTTAAAGTGTACCCACTATCCCCACCCCCCTCTATAATATTTGTCATAACCACTCCAGAAAACAAACTCCTCCAAAATTCTGATCTATCAACTTATTATGTATTATACCACATTTTAGTTTTCTTTCTTTTCTGTAAATTCTGGGTAAGTAGGGACAAATGACTATTTTTCATGAGAGCTTTGGTCTTACTGCCCTATGTACAGAAATAAATTTTTGACTGATTAGTTTTAAAATCATAGTATATTCTGCTGTTCCATTGTGAAAAGTTCATGGCCATGGCTTCAAGATCTTTTCTGCTATGTTTTGTTACAATCATCTCTTCACATCCTTCTTTCATAAAGGTACATATTCTCATAATAAATCTCCCAGATTATTAGGATGCAACTGGCTCAGAATTCAACAGCTATTCTATAAAATAATTTCCTACTATAGTGCATAGCAGGGTCCCAACTCCTGGTACCTGTAATTATTATCAATAATGAGAAGAGAGGGTAAAACTCTAATTATCTTGCTGATTATTAGTCTGTAAGTCTGTGACAAATGATTGTTTTTTATTTTCTGTACAATACAATTATAATGCATATTATCCTGGAAGCTGCAATCTATTTTTCAGTTGTTATCACACACAGATTTTTCACCTAAAGCACTTGATTCTGAGTTGGTTTTTCTTGTCAGTCATTTTGTGGGCTTGTTATAGTCATCATTTTTCCCATGAAGTTCAAGACCTTTGGACAACTCGTCTACCAAGCCCCCACACCTTTGGATGGTAATCCCTCAGTTTAGTAGGCACATATTCCCAAAAAACAATTAGACCCCCCAAAAAGCTGTTCACGGTCAATTTAACCCTAGTTCAATGATGGCAAATCCTACAGGCTTGCAAATCTGTAAAATATCAGTCTTTGTTTATATTAGGATATTCTTTCCTTTCTTTTCCTCCCTCCCTCCCTCCCTTCCTCCCTTTTTTCCTCCCTCCCTCCCATCCTTTCTGCCTTCCTTGGCATTAATTATATCTCCCATCTTACATGTTCTTATTCAATACACACTTGTCCAACCCCATCAAAAGATGGAGTCAAATTCCTGTCCCTTCAAATCCGGCATGGCCTTATGATGTCTCTCTGAACTAATGGAACGTGGTGAAGGTGACAGAGCATGACTTCCGGAGCTAGGTCAGAAAAGGTTGTTCAGCTGCTACCCAATTCTTCTGGAATGCTCGCTCTGGGGGCATCGAGGGGTCATGTAAGATGTCTGTCTACACTGAGACCACTATGCTGGAGAGGCCACGTGAGACACTCCAGATGACAGAAGAGCTGAGGTCCTAGGCAACAGCAGAACAAACTGCCAGTCATGAGAGTGAGCTGTCTTAGGTGCAGTCTGGGCCATCCTCCCCATGGCTGTGGCCTCAGCCAACACCTGACTACAAATGCATGAGAGACCCCAAGTGAGAGCAGCCCTTCTAAGCCCTGATCAAATTCCCTGTAGCTTAAATCATGAGCAAAATAAAATTATTTTTTAAGTCACTAAGTTTTGAGGTAATATTTATTCAGCAATAGTAACAGGAAAAAAGTGGTTTCCTAAATTTAATTATTTTTCCATGAGCATTCTTTAATATAATTCTAAATCTTCCATCAAAATGCAATTATTTTCAAGGCTAGACTGAATTATTTAGTTGCTTTTCCAAATTCAGTAAAGGAAACTTTATCTTCTTTAAAATAGGGTTATTAATTAAAGTAAATAAAACTCTACTTAAGACATTACCAGAAAGTCATTTCTAAAATAAAGGCTAATAAGAATTGTACTTTTTTTTCTAGTTGTCTCAGTGATGAATGGTATTTTTGTGCTAGCAAATTTCATCAATCTGGTAAACATCATGTTGGACAAAGGCCAGGTCATCCTAAAACATCATGCCTTTTTTTGTTGTTTTCTGCCCTGTGGCAGAGGTCCAAACTCCAAGATTTATTCTTGTTGATTTCCAAAAAGTTTTTATATTTCTGTCTTCAATTTAATAATTAGGCCAATGGTGATACATTTTAGTTTTGGCATATGATCAAAATAATATGTAGGAGTCCCAGCTCCATCAAAAACCATTTCTTCCAAAGGCAGGAATGTTTCCCTCTTTTCCTCTTAAAAAATAGCAATTCGACTCTGACGGCAGTTGGATTCAGAAATAATAGATCATCATTTTAATTCGATTCTCTTTCCAAATAACTTAAGGAAGGTTTAAGCTTCCTGGTTCTATAGTCATCCTCAAAAAGAATAAGAAAGGATACGCTACAGTTCCATGACTCCTAATTTCCAGTCAGCCATGTTCCACCCTGTTTCCAGCTTGAGAGAATAAAGAATATTGTAGAACTATGCACTCATTCAAGCACTAAGCCATGCATATGTTCATTTATTCATTTATCAAGCATTAATTGATGTTTGAGAACCTACCAAGTATAAAGCAATTTTTGGAGTGGAAGACCAAAAGATAAATTATCACCATGCTCTTCTTCTGGTAGAGAAAGTAAATATTTAAATAGGCAATTAAAGATAATGAATAATTATTATCTATGTACATATAATTGATTATTGCAGAATCATCAAAGCAAATACAGATTACGGTGAAAGCACAGAAGTAGACAAGCTGCAGAAATTGCCTCAAAACCATCTTCAGACTGAGTCAAGGGTTAATTGAATCTTGAGTGTTACAGTGTAGCTGCTACAGGGCTTCATCCTTTTGTTAAGAGTAGATTGCAAACTGGGTTAATTCTTCTTTATCCTTATTTTCAAGCAAATATATAATTTTCTTGCTACTCCTTTGAAGGAGAAAAGTTAAGATTGGAGGGTCTCCTGCATTTCCTCTTTCATCCAGGAAATTGATATTCTGACTAACATATTCCCATCCTGTCCTCTGGAGCCAGGAATGATCCTCCAGAGGAGAATGCATCACAGCTGCAGTCTAACCAAATGCCTTGATCCCACACAGCTGCCTCTTTCTCCCTCCTGGGACTAAGAAGGAAACCAGGGAAATGTCAGTTGTCAGTCAGGTCAAGGAGACAGATGCTTCCTTTGGCCTTCTCTGACCCCTCTCTTCCTCCTCCTCACCTTTAAACCCTTGAGTCAGGGGCTTTGGTTATCTGGATCACACCTGAGCATTCCTCTTGCTGCATCTGAGATCTGTCATACTCTATCCTTACCCAAAACTATTTTAGGCAACCCATGGGCATGCTCTGTGCACAGCCTCCTTCCTGCACCACATCTTAGAGATACCATTTTGATGCATCTGAAACTCTGAATGAGAGTCACCCCACATCCCTGCTACTGTAAAGCTAGATATAAACAATGAAAGCAACTAAGCTTCCAGCATTCTCTCTGCCCCTCTACAAATAGTCCTAATTTATTCCTCTAGGATGATTTCATGCAAGAAGTCTAATGGTTCATTTACTTCACGCATAAGATTTGCTTCTGGAAAACCAGTTTCCCCAAACAAGAGACAAGTTCTGGCATCTATGTCCCAAGTGGTGACCACTAACAAAATTTCCACCAACTGAGGCAAAATGATTAAAAAGAAGAAAACTAACTTTATGCAATTTAAAGGGTTGTACATTTTCCTGAGATTTTTTAAAAAGTAAAATATCCTTTGCATTATGAGGTACACTTTAGGGACCGTTAGTCGTTTACAACGCTTTTGCTTGGTAAAATAAAATGTTTCATCTTCTGGCATCATGTCTAGAGGGCTAACTATGCAGGCTATGAATCATCTGTGATTATTAAATAGCCAAAAGCTTTATTGTTCTCTCTACTCAACCAAACCAATTTTGTTCAAAGGAATAGTATTTGGAGAATACTATTTTGATAATTATACAATTTTCTAATTTTTATCTATTTTGTGATGTGGCCTTCTTTGGGGGGAGGGGAGAGAAGGTGCTATTTTGTATCCAGCTTCACAAGCCATATACTTAGTGTTTCTCAATTTCACATAAAAATAAAGAACATCAGGAGAAATAACTTTGTGTTATTAGCTGACTTTGTCTGAAATGGTCAACTGAACATAACAGTTACTATGAAAAATATTTTTATAAATATTTTCTATTCTTACCTAATAAGGTAAGAGATATTCCCATTTATCCAGTGAGGAAACAGGTTTTGAAAGTTTCAAAGTTACAGGTAATAAATGGTAAAGCAGGACTTGAGTTCAGAGGTGTTGAACTGCATGACCCAAGATCTTTCCACTGTTAAATATTTTTAAGGGTATTTCAATTCTTTTGAAAGTTTTTTATAAGAAATATATCAATACATATTGCTTTAATTTGGAAGAATAGTTAAAAAACAATACTTAGGCTTATTTCACCTGGCAGGGTTGATGTGCCTTTAATAAATGAGATGAAAGTCGGTACCAAATAATGCTTCTTGGTGACACTTGATCCACAGATGAATGGCTGAGCCAAAGAGTACATAAGTAAGGGAACTGTCTTCCTTTAAGATACTAAGTACATAAAACAAAGCGTCCAATCACAGGATTAATATTAGGCCATTCAGACAAGAATGAGTAACACTGTGGGATTATTATTTTAAGGAAACCCATAGGGTTCTGAATTTGCTAATCCTACATTTACTTTTATATTGTTATTTTTATAAATGCTATAATTATGAGTGGATTTTTTATGTCTTAAGAGGATAGATAAAGAAAGAAAAGAAGATATGGGTCTCATAAAATTCTGGTTCAAATTACAAGTTAAATTACAAGTTCAGCCAAATAATTTGGCCAATATCAATGGAGAATTCATTACTTTCTTAGACAGGCTAAAATATATGTTTACTTTTTCAATCCCCCATGCTCCAGAAAAACATATTATAATGCTATTCTGATAAGTTGGAACTAGGGACTAAAAGAGTTAATGGATCTTCTTGAACACCTCAAGTTTCCCATGGACTGATTATTCAATTTTAATTTCACAGTTTTTATATCTTAGCTTTTAAAGAACTGTTTAAAATTTTGATGCTGTTTAACTTTGTCAGAAATACTTCTTACTGGCAAAAATAGTCAGACATTTGAATAAGACATGTTTGCTTATATTAAACATTATGTAGATAATAAGATGACAAAGCTCTATTGTCCTTCAACACTGAAGCTCCGCTCTGCTCATTAAAAGCTCTAGCAAGAATAATCCTTAAGAAAATATTAGTCCTTGGTATAAATAGGCATTCACATTTCTCATCCCAAAGTGCATTGCATTTTTTCTTTGCTATAATAATTCAAGCTTCATGTTCAGATTACTAGAGAACTTAAAACAAAAAATAAAATAAACTGCATTGCCTTTACTATGAGTGAGGTTGCCCATTTCCCCTTCTTTGCTTTTTTCCTGTGTTTCTTTCATCTTTTACTCCACATAATCATCATATAGAAAAAAAGTATTGAGGCTCTACTATGGGTCAGGTACCTCACACAGATAATCGAATCTCTAAGACTGACTGTGATTTCTCTACAGATGAAAATGTCAAGGCTCTGAACAGCTTGCCATGATCATAAAGGGAGCAGAGGCTATGCAGTAGTTGAAAATGTGAATACAGTGTTTTCTTTAAAGGCAGTGGATTGCTTTTCCTTTTAAGAAATGTATCTTCTGTTTCAGAAATATCTGACTGATTTTTTGGACAATATATTTAAATATGCACATGTGAAAAAAAAAAGTAAAAGTAACTTGGATGAGACCATTGCTCATTGGAACTCAGTACTCCCCTTTAAACATGGTTCCCCAAAACGAATCATTATTACAGTCTTAGCTGCTACTTCTGTATATAAGATCAGTAAGCCCAAAGGAATGATGTACACTCTGGGCTCTTAGAGAAAAAGATAACTTGGAAAACGTTCTCATCTGAAAACAACACAAAATAAACAAAGCAAAACAATAACAAGGACAACCAAAAAACTGTATCATGAGACATCCACACCAGTGAACTTGATGTTCCCTAAGGCTACATTTTTCTGTTTAGTTTGGAGCAATAGGCTTGGGAGTTTTTTTGTGATAGACAATTAGAAAACTGTCCAAATGCTTTAATCAGAGTCAAGCTTTATGAGTTATTTATCATGAAAGCAAAGTAAAACTATATTTTTGGAAGAATAAAACTTCAGTGAAGTGACTGGACAAGCCTTCCTTAAAAATATCAACTCTTTATTGTTAATAATATGTGTAGTAGGGGGTAGTCATGGATCCTTTTAAACTTGTTCTCAGGCAAAGTGAGATTCAATTTGCATCACATTTCTTAGGAACTCGGCCATTTTTGCAATATTTGAAAAACTTTACCACTAGTATATCCATCATATGGTGATTCCCTTCTTCAGATATTTTTAACACCATTATTTTCCTGTCTAAACCAGTAATGGAGGTAATCTCTAGATGCCATAAAAGTTTCTGTAGAATTTGCTAGTAATCTAATCCCCCTTGTCTCTAATACACAATTCAAAAAAGGAATAACCACCACCAGTAGAATATCAGACCCACAAGAACTAGGACCATATTTATCTTCCTCATCCCTTTCTCCCCAGGGCCCAGAACAGATCTGACCTGTTATGGGATCTCAATATATTTTCTGAATTTATGAGTTAGTTAATTAATCTAGTGGAATTATCCTGTAGCCTTCTTAAAGCCTTTATTTACACGTTTTATTTGGGTTTAAATGACTATACAGTACATGTCAGCATCAAAGAATCTATCTCCAAGTGTTTGTTTTTCAGTTGTTACTATTTAACATGTTTTACATTTTCCTGGGTTCCTGTATGTAGTTTATTCCAATTCTAGGAGTTAGTAGCAAATTTTCCTGCAAAATTCTCCTAGAAAGCATATTCTGAATAAATATAGGATTTCAAAAATAAGTGCTCTACAAAGCTATGGGGTTTATTCTACAAGGAAATGCACCATGGCAGAATCATTCTGTGAGGATTTTTTTTTTCTTTCCAGTAAGAAAAATGAACCAAAAAAAAGAGGAATGTGAATCAGCTGCCATGTAAACTAAATTCATTCCCTTTTGGCCCATCTGCTGGGGCTTCAAACTTTCTGGAGATTTATCTTCTGAGTATATTGCTTTTGGAATTCCCAGGCCAAATTTTTCTTGAAAGCTAATAAATCAAACTGTATTTACAGTGTTAGGATAAAGATATATGCTTCATGATTATGTTGAATATTTATACCATAACTTAGTTATAAAGATTTCCTTTGAAACATTCTAAAGAATATAAACAGCTAGATTACAAAATGCCAAAGGCAGAGGCAAAACTAAGACCCAGGGATTAAGGGAGTATTTTGGTACTTGAAAGATAAATTTCTGTTCTAAAAGTTTACTTGTTTTGCTCTTGATAACTCTGCATACTTTACAATTTAGTAATGTTCAAACTGTTATCTGGGCTAAGCCAAGAGTAGAGAGATCACCCAGGTTTTCTTAATATCTAAGATTTCATGAGAGCAAATCATCAAATTAAAATAAGCTATCACCCTGGAATCATAGAACATAAGATATTATTTTGTTCAAAATTTTATTTTACAGAAAGGGAGCCATGAAGCTCAGAAAGATGATTTTCTTTTTAAGTGACTCGTCCAAGATTGCAAAGTGATGGAGCCCGGATTTAGAAGAAAGTCCCCTAACTTCAAAGCTATTTCTTTCTCTCCTACTCTGCTTCCCTTACTCCTCATTAGGTGGCACTGTCTCTCACATTTGGAATTGCAGAAATTAAAACTGAAAATGCTAAACTCCCACAGAAGCCATTCCCATGAATAAAGCAGACAAGGTAGTTAAAGAGAGCCTGCACCCCACTCACCCAAATCAGAACACTGCACAACTCGAAGATGGCATTGACAGCGGAAGGGGCACACTGGCGCCTGAGGCTCGAATTCAGGAACTTCGTGAAAGCGGTCGTCCGGGCCTATCCCAGAAGCCTCATCTTCCAGCATAAAGTCAAATAAGCCTTTCTGCTGAAACGGTCCAGCCCAGGAAACTTGTGCAAGCAAGAGGAAGATGAAAGTTGCCTTCATGATTTATCTCATGTATTTTCACAACCAAGGAACCTAGGAAACAAATGAAAGGTTTAGAAGAGTAGCCTTGCCTAGTGTATGTGGTTATTCTTAAGTAACACCTGACAGTGGAATGAGCATAGAGAAAAGCATAAAAAGTAATATTTTATTTATAGTTAGGAGCAGAGCGTTAGAAATATATTTGGAAGGTAACAAGGTACATTAGAGACTAACTCGCACAGCTATTTACTTATGAAGAAAAATTTGAATAGTATTTGAAACTGCTTGGTTGAACTTGGGTCTGAATTAAGACCATGGGTTATATAGTCAAGCCACCTGCAAAACTGTTATGATGATAAACCACTTTGGAATTTTCAATGCTCACTCAACACAAGCCATGCCACAGTTAAATAAAGTTCTGTCTGTACACATGAGAGATCTCCAATTCCTGCTTCAGAAATATCTCTGGAAGCCAATCTCATTTCTCCACCCCACTGTATTTATCTTGGTCCAGACCCTTCTCATCACTCCCTGAACAAGAGCTTCCAAATGGACTCAGCCTTGAATATTTCTTCTGCTCCAGGCCATCTTCCACTCTGCTGCCCAAGTCATCTTCTAAAAATTAAATTTCATTGTATTAATTTTCTACCACAAACCCTTTGTTGACTTCTCACAGCTTGCCAGTAAGGTCTACATCCCCTTTGTTGCATATAAGACCATACATAATTTGATACCAACTGATATTTCAAGCCATATTTCTCTCCATTTTCTCTCTACTCCCAGTCCCCACCTCAAACCTGACACTCAAAGCTAATCACCATTTAAAATACCTACCTTGTAAGAGTGTGGTAAAGACTAAATGAGATAATGGGCTTCCCTTGTGTATTCCCTGGCTCTTTCAGGCAGGATGCTGCTTTCTCTTCTATGATCCCAAAGCACCGTTGCTTACCTCTTTTAAAGATCTTATCACATTATATTGTAATTTGTTTCGCATGCTTGGCCTGCCCCCCCCACTAGAAGATGTACTCCTTCAGGGCGTGTCTTAATCTTTGTTGTGTACCAGGGCCTTGCACAATATTTTGCACATAAATGACTCAATTGACCATCAATTTATTAACAATACACGTTATTCAATTTGTTCTAGGCAACCAACTAGTCTGATTTTTAAAAATATGATTATCTTTTTTCAATATCAAATTTCTAGCATAAGAAAGATATCAAATTGATAACCTCAACTTGGTATAAGCAAGATTCAGTTTTTAAAATAAATCTATTGGCTAGTTTCTCAAACTAATCATTTTTAATAAACTAATAAACATATATGGAAAATCCTATCTGATTTTTATATGACATATGTTATCTGATTTTACCAACAGGACTATTTTGTAAACAAATCAACAAACAGAAAGTATGATTTCGACAAATCCATACAGTTTTTATCCATTCATTCAACAAGCCCTTATAGATATGTACATCTATGTTATTGAGTCGGTTGTTTAGTTGGCTGAAGTGAACTAAATGTATCTGAATAACAAAATCTTAATAAATAAATAAATAAATAAATCTTAATAAATCTGAATAACAAAAAGTAGTTGATCATGGGGGAACAGTCAATTTTTGAGTTCTTATATTTTCAAACCCCACTGAAACTGCTCAAAGTATTCCCAGAACACATTGTAGATATTATCTTTAGTCTCATCATCTTTAATTGTACACTTATAAGGGTTCATATTAAAGTTGTACATTCATAATTAGAATTAGAGAATTATTTTCAGTCACTATCCAATTATAGCATATACAGAAAAGAAAAAGTCTTTGTATGCTCTAACCTTAATGTATCTTCTGGAAATGTTTGCCTAGATCTACTAGAGGGGAAACAAATGTTTTAAAATTTCTTACACTTTTATTCTTAGTTTATATTTATTACTGAAGCACATCTAAGGCAGCACATATGCAATACAGACTAGCGACTTTTCATTTAAATAATACCACGAAGATTATTATTCACACTGCCCCTTTAAATTCAGTATCAGGTTTCCTTTAGAAACCCATTCCCATTCAGTTACTGCATTGCCTTTTAAAGGAGACCCTATTGTTTTGGCAGTGTTCCCTTGGATTGGATCTAAGGGAGTGGTTTTCTGTCTGTTTCTCATTAAAATGCAATGTTTATGGTTTACCACAAGTTTGCTAGCCTTGCATATTTAATGTCTTACAATTTTTGAGAAAAATGAAGCAAACTAATTGCAGATTTAATAAATAGCAACGAGAATTAATGCAGATGTTGCTTTCTGATCTTTCTCCAGAGCAGAAAATGCCTGGTTCACAAATCCAAAAAAAGGAAATGCTAAACATTAGCTCAGAGGAATATTATCATTTACATTTGTTTACTCTTGTTAAAATGGTACAAATTCTCTATACAATAATCTTTTTGGTTGAAGCTGAACTCAGACAGCTTTTAAGTTTCCATTACTTATCATTTTCGTGTGTGTGTGTGTGTGTGTGTGTGTGTGCATGCGTGTGCGTGCATTTTAACCCTGAATGTCCTGGGGAAGAATAATATGTGTCCAGGTACTTTATACAAATTCCTCCATGAAATAACTTCTTTAAAATTAGTGTCATAATATTTAAAAACTCAGCATCTTAAAACAATTAATGTGGGCTGTTGATACTGATGATTTCTTTAATCATTTCCTTCCTTTCTTAATAAATCAGAAAAATAAACAAAAAACCCACAGCAGTTGCCTATGTAGATGGCAAGGAGACTATTCTTGAGATGATATGCTATTAAAATTTCATTTCAACTGTGTTAAGTATTCTTAGAATGTATGCCTCTTTTTTAAATGCTAATTGCTAAGAACGTCACTACTTTATACTAAAGCTCATTGCCATAATTTATGTGTTCTATCAAAAATAATAATTTCTGGTTTCTTAAACTACTTCATTTCATTATACCATTCAGATCAACATTTGTATGATGTCATTTAAGCCTTTGGTGTGATTTTCAAAGTCAAAATTTAACCCTCAAGAGATAAGTAAAGCTGTAAATGCAAAGCAAATTAAATCCCCCAGCACTAGGTGAATTAAAAACCTCAATAATAATAGAAATAAGTTAAAAATAAACAGTAAAAGCAGTATCCATCCATAAATAAAGGCTACTATAGGAGGCATTTGGTTCTTTTTCTGGTCAAAATAGCAATTTGAAGAAAAAGCCACAGGTATTTACACCACTGGGAGTCCATTTAACCAGTGGTCATCATGTTACCCTGTTTTGAAATTAGAAAGAAAAATAACCCACACTTTCATTTTATAGTGAACGTATCTTATAGTAAAATTTTATTTGCAGCGAAAATTCTGGCAGGGTCTCTTCTTTACATTTCAGAAATTATGTAGCTAACTGTGAGATTATCTTAGTTCAGTCCTTAATAATCAGCATAAATATATTCAGTGTTTATTTTCACCTCTCTGGTGACAATTTCTATTATTTTCTAGGTTGTAGAAATATACATTAGACTTCTATAAGTTATCACCAGAGTTCATTTCTCTGAGGTTTTAAAGTTCTTAAAATATACAAGAATCCAGGAGGAGAATAAATCCTTAAATATATAATCCAACTACGAATAATATGCCAGTCTAGAATACTTTTCTATAAACATTTCCCAAAGAGCTAAACATTTAATTAGTACAAATAAAAAATATATCAATAAAGATAGTCATGGTGTTAGGTTATAGTTTCTTAAGAAACATCTTTGCAAGAACAGAGAGAAAGAACTAAAGCAATGCATTCAACCATTTTACCAAATATTTACTTTCTGTTTTCAAGCAATACTTGTTTAAAATGATGCATAAATGTTACTAAAACTTTAGCACACACTGTTTTCCTTTTTCCTCTTACCAAATAATCCCTTTTTTCTCAACTTGATCAAAGTTTTATTAGTCTGTAGCAGAGTTCAGGACAATTATTGAAAACCATACCTTTTAATCCGGGGATCTGCCACAGGAGCCCTCAAAGCTGAGATGTAATTACACTAAATATTCAGCCCAGGCAAAAGAGTTTGCAGGTGTGGAAAGGAGGAGGGGGCAGGTGCTGCTCTGTGACTGTCACTAGGTTGAAAACCTCCTGCTTCTACTCCATAGCACAGTTAAAAAATAAGGTTTCCCTCAATGAACACAATCCGGCTGACACCCACATTAGATCATATGGTAATGATATGTCTCTTGTATTGTAGCCAGAAATTTTATCGGCCTTTTTTTCTCCCCATTTAAATGCTTTATTCCTTTTTCATCTGCTTAAGATTCTAAACTTCTTCTGTAGTATAGCAGTGGAGCAACTTGACTTGGAATTTGTTTTACCGCGTCGATTCATTTCCCTAAAATTGTAACTAAAGGGTTTATTTCCCCACCCCCAACCCTACTCCTTTATCCACCCTTTCTAGTCTTGTTTATAAGTCACATTTATCATATTACCGAAATGACAGTTTTTCTTGCTTTCAGGGTGTGTAAGTCCAGCAAATGGAATGAAATTATTTTAAGTGTGGTCTGTGAAAATAAATGAGTAGTCGTTCGGATTCTTACTTGCCTTGGGCTGTTTGTGCAAGTTCAAGTACTATGCTGTGGAGGTTTTCTATGTATTTTGAACGTATTTCTAAAGTGTCCTGGAAGAAAGCCATGGTTTTATATGAAAAGCATGTCATTTATTACTTTCCTTACTCATAGTTTAAAACCTTTCTTGTTGTCTACCAGTTGTGTGTGTGTGTTTTTTTAAATAAAACACATAGATATTAGAAGTTGATCACAATTTAATTTAACCTGTATATGAAAAATTTTATTTTCATAGGCTACACTTTTATATAATTCAGAACTTTGAAAATGGCAATAAAGTCTATGGTTCTTTCCAAATTCAGTAAATAGAAAGTGCAAATTCAAGGAAAGATATTTATTCAGCCAGTGGAAAGCTTTTTTGAGTTTTTGTAATTCCCTTGCTGGATGCTGTCAGTTCTCAGTGTGTGTCTCTATGTTTTGACTTGTATCTTTATGTCCTGGCCCCCAGGCTGTTACCAGGTAGAAACTTGAAATCAACATCTGTGAAACATGAGAGGTTAACCCTCCCATCCTCCACCCTCCCTCCCTCCCTCCCTCCTCTAGCCATCTAAGTGCACAATTCTACAGTAAATATACTTTTGCCTTGATGAAATGTGAAGAAATTAAAATTTTGAGTGTGCATCTAAAGAAGGGAGGAAGGGTACTATCACATGCTATTTTGTCTTATTTTCCAAGCCCAGTCTCCATAATTTTAACACCTTACCCCACTCCTTTTCTCCTTGGCATTTAATAAACCCATGCCCAGTTAGTCTGATGGTTTAGGAAAAGGCAAATATTTTCCCTGGACATTGGTGCAAAATCCATGATCCCCTTACCTGGAATCAATTAACTTTTCCACTTGAACTCCTCTTGCATTTATCTCATTCTTATAACATGCAATCACTTCTTCATATTATGGTTTTTTATGTACATCTCTTACCCCAAGGAATAAAGTACATCCTCTTCATATTTGTAAGAGTCTCCACACTCAGCACAAAGTATATAGTAAATTCTCAAGAAACACTTGATGAATGACTATTACATGAAGATAGATCATTAGCTATGGATCATACCATGATTATTGTTTTGCTCAGGTCTGGTTTGCTCCTTATCAAAACCCAATCCACTATAGTGCTATAGTGTATATGATGAATAACAGTAGTAATTGTTACCAGAGAGAGAGAGAGAGAAAGAGGGAAGGGGGATTTGGAGAAGAAGAAGAAGGAGAAGAAGAAGAGGAAGAAGAAGGAGAAGAAGTAGGACAGGAGGAGAAGAAGACACATTATCTTGATATGTAGATCATCTTACTTTTATAAAGCAGAACCATTCTGGCTCAGTTTCACATCCAGGTTCTTCCCTCTGATAGTAAGCAATATGAACTCAGCATTCTTACCCTCTCTGAGTCTCAGTTCCCATATCTGTAAAATACATAAAAAGTATTACCTCATACATAATGTTGAAATAAAGATGAAATGAGGCAAAAGGTATAAGGCACATAATTCAGAGCATGGCTGGGATAAATTAAGCTCCCTGTAAATGTTAGTCTTTATTGTTTTCTGATGTATACCATAGCAATCCTTTGAGTGGGACAAGGGAAATCATTTTTACTCTTTCCAGTTTACAGATGAGAAAACTGAAGTCCAATGATCCGCCCAAGCTCACAGAGCTAGTAAGAAGCCCAACAGAAATGAATACCCAAACCTTCTCATACCTAATCTAGTTTACCATTACTATACTGCATTTTAAGAGAGATCAAACTCTTAAGTTATAGGAAATCAACAATAAAAATTCTTGGGTAACATGTCTTTGCAAACTAGTTTAAAAACTGTGACCAAGTTTTACAATTCTTTTTAAACTTTATCTTTGTGCAGGAAAAAATATTTCTATCTTTTAAGTTTTAGTAAGAACCTCACCTCCAAAATCCCAAGGATTTTACTGAATATCATTTTATTTAAAATTTGTACCTTTAATCAGATGTTGTTACATATGTTGTCATAACCACTTTTAGATGGAAGAAATTAAGTCACAACAAAGTCATATACAGCAAGGCAAAAAGAAGCCATAAGGACCATCATCAGAATCCTAGGTCTCTTGCAATCAAATGGGAAATGAAGCAGTTTTGAGGCTAGAAGCCATGCTTGTGTAAAGGAGGCTGAAATTTATCCTGGCTTGGAATGTTTGGGGGTAGGGTTCACTGAAATCTTGGCTGCTGTATAGATATTTGAAATATTCAAATACAGAGCAGATACCAAATCTGCTGTTAAAACCACTTAAACTGTGATTTCTAGTGACAAGCCACTAGTTAACAGGGTGACTATATTCTGCATGTGGTCAAAGTTCATTTCAAGGCTAGTCACTCTTTCTCACCGACATCAAATACAAGTGATTTAAATTGTACCTGCATACTAAGATGTAAAGAATGCCAGAGCTTAGGAAGGTCTCCTTCTGACACCCTTTTATTTTCAAAGAGGTCTGGAAGCAAGTGATTATCTTCACAAACCTGATGTGACTGCTTTATTCTCAGACTGACTCTTCAAAGTAAGGTCAGCAGCTGGAATGGGTTGTTGGGCTCTTTCTTTTGCCACCCTAGACAGATTTTCTTCTTTAGCCAAGAAAGAAGGCTAGGGTGGAATACAGTGTGGCCTAGAATGCAGGTTTGAAACAAAATTGGTAGTAGAAAGTGATTACCTTGGCCATCTTCTTTCTTTCCCATATGCCTCTACTCCCCCAACCTATCGCCACTGTGTTCAGTGTCCTTGTGCCTCGCATAAGTAACTTAACCTTCTGTTTTTCAGGTTTCTAATCTATAAAATGTGTCTAAACATAGTACTACCTACATTATAGGTTTGTGGTAAGGTTTAGAAAAAGATTAATACATAAAGCATCTAGAACTGCACCTGACACATCTCAAACAATATATAAGTGTTTGTCGTTGCTTCTGCTGCTGCCACTCTTGTGGGCATGACTGTTACAAAACCTTTCCTTGGACCCTCCAGTCCAGTAATCAGACTGCACCCCTGTCCTAGCCTAAGGTGTTGTCTACCTAGCAACGCAAAATATCACCTAAACTTTGATATAGTTGGAAAAACAGGGACTTTGCAGTTAGATAAGCTTGGGTTTAAACCTCCACTTTGTACTTGTAAAATAACTGTCTGGCTTTCTTCATGCATGACATTTTACTGGGTTCCAAGCCCTGCTGAAATCCATTCATAGACTTTAGAAGGATCCAGAGACTCCAGGTAAAGAATCTCTACTCTGAACAATGAAGGAGAAGTGGGAATAGAAACAAGGACAGGGTAAGGTATGAATTAAGATAAAGGTATGGAGATACGTGCCTCTCTTGCATGACAAGGAGGTATTCAGTTCCTTAATTCTCTGACTCTTGAATGTTCAGGAGCATCTCTTTTGTCAAATGCAGTCAAGAGATTTATTACTCTTTTCACAGAATTGATCAGTAGGTTGTACTGGGACACCAAGCCAAGATTTATCGAATATCTAGTAACCTATCAAGCAATCAATCAATCAGCAAATGTTGACTGATGAACCAGTATGGAAGAAAATGTTAATACTAGGCCCTGTGGAGGATACTAATAAACAGAAAATATAAAGTGAAGGGCACGACCTCCAAGGACTTATACTGCAGTAAGGAGATAGGGCATAAGCTATATATAGAGAGAGAATAACATTTTAGAGTTGTAGTACCATAAAACTTATAATGTATTATACAGTTATAACTCCTGGCCAAAATAAAGTATGATGGAATTAAAAATAATTGTCTTAGCAAGTCAGAAGAGGAACAGGGGAGAGATCACCTTACACATGGGTGGTTAGCTAAGTGTTTATGCAAAACAAGGTACAGTTTGAGCTGAATCCTGAAGGATAAAAAGAGCATGAAAGTAGAGGGACAGCTTTTTCAGACTGGCAGAACAGCACTATCAAAACCTTGGCAATGAGAAAGCAAGAGATAATAAATAAATAAATTTGTCTTAAAAGGACACTTTTCAAAGAAGCCGTGAGCTCTTTTCTCATCCTTGAACATTCAACAACTACAGTGGTGTCTGACATGTGGATATCACACAATAAATAAATGTTCCATGTTTATGATAATAACTAAAGGGAGATAAGGAAAGAAATGAGGGTAGAGTATGACTGTGGAAGGACTTGAAAGTCTCCCATGGGGCACTTATTTACTCATTCATTTGTTCAGCAAATATTCATTTGATGATTAATATGTGCCAATTTCCTGTGCTAGCATCTGGATGTCATCAAAGGTACTTGAATGAGTTAATAACATGATACAATTTTATTTTAACAAATCAAATCTAGCAAGTATATGCAGGGTGGTGGAACTGGAATCAAGGAAATTAGGAGGCTATTGCTTTAGTCTTGAAGTATTAATACCTTAGTAACAAGAAGATGATCATGGCCAAAAATTGGGCCCTCAGGAAATTGCTCAGGAAGCTGATGTGATATATTAAAGATAAATGTTTAGCACACCTATTCTGTGCCAGGCACTGTGGTGTGTTCTTGAAATTCATTATCTCAATTAAGACTCATGTTAACCTTATCAGTTATGCACTATCATAATTAATTTTCGTAATCAATTTTAAAAGCCTGGAACTAAGGCTTGAAGAAGCTCTGTACTCCACCCACTGGTCTCTTTACCACTCCAACCAGCTGCTTTTGTCATGTAAGCAATGGCAGGAAAATAGTTAACTTCTTTGCTTGCATCTTTATCTCCAAGGAGAACATTGTTTAAATGGAAAAGAGCAGCAAACAGAGATGATTAATTAAAGCTCTTGATGTCTGCAAAAGTCATAAGCAATTAACTATTTTATGTGAGTTCAACTTTTAAGGCACTAAAATAATCAGTCATCTTGATAGTGACTCTAGTGTGAATAATTATGGAGAAATCATGCAATCTAAATTATGGAATAAAAAAAAGAAAGGAAGGATTTACACAGAAGCTTTCTCTGTGAATTCTCACATGGGAAAAGCCCTTGGGTTGCATGAAGGCTTGCTTCCCACCTTGAGTGATGGAAGAAATGTTGACATTTTACAGACAAGACCACCTTTGGAGATGTGCCTATCGAAAGTGAGTGGAAACTACAAAAGAAAGAGATAAAAGCCAGACGTTATCTGAAAGACCACCTCCTAGCCGTGCTCCTGCCTGTTTACTTATTAGTTAACTAGTGCTGCTGGAAATGAAACCTGCTACCACAAACCCACCAAAGTTTGGTAATGCTATACTTCCTTCTCAAATGAAGAAAAACATTCTGTGTGAAGATGAAAGTTGAAGCCAAGCAGAAGATGAGATAGACCACAATAATGTCCAATGCCTGAATTGTGAGTTGAGCACACACACCCTGAGGCCAGAATGCTCAGGTTTGGTTCTTGGCTCTGCCACTGATTATGTGTGTGACCTCAGGCAGTTTCCCCATTAACGATCGCACCTTATTACACAGGAATAATAATCACACCTTATTACACAGAAGGATAAAATGAGTCTGTATTTGCAAAGGGTTTAGAACAGAACCTGTCCTATGTCAAGTTACGCAAATTTCAGAACAAACTGAGAATTTTAAGAGATTATTTGCTTCTTCGTCTTGCCTTTTATTCATACTCTCACCTGAAAGTTATGTCCTGTTTAGTTTGGAGCATGCAAATGCAGGCCATGTCTGTGCAGTGTACTTACTGCAGGGCACCTATTTGGTCTGTAAATATTCTCCTTTCAGTTTACCCTGTATCCTAGGAAAAAATAAATGCTCCACCACAGAATACAGTCCTCCAGAATTTAAGTAGGCAAATGAATGAAAAGTTCGATTCTAATGTCCGTACTGTAAAATAATGGCTTCGTTTAGGAAATTTTTCTGAGATAGTTATAGCCCCCTGAGAATTATTTGACTTGATTCAAGTTGTCCCTTCAATAGCAATAATTCATCCCTTGTAGTTTTTTCTTGTTTATTTCTTTAATAATTCATGAGATGAAAGTTTTGATGCAGATAGATATTAACATGACAACAAAGTGAACCATGTTTTCCCATTTAAGTCACAGAGTGTTTTTATTTTTGGAAACAAGCCTCTATTTTGAATAAAACCACTTTAACTTCTTGAAGAAATATTACTGCTTAGAAATAATTTATGTGCCCATTTTTTTGTAGAGTGATGTCTGAGCATATTATTTATAAAAGCATTAAATCACCAATGTGTGAGCTTACTTTATAATTATGAGTCTCTGGGGAAAAGACAGAAAATGGAGGCATGATCACATATGGTACTTCAGGTTTAAATTCTCTTTGGGGCTTTCTTCATCAAAAGGTTGGCTTCTCATGAAACATCTTCATTCCTTGAGGCCAGTTTCAATAATTTCTCTGGCATTCCTCATGGTCTGAGACAATACAAAATCCAACTAGAAATTAAGTATTTAATTCTTCCCATAGGCCAAGAATCATACAAGTTGGTGCTATCAAGACAGCTCTTAAAGATTTGTTACCTTCTGAATGATAAGAACATTATGTGCTTGTCTGAGAAGAGTAAAACCACGTAGTGAAAGCTGCT
Source organism: Balaenoptera ricei (assembly GCF_028023285.1). Lineage (NCBI taxonomy): Eukaryota > Metazoa > Chordata > Mammalia > Artiodactyla > Balaenopteridae > Balaenoptera > Balaenoptera ricei. Next base: position 77,507,623 of record NC_082648.1, read on the forward strand.
GAGAGATTACAGGAAATACTGGGAAGATTTTTTTTGTTTTTAATCCATGTAGTTGCAAACCCCCATGGTTGCCAGCTGGCAATTAAAATGTAATGGCACCAACATTACATTAACAAGTACTTAATGATGCCGTTGCAAACCTAGTGGTGTCAAGGGCTTTTTCTGGTATGTTTTCATTGTAGTAAAAATATACATAACATATATTTTATCATTTTACATTTTGTGTTCAATTTAGCATCATTAAGTACATTTACAATGTTGTGCAACCATCACTACTACCCATTTCCAGAACTTTTTCATCATCTCAAACAGAAACTCTGTACCCATTTAACAACTCCACATTTCCTTCTCCCCTCAGTCTTCGGTAACCTCTACTTTGCTGTCTCCATGAATTTGCCTATTCTAGATACCTCACATAAAGTGGAATCATACAACAAAATTTTAATTTAGGGAAAAAAATAAGCTTTCTTTTTTTTTTTTTTTTAGCTTTAAAAAAAAAAAATGTATTTAAGTGCAGGGAGAGTGGAATGCAAAGAAACTATCAGGGACAATGAAAGAGCTAGAACCACGTTGCTCCAAGGGAAGGGTTTCTTCCAGGAGGAAAACCCTGGCCTCAGTCATTAAACCTGATAGATGGGCCTGGGAGCTTGCTCTGTTTATGTCAAAGATGTAATTTGAAGGCACCTAACATTCTTTATTAAAATCAGCACCAAACAAAAATGTAACAATTAAGATATATTAATTTTCTGTAGAAAGTAATTCACCAAGGAAACTTTCTTATCACCAAATGTTTGTTTATAAGCATTGAGAATATAATTTTCAGGCCAGCTAATGCATTTGGAATGAGGGTATTGACACTCCTTACTGGTAGGCATTTATTTTCAGTTCTTTGTTCAGTGCTGGTAACTGAGCTATAGTAAGTATGTGTGTCTTGTCACAGCAGTTCTGTGAAATAAGGAACAAAAGGGTATGTTTTGTGACTATAAAATACACTTAAACTAACGTGGCATAGCCAAATAAAACCTTTAATCTTGGTCTTACGAGAAATACTTTCTGAACCAACTAGCTATTTTTATGAAAGTACTAAAGACAATATCTTCCTGAAAGAATAGCATCTACTTCTATAAAGTGCTTTTAATATTTCTTTTAAAAATATGTTAAAATTAAAAACAAACTTCTTAAATGTTTAATTCCAAACAACAGAAATAATTTAAGCAGTGTGCAAAGATTTTTAGAAAAAAATATCAGTACCAGACAAAAGCTGCCCTGGGAGAAGTGAAGTTACTTTTATCCATAATTTAAAAATCAAAATTCAGTTCCCTCCAAATTTAATTTATACTAAGGCATCCTAGATGTGGGTGCCAGAATGAAAGTTCCATCAAAGCGGGGATATTTGCCCTTTGTTTCACTGCTATATTTCTTGTGCTTAAACAAGGATGGCACGTGGTTGGCCAAGGTAAATAGTTGTTGAGTACTAGCCCTCTAGGGTCTGAGGGTCCCCAACTTCAGGGCATACAACATTCAATTCTTCCATGTTACATCCCTTAAACACCTAGAAGAATCTTTCTTCACTGGTAAAGACCTATTAGATTGGCACAGGATCAAGTCCAAGTTCCTCCTTCAGACTGGTAATTTTGGAGATAGTCCTTCCAGTTTTCCCTGCCACATTCCAGAATTCAGACTTCACCATCCCTAATTGCTCTTCAAAGCACCACAAATGATCCCCAGGTACCCACACATAGAACTGCAAAACCTCATCTGTCTAAACTTCCTTATGTGCCTCTTTACTTCCATTTCCGTATCCCAGGTTTTTTTTAACTCTGCATCCTTTCACTCACAACTGTCATTTCCCCCATAACTCAGTGATCTTCAAAATTCGTTAAGTTGGTTACCAACATCATAACTTTTTATCTTCTCTGTCTTACCTAATGATTATTAGTTTTACTTCATAATTATTTACTTAATGACTATTATTCTAAATAAAGTCTGAAAGACCATATCTCTATATAGTAGTTATATTTCCTATTATATGTTTAAATAAATAATTATAATAATAAAACTGTTTATCAATGAACCCCCTAAAATTGCATTGCCTACTATCAATGAGAGAGGTTTTACTTTTTGGGAAATATTTAATAATCCTTAACTCAATGCTCTTAAAACCAAATTCTAATATTTTATATTTGACAATGTTAGTAATGATTAATCCATAATAGATATCAGGCATGTAGATATTTGAGGGCTTCCTATCTGATGCCCCTTTATTTTGTTGGGGTCAGGTCAGAAACATATCCCTAGTTCTCCATGTCTGTGAGGTCATTCAAACCTCTTTCCCAAGTGTCACAGAGATTCCCAATAACAGCAATCTAAAGGCTACACTACTCTTATTTTCTTTGTGTTAAATCTACTCTGTATGGATCCTGGGCTGGTTACCCATAATGCTTTTGCTGGGTGAAGTTACCTGGAACAACAATATCTAGACCAAATCTCACAGATCTTCTAACGCCCTATCAATCCAGCGTTAGATCTTCCCTAATAGATTCCCTTATTATTGCCTTATCCTATTTCCAGACTTGACCCTCAATATTTTCTTTGACAGTTAAGACTCTTACATATACATATACTCAGAGATGCCTTAGGTCAGGTTCATCAGAAAGTAGATCCTGAGACAAAGCTTTCTTGCTGGAGGTTGATTGTAAAAAGCTCTCAGAAACAACCCTTGTAAGGGAGAGAGGGAAGCAGGGTTAGACAGAAGGAGAAGTTGAACTGTGTTGAGGTCACAGCTACAACCTTGGTGAATCCAGTGGAAAGCTCTGAAGCTGAGTGGACTTTAGACTTGACTCGAATTCAGCAAGACAGCTGAACTCCTATACCCCAACATCAGCCAGATACAGTGTGTGAGTTGCCTCTGAGAAGGGACTTAACCTTGTGCAATGTAGCTCCCTTCACCAAGGGACCATGATGTGAACTGTCAGATGACAAAAATTCTGGTAGCTAGAGAAATAATTGCCTCAATACTGAAGAGGAGATCTGAGCAATGACCCACATCCATCACAAGAGCTTCCTATCCTATAGTATAGGAAACCACAAACCAAATTTTTATATGAATCAAGTTCACAGTATTTTCCATTATTTTGAAAATGCCTTTGTAATTGTTTATCTCACTAAACTATGAGTTGGTTGAAGGTCAGGGCCAAGACTTTTCCACTTTTAATTCCTGACATCTGGCACAATAGGTGTATAGTTGCTCAAAGATTGTTAAAACATTGAAACTAAAAAACTGGACATTTGACACAAGTCCATAAGCAAGCAAATTACAACAGATTAATAATACAGTTGACCCTTGAAAAACGCTGGTGTTAGTGGGCCCTCCATATACTTGGATCCTCTGTACACACAGTCCTTTTATATCTTTGGATTCAATGAACCACAGACAGTGTGGTTCTGTAATATGTATTTATTGAAAAAAAAAATCCATGTATAAGTGGACCCTCCAAGTTCAAACCTGTGTTGTTCAAGGGACAACTGTATATAAAAATCACAAATTTAGCTAACAGACTTATACATGACTTTATATATTATAGCATTTTGTTATAAAAGTATGATGAATTGTAATCTAACCCAGGGGTTTCAAACACACTAGCACTTGAGGGTTGAGGAAAGAAATGGCTGATTCTTCCCCAAACCTCCTCTGCAACTAGAACAATACTGATATTTTATGTCCACATCACCCCATCACTGAAAAGAAGTCCATAAAAAGCTAATAGTTCTCAACAGTTATCTCATACAATATCTATGAAAAAGACACAGTGTTCTAGTCTGTAAAGACTGCTATAATGAAATATCAGAGACTTATAAACCACAGATATTTATTTTTCACTGTTCTGGTGGCTGGGATGTCCAGCATCAAGGTTCCGGAGATCCTGTATTTGGTGAGAGTGTGTTTCCTGGTTCATAGAGGGTTGTGTTTTTGCTATAACCTACATGGCAGAAGGGGCAAGAGATCTTCTCTGGGGCCTCTTTTATAAGAGAACATATATATGGAATCTAAGAAAAAAAAAAAAAAAGGTCATGAAGGACCTAGGGGTAAGATGGGAATAAAGACACAGACCTACTAGAGAATAGACTTGAGGATATGGGGAGGGGGAAGGGTAAGCTGTGACAAAGTGAGAGAGTGGCATGGACATATATACACTACCAAACGTAAAATGCATGGCTGGTGGGAAGCAGCCTCATAGCACAGGGAGATCAGCTCGGTGGTTTGTGACCACCTAGAGGGGTGGGATGGGGAGGGTGGGAGGGAGGGAGATGCAAGAGGGAAGAGATATGGGAGCATATGTGTATGTGTAGCTGATTCACTTTGTTATAAGGCAGAAACTGGCACACCATTGTATAGCAATTATACTCCAATAAAGATGTTAAAAAAATAAAATAAAATAAATAAAAAAATTAAAAACATAAAAAGTAAAAAATAAGAGCACTAATCCCAATCATGAGGGCTTCACCCTCATGAACTAATCACCTCTCAGAGGCCCCACCTCCTAACACCATCACATTGGGGATTAGATTTCAATATATGAATTTCGAGGGGCTGTAAACATTGAGTCTATAATATACTACTTTACTACAATTTCTCATATTTACAAACAGCTCTAAAGTAAAATAATTACAAGAATATACAAATTAGATATATCATGTCATTTTTTAAAAATTTGGCTATTCATAAGATTCAAAAACACCTTTTAAAAATTTTGTCTATTTTCCTAAGATGAAGTTAAGGCTACGGATTTTAGATCTTTCTTCTTTTGTAATACATGCACTTAATGCTATAAATTTCTTCCTACCACTGCTTTTTTACTGCATTCCACAAATTTGATAAGCTGTCTTTACATTTTCATTCACTTCAAGTATTTTCAAAAAATTCTCTTCAAACATTTGTCTTCTTTTACCTAAAAGTTATTTAGAAGTGTGTTGTCTAACTTCAAATATTTGGGAATTTGCCAGCTATCTTTCTGTTTGATTTGTTATTATAATTCCTTTGGGTCTGAGAGCATACTATGTGTGTTTTCTATTCTATTAAATTTGCAAAGGCACATTTTACATTCCAGAGTGTGGTCAATCTTGGTGAATGCTCTATGTGAGTTTGAGAAGGATGTGTACCCTGCTGTTGTTGGCTGGAAGAGTCCATAAATATCAATTTGTTCAAATTGATTAAATTTGGTTAAATATATCCTGATTTTCTGTCTGATGATCTATCAGTTGCTGAAAGAACAGTGTTGAAGGCTCCTACTATAGTAGTGAATTTGTCTGTTTCTCCCTTCAGTTTTATCAGTTTTTGCCTCATTTTTTGGGACACTCTATTGTTAGGAACACACATTTAAGAGAAATTAAAATTGACTCTTTCATCATTATGTAATGCCCATTTATCCATGATAAATTTCCTTGTTCTGAAGTATGCTTTGTTTGAAATTAATACAACTACTTCAGTTTTCATTTGATTATTGTTAGCATAATGTCCATTGCTCTATCCCTTTTAACCAATCTGAGATTTTATTTTTAAAGTTGGTTTCCATCAGACAACATAAATTGAGTCTTGCTTTTTTATCTACTCTGACAATCTTTGAATTTTAATTGGTGCTTTGACTACTCACATTGAGAGTAATTCTTGATATAGTTGGATTAATATCTAACATGTTTGTAACTTTGTTCTATTTGTTGAATTTGGTTTTTTCTTTTCCCTTTTCTGCCTTGTCTGGCTGCTAAATGAACATTTCATATGATTCCCTTTTACTTCACATCTTAGCACATAAATTAGTTTTTTAAAATGTAGTGTTTGCCTTAGATTTTCCAATATACATTTTTAATTAATCCAATTGTTATTAAAATGATACTATATCATTTAGTAGATCTTTGTTACAGAGAGCACTCTGGGTGTGTTACACAATGATTATACAGCTCCTCCCCATTCCGGAGCTCTGAGGGGATCTTCCTCGGGTCTTCAATTGAAACCTGGTAGAGTTTCTAGAGGTAAAACCCATGTAAGTTTGGGGCTCCCCTAAGACCTCAGAACCTAAGAGCTTCTCATTTTCATGCTAAACCACAAAATTACCATTTAAGTGTTTCTACCAGTTTATGGCTACCTCGGCTTCTGCTCCAGTTAGCAGATTCCAACTATGAGTCTCTGAATTCAACTGTCTAGCCAGTATAGTGTTTTGCCCTGAAACCTCCATTTTCTGAGTTCAAGAAAAGTCATTGATATTTGTGGTTTGTGGGTTTTTTTGTTTTCGTTTTGTTTTTGTTTTTAAATTGTAACAGCAGTTACTTCCAAGCTCTTCACATATTATTGCTGCAATTGGAAATGTCTTAGTTCTTTTAGGTCAGTGACATTTGTCTTTCTAGCTTCTAAAATTCTATTGCTGTAATCTTATTTTTTCTTTTCATTGTCCTTTTTGATGTTAAGACCTTTTTTTGACATTTTTATGGAATTTGGTGAAGAAGTAGAGGTTAATACATTTGTTCAATTTCCCACCCAATTAGTTAAACTTTACCATTATATTCCCTCAGAACTCCATGAGACATAGTTTCCTCAGCTAAGTCAATATCTATATTGGCTCCTAGAATCATTATTTTGTTCAATTTTATATCTTCAAGGCCAAAACAGTACTTGGTAAGTAATAGGTACCTCAAAAAATATGTGCTAAGTAAATGGGTAGATGAATGAATGACTGAATGAATGAATGGTCACCTAAATTACTGGAGTTGTAGGTATGCCGAGAAGGGTCTTCTCTACAAACCACCTCATCATTGGTCTGCTTAGGCTGGAACCTCCTTTGGAGTTTCAAAGATGTCAGTCTGTAAGCATTTTCTTATTTCTGGAGTTGTGTGTTAATATTGAATGACTCTGGGAGAAATGACAGAGAAGCCAATATCACCTAACATTATGGTAGAAAATATGCATGAATCTAAACCAAATTGTTTGAAGACTGTCAAAACTTGCAGAACGCACATATTTGTGTTGGTAAGATACTCTTCTTTGTAATACCTTGAGAGGAAAATAAAATATCTTTAATATTAAGTCTTTTTCCTTATCACAAATATATGTGCATATATTTTTTTAAATGCTGAATTATTACTTTTACTGAAGAATTTCCATGTATCATTTGTTAGTCTAATGCCTGGCACATAGGTAGTTTTTAATAAATAATAGTTTCTAATTGATCAAACAAATTGAATGAATTCATTCACACATTGGGTTGAGGGATGTGTGTTTATTATAGAATTCTGCTCTAGAGTAGAAGTCAGCAAATTTTTTCTAGGTAAAGGACTAGGTATTAAATATTTTTGGTTTGTGAGCCATAAATCCCTGTTTTAACTATTAGCTCTGGCATTGTAGAGCAAAAGCAGCTATAGACATATGTAAATGAATAGGCATGACTGCGTGCAAGTAAAACTTTATTTACAAAACTAGGAAGTGGGCTGGATTTGAGCCATGCACCCTGGCTTGGCAAACCCTACACTAGAGTCCAGGCATTTGACCTGTACTCTGTAAGTTTTTATTCCTCTCTCTACTGAACATTCCCTCTGGTATGTCCCATAGGCCCCTCAATCTCAGCATGTTGAAAACTGAGTTTATCATTATTCACCAACTTAAGTGTTCCCTGTGTATTTTCTACCTCAGGAAATGCCAAAACCTTCTCCCCAACTAATCAACAGTCTAAGATTGCCCATCTCCACTTCCCTTAGTTGTTCTGGGGTTTTATCTTGTTCCTTCGTCTGGAACATATTCCTTTGCTGTCTCATTTTGTTTAATAGAGACCAATATCCCTTTCATTTTATAGGATAACATTTAAAAAAGTAACATACATGAAAAGAGGATTTGAAATCAGTTGTGTTTTTAAAGACATGTTATCATGGTTTCTTTTAAATTCCATCAGTGTATTTCTACAACAGAGCATATCTATGACTGTATCTCTATTTGGAAATAGTATTAAAAGTCAAAATTTGAAAAGTTGTAAATGTCAAATCTAGAGCCAAATGGTCCTACTATATACCTTACCCCCATGATGAGTTTTGATTTTTATGTATGAAAACATAAAGAGAGGGAATATATTTATTTAAGCACATGTAAAATTCTTATTTTTGAAATTTTTACATGTTTTCATTGAGGGAATATAAAAATTGATGGGTTAAGATATTTTATAATACTGTTTTGAGCATAATATATATATCTTTTAACTGTTAACTCAAGATTTCCATATTTCTTACCAATCGGTTGTCTTTTTTTCCCTCATTGCTTTATTTTGTAAGTAATTATTGACCAAACCTAGTTGTTCTCTAAAAGAAATTCATTTCCCCATAATGTTTGTGTGGACTCTGGGGCTATGAATCATGGAGACACATAATTTATGTATTTGTAGGGATACATTAATGCATTTTTTTCACTTGAAATTACATTTAAACCCTGAATATAACAGTAAATATTACTCAGCTGCTTTTTTTAACATACAAAGTTTGTAAAGTAAGGCTTTTAAAGCATGCAATTCATGTTAAAAGACCTAAAACACCCATCGGCCTGATCTGGAGTGAGAAGTCCCTGGAGTCCGGGGAACATCCATATCCAAATTTCAGTTCTTCAGAAATAGCTATAAATCTGTGAAAACAACGTCTCTTATTTATTAATACCACCTTTATTTACACTGTATGTGTTTTTCCTGGAAGATTACTCAAAATTTTGCAAGTTAGTCTGTGAATGAATACATAAGAAAATATTTATCACTAATCACATGCATTCACTCACTTCTGGGAATTTCCATTTCATAGAAGAGTGTGTTCCAGATGTGTTTTATAAGTTGCTTCTCCTAGAGACATTGGTAGAGAAAGAAAACTCAGATCCTTAAATTGCCATCCCAGAACTCCACGTTTTGTCTGAGAGCAGAAGCAGTGGTCTTAGGCGGCAGAAGCCCTTCGAAATTCTTTTCAAATTTAGCCTCCAGGCAGCAAGGAGAGGCAACGGTGGCCAGGGAAGGGTGAGTGAGCAAAAGAAAATGTGATCTCAGGATCCAGAATTCTGGGTCAATGCATGGCCAAACATCTTCCACAAACTGGTTTTTAACAAGCAGTGAAAAAAATCATGCACAGATGAACTTCTGTAAAGTTCTGATGCATTACTATAAATTGCTATGAAAAGACCAAGATTTATTAATATAATGTACAGTTTCCTAATGCTATCCCACCTGAAGCCCATGGCACTTTATGTCCTCTGGTTGGTGTTGGTTCCTTTCCAGGTAGAACCCAAATAAAAGGTCCAATTTCAACTCAGTGGAAAGAGCAGCTCTACTTCAAAAGGTCAATTTATGTCCTAAAGACCATAATTCACCTGAACTATTATTAGCCATTTTTACTAGTTTCTAAAATAGAACAAGTTCTTCTTACTGTTAGATTTTTTTCACAAAAGGTTTTGGTTTAGTGCTAGATTAAAAAGTAGATTTAAGTGGACATGACACATTGTTTTAGAGTTCTTTTGCTTTGGAGTAATCTGTATTTTGGTAACCAGTTTTTACTGACAGAGCAACAGAACGACAATGTGGTTTAAAATTGCCTATGAAGCACAATGTGTTCATGAAAAAATGTTATAGAAATGCTCTGTCTTTGCCATTTTATTCAGTGTCCCCAAAAGCGGTCATGTCACTGAGGTGAGAGGGTTGACTCTTCCATACTCTTTTCACCAAAATCTCCTATATAGTATTTCTCAAAGTATATTAGTGGCAAGTAACCCATTTACATCAAGATATCTTTCTTGCCACTCCTGCACAACTGGAATTCATGCCACCTCACCTTCTAACCCAGCCCTTACATCTCAGACTTCGGCTCAGTCCTTCTCCAGTTAGGAACAGGGAGAGTGTGTTGTGGGGAAGAAAGGTTTGTATTAGTGCTCTGTTGCTGCTGTAACAAATTACCACGAATAGAGTGGCTTGAAACAACACAAATTTATTATCTTACGGTTCTGGAGGTCAGAAATCTGAAATGGTCTCACTGGTCTAAAATGAAGATACCAGTGGGGCACATTCCTTTTTGGAGACTCTAGGTTAGAATAGAAAAATGAGAACATTTGTGCTGTACCTGGCATTGTGCTCAACTAGATGGAACTAAATGACTCTCAGTTTATAGGCACTGGGGAGTGCTTCTCTATTCATTTGGCATCCTTCCATTTTTATTCCAAAACTGTGAGTGGCAGCAATTACTGGTAGGTGGGTTTGCCCTCAGTAGACCTCAAATTTTCCTTCAGTGGTCTATTCTAATGTCTCGAGTGGGGTTGAGGGTGGATAAAAAGAACAGAGAGCATTCCCAAATCTATTTGGCCATTAACCTAAGCCACGTTTTCCAATATAGGTTTCACTGGCAATAAAGTTGACATATTCATCCTATCACTTTATCTGCTATATACAAGATGAATTTTATTTGTGACTCCCTAAAAATTCAGTATCCCTTCTATACAGTAGTTCCGGATTTACTCATATCACCAGTTTGGACTCAAACACAGATCTGACACCAAAGGTCTTATTCTTAACCACTTATCATCTTTGCCTACATGCTACAATTATTGATATTTTAAAGTTTAAATAATTTCATTAGCCATATCTCACACATAAAAGATGTTCAATAATTGTGAGATTTTCTCCCACTGCTTTATGAGTAGAAGGAGAATCAAGTAAAGTAGAAATTTTTAAGTATTGTATAAGGTAATTTTTACATTAATCAGCTCTCAACATGTAGGGCAAATAATTTTCAATCTAATAGTTGGTTGTTTTTTCACTCATTGATTGGTCTCTTCATTCATACATTCAATTAGTTTTTACTTTTTAGAGAAAAATGTAAGGTAAAATGAGTAAGTCCAAATTTAGTTTTGAGCATAGCATTCATGTTTTTAAATGAACAATATAGAAGAACGAAATTCAACTGTTTCCCTGTAACTCTCACAGCTAATATTTCTTTTTTTTTCCTGATATAGAATAACATAGCCAAAGAAGATGAACTGCCTGGAACTAATAATAAATAATACTAATTCAGCTGTGTAGCCATAATTTTTGCTTTTGTGACCCCAGCATGAATTCATCCTTGTATCTTCTGACAGTAACATAACCTCGGCATACCTCTAACAGACAGTCTGAATATCACATCCCCTATAATAATTACAGGAAAGGTTAAGACAGATTTTTACTTGATTTAAAAAAATTGTGGACAGGATACTCTCCATTATTATTATGCTTCCATGGAAAAGCCAACTACTAACACTTACTAAACAACTAACAACAGATTTTCTCTGTTGCAGCTGGCGATAAGTTTTATAGATCAGTAGATATTTCTCAGGACATCAAATGCAGGATGAGATCAGTCTGTCTCTATGGGATTAGGCTGCAAAGCTATTGGTGTTTTTGAGGAAAAACAGTGACAGATGGTGTATCATTCACTTTTGTTGTTGGGCAGATTTATATAGGCATCGCACTACCACGTAGCTAATGTTAAAAGCAGAATTTCCACTTGTGAAAATATACACTGTTGCTTTAGGAAGTATGAATACCTGCTCTATCATCTTATACTCTAATAGTTAAGCAGAATGTGGAAATTTTACCCTTTTGGAAATACAATTTGGAAAGCCAGACTTCATTTGATTTTCTCAACAACAAAATTTTCTAAGGCTCTTTTGATACTTGCTTGAGAGTGTGGTGATTTGCAATGTAAGATCAAGTATTAAATAAAAGACTAAACTCTGAAGTCAGAAAATCAGAGCTTGAGTTCTGGTTCATTCATTTGAAATGCATGACCTTGGGGAAATCATTCAACTTTTCTAATATTTATTTGTAAATAACATATATCAGCCTCAGACATTTATTATGAAATTTTATAGGTCATTTTCACTTCTAAATATAATATTTGGTACATAGTAATACTTATTCGCTATTATTATTACTTTATGTTAGTTAGGGTTTGAGCAGAAACAACACATTCAAAGTATCGAATTGAAAAGACTTTATAATGAAGGACATATACAGAGGCGTGTTCAGGCGGTAAAGAAAGTAGAGAGAATGGTTGATTATCCATAACAAGCAGACAGTTGCAAACAATGACCAGCCTGTAAGAAAGAGGGAAGGGACTGGTATTATCAGAATGCAGGGAAATCTGTAGGCTTAGGAGGCTGGGATCCCTGAATAAATGTGGCAGCAGAAGCAGAGTCACACAGCCACTGACACAATCACAGCTGGTGGGGAGGGATGTGAGGCAAATCAATTCTCCACTGCCCTACATATTACTCTCATATGTCAGACGCAGTGGAAGCCAGAGACTAAGGAAGCACCATAATGAGGTCCATAGAGGTCAGCCCTCTGGGGCACAGGACAGGGTAGAGATGGTAAACAGAGTGTAGCCAGCATGGCATTAGATTTGACAGTCTCCTCCTGAGGTCCCATATCTTCTCCTGCGTGAATTGTGACAATCTGGGCCTGCTTGCCAAGCAAACACTTGCTCTGTCTCATCCAGGATACAGCTGTGGCCTCCTTGGAGCCTCCACTGCTCTGGACGCCAGTTACTCTCTCTCAGCCACATGGACTTCTTCCTTCAAATCCAAGGGTCTTGAGGTCACAAGTCCAGAGAAGTTCCCTGTACTGGAAGCCTTCTCCTCCTGGTCTCCTAATGGAAAACCATTGTCAAGGGCGCTTTGATGTGAAGACAAAGTGTAGGCGTAGCGGTGTTATTCTGTTGAGTCATTTCCAATATCGGTAACTCTGAGGAGCTAGACCACCACTACATTTTCCTCTCCCAAAGACACACTTTTGAACACAGTAGTATTTAATCTTTTTCTGAATAGAAGAAGGTAAATTTATTAAATATAAGATAATTGTCAATAGTTGCCCTTTATATCAGTACATTTAATTTTGGAACTCCTTTCATGTGAAATAGTTGGTACTTTTAAACTGTTCCACAACAGTATTTCAGGGGAATAAGATACTGGCTTGGTGTGTGATTAAACAGAAAACATGTTTTCATAATGTCTTTTCTCTATTGCTTTAAAGTAGCTAGATATAATTTAAAGCAGAAGATTGAGGTAAATTTCAGACTCCTCTAGCTCAGAGACCTCACTTAGCCTCAGTGGGTGGCCATGCTTTCATCTTTGACATTAGGATGTGAATATTTGCCCTGATCTAGAGTAGAAATCACATAATAGATATGAGAATCTTTATGTAAATTATGGTTTATTTGAGAAACTAATTCTTTTTTCTTTTCTCTCTCTCTGTCTCTGTCTCTTTCTCTTTCTTTTTTTTTTTCTGGCAACATGAACTCTGCTATCCTCTAACTCAGGGAAAGCCTAGGGTTTTGGTCAAGAGTTATATAATGACTAGCTCTGAGACTTTGAAGAACTCCAATGACACTAGACAGATAACAGATACTTTAAAGATATATTATTTGAAAAGCCTATTGAGGGGCTTCCCTGGTGGCGCAGCGGTTGAGAATCTGCCTACCAATGCAGGGGACACGGGTTCGAGCCCTGGTCTGGGAAGATCCCACATGCCGCGGAGCGACTAGGCCCGTGAGCCACAATTGCTGAGCCTGCGCGTCTGGAGCCTGTGCTCCGCAGCAAGAGAAGCCGCGATAGTGAGAGGCCCGCGCACCGCGATGAAGAGTGGCCCCCACTTGCCGCAACTAGAGAAAGCCCTCGCACAGAAACGAAGACCCAAAACAGCCATAAATAAATAAAATAAATAAATAAATAAATAATTTTTTTAAAAAAGCCTATTGAATAAAATATATTTAATTTTATTTTTAATTCTCAACTTTGTACAAAGTTATTTAGCTATGATCATATTCAAATATTAATTCTTTTTTGAGATATAGTTGGTTTTGCAGTTCCTTGCTAAGTTAATAAAGAATAACATTGTTTCGTATAATTGATTGATAATGTTTAATTCAGTTATGATGTTAGTATAACTTTAAAAAATGCTTGCCCTCATCATAGAAGAAGAATGATATAATATACCAGATGGAAATCCACTTACTCCTTAGGGGTCAGGAATGCAAATAAAATAACTATGCAATAATATGGTCCAGCTGCACTTTTGGATTTAGCAGAGGCCCTAGTCGTGATATGACATCTGAAAGATTTTTCACAACATATTTTTCCAGATGAAATTTGTCATGTCCAGATACAGGATCTGCCAAATTACAAAAATCTACACAGATGCTAGATTTTAAAAAAGAAGGGACTTAATACAAGTTAGGAATTGTTCGGTAACTACTCCTTCTCCTCCTCTTGCCCCCAAGAATGCAATCCAACAACTCAAATATTGTTCAATAAATCTATAAAATAAGCAGGTTCTACCTTGCTCTGAGTTTATTTCTTTATATGAAACACATCAAAAGCCCCCGATAGAGGGTGTTTGTATATATGAGTGTGTTTGTGTGTGCATGTTTTTAAAATATGGACCATTATTGGAAAACGAAAAAAGCACATAGGAAATGTACACTTAGATTTTCACTGCTGTTCAAAAGACCTCATGCTTTGGTCTGTATCCTTGACCCTTTCACAGTACAGTCAGTTGGTGTAGTGAAGAATGTTATGAACTATAAGTCAAGTAAACAAGTCTTTATAAGTCAAGTAAAATCAGTCCAAATTCAGGTTCTCCCATTTTCATGATTTGTGGCCATGGTGACAGTCATTTAACTATCTGAGACTGAGGTTCTAAAATGAACAAAGTCATGCTTAAACTAGAGAATCTCCAGGTTCCCTCTAAATTCTGAAATGTATCGAAACTTACGCTTCTAATTTTAGAATTCAATTATCTGTGGCCTATGTTGCCCCCAAATGGCCTCTAAATAAATGTTTTATTTTATATTTTAATAGATTTTATTTTTTAGAGCAGTTTTAGTTTTTCAGAAAAAAAATGTTCAGAAAGTACAAGGAATGCCTGTACACTCTCTGCTCCCTTCTCACTGTTTCCCCTATTATTAACATCTTGCATTACTGTGGTACATTTGTTACAATTGATAAACCAATATATTCAGTACATTAACTGAATTCCATAGTTTGCATCAGGGCTCACCCTTTATGTTGTAGTTTTGACAAGTGCATAATGTTATGTGTCCACCATTATAGTATCATACAGAATAGTTTCAACAACCCTAAAAGTGTCCTGTGCTCCACCTCTTCATCTCCGTTTCCCTCCTCCTGAACTTGGGAAACCACTGATTTTTTTTCTATCGTTATAGTTTTGCCTTTTCCATAATATCATATGGTTAGAATCATACAGTGTGTAGCTTTTTCAGGTTGGCTATTTTCTCTTAATAACATGCATTTAAAGTTCCTCCAAGTTTTTCTGTGGCTTGATAGTTTATTTTTATCACTGAATAATATTCTATCATCACATAATAGTATTATTATTTGTTTATCCATTATCCTATTGAAAGACATTTCATTGTTTCCAATTTTTGGCAATTACGAATAAAGCAGCTATAAACATTCGTGGGCAGGTTTTTGTGTGGACATAAAATTTTAACTCATTTGGGTAAATACCTAGGAGCATGATTGTTGGCTGTATTGTAAGACTATGTTTAACTTGTAAGAGACTGCCAAACTGTCTTACAAAGTGGTTGTATCATTTTGTATTCTCACCAACAAAGAATAAGAGTTTTTATAAACAAATGTTTTTATTTTAAGAAATACAGTCTAAATAAAATCAGTCCAAATAGCTCCTGAGTATGGATAGTTTAATAACTAAACATCAGTTAGCTTATACTTCATATCATAGGAATTCTTGTTTATACAAGATAAAAAAATTTGATATATGTTTAATAGTGTTGTTTTATAGACTTCGCCATCATTTAAACTATATATCTAAAATATTCCATATACATGAAAAAAATGTGTTTTTGTATAATATCCTTTAAGAACACTTTTAGCTACCTGTGATAATGTTCACTACATTTCATGTATATTTATATTACTGTAAGTTAGATATACAACTGATGAGTCCGAGGAATTTCTACAACACTTCTGAGCTAATCACAAGTCATGTTGGTTTTATTGAATCTCAGTACTTGGCCTCTGGTTGATGCAGATGTTTTCTGGTGATCAGTCATGTCTTGGTGAGATCCAAGATTATAACATTTAGAATCCCACTGTATAAGGAATTAAATTTTCAGGCCTAAAATATAAGCTTTGGATCATGAGACCCTTTTATAATATAACTCCTGATTTCCTCTCTACTTACACTTATTTCCACTGCTGGTCTTATCCAACGCTCCAGATATAAAGAAATATTTGACATGAAAATGTTTGCTTTAGTCTGCAAATTCTGGAAGCCAGTAGTATATAGTGGGTTCAGACGTGGGTCCTAAAGCCAAAGTGTTGGTTCAATTCCCAGATCTGCAACTTCTTAGCTATTTGAAAATGGGTTGTCATTTAACTTTTATTAGCCTCAATTTACTTCATTGAGTTGTTGTAAGAATTAGATGAGACAATATCTGCAAATATTTGAGCACAGCAGAGAGATAGCAGACCAGAAAGGTTAATGAGTACTATCATTAAGAGTGTTGGACTTGTTTCTTTCCACTGACTCTCCTTTTTCTCTGCCTCACTTATTTATTAAAAGCATTCAGGGATCATCTCCAAGAAATCTTCCTTGGCAACCTGTTGCTGTCCCCCACCAACAAGCTGAATGAGTTCTCCTTGCTAGATGGAGTCTTCTCTTTCCCTTTATCCTAAAACTCATCACTCTATCTAATTTGTTACTTTTCTGTTTGTTACTAACATGTAAACCCCTTGAGGTCCCAGACTCTGTGTTACCCCCTTGTTATTGCCAGCACTGGGCATTTAGGAATACTTTGGTTGAAGTAACGGAAAACTTGACTCAAAATCAGGCTTAAACAACAGAGGAACTTAATGGGCTACATAACTGACGACCAGGGGTATGTCCGAATTTAGGCGAGGTTTGATCAAATGTTCTTGATGACATCAAAAAAGACCCTTCGTTTCCATGCCTCCTTGCCACCATTCCCAGTGCTGTTTCAACCTAAGGCTGCTCTTTCTTGGGGTTACAGATGGCTGCCAGGGTCTGCTAGTGGTTACCAGTGACTCAATTACTGTCAGCAGACAGAGAGAACATTGGTCTGAGGAGTTCTCCTGGGAGAACACAAAAGCTTCTTTCTTTCTCAGAAGCCCTCAAAACATCTCCTCTTGTCACATTGACCTGAATTGGATCGTGTGCTCATCCCTGAAGGCCAACAGCATGGGTTGTGCCTATTGGCTTAGTCAGTTGGGTCATACCTAGAGCTGGGTTTGGGCTATTTCCACTCGCCTTCCCCGCCCCCTGCCCCACACGCATTCACATGAGCTGCTCAGAAAAAGAGGAAAATAAAATAAAATTAGCAGACTGTTACCAAGAAAAAGGAGGAACATATGTGATAGAAACAATTATACCCTCCCTTTTCAAAAGCACAAAACTGGATCAGAAGATAATCTTGTGATCTTTAAAGCTATGGCATCTATGAAAGAAAGTGATATGCCTAAGTATGATTTCCGCTATGTATCTCTTTGAAAAGAAATTCAAATTATGTGTATGGGAGCTAACCTCTAATATATACATTGTGAGTTGCATATACTGTTTGATATGAGCTTCATGAGAATAGGGTCCTGATTTATTTGGTTTACTACTAAATCCCCCAGTCATAGAATAGTACCTGACACATAGTAGACATACAATAAATATTTGTTTAATTAGTTCATTCAATTAATTAATATTTCTAATGTTTGAGGTTTACCAATAGAAAGACCACAAATGCACATGCTGGAGTCAAACAAATCACATTTTTTCTGTCTAGATTATTAAAGTGTCCAAATCTCTTCATTAATGACTAATTTACATGGCATTGGGAAAAAAGGAGCAAATAAAAACCATGTGCTCCAAAGAACTTGTTCAAATCATGTGAGCAGCTGCATCATAAGGTGACTGATGAAAAAATTCAAGGCAGTGAGGCAGGGACTCAAGATTTGTATGCTAGGGGAGAGCAGGGATAACCCATTCCAGGTTATTCTCAGTACAGCAATCTGAGCTAGGAGTTAAAATCTAATTCACAACATACAACTTCTCTTTACAAAACTGTATAGTGGCTCTGCATTTCCATTTAAAATAATCAGCCAAAAATTTTAAAAGCCTATGAGACTTCAGAAACAACCCCTCTCCCCTAATCACTGCTATAACTTAAGATTAATCTTGTGATACTCTCTCCCTCACTCACTCCCCTCCCACTATTGTTAATACCTTGCTGTTGCTCAAATAATCCAGGTAGTCTCTCGCCTTAAAGCCTTGGCACCAGTAATTCCCTTTGCCTGAAAAACTCTTCCCTTACATTGTACAACTCTGCTCAGAGTTCTCTCTCTATGATAGCTAACATGGTGCCCTATTTAACACTGTATCCTATTCCTCCCTTATACCTTGACACCAAAACACTGTATCATGCTCTAACTTTATTATTTCCATAGCATGTTTTACCTTCTCACATGCAATGTAATGTATTCTTATCATCATTATTCATTTTATATCTCCATCATCAGAATGTAAACTCCATGAAAGTAGAGATTATTATTTTGTTCACTGATTGATTCTGAGGCATAGAATAAGACTTGGCACATAATATAGCTCAATACATATTTAGTAAATAAATGATTGAATGAGCTTCTACTGTATTAACCATATATTCAAGTCAGTAGTTCAGGCTTATCCTATACAGAACAGTAACCCAAAAGGGCAAATTGATTGCCTGTCTTTATTTTCCAATATGCTGACTATTATTTATCTAGGCCTTCTCCATGTTAGTAAATATTCTTGCCAAACAAAATGTACTTTGAGCATATTTGATACTCTAAATTTTTTCTGCGTTTTAATAAAACCCAACTCTCAAATGAAACTAAATAATGGTATAATAGACATAACAGTGACTAGTTCACAGCCAATTTTGGGTTTCTGAGCATTTGCCCAAGGTCCAAGTATGTAACAAAATTTTGAGCAGAAACTCAAAGGTATAAATATATACTTTATTGATTTATTGTGTGACCCATCATGGTTGAAATTTGAGTTTTTCCAGCAGGACACTGCTAGGTATAAGGATTGTACGTTTTTCACAATGTGGCACATATCTTTATCTGGAGAACAGAAATTTCTAAAAAATTTTATGATTCTACTTTTAAACTTTTTAAAAAGAGCTAGCCAATAAATAATCTCTATTTTAGTGAAATCTTAATTGTACAGAAACAAACACATATATAAGAGAGATAAGTTCTTCTTGGTATTTTTTTTTTCCTGATTGGAGTCCTTCTTTCTAAACATTATTAATTGATACTAGTGACATCCTCTTACTTGGAAATTAGTCAGCAGTTATTATGGATGTGATTGTCTCAGTTCATTTGGACTGCTATAACACAAATACCATAAACTGGGTGGCTTATGAATATTTATTTCTCACAATCTGGAGACAGGAAAATTCAAGATCATGGCACCTGCATATTCAGTGTCTGGTGAGAGCCTGCTTTCTCACTGACAGCTGTCTTCTCATTGTAACCTCACATGAAGGAAAGGGTGAGGGATCTCTCCGGGACCTCTTTCATAAGGGCACTAATCCTATTCACGAGGGCTCCACCCTCATGACCAATCAATCACCTCCCAAAAGACTCACCTTCTAATACCATCTCTTTGGGGGTTAGAATGTTAACGTTAATTTTGAAGTGACACAAACATTCAATCTATAGCAGTGATTATTTGGCACTTTTTTTTTTCTTAATTGAGCTGATAATAGAACAATTTAATGCAGTGATTATTTGGCATTATTTTGTTCTGCAGAGCTTCATTCCTTGAAGATGTTAGTGTTTTTGTTCTTCTCTTTCAGAATTCTTCCTTCATTTATATCTGTTTACCATGTATTGAGAAAGAATAATGGTTGAAAGGTCAAATGTTTTAACTTCAAACTGCTTAAATAGCTTGATTTTCTTTAGACTGGACCATGAATTTTCCTTGCATCAGACTTCCTGACAGCTTCTTGTCTTCCCTATGACATCCAGCATCTCTCAGAAATCTCTCACCGGAATTCATCCAAGCTTTGCTCTTCAAAATTAGAAATTTTTCATCATCTTATGACAGTCTTCTGTTTAATTCTTCCCCTCTTTAGTCAGCCAAAATTTTTCCTATTCCTCATATAATTTATCCATTCCTTTACTCAATAATTTCAATACATATTTTTAGTCCCTAGTATGAACCAGGCACTGGTCTAAAGAAAGGAAATGTAGTGGTGGACAATATAGACAGGTTCTCTGCCCTCATAGAACTACTGGATGTGGCCTCTTTCCCCAATAAACAACGCCTCTCTGTATTCCCAGTCTCGTGAAGTCCTTCTCTCTAAACCTGAGTTGGTCCTGTGACCTGCTTTAACCAGTAGAATGCAGAGAAAGTCATGCTATGCAAGTGATGGCATAAAGGTTAAGAAGGATGGGAGATTCAGCAGTTTCATTCTGGAGAAAGCTCCCCATAATGTAAGGCTCTGACTACCCTGAAACCAGCATGCTGTGAGGAAGACAACCTAGCTACATAAAGAAGCCATGTGACTGAGGTCATCTTTGAAGTGGATGCTTAATTGGTGTCCCGCAGATAAGCTGCCCTAGCTGGAATCATCTTGACTGGAAACAAACTCCACTGACCCTGGCCCAAATTGCCAAATTGTGCTCAAGTAGACAAAAGAATTGGTGTTTTAAGGCACTAAGTATTGGGGTCAATTGTCATTTGGCAATAGATAACCAAAGCACAAGGTATTTTCAGGTAAGGTTGATTGGAAAAAAGTCAAAATTCACCAAAAGTCACCACACCCAAATGTTATTTACAGATTTGTAGAAAAAAATGCATTTAACAGGAATCATACAAACAATAACCATATTTAAAAATATTATCCACTTCCAAGATACTTTATGCATTTAGTTATATATATATGTATATGCATATACTCACACATACTTTTAATATTTCATTCATTTATGTTTATTTTAATAATAATTGAGCACCTAGTGCCAGGCACTAGACACATGAAATATGTTACTGAATAAAAGTGATATATTTCACAGAAACTGTGAAAGATAATAAATATTTGCAGCATTAAGCCACTATGTTTTGGGTAATTTAGCTACAGAGCAATAGATAACTAATTGGGGAGCTCTACTTCAGACTATTTCTCCCCACTCCCCAAAGTCGTATTCCTGATAGCCCTGGGACCCATAACATTGTTGCTTACAAAACGTGGATTCTGAAATAAGATAGACCTAATTAAAGATCCATAACTCCCTACTCATGTGTCTTTGAACAAGTCACTTGACTGTTTTGAGTGATCTCTTTCTGCACCTTAAGAAAATTGGGCTGTAACATTTATTTCATTGGATGTTGCAAGGATCTAAAGAGACAAACATAAATATAAGCTCTGTTGTCATTTCTGCTCACATCACAAGTTCCTTTAGAAGAAATTCTCTAACTTCTAAGTTGATAGTGGAGTTGGAGACTAGGGATCAAGAACTGATGTGGGGGCCGAGGCAAGGCATGATGGTGGCTCAGAGAGAGTCCCATCAAAATAAGACATAATGAGAAAGTAAAAGGAACAGAAATTCTTCTTGATGATATCCATTAATTTTTAAAACTTTTATATTCCTCTTAATAAGGTTCCATATCTTTATGCTAAATATTTCTACTTCCTTTAAATATTTCTCATATACCATTTTAGTCATTCATCTATGAAAGTATTTTACTCTCAATTGTTCTAAATAAAGGTACCCAGAACTGAAAGAAATAGTCCAAGCATTGACTAATCAGTACAAAGCTGAATTTTTGCCTCCCTAGTTTTAACTACAGTACTCTTCCCTTAATAAAGTTTGAAATGGTATTATCTTCTTGGTGATGAAATCCCTCCCTTACTTGATATTGAATGTACTGATAACCATAAAGCTGCTAAGTCATGGTCTCCTTATTTTGTACCAGTGAATTCTGTTGATTGCACATGTGTGAAAGGCTCATATTTACCTTTGGTAAATTTCACCTTGTAACACTTCTCATCTCCTCAGTCCATCACTATCTTTTTGTAGACACATTTGTCCAGAGATAGTTGTTTTCTTCCTCACAGCTCATCACTAATTTCAATTTACTTAATTTTACCAAAATTATAGCTAAATGCATGTAGCCTTCTATCCATATGAGGTGAGGAGATATAAATAACTATAATCAGCATCAAAATGTATTTGAATACATCTAAAAATCATCTCAATGAGTATAAACCAAATAACCAGATGTGCATGATTCATATGTATTATGTTTATATTTCTTCCATAGAATACACTGATTAGAAATTTATTTATTTACTCATAATTTTTTTGTGTGCCATGTACTTTGCTAGGTGCTGGGGATATAGCAGTGAACAAGACAAGCTAGGTCTGTGCATTACAGAATTAATGATGAGCAAACAATGGCAACACATGACATGGAGTCGATTCTATTTCACTTAATCTTTGCATGAATTCTGCATGTGTAATCAATTTTAATTGTCAGATTAATTGCAACCTCACCACGTTAAAATAAATTTTAGAACATTCTGTTCTACTGCTGAGATGAAACTATTTAGTTTATAATTTGGGGTTGCTTTGGAAATGCCATCAGCCTATTTCAGAATGTTTTATTTTTACAACATATTTATGGTATGAGTTTTTGTTTTTCATTGATTGCATGTGTATATTCAAGATATATCTAGCCTGCACCTCTACTTTGGTACATCAGCCTTTTTTAAGAGTTGACATCATTATAATCATTGAATAGCTATGGTTAAAAGAACTATTCCATTGTAGGTTTTCTTTTGTTTTTTTTAAGTTGGTTATAATTTTGCCTTTGTGGTATAGGTAGATTACACCCAAGTGTCTGTTTAGAAAGAGAAAAGTCACTGAAGATGCAGAGTGCATTCAGTGGACTACACTGACCCAACATATACTACTACAGCCTAGTGTGTAAAACAAGATCGTGAAGAAAGCTTAAAGATATTTGGTTATATATGCCTCATGTTGTGAGTTATGGAGAAACTAGATGTTTCTGAGGGTACAGCAAAGACTTGGACCCAGATTTTCTGTCTTCCATTCAGTGGTGTTTCCACCACACCATGTTTCATGCTTATACTGGGAATGCTAGGGATGTTTATACTAGGGCAGATATAGAGGAAACGAGATTGGCTGTGTCCTATTCCTGGGTCATAGGTTCATGGGGTCCATTATGGTATTCTCAACTTTTGTCTTTGTTTGAAATTTTCCATATAAGAAGTTTAAAGGTAAGTAGAAAGAGCTCATCTCTTTATTTATTTATTTCATTTTTTTCATCTCTCATTTAGTACGTTACTATAATTTATAATGTAGAGGTAACTGAATGTAATACAATTTTTGAGGAAAGTAAGTACAGGTTACAAAATATTTGCCACTTTTGGGGCACACATCTGCACATAATCATTCTAGCAGGAAGTAACTAGAAGCTATCCTAGGAAATAAGCATGCTATAGAGTCACCATTTCTGCTATGGTATAAAGTTGTTTTTGGTTTCAGGCTGATTGAATTTCAGTACTGTTGATAAATTATTGTTTCTATGATGTCCAAAATGTGAGCACTTGTGACATCTTATGTAGCATATTGGTTCATTTTATACTCAACCTAGTAAAACATTAATCCAACAGAATGCAACTAATTGGGACCGTACATTAATATCTTGTCCAATTATCTGTGCAAGAGTAGAATGAACACAAATAGATTGATAGGTAAGATATAATCATTGAAAAATAAATTCTGGGATATGTCTTGTGATTTCTACAGACTTGGTACACCTCTTAGAAAAACTTACAGGATCTTATTGCAAGTAAGATGGTCCTAAGATACATAAAGATACAACATCTGTAAAGGAAGATTGGGTTGGTAATTACACTAAATTAACTCAGGCCACAAAGTATGTTAAATACATCTTAGAAAGTTGCTAAAACAGGGATAAAAAGTAAAAAGAGGCTTCCTTTGCACATTTTCGCTAACTAGAAAATTTAATAAACAGAACTAATCATATTCTATGAGTTAGGGTTATTCAGTGACCTTCAGGGTAGTAATACCGGAGAACAAAATGCAGGACTCAAACAAATGCAGTGCTGATAACAGTCTCGAATGTCAAGAATGCTCACTGAATTTTCCTCATGTCTTATCTGATGTTTATGGCAGAGAATGAAGGAATGAAAAATTTTTGCCAACGACTCTAAATACAGTGGATTGCTAAACTGTCTCTTCCCCAGAACCAGGACTATTCTTGTTGTTTAAGACACCACAATTCATATTCTTTTAATTACTCATTCTTAAGAGCCTGGTGTGTCACAAAACTTGTGGCTGTAACTTTGAAGATTTACTTTTTCCAGAGTTTACAAAATGAGCAAAAATATTATAGTAAGCCATTGAACTTTCCAGACTTCTTCAGAACCACAAACTGCCAGCCCTGTGTATGTCATCTGAAATGATTCAAAGATTGCTCACCCAGTACACATCCCCAAATTCCCAGTTTGAGGAAGCACAGATATTTGATGAGCCAAACCCAGGGGAGCATGCCTGGGCTTTTTTGCACATGGAATTGCTTAGAATTAAGACTAATTCATTCAGGGACCCCAGGGTGGGAAACAGTTCTTTTGCTCTTTGAGCTCTGCCACATACAGGAGCACTATTGTATTCCTTCATTTAGTCATTCAACGTTCATTTATTTATCAAGCACTTATTGGTAGAAATCAACCCCTCTTGTCCTCATGAGACTTGCATTCTGGCGAGTGTGACAGACAATAGTATGTGAAAAAATAAATGAGATGATTTCAATAGCAATAGATGAAAATTTAATCCCAGCTCCTTTCTTCTTAATAATTGTGTGAACTTGGTAATGTTTCTTAACTTTTTTGATATATTAATTTTTGTTTTTAAGTTTTAATTTTTTTTTTTTTTTTTTTTTTGGTTGCATTGGGTCTTTGTTGCTGCACGTGGGCTTTCACTAGTTGAGGCGAGCGGGGGCTACTCTTCGTTGCGGTGTGCGGGCTTCTCATTGCGGTGGCTTCTCTTGTTGCAGAGCACGGGCTCTAGGCGCTCAGGCTTCAGTAGTTGTGGCTCGCGGGCTCTAGAGCGCAGGCTCAGTAGCTGTGACACACGGGCTTAGTTGCTCCGCGGCATGTGGGATCCTCCCGGACCAGGGCTCGAACCTGTGTCCCCTGCACTGGCAGGCGGATTATTAACCACTGCGCCACCAGGGAAGCCTGAAATATTAATCTTTAAGATGTTAATGAAACAACATTTCTCCTAGGGTTTGTATGAAGATTAAGTTAGATTATGTAGCAAAGTTCTTGGAAAATAATATGTGCTTCATTTGCATAGGATATATGCTAGGATGTCTGCAGTGCTATTTGTAATGTTGGAAAAAATGGAAGCAAGCCAAATTTTCTCAGAGGAAAATGGAATGGATAAATAATATGTATTATATTCATATGGTGCGATGCTGCCCAGCTATTGAAAGGCACATAGTACTCAATTTAAAAAAAAATAAACCTTAAAATATAATTTGAATAAAAAATGTGGCATAAAAATATGTATATAAAACATTCATTAACATATATGTATGTATGCAGCAATATTTTAAAAGGAAAGGAAACATACATATCAAATTCATGATGGTAAATGTACCCAGAAAGAAGGAAAGGACACTATGACTAGGAAGAGGATAGCAGAATTCAAAGAGTTCTGTACTTTATTATGTATTATTTATTTTAGTTTACAAATAAAGCACATAATAAATTGCATTAAAAATAGTAAGAGGCAATATGGTGAGGGAAATAGAATCAATTGTATGAATAATTGAGATAATATATGAAAAAAAATGGTCTTGTGAAAGGGAAGTTCTTTGCATATTTGTGACCATCCTTTGCACAGGGCAGTTACTTTAAGTTTGAAAGTTCATTTTCTCTGACTTAGCAAGGTTTTGTGAAATGAATGTGCTACTGGTTTTTCATTAACTCCCGCTTTTGACGTAAAGCATATTTACTTAGGATAATGAAGACGATTTTTTTTTCAATATTTCATTTATTATTATTATTTTTTTAACTTAATGTTTTGTTTATACATTGTTTTTAGCCAGGGACTTCAGCACATCTGGGTTACAGCACAAAATCAGGAGACTTCTATTCTTGAGCTTAAGTAAAAAGTCAGGGTGTTTCAGTGCACTGTCACAGAACAGCTGGCACACAATTTCTCCCTGCCCCACATATTACAAAGACTTGATTGGCTTTTACAGATTCCAAGTGGTCATTCTTCATGGCCTCTTTGTATTACTAAATATACACATTTGTCTACTGTTGCCAGCCTAAATTCTTTCCAGCTCTGATGGCTTTTAACTCTCACTGAGTACTAACAGTCCATGCAGAGAGTCACTAAGTGAGGTTGTTAAGTTTCCATTTTCCATCTCACATAAATAGCTACTCAAGCAGATGTGGACTGGGACGGGGAAGCCCTAAACCAAAGCTGTTTGGCAGAGATTTGTCTTTCCTTACACAAGAGAGGAAAGGATTTTGGTAGCTAACATCTTCATTCACTGCATGAAAACCAGTGGAAACAAATCTCAAAACTAATTTTTGGGGGACTCAGGATAGGGAGAAATTACTTCTAGATGGGGATCAAGACATACTACATGAAGAAAGTAGAGTTTGACTTGAGAGAAGTTTTAATTCATTCATTTAATGCATGTTTTTTCAAGCAGCTAAAATTCACCAGGCATTGTGACTAACACTGTGCTGAATAAAATTTTACTAGGTGAAGAGAAAGGAATAAAAGTCTGAGCAGATGAGTAGTTTGACTAGTTACAAGGACGCTTGAGCAACAGTAATGGGTCAGTCTAGGGTTCATTTATCTGTTAATACATTCAGCAAACAGTTATACTATTTCTATGTAGTTGATACTGGGTTAAGTTCTGGGAATACAGAAACAACACAGAACAACACTGTCCTTTTCCAAGAATTCAAAATGTAGTGAGACAAGTAAACAATTTTCAGAAAAAAAAAAGTGATAATCAGTGTAACAGACACACATCAGTAAGCCATGCTCCCAGAACTAAGCAACATTGAAAAATAAGATAAAGTTCCTGCCCTTAGTGAGAGACTGACGAGTAGTATAATTGATATAATAAATATTGAGATTAAGAATATACACAGGTACTTTGTGCTTTGGGGGATTTGCAAAAATGTTGGGAAAACTAGATTATAGGAGAAAGAGAGTGTGGCTAGATATTGGATTAAAGAAAAACATGAGGTCCAGATCAGTGAGGCCTAGGTAATCTGAACTTTAGGTCCTAACCAGTGGAAATCTTTGAAGAATTTTAGTCAGGGATGTGATCAGAATGACCAATTTCAATGGTCAGCTTTACCCTTGACATAGAGCAAAAGAAGGATGGGACAGTTAGAAGTCCAAGATTCCAAAGGTTGGTTTAAAAATGAGGCTATAATATAACGGAGGGTACCACAAACATTAGAATAAGCAGAGGAATCAATAAAAACTTGCTGAATAAATGATTCAACAATTCCTTCCTGTTTTTTTGCCTGAGAGAAGAAAAGCACGAAACTTGGAAGATTACACTTTTGTGTCTTAGTCCAAATTCCGCTGGAGAGGAGCAGTGACACAGGAGGCAGGAAAGCCTCTGGGCCACAGCACATGGGCCACGGCTGTCTGCACATCTGTGTCCATCTGGTCAAAGGGGAAATTGGTTGGCCCAAGGTGAATATAAAGGGGCCTGGGGACCATTTATTCAGAGTTAAGTAACAATTTTCTTTTGAGAAATTTACCTGATATAATAACTAAAAAGTAAATTTCCACACACAATGGCTCATAGCTTCACAGCAGGAAGATCTGTTCAACATTCCAGAAAGTTCTGCTTTGCTTTTCCAGTTCCTCTCTTACTGAAAGTATTTGGAGGTAATTGAGAGTTGGGAAATCTGCCTTCCGAAATTCCCTCTACCTATGACTTTCTGTGAAAACACTGGCATCTCAGACTCTGTGGTCCCTTTCTTCACTTGAAAATGTATTTCTATGTCCCTTTTAGTTTTAATATTTTATAACTCTCTTACAATAATCTATGACAATCATTTTATTTGAGAAATCAAGTAATCCCAAATACTTTTAACATCTCCTTTGAGTCCTTACTATTTTATCATCTTGACTTTACTCAACTTACCAGTCTTTTTTTTTTTTTATTGGAGTATAATTGCTTTACAATGTTGTGTTAGTTTCTGCTGTACAATGAAGTGAATCAGCTATATGTATACCTATATCCCCTCTTTCTTGGACCTCCCTCCCACCCCACTCCCAACCCCATTAGACTCCTAACATTTGGCTTTGACAATCTTCCTGTTGTTTCTTTGCTTTGTTTTGTTTTTCTAATACTGACTTACCTTCATCACTGACAACCTTTCTAATAACTTTTAATATATCACACCTTGGGTCCCAAATCATTCTTTTCTTGTCATTTAAGTCTTAGCGAAATTTTGTCCTGTTAAATAGGTTGTCCTTAATTTTTGTATGATCATGCAAAACTACCTACCAAAACATTCCATCTGAATTTATTCAACTTGAATGAGTTAGTTAGGCTAAATGTACTATGCAATTAATCATATAATCAAAGCTACACACACACACATACACACCCCTCTGACACATTAGTACTCGTTGGTCTTGTTTATCTATTGCACTATTAAATGCTTAAGGACAGATACCCACCTAACATAATTCTATTAAAATAACGTAGCACTAATATAGATCCATATTTCTTGTAGGTGTGAACTAAATATGGGGCAATGATGATGTCATACTTTGTTACAAGATTTGTGTCCAATTATGTTATTGAACTGGCTAAAGTTTGGTCAAATTTCTTGTATAAACATGAATAAACAGAATTGCATTTTTAGAGGGAAAATGTACACCCAAAGAAATACATACCAATATACAAAAAATTATCCTCATACCCTTACACAATTTTTTCTAAGAATAATACAATTTTAAGGAAATATCTGAAGTGTATACAACGAATGAGATAAAAATATGAAATTAAGCATTTAAATACAGGTATTATAGCACTAAAGAGCTACATAAAATTTTAATTATAATATTCATTTGAAAAAACTGTTTTATATTGTTGTTCCTTGTTAATGTCTGATGGGGTTGATATATATCTGCAAGAGTGGGAATAAATATTAAAATTTCGTACCAAAACCAGACTTTATCACTAACAATGGGTCAGGGGAATTCTTGACACGTCAGCAAGTATCCCCAACTACAGATTCAATTCCTTTTATCTGTCTCTTTTTGTTTTTTCTGAACATGAGGTTGTCATTGGCCCTGGGATAAGTATACATTATTGGGGTTTGGTTTATCCAAAACAGCATATGCTAAACTTTGCTAAGTAGAGGTTTAAACTTGAAAATGATGTTGAAATGCTACTTTGGTTGTAGACACGTGGGAGGAAAAAGAAGAATTTGCCTTTCCATTGCCAATGTCTTCCACATCAAGGAGACTGGGATAGAGTTGTCACTGGTGTGTTTCCTTTTTTATTTTGCACCTCAGAAGCCCTTTCTACCTTTTTTTTCTCAAGCATAACAAGGGTCAAAAGGCCACAAATGTTTATCATTTTAGATTGAGTAACCGTGGGCTTCTTTTGTAGGTCAAGGAAGAGACGTAGTAACTGGAGAGACCCTCTGCTTAGCTCTGACTTACTAATGACTATCACGGTAGAGTCATAGGTTAATCTGCTGAGATAGCAATTTACGTTTTGTTCTTGTTCTGTATTCCCTCTATTTGAACAAGGCAGGCAGACACTTTGTACTCCTTTAACCCCCAGAAAAGTCTGTGTAGTGTATTCTGCCTCAAATTTTACTTTCTTTCTTTTTTAGAAAATTAAGCTATTTAAAAATAAGATTATAGGGATGAGAGGAAAGAGGGAGAAGTGGTCAAAGGGGAGAAAAGTTTGCCTCATTCCAAAGTAGGGGCTAGAGGTTCACTGGTTCTGTGAACAGTGCAGACCAAAAGCTTTGAAGCATCCATGGAAATGGGAGGAGGACACTTTACGGGAGGCAGCCCTTGACTTCCACAATGATCAAATTATCCTTTGCTCATGAAACATAGACATAAACACAGCATTGCTGCTCAGCAAGGTACCTTGAGATCTTGGACAATGGATATCTAAGTGGTAGCCCACTGTGAACAAAAGGCCCTGGGAGCTTAAATAATCCGAATGGGAAATAGGGAATAAGTTAATGATTCAAATTTAAGTTTTTGCTGGCTCTAGGGACAGAGCATCATTGTCAGATTTATTAAGATTTAAAGGGGAATATGTGATATGTCATTTCTTCCATGTCCAGTTTGTAGAGGAAGAGTCACATTAGGTAACACCTCACTTACACCAATGGAAAGATCAACAAAGAGAAAATTAATAAGGAAACACAAGCTTTAAATGACACAATAGACCAGATAGATTTAATTGATATTTATAGGACATTCCATCTGAAAACAGCAGATTACACTTTCTTCTCAAGTGCACACGGAACATTCTCCAGGATAGATCACATCTTGGGTCACAAATCAAGCCTCGGTAAATTTAAGAAAATTGAAATCATATCAAGCATCTTTTCCGACCACAATGCTATGAGATTAGAAATCAATAACAGGGAAAAAAACGTAAAAAACACAAATACATGGAGGCTAAGCAATACATTACTAAATAACCAAGAGATGACTGAAGAAATCAAAAAGGAAATCAGAAAATACTTAGAGACAAATGACAACGAAAACACGACAATCCAAAATCTATGGGATACAGCAAAAGCAGTTCTAAGGGGGAAGTTTATAGCAATACAATCCTACCTCAAGAAACAAGAAAAATCTCAAATAAACAATCTAACCTTACACCTAAAGGAACTAGAGAAAGAAGAACAAACAAAACCTAACGTTAGTAGAAGGAAAAAAAATCATAAAGATCAGAGCAGAAATAAATGAAACAGAAACAAAGAAAACAACAGCAACGACCAACAAAACTAAAAGCTGGTTCTTTGAGAAAATAAACAAGATTGATAAACCATTAGCCAGACTCATCAAGAAAAAGAGGGAGAGGACTCAAATCAATAAAATTGGAAATGTAAAAGGAGAAGTTACAATGGACACTGCAGAAATACAAAGCATCATAAGAGACTACTACAAGCAACTCTATGCCAATAAAATGAACAACCTGGAAGAAAAGGACAAATTCTTAGAAAGGTATAACCTTCCAAGACTGAACCAGAAAGAAATAGAAAATAAGAACAGATCAATCACAAGTAATGAAATTGAAACTGTGATTAAAAATCTTCCAACAAACAAAAGCCCAGGACCAGATGGCTTCACAGGTGAATTCTATGAAACATCTAGAGAAGAGCTAACACCCATCCTTCTCAAACTCTTCCAAAAAATTGCAGAGGAAGGAACACTCCCAAACTCATTCTATGAGGCCACCATCACCCTGATACCAAAACCAGTCAAAGATACTACAAAAAAAGAAAATTAAAGACCAATACCACTGTTGAATATAGATGCAAAAATCCTCAACAAAATACTAGCAAACAGAATCCAACAGTACATTAAAAGGATCATACACGATCAAGTGGGATTAATCCCAAGGATGAAAGGATTCTTCAATATACACAAACCAATCAATGTGATACACCATATTAACAAATTGAAAAATAAAAACCATATGATCATCTCAATAGATGCAGAAAAAGCTTTTGACAAAATTCAACACCATTTAAGATAAAAACTCTCCAGAAAGTGGGCATAGAGGGAACTTACCTCAACATAATAAAGGCCATGTATGACAAACCCACAGCAAACATCATTCTCAATGGTGAAAAACTGAAAGCATTTCCTTTAAGACCAGGAACAAGACAAGGATGTTCACTCTCACCACTATTATTCAACATAGTTTTGGAAGTCCTAGCCAGGGCAATCAGAGAAGGAAAAGAAATAAAAGGAATACAGATTGGAAAAGAAGAAGTAAAACTGTCACTGTCTGCAGATGACATGATACTATACATAGAAAATCCTAAAGATGCTACCAGAAAACTACTAGACTTAATCAGTGAATTTGGTAAAGTTGCAGGATACAAAATTAATGGACAGAAATCTCTTGCATTCCTATACACTAACAACGAAAGATCACAAAGAGAAATTAAGGAAACAATCCCATTCACCACTGCAATAAAAAGAATAAAATACCTAGGAATAAATCTACCTAGGGAGACAAAAGACCTGTATGTAGAAAACTATAAGACACTGATGAAAGAAATCAAAGATGACACAAACAGATGGAGAGATATACCACATTTGTGGATTGGAAGAATCAATATTGTGAAAATGACTATACTATCCAAAGCAATCTACAGATTCAATGCAATCCCTATCAAACTACCACTGGCATTTTTCACAGAACTAGAACAAAAAATCTTAAAATTTGTATGGAGACACAAAAGACCCCGAATAGCCAAAGCAATCTTGAGGGAAAAAAACGGAGCTGGAGGAATCAGACTCCCTGACTTCAGACTATACTACAAAGCTACAGTAATCAAGACAATATTGTACTGGCACAAAAACAGAAATATAGATCAATAGAACAGGATAGAAAGCCCAGAGATAAACCCATGCACCTATGTTCAACTAATCTATGACAAAGGAGGCAAGAACATACAATAGAGAAAAGACAGCCTCTTCAATAACTGCTGCTGGGAAAACTGGAGAGCTACATGGAAAAGAATGAAATTAGAACACTCCCTAACACCATACACAAAAATAAACTCAAAATGGATTAAAGACCTAAATGTAAGACTGGACACTATAAAACTCTTAGAGGAAAACATAGGAAGAACACTCTTTGACATAAATCACAGCAAGATCTTTTTTGACCCACTTCCTAGAATAATGGAAATAAAAACAAAAATAAACAAATGGGACCTAATGAAACTTAAAAGCTTTTGCACAGCAATGGAAACTATAAACAAGACGGAAAGACAACCCTCAGAATGGGAGAAAATATTTGCAAATGAATCAACGGACAAAGGATTAATCTCCAAAATATATAAACAGCTCATGCAGCTCAATATTAAAAAAACAAACAGCCCAATCCAAAAATGGGCAGAAGACCTAAATAGACATTTCTCCAAAGACATACAGATGGCCAAGAAGCACATGAAAAGCTGCTCAACATCAGTAATTATTAGAGAAATGTAAATCAAAACTACAATGAGGTACCACCTCACACCAGTTAGAATGGCCATCATCAAAAAATCCAGAAACAATAATGCTGGAGAGGGTGTGGAGAAAAGGGAACCCTCTTGCACTCTTGGTGGGAATGTAAATTGATACAGCCACTATAGAGAACAGTATGGAGGTGTCTTAAAAACCTAAAAATAGAATTACCATATGACCCAGCAATCCCACTACTGGGCATATACCCAGCGAAAACCATAATTCAAAAAGACACATGCACCCCAATGTTCAGTGCAGCACTATTTACAATAGCCAGGTCATGGAAGCAACCTAAATGCCCATCAACAGATGAATGGATAAAGAAGATGTGGTACATATATACAACAGAATATTACTCAGCCATAAAAAGGAACGAAATTGGGTCATTTGCAGAGACGTGGATGGACCTAGAGACTGTCATACAGAGTGAAGTAAGTCAGAAAGAGAAAGACAAATATTGTATATTAAGGCATTTATGTGGAATCTAGAAAAATGGTACAGATGAACCAGTTTGCAAGGCAGAAATAGAGACACAGATGTAGAGAACAGACGTATGGACACAAAGGTGGGAAAGCGTTCGGGGTGGTGGTGGTGGGATTAATTGGGAGATTGTGATTGGCATATACACACTAATATGTATAAAATAGATAAGTAATAAGAACCTGCTGTATAAAAAATAAATTAATTAAATTAAATTTTAAAAAATTCATGGTCTGGAATACAGTTTAATGGATTTGTCAAACCTGTGAACTAGAAGAATTGATATCTGGACTAATATATCAAACAACTCATTAGAGAAACAATGTTGTCAGATGAAATATAATTATAGGGAAATCTCATTGGAATTTGTAGAGGGAAATCTATAATACTATGGAGGAAGTCTGGATCTTTGTCAAATTTTTGAAAAATATTCTTGATGTTTTAATTTGGCACCGACAAAATCATTGCATTCTCAATTATCTTAGAATAATGCAATGAAAGATGTAAATCAAGTTAACTCCTTAAATGAGAAAAAGTTGTATATGTAATTACCATCATATATCAAATAAACAGCAGGGAAGTGAAATATATATCTAAAGAGATGGGAATTGAAATCATGAAAATTGGAAGAATATTAAAATCTGACCCTCAATGATCTCTTGCTCTCCAAAATTCTGCCATTTGCCATATATTCAGTACTAGTAGTCATTTACTATCTTGCATAAGCAAAATGCATAATGTCTTTGTTCATTTTATTTCTTAATGCCAGTGGATTAAAGTACAAATTATAACAGAAAGTGCCCTTTTATCTCTTCTATATAGTATTATTTCATCCTGCACCAGGGTCCTTGCAGAAAATGTTTACTGGCATTATTTTTAACTCAATAGAAGATGAGAGTCATCAAATATCCTGGAAAAAGTCATCTAGAAAGTATGTATTTCATGCAGATGGTCTTCTACTTGATAGAAAATGAGGAGAAGCTCTTCATTTCAAAGATAGTCATAATATTTAATATAAATTGGGAACAATAAACATTTTCAACAGCAGGGTTTGGGTAAAGCAAATGATGATAAATCTATGCAATAGAATATTAGACATGTAACAAGAATATTTTATAGAAATTTTAATGACGTGAGAAAATACTGTGACTCTTGCTACTCTGATGTTAAATGAAAGAAAGATACAAAATGAATATATATACAATATAATGTTTCTCATATGTATACGTGTGTGTGTATATATTATATATAAATATATAATTACAGAAAAAGGTTAAAATGTTAATAGTGGTTGACTGTAGATGGTAGTTATAAATGATTGCATTATTATATTTTCCTGCTTATTTTTTCCTTTATTGTCTACCTTTTCTACAATGCATATATATAATTTCTAATTCAAAAAATATGCATTCATTGATTATGTACTCTACTCTTTCACACACTTATTAATAATAATGGAAAATTAGATGTTATGATAGGCTACTTCAGGAGAATCCAACCAATAGACCAAGTTTATAGTTAGTTATAGAGTTAAAAACCTGCTACCAACCATTAGCACCAATCATTATTCTATTACCAATAAAGAAAAATATTTGATCTAGTTCTAAATGTCTTCATGGGATATGGGGGTTTGATATTGTAGTCTCAAAAGTCGGTATGTATTTCTCTTATTGTTGATGGTAGTTGGAATCTTACCCTATATATATGATAATAAACATACTAATAATGGTGTTGAAAAAATTAAATAAGATAATATAAGAAATGCACATAGCCAGTGGCTGCCTCATGGTGGGTAGTTAGCTAATCATTGTTTGTCTAACATTCAGATATAATTGCAGAAAGTTGTCTGGTCCTTTAAAGGACTAGCTTCTGGGCCTTAAATAGATAATATATTAAGTACCTTGTCCATTTCCTTTAATATGACCTTGGAGTTCCACTGGATGGTAAATGTCAAGCCTGAATACTGGCTAACAGTCTTGAGATTTTGTCTTTTAAGGGTATTTTAGCACAAACCTAACAGATTGTATATCTCCTGGGGAGAACTGAGTAGTGGAATTTCCAAGTAGCCTCCATAGAGTAAGGCGAACTGTAGGCAAAAGTTGAAGTAAAACTTCTAGCAAAATAACACAGCAGCTTGCACAGCTATGGACTGTGAAACTTAAATACCCATAGCATACTTTAGCTCTTCATTTATTCATTAATTAATCATAGTTTATTTAATCATTAATTAAACATCTATTTAATGAGTCCCTATTAAAGGACAGGAACATTTGTAATATATTACTGAACAAAATAAGTAGTATTCCTGACCTTTTGGAACAACCATAAGAATATTTAATGTTAAGTGTAAGTTTAAGTAGAAATGGCAATCTCTGAAATAGCAAAGAAGATGAGAGCCTCTCCTGAATAATGTATGGTTGTTTGGAATTGGAATTTTGAGCTGCATCCACATGCATAAAAGAAAACTTAGCATTCATTCTACAAATCTTTATTAGACCCTGATAGACCATGTGCTAGCTGTTGCAAACACAAAGAGAAAAAGATATGTCCCTGCAGTATAGACCTAATGGCTCATGAGATAAACATTATTGTCACCGTTAGTTTTGAAGATAATAAAGATGGTGTAGAAAAGAAAGGAAAAGAGAAAAATAGGGAAGCCCCTGTTTATGGACCACATACTTCAGGTCTGATATTATGCTCGACATTTTACAGATTATTTCACTTAATATCTATAACAGCCAAAAAGTATATTATTATTCCATATTCATGATGAGAAAGCTGAGGGTCAGAAGATATGTAACTTGCTAAAAGCTATTCAGTTAATTAGTGGGAAAGCTAGAATTTGAAACCCAGTCAGTATTATTTTTTCACCTATATTTTAAATCATAGCAATAGTACCATTTTCTATGTGTTGTGAAAATCTTTTAAAATGTCTAGTGCACTGGAGTAACAAACTAGGTACAATGTGAAATTCATGGGTGAAAATTGCCTGTAGATATTCAATTTCAAAATATTATCTCATAAGATCTGTTATAAATGAATGAATACATACATACATACGTACATAAATCAATCCAGAAGTTCAGGAAATTTAAAAATGTATCAGCATCTCCCAGCTTAGTTTTATATGGATTGTCTAGTTTTCACATAATTTTATGTTGTAGTAAGGCAAAGATTTTTAAAATTAACTTAATCTACTTCAGGGCAAATTAAGTATTGCTTAATGATCAAGGAAATAGTTATATCTTAAAATCTAAATAAAAAGTATAAATTTTTATCATTTTTTTATTTTATAAAAATGAAAGTAAAACTTTTTGTTATCATTTTCCTTGGGGGAAAAGAAATCATGTTAATTTCAATATGAATAAAATATTTTATAGTTAGCTTATCATTTCCATGTATTACTTTTTCTAATATTTGAGTTTTTAACTGGATATATGAAAATGCCTCAGCGTTTGAGAGCTTGAAAAAAAAATCTAAAATTTTAGAGTCTCTTGCTAGCTTAGGCGTAGAGCTATGCAAAATACTTTTCACTTCTGGCAAAAACAACAGGAAAAAAGCATTAGTCTCTCCAGGGTAATTTGGTACTTCCTACTCTAGGGTAGTCCAGAAAAACTAAATGAGATCAGAATTTTTCACTAATTTCTGGCCTTCTGTTTCTCCCCATTCTGGCAATGAAATATGGAAAACATATTTGTTCAAGGGCAATGTGAACTTTTTCTGAACCTATCAAGACATCCACTCTTAGTCATAGAAAAATAGAACTTTTTGGTTCTTTCTTAACTTCAACTACTGAAGCCACTAGTGAATCATACAGTGGCTTCTCCCAGCCTCTACCCAATCAGAATTCATTTTCCTTTCTTTATCTGTCACATTATTATGCCAAGGTGTTGATTTATAGAATGCTTGATCAAAGTCATGATATCAGTTTTGTTGTCAGAGTG
This sequence comes from Balaenoptera ricei, assembly GCF_028023285.1. Classification (NCBI taxonomy): domain Eukaryota; kingdom Metazoa; phylum Chordata; class Mammalia; order Artiodactyla; family Balaenopteridae; genus Balaenoptera; species Balaenoptera ricei. The sequence continues at coordinate 77,545,465 of NC_082648.1, forward strand.
ACATCGCCGATATTCTTTAAAATGTCCCCTTTCTGCCTCCCAAGGCTATTTAAGCCAAAACTACTATTGAAATAAAATGATGGTTAATTGACTGAGTAGGATGAATTCTTTTTTAAAAGGTCAGAGTTTATTATCATGTTTATCTTTATTAGCCTCCAGAGTTATTTGCTCATTTAAGGGTGGTCATGGAAAGGACTTAGTTTAGAGATTGTTTATTTTATTTTATGAATGGAAAAAAAACTGATATCAAGACAAGAGGCAATATTTGTTTGAATAAGTGTTACACTGTGTTTGCTAGAGTCCCAAGAGTTTTTTCAAATATTAAATGCTTCTTCTAACACAGTGATTCTCAAAGCCTAGTTTGATTAATAAAAATGAGAATCTGCACAATGTCTAACTGGAAAAGAATTTACCTGCATATAAACTAAAGAGTAGGAGCCCTCTAGGAAGAGAGAAATATGCCAAAGGGAAAGTCAACAGCATCTCTGAAATGAAGAAAAGAGCAGAGAAAGTAAAGAGGAATTACCTTTCCATCCATCTTCCCCAAAACCATCTGCTTCACTACTTGAAGGGGTGTTGAGTAACTTTCAGAGATTGCTATTACGACTACTCAGCTGAGGGTATCATTACGGGTTGTGAAAGAGAGCCTTAGATATAAGAACTTTCAGTTCCTTTCACTCATTTCTTCGGTAGAAGCCTTCAATATTTTATTTTAAGAAAATAATGCACTGATAGCATTACTGTTAATAAATTTATTTATTTGAATTCTTTTCAGAAATATCAACCTGAGGTTTATATTTTTGTTTGACTTTTTAAAAGTGAATTTAGAGCTTAATATTATAGAACATAAAAGGTGAACTACATGATTTGGGAACACACTGATCCAGACCATATATTCTACCCAGTTTAAATGTCATGTTCATTGCTGTTTCCATTGTGCTGTTTGATCATAATGAAAATTCTACCAGTTATGGTTCAACTTTTGGCAAAATAAAACCCTCTTTATCTTCATTTTTATAAGCACAACAATTTCTATTTAATAACATAAGGGTTAAGTAAATTTAAGTTCTTATTGTGTACTCACTGAAGTAGTTTCATTATTGGGCTATAATTTTTTCAAGTAGAGAAGTAAACCTGTGTCACCCTGCTTCAACCTCTGTATAAACAAACGATAGCCAACTCCGATCGCTGGCAAATAACGTTTTGCAAAACTTATAGCTTCTTCATGTCATTCTCTTTCCTACCTCAAACATGCTGATTCTTCCAGATTTAACTTAGAGATATTTTTCTTCCAACTCTTTACTCGTGTTCTGAAAATTTTTTAAACACTCTGAAATGATTCATAATCCTCTGAAATTTTGATGTCAAGAACGGACTGAATTTTATGACTAAATATGCAGCCCTATTCAAAGTCCTTGCATAACCACATGAAACATTCCCAGAAGAAGAATTGCTGGTTGGTATTTTCTGAAAATTTAAGTTGCATATCTAATGCTTTTTCTTTCCAGAAAGAGTAAGGTATGTTATATATTACTAAGAATTCATTTTGCTACTTACGTTGCAGCAGTATTTGCTGTTTTTACACGAATTCAATGTCTTGTTGATGTTTCAAAGGATCTCTTGTTTGATTTCTTATTTCTTCAACTAGTTACCTCAGTAGTGCTCTTAAGACTTGTCTTTTACCTTTATATCCTCTCTATTGTTTAAAATATAACTACAAATTATCATTGCAAAGATACTTCTGGTTGTACTTACATAATAACACCTACCTTCCCCTACCCTCTGGCATCCATAATGCCTGACAACCACTAATCTTTTCTCCATCTCTATAATTTTGTCATCAAGAATGTTATATAAATGGAATCATAAAATATGTAACATTTTTCATCTCCATTTTCAGTGAGCATAATTCCTGTGAGATTTATCTGCGTTATGGTGTAGTGTAGCTTGCTCCTTTTTTTATTGCTGAGTAGTGTTCCAAGGTATGAATGTACCACAGTTGTTTATCCATTCACTAGCTGAAGAACGTCTGAATTGTTTCCAGTTTTGAGCTATTATGAATAAAGCTACTGTGAACATTTTACATAGGTTTTTTTGTGAACACTACTTCTCGTTTCTCAAGGATATATGCCCAAGAATTCAATTGCTGAGTAATAAAATAACTGCATGTTTAGTTTTATAAGAAACTGCTAAACTGTTTTCCAGAGTAGCTGTATCATTTCACATTCCCACCAGCAATGTATGCGTGATCCGCTTTCCTCACATCCTTACCAGCATTTGATTTTGTCACTATTTTCTAATTTTAGCCATTCTGATACTTGTGTAGTAATAAGTTCATTGTAGTTTTAAATGATGTTGAATATTTTTCATGTGTACCCTCATCAATAAAGTGTCTGTTCATGTCTTTTGCCCATTTTCTATTTGAATTGTTTCCTTTTCAATGTTGAGTTTTGAGAGTTTATTATAAGTTCTAGATACAGTCTTTTGTCAGACATATGGTTGCAAATGTTTTCTCCAAGTCTGTGGCTTGTCTTTTTATCCTTTTAACAGGGTCTTTCACAGAGCAAAAGTTTTAAATTTCGATGAGGTTCAATTTAATCAATGTTTTATGTTTTACATTTAAGTCTGTGATCCATTCTGAGTTCATTATTTTGTATAATGTGTGATGCTTAGGTCAAGGTTTATTTCATTCCATGGATATACAGTTGCTCCAGTACCATTTGTTGAAAAGTCTAACCTTCTTCTCTTAGGCTGCTTTTGAACCTTTGTCAAAAATCAGTTGGCCTGATTCCTCCAGCTCCATTTTTCTTTCTCAAGATTGCTTTGGCTATACAGGATCTTTTGTGTTTCCATACAAATTAAGAAATTTTTTGTTCTAGTTCTGTGAAAAATGCCAGTGGTAGTTTGATAGGGATTGCATTGAATCTGTAGATTGCTTTGGATAGTATAGTCGTTTTCACAGTGTTGATTCTTCCAATCCAAGAACATGGTATATCTCTCCATCTATTTGTATCATCTTTTCATCTTTAATTTCTTTCCTCAGTGTCTTATAGTTTTCTGCATACAGGTCTTTTGTCTCCTTAGGTAGGTTTATTCCTAGGTATTTTATTCTTTTTGTTGCAATGGTAAATGGGAGTGTTTCCTTAATTTCACTTTCAGATTTTTCATCATTACTGTTAGGAATGCAAGAGATTTCTGTGCATTAATGTTGTATCCTGCTACTTTACCAAATTCATTGATTAGCTCTAGGAGTTACTTGTAGTGAGGTGGATGGACCTAGAGTCTGTCATACAGAGTGAAGTAAGTCAGAAAGAGAAAAACAAATACCGTATGCTAACACATATATATGGAATCTTAAAAAAAAGAAAAAAAAGGTCATGAAGAACCTAGGGGCAGGACGGGAATAAAGACGCAGACCTACTAGAGTATGGACTTGAGGATACGGGGAGGGGGAAGGGTAAGCTGGAAAAAAGTGAGAGAGTGGCATGGACATATATACACTACCAAATGTAAATCCGATAGCTAGTGGGAAGCAGCCGTATAGCACAGCAAGATCAGCTTGGTGCTTTGTGACCGACCACCTAGAGGGGTGGGATAGGGAGGGTGAGACGGAGGGAGACACAAGACGGAAGAGATATGGGGATATATGTATATGTATAGCTGATTCACTTTGTTATAAAGCAGAAACTAACACACCATTGTAAAGCAATTATACTCCAATAAAATAATAAATAAATAAATAAATAAATAAATAAATAAACTCACTCAAGGAAAAAAAATCAGTTGGCCATATTTATATGGGCCTATTTCTGGATTTTCTGTTCTTTTCCATTTATCTGTGGTTGTATCTCTGTAATACACTTTTTTGTAGCATAGCTTGGTAGTAAGCCTTAATATTGGGTAGAATAATTCTTTCCATTGTATTCTTCTTGTCAAGATTGTTTTAGCTATTCTTGACTGTGTGTTTCCATATTATTTTAGAATAAGTTTGACTACATATCTACAAAAAAAAACCTTGCTGGGAATTAACACTAATCAGATACATCAATTTGGGGATAAATGACATCTTCAGCCTTCCAACCCATAAACACAGTACATCTCTCTGTTTATTTAGGTCTTCTTTGATTCTTTTCAACAGTATTTTGTAAACTTCAGCAGAAAATCTGGTATGCATTTTATTAAGTTTATATGTTTCATTTTATTTGGGTTTTTGTAAATAGCATTTTGTTTTTAAATTCAGTTCCCACATATGCTTTGTTAATACATAAAAATGAGATATTTTGTGTTGGTTTGGTATCTTACAAATCACTGAAATAGCTTAATAGTTCTAGGAGATTTTTGGAAATCCCTTAGGATTTTCTTCATAGACAATCATGTCATCTTCAAACAGGGACAATTTTATTTCTTGCATTTCAATCTGTATACCTCTATTTCTTTTTATCTAGCCACTGTGGTGGCTAGATCTTGTAGTGCACTGTTAAATAAAAGAGGTGAGGGCAGGCATTTTTAACACATTCCTTATCTTAGTGACAAAGCTTTCAGTCTTTCACCATTACACATAATGTTAGCTATAGGTTTTTTTTTACATGTTTATTATTATATTGAGATAATTACATTCTAATCCTAACTTGCTGAGGGTTTTTATAATGAATGGGTGTTGGATTTTATCAAACACTTCTTTTTCAATTGATTTAATTATATATTATTTTCTTTTTTAGCTTGTTAATATGGTTGATTACATTGATTGATTTTTGAATTTTGAACCAGCCTTCCTTACTTGGAATAAACATCATTTGGTCATGGTGTATAATTCTTTTTATGCATTGTCAGATTCAATTATCTTAGAAGTTTTGCATATATATTCATGGGTAATATTGGTCTGAAGTTTTTATTTTGTTTTGTTTTGTATTGATTTGTACTATCTTTGTCTAATTTTGCTATCAGGGTAATTCTGGCACCATAAAATGAATTGAGAAGTTTCTCCTCCTTTTTCTTTTTCTGAAAGAGAATGGATAGAATTAGTGTTCATTAGTCTTTAAATGATTGGTAGAATTCTCCAGTGAAGCTATTTGGGCATAGAAATTTATTCTTCAGGCAACTTTTAATTATGAATTCAATTTCTTTAATGGTTACAGGACTGTTCAAATGATCAGTTTCACTTTTGTTGAGTTTTTATATTTTTTGGCTTAAAATGAATTGGTCCATTCATTAACCTAGATTGAATTTATGAGCATAAGTTATTCATAGTATTCCCTTCTTATCCTTTTAATGGCTGTAGGAACTGTAGTTATATCACATATATATGTAATTTGTGTTTTTTCTTGTCTTATTTTTGTCAGTTCTGCTAGAAGTTCATCAATTTAATTTTATTTTCAAGGAAAGAACTTTTTTATTTCATTGTTTTTCTGTATTATTTTCTGATTTTCAATATCATTGATTTCTGCTCTTGTCCTTATTATTCTACTCTTTACCTGCTTTGCATTTATTTTACTATTAGTTTTCTAGTTTCTCAAGTTAGAATTTAGATTTGCTCTTTTTTCAATGTAAATATTTTGTGCTATAAAATTTTCTCTCAGAACAGTTTTACCTGCATCCCACATATTTTGATATTTTGTATTTTCCTTTTTATTCAGTTCTATGAATTTTATTTCCTCTGAGAATTTCTCTTCAAACCATGATTATTAAGAAGTGTATTGTTTAACTCCAAAGTGCATGGAGATTTTCTTGTTGTCTCTCTGTTGTTAATTTTTGGTTTAATTCCATTATGGTCATTATGATTTCAATTCTTTTAAAGTTGTTGAGGTTTGTTTTATCACATAGTATTTGGTCTGTCTTGAAGAATGTTTCATGAGTCCTTGAAAAAATGTGTATCTAGCTATTGTTGTGTAGTGTTCTATAAATGTCAATTATATTATTGTGGTTAGTTGTGTTCTTCAGATCTTCCATATCCTTGCTGATTTTCTCCTTAGTAGGTCTATCTGTTTCTGAGAGGGGGATTGCTGAATTCCCTAACTATAATTATGATTTTGTGATTTAAAAAAAAATTTATTTATTTGGCTGCTTCGGGTCTTACTTGCGACATGCGGGTTCCTTGTTGTGGCATGTGGGATCCTTCATTGCGGTGCTTGGGCTCTTCGTTGTGGTGCATGGGCTTCTCTCTAGTTGTGACGCGTGGGCTCCAGAGTGCACAGGCTCAGTAGTTGTGGCACGCAGACTCCCTACTTGTGGCACACGGGCTTAGTTGTCCTGCGGCATGTGGGATCTTAGTTCCCCAACCAGGGATCAAACCTGAGTCCCCTGCATTGGAAGGCGGATTCTTAACCACTGGGCCACGAGGGAAATCCCGATTTTGTCATTTTTTTGAAGAGCATTTAGATACCAGCTTAATCACTTTATAATTCTTAGAATTATGGTGGAATGTGATCTTTTTCAAAAATTGAGGTATAATTGACATATAACATTGTATAAGTTGAAGGTGTACAATATGTTGATTTGATACATTTACATGTTATAGTATGATTACCACCAAGAATTAGCTAACACCTCTATCATGTCACATAATTATCATTTCTTTTTTGTGGTGAGAACATTTAAGATCTAGTCTCTTGGCAACTTTGAAGGATATAATACAGTATTGTTGACCATAATCACTACACTGTGCGTTAGATCTCCAGAAGAATGTGATCTTGAAAGTTCTTCTTTTGCCACTACAAATTTCTTCCTCAGAAAGTACAGAGAGATAAAATAACAGAAATTTGATATATTCCATATAGGTAGTGACAAAACACACAAATTTGGCATTGGAAAAAGTAGCAAATCGTAACCAGTTGGTCTCTAGAAGTCCAAGTAGATGCCGAAGAATTAAGTTCTGTGTAGGTCTTCTGGTCCTCTATAATATGCTCATATTGTGTGAAAATTGCACAGCATTTCTTAATAGGCAAAGTTGACTTTTTGTGATAAGTAAATATTGAGTAATAGTAGTTGTACTAGGGCATATAGCAAAGCAATCACTAACAAAGTTGTGAATGGAACCAAGTTTATCTCACTTTCACACTCTGCTTAATAGACTCACTGGCCTTACATATGTAAATCTATTTTACCATCTCATTACAGAGACATCTATTAAATTTGAAATGAGAAGGCTTTTTTCTTAGTTTGGGCCTTTGTATTCCACAGTCACCAAAGACCTATAACTAAGGGAGAACTTAGGAACATTCTTCCTGGTAGTGCTATTATCTAATGAATCACATCTGATTTTGTTGGCTAGATAGTCTCAGAAGAAAGTTTTATACTGTATCCAGAGTTCAATAATTGCTGATTCAGTACATCTTTAGGCAACAGGAAAATAAGAAAACTCTGCAGTAAGCATGTTGAACAAGGTTTTAATTAAAAGCAGTTCTACAACTGGCAGCAGACTCTGTCCTAACTGTGTTTTTACAAAATTCTTCAAAATATTTTAAAGTGATTTCTACCTTTACTTATTATAAAGGCAGTTACATTCTTCTGACTGATATGAATAAGAATTATTTTCAGCTCATATAGTTAATAGGGTAACAAATTTACTTATATATTATATTCAGCCAGCACTGGGTGTGTGTGAAATAAAAAAACCCACCCCTATCTCCCTAGTGTATGACCTCAACTTTGGAGAAGATAATAGAAATGGCTTATGTAAAAGATTAGTTCCTGATGTTTACAGACTTAAAATCCACAGAATGTGCTCTTTGTTCAAAAGCAGAAATGGGAGCTTGGTCATGTAGTCAATGCCTTATTTACATATCATGTTTTTAAATATGTCCTCAAGTATAAATTCTATTAGTAGCTTCCAACTTCCATCTCTTTCTGGAAGTTGGAAGCTGCTAATAGAATTGTGACAGCAGTTTCTTTCTCATCCTCCCTTACTCCTATTTATGCCAAGTGGCAATCTGACTTTATAAGGAAAAGGCTAATCAAAAAAGCCTGCAGCTTTTTCAATTTTCAAAAAGAGAGCACTATGTTTGAGGTTTTATAAGCCATGTTAAATGTCCTCAGTTCTCCAGTGACTTTGATAAATTACTTTAAAGAAATTTTGTTATAATGAAACAAATCCCTAGGATATACATTTCTTTCATTGCCTCATCTCCTTATTTTTCTCATGATTGCCCTGGGACTCTTTGAGAACATCTGGGAGAGTTCTGATTACAAAATCTGAACTGTTTTGAGCACAGAGCAGTTTGTAATTCTGATTTTCTTTGTTTGTAATGCTGAATATTGTTGTGTTCTCATCCCTTCTTCAGTCTTTTCAGATAGATACCAGTTTCCAAAATCTCTTTTAAATGGGTTAAGTAAACTGAAGTTCCATGGAGTTAGTTAGGATTTCTCATCACTTAAGGGAAATCTGATATAACAGGTTTCATTACATCTCAGTTGATACCATGTAGGATGAAGCAATTTAATATCAAGAGGGACAAGGGCTATACTACAGGGATCTTGGGTTGCAAAGCCAAATTTCTTAATTTCAGTAAGATAGCACCAGGTACAGTTCCTGTAGGAAATGGTTTGTACACTCACTAGGACCTTTTACTCAAAATGTCAAATTGAAATTCAGTGAAGTTAGAGACTGGATTATACTTCATTCCTGTGTGAATCCCCAATACCTAACACAGAGACCTGCACGCAATATTCACCAACCGTTTCTTGAATTGAATTTAAATACAATTGATAAATAGGTAAGAAGATAGATTAACTGATAAATAATCATGTTTTAGATCATGGGTCCCATTACCATTTTAAAGATATTTAGTAAAATTTAAAGCACCAAAAGTTAAATTGATAAGCATAATTTTTAAGGATCTGTTTTTGTCTGTCATATGTGATATTAAGATAAAATTACCATTATCAGCTTGATATATTGCAGCCCTTGTACTGAATGGTATAGTAATCATCATAACTATCACTTATTTGGTTTTCTATGTTCCTAGGATTTTACAGCTATTATTTAATAACCTCAAAACAAGCTATGAGTTAAGGTATTATTATTTCATTACGTAAAAGAAAAATACAAAAATGAAAATTTTAAATAACTTTCCCAAAACTCTATGGCTGAGATTTGAATTCAGATATACTTGACTCTAAAACCTGAATTCTTAACTGTTTTTGATGGAATCAGCACTGGATTAGGAATGAGACCAAATTTTATACTAAGCTTTGGTAATAGCTCTGTGTCACCTTGGGCAAGTGATTTAAAATTCTTTGACCTCTTTCTCATTTTGAAAATAAAAGTGGAACAGTTAATGTATAAAGTCCCTTTTAGTTTTAAGTGTAATTATTCATTGATCATGGATAGTTGTTAATTTCAGTCACTGTTACTTCTTTTCTACCAAGAACAGCAGAGCAGGGCAATGGGGCAGCAGCCATTCCTGTGCACTCTCACTTGTGATTATATAGGAAATAAGTAACTTATGAATTAAGTCACTTCTGACTATAGAGGAAAATAAAATCAATTTAAGGCAGGAAGGGACCTAAGAATGCATCTAGTTAAAGGCCCTGATTTTACAAATAAGGAAATTTGAAACTTAAGAATTTATGATTTGCCTAAGTTACATAATTACTTTGTCAGAGACTGGACTACATCCAAAATCTTTTAGCATAGATTTAGTATAGTATAGTATATTATTCTTACTATGATGTTGATTTCATTCATGAAGATCTTAAAATTCAGAGGTAAGAATCAAAGCGTAAATGGCGTTACACAAAATCATAAAAAAACACTGAGAAATCTGCATCTAAAACAAATCAGTTCATCTGTGCTTTCAGTCAAAAAACATTCATCAACAACCTCTGTCTCAAGACTGCTTACATAAGGCCTGATATCTGACAACAAAGAGCTTCCTGCTCAGGGGAGGAAGCAGAGAAGTAAACAGACTGTTACAAAAGATTGTAGTAAATTCTATGATGGAAGAAAGCACAAACTACTCCAAAATAGCACTTCTTACTCAGATTGGGTGGGTTAAGGCACTGATCTCCAGGTATTTTTCTCATTTACCCTCTAAAAAGATTTTTAAAACTCATGTACTCTCTTGCCTATTTTAAGTTGATATTTAAAATTTTTCATCAGCAATGTACATAGTTCCAAAGGATTTCATTTATAGCATATCATAAATATTGATTTTTAAAAATAAAACTGTGTCTCTCTTTTAAGTGTATCATATCCAATGAAATTTAGACTGCAAAGCAATATGTCACTCACCACCATCCATTAAAGTATACATGAACAAGCTCTTCTTTGGCAGCCAGAAATTTTCCATCATTCCTTTTAATCTGAACTCATATTTCCATTTCAATTCTTCTATTGAAGTTTTTCAAGTGTAATAGACTTAACACTTAAAAATATTTTCTTGATTGTTCTAATATCATTTCTACAACAAAAATATTTACATAGATTATATAAATTGTAAATATAATTCTAATGTACAACGTTATATATAACAAAATTTGTTATAATTATGTAATATAATTAAATTTAAATGAAATAATTTATATTAATAATATAAATGAATTATATAAATTTTTGTTTATATATATGTTTTACTTTCCTGGAATCTTAGGGCTCTAACTGCTAAAATATTTTGTCTAGAGTCATTTTTTTATTTATTTTTATTATATTATATTATATTATATTATATGTTTATTACTGACAACTGATAAAACAACAGAAATCTGTGACTAATTTAATTAGATGGATAAGACTTATTTACAATTAGTATTTCATGTGTTTGCCATGGAATATTAATTAATGCTTGAATAAAGCAGGTTACAATACAATATTAGTATTTGTCTTTATGATTGACAGCAATTATGTTCATAATTATGCCTTTGACAGAATTTATATGGTTTATATCAACTGAGGGGGAAGGAACTTGATCCTAATTGAATTAAACTGATTTTTAAGGTTCAGGACAAATTTAGGTATGGATACTTTTTGTCCTAATGCACTATGTGAAAATTAATACCAAGGAAAGAAACCAAGATACTGGACCCCTAGTAATTATGCAGCTTGCAAAAATGTATTAATAATTATTGTTAATTGTTTATTAATTGTTGATTTTATTTGTAGAATCCGCAATATTCTACAAATAATAGGAATGAATAATGAACAAATTCTTGTTTGGCCGTATATCTGTTTAATTCTTTTGCCTTAAAAAAAAAAATCTTATTATCGTGTTGTAAGAGTTCCTCATATATTTTGGACCAAAGTCTTTTTCTTTTCTTTTTTTAATCAGAAGTGAGTTTTGCTAAATTTTCTCTTTTCATTTTCTTAATAGTATCTTTTAAAAAGCAAAATATTTAAAATTTTTATGCAGTCAAATTTATCATCTTTTAGCAGTCCACCCTTAGATGTTTACCCAAGTTTAGAAAATATATGTCCCTACAATGACTTTTACAATGACTTGTACGTGTTTTATTCATAATAGCCCCAAATTGGAAACAACTCATATGTCTATCGAATAGTAAATGGATAAACAAAATATTGCATATCCATACAATGGAATACTAACTAGCAATAAAAATAAATGAACTACTGAGATACACATAACATAAATGAAAATCAAATTTATTATGCTAAATGAAAAATGCCAGAAATGACTATATGCTATATGATTCTATTTATGTGAAATCCTACAAAAGACAAAACTCTCCAACAGAAAGCAAATCATTGTTCCTAGGGTTCTGGGGGGAGGGGAAGGGGGTTGACTACAAAAGGGCACAAGGGAACTTTTTGAAGAGATGCAAATGTTCAATATCATGACTGTGGAGGTTGTTAAACAAATGTATATATCTGTCAAAACACTGAATTGTATACTTAAAATTGGTGAATTTTATTACTTATAAATTACAAATCAGTTTTGAGATTTACTAAACATCTAACATGTGTAAGGCTCTGGGCTAAATGTTGTCCAGGGTATAAAGGTAAATAAGATGAAATTCTAATCTTCAAAAGGACATCTCGTAAGAGATGGAGGAAACATCAAAAAGATTCTAACACAATGTATAATGTGATGTATGTAGTAAGAGAGATTTAAAATGCTATGAAAACACCTAAGAGGAAGATATTATAGAATAAAGATATTTTATATACATGAGGGACCTTGGAGATCATCTAGTCTAGTTGTTCTCAAACTTTAGCAGGAATTAGAATTACCTAGAATCTGTGTTAAAACACAGATTGCTTGGTCCCATCTTCAGAATTCTTGATTTATTAAAGCTCAGGTGTGCACCAAGAATTTGCATTTCTAACAAGTTCCCAGGTGATACTGATGCTGCTGGTCCGGGGACCACACTCTGAGGATCACTGATCTAGTTCACATATTCTCAACTTACAGATGAGAAAACTGAGTCTGAGAGAGGTGAAAACTAGCCAAAATGTGTATAGCTCATTAGTGACAGAACCGGGGTGAAGATCCAAGTCCCCTGGTTACAGTTGAGTTTTCCTTTTCTGAATGCATGCTTCTTTGGAGCAAGATGTGAAAGGAGGAGAAAGATTTCTAAAGATTAATAAGAAGGGCTTCCCACACCTAAGGAGCAGGGGCCCAAGTAAAAGGGTACAGCAAGTACAATATTTCAGTTTGGCTAAAGGGTCAAGTGCATTGGCTAGTGCAGGAAATGTGACAGAATTGTTCGCTTAAGTGGTTATGTATTGAGTGGCCTGAGGGAGAAAGCCAACTGACAGCTAGGATGCTGTAAAATCTAGTTGAGAGGTAAAAAAAGGCCACAGTTAACATTAAGGGAATAACAATGAAGTAACAAATTGTCTATTTACGGTTCAGAAGGTAATCAGTTATCTCTTTTTGAACTAGAAAGGATCCCTAATAATAAATTCAGAGTAACAAGCTGAAATTCAGTTACAGAATTTCTGTAAATTCAATACAATACAATATAATTCTGAAATTCAGTACACAGAAGACCTTGGGTGTAAAGGAAAAAAATATCATAGTCAACTGAATTTTAAATATCAGGATTAACTCTCTAATGTTGCATGAGAAATATACTCTGAATGTTTCAGATTTATGAGTTAGAATGATCAATAATTTGAAAAGCAACATTAATTTCCTAAGCCAGGTCTAAATTTTTTTTTATTAATAACTCAAAATAAATAGAAATCATATTCATGTCTTCTGGCTCCTGCTATCCATTTTAATAAAATAAAATAAATGGAAAAGATAAGGAAATTTAATAAATTCTAAGTTTAGAGAACTAAATATATTTTGTTTAAGGGGTTGAAAATTTTAAACTTTAGAGTCAGTTTTTAGTGAATATATTCTTCAAGATTATGCTTTGTACAAAACTACATGAAGGGTTTTATTTGAAGGGAAATTAAAGGAGGATTTAGCTCATGAATTTAATTTCCTAAATCTGACTTTTATTCTTTTTTTTTTTTTTTTTTTTTACCCACAGAAAGTCAGCACAAAATTTCACAATTAGACTCATCTGGCATTATTTTCTACAGGAAGACTAAAAACTAAAGGATTTGTTGTGTAGCTAAAAGACTATGTATTTATTGGGGTTTCAATTCATGCCTGTGGGGTGGTACCTTAATATTTTATCCAGTATTTTGAGAGAGATCAAGAAGCCAGGGGAAATCATGAGGTTGGAATAAGTATCTCTGATGTTCCTTGAATTAATGGATTCTTTTCAACTCTTCTGAAAAAATCAGAAAAATTAGTACCATTTCCACTTGCTCCAAGGATTAGACTGTGCCATTAGTCATCCATCCCAATGCTCTGTCAGGACAGCTGCTTCTACACAGTCTGGTATGTGATGCAATTCATACTATGTGAGTCCCATGGTCATTCCTGCACCCACTTTGCTGTGAAGTGCGTCCCTTAGTCGAACGCTATTGTATGTGAGAGTCCCTGTTTGTAGGTCTGCAGTATATAAGCCACTGAATAGGCATGCTGTTTGAGGCTCTGCAGAGAGAAAGAGCAAACCAATATCTCCAATATGTATACGTCCCTGTGAAGATAAACACTGGCCCTTCTAGAATGAAGGGGGTCCAAAGTAGATGACTTGCCATCAGTGGTCAGTTGCTTTCCTTGAGGAACAGTGCCATACTAAGATCTCAGCAATGGTTTCTGTGACTGCCAGGTTGGACATTCAGAGATGTCTGTAGTCTTACTAAATGGAAGCCCATTGGGCCAATGCATGGTTTCCATCTCTGCCACTATGGCTACTCTGTCCATGTGCCCATTGTATCAGTTCTGGGATAGCTGAATACAAAGGCTGGCTGAATCATTTTATCTACTCAGTTTTCAGTGTCTCTCCAGGGTGAATGTTTTCTCGTGGATATTATTAATACTATGCAATAACAAAAATCTTCACACCAGCCCCATTTCCTTATGTTCATTCGCATGTCTCCACTGCAGACATCCATGTCTCTGATCCTCCACTCCTCTTCCTTCCAGTATGCCTGTAATGCTGCCCCTGTTCATTAGTGTTTTGTACGCATGCATCATGCTGATACCTCCATAAACCAAACTTAGGCTTTTTCCTTCTCTTTGATCTGGATGTGCAAAACCCTCATGTGGCCACGGGAAAATGAAAACTGAAGGAAGGTCACAGGAGCAACTCTGGTGGGTGATATGGGGATCTGGGCCATGCATCTTATTCAGGCCCTTGATCTTCCTCAAACTCAATTACATTTTCTTCTTATGATGGACTGTCCTGGGCGCTTCTGACATCATGCTTGGCCGGTCTGATGGAACACAGCTTAGAATGAGCAGTTTCAGAGACGTGGTTATTTGGTACCCGGCGGAAATTATTCTCCATCTTCCAGGGCTCAGTAACTTACAAGAAGCTGTTTCTCAAAAGGAGTATAATTCTCCTCTGCTGGTAGCATGGCCATGGTCCAGAACCCGAGGGGCCTGTGTTAGGATTCTCCCTCCGGGGCTTGTCATTAATGCCCCACTGCACCTTTTTAACCACTTACTCGTCAAACACAACGGGGATGGATCATTTGGCCCAACTGGCAGGGCTGTTTGCAGCCTAAATTTTCTGCAGAACCCTGTACTGCTTTTGGCTCTACTCAGAGCTGGCAGCCTTTTGTGTCACCTGGTATATCAGCCAGAGAAGTAGACTTACATGTAAAATCTGTTGCCTCTAGAACCCAACAACCCCTCCAATCATGATACTTCCTTCTCTGTAATAAGGGGCCAAGACACAGGAGTTTATCTTTTACTTTGAAGGGGTTATATCAGCATACTCCTACCACAGGCCCTTTTAAAATTCACTGAAGTGTCATGTCCTTGAATCTTCATAAGGATTATCTTACTGCCTCTGAAGTGCATGTGTCTTACCAAAGCCTCCAGAATCTTAATAAACTCTTGCTCATTCTGATTGAACTGTAAAATGTCATCAATGTGATGAATCAATGTGATGTTCTGTGGGGTACTTCTCTCACATGGTCTATGTCTCTTTGGACTACATCATGACAGAGGTTACTAGAGTTAACATATTTCTGGGGCAAAACTGTAAATAAATATTATTACTTGTCTCCCATGAAAGTGTACAGGGTATGTTGTTTTTTATGAATTGGATACAAAAGAATGCAGTTGCCAAATAATTGGCCACATACCATACACCTGAGACTTTATTAGTCGTCTCATGCAAGCATACCATGTTAAGCACAGCAGCTCTGATTGGGGCTTTGTGTAGACTACAGTCATTCTCCAAGATCTGTCCAGTTTTCACAGGGACCAGAGTAGCATACTAAATGAATATATGATGAGAACCATCACCACTGCATCCTTGAAGGTCATAGCACTTAGTCCCCAGGCTTGAGGCCCAATGTGGGATCACCCCAATTGCCAAGTATGGCAATCCACATTATGCATTCAATGACCAGGAAAATGAACTCAGTGGTCCTATTGAAAGCCAGACTATATCAAGACCCTCCATTTATTATCTGGCCTATAGGTCACCCTTTTGATGAGACAGGTCACAATGATGATTCAGGTTTCCAGGTATCATATCCACTCATACCAAATGTCCAATGGTCTTTGAAATATCTGAATAGTAATAGTATATTTACTCCAATGTATAGACACCTGAGTAAATGGCTATAGTTCCCTTTTCAGATAAATAAGAAATGGAAAGCATACATAACAAACAGCTAATAACTATCCTGCTATAAATGGAATCATAACTCATGTTACTCATGCTAGTTACCTTAGTGATTCATTCATGCATACTAAAAACTCTAAGGGCCTATTTTGGGACTCTGTACTAGATGCTTGAGTTCATATAAAAAAGAGTTCAGGGGCTTCCCTGGTGGCGCAGTGGTTGAGAATCTGCCTGCCAATGCAGGGGACACGGGTTCGAGCCCTGGTCTGGGAAGATCCCACATGCCGCGGAGCAGCTAGGCCCGTGAGCCACAACTACTGAGCCTGCGCGTCTGGAGCCTGTGCTCCGCAACGAGAGGCCACGATAGTGAGAGGCCCGCGCACCGCGATGAAGAGCGGCCCCCGCTTGCCGCAACTAGAGAAAGTCCTTGCACAGAAACGAAGACCCAACACAGCCATAAATAAATAAAATAAATAATAAATAAACATTTCCCTGAGAACAAGACAAAAATATTAAAAAAAAAAAAAAAGAGTTCAGATACAAGGCTAGGAGGTTCTGAAATCTGTCAAACTTCTCATTTGACAGAGCATATGAATTTAAGAAACAGTTTTTAAAGACAGTTGTTGGTAATTTAAAGGGATATAAGCATATTTTATTTATGATATTAATGATATTTAATGATGATATTTATGCTATTCCTTTAAGGTGTTCTAAGCTCCTACTTATGTAATTACTTTATTATTCATTTTCTAAAATGACTCTAGACCCTTTAAAAAGATGGAGAGAAAAACATTTAAGTTAATGGATTAACATAATGTAGATATTGACTTGTAGTTATCACATCCCACACTGCACAACTACAGGAAGCGCCATTCACAGGAACTGTGATGTGACTGACACCTCCTACGGTGTGCAGCACACAGCCAATACAACTGCATGTAAAGGCCGTGTAATTCTGCTACCTGCAATCATGGCGTAGGCAGAGACTATCATGCAGGAATTAGTAGGAATGTTTTGCCTCATTCTCACATTTGATAGCCTTGAATTTAACATCTGGATAAATCCAAATGAGGTTATATACCCCATTATTATAACGTTTATGCACTATAAAGTTTTAGTTTGGTAAATGTAAATATTTAAAATGTATAATGAATTTTTAAAACATTGCTATTTTGTTCTTTAGCAAACAGCATTAAAAAGCAATTGAGCAAGCAACAATAAACAAACAAAAACAGAGTGGTCCAGGATTCAGTACATGCCAGCAAGGTACAGAGATTATTACCATTACCATTTCCATCTATCTTTTAAAAAAAGTGAATTGCACAAGACCATATGTTGAATCACAAATGTAGCTTCTTTAACGTTAGTTGATGTTGAGCTTCACCTGTGCAAGATGAGGAAAGAAAACAAAAAAATTGTCTATCATGGCAAGGCAGGTGCTAGCACTTTGTATCCTTGGGAAGATAACCTCTGTCTCGTTACCATTCATTGCACTCAGTCCTAGGGATAGAAAAAGGAATATATCTCCCTTCTCTTACAAGTTAGACTTGGGGAGGAAGACCAAAAATTTGATAATTATTTCTATGTACCCTGTACATAATATACTATGTGTTGCATACTCTGTGTAATAAATGGTAATTGTGTGCAGCTACATAGGTCTCATACACATGAAATGAGCCTGCATGGGGGGATTTTTCTCTGGAGACAGACTGAGGATGAGCACTACTGAACCTATAGTAGTAAAGAATTTTATTGACTCCCTGGCATCCATTCCATCCCATCCCATCCCTATTATATACGATTCATTTGGCTAAGGTGGAATTGACCCCCACCCTCAAATCCAAGTGGCTCCTAATTGATATGAACCAATCAGTTCAATCTTATCCCCTTCACCTCAGTAACACATGCAGTAAACCCGGGTTTAGGCCAAACAGTCTGAAGCCTAGATTCTAGACCAAAGTGATCTGTTCAGATTGGTCCAATCTTATTGAAGTTCAGAACTATTATTTGACTGGAAAACAAGGTCTTTCTCTTGGTGGTATGATATGCAGAAATGAGGTTGAAACCTCTGTATGCCATTTCTCTACAACGAAGGAAGCCAGACTGAGGACATAGCTCTCAGATACCTGCATGTATAACTCCTTCAAGTCTTTGTTTTTAAGCCACTAAAAGTCCATCATGGCTCCTAAGCATGAGGAGAGAAGTAGATTGGACGATGACAGGCTTTAAAGCAGCATTTCAAAATTCCAGAAAAAAAAATGAAAAAGGAGATAACTGAATAAGCAATGTAGGCACAAACCATGCAGATGTAGTAGTAGTAGAAGAAAAAAATGCTCTAAGAACAAAACAGGAAGGGTGAAACTGTAATCTGGCTGTTCTCAAGCCTGAATGTTCCCCTTTGGCCCAAATGTCAATTGTCAGCTGCAAATAGGAATTTTAAAGAGGAAATACTATAAGTTTGAGGCAGTTTGGAAGAGGAGAGAGGAAAAAGAAGAAAGAATACAATTAAGAAAGAAAATGACAAACAAGAGACTACTGAGTTATTTAATTATACTTCTGAGATGGAAAAAGACATAAGAAATAAAGATAGAAAAATTTATAATGAATATGGCAAGAGCACTTGCTCCATTCCACTTTGATACACCTCCTCTTACATTTCTCCAGTAGCTATTTCAAATCTGTACCACCTCCAAAAGCCCCATCCAGTCCCTGAGTGGCTCACTCTATTAATTTAAATTATTCTCCTACCACAAAAATGTGAGACCATCAGGGACCAAATGACTCAGCATTCTACCATTCTAATGACAATAGCATCTCCATCCACAAGAATCTTTTTTTCCTTCTCTCAAGTCTCCAAAAAGAAGGTTCCACATATCTATGTTGAGGCTAAAAAAACTCCATTTGTACTCTTCATCTCATCTCTAAACCTTGGTTTATCTGTTTTCCCTTCAAACTCTTATTTTCTACAGAATCTTTCCTTTCAGCTCAGATGTATGCTTAATCTCTATCTTCGAGAAATTTCTCCAATACGGTATATTGCTTTCTAGCTAGCTTTTCAAAAATATAAAATAACATAAAAGTTTAGACTTGCTTCTTCCACTCATACAATATTATGGAAGCCACACTGACAGATAATAAATGATTTGAATATCAAATCCATAGGACTTGGTCTCACTATGACATTTTATTAATTATTCCTTCTTTGTAGAAACTCTATGTCCTTTGTTTCTCTGACATTTTCTTTTGGTTCTCTTCCTACATGTATGATTCATTTGCTGGAAACGTTTTTCCCTGCTATTTAAATATCTATGTTTCTGACTATATATCTCTTCTCAGTCTCTACTTCCCTAGGGAACCTAATTCCCAAACCTACATGCTGGTACCTTTCAACTTTATATCTCTACTTAGGCTTCTCTGCAAAGTGTCTGACCATAGAAACTATTGCCTACTAGGTATTTGCACTAAAATATCTCACTAGAAGTTACGTTTTCTCCACTCATCACTGAGCTCTTGTTTCTGATTTCCTGGCTTGGTTAGAGACAGATAGTCTCCCAAGCAAGAAATACGGGAATCAAGTCAACAGCTATCCTTCATTAGTCGCTAAGCTTTTAACCATCTTGTGTGTACTACTACAATAGCTTCCTATTAAATTAGCCTTCTTACTTCCAATCTCACCCTCTTCCATCCTTTCCTCCACATGCTGCCAAGAGGGATATCTCTAATAAAAGTAAAATATAAGTCTGATCATGTCATTTTCTTGTTCAAAATTCCCTCAACATCTTCCCATCACCTGCAGCATTAAAGCTAAATTATTGCTAAATGTCTTCAGTAGGCGTATAAGAACCTGCATGTTTTGGTTCCTATATACTTGTCCAGCCACATCTAGCTTGTTAATTAACTGCTTAAAATTCTCTACTTAATGTTGCTTCAAGTTCTTGAACTTTTGTGCATGCTATTCCCTCTGCTCTGACTGGTCATCTCTTTCTCTTTTCAACTCTGAAACGTTCCTATGTATCTTTCAAAACCTAGCTAAACATCATCTACTCAAAAAAATGTGACCTCTGTACCCAGACAAAAATCCATCCCCCCCCCACCACTATATTATCATTGTAAATATCTTAAACCTACTTCTTGTACTTTTCACAAAATACTGCAATTTTTGTTCACCATCTCTCTCTCCTGTTAGTCCATAACCTCTTGAAGGTAGAGGCTTTGTCTTACTTATATAGTTTCTATTCCCATAACCTAGAACAGTCTGATTCATATTTTATCTCAATAAAGGCTGGTTCAAATAAATTAAATTTCAATACATACAAGATTTTTAAAGAGAATATATGTTATATGAATGCACTCAACTTAGTAAAGCAATGAGAGAAGCTGTTAGTAATGGGTCATTTAGGAGCCTTGATTATTATGTCTTATTTGTGGCCTACAGAATATTTTATGTAAGCTTCCAAAGAAGCTTTTATACAAGTTTCAGATGATGGGAGAACATGGATTTATTTTGGAGACCATACAATTACAAAAGGATTAGGACTTCTTCCACATAGCAGATCAAGAATAAAGACTTCTGTTCCTCATTTTCAGTAATGCAACAGTGGATGAAGGCACAGCTGGGTCCTGGTAAAAGGATATCAGGATATATCAATGGTTTCAGGAAAAGTAGCAGATGGATTAAGAGTTTTAGCTGGAAAGTGAGTGAAGGAAAGGGAGCTGTTGTAAGGGCAAGATGATGCATATAGCCTAGATACCAAGTATTGTTTTAATCAATTGACGTGAGCAATTTTGGTGGAAAAAGACATTCTACAGATGTGGCTGAAGATGTATACATAAAATAAGTTAAGCATGGGGCATTTTATTTTATACAATAAAAGCATTGGATTTGGGAGTGAATTTTAACTAAATCTTATACGTATAGAGGCACTGAAAGTAAACAAATCATTGACAAGGCAAACAGAAATTAAGGATTTTCTTTCAGAGTTGAGAAAGTGAAGATTTGGACATTTCAATAAATATAAATTGTGACAGCACTGAAAGTAAACAAATCATATACAGGAAGGCAAAAAAAGATTAAGGATTTTCTTTCAGAGGTGAGAAAATGAAGACTTGCAGATTTCAATAAATATAAATTGTGAAATGTTGAATTAAAAATGACACCTGTAATCAAGTTCATTTTTGACATTTGGCCTCTAAAACCTTTTTCTCTTTTAGGTTACTTCTCTACCTGGTGAGTCTTGGTAGGGGCAGAGGTGGCCTCCAGGAGAAGTGAAAACTCATTTTCTCAGACACAATCTCCTCAGATTCTAACACTTCAACTCAAAGATATTTAATGCAAAGAAACAGGACTAATGAGAAATCCATGCAGGCAAGAGTAGGGCAGCAAACAAAGATGTATCAAGTTCCAAAGCAGCCAATGGTTGTGATTCTGTCAGCCTGCCCAAGTTGTAGCATTCATGGTTTCCACAGTACAACAGCTGCGCCGGTGCACAGTGGTGGTTGCATAGAGGTCTGTATGAAACCAATTCTCTGACATCACTTTAGAGATTGTTCCTGATAGTGTAGTGTCTAAGCACAAGTTCTAAATATTCTTTTAAAAATTCCTTTTCTCTTTACAGTGGCCTGGGTTGGTTTATGATATCTAAAATGAAGAAGCTTGACTGGGCATCTACCTTTCTAACAAATCCAGAACTGTAATCTCCTATTGAACATTTACTGCATGCACAGGGAACCACATTATGTCCTGGGGTGAGCAGGTGGGGAAGAGGTGAATACTGAAATGTAAGACACAGGTCGGCTCTCAGGGGCAAGCAGCATAAAACAACCAAAAACTGGGGCAGGATGATGTAAGTCCTATGCTGA
The DNA here is from genome assembly GCF_028023285.1 of Balaenoptera ricei. Taxonomy (NCBI): domain Eukaryota; kingdom Metazoa; phylum Chordata; class Mammalia; order Artiodactyla; family Balaenopteridae; genus Balaenoptera; species Balaenoptera ricei. The sequence continues at coordinate 77,567,422 of NC_082648.1, forward strand.
AGTACAGGCTGTTCAGTACAGAAGAAGTAACAATCATTTCTGACTGATGGAATCATGGGGGGCTTCACAGATGAGATAGGTTTTTAATTAAGTCTAGAAGAATGAGTAAGATTTTTGATAGGGAAATGCCTGGAGTGAAGAAGGTAGGGATTCCTGTTGAGGGATGCTAGGCTTAAGGAACATTATAATCAAAAGCAAAGAAGAGGAAGTAGAAAATATAATGGATCAAGATGTAGGCTATTGTTTCATTCAACTGTAATCAAGTACTGAGGAACATGGTGCACTTTCAAGATGGTCTAATTAATTTTAGAAACAAGAGAGTTCCCAGGCACACACATGGGAGGACCTGAGGTTCTCCCACAAGCCTGAGGTCTGAGGGTCACATTTCCAGGCATCTGGGAAGTGTAAACAGTTCAGTGCCTTGTAGACCCAAGTTCCTCGAGTAGAAATCAGGTATACTAAGCCTACCTCAACCTGGTGCTTGTCTCGTGCTATACACAGTTGCACAAATCATGAGTCAAACAATAATTTTCAATTTTTTTTTGGAGTAGAAATAATTTCTTCAAAATAAATACTATTCAGAAGTCTAATATTTAAAAGAGATAAAGAGGATCTTCTCTGGCAGATGGAAACAAGGGGGATGTCACAGCCTTGCTCTCTGCCCCTTTCCCCCTCCTCACCATATCATACTCTTTGACACTTCACCTTGGAACTTCTAAGAATTTGGAGAATTAAAGTTTCTAAACCATCAGGTTATGCAGAAATGGAATTCTATAGAAAAAGTCAGAGACTGCCTTAGGAGGAGATGTGATGGAGGGAATCACACTGACATCTGTTTGATTTCTAAATGGGCTATCTCAAAGTCTCTTTGAATCACCTAATCTCTATTGTGATATAGAGAGGAGAGAATGAACAAATAAGCTACACATATAAAGAGTTTATGAGAGCTCACTAAAATTATGAGAAAAAGAGAGAAAATACATGTTATAATTTGGGAGATAAAGACATTATTAGATACAAAATGATAATAATAATAATAAAGACCAAGATACAACTGTGGAAAATTTGTTGTCAATGGCTATAGAAGAATTAAAAGCATGGGTATAAATATGTATTTATTGCTTTTATAATAAAATCATCTGTGATAATTATAACTGAAGTTATACTTTTTAATGCTAACAATGTATAAAATAATATAATGAGTGAATCTTTGATTTCTTTGGGTCAAGACACTATGAAGAATACACTAAGCTGTCAATGTGAGGATTCTAGTGCCAGACCACCCAGGAGCTAATTAGACTCAATAACGGGTGTCTTCTGTTTGCATGGTTGTGTGTCTGTATTCCCGGAGAAAGTTTTCAGAATGTTATATTAAACTATACACATATGCCCTGAAGCATGTAGTGAGTTCAAGTATGTTTATTCGCTCTTCCATGCCAAACCAGGCAGAGAGAGATGTTTCTAAATCTCCTTTAAAGCAACAAATCAAAGTGTTTCCTGGCAAGGATTCTTTGGGGAATGGTGATCTAGGGTCCCAGATTACCACCTAGGAGTAACATGAAACTAGTTACAGATTAACCCACTTTTTTCCTTTGCAGTAAGTCTCAGTTGTGCTTCTCTTCAATTATAGAAGAAGTAAGAAGACTAAAATAAAAGAGTAAAAAAGAAAGTGAACTAAGGTGTCACTGAGGATAGATAGGAGAAATTAGTTATTGCACAATGTTAGGAATAATTTCCATTTATAAAAATAGGTATGGGTATGTGTATATTTATATAAAGCTCACACCATGTTGCCAAGCAATGTTTTAGGAACAGTTGAGGTCCCTACCTTCTAGTAGGGTAAGATAGTCAATGAATAGGGAAACAAAAAGGGTAAACTTGGAATGCAATAAGTGGTATAGAGAAAATACACTGGGTGATGTAATAATAACAAGGAAAGGGTTTTATTTCTTTAAGTGTTTTAATTAATTTATTATCTTCATTATAAAGAGTGTTGCCAAGGGAAGGCCTTTCTGAAAAGATGCTGCTAGAGCACAGTGCTGAGTGAAGTGAAGTTGGGTGTCATGTGAAAGTTCTAGGGAATGAATAGTTCAGGCAGAGGATCAACATATGTAAATCTCTGAGCACGAAATGGATTGGTATTTTTGAGGGAAGAGTATGAAGTGCAATGAGTAAGGTAGATAATGGTGTGAGGAGGGTAGAGAGCTAAGCAGAGTTCAGAACATGCACAGCCTTTTAGGTCATGATAAAGAGTTGAATTTAACTCCAAGAAAATGTGGAAGACACTTAAGGGTTTTAGTAGGAAAAAGTGACCTAGACTTGTTGGTTTTATAAAAGAACACTTTGGTTGCTGCGGGGAGAATGAAACATGCTAGTGGAATGTATGGGAGAAAGGAGATTAACTAGAGGCTACTGGAAGAACGTATATTCCAGAAGCACTTTGGAGGTGACATTGGTGGACTTTCAGACCGTTTAAATGTGGCAAATGGGGTGGGGGCTTCCAAGGGGAAAGGGAAGGCTCTAGAACAACCACAATTTTGACTTAAACAACTCTATGCATGTGCCTTCCATTTACTGAAGTGGGGATGGGTATGGAGGAGAATCAGGTTTGTGGAAGAAACCAAGAGTTCTCTGTTGAGTCTGAGATGTTTCTGAAACATCTAAGTCAAAATGCTAAGTATACAGTGAGACATACCAGCAGGGCTCATACAGTACTTGTGCAGCTAATGCGTTACACAAAGGCACTCAGTGACATATCCCCAGAAGTGGCACTTTTTAAAAACTCTACACAATGGCCCAGGATACACTAGATGTGTCACTGGTCACTGCTATGATGTGGGTCCTGATTCTAAGCCTCAATACCCGAAATGTCTTCCAAATCTAAAATTCATTTATAGTATGCAGGACTTAGAAACATTAGAATTTTCCTCCCTTTAAGCATTCTAATCTATAACATGCAGTATATTTCCATTATGTCCAATTGGAGATATTCTATTACTTAGCCTTTACCTTAGGTGGCCTGCCTGCTCTTATCTTCAAATGATTAATCTTAGGGGTTATATTGCAGAAGACTGTTCTTTATTTGACCTGAAGCATTCCTTCACTCCTAAAAGACAGACAGGATGTGGCCTAATAGGAAAAGGTTCACGAAGCTCCAGCTGCAGTACAGCTGGCATCCATTCTTTGCCTATTGCTGCCAACAAGGCTGGGAGATGGCTGCTCTCCTGGGCATGCTAGACTCTGCAGCTGGGAAGGTGCATTTCTCTGGGAATAGCCTCTAGTTGGGGCCCCAAAGTGGGTGGTATGTTTATCTTTCCCCTTGAAAAACAAAAGGTCAACTAGGAACACATGTTTCTATGACAACAATAAATTCAAAGGAGATGCTAAGTCCCAGCAAGTGTGGACATGGGGGAATAAGGAGAGAGAAGTTGGCCTAATTCCAGAGGATAGGTCTTGATAGTACCTTGAGTTTCTTTTTATTTCAACTTAATTTCCTTCTGAATTTATACAGGATGAAAGGCTTTGGTGAAGAAAATATGTGAAGAAATGAATAATGCCCCAAAGAATGTAGTCTGCTCACTACTTAAGAGGGAGGTCTTAATTTGGTAAAAGAAACTAGTGATCTTACATCGGTAAGTGATGCTATTGAGTCTCAAATGGGTATCTTACTTGTCAGTATTAGAAATGACTTAATTTAGTTTGCATTCTGCCTTTATTGAAAAAACACATTTGTAAATGTGTGATTTTTATTTTGTCCTTTGTGTTTTCAATGGTTCAACATATTTCATCCTGCCATGATTTTGCTATTTTTCAGTGCATGGGCACCAATACATGAAATGTGGAATACTTCATCAACATTGCATAGTAAGATAAGAGGAGAAAAACAAAAACAATGGGAAAATCAAATGGAAGGAAAATTCTATTCAGAATTCTTAATATTTAAAAGGAACAGAGAGAGTAGAAGTGGTAATCATGTAGAAAAATAACACCTCCAGAAGAGCATTATGTGTCATTTCTTTCAATGTATAAAAATGGAAAGAAATACTCCACCGAGTAATACAAAATGTTCTCTCCAATTATCTTAGGAATAGAAAAAAAGAGACACCAAATAGAATTTATTTATTTTAAAAATCACAAATCTAATGCATACTTCTTGTGAATTCTTCAAAAAAGTCACAGGAATATGGAGAAAAGGTAAAATTCTTTTCACTGCTGTCTCCCACTGTAAAAAAAGCAACCTCAGTTAGAAGTTTGTTGTGTAGTCTTCCAGAGCTGTTCCAATTGCACTTTAGGGGACTTGGAGAGGAGGCAGCTTGAGGTAGAGGAAAAGCACCACGATGGAAAAGTCACTTCCCAGGTCTGCCTCTCAGTGGCTTTTGGAGGATCACTTAACTTCCTTGGGACTCTGTGATTCCTGAGGTGCAAAATGAAGTGGTTCCTGGGAAGATGGAGTGGGATTTACCACCAGCTATGGTGTACTGGTAGTCTGTAAAGATATTTTGGCAATTTTGTCAAAATGACTAGGAGAGACGCCTCATGTTTGTTTACCTGAGAACAGGGATGCCAAGCATTTCCAAACAGAATAAAGAATTTTCTCAGTCTGAATCTCAGTAGTAGCGTCTACCCCAGGAAAAAAACTAGAATATTTCGGAAGTCTCTTCCAACTGACAAGGCCTGACATAGAACAGTTATTGGTGATATCGACCAATACCAACACTTATTGGCTTACCAAGTGAATCTCCTACCTAGAAACACAATTTTTGTACATATCATAAATGTTATATTTACATTAAAGTGGTTTTCTTTGTTTTCTAAGTCAATATGAAAGGTCATTTATCAGTCTAGATTTATTCTTTATTTTGGTGATCTCTCAGCTTGCATTTTGCTCTTATTTACATTATTAAGATACTCTGCTATCTGGAAGCACTTGTTTTGATTATTCTTTTCCTTCCTTTTTTCTTTTGGTATTATGTACATCTCATTAGTTTTTTTCTCATTTTTCATAGAAGTTTGCCTCTTTTATCACACATGCAAATATCAAGAAAACATTATTATATGTATTAAATATGCACTGCAGCCTAGAAGCCTCAAAGCTAATGCTGCATCTAAGTGATTTTTAAATGATTATTTAATATTCAATTATTTTCTAAAATGCTCTACATGCTCCATGAGGGTCCAGTAGTCACAACCCTCCTATTAATTGTATTTCAATAAAGCAAGTTTTATAAACTGGCCTAATAACAATAACGATAATAGTCAGGAGGTACAGAGCAATACTTTATATCTGTAGAATGTAAATGGAAACCTATAGCTCATTTCTTCTAATGCCGTCAGAAGAATCATCTTATGTGATCCTCACAACAAATTCAAGAGGCTGGGTAGGCTAAGTACTACTATTTTCATTTTGTATCGAAGAAAGGAAAGGAACAGCACATAGCTTGACGTCCAAAGCTGCTTCTTATAACAAACTCATTTTCTTCAAGGGTTTAAAAAATGCCAATGTGAACCTTTTTTTCTTTTGCAAATACACTTAATCTGGCAAGATTCTTTCACACAGCAATAAATACCATTTGTTATCTTTGAGGGAAAGCCAGCAGGTCTCCTTCCTAGTCTTGAGGTAAACAGAAGGCTGCCTGCTTGCCTTGGGTATGCTCTTGGTAATTAGAGAATTTGTGGTCTGTTTCACTTTAAGGACTTTCTGCAAAATAGTAGTTCCTTTTTTCCTCAACTTTCTACAGAGCTCTGTGTTGGAAGCATCTCGTTGAGTACTCTTCTCTCTTCCATGGGGATACTACTGAGAAAATCCCTAAGATCTAGGGATCTTAGTGAGCTGGAGCAAAAGAATGTCTGGATAAGGAATTAATCCATATATTGAATGAAAGCCTTGGGTTTTTATCTCTATTCCAATTTAAACTAAAACAAAGATCAAGCAAAATCCTTTGACTTAATGTAAATACATCTTACAAGATTTTCAGTTGAAAATCTTAAAGATCGAGTAAAAAAATTCTTTTTCTCACCCCCTTCTACTCAAGCCTCCACTACAATTTATTTGGCCAAGAGTAAGATATTAAAGCTTGAGTTTTCACAGCCTAGTTTCCTTCCCACTTCAGCTAAAGAATATTTTGTCTTGCTAACAGATTTCTGGGTCCTTCTAGGTAAATGAAGACTGTAGCAGATCAGGGGGTAGAATAAAGGAAATGGAGGAAAAAATATAAGATTAACATAAGCAAAGGTGAAGGGAGAGTTTGAGGTAGATCAGAAAGAAGAAGAGACATTTAGGAGAGCAACTTCTTTGTGGGAGATATTTTAAAGTAAGAAATATGATGAAAGGACATGTATTAGAAGTTTTTTCTAAGTGTTAAGAATATATTCTCCATCTCCGCCTTCTTGGTAATTTCAAGAGAGAACTCAGTAAAAATGCAATATGCTTTGAACTGCTTCTTGGTTGACAGGCTGTTGTTTGTTTGAAAGTGATGTTGGTACAAGACAATGAGAAAGCAAGTTTTTATATACATTTAAAAGTTGACATTTTCTTTATGGAAAAGTCATGAGTGCGTTCATCATACATTCAAAAAAGTCAACTGTCTACTCCCCAGAGTTGAAATTTTTTCACATAACTACTATCAAGCAACACTAAGAAGAAAGAGAAATGACAATGAGTTACAAACGCTAATCACAAATATTTCTATATTCATTTATGTTTATTTTTACTTAACTCTCTTAAATATTTTTTTCTTTTCTCCATTTTATTGAGATATTATTAACATATATATATGTTTAAGGTATACAACATGGTGATTTGATACACGTGTATATTGTGAAACAATGACCACAATCCCCTCACAGAATTATCTCTCTTCTTTTTTTTTGGTGTTGATGGCATTTAATATTTACTCCCTTAACAACTTTCAATTATATAATCTTTGAATATTTTTACTTAATCTTTATTTTTTTATTCTTTTTACCCTCTGAAACTATCCCTGATATTGGTACTCACTCATGTTGTGAAAAATGCAAAATTTGGAAAATTAGAACTATTCATGTTTTTCAAGTTGAATCAATATTTGAATATCCACTCTGTTTCCAGAATGTGGGGGATATAAAGGCAAACATGAGACATTCACTGCCTTTACTAAGGAAATATTATAAAATACACTGGCACACATCATATACAATAAAATAACTATTTCACACACTAATGTAAGTCTGGACAAAGAGAGTGAAAACAAGCTCCCTTAAAATTATGTTGTTACCTCCATTTACTATTCACTGAGTCCTGAAAGAGTTTGTGAAGACAAGACATATGTCCATTTCCTGCTTACTTTATGACTTTATTAAAGACTCACCTTTAGTTAATTATTTTTTCTAAAATGTGAATTATTTATTTCTCCCTAAAGTCACATATGCTGACCAGAAGTCTCTACTATCCTAGGAATGATGTGTTTTTCAAGCATCACCATTTCTCCTAAGAAAACTTCCTGGAACTAAGGGAAATTGGGTAGAAACTCTTCAAAATCCTCTTAGTTTCATTTCTTGTCCTGTCCAGGTGGTTGTTTTTCATCATCGTTTTTCACATCTTACCCTTCAGGCAGTTTGATAAATTGTTGCTTTTATGCCTGCTTAGGACCCCTCTTCTGAAAAATGAAATTAAATTCAAAAAGATGTTTACAATAGTGATTTCTATAACCGGAACCAAGCCAAGGTTCTGTGTGTTTTATATTCAGACTAGTTATGAAAATTTGGCATCACTTGTGTCTCTACCTCCAAATCTGTGAACACATATGATAACTGATTCGTGTATGTGGTTTTAAAAATAAAACCTTGGAGGCCAAACCACAAAACATCTTTTGTGAAGTTGACAAATCATTGGGTATTTTGTAACTGACTCACTGTCAGTCATCAACAAAATCTCCTACCTTTAATTTTGACCCTCTGCCTTTGTTTTATTACTTTAGTTGAATTACATCTTTCCCCCAAGGTCACTGCTTATTTGGCAGCCCTCATAAGTGGTGGTTATTTTTTTCTCCCACATCCTTCATAAACCGAGACTGGCTCTTTTCTCTCCCAAACACTCCAACCAGGTGTCTTCTCTTCTCTTTCAGAAGCTGCTCATTCCAGGCCACTCTCCATCGAATGTCTTATTATCAGAATACTAAACCAATTTTTTGTTGTTCTCATCTACCAAGCCCTAGGTCACTCTATTCATTTCTTAAAGAGTTTCCTACCTCATTAATTCTTTCCACCATTACTTATGTGATCATTCATGATGACTTCAATAGCCACATAAATAATCCTTCCAATTGTTCGCCTCTCTGTTCCCTGACATCCATTTTTTTCCTTGTCCTTGTCCTTCACCCTATCCCATTCAACTATTCTCACAGTCATACTTTAGAGTTGGTCATTATCAATAAATGCCACTCCTTTTTCTTGATTTCAGTTAGCCCAATTTTGACCTCCATTTCCCTAGTATCCCATCTCTGGCAATCCTATAACTACTAGCCCTGTGAACTTTTCACTGTTTCTACCATGTCCATACTTTTCATTTAGTTTAGATTTCATTATCTACATTATAATCATTACTTGACACATATTTTCAATCACATTGTCCTCTCCCTTCATCTCACCTGGCTAACTACACCCATAACCTTGGTTAAATCCCCTTTTCATCTACTCAGAACCTGGATCCACATAAACGAAATATGCTGGAGAAAAACAAAAACATCCATGTCACTAACCTTAAGTGAGTCTTTAATGATAATAGCAATTATATCACAATCCCCTAGTCCAGTCACTTTCTGATCTCTCCCAACTTACACAATTTTCCTTCACCCTCATTTTTAGTTGATGCCTTTGGGTCCGATTCCACTGAGACAATAGAGGTAATCAAAAGCCTACATCCATGTTCTCACCACCTCATCTCCCCATATACCTGCTTGTATTTGCTTTTATTATTATGGAGGTTCTATTATTGTTCTCAAGACAAACCCCTCAGTTTACTGCCCATTCAGGGCATTTCTCCAGCATGTAACCCCTATCTCTTCAACACCTTCATTTTTACATTTTTACCTTCTCTACTGGGACATTCCATTTTTTTTTTTTTTTAATTTATTTTTGGCTGTGTTGGGTCTTCATTTCTGTGCGAGGGCTTTCTCTAGTTGCGGCAAGTGGGGGCCACTCTTCATCGCGGTGCGTGGGCCTCTCACTATCGCGGCCTCTCTTGTTGCAGAGCACAGGCTCCAGACACGCAGGCTCAGTAGTTGTGGCTCACGGGCCCAGTTGCTCCACGGCATGTGGGATCTTCCCAGACCAGGGCTCGAACCCGTGTCCCCTGCATTGGCAGGCAGATTCTCAACCACTGCTCCACCAGGGAAGTCCTGGGACATTCCATATGACTTAAAAATATGCTATAGGCTTTCACATCTTAAAAGTCCCTTTTGATTTCACATTCTCTTCCAGCTATCACCCCGTTTTTCTGTTTCTCTTTATAACGTTACTCCTCAAAAAAACCGTCAATATTTGCTATCCGTATTTATTTTCTTCTTCCTCTTATTGAATCCATTCACCCACCACCACCACCACCACTACTCCACTAAATATTTTCTGGACATTTTGGCCAGTGATTTTTTTTTTTTTTTTTTACTCACTAGGACATTTTATCATGATTTTCAAAGCAACTATACACCCAAATTTTAGCTCTAGCCTGGACCTCTCTCTCAAAACCCAGACTCATATAACCAGTTGTTCTCTTGACACTCCTTTTATTTCAAAGCCCTCACAATGATACACAATTTCATTACAGTAAATGCTAGTTGCTTACAGGCCCTATAAAATTGGGCTCCTTCTATCTCACTGACCGTATCTCCTAAAACAATTAACCAGCTCCAGGCACACTGGCTTCCTCCCCATTTCCCAAACACATTAAGTACAGCCTCATATGTGGGTCTTTGCTCTTGCTCTTCTCTGCCATTGGAAATGCTCTTCCTCCAGATATCTGATAGCAACCTTCTTACCACCTTCAGGTCTCATCTACCTTCTCAGAAGCCGCCCTTACGTTCTTTCTCAAACAGCAACTCTCCCCTACTCCTTGCACTTCCTCTCCCCCCACCCATCCTACTTATTTTTTTCATGGCACTCGAGACTCTGACATATTATATGATTTATTTGTACATTAGTTTATTAATTTCTCCACTCATATTAGACTAGAACTGAAGAAAGGTGGAGATGTTTTTGTTTACTGCTATATCCTCAGCTACTAAAATATATAGTATACATATTATATGTATACAGCATATATGTGCCACATAGTAAACATGCAGTATATATTTGATGAATGAATTATTGATTTCCTCCCCTTTGAAAAGTGGGTTATAAGATATATGCAGGATGAAGTCAATTCAATATTTTGAAATTGATATAAAACTATGATACTTATAGAAATAGCTCTAACCTGGAATTGTGACTATCTAAGGTATTATTTACTTGAATTCAATTGAATATGTCTTTGCCCTTCACCATGTAAATCCTGATACCAGATTTTAAATGAAGTGCTACTTTAATGGTGTCAGATATACAGGAGAATGATTATAGCATTTCTGCCAATTTACCCTGTTTATAATATAACTAAAATTTTGTCAGGTTTTTGTTTGTTTCAGGCCTTGCCTTCTTAAAGAAAATAAGACTGATTGTCTCAGAAGAAAACCAAGCATGTATCATTGTTCCTAAGAGTGTATCTCTTGTCAAAGTCACTAAAATAGGGTTTTGCTTAGAAGGCGTCCCCTCAAGTGAAGGAAAGCATGGATTCAAGGATAAAGTACTCACTCTGTATTCAAGCCATCACTGTCTGTGTAACCACCTCCCTCCTGCATTTGTGTGATTTCAAAGGAACACACCAGTGTCTCTCTCTGTTTCTGAGTACCAGGACGTGTGCATCACTAGGGGGCTTGTCAATCATTGCAAACTCCCAACCAACAATAAATCCCTGGTGTAACAACTATTAGCCACTATTACAAAATGATAATAATAATAATAATAATAATAAAACAACTTTAACATCAATTTTATTAATTCAATCAACAGAAATATTGCTTGTATACTATGAGTTAGATTTGGCTTAAAACTAGTAGCAATTTGGTTATTATAATGGATTTAATCATTTTTTGGCCCATCGTTGCTATTAAAATTCAACTCTAAAAATCAGAGCCTAGTAATAAATTCTAGGAGGAAATAAAACATATTCCTCTCATGTCTCTGAGTATTATATAAAAACAAAAACAACCACAACAATAATAGTATTCATTATTTTATGAACTGAAACGGTGCCCCAAGAGCAGTGTTATTTTTTAATCTATTTATTGCTATAATGCTAATCTTCACTAGTATAAGGAAAGACTTCAGAAAGTAGCAAGATCTAAGCTGAGACATAAAATTTAGTAGGAAACAGTTTAAAAAAGTGATTTGGGCTTTGGGTAGGTAGGAATGAGTAATAGAAGCATAAGGAACAGCAATTTAAAGGCCTAGTGGTCAGAGAGAATATAGCAAATAATGCAGATTATCCACATGGAATTCATGCATGTAGTTTTTCAGGCCTATAGGTGCAAAAATGTCTGAGGATGGACAAATGGTCAGAAGAGAACTTCAAGCTTAGTTAAGAGGTAAACCATTAAGAGGTTTGTAAGCCACAGATACCTTAAAGATTTTGGATTTTATTTAGAACAAAAGGTAATTATTGCTCATTTTCTTTCACTTCTTTTTTTTCTACCCCACTTTTTCTTTCTCTTCTCTGCTTTTTTTCTCCTCCTTTCTTTCCCCTCATGTCTTCCCCCCCCCCCATATTTTATTTAAGCACAAGAAGTATCATTTATTCATTCAAGAAATCTTCATTGCACACCTTGAACATATAAGAAATCTGCTAGATCCTGAGAAAATTTTCTGAGCAAGACAGACCTAAATCCATCTCTCATGAAACTAGAGTCTAGTGAACAAGCTTGACATCTTCAGGGAACTGAAATAAACCTAGTGTCACTTAAAGTTAGAAGTAGGGAAATATCATGAAATGAGGTTAGAAAAGAGAGCAGGAACACATCACAGGGGGTGCTGTAAATTAGATAAGGAATTTTAGTCTTTATGCTAAGAGCAACGGGAAGCCATCAAAGTGTTTTAAGCTTAGAGATGATATGATTTATGTTTATGAAAGATCACTGGCTTTGTGTGAAGAATCTATTGCTAGAGGAGAGGAATGGATAAGGAAACATCAATAAGATGCTATTGCTATATTCTTTGTAAAAAAGGTGGTAACTTGGAACAAGAAAGTAGTGGTGGTGGTAGGAGAGGGTAGTATTGCTGATGGTGGTAGAGGTGGATCAGAAGAGGAGACAGAGACCTGGTATTGTTTGAAAGAAATGTAAATGATAAACACATCAGAAATTGTGTACTGTACCCTTAAAAAAAATAATTAAATAAACAAGCTTCCTTCTCCGGCTTTCAGAAAAGTAGCTGATATATTTTTTTATTTTTAAATTTCCTCTCTTCTTATTTACCTTCTTTAATGTGGTTTCCATTCCTCTATGTCACTAAAATAGTTTTTAATATGGACTCAAATATCCTCAGTAACATTCGAACTCCTGCTTATTTTCCAATCTTGACTGCTTAGGACATCATTAAATTGCCTCTTTCCAGAGCACTCTATTCTGCTGACTTCCATGACAATAGTATCTCCTTTTACCTCTATGGCTACTTTTTTCCTTGTCTCTTGGTTATCTTCTGGTCTTTAAATATTGAAGCTAGTCATTGTTCAGTCCTAGGCCCTCTCTTATTCTCACTCTATAGTCTATCCCCATGCCATCTTAATTAAGGTCATGCCTCTAAAATTTATATCTCCAATCCATACAACTTTTCTGAATTCCAGACTCAAATCTAACTGTATATGTTAGATTTCCATTTTAATTCTTCACTAATACCTCAAACTTAACGTGCTCATTCACAGACAGGGAAGAATAGAGAAGGACAAGGTTGGGGGCCAGGCAGATATGTGTGATTGAAGGTGTCAGTGACTTAGATATATTGAAGGAGAAAGTCTTTGCAAATAAAGTCAAGAAACTGGGAAGCCAGGAAATTGGCTCTGTTTTCCATAAGAACACTGAAGGTGTCTAGAAAAATAGCAAAAATCCTTAACAAAATACTTGCAAACTAAATTCAACAGCATAAAGGATTATGCACCATGACCATGTGGGATTTATTCCTGGAAAGCAAGGAATGTTCAACATATGAAAATTGATCAATTTGATACATCACATTACCAGGATGAAGAGAAAAAAAACACATGATTATCTCATTTGATGCGGAAAGAAGCATTTGACACAATTCAACAACTTTTCATGATATAAAGACAAAAAAGAAATAGAAGAAAACTACCCCAACATAATAAAAGCTATGCATGAAAAATCCACAGTGAACATTATACTCAATAGTAAAGTACTGAAAGCTTTTCTTCTAAGATCAGGAACAAGGCAAGGATGCTTGCTTTCACCACTTTTATTTAACATAGTACTGGATGTCCTAAACAGCAACTGAGCAAGAAAAAATAAATAAAATGCATCCAAATTAAAAATAAAGAAGTAAAATGATCTCTGTTCACAGATGATATGATCTTATATACAAGAGTCCCTAAAGACTCCAAAAATTTTGTTTGAGCTAATAAAACAAATTTATCAAAGTTGTGGAATACAAAGTCAACACACAAAAGTCAGTTGCATTTCTATACACTAACAATGAACAATCTGAAAAGGAAATTAAGAAAACAATTCTATTTACAATAGCATCAAAAAAATTAAAACTGAGTAATTAGCCAAGGAGGCGAAAGACACAATGAACACTATAAAGCATTGCTGAAAGAAATGAAAGACATAAATAAATGGAAAGACAACCCATGTTCATAGACTGGAAGATTTAATATTATTAAGATGCCAATACTTATCAAAATGATCTACAGATTCAATGCAATCCCAATCAAAATTTTAACAACTTTTTTTGCAGAAATAGAAAAATCCATCTAAAATTCATATGGAATTTCAAGGGACCCCAAATTGCCCAAACAATTTTGAAAAAGAACAAAGTTGGAGGATTCATACTTTCAGACTTCAAAACTTACTACAAAGATACAAACTTCCTACAAAGATAATCAAAATAGTGTGGTGCTGGCATAAATACAGACCTATAGACCTATGGAATAGAATAGAGAGCCCAGAAATAAAGCTTTACATATATGGTTAAATTAGTTTCAACAAGGCTTCTAAGATCATTCAAAATTGGATATCCACATGCAAAAGAATGAATTTGGACCCTTACCTAACACATATGCAAAAGCTGACTCAAAATGAATCAAATACCTAAATGTAAGATCAGAAACAATAAAACTCCTAGAAGATAACACAGGGCAAAACTTCACAACATTGGATTTGGCAATGATTTTTTTGATCTGACACAAAAGACAAGGCAATAAAAGCAAAATTAAACAAATTGAACTCCATAAAAGTTACATACATTTGTACATCAAAGAACGCTATCAACAGAGTAAAGAGGTGACCTATGAAATGGGAGAAAATATTTGCAAATCATTTACCTGATAAGAGATTAATATCCAATATATAGAGAAGTCCTAAAATTCAACAGCAACAAAAAACAAACAACCTTATTCAAAAATGGGCAAAAGAGTTGATATTTGTCCAAAGAAGACACGAATGGCTAATAAGCACACAAATAAATGTTTAACACCACTAATCATTAGGTAAATGCAGATAAAAATCACAATAACTGCATATGTAATAATCCCAAACTGAAAACAATCTTTATGTCCATTAACAATAGAATGGATATACAGCACAGTGACAATAAAGTATCTAGATATACATCCTATGAATCTGAAATACATATTGCTGTCCCCACATAGTCAGACACAGCAGAATAGACATTGTATTATTCTTTGTGTATATGGTTCAATTAAAAAAAAAGCAAAATATATAATATTCAAAGTTAAGAAAGGGGTGACCTTTTGGGAGAGGGAGGGATAGCAATTTGGAGGTGGCATAGCAGAGAACATCTTGGGTGCTAGTGATAGCCTATTTTCTGATCTAAAAGTGCTAAAAATGGTTACTTAGATGTGTGCTTGGTATTGATTCATTGAAGTGTACATTTATATTTTCTTGCACTTTGCTATAGATGTGCTCTACTTCTTAATTAAAAAGACAAAAAAAATTCTAAATATGACAAAACTATAAATACCTAGTGACAAAATTAGTAACATAAGTAAGTTGCCTATATGAAATAAACTATAAAATAAAACCTGAATAAATTAGGAGATGATCTAAGTTCCAGAATATATAAAGGCATCCTACAAATTGATACAAAACAACTAAAAAGGAAAGAGTCAGTTGGTAAAAGAGATGGACAGGCAATTCACAGGAGAGACAATTCAAAGACGGAAAAAATTAATTTCAAAGGTGTCAATCAGAGTTCAAAAGAAAATGCAAGTTTAAACAATAATAAAATACCTGTAACATTCAGGTCTAATAATGTGAGAAAACTGAAACTTTCTTAGCCAAAATGCTAGTGGGAGGGTGTTAACTGAAACTTTTCTTCAAAATAGTCTGGTAATATCTATTATAATTAAAATTTTATAAGCCCTTTGTTTGGCTCTACCAAAATGATAGTAACATATATAAAAATATATGTATTGGGTTGGCCAAAAAGTGCCTTCAGTTTTTAAGTAAAAATAAAAGACACATTTTTCATTTTCACCAAGAACTTTATTGAACAACATATTCACCCTTTTGTTCCACTACCTTCTGCCATTTTTCAGGCAATTTCATAATTCCATCTTCCCAAAACTCTTTATCTTTTTGAGCAAAGAACTGTTCCAGGTGCATTTTACAGTCTTCCAGGGAATTGAAAGTTTTTCCATTAGGCAAATTTTGTAAAGACCGAAATAAATGGCAATCCGAAGTTTCAAGTCTGGTGAATACAGCGGATGAATCAGAACTTCCCAGCCAAGCTGTAACAGTTTTTGCCTGGTCATCAAAAAATATGTGGTCTTGTGTTATCCTCATGGAAGATTATGCGTTTTCTGTTGACTAATTCTGGATGCTTTTCATCGAGTGCTGCTTTCAGTTGGTCTAATTGGGAGCAGTACTTGCTGGAGTTAATCATTTGGTTTTCCGGAAGGAGCTCATAATAGAGGACTCCCCTCCAATCCCACCATATACACAACATCACCTTCTTTGGATGAAGACCGGCCTTTGGTGTGGTTGGTAGTGGTTTATTTTGCTTGCCCCACGATCTCTTCCATTCCACATTATTGTACTGTATCTGCTTTACATCGCCCATCACAATTTGTTTTAAAAATGGAACGTTTTCATTAAGTAGAGAATCGCTTGCATAAATACGGTCAAGAAGGTTTTTTTTTTTTTTGCTTCCGTTTATGTGGAACCCAAACATCAAAGCAACTAACATAACCAAGCTGATGCAAATGATTTTCAGTGCTTGATTTGGATATTTTGAGTATGTTGGCTATCTCCTGCGTGGTATAACATTGATTGTTCTCAATTAATGTCTCAATTTGATCGCTAACAACTTCAATTGGTCTACCGGAACGTGGAGCATCTTTCAGCGAGCAATCTCCAGCACAAAACTTCGCAAACCACTTTTGACACATTCAATCAGTCACAGCGCCTTCTCCATACACTGCACAAATCTTTTTTTGTGTTTCAGTTGTGTTTTTACTTTTCTTGAAATAATAAAGCATAATATGCTGAAAATGTTGCTTTTTTTCTTCCATCTTCAATATTAAAATGGTTACACAAAAATTCATCAATTTTGATCAATCTTTTTTTAAACACACGCTGATATGACAGCTGTCACATACAATCTAACAAAATAGTTTAGAATGAAGTTAAAGACAACTAAGTGCTACTAGAGCCGTCTTATGGAAAAAACTGAACAACCTTTTGGCCAACCCAATATGATGTTCTCGTTTGTTTGTTTGCCTCACTGCTTATAATGGCAACATTGGGAACAATGTGAGTGTTCATCATGGATGGAATAAATCTTTGCCTACTCAACTAAAGGGCTGCCCATAATCAATTGCAAAATGAAAAAACTTGCAGAAAAATGTAGCTATATCTTGGTTGCAGAAAAATGTGGTTATAGTTGCAGAAATTTGGTCATATCTTGGTTATGTAAAAATGTTGCAGAAAAATGTGGTTATATCTTCGTTGCAGAAAAATGTGGTTATATCTTGGTTCTGTAAAAACATTGCCACACAAACCCATTTTTTTTTTTTTTTTTTGGCTGGGTTTTCCATTTATGTGACCATTTTAATATTTTCTGGGGTTGATTCCTAAAGGAACAAATGGACTGATTCCTTTATGTACTGACAATTATTGCTGAATATAGCTTAGAGCATACCCTGTATTTAGAAGATATCATTTTGTCTTAAACATTTTAATCTGAACAAAACTCTAACTTCTCATTTGAAGACTTGCTTGTTTGTAAAAGTCATCATTAATTTATTACTCCCAGAAGTATGGAAGTGGAGGAGCTGGGGGTCAGCTGGAGATATTTTTATCTTGCTTTTATTCCTCTTTTATTGTTTCATTTGTTATAGTGAGCATGTATTTGTACTTTTTAAAATCAGAATATTTATAAAGAAAAATATTTTCTTCACTGATCAAACATGGCGCTTTTCTTTTTTTTCCATGTAACCTCATACTTTCAGCTTCACCCATCGAGAGCTCCCAATACCAGTTGTTTCTTGCCCATTTTCATTTACTTCCCTTGAAATTGGTCTGGCTATGCCAGCTTTTCTTTTATTATAACAGTTATTTACATTCTACAAGTATTTATAGCTTGTTAAGATGGCTCTGTGGCCTAGTTTAAAAGGAGATTCTGGTAAATCCCTTCCACTTACAACACTTTTATCTATGAATTTGCTGTAGTTCATTGCTCTACTTTTGTTTACTTAAAGATTTCATCTAGGCTCTTGATGCTTTGCCAGCACCCAAAGGCACACTTTTCTCTTCATGCATTCCAGTTTCCATAGTACTATTTACTGGCTTGATTCTCTAAGAGACAATCCTTTTATTGAATTTCAAAGACTCTAGATTTAACCCAAGATAAATGTTGAATTTTGCTTGGGGTCCTGGAAAGCATTAGACACTCTGTGAAAGAGTGGCCCTACCTCTAAGTTAAAAGCAGCCTGTTTGAAGTTCCAAATGCAC
The DNA here is from genome assembly GCF_028023285.1 of Balaenoptera ricei. Taxonomy (NCBI): domain Eukaryota; kingdom Metazoa; phylum Chordata; class Mammalia; order Artiodactyla; family Balaenopteridae; genus Balaenoptera; species Balaenoptera ricei. Next base: position 77,585,691 of record NC_082648.1, read on the forward strand.
ATTCTGTGTCAGTGTACACTGTCACCATGAGATTTCTGTACCCTGGGCTCACCTTGACAACCCAAATCCTATTCTTACTGGATAAGTTTCTTTCCTCTGGGAATTCATGTAGAACACAGACTCTAAGATCACTCAGTTTTCCCTCTCTGAAGGCATTATTCTTACTTTAAATTCCAGGCTTTAAAAGTCACAATGGCCCCAAACATCCTTATGGTCAAGCACAGACTCTTTTTATGACTCTCCAGATGCTACAGAGAAAGCTTAAGCTAGTAAAATCCCATCGAAAAAGCCCAAACCAACCAGTTGTCTAAACAAATCTGCCTCATACCACTCCCTCCTCAACATTCAATGGTCCAAGAGTCTGACAGAAAATATCCAATCTAAACCCTGCTCTCCTCCTCCTTCTCAATGACCACTAGCTTGCTTTGATTTTTTTCATGTGTCTCCTGATCAATATAGTAGCCTTCACTCTGAGCCTCTTACCTCTAGTCTTCCTCATCATATTAATCTTTCCAACATATGTCCGTCAAGGTTATTTTTTCAAAAACAAGAACCTAAGCTTCTCAATTCCTTCCCTAAAGGAATTTGATGTTTCCCTAATACCTAAAAGAAAAAGATTAAAAGGCCTTAATATGTTAAGAAAGTCTCTCTGAATTCGTTTCCGCTCATCTTTCTGATCTTGACACCAATATTCTGCCAGCATTGCTCTCCCGCAAAGATGACAGGCTTTGTCATGCCTTCTTGCATTTGGATATACTGTTTCCTTTATGGGACTACCTTTCTGACCCTGTTCTGCTTGGTGGAGTCTAACTGATCCTTACAGACTCTACTCAAGTGTCACAAGCTCTGAAGCCTTCCAAACTCCTTTGGGCAAATAGCTGTTCTTCATTTTTGTCTCCATAGTACTGTTCAGAATTCTGTTTTAGCATGTATCAAATTGTACTTCAGCCATATGGCTCCATATCTTACCTGACTCACTCCTTAAATCAAGAGCTCCTCAAGGGCAGGGAAGCTAACCTTATACCCACAATATTGGGTTCAGTTCCTGACATGGAGAAGGAGTCCAGTGTGTGTCTATTTGAGGATTGCAGGAATGACAGAATAAATGGAGTCCTTTCACAGAAATCAGGAGTCTCAATATTCCACAAAGACTCTTGTTAAAACTTGCGTAAGTAAGATCAGGAAATGAATCAGGGAGACATCTCTGTTATTTTGTTTAAAGAATATCCTCCCATAAACTTCTGTTAAGATTCAGTGGAAAATGACATCAATTTTCCTCATTTCAACTGTGGACTAAATAATATTACCAAAACATTCTACTCTTAAAAACTGAAAATTTGGTTTCCAGGCTGCAAAATGTCTCAAACCCTTGTCTCCTTGCACTATTACTAAATCAAGTTTGCATTTTGTTTTCCACTCAAAATTTGATTTTACTCTAAGAGTTCTTAGAGAAAACTCTTGTGTTAATGAATTTGTGCTTAAAGCGCAAATTCTGCTGATCGATTGGTGATGTTTTTCTCCTCCATTATAACTATGATTTATCTATTACAATCATTGTATATAACCTGGTAAAGAATTAATTTTTATAGACACTGTGGTAGAATATATATATATGAAGAAAGAAAAAAAGATTTAAATCTTATCTCGTATGTATAGATTTCAGGTAAAGGATCTGATACTTAGAAAGCCTAAGTCACTTACTAGCATGAACAACGATCCTAGTTTGCCCGAGATAAAGAGGGTTCCTTGGATGCTGGGCTTTCAATTTTAAAAGCAGGAAAGCCCCAAGCAAATCAGTAGTTCACTCTGTCACTTATCCAAGGTTATACAATAAGTTGCAGATACAAAGTTCAAGTTCAGTCCTTCATATGCTCCCAAATTTTACATTCATTTCACATGCTGCCTCTTTGATTTGGATTTCATCCATAATATTTATTTCCACATTGTAAATCATATGGTGTCAATAATTAAGGTTTCCAAGAGCAATAGAGAAATGAAAAAAATTCTAGTGAGGTATTTTAATAGAACTTTAAATTATGTAGCAGTAGCATACTTTGATTTCAGCTACAGATGTTCCTCTTCTAATTACATGCCAAAATTACTAGCTAATAGATTTATTTTGCATACTGCTACATTATAAAACTTATCTAATTATTTATGGACTAGTTGCTGAGACTCTCAAGTTAGACTATCACTCTACTTTCACTGTGAAAATAGTAGTTCTTCATTTTTTGTGAATGTTCATAAAGCTTTTAATGTCCCTCAATGTGACTCCATTTCTTCCCTCGAACTATGCTTCTCCAATATCAATATTAGAGAGATTTACAATATATGAGGAAGAGTCAAAATGATAACATTTGCATTATTTTAAAGAGAAAGGAAACAAGCTAACGGGTTGGGTTTTGGGGGATGGGGAAGTGTGTTAAGACAAACTGGATGAGGGGACAGTAAAAGTTTAAGGAGGATGGCACATACCATAGAATAGTTCTAGTAATCTTCTCCAAAAGATATCTGAGCTTAATAAATTTTTCCTTGTGAAATTTCATCACCAACCTCTGTGCATTTCTAAGCAAATCTGCACCTTTTCTTGCATATAATTTCTAAAGCTTCAATTACTTTTGATTACTTTCTCTCAAGGTATACTTAAATAGAATGTTACAGACATGATTATATTTCCAAATGTGTCTTTAACAAGAATTTAAAACTTGCATATTAATATTAAAAAACATTGAGATAAATGGGAAAAAATAACATTTATAGCATTGTATATTTATTCAACAAACAACAGCATGGTAATGGTACAAATTTTAGACCAAGGGTTAAGGATTTTGAGTACGTGTTTTCCTTCTACTTGTGATTAGTTGGGTAACCTTGAGAAAATCAGGTAATTTCTCTTTTCAGTTTTCTATTAGTAAAATGGGGAATAAAATAATTGTCTTACCTTGCCCATGGGCATGGAAAGAAGTTCATCTAGGTGACCATGATGCATGCTGTGAAGGAGAGTGTTTGGCAAATTTGAATAAGAAGAAAGAGTAATAGTAACTGCAATTGCTATATGTAAACCCAAAGAGAAACTAGGCAGCTTTGAGGCAATATGATTTGGGTACAAATCACAAGATACTTGAGCTCACTCAGTTAATTCCTATGCACTCTCAAGTTTGTGAATATTGTAGCACACTGACATTTCTTGAACTTCAGTGTGAGTAGGTATAACCTAGAGAATCTTGTTAAAATGCAGATTATAATTCAGAAGGTCTGTGGTTAAGCTTGAGCATTTGCATTTCTAACAAGCTCCCAGGTGATGTTAATAGTACTTGGAGCAGGTACCACATTTGAGCAGCAAGGTAGAAGGCTATTTGGTTTCCCAAGTGCTTAGAGAGATGATGAAGATAAGTGGCACTGTGATATATAAGCAGGAGTCATTCTGATGTACTAGACATTAAAATACGAGACTGATTTGGAATTTGGATAAAGGGATATGAATTTGAAGTAGTAATATGACAGGGGAGACCTCCCCAAAAGGGTAAAGGATACCCAAGAACAGATTGGAAAAAGCTTCCAGAAATCTATGGTTGAGAAAATTTGGGTATCTAGACTACAGAGGCAACTTGTTTAAAAACAAAACAAACTCAAACAAAACAACAAGGCAGACAGTGGGATGTAAAAAGTTTGTGCAGAGAAGAACAAATTTGAGCAAACTTCTTAATAATAAATCAAAATAAATGGAGACAGACGCAGCTGGGTCAGCTTCAAGGTTTCAGAATGAAAGGGGAATTTAAAAAACTGAGGGGTAACATCTGCCCAATGCAGGGGAGACCTAAAAGCCATTAAGAGAAAGGGACAGAGGATGAAGAGGCTTTTCAAGAGAAAAGAAAAATTAAGATGCTTTTCAGGTGGTGGCAAGACAGAAGGGCAACCAGAGTCATGATGGATGTTGCAAGTCATCTCCTTGGGGAATGCAACCCTTGCCGTGAAGCGTGAACAGAAGAGGGAAGTCCATCTGAACCCATTGGGAAGGAAAGAAGAAATGAGAGAAGTTATCTAGAGAAGCAATTAGGGAGAGAGGCTATAGAAAACGGGATGATGCCTGCTGTGCTTCGAGCTAAGGTGACCAAAGAAGTCAGTGTAGAAATTGAGAAGGAATAGATCCTGAATCAAGGGAGAAGTGCAGAAGGAAAAGAGAAAAGTCACAAGAGAAAGAAAAAAATTGCACTCAAAGTGTGTTTTTACAAATTAAAATCACAAAATGGATTATTTTTATGATTCACTATTAAGAAGGGAAAAGATGACATCAGTTCAAGTTTTGACAAATTCTAACTAACCAAATTAAAGACTGATGGAAATGGATTGCATCACAAGAAGAGAAATTACTTTTAAAAGCTGGATAGAGCAACATGATTTAAGAACATGGTGAAATAAAGTGGCAGGGCAAAAAGTAAAGACCAGTGACCAACTGGTTGGAAAGCACGATACAGAGAGCAGAGCAAAGGAAAAGAATCTGCAGATGTAAAATAAGAACTCTATTCATCTGGAGGAAGTTGGGAAGTTTCTGCTCATCTATGACACAGACACACTGGAGTGTATTTGACCCTTGGTGAGCCCCAATAGGACTTCCTCTCTCTGGTTCTTCTCCCACCTTCTCACCCTTACTCATTTATTAGCAACATATTGTCCCACCTCCTTCCCAAAGATCTTTGAGACTGTTAAAGAAAACCAGAGCCAGATAGTAGTTCAAGTGGTAAAAAAAAAAGATTTTGTTCAGGAACTACTGCAATAGAGGGAAAGAGACCTCGGTACAGAACTGGACTCAATTCCAAATACAGCAAGGACCAGTGGAAATTTACAGGCAAGAAGCAGGTTGTGGGGAAGGGCGGATAGAAAATTACTAAGAGGAGACGTCAAGGGTAGGGAGAATTCTTGCTGAATAGACCTAACAGGATTCTTGCTGAAGGCAGGCCAGGATAATCAGCTACCACCTGGATGGGTGGGGGAATGAGGGTTTTGATCAGATATCGAGAATGATCAGATACTGAGGGTGAGTGTTGGGGGTTCTCACTAAATTGACTAGCAGGATTCTTGCTAAAACTGGTTTATGCAGGTCTAAGGACAAAGCCCAAGGATGAGGACTAGTGAGAAAAGGGGTTAGAGGAGGCTGACTAAAGTCTGGTCAAAAAGAGTCTTTGTCGGGAACTCCCTAGTGGTCCAGTAGCTGAGACATGGGTTTTCACTACCCTGGGCCAAGTTTCAATCCCTGGTCAGGGAACCACAAGTAGCATGGTGTGCCAAAAAAAAAAAAAAAAAAAAAAAAAAGGCTTCACCATTTTCTGAAGATCTTTATGTTTTTATCACTGCCAACAAAATACCAAGGCTTTTCTCTTTTCCCTTTTTCCTTCAGGTCCTGGTAGATAACTGATTGGGCATTTGATAAATAAATTTGAGTTATGAAAGTAATGCTTAATAGTAGTTTCTATCTCATTGCTTCCAGATATGTTGGTAAGACTAAGTAAGTGATGTCAACATAGGAATTATAGGACCAGAAAGTGGATAACTTCATTCTGAGGGTATTTTTAGCTGCGTGTACTCCTTGGAAAGAAGATCAATCCTCTGTGATAGGCACAGCAGTATAATTTTTAAACATCTAATTGGACTTGGTCCACACCCAATCTGCCATTAGTCAATGTTCTCAGATGTATTTTAGAATTTATCACAGGAAGGGAGGGGAAATTATCCAGAAACAAATAACCACATGAATCATTACTGATTATGATGTGTCATTAAAGAAACCTTTGAGATGTGCAGAAAAGTAGGCCAGAGGTATAATTAATGGCTATCACGTTAAGGACAAAAGGAAAAATGATCAAGCATTGAAAATAATTTTAAAACATAATAATTTTAGCATAAGACACACATAGAAATAGCTGCTGTCTTTCATAATAACCATCATAAGAGATACCACATGATGATCCTTCTATTGCTTAATACATTTTTGAAACATTTCCTGGGAATTTTCATCAGGACCATTTTCTAAGTCATACAAGAAAATTATTCCCATAAAATTATGGTCATTGCCTACATATTCACCATAGCATCTGGATCTTTATTTTTAAAGGCAAACAAACAAAAATACTTATTGTTGAAAGTTATCTGAGCGGCTGTAAGTGAAAGGATCAATGTGGCATGTTGGAATAAAAACCTAGGTAACGTTGAACTTAGTTTTCAATTTGAATTGCTTTGAGGACCAAATTTCCTTACTTCTGACTGGTAGTGCTTTCTACTGACATTTGTTTTCCAAGGCAAGAAAGAAAATAAATCTTGACTCATAATTTCTTTGGAATAAACAAGATGACATATTCCCTTTGTGATTTCTTTAGGCATGAGAAGGAAATAGTTCTGCAAAAGATTAACTTGGAACAATATATTGACATTAATAAACTTACCATTGTCAAAGCAGCAAGTCGTGTAGCAAACTAAATATTTGGCAATTTTAAAGAGTCATTTTCAAAGTGGAAATTACAATGTGTTTCTCTCCCAGCATGAACAAGATGGAATCCCTATAAAGGCATATCATGCCGATGTCCAGTTTAGTAGAATTTGGGGATTACATTGCATATCTATTGTTGTGTTACATATTAACATAATATTTTTGTGTTCTTTCCTCCCAGTGTGAATCAAAACCATTTGATATGAAAATATTTCCCTTATAAGAGAAGGATTGATCATAACCAAATGTGTAAATGATTCTTTTTCTTTGGTATGAATTTTTTAAATTAAAAGTTCCCTGACTAGAAATTACATATAACAAGGTCAAATTAAGAAGATGTCAATAAAAAGTTTATTTCTTTAAAAAAATTCCCTTTAAACACTCACAATAAATGTCCTCCTTCCTTGCATTTTATAGTTAAGTGCCATTTGGTAATCGCTTTGGGACAAGCCAAGGAGAAATAGAATAGTCACTAGGTTTTGAATGAAACTGCTGTCTTTGCCATCCATCTACAAACACAGAGTTTATAATAATGTTAAGTCCTGGCATATTTAAAGTAGTTTATATTCTTTGAAAGAGAAAAAATGTGGGTGTGTATATAATTAGTAGGAATAATGAAATGTATACATCATCTTTCCAAGGGGGTAGAAAAGTCACATGGTTAAGGCTGTGGGCTTTGGAATACAGACCTGGTATTAGATCAACCCTTTCCCATTAACGAGTACTGTAACTTTGAGTAAATTACTTAACCTCTCTGAGTCTTGTTTCTCAAATATCAAATGCAGATAATAGCACCTTCTTAAGACTCTCATTTTAAAAAATTATTAATATGTGAAAAGTGCCCACCAAAGTATTGTGCCTAACACATTGTAATTCAGAAAATATTGGCTGCTTATTATATAGTACATTAGTCAAGTCCACCTAAGAACTGATTTCAAGGCCTCCTGAGGGAGCAGAGAATATAATGTTAATTTTTGCCTCCATATCTACTTTAATAAAAAATGAACATACTAATAGCCACCTGCAAGAGCTATTGTAAAGCCCAAACATTTCTATTGATACTATAGGATTCATTCATTCAACAGAGACCAGCTTAGATAAGGTTTTTGTCCTATGCAAAGGAGAAGTTGGATTGCATTTTGTTTGGAAACCAATAAAGGCTTTTAAGCAAAGTGGCATGATATGTTTAAAATAATTATTTCGCTGCCACATGTAGAAAGCCTTGAAGGAGAGCAAGACTGGAACTAGCAAGATTAGTTAGGAAGTTATCACAATGACTTAGGCAAAACATCATGGTAGTGAGTGGGGAGGGACTTGGATCTCCATCCATGGAGCAGACAGAATGTATTGATAATTAGATATCAGGAAAAGGAAAGCATGAACACTCTAGGATAATTTCTCAATTTTTAGCTTGATCAGTTGGAATAAATAACAGTGCTATTTTATAAAATGGAGATGACAGAGAGAGAGAAACAGGTTGAAGAAGAAATGAATCAAGCATTCTCAGTTAGCTATGTTAAGTCTGAGATGCTTACTAGGTACCCAGAGGGAGATGTCCAGGAGACAGTTGAACATACAGGTATGACATTAAGGAGAAGGGAAGTAAAAAACATAAGAATCTGCAGATCATTGGCATAAGCCACTTAATTAGCAAGGAAGAATAGAAGCAAGAAAGGAACTCAAAACATTCCCACATTTAAAGGTTGAATAGACAAAAACAAGCAAAGAAAAGGAAAATGAGAGAAAAATCATAGCAGCACATGGCGTCAGAGAAAACTAGAAAGGAAACTGTTCCTCAAAACAGAGAATGGATGACAGTGTCAAGTGCTTGTGAAAGGGCAATAAATGAGACAGCGCATAAGAAAGCATCTAGTACACTTCCTGGCACATAGTAGGTACTTAATAGATGCTTTTCCCTTCGCTTCCTATTTCCTTTCTGAGAGGTAGTAGTGCTTAGTAGTTAAGAGCGTAGGCTTAGGAACTAGTCTGACTCAGTTCAAATCCTTCCTCTGCCATCCCATAGCTGTGTGACCTTACACAAGTCATTTCACCTTTCTATAGTTTGGTTCTTATATTTTAAAATGGGGTCAATGGCAATGCCTACTTCATAGAGGTGCAGTTAATACATTGCTATCAATCAGTAAGATTAATTACTATTTTCTTTCCTATTTACTTTTTTCCATGTTATGTATTTTCAAAAATTATCCAATAAAAAATATGAATTACATTTTGATTTCCATAATGAATACTTGGCTGAGTGACAATAATTAATTCTATGTCCATAGCCAGTGAGACAATGAACAAATCCCACCCTTCCTTCCCACACAGTGTACATATCTGCCTTTAAAGAATAGAGTTATTTTTATTGATTGGAGTCCTGACTATGTGTGGGCACAGTAAAGGGAGCAAACAAGGGTTGGCAGGGCACCCAGAGACTAGCAACAGTGGAAAGTCATTTCCACCCATAGGACCAAAGGGACAAGAGGAAGAAATGGTGCTACCCGAATTCACAGAGAACTGGAATTGCAAAAGAGTGGTTTTCTGGTGGGAAAGAGGAATCTGGTTATTACCAGGGACAGGGTGCTGACGAAGGGAGGGAATGGGGACGAAATGCATCTTTCCCTTTTTTCACCTTCGTATCTCAGTCCACTGGGACCAATGGATGATTCTAAGCAGAATCCAGCCAGCAAGGGAGCCCAGGTGAGGCAGTCTTCATCAATTTCCTCCTAAGGCCCAGAATGGGGAGAAAAGCATGGGGCACAGACTAAGAAGGCAAAGAGAGAACAACCAAGCACCCTTTGCTATTCTCTAGTGTAATGTTCCTAGCCAAGTCCCAGTAAATGATGCCCAAATAAGGGTGATTCCTCCCCATCTCAATACCTTCCTCCCACTCTGGTAGCCAAAACACCATCAGCTTCTCAGTTGCACTTGATGTCAACCAGGTTTTCACAGCTATCAAACAATATGGGATCTCCTTAGTACTTTGTTTCTAATTTTAAGAACTACAAACACACACACACACACACACACATCAGTTGAAAGAATGTAAATTATAAAAATGAAAAGCTTATCTAAACTTTTCTGAAACATAAGCCAAATACTTTGTTTGTTTAGAAGATTTGGACAGAATTCCTTGACTTGACGAAATCCCACAAGAATGCCTTCATTCCTGGTTTTTACTGGAAACTTCTAAACTGTTGACGCCATGGATTTTAAAAAACAAACAGATGGGCAGGTCTCTATGACTTCATTTTATGTTGAGAATATAAATATTCAGAGAGATAAAAGACAAGGTCCCTATTTTTCAATGTCTGTAAATAGAAGAATTTGCCAGTGTCATTTTATCCATCCATCCATTGCCTGCTTGTTGATGTTTGTCTATGGCTATGGTGGGAAATTCTTCAATCATCACTCATTCTAGGTAATTTAGAGTATTTTTTAAAAAATATAAAGGAAAGAAAAATTTTTTTAAAAGGCTCAGAGGTCAAGATACCTAAAATGTGAGATTAGTGAAAATTGTTATAATCATGACAAGATGAATGAAAAGTCCTTTTCAATGAAAATAACTTTTCTTTATAAAGAACTCCCTTTTTTCATTTTACAGGCAAAAAAAGAAGGTATTTGGCATAGAGTAGTACTGGTCTTCAGCCAGAAGAGAGTTTGTTTAGAACTTTGTCCCTCCTTTAATCTGGGCAAGTTCAAGCTACAGCAAAATTATAGTTTCCAGTATCCCTTGAATTTCCAATGAGTTCTGTTGAGACAGAACCTCAGAAGATAGTGACTCAACACTGTTAAATTCAAGAGAGGGCAGCATAAAAATCTTTGCTGTTTAAATAATATCAGAAAAGCAGTTTGCTACCTCTCTTGGTATCACATTTGAGAGTAGCAGACCTTAACCCATAGATGCAAAAAGTCACCATCTTCCCAGTTAAAGACACTTTGTAAAATAATGGAAACTATTTACTTTCACATAATAAGCTGGTATACACTACCCTGTCACTTTCAAACAAGATCAATTCTTACATAGTTCTTTTGTTTGAGTGGATACTCTACTATCACATAATGGATGGTAACTATAAGTTGCATTTTGCCAAAGAGAATCAGAGAGAAGCAAAGGTCTTTCACGACAAATCAATAAGTAGTTATTACAGACCAGCTAAGTACAAAGGCATGTAGTCAAAATTAATAAAAGCAAATAGTTTACGTTAATATGTTCCTCTCCTCTATTTGTTTCTCAGTGTTTTTCTTTTTGTTCAAGAGTAGTTTGTCCAAATTTATGATCTCTGGTTAGACCTTTGCTCATGTCAAAGGTATATAATAAATAGATCATGCACTTCAGGATCTAACATTTTCTCTGTCAAGAGTAGAGCCATATTAAAGAGAAAAGTAATGAGGGAAAAGAGCAGTATGATAACAGCCAACAGGTGCTTTAAGTATTCATAGAGTAACGGGAGCCCAAATATTCAGAAAGTTGCAAGATTTGAGCTGGTATCACAGCAAGATAGAGTATAGCCCACATAAGTAACTTTTATTTGGAAGTAAAGCCTACAAAGTGGTGGTCTGGCTATTTCGGTTTCTAAAATATTTTACAAGAAACAACTCAGAATTTCTCTGTTGTACATAAAATTTTTCTTTTCGTATGAAGAGCCACATATCTCCATGTGATCAAGGTAAATACTTTTTTAAAAATGCCAAGTTGGCTAGTTGAAATGTACCGTGGCTATGAGAGAGGCACGCGTATTGGAGGCTTGACTAGTAGAAAGTTGGCTCTGTGCTCCTTACTTGATGGAGAGATTCCCAAGCCACAGAACAAATACAAATTATTCCAGCTGAAACAGGCACAAATGCCATTTTAAGTATGCATCCAATTTCCAGGTGTGGATTATTAAAGAATATTGTGGCATTTTTTAATGCTATGTAATATAAACTGGAATATATTTTAATGGTACAAATTCACTCTTCAGCTAAACATATACTGATTTTTCCCTATTTTTGTAGCTAGTATTAGAGTATATTTATTTTGCAAAATATCCAGCTCTAGCCTTCTAGCAGAGAGTCATACAAATCCTCAAAAAAATAAATTTTATCTTTGACCAAAAGTTTTTGTTTTCCAGAATTACTTTCACTAGTGATAATATATTCTAGAAAAGAATTTTTGAGTTATACTGTCACACAATCTATAGGAAAAAAACACATTTACTAGCTATTACATTTTTTTATACTAGACTTTTAAAAGAAAACAGAAAAATAGAATGCGAACAATAAAATTTATTTTTATTATTTTTTTTAACATCTTTATTGGAGAATAATTGTTTTACATTGTTGTGTTAGTTGCTGCTGTATAACAAACTGAATCAGCTATACATATACATATGTCCCCATATCCCCTCCCTCTTGCGTCTCCCCCCCACCCTCCCTATCCCACCCCTCTAGGTGGTCACAAAGCACCGAGCTGATCTCCCTGTACTATGCGGCTGTTTCCCACTAGCTAGCTATTTTACATTTGGTAGTGTACGTATGTCAATGCCACCCTCTCACTTCGTCTCAGCTTACCCTTCCACCTCCCCATGTCCTCAAGTGTTCTTTTCAATTCATCTTTTTAGATGAGAGCATTGGAATCCAAAATGATAAAGTCATTTGCCCAATGCCACGTAGGTAGAGAGTGCCTGCTCTGAAAAAGTTATTGTGTTTCATTACACTGGGCAGCATATATATTATTCAATGCATGAATACACTTTTGTTATGCAAGAAGAGTGTATTGAAAATGCATGAACAGTACTGTTGGTTATGAGAACCTTTAAATTCTAAGATAGTAGAGGAAAACCCCGAAAGAGAGGAACAAATGAATTGTAGACAGGAAGAGGAAGATTCTTTGAATTTATGGGTTGGGAAGAAAGGAGTATGAGCCACTAAAACATAGAAGAGTCATTCTGAAGAGGATTTTTGCTGGTTTGTTTGCTTTGTTTTCTTTGTTTTGGTAGGAGAGTATGACAAAGTGAAAAAGATGATGGAATCAGGGAAGTACTCTATGAAGGACTGGGAAAAAGTTTCAGTCAATTAAATCCTGTAGAGCAAATTTGATGAATAAGATAAGAAAACATGGTAGGTTTATTGGAGGTTTCTATTTGATGAAGATAAGGACAATCTCTAGCTAGGTTTCTTTTATAAATAAATGCAGTACCATCTCCCTATCATACAATTTGTGATTAAAATAATTGCAAGCAACACAGCGTATCCTAAGACCCATCAAAAAATAAAAATTAACATTTGACTGATAACGAATGTGTGGGGGAAAGTCATACTAATCTTCATGCTGAGTGGCATGTGATATAGGTGGAGCACTTCCAAATACTGTGCTGCAGAGATGCTTAGTAATGGTTGTTACAGCCCATTACCAAGCCACTTCAATGATGGGATGGTGGTGGCACATTTCCAAGCAAGGACTGCTGGAAAGAGAAAATCTATATAGGACCTAGATTTTGGATAACATCTGGATTTAGGTGTGCCTAACTGAATCACTCTTTTATGCAGAAAGGCACGGGAAGTACAAAATCTCAAACGTTATATGCTATTGATGCTGCCCTGATCGCCTGCAAATGGTGTAATTTTATTCATCCGCCAACTAATAAGAATTATATCTATTCTTTTTTTCTTAATAGAAAGAACATTTTTGTAAATTTACATTTAAGCTCTGTCAACCCCTACGAGTTCTAAGTATTAATAGAACGCCAAGCACAGGTCAATTCAACACAAGAACTTTCTATAAGCACTTAGCTGAGAGTTCCAAAGGGAACCCCTGTAAAAAACACAAATATAATTGTCTTTATTCAAAGAAATTCGAAAACCGGACTTAAAAAAAGAAAATGTAGATGTATGGAAGGCACAACTTATTTGATGTTTCATTGGCAGATGTCAAAAAATTAGGAAGTTGGCGTAAACCAATCTCTACTCTGAGTTGGTAATAGATTAGAAAAAGCACTAGACTTGGTATAAAAAGACATGAATTCCAGTCTGAGGATACCTTTTATACCACCTGTATTATTTTGGACAAGTCACTAAACCTCTCATAATAAGCTTCCATCTCTTAATCCACATAATTATTCTAATAATACTTCTTTTGCTAATTCAAATGGTTAGAAGAGCTCATTCTATATCCTGAATCGGTTCTGGAAACGGCCTGATTCATTATCACAGAGCATCTAATTCTTCCTTTTTGGTTACCTAACGCAATGTTTGTCACACAGTAGATGTTCAATAAGCATTGTGAAATGTAATGGAATAATGCACAGAAGAGGGAATAAATAAGGCACTCACAAAGATTTATTTATTTATTTATTTATTTTTGGCTGTGTTGGGTCTTCGTTGCTGCCCGCGGGCTTTCTCTAGTTGCGGCAAGCGGGGGCTACTCTTCATTGCGGTGCGCGGGCTTCTCACTGCGGTGGCTTCTCTTGTTGCAGAGCACAGGCTCTAGGCACACAGGCTTCAGTAGTTCTGGCACGTGGGCTCAGTAGTTGTGCCGCACGGGCTTAGTGGCTCCGAGGCATGTGGGATCTTCCCGGACCAGGGCTCGAACCCATGTCCCCTGCATTGGCAGGTGGACTCTTAACCACTGCACCACCATGGAAGTCCCCACAAAGACTTACTGAACACTCAAAAGTGAAGAATATTAGAGAAGGCAAAAGTATAATGAAAAAGGGAGGGGCAGAAGGCCTAAAAAGACATAAACCTGCTAATTTTCCAGAGTTGGTTGTAAATTTGCTTATAAACCCACATAACAAATGCCTTTAGCCATTACACACTGGATTACCCCACGACACTGTGTACCTGACTTTGTGTTGTACTCTTCCCATACTCTCTACAGTTGATGATCTATGCCAGTGCTGTCCAAGAGAACTTTCCGCAAGGATGGAAATTCTATGTGTACCCTGCCCAGTATAGCAGCCACTCGCCACATGTAGCTATTGAGCACTTGAAATGTGGCTAGTGTAACTAAGGAGCTAAATTTTAATTTTTATTTAATTTTCATTAATTTAAAATTCAATTAAATAGTCACATGTGGCTATTGGGTACTGTATTAGACAACACAGATCTAATAACTTACATGGTTAATGAATGACCATATTCCTATTTGGAGCAGAAGAGGGTTTCTAAGACAGCATAGTGGCTCAAAATAATCTGTACCTGAAGAATCATGGTTAAACAGATTCCAATTTTCAAAACTATCTGAGATTTTGTTTTCTATAACTTGTGACTTAACACCTCTCTTTGACAGATCATTGCATTCTTCCACCAGATGTAGAAACAGAATTCAGTTGCATTCCATTGAACACACTCTTTAGCTTTCTGGGACTCAATTTTCTCATCTGTAAAATGAAGTGGTTGGACTTCATTAGATATTTAAAATTCTTTTCAGCTGTAGGGATTGGGAGGAAATTTACCTGAATTGCTGGAAAGAAACTGCTAGTTTGAATTAAGTCTCATCTGTTCCTTCCTGTCTCATCATCAGGATCTCTCCAACATGTTTTCTTTTCCCTCTATGCCTCTCACTCTTTCTTGTCTGTTCACAGTTCAAAAGATTTCTCCTGTCTGAATGATTTATCCTTCTAGATTTATGCTGTCAGAAAGCTTTGTTTATATAGTCTAGACATACTCATGTGTTGCTTATGCATTCTAATTAAGAAGGACAACTTCAAATGGATCAAGGTTATCTAAAAAAAGAATTAGAACTTTAGTCAAAGATCAGAAGGGAAGAAGAACATTATAAAATAAACTTGGGATAAAGAACTCCAAAGTTTAAACCAAACTAAGACGGAAGGCATGTTTTTCTTTCTCAGAATCAGACTAATTCTTATTTGAAGGGTTCTTAAGAGCATAGAGTAGCTGCAGTTGCAGAAATGCAGATTTCTGACATGGCTATTTGGAATATGTTAAAGAAAAACAATTCTGAAAATTCACTCCGGTCCCTCTGGCTCCCCTGGTTCTCTGCACCCTGAGAAAGAAAAAGATTACACAAGTGCCACCTTTTGGAGAAAATAGCAATAGCAGCAGAGACCAGATTTAAACATTAACTCTATTTAACTCTCAAAGGGAAAAACGAAGTGGTAAATATCATTTTAATCTTATTATAATATTATATCCCAGAGAAGTTTATAAATCAGTTGACCTAAAAATATAAGTAAAAGCTGAATTAAAATCTGGCCTTGGTTTTCTTCATCTTTTAAATTAAAGTAATAAAGTATAACTGATTTTGTTTTAAAACAATGTTTGAAATAACCACAAAAGAACAAAATGCTACCTCAAATCCTAATGTCATGATTTTCTTTTAGCCTTGATCATGGATAGAGACCTACTGGGAATATTAATTGTTACTCTGCCCTAGGTTGGATAATCTGTAACTTCACTCACATAGTGTCTTGTTTTTAACATTTAGAATGGAAAACCAGAGAGGCAGATCCCTTTGTTTTGCTAGAGAAGAGAATTTTTCTTTATTTAATCCAAAACAAGGAAAAAATGGTGCCAGGAATCTGCTAAGTTTCTTGGACTTGGATGGTCAAGGCTTTCGAAATCCTACAAAGCTTGGTAGAGGATGTAAGCAAAATTATTGTTTAATATGTGCAAACACCTTTCACATGTCCTGGGCATTCTGGGTGTGCCCTCCACTGGTACTATGACTGCTGAGCTCAAGATTCTGCAACTAAACAGATGAGGATGATCTTTAAAATACTTCAGAGATGGAAATTAGGGGATGTCTGAATTTTGTTTTAAACCATGTTGAGATACCCAAAACTTTGACTTAGAAATAGTTCTCATTGGACTGACACATTGAAATCATAAGTATAAAACACCCCTCTTCCTTATATGTCCTCTTCTCTCTCTGAGGAACCTTTCAAACATAAGCAATTAAAGGCGTAGAAGCAAATGTGATATGCGGCTGATTGCTTCCATGTTTCTCTGAGTTCATTCTCCCAAACTATTTTCTTGGTACAACCACCTACACGTACACATTCAAAGTGTTTTTTAATGTTTACCTTAAATTGTACTCCAAATCAGATTCTACATTATTCCCAAAACCAAATGTGACAAAAGCTGCTTTGATTTTAAAGTAAGAAATGAAAGCTGCCCATATAAACAGCCATAACATTTTGAAGAACAATCTTTACTGAATACATGTACTATACTGACTTTTTTATATCACTTTCTTCCCCACTCTACCCTGTAAATTTTAACAAAATTATTCACCCTGAAAATAAATAGTAAATAAATTACTAAAACAGCATTTTGTGTTTTATGCCCTGCCAACATGGGACCGTTAGGAGCTGGAGTTAAAATTCTTCAGCACGCCCTGCTGTGGTTGTCACTCATATCTCTCCCTTTCCAAAAACCTCAAAATAGCTTATAATGCCACGTACCATGTGGAGTAATAATTAGGCTTACCAGGGTGCTTTCTGTTGGACAATCTCTTTGGCATAGACAAAGCCATAAAATCCAGCTTTTTATACAATGTTATCCAGCTTTTTTTGAAATGCTTTAAAGACCATAACTGCAATATCACTTGACAACTTTGGCATGCTCAGAGCTAACTAATGGGCACTTTTGGATCTGGGTTATTTTTATGCATTTTTTTTTTTTCTACTGGGACAACTACCAGAATTTGGGAGTCGAGTCAATAGGACACATCCACAATCCTTGAACTCTGAAAATTAAAGTGAAGGCAGACATTTAATAGTATCACTCAGAACAGACTTTTGCAAAAATTACTTGGAATTTCACATGAAAAGTCAATGTGAAGACCTTCCAAGGAAATGTAACATTTTGAATGAGCTTCTGGGAGCAATATATATTTATTATTTTCCTAATTAGAATCCCTATATCTGGTCTCTCCCTATGGGTTCATAAACCTCTGTAATTTGGCCACACATACTCTATTTGGGGTTTGCTCTCTTACATTTAATTTGCATCCCAAACAGTCACAAAGCACATGCATCTAAAACACGTGTCCTCTGATTTTGTCACATCATCAGTAAAGTCAAAGAATTATCAAAAATGACTGGAAAAAATAAAAGAAGATTTAAATACTTAGAGAGTAAGATCAGGATGGCTGAAACTTGATTTTTTGAGGTCAAGAAAAGGGGATGGGTCTTAAAAGTCTGTGCTCTACCTCTTCAGACATACAAACACACACACACACACACACACACACAAGCACACACATCAAGGCATATTTGCTTATATAAGCAAGTCTAAGATAGGGTTCTTTAGGACTGCAAGACTATGATAATGCCCTGAATAAAATAAGAAAAAGCTACTTGTAACTATTTGATAAATGCATTTTCTCTAAACTATACCGTCCATCAAATTCTTGTTTCTTCTGATATATGTTTTACTAAAATTCATAGAGGACATGGCAATAAAACAGAAACAAGGATTGCACATTCCACCAATATATTCAGAATGTTCCTGACTGTTTTCACCTTAGCTTACAAACTGGTCAATTTTGTCATTAATTTTCAAGTACTTTAGCCTACATATATTTCAGTACTCAAGTAAGCAAGCATTCAAACATGATGTTTAAGATTTCTTTTTAAAATTCTGTAATTAAAAAAGTAAAAAGGTATAAATATACACGCACATATATAGAGATTCATATATATATATATGTACATATATATGTATGTATGCATGTGTGTGTCTACTGTGTATATGGAGTGTCTGTATGTATATGAGCTCCTCATATTTTACCACGTTGCATGTAGGAAGTGTGGGATTTAGACACAGTTTAGGGACCATTACCAGGAAATATATAGCCTTTTATGACCCCAGTAGAAAATGTTATAAAATTAATGCATATAATTAAAAATTATTCATTTTCTCAACAGGGAAATGATTAAAATAGAGAGGCTCTTTGTCTACTCATACTTTTATAAAATGCAAAAAAATAATATTTTGTTACTTAAAATTATATAGTAGGTGAACATGGGTATTAAATCAGAAAGTTTGGGGTTTGAATCTTATTTGCAATATCTTGTGTAATATCCAAGATCTTGTGATCTTGGGCAGTTATTAAGCTCCTGAAGCCCCAGTTTTCCAGTTAAAAAAACCTGACTTTGTGGGTTATGGTGAGAATTTAGTGCAATTTCCTGTGCCTTTTCCACAGGACTCTTAGTAAATATTAATTTTGCTTATTTTAAAAGCCTAAATACTTTTCAGTGAAACCACCCTGATGTACAAGGTGAATGAGCACCATTGGTATGCTAATGTTGGAATGGAAATGAAAAACAAAATGCCCTTTAGAAGGCTTTCTTGTTGCTTTTATCCTTCCTTCCAAAGCTTTGCAAAAAGGCTCTTCCTCCAGGAGATCCTTACAGATAAACTCCACCCAACCAATTAATCACATTCATCCCAGCCTAAAGTTAATCAGTTTAAAATCTTCAAAAGAACAAGTCACTTCTGAGGTTCTGCCCAATCATATTTGATGATAGCAACAGGTGGGCCCTGAATCTTTCTTTTCATTTTTTCCCTCACACATTCACTCATTTTTTCATCATTCAATCAGTCATATAATCAACAAATACTAAGGTCTGAGTGTGTTGGAGTGTTGAATTTCTCTAGAAAAGTTGAAGAAGAGCAGAGGACACAAGTGTGCATAGTTGTCCTACTGAGTATCTCACAATCTTGAGCAGTTTTCTCTGTTCACTTCACACCCTCACATATGAAGTAGGTAATCAGAGGTGAAGAGGATGATAGCCTCCGTAACCGTAGGGTTTTTCACTGTTTATGAAGGGCTGTTGGCTTATCTGATCTTTACAACCCCATGAGACCTTTATTCTCAACTCAGAAAGGCCCAGAAACATGTCCAGGATGACAAGAAATGAAGCTGGCCTCAATGTTTAAGCCGCAGAAGCTGATTTACTCTGAAGACACTGTATCCGATTTTCTACTTCTAATTGTTTTATTTTATTCCATAAAGATAACTCCCAACATGTGTGGGTTTCAAGCCACATAAAGCTGATTTGCCTCGCTAGACCTGTGCTCTTTCTTTTTGTTTTGCTTTCACTAATATTATGAAGCTATTGCTTTTAGCAACTGTCTTTTAAATATCCAAACCAGTGGTTCTCAACTATACTGTGCATAATAGTTATCTGGAGAAATTTGTTTAAATGTGATTCCAAAATTCCTACTCTACAGAGCTTCTACTTCAGTAGTCTAGTTTGCAACTTTAAGAATACAGATCTTCCTCAACTTATGATGGGATCCCAATTGGAAATATCCTAAGTTGAAAATGCACTTAATACACGAACCTACCAAACATCAAAGCTTAGCCTAGCCTACCTTAAACGTGCTCAGAAAGCTTACTTTAGCCTACAGTTGGGCAAAATCATCTAACACAAAGTATATTTTAGAATAAAGTATTGAATATCTCATGAAATTTATTGTATACTGTACTGAAAATGAAAGACAATGGTTGTCTGGGTACAGAATGGTTATAAGCATATTGGTTGCTCACCCTTGTGATCGTATGGCTGACTGGGAGCTGTGGCTCACTGCCTCTACCCAGCTTCACAAGAGAGTATCTTACCACATATCACAGACCAGGAAAGGATCAAAATTCAAAATTTGAAGTACTGTTTCTACTAAATGTATATCACCTTTGCACAATCATAAAGTTGAAAAATCATTAAGCTGAACCATCATAAGTTGAAGACCATCTATATTTATATTGCATATTATATATATGATATATATGCAATATATGTATCTATTGCATATATATATTACATAAATGATGTATATGCAACATATTTGTGTGTAGAATATATGATTATATATTATATATCATACTATGTACAATATATTTGTGTATATATATATAAAACCTATATATCTACACCCCAACTAAGTCTGCTAGTCTTTGGATCACATGTTGAGAATCAAATATTAGACAAGAATTTCAAAATTGAAAGGAGCCTTAGAATTTTGCTGCTAGTGACATTTTTCATTTTAAAATAAGCTGAAATTTTTGCTTCTCTGTTGGGTGGCTTCCTATTTAGGAATGATGACAGCCGTAAGGTGCTAGGGAGGGGACAGAAGTTTCCATTTTTAAGTACTCTCTTTCAAAGTAGCCCTTTGAGCACACATTTGGAGGCATTGATTCTACTCATATCAACTCTGTCAGAGATACAGCTGATCATTTAGAACACTTTGGTAATGACTTCACCACTAAACTCCAGTACCAATTTCACAGTGGCCACAATAAAATTGTTGAAGTCGTATAGATTGACCCCAAAATAAAACGTAAATTGTCCCCATATCTCCACTTTGTAGCCTCTGCTATACAGCACTTTTAGTCCTAACTCACCTTATTTCTCTTTAACTACTGTCTCTATTTTAACCCCTGTTCCTTCCACAGGACCCCTAATTCCTGCCAACCATCTGGTCCCACCTTATTCCAACAGTCCCCAGCCACTGCCTCTCCACTCCTCCATTCCATCTGCGATGAAGCAGGCACTGCAAAATACTCATTAAAATCTTTAGAGATGCCATCTCCTACCTAATATTGCCTATGAATCATCCAAGGTTATAAATATTACCTTTGCATTGTAATGACCTGGGACCTCTGAGATACTGGCTCAAATAATTTAACATCATAGTGATCATCATGGTCTAGTGAACTACAACATGTAAATATTATTTCACCAGTAAAAGCAATAGCTTTTTAAAAAGTACAATACTCTCCTTTTTCCTTATCTGTTTCCCACCATCCAACCAACTCCAGTGCTGGATCGAAGACTGGAAAAATACCAACACCTTTAAGCTTCACTAAAGGCCAATAAAGAACTGAAATGTAGCCAAGACTCAAAATAAATTATTTAAAGATATTAAATATAGTAGAATGGGAATATAGATTGATGAGTAATAAAAAATATATAGTAAATTATAGGGTTGGTTGAAAGTGATTAAAAGTAATCATTATACTCAACTAGGAATTAATTAAAGGAGACAAAGCTTTATTTTTCCACCCACTCTTTTACTAAATGAAAAGAATTTATTTAGTCTTTACCATTTAGCACCATTATTTTTATAATAATTACAAATTTAAAGTATATTTGATATAGTTAATCCCCAATATTAAATCATATTTATTACCAAAAAAAGTTAAAATGTATATATATACATTTCCTTTCTTCTAAAGGATTTATGTATATGCAAATTTTTCTAGTAATATAACACCTCATCATGTACATTATTTTATAAAGTAAATCTTAACAGGATGATGTTCTGAAACCAAAATATATATTACATGTTACTTTCATCAACACTGCAATATCTATAATTAAGTACTTAAACGTAATAAAATAACCCAGTACCACCACCTGCTGTTTGAAACAGAAAATTCAATTTAGTGAGGTCAATTTACAGTCACAGAAATGGGAGCTCAAAGCTTGGTCTAGTTATATTTCATCATGAGGATAAAGTGCCATTATTATCATTATCTCTCAGATTTTAAGATTTTTAAATAATGTATTTTTTGAGCATGTATGCAGATCTTTAAATATACTGATATTATGGAGAAGGAAAGAGATAAGTGGAACAAAACAAGTAAAGCCAAGTCAAATAAATAAATATTTTCGACTTGAGTACTCTGCTACAGTCTAAAAATAAGAGAATTTAATTTTTCTGCCACACAACCTCACCAGCTTTTATTCTTACTGATTTCATAGACAATACATGTTTATTCCTCTGTATATTTATTACTGGTAACAGGTATATAATCAGTGTAATGCAGGGAGAAAACATGGCCTTTTCAGTAAGGACAGACTTGGATTTGTATTCCAGCCCTTCTACTTGTTAGCTTTGAACTCGGTCTAATTATGTAGCTTCTTCAAAACCCCTGTTGCAGATTTTTTAAATTGTGATATCAACATGGACTTTGTAGGGTTTTTTTAGACTTTCAAATGGTATATGAAAGGCACTGGGGATGCATATTAGGCACTGCATATATGACATCTCTGGCTGTATTTTCCCCACAATTTTTGTATTTAAAAAAATACAAAAAACTATGCATCTTCTATAGTTTCAAATAAAAGTTTATTAGCACTTCTATTTCTGAAATGTGTTGCCATGTGCTTAGGTTAAATTGACTTAATTGATTTCATTTGCAGTTGTTTGAATTCCCAATCTGTACCTTGACAACCTGGTGGAGCACTGTCACTAAAATCCCAAATTTGGGAAGTTCAGTGGACAGATGTCAGGGATGTCATGAGAGGATGTAAGATGTCTTAATCTTTTCAGTAAGTGTAAAGCATGGGACTAGAGTCAGACACTTAACCTGAGAGAAACAGCAAATTTACAGTAGTCAACCCTTATGGTTTCAGCCTAAAATCCAAGTAGGGATTATCTTTTGACAAGGAGACTAGGAGAGGAGTACAGACAGTCTAAATGCATGTTCATGAATATATTTGGATTCATCTGATGATGTGAGGTCACTTTGGAAAGTACTAATCTCTCCCTTATAGACAAGCCTCCAACAGATTTTTAAGAATGGGCTTTTATCCCGTTTTCTGATGTAATCCCATGAAAAAATATTAATTTAAAAAATACTTCATGAATACTTAGTTACCCTTAGGGACATAATATTTTGAGTAGGACCATCATAGTGAGTTTTCTTTGAAAATTCAGTTAGATGAGAAAAATGAAATAGATCTATACCATGGAGCTCTTTGGTACTACATAGGATGATGCAATGGGTGGATAAAAAGTAAATAGAGAGATGGATGGATAGATATATGGATGAAAAGATGGGGAGAACTCAGAAAAGAAGTTTACCAGGGGAGAAAGGACAGCTCTTCCTTACAGTAGAATTACAACGAATAAAGGTGGAAAGAATGATAGAAATAGAAAAATCACTATTTGGAAACCACTACAGTACCCCAGTAATAATCATATCTGGTAAGAATCATCAATGGATTTCTAGATAAAAGTATAGTGAGAATCAGGATGATTATGTAATCTCAAAGTAGCTCTCAACAAGATAGTTATTAATTACAAAAGGAAAAGTGGTAACTTTACATTGGAGAAAATTGGCAGGTACCACATTTACCATATGGACAAAGTTAAATTACCATCCCAGTAATGGTACATCACGATGCATTGAGAAAGACACATCATCCCTGTGGTATTCCTTCCAAAAATGCATAACTTAAATCTAACAATAAGGAAACATCAGACAAACCCAAACAGAGGAACATTTTACAAAATACTTGCCCTGTATTCCTCAAAAATATCTAAGTTATGAAAGACAACACACACACACACACACACACACACACACACACACACACTGAGGATCTGTTCCAGATTACAGGAAGAAAAAGAGACATGACAACAATACACTACATGTGATCCTGGACTGGTTAAGAACATTAGTGGTACAAATAGCTGAATTTGAATATAGATTATAGATTAGATACTAGTAGTATTGTTAGTTTCTTTAAAAATTTTTTTTGCAGTTTTATTGAGAAATAATTGACATACATCACTGTATACATTTAAGGTATATAGCACGATGGTTTGATTTACACATATTGGGAAATAATTACCACCATAGGTTTAGTTAACATCTATCATCTCATATAGATACAATAAAAAAAGAAAAAATATTTCTCCTTGCGATGAGAACTTTTGGTATCTACTCTCTTAAAAATTTTCCTATATATCACACAGCAATGTTAATAATAGTCATCAGGCTGTATGTTACATCCCTAGTACTAATTTATCTTAAAACTGGAAGTTGGTACTTTTTAACTCCCTTTCTCCATGCCTTCTCCCCCTGTCCTCTAATATCTGATCTCTTTTTCTCTGTTTTAATTAGATTCCACATATAAGTGAGATCATACAGTATTTGTCTTTCTCTGTCTGACTTATTTCACTTAGCATAATGCCTCGAGGTCCATCCATGTTGTTGCAAATGGCAAGATTTCTTCATTTTTTATGGCTAAATAATATTCATATATATGTATATATATATATATATGATGGAATTGTTAGTTTCTTGATTATATTCATTGAGATGTGGTTGAGTAGCAAAAAATGTATTGTATACTAATATATTTAGATGTACAGGCTATCATGTCTGCAACTTACTCTGAAATATTTCAAAACAAATATTTAGATATAGCTGTATTTTTATCTACATTTATATCTATATCCATAGCCATAGCCATGGGGGGAGAGAGAAAGGGAGAGAAAGAGAGAGAGAGGGTGCAAGCAATGGTGGTAAAAAGTTGAGAAATCTGGGTTGGGGTATATGGGAATCCTTTTTACTAATTTTGCAAATTTTGGGGGCATCTGAAATTATTTCAAAATTAAAAATTGAAAATGGTAAAAGAAGGGGGAATGAAAACAAAGAGAAAAAGAAGGAAGAAGAGGAGAAAAGGGGGGAAGGGAGATGACGAGAGGGGCTTACCTTCTTAGAAGATCTTATACCAAAATTCTCTCACTCCTAGCTGTTCCATAACCTCAGTAATATAAGTGTGAATTTAAATAATTTTAATTAAATATAAGTGTGAATTAAAATAATTTGAATGGAAATGAGTAATAAAGAACCAGGAGCTGGAGTCTGGAATAAATTGCACATCTACTTGAAT
This sequence comes from Balaenoptera ricei, assembly GCF_028023285.1. Taxonomy (NCBI): domain Eukaryota; kingdom Metazoa; phylum Chordata; class Mammalia; order Artiodactyla; family Balaenopteridae; genus Balaenoptera; species Balaenoptera ricei. The sequence goes on from NC_082648.1 coordinate 77,610,816, forward strand.
GCATTTCCTGCACTATAAGCTACTTAAGAGCAAAAAACAGATAAGTTTTTGCTCACTATTGTTCATCCAGCTCCAATATGATGCTTGACACATAAGAAATGCTTGATGAATATGTATTAAACGAATAATGCACAATACCTACTTTGTGATTTGTTTAACTCTTATTCTCCTCTTTTGCAATTGTCCTAATGCCTTCTTAAAATCTGTCCACTAAACATCTAAGGTTAGTAAGTATATATTCACCTGAGTAGCCTTTTTAAGAAAGGAAAACCAAAATGTGTGAGACAGAGAAAGATGAAATCTGAGTATTGATTAGCAATAAAACACGGTCATCTCTTCGCTGACCAATACCAAGAAGAAGGTTTTTGGTTAACTTATACCCTTTTACCCCTAGTGAGTAATTGTAAACTTTCTTGAACATTAATTCATATCAATAGCCTTAAACAGCTGTCAAAATGTTGTGGTAAAGTAAGATGGCTAGTAGAGTGCAGCATTACATTTCAAACCAAAGTTCAAAGTCTCAGCAACATCTACTTTTTTGGAATGTGGATTGTGAAATTTGAAATTACCAGAATAAATGGAAGTGCTAGAGAAGTTTAACGAGGTCACTACAAAGCTGGACCTGCAAACCAGCCTGAGGGACAAGGAGCAGTAAGAAATGTTGCAAACCTACCTCGCTAATTTCATATTTATTCTCGGTGATATATGCCTGCTCCTTTATATTAGATGGTGTGCTAAACAGACCAAGTCTCAGAATGCCTGCAGCCCTTCAACCTAAGGCAATTTCTTAAACAGAAGTTTTCAGGATGACAACAGATGGACACCATATCTCCACTCTCTACCCATAGCTGGTAAATCCAACAGTGAGCCCTTGACCCAATGCCAACCAATCCATACAACAAATGACACCTATGCAGCGGCCTGGAGGAAAAGATTGAGGTACATGGATGATGGTCTTTATATTGTTTTCTTTTTTAAAAGAATCATTGAGACATAATTGACATAAAATATTTGTACATATTTATTGTGTAAAATGTGATGCTTTAACATATATCTATATATCTGTATCTGTATCTATATATCTATATCTGTATCTATCTCCAGGAAGCCATCGCCACAATTGAGATATTGAATGAAACTGTCACTTCTAAAAGTTTCCTCCTGTTCCTTTGTAATCCCTCACTCTTGCCCCTCCTCACCTTTCTCCCATAGAAGGCAGCCACTTACCATCTTTCTACACTATATGTTAATTTTCATTTGCTAGAATAGATAGAACCCTACATTATGTCCTATCTTATATAGCTTCTTTTACTTAACATAACTATTTTGCTGACATTTACATCCATGTTTTAGGATAAATTCCTTTTTATGAGTGACTATCTAGTACTCTATTTTATAAGTATACAGCAGATTGTTTATCCATTCATTTGCTGATGAACATTTGGGTTGTTTCCAATTTTTAACTATTACAAATAGGGCTAATATTAACGTTCATGTAAAAGTTTTTGTAAGAACATAGGGCTTTTATTTCTCTTGAGTAAGTAACTAGGAGTAAAATAGCTGAGTTTATATTTAACTGTTTAAGAAACAGCCAAACTATTTTCCAAAGTGTTTGTACCATTTCACATTCTTCCCAAGAATACATGACAGTTCTACTTCCCCAGCAACCTTGCCAACACTGAGTACAGTAGGTCTGTTTTATTTTAGCCATTCTAATAGGTATATAGTGTTAGCTCATTGTGGTATTTCATCAAGTTGTATTTGCAAAATAACGAGTGGTGTTGAGTATCTTTTAACATGTTCACTTGTCATCAGCATATGTTCTTTAGTGAATTATTTATTCAAACATATTGCCCATTTTTAGTTGCATTGTTCATTTTCATTATTATTCTGTTGTAAGAGTCCTTTATATATTCTGAAGACGTATCCTTTATCAAATATCCTAAATCATATATATCACATGCATATATATGCTTTGCAAATGTTTTCTCCCAGACTGTGACTTGCGTTTTCATTCCCTCAACAGTGTCTTGTGAAGAGTAGATGTTTTTAATTTTAACGAAATCCAATTTATCAGTTTATTCTTTTATAGACCATGCTTTTGTTTTGTTATGTGATGGTGATGGGATAGATGTGGATTAGGAGGGCATATGAAAGGTGCTGAAAAGTGAGGAAAGGTTTAGTTCATCTAAAATTAATGAAAACTTTCTACCATAAACTGCACTTAGGACCCAAAACATATTTCCTTGATATGAATACACAGTGAGAGGTCAATAAAGCTTCTAAGATTTACACCCTAGATTGGACACTATTAGTCTTCATTATGCTATGTGGGTGACTCCAGGGAGACCATAAGTACTGGGGGGCATGAATGGCAGCTGGTACCACCTACAACTAAATGTATCAGGAAGATCAGAATACTAATATGAGATTGATGTATCAAAACCTGCATCAGGCAGAAGGGCTCCTAGACAGCATAGTTGCTTTGAGATGCTCATTGATTATAAAGCACAGTAGATCCCCAAACAGTATGCTCGGAAATAAAGTGGAAATTGTAGTAAGAATATCAGGACACATCACAAGCACCTAATGAAATACACTATAAAGATAGAAAAGTTCATCAGAATTCTCTAAATCAGAATTTTTTTTGGATTACACAATAGAATGAACTATATAACAAGCAGAAAGATACCATTGTCTTTTTGAAGAGAGAAATCTTCAAAAAAAATTCAGTCTTAAAAAGCTTTAAGATCTGGATCAAATATCCTTCAAAACCACTCTATTCCATTTAATCTAATGACCTACTTAGCAGGTATCATAATATTTGAGGTACACTGAAAAGATTTCACTGGATAATAGATATAATTGTTTAAATTATTTCTCTATTCAATATATATAAATTGAGTCCCTGCAGAGTTCCAGGCACTGTTGTAGGCATTGGGGATACAGCAGAGAACAAATTATATATTAGGTGGTGATAAATGCTATTCAGAAAAGATAAGCAAAGAAGGAAGTTAGACGTTGATAGGCACGTGCTGTTTAAATAAGAGGATAGAAAATTTATCTCTAATAAGGTAACATTTGAAGAAACATCTAAACAAACTGATGGAGTGGACCATGTGACTATCTGGGAGAATTTTCCAGATATAGAGAATGGCAAATGCCAAAAATCCGAAGCAGTAGCATGTTTGGGTATATTCAAGAAATAGCAAGGTGGCCAGTGTGAGCTGGAGTAGAGCATGCCAAAAATTCAACTTAGATTGTAGGGATCCCTCAACCTCCTACCTCCCATCAAGTTTACCTTATCTCTCATTAAATTCAATAACCTCCTTGCAGAATAAGTTATTTCAAAAATTCTGATTTTTTTCAAGTTCCTGTCATCAGTTGCTTTTCACATATACTTTATGAATTTCAACATGTCTTTAATCTTTGGATATATTTAATACCACAGGAAAAATTCCTTTGTATTTAGCACAGGCTTTCTTTTTTTAAAAATAAATTTATTTATTTATTTATTTTTGGCTGTGTTGGGTCTTTGTTGCTGCGCACGGGCTTTCTCTAGTTGCAGTGAGTGGGGCTATTCTTCGTTGCGGTCCATGGGCTTCTCATTGCGGTGTCTTCTCTTGCTGCAGAGCACGGGTTCTAGGCGTGCAGGCTTAGTAGTTGTGGCATGAGGGCTCAGTAGTTGTGGCTTGTGGGCGCTAGTGTGCAGGCTCAGTAGTTGTGGCACATGGGCTTAGTTGCTCCAGGGTATATGGGATTTCCCCAGACCAGGGCTGGAACCCATGTCCCCTGCATTGGCAGGCAGATTCTTAACCACTGTGCCACCAAGGAAGTCCCTTTTCTTTTTTCTTTTTTAAATAAATTTATTTATTTATTTATTTTTGGCTGGCCACAGGGTTTTTTCTTTCTGTTTTTTGATGTCTATATGGACATGTCCATTTAGGAAAAGTAGTGGTAGGTGTAGCTAATAGAAATGAGCTCTGATCTGTTCAGATTCAATCCATAAAATTTCAAGAGGGCTTATAGTTCAACTTCCCATCATCCACCAAAAAATATAAGAAGGATAAAAGGAAAGAGCTGGATTTCAACATAAGAAAGATGGAGAAAAGCTGTATATTTGGAAACTTTTCCTGGGAGCCAGTTTAGAATTGCTGGCGATACTTGTCTCTGAAAGAATAAATAGAAAAATAAAATTTGTACGTAATCACTTCTGTTAATTACTGTAAAAACTAAATGGTAAAAAACGTAGTCAAGAATTTCCTTCTTATAAACTTGTCGTCTACAATACACTTTTAGCTTTTTTCTGTTTGTAAGAGCTCTTGCAATATTTTGTTCTTGGTGTTTTTCAAGGAAAAGAGGAAACAAAACAAACACATCATACAAATGATTTATATTGGCTAAGCAAGGTAGATGTTTGTGTATGCAAAACAACCAGGATCTACAAAGATGACATGACAATTTATAAACATTATTTTGGTAACATTAGGTTTTGACCAAATTGAAAAACTAAATTTCCTCTGTTTCTGTGACACATCAAACAATTCATTGGTTGTGTGGGGGCCTTAACCTATGGTGATTTTATATCTCCAATTGGTAAAGAATGCTTGCAATTTAGTTCAGATCAATTCCATGATAAGTAATATGGATCTATCTCCTTATGATATTTCATCCTCCTTGGTCATGAGTTTTCAGAGAAAAAGAGAAGATCAAGAAGAGCTTAGGGGCAAATGCTGGAGAAGGTGTGGAGAAAAGGTAACCCTCTTACATTGCTGGTGGGAATGTAAATTGGTGCAGCCACTATGGAAAACAGTAGGAAGGTTCCTCAAAAAACTAAAAATAGAGTTGCCATATGATCTAGCAATCCCACTCCTGGGCATATTCTCAAACAAAACTATAATTCAAAAAGATACATTCACCCCTATGTTCATAGCAGCACTATTTACAATAGCCAGGACATGGAAACAACCTAAATATCCATCGACAGATGAATGGATAAAGAAGATGTGGCATATATATATATATATGCAGCAACATAGATGGACCTAGAGATTATCATACTAAGCAAAGTAAGTCAGAAAGAGAAAGACAAATACCATATGGTATCACTTATATGTGGAATCTAAAGTACGACACAAATGAACATATCTGCAAAACAAAAACAGTCTCACAGATATAGAGAACAGATTTGTGGTTGCCAAGGGGTGGTAGGGGTGGGAAGGATTGGGAGTTTGGGATTAGCAGAGGCAACTATTATATATAGTATGGATAAACAATGTCCTATTGTATAGTGCAGGGAGCTATATTCAATAACTAGTGACAGGGCTTCCCTGGTGGCGCAGTGGTTGAGAATGTGCCTGCCAATGCAGGGGGCACGGGTTCGAGCCCTGGTCTGGGAAGATCCCACATGCCGCGGAGCGACTAGGCCTGTGAGCCACAATTGCTGAGCCTGCGTGTCTGGAGCCTGTGCTCCGCAACAAGAGAGGCCGCGATAGTGAGAGGCTCGTGCACTGCGATGAAGAGTGGCCCCCACTTGCCACAACTAGAGAAAGCCCTCGCACAGAAACGAAGACCCAACACAGCCATAAATAAATAAATAAATAAAATTTTTAAAAAAACCCCCAAAACTAGTGACAAGCCATAATGGAAAAGAACATGAAAAAGAATATATATATATATATATATACATATATATATATATATAACTGAGTCACTTTGCTGTACAGCAGAAATTAACACAACACTGTAAATCAACTATACTTCAATAAAATTTAAAAAACAAAAACAAAAGGAAAGGGGCTTCCCTGGTGGCGCAGTGGTTGAGAATCTGCCTGCTAATGCAGGGGACACGGGTTCGAGCCCTGGTCTGGGAAGATCCCACATGCCACGGAGCAGCTGGGCCCGTGAGCCACAACTACTGAGCCTGCGCGTCTGGAGCCTGTGCCCCGCGACGGGAGGGGCCGCGATAGTGAAAGGCCCGCGCACCGCGATGAAGAGCGGTCCCCGCACCGCGATGAAGAGTGGCCCCCACTTGCCTCAACTAGAGAAAGCCCTCGCATGAACCGAAGACCCAACACAGCCAAAAAATAAAATAAAATAAATAAATAAAGTAGCTATAAAAAAGAAAAGTGCTTTAAAAAAAACAAACAAAAAAAAAAACAAAAAACAAAAGGAAACTCTTTAAATAACAACAACAAAAAAAAAAATAGAAGAGGTTAAGGGAAGTAAGGCAAATCTCCACTCAGAGATAAAGCCAGCAGAATAAAAGGGTGGACAGGATTAATTACGTGGATGGGTTTTTCTTCATGAAGAAACCTTGCTCTAGGGTACTTTCCATTTAAGGCACTCCTAATAAAAAACAGTGATTCAAAGTACATTTGGGAGAAAAACTCATTAAAAAACACTAGGGATTCCTGACCCAGACAATAAAAGACTACTAATACATGGCCTTCAGGTCAACATGGTGCTTACCATTCTACATTAAAAGGGGTAAATGTTTATATTAGCTTCACTTAGAAGGTATAGTTTAGGATATTGAATCATGTGGCCTAACTCACAAAATTAAAAATAAAGTCATTTCAACATGATCTTTAAATAAATATAATTCATTTAGAGTTCAGTTTTCTCAAGGTAACAAAGAAAAAGCATACCTAGAATTGTATTCTCATCTACCAAGTTGCAAGGATATATATTTCCTTATGAAAAACAGTTATTTTGGATTCTCCATGCCCAAGCATTTTCTCTGCTTTCTTATTGCAGATAATTCAGGTCTTTGGGGAAATTCATGGATCAAGAAAAATACTACATTCTTTCCGTATTGTAGAATATTTCTATCATTATGTATAACAATGCCAGTTTCTGCAGCATCCATCTATATTACAAAAGGCCTAATAAACACTGGAGTTGGGAACATTTTTAGATTTTTGAGAGATTTCTGAGGCTTAGCTGGCAAAAGTCACAAAGTGTTGAAATTGTGTCAAAGATACTGATATTTCACAGAAATGGAATGAACTTTAACCATGCCTTTCTGGCATGAGTAAATAAAAAAACATTTTTCTTCTTTTCTTCTTTCTGTTTTAACAGTGACTTAAACGTAGATTATTTCTTTATGTTGCAATCCAAGTTTTATCTTAATATTGGGGCATATAATACTGCAATGAGTTTTCTATGATGCTTTTATTGTTGTTATGGTTGTTTTCCCTTGTCCACAGTTTTGCCAAATATTTTCTTTTTCTTATTGCTCCACTAGCATTATTTTAAATCTATATGTTACCTGTTCCTTTCACATGTGCCTTTGTTATCCCATTTCTGGGCATTTCCCAGTGCACCAACCTCCCATGTCTTATTAGGCTTTCATCACATAACTGAACTATATAGATAGTCTTGAGGGCTATATTGTATTCAGTGCCTGAGCTATGCTTTACTATTAACTGATAAATATTTTGTAGAAGTCCCTCAATTTAGTAATAAATTATTCAATCAGCAAAGGCCTAGAAGAGATTGAGGAACAGTAATAAAGGAAGTAAGACATCACAGATCCTTACTGGTTTTTGGAGGGCTATTTGCTGCTCCCATCCCCCCAGGTCCTATGGGATCCTTAATACTATGCATTTCCCAGAAGTGGAAACATTCCCCCATGAGGTATAAATTGCAAGGTAATCTTGGTAAATGATATAATGACTCTGACTTTCAGGGTTCCAGAAAAGAATCTAAGTGTGCATTAAAGGTGCTTCTCTTTTTCACTGTCTTAAAGAACACACACACATTTTCCAGGCACAGGAACAATTTCAGTTGTCTACAAAGACAGTGTTTGCAATTATAAATCATGCTCAGTGCTGACTAAAACCCAGCTGAAAAACCAATGTGAGACTATGAAACAGAAATGATAAAAAAAAGAAAGAAAAAGTATATGACTCTAAATATTTTTCATCACCATGAATGTATTCCTACCTACCTTCTTTTTTACACTCAGAAAAAAAGAAAAGACTCATATTTAAGAAAGATTTAATATAAATTAAAAGATCTAACATAAATTGAAACTCCTAGACATAAAACTAAAAAAAAAAGCAAAAAGTGTATCCTACTTTCTACTCAGAGGTAAATGGTTAATATACTTGAGATATATTTTATAATAAATAAATATCATTTCAACTGTTTTTAAAACTCAAAGTCTGGAAGATATGGCATATAGATACTTTACGCTTCATCTTGATTCCTTAGGATTCGGTCCATAATTTGCCAAGAATTGAAGTTGTCTAGGCAAGGAGCAGCCAAAAACCCAGGCAACCCTTAAGTGAGTTTAATTTCTTAGATCAAAAGTATTCCTCTTAGTCTTGTTTCTGAAATTGTCAGCATTGCAGATTGGGGCAAATGGAAAGATGCAAATTTGTTGACAACTTACCATGTACATTTCACATAAAATTTACATGTAGTGCTCACACCAGCCTCTGAGCTGGGATACACCATGCCTGTTCAAGAGTAAGGAGGCAACAGTTTATAGAGAGATTAGATCATTTGCCCCAAATCCTCCAGCAAGCAAGTGACAGAACTAAGATTCATCCTCAGGTCTATGTGATTCTGAAGTCAGCGGTTTTCTCTTAAATTCTATTGCTTTGCATTTGATAGCCAGGTACTAGGTACCTTGAAAGACTATCTTGAAGATCAGGATGACTGTGAGACAGGAAAGACTAAATAACATTCCAAAGGGAGAGACTAAATAACATTCCAAAGGGAGGGAGGAAGAGAATAGGCAGGTTCCTGCAGAGCAGACTCTGGACAGTGGGTATTGATATGGTCCCTGAAGCAGCAGTGCTGCTTTGGATAGAGTAGAAAATTGGGGTAAGGAGAGTCTGCTCAGAATGGAGAATGACTGAAGAGGTGGGGGAATCTAAGGGTAATAAATAAATAAATAAATAAATAAACAAACAAACAACTCTACTAGAGTCTAATTTATTCAAGTCAGGCCTGGTTTTGTATCTGTTTGTCTCTGCCATGCCTTATATTTACTGGGTGGCTGTCTGAAGTAACCTCTCTTAGGCTGAAGTCAAAGCCAGAGTCTTCCTTTTTCTCTGAAGTCCCTCGGGGGGCACAGTGGTCAGATAAAGCCGGCTAGATGACTGAAACATCAAGGCCAAAGAAAGAAATGGTTTGTTGGTGCGTGCGTTAGTGGCACAACAAGAATTTCCTTTTATGGAAATAAGGCCTCCCACGCATGCTGATGTATACAACCTCCCCTCCCCATCCCTCCAGGAAAAACGACATATGAAAGACAGGAATCCTGTAGTCCTGGGGTGCTCTGTTTTGGTAGATTCCCCACTCATTGAGGGTTGCTGGATCTGATTTTGTAGCACAGGGCACACCTCTGTGAAGGCAAATGGAGGGACCCTGGAGTCAGGGCCACTCGGTAGCATCAATGATCGTGTGTTTATTCTATGCATTGTATGTTTGCTGATTCACCAGTAACCCAAATCTATTCCAAGTCATCATTCTCTCTAATGCTCAAATTCAGACCACCTTTAGTGGTCTAGCCTAGTTAAGGCAGGATGTGGTAATTGCTGCTATTTGTTATAAAGCACTTTATAACTATCAAGCTCTAATACATATCTAATTTTATTGTCCAATACTGTCATTTAGAACTGAGATGTTATTATTTCCCAGTTTTCAAGATGTGAAAACTGAGGGTCAGAGCTGTTACATCTCTTTTCATAACACCTCACTGATGAAGTTGTGGCCAGAATCTTTGTATCTTCACTACTAGCCTGTCTTATCCACATGACTTTATCAATATGACCTATGAGAGTATTACATAGGTCCCCCTTTTTAAGTGGCAATTCCCCCAATATTGGGAACTTTTGGATTCCCATAATGTTTCAGCACCTTCCAAAGCAAATGTAAAAGGAGATAAAATCTGACTGGTGGAAATAATAACAAACTTGAATTGATTTCTTTTCATGTTTAAAAATGCAAGTAACCCAGAGCACAGTCTTGGAAGATATTCTAAATGGGGAGTTTGAAGACAAAGTTGATCTAATTAGGAAAGTGTGAAGAAAATATCCAAAAAACAAACCATATGTCATGTAATAGTCTGGAGGTAAATAAAGAAAAGCTTCCTTGGTGTTTAGAAATGAGAAAATCATAATTACATAATAATCGGCACCAAAATATTCACCACTTTAACTCATAAAACAGATTTAGCCTATTCTGGTTGGGGAAAGAGGTAGGTCAAGGAATATGGACATGGACCTGGCACATAGTCGAAGCTTAATCAATGTTTATTGGATGTATGAATGAATGTATGGATGGAATTATTGCCATAGACATGGTGAAAAAAGAATAAGAGGTGCTTCCCCCAAATACAGATCTCATTCTGTGCCATCCAACAATTTATTCTTCAAATGTTTTTTTTTTTTAATTTCTATTTTTCTCCAGCTCATGGATCTATAGTTCTCACCTAGCTCTACAAAGACTGGAGAAATGTCAGTTGCAGAAAATTTAGGCATATGATGATGGTAGTAGAACAGAGCTGAGAGAAAGTATTTGCAGAGAGAGGTACAATATTAGACCTGCAGTGATATTAGCTGCCACTATTTCCCTGTGTGCTAGCAGCTTTATCTCTGCTAACTCAAGTAATTCTCCCAATTCTTGGAGGTAGATATTCCTACCCCTAACTTATTTATCAAAAACTAAAGACAGAAGTACCATGTAGAAAAGGAAGCAAAGCTGAAATTCTAGCATATGTCTATCTGAATTAAATGCTCCCTGCTCTCTTCACTAAACCACCCTCAGACCATAGGACTAACCCAACTTCTACATTTTGCACATGAGTAATGAGAGATAGTTCGACTGATGCCTGAGGATAGCAAAATAGTTATGGATCCAGGTATCTTAAATCCTTTTTTTGGTCATTAGTACATTATACCAAAGCTAGCCATTGGTTTATTAGTTGAAGACAAATCTAAAAAGCATATCAGATACACGGATTCAGCATTCTTAATAAAACTGCTAGTTGTGTAAGTAAAAGACAAATGAGTTGCTCCTACAGAGCCCTTGCCTCCAATGTCACATCATCAGGGTTAACTGCTGCTGCTCTTCTAAAAATCTCTGTAGCAACCAGTCCTGGTGAACTTGGCTAGAGGCTCCCGGCTCCCGGTGTCCCTTATCTTGGTAGCTGGGTACCTTAGGATTGGGCCACCAGTTTAAGAAGTTTGCAATTCATGTACATATCTTGCATTTCCTTTTTATTTTAGGTGGCATAAAATGTAGATAATGATTTGTAATTCTTGACTTAATCAAAATCACAAAATTAAACTGCATCAAATTTAATTTCCTTCTCCCCTGTTTCTAAAGCTATAGTATTACAGTAAAAGCCATCTAGAATTGTATTTAAAATACTCTATCCAGCATTTAAATCCATCCAAAATGTAAAATTCAATAGTTTTTAAAAATATTTCTTCAAACTACATAATTCTAGTATTTGTAAGTTTTCACATATTTCCTAGTATAAATTTGATCTCAAGAGGGTAGATATTTTGATTTATTTAGTGGAAAAAAAATTTTCTGATTAGTTATTTAAATAATTTTGACAAAGCTGCTGTCAAAATAACCGTAAAAAAACAAAAAATGATTTTGGAATACTGATTTGGGGTCTTCCAATTTAAAATAAAAAGGAAAAATAGAAACTGGCATATGCCTAGAAACACTAATTGTAGGCTTGGGTTGCTGAATATTCCCCTAAAAGCAATAGAACATTCTTTCCTTTGAAATAACCAAATAATGGCATTAACAGCCCGTAGTTACAATGAAAAACTGGAATAAGAAGAATGTGGGAAGAAATTCCAAGATGAATGCCAAAATGCCAAGGTGAAATGCAAAGCATGATGATGGTTCCCTACTTTTCAAAGATGAGCTTCCCAGCTCTTCTGGGAATAAGTATGGAAGTGCATTACACTGGTAGAATGCCATACTTAGCCATATGTAAAGCTTGCTGAGAATAACAATTACAAAATCCTAAGTAGCAGTTATTCTTGACCGTTTGCTCTCAAATCTCATTACTTACCAACTCAGAGTCAGGACACTGCTGTTAGCTGCTAAAATGAAAGTGTTTTCTGGTCCTGGAAAATGTCTGTGAAATCTCAGATCCTTGGAACTCAAATAGATAGTACTCATGGGAAATCAAACACAGATCTATCCTTGTCAGTAGGAAGAGGTGGATGTCCCTGGATGGCTTTGTGAAGATGGTGGAATTGTTGACTTTACACCTGCCTTCTTGTATGCTGGGAAATTTTACCTTAAGACTCACTCTGTCTTAAAAGTGTACAGATTCACCAAAAGTGTAGGAAGTTTCCCTTTTCTCTACACTTTCTCCAGCATTTATTGTTTGAAGATTAAAAAAAAAAAATTTTATTGGACTGTAGTTGATTTACAATGTTGTGTTAGTTTCAGGTGTACAGCAAAGTGAATCAGTTATACATATACATATATCCCCTCTTTTTTTTTTAGATTCCTTTTACCACATAGGCCATTACAAGTATTGAGCAGAGTTCCCTGTGCTATATAGCAGGTTCTTATTAGTTATCTATTTTATATATAGTAGTGTATATATATCAGTCCCAATCTTGATGATGGCCATTTTGACTGGTGTGAGATGATACCTCATTGTAGTCTTGATTTGCATTTCTCTGGAAATTAGTGATGTTGAGCATCTTTTCATGTGCCTCTTGGTCGTCTGTATACCTTCTTTGGAGAAATGTTTATTTAGATCTTCCACCCATATTTTGATTGGGTTGTTTGTGTTTTTGATACTGTGCTGCATGAGCTGTTTGTATATTTTGGAGATTAATCCCTTGTTGGTTGCTTCATTTGCAAGTATTTTTTCCCATTCTGTGGGTTGCCTTTTCGTTTTGTTTATGGTTTCCTTAGATGCTTTTAAGTTTAATTAAGTCCCATTTGTTTATTTTTGTTTTCATTTCCATTACTCTAGGAGGTGGATTAAAAAAGATCTTGCTGTGATTTATGTCAGAGAGTGTTCTGCCTATGTTTTCCTCTAAGAGTTTTATAGTATCCAGCCTTACATTTAGGTATTTAATCCATTGTGAGTTTCTTTTTGTGTATGGTGTTAGACAACATTCTAATTTCATTCTTTTACATATAACTGTCCAGTTTTCCCAGCACCACTTATTTAAGAGACAATCTTTTCTCCATTTTATATTCTTGCCTGCTTTGTCATAGATTAGGTGACCATAGGTGCATGGGTTTCTCTCTGGACTTTCTATCCTGTTCCATTGATCTATATTTCTGTTTTTTGTGCCAGTAAATTGGTACAGCCGCTATGGATAACAGTATGGAGGTTCCTTAAAAAACTAAAAATAGAGCTACCATATGATCCAGCAATCCCACTCCTAGGCATATATCTGGAGAAAACCATAATTCACAAAGATACATGTACCCCAATGTTCACTGCAGCACTGTTTACAATAGCCAGGACATGGAAGGAACCTAAATGTCCATCGATGGAGGAATGGATTAAGAAGCTGTGGTACATATACACAATGGAATATTACTCAGCCATAAGAAAGAACATTTGCAGCAACATGGATAGACCTAGAGATCGTCATACTGAGTGAAGTAAGTCAGACAGAGAAAGACAAATATCATATGATATCGCTTATATGTGGAATCTAAAAAAATGGTACAAATGAACCTATTTACAGAACATACATAGCATCATAGATGTATAGAAAACAAACTTATGATTATCAAGGGGGAAAGGGTGGGGGGATAAATTGGGAGATTGGGATTGACATATACACACTAATATATATAAAATAGGTAACTAATAATGACCTACTGTATAGTACAGGGAACTCTACTCAATACTCTATAATGGCCTATATGGGAATAGAATCTAAAAAGAATGGATATATGTATATGTATAACTGATTCACTTTGCTATACAGCAGACACTAACACATCAGTGTAAATCAACTATACTCCAATAAAAATTAATTTTAAAAAAATGTACCTATTCAATGCAAATTCTCCTGGACCCACCACAAGCCAAATACGTTTAATCTCCTATCCTATACTGACTCTGTAGTAAGTAGAGCTGCCTAGAGGATGGGTTGAGGATGATTTTGAGAATAAATGGAGGCTTATGTGAAATAGTGCTATGATGAAAAAGTCATGTCTGTTGACTGATGGCAAAGATAAGGGGGAGAGGGATTGGAGAAGCCTTGATGGAGGTTAGGGAAGCAAAGGCACTTACAATGCTCATTTTCCAGCTCTGTTTCAAATCATTATTAGTTGACAACTAACAGGATGTCATGAATGAGAAGTTGTTAAATCTAATTTTATCTATTAACATCCCCAGAGAACGTATCTTTATATTTATGATGCTAATGAAATGAGAAAACATTCATCTAACAGACAGTGATGTAATATTTGCATATCTTATGGGGATTCAATTTAGTTTAACTGAAGTGAAGCTGAACACCCATTAGAAGAGCATAGATTAGAGATAACTTCTTGTCGTGGGGATCAGGGCACCTCCTTCTGTATTTAACTAAATGAACAATAAACCCGAGACTTAAGTTCTGGTCCAACCATATGAATCTGGAGAAGTCACTTCTCTTTTTCTTCAGCTGTTCCCTTGGAACATGGAATGTTCCCTTGGAACTAGAGAAATACTAGTGGTATACCAGAGAAATAAATGGGGATAGGTGAGAGGTGGAAATTCTAGATGTGGAATGTGACAACACTGAAAAAAAAACAACTTAAAATAATATCATCCTATAGTTATGAAAATATTCCAGTTCTGGTACATATGTCTTCATAACTCATGGCTGGCATTCCAAACAAATGACAAATTAATTCAGTTTGGAGCCAATATTTCATAACATAACAAAATTTGATATTTTGTTTGTAGTTATGAAAACTAAGATTATTTTTAATTGTGGAATAGTATATACTCTAAAGAGCCAAGAGAAAATGATGAGAATTGAATGATTTCATGAAAGCTCATCTAGACTAATCATTCCACTGATTTTTATGTTCTATGCCCAAAGCTACATGCTTTGGAGGCAAAAGTTCTGCCTCAAATATCACAGGCAATACTTTTACCATACGTTTTGCCACAGTACTGGTCTCTGGGTTGGAATAGCTATTTGTTTATCATTCACTGCTGGACTGCTAATCAACAGCCACGTGTTTTTTGTTATAATAATGACTAACATCCAGACACTAATTTCTGTAGTAGCTAGTTGTTTTAACAAAGTATTCTTCAACGCAGTAGATGTTATAAGACAATAGTCTATAAGTCACTCTCATAATCAGAGATGAGTTGAGGAGGGCTGGGGGCAGCTGCTATCAACACTTGTCTTCTAGTCCTTGTATCCAAGGAAAGAGGGTGACTTGGAAGCTGGTCATGTTACTTGTACTCATGTTCCATTGGGGGTTGAGGAATTCAGTCACAAGGCTTCACTTAAAATTAAGGGCTTTTATTACTAAGAGGAATTAATTAAGGAAGAAGAAATAATGAAAGATCATTGGCAATCTCTCCCACAGTGGGCTTCAAGTCAACAAGCAAAGCTAAAATTGCATATTTACAATCTTTGAGAATATTTGTCTCCTAGACACTGACCCTGTGCTCTGCCCAACCTCTGTCCCTCACTTAATGTTTTCTACTTTGAGGTCATTTGAAAGAATTAGCCTAGGAGATAGGGGCACAACTATAATGAGCAATCTCTGCTACCCATGTGTACATAAAAAGTGCCATTCTTTGTTGGGTGAAGGCTGTTTCATTGGATTTATTCCTCCTATCATTGTAGCTTGTGATTAAAAAAACTTGCATTTTCAGTTCTTTAATGTTTCATGTTATGGGACTCTGTCAATATTAGATTACAAGCCAGGGGCAAAAAGACCTCTCCTTGTTTTCTTCCTTCTTTGTTTCCAGAAATGTTTCCTTTGGTCTAAGAATATAAGAAATATATATATATATTTCCATATATGTGATGATATATATCAACAAAAGAAAGCATTCAAATTGAGGCCAAATTTATAAGTAATCTATGCAACTTGGTAAAAGGAATATAAACTTTTAAAAATTACTGTTTTAATACTGATACAAATCAAGCCTGTGATGAGAGAATCTTATTATATCACCTTGAGAACTTGTCTCTTTGGCCTTTCTCTAGCCTCTGCATAGGTTGGATAAGTCTTGCCAATGAAATAATATTTCCCAGGGTACAGGCACAGTATCAAGCTTTGCAACTGAGGCAATAAAATTTTCTGGATTTAGGATCACCAAATGAGCCAGTCTAAGACCATACAGGTATGAGGAAATTGGTGGACAACAGCTATTGTGAGACAAATCAGAAATCCTACTTTTTCCCTGTTCTGAACCAAAGGAAGTGAATTTCAAGAACCAAGGCAAAGAATAAGGATTGTGATCTGAAAGTGCACGTCTAGCTACTCTCTGGAGTAATACCTGTTAGATTTGTTGGCATGTGCCTCTCATTCATTGGTATGCTCGTAGTCTTCCTATTATTGTAAAAACTGGAGTCGGACCTTAGCAAATTTCCTTAATCTCTCTGAGCTTCCCTTTCATTCTCTGTAAAAGGGGGATAAAACCCCTTAATATGCAGTGTTGTCATAAGGATTTAAGGAGTTAAGTATTAGAGGCCTGAGCAGAGTCCCTGGCAATCAATAAACAATAGTAGCCGTTATTACCACTATTTCCCTGAGACCTGGCACATAGAACGTGTTCAGTAAGTGCTTATTAAATATATGATTCTGATTGTGAACCCTTACCGAAGAGTGACTGCTTCTTCCCCAGCCTCTCGCACATGGATTTACTCCGAGTTGATGCTTAGTACATTTATTCTCTCTGTACCTATTTACTGGGAATTCAACAATGAACAAACCCAGTGTCTGCAGTAATGAAGTTTAGAGCCTGATGAGGACCCACAGTCTTTAATTTTGCATTTTACAGTTGGTAATGTTGTCCTGGCATGGCTATCATACTTTGCTTTTAGTGACTTACATGAGCCCCTTTCTTGATCTGTGTCCCAGCACTGGCCTCAAATTGACTGTTCCTCTTCCTTAAGCTTATGGATGGCTGGCAACCTAAAACACTTTCTCCACAAGGGAAATCCAGGAAGTCACATTTGGAAAAGGATGTGGTGAATTCTTAACTATAATACTATACCTATCTTTCAAAAACTTCTGACTGTGGGAAATTGCCTTGGGCGCAGCTTTCCTCAGATGCTAGGATTGCAGCACAGAGTTGAGCTGCATCGCCATCTAGTGCTCAGATAATGTGGTGCCCAGATGCAGAGTTTTTAATAAGTAGTTTTCGTTAAGTAAGGTAGAGTTAAAGGGAACTCTTGTCTACTTCCCTTATTTCTACATAAGAAAAATGAATAATAAAAAAAGAAATGACCCAAACTTTATGTTACAAAGAGTTGTCTGCAGAACTGCCATCCCATTTAGTTGCTATTTCCCTCAACAGTGTGGAATATGGGGTGTGGGGCTGTGACCGAATGTTTGCGTTTTCTTTCACGCAGCTACATAACCTCCTGTGAACATGAGTGTTCTTACTTTTAAAATGGGGATGATGTGGTTGTTCTAAGTATCAGCTGAATGATAGGGTATATATAAGGGCTTTATAAATAATGCATTATTTAAAAGAAATCTAAGTTAATATATTTTTATTTTTTCAATTTTTTGTATGGAAACAGATGCATCCCATTCAAAGCTGCACTTGCAGTTGAAAGCCACTCACTCATGTATTCATCGCTTACTTCCATGAGTATGTATTGGGTGGCTACTACGTCATCATCATAGGATGAGAGGACATAAAGACCAAGAAAACACAGACTTTACCCTAGAGGAAATCACAGTCTAATAGTGAAGACAGACATCAATACATGCAATGTGTTGTGATAATGTATTGGAGTAGAGACTGGTACCAACTTCAGTGCTTGCTCATAAAAGGAGAGCTTTCAGTTCCACCAAGTTGGAGTGGAAAGGGGTTGCAGAGACAGAAAACACTTTAATATAGGAAAAAATAAACTTGAATTAAATTTCAGAGAAATACTAGTGGTATACCAGAGAAATAAATGGGGATAGGTGAGAGGGGGAAATTCTAGATATGGAATGTGACAACACTGAAAGATAAACAATTTAAAATAATATCATCCTATAGTTATGAAAATATTCCAGTTCTGGTACATATGTCTTCATAACTCATGGCTGGCATTCCAAACAAATGACAAATTAATCCAGTTTGGAGCCAATATTTCATAACATAGCAAAATTTGATATTTTGTTTGTAGTTATGAAAACTTAAGATTATTTTTAATTGTGGAATAGTATATATTCTAAAGAGCCAAGAGAAAATGATGAGAATTGAATGATTTCATGAAAGCTCATCTAGACTAATCATTCCACTGATTTCTATATTACATGTTTGCCTTTCAGTTCTATGTGTTCACAGCAGTTGGAGTTTTTTTCTCCCTGCCTCTCATCATACTGAGTATTTGAAAAAAATCTTAATGGCCTAGGAGTCATACGTTCTCATTTCAAATCCCTTCTAGTCTTCCTCACCATCCTCTGACATTCAGAGGATTGCTTTTTAGACAGATTGATTGACGGTCATCTATCCACACATCATTTATTCCAAATGGCTCCCTTCTGGGACATCTCGGGGTAAGAAGTGTTCATTAGTCCTTCAAAACATATCAGTAAGGACAACTCTGTCAAAAAGACATTCCCACATACAGTGAAAGTCTACAATTACGTTCTCCCAAGGTGTGTTTTCCTATGCTTCTGCATGTCAAGGAGAACAGAAAAAAACATGATTTTTATCAAGCAAACAACAAGGTGACAAAACAATCAAAACAGAAAGAAAGCAATTTCCTTTGATTAAGGGAATAAGACATTTCCAAATTGCACAAAAAAACTGACTGTGTTTTAAAAACTTGTTTTGAGCCTCTCTCTTTCACTTGTCCAACATATATAGTATCATTTTCAAAAAGGTCTTGTGACCTTCGAGATGGTGGAGGAGTAAGACGTGGAGATCACCTTCCTCCCAACAAATACATCAGAAATACATCTACATGTGGAACAACTCCTACAGAACACCTACTGAACACTGGCAGAAGAACTCAGACTTCCCAAAAGGCAAGAAACTCCCCATGTACCTGGGTAGGGCAAAAGAAAAAAGAAAAAACAGAGACAAAAGAATAGGGACGGGACGTGCACCTCGGGGAGGGAGGTGTGAAGGAGGAAAAGTTTCCACACACTAGGAAGCCCCTTCACTGACAGAGACGGGGTGTGGCGGGGTGGGGGGAAGCTTCGGAGCCACGGAGGAGAGTGCAGCAATAGGGGTGCAGAGGGCAAATCGGAGAGATTCCCACACAGAGGATCGGTGCCGACCAGCACTCACCAGCCTGAGAGGCTTGTCTGCTCACCCGCCGGGGTGGGTGGGGGCTGGGAGCTGAGGCTCGGGCTTCGGAGGTCAGATCCCAGGGAGAGGACTGGGGTTGGCTGCGTGAACACAGCCTGAAGGGGGCTAGTGCACCACAGCTAGCATGGAGGGAGTCCGGGAAAAAGTCTGGATCTGCCTAAGAGGCAAGAGACCATTGTTTTGGGGTGCACAAGGAGAGGGGATACAGAGCACTGCCTAAATGAGCTCCAGAGACGGGCATGAGCCACGGCTATCAGTGTGGACACCATAGACGGGCATGAAACACTAATGCTGTTGCTGCAGCCACCAAGAAGCTTGTGTGCAAGCACAGGTCATTATCCACACCTCCCCTCCTGGGAGCCTGTGCAGCCTGCCATTGCCAGGGTCCCATGATTCAGGGCCAACCTCTCTGGGAGAACACACGGCATGCCTCAGGCTGGTGCGATGTCACACCATCCTCTGCCACCACAGGCTCAACCCGCATCCCATACCTCTCCCTCCCCCTGGCCTGAGTGAGGCAGAGCCCCCTATCAGCCGCTCCTTTAACACCCGTCCTGTCTGGGCGAAGAACAGACGCCCTCAGGCAACCTACACGCAGAGGCAGGGCCAAACCCAAAGCTGAATCCCAGGAGCTGTGTGAACAAAGAAGAGAAAAGGAAATTTTTCCCAGCAGCCTCAGGAGTAGTGGATTAAACCTCCACAATCAACTTGATGTACCCAGCATCTGTGGAATACATGAATAGACAATGAATCATTCCAAAATTGAGGCGGTGGACTTTGGGATCAACTGTAGACTTGGGGTTTGCTTTCTGCATCTAATTCGTTTCTGGTTTTATGTTTATCTTAGTTTAGAATTTAGAGCTTATTACCACTGGTAGATTTGTTTATTGATTTGGTTGCTCTCTTCCTATTTTTTTAATATATATTTTTCTTCCTTTTTCTCTTTTTGTGAGGGTGTATGTGTATGCTTCTTTGTTTGATTTTGTCTGTATAGCTTTCCTTTTACCATTTGGCCTAGGGTTCTGTCTGTCCTTTTTTTTTTTTTTTTTTACTATAGTGTTTAGTGCTTGTTATCATTGGTGGATTTGTTTTTTACTTTTGTTGCTCTCTTCTTTCTTTTTTTTATTAAACATTTTTTTTATTTTTAATAATATTTTTTTAATTTTTAATTTTAGTAACTTTATGTATTTTATTTTATTTTTTCTTTCTTTCTTTCTTTTTCTACCTTTTCTTCTGAGCCATGTGGCTGACAGGGTCTTGGTGCTCTAGCCGGGTGTCAGGCCTGAGCCTCTGAGGTGGGAGAGTCCAGTTCAGGACATTGGACCACCAGAGACCTCCTGGCCCCATGTAATGTCAATCGGCGAGAGCTCTCCCAGAGATCTCCATCTCAATGCTAAGAACCAGCTCCACTCAACAGCCAGCAAGCTAAAGTACTGGACACCCTATGCCAAAAAACTAGCAAGACAGTAACACAACCCCACCCATTAGCAGAGAGGCTGCCTAAAATCATAACAAGTTCACAGACATCCCAAAACACACCAACAGACGTGATCCTGCCCACCAGAAAGACAAGACCCAGCCTCATCCACTAGAACACAGGCACTGTTCCCTCCACCAGGAAGTCTTCACAGCTCACTGAAACAATCTTACCCACTGGGGGCAGACACCAAAAACAACGGAAATACGAACCTGCAGCCTGAGAAAAGAAGACCCCAAACACAAAAAGTTAAGCAAAGTGAGAAGATAGAGAAATACACAGAAGATGAAGGAGCAAGGTGAAAACCCACCAGACCAAACAAATGAAGAGGAAATAGGCAGTCTACCAGAAAAAGAATCCAGAGTAA
This sequence comes from Balaenoptera ricei, assembly GCF_028023285.1. Lineage (NCBI taxonomy): Eukaryota > Metazoa > Chordata > Mammalia > Artiodactyla > Balaenopteridae > Balaenoptera > Balaenoptera ricei. The sequence goes on from NC_082648.1 coordinate 77,632,125, forward strand.
TGATAGTAAAGATGATCCAAAATCTTGGAAATAGAATGGAGAAAATACAAGAAATATTTAATACATTTAAAGCTAGAAGAACTAAAGAGAAAACAAACAACGATGAACAACACAATAAATGAAATTTAAAATTCTCTAGAAGGAATCAATAACAGAATAACTGAGGCAGAAAGAACGGACAAGTGACTTGGAAGATAAAATAGTGGAAATAACTACCACAGAGCAGAATAAAGAAACAAGAATGAAAAGAATTGAGGACAGTCTCAGAGACCTCTGGGACATTAAATGCACCAACATTCGAACTATAGGGGTCCCAAAAGAAGAAGAGAAAACGAAAGGGACTGAGAAAATATTTAAAGAGACTATAGTTGAAAACTTCCATAATATGGGAAAGGAAACAGTCAATCAAGTCCAGGAAGCACAGAGAGTCCCATACAGGATAAATCCAAGGAGAAACACGCCAAGACACATATTAATCAAACTATCAAAAATTAAATACAAAGAAAAAATATAAAAGCAGCAAGGGAAAAACAACAAATAACATACAAGGGAATCCCGATAAGGTTAACAGCTGATCTTTCAGCAGAAACTCTGCAAGCCAGAAGGGACTGGCAGGACATATTTAAAGTGATGAAAGGGAAAAACCTACAACCAAGATTACTCGACCCAGCAAGGATCTCATTTAGATTTGACGGAGAAATTAAAACCTTTACAGACAAGCAAAAGCTAAGAGAATTCAGCACCACCAAACCAGCTTTACAGCAAATGCTAAAGGAACTTCTCTGGGCAAGAAACAGAAGAGAAGGAAAAGATCTACAATAAGAAACCCAAAACAATTAAGAAAATGGTAATAGGAACATACATATCAATAACTAACTTAAATGTAAATGGATTAAATGCTCCAACCAAAAGACATAGACTGGGTGAATGGATACAAAAACAAGACCCATATATATGCTGTCTACAAGAGACCCACTTCAAACCTAGGAACACATACAGACTGAAAGTGAAGGGATGGAAAAAGATATTCCATGTAAATGGAAATCAAAAGAAAGCTGGAGTAGCACTTCTCATATCAGACAAAATAGACTTTAAAATAAAGACTATTACAAGAGAAAAAGAAGGACACTAGATAATGATCAAGGAACCAATCCGAGAAGACATAACAATTGTAAATATTTATGCACCCAACATAGGACCAGCTCAATACATAAGACAAATGCTAACAGCCATAAAAGGGGAAATCAACAGTAACATAATCATAGTAGGGGACGTTAACACCCCACTTTCACCAATGGACAGATCAAGCCAAATGAAAATAAATAAGGAAACACAAGCTTTAAAAGATGCATTAAACAAGATGGACTTAGTTGATATTTATAGGACATTCCACCCAAAAACAGAATACACTTTCTTCTCAAGTGCTCATGGAACATTCTCCAGGATAGATCATATCATGGGTCACAAATCAAGCCTTGGTAAATTCAAGAAAAGTGAAATCGAATCAGGTACGTTTTCTGACCACAATGCTATGAGACTAGATATCAATTACAGGAAAAAATCTGTAAAAAATATAAACACATGGAGGCTAAACAATACACTACTTAATAACCAAGAGATCACTGAAGAAATCAAAGAGGAAATCAAAAAATACCTAGAAACAAATGACAATGAAAACACGATGACCCAAAACCTATCATATGCAGAAAAAGCAGTTCAAAGAGGGAAGTTTATAGCAATACAATCATACCTCAAGAAACAAGAAACATCTCAAATAATCAACCTAACCTTACACCTAAAGCAATTAGAGAAAGAAGAACAAAAAAACCCAAAGTTAGCAGAAGGAAAGAAATCATAAAATCAGACCAGAAATAAATGAAAAAGAAATGAAGGAAACAATAGCAAAGATCAATAAAACCAAAAGCTGGTCTTTGAGAAGATAAAGAAAATTGATAAACCATTATCCAGACTCATCAAGAAAAAAAGAGAGAAGACTCAAGTCAATAGAATTGGAAATGAAAAAGAAGAAGTAACAACTGACACTGCAGAAATACAAAAGATCATGAGAGATCACTGCAAGCAACTATATGCCACTAAAATGGACAACTTGGAGAAGTGGAAAAATTCTTAGAAAAGCACAACCTTCCGAGACTGAACAAGGAAGAAATAGAAAATATAAACAGACCAGTCACAAGCACTGACATTGAAACTGTGATTAAAAATCTTCCAACAAACAAAAGTCCAGGACCAGATGCCTTCACAGGTGAATTCCATCAAACATTTAGAGAAGAGCTAACACCTATCCTTCTCAAACTCTTCCAAAATATAGCAGAGGGAAGAACAATCCCAAACTCATTCTACGAGGCCACCATCACCCTGATACCAAAACCAGACAAAGATGTCACAAAGAAAGAACACTACAGGCTAATATCACTGATGAACATAGATGCAAAAATCCTCAACAAAATACTAGCAAACACAATCCCACAGCACATTAAAAGGATCAAATACCATGATCAAGTGTGGTTTATTCAGGAATGCAAGGATTCTTCAATATATGCAAATCAATCAATGTGATAAACCATATTAACAAATTGAAGGAGAAAAATCATATGATCATCTCAATAGATGCAGAAAAAGCTTTTGACAAAATTCAACACCCATTTATGATAAAACCCCTCCAGAAAGTAGGCATAGAGGGAACTTTCCTCAACACAATAAAGGCCATATATGACAAACCCACAGCCAACATTGTCCTCAATGGTGAAAAACTGAAACCATTTCCACTACCATCAGGAACAAGACAAGGTTGCCCACTCTCACCACTATGATTCAACATAGTTTTGGAAGTCCTAGCCACAGCAATCAGAGAAGAAAAAGAAACAAAAGGAAACCAAACTGGAAAAGAAGAAGTAAAGCTGTCACTGTTTGCAGATGACATGACATTATACATAGAGAATCCTAAAGATGCTACCAGAAAACTACTAGAGCAAATCAATGAATTTGGTAAAGTAGCAGGATACAAATTTAATGCACAGAAATCTCTTGCATTCTTATACACTAATGATGAAAAATCTGAAAGAGAAATTAAGGAAATACTCCCATTTACCACTGCAACAAAAAGAATAAAATACCTAGGAATAAACCTACCTAAGGAGACAAAAGACCTGTATGCAGAAAACTATAAGACACTGATGAAAGAAATTAAAGATGATACAAACAGATGGAGAGATATACCAAGTTCTTGGATTTGAAGAATCAATATTGTGGAAATGACTATACTACACAAAGCAATCTACAGATTCAATGCAATCCCTATCAAACTACCACTGGCATTTTTCACAGAACTAGAACAAAAAATTTCACAATTTGTATGGAAACACAAAAGACTCCGAATAGCCAGAGCAATCTTAAGAAAGAAAAAAAAGGAGCTGGAGGAATCAGGCTCCCTGACTTCAGACTATACTAAAAACCTACAGTAGTCAAGACAGTACAGTACTGGCACAAAAACAGAAATATAGATCAATGGAACAGGATAGAAAGCCCAGAGATAAGCCCACACACATATGGTCACCTTATCTTTGACATAGGAGGCAAGAATATACAATGGAGAAAAGACAGCCTCTTCAATAAGTAGTGCTGGGAAAACTGGACAGCTACATGGTAAAAGAATGAAATTAGAACACTCCCTAACACTATACAAAAAAATAAACCAAAATGGATTAAAGACCTAAATGCAAGGCCAGACACTATAAAACTCTTAGAGGAATACATAGGCAGAACACTGTATGACATAAATCATAGCAAGATCCTTTTTCACCCACCTCCTAAAGAAATGGTAATAAATACAAAAATAAACAAATGGGATCTAATGAAACTTAAAAGCTCTTGCACAGCAAAGGAAACCATAAACAAGACAAAAAGACAACCCTCAGAATGGGAGAAAATATTTGCAAATGAAGCCACTGACAAAGGATTAATCTCCAAAATGTACAAGCAGCTCATGCAGCTAAATATCAAAAAAACAAACAACCCAATCCAAAAATGGGCAGAAGATCTAAATAGACATTTCTCCAAAGAAGATATACAGATTGCCAACAAACACATGAAAGGATGCTCAACATCACTAATCATTAGAGAAATGCAAATCAAAACTACAATGAGGTATCACCTCACACCAGTCAGACGGCAATCATCAAAAAATCTACAAACAATAAATGCTGGAGAGGGAGTGGAGAAAAGGGAACCCTCTTGCACTGTTGGTGGGAATGTAAATTGATACAGCCACTATGGAGAACAGTATGTAGGTTCCTTAAAAAACTAAAAATAGAACTACCATATGCCCCAGCAATCCCACTACTGGGCATATACCCTGAGAATGAATGAATGGATAAAGAAGATGTGGCACATATATACAATGGAATATTACTCAGCCATGAAAAGAAACGAAATTGAGTTATTTGTAGTGAGATGTATGGACCTAGAGACTGTCATACAGAGTGACATAAGTCAGAAAGTGAAAAACAAATGCTGTATGCTAACATATACATATGGAATCTAAAAAAGAATGGTTCTGAAGAACCTAGGGGTAGGACAGGTATAAAGATGCAGACATAGAGAATGGAGTTGAGGACACGGGGAGGGGGAAGGGTAAGCTGGGATGAAGTGAGAGAGTTGCATGGACATATATACACTACCAAATGTAAAATAGCTAGCTAGTGGGAAGCAGCCGCATAGCACAGGGAGATCAGCTCAGTGCTTTGTGACCACCTAGAGGGGTGGGATAGGGAGGGTGGGAGGGAGACGCAAGAGGGAGGAGATACGGGGATAAATGTATATATATAGCTGATTCACTATTTTATACAGCAGAAACTAACACACCATTGTAACACAATTATACTCCAATAAAGATGTTAAAAAAAAAGTTGTTGTGTCCTGATTTCATGCTTGCTTAGGCTACTCCTTCTGCCTCGAAGTGCCATACTCTCCCCTGATTTTATCTTCACTTTTTCAATGACAACTCTCATTCCAGATGAATCCTGGAAATTGCATCCTCTGGGAAATGTCTCCTGACTTCTTTTCCTGAAATAGATGCACTTTCTCTCCACTCTCTTGGCACCGGGTGCCGTCTCACTGTTGTAGATCGATTGCAGGCACGGCCCCAGTTGTTCATGCCTCCCTCTTTCATATTATTTGCAGTGTAACTTTGGACCTCTTCCCAACAAGTCTATTTCCCTATCCGTTGAATCTGCATTAGCTTTGTGACTTGCTTTGCCCAATAGAATGCAGAAGAAGAACGGTTTGTCAGTTCCAAGCTAGATCTCAGAAAGACTGCATTGCTTGGAATCAAGGACTTGTGAGATCCTAATCAGAGGACAGTAATTCAGTGCCTGGTTTCTCCATTCAGGCCTCTACCATCATGGTGGTTTATAAGAAAGATGACAAAATACAGATATATTGAGACCTTCCTACACTGAAGAATTTCACTGACATTGACCAGTAACTGTACCCTGAGGCTAAGTGGTCTTGGACAGCGTCTTTGAGAACAACTGTTTATCAGGCTGATCCTGAGAACTGGGTATTATCAAATATGCATGACTGATGAGGGCAAAACAAAAGCAAACAAATTGTTTACATATATACCCTATAGGATTCTCTCAATCTTAAAAGGATGCTCATAATGATTTCTTTGACCACTGTCATGTTCATTAATTAACAGAAAAGATTACTGGGGAATATGAATTACTTTGTAGTGTTTGTCTATTTAGCGACATAATTAGTCTTGGCAGAACTCTGAAAGGACACAAACAACAACATCTCAAGGTGCCAGCTGCCTTGAAATTGAAGGCTTTTTGCTTGGTGACTGACAATTCTGGCAAAGCTCTGTGAAAAACTGGACATACAATGTCCCAAGAAGGAGAAATCACCATATCTGAAAAAAACATCAGTGACCAACAATGTGCTTGGATCCATGAATCAAAGGGAACAAAATGCTTTTGGGGGGTGGCAGTTGTGGCTCCAATAGGAGGTTTCAGATTTCTCAGTTATCAGAGTCGAGCTGGGGTATTCGGTTCACGCAAGGAAAAAAGGTGAAGTGCAGATGGAGCTCATTCCTCCTTCTCTATCACCTTCCCTGAAGCCCCTGTATTAATCCTACTATTCTCTTCAGATGCTTTCACTCCAGAGGCAAAGCATGGGCATGCCAATAGCGTTCATCATCTGGGATTTTTCTTAACATCAGACATACTATCCTCTTCTCAGGTTAATATTTCTGGCCTAAAAACTTTCCAACACAGAAAAGGACGTGGGGGTAGCTTTTGAATTATGGCACAACAATTCATATGCATGCATACATACCAATGGTTAATTTTCCAAATGGCAATGATAGACAGTCATAATAGCAGCCTGTAATTCTAGTATTTAATATAGAAATTCAGGTGCACCTTCCTGCAAACACCACATTCAGGATAGTGAAATTATTCCCAGGGAGGAGGTCAGGAAAATCTAGGATTCCAAAGGGACAGTATATATTTCTGAGAGTGAAAAGTGGCTCTATCTAGTTTTGTAAGCAAAAGCTTGAGGTGCCTCCCCTCATACCCTGCATTAGATCATGTTCCACTCTCTCACTGCATAAGTTAAGAATTGTGGTGGTAGCTTGAAACAGAGACTACAAACAGTAGCTCTCTATGAATAAAGAAATTTAATTTTTCTTTATGTAAAAAATCCAGAGCAAAATTATCTCCATGGAGACTTCTGCTATCTTTCCATTTACCATCTTCTGCATGAGGCTTCTGTCCTCAAGGTCACCTGCTAGTTCAAAAAGGCTACTGAATGCCCAGGCACCACAACTACATTCCAAAATGGAAAGAAAGAAAGTGGAAGAGAAAATCAGATTTTTCTTAGTTGCATGCCATTTTTTAAAAAGAAGCTTCCCTGAAAATCCTTACCAAAAATTTCTACTTAATACTATCGGCCAGAATGTAGCCACTTGTCTATCTGGCTGACAGGTATGCTGGGAAATGTAGTCTTTCAGCTGGACACATTAGTGACTTGAATTAGTTTGGGGTTCTATTACTAAGAAATGAGTACAGAATGGATATTCAGAGGACAACTAGCCAAATCTGTTCTCCTAAGTTAGGGATATAAGAAAGGAAGGTGTCAAAATAAGCTGTGAACTAATGGAGATGATAAAGGGAAAGGGCAGAAGGGCCAGTTTAGTCACCAAGATCCTAAAATTTTGGCTGAAGACTGGAGCAGTCCAGAAGTCACTAGTGAAATCCCATTTTAAGAAGCTCAGGGTTTAGGACAAGAAAAGTAGAAAGCTATGCTGTTCTGTAAATACCACTTCCTGGTTTGGGTACCCTGTCCAGGAAGAGAGCTTTAGGATAAATTTAGGTCAAGATTTTTGGCCCCAAATGGCAGAAGCTCTCAATCAACAGCAAATGCAAGATTTACGCCTCCACATCCAGCTGAAGATCTTGTTCTCAGAGTCTTTACCTTGTCTGAAATCTATTCATTGCAACGAACCCCTGGAGTTACACATCTCTAATCCTTGGAACCAAAGAGTTAGAAACTTTCAATGATGGAATAAATTAATTGTTAAAAGCAAATTCTACTAGACATGTAGACACTTCCCCCTTGGCACCTGGCTCTCCTACCATATGTTCACAAGGACCCCAGGAATGATACCACTAGATTTCCTTCTTATATTTTACCACTCAGGAAGATCCTGGTTTGCTTTTGATCTCTGCTTCAAGGTGGGTGACAGAAGAGTGATGTGTGAGCATCTTTTTCAGTGTTCAGTTTGCTTTAAAAATGTGTTATGGGGCTTCCCTGGTGGGGCAGTGGTTGAGAATCTGCCTGCCAATGCAGGGGACACGAGTTCGAGCCCTGGTCTGGGAAGATCCCATATGCCACGGAGCAACTGGGCCCGTGAGCCACAATTACTGAGCCTGCGCGTCTGGAGCCTGTGCTCCGCAACAAGAGAGGCCGCGATGGTGAGAGGCCCGCGCACCGCGATGAAGAGTGGTCCCCACTTGCCGCAACTAGAGAAAGCCCTCGCACAGAAACGAAGACTCAACACAGTCATAAATAAATAAATAAAAGAACGTGAATTAAAAAAAAAAAAAATTATTAAAAAAAAAATGTGTTATGGAAACTGAACTTTCTAAGCTCTAACATAGCTTAGTGCAATGCAGACCACAATAGGCAACGTTATGATGTCAAAGTAAAGTGTCGGGTTCTGCAAGGAGAGGACAGAGTATTGCTCTACACTGAGGACTTCTGGATTAGAGAAAAAGAGCTGCGGTGGGAATCCCACCCCCTTTTTAAATTCTAATGGAGAGTCAAAGTGCAGGAGAAAAATAGATCTGATCAAGTAAAGGAACTTCATTACAGTGGGGGTGGATTTTCCTGTATAGGAAGATTTAGAAGGAGAACTATGCTCATTGAGAGAGTTGAACTAGGATATTAACAGCTTTCCAGGAAGAATACAGGAATCTTTGACTCTCATGCACCAAGGAATTAGTAAACCAAGTAAAGTGGGAGATGGGGGTATGACCTGTAAAGAGGTGCCATGTGCCAGATCTCAAATCCCACTGTAGAGCCACTGATCTGCAAGACAAGGCAGAGATAACTAAAACCAAAAGAATGAGGAAAACCAACTTTGGGAGAGGGTTCTCTACCCCAGGAATACGTCTGAGGAAATAAGCACTTATCCTCAAAGGGGGCGATTTACATTCACTCACTTGATTCTTGGAGAACTTGGGGGAAATATGGCTCACGCTGTCTTAAGTTGCTTTGAGAGAGGAAATCATTGTCTTGGAGAAACCGATTCAAGACACTTTCCTACCTTCTGTGAAAACTGAACATCTAGAGAATTCTGTATTATTTTGCGGGGGAGCACTTGGTTAGAAAAAATTCTCCCAGATAGTAGAAGAAAAGGAAAGACAAAGAGGGTAGAGATAAGAGGAGTGATGATGTTGGGGTTCTGTTTATGGGACTGGATGTGAAGGGGCCACATGGACGAGAATGAAAAGTGCCACGGAATAGGGCCACCCATGAAAGACATTGCTTGTATTCCCAGAGGTTGCAGGGGAATTGAATCAGCCTATGGCCAACTACCCAGCCTCAGCCCCAGTAAGGACCATACACAGAGGTTGCCCTGGATCTATACTAACTTTTCTTTCCCCCAGCATTGGAGGAGGACTTCCCTTTGCAATAGCCAGATGCAGATGGAGAGTTCCTGTGTCATGATGTTGGTGAAAATACATTGCATCATAAACAAATCTTCAGAGTAGTCATCCTTCTTATCTACCTACTTCTCTACTTCCCCAGTCATATTTGATACCACGCTATTTCTTTTCTCTCTTCCCTGACCAGAGGGCATTTGCACATGCTGTCCCTGCTATCTGGAACACTCCTCTCACCTGCCCACTTGCCCCTGCCACTCCCTCCTTAAAACACACACATGTTCAAGATACTTATTCTTCAGATCTCAGCTGAAACAGTGTATCCTTGGGGAAATCCTTTTTGAACTTTTAAGAGCAGTTAGATTCTTATGTATATACACACATACTTGAATTGTCATTCCTAATAAAGTATAGTCTAGATTATAATTGTGCATACAGGGACTTCCCTAGTGGCACAGTGGTTAAGAATCTGCCTGCCAGTGCAGGGGATGCGGGTTCGAGCCCTGGTCTGGGAAGATCCCACATGCCACAGAGCAACTAAGCCCATGTGCCAAAACTACTGAGCCTCAGCTCTAGAGCCCGCAAGCCACAACTACTGAGCCCATGTGCCACAACTACTGAAGCCCACGCACCTAGAGCCCATGCTCTGCGACAAGAGAAACCACCACAATGAGAAGCCCACGCACTGCAACAAAGAGTAGCCTCCGCTCACTGCAACTAGAGCAAGCCCGCACGCAGCAACGAAGACCCAATGCAGCCAAAAATAAATAAATTAATTAATTTTAAAAAATTGTGCATACATTATTATTAGTGTGATTATGTGATTAATGTCCCTCTGCTCTATTTGGCCCTAAACACACTGAGGACAGGGATCACATCTTTTTTGCCAACCACTGTATTGTCAGCACAACATAATGCATGGCAAATAGTAGTTGCTCAATAAATATTTTGCGAATGAATAGATGCACCTTTATCTAATACTGCCCCTGGCATGCATATAATAGGTAATACACACACATACACATTTATATACAAATATATATACATATACATCTTAAATAAATATATAAAACAGGATAATATATGTTAAATAAATAAATTTATGAATGACTTGTTTAAGATGCTGTATGGTAAAGTAGAATAAACTTGAACCTTTCAGCCAAGCAGGTTAGGATTGAACTTCAGTTCTTCAACTAACTGACTAAGTTTGGGCAAAATATCTTAGCTTTTTGAGCCCCAGTTTCCTCACTTGAGGAAAAGCATAAAAATTCTGAACTTGGTTATCAATTTCAAATGTAATAATGTACAAAAACTGCCTAGCCCCATGCTTAGTATATAGTAAGCACTCAATAAATCATGGCTATTTACATGATTGAATTCATGTAAATCAGGATATAGAGCTCAGTTTAGTTGAGTTCCCCACAAAACAGTGCTGGATAGACAAAATGAGTTCAATAAATAGTTGTAGGATAAACAAGTGAATAAATGTATGTTTAGAATGACTTGAAATCTCTATTGTGTGAACAACTTACTTTTCGAGTATGCTAGAACAATGCAGAATCCTGCCGCTAGGTGTCGATAAATATACACTGGAAAAAACAAGGCCTAGGATTCCTAGATCCTGATACTGATGTAAAATTTTCTTGTAAAATTCAGGCACTACAACTATTTACATAAACAAAGTGATGTGCTCAGTCAGTTATTCAAAAGTTCCCAACTATCTAGCAGTATCTATCAAGTAAATCACATATTCACTCTCTTCCTTTTCCTTCCTCCCTTCCTCCCTCCCTTCCTTCCTTCTTCTCTCCCTCCTCCCTTCTCTCTCTCTCTCTCTCCTTCGTCTTTCATACCAGGAGACAAAGAAAAAAGCCTTTACTTTAATTCTTACCATAACTTTATAAGGTATGCCCATGCATAAATGAGGAACGTAAGGCTCTATAGCTGGCCAAGGATTGGGCTGGGAACATGAACTTTCCACTCTAGCTCAACTACCTTCAGTGTGCACCAACTCCCATAACTGTTTAAAGGTCACTCTCCCTCTTTCTCACTGTGGTTGAACTTCCTTGACCTTCCTAGTTCATCCACGATTCAGGTTTCTTCTATTTTCTTCTATTTACGTCTGGGTAAAGACTTATTTCTTCTTTGGGTCTCTATTTAGAAGGCACCCTCAAAAATGTCTGATTTTAGCCATCTCTTACTAGATGTGGATTCTGTGTTACATACTGTATTATTTTGCTACAGCAGCCATAACAAAGTATCACAGACTGGGCGGCTTAAACAACAGAGATTTATTTTCTCATAGCTCTGCAAATTACAAATTCAAGAGCAAGATATCAACAGGGTTGGTTTCTTCTGGACCTCTCTCCTTGACTGATAGATGGTCTTTTTCTTCCTGTATCTTCACATCATCTTTTCTCTGTACATGTCTGTATCCAAGTTTCCTCTTCTTATAAGAACACCAGTCATATTGGATTAGGGTCCACCCTAATGACCTCATTTTAACCTGTTTTCTTCTTTAAATACTTTTTCTTCAAATACAGTCACATTCTGAGGTACAGAGGGTTAGGACCTCAACATATGAATTTTGAAGGGACACAATTCATCTCATAACATAAACCCTCATAGCACTCCAAAATTTCTCAGTAGCACTTACCATAACTATAATTACATACATGCAGAAGTCATTTTAAATGTCTATTACATACTTGTAGGCTGAAAAGTTTCCGTAAAGGCAGGAATCAGGCATGTTTGGTACCCTTGGTATCTGCAAATGTACCCAGGGCCTAGTACACAGTAGGTTATCTTCTTTACATTGCTATTAGTATCACCCTCTTTATTATTATTTCCTACATAACTCCAGTTTCCAGCACAAAGTGGCTGAGTAAATATTTAATTAAAGACATTTAACAACTAGCAGCTGAACAGAAGGCTCTGGACACTTTTTTTTTTTTAAACTAACTGCTTACTCTCTTTAGAATGCCAACCCACTGATGTGGCCATCCCGCCCTGGCCATATATTTGCATTAGCAGGGGAAGGACATTTCATACAGTCAGGTGTGCTTCATAATAGCAAATTAGTCACAGCTCAGGTTTAACACATTGTGCTTTTGATGGCTCGCTAATTACACAAGCTGTGCCAGTTTGTGGTCACAGGTGTCCTACGGTGCCAAATTCAATACTGCCCTGGGGCCCACGCACCGGAGCCTCCCGCCTGGCTTGCACTGCTGCCCTGCTAGCTGTACTTCTCTCCGTAAGGGAGGAGTTTATGCAGCAAAGGTACATGAGACATCTGTTACCCACATTCCCCATCTTTTTAGACTTTCTTCCCATTATTTAGGCCCCTGAATTTTCCTGCTAAGATTCCCTGAGATTGCTTCTGGGATTTGCATAGACCCCTTTCCCAGATCCATCCTATTGAGAGTATCCCAGGCCCAAGAAATGGCCAGAGATTCCTCAGAGTGTAGAATAGAGCCAGTTGTGGAATGAAAGGGGGACAGGGCATGAGTCAGAGGTCCCCATTTGATCTTAGTTCCAACTCTCAAAATATAGGGACAGGCCTGGATGTCTTTGCATATTTTATACTCTGATGTCTCACCTAACAATTTATACTCAAATCCACAGAAACATTTCCTAAGACTCAGCCCCAGGAAATCATACGCCTCTCTGGAGTCACAGGTATTGAGCGTGTGCGTTGCCTGGAGCCAGTCAGGCCTAACTTGAATACCAAATCTACCACCACCATCTGTGTGACTTTAAACAAACTGCTTAAACTTTCTGAGCTTCAGTGGGGATTTGGGGGAAGTTAAATTTGATAATGTATTTATGGCAAAATTTTGTGATGTTTTCTATTGCCTTGGAGTTGATTGCTAGGAACCAAAGCTGAGGAAAAAGAGGTATTATGTATGGCACATTTGAAGAACACATCAGTTAATTATGCACCAACTACTGGGGTCAGATACCTCCCACAGGACATATAAAGAGACAGCCAAACCCTCTCTGCTCCCTACATCATCACCCCAACCCTCTTCCTCAGCATAATCCTGGCAAGAATAATTAAAGAGGTATGAGGAATGTGCAAAGAAGTAAAATATAGCAGTTGAAAAATGCATACAAAGTAGAAAAGCAGTAAGAGAAACACTGGTAATGAAATATGGAAAATAACAGACCTGGTACTCTTTATGAGTCATAAAGTAAATGGCAGCAAGAGGCAATGTTTGCATTTCAAACAGAATTCTTTTTGGGCTATAGCACCCATGTCTTTCTTTTTAATCATGCTGGGCACATGCACTAAGAGAAATGAGGTTCCATTTTTAGCCCCTGACATTGAGAACCCAGAGAAAAGGTGAGAGATCATCAACCAACTGGGGAATAAAAGGACTTAAAAAAAAAAACCAATTCAATGAAGAAGGAGACGAGGTATAGAAACAACTTCCTTCTCTTCTTCAAGTACCTGAAAGTATGAATTTTTAGGGTTCTGTTGCCCAGTCTTTAAAAAAGACAACATTGGAGGGACTGACTTTCTAGAGAGTACTAGGATTCGGGCCAATGATACACAATTATTAACCAGAAGTATGCTCTGAACATCTGAAAGAACTTTTACCATTATACTCCTCTGACACCTTCTGTAAGAACATAAGCTAAGGTACATGACAAACTATCTTGTCACCAAGATGAATTTGCCCAGAAAATATTCTCATTTTAAATCAGGAAGGTAGTGTACTGATTGGAATACTGAAAAAAAGCAAGATGCCTCATTCTAGTGGGAATAGTTCAGCTTTGTGTTCAAATCTTGGCTCTTCCTACTAGCTGAGCGATTTCAGGTGAGTCACTCAAAATTTCTGGGCCTCAATTTCCCTTTTAGAACAGGGGATCGCAATCTCTACTTAGCAGATATGTTGAGAGTGTTAAAAGTGATTTCAAATGCAAAAAACCAAGTGTATGTCTTACACAATGCAAATGCTCCATTTATGCCAGGCGTTCCTGCCCCAGTAGTTTTGATTTTCTGTCCCATGAATAAAATGGAGACTATCTCAGTACCATTTACAGAACTGGTAAATTTTGAAATGTTAATATCTCTTCATGTTTAAGGAGATCAAGGTGTTGATTTTATTTATTTCTTTTTTTGGAGGTCTCCAAACTTCCAGTTATAAAATAAATGTCATGGGCATATAATGTACAGTATGAGTACAGTCAATAATATTGTACATTAACTTTGTAAGGTGACACAGATGGTAATTAGACTTACTGTGGTGACCATTTTGCAATGTATACAAATGTCGAATCACCATGTTGTACACCTGAAACATATTGCAAATTCTTATACTTTTGAAAATTGACGTAATTTTACTTATATATTGGAAGAATGAAGTATAGGAAAGTCAAGTTACTGATTTTTTTGGCACCATAGAAAGAACTAGGAATCAAATCTAGCTCCAACCTGTCAGGCAAAGGTGAGCTCTTCTTTTAATTTGGTTAATAAATAATTAATAATAAATAATTAAAGAGAAAAAATAGCTTTGTCATAAATACTCAAACTGATAAAATAGTTACTTTCTATTTTACTTTTTATTTATAAAATAGTTACTTTTTATTTATTTACTTTTTATTTAAATAGTTAGTTTAATACTCTATTAAACTGATAAAATAGTTATTTTTATCTAGCCAAGAACAAGTAAGAGTTCTATTTATCTGAGTAGATGGTGGTGGTGTTGCCACAGCCTGATCCACTTTGCCAGTGGTGGCACCAGCCCCCCAGTTCCTGAGATGATAGCTGTTCACAGCTATCCCCTTCTCTGGAGAATTTCTCTCTTTAATCCAGTACCGCCTAGCCTGAGAGGTTATGCTCACCCCACTCTACCCTTCTATAACCCATAGCTGATGACAGACTAATCGGGGATAAAAATGGTAGAGCACGTGCCTCATTGAGGGACCCAATGTGCGGTACAGTTTATGCTTCAAAGCCCCCCGCCAGCCCCCCGGAGGATCAGGTTGGAGTATCTCCAGCTGAGTCTTCATCCTAGTTTAGCTCCTCCTCCTGCCTGTCCTGCTTCCCTCACTCCCTTCTCTTAAAGGCTCTTTGTTCATTAAATAGCTCCATTTGAATTCCCGTCTCCAATTCTGCTCCTAGGAAACCCAATCTAAGATACTGGAAAAATGAGATTGTTAATGATTAATTTTATTTTTGAAAGAAAAAAAATTCAAAGAATGAAAATTGAGATTCAGTTGCAATGCCAGAGGGAAAGCATTTAAAAGTTGGAGTCCAGAGGGAAAGCATTTAAAACTTGTCATTTGAAAATAGACAAATTGTAAAAGACTAAGAATGTGATTTTAAAATGTTTAAAGTATTCCCATTGCATTTATCCCAGATCAATGATGGCACAGAATGGGAATTTGCAATATAAAATAGCCCATCAAATTTCTCAGTGTTTTTATGGTTTAGGGAAAATACTTCCTATATCTCCTCCCCCTTAATCCCCAAACTTGAAACCTCAAGTTTCCCAAGTTTGGAGAAAGCATTAGTGCCTTCAAGTGGCCAAAAAGGCCAATTTTGGTCAAAACTCCCAAATAAAAGTGACAGAGATATCTGCCGTCCTAGTGTATACAGGTTTTCCATTTTTGAAGCATCTGTGGTTTGCACACTGTGTCAACCTCTGCTGATATACTGTATAAGATTTCAGAGCTCAAATATCCTCTTTTTATTATGAGACTAAAATTAAGAATTGCTTAGAATGCCATTCAGAGTCTTTGAGATTATTCCAAAGAGGTGTGGGATTTCAAAACTAAAAAATGAGAGAATTAAATAAGAGAAATTAAGGTTTTAGTTTACTAAATTACGTGATCTCCAGCTTCTATGTTGTTTTGTCATTAGGTAAAGATATGTTTTTAAAAAAATACTACCCTATAACCAAACATTCAGAATAGCTCTTTGCTAAATGCTGACCTAAAGTACTATGTTTGTCTATGTTCTTTTAACCAAAGCATTTTGCAACTGCAACTAGTGTTCTTATAAGATGCATCATCACAGTTCTTCCACAAATTTAGACAGACATCTATATAAACAAGTTTTGAAGTTACTAGTGAACCTGAAAATCACATCTAAGAAGAAACTTCAAATAAGAACTCAGAAGAGAGTGTGGGAGTGAATAAAACTTTAGCCTCAACTGGTCACAGTGAGGTTAATCAATAGTGATGAAGGACACCTGAGGTCTTAAGACACTTGCCAAAGGTAGAGTGACCATACCTCCTTACTTGCCCTGGAAAATCCCTGGAATGTCTCTGCAACATTCTCAACAGTGCTCAGATAGCCTAAACTGATGAAGAGAAAAGCAGCAGAGGATAAGATAAATTGGCTAGCCCCAAATCAGATTTTGCTGTGGGAGAATCTTCTTCCTTCTCTGGTTTTAGATAGTTGAGGAAGCCAACAAATATCTGTTGTAAGATATCAGGGTCAAAGGAGTTCATCCAGACTGAAACAAATGGGTTACTTCTCTTTTCAGAGTCTATTCTTACTTCATCAGTGAAGAGAGCCTGTATTATTGTTGAAAAGAGTTGTGGGAGAAGAAATTCTTTTATACACTAAAGGATTTTGTATGATTTTCTGGTAGAAAATATCTGATCAGTTGATTGTCTTCAGACTCCGGATTTCCACTGGCCAAATATTGTTTATCTTCTTGGAAGACTTTGGCAGGTTTTCTCTTCTTAGGAAATGAGTCAGAAAACAACAGTGAGACTTCAAAGCAAGGCTCAGGGTTATCTTCTGATTAATGAAATGACTAATTCCATCACTTATCAGAACACTGATTCCTTCCTGTGGAACTGCAATCCTAGTATGTAAATAGAATGGGGGAACTGCAGGTTATCATTGTCATCATAAGAAACAACTCTACCGAAAGGTCCGTACCAAAATGATAGGAGTCCTAAAAGCTACGTGAGGTACAGCTGAACGTTTGGTGAACATAAAATTTTGGAGATTGGGAAACAACCTTGTTTCCCTTAATTTATGCTCAGTGTTACACTTTTCCAAATTAGGGCATTAACTTTCTCTCTAAAGTTTCTGTTGATTTCTCCCATTTCTCAATTCCCTTGCTCTCAATAACTGAGAGTCAAGAGTAGTGGATCTCATTCTGATTGTGCCTCTATCTTGTTATCTGAGCTTGAGAAAGTTATAGAACCTCAATAGTCCTTAATTTTACCACCCCTTAATTGGAAATCATAGGCCAGGAAAGCTCATAAAAATAAAAATAAACAAAAATAAATAAAATAGAAGTCCGGATGCTGCCCCCAGAGATTCTGATGTAGGAGATCTTGGTGAGCTTGGTGAAATAAATATATATAGAGAGAAGTAAATAAATATAGAGAGAGCTGTCTAGATGACTTTGATCATGAGCCAGTTTCAGGCACCACTGGACAATATTAGATTACCTCTGAGGACTTTTACAGACTTATGAATATGAAATCTATTCTATGATAATAGAAAATTTTGATGTGAAATAATTTCCTCACTTCAAGGTGGCCAATTCTTTAAATGGTAACTTCGGAATCATTCTGCATATCCTTGGTAATATTAAATAACCACTCATCTCGGTGCGAATGGAGAGACGAGAGAACATAGGGAAAAATCAAATCAATAAAACCTGGTTTTGGGGGATTGCACCAGCAACCCTGGGCAGAATGAACTTTTGACTTTTCCTCAGTTATTTTGTTATGTAAATGTATCAATCAGGATATCATCAGAATATAGTTGTAGTGCTTAAGTGGGATAAGTGAGGGAAGTTTTACAAAGGGACCCACTTCTCAAATGTGGACAGTGGGAAGGGAACCCTCAAATCGATGGCTCTGTAAAGAATGGGGAGGGAACCATTACCAGCATCTAGAGATTTGAGGTTGCCCAGCAAGAAGTGTGGCCTTTAGTAGAGGGATAAAACCAACCTGCAGTAATGTGGCAGGGAGAAGGTCAGGGGACTGAAACCCTGGCCTCAATTTCCTCCCTTCTTCCACTGTGCTACTGGTGTCTACTGCCACCCACTGACTGATCCCAAATAGGAGAGGAAGGCAAGGATGATGCAATGCCTACTTCATGCCAGTCTCCTGGGAATACAAAGCAAGCTATAGAGGGATGCTGAGGGACAAAATGTGATTAACCTGCACAAAGACATAACTCTTCCCCAGTGGTTTCAAACTTACATAATGTGCTCTGAGTCTTCTTCTTTAAATGTTTCTTACTTAATTCATACAAATGCTTCCTATTTAGCTCCATAACCCAGCTCACGTCTCTTCTCTTCTGTAAAGTTGTCCTTGCCTCTTGTCCACAAGTAGTAGCAAGTCTCTCTAAGAACCAACTTTTACAATTGCTCTTTTCACATCATGTCTTAGGCCCATACTTAAATTATTTTTGAATCCTCATATTTTGAATAATCTATGTCAAAATGTCCTTGTGATTTTTGGTTGAATCAAATTGAGGGGTCTGATAGATTAAACTGTCATTTGGTCTTCATTGACATATAACAACATTCATGGCTGGTTTGTTCTTTCTCCCTTTGTCGAAATGCCCACCTGAGAAATCACATACCGTGGGAATATTGCTTTGTGTATACAGAAAGCTAGATAGACCTTGTAGAACAGCCTTCGTGGCTGGTGCTCCCAGCTCTGATATCCTGATATACTCACCTCCACTATATAGGTGGGTTAGCCAGAGAAAGTCGATTAAACATATCAAATGATTACAACCTCTTCTTCACCTCTGGCTCACTATCTTTTTTCTAATCTCCATTGAAACTTAATCTCCATGTCACTGAATTATTTGAAATAAGACAATTCTATGTAAAGGAAATATTGCTTACTTTCCGTATACTACATCTCTAGTCATGGTTCCTGTGGAATTCTGATCATTTGTGTTGAACTTGGAAAGCACCTTACTAACTAATACCGGTAAATTATTTCTTAGAAAGGGTTATTTTGGATACATATTTTTTTTTTGTTAATTCTCTTGAACATTTATTTTAGATACTTTCGAATGATTTTATTTACAGATTATAGTTAAATAAGATCATATATATAAAGGCATTAGAGTAAATATATGATTTATAGAAAACTCTCAATAAAAAGGTAACCATTATTATGTTTGGAGTTGCTAACAGTTGCTGCCCACATTTAAATTCAGCTTTTCTGATTTCCAAATCTGGTGATATTTTACTATACAATTTCCCTCTGTGGCAACCAGTTTGTCTCTCTGCACACTTACTATGTCATATTATCACATTTTCATTTCCCACACCTGTGAGTTCATGATGCTTCAAATATGGAATCAATCTCTTTCCTCAGCCTAGGGAACTTTGAGGAGCCCCATGTAGGGACTTGATGTGTTGTTGTGACAAACCAGGTTATTTTCTTACATGGACCCATTGCTCTAGGTACAAGACTCCTGAGTTCTCTTGGCAAACACCACCTTCCTGGGTCCATGACTTAATTAACTACCAAGGATTCCATTTCTTCTGGGCTTTGAGTCTTGCTTGTTATTGCCCTCTGTTATGGGCTGAACTGTGTCCTTCCAGAATGCACATGTTGAAGCCCTAACCCCTAGTACATCAGAGAGTGACTGTATGTAGATATTGGTCTTTAAAGAGGTAATTACATTAAAATCAGGCCATTAGGGTAAGCCCTAATCCAATATGACTGGTGTCCTTATAAAAAGAGGAAATTAGGGACACTAGGATGTAAGTACACAGAGGAAAGATCCTGTGAGGACACAGCAAGAAGGTGGCCATCTGCAAGCCAAGGAGAGAGGCCTCAAAGAAACCAACTCTGCCAACACTATGATCTTGGACTTCTAGCCTCCAAAACTGTGGGAAAACAAATTTCTGTTGGGTAAGCCACCCTGTTTGTGGTATTTTGTTATGGCAACCATAGCAAACTAAGATGCCATCCTCCTGAGGAGGAGTCCTAATTTGAGCTCACACATATTTTCTGGATCATCCTTCCTACTGACTTTCCGCCTGTCTGCTTAGAGAGATCCCAGAGGCTCCCTAACTCCACACTCCCAACTGTGACTCTTTCCCCATTGGCTTTATTCTGACTTACTTTCCTGATGTGAAAAATCTACCTGTCACCTCTGACAGCAGCTGTGGTTTTTCACCATACTGTTGTCTGTAGATGCGATGGTAGGCTTTGCCTGCCCTTGGATAAGAGATGTAAACAGTCCCCACCCATCACTATCGGAGGTGCCAGCCTCTCTGAATTCCTCCAGAATTAACTCTGATATTTTTCACCTCTAGCCTGCTTCAGGATATCATCTCCTCGGACTTGATTTCTGCCCACTTCCATCTTCCCTTTGCCTGTCCAATTCCTACCAATCCTTCAATTCTCCATTTAGAAATAACTTCTATGAGAAGCTTTCCTTGACCCCAGGCAAGTGAGTCAGCCCCTTTGCACATGTTCTCCCATGCCATCCAACACTCACGTCTTAATATATTATAGTTTGGTGGTTCTCAAACGAGTGAGCCTCAGAGTCAAGAATGGGCTTGTTAAAGCAAAGACTGCTGGGCCCCAACCCAGAGTTTCTGGTTCAACAAATTTGGGACGGGCTCAATAATTTGCATTTTTAACAAGTTCCCTGGTGATACAGATGCTGCTGGGCCTGAGACCACCCTTTGAGAATGACTGCTACAGAGAAATAGCCTGTATTTATGGTTCCTTCCATTAACCTCCCCCATTCTACCTACAATAAATTATACATTCTGTAAGAGTAAGGATTTTGTCTTTCAAATAGCTGTGAGCCCAGGATTTTGCACAGTGCTAAGGGCATGATAGATACTCAACAAATAACTGTTTAATATATGAAAGAATGGAAATGGGAATTCTTTACATGGAGAGAATACTTTTTAGAGTAACAGCATGCTCAAAAAATTTTGTTGTACCAAGGATCATTTAAAATACACAAATAAGAGAATCAGTACTCATTTAGAAAGGGCTAAGGGTCTAAAAGCATAATGTTATTTATACTGGTCTGGTATGTACACAAAACTCTTTTATAAGAACTCTGACTAGGGTTATTTTGCCTCAGGGAAATGTAAAATGTATAGCTCAAAAAAGAAACGTAAAATACGATGTGAAAATGAGTCATTAGGAAAACTAGTCATTATCTAAGGAACACGGAAAGGAGCCGGAAAGCAAATACAAAACAGAGGAGCCTCGAAGACCCAGGATTCCTCCACTGGTAAAACTTCAAATGGCAAATCGGAGTCTAGAAGACAGAAGAAATAAAGCCAAAAGTTTGACTCTGAAAACATCGTATGCAGAAGCAAAAACAGCTGCATTCCCTCCAGGCCCAGTCGCTTTTACAAGAGTGATTTCCTTGAAGTTTTAATGTGCCCTGCAGCCCAACCCCCCAACCCCCGGCCTCCCTCTCACAGCCTCCTTTCATGGTCCCATCAACCCATTAAGGCCGAGAGCATTGTGCAGGGTCCAGCGGGCTGCACATCACTGACTCAGCTGAGCTACGTAAATATTAGCGCTCTGGGACCAGTGAGAAAGAAAGAGTAGTAGCGATTCACCAGCTCCTCAGCCCTTTTTCCAATATTTTTCTTTGAATAAAATGTCAAGACAAGCAGGTAGAGAGCCTCGCTTTGCTGACTAGCTAGCTCACTAGCAATTTATATTTCTGTGGACTCAAAAGAGCAAAGCAACATCACTTCTTGAACATCTGAGGGGGTGAAAAGGGTCACCTCATGCATTCGCTGACCCAGTTGAGTTTCTCTTTAGCCATCCAGGAGAAGGTGGGCCCTCAGGTTCACGTCGCTAGCAAAAAGTTCCTTCTAAGCTAGTTCTCAATGTCCAGAAATTTAATCCAGCCTTCACGCTGGTATCAGAGTGTTGTCAGTATAACAATTACATCTTATATCACCATTTCCTCTTCAGAATCCTGTAGTGATACCCTTTGCCTATAGCTAGGGTAATCATAGGTCTCAGTTCAGCAAAGACATTCCTGGTTTACACTCTCATCAGGGGGATTATTAATAGCACCCCTCTATGTCTCTCAAAAGGGTCCCAATTTAGACTGTAAGTTGCCTGGTCACCCTAACTATAGCATCACATATGAGACATTTTAGGATGTGGAGCCACCTTAAAGTCTGGTTTCATTTAATGCCATTTCTACCCCCTGTCACCAGCTGTTCCTAATTAATTATTTTCTCTGAATATTTTTCATCTATGACTTTGCACAAGCAGTTCCTTTTGCCTGGATGTCCTTTCTGTCTCCACTCAACCGAATCATCCCCTTGTGAAATACCTACTTTTCCTCCAGGTCTTAGTTTAAAGGCTTCACAATATTTTCTCTTGCTTAAGTATTCCTGTTCAATGCCCATTTTGTATAGCAAACACATTTAATGTCCATTAAAGCACTGGATACCTTATTTTGTAAATGTCTCCAAAATAATCTATATCCTAGTCATAGGTAATTCTCAAAGATAGCAGTTATGCCTTTTCATCTTTACATGATATCTCAATGTTGAATGAATGAATGAATATACAGAGGGTACCTAAAGTAACCAAAGGGAAGTCAGAAATAGCTTGGAAGGAATATTTACTTCTGAGTGTTCTCCAAGTCCCCTCATTTTAGTCCAAGTGCCTAAACCAACCTGGAGCAACACATGCACCCCAGGGCTCTGTTTAGAAGGATCTTCATATGTCCATCTCTTGCAGGAAATGGGATATCTTTCTCAATCAGGGAAAGCTCTGTGATCACTTCCTTGCATGGTCTCTGTGATTCACCATCTTTCTTACTGCCCAAGTTAGCTAACTTAACCTTATCAGGAGCTATGCCAGTAGTCTGGTGGACCTGGCCTTTTCTTCCTCTTAGAAAAAAAGCCAAAAGAAAAATCCCTTTTAAGTGTTAGGGATGACTCTCTGAGCAGGCTTCCTCTCTTGTTCTACAAGTTGGATGGACTGCATTAGCCTTGGGCTATGCCTATACTGTGTAGTGAGAGTATAATTCACAAAATTCAAATTGCAAAAATACTATATTACTCCTGATAGTCCTGAGAAATGATATTAAATGAAGAAAGATAAACTGGCAAGAGGGGAGCTCTAAAATGGATTGGATTAGAGGTTTTTTATTTCTCTTCCAGCTTCCTTAGTTCTAAGTGTGTTCAACAAATTCTAGCATAGGGTGAAAGGTTGGAGATTAACACGAATATCTTGCATTTCTCAGCCTTTAGCATGTGGAGTGCCCACACCTTATATATTTTCTGCCAGGAAATGCTTCAGTGTCCAGTTTCCCATGTTGTCTCATTGCCTTTTGATACCAGTGGCTACAGTTAAAGCAAAATCTGCACAAGGTCTGGGATGATTTTAATGAAGAAGATTTAGTCCCAAAGGTTAATGGGGTTGCCCATTGTGTAAAGAGTAATGCCTTTCAATGGTGACAAAGTAATACTCATCAGCTTTCAAGCCACCTCATCCATCATCAGTTTGAATTGTGTTTTGCTCCTGATGTAAAGTTTAATATAGAGTCCATCACAAAGTATCATGACTCCTTTTCCCAAGCTGACCCCAGGGGCATATGTCAGCCAACATCTGGGCACGACAACTGTGAGGTTTTCAAGAAACCTGTGCATATGCCTCTTTTCAGGAGTAATTTGCTGAATAGCTCATGTGCTCATTTGAAGCATGCACTCTGGCACCACAGGCACCAGTCCTAGTGTGATGGGTCCTATAAAATATTCAATCATGCATTCTATTATTTTAATCAAAGGAAGCATAGCATTGACATTTCAGTAAGTAAGCGAAGGAACAAAGCAAGACCTTGTCATGGACGTTAGTACTCACACCCAAATGGAAAACAGATAGATTAACAAAGGGTCTTTTCAAAACAAGCCTAAGTCATTATGTGTCAAGAAAAACTACAGTTGTCGTTCTACTTTTAGTGACTCCATGGATGGACAGCGGTGTTCCAGTCAAAACAAAACCCCCAAAACGAAAAAATAAATAAAAGTAAAAAGAAAAAAAAAGGTTAAGTGATTTTCACAGCATTTTCCCAATAGTCTGTGTTTGACATGGGCTTTTAAAAGCACTCTTTTGTTAGTTCTGTCAGTAGTAACCAACAAATCTCCTCCCTTAGAAATTACAAAGGCTTTCAAAATGCAAGAAAGAGGAAAGAACCACCATTGGAAGGGTCAGCAGTAAATAAGACCCTTAGGCATACCGCTATGATGAACGCTATTAGTGGTGCCACTTCACACTGCTGCTTTCTGCTCATTTATTCTGGACAAATTCTAAAGCAGCAGGGGGACCTCACCGAGGAGCTCTAAAATCTTTGAGGTTCATAAAATTCATAGTTATGGATGACTATCTAATTATGTGATGAATCTTCACATGATTAATGATTTGGATGTCAATGAAAAAGAATGTTTAACTACTATTTACAGATTCTTTCAAATTGTTAAAATAATTTGCTTTACTTATACATTGTTTCAAAATTGTTTACATGTTTTTGCTCCCACCTAAGTTTTTCCTCACCTTCTTTACCTATATTCTTCCAATATTTTTCCTTAGTGTAAAAGCCATAATGATAAGCTCTGTTTTATTAAAAACACAAGGAATATTGGGATTTTGTTCCATTACTCTGAAGTCTATTTTTATACTCTCCAATAACTACTTTTGAAACATAACACAATAACACAATATAATGTAAATACAATTATTTTCTCATTTGGGAAATATATTTTAGAGTAAATACTAGCAATATACAATATATCTTATGATAAAATCCAGAAGATTAAGGCAGGACAAATTCCTATTACACGTCCTATTTTTATTTTAAACTTCATATTTCGTTTGTTTCCATGATTAGTGATTTTTTTTTCTTTTTCTTCTTTTCAGAGTTGTAAAAATTTTAATGACATCTACTTGCTCTTAAATCACTTGTCACAATAAAATCATTTTCCCCACAGCATTTACCTCATTCTAGTTAAAAGGTTGATTCAGACAGTTTGTTTTAAAATTGTTGTTTCAATTTGTAGGCTTTGTTGCATGGTAAATTTCTAAAATTTACAAATGTCAGTCATCCTTGCATGGAGTTGCACTTCAACTTAAATCTTTTCCCCTGAACTTCCCCTGATCCCAACTTGGGGTACCCTCATGTCACTAAAGATCCTGATTTCCTACAAAACCCTCGGAATTTTGTAGAAAGTTACCTCACAACGAATCTACTAAATTACACATGGTTCTAATTTTCTTCTCATGTTTTATTGTTTTCATATTAATATTGCACAAATTATCTGCCCAACCATTCACAAGATTTTTTTTAAAGGCTGAGAGACAAGTCACAGGCAACTACTAAGCCTATTAAGGTGAAACTGTTAAGCCTGGAAGAATATTTATACAGACTGACTTCCTGCACAATGGGCTCAACAAAGCTAACGTAATTCACACAGATTTTCTATGAGACCACAAATTAATCAGAATGAAAGGATGACAACCCAGGAGCACAATGAATGTGTTCTGTGGCACACACACACACACTTGTGTTCCACAAACTTGTATTCAATGACACACACACACACACACACACACAACTGATAATGAATAATTTTAGAAGCAGCTACTATGTTTTCAATTGAATCTAAACAGAGAGGAAAAAAAGGCTTTTCTATTCCCTCCTACCTGCAAATTTGGAAGATGGGGGAGGAGTGTTTGGGGGCACGAGGTAGTGTTGGCCTTTGGTAAGGCTACACAGAAGGGAGAATTAAAACAAGAGTTGAAAGCACTGAATTCACGAGGTGAGAAGAAAGCAGGAGATTCCAGAAGTACCCATGAGGAACTTGGCTTACTTCACAGTTTTGCCAAACACAGGCAACTCCGTTACTCTAAGAAAATATCTACTTCATTGTAAGGAGAACTAGAATTTGACCTGTTGTAATTGTGTCTGGCTTACTGGCTCTATACATTTGTAGATATGAGTGGTAAAATCCAGTTATTTTAACATTTCACGATTAATGTTAGAACAATTATCTATCAATTAGTAATCATGCACTTTTTACAACGACTATCACAGGTAACAGAATCATGTGTAGGTACAGAAAAATGAAATTAGCAATGTTAAATTTTGGTGTCTCCAGTCAGTCCATAACTCCTCTATCCTTTAGGTATCTAGCAAGACCCTGTCCCTTTTCTGCTCACCACTCCCACGGAGAAGAAGTTAAGTGCAAATTTGCATGTTTCTCCTCCCACAAGTGCCTCAATTCCCACAGAAAACAAAATGGATACCACCCAAGTTTAAGACTAACTAAATGCTAGGTAGAGAGGTTAAGATACAAAAGGAGTAGCAAATTCTTTTATTTTATTTTATTTATTTTTGCCTTCAAGGAGTTTAAATACAAATACATAGAGAAAACTAGAAATAAACATGATTCTAAAATTATTATTATTTTTTTTTTATTATGTATTTATTTTTTAAGCAGATAAGTATAAAACTAAGCAATTTCTCAGATGGCCAAGTCTGGAGCCAAAACACCTGGCACAGGAAAGTGAGAAAATAAAATGTAAGTCTTGAATAGAAAATGGCAATGGGTTAATTTCTGCTAGGGTTCAACATGTTATGCCATGGCAAACAAATAAGAATCTTGCTGGGTCTCAATTTATCAGATTCCTTTAATTTACTAAGACTGCATATGAAACTAAATTGTTAGCTGCTGGTTGGCTACAAAAACCTAGCTAAACTCCTGGGAGCTACTGTACATCCGCCTTCTTAAAACCTGTCCCAATGTGCACCAAATTGATGTTGAAAAAAAAAGATAACTCTTCCCAAAGTGCCTTATTTCAGCTATTCAAATTCATCTTCAGAAACCCAGGGGACGTTTCCCCTCAACACTGTATTCTGTACCGCTTAAAGTGAGGAAAGTTTCCTTCCAAAATTTCTTTGTGCTCCATTCACTCTGGTAGAATTCTTCATGAATTTCTTGGCCTATACCTGCCATATATTTGGCCATCCTTGCTCATAGAAGACCACTGTAAACCACGTCTGCAATCCCAGGCTTGGATCTTGAATCTTTTCTCTTTCTTGAAGTCTTCCAGTTTAACCGATATACTCATGTTACAGATTCCCTGTTATTATATGTCTAAATTGCATTCTGATCTCTTGCAACCAGAAGTAAAAAGGGATTTTTCTTAAAACAAGCAAGCAAGCAAGCAAGCAACAGCAAATGAGGTCACAGTCCAAGCCTGAGTAATAAATATTGGGAAATCTAAAACCTAAACATATTTTAAAGAATTAGACACAGATTTGCTCTTTTTTCTCCCCCTCAAGAAGAGGTTTCCCTTCCTGCTAATAAAATTGCTTTACGTTATGAAATTTTGGTTCAGTTTGGCTCTGCCTCCTTCTTGCCCAGCTAAATAGATGGCTGATGGAAAACAAAAATTTAGGGCCTGACTTTTCCCATTTGGCAACTTTCATTTCCTGGTAATATTAGATAATTAACAAATTGTGTGTTCTAATGCTTTGTCACTTCAAGTGCATTTGGGGAAAATACTTCTTGTGCCTACTGAGTAATGGCTCAAATGAAAGAACACGATCAAAAGAATGCTTTATCACCACGCATAAAACACACTGAATATTTATGATTTTAATTGTTACACACCATGTGCATAGTCGTTTGGACAATTATATACACCTTTAAAGGTCAAGGGAAAAGGATGATTTGATGACTATGACTTTATAATTCATGATGAGCAAGTCCTTTAAAATTTCTATTAACTCAAAATGAAAATTTATAAAAATTCTTTGGAAAAAAAAAACCCTCAGTATTCTCTATATGGTAACTGATATTTTTGTGTATTTGTCAAATAACTAGATGCTTTTGGATAAAAAAAAAGAAAAAAGGAATATTGACTACTTGTTAGACTTCCTGCCTCTTTACTAAAAGGATAATTTGGAACTGGGAAATGCAGTTCCATTCCTAAATTTATTGTTTACAAAAACACATGCTAATGTAACAGCCTATGAGTATTTAAAGGAAAAATGCCAAACACGCCGTGACAGGCAAAATGTATTTAGCTGTTTGCTTCAACTATGCTACTCTCATTCTGCAGCCTACCCTCTCCAAGACCAAGTATTTTTGAGAGTGAGGCTAAAAATAGCCAGCCAAGCCTAACAACTAGCTTCTGATTGGCTCGGTGCAAAGACCATTCAGCCAATGAGAGCTTCTGGGAACAAAAGCAATTCTTTTGTGTGTGAGATGCTCAACCCACGTCAAAACAGCTTCAGGCTGTAGAAATGATTTTGGTTGAGATTTAACAAGGTAATAATGCATTTCAGCCCTCTGAAAGGTTTGAAGCAGAACAAAGGGGGTAGTGAAATCTACAAAACAAATGGAGCGCTCAGGCTTTCAGGGGATGAACCATCCGGGCTCTTGAGCTACATAACATTTGCAAACCCAGAAAAGTAAGAGCGCTAGGATTCTTTTCTTCTTTCTACCTGATACTTTAAATTATTTTCCAAGCGTTTTCTCTGACCAAGGAAAAAGCAAATCAAAGGCGTAGTGTTCGGACTATGCACAAATGTGTTATTACGCTGATTTGCTGATGAACAGAAAGCAACTCACCCACGATTCCCTTAAATCGCACAAAGAGAAGACAAAAATTTATGTGCCGTGGAGAGTAGGTAGTAAAGCTCCCGAAACTTTGGACTTGGGTTTCTGGGCATCAAAAAAATCTCTCGTTCTCAAAATAAAGGCAGTTCTGGATTAACGCTGTGACAGCTCGCCCGATAAACACAGTACAGCAGGACGTGATATGAGACAGAAGCATTGAGCTTTGGGAGGTTTTGGTCATCGTCAAGGCATTTCGCCTCTAGGGGTCGCTGTTGCACAGCTGACGAACCTCTTCAGTCCGCTTCCCCCTTTAATCTTACATGAAAGGAGAAAATGGGCTTGGTAGGTGCCTTCCAGGTAGGACAAAAGGGAGTGGGGAGTCAGTGTTTGAAACCCTTAAGCATGGTTTGCGGTGATCACCATGGGACAAAGCATCCCATAACAATACCGATTACTTCACATGGAACTGAAATGTTGTACAGGACAAAATGTTGCTATAGTAACCATTAGAAATGTTACATAACACATAGGCGCTCATAAGCCATTTCATGGTTTTAAACTGGCTTTATTGAGCAGGTGGTAATTGAAAGACAGTGTGACGCTTCGTAGGCTCCAAGCTGTAGGAAATACACGAGGATGCACACTTTAACCTCTTGTATAGAAAACCTGTACAGGTTACTGTTGACAAGGAAATACAGATTGCAAATGCATTATTTACATGTTCTCTTCCCAGAAAACTACAGGTTCAATGCATTTTGTCTTCAATACAGCTTTTCTGATAAATGATTATTGAATGAAGCCTTAATTAACTTTTATTCTTGGTGTGACATAAAAGACCTAAGTAAATCAAACATCTCAGTAAAATGGAATTATAATTTTATTATGTGACTAGGTATAATCAAAGAGCAATATTTCTTTAAA
Organism: Balaenoptera ricei; assembly: GCF_028023285.1. Taxonomy (NCBI): domain Eukaryota; kingdom Metazoa; phylum Chordata; class Mammalia; order Artiodactyla; family Balaenopteridae; genus Balaenoptera; species Balaenoptera ricei. The sequence goes on from NC_082648.1 coordinate 77,661,817, forward strand.
AGTTACCTGTTTAAGGAAATGCATAGTCAAAAAATACCGCATTTGCTAATTATTGGTCCCAACTGCATTTATGAGCCTTAATAGACCTTTTGCCATAAAACATGGATGGGAGAAAGGGGGTTTGCTGAGAGGAGTATCCTATTCTCCTAACAAGTAATACAAAAACTAGAGAGGTGATATACCTTTTTTTTGCATTCACTTTAAAATAGTTTCCTATGGGGAAAAATCAACCTAGGAATTATATTCCTAAACAACTAAATCCTCAGAGGATTGTATATGTGTAGTTTTGAACATTCCATGTCTAGAAAGAATGTGGGTACTGTTCTCTTGAAGTACTTCTGTGAGTTTTATAGTTTTGGTTTTACCATGTTGGCCCAGAGCCAGTTAAAGGAATCCTTACCAACTGTGTAGTTACACTACCCATGAGGGAGTGTCCGGCGCTTAGTTTAGGATGGGTGGTTTCCTTGGAAGAGGCTGCAAGAGCTATCCGTGCCTTATCTCCTGGTGCCTTCAGCTGCTGAGTTGCTCAAGGCCCAGCCCTGACAGCTGTCTCTGTGCCATCATTAGGGTGCTCTGTAAGAGGAGAATAGAGAAGAAGGAACTCAAAAATCTTCTCCTATCTGCCAGTGCAACTCTGAAGCTGGAGTCAAAAGCACAGAGTAAGCTCTTTTCCTCCTCTTCTTAGAGGCCAAAAGTATTCCTCACAGGAAATAAAGGTGCTTTCTTTCCTCAACTGGTCATCAGTATGAAGCCTTATATGAACGTCTGCATAAAATGTATGTTTTAAAAATATTATTTTCCCCATTTCCCCCTTGTTTCCTTTCTGTTTTGCACCCATGCTTTCCATTCTAAGGGGTAATAGATTCTGTGGCTCAGGTTCATCCCTTCAGAGACAAATGTGCTAAAGCAAAAAGCAGAAGAATGAAAGCCTTCCTGGCTTTGGTTTCCAGGCCTACACCAATAATTAAGGAGAGAGTCTTATTGACAGTGGGCCCCAGAGCAGTGGAACCAGAGCCCTGGTCCCCAGATGAATGCTGGAGAGGCAGGATGACTCCAGAGTTGAACACTAGATCTTGGAAGCCCAAAAGAGTGAGGTGGATACAGGGAAGGGTGACTACACCCAGGCTCCCACCTCTCCAAAGAGTCCCACCTGAGAATGTCAGACAAGCATGTGAGAGCTACCAGACCTCAAGGGGATCTCTTGGATAGTGAAAAAATCAGAAGTGACCACGTTACCTGGGACATGATGGTCTCTTCCCTGTGTTCAGGAAGATTTAAATCTCCCAGTCTCTGATACCATTTTGGGAAGGCTACAGGAATTCCTGTCACTATGGTGGAATTGGGTCTTGGAGTTAAAAGTAGGTTAAGAAAAATAATACAAAAGCCATTTCTTGCATACCTGAGATTTAAATCATACAAAAACCATACTTTATACTTTCTAACAACTATGTTATTCATTACTTCCTCTAATCTTCAGTACGATCCTATAAAGGAGTTAGGTGTTTATCATTTAGCATCAATAAAGCAAGCCATATTCATTTAAACGTTATTCTTCAAAACACTCACTAGGATTTGTCATTATTATAATCTCCATCTAATAAACATTTGAGGGATTTGGCAAAGACCATTCAGGCTGTGTCTTCTGTGCCAAAACAAAATTGATAATTGGGGTACTCTCCTGGGTAATTTTTATTTTCAAGTTCTCTTTTTTTTCAAAATTACCTGTATCACTCATGTATTATTGTTCATTTTGGAAACAGAACCACAGTTTCTGGAAAGAGCACTGACTTGGAAGTTAGATTTTGAGATTAACTGCTACATAAGTACTTAGGATTTAGTCAGTTATAGGTGCCAGGGAGAAACTGGTCATAGCTGGGAAGCTAGGAGTTGAAGGCGAAAGGATACAGAAGACAAGAAACCATAGCTATGCACTGCATGGAGAGGTCTGGTCAAAGACCAAAAGCCTAGTAATTCTACAATTAGCAGAGTTACTTCTCTACAATTAGTAGAATTGCTGCTACAAAATTGTAGAAGTAACTCTACAAAAAAGTCCACAATGATGACATTATGGATAGACAAAGAATCTAGATCCTGAGAAACACAGCTAGAACTAGAAGCAGTAGGCAACAAATCTGAAGTCCAGAGAGTCACAGGTAGGGCTACAGGGTCAGCAGGACATCTTGGTTAACGGTGGATCAGACCATCCTTTTCTGTGAAGCCCAGAAGCAGCCCGAGAAGCCGTCTCAATAGCGCCTTAAGAAACCATAGATAATCCATTGGAAATTACAATTTTAGGCCTATATAAAGCAAATACATCAATATATATATATATTGGAGAATGAGAATAATGGTTCTACAGGGTAGGGTAACTATACATCCCAGATTTCCCAGAATGGTCCTGGTTTACATCTCTTGTTGCAGCGTAATTATTAATATCACCCCATTCATTCTCAAAAGTGTTCCAGTATGAACTACAAATTATATGGTCCCTCTACTGGGCAAATATCGAAGCAGCTAAGCCCTATTTCTGACTGGTCATGTAATCTTCAAGTTGTGTAAAATCTGTTAGTCAAGTCAGTGAAGAAAGCAGACTCCCTGAGTATTGGATACTATGGAGACAGCATTTGTCTTATGAATACCTATCATGTCTGTATGGACTCTGAGCCTCAGATTCCCTTCTAAGGGAAATTAATACCTATATCCAAAACCAAAATGGAGTAAGTAGTGACATAAGATGTACTCAATGTGTTTTGTATCCTTTAAATCAGAGGCTCTGAGAGTTGGTAAAGCATATTTTATCTAAAATTGCTGGATAAATTCCAGGTGCTGTTACTGTTTGTTTTACTTATGTATTCATTCTCTGAACAGTTACAGAATGCCTAGGTAAAGAAGCAAATGTGAGGCACATGTACTGCCACTTCCAGCTTCCAGCTCCCCTGGCAGACATCACCAATTGATTACGGAATTCTTTTCCTCTTGGAACAGGCTCAACATCAGAATCCTCCTTCATAAGTGCTCCTGGCACCCACACCAGTAAAATAGAATTGAAACTAGAGCTGAAACTAACTTTCTGTCTATCCCTGGCCTCCTGTATGTTGGACACTGTATTAGGAAGCATAAGAATTTGTCATTGCTTTGAGGTTCCTCATCTACTGGTGGAAGGAAACAAATAAACCATTCGTTGCAGTGATAGAAGGACTCGGCGATGCTTGTACAACAGATACCAATCACATCACTGTCTACTGTTAATGGACCTATATACAAAATCTAGAAGTATTATAGATGAAAACCTGGGACAGTCCAAGGAAAGCTTTGCAGTTAGAAGTTACTTAAATTGAAACTTGAAGGTTACCTAGGAATAATCAGACTAAGAAGAGGGAAGGGAGTTCAAAGCAGAAGAAACAGCGTGTGCAAAGTCATTGTAAATAGGATGAGTGGGAATAGAATGAGGTGGGACATAGAGGTGGTGAGAGAGAGGTTGGCATGCTGATACAGAAGTGTTTGGTGTTAAGGAGTTAGTGCAAAATAGAAGTTAGAGCTATGTCCACACTGAAAACAACTCATGAGGAATTTTAAAAATTCACCAATTAATTGATAGTTCTGAAACTGTTTTGATAGAATCTTTTTTTTTAACATCTTTACTGGAGTATAATTGCTTTACAATGGTGTGTTAGTTTCTGCTTTATAACAAAGTGAATCAGTTATACATATACATATGTTCCCATATCTCTTCCCTCTTGCGTCTCCCTCCCTCTCACCCTCCCTATCCCACCCCTCTAGGTGGTCGCAAAGCACGGAGCTGATCTCCCTGTGCTATGCGGCTGCTTCCCACTAGCTATCTATTTTACATTTGGTAGTGTATATATGTCCATGCCACTCTCTCACTTTGTCACAGCTTACCCTTCCCCCTCCCCATACCCTCAAGTCCATTCTCTAGTAGGTCTGTGTCTTTATTCCTGTCTTGCCCCTAGGTTCTTCATGACCTTTTTATTTTTTTTCTTAGATTCCATATATATGTGTTATCATACGGTATTTGTTTTTCTCTTTCTGACTTACTTCACTCTGTATGACAGATTCTAGGTCCATCCACCTCACTACAAATAACTCAATTTCGTTTCTTTTTATGGCTGTGTAATATTCCATTGTATATATGTGCCACATCTTCTTTACCCATAGAATCTTTTTAAAATGAATTAAACAATACAGAATTTATTAAATCAACTGCTCTGTCCCACCATCACCACCACTTTGGCTTAATGTAGCCACAGATGCAGATTCCATCATTTCTCATTTGGTCTTTTGCTTCTTTCTCCTCAAACTCCCATCTTAAATAAAGAACAGACAGCACTGTCTTCCCTAATACATTAGTCAGAGTCATAATGTTTGTTTGTTGTTTACGGTTTTCAACCTAAGTTCAGGCCAACTTTAGCTATGATATCTGCATTTAAATCTAAAACATGTATTTGCTGAAGACAAAGTAAAAAATCACGGTGGTATTTTATTTTAGTATGTGGAAGGTTCAGTTAATGGACTTTCAAATATTATTAGAGATGTAACTTGTAAATTTTCTTACCCATAAGCCCACAGGCCCTCCAGACCAATCTTCAGAGTATTTAATCAAGCTCCATTCTTTGGACTCTCTCTCTAGTTGTGCCTGCCTTACTCAGTAAAATTTATTTAGCTTTGTGCACTGGACCTCCACTAATTTTAAGCCATATTTGTCATTATGTGTATCTATCTTACACAATTAGCTTTGGGTTCTAAGCTACCCATTGCTCTAGTCTACCATTAGAATTATTCAGAATTATCTTCTAGAGCACCTGGAAAACCTCTCTTTATTTCCAATATCCCCAGTTCCATCTCAAGTACCCTGGAGTTTCCTCTGTTACTTAAAAATTGTGTCCTCTTCAGAAATTTTTAAAATTTTGTAGATTATAAATGTCCTAAAATAATTGAATGAATCCCTTTAAGGGGACTGTTCATTATTCTGCCCAAGTTTCACTGAAGCAAAATAATTTTTGAATCTATCCATACATGTGATATAGTTTGTAAATTTAGAGGTAGTTTTTCTCTCGAGATAAATATTAAAAGTAAATTATAGCTGAGTTTTTTGGTAGAATGTTTTTTTCTTTTTTGTAGTTCTCTGATGGTTATGACTGATATGAAAACCTCAAAATATTTTGGGTTTGGTTCAGATAAGCATCTGTGACTTTGAATGTTATTCCAAACTCTTGAGTCCATAAATTAAAAATGCATGAGCAAATGGCTTATGCCAGATTTTTACTCTCAGATAAAATCAGCTTCAGCAACAAAGCATGAGAATGACAAGTGCAATATAAGTTGTACCTGATCTACAGGCAACCTCATGCTTATGAGCAGGTTCTTTCCCAACAGTTTATGTGTAAGTCGCTTAGAACCCAGAATCAGTTCCTCACTGAAACACTGCTACACGGTGGTGAGGTACGTAAGCCCGCCCATCAGAGCCTGGCATGGAGTGCTAAAGCTTCTGACTACCTTTAGTCTTGATTTCTGAATTGGAGAAGAGTAATATCAATAATATAGTGAATTACTCAGCTGTACATGTATTAACTTCTTTAGCAACAACTCAGAGATAGGCATTACTTTCATCCAGAGTTTATGAGGACAAAGAGATCAAGTCACCTGCACACAGCACTCATCTGATAGAGGCATAATTTGGACCCAGGCATTCTGGCTTCAAGGCTAATGTTCTCAACCACCTCTTCCAGAAAGGGCTGGAAGAGGGGTGGGGTTGGATGGGGAGGGGTGGGCAGAAGAAGCTCTTAGATCAAATGTATAAGTGAGGGGAGAAGATAATGGGAATGTGGAGTTGAGAACAGCTAGCTGTTCAGGAAAGGGTACTCATCTTTAACAGGGTGGAATTTTTCCTTCATTCCTTCCTCCTATTACTAATTCCTTTTTAATCTTCTCTATTATTTTCATTCTCATATCCTCGCTTATTTTTTCCTTCCTTTCCTTCTTACACCACCACAGATTTACTATTAAAGGTCAATTGGGTAAGAGGAAAAACAGGATTGGAGTTGGACTGGATAAGGGTGACCCACTGTTTTGATGTGCCCACGCCACAGAGGTTTCTGAAGATACCGGATTTTTGGATTTTTCGTTCTAAAACTAGGAAAGTCCCTGGCAAACTAGGACTAGTTTGGTGACTTACTGTGTGTACGACAGGAAGAAGACTCTATAGAGAGACAAGGAGAAGGAAAATAAGGACCAAAAAGAATTCCTCAGGAGCACTGACCATGGGAAATCTCTATGAGCTGAATTTCAAATAGCTGGGGTGGACTTTAAGCTTTAAATTCAAAGTACATTGGGAACATTAAGCAAAAGTTTTTGCTTGATAGTTTCTCCCCAGTTCTTAAATAGTATTTAGACATGTTAAATTTGGCCTCAGCTTAGGTCAAAAGATTTTGAAAGAGTATAGGGCAGAGTGGGAAGCAGCTTTAATCTGATGAAAGCAACTGGAAAAACAACTCTGTTAAAAGTTTCCTTGTCCCTAGAGGAAAGAAATATTCAGATTACTCAATGGTATTTTATGTTGTTTTTCTTATTTAGTGATTGAAGGAATAAGTAACATTGCTATTCACTTAAATTTCATACATAATGAATAGTTTCTGTGATGATTATTAAATTATATCTTAAGAAGTAGGTTGAAATACTCTATAAAACTCTATGCTATCTACTATATTTTGGTTTGCTCTAAAGTACAGATTTATTAGCTATCACTTGAATGACTGTCCTTATCTTCTTAAAATTATAATTGGTTGAGTTTATTTTTTTAGTATTTTAAAATATTAAATGAATAAAAAATTGTTTACCATTATTGACTTTAAATGAGTGTTTTCTTTCATGAAAATGAATTTTGAAGAGGATTACAATGAAAAACAAATTCCCAAGTCTGCAAAAATCACCTCTGAAATGCTTTATTGATTGTTCAAAGGCCCTTATTATATATTCTAAATTTGTTTTTAGAGATAGCATGTTTTAAATAGATAAACTTCCTAGAATACTCTTTATGAAATACTTTTCAAGTTAGAAATGGAATAGTAATGCAGTCTTTCTAGGTAAAACTATAAAAAGCAGCTAAATAGAAATTTTAAATGCCCATTATTCATGATTTTTATAATGAAAATTCTATATCATTATGAATATCAAAGGTGAACCTTCTATTAGTTTCTTCCTTCTGGCACTAAAAAGAAAAAACAGAAAAAGATTTTTAAAAATCCATACAACACCCTCAACTCAAACCTTGGTTAATATATCAGTCAATTCTGGGTGAAATAACAAACAACTCTTAAAATATCAGTGGCTCATGACATAAACATTTAGATTTTGTTTATATTACATGAGGACTAGGGCTCAGCTGGATCTTGCTCCCCATGTCTTCTCATTCTAGACCTAGACTAAAGAAGCAGCCGCTCTCCTCCGGGACTTGCTATTTTCATGGCAGAGAGGAGGAACTCAAGTGTGAACTGAGTTTGATGCAAACACCTGGTATCACATATTATATCACCTGAACCCATGTAGAGAAAACCTGCACAAGTCCCGTGTCTCTCCTTTATTCTCACATTATTACCAAACTCATAACACTTTTGACACCAGATGGGTGGGGGTTTTTTACCCACCAAGCAATTCTGGGACACCAGTTGGGTGTTCTACAATTTAATTCAGTTCTGACAGTATCTACCTGTAGATAGTGTCAGATCCCACAGATTAAGGGCTCAGTCTCACAAGACTGCCCCCGCCCCTTCAGATGTCAATTGCAAGTCCAGGTTGTCACCTGTGCTTCTGACTGATAGGCACTAAATCAGAGGCTCACACCACCCCCTTCTCAGATTCAATTAATTTACTAAAGCTGCTCACAGAACTCAGGAAAACAGTCTACTTACTGTTTGCCAGTTTATTATATAAGGACCTGACAAAGCATGCAGATGAAAACCCAGATGGAAGGGATGCATAAGGCAAGGTATGGGGGGAGGGACAGTGAGTTCTCACAGCACCTTCCTGAAACTCTCCAAACCCTGTACAGTACTTTTGGGATTTTTATGGAGGCTTCATCACATAGGCATGATTGATCACTAACTCCATTTCTAACCCCTCTCCCCTCTGTGGAAAATGAGGAATGGGCTGAAAATGTCAAGCTTCTAATCATGGTTTGGACTTTCTGGTGACCAGCCCCCATTCAGGAGCCCCCAGTAGTCCTCTCATTAGAACAAAGGATACGCCTACCACTCAGGAAATTCCAAGGCATTTAGGAGCTCTATATTAGGAACGAGGGTCAAAGGCCAAATATTAAAACAAAAGATGCTCCTGTGTACGTTCTCATTACTTAGGAAATTAAAAGAATTTTAAGAGTTCTGTGCCAGGAACTGGGGGCAGAGACCAATATATATATATATTTTCTACTATCTCAAAGCCCACCTTTGACTCTGGCAGTTTTGAGGACGCTGACAGCATCACAACTCAAGCACTAGACATGCTACCCTCAGACTTTGTGCCTCTGGGCTTTCCCTGTGGCCTCGGGAGTCAGTTCAGCCTGCACACAGTCTTTGCACAGCACTGTCTCCAAGCTGGTGCTTCAGCTTCAGCCTTCAGCGGGTCACTCCAGTGCTCTGTCTTTCAGGCTGGCAGCATCTAGATGGTGTGGTATGCAATACAACCAGGGACCCCATTTTCATGGCTCACCTCTGTAGCCTTTTCACTGTGAAGTGGACTTTCACTGCAGAGTTTTGTGCATAATTCCAACTCAGTAGATCAGATACTCCTTAAGCCTCCTGATAGTAGTGCTAGCCAATGATCTGCAGCCAGGAGAGGCAAATCCACCTAGAATGGGCATCTCTTCCTAGAGTAACAAACCACTGTCTCTTCTAGGAAGGAAGGGTCCCAACCTAGTCAACTTTCAGCCAAGTGGCCAGTTGATCTTCTCAAGGAATAATGCTATGCAAGGGCTCATTGTTGGTCTCTATTGCTGATATGTTGGCTATTTAGAGGTGGCAGTAGTTAGAATGGCTTTATTAAATAGGAATTCATACTGTGGAGCCCAGGTTTCGCATCCATGTTGGCCAATGTGGCAACTCTGTTGATGTGCCCATTGTGCCTGTTTTGGAGTGACCAGTGATGGAGACTGGCTAATATCAACTAACATAGCCATTTTTTTTTAACTTGGTTGTTCACTGCCTCTTCTGTATTGAATGCTTTCTAATAGAAATTAATATGGGATAAAATAAAGCTTACACTTTTGCCTGCTGCCATATATCCATCAACATCTTTCTACCTCACCTTTCCACATCTGTTATCATTTAACCTAATCTTTTGATCCTTTTCTATCTAGATCCCTCACCAGTTGGCCAGGCTACTGGCCCCTTTCCATGAATCCATATATCTTCTTACCTCAGGCTACTTCTCATCCCACACAAAGTATATGACCAAATGCACCATTTGAAGTTGACCTGAGCTGCATGGTGAGGGAAGGACACTGGTTCAACCAGATGGGATCACTTGGGAGCCTGGATTTCCTGTACATGAAGCTTATTCACACTTTCTAGCTGGCTAGATTCAAGATGTGTCATTTCCATTTTATGATGGACTGCTACTGGGTTCACTTGAATTGGGAAGCTAAGGGTTCATGGTCACTTGTTTGACTTGACGGTCAAATACTGCATCTCTACAAGTACCCCAGAGCACTCCGGGAGACGTTTCTTAAAAGGTTTATAACTCTCCATTATACATAGTATGACCTTGACCCAGAAATCCCATAAGTCAATGTTCTGATTCTCTCACTGGCTCTTGGTATATACTTCAAACTGCACCTTTCTTCATAAGCGACACCTCCACTAGTACAGGGTCTTCCAGATAGTACGCTCCAAGCAGCAGGGCTGCTTGCACTGCGGCCTAGACCTGCTACAGAGCCTTTTCCTACTCCAAACCCCACTCAAACCTGGCAGCCTTTTGTGTTACACAGTATACAGGCCAGACACTATTCTTAGGTGTAGAATGGGTTGTCCACAGAGCTCAAAGAGGACTATCAACTTTTGTGCCTCCTTCTTTGTGGTGGGGATACAAAACAAAAATACATCAATTTGTCTTTTACTTTGACAGGGATAACCCAGTACATTATAGACACAGGACACCTAAAATCTGACTACAAGTGGCAAGTCCTGACACTTTGTAGATTTTATCCCATTTTGGAGTCTGTATGTCTTACCAAGGCTTTGAGCTCATTAGCCACTGCTTTCTTAGTCTGTCTTGATCAACTTGAGTATAATGGAACAATGTAATGTCCTGTGAAATTTCCTGATGTTTCTGATATCTTTGGACTATATTATGACAGAGGGCAGGAGAGTTAACATAGTCAAAATTTAGAAAAAAATGTTCCTTATATTGCTGAGGGTTCCTTGTGAATGCAGACTGTTTCTAATCTTCTTTTCTGATGGCATATAAACTCTCTGCAGATGAAGGCTTTTTGGTTGCCCCTCCGACCTTGCTAGCTGTTATGGTCATCGCAGCCTCCTGATTACAGCAGTTAAGCACGGCCATCTGGACTCAGAGTCGTCAGGCCTCCCATCATCTCCATCGCTATTAACACGCTAACCTACGTAACAGTTTCCCCACTGTCAGCCCTGATCCTCAGAAAAGAGCCATGATGGAGCAAATGAATGATTCTCGTGTCTCACCAGCACATTCCCCATGGCTTTGGTGAATTATGTGCCCTATGGTTTCTTCTATGGAAAAAATTACTCTGACAGGTCTCTTGGCATGACATGATATTCCCATTCCAACATACCCCCTTCCCAGAGTCTTTTACCCATTTTACGCCTCCACCGTCTTGCGTGGCAATTCAGGAATTTCAATATTGTTAAGACTTTCTCCAGATTTCTAAGACCCATTCTTCCGGCAAATTTTCTCCATGCCCTGGGATCCTTACCAGAACATTAAATCCCATATTTCAAGAAAATGCCCCCCACATCAATAAATTCTTACTTTTCTAGTCATAACTTCCAGGCCTGTTGACCACATACTCTGAAAATCCAATCCTACAGATACTTTCCTGACTCCTGATAATCCATGCTGGTTAATTCTTGAGGATTCATGGGGTGATTATCTCTTTTCTTGTTTATCAATCCCAGTATATTTTCATTCCATATCTGGGTTATGTTGGAATTTAACCATACTTTTCAGCCTAGAAGCCAGGGGAGAAGATAGAGGCAACTCCTGAGGGATGTCTCTTTTACATTGTGTGCGAGCAGCCTCTGAACTATCTTCCTGCAAGGGAAAATGTCTATCTCTTCAGAGAGGTGTTTGGGCCAACTCTGCAGGTGCTCAGGTTGTAGCTCTGTGGGGGAATTCACCCAGATGTACTCATCCTATGTTTCTATGCCCCAACTTTTCCTAAGCAGAGCTCTGACCTTATCATAAGAACACTCCTCAACTGAACATTTAATCATCTTTGCAGTTCAGTGGCCCTAAATGTCAGATTCTGAATTTTCTCTCCAACTATGTACACTCTCCTTTTGCAAAAGATAAGAAACTGTTTAAAAGCTACCCAAGAAGCCTTCCTGCTTTCATATTTACATTTAAGCTACTTCTTAACCATGTTCAGTTTCTCATTAACTCTCTTTAGGTCTACAGTATAACTTACTAATAATCAGCTAATTCCACTGTTTTTCTGTTGGTTCTTTGCTCCATATTTTCCAAATACCTGAATATTGTCCCAGCTAGGGAATTCACATTCAACAAGACATTCTCCAAAGTCACCACTGATGAAATGTTTATCAGCTGGACTGCTGTTTTGTGCCAGAAACTATCCATGATCCATAACCACTTGGGAAGGGATCCTCATTGCTGGTAGGTGGCAAACGATCCAGTTGCCAAACTCCATCTTATTTGCTGATATCATAAACCACTTCCAGTGTCAATCATGTCAATTGGTTCTTTTGGGAAGCAGAAGCCATTGAGTTAAAAGTGCAAAAAAACCAAACCAAACCAAAACAAGACAAAACCCGAGAAAATGTATTGGAAAAAAAAATAGCTGTGAAACATAAAAAGGTAAAGGGGGCAAGAACATCCAAGGAAAGCCTTCCAACTGTGATAAAGTTCTGGCTCCTGTGAAAGAGAGAAGGAAGGCCAGAGGATTGGGTAGGGTAAGCCTCACACAGCAGTGCAGCTCAGAAAATCTCAGCTGACCTCATGGGAAGCTTCATTGGAAAGACTGCTTTTTGAGGAGTCCTGTTCTGCCTCAAAACTGAGGCTCTTTTGCCACTGCCATACTCTCTGGCTGAGCACCGTGCAAGAAACATGAGGCCTTGGCTCATGTTCACGTTTGGCATAGTTTGAAGGCACCTGGACCTGGAGGCTGTGATTTAACTGTACTTCTTTTGACAGGTTTTCTTTTGAAAGCAAGTCTGTGCATCATACCTCCATGGCCGCCCTAAACACTTCTGACTAACACAAAGTCCTTTCGACAATTTATTCAAATAGCTAAAACTTTGATCACAACACAAAATAACTCCAAACATTACGATATTAAAGAAAACCACCAATACCTGTTTTACAATAAACTCCTTTGCACAGTTTGCTACCTTTTTCACTCTTCCTCTACTCATTATCTCTTAATATCCTCATTATCCCTGTTATGACAAAAATGTGCCTTCCATCTTTATATTTCCTTGAAATAAAACTTGACATTATATTTCCTTTTTTCTCATAGCTGTGATACTGTTTTTATGTAAAATCTATGCTTTTTGTTCATCTTTCTAGGGAGCAAAACCTAATGGCCAATATGAAAGAAGGTTTAATACACACACACACACACACACACACACACACATATACCTCTACCTTCTGCAAGGCATTGAATTATAGGAAATAAAAGAAACTTATTATTTGTTGTCTTACTTCAAGAAGCTCACAGTTAGCTAATCAAAGGGCAGAATTAGGTTGTCTTTTCTCACCCTTGCTCCCTTCCATCTCTCATATCACAAAAATAACACTGCCCTTTGTGGAAGATAAAGACAGTATCCTCTTTCCAGTTCCTGCTAAGAGAGATTAATTTGCCAGGATGTGAAGATGTTGATCTTCATGAAAGCTAGTCTCTTGCCTAATTAGGAAAAGTTTTCTTATCCGTATTACTAGCTGGGTTCCTGCTTCTCTTTAATGATAAATAATTTTTTTTCTGGGTGAAATAAATTGCTCATTCAATTGTTACTAGGGTAAGCATTCCAGTCAGAAAATATAGAACATAATAAAGAATTTATCTTTTCTAAAGCCTTAACTGTATAGCCCATCTCAAAGTACAAAACTCAAATGACCACATCATAACATTTTAAAACACATTTAATCAGAATTTATTAAACATTTTCAAGAAAGTGATTCCAAGTGTGTGTGTTTTTAAAATTTTTAAATGAACACTCAAAAAATTCTTCTAGGTGTATGATGCTATTATAGGGGCCCCAACTTGCTTCCTAACAAAATGATGTTCTTATTCAAACATGAAATGGCTCCAAATCATGAAATACATTTATTTTTGTAATTATATATTTGTTTAGTTATTTATGCCAAACATGGGGCTAAATACTCTGAAATTTATACATCAAAAATATAAACTGGATCTATGTCCCCACACTATGCACTAGATGCCACTCATTCATCCTTTCTAAGAGGAAAACAACACAACTAAACTAAACACTGCTGATATTTTAGAATAAAAGTGAACAATTAATTTTGTACTATGTAGGTGGCTATTATATATGGCTGGTCATGAAAAATGCAAAAACCAAAGGACATGTTCCTCAGATGAAAACACATTCATTCACCTTGTTTCCACTTTGCCCCTTTGCTTTATGTATATCACATGGAACAAATTAGTGGTTCAACCACTCTACTTGTTTTTCTCGCCTACCCGAAACCTGGCTCTTCTTCTAAAATAGAACATGACTAATGTGCTTTAGTTGGGAACATGTGCAACTACATTGGTCCTCCTAGTTTGATTGCTGTCTAGAATGCTGCTTAATAAAAGACTATTCACAGTGAACTTGTCTTCCCTTTGAAATATGAAATAAACTTCTTCCATTAAAGTCCTGAAATGATCAATAAAGTCAGTAGAAATTTCATCAGAATCTCTTCCCTTTATGGGTGTTATTCTTTGGCCAATTTTGCATGTAACCAAAGCAAGAGATGACCCAGTGTGATGAATTGGGCGATTGGGATTGACATGTATACACTGATGTGTATAAAATTGATGACTAATAAGGACCTGCTGTATAAAAAAATAAATAAAATTAAATTAAAAAAAAAAAAAAAAGGGCTTCCCTGGTGGCGCAGTGGTTGAGAATCTGCCTGCCAATGCAGGGGACACAGGTTCGAGCCCTGGTCTGGGAAGATCCCACATGCCGCGGAGAAACTAGGCACGTGAGCCACAACTACTGAGCCTGCGCGTCTGGAGCCTGTTCTCCGCAACAAGAGAGGCCGCGATAGTGAGAGGCCCGTGCACTGCGATGAAGAGTGGCCCCCGCTTGCCGCAACTAGAGAAAGCCCTCACACAGAAACGAAGACCCAACACAGCCAAAAATAAATAAATCAATTTATAAAAAAAAAAAAAAAAAGAGATGACCCAAAATTTAGGTCAAACCATGAGTGGAAATTGCAAGAAAAAGTAATAACATTAACATCTGTTTGGAATGTTAGCTTCTTGAGAACAAAGGAATTTTAAATGTGGTGAGGTGATATAGAACAGAAGTTAAGATGAAGGACCTTTGGGGTCATATTGACAGTGGGGCTTTGTATAGTTTACTTAACTCTCCTGAACTTCAACTTCCCAATCTGTTTAAAGTGTCAATAAAACCTTCAGTATGGAGTTGTTTTAAAGATCAAATTAAATTATGTCAGCACTTGACACACTGCTTTGCACACAGTAAGTGCTCAGTAAATTGTTATTAATTATTAATAGTATAACATACAGCTCCAGAATATTACATTTATTAACACAAAAATATTTGGCAAAAAGGGAACCCTTGCTTTTAATATCCTACCAAAATATATCAAATTCTATAAACGTTATTAAAAATAGATCACTACTACAAATATGCTCAAATATATATATGTTAGAATCCTAGGGCCTATTTGGTAACTTAAATAAAATGATAATTAAATAAGATTAAGATCAGCCAAATGGAATAAAGGCATTTCTACATTATTGTATGGAGTGAAAGGAAATGAGAAGAAAACTCCCCAAAGTCCTGGAAACATGTGAATATCTTTTTATCTATTTTTCTATGTGAAGATGTACATGAGAAGCTTTACAAGTTTGAAATTCATGGCACACATACTTTGTTTAAAATGTTTTGGAGTAGAGGCCAGTTAAAAGACACATATAGGGTTTGTGGGTGGGCTAGTCTGCTCACCCTAAACAGTGAATTCTTACTTGATAACATGGTTATTTACTTGGTACCAAGGGATCTTGTCTTTGGCCTAGAGAAGAACTTTGGGAGAGAATTAGGCCTTATTATCTAGATACAAAGTTTCTGTCCCTGGAGATCAGGATGATCCCTCAATGTACCTGGGTCACTTGTGGGATCAGTTTCAATTTTTATGACATGGCCTAAAGTTAATACTGGCTTATATGCACTTAATATCCAGCAATCTGACCTGATTTGGAGTAAAAAAAAAAAAATGTCTAAGTATAGAAGCCTTATCCTTACACCCCCAAATGCTGATGACAGACTGTAAACTCAGAGTTCACAGACCATGTCTGTTCTGTAAAGGACTGTACGTACTCCCCTGTCTGCTGATGCCAAGGACAGAGTAGGTATTAAGACCAACTCAGTTGGATGCCAGTTGGCCCCCTCGCTTCTATTGATGGGGTTTTCAGAACATTGTAGAAACAAATTCACAGGATTCTCTCTGGATCTAATCCTTGGCCCTTTCCCCTTTAAGCCCTGGGCTGCATGATACTTCCAAGATAAATGGTTCCAATGTATAATTAGACCATTTCCTTTTGAGGTTAACAGCTCAACATAATTTCTTGACTCTTCTTCTAATTTGTTATTCAAGAAGCACTCCTCTCCATCCCATCCCCTCTATCTGTACCATGGGAATGGCCTTTGTAGTTTTACAACTAAGAAACATTATAAACAAACTGCAAAAGCAGCAGAGAAAATTTATATCTTCTCAGAGCAAACACTGAATCAATCTTTATGCTTAGCTAAACCAAATAATTCCTGACTTTGCATGTTGCTACCACCAACATAAGACCATGAATAAAGACAACCAAAGATGGTAGCAGAAAGGGCTCACCTATAATTTAACATATGCCCACAGTTTAACTAATTCTGGTTCCAACTTGGAAGAGCCAATTCAAATTGCTAAATTAAATAATCCTTACTCAGTAACAATTTCCTTACAGGCTTTACTTTCTAAATTTATTATTATTTCCTCACTATAATAATTATTATTTTCCTCTTCTGCTTATTTGTCTACCATGTATCTTCTTTGAAGAAGAGCCTGTTCAAACCTTCTGCTGTTAAAAAAAAATCATATTGTTTGTTTCCTAATCATTGAATTTTGAAAGTTCTTTATATATTATGGATATAACTACTTTCTCATGTATGTGATTCACAAGTACTTTCTTCCAGCCTATGGCTTGTCTTTTCATTCTCTTAAGAGACTGGACCTCAATACCTTTGGTATCCTCTCCACAGAGGAAAGTCACCTCTGTGACTTTCATAGAGCAAAAGTTGTTTACTTATATTTTTTAAATTTTGGTAAAGTTCAATTTATGGTTTGTTTAAATTGATCATGCTTTTTGCATTGTATCTAAGAAATATTTACCTAAAAGAACTTTTATGGTTTTAGATTTTATTCTTAGGTCTATGATTCATTTGGTGTTAATTTTTGTGTAAGTGGCAAGGTATGGACAATGCTTTCTTTTGCATATGGATATCCATTGTTCCAGCACCATTTGTTGAAAAGATTATCCTTTCTCCACGAACTGCTTTTGAACTTTGGTTCAAAATCAATTGAGAATATATGTGTGGATCCATTTCTAGACTCCATTCTATTATATTGATCTATGTGTCTACCTTTATGTAAATCCCACACTGTCTTGTTGACTACAGATTTATAAGTCTTGAAGTCATGTACTATACATTTTTCTAGCTTTTTACTATTTTATGAAGTTTTTTTAAACTATTTTTTTCATTTCTCTATGGATTTTAGAATTATTTCATCATGGGTATGTGTCATTAAGTATTCCTTCCTCTTCAATTGTCTGGAAGATTTTATGTTGAATTAGTATTTTTCATTTCTTCCCTAAATGTTTGGTAGAAATCATAAGTGAAACCATCTGGGCTTAGAGTTAACTTTGCATTTTGAGGGTGTTTGACCAAGGAGGGCAAGAATTCATTGACTTGGAGACACTCTCTGAGGACAAAGGGCATAAAACCTTGCCAATGACCCCTGAGGTAGGAAGCATGGAAAATGATGGCCAATCCACAGAGCAAAGTGGATTTCTTGATGCCTTGGCAGAGAGTAGAGGAAGGAATAAAGAGACTGAGGAAAGTGGGCCTGCTGGAATGGATATGTGTGGTCAGATGGCTCACCAGAAGATTATATTTTATGGGAGGCCCCAGAGGACACCATGCGCCATGACTATAAGAAATGTACTGGTGATTATAGCACCATCACGACTTATGAGGTCAATATAGGTCCTTCTCTGCAAACTAGCTCTGAGCATGTAATGTCACTGGGGACAATGGGACTGCAAAGAAATAGAGGCCAGGTGGTAGCTCTTAACCACGGGAAGCTTGGGGACCACAATGATCATTAATACCAGCAAGGTCAGAAGGGCAGTGAAGGGGGTATGACCTCCAGGGAGTTATGGAGATAGTTGAGCATGGTATCCCTAAGAGCAGAATACACAGGCAACCAAAATGATGGCTGATTAATATCTACAACAAGAAATAGGCAAGAATGGAGGAATAGGAAGTTGAGGGCAGTCTTCCAGATAAAAAGTCACAATTCCCTGTTTAGTCGCTGAACTGATTTTCAGATCTGGAACCCACTGACTGAAAATATAACTAGGTCTCTTGTATGAAGGACTCTGCAACACTGAAGCAAGTAAATAATGTAATGGTTGCCTCATTCCTCTCCTAAAGGGACTTATGGCCACTTACACACTGGGAAAGATAATTCAAGAAGTACTGGACACAGGGTCTGAGCTGACGCTGATAGCCAGAGATTCGAAGCATTCTCATGGCCCTTCTGTTAGAGTGGGGGCTTGTGGAAGCCAGGTAATAAATGAAGTCCTGACTAAAGCCCAGCTCACAGTGCACCACTGGGTCTGTGGACCAACACAGTCATCATTTCCACAGATTCTGAGTATACAGTTGGAACTGATACAGTGGGTATCGGAGTAACCCCCATACTGGTTTCTTGGCTGGTATGGTAAGAGCTATTATTGTGGGAGAAGCTAATTGGAAACCTCTGAATCTGACTCCATTGGCCCAGATGGCAAATTAAAAACCATATCACATTGTGCAGTAGGGATAAGGTAGCAAAGATTAGTGCCATAAATAAAAAACTAGAATGATGATCATTATCATATTTCCTTTTCATTCACAGTCTGGCCCCAGCAGAAACAAGATGGATCCTAGAGATACCACAAGCTCAACCAATTACTAGTACTATCACAGCTGGTGCGTGGAATGTGGAAACATTGCTAGAGCAAATTAATAAAGCCTCAGGTCTATGGCACAGAGCCACTGATTTGGCAAATGCATTCTTTTCTATTCCCATTGGAAAAGAAGATGACGAACAGTTTGTTTTCACATGCAACAGTATTCATTTACAGTTTTGCAGCAGGGTTATATTAATCACACTCCCTCCCATGACATAATATAATGTGAAGAGCTCTGGACCATTGGGACATCCCACAGAACATCAC
The DNA here is from genome assembly GCF_028023285.1 of Balaenoptera ricei. Lineage (NCBI taxonomy): Eukaryota > Metazoa > Chordata > Mammalia > Artiodactyla > Balaenopteridae > Balaenoptera > Balaenoptera ricei. The sequence continues at coordinate 77,680,790 of NC_082648.1, forward strand.
ATGGATCCACTGTACTGACAGCATCATGCTGATTGGACAGGAAGAGTGAGATGTGGCTAGCATACTGGAAGTCTTGGCAAGACAACGTGTGCTTCAGAGAGTAGGAGATAAACCCTACAAAGAATCTCAGACCTGTCACTTCAGTATAGTTTAAGGGGTTTAGTGGTCATGGCTGTACTGGGATATTACCTCAAATTTGAAAGACAGATTGCTGCATTTTGTGTCTCCTACAACAAAGAAAACAGCACAGTGTCTGATAGGCCTGTTAGGGTTATAGTGCCAACACTATATTTAGAGAGAGAGAGAGAGAGAGATTTGTGCAGTGACCAATTACCTAGCCATCTGGTTAAGGGTCTGGAAGGAAAGGGTTTAGAAGATTGAAGTCAAGGAAGGCTGGCCCAGAAGCAGGTGGTTGGACATACTGGAGTGGAAATAAAATGTGAAGAGTTTTGTATCATACAGTAATAGCTATGAGAAAACATCCAACATGGAAAAGGCACTGAATTAACCATGTAAACAAAGTGACTCAGCCAGTTGACATTAGATGGCCTTCATCACTGGCTTCCCTGGAACTGGCACAATGGGCAAATGAATGGAACAGACATGGTGGGAGAGATGAAGACTATATATGGTCCCAAGGGCATGGACTTCAACTAACCAAGGCCATTCTACCTACTGTTACCTTTGTGTAGCCAGCAGAGACCAACACTGAGCACATGATCTGGCACTGTTCCTTGAAGAAACCAACCAGGGACTTAGCTGTAAGTTGACTACATCATACCTTTTCTATGGTTCATCCTGATAGGGATAGATACCTATTACAAGTATTGGTTTACATTTTGAGCTTCAGTCAGCTCAACTGTCCAGGGTTTATGGAATGCCTGATCCACAAACATTAAATCCCAAACAATAAAAAAATCTAACCAATGGGCCCACTTCACAGCAGAGAAGGTGCAGCATCATATATCACAAGATCCAAAAGTAACTGGACTCAGAGAGCTGGAACATGCTTCTAAAGACCCAGCTGAAGCACCAGCTCAGCATAAACAGTCTGAAAGAATGGCATGCCATCCTTTATAATGTGATATTGACATTAAATCAGAGGTCTCTATACTGCTTTGTGTCCCAAATAGGAAGAATATATGGGATCTGAAATCCAGGGGATGGAAACAAGGGTGGCCCCACTTACCATCACTATTGGGTAGGGAAATACTGGCATCTACTGTGTAGAAGCCAGTAATGATGCTAAATATCCTACAAGGTGCAGGACAACCCTCCTGCCAAATGTCAATAGTGTTAAAGTTGAGAAACCCTGCCTTAAAGGATGCACATTTACCAGGGGAACAGCAAGGGTAGTATTGAACTACACACTGCTGCTGTTACCAGGGCACTTAGGATTCCTTGTGGCAAGAGAAAGAGTTGCCGTCATACCAGAGGAATTGACCCTCAACAGTAGAAGGAGTATGTGTGGAACCTGGTCACTTCCTCATATTCCCTTGTTCCACTCTAATTATGAATTGACAGGAGCAACAACTCCTGCTAAGAATGGTTGCCAAGGGCTCAGATCCATCAGCAATGAAGGTTTAGGTCCAACCATCAGGTAAGATAACTAGAACTGCTAGAATCTGGAATGGATAGTGGAGGAGAGACTGGATGAGCATCCGCTGCTGCCCCAAGACCAACCGTGGCGATGGCGATTACAGTTTACCCCATTAACCTCCTTCTAGCTTTTCTCTCAGGAAGAGAGGCCCATGGAGACCACTGAGGAGCTGCTTCCCAGCATACAGGGAGACGTGGCACAAGGTGAGGCTGTGATAGCTGTGAAAGTGCTCCTGTGAGACTTGCCCTCAAGAAAGAACTTGCCACAAGGGTGCAGTTAACTGACTGCCACTGGCTGCCATGTTAGAAGGATCTGCCTCAGCTGCTGGTTGCTGGCTTTGCTTTCTCTCTACTTAATATAAAGTGCTATGAATACATGTAAAGTTGGGAAAAACAGGCTGATTTATTATTAACATGAATTATAATACATAATTGGTAGCAGCTTGTCAGATGTCTATGGTTCCTGTTAGCATACAGCTTCCTTGTTAACGTTTATTTTCCCCTCCACGAAAGGGTAATTCATTTGCATTTCATTTTATAGTTCTTTTTGTACACTCCATAATGGATAGGAAATGCATATTTAATTGTAACTTTCACCTGTAGAACTTCATTGGTTAACCAAGGGAGATGAAATTAATAAAAATAATAATTTCGGGAGATAAATTTCTGCATTTTGCTTACAGTCCTCAGAGGCCTGACACTCTGTCCCTTTGCACACTGGTTTTATTAGACTTCTATTTAATGTTGATCATTGACCATTTCGTAGTTGTTTCTTATTTTTAAATTACTGTGGCATCTTAGCAAACTTGATTTGTGATACACAGTTTATGCACTTGGATATCTATCTTTAAAATCTGGAATATCTCCTTTCCAAATGATTTATTGCTTTTATTTAAAAACTTTTTGTTATTTTTGTTGATCATGTTTCAACACATCTGTTTAAAGAATGATTTTCTTTTTTAATAGTTTTAAAATTTTTACTTATTTCCCTCCTTCCCTCCCTTCCTTCCTCCTTCCCTAACGATATTTATTTAGCTTCTGCCTAGAATGCTTACATTCTTTTTTACTTGATATGTAGCTAGGTGGATCCTTACAGCTATTCATCTTAGGGCTTTATCTGCTTGCTCAGGTACAATTCTATAATTGTTTTTCTTTTCTTTTCTTTATTTAGTAAGTAAAAGTGAAATCCTAAGAAGTAGATCTGCAGCTGCATGAAAAAACTGGAATTACCCCCCAACTAATTTACCATGAAAAGTTAGAAGATTGAAAAAAATAATTAATAAATAAAAGGCACAGATATATCCAAACTGAAAAAGACTAGGGGACATTTAGCTTTGGCAAGTGATTTAGCCCAGTTGACACAACATTACAAGATAGTAAAATTCTAGTGCATAGGTGAATAAACAAACACTTGCACTTTATTAGAGGTGTTAACAAAGTTGCCACAAATTAAAAATCTTATACAAAGACTGCAGATACAGTTAATCAATGATAAGTTAATTTGGTGGCCTGAGTAACATTGTTTAACCTAATAAATTTTTTAATTTTTCAATCTGCATACAACTCACCTGATTAGAGGATTAACATACGAAAGGGGGTTTTTAGAAAAGAAATAGTCTCGGGAATGAGAATAAGCACAAGTATAATCCATCACTGTCTGATTTCAGAATTGAACCCACCTACATCCCTGTAGCTTAATTATTAGGAATGAGAACTAAGCCCACCTGTGTCAACATGACTTAAGTGTTCCAGAAAAGTTCTCACCCAGGAAGATAAGAATATAACCAATAAATAATTTCACTCTTGGCTTTAGGAAATTTGTGCAAACCAATTTGGGCAAATAGTTTGCTCAACTAGGCAAACAGCTCTCCTATCAGGACAATAGATTGCTCACCTGGCCAACAGTTCACTTATCAAACAATATTTTACTTAACTAGAGCTGCTTCAAAACTCTTGCCTCACTGCGTCCACCAGTTTTATGCCACCAACTGTGTCTAATCTCAATCAGTTTTCCATCTTGAAAAAGCCACTTTAAACCAGTTGTGACCAGATGTCAACCCTGATAGATATCCCTCTCTGACTTTCCCTTCAGAGACCTAACTAAAACTGTCCAGGTAACGTTCCCTCTTACTGCAATAGGTCTGATGAACAGCTCTGCCTAATTGACATATATTTTGTGTTTTGAGGGGGAGTTGATGAGGATATCCATAGTACCCCCTCCCTCTCCCCTGCTGCTACCAGCACCATTCACATACCACCATCAGCTCCGTCAAACTTAACTGATTCCAGGTGAACTAATACAAACAAAACAAAACTGAAAGCCCACACACTAAAATTAAGAAAAATTCTCCTATAAGAGAATGAGGCTTATTTGAGCAAGGAGATGCTTAAAGTACACACCTTGTTAATTCTACACTTACATGAATGTATTTGGATATGAACAAAACGTGGGCAATAATGATAACTGGACTGTGTGCCCGTGGGAAAATTATCTAACCTAAGTCTCATCTATAAAATAATGATAATTTCAAAAAATAATGAAAATTGGTAATACATATTTAGCCCTTACTACATCTGATGTGAAACTGAAATCAACACACTTGCCTGTTGTTGTGCTAAACAGTTCTGGGACTGGGCAAGAAATTAACAGCTACGTGGACCAGGAAATTGTTCCTAGAAGACACACTAACTAAAACAACGCATTTAGCAAGACTAACTGCTTCTGCATCAATACTCGAACCAAACTCCTTGCCTCACTGTGCCCACCAATCCATAACTCTCGCATCAAAAACGGCCTAATCAGTCACCTGCTCTGCAAGACTCCTCCCAAAATCATCAGTCCAAATTCTAATACCATATACAACACACATATAAACATATATATATACACACATAAAAATACATATATATGGTATTACATATACATATTTTTATATATTTTTTATATATATATATATATATATATATATATATTTTTTTTTTTTTTCCTCTTGACTTCCCTCTTCTGAGACTCTCCTAAGACTATGGATTGGTACTCCCCTTTACCACAGTAGGTTTAATCAGTTGAGTTCTGCTGGCTCAACTGGCTTTTGGGGGCTCCTTATGGGGGTTGACAGATAACTTAGGCCTTCTCCTAAATATCATAAATGTGTTAAATTCTTTAATCTTCCAAATAGCTTTGTGAGGTAGGTAATATTATTATCCATATTTTACAAAAGAAGAAGAAGAGTTTAAACAACTTAGGAAAGTGCTTTTGTGAGGATTAAATATAATAATGCAGGAAAAAAGCATAGCATAGGTGTTAGCACAAAGTAAGGTTTATGAAATATGACTATTATTTTTCTGTTATATTAATTATAGAAGGAAAAAAATTAATCACCTCACCAAATAGATCTCTACCATGAATACTTTAGTGCTGGGAGAATTGTATACATTTTTCAAATCCCCAAAATGTTTGGTCATAGAGAAGCTAGAAGTTGGGAAATTTTCAGCAAATATTCATTTCTGACTGTCATATGAAAAATAACTTATATTCATAACATATATTTGTTTTCTAATAATACCTTCTTTTTTAAAAAAATATCCTCCTAATCCTTGATCTAGAGAGACTATGACACTCAGAGAATTTCTGTATTATGGCCAGAGCTGACAGGCTAAGGGTTATTAGCCATATATCATCTAGATCAGGAGTCAGCAATATTTTTCTGTAAAAATCCAGGTAGTAAATATTTTAGACTTTACCCTTCATATGGTCTCTGTCACAACTACTCAACTTTCACAGCACAAAAGCAACCATAGGTCATATACGGAGGAATGGGTGTGTTCTAATAAAATTTTATTTACAAAAGTGGCGGGCTCTTTTTCGTCTATGGGCTATAGCTTGTCTACAGCTCTTCTAGGTGCAACTTTGAAAGCATGTATGGAGTCCTGTGCTTTTTGATTTCCTTGATTTCCTACTCAGGTCTGACAATCTTGAAAGGCACTTATTCACAGATGCAGCATTGCTTATCCATTCACATACGCTATCACTAACTTTTCTGGGTTGTCATGACATTTAATATCGTACTTTGGTGGCTTCTGTGACAAAATAAAGATATCATAAGTAAACCCTGGCTGGGAAACAACTCAGTTGGCTGCTGTTCTGTGTGAGAGCTGAAAGTCTGAATAGTACAATGCTGGCGTCACCTGGGCTGTGCTTTAGAGAAGGCAGTTTCTGTATGAGCTTAGACAACAACTTCACTAGGGATAAACGAACTATTTTGTTAAATTCAGCACCCAATCTGGTTTCATTATTTTAGAATATAAAAGTGCTTGGTGATTAGCTTTGTTTACACTTGGCAAAGTATTGCTTCCTTTTCTGAGGGAGGGAAAAAAGGCAAAAAAGCTCATAAAAATTTCAAAATGCTTTTCACTTCAAATAGTTCTTGCAAAACTGCATTTGGATGAGTTAAGTGTAAAGGAATCGAAACCATATGGATTGTACTTCTTTTAAAATAAACACTGATTTAAAAATTGCGGGAAAATTCTTGGAAATGTAGGCTTTAGTCTTCATAGACCCCAAATAGTCAAAAACAACGTTGAGAAATTTGATAACCCCAAAGCACAGCTGGGTTTACCCACTCTAATTACAGTGTTTTCACTGTATATCATGTAAAAATAAACAGCCTCATTCAGTTATTTTAGAAGAGTATGGGGATTTTCATATATCTCTAGAGTAACCTTTGCCTAAATCCTGGGTTTTAGGTAAATCACATTATAGCATTTGAAATGTTAAAATGTTAAGCACTTGTGACTCATCATATTTTATTTTCAAATGTCTTTGCTCTAAATCAGAATTAACAAAATTTTGAGAAAGACCTATACACAATTCTCATAAGGTGACTTACTCTGATTAAATCTATACACCTAGATATGTAGTCATCAAAAAATGAGAACCTGGTGCTCTTAACTAAATGACATTTCTGGATGGGAATTAATGCTCATCACAAATAATCAAAACCAAGTTTTCTCAACCACAGTCTTAATTCAAATGAAATCAATTTCAACTAACCATTAATTCATTCCCTACCATGTTGCAGGACCTTTGCTATGCACTGAAGGCTCAAAAACAAGAAGACATGGTATCTTAGAGGAACAAAAGGTGAAATGCAGTTAGGCAAATTATTACAATACAATGTAATGTTCTTTGTAACACATGTAAATATAAATCATTTTGACTCCAGAGGAGAGCTGACCAGTTTACCGGAGGAAAAAGTAAAGACGTCTTAGGTGAAGGGACATTTAAATGAGCCCATAACAGGTCAATAGGAGCTTGCCTGATGAAAAAAGGAAGTAAAGCATTCTGTGTAAAGGAAACAGCACATACAAAAAATAGAATACTTTGGGAGAACCTGGAGCATCTCTGCATGGCTGGAGTACAGGCATACCTCAGAGATACTGTGGATTTGGTTCCAAACCACCACAATAGAGTGTGTATCACGATAAAGTCAGTCGCACAAATTGTTTTGGTTTCCCAGTGCATATAAGACTTATGTTAACACTATATTGTAGTCTATCAAGTGTGTGATAACATTATGTCTAAAAAAAATGTATATACCTGAATTAAAAATACTTTATTGCTAGAAATGCTAACCATCATCTGAGCCTTCAGCAAATTGTAATCGTTTTGCAACAGTTACATCAAAGATCACTAATCACAGGTCACCATAATAAATATAATAATGATGAAAAAGTTTGAAAGATTGTAAGAATTACCAAAATGTGACACAGAGACACAAAGTGAGCAAATACTGTTGGGAAAATGGTGGAAATAGACTTGCTTAATTCAGGGTTGGAACAAACCTCCAATTTGTAAGAAACACAGTATCTGTGAAGCACAATTAAGCAAACTGCTATAAAACAAGGTATACCTATATAAGGTGGGTGGGGAATAAAGAGAGATAAAGCTGGAATGTCAGGCTAAGCCACATAGAAAAACTCTGTGTGTCATGCTATGAAGTTTGGAATTAATGAAGAGCTATGGATGGTTTTTAAGGTCAGATACAGTGAGAAAGATAATTCTGATAGCTGGAGGATAATTTTTGGGGTGTATGTATGTGTAAGTGTAGGGAGGGATGGGAGACTCTATTCAATAATAGGGAAGCTTGTTAGGGAGTCTCTAAACATGCATACTGGTTACTGCAACATAGCTAGTTTTGGCAAGTGCAACTGCTACCCTGTCACTTAATTAAAAGTAGGTTCTGTGAAGGCAGGGACCACATCTGGCCTACTTACTGCAAAATTCCTAGCTGCTAGCACAGTACCTGCCACATAAGAAATGAGCAGTAAGAACTTGTCCAATGAATAAGTGACAAATGGAAAGGCAGAGTGGTCACTTTCAGCACCCTGCTCACTTAGCAAGGAGAGGAAAAAGACCTGAGAAACTTTTGTGAAGTTCACAGTTCAGAAGCATAGACTCACTAAAAGACCGGGACTTAATCATAGGACTATAGAATTTTCCCCCATCCCCACACATCACCACATTACTAAAGACCTGTTTACATCATGTCCACCAACAAGAAAAAAATTACAAGTCATACCAAAAGTAAAATCAACAACAACAAAAAACAAACAACACCCCCCCAAAAAAAGTTTGAAGAGACAGAGCAAGCATAGAATCAGGCATAGCAGGGATGTTGGAATTATTACACTAGGAATTTAAGACAATTATGGTTAATATGCTAAGGGCTCTAATGGATAAATAACATGCAAGAATTGATGGGGAATGTAAGCAGAGATGGAAATCCTAAGAAGGAGGCAAAAAAGAAATGCTAGAGATAAAAGGAACACTGTAAGAGAAGCAAAGAATTCCTTTGATGGACTTATTAGTAGGTTGAACACACCTGGGGAAAGAATCTCTGAGGACACATCAATAGAATCCTCAAAAGCTGAAAAACAAAGAGAACACACAGAATGAAAAAAAACCAGAACAGAATATTCAAGAACTGGGACAACTACAAAAGGTGTAACATGTATAATGCTAGTACCAGAAGGAGAAGAAAGATAGAAAGGAACAAAAGAAATATTTGAAAAAAGATATCACTGAGAATTTCCTCAAATTTCTTCAAACAACAGATCCAGAGAGCTCAGAGAACACCATGCAGATAAATATTTTTAAAAAGAAGAAAAAGAACTGTACCTAGGCATTCATTTTCAAATTACAAAAATCAAAGATAAAGAAAAAATTCTGAAAGAAGCCAGGGGTGAGGTGAGGAAGGAGACACCTTATCTATAGAGAAACAAAGATAAGAATTACATCTGACTTATCCTCAGAAATCATCCAAGCAAGAAGAGAGTGAAGTGAAATATTTAATGTGTTCAGTGGAAAAAAAACACCAACCTAGAATTCTGTACCCTGCAAAATTATCCTTCAAAGTGAGGAAGAGATAAAGACTTTTTCAAGCTAATAAAAACTGAGAGAACTTTTTGTCAGTAGGCCTGCACTGCAAGAAATGTTGAAAGAAATTTTTTGGCAAGATGGAAAATAATATAGGTCAGAACTCAGATCTACAAAGTAAGAAAGAGTAACAAAGAAAGAATAAGTGAAAGTAAAGTGAAACTTTTCTTTTTCTTAATTGATCCAACAGATACCAGTTTGTTAAAAATCAAAATATCAACAATGTATTTGATTATGAATGTTTATGTATATATCTTATATATAAATACACACTTATATATGCTTATATATAAGTGAAATGAATAACAGCAATGATGAAAGGAATGGGAGGAAGAAATTAGAATAATTTTGTAATAATAAGGTACTCACACTACCCATAATGTGGTATGGTGTTATTTTAAAGTGAACTTAGATTAGCTGTAAATGTCTAGTGCAAACTCTAGAGCAACCTCTAAAAACAATAAAATAACAGTAATAATGAGAAGAAGTATAAGTATAATTAATACACTAAGAAAGGACAAAATGGAATCATATAAAATGCTCAATTAAAACCACAAAAGTGGTTAGCATGCTTGGGGAACAGAGAGGGCTTTCTTTTACTATCCACCACATCTTTTTATGGTTTTGTGCTGAAAAGGCAAGCACTCACACCCAAACCTATTTAAAGACAGAGAGAGAGAAATGCCACCCTGCAAGCAAGCATCTAAAAGCAATCACTGAGACAGTTATAACTGGCAACAATTCCCTGGCCCCCTTACGCATCCACTCATCCCTGCCTTAAAAAAAATGAAAAAATAAAAAAAATAAAACCACAAAAGCAGAGAAAGTAGAAATAAGAACAAAAAATGAGGGCAACAAATAGAAAACAGCAACAAATATGGTGGATAGTAATCTATGTCAACAATCACTTTGAATGTCAATTGTCTAAATGTACCAATTAAATGACAGAAATTGTTAGAGTGGATTAAAAAACAACACAAAACTATATGTTGTCTATAAGAAACCCACTTCAAATAGAAATACAAGTATAGATTAAAAGTAAATGGATAGAAGAAAATATACCAGGTTAACACTAATCAAAAGAAAGCAGAAGTTACTATATTAATTTCAGACAGAGCATCTGTAAATAGGTGTTCACTATAAAATAATTTTGACTTTGCTGTATGAAAATTTTTATAATAAAATGTTAGAGAAAAGATTCAATAAATAATGTATTTAATAATATGAGAATATCAAAGAAATGAGAATGCAGACTGGATATTTGATGATATTAAGGAACTGTTATATTTATTTTGGTGGGTGATAATGGTATTGTGGTTATAGTCTTTAAAGAGATCTTATCTTTTAGAGATACATTCCAAAATATGAAAACCAGATTTTTGAGACCCTTGCCAAGTTTTTCTTTGTTTGTTCCCCAAAATCATATTTTTAATTCATGTAATTGACCTTACGGGCTTCCAACTTCTCTTCTTTTTTCCTCTGGTTGTGACATATTGACCCTGAAAACAACATCTTTATTAAATCGTGGGGCAAAAATAGAGCAAACGAGTGATTGTTAGTGTAGGAATTTAAAAGTTAAAGCATATGAGCTCAAAAAGCACTGGGACCTAAGGGAAGAGAATCAATTAATATAATCTATCACATCAAAGGGCTAAAAAATGAAAAAATCACATGATCATATTAATAGATGCAGAAAAAGCATTTGACAAAATCCATTGCCCGTTCATGATAAAAACTCTCAGTAAACTAGGAAGAAAAACTTCTTCAACTGAATAAAGAATATCTACAAAAAACCTACAGATAACATCATACTTAATGGGGAGAAATGTGAAGCTTTCCTACTACAGGTACAAGGCAAGGATGTTCCCTCTTAACACTCCTTTTCAACATTGTATGGAAATTCAAGTTTATGCAATAAGACAAGAAAAGGAAATATAAAGTATACACATTGGGAAAAAAGAAATAAAACTGTCTTTGTTTGCAGATGACATAATCATCTATGCAAAAGATATAAAATAATCAATTCTCAAAACTCAACAATAAGAGAACAAACTATCTGATTTTAAAAATGGGTCAAAGATGTTAACAGACATCTCACCAAAGAAGATATACAGATGTCAAATAAACATATGAAAACATGTTCCACATCACACGTCATCAGGGAACTGCAAATTAAAGCAACAATGACATAGCACTACAGGCCTGTTAGAATGGCCAAAATCCAGAACACTGACAACACCAAAGGCTGACAAAGATGTGGAGCAACAGGAACTCTCATTCATTACTGATAGGATTGCAAAATGGTACAGCTACTTTGGAAGACAGTTTGTCAATTTCTTATAAAACAATATGATCTAGCAATTTCACTTCTTGGTATTTACCCAAAGGAATGAAAAGTTATGTCCACACAAAATCCAGTACACAGATGTTTACTGAAGCTTTATTCATAATTGCCAAAACTTGGAAGCAACCAAGATGTCATTCAGTAGCTGAATGGATAAACAGTAGTATATCCAAACAACCAAATATTATTCAGCATGAAAAAGAAATGAGCTATCAGGTTATGAAAATACATGGAGGAAACTTAAATTCATATTAGTAAGTGAAAGAAGCCAATCTGAAAAGGCTACACACTGTATACTTTTAACTATACAACATTCTGGGAAAGGCAAAGCAAAGGAGACAGTTAAATTGTCAGTGGCTACTATGGGTATGGAAGGGAGATGAAAATGTTAAGGCCTGTGAAAATTCTCTCTATGATACCATAATGATAGAGACAAGTCATTATGTATTTATCCAAACGCATAGAATGTACAACACCAAGAGTGAACATTAATGTAAACGATGGACTTGGGGGGGATTATCAATGTGTCAGTGTAGTTTCATCAATTGTAACAAGTGTACCACTCTGGTGGGGAATGTTGATTACTGGGGAGGCTATGCGTGTGTGGTGTCAGGGGCTATACGGGGAATCTCTGTACCCTCCTCCTCTCAATTTTGCTGTGAACCTAAAATTGCTCTAAAAAATAAAGTTTTAAAAAAGAAAAAAGCAGCATGGAACAGAGAAATGGATACAACCTTTATTGACTTTGTAGTTGTGTGAGGTTCACTAAGCCTCAGTTTCTACAGTGGGAAATGGATATAAAATTAATGGCTAATATAAAAATATTTATTTTCATATATATGAAATAAGTGTTAGTTCTCTTCTATACATTTTTTCTTTCCCATCCCATAGCCTGCTATTTGCCAGCTCATGTCTTCCTTTTAAAATAGAAGCGATGTATCTTCAGTTACAGGCATTTAAGTGGAAACCTAACCTCAGTGGTTCTCATTTAGAGGACTTTGTGTCTAATTGTGAAATAAATTTCTTTTATTTTTGTTGAAAAATAATTGTACCAAACATCACCCATCTCTCCCTAAAGTAAATAATACTTCTCAGGGAGACTATAGTCTAAAGCCCTAATTAGGACAAAAAGAAATCTTTAATTCTGTAGGGCACAGGCTAGCTGAAGTATGTAACTAAAGACTGTGACTCACAGACTCCAGCTATAGGCAGCACCACTGACCAAGGGTTCAGAATCTGTGCCACACCTCCCACAGGCCACACCCAGTCAATTACTGAGCATAATGGGGAGAACAAAGTCAGGCCATTCCTGGAGACAAGGAACTCCTGAGATAGTTTACTTCACTCAAAAACTCCTGACGGCCTTGCTGAACATTCCTGATATTGCTGGACAGTTAGGGATGCTTCTGCTGAATCTCCCCTCTCTCTCTCCTTCACTAGGGATCCAGTCAGCATCATCTTCAGACAGCTCTTCTAGTCTCTTCTAGCTCCCTCTCCATTTTATTTCACACAGTTGTGTTCCCTAATAAAATCCTTGCAAATTTAATTATATCTTGTTACTTGTTTCTTAGGGGACAGGAATAACACCCTAAAAGGGCCCAGTGAGAGATTCCTTCTACTCCGTAGTTATTAATGTCTCCACCACCAAAAATCAAACTTGCTAACAATCTTTAAATCACAGTTTACATTTTCAAAATGAAACAAACACACAAAGCATGACCTAGCATGGTTGTTACAACTACATACAGGATTAAGTCCAGCCTTCATGTCCATTTCACACGTGGTCTCCTATCTATTCCTGACACCACATACCTCCTACTCTAAAGTGACTTGAATTGTCACCACTCTTCATTCAACCTGCAACTGCTTGTGTCTTTGCCAATTTTGCCTCTTGTGTTTAAACTGATCTTCTTCACAGTTCCAACCCCACCACTCAAGGCCCATCTGAATGGCTTCCTTAGCTCTGAGGCCTCTTCCCAATCTCAAGCAGAAGCACCACCACAACAGTTGCTTCATCTGCAGGTATGCACGTGGCTAAGTAATAGAGCGAACTGTATATCTGATCACAGTGTGTAATTCCTTCTTGTGTTCTCCACAGTGCTTAATTGACAGCCTGATATACTGTAGATGCTAAGTTTAATAAAAAGCCAAATCAGTCAATGTTACATAAAGGAAATAATATAGATTTGGAAATAGAACAATTTGGGTTTATATCTCAGATCCCTCACTTACTAGTTGTGTGACTTGAGGTAAATCACTTAATTTCTCTGAGGTTTGTAAAATGGGCATAATAGACCTCACATTACAGAGACTTTATGAGGATTAAATGAGATAATTCATTTATTTTCATTCATCCAACAAAATGAGCACCTACTATGAGCCAGGCACTGTGTTGAGTCTAAAGGACACATTATTGGAAGAAATAGGGTGCCTTACCTCAGGAAATTTTATTTTAGTGTAGAAGGGCAGTTAAAAAAAACAATTAAAAAAATTGCAGATCATTATAACTTTTGTGAGGAAAACAGGCATGATGCTGTGCTAAATAATGATGGGAAACGGAGGGTACGAAACTTAGGATGATCAGGATATGCCTCTTTGGGGAACAGCTGGACAGTGCATAGTATGTGCTCTGTATCAATCAGGGTTCCACCAGAGGAACAGAACTGGTGGGACATACATACACACGCGCACGCGCACACACACACACGTACAATTATATTGTGCAATTAGTTCTCAACAAAAAAGAAATACATATAATTTACAATTAGACACAAAATCCTCTAACCGAAAACACACTTACATAGTGTGTGAGTGTGTGTATGTATGCTTATATGAAAATATATATTTATATTCATATATAATCTATATGATTTATTGCAAGGATCTGGCTTATGAGATAGGCTAGCTTGGCAAGTCCAAAACCCATGTGGCAGGCTGGAAACTCTAGAGCAGAAGCTGAAGCTGCAGTCATGGGTGGAATTTCTTCTTTTTCAGTGAAATCTCAGGGGTTTTTGGGGGGGTACATTTTCAACTGATTGGATCAGGCCCACCCAAATTATCAAAGATAATCTCCTTTACTTAAAGGCAATTGATTGTAGAGTTAATCACATTTACCAAAAACCTTCACACCAACACCAAGATTAATATTTAATTGAATAGTTGGGTACCTTAGGCTATCTAAGTTGACATAACATTGACTATCACATGATCTAAGATGTTAATTTTGCCACAAATTGCTTAAAGTACACTTCGGAGAACCTGGATGTGCAATCACCTTTCCGATGAAAATCACTCTCCCAAGGCTTTTAGAACATCTCTCATATCAAAACCACAGTAAATAAGGATTTTAAGAAAAAAAGATGTTTCATTTTCTGAAATGAAACAACACATTAGTCAATCTTCCCTGTTGTAAGATTCTATACCATGATAGCTGAACAGGCTGAATTCTAATCTGTTCATTATTCTTAAATATGAAAAAAATAGTAGAAAAGATTTCATTGCTCCAAAAGACCCAGCAGGCAGCACAACTATCAAATATCTTTAAGTGATTAATGGCAAAAACTATACTTCCTTCCTTGTGGTACTTCATATTTTTGATTCTAGATAAAAATGTTTTTAATATTCATTTAATATTGATCGAATACCCATGACTTCATATTAAAACAAAATTGAAAGCACATTTACTTTGCAAGTTAATATTATATAACATGAGTCGGAAAATCCAAGTTAAAAATCAGTAGAGAAAGTCTGTTAAAATAAATCACATGTAAAATGAACTCAAAAATATATACCCTTATCCCTCTTCATTTATCAAGCATGAATGCTCTTGTGCTTTTTTTCTTTACATGAAAAAAATAATTTTAAATTAATGGATGCTTGTTTACCTTTTTTTTCCCCTCCTTGGTTCTTAAATTCCAAAGAATACAGTCTAAGCTCTTGGTTTCATAAACGTGGACAGACCTTGGTACTTCTTGCCAACTTTTCCCCTGGAAGTCAGGAAACATCACTTTTTGCAGTGCTCCAGAAAGATGGCAGATACCATATTGACCAAAGAAGGTAAAATAGCCCCTAAACTCACTGCAGTTTATTACTGATTAGGCCATTCTGTCACATTGACTGGAAACTTATGCTTTTACTAGAGTTTGAAATCATTCTTCTTTCGGGTGTGAGGGAGCTTGGTTTAGTCCAACTGTTGAAACTTTTTTAAGTGCATATCTTCCTCCTAGTCTGACCACAGTGTTCTGTATTCTGATGCAGAGTACTTCTAGTCATCTTGAACATACTAGCTATAACCCATAATTGGTACTTTGAGATCCAGTTTTTCCCTCTGACCACAGAATGGAAGATTGGAATATTTCTATAATTCAGAGCTATGCTCTCCTCCAAGATGATTTTGTTTTTTCAACACCATTTCCACCCCTGTTCTCTCCCTCAAAATTATTTTTAAAATACATGTTAAACTAAAAGTAATTCTACTCGCTGCTAGGAGCAAGCTACCTCTCAAGTTAAGGAATATTGTGCTGAAATTTTAGGATCATTATAACTGTCATAATGATGAAAAGTTAAAGAAAAAATCATGAATTGATATTTTGAGTAATAAAATCTATGCTAAATTTCAAAGATGAGACTGGAAAATTGTACATGAATAAAACAGATGAGGAAACTAAGGAATGGGAAGATACCTGAATTACTCAGGTTCCCCTGCTAGGCATGGCAAGTTTTAACGCCCTATTACTTGCTCAGAGCTTATATCACGAGGCTTGCAGGTCTGGTTAATGCCATATGTTGTAACATCTTCCATGTGATACATGATGCGCATTAGCATATTAAAGGCTTCAAACTGAAGAACTCTAAACTTGTGTTGCCTAAACTTACAGATGTCCCTTGGCATCCGTGGGGGACTGGTTCCACCCTGCTGATGCCAAAATCTGTAGATGCTCAAGTCTCTTGTATAAAATGACATAGTATTTGCATATAACCTATGCATACTCTCCCATATACTTTAAATAACTTCTAGATTACTTATAATACCTAAAACAAGGTAAATGCTATGTAAATAGATGCCTGCAAGTGGCAAGTTCAAGTTTTGCTTTTTGGAACTTTCTGGAATTTTTAAAAAATATTTTCTACCTGTGGTTGTCTGAATCCACAGATGTGGAACCTGTGTATATGGAGGGCTGACTATATTTAATTATATTTCTTTTTGTTTCCTTTTTTTTGCTGATCAATATCCTGAGGAGCTGGTGCTTTCTGGAATATGTTTTAGAAAATATTACACTAGATCTAATAGCTGGTGTAAAGTATAGTCAAAGATTTGGGGATCAGAACCAGAAATATATAGTCCCTAGGATTCAATGAGGAAAGGGAGGTTACAGAGAGGAAAGGCAGTGGTGAAATACGCCAAAAGATCAGGAAGAAAAGGACTAAGAAAAGGAATATTAGTGTTTGATCAGGATGGGAACACTAGTGACTTAGTGGTGTGAAGTTGTAGGCCAAACTAGATCTCAGAAATGTTAGTGATGAAAATGTATTAACAGCAATTTGACTCCATTGATCTAGTTGTGAAAGAAAATAGAGAACTAGTGAGAAAAGATAACTGTGTTAAGTGAATTGAGTATTGTTTATTTTAGCAACAGTTGAAACTTTCTATGTTAGAAGTTAGAAGGGGAAGACTGATTGTGGAAAAAAAAATGAAAGATCATAAACAAAGCTTCCAGTAAAGAGATTAGATAAAAGCACATGAGTTTATCTTTTCTCTTACAAAATCCAGTATTATTAAGATTGGGATTGTAAGATTCATTATTGTTAAGATGTCAGTTCTTCTCATATTGATCTATAGATTCAATGCAATCCCCATCAAAATCTGAGCAGACATTTTTGTAAAAACTGGCAAGCTGATTTTAAAATTCATATGGAAATGCAGAGGACCTAGAATAGTCAAGAAAATTTTGAAAAAGGACAAAGTTGGAGGAATAACGCTACTGGACTTCTGGAGTTATTATACAAGTACAGTAATCAAGACAGTACCATGTTAGTATCATAAAAGGCAAATAAGTCAATAAGTCAATATTCCAGAGATGGTAAAGAATTTGAATCTTTATATTGAGAAATATCCTTGAATATCCAGCATAATCCACATTTATGTAAAAATTGCAAAATTTTAGAATATTTCAACCCAAATTCCTAATAGCTGAGTACAACATCCAGATCCTAATTCCTATTTGACAATAATATCTGGGGGTTCTAAAATTTCCTATATTTTTTCTATAAATCCTTTCAGGAAGTAGGATTATTTAAAATAAGAACACAAGTGCAAAAATAATAAAAACTCTTTTTCTTTCAGGGTTGCAGAAAAAAATATAGGATTAGTGATGTGTAGAGAAATGGGGATAAGCTAAGTGCTCCCTCTTTCCCCGCAAAAAAGGGGAAGATTTAATAGAGGATTTCATGCTGGGTGATATCAATTTCAGTAGAAGAGTATAAGGTCCCTAGGTTCAAGTAAGAATGTTAAAATGGAAATTCAGAGAAAAGATGTCTCCTGGTACAGCCATCATGGGAAGAGAGTCAATTCAATTACTCCAAATACAAATAATCTTGGATTAGCCATAATGTGTTTCATTTGTGACACCCTATTTTGCTCAGCTGTTGTAGTATCTAAGTTAGATGAACACTGCATACCACCCTGTGAGGAAATGCAACCAAATAAATGGTTTGTTTTCAGGTCCTGGTTCCCTTGGGCTTTGCTTGGTGATATTGGCAGAGAGCAGTGAAACTGGGCAAGGAAGGATGGCAGTTCAGGGAAGTCCTGCATTTTGCTCTCTTGACAGCAAAAAATAGCCTAGAGAAAGGTCCTTGGCTCCAGGAAGAATGTGCCATAAAGAAATCAGGCTCAGCCCTGCATGAAAACAGGGCCTGGGTGGCTTCTTTGTCACTGGTTTTTAAGACATCGTATGTTCTAAAACTTGTGTGCAATACTGAAGAAAGTCAATTTAGCACACGTGTTTGGTATTCTCATAATCCTTAATCGTTGACATTTACTACAACTTGGATCACTCTTCATCACCACTCTTTATCACATATCAGAGGATTTTTAGGAACTTGATTGTTGAGAAAGATCTGCAAATCTCATGAACACAGACGATGTTACTTTCACAGACATTGCATGATGTTTGCCTCATCATAGCATAAGTTGGGTTCAAAATGAAAAATATTTATTTCTTCAGTTAAAAAATCCATGGATTTCTGTATTATTGGAGTGGAGTTTTCTTATTAGGTATGTCATGAACTGACCCCTCCTCAAAAGAAATTTGTTAACGAAACCATGAAACATTCATCCATTTTTATTTAATCAAGGTACATTTACAGGGTACCAAAAATATGCTTGGCAATATGAGATGTTCTGGAAAGACACAGAAAGATTAAGAAGAGATAGAAATATCACAGAATACTTAAAATGACATTGACAAAGTGCTATAACAGAAGGATGTAGAAAGTGTTATAAGAGCACTAAGGGAGATCGTTAGGAAGTTTCCCTCAGATGACATTTAAACTGCTTCCTGGGGGATAAATATGAGTTTGCTTTAGAAGGAGTGGAGTGTATCACAAACAAAAAGACAAGAATGTACAATGGTATAATACAAGATCAAGGTTTTGGTGTTTTTAGAACAGCATGGAGTTTGCTGAAGTTGAAGCACAGGTATACTTGGGGCAGGTGAGGAAGGAAGACACATGAAGTCAGAGAAGTAAATTCAGAATAATAGTAAAAAACATACAAAATAACTTTTCTTACACTACAGGTAAAAGGGAACCAAAGGCGGTTTCTAAGAAAAAGACCAACATGATTAAACAGATGAATGGCTTAGACACATTACTATGATAGGGTGAGAGATGGCCTGGAAGGAGTGGTAAACAGTAGGGGGCAAACTAAAAATGTAAATCTCTGAATTAACATTTTCTCTCCTAAATATTTATAATTTCTAAAATATAAGAGCTTTGATGTTTGGAGGAAATTCATGAAGCATTCTCTAGATCCAGAGCTGATGATAAATGCATTTCTGGAATATTCACTTTCTAAAAGAATATGCCTGGCAGCTATGGGGTTTGGAGAGTGCTGGTAGCCCAGAACCAAGGAGAGTGGCATCTCTGCAGAGTCAGTCAAAAAACAGGGCAAGATAATGTTTTCACAAGTAAATGGTGAATATTCTAGATGCCTAATCTGTTTTGTGTTAAACCAAGAAAGACTTACGCTTTGAGATTCATTCCAAGGATTACTTTTTCTTGGTGGAATTGCATTATATATTATGATAACTTTTGGTATATTTCAGATCTGATACTGTTTGGACAAATACCCTCAAATGCTAATTAGAAAGGATTGCTGTGGTTTAATGACGATACGAGATAGGAAAAATGCCATAGTATTCTTTAGGAAAAATAATTAGATTTCAGCTGATGAGGTTTATATTTATAGTGAAACTTTGCAAACCTCTGTGCTAGAAGAATCCTGTATCCTGAACTGTCAATAAGCTCCTAGCATGCTCACTGTAAAGGTATGAGAAACACTTCTAACACATTTTATATTTGGCCGTTTAAACTCCTAAACTGGACTAACTCTGTGTTTGATCTGTAACTGACTGCATAGAGCTTGGTCATTTAAATACTTGGGGATCCTAATGCCTTGGGAAATGCAGATCTTGTTTAGTTTAGCCTTACTCAAACCAAAACCAAATTACAGCATCTGAGAAAACCCCATAT
Source organism: Balaenoptera ricei (assembly GCF_028023285.1). Taxonomy (NCBI): domain Eukaryota; kingdom Metazoa; phylum Chordata; class Mammalia; order Artiodactyla; family Balaenopteridae; genus Balaenoptera; species Balaenoptera ricei. The sequence continues at coordinate 77,700,919 of NC_082648.1, forward strand.
TTTTGTTATTCAATTTATTTCCAAGTGACTGTTCACTGAACATTCCCCAGAGGGTGTTATTTTGGTTCTTCTTCTTGATGGTGATATTTTGCTTAAATAATTCAATTAAAAAACTAATACTCACTATGAGTTAGACACCATGCTGGATACTAATTCAAGGATGATAAAGACCTGCCAAGAAATCATCTATAAATGCTGGTGGGAGTGTGAACTGGTGTGCCATCTTGGACAGCTATTAGGCAATAGAGGTGCATAATCGCTTAACTACATCTGAAATGCAGAAAACACCAAAAACAGGTTTTTTGGCAAGACTTGCCCTGAAATGATGGAAATGAGATTATTTATGTTCTTTATTCTATTTAATGGGAATATTCATACATTTTGCTGTGTAGATACTAACATGTTTAATTACTGGGCATTACCCCAGACAGACACTCCTAGTGATGTTACATGATATATGTCATATATCTTGTTATTACCTCATTAAATTATGAAAAATTCTCAATTCTGAAACACATCTGACTTTGAAAATTTTATATAAGGGATTATGGATCTATATTTCTCTCTTCCAATGTTATTAAACAGTTTGACATGTGAAATCAACTGTGTAAATAAAGCTATTAGCATTTACCCCAAATCTTTTGTTTTATAGACTACATTTAAACAGTAAAGACTCCTCAGACCGCCTACACAGTTTACTTCATAATGCTAAAAACAAAAAAAAAAGACAGAAAAAAGAAAAGCCTCATTATGATGTTTTAAAATGTTTCTTTATTTTTTAATGTTACTTTTTCTATAGCCAGAGTCCTGTTTTTCACTGGTCTTTTTCCCTTTGTTACTTGTATTTGGTACTGTTATGCAGATGGCTGTGGAGGACTTTCATGGAACTCCAGGGAGCCAGAAGACCCACGTTGAAAACCACCATTTGAAAGGACTATTTTAGATGGTATATTAAATAGTACAAAAGCAACACAGAATGCTGCCCCTCACTTTTGTATATGGCACAGAACCAAGACCTTCCTTCATCCTTAACTGGGACCCAAGTTAAATTAGTTCCTTATGTGCCTGGTGTTTTTCAGTTCATCTTGTGCCGTCATAGAAATGAATAATAAAAGCTGCACTAAGTCTAACAAGAAAAAAAAACACAACAGGATTCAAAAGAAGATAATTAAATCCCTCAACTGCTGTAAGGCAAACATTAAAAAATATGAAGAAATTGGTCTTCCTTTTATATTTTAGCATGCCTCTTCTACCATCTGCACAAATGTAGCTTCTTAGCCAGAACAGGTACTTAATCAAATGGCAAAACGACTTAGAGGCTCGGTTCAAGGGCTTGGTCATAGTTTTGAATTTAAGCCACATGAGGAATAAAACAAACAAACAAACTTACAGGAAAATCTGCTTGCCACTGAATCTAAGTTTATGATTTTCAAGACTGGACCTCCCTTAAAATAACTAATTTGTATATGGATGAGTGTTGAAGATAATATCCCTAATTGAGCATTCTCTTCCACTAAGAAAACATATTCATGGAAAAATTAAAGGATTGACATCCTTGAGTACCATAACCAAGGATTAAAATAAACACCAATCTTAACCTCAGCATAGGTTTTATGTGTTGTTTTACTTTTAACTTTAACCATATTCTTTGTTTTATACAAATTGTCTGTTCCAAATGATATTCTTATCTTTGGTGTGGCCCATTATGAGCCATTGGCTTAGGACTTTCCGTTATTTCTCTACAACCCCAAGATCTAAATATATTTGATATGTGTCAAACAGATATCTTTAGGGTAGGTATTGGCTACAGATTGTTTAGAGAAGTGTGTGTGTGTGTGTGTGTGTGTGTGCGTGCGCTCGCGCGTGTACATGAGTGAGTGTGAGAGTGTGTTTTTGTGTATTTATCTTCCCTGATGCTTGTCAACTATCTGATGTGAAAATCTACAGCTTAGGCAGAGTTTAGAAAGGATTACAGTGCTCAAATAAAGGGGGTTAGTTGTGAACGTGCTGTTTTGAGAGGTGATTTTCACACTGTTTTCTATGGAACCTTAGTTCTTAAAGGTGTCTTGAAAGGTTTATTGATATTTGATTCCAATTTAAGATTTTAACTGTAATAAATTGTTAGGACACACATTCAAATGTGTTATATACTACATTTTAACACACTGTAGTCCACCAGCATACTGACTTCTGCGGCCAGGTGAATTCATTTTTGTGCAGGCCCTAACTTAAAATCTTTCTTACCATCTCTGGCACTATATTTGAACTTTCAGACATGTGTCCTTGATTAAGATTGTTATAGCTTTACTGGGTTTTTTTGTAACTCATATCTGTGCATGCTTGTGTGCGCACACACACACACACACACACACATATATATACACACACAAATACAAGGTCATACCCTCTTGCTGGTCTGTAAGAGTCAAGATGTTCTATTTCCTAAACAACCCAGTAAATTAGAAAAATAAATTGAATGCCAAGGCTGATGGGACTTCAGCAGTCACCTAAATTACTATCTGAAAGTATTGTGTTTCTCAAACAGAATTTTCACTTCTTTTCATGCTGTGCATTTTCAAGCTGTTTGAATGTTTACAATGTATACACATTATTATTGTCAAAAAGAAAAATAAATATTACATGACAAAATGCAGTCAATCTCTTTTGCATTAGATTTTTTTAAAAAAAGAATATTTCACTGCTAAAGTATTTGAAAACACTACTTTAGATGAACTGATTTTAAAACTGTATTTACAGTCATGCTAATTTGTAACTGATAAGTACTCAGGCAATTGATTTATATTGTTGTTCTATCTCTTTTATTAGCTTTGTGTACCTGGGTAAGAAAAAAGATTATTTCTAAGCTACTTCATCAATAGTAAAATGTAGTTAATAATAGTTACCTCTGTGGTTGTTGTAGGGTTAAATTAGAACATGTAACACTGTTCCTAGCTCATAGTAAGTCTTCAATGTGTGGTGCCTTTATTATAAAATATTTTAAAAGAATTAAATGTGTCAAAATTATTTTTAAACACTATGCAATTGAAAATGCATAAAGTTTGGTCACTTGATATTGTAATGTGAAAAAAACACAAGCAAGCAGACAAAAAACTGTATTATTTGGGTTTTCCACAGCATTTATTCAAACAGATATAAAATGGTTAAGTGCTGGGTTCTACTGAAATATGCTAAGATCAATTATATTTCACATTTTCTCAACTTCTCTAAATTGAATTTCCCAGTTTGCAGATGGCATTAAGCTTTCTCTGAGTAGTGAAATGCCAGAGCGGGGGTGGGGAGGGGGGATGCCCAAAGTTACTGTGAGTGGGTGGAAAAGGGCTTGGATGAGTTCCAGGGGAAAAGGTAACCAGTTGAAAGGGGAAGAAAAATGTACCATAGGAGGTCCATGAAATGATTCTTCTAAGCAACCCTTCACAAAACAGGAGTGGAGAGGTTGCCGTTATGGGAGTGTCCCCTGTGAAATTAGCTCTCAGTGCTGCTGACAATTAAATGATAGGCGTCAACAAGTTTCCTGGAAACCAAAGAATTTACTTTTACCTGTATTCAAAACCATGGTGTATCTACCTCTAGGGCAGCATTTGCAAAACTGACCACTTCAATAAGGAAAAAACAAGCAAACAAATAAATCCAAGGAAGTGACGACTAAAATGATCACGTGCTTAAGGAGATATTTATTTGACTGTAAAATTGAAATTCTCTCCCATTTAAAATGGTGCATATATACTCACAATCATCACAAGAGCTATCTAGAGGCAAAATCATGATATAAACAGAATTCGTTTCAGGTTGACTTTCAGAGAAAACCTAGCAATGACCTACCATGAAGCTAAACAAGTGACATATGCCTAGCACGTGACTATTCACTATGCAATTGTTTATCTGTTACCTCATTTACTTGTCAAAAGAGTTGCTAGGAGCTCCTGATGGGGTGGAAGCCTGGCTGACAGGCAGGGTTCTGTGTGTTCTTAGCCATTTATAGTATGGAGCATCGTCAATAATGACAGCATTCTGAGGACAAACAGAGGCCTCTAAGACAAGAAAATATTTTTTATAGCTAGATCTTTGAGTTCTTTGAGTCATTTTACAGGATTTTTAAAAAAAATATTTTTCTCCTAAGTCCATGTCATTGGGGGCTTCCTGCAGATATTTTAATTACTTTTAGTTCGTTAAATACAAACATAAATTAATTTCTTATTGTATATGATTATTTATTCTTTCAGCTATTTTTTGGGAGGGGATTGAAATTTGTATTTGGGAAACGAACATTGTTATCTCCCTCTCCAGTTTTAAGCTGAACAAATAAAATGCCATATATCTAAGGTCTTCCATTTCTTTGTATTGTCAAAGATCATTCAGAATGGCCAGTAATAAGATTTTCCATTATATCCATTCATTTTGATATTTTGTTTTCAGTGATTCTGAGCGATGAGATCCAAACTTGAGATTAAAACCCATTAACCTTGAGTGCACTGTAATGCAAAACAGAACTTTCCAAGACTGGGCAGGTGGCCTTCTTGTTTACTTGGTTTTAAATGATCTCTGAACATTCTTTTTTATATCAGATTGGTATAGTACAGGTGGAACTAAATGGTCTGATTAAAAACATTTGATTTTTATTCAAAACTGTCATACTATGAGGACAAAAAATGGATATTCCTTGGCATAAAATAACTCCAGGAATGTTTTTATCAGGAGACAGGAATGCCTGGAGTATTAAACTACGTAAAGACGGGACTTAAATATACCCCTCTCTCTGGGGACTGCCTTTCAAAGTCCTCCTCTCAATTGTCAGAATTTTACCGGAATTGGCCCAGAAAGGCTCTTTGTTTTCCATTGGCTGATGCAGCAATTGCAACAAAACAATGCTTAGTGGTGGTTAAAAAGTGCCAGTAAGCACACAAACACACAAACATACCAAGAACGGTGACAACAAAATCCAGTTTAAGAATGTCAGATGCAACGTTTTTAAATCAAAGAAATTTACTTCCTTCTTTTGTTTTGCCTCTATTTTCCCTCAACTCATTTTTATGTGTGATTTATCATGCCTATTTTCAAAAATTGTGACCCAATTTTTCTGATTAGAAGCTCAACATATTTTATTCACTGTTCAAAGCATTTCAGATCACCAGCAAGCCATGAGAAATAGATTTCAAACAGAAGAATAAAAAAATTTATTATAAAGGTCAGAAAAAAAGGAGACTCTGAGAACAGGCAACTGAAATGATATATTCTATACTGGGGATTTTGGAAGCATTGAATTTGATATTTTGATGATGAAGTGGCCTGTGGAATTAGGTAGCTCCCTAATGTTTTCAGCTCATGTTAAGCATATAAGGATGGAACCTAGTAAAGGAAAACCAAAACTAGTTCTGTGGTACTGAGAATATTTAATTCTTTTCATTCTTGAAATCAGGCCCAGCAATAAATAATGCACACACACTTTTGAACAAAGCACAATTTAATTAGAAAAAACGTGAATTTTGTGCCATTCTCTAAATGAGGAATATTCTATGTAATGTACATAGTATACATTATTAATTGCTCATTTTGGGATAAAATTAATTCCATTTGGAAAGTTTCCTTTTCCCCTCAAGTCAGCAGAAAGTATAATTATGCACATTTTAAATAAAGGTATATATTTTTTATTCATGCCCAGAGTATGTTAGGAATTATGAAATATTCACATAAAAGTAAGATGGATAACAGCATGAAAGTATGGATAAAAGTATTGAAAATGCCCTGCTTGAATAAGCAACCATTTATGAAAAGTGTGAATATAGAGATAGGAAATACCACCGAGGAGGAGGCTGGAGCTGAACCTGATCACAGGTGTAAAAACCTGGCTGAAATAGGCAAAAGGACTGTTTTAGGTTTGGAGGTGGAAACAGAGATGAAATATGGAGGGAGTTGTGAATAAGAACTTTTATATAACTAACCTGCCTATTTCTCATTTTCTGAGCACTCCTCATGTATCCCGCCTCTGCACCTTTGCTGGATACAAGCCAGTGAGCCTTGGATGCTTACCTATTATCTTCTAGAGATTTCCCATGTGGAAATTCTATGTAGATGTTAAAATCAAGCTTAAATGCCACATTCCCCACAAAGATTTTCTAATCCCTCAAGCTATGATCTCTACCATCTCTAAACTCTTCTAACACTTTATAAAACACCCCGCATTAGTTCGTCATTACCCTACACTAGGCAAGATCTTTACACATGTACATTACCTCACTGAATTTTTGCCCAAAGCCTTATACATCTATTATTCTCTTTTTAAAGATAGGGGAATATGCCTAGAAAATTTAATAACTTGTTGCAAGTTCCATAGTTAGGAAGTGGAGGATTTAGATTCAAATTAAGGTCAATTTTTTAAAAAATTTATTGAATCCTCTTTTATGTAACAATTTGTTGTGAATCCTGTAATTTTTTTTTTACCAAGTAAAACATTTTGAGTTGCAAGTAACGGAAATCCTTTCCAAATTAAATCAAACTTAAGGTTGCTATGACAGTACCATATAGGGGGTTATATCACAGAATTTAAGGGCAGGGAGGGCAATGGAACTTCATGAGGGAGTGACATGAAAGCTGACCAATCATGAGATGGATTGGGACCTGTAGATCTGGGGTTGGCTCCTTGTATTTCTTCTGGCCCTGCCACAGTATGGTTTGGATGGGATCAACATCAATCTCTGATTCAGGGTGCAGCGTGTTAGTCTAAGTCACCCAGAGTTCATTGCAACTGTAGGTCTCAGACAATCAATGTTTGGCCTTTCCTGGCCACAGTGATGATTTCTGGCTTGAGCATGTGACTCAAGTGGGCCCAGTGAAAATGAAACCCAAATCTTTTTTATAATGGTTGGAAAAAGAGAGTTCTCTTCTTTTGATGGATGATTTCTGGATATGAGACCGAGAATGATTATCAGTTTACTACCATGAAGAACAATGATCTGAGGTCAAACCAGTAAATGAAGGAGGGTAGTCACTCAGGGAAATGGAGCTGAGCCCTGACCAAACTGCATCTGATATGCATTCTCAGTGGCAGGTTACATAATTATTTCAGAATATTCATTGCCTATCCCTCTAAGAATTATATTTATCCACCCCATTGACATCAGCCTTTGCCATGCAACCTGCTTTGTGAGTTGGAAAAAGCATGTGATTTTTGAGAAGAAGCTTTAGAAGCCAATATATAATTCCACAATTTCTTTGTATTATTCCATGAGATATCCTAGGTAGGGGCTGCCCTTCAGCCCTGCTTACAAGGATAAAAGTAGACCTTTGTAGATCAGTAGCCTGCTTCAAAGAAACATTTAATATAAGCTACTGCAATTTTGGAATTCTTTCTATAGCATAACCTTGTGAAAAGTGATTACTACTATCTATCATCTCTGATCTTTGCCATTGAAAAAGCCAATGCATGTCCTCCATTGCTGAAGCTGGTATGAGTTTTTTGTTATTTTGCATTGAAAATATCTTAACTGACAAACCCATTTTAGTCAATTGAATAATGTTGTTAACCCTCAGTGGTAGTAGGAAAGCCTTTGAACCTGCAAACTTCCCAAAGGTACGCTGCTATATAGTCTTGCATCTGTAACGCCCAATACTTAGTTTGGGGTGGTTGTGGCTACCAGGAGGGAGGATACCATCTCTGTGGACACCCACATGAAACAGAAGGGGACTTTCCAGTTTCTTTAATGATCTTAATGAAATCATGTAGCTCGAACTTAATATAATGCATAGAATTTTACCATTTGTATTACCAAGATGTTTTTTTCTCCCATGCAAAATATGTTCTCCCTCACTAACAAATAAAATCAAAGCTGAAGCACATAAGTGAATCTCTTTGATGCTTATTTCAAAGCATTTCAGAAGAATTAATTACAGCAATACACTGAGAAATATTTAAGTGTTATTATTTCTCTTCCATACATGAAGAGGTGGAACCCCTGAAAGTTTAAATATCTTTCCTGGAGACCACACAGGAAGTCACTGGCAGAACTCAGTGTTCCTAACCTCATTGACCTCTACAATCTCAGTGTGGTCTGCAACCATTTTACATCAGAACATTCACAGGAAGAGGAGACATTTTACCAAAACACTCTACCAACAGTAACCACAGAACTTGTTTTAGTGCTTATTGCCATTTATAGCCTTTTTTGAGTCCACCCTTAGGATCAGCAAGATATTTGAATTAAGTTACTGCAAATTCTGCAAACCAGCCAATGCCTGTTCTAAATGCCTTTTGGGCATCAACATAAACAGGAAAATGCATTGTTCAAGTCTCCTTTGGATACATTCTCTCCCCTTCCTCTAATTCAATTGAATCGTCAGGGTAGAGTTTGGAGAATGAGAGAGAAAAAAAAAGACCCACTGAGAAAAAAAAAATTTTTTTTTTCCCAAAAGAATGTATTACCTCTACCAAAATAATAATAATGTTAATAATAAATTATTGCCATACCTGGTCAACATTACCGGAATTTTAGGAATTTTAATGACTATATCAGATATATTACTTAATTGTTCAAATAGACTATGGAAATAGTAGAGATTTAGTTATCAAAAAAAAATGGATTCAATAGAACATGATGATTCACCAGCCATTTACAGAGATGCATCCTAAGCCTCAGGGTTGTAACTAAAACTTGCAAACTTTCACAGTGAGTTTTGAGCTCATCTTGCAAACTATATCATTTCTTTTAGACCATACAGCAAAACACAATGTAAATCTAAAAATACATACTATTTTGCTTTGGCAACTTTTCCAAAGTTTCCAAAGACTATGGATACTCTATATAAGCATAATATATTTAATGCTTAGTTGTCATAATTGTACATGTATTTAAGCCAAAAGACTATTAGCTATAGTATTTTAAAATTTGAGATTTTAATCTTAACAGAGAAAATATGTTTATTGTTGTTTTAGTTTAATTTATTAACTACCTAAAACATTCCAAAATTGTACTACTGAGTCTACTTTTAGCATGCTTCCCTCCTCTCACCCCCCAAAAAAAGGTACAGTTTTACTTAATTAATCAAGGAAAATGGAACAGTTCTTAGATCCTTAGATCTACTGAGGGAAGCTAGCACTCTGCCTCAACTCTCAGTAATTCCATGGAATATTTCATGCAACTTATTTGTGTCTTACTTTATTTTTCCCACTGTGCTAATTTTACAATAGCCTAAGTAAATTTTGTCAACATCATTATAGGAGCCACAGAGGTCTGCTAGAGATGCAAAATCAGAGAACCTACATATATGTATATAAAAGTGGAAGCCCAAACTTTCAAAAAACAGTATAAATATCAATCTAAAGATAAACAGCTTAAATATCATTAATCTTTTTTGATGCCAACATCTGGTAAGCAAAACAGGAATAGTGGACACAAATAATTACATTCTGCTGTTATTAAATGTCAGTTTTTATGATCTATATTTTAAAAATCAATCCATTCACATGTACAAACATTTTATACCATGAAAAATTCTGTCTGAATATAAGCTCTTGCCTTTAAAACTCTCTTTTAAAAGCTCTCTCTTTAAAAGCTCTTGCCTCTCACACTTTTGTGAGAGCTAGATATTACATAATACCTTGTTCACTTCAACTAACTCATCCATTATTTATCTTCTTTTAAATAAAATTCCAAGCAAAGAGCTCTAGCCTTGTGGAAGTGAGAACTAAGTAACAATGGTGAATTTTAGAAGAGATAGGAGGCCTGCTTTCTGTCCCACAGCGTTGTCAATAGATGCTTATCTTTGATTTTTGAGAATTTACAGTGTTATGAACTTAAGACTTTTGTTTACACATTCTGTGAACTGTATGAAATTGAGTAAATTACGAAATGGGTTTATGGTAAGAAGACAATGCCCTGACAGCAGAAGCCAGGAGAAAACACTGGCCTTTAAGTTGGAAAAAAAAATAATCTTGTGATATTTGTAAAAGACACTGCCAAAATTCCATGTGTATTTTGTCAAAATATAATAGTGGCTATGGCAATTGTGGATGCAGCTGGGGATAGCGTTCTTCCAGTTCATTTGAAATATTTACCACTGCAAAGAATGAAGATTTCTAACATTTACCTTTCACCACAGCTCTGACATGCTACTATTTATATTTGAAAACAAAGATCATAACATATTCTCTTGGAAAAAAATTCATGATGTGAAATGCAATTTCAAAATAACATCCTGTGAACACTGAGGAATTTAAAGAGAGCGGGGAGGGAGAGGGAGCAAGATTTTATATGTATGCACACACACACACACACACACACACACTCATGATTTTATTGAAGTTACTGATTCTTCCAAAGCCTAAACTGGAAATTATTTAACATTTTAAAGACCTTTTCCATAATGCTCTAGGAAAGATGAAGGTAGATAGGGATGATAATGATATATATTGTTCATTCATGCATTCATCAAACCTTAATTTAGCTCATGCTATGTGCTACGTTCTGAGGATACAAAATCAAGCTCACATCGTCCTTGCCTTTTGGGAATTCATAATCCATTTGAGAGAGAGACAGATAACTCACTATAAAGATTACAGCATGAGAAGTGCTAACTCAGGGCTTTCTAAAGATTACTGAAAGAGACTAGAACAGGGACACTTTAATCAAATCTGAGTATTTGGGAAATATTCAAAGAAAGGTAATTTTTATGCTGTTTTTTCAAGGAGTTACCCATATGCATTAAAGAGGCCCAGGAGGATTAGCAGGAGGGCATTTCGGCCAGAGGGAATGGCATGTGGGAAGTGTGGAATAGCATGATATGGTTGGGGAGGTACAGTGTAACATTACCTGGAGTGGCTAGAGATTAGACTGAAAGACAGGTTGAAACCAGATGAAGGAAGCCACTGCATGCAAAGCTAAGGGGACTGAAGTCTATGGAGAGCACTGACAGACTGTCAGTCCTGTATTTCAGGTAAGATTTGCATTTTAGAAAGGTTATCCTGGGAGAAGAATAGGAGATATACCATGAGAGGATCAGTCAGCAGGCACTTCTGTTATTCTGATTCTTCTCCTGTCATATTAGGCAGCACACTCGGTTAGACCTAATCTGCAAAGGAGATTTTCTTTTTATTTACTCAAATTCTGCCTTCTGTGGTATAAAAAACTACCTGTGTGCACAAAATAGTCAAGTCCCTCCTTTCTGAAATCCCCTTCATTAATGCCAATGGAGAAGGTTAATTTTAAGAACCTGAGTTAAGCTATCATGATATCTAGAAGAGCTATAAATGAATTATGAGCACATTTCTGGCCTTGCCAGATCTCAGAGATCTGAATGTGTAAGGAACAGAATTTGTAGTTCAGTTTTTAGTCCATTGAAGTTGCAAAGTGCTGAAGAGGGAGAGGTAGAAGAGAACAGTAGGGAAAGAAGAGAGTTAGGTATCATGAAGTCTCCCAAGTGATGGAGAAAGATAGAGGGCAGGGTAGAGAAACTCCAATGTGTGGGCCCTAAATGAAGAGTTGAGGCAGGCTCCAAAGGAATACTCAAGTGGTATGGTGGGAAAAGCTGGGAAACTTGAATTTTCATTCCAATTTGAGAGTTAATTTTCTTTTCTATGGGTAAAGCACTTAATTCTCCTGACCTATTTGTTTCGAAAGAAAAATAACATAAGAGGAGAGAATCTCTGAAATCTCTTCAAGTTCTAATATTCTAATGTTCAACTACAGACAGTCCCTGACTTACGATGGTTCGACTTAGATTTTTTGATTTTATGGTGGTTTGAAAGCAATACGCATTCAGTAGAAATTGTATGTTTTGAATTTTGACCTTTTCCCAGGCTAGCCATATGTGGTACAATATTCTTTCATGTTGCTGGGCAGTGGCAGCGAGCTGCAGCTCCCAGTCAGCCATGCAAACACGAAGGTAAGCAACCTACACACTTACAACCATATTGTTTTTCACTTTCAGTAAAGTATTCCATAAATTACATGAGATATTGAATGTTTTAATTATAAAACACACTTTGTGTTAGATGACTTTGCCAACTGTAGGCTAATGTAAGTGTTCTGAGCACATTTAAGGCAGGCTAGGCTAAGCGCTGATGTTCAGTGGTGAGGTGTATTAAATGCAGTTCCTACTTAACAATATTTCCAATTCACAATAGTTTTATCAGGACATAACCCCATCATAAGTGGAGGAAGATCTGTATTTCACAATTTCACCGAAGCCTACTCCTAACACATATATTCTATTCTTGGTTCTTTTTCCCCCCCAAACTTCTTTTACGCTCTTCCTGAAAAGTACAGTAATAGATAAAAAGCACCAAACTCACTTAGTGAATATTTCAGTGATGTATAAATTGAGTTTAGTTTAAAGGGAGGACTGTTGTATACTAAAGAACTTGTCTGGTCTTTGTCCCAGATTCCTGGGAGAAAGCTTCTAAGTCTTTGGAATTTCCTGAGTGATGGGAGTATCTTTGTTTTTCACGGTGGGCCCCTGGGGCCACACCTGAGTTTTTGTACATAAGATGACTCATGGTAGGTACCCAGGTAGTTTCAGAATGGGAGCTTGCCACATCAGAAAGATCAATCATGTGATTAAAAGGTCTGAGGTTTCAGCCGAATGATACTAGCCTGATTTCTTATCTCCAGGGAGTGGGTAGGAGCTTAAGACTGAGTTCAATGATTCAACAATCAATCATGCCTATGTAATAAAACCCCAATAAAAACTCTGGACTCTGGTGCTCAGGTGAGCATCCCTGGTTGATAATCATCCATCCAAGGGCCAGGAGAGTGATGTGTCCTGAGGACAAGGAAGCTTCACATTTGGGACCCTCCCAGGCTTCACCCTATGTGTCTCTCTCTTTGGTTGGTTCAGATTTGTATCCATTTGCTATAATAAAAGTATAATCATATACAAAAATATTTCACATTTTCCTAAGTTCTGTGAGTTACTTCAGTGAATTATTGAATATGAGGGGATAGTGGAAACCCCCAAGTGGGTAGCCAGTTGATCAGAAGTATAAGTGGCCTGGGCACCCCTAAACTTGGAGCTGATGTCTGACATAAGGGGAGTTCTACTGGGGACTGTTTCTTTAACCTGAGAATTCTGTGCTAGATTTGGGTAGTTAGCATCAAAATTGCATTGTAAGGGCTTATTGAATATTTTAGCAGATTTTTAAAATTAAATTTTTAAGAAAAATTTACTGACATTATTACAATTAAACTTTCTGGAGTGCCACTGGTTCATTACAATATCCATGAAAGAATTAAATGTGGATGCAACAGAATTAGCCTCTTGAAAAGAAAGAAGTAACATTATTGAACTGCGACTAGATGTAAATATTACATGAAGAGAGGATCTTCTGCAACTATCAAATAAGAAAAAAGGACAGAGAATAATGTTTTTAAGCAAGGGATCAAACTTCTTACAATTTCTTTTAAAAAAGAGACTCAGTGGTGTACAGTAAGAAAATAAATAAGAAAAGTCGATACCAGGATTCATCAGCATATTACATAAGGTCAAGTATGAGAGAATATGCATATTTGATATGCATGTTTGAAAAAAAAAAACTGGTCACAGCATGAATAAAAAAAAAGATCCATCTTGTTCCCACTAGATTTTGTAATTTAATATCATTTCATAATATCAATCGTACACACATGTGCTACAGCGCTTTTTTTTTTTTTTTAAAGAATGGCACACCGAATCAGGACCACTGATCCAGCAGTCGTTTTGCATAAAACTAGATTCCAGCTTGACAGGCGCTATGCATCATCACACATCCTTAAGAAAAATTCTCTGCTGTGTTTACATGTGTCTTCCCAGCAGCTGATTTCTGAATTTGGGCTCTGATGCATGGCGTGTATTAGAGATTGGAATATACCTCCTATTGTGCAATCCAAATGAAGCCAACTGCATTTCCTACAAGATTATCCTGCCTTGTTTTCTTTTCTCATTTTACCATCTCTCCACTTTCTCTTCCCTATTTTCTTCTTTCCTTCTTTTCCCCCTCATCACTCCTTCCCTTAATATTTTCTTCCTTTGACCATATTTTTCCCATTTCTACTAGTCTAGAAACTCCTTGAAAACAGCATTATGTATGTTTATACCTTCAGGGTCTGGCCATGAAAGGATGTCAATAAATATTTATGAAATAAACTGTTGATGCTATATTTCTAAGAGTTAAAAACATATTTATCTAAGATGATGGCATAATGCTGATGCATGGAAATTTTATCTTTGTCATTGTTGTCACCATCACCACTTGTCATCATCTTTGACATCATCATCATCATTACCATATTGAGTGCCTACTCTCCACACAGAGCACTATAAGCACTATTTCATTTTATTCTATTGTGGTGTCATTAGCATCTCATCTGTGAAATGGAGGTAATAATAGCACCTTCTCCATAGACTTCTTGTGAAGACTAAATGGAATGATATGCATAAAGTTCCTAATATCTTACTTGAATAAGAAGTATTCTATAAATGTTAGCTATAGATATAATGATTATTTTAATCCCCATCTTACAGCTGAAAAAATAGGAACAGAGAGGTTAGATGGTTCACCAAAGGTCACTCAGCTGCTAAGTGACAGAAACTGGAAACAAACTCCCATTATGGCTCCAGAGACAAGGCCATACCAATACTGCCTTTCAGTCTCCATAGTTCTTGACAAGAGTGGCAATAAAAAGTCAAAAGAATGACTGTGACAAGTTAGACAAAGAAATACTTTTCTTTAAAAAAATGGTGAAGCTAAATGAAAATAAATAATGTCAAAAGGTTTTACGCTGACCATGAAAGTCTTTATCACAGTTTGGGAGCACAGTGCAATTATACTTATGTCAGAAATTTATCTATGAAGTTACTCTTTCTGCTAAAGCCATAATAATCCATTTGTATAATTTTTATATCTTGATATCAAACAAAGTTTTGAATAGTTGATAAATATCATTTCTATGGCAATGTCTAAGTAATGAAATCTGCCCTAAATGATTAAATTTTATTTTGTTACATAGGCAAAATACCTAGGTGATTATAGGTAAAACAACACATTTAAAGATTTAAGTGAATATTTACATGGGGAATGAGGGAATTAACACATTTTTTAAAATTGTAGTAAAATATTTGTTTAGAAGAAAATGAATTCACAAAAGGTAAATAGAAATGAGTTTAAAAACTAATTGTTAAAAATTATTATATATAAATGAACATTTATCAATGATCATATTTTAGTGAATCTCATACCATTGCTTATACGTTGCATCTTATTTTCTGTACAGCAAAGAAAGAAAAAAATTCAGCCAATCAAGTGACATAATGTCTTCTTATCACTTAGACTTTTTAACTTCAAATACTAAAAGAGCTATTTTAGACATTTAAACATTAATTTTCATCGTATTCGTCTTATATCTACATATAATAAATCAGGAAATGATATTCATTAAGGTATTCCTAAAATGTCTTTCCATTCAGAATCTGTGTCTTCTGAAACATTTTTTGAGTCAGAGCCATTATTGTCCATGTTTTCCCACACGATATCATCTTCTATACAAAAGAATATTGGTGACGCAGCATTTCTTAACAGAGTCTATGTAGAAAATTAAAGCTATTCGTGCTTGGTTTCTAAGCCATATTGCAATTATGAAGGATTGCTCTGCTTCTGATTTCAATTTCAGAATGTTACTACACACTTCTGTTTTATCCCTCCCACTGCTCCCACCACATTATGTACTAAGTGTTTAAAAAATGTTCCACTAGTATATTGTTCCCAGGTTTGGGGTTTAGTTTTTTGTTTGTTTGTTTTTTCAAAATCACTGACATTGATTCTGAAGGTTTCCTAACAGTACTTTTAATGCTTGACCATGCTCAGGCAATGATACTTACGTCTTTACTCAGGCAATAATAAAAAAGATTGCCTGACCAAACATGACTGAAAAAGGAGATTAGTTGTAAAACACAACTTAATTTCAGTGTTAAAATAAGCATTAAAAAATGGCTAAGAGTCAATGAAATAGACTAGTTAATAAATATATAGAAAAGATTCAACCTTTCTAGGAGGAATAAAAAACATACAAATAACAGTTAAATTAATGTTCTGCTTTCACTTAATATGTAAAAAAAAGTGTCCACTTCCCCTTGAAAATTAATCAACATCTTTCTAAGTAACACAAGGGACAAAGAAATCTTAAGAGATATTTAAAAATCAAATGAAAACAAAACCAAAAAATTATAAAAATTTGTGGGATGAAGCAAAAGCAGTGTTTAAGGGAAATTTAGAACATAGAATTCACAGATTAGAAATGAAGAAAAATCTCAATGCAATAACCAAAGCCTCCACTTTAGTAAACTGGAAAGAGAAGAGTAAATTAAACTTAAGACAAGCAGAAGAAAGCTAATATTAAAGACAAAGACTTATTCAAACAAACAAAAGCTTACAGAGCTCATTGCCAGCATATCTATACTATGAAAAATGTTAAGGCATGCACTTCAGGCAGAATAAAATTAGAATACTATATGAAAATTTGAAATTACATAAAAAATTAACCCCAGAAATCATATAAATTAAATTAAGTGTAAGGGTTTTTTCTTATTTTATTAAATTAACAAGATAAGTATCTGTTTATGTAAAAAACAGTAACAAAATATCATGGGATGTTTAACATATATAGTAGCAAAATGTAGCACAAAAATAGCAAAATGGATGGAAGTGAGGAAATGGAAGTAACTGGAAGTATACAGTTGTAAAATGAAGTGAAGTGGAATAATATAATTTGCAGTCAGACAATATAATTTGAAGGTAGAATGTATTATAAACCATAGAAAAATAACAAAAAAAGGGGGAAAAGTAACAGAACAGATGATACAAACAGAAAATAACAGCAAATTAGTAGATTTAAATTTATACATTTTAATAGTTATATTTAATATATATGGTCTAAACCCCTCAACCAAAGGCAGAGAGTGTCAGATTGGATAAAAAATTGAGAACAAATGTCTCCCACAAAAAAGCCCAGTTTAAATATAAAGATACTGGTAGGTTAAAAGTAAAAAATGGAAAAATATATGACAAGAAAATACTGATCGAAAGGAAGGGCAACTGGCTACATAAATACACAAAATAGAATATAGAAAGAGAAAGATCTCCAGGCATAAGAAGGGATATAGTTGGGAAACAATTCTCCATGTGTCTGTAACATATCCTCACATCTTGTGATTTCATTTATTATGGATAATCCTTTTAAGAATGTGCAGTGAACAGCTAGAAAGATATTGTACCTTCCTTCATATCTAGGGCATAGGGTATATTTGTTTGCAGTCTGGGATAATAATGTCCTCTAGAGAAAATGCTGGGCAGGCTTCCTAGCAGCTTTCTTCATAGGACTGGGGTTTACTAAGTTCAGGGTTTCTCAACTGCACATAAACTCACTGTGTGTACAGCATCTACCTGGGCTTATACTTTATTCTGCACTCACAAGAGTTAGGGGTAAGGAAGAGTTGATATAAACATGAAGTTCATGCTATTTTCTGTGCTGTGAGTAATAAAAGGCTTTCTCTCTGACCCAGGGGTCTTGTGTCTTCTTCCAGAATCTATGAAACTATGGCACTGTGCTGGTAAAGGAATGAATTCGTCAAGAAGATATAACAATACAAACCATATATTCACTTTACAGATTATCAAAATATATGAAACAGAAAATGACAGACCTAAAAGGAAGAGACAAATCAACCATTTTACTTGGAGACTACAAAATTTCTTTATCAATAATGAGAGCAGATAATCCTGCAGCCTGTGGACCAAAAACCACAGTTACAGAAAGATAGAGAAGATGAAAAGGCAGAGGGCTATGTACCAGATGAAGGAACAAGAAAAAACCCCAGAAAAACAACTAAATGAAGTGGAGATAGGCAACCTTCCAGAAAAAGAATTCAGAATAATGATAGTGAAGATGATCCAGGACCTTGGAATAAGAATGGAGGCAAAGATTGAGAAGATGCAAGAAATGATTAACAAAGACCTAGAAGAATTAAAGAACAAACAAACAGAGATGACCAATACAATAACTGAAATGAAAACTACACTAGAAGGAATCAATAGCAGAATAACTGAGGCAGAAGAACGGATAAGTGACCTGGAAGACAGAATGATGGAATTCACTGCTGCGGAACAGACTAAAGAAAAAAGAATGAAAAGAAATGAAGACAGCCTAAGAGACCTCTGGGACAACATTAAACGCAACAACATTCGCATTATAGGGGTCCCAGAAGGAGAAGAGAGAGAGAAAGGACCAGAGAAAATATTTGAAGAGATTATAGTCGAAAACTTCCCTAACATGGGAAAGGAAATAGCCACCCAAGTCCAGGAAGCGCAGAGAGTCCCATACAGGATAAACCCAAGGAGAAACACGCCGAGACACATAGTAATCAAAGTGGCAAAAATTAAAGACAAAGAAAAATTATTGAAAGCAGCAAGGGAAAAACGACAAATAACATACAAGGGAACTCCCGTAAGGTTAACAGCTGATTTCTCAGCAGAAACTCTGCAAGCCAGAAGGGAGTGGCATGATATACTTAAAGTGATGAAAGGGAAGAACCTACAACCAAGATTACTCTACCCGGCAAGGATCTCATTTAGATTTGATGGAGAAATCAAAAGCTTTACAGACAAGCAAAAGCTAAGAGAATTCAGCACCACCAAACCAGCTCTACAACAAATGCTAAAGGAACTTCTCTAAGTGGGAAACACAAGAGAAGAAAAGGACCTACAAAAACAAACCCAAAACAATTAAGAAAATGGTCATAGGAACATACATATCGATTATTACCTTAAACGTGAATGGATTAAATGCCCCAACCAAAAGACATAGACTGGCTGAATGGATACAAAAACAAGACCCATCTATATGCTGTCTACAAGAGACCCACTTTAGACCTAGGGACACATACAGACTGAAAGTGAGGGGATGGAAAAAGATATTCCATGCAAATGGAAATCAAAAGAAAGCTGGAGTAGCTATACTCATATCAGATAAAATAGACTTTAAAATAAAGAATGTTACAAGAGACAAGGAAGGACACTACATAATGATCCAGGGATCAATCCAAGAAGAAGATATAACAATTATAAATATATATGCACCCAACATAGGAGCACCTCAATACATAAGGCAACTGCTAACAGCTATAAAAGAGGAAATCGACAGTAACACAATAATAGTGGGGGACTTTAACACCTCACTTACACCAATGGACAGATCATCCAAAATGAAAATAAATAAGGAAACAGAAGCTTTAAATGACACAATAGACCAGATAGATTTAATTGATATATATCGGACATTCCATCCAAAAACAGCAGATTACACGTTCTTCTCAAGTGCGCACGGAACATTCTCCAAGATAGATCACATCTTGGGTCACAAATCAAGCCTCAGTAAATTTAAGAAAATTGAAATCATATCAAGCATCTTTTCTGACCACAACGCTATGAGATTAGAAATGAATTACAGGGAAAAAAACGTAAAAAGGACAAACACATGGAGGCTAAACAATACGTTACTAAATAACCAAGAGATCACTGAAGAAATCAAAGAGGAAATCAAAAAATACCTAGAGACAAATGACAATGAAAACACGACGACCCAAAACCTATGGGATGCAGCAAAAGCAGTTCTAAGAGGGAAGTTTATAGCTATACAAGCCTACCTAAAGAAACAAGAAAAAGCTCAAGTAAACAATCTAACCTTACACCTAAAGAAACTAGAGAAAGAAGAACAAACAAAACCCAAAGTTAGCAGAAGGAAAGAAATCATAAAGATCAGAGCAGAAATAAATGAAATAGAAACAAAGAAAACAATAGCAAAGATCAATAAAACTAAAAGTTGGTTCTTTGAGAAGATAAACAAAATTGATAAGCCATTAGCCAGACTCATCAAGAAAAAGAGGGAGAGGACTCAAATCAATAAAATCAGAAATGAAAAAGGAGAAGTTACAACATACACCGCAGAAATACAAAGCATCCTAAGAGACTACTACAAGCAACTTTATGCCAATAAAATGGACAACCTGGAAGAAATGGACAAATTCTTAGAAAGGTATAACCTTCCAAGACTGAACCAGGAAGAAATAGAAAATATGAACAGACCAATCACAAGTAATGAAATTGAAACTGTGATTAAAAATCTTCCAACAAACAAAAGTCCAGGACCAGATGGCTTCACAGGTGAATTCTATCAAACATTTAGAGAAGAGCTAACACCCATCCTTCTCAAACTCTTCCAAAAAATTGCAGAGGAAGGAACACTCCCAAACTCATTCTATGAGGCCACCATCACCCTGATACCAAAACCAGACAAAGACACTACAAAAAAAGAAAATTACAGACCAATATCACTGATGAATATAGATGCAAAAATCCTCAACAAAATACTAGCAAACAGAATCCAACAACACATTAAAAGGATCATACACCACGATCAAGTGGGATTTATCCCAGGGATGCAAGGATTCTTCAATATACGCAAATCAATCAATGTGATACACCATATTAACAAATTGAAGAATAAAAACCATATGATCATCTCAATAGATGCAGAAAAAGCTTTTGACAAAATTCAACACCCATTTCTGATAAAAACTCTCCAGAAAGTGGGCATAGAGGGAACCTACCTCAACATAATAAAGGCCATATATGACAAACCCACAGCAAACATCATTCTCAATGGTGAAAAACTGAAAGCATTTCCTCTAAGATCAGGAACGAGACAAGGATGTCCACTCTCACCACTATTATTCAACATAGTTTTGGAAGTCCTAGCCACGGCAATCAGAGAAGAAAAAGAAATAAAAGGAATACAAATTGGAAAAGAAGAAGTAAAACTGTCACTGTTTGCGGATGACATGATACTATACATAGAGAATCCTAAAACTGCCACCAGAAAACTGCTAGAGCTAATTAATGAATATGGTAAAGTTGCAGGATACAAAATTAATGCACAGAAATCTCTTGCATTCTTATACACTAATGATGAAAAATCTGAAAGAGAAATTATGGAAACACTCCCATTTACCATTGCAACAAAAAGAATAAAATACCTAGGAATAAACCTACCTAGGGAGACAAAAGACCTGTATGCAGAAAACTATAAGACACTGATGAAAGAAATTAAAGATGATACCAACAGATGGAGAGATATACCATGTTCTTGGATTGGAAGAATCAACATTGTGAAAATGAGTATACTACCCAAAGCAATCTACAGATTCAATGCAATCCCTATCAAATTACCAATGGCATTTTTTACGGAGCTAGAACAAATCATCTTAAAATTTGTATGGAGACACAAAAGACCCCGAATAGGCAAAGCAGTCTTGAGGCAAAAAAATGGAGCTGGAGGAATCAGACTCCCTGACTTCAGACTATACTACAAAGCTACAGTAATCAAGACAATATGGTACTGGCACAAAAACAGAAACATAGATCAATGGAACAAGATAGAAAGCCCAGAGATTAACCCACGCACCTATGGTCAACTAATCTATGACAAAGGAGGCAAAGATATACAATGGAGAAAAGACAGTCTCTTCAATAAGTGGTGCTGGGAAAACTGGACAGCTACATGTAAAAGAATGAAATTAGAATACTCCCTAACACCATACACAAAAATAAACTCAAAATGGATTAGAGACCTAAATATAAGACTGGACACTATAAAACTCTTAGAGGAAAACATAGGAAGAACACTCTTTGACATAAATCACAGCAAGATCTTTTTTGATCCACCTCCTAGAGTAATGGAAATAAAAACAAAAATAAACAAATGGGACCTAATGAAACTTCAAAGCTTTTGCACAGCAAAGGAAACCATAAACAAGACGAAAAGACAACCCTCAGAATGGGAGAAAATATTTGCAAATGAATCAACGGACAAAGGATTAATCTCCAAAATATATAAACAGCTCATTCAGCTCAATATCAAAGAAACAAACAACCCAATCCAAAAATGGGCAGAAGACCTAAATAGACATTTCTCCAAAGAAGACATACAGATGGCCACGAAGCACATGAAAAGATGCTCAACATCACTAATTATTAGAGAAATGCAAATCAAAACTGCAATGAGGTATCACCTCACTCCTGTTAGAATGGGCATCATCAGAAAATCTACAAACAACAAATGCTGGAGAGGGTGTGGTGAAAAGGGAACCCTCTTGCACTGTTGGTGGGAATGTAAATTGATACAGCCACTATGGAGAACAATATGGAGGTTCCTTAAAAAACTAAAAATACAATTACCATATGACCCAGCAATCCCACTACTGGGCATATACCCAGAGAAAACCGTAATTCAAAAAGACACATGCACCCGAATGTTCATTGCAGCACTATTTACAATAGCCAGGTCATGGAAGCAACCTAAATGCCCATCAACAGACGAATGGATAAAGAAGATGTGGTACATATATACAATGGAATATTACTCAGCCATAAAAAGGAACGAAATTGAGTCATTTGTTGAGACGTGGATGGATCTAGAGACTGTCATACAGAGTGAAGTAAGTCAGAAAGAGAAAAACAAATATCGTATATTAATGCATGTATGCGGAACCTAGAAAAATGGTACAGATGAGCCAGTTTGCAGGGCAGAAGTTGAGACACAGATGTAGAGAATGGACATATGGACACCAAGGGGGGAAAACTGCGGTGGGGTGGGGATGGTGGTGTGCTGAATTGGGCGATTGGGATTGACATGTATACACTGATGTGTATAAAACTGATGCCTAATAAGAACCTGCAGTATAAAAAAACAAACAAAACAACTAATACTAAACTTTCATTGGGTTATTTGTATGGAAACATGTTAATATAAATGTTTCAGACATTACATGAAATTTCTAAAAATCTTATATTTGTATTTGTATGGAAATATGTATGGAAATATGTTGATATAAATGTTTCAGACATTACATGAAATTTCTAAAAATCATATTTGTATTTGTATGGAAATATGTATGGAAATATGTTAATATAAATGTTTCAGACATTACATGAAATTTCTAAAAATCTTAAAAAAAAAAAAAAAAAAATAATGAGAGCAACACCCAGCTCTACCCACCACCAGTCCCTCCCATTAGGAAGCCTACACAAGCCTCTTAGATAGCCTCATCCACCACACAGCAGACAGCAGAAGCAAGAAGAACTAAAGTCCTGTAGCCTGTGGAATGAAAATCACATTCACAGAGAGACAGACAAAATGAAAAGGCAGAGGACTATGTACCAGATGAAGAAACAAGATAAAACCACAGAAAAACAACTAAATGAAGTGGAGATAGGCAACATTCCAGAAAAAGAAATCAGAATAATGATGGGGAAGATGATCCAGGACCTCGGAAAAAGAATGGAGGCAAAGATTGAGACGATGCAAGAAATGTTTAAGAAAGACCTAGAAGAATTAAAGGACAAACACCTGGAAGAATTAAAGAACAAACAGAGATGAACAATACAATAACTGAAATGAAAAATACACTAGAAAGAATCAATAGCAGAATAACTGAGGCAGAAGAATGGATAAGTGACCTGGAAGACAGAATGGTGGAATTCACTGCCATGGAACAGAATAAAGAAAAAAGAATGAAAAGAAGTGAAAACAGCCTAAGAGACCTCTGGGACAACATTAAACACACCAACATTCATATTATAGGGGTCCCAGAAAGAGACGAGAGAGAGAAAGGACCTGATAAAACATTTGAAGAGATTAGAGTCAAAAACTTCCCTAACACGGGAAAGGGAATAGCCACCCAAGTCCAAGAAGCGCAGAGAGTCCCAGACAGGATAAACCCAAGGAGAAACACGCTGAGACACATAGTAATCAAATTGACAAAAGTTAAAGACAAAGAAAAATTATTAAAAGCAACAAGAGAAAAATGACAAATACCATACAAGGGAACTCCCATAAGGGTAACAGCTGATTTCTCAGCAGAAACTCTACAAGCCAGAAGAGAGTGGCATGATATATTTAAAGTGATGAAGGGGAAGAACCTACAACCAAGATTACTCTACGCAGCAAGGATCTCATTCAGATTCGATGGAGAAATCAAAAGTTTTACAGACAAGCAAAAGCTAAGAGAATTCAGCACCACAAAACCGGCTCTACAACAAATGCTAAAGGAACTTCTGTAAGTGGGAAACACAAGAGAAGAAAAGGGTCTACAAAAACAAACCCAAAACAATTAAGAAAATGGTCATAGGAATATACATATCAATAATTACCTTAAATGTGAATGGATTAAATGCTCCAACCAAAAGACACAGGTTCACTGAATGGATGCAAAACAAGACCTGTATATATGCTGTGTACAAGAGACCCACTTCAGACCTAGGGACACATACAGACTGAAAGTGAGGGGATGGAAAAAATATTCCATGCAAATGGAAATGTAAACAAAGCTGGAGTAGCAATACTCATATCAGATAAAATGGACTTTAAAATAAAGAATGTTACAAGAGACAAGGAAGGACACTACATAATGATCAAGGGATCAATCCAAGAAGAGAATATAACAATTATAAATATATATGCACCCAACAAAGGAGCATCTCAATACATAAGGCAAATGTTAACAGCTATAAAAGAGGAAATCGACAGTAACACAATAATAGCGGGGGACTTTAACACCTCACTTACACCAATGGACAGATCATCCAGACAGAAAATTAATAAGGAAACACAAGCTTTAAATGACACAATAGACCAGATAGATTTAATTGATATTTATAGGACATTCCATCCAAAAACAGCAGATTACACTTTCTTCTCAAGTGCACACGGAACATTCTCCAGGATAGACCACATCTTGGGTCACAAATCAAGCCTCGGTAAATTTAAGAAAATTGAAATTATATCAAGCATCTTTTCCGACCACAATGCTATGAGATTAGAAATCAATTACAGGGAAAAAAATGTAAAAAACATAAACCCATGGAGGCTAAACAATACGTTACTAAATAACCAAGAGATCACTGAAGAAACTAAAAAGGAAATCAAAATATACCTAGAGACAAATAACAACCAAACCACAGTGATCCAAAACCTATGGGATGCAGCAAAAGCAGTTCTAAGAGGGAAGTTTATGGCAATACAAGCCTACCTCAAGAAAGAAGAAAAATCTCAAATAAACAATCTAACCTTACACCTAAAGGAACTAGATAAAGAAAACCAAACAAAACCAAAGTTAGTAGAGGGAAAGAAATCATAAACATCAGAGCAGAAATAAATGAAATAGAAATAAAGAAAACAATAGCAAAGGTCAATAAAACTAAATCTGGTTTTTTGAGAAGATAAACAAGATTGATAAATCTTTAGCTAGACTCATCAAGAAAAAGAGGGAGAGGACTCAAATCAATAAAATTAAAAATGAAAAAGGAGAAAGGACACCACAAAAATACAGAGCATCATAAGAGACTACTACAAGCCAATCTATGACAATAAAATGGACAACCTGGAAGAAATGGACAAATTCTTAGAAATGCACAACCTTCCAAGACTGAACCAGGAAGAAATAGAAAATATGAACAGACCAATCACAGGTAATGAAATTGAAACTGTGTTAAAAATCTTCGAACAAACAGAAGTCCAGGACCAGATGGCTTCAGAGGTGAATTCTATCAAACATTTAGAGAAGAGCTAACACCCATTCGTCTCAAACTCTTCCAAAAAATTGCAGAGGAGGGAACACTCCCAAACTCATTCTATGAGGCCACCATCACCCTGATGCCAAAACCAGACAAAGAAACTACAAAAAAAAGTAAATTACAGAGCAATATCACTGATGAATATAGATGCAAAAATCCTCAACAAAATACTAGCAAACAGAATCCAACAACACATTAAAAGGATCATATACCACGATCAAGTGGGATTTATCCCAGGGATGAAAGGATTCTTCAAGATATGCAAATCAAACAATGTGATACACCATATTAACAAACTGAAGAATAAAAACCATATGATCATCTCAATAGAAGCAGAAAAAGCTTTTGACAAAATTCAACACCCATTTATGATAAAAACTCTCCAGAGAGTGGGCATAGAGGGAACCTATCTCAACATAATAAAGGCCACATATGACAAACCCACAGCAAACATCATTCTCAATGGTGAAAAACTGAAAGCATTTCCTCTAAGATCAGGAACAAGAAAAGGATGTCCCCTCTCACTACTATTATTCAACATAGTTTTGGAAGTCCTAGCCACGGCAATCAGAGAAGAAAAAGAAATAAAAGGAATACAAATTGGAAAAGAAGAAGGAAAACTGTCACTGTTTGCAGATGACATGATACTGTACACAGATAATCCTAAAGATGCAACCAGAAAACTACTAGAGCTAATCAGTGAATTTGGTAAAGTTGCAGGATACAAAATTAATGCACAGAAATCTCTTGCATTCCTATACACTAAGAACAAAAAATCAGAAAGAGAAATTAAGGAAACAATCCCATTCACCACTGCAACAAAAAGAATAAAATACCTAGGAATAAGTCTACTTAATGGGGTAAAAGACTTGTACTCAGAAAACTATAAGACACTGATGAAAGAAACCAAAGATGACACAAACAGATGGAGAGATATACCATGTTCTTCAATTGGAAGAATCAATATTGTGAATATGACTATTCTACCCAAAGCAATCTACAGATTCAATGCAATCCCTATCAAATTACCAATGGTATTTTTTACAGAGCTAGAACAAAAAATCTTAAAATTTGTATGGAGACACAAAAGACCCCGAATAGCCAAAGCAGTCTTGAGGGGAAAAAACAGAGTGGAAGGAATCAGACACCCTGACTTCAGACTATACTACAAAGCTACAGTAATCAAGACAATATGGTACTGGCACAAAAACAGAAATATAGATCAATGGAACAGGATAGAAAGTCCAGGGATAAACCCACGTACCTACGGTCAACTAATCTATGACAAAGGAGGCAAGGATATACAATGGAGAAAAGACAGTCTCTTCAATAAGTGGTTCTGGAAAACCTGGACAGCTACATGGAAAAGAACGAAATTAGAACACTCCCTTAACACCATACACAAAAATAAACTCAAAATGGCTAAAGACCTAAATGTAAGACTGGACACTATAAAACTCTTAGAAGAAAACACAGGAAGACACTCTTTGACATAAATCACAGCAAGATCTTTTTTGACCCACCTCCCAGAGTAATGGAAACAAAACAAAAATAAAATAAAAACAAAAATATACAAATGGGACCTAATGAAACTTAAAAGCTTTTGCACAGCAAAGGAAACTATAAACAAGATGAAAAGACAACGTCTTTCCTTTCAATACCACTATTTTTGAGTCAGCTAAATACTTTTCTAGAATTATATATATATGAACACATATACATAGGCATATATTTGCATGTGTGTGAGTGTATGAGTGTGTGTGTGCATGTGTGTGTGTGTATGTGTGTGAAAAGTATCCTATATAGAAATTCTAATGATTTCCATAAACTTGGTAGTGCCTTTCTGGCAGTATATAATAGAGATACTCATATCACTGAAGGGAGAACAGAGAAGCTCCTAATTGCCTATCACATTACTTTTGGAGCTAAATGGATGTTACATTATTCAGCATTAAGAGAGATATTTCCAAAGCACCAAGCAAGATGGATGCCTCAGAATCCCTCATTTGCTCCAAAAGCTCTTCATCGTTTGCCTTTTCATTGCTTTGTCATTGCCACGGTGAGGGACACCCTTGGTGCACAATGTTGTTTGCAGGACAATTTTTGCCACAAAAAAAAAAGATTAATTTTTTTCTGCCATTTTCCATTTTCATCACCAATTTCCAACTGTCATGAAAGTGAGCTCTGTTTTCACACGACATTCCATTCTTATTACCATCTTTGTCCCAAGAATGAAAGTCTGTAATGAGAGCAAAGCCATAGCTGGCATCGGAGGGCTGTTATAATTCACTCTCATGACAAAGATAGTAATGAGAAATGACAGTGGCACAAAATGAATCCCTTCCGATCCCAGCCCCTTGGATGATAATGAAAACAGAAGATGGCACCACCTTTATTCATCTTCATGACACCAATTGTGACAGGATTGAAAGCTGCAGCAACAAACCTATCCGAAGTTACAATTTCCCAGTCTTATTCCCATCATGTTTAAAAAACAACAACAAACAAACAAAACCAAACATAACAAACCTCCATACCACCATTTCTCCTGAGAATCCAGTTACAGGGTAGCTTTCAGAGGGTGCAGAATTTTCTTTACTATCTACAGCTGAAAGCATTTCAGAGACGATTAAATGATTCCATCTCCTAAAATTATGTTTTCTTTTTTTAATTATGAAATCATCCTAGCAATACCTCTGAAAGAAATGATGGGAAGGAGGAGGGAGAATATAAAGACAATTTTTGGAGTTCTAATTCCCTGACTCTCCTGAAAAAATACAAATTTAAGGTATAAAATATTTAACTAATACAACTAATACAGAATCTTACTCTTCCACATCTTTCCCCTCCCCTCCCCTCCCCTCCTCTCTCCTCCCTTCCTCTCTTCTCTTCTCCTCTCTGTCTTTTTGAGCTATATTATAAAATCTAAAAGGGAATTTAGAGCTAAATTGATCCGAACTCTGCATTTTGTAAATGAGAAAAAGGAGGCTTAGGTAAATGAAGCAACTTATCCACATCACCTAGGTAGTGCCAGAATACCTATTCACAATTTTTCAGTCTGATTTTTCTAAGATGTAAGTTGAAAATGCCAAAGAGAAAAGTATCACATAGTATTATGCTCGATTTCTTTGCAACCTCTCTAATAAAGGATGGTGGCATTCTCTCAAGGAATTTAAGGTTACTGGCTTTGTCACTTCCAACCTCTGTGCTTTTGGGTAAATTATCTTTCTGATTTTCAGTTTCCTCTACTGTAAAACAAATTTAGAAATGTATAAGTGGTGTACTAAACAGTCTATCTTCAATAGGGTAAATAATATGATCACCTTATTCTTTCTTCTCCCTACTGACTTCAAATAGAACTTTCTTTCACCTCCTCCTCACTCTGCTTCTAACTATTCTGTGGTCAGGAGCTAGGGAGGGGTGCACAGTAAAATGGCAAAGACTCTGATCCTTTGCTGGGTATCTCTGCACCACACGATTTCATGGCATTGGTAATAGACCCTTTGGATGACTTCTTACAACTTGCCTTCCATTCCTGGTGGCCGTAAAGCAAAATGGTCCATTTTTCCTCTTGGCAGACACCCGAGTCCTTTCAAAAATATTCAAGCCTGGCTACTTTTCTGTGTATCCAGGTGGTCCATGTAAAAATGCATACCACCTCGCCCTGACATGCTCCAGGAGTGAGGCCAATTCACTGCACGCTTTATTCTCATTCTGCAATGGGACCTGCTCTAGGCAACCTCCAGTATTTGGAATTCTTCAGGCAAGAGACAAGCACAAACTGCGTGCACAAACTCCAGCAAACACATGCCAAGCTGGAGATGTCTGTTCCATACCAGCATGAGCAAACCTATGCATTTTTAGCGGCTAACAAGCATTTGGCAAGGATTTGGGAGTGTGTTAGTGTGTCTCTTTTGACAGACATTCCAATCTCTGAGTGGTTATTGGGAGGTACCCTTACTTGACTCAAGAGAAGAGGGAATGTGATAGTCTTATATATACCTATAAAATCCCTTCATTGATTTTGCTCTCCAGCAAATCTCTAAACTTCTCTTACACTAGCTATTGGGAATGATGATGGCTGGGCCAGTCTGGCCATATGGGGATGAGTTTGTTGCTTCTTTTTAGATAAGTAACAAAACTTGCTCTTCATTGTCTCAGCTTTCAGACTTTAGATGAAATTCTGAGACCCAGCAAAAGTCTCACTGCATTCTCTACAGATTTCTCATGTTTGTTGTAATAAGCATAACTGTTTGATATTGTGATAATTTATTTTGTATTTCTATGAAATGCTGATATAACTCCTGAGTTATGGGGCACCTGAAGTGTAGAGAGGGGAAGTGCCTTCTTCTGATGCAAAAAATTAGTGCTTTGGTTAAATCAAATATTTTAACTAATATAAAGTGAGAATGTATGTCACAACACACATTTTAAGCAATCAGAATATCTAGGAGTCCTAGAGCTTTCCGTGCTTTATGATTTCTGTGACATAATAAAACTCATCTATAATCTACATTTTTGATCCTCTACACTGAGAATCCAACATGCCTTCAACCCTATCCAGAGTTGGCCAGAGCTCTTGTTCTTAGGAAATTACTTCCCTGTAAATACCTCTCTGAACAGAATGAAGCATTCATGGTTCCAGTAGCAGCTGGGTCCCACCAGACCTGTGCAGCAGTGGTACTTGAACTGAATATTTTGTCGTTCCCTCAGGATAATATGCTGAGATCTCTTCCATATTTTTTGTATACTCCTTGACCTACTCATAGACTTTTTGGGGTTGATTTTCATAATGAACATTTTCCTTCTACACTTTCCTTTGAACACTTCCAGACAAATGAAGAACTTTCAGAAAAATGAAAAAAAAAAAAAACCAAAACACAAAACCTTTCTATTAAACAACAGTAATTTTGGTGGAAAAAATACTCCTGATTTTTAGGTCTGCCTCTTTCACTGACTAATATAACACCCACCGTGGTAACTTATATTTTGAGACCTAATGTGTGCAAGGCTTTGTGTTTTATAACCTCGGACAAGTAACTTCATTTCCTTAGGCTTTTGTTGACTTGTCTGTAACATGAGAGAGATTGGAATTAGACGCGTGGTTTGCCATCTGTCCTGAGGACCTCTTGTGTTCTGCTGGGATGCTCAGCAGCTCCCACACAGAAAGAAGGGATAAGACAAGTGAATTGTAAGGGGTCCACAGCAGCCTCTCACTCAGTGGAGGAGTTCTGCGTATATCATTCTATGTATTGGGTTTCTACACAGGATTGATATTTGAAAAAGGGGTTAAACTCTAAAGCCACTGGATTAGAATTTCCTTCTGACTCCACATGAAATAGTTTATGATTGTAAAAACCCAGAGCAGCAAAAGTTAATTCACATTCCCTTCCACGGCATACGGTGAGGTTGGAGTCATATGAAATTGCTCTGATACTCAGCTTGACATCACCTGCTCAATTTTGTTTAGTGAAGTGTCACAAGATTTGTGACAGTGAGCAAATAATAGCATAAAACAGGAAGTTTGCTTGCCATAGTCATGCAGGCAAGAAAAGTCTTCATTTGAAATGTATATCATGGGGTTCAAAATCAACTTGGAAATTGTTATAAACTTGCCAAAAGGGCAAACAGACCTTACCACAGGAAGACATAGAAAGAAGTCAGCCATTATGTAACCATATAGCTATCGTGCTTTAATGGGAGCTATTTCCACAGTTCCTGATCTCAGCACCTTGAAGAAAGGGATGCTATTGTGTAATTTATTTCTAAATAAATTTATTTTAGTTTAAAGATAACTGTATTGTTTTTAGTAATGCAGGTAAAAATAAAAGTTATGCTAACTTAAAGTGCTATGGATATTTTCTATAGTCATTCAAACTAAATAGAGTTAATATTAGAGGACAATATTAGGAAAAACAAAGATTAAATGCATATAAAATCTTTAATTCTATGTATAGACCTATTCTGTAGTCAAATAAGACACGTGCAAGAAAAAGTACTTAGTTTTTAATTCTCATATTTTCATTTTCATATTTTTCCCTATTTGTAGCCTAGAAGATTTGTTAGAGAGTATGTAACATCTTCACATACTTTTGATAAATTAATCTTAATTTTGGCAGTTAAGGCATCTGGGAGGTTAAAAAGATGACTCGAAAATTCCATTCCTGATGACTTAGAGTGAAATTACAATTACCGCTGTGTCTTCTGCTTGGTTAAATGCAGTGTTCCCACTACACTTGGATTGCTATAATAAGTCAAGCTTAAGAAAAATGCATATATGAAAACTTGCTTGCAATTATTTTGCCTGACAGTGATGCAAAATGTAATTAAAAGGTTTGAATTGTACAGGTGCTAGAAAGAAGTGTATTACAAAATAAGCAAACCATAATGTTAAGAACTCCAGTTGGGTTATTAACATGTTATGATCTTAATTATGACATTCCAGTATTATAATCCCAGGTCTATTGCTAAAGAGAGGAGGTTATAAAAGTAGGTTGCCAAAATCTTTATCAGAGGAGTTATTTTAACATCATTTTTAAAGGAAATTTATTGTTTAATTATAAAAGTAATATAACTACAATCTAGGAAATATGTAAAATGGTAAAAAGAAAAATAATTGCCTATTATTTCTGTACTCAAACTACCATTATTATTATTTTGGTGGAGCTCCTTACAGGCTTTCTTCATATGCTTTTATTAATTTTTTTGTTTACAATTCTAATGTGTGCACGTAACATTTTGCACACTGTCTTTTCACTTTATTATATATATTTAATAGAGTTTTGTATTTTCAAAATGAGTCTAGTTTGTATTTTAGGGAATTACTTGGTAAGAGAAAGTGGTCAGCATGGCACTGAGCCTCAGGTCTGGTCCAGAGGTAATTCCACTTTGCTGTGGGGCTTGCAATAACTAGGGCCTTTTCATTCCCTGGAACCATTTCATGAAAAACGCTTTGCTCTATGCTGAATACTAAATACAGGACAAAGTCTCCATCAATTAAGGCTTGGAATGAGGCCAGACCTAAATCACTGGGGTAGAATCTTTGCATCTCAGCTTCATAGGGATAACCGTATAAAGAGACCAGATGATACAAGACACCATAATTGCTGCCCATGGAAGCCAAGGGAGGGCATTTGAACCCACAGAGATGAAAGCACTTCTTTCAAGGACACCTGAAGGCATGTTATGAAACCAAGAACCGCAATAAAATCAAAATTACTTAGGAAAATAACTGTAATGTATAAACTATTCTATGAGTGAGTGTAACTCAAAATTTTTTAAAAACAACAATATGTAAGTAATGCAAACACTAAGAGCCCCTGCAGTTTTGTTATTTGAGATTGAAAACAGTGAATATTGGAAAACTATAAAACCTATAAAACATCAACCTTATGTACATATGTGTAGGCAAAATTTGGCATAAATATGCATGGGAACACTATCTTAGTAATATCTAAATTATAAACTGTACTTTAATCCAAAAAGACCAAAGTTCACGAATAGTTTCAGAAGGGCTGAATCTCTCCAAAACTTCCAACAACTTCATTCATCATTCAGAAACCACAACAGATTAAAGAGGTTTAATGATTCTACTACTTAGAATGCCAAAGTCATACCAAGATTTGTGACAGTATTGTCAAGGATGTGGGGAAAAGGTGCACAATTTCTAGAGAGTAGATTGAAAGTTCACAACAGAATCTTTAAAAAAATCTCAAAATTTTTGACTCCATAATTGCACTTCTTGAACTCCTCCCCCGCCGCCCGGCAACCTTTTAAGATTTCACTCTGTTTTTCTGTTTTTTCTTCCACTTTTATTGAGATATAATTGATATGCAGCGGTGTATAAGGTATACAACATAATAATCTGACTCATAATTATGAAATGATTATCACAATAATTTTAGTGAACATCCATCATCTCATATAGATACAAAATTAAAGAAATAGAAAAAACTTTGTGATGAGAACTCAGGATTTACTCTCAACAACTTTCCTATATAACATACAACAGTGTTAATTATATTTATCATGTTTTACATTACATCTCTAGTAATTACTGATCTTTAAACTGGAAGTTTGTACCTTTTCACTCTAAAGATTTCACTTTATCTTTGGTTTTCAGTAGTTTAACTAGGATGTCTCTAAGTGTAATTTTCTTTCTGTTTATACTCTGTGGGGTTTGTAGACCTTCTTGAGTTTGTGGCTTGGCATCTAGTCATGTCTAGGAAATTCTCAGCCACTATTTCTTCAACTATTGCCCCTCTGATTAGACATGTTAAACATTTTCCCTATGTCTTACGTGTCTCATATGCTTTTTATTGTATATTTTTTTTCTCCCTGTGCATTGCACTGAATACTCTCTACTGCCCTATGATCTGATTTACTGATTCTTTTCTCTTTTTTTTTTTGGCTATTTCTAATCTGCTAATAAACTACTCTGGTAAATTTTTCATCTTAGTCATTATATTCTTCAGATGTAGAATTTCCATTTGACAGGTTGTATGTGTGTGTGCGTTTGTACTCTAGGCATTTACTGAAGTTTCCCATTCTTTCCTCTATTTTCTTGAATTATATCAATCGTGTTATTTTAAAATCTCTGATAATTCCAATATCAGATTCACCCATAGGTCTATTTCAATTGTTTTTTTTTCTTTTTTCTTTCTTTCTTTCTTTATATATTTTTGGCTGCGTTGGGTCTTCATTGCTGCATGCAGGCTTTCTCTAGTTGCAGCGAGCAGGGGTTGCTCTTTGTTGCGGTGCATAGGCTTCTCACTGTGGTGGCTTCTCTTGTTGTGGAGCACAGGCTCTAGGCACGCAGGCTCAGTAGTTGTGGCTCGCAGGCTCTAGAGCACATGCTGAGTAGTTGTGGCTCGCAGGCTCTACAGCGCAGGCTCCGTAATTGTGGAGCATGGGCTTAGTTGCTCCACGGCATGTGCGATCTTCTCGGACTAGGGCTTGAACCTGTGTCCCCTGCACTGGCAGGCAGATTCTTAACCACTGTGCCACCAGGGAAGTCCCCTGTTTGGTTTTTTTCTTGGCTTTGTTCAATTGGTCGTATTTTTTAACATACCTTTAATTTTAATTTGATATTGGAAATGAAACATTAAAAAATTATATACTCTATGAATGATATATCTTCTTCCAAAGACAATCTCTCTCTTTTGTTTTCTTTTTGTGGAACACAGATAGAGTATCAGACATCAGAGGATAACTTTAATCCTTTCATGAGTTGATCTTAGTTTGGTTTTTTTTAAGATTATTTTGTTTCCATTTTGTCTTTGTTATTCTGTTATGGCTTTTGTGGAAACTCAGTGGAAAGCCCTGGGTATTTAGTAAGTTCTTCTGATTTGGTGGAACTTGAAGTTCAATCTTGCTCCTTAGAAGTAGGCAGATACTGAAATCTGCTCTGTTTTTTTTTCCCTCCCAGTTGCTGCTTTCCTTTGGTTTTCTTGCCTGCATAATTAGGAGTCCATCAATATCTTGAGGAGAATCAGTAGGAGATTTTGGTACTCCTCTGAAGTCTCCAACCTGAGACACTTTGAGATATTGCCACTCTATTTGTACCCTCTCTCACAATCTTAAACTTTAATTTCTGTCTCCTTAGTCCTATAAGATTTTTGCTTCCTGCTTTGCCTCTATTGCCTCTCATAGCAGAGAATTTCTAATACCTTCAGAAGAGAAGCCAGCTAAATGTGGAACTCACCTTATGTTCTTTCCTTCTTAAAAGGATTGTAGTCCCTCCTGTCTCTAACTACTTTGGTTGTATTCCAGTGCCTTCAAACAGTTGTATTTTACAACTTGCTCAGCTTTAATAATTGTAACAACAGAAAAGTTAGCCAATTCAAGTCACTTATTCATAATTGGAATCAGAACTCCACTTCTAGAAAATAAATTAATTGAAGGAAATAATTATAAATGTGGCAAAGATTCAGCTACTTGGATAACCTATAACAACAATTTTTCTATCACTAAAAAATTGGAAACAATCTATAGGTCTGACAATACGAAATTATTTAAATCAATTATAATCTATCCACTGTAAAACAGAATTGCTCCCACCATCAGGGGCACAACTGAGGTGATAAATTCAAGTGTGACCAAGCAGTGCATGTGTATGTGTGTGTGTATCTTCTTCCAGTCACATTTACTCCACAGGTACAAGCATAAATAGGTGAAGAGTTGGACTTAACGTGACCATACTTACTCCAGAACCCTAACCAAGGCCTATTTCTGTCTAATTTAAGAGAAACAGAATGGATTAAAGTACGTAGATGGCTCACAGAACCCCGGGGGACAGAGGGGTAGGAATGGGGGATATACTGCTAGGAAGAGTTTCAAAAATCATATGTAGAATTGCTCCCATGAAGACACCACTGGTGACATCTCTCAGCAGAGATACTACTGCTGGTTCCTTTGATATCACTGATATTTGCCCTGGAAGTTACTGCTGGAAACATCATCAGTGCTGCTTTAGAAAACTAGAAATGGCTTTTTTTTTTCATTTATTTTTTATTTTTTTATTGGAGTATAGTTGCTTTACAATGTTGTGTTAGTTTCTACTGTACAGCAAAGTGCATCAGCTATATGTAAACATATATTCCCTCTTTTTTGGATTTCCTTCCCGTTTAAGTTACTGCAGAACATTCCTTGTGCTATACAGTAGGTTCTCATTAGTCATCTATTTTATACATAGTATCAGTAGTGTATATATGTCAATCCCCATCTCCCAACTGATCCCACCCCCCTTCCCCCTTGGTATCCATACGCTTGTTCTCTACATCTGTGTGGTACATATATACAATGAAATATTAATCAGGCATTAAAAAGTGGGTCATTTGTAGAGACGTGGATGGACCTAGAGACTGTCATACAGAGTGAAGTAAGTCAGAAAGAGAAAAACAAATATCGTATACTAACACATGTATGTGGAATCTAAAAAAATGGTACAGATGAACCAGTTTGCAAGGCAGAAACAGAGACACAGATGTAGAGAACAAACGTATGGACACCACGGGGGAAAGTGGTGGGTGGTGGTGGTGGTGGGATGAATTGGGAGATTGGGATTGACATATATACACTAATAAGTATAAAATAGATAATAAGAACCTGCTGTATAAAACATAAATAAATTAAATTAAAAAATTACCAAAATAAAAGGATGAAACTGCCCTCTTTGTTATTTTTAAAACCACACAAATAGCCAGTTAGTAAATGTTTATGGAGCTGAACTAGTAGATATGTAATAATGATGTTAAATGCCGTCTGTAGGATAAGTCTAGGGGAAATCTCATTTATGTATCTAATAAAAAATTAATGTCATTGATTATTGAATAATCCATTTTGCTTTACTGGTACCCATCATAAGGACGAAAAGGAAATGAATATCCAATACTCTGATTGTTACTAATCATTAGAGAGATGCAAATCAAAACTACAATGAGGTATCACCTCACACCGGTCAGAATGACCATCATCAAAAAATCTAGAAACAGTAAATGCTGGAGAGGGTGTGGAGAAAAGGGAACCCTCTTGCACTGTTGGTAGGAATGTAAACTGATATAGCCACTATGGAGAACAGTATGGAGGTTCCTTCAAAAATTAAAGGTAGAACTACCGTATGACCCAGCAATCCCACTACTGGGCATATACCCTGAGAAAAGCATAGCTCAAAAACAGACATGTACCACAGTGTTCACTGCAGCACTATTTACAGTAGCCAGGACATGGAAGCAACCTAAGTGTCCATCGACAGATGAATGGATACAGAAGATGTGGCACATATATACAATGGAATATTACTCAGCCATAAAAAGAAACAAAACTGAACTATTTGTAGTGAGGTGGATGGACCTAGAGTCTGTTATACAGAGTGAAGTAAGTCAGAAAGAGGAAAACAAATACCGTATGCTAACACATATATGTGGAATCTAAAAAAAAAAAAAAAGGTTCTCATGAACCTAGGGGCAGTACAGGAATAAAGACCCAGACGTAGAGAATGGACTTGAGGACACGAGGACACAGGGAGGGGGAAGGGTAAGCTGGGACGAAGTGAGAGAGTGGCATGGACATATATACACTACCAAATGTAAAATAGCTAGCTAGTGGGAAGCAGCCGCATAGCACAGGGAGATCAGCTTGGTGCTTTGTGTCCACCTAGATGGGTGGGATAGGGAGGGTGGAAGGGAGATGCAACAGGGAGGGGATATGGGGATATATGTATACATATAGCTGATTCACTTTGTTATACAGCAGAAACTAACACACATTGTAAAGCAATTATACTCCGATAAAGATGTTAAAAAAAACTCTGTTGAATGTTGCTGACTAATGAGATTGTAGGGATAAGAAGGTTAAGTCAAAATTTCTCTTCTCTACACAAATTTTGGGGACATGCTTTTCATCTAACTATACAACAACAAATTGTCAGACTAAAACCAGTATGGAGCAATCCGGAAACTCTGCCTCTAGTTTTGTAAAGTCTAATAGGAGTCAGAAAGAAGCAAATGAACAAAAATAATCAAATAAACCTAGAGTTGTTCATAAGATAAGACTTGTACAGAATTTAGATGAAATCACAATCATGGTTATGGAATAAATATACTGTGTTAACAACTTGTCCATTAAAAAAGATGCCTGTTAGAAAACTATTGAAAGATCATGGCGTAGCCATTAGACTCAAAAACAAGTTGGTATTTGGAGACAGTATCGTATTTGCCTTCAGCAAGAGGCAACAAAGAACAAATATCTCCAATTTATACTCCAAGTGGCTCTACTTTCATCAACATTTGGAATTGTCATATTTCAAATCTAGTCTTTGTGGTGAGTTTGTAGCAATATTTCATTATGGCTTTAATTTGCACTTCCTTGATTACTGAAGAAATTGAGGTCCTTTTTATCTGCTTATTTTACTATCTTCTCTCTTAAAGTATTTGTTTTAATACAAATACTTGCATATTTTTCCATTTGGGTATCTTTCTCCTCTTGATGTGTAGGAGTTCTTTATGATTCCCAAATACAAGATCTTTGAAAGCTAAATATTTTGCAGTATCTTCTTCTGCTCTTTTTACTATTTCGCTTTCTAAATAATATCTTTACTAAGCTGAAACCCTTAATTTTGATGAACAATTGAAAATACTTTCTTTTGTTATTCTTTTTTATATCTGTAAAAACACACACACTATTGTTTTTCTTTACACTACACACAATACTCTGAACACTGCTGTATAGTACTCCCGTCACCACATATGTGTATGGGGGAGGGCAGGGGGTTCTCATACAAGACAATTCTACGACACCAACTGGGTGTCCTAGAATTTAACTCCATTCTGATTCTATCTAATCAGAAATTAGATAATAATGTGTGGAAATAGAGTCATATTCTGCACATTAAGGATTCAGTCCTACAAGACTGCCTCTGCTCCCACTTCAGATGCCAACTGCAAGTCCAGGTTGTTACCTGTGCTTCTGACCACTGGCTATAGATTCGCACAGCCCCCTCCTTGAGTTCAATTAATTTGCTACAGCAGCTCAAAGAATTCATGAAAACATTTTACTTACTAATTACTGGTTTATTATAAAAGGATGTAACTCGGGAACGGCCAGATGGAAAACGTGTGTGGGGCAAGGGACTTGGGAAGGGGTGCAGAGTTTCCATGCCATCTTTGGGTAGAGCACACAAAAAGCACCTCCACCAACTCAGAAGCTCATCACACCCCACCCTTTGGGGTTTTTATGGAGGGTTCATTACATAGGTATGATTGAGTAAACCAATGACCACTGGTGATTAAATTCAGCCCCAGCCCCTCTCCACTTTTGGGAGGTGGGGGGAGGGGCGGGTAAAACTGAAAGTTCCAACTCTCTAATCGTGTTTGGTTCCCCTGGCAACCAGTCCACATCCTTAGAGGCTTTCCAAAAGTCACCTCAATAACCAACTTAGGTGTGGTGGAAAGGGAACTGTTAGGAATCACAAAAGATGCTCCTTTCAGCTTTATCTCTCTGAAGCCATTTTGGGAACTAAGAACAGAAATAAAATATTTTAAGGAACGACACCACTATTGCTCTAATCACTTAGGAAATTACGAGGGTTTGGGGATCTATGTGCCAGGGAGTGGAGGAAGACCAAATATATGTTTCTGATTATAAATCACAATATCACAGTATCCTGTTTAAGAATTTTTCTCTTCAAGGCCTTTAAAGTAGTTTCTTATGTCTTTTCTTCTAGACGCATTATTATTCTGCCTTTTATATTTAGAAATCTAAATATACCTGAAATAAATTTTTGTGAATGCTATAAGTGCTAATTTTTAAAAATACAGATATCTAAAGGCTTCAGCAGCGTTTATTGAAAAGAGACATGGTTAACGTTAGCTTTGTAACAAATCGGGTCTGAATATGTGTGGTTGTGTTTCTGGATTTTTTTTTTTTTCTTCCTTTGGTCAGTTGTATTTTGGGCACCAGTATCATACTGTATTGATAAACTTTATAAATCTTGTTAAAAACCGTAGTCCCAAAATGGAGGTGCTTATGCTAAGTCCCCCCGTCACCAAACTGAGACCTAATTACAGTTCCAGTTCTCCCAGAAATGGAACCTTAAACCAGTCAGTCAGGAACCCCCTGATCAGCACTAGTGGGGCCGTCTACCTGACAGGCCCCTGCCTCCCCCGAAGGAAAGTGACTTCGCATTAACCCACCGCTTCTCTCCCTACTTTATTTTTCCTCGTTCCTGCTCCCTTCTGCCAGTAAAAGACTTTTAAGTCTTTCATTTCACACAGCTCCTCGAGCTCCTTTCTATCTGCCAGACTGGATGCTGGCCAATTTGAAGCGAGTTTTGCTCAAATAAAATCTTAACAATTTTAACATAACCTCAGTTTATCTTTTAACAGTTCTGTTAGTAACAGTAAGAAGCGGGGACCGAAGGAGACCCCCGACAGCCTCAGGAGCAACGAGCAACCAGACGTGGTACCTGCTGAGCCCTGAGCTCGCTGCCTCTTCCGCCTCAGGAGGTGCTGGGTCCGTCCCTCGCGGAGCCTCCATGACTTCTGCCTGAGGGGCTTTCAGGCTTTATTTGAGCATTTCTTTTCCAGACCGCGTCCGACTTAGAAACCCTTCCGGGTCTAAGGTTGGACCGCGTCAGATTTAGAAGGCGGACCGGGTGGAGGGTCGGACAGCCAAAGAGTTAGAAACAGGACTGGTTCCGGGTCGGACTGGCTCTGAACTATTTAAGCCGGACCGGGCCTAGCATGAGGTGTCAGGTGAATACAATTTTCTTTTAAGGCCGAACAAGCAGGTTAATCTTACCCAAGATAATCCTGAATTACAGCGACCACAACAGAGAACTTTTAACGTAGATTAGTTTATCCATTTAGGAGGCGACTCAAAGAAAAAGGGTCTCAGCCAAGCGCTCACTATTAAAGCGTAGAGGGAAAACCATTTTCCCTCCTCTTCAGCTGCTCGTGACCAGCATGAGACCCGCTGGGACGCCGCGCGCGCTCCGGAGCCTGCAGAATCCTGGGGAAACTGGAAGAAGCCGGCAAAGGGTAAGAATTCTTATCAAAGTCATCTCTCCTAGGCCTCTATCTGTGGTGCCTGGTCGCGAGAGGAAGGGAAACCTTCACGTCGTCCTTTCCTTTTAGATTGGCAGGCAAAAAGCATGTGTGAGAATTAAATCTTTGACTCAGGACTCCTGAATTTGCTTTCAGATACCCACTGGTTGTCGACCTTTTCTCTCCACCTATCAATAACTTTAGTTTTTCTAAACCTTCACACAGATTATTTTGTTCATTTTTTTTCTAGGTTTTCTAGTGTTTCCTCAATAGGATTGTTTTGAATTATTCCGTAATTACTGGAAACAAACATTATTCTCAAGCACTTAAAAGATATTTTTCCAAACAAACCAAGTTTCTCCTTGAAAATAATTCTGTTGTTCTGAGTTCAGGTGTGAACAGATACTTCCACCTCATTAGTGAGGAAAAAGTCCCTGATTGAGGGACACTAGTTTCTACTTCTACCTCCTGCTAGCTTCTTTCTTAGGATTATGTGAGATGAGGAGTTATTATGTAAAAGTTCATGATGCCTTAAGCAGGGGAAATGGACAAAATTTGACTCTGTCAGTGGAACAGATAGGCGGCCTTGCAGAGAAGGTGGCAGAATGTAGGTCCTAGCAATGTTTGAGGTGACGGCATAGATCACACAATTCATAGGAAGATGTTGAGGCTTCAGACCAAGAATCAGGAGCAACTGTAACAACTTACTTAATATATTAAGATATAATATGTTCTGCCTTCTCAAGGGCAGAGGAGACTGCCCTTGCTGTGCCCCTGGAATGTTTTGTGGGGAGGATGGGAAGTGATGGTGAACTGTTGAGATGTAGCATCAAATTCTGCCTGTATTTTAGAACTGGGTGTGGTTAAGCTAATGGCTTTTGCCATTAGTTAGGAAACTTCAGCAGTGAAAGCGCAGAGTCCTAACCACTGGACCGCCAGGGAATTCCCCAGGAAACTTATGTTTAAATACAGCGATAAATACAGTAATCTTCCCAAAGGTGTTTGCGTTTTAAGGCTGCTGATTCTGTCAGCAGTTGGGGGTTAGCTTACGAGAGAGGATCATAGGAGGTGGGAGGGCTCAGAAACTGGAGTAACAAAGAGCATTAGTGAGCCCTGTGGTCCTCTGTGGACGTCTAGAAGTAACTGGTGAGAATGGAAGGAATTATGGTGGGGAGGGGTCAGTCATACCTATTGATTTTGTTGCGGTAAAAGGGATACCCACATCTGCTCTATTATCCTTTGCTGAGCTAGTGGGCTGGGACAAACCTTTTAACAATAATGCAAATGGATACATACTATAAAAGAAGTAAATGATAAGCTCCAATGAGGGAAGAAGGGTCATGCCTGACTTTGCTCACAAAGGAACTGTGCCATGCACCATGCCCGGTGTAGTAGGTACTAAAGAAAGAAGAAAGGAAGGAGGGAGCAAAGGAAAATTTGTTTGTGTGTTCAGGGGTTCCACTAAATTTAAAGCATCTGATCTAACATTTTTTTTCTGGGAAAGGACAAAAGAAAAGAGAATCTGTGAACTGCAGGTCTTTATTCTTGCTAAAGTGTTCAGTTCAGTTAAACGCATTTTGCCTATTACTAATAAGAGATTTTTGTTTGTTTGTTTCAAAAACAGCTATTCTGTTACTTCAGGGTTACTCTGTGGTAGTTTTCTGGTCATTGCAATAAATTACTAATGTGTATTCTTTCAAGTTATAGGATAAAAGCAGTATTTCAGAACGTAATTTTCTCTTCCATACTTTATAGCATGGAATGCTCAGATATCTAATGAGTGTTTTATACAAACATTTGGGCAGACTTGAAGGTCCTATTTTACTCCCCCTTTCCTGCTTCCTCCTCAAATCCCTCCACCCTGCCCACACATAGACACATACCTATCTTCCTGTGTCCCAACATTGTGCTTTCTTGAAATTATATGGCTTTCTATCTGGGTGAGAAGGCAAAACAGGCTCCAGACATTCCAGAAGGTTTTATAAACTCTGCCGTCTGCACATCTGGTATGTAAGATACCCATAGTGCTCTTTAATCAGCAACACAGATATCTGTGCTTTGGGCACTTGTCAGAGAGTTACACCACAAATTGACTGCAAATAGCCAGGTCTTGTCAAAATTTACTTGAACTTGGGCAAGCTAACCAGCCATTCTTACATATTCTCCAAGCTCTGACCTATGTTAAGAAATATAATCAGGACACAACATGGCTGAATAATGTCATTCATCTTCCTGAAGTTAAAATTGGAATATGTGTAATATAAGAGAAATTCAGCTCAACAAAGATTCTTTGTGGTTGTCGGTAGCTTCCCCATGTATATATAAGTTGTTTTGGATTCATAACAATTGAGGGTAAGGTACACAGATTCCCCGTGTACCTCCCCCGCCCCCTGCCCCACCATGCACAGCCTCCTGCGTTTTCAACATCCCCCACAAGAGTGGTCCATTTGTAATAATATGAAACCTTTTCAAACTGGCTTCTTGCACTTGGGTGTTTAAGGTTCCCCCGTGTCCTTTTAGGGCTTTGTCATTTCTTTTTAGCACTGAATAATATCTCATTGTCTGGATGTACCAGTTGATTTATCCATTCAGCTACTGGAGAACATCTTGGTTGCTTCCAAGTTTGGGCAATTCATAATAAATCTGCTATAAACATCCATGTGCAGGGTTTTGTGTGAACATAAGTTTTCAACTCCTTTGGGTAAATATCAAGAAGCACTGTTTTTGGATCATACAGTAAGAGTATATTTAGTTTTATAAGAAAACACCAAACTGTCTTCCAAAATGGCTGTACCATTTTGCGTTCCCACCAGCAATGAATGAGAGTTGCTGTTGCTCTGGCTCCTCACCAGCATTTGGTGCTTTCAGCATTCTGGATTTTGACCATTCTAATAGGTGTGTAGTGGTGTGTGCTTTGATTTGAATTTCTTTGCTGACATATGATATGGAACATCTTTATTTTTACGTATTTGCCATCTGTATATCTTCTTTGGTGAGGTGTTAAGATCTTTGGCTCATTCTTCAATCAGGTTGCTTTCTTACAGTTGAGTTTTAAGAGTTCTTTATATATTTTGGATAATAGTCTTTTATCAAATGGGTCTTTTGTAAATATTTTCTCTCAGTCTGTGTTTTGTTTTCTTATTCTCTTGACACTGTCTTTAGCAGAGCAGAAGTTTTTAATTTTAATGAAGTCCAGCTTATCAATTATTTCTTTCATGGATCGTGCCTTTGGTGTTGTATCTAAAAAGTCATCACCATACACATGGTCATCTAGCTTTTCTCCTATGTTATCTTTTTAGGAGTTTTATAGTTTTTCATTTTACATTTAGGTCTGTGATTCATTTTAAGTTTTGTGAAGAGTATAAGGTCTGTGTCTAGATTCATTTTTTTACTTGTGGATGTCTAGTTTTAACAAAGATTTTTTAATCTTTTGGAGAACTGTTTTCACTTATTGTCCACTTACCATGTAAATAACTTAATATCATGATCTATGAGATACATTTATCCTAGAGATCA
Source organism: Balaenoptera ricei (assembly GCF_028023285.1). NCBI lineage: Eukaryota > Metazoa > Chordata > Mammalia > Artiodactyla > Balaenopteridae > Balaenoptera > Balaenoptera ricei. Next base: position 77,745,643 of record NC_082648.1, read on the forward strand.
GAATAAAATATATAGTTATTCCAAATGACTTTACCTTGCTTTATTTAATGGACAGCTAAATTATTTAATTCTGGTTTTCCCCTCAGTTGTCAGGAAACTTAGAGAATAATTTTGTATTATATTTCCATTTAGTACAACTTAACTAATAGATAATGAACAACAAAAAAGAGAAGAAACTATACTGGGTGTTTCAGAGGAGACAGAGTAAATGGCCCAATCCATGTTTTAGCCAGGATTACTGCCCAGCATACTTGTCAGCAGGAAAAGAGAAGCTAAGACAAGTGAACAAATAAGGTTGAGTAGGATGATATTACTGGTGGTTCCTAAAGACTGACTTAGAGGAGGCCAAGGAGGAAAAGAAAATATTTAGATCAGGGACTCTGCAGTCTGTATGGAGAAGATTAGCATTTGCCTTGGCTTTTATTGAAGGTTTGGAGAAGAGGAAAAAGTATTTCAGGTAGAAAAAATGTAAATGAGCTATATAGGAATTATTAAGAAATCTTATTTGATTGGAGCAAATGATGCTTGATATTACAAAATGTGAACGAAACATGGAAAGATAGGTTTTTTTTTAATGGAGTATGGCTATGAAAGCTATGGTGAAGAATTTCAGTTATTAATTCATATCATTCATTTTCTTGTCTTTCGAGTGAGATGTATTCCATATGTTAATTAAAATTTTTTTTCATAATTGTGTTTCCTGTTTTTAATAATTTAAGTTGCCTCAAATTCATTTTGATGGTAGCAAAACATAAACAACACGATGTACATATGTTGGTAAGGAAAAAAGACTCCAATAACATTAATTTTTAAAAATATAATTTAAAACATCTGATGTAGAATAGAATGGGAACAAAATAACAACTAAATTTGTCTAGAGCCTCTATGAGCAAGGCTCTACACAGAGTATTTTTCTATATTTTATTTATTCATCATGGAAATTTGGTTATTTGGCATTTTTATCTCAGTTTTATAAGAGATATTCTAAAGCCCAAATAAATTAAATGAGTTTCCCAGAGACCCACAGCTCATAGGTGCTCAAAATCAGATTGAAAGGCTGAACTCTAACACTTATTTTCTTCCCATGACACTGTGCCATAACCAATATAACCTAGTGATTAATTCACCTAATTTTCACATTTAAGCTGAATGTCTGACACAAAGTTGATGCACTTTCATATAAATGTAACTTAATTAATACATATTCAGATTTTAAATAAATACATAAAACTAACAGAAGAATCTAGAACAGCAGTCCATTTTTGTTTTGTCCACAAGAGTGTTTAATATAGATATAATTTGTCAACAAATTCAGCTGGTACAAAATGGAAACTTGGATGATGGTTGCATTTACTATTTCATTTTTTGAAAATTTTTGAGACAATTCATTTTGAGAATAGAAGTTGCATAGATACACTTTCTGTACCTATTGAGGTTGTTCTGTGATTGTTCTCTGCAGATGTTGATTGACTACAGTCATCCTGGAAGTAGCCAAACAGCCTGATCTTGTTGCCTAAGACATCCTAGCATTTAGCAAATTCCAGACTTCAGGGACACATAACTAGAAAGATGTGGGAATTTCAGGTTCTCTGGACTGTAGAGAACCTCAAATTCCCTGCAGAGTCAATTCTGCAGAGTCAATTCTCTGCTTGACTCTCTTTCTAAAGCTCCATTCTGTTTACCAAGACAAAGTAGGATCATTGACATTAGTTCTTCCCAGGGCACATACCTATGACTCGAAGAAAAGGGTAGTGTCTCTCAGTGTAGTATATTCATAATGACTGAAATACTCAATTCCTTCTCCTGTGCATTTATTTACATTTCAACGTGGAATGAAACAAGACATATTCTCTAAGAAGTGGTAGATGGAAGGAAACCAGCCCTCCTCCATCATCTTCCCGTTCAACACCTTCAAGAGTTAGCAATTACTGCAGAATAAAGCTCAACTCCTTACCTTGACATTTACCATTTTCCATGTTCTGTCTCCATCTGTTCGTTCTAATATTATCCCCACTGAAATTTTCCATGTATCTAGTGTACACCTAAATGGAAATATTTATTTCCCAAAACATCCCTGTATCTTCTGGGTATGTGGTTATAAACAAGAATGTCTGGGACCTTGCTCTTTTGGAACTTACCTTTAATCTTCTGGGTATATAAAGCAGTTCTTACAAGGCTTCACAGCCTGTGCATATAAAAGGGACCACACTAGTAGCAGTAATAATCACATCACCCATTCCTCTAACGAGCAGACTGTTGTGATCCCTTCAGTCTTCCCTAGTTCTATCTGAGGAGTTCCAAAAGTTTCTCACTTGAACTCACAAATTGTCATTTTCACTATCATATGGCACTGACCATATTCTGTTTTGGATCCATTGTTGACTCCTCCGAAGCTGTAAATCATTCATGTGCCAAAACAGCACTGATTTCCCCAAATCATTCGTGGTCCAAACAGAAGCAGGATAATATCCCTATTCCCCAGGTCACACTTTTCCACATAGGCACAAAAGTAGGTGGCTTGCCAACACACCTCATAAAACCTCTCATAAAATACAGCTTCTTCCTTTCCTGCTTATAGCTCCTTGTCTCCATATAGCTGAAGTGATTACCTTTTAACAGTAAGTAATGAAGATATTTTCACAAGAAACCTACATTTCTGATTCTGTTTGAACAATATTAAATGGAGATATTTTCTTTAAAGTTATTCTGTACTTTGGTTACAAGTGGTCTGTTTATCTTTTAAATCTAGTATGTTCGTGTGTCAGGCAAATTATTTCATTTTTCTTACCTAATTTGAGAACAACTGTAGAAGAACCTAAACCAGAAAGACTTCCCTGTATTGAGAGGATTTGGTAGAATGCATATGAAATCATTTGAATATACTAGGCTCTTAATAAAGTAAAATGGTCACTTACTCGATTTTTTCTTAAAGTCCATGGGGCCAGTCTGGGAGACAAATCTTTGAAATGGAGTCCAGGCTGCTCTTCCCAGCCCATCCTCCTTCATCTCCACCTAATACAATGTGAGAACCTATGTTGGTTCCTTCCTGCCCCTTTGATCCCAATCCCTCAAGGCAAATGGTGCAAAATAAGTTATGTTGATTCATTCTAACTGTCGAAGGAAGTCCGAAACACATCAGTAAGCAGAGACTAGGCCATAGCTGGTACCCTTACTTTGTTTTTTTACATACGTAACTTTTTATCCTTTCTAGCTTTATATTCTTTAGAAAAAAGAACTTGGTTTTATTCATCACTGTATCTCCAAGGATTCCTTGCACATAGAACACACTTGAAAAATGATTGTTGAATTGACTCCTTTTGGCCATATTATGCTCACTAAACCCAATTATCTTAAATTAATTGTTACCATGTATATTTTATACCTAGCCTCAAATTACTTAGGAAGGTATATAAACTCATACATGATTCCAAAACATAAAACTGGTTAGTTTTTGTTTTATAATAATTTTCCTACTCTTTAATCAAATGTATGATGTTGTGTAGACACTGCCTTAAAAGCAGCTACTGAAAGCACTAGTATTATATTACAAGGCCATCTGATAGAAAAACAATTATATTAGTGTAACTCACATGATATTGGACAAGGAATGATTAAGCCATCAATTCCCTGGAGCTACTTCTGAGCTACTGCTGCTATAGGGATACAAAGGAAATATTATGGTGGCTGTATTTTGCACAATGGGGGGATTCATTTTTGGAGGGAACTCTTCCAGGCAAAGTAGATTTAAAATAGCATTCTCATCAGAAGTAATAAACCTATAAGAGAATGCAGCCAGCAAAGGAAATGGACTCAGAATTCTCAGAGAAACAGAAAGCTGAAGCCTAACAGTCTTTGCAACATTTTGCAGAATATATTGGAAGGAAGTGAAACTTACAGCAGACAACAAAACATACAACTTTTGCATTTAAAGTAGGTACTTTGAGACTAGGCAAAAAAAAATTAGACTTGGTAAGAGGTACCCTGAAACAGCAAGCAGACATCCCAAGAAAAATTAAGTTGGGACAAAGTAAGCTTCATTCACAGGCAGATTTTCCCAACTTAAATGAAAATATCCATAGCCAATCTGGTCACATGTTATCCTCCTCTATTTATTGAAGAGGAATTGGAGAATGGTCTCAGAAAACCAGGCATGTATTTTAGAGCATTCCATATTGTAAACTACATATATTCCTCATTACAGCGTACAAGTTCATTTTTCTTAATGAATCCTTTTGTTGCCTGCATAAAGCCCTAAGGCAATGAATACCTTTGGTTATTATTATAAATATATAACAGACTGAATGGAACTATGGAAATTTCTAGTCAATATTAGTATGGGTGGAGTTAAACAGTGCCCCTTAAAGAATTCTGTCTGAATGAGGCTTCTTTCTCTCTGAATATGTCATATTTTAAATGAATATAGGTCAGAAAAAAACTGTTTTACAAAGAGTCTAAAGAAGCAGCAAATATAAAATTATTCTATAAAGCCAAAAAGAAAAGTTATATAAGGTATTACACAGAGGGAGTGCTCTGTGGAGAAAGAAAATCTGCGAGGAAGGCAAAAAATGAGTTCTAGTCTTGGCTTATCTCTAACTAGTTCTTTGGCCTTGGTTAAATTCCTAAACCCAGAGTGAATCCTCGTTTACCCTTTATAAGTCAGAGCAGACCAGTACTGCAAGCTTATAAAGCCCTCTTTTCACCTTAAAAGCCACACTGTAGACTGTTTTCGTCGTCATTTGCATCTGGGGACCAATTCTTCCCCATTGTGCACAGATGACCCACACACTGCTGTCAGAGCTGAGCTAATTCAGTGCGCTGCTCTTGACTATTACCATCCTACCTCAGTCCTCCACTGAGCAACACCCCATATGAGGGAAAACAAGGTAAGATGCACTTTTAAAAGTAAAACATTATTGTTTTCGTATAGCACCTTTGAGTCTTTAGCTGGTCTCCTGATGACTCATTTGAAATTGTTAAAAAGCATTTCAGGTAGAAACACACTGGTGACACTTGAAAGGGACACTGTTGAAATGATGATTCATAATTCTAAAAATATGGAATTAGTAGTGGTTCCAAAATGGGTAAACAAGTATTATCTTAAAATTTTTTTGCTTGCACATTAAAATGCATTCAGCTGTGTGCTATGTAAAAACAATTTTTGTTTTTCTAAAATAAAGACTTTTTTTCCCCAAGTAGACCCTGGATAACAACATATTTGGATATATTTTATCTATAAAACTACAAGTTAGATATCTGGATATTTTAAAACATCTGTTTATAAATATTTAAATTTTAGGCTCTCAATAAAAAATTAAAAGCTTTTGACATAGATATATAGACTCAATAGTGCATATCTGAGGAAGAAGGGACTAAAAGATGATCTTATAGATATTTGATCTTAAAAATGAGAAAACACAGATGAGAAGAAAATATTCTGATGTCCTCCCTGAAAGTTTTTTATCCTAAATACCTAAAAAGTGTTGGTCTTTTGACTTACCAAACATTTTTTTTTCAGTTTAACATAATAATTGCAGTTATTTCAAAGAACATTTGTTGTGTAAGCTCAACTAACTGAAACAGAATTGAGAATTGGTAATTTAAAACCTGGAGTCAAAAGGTACAAACTTCCAATTATAAAATAAGTCAGTCCTGGGACTGTAATGTAAGAATGATGACTACAGTTTATAATACTGTATTGCATACTTGAAAGTTACTAAATGAGTAGATCTTAAAAATTCTCATCACAAGAAGAAAAATTGTAACTATGAATGGTGGCTGATGTTAATTAGACTTACTAGTGATCATTTGGCAATATATACAAATATTGATCATTATGATTTACACCTGAAACAAATATAATGTTATATGTCAACTATACCTCAATAAAAAAGAAGAGCAAAGGATCCTTAATGAACCAAAATGAGCTCATTAAATACTGACATTAAACTTCTTCACTTTATCCATAGGTGATCCCTCAGTCATTCCCTCAAGAAATATTGACCATTGTTTCAGGCCGTTACAATAATCTCACTTCTCATATTTTGCAATCATATCCAATTCGAAACAACAAATACAAAAATATTAATTAAACATATACTATAAGAAAGTCATGCAGTGAGTGTGTGGAGGTGATTTTTTTTTTTTTAAAGTTATTGCTTCTGCTTTTATGGAGGAATTGAGAACATCTGAAAGAGCAAGGACACTAACAGGATGTAGAGTACCTGCAGAATGACAGGATGAATGAGAAAAGAAAACTGTAGAAAACTAGGTGCATGATCCCAAGTAGCATCATTTTCTGGGCTCTTTTAGTTGAATTTAACACTGCCCTGTACGTTTCAGGAGTTCCTGAGCACATTTTCCAATACAATGTTTTGTAGTATTTGACGTTGTAAATGATGGACTTGGCCATCAAGAAAATACACAATAAACTCTATCCTCTGAAAAGGCAGAAAAATGTGGGCATGTGGTAGACATCTCTAACAGGGATCTCATCTTGAGCCAGGTCTGAGTCTAAATATAGAGGTTCAAGGATATTTGATTATGTCTGGGGAATGCTAGAGGGATCCCACAGTGTCAACCCACTAAAAGATCTCATGTAAGGGAGCTCTAAACAAAGGAAGATGTAGCCAAGTACAACACATTGACTCAATAATAAGCCTCACATGGCCACTCAGGTACCAACTCTCATGTCACTTCTGTGCATATTCCATTGCTCGATGCAAGTCACATAGCTACATCTAACTTGAAGTGGTATGAAAGTACAACACTACCTTATGTCCAGAAAGAGGAGAATAAGAGATATTGGTGAACATCTGTACTTTGCCAGATAATTCCAAGTGTTAGCATAGTGCAGATGTAGAGAGAAATCCTCATGTGGTGGCGTGAATGTAGACTGGTGCTGCTATTCTGGAGGACAACCTGGAAACACTTACTTAAATTCAGTGTGTATATTGTCCAGCAGTTCTTCTTCTAGGTATGTGGCTCAAACAAATCCTCACACAGGACCACAAGGGGATATGATCCCTCCTGTAAATTGCAGCATTAGTTGAGATGGTGATGAGTTGGCTACTATCTGGGTATCTATCACTGGAACTGGATAGGCAAAATGCTATGGTTGCACATGCTGGGGTACCATGCAACAGTCAGAAACAACAGACTAGATGTACATATAGCAAACTTGAAAGCATAGTAACGAGAGAAAAAAATAGCTGTAATATATGGTCCAAAATGACATTTGTTCAAAAAAACAATATATATTTCAAAAGCATAGTTTAAGATCAAAAAGATGTTTATTAAATACATTAGAGTTATTGACTATGAAGACAAGAGGGAATGGAAGTGAGTAATGGAGATAAAGGAGTATATATAGAAATGAATAAATTTGAGAGGGACTTTGTGATGGAAGTGATTAAATCAGTGACCTGGAATTAAGATGTAACAAAACAAAATAAACAGCAATACAAACAAATAAAACTTGAGGAAGTTATTTCAACTAAACCATGTACAAATCTCAACCCAAATATCATTGTTTTAGGGTTTCCCTCTCTATTGTAGGATAACCTGGGGCTTTGGCACAATGAATACTCAGGCAGCTATCAATGAGCCCCTGGAAGAGCAGCATTAAAGATTTTAATACTCAAACAAACAGAATGGAATAACCAGCGGGACCCTCAGAACCTAGTGGAGTGGCAATATCTAGCAGGGGCTGGGGCTAAGGAGAGGGGAGAAGGCAAAGCCCCTTTTTGTGCTGTAGGGACAATGGCATAGTGGTGTCACCATCTGGCAAAAATGTTGGCGCCCAGTGGAGCAGGGTCAGGGGCCGTGCATCCAGGGACAGGAGAAATGGGACTTTCCAATAGAGTTCAAGGGAGAATGCGGCGTCCACTGGAGCAGTATGAAAACTATGTTAAATGTCTCTGGAGATACCTAGAAATAATTGGCAAAAACTAAGGGAGTGGAGGTTAGAACTACAGGACATCAGCAGAAGCGGATAAAGGAGTCTGTAAAACTCAGGTATCTCATTGTCTTGGGGAAATTTTGGTTACAAATAGTTAAAACAAAAATGTTGGTGTTAAAAAGAATATACTTAAGGTAACCAGAAAATCCCCTTACGTAAAATGTCTCATTTTATGACGATGTTCTGAGGATAAATGCAATTGGTTAAATGTTTCAATTAATTCATCCTGACTTTTTCAATGAGATGGGAAAGTGCGGCCATTACAAGAGAAACTCTAACAGTCAGCTTGTTGGAGATTACACTAATGGGAGAGGAAGGGATGTGTCTTTTCCTGAGAACATAAATATATGCAAGCTGGGTATCTGTCTGCAGATTAGCACTTCGGAAAGGTAAGAGGGAGAGACAGCATCAGACAACTCCGTAAAAAAAAAAAAAAAGAAAAGATTGGATTAATCCATTCTGTATGTCAAAGGGAATTAAGAAAGGATCTCAAAATCACACTGAGGCTGACATCTTCAGTGACAGGAAGAATAGGTCCATTATTAATACTAAGATGGAACAAAGAAGAAAGGATGCTTGGAGAAAAATAATATAATTTCAGCTTTTGAAAAAAAATCATGAGTACTGAGACTTAAAACATCCATAAGTCGAGGAGATAATTGAAAACACAGGGAGGGATGTCAAAGGGAAAAGGTATTACTTTGAAATGATGAGCTCGATTCCTTGGATACTTTTTGCTGCCACAGATCCTGATACTAGAAAGTTGGGGAAAAATGTCTCCAATTGCCAAATATGTAATTACACATGTAATTAAATATATAGCACACTCCTCTACAAATTCAGTATAACAGGCTCTAGTGTATATGTGAAGAGTAGTGGAGTGATGGAAGGAAAATAAGAAATGGAACAGAAGACAAAGATTTCACTATAGGCCAACTATCGGATGTCCTTTGGCAAAGAACTTTGCCTCTGACCGTTAATATCTTGGGCTATAAAATGGAAATAATGACACTATATCTGACAAGAGTTGTTAACTACTCAAATGAAATCACATATTTAAAAAGTTTTTTCTCAGTCTTAATGTGAGATAAAACATTAATTATTGATATTATTCTAAAATGTTCTTATAGTATTTCTTTTCCTATAAACTGTATTTAGTGAGACTAGCAAATTCTAGGATTGTCCACTGCAAAGCCCAGAGAACATTCAATAAGCTTAATCTTAGGTAATATACTATAACTGATGTTTCCTGTAACAGTTACAAACATTGTTCCTGTTAAAGAGATCGCTAGAAAGAAGAGAAAGGTAAAGTTAGGAAAAGTATTTACACCAGGCATCCATAGGCAAATCAAAGATGAAATGTCTCGATTCTTCAGCCAAAATATAATCATCAAAGGGAGCTATCAATACATTTTTTAAAATCTGAGATGTATTTAATTTTTGACTTTTCACACGAAACTTTAAAATCATATTAACACTTAAAGTTACATTTACATTTCATCTTTTACATTTCAATAGATTTTTGTATATTTTAGATATGAAGGAAAGCATCATATTTTAAAAATGTATATGTTTGCCAAAGTTGCACTTTTTTTTAACCAGACCGTATCTTAGATAATCACTATGTCCCAAGATGAAAATAAGTAGAACAAGTGGTCTTGACAACCACAAACAACAGAATTAACTGCAAGGACAATCTGGCAGATTATAGAGAAATTTATAATAATAATAATAATAGTAATAAGAACAACAATGACAGCAATTTAATTAAAGCTAGTTGACTTGGTTGGCATATTAATTACATATTTCAAAGAAAACAAGATGTGATTGAAACACCTTGACCCACAGCATTAACCCATTGCATTCCACCTATGTAAAATTCTCATTATGACCCACAAGATCCCACTGGGTCTAATCTCTGTACTTGCCCAATTGTCATCACACATCAATGTCACCTTTTCTCTCTTAATTACAGCCACAAGGGCCTACACTCAGTCTTTTTGTGTACTGTACTCTTTTTGTTTTCCAGAGACTTTGAGCACTCTGTCTACCATGTTCTTCCTCCTATGCTTTACCTACCTCTGACTTACTCTCATTTTATCTCAAAGTCACTTCTTCATTGAAACTGTCCCTATCCCTCCAAACTTGGCTGGATTCTCCTCTTCTCTCATGGTGTTCCATATGTTTCTTGCTAGAACTTATTTTTATGCTTATTAATGCCTGTTTCTCCTACAAAATAATAAATTCCTTAAGAGTAAGTCCACATATATTTTTCTCATTCTTTTATCCCTAATACCTATTGATATGCTTGCATATAATAGGCAATTTATACATACCTATTAAGTGAAGGACTAAATATTTAGTGTCTAAATGGTAGAGACCCCATTTGATTCTCAACTCACAAGTAAATTAATTCATCCATTCCTTCTGGGAAATCCAAATACTAAAAATTATTACGTAATATTTATTTTGTTGGTTGTGTTGAACTAGTTATATGAAATCCATGGTAGAAGGGAAATGACTAGGTTTATGTTCAAGGGAACACTTTCACTCAATGTGTGGAGCACATAAGGACAGGCTGCTCTATTTTCTGTTTATATTTACTCCCCATTTTTTTACCTGTGGTGGGAGAGTATTCTTGTACATAAGCTGAGGATAAAGTTGTCCAAGTGTTTCAGCTTTTATATTTTTGTTTGTGTATGGTGTATGTGCATGCACATGTATATATGTGTGTGAGAGAGACATCTGATAGATTGATCGATCAATAGATAGATAAATCATCTGTAAAAGCTCTTGCAACGATTTCCAAAAAAGCAATTTGTACTTTCATTTGTGTGAAACTCAGAAATTCCCATAGCAGTCAGCACATAAGAACTAATCAATACCTGGCTTCCCTCCCAAGATCTGCTCCTGAGTTTTATTATACTGTGGAACCATTGTGCTCAGACTAAAGATGCCCATTTTAAGGGTGCACTCTAGATTTCAGGCCACACCAGCCACGCTGGCATAAGATCTCCTTCAGAGAAAGGAGTGATAATAATACAGCTCCAGCACCATGTTTCATCATGATTAATCATTAGAAGTGTTTAGATCTATGGAGTTTTTAAAAACATCATGAATGAAGCAAAGTTGAGAAACTCTTCAACTGAGCCCCCTCCTTTATGGTTTGAAAATAAATAAGGGAAAGCAGCATGGTGAAGTAGGATTTACTTAAGAGTCAAGATCTAATTGAATCCCAATGTCAACTTCTTAATGGCTGCATGACTTCAAGTACATTTTTGACCTCTCTGAGCTTTACTTACTTATATGTGTTAAATGGAAAATATAGAAATGACCTCATGGGGTTCTACTTAAAACAAAAAACAAAAAAACTTACTAGTGCCTACCATTTGTTAAATCCTATGCTGTATACACTTACCTGTAGTTTTCATCTAAACTTCCTGGAAAGTTGTATTAACATCCCCAGCTTACAGTGAGGTTCAAAGATGTCAAAGCCACACAACTACTAACTGTCAGAGTGAATGGTATTGAATGAGATCTTTAGGGGCCTTTATCAAAACTATGAGACTGTTTTGCTGTTGCACAGCTCTTGAAGCTTCAGACCAACTCGCAGCAACCCTGGACCAAGAAATGATTCTTGGTGGTCTTTGACCTTGACCAGCAGCACTGCTTGCCTTAATTGATGCAGCATTAGGTTGTTTGTCATGGGAAATGCCCTATGATTCCTTATCTACCAATTCCAAGTTCAGTTTCTCCAAACATGAGGTAAATTGAGCAGGGACTTTCTCTGAATATGGATGTCATAATAGTCATCATAATTGCCCTTATACCTGTATCTTGTCATGGAGAAATTGTATAATTGACTTTTAATATTTGCATAAAAGGCATTTATGTCTTTTGGATTTTGAGAGGCTGAGTTTATCATATTTAAAAGTGCTCGAGGTCGAGGCACACCCTCTTCACAATGCCTGCTTGCCTGAATATTCGTTCACTCTGGCCTAGCAAAGACACCTATGGGAGAACAGTAAGTCAGATTACCTCTGTGGGAAAATAAAATTGTATTGTAAAATTCTGAACCCCAAAGCTTTTATATAGAAAATATTCAGAGCATGTGTATCAAACATTTAAGTAATATTTGTAGAAGGAAAGCCAGCATTTGGGGGCAGGTGGCCTGGGTGTTTGAACACCTACATGTAAGTCTTGGTTCCACCATGTATTAGTTGTGTCATTTTGTCCAGTTACGAAACATCAGCCTGCTTCCTTACTGTGAAATGTCCATAATGATACCTTCCTAGTCCATCTTCCTGAGTGTAGTAAAATTCAAATGAAATAGCATGAGACAGTGGGGCAAGGATATGATTCCATATTATTGTTTTGATTTTATGTAGTAAATTCTTTCTTTATAGGCAGTATTTTCCAAAACATGTTCAGCAGAACACAAAAAAAGTAATAAAGCAATGGAAGTTACTCTTACAAGGGGTTTTGTGTTCAAATATGTTGGGAAAATTCTCGGTTAAACGAAGTTAACGCCTTATCTCAAAACTTCTCAGAGCCTCTAATGGGCTAAAAGAAATCTCCAGAAGGGGAGAATTTGATTCAGTACTTTTTCAAGTTTATTTAACCTCATACCTTTTATCTTCCAGAATTAATATTATGCAGAACACATTTTTGGGAAACTTAGCTCTAATGGATAAATACTGTGTTGAGGTTTGGATTTTCATATGAAATCTTTTCTGTGCACTATAATAACAGCTGCCACATATTGAGTATTTTCTATGTGCCAGGAACTGAGCTAAATGTTTTAAACCTTGTAACATGATTTTAACTGCTTAGAATCATTTGAATTGCATGTCTTATCCCCATCTTAAAAGTGAGTGAAGTGAAGCTTAGAGAGGTTAAATAACTTAGCCAAACTAATGAATCACAAGGCCAAGATTCAAATCCAAACCAAAGTCCATGGTTTTGTTCACTGCTGAGCATTTGTTTAAATGACTGGATGGATAAGCCATGTGATCATATGTGAGATGTATTTTTTCCTAGTTTTATTGAGATATAATTGACATACATCACTGTATAAGTTTAAGGTGTACAACATGATGGTTTGACTTATATGTATTATGAAATTATTACTGCAATATGTTATATGTTATCATCCATCAACTCATATAGACACAACGAAGAGAAAAAGCAAAAAAATATTATTTTTCTTGGGATGAGAACTCTTAGGATATACTTTCTTAACAACCTTCTTATGTAACATATATCAGTGTTAACTATAGTGATCATGTTGTACATTACATTCCTAGTACTTATTTATCTTACAACTGGAAGTTTAAAAAGCACCTTTCTCCAATTCCCAAGGCATATTTTAAATAGCACAAAGCAATTCTGTGAAAATTGACAGATTCTGCCTTTTTCTCTGGAAGTCAGCCCCTCTGAGCTTCCACCAAGAGAAGTCCAGCTCATTGATCAGAGTCATGGACAGCCCCTGAGCCCACTCAGGACCGCTTCTGTGGCATTTTCTGCTCTACAAGTGCCAGACCTCAAGCCAGGCTTAGCCTTCCTTTTGTTCATATTCTTTGCTTGTCAATGTGATAAGCAGGCCTGCCTAGGTCTTTCTCTTTCTGTCCCATCATTTATACACTTGTACTTAGGGTAGGCAGTTGGCTGCTATCTGTACCACCCAGGAGCAGGGCAAAGGACAGGAGAAACTCAAGAGAGTCCTTAAGCCTATGCTAAGTGTTCCAATACAGTTCTTACCAGAGTGCAGAACTGTAGAACTGTGTTTGGCTTTTAATTTCAATATTCTTCTTCAGTAGGGAATTCCAAGGAACAAAGTAAAAAATAGAACCTTGTTGGATGAGTAACCATGAGGTCATCAAAGTACAATAAAAAAGAGCAAAACCTCGAACAGAGAACATTGAGATAAAGATTAATCCTTCAAGAATATATATGTAACTCAACTCAACAATATCTTGAACCAGAATTTTAGGATTTCAGCATTTTTGACCCTATTTTTTTTAACCTTTTAGATATAAAATGATCTAATTTTATTTCATGCAAACCAGGTTAATCATTTCCATAGTAAATTGTTTAAGGAAATTGACGTGACCCATAAAACAAGATGAGTTAATATTATCAAATTTACTAAAACTTAACTCAAGAGTTTATAATTCAGTCATGTAAGAAAAACATTGAATATAGAATTATTCCATTGCCAAGGTTGATACACTCTTGTCAAATAGCTCCGATCGGCAGTTTTCATATTTTTAAAAATAAAAAAAAAACTTTGTTCAAGTAGTTTTTTTTACAAAGAGCCCAATATTTTAGGCATAAAGAAACAGAACCTGTCTGTGAGAAGCAAGAGAAGTCTAGAAAAGCTTTCTGCTCAGAGCTTCCCTCCACCAAAGTCTGCAGACCCTGAGGTCTAGATTCCTAGAATCCCTAGGAATTTATAGAGCACTGCCTATGAAACTCTGATCCAGATAATGCTCCAGACAAAATCTGGGGGAAGGTGATTTTTCTCTGTTATTTAAGTTGACAGGTAATACTAAGCATATGCATAAGACCATGAAATAAAAAAAGAAATTAATTTTATAGCTGGAAGGAACCTTGATAATCATAAAGTCTAATGTCCACCAATTTTATGAATGAGGAAACAGGCACAGAGAACTTAACTAACACAACATCACACAGCTTATTAGTGGCAGGGTCAGTAATAAAAATCCTGCCTCCTGACACAGCCTGGTGCTCTCCTAATACACTACATGGCCCTGCATAAATCAGTTGGAAGTAGCATATTTTTTTTCTAAAATGCTTTAGCATGAGAGAGAATGTACAAAATATATTAAGAATTTATCTGACTGTTCCTTCAATTTGAGACATAAGGATAATGTCTTCAGTGAACCAATACAATAATCAATGTGTATTATATATCCTGAGGTTTCCTCCTGGTACTTTGCACAGAAAAGCTTTGAGACGGTATCTACATATTAGTAACCCTGCCTCTTCTCTAGTGGAAAAGCCACTGCCTAGCTGAAGACTTTTGTCATTGGTCCTTTCACCATCCAGGACACATGCTGAATAACAATTGCCCAGCAGATGATCCTGTAGCAGTTCCCAAGGTTTAGGTTTTTCATTACCGAAGTATTCCAAAAATTCAAGGATCATAACAATTTAAAGTTCTTAGCCTATTCTGGAATGTTCCAAGTAATTAGAAAATGTTTCTGACAATAATGACATTTTTAATGAGAACATTTTTTCATATATCATATTTTTAAAGTACTCAAATTGATACGAACATACACGTCCCTTCACATTTCCTCTCCTACTCCTGTTCCAGGAGTACTTTGTTACAGCAGTCCTAGAAAACTAATACAATGACCCTGTCAAGATTTGTTTGATTAGGTGGATCCATATTAAAAGCCATTTTTTAAATCAAAGGTAGTCAAATAATGACAATTTCATATGACTAGCCTATACACATTAGTTATATACTAGACATTTCTATGGCTTGTTATCTACAAAAGAGGTTTCACAACTCGAGGAGAGAGAGAAATTAGCAAACTTTAAATCATAATATCAATACTGTAGTCCTTCTTACATGAGGGCACCTTGAGAATGTAAAAACATGTTCTACTATCTGACTTGTTCGGCACCACAGAAATGCATCTATAACTTTGTATTACTTACAGATTTATTTCTGAGATACTTGCTTGACCAATTCCATATGAGGTAAACAGTCTTTTTGCACTTTTCTGGATCTGACCTCATAATTCATTTTTCTGATCATTGATCTTACTCCTTTACCCTCTGAACCCGAAATTCTCATAGTCTTTTTTTTTAAATCTGGAAATATCTTCATTTATGGGTATCTAGTATACTGAGTTGTTTAGCTATTTAGAACTGTGTAGTATACAAAATGACATCACATAGTACACTGAGTGGTAGATATGTAATTTTCTAAGGATAAAGCGTTCAAGATGTAACTACCATAGAAGAGTTTCTATGTGAGAGTAAGACTGATAATACAAAATCGATTGTAACTTTCAAAGGTAGAATGAGCAAGGTTTATACAGACCATATTGTTATGGTTCCAAACATGTTACTGCTCCCAGTAGTGATGCAATGACAGTTTGTAGTAGCATTCACATTAACTGGGTGCAAATTAAAGTGGGCTTTGAATAAACGAAAGTAATTGGGGCATTCATTCATCAATATTTATTATTTCCTGATGAAATGAGGAATATCTAGGCCATTTTCCCAAGATTTGCTGGAATACTGTTCAAAAAGTGACACATCCTTTAAAACCTATTACAAAGACTAACCAAACTTAACGTTAAAGATGTTTTCTTTGTCTCATCTAATTCCCTCCAGCTATTTAAGCTTCTTTTAGTCAGCCTGTTCTTTCTCATATTTTAATTGGTTCTCACAAAGGATATTCTTGACATGGATTTTCAAGGAACTAAAGTTCCACTTAAGAAAGTTTGGAGGCCTGAATGTTAAAGGAGAACTCGAAAACAACAGTAAAAACAGCAAGATTGCATTTGTGTTACAAGATGATCAGAAAGAAGAACAAATAATCATAAACATCTGATGGGAGAATCATAACATTCCTTTTGAACTCTGCATAAAATGTTTTCTATTTTTCTCCATGATATCTTAGCAAAGGGAACAATTTAAAATTTTGTGTCTATGGATAAAATCTGAAAAGTGCTGAGCTTCCAAATACAAAAATACAGTGTTTTTTTTTTTTTTTTTTTAAAGGCTCTTTGAAAGCAGAAGTGATTGAGATTCTACAGCTTGCCAGGGAAGGATTTACCTTTCTGGTGTCTTCAGCATTCTTAAGATTTGTGGGGTTTTTTTGTGTGTCTCATATTGTGCTTCCTAAATCTAGTTGGAACTTGGACAAGTACTGAAATCTTCAGAGACCAAGGAATTAAACAGAACAGGAATTAAAGGTTTTGATCATACAACAGGCAAAATTAACCTACTGTCTTTAAGAATGTTTCAGGAATTAGAATTTTTGAAGAACAAATGTTTCTAAATTTTCTAGTCTATGCAATAATAAACATAATTTTCCTTAAAGGCTTCCTCAATGTTTTATCATGAAAAATTGTGCTCTTGTTACCTCATAAAAATTGTCTCATATACAAAATCACTATTGTGAATACTTATTATGTCTGAGAAATATATACATGGATTTTTTTAATCTTACCCTTCAAATAGCTCTGGGAAGTAGGTATTCTCTTATTCATTTAAAGGATGAGAAATTGCAGGATCATAGAAATTAAGTAACTTGATGATGGTTATAAAGACAATGAGTGACCAAACCACAATTCAAATCCCAATGAATTTATCTCACTCCCACTCTATGAGAGCAAGCATACTTTGAATTAGGTGTCCAGAAATAATCTTCTGATATTTATAAACATAATTAAAATAATTAGCCTGTGGATAGGAACATATTAGTCTTGTCCCTTGAATCCTTTGTTAAGGGGTTCTGTTTTACAATAAATGAGAGTATTTTCACTGTCACTATTCCAAAACTTTAATTTAATTCACATTATACTAATTTACATAGCAATTTTATTCCAATTTCTATTTTGCTTATTTGACAAAAAATTCTAGTAACTAGTAAAGTTTACTTTAGAATTCATCTAGGAATACAACTCACCCTATTGATAGCCTTAGGCATCCACTGATATGTTAAAGCATAGCTTTAAACAAATATTAGATATAAAATCTAGGATGTATATCATAGTGAAGGATGGTAAGAAGCTTTGTTCATTTATTGATAGGAAACATCAGTTGTGTTGTGGAGGCTAAATATTAGGAGGGAAAATAAGAGTGATCTAGTAACTTGAATAAATAAGCCCCCAAAATTATTCTTATTAGAGCATGTGTGTGTTTGCACGCATGTACATGTGCACGTAAGATGAAAATAATCATCTCTGGTAAGGGAATAGTAAGATGAATATTTTAAATACTGTCAATGAGAATAATCATTGCTTCAGTGTCAATAAGAATGTACGTTGCTTCACTATGTATACGTGCGCTTGAAACTATTTGCCAATTGTCTTAAAATATTTAAAATTTTGACCACATAATTGAATTTCTAGAAATCTCTTAGAATAAAAATAAACAAAGGTGCAGACAAAACTGTGTACAATTTTTGATCATGGTATTATTTTATATAGCAAAATGTTGGAAACAATTCTATATCCCACAATAAGATAATGGCTAAAAATTATGCTAGCTTCCTATTGTGGATAATTATAGAAAAATTGAAAATTATATTTTCAAAAATGTTTGATGGTATGATTAAGAGTAAATTATAAGAGTACCTACAGTATGAACCCATATGTACACTTGCTCATAGAGAAAATGGAAAAAAATTCCAAAATATTAATAGTGCTCATCTCTGATAACGTTTATTTTCTTCTTTATTTGTCTTTTTATTTCAAAGAAATTGGGGGATTATGTATTGTATTTTTAACAAAAATAAATTATCTTTAAAAATAGATAATTTCTTGGGAGGAGGTGCCCTTAAGGGTTAGAATGGAGACCTCAATAGGGTGATTCCAAAAAAACCCCGACACCCACCATAAATGCACATCTCCATGTGGATATAGCTGCTCACATCCACATTCAGTGGCATTGCTTTATGCCATTCAGGTAGTGCCTGAGCACTTTGCACACGCCTCTGTTTGGAGAACTTCTAAAGGAAATGATGCTACAGAAAGTGTGATGATTATTTTTTTTCTGATTTATCTGAAAACAGTTTTAGATGTAAGTATTGTATCTCAGTAGAGCTAATGCACTGGGCAGAGTGGTTCTAAGAGAACCTTTCCTGAGTTTCTAGTTTGAGAGAAATATCTTACGTACATTATTCTTTTAAGCAGCACAATAACTCATTTTACGGATTAGGAAGCTGAAGCTCTTAGAGACTATGTAATTTGCCTGTATAAGCATGGTGAGTGAGAGGCAGAATTAGAAGTCTGTATTCTTTCTACTAATATACTGCGGTACTGCCTTAACAGAATTTTCCATAGCATTTAAGCTGTATTTGTACTTGATATCAGAAATATAATTGTCCTGGTGTATAAGTTTAGAGAGAAACTGAACTGACAGACTCACCTATAAAGTAAAATTGGGCCAACCTATGCTTTTCTAAGATAGTCCTCACACTCTACATGGAGAACATAGCATGTGTCATTAAATTTGCATATATAATAGAAAAGATTCTGAACTAACTCATTCTTGAATGAATACAGGCAGGCTCACACTGCATTTTCTTTTGTTTCATACACGAAAATAAAAGTAAAATATATTTAGACTTAAATCCATAATTACTCAAACCCATTGCATTTTACCTCTGTAAATCCAGATAGCCCTTAATATAAAACTATATACAGATATTGTTTATTTTTATTTATTTATGCCCACAAATTTATGATAAAAATACAGATAAATTCTATACCACCAGATTCAAAGAGAAATGAAACACAAGATTGACAGCAAAGGGGAAGATTTTATTCCATCTGTTAGAAATATGCTTTGAAGAGATCTGCCTATTTTTCAATACACAGTGGGACTCTTTCAAGGTAGCAATTCAAAGCTGTATTTATCATTTTGGAAAAATCACAGCAAAATCCCTGCTTGCTGATTTGTTGTTGTTGGAAACTCAGTTCATTTTTTTTTTTTTTTTGGTACCAAATACTTGAATATACAGCACATTAAAGAGCTGCTAGGTCTAAATCCACTGTTTTAATTAATGCTGAATAGCAGCACTGAACTGTCAACTATTGATATAGTTGACATCCTTCTCCAGCTACTCCAGAATGTTATTTTAAAGGCCTCAGGAATTAAAATGAAAACAAATGCCATAAGGCTTTTCAAAACTCTGGCCCAGAAAATAAAAGCCACATGCTTGCTCTTCAGAGCATTACGGAGAGATGGATTGGCTGAGATGGAGAATATATTTCTTTAATGTGAGCGGCTAGAAAAGCTACGATTGAACTATGCTAAATAACCCTCCTCTGAAGACTGAAAAACAAATTTTAGGGTTATTTAATCATCAAAACCTATTCTAAAACAGAAAATGATGCTTTTAGATTTAAAATCATTATGCATTACTTTAAAATATAATTTGGCACAAATAGCATTATGAATAAGTAAAATTAAGTCTCCAGTTCTCCTTTAATACTCTTTTATTAGAACAAAACAAAGCAAAACATAACCCATCTCAACTAGCTTCTTTTTCCAAAGCTATAGTTTAGAAAGGAAAGCTGTAGAAAGGTTGCTTCCCTTTGATGGAATTCTGGACACTTAGGTCAGTACAAATGATGATATTTTGGTATTTAAGGAGTAACATAACTGAAATTTTAAATGCTCAGTATAAATCAAAGATGAGTTACCTTAATGTTCTCAGATATTTTTTCCAATTTTGTACTTCAATAACATTTTTAAAAATTAGATTTAAAATACGTTCATTTGAGAACTGACTGTAAAGTTTTGAATAATTGTGATAACTTTTCCCAATAAAATTGAGTGGAAATGATTTGGACTAGGAAATCCAAAATGGATTATCCTAGTCTAACCCAATGCTTTAGAGATGGTTAAACTGAGGCTCCATTATTGACAATTCTGAGAATGTGACACCAAGGTCCTACCTCTCCACCTAGTACTCTTTCCCCTCTCCCACATTGCCTCCACCTACACAATAAATACTAAAGAAAATATTATTTATTTAACTTGACTCCCTTTTTTTTAAAGTAAATGCTCTAAAACTTCAAAAGGGTGAGCTTTTTGTTTGTTTCCTTAACACCTCCCTCCTTGCCCAATAGGTATGAGCCAAAAAGACAATTTCGTAATGCATGCTCATTAGAGAGGCATGTTATAGACCAAAAGTGAGTAAAATATGCATTGTTTCTTTTCAGGATTTGAGCTCAAGACAAAACTCAATAAGGCACCAATCTGCTTTTAACTCTTTATTCATTACAATGATACACTGAAATAATAGAGGTCAAAATGGTAACATTTCCATAAAAAGCTCCTCAATGGGGTGCATTAAATTGATATTTCAAGGCTAGAAAATATGAAGTTGTTCTTGTTCATATAGGGAGCTATAATATTTCAACAATGTTTTTAGGAAACTCTAGATAGGAAATAAGTCAAGGTAACCAACTCAATAGAGGACCTAGGAAATTACTTAGTGGTCATAACTATTCCATTATAATTAGTGAGACTTTTCTATTGCAATTAGACATTTGTCAGTGGTTGTCATGCCAATACAAATATTACCCTATATCCTCTGCTGTATTACCTATCTGATCAAGGAACAATGGCTTAGCTACACATAAAGCTTTCAGAGAGAGAGATATGGGATATTACTTGTTTTTATATTTCACTCTCAAAGAATAAAATGGAAAATTAACTTTGTGTTTTTGTTTGGAGAGGACTAACAGAGAATGATTGGAGCCCTTAACAGATGAAGCTCCGTTTGACTTTTTTATTTTCTTCTAATTTTTTCATGAATTGGGGATAATTGTAGGAAGTTGAAAATAGTGGCACAGAACTTCAGAGATTTCTGATTTTTAAATGCATTTTAAGCTGTCGAACTTTTTTCCCAAAGAAAATCTTACGCAGAGCTCCGATATATAACAAAGGTAAGTGTTGAGCTTTTATCTCTGAAGTGGATTGGGAGAGCTCAGAGTCCAGGAAAAGCTAACCCCTTGTCTCTGTCCGACATTGGCATCTTTGCAGAATCCCAGGGCTCTGCAGAATGCAGCTTTAAAATTGTGGTTTAGAATCATACAAAAGACTAAGAGAACAAGTGAAGGACTTCGTCTACAAGTGTCATTTCTTTGTGAGGCTAATAAAGGTTATTTATGGTAGAGAAA
Organism: Balaenoptera ricei; assembly: GCF_028023285.1. Lineage (NCBI taxonomy): Eukaryota > Metazoa > Chordata > Mammalia > Artiodactyla > Balaenopteridae > Balaenoptera > Balaenoptera ricei. The sequence goes on from NC_082648.1 coordinate 77,767,504, forward strand.
CAAGTCCTCAGGAAATCTGATGCATAGGGATAGAAATTTGAGCTCAAATGGCCTAGAGCTTTTGACTAAACCTAGAAATGAAAATGAACTTACAACAAACATTCTAAATGAAGTAGTACATATCATAGCTGGATTAAGTTTAGAAAGAATGATTAATGAGAATAGGAATCACTAGCTACTTTAATAGTTGTGCCTCTAGTAATCAAATAATATACATCCTTTTAAAAATTATTTATGTGTTTGGAAATTTCTGTGTCTGAAAATAATTGTACAGGACAAAAAGAAATAAAAGCCTAAGCTCTTAATATTGGCCAGTACTTTGTGTCTGTAGACCAATAAAAGACCAAGCTATAAAACTAAAAATAATATGTGTCAATGAAGAATCAATCTTAACATCCATATTAAATCATTGATGGGCGTATGAAGTCCTTCCTAAAGTCTTTTCCACATTAGGAATTAGTTATATTAATGGAAATTATTAATATACTTAGTAGATTTGGTCAGGGTATTGGCATATTATTAGCCCATATATTTAGGTCTTAAGAAGATCTTTATTATGTTTCTTTTCTCCAAAAAAGAAAATGGTGGAAGAGAAGCTGTGTTCCATAGTATCCATTCTCCTTTTTTCTAAGTTTTTTTTTTTTCTTTTTAATTTAATTTGGTGACCAGGACACATGGCCATTTAGCTAGAGACTGTATTTTCTATTCTCTCTTGCAGTCAGTGACTGTGTTTGGGCCAGTGGGGAACTGCAAAAATATGTGCAACTTCTAGATTATTGCCTTGAAGAGAAAGCTGCTCTCCCAGTACATCCTTGTTTCTCTTATTCTTGGCCAAGAACAGCAGCTAGAGCAGATCTTAGACCCGAAGTTGGAAGCCACATTTTGATGATGATATAGCCACCTGACCAATCAGAGTTCTTATGGATCACACTCTTATCACAAGAGAGAATATTCTTCTATCTAATTCAAGACCTTGTATTTTGAGGTTTCTTTGTAATAAATCTTCAGCCTATGCCTTAGCTAATAAAGAACTTGGTGTCATAAGAGGTGTGCTGCCATAAAAAATATGTGGCATTGTTTTAGCCATTGAGTTGTAGGCTACAACTTATACAAATACTGCAGGTTGGAAAGCTAATGACCTTTCTTATGGCATGGCAACCTATTTAGTAAAACTGTCAATTGTAGAGAAAAAAAGGTCATACCTACAAATTTGGTTATAGTAAGTGAGATTAAGAAAAGGCTAAATATTTGTTTATGTTAGCTGCCTCTTGATACTTTTAGCCAAATACAAGAGAGAAAAGCTTGTGTAAGGATTGCCAGTGTTCGTGTAGAGATAAAAAGGAATAGACCTTGCTAAGAGGGTCTCTGACCAAAGTCTAAACATTAACTCGACCATACATCGGTATCTTTTATAAAAGGGAAATCCCTTGCTTGTATGTCCCAATTAGCAGAAGATAAGACTTTGCTATAGACTGAATGTTCGTGTCCTTCCGAAATCCATATGTTGAAACCTAATCCTCAATGTGATGGTATTATGAGGGAGGAGGAGGGTCTTTGGGAAGTGATTAGATCATGAGGGTGGAGCCCTAGACAGTGAAAAGAGAGACCGCCAGAGAGCTCCCTCGCTTCTTCCATCATGTGATGACTCAGTGAGAAGATGGCTGTCTATGAACCAATAAGCTCTCACCAGACACCGAATCTGCTGGTGCCTTGATCTTGGACTTCCTACCTTCCAGAACTGTGAGAAATAGTTGTTTTTTGTTTAAGCCACCTAATCTATGGCATTTTTGTTATGGTAGCCTGAGCAGGCTAAAACTTGCTCAGAGCCCTTCTCAAAAACCTCCCATTTGTATTCCACAGTCGGACAGCAGCAGCTCTGCCCACTTACAAAGATCAGATAAAATCACAGTAATTTCTCACCAAAACCTATAGTCTCAGAAAGACAGCCCTTAGAACAGAAACCGGAAAATAGAAGTGAGGAATCTTCAGGTCTAAGAACTATTTAAGAGAGATCATCAAGTATGAGAATTTTTATATGGAATCTGATTGGAAAGCAAATAGAAGCTTCACTAAATTTTTGAGGGGATGAATATGGCTTAAAAATATAAAAGCCACAAGTCTGGCCAACAAGCAAGACCTTAGGTTTCCAAATGTGTATCAGCCAGAAGTGAAAATTATATAGCCTCCAAAGAAAGCATACCCTTCAAAACTCACTTTGGTTTTGGCCACAATGTATAATATTCAAGTGAAAACCTCAGAGGGATCCAGATGTTATGAAAGAAAATGGCCAAGAGAATGATCCAGAGGAACAAAAGCAGGGAGAGCTAAGCAAGGAATGGGATATTTCAAAGTTCCTACACACCAGGATCTAGCAGTTATAGACCACTAAGTGCTTTATGTTTTCTATTTTTATCTCCATGAATGAATTATTTTTTACTCCATTATTGTGTATTAGATGATGGGCCTGAGTGAGGCTTGTCTCTTAGTTTATAGATGAGGGATCCCAAGAAGAGAATGGCACATTAGTAAGAGATTGTGGGCTTCAAACTGGACACAGAAAATGCCATGGGTGACTCCACTGAGGATGATGAACATGTTCTGTGTGTCCAGAAAAAGGGGCAGACTTTTGTCAACAACCCCCCAATATCTATTCTGCTTTTATCTCCTTTAGCAGTTCATGTATGTTTAAGGCACAGGGGCAGACAGAAGGATACCCAGAAAGAGATTATGTTTCCTAACAGTGTTAGCAACTAAGGTAGCCATGTGATTAAGTTTGCGCCAATGGAATATGAATGAATATTAGATATGAATGAATGAATGAACATTGAAAACTTCCCCTAAATACAGAGGGGAAATGCTAAAACTAAAAAAGAAAAGTGTATGAATTAGAATTATGATATAATGAGAAGAATCACAGTTCCCCACTTAAGATTTGAATTATACCATAAAATTCTCTCTAAAATGTCGTCACACCTCCCCAGTGAACTAACAATCGGTTGATAATTTAGATTAGTTCATATAATTTGAGTTATTCCTGATTTCTAACTTTAAGCCAATTGGAAGGAAAAGTATTTTATTTGGAATTAAACATTTTTATTCTTTTTGTTTCTTCATGCTTTGCAAATTGAGCATAAATTAGAAAAAAGGCATGCTAACAATTTGGTAGCAGACCCAAATTAGTTTTTGCTAGTTCAAATTTTGAACATATACTCTAGGTATTAAATTCTTTGTTTTTACTGATATTTAGAACTTATCAATATAATTTTAATTCTACTTGACATGGTTTATTTAATTATATGTTTCAGCATTTTAAATTGCAAGATTTTCTCAGTATGTTCTTTTTAAATTTCATAGAAAAGCACAGGTGCAGATGGTCCATTAATAGCAATAAAAAGGCAAATTAAAATTATGCAAAACCCTTTGAAAAGCAGTTCATTCCACAGCTATCTCAAGGAAAGTGTGTTTAAAATCTAATGTAATAAGACTTCCTACTGATATGACATCACCCTAAAAGAAGTGTTGTATCATCTGAATTATCTGCTTTTGGCAAGAAGAACAGACTACCTAATTGATTTTAATAAACAATGGCTATGAATAGTGTTTCAATCTGTCATGGTTAAATTTTAATTCCTTATATGATTTGATAGACAATGACATTCAAAACCACAAGTTTCTGAATCCTCTGTCTACTATCTACTAATGTCTCCCTACTGATATGATAGAATTTTTCTATTATCTAGGATTATTATGCCCATTAATATTTCTGTAGGAGTAGTGGTTTAAGAAGCTTTTGGTTGAATCAGGCACTGTGATGCAATGGATACCAATAAACTTTGGAACCAAAATACACAAGGGTTCAAATCTCTCCTTTACTCTTTGTTATTTGTGTCTGTTTGGGTATATCTCAATCTTATTTTTCACATATAAAATGAAAATAATTCATAATAAGCCTTTAAAGCATTGTAAAGATTGTAATTATAGATGTGAAAATAATTCAAATATTTTAAAGTCCAAGCAAATATTAATTAGTATGATATATCCAGATTGGGACAAGAGGAGGCAAGGTAAACTAAAAGGCTTAAGGTTAGAATCTGACCCAAGTGACTGTCTTTGAGTTAATTTTCTTAGAGGTATGAGGAATGATATGAAGAAAAGCTTATGTCAATGGCAGAAAGGAAGAAAAATGTCAACAAATTTCTGTAAGAGGAATAGAAGAGATGAATGGAGAAGCAAATTGGAGAAAGAACCAGTGAAGCAAGAATGGAGGAGCATGCTTAAGGAAAGATATTTGAGCAAATGAATAAAGCCTTTTCCACTGATGCCTTGTCAGAATATTAACACGGGAGAGGAAAGACTGTGGCACAGTAAAGAATCCTGATAGATTACTCTCCGGCAGAAATTTATTCTGTCGATACCCCCAGCTGTGACCTTATCTACATGAGTAAAAGGATTAGGTTAAAACTATACAAGACAAATCTCATTCTTAAACTAATTAGCCAGTAGATGTGGAAATGTCATACTTCAATGAGAATTTATTTTTGGAGATGGAGGACCAGAGATACTTCAAGCAAGGAGCATAATCAGATTATATCTGATCAACAAAGAAGATAGCAGTGTACCTTCAAGTTTCTGGAGCAGGTGTGCAGTAATTATAACATAATTAATTTCCATTGTGTGTGTGTGTGTGCGTGTGTGTGTGTGTGTGCGCTCAGGATTTTTTCTTCATTTTATTCAACAGTTTAAAAGAACCTTAATTTCCTGGAAGTTGTTTAGAGTTTATTATACACCAGGAGGCTGAGATGCTGTTTAGAGTAACTTCCTTTGTTGTTTCTTATAATGCTGCAGTTGAATTGCATTCCTTGTACAAAATGTATTTACGTTTTTCCTAAAAATAAGGGAAAACCAGTCTGTATTCATAGCACAAAAGGAGCTGTATAGTGAGAAGTCTCATTTCTGATATGACTATAGAGTTCTTATATGAAGTCAATCCAAAGAAGGATGTTTTTCCTAGGGCCCATTTTCTCTTAGCTTATCACTTAAAACCCTTTGAAAGATTTCACAGGGATTAATGGGCAGCACCCAGGGAGGAACTGGGTCTGTTTCAGCACTTCTGAGCTTGGCTTACACAGACTTCATTCTTCAGTGTTCTGGGGTACCAAGCACACATTTTTAGCCTTCATCACCATCCTAAAGAGATGAAAGCCCCTTGAAGTCAGTGGGAGATTCATTTTAAAATTAGTTCTGTAGGAAGCAGAGTAATTTGAGAAACTAGGCTGCAGATAGTATTTGAATTAGGCAGACACACACAATGCCAACTTTGTTATTTGAATTCTAGTTTTGGTGTGGGTGGCTGTGTGTGTGTACAGGAGACATTGTGGGAAATGTGCTTTTGAGCTTTTATGTTGCTTCAGAAACTTCAATAATTCAGTAAGCCTCTCAGCATTTGTTTATACAATACCTGTATGCACATAATTTTGCATAAATATCAAACCTGATGATGCCCATCAAGAACAGACTGAGAGTAAGCTCTCTGTATGCTTGTGTGTATTTTTATCCTCAAAGTATGGTTTGTTTATGTTAGTTTATGGCGTGGTTCTCATTGGAAGCAACTGATATATCTAAAGAAGATTTTCAAGACAAGATTTTAAGAACCTAAAATGAAGCAAAAATAAGGAATACCATGTATTGGGAAGAAACCAGGACATGTTGTTCATCTCATACCTCAAACTTCCAGCAGTAGCTAAGTTGAGAGAAGATATTAAGAGTCCACACAATGTAATTCTCCTTTTACTACATGGCAGGAAGGAAAAAGAAAAACAATTTTTGAAACTCCCCCAGTAATTGACATGTCATAGAAAAGATGGGAACACATTATTTCAGTCTTGTATTCCACATTGGATCAGTCGACTTTCACAAAAGTGTGTAACCCTTCCTGTCCTTTTCCTTCTTGGAACCAGTTTAGTAATTGAAGTGGAACAGCTCCAAAGGGTAAGTTATTGAGGGAGCTGTAATCAGCAAGACAGACTCTGGGAAAGAATTGTAGAAGAGACATTTTCATAGATGCCTACTAACAGAGCTAACAAAGGCAGTTATGAGGAGGAAAATGTGTACGTCTTCACTAATCAGATTAGAAAACTGAAGATCGAAGATAAACAAAATTGATAAACATGTAACCAAACTCATCAAGAAAAAAGGGAGAGGATTCAAATGAATAAAATTAGAAATGAAAAAGGAGAAAGTGCAACTGACACCACAGAAATACAAAGGATCATAAGACACTACTACAAGCAACTATATGCCAATAAAATGGACAACCTGGAAGTAATGGACAAATTCTTAGAAAGGTACAACTTCCCAAGACTGAACCAGGAAGAATCAGAAAATATAAACAGACCAATCACAAGTAATGAAATTGAAACTGTAATTAAAAATCTTCCAGCAAAGAAAAGTCCAGGACCAGATGGCTTCACAGGCGAATGCTATCAAACATTTAGAGAAGAGGTAACACCTGTCCTTCTCACACTCTTCCAAAAAATTGCAGAGGGAGGAACACTCCCAAACTCATTCTATGAGGCCACCATCACCCTGATACCAAAACCAGACAAAGATATCACAAAAAAAGAAAATTACAGACCAATATCACTGATGAACACAGACGCAAAAATCCTCAAAAAAATTCTAGCAAACAGAATCCAGCAAAACATTAAAAGATTCATACACCATAATCAAGTGGGATTTATCCCAGGGATGCAAGGATTCTTTAATATATGCAAATCAAACAATGTGATGCACCATATTAACAAATTAAAGAATAAAAACCATATGATCATCTTAATAGATGCAAAAACCATTTTTAACAAAACTCAACACCCATTTATGATAAAACCTCTCCAGAAAGTGGGCATAGAGGGAAGCTACCTCAACATAATAAAGGCCATATATGACAAACTGACAGCAAACATCATTCTCAATGGTGAAAAACTGAAAGCATTTCCTCTTAAGATCAGAAACAAGACAAGGAAGTCCACTCTCGCCACTATTATTCAACATAGTTATGGAAGTCCTAGCCACGGCAATCAGAGAAAAAAAAGAAATAAAAGGAATACAAATTGGAGAAGAAGATGTAAAACTGTCACTGTTTGCAGATGACGTGATACTATACGTAGAAAATCCTAGAGATGCCACCAGAAAACTACTAGAGCTCATCAGTGAATTTGGTAAAGTTTCAGGATACAAAATTAATGCACAGAAATCTCTTGCATTCCTATACACTAAGAACGAAAGATCAGAAAGAGAAATTAAAGAAACAATCCCATTCACCATTGCAACAAAAAGAATAAAATACCTATGAATAAACCTACCTAAGGAGACAAAAGACCTGTACTCAGTAAACTATAAAACACTGATGAAAGAAATTAAAGATGATACAAACAGATGGAGAGATATACCATGTTCTTGGATTGGAAGAATCAATATTGTGAAAATGACTATACTACCCAAAGCCATCTACAGATTCAATACAATCCCTATCAAATTACCAATGGCATTTTTTAAAGAATTAGAACAAAATAATTTACAATTTGTATGGAAACACAAAAGATCCTGAATAGCCAAAGCAATCTTGAGAAAGAACGGAGCTGGAGAAATCAGGCGCCCTGACTTCAGACTATACTACAAAGCTACAGTAATCAAGACAATATGGTACTTGCACTAAAACAGAAATATAGATCAATGGTACAGGATAGAAAGCCCAGAGATAAACCCATGCACCCATGGTCACCTAATCTATGACAAAGGAGGCAAGAATATACAATAGAGAAAAGACAGTCTCTTCAATAAGTGATGCTGGGAAAACTGAACAGCTACATGTTAAAGAATGAAATTAGACCACTCCCTAACACCATACACAAAAATAAACTCAAAATGGATTAAAGACCTAAATGTAAGACCAGACACTATAAAACTCTTAGAGGAAAACAGGAAAAACACTCTTTGACATAAACCACAGCAAGATCTTCTTTGACCCACCTCCTAGAGTAATGAAAATAAAAACAAAAATAAATAAATGGGACTTAAAAGCTTTTGCACAACAAAGGAAACCATAAACAAGATGACAAGACAACCCTCAGAATGGGAGAAAATATTTGCAAATGAAGCAACTGGCAAAGGATTAATCTCCAAAGTATACAAACAGCTCATGCAGCTCAATATCAACAAAAAACAACCCAATCCAAAAATGGGCAGAAGACCTAACTAGACATTTCTCCAAAGAAGACATACAGATGGTCAAGAGGCACATGAAAAGATGCTCAACATCACTAATTACTAGAGAAATGCAAATCAAATCTACAATGTGGTATCACCTCACACCGGTCAGATTGGCCATCATCAAAAAATCTACAAACAACAAATGCTGGAGAGGGTGTGGAGAAAAGGAAGCCCTCTTGCACTGTTGGTGGGAATGTAAATTGATACAGCCACTATGGAAAGCAGTATGGAAGTTCCTTAAAAAACTAAAAATAGAACTACCATATGACCCAGCAATCTCACTACTGGGTATATACCCTGAGAAAACCATAATTCAAAAAGACACATGTACCCCAGTTTTCACTGCAGCACTATTTACAATAGCCAAGACATGGAAACAACCTAAATGTCCATTGACAGATGAATGGATAAAGATGTGGTACATATATTCAATGGAATATTATTCAGCCATTAAAAGGAATGAAATTGGGTCATTTTTAGAGATGTGGATGGATCTAGAGTCTGTCATACAGAGTGAAGTAAGTCAGAAAGAGAAAAACAAATACTGTTTATTAATGCATATATGTGGAATCTAGAAAAATGGTACAGATGAACCAGTTTGCAAGGTAGGAATAGAGACGCAGACGTAGAGAACAGACATGTAGACACGGAGGGGAAGGAGAAGGTGGGACGAATTGGGAGATTAGGATTGACATATATACACTACCATGTGTAAAATAGATAGCTAGTGGGAACCTGCTGTATAGCACAGGGAGCTCAGCTCGGTGCTCTGTGATGACCTAGATGGGTGGGATGGGGGGGAGGGGTGGGAGGGAAGGAATATATGTATACATGTAGCTGATTCACTTTGTTGTACAGCAGAAACTAACCCAATATTGTAAAGCAACTGTACTCCAATTAAAAAAAAAAAATCTAACCCAACATCTCTGGGTACGACTAGCTCGCTCTGAAGAGAGGAACAAAATAAAACTCAAGGACTTATGTGACTGTGTCAGTGTATTTCCTCAGCTAGGCTTCTTGGAGGGTTTGAGTCCAAGGAGGAGTATTAAAGGATAGGAGAGAGTTACTCTGAGAGGAATGGGTCATTGTGAAGGGCTTTGGAGTTAGAGTGAATAGTATGTGTGTCACCGAGGCAAGAAATAGAGCAACAAGCAGTTCAGTGTTACTGCCTGGGTGTGGCAAGAGATTAAACTGGAGAGTCAGAAGTCTGATTAGCTATCATATGTATATTTATAAAAATGCATGGTTACATGTCTATACATATGAGAGACTCACATATGTGTGCATATACAAGTAAACATAACTCCCATAAACCTTTATTTTTGTTTTCACTTTCCCTTGCATCCACATCTCTCCAAGCACAAGAGCTGCGTGATTTACTTACTCTTTGGCATTTCTTTCAAGCTCTTTGCATAATGTTTTGCCCACAGTGGGCTCTCCATCAAGATATGTTTACTCACCCTGTGACCAACGTGTTTCCAAATATTTTGGATTTCAACTTTGAGGACAACAATGCAGTTGACATTCAGAGGCACAACAAATTGTTAAAGACAAATCAGAGTTCTTGACCACTCCAATCAGACACACTTACAGTTAGCCAAGACTCCTACAAGGGGTCAAGGACGTGGGTGGGTGCTCGCATCATCCTCACATTTCCTATTCATTAGTTCATTATTTGGAGTACCACCTAACTTGTTTGTAGAAGCAAATGAATACATTTAGGAAAATAGGTAGAGAACCTACCTTAAGGGAAAAAAAAAAAAGGTATGAAAGCTTGCTTGAGGAGTGATCCAGGTTTGGAGGGAGCAGAGTGTGAATACAGCATGAATATATGTTGAGTAGAAATAAATGTGTGTTACCACCTCAGTCAATCTAGTTTTCTCTAATGGGGTGCTGTGCACTGAGACCACTGAATTACATATATCAGTGTAATCAAAACCTTTGAGAAAAATTATATTATGATAATATTTCTGTCATGTTAGGTATGCCTTGCCCTGGAGAAGTTAATTCCCAAAACATCTTCATTGATTTACTCTTTAAGTAAAGGTGGCAAGATAAATAAGATTGTAATGTTAACAGCTGGCTCAGAGTTCCCCTTAGGGAGAAAACTATCTTTGTTTAGGAAAACACCTTGATATTCTGCTTTAGATGTGTAGGCCCTAAGGGCATGTTCTGGAAGGATCCCAGAAGAAAAAAAAGATAAATTTCTGTGTCTAAAAATTTAATAGAATTTTAGAAGAAAACAAGAAATAGGGGAAGGCAGAAAAGCAGACCTTATTCCTCTGAAGGAGAGAGAGAGAGAGAGTGAGTGAGAGAGTGAGCGAGAGAAACAAAGTTACATGGTAGGAAGCTAGAGATATTGAAACTCTGTTATTACTAAGAAATCCCTGATACCTACCTTTGCGCTGGTAGCCCAGATGAAAAAATAAGGCTATCTAATATTCAGTATTAAACAGTTTGGGAATTTTTGCTACTATGCAACCCTCTTCTATTGCCCTAATTCTTGGTAAAATCTGCTGAACCTACAAATGTCTTGTGTGGATGGCCTTTTGGAGAAATTAGAGATGGATATTCCAGCTTTAGGTTAGCATGGGCAGAGTCATGAACAAATAGAAGATGTGAGACACTCACGAGAATAACAGTTCAGTGGGAAGAGGAATTCAACACTAGAAGTAACCATGAGAATGTCAGTCATTGAAATCTTGTTGAGAACCTCAGACTTACCATCTAGAGAGATTGAGGCAATTTTAAGAAAACTCAGAACTATTGGACACAATAATTTGAATTCAAACAATTGCTTGTTATTGAAGAGGTTACTTAACTTCTCTGAGCTTCAGTTTCCTCATCTCTATAATAATATTTGTTTCTCAGGGTGCCTTGAAGAATAAATGAGATTATTCCTGGCGTATAGTAATGCTCAGTGCATGTCAGCTACTATTAGTTCTAAGACAAAGATTTGCCTTCAAGAATGGGGTTCAGTGGGATCAGACATCCAGCCAGGTTCAGAAGAGCCCAGTTGTGGGCTCTTAGACAAAAGTATGAAGGCATAGTGGTAAACCCACTGCTGATCCTACAAGAGCAATTCAGAGGGTAGACCTGCTAATGGGGTACTCTGCCTCCCCCTAAGCATCTAGCAAAAGAGATATATTTGCTGTTAACGTTGGAAGGGCCAGACAATTATCAGATAGGTTTACAATGGTCTGAACTAAAGATGTGAAACATACGATGATTATTTGTCTTGGGCATATGTACACTGATGTGAAAAACTTGGGGGGGGGGTGGTGGGAGGGATCAGAAACAGTTTAATTTACTGCCTTTCATCCATTTCTAATTTTTAATAAAATTTTTAGAATCTTCCATTTTGCTTTTCTTATGCTTTCACATTTTTAGATTTTTTTTTCTTGGGAATATAGTTATTTATCTGAAATCTTAATATTTATTCTTGGATGATTCATCTAACAAATATGTGTTAAATGCTTCTTACATTCCCGTCTCTATGTTAGATGTGGAAATACATCAGTATTTCCACAATAAGAAAGATGTGGTTCTTGTCATCTGGGAATTTTTACTTTAGTTAGGAAAACAGAGGAATGAATAGGAAATTATTATGCAGTGTTATATGTATTGCAAAAGGGGAACTATATGTTGCTATTGAAGTGCAAAGAAAAGGCATATGACTCCAACATGGATATCAGGGAAAGTGTAACCCACGTGAAAGCTAAAGGATGAGTAAGAGCAAGCAAAGAGAAGCTATTGGATATGGTGAAAAGGAAATGTACAAAAAGAATCCACCAGAGGCAAGGAGGCATAGCACATCTGACATGTAGGTGAAGAAGAGACATCTCTGTGGCCCAAGAAACAACTGCAGAGATTCCTGAAGGCTAAATCACAAGAAGCCTTATAAACCTTACGGGGTGGAGAATGGTTTGGAGGATAAGCAAAAGAAAAACCTGGGAATTGGGAGCTCTGCTAAGAATCTGCCTCGGGATCTAAGTGAGGGACCTATACCAGGGCTCCCTTTAAGGCATTGAGTGGAGACACGGAAAGGTGGATGGATTAGTGAGTTATTTATAATGTAGACACCATAGAACTTGTTGCTTAATTAGATGTGAGGCATAACAGAGACAGAAAAAATCAAATTTCAGGCTTGAGCAACTATACAAATAGTGACATTATTTCATGAGATACTGAATATAGAAACAACAGAGGAGAAATGGGTGTCCAAGATACGATGACTAATTTATTTTTGAATCTGAGGACATCCAAGTGTAGGTGTCCTGCATGCAATTGATTACAGTGGTCTGGCTTTCAGGAAGAGATTTGGCCCCAAGAAGTGGAAAACATTTACTCAGTTATCCAGGTGTTTTCTTCTGATGATCATTTATTTTAAAATTGGCATTAGGGAGTCCCAATATCTGGATATTCAAAGGAACTTTTTCTCTTCTTGCATGAGTTGTGTAATTCAAAGCCTGTGGACCTCACTTCTAAACACAGCCTCCAAATCAGATTTTCAGCTGACAAGTGTTGATAGTTTACCTTATCTTTTATTTAAATTGTGTATTTCTCTCAGAACCAGAATATATATGGAGATTTTTCAAAGTAATCAAAAAAAAAAACTTGGTTCCTTATTTTTAAATTCTTAAATGTGACTCATTTTAAATAATGGGCGAATGAATTGTTTGAGCAAGTTGATTCTCAGTTGGCAAAACTTCTTGTTCATCACTGTTAATCATCTAGTATTTGAACCAATTTGGAGTAACATTATAGACAATGCAGATGTAAGGTCAGCAATCCTACCTAAAAGATATGAGGGGTGTATTTCAATAACTGAAGCTTTGCTATAATCAAGCTGTCAGTTTGTTTTTCACGATGAGATCATTATGCAAAGGCAAACTGCAGGTGAAGAAAATTGGCTGACTAAGACATTTCTGTAGCACAGAGACACTTTTCATGAGTGAGGAAAATAAAGTTCATTCCTTGTGTTTAAAATGAATTATTTACAAAAAAATTACAAAGAGTAACATCTAAGTAGAGGTGAAATGAGAAGCTTCTAGGATGATTTAGAGGGGGAAAAGAGAATTCACACATGTTCATGGTTAGAAGTCAGTGTCATAGCAAGGAGCCTTGGACAACAAAGTTACATAGCTGTTTCAATGCCTCTGCCAGTTTTTAAAACACTTGAAGAAGAAAAAGTAACATATATTGGATTAGCAGATATAGAAATTTAGATGTACAGCCTTTGATTTTAATTCCTGGGAGAATTTTGTTCTGCCCTCATGCAGTTATCAATATCATTGAACTGGTTCTATCAGTGAGCCCCCTGGAAAAGTCTAAGAGTGACATTTGGAAAAGTGCCTTATGTCAAAGCCTATCTTATTTGATTTAGCAGGTACAGCAAGTATGAGAACTTAGAATGTCATTCTCACAAATGATTAATCACAATTCTCCCCTTGAAATTTCACCTAAAGTAAATTTCCAGAGTTCTTTTAGATGAAAGCTATTTAAATAATGGGCTGTTTACAACTAAAGAAATATTTATGATCCTAGACTTCAGGAAAGAAACAGAAAAAAATAGAGAAGGTGAAAGAGGGATTAAGAAAGTGGTGATGTCAGTGAAATGAAATAGATTTATGAGACATGCATTCGTTGAGGCTTGGCTTACCTTTCTAAAAATATCAAGGATGCTCCAGATAATGTCAGAACTCTTTTATGAGCTGTAGGCCAAGAAATTAAACACCTTCAAATATTGTATTGAAGTCCTTGTCTAGGAAAATGGAACTCATGATCAAAATAAAATGTGTAATTGTGCACTCACCAGCTCTGTAATTGTAGGCAAAATACCTAACTTCTCTGAATCAATTTCCTCACCTTAAAAATGGAAGTAGTAATGCCTGCATCACAGGGTTATTGCCAGTATTAATTTAATCATTTTGTCTACACTTCTTTTTTTTTAATTAATTTTTATTGGAGTATAGTTGCTTTACAATATTGTGTTAGTTTCTGCTGTACAGCAAAGTGAATCAGTTATACATATACATATATTCACTTTTTTTTAGATTCTTTTCCAATACAGGTCATTACAGAGTATTGAGTAGAGTTCCCTTTGCTATGTAGTAGGTTCTTATTAGTTATCTATTTTATATATAATAGTGTGTATATGTCAATTCCAATCTCCCAATTTATCCCTCCCTCTCCCTTTCCCCCTTGGTAACCATAAGTTTGTTTCTATATCTGTGACTCTATTTCTGTTTTGTAAATAAGTTCATTTGTACCATTTTTTTTTAGATTCCACATATAACGGATATCTTATGATAATTGTCTTTCTCTGTTTGACTTACTTCACTCAGTATGACAATCTCTAGGTCCATCCATGTTGCTGCAAATGGCATTATTTCATTCTTTTTTATGGCTGAGTAATAATCCATTGTATATATCCATCTATATATATCTATATAGATATCTATGTGTGCGTGTATGTGTGTGTGTGTATATATATATATACACACACTTCTTAAAGTATGGTAGTGGGCTATGTATTTGGCACTACTTACAGCCACCAAATAAACATGGCACATTATTCAATGGTAAATAATTTGAAACACATTTGAAGCATGTATAGTTGGAGTAATATTCAAGATAAAGCCTGTGAGTATAAAGATATTAGGCTTGCAGTGGTCTTGTCAGGCTACACATAACCCCTTCCCAAATCTTTAGGGATGTAGAATAAGTATTCTTTCTTATTAAGGTAATTTTAGGAGGAAAAAATGAGGAGTATTGTTTTATGTGCACCTAGTACACAGTAGACTTTCCATAAACTTTTAAAATAATAGTAAAAGCTCAATTATTAAAAGGTAAATATTCAGTACATAATAAGGACATGTAAGTATACTTAACTGTGTATGGGTTATCTCATCGAGCTTTTGTAACAACCCATGAGGTAGGTACAATTATCATCACTACTTGATAGATAAAGACATTGAGAGGGAAAAAAGGGTAAAATAATGTGTCTAAGTCCAGATAGCTAATGAGTAGGAAAAGCAGGATTCAAACTCAGGCCATTTGACCCCTAAGTTTATGCACTTAGCAACCGTGTTGTACTAAAAAGTAAAACCATGGGTCCACAAACTCCTAGAAATCAGGGATTCATGTAATGGACTGAACACCTGCAGGAACAATTAAGCCTAGGAAACAACACAGTGACTTTCATAACCCAGAAAATGTCCTGTGAGAATGACCTACAAGACCAAGATCACTGCTAGGACTCCTTTCTGCCTCACTCAAGGCAATTTCTAGGAATATTTTAAAGCCTTCTCTACATTTCTGTATTTAATGTATTGAGTCCTTGGAAGACATATTATGATTATCTGAGCCTGAGTTACACATCTGATTCTTGGCTTTCTCAGGCTTTCAGAAAGTTTTTCATCATTTTGGATTCAGTCATGGGAAGCAGAATCCTACCTTGTATTGAATAATTTGTGTTATTTCTCTAAAAGAGGAAGGAGCATTTGATGCTGAGAAGTTAAAAACAATCTGCAATTTTTCCACCTAACATGATGAAAATATTCTTTGTATAGCTAAATAGAGACCCACTGGTTTCTCAAGGGAGATAATCCAAGTCTTTAAGTCAATGTTACCACATAATATATGTTTGTCCTTTAGTCTTTCACATCTCCTCTGAATATTCTGAAACCTCTAGACCTGCCTTTTCCAGTATGGTAACCACTAGTCCCATGAGGCTAGCTCTTAAGCATTTGAAATGGGCCTAGTGTGTATCGAGATGAGCTGTAAACATAAAATATACAATGGAGTTTGAATTCATGTACATTAAAATGGCAATATTTTAAATATATTTAATTTTAATTAAGTAAAGTATATTATTTATTGTAATTCTGCCTGTTACTTTTAACTTTTCTAATGTGAGTACTTGAAATTTTTTAATTTTTAAATTCCATATGTGATTCATATATTAAATAACAAATG
Source organism: Balaenoptera ricei (assembly GCF_028023285.1). NCBI lineage: Eukaryota > Metazoa > Chordata > Mammalia > Artiodactyla > Balaenopteridae > Balaenoptera > Balaenoptera ricei. Next base: position 77,783,752 of record NC_082648.1, read on the forward strand.
ATTAATCACAATTAATTGGGCAAAATGTCTATTGGGCAGCGCTACTCCAGACTAAATGAAATAGTTAATACAAGCACTAATGCCAACATGTCCTGCACACTGTATTTGGAGAGGCAGTTACTTAAAATGTATTAGTATATATGATACATCTACCAGTGACCATGGTGAAGTGTCTAGTTTAAACTAACATACCCACAGAGAATGACTATGTATGTTAGATTAAACTCTTAATAGAACAGATTGAAAGCATCAGTGAAACTAAAATTGCAGGGATTTGAAAAGCCAAGATCTTAGAGGGAAGTAAAATGCACTGAGATAAACTCAATATTCTCCTGGGCAATTTTCCCTCAAGTCTTGGCTCTTAAGTTGCAAATGTGCAGAGTGAGACACTGAGGAAAAAAACAGAAAGCAGCTGCTAAGACGCTAAGAAGACAAGCAGAAGATATAGAGGTGTTTTTTAAGTTGCCTCCTGAGGCTGGAGACATTTGAGTCACCATGCTGTATATTAATTAGATCCCCAGAACTTATTCATCTGATACCTGGAAGTTTGTACCCTTTAATCAATATCTCCCCATTTCTCCCACACCCCAACCCCTGCCAACCACCAATCATCTGCATTTTGATTTTGTGAGTTTGGCTTTATTTAGAGTCTACATATAAGTGAGATTATACAGAATTTGTCCTTCTCTGTTTGACTTATTTCACTTAGCACAATGCCTTCAAGTTTCATCCATGTTCTCACAAATAGTAGGATTTCCTTTTTTTAATGGCTGAATAATATTCCATTGAATATACATCTTCCATATTTTCTCTATCCATTCATCTATCACGGAACCATCTGTTGTTTCCACCTCTTGGCTATTGTAAATAATGCTACAATGAATATAAGGATACAGATGTCTTTGAGATAGTGATTTCATTTAAAGGCTTTCCTTTTAATATTTTCTTGTAGTTCAGATCTTCTAGTATTGAATTCTTTCAGCTTTCGCATGTCTGAAAAAGTCTTCATTTCACTTTTATGTTTGAAAGTAATTTTTTTCCGAGTTAAGAATTCTAGCTTGATAGTTTCTATCTTTCAGTACTTTAGAGTACATTCAGTTGCTCTTCTGTATTCTAGCTTGCATATTTCCAAAAGAAATATTCAGTACTCTTTACCTTTGTTCCTCCACATAATGTCTTTTTTCCTCTGTCTTTTTTAAGATTTTCTCTTTCTTACTATTATAAACAATTAGATTATTTTATGCTTTGATGTTTTCTTCATATTTCTTGTGCTTCTAGTAACTGTGGCTTTATAGTTTTCACCATTTCGGGGAAATTTTCATCTATTATCTTTTCACAAATTTTTTCTCTTAGACTCCCCCAACCCCAACCCCTGCCACCACAAAAAAAGGCAAGAATTTGTGTTTTTTTATTTTTTGCAATTTGAATAAAATAAAAATTTTAAACCAAAGTGAAGAACGAAGAAAATATGACCCTTCCCTCCTCAGTTCTTTCTTGGAAACTGGATAACCTCCAGTTCCTTCCATCCCATCCCCCTAACCAAGGGACCCAGGCAGCTGGGCTGGTATAGCAACCGGGTAAGAATTTAAAAGACTTAGGTTCTTATTTTGAACTTAAAAGCAGTGATTTAACTTCCCTGAACTTCCACCTCTAAAAGAGAGAGTTGGGCAAGTTGATGTTTCCCATCTCTAGCCCAAAAGTAAAGTTCAATCCTGAAATCAATTTATCTAAACTGGAAACAATAATCATTTTTAAAAATCATCAATTAACACCCTTAGGAATCCCCTCTGTCAGTGGATCCCAGTGGTTATAATGTATTTATAGTTATTGTTTTAGTCTGGAGCCAATGTCTAACAATCCCCCAAGGTCTGTGTGGATCTCCTTTCCTAGAGAGCAGTTTCCTAAATAAGTACTTGCACATTCCTTTGGGAAAGGCCACTTCCCAGACATACTTGTGATGTTATTTCAAAGGCCCTTCATGAAGGATGCCCATTCATACCTCAATTTGAGACTCAGGTCTTAGATTTGGGGAAGGGCCATGATTCTCTAAAATTGTGACACAAACAAGCCTCTCTTCAAGTCAGGGTGGTTGTCCATTTTACATGTCAAGCAGGACCTTAGCAGGCTGCCTACATATTCATCTCCTGGGAATGTCATAATCACTAATCATCAACAAATCTCTCTGAGGACTATATTCAGACTACCGCATAGGCTGTGTTGATTATTATAGGAAACATGCCCAATTTGCTTCAGTCAGCTAAATGCCATAACATGGTCTTAGCCATCTCAGAATCCTCCTAGCTCCAGTAGAATTTTACTTGTAGAGTCTCCCACCTCCTACCTGCATGGCAGTGCTTCCCTTACCAATGTAGATCTCAAGGTTATGGTGAAGAGAGTGAGCTGGACTCCCTAAGAAAACATAAGTGCATGATGGTCAAGCATGATAAATCCTTGTATTTCATCTGGCATATTATTCTAGAAGAATTTCTTTAATTTTAACTTCATGTAGGTTGGGTCACCAATGAATCACAGTTTTTATCATTTAGAATCTCAAAATCAAATTCAGAATCTCTGATAAATTCATCAGTTATCAGTAAATTTAGCCAGATCCTTGGCTGAGAATCCTAGAAATCCATTCCCACATCCATTACTGAAATTTTTACCAGTAAAATTTAGTGGACTCAAAGTCCTATGTATATATGCCTTCTTTTTCTGGGTTTAAATTTGTCATTTGTCTTTCAGGTCATGCTGATATTTTCCTCCAACTAAAATATAAGCCACATAAAAATAGGACCTTTGTCCTATTCATTGCTGAGCGAAGATGGTACTTAATATTTAATGAATGAAATAATAGATGAATATTTTCATTCACAGATCTGGAAGTAATGACAGGTGGTAGAATAAGAGGAAAGTTGACTCCTCCTCCAGCACACTTAGGGAAGAGACACTGCAAGCTGTTAGCACTTTGTAGAATTCATATGTTGAATTCTTTCTGTGTTGAATCCTAGTTGTCGCCCAGAATATGTGTAATATAGCTTTTCTTATTAGTTGAGGTTGCTCAGCCATTATATTCGTTAGTTTTACTCCCCATGGCTTTTGTTCTCTGTGAGAATTAGATTAAGCAATAATTTTCTTTAAAAATGTAGCATTCTAAGTATCTAAATAAATGCAATATTGGCATTCAGAGCAATAGATCTAAAAATTAGAATGACATATTCTCAAGCAAGAGCCTTTCTGTTGAGAGTGTCCTTAAACAAGTTTTCTGATGCACACTCCAAGATGTAAGTAGCATACATTGAACAACTTCTTTGGATTATATATTAAGATGCTCCTTTTAGCTCCTTTTGCTCCCTGTAAGATGCTGCAATTTTTCCCAAAGCTAAGATCTGCAGAAAGTAAACCTTGACCTCATTTAGTCAGTTGCTATACATTTTAACTTGGAACTGCTTAGATATAAGAAGTTGCAAAGCTTCTATTTTTCCACGTAGCTCTTTTACTAAATTAAATTGAAACTGAACTATAAAGAATAATACTTTCACTGCTCCCTTTTCTACAAAATAGACACATACACTATGAACTGGGAGAAGGCTAACCAACCAACCAGACTTAGGTCAATCTCTTATAACATTTCTTGGAAGGTTGCCTGGGCTTGTCCTAGCTATTTAGTGATAAAGGGGAATTAATCTTTCATTTCACTTCATCTGAAACCAATAAAGCAAAGCACTCTAGTTCCCTATACTAGCGTTCTTTTTTTATATCAAATAAATATGAAAACGCTTATTGTAAATTAAGCAGTGTTTCCCCCTGAAGCCTCTTTATGGAAGCTCCCCTGTTTAGAAGATAATAGATAGTATCTTCAAAAGCATCATACTTCATGAAATTCCTTTTCTAATCTGGAAAATCTTCCTTGTGATTTCTCGTTGCCTAAATTGCTTTTAATTACATTCCTGTTTGCTTTTTGTCTCATCTTCTTTTTTTTTTTTTTTTTTTAAGACTGAATATCTTTTTTCTTTAAATTAATTAATTAATCCATTTATTTTTGGCTGCGCTGGGTCCTCATTTCCGCGCGAGGGCTTCCTCCAGCCGCGGCAAACAGGGGCCACTCTTCATCGCGGTGCGCGGGCCTCTCACTATCGCGGCCTCTCGTTGCGGAGCACAGGCTCCAGACGCACAGGCTCAGCAGCTGTGGCTCACGGGCCCAGTTGCCCCGCGGCATGTAGGATCTTCCCAGACCAGGGCCCGAACCCGTGTGCCCCGCACTGGCAGGCAGATTCTCAACCACTGCGCCACCAGGGAAGCCCTTGTCTCATCTTCTGAATTAAATTTAGCATTAATGTGATGTGTCCCAGTAAGCTATGTAGCTTTATTACTTTTGCAATCTGGATTTTTTTTTTAACAGAAATTTTCATGGCCCATATTTCTTCCTACCTTCATCCCCATCAATGAACATTTCAAACCTGGATTGAATATGTAAAAGAGAATAGTGTATGAGCATTCAGAAAAGTTTCCCACATTAGCTAAAAGTTAAAACATTTTAAACTGGTATTAAAATAAAAAATACTCCTCAAAATTGATGCTACCCAAAAAATAGAAAAAGATGATTTTTAACTTACAAAACAAGTAGTTAATTTAGAATATTCAGTGCTAATTAGCTCAAGCTTTTTTTTTTTGGAGGAAAAGGGGTATATTAGTTTTCTATTGCTGTGTAATAAAGTACTGCAAATTTAGCAGTGTAAAACAACACCTCACAGCTCTGTAGGTCAGAAATATGACATGATATAGCTAGTTCTATTTTCAGAGTATCATAAAGCTAAACTCATGATGATGTTACAGGGCTGATTTCTTGTGTAGATGCTCTCTAGGAAAATCTGCTTTCAAGTTCATTCTTGGTGTTGGCGTAATTCAGTTTCTTCAATTTCTAAGGCTGAGGTCCATGTTTCCCTGCTGGCTGTCATCCAAGTGCTGCTTTCAGATCATAGAGGCCTCCCACATTCATTCTTTGGTATGTGGTCCCCTCTGTCTTCAAATCAGCAATTATATGTTGAATTCTTCTTGTGCTTTAAATCTCTGACTTCCTCCATCTCTGTCCTTGAGACCCAGATTTAAAAGGCTAATGTGATCAGATAAGGTCTACCTGGATAATCTTGCTATCTTAAGATCAACTGATTTGGAAACTTAATTACATCTGCAGAATCCCATTTGACATATAATGTAAAATAACTATGGGAATTATATCTGCTAATAACCACAGGTTCCACGCACACTCAAGGAGAGATTATATAAGATCTAGTGTCATTGGAAGTCATCTTAGAATTCTGCCTACCATAGGGGGCATTGTATTAATTTGACGAAGCCTGCTGAAATTTTCCCCTTTCAACTAGATTTTTTAGGCAATGCCAAAGTGATTATTTAATACAAAGCATTATTGGATAATACAGAAATTTACATGGCTATTGAAAACTAAAGTGAAATTTGTTTTATTTCATTATGTAATTGAAGTAAAAATCAAATTCACAAAAATATTCATAGATGTGTTGCCAAAATGGATCTCAAGAAGCAGCTTATTTTTGTTTTATTATCTATTTATTTAATTTTTTTCTTGTATGATTCCATTTACATAAAATATACAGAAGAGACAGAAAGCAGATTATTGGGATGTCAGAGGCTGGGAGGAAGGCATATGGAAGTGACTGCTAATGGGTATGGAATTTCTTTTTTTTTAATTGAAACGTAGTTTATATACAAATATTACATTGGTTTTAAGTGTATTACATAATGATTTGACATTTGCATACAATATAAAATGATTACCACAATAAGTCTAACAGCTATCTGTTCCCATGAAAAGTTATTACAATATTATTGACCATATTCCTTATGCTTTATATTACATCCCTATGACTTAGTTAATATATAACTGGAGGTTTGTACCTCTTAATCCCCTTCACCTATATCACTCACGTCCCAGACTCCTCCCTTTGGGTAAACCCATTTATTGTGTGTATCTAGGAGTGTACTTTCATTTTCTTTTGTCTTGTTTTTTAGATTCCACATATAAGTGTGAGATCATATGGTATTTGTCTTTCTCTGTCTGACTTATTTCGCTTAGCATAATACACTCTGGATTCATCCATGTTGTTGCAAGTAGATGGGTTTTCTTTTTTTTAATGTCTCAGTGATATTTCATTGTGTGTGTGTATATATATATATGTGTGTGTGTGTGTGTGTATTTATATACCACATCTTTATCCATTCGTCTATTGATAAACACTTAAGTTGCTTCCATATTTTGGCTACTGTAAATAAAGCTACAAAAAACACTGGAGTTCATATATCTTTTTGAATTAGTGTTTTTGTTTTCTTCAGGTAAATACCCAGAATAGAAATTGCTGGATGGTATGGTAGTTGTATTTTTAATATTTTGAGAAACCACCATACTGTTTTTTATAGTGGTTGCACCAATTTACAATCCAACCAGTAGTGCACTTGTTATTTGTTGTCTTCTTGATGATAGCCATTCTGAGAGATGTGAGGTGGTGTCTCACTGTGGTTTGATTTGTATTCCCCAGATGATTAGTGATGTTGAGCATCTTTTCATGTCTGTTAGCCATCTGTATGTCTTTGGAAGAATGACTATTCAGGTCCTCTGCCCATTTTTTGGTTGGGTTGTTTTTGATGTTGAGTTATATGTGCTCTTTGTATAATTTGCATATTAACCCCTTACCTGATAAATCATTTGCAAATATCTTGTCCCATTCAGTAGTCTGCCTTTTCATTTTGTTGATAGCTTCCTTCATTTGTGCAAAAACCTTTCAGTTTAATTAAGTCCCATTTGTTTATTTTTGCTTTTGTTTCCCTTGTCTGAGGAGGTGTATCCAAAAAAATATTGCTAAGATTGACGGCAAAGAGTGTACTGCCTGTGTTTTCTTCTTGGAGTTTTATGGTTTCAGGTCTTACATTTAATTTTGTAATCACTTGGGCTTATTTTGGTATATGGTGGGGGAAAGTAGTCCAATTTGATTCTTTTGTGAGTATAGCTGTCCAGTTTTTCCAACACTATTTATTTAAGAAACTGTCTTTTCCTCATTGTGTATTCTTGCCTCCTTTGTTGTAGATTAATTGAACATATAAATGTGGGTTCATTTGTGGGTTCTCTCTTCTGTGCCATTGACTTACATGTCTGTTTTTGTGCCAGTACCATACTGTTTTGATTGCTGTAGCTTTGTAGTATAGTTTGAAATCAGGGAGCATGATAAGTCCAGCCTTGTTCTTTCTCAGCATTGTTTTGGCTAACTCCAGCTTTGTTCTTTCTCAACATTGTTTTGGCTATTTGGGGTCTTTTGTGTTTCCATACAGATTTTAGAATGATTTGTTCTAGTTCTGTGAAAAAAGGCATTAGTATTTTAATAGGGATTGCACTGAATCTGTAGATTGCTTGGGTAGTATGGTCATTTTAGCAAAATTAATTCTCCCACAGTATAGCTTTCCATTTGTGTCATCTTCAGTTTCTTTCATCAATGTCTTATACTTTTCCAAGCACACATCTTTTACCCCTTGGTTAGATTTATTCCTAGGTATTTTACTCTTTTTGATGCAGTTGCAAGTGGGATTGTTTTCTTAATTTCTCTTTCTGATGGTTCGTTGTTATGTGTAGAAATGCAACAGATTTATATATGTTAAATTTGTATTCTGCAACTTTACTGAATTCCTTGATGAGTTTTAATAGTGTTTTTGTGTCATCTTTAAGATTTTCTATATATAGTATCATGTAATCTACAAACAGTGACAGTTCTACTTCTTCCTTTCTAGTTTGAATTCCTTTTATTTCTTTTTCTTGACTTATTACTGTGGCCAGGACTTCCAATGCTGTGTTGAATAAAAGTGGTCAGTGTGGGCATCCTTGTCTTATTCCTGATTTTAGAAAATATGCTTTCAGCTTTTCACAGTTGAGTATGATGTTGGTTGTAGGTTTGTCATATATGGCTTTTATTATGTTGAGGAATGTTGCCTCTATATCCACTTTGTTGAGAGTTTTTATAATAAATGGATGTTGAATTTTGTCAAAAGCTTTTTTGCATCTATTGAGATGATAATATGGTTCTTATTATTCAATTTGTCAATATAGTGTATCACATTGATTGAGTTGTGGATATCAAACCATGCTTGCATCACTGGGATACATCCCACTTGATCATGATATATGATCCTTTTAAGGTATTGTAGAATTCACTTTACTAATATTTTGTTGAACATTTTGCATCTATGCTCATCAGTGATATTAGCCTGTAATTTTCTTTTTTGTAGTGGCTTGGTTTGGTTTTGGTATAAAGATGATGCTGGCCTTGTAGAAAGAAGGCATCCCTTGCTACACAAATTTTTGGAATAGTTTGAGAAGTATAGGTGTTAACTCTTCTTTAAAAGTTTGGTAGAATTCACCAGTGATGCTGTCTGGTTATGGACTTTTGTTTGTTGGGAGTTTTTTGATTACTAATTCAGTTTCATTGCTGGTAATTGGTCTGTTCGTATATTTCTATTTCTTCCTAATTCAGTTTTGGGAGATTGTACTTTTCTAGGAGTTGATCCATTTCTTCTAGGTTGTCCATTTTATTGGCATATAGTTGTTCATAGTAATCCCTTATGATCCTTTGTATTTCTCTGGTGTCAGTTGTAACTTCTGTTTTTTTCTGATTTTATGTGGGCCCGCTCTTTTTTATTCTTGGCTAAAGGTTTATTAATTTGTATTATCTTTTCAAAAAACCAGCTCTTAGTTTCATCAATCTTTTCTACTATAGTTTTACTCTCTATTTCATTTATTTCTGCTTTGATCTTTATTATTTATTTTCTTCTACTAACTGTCAGTTTTGATTGTTCTTCTTGTTTTATTTCTTTTAGGTGTAAGGTTAGATTGTTTTTTTTTTTTTTTTTAAAGATTTTTCTTATTTCCTGAGGTAGGCCTGTATCTCTATAAACATTGCTCTTAAACTGACTTTGCTGCATCCCATAGATTTTGGAATATTGTATTTTCCTTTTCATTTATCTCCAGGTATTTTTTATTTCCTCTTTGATTTCTTCAGTGACCCATTGGTTGTTTAGTGGCATATGGTTTAGCATCCATGTGTTTGTGATTTTTGCACTTTCTTTTTCTTGTAGTTGATTTAGTCTCATACCTTTGTGGTCAGAAAAGATTTTTGGAATGATTTCAGTGTTTTTAAATTTATGGAGACTTGTCTTGTGGCCTAGAATGTGATCTGTTCTGGAGAATGTTTCATATGCACTCGAAAAGAATGTGTGTTCTCCTGCTTATGGATGGAATGTTTTACATGTATCCATTAAGTCCATCTGGTCCAATATGTCATTTATAGCTAGTGTTTCCTTATTGATTTTCTGTCTGGATAATCTGTCAATAGATGTAAGTGGGGTGTTAACGTTCTCTGCTATTATTGTGTTACTGGCAATTTCTCGCTTTATGTTTGTTAATATTTTCTTTTTGTACTTAGGTGCTCCTATGTTGGGTACATATATATTTAGAATTGCTATATCTTCTTCTCACATTCATCCTTTGATCATTATGTAATGCCATTCTTTTTCTCTTGTTACAGTCTTTGCTTTAAAGTCTATTTTGTCTGATATAAGTATTACTCCCTTAGCTTTCTTTTTGTTTCCATTTGCATGGAATATCTTTTTCCATCCCCTCACTTTCAGTCTGTGTGTGTCTTTAGATCTGAAGTGATTCTCTTGTAGGCAGCATATATATGGGTCTTGTTGTTGTTTTTAATCCATTCAGCCACTCTGTGTCTTTTGATTGGAGCATTTAGTCCATTTACATTTAAATTATTGATAGGTATGAACTTATTGCCATTTTGTTCATTCTTTTTAAGCTTTATTGGTAGCTATTTTTTGTTCAGTTTTTCTTCTTTTTTCTCTCTTTCCTTGTAATTTGATGACTATCTTAAGTGTTATGTTTGTATTCCTTTCTCTTGTGTATGTGTGTATCTATTATAGGTTTTTGGTTTGTGGTTACAGTGAGGTTCATATATAACATCATGAATATATATATGTCTATATATATATATGTCTCTCTCTATATATGATCATTTTAAGTTGATGATCTTTTAAGTTTGAAAGCATTCTAACAACCCTACATTTTTACCCCCGCCATGTTCAATGTTTTTGATATTATATTTTACATCCTTTGTTTTGTGGATATAGATGATTTTGTCTTTTAACCTTCCTACCAGCTTTATAAGTGGTTGTTCTACTACCTTCACTGCATGTTTGCCTTTACCAATGAGATATTTCCTTTTGTAATTTTCATATTTTTATAGTCGTTTCCACTTAGAGATATCCTTTTAATATTTCTGGTAAAGCCGATTCAGTGGTGCTGAACTCTTCTGGGTTTTGCTTTGTAAAACCCTTTATCTCTCCTTCAAATATGAATGATAGCCTTGCTGGGTAGAGTATTATTGGATGTAGGGTTTTTTTCCTTTTATCATTTTGAATATATCATGCCACCCCACTTCTGTTCTATAAAGTTTCTGCTGAAAAGTCAGCTGATTGCCTTATGGGAGTTCCCTTGCATGTAACTAGTTGCTTTTCACTTGCTGCTTTTAAGACTCTCTCTATCTTTAATTTGCCATTTTAATTATAATATGTCTTGGTGTGGACCTCTGGGTTCATCTTGTTTAGGACTCTCTGTGCTTCCTGAACCTAGATGTCTGTTTCCTTTCCCAGGGTAGGGAAGTTTCAGCTATCATTTTTCAAATAAGTTCTCTGCTCCTTTTTCTCTGTCTTCTACTTCTGGGACCCCCTATAATGTGAATGTTAGTATTCTTGATGTTGTCCCAGAGGTCTCTTAAACTATCCTGTTTTTTTTCCTGTTCAGCTTCAGTGATTTCTACTACTCTGTCTTCCAGTTTGTTGATCTATTCCTCTGTATCATCCAATCAACTGTTGATCCTTTGTAGTGTGTTTTTATTTCAGTTATTGTATTCTTCAGCTCTGTTTGGTTCTTCTTTATGATTTCTAACTCTTTATTAAACTTCTCATTGGTTTCTATATTCTTGTCCTGAGTTTGTTGAGCATCTTTAAGATCACTACCTTGAACTATTTATCAGTAGGTTGCTTATTTCCCCTTCACTTAGCTCTTCTTCTGGGGATTTATCTTGTTTTTTCATTTGGAACATATTCCTCTGTCCCCTCATTTTGCTAATTCTCTGTGTTTATATGTATTAGGTAGGTTGGTTAGTTACATTTCCCAAACTTGGAGAAGTAGCCTTATGTAGAAGACATCCTATGGGGCCTAGCAGAACACTCCCCTTTGGACCCCAGACCTGTATGCTCTAGGAGTCCCCTACATGGGTTGCTTGGGGTTCTGTTGTGGTGGGGCTGAGTACTGTGGGTGCACTGGTATGCCAGGCTGGCCCCCAGACCAGTGGGCTGCCAGGCCCTGTCATGTGCAGTGACTGCCAGCCCACTGGTGGATGGAGCCAGGTCCTGGTGTACTGGCTGTGCAGCAAGGGGTGGGGGCAAGGCTGATTCTAGCCCACTGGTGGGACTAAATCCCAGGGTAGCTACCTGCAGTATCCAGGGGGAACCAGGGCTGGTGTCAGCCTACTGGAAGAATCAACTTCTTTTTGATTTTTGTTTATAAAATGTTTTCAACATATTTAAATCATACTAGCTTTAGCAGTCTCATATAAAGACCTTGACAGCTAAAGAGCTAATTCATGCAACAGAATTTTCAGCACCTTGTCATTTGCTGCCATCTCTGCCACCACCTCTGCACACCAGGGAAGTAGCTATTTGAAGAAGGGTCAAAGGGCCTAAAATGGTGTTGGAGCTTGCATGTGAAATGACACCATTTTGACTCAATGTTAAATGTGCTGGAAAAGAGCAAATAGCCAGAAGTAACTGGCAGTTCAAAATAATAAATTTGAAAAAAAGCAATCTGTGATAAGTGCAATTATGTTAATAAAGATGCAAGAACATACTACTCTAGCACTGTAAGATTGCCTTGAAAGAATAAGAAAATTTCAGACAAATTAGAAATAATTCCATGTAAATTTCTAATTTTACTTCATAAAAATTATTATGCCAACTACATTTTATTTTTTTCATTTTGGTAATTTAGTGAGAAGATATTTGAGTCCTTTTAAATCACATTTTCTGTGTGGATATTTTGAACTCTCTCTCCTATTTCCAAATTTATTATAATTACTGTGTCATGAGAATCTGATATCAAACTGAAATTTCTCATTTGACTAAAATAGTATAGACATCTCAACAAGCAAGTGCTACTATGGAAATAAAGCTAAAATAAATAATATTCTCTATACATCTTTTACATTTCTTAGGGTGTATCTGTAAAGAGTTGCTACTGCAAGAATTTTTGTAGTACAAACTGTTAAAAACATATTCTCCTTTACATCAGAAATTGGATTCTTTCCTCCTTGGACTCTGAGGAAACTGCTCAGTAGCCTGGGGCTGTTGGTACTTAGTTCTTGGTCCAGGTACTATAATAGTAGCTGCTACTGAATGACTGTTATTCTGTACCATGGATGGTGCTCAAAGTTTTCCTCTCCAAAACCATAAAAGTATTATCATTCTGATGTAACAAATGAAAAACAGATTAGAAACATTAGACAATTTGCCCAAAGTAGTAAGTGGCAGAGTAGAAATTATCTGAATTCAGAACTCGTTAAATTCTTAACAATAACCAATTATATAGAAAACATGAAGGCCTAAAACAGAAGAAAAAATAAAATCAACTCATCTTTCTCAATATGGCAGTAATCATGTTTTTTTAATGAAAACATTTTAGGCTTCTCAATCACCACTCAATGTGTACCACAGTTTTTATTTTTCAAAACATTTGTTTTATAGCTACTGTCTTACTAAGTAGAGTATATTTCAGATCTTAGAACAGAAAACTCTCTAGAGTAATCAACATTTTTTTAAATGAATTAATTTATTTTTAAATATTAAACCCATTGCCTTTCTTAATTGAAGTATAGTTGATGTACAATATTATGTTAGTTTCAGGTGTACAACATAGTGTTTTTTTTTGTTTTTTTTTTTTTTTGCTGATAAATTATCGTTATTTTATTGACCAGTAGCCTCATGTGAAGAAGGAAGCAAAATGGCAACAAGTTCTCATAAATACCACAATGTTTATATCAATCAACAAACTGATTAGTTTTGCTCACCAGTATAACTGAACTTCTTTTTTTTTTTTTTACACACACTGTATTTTATTTTTACAAGAGATAAATAGACTGACACCAAGCATTGTAAATGGATGACCACAACAAAAGCAACAATGATTGCAACTACCAAACACGAAACACACTCATGCTATGTCATAATATTGACATTCAGTCCAGTAATCCTCCACTGTAACAGCTCCTTTACTTTGCAGTGAAAATTGATTTGTATATTCTTTGCCTCTGAGTCCTTGTGGGATTTTTTTTTTTTAAATTCAAACAGAAAGTCACAAAAATTATAATCATCCTCACCAGTTCACTCAGTCCCATGTAATTAATTTTTTTTTTCATCTTGATCTTTTGTTAGCACTTTTATGAGTTCATCAGTTTTTCATTAGAGTTCTGAAAATGCTTATTCATTCAGTTCAGCAGTACAGTCTGTTACCAGAAACCTGTACTTGTCAGAGTCTTTTCCATGAATTTCTTGAAGATGAAACCCTTTTATAGGAACATATTTGCAAAAGCATCAGAGTACACCCAGAACTGTCTGTAAATGACAAAAGACTTAAAAATGACCACGGTTAAAGATTTGATGAAAGTTCATAATAATGCAATTGACAAGGAAATTTAGTTATTTCTGAGATATACATTTTAAAGTAATAACTAGAATTACAACATAGTGATTTGACATTTAAATACATTACAAAATGATCACCACGATAAGTCTGGTAACCATCTGTCACCATACAAAGTTAGTACAGTGTTATTGACTATATTTTTTATGCTGTATATTACATCTTCATGACATTCATTTTATAAGAGAAAGTTTATACCCCTTAATCCCCTTCACCTATTTTTAACTTTTTATACAATTTTAAAGGTTACACTCCAATTACAGTTATTACAAAATATTGGCTATATTCCCCATGTTGTACAATACACCCTTGTAACCTATCTTACACCCAATAGTTTGTACCTCCCACTCACCCATCCCTATAGAGTAATCAACATTTGAGAATTGTTCCTTAAAATAAGATTAGAGCGCTCTACAAGCAAGAGGCACAACAGTTAGTCTCTACGGCAGCTGGTTATTAGGCAAAGAGAATGGTGAATATGAAGGAGGATTTGGGAAGAGGTAGAAACAATCTGTGAAAATTGTGAAGAGTCCTAGAAGAGAACCAGATTGCATTTGGGGTCTCTTTGGGGGCAAGGAGAGATTAATGAAGATGCAGATAATGAGGATTCTACTTAGCAGTAAATTGTTTGTAAAAATAAGGTCATGGTGGAAAGCCTGCAAAGGAGGGTTATTAAACCCATGAAGGTCATTGAAGGGAAACTTCAGATTTGGAAATTTTGAATAGTTTAATCCAAGAGCAAATTATTTAAAATAACTTTCAATATAAAAAAAGGAAGTCAATACATTGACAAATTGATGTTGAATAAAAGTTTTTGAATGAATAGTATGTGTTCCCCATTTCTACAGTAAGTTAGTATTTTGACTGTGGCTATTCGAATAGCACCAAATAGCTAACTACAACAATCATTGAGAATCATTATTTGACTTCATGAGTCATGATCAGTATAAACCATCTTTCCTGTTGTAAAGGAAACATATGGCCTCCTTCTACGAAGAATACTTGTATCTTTCATGAAACTCTTGTTAATGAATTTTCATATGTATAATTGTCTTTCAAATTCTTATATTTTAAATGTAGTTTTAGCTACATTAGCTTGCTCATGTACAACCCAGTAATGAAAAAAAATGGGAAACTTAAGGAATAGGAAAAATAATCATAAATGGTAAAACTCTTTTATATAAATCTATAATTACCTTGTACCATGTGTCATTTAGAAGTTCAGAATTCCAATTATACTGGCCTAAAGTATCTGTTAGATTTTGGCCTCCTGCTTCAGTCATGGGCTGATGATGATCAGGATCATGATTAATATTATTTTACCATTTTATTCCAGGGCAGATTTAGGTAACTCCCTCAGGTTAACAATTATTATATTTTATGATGGTAATATCTACATGACTTTGTCTTCTACATGACTTTGCTTCTCTAACTTTCTGTGGACATTAGCATGCAGTTATACAGAATATGATAGATTTAACAAGGAGGTAAAATCATGGAGCTTAAGTGATCTTCTTTTTTACATTGGTTTTTGTTTCGAAATACAATAAAATATTGTTAAGGTTGGTTTATTGTTTTAAGTAAAAACCCACTTGTAGAATAAAGTGTAACTTTTATATTACTCAACAGCATGTATAGAAGTAGCATTCACAGTAACAGCTCTTTCCAGAGGAGGCAAATCTGTATCTCTACTCCTATTCCCATCTGAATCAGCAAACTTTTCTTGTAAGACTTGATTAATCAAGAAGCTGTACATAAATTCACAGCGTGATGATGATTTTCTATGCAAAATAAGGACTTTTTAGAACAATAAAATATTCCTTTTCAAGTTAAATTTTAGTACAAAACAAATATGTGGGTATATAGTTATTTTTTAGCATATTCTATGTGTTATAATTTGGAAGAAGGCATAGATCTCTGTGTAGTAGTGGAGTCTTTGTCTGTAATTATATCTAATATTAGAGGCAGAAGTGTTAGCAAAATATTTTTAATTGCCATTTGCCCTGCCTTTGCTCACCTGATTTCAATGAATAACATAGAAATGTTAACTAGAAAGTTAAGAAAATAGCACATGGGCAATTCTTTCAAATAGCATATGGGCAGTACTATATTTCTTTCATAAGATTAGGTAAAATTTTTAAGATTTGTAAAACTCAGTCTTGGCAATGTTGTGGGGAAATGAAAAGTGACGTCATATATTGGAAGAAATATTTTTTTCAATTTAACAACGTTTAAAACATTAAAAGGATGTATGGGTTTTACTCCAACAATTTTATCCTAGCGAACTGTTTGCACTTCTGATACAATACATGTAAAGATGATCATTACAACATTGTTTGTAATTTATAAAAAGCTGTTAGATAAAAACTTATCAAAAGAGCAAATATTTAAAAAGTTATCCAGTATCTGTGTGAGTAAATGCCTTGCAATCATAAAGACTTAAATACTTTGCAATCATTATAAGGGAAAAGGAACATCTATTAGTACTGACATGAAAAGTTGTTCAAGTACATGTTGTGTGAATCAAAGCAAGATACAGAAAAGAATGCATAGCATGATCTCATGTACTTAAAATTTTGCAACTGCATTTATTTGCAAATGTAGAGAATAAAAACAGGAAGAATCACTCTAAGCAGGAAACAGTGGTCATATCCCATGTGGGACTTCGGAAGGAGAGGAAGGAAAATGAGGAATTTCACTTTTCAAATTATACACTCCAATACTGTTTGACTTTTTACAGCTAGAATGTATGCCTTTTGTAATTTAAAATATGTATTTAATAATTATGCATATAGTTTCTAATTGTAAATGGTAAAGTTTATAGATTTAATAGGGTCATGTGATTGATTTCATCTGGCTTTGTAATTAAGTACTGATGTTTCAACACAAGTAATGTCCCTGAGATATTTTACTCTCCTCCCTCAGCCACAATTTATATGAAAAACTAATTTGTCTGGTCAATTATGCAATTTTTCTTTTTTCAAGTGAAGTGGTTGATGTTGATTGATAGTCCTCAAAAATCAACTAAAAGCCATATTTACAGTTTGTCTGTTTTCAGGTAGCTAGAGGTGTTTCAAATTTTTAAATTATAAGTACAAATAATACTTTTGAATATTATCAAATTTATAATTGCTTAGATAGGATTTTAAAAAACATTATGAAATTGTCCTTTAATGTAAGATCAAGCAATTATTTAGTGAAATAATCAAACCACATAGGTTCAGGCTTTAGTTTTATCTTATAAAATATTTGCATTAAGTTCTTTATAACAAATGTTTCATGATATATTCACTGGCATTCACCCAGAAGAAAGCACAGTACCAGGCACATTGTAGACTCTGAATAAATATTTCTTGATTTATTCATTTTTATTGACCATCAATAGGAAACTGCCTTTTGACATCTTTGTATTAATAAAAACCTACTTCATTAGAGAAAAAAAAGAATTATGTTCAAAATAATAAAAATAGAAACCTCTGCTTGTGTTAAGACACAAGATTATGGAACTGATTTAGATTTATTCTGTCCTCACCTAATCTCTCGTAACTATTACATAGAACTCAAAAAACATTAAATGAGTAGTATATCAGGACTTTATATCATCAATGTCTCATATCTCTTTTCTGCTTATAATTTCTAAATTTTCATTGACTTCCTCCTGTCATCCATAAAGGTCAAAATCCTTGGCCTATTAACCAGAATAGATTCATGGTGTGGACTTGCCAAACCCTTGGACTCACTTCACATCCACATCATGCTAGCTGCCTTCTACCCTGCTGATTTGCTGTATTATTCCCCTAGGAATTAGGGTCCCAGAAAAATAAATCAAGCCTACCCCATCCCATTCCACATCCCCCAAATGATAAAAGATGAGTTTGGGTAAATATATCCAGAATTTTGCCATCAGAAAATCTAGAAAGAAGCTATTTTAGTCTCAGCATGCATGCATATCTTGTGTCATTTTTAAAAATAGCATTTTATTTTTAATTTCTTTCTAAAAGTCTTCGTCTAGGCCTGTCCCACCAGTTTCACTTTTGTGTTTTTCTCTCTTCTTAAAGTCCATTTTCTTGATCTATCTTACCATATCTCAGCCTACCCAGGCTATTCTTCATTTTACCCTTTGCCTGGCTGACTCTAATTTATTCACCAAGATATAGCTGCTGGCATCATCTCTGCCAGAGAGACTTTCCTGATATCAGCCCCTTGGGTTAGGTGTCCTTTCTTTATGCTCCCTTGTGTGCATCATAAGCTTATATCTATTATTACATGTACTCATTCTATTATAATCATCTATGTGCCTCTCTTCACTAAACATGAGATGGTTTATTGAATAAATGAATGAATGAATAAGTGAGTAGAAGAATATTTATTTCAACTTTTTGCATATTTCAAATTCTTAAAATGATTCAGTTCTAAAATCTTTGCATGTATATAATATATACTGTTCATACAATAAAACACTAGTTGGTGAACTACAGAACCAGATAGAATAAATTATGTTCACCCATCTGGTAGAAGGCTATTAATTTATCTTTTTGGCCATTGATAAGGCCAAAAATGCCAAAAGGAAGAGTGGCATTGAACAATGCTCACCACTAAGCCGTCTTTATTTAATTGGCATTTTAGGCATTTTCAAAAGATGCTTGGTCAAAGAGATGTATAGTAGCCTTATGCTGAGCACTATTTAATTATTCCAGTCCTCATCTGTCACATTAGCACTCTCCTGTCTCATTTCCAGTGCCCCCAAAGCAATGCAGTTGATGGATTATGGAAAATAAATCTAGTGTGGAAATACTGATAATTTGCTCAAGGTCAAAAAAAAAAAAAAAAACGAGGCAAGAGTAATTTGCAACTACTAAACTGCTAGATGTAGTGCTTTGGCTTGCTGCTCTGTAAAAGGTGGGAGGGAGAGTTGACAAGAGTCAAGACTCTTTAGAGAAATATGCAAATCAAAAATTTACCACCTTTCTAAATCCTTTTAATCCATCACTTAATCTCAAAAATGACCTAGTTTTCAGAACATTGAATATGCTTGGCTACCTAATCACATTATCTCACTTCCCTTCTGCAAACTTTGTAGTGGGAAAGATATAATGTATAAATGAACACATTGATAAAGCATAGCTGCCTGTCATATTTCCAGTCTTCTCAGAAAAACAAGTGATTTATAGCATGATGAGATCAAATCTTCCTCCATGGCATGCTAATGGCTATATTTTAAAACTCAGTTAGCAGAACTCATGCAATAGGCCAGACTGATGACATTAACATCAGATCTTTGAACAAATCTAGTTAATATGAAAGAGGAAGAGAAAGATGATCTCATTTTGGAAACAACAATAAAAATGATGCTGTTTGGTGAGAAATTGAGACCATGACAGTTTAGTGTTATGTCTTTGAGCTTGTCTTTTATTAGCCAACTTTCCATTATAAAATAGATTTAAAATTTATTTAGAAGGAATATAGCTCAGAACTGTCATAATTGGGTACTTTGCTGAGAGAAGATCATCACATGGTTAGCTTGTTTCTGTCTTTATATCCAGAAGTGTTTATTGAAGGCCTGCTGTGTTCATCGTATAATGCAAGGGGTTATAAAAAGACTACAAAGATAAGGAAGAACATAGCTTGCCTGCCAGGATTGGTAAGTGGGAAATACAAGATATATAAACATATCTTGCTTAACGTACCTGTATGTTAAATATAAACATATACCTATTATTTAATAATCTGATATCGAATGTCTTAGTTCAGGTTCCCTAGAAGCAGAAGCTAATACATGGATTTTTATTCAGTTAATTTATTGGGAACCTCTCTCAGGAGAAAGGTGATAGAAGCAGCATAGAGCAGGGGGAAAACAAAGCAAGGATACAGTCTCAGATGGAGACTAGTTTCAGTCTGATCACAGGGGCAAGTTTTGGAAAAAGATTGCACTACAGAATTGTTCCCACTTTGAGAGAAGGGGGTCAATTTTTTGTATTCCATGCCAGTCAGTCATAGGCCAAGCTCTGAATTCAGGGATGTAGAACTGGGCAGCAGTGCCTCCTGGACAAGGTATCTTCATTTGGCTGAAGGCAAATCTGTAGCAAAGGGGAGAGCTGTGAGTTGTCATCAATCAATTCAATAATAGGGAATAGTGTACAGGCTTAATGGGGGATCAGAATGGGGCACCAACAGCATCAATTCTAGTTCACCACTTCCACCACTCAGATTTGCTGCTTTTCACAGTAAGTTCTCTCCATCCAGGCTCAGCTTCTTTGAGCTATGTTTTGGTCACAATTCTAGGAAGTTTTTCAAGAGAAGACTTACTGGGACAAATTCCAAACTGTACTGCTACAGTTGATCCTTAGGCCATAACGGATACTACTCATTATATCCCTCCTTTATCACCCATTCTAGATTGCCCTCCTCCTCATCTAGGACTTCTGTTGGTCTGGATATCTTGCCTATTGAGTTTACTCATATCCTCATCCCTGAGAGTCCTGACTTCCTACTTACTGCACCCCAAAACACCATGGTTGATGTGCTTATACATTTCAAATTGTTACTGGGCCAGGGAATACCATGAACCCACCAGTGTATCAGCTAAGTGCTATAGATACTTGTCTTTGCGCTCTTTATGAAGAACGCTTCCATTTCTCCATCATGATCATGGTCAATTACCTATGCCAATGCAGCAGCTATTTTCTTTGCCTCCTGGTCTGCTGGCACAAAGATCCTGAAGTAATCAGGTAATAGTCAAAAATTTTTATTTACTGTGACTCTTTCTGTGTCACCTGGTGGAATCCTATTTTCTTTGTGATCCAAAAGTTCTAGACCCACAGAACTTAGAGTAACAGAAGTGAAAGTGAATGTTGGCACTCCCTTGCCCCCAGACCCTTATATTCTGTCTGTTGGTGACACAGCAATACAGTGTTGGTTAAGATGTGTACTGCTCTATGAAGGATAGAGCTCCGTCTCTGTACTACCTCATCTCTAAAACGAAGCTTCAGCTGCTCCTTCAGGGGTCATTTCATCACTCTATCAGGCCAGTAGCTTCTGCTTCTGGATAGTGCAACGTGTGGTAGGATGAATGGATCCTGTGTTTATATGCCCACTCTCACAATTCTTTGGCTGTAAGGTGGCTACCTTAATTTGAAACGATGTTGGAAAGAATCCCATGTCAATGGCTAAGATATTCTGACGCCTTGGATAGTTGTGCTGTGTGAAGTGTTGTAAGCAAGCAAGGCAAAGCCATATATAGATTATATGTCCATCCCATTGTGACAGCTACCCTCATCTAAAGATGTCCGTGTCCTACTCTCTAGAACCTGTTGTGAAGGTTAATTTTATGTATTAACTTGACTGACCATGGGATGTTTAGATTAGACATTATTTCTAGGTGTGTCTGTGAGGGTGTTTCCAGAAGAGAAATATATCCTGTCCATAAAGCCCACCAGAAGCAGTTTGCTTTCAGCTGGCAAGGCCAGTAATATACCTTCACTGTCCTACCTCAGGGGTGTATCAACTCTCCAGTCATACATCATTATCTACTTTGCAGGGATCTTGATCACCTTTCCCTTCCACAAGATATAACACTGGTCCAGTACATTGATGGCACTATGCTAACTGGACCTAGTGAGCAAGAACTAACAGCTACTCTAGATTTGTTGGGAAGGCATTTGTGTGTCAGAGAAGAGAAATGCATCTGACTAAAATTCAGGGGCTTCTACTGCAGTGTAATTTCTAGTGGTCCATGGTGGGGGGCATGTTGATATTCCTTCTGAGGTGAAGGACAAGATATCGTGTCTGGCCCCTCCTACAACCCAGAAAGAGGCACAATGCCTAGTGAGCCTCTTTGGAGTTTAGAGTCAACACATTCGCCATTTAGGTGCGTTACTTCAGCCTATTTACCAAGTGACCCAAAAAGCTGCTGGGTTTGTGTGGGGCCCAGAAAAAGAGAAGCCTCTGCACCAGGTTCATGTTGCTGTGCAGGATGCTCTGCCACTTGGGCCGTGTGATCCAACAGATCCAATGATGCTTGCAGTGGCAGTGGCAGGCAGGGATGGTGGTTAGACCCTTTGGTAGGCCCCTACCCATGAATCACACCACGCAGGCCTTTAGAATTTTGGAGCAAGGCCCTGCCATCATCTGCAGATAACTACTTTCTTCTTAAGAAATAGTCTTGGCCTACTGCTGTGCCTTAGTGGAGACCAAATGCTTAACCATGTGCCACCAAGTTACCATGCAGCCTGAGCTGCCATCATGAACTGGTTATTATCTGACCCACCAAACTGTAAAGTTGGGTGTGCATGGCAATGCTCCACCATCAAATGGAAGTGGCCTGAGCAGGCCCTGAAGGCACAATAAGTTATATGAAGGTGTGGCCCAAATGCCCATGGTCCCCACTCCTGCTTCACTACCTTCTCTTTCTCAGCCTGCAACTATGGCCTCACGTAATCAGTTGGCAGAGGAAGAGAAGTCTCGAATCTGGTTTACAGATGGTCTGGTACATTATGCAGGCACTACCCAGGAGTGGACAGCTGCAGCACTACAGCCCCTCTCGGGGGTCCCTGGTGGACGGTAGTGAAGGGGAATCCTCCCAATGCGCAGAGTATCTGCTCGTTCACTTTGCGTAGGAGAAATGGTCAGAGATGCAATTATATAATGACTGGATAAAATTGGATAGAAGAACCAAACCCAACTATGTGCTGCTTACCAGAGACACATTTGAAATATAACATACATGTAAGTTGAAATGGAAATGATAACAACAATAAGCACAAGAAAGCTAGTGTAACTAAATTAATATTGGACAAAAAATATGGCAAGGAATATTGCCAGAGATAAAAAGGGATATTTCGTAATGATAAAAGAGTAATAGTCTAGAAGTTACAAAAAACCTAAATGTGTATGCACCTAATAAAAGAGCTTCAAAATATATGGAGCATGATAGTTGGAGATTTTAGTAACCCTTTATAAGTAATTTTTAGAAAAAATATCAGCAAAAATATTTAAAAACTGGCCTAATAGACGTTTTGAGAACACAACACTTAACTGAAGAATACATGATTGCAAGTAATAAATGTGGAAGAAAACCCTAAAATGGGGAAAGTCTTAAGAGACTGAACATATAGTTTACATCAAGATAAAGTACTTGTATTTAACCCAAAGGACAATGAGAAGACATTGAAGAATTTTAGCAGGGATGTGAATGAAATAAACTATATATTGTCTGTTCACTCACATCCACCCCAAACATCCTCATGTGAGTGTTAAGCAAAACATTTAAACAGGTTTGGGCCATAAAGAAGAGGATTTGAAAAACAAAATGAAACAAAAAGTATGTTATCAACACCAAATCATTTTTAACATATAAAAATGAAATTCATAGAATGAAGGAGATTTTTGATAATGCTTAGGTATCCATTAAGCCCAAGAATGAATGAGCAATAAGGAAAGAGATTCAAGCTTAGTGTCACTCCCAAAACACATGTGTACAGGCATGCTTGTGCATGCACACACACACACAGCTGAGTCAGCAGGAAGAACTTGTCCTGCCTCAGAATCTTCTAAGGTATTCTTGTAGGATAGATGAAGTTTCCTATTTTTTTTTGGTCTCCCTTGACCACAAACTCCACAATTCAGTCTCATGATTTTGTGAAATTTTAGTCATCTTGAGAGTAAAGAAATGTAGAGACAGTGTATTTCAGGCATTACATGTGCTTTGAGATTTCTCTTTTTAAGAACTCAATGTTTCTAGGCCACCAGTCAGATGGATAACCTTGCAGGCCACTACCTAACCTAGAGGCACATATTTGGACCAAGTACAGTTAGAAAATAAGGGCTGAACACAGAGATTTAACAATGACAAGTTCAAGTGAATTTTATTATCCTTTTGGTCTCATAAATTTAAGGTCAGACTCAGATCCCACAAAACATTACTCCTTCCCTATTATTTTTTTTCTCTATTTGGGTCTCACAGTTTCATGGGGCTACCTAGAAGGATCCGTTTTTTGGCTGGCTTACCCCATGCCTGCAATAATCTTTTAACCTTTAGATTTCCAGTCCAAAGAAATTGACAAAGCAAGATCTAACCTGACTTGAAATGTAAATGTTGACCCAGTTTCCTCTTTCATGTTGCTCCCTCAGTACTGATTTGTGTGAAATAAGAACAGATGGCAATGTGTTACTTGTGGGGGAAAAAAATCTTTACTTCTAAAATGCTCCCCTGGGCTTCCCTGGTGGCGCAGTGGTTGAGAGTCTGCCTGCCAATGCAGGGGACACGGGTTCGAGCCCTGGTCTGGGAAGATCCCACATGCCGCGGAGCAACTAGGCCCGTGAGCCACAACTACTGAGCCTGCGCGTCTGGAGGCTGTGCTCCGCAACAAGAGAGGCCCGCGCACCGCGATGAAGAGTGGCCCCTGCTCGTCGCAACTAGAGAAAGCCCTCGCACAGACACGAAGACCCAACACACCCAAAAATAAATAAATAAATTTATAAAATGCTCCCCTTCACTCAATAACATATTGCTGTCGATAAAATGTTTCATTTGCTTCATTTAATTACTCTGGCCCAGATTCCTTTGGCCACACAAGTCTAATAAAAACTCATAGATGATATTGTTCTGGAAGGAAAGTAGAAATATAATGATAATATAAACCATTTTGATAGAGAAATATTAGAGATTAAAATCTTTGTGTCTCAGACTGAAGGGCAGTTGAAGAGATGGTCTCAGGGGCAAGTTTCAAAATAAGCTGTGGAATTAATAACATACAACTCTGTATGTTCAGCAGCCAGCACAAAGCAGGCTTGAAGCAAACCAAGGAATGAAGTACACAAGAGAGCTTCAGTAGACTGAAAGTGTGCAAATGTTGGCTGACCAACACAGACCTCAGAGTGGAAATAAGCATACAAAATAATTCATTGAAAAACAAACCCCAACATTTCAAATTCTCAAATAGAATTGAAAAACAATATTGAACTGAAAAATGCGAGAGTTCCTTTGGAATAAGGGAAGAGTTCCTACAGGGATGGACTGAAGGTAATACTCAGCTGCTTCTATTGAAAATCTCCCTTGTGTGTATGCTTTTCCCTCAAGAGGAAGGGCATGGAGAAATGTTTTAAAAACTTCAGTTCCCCAGTGGTCACAGCAGGGTAGGAAATTGGTTCTCTTCCTTTTATTTTTCCTTTCTTCCCTTCCCACCTTTTTTTCCTTCTTTCCTGCCTTCCTTCCTTCTTTGCTTCCTTTCTTCCTTCCTCCCTTCCTCAACACCTTTGAGGCTAAAAAATAACTCCCTTGACTAGAGGCATCACATTACAAAACAGTATTTCTCCCTGTGCTTTTGGACCTCATGGACAAAAGTTCTAGATGACTGATACATTGGTGTCAGTCCAGATCATGGTGGAAACAGATGGTTCAAATGAAGGGAGTTTACATAAAAGACTACTCTTAAAAGTTCCCAAAATTGAATTTCCTGATCATGGTCCCAAGATTCAACTTCTAAAACTTGGGTGGCTATATAATGACCTGAAAATGTGGCAGGTCAATTGTACCAATCAGATCATTGTCAACCCAATACTCTCCTGGCATCAATTTGAATACTTTTTCTCACATGTTTTGCTGATCTGATTTAGGCTGCTCTGGGCGAATTATGACAAAGGACACTGGTGGCATAAAGGATAGGATGATATTTGGGATATGAGAAGACCTAGGCTTGTTTCCTCTCCTTAGAAAAGTCATTTAAACTTCTCTGGGCCTCGATTTATTTATTTATAAAATAGTGATAACAACAGTCCATCCAGAAAAATAGTCTGAGTATTAAATGAGATAAAATCTGTGAAAGTGCTATGAAAGGAACAAGACCCTTTGCCTATATTAAGTATTGTTACTGTTTGTCAAATAGGGCTAGAATAAAAGTATTGATTTTAATTTAATGTCCATAAGGCAGCCTTTAGATGCTCACTACCTGGTCTTTTTGAATTCTGACTTTACCACTTACTAACTATAATCTTTGACACGTTATTTAACCTTCCTACTCTTAGTTTCCTCATCCATCAATGGAGGTTTTTGTGAGAAATTAATAATACATTGAAAGTTTTTAGAATAGTGCCTAGCACATATTTAATCTATAGAAAATTCATATATAGAAATCTATATAAAAATGAGTCCTGCAAACGTGAAGATACAAACTCAATATGCATGCTTAGATTTCCATTTTAACTGTTCACAACTGTTCATAAGTTTAAATTCCTTTGCTGCAAAATATTTACTAACAAATTCTGTTGCAAAATGCTCAGAGTATCTCAAAAATTTTATGCTTGAGAATTGAAATTACGCTGGCACAGTGCAAGGTCTGGTTGTATACATCTAGTTCAGCTGGTGTGGAGGTGGATGTTATGTATTTATGTGTTGTGTGTGAATTCTTCATTTTCCAGACTTCATAGCTAACAAATTCTCTCTTATAGTTTTCATGTTTTCTTTTATTTATAGACTCAGAACTTTTTTCTTTTTAAGTTTTGTTTTTCCTATATTTCACATATTTCTGAGAATTTGGTGCTATGCTTTATTTTTTCGAATGCTAATTTTAATTCTGCTGCTTTAAAAGTCCTTATAACGTTTCCTTACCTCACAAAACTTTAAGATTTTTGTTAGAGTCTGCCAATTTTTCAGCTAATATTTTTCAACTGACTCCTTTTATATTATCTCATTTTAACTCTTCTATTATAATTCATTATCTTAGAACTTAATTGAGAGCATATGGCAATTGTTTTCAACTTTGCTAAGAGCTCAGACTCTGGAATCAGGCTACCTGAGTTTGAACCCCAGCTTTGCCTTTTACAAAGCCACATGGCTGTGAGCATGTTACCAACCTTTTGTAAAATGGGAATGATATCATAATTTTTATGTGAATTGTAAGAGGCAGTATACATTAAATATTTAGAACTCTGTTGAACAATAACTCTCAATAAGTAACTATCATTTTTTAAATTGGTTCATTTCTCCATAGTAAGTATGTATATTTATATGGGAAAATACACATATACATACATATTTATGTACCTATGTATATATGTGCACACACATATATAGTTTTTCTTCTGCATTATCGAGTGTTATATTTTCAGTATTTTTTATGTTGTAGATTTAAAAAATTTTTTTCTGTATTCTCCTCCTTAAAAGTCTATTCAGTTCTGATGTTTGCCCATAAACACAGTGTGTGGATTCTCCCTGGTTGCCTTCATGGGCCACCTGCCACTATGAGAACACTTCTCTCTATCATAACTTGGGTGCTGTTTGATTTCCAGGCACCAGACACTCTCTGATATTTCAGGCTTTGATGTGCGGTATATTTGTTGGCCTAAAAGGGGTTCTCCTGATGTTGCTGTTTGCTTGTCTCACTAGAAAGAATAGTATTTACCCCTGGTTACTATATAGGATTTCCCACATAAATAAGAGTAAATTAAAAATTTAAACCTGTCACCTGGAAGAGTACAGGTCACTATCATTATGAGCATCTCCTGCTCAGCTCATTTCTACTGCTGCATCCCCACCCCCACCTTTTCTGATTTAGGACTTTAATTTGGCTTTTGATAGAGAAAATGTCTATTGGTATCTTGAAGATGGTTGACTATTTGTGACTACTAGTGCTTTTCAAGATACTACAATGTCCTAGACATTTTTCTAGGTTTGTGAATACAAAGCTTAAAAATAAAGACAGTTCCTGGCTCCCAGATGTTGATAATTAAAAAAAAAATTTCTGGTGATAAAATATACGTAACATAAAATTTACTATTTTAGCCATTTTTAAGTGTATAGTTCATTTTTAAGTAACATAAAATTTACCATCTTAACCATTTTTAACTGTACATTTTTAAGTGTACAGGTATTAAATACATTCACATTGTTGAGCAACCATCACCACCACCCATTCCTGTAACTGTTCATCTTGTAAAAATGAAACCCTATACCCATTAATAATTCCCCATTCTTCCCTCTCCCCAACCTCCGGTAACTACCATTCTACTTTCTGTCTTTATGATTTTGACTGCTCTAAGTACCTCGTATAAGTAGAATCATACAGTATTTGTCTTTTTGTGACTGTCTTATTTCACTTAGCATAACGTCCTCAATGTTCATCCATGTTGTAGCATGGGTCAGAATTTCCTTCCTTTTTAAGGCTGAGTAATATTCCATTGTATGCATATACCACATTTTCCTTAACCATTCATCCATTGATGGACACTTAGGTTGTTTTCATGAATAATGCTGCTATAAACATGGGTGTACAAGTATCTCTTCAAGACCCTACTTTCAATCTTTTAGGTATATACCCAGAAGTGGAATTGCTAGATCATATGGTAATTCTGTTTTTAATTTTTTGAGGAATACAGTCGAACTTTACATAGGATAGGGAGCTATGTGAAAATATGAAGAACAATTTTATGCTAATAAATTCAATACCTAAGTGAAATGGTCAAAAATTTTAAAAGACACAAACTACCAAAACTCATTTAAAAATGATAACCTAAATATCCCTGTATTTATTTAAGAAATTGAGTCTATAGTTTAAAACTTACCCAAAGATATTACAAAAATACTGCAGATAGATTTCCCTCATGAAAATATGTGATGCATTTTTATAAAATATGCAAATAAAACCCATATATGTATTTTATACATATATATATATTTGTATAGCTTTGTATGAGGGATAGAGAAGAGAGTAAAACAATATTGTTAACTCGGTTAATGTGGGGAGATTACCATGGTGAGGAAATTGTTGAGTTTTCATCTCTGTATTGCTTAAATTTTATAGTATACACTAGTCTGTTTTTTTTTTAAATTTAAAAATGTAACTTTTTTGACAGGTGTAAGATATATAAAGTACTCAGAACAAGGCTTGGTACATAGTTTTGCTTTATTAACTGTTAGTTATTACCTTTGGTATTAATATAAACCATCTCCTCTGCAAGCTCTTTATAAATAAATAATAACATTTAAAGCAAAGAAAAAGAAATGTAACTTTTTAAAAAAGAAACCCTCAAGGTACTCCACTTTGTTATTTATGGCAAAAGGGAAATTTGAAATCAACACATCTATTTAATGCCTACTAGGTCCTAGCCCCCATGTATGGTACTGGCGACCCAACAATGAAAAAAGTAAAATACAAACACGGTATCAGTCTCAGTGATCCTTAATATAATAGAGTGAGAAGGACAGTAAGGAATTAAGTTCATGTCTAAACTACACATATAACTAGTTTTCGTTGTCATTGAGAGCATGAATCTCCTCCCTCAGCATGACAGCACCTAGCACAGTGTCTGGCACATAATAAATGTTATTTAATAAGTGTTCAATGAGAAAAATGAATGAATGATTTGTGTGGTACAGTAGGGCACACAAAGAAAGTGAACAATTCTAGCTGGAGTGAGAGAGGAGAAAGTAAGGGATACATACAAGAGATGTTTTAGTTAGCCTTTCTGGGTTGCAAGACTGCTAAGGAATAGAGGTAGGAAGTTGCAGACAAAGCAAGATGCATATGAAAAGGTGGGAAACACATGACATAATTAAGGAATGGATGTAACTCAACACAACTGCTGCCCACAGTAAAAAGAGATGGTTGGGTTTGGAAATAAAGCAGGAAGAGTTATAAGAAATAGCGTCATTTGCCATGATAAAGAATTTAGATCGGAGTTAAGGAGGTCAGAGAGAGCACAGGAGGAGGGGCCTCAGAGACAAAAGAGTATTTCTCTGATTGTGTACGTGGGGACTAAAATTGTTGGTCACACTTTTTCTATGAAATAGTGAAATAGAAGATAGGAGGAGGGACCTCTACCAATGAATAAATGTGGGGATAGCATAAGTTAGGATGCTTGAAGAGAATAGAGAGGATTTGTTATTACTATATTCATTATATGATTCTCTTGGGTCTTCAAGAGGTGATACCAAAAAAGTCAACCCCAAATATCCTTATCATGTTGTCTCATCGTGAAGGGAGTGATACAGCTACTGCCTGACAAAGCAATGTCATGACTCGCTCTCTGAACTTCAGGCTTGTATTATAAACAGCCTCACCCTTTCCATTGAATTGGAAACTGTTTCCTACAGACCACTCTCATGAGTCAACATGAACTTGCAAATAGTAGTATCCAGAATTCATTTTTATTTATCTTAGAAACTTTCACCTAACTCCAAACGGGGACATATTTTGACACTGATAATCTAGGGCTAAATTCTATTGACTTTAGAGTTTCAGGTTGAGAGATGAGAAACTTAGTGAATGGTGTTGAATTATTTCTCTCTTTTCATTTCAAAGTAAACTGTTGGTTCAACTACCTCCTCATTCCTTATATTTGTTTAGAGGTATTAAGATTCAACAGTGGAATTTCTGAAACAAGTATGAATCTCAGTCCATAAATACAATTGTCTAAGTAACAAATTGTGGATTCTTTTCTATAATTTGACTTAATTTCTTACACAGAACCCACATTACACCACCGATGGGAACCTTAACCTCCTAAACTTTTAGGATTTCTTCCTTGGTCATATTACAACTTTAGGTCCAGGATATCACACAGGTCAGGTAGAGGGAAGGGTGGAAAATGCAGGTGGGGGAGGGAAGCAATCTGTTTTTCAGTCACTTGTCCACATTGATTTTCACTGAAACATTCGTTATCCCCATCTGCCTGGTTCCCTTGAGATCCAGGGATACTCTGCTGTTCTGAGCCATGATTCTGGCATGGAATTTTTTTTTCCAGACTGCATATGGGGCTGTCTGTCTTGTGTGCCCCATAGCTATTTCTTTCTTGGGTCTTGTGGCCTTCCCAGCAGCACTACAGTGTATAGTTTCCCTCTGCTTTGGGAACACATAGACCTCTCTATTTAGCTTACCCTTTCTCCCCCACCGTTAACTCAGAGGTCTTTTAATAAGGATATTTGGTGGGGGTTATTTTTTGTGTGCTAGTTTATTGCAAAATAATCCATCTATGCTTTAAAATTCCTTCTTGCATTAGACATTTTGTAAACCAAAACCCAGAAAGACTTGTGGGAAGTTATAGGAAGAGAAAAAGATAGTATCTCAAAATGTTTACCCACCATGTTTTTATATATCGTAGCCATTCCTTCTGTTAGACAACAGTAAAATTGGCAAAGTTGGGCTTTGTCATCCATAAATATCCTTTTGGTAGGGGAGGAAAAAAAATCATATACACCTATGGACTCAAGTTCAGTTTTATTTAACCAATGTTTACTGCACATTTGCTGTTTGTAAGGTACTTTGCATAACACGAAGTTGAAGAAAAACAAGATTCCTGTCCTAGAGGAATTTGCAGTCTAGTGAAGAAGGAAGACTAGAACATAAATAACAGTAATGCAAAACCTAAAATGGTTAATCTGCCTGCATGAGTCATAAACAAAGAGCTTTGGGAGTACTGAGAAGACGATTAATTTTAATCAGGGGATTGGAGAAAACTTCAGACCTAGCACTGACTCATAGCCTACCAGTAAACAGAATGTTAACAACTCTCTGGGCAATTTGGGGTGGAGGTGCAGAGGATTACTCACTGCTTCTTCAGCCCCTGGACAGGCTCATTTGTGTGTCTTGGAGGGTCCAGAACTTTTTGCTAAGGGATTCTTCACACCCATCCTCACTCAGTGCTAGAGCCATCTCTCTGCCTCTACTTTTCTAAAGCTTATGCATTCTGGGTCAGTCATTCTCTGGCCTCCTTGTCTTTTGGTTGTGGTGGCGACGGTGGTATTGTTTGTGAGTTTTCTCTGTCTTTTTGTAATATTTCCTTTCTCTTTTATTTTCACTTGAGAAGTTGATTTCAAATTCTGAACTACTTTGTGCTTGGCATTTTCTAACTAGCTAAACTAGAAGAATCAGAAGCTTTAGGAAAATGAAGTGATCAATATGGCAGAAGAGAGAAATGCTAAAAATTTAAAAAGCATGTTACTAAGTGAAAGAAGCCAATCTGGAAACTCTACATATTATACGATTCCAACAGTATGACATTATGGAAAAGGCAAAACTATGGAGACAGTAAAGAGATCAGTGGTTGCTAGAGGTTGGGAGGGTGGTGGGAGGGATGAAGAGGCAGAACACAGAGGATTTTTAGAACAGTGAAAATACTCTGTATGGTACTACTGTGGTGGATGTAAGTCATTATACATTTGTCCAAACCCACTGAGTGTACAACACCGAGAGTGAACACTAATATATGGACTTTCAGGGATAAGGACGTGTCAGTGTAAGTTCATCAATGATTATAAAAATATCACTCTGGTAGGGGATATTGGTAGTGGGGGAGTCTCTGCATTTGTGGGGCCAGGGGGTACATAGGAATTCTCTGTACTTTCTACTCATTTTTGTTCTGAACCTAAAACTGCTCTAAAAAATAAAGTCCGTTAAAAAAAATAGTATGCCTGTCCCGCTCCTAGGTTCTTCAGAACCATTTTTTTTTTTTTTTTTTTTAGATTCCATATATATGTGTTAGCATATGGTATTTTTTTTTCTCTTTCTGACTTACTTCACTCTGTATGACAAACTCTAGGTCCATCCACAGGAATAAAGACACAGATGTAGAGAATGGACTTGAGGACACGAGGAGGGGGAAGGGTAAGCTGGGATGAAGTGAGAGAGTGGCATGGACTTATATATACTACCAAATGTAAAATAAATAGCTAGTGGGAAGCAGCCGCATAGCACAGGGAGGTCGGCTCCGTGCTTTGTGAGCACCTAGAGGGGTGGGATAGGGAGGGAGGGAGGGAGGGAGATGCAAGAGGGAGGAGATATGGAGATATATGTATATGTATAGCTGATTCACTTTGTTATAAAGCAGAAACTAACACACAATTGTAAAACAATTATACTCCAATAAAGATGTTAAAAAAAAATAGTATGTATTGTTTCCTCTGTCCCACCAATTAGGGACTGCTCTTATGTTCATTGAGCCACAGAAGTGTCTTCTGATTGTCTGTACTAGTCTCATTGTTTGTCAGCCTTGGTGAGTGAAACTGTCTTTCAGCTTAACAGAACATAAGTCGTAGGTGAATCTTTCACTATCCCGGTCCATATTTTTTTTTTTCTTTTTAAGATTCACTGTATCTTTGCTTCCTGTAATAAGCATGAGGCCTTGATGTATACTTCAAAGAGATATGGCACAGATAAGAAAGGACAAAAAGAAAGGAAAAAAATCAATATGGGGAAATATCATTTATGATTGCTGTGAACAATTTCAATGTACCCTATTTGTTTTATCGCTCAAAGAAAAACTGATGGTATACAAGGATACAAGGCTTATTTAGCGCCA
The DNA here is from genome assembly GCF_028023285.1 of Balaenoptera ricei. Taxonomy (NCBI): domain Eukaryota; kingdom Metazoa; phylum Chordata; class Mammalia; order Artiodactyla; family Balaenopteridae; genus Balaenoptera; species Balaenoptera ricei. The sequence continues at coordinate 77,816,879 of NC_082648.1, forward strand.
TACAAAATGTGTTTTTGATGCTGAGAGAAGATAGTCTGTCCTGGCCAGTCACCATGGTAACCTCTAAAAGCAAAGATTATGTCTGATTAGGGCGCCCTTCTCAGGAAGAATGACCAGAAAAAAATCTTTTGAAAAGTTTAAAATGGAGGGTAGGAGGATACTGGTACTAATTTTGCACAGCTGCTCTCCGCCCTGCCTCTCCTAATAAGAGTGACTCAGACTATTTTCTAGAACCTTTTCCCAGTCCCATAGAAAGCTTCCAGTGACGTCTTCCCCTCGTTAAAAATGTACCTCAGCTCAGTTCTTTGTGGTTATTGTCTTCACAGCCCATAATCGGAATTCCAGATATCTTTGTGAGTGCTTGCAAAGAGATGAATGAATGTTCTTAAAAAAAAGTAAATAAATACGAAAGTGAAACATACTCTGCTCTAATGAAGTTGTAAGAGGAAGCAAAAATCCAATCATGTTTGTCCTATAATGACTTGGGAGGCAGACAGCAGTAAGGTGGAAACACTGAGGAAGCCAGAAGACCACTTTATGTTAGAATTATTTTTTTGGAAGCTCTTAATGCTCTCTGCCTTGGAAAAAAATCCGTTTAAAGAAGATTTGATATTTTTTTCTGTTTCTGCTGCCAGTACTCGTGCCTGTAAAGCACAATGTGTATGTGTATCAATTATTCTGATTTTCCTATTTCATTTCCTAAATAATGTAATAATCAAGTGACTTTATTGGAGGCTGACTAATGTAAAGAGGAGCATCAAGTAGAGGAAATGATAGTTTTATTCCTACTTAACTGAGAGGATAAAATCTTATTGGGGTGATAAGATACTCTGTATTGGTGGGCTTGGAGAGAATTCATATAATCTGCAAAATATTTGCAAACCTGTTAGTGCTTTGTAAACCTAAACATTGGGTGGCATAAAATGTCATTCTAATGTCACTTACACTGACATAGTAAACAATAAAGGGATCATTTATTCAACCTAAATGTAGGAAAAAATTTTTTTACTTTGCATCTGAGCAAAAGGTAAGAACTAAGAGTCATTATTTTCTCTCTCTTTACAGAAAGGAAATATCTTTTTCCCTCCTGGCTATACATGATTATTATAACAAGTCCTGGAGAGAAATGTGGTAATATACATCAAAATTAAAAATGCACACTTCCTTTGCCTAGAGATAGATTTCCATATATGCACGTGGAATTGCATTCCAAGATTCTTAGTGAAGCAAAAGATAGGAAGTTATCTAAAAGTATTCTGTGGGCAGGAGGTTAAAAAATGATGGTATAGCCACGCAATGTATTACTATTTTGTTTTTAAACAGAATGAGGGTACACTGTATGGGCCGATAAGGAATAATCCCCCCAATATACTCTTAAACGATGACAGAGCAAATAGGCATGTCATATTAACTTATCTGATCCTCACAGCTACCACCTTACGTAAGACCCCTTATAATTCCCATATTATAGATTAGCTTAACAGAGGCACAGAAAGGTTAGGTAACCTGCTCAAGGTCACACAGCTAGTAAAACTTAATGTCAGGATTTGATCCCAGACAGTCTAACTTCAGGGTCTGTGCTATTAAATACTGAGCAATACTACAAAGAAATGTTCAGAAAAACATATGTAATATATTGCTAGTGTGTGATAAAGGAGATATATGCATATATCCATATATGTGCATACACAGCACACAGACACATATAACAGTCAATCCTCATTATTTGTAGATTTGTCTACTTGCTAAAATTTGTTTATAACCCCAAACTCAATACTCACAGAACTTCCTAGATTAAACAAGACAATGCTCTGCCTTCTTGTTTCTGCTCCCATACTGTAAAAAACAATGTCTCTTTTGTGGTCTGTTTAATGCCTGGTTTTTCTCATTTTTGTGCCTTTTGTTGGTGATTTTGCTGTTTAAAATGGCCCCAAGCATAATGCTGAAATTCTGTCTAGTATTCCTAAGCAGAAAAATGCTGTGATGTGCTTTACAGAGAAAATATGTGTGTTAGATAACTTTTGTTCAGGCATGAGTTATAGTGCTGTTGGCTGTAAGTTCGAATAAGTAAGATGTCTTCAAATAGAAACACACATAAGGCAAAGTTACATATTGATCGACTGATGACAACATTGTGACCAGAGGCTCACAGGAACCTAACTCTGTACTTCCCCTAGGAGTAATGATACAGTAGTTGCTAATTCAATATGCACAGAGAGCTATGGAACACGACTACTGTGAATAACAATCAATTATATACATATATATGTGCATATGTGTGCTACTTTATGTATCATGCATGGAAAAAAACCTTTAAAAGATGATAAAATAAACTGTGTACAGGGGTTGTTTGGGGGAGTGAAACTAAGATACTGGAGTTCAGAAGTAGGAGAAAGACTTACTTATCTCCTTATGGAATTTTACCACGTATATTATCTATTGAAATATTTTCATGCATGCAGTACAGAAGGGAACATAAAAAGGTTCCCAAAGTTCTGCATAATTCTACTTTCCTGCAAACAGTTTCATAAATAATTTTCTAGGCTTTTAAAATGCAAATATAATATACATGATCATATTCTACTGTAGCTTGCTTTTTTAAACTTTATGTGCTGAACTTCTTTCTAGGGCAGGACATACGGAGCTACCTGTTCCTCCTTTTGCTTCTATGTTCCACCACAAACACAGCCCCATATGAAACACATACATCACAGATTTCTGTCTTTCCAGACTGCCCTCGCACGACTGGCATTTCTGCAAGAACACGACAGCAACATTTTGAAGACAAAATCATGCCATTACTCTGAAATTTAAAGTCAGAGCATAGAGGAGGGTATATCAAAAAATGAAGAAACTCTCCTAAAAAGTTTTACAATTTTTATGTTTTTACTTCACAGAGTCAGAGAATTTTTATTAAAAAAAAATGGAAGAGAAAAGGAATTTTCTCTGAGTCAGTCACATACTAGGCAATGAACATGTATTGTTTGATCCTCACACTACTGGAGATAGATATAATTATTCCCAGTTTACAGACAGAAAAAATAGGTTTCCCCAAATCAAGCTATTCATGTCTCTAGACAGAAGAGAAAGGAGCCCTTTTCTATACTCATCTTCAGTTGAAAGACGGGTATTTTTGTCCAGATCCTAATATTTTACCGTCCTATATTCAGGGTACTGGGCCACTTTTAATTGTTATATTCAATTTATACAACTGCCATTAAATGGCAGCCAGTGCCCTCAAAGATGTAATGTGAATCCCAGAACACAATAATCAGACTGATGGAATCACAAATGCACAACACTCATTGTATCAGACACTGAAATTCTAACATTTACGGTACATCCACCTTTCCTAATGAAACTACTCTTGACCAGGGTTAAGATTTTGGTTTTGCTATTAAAAAGCAAACAAACAAACCCCAATCAAAAAACCTTAAGATACTGACACTCTGCCTTAAAGAAAAAGATGCTGAAGACTTAGAGCTACTTAAAATAATGACTTCTAGGACTAAGTTAAATATAAATGAAATCAAGGAATTATTCTTACAATTGTGTTTCATTTAAACCTGCTGCTATATTAGATTTTAAAGTTTGAATTGTAATACCACTAATTTCCTCTAGAGGGAGAATGAAACAAGAATAGACAGTATTAAAAAGTGGATAACGTAGAATGAACCTGAAGATTGCCCCTTAACAGAGAAAAGACATTTTGCTAAAGCTGTCATAGCAAAACCAGAGTGGTTGGTTTCATTGTGGTGTATTTTCTAAGTTTAGCTGAATCAACCTCTAAAATAAAATGGATCATGTTTTTAGTTTCCTTTTAATTTTGAATTAATAGAAAAAACTGCATGCACACACACACACACACACATAATTTCAATCACTGAACTCTTTATAAATTGCAACAATATCTGTATTATAAAAGAGATGATGAGCTGCTTAAAATACATTTTTCAAACTGTACATCTCTTAGTATTCATGAAATAAATACAAATTCATCTACTTAAATATTACAAAGCAAAGCAGTTTGAGAAAGAAGGCATTCTGCAAAGCAAATTACCCAATGCTATAAAAAATACAGCATAAAATTAAATATCGAGATGCTTATCCCTCCTCCTCTGACAATTTCCTTAGGATGTCAATGTTTTGCTAAAATGATCCAATCTTTTAAAGTTTGGAGACCCATAGAAAAAGTACTGAAATAAGTGTTTATGTGCATTGTACAAGAACTGAAATCCAGGTAGCTTCACTGTTATTACAGAATCTGAAGAAATAAACATCAAAGGGAAATGAGATCACTATCTTCAGAAATAAAGGTTTCCACAAGAGAAACAACTGTGGAAGAAAATTATCCTCTTTGCGAACAATATGGTGATCAGCCTTTCCTGCTTTCTCCTGATGATGAGGTGATGTCACTGGTCAGAAGTGCTGGCCTATTTTCTGTTCTGCCTATGGTGGGTTGGATTGGATGAAAATAAACATCTTACATAACAGGCCGGCTGTGCACTTCTTCTTTTTTTTCCCAAGGAGATTTTCCCAGCATGAATTCTGCATGTACAATTAACACTGGCAAAATTTCAGCTAAAAAATCTGTTAAATTTATAAGCAGATTAACAAATACAGTCCATGTACGCTGCCTCCCACTCCCCCTGACCCACCCTACCTCTTTTATACATACACACACACACACACACACCCCATCACCATCACCATCACCTTCTCTATCACCACCTCCACCACCACCATCATCATTGTCTCCATCACCTCCACCCCTCCTGTAATCAAAACAGCTTTGTACTGAGAGAGGAGGGAAAACAGGCAAGTTAAAATTGAAATTAGTCTTCAAATAGTTGTAACAAAATAGAAGATTGCAGATTAGAGCTATTGTCTTATTCCAGTGATGGAAAACAGACCCCCTTCAGGGCTTGCTTTCTCAAAATTGAAGATGAATCAAAGATTATGAGCCTAATGAACAAGATGAATCCCTACATTAGTGGCCTTTATACTCATAAAAGAGCAAACACAGCAGAAAGAATTTTCAATTGTAATTTTTAATAATTTACAAAAATTCTGGAGTTTTCTGTCACATTTCCTGTTTTGTAGGGAGGGGTTTATGAATCTGTAAGCTCTGGCATTTATTGTGGAGGCTACTTATGGAGTGAATATATTAAACTGAGCATTCAACTTGATTTTCCTAATTCCTGAAGGTACAATAAAATTAGAGATGCCAAAGAGCTGAAGGAAACATGTACTTGAACAGCCTGGGTGAAAGCTCATTTGAAATCAGCAGTATAATTCACAGTGATTTATAGGGGCCCCATCAACTGACCTAGTGGTCTTAGTTTCAGAAAAAATAATCACATAGTTTTTGCTCAGTAAAGTAAATATTTGAATATCTATCATATGCTTATCACAGGACAAATATTGAATAACAGAAACAGTATAGAGTTGAATTTAGACTATGAGTTTTTTTTCTGTATTGCTAAGGAATAAATGTAAATGTAGTTCAAGAGAGGAAAATCATTTAAAGAGAAGGTAAAAGAGTAAATAATGAATTAAGATTAGCTGATTCTTCCTCTCATAAGAATAATCACCATTTTTCTGTCCTAAGGACAAGCCATGTTGGAAAGGGCCAAAATGAAACTCTCTTTTACTCACTGCTGATATCTAATGTCAAATCAAGAAAGCAAGCCTGTGTGGTCATTACTGTGTAACCATTTAGAGGTCCTTACCTATGCTTGGAGGCTACTCTGTCTTATATAATATGCATTAGCCTAGTATATACACAATATACACTAGTAATACTTGCTTGTTTGAATGGAGAATATGTATGTAATAAGTCAACTGTGTTACTTTGGAAAGATAATTGAATTTGTATTCTAAAGGTTTGCATTTAAATATCAACTTTGATTTTTACTGCCAGTAAGACCTTAGACAATTAGTTATGCTTTTCTAATCCTCAGCTTTCTCATCTAAGATGTGAAGACATTGATGCTTTTAAGGGGTATTGTAAGGAATAAGAAAGAAAAATGTACTGAAATATCCAAAACAGTGCATAGCAAATAATTGGATATACATATGTATGTATCTTTGAATGTATATGAATGATCAAAGTCAGAGTTATTCATTCAGTATTTTCACAAAGAAACAAGATAAAATTATTTCATATTTACCAAGAAATGAAAAAATAAGATTTTTGACTACTTAGAACAATTATTTATTTACTTGACTTAAAGAATGATAATGGTTCATACTTTTGGGGTAAGTATGCACAGCAATTTACATTGAATGAGTAGTATTTAAGTTAATTTATAATTGTTGAACCAATCAAATGTATTTTGAATATCTATTTTATGTTTAATAATAGAAGGGAGTAACGATAAATTTTTTCGGTAGTTTATTGTCTTTCTGGAGATTTCAAAATTCTTGGGGAGATGATAAATTAAAGGAACAATTAGAATACATTAAGTAATTGTTATATTACATAAGATATAAGTGCTCTAGAAGCTAAGTGGATATTTTAGTGAATTAAAAACATTTATTGCATTCATATGTATTTCCAAGATGGCAAAATATCTTTACACGTGGAAGAAAATTCTTCACAAGAGTTTAATACAGAATTATGATCTCTTCAAATATTTCCACGAATTTTTGGAGAAAAAATATTTCTTGAAGTAGTGTTTTTGGCCAGTGTGAAAGAATTCAAATCTAGGAAGGTTTACTGCCGATAATACTTTAAAATTAAAAAAAAAATGAACATCTCAGATAAATATAGTTGTAACAAATGTATATCTTTTAAAAATACATATACAAAATAAGAATTTTGAGGTTTATTGAAACATTGTCATGTTATAGCTATGTAAGAGAATTTTTTAAAAACTATGGAATTGTCCTTCTGTATAAGCTTTAAATCATGAATGTAAAAATTGTTGGTGAAGGCTTATTGACTTTACAGTTTAAGGTTTATTTTGCTGTTTCTGAGGAGATTTTAACTGAAGAAAATTTAGGTTTCATAGGCTCTGGAAAAGGAGGAGGAAACCCAGCTTTTTCCTTTGTGTAGAATCTCACGTCCAGATGCTGGCTTTTTTCTTCATGAAAATTCATAATGTATCTATTATAGCTTCCTAATTAAAGTCACACATGTATGAATAATGTTTTGAAAATCAGTTACTATCCACTTTACATATGTTAACATATATTATGTTTTAGAGTCATTTTCTGCCAAATAGCTCAGTGTGCTACATAACTTACAATGAAGTGGTAGTACCATTATTTTTTTACCCATTGACTGGGTTCAGGGATTTTATAATGTTGAAAAGTGAAAAATGCTAGACTAACTTATTTTCCAAAACTCAAACTTGGTGACTAAAAAAGTGTGTTTTGTTTTATTTTCTTATGCTTCCAAAGAGATGTAACTTTTAATTCATTCAACACATAATTTTTTAAACATTTACTTAATGCCAGTCACTCTGAAAAGCATCTGGAATATATCTGTGAACAAAGCAGAAAAGATCTCTCTACTATAGCTCATATTCTGAATCAACAGTAAACTAAAATAAAACAATTACATCTAATTCTATACCATAGTAGATGGTAATAAGTGCCGTGGAAAGCAATAGAACAGGGGTTGTTCAGAGAAGGAAGTGTGGTTTTGAATGAAGTGGTCAGGGTTAGCCATATTGAGAAATTGTCATTTGAACAAAGATGTGAAGGAGGTGAGGGAGTGAGAATTCAGTGCCTTACTGTCATAGAACAGAGCATAGTACCAAGTATCAGGAATCTGGCTCTGTCAATTATTTAACTTCGTGTTCATGGCCAAGTATCTTGCTTCTTTACCTACAAAGTAAAAATAGGGAAAATATCTACACAGGATTGTGGTGAGGAAAAAAGTAAGACCATTTATTTCACAAATACATTGTTCAGTGCCAACTGGGAGGTAGGCACTTGAAATGAACAGCACGTAATCTTGAGCCCTGGAGGAACCTGCGTTCTAATAATGATTACATTCTAGCAATGAACAGTGACAGTGTATTTCAAAGCTTTTTGGAGATTGCCATGTATTCTGTAATTGAATAGAAACTGAAAAACAGAATTGCCTTTCTCATGTGTCATCCTCTTAGACCTCTGCATCATCCATCTTGCTGAAGCCTCTCCTTTGCTGTCTCTGACTCTCTACCCTCCTGTAGCTTCTCATACCTCTCAATCACTCATTCTCCATTTAATTAACTGACTCCTTTTCTTTTTTCAGATTCTTTATAAATAATATGTTTTTAAGAATTCTTTCTCAGTCCTCTTTGTTTTTGTCTATTCGTTCTTTTCATGGGCAATTTAAGTATTACTGATTTTAAATATCACTTCTAAAGAAACATTTCCCTCTCTGCCTTACCCAAATTCTGAGTTGAGATATAAGACAGGAGTCTGCAGAAGGAGAACAAAAGAACTTTTTTATGGCTTAAGGCTAAGAAAAAAGATGCAGCTTTACATGGGAACCCAGTGGGCTGGCTAACTGAACCTCATAATTCCTTGCCAGTAGGCAAGGCAAAACTTTACTTCTACCCTCTTAGGATCTCTGCTGGTCCTGAAAATTAAAATTGACATCGATATATTAATAGGAGAAAAGCATACAGATTTTTACATGTACATGTGGGGGGTCCCGATAGGAAAATGAAAACCCAAAGAAGCGGCAGAAACCTAAATGCTTATATACTAAGTTGAACAAAGAGAGACAGTTGTGGAAAATAACTTAAATAAATGGGGAGACTAAAGGAAAATGAGTTATTTTAACAATCTGTGTGAACAGCATTCTCTTGGCCTGACGCCGCACCTCTGGTGATAAGACCATTTCTTCCTTCCTGGTGTAAGGAGAGCATCTTTCACTTGGGAGTTTTATCTCCTGATTTCAGGAAGAAAAGGGGAGGTCAGATAATCAATCCTTCTTGCACCCGCTATTTCTCAAGTGCCTTTAGCCCAAAATAATCCTTATGCCACTCTTCACAGCTGTAGACCATGGAAACGCTCCTCACTTTGAGTATCTTCCTGGGACTTTTGTAGGCCGTGTAAAGTTTGATCAGAAGGTTCTGTAGGTAAAACTGAAATTTTCTCCCTATTCCTTTTCCATCCTAAATTATGTCCAGCTATATTGTCTAACATTGTATGGCAGAGGTTCTCCAATAAAATTAAAATACAACATTAGAATACTCATATAATAAAGATTCTCCAGTTTTAAAAAAATCACAATACATAGATGTCCCAAATGTGAATATAAACTCCCCAACATTATCAAATTTCCAGATAAAAGTTAAAAATTATATGGACTTTCAAGTTGAATTCTAACAATCAATGGCATTGAATTCAAAATAAAATTCCACATGAATTACAAGTTTGCAGAAAAAAGAGTCAAAAATTCATTTTCAGCATTTCCTTATCTTCTCAGCATTGGCTAGAGAAGTTCTCGATACCTGGGCAGAGTTGAGGCTCCTTCAGCAGCTCAAACCTAACCTGTTGTTTGCTAGAATGTTTATAGTTCTTTCAAAGCTCAGAACTTTATGCCTCATTTTTTAAAGCAGGGATTTTTAAATTTATTATTTATGCTTTTATTGAGGCATAATTGACAAATAGTGAAATGTACAAATCTTCAACATACAGTTCAATTAGTTTTGGTATACACCATACCTCTATCAAGAAATGGAATGTTTCTTGTCACTCCAGGAAGTGCCCTTGTGCAACTTCCCAGTAAATTCCTGTCCCTCAAGAACCAATCATACTGATTTCTCTCATCGTACATCAGTTTTGCCTGATCTACAGGTGCATATACAAAGAATCATAAAGTATGTACTCTCTAGTGTCTGGCTTCTTTCACTCAGAATATTTTTGAAATTCACCTGTGTTGTGTATCAATAGTACATTCCTTTTTATTACCGTGGGAGAGGGTGTGTTAAATGTAGGAATATGCCACGGTTTTTTTTTTTAAAGTCTGTTTTCCTATTGATGGATACATGAGCTATTTCCAGCTTTTGCGATGTTATGAATGAAGCCCCCATGGACATTATTACACAAAGAGTTTTGTGGATATATCTTCATTTTTCTTGGATAACTACCTAGGAGAATTCCTAGGCTGTAGGTTAGAAGAATATTTAATTTTATAAGAAACTACCAGTTTTTTTCCAAAGTAGATACATCATTTTATAATTCCATGGCAAAATTTGAGAGTTCTGGTTGCTCCACATCCCTGCCAACATTAGACAGTCTTTTTTCATTTTATCCATTTTTAGGTGTTTTATTGTGGTTTTAATTTTTTGCCTCACAGTAATGGAGTCCAGACATCCAAGATTATTACAGAACTGGCCTCACACCAATGTTTTTCTTCAGATAATTCAGTCCACAGCTCCAGTTTTTTTCCTAGGCAAAATTATAAACCCAGTGTTCAGCAATATTTAAAAAAAAATAGCATAAACTTTTTGGTATTTGAGTGGAGGAAAAGGTAGATGCAGAAATTCTGCTTGTTTTTAACCTCATTAGGATGCCAGTCTAATCTACCCATAACCCATAAACTATCGATTTAATCTCAACTGGAAGAAATCTATCAGCAAGAAGTTAAATTAAATCCTGAGCATTTATTGTTTCTGGAGATGCAAGATCTACACATACGTTACATCTTAATTTTAATTTTACTCTTTAGTCCCGTCATCTTCACCAGGTGGTTTCCAAGGTTTCTTGTTCATCTGGCCAAGCTGAGGAAGGTAAATAAAGGAGAGAGGATGATATGAGGAAGGTTTACAAGAGGCAAGCCTAAAAATGGTACACCATCATTTCCACTCATATTCTGTTGGCTAAAACTCAATCACACAGGCATAATGAACTACAAGGAAGACTGGAAAATGAGATCTAGTTGTTCTCTGGAAGAAGAGAAAATGGGTTGAGACTCAGTAGCATCTCTGCACCCCTAAGTCTAGCCTGCAATGCCAGGTTATCCGGTGCTGGGTAGCAATCTGCAGTGGCTCACACACTGAAACTGCTTGTTACTCTGAAAACAGCCAGCAGTTTGCCAGAGTCTGCTTGGCTGGAGTCCTCTGACACTGTCTAAAACGTCCTCTGACCTTTACTGAGCCTCCTGTATACACCTTCACTACCAAAGCACTTCTGCCAGGTCCCAAGTGCCTTTGCTGTGGTGTGAATGCCTTTTTTTTTTTTTTAAAGCCCATGCTTTCTTAGATCCCTGCCTCTATGGAAGCACTCTATAGAAATATGCCTGTGGACAAAGCCAACATAGTCTGAGGTCACACACCAATGTCAAAATACCTTTGACCTAAAGTTTTAAGCTTTTGTTCAAATCTGTCTCAATATAAGCTTCCAAAAGTGACCGAGGTTAAAACATTTAACTCACACATAAAATTCAAAGCCTAGAACCATATGCCCTGGCAACATCAGACACTCCATCACTTCACATGTGTATTTTGCTCCCCTGAATTTCTCTTGTTTTATTTTCTAGTGTTCCCAGACAACATGAAAAAAAATGCAGGATCTTGATGATGTTCCTTCAAAAGCTATAGTTCCCAATCCCTGCCCTGTAGCAACAGAGGCTACCCCAGCACAAGTACCAGTATATGGGAAAATAATGGAAAGCATATACTGACTTCCAAGGATGAAAAAGGGCAAAACACAGCCATGTTTCTTCCTTTCACATTTAACAATCAGATAAACTACTCACATCCCTTGGTACTGAGTGAGTGAAAGGGTGGCAGAGCCTAAGAGTTATAGTATTTCAGCTCCCATCATATGGAAGGAAACAACATTTAAGAATAAGAAGTGGTTCCCCGCCCTTTAAAACAATAGCAGTGTCTATTTCCCTAGTCCTTACCCCTTCTCCTAACCTCAAGAAACTAATTTCCAACCACTTGGTGGATATCTTCATTTGAACATCCCAAGAGCATCTCAGAAATGTTCAAAATTTCTGTTCCTGGTTCCCCCATTCTCATAGTCACCCAAGCTTGGAAACTTAGAGCCAACTATGATCTTTCCCATTTTAAAAGTTTGATGTAGATACTGTAGCCCAAATTGTTTCTCATGTATGTCATGTTTTTTCTACTTCCAGTTCTCTAGTCCTGACACTACTGCCTCATTAAAACTTTGCAAAAGCCTCCTATCAGGTTTCTCCTGCACGCCCATTAACCTACATATGATTGCCAAAATTTATTTTCCTAAAATATAGCTCTTAATCGTGGGTCTCTTTTGCTCACAAATTTTATTGACTTCTACAGAATTGAATATAGCCCTTTTAATGGACATTTACATCCTTTTGGTTATCCAAGAACTTCAGATGCTTTCTTTGTATCTGAGGAATTTACCATTTTAAAAATTCATGTTTCCCTAAGATATGTGACCAATCAGACACACCCCTGGAGATTTTAATTTAGAAAGCAGTGACATAAGGAAGGAAGATTCATTCTGAAGAGAAAGAAGAACAAGGGAGGCAGGCACCCTCATTTCAGAGGCAGCTCCTGTTGAAGTCTTACTAACAGTATCCTGTAGCCAGCATAAGTGATGAAGTCTGAGGCCCCTTTTCCTAGCAGCAAGGGTGGCAGTAGGTTCTGTAATGGAGCGACCCTGTAGCCCCTGGCTGTGTATCCTAATTCCCTTATCCTAATCTTTTTCAATAATTTCACTTTCTCTTTAAACTACTTCATACCTTTTATTCAATTTTTCTGTTAAAATTTAGTTTTATCTTTATAGAAATTTTTCTATTTAAACTATACCTGCCCCGGGACCTTTGAACATGCTAATTCCTGTCTGGCACAACCACTGTGTCCCCCATTCTCCTCTGTCCAACTTTCCAAATTCTCTTTACTCAGTTAATGTCTGCATATCTTTCAGGCCTCAGCTTAAATGTTAACTTTCTCAGAAACACCTTCTTTGACTCCTTAAAAGACGCCAGGCTTCTCTGTTATACACTTAAACATCATTTTTATTTTCCTAAAGGAACATATCACAACTAAAACTAACCACTTGTATGATTTATTTGTTTACTGTTTCTTTTCCACTAAAATATAAGCTTCATGATGGTAGAGAATTGATCTGTTTTATTCATTCACTGTTTCCCTCACAACTCAAGAGAATACCCAGTATTTAGTAGATGTTCGCCAAATACTTGTTGAATGAATGTACCTAACCTTCAAGATTCCCCACAGTATGACCCCCAACCTACATTACCAGCTTGGTATTTCAAAAGACTAGTTAAGTTTTCTCGAACCCACTTCACAGTTCTACTATAATAATGTGACTCATAATTAATCTAGTCCTTGGAATATCCTTGACATTTTGTCTAGGTCTGAAAGTGCTCTAACTATCCTTGTATGTCAACTTATGAAATTATCATTTTATCCAAAAATCCATTTCTGATGTCCTTCATGAATGGTCATGTCTCCCTTCTTCCTTTAAACTCAAACAGGACAACGTAGTTCAATACATTCTTTATTGTAGCGCAGTGATTTGTGTTCCTGCCTTGATCCTCAGTAAGACTAGATTTCCTTAGGGCAGAGGAAGCTGCCACAGTACCTAGGACAAATCTATTGTTCAACCAATGCTACCTGAATTTAACACCGCAGGAAATAAAGATAAATACCACTCAGTCAAGACTTCAAAACTAATTAATGAGACCAAGATAGAAAGCCATTAGCCTCAAGATGGGATTTATATCATTCCATTGACTGCGAGCTGAGCCCCCTGCCCCAATTCTTTTGTAAAGTCTCTTCTTTCCTTTCTTCGTCCTTATTTTTTCTCCTCATATTCTTTAGAATATAGACAATGATGGTGCAATTAAACAAGCACTTTACTTGAAGTAAGGAAAGTCTGTATTGGATGTTAACTTTGTTCCTGACCAGTAGCTGACAGTTCCAGCTAGATACTTTAAATTCAATATCTTGCATTTCTAAAGCACTCTAGAGGTGATACACTCTTCTCATTGACATTTAATGAATTCTTCCCTACATCCTATGAGGATGCTTTAAAAAGATCAAATTGTCTTTACCTCAAAACCAGCTGCCTGTACTTATTAACCTATTTTCTTTTTCAATTATTTCATTGTCTCTCAGGCACTAAAGAAGAAAAACTGGTGTCTCACAGCTAATGAGTACTCAAATCCTAGAAACTGCTTCTTCATAATTTCTCTTATTTCCACTTTTACTGCCACCTCTCCTGTTTGAGGTCTTTGTGCATTCAAATCTGAATTGATATGAACAATCTCAACCAAACTGTTCTCTATGTCTCCTGGGAGAAAATTCTAGTGCAGTCACTTTAATATCCTAAAACACAATCTTCATTTGACCACTACAAATGGAAAAGTATTTAGTGACTGTCCTCTGAGAATAATCTACAACCTGTGCTATCTAATATGGAAGCCATTGGTCACAGGTGATTATTTAAATTTAAATTAATTAAAATTAAGTACAATTAATTCAGTTCCTCAGTTGCACTAGTAACCACATTTCAAGTGCACCATAGTCACATGTGACTAATGGCTACCATATTACACAGTGCGATATAGAATATTTCTGTCATGGTAGAAAATTCTATTGGACAGTGATTATTTTCTCATCTCTGAACAGCTTTAGAATGTATGATTGTCTTTTCAGGCACTTGATAACCTTGACCTTGTACTGTTATTTGATCAGTTGTGTGATGTCATGGAGAAAAACATACAGTCTTCATTCAGAAAATATGCTTTTGCATCTTGGCTCTACCACTTCCTAACCACATGGCCTTGGGAAAATCACTCTGGTTTCCACATCTGTAAGAGGGAATTAAAAGAAGCACCAGAACTATTCATTTCAATGAGTTTTTCTAAGGTTTAAATGCATATGTCTGTGAATGTTGTAACACCGAGTACAAATAGTGGTGGTAATAGAAATCATAAATGTCGCTATTGTTCCCAGTATGGTATCATTCGCTTCTTATCATTTTCAGTAAGACCATGTCGAATTGTGCATTCTACCTCCAGCAGCACCATGCAGAAAGCAATCTTTTAATACCATGAATATTTGTCGAATTTGAATATTACAGTGTTTCTATGCAGAGTATATTAAATATGTATATCTATGTGTGCAAACATATTAGTACATACTACATGTATATTTACCCTTTTTTCTTCAGCTAAAATAAAGAATGTAAATATTTTAAGTGTAAACTATTGAGAAGCAAATTGTAATTTAGAGTAAATGATTAGTGAACTATGAGTTTTTTATCTCTGTGATGATAAAAAAAATGTAAAAATAACTTATCTAGATAATTCTATCAGTTCTCTCCCACTCTGTCCTTATTGCAAAATTTCTAAACTAACCAGATGTGAGGAAAAACTGAACCCAAAATAGTTTGGGGAGGAGTTAGCCAAATATTCAATACCAGGTATCTTTCTGTTCATTTAGATGCATTCTATTCGTTAATCTGAAATGGTCATGATTATTGCAATTTTTCCTTCCTTTTCTGAATTTTGAAAGGTTAGACTTAAAGCTGGTGGTTAAAAACACTACAGCGTCCTTACCAGCTGTTCTTTTTTGGTTGCAGGGACTTAGGAAAGTGTTAAAACCACCTCCCGTAGGGTCAGAGCCAAAGGGCATATTGTGTTGTGCAGGTGCTCAAGGAAACATGTGGTCTGCTTCAGCAACCTGACTCGACTTTATGGGATTCTTCTGGCAAGCAGGAGAGCCCACGCACACACAACAAGCCAGGGAGGAATTTGAGAGTTGAGAGTAATTTTCAGATTAAGTAAAAATCATCTCCTGTGAAAGATGAGGATTGAAATCAACTCTGAGAGAGCCCTCATGGGACTTGGCAAAAGTTTGCCTTATACTTCCTCTTTGACTCACAGAGCTGGGGAAAACAAAAGGAAAAAGATGTATCTCCATGCTCCAGAAGGGGGAGAATGACCTGGTTGGTGCCTTTTACTTCAAAGTACTGTACATTGGCTCAGCATCAAGCATCAGGCCCCTATCCTTTTCCTTAGCAGAAAACAAAATTTTGAGAACCAGAGGGGGTGAAGATTCTAAAGGTAACTGAGTAGGCTAAAAAAGACTCCTAGGGCAGTAAAATTACAAAACCTCATCTTTTTGTCTTTTGACATAAACTCCTTTTTGATGAATATTTATTTGGCAACATGATTTCATGATTGAGGGGTAAGTAATGACCAGAAAAAGGAAAAGAGGCCCTCAAGAAATCCCTAATCTGTTGGCTCCAAGGCAGCCAACTGAGCTCACAGAGAGCTATAAATTGCTGCCTTTGTGAAGTGAGTGAAGTCTGGTTGTGTCTGGTATTACAGCTCCTCCTCAAAGGAAGCTTCCTGTAAAAATGGAGGTCTGGGAATCAGTTTTGAAGGTGAGGGAAGTGCAGTTCAATAGCTCTATAGATTTATGAAAAGAGATAAGTAAGTATAATTCTTCCCAGAAGTGGAGGGAAGAAATGAAACTATCTTTCCTTGTCTCTGGGGAAAATGTTCTTTTTAATTCCTGGGAGTAAGTGACACAAAAGCTGAAATAGAGTTTGGTTTGTCCTAAGTGGTGATCCCAAAAATATCTCAAAATTGCTTGACATGTTGGTAAATGAATGATTGAGAAGCAAATTATCTAGAGCTTGTAGATATGTCTGGTAGATTCTTAACAATGTGGTTAGCTCCAGGTAAACAAAATGTTCTGAGATGAAGTTAAGAGAGTGATCTAGCCAAGCAATGGTTTGCAAATGCTCCCTATATGGAAAGGAAACACCAAACATTTTCCTCCGGTAATTGTCGCATAATTTGATTTCTTTGGCTACATAGACACATACATAAAGGACATATATACACTTATATATGTTTGTGCATCTATACACATGTATATACACGTAGTATGTATGTATATATGTACATTTGTGTTTGTATTTGTTACGTACTTGAGTGTATACCTTTTTGTAGATATTTTAAACACAGATCATGTAAACAATACAATGCTGCTATATCTGGTGATGATTTCTTAGAGTGGGTAAAAAAAGAATTTAACATGTGATGTATCTGAGTTATAACAACAAACTAAAATTTAGTCTCTTGCCTGAGAAATGTACACGTCTTACACTGGAGAAACAGGTAGAAGATGAATTAATCACTTAAATAAGCCATAGATATTATTCATGTTTCTATGTTTACATATAATGTACATGTGTACATATAATGTATGCATGTATACGTATAACACATATATAAAACTGGATATATGTGTGTGTCTATGTGTTTATACACACACAGAGGCATATTATTAGTAAAAGCAATTTTAACAACCATGGCAAACAAAACTTCTATCCTTGGAATTTCAATTTAGTGCATCAAGAACATTTTTTTCCCCAAAGAATTTGCTCTACTTACCAACCCCCCATCACCACTTGCTTGATTTTTTTTTTTTTTTTTTTTTGTCCTGTTTGGCATCTATTTCCCCTCTTCTGATGGAAATATCCCCCATTCAGCACATGTGATTTGGACTGAGCCGACCCTAATCCTAACTTCTGGGAAGATAATACGACATAAGGCATAGTCTGTGTCATTAGCAACGTGATTGGCTCAAAGATGGGCCTAGAATCCCACTTGGTTGGACAAAGAATTTCAAGCCCAAGATTTAGGTCAAAGTATTGATATCAGAGAATGCCTCTTTGTGCTTGTCTTTAACTATGAAAATACAAACCTGGATCTTCCTGAAGCCATTTTGCCTCCACAAAGAAAGAAACTGGAAATGGCATCAGTGTAGAGGAAAGCCGAGCCAAGGGCTGGAGAGATCCAAGGTGCCAGTGCATAGACTTTAGAGTGGGTACCCACAGATAAGTGAGAGGAGAAGTCACAATCTGGAATGGAAGGTTATCAAACCAATACAATGCAAATAATATGGACCATTTACATGCCGTTGGTGAGAGGTGGTTTAGAACTGTATCATTGACTGGGTTGGAGTCAATATATATCTTAATGCCTCAGTGCATATCGGGTGTGACATAATGATGAGGTGACTGATTTTTTTAAGGGACTGGGAAATAATTGAATAGTATTGTCTCTATCCTTTTATACCTAAACCTTCCTCCACAGGCAGGACCCCCTTTAATGCCATATAATGAAGCTGTCAAAGAAATAAAAAAGCTCGGAAGGGATAATACAGTTTCACCATCTTTCTTCCTGTCTAAGCTGTAGCAGAGCCTGAAGGAGCTGAACCTCCCAGGAGGAAGGAGGTAGGGAGTGGTTATAAAAGCCCTTCTTGCCCTAGGACCTCTGCAATTGTGGGCAATATTAAAGAGGCAGCATTATCAAATCTGCCATTTGGGGTATGGAACCTTCTCCTTGGGAGGGACATGGTCTTTGAGACACAATAGGGACCAGGGTATCATGGAACTGGGGTTTAGGATTTACTGTAGACCTGGGGCTTTAAAGGGAGACAGTAAAAAGGAAAGGTGGTTGCCTTTCTGTTGTTTGGTTCCACACAGCAGGATAGGAAACTATATCAAGAATCAGTTTATGCATTATTTTAGATGTATTTGTTTGCAAGTAATTAAAAGATGATGACTAACTTAAACCATGAAAAGGAATATATTGGAAGCAATTTTAGATAGCCCATGGAATTTAAACAAATACTGAACTAAATCACTGGGAGAGTATAAACTAATATAGTTGAAGAGGTCTCAGTAATGGAAGGTTGTGAAACTTCCCTCTAGGGAGCTGGCATTAAGACAGATTAGTTGTTGCTTTTCCATTCAAGATTCTAAATTCTTGGGAGAAAGAACTTCCTTCGCCTTACAGCTGTAGATGGAAGTCACAGTCACTTTGGACCTACCTTTGGGCATCAGGGATGTTTGCATAGGTGAGAAATTGTAAACAGGGCCAAAATGGCTTAGATTCCAAGGGACAAGATTTGATTTAAAAAAAAAAATAAAGAACGTACAGTTGGCCAGAACAATCCTATGTTATATCTGGGAAGCCTGAGCAAAGTGGTAGATAGCAGGATGGGTTGCAAAACCAGTTAGAAAGGAACAGCACCCTGCCACCCTCTGCTTTCCCACTGAAAGGGAAAATTAAAATGCTCATGTGCTGGTCTTCATGTCACAAATGAATAGAGACATCCTGGGTTGATCATAACTTACTCCATAGGCATTCTTGAGTGGAGAAAGTATACAGACGATAGAAAAGTGTTTAATGAGGAAAAGAAAACAACCTTAGTCTTTGAGTGTAGGCAGAGGTAAAAGAAAGGCACAGGATGTATCAGAGGCTTTGAATCAATCTAGGATTTAATAAATTGAAAGTTTCTGATTTAATTATGCTTATGTGGACAACAGCTTAAGACATAGAGCAAGCCACAGGGATTTTACAGACATCTTGGTTGCATCATCCCTCATGATCATCTGGATCTCTTTGTTGTATTCCTGTGTAGACCTCAAAACATCAAATGGCTAGTTTTCTCTCTCTTGCAGAATAGAGACAAGGGCCTTTTAACACAAACCAGCTGAATTCTGCTCTGCATTGTATTAATTGCTTGAGGATTCAATGAGATAACAAATGCAGAAATTCTGGAAACAGAGCAGGTTCTCAGCATGTAAAATTTTCTTTTCCTTGACTCTCCCCTGGTACTGTGAAAGAGATGCCAGGAGAACAGATATTAGTATTCTGTATCTGGAAAGGTACATGGTCTATTGTATACTAGCAAATTTGGAGGTAAGTTTATAGGGAAATCTTTCCAGAATTTGCTTACTGTGGGTCAGTCTTGCAGAATATCTGAGCAATTAATTTCTTTTTTTAAAATTTTTATTGGAGTACAGTTGATTTACAGTGTTGTTTTAGTTTCAGGTGTACAGTAAAGTGAATCAGTTATACATATACATATATACACTCTTTTTTAGATTCTTTTCCCATATAGGTCATTACAGAGTATTGAGTAGCGTTCCCTGTGCTATACAGTAGGTCCTTATTAGTTATCTATTTTATATATAGTAGTGTGTATATGTCAATCCCAATCTCCCAATTTATCCCTCCCCCGTGCTTTCCCCCTGGTAACCATAAGTTTGTTTTCTACATTTGTGACTCTATTTCTGTTTTGTAAATAAGTTCATTTGTATCATTTTTTTTTAGATTCCACATATAAGCCATATCATATGGTATTTGTCTTTGTCTGACTTACTTCACTCAGTATGACAATGTCTAGGTCCATCCATGTTGCTGCAAATGGCATTATTTTATTCCTTTTTATGGCTAAATAATATTGCATTGTATATACACATATATATATATATATATATATATACCTCCATACTGTTCTCCATAATGGTTGTACCAATTTACATTCCCACCAGCAGTGTAAGAGGGTTCCCTTTTCTCCACACCCTCTCCAGCATTTATTGTTTGTAGATTTTTTGATAATGGTGATTCTGACTGGTGTGTGGTGATACCTCATTGTAGTTTTGATTTGCATTTCTCTAATAATTAATGATGTTGAGCATTTTTTTCATATTTTTGTTGGCCATCTGTGTGTCTTCTTTGGAGAAATGTCTATTTAGATCTTCCACCCATTTTTTGATTGGGTTGTTTGGTTTTTGGTGTTTTTTTTTTTTTATATTGATCTGTGTGAGCTGTTTGTATATTTCGGAGATTAATCCCTTGTTGGTTGCTTCATTTGCAAATATTTTCTCCCATTCTGTGGGTTGTCTTTTCATTTTGTTTATAGTTTCCTCTGCTGTGCAGAAGCTTTTACGTTTAATTAGGTCCCATTTGTTTATTTTTGTTTTTATTGTCATTACTCTAAGTGGTGGATCAAAAAAGATATTGCTGCGATTTATGTCAGAGAGTGTTCTGCCTATGTTTTCCTCTAAGAGTTTTATAGTGTCCAGACTTACATTTAGGTCTTTAATCCGTTTTGAGTTTATTTTTGTGTATGGTGTTAGACAGTATTCTAATTTCATTCATTTACAGGTAGCTGTCCAGTTTTCCTAGCATCACTTATTGAAGAGACTGTCTTTTCTCCATTTTATATTCTTGCCTCCTTTGTCATAGATTAGTTGACCATAAGTGTGTGGGTTTATCTCTGGAGTTTCTATCCTGTTCCATCGATCTATATTTCTGTTTTTGTGCCAATACCAAACTGTTTTGATTACTGTAGCTTTGCAGTATAGTCTGAGCAATTAATTTCTGGATGCTTAGCACAACTAAGATCATCCCTCATCTTTCATGGTTGCAGAAAGGTATTGCTGATAAAACAAGCAGCAAGGTACTACCCTTCTTTAAACACCTTTTAATATGACACTGTCCATGTATCAAGAGGCATTCCCACTCCTGGATCATTTGTTCATTTCAACCATTGATGAGATCACTTGAAAGTTAAGGAAGGTAGCTCTTTAGTATGTATTCTGATTGTTCTTAGCTCAAGTCAAAGTAACTTGACTTGAATCAAATAGTTAGCTGTAAGCAATATTGCAGGGATTCCTAAGTACTAGAGGTACCCAAATATGCATATGTGTGTACACACAGTACACAGCTGATGTGTACTTAAATTTTTGTTAGTAAAATTGTGTTGGGGAGGTGCAGGCGATAAATCAACTTTTAAAATGCACTGGGGAAGTTTGTCATTTGAAGCCACCCAGAAAAATATCCCTTTGTCAAATGATGCTTGTAAATATTGATTTCTTTAAATATTGGGTTTGCTAAAATACATAATTCATGCTGTATGTGAATCTATAAAACCTAATATTAGAGGGAGAGGGGCTCTCTAGTGACCATCAGTATGTGTGCACACGCACACATACACACACACACACACTCATTCGCTCTCCCAAAATACCCATATATAATTAGCCTAATGAATGAATTTAAAGCTCAGGCAGTTTGTGTGGCCACTGGTGAAGAAGCTCATTCTGCTACTTCAAATAAACACAACTAAATGCCTGCCAGGGACTGTAACAGACAAACAATAGCAACACTGTCTCTTGACTATAGACACTGCCAGGCCTTGAGACTTTAAGAGCCAAGCAGAAGGAATTCTTCACCAAGCCATGGCTCAGCCCCCAGAAAGCATCTTTGTTATGACAAATGGCAGCTTGTATTCATTTATCCCCACTACTGGTGGGAAGGGAAACAGATCGTCCTCACCACTGGAAAAATTAAAAATTAAAACTGGAAAGAATTCTATAGATTGTCCACCCAGTGCTTTTCAGACCTTTGAATTTCATGAACCAGCAACATTTAAAAATATAAATAAATTTTTTAGAAAACAAAATAACTAGGGAGAAAGAGGGCGGATACTGACATAGGATTTTTATATAGTGAAAAAACATTTTAAAAAATACCACTGCCAGTTTGAAAATGACAGCTTAAATTAGCATCTCCCTCTTTTTTGTTAAAACTCATTGAAAGCAGAAAGGAGACCAGGAAACGACAGCACAAAATATGCTTTCAGTGAAACCAGGAGACAGCTGGAACCCCAAATTTTGGAGTAGATGAGGAGTTTCCAAGAACAGTGGCAATGGAACAGGGGTGTGACAGAGAACACAGAAGCTACACCTCTCGGAATATCAGAGTACTTTTATGGAGCCACTTTCTGAAGTAAACTTCTGTTTGCAGCATCAGAAGTGGGTATACATAACAACAGTACTAGCTCACATGATCTAAGTTTTGTTTTAAGAAGTAGAGGGAGGCTAAATGATAATGCTATAGTTGAAAGAAATAGTCTGTATCCTGGAAACAAAAGAGAAAAAAATATGTATGTATATATATATAGAGAGAGAGAGAGAAGTACCACAGTTATCATCCCCATTGGGTCAAGTATAGAGTAAACAAACTTTCACCCAAAATCCTGAGTCTTAGAAAAATTTAGGCAAATTCCAGTTTCTCAACGTGAACCCCTAAAAATAAATGGTACAGAAAATACACAATAACTTCAAAGTTAAGTACTCAAAATATAACCCAGAAATGATTGATAAAAATATGCTACAAAAATCAAAAAAAGTAACAGAAAAACAGGTTAAACTCTCACAAGAAAATTGTTTTCATGGAATATATTAAAATTGAGACTAGGAAGGATAAATTAGGAGGCTGGGATTAACATATACACACTACTATATATAAAATAGATAACCAGCACAGCAAAGGAAAACATAAACAAGACAAAAAAAGACAACCCTCAGAATGGGAAAAAATATTTGCAAATGAAGCAACTGACAAAGGATTAATCTCCAAAATTTACAAGGAGCTCATGCAGCTCAATATCAAACAACCCAATCCAAAAATGGGCAGAAGACGTAAATAGCCATTTCTCCAAAGAAGATTATACAGATTGCCAACAAACACGTGAAACAATGCTCAACATCACTGATCATTAGAGAAATGAAAATCAATACTACAGTGAGGTATCATCTCACACCAGTCAGAATGGCCATCATCAAAAAATATAGAAACAATAAATGCTGGAGAGGGTGTGGAGAAAAGGGAACCCTCTTGCACTGTTGGTGGGAATGTAAATTGATACAGCCACTGTGGAGAAGAGTATGGAGGTTCCTTAAAAAACTAGAAGTAGAACTACCATACGACCCAGCAATCCCATTACTGGGCATATACCCTGAGAAAACCATAATTCAAAAGGAGTCATGTACCACAATGTTCATTGCAGCTCTGTTTACAATAGCCAGGACATGAAAGCCATCGACAGATGAATGGATAAAGAAGACGTGGCACATATATACAATGGAATATTACTCAGCCATAAAAAGAAACAAAATTGAGTTATTTGTAGTGAGGTGGAAGGACCTAGAGACTGTCATACAGAGTGAAGTAAGTCAGAAAGAGAAAAAAAAATACCGTATGCTAACACATATATATGGAATCTTAAAAAAAAAAAAAAAAAAGCTCCTGAAGAACCTAGGGGCAGGACAGGAATAAAGATGCAGATGTAGAGAATGGACTTGAGGACACAGGGAAGGGAAAGGGTAAGCTGGGACAGAGTGAGAGAGTGGCGTGGACATATATACACTACCAAATGTAAAATAGATAACTAGTGGGAAGCAGCTGCCATAGCACAGGGAGATCAGGTCGGTGCTTTGTGACCACCTAGAGGGGTGGGATAGGGAGGATGGGAGGGAGACGCAAGAGGGAAGAGTTAGGATATATGTATATGTAAAGCTGATTCACTTTGTTATAAAGCAGAACCTAACACACCATTGTAAAGCAATTATACTCCAATAAAGATGTTAAAAAAAAAAGATAATCAACAAGGACCTACTGTATAGCACAGGGAACTATACTCAATATTATGTAATAAGCTGCATGGGAAAAGAATCTGAAAAAGATTCTGAAAAAGATTTTATATGTGTGTATGTGTGTACGTATATATATAACTGAATCGCAGTGCTGTACACCTGAAACTTACATGATATTGTAAATCAACTGTACTTCAATAAAAAAAATTTTTTTAATTGAGACTAGGTATTTTCCCATCGTTAAAAAAGACACTGAAGTATTTTTTTTTTTTTTTGCAAAATAAGAATACAAAGAAGAGATGTAATAGCTTAAGGAGAATATGCCAATAAAAGAAGAGGATGTAAAATATGAGTTAGTAGAACTTCAGAAAGAAGTGAAATAAAAAAAGATAGAAACAAAAATAAAGATGCATTTGGAAGATGGGATACATACATGGTTGAAGCAGTGAAGAAAATATAGTTGTAGACAGAACAAGTATGAAAAATAATTTTTAATCTGGCACATGAAAACGTACCCAGAATCATTAGTTAGCAGGAGAATAAAAGTTCAAATCTCAACCAGATACCACTACACACACATTAGGATGGCTAAAATTTGAAGACGGAGAACTCCAAATACTGGGAGGATGGAGCATCCTGACTCTCATACATTGCTGGTGTGACTGTAAATGATCCAACCACTTTGGAAAAAAGTTTGGTAGTTTCCTATAAAGATAAACATACATGTTCCTTAGACACAGAAATTCTACTTCTGGATACTTATCCAATAGAAATTAAAACAAATGTCCATTAAAATGGTATTTGTAGAAGAATATTTATACCAGCTTTATTCATGATAACCAGAAGCTGGAAACAATTCAAATATACATTCACAGAAAAAAAGGATATACAAAGAATATTTATTCTGTGAAATGATACTAAGCCATCAAAAGGAACACATTACTAGCATGTCCATTATTGTAGATGAGATATCCAGATAACACGCTGAGTGAAAGAAGCTTGATATAAGGTAACATATACTGTATGATTTGATGTATGTGAAGTTCTAGAACAGGCAAACCTAACTATATGTTTTTTAAAATTGAAATAGTGGTTGTCTATGGGGGGTGGGGGGATATGGATTTAAAAAGGCATAGAACTTTCTGGAATGATAGAAATATTTTATATCTTGATGTGATGTGAGTTAAAAAAGTGCATCCATTTGTCAAAATTATATAGTCAAGATTTGTGAATTTAAATGTAATACATGTATTAACTAAAAAAATACAATAAATAATAATGAAATGGGATTTGGGGAGTGGATATAAGGACAAATAAAATAAAAATGACAAATGTTGATAATTGTTGAAGCTGAGAGATGGCTGCAAGGAAATTCATTTAGTCATTCTGCTTTCTTCATAAAGATTTTAATTCTTCCCAAATAGTTGAAATTCTGAAATGAGTCGACTTTATTCTACATATAAAATTGGCATAATGCTCCAAAGAAAGCTGCTTTTTATGGCCTGAATTCTATTTTATCTGTTATTAACATCATGACTCATGTTTTCTTTGTACTTATATTTGCCTGTTATTTCTTTGCCAGTTCTTTTCACTTTAACCATCTAAATTTCTTTAAGTGTATTTCTTTACATAGTCTTGAGTTGGATTTTGCTTTGTTAGCCAAACTAAAAAAAATTTTTCTTGTAATATGTGTAATAAGCTCACATTACTGATGCGACTGATGGATTTAGTCTTAGTTCTGCAATATTGTTTCATGTTTTTTAAATTTAATTTTTATTTTATATTGGAGTATAATTGTTATTTTTTTAATGTCTTTTACTTTGCCATTTCATTCTCTATGTTTTTTTCATTTCTGTTGATATTTAGAAGGTATATATTTTTGCTCCAGTAGTTACCTTTATACTAATAATTTATATAATACCTTTAGTCACCTATTTCTTTGGAAACTTAGTTTTTACTATGAGTAATATTGAAATTAGACAATACCTGCTTCTTTCCCCATTTCTCTTTCTTCTTTCCTCTTTCTCATTCTTCAATTTTAATCACTGGTATAATTTTAGTTTTGATGTTTTTATCTCTAAGTGTGCTTAACTTCTACTTGATTTGTGATTTTCAAGTTACACTATTATACTCCCTATTAATAGTTATGAAAATATCAGGGACCTACTTCTACTTTCTATTAATTCCCTCCCTTCTCATATTTTTGTTAGTTGTGGAATATCTCTTTTCTTAGAGTGTGTTACATTTACATACTATTCTGTCAAGATTTTTTTTTTCTTTTTGTCTTGGTTCTACAGTTAAGTATATTCAGTTTGCACCCCCATGAACTTTATGATGGAATATCTCTAGTCCTAGTCATTTTATAGTGGAAGAAAATCATTCTCTAGTAGATTCCTGAGGAAGGGCTCATGGGAATGATATTCCCAGATGTCTAGCTTGTTCATAACTTCATTTGATTGGTTGTCAATGGCCTTACCTTTGAAGGATATAAAAATCTGTCTCATATTTCTTTCCTTGAGTGTCATAAAAAATATTCTATCACTTTCTAAACCTAAACATATATTTTTCCCTGTTTTGTTTTTACTGAGGTAAAATTTACTTAAATTAAATTTCAGTCTTTTTAGTGTATGGTTCTGAAGCTTCCAAATGCATTCAGGTAGTTGTCAGAGTTTAGCTCCTTGTGGATGTAGGACCAAGGTCCTCATTTCCTTGCTGGCTGTGAGCTAAGGGTTTTTCTCAGCTTCTAAATTCCATCTATATTACTTGACTCATGCCCTCTTTCTCCATCTCCAAGGCCAGTAATGGTGGGTTGAGTCCTTCTTGTGCTTTGATTCTCTCTGACCTCCTCTTCTGCTTCATTTATCCTGCCTCTTTGGCTGCATTTCTCTGGAGAATTCTTCTGTCTTCCTCTTCTTTTTTCAAGGACTTGTGTGACTAAATTGGGCCCACCCAGATAATCCAGGACAATCTCCCTTTTTTAAAGTCCATTGATTAGTAACTTTAATTATATCTGCAAAGTCTATCCACAAAAGTAAGGTTATCTTTATGACAGGAATGAGAATTTTAGGGAGACGTCTTTAGAATTCTACCTAACATATACACACATGAAAAAAAAATCACTCAATTTCACTCATAAGGGAAATATAAATTAAGCATATACTGAGACAATTTTTCACTACTACATAGGCAAAGGTCAAATAGTATAACATACTAATGAAGAAGAGGGGTAACAGGAACTTGGATATATTGCTAGAAGGAGTTATAATTGATATGACACCTGCAGAGGTAACATGGCAAAATCTATCAAAGTTACATGAATTGGTGTCTATTTATTCAGAAATTCTACTTCTAGAAAATGTTTCTATAAATATCACATATGTATAAAATGACCTATGTACAAGGTTGGTTACTGCACATTGATTTTTGTAGCAAAATATTGAAAGACACCTAAAGACCCAGAGGACTTAATAAGTTACTGTAACTTGATATCAATAGAATGCAATACATAGAATACAATAGAATACATACAAACAATGATGAACCTCTTCATATACTGTTATGAAATGACAAACAGGATATTTTATTTTAAAGAGAAGTTCTAGAACAGTGGATATTGTTTGCAACCAGCTGTGCAAAAAGAGGAGAAGCAGAATTATACATACCTATATGGATGCCTTCAGGAAAGAGAGTTTGGTGGCAACTGGTGTCAAGGATGGGACCTTTTGGAACTGTTTGAATCTTGGATCATATGAGTGTATGGTCTCTTCAATAGGTAAATGAATAAACTGTGTAAAGTTCTTTCTACTAACACTATCATTTCTTAAAAGGAAATATTTTTACTGGAGAAGCAGGCATTTAATGAGCACTTACTATGTACCAAACAGTCTGCAGAGCACTTTTCGGGCATCATCTCTTTCCATCCTTAGAACAGCCTATATGGTTAGTATTATTCTCCTCATTTTACAGTTGAGAATACTGAGGCTCAAAATGTATAGTTGTCCAAGACTGCACAGATCCTAGGACATCTGGCCAGGGTTTAACCCAGGGAAATTTTATATCACAATTTTAACCACCAAATAATAATAATGCTATACAACTGAAAAAGAAAGAAAAATATAATCTTAAAATAAAGAATATCCTTTTAAAGAAAATATTTATTTTTACATAAAATTAAATGCATTGTCTTTCTAGTTTCCATTTTGGATACCCAATGGCATGAATCCTAAATTAGAGGTTAAAAAATACTGACAGAGCCCAGTCTTCAGTCAGATGCTGAAGTCTCCTATATTACACCTCCCACAGAGAGACTCCTTGAAAAACTTTACTGACAATGAACATTTCCATGAAGTGACTTTCTCACAAAGCAGTCCACTCACGTATTAAGGCAAGTTACAGTGCTAGAAAGTTGGTCTGAAATATGCTCTCCTTAGACCCTCCGTGCCTTTGTCCTGAGTTTGCCCTGTGGAACCACCATGAAAGTTCTAATTGATCCCTCTTGCTTATGACAGCTCTTCAAACATTCAAAGTATTTCCCTTTCAATGTCAAACTCTCCAAGATTCTCTTTCTCATACAAGATTTCATTTTTTTCATCTGCATGACAGATAATTCTCCTCAGGTTGCCCCAGTTTGTCCATGTTTTTGGAAGAATATTTTACCAGGGAAGATTGACTAGCAGAAAGTATACAGGGATTATCACCTCCCATTGCTGAATATCATCCTAATAACACAGAAGAAAATAGATTATCTTTATGACAAGAGGATCGGCCTGCTAACTTGTATTGAGCAGACAAGCATATAAAACCTTTAATTATTTTTCACATTTGCAACTCATAGGTTTCCCATGAGTTGAAAGACTGAGAGAGAGACAGAGACAGAGAGTGATAGAGACACAGAGAGAAACAGAGAAGAGAATGAAGATTCCTTGCCTTATGGACAAGACTTTAATATTATACCTATTCCATTTAATTTCTTTTAGAGTCACCTTGTTAAAAAAAAAAAAAAAAAAACAGAGTCTAAATTCAGAAAGATATAGTGGAGAAAGTAGGGAGAAGT
Organism: Balaenoptera ricei; assembly: GCF_028023285.1. Lineage (NCBI taxonomy): Eukaryota > Metazoa > Chordata > Mammalia > Artiodactyla > Balaenopteridae > Balaenoptera > Balaenoptera ricei. Next base: position 77,846,157 of record NC_082648.1, read on the forward strand.
TAAAAATGAAAAAAGAAACGTTAGAAAAAGCTAAAAATATACACCAGTATGAATTAAGGTATTTGTTTTCATTAATGAAATATCCAGTGAAGCTTCAGGATTTTCATACTAAATATCTGAAGTACTTTATTAGTGCCTAGATTTCAGACCATTAATAAAATTACATCAGTAAATTATATAAATAGCTAACATTTATAGAAGCTTATGGTATACCAGTAACTATTAATAGGGCTTTTAGTGAAATACATTCTTTTGTTTCATAAAAACCTTGTAATATAGATACTATATTATCTCCATTTTTGAAGGTGAGGAAACTGAGGCCTGGAGGAGTTAACTAATTTGCCCAAGATCACAGAACAAATGATCAATGAAGCTGGTATTCAAAATCAAGAAGTTCAGTTCTGAAATAAATGACATATGGATAATTATATAGTCATTCTTTACAGGGCCAAGCTTGCTTGAGTTTCTTCTCAAAATAGGTAAAAATATTGAATTTCAGAAATATGTAGAATAATTCAATAATAGCTAATGACCAGGGAAAAGTTACATTAGAAATAGAAATAGATACCAAGCAGGACCCTGTGGGGCTCTGGGGAACAAAGCCTTTCTGTGTCCCCCATTTCTTTGATTACAGGAAATAGCCTTCATTCAGCTGCCATGACCTTCCCTGAGTTCCAACGGGCAGATTCAAGCAGTTGCTAATTAGGGAAGGTAGGAGATGCGAGACCAGGGAGAAACAGTCAAGAGAAACAATAGTGTGGCCTTGGGGCAAGATCCTGGTTCCCCATCAACTGTTACACACAACAGTATCTTTGAGCTGTTTTGCAGATACTGAAACCCCTTCCAGGTGGGAGAAGTTAATGATTAACGAGGGTATGTTGCCACAAGCACAGTAGACCCCAGACCAGTTGGAACCTGAAGGTTGATGATGCTGTCTCCTACTCACCTCACCATCAACATATCAGAAGAATGTCCAGGAGCTGATCATGCCCCCTTTGAACCATTGCTATAAAACTTCTCACTGTCCTCTCCAAGGGGGGGACACATAGTTTTTTGAGGCAGGAGCCCACTGTGTCCCGCTTTGCCTGGCAAAGTAATAAAGCTATCCTTTTCTGCTTCAAAAAAAAAAAAAAAAAGAAGAAGAAGAAAAAGAAAAAAGAAATAGACAGAAATTCAATCATAGAAAGGAAGCAATAGGTGCAGTGGTTGCGTGTATATGCTTTCAAATCCCACAGACTAGGTTTAAATTCAACTCTGCTACTCACCAGGTGTGAGAATGTGAGCAAACGACCTAACCTGGGTGAACCCCAGTGTCCTCATCTACGAAATGAAGGTAATAATATCTCCTTCAAAGGGCTCTTACCAAGAACAAATGCGATAATATATGCAAATCACTTCCCAGTGCTGGACACATAGTATGCACTTAATAAATGATGGCTATTATATTATTATTATAGTCAAGTTTGAGTCATGACACCGGAGGGAGATTATGCCTGGTAAATTCAATTTTCTCTCTCAGTGAAGTTGCTCGTGTCTCTAACCTCCAGTAGTGTCTAATTCAGGAATGTGTGCTCAATAATTAATCATATATTATATTTTATTGCATTAGCTAATGTTGCTTTCCACTTTTAGCTGTTTCAAAACTTCATGGGGAATTTGTCATTTTTTTTCATTAACTGAAAGAAACTGTAAAATAAGAAATCTAGAGAATACTTTTTTTCTACTATTTCTAAATTAAAGGGTACTTTTCCTTCCATGGTAGAACATTTATCTTTTATTATAAAGTCCATCAAAATGTCTCTAACAATGGTAGCTTCTGTGACTGGAGAGCAGATATAGTTTAGGATAAAAATTTAACAGAGTATGTAGCTGAGAGCCTGGGACAGTCACAGGACTTTTATCAATGCAGAATCATTATACGTGGAAGGGAAATAATTTTGTTCAAAATAGAGTTATTTACTTAGATTTTAGTGCTCACTTTTTTTTCACACTATTTGCAGCATTGTTAATTGTTAACATTTTTAGGCACAATCCTCAGAATCTTTTCAGGTTTCCAAGGACTTATCTTCTCCCAGGAAAAGTCCTTCCAGGCACAAATGACCAAGGACCCTAGAAACGATCAATTCATAGCCAGTTTCACTTCTCTTCAAGTAGAAGATGGATACAATTATAGTTAATATTTTTAAAGTTATAACACAACACAATTTTACCAGTGGAAACTATATCACTGGATAGTGAAGTCAAAATTAAAAACCAGATCCTGTGACTTTTCTACATTAAACTGGATTATCTTCCATCAAATTTAGAATATGATCCACACTTCTTACCAAAATCTTTAAGTCCCTCTGTAGGCTTGTCCTTGCCTAGCTCTAAGACCAGCTGTCTTATGCACCCTCCCCTTGCATACTCTCCTCTGGCCACACTAGCATTCTTCATGGCTCTGAACGTCCCTGTCTTTCTGTGTTTGCCAGAACTTCTGGAAACCCCTCCTCTCCCCATACCTTTACTTGTAGACCCTTCTTGTCATTCCAGTCTCAGCTCAAAGGCCTTCATCTCAGAGATCCCTACCTTGATCATCCAATCTAAAAAACTCAATACCCTGCTCCAATCACGCACTGGAAAAACTCTATTTTATTTATAAAGATTAATATCCGAAATTATATTTACTTGTTTATGAGTTTATCGTCTGCTTTCCCTGCTAGAATATAAACAACATGAGGGCAGTAAAGGTGTCTCTTTTGATCACTGCTGAATCCTCAGGGCCTGTAGGACTACCTGGTTCATAGTATATACTCAAAATATATTTGTGCAATTGATAAATTATGGAGGATTTAAGTTGTGATTTTCTATGTGTTCAAATTAGCACAACATCATGGTGGCTCCACCTACTCTGGAATTAGGCTGTCTAGGTAGGTTTTGAAACTCTAGCTCTGCCACTTAAACTGCTCTTTATTATGTTCATCTGCCAAACAGTACCTATCTCACGGGGTCATTGAAAGGATTTCCTGCAATTATGAATGTTAAGTACTCAGTACAGTAAGTTCTCAATAAATATCATCTATGATTATGTATTTCTCTTGTATCACAAAGTCTAGTTGTTTTAAAGATTTTATCACAAACAAATCTTAAATAGAATTGTTAAGATTCTCCTGGCTAATGAACATGTTTCCTACTATTATCAATTCATATTTGCTTATTGAATATTGAATATTGCATATTCTAGGTTTAGCAACCTCTTTTCTCTTTGCAGTAGTCATATTCTAGAGGGGCTCATCCACTCCCTGGATGTAACTTACATTTTTTTGCCAGTGATTCTTGCTGCCCCATTCATATACCAAATATGTAAATTTCTATGGAATAGTATTGTGCTAGAAACTAGAGATATGATCCCAAGCTATTTAGAAGAGTAGATAAATATTAAACACATTAAGAAATTATATAATTACAATCTAAGGTTAAGTTCTATGAAGGAAATATAAAGGGGCTATGAAAGTATATCATAACAAGACCCAATTTAGTTTGGGAGGTGGGGAACTGTGAGGGAAGGCATTCTGAAAGAAATGATATTTGAACCAAAGTTAAAGGCAAAGTACATGTTAGCTGAACAGAAACTGGACGGGACTGTGTTCTGCAGAAGGAAATGAAATTTGCATAGTTCCTAAGAAGTAAAGCAGTTGAAAATTTAAAGGAAAAGAAAAATATTTGATGTAGTGTAATGAGTGGGGAGCAGAGGGTTAGAGATGAGATCGTAGAGAAGATTGAGGGCAAATTCTGAGTATTTTGTGGACAATGTTAGGCATTGGGAATTTGTCTTTTAAGCAATGGAAATCCGGGAAGATTTTATAGAGATGAGTATCCAGATCATATGTGCTTATTTGGAAGGTCACTTTGGCTGTATTGTTGAAGGTGAATAGGAAGGAAGGCAGAGGAGGTTAGCTCATTAGTCTCTGGGAGAAAGAGAGTGGCTTAGGGCAGGGAAGAGGTGATGTAAGAAAGAAGTGAATGGATTCAAGAAATATTCAAGACACTTTCAGTCTTGACATATCAGAAGTCAGCATGAAGCCTGTTGAGTGTCAACGGCCTTTAATTGAATAACTATAATACTGAAAAATCACCAAGCTAAAATCACTAACTAGTCAATCCACAAATAGTTATTATAGTAATTGACTGTTAGGTGTGAACTAGACAATGGCAACCCTCATTAATGCCAGTTAAAACAAGTGTGGGAAAGTCACATTAAGTAGCTGACCTCTTTGAAAGTGTTTTAACTTAAATTTAAAATATGTGTTCTGATTGGTACTTTTTCCTAGATGGGAAATATGCTTATTATGTTTGAAAACTATTTCTTTCCAATTTATATATAAATTGCCATCACTGTTACATAAATTGAATGTGTATTCTCTAGCTATAAGAAATAGGATGACAGTTCATTTCAACAAAGACTGCATCAGCAGTGGCCTATATGCCAGCCACTGTGATATGTAGTAGCAATACAAGGATCAAAAGACAGATCTCTACTAAGGAATGCAGCAGATGTGCCTTCATCCTGGTACTTGTAATTTATTATCTTAAACTCATTTTAAGGAATAATTAACTCTGCTGGCTATTGCCAGAATGACATTTTGATAGCAACTGTGCTAACAATAAAACTCATATTTGTTGAATATTCTCCAAAACTCATGTGAACAAAATAAAAGATAAATATGTATTCAGATCAAATACTGTGAGTTCCTTGAGAGTAGGTGCTGTGTCCATTTTATTCAATACTGCATTCTCAAAATTTAGCTCATGTCTAGGACATAGTACTTATCTGGTAAATTAATGAATGGCAGAATAAATGAATACCTGAATTCTTCTCTGTGAGTAGAATTTGAAACCCCTACTTCTGAAAGGGGCCATTAGGATACCTACGTATTTGAAATCATATCTTTCACAGGAATTAATTAATTGGTAAGAGTTTCCCTTTCCTTTTTTCCAGAGAAAATTCCCTTTCTATTCTTTTCAAGCCAAACTTCTAGGTTCTTAACTGGGAGTTCATTGAAATTATCAGCAAATACAAAAAAAAAAAAAAAAAAAGAGTCAATTGTCCTGCTCATTGGTTCTGCAAAGGCCCACTTCTATCTAGGAATTAACTTTCTATCTGGGAAAGGCTTAAGTCAGACCTGAGCTTTAACAAAACTGCCCCTCTCCCAGGTTAAGTCAACTCAGTGGCAAAAGTATATTAGCTACTCTGATTGCTGGAAAACAAAAATGAATAAAATGTAGACTGAACTCAAATATGTCACAATTTATTTGGGGGAGAATGAGAAGTAAACAAACAATTATAATGCAGTCGGCTAAAGGTTATGATACAGTAGAAGAAAGGATGCCATCAGAGCCCTGGAAAGGCATATGTTAGTCAACTCAAACTGCTGTGAACAAAATAGTATAGACTGGATGGATTAAACAACAGAAATTAAGTTTCTCACAGCTCTAGAGGCTAGAAAATCCAAGATCAAGTTTTTGGCAGGGTTCAGATTCTCTTCCTGACTTGCAGACAGCTGCCTTCTCGCCATGTCCTCACATGGTAGAGAGAGAGAGAGAGAGACCTCTGGTCTTTCTTCCTCTTCTTATAAGCACTACAATTCTATTGGATTAGGGCCTCACCCCTATGACTTTGTTACCTCCTTTAAACCCTATCTCCAAATATAGTCCTATTGCAAGATAGGGTTTCAACAAAAGAATTTTAAGGGGACAGAATTCAGACCATAGCAAGACATCTAAGGCAAAAGGAGGCTGAAAGGCACTGTGGAGAAAACAGCCAGGGAACAGTCCTATACATTAGTCAGGGAAATTGTTAGGACCTTTCAGGTAGAGGGGACAGTGCAAGCACATATGGGAGCAAGAAATTGAATGATGAGAGTGGGGAACTTCAAGATGGCAGAGGAGTAAGACATGGAGATCACCTTTCTCCCCACAAATACATCAAAAATATGTCTACATGTGGAACAGCTCCTACAGAACACCTACTGAACGCTGGCAGAAGACCTCAGACTTCCCAAAAGGCAAGAAAATCCCCACGTACCTGGGTAGGGCAAAAGAAAAAAAGGAAAAACAGAGACAAAAGAATAGGGATGGGACCTGCACCTCTGGGAGGGAGCTGTGAAGGAGGAAAAGTTTCCAAACACTAGGAAGCCCCTTCACTGGAGGAGACGACGGGGGGTGGCCAGGGGGGAAGCTTCAGAGCCATGGAGGAGAGCGCAGCAACAGGGGTGCAGAGGGCAAAGTGGAGAGATTCCCTCACAGAGGATCGGTGCTGAACAGCACTCACCAGCCTGAGAGGCCTGTCTGCTCACCTGCCGGGGCAGGTGGGGGCTCGGAGCTGAGGCTCAGGCTTTGGAGGTCAGATCCCAGGGATAGGACTGGGGTTGGCTGCGTGAACACAGCCTGAAGGGGGCTAGTGCGCCACAGCTAGCCAGGAGGGAGTCTGGGAAAAAGCCTGGAACTGTCTAAGAGGCAAGAGACCATTGTTTCAGGGTGCATGAAGACAGAGGATTCCTTCCTTGTCTTCCCACAGAAGGCAGAGCACCGCCTAAATGAGCTCCAGAGATGGGTGCGAGCCACGGCTATCGGCTCGGACCCCAGAGACAGGCATGAAACGCTAACACTGCTGCTGCAGCCCCCAAGAATCCTGTATGCAAGCACAGGTCATTATCCACATGGCCCCCCTTCCCTCCCACCAGGAGCCTGTGCAGCCCGCCACTGCCAGGGTCCCGTGATCCAGGGACAACTTCCCTGGGAGAACACACAGTGCACCTCAGGCTGTTGCAGTGTCATGCTGGCCTCCACCGCCACAGGCTCGCCCTGCATTCCGTACCCCTCCCACCCCCTGGCCTGAGTGAGCCAGAGACCCCTAATCAACTGCTGCTTTAACCCCGTCCTGTCTGGGCAGGAACAGAAGCCTGAGGGCAACCTACATGCAGAGGTGGGGCCAAAACCTCAGGTGATGCGTGAACAAAGAAGAGAAAGGGAAATTTCTCTGTGCAGCCTCGGGAGCAGCAGATTAAATCCCCACAATCAACTTGAGGTACCCTGAATCTGTGGAATACCTGAATAGTCAACGAATCAACCCAAAATTGAGGCAGTGGACTTTGGGAGCAACTGTAGACTTGGGGTTTGCTGTCTGCGACTGACTTGTTTCTGATTTTTATGTTTATCTTAGTATAGTTTTAGTGCTTGTTATAATTGGTGGATTTCTTTATTGGTTTAGTTGCTCTTTTTTTTGTTCTTTTTTTTCTATTACTTTTTAATTTTTTTATTTTAATAATTCTTTTTTTTATTTTAATTATTTTATTATTTTATTTAAAAATTTTTTTTTCTTTCTTTTTTTCTCCCTTTTCTTCTGAGCCGTGTGGCTGACAAGGTCTTGGTGCTCCAACCTGGTGTCAGGCCTGAGCCTCTGAGGTGGGAGAGCTGAGTTCAGGACATTGGACCACCAGAGACCTCCTGGCCCCACGTAATATCAATCAGTGAGAGATCTCCCAGAGATCTCCACCTCAATGCTAAGACCCAGGTCCACCCAACGGCCAGCGAGCTCCAGTGCTGGACGCCCCATGCCAAAAAACTAGGAAGACAGGAACACAACCCCACTGATTAGCAGAAAGGCTGCCTAAAGTCATACTAAGTTCACAGACACCCCAAAACACACCACTGGACCCGGCCCTGCCCAAAAGAAGGACAAGATCCAACCCCACCCACCAGAACACAGGCACCAGTCCCCTCCACCAGGAAGCCTACACAAGCCACTGAAACAACCTTACCCACTGGGGGTAGACACCAAAAACTATGGGAACTACAAACCTGCAGCCTGCGAAAAGGAGACCCCAAACACACTAAGGTAAGCAAAATGGGAAGACAGAAATATGCAACAGATGAAGAAGCAAGGTAAAAACCCACTGAAACAAAGAAATGAAGAGGAAACAGGCAGTCTACCTGAAAAAGAATTCAGAGTAATGATGGTAAAGATGTTCCAAAATCTTGGAAATAGAATGGAGAAAATACAAGAAACATTTAATAAGGATCTAGAAGAACTAAAGAGCAAACAAACAATGATGAACACACAATAAATGAAATTAAAATTTTTCTAGAAGGAATCAATAGCAGAATAATGGAGACAGAAGAATGGATAAGTGACCTGGAAGATAAAATAGTGGAAATAACTACTGCAGAGCAGAATAAAGAAAAAAGAATGAAAAGAATTGAAGACACTCTCAGAGACCTCTGGACAACATTAAATGCACCAACATTTGAATTACAGGGGTCCCAGAAGAAGAAGAGAAAAAGAAAGGGTCTGAGAAAATATTTGACGAGATTATAGTTGAAAACTTCCCTAATATGGGAAAGGAAATAGTTAATCAAGTCCAGGAAGCACAGAGAGTCCCATACAGGATAAATCCAAGGAGAAACACACCAAGACACATATTAATCAAACTATCAAAAATTAAATACAAAGAAAAAATATTAAAACCAGCAAGGGAAAAGCAACAAATAACACACAAGGGAATCCCCAAATGGTTAACAGCTGATCTTTCAGCAGAAGCTCTGCAAACCATAAGGGAGTGGCAGGACATATTTAAAGTGATGAAAGGGAGAGAACTACAATCAAGACTACTCTACTCAGCAAGGATCTGATTCAGATTCGGCATAGAAATTAAAACCTTTACAGACAAGAAAAAGTTAAAAGAATTCAGCACCACCAAACCAGCTTTACAGCAAATGCTAAAGGAACTTCTCTAGGCAGGAAACACAAGAGAAGGAAAAGACCTACAAAAACAAACCCAAAACAATTAAGAAAATGGTAATAGGAACATACATATTGATAATTACCTTAAAAGTGAATGGATTAAATGCTCCAACCAAAAGACATAGACTGGCTGAATGGATGCAAAAACAAGACCCATATATATGCTGTCTACAAGAGACCCACTTCAGACCTAGGGACACATACAGACTGAAAGTGAGGGGATGGAAAAAGATATTCCTTGCAAATGGAAATCAAAAGAAAGCTGGAGTAGCAATTCTCATATCAGACAAAATGGACTTTAAAATAAAGACTATTACAAGAGAGAAAGAAGGACACTACATAACGATCAAGGGATCAATCCAAGAAGAAGACATAACACTTGTAAATATTTATGCACCCGACATAGGAGCACCTCAATACATAAGGCAAATGCTAACAGCCATAAAAGGGGAAATCGACAGTAACACAATCATAGTAGGGGACTTTAACACCCCACTTTCACCAATGGACAGATCATCCAAAATGAAAATAAATAAGGAAACACAAGCTCTAAATGGCACATGTAAACAAGATGGACTTAATTGATATTTACAGGACATTCCATCCAAAAACAACAGAATACACTTTCTTCTCAAGTGCTCATGGAACATTCTCCAGGATAGATCATATCTTGAGTAATAAATCAAGCCTTGGTAAATTAAAGAAAATTGAAACTGTACCAAGTATCTTTTCTGACCACCCTGCTATGAGACTAGATACCAATTACAGGAAAAAATCTGTAAAACATACAAACACATGGAGGCTAAACAATACACCACTAAATAACCAAGAGATCACTGAAGAAATCAAACAGGAAATCAAAAAATACCTAGAAACAAATGACAGTGAAAACACGACCACCCAAAATCTATGGGATGAATCAAAAGCAGTTCTAAGGGGAAAGTATATAGCAATACAATCCTACCTCAAGAAACAAGAAACATCTCAAACAACCTAACCTTACATCTAAAGCAATTAAAGAAAGAACAACCAAAAAACCCCAAAGTTAGCAGAAGGAAAGAAATCATAAAGATCAGATCAGAAATAAATGAAAAAGAAATGAAGGAAACAATAGCAAAGATCAATAAAAGTAAAAGCTGGTTCTTTGAGAAGATAAACAAAATTGATAAACCACTAGCCAGACTCATCCAAAAAAAAGGGAGAAGACTTAAATCAACAGAATTAGAAATGAAAAAGGAGAAGTAACAGCTGATCCTGCAGAAATACAAAGAATCATGAGGGATTACTACAAGCAACTATATGCCAATAAAATAGACAATTTGGATATAATGGACATATTCTTAGAAAAGCACTACCTTCTGAGACTGAAGCAGGAAGAAATAGAAAATATAAACAGACCAATCACAAGCACTGAAATTGAAACTGTGATTAAAAATCTTCCAACAAACAAAAGCCCAGGACCAGATGGCTTCACAGGTGAATTCTATCAAACATTTAGAGAAGAGATAACAACTGTCCTTTCAAACTCTTCCAAAATATAGCAGAGGAAGGAACACTCCCAAACTCATTCTATGAGGCCACCATCACCCTGATACCAAACCATAGATGTCACAAAAAAAGAAAACTACAGACCAATATCACTGATGAACATAGATGAAAAAATCCTCAACAAAATCCTAGCAAACAGAATCCAACAGCACATTAAAAGGATCATACACCATGATCAAGTGTGGTTTATTCAGGAATGCAAGGATTCTTCAATATATGCAAATCAATCAATGTGATGCACCATATTAACAAACTGAAGGATAAAAACCATATGATCATCTCAATAGATGCAGAAAAAGCTTTCGACAAAATTCAACACCCATTTATGATAAAAGCTCTCCAGAAAGTAGGCATAGAGGGAGCCTGCCTCAACATTATAAAGGCCATATATGACAAACCCACAGCCAGCGTCGTTCTCAATGGTGAAAAACTGAAACCATTTCCTCTAAAATCAGGAACAAGGCAAGGATGTCTACTCTCACCACTATCATTCAACATAGTTTTGGAAGTTTTAGCCACAGCAATCAGAGAAGAAAAAGAAATAAACTGAATCCAAAACAGAAAAGAAGAAGTAAAACTGTCAGTATTTGCAGATGACATGGTACTATACATAAAAGATGCTACCAGAAAACTACTAGAGCTAATCAATGAATTTGGTAAAGTAGCAGGACACAAAATTAATGCACAGAACTCTCTTGTATTCCTATACACTAATGATGAAAAATCTGAAAGAGAAATTAAGGAAACACTCCCACTTACCATTGCAACAAAAAGAATAAATACCTAGGAATAAACCTGCCTAAGGAGACAAAAGACCTGTATGCAGAAAATTATAAGACACTGATGAAAGAAATTAAAGATGATACAAACAGATGGAGAGATATACCATGTTCTTGGATTGGAAGAATCAACATTGTGAAATGACTATACCACCCAAAGCAATCTAAAGATTCAGTGCAATCTCTATCAAATTACCAATGGCATTTTTCACAAAACTAGAACAAAAAAATTTCACAATTTGTATGGAAACACAAAAGACCCCGAATAGCCAAATCTTGAGAAAGAAGAATAGAGCTGGAGGAATGAGGCTCCCTGACTTCAGACTATACTACAAAGCTGCAGTAATCAAGACAGTATGGTACTGGCACAAAAATAGAAATATAGATCAATGGAACAGGATAGAAAGCCCAGAGATAAACCCACACACATATGGTCACCTTATCTTTGATAAAGGAGGCAAGAATATACAATGGAGAAAAGACAGCCTCTTCAATAAGTGGTGCTGGGAAAACTGGACAGCTACATGTAAAAGAATGAAATTAGAACACTCCCTAACACCACACGCAAAAATAAACTCAAAATGGATTAAAGACCTAAATGTAAGGCCAGACACTATAAAACTCTTAGAGGGAAACATAGGAAGAACACTCTTTGACATAAATCACAGCAAGATCCTTTTTGACCTACCTCCTAGAGAAATGGAAATAAAAACAAAAATAAACAAAGGGGACCTAATGAAACTTAAAAGCTTTTGCACAGAAAAGGTAAACATAAACAAGATAAAAAGACAACCCTCAGAATGGGAGAAAATATTTGCAAATGAAGCAACTGACAAAGGAATAATCTCCAAAATGTACAAGCAGCTCATGCAGCTAAATATCAGAAAAACAAACAACCCAATCCAAAAATGGGCGGAAAATCTAAATAGACATTTCTCCAAAGAAAATATACAGATCGCCAACAAACACATGAAAGGATGCTCAACGTCACTAATCATTAGAGAAATGCAAATCAAAACTACAATGAGGTATCACCTCACACCAGTAAGAATGGCAATCATCAAAAAATCTACAAACAATAAATGCTGGAGAGGGAGTGGAGAAAAGGGAACCCTCTTGCACTGTTGGTGGGAATGTAAATTGATACAGCCACTATGCAGAACAGTATGGAGGTTCCTTAAAAAACTAAAAATAGAACTACCATATGACCCAGCAATCCCACTACTGGGCATATACCCTGAGAAAACCATAATTCAAAAGGAGTCATGTACCACAGTGTCATTGCAGCACTATTTACAATAGCCAGGACGTGGAAGCAGCCTAAGTGTCCATCGACAGATGAGTGGATAAAGAAGATGTGGCATGTATATACAATGGAATATTATTCAGCCATAAAAAGAAATGAAACTGAGTTATTTGTAGTGAGGTGGATGGACCTAGAGTCTATCATACAGAGTGAAGTAAGTCAGAAAGAGAAAAACAAATACCGTATGCTAACACATATATATGCAATCTTAAAAAAAAAAATGCTTCTGAAGAACCTAGGGGTAAGACAGGAATAAAGACACAGACCTTAAAAAAAAAAAAATGCTTCTGAAGAACCTAGGGGTAGGACAGGAATAAAGACACAGACATAGAGAATGGACTTGAAGACACAGGACCCTTACCCAGCTTACCCAGTGAGAGAGTGGCATGGACATATATACACTACCAAATGTAAAATAGATAGCTAGTGAGAAGCAGCCGCATAACACAGGGAGATCAGCTCAGTGCTTTGTGACCACCTAGAGGGGTGGGATAGGGAGGGTGTGAGGGAGACGCAAGAGGGAGGGAATATGGGGATATATGTATACGTATAGCTGATTCACTTTCTTATACAGCAGAAACTAACACAACATTGTAAAGCAATTATACTCCAATAAAGATGTTAAAAAAAAAAAAAGAAATTAAATGATGAGGATCAGTGTCATTTAAAATGTGAATCAGGGAGTGGGGCCACTGTTGGGGCCTGGAAGTCTCAATTCAAGAGTCACCAGCATGTCCGAATAAATGAGCTCATCAAAGTAGTGAGTATAGATATAGGGAAGGTCAAGGGATTAAGCCCTGCGTGGCACACCAACAGGGCAGATTTGCTTAAAGGGGGAGGATCCAGCAGAGGAGACTGAGAAGGAGTGACCAGTACGGTAGGGGGAAGGAAACCATCATGTGTGTCCTAGATACCAAGTGACACCCATGTTTCGAGAAGGAGGGAGTGAGCAAGGGTGTTGAATACTGATGATAGGTCTAGTAAGATGAGTTGAAGACTGACATTAGATTAGCAAAATAGAGGTTGTTATTAGTATTTTGGACCAGAACAGTTTGCTTGCATTCGTGGAATAAAGGCCTGGGTGAAGTGGGTTCAAGAAAAAAGGGGATAAGCCTTGGAGATAGCAGGTATAGATAAGCCTTCAGGGAATTTTGCTATGAAGGGAAAATGAGGAAGGATGTATTGTATGTGGGCAGCTCCAGATAAAAATAGAGCCCCTCGGGACTCCGCAAAGCATCTCCCTTCTCTAAAATCCACACTCTGTTCTGCCGGTAAAAGTTTATGTTTATGTCTAACACCACCTGGAATGTGTTTGGCTATTTAAAAAAAGCAAAAAGGTTAACTGAAAACAACTGAACAAGCCCACACTTTGAAATATGAACTATATATAGTTTACTAAACAGCTTTCTAAATATATATATATTTGGCTGATAGAAAATTACATATTTTTGGTTTTGGTTTTGATTTTCAATTCCTCTTCTAGATACAAATCAGTAAACCCCTTAGCTGTATCTCTGGCTCTACTAAAGTCTACTTTTTTTTTTAATATTTGGAGGCTCCAGTCTACTCTTTATTTTTATTATTTTCCCCCTTTATGAATTAAAATGGTCATTTTTTTTTAGAAATTGCCACTTTTTTCTGTTTTTTTTTAATTGACTGGATAATTCTTATCACTTTGAGTATTGTGCAAAGGTTTAACTAAATACTACATCTTCATCAAGTGTATAGCCTATGATTTTTGTTTTCCATTCGTATGCTCTCTCATAAATCATAAGTTTCCCTCAGTATGGCTTCCTTTGATCTGCATGTAGTTCTTGTGACTTTGTGATTTTTTATTTCCAAGTGTAGCAGAGACATCCTAAGGTGACCCTCAATGATCCACAGTCTTGTGTGATTCTTTCCCCTCGGATGCAGGAGCAACCTGTGACTTGCTTCTATTCAATAGAATATGGCAAAGGTGATAGGATGTCACCCCTATGATTGTTATTGTCCGACTGGAGAGAGATTCTCCTGATGCCCTTGAATAAGGCAGCAGCCATGGTGGGAACTGCCTGTGGAGAAGTCCACACAGCAAGGAACTGTGGGTGGCTCCTAGCACCTGAGAGTGGCTCCAGCCACAGCCAGGAAGAAGCCAGAACCCTCAGTCATGCTGTCACAGGGAAATGAATTCTTTCAACAGCCAGATTGAGCTTGGAAGTGGATCTTCCTTGATCAAACATCCAGGCAGGCTTGTGAGACCCTGATATGAGGAACCAGTTAAAACATGCCCAGACTCCTGACCCACATAAACTGTGAGATAAAAGATGTGTGATATTTTAAGCCACTAAGTTTGAGGTAATTTGTTATGAAGCAATAGAAAACAAATACACAAAGCTTTCTGTGTTGTTTTTTTTTTTTCATTAAGAGTGTGTCTCTTTTTATATACACATCACTGGCTGTTTTTTAGATGCAATCTGATAGTGTCTGTCATTAAGGGGTAGTTACAAAAATTTAAATGTATTGTATCTAGAGTTACATCAAATTATTTCTATTATCATATTTTAAATTATTCATTTATGGTACTTTGTTTTTGTCTCTTTTTTTCTCACTTCTTATTTTTTATTAAACAGATTGAGCACACTTTTGTTTGCTTAAAAATGACATATTCTATTTTTGTCCTTTTAATGGTTGCTCTTACTATCTATACTTAAAATTATTTAACGCTATTTATTTCTTAAACCTGCTAATATCTATGTGTGCTCCTAACAAGACAAGTATTTTAGAATACTGCAGTATAAATTTGGTTTCCCCTCTTCTATTATATCGATATTACCTAGAATTTTAATTAGCAATAACTGTACCACTACAAGTTTACACGCCTCTAAACCATCTCCTGGACTGGTTTCTTAATGAGAATTTCCCTAGAAAGTGTTTTGATTTGGGTCTTTGGCAAAGCCTATGAGGTCTTATATACCTAAGAATATTTTTGTTGTGCCTTCACTTTGGAATGAAAGGAAAATTTTGGTGGTAACAAATTTGGTTCCTGGCTTCTTTTCCCTTAAAACTTAAACTTGTTCCGTTATTGTCTAGGTTTCATTGTTTCTGTGGAGAGATCTGATCAACTCTAATTCTTATTCTTTCACAGGCAGTCTGCTTTTCCTCTCTGAAAGCTAATAGATTTTCTTTGGACTTTGATATTCTCTAATGTCACTCTCATGTATCTAGATTTAGGTTTTGTCATTTGTCCTTTCTACTTAAGCACTCCAGGAACTCTCTCAATTAACATCTTTTATCTCATTAATTCTGAATTTATCTCCAGTATTTCCAAATATTTCCTTCTCTTCATTTTTATTTTTCTCTCCTTCAATTCTTGTTATTTAAAATGTTGGTACTGCTATTCCTTCTAGCCATATTTTTTAGTTTTCATTGATCCTTTCCTGCTGTGCTTCAATATTCCAACTCACCACTTCCTTCTCTGGTTAGATTCACCTTCTTCTTAAAGTCTCGTCTACTGGTTTCTCTATTTCAACTATTACAGTGTTCAAACATAACATTTGCACTTACTTTTTTATAATTTTTTTACTTGCTTGATATTGCTAACATCATCCTTTATATTCTTCAATATATTTGTCATAACGATTTTAAATTTTTGGTCCATCTATTTCAATAGCTCTGCTTCAGGAAGTATGCTAATTCTATTTTAGATAGTTTAGAAATATATGTTGTTCAGTTTTTGCCTTTCTTTTATAATAATATTATTCCTCAAGACTCCATTTATTTTGTTCTATGACTTCACGTTTAGCTTTTCTTTTGGGGTCCTGAATGTTGGGGAGGGACCTAAGCCTAATACTCAGCAGACTTTAGTCTATAATGACGGTGGTAAGTTTAGAAAGATGAGGGAAGATGAAGCTTAATGCAGAGAGCTCCTAACACCACAGACCCACTCTCCCAGGGAAATCCTCTAGCCTCAGCTTCACCTTTAAAGACTTTAGAAGAAGTAGTATGGAGAGATGAAACCTGCCTAGGTTATACCCCATCAGCCTAGGAGGTTTGGAAGACAGGGAGTATAAAAGGAAATGCTCAGGTCAGTTTTTAATTTTGCAATTTTTTTATCAACTCCTTGCCCTGGAAAGGCTTTGCGGTGCCCATATACCCTGTGGACACCAGCAGCAGCAGAGTGGTCCACGGGAGTCTAAGATTATGATGTAGTCAATATCCATGACAGGCACCTGTGTCAGACACCAAGAAGCAAAAGCAGATCCTCCAACCAAAGTTTTGTCTGTGGCCTGAAACTTCCTTTTCCTCCTCCACTTTTACCATTGTCTCTCATCCTCCCCCTATACCTTCAAATAGCTTTCAGAGCTGGCTTTTAGGGATAGACAGAAGCTCATGCTAGCTCACCATTTCATTGCATTCTTTTTTCTCTATGCAGTCTCAGGTCTGTCCTTACATCATCTATGAGCTTTAGCAGAGAGATGACATTTTTATCAAAAAGAGAAAATCGTCTAGGTTCAATATAACTGAAAAGTACTACCAATCCCGTGAAGCTCATATACTCGAATATTTGGTGTATCAAACATCAAACACCTTTTGGTAGCTGTAGCCACGTGGGATGCCATTGTTTAATTAGTTAATGCATTTGTGCAATGATTTAATACAACTGAGCATTTCTACCCACTCCCAATAACCTATATGAGAACTAAAAAGTCCTAGAAAATGGTGACATTACTCACGTATTCAGTTAGTCAAAAAACATTCATTGAACAGTTTCCATGTGTCAGTCTCTAGGCTATGGAAACAAAAGTAATTAAGTACTTGTCTTCAAGGGGATCTTCACTAAAAGAATTATCAGTGGGATAAACAGAGTCTTAAATAATTAAATGCATTCATAGGGTTTGTACAAAGTCCTAATAGAACGTAAAGAAGGGAGCTCCTAACTTACCAGGGAAAGGTACAAAGAATTTCCAGAGACACGTTACCTAATACTGTGGCACAAAATCAAGATCACGGTGTTCTGGACTCTCAGCAAACCTCTTACTAACCAGATCTGCCCTCAACTACTCCAAAATCTCTACACGAGACTCTTCCTACCTTTGCAGAAAAACAAAATCAAAAGAATCTGATCTGTTACTGCCTGAGTCTAGTTAGACATCTGCTAAACCAGTTTGGCATATACTGGTTCTAGATTCTTGAAAGTGTGGTTGTGTGGTAAGCCAGCAGCTACCTATCCAGAGGTGGGCGAACTTGCACGTATACCAAGGGGTGAGCACCTGTGCTTTGAAACGCTAACATCTGGTCATATATATAGTCCAGATGAGGATGTGAAAACCGTGAGAAGTTTATCACCTTTTCGTTACTACTTAATTTTTATTATATCCTTTATCTAGAACCACTGAATAAATCAGTCTGTGAGCAGAGTTAGAAGTCACAGCTCTTGAAGCTCCAGCATGTACCTTAATATCAAATCTGTATGAGTTCTACAACAATGTATCAAAGTTATCTCACCTCCCCCATCCCTTACTCTGACTCTATATGAAAAGATTTTGCAAATAAAATGTACCGATTATTTATTTAACAGAAGTGTATTTGGTGTCACTGTTTCCTAAGTACTGGGGTAGATGCTAGGGATATAGAAGTAACCAACACAAAGATTCCCTACTTTGTGGAATTTACAGTTATATGGGGCAGACAGACTTTGAACAAGTATTTATAAATACGATGAATGCTATGAAAGGGAAGTACAGAGTACTGTGGAAGTGTCGAAAGGGCATTTGAAAAGGTGGCTTCCTCTGAAAAACCAATGTGGGAAAGTGAGATTTCACATTAAAATGAATAGGGCTAGAATTGTACGCTTCATTTTTTAGAGGTCATATTGTGAACGGCTGTGCTTCTTACACCAGGATACCCAGGAGGGATCTAGAAAGCCACAGGATAAACACAATGCATATTTCTGGGGCTTGAGTTTCACTTAAAGATTTGGGAAAACAAACATATTTTATATTAAAACAAATATATATATATTAAGGAGTGGACTATATGCATGTTAAAGATAAAAGATGAAACTTCAAAGAAATTTCACACTTGCTGTGATTCCCTTTGAACTACACCCCCAGACTCCCTAGGGGTATATATTCATTCTCCTCTGCCTTTAGGGATACTTTATTTAAAAAAAAATGTTTAGCAAGCAGTAGAAAGAGCATGGAGTCAAACTTGGATTTGGGGCCTGGTGCCATTGAGAATAGCTGAGTAGCCTTCACTAAGCTAGGTGACCTCTGTGACTCAGTTTCCTTGGGGATAACATAGAGATAATGTCTACCTCAACATTACTGTGAAGATTTAATCAGATAGCAAATGGAAAATTTTCAGGGCACTGTTTGCTACAAAATAGACACTCAATAAATATTAGTTACCTTTTCCCAGTATCAGTGAAATAAATAGTTTCCTAACATTCTCATTGCTTAAACTCAGCACAGCTAGAATCACAGAAGGAACAACCAAAAGAAGCAGGTTTTAGAAAGCCCCATGTTATGTTCCCATCTGTTTATCCATTAGCATAATAGCTACTGTAATAACAACTAACAAATGTGAGTGTATGTGTGGTGAATCTGAAATGCTTGTAAACTGTAATTTAAGGAAACAAAACAAACAAACCTACCCATTTTCCATATGTTGGTATATTTTTACTCTGTTGCTATATTTAACCATTTTGTATTGATTATGACAGAAAAAAAAATGCCAAAAAACAAAAAACAGGACTGCATTCACTTCCCTTCCAAATGGAGTATAGAATTAAATAGTATAAGAGCTCTTGGTAAACTCTAAATCAGTATACAGTTGTAAAGTAATTATTTTATTATTATAAGGATATGCTAGTAAACGGTTCTGTGGTTCTTAAAACTAGGTACTCCCGTATCAAGCAGTTGGCATATTCATGTTTTCTTAAACTGAGTTTTGACTGAATTTTGCTCTCTCCTTCAGTACCCTAAGTCCAAAAAATGAGGCAAACTGAAAAGTTTAAGAAATTAGCTATGGATAAGAGAGGAAAATCTTATTATATCTTGCTATTTTTCAAATAAGAAGATACATATAAGATTCATTGAATTTTTTCCCAAATATTTCATATCTAAAGTAGAATTGAATGTCTTAATATTGCAGCAGAATAATTAGTTTGCACTTGTTGCACCTAATGGGACAAAGGAAAAAGAAAATATATTAGGGTTGTGTTTGTTCTCAAATCTCTATTTGTTACTTAACATATATTATTTTATAATTAAAATGCTATGACATGAACTTGAGTTGTTGAGTAAAAGACTGCTTATCAGTATCTGTAATGAAGCAAATAGGAGAAGGTTCATTAGGAACATGGTGGGTCTAAGCCATTGTCAACAGTGAGGATCAAGGTTGGTTCACCAGATGTTAATTACACAGGCCCATTACCTGCATCAGAGAAGGTCCAGGGAAGTGATTCCCAGTGTAGATGAACACAGCTGCCTGCCAAGTTCTAAATGATACAAAGGGAGGCTTCAGTTCCTTACAGTCCTCAAGATTGGAATCATAGAATTATGGTCTTTCCATTGTCAAAAGAATCAAGAATTCTAAGTGCCCAAAGGCAAGATAGTAAGTAACTGTCTTTGAATGATTATAAATGGATAGATGCCTGATGTTTACTTAAGGTCTCTGATAGTGGTTATTCTACATTATAGCTTACTCGAAGGACTGAATTACTCTAATAGCTAGATGTGGGACAGAAGTTATTGCCCACTTACCACAAGGGCAATCATAACAAATACATTAACTTCTGACCCTGACTTAGCCAATGTAAACAGAAACTAATGCCTGTATTTCCCTCATTACAATGTCGTCTGGCCAGCCTTCTCTGCTGAGGTTTTTCTTTTATGTCAGCCTCATGGGAAGATGTCATCTCACCACACGCCCCACCAATTTCAGTATTTGCAGTGGATCATGCATTCTTGCAGCAAATATCTGGCTGCTCCCCCAACTGGAAAGCTTCCCACTGAGTCCTCAGACCCATGGAGAAAGGCGGAACTTCTTTAGTTGAAAGTGAGGAGAAAGAAATGCTACACCTCAAGCTTCCATAGCTGTTTTCTCTACCCATTCTTTTTCATGGATATGTAAAGAACCAAGTTCTTCTACAGGACTTTTGGGGTTTCTGGAAGCTCTTGAATTCATTTGGCAACTTCAGGAGTTTAAAATGAATACTGGAAGTTTCACTGTAGGTGCTTAATTTATATCTTTAATAATACTAAGATTCTTGGTTTCTGCACAAAAATACAGAAGAGATCTTTCCATTATTCTGTATCTTTGAGTACTTTTTAAAGTGAAATTGGTCTCCATGGATAAAAAATAAGTGTGCTCTAATTCTGAAGCCTCAATACTAAATCCACACCTCTCTGGAAGACTTAGTATAAAAATCAGTTAGGGTTCTTTGGATGTAAACAACAGAAACTGACTCTAGGTAACAAGCTAAAAACATCAGGGACCTAACAAAAACTGAACAACAAACCTTTAGAAATAACAACAGACAGGCAGCTCATTGAGATATAAAGTACCTGGATATGTCATCACACCAAAGGAATTTCCTGATAGAAACCAGGAAGCAAGAATGAATAATAGGTTAGTCATACATAGTGTGCTTTTTTGTTAGAGAATACAATATTCCTGACAGATTGTGTTGTAGATTTATTTGCACCCTCAATCATTCCACAAAATTTTGTGCTGAGTAAATAGTTATTAATAGTGATCAAGATTTCTTAAGCATTAACCTTTAAATGCAGTTTTTCACCAGAATTGGGATTTTGGATGTCTATGGCATGCCATATCACCCTCTCCTTTATGAAGTCCCTACTTTCTTTACCAGAGTAATACTACCAAGTAACAATTATTATGAGGAGAACCAAGAACCTTGCTTTCTCACAACCATAGGAATAAATCAATTAAAGCCAAGATTTTGATCACAGATATTCATTAAAATAGTGAATTAAATGAATGCCTCTTTGTGATTTTAACTCAGAGATTGATATAAAGTTTCATCAAAATTTCTGAAGTGAATAACCTGCAACATGTATGAATCCAAAAGCTGTAACAGCATCCTTCCCTTACGTAACATAGTTCTCTATTCTTGCAGTAACAACTAATGACTTCTTTCCTGAATGCCCATAGTCTCCAGACTCTGAAATTCTCCAGAAGTGATTGGCATCTGCCTACATTTTCGATTACACTTGCTGTGTGTCCCAGATGAAGTCTTCTCCTTTTCACTTACATTTTCTTCTCATTTATTTTCTCATTTAGGAAAGGGCTCTGGAGAACAGCACAACTGAAATTACGTCCAGTTAACTTACAGTTCTCATGTTGTTCTTATTCTGCATTGGCAGTAATAAATCTTCAAGTCTTTGTCCTCATGTAGTTTGATCTCTGAGGCATGTGGAAAGTTGACCTCTTTTTAAGGTAGGTTAGGACTGTATCAATTGATACAGTTTAATTTGAACATCAATCCAACTGTCTACTCACTGTGGAGAAACTTTTGAGAGGTATGAACCTAGAAATTGTCAAGAGTCCTGGGTTTAACCAGATATGATTTTAGAGAGATAATTTTACAGCCCTGAAATTTCAGTGACTGTGCCACTCATCTTACAAGGTGGTTGTGCAAATTATATGATATGATCTATTCACTCATTCATTCATTCATTCATTCATTCAACAATTATTATTCAAGCTCCTACTAAGCAGTAATCCCCATGCTAGGCACTGGGAACACAGAAGTAAATAAAACAGACAGATCTTTTAAAGGTTTTTTTTTTTAAAGGAACTCCTTTATTTATTTATTTATTTATTTATTTATTTATTTATTTATTTATTTATTTTTGGCTGTGTTGGGTCTTCGTTTCTGTGCGAGGGCTCTCTCCAGCTGCGGCAAGCGGTGGCCACTCTTCATCGCGGTGCGCGGGCCTCTCACTATCGCGGCCTCTCTTGTTGCGGAGCACAGGCTCCAGACGCGCAGGCTCAGTAGTTGTGGCTCACGGGCCTAGTCGCTCCGCGACATGTGGGATCTTCCCAGACCAGGGCTCGAACCCGTGTCCCCTGCATTGGCAGGCAGACTCTCAACCACTGAGCCAACCAGGGAAGCCCAAACAGACAGATCTTGCCTCAGGAAGCTTATATTTTATTGACAGAAGAAACATTAAACACATAAATACATATATAAATAGGATAATTTCAGATAATAGGTTATTTGATGAAAATAAAACAGGGTAAAGGAAAGGGGGTGATGATAGCTAATTTAATTAGGATGGTTAAAGAAGACATCTCTGAGTAGATAACATTCGGATAGGGATGTGGATGATGGAAAGAAGCTGGCCAGGTAAAGGTCTGGGGAAACTGCTTTCTGGCGTAAAGAAGAGCTAGTGAAAGGCTTAGGAGAAAGAGCTTGGCGTGTTGCAAGATTGTCTGCCTGAAGCAGGATGGGCAAGACAATGAGAAGTAAGAGATAACATGGGAGAGGTAAGCAGAGACCAGACATTGAAGGATAATAAGAAATTTGGATTTTATTCTGATTGCAGTAGAAAACCATTGAAGGATTTCAGTCAGGGGCATAATAAGATTGAAGTATTAAGATCCTATTTTCTGCTGTTTTAGAACTGGGTGTAGGAGGCGAGAGAGTGGAAACTGGGAAACAAATTAGGATGATCTTGTCCCACTATAGATTGCCCAGGGATTTAAATGTATGGCCATGTAAATAGTGAGAAATGGTGTGATTTGGTATACATTTTGGAGGTAGAGTTGACAGGATTTTCTGATTAATTGGATACTGAGAAATTGTGTTGAACTGGGAAACTAATGGGTTGAATAGTGTTGCTAACTGTTACCTGGACTATTAGGGAAGAAGTAAATTGGGAGGGTGGTGGGACTGGAGGAAAATAAACAGAATTTTAAAAAAAAGAATTTTTTGGACATGTTAAGCTTGAGACACCTTTTAACCATCCAAATGGAAATACCTGTATGAATCTAGGGCTCAGGGTAAGAAATGAGAGTTGGAAATACAATCAACAGTCATTGATATACATATAACAAGTACTAAATCCAGCCAGCCAGCCAGCCAGCTATCTGTCTGTAATATTTTCTAAGTATTTTACCTTCTTACCACCTATCTATATAATTATTTGTTATTATAGATATTCAGTAAATGTGAGTGGAATCTGAATCACAAAATTGTATGAAATACAGATTCCACCATTTTGTTTTTACATGTAATCCTTCAACCTTATGACATCTGAAGCCAACAATGTAAGGTATAAATCTTTCTTAATATTTCCAAGAGAATCCATATTTGAACAACAACTGAGAAATAGCCATAATCTGGACTTCATTTTAAAAAACTAATTTATCTGAAGAATGTGTAGGGTTAGTGGTCTTACTATTAGCTTAAATTTGTTTCTTTCTGTCAGGCTTTCTTTAATTTATCTTTAGGATTAACATTTTAGAAAATAAACTTTGAGACCTGCTGGGGAAAAAGGAGAGAAAAAATTCAAAAATAATTGTCGTTTTTTTTTTAATAATTGCCATTTACAAGAAGAAAAGACTCTGCTTGAAAACCTAAAGATGATTTGCCATAAGGTTCACATTATAGATGTACATATAGAGAGACAGAAAGAGAGAGAATGAGAACGTTGATGGCACTGTACAATAAACACTTGGTGCTTTGGTTTGAAATACATTTTATTTCTGAGACTGAGAATTGGAGGCTGGGAATGAGCAAGTGTGAAATGACTGAGAAGTAACCAGAAGGTTACAACTACAAAAAGAATAATACCATACTGATAAGCTGGGGAGATTTTTGTTAAGAAAACATGTAGTCGTTGGTGGAATTTTATTCATCTACAAAATTTCAGGCTTCTTGGATTCAGAGAATATAATGCTTGCTAATCATTTGAACCATAAGATAACATTTTAATGAGGATTACATGATTTCACTGGAAGGGAAAATGTTCTAAATCCTTCCACTCAAAATTGACGGCTTGTATTTAAAACTGTCTGACACATTCTAAAGTCTGAATATAGATTTAACACTAGGCAAGCAAAGCTGGGTCCGGTTCTGTCAGAATTCTTCTAGAACCACATTGTTTGATGTTAGAAATCTAGATTTTTGTGGTAGTTCCCCTTCTTCACGCTAGGGAAAGAGATTCTAAATCGTTGTAAGTAATGGAATCAGAAAGAATCTTTGACACTTTGTTCCCAGCCTGAGCCCTATGGGCAAAAATTTTTCCCGTGCTGCCTGCACAGCATTTCCCAGGCTGCCTATCAGACTGTGAAAGCTTTTCCAGAAGAGGGAGCATAAGAGAAGAGCATCATAGGATGAAGTATGCATAGGACAAGTCACATCAGGGCAAAAATGTAGACCAACATACAGCTGAAGAAAGGGACAAAGCATGGTTAGAAGGAGTCAGTCATGACTGAGGCAGTGAATATGAAAAACAAAGGCATGCTCAGGGGCAGTAAATGGCAAAAATTAAGAGCTCAGGCTTTGGGACCAGATTGCCTCCCTCTCCCCTGGCTCTGTCCCTGAGTAGCTGTGTGACCTTGGACAAGTGGCTTAACACCTCTGTGTCTTGATTCCCCAACAATATAATGAAGATAATAGTAGCACCTACCTCATAAGCTACTGTGAGATTTAAAGGAGTTAGTACGTTAAATAGATTTAAAATAGTACCAGGCAAGTAATACGCCCTTAATAAATATTTAGCTTTCATTTTCAAAACTTAGGAAAGCTTAAGAATGAGTTAAAAATTTATGTGAGGTGAAATTTAAAGTGATATTCACAGTTAGTCTTTATCCTTACCCAAGGTCACTCTTAGTAGGAAAATACACACACACATAGAGTCAATCCAATCATGGGGCATGGGTGAGGTGGGGTGAGGAATACACTTAAGGAGCAGCCTGGTGTGTTTCAACCTAAGTATAATAACCAGAGATTAAAGAACTCAGTTATGACTCCAGAGGAAAAAGAAAAAGTAGAACTTTCTTCAGGACATGTTATTGATATTTTATGAGAATTTGATAAGGCAGAGCATTAGAGAGTGAATGCTAAATGTGTGCAGGTTAATAAAGACTTCAGAAGGTAATAAGAATCTTGGACCCTGCACACACAGGTGCTCTAAGAGGCTTAGTAATTACTTAAATGAAAGGACACTGCTATTTCCACAATCACAATTCACATCTGGGGGGTCACTTATGGTCGATAATGTTATTGATGCCATTCCATCTTCTGTAGCATGTTAAAAGCGTCTTAGCTTTTAAAATGAAGATGCTTACAGCAGTTTCCTGTATCTTGTTCATTTCACCATCATTTCCATGAGATGTTTTAACCTTGTGTTTAAAACATTTTAAATACTAGAGCCTTCTCATGGAAAAGCTTTGTGGTCTAAATATAACATCAAAAATACAAATGCTAGTAACAAAGAAATTTTAATAAAAACAAGGTAGGACTTAAGATAGTGATTTTTTATTTTCATACTACTGAAGATGTTCGCATGCAAAATTATGATGTCTTGTATTGTCATCTTCAGGTGAATCTGGCAAATTTATGCTAAGTATACTAAGATATACTAACACTAAAATACTCCTTTATACTTGAAATTTTTCTAAATAATCTCTGCCAAAATTACATGACAAAATTATTACTCTCATGAGTTAATATATCGATAATTCATGCCCAATGTCTCTTCATAGAAATAACTTAGGTAATAACAAGATAATTTTCCCCAATAATTTACTGTGTCAAGGGTCCCCAAGACCACCCCAGGTTTGATGTTTCCCTATGAGGACTTGTAAGACTCAACCTATAGTCACACTCATGAAGATTTATTACAGTCAAGATTTATTACAGTAAAAGGATAGAAAGCAAAATTCAGCAAAAGGAAAAGGCACATGGGGTGAAATTCAGTGGAAACCAGACACAAACTACCAAGAGCCGTCTGCCAGTGGAGTCGCAAAGAATGCAAGCGCTTAACTTCCTCATCCAAAGCGCTTAATTTTCCTCATCCTTAATTTCCAACAACCTGTGTGAAATTTTGTCTACTAGGGAAGCTTGTTAGACACTCAGTGCCCGGGATTTTACTGGGGACTGGTCACATGTGTACCCTCTGCATAGCATGTACCAAAATTTCAGACTCCCAAAAGGAAAGCAGGTGTTCAGTGTAAACCATATTGTTTATATGAACAGCTTAGGCACAGTGAGCCTCTCTTATCATTTAGGGAAATTTTTATGTCAGTGTAGGGAGCTATTTGCCAGTCAAGTTGCTAGACACCAGCCCAGGAACAACTTTGCAACCAGAACTTTCTAAGGATAGCAGTCTCAGGCTCTCTTCTGCACATGCACCAAGATAAATTTTTGGACCAGTTTTTAAGACTGAGAAGGGAGTTTAGCCTTCCTGACGACTCTGAACTTCACTTGCCTAATGAAACTGTCACAAATGGTAGCACGGCTCCATGATATAGGTCACTGACAACTGACAAGTGTATAGGCTCCGCTAACGCATTTTATCACTGCCACCTAACCATTGCTTTTCTAATGTTTTTTTTTCCTCTAAGGAACCATTACTCCCCATGACCCATTTTAAAGAAAAGAATCTGATGGAGCACTTAGAAAGATCAGAATACTATCTACCAAAAGTATGTCTATCTAATTCTACTAAAGGGCATCTTCACAAATATCAAAATAAAGCGGCGAATTTCTATGTCAGAGATTTGCGAATCTTAAAGAAATTACAGTCAATTCTTGTTTTTCTTCAAAATGTTAAGTTCCAAAACAGGAGACAAGAAATGTAGAGATCATTTTTGACACTCCCCCTTCTCACATTTATATTGTAAATTATTAAAGTTTGTCAATGTCAGTTCCTAAAACATTTCCCAAATTGTCTACTGCTCTCCCCATCCACTCTGCAACTCCTGTCCAAGCTACCTTTATTGCATGATGCTATAGTGATATAGACTCCTAACTGACCTACGTGTATCCCATTTTGATCCTGCCCTAGCCATTTTCTATCTTATAGGCAGATTGATCTTTTAAGAACATGATCATCTCAGGTTTCCCTTCAACATCTTTCCATATATTGATAACACAAAACACCCAGATTATTATCAGGTTCTGCATTATCTGGCCCAGACCAACCTTAGCAGCCTGACTTCATGCCTTGATGTCTCTTGCTTTCTGAGCTACAGCTATAGAGGCCCTGTACAACCAAGGGTCTGCCCACCAGCTACTCTTGCCACCTCTTCCTTCTTTATTAGTTGATTTCTACTCATTTTCCTAGTCTTGACTCACAGTATTACCTCCTTGGGGGATTCTTTCCTAACTGTTCCTTTCCCCCAAAGCACATTCAGAAGCGCACACACACACACACACAGACACACACACACACACACACACACATTCTTAGTTGTATTCCTCTGCTGGAGTATTCTTTAGCATCTTGCAATTCTCCTTCACAGATACATCAGAATTATAATTGATTATCTGCATAATGATGTGTATGTTGCGTATCTCTATTTCTAAAATATAAGCTACCCGACAAAGGCAGGGATTCCTTTCATCTTGTTTATTGCTCTATCCCCAGTATCTATCACAGTGCCTTACACTTACTAAATGCTGAATAAATATAGATTGAACGAATGACTCCATCAATATCTCTTTATTCCCTATGCTTCACAGTCCTTAACATGCCACTAAGCATAATCAAAACAGACCTAACAAATACAGGCAGATTACTTGCTATGTACATGGGTGCAATCTCCTGGGATTTCAAGTTTCTACTCAGAATACAGTATTTTCTATTTGTTGTTGTTTTTGTGTCAGTTTTGTGTTTTAGTGTTTATAAAGAAAGACTTCTCAGAGACACCTAAAAGAGATGATAGAATATAATGATTAGAAAAAAAGGGAGGAAGTACCTTTTTTATCACCTACGTCCTGCTGTGTGCAAAGCCTAAAGTATGTGTTTTTCCACATTTTCTACCAAATGTTTAGATAAGTTTTATCTCTCTTCCTCAATGAGCCACTTCTACTACCTGAGCCAGATATATAGTATGCACCTGTGGGTCCTTCTTAGTTCCCATCTAAAAGGACATGAAAGACATAATTATTTCCTTTGATTATCAATTGCAATCTCATTTCACTTAAGACTTACTCATAGATGTTGAACTGTGAATGTTGCCTTTATTTCTCTGTCTGTATCATCTTCCTGCTTATTCATTTTGAAGACCAAGGTGTTTAGAAATTCTCTTCCTATTGTCTTGGATAGAGCTGAATTAGAAATTTTTGAGTTTAGTCTTTATACAAGTGTAATTCATAAATCAAAATATTGCTAACTGTAAAGGATGAGTTTTCATATATGTTGAAATTAGAACAGTGTATTAGCTAGTATTCTCCAGAGAAACATAACCGGTAGGATATATATCTATATAGAGATAGATAGATAGGTAGATAGATAGATAGATAGAGGGATTTAAAGAGATTTGTTATAAGAAATTGGCACACACAATTATGGAGGCTGAGAAGTCCCCACAATCTGCAGTAGGCAAGCTGAAAACCCAGGAGAGCTGGGGGTGTGCTTCCAGTCTGAGGGCAGGAGAGGACCAAAGTCCCAGCTCAAAGAGAGTATTGCTGAGAGAGAGCAAATTCTTCCTTACTCTGCCTTTTTGTTCTATTCAGGCCCTCAATGGTGTCAGCCTACATAGGGGAGGGCAATCTGCTTTATTCAGTCTACCGATTAAAATGCTAATTGCATCCGGAGACATCCTCACAGACACACCCAGAAATAATGTTTAACCAACTACCTGGGCAAGTCAAGTCAAAACATAAAATTAACCATCACAAATAGCATCTTCCTAGATGTTCTAGTTACAGAAATATAAAGTCTTGCCCTTCCTTTCTGCCAGATAAGAAGCACATAATTAGTTTGTTCAATTATGTAATACAGCGTTGGTTATAACCCTGAAAATCTACCATACCTATTACCGAAACCACACTTCCCAGGACTTTTCTTACCTGACTTATATAAAATCCAACCACAATGTTATGCTTACACAGCATTTTCAAAGGTTTCTCTTGGGGCTTTAGTTTTCATTTCATGTGTATGACAATTAACTCAATACCATGGCCACTTGTTTTTCATGATTGGAAACCTTTTGATATGTTAAATGATATGACTGACCTATTTCCCAACTGTAATAATGCTGGTTATTACAAGGTGATGGGTAGGAATTATTCACTGATCACAGCATAACAATAGATGGATATAAACACCTATACTTATTCTCCTCTCTCAATTATTTTGTACTTTTTTGCTATGCTTGAACCTGACAAATTACTCAGAGCATAAATTGCATCATTTTCTGGTCATTACTGGAGCAGTACAGTTGTATTGGAAATACCTCTAAATATTTGTATAGTAAAGAACTTGGCCTCACCCAAAGAGGTCCAGCATTTGTCCTTAGCTCTTGGGAGGCAGTCTGTAAACCCTTGAAATTTCCTGTGTGATTGGAGTGTCTTTGTTATTCATGATTTGCCCCTCTACCCACATGTGATAGTTTGTGCTAAGGAGGTGACTCATGGTGAAGCACTCTGGCCAGCTGATATCGGCCTGACCTCTGAGGAAAGGGATGGCTGAAGACTGAGCCCAATCATATGGGCAATCAATCAGTCAATTATGCCTATGTAAGGAAGCTTCAATAAAAACTCTGGACACCAAAGCTTGAATGAGCTTCCCAGATTAACAATACTCTTTGCATGTTGTCAAATGTTGAAGCTAGGAGAGTAAAGTGTCCTGAGAACAATAGAAGCTTCATGTGGGGAGCATTCCTAGACTCTGCCTTATGCATGTCTTCCTTTGGCTGGTTCTAGTTTGTATCCTTTCCCTGTAATGAACCATAACCATGAGTATAATAGTTTTCAGTGAGTTCTGTGAGTCCTTCTAATGAATTGTCCAACTTGAAGGTGAGTTTTGGGAATCCCACCAAACTTGTAGTTGCTGTCAGAAGTGAGTCTTGAGAACTGTGCACTCAGAATTTGCAGTTTGCTACAAATGGCATTAAACTGCAAATTCTGAATGCACAGTTCTCAAGAGATTCTCATACTAAGTCATGACAGAGAAAGACAAATATCATACAATATCACTTATATGTGTAATCTAAAAAGAAGGCAACAAGTAAACTTACCTACAAAACTGAAATAGAGTTACAGATGTAGAAAATAAACTTATGGTTACTGAGGGGTAAGAGAGGGGGAGGGATAAATTAGAAGATTGGGATTGACACATACACACTACTATGTATAAGATAGAGAACAAATAAGGACCTACTGTATAGCACAGGGAACTCTACCCAATACTCTGTAATGGCCTATATGGGAAAAGAATCTAAAAAAGAGTGGATATATGTATATGTGTAACTTATTCACTTTCCTGCACACCTGACACTAACACAACATTGTAAATCAATTATACCCCTATAAAAATTTTTTAAAAAAAGAATTTGCAGTTTGCCTGATGCCAGGTAATACCTAAAAACAAAACAAAACAGAAAAACATCATCCTGTATAAATAGTACAAATATGGGGAAGCATGTATTAGGAGTCACACATCAAGGAATGAAAAAAAATTCCTTAATATCACAAATTAGTAAGTGTTATAGCCACAGGGTGCCCCACAAAGAAATCCATGCCATGCAGCCTTTGCTGATATATACTTTTAATTGCCATCTGTTAATTTGCTTCTATTTGTCTCACAGTATTTTTTAAACAAAATTTCATAAACATTTACAGGAGTCTGTGAAGCAAAGATTTATTGCCTAAAAGTTTGAAAAAAATCCGTTATCTATTAACATCTTTACCCCAATACCTTGGTTATATTCATCACCATTGTCTATTTCTCAACACATATTCTGGCCCTAACTGACTATATAGTGTTTCCTCATTCCAGGGCTTGACATACATTTTCATTTCTTTCTGAAAAGATTGCCTTTCCCATTCTTTGTCAGATTGACAGATACCCATCTCTCAGGTTTAAATTTAATTTAGGTTTTTATATATTTATTTATTATAATTTGTAATTATGTTTCTGTATATATATGATTTATATCTGTATATATGTATATATTTGACTACTTAACTATAAACCTTTGTCTGTTTTATTCTCCATTATATCTTAATGTGTTTTATATAATACATGAACCATAAGAGATGCTATTAAAAAAAACTTACCTGTCTTAACTGTGATCTTTGCAAACTGGTTTTAGGGATGTAAGATATTTGGTTGACAGGACATAAGGAATAATGAGTTGGAAAGCTTAGCAGTTGTTTGTCTCCAGAGTTGAAGAGATGGGTGAAACAGCAAGCAGAAAGTGCCTGCAGAAGATAATGAAGAAAGGGTTTGGGAGTCTTGACATTCTTTTGAGGTAAAACGACTAGAAATCCAGCAGTAGGTCCAATTTGACTGAGACAGAGAGAGGGTGCTTAAAGAGCTTCTGGGCAAGAGATTCATAATAAAACAGCAAAAAGCTCAATGTGAGGCAATTGCTGTTGGAATCAATCCATTTGGATCCAGACTGTAGTGGGTAGACTGGGCATTGTTCTTTCCCAAGGCCTGGGGCTGAGAAAAAGAGCCTGTCTTGGGCACAAATCCAGCTAAAACTATGAAATAAGACTTCAGTGTTAAGCCAGAGCAAGCTAAATTCTGTGACAAGATGTGTGCACTTATCCTTTACCACCTGTTTATAATTTGTGCCCCAAGATTAATCATGCAAAAGGCAATTTTTTAACTCACTCAGACCGTTTTTCAGTTTCCTTATAGCACCAAGCTCATAACCACCCAGGAACTTGCACGTGCTCTTTCCTGTCTGGAACATTCCCCTACCTGTCTGCTTAACTCTTATTCATCCTTTATGCCCCACATTCAGTACACTCCTTTTAAAAGACTTTCTCCATTTCACCCAATTTAAACCAGTGCACTGCTGACTTTATAACAGAAAGTCCTGATTAGGCATTTATATGCACTATTCTTATATAAATTCATGACAATTTATATACATTTTTGTGTTTGTGTTTGTTGAACAACTTGTCTCCATACTAGATTATTAAGGTTAGCATTACAAGGTTAGAGTTTATGTTTATTCTGTTTACAACTGTATCTCTAGCACTTAGCACATTGACTGATACAGTGAGTAATAAATAACTGATTGAATGAATGAATCCGTCATGAACGTGTACTGGGCTAATAATCCCATATGGAGAAGGAATGGAAAATTGTCAGAGGCTGTGGG
The DNA here is from genome assembly GCF_028023285.1 of Balaenoptera ricei. Taxonomy (NCBI): domain Eukaryota; kingdom Metazoa; phylum Chordata; class Mammalia; order Artiodactyla; family Balaenopteridae; genus Balaenoptera; species Balaenoptera ricei. The sequence goes on from NC_082648.1 coordinate 77,878,876, forward strand.
TACAAAGTCTCAAACGCATATGGAAAACTCCTACTAAATCTGAAGTGATAAGATAGACAGTCAAGCATGGCTACTTTTCTGCTGTGGGCACCTTGACAGTTTCAATATAGCTTAACTATGCTATGTTTTCTTTAAGTATAATCATATTTTTTAGACTGTGAGTTCATGTTAATTGGTCTGGTTGCAAATTAGTAAGTGCATTATGTCATTTTTATAGTGTACTATCCAAAGAAGAGAGTCTGTCAGATGGAAATAGAGTAAATTTAATTAACCCCACTAAACAAAATCAGATGATCCAGAAAAAGGCATATTTTGAAAGAGGTTTCACTTATGCTGAATAAGTAAATTGCCCTGTCAGTGTCCATTAATTTTAGAAAAGAAGAAAAATAAAAGACCCCATGAGTGCATATTAAGTTAGATGATTTTTTAAGTCATGTTTTTCAAAAGAAATAGGCTGAAGGTGTGGAATAAACTTGATCCTCTTAATTTTTTTCTTGAATAACCATATACCAAATATCTGCTTTAGTTACCTGTTGTCATAAAGCCCACATTGATTTCTGCTAACATTGGTGAACAGCCAGTAGTGGGTGGAACTAATGGGGCCCTACCTTCTGTAATTAGAGATGCCATCTAACTTTGTTACTGCCTTAGATTAGTTCTTAACTGAAATCGCTTACATGTGATTGTTACCGTTAATGGGAAAGGATATTAAATACGGATTATATCTTTCATAGTCTAGCTAGCTGGGCATCTTGGACTTAATACTCCCCATCTGTGACCCTTTACAATACATTAAGCACACCTTTTCAGCAGCAGCCCTATTACAGTTAATCATGCTGGGGAAGAGATTACATCAAAAGTATTAGCAAGACACTGACATTAACTAAATGCTAGTCACATGCGTCAAGGAACAAAGAGCTACGTCTAGACTCTGTATTTTGAATGGACTTTGAGTTTTTAAGTCAATGGTATATGAGTCTTTCCATCCATCAATATGGGGATTGCCAGACCCTCAAATTACAGTGATATGTATGTAGCCTCATGTTTTGTTAGTAAAACTATAGTAGTCAACTCATCTACCTGCTTAGGAAATTTCAATGTAAATTTTTCTGTTTATTTCTCTGTAATGTACATATCCTTTCAATAAAAAGCAATATGCAGTACGTACATGGAGTTGCAAGTAATAAAACAAGGCTTTAAAATTCTTCAGGAAAAAAATAAGTCAAATAGTAAGTACAATGATAATCTTAGCAACATATAGAATACACTGTAATAATACTTTTCATTTTTGGAAACTCCATTGCCTCCTGTAAAAATTAGATGGATGGTATAGCCTTATGTATGAAAAATGTAAATGTTAATGGGAGATAATCAAATGTCTGGGAAGATCATGTTTCTCAGAGCCCAGAAACAGAAAAGAGAGGAGACAAAGTTACTGTATAAGAACCGGGGAACTGAGACATGCCTGTGTCATGGATGATTGTTAAGTTGAATCATTCTTGCTTAGCTTTATACAGTAAAATGATGAAAGGTCTGAAGAGTGGGGCTGATGGGCAAGTCTGCCTTATATTGAGGTTAGCCCGAGGTTCAGAAGTGAGCTTTGTAACAAAGAATAAATGTTCCTATGGTGCAGTGTCAGACATAGGCCAGAGTGTAGAGGGGAAGTTGATTTATGGAGATTGTAGATTTGGGACTATTTACAAAGAACATGTTACTCAAAAGATTCTAACCTATCTACATGTAGCTTAGAGCTTCATCAGTTCCCTATACTTCATTAGTAAACTGTGCAGAGCCTATCCATAGAGTAACTTTAGTTCTTCTCAGGGAACCCTTTATTACATTTGTAGGGTCCTAAATTTTAAAAATACATTCCATCTTTGCTTTGTGTATTTAAAGCCTTAATATTTAGATAACCTTTTTCTCAAAATTTCTACTCCTAGTAATTATTATTTTTATTCATAAATTATTAGCTAACACATATATGGTATTTACCATGAGTCAGTCAAAGTCTACACACTTTATGTACATCTAAAACCTCAATGAATTCTCTTTTAAAAAATTTTTATCGAAGTATAGTTGCTGTACAATATTATATGTTACAGGTATACAATATAGTGGTTCACAATTTTTAAAGGTCATACTCCATTTATAGTTATTATAAAATATTGGCTATATTCCCCATGTTATATAATATATCCTTGTAGCTTATTTTATATCTAATAGTTTATACCTCTTACTCCCCTACCTCTATATTGCCCCTCCCTCCTTCTCTCTCCCCACTGGTAACCATTAGTTGGCTCTCTATATCTGTGAGTCTGCTTCTTTTTTGTTATATTCACTAGTTTGTTGTGTTTTTTAGATTCCACATAAAAGTGATATCATACAGTATTTGTCTTTCTTTGTCTGACTTCTTTCACTTAGCATATTGCCCTTCAAGTCTATCCATGTTGCTGCAATTGGCAAACTTTTGTTCTTTTTTAATGGCTGAGTAGTATTCCATTGCATATATATACCACATCTTCTTTACCCATTCATCTGTTGATGGACACTTAGGTTGCTTCCATACCTTGGCAATTGTAAATAATGCTGCTATGAACATTGGGGTGCATGTATCTTTTTGAATTAGTGCTTTCGTTTTTTTCAGATATATACCCAGAAGTGAAATTGCTGGGTCATATGGTAGTTCTATTTTTAGCTTTTTGAGAAACCTCCATACTGTTTTCTACAGTGGCTACACCAATTTATATTCCCACCAGCAGTATACAAGTGTTCCCTTTTCTCCATGCCCTCACCAACATTTGTTATTTGTGTTGTTTTTGCTGATAACCATTCTGACAAGTGTGAGGTGACATCGTGATTTTGACTTGCATTTCCCTGATGATTAGCAATGTTGAGCATCTTTCATGTGCCTGTTGGCCATCTGCATTTCCTCTTTAGAATAAAACCTCAATTAATTCTCATAGCAACCCTATGAAATGGTCACAATTACATTTCTTTCAGGTAAAGAAACTGAGACATGGAAAATTCAGGTAGCTTACCTAAGGTCACATAGCTACTGGCATACAAGGCTGTGAACCCAGAGGTTCTGGTTCCTCAGAACTGTGCTCTTATGCACTAGAGAATATTGCTTCTTATGAGGATGGGAATACCAGCTAACTAAAATGATGAAACCATCTTAGATGCAACAGCTGGGGCTTTGTTAAGAAAGTTATGGCATATCTACATAATAGATGAAATAACATTATTTTATACTATGGAACATGCTCACGTTATATTGATTAACCAGAAAAGTGACTTTCGTCATGGAGTACAGATACTGTGGAGCAGAATCCCTAGCTAACCAGCAAAGAACATGTAGCATGAACAAGAAATAATGCTGTATTGCTTTAAGCCATTGAGATTGTGGATTGCTTGTTACTGCAGCATAATATAGCCCATCCTAACTAATAGAATGAAAAACAGCAATGCTCTAAATACAAAACAGAATCTGAGGAAACAACCTAAGTGTAGTGGTGAAGATGTATCCTAACCACCCAAATGTATTATACTGGAACAGAAAAGGGCACAAATGCACTTTAATTCAGTTGTCTACCTTTGGAATTACACACCTCCATTTTTAAACACCACCTTTTAACTGTTACTGATACTTAAGCTTCAGTCTTCTTGTCTGAAAAAGTGAATAATTTACTGTGAGAATACAATGAAACAAAATATGTAAGGCTCTTAGCACAAAGTCTAGCACACAATAATAACTCAAACCATAGTAGCTTTTTTCATTCATGGGGTACCATCCTAGCAACATGATAGAGCAACAGGTTAGACCTAAAGTTGTCCTGAGAGATCAAATTTCTATTGCCAGACAAGGACTCACTTGTTTTCACTTCTTTTAGTTACTTTTAGATTCTGGGCAAAAAAGGTGAGAGACGGAGAGGCTTGCTCTCATTGTTTAAGGTAAAACGACTGCAGCCTTTCACATAATCCATATTTCACAAATAAAGACACCAAAGTTCTTTAGACAAAGTCAAATGCCAGTAAGCCAGAACTCCTAATTTCTTTTTGTTAAATATTTACATTATGAGACATTTTAATTTAATACCTAATTTCATCAGTTCCAGAGAGTTACAACAACTTGCCTGAGAGGATAGCATCCCTAAGATGTCACAGAAAAAATCATGAAAAGTATCTGCAATCCATGGAGCTTCACCAGGTGGCCACAGATGGTTCTGACCATCAGAAAAGAACTGGTGTTGAAGAATAACCTACCTTCTTTGATTGAGCTCTCCCATATTGTGTGTGTAATAGATGAGATTAAGCTTAGTCTGAACAATACTAAATTCTTGAATCCTTGTTTGCTTCATTTTACCTTATAACTAAAAACAAACAAGCAAACAGAATAACTTACGCTAACTAACAAGATCGGGAAGTCTGAGGAGGGCTATATGTTGTGTATAACAAAACACAAAGCAGTGGCAAAGATATGAGAACCTATGTTAATAAGGTAAAATGAATGCCATAATATTAGAATTAATCCTTCTACAGAATTATCAAGTCTTAACATGAACTCTGAACAATCTGATAGAGATGTCTTTAAAGGCTATATGGCAAGGAACAAAATTGGCAAATTCTGCTTTTCCCAAGGTTTATACTACCATCCTTCCTAATGAAATGTTTTATCTCGAGAGTTTATTTTTCATTAAATATTAGTGAGGAAAACATTTATATCTTATAATTTTGAGATAAATTTGCTTAGAGTGTTTAGGTAGATCCTATACATATTTAAGAGAAGAAATGAGATCAATATCTATACACATTCCCATCTACTGAAAAAGAAAATGCCTTCTTACTTCTCAAGGGGTCCTTTACAACTGCTATTTTAAGCTTAGTAGCTAGAACTCCTATAAAACAAAATTAACTCTGCCACTGGAAATTTAAAGAGATCATGTCCTTACTTTGCTTATTTATAAAGCACACCCACGTATTCCTAGTGTCTTTTTTATTTCTTTTGAGTTTATACACACAAAAAAAGATTGTTGGCAAAATAAATTTAAAACTTAGATATTAAAATTATTGTGCAAGGTAACACAAGTTAGTTGCTTTCTCTGTATTTTTACACTGAAGTCAAATTCAATTTATGTATATAATTCTGATGTTATTATAAGTCTAGTTCTTGTTTATTACAGAAAACACATCTCATGAGCAGCATTATTTAGATTTTTATTAGCATATTAAAAAGCACAGATTCTTCCCTACTATCTACAATTTTGAATAATCCAATATTTTTCTATGTCCTGTGAGTTCTAAGCTTTGCTTTTTGAAATCCTTGAGTTTCAAAGAAATACAAATTTCCTGAAGAGGGATTATTAAAATATTGTGATATTGCCTAATTATCATCACTTTTATCTCCTTTATACTATAGGTTATGGGGGTAGATTCTATCCTATGGGGTTTGTTCCTCAAATTGATCACCCTAGTAGATAGTAGATGATAGATAGATAGATAGATAGATAGATAGATAGATAGATAGATAGGTCACTTGGCTCTGATTTTATATATTTCACTTGTCTCTGATTATTCTATTGAAATAATATTTTTAGGAAGTAGAAAATAAACAAGAAATCAATCCCAGATATTGCTTATTTTTGTATCCCATTATGTTCTAATTTTTGAGAATGCCTCATAATTAAAGATCTAATTCTGTTATGTTTATAAATTTTTGTAATATCATAAGACTTTTTCCTCTTTCTACTTAATATGTATGATGTAATGTAGAGTATTTTTTTAAATCCATTATTTTGGTTTAAAACATCATTTAGAATGAAGCAATAAAAGTCTAACGTTTGTTTTACTCATATTTCAAAAAGGTTAGTAATGCAATTACTTAAGAGAACTTGCAAATGCAATTTAGAGTTCATTGATTATATTATAAATCATTTATTTAAATAAAAGCATTTATATTTTTCCTAACAGAGTATCTTTTCTGGCATTGTGGACATGTTAATGATTGGTATGCAGCCTTAAACGTTTATTCGAAACAGAAAATAAGTGCACATGTGTGCATAACACAGGCAGAAACAAGATTCCTATGAAGTAGATATTTCCAAATCAACAATTATTACCAGTGTTCTTTTTATCTGCAGCCATATATTTCATTACATAGAAAAAGGGAGAGTAGTAAAGATAACACAGAAATGGAAATTCAATCACACAGTTAAGATATATAATTCTAGTTTGAAAAACTTGCCTCTTGGTCACAGTATTTTGGAAAATAATAGCAGCAAGAGTAAGGCTATTTCCAGGATGGCTTCTGTATGGGAAAAAAAACCCACTTCCTCTGTGTTTCTCCTTTATTCTCACACTGCTACCACGCTCACAACACTTCTAAAACCAGACCACACCAAGCAATTCTCTGTGATACCAACTGGGTGTCCTACAATATAATTCAATTTGGACACTGTCAACTTGGAGATGGCATCAGATCCCACAGGTTAAAAGTACTCAGTCCCACAAGACTTCGTGCCACCCCACAAATACTTCAGAGGCCAAACGCAAGCCCTAGATTGTCTCCTGTATTTCTGACCAAACAGCTGTAAGTCAGAGTTCCCACAATCCCCTTCTTGAGTGCTAGAATGACTCACAGAACTCAGGAAAACACTTACTGGTTTATTATATAATAAAGAATATGATAAAGGATACAGATGAACATCCAAATGGAAAAGATGCATTGGGCAAGGTATAGTGACAGGCTTGGAGTTCCATGCCCTTGCCAGGCGTGCCACCCTCCCAGCACCTCCACATGTTCTGCAACACAAAGCCCATACTAGGAATTTTATGGCAGTTTCATCATGTAGCCATGATCAATTATAAACTCCATTTCCAGCCCCTCAACCCTCTCTGGAGAGCAGAGATAAACTTTCCAAGCTTCTAATCATAGCTTGGTCTTTTCTGGTGACCAACCCCATCCAGGAGCCCACCAAGAGTCATCTCATTAGAACAAAAGATTCTCCTATCATCACCCAGGAAATTCCAAGGATTTTGGAACTCTGTGTCAGGAACCAGGGTAAAAGACCAAATTTAGAATAAAAGATGCTCCTAGTATTCTTATCGCTGGGGAAATTATAACTGTTTTAGGAGCTCTGCATGGGGAACTAGGGACAGAGACCAAAATATATATTTTCTATTATTTCACAACCTCCTTCCAAGAAATTTGTTGAGAATTTTAAGCTCTCAATTCATGGGTCTGGAACAATTTTAAAGAAACAACATTTATGTTTTTGTCTTTTCTCTGTTTCAACAGAGTGTTGCATACATATCGCTAAGATCTGGTACAGTATTGTTATTACTTATTCTGATGTCCATTTGACTTACTATATTTTATAGCCCTTAAGCCCAGAAATACATTTTGATTGTGCTTTTAATCAGTGGTATACCTAGCATATTTGACACCTGGAGCAATAATTGTTTAACACCTTCCCCCGCATTTGACAAAATTATTTTCAGTAACATTCACAAAATGCAACAAATATATATTTTTTCTGTAAACTAAATTTTCCACTTACCAACCAAAAATATTACACCTGGCAATTTGCCCTCTATTTCACTGATGTAAATTTTAAGAACAAATAAAAAGTGGCCATATAGGAAAAGAAGATTTTAATCTGTGCTAACTCAAGTTCTGTTTCTTCATTTTTACAGTGTGCTGTCTTTATTTAGAAACAATAGTTTAAATGAAGGAATATATAGTATCACAAAGCTTAGAGATTCAAATGAGTGGAGTTTCCCAAATTAAATTCCACATAGATTAGAATGTCAGTTAAAGGATAAGTAATAGAAATGTTCTAATTTGAAGAATATATGTTTGTACTATACACACACACACACACATATACATATATATATATAAATTCAACAGTAGTTGCAGGCTAACAGAGCTCAGCGCAGCCTGCTTAGACCAGAAAAACTGTCCAGCTCACCCAGGGAACTGTGAGCTACATAACGTGATTGTTGTTTTGTGCCACTAAGTATAGAAGTAGTTTGTTACACAGTAAAAGCTAACAAATACAATATTTTTAGGAAATTTCCAAATGCCTAGCCAATACTGGTAGAGCTAACAATTCCATTCAAGGAGGAAGTTTGTTTTAAACTTAAAAATACTGACATATAGGCACAGCTTGTTCTTCCACTACTACCTCTAATTGCTGTTTTTTTCTAATAAAACTGCAGAAACCATACCCTATTTGGCAATGTGATGAGCGCGGTTATGGGCAAATTCTACCAGGAATCTTTGGGAAAATATGAAGCATGACACATGGGAACACAAGGGAACATTGATTGAATTTTTAAGTGCTGGTCATTGAGCTGAGTACCTCCCATGCATTACCTCATTTACCATTCAAAGAATGTCTTATTTTTAATCTCCACTTTAAAGAAAAAAAAATGAGACACACACAGTCTAAGTTACTAGCCTAAGATAACCCAACCAGTAAGTTGATGAATTGGGATCCAAATGCATATTTGTCTGACTCAGAAAATGTTTAAATATTTTGCAACCTGCAAAACGTCTTACAGTTTTTGTAAATACCTAAGACTACTGGAGCTTAAAGAGATTTTTAAAATATGTAACTAACAACATTTTTAAAGATGAAGAAACAATAATCTAGAGAAGATAAATTCAAGATTTTATAGCTAGGGAGTGGCACAGCAGGAACTAGAAGGTTCATTATAGAAAATTAGATTCTCAAGTCTAATATGATTAAATATGATTCCTATATACGGTGTACTTTGGGTCTCAGCTTTTGTGTAACCAGGACGGAAGGTGATAGAGGGTTGAATTACAGGTGAGGGTGGCAGTGATACAGAAAATACTCCATCAAAACTTTTGAGGCTGGCAATTACCAATTTCCCTGCTAATATTCCAGCATCAAGTCATTGTTTATCTAAGGAAATCTCAGATTCCTTGGGTTTCTAACTTAAAGAATTTTCAAGGAGACAACGATATGAGCAGTTCCCTAAACCTAGCAATACACTTTCTCTCTTTTCCTTTTTTGGGATGAAAACACAGTTGATATTTTGACTTGCAAGGTTAAAGCAAATTCAAGCAAGATTTTCTTTAATCAGTTCAAGAAGAACTAGAACCAGAATTAACTATTTTAAAGAAAACATTTGAAAAGACTCCTTTAGTGTTTGGGAAAATGAAATGTCAGTACCAGTGTTTTGGCACCAGAATGTCTCTGATTAAAGAGCAAATAGAAGCTTTCTTATCTGACTTTCAATCACCTACCCCAGATTTCTAGATTACCTCTGATATTGTGTTCTTAAATTTTTCTCTCATTGTCTGGTCCCTATTTATAATATTATGTTTGGTAGTATAATTCAATTCAAGTAGGAGGAAGAATTGTACAATTTGGAAGTTTAATATTTAGAAGAGAATTTTCTTCCTGATCTTATACACAACTTAAATTATTTTACATGTTGTGTTGAATATACCATGAATAAGGCAATGTTGTAATCAAAAGGTTACGTTGTCTATGGAATCATAAATATGTAAAAATCACATGCTATGCTCAGGCACTGGAGGATCAAGTATCCACCAGCCACATTTTTTCAGACTTTGGTTCGATAAATCTATCAGTCCCTTTCACACTGAGAACCTCCTTGATAGAAAATAGCATGGCTTGTCCCACCCTGCTAACCCTGTTCTATTTTTTTCTTTGCGCCATCTGTCATCATCTCATATACCATGTATTTACTTGTTTATTTGTTAACTCCTTATGTATGTTCTGTGACGTCAGCAATATTATCTGAGGTCAGCTCTTAGGATAACTTCTCTTCTAGAAGACATCTAGTGCAGCAGTTATTATCTGATATTACTATATTCTCAATGTCTAAAAAGGTACCTAACACATGTCTAAAATAGTGATCAACAAATATATTTGAATGATGAATTAATACCTTTCTACTTTTCCTAGTTACATATATAAAACCTTGTGACGTTACTTAAACTTTTAAAACTTCAGTTTCTGGAATAACAGATTAGAAGTGCAAACTGCGTTCCCCAGCTTCTGTTGCATGATATCTAGTCCTACTTATGGTTTTTTCATGATACATGTTTAATATGTATAAGTCTACTGCATGTATCTTCTATGTTCTTTCCCTTCACTTGCCTTCCTTTGCCTTTCCTTGCCTTCCTTTCTGTCCCTCTGTCTCTCTAATCTCAGTTGTTGCCTTTAGTACTGGCAGATGACCTGCTCCCAGTAGGTTTCTATCTGCCACCAGGCCGGCCCCTGCTATTCTGAGAATAGCCCCCAGTTCCCAACGTGCAACTAAGGTTTTGTGTCTGGACTCTTAGGATGACTTCTCTTCTAGAGGTCATCTAGTGAACAAGTTCAAACACAATCCTAGCAACTTTGATCCATCTTCTTATCAAAAATCCTTGAAACTAAGTGAGAGATACAATTTAGGGTGACCATCCCCCACTCCATTTTCCTGAAACTCCTCGGAGATTGTAGGCAGCGAATGAATGTTAGTTTCTGCCCAGAATCTAGAATGGAAGTATAGTTATCTTGGATCTAAAGAGGATTTGAAAATTATTTATTCTCAGTTAATATGTGATAAAACTGAAACAAAAGCCAAGGGACAAGCTTAAAGTCAGTTAGTGAGTAGTGGGAGTAGTGACATTTGAGACTAAATAAGGTAAGTGTAGAGGGATAGAGATTTTGAAATATCTATGTGAGTATGTGTGTATATGTGTGTGTGTGTATGTGTAGTGTGAGTGTGTGTACTTTATTGGAGTTTTCTTCTACCCTCTGATTCTTCCCTCTATTTGGTCAGCAACGTGTTCAATAAGGGAGGAAATTACATAGCAGAAAACAAAAAGGGAACAGACTTATAGCTCTTGTGTTTTAGAAGCCTAAAGTTTAGGCCTAGGAAATGGGAGACATGGGTGGGTGGTTAGGCAAGAGACCTGGGAGAATGTGCAGTGTGTAAGAGAACAGTCACCTCTCCTAAAACTAGAGAGACATCTCTGGTTTCACAGGAAGGTTGAGAGACAGAAGAGAATCTGCCTGAGGATGGAGAGGTCAGTGGTGCCCAGGATGTGGCAACAGGAACTGCTGGGACCACATGAACAGGACCAAAATCAGCATCCAGAGGTGGAGAGAGCACTACCTCGCCCACCCTCATATCCCAGCAGCCCTGTGGAGGAAATGCTGCAAACTTCCAACGGGCACCAAAAGTGTTTGGGCTCAGGACCCACCTTGACTGCCTTCCCATTGGTATCTAGATTCAACTGTGGACTTTGAATATTCATCATTGGGAGTTATGGCCACCCCTGACTCTGCTCTTTCCCTGAATGTCGACACACAAGCATTCAGTAAAAATATCAGCTCCAACTCCCAAGCTCATCCCCACTTATGTCCCCTTTCTCCATCTTATAGTACAATTACTTCTGCCCAATCCACCCTCATATCTCACCTGGAATCCTATAAAACTTCCTAATTAGTTTCCCAGGGACCTGTTTTTCCTCTTATACTTCTACCATCCATATTTCACATAGCAGCCAGGATAATTTAAAAAAAAAAAAATCAAAAAGTAAATCAGATCATTTCATTCCTTCAGTAATATCTAACTATCTTATCCTGGCTTATCAAGCTCTCTTTACTCTGACCCCCACCTACTTCTCTGAACTTATTTCCTACCTCTGTCCTCCTTGTCTACTAGCCCCCGCCATACTGGTTTTTCTTTTTTTCAGTTTCTTGAAAATTCCAAGTCCATCCCATGTTAGAGTATTTTCTCTAACTCTTCTCTCTTCCCAGAATGTACTTTTCTCTCATCTTTCCATAGCTACTTTTTTTCTGTCATTCAGATCTCAACTTAAATGTTCAAAGGGGTCTTTCCTAGTACTAGATTTAAAGTAACCACCCAGTTATTCTTCATCACACACAATCTAGCTCTTACACTAATAAATATTTATAATATATTCATCTGCTTGATTGTTGTCTGTCTTCTCCATTCAGTAGTAAGCTCCATGAGAGCGGAAAACCTTTTTTTGTCTTTTTCAGTGCTGTTCCTCTTGTCTGGAGCACTGTCTGGTACATAATAGGCACTCAGTTTGGTAATGAATGGATCTTTGTCTTTGAACATTATTTGGATCCTATCTGGCTTACCATTTTCAGTGTCCTGGGTTGCTCACAAGTACTTGCATTGCAAAAAATGATGCTGGAGGGGTAGTGAAGGTTTGAAAGGAAAAGTCTCGCCCTCCCCCCAGCCCCACCCCACCCCCCTGCCGCCCACACATATGCATGTATTAAGTGATGCTAAAAGAAACCAGGTGAAAATCTGCTCCAAGATGGCTCAGTGGGGAAGCACCGTCCCAACACAGGACAGAGACTCTAATAAAACAGGGGAGAAACTCAATAAATGCTGGTTGCCTTTTTAAATTTGTTTTTGAATTATGTTCCTACCTTCAGAGGTAGAAACACATAATGCCTCACACTTTAGAGTTAGACAACTTCTGTCCAGTACTGCCAATTATTGATCATATAATATCAGGCTTTCTTTTTTTTCTTTTTGGGCTTTGTATGACAAAGCATCTGTATAAAGGGAAACGAATCAAGTTAAGATTTTTGTGAAATTAGAAAAGATAATGCTTAAAGTAATAAAAATGATGTATTATCATTAGTCATAATTATCAGTAACTATAAGTTATCACTAATAATAATTAAAATAGTTATTAATGCTAAGAGTTATTAGAAATAATAGCTATTAGTAGCATAGTTATCAATGATGATAATAGTTATTTTTTAAGTACTTAGGATATGTAGACAATATTCTAAGCACTGTACATGTACTAGCTCTTAACAGCAGCTCTAAGTAATTGGTTTTATACTCATTTTAAGAAACTAAGGCCCAGAGACTTGAAGTAACTTCTGTAAAGTTCTGCAACTAGTAACTTGCCAGAGCTAGAATTTGAACCCAGAAATTCTTTCTCCAAAGTCTGTACTCTCGGTAGAGAGCCTGGCATATAATAACCATTAAGGCAGTTTTACATACTTTCTATCCTTTTGTGATGAATTTAGCTTATTTTTATTATTTGTATGAGCTTTTTACATACCTTTTGTCATATTTGTTACCACGCAAGATTTTTTTTTTAATATCACAACAAAATGTTAAATGTAAAATCGCAGCATCTAAAGAAATGTATGAAGTCCTTTAGTTATTTAAAACTACAAAGAAGCAATCCTTTGTGTGGGGGACAATGAAGAGTGAGAGAGTTTAAATCTGAACCTTCAGCAAGCGCGTGAACACTTTAACCGGCATAAGTATTGATAACTAGCCTCCCTCAGTTCTGCCATTCATGAGCAAAGCCACATGCCACTCAAAGCTCTAAAATGGCTGTTTTCATTTTGGAATATAATTTTTGATCTGTGTATTGGCATTTCCTAAATCTGAGAGGCCCGATGATCCAGGTCACGAAGTGAGGGAAGCTAAACCAAGGCTGCAGCCTCTGGCCAAATTAATTCTCTTCAACAAGCTTATACTCAGTGGCCTCTGTCAGAAGCATGTTGTGTCCAGTACTTGTCTCATTATCTTCAAATTGTGCTTTAGAAACACATCTGGGGGTGATGCAGCTCCTCATAAGGGGAAAAGATATAATTTGCTGGGCTGATGAGACACAGTGGGAAGACGGGACACATTCTCTTCCAGTTTCAAAGGACGATGGCAATAAAGCTCTTTATGAGCTTCAGTTATGCTGCACTGCAATGATCTGCCCCCATCCCAGTAAAGACTATCACTGCATATGGTTCTAATCAAAAATAAGAGCTAGAGATAGTTCAAGGTCGGGTGGGGGTGGGGTTCCTGAAGAGAAGAGACGCAATTTTCTGAATTTAACTGATAACAGTTGAAATGTGAAACCCTAAAAGAGAAAACTAAAAGCTTTACCTTTATCCAAGAGTGTAATTAGGCATGTGGACACTTAGTGAACCTCAGGATTGTGGCTGATTTTCCAGGATACACTGGTTTTAAATAGTCAAATATTCTCTCCAAGTGTCTCCATCTATTTTTAACCACATCTTGATTTTTTGTTCCAAAAATATTTCTATAAGACATACTGGTTTGCGAACAACGCCATTTTGCTTCTAATTGAAAGACCAAACATATATAGCAATAAGCCTATATTTATAATGTAAAAATGAAGAATCAAAATGTGAATATTATTTGCCTTCTTGAATATTGTTCTTTGAAAACAAAGACAGGACTCTAAGACATTGGAGGGTGGGAGGGATAAAGTAATTTCAGTTTGCAACATACCAGGAGAAAAAGCAAAAATAAGATTCTTAAACTATGCAATATATATTTCAATGCAATATGAGCTGACATAGAATACACAGAATTTAACAAAACAGGAAGTATGCTTGACCTTTTATGTAATTATTATATCTTTAAAAGCAGAAAATTATTTTTCAATAATTTAAATGTATTAAATTTCTCTCTAATGAATTCTTTATGTAATTCCCTGTCTTCGGTTTTCAGACATTAGTGTACTACTGATGACCTGAGGTATTTGTTTAAAATGTAAATTCCTGGATCCTTGTTCTAGAGTATCTAACCTAATAGGTCTGGTGAAAAGCATAGGAATCTGCTTTTTAAACAAATATTTAGGGAAATATTACCCATATCTATATTTTCTACCTGTGAAAAACAATCTCACTTTCACTGAATGCCTACTGTGTGCTGCTTTTATAGACAATTTATTTCTTTACTCTTTACACCAGTCTTTTGAGTTAAATATTATTATCCACATTTTATTGACAGGCTAACTGAGGTGGAAGAAAGATACATTCCTCATGATGGTACAACATATAAAGAATGAAGTCAAAATTCAGAGACTGATAAGACCAAAGACCCTGCTCTTTCCTATTTACTATCTATCATGATAAAGACACGTTCATAGTCAATACTAGGAATAAAGGGTTTTTTAAAATATATTTTGGAGAAAAAACATTAGATAAAGGATAAAACAAAATGTCAAGAAGATGACAACCTATTTAATATCTTCTAAATTCTCATCAGAAAACCACAAACCATTGGAAGGAAAAGATAAGATAAGCATTGGATTAAGAAAGTAGTTTAAGAGGAGAAACATTTTCAATTTTCTAATTGAAGGCTAGTTAGGTATGAACAAGCATGTCTATACACTGGTGACCAAATTCTGGTTAGTCATTCATGAGTCTAACAAAGATGGCTACTCAAAATTTAGTTATGGGAAGATATATATGGCTTTAGATTAAAACAAAGGAACCGCAACAAACAATGCTTCTTAGTACAAACTAATTAAATACTTCTTTAATGTTTTCACTTTTGCGATTTCAGAAATTTGTTGCAAATGTGGAGTGGCACCACTTTATAAGTTCAGAATTTATTGAGTATATAACCCCCAAGATACCCGCCTCCTGGGGTGCACAACCTGCATAATACTCTCCCATTGTATGTGTGTGGGCCTGACCTAATCGGGATGGTGGTCAGCAACAGAAGAAGTCAGAGAAGTTCAAAGTATGACAGGTCCAATAGAGAGGACCATGGGGCAAGGAACTGTGTAGGGCCTCTAGGAGCTGAGAGCAGCCCCTGTTCAACAGCCAGCCTAAAAACCAGGGACCTCAGTGCTAGAACAACATCAAACTTAATTCTGCCAATAGCCAAGTAAATTTGTAAAAAGATCCCCAGCTTCAGAAAACAACACAGTCCAGATGATAGCTTGATTCCAGCCTGATGAAGGCCTAAGGAGAGAATCTATCTTAGCCAGGCCTGGACTTCTGACCTTCAAAACCCTGAGGTAATAAATTTGAGTTGTTTTAATTTCTATTGCAATTTGTCTGTGGCTCTTTGTTGCATAGGGATAAAAAAAAACTAATGCAAGCACTGCCTATATGCCAGTGCTGAAACATGCATACAGGTAAAACGATGTACGTGACAGATGAAAAGCTCTACCCTAATGGACCTAAGATTATAATGGGGTAAAAATGACAATATGATAATACACACAAAAAATAGAATAAATGTATATATAGATTTTCAAGAGAGGCATGTTCTACAAAGAAAAATAAAATAGGGCAAGAGTTAGAGATTGGCTTGATGGAGATTGGGGTGCTACTTTAACCAAGGTGGTCAGGGAACAACTGTCAGGAAAGATGAGAGTTGTGTCAAGGCCAACATGACAGAAAGGAAGCACCATATAACGATGAGAGTTTGGATCTTGTTCTAAACCTTTTGAAGAGTTGTAGGCATGGGGAGGTGTTTATCTGAATTACTCTTTGAGAAAACATCTCAGTGGAGAATTAACTGAGGGAGGTCGGGTTAGGGAGGCAACAGTGGAATTGTATCCAAGAGAATCTTGTTCATTACAAAAATTTTGCCATCACCCATGAAAGATCATGAAGGATCAGACTGAAGAGATAATCCTCAGGCTTGAAAGAGGGACTTCCCATAATGTTGTCATGAATCACATAGTATAGAGCTTTTCTTCCATAATTTATAGTAAAGAATTTTTTCTCTGGGGTATTTCCAAATCCAGATAATGCAGACCTTTATCCCAATAAGAATGGGAGGAAGGCAAGATGGGAGAAGAAAGATGAAGGCAGAAATTTTGGTAACCTAGTTAGAAAGCAAACAAATGACCTGATATTTTTCAACAAATTAGTACATCAGAGAAAACTGGACTTTAAACTTTTACGTACTTAAAATATTTCTTAAGATTATCCAAAGTCACATTCAAAGCCTAACAATATTTTTTTCCTAGTAACAGATCATAGGAATTCAGTTAAGATTCTTTGTTTTGCTAAGGACATAAATGTCAAAACTATGTAGTGAATGCTGCTTTTTTCAAAATATACTTAAAATCAGAATAAGTGTTAGACTTTCAAAATACTAGAAACTTCTTCACATGCATTCTTCTTAATAACATGAACAGTGTTCTGCGATGAAAAAATGTAGGTATGGTATATATTTGCACATATTTTTAAATGTGAGCATTTTTCTCTGCATGTCTAACTCTCAGACTAATAGAAAAGAATAACACTATGCACAAAAAAGTAAACCTAAAGAATTTTCTCCAGAGTTAATGAGCTACAACATACAAAATTTAAAACAGCTTTCCAATAAAATTCCCAGCTCTAATTAGTCCCAAAGAGAGAAAGCGATTACAATGGAGTAGAATACAATTTTCTTCTCTCACTCCTTGCTTTCATCTATCTTTCTGTTTTCATCCCTTGAGCACGCTTGTTATAGACTGAATTGTGACCCTCCAAAATTCATGCAGAAGCCCTAACTCTCAGTGTGACTGTATTTGGAGATAGGGCCTCTAAGGAGGTAATTAAGGTTAAATGAGATCATAAGGGTGGGGCCCTAATCCAATAGGACTTGTGTCCTTCTAAGAAGAAAGGCCATGTGAAGACATATTAAGAAGTCAGGAAGAGAGTTCTCAACAGAAACCAACCCTAACAACACTTTGATCTTGGACTTCTAGCCTCCAGGACTGTGACAAAATTAATTTCTGTTGTTTAAGCCCCTCAGTCTGTCGAATTTTGTTATGGCAGCCAGATCAGACAGATACACAAGCTGAACTCAAAAATTAGAAAAAAAACATATAACCTCATATTTAGAACATGAGTTGTATCGATAACTTCAAAAAAGTTGAATTTTACACAAATAAATCATCTTTAATCCACCAGCTAGTGAACATGTTTGCTTCTGTTTAGAAATATGGGGTCCCTGACCCTTGGGAATGTTAATGCTGAATTGGCCATTGAATAGCACTTTTGTTTTTATTACCTAAGATTCTGACCAGCTTTGGTGGTATTCTTAACAAAATTGACTTTGCCTTGTTCTGAATTGAAGATTAGTTTAATAAACATGTTCTCCATAGGAAGCGATTTTTATATTAAAGTAGTAGACATTGATTAAATTCCCCTTACTCCAGAGAGTTGCTTTGATAATTATCTGAGAAGGAATTACAAATAAATAAAAATAGACAAATAGACAAATTTAAAAATAAACAACAACAACAATAATAATGAAAAAGGAAAGACTATACCTACATTACACTACTCAGGAGGAGGAGGAAGAGTACTAGTAGCAATGGTAGTAGCAGTAGCAGTAGTAGTAAGAGTTTAGTTTTTTTGCTTTAGCATTATTGACATTCCAGTCTACTTCTTTGTTATGGGGCTTCCCTGTGCATTAAAGGGTGTTTAGCAGTGTGTCTGGCCTCTACTCACTAGATTCCAGTAGCATTCCCCCAGTTGTGACAACCAAAACCACCTCCAGACAATGACCAATGTCCTCTGAGGGACAAAATCAACCCCCTTCCCCACTGGAGAACCATCAATAATAGTGATCTTTGTTGAGCACTTCCTATATGCTAAGCAATGCTTAGGCATTTTACAAGTATCAATTTATTTAATCCTCAAAACAACCTTAAATGTAAATATTGTTATTAACCCTTTGTTACAAATGTGGAAATCATGGCACAGGGGTTAATAATAAGTTGCACAACTAGTAAGCATCTTTTTTTAATTTTTAATTTTTATTTTTATTTATTTATTTTGGCTTTTGAATCACATTTTATTTTTGGCAGGAAGCATGATGGAAATATTTTAAAATAAATATTCTTAAATCTCTGAGACTTTCTGTTTAATATATAATTGGATTCTTTTTTTAAAGTGTGCAACATGATGATTTAATATAATATTGTGAAAGAATTCTCCCCATCAAGTCAATTAACACACTCATCATCTCATATATTTATCTTTTTTTTTTTAGTGAGAACATTTTATTTCTACTCTCTTAGAAAATTTCAATTATACAGTACAGTGTTATCAACTTTAGTCAGCATGTTGTAATTAGATCCTCAGACCTCATTCATCTTATAACTGAAATTTTGTGCATTTTTACCAACCTCTCTCTATTTCCCTCACCCCCAAGCGTTATAATTGATACCATACAGTATTTATCTTTCTCTGTTTGGCTTATTTCACTTAGCATAATGCCCTCCAAGTTCATCCATGTTGTCCCAAAGGACAGGATTTTCTTCTTTTTTTAAGGCTGAATAATATTCCATTGTACAAATATACCACATTCTCTTTATCCATTCACCTGTCAATGAACACTAAGGTTGTTTCCACACCTTGGCTATTATGAATAATGAGTTATCTTTCAGAGCTCAGATTTAGACATGGATGATCTGTTGCACTTTGTAGAGGGGAGCTGTAATCATTCATTCATTTAACAAATAAAATTTACTACAAGTTTAACATGTAGAATGTGAAGAAGGAAAGTAAGAAAAAAGTAAATAAGGCTTGATTCTTTTTTTTTTGGCTGCGTTGGGTCATTGAGGCATGTGGGATCTTTCGTTGAGGCTCACGGGCTTCTCTCTAGTTGTGGCACGTGGGTTTTCTCTCTCTAGTTATGGCGTACGGGCTCCGGGGCGCGTGGGCTCTGTAGTTTGTGGCACATGGGCTCTCTCGTTGAGGCACACGAGCTCAGTAGTTGTAGTGCTGGTGCTTAGTTGCCCTGTGGCATGTGGGATCTTAGTTTCCCGACCAGGGATCAAACCCGCATCTCCTGCATTGGAAGGTGGCTTCTTTACCGCTGGGCCACCAGGGAAGTCCCAAGCCTTGATTCTTGATCTTGAATTCCTCATCATTTAATAGCAAAAGTTAGAGGAAGTTGTTGGCATTTGAGGAAAGGATAACAATGGGGTTATCCTTTAGGTCACTGCTTCTCTCTTACCTTCCTCACTCTCCAACCTCTTCCCTTGACATAACTATCTTCTTGGTCATTGTCCAGCCCCAGCCTAACTATGTGGTAGTATACCCCTGAGTAGGTGCTGTCTGGTGGCTCAAACATGAGGGGAATGGAGGTTAATTATAGATTCCCTGCTAGCAGTGTTTGCCATTCAATAGGAACTTATAAGCAACAAACAACTTTCACAACTCTACAAGAATTGAGTTTTATACTAGTGGGATGAGTGGTAATGTTTTGGGCAGAACATTTGCTGGAAACCCTCATAAAGAGAAGTAGTGAAATTTGCACTTCATAAATCTTTAAACTGAGTTTTAATTTCAGTCCTTCTCCCACCTAATTGGATAACCGAGAATATCTAGGCATCTGTCTCAGGCAGTAAATTTAGAGGGCCGGACTAAATAATATCTAAGATCTATTCCAGTTTTAACATTCTATGAATCTCTGAATTTTACGACTATGAAGCATACTTATTTGGATTTTCCCACAACATTTATCGGAAATTAAATAGGTAAATCAGTGTGGGAGTTGGTTTTAGGATTTACCGTTTTGAAGAATTTGTTTTAAAATTTAAAGATTTGAAAACCCTGCTATGACCATTCATCAGTCTTCTTCTATGAGCCAGTAAGAACATATGTTGAGGACACATAGTTAATGACAACTCATTGTTAATTTCATTAGCTTCTGTGGGTATGTTATATAGTCTATGGAGCAACTTACATGCATGGGATATTTTAGCAGGTCCTTTACAGCTGTTTTTATAAGCAATTTGATATCCTCCTCATGTTTTGTTTGAGGGAACAATAGAGGAACAGCAACTTCAATGACTAGCATGAGGTCAACTGACATCATAGCGAGAACAATGGAATCAAATGCACAGACCTGGCACATTTCAATGGTCATTTCACCAATAACAATAGGAGAAAAAAATTTTATTCTCTAGACTTCATTTTATCCAACCTATGAAACCAATTGATTTGCCAATTTAAATCCATTTTGTTAAGCTCTCTAAAGTTTATTATAACCATAATCACCATAAGAAAAGAAAATATGAAACAAATCCATTTACTTGTTTTTAGTAACTTCTTTAGAAAAATTAAATTTAAAATTCTCCATGTACCATTTTTAGACACTCATCTAAAGAATAAAAAGAATAAATACAATCCTCTAATTCTTTCACGTCTCCTCTCATGCATTGAAAACATATTTAAATGAAGGCTGACAAACAAAATATATCATAGGGTAGCAGAACTCTAAATCTATAGAAAATTCTATAGGACAAGACTTTCCTTTAAAAATACGTGAACTCAGCTTCTCAAGTATATTTAGATTGTGGTCAAGGTTCTTGAACAGCCCACAGTAAAGATTTTTATAAAGATAAAAAGAGAAACTTTTATTTAAAGCTTGAGTAATGCTATCATGTATATTCCCATTTCATTTTTTTCTAAGATAATTGTATACACAGTTTCATACACAGTTCTCTAAAGTAAAATAACATGTAAAGCAATTTTATTATGGCATATACCTCTTGACAAATCTATATATAGAGAGAGAGAGGTTTGATATTTGACAAAATATATTTTTGACAAAATGTTTTTTCTTGATAATAACTTTCCAGTTCTCTAATATAATAGATACTAAATATGAAAAATACACCTGTATTAATTTCCTGTTGCTGCTGTAACAAATTACCAGAAACTTAGTGAATTAAAACAACACATTTATTTTCTTATATTTCTGGAGGTCAGAAGTTTAAAAATGGATCTTATAGGCTGAAAGCAAGTTGTCAGGAGGTCTGTGTTTATTCTGGAGACTTTGGAGAAGAATCCGTTCCTTGCCTTTTACAGCTTCTAGAAACTACCTCCATGTTTTGGCTCCTGGCTCTTTCCAGCAATGTCATCCTTCTGACTCTGCTTCCCTCACCACATTTCCTTTTCTGACTCTGATCCCTCACCTCACTCTTATAAACAACTCTTGTGATTACATTGGACCTACCCAGATAATCCAGGATAATCTTTCCATGGCAAGATCCTTAACTTAATCACATCAGCAAAGTGTCATGTAAGGTAATACATTTGGAGGAAATGGACATCTTGGGTGATGGACAGTACTTTGCCAACCACAACACAACTGCCCTAGTATTTTCTATTTATTGTGCATGTTGGCAGGTAGAATTTGAATACGTACAATGTGTAGTTCATGTTAAAGGAGGCAATATGAAAACCTTAAATATGGTGATGAAGAAAATTAACATGGAAATTCTTAAGTCTTTTTTGTACTTTTTGTGAAAAATGACATTGTTCTAGAAAAGGTACCATCTTACACAGAGTATATTGTAACCCTCTGTTAAGGTCATTATAAAAGTACCTTGCCAATATTTATACCTTTCAAAAGAGAAGTTCTTAAAATATTGGTGTGAGATGTATCAGCAAAGAACTAGAATAATTTAGGAGAAGACTCTTTTTATTTGCGAAAAGTATTATTGTGCTCTGAGCTGTTAGGTATCAATATTTCTGGAGTTGATGTATTAATAAAAAAATAATTAATGGATGCTTACTATGTGCTAACTGCTGCATTATACCCTTTACATGCATTTTCTCATGGTGTGAGATACGCACTATTATGATTCCACTTTACCAACATAGGAACTGAGGTTTTAGAAAAGCAAGTGTTCTTGCCCATTATTGCACAAGTGGAACTGGCATTCCACCTCAAGTCTGCTCACTATTAGGTGATGGGACAAGATGACTTCAGTTACCACTAAGTTTTCATCATAAAAGGCGCTAATATTTCTGAACCACCCTGTAGGTATTGTTTTTGATTTATCCTTCACACTACCCCTGGGAAAATTTACATTATATATCCCATCTTTTAGAGTAAGAACCCAAGGTCTAGTAACTTTATTTCAATCATGCTTCCATTTTTTAACTTTCTGAGTAGTAACATATAATGCATGAAAATAATTAAACTTCACATCAGACCTTTATATCAAAATGTGGTTTTTCTTTGAACCTATGATAGATACATTTTTTAAATTTTGAAATTGCCCACTTGTTATTCCGGAAAAAACGCTGGCTTTGGAAAAAACATGAATTGGATCTGAGTTTGTATTTTGCAATTTTTTCTCTATGTGGAAAATAATTAACTTCCCAGAGCTTTAGATTCCCTATCTTTAAAACGGAGGAAATAATACAGGCCTCATGAGATTGTTATATAAGCTCTCAAAAAAGCTAGATTCCTTCTCTGATGGAGTATTATTTTTCTAACATTCTCAAAAGGCAGAACTCTCCCCCTTTCCCTGATTATTTTGCCTCTTATAAAGATATTCTAAAGCCTTTGGGATTGGGGATGGAGGAAACCACTTTTTCGCTTATCGTGTTCAGTAAATCATTTCCCAAATACTGTTTTGTTCTTATTTATTTTTTAAACTATATTTTCAGTTGCTCTGAGCTAGGCTGGTCATTATTCCATTGTAAATGATTCTTGAGCATTTTCACAATGAACGAATCGCAGTGGGATTCATTAGAAATTTTCAAGTTTACCACTTTTCCTTTCATTCTTTCTTTCTGCCCTCTGCAGAGATGCCAACATACTTAGTTTGCATAAAAAACCAAGGTGCCTCTGATTTGTTGAGCCCAGTACTGTGCAGAACATATGAAAAACCAACAATAAGTAACTTTTGTAATGCAGCTTTTTGCGATAATGAAGTTTCATGTTTTAATGAACCCAAGCCAGAGTAATAAAGGTCTCTTCTGACACCCAAGGCCAGCAGTAACTTGACTCTCTAGAGGTCAGGCTCTGACTAAACTTTGAGACAGGAAAGACACCACTAAAAACAGTGTTTTTTGGAAACATTTTATTGAACTTCCAAACCCTTCTAGACACATTTACTTCATCTCCCACTTGCTTGGTGTGGAAAAGCAATTATTCTGTGGTGATAGTGCACTCAAATCTGTAAATAGTTATTACATTTCAATTAGAGCTGCATGAAACTCTATATGTTTTGTTTGCAGGGAATTAATGCAAATCTTTTTTGATGTTTCAATTCACAAGGGGTCCTACCCAACACATTTGGCTCTGGGCAACACTCAGACCCATTCAAACATCAAAGACTGTTTTTTCAGCATAAAGCATTTGGCCTGGGGTTAAATTCTCCTAAAGTATCGGTCTGTATTCAAACTCCCAAGTCTTCTGGCTACACTAAAAGTTTTAACAAGAGAAGTCAATTAAGACTGACTTTCTAGTATGAAAGAAAAAATTCTGGTAAATCTTTTACTATAAGACATGTACTTGATCACACTTACGGTCTTGGCTGAATGCCCATAAATCACTGAAACATAAACAAAAATGTTTCATTATTGTTAACAAGGAAACTAATATTTATTAAACACCTATGATGTTCCAGTCACTTTTCTTGGATTATCTCTTTAAATTTTTCTGTCAACACTGTGAAGTAGGTATCACATACCACTGTTCTCCAGATGGGAAAATTTAGATTCAGATTAAGAAACTTGCCCAGATCTGCTAGGTAGATGGTGGTGCTGGGAACAAACCCAGATTTCTTTGTCTCCAAAGTCCTTGATAATTCTTTTGTCTCCCACTGTGCAGAGAATTGGAGAATATGCTTACTGTTCATCTGTCTTTTTTGTCTTTTTTTTTTTTTTTCCATTGCCCATCATTTCTCTCAAATGCCTTTCAGAGTAGCTTGGTTGGTTTGTCCACGCTTCGTATTAGTAACACTGATTCTCTTTGAAAATTTTATGTTACTCGAGGAAAAATGCAAGCAACAAAGTCAATGATGAAGGAATAATTCTCCACACTCTCAAAATGTGTTACATATGGTGGTGGGGAAGGGACAGCAAGACCTCAAGCAGAATTTACTGAGGGGGACTTCACACTTCCATCACTTACCATGAAAGATAACATATGGACTGAACATTTATTCCAAGCAACAGATTTGTTTCTAGTTACTCTCCAGCAGTTGAATAAAAAAGAAAAAGAAAAAAAAAAAAAAACTTAACAGTCATCTGAAAATACTCCCAAATGAGAGAAATATAGTTGATCTTTTTCAGACTACAGAATTAAATTTTTAAAAATTAATTTTTTAAAATTGAAAAGTTTGAGTAATAATGATTCAATTTAAATGCATTTATTGGGCCACTATCCTCATGCATCTACCTCCCTGTTGGAGATAACATGTTGCCTCTTCTCAAACGTTTAGGTTCTTTTTGGGGGGAGGAAGGACATCCTTGCTATTATTGACTTATTGCACTTTTTTTCCTTTGGTACTGTTTTTAAATTATTTATTTTTATTTATTTTAATTTTTATCTCATATGTAATCAGCCTTTTCAATATGATGATGAATATACAAATTTGTGTCAATAAATAGGGACACTTTTCTGTTTTCCATCATTTTGTTTGTGATTGATCATTTGCTTCATGTCACCCAAGTTATTGGTTAAATCTGGAAAGATTCATAACTTTTGGCATTGCAAAATTCTTCAGGCTGAGAAAAAAAGGTGTTGTCAGGAAACCAAAATTAAAAAGTTAAGTTTAAAATTGTTTCTACCCTCCAGGCTCCTAACATATAAAAGTATTAACAACATATGTCTAGGTTAGATTTTTAAACCACAGGAGAGTTAAGTAGGAAGAGCCTCTTCGAAATATTGTGCTTTGAAAATAGAAAGCAAAAGAAAATGAAAGAGAAAGCCTTGCCTTCAAAAAATACACATATGAACTTTTCTCATGCATTCAGGCAAAACAATCTTATAAAGGGACCCTATTCTGTTCCTGGACCTTTCTTTGTTAGCCATCACTTCTTTGAAAGCTAACACCTTCAAGAAGCAGTCTCTGACAAACTCATTCCTTCTCCCCTTTAAGACTTTCTCCTTTTTTTAATCATTGTCAGTGTGCATACCTGAGGTTCTATCTTGCTTTGTACTTGCTACTTTAAATAGCTATTTATCTGACCCTCTGAAAAAATAAATTTCTTTTGGAAATTCTTTCAGTGAGGCTGATCATAGGAAAAAAGATGATAAAATGTATACCTTTACAGTCTGAAAAGACAAATGTTTATCAAAACAAAGTAGGTTTAGAATGAATGTGAAATTATCATCAAATTCTGTTGTTAAGAAAAATAAAAGAAGTGTTCTGTTAAACAGCAGAAATGGGGGAAGATAAAAATTACATTTTTAGGATACAAATAAATTTAGAGTTGAAGAATCCAGTGTGGATTTTCAAGTGCTGGTAAATATTTTGGAAACATTCCCTGATCTTGACATTGCTATTTTTCCAAGAAACCCAGCCTTCCCATGCCATATCTTTGCTTCCCTGAGACTAGATCAGGGCTCTGATCCTTTGTGCTATGCTCAGTCTTAGAAGATGTCTTAGTTTACTGGAGGCTCAGATTTTCTCCAGCCTCATTTCACCTTACATCATGCAAATCATATATAGACATTCCAAACATACAGACAATCTAACATGTCCAAAGTTGAACTTCTGATCTTCCACCCTAAAATAGAAAAACTCAGTTTTCCACCTTCCCGAGTAGGGAAAAACCCAGTTCTTCCCTATTACGACTTTCTTCCCTCTGAGTCTCTTTTACCATTCACTCAGAACCCTTCCCTTCCAACACTTCTGGTCGCCAAATGTGGAAGGTTTTTTTCCCCACAACAAGAAGTTCTCTGTGTTGCCAAGCTGAGTGTCCTACAAGTTAACTCAATTCTGATACTGTCAACCTGCAGATGGCCTCAGGTCCCGCAAGTTAAGTGTTCAGTCCCACAAGACTGAGACCCCACACCACTGCATACACCTCAGACACCAGTCGCCAAGTCCTGTGCTTCTGACCCAATGGCCGCACATCAGAGGTTCCCATGACCCCCTCCTCAGGTAGGATTAATTTGCCAGAGTGGCTCACAAAACCCAGGGAAGCACTTACTTTTGTTTACCAGTTTATTAAAAGATATGACAAAGGATACAGATGAAGAGACACTTAGGGCAAAGTCTGGCAGGATCCTGAGCACAGGAGCTTCTGTGCCATGGAGTTGGGGGTGTGTCACCCTCCTAGTGTGCATGCCTGGAAGCTCCCCAAACCTCATACTATTGGGATCTTATGGAGGCTTCCTCATGTAGGCATGATCAATTTTTAACCCCTCTAGTGTCTCTCCCCTCTCTGGAGGATGGGGGTGATACTGAAAATTCCAAGCTTCTAATCATGGTTTGGTCCTCCTGGTGACCAGCCCCCATCCAGGAGCCATCCAGAAGCCCATTCAGAGTCACCTCGTTAGAACAAAAGATGCTCCTCATGTTCTTATCACTTAGGAAATTACAAGTGTTTTAGGACCTCTGCGCCAGTAACCAGCGGCAGAGACCAATGCATATATTTTCTATTATCGCACACACCCTACACTTCTTCCCACGCTGAAATGGCAACTTCCTCTTTCCAGCCACTCATACTAAAATGTTGGGAGTCCTGACTGACTCCTCTCTTTCTTTCATACTACTTATCCAATGACTAAGAAAATTCTCTTGGCTCAACTTGTAAATATCTCTAATATCTGACAATCTTTTACCATCTCCATGCAGATCCAAGCCATGACTGAGTCTCACTGAACCACCCTCTAACTGTACTCCCAGCTTCTACCTTTGTTGCTACTATTTTCCCTACAGTAGACAGAGTGGTCTTTTTGAAATGTCAGTAAGTCATATAATGTCACTCCTCAGCTCAAAACATTCTAAAGTCTCCCATCCCACTCAGAGGAAAAGCCAAAGCTCTTATAATGGTCTAAAAAGTTCTATATGACCTATGCTTTCATGCCACAACACCCTACTCCTATTCTACTGCTTTCCTGTGCTCATTTGGCTCAAGTCACAGTGACGTTGTATTTGTTCTTCAAACACAACATGCACAGTTCTGGTTCAGGGCCTTTGAATTGACTTTTGGAAGCCTGGAATGTACTTTACCCATAAATGCATGTAGACCTCACAGCTCCCGTAAGTCTTTGATCAATTGTCACCTCATCAGAGAAGCCCATGTCCATCAACCTGTTTAAAAATTCAACCTCTTCTCATCACCTTTCTTGCTTTATTTCTCCATATCACTTTCAAATAAACTATAGAATTTACTTATTTTATTGTATTTTTCATTTGTTTTTCTTCCACACTGGCTAAAGAGCTCCATGAAAATACACCTTTTTATCTGTTTTGTTCACCATTGTATCCCAGCATCTAGAATTGATCCTGGTACATAATAATAATAATATTTGTTGAAATGGTGAATGAAAAATTGCAATACTGTACACTTTGTGAAGGAAATCTCTTGGTGTATCCCATCCCAAATATCCAAATCCTTGTGAAAGCAAAAATTTAAGGTAAAAAAATATTTTAAAGGCCACAGTAGTTCCACTATCAAGACTCAACTCATTAAATATACATCTTATTTCTCTATTGCTATGATGGAAATAAGGGGAGGAAAACAAAATAGGAAGGAAAAATAAGGAGAGAAAGATTGAAAGAGGGACATATAAAGGGAGAGTACATAGGTAGCTATTTTTGCTGATTTAAAGAAAAGGGGATATGATTTGGAGTCCACCAACCTGACTTCTAGTTTTGGCTCTTTTTCCTCCTTGTTCTCATTTACTTGGAGTCTATTACTTTTCTTGTAAAAATAAGGTTAATAAAACCTACTTCACAGAGTTGCAGTGAGGACAAGATGAAATGAGGGATATAAAATGCCTAGTATGGTGTGTGACACATAGAAGACACGCAAAAATAAAAGCTAACCTGGTTCAACATATACACTTACATTTCCTGGCTCTGTCTGCAGAGAGAGCCTAGAAGCAGTGACACCCCAGAACCAATGAGCACAACTAACGCTCAGGTCTTGGTTTCTAAATATCATTCTCCAATAAAATGAACCAGAGCTCCTTGGAGGAAAAGAAATAATTCTAAGGCTGAGGCAGGGAAATTTCAGGATAAGCCTGGAATATTTTGTGATACCAAAAGGTAAGAAAGTAGGTA
Source organism: Balaenoptera ricei (assembly GCF_028023285.1). Lineage (NCBI taxonomy): Eukaryota > Metazoa > Chordata > Mammalia > Artiodactyla > Balaenopteridae > Balaenoptera > Balaenoptera ricei. The sequence goes on from NC_082648.1 coordinate 77,907,686, forward strand.
AAAATAGACAGGGGTGGGAGTGGGAGTGAGGAGACCATGCAGAAAGGACATTGGCCACAGCCTGAAAGAGCTTCCAATAGCCAAACCTGGAACAATTTGAACATTAAAATAAATAATGATATTATTAGATTATAACCCAAAACATAAAACAAATACCCATGAGCCCATGTTGAGATATATATATATATATATATATATTTATATTTATATGATTGAATAAGTAACTAAATGGCAGAGAAGGGAGAGATCTTCCTAACAGAAGAATTCCAATTAATAAATGTAGAAAGAATGAGAGGAATGGAAAGTCACTATTATTAAACAAAGCAAGATCCACTGATGGCTGTTAAAGAATAAACCTTTAAGGAGAAACAGGATATTTGCATAGCCTCAAAGAATCTCACCCCAAATGTTTACTAATTACTGTAATGGTTTTAACTTATGTTCACAAAATCTTTGAAACACTTCCCTCCAGGAGGTGGAGCTTAATTTCCCTCCCATTTAAGTAGGGCTGGACTGAGTAGCTCACTTTTAAGAATAGAATTTGGAAAGGGGTAAAAAGTAACTTTACAGTGGAAAATCCTTCTAGAAAGCACCTTAACCAAGAAATCACAGTTAACGTCACCAGTAATAATAAGGCATATTGATATCATGAAAAGGGTACGTCACATTAGTGGTACTGTTCCCCCATATCCATAATCTCAGTCTAATAATGAGAAAACATCAAACAAACCCAAATTGAGGAACTTCTACAAATGACCTGACCAGCACTCTTTAAAAGTGTCAAGGTCATGAAAGACTGAGGGATAGTCACAGATCAGAGGAAACTAAGGATAGTGACTAAATGGTATCTTGGTATCCTGGATTGGATTCTAGAACAGGAAAAGAACATTAATGGAAACACTAGGAAAATATGAATAAAGTCTATGGTTTAGTTAACTGTAGTGTATCAATGTGAATTTCTTAGTTTTGACAACAGCATTATAATTATGTACGACATCAATATTAGGGGAAGCTGGGTAAAAAGATGAAGGGAATTCTCTTTACTATCTTTACAACTCTTATTTAAACCTAAAATCATTTAAAATAAAATAATCATTTAAAATACGAATATAAAAAAAGTTGAGATTTAAAGAGATAATGCTTGCAAAAATGTTTATAAATTGTATAGGGCTATGATTACAATAGGCACTATTATTATGCACATGATGTTAATGAAAAGCAGTGCTTTAGAAGGTGATAGTATGCTTAGCAACTTGGTGGTTTGAATTGACCAGTACATTTAGCCAAATTAACCAAATATCCCCAATGGAGACACAGCAAAAGTGTAAGTGAAGACAGTTGTCAGGCCAAGTTCCAAGGTGGCCCTCTATGATCCTCGCCTCTTGGATGCCCTTATGGAGTACCACACTCAATAGGGCCAACCTGTATAACGAATAGAATAGTGAGGAAATGATGATGTGTGTAGGTCATTAAATGCATTCTGCCTTGCCTTGCTATCCTGGAGTGATCATCCTGGAGGAAGTCAGCCACCATACTGTGATAACATACAAGCAGTCTGTGGAGAGGACAATGTAGGGAGAAACTGAAGCCTTCTGCCAACTTCCAGGAGCATATGAGTGAGCCTTCGTGAAAACAGATCCTCCGGACCCACGCAATCTTCAGATGATGCAGCCCCTTCACATGCTTTGTCTGCAATCTCAAGAGAGACCCTGAGGCAGCTAAGCCATGCTGGAATCTTGGCCCAAAGAAACTTTGAAAAAATAAATGCTATTGTCTTAAGCCACTAAGCTATGGGGTAATTGTCATGTGGCAGTAGAAGGAGGTTAGAATCAATGCCATTTAAATACACCAAGAACAACTTTGACAGGACATGCCTGGAGCAGGAAAGATTAGCGATAAGGGTGGACTTCTCTCTGCTGGTGATCTTTTGGTTGCTGCTATTTTGTCTCTTTGTTCTTTGTAGTCATCAAAATATCAGTTGTCCCTTCCTGGGAAAATTTTTCAGGAGTCACAAACTTGAAGTTTCTCCACTGAGAATTTGAGCAAAAGATTCTGGCTTCTGCTTTGCCACTTCCAGACATATGGTTTGAGAGAATTTGAAATTCTTCTAAGTGTTTTCACTTGTAAAATGAAAGGGTAATGCAGATGCTGTTTCAACTTCCTGGAGCTTCCTAAGGTCTTGGAACTTTTTTTTTTTTTTTTTAAACAAGGTAGAATCTTTCTTTTATTTTTTAAATATTTAACATACATGTATATTAAAAGCATAATAATGCAATGAACACCCATGAATTTACCACCCAACTAAAAAATGTAGGAGATTATTAACACTGGTGAATTTCTTCTGAGATGGATTGTTTCCCGAATCAGTAGATTCATGCTTTTCATTAACATTTGTTCAATGACATTTGCATTTCCTCTGCTCTATTTTCTTTTTCTTTTTTTTCTCACTTTGGTTTCCACTTTTTTTTTTTGTTAGTTTCTGCTTTATAACAAAGTGATCAGCTATACATATACATATGTCCCCATATCTCCTCCCTCTTGCCTCTCCCTCCCACACTTGCTATCCCACCCCTCTAGGTGGTCACAAAGTACTGAGCTGATCTCCCTGTGCTATGTAGCTGCTTCCAACTAGCTATCTATTTTACATTTGGTAGTGTATGTATGTCCATGCCACTCTCACTTTGTCCCAGCTTACCCTACCCCTCCCTGTGTCCTCAAGTCCATTTTCTCTGTCTGCGTCTTTATTCCTGTCCTACCCCTAGATTCTTCAGAACCATTTTTTTTTTTTTTCAGATTCCTTATGTATGTTAGCATATGGTATTTCTTTTTCTCTTTCTGACTTACTTCATTCTGTATGACAGACTCTAGGTCCATCACCTCACTACAAATAACTCAACTTCGTTTCTTTTTATGGCTGAGTAATATTCCATTGTAAATATGTGCCACATCTTCTCTATACATTCGTCTGTCAATGAACACTTAGGTTGCTTCCATGTCCCGGCTATGGTAAATAGAGCTGCAGTGAACATTGTGGTACATGACTCTTTTTGAATTATGGTTTTCTCAGGGTATATGCCCAGCAGTGGGATTGCTGGGTCGTATGGTAGTTCTAATTTTAGTTTTTTAAGGAACCTCCATACTGTTCTCCATAGTGGCTGTATCAGTTTGCATTCCCACTAACAGTGCAAGAGGTTCCCTTTTCTCCACACTCTCTCCAGCATTTATTGTTTGTAGATTTTTTGATGGTGACCATTCTGACCGGTGTGAGGTGATACCTCATTGTAGTTTTGATTTGCATTTCTCCAATGATTAATGATGTTGAGCATCCTTTCATGTGTTTATTGGCAATCTATATCTTCTTTGGAGGAATGTCTCTTTAGGGCTTCTGCCCATTTTTGGATTGTGTTCTTTGTTATTTTGATATTGAGCTGCATGAGCTGCTTGTAAATTTTGGAGATTAATCCTTTGTCAGTTTCATTTGCAAATATTTTCTCCCATTCTGAGGGTTGTCTTTTCATCTGGTTTATGTTTTCCTTTGCTATGCATAAGCTTTTAAGTTTCATTAGGTCCCATTTGTTTATTTTTGTTTTTACTTCCATTTCTCTAGGAGGTGGGTCAAAGAGGATCTTGCTGTGGTTTATGTCATAGAGTGTTCTGCCTATGTTTTCCTCTAAAAGTGTTATAGTGTCTGGCCTTACATTTAGGTCTTTAATCCATTTTGAGTTTATTTTTGTGTATGGTGTTAGGGGGTGTTCTAATTTCATTCTTCTACTCGTAGCTGTCCAGTTTTCCCAGCACCACTTACTGAAGAGGCTGTCTTTTCTCCATTGTATATTCTTGCCTCCTTTATCAGAAATAAGGTGACCATATGTGCGTGGGTTTATCTCTGGGCTTTCTATCCTGTTCCATTGATCTATATTTATGTTTTTGTGTCAGTACCATACTGTCTTGATTACTGTAGCTTTGTAGTATAGTCTGAAGTCTGGGAGACTGGTTTGTCAAGCTCCGTTTTTCTTTCTCAAATTGCTTTGGCTATTCAGGGTCTTTTGTGTTTCCATACACATTGTGAAGTTTTTTTGCTCTAGTTCTGTGAAAAATGCATTGGTAGTTTAATAGGGATTGCATTGAATCTGTAGATTGCTTTGGGTAGTATAGTCATTTTCACAATGTTAATTCTTCCAATCCAAGTACATGGTATATCTTTCCATCTGTTTGTATCATCTTTAATTTCTTTCATCAGTGTCTTACAGGTCTTTTATCTCTGTATTTAGGTTTATTCCTGGGTATTTTATTCTTTTTGTTGCAATGGTAAATGGGAGTGTTTCCTTAATTTCTCTTTCAGATTTTTCATCATTAGTGTATAGGAATGCAAGAGATATCTGTGCATTAATTTTGTATCCTTCTACTTTACCAAATTCATTGAGTAGCTCCAGTAGATTTCTGGTGGCATTTTTAGGATTCTCTATGTGTAGTATCATGTCATCTGCAAACAGTGACAGCTTTACTTCTTTTCCGATTTGGATTCCTTTTATTTCTTTTTCTTTCTGATTGCTGTGGCTAAAACTTCCAAAACTATGTTGAATAATAGTGGTGAGAGAGGACAACTGTGTCTTGTTCCTGATCTTAGTGGAAATAGTTTCAGTTTTTCACCATTGAGAATGATGCTGGCTGTGGGTTTGTCATATATGGCCTTTATTAGGTTTAGTTAAGTTCCCTCTATGCCTACTTTCTGGAGGGCTTTTATCATAAATAGGTGTTGAATTTTGTTGAAAGCTTTTTCTGCTTCTATTGAGATGATCATATGGTTTTTATTCTTCAGTTTGTTAATATGGTGCATCACATTGATTGATTTGCATATATTGAAGAATCCTTGCATTCCTGAGATAAACCACACTTGATCATGGTGTATGATCCTTTTAATGTGCTGTTGGATTCTGTTTGCTAGTATTTTCTTGAGGATTTTTGCAACTATGTTCATCAGTGATATTAGCCTTTAGTTTTCTTTTTTTGTGAAAGCTTTGTCTGGTTTTAGTATCAGGGTGATGGTGCTCTCATAGAATGAGTTTGCGAGTGTTCCTCCCTCTGCTATATTTTGGAAGAGTTTGAGACGGATAGTTGTTAGCTCTTCTCTAAATGTTTGATAGAATTCGCCTGTGAAGCCATCTGGTCCTGGGCTTTTGTTTGTTGGAAGATTTTTAATCACAGTCTGAATTTCAGTGCTTGTGATTGGTCTGTTTATATTTTCTATTTCTTCCTGGTTCAGTGTCAGAAGTTTGTGCTTTTCTAAGAATTTGTCCGTTTCTTCCAGGTTGTCCATTTTATTGGCATATAGTTGCTTGTAGGAATCTCTCATGATCCGTTGTATTTCTGCAGTGTCAAGTTGTTACTTCTCCTTTTTCATTTCTAAGTGTATTGACTTGAGTCTTCTCCCTTTTATTCTTGATGAGTCTGGCTAATGGTTTATAAATTTTGTTTATCTTCTCAAAGAACCAGCTTTTAGTTTTATTGATCTTTGCTATTGTTTCCTTTATATCTTTTTCATTTATTTCTGATCTGATCTTTATGATTTCTTTCCTTCTGCTAACTTTGGGGTTTTTTTGTTCTTCTGTCTCTAATTGCTTTAGGTGTAAGTTTAGGTTGTTTATTTGAGAAGTTTCTTGTTTCTTGAGGTAGGATTCCTCAGGGTAGACTTCCCTCTTAGAACTGCTTTTGCTGCATCCCATAGGCTTTGGGTTTTCGTGTTTTCATTGTCATTTGTTTCTAGGTATTTTTTAATTTCCTTTTGATTTCTTCAGTGATCTCTTAGTCATTTAGTAGTGTATTGTTTAGCCTCCATGTGTTTGTATTTTTTACAGACTTTTTCCTGTAATGGCTATCTAGTCTCATAGCGTTGTGGTTGGAAAAGATGCTTGATACACTTTCAATTTTCTTAAATTTACCAAGGATTGATTTGGTAAATTTCATAGATTGATCATACCCAATATATGATCTCTCCTGGAGAATGTTCCATGAGCACTTGAGAAGAAAGTGTATTCTGTTTTTTTTGGGTGGAATGTCCTATAAATGTCAGTTAAGTCCATCTTGTATAATGTGTCATTTAAAGCTTGTGTTTCCTTATTTATTTTCATTTTGGATGATCTGTTCATTGGTGAAAGTGGGGTGTTAAAGTCCCCTACTATGATTGTGTTACTGTCGATTTCCCCTTTTATGGCTGTTAGCATTTGCCTTGTGTATTGAGGTGTTCCTATGTTGGGTGCATAAATATTTACAATTGTTATTTCTTCTTCTTGGATTGATCCCTTTATCATTATGTAATGTCCTTTTTTGTCTCTTGTTATAGTCTTTATTTTAAAGTCTATTTTGTCTGATATGAGAATTGCTACTCCAGCTTTCTTTTGATTTCCATTTGCTTGGAATATTTTTTTCCATCCCCTCACTTTCAGTCTGTATGTGTCCCTAGGTCTGAAGTAGGTCTCTTGTAGACAGCATATATACAGGTCTTGTTTTTGTATCCATTCAGCCAGTTTATATCTTTTGGTTGGAGTATTTAATCTGTTTACATTTAAGGTAGTTATCAATATGTATGTTCCTATTACCATTTTCTTAACTGTTTTGGGTTTGTTATTGCAGGTCTTTTCCTTCTCTTTTGTTTCCTGCCTAGAGAAGTTCCTTTAGCATTTGTTGTAAATCTGGTTTGGTGGTGCTGAATTCTCTTAGCTTTTGCTTGTCTGTAAAGGTTTTAATTTCTCTGTTGAATCTGAATGAGATCCTTGCTGGGTAGAATAATCTTGGTTGTAGGTTTTTCCCTTTCATCACTTTAAATATGTCCTGCCACTCCCTTCTGGCTTGCAGAGTTTCTGCTGAAAGATCAGGTGTTAACCTTATGGGCATTCCCTTGTATGTTACTTGTTGTTTTCTCCTTGCTGCTCTCAATATTTTTTCTTTGTATTTAGTTTTTGATAGTTTGATTAATATGTATCTTGATGTGTTTCTCCTTGGATTTATCCTGTATGGGACTCTCTGTGCTTCCTGGATTTGATTAACTATTTCCTTTCCCATATTAGGGAAGTTTTCCACTATAATCTCTTCAAATATTTTCTCAGTCCCTTTCTTTTTCTCTTCTTCTTCTGGGACCCCTATAATTCGAATGTTGTTGCATTTAATGTTGTCCCAGAGGTCTCTGAGACTGTCCTCAATTCTTTTCATTCTTTTTTCTTTATTCTGCTCTGCAGTAGTTATTTCCACTATTTTATCTTCCAAGTCACTTATCAGTTCTTCTGCCTCAGTTATTCTGCTATTGATTCCTTCTAGAGAATTTTTAATTTCATGTATAGTGTTGTTCATCATTGTTTGTTTGCTCTTTCGTTCTTCTAGGTCCTTGTTAAATGTTGCTTGTATTTTCTCCATTCTATTTCCAAGATTTTGGATCATCTTTACTATCATTACCCTGAATCCTTTTTCAGGTAGACTGCCTATTTCCTCTTCATTTGTTTGGTCTGCTTGGTTTTTACCTTGCTACTTCATCTGCTGTGTGTTTCTCTGTCTTCTCATTTTGCTTAACTTACTGTGTTTGGGGTCTCTGTTTTGCAGGCTGCAGGTTCATAGTTCCCATTGTTTTGGGGGTCTGCCCCCAGTGGCTAAGGTTGGTTCAGTGGGTTGTGTAGGCTTCCTGGTGGAGCAGACTGGTGCCTGTGTTCTGGTGGATGAGGCAAGACCTTGTCTTTCTGGTGGGCATGACCGCGTCCGGTGGTGTGTTTTGGGGTGTCTGTGACCTTATTATGATTTTAGGCAGCCTCTCTGCTAATGGGTGGGATTGTGTTCCTCTCTTGCTGGTTTGGCATAGGGTGTCCAGCACTGTAGCTTGTTGGTCATTGAGTGGAGCTGGGTCTTAGCATTCAGACGGAGATCTCTGGGACAGCTTTCGCCGTTTGATATTACATGGAGCCGGGAGGTCTCTGGTGGACCAGTGTCCTGAACTCAGCCCTCCCACCTCAGAGGCACAAGCCTGACACCCAGCTGGAGCATGAAGACCGTGTCAGCCACATGACTCAGAAGAAAAGGGAGAAAAAGAAAGAAAGAAAGAGAGAGAGAGAGAGAGGGAGGGAGGGAGGGAGGAAGGAAAGAAATGAAAGTTATTAAAATAAAAAATTAAAAAAATTATTAAAAGTAAAAAAATTAAAAAGTAAAAAAAAAAAAAAAATCGAAAAAAGAAAGAAAGAAGAGAGCATCCAAACCAAAAAACAAATCCACCAATGATAACATGCACTAAAAACTATACAAAAAAAAAAAAAAAAATGGACAGACAGAATCCTAGGACAAATGGTAAAAGCAAAGCTATACAGACAAAATCACACAGAGAGGCATACACATACACACTCACAAAAAGATAAAAAGGAAAAATATATATATATCTATATATATTTTTTAAAAAAGGGAGAGAGCAACCAAGTCAATACACAAATCTACCAATGATAATAAACTCTAAATACTAAATACTAAACTAAGGTAAATGTAAAACCAGAAACCAGTCAGTCGCATACAGCAAACCCCAAGTGTACAGTTGCTCCCAAAGTCCACCTCCTCAATTTGGTATGATTCGTTGTCTATTCATGTATTCCACAGATGCAGGTACATCAAGTTGATTGTGGAGATTTAATCCACTGCTCCTGAGGCTGCTGGGAGTGATTTTCCTTTCTCTTCTTTGTTCGCACAGTTCCTGGGGTTCAGCTTTGGATTTGGCCCCGCCTCTGTGTGTAGGTCACCTGAGGGCATCTGTTCTTTGCTCAGACAGGACGGGGTTAAAGGAGCAGCTGATTCAGGGGCTCTGGCTCACTCAGGCCAGGGGGAGGGAGGGGTATAGAATGTGGGGCGAGCCTGCGGTGTCAGAGGCCGGCGTGACGTTGCAGCAGCCTGAGGCGTGCCATGCGTTCTCCCGGGGAAGTTGTCCCTGGACCACGGGACTCTGGCAGTGGCGGGCTGCACAGGCTCCTGGGAGGGGAGGTGTGGATAGTGACCTGTGCTCGCACACAGGCTTCTTGGTGACGGCAGCAGCAGCCTTAGCATCTCATGCCCGTCTCTGGGGTCCGCGCTGATAGCAGCGGCTCGCGCCCGTCTCTGGAGCTCGTTTAGGCGGTGCTCTGAATCCCCTCTCCTTGAGCACCCCGAAACAATGGTCTCTTGCGTCTTTGGCAGCTCCAGAGTTTTTCCCGGACTCCCTCCCGGCTAGCTGTGGTGCACTAGCCCCCTTCAGGCTGTGTTCACGCCGCCAACCCCAGTCCTCTCCCTGCGATCCGACCGAAGCCCGAGCCTCAGCTCCCAGCCCCTGCCCACCCCGGCGGGTGAGCAGACGAGCCTCTCGGGCTGGTGAGTGCTGCTCGGCACCGCTTCTCTGTGCGGGAATCTCTCCGCTTTGCCCTCTGCACCCCTGTGGCTGCGCTCTCCTCCGTGGCTCCGAAGCTTCCCCCCTCCACCACCCGCAGTCTCCGCCCGCGAAGGGGCTTCCTAGTGTGTGGAAACCTTTCCTCCTTCACAGCTCCCTCCCACTGGTGCAGGTCCCGTCCCTATTCTTTTGTCTCTGTTTTTTCTTTTTTCTTTTGCCCTACCCAGGTACGTGGGGGGTTTCTTGCCTTTTGGGAGGTCTGAGGTCTTCTGCCAGCATTCAGTAGGTGTTCTGTAGGAGTTGTTCCACATGTAGATGTGTTTCTGATGTATTTGTGGGGAGGAAGGTGATCTCCACGTCCTAGTCCCCCGCCATCTTGAAGGTCTCCTCAGAACTATTTTAGAAAATTAAAAGTGTCATGTATGTTGCTTCTTTCAAATGAGATATTAGGCTCACTAAATTCAGATAAAAAATGTGATTGTCCCAGAATATTCATTTATCAAACACAATTCTCAGGAAACAGGCGTAACCACAGAGCTACCAAATATGTAAATAGCATAAACCTATCTGTGGTGGCTGCAAAACCAAACCTTTGTCTCACTGAACTGCCTCCGTTTTGTGACACTGAGGTTCCATATTTTATCCTATGTAATTCTTCCTAGAATTGATATTTTAAAATTGGGAAGCAATTTAGCATGTTGCATTGCCCTGCTCTATTAGCCCAGGCCAACATTAATGACACATCTTAATAGCATAATGGGCAGTTGGGCATCTAAACTTTGCCCTGCCACGGATCATTTTTGGCAGCTGTGCTTTTTATTCATCAGTCTGATTGAAACCGCTTTCCTGACAGAAGCAAAGATCGTCTTCTTTGTTCAAAATTCCCATAAAAGGCAAAATGGAAGTCTTTGCAGACAGACTGGCGTGCCTGAATAAATTTATTTTCCTAGGCTTCTAGCCACAACAGTAAGCAAACAAATGCCTTTACCTACATCTTTAAGTATAGCATAGGCTAGCACATTTATAGGATTAAATAATACTCTTTGCTTTGACTTCTTCCTTGTCTGTTTTAAATCATTGCCCAAACTTGCATTTTTAAATCTTAACCTTATAATTCTTAACCTTTAGCCCTGGGCTGTTTGAGCAATCTGTGGCTGTGTGTGTGTTTGTCTGTGTCTATGTGTGTACACATACACTGTCTGTGATGTTGGGGGAGGAGGAGGACTGGACTTTCTTTTTAATCCTCTTTCTTTATAGGGAGCAGACCTCAAAGGGTTTCCTTTCCTAGCTTCTTAACTTCTCTTCCAAGCATAATGATTCTAGACAGACCAAACGAGTGACCAGTGATCCATCGTGTTTTTAATCATTTACAGTCTGATTCCTACACGGTGGTGCCTGATATTTGGTTTTGAAGAATGCTTTCCTGAAGAATACATTCAACCCAGAATTTCTGAGCAATAAATTACCTATGCTGGGGGCTCTTGACAGCTTGTATTATTTTGCCCTCATTGAAAATAATGGATGATTTGGAACAATGCTCCCTTTTGAATTCAAATATAAAAGGATAGAGTTTTAGAGCTCAAGATAATAAGTAGACCCTCAACAAACAGACTGGACCCAAATCTCCCCCAGAGAGCAAAGATTTGAGGGGTGAAAACATCGGGGAGAGGAGATATAAACATAAGCATTTGTACATGACTTGTTTTTTTGTCAGGGCTGGGAAAATCTTTTTGTATCCTGCACTGTCCCAGATGCTCAGTCAACTATATAGTTATAGTTATACTAACATGAGGCAGAGCAGAGCTTTGTGCAAATATTATGATCATCCCAAATTACCCAGGAGAAATCCGGTCTCCAGTTTGGCTAGTGAGCCAACCTCTTTCTATCCCCAGCTGGGAGGTGGGGGAGTGGAGGGCAGGGGTCTTGCAATTGTTGGCACTGTGGATAGATCACAAGGGAAACTGAATTTTAGCTGAATATGCATCTGTTTACACATTGGTGCAAATTAATCATCATATATTAAATTATAACACTATTGTTTAAATGCTTGTAGGAGAAAGGAACAAATGTTTTCATATGTAAGTGCATATGTACCTCCTATAGGTAGTCCCCAGAGCAGAGAATAATCCCAAAGTAATGATGTGACTTAGAAATGGAACTATCTTTCTATATATATAAAATGTTGTAAGCAGTGGTCAGATTTCCAGGCTAAACAAAAGTGATCTGAATTTCTAGTTTATTTAAACTAGAGTTTTAAAATTTAAGATAAGAGTTAAGATCACTGTCCAAGAGGCAATATACCACATGAGTTAAGAATCAGAGATACCCACTTTTGAGTCTGGGCTCGCCCACTCACTGGTAGTGTCACTTTGGGGGGTTTTTGTGACCTCTCTGAATGCAGTTTCCTAGTCTGTACATGACAGGGATCAGCAAGCTAGGACCTCTGGGACAAATGTAGCTTGCCATCTGTTTTGGCTCAACTTGCAAGCTAATTTTTTAAATCTTTAAGTATTAAAATCAAAGGAAGAAGAATGTTTCGTGACATACAAACATAGTATGAAATTTAAATTTCATGATCCATAGATAAAGCTTTATTGGAAGATAGCCACGCTCATTTGTTTACGTATGGTTTGCTTTCTATGCTGCTTTCTTGTGACCAGACAGAAAGTTACAGTAGGGACTGCATGGCCCACAGAGCCTAAGATAATTAATCTGTGGCCCTTTACAGAAAATATTTATCTAACCCTGCTGTAATATCTACCTTGTGGTGTTACCATTAGGATTGAATGTTATATAAAGTGTTTAGTGCAGGGAATTAGAGTGAGGAAGCCCTGGGCTTATGCTGCTTCTGAAAATGAACATGGGGCTGTGTGTGAAGACCTCTCAAGTACAGAAAAAAAGACAAACTGGGAAATAATCCCAACATACTATCACTTCCCTTCAATTTACAAGAATGCATGTTGGTGTCAGAAGATATTTGTAGAAAAATGGAAATGTCCCCATTTTGTCAATCTGGTCTAACCTAATAGCAACTGGATTATAAATTGCCAGTAACAATTCAGCATCCATTTTAATAAGAGGTAAAATTTTGCCATAGACAATACTTTATTAGTTATTATTTTTATTGTTACTCTATTATTGACTATTTCATGATGGGATGGGAATCTCTATTTAATATATAGAAGCAACTATATTCAATATCTTGTGATAAACCATAGTGGAAAAGAATATGAAAAGGAATGTATACATATGTATAACTGAATCACTTTGCTGTACAGTAGAAATTAACACAACATTGTAAATCAACTATACTTCAATAAAATAATTTTTTTAGAAAAAGGAAAGATGCAGATAACCCTCAAAAAATATATAGAAGCATGTCAAAGTGTCTAATAATGAAAAAATAGTTATTAAAACATATTTCATGATCAAATAATTTGTTACTGAAGTAAGGATGATGAATGAAATGTAAAGATTCACTCCAGGATGGAAATTCTTTCCCTCTCTTAACAATAATAAAAGCTACACTACATCGAGTGCTTCTGTCAAGTGCTATGTAGGAATTTATTTTTAATTCTTCCAACAGCCCTGTGAGATAAGTAGGAAACTGGGAATAAGGATAGTTAATTCCATTGATGTGGAAATCTAATACAGATGTAGGCCAAGGGAGAGCGTGATGGCATCCTTTGGGGTGTATCCCCACTTTTGGTATAGCCACAAGGGCTCGATAATTAAGCCAAGATTCATTTTTAATGGAAACATGTGGCTTTCTCTCTAAATGCATTTCAACTGTAACTGTTATTATTAAATCAATAACCATAACAATAGTAGTACCAATACCACTATTATCAGTAATGCTTACTTATTGTTTCAGTCACAAATATTTATGACCCACTATGTAACAGACACTGGATTTGGCCCTGGGTACACTATGGAAAACAAAATGAAATTGTTTATCCCATGGATCCTACATTTTAATCAGCAGCGGCAGATAACAATCAAATGAAAAAATTTTAAAATAAACTAGAAAATATCAAGAAATATTAAGTTCTATGGTTGACTACACAGTAGGGGAAAGGGGAAGAACACTTTTGATTAGGTGGTCATATTAGAGTAGGCTACAAGACTCCTAGTTGTAACCTCAGAGAGATTTTGTAACCTCAGAGAGATTTAAGGTTATATCTCAGAGACCCTCTTAGCTAGATAAAGGCTTTAAGAATCTTAAAGGCCTTGTCCAAAAGACCCTTACGCTTGGCCCAAAGTAGAATGAAGTCCGTCTCAAAGAGACTTGTGGGAGTGGCTTTGTCTAATGGAGTTGACTACAATAAGATTTATAAGAAACTATAACTATGGAAGCACCTACAGCTTTGAATGAATTGAACAGAAATCATTTACACTTCTGGGAAGAGGCTTCTGGGCCCCCAAACTTTAATGAACAGGAAGCAGACTGAGAAATCTACTCAGCTACAAACACAGGCCATTTCTAAAGAAAAGGAAGATGACTCACTAAGAGATAGGAAGAGCCTCTTGCAGAAAGGAGAACTGAGCCCTAATCAAGGACTGGAAGCAGGTACCCATTGGATTTCATAGTTGTTGTTGACTAGTAACTACTCCGGGCCTCCCTTTACCTTTTTGTTTTTTTTTTTTTACAATTATGTAATCAAAGGGTGTATGTATACAAAGGATGAAGGGAAGGGAAGGGCAGGTGTCAAATAACTTGTCTCTCAGTTCACTCGCCTTCAAATCAATATAAATTATTCTTTAAAAGCTGTGACTGAGGAACTTCCCCTGAGAAGCCTCCTCTTACCCCATTCTACTTCAAACTAATTTAAATGATGAAATATTCTGAACTTGAGCCTGAATAGTGGGATAAGACTTTTGGAGGTCTTGGGAAGGGGCAAGTTCATTCTCCATGTGGGATAATTGTCAGTCATTAGGGTCCAGAACTTTTTTTTTAATTCATCCATCCTCCCTTTCCCCAAACTTCTGGCAACCACTGATCTTTTACTGTCTCTATAAGTTTTGCCTTTTCCAGAATGTTATATAGTTGGAATCATACAGCGTGCAGCCTTTTCAGACTGACTTTTTCCACTAACGATATGTACTTAAGCTTCCTCCATGTCTTTAAATGGCTTGGAAGCTCATTTCTCTTTACTGTTGAATAATATTCTGTTGTATGAATGTATCACTTTATCCATTCATCTTTTGAAGAACATTTCGGTTGCTTCCAGTATTTTGGCAATTATGAATGAAGTCTCTTTAAGCATTCATATGCAGGTTTTTGTAAGGACAAAAGTTTTCAACTCATTTGGGTAAATACCTGGAAGCACAATTGCTGGATCATGTAGTAAAACCAAATTTAGCTTTGTAAGGAACTGCTGTACTGTCTTCCAATGTGGCTGTAGCATGCTGCATTCCCACCAACAATGAATAAATAAGAGTTCCTATTTTTCTACATCCTCACCAGCATTTGGTAGTTTAATTTTGTTGTTTTCTTTGTTGTTAATTCTTTGGGAAATTTTGTAGGCAATCATCTCATCTGTGAACAAAGACAGTTTTGTTTTGTTTTGTTTTCCTTCCCTATTTGTATACCTTTTGTTTCCTTTTCTTATTGCAAAAGCTAGGACTTCTACTATGATGTTGAGTAGGAATGGTAAGAGGGACATCCTTGCCTTGTTCTTGATCTTAGGGGGGAAAAAATCTCATTTCTCACCATTAAGTATAATGTTAGCTGTAGGTTTTTTGTAAATGTTCTATATCAAGTTGAGAAATTTCTCTTCTATTCTTAGATTACTGAGTGTTTTGTTTTGGGTTTTTGGTTTTTTGTTTGTTTTTGTTTTTACTCATGAATGAGTGTTAGATATTGCCAAATGCTTTTTCTGCA
The DNA here is from genome assembly GCF_028023285.1 of Balaenoptera ricei. Lineage (NCBI taxonomy): Eukaryota > Metazoa > Chordata > Mammalia > Artiodactyla > Balaenopteridae > Balaenoptera > Balaenoptera ricei. The sequence goes on from NC_082648.1 coordinate 77,922,949, forward strand.
TCTATTGATAAGATCATATGATTTTCTTCTTTATCCTGTTGTTGTGATTTAGTGCATTACTTGATTTTCAAGTGTCGAACTAGCCTTGTATATCCAGAAAAAATATCCCACATAGTTATGTTGTATAATTTTTTAATATATTTTTGGATTTGAATTGCTAATATTTGATTGAGGATGTTGCATCTATACTCATGAACAATATTGGTCTCTAGTTTTTATTTCTTATAATGGCTTCTTCTGGTTTTGGAGAATCCAGAAGTTTGTCCCCATTTTTTCCTTGATTTCTTGCCTTGAATATTTCTCTTGAGGAGTCCAATTTGATCCTAAATTTGTTTTCTTTCAAATGTGAACTTTTTAATTTTGCTGCTTGAATATTTTTGCATCTTCTCAGTATTGCCAGTACTTTGAAGTCTCACAGTGATGGGCCTTAGTGTGATCATTTTCTTAATAATTCTGCTAGACATTTTTTAGGCTCTGTTTATTTGGAAACTTCGTTGCTTTAGTTTTGGAACGTTTTATTGTATTCTTCATTTACTAATTTCCTCCCTTCTGTTATCTTGTTTGGGGAACTCTTTTTGGTCAGCCTTTGGACTTCCTGGACTGATCTATTAATAATCTTATCTTTTTATGTCTATCATATTTTTCATTTAATTTTGTTCTGCTTTCTGTGATACCTTGGTTTTATTATCTAGCTCTTTGGATGAGTTTTTTATTTCTATATTCATATTTCTAGTCTTTAAGAGCTCTATTTAGCTAACTGACAGTTCCACTTTTATAGTGCCCTATTGGATGCAATGACTTATTTATCTGAGAACATAAATTATAGTTTTAACTATAGTCTTCATCTGTTCTCTGCATTCCTGTTTTCTATGAGTTCTTTTTTTCTCTTTGATGTCTTTATTTTTGGGTGGGGCTTTCCTCTATAGCCTGGGATTTTTGTTATCTGTTCATTTTTAAGATTGGGGCTTCAGAAGCTTGAATTGAAGGTCTGTGTGAGAACATGAAATCTTCCAGCTGAGAGACTTCTCCTTGAGAGTGATTTATTTGGAACTTTTTCATTTCATATTGGGAATCCCACCCCACAGTCCATCCCATTTTCCCCAAAACATAACCCTCCAACCTCCTGGTAGCAGTGTATGGTAAGCATTATGGGGGGCATCAGTTGCATAGTTCAGTGTCTAAACATTTATTTAATTTATCTGTTTTTAATTATCTGTTTGGCTCCTCTCTTCTGCCTTCTGCTCTACCTCCTGTCCCTGAGCTCAGTGCATCTTATTCTCTTTTTTTTTTTAATAGAGTATCTCTCCATTTACTTAAATTTTCTTTGATTTCTTTCATCAACATGTGGTAGTTTTTACCTCACAAGTCTTATAGATGTTTTGCTAGAATTATACCTAGGTAATTCATTTGCCTTGTTTTCCATGTGCCCACTGCTAGTATATAGAAATGCAATTGATTTTTTATTTAAAATTTTCCAGCTGACATATAATTGACAAATAACATTGTGTAAGTTTAAGGTGTATGATGTGATGATTTGATACCTGTGTGTATTGTGAAATTATTACCACAATAAAGTTAGTTAATACATCTGTCACCTCATATAATTACCTTTTTGTGTGTCGGTATGGCGAGAACATTTAAGATCTACTCTTTTAAAGGACTTTCAAGTATATAATATAGTATTGTTAACTATAGTCACTATGCTGTACATTAGATTCCCAGAATGTATTCATCTTATAATTGGAAGTTTGTACCCTTTGACCAACAGCTCATTTTTCCCACCCTCCAGTCCATTCTACTCTTCTTTCTATGATTTTTTTTTTTTTTTTTAGATTCCACATGTAAGTGATATCTTACAGTATTTGTTTTTCTCTGTCTGGCTATTTTACTTAGCATGATGCCCTCAAGGTCCATTCATGTCACAGAGGAGGGCCTCTTATTCCGATTCAGGATAAACCTGCAGTCTCCTGCCAGACTCAAGATGGGTGAATCTGTTGACTGCACACACCAGGGAAGAAGATTTTACCTGTCTCTAGGGAGACTTCCCACCACCTTCCTGATGGCAGCACCATACCTTCCCTGCTTTGTGTAATGCCCTTTCCCAGAGCCTGTGCAGGGATCTGGAGAAAGAACTAAGTGTCTTTCTCTCCAGCCAGTACTTTTATCCAGCTTTCTCAGCAATACTGACTCCTCCATTCACTTTCCATTTACTGCAAATAGTTGCCGTTTCAATCTATTATTGTCTCTTCTTGCATTCTTTTTCTTTTTGTGTTTTTACCATTTTTAATTCCTTTACTTTCACTTTAATGAGGTTTGGGGAGAGAACTAAAATGAAAACCATGTGTTTAATCTTTGTATAATCAGAAAGCTACTGGAATCATTACAAACATACAGAATAAAAATTTAAGGAATAGCGTACTACTTTATTCCAGATATACCAAGGGCATATGATCACTAACCGAGACATGCACTTAATTTAAGCAAAACCAAAATTTGGTCTAAGCATTCATGTTATTAAAGACCACATTTCCTAAACTGTATAATTTGTTTAACTCTCTCCCTAAAAATGCTATACTAAATAAGGGAAGAATGATTTCCTAGTTGTCTAACATTGACTATGTATCCTTTTCTTATAATATCACTTACATGTGATCTTGTAAAGTCTAAGGAGGCTGAATTTAGGGGTGTCGAAGCCCATACAAATCATAAAGAGGGGAAGTCCTTTCATCCTTGGCACTCCTCAGAGCCTATAAGTACTTTCATTCAAGGGAAAATGAAAATGAAATGATGTAACAAATGATGTCTTTAGATCCCTGGGCATGCAATGGGTCTTTCTCAATATTTTTCCAATATTTAAACTTCTTTTTATCTCTCCTCCTCCATTTTTCCTTTTGGTGGATTCTCCACCATATACAGTGCCCACCTCCCACTAAGAATATCAGGTGAATCAGATCCTTCTCTCCTTCCCTTCCTGTTTCAGTCAGGCACAGCCCAACGTCAGAGTCCTGGGAAAGATTATGCAGGTTGTGTCCTATTCATAAGAACACCCTTTCAAGATGGTCAATGGGGACTGAAAATCAGCTGGGGTCTGCTTGCCAAGCCTGGCACCTATGGGGCTGCGTCTCCCCAGATGGGATGCCATATTCTACAATAATTCATACAAAAATTCAGTTTGGACTAACAGTAGCTGTGGTCATTCAGATCTTCCTCCCAGGGCTTTGCATTCTAAAGACACCCTCATATGCACCTCAGCTGTAGCAGCTTGTGGATCAGACCGATTCTGCAGCATTACTTTTGATGTGATTTCTATTGTCCATCCCTCAGTTATTCTTGGGTCTTATCAGTTCTCTCCACTTACCTCCCATTAATATTGTGAGGCCCCATAACAGTTCAGTAAATTTCACTTTAGGTAAAGAAGGCCGAGTTGGTGATGATCGTTTAAAACCAAAACTGATACAGAGAATGTGTAAATACATGGATGGAAGAGTATTGCCTGTTTCTTTTGGGAATGGGGGGCTTGATGGTGCAGTGTGAGAGAAAAGGAGGAGGGTAAGGATATGAAGCAGAAAGGGAGGTTGATAAATTATTGAAAAATGTGAGCTCTGGTTCTTTGTAGTATTCTCTATCAAGGACTTTCCTCCCACCGTTTCCCTACCTTGCCTGCCCCCCACCGCAGCTTTCTGACTTGCAGCCTAGTGACAAAAGTGTGAGCTACCTAGTGTTTGGGGCATAAAGCCATTGCTCTGGTGGGCTTTATCCTGGGGATGGCTCTGTCCACACTAATAAGAGCTGACAATAGTAATAAGAGCATACAAAATGGTGGAGATGTGAGCATCAAAGCAAAGAACAATATTCGTCTTGAAACAAGGTCACTTGCTTTAGTGTGGGGCTGAGTAGGAAGGAGGATCTCAGACCACAGGTTTTTTAAATAATCGAGAAACCAGATAGCAGTGCTTTTTCAAAAAATTGCTTTATGGCAGAACTAGGTAAAATGAGAGTTTGAAAAGTGAAATAGAAGAAAATAATCAAAAGTCAAAGTTTTTTCCTTAAGTCTGAGACACCACAGGAACAGAAGAACCTGATTAAAATGAGCCATTTTACCAGATACATATGTTAGATTATTAATTCCAGTGCACAGTGTTCAAAAACGGAGAGAAAAAGATTTCAAAAGAACACTCTCAAAAGTAGTGTGAGCTTGGTGTCCTAGGTAGTGTTACCCATAAAGGGAAGGGCAGATAAGCAAATTCAATTTGGAAAATAATGACCCATACTATGAACTGGAACCTATGTGACAAGCTGTTGATACAAAATATAGCAGAAGCCTGTGTCATAAAGGCTTATGCAATTGGAACCTTTCAAAATGATAGAGTTCCTGCTGTTTTGTTTTGTTGGCTTGTTTCTTCTAGTCTGTAAGCCTCACTGGACAATAACATAAAACAAGGAATTTGTTAAGGAAAAAAATATTTTAAAGTAGATGTAACAGCTGTCTAGGCTAGATGTGAGAAGATGAAAGCATAATGACTGTGGAAGTAGTGAAGGGTGAGGTGTGTACAGAAATTGAGTATATATGGAGTCTCCCTGATTGGCACTTCATTAATTGCAGTAGGAAGATCCTCTGGTAATTCACACAGAGGCTAGACTAAAGGTTTCTTGACATTATTCAGTTCACTGTAAGCCATTTGTGGTCCTGATGATGAATACATATGAAGTTAGCTAAGTAAATCAATTCAGAAGATGCTTGGAAAATGCACAGGTGGACCAAGTGAGAATGAAACTGATGACCTATAATATACTGTGATGTGTTTTGCTGAGGCACAAATTTGAATCTTGGGATCTATAAAGCTGGAGAGCCCAGAGAGTTATTTGGCACATTTTTGTTGTTGTTTATATATCTTTAAATAAATAGTACCTCTTGCCTTTACATAAAATCAAGATTTTCTTTCACTCCAGGAAAACATCTGGATGGTAATTGCCTGCGTTTAGAGAAAAAATTTAGAATGATGGAATGTCACTTTGGGATCCTTTGGGGATAGTTCAAAGGGATAAGTTGTTATCCTCCAGATTAGTTAAAACTGAGGACAGATTTTGCACCAAATTATAAGAGTATGCTTGTGTTTGTCTGACTTAAAATGTTGGCTCTCTAGTCAACACGAAATGAATTTCATGGAACAAGAAGCACTAAAACATAGGTATCTGTCCTCCAGAGGAGCTGCAGTAGGAGCCCAACTGAAGGCACGGCGTATCTGCTGTGAGTCTCACGTTGAGAGTCACAAAGGCAGATGCAGGTTTAATTTGCTTGTTGCTTCTCACATGAGCAGGTTCTAGTAAGCGTGCTCCAATGTTGAGCAGCTGCAAGTGGTTCATTACCAAACAGGGATTAATAATTTGTGAAAGCAGTTGTAGGTAGGTTATCTTTGAGAGCTGGTAAAAATGCTTGGTCCTTTGTTAGAAATGGTTCAGAAAATAAAAGACAACATTTAGTTTTGCTGGTGGTTGTGAAAGAAGGTAAGATAAAGAGTGTACTATTGAATGCAGTAGTAGCTCACCTCAGGGATGTGATGAGTTGCATTAACAGTGATATTAGAAATAAGAAAATAAGAAAAAAAGGGTGTTATTTGTTAACTGAGAGAATTTTCTGTAGTCTTAAACTGTGATCATTTAGCACATCAAGGGGAATTCATAGTGTAAACAAGACTTGAAAGGGAAATTTTCAGCTACTTTTGGGATCTAATGGGTTTCAGGTACCCTGAGGCATCAGAGTTCACAGATTTGATCTTTGCCAGTTAGTCCCTCACCTGGCATTCCAGTCTGGAACCCTGAGCTAGCTATTTCATATCTCTGAGCCTCAATGCTTCATCAGAAATATAGGGTTCAAAACACATACACCTTATAAGGGTGCTCACAGTATTAAAAGGAAAATAATATCCAAGAAACTTTTTTGTGATCTCTATATTACCATAAAAAATAACAAACTATGATTATTTCATGATGAATCCATATGCTAATTTCTTAACTCTTCCTATCTGTTCCCCCAAACAAATTTCTTAATGTCTACTAGGTCATTTTCAATTAGCTCAGTCCTAGTTATTCTTTGTTAGTCAATGCCAATGTACTGCTTTGATGAACAAAACTATATAATTCACACCACCATTTGGCTTTTCCCTCAATTAGTCCTAACAGAATTGATTATGTCCATTGAAAGAGAGTGTCACATTTCTTCATCACCTGTTCTTTGTCTATTTTCTGCCATCTCAGCTAATTCCTGAAAAATAAAATATGTTTTAGATTTCTTTTCATCTTCTTATACTTTGTGGTAGGTAAAAATAATAGCTTCCCAAACATGCCCCTGGCTTAATCCCTGGAAGCTGTGAATATGTTACTTTTCATGGCAAAAGGAGCTTTGTGGATGTGATTAAGAAACTTGAGGTGTGAGAATATCTTGGGTTATGCCAGTGAGTTCATTGTAACTACAGGGGCTTTGTAATAGGGGGCAGTAGAGTCAGAATCAGAGAAGCAAGGTGACAGCAGAAGCAGAGGTTTGAGTGATGTGGAGCCATGAGCCAAGGAATGTGGGCAGCCTCTAGAAGCTAGAAAAGGCAAGGAAATGGATTTGCCCCGGAGCCTCCAGAAGGAATGCATCTCTGCTGATACATTTTAGACTTGCGTCCTCCAGAACTCTAAGTGAATCAATTGGTGTACTTTAAGCCACTAAATTTGTGGTAGTTTATCACAGCAGCAATAGGAAACCAACACAGCTATTTTTATGAGTTATTTTTTATTTGTTGGTGGAGGGGTGTTAGTGTTGGTGATACAGGTTTTATAACTGAGTCAGGAAACCAAAAACAAAGAAAATGTCAGTCAGCCAAACCAAGAGCTGCTCTCAGGGCTTCTCTATGTCTCACATAGGTTATAACAATAACCAGGAACTTGGCAATTTAGAGACTCAAAGAACCTCAAAACTAATCAAAGCAATACTGAAATAGTTGCTAGAATATTTATCAGCTGAGAAATTTAGGGAAGGACATAAATGGTGTGTAAATATTGTGAACTCTAAGTTATTCAAATCTTCATTATTTTTTTTTCCCACTCTATACAGCTTCCATTTATACCAGGCCAGCCATATCCCATTTAACTCTTCCAGCAACTCTGGAAGCCTATATGGTTAATATCCTCCATCCTAATGGGGAAATTGGGGCTGAGACAGAACAATTTACGTAACTCAGCCACTCAGCTCATAAGTATTAAGTCCCCACGGAGCCCTAATTACAACAAGTTGCAAATGTACTTTTTAAATGTCAGTCATTTCCTTGTCTTCACAAAAAAAAGATCCTCTTTTTTATCTTTTGTATCCCCAGCACCTATCCCAGTGACTGCTACATATGATACACTTAATTTGCTGATGGTATAAATAGATGACATAGCTGTTCCGTGGCTAACTCTTAGGTTGAAGAGTGCACAGTTCATCAGGTTTGGACCCCCGCTACAGTATCTCATCTAGTAAGTTCAAACAACACTTTGCCCTGTGCTCCATGATACCTATGGCAATATAAAAAGACCTTTGTTGAGATTATTTTTTAAATAAATCACTTAATATATAGTAAAATGTGTAGCTATTTAGCTTAAAATGGGTTTCTGGATTAGTCAGAAGTCACTATTAGGTTAAATAATACAATAACAATGACTCCAAGAAGAAAACAAAGTAATAGAGTTTCTTTAACAATGTGGTAAGAAATTCACTGGAGTTAAATGTTTAATCAAAAACATTCAATAAAAGTAGAATTGCTCCTGAAAGCCAGGCTGCATTTTTGGTGAATTAACTAGACAGATTCTACAAACATTTGTCTAAGCCATTATCTGGAAAATCACTTTCAACTCTAATATGATGAAAATATATTATCCATGCTAATAACAACGTCCCATCTGTTTAAACACTTTACAACCTACTGAAAGCCATACCTGCAGAAGGCCTTATGGCTCTGAATTTAAAAACAGTTGCAAGTTGAATGCATGTGGCAGAATTACCTGGTAAACAGGCCCTATGAGCTTTCTGTTAAAGGGCTTCTTTGGTACTGTGAACTAACCTTTCAAAATAAACTACCAGAACCAGCCATGGGCACATTTTACAGGGCCATGGATTCTCTCTAACCAGTGATAAGTGACTGCTCAGTTCTAAGATATTTTATTTTATTTTATTTCTGGCTGCACCATGTGGCGTGTGGGATCTTAGTCCCTAACCAGGGATCAAACCCATGCCCCCTGCTGTGGAAGCATGAACCCCTAACCAGTGGACTGCCAGGGAATTCCCTCTAAGATATTTTATTGTAATGGCTTCTTCTTCAAGACCAAAAGGTATCTGATATGAAAACCCAAAAGATAAGCAAAGAGTACAACCCCAAATAAAGTCTGTTTATAAGCCATGAGTGTTTAATGCTCAACAAATTTAGAACATTTATTACCCATCCAGTTATCAAGGAATATAAAAAATTTGAAGGTATAAAGGCCATTATTTCAGATTTAAATCACTTTAAGCAAGCAGGTAAGCATTTCTTCCCTCAATGAGTAGAGTACAGTACAGTAATATTTTAGTTTGGTAGCAAACTGGGAGTAAACCAACCCAGAAATATCCAAGGGATACATTAACCAAATGATTAAGAACATTAATACAATTCAAAATAGTGAAATAGTCCTACAATACGAAAAACATTCCCTTTCATAGGGAAAATGTGGGTCAATGTGAATACTGGATACTAACATACGTAGTTGGATTTTCAAAATAAAGCTTTCAATTTACAAAGCATGTTGAATATGTTAATGATTTTTTATAACAACTCTGTGTGGTAGGTAAGTTTAGAACCAGCTTCATTTTCCAGATGAGAAAGCAAAGACTTATAGTGACTTAGTTATTGTCTGAAGTCACAAAAATTTTAAGAGCTAAAGTAGAAAATTTTGGTCTAAGGCTAGTGTACATTTCTCAGTCTTTGCCCCTTCTTCAACATCTCAACCAATCCTGCTATATTTATCAGTAGAGATTTTAAAGGGATTACCTACATATGATATTCCAACAAAGAATAAAGGTCTTAATAGGCTGCAAATTCTAGAAACATTAAATATATCAAATTCAAAAATATTGTAGTACCCTTTGGATATACTAAAAAGGTACTATGTTAGATGGCAGTGTTCCTCATTGTAGACTCAAACTGAGGCCTGAGTAATTCTTCAAAGCCAGCTGAAAGAAAGCAGTAGGAGGGTGATACACCAGACTGTTTAATCAGTGTCCAGTTCACTAAATACATTTATATAAATGCAATAGCTTTTGATGATATGAATGTACAATCAAACACACCTGAGCAAAAATTCTGGTAAAATATTATCTCTCCAAAATACTGAAAAACAGGAAAAGTGAAAAATAAAAGGTATTTTAGAGTGAGGAAAGAATAATTTGATTGTAGCGAGAGGAATACTAGTGAATTCCTAGCGCTCAAGGGGAAGCTCTAAGCATTGATCCAAAAGCATCTAATTATGCCCAGAAAGGTGAGTTTTCTCCACAATATTGAAGGTGATGAATTAGACAGGAGAGAATTGTTGCAGGAAATAAAAGGCCCAACTCTAGTTTACCATCCAAAGACCTTTATAAGCCTACCTTGTATCAAATTTTCAGTAGAAATTTTGGGACAGATGATAATATCTCTAAATGCAGTTCTAAGAGCTGAAAAATCTCAGTGTTTAACCTAGGGAGATTCTGACTAATTTGGTGTGCTTAGCCCAACTTTACTGGATTCATACTTTAGGAAACTGTAGCTGATTTATCTCAGACAAAGCATTTCCCCAAGGAGAACATTTAAAATGTAATTCTTATATTTTTTTTATTGTTTGCTTGATTAATTTTTTATTTTGTCATCAATTGTTTGTATTTTCATGGAATGAAATATGTTTTTAGAAAAGGAATATCCAAAGTACAGCCTTCTGTCATTAGGAAATATGGCTAGCATATGACCTGGAAAAGCTGGGTCATTAGTTGGAGGACACCTGTATTTTTAAGGCCACAGTGAACCTTTCTTTCAGCATGAATTATAGGAGTACAGAGAAAGGAATAAAATGGTATGACCTGAGCCAAAATGTTAAGAAGAGTTTTATGGAAGAGATGAGAGTTAAGAAGAACTTTGAAGAATGAATAGGATTTGGCTACATGGAGAGGAATTAGGAAGTTTTTCCAGGCAGGGAGAAAATGAATAATGCCTTTTAGTCAGAAAGGAGCACAATCCAGAACTATGAGAAAACCAGTCAGTCTGAAATAATGAATTATTTTTTCTTTTCATTTATTCAATAAATATTTGTTGAGTAATTACTATGTTTCTAGCAGCATACTGGGTAAGAGAGAAACAAGATAAATAATGCATAGTTTTGCTCTCAGTAATCTCATTGTCTAGCTAGAGAAACTCTATTAGTAAGAAATTATGTTCACCTCCTTGAAAAAAACAATATGACTGTTGTGGTTTAGTCAGAGATTCTCAACAGGCGTGCTACACAGTACATTACTGTTTTGCCGATGTGTTATAGGTGTGACAAGATAAGGTACTTCTACTTGAGAGCAAAAGGAGCATTCTGAATATTCAACTTTGTCTATGAGTTGCCTTTTCCTTGTAAGTATCAAATATTATCATTTTCTATATATTTTGTGATGTGAAAAAAATACTGGGAAACAGTGGATTTACCAAACAGGTTGATATTTTCTCATATTTTTAAAAAATCCATAGTACACAGCTAAGCATGGTACTGGAAGTTCCATTACATCATTATAGCTTCTTTTTATGTTTTTGTTTCATCATCCTTCACATATGGCTTTTATTTTCATGGTTGCCACAGACCTCCAAAATGGCTGCTCCATGTCTATCCTCTCATCTGTATTCCAGTTATAAAGAAGGAAGTTATACCTACATTAGGAAACGAAAACATTCAGAAATCACCAACAATGTTCCAGTTATTCTCTTAATCAGAACTGTGTCATGTGGGTAGCCTTGGCTGTAAAAGAGTCTGTGGAATATAGGTTTTTAGCTGGTTATAGGCTATTCAAAAGAAAAAGTTCTTTTAGTCAAGACAAAGTGGGGATGGTAATTGGGTCTGTTGGGTCTGCTCCAGAGAAATACATAAGCAAATAATTTTACTGTAATGTATCAACTTAAGCAATATATAGAAAGTCTTGGGAAAAAAGTTAAAGGATACATTAATTCTGCCTGAAGAGGTAATCAGTGTTTTACAAATGGCAGGAAAATTGAACAGTCTTGAGTCTAAGGGATTAACTTAGTGTAAACCCAAATTAAGACAGAACAAAAATCCTGAGGAGGCAACATATATATCTGGAAATTTGAGTTTGATAGCCAAAAAGTCAAAGACATCTGCTAATCTCTGCTTTTTTGAGGCCTAGAAACTTGCACCAGCACAAGGATCTGCTCTTTGTGGCTCTTTGTGTTTTTGGATCTGCTCTTTGTGGCTGGGGAGCCAGTGTTAGAAGAAAGATTCTACAAAGAGGATCAATGGCAGACCCCAAAAAGGGTAGTGAAGCACGCCCATTAGGCTGGATACTATAAAAACAAACATACAAATATCAAGTGCTGGTGAGGATGTGGAGAAATTGGAACCCTCATTCAGCGCTGGTGGAAATGTAACATGGTGTAGCTGCTGTGAAAACAATATGGTGTTTCTTCAAAAGATTAAAAATAAATTACTATGTGATATAGCAATTCCACTTCTGGTTATACACCCAAAGGAATTGAAAGTAGGGTCTCAAAGAGACATTTGTATACCCATGTTTTTAGCAACATTTTTCACAATGGACAAAAGATGTAAAAAACCTAAGTTGAATAACAGATAAATAGATAAACAAAATGGAATGTTATTCAGCCTTAGAAAGGAAGGAAATTCAGATACATGCAACAACAGGAATGAAACTTGAGGACACTATGCTAAATGGAATAAGTCAGTCACAAAAAGAGAAATGTTGATAATTCCACTTATCCAAGGTACCTGGAATAGTCAATTTTATAAGGACAGAAAATAGAATGGTGGTTGGCCAGGGGATGGGGGGAGAGTGAAATGGGAAATTGTTGTTTAATGGGTACAGAGATTTAGTTTTGCAAGGTGAAAAGAGTTTTGAAGGTTGGTTGCACAGCAATACGGATGTACTCAACACTGTTGAACTGTACACTTTAAAAATGATTAATATGGTAAAAGTAAAAAAGTAATTTAGAGTTGAATGCTTCACATGGTAACAGACTTCCATTTTTCTGGAGTTTTGCTTTCCTAGGGTTTTTGTAGTAGTGTACGTCTAGCCATGATTTTAAAATATCACTCGTTTCTAACAGCACTCTTCTATGTATTTTTCAAATATTAGCATTATAAAAAAATGTCCTAGAACGGTAGGGGCTCGGGGAGGAAGTAGTGGCAGATGTTGCCTGATGTTCTACCTTGCCTATCATTTTTAAAGGCATAGTGAAAATACTGCTCACACAGTGAGCTGTTGTTTTGGAATGGAGGTTATTATTCTAGAGGTTGATTCAAAACGTGCCTGGTGGTCAGAAGTGACAAGCACCAGAAGGAGAAGTGAATTGTCTTTACAGAGGTACATTTTTTTTATGGGAAGAATGTGGGCAGGAAGGAGGATGGAAGAACAATGTTCCTAGCAGAGGTGAGAGAAGATGGCATTTCAGAACATGAACACAGGGCAATATGAAGAGTTCTTAAGGTACATGAGAAACGATTATTAAAAATAAGACTAGAAAGGTAGGCAGAGATGGCGAGTGCTCACTATTTGCCAACCAGTTACGTGTATCATCTCAATGAATCCTTACAACTCTCCCATGAAACAAGTGTTATTAATGGTCCCATTTTATAGATGAACAAAGTAAAATTTGGGGATGTAGAAGTAACAGTTACTATTATAAAAATGATTTGCCTCAGGCAGCATGGGATTGATCTGCCTGGTCCATGAAAGTACTGTCTTTTAGGAAAAAGACAATTCAATTTAGCCAACTGATAATACACATTTATTGGGTGCAAGATAGTCTAAATAATCCTTTACATTGTATATAGCAGTTACCATGCATGAAGAAATTTCCAGCACTAGAAGACAGGTAGGTGGAATTCTTCCCAACGTGGAGGGTCCCATTTAGAGAGTTTGAGTTATCACGGAGCTATGAGTGCTGGAGGTATAACTTGAATCTAGGTCCTCTATATCTTTCTACTAAACCTCACTGCCCCATTTCTCTATTTTTTTTTTTTCATGTTCATCACCTCTTTACACCAGCCAGAGGTTATGACACATCGTTTGGCCTATTAGCAGTCTTTTCAAAGGCTTTGGTGGTAGATCCTAACTTTAAGATAAAAACTAAAGCCCAAAATGCTTTGCATGGTGATTTCTATTGTTAAATGCTAATTTTAGTCCAACTAAATGCTCATCCAAAGCAAATGTATGACTTCCATTTTATTTCAGAAATACCTTTAACTTTACCTTAAAATTCTTTTACGATTCCTGCTCTGTGAAACATACTTTTTTTTAATTATAGAGGAAATTATCAAAAGGCTTTACTGGAACTCTGATGATATATATAAAGAACTATTGACCCAAGTTTAATAACAGAAATGATTAATATAGAGGAATGAAGAAAGAAGTGACATAGGATAATTCATGGATAATTTTAATTTGTTTATAAATTAAATTATTTTAAAGAGGAGGAAGCATTATTGAGAGTTAATGGCAAATGCAAGTTATAAAAAATATTAAAATATTTATATTAAATCACTTAAATCCATCCATAATTATCTGGCTTTAATTAAGCACTTACTGTATACCAAGTAATGACATAAGCACTTTCTATCCCCAAGCCTGGCTACAAAATTGGAGTTGAAATGGTCACAGAGGGCATACCAGGCATGACAGAAAGCAAAGCAGAGGAGCCAATCAGTGTTAAGGGGGTGGGGGTGAGCCCTCCAGCCCCAGGTGCCATGTGACTCTGAGAACACCTACAACCAAGCATAAGCCTCCCTCACCTCTACTCCAAACAAGCATAGGCAAAGGAGTCCCTGGGGCAATCAGAAATGGAACAATCTGCATTTTAAAAAGTTAAAGCAAGGGAAAATGGGATTTTGGATGAGAAGGAAGAAGAAGAGGAAGGGAAAGGAAGATAGAACTGTAACGCCAAATGTCACAGAGATTGTGTGGAGAGAGGCAGGAATACAGTGATTTCATTTACCAGTTAGAAAGTCCTCCTTGATTTTATTGGGAGCCTATTTTAATAGAACAGTGTGGCTAAAAGCTGAATTGCCATAGGTGAAGAACAAGCAGAGAATGAGGAAGTGGAATTGATATGAACCCCTCTTCAAGAAGTTTTTGTTGAGAGAGAGAGAGGAGATCATTTGTGAGGATTTCTACTAATTATGGATGGCCTTTATCTTTTTCATACCATAGGGACGAAGTTATCTGTTGAGAGTAAGGATCATGGAAGTGGAGCATAGAAGTCAGAGAATGGCTGAGAACTGAAGGGAGGATGTGAGCTGTGATTTAAAAAGTAAGTAAAATTTACATCAAGATGACAAGAGAATTACTCTGTGTTTATTTCCAATGAGGTATCACCTCACACCAGTCAGAATGGCCATCATCAAAAAATCTGCAAATGATAAATGCTGGAGAGGGTGTGGAGAAAAGGGAACCCTCTTGCACTGTTGGTGGGAATATAAATTGATACAGCCACTATAGAGAACAGTATGAAGGTTCCTTAAAAAACTAAAAATAGAACTAGCATACGACCCAGCAATCCCACTACTGGGCATATACCCTGAGAAAACCATAATTCAAGAGACATGTACCACAATGTTCATTGCAGCATTATTTACAATAGCCAGGACATGGAAACAACCTAAGTGTCCATCGACAGATGAATGGATAAAGAAGATGTGGCACACATACACAATGGAATATTACTCAGCCATAAAAAGAAACGAAATTGAGTTATTTGTAGTAAGGTGGATGGACCTAGAGTCTGTCATACAGAGTGAAGTAAGTCAGAAAGAGAAAAACAAATGCTGTATGCTAACACATATATATGGAATATAAAAAAAAAATGGGTCTGAAGAACCTAGAGGCAGGACAGGAATAAAGGCACAGGCATAGAGAATGCACTTGAGGACATGGGGAAGGGGAAGGGTAAGCTGGGACGAAGTAAGAGAGTGGCATGCACATATATACACTACCAGATGTAAAATAGATAGCTAGTGGGAAGCAGCTGCATAGCACAGGGAGATCAGCTCGGTGCTTTGTGACCACCTAGAGGGGTGGGATAGGGAGGGTGGGAGGGAGATGCAAGAGGGAGGGGATACGGGGATATATGTATACATATAGCTGATTCACTTTGTTATACAGCAGAAACTAACACAACATTGTAAAGCAATTATACTCCAATAAAGATGTTAACAAATAAATAAATAAAATAAAATGTGTGGGACCAGGAGAAAAAAAAAAACTGAATATGTGGACTCAATGCCTATGCTGCAGTGTATTTTGATGTACTATTAGTGCACTCTGCCTAGAAGCAGGGAGTTGTTTGTTCCATGTGGCACAGGATTCCAGTTCCATTAAAGCTGTATTATCTCCAGTGTTAATGCAAAAAGTATGTGATGCACAATTCCCAGACACTGAGAGCACACTGTGACAGACACACGTGTAATAGAGGGCAGCAACAACTCAAAAATAAATGTATATACTGATTATCAAAAATAAATGCATATACACATCTCCCTGGAAGGCCAAAAGGACCTTTCAATGTAAATTGATGGGGTTACAGACACTCTTTTTTAAGGTAAAGAAGGTAAAGAATCCATTTAAAACAATTTCATTAGCCCTGCTTGATATCAGAACCCTTCTATAGTAAATGCATTCACTCATTTGTATCAATTACCAGGTCCTAACTTGGGTAACAGTGATGCATTCCACAGCCCATGAATTGTCTTTAATCTGCCCTTGGAAATACACCAAAGTGCTCCAAAGACTCAAACTAGAATTAAATTGTCTTCAGTTTGCAGAGCAGACCAAAGTATGAGCTGAGAAATGCCATATTAATACAAGCCTATTTTTTAAAATACTAGCGTAGACTGAAATTGCATATTGTAGGTTTTCTCACCATTTACAACATGATCTCCAGCTATTTAAATGCAACTTTGATCCACAAATAAATACTTTTCTTCCCAGATAAGTATATCATGCCATCATTTGTGGGCTAAAAACCTCTGTCAATCAGTACCAGACAGTCTGCCCTTCCACTCTCCGTTGTAAAACTGCCATGGATGACGTCAAGTCACAATTCCCCTTTGCCCACCAGATAATGAGCTGGCACATGTAGAAAAGATCGATGTCAAACAGAAGGGGGGAGATAGTTTTGAAGCTATCACTTTTGGTTGCCATCTGATTCCATTTGCAGAAATCAATCTCCTCCTCCTTGACAACTCTGAATGTGTTATCACTGCAGCTCCAGTTTATTAGATAACCAAGTGACCCCTTTCACTCTGGAGAACATTTTCCATTAGGATCAAATGGAAATGGAATATTTTTGCAGCAGAGGAGAGAGAATGGGGAACAAACAAGTAATCTATTGTATGTATGAAAATGGAGTATGCATGAGTGTGTATGTACGTGCACATGTGTGACTACAGAGTGGCTACCTATGTATATGAAAATAGCTACAAAGCTGATACCATCAACAGTTATTCCTGAAAACTGTGTGTGCTTGGAGACTGAAGGCGACTGCAAATGGGTCACAACTTACTGCGTCAGATGTTCGCAGACATACCCATGTGGGTAATAGATGTTAGTCAACTTTAATTCACAGTGCTAATCCAAGGAGCAGGAAAGAAACCCTAATAGCTATCGTTTGTGGTGGAGTTTTTACATTTTTGGAAGGAACATTGCCTGGTGATCTAAAACTGGATAATACTCCAAACAAAATAATGAGACCACATGCAAGCATCCTAACTACTGAACTTGGCAGGAGTTGACGAGCAAAGAATAGACTCCAATCAAAACCTGAAGGATCATAATTGTAGAAGTCAAGGGCCAAGAGAGGATGGAAAGGATTTGTTTTCACAGAACGCCTGCTTCTGAACACCCATTGTAGCACAGTGTGAGAAGGCTGTGTATCTTGGAAAGGCCCCCAGAAAAGAAAGTTTAATTAGAAAAGGGACTAATCTATGCCAAACTGAGAATTAAGATACTGGTGCAGATAGAGGATCATATCAAAAGGCAAGGAGGCAGGAAGAAAGCAGAGCTGTGTATATATAACATCAAGTTTCAGAAAACAGGACAATTTACATTGGCAAAGAAGGCAAGTTATTTCTTTTGGTTACATTGGAAATTAGCTGCTATCAACCCACACTTCTTGGGGTGAAGGTGTACCCCTCCTGTTCTTAAAGTGTTCTGTTCCTGTCCAGGGCAAAAAGCTCTGTGTATTCTAGTACCAACCTGTTTCAACCACCCCCTAGTCACCCCATTCATGAAGAAGAGATCCCTGCCCTAATATTATGGGGATGGCCAAACGCACAACACCTGACATCAAACAGATGCGCTTGACAGCAGTTTATTAGTCACGTATACTCACGGCCCAGAGGAGTAAAACGCGGCATTCAGTGCAGGGCTACATGGGGGCTGCACTCAGAAACAGAGTGAACAGCCAGGGGAGGTGGGCTTTGTAGTACCAAGAGGGTGGGATGACCCCTGGTTCTGTGGGAGGATATAATTGGCTTGTTTGCATAATCCCATAGACTGGGAGGGAACTGAAACTGACTTCTCAGGCATAAGCGGAAACTTCAGTTGGTCCTCTTGATAAGAAGCGTTGCTTGGCCAGGAGACTTTATTCACAGAAGCAGAATTGGAAAGGGAGCTTGTGGTTAGGCTATTTGAGGTCCTCCTGGTTTCACCAGATGTCAAGACAGCACATAATATTGGGACTTAATTTTAGGCCTTACACTGCACACCTGAAGAGGGACCTGAAAACTGACAGGAAAACTGCTTCCTCCATTTAGAGCATTCTTATTTCTTAACTCTGCTGGGAATACATAACCTGTCTAACTGAGGCAAATTATCTACCTAATCGCCCATCTCTTCCCCCACACTCACAGTTTCCAGGAGGATGCAAGAAGGAATTGAACTTTTGGTTTCAAGCAATTTACTTGCTGCTTTCAAGGCTGTATGTGAAGCAGAAACAGACAGAAGTAGGACAAGAAGTCCACAAAGTCCTTAATTAAATAGAGTAGGTGATAGCAGCAGCAAGCATTTGAAAATAAGATTTGGTATATATGTGTTGCCAGGAAACTGCCTGGAGGATGTGGGCACTTATTGCTATTTTTTAAATATACCTTGACAAATTCTCACTTGCCTAGACAATATTAAAGAAGATGAAAAGGAAATTGATGCCCATTGAATTACTCATTGGATAATACGTTATCCAAAAAAGGTGATAAAACTAATTGGACCAAATACAATACATGAGAAATGCTCTACTTTCAGTGCATGTGGTGCATTGATTCTTCTATTTGTCTGTACAATTTCTGAAAATACTCTTGTAAATGTGTATGAGATCTATGGTGTCTTTCTGAAGATATTCAGCTTAACTTTCAAAGATCTCATACACATTTACAAGATTATTTTCAGAAATTTTACTCTAGTAATTTGACATCATTTCTGCACTAAAACACTATCAACTTCGAAGTTTTAGCAGCTCCTTTACCAATTCCCTCAAGCAGAAATGATTTGCCATCAGCTGATATTTAACAGATCAGCTGATCTGTTCCTTCCTTTATCATATTACTTACCCCACTGTATAGTAATTATACGTTTATATGCCTGTCTCCCTCTCTAGAAGGTGCATTTTTTTGAAGTAAAAGATGACGTTACTTCTTCCTTATATTAACATCCCCATTGCTGTCACAGTTACCTCACATATAGTAGTCTCTTGGTAAGTTTTTGTGTAATGAGTGAATGAGTAAGTGAGTGACATCACCCTAAACTCTGAATTTATATAATTCAAATGCCTATTTGACATTTCCACTGGAATATCCATTAGATACCTCAAACTTAAGATATCCCAAAAAACCGATTAATTTGCATTCCTTCAAATCTTCTTATTCAGTACCTTCTATCTCAGGAAATGATAACACCACATGCAGCCACTAAGGCCAAAAATGTGCAAGTCAGCTGGAGGGAAATATTCTCCAACTCCTTAATCCAGTCCAGCAGCATGTCGTGTCTATGTCCAAAGTGTAACACATATCTATTCACTTATTTCCATATCTGTTACCATCACCCTGGTTCAAGCCACCATAATTTTTCATCTGATCTCCTCATTTCTACTCTTGCCCCAGTCTATTCTCCACATAGCATCTGGACGATCTTTTTTTTTTTTTTTTTTTAAACATCTTTATTGAAGTATAATTGCTTCACAATGGTGTGTTAGTTTCTGCTTTATAACAAAGTGAATCAGCTACACATATACACATGTTCCCATATCTCCTCCCTCCTGTATCTCCCTCCCTCCCACCCTCCCCATCCCACCCCCCCAGGCGGTCACAAAGCACTGAGCTGATCTCCCTGTGCTATGCGGCTGCTTCCCACTAGCTATCTATTTTACATTTGGTAGTGTATATATGTCCATGACACTCTCTCACCCTGTCACATCTCACCCCTCCCCCTCCCCATATCCTCAAGTCCATTCTTTAGTAGGTCTGTGTCTTTATTCCCATCTTGCCACTAGGTTCTTCATGACCTTTTTTTTTTTTTTTCCTTAGATTCCATATATATGTGTTAGCATACAGCATTTGTTTTTCTCTTTCTGACTTACTTCACTCTGTATGACAGACTCTAACTCCATCCACCTCATTACAAATACCTCCATTTCATTTCTTTTTATGGCTGAGTAATATTCCATTGTATATATGTGCCACATCTTCTTTATCCATTCATCCGATGATGGACACTTAGGTTGCTTCCATGTCCTGGCTATTGTAAATAGGGCTGCAATGAACATTTTGGTACATGACTCTTTTTGAATTATGGTTTTCTCAGGGTATATGCCCAGTAGTGGGATTGCTGGGTCGTATGGTAGTTCTATTTTTAGATTTTTAAGGAACCTCCATACTGTTCTCCATAGTGGCTGTATCAATTTACATTCCCACCAACAGTGCAAGAGTGTTCCCTTTCCTCCACACCCTCTCCAGCATTTATTGTTTGTAGATTTTTTGATGATGGCCATTCTGACCGGTGTGAGATGATACCTCACTGTAGTTTTGATTTGCATTTCTCTAATGGTTAATGATGTTGAGCATTCTTTCATGTGTCTGTTGGCCATCTGTATATCTTCTTTGGAGAAATGTCTATTTAGGTCTTCTGCCCATTTTTGGATTGGGTTGTTTGTTTTTTTGTTATTGAGCTGCATGAGCTGCTTGTAAATCTTGGAGATTAATCCTTTGTCAGTTGCTTCATTTGCAAATATTTTCTCCCATTCTGAGGGTTGTCTTTTGGTCTTGTTTATGGTTTCCTTTGCTGTGCAAAAGCTTTTAAGTTTCATTAGGTCCCATTTGTTTATTTGTGTTTTTATTTCCATTTCTCTAGGAGCTGGGTCAAAAAGAATCTTGCTGTGATTTATGTCATAGAGTGTTCTGCCTATGTTTTCCTCTAAGAGTTTGATAGTGCCTGGCCTTACACTTAGGTCTTTAATTCATTTTGAGTTTATTTTTGTGTATGGTGTCAGGGAGTGTTCTAATTTCATACTTTTACATGTACCTGTCCAATTTTCCCAGCACCACTTATTGAAGAGGCTGTCTTTTCTCCACTGTATATGCTTGCCTCCTTTATCAAAGATAAGGTGACCATATGTGCGTGGGTTTATCTCTGGGCTTTCTATCCTGTTCCATTGATCTATATTTCTGTTTTTGTGCCAGTACCAAACTGTCTTGATTACTGTAGCTTTGTAATATAGTCTGAAGTCAGGGAGCCTGATTCCTCCAGCTCCATTTTTTTTTTTTTTAATTATTAGCACCTTTAATTATTATTTATTTATTTATTTATTTATTTATTTGGCTGTGTTGGGTCTTCGTTTCTGTGCGAGGGCTTTCTCTAGCTGCGGCAAGCGGGGACCACTCTTCATCGCGGTGCACGGGCCTCTCACTATCGTGGCCTCTCTTGTTGCAGAGCACAGGCTCCAGATGCGCAGGCTCAGTAGTTGTGGCTCACGGGCCTAGTTGCTCCATGGCATGTGGGATCTTCCCAGACCAGGGCTCGAACCCGTGTCCCCTGCATTAGCAGGCAGATTCTCAACCACTGCGCCACCAGGGAAGCCCTCCAGCTCCATTTTTCGTTCTCAAGATTGCTTTGGCTATTCGGGGTCTTTTGTGTCTCCATACAAATTGTGAAATTTTTTGTTCTAGTTCTGTGAAAAATGCCAGTGGTAGTTTGATAGGGATTGCATTGAATCCGTAGATTGCTTTGGGTAGTAGAGTCATTTTCACAATGTTGATTCTTCCAATCCAAGAACATGGTATATCTCTCCATCTATTTGTATCATCTTTAATTTCTTTCATCAGTGTCCTATAATTTTCTGCATACAGGTCTTTTGTCTCCTTAGGTAGGTTTATTCCTAGATATTTTATTCTTTTTGTTGCAATGGTAAACGGGAGTGTTTTCTTAATTTCACTTTCAGATTTTTCATCATTAGTATATAGGAATGCAAGAGATTTCTGTGCATTAATTTAGTATCCTGCTACCTTTCCAAATTCATTGATTAGCTCTAGTAGTTTTCTGGTGGCAGTTTTAGGATTCTCTATGTATAGTATCATGTCATCTGCAAACAGTGACAGCTTTACTTCTTCTTTTCCGATTTGTATTCCTTTTATTTCTTTTTCTTCTCTGATTGCTGTGGCTAACACTTCCAAAGCTATGTGGACGATCTTTTAAAAGTATAAGTCATATGTCACTTTTAGGCTTGTTGCTGTCCATGAAATTCCCATTTCTCCTAACTAAAGTACACTACACTTTGGCCTAAAGTGCCTTTTATGTAGATCCTCTCCACTTCTCTTTAGCTCCCACTGTCTGCATTTCCCTCAGTCTCCTCCAGCTTTACTGGCCTCAGAGATCCTCAGATAGGCCCAGCTCATTCCATCATGTTCTTTTATTCATGAGTTGTTTCCTTTGCATGAATTATTTGTCCTCTAAATACGTTCGTGACAAGTTCCTTTTTGTCATTGAGGGGTCAGCTTGAATTCCATCTCCTTATTAATACCCTTCTGATCCCTCAATCTAAAGCAGCCCCTAGATCATTCTCTTTTGCATCATTTGGCTTTATTTTTATTACAGTATTTATAGTCATTGGAAGTTTTCCTATTTGTTTTCTTATGCTGGTCTTTATTGTTCACAGCTAAATTTCCAGGGCCTCAAAGAGTGTCTGGCACATAAAAGGTCTTCAGTAATTGACATTTGGGAATAAATAAGTTCATGAATGTGTTAAGATACTGAATCAATGAATATATAAGTGAGTTTGTGAATAAATGCATGAATAAAGGAATTTTATTTCTTGACATTTACATTATCTTGATTATATCAGTACTAATATGAAATATTATGTATTGCTAATCATGACCTAGCCATCTCCATAAACTTTATGTGGCATATATAAATTAATGATGTCTGATAAGAACAAACCTTACAAACTTAGATGTATTTAGATTAAGAAAACCCCTTGACATACTTCTTTTTCCACTGTCAAAATTCACATGAATTTTAAAAACTTCTTTTGCAATTGGTTTTATTCTATTTTTCTTACCTTCTTTTTCCTCTAATCTTTACAAGTCACTAATGCTAGAGAATTCTCTTTTTTTTCCAATTTTCTTCAGAAGCAAGGCTATCAGTTAAACAGTATTAAAAAGTAATTTGGGTCTTCTCAGATAATCTGAATAGTCCTATATTTATTGAGGAAATTGAATATCAAGTTAAAAACTTCCAAAAATGTGTAGCTTCACTAAGTCCACCAAACATGTAAGAAAGAAAAAACACAAATCTATGCATATTCTGCCAGAGAATTGCAGAGGAAAATCTTTCCAACTCATTTATGGGGAAAGTATTGTTCTAATATCAAAATCAGGCAAAGTTATTATAGGAAAAGAAAACTACAGACTAATATCTCTCATGAAGAAGGATACAAAAATTCCTAATAAAATGTTAGCAAATTGAATCCAACAATGTATTAAGAGAATAATACATCATGACAAATTGGGATTTATCTTGAGTGTGAGGTTAGTTTAACACTTGAAAACAAACCAGTGCAATTCACTGTATTATCAGACTGAAGAAAATATATCATCATCTCATTAGACACAGAAAAATCATTTGACAAAATCCAACACCCATTACTTACTTAAAAAACTGTCAGCACACTAGCAACAGACACTTTTTAAAAAATTTAATAAAGGGGATCTATAATAAATTTACATCTAACATTATTCTTCATTGTGAAAGACTGAACTTACTTCCTAAGATCAAGAACAAGGCAAGGATATCCACTCACAACCACTTCTATTCAAAATCGTACTGGAGGTTCTAACCAGAGCAATAAGGCAAGAAAAAAAGTAAAAGCACCCCAAAATGAAAAACTTCAAAAGAGTATGGTGTTAATGTGAAGATAGGCAAATAAGTCAATGTGAAAAAAATAGAGTCCAGAAATAGACCCACATATGTATAGTCATTTAACAAAGGAGAGAAGAATATTCAGTAGAAAAAAAGGATTGTCTTTTCAGTAGATGATACTGGAATGATTGGATTTCCATATGCATAAGGGGAAAAAAAAAAGACATTTGATCTATACCTCACACCACATACAAAAGTTAACTCAAAATATATCATAGACCTAGAAATGAAACTGAAAACTATAAAACCTCTAGAAGAAAATATAAGAAAATGTCTTTGTGGCTTTAGGTTAAGTAAACAATAGGGAAAACATCTCTGCATCCATGGTTCTTACTTTTTAGTGAAGTTTAAAATGGGGCCAATAAGTTCTTTCCTAAGAGAATAAATTTATGGATTTTAATAGCTCACAGAAATAAATCATTGGATATATTTGGGTTTAGAATTAATAAGAACTCTGAACCAAGGTTGAGTATTGTGTTTTCTAATTTTTTCAATTTTTTGTTAGCATCATTGGGCTACAGTCAGCTGTGTATACATTAAGTAAAGGAAAGAAGACGAACTAATTTATTGAGCAGAATAACGTCTACTGTTTCCAAAGGACTGTACCTAGATCGTTGTTTTCACCTCTGCTGTTTTCATCCACTAAAAAACCCTGGCTCCTTCTCAACCTATATCCACGACTAGTCCCCTTTGGCTTATAGCTCCCCTCAGTGATAACCAAAACAACTAGGAAAACCACCATCTAACAATGTTCCATGAGAAAGCCCAGAGACACTTGGTTTTCCAAAGTTCTAAGGAATGCACTATTGAGTGGGGCACCAGCATCACTGAGAAGCTTGCCATCTGGTGGTAGAAGATGCTGTTACAGACTGATAACAATGGGACATGATAAGATCTCAAAATAACAGAGACCAACTGGTGGTATTTATGAGAAGGCACATGGCTACAATTATAGAAATAAGCAAAAAGACCTCAATGGCAGCCAGAAAACAGGGGTGGTGCTGACCTACAGAAAGCTATGAAGGTGGTTATATACTGATAGAACACAGTACCCTAGAAGCAAGATGGATCAGCGACACAGAGGGTTATTACTCAGTCTATACAATCAAAATAATTCAAGGATGGATGATCAGGAAGCTGAGGATATCCAATCCAGTAAAATCATGACTCCTTGCCACTTTCTAGCTCTGAGCCACACCTTAGACCAAGAACCCAATGACTGAAAGAAATACCAGGTCCTTAGGAGGAGAACTCTGTAGTAATTACACGTATTTATTGTAATGATTCCCTCAGTCTTTCCCCAAATGTAACTATGATCACTGATGCAAGTAACTACACTGGGAAAAGGGGAATACTCAAACTGCACAGATATTTGAAAATGTTGGACACAAAATCTGAGTTGATACTGATATTTGGGAACTTGAAACATGATTATGGTGCCCCTGTTAGAATGAGGATATATGGAGATCAACTAAAGAACTCTGGTCTAGGTCCAGCTCACCAGTAGATTCACTGAGCTCAAGGGTTCACCCAGCGGTCACTTTCCCCAGCCACCAAATAAATAATTAGAATACATATACTTGCTAGTTAGCAGAACTGACACATTAGTTCCTTGGTCTTTGGGATAAGAACTATCAGAGTGGGGGAAAGCCAAGAGGAAGACTCTGAAAACTCCCCTCATCAACCTAGCTAAAATAGTTAATGCAAACCAATATTTTATCTGGGTATTGGTGGAGATTGGTGCCTCCCTTAAAAAACTAAATTATGCAGAAATGATGGTTCTGATTATATATCACTAAGTCTGATCTAGGTACTGACACTGCAGAATGTCTACTTTTCCAGCAACTGAGCTTCTGATTTGGTACCATGCCTCAGTGAAACCAACCAGCACCTGGTGGCAAGTACTGGTGGCTAACATCACTGTCTGAAGGTTTATAAAGTTTGTTCCATCAACAAGGAATCCCATAAAGTATCACTTCAGTGCAAGGGATTCCTTTCACAGCAAAGGAGGTCCAGCAGTGATACATTACCCTGGAATCCACTGGTCCTACCACATACTGCACCACTCAAACTGAGGCATCAGTTTCTGATACCCAGAAAGAACAGGGTCTCATCTTCCAGTCATAGTATATACTCTAAATCAACAATATATGTCGGGGTGCTGTGACCCCAACAAATAGAGTGCAAGAACCCAGGGATAGAACTAGAAGAGTTATTGTTGTGTTCACTGATCCACTTGGGAAATATTTGATTTCCATTCCTGCAACTCCAAGCACTATGGATATAGAGGTTCTGGATCCCAGATGGAAGCACTTTCACTTCCATGAAATTTTAAGCCATGGCTACCCCCTAGTCACTTCAGGCTCTTCATGTTGAAAACTCAGCAGACCAGGGAAGGAGACACCATCCTGTTGGAGCTATTTGACCCTGATTATCAAGAGAAGGTAGGGCTGCTATTACACTTGGAGGCAGAAAGAATGTATGTGACACTTAGTTATCCATGGTGGCTGCTTGGTGCTGCCTTAATCAATCTCAGTAGTAAATGAAAAGTGTAGTGGCCATATCCTGAACTAGGGGCTCAGTCCTCATATAGATGTTAGTGTCACCAAGACTAGCAGAGATACCAGATGAAATTGAGGTGTGATTAGCATGAGTAGTAGTACAGGAAGATGACGAGTATCATTTGTGGTCCCAACACTAACGACAGGGGCAGGGACTATAGCTTGCCCCACTAATCTTTCTTGAAGTTTTCCCAGGAAGAGACCAGCTAGAGTTTTATAGAAGTAGTTCATAGATGGGTGAATATATTTCATGAAGCAAGTGAAGTTGAGTGACTCAAGGTGTGGACTGTAACTGTCCCCACCACCCGTCTCCGTTTCAGGACTGAGAAACGCATTCTCTCAGTCACTGGCATTATTACCCCTCTATGACTCACAGATGAGTCCTTGTCTAGGGGTTACCCTTGGCCAAAGGGAACTGCTTCACTCAAGGTTATGTCACCTCCTAGTGTTAGCCCACACCAAATATTTACCTGGTCAATGAGTTGGCGTAAAGTTCCAACCTCCTTTCCCCAGTTTTGGACATATCTGAAAGACCATTCCAGCTTTAGACCTCCCTGTGGAATCAGTTGTGTGTTTTGTTGAAACTCTATCACAGTTCAACTTCTTCCTCTGCTCAATCCTCCTTCCCCCACTCCCTACAACTATTGTTCTTAAGAACCCACCTCAATAAACCTCTTGCACACAAATCACTGTCTAAAAGTCTGTTTCTTGGTAAACTAAAATTATGAGAGTGACAAATCATTTTCATCCAATCTGAGATGCTAGTTTGATCAATAAATTTAACTTATTTACATTTATTGCAATTACAGCTGTATTATGGCTGTTTTAGCGATCTTATTTCATGTTACATATTTACCACATTCTCTACTTCTTTTTTCTCTGTTCATGCTTTTTGTTTAATTGAAAGTTTTGCATTATATTTTTATATCATTTAAAATTGGGCTTAATTTATTTGACTCATTTATGTTTAATATTTCATTTCAATTTTCTAAATGTATTATTATTTATATCTTCTTCATGGAAAAGATAAGTGCTTAGTAACATGTCCTACTCTTACTTCATGTTTGTGCCATAGGACTTTACTTCTGGATTGTCATTTATACACATTTTGGGGGCAGATTTTTTAAAGAAGATATTAAATTCTACTAAATTATTTACTCATCCTTAGTCCTCATATAACTTGTCGCATCCTACCAGAATACTTGCTCTTGTTTTTAATGAAATACTTCATCTGAGGTTCCTTTTTAAATTAGTAAACTAAATTGATGAAACTTCTGAGGTCTTATATGCCTGGGAATGATTGTGTATTACTCTCACATTTGTGTAAAGAGTTAGACAAATATAAAATTCTATGTTAGAGTTTCTTTTCTTTGAAAATATTATTTCATCCTTGTTTTTAAAGCTTTTGAGAAGTCTGACACCAATCCAAATTTTGTACCTATGGAAGTAATCTATTTCTTTCTCTATAAGTTTTTAGAGCCTCCCTTTCCCCTGTCTTTTATTGATATTCTTGAGATTCAGTTTATTGTTTCTAAGGGTTTTTTTTTTTTTTTTTGGTTAGTTTTACTTTGTTCTATTCATTATTTTTTGTTTGGCATTCTATGTGTTCCTTTAAAATGACAGTTTCTTTTCTTTTTTTATCTGAGAAATTTGGGTAATTTATTTCTTCAAGTATTTCCTTCTATTTATTCATTGTTTATTTTTCTCTGTCTTATGGAAAATCCATTATACATCTACTGAGAATTCCTCTAGCCTTCACATGTCTTAACTCTTAATTTTCCTTCTTTCTATCCCTTACTGATCTTTTCCTAAGATATATGAAAAGAGTTTCTAAATCTGATCTTTCAATTTACTAATTCATGCTTTGGTTGTTTTCTTTCTGCTCTTCATCCATTCATTAAGTTGTCTGTTCAAATTATTATACATTTCATACCCAGTATTTTGAATTAATTCTTTTTTATAACCACTTACTCCTATTATACCAATTTTTTTTTTTTATCTTTTGAAGATAATTTCTTTTCTTTTTTTAAAATCCTTTTTTCATCTGGTCGAGAAATTCTGCTTCTTCTCATACAAGAAGTTAAATATCTGTCTTCTGAAGCAATTGTCTTCCTCACATAAATTGCTATGCTTCCCTCCAGTCACCTTTCCCCTGGACATATCAACCACGAGGCTGATGATGAGTGTGGGGAGAAGTAGCTAAAGAAGCCCAGGCCCTACTTAGCAGCCACCCATAAATTTAGTACTTGGGAATAGAAGTGTCTCAAGGTAGAGAGTCTTTACAAACTGTTCCACGCCAGGCAAATTTATTTACCAGGCAAATTTACCTCCACCAATATTATCTTACTGGGATATAATTTTCTCACCTTCAGTTTCATAAAAAGAGGTGGGGATAAGAAGTAATAAATGGCAATGGCCAACCAATCTACTTACATTTCTTGTTATCTATACCCCATCTCAGCTCGATGATATTATAATACGATCCCACGCCCAAGCTAAAACAGCACTGCTGTTTTTCTATCTTGCATTAATTACTGGCTGGACAATGGTTTTCCAAAGCAATACCAGTGGAAGACAGGGAGCAGGGAGACATCACAACTAAAGATTTGTCTTTGTACCTCTCTCCCTCTCATTGCACCTGGCTCTCTTCTACTTTGGAGGACTGTTTCCCCCTTACACTAGAATATAACCAACTCTGTTTCCCAAGATTTTTTACAGTAAATGAATACTCCTACCAAGAAATGGAAAGTATTAAACATTTAATAAGTGTGTAACGTAAATATTCTACTTAGATCCATCAACCTCCCTCCCGCTTCTGTGCATCTCTAGGACTGAGCTAAGGAGTGAGGCATAGCAGCTCATGTTAGTTTGTCACCCTGTCCATCATCAGTTGATCTGTGTCATTTAGACATATTTCTTAAAAATCAGGTTTCTGAAAGCTCTTTCAATTTCTCAAAATACATAAAAGCACCCATTACTCTATGTGAGTTTTCAGTTTTCTGCCTGAAAAATGATATAATATTAATCTGTGTACCTTATTTAATAGAAATAGGAACCAAAAAAACAACCTGAGGCTAATTAAGCATAAACTACCTCAAGCTTTAATTCTGGCACTATTTCAATTCTCAGTTCTTTGTTTATGATTCATATAATAGTTCGCTTTAGACAAATTAATTAGTTGTGTGTGTCAAGCTAGCTAAATGCATGCTAAATATTTTCCCAAGAGAACTAAGTTGAAACTGGGTGCTATTAAAACCTTCAAATGAACAAAATCTGTTTTTAACAAGTCACACATTATTAATTGGAACTGGATAGTGAGGCATATTTTTGGATGCTTGCCGAGAATAATTATGGAACTTCTTTTTTTATTGGAACGAGACAAGTTAATCAAGAAAAGCTAATCCATCTCATTATGGCCAAAGCTTGAAAGCATGGCCATAAACTATTCACCTTACCAGTTTGGGTTAGGGTTGAAAAAGTAAGTGGGATCCAGGGATCATGCTTATGCTATAGTTGATACCTTAGAGAGATCTTTGCCCCATTTATTCATTTTAAGTAGGCAAAACATTGGCTATCCAGAAAAATAATATTATTGACCCAAAGTCACACAGCTGGTTAGTGGCAAGGCCAGAATTATGAAATAAATGTTTATTCTGCCATGTCCAAAAATGGCTAAAAAACAATGTTTATTCAGTAAGTTTTATTATATATCTTTCTACATTAAATCCAGATAGTACTTTAAAAAAAACTTGTTATAAAATGTGTATAATTTTTTAAATAAAAATATGTTTCTAAATAATGGAGTCTGCCAGGAATGATTCATTTTCTGCCATAATATACTTTTTTTCTGATTTATGTTTGCTTAGCATCCACTCACTCTTCTTCTTTTAGTACTTTAAGGAATTATCTTGCCTCTATTATGCACAGTTATGGTAGGGCTCTTATTCAGTGTGTTACTGCTTACCCCCTAACCCAAGCAAGTTTAATCAGATTCTCTCTTTGAAGACTTTAAATCTTGAAAAGCATGATGCTGGTGCAGGAAAAATATCAGGTGAAGCATGTTCATTTGGAGTAGTTATTGTAATCTAAACCCACAGATCTTCTGAGTCTAGAAGTAGCTTGACTCTTTAGTCTTCTCGTCAGCCTTCCAATCACCTTCCCATTGCTCTTCTCATCATCCAGCTAACTGATGTCCATTTTTCTCTGTATGAGTTAGCTAGAATTAGTTTCTACTGCTTGCAGTCATTGGGGTCTAACTGATCACTTATTATCTCTGTGTCTGAATCAGGATGCAACCTGAACCACATTGTTGTTTGTAGCCAGGAATGATGTTCCAAATAAGAATTGAGTTGGAACTATTCATATGTCCTACTGTTTCATTTGCTTGATCTTATATAAAAAGATCACAAAGAACATATGAGTTGACATAACTGTGAGCAAAACTTATTTATGATTACTAGACATATCTAGCCCTAATACTCACCTTAACTCAATATCCAAATGAAAAGAAGCAACTGCTCTCATGCTTGAGGCTCAAGAGAAACACAAATGTATTACGGGGACTCTAAGGAAGGCTCATAAGAATAAAAGTCTTAGACATGGAGAGATTTCATACAATCTGCTTTTACTATTGAATTTTAAAATTTTGGTTGCCATGATGATACCTATTTTAAAGAAATGGCAAACTGAATATGTGTGTTATCAGAGACTCTTCCAAGTCATTCTGTTGAACCGAGAGTAAGATCTAATTCTTTATTTGAGGCAACACGTTTATTGGGCATGAAAAGATGGTAAACAGAATTAAAAATGTGAATGCATGGACTAGATTAAAATGAGAGGTAAAGTTTGCACTCATCTAATAGAAAAAGCATTGGAGTAAAATGCTTTTGCATGGATGAAATTTTACGTGAGTCTTTAAAAATTGTTCCAAACCTTTATCCACTCTCCACATCAGAAGATCTTAAAAGATAAAAGGACACACTAGCAATTTACAAGTATGCCTGGACTGGAGGGCCTTGATGATTCTATTAACACAGGCTTTGAAGTAGCTTAATATAAAGCACATATGCTGTCTATAAATACAGCTTATGGTTGGCAAATATTCTAATAAAATTGATTTTGTTCATACCAAGGGAAATGGCCTTGCAATGGATGAAACGGCCTTTAAAAATACAATAAGGCATTTTAGTATCTCTGTCTGCTCTCAAAAATTTCAAAGTGTCATCCAAAAGGAGTCTACGACTTTGTGTAACCAAATCCCTTTATCAAGTATGTCAGTGTGTGTCAAGTCAAGTTGCTCAGGCAGCAAAATCAATGCGATCACAACATCAATTTTCCAAGATTTTAAAACATCTACTTTTGACAAAAAGTCAAATAACAGAAAAGTGTCAATTACCATAGATTGGATAAAAGAACCACAATGACTTTTTCCGGGAAAAAAATATAGCAGTGTCTGGCAACTTTTTGTACTATGATAATAAACACCTAACAAATAAAAAAAGGAATTGTGATATCCAGATTACCTAGGGCGTGAGGAAACAGACACTCTCAAAAACCATTGGTGGAGAGTAAAAAGTGAAACTCTTTTTGGAAGAAACATCTTCAACGTGTCTACCCCCTGACATAGCAATTGCACTCCTGGGAATTTAGTTCTACAGGAGGCATTTGTGTAGTGATTCAGTGTGTTCTCATGTGAGACTTCCTGAATTCAACCCTGGTTCTGTATCATACAAGTTAGGGGAAACCTCAGGGCAGGGAACTTCAGAGCCACTGCTGGTAAAAGATGTTCAAACTGGATGTCAGCCCCAACTTGCCACTTCAAACAGGTGTTCCTGTGCAAGGAACATCCTGCATCATCTGGAAAGAGTAGGCAAGGAGTATCAACTTTATAGGGTTATTGTGAGGTTCAAACGAGATTATCTGTATAAAGTGTAGTGCCTGGCACACAGTAAACACTCAATAAATGATAGTTGTTATTTTCTTATCATACTCTACAGAAAATCAGTGTTTGAAGAAAATTATTGTGATATTTATTGAAGCACTGCTTATAAAAGTAAAGATTTTGAAGTAATCTATATATCATTCAAAATCTAGTACAGCCTTGGCATTCTATAGACTTTCTTTTTCTCCAGTGTTTTATTGAGGTAAAATACACATAACACAGAATTTACTACTTAACCATTTTAAAGTGTACAGTTCAGTGGGATTAAGAACACGCGTGTTGCTGTGCAACCACCACCGCCATCCGTGCCAAGGACTCTTCATCTTGCAAAACTGAAACTCAATAAACTTAAAAAATGATGAGGTGGATCTATGGGTAATACCATAGAAAGATGTACATGACATATTACTAGAAGGAAAGTTGGAGAGTTGTAGTATAATCTGGATCTATTTTCCAATATGAGAGAGAGAGGGAGAGAGTGTATTTAAGGGATTATCCTGTCAGCACGAATTTTCTGGAAATTGCCTTTCCTCCCATTCAGTGGTTAGTAGAGAAGCTTCCCTGTTAGTACGATGTGACGCAGTATAATGATCATCATTGCTATCTCATTATTATGCTGATTAAATGAATTAATACTTGTATAGCAGTTAGATCACTGCTGGGCACTTAGTAAATGTCACAGAAATGTTTCTATTCTTTTTTTTAAAAAAACGCTTTTTATTTTATTTTTTTAAATTTGTTTATTTATTTATTTTTGGCTTCGTTGTGTCTTTGTTGCTGTGCACAGGCTTTCTCTAGTTGTGGTGAGTGGGGGCTACTCTTCGTTGTGGTGCTCAGGCTTCTCATTGCGGTGGCTTTTCTTGTTGTGGAGCATGGGCTCTAGGCATGCGGGCTTCAATAGTTGTGGCATGCGGGCTCAGTAGTTGTGGCTCACGGGTTCTAGAGCGCAGGCTCAGTAGTTGTGGCACACGGGCTTAGTTGCTCCGCAGCATGTGGGAGCTTCCCGGACCAGGGATCGAACCCGTGTCCCCTGAATTGGCTGGCGGATTCTTAACCACTGTGCCACCAGGGAAGTCCCTCTATTCTTGATACAATGAAAGTTTGGAAAAGATCTTCTCGATATGTGTCCTCTAAGATAGGAGAATAATAGTCACTGAGAAACTATTCTTTTAGTTACCTTGATTTTATAAAACTGCTGCTACTACTACTAAAAGTGACAAAAGCAACATGAAAGTAATAGCTAATATTTCTTGAAATCCCCTGTGTCAGGCACTGGGCCAGTGCTTAACTAGCACTATCTTATGTAATCTTAACAAGGCTATGGAATAGATACAAATATTCCTGTTTCACATGTGAAGAAATGAAAACTTAGAGGGTTTAAATAATTTTCCCGGTAAGTGTTAGAACCAGGTTATAGGGTCACAGATGTTGTATTTCTAGAGGAGCTTTCTTAATTATCACTAAGCATCATAAACCCATAATGCATATGCATATAAATGCACACACATGTATGTTTACTGCACACATGTGTGTGCATATGTACTATAATGTAACAAAGAACCAGATCCAGCTATGTGCCAAGTTTTAGAATGCTAAACCATTGACATTTTCTAGACCGTCATCTATACACCCTACTTCTCATTGTATTACACTCATTTATTTATGTGTCGTCTCTCCTGGACAGGTACAATTTTTTTCATCTGTGTACACCTCTGGTTTAACAAGTAGTGCATACATAATAAATTTCACTAAATTTTATAATATTGAAATAGAATTTAGAAATGTTTTAAAATAGCAAATCCTGTAGTCTCCATTCTGCTTACATTTTTGGAGACCTTTGCCATTGGGATTTGACTCTCAAACCAAACCTCTTGTGTATACAACTTCCTCAGGATTACTTTCCTTGTATATTTTCTGCATTACTCACATATAAAGTGACCAGTCTGCCCCCTCCAGTTACAATGACTGAGTCCTGTGTAGATAATTCTTAAGACATTTTGACATACTCAAGTCACTAATTTGTTTTTCCCTAACTAAGATGTTAGGATTAACTCTTTACCATATGTATAAAAATATCTATTTTTAATTTTAGAGTTATACACCATTTAAAAATACCACTAGTCAAAACAGAACTTCTTCAAAGTAACATTATACAGTCATTCCTCCATTCACATCCCAGAGAAGCCCTCCATACCTTCATACTGTCAGCTTCATTTCCAAAGCCTCACTACAGTGTAAGGACAGGCCTTTAGAGACAACTTATGTGTTTCTTCACTCTTTCTCTAGAATGAGTTTCACAATCTGCTTCTGAAACTTAATTGAAAGAAATGCTTCATAGTATCTTGTAACTTCTCTGCTGTTTTATTTCCTCTAATCTACAGCACAAAGACGCAAAGAAGAAAAAAAACATGTACATAGGTGTGTGGTAAGCTGGATTTCTGTAAATCTTTGAATAACTATTTCCAATCTAGGAAGAAACCACAGCTACCTTCAGAACTCTTTATACACTTGGGCCATCCCTCTGGGGAGGCTACTCTGTTTATATTCTGTTATTCCCCTCAGATAGCATATAAAATACACTTTGCTCAGAACTTGCCATTGTTTAAGATAAATATTTAAGCTTATATTTTATTCTAAAGCAAGAAAGAAAGTGATTTTATCTAACAGCCATAAGGGCAATAGTTGCCGTAATAATAATAATAATATAATAATAATAATGACAATAACAGTAATAATAATCTTCTGTTTATTGAGACCTTGCACATTATATGTATCATCTCAGTTAATTCTTACAACAACTTGATTATGTAAATATTTTTATTACCATTTTGTTGCTAAGGAAAACTAAGACTCAGATTAATTGTCAAAAGTCACACAGCTAACTACTTACCCATACATACTTACCAGGCCTCTTTGATTCTAACACCTACATTAGGTCCTTATTATGATTCAAGATTTTTTTAAATAATATGGTAGAAATCAGGAATAAATGAATAATCTCCAGGATAAAGTGAATCATAAAGCCCATAGGGGATATACTATTACATAACATATCAATTGGTATGGAATTTTAAAGGGTAAAAAGACTCTGATCTGAAGAGGCAAGCACTGATTCATGTAAGGCTAGTGTTTGCTGCTATTTGGTCTACTTCCAAAATGAAATACTAACAAGCTTACCAAGGTTTAAAGATCTCATTTGCCTTCCAACCTCACCTGTTCTATTTTTTCCTTCACTTACTTGTCTCTCCCCTCTTTAACACAAATGTCTTAATCTTTCCCTAGCGCACCTGTCTCAGGAATTTGATACACTGTTCCCATCTCCCTCAGTATTTACACAGTTGACTCATTTTTTTTTTAAATCCTTCAAGTTTCAATATAATTGTCACTTCCTCTGAAATGCTATTACTGGTCTCTCTACCTAAGCAAGTCCCATCTTTCTTTGCACCCTGTTTGTTTCCCTCATAAGCTGTAATTTGCTATATTTTTACAGGGTGCTTACTTGTTTATTGTCTGCATGGAAGCTTACTGGTAAACCTAGTGTCTGTTTTTACACCATTGTACATCCAGAGTCTAACTAAAGCCTGCTCACTAGTTGTTGAATGAATAAATTATAGGTTAAACATAAGCTTATAATGTGGAGTGAATAACATTAAATAACTAACATTTATATATAATGTTAAGGCAACCTCTGACATGTCAATTTATCATATCTCCACTTGCGACGTCTCATTTTTCCAACATTTCTTATCATAAACAAGCTCCCCTTACAGTAGTGACCAAAACTCATAGTTGTATAATCTCACCATGACAGTGAGGTCCAATTGACCTTGACATCACACTAAACCAGTAGTCACTGGGTCAAAGTAACCAGAGGTGATGAGAAAATGAGGAAGGATGATTCATACACTGGAGAAACTTTTGATTGCATAAACACAGGATAAGACCTATTGAATTCATGTGGATATAAGCCCATTAAAACATTTTACATATTGAAGAAAAGGACCAGTTGAAACAGATCAGGACACTGTGGGGCCTTCCCAGGGGAAGACCACCTCCCCCCTGCCTTGTCCCCACCTTTGTTTATAGAAAACTTTAGCCTCCTAGGCCTTCTCCGAGTTTCAAAGAGCAAATTTAATCAGAGAGGTGAGGAAATGCAGAAACAAAGAAAAGCAGTCAAACAAGACAAAATAATAATAGTTTAGCCATAAAACAAAGTCAAGGACCTTTGATTCCTCCTCAAGGGCTATAGATAATATCCTGAGCCATATCTTTGAGTTGTTTTGCAGATACTAAAACCCCCACCATGTGGAAGAAGTTAACTGCATGCTCACCACCAGCAGGTAGACCCCAGACTGGTTGGAACCAGAAGGTTGATGATTGAGATTCCTGAAACATCACCCTGTTACCTCCCCATCAACCAATCAGAGAATTATGCATGAGTTGATCATACTCCCTGTGATCCTTTCCCTCCCACTGTCTTTAAATATCCTTCCCTGAAAGCCATCAGGGAGTTTTGAGTCTTTTGAGCATGAACTGCCTATTCTCCTTGCTTGACCCTGAAATAAATGCTGTACTTTCCTTCACCACAACCTGGTGTCAGTAGATTAGCTTTGCTCTGCATCAAGCAAGTAGGCCCAAGTTTGGTTCAGTAACACAGTGGGGCATCCAACGAAACTATTTTCAGGACAAAGATATTTTGTTTTCTTAAGAAAAGAAATGGATTGGCATAAGATAAGATTTCAACATAAGCTACAAGCACCAAAAGAAGTGATGCCTTCACTCATCGAAGTTGGACTTGCATCCACTGTCCAGGAGCCATTTATGTTCCCAGGCCTTCTTATTGGACTTAATGTTTTCAAACACTCAGAGGACATTGGGAATATTGAATCTCAGTTCTGAGGGGGAAAAGTTCTTATCATTAATTAATTAATTCAGACTGTATACCCTCCATGTGCATGGTGCTCTGTAAAGACCTGATTGCTCCAACCCTGTCATGTTATTAGCAAAAATCCATAATCCTGAGCCAAGGACCACCAGTGTTGTGAAGACTAAGAAGAAGATCTGAAAACAGCTTGATGCTTTGTGTCTGAGTGTTTGTGCTGATAAGGACATCATGCAATAAATCTTCAAGAGGATTAAGTTGTGTCCAACCTAAAATCCACCATGCCTGACAGATCTTCTGCTCTTGCTTTTGCTATACTTTCCTAACGGATCTGGTGTCTGGTAGGTGCATCTCGCTGTTCTCTTCTCTCCATATACTTACATCTTCAATTTTTTTTTTATCTATAGTCCACTCCTCTGAACGTCACTCTCATCTGTACAACTGCCCATTCAACGTTACTCCCTGGAAACATCAAAATTAACATCTGTAAAATGAACTCTGAGTTTCAACATCCCCCAAACTTTACCCTCCTCAGGTGTTTTCTACCTCAGCAAATGACTCAAACCTAAGTGACATTCTTGATCTGTGCTTTCTGTCTCCATATTCAGTCTGCTATCAAATCATATCAGCTCTATCTTCATGTTGTATTAAAAAATACTCCCCATTCTTCACTATACATGGTACAAGCCACCGTCATGTCCCCTCTGCACACTGGAATAGCCTCCTAATGGTTTCCCAATTCTACTTCACATCATTTATCGTGCATTTGCCACATGATAGCCATAATTATCCTTTAAAACATGAATCATGTAAAGACATTCTGTTATTCACTATAGCCCGCATGGCTTTCTGTTTCATTCAAAACTCAGTCCAAAGATCTGACCATGACCTACAAAACTCTACTCAATGTAGCTCTCTGGGCGCCAACCACATCAGCTTCCTGATATCCTTCAAACACACCAAACATGCTCTCCCTCCCTCACCACTCCCAGAATTGTGTTGTTCCCTCTACCTGGAGAGTTTTTTTCTGGATAGTCCCATAGACAATTCCACCATGTAATTTCCCTAGTCTCCTCTTCAGAGACACAATTTCTTTCCAAGTCGTAAAAAATGAAAAGAAAAATCACCGCTCCCTTTTGCTCTATCTCTGCTTTATTGTTTTCAGTCTAACCTTATAATAGTATGCAATGCTGATACTATGCAATGCTATATATTATTAATTGACTACCCATCACTCTGTAATATATGTTTCATAAGGAAAGGAATTTTTTGTTCACCTCAGTATCCCCAGCACCTGGAATAATGTCAGAAACATACTAGAAATTCAGAAAATATTTGTTGAATAAATACATTACTCCAGAAAGGCACCCTAAATCTGGTTATCTCAAGATTACCAGATGGCTTTTATAGCAACTAAATGGAGATTCCTGGGGAAATCCTCAGGCCACCACATAATTTTGAGAAGACCATGCTTCTGGAATTTTATTCCAGCTCTGGCTTGTTATTTGCTCCCTACTTGCTACTCTAATATGCTACGTGACTAAGTGTGGGCACTAAGTAACCAATTACCTGCCTTTATGATTTTTACCCTCTATAACCTTATAATAAAGAAGAAGGCAGGGCAAACATACATTAGATACAACGTGGTACTATAGAATTAGATAACAATAAGACCTTCCAATGTATATTTTAAAATTTCTTAAGTGCTTTCTCACTTACTTCCTATTATTCAATTGTCTTTAATATATTTCTAGGTAAACTTAATATTTCCTGTTTTCCTTTTATGAGGATAGTACCAGTGTCTGATGGTACCGACTTCTGGGTGAAAATGCAACTCTATTCATTTTATTAACTTCAACTTAAAAATGCAGACTTTAATTGCTACACAAAGAATGTGCCATATTTTCACCAGAGCTACTGCATTTCTTGACTACTGAGCAAACTGCACTTGAAGCTACAACTAAATAATCTATGCTGAAATTCTGGTTCACATTGTGGCAATGA
The DNA here is from genome assembly GCF_028023285.1 of Balaenoptera ricei. Classification (NCBI taxonomy): domain Eukaryota; kingdom Metazoa; phylum Chordata; class Mammalia; order Artiodactyla; family Balaenopteridae; genus Balaenoptera; species Balaenoptera ricei. Next base: position 77,962,050 of record NC_082648.1, read on the forward strand.
TAACATTTCATGATGTTTTGTTTTGCCCACCAGCTGAGTAGGGTAGTCTTGGGGAGAATTTTTAAGCTAATTAGGCCTGCATATTTCTATGATACCTGCAAACTTACCCAACTAATTTTGCCTTCAGATTGTCCTGATTTCTCTCTAACATTCCCAATAGTCCTTTATTTAAGGAATGAATACAGGCTTTTTTCTGATGCAAATTGTTTTCAGACTGTGCCTATACAATTAAATAGAATAGATGTTTGAGATATTTATATAGATTGTTCAAGTTTAGGGCACATTTGTATGATTTATTTTTATGTAACATATGTTACACACATATCTCACATATATGTTATTGATATGTGTGTATGTGTGTAACAAAATTCATTAATTCATCAATTCAGTAAATACTTATGAGCACCTATAATATTATGGGCATTGTTATAGTCCTAAGGGTAGTGTGACAAAGAAAACAGACAAAAATACTTTTGGAACTTATTTTCCATGAAGGGGGGATGTAGATAAGACACAGACAAATAAGTAAAATATAAAGTACATTAGATGGTGATAACTGTCAAGGAGGAAATGTGGAGCAGGAAAAAGTAATATGAAACATAGGCATAGTGTAATTTTAGGGAGAATGACCAGAGCATGTTTCACAGAGGTGTATTTTGGTAAACACAAGAGTGAGGTGAAGGCTGTGTTCAGGTATCTGGGGGAAAGTACTCTAGGCAGAGGAAACAGTGATTGCCAAGGACCAAAAGAGGGTGCCTGGGGCTTCAAGGGGCAGCAAGGAGTTAGTGAGGCTGGAGCAGATTGAAACAAAAGAAGAGGAGGTCGGAGAGATTGGGGGAGGGTGCTGCAAATGATGAAGGTCATCTACATTGTTGTTAGGACTTTGATTTTTGTTTTTGTTTTTTTTTTTTTAAATTATTTATTTATTTATTTATTTATTTTTGGCTGTATTGGGTCTTCGTTTCTGTGCGAGGGCTTTCTCTAGCTGTGGCAAGCGGGGGCCACTCTTCATCGCGGTGCACGGGCCTCTCACTATCGTGGCCTCTCCTGTTGCGGAGCACAGGCTCCAGACGCGCAGGCTCAGTAGTTATGGCTCACGGGCCTAGTTGCTCCGCGGCATGTGGGATCTTCCCAGACCAGGGCTCGAACCCGTGTCCCCTGCATTAGCAGGCAGATTCTCAACCACTGCGCCACCAGGGAAGCCCCTGATTTTTGTTTTAAGTGGAATGCGAAATCATTGGAAAGTTTCTAGCAAAGAAGTGATGTGCTCTGGCTTACATTTTAAGAGAATTGCTTTGGCAGCTGTGTCGAATAGACCACAGAATAGGGCAAGGGTAGAAGCAAGGACAGCAGGTAGGTTCTTGTCTAATCCAGATGCAAGGTGACAATAGTTTTGATGGCAACCCTGGAGTCTACAACGGGTCAAATTATGCAAGTAGAGTCAAATATGGTGATAGACCACATGTGGCATTTGAGGGTAAGAAATGGGTCAAGGATTATATGAAAGTTGTTGATCTGAGCAACAAAATAGATAACATTTTGTTAAGTTAAATGAGAGAAAGTTGAAGGACAAGTAAGAGTGAATGGTATTAATATCATTGGTTCAGGGTAGATCGTGTTAAATTTGAGATGTGAAAAAAAAAAAAAAAATTTGAGATGTGTTTTTGACATCCAAGTGGAGATGTCAAGTAGGCTGCTGAGTATATGAGTTTGGAGCTCAGGGGTAAAGTTTGTGTTGAAAAAATAAATGTTCAAGATCTAAATGGCATTAAAAGTCATCAGAGTGGATGAGATCACCAAGGCAGTGAATGTAGATTGGGAAGGAAAGAAGTCCATATCCTAATCCCAAGGACACTACAGCTTTAAGAGGGCAGGGAGATGATGAAGAATAGTGTCTATAAAGGTAGAAACTGGAGCAAATGTGTTTTCTGGCAGAGTTATCAGTGTGTCATAGTTCTGGATAGGTGAACTGAGACCATTGAACCTAGCAACACAGTTTGTCTTCTACATAAAAAATGTTATTGATCCAGATGACTCCACATGTTAGTATAGAAATGAATCTTCAAAAATACCATGATAAGAGCAATGTAATTATTCATGGGATTCTTTATTACATCTACTGCTGCCTCAAATTCACCTAGACTGGACTCTGAGCAGAGAGGCTGGTAGATTAACGTTGGCATCTGACAATTTCATGCAAATCACCACTTTTAAAATAAACTACTGATATATGTAGAACATTTAATATTTACAATGGCTTACAAGTGCATTATTGAAGGTGTAACATTCAACATATGGGAATGGTAATTATTATCATTATTAATGTCATTTTACAGATGTGGAACAAGAGCCTCTAAAGGAGGCAGTTTCACTTTGCATGTGTTGAAAATGGAATTTAAATACTGTCATTTGGCTCCACAAGCCAAGTTTTTCCTCTTATACCATTTTTTTGCAGAAGGATGAGTCCATTGACTCAAAAAAGTAGAATATGTATGTGTATGTGTGAATACGGGCATTTATTAGTTTGCATATATATTTATGTATATAGTGTGTATATGTGTATATATTCATGTGTAGTTGTTGTCATTGTTTATCTGCTTTTCTATTGCTCTGCTCACATTCCTTTAATCATCTTCCCCACAGCCATCAGCAAGCAAGCATTTGGGAAAGAGACAGGGATTGCAACCTCTGCTGTAGCAAATAGAGCAAGTGCTTTGGAACTAAGGGTTAAAACTTCAGCTGTCAAAATTTCTACCTGCATGATCTTGGTCTAGTCACTTATCATTTCTGGCCTCAATTTCTTTATCTGTATAATGTAGATTGTCATATCTACCTAAGATTTTAAACAATCAAAACTCTGTAAGGGGGGAGAGGGATAAATTGGGAGACTGGGATTGACATATACACACTAATATATATAAAATAGATAACTAATAACGACCTACTGTATAGCACAGGGAACTCTACTCAATACTCTGTAATGGCCTATATGGGAAAAGAATCTATAAAAGAGTGGATATATGTATGTGTGTAACTGATTCACTTTGCTGTACACCTGAAGTTAGCACAGCATTGTAAATCAACTATACTCCAATAGGAATTTTTAAAAATACCACAAAAATAAACCACGCACAATGTGTAAATTTGTCCACTTAACCCTTCTAAGGCTAGGCTGGTTACCATTAGCACGTGCTTCCATACACTCCTTAGCATTTATCACATGCTCTTGTAACTATGAGCTTCCTGAATTAGCACTTCGAAGACAGTAACTTTGCTGTTTTTTTTCCATTTTCTCCCAAGAATATGGTGAAATGATGCCTATACAATGAAAGAATAAAGCCCATGACATATGTTAAGTGTACAATAAATAATAATATTATTAATGCCATTATTATATTATCCAGATCCACAAAAAGCAAAACCGTAAGTTTGGTCCCAATGGCAAGAAAGTTGATTAACAAAACTGCATTACCACAACAAGCTTTGCATCCAATCTGTACTTTTACTTACCATATGCCCATGTTAACGAATGATCTCCCAAAGTTAATTTAACAATGCTACTAGAAAAAAATCACTTTTAAGCTAATCCTACAGATTGGCCAAACTCAAATCAAAGGTATTCAACTTCAGCTGATGTTTATCAGCTGGATAAGATATTCACTTATCCTTAATGTAAATCTCACAACTTCCAAGCTTCCAGAGCCACCTTTTCTTTTAATGTCTAATGAATCTGCACATTAGCTGATCTTGAAGTAGAGCTGAGTACATGGTAACTGCTAAACCAATGCTTGTTAAGAGAATTACAGAATCAATGAATAAACACATGTGACAGCGATAATTATTAGCAAAAACAAAGATTAAAAAATACAAACATTTTTCTAGGTTATCAAATTCCAGAAAAATGACGTCCCTGCTTTTTTTTTCCTACAAAGATCATAATCTTTTTTTTACCCTGTGCATGCATGCTGTGAAATGTTTTTCTCTTATTAATTTCCTTTTTACACCCAGTTTTTAGACAGCTGAAAATTATGAGTTTACAGAACAAGATGTACTTTCAGTTCTTAGTTTATGGCCGAGTACTATGGCATGCACTATTATGAAAACAATTCTAAACTGTGCTTTATTATATTATATTGTGCAATTTATATTCTGAAGATACTATCAACACCAGAGAACAGACAAATTTAATAAAAGACACAGTGTTCCTGTTGTCATAATAGTTATTAAAATGAAACTCTTCCCAGAAGACATTTACAGTATCTTTTCAAAGATATTCTGCATACTTTGATGCATCAATTGGGGCTTCTAGATATGAATAGCAACATCATAGATCTTAGAAACATACTGTAGTAAGCTGGAAGGGGGGTGCCTTATAATTATCCAGGGTGGCTCCTTCATTTTACAGGAGAGGACATGGAGGCCAAGAGAGAACAACTGATGCAACCTAATTCATGTCTAAGTTGTGACTAGACCTGAGGTGTCATGACTCCTATCCAAGGATTCCTTCCACTTTTATTGTCATTAATGGTAATAATCTTGTAGGGGATAAGTAACTTAATTATTATCTATTATTATTTTGATTATTTATCTCTTTATATATTTTTTGTCTGTCTCTTGATAGAATATAAGTTTCATGAGAGCAGGAAATGTTCTCATTTGGGATACTGCAGAATTCCCTATGCTTAGAGCATTCTAACACATAGAATTCATTCAATAAATATTTGTTAATAAATAAATAAAAATTTAATAGATATAATAGGCACTACAAAAATTTATTAAAAATGAGGACTGACTCTAAGAAGTACGGTCTAGAACTACACACATACACACACACACACAAACACATATATACAACATAAAGCAGAATATACTAAATGCCACACAAATGGCATAAAGAAGTTGTAAGATAATTAAAATAGCCATGTGACTCTTGCAGCAAGGAGTATACAAAAATTTCTAAGTAGCGATGAAGCTTAGGTAAAGTTACAAACTAAGATAATCATACAGGATATACCAGAGTTCTGTGACACCCTCAGCTCTGCTGGTTAGCTCTGGGTGCTGGAAAATAAGGATTCACAGAGTTGATGTAGGGAAACTGAGCCTTAGGATGCCTGTAGGGTGAGTAGAAGCCAATATAAATGGTAAGAATATTTGGGAGACTAACAGGTTGCAGCCTGAGAATGGTTAAAAGATATTTGAGAAATAAACCAACATTTTTTAAAGATGTGGAGTAAAAATGGTAGACAAATGTTAAATAAGAGACTATTGATAGTAAGAGATTGGTTTTGATACATGATCATGACTTTGTGAAGAGATGGTGCAAAGAAAGAAGGGGAAGGAGGGAGGCAGGGAGGAAGGAAGACAGTTTCTAATTTTAGCTACATGATTTCCTAGTTATCTTACCTTGAACAAATTCCTTTCTGTCTGTCTCTAAAACTCATTGTCTCACTGTAAAGCAAGGAAAATAATACTTTTCTCATAAGATGGTTTGACAACTAAAGGAGGTGATGCAAGTAAAGCTCTTAACACTATATGGAACCCAGATAGTGCTCAAAAATGTGTAGCTATAAATATTAATTATTATATATTTTTGCAATAATGATAACAGTAAAGACACTCTATTAGATAAATTAAAAGACGAATTGAGGCATAGTCCTTGACTACAAGAAACCTATGGTGTAGTGCCACCAGAATCCTGGTGGTTTTAAATCTTGGAAAAAATTAGGTAGGAGATTAACTAATTAGAGAACTTAAATATTAACCCAGCTTGCAAGTAATTGACAGCAAAATATAAGATTACAAATGAATAGAAATAAAATATTTTGACATAAAAAGAGAGAAACAAACATATAGCAATATTCAAAATGTTAATTAAGACTTTTTTTAATTGGTTGATAATGGTAAAATGGAAATGGTAAAAACAAAATGTATTGTACATTAGATGTCATAACTCACTTGATTATGAAAGAACACATTCTTCATTAAAAATAAGTCATGTGCATTATCTGTCCACTGATGTGCAATGTCATTTAAGACATTCCATCATTCTCTGCTTGAGCACTCTTCTATAATCTGATGAGGTGTCCAGGGAAGAGACAATGATAGCCAAGGCATTAAAATGTAATCAAGATATGCAAATTTATATCTAAATGTGATTTGCTGGGAAAAAGAAATTAATCTAGGCATGGTCAAATAAACAATGTGTAATATGGATAATTAATCACCAAATTAGCAGCTACAGTCCCCTGAGGAAATTATGCAAATTGAAAAGGCCCCCATCCACTGACACAGTTAGACCACTTAATGGCAAACTCTCAACAAAATAACCCTGGGGAACATCACAAAACAAATAGCCTAATCAACCTTAGTGTCCCAAACTCCATTGCAATGTTTAGTATTATTTAATATTGTTTCTTCCTGGTTTGAACTTATTTAGAAGGATTCCATCAAATTTTGCTAGAAAATATTCTAAGATTCCACACTATGGATAGTCTATTATGTAGTTCCCTCAAAGTCTAGTTTTCCTCTGTCAATCAAATATCTTATTAAAATCTGAAATCATGCAAATGATAAGGATTCCTGAATGAGCAAAGGCCAATTATACATCTCCTATCAGTAACAGCAAAATCAAGGAAATATTGATGCACTATGAAAATGTATGTCCTCTGTGGCCTGATGTCACCTGCTTATTATACCAGCAACAAAGGAAGGATCTCTACACTTCCTTGATAATAAATGTTGTCACCTCAGTTAAGAGTATTTTGTCTCTAAGAATGTTAGGGTGCTGTCCCATACCTGTCCCTAAAGCATGTACCAAGTAATCATACCTCTGTTCCCTTTATTCCACTTACACAAAAATAGGTGACAAAGTGACTCCTGCAGAACCCTTTGAGATCAGGCCTAAGAGGACGCATGAGACTCTGCTGCTAAATCCCCCCCAAAATGTGACTCCACCTCTAGAAAGATCACAAAGCTGCCTGGATAGAAATAAAAGATGCTTTCTCCCCAGAAAAGGATTGATTGATTGATTGATTGATTGATTGATTGATTTTATTCATTTTATTTTTGGCTGCGTTGGGTCTTCGTTGCTGCGCATAGGCTTTCTCTAGTTGCGGCGAGTGGGGGCTACTCTTCGTTGTGGTGCGCGGGCTTCTCATTGTGGTGGCTTCTCTTGCTGTAGAGCATGGGCTCTAGGCGTGCGGGCTTCAGTAGTTGTGGCTCACAGGCTCAGTAGTTGTGGTGCATGGCCTTAGTTGCTCCGTGGCATATGGGATCTTCCCGGACCAGGGATCGAACCTGTGTCCCCTGTGTTGGCAGGTGGATTCTTAACCACTGCACCACTAGGGAGGCCCCCAGAAAAGGGTTTATTAGGTATTTTGTTATTATAATTTTGCTGCTGAAAAGACTAGTCACAGAGAAGAAATTATATTACCACTATGATTGCTGATGGGCTAGTTGTACCTATCATTTATAGATACTATTTATATTGCTTGGCTATATGGTTAGTACTGCCACTTAGCTCATTTACTCCTCCGAACACCCTAACGTGCCCAAGGTCAAAAAACTAAGGATTAGCAAACCAGGGCTACAGATTCTAGTCTCTTAACTCTCCAAGTGACGTGCTAAATACCATGCTTACTGCTATGTCAGGTGATATACATCCGAAATCCCTAAGTCAGGAAATAGCCAAAATGGGAATAAAACGAAGCAGTACTGTCCACTCTACTCAGACTCAGCTTTTCCATGTTCAGAAAACCATACCTGATGTGACAGCAGATGCTACTTACGCTGCCAATGTCCAATCCCTCAGGCTGTCTGGAAGGACTGATTTCCCCCCCGCCCAAGAAGGCAATGAATCCCCTGACCCTGGGAAGTGGGAATTATGACCTTGACATATATTTTGGCTTCTTTAATTCTCATTCTCTATCATATCCCCAAACTTAAGAGTCCTGTAAAAGTCAGATGGGGGCTAAGATCTTCTTCCCTGCAAGACTTATCCAAGAAGTCATAGACAAACATCATAAATTAGAGCAATGACACACCCCTTCTACCTTCATTAACAAATGTAAAAGCCTGCATCTAGAACCACAGCCACCTAGTATTTTTAGCAGTGAAAGTATTATTATAAATCATCTAATCTAATGATTTTTAAACAATGCTCTGTAGATCATGAGGGATTCGGAAGTGTACCTCAGGGGCTAACTATGGGGTGAGTGGGAGAGAGCAGGAGTCTGGGTCCCCCACCAACCTTCAACAACGTGTGCTTCTCTTACAGACTAGGTAATCATGCATGATATCCTTTGAAGAAAGGGCTTCACAGCTCAAAATATTTTATTAATGCCGTCCCTCCCTAGTCCAACATTCTCACTTGATCTGAGAATCACCCTGTGTAAGCCAACTCCCTAAGGCCACACCTGAGTGACCAGTGTTCCAGCACTCTGTCAATGCCTGTTGCCATGTTGGTATTAAATCTTGTCTATGATTCAGCAGTGCCTGTGACTCTTTCTATACAAATGCTAAATATACTAATTTTTATCTTTAAGAGTTTCAGAGTCAGTCTGGATCAAACATTGATTTGACTAGTGAATCTGATGACCAAGTTCTTTCTTTCACAGTCCAGAAATTCTATAGAGACAACATTGTCTCTTCTGATTCTGTGCTTTTATACCAACATGATGATTGATGTAGCACACTCCCAATTCATAGCCCCCCATCACTTTCCAATAGTGACCTAGGAGTCTTCTGCCTGTTCAAACTACTCTAGTCTTATTACTCAATCACTCTGACCACTGGCTCCATTGCCTGCCTATGGTCTCACTCTAACTACTTTTGGATCTCATCATATATCTGATTTCTCCAGCTTTTGAATCTCAATTCTTACTCAAGAACTTTGGCTGGGAATACCAGAGTCCTAGTTTTACCCCTTACCAGCTGTATAAACTTGGACTAGCATTGTTTGACATACACTAGATTAGATAGTTTCTAATCATTGTCCCACTGCTAAAATATTAGTTTTTAAAAATTTTTTGGCCCTGATTTTATGGTTGGTAAAATTAAGATAATATCTGCTCCATCTTTCTTTAGAGTTGCTGTAAATAAGTATGAATATATTTATATATTTTATATGTATATATATAAATATATATGAATATATATGATATATATGAATGTTCTTTGTGAACTGTATTTTATACCAAAAAAATATGTATTGTGATTCCCAGACCTCATCTCAATTCTGTCATCCCTATGTGATAATATAAAGCTGCAAGGAACACCTGGCTATCAGAGTTGCATTACTCAGATGTTTCTTTTAAATCTTCCTAAACTTCATACCCTTGAATTTTCTGTACACTAAGATATGAAATCCCTGGGCTTTGCGACATTTCTTTGATCTGGGAGAAGAAAATAACACAAGAAATCCTATCTAAGGAAAGAGTCAGAAACATCAAAGCAGATAAGTACAGTATGAGAAAAAATGTTCATACTGCAAACATGTTGACTGAAAATCTGTATTGTCACAAAGTAGTGATAGTGACCACATTCTTTCAGAATAAAGTCTAAAGGTAAGGCTGTGAGTCAAAAAAAAAAAAGAAAAAGGCTGATCAGGAACACTACAAAACTGAATTGGAGATTTGATTGTGTCCCATCTCGAATTAATTTTAAATCTTGTTTTGCATCAGAATCCATACACACAAATACATATGCCAACACACAGACGTATACATACTCTGTACACCCTTCTACATGCTGAAGAAATCTTTATAATAAAGTGTATAACCCTGGGTTTGCTTAACTGAAGAATATTATTTAAATAAGAACCAGGTGACTTGCTTAATACCCCCCACTGAACACATCTATTGGAATAAGTTGTGATAGAGAGAACTTTGTTTTGTATATTAATTGGGTCAAACCATGTGTCCTTGATTCCAAGAGAACTTAGTAGCAAGATGTTAATCCAGTGAATATTTGTTGTTTTAGTCACATGATGACAAACGTAAATTTAATATTCTCATTAGTTGACTAAATCTATCAAATTTTTAAGTATCATGTAAAGAGAGCCAAACTAGAAGGTAACTGCTGCAATCAAACTGCTGGAGAATAAAAAAGTAAATAAAGATCTAGGAAATCACTTGAGTAATTGGTAGTAAAATCATCTCGTTAATTTGTGTTCCTTTGGCAGCATGCTTCCTGATTGTTCTCCTTCCTTTCTCCTTTCTTCTGGGTTTTCACCCATTTTCTCTCAACTGTGGCTTTTCAGTAAAATAAGAATTATTATTACTATAGTTATAATAATAATTTCTTATATAGTTGTGTTTTGTGATTGAGAGGAAGATAAACAAGAAATCTTTAAGCATACCTGGTGTTTAGCTTAGTCTTGGATAGAGAGCAAGACTCATGGAAGGAAGAGTCTTTAAGGGTAGAAGTAGACCTGTTTCTTACAATTTTATTTCTGTATGATGGATGCTTTGGATGGGAAGATGACATAGCAGCACCGTACTTTGTGGGTAAACAGAGGAATAAGTCCATGTGGTACAATTTTTTTGTTTTTTTAATCCCAAAAATGTACTTTTACGAGAAGAGGAATAGTTGGTGAAGAGGCTTGTCTACACCTCAAAAATGACTACAAGATGATAGAATCTACTGTGGACTTTCATTTCTTACTGAATAACCTGGATAACTTCATATTTGGTTAATGCAGACTCTATAGTGAAAATGTCTGAGATTCCCTAAGGAAATAACCAATGTGGCTCTATCATCAGTGTGGGAAGCAAAAAAATCAACAGAAGAGTCATCCAGAACTGAGGCATAAAAATCATTTTTTTTTTCACGTAGGCAAAGAACATAGAATTGATACTCAAATAAAACTGCTTCATATGGTCCAAAAGTACAAATGTCTGTTTGACTTTCAAGCTTTGGTACAAAGCTTGACTTGTGTATGTGCTTTTCACTTTTCAAACTTCAGCTATCATACTGGAGATGTTTAGGGCTCACCAAGGACTATAATTGTCGTAAGTATTTCCTCCTTATTTTGTTAAGACTATAACAGATAGTTTGTGTGTGTGTATAATTTTAAGCAAATGTCTCTGTTTTCTTCCCTTTCTTATTCCCTTATAACGTAAAATAAGATGTTGATTGTTTGATTTTATATCATAGTATTTAAGTATTGTTAACTGTACATCATAGTATTTAAATGCAGGATATCAAAAAGAGTAAACATTACTCAAGAGCTTCACCTCCTCTTCTGGGAAAGGAGTTAGTGAGTTTTCTATTATACACAGGATAGTTGTATCATTTTAGGTAGAGTGATGACCTTGGTATTATCTTTATTTGAAGGTTAAGTATGGCTTAAGGAGATTTGTATGGGTACCCAATTGCAAGGTGTAAACTTGAGGTTAATTTTATGTGACAACTTGACTAGGCCACAAGGTGCCCAGATATTTGGTCAAACATTGTTCTGGGTGTTTCTGTGAGGATGTTTTGGATGAGATTAACATTTAAATTGGTAGATAGACTGAGTAAAGCAGATTGCTCTCCCTAATGTGAGTGGGCCTCATTTAATCAGTTGAAAGCTTGAATAGAACAAAAAGGCTGCCCTCTCCCAAGTGAGAGAGAATTCTTCCTGCCTAACTGCCTTCAAACTGTGACATCATTTTTTTTCCTGCCTTTGGACTGGAACTAAACTATTGGCTCTCCTGGTCCCAGCATGCTAATTTATCCTACAAATCTTTGGACCTGCTCACCTCCATAATCATGTGAGCCATTCCTTATGATAAATCTCTTGATGATAGATGATAGATAGATAGATAGATAGATAGATAGATAGATAGATAGACATCTATCAATCCATCAATCTGTCTATGTCCTATTGATTCTGTTTCTCTGGAGAAGGCTGACTAATACAGATTTTGGTACCAGGAGTGGGGTGCCTCTTCTATCCCTCCCTCCCTCCCTCCCTCTGTTGCAGTGAACATGGTAATCATGGCCCCCACGGAGCATAACTCAAAATGGAAGACATCTGACCTGCATCAGATTTCCCCTGAGCGAGAAACAAACCTTTATATGACACATCATTGAGACAGCTAACACAAAGTATCCTAACACAGTATTTTGGGATCTAGGCTCTATTCTGACTTTAATCCAGAGCTTAAAACTAAGATAGGCTAAAATGTACAACCCCCAAATATTAAGCCACTTTATCTGATGAGTACAAATAAACCTACAATAAAATCAATAAACCAATATTCCTATAAAATGCCCTCACTTATTCACGCAGAACCACCAGGCTCTTTATGATTCCCACATGTTTTCTAGGACATTCCCCCAACATATAAGTGTGTTTGCAACCCAAGCTATCAGCTACAGTACATACATGATACCCATCATGTTCTGCTTCTGCTCTGGATCTTCCTTTTGAAGAATGATACACAACAAGTCACTTGAAGAGCCTTTTCATTGCTGCTACCCCTTACAAGAACATTTGCACAAAGAAGCCTACCTGTCAATGTTATCGAAGCCATAACATTGTAGAATGTTTGGTATAGGTGGTAAGAATTGCCTTCTCCAAAATTTTTTGCTAGCTTTTGTCATCTGGATCCCAAAACAAAATATGCTATCCAGGAATTTCCAAAATCTCTCATCAAAATAGCTTCTCTAACACTAAGTAATCAAAAACAATAACAAAAGCAGAGAGTTTGAAGGAACAAAAGCTATGCTGGTCCCCTCCATTCATTTTCCTCTCTATTCCTCTATAGAAACTGCTTCTATTTTCTTGATTTACAAAATAAAAGCCCACATTTAGTTTAGTGAATGCACACATGTACTGACGTATGGTACAGGTAAATATAAGAAAGAAAATAGATATTAAACATTCTCTTTTTCAATGTTAAAAAGTAAAGCTATTTTTAAAATTCATATGACTGGCACAAGACATAAATCTTTTCCCCAATTACTCTACATTTTATCTAATACTTCTTTATACCTGAATATCATCATGATGAGCCATATATTCTCATCTTTTCATCAGTTTTCTATGACATATAAGAAGAAGTACACTGTCACCTAGTCATATAAATTAAGCTACCTAAGTTTTGAAAGAAATACAAGTTACAAAAAACATCAAAAGAACCAGGGGTATTTAATGCCCCCAAACATCAGAAGGCAGCACAACTTTAATTATATCCCTCAATAATCATTTGTAATGGTTCACCTCAGAGTAATTCCAAAGGAAAGATAAAATCTGCAACAGAGGGAAATGATTGTATATGCAACTTGCAATAAATTTTTCCATGATACAATGATTGCATTTTTGTCTAATTATTATTGAAAAGATAACGTCACCAGCACTCAGGAACATTGAATTACTTGAAAGTGAATCCCTTCAGAAGAATATTTTAATTAAGATAAAATTGCTATGTTTTTCTCTAAATTTCTAAATGATGCCATTATACACTAATGATATATAGAGAGACATTTTCCAAAACCTATATCTATAAAAAAGACCACTATGTTAATCCTCATTAGCTGTCATGAATATGAAACTTAGAATGTTGATGTTTTATTTTATGTACTACTCACCAGTTAATACATCGCAGCGTGCCAAAGGGTATAGCAATGTGGAAATCAACATTTCTCAAGTAACGTTCTTGAAAGACTTACGAGATGACTTAATGCACAATGTGCATTTTTTCTTGGTTTGCTCTCACTTGCTATCAAAAAGCATCAGTACCTGCAGAAAGAGATTAGAAATAATAAAATATCTAGGAGCTAATATAACAGGAAAGTTCACAGTGACAATACAATAATTTATTTTTAATGGTGTTTGCTTAATTAGTTATGATTTCTTTGGATGACCTCCCCACGGTAACATGTTGTCATCCTTTCTGTTCATATCTTTTGTTTTTCAGGAAAGATGTGGGGCATGCGGGCTGATGCCTGATTTTGATTTTGACTGTGTATTTAATGTTGGAATCTGATATTTGACAAAAATCTGGTTATTCTGATTGGCTACCATCACCTCCAAGATTCTACAAGTCAGTAGCTGTTTCACAGAGGTAAGTCTTGAGTATTCAGATTTTTTAAAAATTCCTATACATGCTGTTTTGACATTCCTTTCACTTTTAGAAATTGTAAGGTCTCAGAGTGGGCTTTTAGGTTTTTTCTTATCACATCTTAAAAAAATATATTGCCTAGAATTTCTTTTCACTTAATTTTGATTGTTTTTTCATTCTTGCACTCACCGAGGCTTAAGACAACCTAGAGAACCTAGAGTATATTTCTATTTATACTCTAAACTGATGGTCTTGATTTTTATTCTGAACTATACTGAAAGGAATAATTATCTCCACCGGGAAAACTAGTTACTGTTTTGGGGTAAGCCATTCTCTGGTTTCACTTAAAATAGTTGCAGTGTGATTTGCTCAGGATGTGTTAAAACTTTCATGGCAGCAGAGTTCAGCATCTTTAAAATTAAGTGGCAGCAGTTTAAGCATGTAATAGAAAAGTCAATGACCATTTTTCAGAAGTAGAGTGTAAAAGCAGAAATTAGCAAAATGGGCAAATATGAGAATTCACAGAGTTTTCTTAAATCAGTCCTAAGAAAAATCAATACATATTAATTTCCTTTTCTCAGTATGCCTTAGAAGAAAATGATACAAAAAGATTTGGTTTTGTTTCCCTTATCAAATGAAAATAGGATGGCCTTAGGTAATCAGTTGAAAAGCTTAATGAAAGAACTAAGACAGTGAAATTGCTAACTACTTTTTACTCAATTAAGGATTGAGTATCTATACAAAAGCCTGCCCAAAGTAGATATGCATTAAGCTTTCAAATACCACTAGCTTCTAGCACAACACTGAAAGATTTATGAACCTAAAGAGTAAAAGTCAGGATATAGAAATTAATTCTGAGAGAATATCAGAAGTTTGATTTTATATACATGCATATATGTGGATATATATGCAAATACATATACATGGTTGAGAGTCGAGTAAATGCTTTAATCGGTGCTTACCCAGTTGTAATTGCTTAAATCTTGCTCCAGTTTATCTTTTTTTCTTAGACATTTCCTTTACAGTTTACTTTAGTCAGTATTTACACTGAATATTTTATTTAGAAGTTCTATGTTTATAGAAAAGCACACAATAGTGAGGTTAACTTACTATTCCAAATGGTAGTAATGATTGGTATTTCAAGCAGAGTTCTAAGAGATCACGGCTTGTTTGAAAGACTTAACATATTTTCAGACAAATATATCACAGAAACCACCCACTAAATCAGAGACTAACAAATGTACATTGGAATAGCTTACCATGCAGATGGGGTGAAATAAATAGAACCCCAGCAGCAAATCAACAGGATGGTCAATGGTGGGGAAGATACAGTAAAGGGATAGATCCTCAAGAGAAACAACCCATAAATGAGTGGTCAGAAGCCTAGAAGAGCAGCAAGATAAGCTAACAGCCTGGGGCAATGTCAAACTAAACTTCAATATTGGAAAGATAAAGTGAGATAAGCACAAAGCAGTGTATGTGTAAAGTTACAACCTGCTTAGGTATTATATAGGAAGTTCTGTACCCGTTTGGCAATAGTATATTTCTCTCTTAATGTAATTAATACACAGCAATTGTAATTATTAAGGTTATGCTACTGATAGTTTTGTTTTATACTGATACGGATGATGCTGTCTAGGGAAATGGGATTTGGGAGCTTATGAAGTCATGCCAATTCCACTCTGAGTTCTTGTGCTCTCTGAGGGAGCCCATTATACATTTGAGAGGAACTGTGCTGGCTAAAGACCCACAGTATCTTGAGAGACTGGCCTTAAATAAATTATATGTCTGCCCATTATGTTCTCACATGAGGTTCTTTTCAAGAACAACACCCCATTGCCTTAAGTCTTGTTCCCCTAGGGCCAGAGAGAGACAGCTAGGGTCAATCTCATGTTCTGGTTCCAGCCCTCCCTCAACTCATCAAATGGCTCCCCAATACTGTAAAACACACTCACTTACATTTCAGGAGACATGAAACGGAAGTCTTCATCAAAACATAGTGTTCTGATATGGGTTCTCCCTGTGCAGAAAACCATCTGTAACCTGTTTCTCAAAGGCAAGCCAGCCTTTGAAATGAGAATAGGACAAAACATCAGCTATGAAAGATACATCCCCACAACTCTTGAGGGAACTCTAGCTTCCCTTCAAGTTTTCCCAGATGATTTTGGGAATTCCATCTGGGCTTATTCTTGCAATTATCACAACGAATTAAAATTATCCCTCTCTGTGATGCCACCAATTATATCATAAGCTTTTTGATGAAGAGGTATCATCCTTGATTTATGTTTTTTTTAATTTTTATTTATTTATTTATTTATGGCTGTGTTGGGTCTTCGTTTCTGTGTGAGGGCTTTCTCTAGTTGCGGCAAGTGGGGGCCACTCTTCATCGCGGTGCGCGGGTCTCTCACTATCGCGGCCTCTCTTGTTACGGAGCGCAGGCTCCAGACGCGCAGGCTCAGTAATTGTGGCTCACGGGCCCAGTTGCTCCGCGGCATGTGGGATCTTCCCAGACCAGGGCTCGAACCCGTGTCCACTGCATTGGCAGGCAGATTCTCAACCACTGCGCCACCAGGGAAGCCCTGATTTATGTTTTTATTCAGACCCTGCATCTAATTCATGAGAAGGGTCCACCCTCTCTAGTTGTAAAATATATCTCTGTTCAAACTCTTTCTCACCAACTTCACTGCTACAACCCTACTCCAAGGTCCTCCCATCTTTTGTTTGGATTCATCTAGTAGCCACCTAAGTGGTCTTCCTGATTCTGTTCTTATCCCTCTATAGTCTACCCTACAGAATGCAGCCAGAGCTTTGTTTCTAAAACTTATATTTAAGATATTGTCCTTAATAAGCCCCTAGGTAACTTCCTATGAAAAGGATGATAAAAGCCAAACCCCTTACCCACTTACTTCTCTAACATGTTTCTTTTCATTTTTCCCTAGTTCATACACTTCAGAGAAATGGCTTTCCTTTTCTTTCTTGAGCATTCTACATTATTCCCAACCAGCGTCTTTACCCTTGGCTGCTCTTCTGCTTGGATTCTCTGCTCCAAGATCTTTGCATGGCCACTTTCTTCTAGTCACTCAGCTCTCAACTCAGACGTTACCCTCCCAGGGAGATCTTCTTTGACTCTTTAGATACAGTTGCCCACCCTTCCGCAGTCACTCTTCCTCATATTTTCCTACTTTAATTTTTTCATAACACATTTTGGTATCATAAATGATCATATTTGTTAATATGTTTATTGTCTATCTCATCTCACTTGAAGATGAACTCCTTAAGAATAGAGACTTAATCCTGTTAATTACTGTATTCTCTCTTCTTGGACCTGTGCCTGATAAATAATAGATGCTTAATAAATATTTTGACTGAATGGTAGAGAGTTTGCTTGTTAATCACTCTCCCTTCAGTGGCTAGCATGATACCAGACACATTCTAGGCACATAAGAAATATTCATTGGTTGAATTATTGTGTTCTCTGAGAATTAATCTTCTTGACAGTTATGTGGTGTTATGGGTTGAATTGCATTCCCCAAAAAGATATGTTGAATTCAACCCCTGGTACCCGTGAATGTGATCTCATTTGGAAGCAATGCCTTTGCTGATGTAATTAAGATTAGGTCATACTTTATTAAGGTGGCCTTAATTCAATTAGAGACAGACACAAAGGTAGAATACCATGTGATGATGGAGACAGAGACTGGAGTGGTATGTCTTCACACAAAGGATTGTTGGTAACATCAGAAGCTAAGAGCATGGAACAGACTTTCCCTTAGAACTCTCTAGAAAAAACCCAACTTTGCCAAACCTTGAATTTAGACTTCTGGCCTCCAGAAGAGTGAGAGAATAAATTTCTCTTGTTTTAAGCGACACAAGTTGTGCTACATTGTTAGGGAAGCCCTAGGAAACTAATGCATATGGCAAAGAGAAAAAGAAAAGGTTAGGAAAAAGAGTAAGGATTAAAATGTGAGATGCAAATTTCCTTTACTATCATTCCCTTTATGAGATGTAAGAGTGTTCTGGTTTTCATTATTTACTAGTCATGTGACTTTAGATATACATTTTAATCTCTCTGAGCCTGTTTTCTCGTTTGTAAAATGTGGTTATAATGCCCATCCCATAGGGTTATTATGATATTAATATAGTTAACTTATGTAATGAACTTACAACAGTATCCAGTATGTAGTGAATATTCAAAAAGTATTAGGCATTATTCTTACTCAGGGGCTGAAAACTGTGACTGTGAGTAAAGATTGATGCTATAGCCATTAGCTACATAAATTCTCCATTTCACCCAACATTTTATTCCTCCAGCAAACATTTATGAACTCCAAATATTGTACTATTCTCACTTTGTTCCAATGCTAAGTCGAGCTCTTTAGTAGAGTTCCCTCAGAATCTTCTCTTTTCAAGGATTAAAGAATCTGGTGTCAGATTTCAACTTAATATAAGGCTCAGCATAATATAATAAGAATTATTTTCTGTCTAAACTTAGGTAGAAATACTCATAAGGTAATGACTTACCTGAGTCTGCACGATAATTCACCAGGAGGATGTTGATGAGAATCATAAGTAGATCTGGTAAAGCAGGTACATTGCTATCTGTATTAGATACTGTAATATGCTACACAGGGTCCCTTTCAGAACTAAAGGGCATGATCCCCCAGCAGCTGCAAGTGTTCCTGGCTGTCAGTCTCTTCTGGGAATTGCTTTTGTCTGAAGAAAGCCAACTCACCTTAAGCCATGTCATCTTCCATGGGGAAGCCTTGCATCCAAGATTGGCTGTTGTGAGAGTACAAAGATTCAGTCCCTCCTCCCCAGTTCAGGGCAACTCTGAAGGATCATCCCATATTAGAGTTACCCACGGAGTCAGCTGAGACCTTTCCTGAGTTTGATTAAAGTAACCTTTTCCCTTTGCCCAATCCTATTTCCTTCTCTTTCACCCCAGGTTTTGAACCCAAGAGTGTTTCCTAATAGCCTTCTTATATTCAAATCTCTGTGTCAAAGTCTTCTTCAGGGGGGCCAACCTCTAACACCGTCTGAAACAAACCAACCAACCTCACACAGGTTGATTAGCTCACATGAGCTTTTATAGCCTAAATACTTTCCAGAAAGAAATTTGAATCTTTGGTCTAAATATCAACAGATGAGCTCATTTGCCACAAGGGGGGAAAAAAAGTAAAAGGGAAAAACAATTGTCCTTAATTTATTCACATAAAAATAAAATGTGAATGCATCCTCCTTTGACTGTATCATTCAACAGTTCAGTCTAACAGTAAAATTTGCAAGTCAAAAATTATTGCTTTTTATGTTGATAGACACATAAAAATGGATGAATGAAAGGGAAGCAGAAGATGTCATAACCCTTGCTAACACCCTTATATTTCTATGGCACATTGGCATTTATAAAGCCTTTCTTATGCTTGCTTTAATTTGAATTTTATTCTAGAGCTGACAGAGGCAAAGAACAGGTATCATTGTTCCCTTTTCAGAAATAAGAAAACTGAACTTAGATTTTTTTCCTCGAAGTCCAGTGGAAGAGCTAGGAATCCATGCTGATCTTCTAACCAAGAGCCTGTTGCTCCTTGACTCTCCCTACATAAAACAACAGAACTGTAGAGAAACATAGTCTTCATAAAATAATTAGGGAATAATGAAAACGTCTTGATTACATGAACAGATACCCATTAGATGGTACTGTCTCTGAATTCATTAGCACTGAAGAAAGGTGAGGGGAATGTTGGAAGGGGATTAGTAAAAAGATTACCTAAGAAGACTTTGTTGTTGCTGCTGTTGTATCCGGATGCTGAAGCTACCTTTTATTTTCAGGTATTTGTGCTATGTGTTTTACATGCATTAAATAAATTCATCCCAGAAACAACACTATGAGGTAGGTGCTAAGTAGCATACTGGAAATCAGTGCGATAATTAAGATCAAGCACTGAGGAGGGCTTGCTTTCAAATCTTTTCTCCATGCTTGTGCAATCTTGGTCAATACCTGACATCTCTAAGCATCAGTTGTCTCTTCTACAGAGGGATGAGTAAGTGTATAATCATGCCTACTTCATAATGTTATCATGAAGATTAAGAGAGATTAAGTATGAAAGTACATAGCACATAGTACAACCTCAATAAACAATAGTTGTATCCATTTTACAGATGAAAGAATATCAGCACAACAAGATTGGTAGCTCGCCCCATAACATAAATGCTTGCTAGTGGCAGTGGATTTTCCAGACTATCAGATCCCCTTAGTCTAATATTTCTTTTCTGATGGAACTTACCATTAGGCCATTTTCCTGACATCTTTAAAAGAGACATTGTTAGGACACACAGGAAGGGGTCTCTATGGCCACATTATAATTGGGACTCAGCTCAATGGGAAGTAACAGAGGGACCCTTATGCTGTGAATTTCTTCTCCAGTTCAACAAAAAGCCAACATTTTCTGGGCCCTCTCTCCCCAGTGGGTCTCCAGGACTCTAGCTGGCAGCCACTGTCTTAAGCTATTGATGTCACAGGTGTATGGAGAGGAAGGGGATGGCTGGGAGAGAGGAAAGGGAGGGGTCCTTTGTGGATTGACAGATGGATTCAAACTTAGAAAATTCAGAAATCCAATTTTTGAAGGATGATTTGTGAAGGACATATTTCATATCCAATATATTCATTTTCAAAGCACTGTAGCTTTCCAGTATGGAAATGTGGTGCTTGAATTAAACATTTTTTTAATTCTCCAAAAACACCATTATTAAACTGATCTTAATTAACACATTTTCTATTAACTAGAATGATCTGAAACTCCAAATCCATCATGCAAGACATGAATTGAATTGGACTGCACACTAAAAACATGCATACTTCAATGTTGTACATTTGCCTAGATCACCTTTAAAACAATTAAATAGTGAATGTGTAACTAAATCACCACACTGTGTTCTCTGTTTAATTTCAAGGTTGAAGTATCTTTCTATCACAAACGTGGGTAAAACCCTAGAAGGCTAGGGGACAGAATGGGAATTAATGGTTCTTTCTGTTTTGATTTTCACATATTTGATGGCTTTGCGTAATTTGAATAATTGGAAGCTTCCAGCATGCTGATAAGGCTAACCTCCATTATTCATTTGCATGAAGTGCTTCTCTTGGAAAAAAAATATTCATCATCCCATTCTGCATCAACAAAACTTAGGTTCCTACTAGCTGTCTCTACTCTCTTTTACTAAGGAATCTCATCAGTAAATTCCTATGAATCTTTTCCTTTCTGTTCTTCTTATCCTGACCTAGTCTATGTTCTTTTGTTCTTTATTTCACTCTTCCAGTCTGATTACTATACTTTTAACATTTATTTCAGAAAAGCCTTTAATAAATATGACCATTATTGGAAGGAGATTGTTAATTCTATGGTTGCTGATTTACTGCAACACCAAAAATGTATACATGCAAATCCACCTGTGATGAAATACAGAACTACTTCTTAAAATGGAAAATGTTTCTTCCTTTGTCTTGTCCTATAAGAAAAGCATAGCATGATGGTTAATTTTAGGTACCAATCTGACTGGGCCATAGTGCCCAGATATGTAGCCAAATGTTATTCTGGCTGTTTCTCTGAGGATTTCTTGAATGAGATTAACATTTAAACTAGAGGACTTTGAATAAAGCAGACTGCCCTCCCGAATGTGGGTGGACTTCATTCAATCAGTTGATGACCTGAATAGAACAAAATACTGACCTCCCCCAAGTAAGAGGGAATTCTGCAGCAGATGGCCTTTGGACTTGAACTGTAGGTTAGGCTACTCTGGGGGTCTCCAGACTAACAGCCCACCCTGCAGATTTTAGACTTGTGAGCCTCCATAATAACCTGAGCCAATTCCTGAAAATAAATCTCTCTCTCTCTCCCCACACACACACATCCTGTTGGTTCTGTTTCTCTGGAGAACTCTAATACAAAAGACAATCATCAGAGAATGACTATGTCTATTTTACAACTGTAGAAAGAAGGACTAGGTTAGCTTAAATGTCTAGAATGCTTCTCTGAAGAGGTTCAGTCTCCCCAGAACCTGGATGGGGAGGCTAGATCAGGGTCCTCCCTTGGGAACCCCCTCCAGTGGCTTCCATTCCACTTAGAATATACATCATACTCCTGGCTGTGGTCTAGAAAAGTCAGTAGAATCTTCCCTTTGCCTACCTCTCTAATCTCTCCTATTATTGCTGTATGGGGGCTTATTCTCTGTTCCCACCGGAGCTTCAAATTCATCCCCATCTCAGGGCCTTTGCACACCTCTCCCTTGTACACTCTTCTACCATTAAATGAACTTTTTCTCATTATTCAAGTCTTCCTCTCTCAAGAAGATCTTCCCTATCCATCCCACATAGAGAGTAAAAACCTTCTTGTCTCTCTTTCTCTCTCTAATACTTTACTCTGTTTTACTTTCTTCATAGAGGAAATCAGTATTGGTATTATATTTATTTGTTCATTTTTAATGCCTGTCATTTGGGCACTTAAAAGCCATCTAATTACTTAGTGGTCTGAAATCATTTATTAATTTATTTATTAATCAAACATTTTACTGACACCATGTCAATAAGGGGCATTATGATTGAAGACTATTCATAAAGATGGCCACATTCAATAGATGAAGAGGGAGGGGAGCTTGTTATGACCACTAGGCAGAGAGATCTAAATTCCATGGGTAAAGTTCAGCCAGAAATGAAAGCTGGAGGAGCAGCTCAGTGGCAAAATGCGGAGCGGGACAAGAAAAGATACTGAAGAGAGAGGGTGACCCAGGCTGTGCCACTGGGAAAGCAGTGCTGAACAAGCCGATCTGGTAAACATGATGATTTGAGATGATGCAGACATGAAAGACGGCAAGGCTCAGGAAGGCAATGGAAAGAGGCGTCTGTCTGGAGCAGAAGATAAAATTGATAAATTCATTACATCCAAAGTTCTGTGTAGTACTGCTGGCAAGGTGATTTTAAATACTATACAGATAGAGTTTTAAAGAAGTTATTAGTTGGGTATTTGCTAATATGTACTAAAACACCTTAATTAATATATCAAATGATGGTTTTACAATATTATGAGTTAGAACCATGCTAAATTTTAAAAGCCATCAATTTAACAAAAGAGTAAGTTGAGTGTGTAACTTTACATCTAATATACAACCATGCCCCAAAATATTCATGAAAGATGCAAAAAAAAAAAAAGAGTTTAGAATATGAGGTTAAACAAAATAGAACATATTTTGCCTCCACACTATTTTCCTGAAATTGTCCCTATCTCAACAGATAAATTTGAGACCTAGATCCACGACATGTTGCTTTCTTCCCGTAACCTGCCATCCAAATTCTAACACTTTCCTAACCCTATTGACTTAGGTTTTGTACAAAGAAAGAGCCTTGGACTTAGAAGTATAAACTATGGCTCTGCCACTTATCAGGTGCATAACTTACAGGAAGACACTGAACTCCTCTGATTACCAGCCCCCCTTCTGTAAGGGCTGAATATGTGCCTGTTGAGTCTGCTCTCAGTTCCCACCCTCCCAGCCACCTTCTCCGGCCCGTCACCATCATGTCATTCCTTCTGCTTTCCACTGCCTCCTCCCCAGTTGCTCTCAACTCCAACGTCTATCAGAATCACCTAGGATCTTGGAAAGATGAAGTATCCTGGAACCATACCCAGCAATTCTGATTCCTATAGGACTGTGGTAGGGTCTGATAATCTGCTTTCTAGCAAGCACCCTCCTTTGTATTTCTGAAGCAGAGATGACATATTAGGAAGTACTCCTCAGCTCACAATATGAGCATGAGAGCCACAACAAGAGGTACCATAGGTGTCAAGTTATTATCATTGTTGATAAATCATCTCTGAATCAGGGGCCCCTCCCTTCCCATCCTCTCTGTTTCCTAACTCTCTATTCCTACTGTTCATTGTCCCACTTTCTTTTTTCTTTCCATGGTGGTTTAGTCCAGCCACACATCTTGGCCTCTCCATTTCATCTATCACATCTTCAATCCTGATACTGTCTTTGCCATTCCGTCCAGATCAAAAGATCCACAAGAGAAAGAAAGGTCATTAGTATTGAAAAAGACACATAATGAGCTACACAGTCCACATTTGACCTTGGATGAAGAAATAGCAGACATCCTTGAACCCAAGAGCTTTGGTCTATAGACTCCTGTGTTTCCAGAGTCTGGAGCAAATCCGGCTAACCCTGGGTAATTGTTCAGCTGCCCCTCGCAGCTGCCTCAAAGCCTGTGTATAGATAATCAGTGATGCACTGCTCAAAAACGCTAATAAGGTTAATATCTACTTCTGGGGGAAAATATAAGGAGAGGAAAGCGGAGAAGAGCCATAATTAGGAGCTTGAGGGTGGTCCTTTTTTCTTTCCCCATGACATAATCTAAAACTGATTAGGGAATCCTTGGCAAGTGCAGGCTGAGATGCTGGGTTTTGAACAGTGTTGTAACAGAACATAAAGAAAGACAGAGATAGCCTTCTCTTCCACCTCCCCTTTGTTGTAGCTTGTTCTCCTCCCCCAAGTCCTCCCAGAAGATCTGAGCACAAGCTCTTTTTATGCACATGCATCCTGCTGAGGCCGGCAGAGTCACAAAACAGCCCGGGAAAACAGTACCCAGCACACAATATGTACATTGTTTTGATTGAGACATTGCTGTTTGAAATGCATTTATTTCTGCCTCTCGTAAATACTCCTCCACAGTAGAAGAAAAAAAATAACAAATGCATTGTAAATAGAGGCCCAGACGTCTGTCTTACGCTTAAATTACAGTCACGTTATCCAAATCCTATCCGATCTTTCAATTACAGTCATTAATTGAGGATGTAACCCAGAAACAATTACATCCATGAAATTCTAATGAGTCTCCTGTAGTTAATATAAAAAGAAAACAATGGGAAATGCATGCTGATGCTGGAGTCTAATTCAATTCTGTCGATTAAAATAAAGAACAGCATTTTTGTAACATGTAAATCTGAATCTTTTTCCTCTACCCAGTTTTATTTCTCAGGGAGTAACAGACTCTCTGCATAGATTTGCTTACCTAATAAGTTTATCGAGCTGCACTCTCTCAATTATGTTCAGAGCACATCTTGAAAAGTCACCAGTGGGGAATATATTTTGCCCAGGAATCCGTCTTGTAGAGAATCTCATATTTCCACATGAAAAGTCCATTCTTTACCTGACTTAAGTGAGAATATCCTTCATATCTTCACTATGACAAAAATAATTATATTAATTATGATTCTGGAAGAGTATGGTGGCAGCCCAATTCTGAATCTTTCTGCTTCTCTTGGAAATAGAGCAACAAGACAATGAAAAGAAAAAGAACAAAAAAATCACAAGCTCCAGTTTCACTTAAAAATAGGAGATAGAGAAAGCCCATAAATTTCAAATTATGTGTGCATGCTGCCAAAAGCAACTGAGACCAGCAGAGCCAGGCAGGAAGGCCCCAGCGCAGCCATGATTCAGTAGTTGGGAAGATTGGAGAGTGCTGACACTGCAGAGGCCCATCCCAGAAACCAACAGCAAAATACATATCTATTCTCCAAAAGGTGAGGGTCCCAAACTGTACGCAAGTGCTCTGAACACAGCATTGAAAGACATTTGGACATGAGCACTGGGGACAGAAGGAAGACTTGAAATTGCCCAGAGATGAGTGCAGAGGAGAGAGTATTTAGAAAACATCAGTAATAATCTACTTTCTAAAAGTGAGTGGATTACAAAGGACAAGACCTGTGTCCCTCAGTAACAGCAGCTGAGAGAATAAGCTGAGGAGATACAGGGCTGGAGGAAGAAGCCCTCCAGAGCCAACTTAGATTCCAAGTGGCAAAGGAAGGATGCCGACATAGAAGTAGCACACTATGAGGAAAGATTTTTGAGGCCAGGGCTGATTTTCAATATAAACTCACTCCTGAACATTTTTTTTTTTATTTTATAAAATGAAATGGTTGGCTGAGGTATCTTTTTTTTTTTTTTTTTTTTATCTTAGTTCCTCGACCAGGGATTGAACCCGGGCCCACAGCAGTGAAAGTGCTGTGTCCTAACCACTGGACTGCCAGGGAATTCCCCCTGAAATATCTATTCTTACTGATCAGTTTCCATATTATACCAGTGTCCATACCATTCTAGTGGGAGTTGTGAATCAGGGAAGCTATTCCTGCTCTCACCCCATTCCATTCCATACTCACATCCAGGAACATTTTGCTCTAATCTATATATGACAACCAAAAAACCAAAAAATAGGAAAATAGTGTAAGAAAAAACATGAAAAATTATACAGAAATTTTCCAATACAAAGCAACATTACTAAAATACTTCTGTATTATATAGCAAATAATTATAATCCAATAGTCCAATAAGAATTTTTAAATAACAGTGAATTATTTGCACCTATAAGGAAAGATTACAAAGCAGAAGTACAAGAGTTCTGGAATAACAGTCAGACTATAAGAGGTAATGGCTAGAAAACCAGAAAAGGAAAAAAGGAATTGACAGAACTCAGGAAAAGAAAAGGACAAAGTTCTTTCAAAAATGAAAGAAAATGGTGACATGGAAAGTTTAGTAAAGGGTCTGACAAATAGAGGTAAGGAAAACAAACAAATGAAATGGAAACAAATAAATCTTAAATGATGGATATAGAAGACAGGTAAAGGAAATTTTGTATGTGCATAGCTGAAGCTTCCAAGGAAGAAAAACAATGAGAGAGAATTAATACTTTAAAACATATTTTAAAAAATTGTTTGAACTAAAAGATGTGAATCTATATATTGAACCTGTGTACCAAGAAAAACTGGCCTCAAGACACAGCCTAATAAATATATTGGGCTTTAAAGGCAAAGAAAATTTCATTGGATAGACAAAAACATCAACCCTCTTATAAAGGAAAAAAATAAGATTAGTATCTGCTCTGGGCTAAATGTTTGTGTCTCCCTGAAAACTCATATGTTAAATCCTAACGTCCAGTATACTATCATATTAGGAGGTGGGACCTTTGCGGTGATTAGGTCATGAGGACAGAGCCCTCACAGATGAAATTAATGACCTTATAAGAGCAGCTCTAGAGAGATTTCTAGCCTCTTCTGCATGGGAGGATACAACAAGGAAGTCTGCAATCCAGTAGAGGGCCCTCACCCAACCATGCTGGCACCCTGATCTTAGATTTCCAGTCTTCAGAACTTTGAGAAATAAATTTCTGTTATTTACAGGCTACTCCAGTCTCTGGTGTTTTTTTTATAGCAGCCCAAACAGGCTAAGACAGTATCAGACTTTTCAAATTGTATCTTTTAATGCCAGAAGACAGTGGAGGAACACCTACAAGGTGTTTAAGGAAAGAAAATATAAGCCATAAAAGAAAATCAGGGTTGATGATCTTAATATCAGATCAGGTAGAAATAAGACCAAAAAGTGAAGAAAGAGAGAGAGGAGAGAGAGAGGGAGAGAGACAGAAAGAAAGAAAGAAAGAAAAGAAAGAAAGAAAAGAGGGAAGGAGGAAGGAAGGAAGGGAGGAAGAAAGAAAGAGACACTTTATAATAGTTAGGATTGTGATTCAAAATGAAAATGTGAAGTAATGATTACCTATATATCAAATACCATAGCACAACTTTAAAAAAGGAGGAGATGGGCTTCCCTGGTGGCGCAGTGGTTGAGAATCCACCTGCCAATGCAGGGGACATGGGTTCGAGCCCTGGTCTGGGAAGATCCCACATGCCACGGAGCAACTAGGCCTGTGAGCCACAACTACTGAGCCTGCGCATCTGGAGCCTGTGCTCCACAACAAGAGAGGCCGCGATAGTGAGAGGCCCACGCACCACGATGAAGAGTGGTCCGCGCTTGCCACAACTAGAGAAAGCCCTCGCACAGAAACAAAGACCCAACACAGCCAAAAATAAATTAATTAATTAATAAAAAGGACCTGAACCAGTAAATGATAATGGAGCATTATTTAAAAAAAAAAAAAAAGGAGACTGTGGAGAAAATAGTTTCTTTTCAATTGTAGCATTTTAATTAATGGAAACAAAGAGACATTTCTTCTACAGTCAGGAAAAAGACAAGGATATCCACAGTCACCATTACATTTAACATTATACTGGCTCAAAGCCAACACAATTTGCAAGAGTAAAAGTTTAGAGTAAAAAAAATCTCAAAAATTGGAACAGAAGTGATAAAACTGTTTTTGCTGATTATCTGACTGTATAACTAATTACCCAAAAGAATCAAGCACACAAAAAAGAAAGCGACAGAAATCAATAAGGTTGTAGGGTATAGAAGTCATATACAGAAATCAGTAACATTCATTAAATAATAAACACCCAGTTAGGGTATAAAATGAAAGAAAAGTCCCAATCTATAAAGGCAACAGAAAAAAATGTTAAAGAAAAATCCTCTGGCTCATTGTATTTTCAAAACATGACTTCAGCAATATCTTTCATCCCACATATTCTTAAAATATGACTTAGACACTCCTCTTATCAAAAGAGGTAGAATCCATGTCCCTCTGCCTGAAACTAGATGGGCTTGTGACTGTGGTAGAAGTGATATTATATGACTTCTAAAGATAGATTATCAAAGGTGATACAGTTTCCATCTGGTTCCCTTGAGACACTTGCCTTTGGAGCCCTGAGCACCATGTAAGATGTCCAAGGCCACCATGCCATGAGTCAGCCCAGATGACATAGGGAGGCCATATATAGGTTTCCAGGTGACAGCCCCAGCTGAGATTCCTGACAACAGTCAGACTCAACTACTAGATTTGTGAATGAAGATGCCTCCAGATGATTCCTGTCCCTAGCAATTGAGATACCTCAGCCTTTGATTCTTTTCAGTTGATGTCATGGAATATGGAGCAATCTGTCACCATTCTTTTTTTCCTGAATTCCTGATGCATAGAATCTATGAGTATAACAAAATGGTTGTTTTATACCACTAAGTTTCGGTGATTTTGCAGCATTAATAACTGTTTGAAGTACTTAATAGGAAATATTCAAATCCTTTGCAAGGAAAATTTTAAATCAGTTCTGAAAGACACAAAAATATACTTCATCAAGGGAGAGATAAGCCATGTTCTTCCTGTTCTAGGATTTTTTTTGGGGGGGAAGGGATGTTGTTTCTTGATTGTTGCTGTAGTTTGTTTTGTTTTGGAACTAAGAAAAGTGATTCAAAAATGCATAGGAAAAAATTAAAAAGTAAAAATATTTTGGAAAGTTATGAAAAAATGGTAGAGATATTATTGGTGCTAACTCTACCAAGTATTAAGTTGTATTACAAACTTATATAATAAAACAGTAGATTTACTAATAGAAAGATCAACAAAACAGAATATAAAGTCTACCAATAGATCCAAATATGTATGAAAATTTAGCATATGGTAAAGGTAGCATCTTCAAATAGAAGTATAAAAGTGCATGGTATTGAGGCAATTGGGCAGCCAGCTAGAAAAAAGACAAAATTGGATCTATACCTCTAATCAAACCATACCTCTAATCAAACCATACCTCTAATCAAACACCAGAATACTCTCTAAATGTTTAAAAATGAAATATCAGAAGTAAAACCATAGAAGTACTCGACTAAAACATAAATAAATTCCTTTATAACTTTAGGGGAAGAAAAGTCTATTTAATTGTAAATTTAAGAAAATCCAGAAATCTTAATAGAAAAAATAATAAATTTAAATATGTAGGAATAAAAAAATCTTCATGACAAAAATATCAGTGCAAAGACAAAAGTAAATAAAATGGAAAAAAATTGCAATTTATATCACAGTCTTAAGAGTAAACTCTTTAATTAAATTCTTTTAAAGAAGATACTTTTTAGAGACCACAATCTGGCATTGGAGTGTCCATAGCAGTTGTTGTCATTGCTTCCAGGTCTTTTTAGTGGACAGGGGTAAATATTAGGAAAAAATAAAAATTATTAATGATTTTATAGTGTTTTCCAGTTCACATATCAAATTACAGGTTTTAAATTAATGTTTGATTTTATAATTTTTTTCATATACTGAAAATATAGATTCCTAAAAAATTAACAATATTCAAAATAACAACAGAACTACTAGAAACAAGTCTACTTAATTCAGTGAAATATTTTTTTAAATAGAAGTTGGTCTTGAGGATACATCTTATTAGGGTTATATGGTAAAAATATTGCATTTTTTTTTTTTATTTTATTTTTTAATATACACTCTTTTACTCGTTGCTTTTTTTTTTTTTTTTTTTTTTTTTTTGGCTGTGTTGGGTCTTCGTTTCTGTGCGAGGGCTTTCTCTAGTTGCGGCAAACGGGGGCCACTCTTCATCGCGGTGCACGGGCCTTTCACTGTCGTGGCCTCTCTTGTTGCGGAACACAGGCTCCAGGTGCGCAGGCTCAGTAGTTGTGGCTCACGGGCCTAGTTGCTCCACGGCATGTGGGATCTTCCCAGACCAGGGCTCGAACCCGTGTTCCCTGCATTGGCAGATGGATTCTCAACCACTGCGCCACCAGGGAAGCCCAAAAATATTGCATTTTAAATCACATGAAATAAACATTTTCCTGTTATACTCTACATTACATAAAATTAGAATCATATATTTATTCTTTATTCAATGTTTAGTGATTATTTTTATTTAATTTTATTTTTAAAATTTTATAAAACATTAAATGATTTCAAAATAAAAACATATTGCAATATATATCCAAAGAAGTCTTGTTTCCTGGTCCTGCCACCTTTACCCCTGCATTTTCTGCATTTTTTTGCACTTAACTAAACTCCCTGGAGTCACCTCATATCAGAATACAGAGATTTCCTCATCACATTTTACAGAGGATTGGTACTGTATTATGTGGACATATTATAATTTATTGAACCAGTTCACTGGGAATGGACATATGTTGTTTCTGGGCTTTTGCTATTTTAAATATTGTCAAAATCAATATCTTGTACATATATCATTTTGTATTTTTTGCAAGGGGATCTTCAAGTAGATTCCCAGAAGGAATATATACAGAATAAAGACATAGAGAGGGCAGACAGCAGAAGCAAGAAGAACTACAATCCTGAATCCTGTGGAATGAAAACCACATTCACAGAAAGATAGACAAAATGAAAAGGCAGAGGACTATGTACCAGATGTAGGAACAAGGTAAAACCCCAGAAAAACAACTAAATGAAGTAGAGATAGGCAACCTTCCAGAAAAATAACTCAGAATAATGATAGTGAAGATGATCTAGGGCCACGGAAAAAGAATGGAAGCAAAGATCAAGAAGATGTAAGAAATGTTTAACAAAGACCTAGAAGAATTAAAAAACAAACACCTAGAAGAATTAAAGAACAAACAAACAGCGATGAACAATACAATAACTGAAATGAAAAATACACTAGAAGGAATCAATAGCAGAATAACTGAGGCAGAAGAACGGATAAGTGACCTGGAAGACAGAATGGTGGAATTCACTGCTGTGGAACAGAGTAAAGAAAAAAGAATGAAAAGAAATGAAAACAGCCTAAGAGACCTCTGGGACAACATTAAACGCACCAACATTCACATTATAGGGGTCCCAGAAGGAGAAGAGAGAGAGAAAGGACCCAAGAAAACATTTGAAGAGATTATAGTCCAAAACTTCCCTAACATGGGAAAGGAAATAGCCACCTAAGTCCAGGAAGCACAGAGAGTCCCAGGCAGGATAAACCAAAGGAGAAACATACCGAGACACATAGTAATCAAATTGACAAAAATTAAGGGCAAAGAAAAATTATTAAAAGCAACAAGGGAAAAATGACAAATAACATACAAGGGAACTCCCATAAGGTTAACAGCTCATTTCTCAGCAGAAATTCTGCAGGCCAGAAGGGAGTGGCAGGATATATTTAAATTGATGAAAGGGAAGAACCTACAACCAAGATTACTCTACCCGGCAAGGATCTCATTCAGATTCCATGGAGAAATCAAAAGCTTTACAGACAAGCAAAAGCTAAGAGAATTCAGCACCACCAAACCAGCTCTACAACAAATGCTAAAGGAACTTCTCTAAGTGGGAAACACAAGAGAAGAAAGGGACCTACAAAAACAAACCCAAAACAATTAAGAAAATGGTCATAGGAACATATATATCGATAATTACCTTAAACGTGAATGGATTAAATGCTCCAACCAAAACACACAGGCTTGCTGAATGGATACAAAAACAAGACCCATATATATGCTGTCTACAAGAGACCCACTTCAGACCTAGGGACACATACAGACTGAAAGTGAGGGGATGGAAAAAGATATTCCATGCAAATGGAAATCAAAAGAAAGCTGGAGTAGCAATACTCATATCAGATAAAATAGACTTTAATATAAAGAATGTTACAAGAGACAAGGAAGGACACTACATAATGACCAAGGGATCAATCCAAGAAGAAGATATAACACTTATAAATATATATGCACCCAACATAGGAGCACCTCAATACATAAGGCAACTGCTAACAGCCGTAAAAGAGGAAATTGACAGTAACACAATAATAGTGGGGGACTTTAACACCTCACTTACACCAATGGACAGATCATCCAAAATGAAAATAAATAAGGAAACAGAAGCTTTAAATGACACAATAGACCAGATAGATTTAATTGATATTTATAGGACAACCCATCCAAAAACAGCAGATTACACTTTCTTCTCAAGTGCGCACGGAACATTCTCCATGATAGATCACATCTTGGGTCACAAATCAAGCCTCAGTGAATTTAAGAAAATTGAAATCATATCAAGCATCTTTTCTGACCACAACACCATATGAGATTAGAAATGAATTACAGAGGAAAAAACGTAAAAAACACAAATACATGGAGGCTAAACACTACATTACTAAATAACCAAGAGATCACTGAAGAAATCAAAAAGGAAATCAAAAAGTATCTAGAGACAAATGACAATGAAAACACGACAGTCCAAAACCTATGGGATGCAGCAAAAGCGGTTCTAAGCAGGAAGTTTATAGCTATACAAGCCTACCTCAAGAAACAAGAAAAATCTCAAATAAATAATCTAACCTTACCCCTAAAGGAACTAGAGAAAGAAGAACAAACAAAATCCAAAGTTAGCAGAAGGAAAGAAATCATAAAGATCAGAGCAGAGATAAATGAAATAGAAACAAAGAAAAGAAGAGCAAAGATCAATAAAACTAAAAGCTGGTTCTTTGAGAAGATAAACGATATTGATAAACCATTAGCCAGACTCATCAAGAAAAAGAGGGAGAGGACTCAAATCAATAAAATTAGAAATGAAAAAGAAGTTACAACAGACACCGCAGAAATACAAAGCATTCTAAGAGACTACTACAATCAACTCTATGCCAATAAAATGGACAACCTGGAAGAAATGGACAAATTCATAGAAAGGTATAACCTTCCAAGACTGAACCAGGAAGAAACAGAAAATATGAACAGACCAATCACAAGTAATGAAATTGAAACTGTGATTAAAAATCTTCCAACAAACAAAAGTCCAGGACCAGATGGCTTCACAGGTGAATTCTATCAAACATTTAGAGAAGCGCTAACACCCATCCTTCTCAAACTCTTCCAAAAAATTGCAGAGGAGGAACACTCCGAAACTCATTCTATGAGGCCACCCATCACCCTGATACCAAAACCAGACAAAGATACTACAAAAAAAGAAAATTACAGACTAGTATCACTGATGAATACAAATGCAAAAATCCTCAACAAAATACTAGCAAACAGAATCCAACAACACATTAAAAGGATCATACACCATGATCAAGTGGGATTTATCCCAGGGATGCAAAGATTCTTCAATATATGCAAATCAATCAGTGTGATACACCATATTAACAAATCGAAGAATAAAAAGCATAAGAATATCTGAATAGATGCAGAAAAAGTTTTTGACAAAATTCAACACCCATTTATGATAAAAACTCCTCAGAAAGTGGGCATAGAGGGAACCTACCTCAACATAGTAAAGGCCATATACGACAAACCCACAGCAAACATCATTCTCAATGGTGAAAAACTGAAAGCATTTCCTCCAAGATCAGGAACAAGACAAGGATGTCCACTCTCACTGCTATTATTCAACATAGTTTTGGAAGTCCTAGCCTTGGCAATCAGAGAAGAAAAAGAAATAAAAGGAATACAAATTGGAAAAGAAGAAGTAAAACTGTCACTGTTTGCAAATGACATGATACTATACATAGAGAATCCTAAAGATGCCACCAGAAAACTACTAGAGCTAATCAATGAATTTGTTGAAGTTACAGGATACAAAATTAATGCACAGAAATCTCTTGCATTCCTATACAGTAATGATGAAATATCTGAAAGAGAAATTAAGGAAACACTCCCATTTACCATTGCAACAAAAAGAATAAAATACCTAGGAATAAACCTACCTAGGGAGACAAAAGACCTGTATACAGAAAACTATAAGACACTGATGAAAGAAATTAAAGATGATACCAACAGATGGAGAGATATACCATGTTCTTGGATTGGAAGAATCAATATTGTGAAAATGAATATACTACCCAAAGCAATCTACAGATTCAATGCAATCCCTATCAAATTACCAATGGCATTTTTTACAGAACTAGAACAAATCATCTTAAAATTTGTATGGAGACACAAAAGACCCCGAATAGCCAAAGCAGCCTTGAGGGGAAAAAACGGAGCTGGAGGAATCAGACTTCCTGACTTCATACTATACTACAAAGCTATAGTAATCAAGACAATATGGTACTGGCACAAAAACAGAAACATAGATCAATGGAACAAAATAGAAAGCCCAGAGATAAACCCACTCACCTATGGTCAACTAATCTATGACAAAGGAGGCAAGGATATACAATGGAGAAAAGACAGTCTCTTCAATAAGTGGTGCTGGGAAAACTGGACAGCTACATGTAAAAGAATGAAATTAGAACACTCCCTAACACCGTACACAAAAATAAACTCAAAATGGATTCGAGACCTAAATGTAAGAGTGGACACTATAAAACCCTTAGAGGAAAACATAGGAAGAACACTCTTTGACATAAATCACAGCAAGATCTTTTTTGATCCACCTCCTAGAGTAATGGAAACAAAAACAAAAATAAACAAATGGGACCTAATGTAACTTAAAACCTTTTGCACAGCTAAGGAAACCATAAGACAAAAAGAGCCCTCAGAATGGGAGAAAATATTTCCAAATGAATCAATGGACAAAAGATTAATCTCCAAAATATATAAACAGCTCATGCAGCTCAATATAAAGAAAACAGGGCTTCCCTGGTGGCGCAGTGGTTAGGAATCCGCCTGCCAATGCAGGGAACACGGGTTCGTGCCCCGGTCCGGGAAGATCCCACATGCCGCGGAGCGGCTAGGCCCATGAGCCACAACTACTGAGCCTGCGCGTCTGGAGCCTGTGCTCCGCAACAAGAGAGGCCGCAACAGTGAGAGGCCCGCGCACCACGATGAAGAGTGGCCCCCGCTTGCCACAACTAGAGAAAGCCCTCGCACAGAAACGAAGACCCAACACAGCCAAAAATAAATAAATAAATAAATTAAAAAAAAAAAAAAAAAAAGAAAAGAAAAGAAAACAAACAACCCAATCCAAAAATGGGCAGAAGACCTAAATAGACATTTCTCCAAAGAAGACATACAGATGGCCAAGAAGCACATGAAAAGCTGCTCAACATCACTAATTATTAGAGAAATGCAAATCAAAACTACAATGAGGTATCACCTCACACCAGTTAGAATGGGCTTCATCAGAAAATCTACAAACAACAAATGCTGGAGAGGGTGTGGAGAAAAGGGAACCCTGTTGCACTGTTGGTGGGAATGTAAACTGATACAGCCACTATGGAGAACACTATGGAGGTTCCTTAAAAAACTAAAAATAGAATTACCATATGATCCAGCAATCCCACTACTGGGCATATACCCAGAGAAAACCACAATTCCAAAAGACACATGCACCCCAATGTTCATTGCAACACTGTTTACAATAGCCAGGTCATGGAAGCAACCTAAATGCCCATCGACAGATGAATGGATAAAGATGTGGTACATGTATACAATAGAATATTACTCAGCCATAAAAATGAACGAAATTGGGTCATTTGTTGAGATGTGGATGGATCTAGAGACTGTCATACAGAGTGGAGTGAGTCAGAAAGAGAAAAAGAAATATCGTATATTAATGCATATATGTGGAACCTAGAAAAATAGTACAGATGAACTGGTGTTCAGGGCAGAAATTGAGACACAGATGTAGAGAACAAACGTATGGACACCAAGGGAGGAAAGCCACAGGGGGGTGAGGGTGGGGTGTGATGAATTGGGCATTTGGGATTGACATGTATACATTGATGTATATAAAATTGTTGACTAATAAGAACCTGCTGTATGAAAAAAAAAAAGGAAATGAAAGCAGAAAGGAAAAGTAGGTTAAGGAAAGATAGATCCACACACAAAGCTGTTTTTATATCAAGAAGAAAGCCTCACTCATTTTAAAGCTGATACAGTTAGTCCATTT
This sequence comes from Balaenoptera ricei, assembly GCF_028023285.1. NCBI lineage: Eukaryota > Metazoa > Chordata > Mammalia > Artiodactyla > Balaenopteridae > Balaenoptera > Balaenoptera ricei. Next base: position 77,998,614 of record NC_082648.1, read on the forward strand.
CAAGTTCCTTTTTCTTCTCACATTTCCTCTTTGCATCTCTCCAACCTTTATGCCTGCAGTTCAAACATTTACTGAGTGCTTTGCATTAGGGATATAAAGAGAGATCAACTTCCTTGAACTTGAGTTTCAGACCAGATGACAGACAGGTAAAAATGTATCTACATTGCAATGAATGGGTACGATTGTACTTTCAATAGATATCCACACAATATCCGCCACCCACATGTTTTTTGCAACAGCACCTAGCTACAGCCCGTAAAGAGGCTGAGTTGTGAACCCTCTCTTGGAATCTGGGTGAGCTTTTGATTACTTTGATCAATAAAGTGTGATGGAAATATTTACAGGTGATTTGGATGCTCCCTCTTGGAACCTAGTCACTATTCTATGAGAAACCTAGGAGGTTACAGGTACAGGCTCTAGTCAACCTATGCAAGGTAAGCCCAACTTTTGAGTCATTATAGCCCAGGCACCAGTCATGTATCTGAATAAGTTTCCATATGATTCCAGTTCCTCAGACATTTCAGTCTTCCCAGCGAGGCCCTGGGGACTGTGGAACAGACCAAGCCATCTTTTTGTACCCTAACCAATTCCTGTCCCACAGAATTCATGAGCATAATGAAATGGAGGTTGTTTTATGCTGTTAAGTTTGGAGTGGTTTTTACAAACTGGAATAATATGATAGGTACTGATATAAAACTTTGTGCAGAGTGCTCTGACAGAACTGAGAAGGCAGTGGGTGACTCCACTGAAGAAATGGGTGTGATAATCCAAGGAGACTTAGAGTGAAAAACACAACTACTGATCTCAACAAACACCAAAACCATTTGAAGGATTTAATAAGTATATTTCATCACCATTTTATTAGTTAACTGAGGCGGCTGTAATAAATTACCATAAACTTGGTGGCTTAAAACAGCAGAAATTTCTTCTTTCACAGATCTAGAGGTCAGGAGTCTGAATTCAGTATCACTGGGCTGAAATCAAGATGTTTTGGAGCTGCACTTTGGAAGCTCTAGAGGAGAATTCATTCCTTGCATCTTGCAGCTTCTGGTGGCTACTAGCATTCCTTGACTTGTGGCTGTGTCACTCCAATCTTCAAGGCCAGCATTTTTAAATCTCTCTCTTCTCTGTCTTTACTCCACCTTCTCCTTTGTTGTGTGTTGTCAAATCTTCTGCTGCTTCCCTCTTATCAGGACAGATGTAATAGCATTTGGAGCCCACCCTGATATTCCAGGATAATCTCCCCATCACAAAATCCAATCACATTTACAAACACCCTGTTCCCATATAAGGGATCACTTACAGGTTCCAGGGATTAGGATTTAATATCATTGGAGGACCATTACTCAACCTACCGCAATCATTTTTAGGGTGAAATGTCTCGATTTTGAGATCTGTTTCTTAATGTATATTGATATGTTCCTATTTCAATCTCAGTCCTCTGACACAAAAGTCAAAACTCTTTTCTAATTTGTCCAAAATTCAAGAGGCATATCTGATAGTGGGTGTGAGTTTCCATCAACTAAAGTTTGGAACTATGTACCCATAATTCAAATATTATCCAATAAACTGTACCATGTACAGCAAATGATGAGGCTGTAAAGAGACTGCTCTCTATTAAGGCTACTCTGCAGTTGTTAGAAGAACTACATCAAGACATTTTTTTTTCTTATTACTCAACATTTCATTCTTACTTGACAATAGGAATTGGGCTTGCTAGGTTTTTTTTTTTTTTTTGCTAGGTTTTTATAGTGGAATAATGCCACAAACAACAAGTGTGTCTCAAATGTCTACAATGAGTCTGAGCTAAAATCTGGCAGGACAATATTTTATTTGAGTGACTGTTATACCCATATCTACACTTGTTTTATTATTATTATCATCATCGTCATCATTATAGTTTTAAATCACGAATATTCTCCACCAGGATTTAGAAAGTTGATGTAAAAAACAGATTTCTGCTCTGTGATTAAAGACACAAAGTGTGAGTCCAACAATGCTTGGAATGCTGGTCGACTACTTTGGAAGCCATTTTAGGCAACTTGGAAGCCATCTTAACATTAGCATTCTCTCTGCACCTGACATTGCTTTAATAGGTACACCCACTTCACAAAGTCAAAACAGCAATGGTTTTCCAACCCCTAAATGTAAAGTCCCCTAGTACTTTAACTTTGATGAATATAGGACAGAAAGAGTCTCCCAAATGGAATAGCCTTGGTGATTACAAAGTGATGATTGGGGAGATTTGAATATGAAGATATAAAGTGTAGTGATTCTTTTCTTTTTTAAAAAATTTTTAAATTTTTAAAATATTTATTTACTTTCTTTTCTACCTCTTTCTCTTTTTCAACAAAATAAGACTTTTTTTTTTCCAAAAGTCTTCTTACCAACTCTGTAGGGAAAAATTTGTGCTTCAATGGAAAACTACACATTTCTATAACATACCCTTTATCCTTATCAGATTCTGATTCAGTGGGAGCTATTTTACAACTTTATGAGTTATAAGTAACTGATAACAATACAAAATGATTTTTGTCTGTGCACATGAAAATGAATTCTGTCCAGTGGAGGGGCAGCCCTCCCCACTCTTCAGAAAAATCAATTTCACCTCCATTTATACATTTATTTCACTATCTGTAATCTACAAATTTATCTATTCATTGGATTCATTTTTGGATCAGTTATAACATCTGCCTGTTTCTCTCACTATGAGTCAAACAAAATCTTTAATGTGTTCATATTTATATGTAGTACCTGATTTTCATTTTTTTTTTAAATCTTCTCAGGGAGGTGGATTTCTGGAATGGTGAAATGAAGACCTTAGTGAACTTGCTGTCCCTCTAAAACAATGAAAATACAGGCAAAACACCTAAAATCAACCATTTTCTAACCCTGAAAAAATTAACCAAAGAGTAAACTAAAAATCATCTATGAAAAAAAAATTACTGAACCTCAGTGAGACAATGGGTTATTTGACATTCTAACTTAGGACTATTCCCATCCCTTTTCACTCCCCAGCTCAGTGGCACCCTAGCCAGAAGCTGACAACATTGCTGACAATGGAGAAGTCTGACCACTTGTGGAATTCCAGTAAAACCATCATCCAAGAAAATGGTCAATAATCTGTCCAAAATTGCAGAGACCTAGAAAATCTCTATTTCCAGAGTATGTTGGCTCTTTGATTTGACTCAGAGCTCAACTTAGCTGAGGCAAGGCACTTCTAACATAGAAGTTCTAACAAACTTCTAGAAGCAACTGCTTATGGTTGTGATTTCAGTTATGGAAAACATGGACCTCACCTGGAATTTAAAAGGAAGTACTAGAGAAGTAGATGGCAGTAGAGGAGTTTGACATATTTCTGAGCATCTAAAAGGCCATTTGCATGAACAAATCTGGGTGCATGACCAGGAAATACATAGGAAAGAAGAAAGTACCAGTCACTCACCTCCAGCTGACCTTGAGGAAGAAGTAGAACTATTTCTATTTGCAAGTGACATCATCTTGCATATAGAAAATCCAAAGAAATTCATTATAAACTATTAGTACTAATAATCAAGTTCAACTTTGTGCCTGGATATAAGCTCAAAGTATAAAAATTAATTGTATCTCTATACGCAAGCCACAAATAATCCAAAAATGAAACTAAGAAAACAACCCCACTTATAATAATAGCAAAACATATAAAATAAATAGGAATAAAATTTTAAAGTGCAATGCTTGTACACTGAAAAGTATAAAACATTAAAAAAATTAAAGGTCTAAATAAGTGGAACAACGTCTTACATTCATGGATGAGAAAACTTAACATTGTTAAGATGTAATACTCTGCAAATTGATCTACCAACTCAATGCAATCCTTTTCACAGTTTAGCTGATTTTCTTGCAATAATTGACAAAATGATTCAAAAATTCAAGGGACTCGGAATAGCCAAAACAATCTTGAAAAAGAAAAAGTTAGAGGATTTGCACTTCTCATTTTCAAAACTTATTTACAGTAATCAAGACAATGTGGTGCTGGCATAAGATTAGACATACAGATCAAAGGAATTGAATTGACAGTCCAAAAAAAAATCTTTACATTCACACCCAATTCACTTGCAGCAAGGGTGCCAAGACAATTCAATGGGCAAAGGACAGTCTTTTCAACAAATGGTGCTGGGAAAACTGGATGCCCACAGTCAAAAGAATGAAGTTGGACTCTTACCTTACACCAAATAAAAACATTAACTGGGGGCTTCCCTGGTGGCACGGTGGTTGAGAATCTGCCTGCTAATGCAGGGTACATGGGTTCGAGCCCTGGTCTGGGAAGATCCCACATGCCGCGGAGCAACTAGGCCCGTGAGCCACAACTACTGAGCCTGCGCGTCTGGAGCCTGTGCTCCGCAACAGGAGAGGCCACGATAGTGAGAGGCCCGCGCACCGCGATGAAGAGTGGCCCCCGCTTGCTGCAACTAGAGCAAGCCCTCATACAGAAACGAAGACCCAACACAGCCAAAAATAAATAAATAAATTAATTAATTAAAAAAAAATTAACTAAAAATGAATTGCAGATCTAAATGGAAGAGTTAAAACTATCAAACTAGAAGAAAACTTAGCAGTGAGTCTCTGTGATCTTAGGTTAGGCAATGGCTTCTTCCATATGATGTGAAAAGCACAAGCACCAAAAGAAAATAGATAAACTGGACTCATCTAACTTAAAAAGGATGCTATCCAGAGTGTGAAAAGACAGCCACAGAATGAAAGAAAGTACTTGGAAGTGCATATGACAAAGGTTTTATGTACAGAGTATATAAAGAATTCTTAATGACTCAATAATGGAAAGACAATCTGCTATAGACTGAATATCTGTGCCTCTCCTCCAAATTTATATGTTAAATCTTAATGCCAATATTATGGTATTTGAAGGTGGGGCCTTTGGGAGGTGATTAAGTCATGAGGGCAGAGTCCTCGTGAATGGAATTAGTGCCTTCGTAAAAGAGACCCCAGAGGGTTCCCTCACCCCTTCCACCATGCATTGCACAGAAGACAGCCTTCTAAGAACCAGGAACAGGTCCTCACCAGACACCAAATCTGCCAGTACCTTGATCTTGGACTTCCCAGCCTCCAGAACTGTGAGAAATATATTTTTATCATTTATACTATATTCATTCTATGGTATTTTTGTTACAGCCATCTGAATTGGCTGAGATATAACCCAATTTAAAAATGGGCAAAGAATTTGAACAGACATTTCTCCAAATAAGATATAAATGTCACATAATCACATGGACAGATGCTGTACATCATTAATCACTAGGAAAATACAAATTAAAACCATTTCACACCCATTAGAATGGCTAAAAAGACAGATGATAAGTGATGATGAGGATGGGGAGAAATTGGAACCCTTATACATTGCTCGTGAAGATGTAAAACAGTGCAGGCATTTTAGAACACAGAGTTTGGAACTTCCTCAAAATGGTAGCCATGGAATTATCCTAAGATAACTGTCTATATCAATGCTAGATAGATACCCAAGAGAAATTAAAACATATGTCCACACAAAAACCCACTCATGAATGTTCATAGCAGCATTATTTATAATGGCTAAAAAGTGGGAAAAAAGCTAAATGTCCATCAACTGATGAATGGATAATCAAAATGTGGCATATTCATGCAATAGAATATTTCTTAGCAATAAAAAAATGAAGTACAGATACATGCTATAAAATGAATGAGTGTTGAACATATCATGCTAAATGAAAGAAACCAGTCACAAAAGACCACACATTGTATAATTCCATTTATTTGAAACATCCTGAATAGGCAAATCTATGGAGACAGAAAATTGAAGAGTCGTAGTTCCTCAGTTGGGGAATGAGAAAAGATTGCTAATGAACATGAGTTGGAGTTTCTTTTGGGGGTGGTTGTAAATGTTCTAAAATTAGACTTTGGTGATGGTTATACAACTCTGAATATTCTAAAAACCACTGAACTATAAGACAAACAAACATGAAAACCCAGTTAGTAGTAAATAACAACAGAAACAAAAACAAATGCTTGCGAAAACAGCCCAATACCACAATATTTTAAACAGCTGAGACGAAGGCAGAAACTATATTTCAGGGCATGAACGGTGAAATCATCTAATACAGGTCCAAGCACCCAGAGGGTGTCCAATAAGTCTAAATTGATGATTCCAAGTTCCTTGATCTGGCAAGGTCCTCCTGAGATCATAACATCCATCCCTCTGCCACATAAAACCAAGCCCAGATAAGAGGGTCATTTTCAGTGCTGCATTTAAAGCCATATAAAAAACAGTTTCACAACCTCTTTTGGTATGGTGACTGGATCCAAGTGGGATTCTAAGTGGCAGGGGCAAGAGGTTCTTCTCTGCGCCTTTATAATCATGACATCGAGCGCTCTGATAAGCAGCTCTTGGTAAGAGATGGAAGTAGGACGATAGAGGTTCAGCTAAATGCTTCAGAGGAGAGCATTCAAGATAGTGAGTGAGGTTTAGAAGATGCAAGAAAGAGAGGATAAAGCCAACAGCAGGCAGACAGAGTACTGAACAAGAGACAAAGTGACAGAAGAATAAAAGGATAAGTCAGAGAAATTTTGATAAGGCTGGAGAGGAAAAATAAAACAAATATTAAAGGGAAAAAGAGAAGAAAGAGGGTTTTTTTTTAACACTCCTGCCTTTCTTTTCTCCTAAATATTGATAAATATGGAGCAAAACAAGACATTTGGCCCTTCCATATGCTCTTTGCTCCATCAGAAGAGGCACTTTAAAATGCAATACTCAGAGTGATGGAAAAATATACAGTAGAGTTGGGTTAGCAATAGAGTAGTCCAATCCTGTACCATACAGTAATCCTGGAATAACACATGAATTGCTTAGTATTTTCTCACAAATTTGCTAAGAAATAAATACAAACTATTTTCTTCTATCCAATTCATAATGAATATTAATGGTAAAAATAAGCATACAAAATAAAACAAAAATTGCATATGGTAAAGTTGGTTCTTTACTAAAAATTGACAAAAGCAAAACTTTTTTATAAAATTTCTCTCTGCAGAATTTGATTTAGAATAAATGGACTTGACAGATAAGAGTGTCCATAAAACAAAATTTCCAATTGTAGATGCTATAATTGTTGATATGAATAAAAAACTTGATGAGCAAGAACTCATTTCCATTGAAAATCTTACATGGAAAATAATGATTCTGATGAGAATAATTTCAACAAAATAAAAGTGAACATTAAAAAGTTAGATATGATTTGAGTGCTAGGTAGGAAGTTGATTAAGGAATTAAATTGACCTAGTGGGAAAAAAGAGTCTTCTCAGTGCAGATTTCTTTTGTTCGAGTGTATTCTTCTCCATGTGCTCTGGATACATTTCTGAATGTGTGTGTGCTGACAAATAATGAGCCCCTCAGCATCTGTTTCTGAGGAAGCATGATTTAGTTACTCTTCTTATAAACAGTGTACATTCAAGAGAATAAGCAGCCCATCTTCCCTGGGCTTGGCATGAAGAGGGAGCAGATGATCTGATAGGTTTTATTGCTTCTAATTTTGGTGACTAATATAGAGGTTCTGTTTTGAAAGCACCAAGATCTGGCTCTATTCTGGTTTAGCTAAAAACAAATTTGGAACAAAGTGTACTCTTTCCCAAGAGCCAGGCCCTCAGAACCCTACTAAGGATAATTTTGAAAGGCATAAGCAAACCAAGAATAGTTCAGAGTGACCATGAAGCTTGCCAAAGGCTTAAAGAAAATCGAAGTGGCCTAGTTAAATTCAGACAGTGGGGCTAACAGAAGTCCTTAAATGTCAAAACGAGGGGCTCTTCCTATTCCCTGTCTTAAGATTTCCCTATGAAGGGACCACTGCTGGAGAAATAGTCCTGTCTTTTGCTCACGCCCTCTCTTACTTTTTTAAATGTGATTGGTAATTGAAAGAAGGAACGGGGAATCCTCCACTTAGCTCCCTCCTCTATTTAGAAGCCAGTTTTCCCCCCAGGAAGATGCTGTCTGTACTTCTTGTTGCTATAAAATTTACAGGGACACATACCACTCCTGTCACTTTTACTATGTCAGAAAGACAGTGATTTTTCTACCTCTGCTTTGTGAACAGATTGATAAATCTATCCCATTCTGGTATATAGAATTAATAAGTCCATTTGTCACATATGTAAGTCATTCTCCAATCCAAGTTTTTGTCTCAAATACAGCTGATATTTTGATGATTATCCTGACTCCCATTTGTTAGATGGTTTCAAACTCAGGCAGGGAAGAGAGGAATGTTATTTATTGACTGCCTTAATTCCAACACACACCCCACTTTTTCCTCTTTTCCCTCTTTAGCTATTTCCTTCTGTGGAAACCTGTGGAATTTGTTTATGGTGTGTGTGTATGTGTGTGTATTTTGTTTGTTTTTCTCTTTATTTTTAGGCAAAGAAAATAAAGGCAGGAATTTGGGGTGCAGTTAGCATTTTGGAGGTCTTGTAGAAATTTAAAGCCACAGGCTTCTTTAAATTTTGAGGACACAAAATTCTACAGAAAAAAAAAGGAGATGGAAAATGACAAGAACCTGAAGTAGGTGGGGCAGGAGACATGTGTTTACCAGGAACAGGCTTACTTCATGCAGGAAAGACATTTTAAATAAATAGGACATATTTCAACATGTAATCTGTGGGTGATGTAAAATAACAACATTCTCTTGAATAAATTTCCTCTTAAAATCTCACAGCACACCCATATATTTGTGTGTGTGTGTGAAATTGATCTCAGATTTGGAAAATTGGTTTGAATCTCATTAAGACTTAACTTTTAAATAAAATAGGCATTATTCGTAGTATTATTACCTGGCGAACAAGTTGGTAGGTTTTCCTGTATCCCCAGACTATATTGGTTGTATTCAATAATGTAATGGAAAATACACTGCAAGGGAAGTATATGTACTCCAGGGACTAAATTTCTACTTATACTTGCCTTCACCATTAACATCAATAAACATCTAAAATTGTTACAGCAATTAAATACAGAGAACAATACAAAATCTTTGAGAGACAAAGGGAAAACTCTGAAATATGAAAATGAAGAGTGCTTCTCTGGGTACACCGAGTGGCCCAAGAGGAAACTGTAAAGTGGGTGAAGTTTGTCTCTCAGCTGTCACTTCCTCTGGGTTCCTCTCTTTAGGTATTTTATAATCTCATGCCACCCTTTCAGGACTTTGAATTCGGCCTATCTTGGCTGATACAAGAGGAAGAAAGCTTTTCCCCAAACACTCCCGTCCATTCCACTTACTTCTACACGTCGCTCAAGAATTAGCTGAAAGGTTTCCTTCTCTGAGTTAGAGAACCTCCTCTCTGTTTCTACAATGTCCTGTGCATACCCAAACAGGGGAAAATAGAAGGAATGTCTTAGCCCAAAGGATAAACTGTGGGTTTAACTTTTGCAGGTGAAGGAAGAGTGTGAGCAGATAGTGGCTTCTGACAACCCCACAGTCACCACAGACGCACTTGTCTGCTGTGCTTTTACCAGGACTGGTCTCACTCTGTTATTCCATTCCAAGCTGAGAGAAGTTGAGAGATAAAAGCCCTCTACGTGGGGGCTTCCCTGGTGGCGCAGTGGTTGAGAATCTGCCTGCCAATGCAGGGCACACGGGTTCGAGCCCTGGTCTGGGAAGATCCCACGTGCCGCGGAGCAACTGGGCCCGTGAGCCACAATTACTGAGCCTGCGCATCTGCGCCTGCGCTCCGCAACAAGAGAGGCCGCGATAGTGAGAGGCGTGGCCCGCGCACCGCGATGAAGAGTGGCCCCCGCTTGCCACAACTAGAGAAAGCCCTCGCACAGAAACGAAGACCCAACACAGCCATAAATAAATAAATTAAAAAAAAAAAAAAAAAGCCCTCTACATGGGTATTCCTATCCATAAGAAGCACATCCCTAGTCACAGAAAATCCTCCAGCTGTTTTAACCTATATCTAATGCAAAGTTTCACTGAGATTACTAACAGGTGCAGAACCAATTAACTGATTTGAATTTTATCATCGTCACCGGCATTGTCAACAGACACTTAATGAGTATCCCTCGAGCACTGCACACTGCACTTGATGCTAAGAGCTCATCTTCCTTCCCCTGGAGAACATTTTAATGAACAATGAAATAGCTAAAAACTAGACATGAAAGAGGAAAGGCTAGAGAAATAAAAGGAATTAATAATTGGTCCCTAAGAAAAGAGCTGCCTGGACTTTCCTCATTCCTTCTTAATATTGGTAGTCATAAGTTATTCAAATATATACAGAGATCTATTTATACACATAAACTGAATAGAGAAAGAGATTATGCTATAGATTGAATGTTTGTGTCCCCCCAAAATTCATATGTTAAAAATCTAATGCCCAAGGTGACGATATTAGGAAGAGGGACCTTTGGGAAATAATTAGAGTATGAGGGCTCTGCCTTCATGAATGAGATTAGTGCCCTTATAAAAGAGGCCCCAGAGCGATCACTTGCCTATCCTGCCATGTAAGAACACAGCAAGAAAGTGTTGTCTATAAACCAAAAATTGGATCCTCATCAGACGTCAAATCTGCTGGCATCATGATCTTGGACTTCCCAGCCTCTAGAATTGTGAGATATAAATGCGGTTTATAAGCCACCCAGTTTATGGTACTTTTGTTATAGCAGCCTGAGAGAACTAAGACAGATGATGTTGGTGGTGATGATGATGTTGATGATAGATATAGATAGATGTAAACAACATGCAAATGTACGAAAAGATCTGTAGTCTAGACAGAGATATATTTATGATACACCTATGTTCATACATCTTTCTAGACCTATATGCATAAAGAGATAGAAATGTCTAAAAAATCTTATTGGCAGCTCTTTATGTTAATTAGAAGCACACAATAATTTTTATCTTACAGATTAAAATTGATTGACTGGCATTAAGAATTTTTCTCAAACAAACTTGAAATTCCTAATTCAAATGTGAGTTCCATGGTTAGAAAGAGGACAAAGGTCTTGGATAAAATCCAGACAAGAGTGATAACCTTGACTGGGGAAGTGAGTGAAGAAATTTTAAGGCTAAATACAAATAGCTGAGGAAAGAAGTAAGCCTAGATCTCATTTAATTCATGAGCCCCAAAGTAGTATGGAATTAGTTAACCTAGTACAAATGAATTCTCCAAAAGGGCTTTATTTTCAGCCTGAGTAATGGGAAGTGTATAAGCCCAGAACATGTAGAGATATGAACCACTGGTTAATAAAAGAGTTTTCCCAAGCATTATGTTAACACAACACATTTCATTTTTTATTCTTTTTAATATTAATTTATTAATTAATTTATTTATTTGGCTGCGTCAGGTCTTAGTTGTGACACAGGATCTTCGTTATAGCATGCGGGATGTTTGGTTGTGGCACACGGGCTTCTCTGTGGTTGTGGCACACAGGCTTCTCTTTAGTTGTGGCACACAGGCTCTAGAGTGCTCGGGCTCAGTAGTTGCAGAGCATGGGCTTAGTTGCCCCGCAGCATGTGGGATCTTAGTTCCCTGACCAGGGATAGAACCCGTGTCCCCTGCAATGGAAAGCGGATTCTTTTTAATTAATTAATTAATTTATTTATTTATTTTTGGCTGCATTGGGTCTTCATTGCTGTGCTCAGGGTTTCTCTAGCTGCGGCGAGTGGGCACTACTCTTCGTTGCAGTGCGTGGGCTTCTCATTGCGGTGGCTTCTCTTGTTGCAGAGCTGGGGCTTTAGGTGTGCGGGCTTCAGTATTTGTGGCCCACGGGCTCAGTAGTTGTGGCTCACAGGCTCTAGAGCACAGGGTCAGTAGTTGTGGCGCATGGGCTTAGTAGCTCCATGCATGTGGGATCTTCCTGGACCAGGGCTTGAACCCGTGTCTCCTGTACTCTTAGGCGGATTCTTAACCACTGCACCCCCAGGTAAGCCCTGGAAGGTGGATTCTTAACCGCTGGACCACCAGGGAAGTGCCTGAACACATTTTAAGCAAAACAGATTGACACAGATCACATTCCTAGGATACAACCTAGTGATACCTGGGTAGTGTACCAGATAACTAAAAAAGCTTCATACCTAATGTGTGATACATTTGTCTATTCATTTAAGTAACATGTTGTTTTGTTTAAGGTAGGGTCTATTTAAGGACTGTTCAGAGGATGAGAGTGATGCCTAAAGAGGTGGTTAGGTCATAGAAGACATGACAAGATACAAATGTTTGAGCTGATTCTGGAAGAGAAAGGGGCTAAGAGGAGAACCTGGAGGGGTGCCCAGAATTGTTGGAGAGAAAAATATTTCAGACAATGGGAATGGAATTAACAAATGCCCTGAGGCATGAGAGAGCTTGGTTTGTTGGAGGAACATAGAAGAGTTAAGAGTGGCTAGATTATAGAGCACATGAGGGAGTGTAACATCAGAGCCTGAAAAACTATACATCCCACCTTAAAGTCCCTGAGTATCCACAGGCCTAAGAATCCCATCTTTAGTGGTAGAGGTCATGTGACCCTCCTTTCCCCCACAATTGTACACTACTTAATATCTGGTGTTTTCACCTCTGTTAACAATGGAACATTCATCAAAACCTGAATACCAACTGATAAACAAAAAACTGCCTTGGTTGTAAAATTACATAAACAATTTAAGTTAGAAAACATATATATATCTCCCTAATGAAAGCAGTCTTCCATTTTTACCAAATTCTCTTTTCTGTCTACTAAGGGATCAACCTCATTTTAAGCCCCAGTAGTATTCTATCTTTCCCACAAAAGAGGGAGGGGGAAAACATAAATTTCCAGACATGGTTTTGCACACAAATGGCAGACATAGATTCCTTTTTGTTTTTGTTTTTTTTTTTTTTTGGCAGACATGGATTTCTAAAGGACAGTTTCCAACCTGTTAATAGTTTTCAATACACAACAGCTGCAATCCATGAAAGAGATAAATATTCATGGCACAAAGCATTTATATGTATCAAATGTATATTCATGAACAAATGGCTTCCCCTGCCTTTAATAGTGTTTGCCATGCAGTCAGTGAAGAATGGACCAAGCTTCCCCTGGCTGCTACTGCTGAGTCTAACGCTACATCTCCTGAATGTCAGTTCTGCAGTGGTTACAGACAGGACAATAGCCGTGAAAAAAAACAAAAAAATGTGCCCAGAATCACTCCCCACTCATTCCAGATTGGATAGCAACCCCTTCCTGCATCAAATATTAACAGCAAATTCTATATGTCTGCCAACTTATTTTTCAGGAAGAAGCGTTATATATTCAAGCCTTATGTGGCCATATGTGCATGGTAATATCCATGGTTGACCATCCTCTTTCAAATATGCTTTGTCACAGTACTGCCCTCCCAACGGGCTTTACTCAGAATGCTGGGAAGGGAATTTGCATACACTGAATAGCATTCTCAGGTGATCATCAGTGTCCAGTTGTCATGCCCTCAATCAGAGCATTCTGTGCAGCATGGAAGCAAAAGAATGACAGTGCAAACTGTTCGACAGAAGTCTTTGTTATTCAGTAAGGTTTGGTGGATGGCATGTGCTTTTGAAAATTGGCATACTGTTTGATAAAAAGTGTGTTTGCTCCCTTAATTTCTCCAGGAGGGAGACAAGAATAGAATCAAGTGAGGAAATGTGCCTTTTGTTGAACAAGAATAAGGAGCCATTATAAGGTTTTAGGGCACTGAACAAAGCCTGCTAAAAATAAAAAATAATCATAATCATAAAATGAAAGTATTTAAATTGTATCATGCAGGCAAAGGAGCTTGTCAGCTTTGCAGACAGGGTCTCCTCGCCCCTTCTCTCAATTCTTTTTGGTCAGCTCCCAGCCCTCCTTTATAGGGTCACAAGAAAATAATTCCAACCCTATCGAGCATGCCAAATTTCCCCTTTCTCTCTATTAGTATTTGCTGTCAATCCACTCTAAGAGATGAGCTTTTAAGACCATAATGATAAACTGAAAATGGGACTTGATACCATTCCCTCCCACACATTTTTATAAGGATACTAGCTGTATCTGAATTTTAGTTTGCAAAGTTAAATTACACCCAATTCCTCTTAGTAGTTTATACAATACATTGCATCAGAATCCAAGTGGTAACCTACTATGAAAAGTGAAAAAATTTTAGCTCTTTTGTTTTATGAGACTGAGATTGCATATGATAAACAGTGAGGAGGAAGCACCTTACTGGATATGCCAAGGTTCCAGAAATATCATGAATTGTAGCTGTACTTGGCTAGGATGTCATCATACCTCACTATAAATTATATGGTTCCAGTATTTAAAATATAGTTTCAGTATTTAAAACAAAGCCAATCTTGCCTTGGATTGTATTATGAAAATCAAACCTTCCTTAAGGAAATGTCCCCGAAATTTCCATAAATAAATAGAAGAGACTCTCTAAAGAATGATGAATCCCTGAAGACCTCCAATTAATTCCCTAGATCCCTCCCACTTCTAATTATACAATTCAGAGCATGATGTTATCATCTTTTTCCCCTGTCTCAAAGAAGAACTCAGTATATGTGTCAGATTCCTCTGCGCCAGCTTTATACACCCTTACTATGAAGAGCAGTCCATATTGTCATTTAATACCAGACCACAATTGTTACTTTATCAGAAGTAAAAATAGTATAAAAGGCATAGGAATTGACCTCATCTAATCTGTCCATTTATTTGAATTATATCTTCCATTCCATGCCTATCATGTTCTGGGACAGTGCTATTTGCTATAGACACAGCATTTCTCTCAAGATGTGTTTAGTCTAACAGAGAAACCAAATGAAGTATCCATACAGTTAGAATGCAGTGTGCTAACTGCTCCAGTGGAAGAAGCATAGGCTGCTATGGGATTCGGAGAGTTTGACACTCACCAAAGGTCCCGTAACAAGAAAGCAATAAAGGCTGGGTTTGACTCAAGTTTTTCCAGGATCTTAACACTGTACATACCGTTTATATGAAATACTGATTTAGCTGTGTCCAGCCTCTCTTGTACAGACCAGCTACGTGAGACCAGCCATAGGAAATTCTCTCCCCATGCTCTTAGGTAGAATGAGAATCATGTCACATGTGGCTGATCTCAGCCACAAAGCAGGAAAAGCTGAGAAGTAGAAAATAAGAAATCTCATGACTCACTGAGTGAGGAGGACAGGAATGGCAGAAAGGCTGTGGCTACAGGGGGAGTCTGTTCTGTTCCGATTATGTCCTTGACTCGCCTTTGGTCTTGGGGCCCAGCCAACTGTTCTCTGTGTGAATCCAAGGGCTGGAATGGCATCACTCCCGCAGTTCAGGGACCCATGGGGAGACTGCTGCCACTGTGCTCTATGGCTACACTTGACAGGAAGCTGTTTTCTTGGGGAGGTTGGGGTGCTGGCCCAGACCCAGCCTCCCATTGGCTCCATTGCTTGGTATTTCCTGATCTACCATCTGGTGGAGCCCATACTGGAATCCCTGTCCTATCTCGGCCATCCTCCCCACCTTCCACAAGTTAGTGGTTAGATTCTCCATCAATTTTTAGTCTCCTACCAACCATGAGGACTAAGGATAAGATAATAAACTAATCATGGCACAGAAACTAACCACAACATCTCCCAATGTTGCACAATTGTGGCCAGGCTCAGCCCCATCTCCCAAAAGCTTGGATGTGGGGAATGAGTTCTTCCCATCGGCCAACGTCTTCAGAATTAAGAGGAGGGGCAGGAAGGAATGGAAACTAGGATGTGGAAAGAAATGTGACTAACTATAAGCCAGGTACCATGCTGGGCACTTTCTAATACTTTACTTCATCAACTCAAAATAACCCTTGAAGGCAGGTATTATTGACTGAGAGAAGAGAAGTAGTGAGGTTAAATATCATTCCTGAGGTCACACAGCCAGTAAGTGCCAGATGGAAAATTTAAACTATGTCATATGCCCCTTCCACTACTGGTGCTTGCCTCTGAAGACAGACGTGTCTGGATCTCAAGCTGAAAGAGAGGATGAAGGCACCTTTCCATAGAAACTGAAAAGCAGCTTGATGTACTTTTCTGCTCTATATGCAGAACAACAACAGACCAAATACTAAAACAGAAAAGGAAAAAAAAGACATAAAACTTCATTGAAAAACTACTCATGTAACACAAGGAGTTCAGTGCCTCTGAGTCACCAGGACTAACAGCACTCCAGTGGGTCTGGACGAGGCTCCCCCTCCCCAGCTCCTGAGAAAACTGTTGCCCACTTCCCCCCTGGAGCTATCACTGTAGGGGAAACCGTTGACTTGGGGAAGGAAGGGTGGTGGCCCAGGCCCAGCCTCCTACTTGCTCTGTTAACTGGATTTGCAAAGTCCCAAATATCACAGCATAGGATCCCTTTGTAAGTGCTGGTTCTGGACCGGACCGGGAGCCCAGGGGGCTGGGAGAGACATCAGCTAAGGCCTAGATGGGAGACATAAGCACAGAAATAAAGGGAAAGAAAAATACTGAAATGGGTAGTTTCTGTGATTAGTTCACTGTGATTACCTTACCCTAGGACATAATGGATTGGTACTAAACTAACAATAGATTAAGAATCGAACCTCTAACATATTCTGAGTCCTAAAAATTTACTTCTATAAATGACTTTGAGAACTTAATTCTTTTGTTATTTGAGAATTTACAGGCCTTTCATTTTATATATACGTATATTTATATATTTTGTATTTAGTACATATATTATACATGTATGTATTTTACACATATATATATTATATATATACATGTATATATAGATATACATAAATATGTATATATAAACATATGTATATGTATATTACTTATAAAATTAGCGAGCCTTAGAGAAATTCTAAATAGAATTTGAAATTGAGAAGGCATGAAGCTGCTTAAGATCACTCATATGGGGAATTTGCCACTGTAGTTCTTGCAGTCATCTACAGGTATAGATGAATATCATAGTTTTTCATTGTTGGGACGGGAGAAGTTGGCTATTGCATTTAGGACACTTTTAAATCTAATAAGAACACTGCAGCTTCTACATGGATATCCTGAGCCAGTGTTCATTGTTCACAGTCTCCTGACCACCATTCAAGCACCAGGGATTCTGTGCAAGACGGGCCTTGATGCGTCAGTGCAGTGGGAGCAAAGCTTTCATTTATAGGGTGTATTAGTCAGGCTCTCCAGAGAAACACAACCAACGGGAGTATATAGATATATAGAAAGAGATTTATTGTGAGGAATTGGTTCACGTGATTATGGAGGCTTGGTGATTGGTTTAGGTGATTATGAAAAGTCCCACAATCTGCCTTCTGCAAGCTGGAGGCCCAGGAAAGCAAGTGGTGTGATTCCAGTCCAAACCCAAAGGCCTAAGAACCAGGGCCAAGGTGAAAGCCCCAGTCCGTGTCCAAAGGCTCAAGAACCAGGAGCACTAATTTCCAAGGGCAGGAGAAGATCGATGTCCTAGATCAGGTAGAGAGCAAATTTGCCCTTTCTTTTCCTTTTTCTTCTATTCAGGCCCTCAATGTTTTGGATGATGCCTAAACCACAGTGATGAGGGTGATCTCCTTTACTCAGTCTACTGATGCACATGCTAGTATCTTCCAGAAACACCCTCACAGATAGACCTAGAACTAATGTTTTTTTTTTAATATCAAGATATTCTTTATCTGTAACGACAGGAGAATTTTGTGAACAGTGGTCAGATCTGTAACAAGGAAAGCAAATAAGCTGATGTTTCACACACTGCAGGGTTTAGAGACCAATGTTAGTGGATGAAAATGCAGAGAAATCCCCTACAACTTAAGTGCTAAACTGATTACTTAGAAATACCGTTTTACCAGCCATCTCAGCATCCTTTAGCTCAGTCAAGTTGACACCTAAAATTGCCATCTCACAGGGAAATTTTTAAATTTTTAAATGCAAATTCTCACATGGCTATAAGTTACCTGATTTAGTATATTTACACACCCATTTTCAAATAACCAGTGGAATTGCTCAGAGCTACCATCCTGAGCTGAGGATTCCTTCATGGTGAAAATTCATCTCTATAGGAACTATCTGCCTTTGATCACCTAGGCTCAAGCCTAATCAATTTCTTACTGAAACATACCTCTAGCGTGTAAGGATTCTGAGTTTACTGTGGGCAGAATGGTTTGCAATATGATTTTTACTTCACCGAAAAGAAATGACTCAGGAGATACAGGAAAACTGCCCTGAGTGGATCAAGCTGACATTTCTTGTTTCCACATCATAGAATCCAGAAACAAGAATGTTTATATATGCTTTTCCCATGTCTTAAAAGTCCATGAAAATATAAAAAACAAGTAAACACAGTGACCAAAATAGGTATTAATTAATTGGTTTTAATTAATGACTCCTATAGATATGCCCTTGAGTAGGAAGGCATGACCAGCTAGGGGCAGGTATGTGCCTTTGGAACAAAAGCTTTCCTGATGAAGGCTGGCACAGGTGTTTGCCCTCAATGGATATGACCATGACTTTTTAGAATTAGTGGCTACAAAGGCCTGAGGGGACTGATGTCAATCTTCGTGTCCAATCCTGCACTCCCCATTTTGAAAACCCCATTGTTAGAAAGGCACAGTAAGCAAGCAATTCTTCAGGCAGACTCAGGCTGTGGTAAGAGGACCAACTGGAGCAGGTGTAGGAGGTAAATCCTCTTAGCTCTATTGTGGAAGCTCACCTTTCTCCTGTTTCCAAATCGGGGCGGGATGCCCCGCCTCCGAGGTGAGCCAGCAGCGGGTGTCAGAGCAAGGGTGCTGAGGCAACAATATCGGTATAGCAGAAACACTGTTTACACATTATGGCTTTTGTACACTCAAGGTGAGACAAAATCAAAGCAGTTAACTAGCTCATGTTATGGCCCTCTCAGAAATACAGAAAAATTCCCATTCCAACTATAGAATACATAGAATTCACAATATATGAATCCAAGAGGACTACCATTTAAGATTTAACACCCCACCCCTGACCTTCCATTCCTAGGTGAGTACGTGCTTTCTTATGTCTCATTTACGTTTCAGCATTGGTAAACACTATTTTCATTTATAAAATGCACACTTTACAACAGGATGCTATAGCAGTCTTAAAGGTTCTATTCACCATTATTTGAAATAGATTTATTCCCCTTCAATGACTCCTGTCAGGAAAAAAACTAAAAATTTATTTTTCCTTCATGAGGCAGGGGCCACTTCGGGGTGGATGCAGCCAAGTTATTCCCTAATATATAAATTACACTTACTTAGTCCTGGGGAGGAAAGTGGCTGATGTGTATATACAGGCCTCACACTACCAGGGGCTCTTTCATGTGATTTCATTTATTTCTCACTAAACCCCATGAGATAGGTCATGTTATTAGTCCCATTTTAGTAACATTTAATAATGAAAAAACAAAAGCACAGAGAAACAAAGTCATGTTCTCAACTAGTAAGTGTTGTACCTGGGGTTTAAGCCCTTCTGATATGAAAACCAATGTCCCTTTCATAATACCACACTCTTTTCCTCCGTTATAACACCTGTGTTTATTTGTTCTTCTCTCACCCCCCAGTACCCCACATCAAATATAAGGTAAGCTAGACGTTGGAGTCAGTGTTTCAAAAGGGCAGGGAGTGCTGAAGGAGAAGCAAAGCCCCAAGATTAAAAAATAGTAATAAAGTATTGTTATTGAGAAACCTTGTAAAACAAGAAGGAGAAAGAGAGTCGGGGAGAGTCGGGATGAGGAGGAAGGAAAAGGGGAAAACTTGAAATGCTGAGGGCTGTTGCCAGTTTATTTTGAAATGAAGGTCAATGAGAACTAATACCATTTCTTTTCAGATTTCTTGTACCTTCCCCACTGGTTGTGTTTTTTGTTATCCTAGTCTTGTACCTACTTGAAGGCAGAAAAAAAATCCTTTCAAAGATTAAAGAATTTTACTGTGGCTCTGCCGAGCTGAGGAGCAATTGGAACTTGAATGAGGGGTATAGTGTGTCTGACATCTGGGGGAGGCACCTAAATGGAACAGCAGGCAGTGGCAGTGGAAAAGGGCAGGTTGACTCATTCCTGAGACTTTGCGATAAGAAGAAAAGAGTTACTCTATTTCTCCTTCAATAATATAATATGAGTTGACATTTTTTTGAGTATTTCTATGTTCCCAAAACTGTTTTAAGCATATGCTACCTGTTAATTTAATTCTCACAAAATCCTGTGCGATATGTACTATTATTACCCCCATTTTGTAGAGGAAGAAATTGAGGCCCAGAGAAATAACTTGCCCACAGTTATATAAGCTGTCTTTTTCCCCCCTTTTTTCTCTTCTCTCCTCCATGTTTTCAACCATTTCTTAAAGGAGAAATATGAATTTACTTATTTCCCACTTACTCTTTAACCCATAATAAAATTTGGCTTCTATCCTCTCCACTCGCTCCCAACAATACACATAAATGGACCTTTCAGAAGCATCACCTGTGACCTCTTAACTTCCAGCTCCAGTGACCTGTTTTTTTTTTTTTTTTTAATAATTTTTGAAGAACGTGCTTTCTTTTTTTTTTTTTTAAGTATTTGCTTATTTATTTATTTATGGCTGTGTTGGGTCTTCGTTTCTGTGCGAGGGCTTTCTCTAATTGTGGCAAGCGGGGGCCACTCTTCATCGCAGTGCGCGGGCCTCTCACTATCACAGCCTCTCCCGTTGAGGAGCACAGGCTCCAGACGCGCAGGCTCAGTAATTGTGGCTCACGGGCCCAACTGCTCCGCGGCATGTGGGATCTTCCCAGACCAGGGCTCGAACCCATGTGCCCTGCATTGGCAGGCAGAGTCTCAACCACTGCGCCACCAGGGAAGCCCCAGTGACCTGTTTTTATTCCTCATCCCATTTCACTTCTCTGAAGCATTTCATAATGTGGACACTTCCCTTCCCTTTGACTGCCCAGGAGCCACCTATGCCTGGCTTTGCTCCTGTTTTGCTGGCCACTTGCCTTCAATCCTTGCCTTCAATCCTTGTTTCAGCCACTTTTTACATTTCTGGACAGCTTCCAGCTTTGTCTTTCACCCTTTTCTCTTCCAGTTCTAACGAGTGGGTCTCAGGAAGACATCAGAATCATCTGGGAGATTTTTTAAACTATTCACACCCTCTGCCAAGATCCTGGTTGTTCTGATACATCCCACACCCTGTTGGGGAGTAGCAGCAGGAAGAAGTATGTTACCACTACCAGAATACCTAGTGAATTTAACCAAATAGACATTTGCGAAGAGAGAACTCCTCTTTCCTTTTCTTTCCAAAAGGTTATACCTCCCTCACTCCCACCTCCAAAATAGATACTACCAAGAATCACATTTGCCTTCCTTTCCCTCAATTTTAAAAATCAAATGGTGTATATTGAAAATAATGAAAAGAGAGAAATAGAGGTGGAGAAGAGAAAAGAGAGAAATGGATGGCTCAGGCAGTGTGCAGAGCTCTGCAGTTTCTGCAGAGCAACATTAGGGAAAAGATATACAGGAAGCAGCAACCTTGGAATCCATGTCTGTTCATCATGGGGGAAATGGGCTAAGACTTGTAGCCAAGTCCGCTCAGTCCAGGATGTTCTGGTGTGGAGAGAGGCTTGGTTATGTCATCTGTTGGGGTGAGAATGTAGTGTTTGGGATTTCAGCCTTTGTGTGTACAAGAGATTCCCTCCTTTAATTCCCTCCATTTAAAAATAATAATAATATCACCTACTTGAGTAGCAGTATGTCAATAAGCAGAGTTTGTTAAATAGTCTTAATGAGTAGTAAAGCTACTCTTTATTGGGCCAAGTACTTTGCTAAGAACTTTATAGGTATTATCTCACTTAATCTTTACAACAACTCCATGAAGAAGATACTATAATTTTATTTCTTTTGCAAATAAGTCAAGAATCTTGCCAGGCACTAATTTGAAAAGATACATGCACCCCAACGTTCATAGCAGCACTATTTACAATAGCCAAGACATGGAAGCAACTTGAATGTCCGTCGACAGATGAATGGATAAATAAGATGTGGTATATATGTACCATGGAATACTACTCAGCCATAAAAAAGAATGAAATAATGCCATTTGCAGCAATATGGATGGACCTAGAGATTATCATACTAAGTGAAGCAAATCAAAGACAAATATCATATGATATCACTTATATATGGAATCTGAAATATGATACAAATGAATTTAGTTACAAAACAGAAACAGACTCACAGACATAGATAACAAACTTATGATTACCAAAGGGGAATGGGGTGGGGAGAGATAAACTAGGAGTTTGGGATTGATAGATACGAACTACTATATATAAAATAGATAAACAACAAGGTCTGACTATATAGCACAGGGAACTATATTTAATATCTTTAATAACCTATAATGGAAAAGAGTATGAAAATATATATAGTATAACTGGATCACTTTGCTGTACACCAGAAACTAACACAACATTATAAATCAACAATACTTCAGTTAAAAAAATAAAATAAAATAAAAAAAGAATCTTGCCAGGCAAGAGCAGAGCAAGGATTTTAACCAGGGTTGGTTCAGCCAATGCTCTTAAGCAATGTTATTCCACATCTAAATGTGATTACCCGATATCATTAGTCATCAGGGAAATACAAATTAAACCATAGTGAGACACTAGTACACACCCATCAGAATGGCTGAAATTAATACTGGCAACACCAAGTGTTGGAAAGGATATAGTGCAACTGTAACTCATACATTGTTGGTGAGAGTCTAAAAATGCTCTAAACACTTTGGAAGAAGTTTGGTAGTTTCTAATAAATTTAAACATACACTTGCCCTTTGACTCGGCGATCCCACTTCTGTATGTATACCCAAGAAAAGTAAAAATATATGTCCACATAAAGATGGACACTATAAGGATGTATAATACATGGCAGCTTTATTGGCAATAGCCCCAAACTGGAAACAGCCCAGGTATGTGAAGAATGAAAAAACAAACTGTGGTATATTCTTTTAATGGAACACTACTCAACAATACAAAAAAATAAACTACTAATACATTCAGTGACACGAATGCACTCACAGATATTATGCTGGAAAAAAAAAGACACAAAAGAGTACATGCTGTATGATTCCATTTGCATGATGTTCTAAAATTGATAAAACTAAATTATTGGTAAGAATAGGGAGCTGGGGCTTCCCTGGTGGGGCAGTGGTTGAGAGTCTGCCTGCCAATGCAGGGGACATGGGTTCGAGCCCTGGTCTGGGAAGATCCCACGTGCCGCGGAGCAACTGGGCCCGTGAGCCACAATTACTGAGCCTGCGCGTCTGGAGCCTGTGCTCCGCAACAAGAGAGGCCGCGATAATGAGAGGCCCGCGCACTGCGATGAAGAGTGGCCCCCGCTTGCCGCAACTAGAGAAAGCCCTCGCACAGAAACGAAGACCCAACACAGCCATAAATAAATAAATAAATAATAAAATAAAATAAAAAATTTTAAAAAAAAAGAATAGGGAGCTGTGGCTGTCTGAACAAGGCGAGAGGGGTTGACTGGGAAGAGGTATGGGGGAACTTTCTAAGCTACAAAAATATTTTATATCTTGATAGGGGTGTGGGGTATATGGGTGTATCAATTAGTCAAAATTATATAGTTAAGATTAGCACATTTTAATATGTGTAAACCTAACCTTAAAAAAAACTATATAAAGAAATAATAATAAAGTTGGGGGAAATTGGAAGAAGGAAAAAGTATAGATGAAACAAGCATGGCTGAATGTTAATGCTATTGAAGCTTGATAATAATTACGTGGGTAAACATTATACTATTCTATTTACTTTGAATATGTTTGACATTTTGTATAATAAAAAACACCTAAAAAATGATTTACAAATTCTTAGTATCTGTTAGAACTAAAATACAAATGAGTGGTTGGTTTGAGGCCAGATTGCTGAATCTCAGGGCCCAGTGCAAAAAAAAAAAGTAAACCTCATCATGTTTTTTCCCTTCTGGGAGATTTTGATGAGTTTTCCACTCCCTGCCCTAGGGAATAGTGTGAGTGCCTCAACATAGTTCACAAGATCCTTTATACCAAACATACATACCCAAAGCACTGTATAGAGTTCTTGATGATATATTGTGTATTTACTACTTAGACCATCTCTATGAAGGTTATTATCCAATTTTATAAGCAAAAGAATTTATATCTATGAAAGGACCCAACACTGGATGGATAATAAGTGGCAGGGTCTAGAGAAAATTCAAGTTTTGGACCCCATTGTTTTTCTCCACCATTCACTCCACTCTCACTCATTCATTCATTCACTTTCTTCACCATTCTTCCTTCTGTGGTAGGAAGAATTCTAAGACAGCAGCAATATTTCAACCCCCTTCACATATACCCTGCTATAATACCCTCCCTTTGAGTGTGGGCAGGGCCATTGAATATTATAGTGTATCTGTAGTTACTAATGCAGCTAAAGGGAGAATAGCCTGGGTGGGCCAGACCTAATCAGGTGAGTGCTTTAAGAGAAGGAAAGCGTCAGGAGGATGCTCTCCTTTTGACCTCAAGAATGAAGCATGTTGTGGCAGGGTCTGTGGAGCAGCCGTGTGGCAAGGACCTGAAGGTGACCCCCGGGAGTTTAGAGTAATCTCCAGTGAACAGCTAGCAAAAAAAAAGTTTCTGGATCACACAGCCTCAAAGAACTATATTCTGCCAACAACTCTGTGAGCTTGGAAAAGGTCCCTGAGCCTCAGAAGAGATCATAGACCCAGGCAACTCTGCAAATTTAGCCTGGTAAGACCCTGGGCAGAGGACTCAGTTAACCCACAGAAACCTTGAGATAATAAATATGTGTTGTTTTAAATCACTAAGGTTGCGGTCACTTGTGATGCAGCAATAGAAAATAAATCCCCCCGCCTCTCTCCCTTCCTTCCCTGTTCCTCTCAATGCTTCAGTCACTCTGAACTTTCCTTAGTTTCCTAATTAAAACATTACTTCCATGACTGTGGTTTTGCAAGGAATGCTCACTTTGCCTGGAATGCCCTTTTCCTCTTTCTGCTTGTTGAATATCACCCATCCTTCAGGACCCAGATCAACTCGCCCTCTCCTGGAAGCCTTGACCGATTGTCCCAGGCACAGATTTCATTCCTTTCTGTTCTGTACTCCACCGCACCCTGTGATCTCTCACTCTCTCTCTCTCTCTCTCTCTCTCTCTCTCTCTCTTTCTCTGGCTCCCTCTAGTATATGACTTAGTTGAGAACAAGAACTTACATTTATTCACATTCATGACACTTAGAACTAGGACAGTGCTTAGAACATAGTAGCCGTTCAGTAAATTGTTGATGGGTTAATGCACCTATTGTTTTCCATTCAAATGCTTCTGAAGTTTATTCAGTTTAACAAATACTAATTTTCAGGGCCTCTTACAGCTGCCATGGACAATAAAAAGATTAGTGGGTCTTGTTCCCTGTTTCAAAGAGGAGGAATAAGATTTGCACACAAACAATAATTACAAGAGGCAGAACATGACCTGTGTCACATAAAGAACTGAATCTGGTCTGCGGGATTCTCATGGAGAACGAGATTAGGGTCCACAGGATGGAGGAGAGCACACATATGCCATCCAGCCTCATCTGTGTTTTAGGGAACAACATCGTTCCATTATTATAACGCAGGTTGGAACAAGGAAGGGAAAAAAGGCTGCTCTTATCTCGCAGGTAGCTGAATGGTGAGCACAGCTCTCCCAGCCATCTGCTGCTCTTCCTGGGCAGCTTGGAGCATGACAGCTGTGAAAATGGTTAGAGGAAAAGGCAGGTCACAGGGGGAGGGAGGGGTGTTGAGTAATGTCAGCTTTCCCCTAAGACACTGTGGACAGCAGGGCCCTGAGAGAGACACGGAGCCACAAAGACTTGCTTGATGCTGTGTGTGGTGCTACTCAGAGGAGTGGGTTCAGCTGCTGCTGGTGTGAAACCCAAGGAAATGTCCCTGCAGCTTCTGATGTCAGCATCACATCATGTGGCCCACTTGCATTGTGAGTCAGACACCCACATCCTGTTGCCTTACAATCGCATTAATTTTCCCTTTAAGTGACATATCGAAGAGGATATGTCTTTTTTCATTTTTTCCAATAGATGTCTGTTACTTTTCAGCAGAAAGGAGATGTGTATAAGTTCTGCAGAAGCCCACCAAATGTGGGCCAGGCTTCTTTCCCCCAGAAAGCTCTGAAGCTTGTGCCACACGCCAAACGGTAACTCAACATACTTAATCATTTGGTATCACTTAAGCACTCTCTTCTTTCAAAAACTCTCATCTACTTACTTTGTACCATTCAAGTAAATTTGCAGAGGATTACAAAGAACATCTGTAATATTAAAATCCACTTAAACTTTAAATCAGCCAATAATTTTGATCCAGTTGTTTCTCTGAGTTTACAAAATGTTGTGGATATAAATTTACCATTACGTTTAACTCGATTCCATGTTTTTGAACTTTATCCACTTAATTGACCAGGCTCAAATAATCATCAGATTATTGGATCAATCTAAGTACTCATAGTGAGCTCTTTATTTTGAATTGAACTATTTTAGCTCTGGAGGGGAGGGGAGGATGGAAAAAGAGGTCAAGACTTATTGGAAATAAACCAAGACTGTAGAGAAACTTAGGCTTTTTTTTCCCTAGTTTAGAATATCTCCTCTGTTCATACTTCTTTGAATCATTTCTGAGCTAAATTTGATAGTACCCTGGTTACCTGGGGTAAGGGTCGCAGAGAAGCACCTCCCTTGGCAGCTATCTCACTGGGGGACTTCCCAAGGCTTTTCCCAGTTTCTAATGCACTCATTGTAGTGCTGATGACACACGTCTTGGCAAAATGTCTCCGTGTTCAGAAGTAGAACAGCTCCAATGTTCTTGATTCTATTTTAGACTTGTATTAAAGTGATCTGCCCACCACAGTCTGACTTCTTTCAACCTCATCTAATTTTTTCAGACTTAGTTTGGTCAGCCATACTAAGTTCATAAGATAAAGAGATAATATTGCCTTCTAGAGTTGGAGCTAAATATTAGAGACTATATTGTGTTAAGCCATAAATTTCCAAACATGATGGTCTCATTTACGTTGGTAGATGCTTATGAGGCTAGCATTGGTTTTCTCACAAAATGGCACAGGAAACACAGCTTATAAAAATATACCCATGATGTGGAAGGTATCAAGGAGCCCTTATGAAATATTCGACATTTTGCTTCTGTTCATTATCTGGTTTTAACCTTTCTCAACGGACTTTTGTAATGAACCATAGGCTGACCAAACTAAATTCCAAAGCCTGAAAGATCATTTGTGATGGGAAACGGGACAAATAAAAGGGATATTATGCAAAGCAGATAATCCTTAACTTTCACAAGTTAATCTCTCAAAAAAAAATGTCATCATACTTTCATTTACTATATAGTAACATCCCTTCTGGAAGTAGGTACATCAACTGATAAAAAAACACTTTTTAATTCTCTAATGGGGGGTACTTTTTCACTCACCAACAGCTTAGGTTTGGAAACGCTTATTTTTGTCTGTATAGCTGAGTTTGTTTTATCACATCCTCTCCCTCTTATTTTATTAAATGAATGAAAGTGAATAAATAATAATATTATGAATTGTAAACTTTATAAACCCAATATGATTGAATTAGAGATAAAATCAATATAATAAAATAGCATTAGATAGTTATTGTACTAAATCAGGTCAATTGTTCGTTCAACTGTTTAAGAAAAGTAAGTCACCAAAGGTTATTCTAATAGCAGAGATTTATTTAGGAATATCATAATATGTATTTTAATCTCTGAAAATCAACTAATATCTATTTAGTTTTCATACTTTAGATTGTTGTGCTTATTTTCAGAGGCATATAATATACAAAAGAGGGTACTAATTATAGTTGTTCAAAAGATGGATTTAAAAATCAGACAGATCTGAACTGAAAACCAACTCCTCTACTTACCCAATGCAAGTTATTAATTATCGTTGAGCCTTAGTTTCCTCATCTGAAAAGGATCACCAAATTTGTTTGTTAGAGTTTTTTTTGAAAGGGAAAAAGATAACATATTTTTGGATATAGAAGACCTATCATTATGGCACTTAGCATGTATATACATAGATCAGATATACATTTATATTTATTTTACATATGTACTACCTGTGGACTAATTTCTGAATATATTCCCAAGATAAACTGGAATGTATTTACTAAATACTAAATAATGTGGCCCATCTTATGCTAGCAAACCAGGAAATAAGAAGTATTGTCACGCATTGGATAAAAGGAGATTCATCTGCCCTTAGCCACCACGCCAACACCTTGAGAAAGCTCATGGAGGCCCTTCATGCCCACCTGGATCCCATGACCTAAAAGCCACACCAGGCCAACATGCCCTGGCTCGTCTCTCAGCCAACTCACCTGAGTGAAGAGAGGAAGCATCCTGCATTAGTCAGGGTTCTATAGAGAAACAGAATCAATAGGATGTGTATGAATGAACAGAGAGATTTATTTTAAGGAACTGGCTTACGTGATTATGGAGGCTGCAAATCTGAAATCTGCAGAGTGGGCCAGATGGCTGGAGACCTGGGGAAAAGCCAATGTTGCAGTTCAAGTCAGAGGCTGTCTGTTGGTAGAATGCCTTCTTCTTTCAGGACTTCAGATTTTGTTCCATTAAGGCCTTTAACTGATTGGATGAGGCCCACTTACATTATGGAGGGTAATCTGCTTTAAAACAGTATCTACTGATTTAAATGTTAATCTCATCGAAAAATACAGAAACATCTTCACAGAAACATCTAGAAAAATGTTTGACCAACTGTCTGGGTACTGTGGCCTAGTCAAGTTGACACATAAAATTAACCATCACACATTCCATGAAACTCATCCTCAACAGATGCTGAGTGCAATAGTTAAGATTACAAGTTTCAGAGCCAGGCAGAAACGTGTGCAAACTATGACTCTTCGACCTATCAGCTCTGAGAAAACTATGTGAATTTTCTAAACCTTATCTGTAAAACAGGAACCAAATACCCACAGGAAAGGAATGTTAGAATTATTGTAAGAAGAAAGTTAAATCATGATGCAGTTGATGTGTATAGGATTGTACCAGGCATGCATTATGCGTGCAATAATGAATAGCATCTTTTCCTGGTGAAAACAAAACAAGAAGTCTGGTTAAAAGGAGACAAGACCAGAAGATCTGTTGATGGCTCTGCCTTGCTTGGCTCCTTGACCCATCTCAAACTATATTTCCTTTAAGCAATGCCTTTTTTTTTTGCTGTTAAAATAAATAAAACACTCCATTTCATACTTTGTAAAATGCACTTCCCACCCACTCTGTCATCCTGTACCTTTTCCCTCACGTCTGTCTGCTCAGTGCTGTTCTCTTCGGCATATTTTTGTCCCAGAGAATTGCCAGGTGTAGGTCAGTAGATGTCACAGGGATAACACAGGGAAGGAAAAGCTTTCTGCACTTCTATCCTTGTAAGCACAATTTTTTTTTTTTCAAAATTTAGTTATTTATTTAATTTACCCAAAACCTTACAGCAATACATTTGTTTAAAGCAAATTAATGATGTAAGTAAAAGGGGTAGTTGTTCAGGGGGTTAAAATGCATCCAGAATGGTTTAGACTCTACTTGTCCGCAAGGTCCATCCCCCCGCCCATCAGTCCCAGGGGAGGCTGGAGCCCTGTGAACAGCAAGAGTCAGTGGCTGAGGACGCTGGAGGGTGTCACAGAGGACCTACCCGCCCTGGACTTGAAATCAGGCAACTGCTGCCCGAGTGTCAGGATGTTACCACCCTTGTTTAGATAGAGAAGGACAGAACAGGTAAGCACAAAAATTAATCACACTTTCTTTCTCAGTAAAGAGGCCAAATAAGTCAGTCCTGCACTTGAACTTATTCTCCCCAAATAAAGTGTTAAGATGGGAATGTTGATTAATGTATTTAAACAGAAATGTATGAGTATGGCTTTCAAAAGCTCACCACTCTCTCCATTTCGGTACAGTTAGACCCACCAATATGCACACATACACACACTCACAGTTCACACTAGTGTTACAGAATATCCTACGAGCGGCACATTTTTACCCAAACGGAGCAGCAGCTTTTGTTTGCATGCTAATCCTCAAATTAACTTTGCAGCAACCCATTCTCCATCCCAACCTGCATCCTCAGGAAGGAATGAGTGACAGGAAAAAATATTTTGACTTTAGACATTACCCAAGTTTACTATAATTATATATGATCATGGACATTGCTCCTAGACTAGGTAGTTCAGATAAGAACTCATCCTTAGTAACCAGGTAGTTTAAAATAACAACAGCTACTGAGCACTAAGTATGTGCCAGATACTTTTTTAGTAATGTGTGTGTGTGTGTGTGTGTGTGTGTGTCTCGTTTAATTTTCATAACAACTCTCTGAAGCAGGAATTATTATTAAGTCCATACCACAGATGAGAAAACTGAGACTTCTAAAGATAAAGGCACTGGACAAGGTCACAGCAATAGTAGGTGCTAGAAACAGGGTTCAAATCAGGCATTCAGGCTGCAGCACTCCAGGCACTAATTTCTCCCATCTTCAAGGTTAGGACCTGGAGAATCCACTGGCTCATTTTGTAGAAGATGACACTGAGGCAAAGCGAATGTAAAGTTCACTAAAACACTAGACCCATACAAGATGTTTGTCCTACCATCAATGTTTTCTTCTCTGAAGGGAGACAATAGCCAGGAGAGTAATAGGAAGTTGTTCACCTGAGTGGAACATCAGACCCAGTTAGGAAGAGTAAAAGTCTATTACAAAGACAGGTGGTGGGGCTGATGCAGAAAAGACTGTGAAAGATACGGATGGAAGGATACAGAACCTTAAAGAGGTGAAGACTTTATCTCTTGGTTTCCTTTTTCCCTGTGTTATTCTAGAAGGAATAGCTGAAAATTGGGAAGTTCCGTGTGAGCTTTGGAGTCAGGACTGAGCCCGAATCCCTGGTATATGTGAGTCGTGAAGCAAGACATAATCAACTTGGAGAATTTCCATTCCATGCTTAGGTTAATAAATGGGCCTTTTTTTTCCTTTCTGGATATACTGCTTTGAGCTCTTGTAATACTTAATTGCCACAATGAGAAATAACAAGAAAATTAATAAGGCGATGCTTTTAAGATTTTCCTGACAAGTTTGAAAAGCAGATCTAACTGTAGACATTTATCAGTGATGAACTATTGAACCCTGGGGAATGACTGGTTGATCCTTATGAACAGCAGCTATAGTCACCTGATAGCTGATGACTTCCAAGGAAGTCATATGGCGATGGTAAGTATTAGCCTTTGGCCCAAATAATCTATTTTATATTTTGACCAATGCAATGCACTTGGGAAATTTCTGTATTTTACATGTAGGTCAATAAAATATAACTCTCAAAAATTTAGAGAAACAAATATCAGTTTTATTTTAAAACTTGAGGGGATGGGAATTTGACTAACATAACTACAGAGAAAAAAAATAGAAGGAAAAAATCTAATCACTTATAATGTTTAAAATCCACTTTTTCAATTTTGTTCCAAATATCACAATCCAGGGGAGGGTAAATCATTTGTTTTGGGTTATTTATTCATTCAATCTTTAAAATAATTTTAAAGTACTTTCTTTCTCGGTACTATCCCAAGGCATAAGCACAAAATCAAAAGAAAATGTTAATTAAATTGCATAATAGTCAATACTGTTACAATTTTACAGCTTAAAATAGTACATGAAAATAGCTTTTTAAAATTCGACCATGTTAAAAGCTCCTGTCTTATGGAGAATTCTAATTTTTAAAAGGTACTTTGCATTGGGCCCTGATGACCAGAAACTGTGTTTAAGTCAAACTGACCCAGGGCTGTAATCTTACTTCTTTTGACAGAGAAAAATAAGAGCGTGGTAATCATTGGAACTATTTCATCCAGAGCAGCCGAGCTGTATTTATTTCCATCCTAATGGAGAATCATTCTGTGGACAGTATTGTTTGTTTCTTTGCAGGCCTGACTCCCTGGGGAAGGAGTTCCACTCAATCACATCTGTATCTCTCTCAAAAAGACAGAAGTCCTATACAATGTAAAGGCTTAATACTAATGAGAGTAACTATCATTTATTAAGTACCTACTATGGGCCTGTAATCATATTTTCTCCTTTGATCCTCATAACAACATTTTAGGAGGGCATTATTATACTCAATGTACAGATGGAAAAACTGAGGCCTCAAGAACTTACATGCCTTGCTTAACGGTGTTTCTATCCCATAACTCTTATAGTGATCATGCCTACGGTCAATATTACTAAAAAAATGAAATGACTTGATCCTGGAATTGTGTTGTAGCATGAAAGCTAGAAGCTCATTATTTCATACAATGGACTATCTCATTCACTGAAACGTTAACACCCATCTGTGATTTTGCATAAGGTGAAAAAGAGCTCTGGTAAACCAAGCAAGAATCCTGACAGTTAGCCTTTCAAATATATACTTGGGTAAGTTTCCTAGGAGTAGTAAACCGCAGAACAGTGCTTTGAAAAGTCCATCCACGATGTGAATAAATGTTTGTCCTCAAATTGGAACCTCTGCATTCATAAGCGGTCATTCTTCACTGGGTCTAAAAGGGAAATCTCTTAATCGAACAGGTTTTCCAATAGAACAGAATGACAGGCCAGTCAGTACAGTGCTAGCGATATACTTCCCACAGAAAGCTAGAGTGTAGGTTACTGTTGAATA
The DNA here is from genome assembly GCF_028023285.1 of Balaenoptera ricei. NCBI lineage: Eukaryota > Metazoa > Chordata > Mammalia > Artiodactyla > Balaenopteridae > Balaenoptera > Balaenoptera ricei. The sequence continues at coordinate 78,031,318 of NC_082648.1, forward strand.
ATGGAATCTGTGCCTATGGCATAATTTGGCTGTTTAGCGTCCTCGAGCCTCAAACCGCCGTGCCTTTCCCTGCAGGTCTGTAAAGGGATGGTATATTTCCCCCCTTTAAGAAAACTTTAAAAAAAATAATAATTTCCTAATTTGAGCATAAGAATGGGAGTCAAATGATTCCCAATGAGCCACATGACATTTTAAAATAATGTCTTTGCCCAGTTTGACATGAAATATATGACGTGTCCCACGTGCTTCTTCCCTAATGAAAAGTCCAACACTATCCACCACGTACCTAAGTCCCTGCCTTTCTTCCTTTTCTTTCCCAGCTTTTGTCTCTTTTGTGTCAAACCTCTCACTGTGCAGTGTTAATCTCTCTAAAGTCATTGGGTGCTTATTGTTGTTTTTTGCCATTTAAATAAAGCATTATATAGGGAAAACATGTTTTAAAAAAACTAAGATCATTGATATTCAAGTACACACACACAAAGCAAATGAAAGAGTTTAATCAAACCATGCTGTTTGCTGCGAAGTGTTAGATTGGCTGGCAAGAGACTATTTTATAATTTTACCTAATGCTTTTTATAGAAGATTTTTAAAAAACTCATTCTTATCTAATTCTAAAGAATGAGCAATTCGACTTTTTTTGGAAAAACATAAACACACAAATCTGTTCAAAAGGAATAAAAAATAGTAACATTTAAATCTTGCTTCCAGAATATATATATATATATATATATTTTTTTTAACACTTTGGTTTAAAATTTATTTTATTTATTTATTTTTGGCTGTGTCGTGTCTTTGCTGCTGCTCGCGGGCTTTCTCTAGTTGTGGTGAGCGAGGGCTACTGCTCGTTATGGTGCGCGGGCTTCTCATTGTGGTGGCTTCTCTTGCTGCAGAGCATGGGCTCTAGGCGTGCGGGCTTCAGTAGTTGTGGCTCATGCGCTCTAGAGCACAGGCTCAGTAGTTGCAGCTTGTGGGCTCTAGAGAGTAGGCTCAGTAGTTGTGGCGCACGGGCTTAGTTGCTCCACAGCATATGGGATCTTCCCCGACCAGGACTCGAACCCGTGTCCCCTGCATTGGCAGGCGGATTCTTAACCACTGCACCGCTAGGGAAGCCCCAGAATATATTTTTTAAACATTTTAAGAATATTCTATTTAATGTCTTATATGTGAATGTATGTTTTAATAGCTCAGTTTCTGAAAAGGAAATGTAATATTTAAATCTTCGTCAATAGTTGAGAAATTATTCAGAAATATGATGAATTATATCCATTCCCAATAAATCCTTTCATAGAGTTTAGCAATGTATTTGAAAAGAAAGGTACCTTTAATTGTCTGATAGGGCCTCTCTGAATTCTGAGAATCCCATGCTTTTTCACCTTAATCAAAGTGAAATTTACCCTGGTACAGCACAGACCTCAGGCACCACTCTACTGTTCCATGGAACAGATGTTTTGGAATCCACATAATGATAGACAGACTTCTTTTATGAAAGGTTTCTAGAATGAGGGCTTCGGTGAAACTGGTCATGCCTGTATTAAAACCTTTCACTCAGCAGGACAATATTTGCATTTTTGCCCTTATCTGGCAATCTCATCTTTTTTTTTAAAAAAATTTATTTATTTATTTATTTTATTTTTCGCTGCATTGGGTCTTCGTTCCTGCACGCAGGCTTTCTCTAGTTGCAGTGAGCAGAGGCTACTCTTCGTTGCGGTGCATGGGCTTCTCATTGCAGTGGCTTCTCCTGTTGCAGAGCACTGGCTCTAGGTGCGCGGGCTTCAGTAGTTGTGGCACGCGGGCTCAGTAGCTGTGGCTTGCGGGCTGTAGAGCGCAGGCTCAGTAGTTGTGGTGCACGGGCTTAGTTGCTCCACAGCATGTGGGATCTTCCCGGACCAGGGATCGAACCCATGTCCCCTGCCTTGACAGGCCGATTCTTAACCATTGCACCACCAGGGAAGCCCTGGCAATCTCATCTTGATTTAAAAAAAAAAAAAAAAAAAAAGGCAAGTTTCTTTTAACTTAATTGCATATTCCATTTTTTTCAAATTACACTCCTAACATTTAGAATGTTGAGTCATCAAGACTGAACGTAAGATTTAACATTTTTTTGAGCTATCATCTCAGATAATAGTTAAACGAAGAAATACATCAATCAAAATCCATCATAAAACAAAGACCTTTGAATAACTGGCACCCCAGTCTCTAAACAAGCAAGAGACACAAATGGGTGACCTCTCCTAGGCTAAACTCTAGATGACCCCAGGAGGGCACTCCTGACATAAAAGGTTACATGTCTCTTGTGTAAAGAAGGTAAGAAGATTCAGCCTCTCAGAGTTTAAGACTGATGCCCACTCATTCCCTCACCAACCATGTGACCTGTGAGCCAATCCCTCCCAGGTATCTTGGCCTGGATTGTTGAGAGTTTGAATATTTTTTTGTAATCATCTGATATTGCTAATGTTTACTTAGCCCTACCCATCCGGTCCCTGGGTGTGGGGTATTTTCAGAGGCACGCTGACTCATTCAAGCACTAAAGTACCATTTAGGACATTGTGGCCGTAATCTAGTAAATGCCACCTGGGTCTCTGCTTAGCGAAGCAACATCCCCAGTTCCCATCTTTGATTTTACTAAACCAGAGGAGGGTCAACACATGGGCTTTGCAATAAAAAAGTCTGTACTCAGTCTTGTTTGAGAGTTAGAATTCAAAATTTTCCAAAGATTTCTATTACCTAACTTTAATTCCTATTACCCAGTGGACTCAATACATTATTCCCTGATTTTACACAATTCCAAGGAGCAAATTTATAGCACTGTGCTCCTGGAACCAAGTATATATAGAAGGAGCTAGATTTGCCAAAGGAAATTTGCTACTTTTAACTTTTCTCTAGTCATACAATAACTAATCATTAAAATCTGCTTGTGTGGTACTGGTATCCTTACATTTTGCCTTTATCAGTCTAGAGAATGGGGTGTAGATTTGCTTACTGGCTTCTAGAGTTTTCTCCAACACATTTTTACAAATGTGCATATTGTCATATTTGCATAATACGTGAGATGCAGAAAATCAACTGCAAAGGAAACATAACATTCAATTTTGTGCTCTCAGAGTCTTATGTGCATGTTCTAACTTAGATCAACTACACACACCCTAAAGAGTAAAACTTGTCTTCGTGATTCATGTAACACAAAGGTGGCTTCATCTGTTTTAACCCATATTGGAATATTCATCCGTGATGTTACATTCAGAGAATTTACAGTGAAATGCTTTCAATTATAAGTATTTATGGTACATGTTATAGAATGGCATAATCTAAAAATATGTTTATAGATAAACTCGTAAAATACCTAGACTCCAGGCTTGGCTAGAATGTTAAAGTATGAAATATACAATCTCAAAATGGCAGAAATCAAATTGCCAAGGTATTCTCTGATTCACTGTATAGAATGAAACAGCACTTTCATTATTAAATGCTTACAAATATAATAAGCCATATATCGATTGTTTCATATGCATTAAAGTATATAAACCAAAATAGATTGCTCTGAAAACTGTTACATTTATTTGTCAGTCAAAAGCGTATTTAGATTTCAGCCTAGCAATTTGAAAATATTAATCAAATGTAGTATTTATGGGAAATTTTAAAAACTTCAATAGGTGACTATATTAAATTTTTTTTCTTTTTGTAAAAAGTATTTTGGGGTTGAATAAAAGAAACTGAAAATTCACTTAGACATTCTCCAAGTATGGAAAATAAGGAAGGTGCATATCCCCCTACCGTTTGGAATAATTTGCTGTCATTTGGGAATGCCTTGACAGACCCATTGATACAGCAACAGAAAAAATAAAATGCAAAGCAATAGTTAAGTATCTGAAATTATTACTGTTCCCGTAAGTGAGAACAATAAAACTTAGGTGGGTAAGGCATTTTGACTAAACGTGGTGATTTCCTCCATCTTCTTCAATCTTTAACTTTTCCAGATCACAGATGCCGCTTGCCCTGGAGGCTTTGGCCAAAGGACAGGAAATTACAAAACAAGATAGTGGGTGAGTCATGAGAATTGTAGTAAAGAGCTTATCATGCTTTTTCTGAAATATCCTTTTACTATGAAAACAGAGGAGGGAAATCTTTAAATTGAACAGCCTCAGTCAGAAAAGAAAGGCATACATGTTTAGGTTTCATTTTCAAAACAAGATTGCTTTGTATAACTATAGAATCCAGTAACACACACACAAATATTTCTTTGGGTTAATATGAAAGCAAACCCTACCATGCTTAGTAGCACAATTTCCTCCTTTTTCAGAATTACTCACAGTAAAAGGTGAAGACAGGTAGTTCCTTCTTCCTGTTGCTGATGCCCACTCTGAATTACTTCGGAAGGATTCTGGAAGGATAATATTAATTCAAATTTCAACAACTATCCCCTATTTTACAAAATGATTGCTTCTGTTTTATATCATTTTATCCCAGAAACCCCATGGCATAGTTTGGGTAGGTGTTGTTATCATTCCTAAGGTACAGATGAGGAACCAGAAGTTTGAAGGGGTTAAGTGACTTACCCAAGGTCACGTGCTACACCTGTCACTCAGGACTCTGTTCCTGGACCCATCCTCTTCTAAGCCTCCAACGAACTTCCACATAAAGGATAATTCCCTCCCCTCATATACACAACACAACTTTTGAAAGTTTGTGAAAAATATTTGGAACATATGTATTATACTTGAAAATCCCTTTATTATTTTTTCCAGCAACTAAGTCATTTTCCTCTCTCAAAAAGCTCATCAAGCTTTTAAGGTACCCCAAGAATTGTTCTCAAGGTTGTTCTCAAGTGGGAAATTTATGGAGAGCTATTTTAACAAAACAAAATTAAGCTTCTGTCTTCTGCCTGTTATCATTCAAACATCTAAGAATGAGTGATATAAACCCCTATATTGAAATAATGAGAGCAGATGCTGTAAATTTGCTTTGTCCTATACAGTATCCACTAACCATATGTGGCTATTAAAATTTAAATTAATTTTAATAAGTTAAATGACATAAAAATAGCAGTTCCTCCATCACACTAACCATATTTCAAGGATTTTATAGCCACAAGGGGCTAGTGCCTATTGTATTGGGCACCACAAATATAGAACATTTCCATCATGGCAAAAAGTTCTATTGGCCAGTGTTGGTCTAAATTCTAGCTGTTATCAGTGTCAGCCTCCTTCCTTCTCAAGCAACTCAAACTCAATGATGCTGTCCTGTGGACTGAATAGCATCGTGTGTGTGTGTGTGTGTGTGTGTGTGTGTGTGTAAAATGAACCATGATTCTATTCTCCCAAACAATGCTAGGAAAAACAGCAAGTCACAGATAAATATGGGCTATTTATGTGGCTTCTCTTGATGTGGGAAGAAACCAAAATCTTTCTGTTAATATCAGTCAACCCTTAAGACCATTTCAGTGACACACTGTTATATTATCACTGTATATGTGTGTGTATGTGTATATATATGTACACCCACACACATTTTTACATTAACAGCTCGTATGATAGAACACACTGATGCTGAACAGAGAATCTCGAGTTTCTGAGGTTTTGTGGATAAGGAGATCAAATGAGAGGGCTTAGCCTTTGGAGATGGGTTGTTTGGGGCAGATACCAGGGGGAATGATCCTTCCCGTGAGAGAGGCTCATGCAAAAAAGCCAGCATGGTACAAGGAGTATCCAGGGAATATGCTCCATCAGCTTCACCTGTGGATTCTCTCTAAGGAACCAGATAGCTGACTTGGCTGGAAGAGTGAAAATAGGGAGGAGAAAGATGAAAAACTCTGTAGAAAGGACTGAATATTGTTCTTACTGAGCTGTCTGTCACAGATGGCCAGGCATTCCTGAACTTTTAAAGTAGGTTAATCTGAAGAGGCAGTGGTTTGGGGAACAGGAACGCATTCAGGCCAGAACCCTCCATCTGCCACCTTCTATCTCTCTAGCTTTGGCCACATTTAACCTCTGTGAGCCTTAGTTTCAAATCTGATTTGTTCTACTGAAGGCTAACCTCGTAAAAAGCGTAGTATAACAAAAGGAGAGGAATACAAAGAACTCACACAAATAGATAATTATCCTATAATTCCATGAATCTGATGACAGACATAGGCACAGTCTTGAAAGACTTCGTGGTGGAGGAAGTGGTATCTGGGCTAAATCATTAAGGATGAACAGCAGTTTAGGAAGGAATAGGTAGTTCATGGAGAAAAGAGCATGAATAAAGAATGGAGAAAAATATATGGCTATGAAAAAATTTATATATAAAAAGAAATCCTTCCCCAGTTTGGAAAAAGAGAGAGATTTATAAAATAGAAAAACACTCCATGCCTGAACAGGTAAAGAGTTAAAGAAAGTAGAGAAAAAAATATTGTTTAAAAAGGAAAGAAAAAAAAAAAAGGAGTGACTGGAGATCCCAAATAAATTCCTTTCCCACCAAGAAAAGCCTTTTCTTTCTTTACATTCTGCTTCTGCCTTTGTGGTTTATTTGCAACTGCACAAGACCACTTAGCAGCTGTGTTCATAGAAACTCCTTCTCCTTTCTGGTGGGACAGGTTGCACCAGTGAATCTCTGATACAGACAGACTAGGCAGGCAACTCTTTCAGATCCCAGTAGCAGCAACCCCTCCCCACCTGCACGCACACACACACACACACACACACACACACACACACGGGGCCCTGCCTGTGTGATCCCCTTCCCCCGGCATTGGGAATCCCTCTCAAAATTAAGGCTGAGCAATGTTTGACCCCTCTCTGGTATGGCCAGTGCAAATTTTCGAGAGAGAAGCTTCTCTTGGATTCCCTTAGATGTCAATGCTGATCAGAACCTACAGACTTACTATCACCTCCTTCTGAATCTAGATGTCTCATGAGGCTTCAGTTTTTGGTGTCTAGACATGTATTATTTGGAACCACAGGGTCCCTGGGTAATGTTCAGAGAACAGCAACTCACTATCTGACCCCTAGAGAGAGACTCCGTGTGAGTCACTGACCCATTCCCCTGAGGAAATGTTCTTCCTGGAAGCAGGGAATGAGACGCTCTCATGAAGAGTTGTCCCACCTGGGGATCTCCATTTAATTTTTTATTAACAACAACCAAAAAAAAAACCCCTGAAAAACACTAATTCATTCCTGACACTTAAACAACAAGCTTTAAATTAAGGCTCCCTGAGAATGTTAGATTAAAAGAAAGACATTCATATTCCCCCTGGGATTGTTAGTGGCTAGGGAGTGGTGGAGAGAGAAGGTCTATATTCATCATCACAGCTCTCTTTACTCTCTCCTCTGCCACTTCTGCGATCCAGAAGCAGGAGGGACAGATCAGCATCACCACATTCACGTTTAGGGAGGGCACTTGGGTCAACGGCAAATGTCAATAAACTTTGGTCTGCAGGCCAAATCCAGTCCGTCATCTGTTTTTATAAATACAGTCATCCCTTGGTATCCACTGGGGATTGGTTTCAGGACCACCTGAGGATACCAAAATCTGTGGATGCTTAAGTGCCTTATATAAAATGGCAGAGTACAGGCATACCTCATTTTATTGCGCACCTCTTATTGAACTTTGAAAATACTGCATTTTCTACAAATTGAAGGTTTGTGGCAACCCTGTATTGAGCAAGTCTATCAGCACCATTTTTCCCACAGTGCTGTTCATTGCAGGTCTCTCCATCACATTTTGATAATTCTCACGATATTACACTTCTATTTTCATATCTTCCCAAATACGTTAAATCATCTCTACTTATAATACCTAATACAATGTAATTTCTATGTAAATAGTTGCAAATACAATGTAAATACTATGTAAATAGTTGCTGGCGTGTGGCAAATTGAAGGTTTGCTTTTTTGGAACTTTCTGGAATTTTTTTTTAATATTTTTAATACTCGGTTGAATCCACAGATGCAGAACCTGCAGATATAGAGGGATGACTGTAAAGTTTAATTGCAGCACAGCCATACTCATTTGTTTACATATCACCTACAGCAGCCATCATGCTGGTAAAGTTGAACAATTGCCACAGAGACCATATATGACCCACAAAGTCTAAGACATTTACTATCTGGCCCTTTCCAAAAAAGTTTGACTTGATCTAAGGTAAACAGAGACACACATGGGGAATAGTCTGCTCAATATTTACCACATTTTGGTTCATTTGACAAATATTTGTGAAGAACTTCCTGGGTGGGAGGCTCTGAGGATACAACAGGGAACAGAACCCACAGAGTCGTTTGCTTCACAAAGTTCACGGTTTTCTCAAGCTTTATTGTAATGGTCCCTGTTCAACTTTTTTTTCTTCTTCTATGTTTGTTAAATACAAGCTAGTATTACAATACAGTAATAGGCATGGAATAGGGTATCAACTAGAGTTACTAAATACAGGATGCCCAGTTAAATTCAGCAAACATGTACTACATTGAGATAGCTACTATGAACAAAGCCAAATGCTGTAATATTATCCTTCCTCTGAATGGGACATCAAGAGAGGGCCAAAGAGAAGTGTTCTGTACATGTAGGGTGTTTTTATCCCATTATCAAGCAGACAGAGGTTAGTGATGGATAGAGGTGACTGATGGGCTTTAACCAAGAGAACAAAGCCATCTCTGTGTAGATGTGTGTGTCAAGCTATTTTAAAATGATGCTAACAAATATTCCATTAAAAAAAAGCAGTAGTAACAAGGGGAGATATGAAAAAAAAGAAGAAGAAGAAGAAGAAGAGAAAGCTCTTTCCTCCTTTCTGGTAGAAGGGAGAAAAGAGAAACCTGTACGTACTGCATAGAGGAAAAAACCAAGTTGAATAATTCATGAGTGTTGAGAAATGTGAGGAGTGCTCATGTGTACAAGTCTCATACTGAAAACACCTGGCTTAACAAATCTGGGATCTTAGTCTTGTGATAACAAGAAAAAAGAATGGAGGGGAGAAAATGTGGTGGTGGCTGAACTTGTCACATATGTGTAAAATCTAAACCCAGAGTGTTCACATGGGCAGAATGGAAACCCTTCTAGCAGCATGGCAGTGAGTCCTGCACAGTCAGTCCCTGGAGATAGAGAGCATGCAAAAGGTCACGTGGTATTTGCCGTCTAAAATGGATGAAAGCATTAATCCACTTCATCAAACTAGTATTTGTGTTTACAGGCATCGGTAGATATTTAACTCACACACAGAGATAATATATAAAACCAAACATAGAGACAGAGTTTGTTGTGAGCATTTAAAAAGTCAAACCTGGACTACATTAGCTAAATCTTAAGCAATCCCTAAATTTAAAACATAAATAAGAAGTGGCTTGTTTTCAGGTCATCCCTGAAGGATTTTCATCAGGCCTTCAGTTTGTCACAGTAGCAGACTGCAGATTTTTCCTCCCAAGCATTTCCCAAGAAGGATTTTCTGATTTGTCACACATGTTCCCATTCATTGGTCCAGTGCCCTGGCAGAACCAGAGATTCTAAACTTGTCCGGAAAAGGGTTTCATAATTCATCATGCATACCACCCTCCTTGGCGCCAAGAGCAGTGGCCTGTTCCAAGTGCATGCTCTTGGACATTCACGGTTGACTAAAGGGACCAGATTTTTGATAAACTAATGTAGGACAAAGGGAAAGAGCCTGATAGCACAGGGCCTGCGGCTGAGATAGAGGAGGGAGAAAGAGAGAGACAGGGAATGAGGCTGTGGTGCGAGGGGCAGGTGGGGCTCCCCTTGATGGCTGTCCCATGAGACAAATGTGTGACTGCACTGGTTGAGGAAGGTTGCTCCCTGCAGTAAGGGGGGTAGGGAGGGGGTGGGGAGTACTAGAAGAATAGTGAGATGTTTGGAAGGATGAGAGAGGAGGACAGGAAAAAGGGGAAAGGAGAGCCTGGTGAGAGAGCCAGTGTTCCAGGACAGATGGTTTTGGAAAACATGGTGCCTACCAGCCAGCCCAGGAAGTTCATGTTGAGGGCCATCTTCGGTACAAGGTGACCATTCACCTTGGCTTTGATGAGGCTGGACAAGAGGGGATGGAAATGATGCACGGGGCCCATATCATGCTAACATTCTTTGAGAGTGCCAATTTGTCTACAGAGGTAAGACATTCTGAAAAGTTTCCCATTTCCACTGTGTTCGTAATGATTTCAGCAGTGAACCATTTAAACTCAAAATTAAGATTTACTTTGTTTGAAATGTTTCACCTTAGAAAGCTGCAGCAGAATCATAAGAAAAGGAATATGTTTAACTATTGTTCAATCTAAGTATTCAGTCAGCCTTCTCCTCCTTCTGAATATTCAAATTGGAGAGCCACAGAGGACAAAGAGAAAAATAAATGCATTTCTGATAGAAAACGCAAATTAATGCCTGCATTCTGCCTAAATTCCTCCAATATATCCTTTCAGTTGTTTTCTTTCATCACCATCTAACTAGAAAACTTACATAAATTTTGTTTTGTTGGTAAGTGAGTGGGAGTCTCTTTGTAAATTTTCTTATTTAAAAAACATTATATTGATAATTAAAGAAATGCAAATTAAAGCTGCAAAATAACAATACCCCTACCAAAATGGTGAAGATCCAAAACATTGATAATTCTCCAGATTGGTATAGTTGTGACAAAACAGAAACTCCATACAGTCTTGATGGCCTTATTAAATAATATTACAGTTTGGACTGACAATTTGAAAATTTATCTACCCTCTAAATCCATTTCTCCCAAGAATTTTACATCACTTGATTTACTCTATAGAAATAGTTGCCCAGTTGATCACACATATATGAACAAAGAGGTTCACTGCTGAATATTTCATAGGTGCAAAGAACTAGAAATGATTAAAATGTTCACCATGAGAGAACTGGTTTATTACATTATGGTACCTCCTTTCAACAAAAATCCTGAACAGCCTTTAAAGGAATGAGCTACAATATGCTTCTGCATATATTATATAGCCTTTCAATATATTAGATGGGGGATGGGCAAGGGGAAAAGGTCACAGAATAGCATTATAATATGATGATTCTAATCTTATTTTAAAAAACATTATCAGTGGATAGATTTCATGAATATTTTACAGAATTGTTATGCAAAGGAAACATCTGCTAGGATTCACAACAAAGTGTAAGCAGTGGCTACTTCTGGAAAGCAGCAGGTGGAGTTTGGCAGAGATGGGGGACTTTTACTTTCTTTTCTTACTCCACTGTATTTTTCCTTTGTTTTTATAGGCCTGTGTGATTTCATAATTCAAGAAGGTCGATGTATATACTCAGATATTTTAGTTTACTTCTTCTCTGGAAAATCCCAGGATTTGCAGATCCTCCCAGGTAAGAGTCATCATATCTGAAAAATGCAACGTTTTACCATTCAGTACTGATCCTGTTACTTTCTTTCAGTGATTTATACTTCAGCCTCCCAGAAGTCCCTGGAATTCATAGCATCCTCTCAATTCAGCTGTCCTGTCCCTGCTCCATTCCTTCACCGTAGGCCCCTCTACCAGCGTCATATGCAAGCCTTTAGGGATTCTCATACAGAAAGCAGGGTGAAATTCCAACCCTCACTTCCGAACTCTCACCATGGCAAAACTCTGCAAATTTTATCTCCAGTAATAAAGGTTGATGATCTACCATTATATAAGAACCATTGTTAGATCATAAAATAGTAGATCTAGAAAGCTAACATTATCCGGGTGGGTGGTACTCAACCTTCACTGCATGATAGAAACACCTGAGGAGTTTTGAAAGCATAGAGACGCTTGGGCTACCCCCAGACCAACCAAAACAAAGTCTATTTTGGAACCTTATCTAATCCCTTATCAGAAAGGTAAGGATACTGAGTAGCAGAGAGGATGAATGACTTGCCAAAGGTCATTCATGTGTCGGTTGGAAGACATGTTATTGACCAGATTTTAATTGCTTGTCTAAGATGCATGGTAATAAATAACCCAGATACTGGAATTAAGCATACACTTTTTATTAAAATTAGAAAATCAGAAGGTATATTTTTCTATTCTGAGATATATACTGCTTGAAAAGTACTATTATTAATGACACTAGTCCATGTTAGTCCAATATTAGAAAAATAGATCTCACGTTGCCTTGATTGTAAATAAATAATTTCTCAGAACATTGTGTCTAGAAGAGTTTAATTGCCCTAATGGCTTGCATCATAACTCATCACCCCATCAAACACATCAATACAAAGGCTCAACAGTAGATTTAAATATCTTAATAAAAGAATATTATAACGACCTATATTATCTCTGTTTATAGCTCAGCATAAATTAGGTCAGAAAAGTAATTTTGAAAATCATCCCCATATGTTTAAATCTAGAAAACCATCTAAAATTAATCAAATTCCCACAGGGATTAATGCACAAGTCTTAAGTTTTTGAATTGTTCTGCAAACAAATCCCAGGGCATGCCTAATGATTATGAATAGCTTTAAGAAGCCATTTTTCTCTCACAAATATTCGTATCTCAACCTTTTAAACAGTGAAGAATTTGAATTCACTTCAAGTTTTCATACTAAAAGTAAAGGCACCTCTCCAAGCCAGACATACACACATCATTGTTGCACAGCTCAGAAATCATAGTTGTTCAGCTTTTCCCTCAAAGGAGTTTGGGAACCAGAGTTTGCTATTGAAACCAAGAAGGACGGGGCTCCTGGGCATGAAAGCCTTTTTGTCCCCAGTTTCTTGTAGGCAAGACTCCAGCCTCCATGACCTTCCCTGAGTTGCAAAGGGCGGATTTGAACAGTTGCTAATCGAGGGAGGGGTAGCCAAGAAACCACCTGAGGCAAGATTATGGGGACCAGAGAAGTTCATCAAGATTAGGAGACCAACCACCTGAGACGAGATTAAGAAAGTGCAGGCCCTGCACACGCCCTAATCTTATCAGCAAGCCCACCCTTGAACTGTTGCTATAAAACTCCTCACCAAACCCTCCTGGGTTGGGACACATAGTTTTTGAGGGCAGGAGTCCACTGTGTCCCCCTTTGCTGGAAAACCAATAAGGCTATTCTTTTCTGCTTCACCCAAAACTTTGTCTCGTAGATCCAATTTGGCACCGGTGCAGAGAGGCTGAGCTTTCGTCTTCCTTATTGATGATTCTCAGGCAAAGTTCTAAATTTTCTCCTGTAGTAGTCCCAGCTTCAAGGTCTCAAATACCTGCTTCATGAAGCCTGTGTCATAAGCAATACTCTCAGTTGACTAAGAGAGAATCTTTAAAGGAAAGACTCTAACCCTTTTAAAAACAGTTAACTCTTTGGGATATCTTTTATCAAATACGTCTTAATCTAAACGTGGCTCAAGCTAGGACAAAGGGTATCAGGCAAGAAAGGAAGAAAACTCCATGGTGGAATCGTAACACACTTATGTCCGCAGAAATTGGAAAGTTCGTTTCTAGCACTTGTCTTAACATGTATGAATCAGGCATTCTAAAAATATAGGAAGTGTCTTTGATCTGCTGCTGCTTTTTGTTTTTTTCAGAGAAAACATCAATCCTAATGAACTTTTCAAACTTCTCCGTGAACAATGTAAATAAAGCTAGATTCCAGCTTTAAGCAGTAAGTCCTTACAATTTCCTTCTCTTTGAATAAGGACACTTTAGTCACTGCCCTGAGAGAATTCATTATCTTGCTGTTGTTTTGTTTTAAAAATTCTTTGTTTTTGTTTATCTTTGTTTTTGTTTATTGTTTCCCCACATGAGGAAATAGTTAACTTAAAAATGAGTTACTATTGGTGTAGTTGGGGCAGCCTCATTAAATCTTTCAGAACATTAAATTCTTCATCTTTTACTTTCCTTTCAATAATATGATGAATCCTGTGGGTCTTTGCCTGAGCTAAACAATGTGGCATTTATTTATTCAAAAACATTTCCCAAGAACCACCTAAAAAAGTTTCTAAATGTCTCAATAATATTATCCTAATCCATCATGTTGCTCACTATTTGCATAGTCATTTCATTGGATAGTTTATGATAAATGGAAGTGAAAGGATTTTCTTACACTGCCATTTTTCACAAAGCTTGCTTTCTTATTAGAACAACATTAGAGGCAGTTTCCTTCTGAGACCCCTTCAGTTAGTTTCAATTTTCTAAAGAGATATGGGGCTGCCCTGGCAGACTGCTGGTCTTATATACTGATCTATCCTCCTCTGTTAAGCTCCCCTCCCACACTGACTTCCTGAAGACCATCTTCTGGAAAAAATAATCATGAAAATTCCCATTCAAATCTACGCAGCCAAGAGCACAAGTGCTCAAGACTCTGTCACACTCAAAGCTTCTATGAGTCATTGTACTTCTTTTGTCACCTCTTCCCAAGTACCTTATGACTAATATGGCCTGTCCAAACTTCCCACGGCATATTCATCAATGTCTAAAGAACATTATTGTTATGGGCTCAATTATGTTCCCCCAAAATTTGTATGTTGAAGTCCTATTCTCCAGTACCTCAGAATGTGACTGTATTTGGAAATAAGGTCTTTAAAGAGGTAATTAAGGTAAAATGAGATTATATGGGTGGGTCCTAATCCAATATGACTGGTGTCCTTATAAGAAGAGGAGATTCGGTAAGACACAGACATGCACAGAGGGAAGACCATGTGAAATCATAGAGAGAAGCTAGCCATCTACAAGCCAAGGAGAGAAACCTCAGAGGAAACCCTGCCAAAACCTCGATCTCAGATTTCTAGCCTCCAGAACTGGGAGTAAATACATTTCTGTTGCTGAAGCCTCTTAGACAACTGTATTTTGTTATGGCAGCTCTAACAAACTAATACAAATATTTTTCTGTAATTCAAGTTTTAGCACCTATTTGAGGTCAAGGGGAAATGTGGGGAAAAGTAAGACTGGAAAGAAGGACTGGGTCAAGATCAGATATAGTCTTCAGGTATGGGAAGGAATTAGAATTTTATTCTAAATGAGATAGAGGGGGGAATATGGAATTCAACAATATGGACAAGCCCCTTTGAGAAAGTAAGATTTGAGCAGCTTTGATAGGCAATGATGTCAGCCAGACATGCAGTGGATTAAAAAATGTCTAAATGGGTGGTAAGACCATGGACTCAGGGAACATAGGTGACGAAACTACCGATGTCTTTCCTCTAACAAAAACCCGTGTCACACTAGTTGGTATTTAATATGAGAAATTCAATACAAGTTTAATGCCTTGATCTAATATAAACAATTCTGCTTCCTCAGTGAAAAAAGAAGCAGCAGTCCCCTGACAAATGACTTATCCCTACCACCAAAACAAGCACATTCTTTTCTCTTGTAAAGTTGACTACTTGTAGGACAAGTTATAATTTATCCACATCTTACTTACATTTAGGATAGCCTAAAAATTTTTTCCCTAGAGACTGATATTTATGGACTTGCATCATTATGCTAAATAGACATAGAATGTTAGGAAACTGTAGGTCTGAAGATTCAATTTTCTTTTGCCATTAGGCATTAGGTGCTATTAGCCTTACATCCCTAGTCATGTACTTCACAAGTGAAAACTAAAAATCATATTTGTGCTACCTTGTGACTTTTCTTTCTCACATCCAAATTCTCAGGTGATTATGTGAAACCTTAAATAGGTCATAATAATGGCCAGAGATTATCATCTGCTTGCCAGTACAATCTTGGAAGATAGCACTGAGTTTTATAAATAGACACTTTTTTTCAACTCACCTGCCTGAAAGTAGTCATAATACAATTGGGATTTCACTTGAAAGTTGCATGATAGCAGAATCAAATCTCCAAGGTTTCCTGAGATGTTGTCAAAGTATATTAAACATTGTCCATTGTTTTGCTATTTGGTAGGTTGATCTAACTGAAACTCAGTGAGATAAGGTATGCAAAATGCTTAGCACAATGTCTGGTGGACACTCAAATAATGTGTAGTGAATGAGTTATTAAATGAGTAAATGAATATATCATAGTTAGAGCAAGAATGCAGCTGGTTATCAAGGAAACTGAAACCGTGTCCTTAAAGGTTGTCAGGAACCATATCTTTTCTCTGCCATTATTTCAGCTTCATTGTTCTTCTCCACTACCTGGCTTTCTCTGCCGCTCTGTTCCCCTGGGTTTCCTAGTGCCCTGAGTTTAAATCTTTTAACATGTCAATATATTATTATTTATCCACCCCTCAGAGACTGTTTCTTGTTCCCAGTACTAAATCTCTGGGGTGATCTGACAGGTTCAGCTTAAATCAAATGTCCACCCAAGGTCCAATTGGCCTTCACTAGGAGAATGGTTTTGCACATGAAAATCATGGCTCCTGTGTAAATTACCTAAGTAAATGGAAGACCAGTTCCCAGAGAAAAAGGAATTGTTTTAAGTTGGGCAGATAACCAAACGATGTCTTCTGATGATTGATGGTGGGGAGGGAAGTGAAATTTTACTGAAAGATGAATAAATGAAAGGACATCAGGACGAGATGCAGAGGAAAGATGAGAAAATGATGACTTCGAATCAAAATGGAAGAAGGAGATTTGGAGTCAATATCACAGAAGAATCATTCATAATTTAGTGTGTCATCTCTCTGCTCATGGTCGCATAGGAACTTTAAGTTTTGCCAAATATACATGTTTCAAATTAATTGTATTTTGGAAATTCTATTATATTCATCTCACTATGATATATGTGATTTGTTGTCAAGAAATATATACACAGAGTATGTACTTACATGAGGATCAGGAAAAGTGAAATCAACTATGAATATCTTTACACTTTCTATTCCTTCTTGTACATTTGTTAATCAAGAGTAGCACAATAATCCATTTCAGAATACATTTTGACATTCCTTCATTATTGAATGAGAGTAGCTTAAATATATATTTTTTAATCAGCTGAACTTTGGTTTCTGCTGAAGCAGCTGAGAATCCAAGATGCTCTAGGCTACAAGCTGAAGTTTGGAAAAAATTCAACCTGCTGACTTTTATCCTCTCTTTTGGACAAGATGGCTATGGGTAATTTGGGCCTCTGGCTATAAAACATGAACCTGTCTATCTGCATTATTAATGGATGCTTGATGGGATGAGCCAACAGTGACTTTGGTTTCTTTGCAAAGAGACTGAAAGGAAATTTCTTGAAATGGAAAAAGTCAAACGGACAGAAATATGGTGATAATAACAACGAACATGTGTAGCTTGCTTATGATGTTCCAGGCACTGTGTTAAGTACTTGAAATGATTCATTTGATGTAATATGTACAATTAACCTATGGCATGGATACTATCATTCCTGCATTTTAAAGGTTAGAAAACCAAGGCTTAAAGAAGCTGAGTAGCTACTCAAGAGTACAGCAGCTGGGAATAGGGTAGAACTGCAATTTCGTTTCAGGTAATATAACTTTAGAACCATCATTCTCCTATAGATCTTAACTTATAGCTTTACTGCATCCTTCATGTTGAGGACTAAGTTCCTGGCAGAGCCAACAAGTCATGAAAGTACTGGGGCTGAAATTTCTCTCTCTGGGCTGAACTATTCCTTGAATTTTTAAAGCATGAGATGAGGAGAGGGACATGGCATAAATGATGCTGAATACAGATACAACTAAAACCACTTTTAAAAATCCCCAAAACAAAACAGTTGAAAAGTTTCACATGCACTTATTCCCTGGTTAATATATTACACCAACAGCTTATAGATATTACTCGCATTTCAGCTGTTTCAATTTTTCTGAGCCCTAAAGCTGGAATTTCTCATTCACAGATAGGGGGAGAAGCAGCAGGGAGAAGCTAATAGAAGGGTTATACCAAGACTATATTAATTCTCCACAGGAAACACCAAGGAAATACTCCATAAGAGGAGAGAAAACTTCTGACCTTTCTTCCTCTCTTACTACATAAAAGGGGAAGAATGTTCTGGGTAGACTGTAAACCCAGATGCACATTTACTTACACCCTCCAACCATTCATAATAAAAATCCAACTATGACATGTATCCATGGTGAAATCATACTAAAACTTTCTTTTGCTTTATTTTGGATAGAAATGGGCATTCTTCTCCTTAATCTATGTATATATAGTTATCCCTTGGTATCCACAGGGGATTGGTTCTAGGACCCCCCAGGATACCAAAATCCGAGGATGCTCAAGTCCCTTTTATAAAACGGTGTAGTATTTGCATATAATCTAGGCACATCCTCCCATATACAGTCCGTATCTACAGGTTTCACATCCGCAGATATGGAGGGCCGGCTATACTCATTGTTCTATACCATTTTATAAAAGGGACTTGAACACCTGTGGATTTTGGCATCCACTGGGGCTCCTGAAACTATCCCCCATGGATAAAGACAGATGACTATACTTTAAATCATCTCTAGATTACTTATAATACTTAATACAATGTACATGCTATGTAAATAGTTGCCAGTGCACAGAGAATTCAAGTTTTCCTTTTTGGAAATTTCTGGAATTTTTAAAAATATTTTTGATCTAAGGTTGGCTGAAACTGCAAAGGCAGAACTCATGGATACAGAAGACCAACTGTAAATATGGCTATGGCTCTATAAATATACAGATATATCAAAAATATTCTGAACAAAAAAGGAATTTGCATATTTTCGGTATTTTTATCATTTCTAAATGAGATAGGCAGATATCTTACAGCTGGGGTCTCTGTGACCTTGATAGTCATACTTTGCTTAAAATAATGGTCATACTTTATTATTTCACCTATTCTTAAAAGAAGAAAAATACCAATACATGGGTGTTCCAGGAATTTCAGGTCCATCTGTTTATTTTCCCAGTGGTACCCATACACTTCCCTCCCACGGCTTCTGGATGTGCTCCTAGGGTGTGAATATGGGAACAGAGAGGAGACAGAGCCCTCTCGCAGAGGCTCACTAAATGTGGGATGAGAGGAACAGGGCAAAGAGATTTTCATGGAGAAGAGCAGACGGTTTTGGTTTTAGAAGTTAAAACCCAAATCCTGAACCACAAATTCTTTTAACCCTACCGCAGAAGTCTTCATCATGAATACTCTCTTTGGTCTTAAAGTAAACAGTACTCATCTTAAGCCTTCTTCAAATGCACATTTTTTCCCTAGGCTAATGTGCAGATTCAGAATTGGAAAACATAATCGTATCAAGTATTTTCAAGTATTTTTTTTTTTTTAATAAATCCAGTTCTTTAGTTTTAATTTATTTATTTATGGCTGTGTTGGGTGGGTCTTCGTTTCTGTGCGAGGGCTTTCTCTAGTTGTGGCAAGCGGGGGCCACTCTTCATCGCGGTGCACAGGCCTCTCACTATCGCGGCCTCTCTTGTTGCGGAGCACAGGCTCCAGACGCGCAGGCTCAGTAATTGTGGCTCACGGGCCCAGTTGCTCCGCGGCATGTGGGATCTTCCCAGACCAGGGCTCGAACCCGTGTCCCCTGCATTGGCAGGCAGATTCTCAACTACTGCGCCACCAGGGAAGCCCCTCAAGTATTTTATAATACAAATTTGAATGTGTTTATTGGCTTCTAGCTATGCTTCTTTGCATTATTTTTTAATGATTGCTTTGGAATTACAATATACACCTCTAACTTTTCACAGTCTTCTTAGAGTTAACATTGTACAGAAATTTTCAACCATATAGGTCCATTCACCCCTTTCCCTGTCCTTTATAACTGTCATATTCATTACATCTTCATACAGTAAATACCTCATAGACAATAATGTAACTTTTCCTTTTAAGTCACATATATTTTAAAGAAATTAAGAATAAAATAGTCTTTATGTTTATCCAGACCTTTTCTAATGCTGTTAATTGCTTTCTGAAGATCTGCGTTTGTATCTGCTTTCATTTCCCCTAATTCTGAAGAATTTCTTTTAGCCTTTTTTTGTAGCACAGGTCTGATTGGTAATTGATTCTCTTTATTTTCCTTTTATGTAAGAAGTTCTTTATTTTGTGCTATTTCTTGAAGTATATCTCTATTTTTTTTCCTGAATATAGAATTCTGGGTTGAAGTTTCACTCTTTCAGCACTGTTACACTGTCGTTACACTGTCTTATGGCCTTCATAGTTTTGTTGAGAAATTAGCAAAACTTGATCACTGATCCACTATGTATAATGTGTCATTTTTCTTTGGCTGCTCTCAAGACTTTCTTCTTGACTTTGACTTTCTACCAGATTGACTCTGATGTGCATAAGCGTGGCTTTCTTTGCATTTGCCCTTTCTAGATTCACTGAGCTTCTTACATCTGAAAATTTATGTCTTTCACCAAATTGGTAAAAATTTTGGCCATTATTTCTTAAAATATATTTACTACCCTATTCTTCCTTCTCCTTTGGGAACTCCAATTACATATATATTACACATATTATACCTTTTTATATTGTTCCTCAGGTCCCTGGAACTCTGTTTTGTTTTATTTTGTTTTGTTCTCCAGAATGAATAACTTATATTGTTCAATATTAAGTTTTACTAATATATTTCTCTATCTTTTCTATTCTCCTGTTAGCCTATCCAGTATACTTTAATTTTAGGTTGGAAGTTTTTATTTATAGAATTTACATATGGTTCTTTGATATATTTTAAATTTATCTGCTGAGTTTTCTATTTGTCATTTCTTATGTGTATATTTTCCTTTGTTTTATTGTGCTGCTTTAAATTCCCTAGTCTGCTAATTCCAACATCTGGTTATTCTTTGGACTGGTCTTGGTTGATTGTCTTTTCTCTTGAAGCTGACCCATACTTTCCCAAATCTGTGTACATCAAATAATCTTGAATTGTGTCCTGAACATAGTGAGTGATCCAATAATGATTTTTCTTGTTCTTGTTTTAGCAAGTAATTAATTTTATTGCTCTCAAACTGGAAATTCTGTCTTTTGAGTGGCAACTAAAATATCAGTTTTATTCTTTCATCCTCAGTTGGACTGCTTTAAGTCTGTCCCACAAATGCATAGTTCAGGAGTCAGTCTAAGGTCTGGGCAGAATGTATACACAGAATTTGGAACCTCTCATCTCTGGCTCTCTTCTTTCCTGGATTCCCCTTCCCTTCACTTTCCCAGCAGCTGTGCTTTCCCTGACCTCTGTCCTCTCATTTTTCAGGGCAAAAGACTGATTCCACGTGTAAAAATGGGACATTCACCCATGTCATTCCACTTACCCAAGGGTCAACTTCTGCCCAGAATTTGTTCAACTTTCTTCATTCTCCAATATAGTAAAAATTATTCTTAAAATTTTGTCCAGAGTTATAATTATTATCTATAAGAGGGTTAGGTCAGTAAGAGATTACTAGGCCATACCAGAGATCAAACTCAAGGTTATATTGATACAATGTAGACACTGGTTGCTTTTATTATTTCTTTCTTTCTCCTCTTCTTTTATTTTTTTTAATTGCGTTATTTGATTGTAGAAACAAACTTTAAAGAACATAGTTTGATGATTTTGGGGGGGGGGTTGTGTTGTTATTTTAGTTATTCATCACTTTTTTAATGAAATGGGTAGTCTCTCTTCTTAAATATACGAGGCAAATTTACTATGAAAATCGAAGTGTTTGAAGAGATGTAATCAAAGAAAAGGAAACGGCACAACAGAGTAGAGTAGGAGTTAATTCCAAATACATTGATGGCACATCAGATGACAGAGAAGTGGTAAATGTGAGAAAAGAGAACCAAGAAGAATTTGGCCAGCACTCAAACCCAGGTGAGAATTACTCCAAGGTGCACACTCTTGCCCACCCATGCTATGCTGAGGAAGAATATTAAAACTGAAGATGGGAAAATACCATTTAACATGGAGGAGAAAAGAGAAGCCAGTGAATTTTTTTTTTTCAAAGAATGTGAGGAAATTAGCAAAAAAGAAAAAATATTTTAGAAAATGGCGCTGTTTGTGTTATCTAACAACAGAAGCCAATTTAAAAAGGGGTTTCTGAATTCTAAAATTGAAATCTCAAGCTCTTTGTATAGAATTGGGCAAGTATCTTGAATATTGTAGAGAAGGAGCAATGAGATTTATTAAATACATTTAAAGAAGCATTCGTTCCCTGGGACGTCATCTTTATTGCCCCTTATTACTATTTGCTATTATTGTGGAAAATAAGGTAAAGTATTTTGACCATCTACAAGAGCTTCAGGAATCTTGAGTACTAAGACAGTTGCAGCAACTTCTTTAGAAATACCTATCAATAGAAAAGCTCTTTCTGACCACCTGTTTGCACACATACTCTGCTGTTGCATCATTGACACATTAAAGACCACATGGATATACGTTGACAGAAACAACCTACTGATCAACCTGAACAAGTGTTTGCATTAAATAATAATTTATACTATGCAAAGCAAAGGTAGGTGCATTCACGGTAGGGAGGCAGATAGAGAGACTAGCAATTTCTTGTTTAGACAGAAAGACCTGACAAGGAAGAGTTCATTAGGGTCTCTGGAGAGTAGCTGACAGCTGAGGAGCTGTCAGCTCCATCAAAAGACCTTTGAAAATAATTCTTGTTTTTGAATCAGAATTTTCCTAATCACCAGCAGGATGCCAGAATCACATTGTTTACTTCCTTGCGTATTCCCTCACCCTTTAGTGCTATTACAATTTGCCCAAAGCCTTAGCTGCCTTCAAAACTTTTTTACTTTGGCACACATGCCCACAAACAAACTGGAATTTGTTTTCTCAGAAATCCCTTTATTTATCCTTGCTTCTATTCTGGCTAATTAAGTCAGTGCTTGCCTTGAAATATGTCATTGTTTGTGTATGTGTGTGTGTCTATGTGTGTATAAGAAAGACATACACACATGCACACACAAACAAGCGCAGAGATTAACTTTGACTTTGTGTCTCTAAAATGAATAAAATGAAGACAGTAGGAATAGAGTGCTAGACGTGCAAAAAGAGAACTTATTCAAATGACTGTTGTTCAAAAAAGCAAAACCCCAAATATCCCTGCAGACAAATCCAATGTAAGTCACATACTTTAATAGTCTGCCTCTCAGATTTCTTCTGCTTACACATAGCAGTTTCTAATTTTCTATCCCAGAATCAGGATAGAATTCAGATACACACATGTTGGCTCTCAGCACCACCATTCCTAGTCTTCATGTCTATGCAACTTTGGTATCTTATCTTCTCACGCAGCTCCTTCCCTGCCCCCGACATGCCCCCTCTCAATATTACCCTCACAGCAGTGTTACCCACAGCTCTACTAGCAGCTTTGTATGTCCTAACAGCTTATACCAGCACTTAGCTTGGATAGAAAAGGCCATGTTCATAAATATGTTTATGTACCTCTTTGAATGTGATAAATGCATTAATAACAGTTATTATAAAAGGTATGAGAATGATTATCCTCATTTTATAGTGGGGAGAACTGAGAAATGTTCATCACTAGCTCAAGAGTATATAGCCAATAAGAGACAAAGTCTAGATCTGACTCTCAAACCTTGCTTTGTTTTAGCCACTATACCAGACTGCCACCCCTGAAGCAACCTCTTTACCCTTGGTTGGTGGTTGTAGCCTCCCTGAAGTTAGAGGATGTGTGGGACCTTGCCTCCAAGATTCTGAGTACAAAAATGCCTCCTAGGTAAACCTACCACTGCTGGATGAATTCCTTTAATGAAATAACAGAAATTCTGTGTCACTTTTGGTGTGTGGTTTCCTTGATTTTCTTCACTATCTGACTGCTTCGGAGGTATGGTAGTGGTTGAGCTACTGGTCAACCTGAGACAGGTATAATCATAATTTCCACTTCATAGACAACGTGACTGAGGCTTATTAGAGGAGTCATGTGCAACCAGGATCAAAATCAAGATCTACTTGTCAACAAAACTACTTACGGATGAGAACCTCATCTTTATGTTGCTCAGAGTTCTGGTTCACACCCAATATATTTGCTAACTTAAATTACCCTAAATAACTACCTTCAGCACAATCTCCTTCCTGTGCCAATTCTCTCATGCTGAGTAGGAGCCTTTATGTGTTTCAACACATTCTGACATCTCTCAAAATCTTTTCTCCTCCTGTATCAGTTAAAATCCCTACAAGAAAAAATAGCCTACTCAAAGGTTTTAGATTTTTATAGAATAATTATTTTTTCAGGAATGTGAGTAGGGCTACGAGTGCCATGCTAGATGGAGAAATGCCCAGGCACTAGCAACAATGGGTATCCATAATCACCCACTAAGCCTAAAAAGCCAAGGAAGAAGAAAGGTGTTTGTAGAACCAGTGAGAGCTGGCGCTTTGGAAGAGTGGCTGTCCAACAGGAGCTGTGTCTGTAAAAGAATGGAAACTCTCTCTCTGTGGTGGTGAAGTAAAGAGACAACAGAAGGAATAAATACTCTGATCTCTCTCTCTCTCCCCATTCTCCAATCAACTGCTGGGGCTTCCATTGGCTAAATCCAACCAGGAGCCAAAGTATTGGATTGGCCAAAACGTTCATTCGGGTTTTTCCGTAAGATGTTACGAATGGACCCCGAACCAACTTTTTGGCCAACCCAATATAAGGAAACAGGAAACTAGGATGATTCAGGGCACAGAGTATGACAGAGAAAAGCAGAAAATTGATCTAGAGGGGCAAACAGAGGACCACCAGTACATCTCCCATCAAAACTACCCTCCCAGAAAACAGTTTGGGCATTTTCTACTAAAGCTAAACTTATGTATACCCTATGATCCAGCAATTCCACTCCTTGGTGTATATGTGTAAGAGAAATGTATGCATATATCCACCAAGCTACGTGTACAAAAATGTTCATATTTTAAATAATCAAAAAATAGAAACAACCCAAATGTCTACCAACTGTAGAATGGTTAAATTGTAGCATATTCATAAAAGAGTATACAGCAATGAAAAACAGCAAACCACTGATAAATGCAACAGCATGAATGAATCTTACACATATAATATGAAGTCGAAAAAGCCAGACACCAAAGAGTACATACTGAATGATTCTATTTATAAAAAGTCCTAAAATAGGCAAAACCAGGCTGTGGTGATAAAAGTCAGAATAGTGTTTACTTTTTGGTATGCGTGGGAGAGGAGACAGAGCTGTGTATTGACTGGAAAGGGAGAGGAAAGAGCCTCCAGGTGGTGGTTACTTGGCTATATACACATGTAAAACTTTAATGAGCTGAACACTGAACACTGCTTCACTTCATGCAAGTTATATTTCAATTCAAGCAACAATAACAACAACCACTTCTACTATTACTACTCTCCCACGTAGCAAAGTCTTTCAGAATTAGGTTGTCTGCCAGCTAAGACCGGCAAGTGAGAGACAATCAGAAAGTACTCTCTTCTGGTTTGTAAACTGGATATTCCTCACTGATAACAAAAAAAGAACAAATTATTGATAAGCAAACAACAATGACAGAAAAACTTTCAACTCCAGAAGACATTTAGGGAGTGAATTCAACTTCTATAAACAACAAGAAGACCATGGGTAGAGTTAACATTTGCAGTGGGCAGCCCTTGGAACCCCTCAAATCATAACTGGCTGGCTAATGCTTGCGTAAGCCTGGCTCACAGTTCTGTCCTAAAATGTTACTATGTCACACGGGGTTAAAGCCTCAGAGAACTGTGACAGATAATCCATTTTCATGAAAAGTAGCCAGAAATATTGCATGACTGATTTTCAAACATAATTTATTTTTTGCCTGGTAAATTGGGTAGAACATAAAGTTGAGTGAAATTATACAAACCCTCCTGGCTTGCTGTTTTCTCATTTATTACTAAGTTGGTTTTCAATGCAATAGTTATTAATATTTCTAAACAGGAGCTCCAATTACATGGCATTTTAATATCTTGACCCATAGATAAGAATTTAACAGATATCTTTGCTATGCTGCTATCTCAATGGTCCTGAGCCTATGATGAAAAAAGCCACACCCTGAGAGCAAATTGTTCCCCATAAGAGTGGAATTAATGTTTCTAAGCACCATGGCTCCATTTTGCAAATTGCTTCTCCATGGTACGTTACTGGGCAACCACAGAGAAGTATATAGAATTGGAACACAAGAGAAGAGACAACTGGAGTTGGTACTAGACAGAAACAAAGATTTTAAGGATGCTCTCAAGGCCAGGAGGGGAATCAGGACTATATTTATGTGTAATTTGCATAATCCATGAACCCAGGGCCACAGTAGCTTGTAGATGCACAATATACAATATTTCTCTGATCTGTTCCCACTATATCTATGAGAACATCACCCCAAGTTCCTCTCACGTTCGTATTGAAGTCCCCAGGAGTCATCTCGTATGGACCCCATGAACAAACCTGCAAGGCTACCATACGTCCTTCACCATTTTCCTCCTTTCTACCCAGCTCAACCTGGGCATGTCTCCTGTTTGGGCCAATGCTGTTTTCTACAGCACTTATGTCTGTGATGAGGACACTGTCTTTAGTCGGCGCAGCAATGTACGCAGTGTTGCTGCTGATTTCTTAGTGCTCTCTCAATGCCATAGAGAGATTTTAGTGAGACCACCATTAGGGTTTTTTTTTTTCAGCTTCTTATAAAATACAATACATACAAAAGAATATCATTTATAATTGTCCTTAAATAATAATACTAATAAATTAAATAAAATAAGCCTCCTGTACCCACAGTTCAGCTTGAGAAATGAAACTTTCCCAAAGATTTGAAGCTTTCCCTATATCTCTAAACCCCTTCTATTCCTCCTGTGTTCACAATTAAACATTATCCAAGACATGCTATTTCAGGTATTGTTGATTTTCAAAGTGAAGGGAGAGCTTTGTGAATCTCCCCCCCCGAGAAAGGTCAGCTAGGGCAGAATTAGAGGGGAGCTCACGTTGGAACAGCTGGGAGGTGGCTGGGGCAGCTTGCCTGAAGCATGGATCCCATAGCACATGGCTATTGGGATACTGAGCCTAGGGCCAGCACACAAGTGATGAGGCCAAATCTAAGCCTAAAACCTTAAGGCTAAAATGGTCCCAAGTCAAGGGTGTCTCCTGGCTACTTGTAAAAATAGAAGTAGAAATAGAAGCAAAACCCTCTCCAGAAGAAAGATACCTTCATTTAAGTGCATGGACGTCACACATATTAAAACCAAGGTAAGTACAAAATCACAGAACACCAAGTACACAAGAAGGCAAGCTATAAAGAGTGACCATCAACAGAAACAATAAACAATAGTTATTGATGCCTCCCCCTTCAGGGACTGTAGATACTGGAATTATTAGGTGCAAAATATAAAATAGGTATGCATGAAATCTTTAAAGAAATTAAGGACACAAAAATTAAACAAGAACTACCTATTTATTTTAAAGGATCTGAACCTAGGGTTTTTTATCCTTTATGTGTGTGAGAATATTTTTAACTACTGTGCAATTTCATTGATCCTTTAGGAACATTCAAGTTCCTATATCTTTAAGCATCAAATTTAATAATTTTATTTTTCCATGATGTGCCTGTTGAAGTTTTCCAAACTTATTGATATAAAGTTGTTCACATTTTCATTACATTTATTATCTTTGCTGCATCTTCAGCTACACGTTTTTCATTTCTAATATTGTTTCTTTTTTCTCCCTTTTTCTGACTCACACTTGCCAAAGTATTTTTTTTATACAAATTTATTTATTTATTTATCTTTTTTTGGCTGCGTTGGGACTCCATTGCTGCGCACGGGGTTTCTCTAGTGTCAGCGAGCGGGGGCTACTCTTGTTGTGGTGGCTTCTCTTGTTGCGGAACACGGGTTCTAGGTGCACGGGCTTCATTAGTTGTGGCACATGGGCTCAGTAGTTGTGGCTCACGGGCTCTAGAGCACAGGCTCAGTAGTTGTGGCGCACAGGCTTAGCTGCTCCACGGCATGTGGGATCTTCCCAGACCAGGGCTTGAACCCACGTCCCCTGCATTGGCAGGCAGATTCTTAACCACTGCACCACCAGGGAAGTCCCACCAAAGTTTTATTGTATTAGTTTTCCCAACGAATCAAAATTTAGTTTTGTTGGTCCTCTCCAAAAAATATTCATGTCCTATCATATACTTCTTCTCTTCCCTCTATTATTTCTACCCTGTACTTTGTTTTGACTTATTCTGTTGCTATTTTCCGAATTTTTCCACTGAATAATGTGCCAGGTATTAGGTTCCAAATTCTATACTCTACTTTGTGATGACAGTTCTGCAAACAACAGGCAGTTCTCTTTGTCAGAAAGTCTACTGTTTCCCTCCCTAGGAGGAACTAGCAGGGAGACTGGATGGCAGGAGAAGAGGAGAAGGGACTTGTCTATTCATGCTTGTTGATTTATCCTATCAGGCCACCCTACTTGCCTTGTATCCTGGCAGCAGAAGGATAAAAGCTCACAGCTGCAGCTTACTGAGGCGTTCCCACCACCAGCCTCCTTGTGCACCAGCTAGACAGTGCCTACTCCTCATGTGTCTGAGTGTGACTCCTTGTGTCTGAGTCACAACAACACAAGACCTCTCCCAATCTTCTGAAACACCAGCACCAGCTGGGCAGCATCCCCTGCTCAGGGCGTCCCCTGTTCCCTCCTCCAAACGCCTGAGATACCAGCAGCATCCAGCTAGGTGGCACCCTTCCTTGGAATCCTGAGTTCTAACTTTGTAGGCTCCTTTCATGAAGACTCTAGATTCTAATGATCTCAGCCTCTTCTTTTGACCTCTCCACCCCTAAGGGTGGTAACAGCTTTTTGTAATGATCCCTTCTGTTCTCATTTTCCTTTCTTCAGTCCTCTAGCACTTGATTAACAAATTCCCTCTATTAAATTCTTTTTGTTGAAATACCTAGAGTGATTTGTTTCACTCACTTGAATGAATGAATGAATTCAACCAATATAAATGTTCAGCTTATTTATTTTCATACCCTTTCTTATTCTAAACATTTAAAGATTATGCTAGATTCTCTGTTGCTACTCCTTCCTTGCTGCACCTGTATAGCAGAGGAGAATCTGGGAACTACATCTCCCAGAATAATCTTCTCTGTATGTTCTGTATTTGAGTGTGGATTGGAGTTTCCTTCTCTAAAAGAGAGGCTATTACTAGAAGCATGGGCATATACCCCATATAAAATTCACAGTAACTTCTGGGTGAGCTCTGCTGTTCCAGTTCTTCAGAAAGCTAAGATAATCAACAGGAACTTCCTGAAGGTTTTTTAGATTCTTTGGGGCTTCTGGGAATGCACCTGAGAATCAACTGGAATTCCTCTTATATTTGTCTTTATTTTTTTTTCTTTTATTGCAACTGTTGGGCTCATTCTGAGGCCACACTTTCTATTTCTTTAGGGTCATCTTTTGTTTCCTGCTAAAATATAATCATATTGAGATAAAGTGATTGACATCTCTTACTTTTTCTCTACTAATTGACTTGTTATTAGTGAAGGGATTTCCAAATGGCTATTGACAAGAAAGTGTACTAAATATCTAGACTGTTATGAGCATTTAGAAATCATACTAAAGAAAAATTATGAGCTCATTTTTCAAGATTACACATACAAATTAAAATACACAAATAGGCTCCCCATACATTAGCTTCCAAATTCTTAAGCAGCAGCTCTAAACTGAAACTGATCATCAGAATAACCATGGGAAATATTGACTAGACAGGTGCTTGGTCCTTATTCCTGGAAGCTCTGCCTGAAACTGGGTTCAGGTTTCTATATATATATTTAAAGCTCTTCAGGTGAATTTGGATGACCAGCCTTGCTTTGAAAGCATTACTTTGTATTATCTTTTAAATAATCTTGTGAGTTTGTGTTCTTAAATCCAATCCCAAGCTTTCTGCCTTACTTGTTTTTCTCCTTCACTGGCCTCAGTACTGAAGTATATTTCAGGAAGTCACTTGTAAACTAGTGTTGTAGGTAGTAAGAGTTAAAAAAAAGGAAACTTCTCCTGCCTGACATCATCCCCCAAAACAAGGATTCCTTACTTCGTACATGATGTCCCTGACTATGTTTATTTCAGAGTGAATGATAATGATAGGCTTGTGAAATCAACATGTTGGACTACATATTTCTATTTTATAAATGCAGAAGAGTAAATCAGGAATGCCAAATGACAATGTCACAATCCTTCTGTTTTCTGCCAACTTATTTGCCTTATTGACTGAAATATGTTGCTCTTGAAGCAGATGGCTCTCCCTACCCTCCAGGTTATTACATAAGAAGGTGAGGTGCAGTGGATTGGGTATGCTTGGTTTCCAAGAAGACTAGCACACTGCATGTGGCAAGGCCCCAGGTGTAGGGGAAAGAACAGAGCTTCAGAGCCAGACATGCCTGGACTTAAATCCTGGCTCTGCCTCTTTCTGATCATGAGAACTTCAGCAACTCAGCTCATTTAGCCTCCATTGCCTCTTCCATAAGAATGGAGATAATATTTCCTTTGTGTGCTTATGGGAAACTTGAGTAATATATGTATAAAGCAACTGGCAAATAAAAGATGCACAATGAAAGATTTGCTTTTTAAGAATTTCTGTATGAAAAAACAGGATTTCTCCTAAGCTTACTTTTTTTAAATTTTAGTTTATTTATTTAATTTTATACAGCAGGTTCTTATTACTTATCTATTTTATACATATTAGTGTATATATGTCAATTGCAGTCTCCCAATTCATCCCACCACCACCACCCCCCTACACGCTTTCCCCACTTTTTGTCCATACGTTTGTTCTCTACATCTGTGTCTCTGTTTCTGCCTTGCACACTGGTTCATTTATACCATTTTTCTAGATTCCACATATATGCATTAATATACGATATTTGTTTTTCTCTTTCTGACTTACTTCACTCTGTATGACAGTCTCTAGGTCCATCCACGTCTCTACAAATGACCCAATTTTGTTCCTTTTTACAGCTGAGTAATATTCTACTGTATATATGTACCACATCTTCTTTACCATTCGTCTGTCGATGGGCATTTAGGTTGCTTCCATGACCTGGCTATTGTATATAGTGCTGCAATGAACATTGGGGTGCATGTGTCTTTTTGAATTATGGTTTTCTCTGGGTATATGCCTGGTAGTGGGATTTCCTAAGCTTACTCTTGAATGGCATTTGTTCTGAATTGAGGAGGTCACCTGATATGATTTAATGTCATCACAGGTCAGCAATGCTTTTGCAGGAAACTGTCACAGTAGTTGTTATAACTTGAAGCACACATAGACTGAAAACTCAGTCTGTAAAAGAATGATGCTTATCTGAGTTTGCTCTCTCAGGGCACTGAAATCTTGACTCTGGTGGTCTACCTGAGCTCAACCTTCCAATTATCTACAAAAAAATCTATGCATGTGTGTGTATACATTGTGGTATTGGAGGGAGACACAAGACTTAAAAGAACCCCCCAAAAAAAATTTGATGAAAACTACTGAACCCACTCAACAGGATGAGAACTACATAAGAATAATTCAACAGTTTATTTAAATACACTTACATAAAACAAATGACAAATAATAAGTAATGGGAAATTCAGAGTAATTCCCACTTTTGCTCCTGCAGAGGAATTAGTAAAGCTATGGCAATAATCAAAGGAATAGTTCAATTTAAAAATGTCTCATTTCATCTTCTGCTCAGGATTTGTGTGTCCTGCATCCATGTCCTACACAAGCAGGGCGGTGTTTTCTTGAAGTAGAGCCTCTGCGTTGTTTTCAAATTTTTTTATCTTAAGCAAATTTTTAAGATATTTGTATTAAGTATTTCTTGCGCTACACCTCAAATCTTTTACTCCATCGCAGTGGCCACAGTCACCTTTTGGGAAGGTAAAACCTGTCACCACCTTGCCCCAGCTGTACCCAGTTCTCTTGCTTTCTGTGCTTGGACTTGTCTGACACCTGACATCAGATGCCTGTGGAGCCCTGACTGGTACCCGTGCATGCCTAAAGCTGGAAGATCGGCATCCTACGGGGTAACCCTTGGGTCAATGCAGAATTGGAAACAGTGGGTAAAGGCCTGCTGTTCTGCCCCATCCTCCTGACAATTCAGAGGTGCATTCTACATGATCTCAGAGAGTCACAATGGGACCAAGCCTTTGTCACCCACAGCTATGACCTACTCGAAGATGCATCCTTATTTTGGCAATCCCTCCTCTCCCATTTCAATCTTCCCAGTCTTCACTCATGACCCCCTGAGATGACGTCCTCTAGTAAACTAACTTCATAAAAGTTAGTCTCAGACTCTGCTTTCTCATGGGAACCCAGGTGAAGATAGTATCACTAAGGCCAAACAAATAAAGCAAAATTGCTGAGGGCCTGAGCTTACAAACCACAGCAAGAGTGGCTGGGCTTTGCTACAGCGTGCACTGTGTCTCTCTAAGACGACTGTTGTGTATTTTCTCTCTCTGCTTTCTGTTCCTCTGAAGTGGCAGAGAAGTTGATGTGCCATTTTGTTCAGTGGGTCAGGGCTGATGTTCCATTTCTACTGGGGTGTAAAACAGATTCGCCTTTGGGTCGAAAAGTGGAGTCATAACACTTGCTATGTAATACCCCACCACTATTCTAGTAGAATTAGCTCTCAGACTTTCCTGTTTAACCACTTTACTCAAAATATCAGGTAGCTTAACCATTTCCCCTCAGAGTTAAGGTCCCCAAATCTATTTCCCACAGCATCCTCTTTCACCAACCCCAGTAAAACAAGAATATGTCATCTTAAATTTGTACCCACTGTGGCTTTTGTGTCAGCTGGACAGTATCAACAAACACTCAGAAATAGAAAATGATGGCACCACGTGGCACATTCTTGGCAAAATGTTCTTTACCTTCTTTCACTTTCCTGCTGGAGAACTTTCCGAGACCTGCCCTCCTCCCCATCTGCTCACAGCCAGGGAGTGCTGTCTCTGCTGTGCTCGTGTGTTTACACGTTACTCTAGGTGGTGTGCTTTTCCCTGGTGTACCCCTTGGGGTGGGGGAGGAGCTACCCACATTCTGCATATTTAGATCTGGCCTTGAAGAGATGACTACAGATGGGGCTTCTTTCACTCTAAGCTCTATTATCACCCAAAATATCTTCTGTTCTCTAGTGAGCTTCCTCCTTTTAATCAGCCATATGTTTTTGCTGGGTTTAGTTTTGTTTTCACCACAGGCAGTTTCCCCCACTCCTTCCAAAAGACTGAAGAATTTTCCCGTGACAGTTTTGTTATCTTATTTTATCTCCCAATATGACCTCCCTTGTTCAATATTCCTTTTCTTTACTCCTGCACAAAGAAGCACAGAGAGAAAGTGAACTTTGGAGTCAGACTTGCTTGGGTTCTAATCCGAGCTCTATTATCTCTTGTCTGTGTGACTCTGAAGCACGTGTTTCTACTCTTGACCCTGAGTGTCTTCCCCTGTAAAATAAAGATAGCAATGTGTATCACAGAACCGCAGAATTTTTGCAAAGAGTAAATAATATACAGGGTAAATGCTCAGAAAATGACTGTGTCTTTGTCTCTCTGTTAGTAGCTATATGTCACTTGAACATCTAGTTGGTTTTGCCTTACTCTAGTTGTCCGTTACAGCTAAGTCTACTTTTCCCAGCCAATCTGCTTCCTTTCTCCTAGGTTTCATACTCACTCTGCTTTTAAGACCACCCCTTGATCAGTTTACAATGAATGCCTTTGACCTTTACAAAATGTTTTGTATGTTATTGTAGGAGTTGTTCATTGCTGAATAACAACAAACCTTATCACCTCATACAGTGTCTGAGAGTCAGGAAACCAGGAGCATCTTAGCTGGGTTGTTCTGGCTCAGGGTCTCTCCCAACGCTGGGCCTTCAGGGCATCACAAGACTCTATGGGGCTGGAGGACACAAAGTACAGTACCTACCATAGAACCCATCTCAGCAATCAAGTAAACTGTGCAACCCCAAATTGTGATCATCAGAGCACTTACTGATTTACTCACTGTGGGTTTACAGTCTGGCTTTTCTCATCTAGACACGAAATCCCTAGCTTTGGATCAAATTGTTTTTCTTATCTGGGGACTTAATGGATTGAAGTTCACAAAGCCTAGTAGTACCTTTGCCTGGTAAAAGTCTACCCTGTCTCCACATGAAAACGACCTGCAAGCGAGCCAGGATTTTCCTCATGGAACCACTTTGCACGCATGTCTAGTAAGTCCAGAGTTCTGCACCTTCTAGTTGAGCACAAGGGCTGGGCTTGTGTTCAAAGTCAATTTTAACAGTTCTCTCATCAGCTATGGGACAGCTTCAGTAATGATGATACTGGCTGCTTTCTGTTTGTTCTTCCAAATCTACTCTTCAAGGTTCTGGTCTGTAGAAGACTGGCCTGCATGGACTTCATGAGCAGGCTCTCTTGACCTCAGACTTCTCAAGTTAGGTCTGGCCAGTTGGAAGCAATGGGAGGGGGTTAAAAGGGCAGAAAGAGAATGAGGCTGGTGTATTTACTCCCAACTCCTTCCCAGAGCAGCATTAGCTATATCTCAATACCAAAGGTGACAGCCCCTGTCAGGAGGTCCTCTCTGAACAGCTATCCACGCTAGGTTCCTGAGGCCACGTCCTCCCCCTGCACATTCAGACTTAGAAGTGGTAACCGCTCTCCCATATTTATGAATTCTAGGGCACTTCATTATCACTCTTGTCCCCCTAAACCTGCCCACAACTTTGTAAATAGTTCTTTACTAAACTCTTCTCCATACTCAGTTTGAATATGTCACCTGTTTCCTGCCAGGACCCAACTGATAGCTACTGTGAAATGGCTGGTTTTATCTATCTATCTATCTATCTATCATCTATCTATCTATCTTTCTATCATCTATCTATCTATCTATCTATCTATCTTCCAGTGGTATTGAGATGTAATTGATACACAGCACTGGTTAAATTCAAGATGGAAGCATAATGATTTGTCTTACATACATCATGAAATGATCACCACAATAAGTTTAGTGAACATCCATCATCTCGTGTCAATACAAAATTAAAGAAATAGAAAAATTTTTTCCTTGTGATAAAAACTCAGGATTTACTCTCTAACAACTTTCAGATATAACATACAGCAGTGCCAAGTATATTTATCATGGTACGTTACATCCTAGTACTACGTTACATCCCTAGTACTTATTTATCATATAACTAAAAGTTTGTACCTTTTGTGAATGACTGCTTTTAAACAGCTCAGCCTCCCAAGCTCCCTGCAGGTATACATTAACTGTAAAGTATAGTCACAACTAATTAAAAATAATTGACTGTTGAATTACCTAGTTGTTATTTGAATGAGACAGTGATTGGCAGCAGTTTTCATTTCAAGAAGTTCTATGTGAATAATCACTTATTGCCAAAAGTGACAAGAGGTGAAAATTAATTGAGGATCATCAATATTAAACCCAGCAAAAGGCTTCATGATTTAAAATAATATGTAACTTGTATTAAGTGCTGTGTGACAAGCATTGCATCAAGTGATTTACGTTTTTAAATTCTTACAAATTCACTTTTACACATTTCAAATTCTTTTAGTCCTCACAATTACTCTGTGAGATATATTATTTTTGCCATTTGACAGGTGTGAAAACCGAGGCTTAGCTAGGAGAAATACCTTGCTCAGTGCTACATAGGCAGTCATCAGTGGAGCTGGTATTCAAACCCAGGCCGTCAGAGTCCAGAGGCTACATGCTACTCAATTTCCTCCTTAGTTAATGAGGAAATAGCTAAGAATATATGATGAAGGTATGTCTTTGTTTAAATGGAAAATATTTACAAATTCCTGTATGGTATAAATAGGCTGTTAAGAATTATAAATTATAATTTATAATTTACAAGTCTACTGCTTGTAAGACTTTTATTTATTCCAAGCTTGTTTGTGGATTTTGTGCAATTAAGGGTGCCTGAGCTATTGTGAATTTTAAATGTAGCCCACAAATGCAAATAATTCTGAATCCACCAAATACACACACATACACACACACACACACACACACACACACACACACACACACACACACACACACAGGAGTCTAACTCTACTAATTCTAGTGCTAAGCAGTTCCTCAACTGGGAAGTGGTTAGTCTCGGTCTTCTTATAAATCACCTTATAAATAATGGTTGTGTTTATACACCTGGAAATACTGGATTTTTCCCTAAATGAGTTGTTGTTTTGGAATAGTGTAAACAGAGCCAGTGTTAAGGAAGAGGATTTCTTTGTCTAGTAAAGCTTTGAGCATTTAAACAGCTGCTTGGTTTCACTACAGAGGTGTTTGCATTTCACTGACAGATGGAGTAATTTCCAAATGGTTTCAATCAATATATACTAGACAAGTGGTTGAGAATTATCTTTTTTTTTTAACATCTTTATTAGAGTATAATTGCTTTACAATGGAGTGTCAGTTTCTGCTTTATAACAAAGTGGATCAGTTATACATATACATATGTCCCCATATCTCTTCCCTCTTGCATCTCCCTCCCACCCTCCCTATCCCACCCCTATAGGGGGTCACAAAGCACCAAGCTGATCTCCCTGTGCTATGCGGCTGCTTCCCACTAGCTATCTATTTTACATTTGGTAGTGTATATATGTCCATGACACTCTCTCACTTTGTCCCAGCTTACCCTTCCCCCTCCCCATATCCTCAAGTCCATTCTCTAGTAGGTCTGCATCTTTATTCCCGTCTTGCCCCTAGGTTCTTCTGACCATTTTCTTTTCTTTTCTTTTTCTTTTTTTTTAGATTCCATATATATGTGTTAGCATACGGTATTTGTTTTTCTCTTTCTGACTTACTTCACTCTGTATGACAGTCTCTAGGTCCATCCACCTCACTACAAATAACTCAGTTTCCTTCCTTTTTATGGCTGAGTAATATTCCATTGTATATATGTGCCACATCTTCTTTATCCATTCATCTGTTGATGGACACTTAGGTTGCTTCCATGTCTGGGCTATTGTAAATAGAGCTGCAATGAACATTTTGGTACATGACTCTTTTTGAATTATCGTTTTCTCAGGATATATGCCCAGTAGTGGGATTGCTGGGTCATATGGTAGTTCTATTTTTAGTTTTTTAAGGCACCTCCATACTATTCTCTATAGTGGCTGTATCAATTTACATTCCCACCAACAGTGCTAGAGGGTTCCCTTTTCTCCACACCCTCTCCAGCATTTATTGTTTGTAGATTTTTTGATGATGGCCATTCAGACCAGTGTGAGATGATATCTCATTGTAGTTCTGATTTGCCTTTCCCTAATGATTAATGATGTTGAGCATTCTTTCATGTGTTTCTTGGCAATCTGTATATCTTCTTTGGAGAAATGTCTATTTAGGTCTTCTCCCCATTTTTGGATTGGGTTGTTTGTTTTTTTGATATTGAGCTGCATGAGGTGCTTGTATGTTTTGGAGATTAATCCTTTGTCAGTTGCTTCATTTGCAAATATTTTCTCCCATTCGAAGGGTAGTCTTTTCATCTTGTTTATGGTTTCCTTTGCTGTGCAAAAGCGTTTAAGTCTCATTAGGCCCCATTTATTTATTTTTGTCTTTATTTCCATTTGTGTTGGAGGTGGGTCAAAAAGGATCTTGCTGTGATTTATGTCATAGAGTGTTCTGCCTATGTTTTCCTCTAAGAGTTTGATAGTGTCTGGCCTTACATTTAGGTCTTTAATCCATTTTGAGTTTATTTTTGTGTACGGTGTTAGGGAGTGTTCTAATTTCATTCTTTTACATGTAGCTGTCCAGTTTTCCCAGAACCACTTATTGAAGAGACTGTCTTTTCTCCACTGTATATTCTTGCCTCCTTTATCAAAGATAAGGTGACCATATGTGCGTGGGTTTATCTCTGGGCTTTCTATCCTGTTCTATTGATCTATATTTCGTTTTTGTGCCAGTAACATACTGTCTTGATTACTGTAGCTTTGTGGTTTAGTCTGAAGTCAGGGAGCCTGACTCCTCCAGCTCCGTTTTTCTTTCACAATATTGCTTTGGCGATTCGGGGTCTTTTGTGTTTCCATACAAATTGTGAAATTTTTTGTTCTAGTTCTGTGAAAAATGCCAGTGGTAGTTTGATAGGGATTGCATTGAATCTGTATATTGCTTTGGGTAGTAGAGTCATTTTCACAATGTTGATTCTTCCAATCCAAGAATATGGTATATCTCTCCATCTGTTTGTATCATCTTTAATTTCTTTCATCAGTGTCTTATAATTTTCTGCATACAGGTCTTTTGTCTCCTTAGGTAGGTTTATTCCTAGATATTTTATTCCTTTTCTTGCAATGGTAAATGGGAGTGTTTTCTTAATTTCACTTTCAGATTTTTCATCATTAGTGTATAGGAATGCAAGAGATTTCTGTGCATTAATTTTGTATCCTGCTACTTTACCAAATTCATTGATTAGCTCTCGTAGTTTTCTGGTAGCATCTTTAGGATTCTCTGTGTATAGTATCATGTCATCTGCAAACAGTGACAGCTTTACTTCTTCTTTTCCAGTTTGGATTCCTTTTATTTCTTTTTCTTCTCTGATTGCTGTGGCTAAAACTTCCAAAACTATGTTGAATAATAGTGGTGAGAGTGGGCAACCTTGTCTTGTTCCTGATCTTCGTGGAAATGGTTTCAGTTTTTCACCACTGAGGACGATGTTGGCTGTGGGTTTGTCATATATGGCCTTTATTATGTTGAGGAAAGTTCCCTCTATGCCTACTTTCTGGAGGGTTTTTATCATAAATGGGTGTTGAATTTTGTTGAAAGCTTTCTCTGCATCTATTGAGATGATCATATGGTTTTTCTCCTTCAATTTGTTAATATGGTGTATCATGTTGATTGATTTGCGTATATTGAAGAATCCTTGCATTCCTTGGGATAAACCCCACTTGATCATAGTGTATGATCCTTTTAATGTGCTGTTGGATTCTATCTGCTAGTATTTTGTTGAGGATTTTTGCATCTATGTTCACCAGTGTTATAGGCCTGTAGTTTTCTTTCTTTGTGACATCTTTGTCTGGTTTTGGTATCAGAGTGATGGTGGCCTCGTAGAATGAGTTTGGGAGTGTTCCTTCCTGTGCAATTTTTTGGAAGAGTTTGAGAAGGATGGGTGTTAGCTCTTCTCTAAATGTTTGATAGAGTTCGCCTGTGAAGCCATCTGGTCCTGGGCTTTTGTTTGTTGGAAGATTTTTAATCACAGTTTCAATTTCAGTGCTTGTGATTGGTCTGTTCATATTTTCTATTTCTTCCTGGTTCAGTCTCAGAAGGTTGTGCTTTTCTAAGAATTTGTCCATTTCTTCCAGGTTGTCCATTTTATTGGCATAGTGTTGCTTGTAGTAATCTCTCATGATCCTTTGTATTTCTGCAGTGTCAGTTGTTACTTCTCCTTTTTCATTTCTAATTCTATTGATTTGAGTCTTCTCCCTTTTTTCTTTATAAGTCTGGCTAATGGTTTATCAATTTTGTTTATCTTCTCAAAGAACCAGCTTTTAGTTTTATTGATCTTTGCTATCGTT
Organism: Balaenoptera ricei; assembly: GCF_028023285.1. NCBI lineage: Eukaryota > Metazoa > Chordata > Mammalia > Artiodactyla > Balaenopteridae > Balaenoptera > Balaenoptera ricei. Next base: position 78,070,588 of record NC_082648.1, read on the forward strand.
TCCTTCATTTCTTTTTCATTTATTTCTGATCTGATCTTTATGATTTCTTTCCTTCTGCTAACTTTGGAGTTTTTTGGTTCTTCTTTCTCTAATTGCTTTAGTTGTAAGGTTAGGTTGTTTATTTGACATGTTTCTTGTTTCTTAAGGTAGGCTTGTATAGCTATAAAATTCCCACTTAGAACTGCTTTTGCTGCATCCCATAGGTTTTGGGTCATTGTGTTTTCATTGTCATTTGTGTCTAGGTATTTTTTGATTTCCTCTTTGATTTCTTCAGTGATCTCTTGGTTATTAAGTAGTGTGCTGTTTAGCCTCCATGTGTTTGTATTTCTTACAGATTTTTTCCTGTAATTGATATCTAGTCTCATAGCATTATGGTCGGAAAAGATACTTGGTATGATTTCAATTTTCTTAAATTTACCAGGGCTTGATTTGTGACCCAAGATATCGTTGCTCCCAAGTCCACCTCCTCAATTTGGGATGATTCGTTGTCTATTCAGGTATTCCACAGATGCAGGGTACTTCCAGTTGATTGTGGAGATTTAATCTGCTGCTCCTGAGGCTGCTGGGGGAAATTTCCCTTTCTCTTCTTTGTTCACACAGCTCCCTGGCTTCAATTTTGGATTTGGACCGGCCACTGCGTGTAGGTCACCTGAGGGCATCTGTTCTTCACTCAGACAGGATGCGGTTAAAGGAGTAGCTGATTTGGGGGCTCTGGCTCACTCAGGCCGGGGGAAGAGAGGAGTACGGATGTGGAGTGAGCCTGCGGCAGCAGAGGCCAGCATGACATTACACCAGCCTGAGGTGCACCGTGCGTTCTCCCTGGGAAGTTGTCCCTGGATCACGGTACCCTGGCAGTGGCGGGCTGCACAGGCTCCCGGGAGGGGAGGTGTGGATAGTGACCTGTGCTTGCACACCGGCTTCTTGGTGGCAGCAGCAGCCTTAGCATCTCATGCCCACCTCTGGGGTCCACGCTGATAGCTGCAGCTCACACCCATCTCTGGAGCTCCTTTAAGTGGCGCTCTTAATCCCCTCTCCTCGCGCACCAGGAAACAAAGAGGCAAGAAAAAGTGTCTTGCCTCTTCGGCAGGTCCAGACTTTTTCCCGGACTCCCTCCCGGCTAGCTGTGGCACACTAGCCCCTTCAGGCTGTGTTCACGCAGCCAACCCCAGTCCTCTCCCTGGGATCCGATGGAAGCCCAAGCCTCAGCTCCCAGCCCCCGCCCGCCCCGGCAGGTGAGCAGACAAGCCTCTCGGGCTGGTGAGTCCTGGTCGGCACCGATGCTCTGTATGGGAATCTCTCCACTTTGCCCTCCGCACCCCAGTTGCTGTGCTCTCCTCTGTGGCTCCAAAGCTTCCCCCCTCCACCACCCACAGTCTCCACCTGCGAAGGGGCTTCCTAGTGTGTGGAAACCTTTCCTCCTTCACAGCTCCCTCCCACTGGTGCAGGTCCCGTCCCTATTCTTTTGTCTCTGTTTTTTCTTTTTCTTTTGCCCTACCCAGGGACGTGGGGAGTTTCTTGCCTTTTGGGAGGTCTGAGGTCTTTTGCCAGCGTTCAGTAGGTGTTCTGTAGGAGTTGTTCCACATGTAGATGTATTTCTGATGTATTTGTGGGGAGGAAGATGATCTCTGCGTCTTACTCTTCCACCATCTTGAAGCTCCTCCGAGAATTATCTCTTAAGGGGAAAAAAGGAAAACGAAAATAGAAAAATGCAATTTAACCATTGTGTCTTTCATTATTTTTTTAGCATCTGTTATTAAATAACTACCACAAAAACCACATGTGGGGATGTGAAATTCTATGCAGTGGTCCATATTTAAAGCTGTTTATTTTCATGCCATTTGGTAGTTTTTGTTTGTGTGTTCTTGTAATTTTTTTAAAGAGGAAATAATATATGTACCTGAAGCATGGTTTTTGTCCAAATTTATATTCATGCTACTCTTTACTTTGGCTTCTCTAGGAGGTGTCAGATTTTAAGTAAAACCCACAAGGCATTATTATTGTTATTTTATATAGCCAATGTTCACATAGATTTACCCACATGTTAACCATATTCTTTGTTTCTCATTTCTTCCTGTCTTCATCTCAGAGCATTTTTCTTTTGCCTGAAATACATCCTTAAGAATTAATTGCCTTAGTGAGAGGTTGCTGGAGGCAAATTCTCTTTTTTTTTTTCTTGAAAATGTTTTTATTTCACTTTCATTCATGAAGTATAATGGATGAATATCGAATAGCAATTTGGGAATTACTTTCTTCGCACATTTCTGGTATTACCCACTGTCTCTGACTTCCATTGTGGCTGTTGATAAGTCAGCTGTCAGCCTCACTGCTTTGAGCCAGAGAGAACTCTGTTCTGTGCTGTCAGAATTCCTTTGGGATGGAAGGAGTTGTACTCTCAGGTGCTGAGAGTACTATCAGCTGACAACCCATGGCTATCAATCTTACTGGAAATTGCTCTCAACTCCGTAGACCCACCTCAACCAAGTTCATGTCTTATTTTTGAAGACTGTTGGTATCTATATACCCCTCTGACCCATAAACCAGCAGGCATGAAATGTGCCAACTTTGATTGAGGGCCAGTGTAAGAAACGGCTATGATGCAAGTGGTCTTGCCATTTGGGCCATTTGACTCAGCAGACCCTAAGTTATTAGATGTATCAAAGTTAAAGAAAGGTGCAGAGTGGAGGTTAAGGCAAGCCAAAATAGGAGAATCACCTTTAGAATTCTGAAACAAGGCAATGGCATCTGCAGCATACACCTTTCCAAAATCTGCTTAAGTGTACTACTTGGCCCTGGTAAAGACTAAGTACATGACCATGAAGCACAAAGCAACCATGAGTCAAATTTCCTATTAGGTGCTGGGTTCTGCCCAACATACCAAATTGAGCAGGACCAGAAGAAATTGATCATAGCTGGAAGGAAAATATTGGGATCAAAGCCAAGACATGGCCAGAGATACAAGGAGGTGGACCTATGTTACCCATCATGATCTCATTTGTGCTTCTTCCAGTGACAAGCTTGGTTCATGGATGACCTATCTCATGACCTTGAATGTGGGTCAGTATATGAGAATAGCTGAAAATGGACTTGGGCCACACTGCATCCCCATCCAGTGATGGTCTGGAAGGTAAGGTCTGTGAGATAAAACTTCCCCAGTGGGCAGATCTTTAGGCAACATATCTGATCTTCTTTATATGGAAAGAGAAGTGTCCTAATATTAAATGTGCATGGATTCAACAGATAGCTTAGCTGGTTAGTCATAGGCCTGGAAGAAACAAATATTAGATGATCAGAGAAAAGAGGGCCTGGAATAGACATATGTGGATAGACTTTGGGGCTTGAAGAGAGAAGATCTTTGCATTTGCATTACACGTTATCACAATCACAGAGTGTCCTCCAAGGAAGAGGCATTAAACAATCAGATAGAGAGCATGACTTGGCCAGCTGATGTTGACCAGCCTCTGTCATCTGCTTTCCCAAGGCTGACAAAATGGGTTTGTAAACGTAGAACCATGGTGACAGAGAAAGAGGCTATACGTGGGCCCACAATCATGGGTTTCTACCTACTAATGTCCAACCTTCCAGCAGCACTGACTAATGCTGATTCCCTTACACAGGAACATTCCTCAAGGACACCAACAATCCACTTAGCACTAGAATTTGCCTTCATTGGATCTTTTCTATCCTAGAAGGAACACAGATTCATTTTGACTTGACCACATATATTCCAGGTGTGAGTTTGACTTCTTATCCACAGGGTCTTAAACAGACTATTATTTGCGGGCTTACAAAACTCAAGCCACCCAAATGGGATTCCCAAACAGCATTACATCAGATCAAGGAGTCCATTTTATGACAAATACCATGGCATGATGGGCAAATACTATGAGTTCCACCGGCTACAGGCCTGAGAGAGTGATACAAATGCTAAGTGGTCCAGAGGATTGGAGGAGGCCTAGGGTCTGAGAAAAAAAGGTTCAAGGGGTCCACATCTTGTTACCACAGGGCATGGGCAAGGATGAGGATATCAACAGAAAATTCTGGTACATTCCTAAAGGCTTGGCTAGTGCAGTTCAGACAGGTATAGCAATGACAAGGTTCATGTCAAAAGACCAAGCAGAGGTAGTGAGGACCTGAGAAGAATGTGTAGACCAACCACACCTCCCCGATGTCATGATGTTTGTACCTTCCTGGGTTGGAGGGAAGCAGTGGGGAGAGCCAGGCCCAGAACAACTCTAGTGGGTGGTTTGACCTTTGAATTAATGAGTTTAAATCCCGAGTGGAATTAACAAGTTTTAATTACTTGTTACTATTTAAACCAGAAGAGACCATATTACTCTTCAGTGGCAAGATTAGGAAGTTTTCAACATCAGAAAAAATGGCGCCACCAAAGCTGAGTTCAGTAATAGAAAAGGTAAAGTTACATTTCCACATGGCTAAGCTGTGACTATTTCAAAACACTACACATGTAATCATCTTATACGCAGGTGCCCTGACAACAGCTTTCAGAACTTCCTGGAACCCAACTCAAAATTAGCCGTCATGATCCATTCTCATCCCTGCAGGAGGGAGAATTTAATCAAGAAGGAGGAGATAAATTCATCTCATTTTAAAAATATGAAGCAATTTTCTGCACAACCATCCTAATGTCATTTAATGATTCACTTACAGGCACAGACACCTTTACAATACACTCTTTTTTTTACATTTTAAAATTTTTATTGAAATATAGTTGTTTTACAGTGTTGTATTAGTTTTAGGTGTACAGCAAAGTGATTCAGTTATACATATATGTATATATATATATATATATATATAGGTTCTTGTTTTACATTCTCTTCCATTATAGGTTATTATAAGATATTGAATATATTTCCCTGTGCTGTACAGTAGGTCCTTGTTGGTTATCTATTTTATATATAGTAGTGTGTATATTTTAATCCCAAACTCCTAATTTATCCCTCTCCCCCACTCCAAAACACTCTTAAAATTCTCCAAAACTCATCCTCATACATTACTGGTGGAATTGTAAGGTTGTTCAGCCACTATGGAAGTTGGTTTCATGTTTCTTCAATAAGTTAAACATAGAATTACCATATGATCCAGCAATACCACTCCTAGGGATACTCCAAAGAATTGAAAACAAATATGCAAACAAAAGCTTAGCACAAATACCATAGCAGCACCACTCACAACAGCCTAAAGCTGGAAACAACCTAAATACCCATCAACAGAAGAGTGGGTAAATAAAATGTGGTGTACCCATGTAGTGGAATATTATTCAGCCAAAAAAAGGAATGTAGCATTGATACATGCTACAACGCATATGAAGCTTGAAAACATGCTAAGTGAAAGAATCTAGACACAAAAGGCCACACATTGTATATTCCATTTATTTGAAATATCCAGAATAGGCAAATCCACAGAGACAGAAAGTAGATTTGTGGTTTCCAGGGGGAAAAGGGGAGTGACTCCTAATGAGTGTAGAGTTTCTTTTAGCAGGATGAAAATGTTCTGGAACTAGACAGTGGTGATGGTCTCACATATCATGGCTGCACTTAAGGCCCTGAATTGTACACTTTAAAATGATCAAACTGGTAAATTTTATGTTATGTGTATTTTACCACAACAAAAAAAATTCTCCAAAACTCAATTACCGGGTACTTTCCTTGTTTCCCCAAAACAATTTTAGATCTCAAGGAAAGTTTCCTGCAGTTCTAAATAAAGTGGGTCATCAGTTTTTCCTTGTGGGAGACAACCCAAGACTCTGATTGCACTGAATAAAGTCGTTCAGCTGTTTTACAAGGAAAACACCTGGCACCAAATCCTGGGCTCTTTAAGGAACTGCTAGCTAAGCCTCTTCCCCAGGGTAAATTCAGGAGAAGCACTATGAGTCTGAGCTTGCCAGGTTCATGGGGACCACACCCAGCAGTTAATAAGTTGTTCCGAACTCTGCATGCCCCATCTTAATAACAAGTTCTCTTCCCAGTTTGTAGGTTCCCATAATCATGTGGCTACTCAAATGAGAACAGCAAAAACCACTAACAATTTGGAGACGAGACAGAGTCCAGAAAAGGAAGAAAAGTCATGAAAATATAAATTTAGCTTGAGGTGTTCCATGAACACAAGGCAGAGACCTAGAATTAGGCCTTGTCCTAAATTTCAAAATTGACAAAAGAGTGGCTTCTCTGAAAGCAGAATCATTTGGGTAAGGAAATCTCTCAAGGAGGCATCTGCATGAGCAAAAGGGAATTGATCAAAAAATTCAGAACTTTTGCAGTTCAAAACAAAAGACTCTTTGGTCCATCTGGTGACAACTGGTCAGAGCAATGTGCCATAACGTTAATCTGAGAACCAACCTGCAGGTAGCAAGAGAAACATAGCTTCCTCTACCCTCAGAATGATAGTTGCAAATGCTAGCTTTTAAGTTAGAACAAGGGCAGCAGTCAGCAGGAAAAAAATATGAGTATGAAGAGGTAGGCAGGAGCCAGATAATGTAAAATCTTGAAGTCTGGGATTTCTTCTAAGCTCAATTAAAAGACATTGCAGAGTTTTAAACAGAAAAATTGGCATATAATTTACATTAATAAAACATCACTCTCTCTGGTTGTGTGGAGGATGGATGGATTGCCAGGAGCAAGAATAGTTGCCAGGACAAAAGCTAGATGATGGTGGCTTGGACAAAGTGGGTAACAGTGAGATCTAGAAAAGTTGATGGATTCAGAACATATTTAGTAGAATCTACAGGACTTGTTGATGGAATAGAATGTGTGGAAGGGGAGCAGAAAGGGAGGAGTCAAGGATGACTTCCAGATCGAGAGGAAGGCTGTAGCATCTGGACTTTTTGTTGCAATAAGCAAAGCTGGTATTCACCCTGTAGGAAATCTAGTATGCATTTGCCCCTTCACTCCTACAAGACTGTGCCGTCTGGCCCAATTGAGTCAATGCTATATATTTTTTCTAAATCTTTGCCAACACGAGAAATGAAAATGGTGTCTCATTATGTTTTTTGAATTAACAGTGAGGTAAAACACTTGTTTATATATTTATTGGCCATTTGTGTTTCCTATAGTTGTCTGTTTTTCTATCCATCTTTTTTTTTTCTCTTTTCTTCTATCCATCTTTTCTTTACAGTTTATGAGACCTGACCACCAATCCCTCAGAAACCCTTTGTCCCCCCTTAGCTTTCTTGACTCTGTCCTCCTCTTACCTGCCTGACAATTCCTGCCCAATCTCCTTTGCTGCCTCTATTTCCTCAATACTCTGCCGTAGTCCCACTGCACCTTGCCGAGCTTCTATCCTCAGCCCTCTTCCCTTCTTTCTATAAGTGTCCCTAGATGATCTCTTCTATTCACGTAATTCAGCTGTTTTCTCTACATTAATCATCCTAAAATCTCTATCTCCAACTATGACCTCTTTCCAGATGTTCAAAACAATGGTTCCAACTCTCTACTCTGCATTTTCATCTCTATGTGCAGCAGACACCTTCATTAAAACATGTCTAAAATTAAATTTCAGCCATCATTTCGACCAGCCAACTTCTCCTCATTTCCTATTTATCTGCATAGTACCAAACCTGATCTAGATTTCTCAGATTATAACTTCCTTCATTTGTTTATTTTTTCAACAGATATTTATAGAGTATCTGCTATGTGCCAGGCACTGTGCTGGGTCCTAAATTTTTTGACTCCCTAATCTTTTTCCTTGTATTAATTCTATTATTAAATCCTGTGAATTTTTCCTTTGTGATAATCTCTCAAATGTATTACCTCGTTTTCATTCCTGTTGCCACCATCTTAATTCCTAGTCTCTCCAGCAGGTCTTTGGCATCTCATCATTGCCTCATCACATTCCTTACTCCTCACACCTGAGCAAGGTGAATCACCTTAGAACATAGCTCTGATCCTCTCACTTCCCCCCTTAGAAACCATCTTTGATGGCACATTTACAAGTAAAGAAAAATCCAACTCTTCAGCCATCAATGATGGCCTTCAAACCATATCTCCCACTAACCCTTGCTCTCCATCCAACTCTCCATGAACATTTGGTTTTCTTCCTTCTTTTTGTATCGTATTACTTTATTTAATATATCATTTTTATTAAAATATAATTTATATACATTAAAATGTTTTCCTATATGCTTCTATTTACAGCAAATATCTATGAGATTAGTATTGTGAATTATTTTATCATCATTGCCACTGTTGAATATTTTGCTCTGAAAGACAATTTTTATACATATGTAACTTCCAGGTTCTATACATATAGAGCATTGGTATTTCTTGCATTGTCAAACAAAATTCAGGCAAGAATGTATTAATTTCATGTATCACCCTAACTTGAAAGAGGGTACACTATGGCAAAACAACAGTTCTAATAGGCAAAACGAAATGGAGAGAAAATAATGGTAAGCATTTAAAGAACTGCTCAGATTTTTATTTATTTATTTATTTATTTATTTTTTGTAATTTATCTTGATTTTTATAGTGGTGTATAGCTGATTTACAATGCCGTGTTTCTTTCTGCTCTACATCCACTTGATTCACTTACAGAGAGACATCTACATATTCTTTTTCAGATTCTTAACAGTCATGTATATTCTTTTCTGGTGATTACAGTGTGTTGAGTCGAGTTCTATGTACTATGCAGTAGGCCCTTATCGATTACCTATTTTCTCTATGGAAGGGTATGCGTGCTAATTTCAACCTCCTGGTATATGCCTCCCCCCCCTCCCACCTTTCCCCTTTGGTAGCCATAAGTTCGTTTTCTAAATCTGTGAGTCTCTTTCTGTTTTGTAGGTTAAGAACTGCTCAGATTTTTAATTTCAGTGGAACAATATAATGAAGCCCATTAAAAATCTCAACTTATTTCTGAAACTCAATTTATACCTGTCTCAATAGAGCCCCATTTATTCTCTGAAATCATATCTTTGTTTTTTGCTTTTTAATTAATTTATTTATTTTTCTCTGCATTGGGTCTTCTTTGCTGCATGTTGGCTTTCTCAAGTTGTGGTGAGCGGGGGCTACTCTTTGTTGCAGTGTACGGGCTTCTCGTTGCGGTGGCTTCTCCTTGTTGCGGAGCATGGGCCCTAAGCACGTGGGCTTCAGTAGTTGTGGCACGTGGGCTCAGCAGTTGTGGCTCACAAGCTCACTAGTTGTGGCACACAGGCTTATTTCCTCCACGGAATGTGGGATCTTCCTGGACCAGGGCTCAAACCCGTGTCCCCTGCATTGGCAGGCAGATTCTTAACCACTGCGCCACCAGGGAAGTTCCATGTCTTTGTTTTAAAGACTGTGAATTATTCCAGTTACATCAGTATCTTAGAATTGTCTTTATTTTCACATAAAAAATATATTTGTATTTGTAGTAGATTATTTTTTTGAATTTTATTTTATTTTTTTATACAGCAGGTTCTTATTAGTTATCTATTTTATACACATCAGTATATACATGTCAATCCCAATCTCCCAATGCATCCCACCACCACCACCACCACCACTGCCCCGCCACTTTCCCAGCTTGGTGACCATATGTTTGTTCTCTACATCTGTGTCTCTATTTCTGCCTTGCAAACCGGTTCATCTGTACCATTTTTCTAGATTCCACATGTATGTGTTAATATATAGTATTTGTTTTTCTCTTTCTGACTTACTTCACTCTGTATCACAGTCTCTAGGTCCATCCACGTCTCTACAAATGACCCAGTTTCGTTCCTTTTTACGGCTGAGTGATATTCCATTGTATATATGTACCACATCTTCTTTATCTATTTGTTGATGGGCATTTAGGTTGCTTCCATGTCCTGGCTATTGTAAATAGTGCTGCAATGGACATTGGGGTGCATGTGTCTTTTTGAATAATGGTTTCCTCTGGGTATATGCCCAGTAGTGGGATTGCTGGATCATATGGTAATTCTATTTTTAGGTCTTTAAGGAACCTCCATACTGTTCTCCATAGTGGCTGTACCAATTTACATTCCCACCAACAGTGCAAGAGGGTTTCCTTTTCTTCACACCCTCTCCAGCATTTGTTGTTTGGAGATTTTGTGATGATGCCCATTCTAACTGGTGTGAGGTGATACCTCATTGTAGTTTTGATTTGCATTTCTCTAATAATTAGTGATGTTGAGCAGTTATTCATGTGCCTCTTGGCCATCTGTATGTCTTCTTTGGAGAAATGCCTATTTAGGTCTTCTGCCCATTTTTGGATTGGGTTGTTTGTTTTTTTAATATTGAGCTGCATGAGCTGTCTGTATATTTTGGAGATTAATCCATTGTCCATTGATTCATTTGCAAATATTTTCTCCCATTCTGAGGTTTGTCTTTTCGTCTTGTTTAGTTTCTTTTGCTGTGCAAAAGCTTTTAAGTTTCATTAGGTCCCCTTTGTTTATTTTTGTTTTTATTTCCATTACTCTAGGAGGTGGATCAAAAAAGATCTTGCTGTGATTTATGTCAAAGAGTGTTCTTCCTATGTTTTCCTCTAACAGTTTTATAGTGTCGGTCTTACATTCAGGACTTTAATCCATTTTGAGTTTTTTTGTGTGTGTATGGTGTTAAGAAGTGTTCTAATTTCATTCATTTACATGTATCTGTCCAGTTTCCCCAGGACCACTTATTGAAGAGACTGTCTTTTCTCCATTGTATGGCCTTGCCTCCTTTGTCATAGATTAGTTGACCATAGGTGCGTGGGTTTATCTGTGGGATTTCTATCCTGTTCCATTGATCTATATATCTGTTTTTGTGCCAGTACCACATTGTCTTGATTACTGAAGCTTTGTAGTATAGCCTGAAGTCAGGGGGTCTGATTCTACCAGCTGCATTTTTTCCCCTCAAGATTGCTTTGGCTATTCGGGGTCTTTTGTGTCTCTACACAAATTTTAGGATTCTTTGTTCTAGTTCTGTAAAAACTGCCATTGGTAATTTGATAGGGATTGCATTGAATCTGTAGATTGCTTTGGGTAGTATAGTCATTTTCACAATATTGATTCTTCCAATCCAAGAACATGGTATATCTCACCATCTGTTTGTGTCATCTTTGAGTTCTTTCATCAGTGTCTTATAATTTTCTGAGTACAGGTCTTTTACCTCCTTAGGTAGGTTTATTCCTAGGTATTTTATTCTTTTTGTTGCAATGGTGAATGGGATTATTTCCTTAATTTCTCTTTCTGATCTTTCATTGTTAGTGTATAGGAATGCAAGAGATTTCTGTGCATTAATTTTGTATTCTGCAACTTTACCAAATTCATTGATGAGCTCTAGTAGTTTTCTGATGGCATCTTTAGGATTTTCTATGTATGGTAACATGTCACCTGCAAACAGTGACAGTTTTACACCTTCTTTTACAATTTGTATTCCTTTTATTTCTTTTTCTTCTCTGATTGCTGTGGCTAGGACTTCCAAAACTATGTTGAATAATAGTGGTGAGAGTGGACATCCTTGTCTTATTCCTGACCTCAGAGGAAATGCTTTCAGTTTTTCACCATTGAGAATGATGTTTGTTGGGGGTTTATCATATATGGCCTTTATTATGTTGAGGTAAGTTCCCTCTATGCCCACTTTCTGGAGAGATTTTATCATAAATTGGTGTTGAATTTTGTCAAAAACTTCTTCTGCATCTATTCAGATGATCATATGGTTTTTATTCTTCGATTTGTTAATATGGTGTATCACACTGATTGATTTGCATATACTAAAGAATCCTTGCATCCCTGTATAAATCCCACTTGATCATGGTGTGCAATCCTATTAATATGTTGTTGGATTCTGTTTGCTAGTATTTTGTTGAGGATTTTTGCATCTATATTCATCAGTGATATTGGTCTGTAATTTTTTTTTTTTTTGGTAGTATCTTTGTCTGGTTTTGGTATCAGGGTGATGGTGGCCTCATAGAATGAGTTTTGGAGTGTTCCTTCCTCTGCAATTTTTTGGAAGAGTTTGAGAAGGATAGGTGTTAGCTCTTCTCTAAATGTTTGATAGAATTCGCCTGTGAAGCCATCTGGTCCTAGACTTCTGTTTGTTGGAAGGTTTTGTTTGTTTGTTTGTTTTTTAAATTTATTTATTTATTTATTTTTGGCTGGGTTGGGTCTTCGTTTCTGTGCAAGGGCTTTCTCTAGTTGCGGCGAGCAGGGGCCACTCTTCATTGCGGTGCACGGGCCTCTCACTGTCGCGGCCTCTCTTGTTGTGGAGCACAGGCTCCAGACGCGCAGGCTCAGTAGTTGTGGCTCACGGGCCTAGTTGCTCCGCGGCATGTGGAATCTTCCCAGACCAGGGCTCGAACCCGTGTCCCCTGCATTGGCAGGTGGATTCTCAACCCCTGCGCCACCACGGAAGCCCCAGTTGGAAGGTTTTTAATCACAGTTCCAACTTCATTACTTGTGATTGGTCTGTTCATATTTTCTATTTCTTCCTAGTTCAGTCGTGGAAGGTTATACCTTTCTGCGAATTTGTCCATTTCTTCCAAGTTGTCCATTTTATTGGCATAGAGTTGCTTGTAGTAGTCTATTAGGGTGCTTTGTATTTCTTCTTTTTCATTTCTAATTTTATTGATTTGAGTCCTCTCCCTCTTTTTCTTGATGAGTCTGGCTAAAGATTTATCAACTTGTTTATCTTCTCAAAGAACCAGCTTTTAGTTTTATTGATCTTTGCTATTGTTTCCTTTGTTTCTATTACATTATTTCTGCTCTGATCTTTATGATTTCTTTCCTTCTACTACCTTTAGGTTTTGTTTGTTGTTCTTTCTCTAGTTCCTTTAGGTATAAGGTTAGATTGTTTATTTGAGATTTTTCTTGTTTCTTGAAGTAGGATTGTATTGCTATAAACTTCCCTCTTAAAACTGCTTTTCTGCATCCCATAGGTTTTGGGTCATCGTGTTTTTGTTGTCATTTGTCTCTAGGTATTTTTTGATTTCCTCTTTGATTTCTTCAGTGATCTCTTGTTTATTTAGTAACGTATTATTTAGCCCCCATGTGTGTGTGTGTTTTACGGTTTTTTCCCCTGTAATTTATTTCTAATCTCATAGCGTTGTGGCCAGAAAAGACGCTTGATGTGATTTCAATTTTCTTAAATTTACCAAGGCTTGTAGTAAGATATTTTTAAATGGCTAAGGAAAAATAATTTAAGAATGGCTGCTGCTTTATTGCCATATTACATTTATTTTAAAATACATAGAGTACTTAGAAGGACAAAGGGATTACTATCCTGTTATTGTTGTTGCCATCACTGCTGGTGATAATATTCTGTAGAAACACTGGAATAGAGCACAAGGCCATCATTAATACTCTTGATGTGATTTCACAGCCCTCGAACACCTGCCTGGTAGGTCCATCTTCCTCCCCCAGACTATGTGTGTCCTTAATTTGCAGCCTATCCCGATGTTAGCAGGAAGAGGCAGACTTGAGTAACTGCAACATTCAGGAGCCAGGCTGTGTCATCCAAAGCTGACCTGTTTGTCCTTTTCCAGGGAAGATTTTAAATAATCAAAAATTTTGTCTCTCTAGTCCTCTCTTTCTCAGGACAAAATTCCCACTTTCTTTACCTAGTCCTCGTCTAACAATATTTCTAGAAATAATACCTCCTGGCTTCTCACTTATACACAGTGTTAACTTAATTTGTAAAGCAAAATTTACCTTGCCTTTTCTTTACTTTACATTATTGTATATTCTTTCTATAAAAATTAGTTTGGGCTTCCCTGGTGGCGCAGTGGTTGAGAATCTGCCTGCCAATGCAGGGGACACGGGTTCGAGCCCTGGTCTGGAAAGATCCCACATGCCGTGGAGCGACTAGGCCTGTGAGCCACAATTGCTGAGCCTGCGCGTCTGGAGCCTGTGCTCCGCAACAAGAGAGGCCGCGATAGTGAGAGGCCCGTGCACCGTGATGAAGAGTGGCCCCCACTTGCCGCAACTAGAGAAAGCCCTCGCACAAAAAAAAAAAAAAAAGGAAGACCCAACACAGCCATAAATAAATAAATAAATAAATAAATAAAATTTTTTAAAAAATTAGTTTAATTTACATAGCTATTGATTCAGGAACCAAAAAATTGAGCATTTCTTCCCCCAAAACTCTTTATTCTCAATATTTTTAATATAAGGCTTTTAATATATGTTTGTTATTCCTAGTAAACAATGAAGAAAATTTTATTGCATGTACATAAACAAAAGAAAATTTTAAAAATTAGGATAGAATGCATTTCCAAGAGCATCATTTTATAAATAAAGAACACCCAAGTAATGGATTGCAATGTAATTCCTTTTTATACAATATAGGCTCATTATTGAGATACTCCACAATTTATACTTTTATTATAAAAAGTATAAATGATTCTGTGCTACTGTTAACAAAAAAAAAATCACATTATTTTTCTGAAACCAAAGTAATTCTGACTTTTGAGTAGAATACCTCTGTAGATATCCTTCTGTACCTTTAGTTATTTATTTGTTCAAAGTAACTTTTAATGATTGAAGATATATACTCTGAATATGTATACATATTCCTTCAGTGGAAATAAAAATATCTTCTACATTGTTTAATGTCTTCTATCACATGTGACTAGTGAATTTAGGGGGCTGGTGGGGGAGGAGGGATGGGGGTATAAGTGATAATTCTGTAAGTATTTCTTAATAGCATAAATATGGAAAAGGGTTTAGAATCTTCATCTGCTGAAATTCATATGATTTTAAAGAACAAACCTGTGTCTGATGTCAGTTTCAATGCCTCTTTAAATATTTTATACATTTCACATCATGAGTTACAACAAAGAATGTTTTTTAAAAGTCATATAGAGCATAAAGTCACATGACTGAAATAGATAATTATTTCTTTATTAGTCTCATTGTCCATATATATAATGTTCAATTTTTATTTTCTCTTAATGAGAGAGGGGGAAATCTCCCAGGAGCTGAATGAATCAGGTCAAAACTGGGGCCATGATGATTGACTCACCTATCTCTAGTTCAACATTCAGTTCATTATTTCAGTTAAACTATAATGAAAACCTTAATTCAGTCTAAATATTTCATAGGGCCAGATACTAGATATGCACTCAATCATGAGATATTATTTTTTAGTCTATTTAATATATCTCTACCTCAATTTAATGTTATAGTTCCCAAGACCTCAGTGTGTCCTATTTCTGAATGCTGAAAATATCTTTAGCCTAATCTTGTATTTTTGCCTGAGTCAGACAATTTATTCTTAAGTATGACATGCTTCCCTCAAGTTATGAAGGAAAACATTTTCAAAAATAGGTGTAGCAAAAAAAAGAAAAAAGAAAAACTCCCACATGTCTCCAAGTAAGGCAAGGCTATGAATCTCCCAAATGATAAACTAGCTATCTGCTTGGGCATGCTAAGATCTAATTTTTATAACTCATCATATAATTAGCCATGTTCAGTGATTTTCAGCACGATGTCAGACTATATGTCATGACAAGGATAGTTTAAAATTTACTGAGGTTTGCTTCTAGAAAACAGTGTACCTTATAAGTTAAAGAGGATGATTTTATACACTAGTAATGAAGGCCAGACATGGAAAGGGCAATTTGCTACGCCAAGAGTAACCAAAACATGGCCTTTTTTTCCAAGGAGGTTACAGTTCAGTGGCGGTATGGGAACGAATATAAATCATTATGATACAAAGTGTGGACTACCTGGCAAATGCAATGTCGAAAGAGTGATTAATTTTGACTGGAGTAGGGGTTGAGAAAAGCTTCCCAGAAGGAAGTAACATTGAATTTGGCCTCAGAGGATCAAGTAAGCAGAGAGAAGGGGGAAAAACCTTGAAGACTGGGATTGGTCATTTCAACAAAGATGCAGAGTCAGGAGAAAAGTAAGGCATATTTAGGGAGCAAAATTGTTTATTACAGGTAAAATACATGGTGACTCAGAGAGCATAAGGCCAGACATTAGGGTAGAAAGAGGGCTGAGATGTTGAAGGGCCCAAGGAACAGACAGAGGAATGTAAATCCTATTCTATACGCAATGCTCTAAGCAGGGAAATAGCATGATCAGTTTAGGGTTTGGCAAAGATAGTTCTAACGGCAGTGTCTACAAGCAATTAGAACAGAGATAGAGCAGAAGCAGGCAAAGCAGTGGAAAGTCAGTTGCAATTGTGTGGGAGAGAGGAAATGAGGTAAAGGGGGCTTGAAGTGAAGAAGTGGCAATGAGAACAGAAGAGAGTAGGTGATTCAAGAGATTGGTAAAGTGTTACCAATAGAATTTGGTGACAGATGTCACAGGAGTGAGGGAGAGGTGGAGTTAAAGACAATCCTCAAGGTTCTTGCCCCACTGATTGGGTGGATAAAGATCAGACACATTTACGTCATTGTGACTTTGTAAATCCCTTCCTTCAGCCTGAACTATCCATTCCCCATTTACGACCTACAGATAGTCCAGCCCTCTTTCAAAGCTTGGGGGACATTCCCTAGCTGTGTAGCAGCTTCCCAAATTCCCTGTCCTATATACTCCACCAACACCCCAAATTCATCACATCTATACTTACACACGATATTATTTTTACTTCTGCTTTCTGTTATAAGTGATTACTTACATGTCTGCTTCCCCATGGACATATAAGTGCTTTGAGAAATCATGTTCCACTCACCTTTGTATTCGTCATAATACCCATTATGGTGATGTTCAACAAATAACCTCTATGGCTATTCCATTTGAGACATTTCTCAATACAGTCAGTACCCTACATATGAATCTTCAAGTTGTGAACTTTCAAAGATGCAAATGTGCATCTGGTTCCAGCAAGGAACCAGAACCTGTGCCATCAATGTCAGGAGTGAGTGAAATTGCAGCTTGCCCTCTGTCTCCTATTGTGATGATCCTTCAGCTCTACCATCTCCCACCTCCTCTCCCTCTTCCAGTCAGTAACTCTTCTTGCCTGTTCACTCGATGCCAGCCCCCGTATGCCAGCTGTTGTACTGTACTACTGTACTTTTCAAGGTACTGTACTGTAAGATTAAAAATATTTTTATTTTTGTACTTGTTTGTTTTTTATGTATTATTTGTATGAAAAGTATTATAAACCTATTACAGTACAGTACTATACAGTTGATTGTGTTAGTTGGGTACCTAGACTAACTTTGTTGGACTTAAACAAATTGGACTTACAAACGCGCTCTCGGAACGGAACTCGTTTGTATGCAGGGGACTTACTGTATTGTCCATGATCAAGATGATTCAAAGAGAGGCAATACTGAGCAATGATTCTCAAAGTGTGGTATATGTTTTACTGGAGAAATATGGAAAATAACTTAGAATATGGAAAGATTTTTAATGGTTTCTATTTTATATTCCTAAAATAGAATAATTTAAATATTTTAATTAATTTAAATTAATATTTTAAAATATTAGATATTTTAAAAAGAATGAACTACATGTAAACAACTAGGATGAATCTCAAAAATATTGTATTGAAAAAATAAGCCAAACATGAAAGAATACATATTGTATGATTTCATTTCTGTGAAATTCACAAACAGGAAAAGTAAATCTATGTTGATAAGAATCATAACAGTAGTTGCCTATAGAAGTGGGATTTGACTAGAAGGGTGTGCAAGATAACTTTCTAAGGGAATGGAAAAATTCTATATTTTAGATTAAGGTATTGATTTTACAGGGTTTTTTTTCCCCAAAAGTGGTTGTATTGTACCCTTAAGATTGGTGTGTTTCACTCTAAGTAAACATTATCTCAATTAAGGAAAAAAACGTTCAGGGAAATTTGAATATCATCTCGGTATTAGTTGATACCGAGGAATTGTTCTTATTAATTTTATTAGAGTATGATTATAGCATTATGTAAGAACATGTTCATGATACTGAGAGATATTTACAGAAGTGTATGTGGGTGAAATGATACGATGTCTAGATTACTTTAAAAAAACTCAGAAAATACAAAAATGATTCAAAAGGAGATAATTAAAGCAAATGTGTCAGAATATTGATAAGTAGGAATCTGGGTGAGGGTTATATGGGGATTCATTTTACTACTCAATCTAATTACATGTATATTTAAATTTTCAAAATACATTTTACAAGAACCATTTAGTAAAAAAAATTAATTACCACATAGATAATAAACTCCGTTCTCGATCTACAACCAATTCTGTTGCCTCCAACTTGAAAATACATCCACAATACATCAATTCTTATCACCTCCACTGCTGCCTTCCTGAATGAAGCCACCTTCATCTCTCAGCAGAACTACTACAGTAACCTCCTAACCATCCTCTCTATGTCCACAGTTTCCCCATGATGCCTATATTCCACTCTAAATTCAGAACCATCTTTTCAATAAACAAGCTATAATACTTGTTTATTCTACTACTTAAAATTCTCTGATTTCCCATCTCTTGCAATGTAAAATTCAAATTCCTTGCGTTTTCTTTTAAGGGCCTCAGTAAACTTGTTTTCATGTGTCCTCTTTCAACTTATCTCCTACATTCTCCTATTTCATTCACTGTGCTCCAGCCACAATGGCCTCCCTGTGACACTCAAGAAAAATGGCAAGCATAAGCCTACCTCAAAGCCTTTGAATTTGTTCTTCCCTCTGCACAGAAAACTCTTAGCCCAGGTGGCCACATGTCTCACTTCTTTACTCTCTGTTCAAATGTCACATGAGCAGAGAAACTTTCCTTGAGCACCCATATGAAATAGCACCATCCCACCCAGACTATGCATGCTCTGTTCCCTTTCACCTGCTCTGTTTTTCTTCCTATCTTTCATCACTATCAGACATGTTATGTACTTTTTTGTTTGTCTCCTCTGACTAGAATGCAAGTTCCTTGGGAACAGGGTCATGGCTACTTTTGTTTACTGTGGAATCCCCAGCACCTAGGATACTGTATGGCACACAGCAGCTACTGAATACATATTCATTACTGAAAGAGTCAATTGGATCATAGTACTACCTTTAATTTTGGATTTAGAAATTCAGCTTAGACCCATGAACAAAAGGAATTCTGTATTCCTCTCACCCTAAAATAGTGTTACCTACCCAGGGGCAGGATGCAGAAGCCATGACTAATTCATTCACCTATTGCATGGCAACAAGATTAGGATACAGAGTAGACAAGATCTCAAATTAAAGAAGGACAGGCCCCACGGGACTCTCCATTGGGTCCAGTGGTCCCACAGGCATATGATTCACTCCTCCCCAGGCAAGGAGGAATGAAACTGGGGGTGGGAAACTCCCGTGTTATCTTCCTAATATAGTCAGGAGGGCCAAGTTCCTTTTTGTGGGCCAAGAGAGAAATACTGGGAAAGGGACAGAACATTTCCTACCACAATGAAGATAATGGTTATGACTATAATAATAAAGAAGATAATGATGGGCCTTTTTCCATCCCCATTTCCCTTCTAATCCTATCAGAAACTAATTAGATTGTGATCTGAAAACTTCTTGTTTAATGTTCATTTGTTTTGCAATCTTGCTTATTCTTTTTTATGTGCATGAATTATGGAATAATGAATTCTTTTATATCCCAAATAAGGTAAAATAAATGTATGCATTCATAAAAAAAAAACAAATTAGATTACAGGAGTTTTTTTTTTTCTTCTCCACCCACCACAGTTTCCATCATTGGTACTATAAACCCAGGAACTCTGCCCACCCACACACAGATATGCACACAAAGAGAATTGGGTGTATTGTATTGAAGGAGATGATGATCCTTTCTAAGAAGGATATGACTATATGTTAGGTAGGACAGTGATTGTTAGAATTTGTGGTAACCATACGCTTGAGAATTTTCTAGAACCAAGCCTGATAAGCATTATAACTTACTAACTGTGTAACCTTACACAAGTTACTTAACCTCTCTGTGATTCAGTGTCTTATCTGTAAAATAGATAAATAATAATACCTCCGTCATAAAGTTCTTCTGAGGAATAAATAAGCTAATATATATATATATAACACATAGAAAAGAGCCTGGCACTTGTAAGCACTCTATATTACTTATCAATTTAAAGTTTTCTACAATCAACATTAAAGATGTTTTATGAGATTCCAGAAGATGTGATTGTATATTTCCTCAAGACAAATAATGGAATATTTGTAAAGGAGGAGACATAAAACAGTAGGTGGAATTAGATGCATAAGTTCCATCTGAAACTGAGCTATTTGGCAAAGATGACTTCCTGGCAATTTGTAAAAATAAAATAAAATAGAATAGAATAATGAGACATTAGGTGCTAGGATACCACTCACTACTCTAGAATTCTAGCCTGGGATTTATCCTATTCAACATTTACTGTTAATGATTTGGATAGAGACTAAGATGGCATGCATATCTAATCTGCCAGTACTACAAAGAATGGCAAGATAATGAATAGCTTTGATGGTCAACTGGAGAACAAAAAGAGTAGGACAACCTGGAATGTTGGACTAAAAACTAGCTATAATAAAAGATGAATGTAGAATGATATTTATAAAAATGTAGAATGATGTAAATAGCAAATTACCATACAGTGGTTAATCATTCATCCAGGCCCTTTGTTAGGAGACACAGATACCAAAAAATGAAAAATATTTTATCCCAGCTCCTCATAATATTCAGTCTAATTGAGAGAGAATCATAAAAAGCGCAGTGATAGGCATATTCACACAAGCACAGAGAAGTAACATCTAACTCATCCAATGGAGAGCGAAGGGATAAAGGCCAGTGTCCCAGTGAAATAGGCTCTCAAGCTAAGGGGGGTTTTATTCCAGCCAGAGGACACAATCTGAGAGAGACACGCAAGTAAAAACTAGTATGGTGTATGCAGAAAATCTTAGGCACTAAAATGCAGTTCAGGAAATAGTGAGAGATGATCCTGGAGAAGCAGAGTGAGCCATAGAGACATTACGTCATGTAAAGGAGTGGGGCTTCATCACAGAAGCATGAAGAGCTGAAGCAGAGATTCAACCAGGAAGCAGCAGGCTCAGACTTGCATTTCACATGATCACTCAGGAAGCAATACAGAGGATGATTGTGATGGGCAAGGAAGGAGGGAAAGATGAAGGGGAGAAGACTGGAGGCCCAGACCCGGGGGAGAGGAGGCAAAGATTTTAATTAGTCCAGTGTTACTGTGGGCACTCCAGGCTTTAAGGGCCAGAAAGAGGAAGAAAAATCCATAGAGAAACAGGAAAAGATGGTTAGAGAAATACAGGGAAAACTACAAGGGTCCTGGGTCATGGAAGCCATGGAAACAGTTACAAGAGGGAAACGTGATTTACAGTATCCAATACCACATATAAGATAAGGACTTTCAAATGACCTCCAAATTTCACAGTCAGACCAATTGTTAGACTTAATAGGAACAATTTTGGTAGAGTGGTTGAGATGCAAGACAAGTTAAAGTATATTTTAAAAAATAAATGAGAGATGAGTAAGTGTAGCATGCACTTTCTTGGTAATAAAAGAAAGGAAAGAGGTAAGGTAGTAGGTATAAGAGAGATTGTTTCATTTATAATGGAAGAGATTTGAAACAGTTTAGAAGTAAATGTGGCAAAGCCAGTAGAAGAGAAAAGAAGAAGAAAATAAAAAAGAATTAAGACAAGGTCCCAGGGAGAAAGAAAAGAATGAATTACATGGGTGGAGAGGTTAGTTTTGATTTAAAAAAAAAAAAAAAAAAAGAGGTGTCAGCTTAGCCTGTAAAAATTGGGAGGAAATGAGGGTAAGTTGCGGCTAAGTCGATGGATAGATGGTAAGTGTAAGGTGACCAATTTTCTCAATGATATGCTATTGTTGTGATGGTAATTACATAAGTTCTATATTTCTTCTTTTAAACTCCTATTACAGAATTCAGAAGTCCTAACTTGACAATATAATGTGAAAAATATCTTAGGAGCCAACAACATAACAGAAGCATTAGAAAAATAAACACAGTCCTAATATACATCCATAGAGATGGACATCCAGGTCGCATTCCAATTATTATGTTCAATTTTCAAGGGCCACATTAAGAAAAGGCCGCATTGTGAAATAAGGTCACGGTCAGGAGAAGAATATTAAGGACTATAACCCCATAAACCCACTTAACAAAAAACACTTAGAGGACGTTTCCCAATTTTAATATAATGTGTCTTGGAGAAGGTATTTTTGCATCGAGGTAATTTCTGGTGGTGAGCACACCGTAGGGTATACAGGAATAGAAATACAATGTTATACACATGAGACTTATATAATGTTATAAACCAGTATTGCCTCAATAAAAAATAAAATTAAAATTAAAAAAAAATAAAACAATTAAATGTGGTTGATATTGTTTACCCTAAGAAAGGAAAATTTAGAGATGAAGCTGTTGTAGAGCACAGAGAGTACATTTCCTCTGAAGTGCTCCATGAGGCAGAGTTTGGATGTGACAAAGAGGTAGGTTTTATTTTAACAGAAGGAAACGCTCATTATTAAACACACAACTCTCCATCACTGAAAGTGTATAAGAGGTTTGATGACCAAAAAGCAGGGAGGTTGTAGCAGGGACCCCTGCAATGGGAAGAAGTTGGGTATCTTCCAACTCTAAACTTCCATAATTCTGTATTTAAACATCATTCACACATCCTTGAGTGGTTACGGGATGAGCTATGGAGTGTGTCAGTCTTGGTATCCAATGGAACAGGAAGGCAGATAAAACTGAAATGTTTAAGGTTTACACTGTAGGATTTGGCACTGAATGTTACATTTGGTTTAACTGCATGAGCCACTAAAAAGGTAATTTACTGTTTGAGAGTAAAGAATTCCAACCTGTAGTAATGATGTTTGAGAAGGATGACTGGAACCTTGTCAGGACCTGGAATTTTACAAACTGTAAAAAAAAAAGCTCATGTGCATGAAGGTGGGGGAGCGTGTGGCAGGGGTCAGGGGAGGTACGTGCTGATGGTAGAGATGGAGAGAGAGGGGTGAAGAAATAAGCACATATCTAATCCAGCATCCAAACAACCAAGTTTGCTACAGAGGAAAGGGTAAGGAAATGAAGTTGACAGGACATAAAAGGATCTTGGGCAGCCAGAAAAAATGGTCATGAGCACAACAATCGTATGGGAGAGGGGCTGAGTTGCCTGCAGATGTTTTCCATCACTCAATGAGATGATTAATTGCAGCCAACTGAAAACCACTGAGCCTAGCTTAAGTGAAAAAGAGAGAATTTATTAGGGATTTAAGGGTGTCCTAAGAAGTAGAACTTCAGGAAAGCACTAGGACAAGGAACTGGAGTAGGTCAAGAATTTGCATTTCTAATAAGCCCCCAGGTGATGCCCATGCTGCTGGTCCGGAGACCTCACTGAGATCCACTGCTTTAGAGCTTGTGAAGCATCTTTACAGGTATTATCTTATTTAATCCTTACCATAACTCTGTAGAAGAGGCCTCATTATCCTCATTTTTCAGGAAAGGAAACAAAGGAATAAAGAAATTTAACACCTAAGCTCTTACAGCTTCTAACCAGTGAAAAAGAGACAGGAATCTAGTTCTTATATTGCCAAGCTCCATCGTTTCTCCCTATCCCTTAGCTGTTTGATGGGGTTGATGGCCAATATCTACCAGAACCCGATGAAAATAAATAGTTAATGGCACATCACTAATCCCACCTGTTTAATAGTAACACAGCTAATGAAAATGTTGTTATACTCTTTAAGGATAAGGGCTGTTATATCTTTATACTGCTAAGAGTGGGATTCAAAACTGTTTCCTTATTAGTTTAGTGTGCTTTTATATCAGAATGCAAGTGCTACAAACCTAAAGAGAGCACTGGGACAGCTACATTGATAGACTAATTAAATTCTCTGTAGTTATGCTGGCTTTTTTCTTTTCAGCAACTTTTTCCCTATACCCTGTAGCAGCAGCGATAATTATGTTGAAACGTTATTAATATTGTGTCAATGAAAGTAATCAATAAACAATCAATAATAAGAATAGAAAAGAGTTTTATTTGAGCCAAACTGAAGACTATAGCCCAGCAGCCAGCTCCCAAGATTACTCTGAGAAACTGCTCCCAGGAAGACTGGTTTTCAGCACAGTCTCATATCCTGTCAGGACAAACATTAAAGTCAGGGATACCTATCTTCAAGGTTTAAAAAAAAAAAAAAAAAAAAAAAAAGACCAGCATGTACACAGTGAGTCAGTATTGCCTGACACCTGGAAAGGGAGTCTCATCAAAGGGGTACCAGCATTGGTGTACCAGGAAGGGAGGCATTTAATCTTTATTTTTAACATGGACATTCTTTTTTTTTAAATTACTTATTTATTTATTCTTGGCTGCGTTGGGTCTTCATTGCTGCATGTGGGTTTTCTCTAGTTGCAGCAAG
The DNA here is from genome assembly GCF_028023285.1 of Balaenoptera ricei. Classification (NCBI taxonomy): domain Eukaryota; kingdom Metazoa; phylum Chordata; class Mammalia; order Artiodactyla; family Balaenopteridae; genus Balaenoptera; species Balaenoptera ricei. Next base: position 78,094,870 of record NC_082648.1, read on the forward strand.
CGGGGGCTACTCTTTGTTGTGGTGTGTGGGCTCTAGGCATGTGGGCTTCAGTAGTTGCAGCACGCAGGCTCAGTAGTTGTGGCACGCGGGCTCTAGAGCTTAGGCTCAATAGTTGTGGCACACGGGCTTAGTTGCTCCACGGCATGTGGGATCTTCCCAGACCAGGGCTAGAACCCATGTCCCCTGCATTGGCAGGCAGATTCTTAACCACTGCGCCACCAGGGAAGTCCAACATACACACTCTTTACTTCTGGTCAATGTGTCATTTTTTAGTAATTAAAGCAGATGTACAAAGTATGTTTCATAGGCCACAAACATGCTGTTTTAGTTAGCATAAAGTTCAAGTTAACTCATGTATAAGCCAAAATGACTTCCCCATTCCTCAATATGTGAAAATTTCTTAATAAAAACAGAGTATGCTGCCAGTCTCCATAGCCTTGAGTTTGTACTGCGCATGGAACCTGGACTCCTACATGGCCCAAAGAGAATGGAAATTCCAAGCCCAGAATTGAGCAAACACCAGTGTGAGACTGTTATTTTCTCCAGGGCTCCAGAAAGGCACTTATGACATTGCCCTTACAAAAACTCTACAATGACTTAGGGCATACATGGGATGCCCGTGCAGCACTGTCATGCCATATGTGCGCACAGACAATAACCTACTGTGCCAAAATGGAAGAATATCAGAAGGAGAAACAACAGGAGAAATTACACCCAAGAAACTTCAGAACAGAGAAAACAATGCAGTCTTAAAACGAGTATGTTTAATTATTCAAGGAGATAAAAAAAGGAATAGAAAATAAGGTAAATAAGAGTAAATGATTATTTTTAAAAGAAAAAGATAGGCAGATTTTAAAGAACCAAGTAGAAATTCTAGAAATAAAAATTAGACTAAGCATAGCTAAAGAGAGAATACATGAAAAATAGATCTGAGAAAATCAACCAAAATGCAGGTGAAATATTTAACTGAAAAACTAAGTGAAGGAAAAATATTGAGAAGAGACACAGGAAGTATAGAATGAGAGGTTCTAATATACGTTTAATAGGAGTTCCAGAAGAAGATAATAGAGGAAATGGTGGAAAAGGATCTTTTGAGTGATGCTAACTTCAATATATCCATGAGCATCCAATTCAAAATGGTAGCCTAACATCAACATAATAAATAAAGATAAGTTCCTACCTCAGTGCATAATAGTGCAAGTGTAGAGCAGGAAGGATAAAGACAGGATCCTTCATCTGATCCTCAAAGCTACCAAAGAGAACAGATGGATGGCCAGCTGAGGAATGACAATCAGATGGACATCAGCTTTCTCACTGGCAACAACCACAGAGTCTCCCCGCAGCTAAACGTCATTTAGGAATGAAGGCAAAAATTGTGACTTTTCTCAAATGTACAAAATATAAACAACTTCACTCCTCACAGGCCCTCATGAAAGAACTACGGAAGGATACAGATAGGCAAGAAAGAAAACGAACCCCAGGAGTAAAGGGACCAGAAACGATTATAAGCAAATCAATCAATCTAAAGAAAACATGTTGACAATTAACAGTATACAAGTATTCGTGACAACTGTATAAGAGCAGTTTCAATGCTTTTCTGTAGTATAATTATCTTTAGTAGTTTTTTTCAAAAAAAAAAACAACAGCAGCAGTTAGTATTTATAGATGTTTGTTGTGTTCCAGGCACTGTATTAAGAGTTTTTATGGATTATCTCATTTATTCCTCACAACAATCTTGCAAGACATACCTACTTGTTATTCCCATTTTACAGATGTCAAAACAGAGGCATAGAGTACTAATTTTTCCAAGGTCATGCAGATAACAAACAATGGAAATGGATTTGTGTTGACCTAGGAAGTCATTTAGCATTAGAGTGTCAAAACCCACTTTCCTCATCTATGAAATGAAGAGATGGATATTTGCTCTGACCACATTACAAGGGTACATGAAGATGAAGTAATACTAATAAGTGTTCAAGTGCTTTAGAAATTGTAAAGTATTTTACAATTTGAAATTATAATAAAAATAAAATGAAATATGTGTGCCAAATTTTAAAAAGGGAATTTGGTCACAGAGTTAACAGATAATAGCATTTTTAAATCATCCATTCAAAATATTTCTTTAATAGGGCTTCAGTCAGTAGATATAATTTGGAAATAGTAAAGCAGAAGTGTTTCACGTATCTGTTTGCTTGTTTGCTTGCTTATTTCTAATGCATCCTGATCCAGAAAAGATCTTCAGGCAGCTAACAAAAGTATACAAAAAAATTTAATACACAAGGATTCATCTCATTTTTTAATTTTAAAAATATACCTTAGATTTAATTTCTAAATATACACACACTTTGTGAAAGCAACTTGTTATTAATTTAAAATATAACTGCACTCTACATATCCTCTGTTACCAACCCCCATCCCAACACACACACATGAAACAAATTTAAGCAGCAGGAAGAGTTCATATTGTCTCTTTTAAAAAATGAAAATTGCTCATTTTCATACTGCTTTGGCATGGTTCAAGTTAATGATATGCTCATGTGATATTAAAGTAGTAACTCCTGCAGTTCTATCAGCCTAATCGGGCCGTCGACATCACAACAGTATAACTAAAGTGTTGAATTTTACTCAATTTCCATCAGTGAATGGGATCTGAGACTCATTGCATGTTAATCACTGCAGTTTGGTAGGTCCCTTATTTATTTTGGATAAGCATTTCATTGGCAAATAAAGAATTAAGTGAGAAAACGAGCCAGAATTTGATAGACACTGGTGAGTAGTCATTTCTTTTGGCTCCCGTAACAGAGAATTTTTAAGCCTATAGAAAATGAGAACAGATGTGGATAATAACACAATTTGTTATTTATGAATGCAAGGTTTTTCTGAAGATTTAGGAATTATCGTGAGAACAAGTCATTGAACCTCAAAAAAATCAATAAATATTAATATCAGGGCACAAATGTTCGCACTATAATCTGAAACATGAAGACTATTTACCCATCATGCCTTTGAGAAATCCAGGCTACCCTGAATACTTATGAACTGTGTGTCATCAGATGATTCAGAGAGCATCTCTGAACTACTTAGAATTCTCAAGCAGAGCAGTAAAAACACATTCTCAGTAAAGGAAAGCTTGTATATTGTTCTGTCTGTATTTTCCCTGGCTCTTATGACTTAGTAATAAGAGGACTGAATATGGAATCAAGAAAACTGGGCTTCCATATTGGCCTTGCCACTTAATAGCCAATGTGATTTCAATAAGTTCTTTAAAGTTGAAGTTACATTTTCCACATCTATAAAATGACCGTAATGGCACCTCCTACAAAGGGTTATTTGAAGATAAAGTGAGAGTAGAGTCTAGTATCCAGTTAATTAAATCTGATTTAGAATTGAGGATATCCCACAAAAACTTTAATAATTAACCTTATTCACTTTGGGAATTCTGTTTTGACCTCTATGAAGCTGATGACATCTTTCTGATGGAAATGAAGTGACAGGTTAAAAAAATATATGTTGTCTCCACTTTACCAGTTATGATAGCTATGATTGTATGGGACTGATTGGATATATATACATACATATGTGTGTGTGGTGTGTGTGTGTGTGTATGCACCAAATTGTTATGGCATATTGATTCAATCTTTAATGAGTTCTGAGCAATGGTCACTAAACGTATTTAACTGTTAAAATGGATTGCATCAGTCTATCACTTTTGTTATAAAGACTACTGTTTGGGCTCATTCTGAGAGAGACACCGTGGGCTATTTGTTTACTAAAATATCATCAGGCTGGTACACTGGAGAAACATTAACAGAGCAGAAAGACTTGTCCAAGCATATTGGCAATCATCTATTCCTATGCTCTCCTGAGTCGAAGACATCCTAGGATTTGCTTGGGCAATCCTGGGAGGTGGTGAGAGGGGAGGTCGAGAGATTGGCTCCTGCTCCACTTGCTAGGTTTAACCCCACCAGCTCTGATTTTATCACTTTGAAACACTGACCTTTTGTCTAAGACTTCATTTACACAAAGGTTTGGGTTGCTATAAAAATGTTTAACTAGCTGATCTAGTCCAACTTGCTCATTTTAGAGATGAGGAAATTAAAGGCCAGAGAGATGACAGAAATCACCAAAGATCCCTCAAAAGTCAGTCCTCCAATCAGAACCAGATAAAAGGTGTCCAGACTCCCAATCCAGGTTATTTCCACCACATTGTTCTCTTGACGATAAGATTTATCCCCATCAACTACTGAATGTTGTGCTCCATGCTAGTTATTCTGCCTGTATTTACTAATGACTCCAGCAAAAATCTCTAAATATTTTCACCATTTGAAGATGAGGCTCAAGAATGTCAATTTAGGGGCTTCCCTGGTGGCGCAGTGGTTGACAGTCTGCCTGCCAATGCAGGGGACACGGGTTCGAGCCCTTGTCTGGGAGGATCCCACATGCCACGGAGCAACTAGGCCCGTGAGCCACAACTACTGAGCCTGCACATCTGGAGCCTGTGCTCCACAAAAAGAGAGGCCGCGATAGTGAGAGGCCCGCGCACCGTGATGAAGAGTGGCCCCCACTTGCCGCAACTAGAGAAAGCCCTCGCACAGAAACGAAGACCCAACACAGCCAAAAATAAATAAATTAATTAATTAATAGAATGTTTAAAAAAAAAAAAAAAGTCAATTTACCAAGCCTACATTAAAATCCAGTCTAACTCCCAATCTTATATGTATATTTGCCAAGTTTCATTAAAGTTGAATGTTTCCTGTCAGCCACCAAAACAACAGACTATTTATAATGCAACCCAGAGGGACAAATGAGTGAATGTTGGATATTTAATTGCCAAATTTTGGCTCTACTCTTTATGTGTATTTTATAAAAATTGAGGCACAATGCATATGGATGTAGAAAGGCTAAATGAAACCTTATTTGAGAATTGCACTTGTCTCTTTCTGGGCTGGGATTATCAAAATCACCTCTTATTTTATGTTGGTTCTTTATTTTATCAGAATAAGCATGTGACTTTTCCATTCCTTGATGTATCATAGATCATGCATTTGCACATATTAATTTCTTCCCTCATTCAAAAAGTCTGTTGCTCATATTACAAATCAAATTTGTACGTGTGCTCATAGGACGGAAATAATGCAAAGATGTTTTCCCTCTGGCATCATCATTTTTCTTTTTTTTTTTTAACTTTTTAATATATATTGGAGTATAGCCAATTAGCAATGTTGTGATAGTTTCAAGTGCACAGCAAAGTGACTCAGCCATACATATACATGTATCCATTCTCCCCCAGACTACCCTCCCCTCCAGGCTGGCATTGTCATTTTCAAGTTTCATGTTTAAGACAGTTTTCTTTGCCTTCTATGTCCTCTAACACAGATAAGTAATGTAGTTTCCAATGCAATTGTGATATAACTCTGTTTTTGTCCTATTTTATTTTTCTTCAAATGTGAGTCCACATTTCATTTGTAGAGAATGTAAAGGTAATGTTAGGGTGCTTAGTCCTTAAGAATCTCTATGATATGAAACAATAGCAGATAGATCTAAAAAGAGACTGCAAAAGAAAAAGTGATCTATAAATGAAAATCAAATAAAAAGACAGAATGACATAAATTTTACACTGAATAGAGTGAGGTGACCAGAAAGAAGATGTTTCTCATCTAATTATTATTTACATTTCTTTTTTAAAGTTTTTTGGTAGTTGTCCTAGGGCTTAAAATATTACTCCTTACATATTGTTTATGGTTTCCTTTGCTGTGCAAAAGCTTTTAAGTTTAATTAGGTCCCATTTGTTTATTTTTGTTTTTATTTTCATTACTCTAGGAGGTGGATCAAAAACAATCTTGCTGCAATTTATGTCAGAGAGCATTCTGCCTATGTTTTCCTCTAAGAGTATTATAGTATCCGGTCTTACAGAATGGGAGAAAAGATTTGCAGATGAAACAACCGACAAGGGCTTAATCTCCAAAATATACAAACAGTTCATGCAGCTCAGTAGCAAAAAAAAAAGAAAAAACCCAATCAAAAACTGTGCAGAAGATTGAAATAAATATTTCTCCAAATAAGACATACAGATGGCCAAGAGGCACATGAAGACATACAGGTGGCCAAGAGGCACATGCTCAACCTCACTAACTATCAGAGAAATGCAATCAAAACTGCAATGAGGTATCACCTCACACTGGTCAGAATGGCCATCATCAAAAAGTCCACAAACAATAAATGCTGGAGAGGGTGTGGAGAAAAGGGAACCCTCCTACGCTGTTGGTGGGAATGTAAATTGCTACAGCCACTGTGGAGAATAGTATGGAGGTTCCTTAAAAAACTAAAAATAGAGCTACCGTATAATCCAGCAATCCCACTCCTGGGCATATATTTGGAGAAAACCACAATTCAAAAAGATACATGTATTCTAAAGTTCATTGCAGCACTATTTACAATATCTGGGACATGGAAGCAACCTAAATGTCCTTTGATGGAGGAGTGGATAAAGAAGATGTGGTATATATATATATATATATATATATATATATATATATATATATATATATATATAATGGAATATTACTCAGGCATAAAAAAAGAACAAAATAATGCCATTTGCAGAGACATGGATGGACCTAGAGATCGTCATACTGACTGAAGTAAGTCAGACAGAAAAAGACAAATATCATATGATATTGTGTATATATGGAATCTAAAAAAAGTGGTACAAATGAACCTATTTACAAAACAGAAATAGAGTCACAGACGCAGCAAAAAAACTTATGGTTACCAAGGGGGAAAGCGGGGAGAGGGATAAACTGAGAGACTGGAATTGACATATACACATTACTATATATAAAATAGATAACTAATAAGAACCTACTGTATAGCAGAGAGAACTCAACTCAATACTCTGTAATGACCTATATGGGAATAGAATCTAAATAAGAGAGGATATATGTATATGTATAAATGATTCAGTTTGCTGTACAACAGTAACTAACACAACACTGTAAATCAACTATACTCCAATAAAAATTACTTTAAAAAATATTACTCTTTAATCAGAGTCTACTTTCAAATAATACTGTAACAATTTACTTGTAGTACAATCACCTTATAACAGTATGTTACCAATCTCTCCCTCTCACTCTTTGTGCAATTATTGTCACATATTTCACTTTTATAAACCCAGAATCAATTGCCACTATTTTTGCTTTAGACAAATAATGATCTCTTAGTGATTAAAATAATGAAAAATAGAATCTACCAGAGAGCAGACAGCAGAAGCAAGAAGAACTACAATCCTGCAGCCTGTGGAACAAAAACCACATTCAAAGAAAGATAGACAAGATGAAAAGACAGAGGGCTATGTACCAAATGAAGGAACAAGATAAAACCCCAGAAAAACAACTAAATGAAGTGGAGATAGGCAACCTTCCAGAAAAAGAATTCAGAATAATGATAGTGAAGATGATCCAGGACCTCTGAAAAAGAATGGAGGCAAAGATCAAGAAGATGCAAGAAATGTTTAACAAAGACCCAGAAGAATTAAAGAACAAACAAACAGAGATGAACAATTCAATAACTAAAATGAAAAATACACTAAAAGGAATCAATAGCAGAATAACTGAGACAGAAGAACGAATAAGTGACCTGGAAGACAAAATGGTGGAATTCACTGCTGCAGAACAGAATAAAGAAAAAAAGAATGAAAAGAAATGAAGATAGCCTAAGAGACCTCTGGGACAACATTAAATGCACCAACATTCACATTAGAGGGGTCCCAGAAGGAGAAGAGAGAGAGAAAGGACCCAAGAAAATATTTGAAGAGATTACAGTTGAAAACTTCCCTAACATGGGAAAGGAAATAGCACCCAAGTCCAGGAAGCGCAGAGTGTCCCATACAGGATAAACATGCCAAGACACATAGTAATCAAATTGGCAAAAATTAAGGACAAAGAAAAATTATTGAAAGCAGCAAGGGAAAAAAGACAAATAACATACAAGGGAACTCCCATAAGGTTAACAGCTGATTTCTCAGCAGAAACTCTACAAGTCAGAAGGCAATGGCATGATATACTTAAAGTGATGAAAGGGAAGAACCTACAACCAAGATTACTCTACCCAGCAAGGATCTCATTCAGATTCGATGGAGAAATCAAAAGCTTTACAGACAAACAAAAGCTAAGAGAATTGAGCACCACCAAACCAGCTCTACAACAAATGCTAAAGGAACTTCTCTAAGTGGGAAACACAAGAGAAAAAAAGGACCTACAAAAACAAACCCAAGACAATTAAGAAAATGGTCATAGGAACATACATATCGATAATTACCTTAAACGTGAATGGATTAAATGCTCCAAACAAAAGACACAGGCTCGCTGAATGGATACAAAAACAAGACCCATATATATGCTGTCTACAAGAGACCCACTTCAGACCTAGGGACACGTACGGACTGAAAGTGAGGGGATGGAAAAAGGTATTCCATGCAAATGGAAACCAAAAGAAAGCTGGAGTAGCAATACTCATGTCAGATAAAATAGACTTTAAAATAAAGAATGTTACAAGAGACAAGGAAGGACACTATGTAATGATCAAGGGATCAATCCAAGAAGAAGATATAATAACTATAAATATATATGCACCCAAAATAGGAGCACATCAAAACATAAGGCAACTGCTAACAGCTGTAAAAGAGGAAATCAACAGTAACACAATAATAGTGGGGGACTTTAACACCTTACTTACACCAATGAACAGATCATCCAAACAGAAAATTAATAAGGAAACAGAAGCTTTAAATGACACAATAGACCAGAGAGATTTAATTGATATTTATAGGACATTCCATCCAAAAACAGCAGATTAGTTTCTTCTCAAGTGCGCACAGAACATTCTCCAGGACTGATCACATCTTGGGTCACAAATCAAGCCTCAGTAAATTTAAGAAAACTGAAATCATATCAAGCATCTTTTCTGACCACAACGCTATGAGTTTAGAAATCAATTACAGGGAAAAAAACGTAAAAAACACAAACACATGGAGGCTAAACAATACATGACTAAATAACCAAGAGATCACTGAAGAAATCAAAGATGAAATCAAAAAATACCTAGAAACAAATGACAATGAAAGCACTACGATCCAAAACCTATGGGATGCAGCAAAAGCAGTTCTAAGAGGGAAGTTTATAGCAATACAATCCTACCTCAAGAAACAACAAACATCTCAAATAAACAATCTAACCTTACACCTAAAAGAACTAAAGAAAGAAGAACAAACAAAACCCAAATTAGTAGAAGGAAAGAAATCATAAAGATCAGAGCAGAAATAAATGAAATAGGAACAAAGAAAACAAAAGGAAAGATCAATAAAACTAAAAGCTGGTTCTTTGAGAAGATAAACAAAATTGATCAATCATTAGCCAGACGCATCAAGAAAAAGAGGGAGGGACTCAAATCATGAAAATTAGAAATGAAAAAGGAGAAGTTACAACAGACACCACAGAAATACAAAGCATCCTAAGAGACTACTACAAGCAGCTCTATGCCAATAAGATGGACAACCTGGAAGAAATGGACAAATTCTTAGAAAGGTATAACCTTCCAAGACGGAACAAGGAAGAGATAGAAAATCTGAACAGACCAATCACAAATAATGAAATTGAAACTGTGATTAAAAACCTTCCAACTGGGGCTTCCCTGGTGGCACAGTGGTTGAGAATCTGCCTGCCAATGCAGGGGATACGGGTTCGAGCCCTGGTCTGGGAAGATCCCACATGCCGCGGAGCAAGTGGGCCTGTGAGCCACAACTACTGAGCCTGTGCGTCTGGAGCCTGTTCTCCGCAACAACAGAGGCCGCGATACTGAGAGGCCCATGCACCGCGACGAAGAGTGGCCCCCGCTCGCTGCCACAAGAGTGGCCCCCGCTCGCTGCCACAAGAGAAAGCCTTCGCACAGAAATGAAGACCCAACACAACAAAAATAAATAAATAAATAAATTTACAAAAAAAAAAAAACAAACCTTCCAACAAACAAAAGTCCAGGACCAGATGGCTTCACAGGTGAATTCTATCAAACATTTAGAGAAGAGCTAACACCCATCCTTCTCAAACTCTTCCAAAGAATTGCAGAGGAAGCAACACTCCAAAACTCATTCTATGAGGCCACCATCACCCTGATACCAAAACCAGACAAAGATACTACAAAAAAATAAAAATTACAGACCAACATCACTGATGAATATAGATGCAAAAATCCTCAACAAAATACTAGCAAACAGAATCCAACAACACATAATAAGGATCATACACCACGATCAAGTGGGAATTTTCCCAGGGATGCAAGGATTCTTCAATATACGCAAATCAATCAATGTGATACACCATATTAACAAATCGAAGAATAAAAACCATATGATCATCTCAATAGATGCAGAAAAAGCTTTTGACAAAATTCAACACCCATTTATGATAAAATCTCTCCAGAAAGTAGGCATAGAGGGAAACTACCTCAACATAATAAAGGCCATATACGAAAAACCCACAGCAAACATCATTCTCAATGGTGAAAAACTGAAAGTATTTCCTCTAAGATCAGGAATAAGACAAGGATGTCCACTCTCACCGCTATTATTCAACATAGTTTTGGAAGTCCTAGACACAGCAGTCAGAGAAGTAAAAGAAATATAATGAATACCAATTGGAAAAGAAGGTGTAAAACCGTCACTGTTTGCAGATGACATGATACTATACATAGAAAAGCCTAAAGATGCCATCAGAAAACTACTAGAGCTCATCAATGAATTTGGTAAAGTTGCAGGATACAAAGTTAATGCACAGAAATCTCTTGCATTCCTGTACACTAATGATGAAAAATCTGAAAGAGAAATTAAGGAAACACTCCCATTTACCATTGCAACAAAAAGAATAAAATACCTAGGAATAAACCTACCTAGGGAGACAAAAGACCTGTATGCAGAAAACTGTAAGACACTCATGAAAGAAATTAAAGATGATACCAACAGATGGAGAGATATAGCATGTTCTTGGATTGGAAGAATTAATATTGTGAAAATGACTATACTACCCAAAGCAATCTACAGATTCAATGCAATCCCTATCAAATCACCAATGGCATTTTTTACGGAACTAGAACAAATCATCTTAAAATTTGTATGGAGACACAAAAGACCCCGAATAGCAAAAGCAGTCTTGAGGGAAAAAAACACAGCTGGAGGAATCAGACTCCCTGACTTCAGACTATACTACAAAGCTACAGTAATCAAGACAATATGGTACTGGCACAAAAACAGAAACATAGATCAATGGAACAAGATAGAAAGCCCAGAGATAAACCCACGCACCTATGGTCAACTAATCTATGACAAAGGAGGCAAAGATATACAATGGAGAACAGACAGTCTCTTCAATAAGTGGTGCTGGGAAAACTGGACAGCTACATGTAAAAGAATGAAATTAGAACACTCCCTAACACCATACACAAAAATAAACTCAAAATGGATTAGAGACCTAAATGTAAGACCGACACTATAAAACTCTTAGAGGAAAACATAGGAAGAACACTCTTTGACATAAATCACAGCAAGATCTTTTTTGATCCACCTCCTAGAGTAATGGAAATAAAAACAAAAATAAACAAATGGGACCTAATGAAACTTCAAAGCTTTTGCACAGCAAAGGAAACCATAAACAAGACGAAAAGACAACCCTCAGAATGGGAGAAAATATTTGCAAACGAATCAACGGACAAAGGATTAATCTCCAAAATATATAAACAGCTCATGAAGCTCAATATTAAAGAAACAAACAACCCAATCCAAAAATGGGCAGAAGACCTAAATAGTCATTTCTCCAAAGAAGACACACAGATGGCCAAGAAGCACATGAAAAGATGCTCAACATCACTAATTATTAGAGAAATGCAAATCAAAACTACAATGAGGTATCACCTCACACCAGTCAGAATGGGCATCATCAGAAAATCTACAAACAAATGCTGGAGAGGGTGTGGAGAAAAGGGAACCCTCTTGCACTGTTGGTGGGAACGTAAATTGATACAGCCACTCTGGAGAACAGTATGGAGGTTCCTTAAAAAACTAAAAATAGATTTACCATATGATCCAGCAATCCCACTACTGGGCATATACCCAGAGAAAACCATAATTCAAAAAGACACATGCACCCCAATGTTCATTGCAGCACTATTTACAATAGCCAGGTCATGGAAGCAACCTAAATGCCTATCGACAGAGGAATGGATAAAGAAGTTGTGGTACATATATACAATGGAATATTACTCAGCCATAAAGAGGAACAAAACTGAGTCATTTGTTGAGACGTGGATGGATCTAGAGACTGTCATACAGAGTGAAGTAAGTCAGAAAGAGAAAAACAAATATCGTATATTAACGCATGTATGTGGAACCTAGAAAAATGGTACAGATGAGCCAGTTTGCAGGGCAGAAGTTGAGACACAGATGTAGAGAACAGACATACGGACACCAAGGGGGGAAAATTGCGGTGGGGTGGGGATGGTGGTGTGCTGAATTGGGCGATTGGGATTGACATGTATACACTGATGTGTATAAAATTGATGACTAATAAGAACCTGCAGTATAAAACAAAGAAACAAACAAAACAACTAATACTAAACTTTCTTTGGGTTATTTGTGTGGAAATATTTTAATATAAATGTTTCAGACATTACATGAAATTTCTAAAAATCTTATATGTTCTGGTATAATGTTATAAGTCATAATTCTAGTTATTACTTTAAAATGTATATCTCAGAAATAACTAAATTTCCTTGTCAATTGCATTATTATGAACTTTCATCATCAAATCTTTAACTGTGGTCATTTTCAAGTCTTTTGTCATTTACAGACAGTTCTGGGTGTACCGTGATGCTTTTGCAAATATGTTCCTATAAAAGGGTTTCATCTTCAAGGAATTCATGGAAAAGTCTCTGACAAGTACAGGTTTCTGGTAACAGACTGTACTGCTGAACTGAATGAATAAGCATTTTCAAAACTCTAATGAAAAACTGATGAACTCATAAAAGTGCTAACAAAAGATCAAGATGAAAAAAAAAATTAATTACATGGGACTGAGTGAACTGATGAGGATGATTATAATTTTTGTGACTTTCTGTTTGAATTAAAAAAAAAAAAAATCCCACAAGGACTCAGGCAAAGAATATACAAATCAATTTTCACTGCAAAGTAAAGGAGCTGTTACAGTGGAGGATTACTGGACTGAATGTCAATATTATGACATAGCATGAGTGCGTTTCGTGTTTGGTAATTGCAATCATTGTTGCTTTTGTTGTGGTCATCCATTTACAATGCTTGGTGTCAGTCTATTTATCTCTTGTAAAAATAAAATACAGTGTGTGGGGGGGGAAAAACAGTGATGGGCACACAGCATTGTGAATGTAATTAATGCCATGGAACTGTATACTTATAAATTATTAAAAGGATAACTATTAAAAAAAAAAAAACAATATGGTACTGGCACATAGACAGAAATATAGATCAATGGAACAGGATAGAAAGCCCAGAGATAAACCCATGCACCTATGGTCAACTAATCTATGACAAAGGAGGCAAGGGTATACAATGGAGAAAAGACAGTCTCTTCAATAAGTGGTGCTGGGAAAACTGGACAGCTACATGTAAAAGAATGAAATTAGAACACTCCCTAACACCATACACAAAAATAAACTCAAAATGGATTAGAGACCTAAATGTAAGACCGGACACTATAAAACTGTTAGAAGAAAACATAGGAAGAACACTCTTTGACATAAATCACAGCAAGATCTTTTTTGATCCACCTCCTAGAGTAATGGAAATAAAAACAAAAATAAACAAATGGGACGTAATGAAACTTAAAAGTTTTTACACAGCAAAGGAAAGTACAAACAAGACGAGAAGACAACCCTCAGAATGGGAGAAAATATTTGCAAACGAATCAATGGACAAAGGATTAATCTCCAAAATATATAAACAGCTCATGAAGCTCAATATTAAAGAAACAAACAACCCAATCCAAAAATGGGCAGAAGACCTAAATAGTCATTTCTCCAAAGAAGACATACAGATGGCCAGGAAGCACATGAAGAGCTGCTCAACATCACTAATTATTAGAGAAATGCAAATCAAAACTACAGTGAGGTATCAACTCACACCAGTTAGAATGGGCATCATCAGAAAATCTACAAACAACAAATGCTGGAGAGGGTGTGGAGAAAAGGGAACCCTCTTGCACCGTTGGTGGGAATGTAAATTGGTAGAGCCACTATGGAGAACAGTATGGAGGTTCCTTAAAAAACTAAAAATAGAATTACCATATGACCCAGCAATCCTACTACTGGGCATATACTCAGAGAAAACCATAATTCCAAAAGATATGAACCCCATTGTTCCTTGCAGCACTATTTACAATAGTACATGGAAGCAACCTAAATGCCCACCGACAGAGGAATGGATAAAGAAGTTTTGGTACATATATACAATGGAATATTACTCAGCCATAAAAAGGAATGAAATTGGGTCATTTGTATAGACGTGGATGAATCTAAAGACTGTTATACAGAGTGAAGTAACTCAGAAAGAGAAAAACAAATATCTTTTATTAACGCATATATGTGGAACCTAGAAAAATGGTACAGATGAACCGGTTTGCAGGGCAGAAATTGAGACAGAGATGCAGACAGCAAACATATGGACACCAAGGGGGAAAGTGGTGGGCGGGGGGAGGTGATGAATTGGGAGATTGGGATTGACATCTATACACTAATATGTATTAAATGGATAACTAATAAGGACCTGCTGTATAAAAAAATAAATAAAATAAAATTCAAGAATAAAAGAGGAAAAAAAATAAAATAAAATTATTTAAAATACCATTTATTTTAACATTTATTTTCACAATGTTCCTCATTCTTTTTCTCTCTGAAGATATAAGTTTCTATGTGGTATCATAGTCCTTCTGAAGAACTTCCTTTAACTATTCTTGTAATACAGTTATCCTGAGAATAAATTTAGTTTTTGTTTGTCTGCAAAAGTACATAATTCTCCTTAGTTTTTTTAAGGATATTTTGCTGAGTAAAAATTTTGGATTGCTTTCTTTTTTTTCCCCCCAACACTTTAAAGATGTCACTTCAATTTCTTCTGGATTGAATAGTTTCTGGTGAGGTCTGCTGTGATTCTTACTCTTCAAGTTTTTCTTCTTCCACCTCCTCTCCATTTCTCCTAGATTTCCCTAACACATGTGTTAGACCATTTGATATTGTCCCACAGCTCTTAGATGTCCTATTTTTTATTTTATTTTCTTACTCTTCTCTCTTTGTGTTTCACTTTGAGTAATTTCTATTGACCTATCTTCACTGATGTTTTCCTTGTCTGTGTCTAGCCTACTGATAACCCTATCAAAAGCAATCATCATCTCTGTTACCATGGTTTTCTCTATGATTTTGACTTGATTCCTTCTTATAGCTTCTATCTCTCTGAAGAAATTCCCCAGCTGTTTATGATTCTTACCCACCTTTTTTTCAGAGACTTTCACATAATAATTGTAGTAATTCTAAATTCCCTGTCTGATATTTCCAACACCTGAGTCATATCTGAGTTCTGTAGTTGCTTTGCCTCTTGACAAAGGGTGGAGGTTTTTTCTTGCTTTTTTTGTGTGTCTCATAATTTTTAGTTGAAAACTATGCATTGTGTGTAGGACAGGAGTAACAGAGGTAAATATTATTTATACCTGAAAATATGTAAGGCTCTTCCTCTGAATATAGATGGTCATCGAAGTTTTATTGCCAAAACTTGGAAGCAACCAAGAGATTCTTCAGTAGCTGTGTGGATAAATATAAACATTCCAGACAATGGAATATTATTCAAAGGTAAAAAGAAATGAGTTATAAAGCCATGAAAAGACATGAAGTAAACTTAAATGCATATTACTCAGTGAAAGAAGCCAATCTGAAAAGGCTACATATTGTACGATGCCAACTATATGGCAAAACCATGGAAACAGTAAAAAGATCAGTGGTCCGGGGAGGGGGAAGGGTGAATAAGAAGAGCACCAAGGAATTTTAGGGCAGTGAAATTATTCTGTATGCTATTATAATGGTAGACAGATGCCATTATATGTTGGTCCAAACGTATAGAATATCCAACACCAAGAGTGAACCCCAGTGTAAACTATGGACTTTGGGTGATGTAGGTTATTAGTTGTGACAAGTGTAGGGCTCTGCTCTGGGCTGTTGGTAGTAGGAGAGGCTGTGCGTGTGGGGGGAAGGGCTATATGGGAACTCTGTGTACTTTCCACTCAATTATGCTGTGAAACTAAAACTTCCCTGAAAAATAAAGTCTATTTAAAAGAAAGAAAAATGTAACACCTAGGCTCAGGGAGTCTACACAAACTTTATGACAACCCTATATCTTCCTAAAATATGGTACAAAAATGGAAAACCAAATTTGAGAAGACCGATAATTACCTGAACAAAACCATGCCACTGGGAATATGTAAAATACACTTGGACAGTAGTAAGTAGGCAGTAAGTGGGGATGTCTCACCATCCCAGAATGTTGGAAACAACACTGGAAAAGCAGGCAAATTAGACCAGATGTGTGGAGTCACCAATCAGATGTGGAAATCTCTAATATCAGCTAAGGAGCTCAAACTTAGAGGCCATGAGAAAGCAATAAAAATTCTGTGCAGGGGAGTGATATGGGGAAGCTTGTCCTTTAACAAAATGTGTCTGGTGGCCTGTGTGAGACAGAATGAAGGTAAGAGAAACCAGAATCAAGGAAATGAAATATTACATTATTACAATAGCCTAGGACTAAAGGGACGAGGACTAAATTGGGATACTAGCAATGCAAATGGGGGAAGAAAAGGAACCATTTGGGAGACACTGTAGAGAAAGAATTTATAAGACTGGTTGACTGATTTGATAAGAGTGATGAAGGGAAAAAAGAAATCAAATATGCAAGGCTTCATGCTGGGATAATAGGGATGCGATTTTCTCACCACTATCTTCAATCCCTCCCTTTCCAAGAGCTTTCTCCTCTGCCTTTAAGCTTGCCCATGCTTGAATTAGCATAAATGTTTGGAAAAGGTAAAAAACATTTATCCTCAGAATGTTCTTGAGGTAAACCATTTCTGAAATATGAATCTGTTTGCCAGCCAAAACTCAATTTATATTCAAACTGTGGTTTAAACAATCTGTCCAAACATGACAGATGTTGGAATCAATTGGTTGCAAGTCTTTTTCTTTTTTTTTTTTTTTTGGTCAGCTTCAATAAACAAAATCTTCTGAAATTATCTTCTGTCAAATACATTTACTAAATCCTTGCAATGCATATGGACCTCTATAAAGTTAATTGAAAATCAAACTCTTAGCCTTTAGTAGCTAAAAAGAAAGGTAATTTTTTAAGGGGGGGAGGCGAGGCTTTAAAAACCGGCAAGAGTAGATGAAAAACAAAGCAAAACAACTAAACAAAAACAAACAAACAAAAAGGCGCCACACACACAAGAATTTTCTCCTGTAACTACCTCTCTAAAAATGTTTCCTAACGTTTTTGCCTAAGTTTCCAAAAAATTTTTAAGGTTCCAATCCTAAAATCATGTAGAATATTTTTATCAGATCCTATAAGTTACATAGAAAAGCATGACTTTTGTATAACATTGTATTCTAATTCAGTAATTTGGAATATCTCCTTATTGGTTCATACTATCTCTAATAAGCTAGAATCTGCTGAAGGTAATACTGTATAAGTGAGATGAGTCTGAAACTATTCCTATAGTTTTCTGTGTACAGGACTTTTGCCTCCTTAGGTAGGTTTATTCCTAGGTATTTTATTCTTTTTGTTGCAATAGTAAATGGGATTGTTTCCTTAATTTCTATTTCTGATCTTTCATTGTTAGTGTATAGGAATATAAGAGATTTCTATGTATTAATTTTGTATCCTGCAACTTTACTAAATTCTCTGATGAGCTCTAGTAGTTTTCTGGTGGCATCTTTAGGATTTCCTATGTATAGTATCAGGTCATCTGCAAACAGTGACAGTTTTACTTTTTCTTTGCTAATTTGGATTCCTTTTATTTTTTTTTCTTCTCTGATTGCTGTGGCCAGGACTTCCAAAACTATGTTGAATGACAGTGTCAAGAGTGGGCACCCTTGTCTTGGACAGCCACGTGTAAAAGAATGAAATTAGAACACTCCCTAACACCATACACAAAAATAAACTCAAATTGGATTAAAGACCTCAATGTAAGGCCAGACACTATAAAACTCCTAGAGGAAAACATAGGCAGAACACTCTTTGACATCAATCACAGCAAGATCTTTTCTGACCCACCTCCTAGAGTAATGAGTATAAAAATAAATATAAACAAATGGGACCTAATGAAACTTAAAAGCTTTTGCACAGCAAAGAAAACCCTAAACAAGACAAAAGGACAACCCTCAGAATGGGAGAAAATATTTGTAAATGAAACAACTGACAGAGGATTAATCTCCAAAATATATAAGGAGCTCATGCAGCTCAATATCAAAAATACAAACAACCCAATCCAAAAATGGGTGGAACACCTAAATAGACTTTTCTCCAAAGAAGACATACAGATTGCCAACAAACACATGAAAAGATGCTCAACATCACTAATCATTAGAGAAATGCAAATCAAAACCACAATGAGGTATCACCTCACACTGGTCAGAATGGCCATCATCAAAAAATCTAGAAACAATAAGTGCTGGAGAGGGTGTGGAGAAAAGGGAACCCTCTTGCACTGTTGGTGGGAATGTAAATTGATACAACCACTATAGAGAACAGTATGGAGGTTCCTTAAAAAATTAAAAATAGAAATACCATATGACCCAGCAATCCCACTACTGGGCATATACCCAGAGAAAACTATAATTCAAAAAGATACATGTACCCCAATGTTCATTGCAGCACTATTTACAATAGCCAGGAAATGGAAGCAACCTAAATGTCCATCGAAAGAGGAATGGATAAAGAAGATGTGGCATAGACATACAATGGAATATTACTCAGCCATAAAGAGGAATGAAATTGGGTCATTTGTAGAGACGTGGATGCACCTACAGACAGAGTACAGAGTAAAGTAAGTCAGAAAGAGAAAATATAAGTATCATATATTAACACATATATGTGGAATCTGAAAAAATTGAGATAGATGATCTTATTTACAAAGCAGAAGTAGAGACACAGACAGAGAGAACAAACGCATGGATACCAAAGGGGAAAGGGGGGTTGGGATGAATTGGGAGATTGGGATTGACATATATACACTATTGATACTATGTATAAAATAGATAACTAATAAGAACCTACTGTATAGCACAGGGAACTCTACTCAATGTTCTATGGTGACCTAAATGGGAAGTAAATCCAAAGAAGAGGGGATATATGCGTACATATAGCTGATTCCCTTTGCTGTACAGCAGAAACTAACACAACATTGTAAAGCAACTATACTCTGATAAAAATTTTTTAAAAACTATTCCTATAGATTATCATAAAAAATAAATATTTATTGATTCTCTCCTTGATAAAGATAATGAAAATAACAACAGGCTAAGTTCAATAAATACAAAAGGAAATGAGAGAGAAAACTCAGCCACAGAGCCACCTGGCCTGACCTGCCTACTTACTCATCTATAAACCAGGGATCTCAATAGAACCTAGTTTAAAGGGCTGTGGGGATTAAATAAAATAATATGTGCAAAGTACATAACATGGTGTCTAGCATATAATAAATATTCAATAAACATAACATGGTATCTAGCATATAATAAATATTCAATAACTATTATCTAATATTATTATATTATCATATCCCTTTAGTTTATCTAATTATGTTTATTTTTATTAATATCTCTTCATGTTTACTACCTATTGGTATCTTAACATTTTAATTAAGATTTAGTATGTTCTTTTTGTTTTAAAATATTAACCCTCGGGGACTTCCCTGGTGGTCAAGTGGTTAAGACTCCGCCTTCCAATGAAGGGAGTGCAGGTTCGCTCCCTCGTCAGGGAGCTAAGATCCCACATGCCTCGTGGCCAAAAAACCAAAATATAAAACAGAAGCAATATTGTAACAAATTCAATAAAGACTTTAAAAATGTTCCACATCAAAAAAATCTTTAAGAAAACATATATATTAACCCTTGGTTATATTTACTACATTTTCTTTTTTTTTTTTTTTGCTTTTCAACATAAGAAACTAAGTTACTTCTCTTAATATTTTCTTAATATTTACCATTGCTTTTAAATGTAGAAAATCTTCCCTATTCCAGAAATACATGGTAACATATGTTTCTTTGAAGTTTCTCTCTTTTTTTGGGGGGGGGATAATAACAGGATATTTTACATTTAACTCTTTAGTATAGCTGGAATTGGGGGAAGGGAATAAAATGAGGACAAAAATTTAATTTTTCATCAAACACTGTTTACAATACAAGCCTCACATATTGAATAATCTTTTTCTTCATCATTGCTTTATATTACAGGCATGCCTCAGAAATATTGCAGGTTTGGTTCCAGAAAACTGCAATAAAGTGAATATCACAATGAAGGGAGTCACATGAACTTTTTGGTTTCCCAGTGCACATAAAAGTTATGTGTACACTGTACTGTAATCTATTAAGTGCGCAAAGCATTATGTCTAAAAATACAATGTACGTACCTTAATTTTAAAATACTTTATTGCTAAAAACTGCTTACCATCATTTGAGCCTTCAGTGAGTCATAGTAGAAACATCAAAGATCACTGATCAGAGATCACCATAACAAATATAATAACGATGAAAAAGCTTGAAATATTGTGAGAATTACCAAAATGTGACACAGAGACACAAAGTGAGCAAATCCTGTTGAAAAAAAGGCGCCAATAGCCTGCTTGATTCAGGGTTGCCACAAACCTTCCATTTGTGAAAAAAATGCAGTATCTTTGAAGTGCAATAAAGCAAAGCACAATAAAATGAGGAATGTCTGTATATGTTCAGCCCGGCTCATTGGCTTTAAAAGATCCAGCTGCTCAAACCTCAACTAAAAATCCAAGTTTTGTCTCCCATTCTCCATTCCGAACCTGTTGGCTCTGGTCTGAGCACTTGGTCTAGTCCACGGCTTTTCACTTAGATTTCCTTCCCTCCGTACGACAAGCACCTAGATGTTTGACTTAGGTTGAACTTAGGTCTCTGACTTCACTTGGCTTCTGCTGACCCCTCTGCCCTCACTTGGCTTCTGCTGACCCCTCTGCCCAACATCGCCTGTGGCAGTGACCAGATTTGATTATGGATGTGGCATGTTTCGGTAAGCTCTGAACTTTCACTTCTGTTCCCCGTCGTACTGAGCCCTTCAAATCCACAGCTATGTTTGACAGCTTACTTTAAACTAGATCAGCAAATGTCCTCAGGGCCAAAGCAGTGATCTGCTCACCTCTCTAAAACCATAGCTCTTAAAATAATTCCTGGGGCTTCCCTGGTGGCGCAGTGGTTGAGAATCTGCCTGCCTATGCAGGGGACACGGGTTCGAGCCCTGGTCTGGGAAGATCCCACATGCTGCGGAGCAACTAGGCCCATGAGCCACAATTACTGAGCCTGCGCGTCTGGAGCCTGTGCTCCGCAGCAAGAGAGGCCGCGATAGTGAGAGGCCCGCGCACCGCGATGAAGAGTGACCCCCCACTTGCCGCAACTAGAGAAAGCCCTCGCACAGAAACGAAGACCCAACACAGCCATAAATAAATAAATAAAAATAATTCCTTACTATTCCATGTTAGAGCTTCAACACTTTTATGAAAGAGTTTTGTATCTTATCTAGTAATTTTAGTTGTTCTTGGCCTCCTCTTACTAGAAACGGACTTGTTCTGTATTACAATTTATCTTTTCAATTAAATGCATGTGTGTTGATTTCCTATCTAAATTATATGTTTCTTCAGTGCCAAATTATTCTTGGTACCTAACGCAGTGCTTAACCCATGGTAAACACTCAAGTACTATTTGACAATAATTATGAAGACAGTACTGACTTCATAATTCAGCCAAACAGAAGCTTCAGATTGCAGAAATGGCCAAATAATTATAAAATATCTGAAACATTGACTCTTAAAAATGATACTTCTTACCATAGAATACTTTGAAATAATTATGATTGTAACATGATTGGAAAAAAAGATAAAAATCTAGAGTCTGTCTATAATATGTCTCTGTTTAGTCAATTAAAAATATTTATGAGGCAAATGCAAAAGAAGTGAGCACAAACATGAAGGTCAGGGAGTGAGAAGAGGCACCATCATAAATATGTTTTTCGATTCTCCAGCAAGAGTTTAGGAATAAATTGCTTTACACCTTTGATTTCATTAATAGTATGGAGGACTTAAAAAAAAAAGTAGTATTGAGGACTTGTTGTTCCATATGTTTGTGAAACCACATAATTACGTTTTATTTACTACAGGTCCTTCTCCACTTACAATGAGGTTATGTCCTGATAAGGCCACCCTACGTTGAAAATATCATAAGTCGAAATTACATTTAATACACCTCACCTACTGAACGTCAGGGCTTAGCCTAGCCTACCTTAAATGTGCTCAGAACACTTACATGAGCCTTCAGTTGGGCAAAATCATCTAAAACAAAGTCTATTTTAGAATAAAGTGTTGAATATCTCATGTAATTTATTGGATATTGTATGGTTAAGTGAAACACAGATTGGTGTCTGGGCCCAGGATGGTTGTCAGGGTATCAGTTGTTCACCCTTGTGATCGTGGGGCTGACTGGGAGCTGTGGACCGTTCGTGCCCAGCGTCACAAGAGAGCCTCATACCACATATTGCTAGGCAGGGGAAAGATAAAATTCAAAATTCAAAGTACCATTTCTACTGATTGCATATTGCTTTCACATCATCTTAAAGTCAAAAAAAAAATCTTATGTTGAACCATCATAAATCAGGGGAGCATAAGTCCACAGGGAAAAGTAAGGTTGTTTTGTTCATGACTATTCACAGTACTGAGTTCATTGCTTAGTACGAAGCAGGTGCTAAATAAACTTTTATTAAATGAATGAGTGGATGCAGTACATCCAGAGGCACAAGACCTGGTTCTGCCTCAGGGAATTTAAAACTTACACAGGGGGAAAGGGTGAGGGGCTCCCATTTGTTTAGCATTTTCCACATGCCGGTTTCCACGCATTAAATCATTTACTGCTTGCAAGGACCTCATGAGACAGCTACTATTACCATAATTTGTATGCACTTCTATCTGCTTTTCAAGATGAGGAAATTGAGTCTTACAGAAGATATGGAGCTTGCCCAGGGTCACGTCATTTTTAAATGGAAAAGCCAGTATTTGTCTGAATTCAGTGTTCATACTCTTTCTTGTATTCCACAAAGTCTCTCTACGAGTGGAACAAAAGTGATAAAATACAACACATAATTAAATTTTAAAATGTCCAGGGGTGAGTATAAATGATTTAGGAATTCAAAAAATGAGAAGAGTGAAAATAAAATAGTCAAACAGACTCATGGGGCAGTGGGGATTTGAGGTAACTCCTAAAGTCTCTAGACGTAGAGTAGAGCAGAGACCACTTCAGGAAAAGCAATTTCAGAAGTCCCATCAGGACTCTTTAAAGTCAATAAATGTGTTTTTTTTTAATGGTATTGTTTGATTAGCACTATAAATAACGTGGAGGCCGGAAATGGTTTACTCACAAGCCACATAACATAGCTTAGGCATTATATGGGCATGCGAAGAATGAGACTGATACAGTCTTGGCTTTTGCCCTACATATACTGAAAAATAATTGAGTGGGAAATGCTTAGGATATTCACACAGTACTTTACTAATCTAAATGATAATACTCAATATCTGAGTCCATGTTATGCCTAGTGATGACTGCATAGAAAATCATGAAGAGCCAATAATACATTCTGATTTCTGCAAAGAGCTAACGTGGTAATTTCACCACTTGATGAGAAGGAGTTTGCTAATTGTCCAGCGCAAAATTGGCAATGACCTCTATGATGCTTTGAAATGACTGGCTCTCTAGATTCAGACAAAATGTAGACAGGGTACCTTACTAGTTAAGCATTTCATTTTTCAAAGCAATGCTTACTGGCATTATGCTGATTTGAGAAACCCCATTTGACTGTTAATGAAAACTTAATGGAGCTGACATAAGTAAGATGATCTTAAGCCTGCCTCATTCTAAATTGCTTTTTTTTGTTGCCTTCTGGAAAATTGCTGGATCACTGAACACTGATGTCATGCCAGGGTATGGAAGAAGAACTGGTAAACAACATTGAGAAGGTGAAGGAGGTCCAGAATTCAGCCAGGCAGGTCTTAGGGTCATGTAAAAGATGAAGAAGTAGCAACCAGCAAATCAGAGCAAAGGCTACGAAATTAGTTGATTTAGAAGTGATCAAGACAGACCTAATTTTGCTTCCCAATTCTGCTATTTAATAACTTTGTTAATTTGGGGAAGTTACATCACAAAGATAGATTATAAAAATAGTGTCTACTGCAAATATTTATTGTGAGGGTTAGACGGAAAAATTCAGGTAAAACACTTAGCATTGTGCTTGACACACATAATTTCTCAAAAAAGAATGACAGCTTTCTCTAATCATTATTATCATCATCATCAACACTAACAGGAACAAACAAGACAAATGTATAGAAATTAAGATATGTGAAAGAAGGGAATTCCCCGGCAGTCCAGTGGTTAGGACGCCATGTTTTCACTGCTGAGCGTGCGGGTTCAGTCCCTGGTGGGGGAACTAAGATCCCACAAGCTGGGCGGTGCAGCCAAAAAACAAACAAACAAAAAGGTACGTGAAAGAAAAAGAAGGAATAACAAATTCTAGTACCACAAGACAGGCAAAGGTCAAAATTCTAGCACAGCTGTTCCTAGAATCACAAAATGTTGGAAGGGCATTTAGAGATCATCGAGTCAAATATCTTCATTTTACAAATGAGCAGCCCAACACTAAGAAACGCCTCAGTGGTACAACTACTTTTGAAAACATTTTGGCAGTTTTTTATAACATTCAACACGGACGTACCATGTTTACACGGACAACCTAGTAAGTCCATTCGTAAGTATCTACCCAAGAGAAATAAAAACTTACGTTTACACAAAGACTTGAACGTAAATATTCACAGCAGCTTTATTCATAACAACCTAAATTGGAAACAATCAAATGTCCGTCAACAGGAGAATAAATAAATAAATTTCATACAATAGAACACATTCAGCAATAAAAAAATGAACTACTGGTACACACAACAACATGGATGAATCTAAAAACATCACGCTGAGTAGAAGCAGTACAAAGGTGTACATACTGCCTGATTCTATTGATCTGGAGTTCTAGAGAACACATACTAATCTCTAGAGATCCAAAGCATAGCATTAGTTGTCTGATGCCTTGCGGGGAGAGAGGTAGGAAGTGAGAATTTGACTGTGAAGGGGCACAAGGGAACTTTTTGGAGTGAGGGACAAATTTTATATCTTTCATAAAATGTTTTATATCTTGATTGTGCTGGTGGTTACAAAGTGCATAAATTTGTCAACACTCATTAAAACTGTACGCTTAAAATGGGTATATTTTATTGTATGTTAATTATACCTGAATAAAGTTGATTTTAAAACCAGAGTGAGAGAGACAAAGAAAGATGACTTGATGCCTTACTCTTTCCAGGGGCAGAGCTAGGATTCCAAGCCAGGTCCTTGCTAGCTAGTTAGCTAAACTAGCACTTAGCCACTGCTCATTAGGCTGAGCTTTTCTCAGTAATCAGTGCATCTTGCTCTGCTTGTTCTTCTGAGAGCTAGTCTGGTGAAATGGCATCAGTCTTGGCTTTGGCACAAAGATATGGTTTGGTGTCATGGCTTCCCAAAGCCATGGCCTTGGCCAGGTTGTTAGACCTCTCTGAGCTACCTTTTACTCATTTGTCAATTGGGGATAAAATTACTATCATAGAATTCCTATAAAGACAAAACAATATAGGTACTACCTGATGCATGACTGACTAAAGTTTTAAAATGAAAGGTATGAAATCTCTGGTCATGTCTATCTGTAAGTATGTACGTATGTATGAGACAGACCTACAGTCATTTTGGAAAAGGACCGGGGAATGGCCTTGGGCAAAACAGGCCTTGCAAGCTAAAGAACAAAGGTCCTGGGGACCTGAGTCCCAGGGACCAAAAAAAAAGACAAAATAATATAATACAAAAAGTGACCAGAAAATGACAGGCACTCAGTAAATTGCAGCCAGCCATGACTACTATTAATTTCTTAAAAAGAACATCCCAGACCTGAAGCTGTGCCACAAATAAATCTTGTCTTGTGAGGTTGAGAGAGAAAGCCTCCAGACTGTATGTATTCACTCATTCAACAAATAATACTCAGTGCCTATGATGTGCAAGGCTCTGTTCTAGACTCTTAGAATTCAACAAAGAACAAAAGAGTTACAAATCAATAAACCAATGTATGTATATGTCAGGTGGCAATCTGTGCCAGGAAGAAAAATAAGCCAAGTAAGAGGGAAAGAGAATGAATAGGGGTGATAGGAAGATGCCATTTTATATGGGGTGCTTAGAAGTAGCGGATCTATTGACATAATAGTTGAACAGAGACTTGAAAAAAAAGGAGAGAAGGAGCTATGCAGAAAAGTAGCTGGATGGAAAGTATTGCAGATGGAGGAAAGAGCAGGGAAGAAGCTCTGACACAGAAGTCTGCTTGGCCCGTTCTGGAATCAGCAAGAAGACCTGTGGACCTGTGTGTGTTGTTTTCACAATTTAGAGCAATGCCAGCTATTTGGGCAGCACGTGATGACAAGTAATTTACCAACTGTTCAGAACATTGAACTCTATCTCTGCACTATTTGTACTTGGGTTTGCTCCATACACACAAATCTTCATATCAAATTCCTATTGTTATCGTCATGCTTAACTTTGGTGCCATGAGGAAGTAGTTACTTATCTATGTACACTTTGTAAATAGTAACCCATTTATTAAAATAAAATAAAAATTAGTAGATACTGGTCCAAATCAGTTGCCTCTTTGTCTAAGAGAGCTGTGAATTCACACACTCAGCGTGAGTGGGAACAGCTGAACTCAAGGATGCCATTCGTCATCATGGGAAATGATGTTCTCCATTCCCATCATGCACCTGGAAGCAGGGAAGACCCTGAAGACGGGCATGGAAGATGGAAGGGCACAGTTCCACCACTTCTCATTCTGATTTTCTCCTGTGTCTTAAGAATGAAAAGTGCAAAATCCAGAAACATGCTCTAAAATAATGCTTCCTTTATTTGCGGCATTCTCTGTTCATGAAGCTCCACAGAGTGGGGTGCAGTGAAACGAGCCCAGCACCAGCACTGGAGGAGCAGGTGAACACCAGGGCTGAAGTCAGCCAGGACACTGGCTTGCTTTAAAAGCGACACTAAGACCCTGAACACAGACCTGATGGCAACCAGTGACGTCTCTCCTGGCTATTCCTAGTCATCCAAGGTTTCCTTCCAGGAGGAATCAACAGAGGAGGACAAAAGCCAGAGGTGCTTCCTTATCTTCTGCTATGAGCACGACCCCCTTGAATGCTGAAATGCTCTCTGGCCACGTACTGGGACACAGTGGAATCCAACCCCTGGAATGAAGCCTCAGGGGTCATTCTGGGGAGCACCAAGCTAAAGCCAGGCAGATAGATCATGGCCCAGGGTGGTTAAGATGTGCAGGCAGGGTGCGAGCAGGCAAACCACAAGAGTCACTAGAAACAAATGTTGGCATCAGTGATAAATTTAAGTAGAGTCAGGATCCATCAGTGACAAAATGAAGACCCAGGTGGAGATCCAAGGGAGCAGTCCTCTTTAGTTCTCAGGGAAAGAATATTTTGGCGAGGATCCTTTTAAAAGGCTGAGAAAACTCTTTCTCAATTCTGTTGCTTTACATCTTAAAGTAACTATTCACAGCCGATCTCATCCACCTTGGTAATCTGCACCTAAACTCTGCTTTCATTAGCAGAGACAGTGAAAGCTGGTTGTGTTAACAAACGTGCTGAAGAAAAAATAATCGCAAAAGAGCGCAGTGAGAGACTCAGTTTTTCTGTGGGAAGATCTTGAGTGTTTAGTCAATTCAACCCACTCGCATAGAGTAAACATTAAATAAACTGATTGCAGTTTATTTGGCTATTGCTGAACCACAAAAGCACTGAGCTGAAATCCAAATTTAATTTTAGACAAGCATGAAGACAGGACACTGCTTAGTTTCCTGAATTCACTGAATTCCCACACGTGGGCCAACCAATGGTGACCCTGGTGCTTCTCGCACGTGTGGATAAAGTTCTAACAGAAGCTGCTGTTGAATCTATGTTGATTTGTATATAAAGTTATCAAAACCCAGAAAATTAAAAGGAAGCAGAAATGTTATAAAGCATTACCTAAGGTCAATGATATTGCATATAAATGATATTGGCAATACATAGAAAGCTCTGTATTTTAAAACTTTGATTCAAAATTGAAAATAAATGGTCATAATAATATTGATGAATAACAATAGATACTGACTGGGTGTGTTACATTTTTATAAGTACTCCACATACCACTTTTCAAAAATAGCTCATATTTCTCAGTACACGACAGTTTCAAAGTGTTGTCAGGAAAGTTCACTCGTTTAATCCTCGTAAAAACCCTGAAAGATAAATATTATTACCATGCCAGCCACTTTCCTGAAGAAACCAAAATTTTGATATGGTAAATTATTTTCCCAACTTTCTACAGGCAAGCACCAATGGCACACCAAGACTGGTACAAAAAGATTTTTGATTCCAAAATCCTTTACAAGTTTCCCACATTCTGCCTTTTCCAATAAAACCTGAAAACAATTTGACACAAATAAAATTGATGAGTGAAGACTCTCCGCATATGCAAGGCATATTTATGATCATAAATACTAAATATGACTTTTTTGGTTTGTGTGTGTGTGTATGAAACAGAGAGAGGGAGAGAGAGGCAGCCCTCAGGGGAGGGAAGGAACTGTTTCATTTAATCACTATGCCTTTCTCTGCACTCCACCCCCTCAACACACACTCTTTTTTTTTTTTTTTTAACCATTTTTGTATCTTAGAGTTACCCATTTCCCTTACCAAACTCTCCGAAGCTGGTTAGCTAGCATTTTCCAAAATCCATAAAATGATAGCCCTCAATATTAAAGAGGTTTTGCTGTTATCTATTCTAATACATAGGTCTCTGGTGTAAATTAAATGGTGCATTTTAAGACTGGTTCACCCAAGCAATGATAACTATGCAGTCTCACTGAACTTATTAACTTAATCAATGCTTCTATTAATTTTAAATATAGAATTTTTAAGGTATATCATACACATAGGACAACATGTGAGAAGATCTTGCTGTTATATATATAGTGGTAAGGTAAAACAGAATGCCATGTAGTGCAAAGATGGTAAGGAGGTTTCCATTACAATCCTAATCCAACTGATTGGTAGCTGCTGCCTGAAGCTGTGTTTCGTAAATTAATCTGAGGCCAAGACCAGAACCCAAGAAAGGGAATACAGAGATTGATTAAGAATGTCTGTCATGGCTTCAGGAGTGGGGAGTTATACTTCTCATCCTGAAGGTATTCTATCTTGCCAGACTAAGAAATAAAATATTAAATGTCTTTCATTAAAAGGCAAATTCATAATTTACATGCCAGTCTATAAAGAGAATCACATACTTATTTCTAACTCCCTGAGGTTGACTTCTGGATAGACTCCAAGTGATGGTTTTAATCAATGGCACATTGGGTAATTTTAGAGCCTGAGAATAGCCCCAGTCTGGCATCTGACTGTGGGTACGTTTCAGTATGTGGGGCAGTAAAGCAGAGATGTTGGAAAAGAGAAAAAGGAAGGGAAATGAGTGTACTTCAAGACCGATCAGGATATTTAGAATTGCGTTCGCTAAATATTGGCAACGTCTGACGTGGGTGCTGCCACATCAAAGTTCAACACGTGCAGTCAGTCCAAGTGTTTAGCACGTCACTCTCCTTCCTACCTTCGGCCCCTGCTTTCGGCCCCTCGACTCTCTCCAATTCACTTGTGACCCTGTTTGAACCTACAGAGGCTCAGCATGAAGTTCATACATTAACATTGAAATGCAAAACAGTTTAATTAAATAAAAATTGCAAATCACTCTCTTATTTTTCTCCTAGTGTCATTTCATTAGGTCTGTCTTTTCTGAAACTGCCTACATTTGCAGAGTTAACCTTTAACTTTCCTATTGGTTTGGACAGAGAGTTGGTTCTTTGTTTGTAGTATCTTAACATCTAGAAGACAAAGAATATAAATGAAAAGCTGAATGACTATCCAAGCCCTCCCTTCCCTTCCAATTGCCAAGAAAATGCAAGAGCCTCTGTTTCTCCTTTATTTGCCATTCATAAATAAAAGTAGATCCCTTTTCGGAGTTGGTGTGAGGTGATAGAATCACTGAGGTGTCCCTGACTTAAGTCTCAAATGTGCTACCTTGACAAGTAAAGTACAGTTTCAGAACTCAATCCCCTTTTGATCATTTCAGCTTTCAAGATCTTTGGTGCTAGAGGTAGTTACAGGAATATTCAGTAGACAGATACAATCATTCCTGTTTACAAAGTTCCTATAAAAAAAAGAAAGCAGACCAAGTCTCCCTACTGTGGATTGTGGATTGAAATATATTTAGCCAATGAAAATGCAAGCAACAGAAGACACTGGAGAGAGGGTATAGTGTGTATTTCTTGGCCAGGAGGTCACTGGGCCTTGAAATGCAAGGAGTTAAAGAGGAAAATTTGCTCACTGCCGTCTCCTTCAATTAACCCCCCAGGAAAATGCTCTCATTAATCACTTGCTACTTCAGACATGACTTTCTAGCCCCTTGTTTCATGTGCATAATCATATTCCTCTTTTCATCATACAATCATCTTTTGGGTACCATAAATCTGGAAGCATGCTGGGGAGACATAAAAAAACCAAGCCCTGCCTTTAAAAAAGAGATCACATTTTTTGTGGTGCAGAAAATAATGTCATTTAGTCAGGTCTCTGCTCATATATCCCCTCCTCAGAGCAGCCTTCCATCACTCTGCCCCTTAAAATAGCAACTCCCTGAAGTCCTCTATTTTCTTCTTCTGTGTATTTTTTTTTTCATTGCACTTACAACTTCCTGGAATTACATTACATTTGTTTATTGTCAGTCTCCTCCAATAGAATGCAAATTCCATGAAGGTAGAGATTTTGCGATTTTTATGTTTTGTTCTCTGCTGTATTTTCAGATCCAAGAGTTTTCTGGTATACAAGAAGCGCTCAATGAATATTTGCAAGATGGTTGAATTCATGGGTGCATGAGCTGCAGACAGCTTACATGGTGGTTAAAACTTGGGTTCTGAAGTCAGACATCTGGGTTTGAATTTTGTTTACACAGATTACCTTCAGAAAATTTTTCACTTACCTAAAGTCTCAGTTTTCATTTTTCTGTTATATGAAGATAACAATAATACTTAGCTCATAAATTGCTTGTGCCTGATGTGTAATTAGTATTCAGTAAATATCACATATTCTTAAAATAGAGGCATGGACACAAAACAAGAAAGTACAAAGTCAGAGAACACTCCAGTTGTGTCTTAAAGACAGGGAGGGTACAACCTGTAGAAGGGACAGCATAGACAAAAGTACACGGACATGAAACAATTCAAAGCTTTTTAAGGGTGATGGAATGCAGAAGCTAAGGCAGCAATACAGAATGCCAGATCATCCAAAGATGCCCAAGGACAATATCATAATCCTGGCTGGACCAGAGCCTCATAACATGCTTTCATCAATCACAGAAAGAAAAATCCTATCTTCTCTCTTCAATAATAGGACTCAGCAATATTTAATAAATTGGGAAGCTCTAGAAGAGTCTTTTCTCTAGCTAAGCACCATACGTGCTCCTAGGACTTAAGAAGATGAAGAGATGGAGGATGGTAAAAGACAAAAAAATCTGAGCCTATCCCACTGGCCACAGGCCCTTTAAACTTGCTTGGACCTCCCCACCCCATGCACTACCCCTCTGAAAAACGCAAGTTACAAAGAGCAATGATAATGGAAAAGTCGTCTGGAACTCCCTTTTGCCCATTCTTGACCTGCTTGCCCTCTGAACCATCTTCAGCTAACTCTGAGTTCTTCCTAAGTAACTCAGTCTCAATCCCTACCTCTGTTTCACTGACCATGAAGTCTTATAAGCCACCACTGGGGACTGGAGTTTGGGCTTCTTCTGTTGTAAGGGGGCCTTGACTTAGTCTTTTGGCAACCAGGATTCCTTTACTACATTGGGCAGAAGCATCTTTCTGGAACCTCAAGACTTAGATGCCAGGCTCTACCTCGATCCATGAAGTCTACACCCAAATAATTAACCCCAGCCATTGTCTCTCAACCTCACCTACAATGAAGAATGTGGAATCAGGAGACATGGATTCAATTCCAGTTATACCCCTTATAATTATACTTCAAGACCGATATGGGATTTCTCTGGTTAAGGATACCCAACAGGCAATACAAGGGAGACCAAGACCTTTGACCATCCCCACCTCGGAGGGCAGCAGAGGCAGATACTGAGGCCCAAGAGAGGGGACCCTGACTGCCTGTGTTTGAAGGAAGTCCAGTTGGGCAGGTAGAATATGGTACCTTGAGGAGCTGCAGCAGGGAGCAGTGAAGACTTACACAGCAGTTGCTATTGAGGGACTTGGACACAGAGTTAGAGGAGCCTTAGCAGGTTGGGTAGCCTGAGATAAGGGGGACCGAACATCCAGTACTGCTCAGACAGTGCGATGAGCAAGCTGGGGGACCGAACATCCAGTACTGCTCAGACAGTGCGATGAGCAAGCTGGGGGACCGAACATCCAGTACTGCTCAGACAGTGCGATGAGCAAGCTGGAGAAACAGGGGCATGGATCAGTAGGTAAGTCCAGCTTCCTGGTGACCTGAAAGATCTAGGTATTTCCTTGTGAGACTGAAAGAAGCATCGTAGGGCACTATTTTGAGTTACCGTGCTAAAGAAAGAACTTTTAGCACGTGGGGCAGTGTTGAAGTTTACCTGCAAGAATTGAACATGTAGGTAATACGTAGAGATAAAAATCTTGATTCCCCCAGGTCACCTGTCCACCTCTTTTTTGTGGTTTCTAACCTCTCTATCTCCATTTCCTTATCTATAAAATAGACTCAAAATGTTTTCCATCTGACTGAATTTTGGAAAGATAACATGATATTCAAGTTAAAGCCTTATAACAGTGCATGGATTATATAAGCAATTGATAAATGTTCACTCTGTTTATTAGTTTGTAAGATATATATCATTAATTAAGATTTAATTAGCAATTTTTTTGGCCAGGCATTCTAAGTCCTTTACATTAATAACTTTATTAAATCCTTAAACAACCCTATGAAATCCGTACTATCACCTCCACTTTGAAGATAAGGAAACTGAGGCATATCCAGTGAAAGCCACTAGTCCCAGGTCACACTATTAGCAAAAGGCAAGCTGAGGTGTAAGCCCAGGCAACCCAGTTTCAGACCCTGAATTCTAAACACTCTGCTTACTCTGCTGCCCCCCTAAATAAGGGGTATAGTATTGCCCTCTGAGAGTTAAGCTATGAAATAAACACGGCAACATGCAAAATCCCTCCAAGGAGTCAGAATCACCATCTGGCTAGAGTCAGCCTTCCCTGTAAACTCACTAGAGTTATTAATGTGGTGATCTTAAAAGGGAAGTTGGTCAACCATGGAACACGAAAAAATGAGGTTCCCAGAGACAAAGACTAGCAGTGCATGTACAACCCTAAGCAGGGGTGAGGGAGCCTTTGGTCACCAGACAAAAATATTAAGGCCAGTACTCCTACAGAAGAGAAGAAGTGCCCCAGATATCTTAGCTGAGGTATTCTTCTTAAGATCAACCAATTCTCTTTGCTGTGATGTTATGCTCACCAAGCAAATGTTTGATTAGTTTGCCTATAGAAAAAAAAAAAAAATGTTGCTCTGGGGATTCAAGTATTTTGGGTAACTTTAAAAAATAAAAACAGGGGGCTTCCCTGGTGGCGCAGTGGTTGAGAATCTGCCTGCCAACGCAGGGGACACGGGTTCGAGCCCTGGTCTGGGAAGATCCCACATGCCGCGGAGCAACTGGGCCCGTGAGCCACAACTACTGAGCCTGCGCGTCTGGAGCCTGTGCTCCGCAACAAGAGAGGCCGCGATAGTGAGAGGCCCGCGCACCGCGATGAAGAGTGGCCCCCGCTTGCCGCAACTAGAGAAGGCCCTCGCACAGAAACGAAGACCCAACACAGCCAAAAATAAATAAATAAATAAAATAAAAATTAAAAAAAAATAAAAATAAAAACAAAAACAGGATTCTCGCTTAAATACCAATCTTTGCTGTATTTAGTTAGTGTGCTCTTCCCCTGAAAGCTTTCTCTGCCATCAGTCAACATAAAATTAAGTCTTTGAAGTGGAAGGCCAGACATACGCAATTATACAGAGAATCCACTAAGGTAAAGACTGCCACACAAGGGCTCTTACAGCCAGATGGTCAACCTCCCCTGGTGAAATGCATTCACCCCATCGACCACCTTTGCAATGTCATCATGGCTCAAGATAGGGCTAAGCCAGCCACAAGATCATTAATGCTGAATCCTGGTGTTAGACTAGGGAATTGTAAATCCTTCTAACAGTCTGTCCTAAGATTAGGGTTGGTGAGACTGAGCCTACACATGGGCGCTTGTGGCTTCAAAAATTAGCCATGATTGCAAATAGGGAGGAAGAAACTAAAAACAGGGAAGGACAAGTGTCCTGCTAACAGTGGCACCAGTCAAGTCATTTAACTGCTCTGAGCCTTAGTTTCCTCATAGAAAGCATTTTAGATGAAACGTCTGCTTCACTTACCTCTATAAGCACCTCTATAAGAA
The DNA here is from genome assembly GCF_028023285.1 of Balaenoptera ricei. NCBI lineage: Eukaryota > Metazoa > Chordata > Mammalia > Artiodactyla > Balaenopteridae > Balaenoptera > Balaenoptera ricei. Next base: position 78,129,863 of record NC_082648.1, read on the forward strand.
TCAAAATCTATATGAAATCATCCTGTGAACTGCATGTAACTACATCACACTAAAAAGTGCTAAGGGTGGGCCTCGAGTGTATGATGGCTGTCATTTACACAGCACTTATCACACACCAGGTACTGTTCCAAGTCGTTTTTTTGTGTTAACTTATTTCATGCTCACAATCACCCTGTCGTAAATGCTATAATGTGTCACCTAGAAACTGCCTGCAGGACAGACAGGCGGCCAAGTCACTTCATTCCCCAGCTACCACGGCAGTGCTGGCGACTGACCACTCAGATCCAAATTGCTCTCAAGAAATTGCTTTCAGCCAAAGGGAACTACCTCACCAAAGGTTATGACCCCTGGCTGGGGGTAGCCCACTTCCAGTAACTAGTTGTCATGGGTGAGAGGGAACGAAGTCTCAGCCCCCTTGCCTTAATATGAGACCACTCTGAAGGGCCATCCAGCCCCACAGATCCCCGTGGGAAGGGCTGAGGCCCCAACGGCACCTGCACCACAGGTCAACTTCTCACTCGGCCCCTTCCTGCTCCTCTCACTCCCTTACAATGCTACTCCTGGGAGCCTTCCCCAGTGCATCACCTTTCACAGACATCTGCCTCAGAGTGTGTTTGAGGGGGTATGAAATTTAAGACAGACCCGGTGGATTATTATTATTATTATTCTCATTTTAGAGAGGTGAAGTAATTTGTTCAAGTTCACATATCTAGTAAGTAGCAGAGCCAAGATTTGAAACCTCGCCACCTAGAAACATCTAGAAAATGTTCTTACTGTAATATTTGGCTCAGGAATTCCTCTATGTGAATGGACTGCTTGTGTCTGACGTGTACTTTGATTAATGGTTGGGCTAGAAGCTGAGCCCTAGGAGCTAGACGTTGGTTGTTGCCGTAACTTCAGAGGCAGGGAAAAGCTACTCCGAAAAAAATAGCAAGACAGATTTGTAGCTGAGTATTTAGAGATTAACCCAGAATCGGGGAGATGGGAGGAAAGAGAGTGCAGGGAGAGATGAGGCGATTTAAGTGGGGGGTGCTGTGGGCTGGGTGAGGTGATCCCTCCCTGTGACTTGCATCCCTCCAAACATCTTCAGTAAAATCTACCCAACTCAGGACAGGTTTGGTAGTGTATTCATTTACTAGAGCTGCCATAACAAAGTACCACAAACTGACTAGATAAAGAACAGAAATTCATTGTCACGGTTCTGGAGGCTAGATGTCCAAGATCAAGGAGTCAGTAAGGTTGGTTCCTTCTGGCTGTGCAGAAAGGATCTGTTCCGTGCCTCTTCCCCGAGCTTCTGGCAAACATTGGTGTTCCTTGGTGTATAGATGCCTCACGATGATCTGTGCCTTCATCTTCACAAAGAGTTCTCCTTGCATCTGTATCTGTGTCCAAATTTCCTCTTCTGTTAAGGACGCCAGTTATCCTGGATGAAGGGCTCACCCCATTCCTGTATGACTTCATCTTTTAACTGCATTTGTAACAGCTCGATTTCCAAATAAGGCCACATTCTGAGGTACTGGGGGTTAGGATTTTAACACATGAATTTTTGCAGTATACAGTTCAACCCATAACTGGTATGGATTGACTTTCTGTTGGAAATATTTAAAGAGTTTGACTTCTACATCTGGGTTGACATGGAAGTAAATAGAAACCACAAGATGTGGTCAGTAGAACTGTGAGAATTAACTCTGGCATGGCCTAGTGCTTTCTCAATTTGAGGAATTGGGGTTAGAGGCAAGCCTGCCCACGTTTGAAAGACTGGCAGACCGACCTAAAATCTGATGACAGTGTCTGGAAATGAAGTCATTTCAAGGACCAATATCCATTGCCTCCCCACTATGACCTTCAGACCTTATACAACCAACTCTATCCTCCCAACACTCCAAAACGATCATCTACTCCTATAAATCCTCAGGTCCATTAGAGGGAGAATTTCTTCTACCTCTTTTACATCTTCTGCATGTCTAGCACACAGGGAAACGTCCTACTGCAGGTTGATTACTGGGAGATTTCTGCAAGGGAGTTCATAGTACCTAGATTGCTTGTGAACACATAGATTTGTGGTGATGTAGCACTGCAATGGCTAGACTGATACACATCATTTTTCTTGGTGTCTGATTTAAAGAAAATCTCATAGCACAAGAAATATAGCAGTATATGGTACGGGAATTTCCTACTCAAGTGGTCGGAGCTCTATCACCTATTAGCTGTGTGACTTTGGGCAATTTACTTAATCTTCCTGTGCTTCATTTCCCTTGTCTGTAAAATGGGGATAATAACAGATCTCCTCTCAATGGGCTGTTGTGGGAACTAGCTGAGTTAAACTAAGTAAAACTCTTAGAGTGTTGGCTCTCACATAGTAAGCTCTCAATAAATTGCAGCTATTATAGTGTCACAATAGCCACTCTCCTTCATACTATCAAAACGTGGTACTGGAACACTTATACGAGATGGTAAAAATAAGTATAACACTTAAAATTAAGTAGAACAGAGGAAATAGCTCTGCCTTGTAAGACTCATAACCATGGGTGAAACTTAAATCATTGGTCAGGGGCCAGGCAATATTCACAAGATACTTAGGCCATTATACATATTTCAGATAGAAACTTCCTGAGCCCAGAACCTACATTATCAACCAACTCAACTACATAACCAAAAATAAAAATTCATGGCTCAAGCACTGATGATAATAATTTAATTATATGTGTAGTCTATCAACATCATTAAATAGACAATCTGATGGCTTAAGAATATAAATACTAGACCCAGATGCAACTTCAGAGTAACCATTACCTTTCTCCCATTTTAAAAATGTCTTGGGGGAAAAAACCAATGGCACCTCATAGACAAGAGCTGTTATGAAAAAACTGGTAACAAGAAGTAAGGTATCTAATTGATAATAAAAGCCAGAGATCTGATCTACTCACCAGGTTTGGCTCTTTAAAAAAAAAAAAAGCTCCAAAATGGTGGGGTTCTTGTCTTAGCAAGTCTGTCATGATCTCAGACATTTCTTAGAAATACTACCATTTAGAAGACAGCAGAGGTTCCTCAGCTGCAAAATAAGAAAATAAAGGTCAGTATTTCGAGGCATCGTTGGAGAATCAAAGTGAGATAATTTACATAAAGGCAACTTGAAAACTATAAAATGTATATATGGTAGTTATTATGATACTTATAGAGAGAATTATGACTTCTCAATAATTACTAGATACTATTATGTGAAAATAGAATAAAATAATTTGAGTAGCACATGGCCACATTTGAAGGAAGGCAGGCAGCTATAGTTAGACCTGGTTACTACAAAGGAAATAGAAGCTCAAGATAACATACATACGCACATGGCAAAAGCAGGACGGGAACAGTCCTTTCTGATTTCTGATCTTGTCTCTGTCCTTTAGGCTTCCTTTAGAAAAGGAATATGCATGTATGTTACCTTGAGCTTCAGTCTCTCAACTTAGCTTTCCCTGTCATCATCGTGCACATTTTTCTTTTATCGCTAAATAAAACATAATTCAAGCTAAGTTCCTCCCTTTTTGTAAATGAAAGTCAGCTCAAAAATATGAAAGAGGTAGCAAAGTTCATACCTCTCCCATAATATCTTACCTAATGTCTTCCAGGAAGAACCCAAACTAGAACCATTTACCTGAGTCAAAGCTTGGTGTCTAGAAGGCCATCACACCACTTAACTACGCTGCATAACAAAACACCCCCAAACTAAGTAGCTTTAATAGGCACTTCTTATTGCTCAGAAGTTTATGGATGAACTGGGCAGTCCTCCTGGTCTCAGCTGAGTTCACTTGTGCATCTGTGGTCAGCGGTGGACTCCGTGAGAAACTCTGTTGCCCATGGTAGAGTTCTCACATTAATCTGTGGGATGACTTGCTGAAGACTGGTCTAGATTGGCCTCAGCTGGGACAATGAGTCACTCCTTCTGATGCTTCACCTTCCAGGAGGCTATCCCAGGCTTGTTCTTTATGGCAGCGGCAGGGGTCTGAGAGAAACAGAAGTGGGCCTGGCCTCCTGAGGCCAGGACTTAGAACTAGAACTTTGTTCCTTCCACTGCATTCTGTTAGCCAAAGCAAGTCACAAAGGCCAGCCTGAAATCAGGGACTAGGGAAAGAAATGTCACCTTTCGATAGGATCAGCTGGAAATCACACAGCGAAGAAAGTGGATATGGGAAGAGTTGGAGAATTAGCCATCTTTGCAAGCATTCTACTGTAGCCAGTAATATGTTATATCACAGAGGATGGGGAACTAGCATATTAACACACATATTAGACATTTGCCTTGATTAGTTGGTCTTCACTTTGCAGGATGGAAAGCTCTCAGTTAATCAGGCAAGGGATTTGATAATAAAATATGATAATTTACTCATTTTTATATTCCCAACACTTAGCATTGCATCAGGCAAATTGTAGGCATTCCACAAAAATGATTAATAATGATAAAAGAAATGATAGTGGAAAATTACTCTATTAGAAATCAGAAATCAGCTGAATCACAATTCAACTATGCCAAATTACCTGTGCAACTTTGGAAGGAAATAATTCAGCCTCCCTGGGATTTTTAGAGACAAACTGGGCATTCTCTAAATTATTCCTTCCTTCCTTCCCTCCTTCCCACCTTCCTTTTTTCCTTCCTTTCTTCCTTCCTTCCTTTCTTTCTTTCTTTCTTTCTTTCTTTCTTTCTTCCTTTCATTTTAACATATTAAGTCTGTAAGAACCCTAGAAATTATGTACCTGCAACCCATTCATTATATAGATAGGGAAACCAAGGCTAAGAAAATGAATCAGTTGTCTTGAAAACACAGATAGTTAATATCAGAACTAGAACTGGAATTCATGACTCCCAGGCCAGCTCCCCCATGTATTACTCCAGTACCTTGTCACTCAAAGTGCATCTGTGGTCCAGTAGCACCAGCATCCCATGGGAGCTTGATAGAAATGGAGACTCTCAGACCCTCTCCCAGGCCTACTGAATCAGAATCTGGATTTTAACAAGGTCCCCAGATAATTCATATGTGTATTAAAGCTGGAGATACTCTAGGCTTCCTAATAAATGCTTAATGGCTAAAAAAAAAAAAACTAAAGGAACTTGTCTAGTTAGGAGAACGTTCCTCTGGATACATTAACACTGAAACCATATTATTACACACCTCTCACTAATTTATTTAACAAATACCTCCTGAGACTTACTCTGTCCGAGGTGTTGTAAAAACATCAAGAGCAGGTCTTGCCCTCCTGGGGTTCATACGCCCCAAGGGAGTCAGACCCCTTCCCTTTTTCCCACCTCCTCCTTCCTGCCTCTGTGCCCTCTCTTTGCTCTTTACCTTCCCGACCTCCTCCCACTCCTCATCTTTAACGATTCCACCACTGAAATCTAATTTCAGAAGCTGTTGGTTTAAGAGCAAAGCATTTTATTCATTTGAAATTCCAATTTCAGAATAGTGATTTAAGATGTTGGGAAAATTTTATTTGGCTCATTTCCAAGCAGCTTACATTATAATATCAGCATGACCCTAAAACTGTGTATAAAGATGACTGAGGTACTCTGAACACTTTGGGAGGAAATTCTGTATGAATAGAGTACAGGTTAGTCATATACTTTAGTTGTTGCTTTTGTCTTTTTCTTTTTTAAAAAAAAATTAATTAATTAATTTATTTATTTATTTATTTTTGGCTGCGTTGGGTCTTCGTTGCTGCGCGTGGGCTTTCTGTCTAGTTGCGGCGAGCAGGGGCTACTCTACGTTGTGGTGCGCGGGCTTCTCATTGTGGTGGCTTCTCTTGTTGCGGAGCATGGGCTCTAGGTGCGCGGGCTTCAGTAGTTGTGGCATGCAGGCTCAGTAGTTGTGGCACGTGGGATTAGTTGCTCTGTGGCATATGGGATCTTTCCGGGTCAGGGCTTGAACCCGTGTCCCCTGCATTGGCAGGCGGATTCTTAACCACTGCGCCACCAGGGAACTCCCGCTTTTGCCTTTTTCTAATGCAGTCTTTTCTCTGGGAAGATAAAAATACAATACTAAGATTGTATTTTTACCTCAAATATTTAAAGCCAGCACATCTACTTCTACAATCAAACATTTATTTTTTTGAGAAGCAAAGGAAAATTTTCCAATATCAACGGATTAATTTCATTCAAGAACTTAATGTAAAACAGAGACAATTAAACAGAAATCCAGTAAATTAACTATTTTCTGGTGAGTAATATGCAGGATGGAGTCTTTACATTAAATAATTGGATCACAGGTAATGGTTATATGATGATATTCAATTCCTTTGAGGCTTTATATGCCTGGCATTTTATGTTCCGGTGATTGAAAATATTATACGTCTCGCCCTCTCTCTCTTTTTTTAATACTCCTTCATAGTCCTGAAAAGCCCTGAGCTCATTTTATTCTTTTTTCCTTCCTTTGTCTTCTCCCTCTTCAAAGATATTCCATGATGATTCTGCTTTTCAAAATCAAGACTGCTTGAACTTGAGCTGAGAGTAATGAAACTTCAATCTTTCATACAATGGCAGCTACATCCTCTTTCTGCTCTCTTGGTGTTGTCAGAATAGCAACTGCCTGGCGTGAACAATAGGACTACTTTCAGTTCTAAGGGACTGGCCATTGCTGAACAGCAGTGCATAGAAATAATCCTTGGCAATCCCTTGGGTGACATTTCTCATTCCTTATCACCCATGCTGCACACAGCCGGAACTTGATAAGACACCCAGAAAGAAGATAATGGCTGCTATCAAGCTGTCTAGGTAGAAATAATAATAATAATCTGTTTATGGAAAAGCAGCTGTCCTATTGTTTTGGATTTCATGAAATCTCAGAGTCGGATCCTCTCTCCCATGCCAGCCCCATCCCCGGTCCCCATGCCAATCCAATCACTTTAGGGCTTTAATGATGGGCATTTTTTTCATGATCTTTTGATACAATAGACAAGAATGCATGTAAATATCCCATAATCATATTCAGTCACAGGATAAGGTTAAAGCCTAGAGAAGAAGCATTTTATAGGAACATTTGGAGGCTGGGAGGACTTGGCAATGAATATAGGAAAGCCCAGTAGCCCTTTTAAAAATATGCACAAAACCCAGAATTATTACTGCAAATGAACAGTCTGGGGATCATTCCAGTCTGAAATCTTAACCCCCCAAATTTCAAAGTCTCAACTTCTCAAAGAGAAACCCCAAAGAATTGTGTTGTTGTGGTTGCCAACAGTGTGGGCTCCATCTATGCTGATTGCTTTTTATTTGTTCTAAACACAACAGCCCAAAGCTCAGAAGCCTCCTGGCTGTAACACCATTGTCCTCCTTTTCTTGGAGCTGGATTGCTCCCTTGGCTGGGACCGAATAGGTGATCACTTTATTTCCCAGTGTTCAGCTACACCCTTGCCTTTAACACAGTCTTCTTCACGTAGGGTTGTCTGTGGATGCTATTTCTGTTCTTTATCTGTCCCCGTATCTCTGGTAAAAGAGGTAGGCAGCCATGTCCTTCAGGGTCAAACATACAATTGAAAAGAACAACGTATATCAGCTCCTTTTTCCCTTCACTTGGTACTAAAACACAGCCAAAGCCTGCATGTTCACTTCCAGGCTGGTGGATACCTTCATCCGTGAAACGGTCATCCTATAAGCGTCCCGCCATTGCAGTGAGCAGAGAGACAGGTTACCTTTGTTTCTCTTTCCTGTGGTCACCATAACAGTGATCACCACCTCTAATTTACCCAGGCTAAACTTCCTTTCTCCCTGAGTCTCCTTTTAGTAAGACATGGCAATGCCATAAGAGCAAAGAGGACAGAGATCTGGACGTGATAAGTGGAGAAGCAACCTTAAAGAATCTCCCACTGCTATTCCCACTATTCTGTGCACAGAATCACTCTGTAAGTCCAGGTCTCCTCCTACACAACAAAGCTCACCCAACTGAACCTCTCTCTCTCTCTCCCTCTTGAATATCCCACTCCATAGAGGCATAACTCAAGTACTAGTTTCTTTCTGGGGCCTTCCTCTAACCCTCTCCCACCTTCTCCCACTCTCCAACAGAATTAGTTACTCATGTACATACCTGCGTGATAGCCTTTTCCATTCTGCATCACATGTCTTTCTTGCCAACCAGAATGTGAATTCCAAGAAATTGAGTAAATGCCTTTTGATATTTGTATTCATTTCTAGGAAGGCAACTTAGCTAAATGAATGAGGGAATAGGTTTTATATCAGACAGATCTAGATGTGAATCCTAGCTCTGTCATCAACTAGTCATGTGCCCTTGACTTTTCTGGAACTCATTTTACTAATATGTCAAATGGGGCTATTTCATAAAGTTTTTTTAAAGAATTACGTGAATTAAACTACATGTATGTAAAATGTTTAACATAATACCGACATGCAATAAGCTCTCAATAAATGGTAGCTATTATTATGATTGTAATTAACTTAGTATCCCCAGCCATCCCATAGTAGACTATCAACAAATACATATTAAAGAATAAAGTAAAGGAACAAATGAAATACACACATATATACACAGAACACATACAATCATCCTCCTACTATAAATTGCACTGCTTTCTGCTTATCTGAGCTCTCAAAATGGGATACAGTCTGTCAACCTATGGGGTATATGACAAGGGAAGGAAACTGATCACAAAAGGGTTTGCAGGAATTCTCTTTTCTAGCAGCTTTACTGTAAATGGTGGCCTCAAGGAATCTGCGTGTTTAGCTCTGAGAGTGCCCAATTGGCCCTTGTGACGTCCTGCTGAAAACACAGGTGAGGCACGGGGCAAGAGCACGGCGCTTCTCACCCATGACCAGCAGGCCTGCAAAGGGAACAGCAGAGGTGATCGAATCTATGTCCGTTTGCCAGAATGAGTTACGGCAGAATTCAGGAAGCAAGGAGATGTGGCCTTGAACTTGTACTTCCTTCTCACAATAGTCCTTTTTTGCACACGTCATTATAAATCGCCTGGTCTCACACCATAAGTGACTGTTAAAATCCTGGAAGCGTCTGGATTCAGACTTGTCATTTCCCCCCTAAGACACCAAAGGGGTTAATGTCTGGCCAGAAATCAAAGTCTGGCAGCTTCCACCCCACACATAATGGGCATTGTTTTTCCTGAGAGTTGGTCTGTTTTTTCTGGCAGACTTTACTGTTTGGAACCGCTTCTAAAACAGAAAAGGAAAAAGTCAGTCTGCTTTTTTTAAGCGCACATGCAACAAAGCATAAGGCTGGTCATAGAACTGTTGTTTTGCTAGATTTCCAGGAAAGTTGTTGGCTTACTGTTCAGAGAAGATGAATTATCAACTTAAAATCCGTTTACCTCAAAAGGAGTTCATTTATATACGTGTATGAGACACACATAATATCCTGAGGTGGTCGCCTTCTCTCAGATATGAAGCAACACAGTACAACTGTATTAGCTGATAAGTGAACTGGGGCTGCCCATCCGTCCGCATACGAAATCCGTTTGCGTGGCGTTGTTAATGGGCTCACTCATCAACACATCCAGGTCAGTTGCAATCTCAGGACCCCTTCGCCACTCCCACCTGATGGGAGTACCTAGATATTCTCATCTGAAACCACATGAATATATCTCACTAAGTTACCAATACAACAGAATCCTGTTACAAAACACCAGATTCTATTCCAATGGGAAGGGCCAAGGAATTTTTTTTTAATTTCCTCTGTCATAAACCAAGACTTTTGTATAAACCAAAATCATGCACTTGGATGTCAACAGCACATCAGATTGTTATAGACATTTCTAAATACTTTACTCTTAGTTTCTGTATTTAGTTTGTCCCGGATCAGTAACAAATAGTTTGTGAATCACGCTGGTCCGTGGACCACACTTTGCTGGACTGTGGGCTTAGTTATATCACTGATCGACCATCTTTTAGATCAGGTTCACAAACTCTTTCTGTAAAGGGCCAGAGAGTAAAAATTTAGGCTTTGCAGACCATACAGTCTCTTGTAACTCCTCAGTTCTGCTGTTACAGTGAGAAGGCAGCCACAGACAATAAGAAAATGAATGGGCATGGCTATATTCCAAGAAAATTGTATTTACGAAAGCCGGTCACAGGCTGGGTTTGGCCCACATGCTATAGTCTGCCAACCCCCAGGACGATGATGATGAGAATGATAGCAAACATTTACTAGCCAACTCTTATGCGTCAGGCCCTTTCTATCCTCCCACTATAGCCATGGATTAGGTAACACTGTTTTAATTTTACAAACAATGAAAATGTGACAGCAAGAAATGAAGAAATTATTTCAGCTTATTCTGAAAATAGATGGATGGTCCAGGATCCAAACCACAGTCCCTAGGCTCATACTATACCACACGTACATAATGAGTGGGATGTCTTTTTCACTATGAATGGGAAATTTTAAATGTCAGTGTCACCTTGGTCATCTTTTTCCATTTCTGATCTCCCTACCCACCATCCACCTCAGAAGTACCAAGGTCTTGGTGTTCAATCACTCTGTAGAGTCCCTACAGCACCGGGGCCAGGCCTGGATGGTCTCCATCACTCATCCACACACTCACTTACTCACCAAATAAGTGTTGAGGGCTTACTCTGTGCCAGACTGTTCTAAGCAATGGGGCCATAGCAGTGAATCAAATACGCAAAGTTCCTACCCTTCAAACGCTTACATTCTAGTGAGAGGTGGTAGGCAGTGAGCAGAGAAATATATATCATGTTGGAGTGTCGGGGAGTCACGCTTGGAAGAAAAATAAAGCAAAATAAGAAGATAGAGAGTGACAAGGAGATGTTTCTCTTTTATCCATCTCTTGTATCTTTTCTTTACCAACTAAGATACATAAACTCCAAACAGAGGTATACTTTCAAATACACCTACTAGGTATAAACATATTATATTTATAGGATTTTTGTATCCTATTTTTACCAGTTATTTTCCCCATAATTGTACGGGAAAGGACACCGAGGAAGAAATGAGTACATTCATTTATACTGCAAATATTTATTGAGTGCCTACTTTGTGCCGGACACTGTTTTTAGAACAAAGAATCCAACAATGAGCAAAATACACAGATCCTTGCTATCATGGGTTTCCGTTATGGCCAGAGGAGTCAGAGAATAAACAAAAAACATAATAAACAAATGTTAGAAGGTGATAAGTACAATGGAGAGAAGAAAAGGCACAGTGAGAGAAGGAGACAAGGAGTACCTGTGGGCAGGGGCCAGGTTGTAATTTTAAGTAGCAAGCAACATTCCTTGATCTGGTAGAATGCCATAAAAACAATGCGTATGCCAACAGCAAGCCCTAGGTTTTAGTTCACCCATTACTACAGTCAGAGTGTCATCAATTAAAAGAAAACACAGGATGTTTTGTGTTGAGTGTTCTATTTAAGTCCATAGAAAGAAATGTTATTCTTTCAAAGTCATTTTTGCCCTTCCCTTTCCCTTGCTTCAGAGAAAAATTAGGGGCTGGCAGCTGAAACAATGTAGGGATGGGAGAGCAGAAAGGAAGGAAAAACTAAGGGCCTGCATTCACGCTGGCTGACTGTTTTAACAAGGATGTAGCTGTGACCCAGCCCTCCTGGGTCCCCAGACAGCCTTGTTAAGGAACCCACAAAAACAGAGCTGGCAGACACCAAGCATTTTCCATTCAGCATAGAGTTCACTTTTTTCAAAACATAATGAGATGTTAATATAGATTTGAATTTTAATCAGATCCAACTTGGGAACAGAGTGTTTTTCTGTAAATGTGAAATACTTCTAGGCTTTTAGGAAAATGTCATCCATATAAAGGATAACTACTGTTTTACATATAAAACTGCCATTCTTCATTGGTTTTTCAGGAATGAGAAAAATATGATAATAAAACAAAACATTGCCACAAAGACTTCTTACTTTCTTGTGAACGTTAATTGTTTCTGAGGATACTTTTTTTTAATAATTCTTACATACTAGGAAGAATGCTTGTAGGCTTAAGGCAAGAATTAGGGGATTTCAGTTAATAAATTATGAAAACAGACATAACTTAAATCTATTTCTTGATAATAATAGTATTAATTTAAGAAGGGTATACAATCAGTAAGAGTGGATTCTAATCCACATCTCTCTGTTTCTAAAATCACACCTTAGCCTAAACTTTTTCCCTTTTTACTTTTTTTCATTTTCCTCTGTTTTTCCCCAAAGTCTTCCATGGCTGTGTACTTCTTTTACAATTAAAAAAAAAATTCTCTTATGGAAAATAATTGTTATATATGCATTACACTTAGTTTAATAACTCATCACCAATCAGTTTATTCTGTAAACCTCAGAATAAAGTCCTCTGGGATGTGATGGGGCAGGCTGGGTCCTGGGGGTCACTATTACCTCCCTTGGATAAATCAAGCTTTTTTCCACATGACAAGTCTATCCGCAATCCATTGGTCAGACAAGGAATAGGAACTCCCCGCTCCCAATCCACTTCCTACCTACTCCCCTTGAGATCAAAAAAACAATGTCAGAGCCAGCAGCTGGTGGAAGTCAGGAGGCTAGGGACAAGAATTTCCTAAACCCCCTGCATTCAAGCTGACATTCATATTCCATAGAGAAAAGAGAGGTGAGTTCCACTGAACCCCCATGTTCGGAGGAGGGGCCTTTCCTGCAAGCTTGATATTTTCCATCTGTGCATATATTTGGATGTCTAAATGTGTGTTTATAACACGCAATCCTATTATTAAACATCCAGAGTAATAAGACAAATGCATTGGAGGAAGGGGCATTTATTTACTCTATTCAAGGATTTTTCACATTAAAATATAAATCCTTATCGCATTCTTTGCAAAGTAAACTGCCTAAAACTCTGAGATGCCATTTTTTTTTCCTAACCCAGACAGAACACACAGACTGAGAATATAAACAAGGGTAACTAGGGCAAAGGGGAAGGGGAGTGTACACAGACAGGTGTTCTGAGAAGCCCCTCTAAAAACGACCAGCCCCAAACATCCTAAATAGATTTCCATTTATAGAAATTAAATGTATCCATTTTTAAAATCGCACATATCATCTATAGGAAGATCAAGCCAGGCCGAGTATTGAGTATTGAGTATTTGTATCAGTGAAAGAGAACGTGGGCCTGTGGGTGCCAGGTTTGGGGTGCATGAGAAGCACTTGGAGTGGTTTTCAACTTGAGCGATTTCAGCCCCACAGCTGAAAATTCTGATTCCGTGGATCTGAAGGGGTCCAGACATCAGCATCTTAACAAGTCTTCCCCGCAGACCCGTCTACCAGGTTACACAGCTCTTTAACGTAATGTTTTTGGTTTATAACATGTATTTGGTTTAAAATTAAAAGGGGCTCTGGTACTCCTCTGTTGAAACCTTCTCTCATAAGCCTTGGCCCTATTTTTGTACTACCTTACCCATTCTCCGTATTTCTAGTACTGCAATTTCTGATACAGGATTTCAAGTGAAGATCAAGAGATACCTCTAAGAAAAACAAGAAAATGAAAACCATTATCCCTTCTTAATGCTCATTAACAAACAACTCCTATGCACTGTCAGTCAGCTGGGTCTACAGTGACAAAATACTGCGGTGTGGGTGGCTTAAGCAAGTCATTTATTTCTCACAGTTCTGGAGGCTGGGCAGTTCAAGATCAAGGTACCAGCCCATTTGGCTCCCGGTCTCTCTTCCTGGCCTGCAGATAGCCGGCTTCTTGCTGTGTCCATACATGGCACAGAGGGAGAGAGACAGAGACAGAGAGACATGGAGGGGGGAGAGCACTCTGGTATCTCTTCCTCTTCTTATAAGGTCAGTAATCCTATCATGGGGGCCCCAACCTCAAGACTGCTTCTAAACCTAATTACCTCCCAAAGGCTTCACCTCCAAATATCAGAACATTGGGGGTTAGGACTTCAACATATAAATTTTGGAGGAACACAAACATTCAGTCCCTAACATACACAAGGATAAACTTTATACTCTTCAGAGGAGAGGCCATGAGCACCAGTCTACACATTAATACGTCAAAGTCATTGCTCCCCTCAAATGAGTCCTTGGAGGTGAGAAAGTTAACTTATTTGAGAGAATGTAAATCAATCTTATCCCCCCAAAAAAAGATGCTGATGTCAGTTTCTACCATATTTATAGTCAAGCATTTGTAGAAACATAACAATGACAAAGAATGAAATTCAAGAATCTAGCACTCAAGTTGTTGTTTACTTGGTAGTAATTGCTTGGTTAGTGGCATTGACGGTTCAAAGTGAAGTAGTAAAGAATGAATGAAATTATCCAACCGCTATTTAATTCTGTAATTCTGTCCATAAATTATCCACTCTACTTCATGTAACTCTCTTTCCCATTTCGTTTTTTTCTCTTACTTCAGACAGACACTCTATACTACCTATTTTATAAAAGTGCTATACAGACTGGTAAACTTGAAAAGTATTTCTATTTAGGCATGCCAGAGACAGGACAGTTTTCTTTTTTTTTTTTAACTAATTAAAAAAATTTTTTTTAATTAATTATTTTTTGGCTGTGTTGGGTCTTCGTTGCTGTGCGCGGGCTTTCTCTAGTTGCGGTGAAGGGGGGCTACTCTTCGTTGTGGTGCGCGGTCTTCTCATTACGGTGGCTTCTCTTGTTGCAGAGCATGGGCCCTAGAGCATGCGGGCTTCAGTATTTGTGGCGCATGGGCTCAGTAGTTGTGGTGCATGGGCTTAGTTGCTCCGCGGCATGTGGGGTCTTCCCGGACCAGGGATCAAACCCGTGTCCCCTGCATTGGCAGGTGGATTCTTAACCACTGTGCCACCAGGGAAGTCCCAGGACAATTTTCTTCTCCTCCTATATTTCCGTTAGTTGGTACTTAAAGAGGCTGATGAAAGAGGGTATATTCTGTCATTCTATTATCTGCTTGCTCCCCTGCAGCCATCACCGGAAAGATTCTGAGCACAGACGCGCTATGGGATCTGTACTCCTGGAAATGAGGAGTTTGTGCAGTGAATAGCAGTTACATTCTAATTATATTAATTCAGACTGCAATTTCTTTGAAATATAAAGGACCTGCTGTCATGGTGGTGTGGACAATGGAGGCTGAACATGTCAACGACATGACAAATTCCTCGAATGGAGTGCCAGATGTATTGTTGCCCAGGATTCTTTTCTGAGAGCAAATTCAGCAAGCACTATCAGTGTCAACTCTGGAGCAAGGAATTGGTTCATTTGTTATCTTTCCAAGTTGCAGGTACATCTGCCAGAAGAGTCTGCCAACAGATGAAATGGTAATTAAAATCATTTCCGTGGTTGGAGGACTGATTCAGAAATTGTTCCTCTTTCCTTTCTTTCTTTTCCTGTGCAAGGAAAGAATTTTGGTGACTACTGATAACAATTTGCCAAGGACAATACTAGAATTATGTGATTCACTAGGGCCTCGCTGCCCACTTTAGCGCTTGAACATCTTTACTGGGATTGGTCGTTAACATTTTCTAACAGAATTTGGAAGTTCTGTTCTTTGCTAGTATCATACCATCCCCTGTCTTGTAAAAGTTCTTTGCCTATGTTCACAAAATCAAAAATGGGTCAAATACACCTAACAGTATCACTCAATTCACACACACACACACACACACAAAAGGTATACTGTATCTCTTCCCTATGCCCATTACTGTGCTAGAATAAATAGTGAGTAATGGTGATAGATTAAAAATATATTAAAGTTGCTAAATCATATAATATAATACAGATGCTAGTTTGGTACCTGCCCCCAGTAGTTACTCAACAAATATCAGTTTTACTATTCTTCTCTTCTGTGTCCAGAAAGAGACACTACTTTGTAAATATCCCCATATTTACACGTCATCATTACAACGACAACGAAACCAACTAGCATTTATTTTATCCTTACACACTTGTGCTGTTTTATTCCTATTACACTGAGGAAGCTGAAGCACAGAGAAGTAACGTGGCCAAGCTGACAAAACTAAGAAGGACCAGAACTGGAGATTTGACCCAAGCATCTGAATCTCAAGGCCTCGAGCTTAACCACGTTACAGTAATGTCACATGACCCCCTGTTAATAATTTAACTGCAATAATTTTCCCAGACTATGCAGTAGCCTATTAATTAATCAACTTGTATTTTAATACTCACTTGCTGGCTCTGTTTTTCATTTCTTCCTCCTTTCCTCCTCCCTCCTGCCTTCTTTCTTTCCTGCTCTTATGTCTATATAAACAGCTGCTTCTGTTTTTCTAGCAACAAAGCAAGGTTTTCTACCATCCTCAGAGACTCAGGGGAATCTTTATAACCGTCAGTAAGTGGAAAAGTGTTTTAAGATAAAATGTTAAACCACCACAAGAATTACTTTCTTCAAATCAAAACAGCAAAATAGTGTAGATTTACAGACATTGGTAACCTAGAAATTTACCAATGAGTTATTAGCATATATATGTATATTCATATATATACATATACAATAGAGCATTGAAACATATCAAATATGCTTAAATTCATGAGGTCTTAGTGATATTAACAATAAAAGCAAAAAACAACAGCTTCTGTTCACTTTAGAGGTTACCAGAGAGAAACAACTCATTACTCTGCAAACTGGTAGATAAAAGAACAAAGCATTTGTCCTGGGTTTTTTATATGAACTTACTTCACATAACCAAATAGGTTATGAGGGGGAAGTTTCTCCTTGTAGAAGGACCCCGGTCAATAAAATAAAAAGAAATCACTGATGGATACATGCCACTATATATTTGTCAAAACTTATAGAATGTACAACATGAAGAGTGAACCCTAATGTACACTATGGACTTTGAGTGACAATGACGTGTCAGTTTAGGTTCACTTATTGTCAAAATGTACCACTTTGGTGCTGGATGTTGATAGGGAAAGAGGCTGAGGCCGGTGGGGGAGACAGGGGAGAAGGAATAGATGTGTATTTTCCACTCAATTTTGCATGAATCTAAACCTGCTCTAAAAAATAAAGTCTATTCTTTTTAAATTGTAAAATTAGGATATCACAACTTTGCAATAGCTAATGAAATAATGGATCCAAGCAAAACTCCTCAATAATTGATAACATGACACACGCACAAATACATTTCTACTGATGGAAATATATACTACAATTTATGACATAGTCTTGCTAAAAACATGGAACCAGAATCTAATAAAATCTCTACCTTTACCTATAAATGTATAGGAAGTGCAAAGTATAAGACAGTAAATATACTTGAGAACACCTCAAGGAACAGAATCAAGACAATCCAGACTGTTATCGGACTGTTAGGAAATTTCAGGGAAAAACAATTAAGACTGTTAGAAAATTTCATGGAAAACAGTCTCGTTTCTTCAACCAAAAATCCTAAGAAAAATGTTGGAGTTGAAGGAGGACCCAGCAGATTTAAAGAGACTTTAGCTACTCACAAGCAATCACAAGGTATGAACCTTGTTTGGATCTGAATTCAAACAAACTTTTTAAAAAATCAGATTATAAGACAGTTGGGGATAGGTGAATGCTGACTGCATATTTCTTTTTGTTTTTTAATTAATTTTTTATTTTTGGCCACGTTAGGTCTTCGTTGCTGCGCGCGGGCTTTCTCTAGTTGCAGCGAGCGGGGGCTACTTTTCATTGCGGTGCGCAGGCTTCTCATTGCAGTGGCTTCTCTTGTTGTGGAGCACGGGCTCTAGGCGCGCGGGCTTCAGTAGCTGTGGCACGCAGGCTCAGCAGTTGTGGTTCGCAGGCTTTGTTGCTCCGCGGCATGTGGCATCTTCCCAGACCAGGGCTCGAACCCGTGTCCCTTCGTTGGCAGGCAGATTCTTAACCACTGTGCCACTAGGGAAGACCCCGATATTTCTTGATATCAGGAATTGTCGTTAATGTTTTAGGTGTGATAAAGGCATTGCAGTTATTTTATTTTAAAGAATCCTTATCTCTTCGAGACTCATATTGGAAGATATACAGATGAAATGACCTGATGTCTGGGATTTGTTTCAAAATACATAATGGGGTGGGGTAGATGTCAGTGAAGCAGACTGATCCTGAGTGGGTGAAGTCACATAAGCACAGAGGTTCATTTTACTATTTTATGTTCTTTTTGCATGCATTTGAAATGTTTTATAATACAAGTTTGCATAACTTACAAATTTACTTAACCTGCCCAAGCCTGTTTTCATTTGTAAAACAGAAATAACATTATCAAGGGCAAGAATAACATCTCCTTACAGGTTTTTTGGAAAATGTAAATTATGGATTTAAGCACGTGGCTCACTATAGATATTAGAGAAATATTTTAGGGACTCAGGTTGACCCACTTATTATTGAATTGACTGGCCTAAGCTTAGTGGAGTTTCCACACTGTCCCTGGAGCATAGTAAGACTAGGAAGGCTTAGGAAGGGACAAGAAGAGCTTACGTCCTCAGCTGCCACCCTGTGGGGCACCACAAACATGCTGGTTGGAGTTGTTCATTTTTTTTTTTTTCAACTTCAGTCCTGTACCCAGTTACAATTATTAGATTTGCTGATACTGGAGCACATGTGGATACCTTGGTTTTGCTAAATATTTGTTCAATTCTAGGCAATTGCAGGTGCAAGGAGAGAGTGCAGGTATACCACGTGTCCCTAAGCCATTTACTCTGGCTCCACCCACACTTGGACAGGCAGTTTTCTCTGATGAAATACCAAAAGTATCAGATGATCTTCAAAACTAAATAATGCTAAACCCACCAATCTCCCCAGCTCATTCCAATTCTTCGTGCTCATTCTCTTTTTGCTTTGTATCCCTGTTCTACTTATCTTCACAAACGCCTGAGAGACCGAAGTTTAAAGGAAAAAATTTACAAAAGTGAAGAACAGGGGCCCAGAAGCCAGAAAAGATTAGATTGCACCCAAAAACAAATGGTTTGCTTTCAGAGATGACATGCCCCGGGTAGGAATTCTTCTGGTTAGTTTTTCAATAGCTGAATTTTTTGGCTCTCTGGGTCCTGCTGGAGACTTGAATTTGTCAAGAGCTGAATCTGGACTTTCTCCAGCTCATGGCTGCAAGTCAATTCATGTGATTTCTAATAAAGCCAATTTTTATTTTTCTAACTTGCTTCCAATTCTCAAATGTAGCTCCAAAGAAAACAGAAAGTAATTAAAATGTCAACACTTCCCTGAAAAGGAACATAAACTCTCTTTGGATTTTCTTCCCACTGGAAACATTGCTTTTCTCCATGGCACCAGCCCCATGCGTGGTAACCAGCAGTCACTCACAGCAGAGCCGGTTGATGGGCAACACACATAAATCCCCCTCTTTCCATTACCTTGTTTGCATTTCTTCTTCTCCCTTGCCATTTTCCTAATGGAGAGATCCTGTAAATGAAGTACTTAAGTCTGTCTCTCATAACGGACTAATATCTACTCCATTGTAATATATCCGAATTTTATGCGATATGAAATAAGCTCCAGCAGCAATAAGCTATTTGATCTAACATGAATAAAGTAATGTGGAGCCTAACAGCTTATTATTCAGTGCAGTGCAATAAATTAACTGAGCGCCATTATGCACAATGGGAGCCTGATTTTTTCTTTTACCTTCATTTGGATTGGTTCAGTTGGATTATGACTCTCTACAGGTTTACGTGAAACAACTTCTCTTTTCAATGTATTATATTAAAGGATGAAATAAGGGGGAGGAAAACATGGGTCTTGATTCTGTGATTTTGTGTTTTGTAAGGTTAGTCCTTCAAAAGAGACTTCCCCATTGAGAGGAAAATTTTGTGACAGTTGGCCCAAGAACTGCGAAGTTCAATTTGGGAGAAAAATGTTCATCTCGCACCCCGGCCCCTTTCCCACTTTCTTCCCATAGATTCCTGCCGATTCCTTGACTCAGTTTTGAAAAGTACTTTTAGCGAAACTCTTGATTCCTTCTTTCCAGTACCTCCCCGACCCTAGCATCTCTCCTCCCCACAGCCAATTACTTAGCACTTTGGTGCACATGTCAGGCAGACTGTCACCATCAACAGTGAGTTCAGAGGCTCCATCTAGGACCACAGCCCCACTTACCACCAAAGGTCTTCAAAATACATCAAAATGTATGAAAACACATGCCAGCATTAAAGGCTGCCGCAAGTGGTCACAACCATCATGTTTGAGAACTGAGCATGAATCAAGCAACTGTCTAATCTTTATAGCAACTCTATGATGGGTACCATCTTCCCAATTTAACAAGTGGAAACTGAGTCTCATAGAGATAACTTCAAAGTCTGTGTGACGTTACATTATTTGCTGGAAAAAAAAATGTTAGCAAAGTAGTATCTCTATGTTTCTGCATCACTATCAAGGAAAAAACAACTCAAAGTGGGTATTCCACTGGCAGTGAGGCTGAACCTTCATAAGCACGTAGGTGGAGTTATTTTTACAGTACTTAAAATAGGATAAATATGTGGTCTGCTGATTTTGCTTTTTACAGAGACATTTGTAGTCTTTCCTGGATTATAAACCGCTTGAGGCCAGGACATTTATTTCTATATTTATAACAGGACATCAGTGTGGTATGGTGTTTGAGGCAGAAAACCCCAGGTTTCAATTTGGACTCTACTTACTACTAACTGTAGAGTGAGTTCCAGTTGTTTAATTCAAAAGTAGGTAAATACAAAAGTTGGCATTTGAGAGCTATGACACATCCTTACTGAGCCACCTACTGTGTACTAGATGCTATGCTAGACCCCTGAACCCTTCTAATACCTACTAACAGCCTGCTCTTCTATCTGTGACTCTGTTCTACAAGTAGAAATAAGTATTAACATGTGATAAATAAAAATTATCTGCATGTCTCAGCAAAAGAAAACCAAAAAAAGTAGGTAAATATACTACATAGAGTTATCAGAAAGGTTAAATGAAACAAATTACATAAATAGCCCAGGAAATGTAATCAATACATTCTATTTCTCTATATCCATCCCACCCTTAGTATCTAAGCATCAGTTTTCCATGCACGGAGATATTCCATGGAAATGTCAATGGGACACCAAAGTGTTATGACTGAAAAATACCCTGATTGAAACACTTCTTCCATTATTTTCTCTTACAAGTATTCATTTCACACACATTTAGCCATCTCACCAAAATGAGATTTTTAAAAGATGATTTTAATTCTAAAACTAGGAGTAATAAAGTGAATAAAGATACTTGGCATTCATATCTACAGTTCTTTTCTTCTAATTCCTCCTTTCTTATTGCTTCACTTCTTTCCCCCAGGTTGTGACAGTAAGTGCTGCTGATAATATAAGAAAGCTCCAGATCCAGATCAAGGACATATAACTTTAAACTTTTATCTCCTCACTTCTTTGACATGAAACTCTCCTTTTGTTTGAGGGGAAAAAGACCTAAGTAAAATAGCAAAAGATGAATCTTGAGTTTTTCAAAAATTTAAGGAAATTGGAGAAAAAATGAATGACGATCTTGTGAAGCAGAAAAAAAAATACATGGCAAAGCCTTGTTTTATTATAAGTGGCTTCAAGCTTTAAAGACACATAAGGAGGGAGACACTGTTCACTGGAAATAGTTTCACTTTGTTGGGAATGAAACGTTTGATAAAAATTATTATTTTAATAAATGACAGTTTATTTCATCTTTGGCTTATGATATCCTTTCCTCTGGAGAACTCAGAGAATTTGGTACATTTCTTTGAGTTATAACAAGAACATTATTTGACAGAATTTGAGTTGATAAAATGACAGCTCAGAGAGGTTAAGTGAAATATACAGGATCACACAGCACATTAGTGACAGAAATTCAATAATTTGGAATTAAGAGAGTGCAGAAGCTTTACAATGTTCTACCCAATGCTGGGTAGAACAGTTTGCTTGAAGACAGAAACTTTGCTCTTGAATCTTCCTCTCCATACACTAAAGGAATACATAATCTCATTGGAGGTGGGGAGCAACGGGGCATATGTGAGATAGTATTTTGCCTAAAAAGCTGGCAAGGGGTACAAAAGTAATGCATAAGGTGAGCTTTGACAAATGGGTAGGACTTCCCACGGACCACACTGTGGACTGGGAAGGGAAGGCGTTCCAACCAGATGGGAGAGCTGTGCAGCGGCATGAAAACATGAGTGTAGACGATCTGTGTTGTGAAAGCTGAAGGGGGGCTATAGAAAGAGTCTCTATAGCCCCTAAATTCAAATATTGATACGTAATCCCCAATATGATGGAGTTTGGAGGTGGGGACTTTGGGAGTGATTAGGTCATTAGTGCCCTTACAGGAGATGTGGTATATATGACTACTACCCAGCCAACAAATGAATGAAATCTTGTCATTTGTGGCAACGTAATGGACCAAGAGGGCATATGCTAAGTAAAATAAGTCAAACAGGAAAAGACAAACACTGTATGACTTCACTTATATAGAGAATCTAAAAACCAAAAGAATAAACAAAACAAAATAGAGAGACTCATGTACACAAACTAGTGTTGCCAGAGGGGCAGAGGCTACTAGGGAGTGGGCAAAATAAGTGAAGGGGATTAAGAGGTGCAAACTTCCAGTTATAAAAGAAATAAGTCACTTGCCCTCCCCACCATGTGAGGACACAGTGAGAAGACAGCCAGACAACGATGAGTCAGGAAAAGGGCCCTCATCTGACCATGCTGGCGCCTCGATCTTGGATTTCCCGGCCTCCAGACCGTGAGAGATAAACATCTGCTGTTTATAAGCCACCCAGTCTGTGGTATTTTGTTACAGCAGCCTGAACAGACCGATACAAGGGGGTAGTAAGTAGATCCCGATCAGGTTTGCGTTTTGGAAAGATGAATATGGTGAGAGTAAAGGATGGAGCTAAAGTTGCGAACAGAGAGGCCAGCCAGGGAGCCCTTACAATCATCAGGGGGGTCTCTGTGATGCTCACGCAGTTTAGCTCAGCAGTGTGGATTCTGGGTGGCTGGCCAGGACCACTCATCAGAGGTGGTCCGTATTCTTGCATATCACCCGCTTGTCCCATTAAACCACGTTCACATCTCAGCAAATTCCAGAGTATGTGATATACCTTTGGGATTACTCAAAGCAACAAATCAGTAGAAGCCATAGTTGAAAAGAAGGTAAAACTAAGAACAGGATACAAAAGCACACCAATTTATGAACGGGTGAAAGAGAAGAGGAACCCATGAAGACTATCTAGAAGGAAAAGCCAAAGAGGAAGAAGGAATTTCTAGAGCTAAAAGATGGAAGTCAAGAGAGGAGAAGTACGTCAGACACGGGGGTAAAAACGGTGCTTAGCACCAAGTGCTGGGAGGAGGACACGTGAGCAGACAAACCGGGGAGAAGTCCCCGTCTACCTAAATGGAGGCTGTGGGGTCATTGCTGGACCTTGACAAAAACACTTTGTGTGGAATAAGAGTACAGAGGTCTTTTTACAGGTAAATTGGGGGAGTATAAAGGGAGAGAGACAACATAAATGCATATCTTTTTAAGACATTTAAGTTATGAAAAAGGAGAGGGAGGGGCTATAGATGGAAGGGCTTGTAGAACTAAGGTAGGGACTTTTTTCATTTTATTTTTAAACAGCATAGAGCTTTGAACCTGTTTAAGTCACGAGGGTAAGAAGTCTGGGAAAAGGATATAGTCAGGCAATGTTCTAACCAACAGAAATATAAATGCTAGAAATGAATGCTTTGGGTGGGCCAGGAGATGGATATCAGTAAGTTAAAAAGGGAGAATTAAAAAGGGGAATTTCATCAAAAGAAGCAAGGAGACCCCTAGTTTCTGGTGAGGATATATAGCAGAGCACACATGGAAATAACCCTTTGGACTCTAAAGCATCGGAAGCACCCGCCATCAAACCTCAGCTACAGCTCTTGGGAGCAATGTCACCCTTGACCAAGTAAATACTTCACCTCTCTAAGACTCAGTTTCCTTATCCATAAATAGTGACAAATATCCCTACCTCAATGAGTCATATGAGCGTGTCCATCTCACCACTTCCTATATTTTCCCAGCTTTATTTTTTCTCCCTGATGCTTACAACTTTTTATTTATCTTGTTTATCGTCTATCTCTCCTATCAGAACGCAAAACCAGACAAGAGTGGGGATTTTTGTTCACTGCTATATCTTCAGCAGCGCGGCACCTGCACATAGTAGGTGCTCAATAAATAACTCTCGAATGAATAAATAAATGAATGGTTATGACGTGGCAGAGCAGTTTCTCAGCTTTAACACTGTCAACACTCGGAGTCAGATAATTTATTTGTTTGGGGGCCTGTCCAGCGCTTTGTGGCATGTTTAGCAGCACCATTGACCTCTAACCATTAGATGCCAATCACACTCCACCCCCAGCTGTGCAAGCAAAAACGTGTCCCAGCATTGCCAGATACCCCCTGACGGACAAAATTTCCGAGGTGAAAACTTCTGCTTTGGGAGTCAGTGCTTTAAAATGCTTGTTTTTAATATTGTTAGAATTATTGTTAAAATTGTTTAGAATGGAGGAATAAAAAACGAAGTAACACTTGGTCTCCAAATTCTCCCACAGCCTGCTTAATTTGAGGTGGAGAAAAATACTGCTGCTGAGATGGGTATTGGCTTCACAGCACAGTGACATTTTAGTTATTTTACCAAGAAGCATGTTTAGAAGAAAACAGTTCATAAATCAAGAAAGTGCTTCCTTAGTCTCTCACCTCTTAGTTGCATGTGACATATTTTCTTCCTTGTCACCTCTCTGGACAAACAATAACAACACAAATAATTATCCCTACCCACTTAGTCTGTTATCATCAAAGTTAATAATGTATGAGACGGAATTTAAGAGCCAACATTTTAAGGAGAATGAAGTCTCCACCTCCACATTCTAATTAAGAAAGGATTATAAAAAGCCAGAAGATACAGCTCAAGTTTTCCTTTTCAGGATTATCTCTCCCTTCAGATTTTCCATTTTACCACCCCATTCCTTTGCTTTGAATAGAGATCAACTGTCTTGCACTCAAATGGCTAATGTGACCTTTCAGAAACATGAGGATTTCATAAAATGGGGAATGTTCCAAAAATTGCTTTTGGAAGCATAAAAAAAATAATGCCATAAAAAAAACCAGAAATGACTTGGCCGCAGGTTCTCCCCCTAAGTACAGACTCCAAGAACTGGGGAGCAGTGTCAGACCAAGAGAGAACCCATGGTTAGGGCAACCCTACGTCTGAGTCTGCTGAAACGGTCCCGGTTTATGCCTGCTGTCCCAGGACGGTAATTCCTAGCAGCCTCTTTCATTTTCAAAATGTCTGCGTCTGGACGTGACGTATAGAGTCACCTTCACACGGAGTTAATGAGCATTTGATTTGCGCACAAAAGAAAGGCAACATCGAGAACTGGCTGACTGTTTTCCTTTGTCTGGACCCTGAGCACACCTCAGACTTTTCTCAGCGCTCTGGCAGCCTAGCTGCTGGGAGAGAACTTTCTGTAGCACAAGCTCAAAGATGAACTATCTAAGAGTCAGTAAATGAATCAGTCCACCCAGCTTATTGATCTGTGTATCACTTATCTCCCCAGTCCCAGGAAAAGTGAAATGGCAATGAGATGGTCATGTCCCAGAGTCGGGCAATTAGATGATCATGTCCCAGATCCTAATTGCTCAGGATTTCCAGAAGGCACTTAGATTCAAGGCCAAGTGGGGTGAGAGTTAACTCTCACCAGCCTGGCCTCGGATCCCTGAGCCTGTTAAAAGGGCCCCAGACTGCAAGGTGCCGGCCAGAAGAGCCCCTTGATAAGAACCTCCTTGCCCTGCAGCCCAACCCCCCTCAGATTAGGGGAGGACTGATATTTACAGATAGCCAACTGACCAAGAACGTCCCTCCGTGTTACTAGTAAGATAAGCCTTTGTTTTTCAGGACCAAGAACACAGCTTAAAAGATTACACGAGAATCAGGGGTTAGCACCATAACAGTAGACCCACTCAGATCAGGCGTCCCGGGTCCGCAGTAGAGCTGGCCCTCGTTCCAAAGCCAAGCTGAGGAGGGGAGGAACTGAGAACTCAGGAACGGCTAAAAGGTAGCCTGGGATTAGACGATGTCTGCTAGGTGGCCACCAAGCCTTTCCATGGCCTAGCAGCCCTGCTAACCCCCGGCTGCAACTCTCATCATTCCTCCCCTCAAATTCCAGAATGAACTGCTTTCCGTTTCTCAGATATGTTATAGCGCCTCTCCTTTTAGTGCCTTTGCACTTAGAGTTCTTTAGAACACACCACAGCCTCTAATCCGCATTTTACTCATCCCTCAAGTTTCAGCATAGACGTGATGTCCTCCAAGGAACCCTCACTGAACCCCCCAAATTGGAATTATGGAGTCCCTCCTAAAACATCCATTTTGCATTTCCTGCTGTCAATGGACTCATCACTCTTAGTTTTAACTGTCTATTTATCTATAATCTCTACTCAGTTATAACCTCTTTGAAGTTCGGAACTGTGTCCTGTTCCTTGTTCTCTATTTTTCCCCAAGTAACACATGCAATACCTGGTATGTAGCAGATACTCAAAGAACATATTTTGAATGAATGAATGATCAGTTTCACTTGGTGGCAGGGACTGTGGAGCCTAATGGCATGAATAATGACACCTGACAAGTAAGTAAGCACTTAAAAAACATGGTATAGAGAACACACAGTATTTCCATTACCTTGTTATTTATGTGTCACCTACCATGTACCAGACATTTTACTTGCAAAGTTATTGTGTTAAATTAGATAATGCACATATTTGATGTTTAATAAACAGTTGCTGATGTTGTTATATTACTTAGCTTCACTGCAACACTGTGATATAAGTATTTATGATCTGCCTTTTAACACTTGAGGGAACTGAGCCTCGGAATGGCAATGTCAAGATGTTAATAATATCTAACTAAATAATAACTTCCTGACTCTAAAATCCAAGATCTTTAACTATAGAATTCAGCCTCTCTGTGAAACGAAAGGGTGGGAAGGAGGGAGGAAGGAAGGAGGGAAAGGGTGGAGGGAGGGAAGAAGACAGGGAGGGAAGAAATAAAGAAGGAAGAAAGAAAAGAGGATTGAGATGATTTTTCTTTTAACTCTGCCTAACTTTTATCCTTGCAGAATTCTTCAAACAATATCATTGCATTTCTTTCCATGTAGCACCCAAGCTCCACCTGTCACAGTTATGATTTATGAAGAAATATTATAAAGATGATCAAAATCCCTGATTTAACTGAGCTGTGACATCGCTTGGACATCATAACCAGCGTGAAGCTCTGTCCACACTGACTCTTCTGGCCAGTGTCCTTGCTGGCCACATTCTGCGTCTGTCGGCTTTGCCCTGACTCTGGTCTCTCTGGCTTGCTGGTATGAGTCCCCTCATCCTTGCGGAAGATGCTGAGTCAGAATGCTCAGCCAAGTACTTTGACAAATTGAGGTTAAGGATCTATATGAAGAGTCATAAAAGTTTGCACAGCGGTAGGGGAGGAAGGGTCATCAATTAGCTGCTTAAACCCAGCTTACAAACAGCCTTTCTCCATAGATGACAAACAGGGAAAACAGATAAGATCTAAACACTCTCTAACATCTAGTGGCTGTCGGAAACTTATCAGGCCAGATCAACGCCATCTCTATTCACCTCCAAAAAGAGAAAACCACTAACTAAGAGAATGCTTCCCCAGCAACAATATAATCCAGAGAACTCAGAGAGACTGTATGTGAGACTATATGTGGAAATGTTCTTGGATGATTCAAGAATAACATACGGCATCTGATGTAACCATCCTGGTCAGCCTATACAACCATATTTCTTCCTTCATTGAACACATACTAGGTGCCAGGCACTGCATTAAACTCTAAGATTAAATTATAAACTATACAGAAATGATATCTGCCCTCATGGACCATATAGTCTGGTATGAAAACAGATAATCGAATAATCACAGAAATATATAAATGAGTATAAACTATAATTCCTCTCAAAGAAAATAATCAGTTTTTTAAAAAAATTATTATATAGTGAATACATTTTAGGAAAGAGGTGTAATTAAAATTTTGGCTATAATAACCAAAAAGTTACCAATAAGTCCCCAAAAGATAAAGCTTGCTGGGTTGATGAAAATCAAGTTATTTCTAAATGTAGGCTTGTCCAGTAAGAAAGGCTACTTTCTCATGCATTTCTTTCCAAGAAGAAAGTGATGTAACAAATCATTGACACTTACGGCTACTAAATGTTATCTATTTATTTTGTGAGGATCAGTGAAGTACGAGTACTCATTTTATTTCAGAGTATTATGAAACTTTAGAGTTGGGAGAAGGTTTTGAAATCAAATCCTATTCCCCCTTATAGTTTCACAGATGAGGAAACGAAGATCCAGAAAAAGCAAGTGACTTACTCAACATCACAAGTATATGTGTAAGAGCTAGAAGTGAAACTTGGGTTTCCTCATTCAGGGTTCTTTCCTCCAAACCAGGTTGCAATAAACCCTTTACTTTTTTGTAAGGATGCTAATTACCAAAGAGGTCATGGTTTACTTTTTTTAAAAAAAATTCCCTCTCTCTCTCTCTCTCATACACACACACACACACACACACACACACACACACACACACACACGGAGCAATAAAAGAATATGCTTAAGGCAAAAGCTAGCAACTAAATAGTAATCTAGTGTTACGCTACTACTGTTACATAGCAGACAGAAAAAAATATGTGTTCTTTGTTAATTCAGCCCCTGAAAGAAGCTTTCAGACAAAGCCCAGTTGATTACTCCAGATTCTTTGCTGTCTACTTGTGGGTTTGTTTGATTTTATACAGAAAATGGTTTAGTGTTTAAACATAAAAGCCTGAGTTGAACAGACCGGAACTTTTTCAAGGACTCGAAAAAAATATTACAGTATTACACTTAGTCTTTGACAAGAAATATTTTTTCCAAGGTGGCATTCATGTACATTCCATACTGTGGTTATTCAGAGTTTGCCTTAGCAACTTGATTTATTTTACATAGTTATCATAAGCTCAGACAATTAAGAAAAAAGACAAGGCAAAAACACAAACTTTAAGTGTTCATTTCTTCAAAATCAAGGTACAAGTTTAATATGTATTATCCACATTCTACAGCTAAAAACATTTTTAGGTCTCCTAAAATTTGGCATCATCTTAGCTTGAATCATCTGCTCAAAGCAGGGGCAGGAGTGAGAGATGCCAGAAGACCTAATCTGCCTGCCAAGGATGTACACCCTTTCTCGTTAAGTGCAAGCCAGTCATGAAAATTTAACCAGGCATTCTCTTTCTAGGCCTAAGTTTTCTCACGGAAACAATGAAAAGTCTGGATAAATTACCTTGTTAGTCCCTTATAGCATCAGAATATCCTGTTCCTTTTAGTTCTCACTTTTATTATTTGCTCCAAAATCTAAATAAGACTCAACATATGTCCCAGGGACAGAGAGAGCTGGCAAAAGAATAAGACACAGAGCAAACGAGGCTTCAGGTAAAATCTAAAGGTACACGTGAATTATATGTGTTAAGAGAAAAATGGTCTAAGTGAGCACCCAGAGGTTACATATATCTCGAGATGTTGGTACAACCGTACTCTCAAAATACAGACTTCAAAGTGTTAAAAAACACTTTTGACATGCACAGACCCTTTTTTTTTTTTTTTTACAAACTACTGTTAATTATATACTGATCAAGTGGAATTTCAAATATGTTTGGCAGTTTGAAAGAAGAATCATCTTTCCTTCAATCTAAGAGAATTGCATTAATTTAGGTAAACCACACTTTCTGGTATACATTTATTACATACAATATAATAACACTAACACTAAACACTAATGCTGAATGTGCCTTAGATGAAATGTTATAAGTTAACTTCTATTCTAAGATTTTACATTATAATTTCAGCGATGGAATTCCATGGCAAAAGCAATAACTGGCACCAATAAATGAGAACAATTTCTCTTAAAGAGAACATTTTACCTTAAAGAGCACAGAAATATATCTTTAGTAATCATAGTTTTTAGAGAAAACAGTAACTTTCTGGTAAAATATTAATATTCTTTGCCCTGATTCCAGTAGCAAACAAGAAAAGTTGATAATGCTGTTCCAGAAAATGGGGTGATTGCCAATTGAAAATGTGGGAAGAGAAAGTATCCATTTCCCTGAAGGAACATACGGAGCCCTTTTAAGAGAAGTACATTTAAAGAAAACTGTTTTGGACAACACTAATTCCATCGTTCGTTTTTGGCTTTCTTTCACATGACTATGTCTCTACAGATGCTCTAGTACCAGTGAGGAACCTCTACTGGAAATTCTTTCTTTGCTGTTTGGCAGAGTCTACATCATAGATAAGTATCAGAGTTAAGATTTTATTGTTGGTTTTTATGTGTGGCTGGTTAAAAAGACAGACTTTTACCATCACGTTGGATTATACTAAACAAAAATAGGGATGAATGGGTTAAAAAAAAGAAAAGACAAGACCAAAGGAAAGAAAGCACAAATGAAATTTTCTTTTTGAAACAACATAGCAATAATAGCCTAGCTGAGTAGCAGGGACATTGTTAAATATGTTATATATGTTATCCAGAAATAGGAGCAAAATGGCAGCGTGAACACAGTCTCTCCCACTCTAATTTCTCTGATATGATCAAATAAAGAAATATATTCATAACAGCACTGGAAAACAAGAAAAAGTAATGTCAACATCAAAGAGGTAAGATCATCGTAAGAGATATAGAGCAGACAGGATTGAATTCTTGGTGAAACAAGACCAGAGAACAACATACAGGAGAGAACGAGTGTGGCATGAGAGTGATTACAGGGAACTTCAGGCAGAAGGAGGTCAGGGAGCGATTGTCACAGTGATTAATTGGGGCAGTGCATTTGGAAGAACTAGGTCTGTCAGCCAGCCCCCCACCTCCTGAATACGTGGAGCAAGAGAGAGCAGCAATTGCCCACAGGCGAAAACAGATGAATGTGGGCTCTGAGACCAAAGAGCTGGGGCAGCTCATGTCACAGGTGGCTAGTGATACTCACATCGCCTCCTTGAAGGATGTCTTCTTCTGCCTCCACAATCAGTGAGACAAGCTCTATAATCTAAACCAACTTCTACTAAAATGTAAACAAGATATTCAAACTTGTATGCCAACAAAACTAAGAAGCCGAGATAAGGAAAGATATGGGATATAGGAAAGCATGGTACAAAGAACAAAAGAAACAATAAAAAGTGTATTACAATAAAAAGTGTATTACTAACTTTAAATTCTTTTATGCATAATATAAAAAATATTTTTATTGTAATTTCAAATTAAAATTTCAGATGATTCTAAATTGGGAGGTGATGAAGCACAAAGAAATGAAAAAATATTAATGTTCTTATTTTGCTTTCTGGGAGCATAAAAATGCTGATGAGTTCTAGTTATTGCCCAAAACTAATTATGTTTAAAGATACCTCTTAAGAATTTAAAGGTAAATCTTCTGGTTAAACATAGTGAATTAAATACACATATTCACTTTACTTCCTTTGAAATGCTTCTAAAACCTTAAAAGGAAATTAAGCACACGTACACACACACACATACACACTTCAAACCAATAATAGCAAAGAGAATTGGAGGGGAAATGATAACAAATGAAGTATGTAAAACAAAGAGAAGAAAAGAAAACAGTTGGGTAAGTGGTAACTGATTTAATAGATTAGAGAAAGCTAAACTTTATGCCTGAGAGAAGAATGCTAACAGGAAATAAAGACAATTTGTGCAGAAAAAACCCAGCATACTTTAAGAATTGGAGGTTCCAAGTATCTCTGAAGATGAAGGTGAGGGGTGAAACTGAAGAAAGGAATCTTTGAAAAAAGTCTGAATAAGGAGCAGTTAGACCCCCAAAGTCCTCCCCTATACCAACAGCTAGGTGAGTACCTCTAACACATCTAAAAAGGGAGAGTAAAAGATTTTGAAGAGATTGAATCTGAGAAGCTCTACACTTCATAGACATGAAGCACAGTGGAGAGATTGTCTACTTGAAGAACTCTGGGATCCTTCCAGCCCTGGAAGCAGCATTATTATCCCCATCCCACTCCGGACAGGACACTGGAGAAGTCCTCCCTGCTGGAACCATCCCATCCAAGGGATGACCCACTGACAAGGCTGAATCCAGTTTGTACAGACAGTATTCTTAAAGGAGTTGTTGATGACAAGTGCATTCTGAGTGTCTGGACACCTTCTCTGATTGAATGATACCCATGCCATAGCAATTGTCAAATACTTTTAATATTACACTTGGGGTTCCCCAGTAAATAACCAGTTCCACACTTAGTTACTAGGAAGACCGGGAGTCAATAAAGACCCAGCCTCATGCACAGAACATTCCATCAGCTATTTGGAGCCTCACTCTTAAGTGTGAATAGCCGGCCAATGGTCGCCAGATATTTAAAGAAAGACTCCAATGTGGAAAGCAAAGATTAAAATAATAATAATAATAAAAATAAATTAACAGAATTTGTAGGTAGCAGAGGTAATTCAGGAAGCAGGAGAAAACTTCAAAAGTGTTACATTTTCAGAGAAATATAAAAAGATATTTATCCATGAAACAAACAACAATAGAATGCTATTTAAAAGAAAAAAAAAAGAAATCATCAGAAATATAAGAAAGGATCCTTTCTGCATGAACAGAAATTTTTTAAGCAAATAAAAAGGTTAGGAGCATAAAGTAGAAATTGCCCAGAAATTAGATCAAAATAATAGAGATGGAAAGTAGGACAGAAGGATAAAGAAAAATGAATCACGGGATCAACCCAGAGAGCCAGAGATCTGAATTATTGTTTCAGAAAAAATAAACTGAAAGGGAAAACTATCAATGAATTAATACAAGAAAATATATCACCACTGAAAAATATGCAGATTAAAACCTTCAGAATGACAGCAAGGTATTGAAACATGGGTCTTGCTGGTAAAGAACTACAGATACTGAACAAAGATAGTCATGAGCTCATCTGCTTTAAGGTAAAATAATTAGTGATGAGTCTTCCTGCAGTTGAGGATTTAATCCATCATGAGACCACAACATGTCAATTTTTCATGAGCAGTTGAGTTGGAAAACTATTTTCTTGTGGTTCAAGGAAGTATTGCTCCTCGATAAGAGAGCCAGTATCTTTCACTTTAAGACCAAAGTACTCCAAACATCAGATGTTTAAGTCTGAAAACTCATGACTGCCCAAAAGGATTTGTCCACTAACTGGCCTGAATAATGCCTAGAATTCACTTTTCTATCTGTCCAAGTATCATCCAGAATGAGAATCATGAACAATCCTAGACAGACACCTTCACCAACAGCAGCATGACCGTCGCCATTTATTGAGTACCGGCCCTATGAGCGTAAGAATACTTTGGGAAGCAGGATTATCAGGTGATGGGAAAAGAGAGCTGAGCAAAGCAACTGATGTTTTAAATAACTTTTTATATGGGAAATTTCAAATGCATACCAAAGAAAAAGAATAATATAATAAGCCCCCATGCACATGCCCTCAGCTTCAACAATTTTTCGACTCATAGTCAACCTTATTTTATTTATACCCCCATCCGATGCTCCTCACCCCCACAGGCACTGTATTATTTAGAAACAAAACTAAAACATCACAACATTTCACCTGTAAATATATATGTGTATAATATATAATTATGTATGCATACATATGAAATAGATATACATATATATTTCGGAGATAAAAACTTTTTCTTAAATGTAATGACAATTTATTATCATAACTAAAGATAATTAACAGTAAGTCCATAATATTACTAACTTTCCAGTCAGGGCTCACATTTCCCCAATAGTCTAATAGTTTTGTTTTCATTTCGTTGATTTGAATCGGAAGCTATTTTCTAGTTGGTTACCCGGTGATATAGTATACAGAAAAGGCAAGATATATGCTGAATTATTTCTCTTCATTTTTTAGCATTCAAATTTATGAGTTGGTTACCTAGTATCCTCCAAAGAGGACCAATGGTTTTGGGGGTTTGAGGGGACGTGTTTTGGCTGTGTGTGTGTGTGTGTTTTAGAATCACTATAAGTTTAAATATAATGGATGTGTTTCAATCCATTGCAGTTATTTTATTGATGCTCAAATTGTCCCATCTTTGACTGCAGAAAGCCTTTCCTAGTTGGTTCCAGAGTATTTTAGACATAACCCCAAAAGTCATTGATAGCTTCCCTGCTCTTTGGTTTGGCAAATTATTCCAGGCTCATTGTTACACATTTCCTGCCCCAGATCTGGAATCAGTTCTCTACCAGGGAGCCCTAGTTCTTTTTAGGGAGGAACAGTATTAAGAGACCACAACAGTACAGTATTGAGACACCACAATCTGAGTTTTGAACCTAGTTAATGAACACAGGGGTGTTCATTTTTGCTGAGCTGGTCGCTGTTTCTAGGTCTTTTCTGTGAGTACAGCTAGGGAATCTGTATTTTTTGTATTAAGATACATCACAAGTTCAACTGACAATTACAATACAAATTCAAGCCCACACGGTTTTTACTTAACCTCTTTGATCTTACATTTGAATTACCTTCTTCCATGCCAGAAATCTAATTCCCAACCCCAACATAATATCTCATTTGTTTTATTGTATAGTACACACAACGAGAGAGAGAGAGACAGAGAGAGAGAATGTAAAACAGTAACAATACTATCATAAACAATACAGTTAGAAAAAACAGTTTAAAATTTTGACAATTTTTTTCTTAGGGTATTTCTACAGATAGATTAATCACTTGAAATAATCTCTCTGCATTTATGCCACTAATTTGAGACTCAGATTCATCTGTGCCATTTTGCTTTCAATTTTTAGAGATTGCTTTGTCTCGCGATTAACTTTGTTTTATAATCATGTAAAATACTTACATGTTTTTTTAATTCAAAACAGAAACAAAATATATTTGGAGACATTTAACTTCTAATTCTGTCCCCTCTACTTGTTTCCTCACTCACTCCCTCATAAATAACTTCTTCCTGAGATTTAAGCAAATTTATATTCAGATTACCTTCTTCGATAAAGGGCAGCATGCCATAAACATGATTTTTTCAACTTCACAATAAATCATAAAGATCATTCCATAAACTTATTAATTTTTTAAAAGTGTGTTATTTTGTAGCCCAGGTGAAAAAACTGGCTATAAAATAGGAGCATTAGTAGGCAGCTGCTGGGAAAAAGAAGATTTAATCCAAATGCTTTACCAAAAAAATATGCAGATTGGAGCTTTGTAGTAAACCTTCAAAAAATGACTCACCAGATTCACAGCATCGTGCTGGGAAAAATTAGCGTAGGTGGCTTTGCTTCTGAGAGACATACACAGTGTACAATTTCACCATGCAAAATGCTTTTGCTACTACAATTTTCCTTTGCTTTGCCTTTTTGAAAAGTAACGTTCCTTCCATTTTAGCAGCACCATTTGCATTCCTATTATTCACACTGAACTAGGATTTCCATTTTTATCTTCCTTTTGTTACTTGTTTTCATTCCAGCACTTTCTCTTCTTGCTCTTTGCCTTTCCTTTATCTTGCCCTTAAATGGAGGCCTCATGCTATGGGAACAGTGCCATAAATTTTTTCTCCATCATGCCAGGCCTTGTCCCAATTTAATAATATAAGTTCCCTTGAACCAGTGGCAACAAAGCTAGGACATCCCACACACGTTTGCTATGGAAACACCTTCATGACTAATGGCCTCTCAAATTGAGGCATTTTAAAACTGAAGCTAGAAGTGGTTTTCTATTTTTTTTTTTTTTAACATATTCTGCAGCTAAGGAAAAAATATACCAATTCTCTAAAAATTGTGAGTTGCTATACTAATATATCCAGCTTCTCTGAGAGGTAGATTCTTACAGCCCCAATCCCAAGCTTTGTACGTAATGAAAGCAAGAGTTCATATACTCATCCATGTCTTTGAACAGCCTCTGTTCTCTTCTGCTATGTTTATAAGGTCACGTGGTTAAGTTGTATCAAGTTCTTTCCTTAGAACATAAGCGTGGACGTTGAAGACCCGGCATGATTTGGATGCTGCCAAATCACCAGATCACGTCCCACTACTTTCCCTCTCACACTATAGTAGCAAATTACACAGACTCCTATAGACCCACCAGGCCCTTTTGCCTTTGTTTAAGCTATTGCCTTTGCCTGAGAAGACTGGGTCCATTTTCCAGGCGAATCTCCCTTTCATTCCTAAACACCTTGGTCAGGCATCTCCTTCTCTAAGATTTCCCTGATATACCTTTTTCTCCTGCCCAGGGACAACTGATCATTCCCTCCTCTGTATGATTTCTTACATGCCCTTGGAACTGTGACCATTTAGAGGGCAGAGACCATGTTTTATTTATTCATTTCCCCAACCCCTGCCACCATGCCTGACAAGCATGGGTTTTGCTCAATAAATGATGGTGAAGTAGATCACTGAATGAGTAAACGGGTATGTGAATGTGCTCTCCCCAGTGGAAAAGGGAGACTAACTAACATACCACCTACATGACTGTTGCATTGAAATGTCTGTATTTAGATTTCCTCTGTTTCATGTCTCTGTTGGAAAGGAATGAGGTTTTCATACACATCTCTGGTTTCTGACTGTGAAGAATAGCATAAAAATGGTGGCCACTACAGCCAGACACAAAGAAGATTTTTGTTTTTACTTGAAAGAGACCAAGTGGGCTTTGACATTCTCTGTTCTTTTAACAAACCAATCTTCAGAACCCATTCAGATGGCCAACCATCCCAAGAATCTTCTATACCCCATTTGGGGCCTTCGTATATGATGTCTCCATGCTGCCCAGCCTTGCTTCTGCCATGTCCCTCTACTCTTCACTATCTACTCCCTACCCTCTGCCCCTAATTGAAGGCTGGCCTGTCGGGTACGTCATGTCCACAGGTCTCAGATGGCAAGTTGCTCATCTGATTAATTTATCTATCCCAATGAGGGAAGACTAGAGTGGTGGCTCCCTGGTTGATTATAATAATCAGCCAGATAAAATTATAGATGGCTTTGTTCTTAAGTGTTTCTATTCAGTAGGTCTCAGTTTAACAAAGGATCTCTCTATCCTTTTTAAAGCATCTTCATGGTCCCAGTGATGAGGCAAGTTTTGGAACCACCCGATGAGAAGCACAACCACAGGACGGGTGCACGTCATGCTCTCTAACAAAAGCCATTCAAAACACACCCCGCTGTGTTGTCCATCTCCTGGATGGCAAAACAGTGACTCTGCAACACAGTGAAGACAGAAGGGAAACAACTGCCTTTGTAATTGACCAGCAGAAGTCATTCCTATGGTAGTTATGCCTTCAGAATCTCCAAATGCAAAGAACTAATTTGGGGTCAGCTCCCTGACCACAGAAGTGAGATTTTATTCCTTATTCCATCATGTCTTTGCAATAGATGTGATTTTTAGCCACAAGGTCAATTGGAAGCTGATAAATACATTGTATAAAAAGTCAGCTCTCAGCCCTCCTGTGCCCCGCTGAAGGGATGGATCAGAAGTGAGAAATCCCTGTCCCAAGGATGATTTCACTTACACTGCTTTTTCTCCGTATCAGGTGTCATCACACCTTTCCCAACAGCCACTCTTCCTTTCCTGACTCTATAGCTGCAGAAATCAACAGAGCACATTTCTCCTATGCTAAACAAGTGACTTTTTTTTTTGAGACTTATTTCCCACTCACTAATACTCTCTGGGCTTCCAGTAAAATTTTAAGTTTGCCACATATCCCAAAGGAGTTAAAGGAATTAATTTTAGAGAAGATGGAAAGGGCATTCTCAAGGCGACTAGGAAGACCCGTCCTTAACCGTAAGAGTAACAAAGGGGGAGGCGGCAGTGGCCCATTTCCTCAGTCTCACAGAGCAGCATCTTTATGAAAAATGAGCTCAGCTGTTAACAGCCCAGGGAGGGACCGCTATCTACCACATCACAGCCGGCAGAGAAGAACAGGATGTTATGAGTACAGCGTGAACCTCAGGGCCAGAGTCAAAACCATACTCAGCGCTTCCCAGGCACATGTTTACCTTGTTTTCTTCAAACTTCAAGAGAGAACTCTTCTGTCCTGAGGTGTAAGAAAACTCTACCCGAGAATGGAGCAGTGCAGAACTGATCAATCTCCTTATTTTCATTTCATTATTGAAAAGAAAGCCCCCTCGGGTTTATGACAACATATCATCACCAAAGGGGCCTGGAGCTCCTCCTTGATTCTTAAAGGACCCACGCTTTATCTCCAAGTCTGCTTGTCTGTAGCCCAAGGAGCCCCAGAGCACTTGTAGGACATGCACCTGCAGGTCAATTAGTTTCCACCAGACTCTTTGACTATAAAATGAAGACAGTTGAGATTCTTCTGTTAAACATTGCCTGGTAGTCAGAAAACAAAACAATGTAGTAACAAGGGGGCACTGACCGCTCCACTGAAGGTGAAGAAAATTTAATCCCTAAAACTGACCATGGTGACTAAATACTCGTTTATTATCCTCAGTACTCCCTTTGTAAAAACGAACACCCCACCAGCTGTCAGGCCTAACTTTCATCCAGTATCACTGCTAAGTTGATAGTAGGCTGGTTAAGAATGCAGGGCTTTAGACAAATCTGGGTTTGAATCTGATTCTACTACTTGCTGAGGCATCTTGTGTTAGTTACTTAACCTTTCTGAGCCTCAGTTTCCTTTCTTCAAAAGAGAAAAAGATCTATTGTAAGAGTTAAATAAGTGTAAATCCATATAAAGGATTTACACAAGGTCTGCTATTTGAGGAGCGCTCAATAAGAATTATTATTATTATTATTATACCAGTATATAAATCAGGACCCAACTGGTTGCAAATGAAATAGCTCTAATACAAACTGACTTAAACAAAGCAAAAAAAGAAATTATTGCCACACACAACTGAAAACTCCAGTGGCCAGTTTGGTTCAGGCACGCTCACATCAAATGGAGCCCCAGGACTTGAGGTCCAACCCCGACGCCTTCTTGCCTTTTTCCACCTTGTGACTCTGCCGTGCTGTTTGCCCCTCCCTCTCCTGCAGAATCTTTCCACGCTTTCAGGCTTCCGTCCTCCCAGCGGAGAAACCTCAGGTGTAGAAATCTCTGTCAAGAGCTCCTTCTCTGTAACCTCATTGGTGGGATCGGATCATTTGCACATCCCTGGAGCCATGCTGCGCCCTGAGAGAGAGAATGCGCCAATTGGCCCGGCCTGGGTCACACATTCGTCCCGGAGCGGAGGGGTGATGCCCGCCCGCCCACCTCAAGGAAGATGCAGCGATTGAGGGTGGGAGAAGGCGCTTCCCCGAAGGAAGATGAGGGCGCCCTGCCACCCAAGAAAGGGGGCGTGGATGGCGAGTAGATAGCCCTGCAGCCCCCAAACTAACTTCTCTTTCCTTAAAGATACTTGCCGGTGAATAGGGGATATGCAAACTTCACCTCCAAGTTGTGACAGCAAGGTCGGCAGAGTTGGAACAAGTTCTCCCAGATGCCTCCTAAGACACAAGAAATAGGAAGGTCAGACCCCTAATCTCTTGAGATATTGAGTTGCCATAGATCCCCAAAGGCCATTCCCGGGGTGGAAATGCTGTTGGTTTCAAGCTAAAGATTACCTATAGACTGGCTTTTCTTCCTCACCGTGAGATTGGCGTTGTTGAATTGGTTGATTCATTTGGATCTTTTAAATATGTTTTATCTGTGTATTTCATATTGAAAAGAAGTTTGTCAATCTGGTATCTTCTTATTTGGCCCTAATTAAATGTCACTTAGAAATGGTGTCCCTGCATCCTAATGTCTCTTCATTTCATCATTTGCTGAATAAAGAGCAGTGCTACAAATGCACCCAGGTTTCCAACACACTTGCCAAAAAAGATTACAGCTTTTTAAAAAATTTAAACAAACTTGTGTGGCATATTTCTTCTTGTGAAAGCAATTCTGTGGATAGTTCTAGAAAGGAAGAAGCTACAAATAAGCACACAGAGACTGTATTATCATCCTCCAGAGAAGCTGTGGTTAAGCATCTGCGTGTTCAGCCTTTCAAAGCCTTTCCAATGGCACCTTGGCTTCTTGAATATTTTAAGCTGAAGGAGTTTGAAAAAACAGCAGAAGCTGGAAAGTTACCCTGACCTCTTCCTCCTTCCCCTTTCTTCCCCAAACAGCCCATAAAACCCTCCAGTGAAAGGCATCCTCCCCACACCCAGAGGAAAGAAGCATCCTTATCTCTGAAGACAAAGGGACACCAGAAGAATCTTAGCAAACAGGCTTTGCTGAGTTTCCCCCCAGTTGAGCACACTTACCTCCTACTCTGTAACTTATCCAGTCCTCTTCACTGAAGCGAGCATAAAATATTCAGGTTTGTTTGCTTGGGTGTTCATTTCCTTATGAAGGCTCCCGTGTCATGTAAA
This sequence comes from Balaenoptera ricei, assembly GCF_028023285.1. Lineage (NCBI taxonomy): Eukaryota > Metazoa > Chordata > Mammalia > Artiodactyla > Balaenopteridae > Balaenoptera > Balaenoptera ricei. The sequence continues at coordinate 78,170,153 of NC_082648.1, forward strand.
ACTTATGTTAAATAGACGTGTATGCTTTTCTCCTGTTAATCTTTGTCAGTTGAATTTTCAGGCCCAGCAAGGGATCCAGAGGGATGAGAAAAATTTTTCCTCCCAATACATATATAGCTGAGGTTTGTTTTTTTTTTGTTTTTTGGGGGGTTTTTTTGTTTTTGTTTTTTTTTAATTTATTTATTTTTATTTTTGGCAGTGTTGGGTCTTCGTTTCTGTGCGAGTGCTTTCTCTAGTTGTGGCAAGCGGGGGCCACTCTTCATCGCGGTGCGCGGGCCTCTCACTATCGCGGCCTCTCTTGTTGCGGAGCACAGGCTCCAGACGCGCAGGCTCAGTAGTTGTGGCTCACGGGCCCAGCTGCTCCGCGGCATGTGGGATCCTCCCAGACCAGGGCTCGAACCCGTGTCCCCTGCATTGGCAGGCAGATTCTCAACCACTGCGCCACCAGGGAAGCCCCTTGTTTTGTTTTTTTAATGAGCTTTTACTCTTTTATAAGCTGCTTGTTCCACTACCCCATATATGGAAATTATTCAATATTATTTCTACTAAGTTCTTTATATTGACTGCTCTTAACCTCTGAGTGATAGACAAGTTTATGTTGAAATCCCCTGATATCCTATGAAAATGTTGGAGCATATAGGTGTTTTTCTGGGAAGGTGGCTGATCACTTTTATCAAGCTCTCCATGGTCATCAACAATCTAAAATTAGAAACCCACTGTTTTACACCCTCATTTTAAATGGTAGAAATAGATATATCTGCAGGGAAATATACCGATAAACATCAGGACCTATTTAACCAAATTCTTCTCGCAAGACATTTAGATCCATTCCAGTTTTTGGCTGATATAAACAATACACAGTGACTACAACTGTCGCTTTAAAGTTTGACTACATAACTGTATTTTCCCCCATGATACTGCAAGATATGCAATGGCTGAGAAATTTTTAAGTGTGGAATAACACAGACTGACAAATCGTCACAGCTCTTAGAAGATGGCTGTTTACCCCAGAGACACCTCATTGTTCGAACACCACCACCTGACGCCCTAGAACTCTTACAGAGAAAACCCACCCTCCTGCAAGTACCAGCTATTCAGGGGAAGGAGCAACGTCTCCTGCCTTTGTCTGGCTTTGTTACTTGACTTGAAGTCCTGCCCATCACTCCGGGGCAGAGTTGCAGCACCTCTGTTTACATTTTTGCAAGGACGCATGGGCAAGCCCAGGCAAAGCCGAACAGCACATTGCGCATTGATCACAGACTTGAGCATCTGGTGATCCCCTTTGGGGAAAATAGAATGATTCTGAGAGCTTGGGCGCTGCCAATGGGAAATTCACACAGACGAAAGCCCCAGGTCTCTCCTGGTAGTTTCAAGGGGGTGGAGGAGGAAGAAGGCAGGGAGCAGGTAATCAAGAAGGTGACAGAATATCACGGGTTCTGCTGAGTTTGACTCATAAGCATGAAAAAGTCCCCCCAAAGCAACAAAACAAACCTGCCAAGATGTTACTGGTGATTTATAATCTGAAGCTGAACACATAAGAATTTGCCCTTTCTCATGTGGGTAGGTTTCATTTGGCCTCTCAAATGGTATTCTCCCAATGAAACAAAAGCACAAACAAGCAAGGCCATGTCAAAGGTCATCTCCAAATTCATGAAGTACCAGGAATGGCCCTCCCTTCCTTCAGATCTGATATTTCCTTGGCAAGGACTTTGGCTCAAACTAACTTGCCGTAAAGCTACTGTACCACCTCCAGATTACAATCTCTCTTGTAAACAGTGAACCAGAGTTTTTGCAAAAGCCTCTCAAGTAACACACCTTCTATATCCTTCCTAAGAGCACTTTCCTTAGAAGCCCACTGTGTGTTATCATGCTTTCACAGATGGAGAAACAAAAACACAAAAAGATTAAACGGCCTATCTAAGATGACCTAGCAAGTCATTCACCAAACACATGACTCCTGGTGACTTGTGACACACAAATGCTTCCACTGACAACTCCACCTCACCCTTGTGTCTGTGCAGAAAAAGAAGGGAAATCGTTTACGGGTCCAAAAGACCTCACAATGTTCTAAAGATGGCAAATTCAATCAGACCCTTATTAACTAGATCCAAATCAGGCCTGACAGAGAGTCTTCATTAGATCTAAAACTCCTGCCTGTTTTAGCTCTGAGTCCCCTGACTTGTTCATGTTACTGTAAATTGGCTGTTCTAGAGTCTGGGAGGGCTCTCCACAAACTGCTTACAGATGACGGTCATCCGGTATGAAATAAACAGCCTAAGTTCTATTGGCGGGCGGGGGAGTGTGGGGGGTGGGTAGACAGTGTAGCAGCAACAAGGCCTGACCAAGGAAACAGCCTCTCACATGGCATAGAAACGGGCAAAAGGAAAACCCAGTTATTTAAACAAACTAACCACAACAAAAATTATAAAGACATTATCCCAATCCCAGCAGAGAAACTAAACTTCTCTTTCGAAGCTGAATTTCACATCAGCTAAGTTCCCTTTCATGTATTTTATGTCCCAGGTCAGAAAAATGGCACCTCCTACATTGGAAAGAGTTTATCTAGCCCCAGATGCGCCATTTTCTTCTTTTCTTTACAATAGAATCAAACTCTGTCATTTTTTTCTCAGTGAGACCAGCCCTTCAGATAAGCAGGGTCATTGGCCATTGAGTTAATGTGACTTGAGAGAAGCCAAAAAGCCTTGCTGCCAAGGTGCCTAAGGCTTCCACCATGAAAGTCACTGCATTTCCAAAATGCTCCTGTCACGAATACTAACGTAGGCCTCGCACAGTGCCCAGGCCCTCTCAGTCACTCAATGTTTACTGAACGAATAAAAGAATGATTGTGGCCTGCAAAGGGTAATAAACTGTGATTATATTGGTTAGATTCTATGCCAGATATATGTTACTATCTGGAACATATTAGCTTATTTGCTCCCACTACTGTTGTCTCCCCTTATCCACAGGGCGTATGTTCCAAGACCCCCAGTGGATGCATAAAACCATGGGTAGTACCAAATCCTCTCTATATTATGTTTTTTCTTGTATGTACATACCCATAATAAAGTTTAATTTATAAATCAAGCACAACAATAACTAATAATAAACAGAACAATTATAACAATATACTGTAATAAAATTTTTGTCAATGTGGTCTCTCCCTCTCAGAATAGCTTATTGAACAAGCTTAATGCCTCTTCCACCCTAACTAAGCACTTATCACACACTGTGGCCATAGCTTTTGCAGTTTGAGGTCCTACAGCAAAACTAGCACCATTTTTTTCTTCTTCATGATTTCGCAGACAGAAGATTCATTTTTACCACAGAGCTTAGCAACGTCAGCATAGGATTTCTTTTCTTTCCTTATTAAGTGGAGAACTTTCACCTTTTCACTTAGTGGAAGCACTTGACCCGCTTCTCTTTGGCATATCTGAATAGCGTCACATCTCTTGTGCTTTGGGTCCATTATTAAGTAAAATAAGAGTGACTTGAACACAGCAGTAGATCTGATAACCAACATGCCTACTAAGTGACTAACCTGTGGGATGGGCTGGACAAAGGGATGATTCTCATCTTGGGCAGGATGAAACAGGCCGGTGTGAGATTGCATCATGTCACTGAGAACGGCGGCATGCAATTTCAAACTTACGAATTGTTTATTTCTGGATATTTCCAGTTAACATGTTCAAACTGCAGTTGATCACAGGTAACCCAAACTGCAGAAAGTGAAACCGTGGATAAGGGGGGACCACCGTATATGTCGTTGTGAAGTAGGTTCTCAGATCAGCCATATGCTAACAAGCCTGGGCTAGCTCTTGAAGAAATGGAACATCGGAAAGGAAAGTGGGTGACTGTGACAATGAGATACGAGGATGAGGGGCTAGGAAGATTCTGAGGTTTGGTAGAGGGAGAAGAAACACAGCCACAACCACCAGGCCCCCCCTGTTCTCCCAGCCACCCTGCGGAAGAGCTTTTCCATTTAGAGACGCTACTGAGCCGTGGTTTTCACATAAGCTCAGGACTTCAAACCCCTGCTCTCCTGTTCCCTAGATTTAGGACAAGGTCTCCAACTTGTGCTGCTCTGAAATGAACATAAGAACTCTCTCCTTGGGCTGTTGGAGGAATTAAATAAGATAATACATCTTAGAAGAGTGCCTCGCCTGACCTAGGAAACACTGGATTCATGTTTATTATTATTATTTTCATTAATATCTCCACCCTCTACTCTCAGTATAGTAAGATATTGGGAGTGAGCAGTTTATTTCCTACCATTACAACTTCTACAGTTACATGGTAGAGAAGTTGACTAACCACCTTGGCAGCTGTGGCCTCCAGGTCAGTATCTGTATGTCACATGAAAGAGATAGATGTGTGCATTTCACCTTTATACACCCGCCATGGGTGAAGCACCAGACCTCTCCCTGCCTCAGCTGCTCAACGGAATACACGGATAATAATAGTATATGTCGCACTGTGTTGCTGAGGAAAGGAGTTAGATGAGTTAATTCTCAAATAGAGTCTAGAACAGTGTCAAGCAGGTAATAAGTATGATTATTTTATTTCACATGTGTGTCTCACATTTTTCTAGAGATGAGGATGATATGGATAACCAATTTTCAATTCAAAAAAATCCACTATCACATGGATATTTCCCACACTTGCTTCTTTCACTGTACAAAGCACAGCTACGACTATTATGATAATATTAGCGGGAGTCTGTATCCTCAGCTTGGCATTCTCACTGAACTTGTCTCAGTAATAAGTCCTCGTTCAGATTGTGTCTCTGATTTGAAACTGCTGTTTAATGCTGCTGTGGTGATTAAGATCACCTAAAACATTATTAAAAGCATTACGCTAGGGCTTGTCAAAGAGGGCTAGAGATGATCACTGAATTAGCAGTCCTCGCCTTTTGCGCCACCCTGGACATCACAAAACTCTGCAGCCAACCTCAACACCCCTGGTGACCCTTGGGCGACAGAATGAACATGCCTGTTTATTTCCAAATGGGTAAAATGGAAGGACTCTTTCCAACTGGGGGAAAATGCTTAGGCTGGAATGGCGTGATAAGCAGAGGAAACAAGTTTGGAGTTTTTTTCCCCACTGAATTTTAAAGTCAAAGAGATTCCTGTGTAAGCAGTGTTTTGTTTTTTGTTTTTTAATTCTTATTTAAACCTACCTCATCTAATGCAAACAACTTTAAAAACCCAAAATGATTATTCCTAGCATACTTCTGTAAAAGAAACGTACACACGTAGGTCCATAAGATATTGGGGATAGGTGATCTATTTCTAACCCTTACAACTTTTACACATACACAGTAGATTAGCTGTGTAACTGCCTCAGCAGCAGCTGCCTATGCTTAGTGCATTCGTGTCTGTATGAAAGAGACGGACGTGTGCATTTCACATTTCAGCCCCTCAGTACGGTTCCCAAGTTAGGGAAATGGCAGTGCTGTATAATAGCAACAGCAGAGAGATGTCTGCTCATTGATATGCAAATGACAATAGCAGGCCTTCTGCTGTGTTTAAGGAATCCCATGACTGGTTAGACCACAAGCAGGTTATTAAAGTGAAACAAGGCTATTTTGTCCATCATGAAAAGCACTGTCCTATCCCAGTGAGTGGCACATTCAGGGCTATTTACATTTCCACAGACAACCAACAATAAATCAGTATGAATACTCCTTCAAATCCATTTTCTTCTTTGAACAACAATGGCTGTTCAAAATCACGGGGTTAAACAAGAATCTGAATCAAGCAGAAATAATTAAAAAATCCAGCATTTGGTCAATCCTATGTATGTTAAATCATTCATAAGTGAAGCCCCTCAAAGCTCTGGAGTAGAGTTCAGAGAAATCTCATTTTGAGGCCCTAGAAATTGAGGTCCAACGCTAAATAATGACAATAATAGCAAGTAGCTACAGATATCATGCAATATGTTTATAAGTATTTACTATGTGAGGGATAATACTGTATGCAAGTACTTATTCTTTTTTTTGGAATTTTATTTTATTTATTTTTTTATACAGCAGGTCCTTATTAGTTATCCATTTTATACACAAGTACTTATTCTTGAGATAGGTGCATTGCATACATTATACCACTGAATCCTCACCTGCGAGGCAGATACCATTATAATCCTCATTTTTAAAAATTAATTAATTAATTAATTAATTAATTTCTGGCTGCACCAGGCCCGCGTTGCTGTGCGCGGGCCCCCTCCAGCTGCAGCGAGCAGGGGCCACTCCCCGCCACGGCACGTGGTCCCTCACCACAGTGGCCCCTCCCACTGTGGAGCACGGGCACCAGGGACACGGGTCTCAGCAGCTGCAGCACACGGGCCCAGTAGTTGAGGTTCGCAGGCTCAGCAGTTGTGGTGCAGGGGCCCAGTTGCTCCGCAGCATGTGAGATCCTCCTGGACCAGGGCTTGAACCTCTGTCCCCTGCACCGGCAGGCGGACTCTCAACCACTGCACCACCAGAGATGTCCCCTATAATCCTCCTTTTAAAGATAGACTGAGGCTTAAAGTCCAGTAATTTGCCCAAGACCAGAAACCCAGTATATGAAAGACCCAGGTTTCTAATCCAGGATTCCTGTCTGCTTTGGAATGGGACTCTTAACTATCACTCACACATCCTCTCCACAGAGATTCAGTGATGGGAATCGAATTACAGCTAATAAAATATCCTGAAGACTCAGGATATTTTGTCTGAGTTTGACCAAAGATAAAAAACTATAGTTCAGTTTATGGAATATTATTAATTTCAAAATCACTGTGAATGATCAAGTTGTCTATAATAAATTTTATCATTCATTCACTTTTGCATCCAACAAATATTTACTGAGCAGTTAATAAGGGTCTGGTGCATGCCAGAACCTGGAGCTGGAGCAGTAACCAGACAGACATAGCCCAGATTTTACTTAATTTACAATCCTATGGGGGAGAGGGACATTAAAAAATCATCTTTCATTACAATTGTGACAAGTACACAGGAGGAAAAGACTTCATTGTAAGGAAAACAGATGAAAGGAAGAACAAACTTAGTCTGGAAAAGTCAGAAAAAGCCTCTCTGAGGTAACATTTAAGAGGTGTGGAGACTGGGTAAGAGTTAGCCAGATATAAGAAGATCAGTGTGAGGAAGGAGGGATATGTCAGGATGTTTTAAATTGTCTGCAAGTCAAATAAAGCTCAATGTAAATATGCTTTAAATACTAGAAGGTATTTATTAGGGTTGCTTCAGGCACAGTTTGATCAAGGCTCTGGTTTTGTTTCTCTGAGATTCTAACTCTCCTGTCAAATTTTATACGTTGGTTTCAGTCTCTTGGTTTCTATCATGATATTGTTTACCAAGAACAACCAGAGTTTATTTGTTTACAGTCACAGAGAGAAAGAGCAAGTTCCCCCTTTACGCTGATTAGGCTACCCCAAACCAACCCTTTTAACCAGTGGATGCCTCCTGGTTGACTTAAGTCTTTAAGTCTTAAGATTGGCTACCTGAACCAATCATTTTGGTCAGCAGAATGGGATTTGGGGACCCATGGACCCTAGGGTGAATCTCTTCCATCCAAACCATATGGCTGCCGAGCACAGATGGGATATATGTTGAGGACATAATTTTCATTCCAGACAGAAAGCTATTCTGATCAAAGATAGAAGCATGCAAAGAACCTTAGGAGGTTAGATTAGATGTTTGAGGACCTAAGTCCCATGTGAAAAACAGAAAATGAAGACGAGAATGGCATGAGAAAAGGCCGCACAGTCAGGAAGGGGCCAGATCATGTAGGGATTGAAGACCACATTAAAAATTTTGGATGTTTTCCTAAGGTTAATGGAGAGTTTCTGTTCTCTGTTATAATCAAATTTACATATTAAAAACATTCATGTATAAATGAAAAAAATTCATCAAAAATATACACATATATATCTTATACATATGTGTATATACATAGACTATCTCCGAAAAATATACAGTAAACTGGTGAATGTGGTTGCTTCTAGGAAGAGGTCCCTGGGGACTAGAGGTCTGCCTGAGTAGAGAGACTTTTTATCACATGCAATTTTGAACTTGTCTCTCTGTTCTTTTTAACTATATTCTTACATTGTTTTTAAATTTTTTTTATAAAAGCAAATTGTTTTGAGTGATTAATCTGTCCACTGTATGTAGAGAAAAATTGGAGGTGGGAAAGAGTACAAGGAGACAAGTTAGAAGGCTGCTGCAACTGGCCAGGCAGGAGGCAGTGATCACTAGGCTTCTGATGGTACAGAAACAGGATTTGAATCCCATCTCCTAAGACTGAGGCTCCTGTCCTCCTCCACCACCATAGCTAAGCCTTGTATTTTAATGGAAGGCACACAGAGGCGGGGCAGAGTGAAATGGCTGCAGAGCCCAAGTTATTTCTGAACATAAGATGCAATGTGGGGAGGTTTGAGAAAGAGCCAGAACCCAAGGAATGGTTATAAGAGGATGATGGGGGCCTGGGAAAAGGGAGCTAGTTTTTATTTGTGCAAAGGCACAAACTTATTGATTTAGCTGAGCTACTGATGTCCCCAGCTGTAAAATTATGCAAATGTAACACCTTTGAAAATGGACTCTGCCTCTGAGTTGAATTCTTGAGACCCCAGATTGTGGTGTGGAAAGGTTTCAAAGCCTTGAAACCTTTCTAGAAGGCAACCCACACTCAGCAGGAAAATGGGAACCTGCAGCCTACTCTTCCTTTGCAGGCTGACTTCACATTTATGCTGGGTGGGGTTGAACTGAATACTAAACAATGTGTCCACATCGCTGGCACAAGTAAAGAAAGAAATGATTAGCAAAACAATGAATGAATGTCAGCAGCAATATTAGCAATAACTAGACATATATGAATGCAGCAATTTTAGCAATAACCATATACAGTTAACAAAATATACAGTGAATTTTGGGAGAACACAAACATTCCGTCCATTGCAACAGGGAACTGTTTATGTCATGCTTCTGTCTCACTCTACTTAATCCTCTCCATCTCACAATTCACCTCCTCCATAAAATCCTGTTCTTATCCCTCAAATTGGATGTAATCACGTCTTTTGAACCTTTTATCATTTCATGATAATCCTTTTATCTCATTTATAGTGAATGAACTTAGTGGTAACAAGTAAGTTATCCGGAAATTGGGTTTGAACTTTTGGTCTACGGATTGCTACCTTTACAAGCTGGGTGACCTTGGGTAATTTACATCACCTTTCTGTGAATCCATTTCTTCATCTGTAAAATGGGGATAGTCATGTCAAGTACTTCATAGTGTGTTGTAAGGAATGAATGGGTTAATGTATATTTATACATGTATATATATTCATATGTGTATATATATTAATATATATGTATGTATATATATTTATATAAATATGTGTGTATATATATTAGTTTGGGGCACATAGTAAGCGCTATGTAGGAATTGGTTACTGTTAAATTATAATTGTACATAATAGTTATTGGTGTATTTGTCATATCTCATTTAGATTACATGCACTTTAAAGGATCTGTCTGATTGAGGTTCTTTTTGCAACATAGTATATTAGTCATCAATTGCTGTGTAACAAATGACCTCAAAACTTATCAATTTAAAGTAACAAACATTTATTATCTCAGTTTCTGTGAATCAGAAATTTAGTCATGGCTCAGAGTGTCTGGTGAGGCTGCAATCAAGGCATCCGCCAGGGCTGCCATCAGTTTTAGGGCTCAATTAGGGAAGGATCCACTTCCAAACTTATGCATGTGACTCTTGGCAACCCCAGGTCTGCTGGATGTTATCTGGAGACACCAATTGTCTGCCATGTGGGCCTCTCCAAAAGGCAGCTCACAATATGGCAGCTGGCTTCCCCCAGAGCAAAGACTCTGAGAGAGAGAGAGAGAAAAAACAAAACAGAAGTCACAGTTTTTTGGTAACCTAATTTCAGAAGTGACAAGCCATCACTTCTGCCATATTCTACTTGTTAGAAGTGAGTCAGTATGTCTAGCCTACGCTGGAGGAAGGGATGACACAGGGCGTGCACACTAGGAGGTGGAGTCCCCAGAGCCCATCTTAGGGGCTGCCTTCCACACATAGCAAGAAATCAGAAAAGTGTGTGTTTATTAAATGTGTTATCCTTACCGCTAGTCCTTGTAATTCTGAAATCCAGCCATCCAGCTGATGGAACAAGGGACCTGCACAGGTAATTATACCTAAGAGAAACACTCATTCATTTGTTTATTCACTTAATAAACACTGGTTTGTCCCCAGATTTATGTGAGACACTGTGTGAAGAATTAGGGATACTAAAATATTTTTTAAATGGGTTTTAGAGCTGGATAGGTTCTGACCCAGCTTTCTCATTTAACAAATAAGGAATTTGAGCCTGAGAGCAGAAAAACTAGTTGTCCCAAGTCACACAGTAGCAAAATTGATGCCAGGACACATATCTCTTGATTTGGGGCTTTCTCCTCCTCTGATGGAAATGTGGAGGTTCCCTATCACATCATCCTGTGCAGCCAATCTTCCCACTTCTATTTCTATGAATTAAACCATAAAGAAGAACTGAATCAATGAAACATCCATTCTCTTTAGATGCTTGTAGTTTTATTAAATTCAATCATTCATACTAGGACAATCTAAATAAAGACAAAACTATAATCTCTGAAGTTCCTCCATTCCTAACATGGAGCTTCACTGATTCCGTTTCTCTCCATCTTCCCTTGTACTGATATTTCACTGAAGCTTCAATACGTCACCTGACAGAGATAACGAGGTAGACATCACCTGAGCTAGACAACCTCAGAGGAAGGAACAGGCGCCACTCTGCTGCAGCCACAAACACAGCTTGCCCCCCCATCCCTTCTTAGCTACGACTCCCTCCTTTTGCTTCCCTATTAAAGCTGATGTTCATTTGTTGCTTTGTTTTGCTTCCCTTCAGCCAGAAAGCAATGCTTACATATGTCAGATTCAACAATGCCATGTCCCCCTACTGGAAAAATAAAATAACCCCGACCCTGGTCGTGCCTGGGAATGGAATGCACTTCAAGAAGCAAATACAAGAATTTCATGTGATATAAATAGACTCCATCAATTAAAGGAGCGGGTGTTGAAACGGAAACATTGACAGGTAATTATCAAAAGCACCTTAGAAAAGCAAGTTTCTGTGGACAATAGCTGCAATTTATTATTATTATTGTTGCTAGCCTCCCAATGCTCTCCATTTATGATTCAAATAATCTTGTCTCTTTTGATGAATCTACCTTTTGTTTTTCATTAAGATGTCAATGCATTAGACAAAAGGCTTGCTGAGTACAAAAAAATCCCATGGTCACCTGGCAGAGGAAAACAGAACGTTATACCTGTAAGCCAAAACACAATTGTCCCTGCAGGATGGAAATGTACAAACCCATGTGTACACACACACACATGCACCCACACAAAAATTGTTCTTGACGGTCCTGGAGATGACATTAGGACTCTTTTAGCCTGGTTAAAGTGGAATATGTCAGGTCTGACAGTTCTAGACCACATATAACTGAAACCTGCCACCTTCCACTCCTTTACATCCATTTTGCTGTGATCTGGCTGAATCCCTAGACTGATCTGAAAAGAGTGGCAATCTCTCTCCTTCAGATATTCTCAGCCCAGTTGGAGATTCGGAGCTACACATGGTGCTCCTCGAAGCGTTATTTATTCTTAACGTGTCTGCCCCAATGCATGAGCAGCTACTTTTCAAAACCTTCCCAGCTTCTTTGGGATGGGGAGGGCTGGGGTCAGTCAACAGGGGTATGAGGCAGACGTGCCATCTGAGCAAACCAGACCCAGCACTAGGTGTTTAGGGAATCATTTCAATAGGTTCTTAAGAAGTCAGTCCACTGAGATATGTGGATTTTTTTTTTTTTTTTAATCATTCTAGTATCCTGGGCCAGCGACACAATCTCAGAGAGTTGTCAAGACTAATAACCTTTCACAATAATATCCTGGATGGGGAAGGGGAAATGAGATTTTCCCAGGGCTCAGGGATGAATGACTGAAAAGAATTAAAAAATAATAATTTAAAAGCACTTAAAATTAGAAGAAAAGATAAATGTAAATGAAATACTCCCCACCCCCAACTTAGGAAAAATGTTAAGCTTATGTGTCCCAGAAAGGAAACTTTTAGAAGAAAAGCTTGTATTTTAAAATATACGCAGAGTATTAATTTTAAGGTAATTAGGAAAAGCTATTTCTTATTTGTCAGAAATCAAAGGTATGTGCATTCTGAATAAAGATTTTGCTACCAAATCCTAAATAGCCATGATGTATGAAATATGCTCTCCATATTATATAGCACTTTGAAATCTAGTTGGTCCTAAGAGAAAAGGTGGAAGTGGAAAAATGGATTTTTAAAAGAAGTTATTTTTTCTCCTATGCTACCTCCATTCCCATCCCTATGTAGTCATTCAAGAAAAGAAAATATTTTAAAACAAAGAGCAAAACTAGGAATTGCATCCACTGTCATATTCTAGCTTTCTTTCATTCATTCATTCATTCATTCACTCCACAAGGATTCATAGCGCTTCCCTTTTGATTAGGCACTGTAATAGGAAATAAAAGATGAGTAAGTTACACAGAGTCCCCACCCAGAGCTGCTCGTCTCTTAGTGAGAGTGACACACACGTAAACAAATAATTACGTTCTAAGTGCTACCTAAAGACACAGCATTATTGAAACCCAAAATGCTGAGTGTCTAACACTGCGGGACTTGAAACAGTCTTTAGAGAGGAGGTGTCATTTAACCTGTCTTAAAATATGAGTAAGAGTTGGCCACGTGGCAGGGTGGGAGCTTCGCATGTATTTCAGAGAGGATGAAACATTTGATTTGACTGAAGCAGAGTACGCATGGGGACGGATGGAGGAGGTGGTGGGAGAAGAAGCAAAGTAGGGGTCAGACTCTCATGGACTCATATGTCACGCTGAGGTATTGGAACCTGACCGCACACGCAACAGAAAGCCACCAGGGATTCCTAACAAGGAACGATTTCACTTTTATTCAAATAATTCAGGTGTTATCATACAGGAAGCAGAGAAGGTTCAGTTAGAAGCAGTATTTTACATGGCTACACTCCATGTCCCCGCGCCCCATCACCCCACCCCGGCCAAGCCTAGTTTCTGCACAATCTGGATCCCATATGTTACATCTCCCCTTTTTGTTTTTTTGTTTTTTAGGTTTATTTATTTATTTGGCTGCTCCGGGTCTTAGTTGCGGCATGTGAACTCTTAGTTGTGGCGTGTGGGATCTAGTTCCCTGACCAGGGATTGAACCTGGGCTCCCTGCATTGGGAGCGCAGAGTCTTAGCCACTGGACCACCCGGCTAGTCTCCACATCTCCCCTTTTTGTAATCGCTACCCCGTTCACCTTTATCTCCTGCTAATCATTCATTCAATCAATCATTTCATCATTCAACAAATATTTATTGAGCCCTTCTAAAATGTCAGGCACTGTGTAGGGGCTGGCGATTAGTAGCACATCAGAAGGACAGTGTCTGCACCCTGGCAGAGCCTATAGTCTAGCAGTGCTGACTGATCTGTTTAAATATAAGTAATTGCAATGATGTGTAATGAGTAAGATAATGGGAAGTGATGGGGGCTTCCCTGGGGAAGTGATAGGAGGCTTGTGACCTGAAGGATGAGTAAGCTTTAGCCAAAGTATGTGTGTTGGAAGTAGAAAGGGGAAGAGACAGACAAAGCCCAGCAAATGGGAAAGAGCCAAAGGCAGGAGAAAGCTTGGCACCTGGGAGGAAATGAAAGGCAGCCCATGTGCCTGGAGAGTCCAGTGAGCTGGAGAGATGGGCTGGCCTCAAGCCTTACCACCTACACACTTGACCACTCTGTGTGGCCTGTGGGCACGGAGGTACACGCATGTGTGAGGAGATTCGAAGGAGAATTATCGTTTCCTGTTACCATGTTCATCCTGTGCTCAGGCAGGAGCTCTTACATACATTTGTTACTCATCTGCATTTTAGAATTAGAAAACAGGAGGGCAGAGGACCTTAGAAACTACTCAGAATGGCATTTCTCAAGGTGTGCCCTGTGGACCAACTATGGAATCCCTGAAGATGAGGCCAGAAACCTGCCTTTTTAAACAAGCATCTCAGGGGATTCTTCAGCATTCTGAAGATGGAAAACCACGGTGCTAGTGCAACTGTCCCCATTTCAAAGTCAGGATGTTAAGAACTGAAGAAAACCAATGATTTGTCTAAAACAGTATCTTAACTTCAGCAGTACTGACATTTTGGACCAAGTAACCCTTCGTTGCTGGGGACTGTCCTGTGCACTGTGGGACGTTTAGGAGCGTCCCCGGCCATTAACAACCAGATGCCACTAGCAACCCTGCAGTTGCAACAACCAAAAATGTCTCCAGTCGTGGCCAAACATTCAGTGGGGGACAAAGTCACCCCTGATTGAGATCCACTGTGTAAAGTCACACTGATAATCAGAAGCGGAGGCAGCACAGCACTCAAAAGTCCTGATGCACAGCCCAGCCACCTCCCTGTATCAGCCGGATCCTCTTCTTTGGCTGTGGGAAGCAGGAGGAGGAGAAGAGGCACGCAGGTGGTAAAGGCCGGGGGGTTAGAACAGGAGACGAGGCTGGCACAGGTGACAGCACTGCTTTTTTCCAGGAACCTGGGACATTACTCCTGGCTTTCTCCATGACTTATTGTGCAGCTCGTCATCCCTATTTCTATTTCTCCACCTGTTTAAATCTTGATCTTCCAGGAGAACTGGCAGGATTCACATTGGCAACATCTTGGAAAACCACATAGAAAGGTGCCATCCAAAAAGCTTTTTTAACTGAGACTGATTTAAAAGTGGGCCTGTGTAGGAACCAAGAGTGCCATGTTCTAAATTTAGCACTCTTCCAAGAAGAGTGTAACGGGGCGGGGGGGGGGGGGGGGGGGTGGGGACCGATGTAAAAGGAATCAGGAAGTGTGGCTGCAGGTTCCAGCTCTTTCCAAACTACCTTTGTGGCCTTTAGCAAATCACTTCGGCTTTCTGGTCTAGGAGCAGTTTCCCATCAGATGAAGGGATTAAAATAGGCCACTACAATGCAACCAGAGATTACCATACTAAGTGGAGTAAGTCAGAAAGAGAAAGACAAATACCATGTGATATCACTTATATGTGGAATCTAAAATATGGCACAAATGAACCTATCTATGAAACAGAAACAGAATCAGGGACATAGAGAACAGACTGGTGGTTGCCAAGGGGGAGGTGGGTGGGAGAGGGTTGGATTGGGAGCTTGGGATTAGCAGATGCAAACTGGTATATATAAGATGGATAAACAACAAGGTCCTACCGTGTAGTGCAGGCAACTATATTCAATATCCTGTGATAAACCATAATGGAAAAGAATATGAAAAAGAATGTATGTATATGTATAACTGAGTCACTTTGCTGTACAGCAGTAATTGACACAACATTGTAATTCAGCTTTACTTCAATAAAAAATAAATTTAAGGCAGCCAAGATGACAGTGTGGGAAGATGCACAGTTAGCATCTCCCCACAACTAGGGCGCCTGCCAGCCACTGGTGGGGGACTCTGACGCCCAAGGAGATGGGAGGAACCCCAGAGTGAACTGGTACGATGTAGGGGGACTGAGGGGGGAGGAGAAGTGGAGGCCAGACAGGATCAGCGCCCCTGAGGCCAGGGAGATCAGGAGAGGCAGGTGGGAGGGACTCTCCGGGAAGAGCAGGAGAGAGACAGAGGGCAATCGCCTGGCGCACTTGGGCCAGGGAGCCTGCTGAACTCCCAAGCTGGTACCCACACCCCAAAGCCCCATCCAGGCAGCGTGGGTCCTGGGAGCATGGGAAGGAGGCCAGGGAGATCAGCAGAGGCAGGCGTGAGGGGCCCTCCCAGACCGGAGGAGCAGGAGAGGAGAGGAGGGCGTTTGCCCAGCCCACTCTAGCCCAGGAAGCCTGCTGGGCTCCCAGGTGAGGTCCCCTGCCCTCAGAGCCCAGGGGTGGGGGGCACGTCTGGGCCCCTTCTTTTCCTTGATCCTAAGCCCTACCCCCACAGCCCCCAGGGCCTTTTCCAGCCCTGTGGGTCCTGAGCATTGGCCCTGCCCACCACCCAAACCTCACCCTTGCTTAGGCCCCACCCTCCACAGCCAAGGCCTTTCCCCCCCTTCTTTTTTTTTTTTCTTTTCCCTCCTCCTCTTTTTTACTATTGTGGTACTGATGTACCTTCCAGTTAATGATTCATCTGTGTTCTTATTTTTACATTCTTTCTAACATATCTGTTAGTTTCCTAGTCTAATTTTATTTTTTACTTTGTTACTTTTCTCTTTTTTTTTTTTGCTGCCCCACGGGGTTTGCAGGATCTTGGTTCATGAGCTGAGGGTTGGGCTGAAGCTCCTGTGGTGGGAGCTCTGAGTCTGAAACACTGGACTAACAGAGAACCTCAGACCTCAGGGAATATTCATTGGAATGAGGTCTCACAGAGTTCCTCATCTCAACACCAAGACCCAGCTCTACCCAATAATCTACCAACTCCACTGTTGGAAGCCTCTGGCCAAACAACCAGTAGGACAGGAACACAATCCCACTTATAAAAAAAAAAGAAAAAGCAAAAAAAAAATGAGATGGCAAAAAAGTATGTCATAGATGAAAGAGCAAGGTAAAAACCTACAAGACCAAATAAATGAGGAGGAAATAGGCAATCTACCTGAAAAAGAATTCAGAGTAATGACAGTAAAGATGATCCAGAATCTCAGAAATAGAAAGGAGGCATGGACTGAGAAAATACAAAAAATGTTTAACAAAGATCTGGAAGAACTAAAGAACAAACAGAGATGAATAACACACTAACTGAAATGAAAAATACACTAGAAGGAATCAATAACAAAATAACTGAGGCAGAAGAACAAATAAGTGAGCTGGAAGACAAAATGGTAGAAATCACTGCCAAGGAGCAGAATAAAGAAAAAAGAATGAAAACAATTGAAGACAATCACAGAGACCTCTGGAACAACACTAAACGCACCAATATTTGAATCATAGGGGTCCCAGAAGAAGAAGAGAAAAAGAAAGGGCCTGAGAAAATATTTGAAGAGATTATAGTCGAAAACTTCCCTAACATGGGAAAAGAAATAGTCACCCAAGTCCAGGAAGCACAGAGAGTCCCATACAGGATAAACCCTAGGAAAGACACATATTAATCAAATTAACAAAAATTAAATACAAAGAAAAAATATTAAAAGCAGCAAGGGAAAAACAAAAAATAACTTACAAAGGAATCCCCATAAGGTTATCAGCTGATTTTTCAGCAGAAACTCTGCATGCCAGAAGGGAGTGGCAGGATATACTTAAAGTGATGAAAGAGAAAAACCTACAACCAAGATTGCTCTACCCAGCAAGGATCTCATTCAGATTCAATGGAGAAACCAAAAGCTTTTCAGACAAGCAAAAGCTAAGAGAATTCAGCATCACCAAACCAGCTTTACAACAAATGCTAAAGAAACTCTCTAAGCGGGAAACACAGGAGAAGAAAAAGACCCACAAAAACAAACCCAAAACAATTAAGCAAATGGTCATAGGAACATACTTATCGATAATAACCTTGAATGTAAATGGATTAAATGCCCCAACCAAAAGACACAGACTAACTGAATGGATACAAAAACAAGACCCATATATATGCTGTCTACAAGAGACCCACTTCAGACCTAGGGACACATAAAGACTGAAAGTGACAGGGTGGAAAAAGATATTCCATGCAAATGGAAATCAAAAGAAAGCTGGAGTAGCAATACTCGTATCAGATAAAATAGAGTTTAAAATAAAGACTGTTACAAGACATAAGGAGAGATGCTACATAATGATCAAGGGATCAATCCAAGAAGAAGATATAACAATTATAAATGTTTATGCACCCAATATAGGAGCACCTCATCAATAAGGCAAATGTTAACAACCATGAAAGGAGAAATCGACAGTAACACAATAAGAGTAGAGGACTTTAACACCCCACTTACACCAATCCAAACAGATTATACAATACATCCAACAGATTGGATGATTACAGATCATCCAAACAGAAAATAAATAAGGAAACACATGCTTTAAATGACACAATAGACCAGATAGATTTAATTGATATTTATAGAACATTCCACCCAAAAGTGGCAGAATACTCTTTCTTCTCAAGTGCACACGGAACATTCTCCAGGATAGATCACAATTTGGGTCACAAATCAAGCCTTGGAAAATTTAAGAAAATTGAAATCATATCAAGCATATTTTCTAACCAAAACGCTATGAAACTGAAAATCAATTACAGAAAAAAACTGTAAAAAACACAAATACGTGGAGGCTAAACAGTGTGCTACTAAATAACCAAGAGATCACTGAAGAAATCAAAGAAGAAATTAAAAAATACATAGAAACAAATGACAATGAAAACATGACGACCCAAAACCTATGGGATGCAACAAAAGCAGTTCTAAGAGGGAAGTTTATAGCAATTCAATCTCACCTCAAGAAACAAGAAACATCTCAAATAAACAATCTAGCCCTACACTTAAAACAACTAGAGAAAGAAGAACAAAGAAAACCCAAAGTCAGTAGAAGGAAAGAAATCATAATCAGAGCAGAAATAAATGAAATAGAAATGAAGAAAACAATAGCAAAGATCAATAAAACTAAAAGCTGGTTTTTTGAGAAGATAAACAAAATTGACAAACCCTTAGCCAGACTCAACAAGAAAAAAAAGAGAGAAGACACAAATCAATAAAATTAGAAAAGAAAAAGGAGAAATCACAACTGACATTGCAGAAATACAAAGGATTATAAGAGACTACTACAAACAAATAAACGCCAATAAAATGGACAACCACGAAGAAATGGACAAATTCTTGGAAAGGTACAATTTTCCAAGACTGAACCAGGAAGAATTAGAAAATATAAACAGACCTAACACAAGCAATGAAATTGAAACCATAATTTAAAATCTTCCAACAAACAAAAGTCCAGGACCAGATGGCTTCACAGGCGAATTCTATCAAACATTTAGAGAAGAGCTAACACCGATCCTTCTCAAACTCTTCCAAAAAACTGAAGAGGGAGAAACACTTACAAATTCATTCTACGAAGCCACCATCACCCGGATACCAAAACCAGACAAAGATGTCACAAAAAAGAAAACTACAGGCCAATATCACTGATGAACGTAGATGCAAAAATCCTGAACAAAATACTAGCAAACAGAATCCAACAGCACATTAAAAGGATCATACACCATGATCAAGTGGGATTTATCCCAGGGATGCAAGGATTCTTCAATATACACAAATCAATCAATGTGATACACCACATCAACAAATTAAGGAATAAAAACCATATGATCATCTCAATAGATGCAGAAAAAGCTTTTGACAAAATTCAACAATCATTTATGATAAAAACTCTCCAGAAAATGGGCATAGAAGGAACGTACCTCAACATAATAAAGGCCATATATGACAAACCCACAGCAAGCATCATACTCAATGGTGAAAAACTGAAAGCATGTCCACTCTCTCCACTCTTATTCAACATAGTTTTGGAAGTCCTAGCCACAGCAATCAGAGAAGAAAAGAAATAAAAGGAATACAAATTGGAAAAGAAGAAGTAAAACTGTCACTGTTTGTTGATGACATGATACTATACATAGAAAATCCTAAAGGTGCCACCAGAAAACTACTAGAACAAATCAATGAATTTGGTAAGGTTGCAGGATACAAAATTAATGCACAGAAATCTCTGGCATTCCTATACACCAACAACAAAAAATCAGAAAGAGAAATTAAGGAAACACTCCCATTCACCATTGCAACAAAAAGAATAAAATACCTAGGTATAAACCTGCCTAAGGAGGCAAAAGACTTGTACTCAGAAAGCTATAAAACACTGATGAAAGAAATCAAAGATGACATAAACAGCTGGAGAAATATACTATGTTCTTGGATTGGAAGAATCAATATTGTAAAAATGACTATACTACCCAAAGCAATCTACAGATTCAATGCAATCCTTACCAAATTACCAATGGCATTCTTCACAGAATTAGAACAAAAAATTTTACAATTCGTATGGAAACACAAAAGACCCTGAATAGCCAAAGCAATCTTGAGAAAGAAAAACGGAGTTGGAGGAATCAGGCTCCCCAACTTCAAACTATACCACAAAGCTACAGTAATCAAGACAGTATGGTATTGACATAAAAACAGGAATATAGATCAATGGAACAGGATAGAAAGCCCAGAGATAAACCCACGCACATATGGGCACTTAATTTATGACAAAGGAGGCAAGAACATACAATGGAGAAAAGACAGCCTCTTCAATAAGCGGTGCTGGGGAAACTGGACAGCTACATGTAAAAGAATGAAATTAGAACACTACCTAACACCATACACAAAAATAAACTCCAAATGGATTAAAGACTTAACTGTAAGACCAGACACTATAAAACTCTTAGAGGAAAACATAGGAAGAACACTCTTTGACATAAACCACAGCAAGATCTTTTTTGACCCACCTCCTAGAGTAACGGAAATAAAAACAAATAAACAAATGGGACTTAATTAAACTTACAAGCTTTGCACAGCAAAGGAAACAATAAACAAGACATAAAGACAACCCTCAGAATGGGAGAAAATATTTGCAATTGAAACAACAGAAAAAGATTTAATCTCCAAAATATATAAACAGCTCATGGAGCTCAATATCAAAAAAACAAACAATCTAGTTAAAAAATGGGCGGAAGACCTAAATAGACATTTCACCAAGGAAACCATACAGGTGGCCAAGAGACACATGAAAAGATGCTCAACATCACTAATTATTAGAGAAATGCAAATGAAAACTACAATTAGTTATCACCTCACGCTGGTCAGAATGGCCATTATCAAAAAATCTAGAAACAATAAATGCTGGAAAGGGTGTGGTGAAAAGGGAACCCTCTTGCACTGTTGGTAGGAATGTAAATTGATACAACCACTTTGGAAAACAGTATGGAGGTTCCTTAAAAAACTAAAAATAGAACTACCATATGACCCAGCAATCCCACTACAGGGCATATACCCTGAGAAAACCATATTTCAAAAAGAGACATGTAGGACTTCCCTGGTGGTGCAGTGGTTAAGAATCTGCCTGCCAATGCAGGGGACACGGGTTTGAGCCCTGGACCAGGAAGATTCCGCATGCCGCAGAGCAACTAAGCCCGTGCGCCACAACTACAGAGCCTGCATGCCACAACTACTGAAGCCCACGTGTCTAGAGCCCATGCTCCGCAACAAGAGAAGCCACCAGAATGAGAAGCCCATGCACTGCAACAAAGAGTAGCCCCTGCTCACTGCAACTAGAGAAAGCCTGCACACAGCAATGAAGACCCAATGCAGCCAAAAATAAATTAATTAATTTAAAAAAAAGACATGTACCACAATGTTCATTGCAGCAACCTAAATGTCCATTGACAGATGAATGGATAAAGAAGATGTGGCACATATATACAATGGAATATTACTCAGCCATAAAAAGAAATGAACTTGAGTTATTTGTAGTGAGGTGGATGGACCTAGGGTCTATCATACAGAGTGAAGTAAGTCAGAAAGAGAAAAACAAATACCGTATGCTAATGCATATATATGGAATCTAAAAAAAAAAAAAAAAATGATACTGATGAACCTAGTTGCAGGGCAGGAATAAAGAGGTAGACATAGAGAATAGACTTGAGGAGATGGGGTGGGAAGGCAAAGCTGGGGCAAAGTGAGAGTAGCATCGACATATATACAGTACCGAATATAAAATAGTTGGCTGGCCAGAAGCAGCAGCATAGCACAGGGAGATCGGCTCGGTGCTCTGTGATGACCTAGAGGGTTGGGTTTAGGAGGATGGGAGGGAGGCTCAAGAGGGAGGGGATATGGGGACATGTGTATGCATATGGCTGATTTGCTTTGTTGTGCAACAGAAACTAACACAGTATTGTGAAGCAATTACACTCCAATAAAGATCTATTAAAAATTAATTAATTAATTAATTTTAAAAAAATAGGCCACTGCATCTGGGCTTGGACTCACACTGTGTCCTCTGCCCAAGAGGACCTATCACTGATCATCAAAAACCCAAAGTCTACCTTTCCTCCAAAATCCAGCTCAGTCATGAGTCCTCCTTTTCTTCGGTGATAATGATGAGGTTATGTAAAAGAAAGTCCTTGTTCTTAAAAGATGCATGCTGATTATTTAGGAATAAAGTGTCATGATGTCTACAACTTACTCTCAAATGCTTCTGAAAAATATGTAATATGTATATTATATGTACATATATATATGTATGCATGTATTTTTAATACATAGAGGGAAAGCAAACATACCGAAATATTACTAAATGTTGAATCTCACTGAAGGGTATATGGGTGTTCATTTTATAATTCTTCCCTTTTTCTGTCTGTTTTAAATTTTTCACAATGAAATGTTGGAGTGAAAAATAGCTCCAATTCTATCCTCCACAAAGCCTTTCCTGAATTAGCTGAAATAATTCCTCTGAATTCCCACAGCACTTATGTACTCTGCGTTTATCACTTTCTACCTTGCATTACAGTTAAGTACTCACATAGTGGGTCATAAAATTGCTAAGGCAACACTCAGCTATGCGGAGAACATTTGTTCTAAAACTGCTCTTTATTTAGTCTACAACTTCTCTGTTCTTCCTCATGAGACCCCATGCTGCTGGAAGCAGGGAAAAAAAGTAAATTTTAGTCCAATCTTGTTATCTCAGATTGATCATAGAATTGAAACAGTTGCCTTAGGTAACTCAGTCACATTTGGATAAAGGCCAGAACTTAGATCTCCCCACTCACGCTATATTTTCTCAGGATGGCATTTGGGTGGAGGAGAGAAATTGACTGTGTTCAGGAGATGTCACGGGAAGAGGTCCTAAGATCAACTTACAAAACTGGCTAGTGATAGTATACCTGTCATGCAGACATTAACTCTACACCTGGCAATAAGATCCTTGAGGGATGTTTCAGTGTCTTGAGAATCTGTAGGAGGACGTTTTATCTGTGTGCCCAGAGGGCCTGGATCATGCTTTATACTTACAGGTTCTCCATAAACATTGATGTCCGCACTCCCTCTGGTCTGTTGCCTCTACCTCCACAGCGACCTCTGTTATCATCACCCGCCAAAATGTCACAGAGTAATAAACAACAATTTGATATGAATAATAACTAATGTACTGAGGGTCTAGTATGGGCAAGGCACTGGGCCAAGCTCTTTACAAGGAATATTTCATTTAATCCTCACAATACCCAGCTGAGTTAGTACTATAATTATCTTATAATAAGGACAATCATCGGTCTTTTCATTGCCTGATGATTGAATTAGCCTTTCTTCGAACTCTCTGCAGAATTCGCTCCTACGGACTATCATGTCACATTTGAAACTCCCATTTTCTGTGACCTCTCAATTTACTTACCCAACCACCTCTCCTCCAGCCGTTTCATTTTCCTTTCTGTCTTCCATAAATGCTGTAGGATTTCTGGCCCTCCTACCTTTTAAAATCGCCTCTTGCCTTCCCTCCAGTCTCCTTCATGCCCCTTCAAAATCCATTGTTAAGGACCAACTTTCATTCAAGCATTCAATACACTTTTAGGGAGCACCCACTTTGCACTCAAACCCATTGTCCTCGGCCCTAGAGAAACAATGTTAAGGAAAAGAAAGGCAGGCACGATCCCCACCATCATGGAATCTGCAGTCCGGTGACTGTCTATGCTTTACTCTTACCCAGTTGTTCAAGCAAGAAACAATCTCTCTTGCACCTTCTTTCAAATCTTCATGGTATCTGTACCACCCATTGGACACTCATCCAGTACGGCTCTGTAGAGTTAATCATCGTATTCAGGGATTAGTTTGAGGATAACAATAATAATATCAGTAGCTTTCACTGAATGTCCTCTACTCCAGGCACTCACTCTACTTACATAGTCTCTAGTTTTCTCGCTGACATTGCCAGAAAGGGGTGATTTCTCTCTCTTTAGCAATGAAGCACTTGAGACTCAGTGTTGATAAGTAAACTGCTCAAGGGCCCATAATTAGTTAATGCCATTATCAGTGTGAGAACCCAGGTTCTCTAGCTCCAAAGGCTGTCTCCACAACACACCATGTTGTCTGGACTTCTTTGTTGCATCATGCACAGAGGTAGTGAAGCATTAGTAAACAGCGAGGCAGGGTAATGGCAGGGAAAAAACATGGTTTTGGAACTAAACAGACTTGTATTCAATTTCTAGCCACACCACTTACTGCTTATGTGACTTTGGGCAGATTCCTGAACCTCTTTGTACTTTGAGGTCCTTGTTTTAAAATCACTATTGTGAAAAATATATAAATAAAGCCATTTACCCCACATGGTTGCTGCCAGGATTAAATGAATGATAAATACCTAGAAACGCACCATGTATATAATTGGTTCCTTCTCTCCTCCCTTTGTTGATGCAGATCCTTTAAAAGTTTGCCACCCACCTTATTGTTGCTGATATAAGTTCCTAAGTTTGATACTAAGGAACACCTACAGAAGGGCCTTTCGAGGACCTGCAAGTTTATTAAAGAGGCAGACACATGGCACTGAGAGATAAAGGTAGTGCAGTTAAGAGGAGATGGAAAACCAATCTAGAAACCAGGCAATGGGAGGCGGTGTGGTTCCTTGTGTTAGGAAAGCTTTTCCAAAGCAGGGCCCTTGAAGCTTTTGCGTGTCAAAAGCATTTTAAATGCTTTCCTCAGGTGCACGCATATGGTATTGCTTCTGTGGCAAAGAAAGCCTGGTCTTCTCAAAATGCTATTGATTTTTTCAGAATGAATCTCAAGACCTCATTAACGGAACCTTACATACAAGCTCAAAAGCCCACTCTTTTTTTTATAAGCTGGCTACCCACTCTAGGACATAGCATAGCTAATAAACTAAATTTTCATGCTTATTAAATTTTTACTAAACACTCTGAGAGAGTACATCAATCACTTCATTAATCCTTTTTTTTAAAAGCCCTATGAGGAGATTATTATTTTGTACGTTGCAGGTGAGGAAACTGAAGCTCAGAGAGGTTAACTGTCTTGCGCAAGATCACACAGCTAGAAATTGGTGGTGAGATTTGAGCTGATTCGGTCATTTAGTCAATAAATATTTATTGAATGACTACCAAGTGCCAGGTCTATATGACTCTAAAGCTAATGTTCTTTCCACTATCTAATTCTTCCTAGTAAAATAAATTATATAATAGTGTTCTTATTATTAATAATATTCTCTCAAAAAGTGAAGCAATTTGGCTTTATGGCTCAGGAAAAATAATCAGGCTGATTGTCCTGGCCAGGCAAGTATCCACAGGGCTCAACATTACTCCACATGTTTCCCTTTCAAAGGTGGATGCTTAAAAAGAATGGTCTTCTACAATCAGAAGTGCCATTCTCAGACAAGTATATGGAAGTATCTGTGCTTAACTGCTTATAGGACTTTGTGAGGATGATACACTTCAGAATGTTTACTTATTAAAAAGTTGGAAAGAAGCGAAGATAAGTACATGCAACTCACTAAAAGAGAGAAAATCCATTTGTCACAGTGCCTTGCATTTATAAAAGGCATGATCCTTTTCAGTGTACTGTAACATAAATAATGCCATTTTAGACTCATACCAAGCCTGTGAGATCCAGAAGGTGATGGTTGTTTTACCCATTCCTGAGGAAACTGAGGTTCAAGTTGTAAAGGTCACAGGTACTTTAGAAATGTCCAAGTTCGCATCACTATTTAATGGCAGAACCAGGATTTGAACTTACGTTCTATCCGCTCTTTCTGGTACGCAGTCTGCATTGGTCGAGATGAGCAAGGTTACATTGCAGTAACAAATGGCCTTCAGATCTCAGGGGCTCACAATAATAAAGCTTGATTTCTTGTTCACGTCCCTTGTCACCTGTGGCTTTGGTCTACTTTGTGTTTACAGCTGGATGACATAACAGCCTCTAACTGGAACACAGCCAGTCATGGGGCAGAATGAAAAGCAAGAGTGATGGACCTCACACTAGCTCTGAAAGCCTCTGATAGAAAGTGACTGTCAGTCTCAGTTCTTTGGCCAAAGCAAGTCATGTGGCCTTATCCCCATACACTATAGCAGAGATGTATTATCTTTCCACAGGGAGGAGCCCAAAAGAGGAGTAAAAATGTATCAGTTTATATTAGGTAGTGATGGATAAAGTCCTTTTGGGTTTCCTTTCCTTGTACCATGACGTATTCTCTAATCAATGTGGTACCGATTAACATTTCAGATAGGATCAGCCAAGCAGTCATCTTACACAATGTAAAAATTAAATAATTAAATAAATGTAATATTTTAAAAAGCAACAGTTCTAAAATATGCCTGTTGTGCATGAATCCTCCTGCATCTGCAAAGAAAGCAACTTTTGCTCTGGGAATAAACTTTCCGTTGCTGGCAGGAGAATTGGATAGCAACACTGACGTGATCCTGTGAATGGGCGTCAGAGTGTTATATTTGAATGTGTAATGAATAAACATTGGCAGAAACCCCCTTTGCCATGTGACTTCAAAACAAACACCAGTCAGTAGGCAACTACCAGCTGTGCCGAGTAGGAAAAAGAAAAAAGCACTCATACACTCTCCCTCAGTGAAGCAAAAATCCCCTGCCGAAATCACCTCCCCCAAGAATGTAGGGCACAAGTGGATTCTCACATGTGTTCGAGCACACAACCCCACCCCTGGAAAGTCCTCCTGGCAGAGCCATTTAAGCAAAGTTCAGAGGAAGACAGAAGTAGGACATGAAACAGAGGTCAGGCATTCACAGAATCTTGCCTTCCCTTGAATCAACTGGCAGCTTAAAAAAAAAAAAAAAAAAAAAAGGAGCATTTAGCAAGATTTAAAGTAGCTGATTTCTAATGTTGGTTGACTTATAATGTCCCTTACAATTCTAAGATCCCATGATACTGTAAATTTCTGGGATGAGAAGAAGCAAATCTATTTTCTCCTTTAAGTACAGAAAAGAAAGAGGAAAAGGATATGCTTTATATAATAAAATTTAACAGGGAACAACACTGAAAAAGAATGTCCTTGGAACTATAAAGTTGTCTTGGGTTAGGCAATCTGCATATAAAATTCTGTTCCTTAAAATTGCTTTGGCATTGAGTCCAGACTTGATTTGTAGAAGTGACACTTCTCTAATACTTCTTTGAGAGCAGTGAGGGGGAGGCAGAATGCCCTCACTTAGAACTTTACCTTAGACTTTTTGTAAAGGTCACCAAAGGGAAAACTCATAAAGAATCATTGCTCTTTAGTCACTTTCAAGTATGAGACACGTTGTCCTCGGCTAAAGGCGAACCATTATTGCATGTCACATTTTAGATTAAATAATTAAATTGCTGTCTTGCTTTTTTCCCTGTGACTTTAAATAGAATTCATGTTGAAATGAACCTAGATTATTAGGAAATGTTTCTGAGTACATCTAATTTTGCTTTTCTAAAATGCTTATATGTAACGCTATTATTTCACTGGCATAATTGTTGCTAACAAATCTCCACAACTGATATGCACATTTTAATGTAGCTATAAGAAAAATTGGGTCTCAGGTACCAAAATGCCAGACTAGGATATATGAGTGAAAGAAATTAAGGAGGAAAAAGATATATTAACTATTTCTTCTCTGACAACCAACCTAGTCGCCTGCTGCTTCTCTAGCTACTTTCTATAGAAAGAGTAATTGGGCCGGAGATGTGTGGACTCTTTTGAGTCTAACTGGACACGAAGAAAACCCTCTGATGGCTAATAGAGGTAAGTAGTACAAGAGAGACATTCATGAGAGAAGACTGTATTCATTTTGAGAAGAGAGTGTGAATTATAGTGTCACAGGATCAAAAGGTTTGAAAGGGAGTGTTGGGGTGATGGGGTCTTAAGCATAGCTTTCTTCCCTTTCAAACTAATTCAAATTTCTCTTGGACTCCTGAATCAACTGGTTGATGGGGCCTATGGGTAGTAGTAGACTTCAGTGAAACTATACAGAGAATCAATAATTATATACATACATACATATATGAATACGGGTATACATATACACACTTACATATATGTGGGGATATATATAAATATATATGGATATATATCTATATATATACCTATATGGAGATATACCACACACATACACACACACACACACACACACACACCCCATACATACTTATACCTATATGGATATATATATATATATATATATATATATATATATATATATATACGTGTGTGTGTGTGTGTATATATATATATATATATATAGATGCACACATACATATGGGTATATATACACACATACGTACAGATCTTCCTCAATTTATGATGGGATTACATCCTGATAAACCCGTCGTAAATTGAAAATGTCATAAGTCAAAGATGCATTTAATACACCTAATCTACCAAACATCAACGGCTTAGCCTAGCCTACCTTAAACATGCTCAGAACATTTATACTAGCCTTCAGTTGGGCAAAATCATCTAACACAAAGCCTATTTTGTAATAAAGTGTTGAATATCTCATGTGATTCACTGAATGCTGTACTGAAAGTGAAAAACAGAATGGTTGTGTGGGTCCAGAATGGTCGTAAGTGTATCGATTGAGAAAGCATCAGACCACGTATCACTAACCCAGGAAAAGATCAAAATTCAAAATTCGAAGTACGGTTTCTACTGAGTGCGTATCGCTTTTGCACCATCGTAAAATCAAACCATCGCAAGTTGGGACCATCTGTATATGAATATATGTATGTGCACACACATTTGTATATGTATTTGACTGGTTATGGCACAGTTATTCAACTGCATTTAAAAACAATTGAACCCCAGTCTTATGCCGGCTACAAAAATAAATGACTGAATTAAAGACAACTGTAAAAAAATACTTTCAAGGAAATCTAGCACATTATATGTACATATACGTACAATCTGCTGGTGAAAGGCGACTTTCCTGATCAATGCATTTCTTGACCAAATACAGAAGCTATAAAGAAAAGGTAAACATACTTGATCATATAAGAATTTAAAATCTTTTTTGACAAAAGGAAGTTTTTCTTACAAGGTAAATAGACAAAGGATAGGTTCGTAAATATTTGTAACATAGATGACAACAGTTTTTTGCATTGTTTTTAACAAATTGACAAAAATAGACAAACTCATGGAAAAAAATGAATAAAGAAATAGGACATTCACAGAGGAGCAAACCCACATGGCCAACAAGCACATGAAAACATGCTCACATTAAATCAGTCAGGGAGATGCAAATTAAAATAACAATGATGTATCTTTATACCCATCAGACTGGCAAAAAAGTTGAAATGATCAATAACCTCTACTGGTGATGGTTATGTGGAGAAATGGTTACTCATACACTGCTGGAAAAAATTTAGCTGTTAAAATGGTTTTGGCAAGCCCTTTAGCAGCATATATAAAAAATTAAACATATACCTGTATGTGCCATTCAACACTGCAATCTCCTCTTGAAAACTCGAAGATAATCAGCGCACAGGGGCAAGTGTAAGAGGACACTTATAGTAGCAAGAAAAGGAAAGGCAGACAGGGATCAAAGTAAATGCTCATCAGTGAGAACGTCTAAATAGATTATAGCTCACCCACACCATGGATTATTATGTAGCCATTCAGTTACAACTGAATAGCCACTTTGGAGGGATTTCTATACAGTTACACCATAAGTGAAAAAAATAATAATAAGACACAAAAAATGTGCATTATTCAACGCTCATAAAACGAAAAATAAACAAACCTCCCGCCATACATATGTGTGAATAAAATGTGTATATGTGATTATATGAGCAAGGGGAAAAAAGGTAGAAGCACATATCAGGTCACTAACAATAGTTACATGACAGAGAGGGGTGCAGAGGGATGCAAAGGAGAAGAGAGGGAAGTTGAAGCGAAACGTCAAGAAGAAAATGAAACCAACTCTACTCAATATTTTGTAATAACCTATAAGGGAAAAGAATCTGAAAAAGAATAGACATATATATATGTATAACTGAATCACTTTGCTGCAACCTGAAACTAACACAACATTGTAAATCAACTATACTTCAATAAAAAAAAGAAGACTTCTCTAAATAACAGATAAATATGTGTGTGAGATCACATGTATGCATTTATGCAAAACTATATACATTTCATATTGTATATGAAAAATTATAAAAAGAGTGAAAAGCTATTTCAAAAGCAAGCTCAAAACATGGTAATATTAATGATAATATAAAATCTAATACTTATTGAACCCTCACTATTGACAGTGTCCTAAGCAGGTATTGACTCATTAATCCTCACAATAACCCTACAATGGAGATATTAATATCTTTATTTTCTACAAGAGAGGAGTCCCACTTACTCCTCCGTAACTTGAGAGCTGAACATTTGAAAAATTCAAATAAAATCAACCATCTCATTTGCTTCTTTAGTGATCTTAGTTTGTTTCCTTTAGTGTCTGGATCTAGAAGATGGAATTCAACAGGGTACCATCAATAAAGCTATAGCTGCCCAGCGAGCCAAGGTTGGTGTGAGTCACCTAAATCAAGGGCAACTGTCTTCATCATTAACTTCTTCCGTCATTCATTCATTCAACAAGGAACCACTGAACAACTGTTGCACAGTGGTGGCTGTGACAGCCTCTGAGTCGTTGATAGCTTGGGGTGGCCAGCAATTCACATCATCTGGTGCATTTTGACCTCTCGTCCTGAAACTGGGTGGGAAAACGATGGGGCTTTACTTTGACAACATCATCGGGCAAGATTCCCTTCCTGAGAAAATGACAGCTTCCAGTGACATAGCAATGCTACTTGATCCGAATTGCTCAGGAGAACTAAACAGTGAAAGTGAACGAAGCCACGAAAGCAGGCTTCACTTAGCATCCCACCACTGACACTTAGCAAACCATTTCTTCACTAGTGTTTTAGAGAGAAGTTAGGGGTCGCTAATTTCTTCTTCTATTTTCATATCTAATTTAAGCATCCTTTGTCCAGTCTTGATGAAGAGATGCCAAGCACCAGAGCATCAACAACAAAGTGCTTGATGCTCAAACACCACCCCTCCTCCCCTTCCGTATGTACCCATTCTCTTCCAAAACCCCTTCGTAAGGTCAAGGTGTTAAAATAGGGACTGAGATTCAGATAAGGCTGCAGAAAGTCTCTACTCAATTTATTGAATAAGTAAACACCACTGAGAAAACCCAGAGCATTGGTCCCCTCCTCTGAATTTGGATCCTAAACGAGATCCTGAATCTGAAGATACACAAATGGGGAAAGTGCTTCAGCGTCTCACAGCTCCGTCTGTCAGAGAGCCAAGACGTTCAATCACGCATGTTGTGTTTTTGCAGGCCCCTGGCTTTCCCTTCTCGTCCTTCCTTTGGCTGCCTCTCCCACCATTTCTGGCAGGGAACACTCTGGAGAGGCCTGGAAAAGTTTCCATCCAGTCACTCCCTTTGGTTAATTATTAGCAGCTCTGGTGAAATTTGTTGGTAGGGCTGTTGGAAACAACCATCTGAAAAGAGGTTTTTCGTTTAACCATAGAGCTCATTCGATTGGAGATTTCCAAAATCCTGTCCTCCAAAATCTGAGATAACACTGACAAAGGTCAAACACTGAACTAAGAAATGGTGTCTAGTCCCTCTTCTAGGACTAATTAGCTGAGTGATCCTGGTCAAAGAAGGAAAGGTAACTCACAAGGTGACACATTAGAAACCCAGGCAGTGCTCGCTCATTTTAATCCCCATAACAATGTATCACCTACAGTGTTAACCTATTAGTATCTCCATTTTACAAGTTAGAGACTTCAACCCAAAGTCCCAAAACTTTGTATTAAACCATACAGCCCCATGCATTTAATTTACCCAGGTTTCAAGTTCTTCACCTAAGAAAGCAAGACAGTTGAAGTGGTTGCTCTCAATAAGGTCCTTCTAACTCTGTAAGCCCAGCAGGCAACAAAAAACTTCTCTCTTATAATTTCCACATACCTTCTCCCCTCTCAACCTCAATTTCCCAGTAAACTTTGGGGGCGAATAAACAAAATTGTATTCTGCGCATAAAGATGCCAAAACAGCCATTCACCCGTTAGTTGTCAACAGAACACAGCCCCTTTTTCTCCTGAAGCTATTGCTTCACCCTTGTTTACGTTGCTCAGTTCCGTCAGTTTAGAGCACATTAAAAAGCAGAACTGGGCTGGCTGGTTTACGTTGGTGGTGAACTTTGTGCCTCAACTGTATCGTAACCCCAGAGTTTACTCAACCCCACCTGGCAGCTCAGCTCTTTGAGATAAAGCAGGTTTTCTCTGAGGGAAACCAGTAGCAGTTTATCTTTTTGCTCTGCTGCTGGCAGACAGCTGGTTGGGCATCTAAGAGACAGTCATCTGCCAGTGGAAGGTAATAAAACACACACACACACACACACACACACACACCCAAACAGACAAAAAAAAAAAAAGAAAAAAAACCAAGAGGAACATGAAGGGAGTCTTCCATATCAGAAGAATTACAACCAATACTTTCTTTAGGTAGCCTTGTTTAGGACCAACGTAAGTTCATCTTTTGGGAAACTATACTTTCTGTCTGTCTGTCTGCGTGTGGACGCCTGTGTGTGCTTTAGGATTATGTGGGTGTGTGCATGGGAGGGGGATGGGGAAATGTGAGTGAAAGGATAGGATCCTGGAAAAATAGCTAGTGAGAATCTAAAAGCCATTCCTATTTTCTGAAGTACTATAAGGTTTGGATCAATTTCTCATGCTTGAAATGGAAAATTTCATTCTGTTAATCTTTTCCAAAACCACGTGTAGTCATTCTCTTGGAGAAAGTTATACTGATAGCAACAAAGCGATAAAAAACATCTTATATAGGAAAACATACAATGCAAGACATGTGGAAGAGAGTAGCCTATGCATTGGTGATTTGGTGGTAATGCTAAGCAACAGATAACATTCATGCACAACCAGCCGAAACCTCCATATTCAAGTTTGATACAGAAGAAGACAAAAGGCTTTTCCACCTCCAGTCAATCCTAGTGTTATGAGCTGAATTGTCCCCTCCCAAAGATATTGAAATCCTAACCCCCAGTACCTGTGAATGTAACCTTATTTGGAAACATGGGTCTATAGACGATCAAGTTAAGATGAGGTCATTAGGTTGAAATCAGGGTGAAGCATCCACAAGCCAAGGAAGACTATATATGGCCAGCAAATCCTCAGAAACTAGGAGGCAGGAATGGAACAGTTTCTCCCACACAGCCCTTAGAAGGAATCAACCCTGCTGACACCTTCACCTTGGACGTCTAGCCTCCAGGTCTGTTGGTTAAGCCAACCACTTTGTTATGGCAGCCCTAGCAAATAAACACACTTAGGTTTTCTCAAGGTCACCTCCTGCAACCACACATCTTTCCTCTAACTCCTTTATTCACACAGCCTCTCCAAAGGAGAGAGAAGAAATTTTGAGGAGAGCTGGGTTTTCCCTCCATCTTTCTCTCCTCCTTGAATCCAGTCTTTCCTAATTTCCAAAGAGGTGTTCATAAGAAACTTCCAACATAACAATAAGTGGTTAATTCTACATAAGAGCCAAGTAGGGAGAAAAATAAAGAATAACTATTGATCTGGGAGCTTTTCTCCCCCAAAGGCTTGCGCTAAGGACTCTTGTGCCTGGATGATCCAGCAGCAGTTGCAGAAGAGGACAGCAAAAACAGGATTTGCCTCTAAAAGGTCCTTCAGTTCAAATCTGATGTCATATACCCTAATTAGATTCAGATAGCCTGTTTGAGATACACACTGCTTTTAAGCAACTAATTTGAGTTATATATACATTTAGACAATTTGCTTTCCTTGTTTTGTTGCTGTTGTTTCTTCCTAGAGAGTAGTGGATGGATCCTGATACTTAGACTTAGGTTGGAGTTAGCTGTTGCCTAAAAAAACTAGCCGAAGGACTGGCATTTGGAAAATATATTTTAGAATTAATTTAGAAGGGGGGTGTGGATTCAAGCAGCTGAGAGGTGAACAGATGGCAGTGCGTGCTAGGAGTTTCTGGCAAGGAATCAGGCACTAGAAGGGGTGGTTGAATGAAACACTTTTGTATGCAGGTTGCAGGAGAAACAGGAAGATGAGACTAGATTTGGCAGCTTCTAATGCAAAATTTATTAAAGGGGAATGAATTTGATTATAAACAAATGACAATTTATTTTTCATATCTCTGCTCAATTTCCTCAGAGAATTTTCCTGTAAGGGTTGAGCCTCTTAAATCACTATTCTAAGAGAGTACGAGGTACAAATATGACAATGGGGCTTCAACTTATCCATATCAATAAGCTTTGAAATGACGGCAGCAATCTAAGAAAAATATCCAAACACGGAGAAAATCTGTTCCTTTCTAACTATGACAAAATCACAGGAAAAAATGTCATATAGGATGACATTAATAAAAGGTAGGATCTTGACTAGTCAGTAAGAAAATCAGAGACCCTCAACTGTTCTAGAAAGAAGAAGCTGGCGCTTTTTGTGCCAGCTAACACAAAAAGGTTTCTTCTGCCAGGTAACACGTGCCATTGAAAAGCAAGTTTTTGCCATTTGGCTGGCCACTCCAAGTATACGTCTAACAGGGACACTTTAGAGGCAGGCACTGCTTTTGAAACCTAGACAGTTTCAAGCACTGTTCCTTGACCAGTATTTGACCACACTTCCTGACTCACTGTGATAGTTATGTCAATTTGGCTGGGGCGTGATGACCAAAAATGTGGTCAAACATTCTTTTGGATTTTCCTGTAAGGGTGTTTCCGAATGAGATGAACATTTTAAATGGTGGGTTTTAAGTGAAACAGATTGCCCTTATAATGTTGGTGGGCCTCGTCTAATCAGTTGAAGGCATGACTAGAACAAAAGACTGACCTCCCCGGAGCAGGAGGAAATTCTGACGACAGATGGCCTTTGGACTTCATCTGCAACATTGGCTCTTCCTGGATCTCCAGCCTGCCAGCCCACTCTGCAGATTTTAGAGTCGTTAACCTCCAGAATCATGTGAGCCAATTCCTTGAAATAAATCTCTTTCTACGTGGACACACATCCTGTGGTTTCTGTTTTCTCTGAAGGACACTGACTAATACACTCACTTAGAGATTTGTCCCCAGAAGCTGTCTAATCAACCTTCTAGCAGATACCAAAGATAATTTAAATTCAGTCTGAATAATGCTTAAGGGTCAGCTGCAGCCAGTCATTGGTGCAATGACACACACATTTCAAATAGGCAAGATGTTTTAGTGAGGCTTTAAAATAACATCTATTTTGAAGGGAAAGACAAATGTGTCTACTGATTTTCTCTGGGGTCATCACGTGGCTGCACCCAAGGAGAAAACTTCCTCGATGCCTGTGCACTCCATATGTGTCATCCATCTCCACATCCCCAGCAGAATGCCTGGCATGTAGCAGCTAATCAACGAAGGGGTGGGATTGAATTTGGGGATGGTATATGCTGAGTAAGTGCTCTCCACCCTACCCTTCTGACATTTACCAGCCACATTCCCAGAAACCAGGCAACTGCAACAGAAAAAATAATAATATTTAACATGTATTGAGCAATCACTGTATGCCAGACCCTGTTAATAATCAAATGCACCACTTCACTTTTTCCTCAACGTCACTTTATGAGGTAGGGACTTGCATTATCTCTACTTTACAAATAAAGAAACGGAGACACAGAAATTAAGTAATTTGCCAAGATCGCACACACAGACAGTCACACATCCAGTAAGATTCAAACCTAGGATTTGAACCCCAATGATGGATCTAGAATATCAGCAATCTCCAGAAGCTCCTAACCTCCTCTGTACCCTGAAACATTAGAGGCTGGTGTGGAGGATTAAATTCATGCTAGTAAGAAGAAGTACAAGAGTCTTGATTCAGCATTTAGTGCAGGATCGGGCAATCCTTTGATGTGAGGACTGTCCAGTGCACTGTCACATGTTCAGTGATGTCTTTGGCCTCTACTCACTGGATACCCCGTGTCTCAAGATGTGAGTCAAAATTATCTTCAAACATTGCCAGACGTCCCCTTTGGGTGAGGAAGGATCACCCCAGTTGAGAATCATTGGCTTAATGTACTAGAATTCATCATCCCCTAGTGACGCATTTTTATCTAAACCCAGTATAATTACAGTATCACTTCACACAGTTATTTACACAAGTTCCTCAAACACTGTTATTCAGCATTTCCCTGGAGACTGTGTATGCAGCTGCCCCTAAAGAAGAGATTTTTCTAAAAGTGGATAGAGCTAAAAGGGGAGGTGAAATAGTAAAATGCAAAAGAGTTCACAAGGTGAATTTCCATTCTGCTTAGTGACCCTCTTTGTCTTTAGGTTGGGGCCAGGCTGCCTGGGGGCCT
Organism: Balaenoptera ricei; assembly: GCF_028023285.1. Taxonomy (NCBI): domain Eukaryota; kingdom Metazoa; phylum Chordata; class Mammalia; order Artiodactyla; family Balaenopteridae; genus Balaenoptera; species Balaenoptera ricei. The sequence continues at coordinate 78,206,604 of NC_082648.1, forward strand.
TCTCTTTCCCTAGATGTCAAGCAACAATTGACTGGAGGGCCCTGACCCCTGGTGATGTCAGAATTTCTGCCACTGTTCCCAGAAACCCTTTGAGGCCTATGAAGAAAAGTCGGAAGCCACTATGTTGTCTGCCGCTATGTTTTTGCATGTTCTGTTCCCTCTGCCTGGAATTCCCCACCTCCACCTCATCCTCATCACTTGCAATCGTAACTCCCAGGTCTATTTCCTTGGTAAAACATTACCATCAGAAATCATCATATTTGTTTATTGGCTTATCTGCTGAATGTCCACCTTCACCACTCCCCACCCACTACTAGAATGTAAGCTTCATGGAGCAGGGACCCATAACTATCTCTAATTCCTAGAGAAAAACAGGACCAATACATAACGGGTATTCCATACATGGATGTTGAATTAAGTAACTACCTCTAGAAGCTACCTTGTACTATTCAAACTTTTTGCATGTTTTTTTTTTTTAATGAACTACAAACAGTTCATGAAATGATCTTTATGGGGTAACGAGGCACATGAGTAAAAGTAGAGTCACAGGATGTCATATTGTTGTATGATTGGGGGGCGTGCTTTAGGCATCCCGGTGACCTCAGAAAAGGCTCGCAGATAAACCCTTGCCAAGCTCCCAAGACCTTCCGATCCGAGTGTGGAACCCTAGTCCCTACATGACTCAGCCACCCTTTGCTCCCACCCTTGTTGTCCCTTCCTGTGTGAAGGGTCTCAGGACTTGCCCCAACTGACTCTGTGCTCAACACTGCATTGCTTTGTCCTCTCTTCTTTCTCATTCATGAATTCTCTTGGGAAACAGAATATTTTATGTGGGATAAAGAGAAACACATATGTAATAGAAAAACAAAACTGTGAAAAGAAAAAAAAAAACATTTTAAATCAAACTATGAAATGATTATAGGTTGATTCATCAGCGGGAAACACATGGAAACAATTATCCCCAAATTCAACAGTTATGAAACCTGAAACCCTCTTCAATATTTTGTTCAGAATTACATATTTGGCCTTCAGGAATTCATATTAATTGTCTGTTCAAACACCAAGGAAAACATCTAATTGGTTGGTTAAAAGACTCACAAACGATCTTCTGCTTTTTTCTGAATTAATATTGGAGAAACAAGAAACAGACCACCTGAAAGGAGCCTTAAGTTGATGCCTCTGCAGCTGGGAAAATTCCAAATCAAGCTTGTTTTATATCCAAGGGTTGGAATGAGGTTAATAGGGAAGTAGTAGTGGGGAGCAGTTTACTATTCTGACCTTGGCCTTCGCAGCCTATTCTATGTATGGCTACCACTGTGCAGAAGCTCAGGTCACATCAGGCAGTCAGGGACTAAATGTTACCTCATAGTTTTCTTTCCAGTTTTGATTTCTAGTTTGCTATTCTTCTTCTGGTATAATGACCATAATGATACCACATGGATGGAGTTGACCTAGTTAACCAGTGATTCTACAAACTATCCCCAAAGGCCACAATGTACCCATAATCAAAATCTTTTTGCATTAGTAGTACATCACCAGAACAACAAAATTTCAAATCTCTGTGAAACTTCCATGCAGGAAGGGTAAAGGAGTAATCGCCTTGTTCTGCAGTTTCGTGGTCAGGCAACTAATAATACTCGTTACATTCAGATACTCTCTCTGTGTCTCTCTCTCTCTCTGAGCAGATGAATTGCTCTCATCTCTAAGGTCTTTGCATTCCTTTGCAATCATGAGCTCTTTGCACACAGGCTTTGGGTTCTCTGCTTCAATTCCTCCAACTGGATATAAAAGGACAAAGTACCAACTGTCAAGCCCATGTTTGTAAACTAGCCTATCTGAGAAAATAATAGAAGCTGTAAACTTAGACAAAACAGGATATATTTGATAGCTCTGCTATGCCAAATATTGTTGATAGTACACTCTTAAATTTAAACATTTTTATTCACCAAAAATCAAAGGTCTTACTAGTTAAGTGAAAATAAGAAAGGGCATTGTTAAATTTTGGTGTAATAGACACCATGGCACAGAAATGTTTCCCAGGGGTGAGCTTCAGAGGACCGACTAGGCAAAGAGATCTAGAAACAAGTTTCTGCAAAGGAGGAAAATGGAAAGGAAAGTGCTCAGGTGATGGGTGAAAACAAACACTAAGATTCTCTCCTCCACACAAAGTTAGAGAAAATTCTATGTGTGATATGAAGGCTTTAGGGAGCAAGGAGCGCCCTGCTGAAAGGTGCCTGCCCACCACATGGCCTGGTGGCTCCCAGAGTATCTAGAATAGAGCATGACACACTAAGGGCATCTGGAAGCTTTCAGTGAGAGTGCCTGAGTGAAAGTTTCTCTGATTTAGAGGAGACAGTGTTCATGAAATCAGGAACATGTGAATATCTTAACATTCATTCAGCAAGTATTTATTGCGAGCCTGCCATGTTATAAGCGCTGTTCTAGGTTCTTGAGACTCAGTAGTGAACAAAACAAAGAAAAAAAAAATCTGCCCCCATGGAGCATATATACGAGTGGGAGGAAATAGACAATGAAAAGCAATGAATTAATAAAACATGTAGTAAGTTACACAGATGCCATAGAGGAAAATAGATGCCATGGAAAAAGATTGGGAAGGTTGGGGGATGTGGTAAAATTTTAAATAGGGTGGGTAGGAAAGACCTTAAGGAGAAGTGATTCTGAGTCAAGATCTAACAGCAGTCAAGGCGTGAACCAAGTGGCTATCTGGGGGAAGAGGCTGATAAATGCAGCTGGCTTATTTCTGAACTAATCTCTGGTTTAAGGCTGGGGGCTGTCATTTTGTTGACTAGTTGGACGTGCCCCCATCCCCCTCACCTAGTTATCTTCTACTCATTCCTCAGGGTTTAGCTTAATGCTGATTTCCCTGGGGAAGCATTTCTTACGTTTTTTTCTTGTGCAGGTTAGAAATCCTTTCCTCCTGTGTCCCGACAGCATTCTACTTCCCCTATCAAAATACTTATTGCACTTCATGATACAACTTGTTGAATTGTTTACTTTCCATGTTATGCTGAAAGGAGTGAAAAGACCTTCTGTCCTGCTCAGCAGTAGGTCCCAATACCCAGCACAGTGCTGACGAGACAGCACTGCATTGGGAATCAGCCCACTCGGGTCCATATCCTGGCTCTGTCACTCACCTGATACGTGCCTTTGGGCAGGTTACCGAACCTGTCTAGGCCCCAGTTTCCTCATTCTTAAAATGAGAGAACAGATCTAGCAAGTGCCTGGCACATAGCAGATGCTTGATAAATGCATCTAACAATCCCCACATCTCCCAGGAAGACTTGAGATCCACAGGGAATGTGTCTTTCTACGATGGCACAACAACAATGGTGTGTCCCAATGAGATGAGGACGAATTTTAGACTCAGGTGAACCTGAGTCAGTTGGAATACTGAGTTCAGTGTTCTGTAATTACATAAATGGGGATAAAAATCTCTCTTTCAAAAGTTTGTTGAGGATTTAAAGAGATAACGTACACGAGGGGCCTGACATATAGCGGGGTACTCAGATGTTTATTCTGCCATCAGCGTTACCCACACTTTATTATTATCCTCCATTTCCACTACCTTTTATGACAGTTTATAAACATCTCTTGTCATTTCACCTTTCCTTAGGTCCACATTCTGTCCTCCCCAGAAGATCGTAAATTTTTGTGGATAGGACTCTGAACTTTATTTCTCAGAGATTCTCATTATGCCTTCACAGGGCCATTCCCAGAGTAGACATTCAATATGTATGGAATGAATGATAAATAGGGGGAAGAGAGAGAGAAAGAGAGGAAGGGCGGGAAGGGGAGGGAGAGAGAGAGAGAGAGAGAGAGAGAGAGATCTTGTTAAGTCAAGGGTTATACGGAGAATAGAGACCTAGGAATGGTTCATGGAAATCAATGTAAATGATTCATGCAAATGAACTGACTGAAATATATTTAGGCCTCCCTTAGGGGGAAAAAATTCCATTTCCATCCCTAGGATAGATATTTATCTGTTCAGAATCTCTTAGATACATTCCTGCCTGAAGAAAGAGGTGACCTCTCAAGATCCTTTCTTAATCTCTCTCTCTCTCTCCTTCTCTCCCTCTCTCTTTCTCCTGTTTCTTAAAATCAATTTATCAATAAATTTAGACAGAGAGAGGGCAACAATATTGCCTGAATGAGATGCATATTTTCCCATTTGTACAAATGAATTATTCCAAGAGATGGCACAATTACAGTTCAAGGTATTACTAAGGAAAACCAGCTATATTTTTATTAGAATGAAAAAAATATCATTGCAGATAAACCAATCTGCTATATAGCCCTAAACAGAGCAAATTTGAATCATGCAATAAAGGAATGCACAGCTTCTGGTGACTATAGAATGCATTACTAAAATCTTATTATCTATTACTAAAAAATTTATTACTTATTACTAAAACATTACTAGATGCCAAGATACATCATTCATAGGTTACTATCTGGTTACCTGAGTGCTGAGAGATGAGAAGTTTAAACAATATAAGGGAAGGTGGCTCTGTACATTGGAAAAGATATGTTTCACAAAATGGGCTCACCAAATTTAAAGCACTGAATTAAGGAATTTACAAATCCGCCCAATAACATGGAAACATGGACAAACATGGAAAGAATCTATGGATCGCCTCATCTACTTCTTAAATACTTAAATATAGCAGTGTTTCTCACTCTGGACCCAAGGGGTCATGAATTACATAAAATTTTTAAATTTTGGAATATTTACGTTAATTGTATATTTTTACATTATTTTACAGTTGTAACAACAGAACTGTGTCGGTTTTCTCTTGCTGCTGCAACAAATTACCACAAACTTGTGGATTAAAACAACACGAATTTATCATCTTCTAGTTTGGAAGGTCAGAAATCTGGCATGGGTGTCATTGGGCTAAAATCAAGGTGTCAGCCAGGCTGGGCTCCTTTCTGAGGGTTTTAGGGAAGAATCCATTTTCTTGCCTTTTCAGCTTGGAGAGGTCATCCGCATTCTTTGGCTTGTGGCCTCTTTCTTCCACCTTCAGGCCAGTGATGTAGCATCTCTCTAATGCTGCTTCTGTTACCACATCTCTTTCTTTGACCATAGCCTGGAAAGATGCTCCAAGAATAAGTATTTGGGTAATTAGATTGGGCGCAGCTGGAAATCTCCCTACTTCAAAGTCTTTAGACTTAATCACGCTTGCAAAGTCCCTTTGATCATATTTACAGTTTTGGGAGATTAGGGTGTGGATGTCTGGGGGCGGGATGCAATAATCTGCCTAACAAAAGAACTCTTTTTATTTATAATCGGTAACTGAAAAAAAGTTTCGTAGAATAAGATTTTAGCTTCATAAATCAGCATTTTTCAAATTGGAGTAGGTGGACACACAATCCTGAATATCTACAATATTTTTCAGATATATCATAGTTTGAGAAACACAGACATTTAGCTTTTTCCATCAGTTCGAGACCTGCTGTCTAAGCAGAGATAGGATTCCTGTGGAAACCAGTTAACTATGTTTAGCTCTACCACCAAAGACTCCATCAGATAGGGATGCCACTTTGTAAATTCGTGTAAATACTTTGAATTCAAGAGGGTCCAGGTTAAGGAGTATAGATAGTACTATACAGGATATATTGCCATTTCTAGAGAGACAACTCAGTAATCATTTTCTACTATTGTGTATCTGTATCATCATCACCAAGTAGAAAGAAGAGCCCATTAGACACCCTTCCAGAATAACATGGGAAAAAGACTCATACTAAGGGGGTGTAGAACCGGAGGAGCTCTCCTCCCCCCATGACTTTATGATATGAAAGAAACAACACCTCTTTGTGCAACCAACATTAGAAACAGACCAATCAGCCACCTTGCAAATGAAAGGTGTTATAAAAGGACAAGAAGCCGGGGGATGGCATTACAGATAAATGGAAAAAAAATATCATAGGGGACAGTGGTTCTTAACCAGGGGGTCCATTGATTAACTTCTGAGGATCTCTAAACTCCTAATATTCTGACTCTTTGTGAATTAGGAGAAAGATCCTTCCATTCACAGGATTCTCAGAGGCGTTTGACTCCCAAAAGGTTGAAAACCACTGTTCTCACATGGAAGAAAAAGTAACCTGAGAATCTTGAGAGTTAGGACAACCAACCAATAAAATGGAAAATTGGGATGAATGACTGGGAAGAGGAGAGGGAGGGCAGGAGTTATATTTGTATGTTCACATGCGCTAACGTTCATGAAACGATCGTCTCCAAAATGAATGCAAGAAGAAATGGAAAGCGTGCTGAGCTTTTGACATCACCAGCTGCGTTTCTCTCTTCCTCCCCCAACACCGCACAGCCCAACCCTGCCACCTGGTCCTCCTAGCAACGTGGCATCTGGCCTTTGCCTTCGGTTCTTGACACTGCTCAGGACAGTGGTCTCAAATATGAAGGGACTGCATTTCTAAGACCCTAGGAGTTGAGATGTTCTAAAGACAAAATTACACACACATACACACATGCAGGTACATGGCCTTTTGTAAAAGGGGCCATTACTGCACAAAAACGTAATGTGAAGCTTATTAACAGCTCCCCCAAAGTCCCTTTCCTATCCTATTAACCCAAAATAGAAAGGAAAAAAAGAGAACCACTCTGAGATGCACTTTTTTTTTTTTTTACAGCACATTTTTAATGGTACAGTTTATAACCACCACCACCCCAAAAGAGAATGCATCACCAGCAAAATGCAGATGGACTCTATCCCAGAAGTAGAAGTGGGGTGGAACCAGTCTTCTGGAAATATTTACTCACATTTACCTATGTTTACTGTGTTAAATGCCAAATTCTACAACTGAGTCAACACACACTGATCTCTCACTGTGTCTTTTTAATCACTTTCTCTCACATAAATAGTTTGGGTTTCCAAATTTCTGCTGTTCCATTATAAATACAGCTCATTCACATTTTGTTAAAACACTCCATGCTACTTCTTGGATTCCAATTACCCAACAGAAGGTGCATTGAATTTGCCTGGGAAACAAGGACAATGTCTGTTTGTAAAAATTTATGGCATTCCCTCCCTCCCCTCAGAATGTTTTAGACATCTAAGAAAGTCAAACCCTGGGGGAAAATATAAACAAGCTGCTTGGAATAGACACACAATTACATATCCTATTTGTAAAAAATACTGCCACCATCTTGCCAGGCAATGCAAAAAAGAAAACATTTATCCCCATATAACTCACACAAACATTTTTTTTTTTCTTCATCCTCACCAATGTCTAAATGGCTTAAATGACAAATACATCATTTGGTGGAAATAAACCACAGTTGCAAGTGTTAAGATTCCAAGTGTAAACTGGTCACATCGCATCCTACTTTTATTGATAAGTGAGGCAGTAAATATTAGAAGAATCAATAAGCTTCACAGAAAATGATAACACGAAAATTCTAAGAATAGCAGAGCAAGAGAATATATTTTAATAATCCTTTCTGGTGGTTGGAAAATGCATTTAATTCCCTAGAAAGCAAGAGACTTTATCATATATACGTATGCATCTGCACATACACATATACATATATATCTTACATGGGACCTTGCATGTGGAAGCACCTCAAAGGTTAAATAAAATTGATTACATAGTGTGCCCAGAGGAGAGAATTCAAGATTTGGGATCAAACAGATCTGGGTTAGAATTCTGTGTTTGCTACTCATTAGCTATTTGATTTGGGACAAAAGATGTTACCTCTCTGAGCCTTGATTGCTTTCCTCAAGTATAAATGTGGGAAATAATGTCTGTCTTGTAAGAATTGTTGAGAAGACTGGCTTGTACCTGGCACATGGTGGGCACTGGAGAAATGAAATCTATTAGCATTAATCATTAAATTGCTTAATTCATTCACCAGACGCTGAGTTCCTACTCTCTCCCCTGCACTGTGCCTTCACGGGACCCAAGACATACTTTGATCTTAGTGTACTAGGTATACATTTTAACTCACATATTTTTTTTTCTATTGCTCAATATAACTTACATTTTGAACCCTGATTCTGCCTGTTGGTAGATACTTAAGCTCAGGCATCAAGGGCCTTCCTTCATCTTTTCTCTGGGGTTATGTCATGATTTAGAAGGTGATATAAAGGAAAGATATAGTTTTTCTTTAATGTGATGACTACTATTATCCAAATAATGCGATGAATACTGCAACAGTGGGATAATGATACTTTGAAATATTAACAGCCCTTCTTCTCTAGAACCCCTGGTTTTGGCCCCTTTTTAGCATTATGGGATTCATTGCCAAAAGGCTGTTACAGCAAAAAGCAGAGTAAAAGTTTTTGAGTTTCAAAAGCCTGGGCCTGAGGACATAGAGATGACAGGATGGGGTTAGAGTTAGACTTCCTACACCCTCCTCCCACCCTCCACCCGTCTCACCGACTGTTGAATAACATTTCCTCAGCGTTGGGGGAGTTACAAGAGTCACAATAAACACAGGAGAATTTCTGTGCAACCGGCTCTGCAAGAAGGGCCCACATGCAGAGAAAGACGGAGTGACAGGGCTCCCGAATGACCCTGAGAGCTCCAGTGATGGAGGGATTCTTGCTTCCATCTCTTGTGGAGGCTGGGAGGAGCATCAGAGCCCACAGAAGAAATGCCAGCACACTGCATCTAGGAGGGCCTCACTGAGTTAACAGAAGGGGCTCATGTTTCTGAGAGCGATCCAGAAAGAGACAGACCTTGGCACCCTAAACTTTCCCATTGCCCAGCACCGCCTGGGAACATCTGTGACTGTGTGCCCAGGAAGGGCACCAAAGCAGGGAATTTGCTAAACCTGAGAGGCCTTCAAAGATGGGAAGGAGAGTAGGAATTCCCTGGCTGTCCAGTGGTTAGGACTCTCCGTTCTCACGGCCAAGGGCCCGGGTTCAGTCCCTGGTTGGGGAACTAAGATCCCACAAGCCACACGGTGCGACCAAAAAAAAAAAAGATGGGAAGGAGAGTGATATTACAGCCACCTGTCTGGACTGACTACCAAAGGAACAGCGGAGACAATGGGCATCAAGTAGAGGCCAGCAGGAAGAGGTGATAGCCAAGACCACATTCCCCAACCCAAGTGCTCTGGGTTTACACGAGCCGTGTAAGTCACATGTGTTTAGACATAACCCCAGAAAAGAGACAGGAGAAGTACGCTGCTTTACCTGAGCTTAGGTATCCAACAAGGCAGAATGAGGGTTCAAAATATAAGTTAAATTGGTCAATATAAAAAAACTCTGTGAGCTGAAATGCATACCGACTGCACTAAGATCAAGGTATGTCCAAGGTCCCATGATTCCAAAGAGAAGACGCTGGAGAAATCAGAATAGGGCAGCTTGACTTTAGCACTGAGGATGGAAAGGACTTCCACCTGGGATCCGGAGTGCCCTGCACGGAGGGAAAATCTGTGCAGAGGAACAAAGCTAGAAATGGTGAATTGGGGGGATAGTCAGTGATTTGGTGTGGCTGATCTTAGGGGACAGGTTGGGGAGTTGTAGGAGGTCCAGCTGGGAAGGAAATCCTGGGTCCAACCATGAAGATTATTATTCACAAGCTCTAGTCCTTTAGAAGGAACATTCTGGCAGTCATGTGTAGAAGTGATTTGGAAGGGAGACAGAGAGGCCTAAAATTAGAGGCCTCAAGTCCAAACTAGCTCAGACAGAAAATGAAAAGAGAAGTGGCTACAGGAGAAAGCACATAAGAATGAAGCTAAAGAAGACACCCCAGCACCTGGGAGGAATAAATAGAGAGGAAATAGATTTAAATGACATTTAGTTCACTAATAGGAATCCCAGTTGTGTATCAACTTTTGGCTTTGCTTCTCTTCTAGACTTTAGCAATCACAATCAGAGTGGGACACAATCACCTGAACTGATTAAGAGCGTGGTAGAGTCTGTTATGCTAGCTCTCACTAGCCAAGAACACATGGTACACTAAGAACACGTGGGAAAAACATGTATGCACATGGTCCTATCATGGATTTTTATAGACCTTTTATTTTTAGAAAACATTTTAGTGATAATAAAACTGTAATGGAACAACTCTGCACAACTATGATTAAAAGACTGTTCTGGAGTCATGCTGTCCTTGAATTTGATTACCGACTCTACCGCTTAGCGGCTGTGTGACACTGGGCAAGTTACTTAGTTTCTCTAAGCCTTAGTTTCTTCATCTGTAACAGCCAGGAAAGATAATGGAACCACCTCTTTAGGTTCTCATCAGAATTAAATCAGGATAATATATCTGAACAGTGCCTGGCATTTACTAAGTGCTACTGGCTGTTATTCTTTTGAGGACTGAGACAATCCACGTAAAACACTTAGTGTTCTGCCTGGCACAATGTGTGCAATCATTATATGCTGGCCATCACCATAATTATTCGCCGAAGTCACTCAATAAACCCTTCTCCTTGTCCAGCCACCAAGAGGGCAGCGATGGTAGCAGCAGGGGAGTGGACTCTTGCTGCTACAGCAGCTGTGCTAATAAACACAGCTTCAGCTGCTATTGAGTTGTCCTCGCAGATAGAGCTGGACTTGATACCGCCCACCTCTGAGAAGGGAGGGGAATTACCTCCTACAAAAGCCTTTTGGAAACTCACAGTGAGCAGCAGCCTTCTCCACGTTCCTTCCTTTTTCCTGTTGGAAGAACGGACCCAGGCATAGGGCAAGGCCGGGAATGCTTACCTGCTAACTGATCGGCTCTCAATATCCTGACACTGCACAGTCCTTACAGAGAAGTACTGTCGGCCTCCTCGTGGCCGCTGCAGTCAGACAGCCATGGTTGCTTTCCTCTCCCTCCCATGGAGCTGAATGTTAGTCCTCCCAGGATGTGGCGATGACACCCTTTATCATGTCAAAGAATTTCCGCAAGAAGGCACCTCAAAAATCCATACAACTTGCATTTTTAAATAGACTTTATTTTTAGAGCAATTTTAGGGTCGCAGCAAATTGAGTGCAAAGTACAGAGATTTCCCATAGACTCCCTGTCCTGACACAGACAGGCACAGCTTCCTCCACTATCATCTCCCACAAAGTGGTTCCAATCCACGAACCTACACTGACACATCATTATCGCTCAAAGCCCATAGATTACATTAGGGTTCACTCTTGGCGGCATATATTCTATGGGTTTGAACAAATGTATAACAACCGGTATCCATCATTCTAGTATCATACAGAATAGTTTCACTGCTCCCAAATTTTTGGTGCTCTGCCTATTCACCCCTCCCACTCCCCTCTGATCTTTTTATCATGTCCATGATTTTGCCTTTTCCAGAATGTCTTATAGTTGGAATCATACAGTATGTAGCCTTTTTAGTTTGGCTTCTTTCACTTAGTAATATGCATTGAAATTCTCTCCATGTCTTTTTATGGCTTGATAGCTCATTTCTTTTTAGCACTGAATAATATTCCAATGTCTAGATGTACTACAGGTTATTTATCCATTCACCTACTGAAGGGCATCTTGGTTGTTTCCAAGTTTTGGTAATTATGAATAAAGCTTCTATAAACATTCATGTGCAGGCTTTTGTGTGGACAAGATTTTTCAGCTCATTTGGGTAGTTACCAAGGAGCACGATTGCTGGATCACACGGTAAGAGTACGTTTAGTTTTGTACGAAACTGCCAAACTGTCTTCCAAAGTGGCTAAACCACTTTGCATTCCCACCAGCAATGAATGAGAGTTCTTGTTGCTTCACATCCTCACCAGCATTTGATGTTGTCAGTGTTCAAGATTTTGGTCGTTGTGATATGTAGGTAGTGACATCTCATTTTTGTTTTGATTTTCAGTTCTCTAATGACATGTGATGTTGAGCATCATTTCATATGCTTACTTACCATCTGTATATCTTCCTTGCTGAGGCGTCTATCTGGGTTTTGCCCATTGTTTAATCAGGTTTCTTTTTTTTTTTAATTTTCTTATTGCTGAGTTTTAAGGGTTCTTTGCATATGTGAAATAACAGTCCTTTATCAGATATGCCTTTTGCAAATATTTTCTCTCAGTCTGGGGCTTGTCTTCTCATCTCTTGCTAAAACTTACGTTTTCACATTTATTGCAAATATCTTTCTTTGCAACAAGTCTATTGCTATTGCTTTTTCTGTAAGCCATGAAAAGAACACAAAAAATGACAGAAAAGGAGACCACAATGAAAGAAACAACACACATTGCAGACACACTCGACTCAGGAAGTACAGATTTGTAGCCATTGATCAAACATGTATAGAATAGTTTGCTGGACCAGATCTTATTGGCTGAGAGCACATGATAACACTCAGAGTATGGAAACAATATGTGACCACAGTGTGCTGTAATAGATTATTATATATATTTTATTTTAGGAAAATACTTCAGAGACAAATATCATTCTGATGAGTCAACCATGTAAAACCACGATAAGGAGAATATTTTGGACGGGTGAGGAAGGAGTTTCTGGGACCCCACTTTCCTTCTGAAGTACTGCCCTTCCAACTTGAAACAAAGGCTGACTGGAATAAAGCAAATGGTCTTCATGGGATCCCGAAGACCTCCTGAAACCAGATAGAAATTTATCTTGATTTGGTTAAGGAAGCCAAGAGTGCATAAATCCCTGAATCTGTCATAGAAGAAGAAGGATATTCTGCGTCTGATATGGTCTTTGTGCACTATGCTCAAGAGCATGGAAATTTCCAAGAGAATATTCCCAGAGGCAGGTCTTGGGTCACCTAAGTGCATTATGTCTGACACATGGAAATTGTAAACGAAGGTATTTAGGTGTTGCCCGAATCATGCAGAAAGCTTGGAGATACTTGTCTCTGTTATGCAATGCCAAGTGTCAGACACACACGTTCACAAATTTATATGGAAAATGCTGAGCTCTGATATTACACATAGGCAAAACGCTTATGGAGGTCTCTTGCTGTTGGAAATTTCAGCTGTTAGGAGGGTCTAGGGCTCACAATGTCGCATGGGGGAGGGGCCGTTTCCTTCAGCCGTTCTCCCTCTAATCCAGCACTAAGGAAGGGCTGTGCAATCCTCAAAGTCTAGGAAATGAATCACAGGGGTCTTCTACCTTTAGGAGAGCCTATGCTCACATTATCATAATGTTACAAAGGCCAACACAAAAGGGTGTGCAGATTCTCCACTCACTTTCAAATATAGAAAGCTGTGTTAAATATGCTCTTGGGGAACTCCCTGGCCATCCAGTGGTTAGGGCTCCGTGCTCTCACTGCTGAGGGCCTGGGTTCGATTCCTGGTCAGGGAACTAAAATCCCACAAGTCACGTGGTGTGGCCAAAAAAGAAAAAAAAAAAAAATTCTCCTGGAGCTGGCCTTTCAACAGAGTCCCCCAACTCCAAACTGGAAGTTGACCCAGCAGAGAATTCTGATACACACCCTTTCTTTGTCCCTTTCTTCCAATAGCTCGTCAAGTAGAGGAAACAGTAAATCAGAGTACAGAGCCATCTGGGATTGATCACACCAGCTTTTAAGAAACTTGCATCTTAGTCCTATACTCAAAAATGCATGCTGGCCTTTATGCCAGATATCAACAGTCATTATAAAGGCTAAATTCTCCGTTTTTACTTTCCCTTCAACGGATTATATTTGTAATATCATAATATAATATGATTTTTGTAAGTTAAGACTTTAAGAAATACACATAGTCAGAGAGTATAAATTAAAATGTGACAAAGTTCATGGGTCTAACCTCTTGATTTTTTTTTTTTTTTTTAAATTATTTATTTATTTATTTATTTTAGTTGTGTTGGGTCTTCGTTTCTGTGCAAGGGCTTTCTCTAGTTGTGGCAAGCGGGGGCCACTCTTCATCGCGATGCGCGGGTCTCTCACCATCGCGGCCCCTCTTGTTGCGGAGCACAGGCTCCAGACGCGCAGGCTCAGCAGTTGTGGCTCACGGGCCCACCCGCTCCGCGTCATGTGGGATCTTCCCAGACCAGGGCCCGAGCCCGCGTCCCCTGCATTGGCAGGCAGACTCTCAACCACTGCGCCACCAGGGAAGCCCCCCTCTTGATTTTTTGAGAAAGAGAAACTAGATTCAGTAGAGATGAAGTGACTTTCCCCAGCAAGTCTGTGATAGAGACAGCTCTATCAAGGATCTCATTTAAGCACAAAGACATAGTATAATGGACTCTTCCTGCCTTTGCGCTCCAAAATCCACTCACCCATCTCTTGGTTTCCCAATTTTCCTTAGGGGAACACTACACCCCCCAAAAAAAACCCAGACACATAGGTACTTTTTCAGTCCATGCCATTCCAGTGGAGCAAGTGATACAAGCATAAAACAGCACACAGCATTTACTCTGATCACAATAATTGGTTCAGAAATCAGCAAAGCTGCAATCAGAACAAGAGACAAAATGAGATTTTTGCTGGTGATGCTGACACAAAGACCTTTACTCTTCCCATAGAGTTGAAGTACAAGGATGTAAGAACGGGAGACACTATAGCTCTCCTAGAGCCACAAAAGGCCAACCTATACAAGATTGAAACCAACACACAGAGGAGAACAGAAAAAGAATATGTTTTCCTAATCCCTTTATCAAGCCATGCCTGAAGCCGACCTGAGCCCTTGAGTTTTCAGATACATTGAGCCAATAAATTCCTTTTCTAACCTAGAAGTCGTCTTTGAACTTTGCATTCTTCTGCCCAAAACACCCTTCCTCCAGATAACTACATAGTTAACCTTTCCTTCAGATCTTTACTTAAATGTCACCTTCTCAATGAAACATTTCTTGATGATCATATTTAAAATTGCAACCCTCCTCTTCAACATGTCTATTCTCCTTCCCGCCCACCACCCACGTAGCACTTAACAGCATCTAACACTCTGTGGATTTTATTTACTTCCTTCATTGTCTGTTTTTCCGCTACAATGTTAGCTCAATGAAGGCACAGATCTTTGCTGTGTTCAATGCTTTATTCCCAGGCTCTGGAAGAACCCCTGGTACAGGATAGGCACTCAATAAAAATGGGTTGAATTAGTTAATTAATTTACCATATTTAACATATTGCCCATCAATGATTTTAATTTTAAGCATTTTGCTGATGGTCATGATGGGGATGGGAAATGACCACAATGGCAAACATGGACAAGTTACAAAAGTCTCAGAACCTGACAATGATTTCATTGTCTTTCTTTCTGATCTGTAGAATCTGACTCCCCACTGAGCAGGTTACCTGAAATCCCAAAGACCTCAGCTTTTTCTTCTAGAACACTGAAATTTGACTTCTCCCTCTTCTGGCCCTTATCTTTCAGGAGAGTCCCCTCTTTATCAAAGAAACAATTAAGAAACACACTAGGGGCTAACGTCATCAAAATTGAGGAATTTGCATCTCTGACACCCACAGAGATCAGAATAATACATTTTCTGATTCTCAGAAGAAGATCTCTTAGGAATTTTCTCACAAGAACAAGAAAGATAAATGAGTACATTTTCTGTGATTAACGCCCCCCCCACACACTACATTTCCAATGGCTAAGATGAGAAAAAACCCAGAATGCAGCCCTGCAAGATGCCATGAATATCTACCTCCTTGGCAGCTGCAGGGTAGAGTATAACTTTTCCTGTCCCTTCCCGTGTTCTTTCCTCGGACTTCAAATTAACACTTAGGCCCCAGGAAATTCTCCAAACTCTCTGTGGCAATCTAAAACTGATTGTGTTACATCACTTTTTGATGGCTTTTTGAAATACACCATTTCTTAGTCCAAAATGAAATAGTTGGCAAAAGCAGGCTGAAGGACAACTCATTTTGTTGTGAGTAGAATTAAGAGCAATAAACCTGCAACTTTGGTAAAACTCAAGCACCACCTTTCCTTTGTGAAAGCAGACTTAAATAGACAAAGACCAAATTTTTCCATGAGTGTTTAGGTCCTCAGCTAGGGTGCAGTTGACAGGATAAACACAGATTAGTTAATCATTATTTCCTGCCATTTCCTGATTATCATTATCCACTAGAATTTGTTAACAAGATTATAAAGTGAGGTATGCCAAGTAAGAATGTAAGAAGATATCATTAACCCACCAGCACCAGGGCATGGGTTTCTACTAGTAGGGATGGATTCCCACCGAACTTATCACATATTCCATCCCATTCTCCTCATCAACATCCTCACACATCTGTGAGTTGACTGGCTAAGACTGAGGTATAAGCAGAGGACACTGGTTCAGACAGGCTTCTGACCCTACCTTCGACGTTATTAGAAGCATGATACATAATACTTGGAATATTTCAAATGGAGCCAACATATCAACTTTTGCAAACTTTGATTACTCACTACCATGAACAAAGGCTTGTGCTAGCGCTCAGCCTTAAACACAAAATTGACCGTTCTTCTAGCTTCCTAAGGGGGCATGTGGTGTAGATCAGACAGATGACCACTTTCTAGAATTTAGTGTGTGCTCTTGTGTGGGGTATAAGGGGTGATTCAGTGGTAAGAAGAATGCGCCAGATCTCTTCACTCACAGAGTTTAAAGTAACGTGGGGGAGACAGTCCTTAATCAAATAATCTCATAAATATCAGGTACCTTTTAGTACCAGAGCTATGACAGCTTAATCTGACTAGTGTAAGAATGGGCTCTCTTCTCTTCTCCAGCATCCTATGTGTGGTTGAAGTTGCTCCTTGCCATGTCTTCTCACAAGGCTTTCAGGATTAAGCGATTGCTGGCTGAGAAACAAAAGCAGAATCGTCCCATTTCCCCAATGAATTCGAACGAAAACTGGTAATAAAATCAGGTACAATTCCAAGAGAAGAAACTGGAGAAGAACCAAGCTGGGTCTATAAGGAGCCTCGCATATGAAGTGGCACACATTTATGCTATGTCAAGGTCACCTGCCTTTTACCTTATCACTCTGAGAACATCACTACTATATGAACAGTTGGATGTGTTTTCTTGCAAGATGATTTTTTCTCTTTCTGTTGGTGTTTCTTCTCCACTAGTGCTTTGGTTTAGTAATAAATCCAGGGATTGGCACCAAAAAAAAAAAAAAAAAGAATGGGAAACAGGGAAGGCTCCCTTGGAAGGGATCATGGAAGGCTTCCCCATGAAGTGATTTTGGAGTGAGATCTGGAGAATGAGTGACAGTTCAACAACCAAGTGCAGCTGGCAGACAAACCGGGGAGGGCATGGCTGGCAAAGACTACAGTGGGAGAGGTCTTGGAGGGCAATTAACTGAAAAGAGCCTGTGTGGCTACAGCACAGAAAGATGGAACAAGGACCAGTTGCACAGATTGTGGGGTTTGTCCAGGAAATGACAGTACACTACTACCCAGGCTGGAGAAAAATGTGCATGGCAGGAGACAGAAAAAACTGAAAATAATGATTGGGACTCTTCACTTTCTGGAAGAATATGCAAAGCAGGTTAGAGGGTTTGAACTGTATTTTACAGGCAACGAGAAATCATCACAGGCACATAGGGATGGGGGTCACACCTGTTTAAGGGTGATTGTTCTAGAAGCAATATTAAAATGGATTTTGGTGACGTGAGAGAGAGGAGAGAAGGAAGGGATAATGATTAGGGAGAAGTTTGAATGGCCAAGCGAGAAGGAGCAATGTCTTGAACTAGGGCAGTGGGAACCATACGAACGGAACAGGTGTAGAGACAGTGTAAAGTAGAATCGACACGTTTTGTGGATATAAAGGGGGGTGGGGGGAGGCAGAGAGAAGAGAAAAAGATCGAAATGACAGAAACAAGCTGAGCCTAAACATTATGAGGAGGATGCCAATATCAGAATTTGGCAATAAGAGTCAGAGGCTCGGGGATGTCAGACTGGTTTCAGATATGCCATAATGAAATCTGGGGCAGACAAATCGCTAATTCGGATAAGCTGGCATTTTTCAAAAGTTCTGTTTGGAAATAAAGGAACACAAGTCATTCAACCAACAATATTTTCTGGGTACCTACTATATACCAGGCATTATTTTATACACTGAATAGAATTAGAAATTAGACTTAATTTCTGCCTTCGTGGAATATGACTTGTATATGAAAGGATGTTTGGCAAAAAAAACCCCCACAGAAACCCAAAGGTCACATGATGAACCTCCAAATAAACCATAAACCAGTGATATATAAGTGAGACAACAGTTCAAAGAATTGTCCATTATCTAGTATCAAATTTGCAAAGGATAGCACTGTAAAGGTTAAGGCTCTCCTCTTAGGAGAGACATGAGAATGCAAATTCAAATCACCAGCTATCATCGAAGGGGAGGTAGACCTTAAAATCTCCTTGTGATTTTCATCCAAGAATTTAGAGGACACAGCAAAGGACAGGATAAATAATAGCTTGTTCTTTGGAAAAGAGAAAGAAGACATAGGGAAATCCCACTAGCAAGAACACTTAAACATCTTGGCCCTTCATCAACACTCAGAGTATATATTGAATTTCAGGGAAAAAAATAAACCTTTGTCATTTTTACTTCCAAGTAGGTGCCAAAATTATCTCATATTGGAGATCCTAGGGCTCTTAGCCCTTATCATTTTGGGAAATAAACAGATAATGGACAAAATATAATATGCTAACTAAAATTATCTTCAAAAGGAATGAAAAACAAAGGATCATTAAAGGCTCAAAATAAGAAAACAAGTCTGGGGAACTGTACTCAATATTTTGTAATAACCCATAAGGGAAAAGAATCTGAAAAAGAATAGATGTATATGGATAACTGAATCACTTTGCTGTACCCCTGAAACTAACACATTGTAAATCAACTATACTTTAATTTTAAATATATATATATATATATATATATATATAAAGAAAAAGAAAATATCTGAAGCAAAATAAAATATTTTTGATTAATTTAAAAGCTAAAAACCAAACATATATACACACACATATATCTACATATATATCTCTATATACAGATGTAGAGATATATAAAGGTTAGATTGGTATAAATATATATAAAATTAAGCCAAGATATTAAAAAAAATTTAAGTAGGAGATTAAAGCTAAAATATCTATATTATGCAGCTTGTCAATGAGTTATTAAAAATCTGGTCTATTTAACTAGCTGATGCTAAAGTTCCTTAGTGAAGTTAAGTCAGAAAGAGAAAAACAAATACCGTATACTAACACATATATATGGAATCTAAAAAAAAAAAATGGTTATGAAGAACCTAGGGGCAGGACAGGAATAAAGACGCAGACGTAGAGAGTGGACTTGAGGACATGGGGAGGGGGAAGGGTAAGCTGGGACGAAGTGAGAGAGTGGCATGGACATATATACACTACCAAATATAAAATAGATAGCTAGTGGGAAGCATACGCATAGCACAGGGAGATTAGCTCGGTGCTTTGTGACCACCTAGAGGGGTGGGATAGGGAGGGTGGGAGGGAGACACAAGACGGAGGAGATATGGGGATATATGTATATGTATAGCTGATTCACTTTGTAATAAAGCAGAAACTAACACACCATTGTAAAGCAATTATACTCCAATAAAGATGTTAAAAAAAAAAAAGTTCCTTAGAAGAATAAATGTGAGAGAGCAGTAAGAACATGTTGAAAAATAATTCTAATACGGGTGTAGAGGGAGCTTACTCACTAGTTACCAACACTACTTTAAATCTACAGTAATTAAAAGCAGTGCAGATTAGGCAAGAAGATTGATGAAATAAGAGTTCAGACATAGACCCAAGCATGGGAATTCAGTGAATGAAAAAGGTTCATTTCAAACCAGTTGGAAGCACTGATCAGTGCTTACATACATGGTGTCAAAATAGTAAGAAACTCATTTAGAAAAATAAAGTATGATCTCCGCAGAAAAGGAGCAACTTGATGCCATTGATTTGGCCCCAAGAACCTTTTCGCTCTGGTTTTATCAATACAAACAATTTTTAAAAATCGTAATTTTACCAACACTGAATGAATTTTCCTTGGAAAACTTTCTGGAATCAAACTATTTTTATTTTTCCTTGATGAATTTGCTATATAGCATAATTAAAATATTTCTCTAATTATCACCATTTCCATTTTTATCTTACCAAAAATTATTTTCATTGAGACCAAAAATTTATTTTTCATGTAAATCTTATAATGGCTTACAGAACATTGCTTTACCCTTATTAGATTTTACTAACTAAAACTTCTGGGGCTTCCCTGGTGGCGCAGTGGTTAAGAATCCGCCTGCCAATGCAGGGGACACAGGTTCGATCCCTGGTCTGGGAAGATCCCACATGCCGCGGAGCAACTAAGCCCGTGCGCCACAACTACTGAGCCTGGGCTCTAGAGCCCTCGAGCCACAACTACTGAGCCCGCATGCCACAACTACTGAAGCCTGCGGGCCTAGAGCCCGTGCTCCACAACAAGAGAAGCCACCGCAATGAGAAGCCTGCGCACCGCAACGAAGAGTAGCCCCCGCTCGCCGCAGCTAGAGAAAGCCCGCGGGCAGCAACGAAGACCCGACGCAGCCAAAAATAAATAAATTACTTACTTAATTAAAAAAAAAAAAAAACTCTTAGCTTTTCTCTATGGCCATTGTTTTTATCAAGTCCAATTTTTTCCAAGTCAAACACTGCAGATATAAATTTGTCAAGAAGATTTATTCTTCTGGAAGCAACTAGTTAGTAACTGATTTTACCATGTGCACTTGTAACTGTCAGCTTTAATTTGTGTTGATTACAAAATAGTGGGGGTCAAAACATCCTACATCAGATTCCCACCTCACAATTTATACACAAATAAATTCCAGATGGATTAGAAATCGTACAATAAGCACAAATAACAAAGGAAAACATAGCTGACTATATATATAATATAACCTTGGAGCAAAGAAAGCTTTTCCATGCATAACTCAAAAACCTGAAGCCATAAAGGAAGTTTGACTCCCTTTCCCATCCCAGATGAGCTATAAGACTAGCATTTTTCAAATGTTCCATGGAGGGTGATCTAGGGATCTAAGAGTCAGGGTTGCTTGCCATGGGAGGGGGTGGGAGTGAGGGGCTGATTAATAACAGATGTAGCTGGGGACAATGGATATTCAAAGGGTCTGTGGAAAATATATGTGGCATTGGAGTTTTTAAATTATTTTCAAATATTGTTTATCATTCTAAATGTAATATATTATCACAATTAAAAATTTAAAACAATCCATCAAGTTTAACATAAAGTAAAAGTATCCATTACCTCTCAACCTACTTACAGAGATACCTACTGTTGATAATTCAGTGAGAATCATTCCAGGTCTTTTTTTCAGTTTGTTCAGGTTTTTACTTACTGTCCTTGGAAATGGGAAGTCCAGGTTTGTTTGTTTTTTAATGTAAGTACAACGTTCTCAGATACTCTCTATCTCTCTCACACATACGGTTTTTTGATAAAATCATAATATACAAAGTTGATCTATCTAGTTTCATGGGTTTAAATACTGTTTGTACACATCTGGGCACACTTCAAGAAGAGATGGAAGGAAGGAAGGAATTGAGACACTCATCAGTAAGCAGCGATTATTACCAAATTGTTACTTTAAAAATATTTTCCCTTTTTTTAAATCTTTTTTTCTCTTTGATATGAAAGGAATACATGTTCTCTTTAAGAAACACAGAAAAGCACAAGAAAGAGTCACCCATAATCTACCATATAGAGCCAACCGCTGTATCTTTTCATGAAGAAAGACTCTGCATTTACTAGACCCCCCGAACGGCTGTGGTCCACAATCTTGCGAAGCCAGAGTTCAAAAAGAAGGTCCCAGCACCGTAAGATAAAGTGGAGTAGGTAGGAAGTTACAGACCACACACTCAGTACCCCCTGACAAACAGGATGAGGAGGAAACAAAAACGTGGTCAGTGACTTTGTTTGAAGAAGAAGACACTATTCAAACCAAGAAAGGCAGAGCTCCGAGCAGAAACAGACACCAGTTATGGAATGGGCAGATCCATTTCTGTTGGCTCAGATAAGCTTCCAACCTTGAGCTGTGAACCCAAGGCTGTGGATTGGCAGAGGGCATCTGCAAAGTGAAAACGCCGCAATAAGAAGCTTTATCATCAGATTCCTCCCACCCCAACTTTTCCCCACAGATTTCCACTTAAGCTGAACAGACACCCATGGGACATTTCAAGCCTGAAGTTTTTGTTTAAAGGTCATATAGGCGTTGACTGTGGAGAGACAGAGTGCAGAAAACAAACTTTAGCAAGAACTTCAAAAACTGGTTCCATTTTAAGCTAGGAAGGAAGGGAAGTGTCTCAAATGGTAACACGAACAACTTTTTCAGATAAAGGGGATGACAATACTGGGGTTGTGGAGAACTTCTCACCCAGCTAAACTTACCCTCAGACTTTAGAAAGGATCAGAAAGATGCATTGAGCACCCACTCTGTGGTTCTGCAAAAAGCTTAAGGTAGGGATCAAACATTTTCTGTAACGGGCCAGATAGTAAACATGTTAGGCTTTGCAGGCCATCCTACAGTCTCTGAAGCAACTACTCAGCCCAGCAGCAGTAGCGAAAAGCAGCCACAGATGTTATGTAAGTAAGCGGTGCGGCAGGGCGCCAATCAAACTTCACTTCTGGACCTTAACATTTGAATTTCATAGAATGATCTTGTGTCACCAAAGATTCTTCTTTTGATTTTTTCCAATCATTTAAAAATATAAAAACTCTTCTTAGCTTTGTTAGTTGTACAAAAACAGGTGGCCGGCTGGATCTGGTTCCTGGGCTGGCCCGTCGTTTCCTGACCTTTGGTCTAAAAGGAGAGTTTCTGCCTGAGTTTATGTTCTAACAACATAGGTAAGAGCAGACTGGAGAATCAGGAGGCTTTTTTTTGGGGGCGGGGGGGAGGGCCATGCTGCGCAGCATGTGGGATCTTAGTTCCCTGACCAGGGATCGAACCCACACCCCCGGCATTGGATGCATGGAATCTTAACCACTGGACGGCCGGGGAAGTCCCAGGAAGCATTTTAAATGGAGAGGCTGCTTAGATGCGGGGAGTCCAGCTGGTGGAAGAAATTTTGGCGGCTGGCAAATCATTGGGGATTGGGGCAGGGTTGTGGGGCAAAGGGCACAGGAGGACCTCCCAAAGGGACTGGTACCCGAGGTGTATCTCCATGGAGCTGGCCTGTAGCATCAAGGGAGAGAGGGGTGAGAAAATGCCTCCCTATCCAATTATGCATGCTCTACTTTCCCAGTGAATCAGGCCAGCGAAAAGATTAGCGGCAGCAAAGTCAAATTTAATTCGAAAGACCTTTTTTTTTTTCGCATAAAGATGAGGCCCTACTTTGTACAGAAACAAAAACTAACAGTTCTCAGATCACCTCCACTTCAGTCCATATTTGTTTACCTGTTGCACCAGGCTCTTACGCAAATTCCAGCAGCCACTTCAAAATAAGCTTGAGCTTGGCCTCGATGGATTTCTCTCTCCTTTGCTGCAGGCACAGACCACTTCTACTGAAGAGAGAAAAATACCAGCCCTTCCACAGCCGCTGGCCCAGGAGTCCCGGGCCTGCCTGGCAACGAGCCTCTTTGCTCCCTCTCCAGCTCAGGCCTGCCATTACCTTGCCATTGAATAGTCTGGTAGAAGAGTTCAATGCAGGGTTTGCACTTTCCCAGCCATTAGCCAGCTGCCAATGCACTTCATTATCTTAGGAGTGTTTTGTACATCAAAGCATGCCCCCAAACAGTGTGATCAAGTGGAAGTAACAGTGCCTGGTCAACATTATAACTTGCAGCATTTTTTTTTTTTCATGGATATAATGCCATCTGGCACCCAGGAACAGCCAAGGCCAGTGATGGAAAAAACCCTGCCGCCCTGTTTTGTTTACTGGTGTAACAGTTAATCCTGATAAAGACCAAGGCCTCAGAGCAACTGTCCTGTTGCTATCTTGCATATCTATTGTCTTACACAGGGCAAGCTGCCCTGAACCTGCAAAATCAGAGGTTGCACGTGACATTGCTTGGGGGGAAAATATCCAGGAGACCTGGGAAAGGGGGCATTATTTGTCTCTTTGTTTAATTGTTTAGCAAACAGACACACACACACACACACACACACACACACAGACACGGACACAAGGAGAGGACAAGGATTTAAAGATCTTTAAAGATCTCTCCTTTCCAAGCTACAAGACTGTCTGGGAAAACATCAAGTACCTGGCCTTGAAATCCCCTAACTAGACTCTCTTTAAGAGCTTTAATATCTTCTACACCTACCCTGCTTTCAATAATTTGGAAAAATCCCTCCCACTTTGGATTAGATCATAGAGCACCAACCCTCTCCCAAATCAGAGACTCCTAAACTGATTTCTGGTAACAAACTTCTCCATGAGGCTTTCATTGCTCTCTTAAAATTAAGAAGAAAAACAATTTTCTGAAGTGACAGCTAACAGAGGTTCTGAATAAAACTCATCTGCAGCACACGCAAAATCCTGCCTTCTCAGAAGTTGCTTTTCAATTGACAAATTAGGAAAGAAAAGACCATGAGTATCTCATTGCTTTTATTTTGACATCAATCTTCAAAGCATAGAAGAACAAGACACAAAATGGCCAACAATCTCCTTCTCTGCTGAAATGAGGACCAGTGGTCGGGTTTCTGGTACGTTTCTTTCCCCCACAGTCTCAAATGCAGCTGCTTCAGTGCTCTGCGGCTGTTTATAAACTCTTCAATGACTTTTCCACTCGTTACGCAAACCCCTCCCTCTTCCTATCTCCCCTTCTAACGTCCCCCTCCCTGCTTCCATCTCTGCAGGAGGGAAAGCCTGAAATTTCGAGTAGGACTCTTCCTTCTCTGGGTTAGGTTCACATTGAGGAATGATTTCGCAATCTCCACATGAGCAATTATGTAAGCCTTCCCAAAGCATGGAACATTTCTAGGGCAATTGTTGCCGAAACATAGTTGTAAGAATCTAGATGACTTTAAAAATAAGGAGATGTCACTCAATTTCAAACCTGTGGATTGAAATTTTCTCGAAAAATCCAACTTGATCTACCTTCTCCCACTGTGTTTCCCTTCACAGTCATAAACTGTAGTAGAATTATAACACACGTTAGGCACCAGGTTGCTATTTTAGGCTGGCATGGAAACGGCTCAGAGAAATGAAGCTCCTAGCAGCCAGCATTAAGAACAAAGTTCTCTGACCTTCAATATCTTCAATACAATGACTGTTTTCCTCACTTCTATTCTTACCCTAAGAATCAGTGGAAAAGAAACAAAATAAGCCAGAAAGGAGAGTAATTGAAACCTTTGGCAAAGTGAGAAAAAAAAGAGTACACGATATCCACAGCATCCAAAACATAGTGGTCAGATATCACAATTTGAAATATTCATTTATAATATGTGTTTTATACTTCACATTTTATAAAATGCTGTGAATCTCTTGCTCTAGAAACAAACATTTGCAGGAAGAAATTTTCAAAATCATCTTTTATAGATGAAGAAACATTAAATCAGCCGTCAAAGTAACTTAGTTAATGGCAGAGCTCAAATAGAATCCAGGACTTGTAACTACTAATGTACTGCTTTTGCCATGGCATGCATGCACTCATTCATTCATACATTCAACAAGCATCGGTTGACTGCCTACCATGTACCAGATATAATGGCATATACTGAGAATACATTGTATAAGGGTGAATAAGAAGAGATTCCTGCTCTCAAGGAACTCATAATCTAATAGTGGAGATAGGCATATAAACTAAGAATTGCAACAGAGAGTAGCAGATACTAAAATAGAGAGGGTGGTACAGTGGTGGCAAAAAGAAAAAATAGATAAGTTTTATCAGGAAAGGTCTTCATGATTCTGGTGACATTAATATTAAAATAGTGACCTGCTATTTTGTTGAAGAAGTCAAATAAGCTTTTGTTCTCGAATTATCCTAGAAAGAGAATCTATTACTTATGGCATGCCTTAAATTCCACTTTAGGTAAAACTTAATCTGTCTTGTGCTTCCTCTGATTATTCTGGATTTGTTGGTGCGTAATTTTAAAGAAGTGGATCTCTGTGGTTTTCCCATTTAGATTGTTCTAAAGTGACGTGCACTGCAGGATTTGGCCGACATGCTAAGCAGCTGAAATTTGGGAAGGAGTGGGCAAAAGGAGACTAGTTCAGATGAGAAAATTACACATAATTTCTTTCCTCCCATTTTGTAAAATTCTTAGACCCGCAGTCATTAGGGATTAAAAAGAACTTTAAGTGAATCCCTGCTTCTGCAAGGGTTTTTTTTTCCTTCTTCTTCTTCTTAAAATTTTTGAATCTAAGTCCAAAATTTAAATTTCTAAACTGACAATTCCATCATAATTTCCTTGCAGAATTAATTACAGTCTTAAGGGGATGTCCATTAATATCTTCCTAATAGTACTTTGAGAGTCTCAAATGTTCATTATTCTATTTTTTCTCACAACCAAGTAAATGTTCTAAGTGGAAAGTTAGTGACTACCTTGAGTTGGTACCTGAGAACCTGATTTTGTGCAAATGTAGTGAGTGGGGAGGAGAATGATATTATATTATAGCGCTTACTTTGAGTCTGGCTCGAAAGGCAAGACAAACTCTCCATCTGCTTGAAACCCAGCGTATCTTCCAGAATCTCTAATTCAGCACCTACCAGTCTCAACCTAGGCAAAATCAGCAAGGTAGAATAATATTATTATATGATAGGATTGTCTTTATTTTTTTCTCTCTGAATGAGTTTTAAAAAGAAAAACAAAACTCAAACTGCAGTTAGGGATAATAATTTCCTAAAGATCTTCCCTTTCCCCATTTCTCTCTTCTCTTTCTCCCTCTGTCTCTGTCTCTCTCTTTGTCTATCTCCCTCTCCCCCTCCTTCCTCTTGGTTTTTGTCTGTCTCTCTCTCTAGCCTATAGCATAAAACTAAAGAAAAGATGAGCACATAAGGAAAATAAGAGGCAGACGAGGCCTACTGCGCATGTTAAGAAAATAACATAACCTACCATTACCATTGGTTTAGTGTTTTCACTGGCTTATGTTTTCTTATATACATAATAATAATATCTGCCTCAAAGTGAGTATTAAATATGCTAATGAAATTAATAGATTCTGCAATAGTTCCTGACACATAAAATGCTGTCAATCAATGTTAGATAGCATTATTATTACTCATGCTATTATTTTCATCACTGTTATTATAGTCATAATTTGTATAACCATATACGGAACAGTTCAGCAAGTACGAGGGCACATTTAATTGGTCATAGTATCACTTAGTTTAAGAAAGAGTAATTCTGTTTTTTATATATATATATATATATATATATATATATATATACACACACACACACACACATACATATATATATATATATATATATATACATATACACATAAAGAACCTGAAAAAGAATATATATATTCCCTTATAGGTTATTACAGAATATTGAGTCTAGTTCCCTGTGCCGTACAGTAGGTCCTTGTTGGTTATCTATTTTATATATATGTATAACTGAATCACTGTGCTGTACATCTGAAACTAACACAATATTGTAAATCAACTATACTTCAATTAAAAAAAACAAATGAAAAATCAAAAAAAGTTGATCCAATGTAGTACTTTTTCACCTTGAAAGTCCAAACCCAAAGTCCTTTAGTTTTTCTTGTAATCAGTGTGAAAATAAAACAAATCCAAAGGAAAAAAGAAAGAAAGAAAGAATAATGAAAGAATAATTCTATGTCTAAACCCTAAATTCCTATCAATGCTTGACTACTTAGGGAACATGCATACTGAATTTCTTCCATAAACTGAAAAGTACAACTATACCTTAAGTATAACTTTATTTGAAGGTTTGCTACAAAAGAGTGGCTTTAAAATAATCCTGAATAATTCTAAATTTCATGGAAAAGCAGTCACAACCCAACTCTGGCCTGCTGTTCCAGCCTTCACAAACACCACTTCCCATTCTGTTCATCTGATGGTCCCCACACTATGGGGTCATTAGCTACTCCCCAGCATGGCCAGTACATCCATTCTCCTCTATACACATGTACTTCTTTATGCCTAGAATCTCCTCTCCAGCCTTTCCTTCCAAATCCATTGGGAAGCCTTCCTCTTATGACCCAGGCAGAAAATATCCCTCTCCTCTGCTTCCAAAGTACATTCTTCATCCTACATCCTTCCTCTTATTAGCCATATCCCAACTGCATGGGAATCCTTTATTCATGAAAATTCTTTTTTTTTTTAAATTAATTATTTATTTATTTATTTATTTATGGCTGTGTTGGGTCTTCATTTCTGTGCAAGGGCCTTCTCCAGTTGTGGCAAGCGGGGGCCACTCTTCATCGCGGTGCGCGGGCCTCTCACTATCGCGGCCTCGCTTGTTGTGGAGCGCAGGCTCCAGACGCACAGGCTCAGTAATTGTGGCTCATGGGCCTAGTTGCTCCGAGGCATGTGGGATCTTCCCAGACCAGGGCTCGAACCCGTGTCCCCTGCATTGGCAGGCAGATTCTCAACCACTGCGCCACCAGGGAAGCCCCATGGAAATTCTTAACTCACAGGTCTGTGAGCTCCTTCAGGGGTACAGCCTGTGCCTTACAGGAGAATATTCTCAGTGCCAACCAGAGGGCCCGCACATAGGAAAGACTCCTTCACTGTTTGCCAGATTTCGGGAAATATATTTCAAGCAGGAAAGACCAGACATATTACTAAGCTCCTGGTTCAGAGTTGAGGATAGAGCAAGGCCAGAAAAAAATGTTGTTCAGTTGGTTTCCTTAGACTTACTGAATCAGCATTTAATTTAGATACCAAAACAATCTCCCATGTAAAAGGCGTAATTTTAATAACAATAAAACATAACAGCCATTTGTTGAGCATTTACTATGCTCCAGCCATTGTTCTCATATTTCATGAATATTAACTCATTTAATTCTTAGAACAAGCCTAGTAGTTATGTTCTCCCAATACTCCCATTTTATAGATTTAAAAAACAGAGGTTCAGAGAGGTTAAGAGTCTTTGCCCATGGTCATACAGCTAGGAAGAACTGGATGCAGAATGTGAGGGCAGAACTTGAACCCAGGCAAATTCTGCAGAGCCAGAGTTCTTAACCACCACCACTGTACTATTTGAGGGTGATTAAGGAGACTTTAACACTTACAGTAGGTAATAAATAGACTTATTCCAATAATCCAAAAGCTGTTAATGAGGTTGATAATGACAGGTTTAAATTTATTTTTCACTACCACTAACTGCAGATATACCAGCTTCTCACTGATTAAAGTCATGACCAAATCTATGACATATAATGTCCATTGAAAGAATTTGCAGGCCTTCCCTAATCTGATCCCATCTTTCCAAGCCTATGTTATCTCCCACTAGTTTCTAGCACACATGCTCCACATTCATCAGCCCATTTACCCCATTTTGCCCACTGTCTTCAGAAAGAGGTTGGCTCCTTCAAAAACATTGCTTACAGTGAATGCCTGGTCTCTCTCTCCTCTTCCCTGCCACAACTTTTTCTTCTTCATTTTTCATTAGTCTACTTTTAATAACATAGTGATAATAGCTTTCTTTTGGGTAATTTTTGCATGATATAACTTTTCCATCTTTTTGGTTTCAGTCTCTTCTGTATATTGTACGTGTCTGTCTAATTAAAAATAACACATAGTTGGTTGTTTTTATTTTTTAATCTAGTCTGACAATATGGGTCTTTTAATTGGAATATGTAGTCCATTTACATTTAATGTAATTATTGATATGATTGGGTTTTGCTATTTGCTTTTTATCTGTACTACTTACTGTTCTGTATTCTTTTTTTTTCTTTTCTTTTGATTACTTTTTTATAATTCTATTTCCTCCTTCTATTAAATTGGTAGCTATACATAATCTTACTATTATTTGTTAAACTAGAGATTACAACCTGCATAGATGACATATTGTAGTCTAAGATAAATGAGTATATTTACTTCTTCCCAGACAATGCAAAAGCCTTAGAACACTTTAACTCCTTTTATCTTCTCTTAACACATGTTATTTGTGATACATTTAGCCCTACAAGATACTATTATTATAGTCTCACAACAACATTAAATATTTATCCTTTTCGAGGCTCTAAATCTGTCCTATATCTTTGAGTTTCCATCCAAAACAACTGTCTTCTTTCAGAATAGAACATGTTAGTACTTCCTCTTGTATGGGTCTGTGGGTGCCAAATTTCCCTCAGTGTTTATCAAAGGATGCCTTTATTTCATGCTCATTTTTGAAGGATGAGACTTCAGCTTATAGAAACTCTTTTGCAGGAGTTTTCCCATCATTTTACTTTTATTTTTATCTTTATTTTTATTTTTTTGGCTGCACCATGCAGCATGCAGGGTCTTAGTTCCCCAAACAGGGATCGAACCCATGCCCCCTGCAGTGGAAGCGCAGAGCCCTAACCACTGGGCCACCAGGGAATTCCCTCCTTTTGGGAGTCTTAACAAATAGGTTAGAACTTTTCACTAGTTCCCCTATGTTTCTTACATTGTTTTCTGTGTGTGGGTGTGTTAATCTTTTCATCTTTATGTGCTTCATTCTGTATATTTTTTTCATATTTATCTTTCAGTTCACTAATTTTCTCTTCTGTGTGTCTAGCTTCATGTTAAACCTCCATTGAATTCCTGATTTCAGTTATATTTGTTTTTCTGTTCTAGAATTTCCATTTTGTGCCTTTTTATAATTTACAGTTATCTGTTGAAATTATCAATCTCATGTTTTATTATCTCAGATATATTAATTATATTTACTTTAAAATCCATTGTATGAAAACTCCAATTTTAAGGTACCTGATGGGTTCCTTATACCAACTACTACTTCTTTTGATTTTCCATTACACTGTGTTGATTCCTTGTATGTCTGGTTATTTTTGACTGAATGTCAGATATTGCATGTGATAAGTGGTAAGAGGTAATTTGAGACTAGGATGTTACCTTCCTTCAGAGATTTTGTTTGCTTATGACTGGTGGCTAGGGATACTAGCAATCCTGAATTATGCTAATTCAATCATTAAATGACAAAATCAGTCCCTTCTGGGGAAGATCTATTTCAGGACCTTCCTTATTCATGGAATGTAGCTCTTTAGTTTGGAGCCCCAACCTAAAATCTGTGAGTTTACCAATGCTTCCCTCCTTGGCAGCATTGAACTTCTTTTCCTCCCCTAGACCTAAGTGTCTTTAAAGGCTCAGCTCACCTTATCAGCCTCCCACTTAACTTCCAAAATTGGCAGATGCCTCTAGGGGAAAGCAGTCCCAAATGCAAAGCTCAGTTCTCTTTTCTTTTCTTTTTTTATTTTTTCCTTCTTTTCTTTGACTTATTAGCTCACTGGTGATTTAAATGGTTTTTTTCTCTTAAAATTTTGTCCAGATTTTATAGTTTTCTTAGCTAGAAGGAAAGGATTGTTTGCTAATGTATTTGTTTTCACATACAAAAATTAAAAACTATATAGTCATATTTCTTGATTGCTTTCCCCATCATTCATAAAAAGACCTACTCTACTTCAATTTACAGTTAAATTCCATCTGGTACTGATTTTAGTATGAGCTGTGAGATAAGGATCTGGTTTATATTTTTTCTCAAATAACTAATTATTGTCTAATTATATATTGAATAATTCATATACTCTCTTGGATTTACACACACACTCCATTAATGTGTTAATGTGCTAAGCCATCTTTATATTACTTTAGTCTTTTTCTGGATTTTTCTATTGTGTTTAACTATTTTTCTCTATTTGTTTTTGCACCAGCACTCCATTGCTTTTAATTACTGTAGCTTTATACTATGTCTATATATCTGGTGAGAAAAAGCTTTCTTCTTCTTCAAAGGCCCATTACACCTGGTTTGGGGTTTTTTTGTTTTGTTTTGTTTTTTAGAAATTTTCTGGATAGTATAGCATAATTCATTTCATCAGATGCACTTTTAAATCTTTCGTCTCAACTGCCAAACCTCCCTCCCCAAACACACACCCCAAAGACAGTATTTTAAAGAGGACAGACATCTTTACAAAATTAAGTTTTTTTAGCCAGAAACATCTTAAATCTCAAAGTTAATGTTTTCATATAAATACTGCATGTTTCTTAATAAATATATTCCAATATATTTTATACTTAATATTTTCTTCAATTATATTTTCTAATTGGTTATTCTTTGTGACAGGAAAACTATTGATTTTTCCCTTATGAATATTAATATTCCAACAACAATCTTACTCATTATTTCTAATTATTTCTGGTATGTTTTATCAGTTGATCCATTTGGCTTCTGAAGATATAGAATTATATTGTTATGCAATAGTGAGAATTGTGCTAACTTCTTTACAGTACTTACTTACTCTGTTCTCTTGAATAATAGCACATTAGCTTGGGTGGGAATTAATCTCAAATTTCAGCTTTAGGCTTGAGCCTTAATTCACCCAAACTAACCATTTATCATGATACCAATCTCCTCACCAAAGTGATTGGTTCAAGGATGAATAACACAGGCCCAGACTCAATGGGGCATGGCACACCATTGGTCATAGTGATTTTTTGTTTTAGGGTCTGACATGTGATTAAAGAGTTTTCAAGGTTTTCAGAAGAGGAGTTTTCTCATTCTCTGGACTGTGAGGTATAAACACATGGGACGCCTGGGACCTCTCTGGCCATTTTGCTCCCATGAGAGAAGCAGTCCAACACACAAAGGAGCACAGAGCTGAAAGAACTGAGAGAAATCAAGCAGCAAAACCGAAATAAGCCATGCTTGAAACGAAACCTATCCTGCAACTTTATAAGAGCAAATATATCTTCCTCTATTTTTTGAAACCAGTGCACATTATTTGCAACCCAAATTATCCTAACAGATATACCAGCCCAATGTGGTATTCAAGAAACACGCCTAAAACAGAATGATAAAGAAAGCTTGAAAATAAAGGCATGTGGAAAATTACACCAGGCAAATGTAGGCAAACAGAAAGCAGAAATGGCAGAATCAAGATAAGATAAGACGAATTCAAGATCAAGACCATTAAGCAAGGAAAAGAGGCATAATATGACATCTACAAGTACAATGAATGAATTCCTGCACACCAAAAACTAGAGCAGCAAAATACATAAAGCAAAAAACTCTGACAAAGACAGGTATAACCATCATAAAAATCACAGCCATAGTGGGTATGACTTTGCATGAGAATTTGATGAATCAAGCAGATACAAATAAGCAAGGATATGGAGATATAAATAATACAAAAAAGACAATGTAAAACAAAAATAACATTTTCCCTCTCTTCTTCACCAAAGAAGAAATTAGAATATCGTGAACAATCTACCATTAGAAAGAGTCTGGGCCCAGTTCATTTTACTGCAGAGAGTTTAGGTTGCAAAATAACAAATTACAGTTCAGATAGTACTCCTTACTAATCTCAATTCTCACTATACAATTAAGGAGCCGAATATATTCAGAAAATTTGAACAAATTCTTTGGTTTCTCAACTCTTGAGAACAGATATTTGACTCACTGTCATTAAAATGTTAATCCTTTCAAAAAGAATATAAAATTAATGCAACTACAATTAGAATTTCTAAAGGTTTTCTTTAAACCTTGTTGTATACATTAAATATTTTATAATATAAAAATTTTAAGATATAATAGAAGAAATCTGAAAAAAGGAATGCCTGAATATGAATTTTGAAAATGCTCACTGAGCTCCAGAAATAATTTAATAGAATTTACACTCTCATCTATAAAGTATGAGGAGGGCTGTTCTACCACATCTTCAAAAGCACAAAACGAAGAGCTATAAATAATAATACAATGAATAACCATCCTCCCACTACCTTACCTGAAAAAAAAAAAAACAAAACATAACAATGCCATCAAAGCTCACTGTGTATACATTTCAGATTCCATTCCCGAATCCCTTGAGGTAGTCACTCTTTCAAATTAGGAGTTTATCATTCTCATCTATTGCTTTATATTCTCACAATGTGCTATACATATAGAAATGTTTATCTGTTTTTAAGCTTTAAATAAATGATAAAACCCTGCATGCATTCCTCTGCCATTGCTTTGTTTTGTTTTGGAAAACAGTATGTTCATAAGTTGTTGATGCATTATCTAGTTCCAGCTCATTCTAGGTTTTCATCGTCTGGTGCTCAAATCATCCTTGTGTTGGGTCTTCACTTCTATGAGCTCCTGGTTAATTTCTTTCATTGCCTTCTATTTTTCCACTGCCTGCTGTGTGGTTCTTCTCTTGCTTACCCTCCATATCTCTGATCTTTTTTCAATGTTGATGCTTCTCTTCTCTGCTTCTAAAGCCATTTTCATTTCAAAACTGATCCTATTCTCTCCTTCAATTTCTTTAAGCATGCCAGGTCACCTTTCCATTCACCAGGACTGAAATCCCTTTGAGAGGATGGAGGAAATCTAGTCTATTGTTTTTAATTTCCTGAAGTAATTATTATTCTAACACGTATTATGTGCCACCTTTCTTTTACATGTCACATTGCTTTTTCATTTTTTTTAATGATTGTAAGGAAATCCCATTTTTCCTGCTACTTATTCAACTTTTATTGGGTACAATTTCTTCTGGTCCTGATATTGCCCAATAACTTTGGAGGATTACCATCACATCCATTCAGTGTTTACCTGGTCCCCTTGAATTGTCCATTAGGACTCAGGCTGGAAATCTGAACATTTGAGAGAAGGTAATGTGTATTTTTTCAGTCATTCAGAAAACTGAGGAGGGAAGAGAAGGTAGTGAGTAGCTAAAGCTCAGGTGTGGTTCTATTGTCTGTAAGTACTTTTCCAACAAATGTCTTGATCCTCACCCCAGCCAATCCCATTAAGAAAAATACATCTTAAGTTCTTGTCATTCTCCCCTTTCTTTGTGAAAAGTTAACTCCACAGGAAACCAGGTTAGTGTGAGAGCCCTTGGCTTAAAGGCCTTCCATCAGTTCTTACTTATCTCTGTCTAGTCAACTTTCCTCAGTAGATGCTTGAGTCTCAGGTACTCCTCTCCCTTGTTCCCTTGATGCTCTTCTAGGTTACCTCTTTTAAAGAGCAGGGTAAAGAACACTGTCCCTGGTCACTAGGTCTCTCTTCCCCTCCAGTTCCCCTCCTCCTCTGTGGCATGGAACTATATTCAGAGTAGGGATCTATTCCTCCTGTTCTCATCTTTCTGAAATTGTGAGGCCTTAAAAAACCCTTATAACTTATTTCCCTAGAACTGCACCATCTGAAATGGGGCTACATCTTTGTCGACTCTGCGTCTTGGCTGAAACTGTCTTTAATTGGCTGATCTTCAGTCTGTGGTGTGAGGCTGTGGCCGTTCCATAGTTGATAAAGCATTGATACAACCATGAAGTTTTCATGGGGAATAAGGGAACTGTATGCTCTAATGTGCTTGGGACTCACTCAGGGGTCTTGTTAAAATTGCAAGGCGGGACCTGAGAATAGGTATTCCTAATGAGCTCCCAGATGATGCTGATGCCGCTCGCTGCAAAGTGGTTACACTTTGATTAGAAAAGCTGCGTAGTAGGTTCTCAGGAGAAAAGAACCAATAGGAATATATATATATATATATATATATATATATATATATATATATATATATATATATATAGAAAGAGATTTGTTATGAGCAATTGGCTCACGCCAATTATGGAAGTTGAGAAGTCCCACATCTGCTGTCTGAAAGCTGGAGATTCAAGAAATCATATGGTGTGGTTCAAAAGCTTGAGCGTTCTCAAGAGCAGGAGAAGATTGATGTCTCAGCTCAGTCAGCAGGACAAGGACCCAAGCTTCCTCAGCCTTTCTGTTCAGTTCATGGTCCTCAACGGCCTGGGTGACGCCCACCCACACTGCAGAGGGCCATCTGCTTTATGCAGCCCACCTGTTCATGCTCGTCTCTTCCAGAATCACCCTCATGGACACACCTGGAAATAATGTTTAATCAGATATCTGGGCATCCCATGGCCCAGTCAAGGTGACACATAAAATAGACCATTGCAGGTTGACATCATACAGCATACAAAGCAAGAAGGTGCTATATGGCTGGCCAAAAAATGTAAATAATAGCTAATATTTATGAAAATGTGACTACATCCTTCCTAACCACAGTGCTAAATGCTCTCCATGGATTATCTCATTTAATTCTCACAATAACCCTGTGAGGTAGGTACTGTATTATTTCCATTTTATAGAAAAGGAAATTGAGGCATAGACTGATTGGGTAACTAGTTTGAGATTAAACATCTATGAAGTGGCAGAATTGAGCAATTTGACTTTAGAGCCTCAACTTGAAACACCATCTCCTGGTGCAATCCTGAGGCCGTTTCTTATACTGCTATTCTATAGAAAGCAAGGGTCCCACCATGCGTTTATAACAACTAGGTGTTTTGCTTAATGAAACTGAAGGGATGCCGGGGAAGATGACCTGAGATGGTGACCTCTGGAAGGTCATCAACCTGGTGACCAAACAGTATGGGTGCTTCCTACAGGGTCCAGGTTGAGAAGCAAATGGAGCTTTACTGAGGAAAGAAAAGTGATAAATACCAATAAGAACAGTGAGAGGAAAAAACTAAGAGAAATCAGTAAGGAAAGAAAAAGCAGAACTTGGCATCCTTACACGTCAATTCAGAGAAGGGAGAACTACTGCCTAGCAGAATCTTGAAATAAAATTTCCTTAGAAAGCCCCAGAAAAGTTGTATGTCTGTTACAAGTTCAAAGGGTAAGGGGAACTTACATATGCTTTTCTCTTATTTCTGTGGGTAAAGTACTACTCCTTCAAGATTCAGACCCCAGTGAAGCTTTCCAACCAACCCCCAGCCTCCACCACAGTTAGGGTTTCTTCTTCGATGTTCCAAAGGTCTTTGGGTGTAACTCAGGGTGCACAATGTACTCTCATTCATTCGTTTATTTACATTTCTCCCTCGCTAGACTGTGATTTTTTTTGTAGGACAAGGTCTTAGTTTATACACATACCTTGAGCT
The DNA here is from genome assembly GCF_028023285.1 of Balaenoptera ricei. Taxonomy (NCBI): domain Eukaryota; kingdom Metazoa; phylum Chordata; class Mammalia; order Artiodactyla; family Balaenopteridae; genus Balaenoptera; species Balaenoptera ricei. The sequence continues at coordinate 78,243,483 of NC_082648.1, forward strand.
CTAGGTACACTGGAATACTCTGTTCACTGAACTTAAGCCTTCAGTCTTGATATCCTTCCCTTTTCACTATTGACCCATCAGTCTCCTTTAAATGCCCCTTTTCTTATGAAGCCTTCCCTAAATTAAGCATTTCACTCTGTACCTTTATCATGACACAAAATATTGTCTTACTATTAGATTTTGTCAGTCCCTTTTCTGCATTAGATTATAAACTGCCAGGGGTGATGACTGTGCCGTCATGACCTCTGAATTCTCATTAGAGCTGAGCCGAATCCTGCACATTGGCTGATGCTCATAAAATCAGATATTGAACACATATTTAAGAAGAAAGGAAAGGAAAAGAGGTTTAGATACAACGAATGTGCCTGGACTGGCTAAAGTGGACTCAAACAGCTTGAAACAAAGACCTTCCAGACCCTTTCATATATAGAAACTTCCCAGATCCTAACTTCTTCTGCTACTGAACACGTCACTCAAGAATGAGCCATTTTCTCCTCAGTCTTTGGTAAATTGTCATGCAGGTGTTTTTAGTACAGAAGAAGGAAGACACCAGGAGCTAGATTTACCTTTGAACAAAATCAAAATTAAAAACAATCACTGAATGAAAAAAAAAAATTAAGAAACAAAGTACTCAGAAATTTAAAAAGACATTTAAGAAACAAAAAGAAATTAAATCCTATTTTGTTTGAGGGGAAGATCAGACTTTGCCTGCTGTGGTTCCATACCTGGGGACTGAATAAATGCAGCCCTGATCACAGGGATGGTGGGGAGGGGGGGTGGTTACTGATTTATTCTCAAGTGGATTCCATGGGCTGTGAGTGCCCTTAGAGAAAGCCAAGAAAAATGTGGTTACTTGCGCTCTTCCGTTACAGGATAAGGAGAGAGCTTTTGTGATTTCCTTCTTTTCCCCTAACACCAATTGTGAGTGCTTTAATGTTCTACACATTCTGTATTTGTCTTGAGACAATATGACCTGAGGAGGTGGGGGAGCTGTGTTCCATTCAGAACTCAGAAAGCCATGACAATTAAAGAGGGAAAATGTGGATTATATAAAAAAATTCATAGCAATTGTGCTCAAGACAAATTTATTTCTTCAGCCTCTAAAATAGCTGTCAGCAAGAAATGACTTGTGGCTGAGTTTACAAAGTAAAACATTATGAAAACTTTAAGTTCTCATTGCTGTTTACGCCTCCTTTGCACTTACTATGATTTACTTCACTCATTTACATTTTTTTTTGATGAAGACAACAACACAGAAACTCAGATCTTAGAATCTGAGAATCCAAAATCTAAACAACAAAACACAACAAAAAACAGAACCAAAAATACTTCCAACAACTTAAAATATTTCATGGAGTGCATCCTCAGAAAGCAGTCTCCACTCAGCAAGAGTTTGGGAAACTGGCTTCAACAGGCAAAATGAATCCACAACTTCCTGCCAGTTTTTTCTTTTGTTTTGTTTTTACTAAACATCAGTATTTCTTACAATAGAAGGATACTTTGATTACCTTATCACCATGGGACAAAAAGTGTTTACTTTTTTATTTCAATCAGTCAAGCTCTTCTAGCTTAGCCCTCTTTATTCTTCCTCATACTCAAGCTCCTAAGTTTATATGCAGGAAAAAGAATTTTAACTACCTCAGGCAACAGGCCATACCATGGAGGAAACACCAAACAAAATAGTACTCTCTCCTGCAAACCAGCTTATATTTATAGCCAAAGTTTTACATTGTGTGTGTTCATTTTCCATTTCCCCCACTAAGTTGTCCCTGTTGAGAAGTTCTTAGCACCTGGCTCCGGAGAAAACGTCCTGAGAGCTTTCCTGAATTACTGTTTCACATTTAGCATCTTTTGACCATTAATCACCGCTGTCAGAGACAGGCTCTGCAGCAGCATCAGTAATCAGCTCTCTGGTTCCCTGTGATCAAGGAGAAAGGGCATTTAGGTGTTAGAGAGAGAGAGAGAGAGAGAGAGAGATGAGTTGGGGGCAGGGGCGGGAGAAAATGCTATTTTTCCTCATAAAAATGTGGAGTTAGAGGGCATTGAGAAACCACCCCAAAAGAAAATTGGAAGCAAATTCAACAATCAAGATAAATATAAACAACAGAAATAAAATAAGCTGATGTGTAACCTGCAGGGTCTTAGGTACTTCCTAACACAAAGTTTTATAGCTACTCCTGGAGCTAGACACAGCCTCCCGCTGTCATTCAAGAGCACAGTGCGATGGTGAAAGCGGCCAACACTGAGTGATTACACCATGCTGGCTCCCATTAACCCCCTCACAGCTATTAGCTATGCCCCAATACCCTCCGAGGTGGATAACCTTATCCCACGCCTAAGGGCCACTTGTGTTTCTGCAATTCAGCATTTTTCAGATTTGGGGAGTGCATATGGAGCATGGCATGAACCCCTTCCTTGGGGCCTGGAACTCAACCATGTGAACATTCCTATAGCACAATGTGTGAACAGATACAGAAGGAAGAAGACTGCTTCTTCACGCCAGGTGAGGTTTTACTGCCAAAAGTGTTTTTGCCAAACCTAGATAGGAAAAAAACCCAAAACCTGCTTTCAGAGGTTGAATTTTGGAGTTGAAGGTTGGATATATTCTCAACTCCATTTTCCAGGCCAGGAACCCAACCCGGACTCGGCGAGGATTAAGTGCCTTGCCTCTTGGCACCGGCAACAGTGCTTCGGCTGGATTCAAGCAGCCGGATTCAAATCTCAGATTCCAGAGCCTGTGCCTAAAGCACCCTGCCGCCACCCTGACCCTCAGGCTTTCTTGGGGTGTCTAAGTAAAGGCAGGTGTCTTTCTGCTAATCCTGAAGACTCAAACTGTCCTTCCCTGTCCCTCATTACTTGTCTTTCTCTGCAACCTCATCCAAAAAATGACTGTAAATAGAAGAAAAAAAGGGAAAACATTGTTTTTCCTTCAGCGATAGCAGAAAGAGGCAGTATCAGCCTTGATCTCTTTGTTTCGTTAGGAATTTGAGGTTTGATCCTGAGAGACAAAACTGACAAGGAAAGGATGGGAAAGTGGGGAGAGGAGGGAGGAGGAGGAGAGAGGAAGGGAGGGAGAGAGAGGAGATGATGGGGGTGGGGAGGGGAAAGGAGAAAGGACCTGGAGCCTGGGATCCAGAAAGAACCAAAGCATTACAAAAATCCAAGTAATTCAAGATATCTAGGCTGCTGCAGCGCCAGTCTCCTCCGTCTTCTCGGCTCGTTTGCTAAAGCCACCTGCACAAAGCGATGTTCTATTTCTATGAGTGAAGATGCCAGATGAGTTCCACATCTGGGTAGCACAGCCCACGCAGCTGGGGGATCAAGGACAGAGTTCAGAGAAGAGGGTGTGCTACCTAGGGATGAGCGAAAACTTGAGAATGACATTGGACTTTATCAGGCCGGAAGAGTGGGGGCCTGATCCCTCCAGCTCTTGAGCAGCCGGGTGACCCTGGCTGCCATCGGGGTTACAGTAGGTACCATGGTGTGTGGAGGGTTAACTTTTTATGTGCAGAGATACAGTATCTTCAGCAGTGTTACTCTTCCCTCCTACATTCTAATGTTCTAATATGCTTTCTCCCAGGAGAGAATGGAGTGTACCCAAAATTACACATGACCCTGAAATGACCACAGGAACTTGTGGTTTGTGATTGTTTTTTGCTGAGCCTATCAAAGCAGGAAAAGGGCTGAGACCCTTTGTTGGCAGTTTTTTGGGTTTTTTTTGTTTTTTGTTTTTTTCGTTTGTTTGTTTTGGCTGCATTGGGTCTTGGTTGCTGCACATGGGCTTTCTCTAGTTGCGGCAAGCGGGGGCTACTCTTCTTTGTGGTGCACGAGCTTCTCATTGTGGTGGCTTCTCTTGTTGCAGAGCACGGGCTCTAGGTGCGCAGGCTTCAGTAGTTGCAGCACGCAGGCCCTAGAGTGTGTGGGCTTCAGTAGTTGTGGCACGCAGGCTCAGTAGTTGTGGCACATGGGCTTAGTTGCTCCGCGGCATGTGGGATCTTCCCAGACCAGGGATGGAACCCGTGTCCCCTGCATTGGCAGGCAGATTCTTAACCACTGCACCAGCAGGGAAGTCCTTGTTGGCATTTTAAATTTGAAATCCTAACGGCTAAACTTGAGCTTGGTGGCCAAGCTGATGCCAGAAAAAACCAAGCCCACAGAATCAGAGCCTTGCACGGGCACAGCAGCCTCAGTATCTATCTTCTGTCCTTGGAATCAGGGCAACCCCACCTTATAATCAGTGCCCCCTTAGCATTACCATCCTGGGTGCTAAGTTCATAGATGGGCATTTAATCCAGGTCTAAGTATAAAGGGGGAATTCTAACTTCACCCCTTCTTTCTGTAATGGAAGGCTCCTTTTGCTACTTTGTCCTTTTTAATGCTGTAGCTTTTGGTACTTCACCACCAGTGTGTAGCTAGGACCTTGTCGGTCTGCCAAGTTGTACACTGCTTTTTCCAGCATGAAGAACTTGACTCTAATGAAGAGAGACCCTGCACATAGTAGGCGCTCCCTAAAGGCTGGTGATTTGAAAAGCTTATGAAAATTCTACCCTCCTGGTTTCATACATTTTCTTTGTCAGGTACTTTAGTCTCAGTCAAAATGGACAAGGTTTTAAATGTTATGGACCCAGGGACATAGTTTTCTGGTGTGACAACAGACTGCGGTAAAAGAAATATTCTTCTTTCTCTGTTACTTTCTTTTATCAAAATCAGTGGCCAGGCATCAGAATAAACCCTATTTTTTTTTTTAATTAAAGCTTATCAGCACATTTCCTTCCCTGCACTGATTTAAGAAGAGCATACACAGGCATACACATGTGACACTCAAAGGCTGCAGAAGTTTTCCTTTTGCGCCATTTCTTGAATTTTACCCTCTCCTCTTCCCAACGCTAACCCTCTACTCACCCCAGCCCTCCAGCAAACATATGTAACACACCCAACCACCCAAACATGCTGGGTTTTATTCCCTTGATATAAATTTCTGGTGAAATGAACATTTTCACAGAAAAAATATACTCTACTAGGCCAGAGAGTTATACTCAAGATGCTGAAATGTATTTTTATTCTAATAACACCCTAAAGCCTTTTAACTATGCAATAGTCAACTAAAGAGCCCCATTTCAATTAGCTTTACCAGAACTTTAATTATTGCCTAACACACAGTGTTACACCAAAAAAAATTAAAAATAAGTTTGTCCAACCACACATTTAGATGTTTTTACTTTATTCTACACAGTAGAGTGTTTTTCTGTCTAAGATGACAAGATCAGTGTGAGTAGGTGGAAGGAAGAAAAACAAAGGGGACACTCACTAAGAAATGAAGGCAGGGGTTTCTTGTGGCACAGTGGTTAAGAATCCGCCTGCCAATGCAGGGGACATGGGTTCGAGCCCTGGTCCGGGAAGATCCCACATGCCATCGAGCAACGAAGCCCGTGCGCCACAACTACCGAGCCTGAGCTCTACAGTTCGCGAGCCACAACTACTGAGCTCGTGAGCCACAACCACTGAAGCCTGCGCGCCTAGAACCCGTGCTCCGCAACAAGAGAAGCCACTGCAATGAGAAGCCTGCACACCGCAACCAAGAGTAGCCCCTGCTCACTGCAACTAGAGAAAGCCTGCACGCAGCAACGAAGACCCAACGCAGCCAAAAAAAAAAAAAGTGTATTTTCCCTTTTTAAATTCATTCTCTTCCCCTTTCCCCACAATCCCATCCCACCATATTTAGTCAAATTGCCAGAATTATCTGGTTAGTATTTATCTGGACTCAACCTTGAAATGCCTAAAGTACTCATCCAATTTTTATACAGCAAAAAGAAGGCCACCTAGACTGGATGGATACAGCAAGTTTCAAACTCTTTGAAAGGAGATATTACTTCTTGGGCTGCAGCATGGATGGGATAGAATTCATGGTGAAACATATTTGAGAAAGTACATTTCATTCATCTTTGATAAGGCAAGTGGAACCATAGAAATATTCATTTTTATATCCTAACACCAGGGACTTCCTATAACTCAAGAATAGACCAAATTACCTGCCAGAATTTAAAGAGCAAGTATTCCATGATTTTTGAGTGACTGTATGATGAAGGTAATGTTACCCTTGCTTTTATCTTGTCTCATATATGAAAGGCCTGGGGCTCTAAATGATAACAAGTCTCTGTACTGTAATCTCAGATTCTGTAAGAAATAGACAGTTTGGATAACTGAATTTTCCAGTTATCTAAATGTCAGCAAGAAAACCCTTTTTGTTTTCAGGGCTTGTCTGTTAGCTTGCCTAGCTAAACAGCCTAACAAAATATTGAGCACCTTGCTGTATCATACTAAACATCAGTTCTCATTTCATATTTATTGTATATAGAGAGTTTAAAGGAATCAGATTCTTTTTTGTAAAAAGTTCAAGGCAGTCTATCAGCCTGTTTATTATGATTTGCAGTTCTCTCTAAGATGGAGAGGAGAAAAAAAAAATCCAGCTGGGTTTTCCAGTAATCAAAGTTGTGCTAATTCGTGGGGCATACACTAACCAGAAAACTAAGTAAAAAGTGGTCAGGAAAAAACTGCCATAAACCAGGTTGGTTGACATTATAACAGTGTTCAAGAATGCCAAATTACAATTATGTATTTGGGGAGAAATGAGCCTAGAAGGATTTTGGAATTCACTCAATTATTTGAATGGAATGTTCTTTTCCCAGATATCTCCTAGGCTGTTTCTCTGGTCTCCAAGTTTCTGCTCATATGTCACCTTATCAGTGATACCTTCCCTATTTTACTTGAAATAGCAATCTGGGGACTTCCCTGGTGGCGCAGTGGTTAAGAATCTGCCTGCCAATGCAGGGGACACGGATTCGAGCCCTGGTCTGGGAAGATCCCACATGCCGCGGAGCAACAAAGCCCATGCGCCACAACTACCAAGCCTGCGCTCTAGAGCCCGGGAGCCACAACTACTGAGCCTGTGCGCCTAGAGCCCGTGTTCCACAACAAGAGAAGCCACCACAATGAAAAGCACGTACACCACAACGAAGAGTAGCCCCCGCTCACCACAACTAGAGAAAGCTCGCGCTGAGCAACGAAGACACAACACAGCCAAAAACAAATAAATAAATTAAAAAAAAAAATAGCAACAGTACCCTCTTCCCTGTATTACACCCTTTTCTGCTGGGTCCCCGCAATGCTGCAAGGCTGGGGCAATTTTCACAGCACCAACACAGCAGCCCTGACCCTCAGCACAAGTGCCAATTGAGATAGCATGCATTTTACTGGCCCGTTTACCTCCCACTCTAAGGATATGATTTTCGTTCGGTTCACTGCTATAACTCCAAGTGCTTAGAACAATGCTGGGCACATAGTAGGTGCTCAGTAAATATTTATGAATAAGCAGATTAACTAATTGTAGCATCTTCTAAAGCTCTGGCCTAAGAGTTCCTGTCTTTAAGACCTTCTGTCTAATGGGAAAATCAGACATGAATACAAACCATCACAATACTATGGGATCAGAGAGCAGGGCACAGGGACATGATATTGGTTAGGAACTGGTGCTTGACCTCAAACAAACCTGGATTCCAGCCTCAAATTGTCCCTTGGGCAAGTTTTATAACATCGCTATACCATGATCTCTTTGAATCAGAGATGACTATAGTAACAATTCGTCTACTTACAGGCCTGTGATGAGGAGTCACTGAAGGGATGCAGATAGGTGCTTAGCACAGTCCTGGCACTCAACAAAGTCTACAGGAAGTGCCTGCAGCATCAGGTCTGATTTTTACAGAAGCAGAGAAGCAGAGCGGGGGGTCTAAAGCTGTCTGGTGCTACTGGAAGACTTGCCAGTAAGAGGACTGAGGTAGGAAGGAAGGAAAAATCATCCTCAACATACATACAATGAAATGTCATATAAAATTTTCCTGTGCTTAATGCATGAAACTTTTTTAAAATGGGGAATGAATCTGCTAGTAATAGAAATATGTGATCAGAGAAGGGGCTTCTCCAACTGGAAATGGGTTACTGAGAAGCTTCTCCATTAACCAAATATGGCTTTAACCTTCTATACATTTTGACTCATTCTTTCTAAAACGGAGTTTAGGGGGGGAAAAAAGTCTAACTAGTAGTGAAATATTAGGTAGTATTGCCCTGAGAAAGAAATGTCTAAGCCACTCGTCACCATCACCATCATGACCCACCACTGCTTTGGCAACAGATACTTTGCTAAGAAAAATGCTTTGTCTTCCTCAGGGGAAAAAAAAAAAGTTAATTCAAGATCTGATTCCAGATCAGGTTCCAAATTAGAACATTAAATCTACAGGGAAAAAAAGGAGTAAACCCCTTTTTCAATCACTGATGAATTATCTTCTTTCCCTATCCCTCAGTAGATTCCAAACTCATTAACAGTCACTTTAGAACAAGTCTTCCCATCTCTGCATTCAAGAAACTTTAAAGACAGTGACATACAGCTCTTGAGTTCAATCAATTTCAAAACTAATTGTGCTGTAACTTAGGTCAATATTCTAACTGCTCCTTGGCAACTGGAGTTGAGAATTTTGAGATGGAAGGAAGTACTCAAGGCTAGGACTCAGCTCTACATATAGGTTTAAGATTTGCTTGTCTCCTCTCCCTATCTGCAAAGTCTACTATAGACTGACGTCATCGGGCTAAAAGAAAAAGGTGGGGACTTCCCTGGTGGCGCAGTGGTTAAGAATCCACCTGCCAATGCAGGGGACATGGGTTCGAGCCCTGGTCCAGGAAGATTCCACATGCCACGGAGCAACTAAGCCCGTGCGCCACAACTACTGAGACTGCGTGCCACAAATACTGCAGCCCGCGCTCTAGAGCCCGTGAGCCACAACTACTGAGCCCACGTGCCACAATTACTGAAGCCCGCATGCCTAGAGCCCGTGCTCTGCAACAAGAGAAGCCACTGCAATGAGAAGCCCGCGCACCGCAACAAAGTGTAGTCCCCACTCGCCGCAACTACAGAAAGCCCGCACACAGCAACGAGGACACAACACGGCCAAAAATAAATAAATAAATAAATTAATTAAAAAAAAAGAAAGAAAGAAAAAGGTGGGGGCTAGGGAAGAATATTATGTAAATTTGGCATTATCACAATCTTTTTCAGTTGCTCAAGATTCTAAAGTTTCGGCCTAATAATAAACACCAGGCAATCCTTAGTAAGTTTGTGAGTCAGTGATAGGGATATGACTCAAATTTTACTACTTACTTTAAAAGACTAAAAAGCCATAGCAAATTGGGTAGGGATGTACTATATTAGTAACCACTAAATCATAACTAGTTGAAAGGCAACGGTTTCTTCTGGCGACAATTTGCTTCATGTTTAAAGTAACCAGTACCGCATGTTTAGGAAGCAAAAATAAAGTTATAAAAGGAGAGAGAAAACAACTCATTTTGAATTTGAGGCCTAGCTCCACAATCATATTTCTTAATCAAATTTTAAGTGCCTCAAAAGGGAGTTTTCTGGGGTAGAAGAGATGTCCTATCTCTTGATCAGAGTGTGGATTACATGGGTGTGCAAAATTCACTGAACTCTACGCATTGAACTGTATAAAGTTCTTACATCAATTTAAAGTGAAAAATTCAAGTGGCTCACACCTTGAAAGTTATGTACAGGAGTTACTTACACTCAAAATGTAAACCCAGAATGAAACTTTTTAAAAAATTCTATTTAAATAAACACTCATTGCAAAATGACAAGTGCTGGACTTCCCTGGTGGCGCAGTGATTAAGAATCCGCCTGCCAATGGAGGGGACACGGGTTCGAGCCCTGGTCCGGGAAGATCCCACATGCCGCGGAGCAACTAAGCCCGTGCGCCACTACTACTGAGCTTGTGCTCTAGAGCCCGCAAGACACAACTACTGAAGCCTGCGTGCCTAGAGCCTGTGCTCCACAACAAGAGAAGCCACCACAATGAAAAGCTCGTGCACCGCAATGAAGAGTAGCCCCCGCTCGCAGCAACTAGAGAAAGCCCGCGCACAGCAACGAAGACCCAACACAGCCAAGAATCAATAAAATTAAAAAAAAAAAATGACAAGTGCTATAACAAAAATATGTGCAAAACACTCAAGATATGTTGAATTGTGCTGTTTCATACACCATGGAAGTACCTCTAATTCAATAACTCACACTAAAACCCAACTTGCCAGGCTAAACCTTTAAAATCATGAAAGTCATTTATGTCTATACCAAAACAAATCATTACAACCTAGCTGTTCTGAAAAACACTCTTTTGAGTTCTATTTGGGTTCCTTTTGGACTGGATAAGGTGTCCTAACTCCCTGACATGTTCACTAGGAAGTAGAGGTACCGCTGGTTGCCCAGCCCTTATTCAAAGAGATGATATCAACATGGCCCATAAAAGTGAAGTGACTGCATGTTCTGACCAAAGCTCGTAGTCTGGGTTTAATTATTAATAGCACCCTGTTTTACTCTCAAGAGTCACACTCTGGCTGATAAACTTATCCATCAAATTACATGGTCACTCTACCTAAAAAACCCCTCATCTCTTAATTCCTCTCCACTCCAGACACACCAGTCTTCCTTCAATTCCTCCTATTCACCGCACACACTTCACTCTTCCCTGCCTTCTTCATTTAAACCCCTACCCATCCTTCAGATCTCAGCTCAAGTATTCCTTCCTCTGGGAAGCCTTTCTGTGGTAGTCACATCTCTCAGGACACCACTCCACCACATTCCTTTCCTATGTCTCAGGTCCAAGTTTTGCATTTGTTGGGTAATTTTTTTCTCTGCTATTAGGCTCTAAGCCCCTTGAAGGCAGAGACAGTGACCACCTTTGTATCCTCCATGCTTATAGCACAGTACTTGACACATAGAGGACTCAGTAAGTATTTGTTCTATAAATGTAACAGATACAGGACAAAACACTGATCATATTTCAACCATTAGAAAGGATCCCAGGGAATCCCCTGGCGGTCCAGTGGTTAAGACTCGACGCTTTCATTGTGGTAGTCCGGGTTCAATCCCTGGTCAGGGGAACTAAGATCCCGCAAGTCGGATGGCCAAAAAAAAAAAGAAAGGATCCCAGCAGACTTAAAGGACAGGGCAATGAGGAAAATGCAAGAATCTGGGAGTTAGAAGAGAGCGGACATCTATTATTTCAATATTTCATAAGAGCGCCACCTCTAACTCTATAACCATAACTACTGTCTCAAGGGATAACTGTTCTGACAACACTGGCCACCCAAACCTTCTTTCAATTAGGTTATTCTTATTCTTACATCACAATTATTCTTACATCACAACCTGAAGCACTATAGGAACACATTGACTAATTTATAAAGCTACACAGAACTCCAAGCAGGGCCCGAACTACACAGGGGCTTTAAGATGCAAGACTTCTGAAAGGGTTAAAGGAATTTTGCCTATAACTCTCTTGAGGCCTTTTGCTTCCTAGATACTATTGCAAAATAAATTAGCAAGAAGCTCTGCTGGCTGAGTGCGTACTTCATAGAGCTATGCAACTTTATACAACCTGGCACCAAGCTATTCAATGAAGACAGCTTCACATAGAAAAAGGGACTTGAGTTTAAACCAAAAAGAACCCGTGGTCACTGAGTCACTTATGACTGACTAGAAGAAATCAATTACATTATTAGTGATTCAAGCAAACGTTGCATCAGGTTACATCACAAGAAGAAACTCAAACCCAAACTGATAACTTATAAAAAGACTGCTTTTCTTTGCAGTAAAGGAAGTACTCAAACCACTCCAGATTAAGAAGATTGGGAACCCCTGAGTTCTGTTTGAAAATCTCTTGCAAAAACATGCCAAATACGTATGGCTGGAAGGACTGCAAACCCTGGGAAAAGTCAACTTATTTTATATAGCAAAGAGTTGTGAGGATTAAAGATGATAATGGATGCAAATGTGCATTGTATGGGGCTGCATTTCTATACACTATACACATTTGGTAATGTCACTCCCTGTCCCAATTTAAAGTGTCTTCAATACAGATAAAAGATCTGAAGAATTCCCACCGCCCCCCCACCCCTTTGTTGAGAATGTAGCTCTGAAAACCACAGTGTTAAGGGAAAGTCTGTAAAACAAATATGCAAGGCCTGGGTTATCTGTATTCTCACCCTTCAAAGTGGGAGGAAGGGATGAGCAGTTCACTTTCCTTTCTATATTATTTTAAAAACACAAGTATATTTCTCTCAGTTATTGGCTAAAGCAGACTTTCAAGAAACTCCAAACACAATCAGGTGACACCATCTAATTTTCAAGAAACCAAGAAATCCACCTTCATCTGCTTCCATGATAAAGAGTATCTATCCACCAAGAATCCAGCCATTCCTTGCTACGTGTTTTCCTATGTTTGACGTTAACAACAGACATGTTTTTATCTCCAGTTTTACGTATGAAGTGAATGAGCTCAGAGAGGCTAAGCGACTTGTCCAAAGCCACAAGCTGGGAGCTGGTACAGGCTTGGATTCCTACTCACTCTTCCAAGTCCAAGACTAGTATTCTTTACACTAAATCCCAACTGCCTCCTAAAGAAAGAAGCCTAGTTTTAAGACCTTTCTATGCTTCCTGGGAATGGAGAGTAAAAGAATTTCTAGGCTGAAAATGACCAATGATGGTCAATTAGCAATGAGAAGTTAAAACATGCATGTTCTAACAATGTGAAAACAAGGTAAATCAATCGTCCACCACAATATACCAATAGTTAACAGCTTGGATTCTGGGGTCAGAAAGGCCTGAGTTCAAATTATGAATTAACCATTTACTAACTGTTTAGCTTTGGTGCAAATTAAACTCCCTAAACCTCAGCTTTCTATCCATAAAATAAACATTAAAAAATACTGACCTACCCACCTACCAACCTCACCCAGTTGTTGGAAGGTCAAATAAAAATGTACATTGGTAACCTGAAGGCTCACAAGTGCAATCTACAGGAAATATAACTCCATTTAGTCTATTGACGTGAGGGGACAAAACTGCCATAAGTCAAGACTGGAAAATGCATTCAATCCTGCTTATAGTGTAACTGCCACATATTATCACTTTAGGTTTATGCCCATATATAGAATCGTCTCAAATAAAGTTCAGTTGGTTAGTCATCTTTCCTTCCTAAACATTTAGGGATTGCTCAGAAGAAGAGGGAAAAGATACAGGGGATTTCTGGCTAAACTGTAATTGCTAAAACTAACCTTATCACTGACGCACAACTACATTAAGTCAGTTCCTTTTACAGCCATGCAAATAAATGAAATGTTACAAGAGCCCTAACATTTAAAAAGAAACTTTCTAAAAACATAAAATGTGAGTTTCAACACATAGCAATACATAATATAGAGGAGCACATGGGTTTTTAATTGGTATTAGCACTTAATATTGGGTATCTGTTGGCTGTAAAAGATGTCTCAATTTTACAACTAAGGACTCAAGCAGACAGGCGGAATTTAGACAAGACCACCCTCTTTGGATTGCTACAACAGCTTCTTTTAAGACTTACCACTTAAAGAACATAAAAATCACAACTTATTCTTGAGAGGAAAAAACACTCATCTACTTTAGTGATAATCTAGAGAAACAGTCTCTAAACATTTTTGTTCATGCACCCGTCAACAAAATGTTTAGTATATTCCCAATATATATATATACACATTTGTTTAAAAAATGTACCATGTACTTTTGCATACACACATGAAAACACACACAGAGATGTTTTAAAAGAATGATATAAAATAACTTTGGAGATGACCTATCTAGACAATTAAGTATACCCATGAGTAAACATGTCTTCTATCAATGTACAGTTTGAAATAATTAGTGTCTGAAGTAATGTTCTCCAAATACAGGAATGCAGTTAACTCCACTGCTTTTCCCAGCCTTGTGGTCCCTCTTGTGATGTTAGGTGTCTGGCCTACACTCAATTATCCTTCTATCATCAGGAATGTAGTCACAAATGGCCTTCACAACTTAAAGGTACCGGAAAGATAATCATCGAACGGTTTATAACAGACAGCTTAAAAATATCTTTTCCCTTTATAAAACACTGAGAAAAAGGCATTAAACACTTATTTGAATTTCTTTAAAAATGCCTGTAGGAGTATGCTTTATTTATACTTCCCATCCACTCCTCCCCCAAGCCCAGTTTCCACTCAGTATGTGCCATAAACCTCACTACCAGTTTGACCTGCTTGTTCACAAACAAACTGAATGTAGACTTTGTCCCAGATTCATGAATTACAGAATCCCTACAGTAGTATTTCCCAAACTCTCTGCCAAAGACCATGCTGCACAAACCTCTCTTGATAAACACCTATGACCACAGCAAATGCCTTTTTATTACCAAACCTTTAAATTCCTCCGTGTCAGCTAAGTTTCCCACTATTCATTTCCCCCATCCTTTCCCTTTTTATCCAACCCTAGGCTCAAATCAGTTCTTCCCTCACTATTATTACTTTATTATAGAATTCCCAAAAGATCACTGCATCTTCAACACTAAAATGACAAATTATCATGCAAAGGCTCATATAAAAGTCAGAAGTTGAACTCCAAAACATTCCTTGTAAGATTATTCAACTATGAGATGACAAAGCATTAAAAAAAAAAAAAAATTTCAGAATACTATGACTGGAAGCCTTACCATTTTTCTATTCCTGTTTGACACACTGAAAAATGCCAAAAGAAACTGGTAAACCAAGTTAAAATGGCAGTCAAAAAACCTGTCATATACTCCACAAATTGTCTGTTGAGGAAATGGTGTCAATACAATTTAAGGCTTACTTGTTTAGGAGCATCTCAAAAATACCAAACTTAACATCTTGCTTAACGATCTTCCTTCACCTCCTGCTATTCTCAGAAGAAAACATAAAGACCTATAGAAATAACCAGAAATAACTCAACATATGAATTCCTCTGGCCCACTTGTATTAATGTAAATTACTTAAGGACTCAGTGAAGCAGCTTGGTTTGGGTTTGGTTAGTAGTACCAACTATTTCCCTACAAAAGATTTTTTCATACTGTTACGTTCCAAACATGGAAAAATAAACCTTTGTTATATTTTGGCAGCAGCCATATACAAAAGTTCGACTGCTGAGACTGAGAGCAGAGACTAAACTATTTGCAGTCTGTATACCTTCAGATAAGTACGACAGCTACCGTTTCAGACAATCCAAAATACACTTTTTGAAATCTCTTGTGTATATATAAAACTTTGGACAAAATCTCCCCATATAGCTTATCAATAGCATCTTATCACATCGTCTGAAATAAAGTTGCAAAGGGGAGGGGATATATCTTTAAACTTCAATATACAAGACTGTTTCAGTTATCATATATCTCTTCTGCAAAGAGGAAGGAGAGTATCGGGTATGTTAAAAATCACCTAAGAAAATGTCTAATAGTAGATGTATTTGTTCCTAAGATTAAAGGGAGTCTGAAAACCTTTAGTCATTAAACACTAGAATAGTCAGGAATACTGCTTCCTCTTAACTTGAAGGCCAATTCCGTAATCTATAACACCTATACAAAACAGAATTATTTGCAATTTGAGTTATAGTGACTTAAGGAAATCATTTGTGCAATAGTACCAGAAAGCAATTTTCTGGTCGCCTTTCCAGTCTATTATTACAGAAATATTGCAAATTAAGGGTAAGGACACGTGATTCTCATTCCAGACTGCAGGGAAACAGCCACATTATGCTGCATGAATTAGGGTAACTCTTGCCATACAATTCACTTTAAGCCCTGCTTCATTCAGCATGATAGACCAAGACAGTACTTAACATTTGGAGAAAAGGAAGTCATTTTAAAACTACCTGTTAAAACTCAGAATAATTATTTCTAAACTTTATTGCCAATAACTATGAATCCCTGGTGCCAGTGGCAACTAATGATATTGAAAGCAGTCACCCTTTCTTAAAAGGATCTCTAAGAAACTATCTTTTAACTCAGGCAGTGTAAAAAGCCCTTTAAATTCTACCACTATTAAAGTTTTTTTAAAGAGTACACAACACACTGGTGTGTACATAAATAAATGTCTACGTGTGTAGGCCTGGCACACACCTGCCTGTGCATAGGGCAGACACTCAAATGCTTTTATCCAAATAGCTCCGCAAAACATTCCCAGAAGCAATGAAAAAGATGTATCAAACAGCTACTATCCTGGAGACAATTGTTTGGGGAATGTTAAGGTTAAAGTCACAGGAAACAGCTGGATGCTAGGTCTGAGACGTTTGCAAGCCTTTTAAAGAGGAACTCCTAACAGCTCCTTACATGCCAGACATCACCTGAATTCTAAAATAAAATGTTTTCATTAAGTTCTCTTCCCACCAACTTTCTTTAAAGTACCAAAAAGTCTGATGTCAAAAATCTTCAAGAATGACTCCCCATCGGAGAAAAAAAGTTTTAGGTACTAAAATATTGACCTATTCCTCAACTGCCTGGAAGTCATCCTTTGCCTCGGGTCCCAGTGTGCAAAGCTTTATCAGTTACCTAGCTTGGAAGGAGTTACCAGATGAAATGCAGTTGGTAAACAGTAGCAGTTAGCACCTGAGTAGAAACCATACTATCAGTTGTTTTATTGTAAATTTAAGTTTGAAAAACTGGAGGAGGTGGCGGGAGGATTCCAAAGAACAGACTGAAAAATAAAACCATTAATAAGTGGCAAGGGTAGTCCATGTGTTGTGGTTGTAATTCAAACTCTCAAGGACGGCCTGCCAATAAAGTACACAAACATCCTTTGTATTCTAAACACCTGCTTGTTTAGCTGTGTATTCCTGTGGCTACAAAATCAGAATTTAATCTTACAGGGAGAATTCAATTTCCAAATCTATTTGGGACTACTGATTTCAAGTAACCTAGATTGCGTATTTCCAGTGTGAACATGTTTACATGAATACCCCCAAAAAGCCACTATATGTTAATACGTTACTTGTGTAGAGAAAAACAAAATTTTCCGTTTTTTAATTTTCACGTAAAAACCATGTTGTCCTCCTATAGCCAAAGAATTAAAAACAAGCTTTATCATATGGGGTAGTGGAGTAACCTACACTCCAGCACTCAACGTTCATTTGTTTCATTTAGGTTCTTAGTACTTATCTGAAATAAGTCTGAAAATGAGGAATCAAAAACTCAGCATTTCAATTTCAGAATAAAAATTCAAACATACCTTTTGTTGAATTCCAGCTTAAGTGATTTTTATGTAAATCTTGCAGCTGACGAAAGGCAAAAAGCCACCAATCTCTCTGCAGTGATTGTAGCCTGGTGGTTAAGGCTACGGGTCACCTGCCCCAGGGTTTTCTAATTGAACAAGGAATCCATGGGGCAAAATAATTGTTTTTCAAAGGTGGGCCAGAATAGAACATTTATATCTTCACTTCAACAGGGAAGCAGTGAAATGTAATCCTTTGAGTATCATTCTTTTTGGTTGATGTTACCTTTGTCTCTTATCCTCATTTCATTAGCCTGGGAATGTGTCCATGTTTTCACTTTAGAACTTTTAAAAAAGCATGTTACCCCTGTGTTTATCCTCCAACACCTAAATATGTATACACAGATCATCTTCACTCCTTATCAAATGTTTTTCAGCATGACCAGTGTGCAACTGACATTCACATGGCTTACAAAACCTAAGTCTTCTGAGAAATATATTTCTTTTAGCTGAACCTCTGTAATCATGACAAGAGATTAATTAAAATGCCAAGATAAGAAACAATTTATTATAGAGAGAAGAAAAATTTCTCATCCAAAATATAGAAATCTGTACAACTTTGCCACAATCAATATACATGAACTGTACAAATTTACACCAGTTCATAATTTACCAAATAAAAGATGACTAACAAAGTTCACAAAATAGATGGTGGTTTGTGGAAAAGACTTTTACCCAATTAAGTACAAGGAAAGTTACAAACCAGACCTCCACTTTCTAAAAATAAGAAGTTTACTCAGTCTTAGAAAACTACAAGCTAGCAAATGTACAGAGAGCTGGCTGGTGCTAACACCACAGTTGAGACAGTGTCTTTTTAAGGGTCTTTTTTAAAGCCTGTTGCCAAGGCAGATTCTGGTCACTTGCTACTTTCAAGGCCAAAAACACAATACAAGGTCTGACCATTTCCCCAGGTCATGCTTACTAGTTTGTCTTATGTACATTTATACATATTTAAGTGCTAGGTAAAAATCTTGTCATAAAATTTCCAGTACTACCATGTTTAAAATGTTGAGCTTTCCTATTGAGCTGCCAAAAAGGATAACAACTTTAAGTGTCATAGTGCAAATTTTCTCTGCAACTTCTACTGCAGAGAAAGGTTCTTTGAAATACAGATTTGCGTTAAAGGGACTGATGTAAAAATTTACGTATCATGTCTGGGAGAAACTGAAACCACCCTAGGACTTCACTCCCTAGCAAATAAGGTGATCATTTACTTGGACTCACAGGCTATTAAATCATTGAAAGGTACTGTCCAAACTATGGCACTGTCACTTAAAAATTTTTTTTTACCACTCTATCTTGTGCCAGATCTTCACAGCTGTGACATGGTTTAAATTCCATAATCCATCCCCAAGAGGAGCCCACCCAAAGCAAAAATCAAATTTATCCATCCATTATAAGACGATGCAGCCATAGACTATATCTTAACCTGATACAGTCATCATATTGTAGTTTTTGGAAGGGCTTGTTCTGCCCAAGAGAAGTTCCTCCTTACAGCTGATTCTGCTGTCTACCATTTGCACGTTGGTGCTGTTTTGGGTGCTACCTCCTGCTGGTGAGGCTTCGTACAGCACACAGATGGAGCCATCCTCTCCAATTCTGTAAGACACTTCGTAGGGATCAACCCAGAGTGTGAGTTCACTTGGGAGAAGCCTGAACAGCTCCTGACTGCTCAGTCCAATCCGCTGTGCTGCCTGTCCAATCAGAGGATCCATTTTATGGTTGATGCGAATACAGCGGTAACCTGATCCCTTGCAGGGCTTTTCTGGGAACCAGTGATGTTTATAATGTTCTACAGAAGAAAAGAACAGAGAAAACAATGCTTAGACACCGTTACGGCTGGTTCCCGCCGTAGTTTCCTTCTTCCGCTGGCTCCTTGGAGTGAAAATGCGAACTATCAACTTTTTTAAATGCCCAGCATCGATTTCGCGGCTGTGCGTGTGCGGGGATGGGAAACGCGGGCCGGGTTTTAGAAACAGCAGTAGTACGGGACAAAACAATCTCCGGGAACCAACCGGTTGAGCCGCCAAAACGGGAATCAGGCGCGCAGCCTCGGCCAGCCGGGAGCCTGTTTACTTTCTCCACCCCACCCCAGACGCACACAATGGGGTTTATAGCTTTGGAGGGGAGAAGCGCCACCAGACTGTTAACCCCGAAGGGAAGTAAAACAAGCAACCCTAAACCACGCTCTGGGCAGGGCTGTAATTGTACCGGTGACAAATCCGATGATTAATGGGCAGGGGTAGGAGGAGGGGGGAGACGGCACGTCCGTCCCGGGCTAGCTTCGGGGCAGCGGCGCGCTTTCCCACCGCGGGGCCGGGCCGCCGAGCGCGCAACGGTTGGACGGGGTTGGGGGGAGGGGGCGTCGAACCAACCCCAGCCCCGCGGCTCCTTTGTCCCCCAAATCCGCGGACCGTCCGAAGACCACAGCTCCAGACTCGGTCGGCTTTAGTTTCTTTGTTGGGCGTCTATTTTCTTCTCCCCTCGGTTTGCCAGCCGTGGGGGGAGGAAGGAGCGCCCTCGGCCCAGCCCCCAAACCCTCCCCGGGACCCGCCGTTAGCGGCCGCCCAGCGCGCCACCCACCGTCCCGCGGCCGGGCCCGAGCGCGGCGCCACCGAGACTCCCGCGGCCCCGACGGCTCGGCCCGGGGGTGTGCGGCGGCGTCCCCCGGCGCCCCTCGCCCTCCCGCCGTGGCCCGCTCACCTGCCAGCAGCTCCTGCAAGCTCTGGCTGAAGGTCTGCAGCTGTCGCTCGCTCGTGAGCCCCTTGGTGCGGAGGAACTTGGAGATGAAGGACACGGCGGCGGCGATCTCGCCTATCATGGTGGCGGCCCGGGTGTAGAAGGGATGCATGGGGGCGGCGGGCGGGGGCGGCCCGGGGCGGCCGGGGCTCGGTGGCGCGACCCCGACGGCGGAGCGGCCACCCCGGGCTCCCTCACAGGTCAGAGGGCTGAGAGGGAGAGAGGGCGTGAGAGGCGGACGGCTACTTTTTTTCTCCTTTCTTTATAGTAAAAAAGTTACTTTCGAGGCATGAGGCGGCAAGAGAGAGGAAAAGATGAGCGACGGCGGCCTCGTCACATCGCTCGTACCTCCCCAGCCGCCTCCGCCTCCAGCTCCGCAACCTCCGAAGGTCCAAAGAGTTGCATTTCCAGCTCAGACCGGCAAAGAGAATCAGAGGCCGTGCAGCACTTTTTATAGCGCCGCGGAAAGGAAGTGGCGTAGCGGGAGCGTGACGGCCGACTCCAGCCAATCTGGAGATCGCACCATTGTGACGCAAGCAGATTCGGAGCCGGAGGGGGCGGGAAAAAGGGGCCAGGGGGCGGGTCCATAGACCGGGAAGAGAGGGAGGAGCTGACGTAATCCGCTTGTAAACAAATAAACCCCCGAGTGGCAGCCGGAGAGGGGGAGCAGTGGCGGGGGACGGAGGAAACCGAGGGTGCGCGTGTGAAAGCCCCGCCCCCAGCCCTCGCCCCTCCTTCTCGCTTCAGCAAGTCTAGGCGCCGCGCCAGCGCGTCTTCTGAAGGAGTGCGCTACCCGGGCTCGCCTGCAAGGAGGCTTAATGCTGTGCAGATAAAAGCCGCCCGGCTCAGGCTGTCTACACCCGCGCCGGCGGCACGGATCGGCCTGCACGGCACCGGCCGCTAGCTGTACTTGGTGTTTACATCCCGTCCCCACGCCGAGTCTATGTGGCTGGTTCCAGAGGCAGGAAGAGCGTACGGAGCAGCGGGAGGCGGGTACAAGTGCTGAGGATACAGGGAGTGTGGAGAAAAGGAGGGAGAACCGGCTCTCGCGGGGCATCCTGCAGCCTCCGGAGCCCAGTTCCCCTCGCAAACGTGCAGCCGACGCCACAGAGCCGTTTATGCTCCACCCTTAGGGAGGATTGGTGGATGTCTTTGTCAAAGTTTAATTGCAAAATAAATAAATAAAAGGTTAATAAGCCTTTTGTGGTTGCTGTTTCAGTAACTTCAGGAGTCAGAGTGGAGACCTTACTGAATCCAGGTTAAAACTGATAAGAAAGCCTGTTACTGAAGAGAAGTATGGCAACCGTAATAAGTTTAGTCTATAAAAAGAAAAAAAATCTATGCAATGCATTTTACACCGTTTATGCGCAAAACCGAAGGTTGTTTCCTTTTTTTCTAATCCAAGTAACTATCTGAGCCTTAGCGTTCTGCTGTTCTTTATTAAAAAAAAAAAAAAGGTAAAATGTGAAGATTGTGAAAGTATTAGGCGCACACATTTAAGTTTACTTTAAGTCCTACTTTCAAAATTAGGGGAAAAAAAATATACGAAGGCGCAAGCCTGCTAAAAGGATTAGGCCTGCGAGAGGGTTAACCCGAACTCCATTAAGGAGGAGGAAAAAAAAAAAGATGGTGAGCTGGGTGGGCAGATGGAGAAAGCAAACAAGAGGCAGAAGCTGAACTCTGCCAGATGGAAATAAATATCCTGAGCTTACTTGGTCATCAATATTGCAAAACACAGTACTGAGCCAAAGGGTATAGAAATGAAGGAAAAGTAGAATTTACTATAAAGCAGTAGGAGAAAAAATTTTATTGTTTAAATGAAATACGTAAAACGGGGCTTGAAAGAATAACTTCTAGATTATTATTTCATTCATACACAGTAATTAGGTAGTTACATGTGAAATAAGTACTTTAAAGGATAATAAAAATAAATTCTTTAAAAGCATTGACTTGTGAAATTATTTTCTTTGATTAAATGCATCAATGCATCAAAAATAATGGGAAATAGGTTCATTTGTTTCCTTCTAGGACTTTTCAGATATAACTAACTGTGCTTAAAAATAAACGTCATGGTAATTACTTCACTAGGGATCTGAAACCTCTTTCACTACTCAAAAAGGAGATAGGGAAACAAGTAAATCTTTAAAATTACCATAGCCCTAGAACAAGATTTTCTGATATCCCTCTAAACCCCACCCACCCTTAATCATCTGCTCTGTTCATTTTCCTTACATCATCAGTCATTTGAGCATTACATTAGAAATCAGGTGAAAGTTTTTCTCCTTCAAGCCTGGTCTCCAACTTGGACTCCCACTAATTCTGAGCTTAAATTGACTCATCTACAAAATATAAATAATGAAGTTAACAAAATTCTAGGATCTGAACTCAGACCTGTCTCCCAGCTCATGTTTTCTCCACTACTTTTTTTTTTCTTTCATTGAAATATATTTGATATATGATATCATGTTAGTTTCAGGTGTACTATGTAATGATTTAACATTTGCATACATTATGAAATGTCCACTACTTCCCAGGCAGCAGCTGGACCCTTTCTGAATGCTTCTGAAATTCAGCTGAATAGAGTTAACAGGAAGTTCAACTCACATATTCTTGAAGGGTTTTTCCTCCCACTGTTTTTTATTGTATGTGTGTGTTTCCTACTTCAAATCTTTCCTTTAAGAGACAAATGGATTTAAGAAATTTCCCTTTTACCCCGAGGGGATCTAGGGAGTACTCAAGGAGAAAAAAAAAAAAAGGAAATAAATATTGGTCCTAAATGTAAGCTTTAGATAGTGCACAATGTTAATTGCTAATGGTTTTCAAATCCAGACATATATATGTTTAGTAATGTTTTTCCAGAAGTTTAGTAAGGCTCTTCCCATCCAAGAAACAAGGAGCTATTTCTTGACAGCTTTTAAGTTTATAAAGGCACTTTCTCATCTTGATATGCTAAACTACAGGGCACTCCCGACTATTTACAAACCCAACTCTTGACTCTGTGTCCTTAGGCAAGTTATTTAACCTCTCTGCATTGTAATCTAAAAAATATAAAGGTTATTGTGAAGACTACGTGGAATAACTAGAGATTATTTAGCACTGTCTCCAGCACTAAGTAAACATTCAAATACATATATCTATATAAGCCGGCTTATATATCTATATATATAAGCCGGCTTATATATCTATATAAGCCGGCTTATATATATTATCATCAGGCAATTTGATAATTATCAAATTAATTTCTAAAACCTAGAAAATTTTCAATCAAAGCACTAAAAAAAAAAAAATCTTAGGAAATATGTCAAAACAATCCAGAAAATGAACCTGGGTTTCAAAATAAATTTGCAAGTAACAAATGTCAGGTCTTTGGAGTGCTTAAGAGCTCAGAAAGTACTTTCTATAGAGGAAACTATCAGGCAACTAACTAGAATCCTCAAAGGGCTGGGCGTTATATTCCCATCCCTCAGCTCAAGTGTTACTACAACAGTTTGCTTTGGACTAACAAATCCAAATCTGTAGACTTTTTGAGCAATTGTGTTATTTAACCAAAAAGAAGGCGAGAAGAAGAAGAAAAAACATTTATATAGGGTGAGGGAATGAACTTCTTTCTCTATTTCATAGACTACTAAAACTTAGGGATCAACACAGGTTGAAAATCTTTTATTTTGCCAAAGATGTTTTTTAAAGAATTACCTTATCATCTGCTGTCACTATCATTTTGGGGAAAACAAGACATTATAACATCCCCAAAGTAGGAAAGGTATCCATATCAGAATAAAGCATGGTCTTTTGAACTGAATAAATTTTAAGTCGTTAAATGTCACCTTTTGCATTTCATTATTGGGAACTCATCTAAACTATTAATCTATGAACACGATAGCACTAAATTAAGCTAATAATAGCTTAATAGAATAATAATAATAGCATAAACTATTCATTGTATATGCTATTCCCACTGCCTGGAATATCTCCTCCCTTTTTTTTTTTTTTCCCTAGCTAATTTATGCTCATCCTCTAAGAAGCCTTCCCTGACTCTCTGGACTTGTGTAAATGTCTACAGTATTCTGCTTCCCCTTGCCCTGGCCCTGGTACTGATCAGACATACTAGATTTACTGTGTTTACTAGACCCTCTTCCTTTCTAGTCTGTAAATTCTTACAGAGCAGGCATCTTCTGTCATTCACTATTTTTTAAAAAATATTTATTTATTTATTTTGGTTGCACGGGGTCTTAGTTGTGGCACACAGGATCTTTGTTGCAGCATGTGGGATCTAGTTTCCTGACCAGGGATCAAACCTGGGCCCCCTGCATTGGGAGCACCGAGTCTTACCCACTGGACCACCAGAGAAGTCTCTGTCATTCACTGTTGTACACCCAATGCCTAAGAAACAGGCCAACACCCAGTAAATGCTGTTGACCGATGTTAAATAGACATCTAAATACAAATGAGTCCATCAAAACCATTACTTGCAAAAGAAAACACACACACACACACAAAACCCACAAAAAGCAACAAAAAAACCCACATGACTTGCAATTTGTCAGGTGACAAATCACACAGAGTTGTCGCTGCTTAAAATCAGACAGCCAATATTTAAGAAGATAAGTAACTCAACTCTACGGCACTGTCTTCCTGGCTGCCATAAGTGTTAGATATCCAAAGCAAATGAAATGGAGACCAAAGTGACTTGGATATGCTGCTTAAGAAATACTGTGGTAGTGTACACATTGCGCCCATTTAATGTTTCTTGTTTTGTTTCCCCACATGTTATGTAGACACATTTTAGTATTTTTACATCAGGTTACCCATGCGTGTCATTTGCTTGTGTGCCACTCTCTCACATTGCCATTCTATCCTGAAGTTGCTCACGAGGTGTCCTTCCTAAACTCCAGCCTCTCGCTTCATCCCTGTGATCCAGGCTTCCTGCATTATTGCTAGGAAAGTGTCAGTTTTTTGTTTGTTTTTAATTTATTTATTTTTGCCTGTGTTGGGTCTTCATTGCTGAGCGTGGGCTTTCTCTAGTTGCAGCGAGAGGTGGGTAGCGGGGGTTACTCTTCGTTGTGGTGCGCGGGCTTCTCATGGTGGTGGCTTCTCTTGTTGCAGAGCACCGGCTCTAGGCACGCGGGCTTCAGTAGTTGTGGCGCGCAGGCTCAGTAGTTGTGGCTCGTGGGCTCTAGAGCGCAGGCTCAGTAGTTGTGGCGCACGGGCTTAGTTGCTCCGTGGTATGTGGGATCTTCCTGGAACAGGGCTCGAACCGTGTCCCCTAGCATTGGCAGGTGGACTCTTAACCACTGCGCCACCAGGGAAGTCCCAGATTTTTTCTTTAATGGCTGTATTACAGTTCACAAGGTTGTCCAGTAGGCCTCCCCGCCCCCCTCCCGCCCCCCGACACCCTCACACCTCCCCTCCCTGTAATCCCCACTCAGCAAAGGTCTTATTCCCTATCTGGCCCCTCCCTCCCCAAAGGCACCTTTAGGCCCATAGATTTCCTTGCTGAGTTGGAGGAGCCTCATTGTTGCTGGTCAGCTGACAGCATTCACTAAAGTATCATCTATCCTGACCTCTGCTGTGAACTTACTTCCAGATAGAGTGCTAGGTGTCCTTGGTGCTTGCTTTAGAAAACTCGCAGCTTAACCAACAAGTACAGGTTCAAGCAGGAGAGTTCTTCACAGAGTGTTAATAGCAAATAGAGACAGGGCATTTATTTTGGGGTGTGTATGGAGGCAAAAGGAGATAAGGAAGCCCCAGAAGTGAGTGATCTCTGCTAAGTCAGTGAAGTTGGCCCATAATTAGGTCTCTGGAAGGAAGAAAAAGAGGGGGCCTGACCTTGGAGTATCTTAAAGACTTAAACCAGCATGAGAAAGATAAATTATGTTGAAAAAACTGGTGGGTAGAGAGGGGCATAGGGTGCTGGGAGTGAGGGGTGGGTGAGTAGTTTTGGTAGGGAAGTGATATGATCAGATTTATTTTTTGGAAAGCCCTAAGGATGATGAATTAAATAGGGGTAATTTGAAATGACTTCTATTTTTGTCTCCAATTCTTACTTAAATCTTTAAATAATTTAGCTTTCATGTGGGCTCATCTCTTCACCTAGAGACTTAATGCATTTTGTTTATTCTTTTTTTGGTTACCCACAGGAAGGAGACCACTTTTAGCAGCCTCCCCATCTGGCAACCTGCCTTGCTTTGCTTAGGTAGGAATCCAAGGGCACAAACTAAGACAGTTGTACTAGGTTTAGACCAAGAAACATAAGAGAACTAGAAATCAGAGGGTGACGTGCAGACTTAGGGCAAAACTGTTTCTTCTCTGTAAAGCAATTGGGATTGTTTGGAGAGAAGAGGAGAAAAAACGGTTAAAGAGTTGCCTGCCAGCAGCAGTAACAATGATCATACAGATTACCATCATTGATGGTGTACCAGACATTGTACTAAGTGTTTTAGAGGCATCCCATTTAATTCTCCCAGAAACACCACCAGGTTTAAGTATAACTGACAGCATTTAACATGTGAGGTTTCAGTCCTAAAGAAAATAAGTAATTTACTCCAGGTCTTATGACCAGACTTGAAACCTCAAGTCCTAAACTGCAAAACTTGGAGGTGAGTTCCTGATACTACCTTTTCTAAAAGGGACTGCGAGAAAGAAAACCTTATAAAGGTAGAAAACCATTTGGAGATGAGTAGAGACGGTAGAAGGAAAAAAAACAAAACTCAAGGCAGCTTGGGAGACTTCTCATGGCTGACATACCCTGGAAAACACAGCTACATTTCTTAAAAGGCTCACTGAAAAATGAATCAAAGGACATATTAAAACATTAATCTGCCAAATAAAATAATTTCTCTGGAATGAAAACTATCCCTAGGGGCAGATAAGAGAAAGCAGCAAAAATACCTTCTATTTTAGACTATTTAAGCATCTCACTTCTCCTTTGGCCTAAATTGGCAGGAGGAACGAGGAAGTGGATCGACCCCACGGTCCCTCTTCCCCAGCAACTAAGGGGAGTCTGGTGACCTCTGAGAGCTAACATGGAGGGCCTGGAGAGCAGCAAGAAGGGCTGCTTTTGTGTCTATCTCTCCTCCTTCTCAGACCTTCTTATTCTTCTTTTTAGCAGATCCTATGACTCTACTTACTTTCCTCTTTTTAAAGCTGTCACCATCTACTCTGTCTGCTGGGGCAGACCCCCAGTGTTCAGGCTTATTGGATGTTTTTCTGCATCTTCCCAGCACCAACAATCTATTTCAGTTTTAAGGTTTAACAATAGTGTGGGGAAAGAGACAGATGATAAGAATCAACTTTGGAAAACTGAAAACTTTAAGGAATCATACAAAGTTCTTATAAGTTATGATCCTGGCCTACAGTAGTTATAACTTTCTGAATATGGAGCACACGGACCTCCCCTTCTAATAGGGCAGTGGGGTTTCAAAGCGTGGTCCCCAGACCAGCCATCTCAACATCACCCCAGGAAACTGATAGAAATGCAAACTAGACCTACTAAATCAGAAACTCTAGGAGTGGGGTTCAACTATTTAGACAGTAATGTTTCAGAACAACTGCTTTAAAAAAGTAATGGCAAAATTCTGTAATTTAAAGCTGGCAAACAAACTTCTTATCCAGGCATATACTATCTCAAACAGAAATCTTGTACCTTAAAAAAAAAAAAAACTAATTTAATATGTAAAAACTGCCTTTAAGTATCAAATAAATTTTAAGTGAGTGGTTATTTGCTTTTCTGAGGTTCTTCAGTCTAGGTAAAATGAATTTTTCTCAGCTTCTGAGAATATAAAGTGATGTCCATATGTTACTCTAAAGAGAGAAGATAATACTCAGGAAGCTTGGTGAAATAATCATCTAATCAAATGTTGGCATAGTCCATGCTTTTATTTTCACTTCTAAGAAAAGCAGCAACTTGCCCTTTTTAAGGAACTTGAATTTAAAATCTCAAAGCAGATTAGCATTTATATGCAGTAAGTAATGTCATGGCATCCCTTTAAAACTAAATGTCCAACTAAAACAAAGCCTCACTCAAGTTGCAAAAGTAAGTGCAATAAAAAAATAAACATAGAGGTCCTACATATAGATGCCCAACATGACTGTGGAAACCATCATGCATTTTGGTATACTTTAGCATGAATTCAAGGTTGAAATCCCACTGGAAAATGCAATTTAGGATGTATCATTTATGGGGCATAGCGAGTTAGACTGATTCAAATTCCTGAAAAGACTATATTCTAGCTATGGAGAAGTCCTCTAAAGAAATAAAAAAAGGAAGGGGGGGCTATGATTAGCATGTCAAATTGCATTTATTTTCCAAAGGGGATAAAGTAAGAAACTTCCCATTATCTTGTGTCCTTAGCCATTTGTTTAGTAAATACTTGTAAATGAAGCAATAGCAATCTTCAGCCTAGATAATGTTTACAGTTTAATTTAGATGAATGTGAAAGCGAAGGATCCTTTATTAGCATTACTGCATGTGTTGAAAACATTCTATATTTGCATGTTTCTTAGTAAAAGCCTCTTCTTTAAATCTTTTCATCATTTTCAGCAAAATGTAGGAAACATTCTCATCTTCTGAGAACTTATTTGAATTCTGACTGTGATGACCACCTTCAAACTCAAGGAATGGTCCGTCTCCCTGTTGTTTTTAATGTCTGACCTTGCTATTTATTGCACAAGTAGACTTCAAACATTGAAACAGTAGTAAGAGACACAGCATTAAAGCACTCACGAATGGTTCATTTCATGGTCTTCTCCCTTGTAGAAACAAAGCTGTCTGTATAATCTTTAGGTGATGGGGGCTATGAGAGTTAAGATGAGCACTTCCATCTTTATCCTTGAAAGTTCTATCCTTAGTCCCTTTGAATAGATGATCTCTCCTTTTTTAAAAATAGCTTTATTGGGATATATTTTACGTATCATAAAATTCACCCATTTCAAGTGTACCATTCAATGATTTTGAGATAATTTATCAACTTGTCCAGCCATCGCCACAATCAGTTTCAGAACACTTTCATCTCCCTCAACAAAATCTCAATCTTACCCCTGGCCCTCCCAGCCCCAGGAAACCACAAACTTTCTTACTGTCTCTATAGATTTGCCCATTCTGGACATTTTATATACAGGAAATCATGCAATAAATGGGCTTGTTGCAGGAGAATGGGGCACAGAGAGGACGGTCATGTCGCAAGTCTCAGGCAAGGCGCTGGGACAGGCTACCAAGTGAGGGTCCTTGGCTTCCTGCAGGAAAGAATTCAAGAGCGAGCCATAGTAAGTGAAAGCAGGTTTATTTAGAGAGATACACATTCCATAGGCAGAATGCAGTCTGTCTCAGAAGGCTAGAGTGGCTCCCAAATCTGGGCGGTTAGTTTTTATGGGCTGGGTAATGTTACAGGCTAACGAATGGGAGGATTATTCCAACTATTTTGGAGAAGGGGCAGGGATTTCCAGGAATTTGGCCACCGCCCACTTTTTGGCCTTCTGTGGTCGGCCTTGGAACTGTCATGGCGCCTATGGGTGTGTCATTTAGCATGCTGATGTATTACAATGAGCACATAATGAGGCTTGAGGTCTACTGGAAGTCAAATCTTCTGCCATCTTGGACCTAACAGGTTCTAACCAGTTTATGTTGCATCCTCAAGGGCTATGTCATTCTTTTAATGGTTGTGCCCTGCACCTTTCTCTCCTGTTCCAGGCTCTTATATCAGACTTCTTCCACTTAGCATAACGTTTCTGAGTTTCATCCATGTTCAGCATGTATCAAGGAATTATTTATTTGTTTCTTCGTTTGCTTGATTGTTTAATTATTTTTCCTGTTGTATCATCCCAGAACTTCCTCTTGACTGAAACTCTGCATTAAGAAAGCTTCATGTTATAGTTGCATGCTAGGCTGATGGGGGACAACTTTGGGGGCTTCTATATCCTCTTTCCACGGCTCTTCTCCTTTAGACATTTCTCACCATCTCTAAAGCCTTCAAGATGTCATTTCTCCATAGGTTGACCTAGTCATTCCTCTCCCAGGCCATTGCTTGGTGCAGAATTAATGACTTGCTCACTTATGGTGCCTAGCATATTCCACACACCCACACCCTAATATCACATTCCATGAGGAATAAGCTAACTGAATTGAGGGAAAAAGCCCTTTCCTCAATACATTTACTTCAGAGGAGTCCTCGGGGGAGGCAGACATTTCAGGTAGGAAAGAGGGTAATAAGAACACTCTAGTTACATAGTCCAACTAAGAATGAAAACTTCCAGATAATTTAGCTGAGAGGACTTAGCTCAACAGTTAAACTCTTAACAGAAGTTTTATTTAGGCTCATTCGAACAAACAGAATCAGCAGACAAATTCTTTTTAAAGAAAGTTCTCTTTCATCTGACTAAAAAGAAGGAACACATTTAAACCAAAACAGGAACTACTCTGGCAATATATGTGTAAAAAAATAAGCACCCTATGGGGTTCTTTTTAAATTAGCCAGAGCACACAGAGAACTCTTTGAAAAGAAAACTCTGGGGGGGAAATATTTTTCTTGATTTCATAAACACTCATTGTTTAATAATCTGAAGAAAGTGCAGAGCTATGATTAAGTTCCCCCACCTCCTAAAGGGATGATTTCCTTTAAGTCACCTCCTCTCCCATCCACCCCCAACCCCCTGCTCTATTTAGGGAAGTAACTTGAAAACCTGCCTATCAGGGAAGCAAGAATTGACCCAGCAGGTCCTAGTTTTCAAACTGGATACACACAGGCAAGGCTACGCCCCCCACTTACGGCACAAGAAGCTGAGTTTTGCCTAGTTGCTTCCACAGTGTACTAATAAGTTGTTCGAATTTAATGAGGAGTGGATAACCGACTCCAGTTTATTTTGCTGCTTTTTTAAAAAAAGAGTGATTCAAGGACATCTACCCTCCCCAACCTCTCTTTCCCACGCCTAAGGCCATCATATAATTTCATTCAGGACACTCAGAACCACCTGAGTCTTGGACTTCCCTGGTGGCGCAGTGGTTAAGAATCCACCTGCCAATGCAGGGGACATGGGTTCGAGCCCTGGTCCGCAAAGATCCCACACGCCACGGAGCAACTAAGCCCGTGCGCCACAACTATTGAGCCTGCGCTCTAGAGCCTGTGAGCCACAACTACTGAGACCACGTGCCTCAACTACTGAAGTCCACGTGCCTAGAGCCCATGCTCTGCAACAAGAGAAGCCACCTCAATGAGAAGCCCAAGCACCGCAACGAAGAGTAGCCCCCACTCGCTGCCACTAGAGAAAGCCCGCACACAGCAATGAAGACCCAATGCAGCCAAAAATAAATAAATAAATAAATAAATTAATAAATTAATTAATTAATTAAAACAAAAACAGGAACCATCTGAGCCTGGTTGTAGCTTCCATTCTTAGCAATTGTTCAGGTATGGCTCAAGATGTGCCATTTATATATTTTTCTGGACTTACTCCAATGAGAAAAGTTATATCTTCAACAGGATCAAAATATAATTACTCAAAAGTGAGGCAACTTGATTTGAAGCAAATATCTAACAGATTTAAAAATTTTTTTATGTTAACTTTTAATTTTATATTAGAGTATAGTTTATTAACAATGTTGTGTTAGTTTCAGGTATACAGCAAAGTGATTCAGTTACACATATACATGTATCTACTCTTTCTCAAATTCTTTTCCCACTTAGGTTGTTACATAATAACAGATTTTAAAAATAAATAAATGAAAGGCCTAATATGCCATGTAAAGAAAGTAGAAAGAATTTTTACCAGGAATCTGGGTTTGGAGAACATTCTTGTAAATAAGCAATATATTTACTTTTGAGCTTCGTGGCGTCCAGGAAAAAGAGAAACACAACAAAGTATTTTGCTCTTGCTAACTAAAAAAAAGGACTCTATTCCCCCAAAATTGTACTAGCATTAAATTCTGATAAATTTATCAATTTATAATATGGAACAATTTTACATACTTATATAAAACGTTCAGGGAAACATGCTTCAGGTAGTGCATTCTTAATTTGACCCTCCCAACAAGAGCTGAGAATAAGTTCACTGTTAAATGTCTGATGTATAAGTGTTCTGTGGTGTTCATAAGTTCATTCCACAAACTTGACTGATTAATAAGGTACTGGCTGGAGACCTTCAAGATGGTGGAGGTGTAAGACGTGGAGATCACCTTCTTCCCCACAAATACATCAGAGATACATCTACATGTGGAACGGCTCCAACAGAATACCTACTGAATGCTGGCAGAAGACCTCAGACTTCCCAAAAGGCAAGAAACTCCCCACGTACCTGGTTAGGGCAAAAACAAAAAAAAGAAAAAACAGAGACAAAAGAATAGGGATGGGACCTGCACCTCTGGGAGGGAGCTGTGAAGGAGGAAAAGTTTCCACACACTAGGAAGCCCCTTCACTGGCAGAGACGGCGGGTGGCAGGGCGGGGGAAGCTTCGGAGCCAGGAGGAGAGCGCAGCAACAGGGGTGCAGAGGGCAAAGTGGAGAGATTCCTGCATAGAGGATCTGTGCCAACCTGCACTCACCAGCCCGAGAGGCTTGTCTGCTCACCCGCCAGTGCAGGTGGGGGCTGGGAGCTGAGGCTCGGGCTTCGGAGGTCAGATCCCAGGGAGAGGACTGGGGTTGGCTGCGTGAACACAGCCTGAAGGGGGCTTAGTGCACCACAGCTACCTGGGAGGGAGTCTAGGAAAAAGTCCGGACCTGCCTAAGAGGAAAGAAACCATTGTTTTAGGGTGCGCAAGGAGAGGGGATTCAGAGCACTGCCTAAACGAGCTCCAGAGACAGGCACCGCGGATATCAGTGCGGACACCAGAGACGGGCATGAAACGCTAAGGCTGCTGCTGCGGCCACCAAGAAGCCTGTGTGCAAGCACAGGTCACTCTCCACACCTCCCCTCCCGGGAGCCTGTGCAGCCCGCCACTGCCAGGGTCCCATGATCCAGGGACAACTTCCCCGGGAGAACACATGGCGTGCCTCAGGCTGGTGCAATGTCACTCTGGCCTCTGCCGCCACAGGCTCACCCTGCCTCCTCTGTACCCCTCCCTCCCCCCGGCCTGAGTGAGCCAGAGACCCCGAAGCAGCTGCTCCTTTAACCCCGTCCTGTGTGAGCGAAGAACAGACGCCCTCAGGTGACCTACACGTAGAGGTGGGGCCAAATCCAAAGCTGAACCCCAGGAGCTGTGGGAACAAAGAAGAGAAAGGGAAATCTCTCCCAGCAGCCTCAGGAGCAGTGGATTAAATCTCTACAATCAACTTGATGTACCCTGCATCTCTGGAATACCTGAATAGACAACGAATCTTCCCAAAATTGAGACAGTGGACTTCATGTGATTTTGTCAGCATAGCTTTGCTTTTACCATTTGTCCTATGGTTCTGCCTGTTCGATTTTTGTTTTTGTTTTTGTTTTAGTATAGTTTTTTAGCACTTGTTATCATTGGTGGATTTGTGTTTTGGTTTGGTTGCTCTCTTCTTTCTTTCTATCTTTCTTTCTTTCTTTTTTTTAATACTTATTAATTTTTTAAAATTTTTAATAATTATTTTTTATTTTATTAACTTTATTTTATTTTATTTTTCTTTCTTTCTTTCTTTCTTTTTTTCTCCCTTTTCTTCTGAGCTGTGTGGCTGACAGGGTCTTGATGGTCTGGCTGGGTGTCAGGCCTGTGCCTCTGAGGTGGGATATCTGAGTTCAGGACATTGGTCCACCAGAGACCTCCCAGCTCCACGTAATATCAAATGGCGAAAGCTCTCCCAGAGATCTCCATCTCAATGTTAAGACCCAGCTCCACTCAATGACCAATAAGCTACAGTGCTAGACACCACATGCCAAACTAGCAAGACAGGAACACAATCCCACCCATTAGCAGAGAGGCTGCCTAAAATCATAATGTCACAGACACCCAAACACACCATCAGACATGATCCTGCCCACCAGAAAGACAAGATCGAGCCTCATTCACCAGAAACAGGCACCAGTCCCCTCCACCAGGAAGCCTACACAACCCACTGAACCAACCTGACCCACTGGGGGCAGACACCAAAAACAACCGGAACTACAAACCTATAGGCTGCGAAAAGGAGACCCCAAACACAGTAAGTTAAGGAAAATGAGAAGACAGAGAAACACACAGCAGATGAAGGAGCAAGGTAAAAACCCACCAGACAGAACAAATGAAGAGGAAATAGGCAGTCTACCTGAAAAAGAATTCAGAGTAATGATAGTAAAGATGATCTAAAATCTTGGAAATGGAATGGAGAAAATACAAGAAACGTTTAACAACGACCTAGAAGAAATAAAGAGCAAACAAACAATGATGAACAACACAATAAATGAAACTTAAAATTCTCTAGAAGGAATCAATAGCAGAATAACTGATGCAGAAGAACGGATAAGTGACCTGGAAGATAAAATAGTGGAAATAACTATTGTAGAGCAGAATAAAGAAAAAAGGATGAAAAGAATTGAGGACAGTCTCAGAGACCTCTGGGACACCATTAAACACACCAACATTTGAAGTATAGGGGTCCCAGAAGAAGAAGAGAAAAAGAAAGGGACTGAGAAAATATTTGAAGAGATTATAGTTGAAAACTTCCCTAATATGGGAAAGGAAATAGTCAATCAAGTCCAGGAAGCACAGAGAGTCCCATACAGGATAAATCCAAGGATAAACAGGCCAAGACACATATTAATCAAACTATCAAAAATTAAATACAAAGAAAAAATATTAAAAGCAGCAAGGGAAAAACAACAAGTAACATACAAGGGAATCCCCATAAGGTTAACAGCTGATCTTTCAGCAGAAACTCTGCAAGCCAGAAGGGAGTGGCGGGACATATTTAAAGTGATGAAAAGGAAAAACCTACAATCAAGATTACTCTACCCAGCCAGGATCTCATTCAGATTCAACAGAGAAATCAAAACCTTTGCAGACAGGCAAAAGTTAAGAGAATTCAGCACCATCAAACCAGCTTTACAACAAATGCTAAAGGAACTTCTCTAGGCAGGAAACACAAGAGAATGAGAAGACCTACAATAACAAACCCAAAACAATTAAGAAAATGGTAATAGGAACATACATATCGATAACTACCTTAAATATAAATGGATTAAATGCTCCAACCAAAAGACATAGACTGGCTGAATAGATACAGAAACAAGACCCGTATATATGCTGTCTACAAGAGACCCACTTCAGACCTAGGGACACATACAGACTGAAAGTGAGGGGATGGAAAAAGATATTCCATGCAAATAGAAATCAAAAGAAAGTTGGAGTAGCAATTCTCATATCAGACAGAATAGACTTTAAAATAAAGACTATTACAAGAGACAAAGAAGGACACTACATAATGATCAAGGGATCAATCCAAGAAGAAGATATAACAATTGTAAATATTTATGCACCCAACATAGGACCACTCAATACATAAGGCAAATGCTAACAGCCATAAAAGGGGAAATTGACAGTAACACAATCATAGTAGGGGACTTTAACACCCCACTTTCACCAATGGACAGATCATCCAAAACGAAAATAAATAAGGAAACAAAAGCTTTAAATGATACATTAAACAAGATGGACTTAATTGATATTTATAGGACATTCCATCCAAAAACAACAGAATACACTTTCTTTTCAAGTGCTCATGGAACATTTTCCAGGATAGATCATATCTTGGCTCACAAATCAAGCCTTGGTAAATTTAAGAAAATTGAAATTGTATCAAGTATCTTTTCCGACCACAACGCTATGACACTAGATATCAATTACAGGAAAAAAAACTGTAAAAACTACAAACACATGGAGGCTAAACAATACACTACTGAATAACCAAGAGATCACTGAAGAAATCAAAGAGGAAATCAAAAAATACCTAGAAACAAATGACAATAAAAACACAATGACCCAAAACTATGGGATGCAGCAAAAGCTGTTAAAAGAGGGAACTTTATAGCAATAAAATCCTACCTCAAGAAACAAGAAACATCTCAAAAAAACAACCTAATCTTACACCTAAAGCAATTAGAGAAAGAAGAACAAAAAAACCCAAAGTTAGCAGAAGGAAAGAAATCATAAAGACCAAATCAGAAATAAATGAAAAAGAAATGAAGGAAACTATAGCAAAGATCAATAAAACTAAAAGCTGGTTCTCTGACAAGATAAACAAAATTGATAAACCATTAGCCAGACTCATCAAGAAAAAAGGGAGAAGACAAATCAATAGAATTAGGAAAGAAAAAGGAGAAGTAACAACTGACGCTGCAGAAATACAAAGGATCATGAGAGATTACCACAAGCAACCATATGCCAATAAAATGGACAACCTGGAAGAAATGGACTAATTCTTAGAAAAGCACAACCTTCTGAGGCTGAACCAGGAAGAAATAGAAAATTTAAACAGACCAATCACAAGCACTGAAATTGAGACTGTGATTAAAAATCTTCCAACAAACAAAAGCCCAGGACCAGATGGATTCACAGGCGAATTCTATCAAACATTTAGAGAAGAGCTAACACCTATCCTTCTCAAACTCTTCCAAAATATAGCAGAGGGAGGAACACTCCCAAACTCAAGGCCACCATCACCCTGACACCAAAAGCAGACAATGATGTCACAAAGAAAGAAAACTAAAGGCCAATATCACTGATGAACATAGATGCAAAAATCCTCAACAAAATACTAGCAAACAGAATCCAAAGCACATTAAAAGGATCATACACCTTGATCAAGTGGGGTTTATCCCAGGAATGCAAGGATTCTTCAATATATGCAAATCAATCAATGTGATAAACCATATTAACAAACTGAAGGAGAAAAACCATATGATCATCTCAATAGATGCAGAAAAATCTTTCAATAAAATTCAACACCCATTTATGATAAAAACCCTCCAGAAAGTAGGCATAGAGGGAACTTTCCTCAACATAATAAAGGCCTTATATGACAAACCCACAGCCAACATCGTTGTCAATGATGAAAAACTGAAACCATTTCCTCTAAGATCAGGAACAAGACAAGGCCGTCCACTCTCACCACTATTATTCAACATAGTTTTGGAAGTTTCAGCCACAGCAATCAGAACAGAAAAAGAAACAAAAGGAATCCAAACTGGAAAAGAAGCAATAAAGCTGTCACTGTTTGCAGATGACATGATACTATACGTAGAGAATCCTAAAGATGCTACCAGAAAACTACTAGAGCTAATCAATGAATTTGGTAAAGTAGCAGGATACAAAATTAATGCACAGAAATCTCTTGCAGTCCTATACACTAATGATGAAAAATCTGAAAGTGAAATTAAAAAACACTCCCATTTACCATTGCAACAAAAAGAATAAAATATCTAGGAATAAACCTACCTAAGGAGACAAAAGACCTGTATGCAGAAAACTATAAGACACTGATGAAAGAAATTAAAGATGATACAAACAGATCAGAGATATACCATGTTCTTGGATTGGAAGAATCAACATTGTGAAAATGACTATACTACTGAAAGCAATCTACAGATTCTATGCAATCCCTATCAAACTACCAATGGCACTTTTCACAGACCTAGAACAAAAAATTTCACAATTTGTATGGAAACACAAAAGACAACGAATAGCCAAAGCAATCTTGAGAAAGAAAAACGGAGCTGGAGGAATCAGGCTCCTGGACTTCAGACTATAGTACAAAGCTACAGTAATCAAGACAGTATGGTACTGGCACAAAAACAGAAATATAGATCAATGGAATAGGATAGAAAGCCCAGAGATAAACCCACGCACATATGGTCACCTTATTTTTGATAAAGAAGGCAAGAATATACAATGGAGAAAAGACAGCCTCTTCAATAAGTGGTGCTGGGAAAACTGGACAGTTACATATAAAAGAATGAAATTAGAACACTGCTTAACACCATACACAAAAATAAACTCAAAATGGATTTAAAGACCTAAATGTAAGGCCAGACACTATAAAACTCTTAGAAGAAAACATAGGCAGAACACTCTATGACATAAATCACAGCAAAATCCTTTTTGACCCACCTTCTAGAGAAATGGAAATAAAAACAAAAATAAACAAATGGGACCTAATGAAACTTAAAATCTTTTGCACAGCAAAGGAAACCATAAATAAGACCAAAAAACAACTCTCAGAATGGGAGAAAATATTTGGAAATGAAGCAACTGACAAAGGATTAATCTCCAAAATTTACATGCAGCTCATGCAGCTCAATAACAAAACAACAAACGACCCAATCCAAAAATGGGCAGAAGACCTAAATAGACATTTCTCCAAAAAAGATATACATATTGCCAACAAACACATGAAAGGATGCTCAACATCACTAATCATTAGAGAAATGCAAATCAAAACTACAATGAGGTATCACCTCACACCGGTCAGACGGCAATCATCAAAAAATGTACAAACAATAAATGCTGTAGAGGGTGCGGAGAAAAGGGAACCCTCTTGCACTGTTGGTGGGAATGTAAATTGATACAGCCACTATGGAGAACAGTATGGAGGTTCCTTAAAAAACTAAAAATAGAACTACCATACGATCCAGCAATCCCACTACTGGGCATATACCCTGAGTAAACCATAATTCAAAAAGCGTCATGTACCACAATGTTCATTGCAGCTCTATTTACAATAGCCAGGACATGGAAGCAACCTAAGTGTCCATCGACAGATGAATGGATAAAGAAGATGTGGTACATATGGAATATTACTCAGCCATAAAAAGAAATGAAATTGAGTTATTTGTAGTGAGGTGGATGGACCTAGAGTCTGTCATACAGAGTGAAGTAAGTCAGAAAGAGAAAAACAAATACCGTATTCTAACACATATATATGGAATCTAAAAAAAAAAAAAAATGGTTATGAAGAACCTAGGGGCAGGACAGGAATAAAGACTCAGACATAGAGAATGGACTTGAGGACACGGGGAGGGGGAACGTTATGCTGGGATGAAGTGAGAGAGTGGCATGGACATATATACACTACCAAATATAAAATAGATAGCTAGTGGGAAGCATACGCATAGCACAGAGAGATCAGCTCAGTGCTTTGTGACCACCTAGAGGGGTGGGATAGGAAGTGTGGGAGGGAGACGCAAGCGGGAGGGGATATGGGGATATATGTATACGTATAGCTGATTCACTTTGTTATACAGCAGAAACTAACACACCATTGTAAAGCAATTATACTCCGGTAAAGATGTTAAAAAAATAATAATAATAAGGTACTGGCTAAGCCCTGAAGATCCATCCACAAACAGAATAGACCTGTCCTACTCTTTATGGAATCTGGTAGGAAGACTGAAATTAAGTAAATAGTGTAAGTAAGTATATATTTGCCATTTCGAAAATTGCTGTAAAAGAGAAATACAGGCACTATTAAAGTCTAACTTAGATGATGGGACAGAAGGACAATCAGAAAAGTCTTTCCTACAGCAGCAAAAAGTCAGAGATCTGAAAATGAGTACGAATTAACCTGGATGGGACCTGAGGGGATGAGAATTGCTCTCCAGACTAATGAAACGAATTTACAAAGAGGACACAGGTTTGCCCAAAGCAGAATCCTGTGGTCCTAACAGGGAGAGTAAGAGAGAGACCAAAGGTAACACTGGAAAAGTATGTGAGGCTAGAACCTGAGGCACCTTGTAAATTGCATTTAAGGTGCATTTAAGATGTTAATCTTATCCAAAGAATAACTAGGAAATCACCCAAGAGTTTTAAGCATATTAAGAGTTACACCCAGGGCTTCTCTTGTGGTTCAGGGGTTAAGAATCCATCTGCCAATACAGACAACACGGGTTCGAGCCCTGGTCCAGGAAGATCCCACATGTCGCGGAGCAACTAAGCCCGTGCACCACAACTACTGAGCCTGCGCTCTAGAGCCCACGAGCCACAACTACTGAGCCCGCCTGCTACAACTACTGAAGCCTGTGTGCCTAGAGTCAGTGCTCTGCAACAAGAGAAGCCACCTCAATGAGAAGCCCGTGCACCACAGTGAAGAGTAGCCCCTGCTCGCCGCAACTAGAGAAAGCCCGTGTGCAGAAACAAAGACCCAATGCAGCCAAAAATAAATAACTAAATTTTAAAAAATAATTAAAAGACATTTTGAAAAAAAAAATAAAGGAGTTACACCCATTAAGTACCAGGGCAATGAGAATTCTGGTATCATTATAGAAATTAAAAAGTGAAGATCCATTCCTAAGGCACTCTATTCCTTATTTGCTTTATAAGAGAGCTATAAGAAAGGGGACTTCCCCAGTGGTCCAGTGGGTAAGACTCTGTGCTCCCAATGCAGGGGTTCCATCCCAGGTCAGGGAACTAGATCCCACATGCATGCCACAACTAAGAGTCCGCATGGCGCAACTAAGACCCCACACGGCCAAAATAAATAAAATAAATAATAAATAAATATTTTTTTAAAAAAGAGAGCTATAAGAAAATCTATAACCATGGCCACATCTCTTAAGAAGCTTCTACAGATCTGCTCAAATATTCAATAATACTTGAAACCCTAGAAATCTAGATCAGGATGGGCAAACTTTTTAAAATAAAGAGCTAGATAATACATAGTTTTGACTTTGTGGGCTAGAGGATCTTTTGTCACATGTATTCAACTCTGCTATTGTAGTGTAGAAGCAGCCATCAACAATGTGAGCATGGCTGTGATCCCATAAAACTTTGTTTGCAAAGAACAGGAGGTAATGGATTTAGCCCTTGGGCAATACTTTGCCTATCCCTGACCTAGATCAAGCAGCATCAAAGAGAGATCAGGATGGAAGATTTTGGAGGATATGGTAAACATCTAAGTAAACAGACCTTTAATGGGATAGCTGTATTTCCTTGGGACTTTGATTTTGTGGAAGACTGTGCTGTGATGGGACCATAAATAAGGGACAAAAGGCACCTTCTGTGAGCTGAACAAATTGACCCTGTGAACGGAATTATCATCTGTGTAGAC
This sequence comes from Balaenoptera ricei, assembly GCF_028023285.1. Lineage (NCBI taxonomy): Eukaryota > Metazoa > Chordata > Mammalia > Artiodactyla > Balaenopteridae > Balaenoptera > Balaenoptera ricei. Next base: position 78,284,371 of record NC_082648.1, read on the forward strand.
TGTGAGAAATCTAAGCTCCTTAGAGGCAGGGATTTGTGTCTGTTTTGTTCAGTTTTTCTTTTTAACCCCTAGCTGAATCCATGGATCCTCAAGTTTTGTCTATAGAATAATATGCTGATAGCTAATAACAGATGTACCTCACCAAATGAATGTTCAGTTAATGACTTTTTACCAATATAATTCTTAAAAAACTCATATCACTTTTGGGCAACTTTGTTTTATGTCCGGTATAAAGAAAAGTTTCACCCAAAACACACTAAATACATGTAGTACTAGAAATTGTGTCAATATGATGATCTCAGGCAAAGAAAGAGTTTTTTGTAGTCAGAGTATTATGCGGAACAAATTTATATTGGAACAAATTGCCCTGTTTGGATGAAGGCAAACATGTTCGCTTTGCCTGTGGATACCAAGCAAGAGGTGAAGACATAGCATCTTCATTTCTTACAACACTTTGGTCTGTTGTGTGCATGTGTTTTGCTTTTATTTTTGTTCTAGAGATAAATTTTTAAGCTTATTTTAAGTAAAATTTGACCTCGATAATAATGAGCCCTCAAAAGATCAAAAAGTCTATGAAGAAAATAGTGCACAAAGAATAATGAGCTTTCCAATGCCAAACTCCCTCACTCCTTCCTTGTACATATTGGGTTGGCCGAAAAGTTCGTTTGGGTTTTTCACACCATCTTATGGAAAAAATCCGAACGAACTTTTTGGCCAACCCAATGTACCACCCACTATCCAGTCATCTCTTCTTCCTTTGGTGAATACAATAAACCTTCACTGGATTACTTGTTTGCTTACTTTCAAATTCTTTATTATTGCTCATACAAACTTACTTTTATTACGTATGTGTGTGTGTGTGGATATATAGGATATATATCCTATATATATTTAAATCTTTGAAAATTGTTTGGGTGTCTTAGGCTAGAATGTAAGATGTAATACATAATAAATTTTCCCATTAAAATTAACAGTTTTTTTTTTTTAATTTAAAGACAGCTGGGCTTATAGAAATGAATTAACATTGTTAACCAAGGTATTGGGCAATTGGTTTTCTCTGCAGCACAATGTATTTTAATTTATGAATTTATAAAAAATATTGTTCTGAGAAGGAGTTCATAGATCTAAGCTAAAGGGGTCCATGGCACAAAAAAGAGCCTCTGGGTCTAGATCCTAGAATAGTGTGTCTAACATATAATAAGGGCTCAGTAAATATTTCTTGAATACCAAATGATCTTTAACCCATATCAACAATATTGGTTCTATTAAAAAGACACTAAACTATTCAGACAAAAATTATTTGAAAAGTGTCGTGGTGGTGCCTATGGCATGAAATACCTTCCCTTTTCAATAGGAAAAGATGCTGAGCTGGCTGTTTCTTATGGCAGGAAGACATAAGGGAGGCTAAATCTGCATCAAATATTTAAATAGATGCTTCAAAGGAGAGTTGAAGACAAAGAATGTTTTTAATCACATTTGGGATTAGAATTTGTTCAAAGCAATCCATAACTACCCAGCATTCTGACTATTTTGCTCACCAGTATATCCACAGCTCTTAACACAGTGCTTGGTAAACAGTGGCATCAATATATATTTGAGGAATGAATGAACCCTGCTTGAGATTCTGTGGCAGTAAAAGCTCTAAGGGAAGATTAAAAACCTTGAATCAATATCAGAATCATATGGCTTGGTTAAGTGGTACCTGTCTATGGAATCAAAGATTGATGAGAGATCAATAAATATTGCAGGATTCTTCAGTTATTTTTAACTGTATCTACCCCCAAACCTCCCATAGATTAAAAAGCACCAAAAAAGGTCAGCAATAGAATAGTGGTGCTTTAAATGCTCCTTTTTCATGCAGGGTGTTAAACGGAGAAGTCAGATCTGCAACTCATTAAGAAGCAAGCATGCAAACGCAGAATGTTGAGAGACCATGGAGCTGATTGACTGATGGAAGCTGGCACAGTAGAAGGTTGCCCTTTTTGTAGTGGTAGATACTGTGACTCTGTCCTTGGGGAGCTGAGTAAAGAACTTTGCAGAGATTTGAGCTCACCATTCAGAGCAGGACCTGGGCAGCTGAAGCTTTTACCCTGGGGACTTCTTCATCTGGGAACAGTTAATTGGCTATGACTTAATGAGTCAGGTTTGTCAATTCTTAAGATAGCATGCTTTTAAAAGAATGCCTTTTAAAAGAATGAGGTAGAGCCTTATACTACTGGTTTGGAGTTCTTTTGCAGTATTTTAAGCAAAGAAAGCAAACTGAAGAAGAATAAAATAAAAACATCATGGTAAACATGTAGTATTTATTTGTGTATGTATGTGTGTGTACATATAAACAAACATACACACACACAAGTATCAAAGGATTACATGTGCATAGGAAAAAGTCTAAGGTTAACATCAAATATGTACTACTCTGAGGGGTACGTTTGGAGAGGTGGGGATTTATTTATTTTATATAGTCCTGAATAATGGCTTTCCAGCTGTGAGTTAGACTTCTACATTATATACAAAATAAAATCCACTTGGACTACATTACTAAAATAAAAACCAGTAGAAGAAAAGTTTAAAAATGTGCAGATAGGGGCTTCCCTGGTGGCGCAGTGGTTGAGAATCTGCCTGCTAATGCAGGGGACACGAGTTCGAGCCCTGGTCTGGGAAGATCCCACATGCCGCGGAGCAACTAGGCCCGTGAGCCACAATTACTGAGCCTGCGCGTCTGGAGCCTGTGCTCCGCAACAAGAGAGGCCACGATAGTGAGAGGCCTGCGCACTGCGATGAAGAGTGGCCCCCGCTTGCCGCAACTAGAGAAAGCCCTCACACAGAAACGAAGACCCAACACAGCCATAAGTAATAAATAAATAAATAAATATTAAAAAAAAATGTGCAGATAGATCCACAAGAGTAGGGATGGGTGGGAAAACTTTCTTAAGTAAGTCAGGAAGATAAGCATCCGTAAAGAAAAGATGAACACATCTGACCAAAACAAAACAAAACAAAAGTTTCAGTATAAGAAACATCATAAACAAAGCTGATACAAACGATAGGTAAAAATGAAAAAAAAATTGGTGACATGTGACAAAAAAGAGATTTTTTTTTTTTTTTTTTTTATTTTTGGCTGTGCCGTGTGGCATGTAGGATCTTAGTTTCCCGACCAGAGATGGAACCGGTGCCCCCTGCAGTGGGAGCACAGAGCCCTAACAACTGGACCACCAGGGATCATTACCCAAAGAGATTATTACTAATATTAAATATATAATAAAAAATTAAAATATAATAAATTAATATCTTCACACAAAGAACTACTACAAGTTGAAAAAAACTAACGAGAGAAAAATAGGCAAAATATAGGAACAGGAAATGTATTAGAAAACAAAGTAAAGTGGATAATAAATATAGTAGAAGATATCAATCTTACCAGTAGTCAGAAAAATGCAAAACAAAACAGTATGCCATTTAATACCTATCAGATTGATGAATATTAAAAAAGTTAAAGATGTCCAGTGCTCATGTGGTTATAGGAGATCTTTTTGGAAAGTAACTGGTAGAATTTATTCATTAAAAATAGGCTTACACTTTGACATCTCACTTTTGACAATCTCTTATAGACTCCATGTAACACAGAAGGCAACATACTAACCAAGAAATCCTCACTTCTATAAATGTTGTCCTTTTCCTGAGTTCACCACCAGAGTTGAGTATAGCCATTTGCAGAAAACAGAGCTAACTCAGGATAAGTTTAAAGCAAAACTGATCACCTATACCCCTAAGAGATGGAGAAAGGAGGAATGTCTACGTACTAGACAATTAGGGGTTATCTACACAGCATCTCCATTCTGGGAAATCCCTCAAATACTCCCTCATTCCCTTATTCTCCCAGAGCTCCACTGCTGTAGGAGCAGCCATGACTGGGTGCCTGAGCTGGCCAAGGGCTCCATTCACAGGGATTTTGGGACCTGCAAACACTGGAACTGGTGGTCTCTCTCCTGCAGTTGTATGTGTTGCAAGTAAAATCATGAATCCTTTGGCAGTCATTTTTTCTTTTACATGTGAAGAATACAGAGAGAGAGAGAAGAGAAACAGACATGAAAGGCATAGAGAACAACCTAAGGATATTTAAGCTCCCGACTTGAGTTGCTCCAGAGGACTCGACTGCATTCTGGCCTTTCCTGTGACTTGGTTATTCACCTTCTCCTTAGATTCGGTGAGAGATCTCCAAAGTCTTCCAGTAAGTTCCATTTTTTGCTTAAGCTAATGTAAATTGTCATTATCCCTTGAAACCAATAGAAACCTAAATAACGAAGTCTTCCTAGTAAACAATTAGCTTCTTGATAAGAACATGAAATATTCTCCCCTGCCGTGGACCTTGAGCTGACAATTACAAGTATTAAGTGAAGGCTGATATACATCCTCCTCATTCCACTCAAGCTCTGTTTTTTTCTTTGGCATGTGGGATCTTAGTTCCCTGACCAAGAGATTGAACCTGCACCCCCTGCACTGGAAGCGCAGAGTCTTAACCACTGGACCACCAGGGAAGTCCCTGTTCCACTTGCACTCTGATATAACCTCTGGAGCACTCCAGCTCCCCAGCCACACAACTCTGCCCTAAAGCTCATGCCTATTGCTCAATTCTACTTCTTTAGGACTGACTTTTTCGGGAAAGAAGGGAAAAAGAAAAAGGAAGGTTCTTAGAGTTTCCTACAGAACATCAAGTATGCACAACAGGCATACGGTTAGAGATCAGACAAGCAAGTTCCTGACTCTGTTAGCCCACTGTCATACTGCTAAACACCAGGAAACACTGTGCTGGTTTGAGCTATTATAGTTATATTATATATTATAATTATGTATATATAATACATATAATCATATAGATAATATATAGTTATATATTATATTTAAACTGTTTTTATTTTTATTTTTATTTTTTAATTTATTTATTTTTTATTTTTGGCTGCACTGGGTCTCTGTTGCTGCACCTAGGCTTTTCTCTAGTTCAGGCGAGCGAGGGCTACTCTTTGCTGCGGTGTACTGGCTTCTCATTGAGGTGGCTTTCCTTGTTGTGGAGTGCTGGCTCAGTAGTTGTGGCGCACGGACTTAGTTGTTCCGTGGCATGTGGGATCTTCCCGGACCAGGGCTCGAACCCGTGTCCCCTTCATTGGCAGGTGGATTCCTAACCACTGCGCCATCAGGGAAGCCCAAAACTGTTTTTATTCTTAATTGCATATTTTAAAATTTATATTCACAATGGTTTTTAAAGCAGGAATTGCAAGAAACTCTGATGTGGAAATACATCCTAATTAGAAGCATAGATTTGACTGCATGAAACTTTAAAACTTCTAGCCACCAAAGCCCACAATGAACAAAAGGAAAAAGACTAATGACAACTAAGCAAAAATATTTTTTAAGGTTTAACAGAGTTGACTTTCTTTCTTTCTTTCTTTCTTTCTTTCTTTCTTTCTTTCTTTGCATGGGGTCTTAGTTGCGGCTCCAGGGCTCCTTAGTTGCAGCTCACCAGCTCCTTAGTTGTGGCATGTGAACTCTTAGTTACAGCATGTATGTGGGGTCTAGTTCCCTGACCAGGGATCGAACCTGGGTCCCCTGCATTGGGAGCTTACCAATGCCCCACCAGGGAAGTCCCCAGTGTTGATATTCTTGATGGGTTGGCCTAGACAAAATGAATAAAGAGCTGGCATTTTTTGCTTCCCATTCACCTAAAAGTGCCAGTGTCCAGTGGCATATATCCTGCATTAACATTACATAAAGTGGCAAGAATTAGGTGGCTAGTAGATAATCGCACCTAAAAAGATTCCTTTCAGAGTCTGTCCTCTGCCTGAAGAGATCAAATAGGGAGCTAGCATTATATCTCAACATGATAAACAACACAGAAAAACCAATTTAACACACACACACATACATGAAATGGACAAAGGATATGAAGAGATAATTCCCAAATGAAATTGAATGATGAGGGAGGGAGGGAGGAAGAAGCAGAAAGGGAAGAACAGTAGGGACAATAGCACTTGCTGGAGACCTTGCCTTTAGTCCATGAACAGCCTCTGGGGCATTTTTCTCTGGCAGTTTCCAGAGCTTTAGGGCTATTTGCACTTCTCCCCAGAAGTGTAATTTAGTCTATGGTCTTCCTAAATTACCTGGATGGATTTTTTTTTTTTTCCACACGGCGTAGCATGCAGGATCTTAGTTCCCTGACCAGAGATCAAACCCGTGTCCCCTGAAGTGGAAGTGGGGATTCTTAACCACTGGACCACCAGGGAAGTCCCCTGGATGGATATTTTTAACCTGGGTCTTTAGGGTCCTCTGGCAGGCCTGACAAGAGGATATAATTTGAAGCATAGGAAGGAAGGCTGCAGAAATACCTTTGGGGCAGACACTATTCTCTGAGGTGCTACTTCCTCTTCCCCATCGTTAAAAGTGAACTATTAAAGGAAGATTAAAATAAGCTAAAAATTTAATTAACAAAGTAATGAGATCATCAGAACCAGCAGATATAATCAAAACAGTACAGATCCACCCCCAGCCAGGCCTAAATCAGAAATAATTAAAAGCAATGTGACTTATCCTGAGCAGCAGATAAGACATACAAGCAGGGGCATTTCTTAATCAGGTTACAAGACAAGGTCCTTAATGCCTCAAGTCTCAGGCCTGAGAACTCTTTGACTGCCCTAAAAGCTTACTCATTCTGGTTTACTTGTAGGTTAGAACAGCCTCATTTGAAAGTTTTAAGCTGTTTGCAAGTTCTCTGAACTTTTCCTTAATCCCTAAAAAGTCACATGCAGATTTCAGAACTATAGAGCCCTTGTGTGTTTCCCTAAAAAGTGGGGTTTACATACCAGTAGTACAAACAGCCCTCCTATTTTAGATTCTGCTCTTGCGGAATAATCATCTGGTTTACACCCCATTTCTCTGTGCAGCCAAATGCCAGGCCCATAAATGACTTCTTTATGGTGTTAAAAGAAAAACTGAGGCATATTTCACATGTTAAGAGTTTATTTGATCAAAAGTCCATTGAAATCAGGCAGCAACAAACCAAAAGTGGCTAGAAGTGCTCCAACTACAGGAGCCTGGGGAAAGACTTTTATAGAGAAAAGGAAGAAGCAAAGCAAGGCAATTCTTTGACTAACTACAGCGTAAGCATTATTTGGGACAAGCCTAGTTGGCTGTTTGTGATTGGTTGTCCTTAGGTTTCTATTTCTTAACCATGAGGCATTTACATTCTTAGGTTTTTGTTTGCTTATGTAGGCTGTTGAGGCCTCATCTAATGGCCTCCTTGTTTAATTAATCTAACAATGGACCCAGGATATGGGTGTCATGGAATTTTTCAGTCTCTGTTACCTATCTCAGAGATGGCCATCCTAACTGGAAATATTCCAGCTTTTTCTGTGGACCACATCTCTTTAGAATGTTACAGAAAATCAGTTAGCTACAGTGGGAGGTAATCATATTAAAGTTATGAGCAAGAATAAACGATGTCCCAGAAGACAGCTTCCTTTGAAAGTGGGCTCTGACATTTTGCTAGTCTGCAAGCACATTTCAAAGCAGCTGCATGTTAAACTACTATGGAAATGGCTCATTTCAGATATTATAGTGATAACGTATTTCAATTACAGTTACGTTTAGATTACAAAATGATATCCGTTGGTATGATACTCTACCTGTAAAAGTGCTGCATTAAATAAATTACATATTTGGTGTTCACCTCTCTCTGTGATAACTATGGTATCTGTTGTGCTCAGAACAGCCAATTCTGTCAGAGAGGAGCTAATCTAAAATCTCGGGCTTCACTTGAGCCCTTCTAAATCCTACCAGATTGTAAGCAGGTGAAACAATGGAAATGACATCCAAATCAGTTGTTCTGCCTATGATGTTCTTCTTTGCTTTTCAGAGGAGAAGGCTAAAATTTAGTTTTAAGTTATTTATAGACTTTAGTCTTTCCTGCATTGTTGCCACAGAGAATCTGGAGAATCTGTGCTTGGTAATTACCAACATTATCCTCATTTAGTTTCCTTTCAGAAAGTAAAAGACAGGGCTTCCCTGGTGGCACAGTGGTTGACAGTCTGCCTGCCAACACTGGGGACACGGGTTCGAGCCCTGGTATGGGAGAATCCCACATGCCGCGGAGCAACTAGGCCCGTGAGCCACAACTACTGAGCCTGCGCGTCTGGAGCCTGTGCTCCACAACAAGAGAGGCCGTGATAGTGAGAGGCCCGCGCACCACGATGAAGAGTGGCCCCCGCTTGCCGCAACTGGGGAGAGCCCTCACACAGAAACGAAGACCCAACACAGCAAAAAATAAATAATAAATAAAAATTAAAAAAAAAAAAAAGTAAAAGACAAACCTAGACCCAAGACAGGTGATAGGCAAACTAGACCTACAGGATTTGTTCTGGTGAAAAACAAAGTAAAAAATTCACATCAGTGAGATAAAGGGAAGAAAACAAACATTCTCCAGACGCTACCAGTATTATGTGGGGTTGCAATGGCTGAGGTGTCCCGTTCAGCTGAAAGGGTCCGTGTCAGATGGGAGCAAGTCAGTCCAGCCTGGCAGGGATGGTTTCCTAGGGAGCCTTTACCATTTCCCTCTGTGATCAGGATTATAGAATAAAGAAGACACTCTTCAAATCTGTTGATGTCGCTAAACTTAAATGCTAACATATTTTATAGAGATGGGTTGGGGTAGGGGTAGGGTTACCAGATAAAATACAAGATGCCCAGGTAAGTCAGAATCAGATAAACAACCATTTTTTAGTATAAGTATGTCCCATGCAACATTTGGGACATCCTCATGCTAAAAAATTATTTGCTGTTTATCTGAAAATCAAATTGAACTGAGTGTCCTATGTCATTTTATTGCTAGATGTGGCGACTGTAGACAGGGGAGCCATGGGGGAAAGGAGCCTAAATGGTGATGCTCAGGGTGGTGAACGTCTTTTTTTTAGAACTCAAAATAATCCAGTAAATCTGAAGAAATACTCAGGCTGCAACACAATGAAGTTGAGTGAGAGAAGAATGTAAGACAGAAAAGACAGGAAAACAATGAAAATTTTGGTTTTGAGCTCCTTAAGGGTAGTTTTCTTTTTAAATCATTTTTGTATTCCCAAGCTGCAACTTTCTCTTTTAGTTTGTGAGCATTACATTGTTTTTTGAATGAACGGACTCTTTCCATAAAGATGCCCTTACAATGTTCTTAAAAATCATTGACTTTCTTTTGTAAGAAATTCATGACACTTATCTATTCCTTAGGGAAAAGATCAAGGATTCTGTGTAGTGAGAAAATCCCCAGAGCCATTGAACAGTCCACAGGAGCTGAGGGATGCAAATTATCTATTGGAGAATCTACTCCCAGGATAACTTTCAAAACACTCTGAGTTTTTCCTAGAAAGAAGGAGAAAGAATTCAACCAACAAGTTCACCAGAAGAGATCCATCTTGAAAGGAAAAAATCAGGCAGCAGCCATCCTATAACCCTCTCAGCAAGGGAGTGAGGGCCTTTTAAGAGTTAAGCTTTTTAACTGCCTTATTGTTATTTTTGGAATCCTGCTATTGTTTCCCCACAGTGTTTTCCCACAGTGATTGACAGGCAAACCCCTAAAATAAGAAGGATCAATGGGTCTGTCTGTAGAGTGACAACTTGGAAGAAGACATTCAGAAGCTAGTCTGACGTGGAAGGGGAGAAGTATAACTGCCACCCTAACCCCCCACCCCATTTCAATCTGAGAGGGTGGGTCTGAGCCTAAAGATGGTAGGAGAATGGGCTTGGTTCCTAGGGAAGGGAGATGGGGATCTACCAAAAATCCACTGAAAACATTTGTAAATTGTACTTATGCATTATTTTGATGAGAAGGTCCATATCTTTTATCATATTTTAAAGGAACCTTAAAGATAGCTATGACTGAAGATTGGATAGGTAAAACTGGGCTTTGAAGGACAGTTGTGAAAGCTCTGCTTGCTCTTGGAAGCAATAAGATGTCATTGTTGCATTTATTTTTCATGGCAGCCATATTGTTTCCTTACCATTTTCTCATTCATTCATTCATTCATTCATTTATTTATTTATTTATGGCTGTGTTGGGTCTTCGTTTCTGTGCGAGGGCTTTCTCCAGTCGCAGCAAGCGGGGCCACTCTTCATCGCGGTGCGCGGGCCTCTCACCATCGCGGCCTCTCCCGTTGCGGAGCACCGGCTCCAGACGCGCAGGCTCAGTAATTGTGGCTCACGGGCCCAGCTGCTCCGCGGCATGTGGGATCTTCCCAGACCAGGGCTCGAACCCGCGTCCCCTGCATTGGCAGGCAGACTCTCAACCGCTGCACCACCAGGGAAGCCCCATTTTCTTATTCTTAAAACAAAAAAAGGTTAACAAGTTTTAAGTATTTATTGACCCTCTTTGAAAATCTTTGTGTTCCACTTGCCTATTCAGATATTGAGTGTATAGCAAAGGGAAGCAAGAGGATGTTGAAAAATTTTACCTGCTTCACAATTCATTCAATGTCAGTCCCCTGTTTAACTACCGCAGATTAAAAATTACTCTTTAGAGATACCAGGGCTTTCTGAAAGCAAAGGCATCTTCAATATAGCTCCAGAGCTTGGTTTTGGAGTGACATAGCCTAAGCCAGCTCCTGCCAGTAGAAGCAGTTGTTGTAGAAATATAATAGAATCCTGTGACGCACCTTGCACATGTGCTTTTGTCTGAGGACACAGCCTATATCATAGAAAACATAACACCTACACTCACCAAGAATCTAGGTGGGATAGGAGGAGGTGGGGGTGAACTTCACAAAGTCTAGAGATAACACATTTATCACATTCCAAGCGCTGAAAATAAGTGTTTTTGCACCTCTGAAGTTATTCTCGCAAAACGAGGTGCAATGACAAGTTAACATCTAGGTTTCAGTTACCACTTAGCTGCAGGGGAGTATTTTAAACTATTATATTTATGAAATTAGATTTATAAAAAAAAAAATCCCCTTAAAATAAACATAACCATAAAGAGAGCTTAAATATCACCATGTATTGTGGCAATCTGTTATCAATTAAACAAATAATTCAGAAATCAGTGACATTCTGTTCTAGTGAATTAATAATCAGAAACAGATACATTTTGAAATATACTTCCCCATTTTAAATATACATGTATTTCTCAGAAGACTCAAGGTCAATGCTCTATTTTAAATTAAATGTTACAATCCAGGGTTCTAATTTGTTATCCGCTGATATTCATTTGCCTAGAATTTTGGATGCAATTCTATTAATATTTGAAGAAAGTTGGTTGGGCACCCAATAAGTTGCCTAGTTCTGTGTAATCCAGAGGGAAAGAGTGGCCTGTCTGGCCAAGTCCATTTTCTTCTTTACCCTCATACACCTTCACCTGACATAGGTACTTTCAGTAGATGAGTAAAGAACTCGTGACAGCTGCAGGTTTTACTTCCTTCAGGGAGCCCTCTCTAACCACTTAGGGATAAAACACCACTTTTTTTTCTCTCTGTCACTATAGTTCCAGAGACCTATTTAGTGTGCATCTTTCTCAAAATATTATGAACTCTTTTAAGTAACTACCTTTGTGTCCCTGGGTCTGACACAAAGTAGCTACTCCCAAAATGTGGGTTGAGTAAATGGGTTGAAGTGAAAATAAGATAAACGGCACGGAATTGGAGGCATTTGCAAATACCACCACTGTAGTGGGTTGAATACTATAGTGCCCTCCCCCAAATTCATTTCCACCCAGAACCTCAGAATGTGACTTTATTTGAAAATAAAGTCTTTACAGATGTAATTAGTTTAGGATCTTCAGATGAAATTATACTCGATTTGGGGTGGACCCTAAATCCAATGACTGGTGTCTTTATAAGAGAAAGGAGACGGAGGTTGGAGACGGGCACACATAGGGAAGATGACCACGTGAAGACAGGGACAGAGACTGGACTTACGCAGCCATCGACCGAAGAACACCAGGAACCACCAGAAGCTGGAAGAGTCAAGGAAGGATTCTCCTCCAAGGCCTTCAGAGGGAACATGGCTCTGCTGCAACCTTGACTTTGGAATCCTGGCCTCCAAAATTGAGAGGGGCTAAATTTCTATTGTTTTAAGCCATCTAGTTTGTGGTAATGTGTCATGGCTGCCCTAGGAAACTAATTTACCACCATGCTGACTGCAGCTGTGATCCTAGATAATTGCAAAGCAACTACCAGCTCAGTTTCCCTTCTCACTTTCAAAGAATTAAGAAAACATATATTAGATTGAGTGAGTGCATAATATCATATTCTGGATCATACACATAACTTTATAGGTGTCATTGCTAAAATCAGTTCCCTATTTGACAGATGAGGACATTGAGGTTGAGGGAGTTTAAATAACTGGTATCATGAAAAAGTATGTAATAATCTTAGCTAACATTTGAGTGCTTAATATATATTAGGCATTGTGCCAGACTCTTTGTATCAATTATTTTATCTCATCTTTACAACAAGACTGTAAAGGTAGGTACTCTTAAATTTTTCCCTATTTCAAAGATGAAGAAACTGAGGCACAGAATATAAACTATGTGTCCTAAGTCTAGTACTTGGCAAAAGCAGGATTTGAACCCAAGTAGTGTGGTTCTAAAGCTCTGGTGCGTCAGACACTTGCTATGTTGTATATAGATATTGTGTGCTGATCACCCCACCATTCCTGCCTCTGATTCCAAAGACAACCCATGCACTGACTAACGGCCCTTTAGCATCTTGCACATATGATCATATTACCTTGGCCATTTCCAACAGGATTTTTTTTTTTTAACCTCTCACTGATACTCCTAGTACACCAAAATAGCAGGAAAGGATGCTTATTTTCTCTGATTTCAGAGCTAATTTTTTGAAAACACTTTGATACACAAAGCAAGTCTGATGGTCAAAATATAATCATCTGGGTGTCCCCTCCAATAAAGAAAAAATATATATATATATATATATACACATATATTACTTAATCGTCTACCATTTGTTTTGTTTGGATCCCAGTGAGACAGCAGCAAAGCCATTTTGTTTTGTCTACATTGTTTGATCACAGTCAATGTTCTGCTCTTTTACGTATAGGCAGTTCTGAAGTGATCTTTTCATTTGTCACGATTACACAACTGTAGCTAGAGAAATACTGTAGCTTGATAAACGCTCACCATCCTGGTATAACAACTGATCTTACATTTTTTTTCCCACTTTGCTGGAATTTTATCAGTTTTTCTACACATGTAGGAAAATAGGCAGAGAATGGAGGGCCAAATGAACCTGTGATACAATGGGTGTATGAAGCTTCAGTTGGCCTTAAATGTCAAACCATATCCTTCCTGAATAATCAAGAATGTCAGTGTCTATTACTTTCTACTTCTTGGCATGTACCTTGCACAAATGTCAAGTTTCATATGATGCATTTTCTAGGTGGGAAGTCTTTTAGAGACCTTAATTTTTTCTATATTTACTTTTTAGAGTAATGGTATATATTAGTTTAGTAATTCAAATATATTACTAACATATACTAGTAATTCAAATTGTATAAACAGTAGGCTAAAGTGAACAAAATATTGAAACAAATTACACATCTACCTTTTCCAGTCTTCATAGTTACTCCAAACACTGTGGCATTAGTACACTTGATCCAACCAAGATCAATCACAATCTCTTCCTTGCGTGTTTCCCTCCTGGGGTAGATGATTGGTTCAGAGATGCATTTCTGATCCAAGATCAGCCAATCTGATTCCCGCCATTAGAGTTTTGGAAATGTATCTAAAAAGACATTAATTTCCTTCTGTATGACAGAAACAGAGGGCAGGTAAATGTGGCAGCTATTGGTGTATTTTGCACTGAGGAGCAGGCAAAGTGGTTTGGTAATGAGAGATGAGTGAGACAGATAACCAGAGAAAAAGAGAATCAAGGAGCAGAAAGGAATATTTTATGGATTTCCCTAGTGTTCCTCCAGTCTGTTACTGACTATATTAGTTATCTATTGTTATGTAACACATTAACTCAAAACTAAATGACTTAAAACAACAGCATTTATTACCGCACAATTTCTGTGGGTCAGGAATCTAGACATGGCTTAACTGGATCCTCCATCTCAGGGTCTCTCACAAGATTACAGTCAAGGTGTTGACCAAGTCTGTGGTTTCATCTGAATTCTCAACTAGGGAAGGATCTTTCTCCAAGCTCTCACATGGTTGTTGGTAGGATTCAGTTCCTTGCAGACAGTTACATCGAGAGCCTGAGTTCCTCTTAATTACGGATAGAGGTTGTCCTCAATTCCTTGCTACATAAGCTTTTCACAGGGCAGCTCACATCACGGCACCTGCCTTCATCAGGGTGGAAAGGGAAAGAACAAGGTGGAAGCTACAGAATTTTATAACTTAATCTTGGAAGAGATATTCCATCACTTTTGCTGTATTCTATTTGTTATAGGTCACTATTTCCAGTCTACACTCATGGGGAGGAGATTATACATGGTGTAAATACCAGGAGTCAGGGATCATTGAGCTCATTTTAGAAGCAGCCTAAAACACTGACATATCTTAACCCTTAGGTACTGTGAAATAACATCAATAACCCTACAATGAAGCTTAATTTTTGCTTAAACTAATTGAAATTGGTTTCTAATATTTACAGCCCAAACTTCTTTTTTTTCCTCCCAGTTTTATTGAGAAATAATTGGCATACAGCACTGTATAAGTTTAAGGTGTACAGCACAATGATTTCACTTACATACATTATAAAATGATGACCACAAAAATGTAGTGAACATCCATCAGCTCATATAGATACAACATAAAAGAAAAAGAAAAAAAATGTTCTCTTTGTGATGAGAACCCTTAGGATTTACTAACACCTTTCATGTATAATACACAGCAGTGCTAATTCTATTAATCATGTTGTGTATTACATCCCTGTTATTTATCTTATAACTAGAAATTTGTACCTTTTGACTGCCTTCATCCAATTCCCCCTGCCCCCACTCCTCATCTCTGGTAACTACAAATCTGATCTCTTTTTCTGCAAGTTTGTTTATTTGTTTGTTTTTTGAAGTATAATTGACCTACAGCACTATGTTAGTTCCTGGTACACAACATAGTGATTCGATATTTCTATACATTACAAAATGATCACCACTGTTTATAGCCAAAACTTCTTACATGTATCCTGTAGTTTAATAAAATCCACATTTAGAATCAAAATATAATTGTATTATGAGAAAATTTGTTACTACATTTCTAAATTCCTTTAACACATGCCACACACATGCATATAAACACATACATGTACACACATATCTAACATTATTTAACAGTGATAAAGGCTGAGATATGAGGAAACAAAACAGTAAGGACTCCTACCAATAGGAAAATCAATGCAAAAAAATAAAAACTCTGAAATCTTCAGGTAGTCAGTGAGTATATTATAATTAGTGGCCTTTCCTACTCTTTTTTTTTTTCACCCCTAAAGGCTACATGGAGGAAATTTATTTTTTTATGCTTTTGCTTTTCAAAATATCTTATTTTTCTCTCATCATATTGTAAAATGGAAAGGCAAACAAACAAACAAAATATTGTATAACACTGTGACTAATTTGATTATTTCTCTCTGCTTCAGATTATGGGATACAGTTTTGCATTCATTATAAAAACTGGAAAAAAAATTTGTGAAAACCCCTTGTCTTGGGGTTACTACATCAGTCTGTAGGAAGTAGAGTAGCTTTTTTAAAAAACTTTAGCAAAAAGTCCCCTCCCTGGTTTTTCCTACAAATATTAACCTCAAGCATTCACTTCCTTCCATGTTATTTATACATGTAACCTCAAAATTTCTTCTAAGAAGTCACAAGTAGATATAAGAAAGATCACAAATATCAGCCATCTGTAGACCAGACCTGACAAGCTTCATGGTAGAGATGAAAACCTCTCATTTCAAAGAACTAAAAAAGGGCTATTGTATCCACCAGAAGCTGGACTGCTGACCCTCCGGGTCTCACCACCCAATCAGGAATTCTATAAATATGCACCTCAACCACATAAACATTTTCTTTCTAGTTTCTGGACTGGAGTTTATCTTTGCTGTGCAGAATCAATTTAGCTTTGGACAGAAAAATTTGCAAGAAGTTAAAGAAGCAGCTTTTAAAAGCAAACAAAGAGACATAATGGGCGTAATTTCCCAAACATGCCAGAACAGGACCATGTGTTGGATTTTATTTAAGAAAGCAAAGAAATCCCCAAAGGATTACTCGAGTTGGATTCTTATTTTGGTAATGACTTCTTGTGTCTATTGGTTCTGTCAATTAAAATAGACCTTGCAGGATAAAATGATATTATAAACCATGTCCAAAAGACCTTGGAATTAGAAAAAGAAATTTGGTGCCGCCCAAAAGGGGTTGGAGGGTCAGGAGAATGTGGTAAATATACACCTTTCCCAGGTGCCTCCTCTGGATTTTGACAATTAAAAACCAGCAGAAAAAAAGAAAAAGAAAAAAGGCACAGTCTCCCATTGAAGATGACATACATTTCTTCTCCATTTAACTCAGTTGATGAGCCACCCAAGTAACATACATAAGTAAAAACTCCTTCTTACAACCAGACATTTTCTATACTGCCTGTTTCACATATCGTGTAAGTGTTGGTTGGGGCCCGACTGGTCGATCCTGCTGATTTTTTCCAACAGAGCATCCACCACCTCTTCCTGATTGGCACATCTTATCTTCGAGTATGTGATGCCCTGCCTCACTGATAACACCAGATGGGCCAGTAAATCTCAATCTTGACTGTACATTAGAATCATCTGGCAAAGCATTGGAAAAAATAATCCCAATATCCAGTCTGCCCCCCTGGACCAATCGCATCAGAATCTCTGTGGTGGGATTCAGGCATTAATATTTTTAAAAATTCCCCAGTAACTATAATGTGTAGCCCAAACTGAAAACCGCTGCTAAGGGGACTTCCCTGGTGGCACAGGGGTTAAGAATCCGCCTGCCAATTCAGGGGACACGGGTTCGAGCCCTGGTCCGGGAAGATCCCACATGCCGCAGAGCAACTAAGCCCGTGAGGCACAACTACTGAGCCTGCACTCTAGAGCCCACGAGCCACAACTACTGAACCCGCGCGGCAACTACTGAAGCCCACCCCCCTAGAGCCCGTGCTCCGCAACAAGAGAAGCCACCGCGATAAGAAGCCCACACACCGCAATGAAGAGTAGACCCCGCTCTCCGCAACTAGAGAAAGCCCGTGCACAGCAACGAAGACCCGACGCAGCTCAAAATAAATAAATAAATAAATAAATATTTTTAAAAAAGAAAAGAAAACCACTGCTAGGTACCATTTGATATATTAACTATGACCTTAACTGATGCAAGCTGCTGAACTGCTAGGGGATTTAAGAAATCATGCTTATGTCAGTTATATCTCAATTTTTAAAATTTAAATAAATAAATAAAGGTAAAAAAAAAAAAAAGAAATGCATTTTTGCTTGAAATACAATGACCACTCACTAATTTAAGGCAGTGACACAAACTTATTGGCTCCTTATTATTTTCTTTCAGGGAACACATTCCACAAAATTCTACAAATTGTAGAAGACATGCCCTTCTCTCTTCTAGAAGAATATCCCATCAGTTCATTGAAAGAAAATGATGGTGCTGCTTTTGATAAACTACCAAAGAGAACATTCTAAGAAAAGTATCAATTCATAACTGGGGTAAAAGCACTTACAAACCACAAATGTGAGAAGCAACCTTTGCACCATGAAGTTGACTCTGACAAAGTAGTAATAGAATATTGAAGTCTGGAAGGAAACTTTTAAGATGTGCAATCAGTATCAATCCAAGCCTAGAGAAACCCAGGACCAGAGATAAGTGATTAGTCTCATGTTCTACTGCTCTTGAGAGGCATTATAAAAATCACCCTTCTCATTTCTAGTTCAGGGATTTTGTTATTAATGTATGCGAAGCATTTCATTTCCTGGCTGGCCAATAGTAAATGCTCAATAAATTGTAGCAATTGGTAGAAGTAATGGTGGTGGTAGTGATCATATTGGTAATAATAATATCTGCAAAGCTTTATTCAGTGTTATAATCACTGTCTTAAAGTACTTCACAAATAAGAACGACTGTTTCTCTTGTGGATGACACCTCACTTATTTGAAATGTGAGAAGTTTAAGAGCAAAATAATAAAAAGGGGGGAGTAAAAAAGGCTTTTATTAGCACTACAATGAAAACTTAAAATAGCCTTTCACTATTTAATGACTCATCGGTTGAACATTTTATGTAATTAATTATAAAATATATATAATCTGATCTGACTTTATCCTTTATCTAGAAGATCCTAGAGTATCAATTTGTCTGATGAAAATATGTTACCTATCTGCTTACATATTAGAGAGTTAGAAGTACTTTGACATGTTACTTAATTTAATTCTCACATATAGTCAGAAAATATTGCTATTATTACCACTTCTTTACATTTAATAAACATAAGCTCAGAGAACGAGAGGGACCTAGCTAAGGTGGCTCTGTTAATAAGCGGCAGGGCTAGTATTTCATTGTAGGTTTTCTACCTTTGAGTCCTTCATTAGGTTACATACTTGGACTGAGTCACTATAGCCTTTTGAATACTTGACTTTCCAGAGCTATAGTGTAATGCTATGTCCTTGGCCTTCATTGAGCAGAATGTGTACCGCCTCTATTTAAAAACTTGCTTTTAAAAAGAATAGTACCTCATTATGTGGCTCAGTCTTATTTAAAGGACTTGGAGACAAGTTCTTTTCAGAATTCAGAGCCAAAAATGTATCTATATCACCCGACAAGCTGAGAGCTTCCTTTCTTTAGATGAGGATAGTGTTTCTTTTCGGTTGAAAGTCTCTCCTTGCCTTTGCTTCTAGGAAACTCAGAGCAAAGTTTTATACTTGATCATTCCAGATTTTCTCAATCCAGGTTTCTATGACATATCATCTCCCCTTCTTTCCCCTCACCCCCAAGACCATCATCTCATTTATACATGACTTCTGCTTTCCAGTATTTGTCAGTGATTCAGTTTTATTGTACTTGGATTGGGGTAGACATCCACAGTGTTCAACTACGTGAAGAATATTTCTCCCTTTTGTGGTAATAGAATCTCAATACTCTTGCTTACTTTCTTTTCCCTATTCTCAGTCCATGTGGTTTAGAGGGAATTCATTCTAGTTTTTGAGAGCCCAGGGGTGGAAACATGACCCAGGCCAGGCCTATCAGTGTGCTCTGTTGCCCTGGCCTCAGTAATTGGATCAAGAATGAAGCCATGACATGACACAAGTTAGGCCTATCAAAGCGCATTCATATACTTTTACTAGCATGACTGTAAAGGAGGTGTTAATTTTCCAGTAGAATGGCCAACAGGATGGGATGAAAAACTAGAGCTTCTGGCCTCCATCTTATTCCACAGTACAGAATGCCTGAGAATGGCGCCAGTCCAAAGGAAAGCAGATCTGAGATATGAAGATAAGGAGACCAAGGCCTGTTGACCTCTTTGAATTCTTGGATCTAGTTGTGTTCTACCTCAAGTCTTCAACTATATGGGCCAATAAATTCCCTTCTGTGCTTAAACCATTGTAGTTGGGGTTTTCTGTACTGTGCAATCAAATGTGAGTTGTTAAATATAGTGATTTATTTTTTACCACCACAAATTCTAGTTGAAAGCAGGCAGGACACAAATCAAAATAAATACACACCATGTGCACGTATTTATCCTTAATATCACAATTAATCAGGACAAGTTTTTGATTATCTGGTGGTTATATTGGTCATCAACCTTTTTTCATAAGGACTGAAATATAGCAGCATTACAGTATATACTTTCTTTGTTTTGTTTTTGCTAATTAGGTAGAACATAACAAAATATAAAATGTGCTCAGTTTCTTCCACTTTGGTAATAAATTGGAAACCATAGTCAATAGAGTAGTTTTCAATTTCAAACATTTTGTATTTCAATGAACATTGTACCCTTTTAAAATGCGGATGTTTCAGCTCTTATAGCTCCAAGATGCTCAAGTTAAATTCAAAAGGCTCTTTTGGGCCAGTTAAACCAGTGTTTGACCTTCCTGCTGACTTATTTACGTCTAAATATCTCTGATTTCTTAAAAAATAATGTCAAATGCATGACTCATTCCTGTTTAGCTTTATTTGGTCTTCCATTGTGGATTGTGACTCTAATTTCTATTATTCAGAGGTAGTTCCTCAAGATTAGGCATAACCTCACCCATGGTCTTCTTGTCAACGTTTTGGAGGTGGCTTAGTCTCGTGTGTGTGTGTGTGTGTGTGTGTGTGTGTGTAATGCAACCAGTTTTATTTCTTTTAGTTATACCTCCTGTTATGAACTGAATGTTTTTCTCCCCCACCCCCTTCCAATTCCTATGTTGAAGACCTAACCCCCAGTGTGATAATATTTGGAGGTGTGGCCTCTGGGAGGTAACTGGGGTTAGAGTAGGTCATGAGGGTAAGGCCCTAATGATGAGATTAGTGGCTTTATAAGAAGAGGAAGAAAGAGAGAGACAGCTCTCTCTGCAACATAAGGACACAGCAAGAAGGCCTTTGCAAACAAGGAAAAGAACTCTCACCAGCTGGCACCTTTATCTTGGACTTCCCACTCTCCAGAACTGTGAGAAATAAATTTCTGTTGTTCAAGCCACCCAGTCCCTGGCATTTTGTCATGGCAAGCGCAAGCTAAGACACCTCCTGTGGATGTTTCCAGTCTGGCCTCAAAGATACTGCAGTCTGTCTTTTTTATTTGCTAACTACAGTAGTTTAGGGGAAAAAAAGTCTGCTAAAATCAACAATAAATAACCAAACTTGTGAAGTTGTATTTTACCTCCATGATGGAATAAAGATTTCCCATTAAAAGGCAAATCTTCTTTTTCAAAAGTTTGAATAGGAGGGTTCTTTAAAAAGAATTACACCTGTTTAAATACAGGTTGCTGGAGATACAAAACTCTAAGGAAAGTTTTTGGCTTTTATCAATGCATTTTTATTTGAGGATGAATTGCATTCATTTTAATCCGTGTTCAACTCTGAAGTTTCCTCCTTCCTGGTTTGGTTTTTCCCTTTATTGACATGCAAACAAGCATATATTGTCTGTTAGTTTCATTAGTATTATTTCTATTCTTTATCTTATCTATTTTTTCTGGAGGCAGTGTTGTGTGGGGAAAGAACACTGGTTTCAGAGTTCAGAGACCTGTTTTCATTCTGTCTTACTAGCTGAGAGAGTCTGAGCAAATCATTTAATTTTTCCTCTGTATTCCTACCAGTAAAATGAGAACACTAATACCTGCAAAATTTAGCTCATGGGATTTTTGTAAGGATTACATGAGTAATTCTAGCAACTGTAATTTTCCTCAACAAACATAACTAACCAAGTTTACTAAGCGTTTACCATGTGCCATGGACTGTGCAAGGCTCTGGGAACAGAATGATAAAAAATAGAAGTTTTTAAACAGTTATTTTAAATAACACATTGCATCGGTCAAGAATCTCACAGACTTATAGAGAAAGCAGATAAATAAACACATAAATACAAGGCATGTAATGCGCTCTCTTGGAGTACTTTGTCCTTCTAGCTTTATCGAGGCTTGTAACTCTGTTATTATCTATGTCCTTCTTCTCCTTTTAATGTCTCTTTTCCTTGCAAGGTTATGGGCTCCATGAGGGCATTGTCTATTTTTGCTAGTCACTCTATCCACGGTGCCCTCAGCATAATTATTTAGGAACTGGGAGAAAAAGGAAAAAGTCTGGGGAATCCACTTGAGAAATTCAGTGTGATTATTGTTTCCAAAGCCATTCAATGTTAAATGACATTTGCAGTTTAATCCTAAAAGGAGAGGCAAACCCCACCATCCATTTTTGCATAAATGGAGAGCTTTCCCTTCTTCTCATTCTTTGCAGATCAGTTAACTACATATAATCCCGATTACTGGACTGATTTTTTTTCTCAGCCCTGATTTTACATGAGTAAATAATAAAGTCAGGTACCAGTTTTCATCCTCTCAGATGAAATTGCATTAAACCAACAACAACAATGAAAAAGAAAAGCAAAATTGATTGGCTTCATTTCCTGGGTATACAAGGATGCTCCGATGAAATAATAGCCTTAAGTATTTCATGGTTAGACTCTTTCCACACATTTCTGGTTTCAAGCTGCAGCTGTGCCCGGGTTGTCCTTGCAGTAAATATATCACCAGGGTGTGTAATCTTGTTCTGTAACCTCCTGCAAATCCCAGGGATGTGCAGAATTCATCAGCTCCAAGGTATGTGAGGCTGGAGTTTGAAGAGAAAATCCTCTCCCTCTTACAATTCCAAACATATTAAAGAAATGCCCTTAGCAGGGATTTTTACTGATAGGTCCCCTTCACCATCGTGCTGTGGATGTGTGTGTGTATAATTCTTTCACTAAGAGGAGTTTACAGAAACTGGGTCCTGAAGGAACACAGAATTTTGACTGGTATCTGCCATTAATTTATTCTGTTTTCTAAAACCTGATCCCCAGAAAAGAGATCCATTAGAAATCATAACTGAAAACAGTTAATTCTGATTGGGTTGAGATTATATTTTTAAAGGATATGCCTTTATCACTGATATTTATTGTGCCCTACAAATTAGAAAACGAAATCAGAAGGATGTTCATAATTTGGAAAAAAATCTCAGAGATTCTCCAAGTTTGTTAATTTTGTTGTTGTTGTTGTTTTGTTTTTACTCTCCAGAGTGAAGGGAAGGTGGATGGAGTATGCTGATTTAAAGCAAACAGGCCCTTTGGCTCCGAAAATCAGCTCAACAGTAAATAGCTGGGATTTTCTAGCCATTCTGACCTTATTTGAGAAGATTATATTGCTTTGTCAGGTCAGAGCTTATGTCAGAGAGCCAAGTGTCAACTTTCCACTTAAATATTAGGCAGGCAGGAGTCAGTATGTCTGGTTACACAGGACACAATCTGTCCTTAACTTGCAGAACTATACTTGCTCTTTGTTGCAGAAACAGTTTTCCATGAGATCTCCAAATAGTACTGATGTGTAGGAAAGAAACCTTTACCTCATTATTTCTCCCCAAGCAGCAGATGCCTCTATGATAATAGGAAAATAAGAATATTATTGAATTTTCCTAATGGCGTCAACTTACTACCCTCAAGTCTGGTATTTTTCAAAGCCCATTAAAGGCTGGAATCCATGGATCTTTTAGAAGCCCATTCTCATTCTCCAAAAACACAAAGGAGAAGATCTACTATTGTGTACACTAGAATGATATGTCTCCAAAAGGTTTGAATAATCATTTATTATTGAAGAATAACCTAATCTCATCACATTATAACTTTCCTTAAGAGCAATTTATACCATCTATCAGAGAGACAGAGAGAGGGAGAGAAAGAGAGAGAGAGAAAATAGGATGGGAAAATTACTAAAATCTCTCAACTGTCTAGGTTTGTTGGGGTAATTTGATCTTTTCCTCTGAGGCACACAGGGAATAGTATTTACTGAGACTAATGTTATCAAGATGGTGAAGATTCGCCCTTGATCTGTAGGCTTTGAAATGCTGCAGGAGTAAATGTAAATGGGTAATGCTCACCTGTGTTACTCAGCTACTCAGGAAATACATACTATAGACCCTGGCTCCTTCCCTACTAACCCTCCTTTCCTAGCACATACCCTCTGCCACACAAAGTAGATTCGAAATTCATAATCAAATCACAGGCAGTTGGAGAGCCCAGCCACTGAAGAAAATTGTTTTCCACAAGTCACCTTCGTGATTTGCAAATGTTGGAAAAGCAATGCTAAAACTGTTAATTTTTAATGATAGAGGACCATTGAAAGCATTTAATTTAGGAGCAAATACATAATCCCAAACCCTATACCTGTCATGTTTGATTTGGCTATCTTTTTGCAAAGATTTGTTTTCTTTTATACTCAACTCAGTTCATATGATGAGAACTGGGATTGGTAAAACCTACTTTCAGTGGAAGAGTTCTGAAAATGCTTACAAATTGATGTTACCCTTTAGTTCATTTAAAAAAAAAATTGAATAGACTTAGAAGTGTTGGTATGAATTCAATTCACCATATGTCCACTTAATGATTATTTGGAAACAACAAGGAACAGACCTCCCACAGACAACTCTCTTTATTACTAGATTTCTTCAAAGCACGGGCTTAGAATACAATGTGTTTTGAGCTTGAGAATGGATAAGAAGTTGGCCCCAAATAGACTAGTAAATGAATTTAACTGGCCCCTTGCATAGTTATCCAGAGAGATTTTTTTTACAATAAATACAATGAATTGTAGCCTTTTATCCCTTTGTAGTCAAAAGCATTATACATTCAATATTAGAAAATGTGGAAGGAAAGGGTTATAATGGCAAGGAGAAGTGGTGAAATCTATCACATAAAATTCTTGCAATATCAAAGAATCCTGACTCTGGAGAGAAAAGGTCTGGGTTCAAGTTTGGCAAATTATTTAATTTTTAGCATCTTAATTTCTAATATAGTGATATAATAACTGTCTTTTGATTCTTGTAAGAATTAAAATAGAAAATATATAAAAATGGTAATTTATAGGGCTCTAGACAAATAGGCTGGGGTTTAGGACAGTGTCTGCAGAGAACTGAACAGTAGCAGAGAGAGTAACTTAGATTTATTGAGAGTTTACTATGTGCCATGCACCATGCTAGGCACTTTTCTTCCAAGATCAGTTTTAATACTCAGAAAGGAAGATATTATCTCTGTTTTAGAAACAAGGCTCAGAGAAAAATCTGTTAGGAGTTAGTGAAGCTAAAAATTAAAACTCATGTCTTTTTAACTCCAAGGATGGTCTGGCTCAACAGCATGTTGATGAGAGCTATTACATGTTCCCTCTAACATTCAATACCCCTCTCTCCCCATTTACCTCTCCAACATCCTCACCCTCTCCACCACCCTCACACCACGGCTGAAAGGGAGGAAGGCACTGAGCCAATAATAGCCAGAAGCCTCCAAATTTTCTAATATATCCCAATCCACCAGCTCAAAGTTCTGAGCTGAGGGAATAATGAGAAAAGCAAAAAACAGTCATACAAACAATGGTGACACTACATTGCGGTCTTTCATTGAATGCCACTGACCTCATCAGTTTGACCAATTTAAGGTGAATTGATGGTTGGATGCATCAATATCAAGGGTGAATACCCTGAATACTCAGATTAAAACTCAAATTGGTTTTGAAATTCAGAATTATTTTGATATTGGATATTTTCACGGTTAATGGTACTGAAAGACCTCACCGCATAAATGCTTTGACCTCAGAAATCTGATGAGATATAGAAGGAGATTACATTTATGTCCTTATTCTTTCGAGCTGTCTAATGGAGAAAGTGGATGGATGATTGACCTCTGCTATAGAGGACATTTCAGCAAGAAAACAAGTCATTCGACTCTTCATATAGCTTTCTCAACTAGGCAGCCAAGTTTACCAAAGATTATTATGTTTTCTTCTGAATCTTCAGGAGGTCACTGTATAAAGTCTCCTCTCTTTTGGAAACATTTCAAGAGGAGCTTATTCTAGGAGGCTTTCTTACGGGGAGAAGGTGGCCAGGGGTCAATTTTGGCAGGATATTTTCAGCCCATAGATTAGGTTGTTTATAAGCCCACAAACACATTCCCTTCTGTTAAATAGACTGAAACAAACTTACATCACTCCCCATAACATTTTCTAACATATAATGTTTCTTTCTTTGACATGCAGACTATTTTGTAGGATGGCAAACATCCAGAAGGAATTGCAAAATTCAAGCAATTACTCAGATCCTCTAACCCCAAAATGTTTTAATATTTGTTTCACTAAAATATTTTGCAAATGGCCAGATAATTGTCTAGGTTTTGTGGCTTTCATCCTAAAAACAATATCATTTAGATGGCGCTTCAACTTAGGCCTGCATAAGTGGTATCATAGTTATAACTCTCTTTTTTTTTTTCCCTACAACATCTTGTTTTCAGTAAAAGAGATCAGGAACTTGGTGATAATGGATTGTGAAAACAAAGAAATAGCAACAAGAAAAACTACCCAATGGTGCCTTTATCCTAGTTTCTCTTGGCTCAGAACATCTTTAAAAGTGGCAAGCATTTCCCCAGGGGCATCATCCAACCAACAGCTTGAAAAAACAGTGTTTTTTAGAAGCTTCTGGTCGTGAGAATGAATTGACGTGATTACTAGGGGGCTTGTCCGGCCAGAGTCTTTGTTCCATTAATAAAATGGCAGCAGTGACTATGGAAGAAAAACAAATTTTAATAATAGTAAAGCAACTCAAAAACACTGTGCGCTGGCTAGAGCGGTCCTTAGGTTCTGGGAAATTAGAGCAATTGTCCCCAGTGCCCACGTAGGGGGTGTGTGTGTGGAGCACAGGCACGTGTGTGTGGGGAGGGGCTATACTGCAGCTGGGTATTTGGAGGAGAAAAATCTCTCCAGCTGTTGCCGAACAAGAGTAGGGTCTAATTCATACATAATGCAGGCAGTCAGTTAGGCATGCCCATGCATATTATCTGACGTATATGTCGCAGAGGGAACAAATAGCCATTTTCAACCTCAAGTCCTTCTAGGGAGGATAGAATGAAAGGCCCTTTTGTCCTTTTGTGCACTTTGAAGGTGGGTCTGCAACGAGGTCTGCAAGTAGGGCCTGGAGAGAAACGCTACTCCTTCGGGGAGCCCCTCTTTGGCCAGCCTGGAGGGGAAATGTTTTGAAGCATATGCTAATAAAATACATATCTGATTATTAACTCACTTCCAAGGGAAGCACAAACTCTCTGCTTAATTTCTCTTAGGATTTCATGTACAATGCCGTCAGAAAAATGTATCTTAAGCTTTTTCATCACCTACTCTTTCTATTCAATCTCCTTCGGCCATCATCATCAAGAAGAAATTAATTTCCGGCTTTAGTGAGGAAAGTTTCAGCTTCCCAAATGAACCAGACTTTCCTTCCTGCTTTATCTTTTCAACCCCTTTTTCTTTGGACTGTACACAAACACACACACACATTCTGTAATGATAAGGGTACAATCTTAGAGCTGCTTTCCAAGCTAAACCTGCCTGCCTTTTTTCACTGAACTGCCAAATTGTATGGTGATATGTTTGAAAGATATCTAAAAAAAAAGTCAGAATGCTGCTCAGTGTACAAATTTATGGAGCTCATAAGTTGTGAGTACATATGATGAATCTATATGGTGATATTTATTACCATCCTTCCCCCCTCCTCCTCTTTCTAGAATCTTTACTCTCTTCTTGCTGCTTCTATCCACAGGGTATGGTAAAGACAAACATATTACATTGTAATTCTGATCCCAGGTCAGAGGTGATTGGTGTGGGGTTGGCTAATGAAGTGGGATATTTTTTTTCCCCTCGGGACAAAGAAAATAGGCTGGTCTTTCTACTCAGAGCTGTAAAGTTCCAAAGATGTCGGCTGTAATGTTTTCCACATGTAGCAAAGAGAAAGTGAATTCTAAAAGTTTTGTTGTCCTTGGTTGCAATTTTTCTCTGAGATCAAGGAAAAGTAATCTTCTTTTCTTAGGTTCCATGAAACATCTCAGTATCCTCATTCATAATAAATTATCGTCTAAGCTAGTTTGAATTGAGTGTCTGTCCCTTACTGGGAAAAAAGTCCCAAGTAATACAGTAGCTATCTTTCAAAAGAAAGCCAAACTTTGTTTCTGGTGTGGGTCAGAGTTCCTCACTGTGAAGAGAGGCAGCACCTTACTTAGAGAAAAGACAGCAGGATTTAGTGCCAAAGGTTGTTTTAAATTCTTGTTTTGTCTTTTACTAGCTTTGTGCCCTTGGGTAAATCACTTAACCTCTCTGATAATATTATCTCCCTTCCTTCCTTTAAATGACTAATTTTTTTAGGTTTAGAAATAGCACATGTAAAGTAGCAAGACTATAATTGGTACACAATAAATGGTAACTATACTCTAAAAATAACTATTGCAAGTACTTAAAAGGAACTCTCAAAAGCGTAAAACTGCGAAGCAGACTACGAGTTTATTCAGCTCACTTTTTTCTTCTTTTCTCCCTCCTCCTTCCCTCCTTTCCTCCTTCTCTCCCTTTCCTCCTCCCTTTTCAGTTTATTTCCCTTTTAGAGAACCAGAGATTGTGCAGAAATGCAAGTGTTCACTCATTTGGTTGCTAGGAAGTAGCTAGAGGTTTAGTGTAGAGCTCCCTGTGAACACACATTCTTGCCAGAATAATTTTCTCAATTGTTTCAGATCCACTGCTTCTGGGTCCAATATTTTCAATATAACCCTCTGTCTTAGGTTGGGGTCCTCAACTATTCAGAGGCAGAGATGTACTTACCAGTGGTTAACTGGGGCGTGCTGTGGGAACAACACCTGTGGGTGAGTGAGCATCAGGGGGCAGCAGGAGTAGACACTGACCTGTGATGCAGGTGTCACTGCGGCCTCCGTCCATCCCCCCACACAAGAAGCTCTAGCACTGGGATGGCCCTTCAGAGCTGTCCCAAGTAGAGGCAAGGCAGCTGGGCCTTTTTGCCCCTACATCCAGGATGAATCTAGGTTGCAGACTACTCTCAGGAGAGGATGTAACCTGGGACAAGGCAGGGCCCTTTAAAGGGTAGTCTGAGCAGTCAGCAGCCAGTACTCCCAGGAGCTGGAACAAAGAGTCTTTGGGTCCGGAAGGGGATATCTGACCAGGGCATCACAGCATCCACCACTCTGTGATTCAGGAGTGTGTGTCTTTTTTTTTTTTTTTTTTTTTTTAAAACGGTGGTGTTTTTTTTTGTTTTTTTGTTTTTTTTAATGTAAGGGCTTGGGTGCTCTTATAGCTACTTTATTTATTTATTTATTTTATTTATTTTTGACTGTGTTGGGTCTTCGGTTCGTGCGAGGGCTTTCTCTAGTTGCGGCAAGCGAGGGCCACTCCTCATCGCGGTGCGGGGACCGCTCTTCATCGCGGTGCGCGGGCCTTTCACTATCGCGGCCCCTCCCGTTGCGGGGCACAGGCTCCAGACACACAGGCTCAGTAGTTGTGGCTCACGGGCCCAGCTGCTCCGTGGCATGTGGGATCTTCCCAGACCAGGGCTCGAACCCGTGTTCTCTGCATTGGCAGGCAGATTCTCAACCACTGCGCCACCAGGGAAGCCCAGGAGTGTGTGTCTTTTAATCCATCACTGTACTAACGGAATATTGAGCAAAGGGCTCCTTATGCAGTAGAGGAGTCAATTGTGAAAACATCTGAAGAACATATTTTTAAAACATCTCTCTTTGCTCCCTTAATCTCAGAGTATCTGCTGGCTTCTATGGCTTGGAAAAAATACTCTTCAGTCATAGTCTGCTACACGGAAAATACTCCTTGTGGCAGAAAGTGATTGTAAGATGTTACCAATTATAGTCTCACTTCTACTGTCCAAATGAGGTGCTAAGATCCATGTGTTGAGGCCATCACCTCCATTTTAGGATGGTGCATTTTAAATCTCTAGATGGATTGATCCTAGGAAATGTATCAGTAATCTCTGTAATCCAATAGGGCACTGAGACAAAAGACCCGCATTGTCAGCACAGGCTGGGAAAGGACCCGATGTACTAAAACAGATGAGGCATGAAATTCAGGGCCTCTAAGGACTGGCTGTAATGGATTAATAAAAAACAGAGAACTAAATCGAGGAGAATTTAAAAATTTGCCCTACCTTATTTTATATCTCATTCAAAATATGACAACAATATACTTGATCATTCTAATCAAGTTAGAAATAGATCTCTTTTGAGGACATCTGACAGATTCATTACAGGCTTTATTTGGATCCCAAAGCCGAGGCATTTACCCCTGAACAGTTCTGCTGTGGGATTTCCACACCCAGGACTTTGTTGAAGGTTCAATTATTCTTTCACTTATGGGGCCTCTACGACACTAAAAGTCATTGGGCACTTCTATTTATGTTTTCCAATAATTTTTTTGCTACCACTGTGCCTATCTAAACATCTGGTCAAATGACTAATTTCAGAGTGGGAGGAAACATTAAGTTGACATCATGCTTTCCAAAAAATGTGTCAATAGGAGAATTATACTTCTAAGCTAATCATGTTGATTTATGTACCATGGTAGGTATTTGTAGCTTTGGATGCCCAGAATTTTTTTTTTCTCCTGGAAACCACTGGCCTTCTAATCCCATCCATATGGTTGTATAAGGAGTACAAAGTTTTTACATGGCCATGCCCTGCCTCTGCCATTGTTGATTGTTTTAGGAATAAGCATCTGAAAAAGGTAGGGTCAATGTTTTCTCTTCCCAGAATTTAAAAATTTAAGGCAGAGAAATCAGACTCTCATTGCCTGTGGGACCCTCCAGGTATAAACCTTGGAGACCATAGATGGCCTTGGTCCCTGTAGAGCATGCCATTATGCACAGAGAAGCAGAGAAGAGAGAAAACAATAGATGGAGAAAAAGAGTGGGCAATGTATAAATACCTACTTCCAATTTTTTCTAAAGCTTAAACAAATCCCTAACTTTTGCAAAGTTTGACCAATCAGCCCTTATCTGATTACTTCAAGTAGCTCAGTATCTTTCCTATGAATACCCTTTGCTGCCAGTGCAAATTGTATTTCTATCATCTGTAATTAAATAACAGTTACAACTGTTATATACACACATATACACATATACACATAATATAAATTGAAGCCTCTCTTTCCCTGAGACCAGTGGTGTATTAGTTTCTTAGGGCTGCAATAACAAACAACCACACACTTAGTGACTTAAAACTAAAAATTTATTCTCTCACAGTTCTGGAGGTCAGAAGTCCAAAATAAAGGCATCCAAGGGATGGGGCTTCCCGGGTGGCACAGTGGTTGAGAGTCTGCCTGCCAATGCAGGGGATACGGGTTCGAGCCCTGGTCTGGGAAGATCCCACATGCCGCGGAGCAACTAGGCCCGTGAGCCACAATTACTGAGCCTGCGCGTCTGGAGCCTGTGCTCCGCAACAAGAGAGGCCACGATAATGAGAGGCCCGCGCACCGCGATGAAGAGTGGCCCCCGCTTGCCACAACTAGAGAAAACCCTCGCACAGAAACGAAGACTCAACACAGCCATAAATAAATAAATAAATAAATTTAATACTTGCTACTCTAACTAGCTCCTCTGACATCTCTCTGTATTCACTATTAAAAAAAAAAAAAAAAGAAATGGGTGGAATAGATAAGGAGGAGGGCTGGCAAATTTGTATACTTCTTAAAAAAAAAAAAAAAAAAGGCATCCAAGGGAGAATCCTTCCTTACCTCTTCCTGCTTCTGGCAGCTGAAGGTTTTCCTTAACCTGTGGTGGCTTATGTTTTTCTGCCTGTGTCTTTAGTATCTCTCTGTCTGAGTCCCTGTGACTCTCCGATCTCCTCTGCCTCTCTCTTGGAAGGACACCAGTCATTGGATTTAGGGCCCACATAAATCCAGGATTATCTCATCTTGAGATCCTTACCTATATTTGTAAAGTCTCTTTTTTCCAAATAAGGTCACATTTACAGGCCAGTTCCTGGTAAAATTATGGTTTGAGGAATCACTGTTCAACCCAATACAACTGGTTCTCAAAGCAAGGGTGATTTTGCCCTCCAGGGTCTCTCTGCCTGGAAACATTTTTGATTGTCACTACTTGGGTGGGTGGTGGTACTGAATATAGGAGCTATTCCTGGCCATAGCCAGGAATGCTGCTCAACATCCTAAAATGCACAGGACAGTCCCCTACAACAAAGAATTATCTAGGCCCTAATGTCACGAGTGGTTGAGAAACCCTGCTTTAGACCTATGACCATTGTGGTAAATACTAACCTGCCTAATGCTGACTACACACAACTCAAATAAATGCTAACTAAATACTGAAACTACCTACTGAGACTGACCTTACAGAACTGGCTGTCCGTCACTGAGGGGAGTCATTACCACATAACATAATAAAAAACCAATTGCAACTAATGTAAGTGCTATGAAGCAGGATATTTACCTAATTATTTTATACATGTAAAGTCATATAGTTCTAAAGATCTTCTTTACATATTTCTATAAGCTTAAGATGAATATTTTTCTTATTTTCATCTTTCTGAAACCTGAAATGTATATAATGTATACATTTAAAGTTTATATTCAATGTGACACCGATTCTCATTTTGCCTTAAAAACTATTATTAAATTGATGTTGTTTCTTAAAATGAATGTTATCTTAGACTCAAAGACATATTATCATAGTTTATATTTTCCTTCTAAAAAGCACTGAGGTACACAGATAGAAAGTGCTCTCTAAGTGCTTTTTTTTTTTTGGTACAAATTGCAAGTCCTTATGCAAGATGTATTGAATCAAAATCCCTGGAAGCAGCATTTTACCAGGTTTTTCAGGTGATTCACCTTTAGATGATCCAGTAGGTGTTCACTCTCCAGATCTGGAGATTATTAATATGAAGAAAATACTAGGTTGGGAGAGAGGGTTTTAGTCTTTCACTAATACTCTGATCTTGGGTAATCAATTAACCTCTTTGGACATTACTTTCTTCATTCAACTAGTGGTTCTCAAATTTCTGTGTGCATTAAGATCACCTTGATTGATGCAAATATTATCTCAGAGAATCCATGAGTCTACAATGATATAAATTAATAGATGAATGAATAAATAAATGGGAGAGAAGGAACAGCTCTTTCTTACAGTAGAATCCCAACTACTACATATGGAGGGAATGGTCAAGTTAGAAAATCATCAGTAAATGCTGAAACTAGTGGTAAAAATTTGACGAAGAACAGGATATTTATATACTTTCAAAGTATCTCCCCACAAATTACTGATATTTAATACAAAGTGAAAAACAGTAACTCTACAGTAAATAAACCTGGCAGATGCCACCTTAACTAAGTGACTAAAGCTAATATCACCAACATTAGGACAAAGTGACATCGTGCGCCTCCTGATATGCTGTAGCAAGAGAAACCCAATGCCACTTTAGGGATGTTCCTGTCAAAAATGCAAGACCTGAATTTAATTAAGGGGAGACATCAGATAAACCCAAACTGAAGATCACTCTACAAAATAACTAAAATGTACGCTCAAAGAATATCAAGGTCAAGAAACACAATGAAAAACTGAGGAACTCTTCCAGATTAAAGAGACATGAAAACTAAATACAACGTATGACCCTGGATAGAACAATTGACAAAATTTGAATATAGATTGTGGATTAGATAATATATAGTGGTGTATTAATATTAAATTTCCTGATTTTGATCATTAAAGTGTAGTTATGTAATGGAACTATCTTATTCTTGAGAAGTCCATTCCAAAGTATTTAGTGGTAAAGGACATGATTTCTGCAACCTACTCAAATGGTTTCGAGAAAGAAAAAAATTATCTATGTATGTATGTATCTATCTATCATCTTCTATCTATCTAGACATAGATACTATAATGAAGCGGAAGATGTCAAAATGTAAAAATTAATTAATCTGGGGAGAGAGTTGTTTATACTATCCTTGCAACTTTAAGTAGATACCAAATAAAAAGTTAAATAATAACCCCATTCCCATTCTTTCCTCATTTTTTGGAGATGAATACTGACTATGTATGTGCTGCAAAGAATAAAGACAAAAAGAGACGAAGAGAGTAACTGATAGAGTTTAGTTGAAAGTTTTTTTCCTGATTAAAGATTTTTATTACTCATTTTAAAACTTTTGGAAGGCAATTAGCTCACTATCAGAAATTGAGTTCATACACCGAAAGGTTGCACATCAAATGCCATAAGGACAGCTTTGAGGGAAGATCTTTGAAAATGCCCTGTAGTAGGGCTCTCATACTATAATGTGCATGAAAATCACCTGGGGACCTTGTTAAATGCAGATTCTGACTCAGCGAGTCTGGAGCAGGCCGAGATTCTGTATTTCTAACAAGCTTCCAAGATGCTGCTGTTCCGAACACTCTGAAAAGCAAGTCTAAGTCTAGAGTGTCCTCAGATCTGCTGCTTGTTCTTGTAGTTTTATTGGATACCCAGCCACGTCCATTTGTTTACACGTTGTCTTTGGCAGAGTTGCATAGTTGCAACAGAGACCTTTTAGGCCACAACCCCTGAACTGTTTATTACCTAGCCATTTTACAGAAAAAATTTGAGGACCCCTGGTCTAGCGTGATTAAAAATGACAGAATCTGGAATCAGAATGTGTAAGTTTGCATTCTGGCTTTGCCATGTATGAACTTTGTGCCTTGGGCCAGTCAGCTTCTCAGAGCCAGTTTCCTGTTTAGGGAGGGGATCATAATAGTACAGGTTTCACAAAGCTGTTGGAGGATTAAGCAAAACCATACAGGTAAAGAATTTAGCATACAAACGTATATGTGCCTAAGATACCTGGGGAGCCTGTTAAAGGTCTAAATTCCTAGGCTCCTCTTCCAGCAGTTTGATTCAGGAAGTCTGGGGCGGGGCCTGGGAATCTGTGTTTGAAGCATGCTTCCCAGGGGATTCTGAGGCAAGTGAATCATAAAGCCACACTTGGAGGCAAACATCCAGCAAGTTCTTGTTTCACCACATGCTCCTGACCCTACTCCCCCATTTTTCCTCCTTCCCCTCCTCCCTCTTCTCATTTCTTTAGCATGCCCAGGCAAGTGAAGCTCTGTCTTGCTGCCTTGATCTCCTCTGACTCCAGAAGCTCTAATCAACCAGCCCCTACCCCCAGGTTTGCTTTCCAACTTGTGCCCACACTCCCAGCTGTAGACTTTTGTTCCTAACTTATCAACCACTCTCTGGAATGGACCTTTTACTCACTTCATGCTCAGAATTCCTTTTGGATGATTATGATTTTACCCCCTGGCATATCTGTTCTTGCCCTCCCTTGACTCTATCTTAACACGGTGCTCTGCAAGTTCAACCTGGCTGTGACCTAGACTCATCTCTTAGCTGAGGCCTGACCATCATTTAGTTGGAGGAACCGGTGAGTGGTTCCTATTGTCATTGTCAGAAGACAGTTGATGGAGCAACTCAATATCTGGTCCACAGGTGATCTAAGAAGGTTATTGTCATTTCCAAACAAGTCGTGTCTTCCTTTGAAATTACTTTGCCCTAGAAGTAGCAGATTCAAAGTGTTCTGAAAATCAGTGCTATTCATATCCTACCATACAACATATATTCACTAATGTAACAGTGGACTCTGAAAGTTCTCAACTGCCTCCCTAAGCCCCACTCACACCTCACACACACACAAATAAAAAGCTTCACTAATTTGAACAGATTTTGATATTTCTGAAGAAAGAAAGTTATGAAATGAATAGTAAAACTCTTATGATCACAATTTCTTAAGAATGTTTTTTACCTGTCAAGAATTCAGGGCTATCTAGAAATTTTCATTATGTACCAGTAATTAGCTTAGAAGTTAAGAAAATCAGACACTGAATCTTTCTGAGTAGCCCCAAATTACCCTTTGACATCCCAATTACTGGAGGAACAAAAGGTGTCATTTCTGTAGACATACTTAGCATTAGAGCTCATTTCTGAGCTCACTGAAAGTCACATTTTAATATCGTTTTTACAGTTCAGAAATTCTACTCTAGTTACCTTTGACCCCTGATTAGACTATTCTCAGGATGTGATTTTTTTTTTCTCCTGTCTACAAGCTACATCAGGTGCAATACTTTGCTTAACAAAAGTCTAAGAAATTTTGGAAATGCTTTGAGAGTTTTTGTTTTTCTCATAAGGTAAAAGAAAAAAGAGAGTCATATTTATTTCACCTTATTTCCAGTCATAGAGATCGTTTTTGCTTTAGTTTGAGAAAATGAGGCCCTGAATATACATACAAATTATTTTGAAATTCTCTTAATCAAGCAGAAATGATATTTGGCTATGATTTTTATCTTATCCATTTTTAGCATAAGATGTGGTCATTTAACTTTTTTTTTTTACTTGTAGCAGCATGTTGAATGATAAGTTACTCTCCTTTCTTCCCTACCTGTGATCCTGCTCCCACCTCATTCTATAGGTGTAGGACACATTCATGTGTTGAAGTAGAAGTATAAAGATGAAAAAGTTGAAAGAACAGAGAGGTCATGTTACGGATGATGAGAGCATAAGGAAGAAATTAGTCTTGTATCTGCATTTTTTTTTTTTAAATCATGAAAACAAAATTTGAATAAAATAGGAAAAAATGTCAACATTCTTTCCAATCTAAGAGAAAAACTTGGTTATCACAGCAATGCTATCATTTATTGATTACTTTTTGACAGGCTATGTGCTAAACAGTTCATCCACTCATTCATTCACTTTTTCAATAATTAAAAACATGTTTGTTAAGCCCCTGCTCCATGCATTATTCTTAGTACCAAGGGGCTAGGGATGAAACAAAGTTTCTCCTCCCATGAGAGAAGACATTCTTTTTTTTTAATCATTTCATTTCATTTATTTATTTTTATTTTATTTTATTTTTTTGGCCGCACTGCACAGCTTTTGGAATCCTAGTTCCCTGACCAGGAATCAAACCCATGCCTTCAGCAGTGAAACTGCAGAGTCCTAACCACTGGACCGCCAGGGGATTCCCAATATATTCTTATCTTGGAAGAGAGATAGTAAGCATAGAGGCAAATATATAATGTGTTAAGTGAGATATAAAAGGGAATGGAGAGAAAGGAAGGTAAGAGCAGCATCTTGGATAGGTTATTCAACACAGGCTGTTTAATAAGCTGGAGTTTGAACATAGATCTGAAGACAGTAAGAGAGGGAGCCCTGAGAATATCTAAGGGGATGAGTGTTCTAGGCAGAGGGAAGAGGGAATGTGAAAGCGCTTGGCATATTGGAGGGTTAGTATGGCAGCCAGTGTGGCTGCAGGGGAGTGAGCGGGGCAGGGGGCGGGGGCGAGACTGGTAAGAAATGAATCAAGGAAGTTGGTGGGAGGTAGATCATATAAACCTTGAGGTCATGATAAGGACTTTGGAATAAACAAGAAAGAAGGAAAGCCATTGGAAGGCTTTGAGCAAAGGAGGGACATGATCTGAGTTAAGTTTTTAAAGGATCATCAGGTTGATATATTGAGAAAAAACTGTAGAAACACAAAGGTAAAAATAGGAAATTAGAAAATGTTTGTAATTAATGTCTAGATTGAAAGTTGCATAGATTGCCTACCTATTTACCAAACTCATTTCCTCTTCTTTAGTTTTCCCAGCCTCCTTTGTAGTTAGGTATGACCATCTAAGTGAGTTTTGACTAATGATATATGAGTAAAAGTGATGTACACCAC
Organism: Balaenoptera ricei; assembly: GCF_028023285.1. Classification (NCBI taxonomy): domain Eukaryota; kingdom Metazoa; phylum Chordata; class Mammalia; order Artiodactyla; family Balaenopteridae; genus Balaenoptera; species Balaenoptera ricei. Next base: position 78,321,598 of record NC_082648.1, read on the forward strand.
TTCCAGGCCTGGCCCACAAAATTTCTCACGTGCAGCCCTCCATGCTCTTTTGCTTTTGCAGCTTTGATGCCAATGTTGAAGGTCAGAGCCATAAGGGTGAAGGAGGCTGGATCCCAGAATTACTCCTTGGATGATAGCTGTCCATTGATCAGGAGTGCAAAACAAACATCTTTGGTGTTAAACTTCTGAGAAATTCTGATGCAGCACAAAATATTACTTACACTAAATGATGGGTCAATTTTCCTTGGAGTAAGGTGCTATAGGTGAAGGTGATGAGGAATGCAGATTCTACATATAGTTAGCACAGTAACAGGATTTTCTGGGGATTTAGATTTGGTAAGAAAGTAAGCGAGGAGCCTAGGATAACCGGAATGTTTTTGCCTTGAGCATTTGGAGGAAGGAGTTACCATTTATTGAGATGGAAAAATTGGAGGAGGAACAGCTCTGTAGGGTGGAAAATCAAGAGTATAATTTTGGATGTGTTAAGACTGAGACGCTTGATGTTATCTTTACAACTATATTCTCATATAAATATTGTTATCTTAAATTTTAAGATGAGGCAAGAGAGGCTTGGTGAAGCAAAATGATTTGCTCAAGGGACTGTGTTAGGCCAGGAATTGGAATCCAGCTCTCTGTGACTCAGCACCTAAGGGGAGCCCTTAACCACTCTAGTATTGTCCTTTTCCAGAATGTACCAGAAGAGCAAACGTACCCAAATATATTAACTACCTTTAGCAAATGAAAAACATCACAGTGACGTGGTACTCACTGATTCAGCTAATCTTAAGAAGAAAAAGGAAAGGTGAGAGAAAAAAAAAAAGAGGAGAGGAAGGAAATTAAAATGATATAAAAATTACTCTACTTTAGAAAAGCAGACTGGATGTGCATTTTTCTTTTGCCTTCTCTGGTATGAAACTTTCCTTCTTATTCTGAAAGGGGCATCCATTTGCCTTGAGGAGGCTCAGGATTGATTCAGTAGGAACGCAGAGCAAGCTGGGGTAAGTATTCCGTCCTTGAGATGCAGAGTAGAGTATTTTAGCGCCGTTAGCGGGACAGAAGTTTTGAAAACAGGACTTTGTAATGAACAAAGGATTTATTTCTAACTTCTCTCTTAGCTACCATTAATATTAAAAAGCAGGCTTAGCCTACCAGACCATGGAGCTTCTTCTAGAGCATAGTAAGGATGCCTTTTCTACCATTTACACTGAACAGTGAGGCTTAGTGCCCTTAGGAAGAAGGACACTATGACTTGGAGGAAGTCTATGCCAGAGACGTGAATAAGGAGAAAGCCTGTTCCTTCTACTCCAGTGATATATGGGAGCAGAGTGGAAATAGAAAGAGAGGAAAGAAACCTAATATCTATATCTAAGTCCTAAGCATCAATTTCTTCCTCTTGAATTCCTCTAGAATCTTGACCAAGGGAGAGCATGGGAAATTCATTTTGGTATGTAAGGCCTTTCTTAAAGCATCTATATTAGTGGACCACTTCACCAGGATACCCTGAGGGAGGTTGGTTGCAGTTTTTTTACAAAGAGCCCAGCTTGTGGCATGGGGCTGTGTCCAGCATGAAATGGGAGCCATACTGATAGAGGGAGGCAACCCAATAGATGAGCCTGACAAGTCCCCCTGTTTGCTAGTACCTAAGCAGGTGTATAGGGACTTTATTTATTCATTTACTTGGTCACCCCGCACAGCTTGTGGGATTTTAGTTCCCTGACCAGGGATTGAACCCAGGCCCTCAGCAGTGAGAGTTTGTAGTCCTAATCACTGGGCCGCCAGGGAATTCCCTGCAGGGACTTTAAATGTTCCTAAGTGTCCTGATGAGGTGATAGAGAAGTGCTGAGAGTCCTGCAGTTGTAACAGTGAGGCTGCAGAATGCAGAGACTTTGCTTCCGGAAGCTGCAAATCCAGAATTTAGATGTGGATTGTAAATTATAAACCAGGAGGAACCAGGCATATCTCAGTTGACGATACTCCAGAAACTAGACCAGATTAGCAACTTCACGGCAGGAACCAGTGCAGACCTTCCGACAGTCTGCAGAACAGAGGTCACCTATCAAGTCTATCAATATGAGCTGTCACTCCCCCATACACAGGTGACTTCTTGAGGATGAGAAAGAAGGAAAAGAAAAATCTAAAAGACTGAGAAATGACCAGAAATACCATGAGTCATTCAAAAGAGACTACTATTTAAGTGGAAACATACTGGGACACCATTATTTGGTCCATTTAAAATCTGCTTCCTCGTCTCTCAGTAGGGTTAGAGTTCAGGGGGAAAATCTGACCAGTTATTGCGAAGCAAAGAAGTTTTTTTCTTTGTCCGCTTAATCCTATGCATGGTAAATTTATGCTCCATTTCACCACTGAGTTTTTATTCAAATGTTACTCTTTCTCTAAGTCTATAAAGACAAGTGTGTAAATAGAGATAATTCTCTGCTCTACTCAATAGTCCAAGGAAATTTGAATTAATTTTTTGATTGGGTTTTTATTTTTGTTGTTATTTTATTTTATTTTAGCTTGAATGTGTCAGGGAACTAAGGAACACTTAGGTAAAGCACAGAGAGGATTTCCAGCTAACTATGACAGTAAGCTAGTAAAATCAAGAAACTCAAACACTCTCGTGAGAAAACTGTACAAAGGAAAGACCATGAATCATTGTGCACTTGGTCCCTTCTGCCCCTCTCCACTCACTCATCCCTGATTATTGTTGCTCACTCTTCTCTTTCTGGATTTTCTTGGTTTTGTTCCTGGAGCCCTGCCATGACCTCTCAGTTTGCTGTTTGCTACTGGGCCTTATTTTTGGATCTGCCATCAACCCTTTGGTAGGGCTTCAATTTTTACCACCTTCTGTTCTTCATGGGGAGAGAGCTTGAGACTATCTTTAAGGTCCTCTGGAAAACAGAGTGAGAAATAACCTGTCCTACATCTCTAGTCTCAGAACTTCTAGAACTTGTCTGCCATGGTGCTGACGGCCTTTCAGAACCAGTTCCTATGGGGGAGAGTTCCAAAATCCCATGATGGTGATGGTGGAATCTAGAGGTTCCATTTTCTCAGGAGTAGCAGCAACAACAATAGCAATATTGGCAAGAGAGACAAGTAGATAAAGGAAAATTGACCTAAGTGCAAGAACGAGCTTTCAAAGTAACACCAGAATGAAAGGACCTATCACCAAGCAGAATAACAGAAAGGAAGATTTTACATAAGGAAAATCAAATTCTATCTATTCCATCTTACTACAAGCAAAGTTCAGAAGCAGAAAGATTTTTGTAATAAAAAAAATTCTGTTGTGGTGCTATTTACATTTGACACCAACTTTAAAAAAATATTATAAAAATTGTCAAACATTTGCAAAAGAAGAGAGAAAAGTATAGTAAATCTTCAAGTACCTGTTATTAAAAAAAGAAAGAAAGAAAGGAAAGAACTTCCACTTTGGAAATGGTAATATGCCTAGGACTCCTGAATTTTCTAATATTTCGGAAAAATCCCACTGTTACGGTATTTGCAACAAACAAATATTTTGTAGTTGTTAATGTTAAAAATACACTTCATTTCTAATTCTTAACCTCCAATTTAAAAAACTGAAATATAATTGACATAACATTATATTAGTTTCAGGTGTACAATGTAATGATTTGACATTTGTATATACTGCAAAATGATCACCACAATATGTCTAGTTAACATCCATTACCACACATAGTTACAATTTTTTCTTCTTGTGATGAGAACTTTTAAGATCTACTCTCTTACCAACTTTCAAATATACGATACAGGATTGGTAACTATAGTCACCATGCTATACACCACATCCCCAGAACTTATTTATTTTATAACTGTAAGTTTGTACCTTTTGGTCTCCTTCTCCCATTTTGCCCACCCATTACCACCCCCCGCCATAGCAACCGCCCCCATTTTTTTTTCCTTTTTTTTGTACAGCAGAAGGAAAGCACCCAAGTAGGAATAACTAACTCTGAAGCTGATGCAGGGTCAGGCTGCCATTCTGCATTCACTATACAGCTGTTCATTATGGTTCCTCCCTTACCATATGGGGGCAATTAGCTAAGTCATTCTGGAATTCTAGAAGAATTCTATTCCTTTCCTCCCAACCTTTCTTTAAGGACTAAAATTTTAACCAGGTTCTGAGAATCCATGTTTCTGATGTGCTGGCTCTGTTGTATTATATAATACATTTGGGGTATTGAGCCCTTCTACTTCTTCTTCTTTCTTTTAACTAGGCAAATTATAATAACAGCTGACAACTACTGAAAATTGATTGCTTGCTAAATCCTTTAGGTGGATTTTCTAATTTAATCCTCACATTCACTCTATGAAGTAAGTACTACTATTAGCTCCATTTTGCTGATGAGGAAATAGAGACATGGATGGTTGATTATCTTATCTAAGAATTCAAACCTATGGAAAGTGGCTGGGCTGCATTTTGAACCCCAGGCAGGATGACTCCATAGTCCAAGCTCCTAGATATAATATCACAAATATCTTCTAAACATGAAAGCACACGGCTCCACACTTAATTAAATGTCAGTAATAACTAGTAAAAAACTGGCCTATCTACCTTTAAATAATTTGCTTCAAACTTTTAATTATTTCTTGTTGTTGGTCAGCTCTAAGCTTTCATTTCTTCTTATTAAAATTTCTAGCACAGTCCCATATAGTACATGATGCACTGATAGGCTTCTAATGGATTACAGTTTTGTCATTGAAGTTTAAAAATTTTTTTAATAACTTTATTAAGATATCTTTGACATATAGTATTCCTAAAGTCTTACTAAATATTAACATTAATTTGAGTCTAGAAAAAACTGAGTTATTGTTTTCAAACATTCATTAAACTTAAATATAATTCCTTGTGAAAATGAGTAATTAATTGACGGCCCTCCTTCAATACATGAAGAAGTTAGTTGCCCTTGGAGCATTCGCTTTCATTCATTTGCTGTTTTATATGTCAGGTTTCTCCAGTTCCAGTTTTGTAAAAATGTTCCTAGTTTCGTAGCCTTGATGACAAAAATCTAGACCATTAATTCATTAAATAGTGTTTGAGTGACTACTCAGTGCTGATTGGTCTTCCCCTGGGGAGACAGTGATGAATAAGCACAGCCTTTGACTCCAGTTTATAAGAGACAAGTCAGCAAGTGGGGCAGACTAGTCACTATAGTACAGTGTGTAACATGCTATAATAGAGGTATACACACAGCTCTAAGGGGCTAGGGTAGCACAAAGGAGAGAGGGAAGGGAAGGACATAATCTACTCAAGGACTGAAGAGTCAAAACAGGGTTCACAGAAGAGGTGCCTTCTTTTAGAGGAGGAATCTGTTCTTGAATTGAAGGATAGTCGAGTACGGATCAGAAGGAGGCGGGTGGGGGGTGGGTGCACAACCATGGGGGGACATTCCAGAACTGTGATGAAAAGGCATGGAAACCAAAGGACTTGGTGTGTTTCCAGAATCACAAATAGTTTGGTTGGGCTGGGACATCACATTCAAAGTCAGGGGTGGTAGGAGAAGAAACTGGGAAGGTAAAGGGAGGTTGGCAGGTGCTTAGGAAGGGTCATGGGTGAAATGCTGATGGATATGTGCTCTATACTGCTGATGCTAATAAATGATTTTAAGTGACACAGTAACATGATTTTTGATGTTTAAGGACAATATCAGCAGTGATCCTGGAGTGGAGAGAGACCAGTTATGCCGGACGCCAAGTTGAGGCTTAGCATAATTTTCAGCATTTATGGTGCTAAAGATCATCCTTAGCAAGTCAGCATTTACAGTGGGGGTAACGTCATGCATTAGATTCATCTCCTCAGTACCCAAAACACTACTTTCAATATGTATTAACTAACAATACAGGTTTCTCCACATGTGAGAAAAGAGACTTGGACAGATTATTTCCTGAGAAAAGTTGAAATAAAAGAATAAGACATGCATGAAGAGCTGTACGCCAAACCAAACCTTATTGTTAGTAACTCCATGAAGGGAGTATCTCAGGCCATCAAAGATCATAATTTCAGTTTTGGGGAACACCAAAATCATCTAACAGTCTTTGAGAGGTGGATTAATACACTATTCAACATTAAATTCTGTCTTAAATAATGACACCCACATACCATTTGATGATATTAAGCTATACACATCCTGTCTCATTTTTCTTTAAAGTTATTTACCTAGCTAAAGGAAGCCATTATTTCCTGAGCTAAAAGAAGAAAATGAATGGGCTTTCGTGTGAGTAAAAAGTCCATTCTTATTCTAAATCCTAGCCAAAAGCCCTAGGAATGCCAAGAAACTGCTTGTGCTTCATCTTTCACCTGCACACTAACTTTTCATAGATTTAACAATAAACCTTCAACTATTTCTTACTGCCAGCTTTTTAACAGAAACATTCATAGTTAGAAGCATTGTATAATGATTTCATGGGAGTTCTATGGGTAAGAAAAAATAAGCTTTTCTCTTTTGGAACAGCTAAACTGTGTTTGTGGAAAATTACACAGAGATAATCCTATATTGCACAACAGACGGAGAGATGTAGTTAAGTGCCAAGACTGGGAATTGTGAGATCAGGGATTGAAAAGAGTGAAAAAAGCTTAGACAGCTGCAATAGGCAGCAATGGTGCCTTTTACTTTTACATTCCCCACAGTGCCTACATAATGGAGTTTGTTTACAATAGAATGAGGTTATCCTACAGGGGCAAAGTAAGAAAGGAACAATTAGAGGACTGATGAGGGGTAGGGGCAGGATGAGGAAGGGTAGAGGTCTTGGCTGAAAATACAGATGCGCATAGCAAGGCTAGAAGAAGCTGGAAATTTAGAAGAAAGACCCCTGATAGGTAGCAGAGGAGGAGTATGAAGTGGGTAGGTCTCTTTGCAGAAGGGATTAAACAGGATGAAAATGCAAATACATATCCAAATCCACCCTGACAGATGAGGGCATGTTTGTGTGCAACATAGCAGGTTCCTCTTCTAGAGGTGCTGCCAAAGAGCAAAAGGAAAGTTTCCTGGAGGCTGCTTATCAAAGGGTTTAGATATAAGATTCAAATTCAACTAATATTTATTGAGGGCCAGACATCTTGCAACGGGTTTTCAAATAGCTTAACTAACTCATCAAATTTCTGTAATAATCCCATGAGGTACATATTAAATCAATCAGGTTTATCGATGAGGAAACTGAGTCTCAGAGAGGTTCAGGGACTCACTCACGACTAAAGAGATGATAATGAGAGAAGTGGGGGTTCCAACCCGGGACACTCTCCCAGTTGAGATGGGCGCCTCTCCTGTCCTCCCTCTGGAGGAGCTGCCTCTCCCTGTTCCATTCCTGTCCTATGATTCAGTGAAAACAGAGGCTGTGAAATGCACATGGTCAGGGTGACTGGCAAGGACAGCTCTCCATTTGCCAAGTCTCAGGAAGCACGTCAGAGCCAGAAGGCAACTCCTAACAGGGCCAACTTGGGAGCACTCAGGCAGATTAAGAGATAAGTTAGAATCCAGGGAGTGTTCAGTTCCCAGCTTGGGATGAATGTACATGTTGGCTCAACACTTCTCCCACCTCTGCTGCTCATGGAATTAAAGAAGCCACTCAGATGTCACTCTGAAAGTTCTGCCTGGCACGTTGGAGCCCAGAAACTGAACGTTGAGAAAGATAGTTCGACAAATACGGCTTGCTTAAAAATACTTCGCATTTAAGAGTTAGGTTTCTTATATTTTTTAATTTTTATTTATTTATTTTTGGCTGCATTGGGTCTTCATTGCTGCATGTGGGTTTCCTCTAGTTGTGGCTTGCGGGCTCTAGAGCGCAGGCTCAGTAGTTGCGGCGCACGGGCTTAGTTGCTCCGCGGCATGTGGGATCTTCCTGGACCAGGGCTCAAACCTGTGTCCCCTGCATTGACAGGCAGATTCTTAACCACTGCATCACCAGGGAAGCCATAAATAAAATAAAATTCAAAAATTCAAAAAAAAATAAAAAAAGAGTTAGGTCTCACCTGTAGAGGGGAAGAGTCAAGATGGCAGTGTGGGAAGACATGGAGTTAGCATCTCCCCACAACTAGGGCGTCAGCCAGCCGCTGGTGGGGGACTCTGACCCCCAAAGAGACTGGAGGAACCCCAAAATGAACCAGTAGGACGTAGGGGGACCGAGGGGGGAGGAAAAGGGGAGGCCACAAGATCAGTGCCCCTGAGGCCAGGGAGATCAGGAAAGGCAGGTGGCAGGGGCCCTCCCAGACCCCAGACCGGAGGAGCAGGAGAGGAGAGGAGGGCGTTTGCCCCACCCACTCGAGCCCAGGAAGCCTGCTGGGCTCCCAGGTGAGGTCCCCTGCCTTCTGAGAACAGGCATGGGGGGCATGCCTGGGCTCCTTCTGTTCCTTGAGCCTAAGCCCCACCTGCCACAACCCCCAGGGCCTTTTCCAGTCCTGTGGGTCCTGAGCATTGGCCCTGCCCACCGTCAAAACTTCGCCCTTCCTTAGGTCCCGCCCTCCACAGCCAACACCTTTCCCTCCCTTTTTTTTTCTTTTTTCTTTTCCCTCCTCCTCTTTTTAACTATTGTGGTACTGATGTACCTTCCGCTTGTTGATTCATCTGTATTTTAATCTTTACATTCTTTCTAACATATCTGTTAGTTTCCAAGTCTAATTTTATTTTTTACTTTGTTATTTTTCTTTTTCTTTTTTTTTTTTTTTGCCACCTCATGAGGCTTGAGGGATCTTGATTCACAAGCCTGGGCTTGGCGGGAAACTCCTGCAGTGGGAGCACTGAGTCTAAACCACTGGACTAACACAGAACCTCAGACCACAGGGAATATTCATCAGAGTGAGGTCTCACAGAGTTCCCCATCTCAGCACCAAGACGCAGCTCTACCCAATAGCCTACAAACTCCAGTGCTGGAAGCCTCAGGCCAAAAAACCAGTAAAACAGGAACACAATCCCACTTGTTAAAAAAAAAAAAATGAGACGGCAAAAAAGTATGTCACAGATGAAGGCGCAAGGTAAAAACCTACTAGACCAAATAACTGAAGAGGAAATAGGCAATCTACCTGAAAAAGAATTCAGAGTAATGATAGTAAAGATGATCCAGAATCTTGGAAAGAGCATGGAAGCACGGATTGAGAAAATACAAAAATGTTTAACAAAGATCTAGAAGAACTAAAGAACAAAGAGAGATGAACAACACAATAACTGAAATGAAAAATACACCAGAAGGAATCAATAACAGAATAACAGAGGCAGAAGAATGAATAAGTGACCTGGAAGACAAAATGGTGGAAATAACTGCAGAGGAGCAGAATAAAGAAAAAAAAAGGAAAAGAATTGAAGACAATCTCAGAGACCTCTGGGACAACACTAAACGCATGAACATTCGAATTATAGGGGTCCCAGAAGAAGAAAAGCAAAAGAAAGGGTCTGAGAAAATATTTGAAGAGATTATAGTGGAAAACTTCCCTAACATGGGAAAGGAAATAGTCACCCAAGTCCCACACAGGAAAATAGTCACAAATAGTCACACACAGTGTCCCACACAGGAAAAACCCTAGGAAAAACACACCAGGGCACATATTAATTAAACTAACAAAAATTAAATTCAAAGAAAAAATATTAAAAGCAGCAAGGGAAAAACAAAAAATAACATACAAAGGAATCCCCATAAGGTTAGTAGCTGATTTTTCAGTGGAAACTCTGCAGGCCAGAAGGGAGTGGCAGGATATACTTAAAGTGATGAAAGAGAAAAACCTACAATCAAGATTACTCTACCCAGCAAGGGTCTCATTCAGATTCGATGGAGAAGTCAAAAGCTTTTCAGACAAACAAAATCTAAGAGAATTCAGCACCACCAAACCAGCTTTACAACAAATGCTAAAGAAACTTCTCTAAGCGGGAAACACAAGAGAAGAAAAAGACCCACAAAAACAAACCCAAAACAATTAAGAAAATGGTAATAGGAGCATACTTATTGATAATAACCTTGAATGTAAATGGATTAAATGCCCCAACCAAAAGACACAGACTGGCTGAATGGATACAAAAACAAGACCCAAATATATGCTGTCTACAAGAGACCCACTTCAGACCTAGGGACACATAGAGACTGAAAGTGAAGGGATGGAAAAAGATATTCCATGCAAATGGAAATCAAAAGAAAGCTGGAGTAGCAATACTTGTTTCAGACAAAATAGACTTTAAAATAAAGACTGTTACAAGAGATAAGAAGGGACACTACATAACGATCAAAGGCTCAATCCAAGAAGAAGATATAACAATTATAAATGTTTATGCACCCAACATAGGAGCACCCCAATACGTAAGGCAAATGCTAACAACCATGAAAGGAGAACTTGACAGTAACACAATAATAGTAGGGGACTTTAACACCCCACTTACGCCAATGGACAGATCATCCAAACAGAAAATAAATAAGGAAACCCAAGCTTTAAATGACACAATAGACCAGATAGATCTAATAGATATGTATAGAACATTCCACCCGAAAGTGGCAGAATACACTTTCTTCTCAAGCGCACATGGAACATTCTCCAGGATAGATCACATCTTGGGTCACAAATCAAGCCTCGGAAAGCTTAAGAAAATTGAAATTGTATCAAGCATCTTTTCTGACCACAACGCTATGAGACTGGAAATCAATTACAGGAAAAAAACTGTAAAAAACACAAATACATGGAGGCTAAACAGTGTGCTACTAAATAACCAATAGATCACTGAAGAAATCAAAGAAGAAAGAAAAAAATACATAGAAACAAATGACAGTGAAAACATGAACACCCAAAACCTACGGGACCCTGCAAAAGCAGTTCTAAGAAGGGAGTTTATCGCAATTCAATCTCACCTCAAGAAACAAGAAAAATCACAAATAAACAATCTAATCCTACACTTAAAACAACTAGAGAAAGAAGAACAAAGAAAACCCAAAGTCAGTAAAAGGAAAGAAATCATAAAGATCAGAGTAGAAATAAATGAAATAGAAACGAAGAAAACAATAGCAAAGATCAATAAAACTAAAAGCTGGTTCTTTGAGAAGATACACAAAATTGATAAACCCTTAACCAGACTCATCAAGAAAAAAAGGGAGAGGATGCAAATCAATAAAATTAGAAATGAAAAAGGAGAAATCACAACTGACACTGCAGAAATACAAAGGATTATAAGAGACTACTACAAACAACTATATGCCAATAAAATGGATAACCACAAAGAAATGGACAAATTCTTGGAAAGGTACAATTTTCCAAGACTGAACCAGGAAGGATTAGAAAATATAAACAGACCTATCACAAGTAATGAAATTGAAACCGTAATTAAAAATCTTCCAACAAACAGAAGTCCAGGACCAGACGGCTTCACGGGTGAATTCTATCAAACATTTAGAGAAGAGCTAAAACCAATCTTTCTCAAACTCTTCCAAAAAATTGCAGAGGGAGAAACCCTCCCAAATTCATTCTACGAAGCCACCATCACCCTGATACCAAAACCAGACAAGGATGTCACAAAAAAGAAAACTACAGGCCAATATCACTGATGAACATAGATGCAAAAATCCTGAACAAAATACTAGCAAACAGAATCCAACAGCACATTAAAAGGATCATACACCATGATTAAGTGGGATTTATCCCAGGGATGCAAGAATTCTTCAATATATGCAAATCAATCAATGTGATACACCACATTAACAAATTAAGGAATAACAACCATATGATCATCTCAATAGAAGAAAAAAAAAAACTTTTGAACACCCATTTATGATAAAAACTCTCCAGAAAATGGGCATAGAAGGAACCTACCTCAACATAATAAAGGCCATATATGACAAACCCACAGCAAGCATCATACTCAATGGTGAAAAACTGAAAGCATTTCCACTAGGATCAGGAACAAGAAAAGGATGTCCACTCCTGCCACTCTTATTCAACATAGTTTTTGGAAGTCTTAGCCACAGGAATCAGAGAAGAAAAAGAAATAAAAGAAAACAAATTGGAAAAGAAGAAATAAAACTGTCAGTGTTTGCAGATGACATGATACTATACATAGAAAATCCTAAAGATGCCACCAGAAAACTACTAGAACTAATTAATGAATTTGGTAAGGTTGCAGGATACAAAATTAATGCACAGAATTATCTGGCATTCCTATACACCAACAACGAAAAATCAGAAAGAGAAATTAAGGAAAGACCCCCATCTACCATTGCAACAAAAAGAATAAAATACCTAGGAATAAACCTGCCTAAGGAGGTGAAAGACTTGTACTCAGAAAACTATAAAACACTGATGAAGGAAATCAAAGATGACATAAACAGATGGAGAAATATACCATGTTCTTGGATTGGAAGAATCAATATTGTGAAAATGACTATACCACCCAAAGCAATCTACAGATTCAGTGCAATCCCTATCAAACTACCAATGGCATTCTTCACAGAATTAGAGCAAAAAATTTTACAATTCGTATGGAAACACAAAAGACCCCGAATAGCCAAAGCAATCTTGAGAAAGAAAAACGGAGCTGGAGGAATCAGGCTCCTGACTTCAAACTATACCACAAAGCTACAGTAATCAAGACAGTATGTAATTGGCACAAAAACAGAAATATAGATCAATGGTACAGGATAGAATGTCCAGAGATAAACCCATGCACATATGGGCACCTAATTTATGACAAAGGAGGCAAGAACATACAATGGAGAAAAGACAGCCTCTTCAATAAGTGGTGCTGGGAAAACTGGACAGCTTCATGTAAAAGAATGAAATTAGAACACTACCTAACACCATACACAAAAATAAACTCAAAATGGATTAGAGACTTCAATGTAAGACCAGACACTATAACACTCTTAGAGGAAAACAGGAAGAACACTCTTTGACATAAACCACGGCAAGATCCTTTTTGTCCCACCTCCTAGAGTAACAGAAATAAAAACAAAAATAAACAAATGGGACTTAAACTTAAAAGCTTTTGCACAACAAAGAAAACCATAAAGAACACAAAAAGACAACCCTCCAAATGGGAGAAAATATTTGCTAATGAAACAACAGACAAAGGATTAATCTCCAAAATATACAAACAGCTCATGGAGCTCAATACCAAAAAAACAATCTAGTTAAAAAATGGGTGGAAGACCTAAATAGACATTTCACCAAGAAAGACATACAGATGGCCAAGAGGCACATGAAAAGATGCTCAACATCACTAATTATTAGAGAAATGCAAATCAAAACTACCATGAGGTATTACCTCATGCCAGTCAGAATGGCCATTATCAAGAAAGCTAGGAACAATAAATGCTGGAACGGGTGTGGTGAAAAGGGAACCCTCCTACACTGTTGGTGGGAATGTAAATTGATACAACCACTATGGAAAACAGTATGGAGGTTCTTTAAAAAAACTAAAAATAGAACTACCATATGACCCAGCAATCCCACTACTGGGCATATATCCTGAGAAAACCATAATTCAAAAAGAGACATGCACCACAATGTTACTGCAGCACTATTTACAATAGCCAGGATATGGAACCAACCTAGATGTCCATCAACAGATGAATGGATGAAGAAGATGTGGCACATATATACAGTGGAATATTACTCAGCCATAAAAGGAAACAAAACTGAGTTATTTGTAGTGAGATGGATGGACCTAGAGTGTGTCATACAGAGTGAAGTAAGTCAGAAAGAGAAAAACAAATACCGCATGCTAACGCATATATACGGAATCTTAAAAAAAAAAAAAAAAGGTACTGCTGAACCTAGTTGCAGGGCAGGAATAAAGAGGTAGACATAGAGAATGGACTTGATGAAATGGGTGGGAGGGTGAAGCTGGGGCGAAGTGAGAGTAGCATTGACATATATACACTACAGAATGTAAAATAGTTGGCTGGTGGGAAGCAGCAGCATAGCACAGGGAGATCAGCTAGGTACTTTGCGATGACCTAGAGGGGTGGGACAGGGAGGACGGGAGGGAAGCTTAAGAGGGAGGGGATATGGGGACATGTGTATGCATATGGCTGATTCGCTTTGTTGTGCAACAGAAACTAACATGGTATTGTGAAGCAATTATACTCCAATAAAGATCTATTAAAAAAAAAATAAAAGAGTTAGGTCTGGCCTAGACCAAGCTGAATCAAGGTGTTTTTTGAGAGCAGTTGAAAGATTCACTTTAATAGTAATAGTAATAGTAGTAATGGTAGTAATAGTAGTAGTAGTAATGGTAGCAATAGTAGTAGTAGTACTAGCTCACACACAGATAGTGCTTACCATATGGAGGCACTGTTCTAAGTGCTACATGTATATTGATATAACTCTCACAACATTATGAAGTAGGCACCACTATCCCCATATTTCAAGAGGTTCAAATCTTGATTCTTTCAATTATTTCCTGTGGAACTTGGGGAAATGTTACTTATCTATTCACTCAATCGTCACATCTTTTTTGAGTACCCTTCTGTGCTAGGCGATTGAAATTTAGTGATAAACAAGGGAGACATGTTCCTGCTCTCAGGAAGTTCATGGTCCAGGCAGGAAGACAAATATTATTACTTAATTGTGACTCTGGTAAGTGCTGTAAGGAAACAGCAGGTGCTATGAGAATTTACAAAAGGGGATATCACCTAGTCTGGAGAACAGCATGACTCAGCATCTCAATTTCTTCACTTAAAATATGGGAGTGATATTTCTTGCTTCACATAATTGTTGTAGGGGTAAAATAAGTGAATATACCAGAAAATGAGATATAAAAATAAAAAGTATATACTTTTTAAAAAATTAACATGATGATTTCTAGGGCATGCTAACGACCCTGATAATCTGCTTCAAATCTGACTTTACCACACAGCGGTAATCTGTGTAGGCTTCAGTTACCTTCTAGATATTAAAAATCTTAGTAGGTGGCTGGTAATGGCTGTCAGGCTTTCTGGTTAGAGGGGAGGCTCTGTATGGGAAGGGAGTTGGGATGAAAAGGCAAAAATGATAGTCTTTTCCTTTCCATACCTGTATGCATGCTGCCTGGAAAAAACAAACTTGCATTTTACAAGCTTCAGTATTTTCATGTCATTTAACTATATTTCATAAGTCATCCAATAGCATACTTACATGTCACCCAGCAGTCTTTTAAATCTTTTAACCAGATAGTTTTGCAATCTGATTTGGCTTTTTAATTTCATATATTTTTTAAAAAACACCCTCTGATGAATCATCTTTGATTATACATTTTGAATCCAGGAGTTTTACATGTCTGGCAGTCAGAAATGTCCCAGAAGGCAACAAGATTCATGTCTCTGTATTTTATAACTTCATGTTCAAATTCTGCAGCCAACCTAATTATTTTTTTTTTCTTGAGGGTAATTAAATATTATTACAGTGGCTACTTCTGCCTAAAATAATTTCTGCAACTTGGAATTCATTACTATAAATTCAGCTAGAGAAACAGAGTGTTCAAGTTCCCGAAAGTCCATATTTCCACATATGTACTTTATTCTTTTAATGATGAAAGAAATAAAACCCTTTGTACTTTGAAACAGAAGAGGCTTGGCTTTTTAAATTGCAGGGTCCTTTTTATTACTACGTTAAGGCATTCTGCTGAAACCTACCTTAGTTATAGGACCTGGTTTATGGCTGGAATAATAGCCAGCATAGTAGAAGAAAAAGGAGAGAGAGAGACATAGTTTATACTCATATTTAAATGGTTTATTGCAGCAATCTTCCAATCTGGGTTCATGAAAAAGTTTTTTGCTTAAGCCCCATTGCTAATATCTATCTATATCTGTATCTATAACCATCTATAGCTATAGTTTAGTCAAAGAGATCTCTCTTGGGTTTCTATTGAGGCTTTTTTTAAAAATTTATGCATATACCTAAAACCATATTTCTGGGTATCATTTCATAAAGGAAAAGTTTCAGCTTTCAGAAAGTTTCTCTTTGAGAAAACATAGTACCTACATCATCTCATTTCATCTTTGGATCATACACAGCCACTGGGATCCTTTGTTACCAAGTAAGAAAAGAAAATGCTTTAAAAATGCCCAAGCTGCTCCCTCCCTTAGTTTATTTACTTTTTCTCTCCATTTTCCTTCTGGCCCACTGTGATCTTGGTGATGGCTGATTCAGGGCAAGGATGATGTCAAACTGCTGTCAAGCCAATTGCATAGAAAAAGAAGAATTAACATGTTCTCCCTTCAAAATGATTGATTCCGTGGCTCCACATTCATCATCTGGCTCATCATGACCAGCTCTTTTCAGCCCATTGCAGGGTGACCTTGTTAGCAGTGCCTGTGCCCTTCCTGCCACAGCAGCTGTCTGGAGGCTCTGCATGTGTGATGTGGGCTAATGAGGGTCTGAGTCACCCAGTTAGGCTCTCACCTTCCCAGTCATCAGGCCCGGAAGTGCAAGAGAAAGGCGAAGGGCTCACACTTAAACATATGTCCACAGACGAAAGGGGAATGTCCTCATCTTCTCATTGAGATCATCACATGACCTGTGCTGAATGGTCGTCAGACAGTCAAAAAGCCCTGAGCCTGTGGTAAATTCACAAAGTATCTGGGGGTAAATTTATCATCCAAGAGAGCCTGCTTTGCAGACTGCAACTTGTGCATACCCTTAGCAGGAGAGGTAGCCCCAGGGTAACACAGCATGTGTCCCTGGAGCATCTGTTTTATTATACTGGGAGATTTAAAACCTTTTATAGAAAACTAATGGTCTTGTTTGGTGTCTATTGCCAAAGTTGGATACATCTTAAAGGTGAAATAAAGAAACTTTAAAGAAATTTTGCACTTGGGCGAGGCCCTCATATTTCTTCTCTCAACCTTCTCCTCTAACCCCACCCCCAAATCTTTCCCTCTCCCCTGCTGCTCTGGGTACTTCAGTGGGAAAGTCTGAATGGAACATCCTAAGACAGTGTTTTCCAAACAGTGCATCACGACCCACTAGTGGATTGTGAAAATAAATGTAGTGGGTCACAAATAACATTTTAAAAATGAAATAAAATAGAACCCTTTGATTGTAATGAAATGCATTCCTTACTGGGGATAATGGTAAAAAATGTTTCAAAGCTGTTGCCCTAAGTGATAAATTTCTGCAACTTCTTCCTGTATATAAAACAATCATTGAAAAAATCCTGAAGATGATTAAAACAAATATTTTATAATGAATGACACTGGCCATATCTGATGATGAACAGGAGCAATAAGAAATAACAAGCTTACCCGAACCTCAGCCTTGCTGTCTTGTTATTTTTTTCTTAAAGTAACCTCTAAACTCTCCATTTCTCCATGGTGGAAAATATAAGTGATTTGGGGCACAGTGTGTGTGTGCACACGTGTGTGTGTGTGTGTGTATGAGAGTATTTAATCTGGCAGAGAGGAAAGCACACTGCTAGAGAATGAAATCTTTGGACATAGTCTTTTAAGACTTTTCAGTTACATGGCTTCTTTAAAAGGTTTGACGTGTAAAATTGTTTGGACATTGGTATCCAAGTCATGTAATTTTTCTTCCAGATATCCTGCTTATTTCTTTTTAAACTTGTGTATATAACCCCAATGCTCAGAAACATTGCTGTATGTCCGAATCATCTGTTTCTATGACCTTTGCCTTTATTGATTTATTTTCCTTTTCTTTATTTTTAATGTTGCCTTTGAGATTAAAGTCATTTTTCTTCTGCAATAGTAGGTGAATGGTGACTTTGCTGTTAAGAAAGAGAAATTTTGATAAGGAAAAAAAAAAATGGGTAGCTCCATAAGGCATCTTAAAAGTACAAAAACAAAACAAAACAAAAAAACAGAGCAATGAGACATTTACACTGTCTACCTCTCTCATAAAAACAAAGGTTATAGAGCAGGAACCAAAAATGATCTCAATAACAGTTAACATTTATGAGTACTTACTGTAACGCAAGTTATTGTACCTAGCACTGTTCTAAGCATGTTAGAGGCATTATCTCATTTACTTCTCACAACAAACTTAAGTAAGAGGCATTAATATTATCCCAATTTTTCTGAAGCTGAAACTGAGATTTAGAGGGGTTAAGTAGTTTGCCCAAAGTGCTATAAGTAGTGAGCAAGGATTCCAGAAAGTTCGAATGACTCCCATGGCCTCCTTCCCAACTGCTGACTCCTTGCTAAGACTTATTCACTATAGCCCACTGCCTCCCTTATAAAAATAAATAATGCAAACAGAAGATAATATTTCTCATATTCAATTCCACAAATATTTGTTGACTGCCTACCAAGTACCAGTGTCTATGCCAGGTGCTAGGAATATACTGATCAGTTGAGTCAGAGATAATAAATCTATAGGGTGTAGTAAAATATGTAAAGATATATATTTCCCAGGCTCAATTCCAATCATATTGGAATAGTTCTCTGTGAACCATATAAGTGATTGGGAGGGAGGAATGAGGAGGAAAGGAACATTCTGTGAAGTTGATTTTAAGAACTTTAATGTAGCAGCACTTGAAAAGTGCATCAAAAATTAATTTTGCAGCCAGCATCGAGGTATTCCTAGACATATCCCTAAGAAGAATTATAATTGTGATGGAACTTTACAGCTTATTTGCTTAGCTTTATTACTATATTGAAGTGGTTAATAAGTTAGCCAGTTTTTTTTTTTTTTTCTTTTAATAACATCTATTCCATCGTCTGGGGGAACTTGAATGTAGCAGCAGCAGCAACAGCAGAAGCAAGGAAAGGGACTCCAGTGAGCACCTTTGATCATCCTTCTAAGTGGCATGGGTTTCTTTACCATGAAACACAGGCCCACTTGGTTTCTTCCTCTTCACTCCACCCCTATTCAATGGTGCCTAGTCCTAGGGAGATCCCGGATCACCTTCTTCATTCCTAGACAAACAGTTTCTGCAAGAAGACTTCAGCATCTCCCAGCTGGTGCGAAGTATAAGGCAGAGCAGAGAGTACACGTTCTCTAGGATCAGCAGACTTGGTGTTGAATCCAGTTCTGCTTCCTCTTTAATAGCTGCATGACTTTCCACAAGTTGCTGAACTTTTACTTTTAAAATCCTTACAACATATTTCAGCCAAAAAAACAAAAAATGTGTAGGGAATGATATAATGATTACCCATATGCTCAATTCCCAGCTTAAAAATAAAACATGGAAATGAAATGAAAGCCCTTCTGTGCACTCTGTCTGACCCCATTTTCCTCCACCAGAAAAGAATAATTTTAAATTTGGTGTTTATTATTACTGCCCATATCCTTAACCAATTACTATATACGTATTTATGACTAGGCAATGTGTATATTGTTTGGCATGTTTTGAAAAAAATACATAAATTATATTATCCTGAGGATATCTTCTGTAATTGCTGTTTTCATTCAACTTTCTTTTTGGAAGATTTATTTATCATATAAACTCTTTGAGTCTTAGCTTCTTCATCTGTACAATGAGCACAGTAGACATATTGCATAAGGTTGGTGTGAGATCTTAAATAAAACAACAAGGATTTACTGTATAGCACATGGAACTGTATTCAATATCTTGTAATGACCTATAATGGAAGAGAATATGAAGATGTATACCTGAAACTAACACAATATTAGAAATCAATTATAGCTAAATAAAAGTTAAAAATTAAACAGATGAATAGATTAAGAAGATGTGGTATACACATACAATGGAATACTATTCAGCCATCAAAAAGAATGAAATTTTGCCATTTGCAACAACATGGGTGGACTTGGAGGGTATTATGCTAAGTGAAATAAACCAGACAGAGAAAGACAATTACTGTATGATATCACTTACATGTGGAATCTAAACAATATAACAAACTAGTAAACGTAACAAGAAAGAAGCAGACTCACAGATACAGAGAACAAACTAGTGTTTTCCAGTGAGGAGAGGAAAGGGGGAAGGAGAAATATAGGAGTAGGGGATTAAGAGGCACAAACTATTACATATAAAATAAGCTACAAGGATATACTGTACAAAACAGGGAATGTAGCCAATGTTTTAAAACAACTATAAATGTAGTATAAACTTTAAAAATTGTGAATCACTATATTATACACCTGTAACTTATATACTGTTGTATATCAAATATACTTCAATTAAAAATTAAAAAAAAAATAGCATAGGCTGTCAGTGGCAGAGTATCTGGCACATGGTAGATACTTAAGAGAATGCCATTTCCTTTCCATCCCTCAAGGAACAGTGTTCTACATCTGACAACTCAGAGAAAGCAGCCACTTGCCTTGCTCAACTGTCATGTTCACATTACAGTTTGCCACTAAACATTCCCACTGGTATCACAATGGTCCCATGCAGGACAGACAGGTTGATGATAAGCATTAGCATCTAATGTTTCCTGAGAGGACCCGGCCTACGCATGCTGCTTTACATAGTTAGAGTCGTAATCTTCTTCTGGTTTTCAAAATCAGAGTTAGATTTCTGAATATGGAAAATATAAAAGCATCATACAAGCACATGTTATATATGGAACACTCTGAAGATTCCATGTTAATCATCTCTAATGAAGATACAGAAACATAAACAAACAGGAGTATAATTTAATATACTCCACTTCTATTTTTCTTCAGTCTATTCTTTCCACATTCTTGTGTACAATTTCCTATTTTTGTTATTTTAAATTTAATTGCTTCTGCTAAAGCAAACATATTGCAGAATTGCCAGTTGCCTTATAAATTACTCATTAATTTCATTGAGATGGTTTTAGTTTTTCTGGAATCCCAACAAATTTCAATCAATCATTCACACTATAAAAATGTGGTAGTTTAGAAATCTTTGTCTGAATTTAAGGTTTCTTATAACATTTGGCCTTATGTTGGCTGAAGGGATGTCTACACAATGTCAAAACAGGTGGTAAATTCAACCATTTCAGTAAATACTGCTGTCATTTTGCAAGAGGAAAAAAGGTGGGGGTGGGTATCAAACTGATTTTTGAGTTTTGTACAAAGTAAACGACTGATTTATGAATGAAATATTTTGCTTTTCTCCAGATTATTTATTTGTTGTGTAAATGTAGGCACAATTGTGGAGGACACAAACATTTACTTGCAATAAATAACATTAAAAAAGAGAAATTCTTACAATTTCAATGTAGCAAAATGAGTTGAATCACATACCCACATATTGGTGGGAGGAACAGAGGCTGTACTTCAAAGGTATTATTTTCTAAGTGAACTTGACCTCCAAGTAAAAGCCAGCGCCTAGCCTTCAATGCGAAATACCAAGGATGGCAGTTGTTTAAATCTAATTAATAACCTATCTGAAAATCCTACTTACACAGCTGATTAAAGATGAGGCTGGTGTTCTGATTAAAGGGAAACACTAGATCTCTAAATTATACATATAGGCAGAGAAGGTAATTATTAAGAAGATAATGCTTAAAGCACCAATTGGTAGTACTTTTCTTGAAACAAGTTCAGCCCAAGGTATATTATTAGTAATGATTTACAAAACACCCATAAAGAATTACTACCCCAAAGCTATTAGTTTTCCTTAATTCTTTTTCCTTTTGTAATTATGATATAGCATCCGATTGTAAAGGAGATGTTAAAAATTTCTCTCTTATTTACATCAGGCATTATTATTCACAAGTGGTAAGAATGATCTGTAAATTATAGTACATATTACTAAAATATTTATTTGAACTAAATTTTTTTTTTAACGATTTAATTTTATTTATTTTTTGCTGTATTGGGTTTTCGTTGCTGTGCTCAGGCTTTCTCTAGTTGCGGCGAGCGGGGGCTACTCTTCATTGTGGTGCGTGGGCTTCTCCTTGCGGTAGCTTCTCGTGTTGTGGAGCATGGGCTCTAGGTGCGTAGGTTTCAGTAGTTGCAGCACGCAGGTCCAATATTTGTGGCACGTGCGCTCTAGAGCACAGGCTCAGTAGTTGTGGCGCATAGGCTTAGTTGCTCCGCAGCATGTGGGATCTTCCCAGACCAAGGATCGAACCCGTATCCCCTGCATTGGCAGGTGGATTCTTAACCACTGCGCCACCGGGGAAGTCCTGAACTAAATATTTTTAACCTAAAATTCAGTGAACATTGGTTAGCTTGGTTCCAAGACTTCTCACAGCTGATGGGACAGAATTCAATAACTGGATATCTTTCCTCACTCACTTGCTCTCTCCTGTTCTGTTCCACCAAAATAACTGATTGCCTTAGAGGACTTCAAATGGGGTCAGATTCATGTTTAATGGGTATCTCAGATATTGTTTAAACAAGTACTTGTATGAAAATAAGACCAGTGATATTGGATGGATTTTTGGCAATGGACAACATAAAATTATCCTAGTTTTCTAAAAAATGAACATCTTCTTAGCACATTTATTATTATTGTCAATAGTCCAGAGATAACTACAAATTCACATTTTCCATAGGTTATATAGGCACTCCTCACTTTACATAGTGCAGGACAGTAAAAATACCCAGGCAAGCTGAAATGTGCAAAGCTATCTTAAAAATCAACTAAGAAATTATGATTGTTCGGTGACCTTTAAAATCTTTTGTTGGAACATTAACATTATCGTTAATGTTATTGTTAACGTAACATTAATCTTACTGTTGGTTATAAATGTACAAGGAAATTTAAAAAGCAGTAAAACTAACACTTATTTAGTATACTATAATTTAAACATTAGAAACTTTGAGAACCAAGGTGTTTTATTTCGTTGTAAAAACAACTTATCAAGAGTAGTTTGAACAGTACTTGTCTTATTCTTGTCACATAATTTATTATATGGAGCAAACATCATTTCTGTCCCTCAGCTGTCACACACTTTTCCAAGTTTCCATTAGCTTCCAACACTTTATCTTTTGTAATGAAATATCTCTGATAGTTTCTTTAATGTGAAGATTTTTGCTCGTGTTTCTTCCTCTGCAACATCTTCATCCTTGTCGTCACAACCACTTCCCTCATTTATGTTGATAAGTTAGCTTCACTAAGTTCTTCTACCTAGGTATTTAGAGACTCTCCAACTGCAGTAGTGTCAACCTTCCCAGGGTCAGCTAAGTTCTTCCATAACTCTATTTACAGTAAGGTCAAAGTTCACTTCCAGTGAACAAAACACTTTTTGTCTCTTTGCTGCATTTTTCACTTGTTGGTCAATTCCCTCTTTCAATTGTTGTTTCGTAAAATGCCTGCATGGGTTTATCACTGGGAGACAAGGAAGCAACACAACTATATGCTTTGCTGTCTAGACAAGAACTGAATAACAGATGTGCGATGGCCAATAAAATGACAAACTAAAAAATGTGAGGGGATTACTCACTGATTGTGATACGAATCTGTTATTTACATAGTGATTGGTGGACTGAAGAGCTAGTGGTGAAGTTTGGACTTTACGCAATTACTCACAGCTAAAACACCATGGTAACTGAAATTTGAACCATGGTGTTGGGGGGCTGGTGTTATTTAATTAAACCATGGTTACTGAAATGTGTGCATATTAGAACCATGGAAAGCAAGGACTGCCTGTATTTAATTCCTTAAAACAATTGTTGGGGCAAAATTAAAACTGCCATGGCTGGTATCACAATCTGAGAACCTAGAAACATTTATTTTTGTGTATCAACAAAGCTTATGTCTCAATTTTAAATCATATAATAAAAATGTGATTTCATTCTTCATTTATTTCCAGTGTGGAAGATTAAGAAAAAAGCTAATTTAATTGCCAGTTACTCCTTAGAATTAACAAATATAGATATTGATCAAACTCACAATTAAAATGTTTTGGATTGACACACAAATTAATTTTCCTAGGATCATATTTGAGTAATGCATTATTACTCCTAATACAATTTATTGTACATTAGCATAAATAGATATATGCACACGTACATTGTCTCTTACTTGTCCATTCATGCTTAATGTTGTATATAAAACAATAACATTGAACTCATAGGATATACAAAGTCAGCTTTCAGATGGAGGAATAACACTTACATATGGAATTTATATGGGGAACTGTAACATTATACACACACACACACAGAGTCAGCTCTGCTATAATGCTTGCTCGGGAATATGAATTTGTTCCATTACGGAACAATTTGAGCATAATGCAAATTTTGCATTTCCTTATGTACAATTTCACATGAGGGAAACACTACATGAATGCAGAAAACTGCACCCAGATGAACCAAGCTATATATGAATACACAAAATGCTCATATACATACACCTCCAACATCTACCAGCTGTTATTTTACCACGTGTCGTGAGCTACATTCACCCACACCTAGTGTTACACTTTGCGTCACATTTCAGATAACTCTCTACTATTTCAAAATAACTCAAAAGCTACAATCCTTCTGACGCTCACTTCTGCAAATTTCAAGTCCCTTTCAAGATAAAATGTCATAAATTTTTTAGTACTTGTGCACTCGTTAACCATTTTGGATGGGGGAAATGCTATGACTGTTTCTATTAGATTACTCTCTTTCTTTTTTTTTTGGCTGTGCCATGCAGCTTTTGGGATCTTAGTTCCCCGACCAGGGATCGAACCCGGGCCCCCAGAAGTGAAAGCACTGAGTCCTAACCACTGGATAGCCAGGGAATTCCCTCTTTTTTTTCAATGTGTCACTGATAACAATGTGCCGAACTTCTTATTGCCTCTGGTTTTTATTGCATGACTTGGCATAGTGCAGTGATTTTTAAAACATGTGTACTGCATTATACAGATATATATATATATATATAGACTGTCACTAGAAGGTATACGTCTTTTTCTCTCCCAAGATAAAATTCACAAATATAAAACCATTTAAAGTCTGAGTGATTGGGTCCTTTGTAAGATATTGCTTTTCAAGTCTTTAAACATATTCTATGTGATAAAGCCAAATTTGACAAAGAGTCAAAAAATGACCACCCATTCTGACCTCTAAACACAGACCTGGGGCAATGGAGGTCATTTGCCTCGCCTGGAAGTAAAATTTGGAGCTGATAAGGAGAATTTTTAGCTTCTACAGAGTAAGGTTCAAGCTATTGTGCTTTGAATTGTCTAAACCAGTTTTTCTCAAACTTGAATGTGGTTCGGAATCACCTGGAAGCCTTGTAAAAACATACACTGCTGAGGGGAGGAGTCAAGACAGCGGCATGGGAAGACACGGAGTTAGCATCTCCCCACAACTAGGGCCCCTGCCGGCCGCGGGTGGGGGACTCTGACCCCCAAGGAGACGGGATGAACCCCAGAGTGAACCAGTAGGAGGTAGGGGGACCGAGGCGGGAGGAGAAGTGGAGGCCAGTCAAGATCTGCACCCCTGAGGCTGGCGAGATCAGGAGAGGCAGGTGGGAGGGACTCTCTGGGAAGGGCAGGAGAGGAGCGGAGGGTGACTGCCCCGCCCACTCGGGCCGGGGAGCCTGCTGAGCTCCCAGGCCGGTACCCGCCCCCCTCCAAAGCCCCATCCAGGCTGCGTAGGTCCTGGGGGCATAGAAGGGAGGCCAGGGAGATCAGGAGGGGCAGGTGGGAGGGGCCCCCTGGGAGGAGCGGGAGAGGAGCAGAGGGTGATTGCCCCACCCACTTGGGCCGGGGAGCCTGCTGAGCTCCCAGGCTGATCCCCCACCCTCCTAGGCCCCTCCAGGCTGTGGGTCCTTGGGGGCATAGGAAGGAGGCTGGGGGGATCAGGAGAGGCAGGCGGGAGAGGCCCTCCCAGACCCCAGAACAGAGGAGCTGGAGAGGAGAGGAGGGCATTTGCCCTGCCCACTCGAGCCCAGGAAGCCTGCTGGGCTCCCAGGTGAGGTCCCCTGTCCTCTGAGACCAGGGGTGGGGGGCATGCCTGGGCCCCTTCTGTTCCTTGAGCCTAAGCCCCACCTGCCACAGCCCCCAGGGCCTTTTCCAGCCCTGTGGGTCCTGAGCATTGGCCCCGCACACTGCCCAAACCTCACCATTGCTTAGGCCCTGCTCTCCACAACCAAGGCCTTTCCCCCTCATTATTCTTTCTCTTTTCCCTCCTCCTCTTTTTTACTATTGTGGTACTGATGTACCTTCCGGTTGTTGATTCACCTGTATTTTATTTTTACATTCTTTCTAACATATCTTTTAGTTTCCGAGTCTAATTTTATTTTTTACTTTGTTATTTTTCTCTCTTTTTTTTTTTTGCCACCCCACGCGGCTTGCGGGATCTTGATTCATGAGCGTGGGGTCGGGGGGGAAGCTCCTGCGATGGGAGCACCAAGTCCAAACCACTGGACTAACAGAGAACCTCAGACCCCAGGGAATATTCATTGGAGTGAGGTCTCACAGAGTTCCTCATCTCAGCACCAAGACCCAGCTCTACCCAGTAGCCAACAAACTGCAGTGTTGGAAGCTGCAGACCAAACAACCAGTAACACAGGAACACAATCCCACTCATTAAAAAAAAAAAAATGAGACAGCAAAAAAATATGTCACAGATGAAGGTGCAAGGTAAAAACCTACAAGACCAAATAAATGAGGAGGAAATAGGCAATCTACCTGAAAAAGAATTCAGAGTAATGATAGTAAAAATGATCCAGAATCTCGGAAATAGCATGGAAGCATGGAAGCATGGATTGAGAAAATACAAGAAATGTTTAACAAAGATCTAGAAGAACTAAAGAAGAAACAGAGATGAACAACACAATAACTGAAATGAAAAATACACTAGAAGGAATCAATAACAGAATAACAGAGGAAGAAGAACGAATAAGTGAGCTGGAAGACAAAATGGTGGAAATAACTGCAGAGGAGCAGAATAAAGAAAAAAGAATGAAAAGAATTGAAGACAATCTCAGAGACCTCTGGGACAACACTAAACGCACCAGCATTCGAATTATAGGGGTCCCAGAAGAAGAAAAGCAAAAGAAAGGGTCTGAGAAAGTATTTGAAGAGATTATAGTGGAAAACTTCCCTAACATGGGAAAGGAAATCGTCACCCAAGTCCAGGAAGCACAGAGTGTCCCACACAGGAAAAACCCTAGGAAAAATACACAAAGGCACATATTAATCAAACTAACAAAAATTAAATACAAAGAAAAAATATTAAAAGCAGCAAGGGAAAAACAAAAAATAACATACAAAGGAATCCCCATAAGGTTATCAGCTGATTGTTCAGTGGAAACTCTGTAGGCCAGAAAGGAGTGGCAGGATATACGTAAAGTGATGAAAGAGAAAAACCTACAATCAAGATTACTCTACCCAGCAAGGGTCTCATTCAGATTCGATGGAGAAGTCAAAAGCTTTTCAGACAAACAAAAACTAAGAGAATTCAGCACCACCAAACCAGCTTTACAACAAATGCTAAAGAAACTTCTCTAAGCGGGAAACACAAGAGAAGAAAAAGACCCACAAAAACAAACCCAAAACAATTAAGAAAATAGTAATAGGAACATACTTATCGATAATAACCTTGAATGTAAATGGATTAAATGCCCCAACCAAAAGACACAGACTGGCTGAATGGATACAAAAACAAGACCCAAATATATGCTGTCTACAAGAGACCCACTTCAGACCTAGGGACACATAGAGACTGAAAGTGAAGGGATGGAAAAAGATACGCCATGCAAATGGAAATCAAAAGAAAGCTGGAGTAGCAATACTCGTTTCAGACAAAATAGACATTAAAATAAAAACTGTTACAAGAGATAAGGAGGGACACTACATAACGATCAAAGGCTCAATCCAAGAAGAAGATATAACAATTATAGATGTTTATGCACCCAACATAGTAGCACCCCAATACGTAAGGCAAATGCTAACAACCATGAAAGGAGAACTTGACAGTAACACAGTAATAGTAGGGGACTTTAACACCCCACTTACGCCAATAGACAGATCATCCAAACAGAAAATAAATAAGGAAACCCAAGCTTTAAATGACACAATAGACCAGATAGATCTAAAAGACACTTATAGAACATTCCACCCAAAAGTGGCAGAATATACTTTCTTCTCAAGCACACATGGAACATTCTCCAGGATAGACCACAACTTGGGTCACAAATCAAGCCTTGGAACATTGAAGAACTGAAATTGTATCAAGCATCTTTTCTAACCACAACGCTATGAGACTGGAAATCAATTACAGGAAAAAAACTGTAAAAAACACAAATACATGGAATCTAAACAGTGTGCTACTAAATAACCAAGAGATCACTGAAGAAATCAAAGAAGAAAGAAAAAAATACATAGAAACAAATGACAATGAAAACACGAAGACCCAAAACCTACGGGATCCCACAAAAGCAGTTCTAAGAAGGAAGTTTATAGCAATTCAATCTCACCTCAAGAAACAAGAAAAATCACAAATAAACAATCTAACCCTATACTTAAAACAACTAGAGAAAGAAGAACAAAGAAAACCCAAAGTCAGTAGAAGGAAAAAAATCATAAAGATCAGAGCAGAAATAAATGAAATAGAAACGAAGAAAACAATAGCAAAGATCAATAAAACTAAAAGCTGGTTCTTTGAGAAGATACACAAAATTGATAAACCCTTAGCCAGACTCATCAAGAAAAAAAGGGAGAGGATGCAAATCAATAAAATTACAAATGAAAAAGGAGAAATCACAACTGACACTGCAGAAATACAAAGGATTATAAGAGACTACTACAAACAACTATATGCCAATAAAATGGATAACCACAAAGAAATGGACAAATTCTTGGAAAGGTACAATTTTCCAAGACTGAACCAGGAAGAATTAGAAAATATAAACAGACCTATCACAAGTAATGAAATTGAAACCGTAATTAAAAATCTTCCAACAAACAGAAGTCCAGGACCAGATGGCTTCACGGGTGAATTCTATCAAACATTTAGAGAAGAGCTAAAACCGATCTTTCTCAAACTCTTCCAAAAAATTGCAGAGGGAGAAACACTCCGAAATTCATTCTACGAAGCCACCATCACCCTGATACCAAAACCAGAAAAAGATATCACAAAAAAAGAAAACTACAGGCCAATATCACTGATGAACACAGATGCAAAAATCCTGAACAAAATACTAGCAAACAGAATCCAACAGCACATTAAAAGGATCATACACCATGATCAAGTGGGATTTATCCCAGGGATGCAAGGATTCTTCAATATAAACAATCAATGTGATACACTACATTAACAAATTAAGGAATAAAAACTGTATGATCATCTCAATAGATGCAGAAAAAGCTTTTCACAAAATTTAACACCCATTTATGATAAAAACTCTCCAGAAAATGGGCATAGAAGGAACCTACCTCAACATAATAAAGGCCATATATGACAAACCCACAGCAAGCATCATACTCAATGGTGAGAAACTGAAAGTATTTCCTGTAGGATCAGGAACAAGAGAAGGATGTCCACTCCCACCACTCTTATTCAACATGGTTTTGGAAGTCCTAGCCACAGCAATCAGAGAAGAAAAAGAAATAAAAGGAATACAAATTGGAAAAGAAGAAATAAAACTGTCACTATTTGCCGATGACATGATACTATATATAAAAGATCCTAGAGATGCCACCAGAAAACTACTAGAACTAATCAATGAATTTGGTAAGGTTGCAGGATACAAAATTAATGCACAGAATTCTCTGGCATTCCTATACACCAACAGCAAAATATCAGAAAGAGAAATTAAGGAAACACTCCCATTTATCATTGCAACAAAAAGAATAAAATACCTAGGAATAAACCTGCCTAAGAGGCAAAAGACTTGTACTCAGAAAACTATAAAACACTGATAAAAGAAATCAAAGATGACATAAACAGATGGAGAAATATACCATGTTCTTGGATTGGAAGAATTAATATTGTGAA
This sequence comes from Balaenoptera ricei, assembly GCF_028023285.1. NCBI lineage: Eukaryota > Metazoa > Chordata > Mammalia > Artiodactyla > Balaenopteridae > Balaenoptera > Balaenoptera ricei. The sequence continues at coordinate 78,351,335 of NC_082648.1, forward strand.
AATGACTATACTACCCAAAGCAATCTACAGATTCAATGCCATCCCCATCAAACTACCAATGGCATTCTTCACAGAATTAGAGCAAAAAATTTTACAATTTGTATGGAAACACAAAAGACTCCGAAAGCCAAAGCAATCTTGAGAAAGAAAAACGGAGTTGGAGGAATCAGGCTCCCCAACTTCAAACTATACCACAAAGCTACAGTAATCAAGACAGTATGGTACTGGCACAAAAACAGAAATATAGATCAATGGTAGAGGATAGAATGCCCAGAGATAAACCCATGCACATATGGGCACCTAATTTATGACAAAGGAGGCAAGAACATACAATGAAGAAAGAACAGCCTCTGTAATAAGTGGTGCTGGGAAAACTGAACAGCTTCATGTAAAAGAATGAAATTAGAACACTACCTAACACCATACACAAAAATAAACTCAAAATGGATTAAAGACTTAAATTGTAGGACCAGACACTATAAAACTTTAAGAGGAAAACATAGGAAAAACACTCTTCGATATAAACCACAGCAAGATCTTTTTGACCCACCTCCTAGAGTAACAGAAATAAAAACAAAAATAAACAAATGGGACTTAATTAAACTTAAAAGCTTTTGCAGAGCAAAGGAAGCCATAAAGAAGACAAAAAGACAACCCTAAGAATGGGAGAAAATATTTGCAAATGAAACAACAGACAAAGGATTAATCTCCAAAATATACAAATAGCTCATGGAGCTCAATATCAAAAAAACAAACAATCTAGTTAAAAAATGGGCAGAAGACCTAAATAGACATTTCACCAAGAAAGACATACAGATGGCCAAGAGGCACATGAAAAGATGCTCAACATCACTAATTATTAGAGAAATGCAAATCAAAACTACCATGAGGTATCACCTCATGCCAGTCAGAATAGCCATTACCAGAAAAGCTAGAAACAATAAATGCTGGAGTGGGTGTGGTGAAAAGGGAACCCTCCTACACTGCTGGTGGGAATGTAAATTGGTACAACCACTATGGAAAACAGTATGGAGGTTCCTTAAAAAACTAAAAATAGAACTACCATATGACCCAGCAATCCCACTACTGGGCATATACCCTGAGAAAACCATAATTCAAAAAGAGACGTGCACCACAATGTTCATTGCAGCACTATTTACAGTAGCCAGGACATGGGAGCAACCTAAGTGTCCATCAACAGATGAATGGATGAAGAAGATGTGGCACATATATACAATGGAATATTACTCAGCCATAAAAAGAAACGAAATTGATTTATTTGTAGTGAGGTAGATGGACCTAGAGTCTGTCATACAGAGTGAAGTAAGTCAGAAATAGAAAAACAAATACTACATGCTGACACATATATATGGAATCTAAAAAAAAAAAAAAGGTACTGCTGAACCTAGTTACAGGGCAGGAATAAAGAGATAGACATAGAAAATGGACTTGATGACATGGGTGGGAGGGCGAAGCTGGGGCAAAGTGAGAGTAGCATCGACATATATACGCTACAGAATGTAAAATAGTTGGCTGGTGGGAAGCAGCAGCATAGCACAGGGAGATTAGCTCGGTGCTTTGCGATGACCTAGAGGGGTGGGACAGGGAGGATGGGAGGGAGGCTCAAGAGGGAGGGGATATGGGGACATGTGTATGCATATGGCTGATTCACTTTGTTGTGCAACAGAAACTAACATGGTATTGTGAAGCAATTATACTCCAATAAAGACCTATTAAAAAAAAAATACACTGCTGAGTTTCTGGTTCATTAAGTCTAAGGTAGGGCCCAGGAACTTGTATTTCCAAATTTCCAGGTGATGCTAGGACCAACTTATTCATTAGACACAGTGGGCATAGTGCCTATAGCATACTTTACTTTTTAGAGGCCCATGAAAAGTGTTTAGTTTTAATCGCTCTTAAAATCAAAAGAAAATAATAATAGTGAATATATAATGATAATCCAAGTTGAACTATATTCATCTTTACATCAATGCAGTATGACAATATAAATTCTTATTTATCTATTTATTCATTTAATGAAGGGATGGGCACATGAAGGCAAAGTGTTCCTGGCTCAGAAAAGTCACAAGGTGGCCCTGAGTGCTGCTGGTAGGAAGCACACATTGAAACCACTGCACTAAACTTACTAATCTTTTGCAGTTTGTTAGTGTTCAGTTTTTTATTCTGAACTGTTTTGACTTTGTGCTGTTTTTACTTGGAAGAAAAACAGAAAGCGAGTCAACTGAATAAGAGGCTAATTTAAATTCAAGAGGAGATGTGGGGCATAAGAAATGGTCACAAATGTGTATCTGATGTGGTCATTCTATTCCTCACTCAGACATATTTGTGCCTCCATGATTACAAAAGGACCAGTTAAAGAATTCAACCAGTGAAGAGTTTGGACTATACGACAATACCTTAGTAGCACTGTGTGTTTGTACATAACCGTACTTCCAAAAAGGACTTTCTCATTTCAGGTTCATTCCTTCCTCATAACCACCTGTTCAGTAGGTGTTGCAATATTGTTATATTTTGTAGCAATAATAATAAACAAAAACCATCCCTACCCCATAAATCAATCACAGGATAAACATAGTTGAAACAAACAGCCCTTTATCAACATGGGGCAACTCCAATGCCCCTCCTCCTTCCAAAGCACTGTAGTAAGAACTACAAAACTCAAAGATGAAATTAATGCATTAATATTGTCCCATAACACCTTAAGCAGTCTCAATACTCTTCCCCACTTAATACAATCACCAATGAAAAGGAGGTTTTCATTAAAATGAATAACGCTTTCATTGTTGTTATTTATTTATATTTAAAACGTTTTATAGATTCATTTTGGAAAATATAGAAACTGCTGATTGATAAGCAAAAGAAAGAAAATAAAAATAATACATAAGCCCACCCCCTCAGAGATAAGCTTTAGTAATATTTTGATTTTATTTACAGATGTTTTTAGTTGTTTCATATACAGTATTTTTGCAAACAGATGATAGAGTTTTTACTGTTTGCAGTTTTATTCTGTTTAAATTTTAAAGCTTAACAATATATTACAAATATAATAAATAAGTCATCGGGTTAAGTGTTTGCATGTTACTCCATATGGAATTTTTGTTCATTAATGTTCAAGATTTAGATCGCTTCCTATTTTCTTTGTTACAAACAATGCTCAGATGAATAACTTGTGTGTGTGTGGTTAAATTTTTATTTAATTTGTTATAAAACTGTATTCACTAGGTTAAAGAGACAGGTATTATTAAGGCTTCTGACTCATATTTTCAAACTGTGCTTTAGCTCTAAGACTTCCCCAGTTCACACCGAAAAGGAGGTACTAATGTAGCAAGACTGGCTCCATTATCCAGTAAAAAAAGACCAAGTAATTCTAGAGGTACATTTAGCAATAACCGGTATATGGAACAACAAAAAATGTAGTCCTGAGTTACCAGGAGTGTGTCAAGGCAGGCTGTGGATAGGAGAGGGGAAGCAGAAGAGGAGACAGGGAACCTGGGCCATGGACAACCTGCCCTTGACCTCTGCTCCTTGGCTCCTTCCATAGAGTACATCAGCTACTGAAGGGTCTGTGCCTGGCCAGAGGAGTCTCTTCCCTACAGCAAGGGAGTCAGTAATGGAAAAGGAAAAATTACAGAACCTTTAAAAATTATTAAAATTCTACTCATTAAATTTTGGTGTCTTGGAGAAAAGTCCTGACCAACTCATCCAAGTTAGAGCCTTGAGGCAGATCCCTAAGACCAAGGAGACTTACTGCTTCTGTTTTGACCTTGTGGTTCTGGAGAAGCGGTACAGCCCAGTCCCAAAGTCAGATGATTCTAGAAGAGATGCTTCCAAAGCAGGATGATAAATAAGTTTCACCCTTAATGCCAATGAATGGTATTGGCGGCTTGGAGTGCTGTGTTGAGAAGGATCTTGCAACTGCACCCCTGAAGGCGCAGGGCAGTGACTGGTTGGCAGTATCTTTTATGGGCACAGGAATGGAGACTGGCACCACAGATATCCCAAATCATTTTTCTTCTAAAAGTTCTCTTTTAATTAATGCCTTCCTGTTAGTCACCAGAGCAACACCCCACTGAGTTACCCACAGTCTCGTTCTCATCCAGTGCACACCATGCCCTCAAATATAGTGATAGAAATCCACGTGGGCAAGCCTTCATATTCCTTTCTTTGTCTTTTTAAAAAAATACGTGAAAAGTACTTTATTTGTATTTTACAGAGTTTTCCCAGTTTTTGATTCTTTTCTTTTTAAAGAAAGAAGGTGAAAAAGTAAAAAGTCTATTATAACATATTTCAACTTCATGTTATGAACATTTGATATGAATTAGAAAAAGAGATACATGGAAAAAAAGGAAAACAGAGGGAGACAGGAGAGAGACCAAACGTGAGAAAGGTGCCAGCAGGGGTTTGAAGGAAAGAGAGAAATGTGCAACTTATGTGGCAGAGGGAAAAAATGAGGGTAATATGGACATGAGTTGAGAAGGGAAGAGGAAAATAAAAAGGAAGTGAGGGGAGAAGGAAGAGAGAGATCCCACGGTTCCTGAAAAGAATAACTATTCTCGTAAAAGTGAGCAAAGAGGGAGGGAATGAAATCTCAATTTAATCTTATGGAGGTCAGTTGAAGTGAGCTTTGCCATGCTGTCTCAGCTGAAGCCCAGAAGGACTTTTGTTGAATATGCAATTACATATTGAATGAAGAATCTAACAAGTTGTTTTGGCCAATTTCTTCTAACAACTTGCTTCAGGGCATCCTTAGCTTCTATTAAGGCTGTTGGTTTGCTTAATGAATCACAATGGTGACATCTCATGATATTCTCATATACAAATTCCCTAAATTCAATAGAAATAAATGCAAATCCACTGGCAGAGGCTATAGCATCTAGCAAGACAAGGGATGTAAGTAATTGTTGCGGGGCTGTCATTGGCATAGCAGGCATTTAAAATGGAACTCAGTGCACTGAGGTTAACACTCAGAATAATCCTGGGATATCAACGTGTGATTTTGACCAAATATGTCTTGAGTCACTTTTGATAAAAATACTGCTGCTTTTGGAGAGTTATTTTTAATTTTTTGGCAAGACTAGACCTCTACGTGGTCTTTTGTTTTCTGATTCTTCTTTGAAAAAACAAATGGGTTTAAAATGTTAAAAGCCATCCCCATCTATTTTAACATTAAAAAAATACATCAGGGACTTCCCTGGTGGCGCAGGGGTTAAGAATCCGCCTGCCAATGCAGGTGACAAGGGTTTGCGCCCTGGTCCGGGAAGATCCCACATGCCGCGGAGCAACTAAGCCTGTGCGCCACGACTACTGAGCCTGCACTCTAGAGCCCGCGAGCCACAGTACTGAGCCCGTGTGACGCAACTACTGAAGCCCGCCCGCCTAGAGCCCATGTTCTGCAACAAGAAAAGCCACCACAGTGAGAAATCCGCGCACCGCAAGTAAGAGTAGCCCCTGCTCACCACAACTAGAGAAAGCCCACGCACAGCAACAAAGACCCAACGTAGCCAAAAATAAATAAATAAAAAATAAATAAATCTATTAAAAAAATACATCAATATATAAAATTAAAACTGAATATCTCTAGGACCTACTGCATAGCACAGGGGACTATACTCAATATTTTGTAATAACCTATAAGGGAAAAGAATCTGAAAAAGAATATAGATAGATAGATAAAAATAACTGAATCACTTCGCTGTACACCTGAAACTAACACAACATCGTAAATCAACTATACTTCAATTAAAAAAAAAAACCCTGAATACTTCTTAAAAAAGAAGGATTGTTCCCCATTCCCCAGGAACAACTACTGTTAAGAGTTTGGTGGGTACTTTTTAGACCTTTTAAAATCCACATACAAACACATATATTTAGTTAACTACCTCTCTAAGTTCTTCTCCTATGAATCTCTTCCTCACTCACTCTGCTTCAGCCACTCTGCCCTCCTCACCTTCTTCTCCAACACATCAGGCACACTGAAGTGTGCTCCTAAACCTAACCCTAATCCTAACCCCCGGGCCTCTGCACTTCCTATTCCCACTACCCAAATGTTCTTTTCCCAGTTATGCTCATGTCTTGACATTTATGCTCAAATGTCACTTTTCAGTGAGCTTTTCCCTCACCATCCTCTCCAACACTGGGCTCCTTGTACAACACTCTCTACCCCTTTCTCTGCATACTTCATCTCTTAACATACTATATATTTGACTAATGTCATTCATTGTCTGCCTCCCTCCAGTGGAGGGCAAGCTCCACGAGGACAGGGACTTTTGTCTGTTTTGATTCCTGCTAAATCCCTAGATCCTAGAACAATGCCTGACACATAGAAGGTACTCAATATATTTGTGGAATAAGTTAATTCACATTTATTTTTAGAAATATTGCAATATATTGTATGTACAGTTTGACAACTTTTTTTCCACTCAAAGGTATGTCATAGATATCTTTCCATTTTTGTATTTAAAGACATTCCTCATTCTTTTTAATGACTACATAGTTTTCCTTATAAAACAAGTACTCCAACCGTATGTCTTTTTCTTTTTTTTTAACATCTTTATTGGAGTATAATTGCTTTACAATGGTATGTTAGTTTCTGCTTTGTAACAAAGTGAATCAGCTATACGTATACATACATCCCCATAATACCCTCCCTCTTGCATCTCCCTCCCATCCTCCCTATCCCACCCCTCTAGGTGGTCACAAAGCATCGAGCTGATCTCCCTGTGCTATGCGGCTGCTTCCCACTAGCTATCTAGTTTACATTTGGTAGTGTATATATGTCCATGCCACTCTCTCACTTCGTCCCAGCATACCCTTCCCCTTCCTTGTGTCCTCAAGTCCATTCTCTACATCTGGGTCTTTATTCCTGTCCTGCCCCTAGGTTCTTCAGAACTTTTTTTTTTTTTTAGATTCCATATATATGTGTTAGCATACGGTATTTGTTTTTCTCTTTCTGACTTACTTCCCTCTGTATGACAGTCTCTAGGTCCATCCACCTCACTACAAATAACTCACTTTTGTTTCTTTTTATGGCTGAGTAACATTCCATTGTATATATGTGCCGCATCTTCTTTATCCATTCATCTGTCGATGGACACTTAGGTTGCTCCCATGTGCTGGCTACTGTAAATAGAGCTGCAATGAACATAGTGGTACATGACTCTTTTTGAATTATGGGTTTCTCAGGGTATATGCCCAGTAGTCGGATTGCTGGGTCATATGGTAGTTCTATTTTTAGTTTCTTAAGGAACCTCCATACTGTTCTCCATAGTGGCTGTATCAAGTTACATTCCCACCAACAGTGCAAGAGGGTTCCCTTTTCTCCACACCCTCTACAGCATTTATTGTTTGTAGATTTTTTGATTATGGCTATTCTGACTTAACCATATGTCTTCTGATGGACATATAATTTTGCCTCAACTTTTTTATATACAAAATAATGCTACAATGAATGGCCCTGTTCATATATGTTCTTTGGATCCTTTTAATAACAAAATAAAGTTCAGGCTATTAGACATTGCTTTTTGGCCAAGCTTTCATATATATATAATCTGTAATGTGCTGCATTATTTTTTTGTGACTAAGAATATGTATAACCATTTAATGAAATACCACGTTATTTCTTTATTGTTAGTTTATTAGTGAGCTAATAATTCTTATTCTTTAAATTCATCAAATAGTCTAAGTATCTGAGTCTCCAGCAAGAGACAAGATATTCAAAGAAATGAATGGCTGGACTTCCCTGGTGGCGCAGTGGATGAGAACCTGCCTGCCAATGCAGGGGACACGGGTTCAAGCCCCGGTCGGGGAAGGCCCCACATGCCGCAGAGCAACTAAGCCCGTGCACCACAACTACTGAGCCCGCGCTCTAGAGCCTGCAAGCCACAACTACTGAGCCCGTGTGCCACAAGCCTGTGCTCCACAACAAAAGAAGCCACTGCCATGAGAAGCCCTCACCGCAATGAAGAATAGCCCCCGCTCGCCGCAACTAGAGAAAACCCGCGTGCAGCAACAAAGACCCAATGCAGCCAAAAATAAATAAATAAAATAAATGAATTAAAAAAAAAAAAGAAATGAATGACAGTCAAAAGGGGTTGCAGAAAGGAGTTTAGTAAAGGAATTGTTTACAAAACTGCAGACAGGGTTAAGGAAAACCAACAAGATTCAGTGAAGCACCAGAGGGCTGGCAACAGTGTAAAGCTGTTACCAGTTTTAGCTGGAGGGGAAATAGTAGGAATGACTACTGGAACCTAGTGAGAACTGCAGCTGAGAGAGCCACTCACTAGGAGCTGTGTTCTCAAGTAGAATTATGTAGTCACTGCTGAACAACAGCCTGGCAGAGAGAGCTGGGAGGAATAAAGACCTGGACCTCTTTCTCTTCCTACCCTTCAAGTTCTGACTAGAGGCTGCCATTGGCTGGGCCCAACCAGAAGCCATGGGACAAGGAAGCTCTGTTAAGCAGACCATAGACTATCAGGCCTCTGGACCAGAGCAGAGTGGAAAACAGTAGGGAGTGGATCAGGGGACAAACAGAAAATACCTAGCACCACTAGTTTCTCTTTCAGTGTTACTTCCTACCTCCACATTTGATTAGCTTGATGGACATAACCAAGGGGTTCTAATACCCATGTGTCCACAGTAGATGGCACTGCCTGTGAATACAGAATATTCAGGGACAGACTGCTAAAGGCACCAGAATTTAGGCTCACAGAGAAGAAAGTAGCTGTAAGCACTAACTGAAATGCTCTAATGGTGCAAACATGATAGCATCCTTTAGGGTGCCCACCTACTACTAATTTTTAAAGTATGACTTTGGAACCAGATAATCGCAGGATTGAATCCCTATTTCTGGTATTTGCTAGCCATGTGAACTTGGTCTTAGACCTGTGCTGTCCAATATGGTAGCCACTAACCACACTGGCTATTTAAATATACTTATTTTATATATTTACATAAACAAAAAAGTTTATATTTACATAAACTTAAATAAAATTAAAATTTTAAAATACAATTTAAATAAATAAAATTTAGAATTTAGTTCGTCATTTGCTCTTGCCACATTTCAAGAGCTCAATAACTAATGTGCCTAGTGGATACTGAATTGGACAGCATAGAACATTTGCTTAAGCATCTAGCATCCAGCACTGTCAAGGAGAACTTTCTGCAATTATGGAAATGTCCTATCTGTCTAATAGACAGATTTTTACTCATACAATGCATATATTACATATGTAATACAAACAATACATTGAACTCATCAGACAGTAGTATGTAACTCATGGGTTTGTATGAGGATTACGTACGACAATATACGTAAAGTTCCTAGTAAACCACAGGGTACAGAGTAGGCGCTCAATAAATGGTAGCTATAGGAACGGCAACAGCAACAACATCAAAAGCAGGAACATAATTGCGTTGTATCATACCCCTGATAGATAATTCTGGCGATATCGTTACACAAGGCGCTTTGCCAACGTGTTGAGGCTGCCAGGCCTTAACAATGATCACACAGCTGTTGCTGATGAAGGCTGCGTGTCATTGAGCTGAGAGGCTCCTTGTTATGAAAGATCCCCAGCGTTGCTAGGAACTGGTTAGCAGGCTTCCATCTTGCAAGTGTGGTCATGCATGCCTTTGTTGAAAATACTGCTCTATCCCGAGACATTTTGTCCTTAATCTTTTGAATATGATACGATTCCTAATTTTTTCTGGTGGTTTGGAATGGCATGCTTTGTCAACATGTTTTTCTCACAGAATCTGATTTGTTTTCCTTGTATCTACAGGGAAGATGTGGCTCAATCTTCTGTAGGAATTCTATCAGCCTAAGCTTATACCCAGTCATCCTACTGCCTCTCTACATCATGTCCAATGACCAGTTTGAATTCATGTTTTAATACGATTGTTCAGGTATAATGTAGTCTAATCTACAGAATATACTAGTGATTTGAGAGGATTGGTTTTATAATCTCGAGAATGGATGTTCTATTCCTTAAGTGGAGTGAGGAAACTATTGGTCAGCAACCAAACATAACTCATTTCCTTCCAGTTTTCTCCATTACCATGTCTCCATCTCCATATTCCAAACCACCCCTATCTTTTGTCCTCCTATAATCAATTTTCCACTCGGCTTAAAACATACAATAGCTTCCTGATGCACTTACAAAAGACTCTAAATCCCTGTCCATAGTCTTTTATTTTCTTCATAGAATTTACTTCTATCTGTAATTATTTATTTGATCTCCTGTTTATTTTCTATCTGCCTTCTGCCCACCTCATCTCTCTGGATGTAAGCTCCATGTGAGCTTATTGAACTGCTCATTGCCTGTTCATTGAACATCATCAACTCAGAACTTGGAAAAGTGCCTGGCACAGAGTAGAAGCTTTCAAAAGGCTTCAAGGCTATCTATCCTTGGGCAGGATGTAAAGAGTAAGCCTCAAACTTCTAAATTACAATCTAGCATCATGTTTACTACATTCCAATGTCTTTCTCCAAAAGTCCAGTATACTTAAAGGGATTCTTATTTTATGTTTTTATGTTTGTGCCATGGCCCCTGGGGCAGCAGAGGGAGGTGTCTGATGAATCCTATGGACTCCTTTTCCAAATAATGTTTAAATGCGCGCGCACGCGCGTACACACACACACAAACACACACACACACACACACACACACACACACACACAAGGATTACAAAGGAAACCAATTATGCTGATATATAGTTATCAAAATAGTTTTTAAAAACTTCATATTTGTGATATAGTAATAGATGTGCTTCTTTTTCACTGTGTTAGAGAACAAGATTTAATGGAGGGTCTGAAATGATTTATTCTGATAGAGAAGTTCAAAAGTTATGTTTTGAGATGCCTCTAACAATTGCAGTGCGATATGAAAACAGCTATGATTTCTATTGTTGACAAAGTTGCAGATACTGCTAACAATTCTGGGATTTGTGGCCCCTTAGTTTTAGAAATGGCTAAATTTCAATTAGAGGTTAGTAAAAACGCAGATGTAATTTTTTTCCCTTTCAAGTACACAGACCCCCTTACTTTTACACACAGATCTTTGTGAATCCCCGGACCCCAGGTGAAGAGAACGGAACTAGATGATGAGAAATAGCATGTGCTCAGGAGGGCATGCATGTGAATCTTGGCTGTAAGTGTATTCTCAGCCATGGAAATCACCTTGGATACCATCTGCAGCCTCAAATAAGGTCCTAGGCCTTTTTTCAGCCACTGGTATTATTTATTTATATATTTATATTTTAAAATATTGAAAAACACATACAAAAAAACATACTCACCTGTTATTCCGCCATTAAAAAATAAATATAAAGCAAGAAGTGAGACTCACTCTCTTCCCTACCAATTCTACCTCCCAAAGATAATCACCGTTAAGAATTTGGTGAATACCACACCCGATTTTTAACGTGTGTGTGTGTGTACATGTGTGTGCATGTGTGCCAAACCTATATATTCACAGGAATGGAACATTGTTGAACAAATTTGTCTGCTGCTGGATTTTTTTCACATAATACTATACTTTGGACATTTAAAAAAAAATCACATTTCATTTACTTAATGAGTCTTTGATATTCCATTGTATGAATGCACCACATGTATTGAAATTTTCTAATAAGCTCTTTTATTTGTCACTACAAATAATGCTATAATGAATATCCTGTATACATATTTTTATGTATTCTTGCTAATATTGTACAAAATTGGTTCTAGATGTGGAATTGCTAGGTCAAGGAGTATACTTATTTTAGATTTTAGTATAGATTACAAATTAGTCAGCAAAAAGGAATCTAATTTTCACACTCCAATGAGAGTGTCCATTTCTTCACACTCTTGCCAAAATGGAATGAATGTGTGTGTGTGTGTGTGTGTGTGTCTGTGTGTGTGTAATTTTTGTCAATTTGATGGGTGAAACTGTTAGCTCACTGCTTTAGTTTATTTACTGTTCCTTGAATACTAGTGAAGTTAGGTATCTCTTCATAGCTTTATATTTCTTCTTCTGAATTCATAATTTGGTCTCTGAATTCATACTCTTCATTAGTATTTTATATGAGGTATTTATCTTTTACATATTAATTTGTAGATGCTCTTTTTATATTGAAGATAATGACCTTTTATCAGTAGGGGGTGCTACAAATACTTTTTCCCAGTCTTTGCTTGTCTTCCTCCATATATATAAGCATGTACATTTATGAATAGGTGGTCACCAAGGAAATCTGATACAAGAATAAGTCTAAATTAAGTGACTCCACTTTAAAAATAGGGAACTTCCTTGGTGGCACAGTGGTTAAGAATCCGTCTGCCAATGCAGGGGACACGAGTTAGATCCCTGGTCTGGGAAGATACCACGTGCCGCGGAGCAGCTAAGCCTGCGCACCACAACTACTGAGCCTGCGCTCTGGAGCCTGCAAGCCACAACTACTGAGCCCCTGTGCTACAACTATGAAGCCCGCACACCTAGAGCCTGCGCTCCACAACAAGAGAAGCCACCGCAACGGGAAGCCCGCACACCACAATGAAGAGTAGCCCCTGCTCGCCGCAACTAGAGAAAGTCCTCACGCAGCAACAAAGACCCAACGCAGCCAAAATAAATAAATAAATAAATAAATAAACAAACAAATTTTAAAATAAATAAAATAAAAATAGACCAAAATGTCATGGTAAATACATTTTAAAGTTGATTTAGTCTTTATCTTTAAAATAAAATGACAATAAGGAATTAAGGTGATTTTTATCTGATATTAAATTTAATTCTAAAAATTAGCTAATTTTAGAACATTCGAAGAAAATTGGTTTATTTTGATAGCGGGTAAGGTATAAGTCAGATTGTATTCTAGCACTTTAAAAAGTCCTCCACAGCATAAGTGTTTTCCCACTATGATCATAAAGAGGATCTATTTTGTAAAAATATTAGAGAGTTTTATTCTTTTGCCTAAGGACCTCTATAGTAGTTGTTAACTGGTCCAACTCTTCTGGATCCTCATTTGTCAGCAACTTTGCTTATGATTCAAGCAATTCTCCAACATCGCTGTAATCATTTCACAAAATCCTGAAACATTTATAAGATTTGTAACTTCACTTAGCAATCAATTTGTTTAGAATTTGAATTGTTTATTCATTCTCTGCAACATCAGACAATAATTAGTTTATTGACATAATGGACAGAAGTAAGTATTAGTACTAATCAGGGAAGGAGTGGGGTCGTTAATATTTATTAGGGGGCATTTTTGTATCATGACAACTTTGACTTCTGCTGAAACTGAAGGGACCTGGATAATAAACTTTCTGAGAACTAACATCCTTAAGGTCAAATCTGTACTTTTATAATTTTTTTTTTCCATTATGGCTTTTGGGTTTCCTGTCTTGTTTAGAAGTTTTCCTTGGTCTGATAATAATATTTTACTATTTAGTTTTTCCAGTGGCTTTTATTGTTCTGCCTTTTACAATTAGATATTTACCCAATCTGGGATTTAACTGCAAAATATCTATGAAACTTTGTTATCTTTCATCTTTTATTCAAAGAATAAGTAATTTTCTCAATACGTTTTTGAATAAAATTTTTGATAGTAAATTTTGGATTTTATAGACCAGCAAAGTCTAAATAGTTGTGGAGCTGACATATACTTGTCAATTCTTAGTTTATCCAAGTAGGGATTTTAAAACCAGCATTATTACCATCTATAACCTCCACCATTTCACATGAATGACTCCAAGAAGTGGAATTTCAGAATTAAAATAAAATAGCTTAGAGTTATTAAAACTCCCTACCTTAATCTTATTTCTCCTCGTTTCACAGTGGATGGGTAAGAATTTGATCACAGAGTGGAATCAGTGTGGGGACCAGTAAGTGGAATCAACTACTTTAAATAATAACTGAACTCTTCGATTGGCTGAAATGCACAAACACTAATCCTTAGCTAGGGAGGCCATTGTAACCCCTGCATCTCAGAGCAGACAGATCCCCACCCATATCGCTCATCACATTGTAAAGATTCTGAAGCTCTGAGCATGACCACATTACTGCAAGAAATGAAAAGCTGAAATGGATGGGACTCGTGGGGAATCACATAGAAGGCAGTTTCAATGGAAAGCACCTAATACTCAGCACAGTTCACAAAACCCAATTATGAACAATTGGTTGTGCTGAACGAGGTCAGTCCCACCAGTCTGATGTGATGAGGAGGTCATTAGAAATCTCTAGTTGCTCAAATAAAGGAAACGGCTGAAACACAAGAACAATCAGGTATCGCTAGCATTTATTGTCGAGGATTATGTTGTTGGATGATAAATTGTTGAAAATTTGTATTTGGTGATTTTTCTGTGCCTCTATACACATTTATATAAATTATTTCGCCCCATACCTAGGATGATTACATCAATGCAGTGATGAGATTTGAATGTCAGTTGACATGTTCCTTTGTTTATCGCTAAGTCTGGCTGTGTAAGCTACTTATTTACATAGTAGTGCTGAATAGCACTTGTAAAGCTATCATTTTATTCCTCTCGAGTTCTCTGCTATCCAAATAAAAACAAATTTCCTTAGGCATCAGTTTGGGAATGTTGCCTTTGAAATCTAATAGTAAACCGGCTGCCTCAGCATCTGTGGAGCTCAACTCATTCCATCACCTTCCATAATTATAATTCTCCATTTGGACTCTTAGAAATGTAGTGATGGGGGAAAATCGCAATGAGAAAAGAGACAACTGATCAAAGAATTCATGGTGCTACAAAAGGAATTTTTATATCTTTTCTCCTTTTCTTTTCTCAGTCTGAACAGGTGTTGCATTTTGCAGAATAGTATGTTTTTTAAAAAGTTGCCTATAAGGTGAATTTCTATATAGCGAATCATAGTTGTCTATTGATGTCTATAAAATTAAAGGTATGTTTTTCAGGTGGAAAATATCGACTCCCCCCCTGAATTAAAACTTACACATGCATCACACATGCATTTTAAAAGCAAAACCTAAAAAATTTTAAATAAAACATGAGGAATAACTCCAAGAATAAATTACAGAATGAAAACACAAAGGAACTTGAGTTGTTTTGCATTTGGAATAAGAAGCCTGAGGATTTAAAAGAAAAATAACAACAACATCGTACTGAACAGAACATGCCAGGGGCAGAGCTGAACAGTCTTATGAAAGATATTTTTCATTCTTAACCAGAGTATGCTTGTGTGTACAAGATGACAAAATAATCAAGTGAAGAGTGAATAATTCAGCTCACCAACAGGTTGATTCGTGTTGAACTGATGCAATGCCAAACAGTTAGTTGGGATATTTTCCCCCTTGGAACATACGTCTAAACAAATACTCTTAAAGGAAGAAAGCAGCTGAAATTCTGAGCATAGATTCTGAAAGCCTGGATTGTGTGCCTGGCTTTGTCTCTCTGGGTAAATTACTTTGAGTTTCTGAATCTCCATTTCCTGATCTTGGAGGACATGACCACCTCAAAGAGCTGTAAGGAGAAAATTAGAGAATGTGCATAAAAGTATCTGGTAAATAATATACATTCAATACAGGGCTCAGAGATGGTCCATGCACTTGTCTTTTATGGTGTATGCTGTGTATTTCACATAATTTTCCATAGTATGTTTTCTATATTAAGCTAACAGTTTACATATGACCTACAAGGAGAACCGTGATATATTCAGAAAATGAGCCTTCTCAGTGATAAGCCAAGGTGTGTCCTCAGATCAAAAAGAAAGCTTGGATACCACTAGGATAGATTCAACTACCAAATAATTTTTAATCATTCACTAATTCACTCCCCAAAACATGTACTTGTTGTCTACCCTGTGCCACACACATGCTAGGGCTGACTGGGCAGGCCTCTGTCCTCTACGCCCTTATAATCTGTTTGGGAAGAAAGGTGATATGTAACACACTTTGGTAAAATGTCATAAAGGCTATAGTAGAGGTTGGAATGAAGTATAAGAGGAAGAAATTTGTATCATTTTGAGAAGTGTCACATGGAGGCTGATATTTAACAATTTAATAAATGCTTTCATTTACGATTAAAAAAATAGATTCAGCTATCATGGAATCATCTTGCTATCCCTGTATGTGTGTGCACATGCATGCGTGCGTGCATGTGTGTGTGTGTGTGTGTGTGTGTGTTTTTTCATTTTTATAATTTCTTTTTTACGCTGGATAATTCAGAAGGTCTTTCTGGAAGCTCGATGTTCACTGACTTAACTCCCACATGAGCACTGATGCTAGCTTTTGTATCATACAAAAAAGACAGTAAAGGGCCTCCCTGGTGGTGCAGTGGTTAGGAGTCCACCTGCCAATGCAGGGTTCAGGCCCTGGTCCGGGAAGGCGCCACAACTACTGCGCCTGCGCTCTAGAGCCCGCGAGCCACAACTACTGAGCCCGTGTGCCACAACTACTGAAGCCCGCGTGCCTACAGCCCGTGCTCCGCAACGGGAGAGGCCACTGCAATGAGAAGCCTGCGCACCGCAATGAAAGAGCGGCCCCCGCTCGCCGCAACCGGAGGGAGCCTGCGCACAGCAACGAAGACCCAACGCAGCCAAAAAAAAAAGACAGTAAAGCAGCTAATGGAATCCTTTCTTTCAAATACTACTTGATATGACTAATCTTGCTGTTTGGTCTAATAATGCAGCTCTGTGCTGACCGTACTAGTTAATTTCTACAGCTTAGAGGACTGCTTTTCAGTGCAAAGGTGAACTAAAACAGAGTATCAGCTGTGGTGTATAATCTATATATAATCTCTATTTCTATATTTTTATGGCTTGACATTCAGAATAAACCACAACTGTCAATTCCCCAGACCCCCAGATCATGATTACCTGGAATATCTGATTCTCTGAGAATTTCTAAGCTTATCTGCTTTTACACAAATTCACTTGCTAAGGAGATTTCACAAAAAGCAATTTAACTCTGGGCCTCTTAAGGGTGTGTGTGTGTATATATATATAAATATAATGAAAGAAAGGCATTCAATTTCCAGTTTTCTCCCCTCCAGTAAAACTGCATCTGGTTTTACTTTTGATCCGTGGAGATTCTAAAGGCAGTGTTCTACAGAAATGCTTTTCTTGTACCATCACATTGTTTGCATCTGGGCTTGCCCTGCAGCACAGGTGTGAGATCACGTATGGTATGGAGGGGCAGAGGGTAGTGGGAAGGGAAGGAGTGGGTGAACATCAGAATCGTCAGGAAGCTTTTCCAAAGTGTGCATCCCTGGTTCACCTCCCTCCTCGTCTCAATCAGTCAGTTGCAGAACTAGTGATCAAATGAGCTAGAATGGCCAGGGAGTATGTTTTGCAGAGAGCATAGGGGCTTAAGCCATTCAGGTACAGACATTACACATCTTGTCAAGGATAGTGCTTACTGCGGGTGGAAGTGAAGTTCAGGAATGTGAAAGAATACCTATTAATTTGTTGGTGTGGATTTTTATCATCAAGGAAAGGTTTTAGTTACCATTTACATAAGAACCATAAACAGCCAGCCAGGAAACTTCTGAACCAACTTGAGTCGTCTTACTTAGCAGTTAATTGAAGTTCCCTTATGAATGCGAAAGAAATAAGTTCACACAAATATGTTGGTAATACCTTCCATACGGGTATCTGCCCACATTGTTATAAAACTGTTGTTGAAGCTAAATCAACTGATTAAGTCAAATAAACTGGATTATTCCTTGTGCACAAACATGCAGACATGTAAAATGTAAAACTATGATTTGCATGAAAATGTCCTTCCCAGTTGACCACTGCTATGGTTAACTGGTGCTTGTTGCTATAGGATCTTTGGAGCAGGTTTAGCAGAGGCATCTGGAAAATGTAAGGCCATGGGTGATGTAAGGGGGAAGTGGTTCACTGGCTCCCACTCCATATTGGTCAAGGGTGAACTCACGAGCATTAGCTCCCAGGTACTTTTGGATTATGCAAGCATGAGTGGCATGCTTTCCCACAAATGTCCTAAGCTAAGTATCAGAGAGTTGAGATGAGGTACTGCCAGCTTGCACCTGCTAAAGCTGGTCAAAGCTTCATAGAACCAGTTATTGCATCTGTGGTTAGATAAGAGGTAGGATTGAAAGGACTTAAAATCCACATGAGAGTTGCCTGGTGCATTGAAAAATAGAACATCTTTTAAAACTAAAACAAAGCTTTTTCACAGTGCATATATTCAGTACCCAGAACAACAATGGGATGTTGAATGGAGAACCTTTAATAAATAGAAAGCATGGGAAATGCATTTAGAGTAAAAAATGACAGGTCCTAAATCTGACACTTTCTGGCAGTATGAACTTAGACCAGTTACATTCAATTTTGCTGAGCCTCAGTTTCCTGATCTCCAAAGACAGGGATAAATGATATTTTTCTCATGGGATTCTTGAATGCTAAATGAGATGCTAAATGTAGTAGCATGGTTAGCATTTCAGAAAATGGGCACTCCTAATAAAAATTATTAGCATTCAATCAAAGTCAGCACACAAGGCAACTTGGAGGGACCACGCCATGATTAGGGGCTGTAGATTTCAGTCAGCCAGGACCAGGGGAGGGAGAGAACAAAGGTGACCTCAGCTGGTGGGAACTAGTGGAAGAGCTTTTCTGGATCCTGGGGAACTTTAGATTATGCAGAACAATGAAAACCAAGTTGGGAGTTGGGAGTGTCAGAGATCACACTGAGACCAGAGGTCAAGTGTGGTGACCTCTGATCCAAAGCTAGGAAACAGAATGCTCAGAAGGTGGAAGTCAAGTCCTGTCAAGGGTCAAAGGCAGGCAAACGGTTGTGCCAGCACACATGTTGCTCCATTACAGGCCTTCCTTGTCAGGAAGCTTGCCATTGCATTTCCTGCCATGCTGAAAACAAATAGCTAACTTCCAAGGTGTGGTCAGCCAAAAGTCTGAGAGATCAAAGATACACAGTCCTGCAAATGGCCAGATTATGCAGCAGTTAACAGGAAAAGTTCTAAACAAAACATCTGTACTATGTACTTATCCCAAGAAGTTATGCACTTTTTTCCAAAGATGTCTATAACTTAAGGAGTTCTTATTTACTATTTACAAGGTGTGACAAATTTTTCTGATTTTCTTTGAACTTCCTGCATCTTTCTGCCCTGGCCCTGTGCCTTTAAATTGGTGTTGTGACCAGAATTCAGTTAAAATAAGCTCTTTAACCTCATGCTTGTAAATGTCTTAACATGTTTTACACTGATCCACACTTCACTGATTCCAAACATCCATCCATCCATCTACACACACATCCATCTATCCATCCATCTGTCTTAGTCCATTGGGCCTCTATAATAGAATATATAGTAAAATACAATAGACTGGGTGGCTTAAACAACAGACATTTATTTCTTATAGTTCTGGAGGCTGGGAAGTCCAAGATCAAGGTGTTGACAGATTCCATGTCTGGTGAGGGCCTGTTTCCTGGTTCACAGATGGCCATTCTCTTGATGTGTGTCTTCACATGGTGGAAGGGTCAAGGGAGCTGTCTGGGGTCTCTTTTATAAGAGCGCTAATACCAGTTATGAGGACTCTACCCTTATGACCTAAGTGTCTCCCAAACACTTACCTCCAAATACCATCACATTGGCGATTAGGTTTCAACATATGAATTTTAGGGGGACACAAGCATTCAGTCTATAGCACCATCCATCTATTCATACATTGATTTATTCATTCAACTATTCAATAATCCAATAATTTAATCATTAACTAGAAAATATTGATTATATGCTTTCTAAATTACTGTTGCGAAGGGTTATAAGAGTATCTGGCAAATAGTATAAAGTGCAGGGGTGCCTCATGCATTTGTCTGTTAGAGTACGCTGTATATTTTATAAATTTTCCATACTTTGGTTTCAATTTTAAGCTACTAGGTTACATGTGACATATAAGTAGGTAAGTGTGTGGTACTATCTCACTGAGGTTTTAATTTCATTTAAAGGCTAATGATGTTGAACATCTTTTCATGTGCTTAATTGCTTTCTGTATACTCTGTGAAAAGTCTTGTCGTTTGCTCATTTTCTAACTGGATTATTGTTTTTTTTACTATTGAGTTTTGAAAGTTCTTTGTATATTCTAGATACTTGTCCTTTGGATGGGTGGTTTGCAAATATTTTCTACCTGTCTGTATCCTGTCTTTTCATCCTCTTAATAGGATTTTTCACAGTGCAAAAAGTATGATTTTGATTAAGTCTAATTAAGTTTACATAATCAATGTTCATGGATTTTCTTTTATGGATTTTGCTTTTGATGTCAAATCTAAGAATTTTTTGCCTAGCTCTAGATCCTGAAGAATTTCTCATTGTCTTTCTAAAAGTTTTTAAGTTTTTTTTACATTTAAGTCTATGATCCATTTAGAGTCAATTTTTGTATAAGATGTAAGACAGGTTGAGGTTCAGTTTTTGTCTATGGATGTCCAGTTGCTCCAGCTCTATTTGTTGAAAATGCTATCTTTCCTTCATTAAATTGCTTTTGCACCTTTCTCAAAAATTAGTTGGGCATATTTTCGTGGATTTACTTCTGGGTTCCTTCTCTATTCTGTCCCACTGATGTATGTGTCTATCCCTCTGTCAGTACCATATATTCTGATTATTGAAGTTTATGATATGTCTTCTAATCAAGTACATGATTACTCCTACTTTATTCTTTTTTTTTTTTGGCCACACCATGTGGCTTGCTGGATCTTAGTTCCCTGACCAGCTATATCTATAAAACTCTTGCTGGGATTTTATCTTTCCTAGGTTGAATCTTTTAATACATGAATATGGTATGCCTCTCCATTTAAATAGGTCTTCTTTGATTTCTTTTGTCACCATTTTGTAGTTTTTAGCATATAAGTCTTATATACATTCTATTAGATTTACACCTAAGTACATCATTTTTTGATTAATTGTATATAGTATTGTATTTTTATTCTGGTGTTTATGTGTTCATTGCTAGTATGTAGAAATACAATTTTTTTTTTTTTTTTTTGGTATGCTTTTTGAATCCTGCACCTTGAGAAACTTACCTATTAGATCTAGGAAGTTTTATTTCTTCCTTTCTGAGCTGTATGCCCTTTATTACCTGTTTAAAATGTAATTAGCTTAAATATTTCCTCATATACATTTAGAACCATATGAGACATTGTTATAATTTTTGCTCCAACCATCAAACATAATTCAGAAAACTAAAAGAAGTCTATTGTATTTAATCTTATTATTGCTAATCATGTTCTTTCTTCCTTCCCAACATTCCAGGGTCCATCTTTTATCATTTCCCTTCCATTTAGTGAATTTTCTTTAGCCATTTTTTTAAAGGAAGTTCTGCTGGTGATAAATTCTCTTAGTTTTTCTTCATCTGAGAATTTCTTGATTTCCCTTTCATTTCTAAAAGATATTTTCACTGGATATGGGATTCTGCAGTGGCAGTTTTTTAATTTCAGCACTTGAAAAATGCTGTACTACTTCCTTCTGTCATATTTCTGATGTAAAATCCACTCTTATTCAAGTTGTTTTTCCCTTGTAGGTAAGGTACTGTTTCTCTCTCACTGCTTTCAAGATTGTTCTTTGTCTTTAATATTTAGTAATTTGACTATGATGCGTCTTTAATGCAGATTTCTGTGTTTCTTTGGATTTATCCTGTTTGTGGTTAGCTCAGCTTCTTTAATCTGTAGGTTATGTCCTTTGGAAGTTTCAGCCATGGTATTTGAGCACTTCTTCAGCCCCATATTCTTTCTCCTCTCCTTCCAGGACTCCAAGGACATGATACTAGATCTTTTGGTATTAGTTTTACATGTTCCTAAGACTCTTGTTCATTTTGTTCCCAGTATATTATCTCTGTGTTCTTTATACATTTTTTTAAGAGAGAATATTATTCAAAAATCAAAAGGTAAAATATTTCAAATCCTTCCTGATGAGTGACATTAGAAGGCCCTTTAGCCCAGGATGGCTATGAATTTCAGCCCTATCACATGCTAAGCAGTAGATGGGCTTGGATCCCCTATTTTATGGAAGCAGTTGATGCAGTGAGGGTTTAAGCCACACAGCAGAGGACATATAACTATTATTACCAGTATACAAATGAGTAAGATGGGTCTTTGAAAGAGGCAGAGCAATTTGCCAAAATAACACAGCGAATTAATGGTGGAGCTACGATTTGAACCATGGGGTACCTATGATCTCCAACTACAGGATGCAGTATTGACCAAGGTGCCCAGCTGCAGCACACTGGAATCTATTGCAGGCATGCCGTGTAGGGCCATTCCTGGATGACATGGGGTTCTCTGACAGCTCACTCTGCCCTAAGAACTCCTCAAGATCCTTGCCACGCCTCTCCTAGACTTCACAGCAGTCTGAGATGCTTCCACCCAACCTCCCTCCCTCTCTCCTTCACTTAGGGTCAGACATGCATCACTGATGATGGCTCACCCAGCCTATCCCAGCTCCCTCTCCCGTTTTCTCCAATACAGGCATTTCCCTTAAGAAAATCCTTGCATGTTTAATACCAGTTTGGCATCTGTTTCTGGAGGAGCTAAATTAACACAATCAGGTAATCTGATTTAAGAGCTCACGGTATTGACTACCACTCCATACGTGGTAGAAAGAAATAAGTGCTTCTGAGGAATGATTTAAGATTCCACTGGGAAGATCAAATAAAATAATATATGCGGGAAGATTTTATAATCTCTTAAATTGACTGCAAATGCAAGTGGTCCTTATTATTTACAGTTCACACAGCATAGTTTGCCGTGGACTCTGCCTGCTCTCAGCCACTGGCCTAGGTGTGGATGATTTCCAATTTATCATATAAGCTAATGATTGCTGCTTTGTGAGAACTGCAGACTTATCACTTTAATTTTTGTAATATTTAGCATAGCCATGATTTATAACGCGTGTTAGTGACAGTACACCCTAAGTTGGTTTTTATCCAAATAAACTGGAATTTGGCAACAACTTTGTAAAAATTGATATAATGTGCACCTAGCAATGATCCCATTCATTACCATGCCAGTTATCTAAATTGTCTTTAAACAAGGGTGTGGTGAGTTTTCGGAGAACTGATAATAAACTCCACACCTGTTCTATCTGTTCCACATCAAAGGTAATTGAAAGCTTACCTGTTATTATCTGGCCTCCTCACCTGGGAAGCAAGATACTCAGTGTGAGGAGCTCTTGTTCATTTAGGCCACAAAAATGGATTTGAATAAATCACTTAGCTATCCTCAATAACTAATATAAAATGATTCTGTTATTACTGTTAAATAGACTCCTGACATTGAATCATGTCAGAATGAATTAAAGTTTACCAAAATGCCAAGAACATTAAATAGAATATTTCAAAGTGTACTTGGAACAAGAAGAAAAACATGAAAAGGATAAGCTGACTCGGGGTAGAGGGTACATGATTAATGCATGACAAAAACAATTTAAAGTTCTCCATTCCTATATGCTTTCATCTTTACCTCAAAAAGCAATAAACTGGAAAATATGGGAAATAGAAATTCAGTTTAAAGGGGAATCAAAGCCCAAGATGGATGAGCAGATAATAAGAAAGTATATCACAATTATATGAACTCAAGTCTGGATGAATTACATTCTAAGGTAGTGATAATCATGGAAAATGTTTATTATCAGATTCAGAGTTCTGCTCTAAGTGCTTGATATATACCCCCTAACTTAATCCTCACAAAAACCTAGAAAGTAGATGCTATTGTTTTCTCCATTTTTCAGATGGAAAAACTGAGGCCTGGGGAAGCTAAACAGCTTGCCCATGGCAGGGCTGGGATTTGAGCCCTGACAGTCTGACTCTAGAGCCTCCCGGTCAGCATACAGTTCACAAATCAGCAGCATTTTTATTACCTGGATGTGTGTTAGAAATGTGGAATCTCAGACCTATGGAATCAATATCTGCATTTTAATAAGATCTCCAGGTAATTCTTACACACACTGCATTTTGAGAAGCACTACTCTAGAGACCATATTCTGCCGCTCAATCATATACTTTGCTACCTCCATCACACTAAAAACCGAATAAATGTGAATGCAGGACACTGTAAATGACCTTTTAGAAATCACAAAGTATGAGAGGGGTAGAAGGAGAGAGGTGATGAACAAACCCCATGGTTTTCAGAAAGAATGTATGAGGGAGGGGGGAATCAACAGAGTAAAATCCAGTGTAATGGATAGAAATTCTTGGCAAATTCTAAATTAGAGAGCTAAAAGATGATCTTGAGGAACCAATGTGGGTTCACTAAGAAAATGTTCTGTCAAATGAACCTGATTTCCTTTTTGGATGGACATACAGATATCAGGAAAATACCACAATTATATTACACACAAATGTCAGTATCAAGAATGAGTTTTGGTAAGTCTTTCTTATTATGCCTGTTGATAACATAAGCATAATCAGTAGCTAACTGAATAACTATATCCAAAGCAGGTTGATTAATAGATCATTGTAAATAAGCAAAAAGGTATTATTCTTTTATTCATTCAAAAAATGTTTACTGAGCATCTTCTAGGTGCTGGGGATACACTGATGAACAAGACAACATTCTGCTCTCACAAAACAACAACTAAACAAATAAAGATAATTACAGGTGTTAAATAAAAATAAAACATACACATTAGCTAGAGTGAGAAGAGGAATATTTCTTAGGTGTTGACATTTGACCCAAGACCTGACTATTAAAGGGGAAGCAGCCACGAGGGGATCTGATGTAAGAGCATTCTAGACCAAAGGACTAGCAATATATGAAGGCCTGGGACTGGCCATGAGCTTGAAAGAATAAGGCAGATAGAGTCTGCAAGGCCAGGTCAGTGCAGTCTTGAAGACCACAGTAAGTGTAAGGGAATTCACTGGAGCATTTTAATTTGGAGCATGATGTGATCTGATTTATGATTTTAAAAGATCAAAGACTGCCATGTGGGGAAATGGATTACAATGGGGGAAAAGGGGAACTCTTGTTCTTGATTCAGGTCTCATCATCTTTACTGGATATTTAGATGAAAACTCTGCAAGGCTATAAGATTTCATGACTAAATTTGTACATACAGCTTAGCTAAGGTCTTCTGTGGTAGGTTATGGATTCCCAATGAAATGAGCAGTCTTGAAGTAGCTTCCAAAATTAGCAGATGAAATGTAAAATACTAGAAACACAAAGTTCTGAACTTAGCTTAAAAAAGAAAGTCCCATAGGTTCAGTAAGGGTTGAGAGAGACCTGGTTTAGCTGAGTTTGCAGGGAAAAGGTAAATTTTACTTAACTTTTTGGCCAATTTGAGACAGCATATACTGGTCTTCAAAATCCTAATGGAGTTTTAGGTTGCATGGAAAGACTTAGGTAATGATTCTGAAATTTGAGTAAGTATCAGAACCATTTGAGAAATGAAGCACAGGCACAAACACACAAGTGTGCTAGGCTGTTTTGGCTTGTGTAATGTTCTGATGATAGTTTGTGGTGCCCCAGAACTGCAACCAAGAGAGTAAGTCCACAATGTCTGTCATACTGGAAACATACATCACAGATCCAACAGTCATGTCTCAAGGAGGTCAGTGGTATTGGAGAAGTAGATGTTGCGGGTTACAGAGAAGATGTATGGCTTTCAAGAGTGGAGATATTCAAAACCCTTGGAGAGTTTTAGATAGGGATGTTCCATGCACAATAAACTGATATTATGATGTCTTAGTGAATCAAATACATTTGTTGGTACAATTAGTAATATTCTATGGTTGAGGGTCTAAAAATACAAAGACATAGGAATTCAGTGCAAAATAAAAATTTTCAGTGCCCATTGTGGAACCCTGAGGGTAAAGATTTTTTTTTTAAATGTTCTAAAAATCCAGTGAGAGAGATGGACATGGGGGATGATAACAGAGATATCCACAGTCTTATAGGGAATAGTAGAGGGGCACAGTCCTTGTTCCATCTGGGAGTTCACAAGAGATTCCCTGGAAGAGATAATGCTTTAGCTGAGTATTAAAGATGAGTCAGACATAATTAGCCTGTGAAGAAGGGTGGGATGAGTGTTCCAGATTGAAGAAATAACTCCCACAGAGGCATGGGGCTGGAAGCAGCAGGGCACATGTGGGGAATTAAAAGGGTATTACAAGAGGAGAAAGGGAAAGGGGCAGTTATTGGGAGAAAACACTGGAGAAGGATGTCAAAGAGGGCCTGAATAAGTAGTTTAGTGTTTAGTTCTGTAAACGATGGGGAGATTTTAAAGATTTTAAGTATTTTAGAGATTATTCAGCAGCTATGTAGTCTTAAATGAGTTAAGACAAGAGGCAGAGGGACTAGTTACAAGCAACTCAGGATGACTCTAAGAGCTTGGGTTACAGTAATAGTGGTAGGAATGAAAAGAAAGAGATACATTGGAAAAAACACTTTTCAGAATACGAAATCAGCATAATTTGGTGATAAATTAAATGTGCATGCATGAGGGTGGGTGGAGATGGAGAAGCTAAGGGTAACTAATTCCAGTGACTGGTGAAGTGTGGTGCCACTAACAGAGTCAAGAAAGAAAACAGAAGAGCAAGTTTGGGGTGAGTTCAGTTTTGGACATGTTGTTTGAGGTGTCTATTCTACATGCAGGTTGAGAGGTCCAGGCTGAAGCTCAGATGAGAGTATGGGGCTCAGAAGAGGGATATGGATTGGAGGTCATCAACTATAGGTGGTAGTTGAATCCATGAGACTGGAGAAGGTTACTCAGGGGCAGTGGGGAGAGGCCTGGTGAAATTAGTGCACCCACACCTTCCAAATGGATGTCAGATGCCAAGCTAGGGCAAAGTCATAATGGACTCAAGCTGGTTGGGTCTACATAGGGGAGATTGTCATAACATGCTCTCTGCTCAGAGGCTCAAGAAATTGGCTTAGGGAAACGGCAAGTTGCTCAAACACTAAGGAAAATAAATAAAATACCTAGTCCAAAAGACTGAGCCAGTTATTTCAGGAAATCCCTGAGCTCTATCTCTCAGAGATATAGTTGACTCATGCTTTTATTTACCTTTCATTGGTCCTTGTTTCATTAAATTATAATGAGATAGGTGGGAAGGTACATGCCCTTTCTCAATGGTGAACGATTTGTCATGGACAGAGTCTGACAACTTGCCCACAGACAGTAAACTGAGAAGCCTTTCCAGACCCAGATCATTAGGAAGGACTTTCCAGGTGCCAAGCAGCTGCTGCTTCTGTTGCTTGTTTCAAGCCCTTAGAAAAGTGCAAATTATCCCAAAAGCCACTGGGCAAATGCCATCTTGCCTGCAGGAGTAGCCTAACTCTGGAGAAGCATCACTTAGGAGACATCGAATTCCCTG
The DNA here is from genome assembly GCF_028023285.1 of Balaenoptera ricei. NCBI lineage: Eukaryota > Metazoa > Chordata > Mammalia > Artiodactyla > Balaenopteridae > Balaenoptera > Balaenoptera ricei. The sequence continues at coordinate 78,378,637 of NC_082648.1, forward strand.
AGCTTGTCCACACATGACAGCTTGTGAGGGCCCCTAAGGAAATCAAGGTTATTGAAGAAAATATCACTGGTTGGCATGCAGGTGTGTCTTTCTCACCTCCTATGCCTTTTGCTACTAAGCAGATGGTGCTGTGGCACCTGTTACGAGCCTGGGCCTAATTCAAGAGCCTGCCTTTGCTTTCACTGAAGCTACTGAATTTGAGGGGACCTGGGGAGAATTAATATACCTCAGTATTCCTCTAACATCTTTTCCCTGTGTGATACATCCATTCTCACCTGCTGTCTTCATATTGTACTCCTTTCATCCCTCTGTCTCATATTGAAAGCCTGCTGTGCTGGAATACTGCCTCTATCATTCTTAACAGGTTGCACACACCATCAGAGTTTGCAAATGGCAATACCCTGCTAGTGGAAATCTTTTCCTAAGGCCTCCTTCCCAAATGTTCCAGGCCAGCAGGGGTTAACTAGAGTCTTGCCCATGAGCCTGTCTCTGGGAAGCTGACTTGTTCCTACTTGTCTGGCTTGGAACTTCTGCAGCCTGTTTCAACAACACCTTTTTTAGTTGAGCAAGGTTCATGGGATAACTGTGAGGGTCACTGCTAGGGAGAAAGTCAAAGCAAGAGGAGCAATTAGATGATTAAATTGAAAGATGTTCTTTACTAAACAATTCACCACAGTTCCCAAAGATATTTACACTCTGCCTCTTTTCCAAATTCACTTACAGATCCTCTCCTGCCCTTCGAGCAATTATTCCCCTCAATTCAAGTGTCTGGAAGGAGGCTGGATAGAAAGCAAGGCTCGATTCCTGACTAGAGCTGCTGGATTCTTCAACTACTGGCCTCACCTCCAAAAGAATCTTAATAGCCCAATTTAAAGACTTGTCATTAAGTAAAAACCCAATTTAGCACCTTTTTTTATGAGGCAGAAATTCTTTGTACTTTGTTGGTCTAGATTTACAGATAGATAGATAGATAGATAGATAGACAGACAGAAAGAGTAATGGTTACTTTTGAGTGTCAAGTTGGCTGGCTCATGGTGCCCAGATATTTGGTCAAACATTATTCTGGATGTTTCTGTGAAGGTGTTTTTTGTATGAGATTAGCCTTTAAATCAGTGGACTTCAAGTAAAGCAGACTGCCCTCCACAATGTGGGTAGTCCTCATCCAATCAGTTGAAGGCCTTAATGGAAGAAAGACTGATGTACCCTGAACAAGCAGCCAGCAGACTGCCTTTGAACTAGAACTGCAACTTTTCCCTGAGTTCCCAAGCCTGCTGGCTTACCCCTTCAGATTTTGAACTCTCCAAGCTTCCATAATCACATGAGCCAATTCACTAAGATACATCTCTTTTCCTCTTTCTTTGTACACATCCTGCTTGTTGGGTTTCTCTGGAGAACGCTGACTATATAGATAGATAGATAGACAGACAGACAGATACACACATACATACATACACAGATAGATAGATGATAGTTAATACACTTTATAAGTATTGCCATAACAAGATTCCCCCAGATAGACAGATAGATAGCAGGACACACGGGTGGAGGGATGGGATGGAAGGTTTTGGGATAAGTTATCTTTTGAGTGTAGACTCAAGGAAAGCCCTGCTTCCTCCCTGTAGATGAAGCTAGGGTTCAATCGGAATAGACATTTGTTTTACGGTTTAAACGATTCATTGTTTTCCCTTCAGTTCTTGTAAGAACACACTGAGTACCTCAGATAAGCCATTCCAGCCCAGCACTGCAGGAGTCCCTGATTGAGGAATATGAACCAAACCCCCTTCAAAAGAAATTATCTCCCTGCCTTTCTGGGACACAATAGCCTGACTTTAACAACTTGCCTTTTTTGGCCTCCATATATCTGTTTGAATAATTATTATTCATCTGCTGGGCCTGTCACAGAATTCCAGCTGTAAATAGCACTCATCATCACCCCCATCACCACAGCTGGTAATGAAGAGAAATGTGTTGGCTAATAAGGAGAGCGGCCACCATTACAGTAATGAAGAAAAATGGACAGAAATGCCGCAGGAATGGCACCTCCACTATTTCCTGGTGTAATTGGCACGAGGTAATTGCTTTTTTATCCTCCCTGGCTTCACCTCTGCAAACTACTTCCAAATTCCTTACATTCATCACAAAATAGACAATTGAAAGTAGTGTAATAAACTAAAAAGGCAAAGGAGCTCAGCTTTGTGGTACCAGTCTTAAAAGAAGGAAAAGAAGGAAACATTTACAGGATTAATAAAAAGGAAAATAGGAGGAGGGTGGGGGGATCATTCCTTTGTTGTTATTTTTGTCATTAGAGACCAAGCCTTCTTTCAACCACATACAAAGACAGGCTCCAACAGGAATAACACTGAATATGTTCTAAACACATATGTTGCGGCCACTACTGCCACTTAAAAGGTTCCCACTCACATGCAGTAAAATGAAACATGAGGCAGGCCTACTTTCATTCTTCCTGCTGATAAATCCAGGCCTAAGAGCAGCATAGAAATTAGGTCTGCATTTTTTTGGTATCTCATGTACCAAAATGAACCTTGTTTGGGCAATTTGTGTAAAGCATGTCATTTTTCTGGTTTGCCCATTTTCAGTGCTTTGCTCTGGTTGGGGCTATTCTGGGTACAGTCCTTGGAAAGATTCTTAAGCTCAGGATTTTACAAAACCATTAAGAGAATTAAGAACAATGTCTAAGCCCCATGAAAAGAATCACGTTCAATTAGTAAAGTTAACTTAGGTATTTTTTATTCTTTTAGAAATACATCTACAAATTCTTTGATATTCCTCTCTTTCCCTTAAGTGTGAATATAGTGAGTGTGGGATTGATACAGTGACTTGCTTCCAGGGACTAGATTACAGCAGAAGTGATGGTGTGTCACTTCCATATTAGGTTATAAAAAGATGCAGCAAAGGTGAAAACAACCCAAATGTCCCTTCACACGTGAATGGATAAACAAGATGTGTATATACATGCAGTGGAATATTATTCAGCCATAAAGAGGAATGAAATTCTGATACATGCTACAACATGAACGAATCTTGAAAACATTGTGCTAAGTGAATAAGCCAGACACAGAGGGACAAATATTATATGATTCCACTTATATGAAGTACCTAGGATAGGCAAATTCATAAAGCAGAAAGTAGAACTGAGATGAACAGAGGTTGGGAGTTAGGCAGATGAAGAATTATTGTTTAATGGGTATACGGGGCTTCTGTTTGGGACGATGAAAAGGTCTGGAAATGGATAGTGGTGATGGCTGCACAACAACTGAATGTACTTAATGTCACTGAATTATACACTTAAAAATGGTTAAAATGATAAACCTATGTTATATATTTTTTACCAAAATAAAAAGGACTCCCCCCAAAAGACTGCACCTTCTGTGTTGAGTGTTCTGCCTCTCTCTCTTTCCATCTCTTGGACCACTCACTCTGGGAGAAGCCGGCTACTATGTCTTGAGGATACCAAGGCAGCGCTATGGAGATGCCCACATGGCAAACAACTAAAATTTCTGGACAACACTAGTGAGAAATTGGCGACTCCAGTGAGCAAGCCTTCTTGGAAACGTCCTCCAGGCCCATCCAAGTCTACAGATGATGCAGCCCTAGCTGATATCTTGACCATAACCTCAAAGGAGACCCTGAGCTAGAACCACCCAGCTAAGTCACTCTGGGATTTCTGACTCTCAGAAACTGTGAGATAATAAATGGTGGTTGTTTTAAGCCACAAAATCTTGGGGTAATTTGTTACACAGCAATAGATATTGAGTACAGTATAACTATATATGCACAAATTTACAACAATATTGAATGAGATAAATTCACAATAATATTAGGTGATAATAATCATCTAAAACAAGCTTCTGCTTCTTTCTACAAAGCAATTGGGGGAATGTTAGCTACTGAGGTTAACAAAAATGTCTATGTCCTGATGCCATTCCTTCTCAGGTTCCATATGGTTCCCTCTCCCACATTTGTCTGTGTGGGAATGGGTATTTTTATTTCAACTGCATTCTTGGTCTCTGTGTGCAGTAATTCAAAATGCATAGTTCAAGTGCAGAATCTGTATTTCAACTCTAAATCTAGCACTCCATATACTACTTGGTTACTGCAAAGACACACACTAACTGGGAACTCCACAAACTAACCCCCACTATCTGTTTTCTTCTCTCTCTCACTCTTCTTAAATTCTATCTTTATTCCAGTGATGATGAAAGCAATTTTTATATAGCTCTGGAGTTCGTAATTACAATAACTATCACCAGAAAAGGTCTTCGCCACTCACCAATGTCTCTTATAGACTGGATGTGGGCCGTCTACAAGCAGCATATAGGAGGTAAGACCTGGAAAACTGGTTGACCCAGGAATAGTGTTACCTATCCGACCTTTTGAGGACTCACTCATTTATTGGGGAATTACCCAAGAAAAAGCAAAAAAACCAAGCAGAGGTGGCAGGTCATGAGGCAAACAGGAGAAGGATAGGAGGAGACTTCAACAGAGGATCAGTATGGAATAAAGTTAACAAAGATGGAATAGGAAACATGTTATGCCATAAAGTCAGGCATCTAAACAATTAATCCATAAACTCTATGTGACAGGGCATTACTTTGATTGAGTTTGGGCCAGATTCTTAAAGGAGTCAAATTAGGCTAGGAATAAGAAGGACTGATCTCATAAAGATTCCATTCTCTTTCTCTCCCTTGCAAACACCACGTGTACATAAGTCATTACATGTTGGCATCATAGGTTCCTTTAAATATTTGTAAAGTAGCATAAAGTAGGAGGCAGAAGATAAGGGTCCTAGGCACTCTTAGAAGATAACCAGATAACTTCAGATATGGCTTTAGTCTCTCCAGGCCTCTGTGTCATCTGTAAAATGAGGTCATTCTACCCATGACGTTTGGACTGGACCAAACGATATACTGAAATTCCTTCTAACTCTAAAATCTACAATTTTATGGGTTAAATTCTGATGCCCATACACTCCTCCATAAGGTATTCCTAGGGAATCATCCTAGCATGGCTACCTGGACAATTCAAACAGTTTCTCCATCTCCATATTACACGTCCTCCAACTCAGAACAGAAGCACAGTTTGTACCCTCAACTCAACATCTCAGTTTTTACCCTGAAAACTCAAGAAATACGAACGGTTTAAGAGTAAACAGTGGGGATTGTGAGCACCTATAGTCAGAGATTTATTTCTAGGGAAGTTCTTACCTTAGATGAAAGGTGGCACTCCAAGGGGTGAAAACTTGGCTGAAGGTCCCATTCGATCAATATGGTAAGCCTGGAACTCAGCCTAGGGCAACAAGAGAATGAAACTTGAAACTCAGTTCGGGATATATACAAAGATGGTGCAAAGCTACGAAGAAATTCCAGAGGTCAAACTATGTCAACTTCATTCTAAACCTGGTGGGAAATGAGTTTAGCTGGTGCTCGGAACATGTTCTGGGGAAGTGAAACAGCAAGTGATCGCTTTTTTCTTTTTATTTTGAGTTTTACCATTTCTTGTCAGATGGAAGAATCCTTGTACCTGAGTTCTCAACCAGTCAATGAAAATCTGCTGGTAAATCTCGAAGCCTGATCTCATAGAGCAGAAGTCAGTGGCCTGGGGGTTGACAGTCTCCCCAGGGAGGAATGAAACATCTGCTGGAAACTCCCCATCCCCATCCCTTGACCTTAAAGCTCTAGAGAAAAGGAAAAGCGGCTTCTCTTGACAAAAAGATTGGGAATCCCTGTTGCTATGTCTTACTGCTTCTTTAAGGCTTCCATGGAAATGAAAGATGTTCTCAAGCAAAGACAGGTCAAATCTATTAACAGAGCGGGCGAGGCATTTCCCTCCTGAAAACTGTGGAATAACAGAAAAGAACCTTTTCTGACAAAATGAGTATTTTTGTTTGTTTGATTTCATTTCACATTTATTTATTGAACAGTAGGGAGAAATAATTTGAATATGAAAATAGCTAGTTATTAGAAGAAGAGGGAATAATTTCAAACATGGAGCCCCCTGTAGTTTATACATCATGTAAACTTGCTGCTCCATCCCTCAGCCTTTCCCATCTCCCTTCAGCAATCCTGTTTCCATTCTCTCAGCTCCCAGAGAATCACCAAGAAGCTGAGTTCCAGTAGCACTAGCCTAATACACATTTGATTCTTTTCTCCAGCCGCCAAATGGACCATCTTCCCAGAACTCTTCCCATCATTAGAGGGGAGAAGACGAGTTGAGCAAGTCTTTCTCCAAACTATAGCACATTTTTATATTAATCTGACACCTGTCATCTGCTTTATTTCCAGGAAGTTCTTCTTAGCGGGAAGGTGGCACTCCAAGGGGTTAAAACTTGGCTGAATGTCTATAAGAATTCATTAGATAATATCCAAAAAGCCCTCCAGAGGGCCTTGCTAAATACAACCAAAGATGGTGCAGTGATTTCCTAAACCCAAGATTTCAGGTTTACTTTTGCTGTTCCCTGGATACTAGCAGTGTTTGGCTATATAGAGGAAGGAGAAATATTAACCAATTTTCATTCCAGCTGACCTTTTACAGAGACAAGAAGTAATTTTGCTTGAATTCTCCATTTCAGTCTAGGACAGTAACAGCCGGGCAGGGATTTTGCCCAACACTTTGTGAGGTTTACGCCCAACTGCGTTTGTCAGATTGGCATTTTATATTAAAACAATAGAGCACTGTTATTAAGACACCATACTGCTACAACTTTAGGAAGTTCCTTAACCAAGAAACTTTCTCTGGACCACTAGAGTCTCCATGACTGTAAAGGTCTGATGTGTTTCAAAAATTCATTTCAGCCCAGGAGGTTATAGTAGAATGATCAGGAATCAGACTGTCTATATTTGAAGATTAACCCTACCATTTGCTTACAAATGCTGTGATCTTCAGGAATTCCCTAGCTGTCCAGTGGTTAGGACTTGGCACTTTCCCTGCCTGGGCCTGGGGTTCAATCCCTGGTCAGGGAATTAACCTCCCACAAGCCACGTGATGCAGCCAAAAATAAATAAAATAAAATTAAAATAAATAAAATTTAAAAAAATAAATAAATAAAACAAATGATGTGATTTTGGAGACAGCAGATCACAGGGGTTAAGAATATAGGCTTTGGAGCCAGACTGCTTGGGTTGGAACCTTGATTCCACCATTTACTTGTTGGATGATCTTAAGGAAGTTCTTCAAACCTCTGGGCCTCAGTGTCATCATTTGTGAAATGGGGCTGTTAATGGCATCTCCAAATGTTGGGGGAAGAATGAAATAAGTTGATGCATGTAGATGCTTCAAGCAATGTCTGGCAAACAGTATCAATAAAAGTTAGCTATCATGATTGCTATTATTCTTTCCAATTTTTCAGCATTTCATCCAATGCTGGGCAAAATCAACAAAGAAAGGGAGCTAACCAAGGAGAACTCTGGGGAAAATGTTGAATTTGGCAAAACTGGGAATCAGGCAGAACTTATTCTTTGGCACTCTCTCCATTTTTCTCTCTCCTGTTAATGTCCAGGCTCCTTATATAACACTGTACCCAAGCTCTAGATTTTCTTTCTGCTCTCCTCCATACCCACCCTTCACCAATCAACTTTTACCCACACTAGCTCTATTCCTTTAGGACTTCGCTCTGAACTAGGTGATAATATAAAAAGTAAAAAATCAAATCTGGTTTAAGATAGTAATGAATGCTGGTAAGTTAATGTTATGCTTTCTGGATGTCACATTTGCATTTTACAAAATGAAGATTGCCTTATTACCAGGAAGAGTGACCAAAACTGAGAACTTCAGTTAATGTGCGAGGCAGGTAAGGGTAATAATTCTGGGCAGGTTGACCATTGGTTTTCTTTGACTCACAGATAAGCTGCTACTTCCATAACCCATAGAACTTGTCCTAAAGTTAACTGTTTAATATAAAGCAGCATAGACAGACTCCTAGGCGAAAGCAGAACACATTGTGTTTAAACACAGCGTTATTAGGTTGACAGGCATGGCATCGAGGCCGCAGTGTTACTGGTCCCACAGCTCCCAGGGCTGCTGTCAACAAGTCACGAAAAATTGGACCAGTCAAAATTTTCAGTCACGTCTGATTTTCCCGAAGATGCAGATACACCTGCTGAAAATGTTCCAAACAGAGAAAAACCGAAATTGCAGAACAGAGCGAGCCGATGGAGGAAGATGGCAAAGGCCCAGCGTTGGCTTCTATCCCCCATTATTATAGCCCTGGGATAGGCAGCATTCTGAATTCAACAAAGGGGCCGAGGGTAAGGGGATTTGAGTTCTAGATCCATCTCTGCCATTAACTGATTGTGTCTTTAAGCAAGTTGAGTCACTTTATTTTGGAGGGTCGTATTTGCAAAACTAGGGGAGAGACAGGCTCAAGAGCACTATCCCGGGCTTCCCTGGTGGCGCAGTGGTTGAGAATCTGCCTGCCAATGCAGGGAACACGGGTTCGAGCCCTGGTCTGGGAGGATCCCACATGCCGCGGAGCAACTGGGCCCGTGAGCCACAACTACTGAGCCTGCGCGTCTGGAGCCTGTGCTCCGCAACAAGAGAGGCCGCGACAGTGAGAGGCCCGCGCACCGCGATGAGGAGTGGCCCCTGCTTGCCGCAACTAGAGAAAGCCCTCGCGCAGAAACGAAGACCCAACACGGCCATAAATAAATAAATAAATAAATTAAAAAAAAAAAAAAAAGATTCTCTAAAAAAAAAAAAAAAAGAGCACTATCCCTTCATTCTTCTGAGTCAGAGGTCCCAGGGGATTCCGGGGAGCCCCTAAACCCCTGCAGAGCAACTTAAATGCCTCTACAGACAGGCAGTGGAACGCAACAGGGTTTCCTGATTAAAAAAAAAAAAAAACATAAGGAAATTAAGATGCTGAGAAGATTAATCTGGGGGAGAGGAAAGTAATATGGAATAAGGCAGAGAGTAGCAAGATTGGACAGGATCACCAGCTAGATGGTAAAATAACTAGAATAGTAAAAAGTACAGTCAAATAAGATAGGGTAGGCAAGTGAATCTCAGCACTGGCTGCACCCTAAGGAGCTTTTAATAAATTCAGATGCCCAGGCTCTATCCCTGAGTAGTTATATGGAACTTTCTGGGTCTAGGGTCTAAGCTTCAGTATGAGGTAAAAAGCCCCCCATGTAATCCTCATGTTCAGTCAGTGGTAAAAACCACCAAGGGTAGACTATGCTGGTTTTTAAGAACCAAAAGGAAGAGTTGTATGTAAGAGACTTCTGAAGGTGACCTGAGACGATTGACAACAGATTAGACGGAGAGATAAACATCTGGAAAGACTCCCAGACAACTTAGATCTCAAACAAGGGTGCTTAAGAGAAGGAAGAGGGGCTTCCCTGGTGGCGCAGTGGTTGAGAATCTGCCTGCCAATGCAGGGGACACGGGTTCGAGCCCTGGTCTGGGAGGATACCACATGCCGCGGAGCAGCTGGGCCCGTGAGCCACAACTACTGAGCCTGCGCGTCTGGAGCCTGTGCTCCGCAACGGGAGAGGCCGCGACAGTGAGAGGCCCGCGCACCGCGATGAGGAGTGGCCCCCGCTTGACGCAATTAGAGAAAGCCCTCGTACAGAAACGAAGACCCAACACAGCCAAAAATAAATAAAATTAAATTAAAAAAAAAAAAAGAGAAGGAAGGGGTCATGGTACCTTGGTAAAGTGGAAATGGTTTGGGAGGGAAGGTGAGTTTGAGCTGAAGTGGATAGCAGGATATCTGAGTGATTCCATCTTTCTACAGTATTCGAAGTAATGAGCAGCACCGTATCTTTTCTGACAAGAAAATTTAACTTCGAATTGACCACTCTAGCTATTATCAAAAGCCCAGCTGAAACAAAGTGGCAGTACAAGAGTGATGCACTAAGAGAAGGGTACCTTATACTTCTTCAGTGTTTGTTTGTCTTTTTTTTTTTTTTTTTTTTGGCTTAACTTCTTTGGGAGGGATATAAGTACTTTGCATGTTTGCAAAAGCTATGAACCTAATTCCCAGAAAAAAAAAAAAAAATACCATTAGAAAAAAACATGGAGCCCAGGTTAAGAATCTCTTTTTTAGATAGGGACTAAAGGGCTCACTAAGCCAAACAAAATTTTTGGTTTTGTTATTGTTACTATTATAGCTGTTATTTTAAGATGAAGAACTACAGACCGAAGAGAAATATAAGCAGAGAAAAAGAGATAATAAGGAAAGAGATGTGTTTTATTAGACAGCTTTTTCCTAACAATGAGGTCACTGCCAAGTGTCCAGAGAAAGCATTATTTTTCCTAAATGCTTTGGAGCATTTCACGTCTTCTCCCTGTTCTTTGTTCTTTGATTAAAATGCTGATGTATTATGTGCACCTGTCCTTAGCTTTGTCGTTAAAACATCCTGGCAACCACAAGAAAACATGCCAGCTTGTGATAACTATCTGCATTTTTAATAATGCCTAGCATTTCCTACAAATAGGATTTCAGCATCTAGAACTCTGGATTTGGAAAATGAAACAGCTTTTGTTAGTTCTAATAGAAAAAGGCAGCTTGATTTCCAATGCTCTGTTTTAATCTGGGTTTTACCAGCGGGTGATTTTATTGAAAGTGAAATCCATATTCGTGTTTAGCTTTAGCATCTCAACTCTAAAATGGAAAAATCACAGCTTCAGTAACAGAATTGAGAATGAGGTCCTGGCATCTTTCTTAAAAGGAATTTGGATAAGGCTTCTCAGAAAATACTCACAAATTACTTACGCTGTATGTCTAAACACACACAAACAGGTTTAGAAAACCTGGCTGAATTGAAATGAAATAATTAGATATGAAAACAATAACCTGGGCTTCTTTGCCAGATTCTTATCAACATGGACCATACTTGCTCTAAGGCAATAAAGGGGGTGGGGGTCAAGGTCATGACCAGGAAGGAATTCATGTGCCCAAACTCTCTTCATCTTCATGAAAAAGTTTTGTGCTTTCCCAGGCTACCTAGAGAGGGGTCAATAAGGCACTGTTCTGGGTTCCCTTTGTGACTTAAAGGGAAATGTTCATAGTGTCAGGAACCCTTCATGACCTGCAAATGAAAAAGGAGGATGTCCTCAAATTCCTTGCAGCAGGAACCCACTTAGGTGGCACCAACCTTGACTGCCAAATGGAACAGTACATCTGTGAAAGGAAAAGTGATGGTGTCACCTCATACACCTACAGAGAACCTGGGAGAAGCCTCCCCTGGCGGCTTGCGCCGTAGTTGCCATAGGAAACCAGGCTGACTTCAGTGTCATATCCTCCAGGGATACTGGCCAGTGAGCTGTGCTGAAGTTTGCTGCTGCCGCTTCTACTGCTGGCCGCTTCTCTTCTGGGAACTTCCCTAACTCTATCCAGGCCACCTTCCTGGAGCCGCGACTTCCGGCGGTTACTGATCCAGGTCTGATCTCAGAACCGTGTTATGTTAAACCGCCTGCCATCACTGTGTCACAGTGACTCTTCTCTGCGCTGTGTGGACATCGCCATCCCCGGCAACAACAGGGGAGCTCCCGCAGTGGGTCTGCGGTGGTGGATGTGGGCCGGGGGGTGAGGATGGGGTTGGCGTTCTGCGCATGCGTGGCGCCGGCTGCCGCGAGCATCTGGGTGAGGTCAGCCTGCTGTCTACTCTGCAGAGATGCTGAAGATGCTGAAAAGCTAGCATGGACTACTGCTGGAAAGGCTGTGACCCAGGAGGAGGTTCTGACTTCAGCAGTGAAAGGGAATTCATTTCCAAAGTTTCCCCTCTCCTTGATGCCTAAAATTACGTGGTTCACAACAAAGACTCACATGAGTCTACTTCATTTGAAGTAGGGCAGAAATGGCTTAGAAATATTAGCCTCTTGCTAATATTGTGCACATGGTAATGGATAAGCTGGAGTCTTGGTTCAGTCTATGCTGCTGATGGCCCCTCAGGACCCCATCCTAGCCGAATCCTTCCTAGAAAGGCGATATAGAAAGGAGACAAGAGCAGGGGTCTTGGCATCCAGTAGAAGTGGGTTTAAATCCCAGCAACACCAATGGCTGGCTGAATAGACTTTGAAAAGTCACTTAATTTTCCTGAACCCTGCTTTCTTAGATTGTAAAATGGAGGTAATAATATTCAACTAACGGATTAAATGGAATGAAACTGCAAGGCCTAGCCAAGGTCTTCAATACATTGCAGTTCCCCTTTTTTGTGCTCCCTCCTTTCCCCCTTCATTCCTTCTTGAATCATAGCCAAGAGTTGCCATGCCTTTTCCTGGTCAAGTAGTGAGAATTCTGTTTGTCTTGTACGAACTCAAGGTAAAGAGTACCCTTACTTCAAAGGAGGCTGGAAATTCACAGTCACTGGAAGATTAAGTTTTAGACATTTCATTTGTTCTCTTTTTCTATTTTACTTTTTTCTCCCTTTTACAACACAGGCAACTGTTCCCTTGGCATTTGCAAATTTACTTTTTTACTTCTACAAGTGTGGGTGGATTGATTCAAGAAGAGAAATGGTGGCATGAAAGAGAAGTTTTTTTTCCAAATACAGAATTCATTTCAAAAAGGGGAGTGTTTTTCATGATTAGCTAACTGAATGCTTGCTGAGAGCCAGGCACTACTCTACATATCAATCCAGTTAATCCTCACAACACCAGGAAGTGAGTACTTGGATTAGTAGACAACGAAACTGAGGCACAGAGAGATTAAGTAAATTATGCAAGGTCACACAACTAATAAGTGGGAAGACTAAGATTTGAACCCAGGTAAACCTGCTTTCGGAATACATGCTCTTTACCACTTCTGCAGCTTACTCACCTCCTTTCCCCAGCAGCTCAGTATACAGAAAACGGGGGGAAGATGGATGTGGAAGACACAGGTTAGAAGAAAATGAATCATGAAGGACATTTGAAATAGGTATTGAGCTTATGTAATTGAAATTTGATGCTGTTTTCAAATATTCATAATAGAAACTCTAATGTTTTATAAAAGGGCAGGTAACTCAGTCTGATCAGCTTTGATGTTCTAAGCAATGATGTCAGAACGCCAACGGAGACTCCTGAGAAAGTGTTTGGTGTTTGCTTTATTTCCCTGTGCTAATATTCCTTGACTGAAAACAATCTCAAGGTTTCCAAGGGTAGCCAGACTATACAGCCCGCTTTCTTTGAAGGAAGAAACATTTCCATTTTGAGAAGATGAAATGGACATTTTCTTGGCTACGTATTTGATGATGTTTCTTTACTGGGAACACCTCCATTTCTTCTTCCTGAATCAGACTTCTAGAATTTTTTTTTTTTTTTTTTTCACCTAGAAGAGACCACTGATGCCATTTACTTCCTCTCCGTTCTATGGTAATGAAGAAGGGGAGGTCAAATAAATTCAGTTCTCTCACAGATCTAGAAGCCAATCTAGGATTGGAATTCAGTTCTGACTCCTCATCCAGCTCTGCCACTCAACCACATGTGTTTCTTTCTCTCACACACAGGCTCTTTTTGGCCACCAGTAAACACACTGACCTTTGAAATATGGAAAGAAAAGCGCTTTGAAATAAAACTGGCACAAACAGCGGTTAGACGGCCGTCATCTGGAGGCCGAAACAAAGAGGGGCATAGTTTTCAAGCTGTCTTCATAATTACGTGAAGCAGTTATCACTCATGCCCCAGTCTGAGCATTACCCCCCAAACAAACAGCCGAGGTTTGAGAAAGCACATAGGCCACTTTATTGCTCTAGCGTCCTAGGGGGTGGGAAGCCCCCTCAGCTAAAAATCACATGTGGCTGGGGCTGTTTTCCAGAGCTCCAGGCTCTTTCCTTACTTCCTTCCCCATTAAAACCCTCTGCTCTTCTTGGCAAAAGCCTTCAGGTGAGGTAAGTGCCAATTAACAACACGGAGCTTGATGTATTTCATGTTTATGACTTAGAGCTGCATTCTCATGAAATATATTCTTCTTCTCTGGCCCAGAAGCCTCGATGTGCAGAGAGCAAAGATTCTACGTGTGGCTGAAATTTGGTTCATTTTTGCTAGGGCCCTAAAAGTGATTTCTCTCTCTGGGGTTTGCTCAACTTAGAAAGCCAGGCAAACAAACCCCAGAGAAGGGCAAAACTGATTCTGAAAACTTCAGCTGCAAAGATAACTGGAGCAAAAGGCTCAGCAAATTTGGGTTTTGCAAAAAGTGGTCTTAAATGTCTCATGAAATCTTAAATATGGCCAGACTTCAGAAGAAGTAGAAGAGATGGGAATATCTAATACCGAGGTTCTCTACAGACTTTTCCAGCTTTCAAATCTGATATGAAATTTTTCTATCCTAGGAATGATTTTAGTTTTTCCAGTCATTTGAGTGTTATCACGTCAGTTTATGAAAAATACTTTGGTGAGTTGTTCTTAGGCCACAGAGATCTGAGATCTGACCAATTAAATGATCTGATTTGACATCTCTGAGCCCTTAAAGACCGAGAGGTTTGGCAATAGGAACATAAATGGGTGACAATATATTTCAAAACAATTCCTCTAATTATTAGGTGTACTCAGTGGCTTAATATTTTCAGTGCCTACTGCATTTAGCAAAGGGAAGGACAGATGCATATTAAAATGCATGCAAATACTACACACAAGCCACATTTTAATATATTGTTTGGCATCCATAATTTTAGTCTTGTGATTTGTATTTTCATTTGCTTGGGAACAAAGACTTTCTTCTTTCCCCACTTGGGAAACAAGGCAAGACTTGTTTCTGCCAGCATCCTAATAGTATTCCTGAAAAAGCGGCAAACTTAATGGTTCAGGAACTGCTCTCCACCACCTGCTTTCAGGCCCCTTAAATAGGGGCTGCACTTACAATGCATTGAAAAGGTGAAAATATGCAATCAATCAGCTGCTTTGTCACATAGTGGCAGGCAATCATATTTTTTTGTCGTTGTGTTAAAACTGAACAGACTGGTTTTTAAAAAAATTAAGCTGTTTAAATGTACAATCTCTTTTCAAATAGAGGGTGTGGCAGAGTGCCTGCTATACATTTGCCAAATCCCATTTCCTTTTAATCCAGGGCCACAGATAGAACACATTTCCCAGCCTCCCCTGCAATTAGGTGATATCTGGCTGGAGGAATGTGGGCCAAAGTAATGTACACAATGTCCAAGTCTGGCCACTAAGATCTGCTGGGCAACCCTAGTGCCTTTTCCTTACTCTTGACCTCCAGGCAAGATGCAGAGCATCAGGTGGAAAACGCCAAGGGCATAATGAGGAGTCTCAGGATGGAAGGAGATGGGGGTCCTAAAATGAAACTGTGTGGAGCAGACTCTCTGCCCCCATCCATCTCCCCTGACCAACGACTCACAGTAGACTATGACTCATGTTCACTGTGTGGTAGCCCGCCTCCAGTGGTCACATCTCCTGGTATCCATACCCTTGTGCATTCATCTCCAATAGCATATGGCAGAAGTGATGGTATGCCACTTCTGAGATTAGGTTATAAAAGACTGTAACCTCTGCCATTGGTGGTCTTTCGCTCGTTCTCATCCTCTCTTTCTCATTACTTTCTGGGGATGCCAGCTGCCATGCCTGTGGAGATGCCCACATGGTAAGGAATGGAGATCTCCTTCCAACAGCCAGCAAGGAGTTGAGGCCTGACAATAATCAGGTGAGTGAGTTGGGAAAAGAATTCTAATCCCAGTTGGTCCTTCAAATGACTGCAACTCCAGCAGATAGTTTGAATACAACGTTGTGAGAGACACTGGGCTAGAATCACCCAGCGAAGCTGCTCCTGGATTCTCAAATCTTAGAAACTGTGAGAAAATTCCTTTTTTTTGTTTTTAAATTGAAGTATACTTGACGTGTTTGTTGTTTTAAACTGCTAAGTTTTGGAGTCATTTGCTGCCAAGCAATAGATAACTAATACAATGTGAATAAGAAGTCAGCTTTCATTGAGCCACTGAGACACTGGGACTGTTTGTTATGGTACTTAAACACTGACTAATCAGCAGGGCAATACCTGCAGTAACTATGTCCATACAATGAGCCGCACTATAACGTTTCTAAGGGTAAAGGCTTTGGTTTATTCTCCTGTGAGATTTCACTGCCTAACACAGTGCCTAGACAAGAGTAGGCATTGAACAAGTGACAAATAATGAATGTGGCTTTCAGTAAGATGCACAGTGTGGTCCTGTGTATGGAAGGTACAAAGTCAACACCTTTAGAACAGCTGCCACTTTAAGGCTAGATGGGATCAACTGCGCTTTATTCAGGGTCAGAAAAATTCTGGGATTGTATTGCTACCAAATATGTAGATCGTAGTTGGTCAAACATTCATGTAAAGAAGAGAACTCAGTCATCTAGTTATGTTTGTGTTTCCAGATTATCACACTTACTTTTGTAGGGACCAGGTATTCTAACAGGTATATGTGTTAATTTATTTAACCCGTATAAAAACTTGATAAAGAGTGTGCTGTTGCTCTTCTGAGTTTACTAATGAGGAAATAAACTCAGGAAGGTTAAGCACCTCGTCCCCGATCTCAGTGCAATTCCATGGCAGAGCCTGGGCTTGATCTCTGGACTTGCAAATGCCAAGGATCATGAAGTTACCCGTTATACTAGGCTGCTCCCTGAATTGAATTCTCAAAGAAACAGGACAGAACTCCAAAGTCTAAGAAAGGGCTGCTAAATCGATGGAGTGGATTAAGAGATATCCTGTGAGGACAGAACAGAATAGTCAAGACTTAGGCCTTGAGAGATTCCCATTAAGAGGGGCTAAGATCAAAGTTTATAAAATCCTGAAGGACATGGAGTGATTCCCCCAAACTGATACACACCCCAGGGATGGGGCCTCACCTGAAGCTTGTCAGAGATGGTTTAGGAGAACTTAAATGCATGCCGCTTGTAGATGATTAGATGCGTCCCCTCTGCCTTCATGTCAGCTGCACAGAGAGTAGGCTCACCGCCCCAGAAGCCACCATGTAGAGAGAATATCCAGAGCCACAGGGCAACCAGCTCCACTGGAGCAGCCAAGAGGGGGAGGCTTGGCTTCTGTTTAATTGACAAAAACCTTCATAACCAGTTCCTTCCAAGGCTTGCAAATCAGCACTAGCCTCAAAGAGAGCAGGTATGGGCCAAAGAAGCACAGGGAATGGATAGACATCTCTGTGTCTGCCTCTCCTGCTGGTCCCGTTTTTGCTTGTTTTTCGTGGGAACTTGTGTGTGGTGAGGACGTTGGGTATGTATTTGCTTCAGACAGCAAGTTCTCTTAGCCCAGCCTTGTGGGAAGAAGTGGAAGTCGCTATTTACGGGGAACACTGCCAATGGGCTAATGAGAATTTTTCATGACTTTTGGATGTTTGTAGAACTAAAGGCTTTTGAAACCTGAATCCAAGGCTGACCTAGAGTCTTGAAGGCCTGGATAATGACCTCTGGGAAGAAGCTGTGGCTGACACAGAAAAACCTTACTTATTCTGACATTTACGAAGTTTGGTTGCCAAAATATGCTCCTCTCAATCTTAGATAGTGAGACATATTTTTAATCTGTAACAGTTGGTGCTAGGGCAGAGTTTGAAATTTATCTTTCACTTCATGGGGCAATGGGTTTTCTAAAGAAATGAATAATGCATTCACCTTTAGCAAGGAGAATATTAAAGTTGTGCAAAATAATATACCATTTAAAAAAATGTGGGAGGACTGTTTACATAAAAAGGAATTGACATGTCCATTACGAATCACTCTAAATAATTTATTTAAGGAGGCCCTCAAAGACGTAATTGTAATAGGAACTAAGTTTAAATTCTTACACTTGAAAATAAGACTGAATGCTTTATAATGGTCCATAGTTCAGAATATTCATATATTTATGCTAGGAATTGTTTTCTCCTATTCTGAATTAACAAAGTCTTGCTAGAGAAATAAAAAACCTACATTTATGCATCTCATACTCCTTTGCAGCTGTGGCTCACAAAATCAATTACTTGGCATTAATTCAAACTTGTAGGTTTTTCCATTAGGAAAAAAGATAATTAAAAAAAAAAAAACCAGCCAATGACTGTCATTGAATAAATAAATTCAGGGTCCACTAACAAATGGATCACTAATGTGCAAAAGGCTTTGTTCAAGGCCACCTGCTAAGTGAAGGGGCAGCATTGAGGAGATTCTGGGGGTCCTCCTACACTCACCCCATATGTCACATGTGTTCCATCTGCATCTTTTTCCTTTATTCCTAAGCAAGTAGAAATTTGGAGTTGGAAGAAGGTGTGAGGAAGATACAACATATAGAGGAAGCCAGTGAATGGAAAGAAAGGTGAGAGCAGGTGCAGGGATAGTACCTGCCTAATGCTAACGGCGGAGCTCCCAGGGGAAGGTTCTGGCAGCCTGCTCCTCTGTGATTCCCACTCTTCCTGTGGCTGGTGGGTCAGCTTTTTTACATATATATCTTTACGGCTAAAGAATGCTTTGCATGTATATCCTGACAACAACCCTATTGTTTTTACACTTAATGACACTCATGGAGAACCTCCTAAGTGCTCCTTGTCTCCTACATTGTTTCCCATCCAACACCACACTGCCCCCTGACTACTCCGTCTGATATGCAAATTTGATCACGTTATTTCTCTGCTACAAAATGGTTTCTCACTAATGGTTTCTCAATCCGACATTGGCTTTCAAGATCTTCCATGACCTGCCTCCAGACTACTTTCCAGCACCGTATTCCCTCACTGTCCCTCCCAGCTCTATGCTCACAGGGCACCTAAACAGGTCTACCCTCTCCACTCTGGTGTCCTTTTCCTGCTCTCCTCGTTGCCTGGAATTCTCTCCCGCTCCCAGCTGTTCCCACCTGTGGCACTGTCTGACTGGCTTCCCTGGTGGCGCAGTGGTTGAGAATCCACCTGCCAATGCAGGGGACACGGGTTCAAGCCCTGGTCTGGGAAGATCCCACATGCCGCGGAGCAACTAAGCCTGTGCGCCACAGCTACTAAGCCTGTGCTCTAGAGCCCGTGAGTCACAACTACTGAGCCCACACGCCACAGCTACTGAAGCCCACACGCCTAGAGCCCGTGCTCCGCAACAACAGAAGCCACCGCAATGAGAAGCCTGCACACTGCGATGAAGAGTAGCCCCCGCTCGCCGCAACTAGAGAAAGCCCGCACACAGCAACAAAGACCCAACACAGCCAAAAATTAAAAAAAAAAAAAAAAAAAAAAAAAAAAGATCTAGTGAAGTCTTAAAGCCTGTTTTCTTTTTTATTAATTAATTTATTTTTGGCTGTGTTGGGTCTTCGTTTCTGTGCGAGGGCTTTCTCTAGTTGCGGCGAACGGGGGCCACTCTTCATCGCGGTGCGCGGGCCTCTCACTGTCGCGGCCTCTCTTGTTGAGGAGCACAGGCTCCAGACGCGCAGGCTCAGTAGGTGTGGCGCACGGGCCTAGTTGCTCCGCAGCATGTGGGATCTTCCCAGACCAGGGCTCGAACCCGTGTCCCCTGCATTGGCAGGCAGATTCTCAACCACTGCGCCACCAGGGAAGCCCAAAGTCTGTTTTTAAAAAAAAAAAAAAAAATGACCCTCCATCATCCCGCAAGATCTAGATCTTCATCTTGGAAGCCTTCTCTGGCCTCCCGAATAGGACTGTGCTCTCCCACCTTTGAGCCTCCACTGTGACAGGTGCAGAATTTATTATGCTATTTTCACAGTGGTTTGTTTACATCACTTCTACATGTATCAATATTTCTCAAAGTGTGGTCCAAAGAACAAGTGCCTCAAAAACATCTGCCTCTGAGAAGTGCAGATGCCTCATTCCCATTTGAAATAGGCCTTCCTGGGGCTTCTTAGGTGACTAAAGCTGAGAACCATTGGACTGGACTTTAAACTCCTCAAGGGCGGACATAACCTATTAGGACACGGTTGGTAATGAATGAATAAAAATAGTTAATTGCTTTTCAGCCATGGGTTGAGCATCTGTAGCTCCTACTATGTGTAATGTTTACAAATGCAGCTCAGAGTACAGTTAGTCTTGTTTACCGTCGCACCCATCCCAGACCCTAGCCCAGCGCCGTGGGGCATGATAGGCACTAAATAAATACTTTTTCACGGATGGCAAGAAACTGTGGCCTGCAGAAGCTCTGAGTGCTGTACAGCAGGGCAGAGGTGCAGCGAAAGCATCAACAAGATTAGCACAAGGCCTGTTCAGTTCCCCAGGAGAAGGCACTAAGTCAGAGCAAGAGCATAGCTGGCACTGCTCTGATGTTCCTTTGTAGAAACCCTTGATGTGGGCTGTGAAATGTCAAATCCAGATTTGATTAAGCCCAACTTCAAATCCCCAAGGCAAGTGTGTATCCACGGCCTTAATGGAATTACTGGAGCCACCTCCGTCTGCTACTTTCAAAAGGGCTGAGCTAGCACCCCATCCATTGATACCAACTCCTACAAAATGAAGCCTGCAGTTAATTCAGCACGTCCCAAGCGGATAAAGCCTAAAAAGCTTGATCTGGCTTCTTCCTGAAAATTGAAGTATTAAATTAAACCAAAAAAAAAAAAAACATGTTCTGGTGTACTGTAAAAGCCTAAAGAAAGGGGGGTCCCAAAGGCGACAGTAGAAATCAAAGTTCTGTTTCTTTTTCTTAGGCCTAGACTGTTGCCTATTTGGCACTTTCTACTTCCTCCTTCAAATGATAACCTATCAGTTTTCAGATAACCCATACTTTGAACTTTTAAAGGCAAGCCAATAAACAACATGAGCTGTTGTAAGGGCTATGGACTTCTAGTTGAATGATTCAGTATATACAAGTGGAAACTTGGCTTCCCCTGCTTATACACACTTTGAGGGATGGGCAAAAAATGTCAGGCCAGAACCGAGTCTCAAACCAAAGTAGGCACATTGGGATCTATCAGATTAAACCCAAATGCCGCAGCTTCACTGGAGCAGACCTGATTTCACCACTGAGTTCTCAAAGGAAAGAGGGGTGGGGGGCATCTACTCCCAAGCTCCACCACAAGCCAGAGCTCCACTTTGTTCTGTGAAATTCAGAACACATTTATTCTCCTTTATTGTTTTGCTTCAAAATTTACTCCTGCCCTAACTTAGGGTCTGGCTGAAGCTAAAATCATAACAGCCCAAGACAGCAGGGGAAAGGCTGCTTTACTGTGAAATCCAATCTGAGTAAAAGCAAAACGGATCAGCAGTCTTTTGACCTTACCCAGTGGCAAAGTCTCACTGATTCACGTGGTTTAGAGAACTTGGAAAAGGTCTGACGAGCTGTCAAACCACTGAAAATTTAGAGTTTTTCTTGTCACCCTCTATAGAAATGATTCCAAAGTTTCTCAAATTCCAGAAGCTTCCTAAAGCAGGACCAACAAGTCTGAGGAGACACAAGTCTCTTGGTGACCCTAGAACCACCCTCATGTTTCTGGGACTCTTGAGATCAGCCCAGGCCAGTTATCTAGAGGCGATAATGGATTCTGTTGGGGCCATCTGTGCCAGACTCACCACAAGAGATAGATCATTTCCAAACCAACACCTCATATAGAAGGGTGGAGGAAGCAAAGGGATCCTCACCACTTTCTGGTTCCTACGTCAAGAGCTAATCCCAGACGTGGCCATGACATAAAGGCAGGCGTCCTGGCAGCAGCTGCCACTGGGATAACTGGTTTAAATAGCAAGTACTCTTTAATGCACAAAGTACATTAGACATAGTTCCTGCCTTTCAGGGACTCCCTTGCCTAAAAGCACCCATTGTCTCACTCTCTCTTGACTTACATGTGACATCCAAACTCATATAAACCCTTTCCAGCGTGTCCGTACTGACTCTTCCATCTTCCCACCGTGTCCAAAATGCATTCTACCCTTCAGACCAAGGGTTGGCAAACTTTTTCTGTAAAGAGCCATATAGTAAATATTTCAGGTTTGCAGGCCATATGGTCTCTTTCATAACTATTCAACTCTGCTGTTGTAGAACGAAAGCATTCGTAAATAGTAATGTAAATGAATGAGCCTGGCTATATTTCAATAAAACTTTAACCAAAACAAGTAGCAGGCTAGATTTGGTCCCCAGGTTGTAAGTTTACTCACTTCTGTTTTAAACAGACCAAATTTATTCCTTTGCAGGTGCTGGTTTCTTCTGCCTGGGATCCTTTGTCCTTTTTTCTCAGCTCAAATATATTAATTCATTAAAATTCATTATTTATTGGACGATTATTATATGCCAGATACTGTCCTAAGATCTAGAGAGGCAACGGTGAAAAAACAGACATTTTCAACTGTGATAGAATTTAGATTCTAGTGGAAGCAAGTGGACAATAAACAAGTAGCAAGCAACAGCATGCATGCCAGGTGGAACTAGGATGAAGAAAAATAAGGCAGGGTAGGTGGGTGAGGATGTTATTTTAAACAGTGGTTGAGGAAGGCCACTAGGATGAAGTAATATGAGAGCAGAGATGAAAATAAAGCATGAGTTCAGTCTATGTGGATATAGAAAGTGGGGAGTGGTAGTAGGAAAAGCATTTCAGGCAGAGGGAATAGCAAGTGCAAAGTGCCCAAAGCAGAGCATTCTTGGTATACTGGAGGAAATGATAGGAGGCCAGTGAGATTGGAGTGAGGTGAATGAGTGAGGGATGAGATCAGAGAGGTAGCTATGGGCAAGATTTTGTAGGGCCTTGTGGGCCATGGAAAGGACTTTAATTTTTATTTGGAGTAAGACTGGAAACCATTGAAGGGTAGGAAGCAGAAGAGTGAAATAATCTGCGTTAGATTTTAATAGGATCACGGCGATAGCCATGTGTAGGATAGACTATAGGGAGGCAAGAACAAAAGCAGAAAGACCTGCTAAGAGGCTATTGTAATAATCCAGGTGACAAATGTTGTCCAGGGTGACAAGAGGGAAGGTATTAAGAGTCGTCAGATTCTGAATATGTTTTGAAGGCAAAGCTGAAAGGTAGAATGTGAAGGAAATAGTCACGGACAATGCCAAGAATTCTGACCTGAGGAACTGGAAGGATGAAGTTTCCCTCTATTAAGATGGCGAAGACTGTAGGAGGAACAGATTGGGTGGCAAAAATCAAGATTTTTTAAAAAATCATATTATGTGTGAGATGCCTGTTGGACCTGTAAGTGTAAATGTCAGGTAGGCCATTGCATAAATGCTTTGGAGTTCAGTGGGAATATCATGGGTGGGACTAGGTATTGGGGAGTTATCTGAAATAGATGATATTTAAAGCCCTGAAATGAGGTAGGATCACTTAGAGAGAAGGGAGAAGAGAATAGAGTTCAGGGACTGAGTTCTGAAGTACTTGATGTTCAGAGCTTGGAAAGCTGTAGAAGAGCCAACACAGAAGACTTAAAAGGAGTGACTGTGAGACATGAAGTGAAGCAAGAGTGACCTCCCAGGAGCCAAGTGAAGGAAGTCTTTCAAGAAGGAGGAAATGAACAACTGTGTGAAATATTGTTGACATATTGAGTGAGATGAGGACTAAGACATGACCCATATTTAGCAACGTGGGAGCCATCGTTGACCTGGATAAGAACAGTGTGGAGTGGCGAGGATGAAAGCCTGTAAGGAGAATGGATAACAGAGAACGGAAGAGACCCAAATAGTACCTTCCTTCCCCTGGGACCCCATAATACTTGATACTCTCATAACATTTTTCACAATGACAATTATTGGCCTGTATTTCTATCTCTGCAACTACTCTGTGAGCAATCTGAATGCTGAACCATATTCATCATCCTCTATACAACACAGCACTAAGTACTCATTAAACGTTTGTCAAATGAATGTGAAATTGTAATCTAAGAAAGCCTTCATATAAATGAATTTGAGTACCATTTAGATTAGAAAAAGTAACACAAATATGCAGGATTTTAAAAGGGAGGGTGATGGGTACTGTATATTATTGTACAGTGTTGTTACACTGTAGATATTTGGGTTTATTCCCTGAATATTTTACTATTTTTGTATTTAAATTATACATAAATTATTCTCCATAGCATATGGTGAGATCCCTCAGTACAACTAGTTCAATTTTGCTAAAGAGTAGAGTGAAATTCTATCGAAATTAGGAAATTTACCCTCATCCCTTAGACTGTGTGTACTTGGTGTAAGATTCAATAAAATGTGTCTCTCTACCTCCTTTTGAGTTTCCAAAGTTACCAACTCACCATCGTTGTAGGAAGCCTCCAAAAATTCCTAGTTCCCTATTCTTTTTTTTTCTAAGATTACATTTAAAAAAAATAAGAATCACTACAGTGAGTTACTTTGGAGTCTGAATAACATTGGGTTGATTATGTCTCTCTTTATTGGAATAATTATTTGAGCATTGAGTTCTTACAGCCATATCTATTAAGGTCCAGAAGCACAAATTATTACATGATGATTCAAGTGACTTTCTGATTATACTGCTTAATAAAATTAACACTGGAGTCTGAAACACTGTGTCCAGAAGTCAAACGGTGATTTTCCAAGCATCCATTTAAAAAAAAAAAAAAGTAGCTTCATTTCAGGGCATAAAATTTTGCAATCCTTCTCTCTTCAAGTGAGGGTTAGTTAGTACAGTTAGTCACTGCAAATTAGTGATTCAGTTACATTTTATTTATTCAATATGCAGAGAAGTTTTAAAAAGTGTTAGGTGAGTCATTTCATAAGACCAAAGCCAAGCAAAATTAGAGCAGCCCCTGGTTGAAGCTATTTTTATTGCAATGAGAAGGTTCCTTGCTGTGTATTGAGTACACAGGTGTGGTCAAACTTCGGCATGGAAAGTAAGAAGTCATGAATTCTAAGGCAATGACTACTAATGCCTTGAATATGTAATGCCACAGACACATTTGCTGTTAAGAAGCCAAATCATGTGACAGAGGAAATTAGGTAGAAGCAGTTGAAATTTTTTCCCCTTTATATTCCATTTATCAATGACCCAAGGACCCAAATTCCTACTTTACATAAAGGCTTTCTTTTTTCTATTTTTTTTTTTTTTTTAAGTGAGGAATCGAGGATGCCTCCAAGGATTTTTTTTTTTTTTTTTTTAAACTTTGGGTTTATTTATTTATTTATTTATTTATTTATGGCGGTGTTGGGTCTTCGTTTCTGTGCGAGGGCTTTCTCCAGTTGTGGCAAGTGGGGGCCACTCTTCATCGCGGTGCGCAGGCCTCTCATTATCGCGGCCTCTCTTGTTGCGGAGCACAGGCTCCAGTCATGCAGGCTCAGCAATTGTGGCTCACGGGCCCAGTCGCTCCGTGGCATGTGGGATCTTCCCAGACCAGGGCTCGAACCCGCGTCCCCTGCATTGGCAGGCAGACTCTCAACCACTGCGCCACCAGGGAAGCCCCTCTTTTTTCTATTTTATAGAGAAATAACCTTATAGAAAACTGTTCTTGTGCATTACTCTTTTGTGTCTATAGAGCTCCTTATTTGTGGGTCGTGGATTTAATAGGCTGTAATGCTGTTTAAACACCATAGATACTTAATGCAGCATGAAAAGCCCTTAAGCTATGGGAAATTACAAAAATGTCTCAGTGCCATGGTTGCAAAAGTGAATGATCTTCTTGACACAAACCTCAAAGGTAAAATGAAATTACATTTCCCATAGGTTTCCGAGTATCTGTTGACCAGTGACCACGGTCTCCCATGATTTCATCCATGTACCTCTTAGGGATTCAGTTCCAGCCAGACAGCCAACTCTCAGCTATAGTTGCTCTGGAAACTCAGCTCCGGAAAATATCAGGAGCTTCACTGACGATAAAGCCAAACACAAAATAGTTACCTTATATAGGTCAGGGAGCAGGTTACTGGTATGCTTGGTGTCAGTATAACAGGCTGTTCAGTCAGGAGTCTCTGATCTAAAGAGAGTGTCTATCAATAAAGCAATCATATGGCAAGTGCCCATTATCAACATCAATTTTGATAAACTAATACAAATCAACAGAGATTTTTAAATCAGTATCTAATAATTCTAATTATATAGATATTTGTTATGGAATTTGAAAAATACATAAAAGGGAATAAAATATTATGGTCTTAGCATGCAAAGGGGGATGTGTAAACATGATGAAGTAGGTTTCTGTCTTCATATTTCTTCTTGTTTTTATACTTATTAAAGGGTCAAGAGAAAGTTTATGAAATTTTATGGTAGCAGACTAGAATTTTATGCTTTCTGTATCAAAAGGGAGAAGTCAATCTCTTCTCCAAATTGATAATGGCCATCAATTGATAAAGGGGATTGCCCAGCAGCTCAGCGACTTCTTGTTTATTAGGTAGAGTTTGCATCAAATTCAACAACTGGTTTTTAAACATGGCATTGCCTGTAACCATTCTTGGAAACTGGGCACCTAGATAACATGCTTTCTTGTATTAAATTAGCTCTCCGTAAAACAGGGTGTTTCTGCACTGCCCTGCCCTCAGTTTAAACAGCTCTGAACGCCACTCCTTCGTTCTCCCTACTCTCATCCCCACCCCTTGTTATGCTCAAATAGGGAACTTTTTCATTTCTTTTCCTGTCTTTCCTGTTCTTAAAAAAAAATTCCTCTTTCTCTCCCTCTTCGATAATTTTCAAGCTGGCCATGCATGTTTTTGAAAGGCAGTTGAACGTAGTGGTTAATATAAAGGTTTGGAGCTAAAGAGTCCTGGGTTTGAATCTCAGGTCTGACACTTACTAACTGTGCCCTTTTGGGCAAATTATTATACACTTAACTCTAGGCTTCAGACTCTTCATCTATAGAATGGGGATATTGATAACTACTTTCAGGGTTATTTTGGGGACTATTAGAGATAATGTAGTTAAAAAGCTGAACAGAGCACAGCATGCATGAATCATAGCTATTATGATTGAAAAAAATGACAAATTGACTTGTGAAAAACATAGGAAACATAATTTTTTCACAGAAATAGTATTTGTAAGGTTCTAATGGACCCACTAACACACTGCAAAATTAGCTCCAGATGACATTAATGGGAATGAAATGCAGACCTCTGTCACCCAACTCCAGGCAAGTTTCATTTAGAACAGACACACGGAAAAGACTGAGATAGAAAAACTGAGAAAGCTGCTAACTTGCACTTAAATGTTGTATATTTCTGCTCTTTACTTGGTCCAGGAAAGTATATTAGAAAGTATATCTAGCCTAACAAGCTGAGAGTGTGTGGTATGGGTCAATTAAGGTTATAAAATAACAGAGAGAAGAGGCCCTCATCAGAGTTTGGTGCTTTACAATAGATGAAAAAGCAAAGAGAGCCCTAATCAGCTTACGTGGGCCTGGGTTTCTCTTCCTTACTCTTAGAAGAAGGGATCTCGCTTTATTCCCCTGCTCCCTAAGGAGAGCCCTCCTCCCTCCCTCAAGTATTCAGGCTAATCACAACTGGTGAGGTAGTCTCCAGGCTGACTAAGAAATCAAAAGGGAAGGGAGGGGAGGCAGTGTGGATTTCAGAGAAAAAATAACTTAAGAAAAAGTATGTTCTCAGAGGGGGGAAAATTAGAGAATCAGGTCGCTGAGCTGGAGCCAGGAAAAATCCACATGAGTAGAAACTGGAGCGATGAAAGTATTTCATAGTAACACATCCAAAGACTGAATGTGCCTGGCCCAGAGGATGTTCTTCCCCCTCCTGGAAAGTGGCTGGGGGCTGAAAGACCTCTAGGCTTTTCTCTGTAATATTCATTCACTAATCAGCGCTATTCAGCCAATCTCACATGTGGTCTTATGTGAGGTGCCCTGGAAAGCGCGAGGACCACATAGCAACGATTATAATCAAAACCACTGGAGACTCTTATTTCAGCTTCTGAAATATGAGGCTTCAAAGGCAGACATGCCTCCAGTGAAAACCAGCACTTTCTTTCTCTTTCTTTCCTTTCTTCCTTCCTTCCTTCCCCCCCCTCCCTCCTTCCCTCCCTCCCTCCTTTCTTCCTTCCTTCCCTCCCTCCTTCCTTCCTTCCTTTTTCTTTCTTTCTTTCTTTCTTTCTTTCACGTCTACAGTTTTTTTAGATTCAAGTACTTGCTAATTATATATCAATAGAGACAGAATGCATTTTGCCTAAAGCAAAGATATAAATGGTTTAAAGGGCAGGAAAAGTGTCACATGTCAGTAGACATTAGGTGAAATTAAACTCTGCTGATGTGACTAGAATATTGACATCTCTGTTAGAGTCAATATCTCAAAATTGATGACGTGGTTTGGCATATGTATTTCCTTAATGACTTTCCAGTGTAATGTGAACATGTATAACAGCACTCCACACATCTGAGGGGCTTAAACTCCTTCCTCTTGTGTTTTCACCAAAAACTGTCAAACATTTTTAATCCAAATTTCAGTTGAAAATGGGATATGAGGCACAATGTAACATCCTGAAAATCTTGGCAAAAAAATATGTATATCTATCTATCTATCTATCTTGTTTGTATGGTTAATTATGCTGCAACTCAGGTAATACTGGGCCTGAATTTGGGGATAAGGACCTAATGGACCCATAAACACACTGCAAACTTAGCTCAAGATGACATTAATAGGAATGAAATGCAGACTTTTGTCACCCAACTCCAGGCAAGTTTCATTTAGTACAGACACATGGAAAAGACTGAGATAGAAAAAACATAGAAAAATTATATTTGCTCAGGGGGAAAAAAAACCCAAGAGGAATGTTCTTTTATCTTCCAGTTTACTCATTTATCTCTAATTGCTGTGTTCTTCTCTATTTGCTCCTCTGCATCTTGCCTGACGTAATGAGGCTTGTTGTCGATGACTAAGGAGTTTTTGTTTTATTTTGTTGATCTGGTATTAGCCAGATAAAGTCTTATTCCTCTGTTTCAGCTCAGTTTGACTTTCTAAATCGGTGCATCCACTTATGATTCTACCTGGACCTGTGGTTCTGAACCCTAATTCTACAGGAGAGTCTGATGGACAGTTTTAAAATATACTAATCTTTAAGCAATTGAATTAGATTACCTGGAATAGGGGCCTGGGAGCTAACTAGTACCCTTTAATTTAGAAATGGCAAAACTCTGGTCCAAACTACCATGTTTCAGTTATCTATTGCTGTGTAACAAACCATCCCAATACCTAATGGCTTAAAACAAGTTGCTATTTTTGATGATTCTGTGGGGCAGAAATCTGGGCAGGGTACATCTGCCTAGCTCTTCAGTTCCACATAATGTCACCTAGAGTCATTCAACTGCATTCAGTGGACCTGAAGGTCCAATAAGGCTTCACTCACATGACAGACACCTCAGTGATCTTCTGCATGGGCCCTCTCTCTCCACATGGCTATCTTGGTCTTCCTTATAGCATGGTGGCCTCAGGTAAGTCAGACTTCTTAGATGGCATCTGGATTCTAAAAGAGAAGAAGCAAAAGCTGTTAGTCTCTTTCAAGTCTTAGCTGTAGAAGTCCCACATCACTACTTCCAAATTCTATTTGTCAAAGCAAGTTACAAGGTCAGCCCAGATTCAGCAGGGGGAAATCAGTTCTACTCCTTGATGTGAAAAGCAGCATGCACAATCAGGGGCTGAGTAACTGCTGGTGGCCATACTTTGAGATTATAGATCACACATCACCAGTTCCCAATCCTAAAGTCATGGCAGACGTTTCTATCCCATCATGGCAGTCTCTCCCATTGGTCCTGTACGTGGTCTCAGAATTGTTCTCAAGGCTGTACCTCAGAGGTCAGAGGTTAATAGATTGGAGTTACCATGAAGGTTGAAGTGTATTGACAAACCTGGGCTATTGGGAAGAGATAAAGTTCTAAACTCTCCCTGCCGTGGCTTATGAAGCAGCAGGATTGGCATTCTCAGGGAAGATTAAGAAAGCGCCAGTGGCCTCATGGCCCTGTCTGGGGCGGGGAAGGTCAGTCTCATGGGTTCTCACAGTAATCCTGTGAATTAGGAATTTCAGGTTTTGTTACTCTCCTCTAGTTTATAAATGGGGAAACTGCGGCTGACTGAACACAAGGCACCATTTTAGGTGCTACAGAGGGCATAAAAGTTACTTAGACATTGTTGCAGTTCTTAGTATCATTTTCGGGCAAAGGAAAGGCATTTAAACGACTAATTATAATACCCAACAGAATAAAATGAGGTTACCAGAGAAGTAGGGGAAAAAAAGATTCTGGAAGTCAAAGGCAGGAAAGAATAACTCTAAGTGGTGTGATCTGGCTGGACTTCATGGGGGACAAAGATGGTAATAGGATAGTTTCTTCAGAGGAGAATGATTTGAACATCAGAGGATTAAAAGAAATATTGGGAAAATTAAGCAAGTCATAAAATATCTTTTGTAAAAATATCCTCTTTAAGATCATGCTTCAAAGAAAAAGATGCCATTTCATGACATCATACATTTTGGTTGCAAAAATTATACGAAAACAAACCCAAGTTGATTTGTTACTTGTTAATTCTAAGAATTCCCACATAAATATACATGCATAACTAAAGAGCCCTTGAGCCACAACTAAGGAGCCTGCCTGCTGCAACTAAGGAGCCCATGTGCTGCAGCTAAGACCCAGTGCAACCAATTAAAAAAATATTTTAAAATAAATAAATAAATAAATAAATATACATGCATAATATAAACTTTAAAACGTGTATTTTAATAAAGTTAGTTTCATAATTTTAGTTTTCTTTTTGAAATGGACATCCAATCAAACCTATTTTTTTCACTACTCACTATGAAATTTAAGACCCTAGTTTTGGTTGATTCATTATAAGTGGCATTTTTTCTGGTACCAGTTATTTTGGGGTTATAAAGTTAATGCATAGAAAGTGCCTATCACATGATGAGGGTTTCATAAATTTTACTCTTTGTGCTGTAAAGTTCCATGGGTTTTGACAAATGCATTGTGTCATGTATCTACTATGCCATTATGATTTTTATTTGTTTAACAAAGTTTATATGGTGCTTACTATGTGATAGATGCTAATTCATTTACTCCTTTTAGCAACCTTATTAGACAGATACCATTAGCACATCATCTCTGGTATAGGTGACAAAATTAAGACATAGAGAGGTTAAGTAATTTCCTTAAAATCACACAACTAACATGGGTAGATCTGCATTGAGAACACAGGGCATCTGTGCTCCTAATCACTATACATCCTGCTTCCCTATAATTATTTATTCTACTTTGCTTTTATGGCTTTCTTCTCTTCTTCTTCTTCATCTTAAAACAATTTTCCTTTTACCATACACTGAATTTAACTCTTACCTGCTACATTTCATTACCAGCCCTCTCAATTTTTAAAACAAATTTCATATGTTTATTCTTCATTCAAAATCTAATCATCATTCTAACAAAAGTTTTTCAAGTAATCACATTAAAATATAATTTATTCTATAAGTTGGAGACCAGATACAATATAGGGTAAGGGAAAAAATACATTATAATTTTTTTATTGAAGTATAATTGACATATACCATTATATTACTTTCAGGTGTAAAACACAATGATTCGATATGTGTAAAAACTGCAAAATGGTCACCACAATAAGTCTAGTTAACACTTGATCAATTGTTACTGAGTTCAGAAATTTGAGGTGTGCAGACAGATAAGAGCTCCCTGCTGAAATCATTGCACAAAAAATGACAGTTACTCTGACACTAACATGCTGTCCAGCTGAAGCACAGCAGCTGACTGACCCTTGTCTGCTTTGGAAACAAAGGCACTTAAGAATCCAACCTGAGATTTTAAAGGAAAGGCAATCTGAAAAGTTAATACAACCTTTTAGTCACTTGTAAATGGCTTCTATTTCCCTATCATTCTCAAAAAAATACAAAAGCAGACTTTCTGTCACCTTTAGAAATTCTAGGAGCTGCTAAAGAAATGGATAATATTTAGGAGAAGTGGCTTCCAATCACTTCTGTGTCTTTTCTTTGGGAAAAGAGGGTGCATATCTTGAAGATATTTATAAAAAGCTCCTAAGGAGACACAATATCTAGACCAAGACACATTCACTATTCTCTTCTCAATGGATTTAGAGTAAAAATATACGTGGAAAGAGTCAGCAAAATTATTCAAGCAAATATCATATGGGTGTTAAGAAAGAAGGCCATTCAATTCACTAGTTATTTCCTACATATTGGTGTAACAATCAAAATCGATTGTTGTCAGAGGAATCTGAGCTCAGAGAGCAGACAATTCAAGTTTGATATTCACTTGGCTTTTAAAAACTCAAAAGTCAATATTTCTTGGAATGCTAAGACATTCTACTTTTCACTGTGCTATGAGCAAGGCCAAAACTGAGGCCAATGACAGTGGAAATTATACCACTAATCCCTGGGTATTTTCCTAAAGTTCTCTGATGGATAATAAGGGGGAGGTAATTAATGTCAATTGAGTGCCTGCAAGGTACTAGACACTTTTAAAATGTTTCATTTAAACCTCCCAACAATCCCATATGGAAATTATAGGCCAAATGAGGAATTTGTTGTTTGTAATGCAAAGGAAGTTATTCAATGTGAGAAAGCTGGAACTGTGAGAGATGTTCATTCTCTTTTTCACATACCGAGTGGTGGAGTTAGGACCAGAACTCAGGTCTTGAGTCTCTGAGCTCCATATTTATTTGTTCCACAGTATCTGTCATTAGCTTCTGAGATGGAGCTGCGGGGTAGGCTGGAGGAGGCGGGTGCAGGTAGTGGGAAGGCAGCTTCACAGAGGAATGGTAGGGCAGAGACGAGGGCGGCCCAGGTAGGGAAAGGTAATCGGGGGACCGGCTGCCTCAGGGAATACTTGAACAGGAGCCTCTGCCTCGATGGGTTGGGTTTAAAGTCCCAGGTTTGATTCCATTTTCTCTTTCACCTATTGGATCCAGTTCATGGGCAGTTTCCCATAGCCCTTTAAGAGCTACCTCCCTTCCGCTGGTGGGGTAATGCTAACCAGAAAGCTGAGGTGTTGCAGGCCTTCAGCATGGCAGTATTTCCAGTCATTAGACTATTTTCCTCAGGGCCTAGCTCCAGAGAGGTCTTGGCTTCTCAGCCAAAAGGACCTGGGACTGCCAAGCAGTAACTCTTTAATTTATTGCCCCTGTTCTACATTCCTGACCTGTGAGTATTTGCAGACACAGAGACCAGCTTTCCAAAGCCCAGCATAAGCTGCTTTAATTTTGTCATTGTCCTATAATTTCATGGAAATGGCTGCTATGAAGCCAACAAATGACTAATAAAATCCCTCTGCCTACTCATTTTTAATGTCATTCTGGAACTCCAGAACAGGGACCATCTGGTCATGGTGCTTACTTTAATATAAAAGAGGCGCTGAGTTGAAAATCATATTTCTGAGAGAAGGCTGGAACGAAACTTCTGTTTGTGAACCCAAAGCACAGCAAAACAAGTCTAGCGTTCCATTTGGGGCAGTGATGAGACACACTGAGTGCCGCATAGGCAGCTCTGCCTGTGGAGAGGTTAAATTTTGACACACACACACAGATGATATACAGATATCAATCAGTACTACTAACTGTCACATCTATTGAGCACTATCCATGTGTCAGGCGATGTGCAACGCACTCTGGATTATTTTGTAATAGGCAAGTATTAGTGTACTCACTTTATAGGTGAAATAAATAGAGACTTAACGGAAGTTAAGTAAACCTGCTCCAAGTCACACAGCTAGTAAATAACAGAGCGAGGCTTGGAAAAAAGGTCCGTCAGTTTCTACATACGTGCCCTGAGCAATTGACTTACTTGACTCATTGCAGTAAGGGCCTTTGGAAGAAAAGCCATCCTAAGCAATGACTAATCTTTCAAGCACGTAAATTTTAGTACCAGAAAGCTATGTGGAGATTTTTTTTTTTTCCTATTTTATTTTGGAATTATTTTAGATTTTACAGAGAAGTTGCAAAGATAGCAATAGAGTACTCCTGTCTACCTTTATTCAGCTTCTTCTAATGTTTACATCTTACATAACCATGCTACATTTGTCACAACTAAGAAATTATCTTTGGTACAATACTAATAACTAAACTACAGACATTGTTCAGATTGTGGTACAGTTTTTATTTGCAAGTTTTTCTTGTAACTTTTGATTTGATCACCCTTTTTAGGATCTACGTTTTTGTTGTTGTTGTTCTTTTAGTAAACTTAATTTTTTTAAATTTATTAAGACTGGTTTTTTAGAGCAGTTTTAAGTTCACAGAACAATTGAGAGGAAGGTACAGAGATTTCCCATACACCCTCTGTTGCCACACATGAATAGCCTTCCCTATTATCAACATTCCTTACCACAATGGTACATTTACTACAATTGATGAACCTACTTTGACATGTCATCACCACCCAAAGTCCCTTGTTTACATTAGGGTTCACTCTTGTTGTATATTCTATGGGTATGGACAAATGCGTAACGTCATGTATCCTTCATTATATTATCATACAGAATAGTTACACTGCCTTAAAATTCCTCTGTGCTCCACCTATTCATCCCCCCCACTCTCCCTGCCAACCCCTGGCAACCACGGATATTTTTTACTGTCTCCATAGTTTTGCCTTTTCCAGAATGTCATGTGGTTGGAATCACGTAATAGGTAGCCTTTTCAGATTGGCTTCTTTCACTTTTAAGAAAACTAAATATGTATTTAAAGTTCTTCCATGTCTTTTTATGGCTTCATAGCGTATTCCTTTTTAGCAGTGAATATATTTCATTTTCTGGATGTACCACAGTACACAGTATACAGTTATTTATCATTCTCCTTGCGAGGGACATCTTGGTTGCTTCCAAGTTTGGGCAATTATGGATAAAGCTGCTATAAACATCCATGTGCAGGTTTTTGTGTGGACATAAGGTTTCAACACCTTTGGGTAAATACCAAGGAGCACGATTGCTGAATTGTACAATAAGAATATGTTTAGTTTTGTAAGAAATTGCCAAACTGTCCTCCAAAGTGGCTGTACCATTCTGCATTCTTACCAGCAATGGATGAGAGTTCCTGTTGCCAGCATTTGGTGTTGTCACTGTTCTGGGTTTTGGCCTTTCTATTAGGTGTGTAGGGGTGGATCTACATTTTTTTATGCTATAGGGAGTTGAACGTAGTTTTCAATTTTAAGTTATATACTTAACCAACTCTGCCATGGACAGACATCAAGGGATCCAAACATTGCTGCGTTTGGGTTAAGTACACACTTCCTGGTTGATCATGGTCAGTTAAGACCCAGAAATTCTCCCTTCGGCTGCTCTTCTGCACCTTCAGACTTACCTGGTTTCTGTATGTGAATCTCAACTGTGTGACTCGACTTAGTCGTTCTGACTCTGCTCTTGGGTGTTTGTTACCAAGATTTGGCAACTTGACTCAGAATTTGCAAGTTCCTGACCTCAATTTCTCTCTTTTTTTTTTTAAAACATCTTTATTGGAGTATAATTGCTCTACAATGGTGTGTTAGTTTCTGTTCTATAACAAAGTGAATCAGCTATACATATACATATATCCTCATATCTCTTCCCTCTTGCATCTCCCTCCCACCCTCCATATCCCACCCCTCTAGGTGATCACAAAGCACAGAGCTGACCTCCCTGTGCTATGCGGCTGCTTCCCACTAGCTATCTAGTTTACATTTGGTAGTGTATATATGTCCATGCCATTCTCTCACTTCGTCCCAGCTTACCCTTCCCCCTCCCCGTGTCCTCAAGTCCATTCTCTACATCTGCGTCTTTATTCCTGTCCTGCCCCTAGGTTCTTCAGAAACTTTTTTCTTTTCTTTTTTTTAGATTCCATAAATATGTGTTAGCATACAGTATCTGTTTTTCTCTTTCTGACTTACTTCACTCTGTATGACAGACTCTAGGTCCATCCACCTCACTACAAATAACTCAATTTGGTTTCTTTTTATGGCTGAGTAATATTCCATTGTATATATGTGCCACATCTTCTCTATCCATTCATCTGTTGATGGATACTTAGGTTGCTCCCATGTGCTGGCTATTGTAAATAGAGCTGCAATGAACATTGTGGTACATGACTCTTTTTGAATTATGGTTTTCTCAGGGTATATGCCCAGTAGTGGGATTGCTGGGTCTATGGTAGTTCTATTTTTAGTTTTTTAAGGAAACTCCATACTGTTCTCCATAATGGCTGTAACAATTTACATTCCCACCAACAGTGCAAGAGGGTTCCCTTTTCTCCACACCCTCTCCAGCATTTATTGTTTGTAGATTTTTTGATGATGGCCATTCTGACTGGTGTGAGGTGATACCTCATTGCAGTTTTGATTTGCATTTCTCTAATGATTAGTGATGTTGAGCATCCTTTCATGTATTTGTTGGCAATCTGTATATCTTCTTTGGAGAAATATCTATTTAGGTCTTCTGCCCATTTTTGGATTGGGTTGTTTGTTTTTTTGATATTGAGCTGCATGAGCTGCTTGTATACTTTGGAGATTAATCCTTTGTCAGTTGCTTCATTTGCAAATATTTTCTCCCATTCTGAGGGTTGTCTTTTCATCTTCTTTATGGTTTCCTTTGCTGTACAAAAGCTTTTAAGTTTCATTAGGTCCCATTTGTTTATTTTATTTCCATTTCTCTAGAAGGTGGGTCAAAAAGGATCTTGCTGTGACTTATGTCATAGAGTGTTCTGCCTATGTTTTCCTCTAAGAGTTTTATAGTGTCTGGCCTTACATTTAGGTCTTTAATCCATTTTGAGTTTATTTTTGTATACGGTGTTAGGGAGTGTTCTAATTTCATTCTTTTACATGTAGCTGTCCAGTTTTCCCAGCACCACTTATTGAAGTGGCTGTCTTTTCTTCATTGTATATTCTTGCCTCCTTTATCAAAGATAAGATGACCATATGTGCGTGGGTTTATCTCTGGGCTTTCTATCCTGTTCCATTGATCTATATTTCTGTTTTTTGTACCAGTACCATACTGTCTTGATTACTGTAGCTTTGTAGTATAGTCTGAATTCCAGAAGCCTGATTCCTCCAGCTCCATTCTTCTTTCTCAAGATTGCTTTGGCTATTTGGGGCCTGACCTCAATTTCTATGTGCCACATCAACTTTCCTTCAGGACATATCTTATGATTGGAGTTCAATTTCAATTGTGTCTCTAACTTGATATTTAGGTTTTTGTGTTCTTATTGTTGGACTGTACCCTGAGTCTGCTTACTCAATAATCACATTTCATAAGGGAAGACCCAAATCCCCTGTGCTGACCATTAATTTATCCCATTTTTACAGAGAAAATGTGAACTTAAAGTGAATGGTCTGAATTACATAGCACACAACTGGAAAAATTAAAAGACACAGGGAAGGAGAGAAAACTTCCTAAGTATTCTTTAGTTGTTAGGACAAGTGGAGCTTAAAATAAAAATTAAACAGAGATCAAACATCACAGAAAGGTATATTTTGGAAAAGAACTTAAAAGTCTTTTCCCTGCCAAATGTCAGAAATATTTTAATCCAGTTTTGGAAAGGAATGTTGTCATAATTCACAGTATTTAAACTTGGGCTTTGACCAGGCAAAACAAGTATTAAAATCAGACTTAACATGTCTGAAACAAATTTATCATTTTTTTTTTCTGAAGTCAGTTCCTCCTCTTGCCCTTCCTGATTTTATTATTGGGTCTGCCGTGTTCCCAGACACAAGGCTAGAAAAGTCAGTGTCATTTTTATTCTGTTCATGCTGATGTGCAATAGGTTACCAGTTCCTGCTGACTTTGCCTCTGTCACTCCCATATTTGCCCATGTTTTTCCATTTTTACTGCTGCTATTCCTTTGCTTAGGTTATTTTACAAACCTCTTGATCCATGTGCTTCAAGTATATGTGGGCAGTTTAATTTCCAATGTATAGTCACTGCAGGTCATCAATTTGTTAAAAAACTTCAATGGCATTCCCACACCTACTGGATTTAGAATAGACCTTTACTCTAGCTGTTGAGGTCCATACCCTTGCCCCACTTTACCAGATGTATCTATTATGATTCCCTTCTTTGTACACCATAAACCAGCCCTACTGGTTTGTGTTTTTCCTTGAACGGATACTGCCGCAGGGCATTTGCACATGCTGTTTCTTCTGCTCAGGAAGGCCTCTATTCCCACTCATAAGCTACTGGCATACAATACATGAGGGGTTAGCAAACTACAGTGTGAGTGCCAAATCTGGCCTACCAGACTCTTTTAGTAGACGAAGTCTTATTGGAACACAGTGACACTCATTCTTTTATTTTCTATGACTGTTTTTGCACTGAAACAGCAGTGGGAAGTAATTGCAACAGAGACCCTATGGCCTGCAAGGCCTAACATATTTACTTTCTGGTCCTTTACAAAAAATACAAGTTCTAATTCCCAATACTAATTACCTTAACTGAATACCCAATTTAATGTGTTTTAGCAAAAATTTGTTGAGCTCCTATCATGTGCTAAATATACAAATACGGAAAAGATATGGACCATCACTCAAAGAACTTACTGTCTAAAAGTGATGACAAATCTATAAATGAATTCCTCTACAACATGATAAGTAAAATAACAGCACATATAGGAGATACCTAGAAGCAGAGAATAGGGAGTTACTGATATTTTGGAGGAGTGAAGAGGTGGGAAAAAAGAGTTTAATAGCTGAGTTGGGTTTGAAATTATGTACAGGAGTTTATCCTAGAGACAAGGGATTAAAGTCCTTCCAGATAGAGGAACAGCAGGCACAAAAGTGTGGAGGAACATAACCACATGGTCTCTTTGGGGAACCTCAGGTAGGCTCTTATGGAAATGAAATGGAAAGAGATTGGACTATGGAGTCATATTAACCTGGGTTCGAAACTTGACTCTGATAGCCACTAGCTTCATGACCTCGAGTAAGTCTTAGCTTCTATTAGCCCCATTTTCTCACCCTAGCAGTGTTTACATGAATTAACTGATGTGACATTGGTGAAAGTTTCCAGCATGTTTGATATAGTGTATGTGCAAAAAAAAAAAATGTGGTTCTTGGTATGTAGCAAAACAAAAAAGTTCATGTAGGTTAGCATGGGACAGGAAGAGTAAAGAGAAAGATATGCATCAGCTCAAAATACAAAGTTGCCTAAAAAAAAAAAAAAAACAAAGATGTCTGCTCTTTTCTCTGTATCTCAGTCTCAATTCTCCCTGTAGCACTTTTTCTTTCCTGTATTATACACGACAGGTGTGTTGATCTCATCCTTTCTTCCAAATGGTGACCTCCTTGAGGGCAGGGATCTTTTCTTATTCCTTTTTGTGTCTCCCAAAGTGCCTAGCACTGTGTCATATATAGAACAAGCCTCTGATGAATGCTTGCTGAATTTTAAATCTTAGATTGTGAAGGTATTTTTACAATAATCAACCTGTTATTTTATGTGAAATTGAGACCGATGAGTTGTAAGATGTTTGACTTGCTCAAGCTTGTCCACTTTAATGATCACAAGTCTAACTTGTAGTTTCCAAGAAGGTGGAATTTGTTTTTGTCCTTTCTTCTACTCTTCCCTCATGCGTTCATTCTGGGGCACTTTTCCCTTTCAGAAACACCCTCCACCTCACCCTCCAGGTGTCCACTGCTTTTCCAGATATGGCCTCTATCTGTTGTTACATTCACATTGAGATGCTCAGGATGTGTATCATACCTTTTCTGGGAAGGCATGTGGAAAGGAAAGTTAGAATAATCAGGAGTGGATTGGTAGTAGGATTTTAGGCATCAGGAGGAAATCAGTATGTCTTCAAATCCTTTTGCAAAAGCAATCCTTAATCTACCATATATAAGGGCTGTCCTATGGGTCCCAGAACTAACAGAACTTTTAAGTACAGCAGTATTAATAGCTATCATTAATTAAGAGCTTACTAGTAGTAGATACTTTGTATGAGTTGTGTCTATCCCTCACAACACTCATGTGCATTTACTATCCACTTTCACAGATGGGGAAACTGAGGCTCAGAAAGGTTAGGCAACTTTCACAAGGCCACACAGCTAAGGAGCAGAGTCCATATCCGCCTACTTCATCAGAGTCTCTGACAATGCCCTTTAATTGCCCTGTAACTGGGAAGGAGGTTAGATAATCTTTCAGGCTTCAGTTCCCTATGGGCATTCCTACTTTCCAGAATTTTCCAAGGTAATGCTCCTTAGAATACTTGCCTGATAGCAAGTATTTATTTTGCAGGGTCCAGTGCAAAATAAAAATGCACAACTTCTTGCTGAAAAAGCAGGGAGGAGAAACTATACTCAATATTTTGTAATAACCTATAAGAGAAAAGAATCTGAAAAAGAATATATATATATATATATATATATATATATATATATATATATATGTATAACTGAATCACTTTGCTGTACATGTGAAACTAACAGAACATTGTAAATCAACTATACTTCAATTTACAAAGAAAAAGCAGGGGGGGAAATGCTATCAAAGGTATTAAAAGGTAAACTTTTTTTTCTTCCGTGGCCTCTCTCTTGACTTATCATGGTGTTTTTTATTTTTTATTTAATGTCATTCTAAGCAGAAAGATATTAAAATTTTAAATTATTTGCATGAACTTTACTGTTATTTTTATATTGTGCAATGTCAGTTTTGAACGCAAATGTAAGAGCATATGCAGAATCGTTGAAATAACACAATTCATATTTCGTAGCTCATACGTTCATATGTATTTTGTTCTTACCAGAAGAGTGGAAACGCTGCCGTGTTTGCATTACTTCTTGATATATACACATTGTACCAACACTCTCTACATTCAGCTTACTGATGATTAAAGAGGAACTGAAAGGACAAGGAACTATGGGTTGCCCTATCTCTCCCTTTCCTTCTATGTCATCATTTTCAGTGAAAGTGTTTGGCTAATGCAGGGGAATAACAGGAGTAAAACATGATGGGATTCTTAAATTGATTATGTTTCTTAGAATCCCATTGCCTTTTTTCTCTGTTCAAAGCATGTTCTTGTTCAGGTTGTAAGTGTAGACTCTTGGGCTTTCAGTTTTAAATGTTACTTGTACTCGCTTTCAGTCTTGCTGAACTTGCCCACGTCATGGGTCCACCAGAAATCTGTGCTTACGGGGCATCACGAACACTATATGCAAATGGGGTGGCAAGGAATGGCAGACATACGTTTTGTGTATATCCTCTCTGCTCATGTGCATGCTCCATTGCCCCGTGGAGCCTCGCTTATAAAATACAAGTTCTAAAATAAAATTCTTGAGAATTTCAAGATGGCGACAGCAGAGTATTAAAGCAAGTGTGGAGTCCCTCTAGCTGCACAAGGTTGTACGCCCATGAATCTGACCCTGCCTGGGAGTTATTAATCAGTGTGCCAAAGGAAGAAGGTTCTACAAGCCAAACTGTGTAAACTTTCTCCTATGTCTTAGTACCTTTAACCACTTAGCAACCTTCTTTGGCCAAGTGTTCAAATCCCACTCAAAAATCTTCAACTCACCCAGTCCTTAAGCTGAGGAAGAGAAGCCTCAGGCCATTATCTCAGATGTTCAGAATCAACTCAGCTTGTTTCTGATCTTAGTAACTGTACTTGTCTTCCCAGTGGCCGAGCTCCCACCCCACACTCCGGCTTTAGGCCCTAACTGGTCCTGTCTGTATTCACCTTTCATACCCCATCTGAGTCTATATCTTAGTATAAGTACTTTTAGGGTTAGTCTATAATTTAGTATAATACTCAAGAGCAAAACTTCAATGATAGAAAGCCCAATTATTTAAAATTCTCTATCCTTAGCTTTATGTGAGTTTTCCTTTTGTTTTTATTCAACATTCAACAAGTATTGACCAAGTAGCTCCTGCCATGAGCAAGAGCTCTTTGTAGGACTGGGTGGGGGCAAAGGTAAAGATACTGTGGTCACTGACTTCCAGACAGTCATGCTCTAGCCTTGTGAGCCTGGAATGTTGTTACTAAATGTATCATTTAAATTAAGAAATGTTCTAGGCATCTCCTTCTCTTGGCTCCTTTCTATCCCAGAAGCGTGGTTTATGAGATAAATTTAAGGGCAGGTGCACTGGGGTCATTTTCCTAGATCAGCTCTCCATGCTCTTTCCTTAAGGGGTGATGCTTTTAATACAAACTACAACCTATATTCAAGTAAATAAAGTACACCCCTTAATCTTGAATGCTTGGGCAAAATTTTCAAATCTCTCTAAGTATGGTTTTCTAACTGATTTCCAGACTTAACCTCAAAGAACTATACAAGGTTTCTAGTGTCTGTGGCTTCTTCCATTTCCCTTAACTCTTAATCAACCACTTCACTGTATGGAACTTCTCTTGGTTGCATTTTTAACTCCTTCTCTTTAAGAGCATTCTTGATTTCAATGCCAAGGGTGCAGAGGACTTCCTGTTCTAAATTTGAATTAACAAAAGATTTGGCTTGAATGGTTGTAGAGCTGTAGACATACTTTAATACCACTTCTGACAT
The DNA here is from genome assembly GCF_028023285.1 of Balaenoptera ricei. Classification (NCBI taxonomy): domain Eukaryota; kingdom Metazoa; phylum Chordata; class Mammalia; order Artiodactyla; family Balaenopteridae; genus Balaenoptera; species Balaenoptera ricei. Next base: position 78,420,866 of record NC_082648.1, read on the forward strand.
GACAGTTCAGTTTTAAAGGTGGTGGATTGGAAAATTATAGTTAAAAGAACAATTTTCTCCAGAGTGGTGGTGACATGAGTCATGGGAGAGGGAAGGAGTTACTATTTATTTAAAATCACTTTTGTCTGTGACTTGGGAAATTGGATTATCATCAAGAATTCTGCCTCATCGTGGCCATAGTTCTATGTTATACTAATTAGTCATTTATTTATTCAACAAAGAGTTTCTTAAGGGTTTTACCGTGTGTCAGTTACTGTGCTAAACTTTGAGAATACAGCAGAGAAGACACAGCCCCTGCCATCTCTGCAGTAATTACAATGGAAGGGTTATGAAATGAAAGAAGAGTATGGTTAAGGCTAATAATAATCTGGTTTTGAGGATTAGGGAAGACTTTTTTTTGATTTTTTTAAATTGAAGTATAGTTGATTTACAATGTCATGTTAGTTTCAGGTGTACAGCACAGTGATTCAGTTATACATACATATATATGTGTGTGTGTGTATATATATAGCTATTCTTTTTTAGGGAAAACTTTCTGAAACAAGATATAGTTAAGCATCTCAATCATTGGTTTTCAAATTTTAGAGAACCCTCTGATTCCATGGGTCTGAGACTAGTCAATAATTTGCATTTTAAACAATAGATAAGTCTAATGTAGAGGTTTTCAGAGTACTCTTCAAAAGATATTTAACGAAGCCGCTTTATATTTCCATTTTCGTTTCCATTTGTATTACTCCTGGAAAAAAATGCAATGGTATTTTTTTTCACAAAAAGATGCACACTTTGATAACACACTGCAGAGCGAGCCATTTGCCACTTTCATTTTCCTCCTGTAAAGAGAGTTGTGAGGTTTTGTCATGATGTTCGATCATCATAGAAGAGACCGAGAGCTATCATAAGGTTTGCTTCAAGACCCACCGTTATTGCAAAGATCTGAACCATGTTTAAAAAAAAAAAAATCTGAACCATGTTAGGTCAATAAATAGTTTTATAGAAAAGAATCATGTATTTTTCTTGAGAATATGGAAATGGGCTGTAAATGTGAATGCACATAAATATAATAAGAACTAGATGGATTAGACCACTTTCACTTTAACAGAATATTTTACTCAATTTCCTTAGCTTAGTAATTATTTTTTAAAAGATGTAGGTGTTTAGTAATATTTTAAAGACATATTTTTAAAAACATTGAAGTTGACGTTTTTGAATGAGCATTTTATTAGAACACAATCTAATTTCTAAATCCAGACCATGAAGGACTCAGCTAACAATTATAGTCTTGAAGGGGCTTCAAATCCACCTTAATGGTACTGTATCAACCAATGAACCAGAGGCCACACTTCAATTTTTAAATAGCGTATTAAATAATTAAACAGCATATCAAATTATGTTTCGGGTAACTGTCACAGCCTAATTTTTTAAGCACTCTTAAAAAAATTGTAAATGGTTCATTAGAGGTAGTTTTGAAGCCAAAAATGCTAACGCAAGTCACGTGGAAATCCTAAAAGGAACTTGGCATGAAACAAAGAATGAACTTGTAGCTGAAAATAGCAGATTAAACAAAAACTCAATCAGTGTGGCTATAACTGAAACATATGTACGTAGATGCAGTAGACTTTTATGGTAGACACACTGATGATCTAACTTTCTCTCTGTGTCAATTTTACATGCTTTAACAAATGCCTTCGTTTAACCAATTTCATGATTGATTCCACTATACCTTGCTATGGCTGTGAATGAAAAATGTATTTCTCGACTTTCAAAACACCAGGCCAGGAGATACAGAAAAAAATATTAATCTTTATATCTAATTTCCCATCTTTATTGACACCAATTCCCTTGTCTTACAACTGAAAGAAAGCTATTATTTTATGATGATCACCAGTATGCTTGCTAACTGTGCATTTTCCCCTGAGATATGCTTAAATTTTAAGGTAGTGCTAGTTATTTCCTTCATGAATTCCAAAGAACATTAAGTATTAGTCAAAACCCAACATTTATGTGATGTAGATGTTATCACATTCTTTGCAGTGGCTGTTCTTTGTTGGTGTTCTAAAAATACTGTTTTCCATTTATATGACTTCAATTCTACATAATAAAATCATCTTTGGCTGAGAGGATATAATGGCAAAATTCCTATAATCGCACAAGACTATACGTTTTACGTGGCATGCCTAATTGCATTTTTTAAGGAATAAAATGTTCTGGGGTTCTTTATTTTGAGATTGAGCCAGATGAGAGCATGGCCCAAGGAATCCAGAAAGAATTGAATCTAAAATGCTTAATCAGCTTCAAGTCTGTTCATCAGCATTGTAGTTCAACTGAAAAATAAATCCTAGTTGCAGGAATTTTAATTGATTACACCAGTTCAATCAAACCAACTACTTAATTCAGTGACCATCTCAGCTCAGTCATTTATTTGACTGGGCACGGAAGGCAGAGTTTAAAGCAAAAGGGTGGCAGTAAACTTAGTTTCCAGTTCCAGTTGTCACTACTAGTTATGTGACCTTGGGAAAAACGTGTCACTTCTCTGGGCCTCCATTTCTATAAAATGATAGGAATGACATTTGATAATCCCTAACATCTTTCCTGGCTGGAAAATTCAATAAGTCATTTAAAGCAGTTGTTCTACCAGCATCATTAAAAGGCAACTCAGAAAAGACAGGATTGATGAAGAGTGTCAAAGACCTTGGCCTACTGACATGCACCTACTGTTCCTTATATGAAATGACTGACTCATCACCGACCACCCAGCTTACTCATTCAGGGTTGATGTCTTCACAACATCTTTCAGGAGGGGAGATGAGACCCACTCTAACCTTTCTGAATCAATTATACAACAACTCAAAGGCAGCAGGTTCAAAACATCAGAGATGATAGATTCGGACCTGGGAATGTGCCAGTACAGCAGCCTCTTCTTCTTCCCTGTGAGTCTTGCAAAGATAAACGAGATAAGTAGAAGATACTGGGGAAGGTGGAGGAGTGAGGCTCGAATTACCATCTGCAAATGTGCATATATCTGCAGGTGTCAGGGTCTGTGAATTCAGAATCTCCATAACCAACCAACCAACCAACCAACCAAAAGGAGAACATTTTCACACATAACATGTGAAAACCATATTACACTTACATTTCTTAGCCTGTCTGGAGTTATGTGTGTGTGTGTGTGTGTGTATAAAATATGTATTATATATATATACACACACACAAATATAAGTCACAAGTTTCAGAATGTGACTGAGCATGGCTGCTGCAATAAATATTAACCATAGAAATTTTAGGGCTAGGCTGGGTTTAAATTCCAGCCTTAATTGCATCCTGAAGAGTTACTGATATTAATATTTTCTGTAGTGCATTAGTGTGGAATCTAATTCTAAAACATTTCCTTGTGTGAAATGAATATTTTAAAGATCTGACTCATTCAAAGCATTCATCATTTCCTTTATAACTGATTTTCCTCTTAGACTATATAGCTCTTGGATCCTTCATAATATCACAAGGTTTTTCACAGTTCAGAGGTTACATATTCAACACGTAGTAGACTTCAATCTAAATTGGATTTTAAAATGTAACATTTTGAAACCAGAAGCAAATAAAACACCATATTATTCGCAAAAGTATTTCTCAGAAGGCTATGTGGTAAAGAGGAGAGCTTCTGGGATTTGGTTTTACTGCACCTGGCGTAGGTTTTACTCTCAGTTCTAACGTAAACTCAGGAAATTAACTAAAATGTCAAGGAGCTCAATTCTGTCATCTGTAAAATGGGTTTGATAATACTTTCCCCACCTACTTACAAAGGCAGTACTGAGATCAAAGAAACAAACTCATGTGAAATATAATGCTTAGGACACCCAAATTGGATTAAACCCCATGAAAACAACACTTTACTAACATGTGGAGTCTACTGAGCTTGTACTCTCCATCCTAAGACTGATATTAAAATTGTCGGTTGGGGGTTCAGCTATTCCAGGTGTCATTAACAGCAACAGAGGGGCTTTTTAATGCAAGGAATAATTGAGAATGATTGAATATACTACAGAATGAGAATGAGAAACAATTCACTGTAAGTTAATGATATAACAGATGATAAAAGGGTGGGCCTTGTGCTAACATCCAGTTCCTCCCTACTGGGAATTCAATCATTTCTCTGCCTTATGTGGTCTGGAATCCCTTATCTGTCCATCTCCAGATTTTGTATCTCCTAATGTTTGTCATCTGTGTTTCCTGTAATTATGCAGACTCATTGGAACGGTTAGTTTCCTATATCTGGCTGTTTGCACTTTAACTAGAGATAATTTCCAGGTTCCATGGAATTTGCATCCGGTGAGTTGCACATCCCTGCTGTCCTCTGGGAAACTTGGAAACACTGGTTATTTCCTATAGGGAATGTTGTTAATGCTACGCGTGCTTCCTGTTCTGTTTGGTTCTATTTATTGAATGTCTACTGAATGTTTAAGATTGTTTGGAGCCCATTGGATGCAAACATGCAACACCTGTGAGGTATTAACCTGTGAGGAACACTTAATCTACCTCTCTATCCTTTCCTGTACAGGATTGCATTTTTCTGAGCTCTTTTGTGAGGATAGGAGGGGTTAGACATGCCCGAATTTTTGGCAAGATGAGAAAATCGTTTATGGTGAGTGACTTGAAAATTACCCCACTGTTGTTCAGAATTTATGAAGTCAAAGGTACATCCTGGGTCTCCTCATTCTCCTTATCATTATTTTCATTTTAATTGTTGTTTATTGAGTATCTAATATGTGCTGAGTGTTTTATATGTGTAATCTCATGTAATCCCCATAAAGACTCTTTAAAGTATGTTATTTGACAGATGCAAAAACACACGTGTAAAGAGGTGATTTCACCTCTTTCCCAAGGTCACACAGCTAGCTGGACTCAAGGTCATGTTTTAATCCTGGTCCCATCTGCCTTTCGCCAAAGCCATGATTTAATCACACTCCTCCTTCATGCCCCTTGTCCACCCCAACTGTAGCCACTCAGGACTGTAATGTTGAACCTTTTAGTGTCTATTTTAAAGGCAAATTGTTTTCAGAGTTAAAGGTTTTAGTTAAATATAGGCTTTCATTAAGATTTGCTTCCAAAGCGTACACTTAACAATACAGAGATGGAGTCTTCACTTTAATCCTTTAAAAATGTTATCAATATGTGTTCTTAACATCATAAATTTTCAGCGTAAGACACAGTATTAAAGAGCATTTAATTGATGCTTGAATTTCCTCTATAGCATCTTTGGTGTCAAGCTTCATCTCTGAACAAAGCGTTCCCACTGTCTGCCCAGGCATCCCAATTCCCTCCTTGGACATTTGAGGCTTTGAGACAGAATCTCTGGTCACTGAGCAATAATGTCGGTGTTGGACTGGAAGGTGTTGGCCCAGGGAAGTCACAGGTAATCAATACCTGGACACAGGATGTACTTCAGTCATTAGGATTGGTGTTGAGAAATTTCTTTTGTCTTGCTCTCACTCGTTTAGATTATTGGCCACTAAAATATAGAAATGTAAACTTGCCTAAGAGTTTACTATTCCACCATTTGCATTCTTTCCCCAACGGAAAATGTCTACCTTGAATGGCAGGATTCTGAAAGACTCAGCTTTATAATCACAACACATTGATGAGTCTTTATTGATGACTAGTGATGATAGTAAGCTAAAATTTCTTTATGCATTGTCAGACATTGTGTTAAGTGTTTAGGGCCTTCTTTTGTTTAATCTCATGAAAAGGAAATACCACCTACGGATGTGATGAGGACTAAATGAGATAAGACAGAAAAAGCACTTAAAACCATGCCTGTCTGGATTCCCTATAATCCTTGGTGAATGTAGCCATGATTATGATCAGTTACTTCCCTACTCTTAAAGGGGAGGCTGGAGCAGGCTGGTAATGGATAATCGCCCTCAATATTAACTCACATTTTTTACTTGATACCATTTTCAACCTGCTGTGAAACTCTATCCAGACCCTAATGTGACCCTGTATCTACTCTGCTGGCAATTTCAACATGAAATGTTCTACCTTTCACTGCTGATCAAGTCTGTCTGGGGCAGAGGCTGATCTGAGGTCTGATCACAGTGAAAGAGAACCTACTGCCAATAATAAACAGTGAGACTGGCCAGACATGATCAGAGACTTGACCTTAAAGTGTTGACACAAGAGCTGGAGGATTTGAATACCGGGAATGAGCAAGTCACAACAGCTCCTGCAGGCCTCGGGGACTAAGGTATAGACAATGACACGCATTTCAGTAATAGACTGCACACAATGTATCACTGGGAAACCAGGAACCAGCCCACAACACTCAGCATTCTTAACTTGTTTACCCAGAAACTAAAGGAAGGAGAAGTCAGTGATTAGTAGAAAAATGTTTCATGAACAAGCTTACTGTTGGGTGCAATTTCCTTTACTAAATCCCAGAATTTCCACCCACCACCAATCTTGATTTATAATAATGCATCCATAAGTCTCATCTCCAGCATGGGAAACTAGAAGAGGGCGCTCCCTGTTTCCTTTTAACATGGTGAGAAGAATATCTGGGGGCAGTAGGTAATCTTTCAAATTAATTAATTATAGTGTGTGAAATTGGAAATGCCATATAAGAACATTAAAAAAAAGCTCAATACTACTTTTCCAGATTCCAATCAACTCTGTATTTGTAAAAATGCTCTGAGTTAGAAAAATTTTGAATGGAAAAGGGATTGAAACTTACCTAATAGAAAACCTTTCATAGTGGTTTGGCAATTCCAAGATTATCTAGGTCAGACTGCATGGCCTCAAGATCATAGTGAATTAGTAATTTCTTAGGCAGAAATTGCCAGAAAACAGGAGAAAATCGGATGCATAAGTAGAGATTTGTGAAAATTGGGAATGACAGGAAAAGGAAAATTAACCTTGTTTACTTTTTAAAATCAAAACAATACATGTTCAAAATTTTAAAACTCAAATACAGTAACAAACCTTTACACAGGTTGTAAAAGGTTTGTTACTGTAATTAACAAAAGGTTAATTAGGGAGGGTGGGAGGGAGACGCAAGAGGGAGGGGATACGGGGGTATATGTATACATATAGCTGATTCACTTTGTTATACAGCAGAAACTAACACACCATTGTAAAGCAATTATACTGCAATAAAGATGTTAAAAAAAAAAAAAACTTTTGTTAATTACAGTAACAAACCTTTTACAACCAACTTCTCTCCCCCTCAATCCCAAATCCATTCTCACTTTCAACCATTTTAGCAGTATCTTTTGCTATTTACTTCCATATGTTATGCAATACATTCATGATGCTTTTTGATTATTTTAAAAAGTTTTAGACATTGCCTACTGAATAATGATTTCCTGTAGGGAAAATGAGGAATCTCCCTCTTATCTCAACCCCTTTCCCCAGAGACCTGATATGATTCTATCCAAATTTCTAGTTAAATCAGTAAAGTTAGGACAGCCCACAAAGGCTGATCCAGGTTGAAAACTTGAAGGGAATGATGATTTTTTTACTTGGCTACTTGTTTTTACTTGAAATTACTGTCAAAGTGGCAAATTAGCAATGCAAAATATATACCCAAGCATCAAGCTACAATTATATGGACAACTGGTCTTCTGTGCCTTTCTTTGTTTCTCTCTGAGGTACAGGCTGAGTTCAAGGTTTCAGCAGTCCACACATTGTCCGGACTCCTGCAGGTCAGACGAAGCTGGACCTGGAGGTCACAGCTCTTGAGCTTGCCTTTGGTGATGGTGGTGGGCACTGAGGCTATGTCAGCACTCCAGGCCTACACAATTATTATAATTGGTTGGTCTATAAAATAATTCTATTCAGAAAATATTTCTTAAATTTTGTCTAAAAATTCAAAATAATATGTATTCATACACAGTAAAGTTTTTTAAAATCCTTTTATGATTATATAAATATTAAAAATAATATGAGAACAATTATTCTTGGTACCTATTTCTGTAATTTAATCATTTAAAGTTATACCTAGATCTAATATCAAGACACTGGAAAATTTATGAAGAGTGTAATTTTTAATGGTCTTATTATTTTCTTTTTTTTCCACAAAATTGCCTACAGTCTTCCTTAAGGTTGCATTTTTTTAGTGGTTAATAAATTTGACATCTTGACAACCTTAACTGACTTTTCTCTGTTGACCATAAATTTTTTACTGAGAAAATACTCTCTCTAAAGCTACTGAGGTATTTTGTAATTGCACAGTAAATTCTGCTCAATGAAGGATAGTCTTATGGGAGTTTATTGAATTGGATAAATATTTTATTCTAACTATTTTAAACATACTGCCTTATACCCCTCATTCAGAGTGCTTCCTTTTTCAAATATTTTTAGGAAACAAGACACATCAAATAGGCTTTCTCTATTTTTGCAGTTATTTTAATGTTTTACCACATTTAGATGCTGCAGCATCATGTCTTCTTAATTTTATTGCATTCCATTCTAAAGAAGGAGTCCATAAAAAGATTTTTCTTACAAGTTGAAATATTTCAAAATACAACTATAGAATTTCAAAATTAAATTCTGTTCACCATGTGAGCTACCATCATTTAATTTGCTCAATTCCTTCCTTGCTTTTGTAGAAATAAATTATAATGTCTTTTCATATGCAAAGTTTGTTTTTAAGAATTGCAGTTACCAAAAGCTTCAAAAGCCAGTTTGAAGCTCCTTTACTTTTTAATATTTTAATAAAAGTTTTCTAACTATCTCTGAACAAAATTTAGAGTTATTTTCAAAACAGAAGTTTAATGCCATGGTAGAATATTTATAATGGTACAAAAAGTAGTATGTATATATATTATATATATATTAAACTACTAGTATATATACAAGTGCAATATTATTCAGCCATAAAAAGAAAATCCTGCTACTTATGACAACATGGATGGACTTTGAGGGTATTATGCTAGTGAATGTCAGACAAAAAAAGACAAATACTGTATAATCTCACTTATATGTAGAATCCAAAAAAACGCTGAACTCATGGAAACAGAGTAGATGGTGGTCATCAGGATCTGGGAGTGGGGGAAATGAGATGTTGGTCAAAGGTCACAAACTTACAGTTAGAAGATGAATAAGTTCTGAGGAGCTAATCTACAGCATAGTAACTATAGTTAACAATACTGTTTTATATACTTGAAAATTGCTGAGAGAGTAGATCTTAGATGTTCTCACTACGGAAAAAAAATAGTAGTTATGTGAGGGGATGGATGTGTTAACTAACCTTCTTGTGGCAATCATTTCTCAGTATACATGTGTATCAAATCATCACGTTATACACCTTAAACTTACACAATGTTATAGATCAATTATATCTCAATAAAGCTGGAGGTAAAAAGTGAGGAAGAGAAAGATGGGTAACTGTTGATTATCTTTCAGGTTTAACTATGAGTTAAAGTGAGTATCCTGATTATTACACGTGCATCTCATACACTGAAGACAAAACTTTTAGCAGAAGCTGAAAATACAAAGTGGAGACCTATAAAGCCACTATGGCTGATTTCAGTGCCTCAACTAATGGTAATAATTCGTTAAGAAATGACAAATTCTAAACAAATTGCAGAACAAAGGGGATGCCAGGACAACGTGTAAACTGGGCCTATTTCAGGCAAACTAGGATATTTGGTCACCCTATTGACATGTGACCTGTTTATTCTCTCTGGAAGCCTTTAGGGTCTTATCTTTGGCCCTGCTGTTCTATACTGTTGTGATACTATATCTTGGTGTGTGCCTTTTTGTGTTTTGTTTTTTGGTTTGTTCTTCTATCTGGAAACTCATTCATGACCTTCATTTTCTTATATTATTTTTTTGATAAATTCCTTCCCTCTGTTTTCTTTGTTCTGTCTTTTAGAACACAGAAAGGACACATCTCTTGGATTGATCCTTAGATTTTCTTGTCTTTTATCTCCTATTGTTTTCATATTCTTGTCTTGTTTCTTTATTCTCAGGGAGACTTTCCTAATATTATTCTCTAAGCTTTTAATTAGATGTCTTAATTCAGTGGCATATTTTAAATTTCCATTATTCATTCCTCTTACAATTGTTTCATTTTATTAAACATTTTATCTTTCTGGGGATAGTAATTGTAATATTTTGAAGTTTTTTTCTACTTTCTGTACTATTTCAATACCCTATGATTTTCTTTTTTGTTGTTGTTTGGTTTTGTTCCTTATATTTTTTTCTCATACTCTGGAGGTATTTGTTATCTCTTTGAATCTGAGGCACTGAAAACTACCCAGATATACTCTGTGTGTGATAGTCTTTTAACTGGTCAACTTTATAGTAGATTAATCTGCCTTTTCTTTTTTAGTCCTGTATTTCTCCCTCTTTCCTTCCCTTCTTTCTTTACTTCTTTTATTATACTAATACTTAAATATATTCTCCCTGTAAGATATAAACAGCTGCCCATACTTCTTTGACCATGCAAGTTTGATCCTAAAACTTATACTTCAGATCCTATTTAGTTTCCAGGAATTGAGGAAACTTTAATGAAGTAAGAATTTCATATGGCTTAAAATATATATTGTGTGGCATAGACAGAGAATGAAGTGTTCTGCTTAATAAAATACTATGATTAACAAGTAATCAAATATAAATCACGAAAGGAGTACCAATTTCCAAATATCTAGACAAAAATGCAACACATTGAACAGTATTTTTCTACAGAGAATCATTAATTATTTTCTTGGTTATCCAAGAGACATTTTAGAACCATGGAGGACCTGTGTATTTTCATTCTGAATACTATTATATTACAGGTGTGTCAATATAACAGTAATAGTCAATAAAGTGTTTTATTGTATTCTAATGAATAATAGAATTTCCTATAGTGAAATTATTACAATCTCGCGCATTCTGGTGATTTCTATCATCTATATCAGGGTCAGCAAATGTATTATGTAAAGGGCTAGATAGTAAATAATGTTGGCTTTGTGGGCATAAAATTTGTTGAAATTACTCAACATTTATACTGCAAAGCAGCTGCAGATAATATGTAAACAAATGAGAGTAGCTGCATTCCAATAAAACTTTACTTATAAAACAGGTGGAAGGCCAGATAAACTACAAGGCTAGCTTTGGCCAGAATAGTCTTATAGCCTGTAAGGCTATAGTTTGCTGGTCTCTGATCTATATGCATATAATTTCCAATCCAAATTTCTACTGCATTTTGAAATGTTTCTCTTTAATTTTAACATTTCTCTTTAATTATATTTCTAACACTAGCACCTTAAACTCAAAAAGATCAAAAACAAGGCTCAGAATGTCCATACCAATCATATGGCTGTACCACCACATCTATTTCTCTAATTTTTCTTTCATTCTTTGTCCTCCAAAATGCATTCTTCTTCCTCACCCTCCAGTTCTTCCAATCAATTCTTAGTTCTCTTGTTTCTACTTTCATGATATATTTCACATCTGTCTTTTTTTACTACATTGCCTTTGTCACCATCTTTCATTAGCTTGTCTTTAGGTTTTCATTAATTTGTCTGGATTCTCACTGTGGTCTCATATGTGGCATCTCTACTTCTATGCTGTATCCTTTCTAGTTCTACATACCCACAGCTGCCAGCTTAATCTTCCCATAGCATAGGGCTGATCCTACCACTTCTTAGCTTGGGAGCCATCATCAGTTCCTTTTTAACTAAGAACAAAGCCCCAAACCCAAGTCTTTCATGATCTGGACCTACTCCATTTTACCAAATATCATTTCTCACTTCATTGTCTTATGAGCTCAATTTTAGCTAAAGTAGACAACTTGCTTTACCTTTCATGCAAACCCTGTGCTTTCCATTCTTCCCATCCTATACATTTGCTTGTGCTATATGCTTATTTGTCTAGTACCGCAGCAGCCAACATGGTAGGCATTAGCCATGAAGCTGCTGAGTTAACATTTCACATGCTCAGTAGCCATATGTTATACAGTATCTACCATGTTATACAAGGAAGATATAGAATATTTTCATCAATGCAGAAAGTTCTGTTGAGCAGCGCTGGCCTAAGATACACTGCTCACATTGTCTCCCATTTAATCCTATATGATCTTTATTGCCTAGCTCAAATAACAACTCCTCTATTGACCCACTGCTTTTTGTAATAGCATTTTATCTGTGTTGGTGTTATGGCACTTACCACTTTCCATCTAGAAATACACTGTGACTTAAATACATGTTATGCTCTAGACTGTTATTTCTATTTGTTCATTCTTTTGTTTCCTTGTTAACAACTAATCCAGTGCCACGTACATAGTAGATGTTCAAAAAGGATTTATTGACAGGTCTCACTGAAACATTCTCTAAAGCTTTGTAAAAATGGAAATATTTCCATAACAAAGAGTAATAACTGCTTCACAAACTTATCAGTGAGAATTAGCATAAAATTTGAGACATGGAAACTATATTTAAATGATATCCTATTTTAGAAAGCCTAATGATAAATCAACATGATTTCCATAAATTGTGATTGATTTTCATCGGCTTGGGGAGGCAACATAGCATAATGAAAAGAAGATGGATGTGAGTACCAGATGGCCCTATATCAGAACCCTGTTTCCATCAATTACTGGCTCAGCTTAGCCAAGTTACTTAATTTCTCAGCCTCGTGGAGATGGTAATAGCTACCTGCATTAGTTGAAACTCTTTGATAGCAAATGGCAGAAAAAGAAATCAAACTAGCTTTTTCAGAAAAAGATATTAATGGACTCATGTAACTGAAAAAGTCCAGTGTTTTCAACATCAGTGGACCTGTGTTCTCAAATAATGCCATAGCTTCATTTGAGGCAGGCTCTTGCTACCGAGTAGTGAGATGACCACTGGAAGCTGAAAGGATCACATGTTCTTTACAACTCAGGATCCAAGAGGAAGAAAAGCTCCAGAAAATGTCTCAGGAGGTACTCTCATTGGTCCGTCTTTCGTTAGGAACATTTTTGAATCATCTGTGGCTAACAGATGGAGAGTCAGGCCAAGCCTGGGTCAAATGACCAAACTGAGGCCTATGGTGAGGAAAACAGGCCCACCGAACAATATGGATGGTGCAGGATTGCTACAGAATGGAGGCTGGTTCTCCAAAAGAAGGAACACTAGACAGACAAAACTGGTTATGTCCTCTAATTTAGGGGTGCCACATTCCACAGCTGCAGCAGGCACTCTCTTCATTGTACTCTGTGTGAATGGTGCCTGTTAGATTTGGGCAATGTGTAGGATCTCTCTCCCTTATAGGTTTGTAGTGATGATTAAATGGTATAATATAAATTAAATGACCAGCAATTAATAGATACTCAAAAAGTCTTCTATTTTTTATTCTTTTGCATCTTTCTTTCCCCACTTAAACTGAGAAAAGGCATCAGTAGTGATTAAGGTCTGGATTAAACCCCTCCAGATTTACTAGCACTTGCTCTGAAATAACAGAGAAAGAAATTATAGTTTCCTCCAATATTTGTACCTCAAAGAGCAATCTTCAGTCAATACAGAGGGTTATGACTCTAGTAAGATTAAATAAGATACAGATGGTCCTTTATGTTACTATTAGTGCCTCCAGAAATGCCAAATTAACACAAAATTGCTTAGTAAATATCCTATAATTCAAATATTATGATAGTTAGATCTCTGGTCTCCATTCACCTTTACTTTTACCAGAGAATGGTCCTATTTGTAGTTTAACTTTCAACAGATTAACATTTATCAATTTAACAGTTTAACATTAAAATTGCCCTTTTTCTGCTAATGCAGAAACTTTCAAATTATAACAAAGAAATAAGTAACACAAAGAAATTTTTCTCTCTCAAATAAGTCCAGAAGTAGGAAGTTCAGAGGTTGGTATGATAGTTCCATGGTATCATTAGATACCCAAGTTTCTTACAGCTTTCTGTTCCCACATCTTTAGAATATGGTCCCATCTTCATGTTCTCAAGAAGGCTGTCAGAGCTCCAGCCATCATATCCACTGTTCATAAAGGCTGGAGGGAAAGGGAAAGAGCAAAAGGGTACCTGCCAGAGGATTTAGTCCTCTTTGAAGAGCTTTCTTGGACACCTCATATTGTGTCTTCTTTTGGCTAGATCTGTTATGTTAGGTAAAATGAAAGCTAGGTAATTTAGTTTTTATTGATTTAAGCTAGGCATATTGCTGCCCCCAGTAAAAATTGGAGCTTCATTAATAAGAAAAAAGGAGAGCATGGCTACTGAGCTAGTAACTAGCAGGCTCTCTCACATACAAATTATCAGTATCTCTAAGGTCTTGTTTGAATAAAAGGTTTTAAACCTTAAAGAAAAAAAATCTGAAAACCACTGATGTAATCAAACCCTAAGAAAAGAACAGCCATGTGTGTTTAATAGAATGATGCTCAAAAAAGGCAGGATGACTGTGCCATTCACACCTTAGGTTCAAAAGCGTTACACTCAACCCTGTTCATTATGGACATTACGAATAATTAGTAATACTGATGGTCACTTTTTACCACTTCCTTTAGAGGCCTCTGAAAATTGAGTTTGTGGCTTTATGCATGTGTTCCCATTCGTCATTGCCTTCTCAGGGTGTCCCTGTACCCACTGGGACCAAGAGATGACTGAAAATGCAGTCAAATAGGAAACGCATGGTGTGTGCAATTCCACATCCTGGAACTGCCACTGAAGCCCTGGGGATTCCTGGGCCCATGCTCTGGTCCCTCCATAATCGCGGGGTAGTGATTATGTTAGCAAAGGAAATGGCTCATTCATGTGGTTGGGAACCAGATTGAACATTTGGAAAACACACACATATTTAAATAAACTAAAATGGGTTTTCTGCTCAAGACACCAAGCTGGTTTGCCTGTGACATCAGCTTGCTTTGAAGAGGGGAGGGAATCATTTTTACAAGCACTTATTCAGATTGTAAAAGTTATGTTTTGCTTTGATTTTAACAGTCTCAAGAAAAGGGTTTATTGCAGGATCTTCTTTCTTCACTGCCTGTTTGAATTCTACATGTTCTTCAACAGCCAGCGTCAGTCTCATCTTCAAGCAGTTTACCAGGTCGCTCAAGTCCTCACAATCTCTCCTGCTTCTAAAACATGGTTCCATTCACTGGCGGTACAGATCATGTATTTGGCATGCATCACACATTGCTTTGTTGTGTTAGTTGTCTTTTCCTATTTGTGTCTCCCGTCTCCCTAACTGAATTTAAGGCCTCTAAGGTCTAGGGGACCATATAATGTATTATCCAAATTGGAACACTTTTGAGAGTAAAAAGAGATGTTATTAATAATTACATCAGGACCCCTGGCACGAACCTGAACTGTCTAAGCAAATTTTAATGTGTGGCCATTCTTTTAAGGTCCAAGGCCATCATTTACTCTTTCTCTTTCTTATCACCCACAGGACCTCATGTAATTCTTGTGCAAGCAGACATTAAAGTCTTAAAAATAAATACCTTAGCGAGGCAGCAAACAATTTCTCGTAAAACAGCTGTGAAATGGATGAAAGATGGGACAGGACCCTATGGGTGGGAGATTTAATAGTCCAATATAGGAAGTAACCACAAAGTAGAAGGCTTTAAATAATCAGATAAAGACTGGTCACAGTAGAAACCAGCCTAGAATTTATATTTTTACCACCAAAAGGCACCCTCACGGCAAGAATAGAGAAGGGAAAGTGTTTTTAAGGGGCATTTTTTGTAGAGCATGTTCTTGTTTCAGAAGCATCACACTTCCTAATCATCACATGAACACCCGCATCTGTCTGAGCAGGAGGAAATACGAACAGAATTAGAGAGAAACAGAGACCCTCAGCCAAGACACTATAATTCTCTGCAGTTCCCTTTACTGATAGAAAGTTTCAAATTGTCTGGTGTGGCCCAGCTGAGGACGAGAACAAAATAGATCTTCCTCAATGGAGAATGACATCTGAACCACAGGTTCTCTATCCTAGGGTATATTTTACATACATCCCAACATTTTGGAAAACTCTCATTGCTGCTGTTGAAAGTGACATGAAGTGGTATTTTCCTCCTTAATTGACCCCAACTAAATATATATTTCTGAACTCCCAAAGCATTTGCTTTACATCGTTTTAAAACAACACTTAAAACGTCTGCTTTACACTTTTCTTATATCCCCCCTCCTGGCCTCCATCAGATTATAAAATCTCCTTGAGAACAGAGTCTGAGTTCTTCCTGAGTTTGTATCTACTAGGCTGACCGGGTAATTTTTGAGAGTGAAGGGCTCAGTGGCTCTAAGCAGACAGGACATAGGGCAACTGGCATAAACCAGGACTCTTCTGCACAAAACAGAATATATGCCCCTCCCCCCTCCCACTTAACACCTACACAGTGTCCTGCACACTTTAGGGACTGTGTGAATATTGGTTGTTGTGAGCTTAAGTTGCTTCCAACTGGAAGTATTTTGAGCTTAACGTAAAGCCCCAATTCCATTGCTTTGTCTATGACAACTGCTTGTCCTTAATGGCCTGTTGTAAGATAAATTCCAGGTCAAGTCCAGAACTAAAGGCATTTCTTACTTGAAGCCTTAACAAAAAGAAACCCAAGGCTACCAATAAATGCCATACTGTTTCCCTGATTCCAAAGATTTAAATAGTCCCCTACTGACATCTGAAACAACATGAGGTTCCTTTAAGAGAACCCCAGACCTAGAATTCTGACTTATACACATGATAGATTGAGAAAACTAAACAACACTGGCATTATGGTATTAACAATCATACTGAAAACATGGTTCTAGCAAAGATTTATCCCAACACATGCTGGATTTTAGAAATACAACGTGGGGAAAAAAAACAGGATTTTGAGGCAAGCCACCTATGTTTATCTTAATTCTGTCCCTTCTCTTCAAATAATATCTCATCTGAAAATCAGAGACAATAATAATAGTACCTCTGTCTGAAGAGCCTTTGGGATAATTAAATGAGATAATGTATGTGGAAGTGTTATAAACTCCAAAACACTCTAAGGATACACATTCGCTTTTTCATTGCCTATTTGAATCGACTCTTTCAATTCTGTCTCTCCAAGTAGCCTAAGGCTGGGCCACCAGAATACAAACGTACAGTTACAAGGTTTAAAAAAAAAAAAAACCAGCAAAACAACTATTTGTTACATGATACCTGACAACAGTTGGACAGACTTTTCCCCCAAATTAAATGAAGTGTTTTGGCAGCCTATAAATGCAGCCTAAAGTATAGCAAGGGAAGAGAGCTGTTTTCCTTAGGGAGAGCGTAATTTTAACAGAAGTTCAACTTACATATTTTAAGATCGGTATTTTGAAGCTCTCTGTTAAGTGCAAAATGAATATAATTAGTTATGAGATACCTTGCCCTTGGCTACACAGTATGCATTAAGCCACGGCATAATATCATTCACAAGCTATTCATACTCTCTGGTATATTTCAGGACTTCCTGTGCTGTAGTCTCTTAACGCAAATACTGTATATAGTTTCAGAACCTAACAGTTGTTCCTTCAATGGTTAGGAGTGGGTGCCACACATCTGGGGCCTTCAAATAGTCTAGCCAGACGTATACATTCCTTATGAACAGGATCTACATCTTTTCATGTATGGGTCCCTGACATGTAAACAAAACCTGGCACAACGAAGTAACTGTGTGTAGAATAAATAACAGAAGAGGCAGAGCTCTGATGCAATATTCCAGAGATGCAATGTCCAGAAAATGATCATTTTGAAGTATTTTAGAGCCCCAACCTACCTGGAACCTCCATTTTCCCCCCATTTATCCTCCAGAAGTGGCCACTGTGTTACAGCTGTGATTACTGAGTGGTTATGGTGCAGCTGTAAGTGGACGTGCCCTTCCTGTTATCTCTTAACTTTGTGACCATTATCCCAGTGTGTAAAGCACGGGGTTCTGCAAGGTCACTAGAGAAAAGGTGAGTATGGGGCCCAGCGTGAGCAGGTGGCCCAGAGCCTGTGTCAACAGGGAGCTGTTTCTTAATAATTCATGTTATCAAGTATGTTCACATATTGAAAACCAAAAAAAAGTTGGGCTTCCTCTTATGTGGTTTTCCTAAGTTCTGCTCTTTTCAACCTAAAAGAGCTAACTTAAGGAAAAGTGAAGAATACAGTATACATGATTTCTTCTGTTTGTGAAGGCTTACACAGGAAATAATGCTATGCCTGTTTCTAGAATATGGTTAGACGTTCACAGCACAGAGACAAGATCTGTAGCTTGATAATTACTTACATCAGGCTTATAATGCCATTAGTCTGGGAGCTAACAAAAGGCAGAGATGGGCTTACCTGTTTTCTAACACTTTCCTTTCCTCTAAGGCACATCTGGACACAATGAGTACTCAATACATGTTGAATAGTTAACTAGTTTTAAAGGGTTAAGAAAAAAACATTTTTTTAAACATGTTTCTTAACCAGTTATATAGTAGGTTTAAAAAAAAAGAGAGAGAGAATGAGTTTCAGTTAATTGTACTTTACTGAGTGAAAATCATATGACAAGTACTACACCCCTGGAGGGAGTGTAAAAAGTGTAAGCAAGGTACAGCTCCTGTTGCCGAGAAACCACAGCTGTATGGCTAACTGTAAGCTCAAACAAAAGAAGATGTAAGGGATAACATTTCTACAAATATATTGTATTCATTAGTGCTGGGCATTATAAACCATGTTTTGCCATAATTGTGAAGAACCTATTTGATACCATAGGTCCAAAATGAACCTGTTTGATATCATATACATGTAACAACAATTGATTTCCAATAATTGACTTCTCAAATCATCTATACTTTAAGAGTCCCAGAGAAACTGTCCAGTTCCAATTGTTTCAATTTAATAGGTTGGTAGATGACTGAATTGTTTTTCAGTTTATGGTGGTGGTTTTTGGACATAGCCTATAAGTGCCCAACTATATCTTTTCTAATAGTCCAAAATGATTATACAGGTGTGTATGTACATACATGAATGCATAGATATATATATTTATAATTTATATACATATGTGTACACATATATCTAAAACTCACACCATGTTTGTTCTCTCATTGTTAAACTGAGCACAGATCCACTGGTGAAGCTATTCACTCAGACTACAATAGCCAGCTGTCTTTAGAAGAGTGTTACTGAGTCTTTGCCATGCAGACAAAAAGAGGAATATTTGAAAGTGTAATGATCCTGCAAGCACTCAGATATTCATTGCACATCATGATGATTACATCTGAGAATCTGTTCCTGCTTTATTCTATTTTTTCTTAAGAAATAGTCTTATCTTTAGGAATGCGTGGAAGCAAAATGACTAGTTTCTAACAGGCGGCATTAGAAACTGTTGTGAGTACAAGGCAGAAACACAACGATAAAATTGCAAACTGAGAAGAGGAATCAAATCAGGGCAGAAAAGTGTAAGATTTGAATAAATTATGCATAGGACAAACTGGTAATCATTTTGAGAAGGAGAGGAGAGGTGGATTTAAATAGCCAAATAGTAAAAAGTGACTGGTAGAGACTGTCCAGTGCAGTGTTGAACAGCATGGATTCCACCTCCAGAGCTGAGTCTGAATCCTGAATCTCCTTCCCACTTACAAATTGTGTGACTTCGAACCGGAACTTCAGCTCTCTCAGTCTCCTTCCTCTCTCCACTTTGCAAATAGTACATACTTGGTGAAAACAATGGTTCGTGATAATAGTAACATTCACTGAGCACTTACAATGTGTCAGGCACTCTAGTAAGAATATTACATGAATAAGTTGATTAACTCTCATATTAATCCAATGAGGCAAGTGCTATTATCGTTTTCCTGTTTAACATATGAGAAAACTGAGGCTAGACTAGATTAGGCAAGTTGCCCAAAGGGATAAAGCTGAGATCTGAACCTGGCAGAATGATTCTAAAGCCTGTGGTTTAAGAACTATGCTATCATATTGCCATAGAAAGTGCTTATCATAGCTTGGCACAGAGTAAGGCTTCAATATATAATAAAGAGTCAAGCAAAAGAGAGCCATTCAAAATCAACTGAGGAAGAAAACCAAATAACCCTCCAGGAGGAAACTGACTTGGCACCGTATTCCAAATATGTCATGTGATACAATGTATGGAGATGAACATGATGCTGAAATAGCTGACAGAGCCCAATTCAGCATCAAATGATGAGCTTCTTCCCATCCCATACGAGCCTAAACTGTTCATCACAATCTCAGGCTCAATTAGCTGATACAGCCTGTCCAAAGCATATGCATCCCGACTTCCTTCCATTTCATACATTTCCTTTCCTTCCATATCTATTTCAAAGGTAGCAATCTGGATCTAATAAAGTTAGTACGGGCTTGGGTGTTAGCCTTTATCTTCGTAGCGGATTCATAGTTGCTCTGATCTCATCAGCGGGCTGTGAATGTGAACACCTAGTTAGAGCTGACCCTGAATCCAATTCAAAGGGTAGATTCTGTTAGAGCATCTGACACCCTGAAAATCCCCATCTCTGTCTCTTGGAAGTGTTCATATTGTACAGATCAAGGAATGAACCACGCCGGCCTCGTCCTCCTCCTTGTCCCCTCCCCTGACACAAGACGGGGGTTCGTGCTGCACACAACAGCCCTTGTCGGCTGCCAGGGCCCACAAGAAACCTGTTACCCTGAATAACTGTCACATTCTCATGTACTCAGTCACAGAGAAGAATTTCAGTTTCCCTCTTCTCTACCCTTGGAGAAGAGGTTGAGGTCACCGGACTGAAAGGGTCCTGTCTTGACTTCCAACAAGACAGGTCTGTGCAGCTGCTGTGCCCACAGCAGACAGAAGGCATGTGGCAGCTGAGGCTCTTTGGAAGGCTCTTTCCACCCACTTCCTGTGTCTGGCTTTGATTTCTTGGAGGGCAGATGCACTTATTCCAGAGTCTCTCCCTGATTCAGCCGGAAACAGCAACTACAACCAAAAGTCTAAAGCAACACTTTCCTTTTCTGAAGCTCCCTCCTTCCCTTTGTCTCAGATCCTCTTTTCTGCTGTCCGCTTCCAATCCTCTCTCCTTGCACTCACAGTAGCATGTGGCTGAGTTCCATTGAACGCTAAATAATCACTGATCTTAATTATAAACAGCCTCCGCTGAGAGAAATGATTTTACTAGGAAAACCAAGCCCAGGAAGCAAGATGGGTGTAGGTAGTAAGATGGAACCCAAACCAATTTCCCAGTAAAGAACAGAAAAAACATATAGCCAAGATTCAATTCATCCTCCAAGTCGTAGCTCTTCGTGAACTGACCCCACCTACTGTTTCAGTTCATTCTTCTTTTACTTTTCGCTTCAAACTTTATACTTCAGCAACAGTGTGGATTTTACCTCCAATATCCAGAGCTGTTTCATGCTTCCGAGGCTTTGTGGAATCTCCCCTCTGCATGAAATGCCTTCTCGCTGTCTTCCTGGAAATATCTTATTTGACTTTTAAAACCTGGCACTGACATCGCTTCATCTACCCCCAGTGATTCTGATTTAATTGGCTTGGGTTGTGGCCTGATCCTTGGGAGTTCTAAGTGCTCCCCAGGTGATATAAATATGCACCAGAGTTTGAGAATCACTGCTCTAGGCCGGTGGTTTTCAAACTTGAGCAAGGATCAGGATCTGCTGGAGGGTTTGTTAAAGCATAGATTGCAGGGTTCACCCTCTGAATTTAGAATTCAGTAGTCCTGAGGTCTGAGAGTTTGCATTTCTAATAAGTTTCCAGATGATGCTGATTCTGCTAGGTCTGGGACCATGTTTTGAGAATCAATGCTCTACTTAAACTCTCTAACTTGCATAGGTTCCTACATTGCACTTATATTACATGAATTGCACTTAATTTCAGTTGTCACACTGCATTGTTATCAATGTATCCACACGTCTATTCCTGTCATTAGAAGGCAAAAACAATAGCTTTTTAAATCTCTGCCCAGCATTGTACCTGGTATATGGTAGATGCTCAATAAATGGTTACTGAATGAGTAAATATTGAACGTCTAGTTATCACAGATCTAGAAAGTCACGTGCCAAATTTATGCAAATGATTTTTGGGTATTGAATCTAACAAATATCCCATGCATCTGAATTTAGATCTAGAAGGCAGTTTTCTTAGCTTCTGTGAATTACATCTGGGATTTTGGTGATAGGATTGGGTTGGCAAAGTACTCCTCAAACACTGGGATAAAAAGCCTTATGCAAAAGCAGATTATATTACCTTAAATCAACAACACCTCTTTTAAAACGGACACTTAATAAAGGCCTTTTAAAAGCTCTCCATAAAATGTGAAAAATTAGAACATTTAAAATACAGGCAAACAATGAGCCCCATTCACACAGCTTCTTCACATTATTTCTCTAGTATCATAGATCTCAAATGGGATCACTCACTCTCCTCCAGTGAAGTTGGCACAAGTTAGCCGTATTGATTGTCTGATTACAAATATAGACTGTGGCAGTGAGGACTTATGAGAGGAACCCATTTGTCCCTGTGCCTTATACATAGATCTCAGACTTAATACACACCCAACTACAAAGCAATGGAACCAGATGGTAAAATGTTATTCCCAAGGAGATTAGACTCTGACGCAGAACAATGATTTCATTGTTTCATAGAACCTTGTAAAGTAAGTCTGAAGAGATGTTTATAAAATGCTTTCCTAATCCTTGCTAATTTCTTAAATACCTACTTTCAGGAAGAATAAATTTGCTCGCAGAAGGTAATGCCATTTGACTTTTGAATAGTATCCAGGTAACATTTGAAAAATGTTGAAATGAGTCAGTGAGGGACCCTTCTGAGTTTCTGGTTAATCTCTCTTAATTGGAGTTCTGTGTCCCTGGTCACTTCTAATCATTATCTATGGACTGGGTCTTTATTCTAAGAATGTCAAAATACCTGGATATAGGCTTTCTGAATTAAGCGTATTACAACTGAGTTCCACTTCAACATTAGCAAGTGGATGAACACGATCAAATCAGGAATGAAAGGTTCTGTAGGTTGTGCCTGCCTTTTTTTTCAAAAAAATAAACTTTAAAAAAGGACAAATTTGCCTAAAATTTATGGGCAATGCATTCAGAGTTCAGAGTGATAATGTTTAGGATGTAAAGTCCATTGTGTGGGCAGGTGGAAACAGATTCAGTGACTGCTTTCTGTTGTTATCTGTTCTGTCTTTGGTTTGTTGGTTGGTTGGTTGGTTGGCTGGTTGGTTTTCAAATTGGCATCACTGCCTTCATTTTTCCTGTTTCTGTCTCATCAATCTTGGATGAGAGGACTGTGTACCACCAGATCCCAACCTTGCTCTCACTTCAGGAGAACAAATGGAGTAAAAGTTATAACTCAAGCATACAGACTGCTTGATGGAATACATTCTATCCCCTTCCTTAAGAAGTATGTATCTTCCCAATGACAAATTTTTTTAATATGTAAAGCTGTTGTTTTTATACACTTGAAAGTCTATAAACTATCAAGGATGGCTGAATTTAATTAATATTGTACATGTCTAAATAGTCAGCTGATGGGTTGCCAAAGTGTGGGTGAGTAATTAAGTAAAAGCATACATAATTCAACAATTATTATGTATTTATTTCACAAAATTCATATTTTGCCTTCCTTTCAGCAACATTACTAATTATATTATTCTTATCAAGATTTTCATAGAGTTTGATTCTACTGATTACAATGATCTAAGGTATTAAAAATGAAAATGTAATTATGTCCAAAGCATACCAAATGTGAATATATTTTAATCAAAAATACAAGATAAAGCAAACCTAAATGTAAAAAAGTATTTTTCATGTGCTTTTAGAAGTTATTTTTCCTCTCATTCAAATTATTTATTGAAATTAAAAGACAAATACAAGTTATAATTAAGAAGTATCAAAATATAAATCAAAATTGTTAAATAAAACTTCTATTTTATTTGTTTTCTAAAAAAGTTATGCAACATTATTAAATGCTTTTATAAAACAAACACAAGTCTACATTTAGGTGCCAATGTAAAGAACCAATATCTTGCTTCACACATGCTTCATACAGGAAGAATTTGACGAGTTAAATAATTTGTTTTTATTTTTTTAATCTAAACCCTCCTGCCAGCCAAATATGCTCCCTGTCTTTCTAAACAGTTTCTGACTTCCATGTGAGCAGCGGTACAACCCACAAACCTTCCTGGCATATGGGTGCAACTGTCTTCTCTTCTGAGGACGTAAGTCAACCGATTTGGAGAAGTATTTCACCAGGGCTCCAATGGTGTCGGCCATGGGAATGGTGTCTTAGGGTTTCAGTCATGCTGTGCTGGCCCTGAGTGCAGGATTCCAAGCCACAGAGGCTCCCATGTGTTCTCTCATCAATGTATTTTTTGATATGCAGGGCACTCTAAAGCCCAGAATTCATGGGGACTTTTATTTCATATCCCTCTGCTTGGTTGAGGCCTTTAGAGATTCTCACCGAGATTATTACAATAGACTGCTTACAGATCACCTTTCTTCTAGATTCAAATTGTTCCTTTTGCCACGTGAAAATAATAACATAGATGAGCTAAGAATCCTGACTGATAACTCTTTCCTTACCTCACACCTGAGTTCTGAGGTCACTTGTGAATAGAGGAGATAAAGCAAGTAAATAAAAATGTGCTCCAGTATATGTGTGGCCAATAAATCACTCATTCCTTCACCCAAAATTCATCATACAAAACTGAAACTGCCTAATTTGACAGAAAACAGTAATGGCCTGATTCCAACTACTGACAGGTAAGCAGTATTCAAGACAGAAATATTGCTTCATGATTAGTGCTTATTATCAGTACATAGCTGGGCTCAGCAGCAAAGCATAAAATAATAGCCAATATTAATTGAGCATTCATTATGTACCAGGTACTTTACTAAGAGCTTTATATGTATTTTCTCATGTGATTCTCCCCACTGTCTTGGAGCTTGGTAATACTATGAAGCTCTCTTTAAAGATGGAGGGACTGAGGCTTCAGAGGAGTTAAGGGGCTTGCCTAAGGTCTCACTGTAGGAAGTAGTGGCAATGGGATTTAAACTCAAGCTGTGCAACTCCAAAGCCTGTAAACTTGAACACTATTCCACTCTGCTTGCCTGTGTCTTACTGGCATTCAGCAGAGGGATGGGAGGGTCTAGGACTAAGGCCAAGAGAGGGAAAACTGAGTCAACAGCCAAATTCTGCCCCAAGGAAAGCAACCACCAATCCAGAAGAACAAGTCCAAAGGACACAATGATCTTGTGTTTGTTTGGGCTGGTGTCACTTCCAAGGAGTCACGGAAGTGGACTTGAGTGGAAGTCAAGTTATCATGGAGGGAGCTGGTGGGTGGACATTGCAGCAAAGTATAGAATCTGGGGTGATACCCTCACTGGACCCATTGCGTTGGAAGGACAGAACTCCAGTCTAAGCGAAGACAGAAACAAAAATAATATTACTGGGCGCATGCTACGTGCTAGGGCCTGCACATCCCTCTGGTCATTTAATTATTGTAACAAATAATAATGCAAGTATTATTACTCCCATTTTCCAAGTGAGAAAAGAGGTTATAATGTGTCCAAGACTAAAGAGCTAATAAGAGATGGAAGTGGCAGGAAGACTCTAGATTAGCTTGACTCTAGATTTGGGGTTTTTTCTATTTAATATATCATATTGCCTCTGGCTCCCCTGGACCCAACTAAAGGACTAAACAGGAAAACAGAAGCACAATGTCCCATCCTCATGCTTAGCCCCTTACTCATGTGAACTGATGCCTGTAAAATGCCCTGCAGGTTACAGGAAAAGGCATATGTGGATGGCAGGACTGGCAACCAGGACTAATTAATTCTCGAGTCCACCCATGGGTGGGGCTCACAGCTCTGTACTTTCAACCTAGTCAAGACTGACTCACAAATTGGGCTGGGTTTGAGTCTCAGGACAAGGACTTCAATGATGGGGCAGATCAAGGACACACATACTGAATTCTGTCTTGTTGACCGGGACTGTCCTGGGACACTTAGCCTATTTGTGATTCCAAGACTGAGATCATTGTGATTTTTTTCTTCCAACCTGAAAAGCCCTTGAAGCCCTTGAAGCTACACCCCAGGTAACTGTCCATGATCGGACCTTACGAAGTACTTGGGACTCAATGTCCTTGGAGAAGAAAAGTATATCATATAGCCACAACTGCAAGGGTATAATAGAAATCCATCTACTGTAAATAAAAACTTCTTTCAAGTAAACAAAAAGGTTGGGGATTATGATGACTTTTTAATTAGGGAATTACCAGGAGCAGTGATAAAAAGGGTGCTTAAGGAGTATTAAAAGCGCATGGCTTTGTATACATAAATAGAAAAAGCACAGGAACTGGCACCTATAAGCAAAAATCGATGAAATGTTTGATTCAATTCCTGAATGGCCCACAGCTGTCTGAGATATTCTCTTTTTAGATCAGGCTTCCTCTTTGTCTATAGAGGTAATCTGTCCCTCTGTGCTCTTTTTAATTTCAACATCAATTGTTGCCATCATAGCTAAAGTCATGAATACTCTCTGACTTAGGTCTGCACAGTCATGGGCCCCAAAAAGGGAATAAAACGTGTGTGTGAGGAGGGGGAATCATTCTTTTCTATTGGAAATTGACTAATTCGGTGGTCAATAAAAACACTATGAGGCTTTGTACATTTTAGATTAGAGAACACAGAATTTAAATCTCAGTTACACGCCATTTCATTTCAACCAACATATATAGAGCATCTACTGTGTGCCAGGCACTTCGGAAAGTCTGGAAACGGATAAGGCACAGTCCTTGGGCTCAGGAAGTTCAAATACAGTGTCAGAGATAGAGGTAAACAACTAGCAATCAAATCAAACAGAATAAAATGAGAGTCAGGTCACAGGTACAAAGGATACACTGTGAGAGCAGAGAGAGAATCCACTGCTGAGAGGCGAGAGTGTTGTCAGTCTTGGAGGAAGGGAAGAAGGTCATTCCAGGATGAAAGAGGAATGAGCCAGCAGAGCTGTTCAAAACATTTCAGTCAGAGGAGGACGAAGAGAACCAAGAGAGGGTGGTGTCGTTATAGCCAGTAAGTGTGTTCAAATACCACTGCCCCTAAGCATGGCATACCTTGACCCTACTTCCTTCAACCGTTTGTCAAATTCTCCCCTTCCCTGGGTGGCCAGAGCTCTCACTGCCTTGTTCTGTTCTTGGCAGACTGAGTCCTTTTACCTGCTTTTGGTTTATGGAAGGGTATATTTCTTCTCCCTACCTTCTCCTCCCCTCTCAGCTAAAACTGATTTCACTGAGACATCCTGATGCTGAAGATGTACTCACAAGATGTGAATGAACTTTTCCCAATATGCCTGGGATACCAAATAATAGCCATGATATTGGCTGGACTTCTGGTATGTGGGGGGCACTGCATAAGTGCTTCATAAGGTACACATGTGTGGGACCCAGACTGGAAGGTGGCCTTCAACTAGCCCCACCTTCCACAAGGGCATCCACACCCTTGGATGTGTACACCCTTGGGTACTCCCCTCCCAAACTGTACTGGGGTTGATCTGTGTGACCAATGGAACACTGCAGAAGTGATGGTATGCCTCTTCCGAGATTAGCTATAAAAGATGGTGGCTTCTGTCATGAGTGTTCTCTCTCTAGGGTCATTCACCTGGTCACACTCACTCATGTTGTGAGTGACCCTATGGAAGGGCCCAGGTGGTGAGGAGATGAAGCCTCCTGCCAACAGCTGAGTGAGTGAGCTTGGAAGCAAATCCTTTGGCTCCTAGCAAGTCCTCTGAGACTGTAGTCCTGCCTGGTAGCTTGACTGCAACTTCATGGGTCAGAACCACCCAGCTAAGCTATTCCCAGATTCCTGACTCCCAGAAACTGTGTGAGATGATAAACGTTGGTTTAAGCTCTGAGTTTTGGAGTAATCTGCTATGCAGCAATAGACAACTGATACAGTATGTATGTATATATTATTTATCATTTTTGAGGTATAAGTCATGGAAGACAAAATGCATAGAAATGAAGCATTCAGTTCAATGAGCTTTGACTATTGCATACAGTCACAACCACCATTCAAACCAGATCTACAACATTTCCATCACCCTGGAAAGTTCCCTTGTGCCTTTTTCCAATGAATAAAACCACCATTTTGTTTTCTGTCATCATAGATTAATTTAGCCTATTTTTGAACTTCACATAAGTGGAGTCATATGATAGGTACCATTTTGCGTGCAGCTTACTAAAACGTTTTTGAAATTCACCCATATCGTTGCATGGATCAGTAGTTCACTCCTTTTTATTTTATTGCTAAGTAGGATCCCAATTTATAAATATATCACCATTAGTTTGTCCATATGCCTGTTGATGGACATTTGGGTTCTTTCTTGTTTTTTAGCTGTTATGAATAGGTTGCTATCCTTGTACAAATCTTTTGGCGGACTTAAATTCTCCATTCACTTAGGTAAATGCCTAGGAATGGAAATGCTTGTTAATAATACAGATGTACATTCACTTTATAAGAAACTGACAAAGAGTTTTCCAAAGATTTTGTTTCATTTCATTCCCCCAACCAGCAATGTATGAAAGTTCCAGTTACTTTACATCCTTTCCAATACTTGGTATTGTCAGTCTTTTTGATTTTGCCATTTACTGGGAACAAAATGTTATCTCCGTGGGTTTAATTGGTAACTGTCATGGTGAAAACAGGGTCTATAACAGTGGGCTACTATGTGTATCTCTTGATGAGTAAAGATGTTGAGCATTATTACTAGCCATTCATATATCTTCTTCTGTGAAGTGTCCGTTCAAGTTCTTCACCATTGCCACCTGGAACCTCCACTGAAAGATATTTTCCTAAAATCACAGCTTGTCAAAGCAGATCTGTATAAGCTGCTCCCTGAGCCTTAGTCAGTCTTTCTCACAGAGCCAAACCCTTCACCTAGGCTTGCTTTCCCTCCCTAACCATCCCCTATCTCTACCCTCTTTTTTATTTCAAGCTCAATAAATCTTGCCCTGAAAACTGCTGCCCCAGTAACAACCTACCAAATATCTACCCTACTCCCAGTACTGGGAGCCAAATGTGGACCATTGTAAAGAACAGTGGTATGCTGGTAAATATTTAACAACCAGCTCTCTGGAAAAAATAAATGTATAACACTGATTTGTACGCTAATTTTCTGTGCTGTAAATACTCGCATGACGGCCGACTGCAAGCTCCCAACGGGACCTCACTAAAGGTGGATCTGGAAAGAGATGCACACACAGTAGCCCACCATTATAGACCCTGTTTCCGCCATGACAATTGCCTTTCACAAGCCCACCTGAGCCTGCTCCAGCACCGCTAGGTAAGAGCTTACAATTTATTGGGGGAGGTGATTGACAAATCAGAGAACAGCACAAAACAACATGAAGTTAAGTCCTCTTGTGTATTGCAAAACCATAGATAACCTAGAGGTGAAGAAACTAACAAAGGCTAAAAGCAGTGGTTCCCACTCTTGAATGCATATTGGAATAACCCTGGAAGCTTTAAAAAATATTAAGGCCTGAGCGCTACTCCCTAAAGATTTGGATTTGGTCAAAGGTGAGGCCTGAATATTGCTTTGTATTCATTTGTTTTGTTTTGTTTTATCTTATCAGCAGATTGGAACTAGATGGCTCTAAAATGTAGCCAAGGTTAAGAACCATTGGCTTAAAGGAAGATGAAGGTTGTGACACATTTGGATAATTGGGGCAGTGTGGGAAGGTAGCCAAGCAAGAGGAACGCATAAGCAAATGAGGGGTGGACTCTTGGGGGAGAGTGAGGGGACCTGCTAGTGGCAAGTAAATAAGAGGTTCTTCCTTGAGAACCTGGCCCTGGCTCCAAGGAATCGAGGTGTCCAGGGAAAGAGGGTCTCAGGGTCCCAGGAGGAGGTCCTTATGCACCATGAGGGCTGATGTGGCTCCACCCGGTCAGCAGCCTTGAGACGTGAGGACCGGGAGCAGAGAACTGCCATCTCTCAGATCCTAGCAAGTCAGGTGGGAGTTCCAAGTCCTGGCCTGTCAGACTTAAGCAGATCTTATTTTGAAGAGAAGTCAACCTGGTGTGTCCTCGTTTCTGCTAGGTCACTCCTTCTCAAACTATCATGTCCGTGTGACTCACCAGGGGAATCATTGTACAACTCAGATTCTAACTTAGGGGTTTGGGGTGGAGCCTGAGGAACCTGCATTTCTAACTAGCTTCCGGGTGTTACTGAAGCTGCTTGTCTTTGGACCACACTTTGGGTAGCAAGGCTAGAGTTTAAAAGGCAGCATTTATCCTAGGACTGATGCACAAGCAAAATGCCTTGATTAACTTGATTTGGGCTCCCATGTTGGGCTGGGGATTTGGGTTTATTTTACAGCAGAAATCTGTCCCTTACTCTGAGCCTGGTCAACTTTCAACACAAGCTTTCTCCAGTTTTCTGACTCCAGCTCGTTGATGACTCCTGCTAAGTTGTTTTGTGACTGACCTTTTAAATTGATCTTAGCCCTGCTGGGAATTCTTACCTCCTCACTTACGTCCAAGAGACCAATAGTCACCATTTATTGAACTCCCACTAACATGCCACACACTTTATATAATTTCTTATCCTAGATTAACTAAAAATACAGATGGTATCATTTCAACTTCTCAGCTGAGGAAGGCGAGGCTCAACGAGTAATATAAAGTTAGCCAAAGCCTCAAAGCTGGTGGCAGCGCCAGGAAACACTCCAGATTTGTCTTCCATGCTCCCATCTTTCCACTCCAGTTCACCTGGCTGCTGCCCACCCAGGCCAAGCACAACAGACCATGGATCTGCTGACCCAGCTCCCAAACTCAGCCCAAGCTTGGACCTCCAATCTGGGGACCTTGAATTTCAAGTGTCCGCTTAACCAGTCCAAAGGAGCGAATGGGGGTGGTTTCAAAGACATGATGCAAAGTGATGCATTTATTTACTGAGCTGAAAAGAATTTGGACAGTCTTTTCCAAACCACCCTTTGTGGAATTTGAACTCCACCAGTAGTTACTGAGTGTGTCCCATGGGTGAGGCAGTGCTAGGTACCAGGTGACAGGAAGAAGAAAAGAATGAGAGGAAAGAGATACAAGTACAAGTCTAGTTGGGTAAAACACACTATAAACATTATACTAGGAGTTTGAGAGTAGGAGCCAAATGGGAAAAGGGATTAATTTTACCGGGAGGGCAGAGGGATGTTGTTCTGGATATTTATTGGCCTTAGGGGGTAAAATATGAGGGGTTATATAATCTCTGCCTTTTCATCAGCACTGAATAATAGCTAGTAATTATAGCAAATATGTATTAAACACTTGCTATGTGCCAGGCACTGTCAATTGCTTTACCTGCTTTACTTTATTTCATCCTCACAATGACTGTATGAGGTAGGTATTGACACTATTACTATCCCCACCTCACAGGTGAGAAATCAGAGAATTGGGGATGTTTAAGCAACTTGCCTAAATACTGCCATAGCTGGTAATTGGCAGGCTAGAATTAAAACTCAAGTCTGTTTGATTGAACAATCCGAGTCTTGATCCCCACCCCTACATTTGAGAAAACGAAGCCTAATTAGGAGCAGAGGTGAGGAAGGGTAAAATGGAAACTACCCACTCAATGAGCAGGGAGCGATTATGCATTCGGCCATATGTGCGAGCCAGGACACAGCGTATCTCATCTAGGAGCACATCTAGAAGACAGATCCTAAAGACCAGAGTGGATACATTGGGCAATACTGGGCAGACCATATATCCTGGCTTGCCCAAGGTAGTAGGGGTATGCCTGTTGTCCTGGGAATAGGTTTAACACCTCCTGTTACTTTCAAAAGTATCTTGGCTTGGTCCATAAATTCTATAGTCACCCCAAGTAATAGTATCACATAATACTAAAGCAAGTTGTGTCCATCTAAGGAGGAAAAACCATCTTGAGAGGGAAAAAAATGCTATTCAGTTGTTCAGTCTTTTTCTTTATCTGTCTCCAGCTCTGAATTCAATTTACATTCACTAAAGTATACATCTTCCTTGTTCTCCATCATTTTGTTTTGTCCTCAGTGGTTCTGGATGTTGTACGTGCCCAGCCTTGGTGTCAGTACTTTGGAGACATTCCAGTCACAATTCACTACAACGCAGTGCGAAAAGTAGCCCAGAGGCTCTCCTGGCAGCATCCCCACGATGCTGGCCATTGCTACTGGGAGTACTAACCCCACCGTCAAACCAACCAGCAACCACAGGAGTGAAAAAGGAGTGTGAGACAACAGAACTTAAAATTATCAACGCTTCATGGAAACAACCTAAGTGTCTGTTGATAGATGAATTGATAAACAAAATGTGGTATATATGTACAATGGAATATTATTCAACCATAAAAAGCAAGGAAATCCTGTCATTTGCAACACGATGAATGAACCTAGAGCATATCATGCTAAGTGAAATAAGCCAGATAGAGGAAGACAAATACTATATGGTATCACTCATATGTGAAATCTAATAAAAAAAAAAAAAAAGAAAAAGTCAGACTCATAGATACATAGTAGAATGATGGTTGCTAGGAGTTGGCAGGTGGAGGAAATGGGGAGATGTTGGTCAAAGGATACAAACTTCCAGTTGTAAGATGACTACGTTCTGAGTATCTAAGGTACAGCCTGGTGAACAGTTAATACTACTGTAGTGTATACTTGAAATTTGTTAAGAGAGTAGATTTTAAGCATTCTCACCAAAAAAAGAAAAAAGAAAGCAAAAGTAACTATATGAGGTGATGGATATGTTAATTAACTTGATTGTGACAATCGTTTCACATTGTATACTTAAATCATCCCATTGTACACTTTAAATATATACAGTTTTGTCAATTATACCTCAATAAAGCTGGGAAAAAAATAAAATAACACTTTAAACATTCATGACCTTTAAAGATAGATTATCTTCAAGAGAATAAGTGTTCCCCCAAATGTAGGATTTTGCTGGGAAATGAGGGGATTTTGCCTGAACATATTCCAACACTTGGAAAGAGAGAAAGAGAAGGAGGGCTCGGCTCCCTGTCCCAGCCTGTGGGGTCTGGAGAACCAATTACAACTACTCTGCTCCCCTCGGAAACACGGAAGTGGGCAGAGCCACAAGGCAGGCAGGCAGGCAAAGCTCCTGCAAGTTCCATTCCAGTTGTCTTCCAAGGAGCTCCAGAGGGTAAAGAAAGTTTCCCTAAGGATTTCTCTTCAAGCTAACAATGGGCAAAAAAAGGATTTAGGAGGAGAGCATACATCCAGTTAAGGCCACATACAAAAACAATAGTAATCACATACGTAGCCCTTCACAATTTTCAAAGCCCTTTCCCACACATGAGCCTGGATGTGAAGCTGAGTGAAAGGAGCAAAGGTTTTGGGGTCAGTGGATTTGGGTTTGAATCCTGGCTTTTCCACTCACCGTGTTGCTGAACTTTCCAAGCTGCAATTTCCAATGTCTCCATCACAGGGTTTTGTTGTGGACAGAATGAGATAATATAGGTAAGGTACCCAAAACATGGTATGCACTTGAGAAATGGTAGCTCTCCCCATCATTGATAAACCTCAGCCAAAGAAAACACCATAGAGGTGTTTGTTGATGGACTAGCTCCATTTTGCAGATAAGAACACTGAGACTCAGAGAGGTCAAGTGGCTTTCCCAAGGACACAGCTAAAAATAGGACAGTTTTCTGGCTCCAAGTACTGTGTTCCATGCAGTATTTTTCTAGGCTTTGGGTTTGGAGTTGTATTTCTATGCAGGTCAGACACCTGAATGAGGAAAAATATTCAGAGAGGTCTTTTCTTTGAAATCGGCCTTTGATCTTAGTAAAAATCGCCATAATGTTTTCGAATGGAATACCTTTACTATTTTCAAAAGGAATACCTTTACCTTTCTGAAGAAAATGCTTTTTCTTCAGAAACCTGTGTTCAAACCTCACACTTCTATGAAATACTTGCTTTATGCCTTCAGATTGTTGATTTGTGTTTGAGTTCAGACACTTGGTCAGCAGGTGATGTTTCTGAAGTCATTATCAGTCACTGTGTCTTCCATAGCTGGATGAAAGGGTCGCATCAGAGTCATATAGCTGTCTAAAATGCCCCATGTCTTATCTTTATCTGACAGCAGTAGAGCACACCAGCCAGCAGGGCACTGGCAGAACACTTCTGAATTCTTCTGCCTACGCTGAAAACAGGTAAAGATACGGCTGAAGAAATCTGGTCCTAGTACCTAAGAATCTTTACTACATCACCTACTGTAACATGAAGAAATTGAATTTGGTGATCTTTA
The DNA here is from genome assembly GCF_028023285.1 of Balaenoptera ricei. Classification (NCBI taxonomy): domain Eukaryota; kingdom Metazoa; phylum Chordata; class Mammalia; order Artiodactyla; family Balaenopteridae; genus Balaenoptera; species Balaenoptera ricei. Next base: position 78,455,071 of record NC_082648.1, read on the forward strand.
TGGTCTCTTTTAGCTAAGAAATACTACACCATTTTATCCTACTCCTTCTCTACCTCCTCCCAATTTTATCGCTGACCTCTTCAAAGTTTGGCTGGATCTGGGGCATCCTACATCACTGCTTCCCATTGAAAAATAAAATCAAGATGAACCAAGACGTAGCCTGTCCAAAATACCCTGCTTTTTGTATAAGATGATAATATTGCTACCCCAGGGACAGGGTTTTTGTTTGTGTGTAAAGCTTAAAATCCAAGATTCACTGGCACCATTTTTAAAAGACATAAGCCAATAACGTCATTCATCTGCCAAACCATCTGTCCCTCCATTTGACCATCTATTTATTTATTTACTCTTCAAACATTTATTAGCTACCTCCTATGCTCCAGGCACAAATGCTAGATGTAGGGGCTGCAGCTGAGAGTTAGACCTGGCTCTCATAAAGGCTATATTAGGAAAGATGGACAAAAGACAAACAATTCCACAAAAACAATTATGAGGATGAGTGCTTCAAGGAGAAGAATGCGAGGAGTGAGCAGACAGAGTTTCCTAAGAGAGGAAGTTTAGCCCAGTGGTTGAGAGAATGATGGGCTCTAGAATCCAACAAGGAGGCTCCAGTCTTGTTCTTCCTCATACCAGCCCTGACACAGTGGGCTAGCTGTTTAATTGCTCTGTGCCTCAGTTTCCCCAGCTCTGCCCCGGGGCTATAGCAATACCTGCCTCCAAGGGTTTGTGGGGATAAAGGGACAGCAGATGGGAAACATTTAGAACAGTGTCGGGAACTAGCAAGGGCTCACTATGGGGTGGGGGGACACACTTGGCCTGTGCTGTCTGGCGGGACTCTCTAAGAAAAGAGTAAGCTGAGACATGGAGGTTAGAAGATAGAGGAGAAAGGGAATGGAGGGAGGGGATGGGCAATGGAAATGTAATGAACAGGTGAAGATCCTGAAACAGAAGGAGCACGGACATGGTACTCTGGAAAAAATAAAGAAGGCTAGTGGTGGAAGAGCATGGAAAGCCAGATGGGAGTGGTTGAGATGACGTTGGGAGGTCAAAGAACCAGATCCATAGCACATGTAGGCCAGTTAATTAAGGATTTTGGAATCCATCCTAAGAGCATGCAATCATTTGACCAATCATCCATTCAACTGGAAATAGCTAAACAGAAATCTGAACATTCCACTTCTTATCTTTAGAGGAACCTAAGCTAATTGATAAGGAGTCAGCAGACAAACCAGCAGTAAAACATTTTGGACTTCTCTGTAAATGACATCCTTTCACATGTGTCTCTACCTGTATTTTTATTCTCTGTCCCTGGAGGCCATGGTTGCTGTCTTTGAATATCAAAATAGACTCAAAGAATTGCATTTCATTGTCAAATGATTGCATCCAGATAATTATATTATGGCTTTTAAGGACACATGATCAAGTTTTATAATACATCAAGAAGAGTCTTGAAGGAAATAACATTTAATCCTTGTTTAATTCTGTTTTTCTCTGTCTCTTGCTTAGGGCTATAAAAATATGCTGTGTTCCTGATTTATCTTATATTTTTCAAGTTTTTTCTTCTTTTTCATTAGCTTTTAAATTAACTTTTAATAACCCCCAAAACACATTACTGTTTTTCAACAGTCGCTTTTTAAAAAAACATCAGAAACAAACTGATAAAATGGACTGATCATGGACCTTGGAGACTTTCACTCTTGGGTTTGAATTCTAGTTGTACTGTGTGACCCAGGACAAGTTATTTAATGTCTCTGAGATTCAGTTTCCCAAATTGTTAAAATAGTTACAATAATACTTATATTTCATTGTTGTGAGGACTGTGTAAAATAATGTTTATGAATACATCTAAGTCTAGTGACTAATAAGAAGGAAGGAAGAAGGAAGGAAAGGAAGGGGGAAAAGGAAGGAAGAGGAAGGAAGGAAGGAAGGAAGGAAAGGAGGGAGGGAGGGAGGGAGGAATTAATTACATGAGTGACAAAAGATGCAGATGGTACCATGAGTGAAGTGATCTGTTTGGGAATCATTCAGAGGTTTCTCATAATGCCATCTTCTGAAATCACGGAGAAAGATATACAGTATTTTAAAAATTAGTTGGTGTTGCAACTTTCTTCAAATGTATAATACTTTGATATTCCTATGGGACAGGTACTATAAACCTATCAACCCTTACTCTTTTGAAGGGCTGAAAAACTTCTTCAACTCTTCTGTTGATTAAAAAAAATAGTAACTTCAAAAAGTCACCTTCTGGGAGTCATCTAAAACTTTTAGAACGCACGTTTTATGATACCAGCAGCCAAGTTTCTTCTTTACACTTACTGTCTTCTGGAACTAAAATCAGATTGTGATGCTGAGTACATAGCACATGATGCCAAGAGAAGTGATTATGCAGAGTACTGAATGAAAGAGGGAAATGAGCTTAGATGTCACTCATTGGTTCATTCATTCATTCACCAAACATGTATTGGGCATCATCTCCAGTGATACCAGAAAATTCACTTTTAAAAGGTTACTTTGCTCCTGACCAGAGACTGTAATGCTGATTAGATCAGATGATTATATTAGTAGCCCTGGTAATCCAATAAGTTATTTTGAAGTGAAGGTTTAAAGGCTGTATTTTCAGGGACTGGCTATTCAGGGGTAATGAGTTAAATTGACTAAGGTTGTTCTTTTGAAATGACGGCACTGACTTCTGGGTTTCTGAGTTTGCTGCTTAAAATTCATCAACAGTATTGGCTGAACTCAAGAAAGTTCGTTTAAGATAAATGAAAGCCACGAGCTCCTCTGTAGCTGCAGAGCACCCACCTCTGCTAAGATAAGGTGTTAGCTGATAATAGCAATAAGGAAACGAGCAGTCACTTCCACAGGGCCTTGATGTGGGCTGACCTTATGGAATATCAACAGTGGTTCTCTCAAGCCAGAAGCAGATTTCCCCAAACTCAGCATAGAGGGGTCGGGACCACCTACATTTCTCCTTTTTGCTTCACCACTAGGACAACGAGGGATAAATAAAAGTGTTGTATGTTATATGTAGCCCCATAAAACCTTCCACACTCTTGCTGATCTGGAACAGGGAAAATGGATGTGTTTGTCTCTTTCTACTTTGTGAATCCTTACTTTACAGGGCCCTGAGGGAGCAGGATTTCACAGGGTGTAATACAGTGGAGAATCATTCTTGATCCTTTCATCTGGGTGGGACACTGATATAGCACCTACATCTTGCATTTGGGGATAAAAATACAAATAAAGCTCAGTCCCTTCTGCCAAGGAGACTAGTGGGGAAAAGAGACAACACAGTACATGATTAAGTGCAATAAGGTATTGTGTGTAGGAAGGTAGAGGAATAAGCACAGGTACCAAATGATCCAAAGGAAGGAGTCATCAATTCCACCTGAGGAGGAAGGAGGGAGTCAGAAAAGACTTTACAAAGAAATGAAATATCTGCTATTGACTGCCCATCAATTATACGGATTTTATAAAATCTTCGGTCCTATCACTCCAGGCTGGGGAAGAGAAGGCAGTTGCCAAGTGAAGTAAGAATGCCCAGTGCATTTTTAGAAATCTTGCCACAAGTCAACGTGGGTGGCCTTTTATGTATCCCACCGAGGAGACTGTTCCCACACTGTGCCTATCTATGAGCTCAATGCACCTCTGGAGAAGATCCTAGTTTCAGAGCTGACCATAGCATAAAGAGAACAGGAAGTTAGACACCTAATGTGAGGGACCCTTCCAAAGACCTTTTAGCCTCTAAGTCAGTGTTTATTGATGCTACTTCCCAGTGCTTAAGAAGTATTCTTTCTTTCCCTTTAAAAGCCATTATTATTTCCTTTTATCCCTGCAATGGCTGGGCCACCCCTTCCTTAATAAACATACTTTTTTTCAAAGCTATCAGTATTTCAGATAACATGTGGCTGAAAGGATGGTGAAGGAGCTATAGTTAGAGACAGAGAATAAACAGAACCCTTGAGCATAACTGTTCGAGTAGAATTGAGATGTGTGTGATGTGGCCCATTCCCAGAGCATCAATCACAACTGGGAGACTAAGCACCACAGTCAGAGTAGGAAGAGCAGGGCTAAAGTCGTGAACACTATTTTAGACTCCAAATGGCATTAGCATAAAGGCAAGTGCACTTATTTTTAAGTTCACTTAGAGGGAATTTAGAAGGCACTATGTGAGGAACCAGCAGGATTTTTAAAAATGGTCCATAAATTGAATCTTGGAAGAAAGACTGAGGACAAATATAGATGTCTGAAGCTCCTTTCTAAGATTGCTAGAATTTCTAAAATGTCCTGAATTAAACCATGGGTGCCAATTAAAGTATGCATGTCTGCAATCACTTACATTGGTATTTAATATGTATGACCCTCATCTATTTTTTTCTAACCTTGCCAGTTTGAAGTGTGGGAATATTTGTGCTTCCTATTTAAAATCTTTGCAAGGATTATGTTGTCTATCTCAGGGTTTTTTTAGTGGTCTTGTTGAAAAGGAACGTGTCTGTGCATGTATCTGATATTAATGCTAAAACAGAGTGCTAACAAACGCCTCTGTAATATCCAAATCGATGTACCAAGACAGAATTGCTTGGTTCAGTCATTCTCAGACTATATGCTTCATAGTCTTTTCTTTATTCTTAAGCTCTCTCTTCAAAGTCAACCAAGGAAACGATGAAAAATTATTTCCTAAATCACAAGATAACTTAAAAAATGTCTTTTCTATATACAGCCTCATCCTTTATTCACCATGCAATATTCGATTCTGCCTCTGCTGCCCTGGGACGTCTTTTGACATTTACTGGAAAGCTACCTGGAGGAAGAGACAGAAGATTTTAAGCTTGATCCACTGACAGTAATGTCATTACCCAGCTTCACCGAAAGGAAATCTTTGTCTCTGTTTTCCTCCTTTATTTATCCTCTAGATTCTCACTTTATTTATTGATTGATTGACTGATTGATTTTCTATACTCCTCTGTTCTTTCCCTGATCATCAGTTTGAGAGATCTTGCTTTTCTGGGGAGAAAATCAAATCCTGAATATGTTTATTGAGCATCTACTATGTGTTAGGCATTGTGCTAAGGGCTGGGAAACAGAAATAGACAAGTCCTAATTCTTCCCTCTTTTCATCCCCACTTCCACCACCATCTAATCCTTTAGTGAGTCCTGTTCAGCTCAACTCCAAAATTTTTCAATTGTATCTGTTTTTCTCCATTTTCTTCTGCTGCCAGGTCAATACAGGCCAACATGGTACCAACCTTCTTCCCTCTACCCATTACTCAGGTCAGACTTGGATGGTGCTCTGATAGCTCTTCCAGCCCTTCCCGGCTCCCTCCCAATTACCTTTCATAGGAGGTTCCCCCAATAAAAATCTTTGCATATTAAAAAAAAACACAGGCCAACAGCACCCCTTTGCCTGGAACACCGCAACAGTTCCTTAACCATTTCCCTGTTTTTATTCTTGTCCCCCTCCAGCTCATTTTCTTCACAGAACTCTGAGTGATCTTACTGACATATAAACCAAATTATATCACACTTGTGCTTAATTTTCTTTAATGGCTTGCTATCAGCTTTGAAATAAAACCCAGACACATGGCCCCTGCAGGGTCCTGTAGGATCTGGCCCTTGGCTCCTCTCTAACCTCCGCAAGAGCTTCTTTCCCCAGCTCACCTCACTGCAGCTGCACATCTCTCTGTTCAGCTGTTATTTCACGCCACAGGCAAATCTCTCTTTCTAGAACATTCTTGCCCTTGGGACTCACTCATACAGGTCTCTTTCTTGTCCTTTGACCTTAGCTTAAATATCCCTCTTCAGAGACGCCGTCTCAGATGGACCATCTAAAGTTGCTCTTTCTTTGTTGTTTTTGTTCATCTTCTTCATCATATGAAATCTATTTGGAATGATTATGTTAGTTTGTTTACTTAACATTGGTCTCCACTGCTAGAATATAGGTTTCATGAGGGCAGGGACTCTGGCTTACTTGTTTCTCTCTCTGCCACACCCAGTGCTTAGAAAAGTACTGATTATTTAATAGGTGCCCAGAAAATATTTGTTAAAGGAATAAATATACACATCCTCAGTACCCTCAAGAAACAGCCTTCTATATATCTGAAAGGCCAGAAATGAGCCTAGACAGTTGAAAAGTATGACACAGGAGAACCCAGTGAGGTTCCCTTGCTCAAAAATTTCTTTTTTTTTAATTTTTAAAAATTAATTAATTTATTTATTTATTTATTTTGCCTGCGTTGGGTCTTCATTGCTGTGGGCAGGCTTTCTCTAGTTGCAGCGAGCAAGGGCTACTCTTTGTTGTGGTGTGCGGGCTTCTCACTGTGGTGGCTTCCCTTGTTGCGGAGCACAGGTTGCAGGCACACAGGCTCAGTAGTTGTGGCTCGCGGGCTCTAGAGCGCAGGCTCAGTAGCTGTGGCACATGGACTTAGTTGCTCTGTGGCATGTGGGATCTTCCCGGACCAGGGCTCGAACCCGTGTCCCCTGCATTGGCAGGTGGATTCTTAACCACTGCGCCACTAGGGAAGTCCCCAAAATTTCTTATTGAATGAAAAAAAGCATTTAATTTTTAATACATTTCTAGAGAGCTTTAGAATTTAAAATGGATATTTAAATATAATATCTCATTTTGTGTGTATAACAATCAAAATATTCTGTTGTTTTTCGTTGTTCTACATGATGGTTAAGGCAGGTGGATCTGAATTACCAAGGAAGGCTGAGGCTGCACTCCACACCCCAGCAACACCAGAAGCTTCTAGAACTAATACTCATTAAGTTTCCTGATTGTCTAAATGGTTAGAGGAAAAGGTGGGCAGAGAACTCTGGAGATACAGCACTAAATCCAGACGAAAGATATAAAGTATATTGTGAGTCAGCCCATATTCGGTAAAAAAAAAGTGAGGTGGGCTGGTGCCATTGTAAATACAGTTCAGGCCACATAAAAAATCAGAGAAAGAGGAACTTCCAGCAGAAAGGAGGATGGTTTCATAAATGATGAAGCTCAAAGTGAAGTTCTTTCTTCATCATCTGTGCACTCAGACGATGAGTGTGAGTGATTTATTGGTTAGCCGATCTATTATGACATAAATCTGCTATAAAGTCTTCTCTGCAAACTTAGTAGTCAATTCTTTATGTATAATAAACTGAGCCTCAGAGACTTTGAAGAAATGTTCTCAGGTTCCTAGTAACTGGCAGATCTTGAACTCAGAAAGTCCTTTCAACTCGAAATCTGGTGCTACCATCCATTCTAGACAGAGGATGGGACCTGAACTTCCTCAGACGCACATATTCACCTTGGCAATCCCCTCACGCACTTGGTGATGTAATTTTCATCCAACCTCAGCAGATTAGAAGTGTGTTTAGAGCACCTCAGTAGGATATTTTAACGTCTGAAAATAAGAAAGGTGCTTTCTGAATGCATTGTTCTGCGTTAAACCATGCAGTAGAATAAAGAAGATATGAATACACTGGGCTGGAAATGGGAAAAGAATAATTTTAGGCATTTTCCTCATTCTGTTTAAACAGTCTGAAGATTCTTTTTGGCAGAAGGCCTATGTTTAACCAGTGTTACTGAATATAGAATTATCATGGGTAGGGAGTATGTTTTCCTTAACTGAATATGTTTTCCTGAGATAAATGGAGATCTCAGGCTCCTTACTGGTCAAAGCAAAAGTTTCCAAGTTGTCTGAGGTTGTGAAAGCCTAGGAGCCAAGCGTTGGTATCCAGGCAGAGACAAGAAGCACAAAGCCGAAGTGCCTACATATGTGACGGATTGGACCACTTCCATCCTGTTCATTCACTGCATCCTCCCTCGCCTCCTGGACATCTCTCATCACCCTTCGTTAGCTCGTGTCCAAGGGTATCATCCCCAGGAGGCTTCACTCAGTGCCTCCTCCATCATTGGCTCTCCTTTGTTACCTGCCTCACCATATACTTAGCCACATGGAGGCGTTTGTGTTCGGACAATTTGGCCAGATGTGAAAACAGAGTGATTGGTTGAATTCTCTTTTAGGAGCACTCAATTGTCTTTACTTTAAAGGTATTAGTCCTCAAACCAGAGAGAAATAGGTTGCCCCTTCTCCCCCTGTTACTAGTGACCTAAGAGAGCAAAGAAGACTAGGACGTCCACCTTGGGAGTATCCCTATATATGCACCTAATTCTACATTGCCAGCTCAGCTGCCAGAGACCAAAAAGGGCAGAGGGCTTTTGAACACTGAACACCAAGGGTTCAGCTGGCACCTGGGATGAACTTGTCCCTTCATAGATGGTATAATCATTTCCTACAGCTGATGTAACAAATTACCGCAAATGGGATGGCTTAAATGACAGAAGTTTATTCTCTCACAACTCAAGAGGCCAGAAGTCCAAAATGCAGGTGTCTGAGGGTTGGTTCCTTCTTGTGGTCTCAGGGGAAGAATCTGTTCCCTGCCTCTTTCTCAGCTTCTGGTAACCGTTGGCATTCTTTGGCTTATGGCAGCTCAACTCCAATCTCTGCCTCCATTGTCACATGGCGTTCTCCCTGTGTGTCTTATCATCATCGACTCTTCTCTGTGTCTGCCCCTCTGTGTCACTTCTTATAAAGTGACACAATCCAATGATTGGATTAGGGCCCACCTTAATCCAGTATGGACTCATTTTAATTACATACATCTGCATAGACCCCATTTCTAAACAAGGTCCCGGGTGGACACGAATGTGGGGGGACACTATTCCCCTCAAATAGTGGAAATATTTACAGGAAAAAAATATTTGCCTGTGTTCACGATTCATTTTTCCCAACCACTACTGGATGGCTTGACATTGTAAATACCTGTCTAGTAATTTCAGGACTGCTAACAAAGTATCTTTTCCCCTACATATATCCATCTAAAATTACTAGTCCCACATTTTATCCTTGGACAAAGCTTCTTTAGATGTAAAATTACTCGCTGGCTAGGCCACACATTAAGGTGTCATTCCTCACAAATACCTTAGTTTGAATTAATGTAATTAATTTTAAATTTTGCATACAGAGAAATGCAGTCATGTGAGGAATCTATCTGACAACTGGATTCCATAGCTGAATGAGGATCAGAGTGCTTGTAGGTTATAGACAATTAGTATCCAACTGAAGAACTCAGTCATTCAAGTGGCTCAGAAAAAGAAAATGCTGGTTAATTTGGATACTTAGTGACTTGCTACTCAAAGTGTGGCCCATAGACCCGAAGCATCTGAGCCTGTTAGAAAGGCAGACTGTCCCAGGGATACATTCAAATCTACTGAATAAGGATCTTCATTTTATCTAGATTCCCCAAGAATCCATATGCACATTAGAGTTGAAAAATGCTGGTCCAACAAAGTCTTCATAAAGTTGAACTGGAGGAGGGTATGAAGGGGCCTTAGTTGGGATATGCTTAGAACATAGGCTATTAGACAGCATCCTAAGGCCAGATTAGGTTGCAAAGAGGGAAGAAGGGCACCTGGGAAGTGTTGGGACAGAACAGAGAAAGAGAGTGGAATGTGCAACAATAACTACCATGGGTAGGACACAAGTCCAGGTGCTTCACTTTGCTTAGATTTTTCTCTTTTAATGTTTACAAGAACCCAGTGAGTTGGGTACTATCATTATCATGATCACTCTTTTATAGACAAGAACATGGAGGAGGGGAGGCTTAGGAATTTACCATCTGACTCCAGAACCCACTTTCTTAACCTCTGTGCTCTCCTGACTCCCAAAGAGTCAGAGTAGTGGACAAACCCATTGGCACACTGATTACTTTAACACTTGATTCATTGTTCATAGCCCTGTTTGAACTTGTATTTCAGCGTACATTATTTTGAAGACATGAATAGTCCTGGCACTGATCCACTTCCTGCATTTTAATCAAGTCAGTCAGTTGCGTATGGAATCCACCTCAAGTTCCAGATCCCAGCCCTTATGCAGGGCTCTCAGACCTAGATACATCTACCACCTCCCATTAACACATGAACAGCTGGGACCAATCCTCTTCCCTCTCACAGGTCTCCCTTCATGAGCAGGCCTGGGGAGAGGTGACTAATACTGTGTTTTTCCAATTTTGTCCTCTCCTGGGTCACTGGAATGATTATTCTTGCTCAGTGAACCAGTAATTGTGTGTTACATATAAGCGGTAGGATTTTTAGGCAGATGTGGGATCCAACTGCCGATGTGGTCTTCAAATGGCCCCAATACTTTGCACAACTGTTTTCAATTCAATAAGATCCAAATTGCATTTGGGATGAGATGTTTATTTTTTAGCTTCTTTTATGTTTCAGGGGAAAAAAAATCACCATGGAATTTTTTTATTCATTTACACTTAGCTCCTAAAAATATTGCCCTCAGGATGGCTATTTGTTTGCCATGTCAAGAGCGTTTTATTTGGTTTTCTGTTAGAGAAAATCCACATACAGCCAAATTTAAGCTGACTAGCATGCCCCAAAGATGGTTGCAAATTTCAAAACTCTGTTTCTCCCCAAACACCTTCAAAACATAAGTAGAGCTCTGGAGAGAGTTATAAAAGGAGATGGAACAGAGAACTGCAAGAGGAGAAGGTGCAGAAAGCAGAAAAATAAAGTGAAACTTAAACTCATGATTTCTACAAAAATATCCATACTTTCTGAGGATTGACTTTTAAGTTGCATCTGAATTATGTTTAACCTTAGTGATTTTTTTTGGGTCCCACCATGTTATGTACATATATACTTCACAAGCTTACAGACATTAATAACTGTGCATTGATATGACATCTTACTATTTTATTGGATTCTGACTTCAGGGCTGAAATAGTCCAGCTACTATTATCCTCTTTTACAGTGGGAAAACTGTGCCCCAGAAAGGACATGTGACTTCCCCTTGATTATACAACAAATGTCTGGCAAAATCAGAACAAGAAGCTAGATGTCCTTAGTTCTCAGGACCTTGTTTTTTTCCCATGACACCCACATGTTGGCAAGCAGGTTGGACAAAGAGGCTGGAGAAACACTTGAACACGTAAGATTTGTCAAGGTAATGTTATCACTACAAATATTCAGCATTACCTAACTCATTACTATAATCAACTATAAAACTTTCATAGAAATCTTGATGACTTGCAAGAAATAAACTCACCAGATTCTGTAATCTCTAAAATATCAGCTGAAGTTATTTCACTGATGGCAAGGACTGCAGGTAAATAATCGCCTGTGGCTAGATGACAGCTGTCAAGTTCAAAGAGGGTAGAGCTTGCAGGCAGGGAGGTGATTTTCTCTCCTCACTAAATTCCAAATCCATATGAGGTTTTAATTCTCAAACTTGTCTACACAGAGCCTCTGGTAATTTGTCAATTATAGTTTAGGTTTTCCTTCTCTGGTATTGGTTTCTGAAAAGTCTTCTGATCCTGGTAAGCTGTAATTCTCTGTATCCATCTGTCTGTCCAGTTTCGGGGACAGTGGTTTGCCCTGTGACCTCAGTGCTCTGAAGGATCTAAGAAGAGCTGTTGGCTTCCAGTTTGTTCAGTTTTGTTCTTGTTGTGTAGACGGAACTGAAGACTTCCAAGTTCTTTACGTGTCATCCCAGAAACTAGAAGTGCCCCCAATTTACATACACAATGTTCCTTTTTTCCAAGCTTCTCCTAAACCTGGACTCTTCACAAACGATAGTTGTGGTCCCAAGTGAGAGGATCAAAAATGTTAATAGGAATAAAAAGCCCGAATTAAACAAACTGGGTCAATCACAAGGCAGGGCCCACATTTTGAAACCGCCTCTCTTTTCTTGAGGTCTGTTTCCAAACAGTCCTGCTGAGGGAAGCACCGCCATTTCAAACCCACTGTTTAAAAGGGGCGACGCTAACACCCAACATTCTATTATGTGTAGATCAACCACTTTTACAGATAGGCCAGTTATTCAGGGCTGCCTCCTGGGAAGGCAATTGAGTTGTTGCATTTTGTAGACATTTGTGTACAAAATGCATTTGCTCCACATTCTTCAGTGTGACATTCACAGATCAGTGAATGCCAGTGAAAAGGAAGAGAGTGATGCACAGAAGTTACAGAAAGAGGACGTTAAGTTTTAGGCAAAGCAGCAGAAAGGAAGCATCATTCAAGTCCCTGAGTTCACCAACAGACACCTGGGCTTCTACAGAAAGAGAAAGAAAAGAAGGGAACAGAAGGGCAGAAAAGAGAATTTTTTGTCCTCTTCACTCTTGTTTTGGGATCTATGAGAAGGAAAATAAGAAGAGTAGATCTACTTCTCTAAGGTAGCCCTTTTCAAACTTTAATATGCCTCTGAATCACGTATGGAATCTTGTTAAAATGCAGATTCTGATTTAATGGATCTGGCACAGGGCCCAAGATTCTCCATCTCCAACATGTTCCCAGATGATGGTCATGGCATTGGTGCTTAGACCACACTTTGAGGAGCAAAGCACTAACGTACCTTCCAAAGAGCCATTTCTCAGCTCCTCCTCTATGCTCAATTCTGGAAACAACAAAAACTACCGCCACTTTCCACCTTATTCCGTGAATCCAGCATGTATATTCTTAGCTCAGGATGATCCCCTTTTTTGGACAGCTGCTAGCCTCCTCTCCATTTCTAAGTTCTCAGTTTTCTTTCTAAGCCTCATTCAAATCTCTGTCCTTCACCAGGACTCTTTCACCACTCAAGGTCTCCGTAATCAATGGCTCCATTGAGGTCCTGTACCTTTCTTGAGGTCCTACCTAGCCTTTTTTTTTTTGCAAGCATATTTGGTTATTGACCTTTTAAATCTGTTTGTCTCCTAAATTGTAAGTCTCTTGAGTACAAGGTGTGTGTTTTGTCACTTTTTGTCACTTTGTCACAGACCCCAAATAGAGCCCTGCTCATTAGGAAATTGCACAGTGTAGTGAAATCAGCTCAGGGAGACATGGGTTCAAATCCCAGCTCTACCACTCAACAGCTGTAGGAGCCTGGACCAAGTGCTGCTCCTTGAGTCTTGGTGGTGGCAGTGGTGGTGGTGTGTACAGAACATTTATACCTCCCAGGATTGTTGAGAGGAATTAAGAAGATAAAGTTAGCCACATGTCAAGCCATGGCACAGAGTCAGGGTTTGATAAATTTAAGTCCTCTCACATGCAACCCTTTTTCCCTCTCCTTATATGGATTATGATGGTATGCCCTCTCCCAGACACTTATCCTTTGAAAAATACCATGTCAAATTCACAAACTTGGTAGGTTTTCTTCTACCTCAGTCAAAGAGCCCATGCATACCCAGGAAGAGAGTCCCCTACTCCATAAAAAAAGGATCCCTAAACTCAGAGCTCAAAATAGCAAGATTCATGATAGCATTTTCTGATATGATCAGATATGAAAAAGATATATTTTAAGCCAATATTATTAAATCCCATGAAATCTGTCTTTATCAATTTCCCACATTTTCCCCTGCATTTGCATTTTCAGTGAGAGTTGTTTGACCTGTGTGGTGATTGTCAGTATATCCAGTGTGCTGTGAGCGTTTATGTCTGAGGGATGGTCTGTCTTATGTTAGGTGGTGAGAACCATAAATGTATAACCACATTGGGAAAAGTGACCCACAAAAGCAAAATGCACATGCTGGGGCAGGGTCTTGCCAGTGAGGTACGGGGACATAACACAGTACAGGAAACTTTGTTTGGGGCAGGCTATGCCAGATAGCCAGGCCCACCAGGTTGGAAAGGAGATACTAGGTCGATCTCTTGGTAGAGCAGAGGTGAAGGGCATATGAGACGATAGGACGAGACTAGGCATAGCAATCCAGATGCAGATTTGAAAGCCAGCTCCTGGTGTTAGCTATGTGATTTGGGGCAAGTTTCTCAACCTCTTGCACTTAATCTATACAAATGGGAATAACATTACCCTCTCATAAGCTTGTTTGAGAATTAAACAAAACCATGCATCTAAGGCACATAAAGTGCCAAAGAGCCCAGTAAATGTTAGTTCCCATCTAATACCTCAGGGAGGGATGGCACTTCGTAATATTGCTGCAGCAGGCACTTAGGAGGGTCTTGCTGTCCTATGTGCCTCTGCCTTAGTGAATATCAAAGTGGGACAGCACCTGAGATTGGGGGGCTGCGGGTGGGAGAGGACTAACAGTCTACTTTTTGATTCCTTAACGGGTGGTGCCATCATCATCACCACTGTCTTCTCATTTTCCCTCCTCCTTTTTCTCTTCCTCCTCCCCTTCTCCTTCCCCTTCTTCTCCAAATTTGCTTTAAAGGCAGGATAGATCATTCTTAGCTGAAACAAATGGCTTATTTGTAGTAAATAATTAATGATTGCCTATAAATTGAACTGAATTCTACCAAACCCTTGGTATCTCTGCAATATAGCAGTTCTTCTTGATCTTTATAAACAGATTCTTATATACTAGGCTTTCTTCAGAGTTTGATGATCTCTTTTGGTTTAATTTAAATTCAACTCTGAGTCCTTGGCTCCTACAGAGCAAAGGAGAATGTATCCTTGGTTGGTTTTACCTTAAAGAAGAATGTATGGGAATTGTAGAGAATAAATATAACTACCCAACTGCTTTCAATGACAAGGCACATGGAGACTGCACGTAACCACTCAAGAGGGGCGTGGCAGAAGTTAGGGAAGAATAGGATTTTTCATGTTGTTTCCTTATGTTAAATTTAGTGCAGGAGCCAATCATTTAGGTGATCAAGAAATATGCAACTAAAAAACCTTTATTGGTTTTTCATCATAAAACAATACACCCTTGCCACAAATTCCCACAATATTCTCCATTGGTATTTCTTTATCGATTTCTCCTGCTGACGTAAATTGTCCTTGGGTAAGCCCAGAGAGTTTTGTTTAGATAACATTTTAGTCAAAACTACATTGTACCTACTATCAAGCAAAGTGTTCTCAGGCTGCAAGTCCCATAGCTGTCATGCATGGAAGCAATGTTATCATGGTGGACACTATGCCTTTATTCAGAAGTAATCCACTTTGTGGCGGCAAAGTGTCTAATTGAGGCCAAAGGATGAAGAGAGGAGGAGCTGTAGCCAGAATAAATCAAAGCTCCAGGCAGGTTAAAGATCCTCTAGCAAAGTCAGACTTTCTTGTGTGTATCTCTCTCAAGGTCTTGGGGATTAGCCTCCAATGTGTTTCTACAAAAGGAAAATGTTAAGAAACAAAATAAAGTGGAGAAGGGTTGGGATTAAAGGGGATTTCATTCAGTATTAAGCCCTATGAAAATATCATGTGTGAGTGAATTTGAAAAAGTCCAGTGGACTCTTGGATAAAAAGAAATATGCATAGACAGAGGTGTCTGGTAAAATAGAAGCATTAGTACTGCCAAGATAGATGGTGACTGATTAAATGGAAGCAGCCACACATCCACTTGTTTCTCTGCAAATCAGCAGCTGTTGGCTAACAGACACCTTTCTTACACATGCTCTTGCTCAAGTGATAAGAAGTGAAAAGAGCCCTAGGCAGGACTATTTTGGGTTCCAGATGATCTGTGTTGCTATGAGATCTGAGACTAGCGGTTAGGTTGGTGCCGGATGTTGTCCAGTAGCTGATCATGAAACCTCTGAAAGTTAAATGCATTTCTCAGAAGTCAGCTGTGCATGTGGGCTGCAGGAGAAGGTGATTGGATTGTTCTGTTTCTTGGGGTTTCCCCACCCCCAGCTCAGGTGAACAAAAGGAAGTAGTAGCCTCGGTCCCGTAAGGATTTTTTTTAAGTCATCACATTAATATGCTATAGAATCTCTCCTTGTGTTCCTTGAAGTGCCACTAATTCAAGTGCTGCCCAGCATTTGATGCTGAGCATTTTGAAATTACACCAAAGTACCATTTTAGTTTCTTACCTACCACTGGGTTAATAGACACTATTTTGACGCATGATATATCAAAAGTCAGGTAAATTAGTGAACAGTGTCCACAGAAGGGCATGGTTATGTGTGGTCTGAGACTTGACTGTGGCAGTCTGGCAGCTGAGCCGTCTGGGAGTGAATGGCAGGGCCTTTGTTCATTTGTGAGTGGTAGTTTGCACTCTACAGTTGGAGAGCCTATTTAACTGGCTCTCCCGCTATGTAACCCTGGGCAACTTAAATTTTCTATGTATCAATTTCCTCTTCTATAACATGTGGTTAATAATATAATACCTACCCCATAGTATGTTTCTCACACAAGAGTATGTGCTCAATCAATGTTAGCTATTGTATTACTATTATTGTTGCTGCTATTATTACAGAAAAGGCCAGTGTACCAGTCTCAAATAAGTCATTACCAAAGATTGACTTTAGTAAAGAAGACTAGGGAGCTTGATGGATTAAGCTCCAAGGTCAAGCTTTCACAGTAATGAAGAGGGTGACTGCAGGAGTAGTGATCACAGAGGAGCTATTAAGAAGAAAGATCATTCTTGATCCAAAGAGAAAGTACTTAGAACAAGAATTTCAAAAACCAGAATGTTCCCATTTTCCAGGTTGGTACACTGAGACTTCTGGAGCTGGAATCCACTTATTTATGACACAGAGTCTTAGAATCACAGGTTTGCAAGAAGCCATCAGGGCCACCAAGGGGCCTGCTGGGTCCAGCTTACCTGAAGTGGCATCTGCAATATCTGCCTGCTTATCCCACCCCATCTTTTGCTTCCTTCTTATCCTTCCCCAGACCCACATGACGTGACAACACACAGAGAAACTCTTGCCCACAAAGAAGAAAAGGCCAAAGAAATTTGGATTAATACAGTGGTGAGTCTTCATGCCAAGAAAAGATGAGCTGGTGTTTTGTCTTCTTTTTTTCTTTTAACTTTTCAAAAATAGTAGGGGGGAAAGACCTAAACACCAGCTTAGTAAATATCCCTGGTGTGAGTGGACTTTTCTTGATACTCTGGGCCAAAAGAAATGTACACTAACAGGTGAGTCTTACTCACTCTCCTTGTGTGTTGAATAAACTGTATTAACCACTGTTAGGTAGCAGAAGAGCCCCAAGGTTGCAGTAAGTCTTCCTTTTAGATTGAAAACAGAAGATCAAATAGAATATACTAGAAGTTTATAGCTATTAATATAAGAATCTTCTCTTGAAACCAAAAAAGGCTACAACAATGAAGGAGACTTGGCTCAGCAATTACATTTATGTAAATTTTAAACATTTTAGTAGAAAATAAGATCAATATGTATCAGCCGGGTGAAGTGGTGGCTAAAAAAACTAACGTGATCTTAGGCTACATAAATAGATGTATAGCAGTTAAAAATAAGAAGGTTATAGTTTTGCTGCTCTTTTCCCTAATCAGAGCATACTAGAATCTAGAGTGACCATGATGGAGAAGGAATGTTAAATGAGGTCATGTGAGGAACAGCTGAAGATTCTGGAAGATACTCAGAATAGGGGCAGCGATACCTTTAAGTATCCAAGGACAAGGATGTATACCTGTGAGGACAGAGGTGGAACAAGGAACAATATACCAAGTATTAACAACTAACATTTATTGAGAATTTGTTACATATTAGGCACAAGCCAGGAAATACATGGATTAATTTACGAGAAAACAGACTCTGAAAAATGAATAACTGGCCAAGATTGATGGGGTCTGGATACAAACTCAAGCAGTCTGATTCCACAGACCACGCTCTTAAGTACTATGTAATCTTGCCAATGCAGCAAAATATACGGTAACTCAATGAAAGAACTCTGTCTGGGATGTTTAAAGATGATAAGTTTGACTCACTACTCAAAGAGTAGTGAGTTCTCTGTCACTGGAAGAATTGTAGGGAGGCCATATAACTACTTGGAGGCTAAGGCAGAGGGCATCTGATCATCCACTTTGACTGCATGTGCCAGTCTCCTCTGCAGTTAGGTGTGGGCCAGTGGCTGAGCTCTGGCTGATGAAATGTGAGTGAAAGTGGTACATGCCATATTGGGCTGCCCTTTCAACCCCCATGGGATCCTCATACCCTTGCCCCATCTGCTGGCTAACAGGAGGAAGACCTTGGTTTTCTGAGAACAGAGCCACAAGATGGAAGGAGCCTGGGTCCCTGAATGACACAGCCTCCTTCTGATATCTGCATTGGAATAAATCATGAGTGAGAAATAAACTTCATTGTGATGAAGCCAGTGAAATTTTGAGGTTATTTGTTAAAACAGTGACCCTATTCTGCCTAATGCAGAGAGTATACTATGGGGAGAATTTAAGTACTTGATGAGAGGTTGGCACACTTATCTTTTAAAGTCTACTCAAATTTGACATTCTTTGATTTTTCAATAATAAAGCAAAGGGGATTTTGTGAATATCCCAATAAAGAAACACATAATCCAATGATTAATACCCTCCAGGACAAAATAAAAATCAGAACTCTGAAATAAACAGATTCTTGACTTACAGGTATCAGGGTAGCTAGGTTCAGGACCAGCAAATTAAAAATCATAAACATATGAACAAGAATAAATGATAGGTTTGACCTTCCTATGTCACTCTAGGCAGTGAATTTAGAAATTCATTTCTTCATTGAATTGTAACCAATCACACATCAACACCATCATGCCAGGCAATCTGTTAGGGGCTAGAAACAAAGTTACATAAAACCCCAAGCCTTATATTTGAAGAGTTTATAATATAGGATAGTGGTATTCAAAGTTTTGAGGGCATAAAATTTATCTGGAAACTTGTTAAAAATGAGGATTCCTGGACTCACCTCCAGAGGTACTAATTCAGAAGGTGTGGGGAGAGGACCACAAATCAACATGTAACATAACACCTGTCATAGAGTACATACTCAGTAAATAGCTTTGATAAATGAAAGCCCAATTTAATGAACATGCCCAGTGATTCTAATGCAGAAAGTGTATGAACCACTTTCTCAGGAAAGACTGACCATCTAGGGGAAAAAACTTAATTAGGGATCAATTAAATAAGATTCTTTGGCTCTGTAGTTCAAAATGTTCTGGAAAAAAAAATCAATGCCACTTCTTTAAGAAGTTGATATTTGTTTCCTTTTAAAGAAGCTGAATTTACTATAAAAGTAAGTAAGAAAAAGTCTGGAACCAGAAGGGAAACAGAGACATATCCAGGAATTTTAAGCAGAATGAGGTCATAGGAAGCTGTTGTTTTCCTGCACTTTTTTTTTTTTTTTAAGCAGGAAAATTCCACCCAAGAAGCAGACCAGTTGATCTTGCACCTGTGCTCCCATATCTGGCACTTATCTGGGTCAAGTTGGGGAGAGCAGCTCCCAGGCCCTGGAAATAGACAACCCACCCCGTCGCTGGGACACACAGCATGTACAGCCGTTCTTATCGCCAGACTTCTCACCCAGCATCTGTCTGGAAGCAGATTCCATGCCATTTAGGCAGCATACCAGACTGACGAAATCACACAGGGCCATATGACCAAACGGCCCTTCCCTTCATACATCCATCATCCCGTCCCAGATCCTGGACATACCTCTCCTGGTGTTCATGTAAAGGTATCTAATGTGTTTTCCTTTCAGAAGGATTTAAGAGAGCAGCCTGTGGATGCAGATGGCCTGAGCTGGACTCTTACCAGTGGTTTCCTAGGTGTGTGCCTTAGCACCAGCTACATAACCTCTCTGTGCCTCAGTTTACTCATCTGTAAGTTGAAGATACTAGTAATACCTACCTCATGGGGCTCTTGAGCAGATTAAATGAGAAAATAGATGTAAAGCACAATGCCTACATGCAGTAAATGCTAAAGAAAAGGTGAACAGTGGCTAGGTGTCATCTGGCCAGTCCACAACTCTAGGACAATCCTGACTCCAGAGCTGCATGTGCCCTGCTGTAGCTGGTTTGGGGAGGATTCTGTACCACTGCTGCCCACTGTGGGCAGCTGCCCACTGTGCTTTCCACCAAGCTTCCCACACATGAGCACACTGGGCTATTAGTGGCCCTCAGCCTGCCTTATTGTGGGTCTGTGTTGTAGACCTACGTGTTAATTGTGGCCATTTTTCACAGAGTAAATAGCTAATGTTAGTTGCCTTGAAAGCATACATAGAAAGCACAATTTTTCAGATACAGACATACATAGAAAGCAAAATTTTTCAGATTCAATTCATAGATTAATTCTTAATGCTCAAGTCATCTCTCTTGATCTCTGAGTCTCACATTGTAAATTTTAATTATCTTTGTTTTATAACATCTATGCAGGCCTATCCTGTGTAATATGGGGAAACTGAGGTACAAATGACATCATTCAAAAAGCACCTGCAAATTTTTTTTTGCCAAGCACTTACAGATTTTTCTCACGTAACTTTCAAAAACCCATTGAAACATTTTACATATATTTTGCAGATGAGGAAATTAACATTCAAATGCATTAAGTATTGTGTCCAAGGTCTCACAGCCAGAAAGAGAAGAAATGGGACTTGAATTAAAGCTTCCCTATACCCCAGATCATCCTCTTCTCATAACACTGGGAAATGAATCATGAACAAATCTCATCTCATATGTTTCTAATGTTTATTGAATACCTGTTTTCTACTAAAATCTTATACTCACTCAGTAAGGTCACCTGAAGCCTGCTGACTACTTGTCCTTTGGCTGTCATCACTGTCCGTGGGACTCTACTCTCCTTTGGGAACACTTTATTGTTATTAAAATGAACTATTTGACTATCAGTGGAAAAATCCTACAGATCATGTTCCACAATATGGCTAATGTCAGTATACAACGTCTAACAATTACATAAAAAGTCTTCATATCAAACATAAGCAATGATCAAATTAACTAGGAAAGGGATTTTTATAACTTAAAGTTATTTCTTCATTTCACATGGCTACTTCTTAGAGGTGAAATGTATACTGCTTATCCTGTAGCTTCCCTAGGTAGTATTTGGGATCT
Source organism: Balaenoptera ricei (assembly GCF_028023285.1). Lineage (NCBI taxonomy): Eukaryota > Metazoa > Chordata > Mammalia > Artiodactyla > Balaenopteridae > Balaenoptera > Balaenoptera ricei. The sequence goes on from NC_082648.1 coordinate 78,475,848, forward strand.
GTCTGCTGACTAATGTCTATTGCCATCCAACTTGTCAACATTAGTTGAAATATAACTGTCTTCATTTTTCTTGTATGAACTGTGAACAAATTTTCAGTCTAAATTCAATTTCTTAGTTATTTTTTATTCTTTGGTGGGAGATAATAATATTCTTTAACACTTTGCTTTCCACAAATGAATAACTTGATTGTGATTGTTAACTCCGTTTTTCTCCCTCAGCCTATCAAAGGATTTACAGGTGAAAATTAGCATGGCTGGGTAAGCATAGGAAGGAAATACGTTTGACTGGGAAAGTGGGAAAAAATTCAATGTGATTCAAAATACTGTATATTTATTGAACATTGGTTATGTACCCTGTTGGAAATGTAAAAGTAAAATACATTCTCTTCCTAGGTCTCAAACATTTAGGATCTAGTTGAGGGAACTGGACTTAGACATAAAATACAATTGGACAACACTACGAGTTAGAATATCCATGAGCCAAAGTCTTTGGCATAGACATTTGGTAATATAAGTCAGGAAAAGGAGAAATTACTGCTGGCTGGAGTTGCTGGGAAGACGAGATGGGGGATTGACACATGACTGGAGAGAGGGTGAGATTCAGAGAGATGAACCAAACAAAAAAATGTGAGACAGAGAGGGGAGGGGAGAGGGGACAAAGAACAAGAAGAAAAAGAAATGAGGAAAAACAGGTTGGCAGGAGGAATGAAGAAGGAGAGAGGCAGGTAAGCAGTGGATTTTGCTCTACAGAAGGCAATATAAGGAGAGGCGGCAATTCCTAACAGGCCATGTTGAACAAAATATACTTTCACCCTCATTGGTAGGTCCAGAAATTCAAGTTTGGAAGTTCAGGCTTATATGACAGTAAATTTATGTTTGGGGAAAAAAATGGCCAGTAAATATTTACTTCAGTTTTTTAAAAAAGAAATTTATTCCACACTATGAAATATTTCTCAAAACCCTGGTTTCAAAATACTTGCTCCACTTCTCCAACCCACATAAAGGAACATGTTTTTCTGCCAAAACTCTCTGACCTTACATTTACCAGTCTCTCCACTGCATCTGCTCTTGAGCTCTCTTTAGCACCATGTGTTTCTTGTCTTTAAATGAACTTTCTAGATGATATTCTTACAAAGATACTCATGCAATTCGGTGTCCACTTCTTCATAAACTTTACCAGGAATGGCATTTCTAGGAGGAGATTGTGAATCAAAAATGATCCCTCCCTCTCTCTCTCTCCCCTACTGTGTTCTGATTGTGGCCACTCTAACTGTATAAAATGTGTGAAGACCATGAACAAAAACACTTTGTTTCCTTAATGGTCACTAAAGTTTACGAGGTACTTGTATTAGTACAGAGGGGTTTAACTTGCTTACTTCATACGTTCCAGTTTTGTATGAGTTCTATCACGGGAAATGAGTGTATCTGCTCTGGCTAAAAATGAGAACGAGGTATTGCCTAATTCTGGGAAGTCACTAGAGAGGAATAATACCATTAACGGTGATAACAAACCTTTAATTATTAGATGTGTATTTCAATTTGAGGGCATGCAAATTATCTAAGAACTTGTTAAAAATAAGGTTTCCTGGGCCTACCTCCAGAGACACTAATTCAGAAGGTGTGGGCCACACAATATGTACCTTTACATGTGCCATCTAGACGTCAAGACGGCAATGTGATGTGAGGGAATTATAGCTGTACTGACTTCATATGATTTGGGGATTATTTAAATGAGATTTTACATGTTAAAAAAAAACAAAACAGTAAACTTTACATGTTTCATACAGAAATCAATAAACTTTAGTTATTAGGATCCTCACTATTCAAATATTTGAATAAAAAAGTGCTCAGCTAAGACACACCAACAACAGTAGACTATTCTGACAAATCAAAACCTTATGGCTAGTCCTTTCACCCTCCATACGTACCCATTACCAAGAGTTTATGTAATGTCTAATGTTCCTAAACTAATGTCTTATACTAATTTTCTACTTTTGGATGACCTCTATTCAATAGTAATTGTGTTTTGAAATATTGGATGCATTTTTAACCGACTGAGTTTTGTACCACTTTTTGTCAACTTTTGTGTTAACTATAATTCAGCTTAAAACAAAACAATGCATTTTCTCTCCACTGTTAACCGAGTTAATGAAAGCTGACTTTATGAACAAAATCCTAATTTATGAATGTTTTCATTGTTTTCCTTGCTAAGAACATTACTACTTGACTATCTTGTAGCAAAAAACTAGCATGGGATGAAATTTTATTACAAATATTTTCAGGTAGTAGAATGTATTAGGTTTCAGCCAGGTTTTTTTTTTTTTTAGTGAATTATTTAATCTGGTTTAAAATTTTTAAAAACATTCTCCAGTTATAAAGTTTATAAAGATTTTATGATATTGCCACAGATTCACGTAAACATATAGGATTATAACCATGATTTAATATCTTTCTGTAAACTACAGTTTAAACAAAGACTTGCCAGGACAAAGGCAGGCACATGTTTTATAAGTGCTGTGTATCTTGGAATATTCTAGGCTTCTTGTGAGAAAATCACTAACTGCTTATCTCCTAGGACCAAGGACCTGATGTTCCTGAAGTCACAACACACTTCACACTTATCTCCACACAGAAGTAGGTGGCCACTGTTGGATTCTAATGAGAATGACACCTCTGAAATCTCTCAGCTTCACAACCCCTATTAGAGCCCTCAGAGAATCTGCTCACATAGCAACAAACAATATCTTTAAGAGGTGATATTCCTAGAATGAATCAGTTTCTAAAATTAAAAAGGAAAACAATTATGGGGAGTGGGGAAGGGTGAGGTATGTTCTCCCAGAAGGAAAGGCTAATGCTATACAAAAACAAAAGACAGTATAACCTACAAGGATGGTCTAGAAACTCAGAGAAATACAGGAAGAAATAAAAGATTTGAGTTTGAATCACATTATTTGACATAGCTCACATAACAATGACATTCACGCAGAATTCCTAGAAAAATCATTTGTGAGAAAGATGATGGTATTCTCAGTATATGGGGTATGAAGTAGGGGCACGCCGGGACTGAGGGGATTCTGGGGATGTGGGTCGCATAGTGTTAAAACCAGGGAAGTCCCAGGCAAACCTGGATGAGTTGGTGCCCCCATGTGCACCTCCCTACCTAGACGGCTGATAAAAGCTTTCCCGGGCTCTCCAACAAGTTACTCCACTGATCGCTGCGAATTCCCTGCTCAGGTTGGCCCAAAGCTAAATTGCAGCAAGAGTAGATGCTTCGGTGGTGTTTCTTCAGTTCCCTTCTTTGGCATCTGTTCCTCCTTCTCAGAACCCTTGGTTGTTGAGAGACCTGATGTTTTTTTCCTTCCTTAGAGCTGTTCAAGGTGACCTTTCTTTTAGCTCTTTCCCAAGCAACTCCTATTATGTCAAAGTCAAATAGTCCTGGGTCATAGCTGCTCATGGCCTTGTTTCCTGCCATGTGAAGCAGATCAGCTGCTCTGTCTAATGTGAAGGTAAGAAGCATCTCTCCTAGGTAATAAAATACTACGTAGAAAAAGGTATCTTTAAGGTAATCTTTGAGAAGAAAGCATTTTAGTAGTATGACAGAGGTCAGGGGAGGAGAGAATATTCTGTAGGGCAGAACTTTCCCCACACCCAGGACAACTGTCTACCTGTTACCTGCATACCTTACTGGCACGGCACTGCCAGTGGTACACAGTGGATGGATATACAGATAAATGCCAAGCTTCATAATGGTTAGATTCATAAAAAAAGCATTGCATCAAACTTTTGGGAGAGTCTCAAGCTTCCTTCCATTCCAAATATGAGTTCATTATAAATGGATCTCAAAAGCAATTATGGCAAGAAAGTCCATGTCTATGAATATTTCAATGTCTCCCATGAAATATGTTCCCATCATTACCCACACTTCTGTATGTACAGGATTCTGCACAAGCTAGGCACTCAATAATTATTGATTGGCCACTGAAGGGTAACTATCTAATGCACCATGATCATTTATGCCAGGGGCCCACAGGAATCAGCCTGATCCCAGAGCCACCTTCTTTTTTTCCCCCTTTGAGAAAGGAACAGATAGGGCTTATCTTGGGTTCCTTGTGGAAGTAGGGAATATGAAAAGAAATATGAAGGTAGCATAAATGTGGGGTCACAGGACAGGAAAGAATGAGAGAATAAAGAAAGAAAACATAAGATCAGAAGCAAGCAAATCAAACCTATTAAAAACTGAGAATTCTTTTTAATACTCAAATGCACACTGATTTAAAGAAAAAGATTCTAAACAGCAAGGCTTCTCTGTTCTTCACAGCAAAAAATTTACTGCCATGGTCAAACGGAGATGAACAGTAGAATCAAAACTAAAGTACCTGAAATTTAAAACAAGCCAATTTACATTTCATTAAGAGAAGCAAACAGACGGGCCAGATAATAATTTCAAAATCTAGTTTATGAAGAGAAAAACAAATCTGGAAGCCAAAGTCAAATGAGTTGGAAATAAAAAGCAAAGCAATAAAAAGGAACAAACATGTACAAAAGCTACAACCACCTCCCTCAGCCTGTGCAATTCTGCAACTTTTCTTTCTCTCCAATTTCATCTCACATCCAGGGCAGAGGCAGACTGGACACCTAGGGATTGTCACTTCCCCAGATGGCACTAAATTCATAAGTCCCCAACTCCAGGAGAAGGTAGGAATCTTAGTAAAGGCCAAAGTTCTCCTTGGGTCTCCAACATGGACTTTAAAACAAAACCAAAATGTTTGCTTGAGAACATCTTCATATCAATTAGCTTGAATCATGTGGAATTGTAGTTTTTATAGGTAAAAAATGAGTACATATTGGCAATTTCAAGGGATTGAACCTAATACATTATGATTTTGACTACAGACATATTAAGATCTTAAACATATGCAGCTAAATATAAAATAAGGTATATTCCTACTTCTATACTTAAACCAAAGATAGTTTCCTTTGGTCACTAATTCTTCTGACACAAGGTGTGGACTCAAGTTCAGGAGCCAAAAGGCCCAGGTCTGGGCTGTTTCTCCACCTCGCACTTGTTCAGCTGTCTTGGTCAGTCATCCTGTTCTGAGTTGTCATGTGAAACATCTCCTGTGACTCTGCTTTCTCTTGTTGAATGGTTTTCATTCTTGGAGCTTCGTTGGCTCTATCTGTATACTTTGTACCCTGGTTCTAGTTTCCAAATTAGTGTTATAGTTATTATTATGGCTGCTTTCCCACATAGCACATCCTTCTCCTACTCTTACCTGCACATTTCACTTTTTCTCCTGTGCTGCCATCATCCTGGAAACACTGCCTGAGAGCATCATCTCCTTCTGCACGTTTCCTTTGCCTGCTCTGATGTACACAGAGATGGCTCTTTGTTTTCCCCCTGAAATCTCATCGTATGGGGGGCAAACTTTTTAGCAAGGCCACTGAGAAGAGAATTCCCTCATAAAAAAACCCCACTACCTCTCTCATTTCCTAGTTCCCAGAAACAAGATCCAAGAACTCATTGCCTCATCACTTTTTTTCTCCTAGGTTTTTTAAAAATAAATTTTATTTTTGTACAATTTTTAAAAGTTACTTTCCATTTACAGTTACTACAAAATAATGGCTATATTGCCTATGTTGTACAATACATCCTTCAGCCTATCTTACACCCAATAGTTTGTACCTCCCACCTCCCCACCCCATGTTGCCCCCCACAGTGGTAACCACTAGCTTGTTCTCTATAACCATGAGTCTGCTTCTTTTATGTTATATTCACTAGTTTGTTGTATTTTTTAGATACCACATATAAGCGATACCATATAGTATTTATCTTTCTCTGTCTGACTTATTTCACTAGGCATAATGCCCTCCAAGTCCATCCATGTTGCTATTGCCTCATCACTTTTAACTGAAGTTCAAGTTCAGGCTGAGCTGGGGTGATCAAAATCAAATTCTGAGTGCTGATTAAAACCTTTAGGTAGCTATAAAATCAAGCAGACAGACCATCTACAAGTCTTCACTGCCAATTACATAAAGAATTAAGGAGTTACTAATCGGTTACTGTATATGTTATATATTCATACTGACTCTAGTTCAAAATTCAGGGTTTTGATTAAATATCAAAATGTGAAGATGGGGGAGGCATGTGAATGGGGATAATTTTCCTGCTGATGGGGGGTAGATTATTATTTGGGAGAATAACAATAATAACCATCAGCTTATGAATGTCAAGGGCTCAAGAGTACTTTATAACAAAGCGCTCTCAAGATCCCTCAAAAGTTGTGAAAATTTTTTCCAGTACCCATTTCTTTATGACAGATGACATTTAATGGATAAAACTGGAATGAGCGGGATTATTTAAATACTTTTGGACACTGAACTTCATTTCTTCTAGGCAGTCAGGCTCGAAGTTCAAGGCCATGGGAAGCTCTGGTCTAGGCAATATCACATAGAGAGAAGCTGTCTGTAGAGAATCTGAAATCAAAAATAACCCGGTCTATCATTATTGCCATGCATCACAATTCCAAACAATGTCAGTGGTGAAATACTTCTCCCTGAAAAAAATCTTTTCTTGGTCTATATTTTAAGTAATTGTTGTGATTACCACTGAGTTGTATAATAGATGGATAAGCTTCAAATTAGCATATTTTCATTATTTATCCTTTAATAAATATTGAATCTGACATAAAAATTATTGTGGAAAACGTCCAGGTATACAGTCTGCCCCCAACTTACACGGACTCAGTTAAACCTTTCGGGCAATTTCATAGCCTAATCTGTGTGGTACTGTGGTACCAAGTGTTCCTGCTACCATATTAACAAATTAAAGAATAAAAACCATATGATCATCCCTATAGGTGCAGAAAAAGCTTTTGACAAAATTCAACACTGATTTATGATAAAAACTCTCCAGAAAGTGGGCATACAGGGAACCTACCTTAACATCATAAAGGCCATATATGACAAACCCACAGCAAACATCTTTCACAATGGTGAAAAACTGAAAACATTTCCTCTAAGATCAGGAGCAAGAGAAGGATGTCCACTCTCACCACTATTATTCAACATAGTTTTGGAAGTCGTAGCCACGGCAATCAGAGAAGAAAAAGAAATAAAAGGAATACCAACTGGAAAAGAAGATGTAAAACTGTCACTGTTTGCAGATGACATGATACTAAACATCAAAAATCCTAAAGATGCTACCAGAAAACTACTAGAGCTAAACAATGAATTTGGTAAAGTCGCAAGATACAAAATTGATGCACAGAAATCTCTTGCATTCCTATACACTAACAATGAAAGATGAGAAAGAGAAATTAAGGAAACAATCCCATTTACCATCGCAACAAAAAGAATAAAATACCTAGGAATAAACCTACCTAAGGAGGCAAAAGACCTGTACTCAGAAAACTGTAAAACACTGATGAAAGAAATCAAAGATGACACAAACAAATGGAGAGATGTACCATGTTCTTAGAAGAATAAATATTGTGAAAATGACTATACTACCCAAAGCAATCTACAGATTCAATGCAATCCCTATCAAATTACCAGTGGCATTCTTCACAGAATTAGAACAAAAACATTTTACAATTTGTATGGAAACACAAAAGACCCTGAATAGCCAAAGCAATCTTTTTAAAAAAAATTTTTTGTTTTAATTTTATTTATTCTAGGCTGTGTTGGTTCTTGGTTGCCGCATGTGGCCTTTCTCTAATTGTGGCGAGCAGGGGGCTACTCTTTGTTGCTGTGAGTGGGCTTCTCATTGTGGTGGCTTCTGTTGTTGCAGAGCACAGGCTCTAGGCACGTGGGCTTCAGTAGTTTTGGCTTGTGGGCTCTAGAGCGCAGGCTCAGTAGTTGTGGTGCACAGGCTTAGTTGCTCCACGGCATGTGGGATCTTCCCGGACCAGGGCTCAAACCGTGTCCCCTGCATTGGCAGGTGGATTCTTAATCACTGGGCCACCAGGGAAGTCCCCCAAAGCAATCTCAAGAAAGAAAAATGGAGCTGGAGGAATCAGGCTCCCTGACTTCAGACTATACTACAAAGCTACAGTAATCAAGACAGTATGGGACTGGCACAAAAACAGAAATATAGATCAATGTACAGGATAGAAAGCCCAGAGGTAAATCCATGTACGTATGGTCACCTAGTCTATTACAAAGGAGGCAAGAATATACAATGGAGAAAAGACAGCCAGTTCAATAAGTGGTGCTGGGAAAACTGGATAACTACTTGTAAAAGAATGAAATTAGAACACTACCTAACACCATACACAAAAATAAACTCAAAATGGATTAAAGACCTAAATGTAAGACTGGACACTAGAGGAAAACAAATTAAAAACACTCTTTGACATAAATCACAGCAAGATATTTTTTGACCCATCTCCTAGAATAATGAAAATAAAAACAAAAATAAACAATGGGACCTAATTAAACTTAAAAGCTTTTGCACAGCAAAGGAAACCATAAACAAGACAAAAAGACAACCCTCAGATGGGAGAAAATATTTGCAAATGAAGCAACTGACAAAGGATTAATCTTCAAAATATACAAACAGCTCATTCAGTTCAATATCAAAAAAACAAACAACCCAATCAAAAAATGGGTAGAAGACCTAAATAGACATTTTTCCAAAGAAGATATACACATGGCCAAGAGGCACAAGAAAAGATGCTCAACATCACTAGTTATTAGAGAAATATAAATCAAAACTACAATGAGGTATCACCTCACACTGGTCAGAATGGCCATCATCAAAAAAATCTACAAACAATAAATGCTGGAGAGGGTGTGGAGAAAAGGGAACCCTCTTGCACTATTGGTGGGAATGTAAATTGATACAGCCACTATGGAGAACAGTATGGAGGTTCCTTAAAAAACAAAACATAGAACTACCATATGACCCAGCAATCCCAATACTGGGCATACACCCTGAAAAAACCGTAATTCGAAAAGACACATGCACCCTAATGTTTATTGCAGCACTATTTACAATAGCCAGGTCATGGAAGCAACCTAAATGTCTATCGACAGACAAATGGATAAAGAAGATGTGGTACATATATACAATGGAATATTACTCAGCCATAAAAAGGAACGAAATTGGGTCATTTGTGGAGATGTGGATGGACCTAGAGACTGTCATACAGAGTGAACTAAGTCAGAAAGAGAAAAACCAATATCGTATACTAACGCATATATGTGGAATCTAGAAAAATGGTACAGATGAACCTATTTGCAGGGCAGGAATAGAGACACAGACGTAGAGAAGATACATGTGGACACAGGGAGGGAAGGGGAGGGTGGGACAAACTGGGAGATTAGGACTGACATATATACACTACCATGTGTAGAACAGATAACTGATGGGAACCTGCTGTATAGCACAGGGAGTTCAGCTCGGTGCTCTGTGATGACACAGATGGGTGGGATGGGGGGTGGTGAGAGGGAGGTCCAAGAGGGAGGGGATATATGTATACATATAGCTTATTTACTTCACTGTACAGCAGAAACTAACACAACATTGTAAAGCAACTATACTCCAATTAAAGAAAAATACCAATGAGAATAATAAAGTAACTGTAAAGACAGGGAACTAGAGTTGCTTCAATTGTATCATTCTGGGGGATGGCTTGGAATTTTTATTTGTGTTTAAAATTTCAAACGGTGAAGCAACATGAAGTGCAAGTTGTAATATTTTCGTTTTTCAAGAACAAATTTTTAACACATGAAATATTTTTCCAAGCTTCAATAGTATCATTAAAAGTATCATTTTTCTTCTTTTTAAAATTGGCATTTGCAACTAAAGAACAAATCAAGAAAAGAATAACATTTACTGATTATTACAGGATTATTACTGAAAATAAATTTGTGGAATAGAGGAGGAGGGTGTAGAAAATGCTTCTGTCTGGGTGTCAAACACACTAGCATGTCACTGCCTCCAGGGAACGCTTAGGATGGAACTAGGAGCTCACTCGCATTGTCACCCTCATAGGAGGCTCTGTGACAGACAGCAGAGCTCAGGCCTCAAGAGACCTGGAAGAAGATCTCCACTTGGAGCCCAGAGAACCAGGCTCCACTGACACTTCAAGGGGAACTCCCTTTTTTTTTATTAGCACAGCCTTCAGAAGCCACAGTGGAAAGACTTTGAAGCAGATCTCTGATTTTAAAAAATATTACCTCTATCTTTGAAAATTATAAGCTCCCAGACATTTTTCTTCCAGTTTTATTGAGATATAATTGACATACAGCACTGTATAAGTTTACGGTGTACAGCATAGTGATTTCACTTACATACATCATGAAATGATTAGCAAAATAAGTTTAGTAAAGATTCATCATCTCATACAGATACATAATTAAAGAAATAGGAAAAATGCTTTCCTTGTGATGAGAACTCTTAGGTTTTGCTCTCTAACAATTTTCATGTATAACAGACAGCAGTGTTAATTATATTAATCATGTTGTGCATTACTTCCCTAGAACTTACTTATAACTGAAAGTTTGTGCATTTTGACCACCTTCATCCGATTCCCTCTCCCCTGACCTCCCACCTCTGGTAACCGCCAATCTAATCTGTTTTCCTATGATTTTATTCACTTGTTTTTGAGGCATAATTGACTTACATCACTACATTAGTTCCTGTTACATGACATAGTGATTTGGTATTTCTATACATTTCAAAATGATCACCATGATAAGTCTAGTTACCATACTTCACCAAAGATATTACACAACTATTGACTGTATCGTCCACATTATAAACTTCATACCTGTGACTCATTTATTTTGCAAGTGGAAGCGCATACCTCCTTCATCTCCCTCACCTATTTCTCCCCTCCCCACAACCCTCTCCCCTCTGGAAACCACCTGTTTGTTCTCTGTATCAATGACTCTGTTTCTGTTTAGTTATATTCGTATGTTTTGCTTTTTAGATTCCACATGTATGTGAAATCATACAGCATTTTTCTTTCTCTGTCTGACTTGTTTTACTTAGCATAACACGTCCTAGGTCCATTCATGTTGCTGCCAATGGCAAGATTTCATTTCTTTTTATTAAACCCCCAGATATTAAACGATGCAAAGGAAAATGAGGCAGGCTATTCTCATCTGCACATCTGAAAGACAAAGGCAGCCAAGCACCGTGAGCGGAGCAAAGGTTCTAGCTTCTGATCGCCTGCTCCGTATGGCAGGCCCGCTGCTGCCTAGCAGTGCAAAGGGCAGTATTCAACTGCTCTAGGACTGTTCCTCGTCCCTAAACCATTCTTACCTCACAGGAATGCTGGGAAAATGCAATGAGACAAGGTGAATATAAAACAGGGTCTGGCTCATAATAGCATCATGATGTAGCCAGCTGTATACACAGCAAAAAAGAGAGGAAACCATCTAGAATGATCTCTTTTTCTAAAAAGATGATTGAAGGCGGAAGGTAGATGTGAAAAACCCAGTCAGGAAAGAACCAGGAGGAATGACTCAGAAAAGGGGTGCCCATAGGTCCTGATCTGCCTGGGACAGTCCTAATTGAGGCCAGCTAGCCCTTCATCATGATGAATATTCCTTTTACTCTCAGAAATGTCCCAGTTTGGATAACACTAGAACTGCTGTGAGGGTTAAGTAGTAGAACTTTCCTCCATTTCATCAAGGAAGAAAATAAGCTCAGAGAACATGAAATGCTTTATTGATGATCACATGTAGTAAGTAGGAGAAACTCCAGGCTTGTTCTGAAATCTTTTTACTGCTTGGGATGAGAAGAAACCTAATAATTCTAATTGCTCTTATCTTGCTCCAGCCAAGACTAGATCATGTGTACATCTGTAGATTCTCTCTCCCTACAGTTGAGTCCTGGATATCTGTAACCGTAGAGCCACCATGCAAAAAATAAGAGGCCAGAGGGCAAGTAGCCCCTACCCTAGGATCAGGATTCAGCTGGCATTTTTGTTGTCTGCTATGGTTATCTCAAAATATGCACCAGTGTGAGTCCCAAGTCATTGGCTACCTAGATCTTTTTGTTTCATCCTGCTCTGACAGATTTCTTGCCTACCAGTCCTATGGTCTTCCCTTAGTGTCTTATCAGGAGTCCTTCAGCCGTAAGTGACATAAACCCTGATCAAACTGCAAAAAATTATGAGCTCAGAAAATCGAGAAGTCCGTGAGTAAAAGCGGTCTGAGAACTAGCTGGATCCAAGAACCAGGTGATGTTATAGAACGTGGTCCCCATGTGGTTAGAGGGAAGAGTACTGAAAGCAGGGTCAGGAATCCAAGGAAACAAGAGCAGCTGATTCAATGAGTGCTCAAGAAAGGAGACCTGGGTGGAAGATAAAGGTTGGGACTCTTGTTTTTACAAATCACTAGTTTTTAAGGTGGGTGTTTATAAATACAAGCCAGAGAATATTTTTATCATTAATTCTGAAGTCAAACTAAGTTTATTTGTATTGAATAGCAAGACATTTGTCAAAACACCCTATTCCTGAAAACCAGGAAGAGAAACCTCATCTCCTCTCAGAAAATGGATTATTAGCAAATGCTTGGGAAAGCGAAAATATCAAATGTTGCATCAAAGCTCATTGGAATTTTAACAGTATTTGTAAAATGAAAAAGAATTCACAAATATTTGGTTAAATTGTATTTCTTTCTCCAGATGTGGAAAATAAAACAAGTAAACATTAAAAAGAATAAAAGGGCCAACTCTTTGCAAAGCAACTATTAACTTACACTCTGAATGGAGTTTTAAAAGAACAACAGTTAGAGGGCGGGGCTGGTAGTGGCAGAGAGTTAAAAATGCAATGCACTCACATTCAAATCTTAAAAACATGCAGAAAGGCCTCTCGCACACCTCACCTTGCTAAGTGTCCCATCGCCCTTTTGCATAGATTCTGTGACCTCCTCAGAGAAGGTCTTCAAATGTTACTGTATCTGAGAAGCTTTCACCGATTACCCGGTCTCTCGCTTTACGCAGTTTTATTTTTTCTTCACTGAATTTACCACTTCCTGATGTTATATTACACGTTTATTTTTTGTTTTTTCAATTAGTGTTTCCCTCAGTGGAGGAGGATCTCCAAAAGCCACTTGTCTGTTCTGTTTACCGCTATATTCCTGGGGCCTCAACCGAGCTGGGCACGGAGCAGGTGTCAACAGCCATCTGCTGAAAGGATTAAATGTAGAAAGGACATCTGGAAACAGTACTGATAACCAAATTTAACAATTAAAAACAGTAATATCTGTAATCACTTTTTATTACTTTAAGTTTATCTTTAAAAAATAGAGTCTGGCTGAAATTTCTAGCAGCTTCTCAACCTACAAAACTCTGATTTCATGCAGCTGAATATGACTCTGAACACAAGTGCATTTTGGTGAAGAAAACAGCTGTTGGTGTCTGTTTTCCCCAATGGTTATCTCATTGTTGGCCCATTCTTTAGATACTTTAAAAGAAAAACAAAAAACAAAAAATCCAAACCTTCCAGCTTTTAGGCACCATGTGAAAACTTAATTTCATTTTGATTAAACAGCAAATTATATTTTGGGAGAAACCTTTTCAACCGTTCAACAGCTAGGTCAATCATTATCTGTTGTTTTATAAGCTCATATAAATAGTAACTAATTAGAATTTTAATTCCTTTTTTCCATTCACTTTAGTATTCCTTAGCAGATACCATATAATATAAGGGAATGTAGTAGAAAGATTAAGAAATCAGACTTTTGGGGTTATAATTCTGGATCCACTGTTTGATAGCTGTGTGAGTTTGGGCAAGTTACCTATCCTCTGAAATCCTGTTTCCTCACCTGAAAAATGAGGAAAATAACAAAAGTTGTAGCACCAAATTGGGGGCAAATGAAAGAATATTAAACTAGCAAACAACAACAACAAAAATACCCTTTAAGAATCTTTTAAAATAGGGCCTGACATTAAGTACTTGCTAAATATTTTTTATTAATATTATTTCTTTCTTTATTCTAGGTTTTCCCCCCAAGAGTTTAACATTTCAACTTTTTTGTTGAAGTAAATCCAACACAATTCTCCTGCTTAAAACAAGCCCCTATACTTAAAACAGAAACTTGCACCGATTAGGTTACATGAAAACCAAATTTACATGAGATATTGTAAAGTAAAATAAAACAATGTTCACCACAAGAAGATGAAACTCAGCGGGGGTGTGTGTGTGTGCATGGGTGATACTCTTTGGTTGTCTATATAAACCAACTGCTATGATTAATAAGACTAAGTTTTCTAAAGAAAATGAGATAATAACAAAAGGCCTCTTTGTGCTTAACTTTCGTCAGGGGCAAAAAAGAAAGAGACAAAACAGCATGAAATGATGAGACTGAGTGATGAAAATTCATTCACAATGATTACTTTCAAGAGCAATTTCTCTCTGTTAATTCAGCGGCCTGTTACTATGGCTCTCTGGGGTGATAGCTAATGTAAATGAAGCTGCTAAAAGTGGATTATCATGGTAAGAATATACGCAACCAATAATGCAATAGAAACCCTTCCAAAGCATTTGGGGAAAATTCAAGAGAAGAAATGTCCTTTTTTTTTTTTTTAAGTTAATGGCCTATAACACCCTTCTTCCCTGACTAATAACCAGCAGGCACTTAAAAATATCCATCCAGGAAAAAGAAAAACAAACTTGTCTGGATGAAATAGGAACCCACCTGGGTTGTCAGTATCTGCGTTTGGTCCCAGGACTCAGATTCTGAGCCAGATTCTTTGAGAGATTATGGGAAACGTCTCAAATGATTTTTGCCAACTACTCTTTACTTAGAAAAAGTAATGTTTCATGGATGGGTGTCAAGGAATCTAAAATTTATTAATTTTAGAAACCTTTCTTGCAGATGTGGATGGCTTTCTCAAGGTTTTGTTGAATAAAAATTAAGTACCACGTAGTGTGAAAAATTCTTTAAGGACATTGTCTTTCACAAACTCACACAAACAGTCTTTGGAATGTCCACTTCAAGTAGCTGTTGGTTTTGCTTTCTAGAAACCTACACATTGGCTATGATAACTAGATTGGTTTTAAAACAGCTATGACCACAACTCTGCATGGAAACATTCACTGAGTCCACTGGTTTACTAGTTTAAGTAATGGTTCTACATGCAGGACTGAAGTGGGGAGCAACAGAACAGAAACAATTTGTGTTCAGAACAGCATCCAGGAAGTATCTGCAAAGGAAGACAAACTTTAAGGTATGATTTACATGAGAAGAGGTGGGTAATTCTACATAGGGAAGAGCCTCTTGTTTGGAATGACAGAGCAGAAGAGGGGATGCAAGAGGTATTATACTTTCTGTAGACCAAATTTGCAAGTAGGAGGACTGGGTAAGAGAAAGGAAGTCGTCTTGGCTGAGTCTCATTGGCAGAGAACTCTGAGACCAATAAACTAGTAAACTAGTAAAGAAAGTGTACTAGATTAATCTCACCAATGATAGGAAGAGGAGTCATGAGTGATAATCCAGAAATCACTGGGATTTGATGTTAGAAGGTATTTTGAGACTATTCCATTTGAAAGGAGAAGGCATCTGACATTCTTTTTATTCCTTTCAAACAAAGGATTAAACCAACCAATGAGTTGACTCAGAAAAATTTCAGAAGTATTATAGCCCTATTCAAACTTCTGTCTAGCTCCTTCTTACTTCCTATTCCATGATGCAACAGCATAGATGATTTTTTTTTTCAGACCCAAAGCAATAAATCTGGCTTGGTAGAGCTGTTTTTATTTCTACATGTTGTGGAGAAGGATTGGTTAATTGTTTGGGCTCCTGTGGAAGGGCAGCCTTCAAGATGGCCCCACATATATGAGTTTTTCCATATTCCCAACTTCCTCATCCTCTCCCTTTTCCATCCTTGGTGATGACAGTGTCTCTCCTCTCAGCCCTGTGAGGCCCTCTCCCATTATTAAAACCTGCTTTCAGGGAAAATTTTGAAAAAATGTCCAATAAAGCCTAATTGGCATCCTCTCCTAGAGAACAGTCTTGAGCTAGAAGCAGGAAGCTAAACTGGGGACTTTTAGTAATCAGTGAGCCAGAAACTTATGAATTAATAGCAAGAGTTATTATTAATTGAGCACCTACTACATACAAGCACTGCCCTTTCATGTAGCAGGGAGAGTGGTGGGACAAGCGGGGCCCATACCTTTTAAGGAAGTGCTGTCTCATCCTATATAATCACATAATTCAAGAGTCAGGCATTGTCTTTGTTTGTTTGTATCCAGTGGATGAGAGTATACAGTAGAAGATCCCAAGGGTCTTAAGATATAAATGGGCTAAACATTTTAGAGTAAGAGATACCAACATCAGGACAAACAGAACCAAGTCATAAATATAAACTAGCCAAATGTTGGCAGCATAGCCTAGTAGTTTAGAACCCAGACTCTATACCCAGACAGCTGGGTTCAAATCCTGGCCCTGTGGCTTACCAGCTGCATGGTCTTGGGATGTTCCTTAAACTCTTTGTGCCTCAATTTGCTCATCTGTAGAAGAGGGATGATGATGATAATAGCATCTGCCTTATTAAGAGCATGAAATGAGTTAATACTTGTAAAGTTCTGAAAACTCTGCTCATAAGAGTTTACTAATAAATAAAAATCTCAAGAACTGATTTATTCCCTTCTAAACTGACAGCTCTTGGTCACTAGAAATGTTCAAGCACAGGTCCTGGAATGTAAGCCAACTCCATGAAGGCAAAAATGTTTGACTCTTTTGTTCAGGCCTTTGCCTAGATCAATACCTGGTATAGACCAGGCTCAGAAAACATCATGGAATGAATCAATGCACCTACCTTGGTAGTTACACAGAAGAGTTCTGCAGGCATCCAAATTTGGACAAAGTGACCTCTACGGAATTTTCTACCTTTAGGTTCTATGATTTCTTTAATGAACTAATGCATTGGAACAGTACAATACTAAAAATGTAATGGTCTGAGACAAAATTATGTCTATTTTTTTCTCTTTCTTTCTCTCTCCCTCCCTCCTTTTCTTTCTTTCTTCCTTCCTTTCTTTCAAGGAGCCCATGTCTATTAAATGAGTGCTTTTTTGTAGTTAAAAGGTTAACCAAGAACATAAAGTATGCTACCAAGGGTCTCTACTCATCTTCACATGTGTCTAATCATTATCTTCTTTTACAGTTTCAGATCTCCAAGCTTTTCAGTTGGGCCAGGTTGGCATTTCACTGCCCTTTATGTGTGTGACAAGTGAAAAGAGGGAAAGAAAAGAAACTCGAATGAAGAAAACCAGAATCTGCACAGCAGTTTGAAGATGGTGTTCAGTCAGTTCCAACTCAACCTGCTTCATCAGGCTCCCTGCAGCATCTCTGTTCATCTTACACCCCTCATGTGTGACAGGCCCCAACTCCTCTCTCAGAGCAGAGCCTCTCCCACACTCTGGCTGTCACCCTCACCTAGACAGAGACGCCATCAAAACCTGCGAAACTGACCTGCGTCATCTGGGAGCAGAGATAAGCTCTGACTCCGCAGCTCTCACACCGAGGACAGAAAAAAGTCTCCAGGCAACAATAGCAAACAAAGTAGATGCCCCTGACTTCGCTCTGCTAGAATCTGGTTCTCATAGTTCTCCTGAGAAATCAGGATGTGACTGTCACCTCTCAGAATGCAAACAGTTAATTCAGCCACTTAGATCAACTTTTAAATTCCCATCCCCTGCAATATTAAATCATTTTGGCAGGAACAATGAAATAACTAACTTGCTGACAGTTGCTTGGACTATCTGCAGATGTGGAAAAAAATACCTTTAATCAGGTCAAGTCACTCTGCCATTGGGATTCTAAATTTACTCATATTCTCAAAGAAAAATATTCAGTTATAGTGGGAAAAATATGATTTTTTTAGCTCAATAAGCAACCCAGAGTTCTTTCTTCAAATTTTGACATTTAATCAATCAGAAATTGGTGTCAGAAAACTGTTTCCTGTGAAGCCATCTCTTCCTGTAGGATTTTTCTTAAAAAATCTGGACTACAGAAAAAAATTTACGACCTGCACTTTCACAGACCATTGATTCCCACCTGTGTCTCACACCTAACAGAAGCTGTTGTCACTCTTTTTCCTTTGTGTGCCCTAACAGTTATAAACAACATGAATAAACATGAAAATAAAATATTAAGCATCTTTTATTTCCTTTGCCTCTAATTATATGATCCCCTAAATTTGTCTCTAATCATAAAAGATTGGTAAAACTTTTAACGTATTAATAATATTTTATGTATCAGTATATTAGCACTTATGAATTAAGACAGAGGTCTTACTATTCTCTCCAATTTTTGTAAAACTAAGATTCAGAGAAGTTAAGAGACTCTCCCAAGAGCACACATAGGTAACAGAGGTGGGTTTCAGTCTAGACCGGTCTGAAATTCTCATGTATTCTGTTTATGACATATTATGAATTCAGTGAGAAAGGGAACTTCAGTGATTTAAGTCAGGAGTCAGCAAACTGTTTCTGTAAAGGATCAGATAGTAAAATTTCAGGCTTTGTGGGCTGTATAGTCTCTGTCACAACCACTCAACTTTGCAGTGTAGTGCAAAAGCAACCGTGACAAAACATGAATGAATGAGCATGGCTGTGTTAAAAAATAAAATGTTTATTTACAAAAGCAGGTAGTGGATCAGATCTGGCCTATGGGCCATAGCTGGCTGATCTCAGTAAATCTGGCATTTAGGGACAAAATCTAAACTGTGGTCTGCCTATTAGGAGCAAGAAGTTCCCACAACTAAAGGTAAAGGCTAGAGTCATGAAGAAGAGGTTACCTGGTATTAACGGTAAGTGGAAAAATTAAAGCAGAAAATGTTATCATAAGAAGCAGAGAAGCATAATGGTTATGGACTCTGGATCAGTTGGGTCAATGGTTTGGGGCCTCTGGCTGTATGGTCTTGGTCAAGCTACTTGGTCAACTTCTTCATGCTTTATCTACTGTTCCTTATCTATTAAATGGGGATATTAAAGCATTTTCCTCATAGAGTTGTTATGAGAATGAAATGAGTTAACATATGTAATGCATATAGAATATGGTCTAGACAATATTTATTCCTTAATAAATGCCAGATATATACACAGTTGACCCTCCTTGAACAACACAGGTTTTAACTGCACATGTCCACTTACAGGTGGATTTTTTTCAATAGCGAATACTACAGTACTACACGATCTGCGGTTGGTTGATGCTGAGGATTTACCAACTGTAAAGTTGTATGTGAGTTTTCAACTGCCCTGAGGGTCGGCACCCCTAACTCAACTGTATATATACCTGACAAGAGAAATTATTCCTGACCAGAGAAATTATTCCTGTTTCTATTGATATGTATCAAACCACTGTAAACGTAACGGCTCAAAGAAACAACAGCCATTTATTTTGCAAGTAAATCTGCAGTTTGGACAGGGCTTATCTGGGAAGACTTGTCTCTGCTCCATGTGGCCTCAGCTTGATGGAGGACTGGAGCATTTCCTTCCAAAGTGGCTCACTCGTATGGCTGACAAGTTGGGAGCTCAGCTGGGCCTGAGGGCCTGGGGCCTTGGTTCATTTCCAGGACTCTCCATTTGGCCCGGGCTTTCTCACAAGTTTGAGGCGGGGAGTGACTGTAAGAATGAGTGTTCCAAGAGGGAGCCAGGAAGAAGCTGTATTATCTTTGAAGCCTCAGGCTTGGAATTAATGTAGCATCAGTTCCATCGCACTCTATTTTTTTTAGAAATGAGTTAGTAAGTCCAGGCCATATTTAAGGGGGCAGGAACTAGACTCCACCTCTTGATGGGAAGAGTGTAAAAAAATTGTGAACATGTTTTAAAATTCCAAAGTATATCTACTGGCCACAGATTATCTATATTGCTTCCACATTCAAAAAAATCCATAAATTCACCCCTTCCAGTACTCCCCAATGTCTCATCAGGCTTAGGGTCAAGGTTCAGAATCTTATCATCTAAATCAGATCTAGGTACAAATGAAACCCCTTGGGTGAGGTTTCTTGTATGTTGTTCCTCTCAGTCTGAACACTTGTGAACAAACACCTGTATACCCAACAAACAATGGTGTGCTATGCCTTGGAAAATCACTGTAGACATTCTTGCTGAAAATAGAGGAAAATGGAAGTACACAATCGTCATTGGTTCAATGCAATTTTGAAATCCAGCCAGGCAAACATTCCCTGTTCCTTCTTCAGGCCTCAGTCCTACTGCCTAGCAAGGATTTTCCCACTGCTCCTGGGTCTCCCCTTTCAGTCTTGGTTCCTCCTAAATTATCTTGGTTCCTTTTAAATTATCTTTCCTTTTATACAAAATGTGCCCTGTATTGGAAGCTGAACAGTTTTATCAGCCTGTCTCCTGCCCATGGAAATTCTGGAATCTAAAGATCTCTTTTTGTTTCATACTGTTTTTGTCCCTTTTAGTCCATGCTGGCAAAATGTTAATCAATAAAATCTTGTCACTGTATTTTTTTAAATTGTAACTATGTGTGGTGATGGATGTTAACTAGACTTACTGAGGTGATCGTTTTACAATATACACAAATATTGAATCATGTGGTATACCTGAAATAAAAATAATGTTATATGTCAATTACATCTCAATAAAAAACAAAACAACAAACCAAAAAAAAACAAAAAAAACAAAAAAACCAACCAGAAAAAACCTCTGTGGACTTCTTATCATTTTTATTCGAGTATACTCCATTAGACAAAAACTTCCCCACAAATCTTTTTGTTATAAGTCCTTCTCTACCTTGGGATTCCTGTAAAGCTGCAATGGGACCATTACTTTAAGATTATTAGAAGCCCCACTGTTGAACTACGAGAGTCTACCTGGCATGCCCTTAAGATGCTTAGAGAAACTTTGTCTGTTTCAAGGGGTCTGTGAGACATTACCCACAAAGGCTCTTTGGCTTTTGGATTTGATCTTTGGTCTGACACCCTTTCTTAATTTGAGAATCTTCCGCTGTATGGAGAAACTGGGAATGAGAAATAATTGTATATTTGAATGTAGCAAGCACTGGATCTTTTATATATTTTCTTTAAGCTTTCTTGAAGACGAAACAGTTCCCATTTTGAACTCATCTCTCTACATATTTATACGTGACTAAAAGAAGCCATTTGGCATTTTCAACATTCTGGCTGAAATTCTTTTTAGCCAAATCTACCAGTCCACTAGGTATCTTTGTATTTTTCGTGTCACTGCAGGTGACAGTTTTGCTAACATTCTAGTAGCCTCTTCAAGGGCCACCAGGCTTCTGCTCACAGTTTCTTCAAAATCTCTCCAACTTCTGCCCACCACTCTGTCCCAGAGGCAATGTCCCACGTTTCAGGTTTTGTTACAGCAGCACTCAACTTCCAGTTCTCAGAATCTGTTCCAGTTGTCTACTATCATGCATAAAACATCTCAAACAGTGGCTTAAAATAATAGTAACACTTATTTTGCTCACAAATCCTGGGTTTGACTGGGCTAGGATAAGTGGTTCTCACTCAGAATCTTATGAGGTTGTAATAGTGCCCGGGACTGGAATTATCACCAAGGCTTCATCACTCACAACTGACATCTAGACTGGGAAGCCTTTTGGGTACCACTTTCTCAATTTGGTATCTCCACATGATCTTTCCAAGTGATGGACACAGGGTAAATGAACTTCTCACATGGGGGAAAAGCTCCCAGAGTGACTGTCCCAGGAAACACTGGAAGAGGCCACATGGACTTCTCCAACCTAGACTCAGAAGTCACCCAGATCTCCTCCCTGGCATTCAATCGTCAAGGCAGTCACAAAGACCTGCCAGATTTAAGGAGGGGGTGGGACATGGACTCCCTTTCTTGATTTCTCCTTCTGATAAAAAATTTATAGACATATATTTACACTACCTCAGATATGCCTGAAGGACTGGTAACTTTAGCAGGAAAGGCAATCCAAACTTCTAATTATGCAACTGGTTTCTGCCAATGATGTTAGAAACACCTCATGTATGAAGCAGCTGATCTGTGTGGATGGTCAGGAGAGAGAGAGATGGTGGTCTTTTTTTTTTTGAAGAAGGTGATGATATGAATTTGGAGAGAAAATTGGGATCTAGAGGAAGTAAAGATATCAAATTCTTAACACCCACATAGATCCATCTTTTTAAGGAAGTTAGAATATGTTATTTAGAACAGGGAAGGTTGAAAACCACTCTCTCTTTTCAGATTTAGGGAAATTCCAAGGTGTAACACTATGTTCCAAGAATATCAGGCTTGTGCAATGTACTTTATTGGAAGCAGACAGGAAATTCCCTGCTGCACAGTAATCAATATTTTCATGCCCTGTCCTGCAAATGCAAATAGGAATCTTGCTCTAAATTCTTGTTACCTTTCAGAAAGCTACAGGGCATATATTTTCCTGTCCCCTTTCTTTCTTTCTCTCCTTGATAGCAGCCGGGGATTCAGTTGTTATTATTATAATTTAACATTTATTTATCTTTTCTTTGAGAATTCCATACCTTTGGTACAGGAAGAAGTAGCTAAGTTCAGAGTCATAATAAAGATTAGGGAGGCAATACAGAGTTGAGACATCTGCATTTGGGCCACTGGATTTGGTGTCTCTGAGCCTTGCTTTCTTCTTATGAGTAGAAGAGCTAGTGGATGTTGACTTCTACTAGAATTGACACCTATAAACAATGCTGTATGTGTCTTGGCTTAAGAAGTGAATTAAAAACAGAAAATATCTTTGCACTCATGTTTCTTTTAAGTCCTCTCATAGTGCTACCATTGTGGGATCAGGTGGATGAATTTCTTTCTTTCTTTCAAGAAGTCTGGGTTTTTTTTAATGTCTAAACCATTATTAAATCTAGATTAATGTCAGAAAAACAATTCTGTCTGGCACATTCAGATTTTTAGGAAGTTTTCATTTCTCTGAGTGTAAGCACCTGGTCTATAATTCTTTGAGAGGAGCAAGCATCTGCCATCAGTGGCTGCTTCATGTGTTTGCACTTTTGGCCTAGGCCTCCTTTTGTACTGAGTGTGGACCATTCTGCACTGCTGTTTATTTTTCAGTGGCTTTGTCCCGCTCCTGCGTCTACACCACATGCTCCACAACACCTGGCGTATTCGTAGGTACTCAATAAATGTTTGAAAAAGGAATGAATTTGTTTTCCCATCACCTTCCAAAATGCCTATAAACATCAGACCTGAGTTATAAGTTGGGGATGATGATGTTTCTAAACTGGATACAAACACAGAAGCTCTTGTTTCTGCCATTTTGAGAGAATCACGTGAGTGCACTGGCCACCTTTCATCCTTATGTTGCACGTTTGCAACATAAGTGGCCACAGTTCTTTACCAACCCTGATTCATTTCCCATCTCTGACCTCGTCTCTCTAATCCACTAATATCAGGTCACTATATATTTTAAACTCATTCAGTTTCCAGGAAAAGATCTGCTGTCGTAATCAGCTATCAGCTGAGGACTGAAAGCCATGATATGAAAGTCTAGCATCCTGTGACAAACTTGGATTAGACTACGATTGCTTAAGTGTTGTCACTGCAAAATGCAAGGTCAGAATTTACATACTATTACTCAGCCATAAAAAGAAATGAAATTGAGTTATTTGTAGTGAGGTGGATGGACCTAGAGTCTGTCATACAGAGTGAAGTAAGTCAGAAAGAGAAAAACAAATACCGTATGCTAACACATATATATGGAATCAAACAACACAGAAAAAGTGATTCTGACGAACCTAGGGGCAGGACAGGAATAAAGACTCAGACTCAGACGTAGAGAATGGACTTGAGGACACGGGGAGAGGAAAGGGTAAGCTGAGACAAAGTGAGAGAGTGTCATGGACATATACACACTACCAAATGTAAAACAGATAGCTAGTGGGAAGCAGCCACATAGCACAGGGAGATCAGCTCTGTGCTTTGTGACCACCTAGAGGGGTGGGATAGGGAGGGTGTGAGGGAGGCGCAAGAGGGAGGAGATATGGGGATATATGTATACATATAGCTGATTCGCTTTGTTGTACAGCAGAAACTAACATACCATTGTAAAGCAATTATACTCCAGTAAAGATGTTAAAAAAAAAAAAAAGGATTTACATACTTTTCCTTAATGATGACTTGCTAGCTTTGGCTTCATTATGCTGAAATCAACTGAAAACATTCTATTATTGGGAATCTTTTATCTTCTAGTCAAATCTAGCTTGGCGGATCTTGTTATTCCTTATTATTTTTGAAACTATTAAACTAAACAATATGTGATCTTTCCAGGAAATGCTGCAAGGGAGGCGGCTTCTGGACATGGCCTCTTTATTGTTCTATTTCTGAGAAATAATCAGTTCTGTTCCCTCTAAATAATTACTGAGATTGGTCTATTGTTCCGATGACCTCATTTGGGACAGGGATTTTCCCCTCTGCCTTCTTCCCCATTAATTTCTATTTTTAATGAATGCAAGTACAGTGAGAACTTACAGGGCTGATTGTCCCTATAATTGTTATTGCCAGTTGTGGACATTCTCTATTCACAATAGTGATTCCTACAAATTTTCAAGTTACCATATGGAAGCGCAGACCCAATGGAGAGAGAGAACAGGGCTCCCTGAGTCCTATTCTGCCCTGCAGTGCTGAGGCATTGTTGAGTAATCAATAGGAGCAATTTGCTTTAGATTCAGATGTACCTGGATTCGCAGTCTCCGAGTCCATGCCACTTGGGTAAGTGACACTTCTTTATAAGTCTCAGTGCCCGTGTCTATATAAGAGAGTGGTAACCATCTCATGGAACAATGTCTGGGTAAATGAGATGATGCTTATAAAGTGTTTAGCACAGAGCTGGGAGCAAAATGAGTTCAATCAATGGTATCCATTACTATTGCATCTCAAATAATGTCTGACTTTTGTGAATCTATTGGGGAAAAGAATTCAACACTCTCTCGGTACAGGGGTGTGAAATACCTCAGTATTTGCTTCCATGTTCATAGGGTCCCTGCTTGAAGCTTTGCAAATGTGGAATACAACATTTTGGCAGGCTTGCCTCAGCGGAGTGAGTCATTTCAGGGTTTCTCGACATCCCAGAACAATTTTTTCTTTACCCATTTTAGACACATGTAGGAGTTCCTGGTAGGGGCCATGCTAATGACATGAAATAAACACAGGTTTTATAGCCAGAGACCTGGGTGACCTTGGGAAATTCATTAACATCGCTGATGCTTCATGTTCTCAGCTGTAAAAGAGGTATAAGACTTGCTTTGAAGAATGGTCATGAGTGTAAAAGAGGAGAAATGAGATTTCTATGTAAAATGCTTTAGTGTAACACCAAGCAGTATAGAGAGACACAACAAGGAGAACCTACTGTATCTCATTTTTTCCTACTAATAAATATTCCTTTTCTTCTCCTCCAGCCTCATGGCATATGTTGCCAGCCTTTGGAGTACCTAAAGAGTAGTTGATAATTCTCCCTTAGGAGAGGACAACTGGGTGATGCTGCATTGGTCTCAGCCACAGTAAACCTTTTGCCCAGAGAAGAAAGTAAAGTCTGCTAGCAGAAAGCTGGCACCCTCTCTTACGGGCCTTCAGAAAGGACCTGATTCCCATCAACAAAATGAGTGATTGCTATTGGAAAACAGGCTATGTGCATTTATATAGTGAGAGGTGTCTTATGGGATTAGGTGAGTAATGAAAGAGTAATCATTATAGTAATTTTATAACCTAGACATAAAAGAGAAGAAGTGGAGAAGGACCAGGTCTCTTAAATATTTGCCATTTAATATCTTCAGGCAAGTCAATGTGTTTTCTTATAAATCAGCAAGAAGTAGACTCAGGTGTTTTAGAGGAGGAATGGACCTTAGATGCTATGTGGCACGGTCTGCCTTTTAGAAAGAGGAGCAAACGCAGGACCACAGAGGGCCAGGGAACATGCCCAAGGTCAGGCACTGTCATTTGTTTTGACTACCTCTGGAGAGAGATTCTCATGACAACACACTGCCTCTCCCTGGAAAGTGAGGTAAGAGTTGCCCAACTTGGGGCTTCCCTGGTGGCACAGTGGTTGAGAATCTGCCTGCCAATGCAGGGGACACGGGTTCGAGCCCTGGTCTGGGAAGATCCCACATGCCGCGGAGCAACTGGGCCCGTGAGCCACAACTACTGAGCCTGAGCGTCTGGAGCCTCTGCTCCGCAACAAGAGAGGCCGCGATAGTGACAGGCCCGCGCACCGCGATGAAGAGTGGCTCCCACTCGCCGCAACTGGAGAAAGCCCTCACACAGAAACAAAGACCCAACACAGCCAGAAATAAACATAATAAATAAATAATAAAAATTTAAAAAAAAAAAAAAAAAAAAAAAAAAAAAAGAGTTGCCCAACCGAATTCTGAAATAGGTCAGTTACAGATGCCCGTGGCAGCCACCTTCTAATTATTTAGAAAATGCTCATCTGAACTTGTTATCAGGAGACACAGACTGAGAGAGAAGGAATATATTTTTTCACACGTCAGGAAGCCAGGGGTAATAGAACGTCCACATCTGGAGAAAGGTGTGATAATAAATCGCCATGAAATACAGACTGTTCATGAGCTGTTTTTGAAATCCTGGCTTTGTGAAAGAACCAAAGGCAACAGAAAGTAAAATTTGTAACCATGTGCTTCTTGGTATGGACGTGTTGGACTGAATGTCCATATGACTGGATCACAGAAATGAACCACTGGAAAGAAGGGTGCACTGTTTCTCAAAGGGAGGCAAGGGAGGAAACCAACATTTGTTGAGCTTTCCTTGGCCCTGGAAGTGCTTGCAAATGGCAAGGTCAGGACTTGAACCCAGGTTCAGCTAAGTTTAAAGCCCAGGTTATTTCCCAACAAGCCAAAGAAATGTCCCAACTCCATGCTCCTCCTGGCATGTGGACAAGCAAGCATCTCTTCCAGCAGGTGATTTTAGTTTCCACAGATGGGAATTGTGTACAGGGCTGGGGGAAAGGCCAGCAGCTCCAGTGCTTGGCATGAAGGCTGGAACTGCAGGAACTATTCCAGACGAACTAGTCATCACAGATGACTGGTAAAGGAAATTGACTTTAGTGAACCAATATCTGCAGGCATCTTCATCACACCATTATGTAGGCAGACTAAACTAATTGGTTAGACTAATAGTTAAGTACAGACTTTGTTTTGCAACCTAAATGTTTATAAGAGACGAGAAAGAAGAAGCTTGCTGGAACACAGACTGTCAACAGTCAAGAGGGAGATTCAGGGAGAGGGAATTCCCCGTAACATGGGAAACCAAATATTTCAAAACTAAAATTTTGATGACACATTATACAAAATAAAACCAAATCCCATATTACAAAAATAATGAATTCATAGGTCATAGTATGTGCTCAGTGCTTTATATGTTATCCCACTTAATATGCAGGATTAGGCTTATGAAGGAGGCTTTATCATAACAAATTTTATAGATGAGGACACTGAAGTTTAGGAGAGTTAAGACGCCCAAACCACCTATACTGCAAATGATATCATCTTTTTTTTTTTTTCCAAAAACTGTTGAATGAATGGTGATTCTGCCATTAGGTGCAAGCATCTAACTTCATTGTATCTTTTTTTTTTTTTTAATTTTATTTATTTATTTATTTATTTATGGCTGTGTTGGGTCTTCATTTCTGTGCGAGGGCTTTCTCTAGTTGCGGCAAGTAGGGGCCACTCTTCATCACGGTGCGCGGGCCTCTCACTATCGCGGCCTCTCTTGTTGCGGAGCACAGGCTCCAGACGCGCAGGCTCAGTAATTGTGGCTCACGGGCCTAGTTGCTCCGCGGCATGTGGGATCTTCCCAGACCAGGGCTCGAACCCATATCCCCTGCATTGGCAGGCAGATTCTCAACCACTGCGCCACCAGGGAAGCCCCTGATATCATCTTTTAAAAGGCCAGTGAGCATTACTGACCCGATGACTCCCCATGCAGGGAACATACTGGAGAAGATGGAGAGATGGGCTAGAGTTCCAGCATCTCATTCCAAGGAGAGGGCCTTTACCCCTCAAGTCCTGCCAGTGGACTAGGAGACAGCAGGTGAAGGAACCTTTAATTGATGGTTGCCTCAGGCATTTTGATTTTAAAAAGCTCCTGTTTGTGCATTCCCAGCACCACTGCCCAGGACAGTGAGAACACAATACTCTCCACTTCTGGACTCATAGTGAATGTATTTGTGAAAGTACATGCCCTTTCACAGAGGAGGAAAGATAGACTAGAACACTTAGAATTCAGTGATTCTGCAAGATGGAGCAGGAAGAGTTCATAGAATTGCAAATAATTCTGGGTAGAGTTTAGAGAGTGCTAGTGTTTGGACTTTGTCTGGCAGGCAAAGAAGAGCCATCAAAGGACCATTAGCAGGACAGTTGTATGATTAGTCTTAGGCACATCTGAAAGGACATCAACTGGGGAGGAAACTGTATTTTCATTGCAACTCTACCCCAACACGAACTACCTTACCTCTAATAAAACCTTCAAAAATGTTGGCACCTTCCTTGGTTTCAGACATTACAAACAGGAAACTCTACCCATGAACTAACCTTCGCCCTGTCCTTTCCTGAAACAAAGAACAGCTGTTCTCCCACTTGGATATGCCTGGAGGAAAGAAGGGCCCCTGGTATTCTTAGCTGACTGCAAAGAGACTGACTTGACTTCATACAGATTAGTCACAGGTACATACAGATGATCACAGAGTCAATGTATTGGGACATTTTAGTTTTTACAAGTATTTGTCTCTGATAGGATGCTGTCAACATTGGCAGGGGAAACCCTGGAATCGTAGCTACTACAGAGAAAATATAATTCATTCCTTGGAAGAGGGCCTGAACTCTAAAGAAATTAAGCAGTAGTGATGTATTAAGTGCCCTTTCTCTAATTGTCAGTACACAAGTCCATTCGCACATCAACTAAGACTTTAGAACAGCTTTAGCTATTGTTTGTGATGGTGGGTGTTATGTTGTTTGTTTATATTTGGATTTACTTCTTTGCCTTAATTCTAAGATACACTATCAATTTAATGACAATGTTTTTGGGGAAGAAGGAGGAGGAAAAGATTAAATTTAGTGTTTGTTTTAATTGTGAAATAATCTGATTTCAAAAATGTTGAAATATATATATATATATGGGGGTGGATATAGGAAAAGGTATGCTCTATCATAAAAATTTCCAGGAGGGAAATCAAAGATTTCTAAAGGTACTAGGGATTTTATAATCAGTGGCATCCAAAGCTCTGTTTTCAGACAGAGAAATCTGAGGCCCAGGAAGGCTAAGAGATTTGCTTCAGGTTCTAAAGGAAATTATTTGATAATAAGCCCAGAGCCAGAGACCTCATCTCCCAACCTCAAGTTTGGTTTGCTTTCCATAACACCAGAACACTCCAAAAAATTTCTGCAACAAAAAAAAAGCTCATCATTTCCACTCACCCTCATATTTATGGTTGGGGAAACTATTCAGAGATAAAGCACGTAAATAAGTAAAATGTATCATAACTAAGTATATTTTAGCAAAGAAACAAGGGAAAGATCATGGCACTTCAGTTCTTAACAAGAACTGTTAATTTATTCAATGGCTGTTATCTTGAGTATGTGACACCCGCATATCAAATTGCAGTTTAGTACGCTGAAATGAATGCTTTTACTTGTTCTTTGGTTCCTAAAACTAATTATTATTTTTAACACCTTTTGATATGCTAAGTGAGGCTAATAAGAGCAGATTTCTTGTGTGTTTATTAGTTATCACCGTCATCTCACATATGTATATATATTTTTACTACTTTCAAAGTGTTAGTAAATTATATTTGAGCCTCAGAAGAACATCATAAGGCAGCTATTACCTTAGTATTTCTCCTAGGAAATACTTAATTGGCAGAATAGTGGTGAAAGATGTGGTATCAGACCATATAGTTTCAAATCCTTCTCCTGTCACCAGCTGTGTGGCCTTGAGTAAATTACTTAATCCCTCTGTGCTTCATCTGTAATATGGAGCAATAGGAGTAGCTGTCTTGTGCGCTTGTTTTTGGAATTAAATAAGGTAATCCATGCAAAGTGCTTATCAAGTCACCTGGCATATTCTAACTATACTATATTGTTAGCTAGACTATTTATCCATCATAAATTATGTATTGATGGCCTCTAATAACTAACACTTAATGAATGCTTATTATGTACCAAGTACCATTCTAAGAACCTGACAAGTAGTAACACAATTTTCACAATGACTGTTTGAGGTGAGAACTATTATTACTATGTCTGTTTTGCAAATGAGAAAATTGAGACACAGAGGTAAACTCACTTGTCCAAAGTCTTGCAGGTGGGAGGTTGTAGAGCTGGGACTCAAACTCAGGAAGGGGTTCTAGGCTCTACTCTGCTATCTCCCTATGTGTGCTAGGCATGGGGGGGGGGAGGGGAATAGCACTGAGAACCACATGGTTCCTGCCCTCTGAGAGCTCCCTGGAAACCAGTGCAGTCTCCCTAAAAGAGAGGTAAGCTCTCTGCAAAATGGTGACACAAAAGAGAGAGTTCTGAACCCTTCCCTGGAGCTTGGGAAAGTGTCAGTTACTCCCAGTCCTCCTACTGTTCAGATCTGCTTTCTCTGCTCTCCGTGGGCCATGCACAAACCCTGAGCTGAGAATCACAGTACTACCAAACCTCTGGTCCCTCCCCACGACACTTGCTACCCTATCCTGAAAAGCTACATCCAGATTCCAGGTCCCTGACCATCTCTATATACAGGTCCTGTCATTTTCATGATAACCTTTCTAATATTCTAAATTTCCTTTCTGTGGGTTGCCAGGCAAATACATCCTTGGCCCTCAGTGGGAACCCTTTGTTCAAATGTCACACGTTACAAAGATGATGATTCAACACACATTTGTGAGTGTGTCCAACCTATATGCTACAGTGCTAGAAATGAATTCATGTTTCTTTATACTACAGTGCCATCTCTCCTGAGGGTGAGGTCTGTATTTCTTCTGCATCCAATTTCTCATATGTATATCATGACTTCTACTTTTGCAAAACAGGACGTTGTTTAACCAAGTACTTATGGGAGGAAGCACGGCCCAGTAAACAGAACAATGATTTGAAAGTCCTGGGTTCTATTTTCAGCTCCACTGTTGACTAGCTGTGCATTCAGCCCTAGGAAAGTCAAAAGCAGAATGGCCTTGCGCTGCTGACTTTCTCTGTATGTACAGCTCTGGATGGAAAACAAATCAGGCATCTGGCTCTCAGCCTTGAGAAGCTATGGTCTTTGGAGAATAAATGTGTAGTCACAGTTTGTTTTCCTTTTTTAAAGCAAAAGAACAGAACAAACTCTCTTGGAGGGGGGAGGGGTGGTACAAAATGAGCTGGCAGAGAATGGAAGAGAGAAACCGAATAAACTTTTAAACAATCCAGGGGTTAAGGGACTATTTGAGCCATTTAGATCAAAGAAGGCTCTTTGGAGTAAGTTGGAACTGCCTGTGTTTCAACACAGAAGGGGCTAAGGTTTGAAAGACTTCTCCAAACTTGGACAATAGCAGGCATCCAGAACTCTTCCTATAGGTGCCTATAGGGGCCAGGTAGGGAATGCCAGTGAGTGAGGCTTATGGGCAAACGGGGAGGCACAGGCCCCCTCTAAAGCCATCTGTTGTGACCCAGCACAAGCTGCTTGTCATGGGGAGAAGCAATTCACTGTTGCTTGAATAGCTGAGTTTTCAAGAGAAACTAAACAATTAAAACAGACATTTCTCCAAAGAAGATATGCAGATTGCCGACAAACACATGAAAGGATGCTCAACATCACTAATCATTAGAGAAATGCAAATCAAAACTACAATGAGGTATCACCTCACACTGGTCAGAATGGCCATCATCAAAAAATCTACAAACAATAAATGCTGGAGAGGGTGTGGAGAAAAGGGAACCCTCTTGCACTGTTGATGGGAATGTAAATTGTTACAGCTATTATGGAGAACAGTATGGAGTTTCCTTAAAAAACTAAAAATAGAACTACCATACGACCCAGCAATCCCACTACTGGGCATATACCCTGAGAAAACCACAATTCAAAAAGATACATGAACCACAATGTTCATTGCAGCTCTATTTACAATAGCCAGGACATGGAAGCAACCTAAGTGTCCATCGACCGATGAATGGATAAAGAAGATGTGGCACATATATACAATGGAATATTATTCAGCCATAAAAAGAAACGAAATTGAGTTATTTGTAGTGAGGTGGATGGACCTAGAGTCTGTCATATAGAGTGAAGTCAGAAAGAGAAAAACAAATACCGTATGCTAACACATAAACATGGAATCTAAAAAAAAAAAAAGATTCTGAAGATCCTTAGGGGCAGCACAGGAATAAAGACGCAGACATAGAGAACGGACTTGAGGACACAGGGAGGGGGAAGGGTAAGCTGGGACGAAGTGAGAAAGTGGCATGGACATATATACACTACCAAATGTAAAATAGATAGCTAGTGGGAAGCAGCTGCATAGCACAGAGAGATCAGCTTGGTGTTTTGTGACCATCTAGAGGGGTGGGATAGGGAGGGTGGGAGGGAGATGCAAGAGAGAGGGGATATGGGGATATATATACACGTATAGCTGATTCACTTTGTTATACAGCAGAAACTAACACACCATTATAAAGCAACTATACTCCAATAAAGACGTTAAAAAAAATAAAGTAGGGCTTCCCTGGTGGTGCAGTGGTTGAGAGTCTGCCTGCCGATGCAAGGGACACAGGTTCGAGCCCTGGTCTGGGAGGATCCCACATGCCGCGGAGCAACTGGGCCCATAAGCCACAACTACTGAGCCTGTGCGTCTGGAGCCGTGCTCCACAACGAGAGGCTGCGACAGTGAGAGGCCCGCGCACTGCGATGAAGAGTTGCCCCCGCTTGCTGCAAATGGAGAAAGCCCTCGCACAGAAACGAAGACCCAACACAGCCAAAAATAAATAAATAAATAAATAAATGTATTAAAAAAAATAAAGTAAAAAAAAAATTTTGTCATTAGACCTGGATTTTTTTTGTTTTTCTTTTATTTATTTATTTATTTATTTGTGCTATACAGTAGGTCCTTGTTGGTTATCCTTTTAAAATATAGTAGTGTGTACATGTCAATCCCAAACTCCCTAACTATCCCTTCCCTCCACCCTTCCACCCCCCACCATCCCCCGGAACCAGAAGTTCATTCTCTGAGTCCATTTCTGTTTTGTAAATACAAAGAACTGGATTTTAAATGATGGAGCCTAATCAACATTTAAAGAGGCACTGAGCAGGCAAACCAAACTTCTCATAGCCTAGGCAATGTACTCTCCATCTCTTCTACCTGAAGATGGGATGGAGTTCCATAGGGATTTTAATTACGTGCTCTGCTATGAATGGACAGAAGCTACACATCAGACAAAAGGTGTTAGCAGTGGCTCTCAAACTTGGTTGCACTCATACCTGGGCCCCAACACAAAAATTCTGATTTAACTAGAGTGGGCTGCAGTCTGAGTATTAGAATTTTTGAATACTCCACAAGTGATTCTAATATGCAATCCCGATTGAGAGGCACTGTGTTAGGGTATTATAAAAAAAGTGGAAGAACTTCAGAAAGTTGTGTGACTTTTAACTTGATAAAATACACAGTTAATCCCCGAACATCAGTCAGAGAATTGACATTCACTATGAACTTCTTTTTCTTTTTTTAGCTGGTACTCTTAACTCTAGCATCATTGCTGGTGGCCTTAATGTCTTTGAGCTCATTAGGAACCAGTGCTGACAACACGAGATTTCTCGGCAAACAAGGGTATTGTTGTAAAGGTAAAACACAACAAAAACCAAAGGACAAGTGCAAGCCTAAGCATAGATAAGTATTTATAGGGGAAATTAATTTGTTGTCTGATGGCCATGAACTTGGGGCCAGAGAAAAGTGAGCCTTTTACAAGTGAAATTCAATCTCTGTCCACATTCTAATGGCTGTAAAACTCACCATATGAAGCTAATAATTGGTACATAAAACTAATATTTTCCATTTTTTTCTTCCTTATTTTGTAGGCCTTATGCATTATGAAAAGCATAATTAAGTCTCAGGGGTTATATCTCTGGCTAGTTCTTATTTCAGCTACGGTTTCTCTTGCTATATTTCTCATAAAAGATATCAGCGTGGATTGAGTATATTAAGTCATGTGCAATGGGAAGTTCCTCTTTTCTAGAGGTCTCAGAAGAGGCCCAATAGAGTTGGTGCCAAGGAGCCCACATTCTAAAGCTAGGTGGTAGCTTAAGGGACCCCTCAAGAGGTTACGGAAGTGGTTCTACCCACGTAATCACATTGGCAACCTCCAACCTATCAAGAGTAACTTCAAAGAAGTTGGCACAGAGGATTCTTTGGAGGATGTTATCAGTTTAGTAAGTGTCCCCATCCCTACCCTCCACCCCAGATAGAAGTGTTTCTTCTTTAATACAAACCAAAAGAGAGGCACATCAATGGAACCACTCGGAGAGCTTACTACATGTCTTCCAGTCTTTAAGAGACATAGGGACTGATGTCTGACTCATACTTGAAAATACAGGGCATTGTGGCCTGAGCTACCCTTTTCCGGTGTCTAGGACTGAGCTATATTGGGAATAAGCAGCACTTCCAGTATTTGGTGCGGCAAATAAGGATCTGCTCAAGAAAGGCAGATTGGGTCATCTCGGAAGAGACTTCCTGGAAGGGTGACATGACCTCATTAGTGAGGATGTACCGCTAGAAGCCAAGAGAATGAAGAAGTCTTCAGTGGCTGGCCTGAGAAGGCATAACTAGAGCCAGGAGAACAGTTACTGAAAGGTGCCCTGTGATGTAGGCAAAGGGAGATGTCTTCAAAAAAACTCACCAAAATGCCCCTTGAGAGAAAAGTCAACTGGGATTCTACTACACTCAGAGGATCGCAATGGCAGATTGTAATGGCACCGGTCAAGTTTATTCCAACTTTCCACCTTAGCCTTGCTTTCCCCCACCTCCCCTATTGCTGAAGAGGCCAGAAATCACAGCTAGAAAAGGGGGAGAAGATACTGACTGGGGAAAGTGAGGAAACCCAACTGGCCCCTCCCCCTATTCGTGGATTTTCAGCCTGAGTGATAGCTGTGAGAGAAGACAGAGATAAAATTTACATGGATTGGACTTTCTACTGCATTAGACTTTTTACCACCTTGAAAAAAAAGATTTTTCATTTATTACCTGTTGGTAATCAGAAAAGCTGATGGAGAACTGCCCAGAATTGTATTGGTTACTGGAACCTGGGGGTTAGGGGTGAATAGTGAAAATAGCAGGTTTGAAGGGGCAGAAGCAAAATTAAAATTGCTTTCTATGTGTAACCTACCAAGTCCAGCTCATACAATAAACCAGTTTAACTTGAACACTTAAAATATTTTTGTGGTGTGGATTCAATTTAACAAGGGTGAGATGTGATGTCACAGTCATCTTTTCAAATTCTCATCTTTAATATCAGCTTTGCTACCTCAAAGATATACTGGGTTGTGACAGCATTTCTGCAGAATGCTAATAGATAGTCCCTAAAAAAGAGTTCCATGGTCAAAGATACTGGCAAAAAGCTAGTTTACTCAAAAAATAAATAGGTTTTCTTGCTGTAGGTATTCTAGTAGTCTTTAATAGTTTTTTTTTTATAGTTACTTAACAGTATCATTCCAATATTATTTATTTAATTTTGATAGTTCTCATATGGTTATGTTTTTATTTTTTTTAATATCTTTATTGGAGTATAATTGCTTTACAATGGTGTGTTAGTTTCTGCTTTATAACAAAGTGAATCAGCTATACATATACATATATCCCCATATCTCCTCTCTCTTGAGTCTCCCTCCCACCTTCCCAATCTCACCCCTCTAGGTGGACACAAAGCACTGAGCTGATCTCCCTGTGCTATGCGGCTGCTTCCCACTAGCTATCTATTCTACATTTGGTAGTGTATATATGTCCATGACACTCTCTCACTTCGTCCCAACTTACCCTTCCCCCTCCCCGTGTCCTCAAGTCCATTCTCTATGTCTGCGCTTTTATTCCTGTCCTGCCCCTAGGTTCTTCAGAAGCATTTTTTTTTTTTATATTCCATATATGTGTTAGCATACGGTATTTGTTTTCCTCGTTCTGACTTACTTCACTCTGTATGACAGTCTCTAGGTCCATCCACCTCACTACAAATAACTCAATTTCGTTTCTTTTTCATTTGTTTCTTTTTATGGCTGAGTAATATCCCATTGTATATATGTGTCACATCTTCTTTATCCATTCATCTGTTGATGGACACTTAGGTTGCTTCCATGTCCTGGTTGTTGGAAAGAGAGCTGCAATGAACATTGTGGTACATGACTCTTTTTGAATCATGGTTTTCTCAGGGTATATGCCCAGTAGTGGGATTGCTGGGTCATATGGTAGTTCTATTTTTACTTTTTGAGGAACCTCCATACTGTACTCCATAGTGGCTGTATCAATTTACATTCCCACCAACAGTGCAAGAGGGTTCCCTTTTCTCCACACCCTCTCCAGCATTTATTGTTTGTAGATTTTTTGATGATGGCCATTCTGACTGGTGTGAGGTGACACCTCATTGTAATTTTGACTTGCATTTCTCTAATGATTAGTGATGTTGAGCATCCTTTCATGTATTTGTTGACAATCTGTATATCTTCTTTGGAGAAATGTCTATTTAGGTCTTCTGCCCATTTTTGGATTGGGTTGTTTGTTTTTGTGATATTGAGCTTCATGAGCTGCTTGTATATTTTGGAGATTAATCCTTTGTCAGTTGCTTCATTTGCAAATATCTTCTCCCATTCTGAGGGTTGTCTTTTCGTCTTCTTTATGGTTTCCTTTGCTGTGCAAAAGCTTTTAAATTTCATTATGTCTCATTTGTTTATTTTTGTTTTTATTTCCATTTCTCTAGGAGGTGGGTCAAAAAGGATCTTGCTGTGATTTATGTCATAGAGTGTTCTGCCTATGTTTTCCTCTAAGAGTTTTATAGTGTCTGGCTTTACATTTAGGTCTTTAATCCATTTTGAGTTTATTTTTGTGTATGGTGTTAGGGAGTGTTCTAATTTCATTCTTTTACACGTAGTTATCCAGTTTTCCCAGCACCACTTATTGAAGTGGCTGTCTTTTCTCCATTGTATATTCTTGCCTCCTTTATCAAATATAAGGTGACCATATGTGTGTGGGTCTATCTCTGGACTTTCTATCTTGTTCCATTGATCTATATTTCTGTTTTTGTGCCAGTACCATACTGTCTTGATTACTGTAGCTTTGTAGTATAGTCTGAAGACCAGAACCTGATTCCTCCAGCTCCGTTTTTCATTCTCAAGATTGCTTTGGCTATTTGGGGTCTTTTGTGTTTCTATACAAATTGTGAAATTTTTTGTTCTAGTTCTGTGAAAAATGCCATTGGTAGTCTGAAAGGGATGGCATTGAATCTGTAGATTGCTTTGGGTAGTAGAGTCATTTTCACAATGTTGATTCTTCCAATCCAAGAACATGGTATATCTCTCCATCTGTTTGTATCATCTTTGATTTCTTTCATCAGTGTCTAATAGTTCTCTGCATACAGGTCTTTTGTCTCCTTAGGTAGGTTTATTCCTAGGTATTTTATTCTTTTTGTTGCAGTGGTAAATGGGAGTATTTCCTTAATTTCTCTTTCAGATGTTTCATCATTCGTGTATAGAAATGCAAGAGATTTCTGTGCATTAATTTTGTATCCTACTACTTTACCAAATTCATTGATTAGCTCTAGGAGTTTTCTGGTAGCATCTTTAGGATTCTCTATGTATAGTAGTATCATGTCATCTGCAAACAGTGACAGTTTTACTTCTTCTTTTCCAATTTGGATTCCTTTTATTTCTTTTTTGTCTTTGATTGCTGTGGCTAAAACTTCCAAAACTATGTTGAATACTAGTGGTGAGAGTGGGCAACCTTGTCTTGTTCCTGATCTTAGAGGAAATGCTTTCAGTTTTGCACCATTAAAAATGATGTTGGCTGTGGGTTTGTCATATATGGCCTTTATTATGTTGAGGTAAGTTCCCTCTATGCCTACTTTCTGGAGGGTTTTTATCATAAATGGGTGTTGAATTTTGTCAAAAGCTTTTTCTGCATCTATTGAGATGATAATATGGTTTTTATCCTTCAGTTTGTTAATGTGGTGTATCACATTGATTTGTGTATATTGAAGAATCCATGCATTCCTGGGATAAACCCCACTTGATCATGGTGTATGATCCTTTTAATGTGCTGTTGGATTCTGGTTGCTAGTATTTTGTTGAAGATTTTTGCATCTATGTTCATCAGTGATATTGGCCTGTAGTTTCCTTTTTTTGTGGCATCTTTGTCTGGTTTTGGTATCAGGGTGATGGTGGCCTCCTAGAGTGAGTTTGGGAGTGTTGCTACCTGTGCTATAATTTGGAAGAGTTTGAGAAGGATAGTTGTTAGCTCTTCTCTAAATGTTTGATAGAGTTCGCCTGTGAAGCCTTCTGGTCCTGCGCTTTTGTTTGTTGGAAGATTTTTAATCACAGTCTCAATTTCAGTGCTTGTGATTGGTCTGTTTAAATTTTCTATTTCTCCCTGGTTCAGTCTCGGAAGGTTGTGCTTTTCTAAGAATTTGTCCATTTCTTCCAGGTTGTCCATTTTATTGGCATATAGTTGCTTGTAGTAATCTCTCATGATCCTTTGTATTTCTGCAGTGTCAGTGGTTACTTCTCCTTTTTCATTTCTAATTCTACTGATTTGAGTCTTCTCCCTTTTTCTCTTGATGAGTCTGGCTAATGGTTTATCAATTTTGTTTATCTTCTCAAAGAAGCAGCTTTTACTTTTATTGATCTTTGCTATCATTTCCTTCCTTTCTTTTTCACTTATTTCTGATCTGATCTTTATGATTTCTTTCCTTCTGCTAACTTTGGTGTTTTTTTCTTCTTCTTTCTCTAATTGCTTTAGGTGTAAGGTTAGGTTGTTTATTTGAGATGTTTCTTGTTTCTTGAGGTAGGATTGTATTGCTATAAACTTCCCTCTTAAAACTGCTTTTCCTGCATCCCATAGGTTGTGGATCATCGTGTTTTCATTGTCATTTGTCTCTAGCTATTTTTTGATTTCCTCCTTTATTTGTTCAGTGATCTCTTGGTTATTTCGTATTGTATTGTTTAGCCTCCATGTGTTTGTATTTTTTACAGGTTTTTTCCTGTAATTGATATCTAGTCTCATAGCATTGTGGTTGAAAAAGATACCTGAGGCTTGATTTGTGACCGACGATATGATCTATCCTGGAGAATGGTCCATGAGCACTTGAGAAGAAAGTGTAATGTGCTGTTTTGGGATGGAATGCCCTATAAATATCAATTAAGTCCATCTTGTTTAATGTATTAATAGTTTGATACACATTGTGAATCTATAAAAGGGGTGTTGGATATAGCAGTTTCACACTCATTTGTCCATTGAATGTTTTTACCCTCCAAACTTCAGGCTTTCACTCAATAATTATTTGCTGAACACCTACCATATGCAGGCATGAGTGATGGGAGTTGAGGATTAATTGAATACATCAGACATGGTCCCTTCCCTAAAAAACCTTATATTCTAGTGGGTTGCTTAGCTTAGTCCCTTGTTCTGTAGAATTGTCTTAGAAGAGATCTGCTCTATGCCATGTTTCCAGATTTCTGCCACTGAAAAGCTATTTGTTAACACAAATATACAGATCACCTAAGCATGAAGTTGCCTTGTAAGAGAGATGTGATTTTTTTTTTACAGAGAAAGAGAAATATCATATGATATCGCTTATATGCAGAATCTTTAAAAAATGATACAAATGAACTTATTTACAAACAGAAACAGACTCACAGACTTAGAGAACGAACTTATGGCTACCAGGGGGAAGGGTGGAAGGGAGGAATAGTTAGGGAGTTTAGGGAGTTTGGGATTGACATGTACACACTGCTATATTTAAAATGGATAACCAACAAGGACCTACTGTATATCACAGGGAACTCTGCTCAATATTAAGTGACAACCTAAATGGGAAAAGAATTTGAAAAAGAATAGATACATGTATTTGTTAAAAAAAAAAAAAAAAGAGATGTGTTTTTATAAAAGGGAATAAAACATGCATTCACAATCAAGCATGACACAAATGCTTCTGTTTCCTTTTCTATCTTTGGTCAGTTTTAGCTAATGATAAAGTCACAAAGCTGTCCACCTCTCTTCTCTTTTTCTCCCTTGGGCCTGACTCCTTCCTCTGTATCAGACATCACATTCCCACATGTTTCTTCCTCTGCTCACTGAGAAAAGATCTGACATCAACCCTCTGAATTTGTTTGGACTTCCTGTGAGGCATTTCCACAAAGGGTTTTTAATATGTTGGTGACTATTGCTAGATAGTTTTTGGCACTTAACTTTCTTCTACATCAGCCTAACACTCATGTACACACAGGCATGTACACATGTATGTGTGCACATGCATACACACACACACACAGACCTTCCCTTAAAATAGGGCAAAATCCAAGGTTCTGTTCTCCTTGCAGGTGAAGTTAGATGCCCAGATGCATTCAGTAAGATAAAACAGACATTATTATGAGCTATAAAACAACTCTCAATAAATTTAAGGGGAGTAATGTTATGTTCTCCGATCA
The DNA here is from genome assembly GCF_028023285.1 of Balaenoptera ricei. Classification (NCBI taxonomy): domain Eukaryota; kingdom Metazoa; phylum Chordata; class Mammalia; order Artiodactyla; family Balaenopteridae; genus Balaenoptera; species Balaenoptera ricei. The sequence goes on from NC_082648.1 coordinate 78,516,431, forward strand.
TAAAGTATGTTCTCTGATCGTAAGATGATTAAACTAGAGCTCAATAACAGAAGTACATCTAAAAAACTCTCCAAATATTTGGAAATTAACCCATGCATCAAAGAGGAAATCACAAAAGGTATCTTAAAAATGTTTTGATATGAATGAAAATAAAAACACAATATACCAAAATCTGTGGAATGCAACGAAAGCAGTGCTTAAACAGAAGTTTATAGCATGAAATGTTTCCATTAGAAAAGAAGAAAAATAAATCAGTTGTCTTAGCTTCTACCTTAGGAAACTAGAAAAAGAAGAGGAAATTAAAGCCAAAGTTAGCAAAAGGAAAAATAATAATGAAAGCTACCCTAGTTGAACACATACTATGACCCAGGCGTTGTCTTAAGTGCTTTATGCCCAAGTATCTTTTCTAACCTGGTCACAACCTATGACTTAGTCATGATTATTATCATATTTTTCAGATGAGGAAATTGAACCTTGCTGAGGTTCAATAACTTTCCCAAGTTCATATAATGAGTTAAGAGTCAGAATTGTGATTTAAACTCAGATCTCTATGCAACATCCTACAGATTTAATTGAGCATATTTATACTATTAAGCGTATTTTATTATCTTCAAGTTTGATATTTCTATTATATATACATATCTATGATATGGTACACATATACAATATAGTATACATATGTATATTTACATGTATATACATATGTATATATTGTATATATGCATATACAATATATAATTTATATTTATAAAACATATATGTGTATATATAATGTATATGTATGTATACATGTATATGTATAAACACACACACTCACAAATTCTTTATCCACCTAGAATCAAAAGGTCCCATTCCTAGCATGCAAGCCTCCTAGCATGTCAGAGAACAGTTTAGAGATCAGCCATTGCTATTATCATCCCTGAAAATTGTTCTATCAATGAAATGATCTACCATGAAGGACATCTGTGGAAACACAGTCTGTGACTACAGCCCATGAATAATTTCCACTTGCTCCTGCCAGTCTTTTAAGTTACATGTCCTTGAGTCACAGAGACATGGATGGGCAGCTGAAAGTATCACAGCGTGTTCCATGGCCACCATAATTCATTCAAGTGTTAATAGCTGCTCACAAGGATACATCCAGCCTCCCCCAAATATTAGGCAATCAAACTTGTGTTCTTTACATGAGAAGCCAAATGTATCTCTCTTCAAGCACAAAGTAGTAAAGAGCACTGGATGCCTGATTCTTATTCCTGGGACCACTATACAATTACTCTCTCAACTTGGGCAAGTTGCTTTGGGTGTTTCTGTTTTCTCACTTTGGATCTTTAGTTTTTTAAGTTGTTTAATGGAAGGGAGGAAGCATCTCCAAATGTCCTCTCCCTGTTGATTGTTTTCTACCCCTTCTCTCCTACACAGTTAACAATGTTGACTGTCTTATCAGTATGACTCCTGATTATCAGTCCCCAATCTCCATGAAAGTAAAAGTCAGATCTTAATATTCACCTGCTCCAAACCCTCTGCTGGTTTTCCATTTCACTAGAATAAAATCTTAAGTCTTTACAATGACCTGTAAAGTCCCACAACATAATTCTCTCCCTTTCCCTCTGTCCAAACTCCTATTATTTTGCTGACTTTACCTATTACTCTTCTCCTTGGTACTAGTTTGCTAGGGCTGCCATAACAAAATACCACAGAATGGGTGACTTAAACAACAGAAGTTTGTTTTATCACAGTTCTGGAGGCTGGTAGCCCAAGATCAAAGTTTCACCAAGTTTGGTTTCTTCTGAGGTCTCTCGCCTTGGCTTGAAAATGGCTACCTTCCCACTGTGTCCTCACATGGTCTTTCCTCTTTTAACAAGGACACCAGTCAGATAGGATTAGGGGCCACTCTAATGTCCAATCATCTCTTAAAAGGCCCTACCTCCAAACACAGTCATATTCTCATGTACTGGAGGTTAAAGCTTCAACATATGAAATTTGAGGGGACACAATTCATCCCACGGCACCCTCACTCACTCTGCCCCAGCCAAACTGGCCTCCCGTATGTTATTCAAACATGCTACTTGCCTTTGCACTGTCTATTCCTTGTCTCTCAAACACTGCAAAACATAATAATGTCTGCTGCAATCTTGTAACTTTAAGGATGTGGCTGTAACTTAATGGACATGTCAACCCTTGGCTAGAACGCTGTAAAATTTATCCTAAGCTTCTTTTCGTCTCCTTGCTTCTCACTCTTTCTCAGTTTGTTCCCTTTTGCTTACTTAAGTCTTCACTCTAATGCCTTCACAGGTAATATCTTTACAGTTTGACTTCCCTTGTTTCATTCAACCTAGTAAGGTGCAGAGCTTTCATCTTCACTCTGGCATGGCTACCATATATAGATTGTGCTGATTTATCCATTCAAAAGGAGTGCACTGAATACCAGGTTATGATCCAGTCACTGTTAAGAGTCTAGGGATACTCAGGAAAACCTTAAGTTTGGGTTTGCTGAGGACTAATGAATATTGTAGCAGTATATACACAGGGCACTGTCAGAACACAGAGAAGGAGCATTTAAATGAATAGGCATCAGGACAGCTTCTGGAAAGAGATGGCAATAGAGCTAAAGTTTGAAAAATAACAGTTAGCAGGCATATAATGGGGAAGAGAATTTTCTAGGCTGTGTTAGCAACATGTGTGAAAGTACAGAAGCATGAAAAAGCATGATATAGACAGAGTAAAGGAGATGCTGAGAGGGGTGAGATAATCAGGCTTGACTGAGTTGGGGCTAGAGAATAAAAATCACACGTGCTAAGATACTGTTACTTAAAAGCTCTAGGGAGCATCAACAAATTCTTAACAAGGCAATAATTTGGTCAGATCTCTAAGTTAGGAAATTAGTCAGCCATCACTGAAGAGGATGATTTATAAGAGCTGGTTCTAGACAGAGGAGTCCAGTTAGGAAGTTACTACAGTAATTCTGCTGTGAACCAGAATTGAGTCAGAGGCAACACAAATAGAATGGAATGGATAGCTGTACAATAAATTAAGGAAAGTGAATCTACAGGATTGCTGTTGGGTGTAGACGTGGGAGCTGAATAAGAAGAAAAACCTAGGACAACTCCCAGGTTTCTGGGTTTGGCAGTGAAAGAGATGATGACGTTATTATTCACTATGAGAAGGAAGATAAACAAATTCAGTCGCAGTCATGTTGAGTGAGGCATGAAAAAAGACTTCCAGTAGGCAGTTAGTCGTACTTATAGTTTTTTGTAACCACCAGTGAGAGTGTGTAGTTGGGTACAAGAAAGTCTCAGTTGGTAGAGGCCTACCTAGCCGCCTTGTTCTCCTTGTAAGAATTCTATTCTTCTAATCACACCATAGAATCTTAAGCAAAAGGAAAAATGCTAGAGTTGCTTTTACACGAGACCAAAAAAGATATAGTACATCCACAACACCTCTCCCACAGTGCAGCATCTCTTAAGGTGCAGCTGCCCCTTGGATCCCAAAAATGTGGTGGGTGACTCAGTGTGACACGGCATAAACATTAACCGCACTATAGTGACTACATAGTAACCTCCTGATCTCTACTGTAAAACAAGATACAGTGATTAATGCAAAAGCACATTGCTTCATAGATAACCAAGTGTTTTGTTGTTGTTGTTGTTTTTTACCTCAAAAATTTAGTGAAGTAGGTAAAAGAGACAATATTTTCTGGTTTTCATTTTACTGATGAGGAATCTGACAACTAAAGAGATTAACTGACTTGTCCAAAGTCATATTTAATCTACTGTGAATGAGATTAAGTCTTGTGACTCTTAATCCTGCTCTTTCCAAGATATCACACAGCTTCCCGCAGCAGAGCACACTTACAAAGGACATATAATCTGCTCCCCATACCAGTTTAACAGTAAAAGCAATTTAATCTAAGTAATCAACCCAGGCTTTCCACTTACCAGTGAAATTGTGGGTGGAAACTATAGAACTTGAAACTCTCTACCTTTCACATTTCTGTATTGATCCTATTTGATGGTTAGTGATATTAAGGGGATACATCTTACATCTAGTGTTTCACAACCAAGCCCTTCAAAGCAGAGTAATCCACAACACAGAAGGTGCTAAGTTCCCTTCTTGGCTCTACAGGGTCATTATTCTTGACCTCTCTTTTCTGTCCAGCTGCTCAAAACAACTGGCTTTCATTCTAATAATTATCATCATCATTATTCTATCAGTTTATCAAGAATCCCCTAAATTTTAATGTGGTCTGGAATACCTACTGAGATCATATTCTTCTATGTACTAAGTGCTAGTGTCATAATTACCATCTGCTAAACACTAATATCTCAGAAGTTGTAATTCCCTATTAAGTTCACAACTGTAGCATCATAAATTGCCAAACTGTGTGGCTTTTTAGAAAGTTAAAAATATAACATATGTCTGATTAATCCTGCTTTAATTACTTTCTTTTGATTTTTGTGGTTTCTCAGGGATGCAATTTGCAGGGTTTACGTAAATGTTTTTATTTCATGTGATAAATTAAGATGTGAATCTTTTGTAAAAGAGAGAAAGGAGAGTAATTTGATTCTCTGCAGAGATGGCAATGTATTAGAGACAGCATGAAACGTTTTATCTTTATCTACTAAAAATTCCAGGCTGAAAAGAGTAAAATTACCTCTTCTCTCTAAATGCTTTTACCCTAGTGGCATTATATAATTATCCACAAAAGGGTGTGTCATATTACACAATCACTACCTTTCCCTTAGCTGGAGATTTCAAAGATAAATACATGAGAAATAATGTCGCTCAAAAGAGACATAAAAAATTCATCCAGACAAGCTTCCTTGAACTGGTCTCTCTTTTAGTAAATGAAGCTACATATTTTCATTTAAAAAAATGTAAAACCTTAACTTGTTCCTCTTTTTTGACGTGGCCCAGGAGGCCCTTTGTTCATTCTCCAGCCTCACCTCTTTCCACTCTCTCCAACTATGCTGTCATCTTTTCAGCTCACCGAACCCCTCAAGTTTATTCATTGTGCCTCAGGGCCTTTGCATATCCAGATAATTCTTCCTGCCCACCCTCCACAACCACCTCGGTCCATTTGAAATGGTTCCTATGATTTTTTTTCCTCTGTCACTTCACCCTGTGCATTTTTCTTGTAGTGCTTATAAAATTTGCAAAATATATATATATATTTTTAAGGTGTTACTTCTTATCTGTCTTCTCCAGCTCCATCAGGGCTGCTACCATGTCATCTACAACCAGTGGTTAGTACAGTACATCACTGGTACTCAGTATATATTCGTTGACTGAATGAATGACAGGAATTTCTACTCAAATTTTCAGTTGCTGCCTTGTATGCTTACAACTTAATAGTATACCCTATATTCTAAATGCACACATATTTCCATAGGTAGGAGAAATGTCACCCACAGAAACAGTTCACCAAGGATGTAAGTACTGGAATTATAAAACTTAGCATCCATTCTGTTAATGTTCACTTACTTATACATTTCAAATATGTTACTAAAATGGAGGACGAGGCTTCAAACTATCAATGTGATATTACTAACAAATACAATAATGAAATTTTTTGACTAAAAGGGCCCTGTCAACTTGGTAGAATGAAATGTACTACCTGTATCATTTCCCTACCTCCCTCAAATTATTTATTCCTTAAGTTACAGAAAAGAGATTCCATAAACTATAATTTAAACTCAAAGGAAATAGTTACTTTATTTAACTTAGTAACTTCCAATTTAATACTATTTTTGTTTGGTTTTCATTCATGATGGAGAATAGCCCAAATTTTTTCTTTAAAAAAATCATTCTTCAATTTTGGAAACATTATTAAAGTATTAAATCATTTCTGAGTCATCAGTAGCTTGAGTTTCTTAATCCCAACTTAAAAAAAAAATCGTGATAAACATGGCCATGATTTATGATGTACAAGACAAGCTAAAACTTTTTTAATACAAACCAAAATGTATCAGTAGACTGAGCAGGGTTAGGGTGGTAGCAGGGAGAACACTTACTGTACCCCAAACAACTTCATAAATTCTGGTTGCACGCAAGCTCATTCGTGAGGCCTCATCCTTGTCTTCTCCTTCAACTACACACACCTGAATTGCTATCTTAGATGGTTCTGCATTATGGGGAGTCGACAGAAAATACAGTCATTATATTAGATCCAGGGGTTACAAACTTTCCCTGTAAAGCACCAGATAGTGAGTACTTTAGACTTTGTGAGTCATACAGTCTCTGTCACAAATATATGGACTACATATAAAAGAATATGAGTAGGAGTGTTATAATAAAACTTTATTTACATGAACAGGCTATGGGCTGGATTTTGCCTGCAGCTGTAGTTTGCCAGTCCCTGTATGAAATGATCACTACATAGATAACTTTGCCAAGGGGAGTCAGCCATAGGGTAAATTCCACGTCAGCAAACATCTATTAAACACCTACTAAATGCCAAGGTTTTCAGATAGTGTCATAACTAAACCTCACAACTGATCCGTATTTGGTAGATGCGAAACTGAAATTACCTGGCTACTAAGTTGTGTAGCGAGATCATGAACTCATTCTCCTCCAGGACTTAAGACCATGGAGTTAAACAACCTGGATTTGAATCTTGCCTCAGCTATTTATCAACTGTGTGCTTTATGAAAAATTACTCGACCTTTGTGTGTCTCAGGGTCTTCACCTGCTTCAGGCAGTGGTCGTAAGGATTAACAAATAAACCACAAATAGTGTTTGGAACACTATCCTGTGCTCAATGCATGTGGCCAGCTACAAACACAGTTCTGTAGACACCTAAGGCTCCAGAGAGTTCTTTCAAAGTTTCCATGAATATTTGACCCAAACAATGCTGTTTTTCACTATTTAAAACACTTTAATAAAAAGAAACTTATACGCATGCAATGCATACCAAATTTAATCTATTTTCCTCCTCTATGCTTTAACTTGTGCTGTCAGTTAGCTTTTTTTGTGCTCAGATATTAGAGCAAAGCTTGTCCTGTTCTTCCTGTTTATTTAAAGATTCTGCAGTGAATTCAAGGTAAGCTGATAAATACAATTATGACCATTTTTAACTACTTCTCTATGTGAATCAGAATTGTCTTGACATTGTGCAACCAAAGTAAACAAATATAAAATTAGAGGTTGACATGGGTATAAAATTCTCATTTCTAATTTTGTGTTAATCAGAAAAGATTCATTATTCTCAATAACTGACTTTATAATAAGTACATATTATAAATTACTTTAAAAACCTTTATACTAAAAATGTCTCACTGTTTTCTTCTGTTTTATATATTGAAGTTTCATGTAAGTTTTCCTTTGGAGCTAAAAAAGGCATTCCCCAACAAAAACATTTAACTAAAGACCAGTTTGCTTCTTTAAATTAATGCTTTTTTTTAGACCAAGGCTTGAAATTCCTAGCATGAGAATGATTCTTATGTATCTTTTAAAAATATCACACCCTGATAATTAGGACAAGGTAAACAGTTACCAAGGAGAGTTCTTCATTCTCCTCCACTCCCTCATCATCATCATTATGCTCTAGTGGCATTAATATATATTTTCTCCTTCCATCTTCCTGACAACCCTCCGAGTTTGCCAGGCAGGTGGTATTAGTCTCATTTTATACATGAAGAAGTTGAATGAGACTGACTTCCCAAGATCATACTACTAAGCAAGTAGCAGAGTTAAAACTCAAATCAGGAGACTTATGACTACTGCTCCAGGGCTTTCCCCACCAGTTTGATACCAAAAAGATGACTGGGATTTTGGAATGGAGCTTTGGAGGTTCAGTGGTCAACCTTCAACCCACTGCTGAGGCTGATGGAGATGAAGGCTCACCAAGCACATCTTAGTCTTTGGTCTTTTTCCTACATGCTGACCAAGCTCTCTAAGGGCAGCCTAAACACTTTTAATGTGCTTTCATTATTTTTCTGGACTCTGTCTCACTTTCTGCAAGAGTCATTTGACATAATGCTTTGCTAAAAATCCACACATAGGTCTCAAACTCAGTCCTGGTTATGGTCTCCTAGAGTTTATGCCCCGTGAAGGCAGGGGCAGTATTGGATATTTATAGCTACAGCACAGAGACGTATCCAAATCATACATGTGAATAAATGTATAATGTAGTCAAGCATCACTCTATGATCTTCTTTTTCTTTAGCTCTCTTTTCTTTTTGTGACCATTATTTTTGGGCCACTTACGTAGGAATGTTGTAATAAGTTTCCAAGTGATTTTTGAAATTTTGATCTTACCTCCCTCCAATTTTTTCTGTATATCACTGTCAGTGTAATCTTCTCAAAGCCTCCAGCAACGTTTCTCCAGTGCCTCTCAAAACAAGGCAAGATTCTCTCCCTGAGATTCAAGTTTCTCCATGATGTGGACATGCCTTATTAGTATCTATCGTGCATCCTCTCCATAGCCCTTCATATAGAGGGCATGCCCACTGCTGCTTTGTGTCTTGGTCATTGCTTGTCTGTCTGCTGTTTCAATTCTCTCCACAGATCCAAATCCTACCCATGATTTCAGACCCAGTTCAACATTAATTTTCCATGAATTCTTTCTTCTCCAGTAATTTTAGCCTTTAGAATGTTTGTAGTACAAATTTTGTAGTAGTTGATGATACTTGTATTATTTTCTGGGTTAGTCCAGTATCTGTGGAGACTATTGGCAACCATAAAAATTGCACCCACATTTCCCTACCTCCCCCATTGTAATATCCACTAAATTAGAGTAAATTCTTAATTAAATAATTCATAAATTTAATTAAATTGAAATAAGCCCAAAGCACAGATACAAAAAACAAACAGGTTTCTGAGATATGTCCAACCCATAGTCCATGTGTATCTCAAGATAATTTTCCACTATACTTTTAATAAAAGAGAAACCTAAATTATAATTTATAGTTTGTTTTTCCTCCTTGGGCATTGCCATTATTATTGATATTCATAAATAAAATATGCCACTGAAGTGTCTAGAAACACCCAAGGATGAATTATAGCAAATATTTAACAACCGACTACCTTCTAATTGGTTAAACGAAATGAATGATACATTAGCTAGTCAAACTCCTTTTGCCTGGGAAGATCTCTACTGATTTCCTTTAGTGTTATCTAGAAGATTCGGGAAAGTCTAATCACATTTCAAAAGATTTCAATGAGTGGGGACATAATTCTACCTTTCATATCCCCTGAATAGAGAGAAAAACTAAACACAGAAAAAGATTCTTTTGAGTAAATTTCCCTCTGTGATTCTTCAACCCTTATGTGTTTTTTTAAAAAAAAAACTACAGTGTGAATGAAAGACAAATTTTATTGTATTTAAGAAATGAGAAGAGAGGACCTGTAGGTTGTTACTATCAGAGAATATTTTGCCCTGTTCCAGAAGATGAATATGCATTTTTGTCTTGGAGCCAGTCTGTAAGTCAAGTTCCTTCAAAACAGGCAAAGTCTATATAGCTGGTTCACTTCACTGTGCAGCAGAAGTTAGCACAACATTGTAAAGCAACTATACCTCAATTAAAAATATATATATTAAAAAAAAAACAAAACAGGCAAAGTCTAGCCTTGGTTCTGGGTATAGCCCATGTGGACAAGGAAAGGGTGAGGAAGAGGGGTCTACCCCTGGCATCAAGTTTTATCCATTCTGATATGTAATATTCTTTTTCCACCTGAAGTTGACGTCAGGGTGACTGGAAAGCAAGAACTTGGTTGACTGAGCAGAAGCAATCTGTTGTATTCTGTTCTTTGAACCTAGAGATAATCAAAGACTGTTATTTCATCTCCTGGCTAACCTAACGTTTGAGTGGAAAATGAACTAAGAATGTGAGATAACTGGATCATTTGAGCCAGTATGCCTCAATGAAATTGGTCAGACTTAGCTGATATTTTTTGTTCTCTTTACTAGCAACTTAGATTTTTTTCCTATATTCCAGACTCCTCTCTTGCTGTAGGATTTAATCCATTGGATAAGAGTAAATGACTTAAACTGTCATCATATTCACAAAAAGCACAGAAAAGATGATACGGCTATAAACAACACAGAATTATACCCCGAGGTAGAAACTGGCTAGGTGAATTGGGACAGAACTCTGAAAATTTAAATGTTTTCCTTGAATTTCTAATTGGAAATTGCTACTATATGTGTTGCTGTTCATTAGTCATTCCAGCGTTGGTCATGTAGAGTCTGTTAAGACTACCCCACTCTTGGGGCATGGGAGAAAATGTTGAGTGAACACATTTTTTAAGAAAAAGGGCACTGGACTGGGTGTAAGTTGCAAGACCTCGGTTCCAGTCCCAGCACATTCCTGTGTGGCCTTGGACAAGCATCTTCACCTCTCTGGTCTATCTAGGGTAAACAGAAAAGATTGAACTGGCATAGAATTCCAAACTGTGCTCAGTTAGTGGGTGTGGTAGGGAACAGCAAAGCCTGCCTCAGGATGTTCACACTCTCTTTTCCACTCCCTAGAATGTTCATCACCCCAACTTCACCCCCACACCCACCCCACCTCCAGATCTGCGCACAGCTCATTCCTTCCCATCATTTAATTCTCTGCTATCATGTACTCCCTTAATAGTGCCTCCTGCTACTGTACAGCACGGGGAACTCTACTCAGTACTCTGTAATGGCCTATATGGGAAAAGAATCTTAAAAAGAGTGAACATATGTATATGTAAAACTGATTCACTTTGCTGTATGGCAGAAACTAACACAACATTGTAAATCAACCTTACTCCAATAAAATAAAAAACAAGTAGCACAAATAAAATAAAATAAAATAAACCAAGTAGCACAAAAATAGTCCCTCCTGGACAGTTCTCTCTAATACCTCCTTTTCCAGTTACTCCCTATCTCCTACCCTGCTTCACTTTTCTTGGCATTTATCACTACTTACAAATATATACGTTTTTATGTATTCCCTTTTTTGTCTGCTGTCTCCTTCCCTAGAGTATAAGCACTAGGAAAGCAGGGACCTTGTCTATTTTATATGTGCTTAAACCTGTGCCTGGCATGTAGTAAGCACGTAATAAGTATTTGTTCGACGAATGAAAGGATGAATGAATCCCCACCTGGCAAAGACGACAATATACTTGAAGGGAAGAGCAGCTGCCTCCTCCAGGCATCCAGTTTGCCACAGTCCTCACCACTCCTACTGTGTTCCCAGCACTGACATCATTTGTTACTGGAGCTGCTCTCCTTATACTTCACTGCTTTTCCACCACTGATGCTCCTGCTTGTTCTATATAGGTATTTTCATTTATGACATGATGCTCCTGGTCCAAGATGTGTTTGGGCAAAAAAAAAAAAAAAAAAAAAAAAAAAAAGTCTGCTGCTAAAAATAATTTGAAAACTCCTAGACAAGAGGACCTTTCAAATCCCTTCCAGCTCTAACAACCAGTGAATTCATGCTTCTCAGCCATTCAGATCTATAAGTATGAAATACAAGATGAGTGTATTCAACTTTCCTTCATCGCCTCCTTTAAATACTTTTTTTCCTTTTTTTGAGTCAATCCCCGCAGGAGCCGACCATGTGAGCCCATTAAGAGAACAGTTCCTTCCCACCTGCCGCCTGGAGCCAGACAACAATCTCAGCTTCACCACTCCATTCTTGATTATGTACAGCCATTCCAATCCTGAGTGGCAGGATTTGCAAAGACAGCTGTTGGGCTCCAGGAACATTTGGAGGAGGGGAAAATGTGAGGTAGGTTGCTCCATTCTTCTACTCCTTTTTTTACTGAAAGAAAACAGCTGCGATCTTCACATGGAAGATGAAGTAAACAAAAGCTATGGTGCCCAGCACCATTCAGCAGCCAGCATTCAAATGTATTTTCCCCACCACCAATGTCGACGTCATCTCAACCCCCCCCCAGGCTCAGTTCTCCACAGCGCGCGGGGAAGCGGGATCTTTGCGTGCCTTGTTCGCTTGACCATATGCTGCCCAAGATGTGCAATTCACTCCAATAAAAGGAGGGAGATTCAAGTCCCCTGACTGGGTCAGCATTCCATTACTGGTTATCGCACACAGCATTTTCAAGTTTCAGCAACCTCTGTGTGAATCAGGCAAACAGGCAGTGTTAATCTCTGAGAGGCAAGCATTCTTAGGTTCAGCGGCAGGAGTATCTGCATCTGGGCTGATGCTGAACTGGCTCACGGGACAGTAGATCTCTTATAGGAAAGTCAAGGTATGTTTAGAGGGACTCTCTGATTCAACTGTGGCTGGCTCATTTCTTTCGTTTCCTCTTCTCTTTTATTTGCTTATACAGAAAAGAGTATTCATTTATTCCTTTTCCCACCCCCATCCCTCTTAACTGCCAGGGCCATCTGTCCGTCTGAAACCATCTCTGGTTGCACAGTTTTGAATCCAGGTGACAATCAAAATGAAGAAGTGATTGTCCCTTAATGTTTTCTCTGAAGGGATTAAACATTTTTGAAAGCCTTTGTTTGTGTTTGTTTTGAGTTCTCCAGTTGAAATACTGTACTCTTTGAATAGCAGGGAATAAAGCCTGTGAGCTGATGTAATGTAAATGTGTTAAGCAGGGGCACTGTTTCCTAAATACGCTAAAATAAGCAACTTCTTTAAAACATGGATGGGACTTTTGATGTTTAACAGAGTTATATTTTCAATCTCTTCTGCTTGGTTTAAAACTAAGATTGTTTGTTTTTGTGTGTGCCACTTAAGGCAGCTTGGTTGGCAAGTAAATGCACTGGAAAAAAAAAAAAAGAATTCTTTTTTGCCCCGACCTCCATAAATTTGGTAACTTAATATATCCATACATATATGATTTTTAAACAAAGATAGGGTAAGGAATAAAGAAGGACTTTGTGTACAGGATTCTTTTATCCTCTTATGCTTCATGTCACCCAGTTGTGTTAGTTTTTTACAAAGCCATTGCCACTCTAAGAAGTATTGGTTTTGTCTAGCTAAACATGTCAAGTCAGAAGAAATGATCAGTGGATTACTTCTTCAAAACACTTATTCCCCCAATGGAATCTGCTGATTTTTATAATCTCAAAGAGGCAGATACAGAAGTTGAAGGAAGAAGATAAAATCTGAAATATTTCCTTCATTTTTTTTTTCTCATGTCTATAAATGAAAACCCAAGTTAAGGAATATTGTTTTCTAGGTCTCTTATTCTACCTCCCTATATTATCATCACCTTTTATTGCTGCTGCTGTGTGTGACCTGAAGGAACATGAGATGGCCTTCCTCAAAGATCTCAGTTTTAAATTCAGTTCCTATCTCTTAAGAAAATTGGGTTCGGTCAGTAATGACTCACTGCCCCAAGGTCCCAGGAAACGTTATCAGCAAAAGCATTCACAGCTGAAGAAAACAAACACATATTCTCCTATGGGTCCATCTTTCCAACCATCTCCTGGACTCTGGCAGACTTTCCTGAGCCAAAGCTAAAATCACTCACTACCATTCTGTGATGTTCAGGAATGGTCGAAGTCCTTACAATCCCAGATGCACTGGGAGGAAAACCACTTCGAGTAGATGCTTTCCATGATCTCCAAAATTCAAATAAACAATATTTCTTAAAATTAATGGAAATAAGCATATAACAGGTTCAGCATGGGATCAACTCAAGAGGAATTTATGACTAAAGTACCAACAGCATTTACTATAAGACAGTTTAGCCAAGGGGGAACCCCAGTAGGTCTCTGCAACAGAACTGCAGGCATCTACAAGGCCAGTGCCCAGGTCATTGCTTCTCACTGTCTCTTAATTAGAAGAATGGTCAGCTGTCATTTGTTAAGGGCACCCTTTGGAACTGTGCTTACATGTGGTATCTTTACTACTCACAAGTATGCCAGATAGGAACTAGGTGCATTTTTTTTTTTTTCAGATTAGGATCTTGAGTCATAAGAACGTGGCCCTAGGCCACACAATTTGATAAGTATCACTTAAAAAAAAATAGCATAGGGCTTCCCTGGTGGCGCAGTGGTTGAGAATCTGCCTGCCAATGCAGGGGACACGGGTTCGAGCCCTGGTCTGGGAAGATCCCACATGCCGCGAAGCAACTAGGCCCGTGAGCCACAATTACTGAGCCTGCGCGTCTGGAGCCTGTGCTCCGCAACAAGAGAGGCCGCGATAGTGAGAGGCCCACGCACCGCGATGAAGAGTGGCCCCCGCTTGCCACAACTAGAGAAAGCCCTCACACAGAAACGAAGACCCAACACAGCCATAAATAAGTAAATTTAAAAAAAAAATTTGAAAAAAATAGCATAGATGATATAAAAGAACCACCTTTTCAAATGTGTCATAAAGACTCAGAGTGCCAATTTCATCCACAGTTTAATGTATTCCTGAAAAGGAGGAATTTGGGAGAGCTAAATTAATTCCTTGCTATGTCCTAGGATGCTTACGTGCTCTTTTGAGGGTCATTCATTTTTATATACGAAATACTTACTTGAAAGGATCATTGCCTTATTCCATGTGCTAATTTGTGGAGAGAAGTTTATGTATTGGGGGAATCTAATTCATTCCTGCATTTTATCCAGGAAATGAGAGCCAGATGTTTTTGGACATTTGTTATTTGCTTTAAGTAAAAGCCTAGGTTAAGATAAGAGAGATATATTGATTGGCAATTGCATCTTCCTCTGGAGGAAGTGAAACTTTTCATATCTTACATTTTATCATACCTTAGAACTTCAGGACAGGCTCTAATAAGAGGAAAACTTTTTGAATGTCCTTTTCTTTGTAGATGGCAGGGATGGGAAGGTGCACTCAATTAACAGAGCTCTCAATTAATATAAATTCGAAGTGAAGGCCCCCCTAAGAGTCAGGGACCTTGAGAAAAAGTGCTTTCTAGGAGAGTCCACTGCCAGGTTCACAGAGAGGCCACGGTCCTCCTGCACTCCCGAGACCAGATCCTTAGATTCCATTTCAGGTAGCCACACTCCAACAGTAAGAGGAGCTCGCTGAGTCTGTCCACATACATCTGCTGGCTCGCCTGCCTGTCTGGCATCTCTGCACCCCTCCTCTTCCACACTCCCTTCCACAACCTTCCCAGCCAAATGAGCTGTCCTTCCAAATATGACCCTAACTCATGCAACAGCTGGAGGCAAGAGCAAAATAGACTGAGCTCATGTGAAGGGTATTAGCATTGAGTCCCTTTTTTTTTTTCCAGCACTGAAAGATGTTTGTAAAATTCATCTAAGGAACTTTAAAAAATTTTTTCATTCATAAAGATTGTTGAAGGATTTCTCAGAGTTTCAGTTTAGCAGATCTTTGGGAAGGTATGAATGCCAAGTTTATTATTTTTCCTTCTCCTATTCCTGAGCTTGGGGAGGATTAGAGAGTCGGGCAAGGAGAGAAGACTCACAGCTGGCTATCCACACTTTTCCTTAGAGATTCTGATGATCTCCATGCCATGGTCCCTGGAGGTTCTTTGGGAGAACCGAGAGATACCGTATTTGCAAGAGAACTAGACCACGTGTTGAAGACCCAGGCTTTCTTCCTCTACTTGCCCTTGAAATTGTCTTCACTCTAATCTGAGAGTCAAAGAAGCGATCTATCATACGCTTAGGGAAGTACCACAAAATCTGTTAGGCTCTGTAGAAATAAGGTAAATTCCCTGCCTTCTTTACATAGTTTTGTTTTGACTTAGGGGACTTGGAAAAAAACTCAGTTAAACAACTGAGTCATGGTGAGTTCACGCAGCGCACCTCATATCACACTAACACAATTTTCTTTCTTTGCTTTTTTTTTTTTTTGTAGTTAGATCAGGGGAATCCCAAATGCATAGTATATCATATTGTCAGCAAGGCGTATGACAAACTCTGGTCTTGAAGGTCCTGATAGATTTGTTCAGTGAATTAAAGTCCACTTGGGGAGAAGTGGCTAATGTGTGCTGCTGAGCTTGGTCCCTGGCCCTATACCTGACTGGAGATCACAAACTGGGAAGGACAGGTAACATACTGAATAACAGGATCAGGATTCAGTAATATCTTAGGAGCCCAGCATGTGGACCAAACCCAATATGATAAAATTTAGCAATACTAATTACTTATGAAATTCTGCATTTAAGTTTTAAAAATTAATATAGCTTTGGGGTAAGAGAGGCCAAGCTTAATACTCGTTAAAAATATTTTGGAGATTTCTATTGTCCATCATCAGATGTGATGTAACCTCCAAAATATCCCAAGTAATCTTAAACTGAATTAACAATAAAAGTAATATCTGTCATTTATTGAGTACCTCGTATGTGCTAAGGTAACAAACGTATAATGATGGTGTAACTATTCCCATTTTACAGATGAGAAAATGGAGGAGATTAAGTAACCAGCACTAGGTCAAAATGGCTAGCAAACAGCAGAGCCAAGAAAGACCTCAGTCAAAGCTGCATGCCATTAATGAAAAAAATTTTCTAAGAACTTTGCATTCGTTATTCATATCACCTATGAAGAATGTTATTCGTCTTAAGGAAACAAAATTAAATAAAAACACTGACGAGTGTCTAGAGAAAGATGACCAGGAGAATGAAGAGTCTGGAAGCCATGTAATAAAAGGCATGGTTGAAGAGATGGTAAATATTTAACATGAAAAACAGAAGATCTGGATGGATATGGAAGATATCTTCAAAAACTGAAGACCTAGGGTGAACTGGAAGCTACAGGCAAAGAAATGTTAACCCTAAACGAAGTTTTCAACAATAAAATTACAAACAAGGGCAGAGAAAGCTCCACAAGGATTGAGCACATTCATCACTAGAAGTACTCAAGCAGATGCAGAGAGCTATCCACTAGGGTTGTTCCTGAGTGAAATACCACTTTTGGAGACATTTGACCTAGTTGAGGGATTCCTAACTTGAGATCCATAGGTGAACTTCATGAAGTTGAATCCCTAGAAATTATATGCAAAATTTATATATATATATAGTGTTCCCCACCCCCCTCCTGGGGAGATGGTGAATGTATTTCTTCAGATCATCAAAGCAATTCTGTAAAATCTGGGAACCAAAATATGGAGTCCACTCCAATTCTGCAATCCTATTATTCTGTTTTGTAAAACTAGTCTTATCCATCACAGAGGTGCACCCAACAGAATTGTGTGATTGATTTAATGTTAGGGACAAAGGAGAATGAATATATTCAGGAAAACTTCAAGGTTTTGAGCCTAGTAACTGAGAAGATTTGATACCACTGAGAGATAAAGAAAAGGAAGGTGAAGCAAGAAGTCCTAATCAGAGGAAGATAATTAAGTAGAAATAAATGGACAAACTGAAGCCTGTCTAAGATTCCAGCACTGAGTGTGTAATCCAAATAGTCTTTTACTTCATGGCAGAAAAATGCTGAAATCTAGAGATGTATAAATAGAGAAAAAGCCACTAGAAATTTAGAACCATGAAATGTTGTAACTCTAACTGGTCTAGAGATCACTTACTTCAATCCCCTAATATTATAATTGAAGAAATCACATCTCAGAAAAACTAAGAGACATACTCTTTATCATTGGTACCTGGTTGCCAATCCAAGTCTATGTCTACAAATTTAAGGGGAAAAAAATCCATATTTCTAAAACATTCAAATTTGCAATAAAGATACCACTTAAATTTTCCAGGACAAAAAAAGTTAATCTTAACTATAAGTAATACACAAATGTCCATTTTATTATGATATAAGGCCAGACTGTAACACTGCCCCTTAAGCGTTTTTTTTTTCACACATCTTTATTGGAGTACAATTGCTTTAAAATGGTCTGTTAGTTTCTGCTTTATAACAAAGTGAAACAGCTACATGTATACATATATCCCCATATCCCCTCCCTCTTGTGCCTCCCTCTCATCCTCCCTATCACACCCCTATAGAAGGTCACAAAGCACAGAGCTGATCTCCCTGTGCAATGCAGCTGCTTCCCACTAGCTATCTATTTTACATTTGGCAGTGTATATATGGCAATACTACTCTCTCACTCCTTCTCAGCTTAGCCTTCCCCTCCCCGTTTCCTCAAGTTCATTCTCTACATCTGCGTCTTTATTCTTGTCTTGCCCCTAGGTCCATAAGAATTTTTTTTTTCTTTTTAGATTCCATATATATGTGTTGGCATACAGTATTTGTTTCTCTCTTTCTGACTTACTTCACTCTGTATGACAGACTCTAGGTCCATCCACCTCATTACAAACAACAATAACATTCCTTTTTATGGCTGAGTAATATTCCATTGTATATATATATGTGCCACATCTTCTTTATCCATTCATTGGTCGATGGACACTTAGGTTGCTTCCATGTCCTGGCTACTGTAAATAGTGCTGCAATGAACATTGTGATACATGTCTCTTTTTGAATTATGGTTTTCTCAGGGTATATGAGCAGTAGTGGGATTGCTGGGTCATATGGTAGCTCTAATTTTACTTTTTTAAGGAACCTCCCTACTGTTCTCCATAGCGGATGTATCAATTTACATTCCCACCAACAGTGCAAGAGGGTTCCCTTTTCTCCACACCCTCTCCAGCATTTATTGTTTGTAGATTTTATGATGATGGCCATTCGGACTGGTGTGAGGCGATACCTCACTGTAGTTTTGATTTGCATTTCTCTAATGATTAGTAATGTTGAGCATCCTTTCATGTGTTTGTTGGCAATCTGTATATCTTCTTTGGAGAAATGTCTATTTAGGTGTTCTGCCCATTTTTGGATTGGGTTGTTTGTTTTTGTGATATTGAGCTGCATGAGCTGCTTGTGTACTTTGGAGACTAATTCTTTGTCAGTTGCTTCGTTTGCAAATATTTTCTCCCATTCTGAGGGTTGTCTTTTCATCTTGTTTATGGTTTCCTTTGCTGTGCAAAAGCTTCTAAGTTTCATTAGGTCCCATTTATTTATTTTTGTTTTTATTTCCATTTCTCTAGGAGGTGAGTCAAAAAGGATCTTGCTTTGATTTATGTCATAGAGTGTTCTGCCTATGTTTTCCTCTAAGAGTTTTATAGTGTCTGGCCTTACATTTAGGTCTTTAAACCATTTTGAGTCTATTTTTGTGTATGGTGTTAGGAAGTGTTCTAATTTCATTCTTTTACATGAAGCTGTCCAGTTTTCCCAGCACCACTTATTGAACTGGCTGTCTTTTCTCCATTGTATATTCTTGCCTCCTTTATCAAAGATAGGGTGACCATATGTGCGTGGTTTATCTCTGGGCTTTCTATCCTGTTCCATTGATCTGAATTTCTGTTTTTGTGCCAGTACCATACTGTCTTGATTACTGTAGCTTTGTAGTCCTGAAGGACTATACTGCAAAGCCTGATTCCTCCAGCTCCATCTGTCTTTCTCGAGATTACTTTGGCTATTCAGGGTCTTTTGTTTTTCCACACAAATTGTGAAATTTTTTGTTCTACCTCTGTGAAAAATACCTTTGGTAGTCTGATAGGGATTGCACTGAATCTGTAGATTGCTTTGGGTAGTAAAGTCATTTTCACAATGTTGAGTCTTCCAATACAAGAACATGGTATATCTCTCCAGCTGTTTGTATCATCTTTAATTTCTTTCATCAGTGTCTCATAATTTTCTGCATACAGGTCTTTTGTCTCCTTAGGTAGATTTATTCCTAGGTATTTTATTCTTTTTGTTGCAATGGTAAGTGGGAGTATTTCCTTAATTTCTCTTTCAGATTTCTAGTCGTTAGAGTATAGGAATGCAAGAGATTTCTGTGCATTAATTTTGTATCCTGCTACTTTACCAAATTCATTGATTAGTTTTAGTAGTTTTCTGGTAGCATCTATAGGATTCTCTATGTATAGTATCATGTCATCTGTAAACAGGGACAGTTTTACTTCTTCTTTTCCAACTAGGATTCCTTTTATTTCTTTTTCTTCTCTGATTGCCATGGCTAAAAATTCCAAAACTATGTTGAATAATAGTGGTGAGAGTGGGCAACCTTGTCTTCTTCCTGATCTTAGGGGAAATGCTTTCAGTTTTTCACCATTAAGAACGATGTTGGCTGTGGATTTGTCATATATGGCCTTTATTATGTTGAGGTAGGTTCCCTCTATGCCTACTTTCTGGAGGGTTTTTATCATAAATGTGTTGAATTTTGTCAAAAGCTTTTTCTGCATCTATTGAGATGATCATATGGTTTTTATCCTTCAGTTTGTTACATGGTGTATCACACTGAATGATTTGCATATTTTGAAGAATCCTTGCATTCCTGGGATAAACCACACTTCATCATGGTATATGACGCTTTTACTGTGCTGTTGGATTTGTTTGCTAGTATTTTGTTGAGCATTTTTGCATCTGTGTTCATCAGTGATATTGGCCTGTAGTTTTCTTTCTTTGTGACATCTTTGTCTGATTTTGGTATCAGGGTGATGGTGGCTTCGTAATATGAGTTTGGGAGTGTTCCTCCCTCTGCTATATTATGGAAGAGTTTGAGAAGGATAGATGTTAGCTATTCTCTAAATGTTTGATAGAATTCGCCTGTGAAGCCATCTGGTCCTGGGCTTTTGTTTGTTGGAAGATTTTTAATCACAGTCTCAATTTCAGTGCTTGTGATTGGTCTGTTTAAATTTTCTACTTCTTCCTTGTTCAGTCTCGGAAGGTTGTGCTTTTCTAAGAATTTGTCCATTTCTTCCAGGTTGTCCATTTTATTGGCATATAGTTGCTTGTAGTAATCTCTCATGATTCTTTGTATTTCTGCAGTGTCAGTTGTCACTTCTCCTTTTTCATTTCTAATTCTATTGATTTGAGTCTTCTCCCTTTTTTCTTGGTGAGTCTGGCTAATGGTTTATCAATTTTGTTTATCTTCTCAAAGAAGCAGCTTTTAGTTTTATTGATCTTTGCTGTTGTTTCCTTCATTTCTTTTTCATTTAATTCTGATATGATCTTTATGATTTCTTTCCTTCTGCTAACTTTGAGGTTTTTTTGTTCTTCTTTCTCTAATTGCTTTAGGTGTAAGGTTAGGTTGTTTATTTGAGATGTTTCTTGTTTCTTGTTTCTTGAGGTAGGATTGTATTGCTATAAACTTCCCGCTTAGAACTGCTTTTGCTGCATCCCATAGGTTTTGGATCATTGTGTTTTCATTGCCATTTGTTTCTAGGTATTTTCTGATTTCCTCTTTGATTTCTTCAGTGATCTCTTGGTTATTTAGTATTGTACTGTTTAGCCTCCATGTGTTTGTATTTTTTACAGATTTTTTCCTGTAATTGATACCTAGTCTCATAGCGTTGTGGTTGGAAAAGATACTTGATATGATTTCAATTTTCTTAAATTTACCAAGGCTTGATTTGTGACCCAAGGTATGATCTATCCTGGAGAATGTTCCATGAGCACTTGAGAAGAAAGTGTATTCTGTTGTTTTTGGATGGAATGTCCTATAAATATCAATTAAGTCCATCTTGTTTAATGTATCATTTAAAGCTTGTGTTTCCTTATTTATTTTCATTTTGGTTGATCTGTGGGGTGAAAGTGGGGTGAAAGTCCACTTTGGTGAAACTGGGGTGTTAAAGTCCCCTACTATGATTGCGTTACTGTTGACTCCCCCTTTTATGGCTGTTAGCATTTGCCTTACGTATTGAGGTGCTCCTATATAGCGTGCATATTTACAATTGTTATATCTTATTCCTGGATTGATCCCTTGATCATTATGTAGTGTCCTTCTTTGTCTCTTGTAATAGTCTTTATTTTAAAGTCTATTCTGTCTGATATGAGAATTGCTACTCCAGCTTTCTTTTGATTTCCATTTGCATGGAATATCTTTTTCCACCCCCTCACTTTCAGTCTGTATGTGTCCCTAGGTCTGAAGTGGGTCTGTCGTAGACAGCATATATATGTGTCTTGTTTTTGTATCCATTCGGCCAGTGTATGTCTTTTGGTTGGAACATTTAATCCATTTACATTTAAGGTAATTATCGATATGTATGTTCCTATTACCATTTTCTCAATTGTTTTCGGTTTGTTTTTGTAGGTCTTTTCCTTCTCTTGTGTTTCCTGCCTAGAGAAGTTCCTTTAGCATTTGCTGTAAAGTTGGTTTGATGGTGCTGAATTCTCTTAGCTTTTGCTTCTCTATAAAGGTTTTAATTTCTCTCTCGAATCTGAATGAGATCATTGCTGGGTAGAGTAATCTTGGTTGTACTTTCTTCCCTTTTAGCGCTTTAAATATATCCTGCCACTGCCTTCTGGCTTGCAGAGTTTCTGCTGAAAGATCAGCTGTTAATCTTATGAGAATTGCCTTGTATGTTATTTTTTGCTTTTCCCCTGCTGCTTTTAATATTTTTTCTGTGTATTTAATTTTTGATAGTTTGATTAATATGTATCTTGGAGTGTTTCTCCTTGGATTTATCCTGATGGGACTCTCTGTGCTTCCTGGACTTCAATGACTATTTCCTTTCCCACGTTAGGTAAGTTTTCAGCTATAATCTCTTCAAATATTTTCTCAGACCCTTTCTTTTTCTCTTCTTCTTCTGTGACCCCTATACTTCAAATGTTGGTGTCTTTAATGTTGTCCCAGAGGTCTTGAGACTGTCCTCAATTCTTTTCATTCTTTTTCTTTATTCTGCTCTGCCATAGTTATTTCCACTATTTTATCTTCCAGATCACTTATCCTTTCTTCTGCCTCAGTTATTCTGTTATTGATTCCTTCTAGAGTGTTTTTAATTTATTTTGTTTATCATTGTTTGTTTGTTCTTTAGTTCTTCTAGGTTCTTGTTAAACATTTCTTGTATTTTCTTCATTCTATTTCCAAGATGTGGGATCATCTTTACTATCATTACTCTGAATTCTTTTTCAGGTAGACTGCCTATTTCCTCTTCATTTGTTTGGTCTGCTGGGTTTTTACCTTGCTCCTTCATCTGCTGTGTGTTTCTCTGTCTTCTCATTTTGCTTAACTTACTGTGTTTGGGGTCTCCTTTTTGCAGGCTGCAGGTTCATAGTTCCCGTTGTTTTTGGTGTCTGCCCCCAGTGGGTCAAGTTGGTTCAGTGGCTTGTGTAGGCTTCCTGGTGGAGGGGACTAGTGCCTGTGTTCTGGTGGATGAGGCTGGATCTTGTCTTTCTGGTGGGCAGGTCCACGTCCAGTGGTGTGTTTTGGGGTGTCTGTGATCTTATTATGATTTTAGTTAGCCTCTCTGCTAATGGGTGGGATTCTGTTCCTGTCTTGCTAGTTGTTTGGCATGGGCATCCAGCACTGGAGCTTGCTGGCCATTGGGTGGGGCTGGCTCTTAGCATTGAGACAGAGATCTCTGGGAGAGCTCTCGCCAATTGATATTACGTGGGGCTGGGAGATTTTTGGTGGTCTAACGTCCTGGACTTGGCTCTCCCACCTCGGAGGCTCAGGCCTGACTCCAGGCCAGATCACCAAGACCCTGTCAGCCACACAGCTGGGTACCTGGGGATTTTCTTGCCTTTTGGGAAGTCTGAGGTCTTCTGCCAGCATTCAGTAGATGTTCTGTAGGAGTTGTTCCACATGTAGATGTATTTTTGTTGTATTTGCGGGGAGGAAAGTGATCTCTACGTCTTACTCCTCTGCCATCTTGAAGGTCCCCCTGCAATAGGAGACTCCACTGAAGACACCAACCTCCGAGGAGCTACAAGTGCAGAGGCATTTTTTTCAGAGTGTTTGCAGCTTGCTTTTTTTTTTTTCTTTTCCTTCATGCTTCGTCTAGTTTCACTTGTTCACAGGGTGCTTCATGCAGAGGCCTCGCACCTGGCAGTTCAGATCAGAGTACCCAGTGAGAAATGGCTGCGCTGACACCTCCAAAAGCCAAATTCTTAAAGACCTCCTCTCCCCAGCTCAGTGTGCAGGAAGGTCTTCTCCAGGCATGTGCCACCAAGAAGGCAGGGGTCCCTTTCCACCTTGCTCCCCATCCAGGGATATGGTTTCACCCAGGGAGGGGCTGGCCACCAGCACTTCTCATCTCCAGCCCCCAGTTCTGTCTTGCAAAAGCAGTATTCCAGGCAGGCTTGGACAAGAAAACCTGTCTTCTTTCCTCAAGTCTTTCCCTGCTCACAGAGAGGAAGCTGTAGTCCAGGGGCAGTACGTGGAGAATACTGAGCCTTAAATGCTTCCACCCAAGCTCACTTCCAGTGTGCGGATTCCATGCCAGGAGGAACAAATTGAGAAGACTGATGTCCACTGTCCTCACCCACAGCTCTTCTCCAAGAGTTTTAAAGTGTGAATTCCACTCTTCAGTATGCTCTGGGATGTTTTCACAGTATTTTTAACCTTGGTCTTCATAGTCTGACTTACCTCAGGAAAATTACATGGATTCTTAAGCTATAAAGAACAGAGAAGCATATGGTTGTGTTATTTAGTGTTGGTGAATTAGCCACACAACTCTTTGGCTTTCCTTTCAGATGTCTTATTTATTTCTTAGATCAGAGGGAGACTAGCTGTAGATGTGCTCATGCCTCAGATGGTCTTTTGTTCCATCTCTACCCCTCTAATGAAAAGACTCATTCTGTGCCACATGAGGTTCCCCCAGGCCCGGTTTTGACTCAGCAGGTCTTTAGTATATATATAAACTTTTCCACTGTTTCATTTTTTAAAATCCATCTGACAAGGTCAAGAAGAGGTTGAGACAAGAAAAATTTGGAACTAGTCCCATTTGAGACTTATTTCCTGAGAAAACAAACTGTTTTTCATAATCTGAAAATTTATGGAATTTTGACATGCAAGTTATGCGAGTGTGTGTGTGTTCACTTTTTTTTTTAAATTTATTTATTTATTTATTTATTTATTTATTTTTGGCTGTGTTGGGTCTTCATTTCTGTGCGAGGGCTTTCTCTAGTTGTGGCAAGCGGGGGCCACTCTTCATCGCGGTGCGCAGGCCTCTCACTATCTTGGTCTCTCTTGTTGCAGAGCACAGGCTCCAGACGCGCAGGCTCAGTAGTTGTGGCTCACGGGCCTAGTTGCTCCACGGCATGTGGGATCTTCCCAGACTAGGGCTCAAACCCGTGTCCCCTGCATTAGCAGGCAGATTCTCAACCACTGCGCCAGCAGGGAAGCCCTGTGTTCACTTTTTGAGGGACTCAAATTAAATAAAATTTTGGTTGGGAGTTTCCAAAATGACTCAGGTGTCAGCTGCCATAACTTCAACTTTAAATATTACACCCAAACACGGGCTCCATGTTCTAATTCATACTGAAGCTTTATAATATATGGTCTTGGAGTAGAGGTAAAATGATCTCTTGGGAGAGGCAAGGTCCAATTAAAATTCAGCTCACTGTCTTTCAGAAAGACATAGCAGTTGTATATCCTTTGAGAGAGTCTTAGGAAATACACACCTGAGCTATAAATGGCTACTCATTGACTGTAAAGTTGAATTTTTATTCATCTGGGAGTCAGAGAATAAGAAAGAATCCAAATAACAACACTCTGTATTTCTTGGTGTGTTACCAGGGAGAAAAGAGCTCCTGGAAAATGATTGCCTTACACATTTTCAGATATTACAAACCACTTATAAAAACAACACTATTGTTACACTATTGTAAAAGTCATTCCTTTTAGGGGAAGCCTTAGAATGAATTGAAACGTGGCTGACATTTCTATGACAAGATAAATTTTTTTTTTTAATATCATGTTTAAGTGCTCTAAGTTAAAAAAAAAAATGAAAGAAAAGGAAAAGGAATGAAAAAAATCTATAACCCAGCATTCATAAGCAATTCCCATAAAATAACTCCCAGGAAGACATTACACTTCTAAACACAAAAGCTATTAGCAGCCTTTACTAATTCTCTTTCAGTTCAGAAAGGGAATTATTGACTATATTTTCTATAAAAAAGGACAAACATACGTAATAGATTGAAGAGAAAACATACAGACAAATGCTCTCTATTTCATTCATTAGTTGAGTACTAAGATGAAACACTGCCTCAGTGTATGTATAAGAGCTTTCCCAGAGAAGCAAGAAGAACTACATTTCTGCAGCTTGTCGAAGGAAAACCACATTCACAGAAAGATAGACAAAATGAAAAGGCAGAGGACTTTGTACCAGATGAATGAACAAGATAAAACCCCAGAAAAACAACTAAATAAGTGGAGACAGGCAACCTTCCAAAAAAAGAATTCAGAATAATGATAGTGAAGATGATTCAGGACCTTGGGAAAAGAATGGAGGCAAAGATCGAAAAGATGCAAGAAATGTTTAACAAAGACCTAGAAGAATTAAAGAACAAACAAACAGAGATGAACAATACAATAACTGAAGTGAAAAATACACTAGAAGGAATCAATAGCAGAATAACTGAGCCAAAGAACGCATAAGTGACCTGGAAGACAGAACGGTGGAATTCACTGCTGTGGAAGAGAATAAAGAAAAAAGAATGAAAAGAAATGAAGACAGCCTAAGAGACGCCTGGGACAACATTCACATTATAGGGGTCCCAGAAAGAGAAGAGAGAGAGAAAGGACCCGAGAAAAGATTTGAAGAGATTATAGTTGAAAACTTCCCTAACATGGGAAAGGAAATAGCCACCCAAGTCTAGGAAGTGCAGAGAGTCCCAGGCAGGACAAACCCAAGGAGGAAGACACCAAGACACACAGTAATCACACTGACAGAAATTAAAGACACAGAAAAATTACTGAAAGCAACAAGGGAAAAATGACAAATAACATACAAGGGAACTCCCATAAGGTTAACAGCTGATTTCTCAGCAGAAACTCTACAATCCAGAAGGGAGTGGCACGATATATTTAAAGTGATGAAAGGGAAGAACCTACAACCAAGATTGCTCTACCCGGCAAGGATCTCATTCATATTCGATGGAGAAATCAAAGGTTTTACAGACAAGCAAAAGCTAAGAGAATTCAGCACCACCAAACCAGCTCTACAACAAATGCTAAAGGAACTTCTCTAAGTGGGAAACACAAGAGAAGAAAAGGATCTAAAAAAACAAACCCATGATAATTAAGAAAATGGTAATAGGAACATAAATATCAATAATCACCTTAAACGTGAATAGATTAAATGCTCCAACCAAAAGACACAAGCTTGCTGACTGGATATAAAAACAAGACCCATATACATGCTGTCTACAAGAGACTCATTTCAGACCTAGGGACACATAGACTGAAAGTAAGGGGATGGAAAAAGATACTCCATGCAAATGGAAATCAAAAGAAAGCTGGAGTAGCAATACTCATATCAAATAAAATAGACTTTAAAATAAAGAATGTTACAAGAGACAAGGAAGGACACTACATAATGGTCAAGGGATCAATCCAAGAAGACGATATAACAATTATAAATACATATGCACCCAACATAGGAGCACCTCAATACATAAGGCAACTGCTAAGAGCTATAAAAGAGGAAATCGACAGTAACACAATAATAGTGGGGGACTTTAACACCTCACTTACACCAATGGACAGATCATCCAGACAGAAAATTAATAAGGAAACACAAGCTTTAAATGACGAAATAGACCAGATAGAGTTAATTGATATTTATAGGACATTCCATCCAAAAACAGCAGATTACACGTTCTTCTCAAGTGAACATTCTCCAGGATAGATCACATCTTGGGTCACAAATCAAGCCTTGGTAAATTTAAGAAAACTGAAATCATATCAAGCAACTTTTCCAACCACAACGCTATGAGATTAGAAATCAGTTACAGGGAAATAAACAAAAAAAACACAAACACATGGAGGCTAAACAATACATTACTAAATAATCAAGAGATCACTGAAGAAATCTAAGAGGAAATCAGAAAATACCTAGAAACAAATTACAATGAAAACACGACGATCCAAAACCTATGGATGCACCAAAAGCAGTTCTAAGTGGGAAGTTTATAGCAGTGCAAGCCTACCTCAAGAAACAAGAAACATCTCAAATAAACAATCTAACCTTACACCTAAAGAAACTAGAGAAAGAAGAACAAACAAAACCCAAAGTTAGTAGAAGGAAAGAAATCATAAAGATCAGAGCAGAAATAAATGAAATAGAAACAAAGAAAACAATAGCAAAGATCAATAAAACTAAAAGCTGGTTCTTTGAGAAGAAAAACAAAATTGATAAACCTCTAGCCAGACTCATCAAGTAAAAGAGGGAGAGGACTCAAATCAAGAAAATTAGAAATGAAAAAGGAGAAGTTACAACGGACACTGCAGAAATACAAAGCATCCTAAGAGACTAGTACAAGCAACTCTATGCTAATAAAATGGACAACCTGGAAGAAATGGACAAATTCTTAGAAAGATATAACCTTCTAAGACTGAACCAGGAAGAAACAGAAAATATGAACAGAGCAATCACAAGCACTGAAATTGAAACTGTGATTAAAAATCTTCCAACAAACAAAAGTCCAGGACCAGATGGCTTCACAGGCGAATTCTATCAAAGATTTAGAGACGAGCTAACACCCATCCTTCTCAAACTCTTCCAAAGAATTGCAGAGGAAGGAACACTCCCAAATTCATTCTACGAGGCCACCATCAGCTTGATACCAAAACCAGACAAAGATACTACAAAAAAAGAAAATTACAGACCAGTATCACTGATGAATATAGATGCAAAAATCCTCAACAAAATACTAGCAAACAGAATCCAACAACACATTAAAAGGATCATACACCATGATAAAGTGGGATTTATTCCAGGGATGCAAGGATTCTTCAATATATGCAAATCAATCAATGTGATACACCATATTAAGAAACTGAAGGATAAAAACCATATGATCATCTCAGTAGATGCAGAAAAAGCTTTCGACAAAATTCAACACCCAGTTATGGTAAAAACTCTGTAGAGAGTAGGCATAGAGGGAACCTACCTCAACATAATAAAGGCCATATACGACAAACCCACAGCAAACATAATTCTCAATGGTGAAAAACTGAAAGCATTTCCTCTAAGATCAGGAACAAGACAAGGATGTCCACTCTCACCACTATTATTCAACATAGTTTTGGAAGTCCTAGCCACGGCAGTCAGAGAAGAAAAAGAAATAAAACGAATCCAAACTGGAAAAGAATTAAAACTGTCACTGTCTGCAGATGACATGATACTATATATAGAGAATCCTAAAGATGCCAGCAGAAAACTACTAGAGCTAATCAATGAATTTGGTAAAGTTGCAGGATACAAAATTAATGCACAGAAATCTCTTGCATTCCTGTACACTACAACGAAAGATCAGAAAGAGAAATTAAGGAAAGAATCCCATTCACCATTGCAACAAAAAGAATAAAATACCTGGGGAAAAAAACCAGAGCTTCCCCACCCCCACTTCACTCAGTGGTTCTTTTGCTTCCTTCTGTTTTTTACATGGGTCTAATGCCCTTTTTAAAAAAATAAAAAAGAAAAGCCACTATATTGCCTCAAAGCTACTCTATCTCACTGCCCCACTTCAAATTCTGATTGACTATTTACTGTTTTTATTTGAGACCAAAGACAGATTGACGAAATAAGGTCAATGGGTTTATCATATACCCATATTTAGATACTAAATGGCATTGTACTAGGAACGATTTAATTATAGAGCCCACTTACTCCTTCAACAAATTTGTTGAACAGCAGTATTAGTTAAGGCAATGCAAACTGATGTAGTAAATAAACTCTCACATTTCAAAGGCCAGATTTTAATACCATGAAGGTTTAATTATCATTGACACAGTGCAATGAGAGTGACTTAGATTCAGAGAGCCAGAATCCCTTCATCCCGTGTCTCCAGCATCTTCTAGAGCCTCAGAGTCCTCTACATTTATCCAAGATAAGAGAAAAAAATGCTCATGAAGGCTCCCCTGTTTGTAACACCTTCTGCTCACACATTATTGGAATGAACAAATCACAGAGCCATGCCTAGATGCAAGATGGATGAGAAATGTGTTTCCCAATGGGGCAGCCACCTTCCAGTGACAACTTCATACTCTTGTAAAGTTGACCCATAATACCTATGATAGGATACTGTGCTGGGCATTGTGGAATTTTCAAAAATAAATCAAACTGGGATCCTGTATTCCAGTAGCATGCACTTTCGCAAATTTTTCCAAGTATCCTATTTCCTTATCAATAATAATGGTTATATGTATTAAAAGCTTGCTGTACATCAAGCTCATTATAGATCCAGAGAGTGTATAGGTGGTATTTCAGGACTCGAACCTTGATGTGTAAATGTCCATATCCATGTTTTTACCACCTGATCTCTGTAGTCTTCTAATCACTTGAGGCGGGACTCAAGTCTGGTTCTCCTAAAAGTTCCCATCACAAGGCAGAGTCCACACCAGACAATGAATGAATGCGTTAAATTATACTAAACAGAGCCCTGGCAGCTACTGCTGGGTAGCTGTTGGTCACAGATTAGGGCCTAACTCCAACTCATAAAAAGCTGTACTTCAAAACACAATAACCTATAAAAGAAAGTTTTTGTAAAATGTGGGGTGCCTATACTAAAATACTGATTAATCATTTAGAAAGAAAAGCTGACTCAATTGAGATGCATATGCTAATTTATTTGAGTAGAAAAGCAAAATGAGTATTAATGGGAAAAAACTCACTTAAAAAAGTACTTGAGAAGAGACCTTCAAGATGGCAGAGGAGTAAGACGTGGAGATCACCTTCCTCCCCACAAATACATCAGAAATACATCTACATGTGGAACAACTCCTACAGAACACCTACTGAACGCTGGCAGAAGACCTTAGACTTCCCCAAAGAGTGAAGAACAGACACCCTCAGGCACCCTACATGCAGAGGGGGGGCCAAATCTAAAGCTGAACCCCAGGAGCTGTGCAAACAAAGAAGAGAAAGGCAAATCTCTCCCAGCAATCTCAGGAGCAGCGGATTAAATCTTCACAATCAACCTGATGTACCCTGCATCTGTGGAATACCTGAATAGACAATGAATCATCCCAAAATTGAGGGGGTGGACTTTGTGTGATTTTGTCTGTATAGCTTTGCTTTTACCATTTGTCCTACGGTTCTGTCTTTTTTGTTTGTTTGTTTTTTGTTTTAGTATAGTTTTTAGCACTTGCTATCATTGGTGGATTTGTTTTTGGTTTGGTTGTTCTCTTCTTTCTTTCTTTCCTTTTTAATTACTTTCTAATCTTTTAAAAAAAATTTTTTTTTATTTTAAAAAATTTATTTTCTTTCTTTCCTTCCTCCCTCCCTCCCTCCCTCCCTCTCTCCCTCCTTCTCTCTCCCTCTCTCTCTCTCTCTCTTTCCTTCTTTCTTTCTCCTTTTTCTTCTGAGCCGTGTGGCTGACAGGGTCTTGGTGCTCCGGCCAGGTGTCAGGCCTGTGCCTCTGAGGCGGGAGAGCTGAGTTCAGGGACAATGGTCCACCAGAGATCTTCCAGCTCCACTTAATATCAAATAGTGAAAGCTCTCCCAGAGATCTCCATCTCAACACTAAGAGCCAGCTCCACTCAATGACCAGAAAGCTACAGTGCTGGACAACCTATGCCAAACAACTAGCAAGACAGGAACACAACCCCACCCATTAGACACCCCAAAACACACCTCTGGACATGGTCCTGCCCACCAGAAAGACAAGAACCAGCCTCATCCACCAGAACACAGGCACCAGTCCCCTCCACCAGGAAGCCTACAAAACCCACTGAACCAACCTGACCCACTGGGGGCAGACACCAAAAACAACGGGAACTACGAACGTGCAGCCTGCAAAAAGGAGACCCTAAACACAGTAAGTTAAGCAAAATGAGAAGACAGAGAAACACACAGCAGATGAAGGAGCAAGGTAAAAACCCAGCAGACCAAACAAATGAAGAGGAAATAGGCAGTCTACCTGAAAAAGAATTCAGAGTAATGATAGTAAAGATGATCCAAAATCTTGGAAATAGAATGAAGAAAATACAAGAAATGTTTAACGAGGGCCTAGAAGACATAAACAGCAAACAAACAATGATAAACAACAAAATAAATTAAATTAAAAATTCTCTAGAAGGAATCAATAGCAGAATAACTGAGGGATAAGAATGGATAAGTGACCTAGAAGATAAAATACTGGAAATAACTAACGCACAGCAGAATATAGAAAAAAAAATGAAAGGAATTGAGGACAGTCTCAGAGACCTCTGGGACAATATTAAATGCACCAGCATTCGAATTTAGGGGTCACAGAAGCAGAAGAGAAAAAGAAAGGGACTGAGAAGATAATTGAAGAGATTATAGTTGAAAACTTCCCTAATATGGAAAGGAGATAAGTCAATCAAGTCCAGAAAGCACAGAGTCCCATCAGGATAAATCCAAGGGGAAACACGCCAAGACACATTTTAATCAAACTATCAAAAATTAAATACAAAGAAAAAATATTAAAAGCAGCAAGGGGAAAACAACAAATAACATACAAGGGAATCCTCGTAAGGTTAAAAGTTGACCCTTCAGAAGAAACTCTGCAAGCCAGAAGGCAGGGTCAGGACATATTTAAAGTGAAGAAAGGGAAAAACCTACAACCAAGATTACTCTACCCAGCAAGGATCTCATTCAGATTCGAAAGAGAAATTAAAACCTTTACAGACAAGCAAAAGCTAAGGGAATTCTGCACCAACAAACCAGCTTTACAACAAATGCTAAAGGAACTTCTTCAGGCAGGGAAAACAAGAGAAGGAAAGACCTACAACAACAACCCCAAAACAATTTAAAAAATGGTAATGGGAACATACATATCGATAACTACCTTAAATGTAAATGAATTAAATGCTCCAACCAAAAGACACAGACTGGCTGAATGGATACAAAAATAAGACCCATATATATGCTGTCTATAAGAGACCCACTTCAGACCTAGACTGAAAGTGAGGTGATGGAAAAAGATATTCCATGCAAATGGAAATCAAAAGAAAGCTGGAGTAGCAATTCTCATATCAGACAAAAAGGACTTTAAAATAAAGACTATTACAAGAGACAAAGAAGGACAGTACATAATGATCAAGGGATCAATTCAAGAAGAAGATTTAACAACTGTAAATATTTATGTACCCAACATAGGAGTACCTCAATACATAAGGCAAATGCTAACAGCTATAAAAGGGGAAATCGACAGTAACACAATAATACTAGGGGACTTCAACACCCCACTTTCACCAATGGACAGATCATCCAAAATGAAAATAAATAAGGAAACACAAGCTTTAAGTGATACATTAAACAAGATGGACTTAATTGATATTTATAGGACATTCTACCTAACAACAGAATACACTTTCTTCTCTAATGCTCATGGAACAATCTCCAGGAGAGATCATACCTTGGGTCACAAATCAAGCCTTGGTAAATTTACGAAAATTGAAATCGTATCAAGTATCTTTTCCAACCACAAAGCTATGAGACTAGATATCAATTACAGGAAAAAATCTGTAAAAAGTACAAACACATGGAGGCTAAACAATACACTACTAAATAACCAAGAGATCACTGAAGAAATCAAAGAGGAAATCAGAAAATACCTAGAAACAAATGAGAATGCAAACACGACGACCCAAAACCTATGGGACGCAGCAAAAGCAGTTCTAAGTGGGAAGTTTATAGCAATACAAGCCTACCTCAAGAAACAAGAAACATCTCAAATAAACAACCTAACCTTACACCTAAAGCAATTAGAGAAAGAAGAACAAAAAAACCTCAAAGTTAGCAGAAGGAAAGAAATCATAAAGATCATATCAGAATTAAATGAAAAAGAAATGAAGGAAACAACAGCAAAGATCAATAAAACTAAAAGCTGCTTCTTTGAGAAGATAAACAAAATTGATAAACCATTAGCCAGACTCACCAAGAAAAAAGGGAGAAGACTCAAATCAATAGAATTAGAAATGAAAAAGGAGAAGTGACAACTGACACTGCAGAAATACAAAGAATCATGAGAGATTACTACAAGCAACTATATGCCAATAAAATGGACAACCTGGAAGAAATGGACAAATTCTTAGAAAAGCACAACCTTCCGAGACTGAACAAGGAAGAAATAGAAAATTTAAACAGACCAATCACAAGCACTGAAATTGAGACTGTGATTAAAAATCTTCCAACAAACAAAAGCCCAGGACCAGATGGCTTCACAGGCGAATTCTATCAAACATTTAGAGAATAGCTAACATCTATCCTTCTCAAACTCTTCCATAATATAGCAGAGGGAGGAACACTCCCAAACTCATATTACGAAGCCACCATCACCCTGATACCAAAACCAGACAAAGATGTCACAAAGAAAGAAAACTACAGGCCAATATCACTGATGAACATAGATGCAAAAATCCACAACAAAATCCTAGCAAACAGAATCCAACAGCATATTAAAAGGATCATACACCATGATCAAGTAGGGTTTATCAAAGGAATGCAAGGATTCTTCAAAATATGCAAATCATTCAATGTGATACACCATATTAACAAACTGAAGGAGAAAAACCATATGATCATCTCAATAGATGCAGAAAAAGCTTTCGACAAAATTCAACACCCATTTATGATAAAAACCCTCCAGAAAGTAGGCATAGAGGGAACTTACCTCAACATAATAAAGGTCATATATGACAAACCCACAGCCAACATCGTTCTCAATGGTGAAAAACTGAAAGCATTTCCCCTAAGATCAGGAACAATACAAGGTTGCCCACTCTCATCACTATTGTTTAACATAGTTTTGGAAGTTTTAGCCACAGCAATCAGAGAAGAAAAATAAATAAAAGGAATCCAAATCGGAGAAGAAGTAAAACTGTCACTGTTGCAGATGACATGATACTACACATAGAGAATCCTAAAGATGCTACCAGAAAACTACTAGAGCTAGTCAATGAATTTGGTAAAGTAGCAGGTTACAAAAATTAATCGACAGAAATCTCTTGCATTCCTATACACGAATGATTAAAAATCTGAAAGAGAAATTAAGAAAACACTCCCATTTACCACTGCAACAAAAAGAATAAAATACCTAGGAATAAACCTACCTGAGGAGACAAAAGACCTGTATGAAGAAACCTCTAAGACACTAATGAAAGAAATTAAAGATGATACAAACAGATGGAGAGATATACTATATTCTTGGATTGGAAGACTCAACATTGTGAAAATGACTCTACTACCCAAAGCAGTCTACAGATTCAATGCAATCCCTATCAAACTACCAATGGCAGTTTTCACAGAACTAGAACAAAAATTTTCACAATTTGTATGGAAACACAAAAGACCCCAAATAGCCAAAGCAATCTTGAGAATGAAAAATGGAGCTGTAGGAATCAGGCTCCCTGACTTCAGACTATACTACAAAGCTACAGTAATCAAGACAGTATGGTACTGGCACAAAAACAGAAATATAGATCAATGGAACAGGATAGAAAGCCCAGAAATAAACCCACACACATATGGTCACCTTATTTTTGATAAAGGAGGCAAGAATATACAATGGAGAAAAGACAGCCTCTTCAATAACTGATGCTGGGAAAACTGGACAGCTACACGTAAAGAATGAAATTAGAACACTTCCTAACACCATACACAAAAATAAACTCAAAATGGATTAAAGACCTAAATGTAAGGCCAGGTACTATAAAACTCTTAGAGGAAAACGTAGGCAGGACACTCTATGACATAAATCACAGCAAATCCTTTTTGACCCACCTCCTAGGGAAATGGAAATAAAAACAAAAATAAACAAATGAGACATAATGAAACTTAAAAGCTTTTGCACAGCAAAGGAAACCATAAAGAAGATGAAAAGACAACCCTCAGAATGGGAGAAAATATTTGCAAATGAAGCAACTGACAAAGGATTAATCTCCAAAATTTACAAGCAGCTCATGAAGCTAAATATCAAAAAACCAAACAACCCAATTCAAAAGTGGGCAAAAGACCTAAACAGACATTTTTCCAAAGAAGATATACAGATTGCCAACAAACACCTGAAAGGATGCTCAACATCACTAATCATTAGAGAAATGCAAATCAAAACTACAATGAGGTATCACCTCACACCAGTCAGAATGGCCATCATCAAAAAATCTAGAAACAATAAATGCTGGAGAGGGTGTGGAGAAAAGGGAACCCTCTTGCACTGTTGGTGGGAATGTAAATTGTTACAGCCATTATGGAGAACAGTATGGAGTTTCCATAAAAAACTAAAAATAGAACTACCATACGACCCAGCAATCCCACTACTGGGCATATACCCAGAGAAAACCATAATTCAAAAAGACACATGCACCCCAATGTTCAGTGCAGCACTATTTACAATAGCCAGGACATGGAAGCAACCTAAGTGTCCATCGACAGATGAATGGATAAAGAAGATGTGGCACATATATACAATGGAATATTATTCAGCCATAAAAAGAAACGAAATTGAGTTATTTGTAGTGAGGTGGATGGACCTAGTGTCTGTCATACAGAGTGAAGTAAGTCAGAAAAACAAATACCGTATGCTAACACATATACATGGAATCTAAAAAAAAATAAAATAAAAGATTCTAAAGAACCTTAGGGGCAGCACAGGAATAAAGACACAGACATAGAGAATGGACTTGAGGACACGGGGAGGGGGAATGTAAGCTGGACGAAGTGAGAGAGTGGCATGGACATATATACACTACCAGATGCAAAATAGATAGCTAGTGGGAAGCAGCCCCATAGCACAGGGAGATCACCTCCGTGCTTTGTGACCACCTAGTGTTGTGGGATAGGGAGGGTGGGAGGGAGACCCAAGAGGGAGAAGATATGGGGATATATGTATATGTATAGCTGATTCATTTTGTTATAAAGCAGAAACTAACACACCATTGTAAAACAATTATATTCCAATAAAGGTGTTAAGAAAAATAAATTAAAAAAATAAATAAAATTTACATTACTATTTTAATGCCAAGAAATATAAAAAATTTAAAAAAATTAAAAAGTACTCGTGACAGAGCAAGAAGCCTAAGGTAGTTCACCACAACATTTTAACCAGGATGTTCTACCATATTCTCCCTGCACATCCACCCCAGTGGACATGCTTCACATGATCCATTCCCAATTTGACAGCTCTTTCTCTCAAAGAGATGAAGAAAGGATTCCTCTAACTCTGGTTTCCTGTGACAATTCTCTCAGGTTTTAGGGGCAGGGTTTCAAAAGAAGGAATTTCAGATACAGACAGTCCTTGATTTGCAGCAAAAACTGTATGGATTCTAGTAAGGGATCTACGTTCATATGCATGAATAACTTGAATATGAGGTAGAACTGGGGATAGATACCTATAAAATGTGTAGTGAGAGTCTATCGGAGGAGAGCGATTACATGCAGTTCTGCAAAAGAAGTGAATTTTAGCTAGGGCTTTTACAAACATGTAAAATTAATGAATTTGACCAAGTGCAGAGAAAATAGGAAATTGCCATTTGGAAGCGTATCATCTATTCAGTTAGTCAACCAACAAATAAGTTGAGTGCCTGTATGCAAGGTAGGGTGTAAAGTATGGAGGGGAGGAGGGACTGTAAAAATGTGCAAGACAGCATCTGCCCTCATTGAGGTCAGCAGCTAAGAGCAAGAACAGAGGAGAACAACTGGCATGTATGGAGCACCCACCTGTGCCTGGTAACGCGCTAAGTTGTATTATCTCATTTGGCATTAACAATATAAAGCACTCAGGCAGGTGCCTGGGACAGAAAGAGTGCAATGGTGGTAGCTGTGATTTCAATGCCAATTTTATGTGGAGGTTATTATCATCTCAGCTTTCATAATATATATTCAAAACCCCTTAGCTGGAGAAATAAGATATAATACAGATGGAAAGTTCAATAATTCTGGGAAAATGGTGGCCCGAGCACCCACCCTGCTACCCCCTTTCTTACCTCTCCCCTCCGCATTCTAATTCTTATCAACTTCCAGCTACCTATCTTAAGCAGAGCATCTTTGGGGCAGGGTGATAGAGGGGGTCTGGAGGATGCATGCAAGACCTCTCATTTGTGGGAGTCCAGCTGGAGAGAGCTGGTGCTGAGCTGATTTCCATGCAACAGCAATGATGAACCATCAACAAGAGTCAGAGCACCAACCTTCCTGGATGGAATGCGGCCCTGGGGGATCTGTGAACCCTTAAAGTGCAGTGTGGTAGCTTGAGGGATGACCTTACGTGCACCTGCTGGTCTTCTTTGCTTTGGAGAAGTTTGGACAGAGCTGGACAGATGGGCTCAGGTACTCTCTGACTTTGAGGCTTATCGACCACCTTGCAGCTTTGTGTGAAAGTGACTGCCTCATGACAACTGAGGTAGTCGTGATGTATCTCCCTCCATTCCTGCAACTCAAGGTTCCTCCATGCTAACCCAGGCAATGAGAACCAGGGGTCAGCAGTGAAGATCATGAACACCCCAAGGGGACTTAGATGGAGGAATAATAATCCACACACCAAGGTGAATATTCTTCTGCTAAAATAAAACTTCTGGAGGAGACAGGAAACCACTCTAACAAAGAATAAAAAGCACACTTCTAGAGATGAAAAAGTAGCATTTTCCAGCAATAAAACATACTCTTTAAATTTTAAAAATTTAATTCAGTTAAGGAAAGTATGATCCCAGATGAAGAAGGCTCCCTGACAGGATGAGGCAGTATACGGCAAATGCCAAGGGAGTAGTTTTAATTCTCAAATCGAGCTGATCACTAGCCTCACCTGGAATGCCTATTAAAAATATAGATTTTCCAACTTAGCCAGCTCTAATAAGTCAGAAACTCTGGAAGCTGAGCCAAAGAAACTGTACTTTTGTGTGAAGTGGGTACTGCTTTCGTTTGATGAGCACTGGTTATGGGGAAGTGTTGAGACTGGAGGCAAGCACTGAATGATTTAGATCACCAGCCTGCGGGGGTGTTAAAAGGGAGCTGAAATGAACTGCGATGGGTGGGTAGTGTTTGTAAATAGTGGCTTACAAATATGAAACAAAGATTAATGAATGTTTTGTTTGCATGATCTCAACTTTTCATGGGGTATAGTCACAAACCTTTGTCATGATTGTAGAGCAAATATCAAGCCTAAAACTTTCATATGTATAAGTCTAGCCTTAAATAATGTAAAACACATCGGAGAAATAAGAAATTGAAGTACTGCAATTTTGCAAAAATTTAAAAAGACTGGACTCATCTAGTTCACATTTCCCTTGCTCTGTGTTTAAAAACTAAAATAATGCAAGTTAAATTTTTGCAGTCTTATTTTTTTTATCCGTTCACAATAACAATGGTCCATTTCTCTCCCAATGTTCCATTTCAACAAAGATGGGATCACAGTGTTGGCAAGGTAGGAGTGAACAACAATAGGAATAAATGGAGGGCTTGGAAGACAAATGTGAAGTGGTGTGTTCAATTTGATAGAATCACCCTTGCCTATTTTTCTGCTGCACTCCCTGAACTGTTCCCACGAAGGCAGACAACTTAGTACTTCTTGGCTTTTTTCCTTTCCGCAGGCTGCTTCCAGCATCACTGATGTAAAATAACAGGAAGCAAAAGATTCATGGATCAAGAGAGATGGTTTCTGATAATTTCCAGTAGTCCCTTCCCTGGGAGCTGGCTTTTTCCAGGAGGTGTGATGGATTTGAATGAAGGCATTCAAAAATTTTCACCCCCGCCCTTATTTACTGAAAGCAGCAAAGCTCCATGAGGCTGACCTTTCTGCAGTTGTGAGACCCACAGCATGACTACTTCCTCAAGAGAAAAGAGCCCAACATTTCCCTGAGTCAGAACCACAGAACAAGTCTCCTGAAATACTCTGCAACAAATGAAAAGCACTCTGTTATCAAATTTGAAATGAGATGCAGACTCAGTCCTCTCTCAGAGGGCCCTGGGTCACATCAGCATGTGAGATTAGCATCTGAGCTTCTAAGGGCCCTGCAGCAGAAAAACCGATTTAACTCTCTTTAACTTGGAATTTCCAAAATTTATTTAACCCCTTATATTAGTTTGCTAGAGCTGCCGTAAGAAAGTACCCAAAACTGGGTGGTTTAAACAACAGAAATTTTTTGTCTCACAGTTCTGGAGGCTAGGAGTCCAAGATGAAGGCGTGGGCAGGGTTGGTTCCTTCTGAGGGCTGTGAGGGAAGGATGTTCCAGACCTCCCTCCTTGGCTTATAGATGCCATCTTCATGTTCACATCGTGTTCTCCCTGTATATCTGTCTGTGCCCAAACATCCCCTTTTGATATTGGATTAGGGTCTACACTAATGACTTCATTTAAACTTTATAACTTCATAAAACCATCTCCAAATAAGGTCACATTCTGAGGCACTGAGAATTAGGACTTACCTATGAATTTGGGAGGGGTGGGGACACAATTTGACCCATTACACCATTCAATCCTTTTTTCAAATGTCATCTATTAACAGCTGGCAGCACAAATTTTCAGAAACGTTACTGTGACCTCACAGGTCATGCTCTGCCTCAGTCGTTCCAGGATGCCACTTGCAGAATATACACACAATCACTGGGGTGCTTTTTAAGATTCTAGATTCTTGGGTCTCAGCTCCACAGGTTGAACCACTAGATCTAGGAAGTAACTCAGGCACCTGCAATAGTAAAACCTGCCCAGGTCCAGATGTGTAACCAGATTGGAGTTCTACTGCCATCCAGCACTCCCTTATTATTTTTAGGCGTGATTTGGGCCAGAAATCTCAGAATAGCTGCGTAAGAATTGTACCTCTTCTTAACATAGTATGAACATAGGATCGTTTCCTCATCTCTGGTTTTTATCATATCTTGTATCTGCCTCCATCATGATACAAACCACTTAATATAGAGAGAGACCCTGCCTATACATCTTTTTCATTCTCAGTGCCCAGCAGAGAGATGGCATATAATGAGCATTTAATAAGTGTTTACTGCATTAACAAGTACCTAAAACAATGTGTATGAACATGCACAACTGTTTTATTGTTTTAAAAAAAGTTCTTAATGTTGACATATCTTTATCCTTGAGATTTCATCTACTCTTAAGACTTTAAAACATAACCCATGCGACCTTCCTTCCCTGGTCCTCTTTATTCCAGCCCTAACATGCCTTTAGTTGTCCAGACACTTCATACTCTTTCTAGCCTCAAGGCCTTTTGCTACCTGCTACGTTGGAATCTTCCCTCTGCCTGCTTCACCCACCCCACCTCCAATTGTCACCACTCTCTCCAAACTAATATTGGTCCTGCCCTTCAAATTTGAAGTGGTGGCCCTGTTAAGCATTTCCATACAGTGCTTTGGTTTTCCATCGAGACACTGGTTATACTTGTGAAAATTAGTTCATAGACTGCTCTCCTCTCCAGACTCTAAGCTACATGCGGGCAGCCTTCATGTCTGTTGTGTTTATTTTTGAAACTACAGAGGCTTACACAAAGTAGGAACTCCAGTATCAATTGAATGGCTCTGTACTTTATGGTGGTGACATGCTTTTCTCCACCATTAAAATGAGAGCTTCTCTAGAAAAGGGACTAAGTTTAATTCATTTTTCTATTTTTGGCACCTGGCCTGGTGCCTGGAAGACAGAATGTTTTCAATAAATTTCTTTAAAATTGTTAAGGCTTTTGTTTATTTGTATCTTTGTTTACTTTTGCCTAGATGAAAGCCTGGGATAGAAATTTATGATAAAGGATAGATTTTGGTGAAAATATAAAAATAGTTTTGTTCTCTCATCATTAGAGCCCAAATTTAAAATATCTGTAAAATAAAAATAAACCAGAATAACAGGGAATGTTTAACAGAATCAAGGCACCCCAGACAGCTGGATATGCTTCTAAAAAAGCAGAAGGTAACAGTAAATGAGCTAACAGTTTAAAAGTCAGTTTTCAAATTGCCAAAAGACCATTTCAAATACAGCTCTTGATAGTCATCGTCTATAAAGAAACTGGAGTATTTGTGGGGCGGTGATTCTGCCAGTTCCCTATTTCTAAAGGCAGAAAAACCCAGAGGACACACGCACGGCGACAGCTCCTTGGGACTGTGGCGATGATCAGACTTCAAGTTACGGAAGTGACTGCAACTTCGTGTGGCATACGTCTCTTCCTGAGGATGCTACTCAGCTTTTTTAACTCTTATAATGTTTTGTTCTTTCAGTGACAGTCTGAAGCAGACAAGCTCAGACAATTAAGTAAGATAAGGGGAACGTGCACCTATTTCTCTAGGGAAGGTGGAAATGTCTCTTGTCTCTTCCCAATATCCCCAATGTAGAGAGCTGGTCACAAGGGGAAATTTTGCACTGGACCATACTGCCTCCTTAGAAGGAAAGAGGGTGTGATCCCAACCATTTTCCTTGAAGATTAAATGGATTTTTGATATCATTAATGGATTGGGATCATTAATGGTTACAGACCTTAACCTCAGTTAAGGTCTCTTGGCAGTAAAAGGAACCAAAAAAGGGCTCCCTCTTAGGGAAAGGATGTCCAGACTAGTGATAAAACCTCAAAGCCAGGGCTTGGGGTTCTGGCACAGAGTGGCTAAGGCTAGAGGCATCTCCTGATGTAAATATGACAGTGTTTGGTAAATGGCTTGGCCCTTGGAGAGACCGAGATCATCCTCACCTGAATCATCAAGGCCCTGGCCCAGTAAGGCCATAATCACAGCAACAGGTACTTGTGTACCAAACTTCACAGGTTTTCGCTGAGATATTGTGAAACCCACAGCCCATCCCTGGTGGATCAGAGTTCCCCTCTCTCTTGCCACCTGGGGTTTCCAAGAAGCACTGGCCTTTTTGTTCTAGATTGATTCCTGAGATTCTGGGTTACACAAAGAGAAAAGCCTCAAGGGAAAGAAAAGTGAAGGTTATAGTGATCAAGTTTTTTTCTTTTTTAAAATGTTGCTTTTTTCAATACTCCAGGTTGATGAATGGACCATTTTGACCACAGTGGCAAAGAATGAATTATTGTCACTGTAACAGTTTCTCATTACTACCATAACAAATTAACACAGACACAGTGGCTTAAAACAATACAAATTCATCATTCTATAGTTCTGGAAGTCTGAAGTCCAAAACGGATCTTCCTGGGCTAAAATTAAAGTTTGTTGGAGCTGTGCTGCTTCTAGAGGCTCTAGGGGAAAATCTGTTTTGTTGCCTTTTTCAGGTTTTGGAAGCTGTCTACATTCCTTGCCTGGTGGCCTCTTCCTCCATCTTCAAAGCCAGCAGTGTAGCATCTTCAAAATCTCCCTTTTCCTCATCCCTACCTCTCTCCTTTTTTCTCTGTTTCCAGAGTCTCATTTCCTTCTCTTTTTAATATGAGCCTCATGCCTCCCTCTTATCAGGACCCTTGTGATTACATTGGACCCACCCAGAAAATCAAGATAGTCTCTCCATCTCAAGGTCTGTATCCTTAATTACATCTACAAAGTTCCTTTTGCCATGTAAGGTAACCTATTCACAGGTTGCAGGGACTAAGATATAGATGCCTTGGTGGAGGTGCATTATTTTGTCTACCGTAGGCATCCTTCATCACCTTAGGAATGAATGACATCATCTTAGCAGACAGCTCTTTAAAAGGGTACTCACTGGTTACGAAAGGGAAAAGGAGAATAAGACTTAAACGTGAAATATCATTAGTGCAATGGACAAGACTTGGTGACTTTGGATTCTGGTTTGGATAGATGGCATGGATATAAGTGCCATTAATTGAGGTCAGAAATGCATGAGAAGGCTTCAGAAAAAAATATATATGATTTTAGATATTTTCAGTTTGAGAGATAATATGGCATAAATTAATCCAATACCAGATACAAATGCAAACATCCTTACAATATATTTTGGCAGGGTTTGGGCCATATACTGTTATACATTATAAGCTGACATAGTTCAGAAAAAGATCACGGCATTTAAGATACTGCAATGTAGATAACTTATATGTCA
Source organism: Balaenoptera ricei (assembly GCF_028023285.1). Lineage (NCBI taxonomy): Eukaryota > Metazoa > Chordata > Mammalia > Artiodactyla > Balaenopteridae > Balaenoptera > Balaenoptera ricei. Next base: position 78,560,138 of record NC_082648.1, read on the forward strand.
ATTCACTTCTCAACTCTTTCTTGATTCCACACCAACCAAGACACAGAAGTAATTTTTCACCCATTTTCATAAGAAACACAAACACAATGGGCCTAATGTGATTTTTGCGATTTTTCCTGAAGATTTGTGGAGGTGTGGAGAGCAGTCACAGCGCACAGAGCTCTTCCATGCCCCTCCCCTTTTTGCAAAGTTACTCCTCTATTATTTGAAGTCATGATCCAACCAACTCTCAAGCTCTGGAAATTTGCCCCAGAGCAGATTTACCCTGAAGCCAGTGACAGTTAAGCTTCAGGCCCCACTTCCACACTCCCCATGAGTTCTGGGAGTCACTAGGAATTATAGAGTATTCTAGGTAGATCAGGAAACCAGATGACAAAATGAAGCAGTAATTTTTAGTAATTTTTCTGTGGTTTCTATTCTCATTCTAGTTAGTCACTTTTGAATCTGATTTTGAATTAATAATTTTATATTCTCTCAAAAAGGGCCCTCCAAATTCCATCAGCTTCAAGCTTTACAAAGCCTATCTATTATGCCTAAAGTGATTTATGAAAGTACTTATGAAACAAAGATGGCCCTCCCCCAGGAGGACTTTTCATACAAGACTCCTAGATAACAATATTTTTTCATATAATTATGTATAATTAATTTTCCTGTACCTGTACCTTGTTGGCCAAAGTCATCCATGACCAATTCATTTTGTGTCCTTGGTGCTCAAAAAGTTATCAGGTGTTCAGTCATAATTTTATAAAAATGCTTTGAATTGTATAAAGATGTATTTTCTAAAAATTATTAAGTAAAGGGATGGATTAATTTAAATTAATTCTTACACATGATTTGATCTAATGGATAAAATTAGGGACTGAGCACCAGCATTCACTGTGCGCTTGCATTCGCCATAATGTTCCAGGAGGGAACAAGATTAGAGGGGCATCGCCAAGGCTGAAAAACAAGAGCTCTCAGCAGACCCTCATTTGTGCCTCCTCCTTGCTAAGAGACACCTGGTGAAAGTTCTCCACATTCTCCATTGTCTGGCTGCTCTTCCAGTGACCAGAAGGGACAATTTCAGGTGGAACTTGGTTCTGACCACAGGGCAAGTCAGGGGCTCTGGTCCAGCTTTATTAGCAATAGCTAATATTTTGATCTCCCATCTACCTCCTGTATCTATTTACCTAGTTTTCATAGCTTATAGTGGGGAAGGGCATGTTTAGTTATCACCCTTAATCCAAAACAATTCCTTCTGAAACACAGCATCTGATGCTCTGGTGTTTGCTCTGCTAAGAAATTCCTGCTCTGAAAGTTCCAGAAAAAAGATTTGCCCAAATTTGAACTAATTTCAGGAAAAAAAACCAAAAAAACAAAAATCCCTCCAAGGTTAAGAGGTGGCTTCTGACTAATAGCAGGATGAACGGGAAGGCAAGGGAAACAGGCCTCTGAGATTTAGGCCAAAGGGAAGTGAAGAGGAGGATGGCGGAGCAGCCCACAGGACGATCAGGCAATGGAAAACTCAAGGAAAATTAGTGGGAGGACAGAACAGAGCTGAGGGCCTGGAGGATCATGGGAGAAAGAATGAAAGGAAGCAGATGCAAGATTCTAGAGCCCAGAGAAATGGCCAGGCCCCCTGAGGGTGAACAGGGAGGGCAAATCAAAGGGTAGAAGAACAAGGAGAAAGGTTTGAAGGACTGTGCACTGCTGGGGGTGGGGACACAAATGTATGGGTTGGGTTAATGTTTTTTGTTAATGTTTTTCATCTAGTTCTTTTACAATTTTAGTTTAGAATTTCTTTAAATAGCTCTAAAGCAGGACCATTAGCTGGGAGTTATTATAAATCAAAAACAAAACAAAACCATTCCTAACAAGTGGGAGTTCTCATACCCCTAATCAGAAAGGCCTGTGTCGGGTTTCCAAATCCTGCCCCTAGAGACCATGAGAAGTTTTTAATGATAGCGTTTCCATAAAAGCCTGATTTAATACAATCACCACCCAGACCAAATGTGGGGGAAATCAAAAAACTGCTTTCAAATCCAAATCCTTCTTTGAAATTTAAAATTATATTCTAGGATGACAGTTAATATAAATTCTAAAGCAAGGGAACAAACTAAAAGAAGCAGCACAAGGAAGTTTTTTTTCAAAAGCAGGGTAGGAAAAAGGACAAGCCAGAGTTTGGTTACATCTGCTCATGAAACACAACAGGCCTCATAAGCATTTGAGATCTGAGCCCAGTGGTTACGAGACTTGGAAACTCATTTTAAACAAACTACCTGGAGAAGCATCTTATACAATTAAGTGTTCAGGACAGTTGTACATCCCCAGTTTAGCCATGCATTCAAAGTACCCAAACTCAACCCTCCGTAGTCACTAAAATGGTACAAGTCCCAGAAAACCCATTGCCAATCACAGCGGCTATCGACTCTGGTAGTTTATGTGATGACAAACATTAGTTTTAATGGCGTTGCCTTCCTTTGATATCTGTTTGAAATTCTGCAGTTGGGAGATGTTTATGTTCACATGAAAATAAATGTAAGCAAACCATCTTACGGTAAACATCTCTCCAGAAAAAACAAATTCCATCTTTTTACACAGAAAAAGGCAACAGCAAAATGAAGCTTATGCTTTTGGTCCATGACATTGTAAAATTATCCGGAAGCTCTTTAACACTGCCCTAAGAAATCATTTAATTTGGATTATTTAAGGGTATATCACTCTCATAAAGCTGCTCTGGGCAGCTGCATCTTTAATGAGGCTGATTAGATAACAGGAACAAATACTCTCTAGATTGAAAGCTGTCGCCACGAATGTGGAACAACTGTATTTATTTAATTTAATTCAACCAATGGGTTTATTTATACCCCTCCTTCTTCCAGAAAGGATTTAAGGCAGCTTAGCTAGTGTGAAGGTCTGAAGGTATAGGGACTCCTGAAAGCCTCAGATTAATATCTAGAACATATAACATGTCCAGATAGTTTTCAATTATCAATGCGTTAATCTAAGCTTGGAAAGAGCTTTTAAACAGCAGTGAAACATCAACTAGCTTCGAACTTGCATTTTTAGTAAGCTATTTTGTCATCTGGAGGCCTGCACAATAAACCTTTTGTTCCTTTTTTTTAAAAAAAAGAAAGAAAGAAAAGCAACCTTCTGGTATTGCTTTTGTTCATCTTATCATCTTATCATTCAGTAGCCTATTCAGGATCACATGTGGGAAAGTATGTGTGTAAAACTGAGCCCTATACTCAGTGCAGGGATTCCTTGGAAAAACATCCTTCTTAAACGGGTATCTATGTAAGAAACAAAAGAGAAATTCTACTTCTAGGCTGAATTTGGTTTTTTAAGTCCGTATGTTGAAAATCTACGTTTAAAGTTAAGAAAATGGAAAGCAGACCAACTATGTGGATGTTTTCACACTCCATTTTCATGACAACAGTCTGCTTAGGTTATTAGTGGATTCTTGCACTAAGAAGGAGAGAGTATCTCTTTAAGACAATCTGCTCCGTGTCACTATCTCTTTGTTTTTGAGATTAAAGGGTGACAAAGAGAGATTTTTTCTACTGAATTACGCCAATATTACATGAATATTATGGGGATAAGAATAGTCACTAAGTTCCCTAAATATATCAATGTGTACGATTTGAGGGTCCATGACAGAATCGAAAAAAAATTATTGAGTTCTGATCTCAACACTGAAACAGACTCATTTTGGAATCCTGATAACTGGAGTAACCCAATTTACACCCAGATTCCATCTGGGAGATTCAGTGGAAACAAACATCTTACAATTGAAGAATATTTGTTATAAATAGCATTTACAGATGTGACAAACAATTGGTCAGATGCTACTGGACATTTAGAAACCTCACTGGGTTTTCCACTAAATTTGGTGAGAGCTGATTAATTAAAAAGCCCATTCTACAACTACCACAATTTTCCCTTGAACAATTTCATAGCTATTACTTCACTGAAAAGAAAAATGAATTAATTATGATCTCGATAGTATGTGAGTAACTATTACAAACACATTAATTTCTACAGGGTTTATTCCTATCCTATACCACTGAGCTTGGCCATGGCCCAGGGTTCCAATATTAAGGAAGAAGAGAGGAATGGCTATTGGGAAGCAAGTAGTGGGCTCCAACCTCTAAGCTACCCAAACATATCTAGGTACTCATTCCCATGCACGGAACAAGTTTCATCTGTTTACTACATCTTGCTCAAAGCCTAGAATCTCTGTGTACTTTCCTCTCTGTTGGGTTCAGATGTGGCTGCTACAAAACGAAAAGATAAGTTATTACTCCCATTAAACCAAATATAAAATGGTAGAGGAGGGAATAGGGAAATTGCAATAAGGAACTCTGGGGCAAGAACAAAAAGGGGATACACAGCTGTTACAGTTCCCCAGCAATGAGCAAATTCTGCAGGACAGAAACAGCACACCTGTGACAGGACCGTGGCAATGGGAGGTTGAGTGTTGACCCAGCTGACAGCCCATGGTTCTAATCCCTGAGGGTGTTCCTTTTATGCATTGTCCCCTAGGACCCCAACACTGGCTACTCCAGAAAGTTTTTCTTTGTCCATTATCTATCGCAACTACAGCTGAGGTAGATATTGTAGGCTATTTCTTTCCTTGGTGTCTTAGCTTGGGGTGCCATTACAAAATATCATGGACTGGGTAGTTTAAACATTTATTTCTCACATTTCTGGAGGCTGGGAAGTCTAAGATCAAGATGCCAGCATGGTCAGTTTCTGGTGAGGGCTCTTCCTGGCTTACAGATGGCTCCCTTCCAGCTGTGTTCTCACAGGGTGGTGGGGGGCAAGAGGGCTAGGGGACAAGGGGGAGCTTCCTCCTCTTATAAGGACACTATAAGGACGCTATCCTGTTATGGGGACCTTACCCTCATCTAAACCCAGTCATCTCCCAGACCTCCCTGGTGGTCCAGCGGTTTGGACTCCACCCTTCCACTGCAGGGGGCTACAGGTTCGATCCCTGCTCGGGGAACTAGGATCCCGCATGCTGCGTGGTGTGACCAAAATAAATAATTTTTTTTAATTTTTTTTAAATTAAAAAAAACCTAGTCACCTCCCAAAGGCCCCACCTCCAAATACCATCATGCTGGATGTTAGGGCTTCAACACATTAGCTTTGAGGGGGACATGAACATTCAGCCTATAACACTTGAGGTTACCTAGCTTCAGCAGCCCACTTCCAGGTGGACTGGGTTTAGGGGTCTGGAAATTTACTTAAGGAGTTTTACAGGCACAAGCTGTTTCAGATAGGCTCGGGGTTTCTTTGGCTGTACAGTTCTCTTAAAAGCTCAGTAGACTTCCTATCCATTTGCTGTTGGTAAGTTTCTGTGCAGGTAGCCACAGTCAAATATTGTATCTAGACATAGTTTTTAAGTCCAGAGACGTTCTTTCACCTATAGCCTCTGTGCTCTGTCATTCCCAAATCCTCAAAAGAAGGGCAGGTAACTTGAATCCATTTGAAACAAAGGTCTCAAGTCAGAAGACAACAACCTAAATCCCACCTTGCCGGGGGCCCAGCACGTGAGTGTGGCAATCTCCTGCTCAGGATGCTACTAGCTAAACTGCTTCAGCCTGGGGTGTAGAAGTAGTTGGCTTCCACCCCAAAAAAACTTCAAATTACTGGACTTTAAAGGACCTAAATTGCAGACTTCAGGTAGAGAAGAGCTACCTGAAGGATGCATCATTTCTCTTTAACTCTTCTGCAGATCGGTTAACTCCAGGCTGAGGTCATCTCTTGTTGATACAGCAGGCAACACATACTGGTATACTGGCAACACTGGTTGCCAATTATCAGTCCTCAAGCGACACGTTTCCTTTCAGGGAAAGTTGGAAATCGGATGTGTCATTTGCAGTTCTGCCCAGTGAGTTTCTCTTTGCCATTTTCCTCCAGGGCTTACCCCTACAACCACTGCGGTCCCCTTCCAGCTGCCACCAACCCATAGTGTGTAGAGTTATCTGGAAACCAGACTCAATATTTTCTTCTCCACCAGCCAACTTGTCATGGAGAGTACCTGAAGAATCCTTAGGAGTAGGTTAAGGTAGAGCTGGTGGGAAAGGAAGAGTAGGAACCTTAGGAGTGTGAGTCTCCTACTCATTCACTTACTCAAGTAAGGACGCCTTTGCACTCTCCTTACATGAATTATCAAATCAACTTGCTGCTGGAATGCTAATTGGCCTGCTTGGCTTTATAGCCCACACCTGTGCTGTCCAATATGGCAGTCACTAGCCACATACGGCTCCTGAGCATTTGAACGTGGCTTATCTGAACTGAGCTGTGATTGGGGTGTGAAATACACATCATAGCTTGAAAACTTAGTACAAAAAATGTAAACTATCTCAATAAATTTTATAAGTACTTTTACTTGAGGGACTTGATGAAGTTTTGAATTCAGCCTACCTGTAATTCAGCAACCCACTGATCAGTCTCACCACTGATATTTGGCTGCTAGAGATAGGAGATTGTTTGAAGGCAATCACTGAAATACCATGGTTTATTATTTTTTTTATAAATTTATTTATTTGTTTATTTATTTTTGGCTGCGTTAGGTCTTTGTTGCTGTGCGTGGGTTTTCTCTGGCTGCGTCCAGAGGGGGCTACTCTTTGTTGCGGTGCGCGGGCTTCTCATTGCGGTGGTTTCTCTTGTTGTGGAACACGGGCTCTAGGCACGCGGGCTTCAGTAGTGGCAGCACGCGGGCTCAGTAGTTGTGGCTCGCAGGCTCTAAAGCACAGGCTCAGTTGTTGTGGCGCACGGGCTTAGTTGCTCCGTGGCATGTGGGATCTTCCCGGACCAGGGCTCGAACCCGTGTCCCCTGCATTGGCAGGCGGATTCTTAACCACTTCACCACCGGGGAAGTCCACCATGGTTTATTAACCAGGACTTGAATAGTGAATTTAAAGCTTTTCACCTGACATTTTTTAAAGCCCTTTAGTATAAGAAGCCAATACACCAGCTTTCTATTATTGGTTATAAAATAGTCATAAATAGAACAAGCGCTAGAGTCCTATCGCTTAGGGGCTCTGCGGGCAGCATTAGTTTTGTGGAAACAAATGCACTGAAATAATAGTGAGAAACAAATTCTTCATCCAGATCCCTGATCAATTTTAAAGCAGCAGTCCTGGGAGTAATGTGATTCCCATCATACTCCATGATTTTAGCAGCTTCCAATTATCTGAGATGATATCCTTTTCTTTCTTTTTTCTCCATATGAATATCTATGCAGAGTCAAATGTAATTTGGAAAATTTAAGTGGTCACCAGAGAATCCAGGATTATAATGGTCTCATTCTCCTTTATTCAGAAAGGGTAGTTTTGTTTTTGGCTTTGGTTTATGTATATATATCTATCCATCTCAGGCTGAAGAAGCCAAGCAAAATGTAAACCACACACATCCAATGCGCAAATGTATTTCTTTGTTCTCATATAGGAAGAGAGTCATTATTATAAATAAGATATTGACTGGACTACCAGCACTGCAATTGTGGGAGAAAATATCATCAGAAATGTAGAGCCAAGAAAAGGTCAAGTTTCCATTTTATCCATCATCAGAAAAATCACTTCTGTGGAACAGAACACCTAAACTCAGTGGTTCTAAAACTTCAGCTGACATCCTGTCATCTGGTGGGGGTCGGGGGAAAGGGAGAGACTTGTTAAAACACCATCGGCTGAGCCTTAATCCCAGAGCTTCTGATACAGCAAGTCTGAGGGGGGACCCAAGACTCTGCATTTCTAACACGTTTATAGGTGACGCTGATCCTATTGTTCTGGAGAACCCCACTTAGAGAACCACATCCTTAAGGTATCACTGGAAAAGAGACTGTGCTTCACCTGATCAGTTCAATGCCTGCAGCTGAAATGCTTCTGGGGGAGGGAGGATCAATTTGCAATCAGCTTGAGATCCAGAACCCTAACCTATCCACCTCCCAGATCACCTTTTCTGGGGTGGGGGGGGGCGGGGGAGGGTGGCCAAGTTGAGATACGGGAGATACTGTTTCAAACGATTATAAATAAGTGCAGCTTATTCATCACTCTTTTGGAGGAAATAGGCTTGAAATAAGATTCTCCTCAGCAATCCTCACTGATAAAGAGCCAGGAAACACTGCATGACGTTTCACCTCCCACACTGACAGAAATCTTAGTTTTGTTGCTCTTCCCAGTAGGAGAACCTAAGAATCACCAGCAGAAACCCCTCAAAGATTCCGATGATGGCACTGATTAGACTGAGTCCTGGTGCTAAGGTGAAGTCAAGCAGGACACTTTCCTGTCCAGAGGAAAAGAATCTCCGAGTCACAAGAGTATGACAGTGATTTAGGTGTAGCTTCTGAGTGCCTACTGTATTCCCTGCCTCTAAGAGTGCTCTACGCATCGCACACAGGGCCTTGTATGTAGCAGGGCCTTAATAAACACTGAATTAATTAGTTAATTAATTTGATTTAATTGATGTCACAGTGTTTGCTATATGATGTCACACAAGCCCAATGAACTTGATGAGTTAAGGTCTATGCTTTAGCAATATTTACCTCAACTTCTATGCTTTATATCAGCATCAGTTACTTTGAGAGGAAGGCACAAATTGTGGCATCTGCCCAGCTCACAGAAATACCTCCAGTTCATTCAGCTTCCATCTTCTTAGTCACAGCGTGGGCAAGACCAACCAGTACAGCCCATTTTCCTGGCCACAGGAAACAGTAGTCAGGTGACCCACCAGGGCCAGTAAGAGTCTTCTCTAGGGTATTTGAAACTGAAATTCCAAAAGATAAATTATTTTTCCTTTCTAGTCACATAGTTTGTAGGTTGTTACCCAGGGTGATGCCAACTAGGCAAGTAGATAAGTGAGTCAGGAGTTAAAAGAAGAAAGAAAGTTTCCAGCAACAGGTAAAAAGACAAAAAATTATGAGTGTGATTAGAGACTCATCCCCAAACCTGCTTTTCTTCCTGGGTTCAGATCTGTATTAAAATTTCCAACCACCTTTGCAATTTAATCTAATCATATGACAGTTCTAGCCATGCATATGAATGAAAATGATAGATATAATTCCAGGCCTGGCCGATAAAAATCTATTGTGCCTGAGCCTTCATACTCTTTCATCTTTTTCTAGCTTCTTACAAACAAATATGACAACTTTAAAAGCTGTGTTAAGTTAAAGAGAGCAGAACCACAAAATGGAAGGAGCCTAAATCTCCACTCTGAGGAGTGTTATCAACTGATCAAGAACACCCGCTCTGGACTTTCTGTCAGTTAGAAATAGATGTCTACCAGGCTTAATTAGAATTTGTTAGAGCAGCTAGCATTATCTTAACTAATAAAGAAATTATTTAATATATAAATGCCATTTAAACCATGAGGTTATATGACATTTCCTAAGGAGTGGGTTTAGATAGAACAGAGAAGTGGTTTGAAGCCTAATTCCTGAGGCACTTCAACATTTAAAAAGAAGGAAAAAGAAAAAAATTAGTAAAGAAATCTGAGAATAACCATCTCAATGAGTAGGAGAAAAATCAAGCAGGCTGTGACGTTCTAGAACTAATGTAAAGAAAATGTTAGAGAAGGGATGGTTGATGCATTATATGGAGTTCCTGAGACCCTTTGTTTCTACACGTCTTTTTTCAATTTTATAGGATGCTTCTATATTCTTCCAATAAATTTCCTACTTTCTTAAAGTAACTTGAGTTAACGTTCTGTCAACCAAGAGTCCATGACTATGGTAGGTACCCTCTAAGATGGCCACCAGTGATTCCTGCCCATTGGTATTCATACCCTTGTATCATCTCCTCCCTTTGAGTATGGGCTGGACTTATTGGTTCACTTTTAATGAACAGATTGTAGCAGAACTGACAGAATGTCCGTCCGAAATTAGGTTATAAAAAAATGTGGCTTTCATCTTGGGTGTACTTTCTCATGCCCTCTCTTGGATCAGTCATCCTGGAGAAAGTCATTGTTATGTTATGAGACAGCCCTGTGTAGAGGCTCATGTGGTGTGGGACCCAGACCTGCCAACACCACATGACTGAGCTTGGAAGTAGATCCCCCATCCCAGCTGAGACTTTAGATGAAACTTCAGTACCAGCCAACAACTTGAGTGAAACCCCATTAAAAAATCTTGAGCCAAATCACAAGCTAAGCCACATCTAGGTTCATGACCTATAGAAACTGTGAGATAAATATTATTTTCAGCCATTAGGTTTTTGAGGTAATTTGTCATGCAGCAACAGATAATTAATGCATTGACCAATACACTTATGAGTACAGAGATGACCATTCCTATTAAATATGCCAAAGTAGTAAACAGCCTAAGAATATTCTTATTCTTATTTATGCCTCACCTAAACATCATATTATAGATTAACAATCTGAGGCTCCCAAAAGCAAGGTAATTTGCAGCTTCCAAGTGGCAAGCTGTAGAACCAAATTTACCTCAACTCTTTCTAAGTACAAGATGTGTTTAGAAAGACCATGAGAGGAACTTTATGGTTGGTGAAGGGTTCATAAGTAGTAGGAGAAATATCTGAAAAGATAGGTTGGAATCAGATTGAGGAAGGCCAATGTGAATATGAGGCTAAGGAATTTGCGCTAAATTAGATAATAGGAATAAAGATTTTTTTTAGTAAAGGGATGATATGACTGAAATGTTGGTTTAGAAGACATGTGGTGTCTGTTTCCAACGTGGAGACTAAAAGAAGAGAGACCTGGTTTCAGCAAATGGAAAGAAAGAGAGGAATGAGAGAAATCCCTCCAAAGAAGAATCAACAGGACTTGGTAACTAATTTACCATAGACTGGGGGAAGGGAGGCAATGAAGAGGATGCCTACATGATAAGGAGAATGGTGCCACCATAAACAGAGATTGGGAGGTCAAGAGGACAGAATTTGAGGGAAGTGGGTAAGAAGAAAGGGAAGTTGAATTTCAACTACATGGTTGCATTAGAAGTAACAACATCGAACGTGAATGTGTAACTAGAAATTAAGAGGGGTCTTGGCCAAAGGCGGTGATGAGATTCATCTGCACTGAGGCGATTAAAATCTTTGGAGTCCATGAGTTTCCAAGGAAAGATGAAGAAAAGCAGTGTAGTAGACAGTGGGTTCCCAACCACTATCCCCCACTTCGACCTTCCTAACTGAATTCTTATTTGGTTCCCTTATCACCCTACCTCCTCTCAGCCATGAGCTTCACTCCAAGTTGTACCCAGATCCAGAAGGTGGATCCTCATTAGTCTAAGCCAATAATGGTCATTCCCATCTCTGTTAGGAATGTGCATGGGATACAAATCTAGGCAATGAGATTTGACAAGTCCATTGGGAAGCTCCTAAAATGACTGAGAGGAGATGGCCTCTTGTTTTCCTCTGGAAGTTGTTCTGTCTCTGTCTTGACATGAAACCTGGAACTACTCTGCCATCTTGGGTCCCTGGAGAGTCAGGCTTCACTGGGCACAAGCATCCTGTGATACAACCAGAAACCAAACCTTGGGAAATTACTCCGATTCAGAGATCTGAAAGAGGAAACAAAACCAATGAAACACAGAGGAAGATTGGTCAGATTCTAGGAAGACAAAGAAAATCAAGTTAGGCTCTGAAACCAAGGTATCAGGGAATTGAAAAGAAGACAGATTTTGACAGGGCTTAGGCTGGGCCAGGGTGAAACATCCCAGTAGAGACACAGTGAGCTAGACCTGGGAGGGAACACTGGGAGACAATCATCCTTTTGCACCAGCACTTCAAAGGGCTACACTTGACAGAATTCCTGAGATGATTCTGGGATCAGCAAAAGGATGTTTCTGAACTATTAAATACATTCTGTTTTGAAAAAGTAACATTCCTATCAGCCAGGCAAGTCATTCAAAAACCAGCCTCAATACAGCTATTATTCAGGTTCACCCTGTCAGTGTGACAATATGGGATGAAATGGACTTTGCTACTTGAAATTAAGTGTGATCACACTCAGCAGCCTCGGGAAGCTCTCCAATTCAGACCTCAATTATGAGAGGCTTTGAGCCATGGGGAGCTGGGAGCAACATACAGAAAAAGAGAAGAGTTTCTTTCTCTGGGATTTTCCCTGTTTGCAGCCTGAATCCCAAGTGAATGTTCTTTCTCTTCCATCACTCTTTTTTCCTGCTTTCAGCATATTCCTCTCACTTTTCCCTCACAGCTCTCTCTCCCTTAGAGAGAGCATCTGGACTCTTGGGTGAGAGTCACATGTGACTTCACTGAGCTGTTGGAATTAACTAAAACTTATTCTTTCCCAATAAATCTCCCCCGAGCCTCCACACAGCAGCTGTGAATTCCCAGCATGGGATGTGGCTGAGGCACTAGAAAAAGCTGGCTGTGTTCCTCAACCTTGTTCATCCTTGGTCCCAACGAATCAAGCAGACATTGACACTAACGCAATCAAAGAAAACCATATAGCTCTCTAAACACAACTCTTTATCTAACCTGCCTTGAAGATGCGGTACCTAGATTTCCCAGAAGTTTGGGCTGGGTTTACTTTGAGAAAAGGCAAAGCCAACAAGAGACAGAATGCAGAAAACGGTGATCAAATACAAACCTTGCCAGCTATAAGGCAAGATTCAAGACTTCAGGAAATGCAAATAAAATTACCGAGGGTTGTTTAGGCAGTGGCTCATCAGAAGGGGAAGTAATATTTGATTGTAAAGTTGGGGCACAGCCATTCTTTTTATGCATTTGTGGGCATTCACTTCTTTCCCCAGCTTTTACTCCTGGGTGGGGAGGTGGGGCTGAGGACGGAAGGTGTACAGAGAGTTACAGCGAATGTGTAAAGCATTTGCTGGCTAACGATGCCTACACTCTGCCAAAACTGTATTTATTTGTTAAAAATATAGTTCATTGTGTTGTAGCAAAACTAAATCCCTCCCCAGTCCCCACCGAGACAGGGTGATTGGGTTTCAGGGTGAGGTGCCAGCTAGTGTTTTCGGGGGCATTAATGTGCCAGCTGCTCCTGCAGCATTCATTTTATTTCCAGTCCCCAGGCTGGTTTTACACTTTGCTTTTGTGTAAGGGAATCAGGATTAGTGGGTCTTTTGTTAGTGAGGGGGCGAGGGCGAGCAGCGTCGCCTTTGAGCTCCATACACAGGGGCAGCCTAGCAGGCAAGCCTCGAAGCTTTGATTTATTTCTCACGCGCTGACTTTTTCAAAAAAGAAAGGATCCATCGCATCGGGCTGCTCTGTTGGAAGCTTGTATGGCAGTGGATTGGGGTGACTGGCGCTTCTAGAATGCAGTTCGCAGCCACCAAGCCAGGGTCACCTTGGAGCTTTGTGCAGATAAAACGCTCCCAACCTGGTAAGAAGAAATGCCCCTGTAGGAAGAAATGCTCCTTTATTACATGGTGAAAGGCGTTATTGGGTGGTCCTTGTCTGAGAGCTGAACAGAGCATATGGATTCCTACTTGCTTCTTTGAAGGAGCTAACATTATTTTTACCCACTTGGAAATGCTGAACTGCTACCAATGTTCAAAGTCCCCCTCATTGGCTGGCTTGTCCAAGTGCAGTGACCTGCTAGAACAATGCCAGCGAGCTTCTCCTCCAATGAGCAAATCGCCCAGCCTCCGAAAGAAAGTGGCCTCTTTTATGAAGCAACTCCTCTTAAGATGAAATTGCGAAACACATACACACATGCACACACGCACGCATTCACACACACACACACGTCACACAACGTAGTTTTTTGGTTGTTTTTAAGACTGGGAACAAAATTACTAAGCAAAATTTCCCAATTAACACGTCGCTCTTTTATTTTTAAGGACAGAGAAAGGCAAAGTGAAAAAGGAGACTCCCTTATCCTCCTTCCCTTCCCCCTCACAGCCCAGACTCAAAACACTCATTCTGAGGATGGAGCAGAGGTGGAGAAGGTCAAGAAAATGAGGCCTTGTCTATTTACTGGCTCTGTAAGGAACTATTGTGGCGCAGCAGCTGTTCTTCTTGCTCCTTAGGAAGCCCTGCTTGCAGTAGACAGGGGAAGGGAGTGTGTGACACTGGCGGGCAGGGGGCGTGGGGAGTAACATCTAATATTTTCTGCACCTCAAGAAAGATGGGCTTTGTTTCTCAAAAAGAGCAGAGATCCTGTTTCTAACCAAACACAGTTGGATAGTGTGTGTGTGTGTGTGTGTGTGTGTGTGTGTGTGTCAGTGGTAGGGGGAGGATAGAGGAGAGAGAGAGAGAACAAAGTCACAATCTACTCAACCTTTCATTCTGCATTTTTTTAATGCAGAAAAAATTGAAAAATTTCAGCGAAATGAAAAGCAGTAAAATGGTTAAGAAAGACTTTATGACTAAGAGAGGACTGCAATGGAAAATATGTAAAAAGAGAAGTTAAACCAGCTGGCTTATTGGCTTTTCCCCCTCTTTCCACTTTTTTTTTTCTTTAGTTTAAATGAGGAGAAAATGTACTGTGTAAATATCCAATGTTTTTCCTAGTATTTAGCCCTAACAAAATTCTTCACAGGACTTAGTTTCATGGATTTCTGGGGATTGGGTGTGGACGTGACATTTCACCCCTGGGTCACAGGCCACTTCCTGCCCCATATTGTAAGTAAAAGTTCTCGCTATCCCGTGGGTCTCCTGTGCCCAGGAGTCAGGGTAGGAGTGGGGAATGGGGCATGGGGGGAGCTCAATGACAATCACTCCTCACATGATTTTATTGTAGGAATACTTCCCTTCCCATTCTTGTATCATATTCAGGAATCTCAAAACTCTATTACAAAGTACATATTCATTAATATTTCCGGCTTATTAATTTATTCATGCACTCAATAAACATCATTTAAGCACTGTCTAGGTACTGTGCCTTGTGTTAACTGCTGGGGAAACAAAGATAACTAAAATATATTCCCTGACTTCTATGTCCTCAAATAAGCAGGAGAGACAGATATCCAGACCAATAATTACAGTAAGTTCTAGAACACGGAGGGCAAGGCGGGCACCCAGGAAGTAGTGATACTGGAACTGAGTTTTCTGAGCTAACTAGGAGCATACCAGAAGACCAAGGAGAGGAAGAGCGGTCCAAGCAGAGGGAATAGCCACGGAAAACCCTTGTTTTCTCCACGGGTAAGGCGGGAAGTCGGCAAAAGTGTGTACTCTGATTTGGGTTCTAGGAACTGAGGATGAAAAACGGAGTGAAATGGGATAGGACTGGCCCATGGAGTTCAGAGTTTGAAACCAAGGAGCCCCCAAAGGCAGCATTCAGGAATAAAGGCATGATTAAACCCAGTGGAAAATAATACCCATACACAATCCCAACGGGACCAAGTGTAGGAAGGCAAAAACCAGCAACAGCAAAGCAGGAACTGGAGGAAGCACAGGTTTGGGGCTGGGGTAGGAGGGAGAGCCTGGAGAGAAGCACAGAGCTACAGGGGATTTTTAGAGGCAGCCTAAGGGCAGTCTGGGGTGAGTGAGGGCAGTGTTAAAGGCACAGAACCTGTTCAGGCAGGTACGGAAGCAAGACAAAGCGTATCATTGTGAGGGAGTTAAGGTCAGTCGTCAGGACTGATGTCCAGACGATTGAAGAGGATGGTGGAGAACAGGCAGTCAGGGCCTCCATGATGAGGAGCCTTGGAAAGTGCCCTCAGGGGACCGAACAGCATCCTCCAGCTGGGATTTCCCACAGGGTGGCATGGGCACCACTGGCAGTCATCAATGTGTTGATTCATGGTTTACAAACAATATTTTAAAGATTTTCAGGAAGTTCCTTTAAAAAAAACTAAAACTAGAGCTACCATACGATCCTGCAATCCCGCTCCTGGGCATATATCCGGAGAAAACCATAATTCAAAAAGATACATGCACCCCAATGTTCATAGCAGCACTATTTAAAATAGCCAAGACTTGGAAGCAACCTAAATGTCCAACAACAGATGAATGGATAAAGAATATGTGGTATATTTATACAATGAATATTACTCAGCCATAAAAAAAGAATGAAATAATGCCATTTGCAGCAACATGAATGGACCTAGAGATTATCATACTAAGTGAAATAAGCCAAAGACAAATATCATATGATATCAGTTATAGGTGGAATCTAAAAAAAATGATACAAATGAACTTATATACAAAACAGAAATAGAAACACAGACATAGAAAACAAACTTATGGGAACCAAAGGGGAAAGGGGGAGGGGGGAGGGATAAAATAGGAGTTTGAGATTAACATATACATACTACCACATACAAAATAGATAACCAACAAGGACAAACTATGTAGCACAGGAAATTATACTCAATATTTTGTTAATAACCTATAAGGGAAAAGATCTGAAAAAAAAACATATGTATGTATAACTGAATCACTTTGCTGTATACCTGAAAACTAACACAACATTGTAAATTAACTATACTTCAAAAAAAATTTTTTTAAGATTTTTAGTAGTTTTGTATTTATTTTTATACAAATTAGAAAAATATGTACTTAGCACCTCAAATCCAAAATTATATGGATACAAAAACTGCTTAAGATGAAGTAAACATAGATAGTACCACAGTGAGTTGATCTATAGTAAAAATTAAGAAAATACAAAAGACAGTATTAATACAGGTACAGCAAAAAATTGAGAAGGTGGCTTATAAATGACTAAAGTTTGAAAATGTTGGTAATAAGCAATGAGGAGCCCGTGAAAAGTTTTAGGTATTGGACTATATCCTAGAACATTGTTCTTGCAGGGGCAGGGGTAGGTTGGGAACTAGAGGTATCTGTTAAGGGGGACTGCATTTCTCTTCAAGAACCATTGTAGACTCTACCTACTTTTTGAGTTCATGTTTCAATATAAACTCTAATTTGAACCCTGAAGTCCTTAGACAATTCTGTAAGAACCACCATTGAATAATTTTAAATACCTATGACTTTATTTTAATTTTGAACAACTGGATTATATATTTAAGTGAATAATTTTGGTAGAAATGTGCAGTGGTCAAAATGACTTCCATGGTGTGGAGTAATGAGATACTAACCATGTCTACTGAATGCTAGTAAATCTGTGTCCCTGTAATTATTAAGTTAATTTGATTTACATAGACCTGGTGACATTTTTTAAAATATGTCTGGTACATTATGCATTAATCATGATTTTTTAATTTTCTATATCTCATGATAATTTGACATCTGGGGGCCTTGTGAACTGAGGAGGAACTGCCCGTCCCAAGATTAGCTAATTCCTAGAGATACTGAACAATTTGCTTGTAAGCATACCTTTTATATGCAAACCAACCCGTCCTAAATCCAATCCATCCTAAGCCATCCAAAGTATGCTTGTAAACATACCTTTTATATGCAAATGACCCACCCTAAGTCCATCCTATGGATTCCCACCCGCCTCCTTTTATCAGACACCTGCAGTCTGGGACACTATCTGCCTGCCTTCAGTCACCCCAAAGCCAGGTACTGGACAACTAGAGATCACTCCCATAGCCCAGAGCCTGCCAAAATTATTCAAACTATTCCATCCTAAGCCTGCTCAGCTGCTTACCCAGCTTGCCCATTCTTCCCCAAGAAAACCAAAATAAAAGTTGTTGCCATGCCTTCCCCTCACTCCTTCTGCCTCCTGACCAACCCTGGTGCTTCTCCATGTGGTCTTGCACGTCTTGGTATGTCTCTTCTTGGGAACTGTAAGCAAAAAAATCTTTTTTCAAAAACAGTTGTCTCTGCGCCTCATGTAGTGAAAAGCCATCTACACTAGCTATCTATGGTAATCATCCTCTCATGAAATCAAGGATTGGATTTGTAAGAAATTTGAGCTCAGAGTAACTTACACATTGCAAAACGACACCAAGAAACTATGGGCTGCAAGGCAGCATTATTTCTTGGTTCCAGGAAGAAATCCAAAAAGGACTTTTTCCCAGCCAACATACCCATTTTTCCATGTCTTCCCACATGAGATGTTGTTTTTGTATGCCAGGGTAAATTAACTGCTGTAACAAATAACCCTAAATCTCAATTGCTTAAGATAATAAAATTTATTTCTTAATCACCAAAATCCAATGCAGGTGTTCATAGTTGGACAGCTCTCCTGGCTGCCTCCGTGACTCAGTAATCAAGTATTCTTTCATCCTGTTATGCTGCCAGTTTCAAAACGTGGTCTCCAAGGTCACCAGAGAAGGTGAGACAATTATGGAAAAGGCATATCAGATACATACTCAACTTTAGGCACAAATGGCAATCAAAATGTCTACATATATTCTATTGGTGAGAAGTAGACACATTCCCCTACCCCTTCCAATGATGCCAGGGAACTAGGAAATAGTCTCTAGCTGGGCAGCCACTTCCAAGCAACCACTCTGCACTAAAAAAGAGCTCAAACCTTTCATGGTCAGCTAACCATTTTTCATTAATTCAAGACATGTGACCCAGGCCTGCATTCTGGTGATAGAGTAACTATGGGTTGGTCAAGTGATAATGTAAAACAGTGGTTTTTAACTGCTTGAGGGGTCATGAATCTTATAAAATGTATGGACTCTCTCCCTAGAATAACATATAAGCATAATAAGCACACACAATTTTCAGGGAATTTCAGGAGCTTCATGGATTCCCTGAAGCCCATCACTGAAATTATTAGAGGGTCATAGATCTATACTCTCGGTGTAGTTGAGATTATTTGGCTTGAGTTATATTTTGAATAGTAATGTAAATCATGAACCATGAGCCAACTTAGATTTTTTTCCTGCTAGATCGAGTTTTTAAATTTAAATGCTAGAACTAAGAGATTCAGAATATCAGCAGTGTGTCATCCAACTTTTAGATGCCAGTTTTGCACTGAGCAGAAATTCTTATCTCTACTACTGCAAAAGACTTTATGGTGATATCCTGCCATCCGTTTGCCACTTTCCAAACCATTCTACATGCCAACCAGAGTGACATCTAAAAATTCTAATTTTTTCACGTCACTCCCTCTTAAAGACCTTTCAGTGGGTAAAGACCTAAACCCTTAATGTGGCGTACAAGCCCTGAGTAAACCTTCCCTGATTCTCACATTGTTTGCTGCTTTGTTTTTTTGTACTCCCTCCAACTGGCCTTTCTTTCCCTTCCTTCCACTTCAAGGCTTTTGCAAATGCTGCTGCAGGTTCTGTAAGTTGTTTTGCTTCATTCTTTTTTTTTTTTTTAACCATCTTTATTGGAGTATAATTGCTTTACAATGGTGTGTTAGTTTCTGCTTTATAACAAAGTGAATCAGTTATACATATACATATGTTCCCATATCTCTTCCCTCTTGCATCTCCCTCCCTCCCACCCTCCCTGTCCCATCCCTCCAGGTGGTCACAAAGCACCAAGCTGATCTCCCTGTGCTATGCAGCTGCTTCCCACTAGCTATCTACTTTACGTTTGGTAGTGTATATATGTCCGTGCCACTCTCTCACTTTGTCCCAGCCTACCCTTCCCCGTCCCCGTATCCTCAAGTCCATTCTCTAGTAGGTCTGCATCTTTATTCCCATCCTGCCCCTAGGTTCCTCATGACCATTTTTTTTTTTAATTCCATATATATGTGTTAGCATATGGTATTTGCTTTTCTCTCTCTGACCCACTTCACTCTGTATGACAGTCTCTAGGCTTCATTCTTTATATAGTTAACTGCTACTCTTTCTTCAGATCTCAGCTCAACTGTCATTTCCTCAGAGATGCCTTCACAGAGACATAAAGTAAGTCAAGTCTCCTATATGTTCTTAGAGTACCCTGTAGGTTTTCCTCTTAGTGGGCATCATGGTTTATAACTATGTGTGATTATTTGATTTGTATGGGTCACTCCTACTAAAAGGTAAGGTCCATGAGGGAAGAAACTGTGAGCACCTGGTGCCACAACTCAGCACCTGGCTTAGCATATGGACTATAATGGGAATTCAACATTTGTTGAATATTGGGTGAATGAGGATGGATGAATGAATGAATGAAGAATGTTGCCTACGGTTTACTCTATATCTTGAGAAAGAAAAAGCTAAGTGATAAAGGGTCTTGAAACCAAATTACTTTCTCATTCTGAGAAGTGAATAGAATAACCATGTCAGTAAATGGTATAATTTTAAGGAACTTCACAGTTAGGCAATGACTTTACTGTGCGGCATAGCAACCTCTTCTCTTAGATAACGTCTAATCCAATAGAAGAAACAAGCAGTAAAACATGTGTCTATCATTATTTTATATTTACCACAAAGAGAAGGGCTCATGGAAGGGGACTGGCATACAAGGAACTGGTAAGTAAGAGACTATTGGATTAATCCAGGAAAGCTTCCTGGGGGAGATGGTCCTTTGGGTATAGTTTGAAGGCCTCTTTATGACACTTCTTTATTGAAATATATTTGGTTGCCTGAGTGCCAACAAAGGATTTTCCCCACAAATCTGGCTCCCCAGCTTTTCTGTGTTGCTGTCACAAGGATAAAGCTATAAGTTATGAGAAAGGCTGCAAGGCAAAGATTAGGCTGGCATTTTAGTTCCCCAGCAGAGAACAAGACATTATTTTATTTTATATATATATATATATATTTTTAATTGAAGTATAGTTGATTTACAATGTGTTAGTTTCTGGTGTACAGAAAAGTGATTCACTTATATACATATATATGTATGTATATGTATATATATTCTTTTCAGATTCCTTTCCATTATAGTTTATTACAAGATATTGAAAATAGTTCCCGGTGCTAGACAGTAGGACCTTCCCCTCTGCCCCTACCCCACTTTCCCCTTTGATAACCATAAGTTTGTTTTCTATGTCTGTGAGTCTGTTTCTGTTTTGTAAATAAGTTCATTTGTATCATTTTCTAGATTCCACATATAAGTGATATCATATAATATTTGTCTTTCTCTATCTGACTTACTTCATTTAGTATATAATCTCTAGATCCATACATGTTGCTGCCAACGGCATTATTCTATTCTTTTTATGGCTGAGTAATATTCCACTGTATATCTACACCACATCTTCTTTATCCATTCATCTGTCGATGGACATTTAGGTTGCTTCCATGTCTTGGCTATTGTAAATAGTGCTGCAATGAACACTGGGGTGCATGTATGTTTTCAAATTAGAGTTTTCTCTGGATATATGCCCAGGAGTGGGATTGCTGGATCATATAGAGAAAAAGACTTTAAACAGTTGTGTCTCATACTCTCTCTGGTAGATTTTATTATTTTTCAAAATAGTCACTGTGTCTCTATGTGGGAGGGTTTTACATTCCTGTAAAACTCGGTTATGTGATTTCCTTTGGCAAATGACACAGCAGTGGAAGTGACATGTGCAGAAGCTTTGAGAGCTGTTGTGAGGTTCCACCACCTCTCTCTTTTTTCCCTCTGACACAAAGCCCATCATGTCCTCAAATGAGGCTCTATCAACCTGGATTTCAAGGTGGTGAGGATAAGGAACAGAGCCACAACTGACCTCCAGCCAACATGTAACATGACCAACACATTAGCTTTTATTCCTGTAAGACACTAAAATTTGAGGGTTGTTTGTTACTGCAGCATTACCCAGTAAAAGATGACTGATACACTTTCCTTCACAAAAACTATATATAATTCAACTCAAATTTAGAGCTCTACACCTAATGAAAGAATGATCATTCTTATTTGGATGGATCATCTACCATTTTTATCCAAATGCACGGCTTCAGGAAGGTACAAATGCAGTCATGAGAGAAAAAGTGGAATTCTCAACCATTGGAGCCAATGGACTAACTTCTGAATTCACTGATTTGAAGGATGTGGAAGCTAGCTTGCCTTGTAGCTTTCTACTGGAAGTCCAGGAGGACTCCGCTTTATATAGAGAGGAACACTAACAATAGATTCATGACAACTAGATGAGGATTTCCTTTCTTGGGAAGGAAAATCGATGAAAACAAATAAATAAATCTGCTGATTTACACTAGAAAAAGAGGAGTGAGAGCTCATCATGATATCATTTTTAATAGTAATATCTCATAGAGAAATAAAAAGAAACTTTTTCAAGACAAAATTAGTTTATAAAAATTGGCTAAGTTCTTGCTTAACATCCTTCTTCCTCCTCCTCTCCTCTTCTTCCCATCCCTGCTCCTTTTCCCTTCTCTTTCTTCCTTGTCCTTGCCTCAAATCGACTCATGGCCATCTTTGGAAGATGCAAAGATGATAGATATAAATAGACGTAGACATCCAAAGAAGATATACAGATGGCCAAAAAGCACATGAAAAGATGCTCAACATCACTAATTATTAGAGAAATGCAAATCAAAACTACAATGAGGTATCACCTCACACTGGTCAGAATGGCCATCATCAAAAAGTCTACAAACAATAAATGCTGGAGAGAGTTGGAGAAAAGGGAACCCTCCTACACTGTTGCTGGTAATGTAAATTGGTTCAACCACTATGGAGAACAGTATGGAGATTCTTTAAAAAACTAGAAGTAGAACTACCATACGATCCTGCAATCCCACTCCTGGGCATATATACAGAGAAAACCATAATCTGAAAAGATACATGCACCCCAATGTTCATTGCAGCACTATTTACAATAGCAGGACATGGAAGCAACCTAAATGTCCATCAACACAGGAATGGATAAAGAAGATGTGGTACATATATACAATGGAATATTACTCATCCATAAAAAAGAATGAATATAGCTGATTCACTTTGTTATAAAGCAGAAACTAACACACCATTGTAAAGCAATTATACTCCAATAAAGATGTTAAAAAAAAAAGAATGAAATATTACCATTTGCAGCAACATGGATGGACCTAGTATCATACTCAGTGAAGTAAGACAGAGAAAGACAAATATCATATGATATCACTTATATTTGGAATCTAATTTTTTAAAAATGATACAAATGAACGTATTTACAAAACAGAAAGAGACTTACAGATATCAAGAACAAACTAATGGTTACCAAAGGGGAAATACGGGGGGAGGTGGGTAAATCAGGAGCTTGCGATGAACATACACACACTACTATATATAAGATAGACAACCAGCAAGGACCTACAGTATAGCACAGGGAACTCTACTCAGTATTCTGTGATAACCTATATGAGAAAAGAATCTTAAAAAGAATGAATATATGTATAGATATAACTGAATCACTTTGCTTTACACCTGAAACTAATACAATATTGTAAATCAACTATACTCCAATAAAATTAAAATAAATAAATAGGCATAGCCATACAGAATGATAGCTATATCCCTATTGAAAGAAAAAGATTAAATATACATTTATTTCTAAGAGTTCAGTTCATAATTCTAAAACATTAATAAAAGAACTTGCTTAACCCTAAACCTCTAAAGCTTGAAAAGCCCTCTAAAAACCGCTTGAAATTCGAGGGGTTTTGATACTTTCTTTTAAGTATGCCAAAGTGTATTCTCATTTCCCAGTGTATTCTCATTTCCCCCAGGCTTGGCTGGCCATGAACGGCTTTAATTCAGCTTCATAAGCTTTCCTTGAGTGCCTGCTAGGACCATAAATTCTTCAAGTACAACTTGCAGTTTAAAAGTACGATTATCTTACTTAAGAGCCCTTTTGCCATGAACTTTCTATCCCAAGGTCAATTCCAGTTAAACCCCCCCTGCCCCCCCCCACATCAATATTCCTTAATCTGAACTGTGGTGTACATTACCAATTATTACTCCCTACTGTCAAGCAATATTGCCCACCCCCTAAATGTGGGAAGTTTTTTAAATGTTCAATAAAAGCTGTATGTGCACAGCTAGATTTGCCATTTAATCATTCAAGTTACTTTCTGCAAGCTGAGCATCTATACGTAATTCAGACACCTTGTTGTTTAGTCCCTGTGAAACCCATTTAAAACTAGGAATAGGAGCAGTGATATTTATGTGTCATGGTGTCTGAATTTGTAAAGGTTTTCTGATAATCTGAGGAGTAATACTGAATTACTCTCAGCAAATATTTTGCTTTATTTTTGTAACTTTGTGATATAGTGCAGAGCCCTGGATATTGAGTTTGAATGTAGGGATTTCTAAAAGGGTTTTATATACAATATTTCTGTAACCTAACAAAAAATGTAAATGGTTTACAATTTCATGACCATGAATATGATGAACTACTCTTTGTTCTGAATTGCTCTAGTCCAATGTAGAATGATTATAATCAGATTGATCTGCATGAGAATTCAAAGCCAATTATGTATATATATGAAAGAGAGTTGATTTTTCATAGTGGTTCTATGGTTTAAAACCATCAAAGGAAAGAGAGCATTGCAAAATGCCCCACTTCAAAAATACTACAGTCCACCAATTAAGCAATACATGAAGCATATAATGATGATAATTCCTGGGTATGTCAACCAGGAAACAGACAAGCTAGTTGTTAAATTGCCTCACCATGAGAATAATGACCCTGTGATAGCTTGGGTAGGTCATTCCCTCTCCCAGCTCAAACTGTGAGGGAAGACAAAACAGATTTGCTGAGCTGGCTCTTTTCTTTAATGCCAAATGCCAAGTAAGCCAGAGTCTTCAGACATCTGTGTTATCAAAACCACAAAACACCCAGTTTGTGACTTAAGAGAACACTAAGTTACCAAAATTTAGGACTGAGTAGAACTATTTGACATCTTGTTGTTTACTCTATTCATTTTAACAGTGTGATTACTAAGGCCCAGAGAGACAGGGTACCTTGCTCAACAGTACAAATCTAGCAATAACAAATGTATAGAAAGGACTTTGCCCTACTCTGTCACTCCTAGCACAGGGCTTTCTTCTCTCCCATGTCATTTGGTAACAATTACCATTTCCCAAAACTGAACCCAGGAGTAAAAAGCATGAAATGTGAACTTTTAAACTAGAATTAAAATTCAAAACTATAGGATATCTCTTGGAAATTTTAAATCTAGTAGCAATAACAAAAACGAAGTTTTATTAGAAAAGCTTAAAGTATGCTCATTTTTCCCTCTGTGCTATAGGAAAAAGAACTTGCTACTCATATATCAAGCTACCAAGAGAACTCCATAAATTATTTTCTGCTCGGGCTAACTTTGCATTACTCTTACCCATTCTGTGTACTCCTTAAAGGATTATCGTAAGGTACACAAAAGAAAGACATGGTTTTATTGCAAAATTATCTCTAAACCAGAAGTGCTGACCTAATTTGACTTTTCTTCTTATCAGACAATGTTAAAATGTAATTTTCCCTATTATTAAATCTGAATATAAATTAAGAGCTATTGCTTAAATATACATATCATGTGACTATAAAATTTGAAACTGAGTCTTATAAACACTCAAGAGAATTCAAACATACAAAGAATTACTGTTAGATCAAGTAGCCACCTGTTAGATCAACAGACCACAAACTCAACACTGCTTCACATCTATGCAATTTTTCTTGATGTAGTACTTGTTTTTTTGGAAATTGCCTTCATGGCAATGAATTTACACAATTAAATTTAATCTTATTATTATAGTCATACCCTGTGTTTCACCAAAAGCCTATCGCCTTTTTTTTTAACCATTGATGTTTTTTTACAGACTCAGCTCCTGATTATTTCCTACTATTAAAAAAAATGAAATTTGTCTTCAAAGGGCAACCATCTGTTACCAACCAACATCACTTGGAAAGAATATTAATCAGGTTCTTTAAAATATTTAAAGAAAATTTGATTAGCCATGGCAAGAACATCGGGATAAGCACATGGCCTTCCAATCTTTACTACAGGAAGAGATTGCTTTCATCAATATGAACACACTCTGGCACATTTCTTAAAAATCAGTCTTTTTCATTTGAATAACTAACGTCATATAGTTTATGCTTGTACAAGTATACCTCTAAGTGTTTTCTATAAGGTGGTTTGAAGC
This sequence comes from Balaenoptera ricei, assembly GCF_028023285.1. Classification (NCBI taxonomy): domain Eukaryota; kingdom Metazoa; phylum Chordata; class Mammalia; order Artiodactyla; family Balaenopteridae; genus Balaenoptera; species Balaenoptera ricei. The sequence goes on from NC_082648.1 coordinate 78,585,922, forward strand.
CAAAGCTGAACAATGTTCTGCTACACATCTTAGACTATTACTTCTTTTATTCTTTGTGTAGAAAGAGCAGAAACATTTAAGCTGTAATGATTTTCATCTGTTCAATGCAGCCACAATGCCAACAGATCTTAGTTGATTAATGCTTGAAATATAAAAATCCAAACGTGTACTCTGCATATATGCGTGCGTGAATATGTGTGGCTGGGGATGTGGGAAGGTTATTTGTGGTTTAATTATTCTTAGTAAAAAAGTTTCTTCAACCTGCTCCAAGACAGCTATTCCAACTAATCTGCGCTAGAGCCCTTTGGGGCATTTGGAGAGGAGAGAAGGCCTTTCATTTCCCCTTTCTCCACTAGCCTACATCCTCTTTACCTCCTCCAGATACCCTGGCTCAGCATGGGTTGAAGACATCAGAACCTCCTCAATGAGTATGTTGCCCTTTCCACCTGGAGCTAGAGCTGCTGTCTGAATGGGAATGGAAAAGCTGTGGGCATCACCTAAGAAAGGACGGTTCCCTCTTTCTCTTAGAACTCCACACTGAAAACCTAGAAAAAAGAAAAGGGGCATAGGAAAGTAGACCTATATGCCAGGTTGGTGGGCAATAGAATGTAGGAAAGGTTATCAGAAGACGCTCTGGAGTTAAGCTAGCTGGGATTGAATTCTGACTCTGAGCTTCCTTTGTGAACCTAGACAAGATCTATAAATTATCTGTGCCTCAGTTTTCTCATCTATAAAATGGGTATAATACTGCCTATATTATAGAGTTATTAGAACAGTTCTTGAAACCTATGAGCACTCAGTCGATGTTAACTAAAATTATTATTAATAACTATCATCTACTGAGAGCTTACTGTGTTTCCAAGTGCCCCATTAATATAGCTTACACTTCCCTTAGAATTCTTCTCATGGATTTCCACTTTCCAAAGTGAAATCAAATCTCAACTGCCTATTTAATGGTGATGTTTCCTTTCTTTGGTTAGCACAATCATTGGTTGATAGTACACAGAAATATGTCATTTTAATTTTTTGTAACAGTAAATTTTACATTCTTCAACACACATGACAATTCCTTGAATATATAAAATGAGAATTTAACGATCATGAAAACAAATTTATAGCCTTCACTCACCCCCACTGCACCTTCATTCTATTCATTCTTCAGTGTCAACCAAGACAACTCACATCCTAAGAGAAAAGACAGGACAGAAATCAGAAGTCATGACAACCCATTCTGTCCAACTTCTAAGCATGGTTACTGAGCTAAATATATCCATGCTCTATGGCAGTGAGAAGGATCGTACATCCTGCCAAGGGAGCCACAGTCATGACAGCAATTGTGAAAAGCTGGCAACCTTGCTGGAGACTGCGAGGGAGACCAGTGCTACATACTTCGTGAGCTGTCATGGACAGAGTGCAGGGCCTATTTAAGGAACCAAGGCTTCAGTGAATATGCCTCATCCTTTTGTAAATGAAAGGGCAGAGGCTTCCTTCCAACCCCCTTAGTGGCTTTCTCCAAGCTGCCTCAGCTCAAGAGCCTGAATCTAATTCCAGATATTTTTCATTTGTCTGCAAACCACTACATGGACAACAGGAATTCAGGCCCAGGAAGTAATTTGCAGCATCTCCAAACTATCTACTCTCCTGGAAAGCCCACTTTTAAACCAGATTTTTAAAGGAAGTAGAATTTTGGAAGGGACCCACAATCCTTTTTTGCATCACCGGGAAAACAGCTTCCCTGTAATCCCTTCATTTAAAAAAAAGTTCTCATGGATTAATCTCCCTTAGGCAGGTATAATTACTGGTATTTCAACTCCATAAGCAATTCAACTGCAATAAATAAACTAAAATAATGAGAATAATAATCTTATAATAACCACACACTATACATGATCAATACCTTTCTTTCATTCTTTATATACAAGATCTCTACCTTCCCATTCCTATCACTATTTCCCAACTCTGATTAGAAAACACTCTCAATAACTCTGAGAAATGTCCCGTGGGATTACTCTAAAGGACATAATTGCAGCTACTGAGAAGGAGACTCAAGGTAATTAAGATTCAATTAGTATAAAATTGTTTTCAGAGATTGATAATTGTACCTCGGGCTTTACAATAACCAAACTTAATGCCTGTAACCTCACCCAGACTGAGGGCAGGTGCCTTCCCACACATCTGCCACATTGTTTCACTGTATCTTGAAGTGTGGCCAATCATAGTTTTGTGTATTTTTTTCCCAGATACACAATTTTATTTATCTAAGACAGTTTATATATTTGCAAATGACAGCACTTACAAGGGCTGCAAGTGTCTACTGAGAAAATTAACCTGTATGCTATTGTTGGAAATGCTGCTCCCTTCCTCTGGGAAGTGTCTTTTGATTGCTTTCTCATCTAAACTGTTTTATCATCTCACTGCCTTCTTTCAATGTAACCCAAACTAGACTGCTTATTGCTAGTGCCATAACCCCCTCTTCTCACCAGGCGCAGAGTTAGCATATATTTTTCAGCTTCTTTTTTTCACCATAGGGTGGAACCTATGCCTGAGATCTTGACAACAAAACATGTGCAAAAGTGATGGGTGCCATTTCCAGTCCTGGGCCATTAGAACCTTCTACGCATGACCCTTGCTCTCTTTTCCTGGCTGAATGGAGAGGACTCTGAGGGCCTAGGGTAGGTTGTGGAGCCTTTAGACGGAAGGACTTGCGCCCCTGAATGACTGTGTAGAACAAGGTCTACTCCACCTGACCCTGCCATTCCGCACTGAACTATGATGTAAGCAAGAAATAAATCTTTGTTGTGCTAAGAAACTTAGAACTGAGGTTTAAGTTCTAAGTTTAGAACTGGGGGTTTATCTGTTACAGCGACTAGCATTGTTTATCAAAGACAGTTATTTTCTCACTTGCTTCTGTCTCTCCATTTCCACGGTCATCTCACATTTTCCTCCATTTCTTCCTTTCTTTCATTTATACTGCAAAGAATTATTGTGTGCCCAACATACATGCTGGTAACAAAGTACATCGTACATTAACTGTGTTCAAAGCAGCCCAAATGAATAATCAACCACCTTACGATTTGGCAAGCCCAATTATGCAGGTCTACTAATTCTTTAAGAGAAGTGTCAGCAAACTACAATCTGGCTGTTTTGTTAAATTAAATTTTATGGAAACATAGCCATGCTCATTCATTTACATCTTATCTGTAGTGTAGTGACCTTGGAACCTCCAAGAAAGCGAGAATGACCAATAAGGCCTTGTAACCTGCAGCTTTCTTGCTATACTAGCTGAGCTGAATAGTGATGACAGAGACTGTCCTAAAACACCTAGTATTTTCTGGTCTTTTGCAGACAAAGTTTAAGAAAAAGCTTTAAACATTTTGGAAAGGATTCTCAAAGGAGAATATGCATGAATTGGGTTTTGGAGGAGTTCACTGCGGTAGAAAAAGAGGAAGAGTGCATTCTGGGGAGGGATAATAATAGCCAAGCAAAAAATATGTAAGTTTAAAGGTTACTCAGACAGCACTGAGAGAGTGATCTTCCCCCTGATCACCAGTTACTAGTGGGAAGGAGCAATAGGAAGCATCATACCAAAGGGAAATGTTTTGAAACAAGCAAACCTCTTGACATCAGCCTCTTCATTCTGAGTACAAAATTTTAATAAATAATATTATACCAACACTAAATAGCTTCAAGCTCAACTATAGATAAGTGAGCTGTAAATCTTCATCCATCACTTATCAATAAACTGTAACAGAGTTCTGTTTCCAGGTAATCTTACACAGACACAAAAGACCTTTACACGTATGGTAATAGTAAAAACTATTAGACAAAATAAAATCATACGTTTCTGTGAGATTTGCAGAGTGGCAGGTGCAAGGAACCCTTAATGAAATGAATTTCAGAGAGTATGTCAGATGCCTTCTTAGATGAGCAGAGAGTATGTAAGTTCCCACACCTGGGAGTGAATACCTGGTCTGGGTATGGGGAGATGGAGGAGCCAGTTTGTTGAAGCTTGGGATGTTTTGAGTGAAAGAAAAATCAGACAAATGTTATTAAACAGTGAAGCCTAGCAGGGAAGACTAGAGTCTGACAGAGCCCTGAATGAACAACGAATTGCTCAGCCTGAGAGTGATCTCCTTGACATAACCCCCAGATTACAGCGAGAAGGAAATGGGAGGGAAAAACACATAATTACATAGTCTCTCACATTCCCATGATGCTCAATTTCTAGTGATCCTCCAGATTTCTTTTTTTCTTTACCATCTTTATTGGAGTATAATTGCTTTACAGTGTTGTGTTAGTTTCTGCTGTATATCAAAGTGAATCAGCTATATGCACACGTATATCCCCATATCCCCGTGCTCTTGTGCCTCCCTCCCACCTTCCCTATCCTACCCCTCTAGATGGTCACAAAGCACCGAGCTGATCTCCCTGTGCTATGTGGCTGTTTCCCACTAGCTATCTATTTTACATCTGGTAGTGTATATATGTCCATGCCACTCTCTCACTTCGTCCCAGCTTACCCTTCCCCCTCCCCATGTCCTCAAGTCCATTCTCTACGTCTGCATCTTTATTCCTGCCCTGCAACTAGGTTCATCAGAACCATTTTTTTTTTTAGATTCAATACATATGTGATAGCATACGGTATTTGTTTATTTCTGACTTACTTCACTCTGTATGACAGACTCTAGGTCCATCAACCTCATTAAAAATGATTCAATTTCCTTTCTTTCTGTGGCTGAGTAATATTCCACTGTATATATGTGCCACATCTTCTCTATCCATTCATCTGTTGATGGATACTTAGGTTGCTTCCGTGTCCTGGCTATTGTAAATAGAGCTGCAATGAACATTGTGATACATGACTCTTCTTGAATTATGGTTTTCTCAGAATATATGCCCAGTAGTGGGATTGCTGGGTCGTATGGTAGTTCTATTTTTAGTGTTTTGAGGAACCTCCATACTGTTCTCCATAGTGGCTGTATCAATTTACATTCCCACCAACAGTGCAAGAGGGTTCCCTTTTCTCCACACACTCTCCAGCATTTATTGTTTGTAGATTTTTTGATGATGGCCATTCTGACCAGTGTTGACGTGATACCTCATGGTAGTTCTGATTTGCATTTCTCTAATGATTAGTGATGTTGAGCATCCTTTCATGTGTTTGTTGGCAATCTGTATAGCTTCTTTGCAGAAATGTCTATCTAGGTCTTCTGCCCATTTTTTGGATTGGGTTGTTTGTTTTTGTGGTATTGAGCTTCATGAGCTGCTTGTATATTTTGGAGATTAATCCTTTGTCAGTTTCTTCGTTTGCAAATATTTTCTCCCATTCTGAGGGTTGTCTTTTCATCTTGTTTATGGTTTTCTTTGCTGTACAAAAGCTTTTAAGTTTCATTAGGTCCCATTTGTTTATTTTTGTTTTTATTTCCATTTCTCTAGGAGGTGGGTAAAAAAGGATATTGCTGTGATTTTTGTCATAGAGTGTTCTGCCTAAGTTTTCCTGTAAGAGTTTTATAGTGCCTGGCCTTACATTTAGGTCTTTAATATATTTTGAGTTTATTTTTGTGTAGGGTGTTAGGCAGTGTTCTAATTTCATTCTTTTACATGTAGCTGTCCAGTTTTCCCAGCACCACTTATTGAAGGGGCTGTCTTTTCTCCATTGTATACTCTTGCCTCCTTTATCAAAGATAAGGTGACCATATCTGCGTGGTTTTATCTCTGGGCTTTCTATCCTATTCCATTGATATATATTTCTGTTTTTGTGCCAGTACCATACTGTCTTGATTACTGTAGCTTTGTAGTATAGTCTGAAGTCAGGGAGCCTGATTCCTCCAGCTCCGTTTTTCTTTCTCAAAATTCTTTTGGCTATTCGGGATCTTTTGTGTTTCGATAAAATTGTGAAATTTTTTGTTCTACCTCTGTGAAAAATGCCATTGGTACTTTCATAGGGATTGCATGGAATCTGTAGATTGCTTTGGGTAGTAGAGTCATTTTCACAATGTTGATTCTTCCAATCCAAGAACATGGTATATCTCTCCATCTATTTGTATCATCTTTAATTTCTTTCATCAGTGTCTTATAGTTTTCTGCATACAGGTCTTTTGTCTCCTTAGGTAGGTTTATTCCTAGGTATTTTATTCTTTTTGTTGCAATGGTAAATGGGAGTGTTTCCTTAATTTCTCTTTCGGATGTTTCATCATTAGTGTATAGGAATGCAAGAGATTTCCATGCATTAATTTTGTATCCTGCTACTTTACCAAATTCATTGATTAGCTCTAGTAGTTTTCTGGTAGCATCTTTAGGATTCTCTATGTATAGTATCATGTCATCTGCAAACAGTGACAGTTTTACTTCCTTTCTGATTTGGATTCCTTTTATTTCTTTTTCTTCTCTGATTGCGGTGGCTAAAACTTCCAAAACTGTGCTGAATAATAGTGGTGAGAGTGGGCAACCCTGTCTTGTTCCTGATCTTAGAGGAAATGGTTTCAGTTTTTTACCACTGAGAATGATATTGGCTGTGGGTTTGTCATATGTGGCCTTTATTATGTTGAGGTAGGTTCCCTCTATGCCTACTCTCTGCAGAGTTTTTACCATAAATGGGTGTTGAATTTTGTCGAAAGCTTTTTCTCCATCTACTGAGATGATCATATGGTTTTTATCCTTCAGTTTGTTAATATGGTGTATCACATTGATTGATTTGCATATTGAAGAATCCTTGCATTCCTGGGATAAATCCCACTTGATCATGGTGTATGATGCTTTTAATGTGTTGTTGGATTCTGTTTGCTGGTATTTTGTTGAGGATTTCTGCATCTATATTCATCAGAGATATTGGCCTGTAGTTTTCCTTTTTTTGTCACATCTTTGTCTTGTTTTGTGATCAGGGTAATGGTGGCCTCGTAGGATGAGTTTGGGAGTGTTCCTCCCTCTGCTATATTTTGGAAGAGTTTGAGAAGGATAGGTGTTAGCTCTTCTCTAAATGTTTGACAGAATTCACCTGTGAAGCCATCTGGTCCTGGGCTTTTGTTTGTTGGAACATTTTTAATCACAGTTTCAACTTCAGTGCTTGTGATTGGTCTGTTTATATTTTCTACTTCTTCCTGGTTCAGTCTCGGAAGATTGTGCTTTTCTAAGAATGTGTCCATTTCTTCCAGGTTGTCCATTTTATTGGCATATAGTTGCTTGTAGTAATCTCTCATGATCCTTTGTATTTCTGCAGTGTTCAGTTGTCACTTCTCCTTTTTCATTTCTAATTCTGTTGATTTGAGTCTTCTCCCTTTTTTCTTGATGAGTCTGGCTAATGGTTTATCAATTTTATCTTCTCTAAGAACCAGCTTTTAGTTTTACTGATCTTTGTTATCGTTTCCTTCATTTCTTTTTCATTTAATTCTGATATGATCTTTATGATTTCTTTCCTTCTGCTATCTTTGGGGTTTTTTTGTTCTTCTTTGTCTAATTGCTTTAGGTGTAAGGTTAGGTTGTTTATTTTTCTTGATTTTTCTTGTTTCTTGAGGTAGGATTGTACTGCTATAAACTTCCCTCTTAAAACTGCTTTTGCTGCATCCCATAGGTTTTGGGTCATCGTGTTTTCATTCTCATTTGTTTCTAGGTATTTTTTGATTTCCTTTTTGATTTCTTCAGTGATCTCTTGGCTATTTAGTAGCGTATTATTTAGTCTCCATATGTTTGTATTTTTTACAGTTTTTTTCCTGTAATTGATATCTAGTCTCATAGCACTGTGGTTGGAAAAGATACTTGATACGATTTCAATTTTCGTAAATTTACCAAGGCTTGATTTGTGACCCAAGATATGGTCTATCCTGGAGAACGTTCTATGAGCACTTCAGAAGAAAGTGTTTTTGGATGGACTGTCCTATAAATATCATTTAAGTCCACCTTGTTTAATGTGTCATTTAAAGCTTGTGTTTCCTTATTTATTTTCATTTTGTATGACCTGTCCATTGGTGAAAGTGGTGTGTTAAAGTCCCCTACTATAATTGTGTTGCTTTCGATTTCCCCTTGTATGGCTGTTAGCATTTTCCTTATGTATTGAGGTGCTCCTATGTTGGGTGCATAAATATTTACAATTTTTATATCTTCTTCTTGGATTGATCCCTTGATCATTATGTAGTGTTCTTCTTTGTCTCTTGCAATAGTCTTTATTTTAATGTCTATTTTGTCTGATGTAAGAATTGCTACTCCAGCTTTCTTTTGATTTCCATTTGCATGGAATGTCTTTTTCCATCCCTGCACTTTCAGTCTGTGTGTGTCCCTAGGTCTGCAGTGGGTCTCTTGTAGACAGCATATGTAAGGGTCTTGTTTTTGAATCCATTCAGCCAGTCTATGTCTTTTGGTTGGAGCATTTAATTCATTTACATTTAAGGTAATTATCGATATGTATGTTCCCATTACCATTTTTTAAATTGTTTTGGGGTTGTTGTTGTAGGTCTTTCCTTCTCTTGTTTTCCTTGCCTGAAGAAGTTCCTTTAGCATTTGTTGTAAAGCTGGTTTGGTGGTGCAGAATTCTCTTAGCTTTTGCTTGTCTATAAAGGTTTTAATTTCTCCGTTGAATCTGAATGAGATCGTTGCTGGGTAGAGTAATCTTGGTTGTAGGTTTTTCCCTTTCATCACTTTAAATATGTCCTGACCCTGCCTTCTGGCTTGCAGAGTTTCTTCTGAAGGGTCAGCTTTTAACCTTACGAGGATTCCCTTGTATGTTATTTGTTGTTTTTCCCTTGCTGCTTTTAATATTTTTTCTTTGTATTTAATTTTTGATAGTTTGATTAAAATGTGTCTTGGCGTGTTTCTCTTTGGGTTTTTCCTATATGGGACTCTCTGTGCTTCCTGGACTTGGGTGACTATTTCCTTTCCCATGTTAGGGAAGTTTTCGACTATAATCTCTTCAAATATTTTCTCAGAACCTTTCTTTTTCTCTTCTTCTTCTGGGAGCCCTATAATTCGAATATTTGTGTGTTTAATGTTGTCCCAGAGGTCTATCAGACTGTCCTCAATTCTTTTCATTCTTTTTTCTTTATTCTGCTCCCTGGCAGTTATTTCCACCATTTTATCTTCCAGTTCACTTATCCATTCTTCTGCCTCAGTTATTCTGTTATTGATTACTTCTAGAGTATTTTTAATTTCAGTAATTGTGCTGTTCATCACTGTTTGTTTGCTCTTTAGTTCTTCTAAATCCTTGTTAAATATTTCTTGTATTTTCTCCATTGTATTTCTGAGATTTTGGATCATCTTTACTATTATTACTCTGAATTCTTTTTCAGGTAGGTTGCCTATTTCATCTTCATTTATTTGGTCTTGTAGGTTTTTACCTTGCTCTTTCATCTGTAACATATTTTTCTGTCATTTCATTTTTTTGTTTGTTTTTTTTGATGCGTGGTTCTTTATTTCTGTCTTACTGGTTGTTTGGCCTGAGACATCTAGCACTGGAGTTTGCAGGCTGTTTGATAGAGCTGGGTCTTGGTGCTGAGATGAGGACCTCCAGGAGGTCTCACTCCCATTGATATTCCCTGGAGTCTGAGGTCGTCTGTTAGTTCAGTGGTTTGGACTCAGACCTCTGGCCTGGGAACCAAGATCCCGCAAGCTCCGTGGTGTGGTAAAAAAAAAAAAAAAAGGAAGAAAGAAAGAAAAAAAGGAGCAATACAATATCAAAGAATAAAAAACAAAATAAAATTAGGAAAATACTAACTAGGAAAAATAAAACTATAATTGAAACAACTGCAACAAGGTAAAATAAAACCACCACAACAAAAAAGAAACAAAAAAAGCGGGGGAGTGACAAGCCAAAAGGAGAGAGAATAGCAAAGTATAAAGTATAAAATAAAATTAGAAAAATAAAAGATTTATTAGGAAAAATAAAAATATAAAAGAAACAACAACAATGAATCAACAAGGTAAAACAGAACCCCAATCAAAAAGAGGAAAAAAAAAAAAAGTTCAAGTAGCATTATTAAGATGTCAGGTATCCAAGCCAGGCAGTTACTTATTCTATTTGCTTGGCGATATAAAGACAGACTTAATTGATAAAACCCACCTTCTGAGTGGCTTCTTTTTTCTTTTTATCCTCTTTCTTCCTTCTCTTGTCTTCTATTAACTATTCTTCCCTTTCTTGCTCCTTCTCTCTCATGAAGTGCAGCAGTGCTTAAATCCAGCAAATTGAGGCATACAAGGTAGAAATGGCAATGACGAAAGGTCCCAAAAATGATTTCTTTTTGTCTGTTTTTTTGTATTTTAAATATTCAGAAACCAGCAGAGATTTTGTCGGCCATTTCGGCTTGAATTAACTCTCACACTCTCCCTCTTGTTCTCTCTCTCCCAGATCCTCCAGATTTTGATTCAAAGATGAAACTACAGCCTAACCTCCTCCCAGCTCAAATACTGACAAGGTAAAAAAGTCTGTGAAGGAAGTTGGGAGTGTGGTTAATCACAGGTGAATACGATATAATTATAATATAATTAAAGCTGTGATCCAGTTCCTGCTCAACAGCCCTGTAGGAGAGAGATGAATTACTAGTCCCTCACCCTAATCAAAAGACAGAAGAAGGAACTTACACTCTCTGGATAATAAAACAAACAAACAAAAAGAATGTACTTCAGTCTCCACTGTTCTTTTACACATAATATCCAGAAAACAGTAAGAAATTATAAGACAGGCAAAAAAACAGGAAAATGTGACACTATTTAAGAGACAAACATAGCCTATAGAGTCAGACAGACAAATGATCTAACTACTGGAATTAGCAAAGATTTTTAAACTAATTATTTTTAACTATTACAAATCTATTAAAGAAAAGATAAATGTAATGAATGGATAGGGGTTTTAAGGAAAGAAATAGAAATACTAAAATGAGCCAAAAGGAAAATTATATCACTAAAAACAGAATAAAATTAAAAATAATTAAATGTGCCTAATAGCAGTAGGTTAATCATAAATATGCACTGTTTAGATCTCCTGCTATATGGAGTAAAACAGACTAATAGCCCAGCTACTGTTTCTCTGGCTCTATAGTGGCAGTCACATCAAAGCCAAGCCTCCTATAGGCTGCTCCCAGCCAATGGCTGAGCATCACACGGCTATTAATAAAGGTCCAGTCCTATGAGTTGTAGGAATTCTCCAGTGGGTTACTTTGGATTAAGAAATTCCCAAAAGCCTGGCAATACGTTTTTACTTCTGTGTAAAAGTCTAAATTTCCTATACAATCCTCCTTCCTTATCCTTTTCATCTCCTTCACAGGCATCAAACTTTACTTACAATCTGAAGGTTCTCTCTACCTTTTTCTTTTATCCTTCACAGATATTTTCCCAACATATCTTTTGGAAATCTAATCCCATCTTTACATTTGCTTCTCAGAGGATCTAAACTAACACAAAAGGATTGTATATTTCAGAAAAAATCATCAGTGGAATTAAAGACAGGTCAGTAGAGATTTTCCAGTCTGAATCTCAGAGCAAAAAAATGATTGAAACGAAAAAAGAACAGAGTGCATCAGTGACCTAAGAGATCAAATCAAATCATCTAATAGACATGCAACTGAAGTCTCAGGAGAGGACAGAGAGAAAAATATTTTGAGTGCCAATGACTGAACAACATTCAAATTTGATTAGAAATACAGTATCCACTCCAGAATCCAAGAAAGTCAGTGAATTTCAAGCAGAAAGAACACAAGCCAAACAACACTGGGGTATATTATGGTCTAATTACTGAAAACCAAGGATAAAGAGAAAATCATATGTGATGGGTCAAGAGGAGACAATGCATAGAGAGAAACAAAGATGGGGATATTTGCTTTACGGCAAAAGCAAAGTAGTCCAGATGGCAATGGAACAACATCTTTGAGGGGCTGAGGAAGGGGGATTGTCAGTCTGCAGTTTTATAACCAGCAAAGATGTCCTTTAATTGTGGGAATGAGGATGGAGATGTTTTCAGATTGTAAAGGTTGGAAGAGATTATTGCCAGAAATCCACACTATAGAGGATATAAAGGAGGTTCTTTAGGTTGAGGGAGGACAATGGAGCATAGAGGCTCAGCTCTACAGGAAATATTAAGCACACCAGAGATAATAAATGTGGAAGTTTTTTTTTTTTTCTTTTTCTCAACTTATTTGATGGAAAGTTGATCATTTAAAGCAAAAAAGATAGCAATACGTTGTAGGGTTGGTAACGTGTAGAAGTAAAATGTATGAGGATCATGGCACCAAGGCTGGAGAGAGTGGATAGAAGTATATTGTTGTAGGGTTGTTGCCTTATATATGAGGTGGTGTCATGTTACTTCAAAATAACATGAGGTGAGGTGGGGATATATATTGCGGTCCCATAGAAAACACTAAATATATTTTAAAAAGGGATAAAATTAAAAACAATAAAAGTAATAACCTAAATGACTACAAGCTTTTTGACCATGACCTACAATAATAAATATCATATATCTATCACTACCTGTACACAAATGCTCCACAACAATCTTACACACACAAACATACATATAACAGAAAAAAAATTATTGAAAGTAATACTAATGATTACTAAGTGCAATGAATGTTTTTTATTCTTTTTCATTTTTTAACATCAATCATTACCTATTGAATCAATTTTACTACCAATCACAACTTTTCTATAGCATCTGCTGTGTCAGGCCATTTACTTAAAAAATATTTTTAAATTTACTTTTGTTACTTAATTGATGTTTACCAAAAAATTCCAGGACATAAGTTAACCCCATTTTAGAAATGAGGAAACAGACATGGAGAAATTAACTAACATTCTTAAGACTGTAAGGCTAGTAAGTGGAAAAGGTAGGATGTTAATCTAGATATAGGAAGTCCAATTGCTGTGCTCTTAACCACTATATCACACTACCTCCACCTTGGCCACTACATTTGCGGACCTGGGTGCCAGGGATGGGTGCATGTAACTACATGCATTTTTCTTGGGATAAATACTAGTTTTTACCTGTAATCTGGAAAAAGCTTAAGAATCACAGTACCACCCCACCCTAATTTACAGTTTGCTTTTTCCTACTGGATAACTAAAATCTGTTCACATTATCTCAGTAGATTCTCTAAAAAGCTCCAGTCATTCAACCATGATAAAACTCTAACTTTCAAGGCTTCATATCCTATACTTTCCTTTGTATATGTTATTGGTGAGTGGGTGGCAACAGAAATCTACAAAACATACAAATGAGAAACTTTACTGAAGCTATTTTTCAGTTCTAAAATTCTATAAACCTATAATTCTAATCAAGGACCCAGCCACCTGCTATTCTATAACTAAGCCACAAGATGGGCAGTTGTCTAAATTGCTCAGAAAGATATACAAAAGCAGGGGTTCCTTAGTTTGTTAATCTGCCCTGAAGTTTTGCCAGGCCTGAAGTTAATTACAGTCTCTTGGTGCAATTTAACCATATTCCTCTTAGTTTATTGTCTATCATACAGATAGAATAATCTAGCTTTCCTCAGGATAATCATTTTTTTCACATACTTATATAATTGAAAATAACTATGTATTCACTATTTAGCTTTTTCCTCTCTAGACTAAATAAATACAATCCCCTTAATCTTCCCCCACTGGTTTGACTTTCTCTGTAATCATTTCGGTGGTGCCTCTTAGAAGACCCTCTCTAGTTTCTCCACATGCATTTTAAAGGGTGGAACCCCATACTGATTGCATTACTTTAATGAGGGCCTGACCAATGCCAAATATGGCTGGATGATCTGCCCTCTTGCCTGCTGTGCTCTTGCTAACAGAGGTGAGTATTCCATTAACATTTACAAAAACATTATTGCCAGTTTTCTGGATCATCATCAGCTGAAGTTGAATCCCACTCATACAAACTGCTATAAACCAACTGAACCAGTGCCTTGCATTCTCTGTTTTAAAATATTTGCTCCTATGTTTTAAAGGCATTTAGATTTCTTCTTTCATGACTTGAATTTTCTTCCTCAGGTTTTGTGTTTTTTTTATGTTTTTCTGTATTGTGACATTATTGTTTTTATTGATTTCAAGTTCTCTTTATATTAAGGATTTCAATTATTTGGTGTTTGTCTATGTATTTTTTTTTTTAGGTTTGTACATAATCAAATATATTGCCAGTTTTTTGTTTGTTCTTTCCTCCATCATTTTTATGGAAAGTTTTTTTTTTTTAATTTAATTTATTTATCTTTGTCTGCATTGGGTCCTCATTGCTGCGTGTGGGCTTTTTCTAGTTGCGGCGAGCGGGGGCTACTCTTTGTTGCAGTGCATGGGCTTCTCATTGCAGTGACTTCTCTTGTTGCGGAGCACGGGCTGTAGGTGCCCAGGCTTCAGTAGTTGTGGCATGTGGGCTCAGCAGCTGTGGCTCATGGGCTCCAGAGCACAGGCTCAGTAGCTGTGGCACACAGGCTTAGTTGCTCCATGGCATGTGAGATCTTCCCAATCCAGGGCTCAAAGCTATGTCCCCTGCACTGGCAGGCGGATTCTTAACCACTGTGCCATGAGGGAAGCCTGGAAAGTTCTTTTCAATTCCACGATCAACCAATAATTATCTGTATTCATTTTAACTTTTTTTTAACATTTCACACTTTTTTGTAATCAACTTGTTAATCATATAGCATTAATTTTGGTATTTATACTAGTGTGAGATATGGTAAAAATCTCACATATGTGTATGTGAGTGAGAGTTTGCCAACTTTTCCAATTTTTTCCATTGGTTTGTGGTATTTTCTTTATAATACATGAAATTCTCATATAATGACATATGTTTCAGAATTATCTGTTTATATATTAAAAAGTATTGATACACTTATATCATATATAAAAGGCTCTTAAGAAATAAACCCCCTATAGAAACATGGACAAAAAACATTCATAAAAGGAGAAATTAAAGTTCTTATACACATATGAAAAACATTCATCTTTATAACTAAAGAAGTAAAAAACTAAAATTTATACAACTTTTTGTTTTGAATCATGAAAGATTTTTTTCAAAATTATTTTAATATTACTGTTGTTGAGATTGTTTTAAAATGCATGCTCTCAAACACTGCTGTTGCAGTTCTTTTTCCTAATATTTTCTTTTGTTAATTTTCAAACCTTCAGAAAAAGTAAAAGTATAGTACAATGAATACCCATGTACCCCTCACCTATATTCACTAATTGTTAACATTTGCCAAATTTGCTTTTTCTCTCTGTATATGCATATGTATATCTGTGCAGTTATGTATATACACATATGTGTATATATATGTATATATGATATGTATAATTTTTTGCTGAACCATTTGAAAGTTAGTTGCAGACACCATGATACTTCAGACTCAAAGATTTTAACCAGCAGCTGGAGGTGTTTTAAACATGAACAATATCTTTCAAAAGCAATTTGGAAGATGTATCAAAGCCTTCAAGAGATAAAATCACTTCTGAGTATCTGTTCAAAAGATTTTATTCTCATTCCTCAATTTGAGCCTCCTTTTTTATGGCATCCAGTATAATACTGGTCCTTATTTATGATTCATTAGAAAACTACTCAAATAATTACAAAGGAGACATATAAAATTAATTCTAGCTTCTGAAACTAACAGAATACATGCATCTGATAGATTTTGTCCCAGAAATTTGTTTTTTCATACATATGTATTTTATTATACCAAAAATCAAAATAGATAAGATGTGGACTTGCTCTCAAGAAGTTCGTTATCATTAGTGCTTTTAAGGCCATGCCTAGAAATTCAGACTTTTCTTAGAAGGGGATTGAAGGATTTTAGATATAGGTCTAGTCTGATTTGTATTTCAGAAAGATAATTGTGGGCTTCCCTGGTGGCGCAGTGGTTGAGAATCTGCCTGCCAATGCAGGGGACACGGGTTCGAGCCCTGGTCTGGGAAGATCCCACATGCCACGGAGCAACTGGGCCCGTGAGCCACAATTACTGAGCCTGCGCGTCTGGAGCCTGTGCTCTGCAACAAGAGAGGCCACGATGGTGAGAGGCCCGCGCGCCGCGATGAAGAGTGGTCCCCACTTGCCACAACTAGAGAAAGCCCTCGCACAGAAATGAAGACCCAACACAGCCATAAATAAATAAATAAAAGAACGTGAATTTCTTAAAAAAAAAAAAAAAATTAATAAAAAAAAAAAAAAAAGAAAGATAATTGTAAAGACAATTTTAAAGTTAAATTGAATGGGGGAAACACTTGTTAAGGAAAGCAGCTGGGAGGCTGTTGCAATTGTACAGGAAGTTGAAATGAGAACAGAAAGAAGTGGACAGATTCAAGAGAAATTAACATGAAAGAAATAATAAGAGATGAAGGTTTGTTGAACATTTGGGTTAAGTGAAAAGGAGGACTGCAGGATCCCTTCCAGGTTTCTGGATTTAGGCTACTGGTGATGGTGGTGCATCCATGACTAGAGAGGTAGGAATAAAGAAAGTCTGGGGAGAACAGGGAGAACAATCATAAGTTCAGTTTGGTGTGTGTGAGGTGCTCAATATATGAGGCTTGCTCTGGAGATGTGGTAGGAGTTACGGAATTTGATTAAAATACGGATTTAGAAGACATCAGTGTATAGTCAGGGGTTAACACCACGGGAGTAAATGAGATCATCTAAGAACAGTGAGAAAGGTAAGAAGAAAATTAAGGCTGGATCTCTAGAAAACAGTTTAAAAGTAAACAATAAAACAAAAAAATAGAAAATTTAGAAAATACTGAAAAATTTGTATAATCTAGGGAAGTAAGGTCTTCCTAAAAGTAAAATAGGACACCCAGAAATCATAAAGGAAAAGATAGATGTCCTTAACTATATACATGTAAACTTTTTTTTATGACAAAAGACACCATTAAATAAAGTTAAAAGTTAAACTATTGATGGGTAGCAAAATATGCCACCCTAAGTATGCCTCTTTGGCATAAGGATTATTTGGAGCTAAAGACAATTGAGAAAAAGCAGATACAAGAAAAACTCTCTGCCCTCCCCCTATTTGCCTAAAAGCAAGACATATATTTGTAAAGGTGTTCCCCCCTCCCCCCACCGCCTCCCTCTACCAGGAAGGACAGAAATTAATTGCTGGAGACACCCTAGAACTTTACCAGCCCAGAGACAACACCAGAGAAACCTATATAACAAACTTTACTAACTAGCTCTTATCTTCCATAAGTTCTCCCACATATTTACCTTCCCACAATTTGCCACCCTAGAAACTCAAGGTCCTTTTCCTTTGTCTCGTCACTTCTGTCAAAATTTATTGTTCTTTCGTTAAGATGCTGCATAAGACCAAGTTCTTACCACCCCTTTGAGTTACTCATCGCTGAGTACTCCTATGTGTATGCACAATGCACATGTTAACAAACATCTGTTTTTCTCTTATTAACCTGTCTTTTGTCAGTTTAATTTACAGGGCCTCAGCCAATGAACCTAAGATGGATAGAGGAAAAAGTTTTTCCTCCCCTATATCACAGATTGTAATGCATATGATAAAAAGCTCCTACAGATGATAAGCAAAGTGCTTAACATCCCAATGGAAAAATGGGCAAGTATATAAACAGTGTTACCAAAAAGTGAAATTCAAAGGACAATAAACTTATGAAAATATACACAATCTAACAAATTGTTGGGGAAATGCTAATTAAAATATTGATGAGATTCCACTTCTCACCCATAAAATCGGCAAAAAATTAACATATGTTCAACTTCAGTGGAGAGGTAGGGAAATGAATGTGACTACTCAGTACATGGTCGATGGGGTTGTAAACTGCCATCTCCTTTCAGGAAACATAGCAACATACATTAAAATGTAAAACACATGATGGAGCAATGTCCATATCATATCTGGAAGAAATAAAAGTGCCAAAATTTTATTTGTGTGTATGGAAATGTATATATATTGGTAATCATATATTTATTTATAATATGTGTATGTAGATGTAAGTATATTTATTGTAACATTTTAAAATATAGTAGGGAAGTCCCTGGTGATCCTGGTCCTAACCACTGTTAGGACTCCACACTTTCACTGCCAAGGGCCCGGGTTTGATCCCTGGTCAGGGAACTAAGATCCTGCAAGCTGTGTGGCACGGCAAAAAAAATAAAATAAAATAAAATAAAATACAGTAATCACAAAAAATAGGTTGATTGTCCAAAAACAAGGAAATAATTGAATTAACTAGGAGTCATTTATACTACAGAATATTGTGCTACTATAAATATAATTGGTGGGATCTATATTAGTTGACCAGAAGAGATGTCCAGATGAGTAAATGAAAAAAACAAGTTTCAAATTTGTGTATAGGGTGATTCCATCCACACACACACAGCCTCTCCATATATGAGGACATGAATTTAGGTTTATTTGTATAAGTAGGAAGAAAAAGAGAAATGTGAGGAGACCCATACAGCAAACAACTAACATTTGTTTTTCAGAGGAGGAAAATGGATCGCATGGAATAAGGGAAGATTATCAACTTTTTCTTTATAAATCTTCCAGTGGT
Source organism: Balaenoptera ricei (assembly GCF_028023285.1). Lineage (NCBI taxonomy): Eukaryota > Metazoa > Chordata > Mammalia > Artiodactyla > Balaenopteridae > Balaenoptera > Balaenoptera ricei. The sequence continues at coordinate 78,604,387 of NC_082648.1, forward strand.
TTCAAACATGCCTTATATTAGTAATTTTTTAGTTAAATAAAAAAATACAAGAATAATGCACAAAGTGGTAACTCAAGAACTGTCAAGAAATTAACAGATATCAGTAATTGAGTTTTCTTTTTTGTATATTTTACAATATATTTTATATATTACATTATATTTTACATTAAAATATTTGTAAGTATAAAATATAAAAATATTGTTCAAATAAAAGCACATATCACATCTCACCACTTAACAAAAAATTCCTTTCACATCAGTGGTCCTACTTTACGCCTAAGTAGTTCTTGTCACCGTAGGATTCAGGCAAGCACGGGCTTGCATAGAGTCAGACCCACTGGGATTGATTTGCATGAGAAACTGCAAGGTCTTGGAAGAAAATCTAACTTAAACAAGTTAGAACTGGACACATACTTTTGGTCGAGCAGTGTTGGGAGGAGTGTGATGATTTGGAACACAGAATAAGGACAAAGGTCAGTATTAACATCCTTACCATTTAATGTTCTCTGACCCCATTGAGAAGACAAGGTTGTACAATTTGGGGACCATTGTAGGAGATGTGACATTAAGGTGGAAGCACATCTCGTGTCACAACAGCAGCAGTCGCCCTTGCTGGGCACGGCAGCATCGTGGTGACACTGGAAGCGTTATCGGGTGTCTACAGAGTCTGCACCTACAGCAGCAAGATTCAGAGGAGCAGGAAGATGTGTTTCAATAAAGGGCATTGGAAGCTGCAGGAAGGGACCTCTATATTCTGCTTTATTCACTTACCATTATGGAATCCTTCCCTACATCTCTATGGTCTTCTTAATTATTTTAAATGGATAAATAATATTTTATTTATACTATATATGTAGTTAATTAACCTCTTTTTCTGTTTTTGACACTTTCTAGTATTACAGAAGTTCATACATACAGCTTTGTTTTGATATTCAATTATTTTCTTAGAATAAATTCCCAAGAGTACACTGATGGATTAAAAAGATTTGAACATTTGCATATGCATGGTGATACACTGCCTTGTTTTCTTGTTTTCCCAAAATGCTGAACCAATTTAGCATGCCATCGGCAATGTTTGAATTATCAAGCTTTTGCCACAAACAGGACAGTTAAGTGTTGTCTTTTACATTTAACAAATACTTGTTGAGTGTCTACTATGACCAATCACTCTTCTGGATACAGGAGAGCAGCGAACAAAACCCAAAACTCCCTGCCAGCATTGAGCTTAGATTTAGTGGAAGGAGGCTGGTTTATTAGACATAAAGTCATTTTCTTGAAGTGTTGTTTCAGCTTCATGTGCTTAGATACTTGTGAAGGTGATCACTGTTCTGTTTCTTTGCTGGTTGTCATTGCCATTGTGTGAATTGCTTATTCATGTCTTTTTTCCCATGCATTACATGAGTTCTTCATGTGAAGGCTCATGAGATGCCTCGAAGCTTCTATTTCCCTCCAAGTTCCCACATGGCCTCCTGAGTCCTGGGATTGTCCTTAGAAATCACTGCCCTTTCATCACCACATAAAGAATTTATGTACAGCTGGGCTTCCCTGGTGGTTCAGTGGTTAAGAATCCGCCTGCCAATGCAGGGGACACAGGTTTGAGCCCTGGTCTGGGAAGATCCCACATGCCGCAGAGCAACTAAGCCAGTGTGCCACAGCTACTGAGCCTGTGCTCTAGAGCCCCCGAGCCACAACTACTGAGCCCGCATGCCACAACTACTGAAGCCCACGTGCCTAGAGCCCGTACTCTGCAACAAGAGAAGCCAGCACAATGAGAAGCCCTCGCACCACAATGAAGAGTAGCCCCCGCTCGCCGCAACTAGAGAAAGCCCGCGCGCAGCAACGAAAACTCAACGCAGCCAAAAATAAAGAAAGAAAGAAAGAAAGAAAGAATTTACGTACAGCTAAGACATATCCACCTACCACGGCGTCCTGTTTCTCCTGCTTGCAGACCTTCCATTTTCAAATGGAAAAACAATGGGAAACACTGTTCCACCATCTTCGCTGCCCATGGAAGCCGTTTCTCTCCTTGTCACTGAGGTGGATTTTCTAGGATGGCTCTCCCGAGAGAGAGATTCGTTCCACATCCAGGTTATATTCTCAGTTCTTCCTTTCTTTCTCCCTCTGGAGTAAAGGACCCTCCTTGAGTCAGAATTCCTGGGTGACCACATCTTGCCCTACCCGAGGACCACTCCAACTCTCCAGCCCCCAGAGCCTTGCCAGACACCAGATCAGCCCCCTTCTCCCTGTGCACAGGCCAGGTGCAACGAGGACACCCTAGGTGCATCCCCACGACACCAGCCCTGCTCCCACCTAGACGTGGGTCTTCTCTGCTCCCGCAGCCCAGCACGTGGAGAAGAACCGGTCCACTGCTTTCACTTCTCCTTTGAGGATTTTCACCACAGATGGTGGCCTCTGTTTGTCATGTCTGATGTGATCCTTTCCCATCTGGTGACCTAAGTTATTTTGTTCTTGTTGTTGTACATGTGTTTACAAGTCTTTATGTAGCCAAATCTGTCAATCTTTCCCTTTGTGATTTCTTCTGTCACTTCATAGTATAAAAATAATAATAATAATAGTTTCTCCAGACCTCTGACAGGCAATAACTTATATTTTCTGCTATGTTTTCTGTTACCGATCACGTTAGCCATTCAAAATTTATTTTTATCATGATGCATGAAACTGGAGTATTAAATTGATTTTTTTTCAAAAAACTGCTAGCTACGAATCCTAAATAATGTGTATTAAATAATTCTTTTGCTGTTTGAGATGTCTCATTATTTATTATATCCTTCTATACAGTACACATACTTCTGGACTATACTATTCCATTTATCTACATGCTTATTTGGGGAAGACTAGCTCCACTTTAACATTCCACTTTGCAAAATACTAGTTAATGTTCTTAGTTGAGCATGGTGGTGTTAGGTGTGTGGGCCCTGGACATTTAGAACCCTGGCTCAGCAATTTACTAACCATCATGTGAACTTGGGCAAGTTACTTACCTTCCCTTGGCCTCAGTTTCCTTATTTGTAAAATGGGGATAATGAAGACACCTATCTGTTTTGTGTAAGTGAGGTATTTACTCTATGTAAAACATTTAGAATAATGTCTCCCATAGAGTAAGTGCTCAAAACATGGTATCTATTTTTGCAGAAACAAATTATAGTCATCGTTAAGTTCAAAAATTCTGTTGAGATTTTTGAGTTGGATTATGTCCAACCTATAAACTGACTGAATAAAACAGAAGTCTTTCTCTATCATTACTTTTAAGGATAATTGTACACCTCTCCATTGGTCTTCGCTAATATTATTCAGTAAAGTTCTGTCTACATTAAATAAGACATGTAACTCTTTTAAAAATACTTATTCTTAAATAATTTAGATGTTATGTCATTACTATGAGCTGAGATAAAGGGCTCTTAGTGATTTGTATATATTTATTTTGCATTCATCTTTCTGCTTTATTGATGCCTATAGTCTTTTTTTTTAGACTTTTCGTTTTAGTTTTTAAAAGTATACAATCACAATATCCAAAAATGACATTTTAATTTTGTTTTCAAATACTAATTCTACTGATTTTTTATATCTTCTTGCACTGGCTAGAACTCCAAAACAATATTTAACACACATGAGAATGGTCATCTTTGTTCTTTTTACCGATTTGAAAAGGAAAGTTTCTAATAGGAGAAAGGAGACTTTGGCATAAGACTCGAAGGTTGCTTTATACTGATGGTGTCTCTTCCTAGCTGAGAATCCAGAACGAATCCCGCAGTCTCTTGGAATCACAGCTTCTTCATCAATAAGATGAGGATATGAACACTTATCTCTCATAGTCATAGGAATAACTGAGATATCATATGTAAAGTGCACTGGCACTTAATGTAGACACGATACATTTCAATCCCATCTATTCTTTATATTCCATATATTTATCTATTAAGGAACTCTATCATTCTGTTCCTAAATTTCTATTGTTTCTATTATAAATGGGTATTCAAATGGATAGTTCTTAAATGCACTGATTTTGTGATTAAAATTCAACTTGAAAACTACCACACAGGAAAAAAAAAGGCATCTTCGGTTTCACATCTCCTGGCATTTATGACTTATCTCTAGTCCCTAAAAGTACACTTGTTTCATAACACCTATGCAATAAATATTTGCTGAATATTTTGTTGAATGAATGAGCTCAGTTAATACCGAAAAATTCCTAAGATTTGTTTCCCAGCTAATTCATAGGTAACAATTCACAGTTGAACACCACTTTCTTTGTCAAATCCAGCAAAAGGAACTTGAAAACTTAGTGAATACACATAGACATACACACATATATATATACATATGTATATATGTACATACATATATGTTTATATTGATATATTTCATACATGTTATTCAAAGCCAAAGTTTTTCTAAGAGTAAGAAAAGCTTTGCTTACTAGGGAAAAAATAAAAAAACTTTTTTAAAAATTGTTTTACTTTTAGGCACTGGTACCTATAAATTTTAAAGATTAACATAATTGATTAATTGAATTCATTAAACCACCAAAATTTTGCTAATCCAATACCACCAACCCAGAGAAATGATTAAATTAGTTCTTACGGTTACATTTAGTTTGCATTAGTTTTGCTCACTATAAGCATCACACTTTTAAACTAGAATTCTATCATATCACATCTTGACTAAAATACTTAACTGTCTGAGTTACTTTTCTCTTGATGATCTATATAAAACATTGGCAAACATGTTAAGATCCAATGGTAAAGAGTGAGAGAAGGACTATAGAAAGGGAAAAAATAAAAAGCAAAAGGAGAAATAATATAAATGACCAATTTAGATTCTGTGTATTTCCTTAACAATAACTAGGACACTGTACAATATTTCAAGGAGTTATTTAGTTTTTCCTTTGAGCTGAATTGCAACTCTGACTACCTGTAATTGAGTACTAACCACATGCCAAGCAGTTTCTGTGCGTTTATTCGTTTAATTCTTATCACCACACTGAAATGCAGGTACCTCTCACTTCATCTCCATTTTTAAGATGAGGAAACTGAGGCTCAAAGAGGTTACATTATTAGGCTGAGGTCATACAGCTGGTTCATGCCAATTGAGGTGAGAGATGAAGGCAGATCTACCAGACTTCTGGCCCATACTTACAGTCCTGTGCTCTGCAGCCCCTTCAGGAGGAATTGCATTTGTGTGCAGGTTGAGCCCCTGTATGGAAGCAAATACAGTCACAGATCTACCAGCAGTGGCAAAATAAGCCCTGGTCACTAAGCTATTTCTCTGTGAATTTGCCAGCGTTCCTTCATATACAGCATCACATACAGATTGACAGATTTGAAATGTCCATACTCTGTCAGGTAAATGCAAGCTCAAGGTACTGGTTACCTCTGGGAGGGGAGAAGAGAGGGAGGGCATTAGGCTAGAGGAGGAACACATAGGGAGATGCAAGTTATTGATACTATTCTGATACTTAGGTTGGGAGGTAGTTTCATGGGTCATCATTATTGTACTCTAGTATCTCTCAAATTTTATATAAAACATAATTTTAAACTATTAAAGCAAAAAAATCTCCTCTGGGCACACTTTGAATGAACAATGAACAATTCCTATCCTCTCTACCCTGCCTCATTCTATAGTGACCAAAGGTATGTAAACCGTGCCAACCAAGTTCCTGATTCTTTCCTCCTCATAATCATAGCATCCTGATTGAAAGGCCTGTGAGTTACCAGACCTGGTTTTTGGAAACTATCTGTGCTGGGAAATAATGCAAAATGCCTTCCTTTAAGGACTAGTTTCCTTTCATCAAAGCTTCAAGGGGCAAAGAAAGAAAGAATTAAAGAAAGCAGCTTGCTTCACTGCTACCAATTCATAAGCACTGCGCTAAAGAGCAAGGACCGTGCTGATTCCTCTTGCATTACCCTCAAAGCATCCAGCACAAGGCCTTGCACGGAGTAGGTGGACAATTGATGTTTGTGAATCAATGTATAAATGGATGAGTCAAGTCACACTATTTTCATGGAGAATCTTAAATGTCACTCTTCTCGAAATTTGACCATGCTGCTCAACCTACTAAAAATTTCATAATGAACCACCCACAAACACAATCTTGTATGAATATCCCCTGTGTTCCCCAAATCCTTTGTGACCTATGGACACAATTGCCGAATATGAGTCATGCTTCTACCACTGCTCCCACACAAGTGGTATTTTTAATGCTCCAGCATTTCCTGAAGTCGCGCTCTCAGGAAATGGTTTTTACAATAATGACCTCACTCTCCCCATGTTCCCCTCACCCCCACCACTGAATCCCGGAATAGCTGAACAGGTGTTCAAATACCTAGAATTACCCAAAACACTCCACAACCTGTCTTATGTTTCCTAGCGAAGTCACGAGGATAACCTCTTGTCCTTTGGAGTTTGAAAGGACTATTTGTGTTTTATTTATATCTAGACATAGTTTATTCTTCAAATTGGCAATAGTCTCCACACACCAGAACTAAATCAATGTAACACAGTGGTTAAGGTTATAGCCTCCGGGGTCCAACAGCCCTGGAGAGCCAATTCTGACTCTGCCACTAACTATGCGGTTTCAGGTAACTCATTTAGCCTTTTAGAGCCTCAATATTCTCATCTGTAAAATGGGAATAATAGAAGATATAATTTCTTGGAATGTTGTGAACATCAAATAATACAACTCTTGTAAACTGCTGACCTCTGGCCTGATAAACAGCAAATGCTCAATACTTGCTAATGGTTATTATTGTATCAAGTTTTCCCAGGCCTCAGGCCTGGTCAGTCTCTCGTCGACATTGTTTACCACGATGTGGTCACTGTGATTGCTGGGGGTCTTTAGATGTTCAGATACCTTCAGAAGCTTACCTGGCTCAACCCATTCTGGGGAGCACTGCCTGGCCATCCTCTGAGAATCAGAAATGTCAAGGGAGAGCAGAGAGTGAGAAGGAAAGGATGGGAGGGAATAGTGGGGGGTTATAAAACCACCTGGTCTCACCCAGGTTCAAAGCAAACAGAGAAGCTGCCACATGAGTGTGGGAGGAGAGGTATTTACACAGTGAGGCTCCTTGGAACCATCATGATCAAAGTCCATACTTCTTTGGAAAAGAGTATATTTATCTTATATTTCTTTCTTATAAGAGAAACCCAATAGGAAAGATGATGCTGAAAATGGCAATTTGACTCTGGGAAACAAGCTCCCGCTATTCTCATCAGACCATCCAATAAGCTTCCCAAGGGACTTTTCTAGGCTCTCCAAACAGCACAGGACAGACTAGCCAACTCTCAAGAGGATGCCCTGGGGTGCAGCCAAACTGCAATTGCCCTGGAAGTCAGATCCCAATGGCTCAGACACAAGGGGCAAGGGCAGGATGCATATAACCCCAGCCATTAACTGTTCCGCCCCATGCAGGAGCACACATAAAGCTGCTCCGGAAGAACTGTTTTGGAGGCACAGAGATGAAGAAAAAGATCCCGCTGGCACTGCTGGGAAACACAGCGGTAGTCAGCACACCCTGGCCCTAGCAACCAGCAATGGACAGACTCAGGATGAGAAAACCTTTCTGGGCACATGGCATGAAAGGAAACCCCTCAGAGGCTCAGGCTCCATGAAAGTTAAGGATCAACAACAAAAAGACATTAACCCGTCTCCTAAATGGTATTTCATGGCCATCAAACAGCCATGACAGGCCCATCAAAGGAGCAGCCCGTGTATGTAGGCTGGTGGAAGATGCTCTGGCAATTTAGACACACTGGCAGTTCCAGGGAGGGAACACTGTCCGTGGGGTCTCTCTACTTATGAAGGCAGCACTTTGCATAACAAATGTTCCATGCATAATCTTTACTTGGCATAATTCTTTCTGGACCCAATAATGACAGTTACTCTCAGTCCTAACTGAAGGTCCTAATTATTGGGAAAATAAAGGAGCCAATACTTCTATAAATTAGCAAGTAGGATTAGTATGACGGACAAGGAGCCCTCCAATTTGCATCAGGAGATCTCCTGCTCTGTGTGACCTTGAGTATGTTAGATCCACCATTTGGACTTCAGTTTCCTCATTTATAAACCATTTTTTTAAGGGGATATCTTGTGGGTTCTTTTGAATACTCCCACCCTAATTTATTACTTTTTTCTTTTATAATTCTTAGTTGAGGCTTAGCACACGTGCAATAAAGTGCACAAAGAGAAATACTATTCTTACTTAGAATTTTATACCTTTCAGGGAGTGCAAGATGGTAGTGGGGTAATGTTGATTCACTCCCTATATCAGCACCAAAGGCCATTTTATAGATGTAAAATCTTGATAATCAAAGGCACAGAGAATGTGTCAGTCATAGCACTCAGATTAGAGCTCCAAAGTCCTGACTCATGATGTTTAGTCTAATGTTTAGTCTCAGAGTGTCCTACCATGAGTTCCTGGAGCAGCTCTCCACAATGGGAACAGCCTTGCTTGAATCACAGACAAGAATGGAGAGAAGTGGTAGTCTGAGAAGAGACTTTTAGGTCACAAGCAGAGGCCTAAAAAGGATGAGTACTAACTTGTCTGGGAAATTATTATTCCCTTTGACCTTCAGGTTCTGCCATAATTTAATAGCTATTATTGATTGGGTGCTTATTTTGTGCCAAGCATTGCACAGAGTTTAACATGGATAATCTCATTTAATACGCAAAATAACCCATGAGATGGACACTTTTATTAGCCATTTTACAGAAGAAAAACCTGAGGTTCAGGAAGATTAAACTACTTTTCCCAAGTTATAGATGAAGAATGGCAGAGCTGGGATTTGAACCCAAGCCCACAGACTTCACCACATCAGTTTCCCACAGCCACTTCCACCTTACCCCACAACCAAGGCACCACCACACCTTGGGAAAATGCACTACCTCAACCAGATGGCACCCTGCACTTATGCCTCAGCTGATTTAGCCTCCAGCTTGGCATGGCCTTCACCCTCCCCTCCACTATCCAAATCCATCCTTCAAGACCTAACTCAAATACCACCATCTCCTAGCCATTCCATTCCACACAGAAAATCCTCCCTTCTGAATTCATGTAAAATGTGTCATCTATTTCATTCAAAGGTGTTGGGAGTCTTTATCATTTTTTTAAAATGTGTACATCATTCATTCACTTATTCAATGACATATACATACACTGTCCTTTCTCCTCAAATGACTGTCAACTAGTAGATGTCAGGAAGCATGTCGTCTATTTCTCTTTGTATCTCTCAAATTATCATGGTACAAAATTTAAAAGTCAAATAATGTGGTTCTGTACAGTGGCTATGAAAATTATATGACATTAGAGCCACACCTTGTATTTGATGGCTAAATTGTCCTCCTCATTTATTTCCCAAGCATTTGACCCACTCTTCCCCAGTATGAATGATCTTTTAAAAGTTTTTTTTGCCCTTGTAAGGACATAACATTCGGTCTTACTCTTTTTCTATACTGAGACATTAGCAACTCTGTGTGTGTGTGCGTGAAGGTGCGTGTATATGTGTATGAAAAACATATGTTTTGATAAAGTAAAGGACATAAGATAATAGCCCATTGCACCTGCATTAAGCAAGCACCCAGGATGGCGTTACTTGCATGCCAACCAGCAAACCTGCCTGAGAAGTGAGCAACTTTCTCAGGCCACTGCTCAGCCTGCTGTGTTGACAACCTTGGGAGAGAAGACAATAACTGCGGTCATAAAGTAATATCTACCCCCATTCCCTTTGGATTGCTTGTTTATAGTCTGAAATTGCTGAACAGGTTCTGCAGGTTTTTCTTGTCCATTTGCTGAGCTTGAATCAAGAAGGGAGAGTCCCAGGTTCATCCAACTGTAAACAGTACCTCCCAAGGTCAAACTGGAGAGTCTGCACAGTGGCTGAGAGCAGTGTGGGTGGGAGGGCAGTTCTGGATGTAACATATGAGAGAAATGTACCGCATGTATACTGTCCTGCATGCCTGGACAGAGGAAAAGAGTGAAGAGGAAGAATAGTGAAGCACTATTCTTCCTGTATCAGGAAGAATAGCACTCACATTGATTTCTTACCGTTTTTTGGCAAAACATGAAGGTGAACTTTTTAAAAGTAATTAGACTTCTGACCTTTGCTTTATCCACTGTGACAACCCCAAGTCTTTTTCTGTCATTATATAAATGTTATTTGAAGTTACAAAGAGCACAAGCACAGCTGAGTAAGCTAGATATTAATGAAAGTTAGTTGAGGAAGTCAATGAGCCAGCCAGGATCAGGTTTTCTTGAAAATAAATACATGAGACTGAGCTCCAAATGCACAGCTCTGATATATTCAATTCACCGACAGGTACTGGGCCCTACTTTGCCCCAGGGCCCTGGGGACACAACATTGAACAAGTTCAGGCTCTAGTCTCTACAAGCTTGCAGTCAGGGTAGAGTAATAAACATGTACATGGCCACCATCACACAGTAAATCCAGGCAAACACAGAAGGCAAAGATGAGAAAACCCTCTTTTCAATGCTTTAATTTTTAAACACACTATTCACTGACTGTGGGGCATCGTTTGGGTTTGTTTGTTTTTTAAGTCCAAATACCTGAACTTCAGGCTTATTTTTGCCTTTTTCTAGCCATAAGATCTGAGTCAAATCACATCACCGATTGACCTCAATTTCCTCATCCGTAAAATTAGAGTGTTGGTGTATACCAGGGGTTAGCAAATAACAGCCTGAGGGCCAAATCCAGCTCCAACCTGTTTTGTAAATGACGTTTATTGGAACACACCCACACCTTTTCATTTACATATTGCCTATGGCTGCTTTCATTCTATGGCAGAGTAGCTGTGACACAAGGCTCACAAAGCCTAAAGTATAATATTTACTATCTAGTCCTTTATAGGAAATGTCTGCTGACCTCTGGCATAGACCATCTCTGAGGCCTCTTCCAGGTGTTTACAAGATTTATGTGGACAGATGAAAGTACTTTGAACACTGAAGATAAACATACAAATGGAAGGAATTATCAAAAGGTACATGCTGGTTCCAGGAAGATAACAATTCTGCATATTCATTCTCATCAACAGCAAACGTTTATTCCAATGGGTCTCTACTCTGGATTCGTATGTATTAGAATCAATTGGAGAAATTTTTTTAAATTAATTTTTATTGAAGTATGGTTGCTTTACAATGTTGTGTTAGCCTCCACTGCACAACAAAATGAATCAGCCACACACGTACAGATATCCCCTCCCTTTTGGGCTTCCCTCCCATTTAGGTTACCACAGTGCATTAGGTAGAGTTCCCTGTGCTATACAGTATGTTCCCATCAGCTGTCTATTTTATACATAGTATCAATCATGTTTATGTGTCAATCCCAGTCTCCCAATTCCTCCCACCCCATCCCTTTCCCCCTTGGTATCCATATATTTGTTCTCTACGTCTGTGGAAATTTTTTAAATGTCAATACCCAGGATTCAATGTCTAGAGTTTCTAACTTAATGGGTATGGAGTGAGGACCTGGTATCAGTATTTTTTAAAAACTCTCCAAAAAATTCTAGAATGCATTCAGGATTTAAAAAATGCTGATTTATTAAAGGCCTGAACACAATACTATGCTTGACTTTGAGAATGTAAGAATTCATAGTTCTTCAAGTAATTTTAAATCGGGTTGTATGAACTTGACATATAAAACAATTAATAAAACATATATAAGAACATTGCTGTATATCAAATAAGCAATATAGGTGAGTGGTCCCCAAACTCAGATCTGTAGACTCTTGCAGAGATGGCTGCATAAGAATTGTCTTGAAAAAAAAAAAATTGTCTTGAGAACTTGTTAAATACATAGCTTTGGGGGCCCAGTTCCAGAGATTCTCATTTAACATATCTGGGGAGAGATTCAGGCATCAGTATTTTAAAAGCTACAGTGATGAGTCCACTGAGTAGCTAGGTTTCAGAATTAGATAGAGAACTCCTAAAGCGAGGTCCCACATCTTTTTATCTTTGACTCTCCAAGGTCTAACCCAGCATCTAGAATTTAGTAGGTATTTGCTAAGTGTTTAATAAATAGACCTTGATTTAGGAAGTGACCAGTGAGTGTTTTGGTGGACAGAGACACCAGACTTAGGGATTTAAGCTTGACCTTGAAAGAGATAACATGAGACTCGTTCTATGTATTAAACAACCATCAGCTGCAACCTTCCCACCTACCCCTCACTCCTACATTGACTACCAACCTAACCAAAAGATCATTATTTGGGGATCACCAAGCCACTGAGGCCCTCTCAGTCAGACTGAAGTTCATATGATTGCTTAAACCTTTTTTCGGGGAATAGCTCTTTTACACCAACTGGCAGGGTTACTGCCCCATAAACTTACCTTCTGTCATTAGCTTTGACTGTTGACATGTGGAATGATTAGACAGAGTTGAGCAAAGTGTATTTTGCAGTCTGTGGGGAAGAGTACAGAACATAAATAACCACTGCATCTCATTATAAAATCCTGAATGTGCAAAATACACTGATCCAAGTGCCACAATTAGATTAGCACTTGCCACGCCCATTAACTTCAAAGGGAAATTGAAGCCAAATTTGGGCCCATATGCTCCCTGTCCTTACACTTAAGCAAGTCAGATAATGTCTATTTTCACATTCAGTTAATTTCTGAAACAGCCTACATGATATTTATTGCTCCAGACTCTTATAATTCCCCCAGGCAGCCTTGCTCAAACACCCCGTGAAATCCTCTCCACTTACAGTTTCACACAACCTTTTGGCCACACCCTGAACATGTCCTTTTTAAAGACACATCCTTTTAAATGGCTGAGTGACAGCCTCCCCCATCACATAAGACGTGATATTGATGCACAAAGATGCATGTGCTTTGTATGAGGGCACAAGGTTACTAAAGTGGCCAGAATAAAAACTAAGGTGGACATTGGAGGATTGAGATGATGGGCAAGGAATCTTTAAAGAAGAGAGTTCTGAAGGCCTCTTTGTCTCAATCTATGATAGTCTATTGGCAAACCGCCCTACATAATACATCACATTCAGCTCTGATCAATGGTTCACGGTGGGAGGCTATAAGTGGCCTGAGAAAGAGCCACATTCAGAAGTTTTATTGTGCTAACATGAGGCTGCTATGACAAGTAGATCCCAAAGTTATAAGTCATTCAATGAGACGGCCTCCTCTGGTCAGGGTGCCATTTAGGGACAGGTGTAGGGAATAACTGGCTGCATGCAGTGGGTTCAAGGGCCTGGGAAGACCCCTCTGTTCAAACATGTCTCTACTGCTTAAGTGTTAAAGGCCTTGGAATCCCATTATGAGAACCCAGTTCCTTTATGCCTTTTGTCATGGAAGCATGTACAACAGAGGGGAGCACAGGCTGGAGGACTGAGTGGGCAGAGAGACACTTGGATGAAAGAGGCCCACAGAGGGCCAGAAATGTCCCTCCAGCAAGCCACAGTTCGGATGATAAAGAAAATTAAAATATGTGACCTCCTGTGTAAAACGAACTGATTTCTCCCTCCTTCCCAGCAGTATCAGAATTGGCTGAGGTGGAGCCATGGGTGGAGAGCTGGCTATGCATTGACTACAAGGTCCATCAATTCTCAAAAGCAGCCACTGCAGCAGAAAGCAGCACAAACCCTCAGGAGAAGCATGGGTGGAACAGAGGTGGGAATTCCACGGGGAAGGATTAGAAGGGATTCTTTCGTAACAATGTGGAATTGGCACAAGGACCCTCAACATCAACATCACCTGGGAGCTTGTTACAAATGTAGATTCTCAGGACTTCCAATTATGATATGCATTTTACCAAAACTCCCCAGGCAATTTGTATGCACATTTGAAAAACACTGGTCTAAACAAAAACATCTAGGACATCAGAAAAAGGGAGAGAGAGGAAGGGAAGGGAAACAGGAGAAGAAAAGAGGATATTTATTCTCTAGGGATGGCAGTAAGAATGAGAACTGAGAAAAGGCACCAGTGCCTCCAGGTTGCCTGGGTGGCCTTTGAGAGCAGGGTCTGCAGAGGCAAGTGGGTGTGGAGGGGAGAGTTTGTGGTAGGAAGTGGGGACAGTAGGTGCAGGCACTTTGTGTCAGATGGAGCTAGGGAGGATGAGCTTGGTTTTGCTATTTGAGGTCGTGGGTATAGGCGACTTTCAGTTTCCATTTGAGGGAGCCTGGGTAGGTGCATTCCAGATATGCCGAAATCAACGGTGGAGTGATTCATCTCCACTCATCTTCCTACCAAATTCCCCTACTATTTGACACCTTTTCCTTAAGCCTCTGCCTCACGGCCCCCAACCCTCCCCACCAGATGACTTTGTCTCAGTCTTCTCTGAGACTGAGGCCACCAGATAAAGGTTCCCTCAACCTCTCTCTTCTCTATCTCGCTGTTTCTCTACATCTTTACCCTCCTTTTTTGGAGAGGAAAGCCTCCTTCATTCCAAAAGTAACTCCACCGAACCACCGATCCCTCTCTTCCTTACAGACACTTGACCCACCAATCATGCTCTCTCTTGCTCATTTAATTTCTCCCTCACTTTCACCATCTATTCCTAAACCAACAATTAACTCAAGTCTCCCCACTCCTGAAGAGTTCTCATTCAAGCTTGCTTATCTTTTCAGCCAACCTCCACAGCTCTGGAATTTTACACCCGGACCTCTTGGTTGGAACACTGATTTCACCTCCTAGTGATGCACTCACCTCTCAGCCCTTGTTTTCTGGCTTCCTGGCCTGCCTATGTGCTTTTGCCCCTGCTGCACCCTCCCTCTGTTCTAGAACGCTCACACCTCTGCCTGGCAGTGTACTATGTACCTGCCAGGTTTGCAAACCCTGCATCCCTCTCCCTGACCCTCACCTGGAGTGCAACCCTGTGCCAGTCCATAGACCCGCCCTGAGACAGGCAGACCAGAGATAAAGCTAACTTACCTCACGCTCTGAGATGCAGCATTAGCTAAGACTGGCCACTGCTCCAGGTTCAAGTACATCTTTATTGTGGGAACTATTTTGAATCTGATGCGTGGGCCCAGTTTTGGCGCCAGCACTGGTTTCATTTTCATGCATCCTATTTTTTGAGCATTTACTATGTGCCAGGCTCTGTGGCGCTACCTACACGTGATCTCACTGACTCCTCCCAGCACCCCGGTGCTGAGGAGCCCTACCGTGAGTAGACCCATGTCATAAGAGGGTTTGAGAAATTTGCCCAAGGTCACCCAGTCAATAGATGGTGGAACCATGACGCAAACCAGGCTCTAGGGGCTATGCTTGATAAATAGTTGTGACTTTTAATAAAAGGAAGAGTGGGGGATGTGTATGTGTGCGAGCATGGGTATGGGCGTGGGTGTGATGCAGTGATGTTGGGAAAGCTTTCAGGGACCCTGCTCCTCATGCCAGATTTTCTGGCCCTGATCAGCTGCTGCCTGGCTGCCAGGAGCTGTTATTATCACTCACTCCTGTGCCCCTGTCACTGGGCCTGTGGGGACTTGCCCTTCCTTCCTGCTCTTGGCCCTGTGATGTTGACAGCTGTACTGGGAAATCACATGCTGGCTGCTGCCACGCTTATCAGACACAGATTGTACGTGCGGATCTGGACGTCCTGCCCACTCTGTCCCTTGCCTGCCCCTATACAAGCGGTCAGGCCACTTCTAGGCCAGGGCCTTGCTCCATCTGTTTTACCTCTGTGCAAGTAACTGAGCTTTCTCTATGCTACCACTTCTCCATGGAGTCTTTTCCCTGGTTCTCCCTGACAGAATTCATACCCTCTGTTATATTCCTTTAACTCTTGACTTATGCTCTCTTTCTGGCTTTTTCACCTGTCTTGTTAACTCCTTCTAATATTTAATCTTCTTTTTTTTTCCAAATTTAAATATTTGTGTATTGAATTAATTAGGACATACTCCTTCAAAACAACTATGGAACAAAAAAAGCTCAAATTGTTAAGTGTGTTGGGGAAAAATGAGTCACTGGAAGTAGAAATCTACCAGGAGAATAAAAACAATGATAATGAGAACAATAATAGCCAATAAGCAATATTTTTAACATGCTTTACAATTACCAAACACCAGACTCATTGTCTGGCCCTCGCTGTCCCGGAAGATGTGCTCTGTGACTCACTGAAAGCCACATAGCAAGTATAATGGTGACAGGACTCAACCCCCAGGCTCTCGCTTCAAATCCTATCTTCTTCCTAAAATCCCTTTTAAAGAAAAGATTTCTGTCTCATCAGCCAGCTCATCTGGGTCATTTGAAAACCTCAAGCAGAAATTTCTCAGGTCAGCATTATGTGTTCTCCAAGAGCAAGCATCTTCAAACAGAAACCAAAAACAATGAAAACCAAATACCAATGGCTTCTGGCTTCTCTTCAGTGGTAGCGAGTCTTAGTTCTTTTTCCTTATTCCATATGAAATCTTATAACCCGCAAGGGGTGTTGTGGGCTTTCTAATGGTGGAGCAGAGACACGAGCTTAGGAAATGCAACCTTCTCCTTCCTCCCCTCTACCAATGCTAAGTACACCGTCATGCTCTTACATTTTATTCACTTTGAATTTAAAGTCAATGAGACCATAAAGGACCAGTTTTGTATTTTGTTGTCTTATCCCCCTGCAGCTTCCATAGCAAAACTAAATATGTGGAACATCAAGTCTTTATGAATCTCACCTCCACCAAGAGAACTGAGTATGCACTTTTTGAGGACTTCAGTTTATTCAAGATGATGAGACAACTTTAGAAAAAAAAATTCCCTTAATATAAGAAGTCTATAGGCCAAATGGACTTCCCTTTCTGGTCTAAATGTCATGTTTGTGAAAGTGGTGTGGTATAAAGAGCAAAGTATGGAAATGAAAAATTATGCCTCTGCTGAATAAACCAGACTCTTAGCTGCCTGATTTGCTGCCCCTCCTGGTTTGCTTCTCCCTCTCATGGCTGGTGCCTTCTCACCTCTCAGGTCTCCACTCAAATTATCACCTCCCAGGAGATACCTCCTAAAATTGCTCTTTCTCCATTACTTTTTAACCCCTTTTCCTCCTCCTCATTATTTTATTAATAGCATTTATCACTATCTGGCATTTTATTTGTTTATTTATTTATTGTCTGTTTCCTTCTACTAGAAGATAAGACCTTTATGTGAATTTGTCTTAATTGTTGCTGTTTTCCCAGAAACCAGCTTCCTGAATTCAATTCCCTGAATAAACATTCAGGACGCCACTTATAAATAAAACAATTCTATTTTTTCTTCATATGTTGGAGAAACTGCAGGATCTAGGGATACCATTAAAGATAAATAGGAGGCCAAGGTTTGTTCATTGCTAAGGATTTTCCACTGCAGACACTACAGAGAAGGGTCTCTTCATTCAGAATTTTTCTGTTTTCTCAGCATCACAAACACAGTATTTGGGTAAGAGAGAAAAGTCCAGTAAGTCTGCATCTTATCTCAAATGTCAAAGAAAAGAAAGTGAAACAGAGAAACATTTGTTCCAGATTTGTTGGAAAGATTCTAAAAAACTCAGCACCTGAAACCCACTCTGTGGGTTCCTTTTAATGGTTCAATTTGGTTTTTAAACCTTTTTCTCATCAGAGCTGAGGAAGAAAGTAAGATTCATTTACTCATTCAACAAACAGCTCAAATATCACACCTCTGAAAGGTTTCCCTCATCATAAGTTCTAATGGAATACCCCTCACCCTTCTATCATTTTCTAGTTTATTATACTCTGTTAAATTCCTAGGAGTACTTATCTCTATCTGAAGTTATATTTTTATTAATGTTTTACATATTCATTGTCTGATTCTTCCTGGTAGAACATAAGCTCCATGAGAGCAAGAGTCTTGCCTCTTCTCCACTGATGCTTCTCCAGAACCTAAGAGTTTTCAACACATGGAAAATTCTCAACAGGCAGCTGTTGAATAAATGAAGGAATGAAGTTGCAAGGGCTCTGTGAAGGCTTTCTTGACAGCTCTGGCCTCATTTTGACATTCTTGCTTTTCTGAATACTCTTGTATCCATCGTTCTTCCCCATCACCAGGAATTTAGTCTCTAGGGTTCTCCTCCCTAACAGCTGTACAGTACCACTGAGTCCTTTGCTGCTTCATTACACCAAACTAGCATAAACACAAGCTCGTTGGTGATTACTTCACGCACTCCTATTTTGTTTCCCCAGCAACACTGTAAGCTTCCCACAGAGAAGGCCTATGTCTTAGGCCAAGGAACAGAGAAGGAAGAGAAGGGTTTTGAAAAAATGATAATGAAGTGAGTTTTAAAAATACTAAATTTGTATGCCTATGGTATATGCAGGTAGAAATGTCCAACAGACAGTTTATGTGTATGGATCTGATGTCAGAAAAGAAGTCTAAGCTGAAATCATTCATTTGTAACTTGTCAACATCTGTTCAGTATGACTAACGAGTTGAGTGTATGCGCTCACTCCGGGAGAGAGCAGACATTGAGAAGATGAGCAACAAAGGGCAGAGCCACAGCACTGCCACCAGGGCCAGGCAGAGGAAGGAGGATGAGAAGGGCCCATGCCAGCGGTAGGAGGGGGACCAGAACACTGCATCTTGTGGATGCTAAAACGTGGACACTCTCAAGATGGTAGAGAATGGTCAATGATGGCAAGTGTCACAAAGAATCCAAGTCAGAAAAGACTGGAAAATGGCCCCTGGATTTGGCAGTGAGTCTTGCTACAGCAATTTCACCTGAGGAACGAGAATGGAAGCCTGATTGAGAGGGACTGAGAATGGACTTTACTGGAAGATGAGTAATTCAGCAAAGTGAGTCAAGACAGTGCCCTTTACAAGCTTAGCTTTGAAGACAAGGAGAAAGATAGGCTGGTACCTAAATCTGAGCTTCTGTGGAAAATAAATTGAGTTTAGTACTCAAAAGGTGGTTTCAAATTGTGCATTTGAAATGTGTACAGTTTATTGTATACCAATTATACCTCAATAAAGTGTTATTTTTAAAAAGCACATTTTAGAATTTCACAAAATATAAGTATCTTCTCATTTGAGAATAAAATTTCAAATTCATAATAACATATTAAGATATTTTCTGATATATAAATGAGAAAAATCCAGTATAAGGAAAAAACCAGAAACAGGTAAACTAATACTCCTGGTTTACAAATAATAGTAAGAAAAAAATCAATAGTTAACAGAAGAACTTTTTTTCTTATGGTAGGGAGCAGAAAAGCATTATGACCTGGAATAGCCAGCATAGAAAAAGGAGTGGAATTATGTTATTTTAGACCTATCTAAGAGACTAGAGAATGGACTAGATCATGACCCAAATCAAGGCAACTACAAGCCAAATTAAGACCTCCAAGAAAGGCTCAAAGAGTTTCCTGAGCACAGATGAAAAGGCCTTAATGTCATCAAAGCTTCACTTAGGGTCATAATGAGAGAAAAAACATGTAGATATACATTGGGTAGAGAAGGGAGAATAACATCTAAACTAAATATTGGTCCTTTTCCAAAGATTCAGCAATTATCCTACCAGAGTCCTAAAAACTGAAGGGAATAAAATGCCAAGGTTTAAACAATTAATAGTTAGTAAACTCAAAGGTGAGACAGGTAGACAAAACTGAAGAGAAATATTAACTCAGTGAAAGCTGGTTTTTCAGAATGCAGCCATCTAGAATTCTCTCTACAGTGTTTTCATGTGGAATAGAAAAAAATGACAAATAGAAAGTCAGTAGATTAAATACTAATGTGTACAGTCTTTTATACTTTTCCTCACTGGATCCTTAAAATAATTCAGAGAGGCAGGCAGTGTGCCAGAGTGGCAGTAGGCCCCCACTAACCCCTGAGTGATATTTATCTTTTGTGTTTTCACACAAATGGACCTTGAGAGGTAATGTTTTTCCTTTGACCTGTCCTGTTTTCCCACAACATTATCCAGGGAAGCAGATTTATCAGAGACTGAAAATGCAATAGAATAAGCAGGGAAAAGTGGAGAAGAGGCATTGTATATCTGTTGAAATGTGTATCATCACCTTATTACTTTAAAAAATATATCTAAGCATTAAAGATAAGTGATATGGTTACCAACTTACTAATTAGAGAACTAGACAAGAGGCTAAGTGATGTAATCATCCTATTCCAGATTGCAGCTCGTGATTAGAAAAGCAACTTCCAGTACCTGCCACAGAATTAGTAGAGAGTCATTATGATGTTCTATACCCCTGTGACCTCAAGGCAACCAGTGGGAAGTGACGGTCATGAAAGCATGATGATTCATAAGACCTGACAAGGTATTCAGCATCAACTTGGTATCCAAGGTACTAGCATCTTCAGCTATTCATCACTCTTCCCATTTCTCCCAACCCAATCCTGTCTATCTCCCCTAAAATAATAGCTAGTATTCACAGAGGACTTACTAACCATTGTTCTAAGCACTTTTCATGTACTAAGTCACTTAATTATCACAACTCTATGAGTAGGTGCTATTTTTTGCATATTCATTTATAGATGAAATTGCCATGACACAAATAGGTTAGGTAATCTACCCAGCTGGCATGTAGCTGGTGAGTATGAGAGCACATTCAAGCCCAAGCAGTCTAGAATCAGAGCTCTCATTCTCAATCACTAGGCAATACTGTCTTTTATTTCAGATCATAATCATCTCTCTTCTGGACTATTACAACAGCTTCCTAGCTGCTCTCCATTCAAGTTACCTCTTTTCACATTATTATTTTTTATTATAAAAATAATATGCAAATACATTCTCCAGGTAAAATATTATAATAGCATGAATCAGACAAAACCCCTTTTGGCCACCAGCTGCAATCCCAAGTTTCTCCCCAGGGTCTGGTGTGTCTCCTTCTAGATGTTTTTCTGCATACGTATATACCTTTAAAAATATTCAGTATTGTTTGACAGATTTTTAAATAAATTTTATTATATTAATTTGTAAATGTTTAATTAATCTCTACATTTTCATGGGCATGCTAAATCAAAACAGTGTGACCTTTAAAAGAAGAAAAATCCATTCCCTTTCTTGAAAAACTACCCCCACCCCAAATGGAGATGGTACAACCCTGCTGAAGTGCTCTACTACTCCCCTTTTAGTATCAGTGAAATCAAGCAAGTCCCCCAGAGGAAAAGACTAGGAAAACTAAAGGAGCAACAGGTTGAGTGGTATATACAGAGAAGGATGAGAACAATTTTATAGCAGCTCACCCGTGGATGAAACAGTCCATGGATGAGGGCATCCTCATCTGGAGATTTGCCATGCAATGAAGCCAGATCCACTTCTGATAAAGTCTGTGTAAATAACCAGAATATCAGGTTACTTGTGCATCTCATTCCAGTGGCAACCTGGCATATCAGGATAACATTATGTTTCCACTCACTGAACTAGTCCCTTCGTGGATGTGAATGTGTTTACCTCTTTACTTGTCTACTGTTTCCAGAGTATAAGAATTGCATCTCTCTTCTGCTGCAGTACCATCACTTAGCTCAGGACCTGGCACGCACTTGGAGCTCAATAAATATTTGTTGAATGACTGAATAAAGCCAAAGGTGTGTGATTAATTCTGATTATCAAGGTTCCATGAATTTTCTACCTTGACTTTTTGAAGCTTCAGAAGACAGAATGATTTGATCACCCATGGCCATTGTACATTGATCTAAACAGTTATAGATCTACAGCAGACACTAATAACAACCCACCTAAATTATACCTACCTATGGCAGGTAGGTATAATTAAGAGTTAACAAATGTCACCATATGCTTGCTGTGTGACCTTGGGCAATTTTCTTAACCTCTCTCTTCAGTTTCCTTCTCTGTAATAATGAACACAATCAAACCTTTAAGATTTAGTGAGGACTAGGTGAACTGATACATAAAAGCATCTAATAATGTGTGAGACACTGAGTGAGTCCTCAGTAAATGTCAGCCCTGTGCCTATGTCTCCTTCTGCCCACTCGCCACCCCCTTCCTAATAATAAGGCTTTGAGTTTATTTACCCTGATAAGCATTTCTCTTCTCTCATTTCCATTTGTGGCAATCTGGGCAACAACTTCTTTCTTTTCCAGTGCTGACCTACTGTTTGGTTGGAATCAGTCCCAGGGCTCTGGGCTCTAGAGACTGCCGTTAGACTACGAAGCATTATGGATCAAATCCAAGTGCTACAGCATATAATGGCTCTGGCCACTAAAAAACAAATGCAAACTGTTTTAGCTATTTTATGGAGTGCAGTACATACCCAAAAGTTTATAATAGGGTTACCAAATACGGTGTTCTAAAACTCAAAAAATCATCCCAAAATTACTCATCTCCTCATAGACATAACTTGCTACGTTGAATATTAAAACAGACACCTCGCTCTTGAGTCTAAAGTTTTCTCCAAAGTTCTCACAATTATAATTTCAAACCAGTGAATGTTATTCAAACAGGGAAAGACAGAACCTTCAACGTACTTTCACCCTGTGAGACTCTTTATCCAACTCCTACCATATCTGCTTCCTCAAATTCTTTTAGATCTACCTAAAATCCCCTTATTTACAAAGTCTTAGAGTCTCAGAAACACTTGCATTTATTCTGTCATGTACACACCCTAACAAGTCATCCTAGGGCTTTAAAAAGAATTTAAGGAGACTCAGCTAAACACAATCCTTCCCCTTTATAAGTCTTGCTTCTCTCCAGCATTTAAGAACATCTTCCCACAAACCACTGGGGCAGAACTACTAGGTCGCTGCCTGAATGATCTCCTAGCAATTAGACGTGTCTTTAAGGCATGATATCCATTACTTCTCCTTTATCCTGCATTACAACTTGAACAATGCCCGGCTCAATAAAAGCAGTGTTTCTACTATCCTGGTTAGGTTCCAACCTCAGCCTTCAAGTGGAGATCTGTCTGGGTAGCTTATAAATCTCGTTTAAAAAAAAAAAAAAAGTTCTTACTTTGAGACCTGGGGAGTGTCAAGAATTGTTGGAGTATTTTCTTCATGTGCCCTTCGCCTAAAGATTACATCTTTTGCTCAAAGATTTAACAAGAGCCACCCGGTTAGAATTATAGTCAATACGATTAGCTAAGCATACTACACCCCAAAGACGAGCAGCAGCTGGATTACTGTGCCACAGCTCACCTATTTGTAAGAGATGATCTCAGAGTTCCTTATTCACAGAAAACTCAAAACCCTGAGGAATTCATACACCACTCACGCATCATTACAAAAGAACTCCAAAGTGGAAATTAATATCTAGATGGGTCTGAATAGGCCTGGGAAGAACCTTATTTTCTCACTTCTGGATTCTGGCTAGCTAAGCCTCAGTCCTGAGGGCCAAGTAATTGCTGGGAGGAGGGGTGAGGGGACCCAATCAGGGGAGTTATTTCAGGACCTAGATCTTTCCATTGCCCCGATCATCCTTCATGTGTCATATATCTTTCCAAGGCTTGGTTCCCACCTGTAGTGAAAAAATGCCTGAGAATCTTAAAGTACAGTGTGTTTTATAATACCATTAATTCCTTAAAGCAGCTTGTTAAAGTACCTTAATTCTTGAAGGATGGAAACGAGACAAAGAGAAACACAAACTACAAAATTCATCCTCAGACTAGTTCATCAGCTGACTGGTTGACTATAATATTCCATTAATAATAAGATAAGGCAAAGATGAAAACAATCACTGGGAATAAGCACATTTCAAACTGACAAAAGTCCCAGATCATTTAAAATGGTAAATTAAAATTTAGATCTCCGATCTCTCTCTCTCTCTCTCTCCCTCCCTCTCTCTCTCTCCCCGTCTCTCTCTCCCTCTCTCTCTCCCTCTCCCTCTCTCTCCCTCTCTCTCTCCCTCTCTCCGATCTCTCTCTCTCTCCCTCTCTCCCTCTCTCTCTCTCCCTCTCTCCGATCTCGCTCTCTCTCTCTTTTTTAAAAAGCAATTTTGTCCCAACCCCAACACAAGTTAAACCACTAAAACCACTTAAATTATAGTGATGAAATCATAGCTTTTGGAGTTGAGATCTGCTTTGCACCATTCCAAGGAAACCCAGCTACACCTTTAGAAAACTTTGTTCCTTTTTTGACCATGCAATGAATTTTAATAAACAGTCCATTATTTTGTTGCAGTCTTTCTCCTGGTGGTGAGGGGTGAGTTTGGGAGGGGTGGGGCAGAGGTTGGGAAATTTGCGAGTGAAGCATTTTTTCATACCTCGATTAAAATGGTTAATTAGGTGCAACAGAGATTCCTTACATGCTACAGAATTATATCAAATCCTTATGTCAAACTCCTTAGTTGTGAGGAGAGTTCACTCCCATTTTAAATGATGTTCTTTAGATTTGCCATTTGGTAATACTGAAACTAAAAAAAAGCTCAGGAGAAAAAAACAAAATCAAAAAACACTGACAGTTTGAACATACCATCAATTTTTCAAGGGCAAAGACTAAGACTCCTTCTCATACAAGTCAACATAAAACACTTTGGGGGCAGTTAGGAGAATTATCTGCTTATGATATCAACCCTAGAAATGTCCCTGTAAACATCCTCACTGATAATTCTTCATCCACCAGTTTCTTACAACCAACAAGACCCAATTCAGCGGCTACCACAAGTGGCCCAAACTGCCTATAGGAAATTATGCAAGTTTCTCCTCCTAAGAAATGCCGCCAAAAAAAAAGGTAAAAAAAATCTTGGACCAGAAGAATTGGGTCACAGGATGAGAGAGACACCACTTTCTTCAATATTATTAATTCTTGATTTTTAAGGAAACATGGTTCCCATTAGGATAAGAGAGTTTCTTAAATGTGACCTACATTCAAGCGTAATTATCTTTCTTTCCCAATTGGCAAACATACACTGTATAACCTCGTTATAAAATCCCGTAATTAATACAGTTTTGAATGTTAAGAGCCAAATTATCTGACCTAAAATGTAGTAAGGTATATAATAGTTGAAGACAATCAGAATAGTCTGACTCTACCTTAGGCTTGCCCCCGATGTTTTGAAACAATAGCTCTTCCTTTATACAACATGACTTATTTTATCAGTGGAAGTTATCCATGAGTTCACTGGGAGAAGTTAGGAATGCTACATCCTTACTAAATATTCAGAAATAGTTTTAAATATTATTTTAAAAGTACAACCAAGAATAGAACTAAAACAACACATGAAGCTTTATGGCAGTAGGAATTTATTCTGTAGACAGATTACATTATTTATTTATGCTGTTGTATTTATTGGGTTTTATTACGTGGTATCTAAGAGACATATTGTGTCTTCAGAGAAAAGGACTGAAAGGTTTGGATCTACGTACCAGGCCAGCACTCACCAGCTCTCTGATCTTAAGCTTATCACTCAAATCCATTTCTCATCTGTAAAATGGAGTTGTGGCAATATCTATTCCACAGTGTTGTTTTAAAGAACAAATATAATCATTTGAAATAATTAATATCTCAAAAGGATTAAATAAATTTTGGCTTGTTAGTCTACCTTCACATATTAAGAAAATAGCCAGAGAAATGACACATGCTAAAAGATATCTTAAATATGTCCACTGAAAATACATTTTTACAAATGACATGGGCTATAAATAAATACTGAAATGCATTTAGAAATTTCAGATCATACAAATATGCATTCAAAAATTAACATGGACTTCCAGTTAAAGATGACAGATTGTACACATGTATTTATATTCTTTTCCATCCAGAAGCCCATTAAAATGTCAATGAAGAATGTAAGTAGGTATAAACTCATAAGATAAGAATATATAGTGGTCATTAGCTCATAGAAGACTTAAATTTTTGGAAGATGACAAGTAGATGTAGATATACTAACAGATGAAAGGCATATAAAGAAGTGAGCTTAGAGTAAAATGAAAGGGAAGTAGCTGGTGTAGTAACAGAGATGGAAATAAGCTGCCGAGAAGAACCACTGAGATGCTCAGAATTCTGAAAATGCAGATACAACAGGGGAGGGAATGACACATAAGACTGAAAAATAGAGGAAATAGATCCAAATTCTGTTTATGGGACAGCTGATTTCATCACTATGTAAATCACAAACCAGTCATGGCGTTTGCCTTACTTTAAAATGTGAACAAAAACCAAAGATTCCCATACATTTGAAAAAGTCCCCAATGTGGGAGATTCTGACCAAAATAAACAAACAGAAATACTGATTCCAAAATAAAAAGATATAATGTGAAGAACAGAAATTTTTACAGAAACTCTAACATCCTTAGAAAGATTCAAGAATACATTGCAGGGCTTCCCTGGTGGCGCAGTGGTTGAGAGTCTGCCTGCCAATGCAGGGGACACGGGTTCGAGCCCTGGTCTGGGAAGATCCCACATGCCACGGAGCAACTGGGCCCGTGAGCCACAATTACTGAGCCTGCGCGTCTGGAGCCTGTGCTCCGCAACAAGAGAGGCCACGATGGTGAGAGGCCCGCGCACCGCGATGAAGAGTGGTCCCCACTTGCCACAACTAGAGAAAGCCCTCACACAGAAACGAAGACCCAACACAGTCATAAATAAATAAATAAATAAATAAAAGAACGTGAATTTCTTTAAAAAAAAAAAAAAAAGAATACATTGCATCCATAAGACAAGAACAGGATAGTATGAAAAAAGAACAAACAGATTAAAAAGGAAACTTGATTTAAAGAATATGAGTGCCAAAGGAAAAAAGAAAAAGAAATTTTAGAATACAGAATTAAGAAATTCTCCCAGAAAATAAAATTTTAAAAGACCAAAGGATCAAATCAGGAGAATTAATAGATAATTATTAGGAATTATGGAAAATGAGTAGCAAAAATGGAAGGGAGAAAATTTTTCATTTGATTAATACAAGAGAATTTTGTATAGCAGAAAGATTTAACACTTCAGATTGGAATAGCCCACCAATGGCTGTAAAAAGGCCTCCATCGATGATTGTTCCCGAAAGAAAAAAAGCAGAAAGAAAAAGCAAATCATCAAAGAATGAGAATCAAGCTGGCATGAAACTTCACATCAGCAATACTGATGATTAAGAAAAAGGAACACTGCCTTTGAAATTCTGAGTAATTTTACATTTTCTATACCTAATTAAATTATTATTCAAGTGTGAACTTAGATCACACTTGCATGTGCTGATTTTCACACATTCAAACAATCAGAAAAGTTGCATCTCACATATCCTTTCTTAGGAATTTTGATGAGTATGTACTGCTGCAAAAAGAAGTAAACAAAGAAAGCAAAGGACTCGAGTTCCAGAAATGAGGAAACAAAAGTAACACCAAGATGATCACTATTAGCAGGCCTACATAAAAAGTACAGGTAAGAGTAGCAAGATGAAGAGCTTCAAAGGAAAGCAGGTTCTGGAAAAATTTAACAAAATCTCTGAATGGTCAAAAAAAACAAAAATTAGAACACGAGAAAGGGAAGTAGTCTAAGAAAAAAAAGGCAATTAGAAACTCCAGAAAAATTAAAAGTTGTACAAGAAGTATAATACACTATGTGATACTGCGATCAACAAGATTGAGCCTCAATATAAACACTATTATTGGTTTACAATTTTAGAATCAACTGATAGACAAAGATGGTAGAATGATGATGAGAGAGAAGTCAAATGTTAATAACCTTGACATTGTAGAAATACAGATTACAAGAGGTACAGATTGGGAGGGAGAAATGGGAGAGGAGAATTGAAAAGATGGGGACACAAAATAAACTCTCTTGTTAAAAGAATAAGTGTTTCACTTAAAGTTGTAAAAGGAATAAGTATTTTATCTAAAATTGCATAGGTAATCAATAAAGATCTAAAGTAGAGATATGACTAAAGGAGGTACTGAATGACTTAATCATGTTACATTCTCATCTATCTGCATAGGAAGACAACATATAATACCTAAAACTAATAACCCAAGATTTAGCAGTATAAGAATATTGCTTAGAGATATAGAGGTAAAGAACCAAAGGAAAAAATACTATAAAAGTTAAAATTTATATCTGAGAAGAGACTGAAGATAAGGAGTAGACAGAGAACTACTGCTTTTTAGTGCAAGTGCTTTTATCTTTTTTGTTGTTGTTACCATGTGTGGTTTTTGTTTTGATAAAAGTTTTTAATTATTAATGTAAAAATACAAATGTATAAATTTTACTAAGAAATGTGTGATCCACTATTATGTACATATTGATCAAATTTATGTAAACATTAAGGGACAAAGTCTTCTTCTACAATATATTTAATTATATTTAATGCTGAATTTGATTTCAGAACGGGGAGATGCTCTCTTTATTTTGATAAACAGATGCTAGCCAACCGTCAAGCGTTCCAAACCCAGCAAGATGTAAAGTATCTTCAAATATCCCCTCCATTTGGAGACATCTGTGCTCATTGATTTACAATGTGCACGGACTGCCTGATTATTTTATTATGACGTTTGTTACTGCAGGAATTATTCATTAACATTCACTAGCAAGCTGAGAACACGTGGGGCTGATATCTTGATTCAGAACCCTAAACCTAAAAGGAATATAAGTACTTGGTAAATTTAGAAGCAGATTCTACTCTACAACCACCACCCTTCTTCATCTACCTTTCATAGACATTTATCACTACCTACAGGTGCATTTTGCATGGAATGTCCTTTGTGAGCAGCAGAGAACAAAGGGAGTTTCCTGTAAAATGATGCTGAAACATGATCATTGATGTCTATTATCTTGCCAGAACCTTGCCTATTGAATATCGTCCCTGGCTATTATTCAGATATTGTTTCTTTGGATGGGTAAGACAAAGATGGGAAGTCCACTTAAATGCTCAAACAGTACCCTCTGCTGGTTGAGTTTGAGCTGAAGACTTGATTTGTAACAGGGCTTAGTCACACTGACAACACGTGGAAAAAAGAAAAGAAAGCAAGTTAAGGCAAACACAAAAATCAACTAATTTTAGTTACATATAAGGAAACTGACATTGGAGGCATCATATCACATATATGATGCATATGTACTTTATTAAATCTTAATAGAATGCTTTGCTCTTGCAAAAAGTATATATTATAATTAGGGATTTTGCATATTACATTCAAATTCTCTGCTTTACAAAATGGTTCATCACAAGTTCCCCCAGTGAGTGTCTCTAGTGCTCTGAATGTGTGGTGTGATTTACACTCTGTCTTGTGGGAACATGTTAATTGTATAAAGTAAAGTGGTTTCTTTCATCACAGCCTGGGACTCTTATACCATACCAGAGATGTCTGCATTACTTGACATGTTTATAAATGTTTAGGAGAAGTTCAAAATTAATTTGTGCTGTCTTGCTAATACGTAAGGAACAGTGGTTTGGAGATGGCAAGATTAATTTATCTGACCAAGGAAGGAATAAGTAACATATGTTTCTGGGACAAGGGCTATCTTATGATCTATCGTGCTTAATATAGTAGAAATGCTTAATAAATTGAGTAGCAATTAAAAACAGGTACTGTCCTACATTTAGAAGTGTAGAACCAGCATTTTTTATACCTTTGACTAAAAATCAAATGTATATTCAGCTGTCCATGCCTATCATGGTGGGGGGTTCACAATGTATAAAGCATGTCCTATTCTCACTAAGGATTTGCAGTTGACAAGAAAGTCAACATTAAATAGTGGTACACACTGCTAGTCTTTTTTCTGTTTCCTCCAAAGTAAGAGTGGGAGGAATTTAAATGCCCACAGGCACCAAGAAATACGGTACATGCTGAGTTTGAGGAAAAGCTCATGGTTCTTTTGGTCTATCTTTCATTTATTAACAAGACAGGGTTACAAAGAAATAATTCTCCAGTATAAGAAATGCAACAGTGCAAACATGATGACAGGTAGTAACTGAAGCTTGCTTCAGCATCGGGGAGACAATAATGAGTAGGAAGACTGATGAAATGGAGAGTGTGCGCCCCACCTAAACTGATCATACATTCATTGATTGTCACTGTCGCCATGAAGCCCTGAGGGCCAAGGGTTTGTCAGATCTTATACTTTTTCAAAAGGAGCTTGAAGTCAGAATATTTACGCAACATTTCCTCTTTGAGGCTCAAAATTTTCCAGAAGAGTCTGTGAGCCAAAACAAACATCTACAAACTAAATTTATCCCCCAGGCCAGCAGTGTCTAGTGACCACAGACTAGAAGTTCTTTCCTTCTGCTTCAGGCCTTTGCACATGCCCTTCATTCTGCCAGTAATTTTCTTCTCCCATTTCCCCTCCCTTCCTCGCAGTTAACTACACTCATCTTTCTGGTATTTACTCAGTCACTATTGCTCCCAGAAAGTCTTCCCTGATCTGCTAGATTAGGTTAGGTCCCCTTGTGATGGCCTCTCCCATCTTTCTGTGCCTTTCCATCATAGCACATAGCACGGTTTGTCATTTTATGTTTATTTGTGTACTTATTTGATTTTTTTCTCCTCCACCATGAGACAGGCAGGGCAATGTCTCTTTTGTTCAGGAGCCTATTGCCCATCCTAAGGTAGGCATTAGAAAGTAGTTGCTGAATAAGCAAGTAATGACTTTAAAGTAATTCTTCATAGGTATACCTGGAACTGATCATCTACAATTAATATCACATGATCCCTTAGGTTCGGGCTTTGGAAGCAGAAAGGTCTGGGTCTGAACCCCAGATAGCTCACCTACTGTCTGTGTGATGTAGTTGCTGAATCTCCGTGAGTCTGTTTCCTCATTTAAAACGTGGAACCTCCTAGATTTGTGCAGAGGCCTAAAGATAATGCATTCATTATACAGTGCAAACACGTAGTCAGTGCTCAAAAAATGTTCATTGTTATTATTGCCACTAACACTAACAGTCAGTCTAGTCACACTAGGTGGCCCATATCCCCCTGGTGCAGTGGCGAGTGTCTGGCAAGTCTGAGCTAACAGGCCCACTGCTGTGCCTTCGGCCTCAGAGCAACACCCCTACCCCTACCCCCCAGCAACAGCACTATCCTACCAACCAAGCTAATCAGCATTCAGAGAAATCAGGCCTGGAAGAGGTCTTACAACCCAGTGTCTTGATCATCAATTTTTTTTTTGAAGTCAGAAACACTTATTCACCACTGATCTTTCCAGATTATGTAACTGATCTTAATAATCCGCCCCTTAAGAATGCTTGATACGTATCTCAGGCACACCTGCCAGGAATGAGTTATGAACTTAAGATGGATCAATGAACATATTATTCCCAGGGTAGGACACATGATCCTTGATTTAGAAAAACTGGGAAGGAGACACTATGGTGTGTGTCATGGAAAGCAGGGAAGATTGGAGCCAGACTCACCTGCATTCAGAGTTTTTGTCACCAACCAGCTCTGTGATCTTGGACAAGTCCTTAGAACAGGTCCTTGCCTGTAAAACTAACCCCATGACACCTGCTCGGAGCATTGTTTTGAATATTAAAGATAATATGTGGGAAAGAGTCTGGCATGGAAGAGGTGCCCAATGAATGACGGTTATGTAACAAAAGGGAATCAGAGCACTGAACTCACACCTCACCCCCACCTCCCCACCTATTAAATTTTATTTAACAGAATTAAATAAAATTCTATTGTATTTACACAAAATAGCACAGACCACAGCAGGCTGGATTGTACACTGTGAATCATAGGATTTCAAACTTATAATGGAAGAAATAGCACAATCTTTGGAAATTTATGGATAAACTGGGCCAAAAGTTTGACTGCCATGTACAGCTCTTCATCCTCTATGTTCACAGAAAAGCAGGGAGAAATCTGAGGCCACAAATAGCGCTTCCCTGGAAGGCGGGCCAGGAAACCAGCATTCCCTAGTCGCTGTCCCACTGCAGTCTCTGTCTCCAGCATTTGCCTTCTGAAGTCAAGCTGATCTGGCACATCTGGTGACTCATTTCTGTACCACTTTGTAACAGAATGTCCATAAGTTTCACCCGTCATCTTTTTAATTTGTTTATTTATTTTCACTGTCTCACACTAGCCTCCTTGGCTCTTAGCCTCCCCTACACACTGAGCCCAATACAGGTTATCATCACGTCCTATTCTGGGCGTCTGTGGTTCTGGGTTCTGCCCACATGGCAGCACTCCCTGAGTCTGACCCGGTACCTGCTTGTCATCCTAAGAACACAGCACCGTTGTCTGATTTATCTGTTTTCCCAGCAACTGGTACACAGTAGGTGCTGGTATCCACCTACCAAAGAAACTAATTGTGGCTGATTTAAGCAAGAAAGGAATGTATTCAAAGGATGTTGAGTAGTTCCCTGAATCACTAGAAAGCCTGAAGATCCAAATTCTAGATCTTTGTGTCTAGAAACCGAGGCCCCAAATAGCACCCAGCATTCATCAGGCAAAACACTTCTTCCCTCTCCCTCCGCTCTTTGGTAACAACTTCCCAGTTTAAAATCCAGGACAGCTCTCCAGGCCTGCCTGCAGGGGAAGTGGGAAAGTAGATATCTAGCATTTTCAGCTTCTCACATGAGAGATGGCCTCTGGCCCAGCAAGACTTAAAAGGTAAAGAATTCCTACATAGGATAAGGTTCAAATGTAGGGCAGCCAAAATTAGAATATGGCAAATCATTACTGCACCAACTTCTTAGCGTTGACTTCTTAGCATTCAGGACACACAAATTATCTGATGCGATTGGGATTTTTTACTGCTCACTACAGCACCAGAAAATTACATGCTCACTACCTGTTTACTGGAATAAATAAATGAACGATGAATCTAATGCCACATAGTCTCTTT
Source organism: Balaenoptera ricei (assembly GCF_028023285.1). Lineage (NCBI taxonomy): Eukaryota > Metazoa > Chordata > Mammalia > Artiodactyla > Balaenopteridae > Balaenoptera > Balaenoptera ricei. Next base: position 78,637,020 of record NC_082648.1, read on the forward strand.
CTTCCTGGGTTCCCATGACATCCACATCGATTCCTTCTTTGTCCTGAACTTTGAAAGTGGCCCAGACTCACTGTGCCCTACAGAGTGGACACCGAGGACCACCAGCTGTGGGCACAGCAGCCACGCTCACTGCCGTCCCTTCAGCCTGGCTGGCACCAGCCCCAGGGCTGCCTGGCTTCCCCCTCTGGTTTTCTCTTTGCCATTATTCCCTTGCCCTTTGGACTTGATGACTGCATTTGGCTCACTTACTTTTTGACCCTGGACACTTTGTAGTTTCTCAACAAGGGTGCAGAACAATTCTTTGTTGAGCAGAACTGCCCCATAGGTTGCAGGATTTTTAACATTCCTGACTGTTTTCATTAAATGTTAAGACTATCGTACAGTCTTGGTGACAACCAAAAAATGGATACACCTTTCCAAACTGTCCCTAGTTTGTGGTGGGAAGTGTGGGGATAGCATGATCCTCAGTTGAAGCCCTGGGAACAGAGTGTTCAAGTCTTCAAACACCAAAAATATAAATGAGGAATCAATGAAGGAAGATGGTTGTCCAAGCCCTTAGTCAGAGCTTTCCAGAGATACAGAGTGGGTGGATTTGCATAAGGAGGGATATTCTTGCTTCTATTGGGAGGGGAGGAGAGAGGAAAAGATGGAAGGAGGGAAGAAGGGAAGGAAAAGGAGGGAGGGAGGGAGGAAAAATACCAGGACACCTTTGTGGAACACTAAAGAAAGTCATGAATTTGATAACACTGTGGCAAAAAGAGAAGGAATTAGAACGAATCGACGGGGCACAGGGAATGACTTTCTCCAAAAAAAGGAGCCAAAAATGAATCTTTCAGTAAAGTCACACACTCTGGCTAATGAGAAGAGAGGAAGACAAGCAGAACTAACAGAAGGTGATTTGCAAGATCACCTGCACCTTCCAAAGATTTGAAGAGTTTTCTTGGAAATGAAGTATTTTATTTTTTTGGATATAGATACAAAGAAAAATACTGAGAGAAGAGATATTGTCCTCAGTCCTGTCACATAGTAGGGCATGTAACTTGGTCTTTGTGGTTTATTAAAATCCCTGAGGGCTCCCCAGGAGATGTTATAAAATTCTCAAACTCTGGTCTTAGGCACTGTCTCCCACTGGCAGGCCCCTTCCTTACTGGGATAAACAACCCAATACTGGTACTGACTGTGCACACACCTATTTGCCCTCACCATTCTTGTAAATGACATCGTAAATTTTTAAATATTGAAAAAATTAAAAGTTCCATTTTAAAAAATTCTAATAGTAATATTTGTTCACAGAAGAAAAATTTAGAAAACCTACATAAGGAAAAAGAAGAAATATAAATCACCCACTACCCAGAAATAATGATTGTTAACATTTTGTTGTATATGCTTACAGATATTTCCTATGCATGTATGTGTGTCCACACACACACACACACACACACACACACACACACACACACACACATCCTCATGATCATTCCGAGCACTATTTTGTAACCTGCTCTTTCCGGTGGTATCTTTTACATCAACCAATATAGCATAGAATGGTAACATTTTTAATGGCAATATAGAATTCCATTACATGATTGTACATAACTTTCTTAATCAATATATTATGTTTGACACATAGGCTATTTCTAATTGTTTTGCTATTGTAAACAATGCTGTGATGACCATCCTTAGCTAAAACTTGTACATTTGTAATTAGTTACTTAGGACAGTTTCCTAGAAGTGGTATGACTGGGTCAGAGACTTATCACCTTTGCAATGTTATGCATATTGCCAAATTACCTTCCAGAAAGGCTGCAACTATTTCTATACCCACAGCTTCTACAAGAGAATATGGCTGAGCCTTCCTTCGATCAACACTGTGTGACTTAGCCTTTGCCAGTTTGGTAGTGAAAATGATGTATAATGTTAATTTCAAATATTTCAAAGGAAATCCCCACTGTTTAAACAACCCAACACACATGGAACCCTCCCTAATTTCTAACTATATTTATAACATCAGTTAGCATAGACACTTGAAAATACTGGCCTAAAAATTATATCTAAAAATACACACATTCAGTAACCAACTTTCAGTGTTATGAGATAGGTTTTTAGTAGTAATTGCTGACATTTATGTTACTTTCTGAAGTTTAGGTTTTAACTTAAGTCATTAGATAAGCAAATTGCCAATCATAGTTGTAGCTCACCTGGCTAGTTAATAAATCTGAATTTTTCTAAATCAAAAATTGAAAATTTATCCAAATAAGTAGAATGAAGGGGAGAAAAAGCACAAAAATACTTGATGAAATGGTAATTGTATTCAGCAAGCAAACAAATAAGTTTGGCATTAGAAAACTTAGTTTCTTCCCAGCTTTGTCCCTGATTTTCTGGCCTTTGGGAAGTTACTTAAATGTGTTCTAAAACAGAAAAATGAGTCTTGCATTCCTACTTTTCTCCACCCTAGGCCTCATTGCACATGCATTTCGTAAGAGTTTATTACAAACTATCTGCCAAGCACTTTGAACTTCTTGCAGAGGAGTGTTTATAAATAGAATTTTATCTTGTGGGGTCCTTCACTAGTTAAGTAAATGTCTCATGTTTCTTAAAAAAGTATTACACAAGTGACTTAATAGGAGAGAAACAAAAGCTGCCCATTCCCATAATCTACTAGTTTCTGGAAAGCTTCCCCAAGATCGTCTCCTTTTATATACACCTAGAAACATTTATAATACTTCTCTGTGACAACTTTAACATTTCTCTTTTTTTCTCTCAAATTAAGATGCAACTCTACAAGAACCATTTTTCTGAGGAAAAATAAAATATAATAATAAAATTATATATCAATTCTAAGACACTATTGATTCTAGAATTTACCTTCAATATAATGATAGCGTTAAGTAAAAAGGAACCATTACAATACAAGTACACTTAGATTGTAAGTCTGGTTCCGAGTTTAGACATTAAAATGAAATAGAGGAATACGCATCACAGAATAGGGGAAATCTGGAAACAGTAATCATGACTAGAAACTACTAGGCAGATACCATAATGCTGGGCACTGGGCTAAGTAACTTAGGTGTGTTATTTATCCTTACAACGACCCCAGGTCCTTGTGGATAGCACCAAGGCCAGACTGGCTTAGAACAGAGCATCTGACTCCCAGGTCCAGGGTCCCAGTCACTGGGCTCTCTGCCTCCCCAAGATGTCACTCACGTTTCAATTCCTAAACCACCACACTGCCCTTTATTTGGGTCGTCCTCAGCAAAAGTAGGGTTTACAGGGACCAACTTACTTGGTCTCAGATGGCCACCCCCTGGTCTGCTCTACTTCCTCTGCCCACCTACCTTTTCCTCCCCTATTCCCACTGAGACTTTCTTGTTGGTTACAACACAGTAGTAGGGGCAGGGCCTCTGTGAAATTGTAACAGCCATGTGTATTACCTGAAAGGGAGCATTCTCTTTCTTAGAGTACATTACTTAGATGAATTTCAGATTAAACAAACCACATCTATGATTCTTTTTTATTTCTTCATTCTGTTTATTTGTTCCTCTTCCCAAAATGACTTCCCCCACTTCTATTTATATAAATGAAATCATTCAGTAAGTACTTATTAGGATCTACTCCAGGCAGTATTTATTGGGATCTACTACTGTGTTTACAGGCACTGGGGATGAAGCAATGGGGAAAACAAAGGCACTTACACTTTCCTCAAGAATCTTACAATCTAGTGGGGGAATTAGAAATTAAATAAATAACTCCAGGAGTAAATTTGTAAATCCAAATTGCTATCAGTGCTCTAAACACCAACCAAGCCTGCAGTGCTTTACATGTCTTGTGGCCAAGTGTCTTAACCTTGTCAGGCAGATAGGGGAAAGTCTTCTTGGAGCAAATGACATTGAGTGACAGGCAGGGGTTACAGGCATGGAAGGTGGAGAAAGGACAACTCAGATGAGAGAGCAGCACTTCTGAGTGCCCCAAGATGGAAAAGAAGTAAATCTAAATCCTTCATAGGTTCAAAGCTCAGCGCAAATAAGGTCTTCTGAAAACTTTCTAAAAATTTCCCCTCAGATATTGTCTCCTACCACATCCTTTCTGCGAATTCTTCTAGCATTTTGTTACCCTTTCATAATGGTAACAAGAATAACAACAATCACATTTAATTAAGACTTAAAACGTGTCATTCTCTTCTATAAGCAGTTTACCTGTTTTTCTCATTTCTGCCTCACAACAAGTCTCTGAGAGAGTTACTGTTGTTAGCTCCATTTTACAGGTGGGAAAACTAAACAGAGACTGTTAAATAAACTATCCCAGTTCCCAGTTAGTAAGTGGAGCCGTTGGGCTGGCACTCGTAACCGATGCTCCATACGGCCTCTTCATATATGCTCTCCTCATTATTTCTGTGCACGTCTTACGGCTTCTACTAGATGATAAAGTCTTAGAAAAGGGGACAGGGTAAGTGACTCATTCACTTATTCATTCACTCAGCCAACATTATCCCATGACTATTATTTGTCAGGTACTGTATACCTCTTACACACCCACCCCAGTGCACTGAATGAATGAATGAATGGTGAATGACCGCAATGCACAACTCAGAGAGCCTTGTCTGGGGCAGGTGATGGAAGGTAGAAGCTTTACTGGGGTCAGGAGCAGCAAAGGAAGACTTCATATGTGTCATCAGAAGGCACCTCTCATCATTCTTCTTGAGAAAGAAGGGCTCCTGAGAGCAACCAAGTATCTGACAACATGTTAGGTAGCTTCCTGTGTTACCTCGCTTCTGCTACAACAGCCATGTTTGTAGGGTTTGTCATCTCAATTGCATAAAGAAACTCAACTTTAGAGAGTATTTGTGACCTGCTGAAGCCATACAGCTAGGAAATGGCAAAGGAGGAGTTCGCCCCCAGCCCTGTCTGAGGTCAAAGTCTCCCTCCATGCAGCATCCCAGACTTGATTATGGAGTCTCTCCTTGTTAAGCTGAAGAGGGTCAAAGGCTTAAAAAGTCGGCCAGTCTCCAGACTACAGTTTATATTGATAAAATGACCAAAATACACACACACACACACACAAATACACACACATATACACACATGGAAATGATTACAAACCAGGTCAGAAAAAGGGTTCTCTTGAGAAAAAAGACATGGGTGTGTTGGAAAGGAACACTCAGCAAGCTTCTGAGGTGCTAGCAATGTTCTAGTCCTTGCCCAAGTAGCGATTACATGAGCAATCACTTTATAATTCATTGGTATAAATTTGTGTGGTGCACTTTTCTGCGTGTCATAGGTCACAATAAAAAGTTTTCAAAGAAAAGTCTCACCATTTCTTGCAGCAAAACTACAGCCTGCAATAGATTATAGAGGCAGGTGGTCCTGGTGAGAGAGGCATTTACATTGAGTTGCTTTTCAGCAAAATCCAAAGGGACAAATTCTTGAGAGAATGGCCCAGATGAGATGAAGTCATCTTCTCCCTAGCCTGGGTTGTAGGCCCCAGGTTACTCACTTTGGTCCCTATATGAGCCCAATGCAAGAGCAGAGCACACAGAGGCCAGATGATGTGTCCAGCCTGGGGTCATGGAGGGAGTGGGGCTTTACTGTAAGAGACTATCCCTCTGGAAATTCACCAAGAATAGCTAAAGGACACAGGGCAAAGTTACAGTCTGCAAGCAACTGCTTGCGCAAGTAACATCATTACATTCCCTAGTCTGCTGCCCCTTGAGCCACTGCCCTGGGGGCTGGCATGCAAGAGCCTCTGTTCCTCCATTCACGTTAAGACAGCAGGGGTTGGGAGGCCAAGAGTGTGAAAGGCCCAGCACTCTACAAGAGGAAGCCCATGGTAGACAGATGGTCCAGGCCAGAGTATGACCCACAGAGAACATTTTGAGAACAATTGCTCAAATACAATTGAGCCTTGCCACAGGTCTCCATTTTCTATTTTTTTCCCTCATATTTTTGGCTGATTATTTTAGGTGCAGTGGGTCTATTTTGATTTTCCCAAAGCAGTATTTTAGCGATAGAACATCTGTCACCTTGAGAGTCCGAGTGGAACTGTTCATCATTTTTTAACAAAATTCTAATATATCAGATGTTGACCCTGTTTGTGAGTACCTAAAATGTGCAGAGTGCACCAAATTCAAAAGAATACAGCCCCCAACACCACACACACGCACACATCCGGTTCTACCTGTGCCATATGACATACTGTATGACATTTGTGTCCCAAAAGGATTCTCATGAACTGCTTCAGTTTATTTCTTTTTGCTATTTTTTTAATATAGAAATTTATTTATTTATTTATTTTTGGCTGTGTTGGGTCTTCGTTGCTGCGCGTGGGCTTTCTCTAGTTGCAGCGAGTGGGGGCTACTCTTCGTTGTGGTGCACGGGCTTCTTATTGCAGAGGCTTCTCTTGTTGTGGAGCACGGGCTCTAGGCACACGGGCTTCAGTAGTTGTGGCATGCGAGCTCAGTAGTTGTGGCATGCAGGCTCAGTAGTTGTGGCTCACAGGCTCTAGAGCACAGGCTCAGTAGTAGTGGTGCATGGGCTTAGTTGCTCCGTGGCATGTTGGATCTTCCCGGACAAGGGCTCGAACCCGTGTCCCCCACATTGGCAGGCAGATTCTTAGCCACTGCACCACCAGGGAAGTCTCTTTTTTTTTTTTTTCATTTTAATCCATTTTTGTAATTGCTGACAATGTATTCATCTAACAGCAGCATTTCAAATATTTTTTTAGAAACAGCATTGATGTTGAATTTCCCTACTCTCTTGACTACCTTAAAAATCACGTAAGTTTCTAGCTGTGTGTAAATTATGCAGAGGGCTGTCACTTCATAACCATGAGACCTGGGCAAGTGATTTAGCCTCTCTCTGCCTCAGTTTCATCATCTATAAATAGAAGGAGTAATGCATGGCTCACAGGACTACAGAAGAATTCAGTGAGATAACGTATGTAAAGCAGATAGCATAGTGCTTGGCAAACAAAGGTGGTTAATAAAATGTCAGTCCTCTCTCCTTTCCCCTCAGTTTATTAAGGTCTCTGGAGGATATAGCAAATAAACGCAAATGACAAGGCACAACCTGTGGATTAAAAATATGATGTTCAAAGGCATAGGGTGTTTTCATCTCTAAAACAACCACTGTACATCTAAGAATAGCTCTGTTTATGACTGTGTATTTTTATCCATCTGGGTTCACTCAACCCTCAACCTCACCGTACCAGTTAGTCTTTCATATTAGGTTTAAAATTCATTTCTCCCGAGGATGCCTTCCTAAGGCATTTCAGCTCACGGTGATCTCTCACTTTCTAAAATTCCCCTTCTCTGAATACATTTAACAGTACCTTATGTGTATGTGTGTGTGTCTGTGTATAATTTGTGTACATTACAATTTTTCTTAATCCAACTGTAAACCTCTAAAGCAAGGATTGTAACCAATTCCCCTCTGTATTCTCAGAGCCCAACACAGTGCCCTGCATTCAAGCAGCTGTTAAATATATGCTTGTTGGTTAATCAATTGATTTATTGATTGATGGATAGACAAGGACTTAACTCCTCTGTTGTAACTGTGTAACAGGCCTGTACAATCTAAAGTTCATACAGGGAGCAGTAGATTCCCAAGGAACCCAACTACCAATTCCCCCACAGCCTCCCAAATGGTAACCCTCGGAGTAGTTGCAGAGGAATCATTCAGGATCTATGAATTAAGCCAGTCTGAGATCTATCCACTGCTCCCCTAGCTAAGCAATGAGCAGTGATCCTTCTCCACTGGAAACAAAAACATTTGTCCAGTTTAGCAAATGTCAGCACGGCAGCACGAAGAACAGAAGATCAAGTGCCATTTCCATGAAGCAAAGTTACTGGGCCAAGAGCAGATGCATCCATTGGCATCAGGCAAGGTCCATTATGCAAGCAGTGGTAATACCAGAGATCAAGAGCAAACAAAGACTAAGCTTTCAAGCCTGGTATAAAGGCCCATCTATTGTTTCTGGCAGACAGTGCCAGAGATAAAGTATCCTGGAGACACAATGTAAGGCAGGCTGAAAAATCCATGTGCCAAACCAAAACGAAAGCGAGGCTACACAATGATAACTACTGAAGGAGCAGCTGGTCCCGGTGGCACCAGACTGTGTCTTTCAGACCATGTCATCAACACTTGTCCATACAGTAAACATTTTCTGAAGAGGTGCCTGTCAGTTTCCATTTATTTATAAATAAGTGAATGAATAGCATCCAACTTACCCATTTTTCATGGTCTTTTTTTTTCCTTTAAATTCTGAAACCAGATGAGAAAGGACACCACATAGCAAAGTGATAACACAACGAGAATGCAGCTCTGTCCTGGAAGGAGAGTTGACGATTGACAGATGATACACGTTGAGACAATGGAACAAGGCAGTTGCAGACAACCGTTGCAACAAAAGGAGGTCAAGTCTTATTTTCTCCTGCCAGCACACAAAGAGTTGGTCACAACTTTTCTTTTAAAAAGAAGAAGAAGAAGAATGCATTCCTAAATCAAGATTTCCCAGGGCAGCGGGAACAATCCCAGCACTCTTTAGCTACACTATCTTGGTTGGTGGACAAATATTTCTGACCTTTTATGTTGAACTTGCAATCTTCTTGGGCAGAGCTGCCACTCTAAGAAAGTCCTTTTAAATGCAAATTAGCCATAGTCATCTCATTTCATCCATCTCTTCTTGGAAATATCAAAATGACAGTGAAAAGATAAAGCTATACACATGCAGAATCATCCTTTACAGAGGTTTGTAGAGTTCAATGGTCACTGCCTAAGTTTCTTGTCAGTAAAAATGACATTGGAATTCTTCTCTCCTTACCACCTCTTTCTTTACAAAGCAAAATATAAAAATAAATGAATTGAGTCAAATCCATCTCAGGCCAGAGGATGAACTGGAAACAATACAAAGATACAGAAGATTAAATAAATGCACCTTCTTTGAAACCAGTGATGACAATTCCTAGGACCAATTCAAATGGAACTTCTTTTTACAAAGTTTCATGGTGCACAAAAATTGGCCAGCCGGCCAATTGTACGCTGTAGAAGCTACAATGAGCCATAGTTATGCCTTGTTTGGAGTACTGCAGTAGAGTCCACAGGGTAGACTGCCAGACATTTAAACAGAAAATCTCTTGTGATACCCAGAAGATCCCTATAATGCACCTGGAATTTCTCAGGACACTTCAAAGACTTCATTCACTTGAGATCACAGATTTAGAAGGAAGCCTATACCATTGACTTCCACTGCCTGATGGCTATCTCAGCAGGTAAGAGTCCACTCTTCTTGCAATGGGACAGTCCCGACGCGCCACCCCTCAAGTAATAATAGAATTTTGAATAAACACACAAGCTGCCTTACCCTGAGATGGAATAATTCTGAGGTGCCTGGTCTATACCGTCTCCCAGAAACCCTAGAGGGGTTGAATCCCATTTGCCCACAGCAGTCATCTCATCTCTAATATGTTCTTTATTGGGTATATTTCCTTCACTGTTTCACTTCCTCACTTGCCTAACAACATTTCCTAGGATCACCTTCCAAATAATCAGCTTGCATTTAAATATTTTCTGAGATTTGCTTCCGAAAAATCTAAACTTAGATAATCATAGAAACTCATGCCTGGATGGAACCCAACTAAAAACCCAAATCCCAAGAGCCAGACCTAGAAAGAGTATGAGCCCAGAAACATTCCCTCATTTTAACAATGCTTGATGAGGGTAACACACTGAGATTTCAATGCCCAAGATTCCAAGCAGGCCTTCAACATCTCCCTCCTGGGATTTTGTAGTAATCATCTAAGTGGCCTCCCTTTTTCCAGACTTGCTTCATTTCTCCCCACTATCCCTCCTATAACCATTTTCCACACAATGGTCATGTAGCTCCACTGCTTAAAGTTCTTCAATGTTTCCCTACTACCCTCATGATGAGTCCGATCTCCTTAGAATAACACACAAGATCCTTCATTATCTGGTCATTCTTACCTACCTCTCCTGCCTCACTTTTTACCACTTCCCAGTACCTTGGCCGTACTAAATAACTTACACTTCCTGACTCAAGAATACTGTATTTCCTTAATCTGAAATCCCTTCTTTCCACACACCTACTTGCTGAACCCCCATTCCTCCTTCAAAACTCTGATTAGGAGATGGAAAGGACTGGGAAGCCATATCTACTCTCTTGCTGCCTATCCCTCTAAACAGTATCTCTGATCCATCCATTTCCCTTCATGTCCACCCACCACCCTAGTCAGATCCTTCTATCTTACCCTCTCATAGAACCATGTACCTTCCTTCATTGCATCTGCCTGAATTTTAGTTTTTTTCTTATATGTGAGATTAATTGATTAATGTCTGTATCCTTCTACAGGTGGTAAATTCCTGTGAGAACAGGACCAGGTCTACTTTTACTCAAAATGGAGGTCTTGGTACAGGACATGCCACTTAGTAAGCATTCAATAAATACTTGTGAATGCAATTTGTGAATCACTCCTTTCTATTTAAAAAATTTTACCTTGAAATCACATATATCATTTCACACCTAACCCTCTGCTTCCCTGAATAGTCATGGTTCTCCAGAGAAAAAGAAGCAATGAAATACACTGAGAGACCTATAAGAGAAGACCTTATAGGAATTGGCTGGTGCAGTTATGGAATCCAAGAAGTCCCATGATTTGCTGTCTGCAACTTGGAGAACTGGGAAATCTGGTGGTATCATTTGGTCCGAGTCTGATGGCCGGAGAATTGGGAAAGCTGATGGTTGAATTCTTGGTCTGAGTTCAAAAGCCCAAGAACCAGAAGCACCAATGTCTGAGGGCAGGAGAAGATGGATGTCTCAGCTGAAGCAGAGAGAGTGAATTTACCCTTCTACTGCCTTTTTGTTCTCTTCAGGGCCTCACTGGATTAGATGATGTATGTCCACCTGCATTGGTGAGGGTGATCTTCTTTACTCCATCTACTGATTCAAATGCTAATCTCTTCCAGAGATATTCTCACAGTCACAACCTGAAATAATGTTTTACCAGCTATCTGGGCATCCCTTAGCCCAAACTGACCCATAAAATTTACCATCACACACTGTGTAGTAACTTTTTGCTCACGTGTCAATTTCTACCACATAATTGTGATCTAGGGGGTCCCAAAGCCTTCATACAGTGCTCTGTAAGAACTTACCATTATTGAGCTCTTCTACTGAATTAAGATTTCTGAAAGTGTAATATTATAATGCACAGAGAAGGAAGTTCATCAGGCAGGCTTTGGAGGTTGGATAAGATTTCAATTGGTAGAGATGATGTCTTGAAAAATTACTTGAATACATGGGGAAATACAGGTGAAAGCAATTTGTATAGGAAATGATAAGTTGTCACTCTGATTGGAAAGTGATTGGAGTGTGTGCAATGGAACAATGTAGCTTATGTGTTGAGTGCTTATTATATGCCAGGCACTATTATAAACATTTTACATATAATATTTTTTTAAAATAATGAAAGATAAACTAGAATAACAAGTAAGGTTCAAATGCAGAAGGCTTTGAATATCACCTATGGAATTATTCTTTATCTGGTTATTGATGGAGATTCATTAAAGATTGATATGTATGACATATCTGACATCTCAAAGCCATTCTGTAGGAATATTAAGCTGGTAAAAGCAGGCAAGAAATCTAGAAGAGGGACTTCCCTGGTGGTCCAGTGGTTAAGAATCTGCCTTCCAATGCAGGGGACATGGGTTCAATCCCTGTTTAGGGAAGTAAGATTCTACATGCAACTAAGCCCATGCACTCTAGAGCCGGTACACCACAACTAGAGAGAAGCCCACGTACTGCAACTAAGACCAGACATGGCCAAATTAATTAATAATTTTTTTTAAAAAAGAAATAAAAAAAAAGAAATCTAGAAGAGGAAAAAGTTCAGGGTACAGAGACTGCATAGGTCATCTCTAGAGATATCTATGAGAGTTTTCAAAGAGAGACCCATAAGACATGGGTCTTTAAATGGCATGAGAAACAAGAAGGAATACAGAATTAGTCCACAGACTTGATAATGAATGCTTAACCAAAGGATTAGGAAGTATTGGGTTGGCTAAAGGTTCATTCAGTTTTTTCCATAGGATGGCTCTAGTAGCACTTAGTTGTCTTTAACTTCATTCAAAACAATTTTGTTAGATTTCACGCGACAGTTGTCATATCAGCGTGCGTTTAAAAAAAGACTTATCAAAACTGATGAATTTTTGTGTAGCTATTTTAATATTGAAGAAGGAAGGGAAAAAAGCAACATTTTCAGCATATTATGCTTTATTCTTTCAAGAAAGGTAAAAACACAACTGAAATGCAAAAAAAAGATTTGTGCAGCGTATGGAAAAGGTACTGTGACTGATTGAATATATCAAAAGTCATGTGCAAAGTTTCATGCTGAAGATTTCTTGCTAGATGATGCTTCATGGTTGGGTAGACCAGCTGAAGTTGATAGCAATCAAATCTAGACATTAACTGAGAACAATCAATGTTATACCACATGGGAGATAGCTGGCATACTCAAAATATCCAAATCAAGCGTTGAAAATCATTTGCACCAGGTTGGTTATGATAATTGCTTTGATGTTTGGGTTCCACATAAGTTAGGTAAAAAAAACCTTCTTGACCATATTTCCACATGCAATTCTCTACTTAAACGTAATAAAAATGTTCCGATTTTAAAACAAATTGTGACGGGTGATGAAAAGTGGATACTGTACAATAATGTGGAACGGAAGACATGGTGGGGCAAGTGAAATGAACCACCACCAACCACACCAAAGGTCAGTTTTCATCCAAAGAAGGTGATGCTGTGTATATGGTAGGATTGAAAAGGAGTCCTCTATTATGAGCTCCTTCCAGAAAACCAAATGATTAATTGCAACAAGTACTGCTCCCAATCAGACCAACTAAAAGTGGTACTCGACGAAAAGCACCCAGAATTAGCCAACAAAAAAACGCATAATCTTCCATCAGGATAACACAAGACCACATGTTTCTTTGATGACCACACAAAAACTGTTACACCTTGGTTGGAAAGTTCTGATTCATCCACCGTATCCACCAGACATTGCACCTTCACATGTCCATTTATTTGGGTCTTTACAAAATTCTCTTAATGGAAAACATTTCAGTTCCCTGCAAGACTGTAAAAGGCACCTGGAATAGTTCTTTGCTCAGATAAAAAGTTTTGGGAAGACTGAATAATGAAGTTGCCTGAAAAATGGCAGAAGGTAGTGGAAGAAAAGGGTGAATAGGAGAGGAACCACGATGGCGGAGTAGAAGGACGTGCTCTCACTCCCTCTTGTGAGAACACCAGAATCACAACTAGCTGCTGGACAATCATCGACAGGAAGACACTGGAAATCACCAAAAAAGATACCCCACATCCAAAGACAAAGGAGAAGCCACAATGAGACGGTAGGAGGGGCGCAATTACAGTAAAATCAAATCCCATAACTGCTGGGTGGGTGACTGACAGGCTGGAGAACACTTATACCACAGAAGTTCACCCACTGGAGTGAAGCTTCTGAGCCCCACATCAGGCTTCCCAACCTGGGGGTCCGGCAACGGGAGGAGGAACTCCTAGAGAATCAGACTTTGAAGCCTAGTGCGATTTCATTGCAGGACTTCGACAGGACTTGGGGAAACAGAGACTCCACTCTCGGAGGGCACACACAAAGTAGTGTGTGCATCGGGACCCAGGGGAATGAGCAGTGACCCCAGGGGAGACTGAACCAGACCTACCTGCTAGTGTTGGAGGGCCTCCTGCAGAGGCGGGGGGTGGCAGTGGCTCACCATGGGGACAAGGACACTGGCAGCAGAAGTACTGGGAATTACGCCCTGGCGTAAGCCATCCCAGAGTCTGCCATTAGCCCCATCAAAGAGCCCAGGTAGGCTCCAGTGTTGGGTTGCCTCAGGCCAAACAAACAACAGGGAGGGAACCCAGCCCCACCCATCAACAGCCAAGTGGATTAAAGTTTTACTAAGATCTGCCTACCAGTCAGCTCTACCCACCACCAGTCCCTCCCATCAGGAAACTTACACAATCCTCTTAGATAGCCTCATGCACCAGAGGGTAGACAGCAGAAGCAAGAAGAACTACAATCCTGCAGCCTGTGGAACAAAAACCACATTCACAGAAAGATAGACAAGATGAAAAGGCAGAGGGCTAGGTACCAGATGAAGGAACAAGATAAAACCCCAGAAAAACAACTAAATGAAGTGGAGATAGGCAACCTTCTAGGAAAAGAATTCAGAATAATGATAGTGAAGATGATCCAGGACCTCGGAAAAAGAATGGAGGCAAAGATCGAGAAGATGCAAGAAATGTTTAACAAAGACCTAGAAGAATTAAAGAACAAACAAACAGAGATGAACAGTACAATAACTGAAATGAAAACTACACTACAAGGAATCAATAGCAGAATAACTGAGGCAGAAGAACGGATAAGTGACCTGGAAGACAGAATGGTGGAATTCACTGCTGCAGGAGAGAATAAAGAAAAAAGAATGAAAAGAAATGAAGACAGCCTAAGAGACCTCTGGGAATACATTAAACACAACAACATTTGCATTATATGGATCCCAGAAGGAGAAGAGAGAAAGAAAGGACCAGAGAAAACATGCGAATAGATTATAGTCGAAAACTTCCCTAACATGGGAAAGGAAATAGCCACCCAAGTCCAGGAAGCGCAGTGAGTCCCATACAGGATAAACCAAAGGAGAAACACGCCAAGACACATAGTAATCAAACAGGCAAAAATTAAAAGACAAAGAACAATTATGGAAAGCAGCAAGGGAGAAACGACAAATAACATACAAGGGAACTCCCATAAGGTTAACAGCTGATTTCTCAGCAGAAACTCTACAAGTCAGAAGGCAATGGCATGATATACTTAAAGTGATGAAAGGGAAGAACCTACAACCAAGATTACTCTACCCAGCAAGGATCTCATTCAGATTCAATGGAGAAATCAAAAGCTTTACAGACAAACAAAAGCTAAGAGAATTCAGCACCACCAAACCAGCTCTACAACAAATGCTAGAGGAACTTCTCTAAGTGGGAAACACAAGAGAAAAAAAGGACCTACAAAAACAAACCCAAGACAATTAAGAAAATGGTCATAGGAACATACATATCGATAATTACCTTAAACATGAATGGATTAAATGCTCCAACCAAAAGACACAGGCTCGCTGAATGTATACAAAAACAAGACCCATCTATATGCTGTCTACAAGAGACCCACTTCAGACCTAGGGACACATACAGACTGAAAGTGAGGGGATGGAAAAAGATATTCCATGCAAATGGAAATCAAAAGAAAGCTGGAGTAGCTATACTCATATCAGATAAAATAGACTTTAAAATAAAGAATGTTACAAGAGACAAGGAAGGACACTACATAATGATCAAGGGATCAATCCAAGAAGAAGATATAACAATTATAAATATATATATGCACCCAACATAGGAGCACCTCAATTCATAAGGCAACTGCTAATAGCTATAAAAGAGGAAATCGACAGTAACACAATAATACTGGGGGACTTTAACACCTCACTTACACCAATGGACAGATCATCCAAAATGAAAATAAATAAGGAAACAGAAGCTTTAAATGACACAATAGACCAGATAGATTTAATTGATATTTATAGGACATTCTATCCAAAAACAGCAGATTACGCTTTCTTCTCAAGTGTGCACGGAACATTCTCCAGGATAGATCACACCTTGGGTCACAAAGCAATCCTCAGTAAATTTAACAAAACTGAAATCATATCAAGCATCTTTTCTGACCACAACGCTATGAGGTTAGACATCAATTACAGGGGAAAAAACGTAAAAAACACAAACACATGGAGGCTAAACAATACGTGACTAAATAACCAAGAGACCATTGAAGAAATCAAAGAGGAAATCAAAAAATACCTAGAGACAAATAACAATAAACACACGACGATCCAAAACCTATGGGATGCAGCAAAAGCAGTTCTAAGAGGGAAGTTTACAGCTATACAAGCCTACCTCAAGAAAGAAGAAAAATCTCAAATAAACAATCTAACCTTACACTTAAAGGAACTAGAGAAAGAAGAACAAACAAAACCCAAAGTTAGGAGAAGGAAAGAAATCATAAAGTTCAGAGCAGAAATAAATGTAACAGAAACAAAGAAAACAATAGCAAAGATCAATAAAACTAAAAGCGGGTCCTTTGAAAAGATAAACAAAATTGATAAGCCATTAGCCAGACTCATCAAGAAAAAGATGGAGAGGACTCAAATCAAGAAAATCACAAATGAAAAAGGAGAAGTTACAACAGACACCACAGAAATACAAAGCATCCTAAGAGATTACTACAAGAAACTCTATGCAAACAAAATGGACAACCTGGAAGAAATGGACAAATTCTTAGAAAGGTATAACCTTCCAAGACTGAACCAGGAAGAAATAGAAAATATGAACAGACCAATCACAAGTAATGAAATTGAAACTGTGATTAAAAATCTTCCAACAAACAAAAGTCCAGGACCAGATGGCTTCACAGATGAATTCTATCAAACATGTAGAGAAGAGCTAACACCCATCCTTCTCAAACTCTTCCAGAAAAATGCTGAGGAAGGAACACCTCCAAACTCATTCTATGAGGCCACCATCACCCTGATACCAAAACCAGACAAAGATACTACAAAAAAAGAAAATTACAGAACCATATCACTGATAAATATAGATGCAAAAATCCCCAACAAAATACTAGCAAACAGAATCCAACAACACATTAAAAGGATCATACACCATGATCAAGTGGGATTTATCCCAGGGATGCAAGGATTCGTCAATATATGCATATCAATCAGTGTGATACACCATATTAACAAACTGAAGAAAAAAAACCATAAGATCAACTAAATAGATGCAGAAAAAGCTTTTGACAAAATTCAACACCCATTTATGATAGAAACTCTCCAGAAAGTGGGCATAGAGGGAACCTACATCAACATAATAAAGGCCATATATGACAAACCCACAGCAAACATCATTCTCAATGGTGAAAAACTAAAAGCATTTCCTCTAAGATCAGGAACAAGACAAGGATGTCCACTCTCACCTCTATTATTCAACATAGTTTTGGAAGTCCTATCCATGGCAATCAGAGAAGAAAAAGAAATAAAAGGAATCCAAATTGGAAAAGAAGAAGTAAAACTGTCACTGTTTGCAGATGACATGATACTATACATAGAGAATTCTAAAGATACCACCAGAAAACTACTAGAGCTAATCAATGAATTTGGTAAAGTTGCAGGATACAAAATTAATGCACAGAAATCTCTTGCATTCTTATATGCTAATGATGAAAAATCTGAAAGAGAAATTAAGGAAACACTCCCATTTACCATTGTAACAAAAAGAAGAAAATACCCAGGAATAAACCTACCTAGGGAGACAAAAGACCTGTATGCATAAAACTATAAGACACTGATGAAAGAAATTAAAGATGATACCAACAGATGGAGAGATATACCATGTTCTTGGATTGGAAGAATGAATATTGTGAAAACGACTATACTACCCAAAGCAATCTACAGATTCAATGCAATCCCTATCAAATTACCAATGGCATTTTTTACGGAACTAGAATAAATCATCTTAAAATTTGTATGGAGACACAAAAGACCCCGAATATCCAAAGCAGTCTTGAGGGAAAAAAAACGGAGCTGGAGGAATCAGGCTCCCTGACTTCAGACTATACTACAAAGCTACATTAATCAAGACAATATGATACTGGCACAAAAACAGAAACATAGATCAATGGAACAAGATAGAAAGCCCAGAGGTAAACCTACGCACCTATGGTCAACTAATCTATGACAAAGGAGGCAAGGATATATAATGGAGAAAAGACAGTCTCTTCAATAAGTTGTGCTGGGAAAACTGGATAGCTCCATGTAAAAGAATGAAATTAGAACACTCCCTAACACCATACACAAAATTAAACTCAAAATGGATTCAAGACCTAAATGTAAGACCGGACACTATAAAACTCTTAGAGGAAAACATAGGAAGAACACTCTTTGACATCAATCACAGCAAGTTTTTTTTTGATCCACCTCCTAGAGTAATGGAAATAAAAACAAAAATAAACAAATGGGACCTAATGAAACTTCAAAGCTTTTGCACAGCAAAGGAAACCATAAATAAGATGAAAAGACAACCCTCAGAATGGGAGAAAATATTTGCAAATGAATCAATGGAAAAAGGATTAATCTCCAAAATATATAAACAGCTCATGCAGCTCAATATTAAAGAAACAAACAACCCAATCCAAAAATGGGCAGAAGACCTAAATAGACATTTCTCTAAAGAAGACATACAGATGGCCAAGAAGCACATGAAAAGCTGCTCAACATCACTAATTATTAGAGAAATGCAAATCAAAACTACAATTAGGTATCACCTCACTCCAGTTAGAATGGGCATCATCACAAAATCTACAAACAACAAATGCTGGAGAGGGTGTGAAGAAAAGGGAACCCTCTTGCACTGTTGGTGGGAATGTAAACTGATACAGCCACTATGGAGAACAGTAGGGAGGTTCCTTAAAAACCTAAAAATAGAATTACCATATGACCCAGCAATCCCATTACTGGGCATATACCCAGAGAAAACCATAATTCAAAAAGGCACATGAACCCCAATGTTCATTGCAGCACTATTTACAATAGCCAGGTCATGGAAGCAACCTAAATGCCCATCGACAGACGAATGGATAAAGAAGAGGTGGTACATATATACAATAGAATATTACTCAGCCATAAAAAGGAACAAAATTGAGTCATTTGTTGAGACATAGATGGATCTAGAGACTGTCATACAGAGTGAAGTCAGTCAGAAAGAGAGAAACAAATATCATATATTAACGCATGTATGTGGAACCTAGAAAAATGGTACAGATGAACCGGTTTGCAGGGCAGAAGTTGAGACACAGATGTAGAGAACAAACGTATGGACACCAAGGGGGGAAAGCTGCGGGGGTGTGGGGATGGTGGTGTGCTGAATTGGGCGATTGGGACTGACATGTATACACTGATGTGTATAAAACTGATGACTAATAAGAACCTGCTGTATAAAAAAATTAATTAAATTAAATTAAAAAAAAATGGTGAATACGCTGTTCAATAAAGTTCTTGGTGAAAATGAAAAATGTGTCTTTTATTTTTACTTAAAAACCGAAGCCACTTTTTGGCCAACCCAATATTAAGAATGAAAAGGTGTGGGGGACTTCCCTGGTGGCACAGTGGTTGAGAGTCTGCCTGCCAATGCAGGGGACACGGGTTCGAGCCCTGGTCTGGGAAGATCCCACATGCCGCGGAGCAACAGGGCCCGTGAGCCACAACTACTGAGCCTGCGCTTCTGGAGCCTGTGCTCGGCAGCAAGAGAGGCCGTGATGGTGAGGGGCCCGTGCACTGCGATGAGGAGTGGCCCCCGCTTGCCACAACTGGAGGGGGCCCTCGCGCAGAGGCAAAGACCCAGCACAGCCATGAATAAATAAATAAATAAATAAAAATTAAATGCAGCTTTCTTTAAAAAAAAAAAAAAGAATGCAAAGGTGTGGAATGGCTAAATAAATTATGGTAAATCCAAGTTGACGTTATTAGATGATTCAATAAGCAGCATGTCTATTCTACGCCTAATTCAATTGAAAAATAAGGCAAATGAGTTAAAACAGATCAGAGACCAAATATTATCTTTATTATTGATGAAGCTGATATTGGATAAAGTGGTTTATATCTGAATAAGAAAGGCAAGTGGACTGTCTCATAATAAGGCTCAGTATTAGACAGACTGCCCATCGTGCAATGCTGGTCTAGGGAGACGATCTCATAGAAAGTATATGAGCCCTGCAGGCAGCTGCTTCCCAAAGAGAAAGAAAAGAGAAAAGGGCATGCCCACTCTCTCCTGTAACCTCACCAATCATTTCAAGTCATTCCATCTCCCCTGGGGCAGCGTTAATGAGGGGGTGGAGAAGGCAAGTTCTTATGCTAATTGAGCTCACTCATTAGCATAAGAGTGGAAGGGCACACCAAATGTGAAGAATAAATAATCCTCCCTAACAGTTTAAACCAGGGTTTGGCAAACTACAGCCCATAGGCCAAATCTTGCCCATACCTGTTTTTACGCAGCCCCAAGCTAAGAAGAATGGCTTTTATATTCTTAAATGGTTGAAAGTATCAGAAGGATGATATTTCATGACATTTAAAAATTATACAATATTCAAATTTTAATGTAAATAAGTTAGGTTTTATTGGAACACAGGCATATCCATTCATTTATGTATTATCCGTGGCTACTTTCATGCTACACCAGCGGTCCCCAACCTTTCTGGCACCAGGGACTGGTTTCGTGGAAGACAATTTTTCCACGTACGGCAGGGCGGGGGGATGGTTCAGGCGGTAACGCGAACGAGCGATGGGGAGTGACAGATGAAGCTTCGCTCGCTCGCCGGCTGCTCACCTCCTGCTGTGCGGCCCAGTTCCTAACAGGCCACAGACAAGCACTGGTCTGCGGTCTGGGGGTTGGGGACCCCTGTGCTACACGACAGGGCTGAGTAGTTAGGACAGAGACTGTAAGGGATGACAACATAAAAATATTTACTCCCTAATCTTTAAAAGAAAAAGTTTGTGACCCCTGATTTATACTATTGAATTCTATGCAGCCATCAAAACAGAGAGAGAGAACTATATACTGACCTGGATGGCAGCCCACCATTTTCCACAACGAACAAAAAGTAAGTTGCAAAGCATTCGATATAGTATAAGCCTATTTTATTAAAGATGCATATACAGCTAAATAGAAAGATATTTACATATGTACCTAACAATCCTTACCAAACTTGGTGAGTGAAAAGGAATGGGGAAGAAAGAGGAGGGCTCAGACATTTTACACTTTGTATTATTTTAAAATTTTCACAATGACCATTATTATTTTCATATATATGCAAAACAAAAAGATAAACATAACATGAACACAGTGATGGCTTAGGCTGCAAACAAGTCAAATGAGTGAAAACTTGGAAATGACTGTGTGACAATCACAATATCTCAGGATTCAAAAGCACCCTGGTCTAAGAGCTCATTTGAAGCTTGAATCGATTCTACAACAACCTAACTTGAGTTTGAATACCTCCAGCAGCAGGAAACTTGCTGTCACCCACAGCGACCCATTTCATCTCTGGATAATTCCAGTGATAATAAAATTCACCCTGATTTGTATTAAAATTTTACCTCACTGTAGCTTTTACTTGTTGATTCAAATTCTCCATTTTAGGCTTATAAGAAAAGTAAACTGTCCCTCATCTGAGAGCCCTGTATGTGAACACAAGTTACACGGCAAACTTGAGTCCTTTCTCCAAACTAAATATCCCTCTGTCCTTCAACCATTCAACATGTGGTGTTAAAAGAATGGAAAGGGCTTAAAAGAGTCATAAATCATGAAGTAGAAAGGATAAGTATAAAATATATCCTTTTTGAAAACTTTAGCAGTCATGGTTAGTTCATCTGCTATGAGTTCAAGCTGGTATCTTGAGAAAGAGAACTAAAATTTCAAGAGGAAACAGATATTGTGAGTAAAAGGGGATAAGTGAGCATACACCTACCTAGAGGAAGTGATGTCAGTAGGAAAGGATTTGGGATAAGCAATGGATGTGACCTCCAATCCAGGCAGAGGGAAGAGGAGAGATGCCGAATAGAAGAGTGAGAAGGCAGAAGACTTTGAGGAGGAAATAAATAAGGTGATTTCAAACAAGTCTTCCCAAGAAAACAGGTGAGCAGGTCATCTCCCATGAGAGAAGGAGGCCAGCAATGTGTGATGAACGGGGTGGAAGAAGGAACAAGAAAAAGTGAGGAGTACGTTGTTGAGTTGACAACTCACGTATTAAAGTGGCTGCCAAAGAAACAGAAGAAGGAATCAACAGGTGTTAAATAGAAAGAATACTTAGGGATTTCCCTGGTGGTCCAGTTGTTGAGACTTCGCCTTCCAATGCAGGGGGTGTGGGTTTGATCCCTGGTCGGGGAGCTAAGATCCCACATGCCTCGCGGCCAAAAAACCAAAACATAAAACAGAAGCAATATTGTAACAAATTCAATAAAGACCTTAAAACTGGTCCACATCAAAAAAAATCTTTAAAAAATATATATACTTTAAAAAAAAACATAGAAAGAATACTTAGCTTTGGTGAGGGCTGAGGGTAGGAAAGAGCAGACAGGTCTCAAGATTTAGTGAGTTTTTCCAACAGCATTTAACAACTCAAGGTTAATGAGTTAACCCACTTCATCCTCTCCCCCATCTACTCCCCCACCACCCCCCAAATGCAGGACCCAGAGTGATGCACTATTTATTGCCAGCAGGAGGTTGAGAGGCCCATTGCAGGAAGACAGCAGTGGCTCTTTGTCGTCAGTTACAAGGGAGTGTGCCTTTGTGTGTGTAGACCCTCAAGTTTATGTCCCAGTAGAAACACTATATTCTATGGGCTTATTAAAGAATCTTAACACCTTCCAAAATTGCCCAAGCCATAATAAAAGCCCAGTACTCAACAATGGGAACTGCTTGACCTAATCAGTCAGAAATAATGGAAAATATATTAAAAGTGCTACCTTTTCATGCACTTAACATAATGCTTTTGAATTTCCTGTGGCATCCCAGTGGATTACTATGAATTACTTTGCAGGCACAAAATTCTGTTTGTTTTCTCTCCCACCCTAGACTATAATCTTTGAAAAACGTATTTATCAAGAGCCAAAGTGACTTGTTTCTCCACCCGCCTTCTCTGGAGGTGCACATAACAGCATGTAGAAAGCCCAGTGTTTAAAGAGCTAGGACATTAGAAGGGCTCTTTCCATGTACAAATCAGCGGTTATCCTGTTCCGTTCTGGTTGATTCCTTGGTCTATTCCCCATCCCCATCGTTGCCCTTCTAAAGTTCATCCAAGTTCACATCTCACTCTCCATCCCCCTTACTCTCTAGGCTATCTTCTTATTACCTGTGCTAGGACACCCCCAAACCCCCATCCCTGCACCCTTTTCAATAATCATGACCTCTCAGAGTGCTGGGCTCTGTAAAAGAAGACAGGGACTTGTCAGACTCAAGAGATTTTACAGACATGATGGTGCCCACAGCTCCATAGGAACTATGCTAATGGCATCACCTGCCCAGCTATCAAAATAGACTTTCTCATCAAGGTTTATGTATCTTCTAATGGTGGCCTTCTCTTTCAAGTGTTTCCTTGAGAGGCCTCCTGCCATTTCCTCCTTAAGAACTCTTTAACACTTTTTGACATGCACCTCAACATCTTGCAACTTGGGTCCAAGAACAATAGACCAAAAATAATAAGTAAAGGAAGCATGCATTCTTTGTCTTTTCCCCAGCCAAGTCCTTACTCACTTACAGCATTAACTATAAGTGCCAAGTATAGGTACCTCCAGCTGGGGAAGAAAGAACCACAGGGAAACCAGGATGGAATAAGAGTGAATTTGCTGTATGGAGAGTGTCAGATTCTTGGTTTTAATGTGGAGAAGAGTGAAGAGTAGCTTTTCAGGTACTCTGCCTTCAAGCTGGGTAATCACATTTCACACCAGTTTTATCTGAACATAGCCTTTTAAGTCCACTAAGCCTCTTCTTCTATTTTATTGAGAAAATCAAGGCCATCTGATTAAAGCATCCCAAATTTCCCTTTTCTTTATCAGCTTTTTATAGGTAGGTTAGGGGCAAGTTCTCCAGGCACAGATAGACCAGAGATTAAATTGAAGCTTTCTCTGACACTTAGTAGCTACTGGGCAAGTTCCTTGATCTTTCCATGTTTGTAAAAAGTTTCCTCATTATAAAAAGCTAAAAATAATGCTGATTTTGCATGATTGTTCTGAAGTTTTATTTAGATCATGTATCAAAAGCTCCTGGTCTTTTTTTTAGTATGAGTTTAAAATGGTACATAAACTCCTTATTCTTAGTCTGTATTCAATAATGTGGGCCAAATTATGTGTTTAATAATTGTTATTATTATAATTTCTTTGTTTTCTTTGCTAGAAATATGGAAAAAAATAAGAAAATTAGCAAATTACACTTGGTAGAAGCACTTTGTCACCATACTACATATCCAAAACAATTATAACATAACTAGATCTAACAAGAGATGAGCCTATCTCTACCCAACTGAAGTTATCAAGAAGATTATCTGGAATATGGATTTATATGCACCCTCCTTTACAATGAAGGACACTCTAAGTGTATAATGAAATACTAGCTATAATTTTAGCAAGACTCTTAAAAGACGAAGCAATCGGAACACGAATAGCATGGTTTTTAGTGACAGAAAAATTGAAAATCAACTTGAAATATTTTAAATCTAGTTTATCTTGTTCCTTTTAATATCTACTTTTATATTTTACACTATGCAAAAGTTGTTAGTACAAGAAAGCATGGCAGCAACATGGATGGACCTAGAGATTATCATACTAAGTGAAGTCAGACAGAGACAAATGTTACATGATACCGCTTATATAGAATCTAAAAAATAATATAAAGCAAACTGGGACTTCCCTGACAGTCCAGTGGTTAAGACTTCGCCTTCCAATGCAGGGGGTGCAGGTTCAATCCCTGGTTGGAGAGCTAAGATCCCACATGCCTCATGGCCAAAACACCAAAACATGAAACAGAAGCAATATTGTAACAAATTCAATAAAGACTTCGAAAAGGATCCACATCAAAAAAATCTTAAAAAAAAAAAAAAATACACACACACACACACACACACACACACACACACATACACACACACACAACAGAAACAGACTCACGGACGTAGAAAACAAACCTAAGGTTACCAAATGGGAAAGGGAGGTGGCACGGATAAATTAGGAGTATGGGATTAACAGACACAAACTACTATACATAAAATAGATAAACAACAAGGATTTACTGTATAGCACAGGGAACTATATTCAATATCCTATAGTCACATTTAATGGAAAGTATTCTGAAACATATATACATATATTTAACTGAATCACTTTGCTGTACACCTGAAACTAACACAATATGGTAAATTAACTATATTTCAATAAAAAAACAATGCATGGATATAACTTGCCAATAAACAGATATGCATATGTTAGGAGGACATGCTCATTGTTTTTTAATTATTATTATTATTTATTTATTTATTTATTTATTTATTTTTGGCTGCATTGTGTCTTCGTTGCTGCGCACAGGCTTTCTCTACTTGCGGCGAGCGGGGGCTACTCTTCGTTGCGGTGTGCGGGTTTGTCACCGTGGTGACTTCTCTTGTTGTGGAGCACAGGCTCTAGGCGCACAGGCTTCAGAAGTTGTGACACGTGGGCTCAGTAGCTGTGGCTCGTGGGCTTAGTTGCTCCGCAGCATGTGGGATCTTCCCAGACCAGGGCTCGAACCCGTGTCCCCTGCACTGGCAGGCGGATTCTTAACCACTGTGCCACCAGGGAAGTCCTCATTTTTCACCAATGGAGTGCACTATCAAAAGTTTAAAGAATGTGATCTACATTGACCCCATGTGTTTACCCCACTCTTTGGGTTATGTCATACCCCTGCATAAAGATCTATCTTTCACAGTTCTCCATTTCCAAATGAACATGGTCTGAGATCTTTACATGCATGCAAGGCCTTTCCTAACTTGGTCCCCAGCCCTCTCCTATCCCTCCAGATCCAGGCAAGAAACAGATTGGCATAGAAAAAGAAAGATTAATAGACTATCTACAAAGGTGTAGGTGAAGTATAGAGAAACTACAAGGGATAGTGACAGCGGCTCTGAAGTGATCATGCTTATGATGATCCAGGGACATGCACCCCAGTGTTAACTGCAGCACTATTTATAACAGCCAGGACATGGAAGCAACCTAAATGTCCATCGACAGAGGCATGGATAAAGAAGATATGGTGTAGATATACAGTGAGATATTACTCAGCCATAAGAAAGAACAAAATAATGCCATTTGCAGCAACATGAATGGACTTAGAGATTGTCATACTGAGTGAAGTGAGTCAGACACAGAAAGACAAATATCATATGATATCACTTATATGTGGAATCTAAAAAACGGGGTACAAATAAACTTATCTACAAATCAGAAATAGAGTTACAGATGTAGAAAACAAACTTACGGTTACCAGGGGGTAAGGGTGCGGGGGAGGGATAAATTGGGAGATTGGGATTGACACAGACACACTACTATATATAAAATAGGTAACTAGTAAGGACTTACTTATAGCACAGGGAACTCTACTCAGTACTCTGTAATAGCCTATATGGGAAAAGAATCTAAAAAAGAGTGGATATATGTATATGTATAACTGATTCATTTTGCTGTACACCTGAAACTAACACAACATTGTAAATCAACTATACTCCAATAAAAATTTAAAAAGAAAAGGGGGGGGGGCTAGTGTGGTTAGTGGTTATGAAGCAAAAATGACTTGGGAAGGTGGGCACGGACTGCCTCACACCAGACTCTGCCAGCTGAGCTAAAGAGCTTGGGCAATGACGTGTCATTGAAGTTGGGTAGTGCCCTAATATTGACTACTTTTGTTGTGAGTCTTGCCTCCGTGCCTTAGCACCTGCAGTTTCCCCTGCCTTAAAACTCACCCTCTCTCTTCTATTAGACAGTGATTCATCCTTTGACCCACTTTGTATGTCATTTCCTGTCTAAAGCCTTCCTCAGTCCCCTTAGGCTGTCTTAGTCATTTCCTCTTCTGTGCCCCCTTAGCACTTTGCAGGGTTCTCACTGCTTTGTCACTACTTGTTTACGGATCATCTCTCTCAAGACAGTGAGCTCTTTGAAGGCAAGACCATTCCGTGTTTATTTTCATCCCCACGCTACCCCACCTCTCACCGCCCAGCCCTCTGAGGGCTGAAACTATATCTCACTCGGGTTTTTGTCCTTCCCCTCCTCCCTCCCCCCCCAATCCCACTCTCCCCCAACCCCGGGTTCACCTGACTCAGGGTGTGCCACGTTAATCACACTCAAGAATGTACACCAAATGAATAAAGTCACAGAAAATAGACCTTCCAACAACTCTGGTCTCAAACAAGCATAGCCTGCCCAGAAGAGGCTACCAGTGCTTGGCAATGTCTAAAAGCTTCCTGATTATAGAAAGTGAGATGGCTGCTGGAATCCACTAAAACAATTAGAAGAGGGTTTTTGTTTGTTTAACAGAGCAAAGATATTTACCTATATATTTAATAAATTATTCAAATTAAACAGTTAACAAATCATAGTTTAAAATAAATTAGTGAAGTTGAATAAACAGGTCTGCCACAAATTTTTCAAGCTTGTTTCTTCCAAGAAGGACAGTGTCTTTTTTAAAAGTTAACTTTTGTGTCCAAAAAGCCTAGCACAGAGTAAATCCATATTGAATGAGTACATGAAAAAACAAGAATTTGACATCAGATGTGCTCTGTCTAGACTATCTCCATATCAGTGGTGACTTTTAATCATGGTTAGTGTGTGGTTATCTATGGTTGCATAACAAATTATTACAAAATGTAGCTGCTTCAAACAACAAATACTTATCATATCCAGTTTCAAACAATTAGAAGTTTGATGTGTATCTGAGTTTAGAGGGTGCCTTTAATCCATATGATAGGTAATATTTATTAAGTGCTTACTATATGCCAGGCTATTCTAGCAGCTGCATGTATTTACACATTTAATCTTCAGAACACTCTGAGGTGTTCACTCTTATTAACTTGCTCTACAGAGGCAAAAAATTCAGCACAATGAGGTTAACTAAGTCAACGAAGGTCATACAGGCAGTAAAAAGCAGGCTTGGAATTCAGACCCAGGAAGTTTAGCTCCAGAGCCCAAACTCTTAAATCTCTAACAGACTGCTTTCAAAGATAGGAAAAATAACAATAATTTACTCTTTAAGGATGAAGCTAATACAATGAAGGCTCCTCCCTCTCGTCATTGTCCTATAAGGTTATTTCATCTCTCCAAGAGAGATGATTAGACTTGTACAGATCTATTGTCCCGTATGTGCAGGATGGCTGCCCACATTTGATGGTGAGATCTGGGGCCATGGGTCTGGTCTTAGCAAATTAGCTCAAAGGAGTTCCAACCTACGGCCTTGACAGTATTTGAACCAATGAATCAACCTGTATCTTATTCAATGTATAAGCAAGGATGCAGTCATTAATCTAAAAATTATATCCAGGACCACTGATGATGCCTAAACTCCTAGCATGAAACACTGTCTCTTCTCTCAGACAAAAAAAAAAAAAAAAAGAACAAAGGGGCTGGTAAACAATGCTTTTAGAAAGCAGATCTCCTGTAAATGAGGTAAAGACTTCAGCTCTTAGAGGGTCTTTATTGTCTACCCCTCCCCATAAAAGAAATAGGAAAATCTCTCTCTCTCTCACAGATATTTTACACTAGAGGACGCACAATGCATATTTTTTCAATCAGATCTAACCAAAGAGTGGGATGGACAATGGGTCTTGAGCGAGGAGGACTGAGTTTACACCTCGAACTAGCTGGCTCATCACAGACACAGTTCTTCACCACTCAGAGCATAAGCTTCCTTATTATAAGAGAAAAAAATGGATGACAAATTCTCGAAGATCATATCTACCTCCAAAAATCGGTGATCCTTAGAAATACAAGTCCATATAAAATTAACACTTCTTATTTTATTCAGGTGATAGATACTATTATGCTTTGTAACAGTCTGCCTATTAACTGCACATGATTAAAAATCTCACAAACCAGGACATGAGAATTTATCATTTATCAGAGGCCAGACACAATGTCAGTTCTGAGAAAGACAGCAGCATTCAAACCACCCAAGACCTGCAGAGAGTTTCTCATTACTCTATTCTGTCACACAGCAGGGGAGTACAATACAAGATGACAAGACAGATTCCACTTCCCTGCCCCACCACCCAACGAGTACTGGTCATGGACTGGGACCCCTGCTCACAGGGCATGTTCGGAAGCAGCAGCCGCTGAGGAAGTCATATCCGATGTTCCCCACTGCACCCTCATGGGTATGTGGAGTCAGATACGTTTTTCTTTAAGCTGTTATGAGAACTGCAGTGATGGGGTTGAAGTCTATTAAATAACATGGGAAGAAGAAGATTATAAATAGAACCCTGTTGACAGGAGCAATAGGAAGGGTTAGAGGGAAGCTCAGGGTCATCGTTGACACTCCAAGTATGATGTAATAGAAAGATCATACTTACAGGGAGCTGGTCCACCCGGGAACTAATTGCATGGTTCTAGGTAAGTCATCTTATCCCGTTTATAAAATGAGGAGACTGCATTCGATTAGTGGTTTTCAAACTGAGTCCTTAGGACAGTGGTGTCTCATGGAAAAACCAGGTGAGTGAGAAACGCACAAACCCAAGTGGGTCATGCTCGCAACTCTCCACTCCTCCTACGCAATGAGTTTTGCTTTTAACTGTTTTATTTTATTTTTTATTTAATTTTATTTATTTTTTTATACAGCAGGTTCTTATTAGTCATCAATTTTATACACATCAGTGTATACATGTCAACCCCAATAGCCCAATTCATCACACCACCACCCCCAACCCCCCACCACTTTCCCCCTTGGTGTCCATACGTTTGTTCTCTGCATCTGTGTCTCAATTTCTGCCCGGCAAACCGGTTCATGTGTATCATTTTTCTAGGTTCCACATATATGCGTTAATATGCGACATTTGTTTTTCTCTTTCTGACTTACTTCACTCTGTATGACAGTCTCTAGATTCATCCACGTCTCTACAAATGACCCAATTTCATTCCTTTTTATGGCTGAGTAATATTCCATTGTATATATGTACCACAACTTCTTTATCCATTCGTCTGTCAGGCATTTAGGTTGCTTCCATGACCTGGCTATTGTAAATAGTGGTACAATGAACATTGGGGTGCATGTGTCTTTTTGAATTATGGTTTTCTCAGGGTATATGCCCAGTAGTGGGATTGCTGGGTCATATGGTAATTCTATTATTAGGTTTTTAAGGAACCTCCATACTGTTCGCCATAGTGGTTATATCAATTTACATTCCCACCAACAGTGCAAGAGGGTCCCCTTTTCTCCACACCCTCTCCAGCATTTGTTGTTTGTAGATTTTCTGATGATGCCCATTCTAACTGGTGTGAGGTGATACCTCATTGTAGTTTTGATTGGCATTTCTCTTATAATTAGTGATGTTGAGCAGCTTTTCATGTGCTTCTTGATCATCTGTATGTCCTCTTTGGAGAAATGTCTGTTTAGGTGTTCTGCCCATGTTTGGATTGGGTTGTTTGTTTTTTTAATATTGAGTTGCATGAGCTGTTTACATATTTTGGAGATTAATCCTTTGTCCGTTGATTCATTTGCAAATATTTTTTCCCATTCTAAGGGTTGTCTATTCGCCTTGTTTATAGTTTCCTTTGCTTTGCAAAAGCTTTTAAATTTCATTAGGTCCCATTTGTTTACTTTTGTTTTTATTTCCATTACTCTAGGAGGTGGGTCAGAAAACATCTTGCTGTGATTGATGTCAAAGAGTGTTCTTCCTATGTTTTCCTCTAAGAGGTTTATGGTGCCCGGTCTTACATTTAGGTCTCTAATCCATTTTGAGTTTTTGTGTATGGTGTTAGGAGGTGTTCTAATTTCATTCTTTTTTTTTTTTTAATTTTTATTTATTATTTATTTATTATGTTTATTTTTGGCTGTGTTGGGTCTTCGTTTCTGTGTGAGGGCTTTCTCCAGTTGTGGCGAGTGGGGGCCACTCTTCATCGCGGTGCACGGGCCTGTCACTATCGCGGCCTCTCTTGTTGTGGAGCAGAGGCTCCAGACGCTCAGGCTCAGTAGTTGTGGCTCACAGGCCCAGTTGCTCCGCGGCATGTGGGATCTTCCCAGACCAGGGCTCGAACCCGTGTCCCCTGCATTGGCAGGCAGATTCTCAACCACTGCGCCACCAGGGAAGCCCTAATTTCATTCTTTTACATATAGCTGTCCAGTTTTCCCAGCACCATTTATTGAAGAGACTGCCTTTTCTCCATTGTATATCCTTGCCTCCTTTGTCATAGATTAGTTGACCACAGGTGTGTGGGTTTATCTCTGGGCTCTCTATCCTGTTCCATTGATCTATATTTCTGTTTTTGTGCCAGTACCATATTGTCTTGATTACTGTAGCTTTGTAGTATAGTCTGAACTCAGGGAGTCTGATTATTCCAGCTGTTTTTTTCCCTCAACTGCTTTGGCTATTTGGGGTCTTTTGTGTCTCCATACAAATTTTAAGATTTTTGGTTCTAGTTCTGAAAAAAATGCCATTGTTAATTTGATAGGGATTGCAATGAATCTGTAGATTGCTTTGGCTAGTATAGTCATTTTCACAATATTCATTCTTCCAATCTAAGAACATGCTATATCTCCCCATCTGTTGGTATCATCTTTAATTTCTTTCATCAGTGTCTTATAGTTTTCTGCATACAGGTCTTTTGTCTGCCTAGGTAGGTTTATTCCTGGGTATTTTATTCTTTTTCTTGCAATGGTAAGTGGGAGTGTTTCCTAATTTCTCTTTCAGATTTTTCATCATTAGCGTATAGGAATGCAAGAGATTTCTGTGCATTAATTTTGTATCCTGCGACATTACCAAATTCATTGATTAGCTCTATAGTTTTCTGGTGGCATCTTCAGGATTCTCTATGTATAGTATCGTGTCATCTGCAAACAGTGACAGTTTTACTTCTTCTTTTCCAATTTGGATTCCTTTTATTTCTTTTTCTTCTCTGATTGCCATGGATAGGACTTCCAAAACTATGTTGAACAACAGTGGTGAGAGTGGACATCCTTGTCTTGTTCCTGATCTTAGAGGAAATATTTTCAGTTTTTGACCATTGAGAATGATGTTTGTTGTGGGTTTGTCGTATATGGCCTTTATTATGTTGAGGAAAGTTCCCTCTATGCCCACTTTCTGGATAGTTTTTATCATAAATGGGTATTGAATTTTGCCAAAAGCTTTTTCTGCATCTATTGAGATGATCATATGGTTTTTATTCTTCAATTTGTTAATATGGTGTATCACATTGATTGATTTGCGTATATTGAAGAATCCTTGCATTCCTGGGATAAATCCCACTTGATCATGGTGTATGATCCTTTTAATGTGTTGTTGAATTCTGCTTGCTAGTATTTTGTTGAGGATTTTTGCATCTATATTCATCAGTGATATTGGTCTGTCATTTTCTCTTTTTGTAGTATCTTTGTCTGGTTTTGGTATCAGGGTGATGGTGGCCTCATAGAATGAGTTTGGGAGTGTTCCTTCCTCTGCAATTTTTTGGAAGAGTTTGAAAAGGATGGGTGTTAGCTCTTCTCTAAATGTTTGATAGAATTCACCTGTGAAGCCATCTGGTCCTGGACTTTTGTTTCTTGGAAGATTTTTAACCACAGTTTCAATTTCTTTACTTGTGATTGGTCTGTTCATATTTTCTACTTCTTCCTGGTTCAGTCTTGGAAGGTTATACCTTTCTAAGAATTTGTCCATTTCTTCCAGGTTGTCCATTTTATTGGCATACAGTTGCTTGTAGTAGTCTCTTAGGATGCTTTGTATTTCTGTGGTGTCTGTTGTAACTTCTCGTTTTTCATTTCTAATTTTACTGATTTGAGTCCTCTCCCTCTTTTACTTGATGAGTCTGGCTAATGGTTTATCAATTTTGTTTATCTTCTCAAAGAACCAGCTTTTAGTTTTATTGATCTGTGGTATTGTTTTGTTTCTATTTCATTTATTTCTGCTCTGATCTTTATGAATTTTTTCCATCTGCTAACTTTGGGTTCTGTTTGTTCTTCTTTCTCTAGTTCCTTTAGGTGTAAGGTTGGATTGTTTATATGAGATTTTTCTTGTTTCATGAGGTAAGCTTGTATAGCTATAAACTTCCCTCTTAGAACTGCTTTTGCTGCATCCCATAGGTTTTGGATCATCATGTTTTCATTATCATTTGTCTCTAGGTATTTTGTGATTTCCCCTTTGACTTCTTTAGTGATCTCTTGGTTATTTAGTAATGTATTTTTTAGCCTCCATGTGTTTGTGTTTTTTACGTTTTTTCCCCTGTAATTGATGTCTAACCTCATAGCGCTGTGGTCAGAAAAGATGCTTGATATGATTTCAGTTTTCTTAAATTTACTGAGGCTTGATTTGTGACCCAAGACGTGATCTACCCTGGAGAATGTTCCGTGCACACTTGAGAAGAAAGTGTAATCTGCTGTTTTTGGATGGAATGTCCTGTAAATATCAATTAAATCTGGTCTATTTTGTCATTTAAAGCTTGTGTTTCCTTATTAATTTTCTGTTTGCAATGATCTGTCCATTGGTGTAAGTGAGGTGTTAAAGTCCCCCACTATTATTGTGTTACTGTCGATTTCCTCTTTTAGAGCTGTTAGCAGTTGCCTTATGTATTGAGGTACTCCTATGTTGGGTGCATATATATTTATAATTGTTATATCTTCTTCTTGGATTGATCCCTTGATCATTATGTAGTGTCCTTCCTTGTCTCTTGTAACATTCTTTATTTTAAAGTCTGTGTTATCTGATGTGAGTATTGCTACTCCAGCTTTCTTTTCATTTCCATTTCCATGGAATGCCTTTTTCCATCCCCTCACTTTCAGTCTGTATGTGTCCCTAGGTCTGAAGTGGGTCTCTTGCAGACAGCATATAGATGGGTCTTGTTTTTGTATCCATTCAGCAAGCCTGTATCTTTTTGTTGGAGTATTTAATCCATTCACGTTTAAGGTAATTATCGATATGTATGTTCCTATGACCATTTTCTTAATTGTTTTGCGTTTGTTTTTGTAGGTCCTTTTCTTCTCTTGTGTTTCCCACTTAGAGAAGTTCCTTTAGCATTTGTTGTAGAGCTGGTTTGGTGGTGCTGAATTCTTTTAGCTTTTGCTTGTCTGTAAAGCTTTTGATTTCTCCATTGAATCTGAATGAGATCCTTGCCAGGTAGAGTTATCTTGGTTGTAGGTTCTTCCCTTTCATCACTTCAAGCATATCATGCCACTCCCTTCTGGCTTGTAGAGTTTCTGCTGAGAAAGCAGCTGTTAACCTTATGGGAGTTTCCTTATACGTTATTTGTCATTTTTCCCTTGCCGCTTTCAATAATTTTTCTTTGTCTTTAATTTTTGTCAATTTGATTACTATGTGTCTCGGCATGTTTCTCTTTGGGTTTATCCTGTGCGGGACTCTCTGCGCTTCCTGGATTTGGGTGGCTATTTCCTTTCCCATGTTAGGGAAGTTTTCGATTATAATCTCTTCAAATATTTTCTCAGGTCCTTTCTCTCTCTCTTCTCCTTCTGGGACCCGTATAATGAGAATGTTGTTACTTTTAATGTTGTCCCAGAGGTCTCTTAGGCTGTCTTCATTTCTTTTCATTCTTTTTTCTTTATTCTGTTCCGCAGCAATGAATTCCACCATTCTGTCTTCCTGGTCACTTATCTGTTCTGCCTCAGTTATTCTGTTATTGATTCCTTGTAGTGTATTTTTCATTTCAGTTATTGTACTGTTCGTCTCTGTTTGTTTGTTCTTTAATTCTTCTAGGTCTGTGTTAATCATTTCTTGCATCTTCTCGATCTTTGCCTCCATTCTTTTTCCGAGGTCCTGGATCATCTTCACTATCATTATTCTGAATTCTTTTTCTGGAAGGTTTCCTATCTCCACTTCATCCAGTTGTTTTTCTGGGGTTTTATCTTGTTCCTTCATCTGGTACATAGCCCTCTGCCTTTTCATCTTGCCTATCTTTCTGTGAATGTGGTTTTTGTTCCACAGCCTGCAGGACTGTAGTTCTTCTTACTTCTGCTGTCTGCCCTCTGGCGGATGGGGCTATCCTAGACAGTATCCAGTTACAAAAGAGGTTGGATTCAATTTGGGTTTCTGGCAGATAGAACAAAACAAGGTCCTTAACTGTTTTATTTTAAAGTTGAACAAAAAATTTTATTTTTTTAAAGTTTTGCTATTATAAAGAATAAAGTGTTTGAAACCATGTAGACTAGATGACCTCAAACATCTCCAAGTCTTTCTATGAGTCTACCCAAATATTAACAAATGAACAGGCATTCACATGCTATCTCAATTCATTTTCACACCCACAGCAAACATCTCAGGGTAAATTAAAAGTAATTCTTTTGAATTTGACCTATTCTTTCTCTTGTTCAGCAGTGGATTTGGTAGCACCTTGACAAATGTATCTAAGTTATAAAAATCACCACTGTCTTCTCTTCCACTAGAAAAGGAAGCTGTTCATGAATTTTGGCCATAAAACTGATGTGACTTGCTTAATCAACTTCCTCAAATCATTATTCCCCTTCTGCTTCATTATCATTATTATTCATGAAATCATGGCAGACTCCTTGGATAGTCATCTCTAATACCATACATCAACCTTCCTGTCTCCACAACCTTAGCAGAGGTTGGCAGCACCCTTCCCAATGTTCCCTCAAAATGTTGCCACTGGTGAATCCAAACTAGTCTTCAGTTTCCTTGGCAACCCAAAATACTTTACACAGTCACCAGAATCTTCTTTTGGGCAGGGAAGAAAAGGCCTCCATTTGCTGGGAAAAGTTCAGAGGTAGTGGAAGGGATGACAGAGCCAAATTAAATTAAAATGAGTAAAGAGAAAGCGAAACAGTCTTTGTGCATAAAATAAAATGGGTGAAATTGAGAATGGTCCACCATATCACCAGGTGCAGCCATATATAATTGGACTCCATAGCAATTAGCCCAGGCAGACCTGTGGAATTTGCCCAGTCTTTATCATGCTGTTTTCCTATCCCTAATGGATCCCAGAGCAAAATTGCATTGACATCCCAGAGAGCATTTTAGTTATTAACAGCCAGCTTTGGTTCCAATATCACGGTCAAAGGAAGGAACAATTACAACATTGTACTCCGGCTCTTGGAATCCATTCCAAGTTTTAATCACACAGACAGTTCCCTTCAAAGTTTAGTGCTTGTTCCATTTTGCAGTTTTTGGAATGATGTATCTAGTGTCACACATGTTGAGACATTTATCCAATTCACTTTCTATACCTGAAAGATGCAGAGGGTCAGCAAATACTTGGCCTGCTTGCTGCCACAGTTCCCCTTGCATCCAAGGTACACACTAAAAAATCGATGACAGCAGACTTTTCACTCAATCCAGATGTAGCCTCCAAAAGAGCTCTCTGAGCATTCACTAAAAATTAATCAGAGTTGACATTTAAGATGAAACTTACTCCTCACCCTGGACGTACCCTTGGTATTTGTGTATATAACATTTATAATTTCAACCATTCAGAAGCACTCTTCAAGATCATGATAGCTATAAAACTTGGCTTAGTAATATACCTAAATCACTTCTGATGAAAAGATCCCTCAGCTGATGAATGAGTCTAACCCCTCCCAACATCTATACCTCAACACAACTTTTTATCTTTCTTTTCTTTGCTCTCAAAAGAAGCATTTTATGGGAATTCCCTGGCAATCCAGTGGTTAGGACTCCATGCTTTCACTGCCAAGGGTGCAAAAACTCAAAAGAAGCATTTTATGAGAAAAAATATGGGCTGTGCTATTATTTATTAATTTGAAGATTTCATACAGGCTCCTGTTTTTTAAAAATCCACTATTATAACTACTATTATTAATATCCAGGCATACCACACCTCCCCAATTCTAAACTCATTCGTCCTCCACTGTTACCATCTCAATCAATGGCATGAATATTCAAAAGGTTGTTCAGGGCAGAAACCTGGAGGTCGAGTGTGAATGGCCCTCTTAACTCCCCATTCTCCAATCCACAAGAAAATCCTATCCATTCTATCTCCAAAAAGATCATGATCTGCCCCACTAATCCTCCACCTCCACTGCGGCCATCTTGGTCCAGGTCATTGCCATCTCTTCCTTAGACTGCTGGTCCTGACTCATCTCTTCGCCTGCCTCTTCTCACTCCACACTATATTCTGTAGTCACAGAAATCATTTTGAAAAGTGAATTCAATCACACCATAACATCCTCCCACCAGCTCCTTCACCACCAAATACACATTCACGTGCACTGAAAATCCTTCAGTGTTTGCCCATCGTATGCTCAAAGTGTTGGTCTGCAACAAGGTAAGGAATTTACATCAGAACGGCAATGTAAAACTTCCCACTCCTTCATCACTGAGAAAGCCTTCGTTACATGTGTGTATATAAGCATACCTAAAAGATGTTCTAGGTGACATAGTTGATTTATGTCTGCACAAAGTTGTCTGACATGGTTGATTATGTCTTTCTCTTATCACAGACAGATAGCCAATAGTTTGCTGACCAGCAGCCCATGTGCAGACCACAAATGGAGTATCACTGACTTCACAATCCCAAATAATGAGGCTCTCAAACTTAACTTTGAGCCCCTCCTTTGCATCCCCCCTCTTCCAGCCACAATGGACTCCTTTTGGGTCCTAGACATAACCATGCTGTCTTCGAGCCAGAACCTTAATGGCCACCTGTCCTAGAGACTTTGAACTTGCTTTCCCTCAGTTGTCCCTCCCTTTTTACTTCAGTGATACATCCTCAGGTCCTCCTTCCCTGACCACGTATGTAGAGCTCCCTCTTTATTCTCCATCACCATTTGGTCTCTGGTTTGACATCACGTTTTCAATCTCCAAGTACATATTTATGTATGTGTTTAGCTGCAGATTACCTGTCTTCCTTCCCAGACTGGAGTCTCCATGAAGGCACAGCCCCAACTGGTTTCTCTGGTTTTACTGCTCAGAGAACCACAGCTTTTGGCATGGCCTACCCCTCCAGTGCGTATGGTAGATGGAAGTTTAGAGAATCCATGGCCAGCTGTGCTGACACTCCAAGACGTTAACTGAGTTCTTCAAGGCTTCCTAGGATCATTTGCAAAATCTGAATAAGAACTGGATTCTCAGACCCAGGTTGCCCAAGGTCTAAAGCCACATCACCTCTTATTTTGTAGTTATAATGAGTCTTAGCCAGTTTAAGGTTAGGCAACTTATAAAGGAGAAACAAAATTACTTCATGTGAGTAAACAATTCATTACCCTTACACAGGATTTTCTCAGCCTGAATCACTGCAATGTTTTCGTGTGCATTTGCATTCCTGTCATTCTCCTTAGAGGCCCCATCACATAATAGCTAAAATTATAAACAGCCAAAAATTTAGATACCAAATGTTGGGACCCCTTCGGGGAACAAGACCACCCAGACCCGCCTTCACAGAGTTTATGGTTCAGAGAGAAAAACAGATGTCAACCAAGTAATAAAATAAACATGAAGAGTGGTGAGTGAGAAGAACACAGTACTACAGCAATACATTGCAGGACACACTAACATTTTTTAGCGGTCATGGAAGATTGTCCCCTGAGGATGAATAAGAGGCAAATAACAGGGACAGAAGAGGGACTCAGATAGCCAGAGGCTGGTGGAAAGGCCAGGGAAGAAGAGCGAGCTTGGTAAATTCTGGGATCTAAAATGAGTCAAGAAGGGCTAGAATGTAAAATAAGGGGAAGACAAAGACAAGGAATGAAGCTGGGGGGACAGCCGGGGGCCAGATCTAACGCGACAAAGCAAGGAACCTGAACTTTGTCTTTTTACGCCCCACCTCCTATCCCCTAACTTCTTACCTATAAATCATTTACAACAATACTAGGCATGTAGCACTTGCCAAATATGTGTTAGGAACTACCAGAGGTTCATTAAAAAATAAACTGAGACAATATTAACATCAAGGGAAGAAAATTATAGAAGGAAATTAATCAGTACATTACATGGCTCAGCTATGAAGAATATTTACATGTGTATATATGTGTGATATAATTATATTTGAAAGATCTGTAGACAGTCAACAGATAATATCTAAAATAGGAAATCAAAAAATATCTGTAGCTATTATTTAGAAATAGAAAGTAAATACCAAATACAAAATTGAAAGATTTCTAAGTAGTTACTTCCGAGGTAAGGGATTAGAAAAGGGAGGTGGGATGGCGTGAGGTGGGATGGCGTGAGGTGGGATGGCGTAAAGTGGGGCTGGGCAGTATCTTTATTTTATTATAATCCTTGTAAATGTATTAATTTGTTATTTTTTGTGATTATGAGCCAGGTATATGGGTTTTTTTGATGGATGTTACACACACACACACACACACACACACACACACACACAGCCCTAGCAAATACTAAACAGAAGGGAATAGAGGTAGGCAGTTATGATGCCCCCTACTGGCTTTACTCCCCCATCCAGACTTGCCTGGGTTCCTAAACCACTCATGTCAGTGGCAGGAAAACAGCACCCTCTGCCCTTCTGTTTGTTGGAGGTGTCAAGAACAGGGCTGCCAGTGCTAGGGGGACCCCATAGTTATCTGTTTAGATCCCAGGTTGGCTCCATCTAATGGATCCAGAGCACAGACCAGGGCCCCAGTGAAGCAGATCCACTGGGAGTTCCAGAGCTCTCGGGATCTTCAGAAGAAGCCAGGACATGAGGGAACCATGAGCTCCAAGTACAGTGAAGCAAGATTCAGAGATAAAACACAGACTCTCTTTGATTTGGTTGACACAGCCACTCATGGGAAGGACATACTGAAGTGTTACAGCAAAGTTCTTTAGGTGTTTAATATCTCATTTCTTCCTACCCCACTTGCTAGAAATCTGTGATACTTAACAAGGACAGAACTCAAACTATCTTTTTACTACCTATGAAGGGAAAAATATTGAGAGAAAGATTGTAATTGAAAAAATCTATTGAAGAGAGGAAGCTGTTTTTAAGTATTTTCAAGGACTTTAGAAGGACCTCTTTTACTGACAATGTTAATTAAAAATCTTTTTTATTTATTAAAGCAATTCCCTTAATTTTCTCTACCAGACAAAATTTTATTAGATGTTCACTGACTAGATATATTTGAAAGCAAAAAAAATATTAAAATGTTTTATAGATGAGAATTTTTACTTCTTCAGAATAAGTTTTACATGTAATGAATCTTTTAAGTGAGTGTTATATATCCTAAGACAATTTCCCCCAACTTAAAGTCAATGATGATATTTATCTCTTTTGAGTGTAGGGGTTTTTTTTACTGAAAACTAGATATTTTCTCAAAACATATGCCAACTACTTCTTCATTATATCTTAAAAGAATAACTTCCATGTAAGTAAACGTTCATGTTAAATGTTATTAAGTACAAACAGCATAATAACTAAAACTAGCTCAAATCTTCTAGCTACATTTTGTCAACAGCCTTGTTCTAGCCAAGTTCCCTATTAATTGCACAATCTATATTTGGGGAAAGACAGAACTTAATTGCTTCCAAACGAAATTTCAAGCCTGCATACTGTTTCCTTCCTCTGGTTGGTTTCAGTTAAATGAATTAATCTTTTTAAAGGGAGAAGGCAGAAAGGGGGACTTCTTCAAAAAACTCATTCAACATGTGCATTCCATCGAGGACTTTAATTATAAAGTTGCAATGGATAATTTTTGTTGCAATCGTCTTTAGAGAGATTTCAGTTTTTTAGAGCATCACTTTCATCTTTTGCCTTACACTTTGTACAGACAAATAGCAAACAGCAAATGCCAACTTGAAGAAAAGATATTTAATGCTTAAGGACTTGAAAGCAAAGCCAAAAAAATTTCTAATACGGCTCAAGCAATGTTATATAAAAAAATTTTTATCAGCACATTCAATTGCCTCTTCCTAAAGTAAGAAAATACAAGCAACTCAGAATACTGAGTAAACTTTTTCTCAGTTGATGAATGTTACTTCATAGACTTTTCAATTGCTCTTTCAAAAATCATCACATTTTTAACATTCAAAGCACAGTTTGTAGATACATGGGGAATATGAAGAAGTATAAGACACAGTTACTACTTCCAACCTGATTAAATCTTATTGGGAAAAATAATCTTACTGTAGGTACTTACAGTAGCTCAACTGATTTAGACTTTTCCATTTATAAATCACCTATAAGTCAGAGGAATTTCAACACTGGTCATGTGAAATATTAAATGCCTAGAGAGAGAGAGAGAAGTATTGATAGTAATGGGAATAGATCCACACTAGATCCTGATGTTTTACCCTTAAAAAGGCCTTTAAAATGGGATCCTTAAAAGATACATCCTACACAGGGATTTCTATAATAAAGAGCACTATGCTTTACATAAATTCTTACTTAACCCTCACAACACTTTGGGGGACATCCTCTAGTTATTCTCCCTTTACAGATGAAGAAACCAACACATAAAAGAGGTCAATAATTTTCCCAAGGTTATGTAGTCTACTGAGTGGAATTAAATCAGGGCAGTTTTGCTCCAGTGCATGTGCTTTTGACAAATATGTATAGAGTTTTTAATCCCACTTTGGTTTAAATGGGATTATTTATGCAAAACAGAGGCACATATCTGCATGGAGAAAAAAGTGTGTGTGTGTTGTTGTTGCTGTTGTTGTCATTATAAATGTCTTCTCTGGATGGTAAGACTTTGATTTTTCTTCTTGCTTACGTGAAATTATAATTTGTAATTATAATGCCTGTGTATCACTCATGTAATAAAATACAGACAAAACGTTATTTCAAAAATAAAATTAAATGGTAACAATCCAACTTGATTTATTTAATGACTAAATGAAGATGATGGGTTCCATTCTCCTGCTATTAATAATAAAAATAGTTGTTTGAGGGCATTTATTTCTGGAAGAACACAGTGCCAAGTCCTGTACCTGCATTATCTCATTTAATCCACACAATTTTCTCACAATGCAGATGTTGTTATTTATTATTCTCCCTTTACAACATGGTGAAAATGAGACATAGTTTGTGTAATTTGCCCTAGGTCACATCACTATAAGTGGCAAAACTATCATCTGAAGCCAGTCTCCCGAGCTTAAACTCCTAACCAGCATGGCGGCAGTCTCCCCCGTGAAACAGGAGTTCTGGCTGCCAACAGAAGGCACATCCGGGCATGCCAGCTCTCTGGATTAGGAGACTGAGAGATGTGAAAGGAGAATTGATGTCAGTCTCAATTCAAGGCTAGACAGTTGGAGTCCCTCTCTCGACTCATGTCCTAAGTAGAAAAATGTAAAGCCATTTTAGAGGTCTCTTTACGTAGGAATAGGATTCTTACTAACCTCTAGTATTTTGTAGGCAGGAAACCCTTTTACAGTTAAAGGGTATGTTGTGAGAAATTTTGTTTAATTTTCATATAATAAAATACAGAGTGTGAAGTTTTTAAAAATATTTCCATGATTTAAATTGTTCTAAATCCCAAATTACAAATGTTTGCATTTCATCCTGAAACCGAATTTAATATATGTTTGCTATAAGATCTTATATTTGAAGCTGTCATTTAAATTACCTAAGCATCCAATAAGAGGATGTTAGCCCACGCACCTAGAGCCAGTGCTCCTCAACAAGAGAAGCCACTGCAATGAGAAGCTCGTGCACCGCAATGAAGAGGGGCCCCCCGCTCGCTGCAACTAGAGAAAGCCTGCGTGCAGCAACGAAGACCCAACGCAGCCAAAAAATACATATAAATAAATTAAAAAAAAAAAAAAAGAGGATGTTAGATTCTAAACAATCAAAGGGAAGAGTTCAACAGGAGCAAATTCTTTATTATTATCCCAGAAGAGATAATTATAGAAGTTTAGATGTGTGATTGCATATGGATTTTAAATAAATTATTATGACATTAATTTATCTTGAAATCTAAGAAATTACTCCCGAGACCTGTTCATCTTCTTTTGACAATATATGTATAAAAGTTTTGATATTTTGAAATTAACTTTATGCTAACAGATTCTGCAGATAATATTCTTCTTGGATATTGCTGTAAGGGCTCCTTAAATTGTAGGAGCAATGGCACACATGGTTATGGAATGAACATCAATATGTTTTGTTTTGTTTTGTTTTGCTTACAGTGATGTTTAACTAAATATCTCCTGAAACTAATTGTTGGTAGGTGGCAAAAATATGTGCAGGGCTCACCATCTAGTTCTTAAAACAGGATGGAAATGTGGCTTGAGACAATTCTTTCCATGTGAGTGTTTTGTGAATAATCTAACACATTTCCTCCTAAGAGCATCTGAAAATGTTTCAGAGCTTGCTTATGAAAAGAGAATCTCACTTTCTCTTACAGAGACAATTTCATTAAGCTCCTTATTTCATGTTTTTATCCCCCAGTGGGTTATCAGGCTGGTTTCTTTCCCAGCACACAGGGAGAATTGTTCATTTCATCTATACTTCTTTAGTATTGAACAGCACTGTGATACATGTCAAGCCGTAACCATACACGCATGTTAAAAATAATTACATACTGCCTATCACCACCATAACAGTACTGTCTGGTGGTCCCATTAAATTGTTACTAGGTCTTCCTGTGCCACAGAATCTATTGAGCTCTTCGATTGCCACTGGAAGGGTCTGAAAAGCCAAGTGACATTTTCCTCTCTTTTTCCTCTCCACACTCTCAATCATCTTTCCTACATTTAGCGGAGTTCTTAATCCCTTTCACTCCTCTAGGAGAAAAGGGAAAACATCTGTCACAGG
The DNA here is from genome assembly GCF_028023285.1 of Balaenoptera ricei. Classification (NCBI taxonomy): domain Eukaryota; kingdom Metazoa; phylum Chordata; class Mammalia; order Artiodactyla; family Balaenopteridae; genus Balaenoptera; species Balaenoptera ricei. The sequence continues at coordinate 78,680,598 of NC_082648.1, forward strand.
CAGAAAAAAAAATTTTTTTTTTCTTGCCCTTTCATCTCCAGGCAGAGGAATCAATAAAATATGAAGACAAAAGTGCTCCATCTTCTGGCCAAGTATGAATGTTCACCAGCAGATATTCTCTGTTATAAAAGGAAGCATTTCATCTCAGAGACAAGATCCTGAAGACAGCTATTGATGAATCCTCCAATACCAACAAGAATAAAACATCCTTCTCTTCATCTCACAAACGTGAAATAGTTTTCTTCCAATCTTCTTCTCTTATTTTTTTCATTCACACCTACCAACCCAAGTCTGCTAATGGTGCAGGATCTGGCTTGGCATCAGGCAAAGCTGTCTCCTCTCTGCCCCTTCATGTCCCCGCAGAAGGTACTTAACCTTCTGAATCCTCAGCACCCTCATCTGTAACATAAATATAATAATGCTTTCTATCTTCTACCTAACTGTGAGGACTAAATTAAATACAATTTGTAAAATACTTAACCCCACATCAGGCACATAGAAAGCACCCAATAAATGTGAGCTACTCTGATTATAAGTATTGCTATGACTATTTTTTTTGCCATTTCAATTCAATTCAATACATTTTTTTGCAATCTTAACTTTTTCAATCTTTACTGCTAAGCACAGCAGTAGGATTTTTTTTTCAATGTAGCTTTTGCCTTCAACAAATTAATAGTCTACCAGTAGTGACAAAAAACCTTTAATACAAAGCAGGATATGGTAGGTGACAAAGAGAGCTATAAAGTGCTCCAAGACAGTGCTTCTCAAACTGTAATGTGCATATCAACCACTTTGAGATCCTGTTAAACTGCATATTTTGATTCAGTAGGTCTGGGGTGGGGCCTGAGATTCTGCGTTTCTTACAAGCACCCAGGTGATGCTGATGCTGCTGGTCTGAGGTCTACCCTTCGTGTAACAAAGTTCTCGGACACTCAAGTGTGATATAGACAGGGTGTGTATTTAGCTGATGTGCACTGCATAACTGAACTGGTTTCTTAAAGGCTGCAGACGTTCTGATTGGTCATTATCCATGACAATCTTATTGTTAAACCTATTGTTAAATAAGTATCACTCTCAATGTAAGTATTACAGTCGTCTGGTGCATAGCATAGATGTTACATTTGATTTTAAAGCAAATGGGCCAAAAGTAAGTGGGGTTTAAGAATGGCCTTGAAAGATTAGCACAGTTTTATTCATTTCCACTTGCTTGCCTAGTATGCTTCCCAAACACTGCAACTGCTGTTCATTTGGACTATAAAGTGCCTTCTTATGACTCCCCTCTAAAACAGCATTCCTTTGAACCTTTGAGAACAGGCAACTTCTTTGGAAGAATGATATCTCAACAGTTGTTCCCATGTTTTCAAGCCTTCATTGCTGTTATTTCTGGCTTTGAAATAAAATTAAACAATAAAAAAGTGCAGAGGCATCCTTTATCTTAGAAGCTAAACCCAGGCCCTTCCAAAGCTAAGGCCAGCCCATTGGTGTGTTCTGGTGCCACATACCAACTATTGAATTGGATACCAATTTTTAATTGGGCTTCCACATAAAAATCTAGATACCCAGCTTGAAAATTTGGGAAATCCAGCTGCCCAGGGCCCACATTTGCACTTGGAAGCAATCAGCTGGAGCATGAGAGCCAGACCATGTTTGGCTGAGGCCTGCACGTCAAAGTCCCCACACTCCAGGCAAATCTCATTCTCTCTCACACTTGATCCACTTCACTCTCTCCTATAACTCGGCCTATGTAAGTATTCGAGTTTGTGATTCTATCTACCTAAAGCCCAGGAGTCATCGTCCTCTGGGGAAAAAAAAACTGTCTTAATGACATATAACTACTATACATGCTAGTTTTCAAAATACGAGGCAACTTTTTTCTAAGAAAATAAGTCTTACTATAATAATCAAACCATATTTAAAGCTAGTTTACTTTAGCATTCTTGGTTTCCAGTCTTTGTTTTCATTCATTATTTCAGTATTTAGTCCCAGTAGTTCATTTCTTCCCTTCCTTACTGTGGAACTGAAAGGGAATTTGGGTAAGAAGGAGAAAAAGGATAAACCAAGGAATCAATACCCCATTTCATGAGTAAGACATTTCTTAAGGCTATAATAGCAACTTTATGAACCAGTATTCACATAAAGTAAAGAAACCAGAGAAAAGTGTGTTTTTCCCAACCTATGTTCTCTATGTCCAGAATTTTATTACCAATTCAGTAAAACCTGGGTAAATCACTTTGGTTTCTTATGCCTCATTTATGCCTCATGAGACAGAGAGAAATAAAGAAAATCGTTTTGAGTCACTTTGTAAGCATCTTCAGGTTACTGCTGATAGATACGTATTTTTAAATTAAGGCCCTATTTACTTCCTTAAAACATACTTTATTTTAGATTTTTTCCCTTCTATATTTAAAGATAGTCAAAACTACAAAACTACATTGATACCAAGAAAAAAGAGGCACTAATTGCCTTCTTTAAGAAAAAAATTTTCCAACTTCTTTAAAGTTCCATAAATAGACGACCATTCTCTAGCATAACTTTTTGACAATTTGAAAAACTGAGAGGCTTCTACAGGAAGACAGGATCACTTCTCTAAACATAGCTTCAAAATGAATACACCCTGACCACACTATTTAACTGGGCAGCTGATGTGCTTGAGGAATCTGGCTTGTTTTCAAGTTAGAAAGTAACATAATACCTTGGCCAATATCTGGCCCCCATTTCAAACATATAGATTCACAAATTTGCTCAATATGAGGCATGAGCACTGGGGTTTAGAGACCACAGCCCTCTGAACATGAGGGGTTCTGCCCAGCTCACTGGCAGTGACCGCACCCCTCACATATCTGAAGGCCAGAGGGGGAGTGAATACTATGTCCCAAGGTGGTTGTAAAAATCAAGTAGAGAGATGGAATTATTTCAACACCGAAAAGAGTGACACAAAGGCAAGACATCATTTGATATGTACAACGTTTAAAATAGTGCATGGTACATTGTAAATTCTACGTATGTCCTGTTCATTTAAAAAACAAAAATGTTCCTAAGATCCATGGTACTGAACTCTAGTATGAATTTCTTAGTAATTAGCTACACAGAATACTTCTGTGGTTGCCCTGCTCCCCACTCACTTTTTATCCCACTCTAATACTTCCGGAAATGGTTGAAATACAAACCAGATTTGGTCTTGCTAGCACTCTTACCAAAAGGTTATTCAAAAAAGATGCTTAATTAATGGGAAATAGCCTTTAGTATTAAATGGTACATAAGCTAATTAATGCATTAAATTAGAGGGGTACCATATGGAAGCTGAAATTCAGTACGCTATTCAAAATCTCAGTCATTGGGGGTCCTTAGGCTCACTAATCAGGGTGAAAAGGAGGGACCTTTATTTACTAGGTTAGCATCACAAGTGACTCTTATTTTAGTCCCTCTGATGCAGCAACCTGCCTCTCCTCTACCTCCTTCCCAGCACACTCTCAGCTGTATGCTTGCCTCCTTGCACTTCTCTGACCTCCACCACTGAAAATCTCCAGCCTTAGAAGATGGACTTCTGTCTCCATTGTCACTTCTCGCTCCCCATTTGATCAACAAGACACTCTTTCTCCACCTCTTGACCTGACTTAGGTCACACAACATCAACATATATTCATGATGTTATGGATAAACCGTCAGCTTCCTGTGTGCCACCAATGTCATGTACACTGCACACTGACTAGTTACCTACTGTATACAAGGCATTGGTGAATGTAAAGCTAAATAACTTTCTGTCTGCAAGCAGCTTACAATAACTAAGGCACTTATGTCATTTTCTCATGTATAAAAAAGTATGTAACTTTTAAAGTATGATTACATCCTATAGGAGTATAAAAGGAAAAGTTATTGTATTCTCCTCACTGATCTTTCCCCCATCACTTTGTGGCCCCTTCCTCTCCTTTATTTTACCTATTACCTTACCTCCTCTACTTAACTGGTAAATTACTTATCTACTTTTTCGGTTATTTATCAATAGCTATCTCCAACTCCCAGAATGTAAATTGCATGTGAGCAGGGACTCTATCCTTATTCACTGATGTGTCCCCAGCCCTTAGAATACTACTTGGTCCAGAGAAGGCACTTGATAAATATTTGTTGAAAGCAGGCCTTCCAGAAGAAGTGGCATTTGCATTGAACTTTAACCAATAAGAAGGGTTTCAATAGTTGAGGAATGGGGGAAAGAATATTCCAGAAGGACGAATCAGCTCAGGCAGAACAGTATAACTGAGGTAATAAAGTGGCTCAAAGATGGAGAAATGAAAGGATTGGTGGAATTTAACCATTTTAAATTAACTTTATGAAAGAAAATAATTCTTGCATCAACAGTATTATATTTTAGATATTTCAATGACACTTATGGGCCAATCTAAGTACTTTTAGTGTGATCCAGGTCCCAAATGGATAAACCACAAAGTAAAGATGTATTTGTTAATATCATGGAGAACAGATTGAATCCAGAAAGTAGGGAAGCTGGGGAATCACTTAATGGTGATCTTTTTTTTAATGTTTCAAGCTTTTTACATAGTATTTGTTTAAATGGTTTATATCCAAGTCATTCCTCTGGAATTAACTTGTTTGCAAGGAATTTTTGTCTGCCACACCATTTCTGACTGCCCTGAATAGGCTGTGACTTTACGTCTCTATCTTGCTTCAAGTCAAAGATAAGTCTCTCCCACCACTACAGCTGATTGAATCAGCTCCGGGTTGAATATCAAAAACTGGGATGTAGCCCAGGTGATGTGGACCCAACCTTTGTTTTCGTCCAGCTTTCAGCCATGTCTTCCCAGTCCATTTCCTGGTATGAAATTTAAAACTTGGTGTGTCTCAAATGCCTCTGCATGGAGGCTTCTATTGTCCTCACTGGGAGAGAGGGGAGGGGATTATGACTTGCATCACAGATGCCTCAAGTAGGGAGCTGTGCTGAGGAACAATTTATCCAAGCTCATCAGGTCTTAATTATTGAGAGTATATAGCAAAGAATTTGAAATTCACAGCCAACAAGAAATGCCCACTTGGCCTCTAAAACTCTGAAACAATAAAAGCCCTTGGGGAAGACTGTGTTGTTCCTTAGTTGCCTTAGAAAACAGATTAATATGACAATTCCAGGAACTTGGAAATTGAGCTTACCAACCAGCCACCCCTAGAGGATGCCAACCCACAACACTGCCTGCAACCAACTGGGTGTTGTGGGTTAGACCAACCAACTGGGAACATTTTCAATTCTTATAAAGAGCCTAAGTACATCCAACAGAAAAAGTGGTAAAAAGGTCCAGTGGCTTCTTTTTTCTATCATCCTCTTGAAATAAAAATGGATTTTTTAAAAATGCAAGCTAGAGAATAACCACTTCCATTCTTGCAACCCAGCCAGGTTTGGGATGAAAGAAACTACTTCAGAAGAAGGATGAAGCAGCAGCACACAAATCATGGAGGAGAGAAAGGGCTGGAAGATGAAAACTCTCTTAGTGTAGTCAAAACAAAAACTTGATCAAAGCACACACTTCCCAGTCTTGAAACATAAAGACTTTATTGTGGAGAACAAAAGACTCTGGAAGGAAGAATGAAAACAAAGGAATGGCCAAAAGAGAGAGGGGGAGAAGCAATGACATTCTTCCAAGACCAGGAACGAAATTCATCCTAGAAAGAAAGAGCACAAGAGAAAGGCAACTACAAAACAGAAATAGAAAACGACTATGACATGTTGGGCCAGGAAGCCAATATGACAATATTTTCTCATAAAATGATATTCTATTTCATCACCATATGCTTTAGGAAAATTCAGTATGTTCCTGACAGACTTCTAACATTTTTTCCCAAGATGGTTAAAGCTTTAGGGAATGTGTCAAAGATACTTAGCACCCACTGCATTTTTGAATATTACACATCGGTAACTCTCTGGTTCATGAATTTTAATAATACCACTGTAATTCAGTTTGCCAATCACTCTCCCCAGCACTAGCTGATAAAAACATGCAACAGCAGATTCTGTTTTGGTTTTGTTCCAGTATACTGTTGAATCTGCAAATGGAAATTATATATATGTATAAATATATATGTAAAAGTATATATATTATATATATATTTATAACTTTTTTTAAAGAAAACGTATGCTAAGATGGGATACAAACATTATTTGAAAGAATTATTTCAAAACGCTGGTTGACTCACTGGCTATTGTAGAAAGAAGTGAATATTAAAGATTTATCACTCAGTCATACATACACCGTTTCAAACTAACACAAATGAGGACTAAACAGGAGATTAAAATGAGGCATTTTGTGCCATTTGCTCTGCACACTTCCATGTGGAGGACTTTCTAAGCTATTCCTCAGCCTTTTCCTCTCATTCCACCTGTATTTGCATATCTGTAACCACCTGTGCATTTCTAGTGGGTTATTGCATCATCACAAATGACATACCATCCCCGGAAAAGTGCCTGGCAAACTACAAGATATTATATAAATACTGAATGAGATGTTGTACCATTAATCATGATATATTAGTGTAACAGTGAAATAATCTATCAATATTTTGTCTTTTGTCTGGCTTCCCTTTCTTTATTCTGCTATTTTATTTCTGTGAAAGGCTAACATTATCCTTCCAGCCACCTGAGCGTCAAATGTTATTATCCTTCATTCTTTCTCTCCCCACTTCACCTCCCCAAGGTTACCAAACTCTGTTAGTTCTCTGTTAGTTCATTCACTAACATAGCCTTTTTCTCTTCCCGCTTCCCAAAACCAGACCCTCATCATCGCATACCTAGACTCTGCTAAAAATCTCTTAAGAGCATCCTGCTTCCAGTTCGGGTCCTCTCTCATTCATTCCTTTTGTTGACACCTGGTAGAGCTTTCTAAAAATGCTAGTTTAATCTTGTCACTCCTCTGCACAAAAACAAAGGCAGCCGCTCTTTACAGGATAAAGAACAAAATCCCCATTCTGTAGCCCAGGGCCAAGGTAGGCAGCCCAGACTCTTTGCAGCTGCACCTCCCATTATTTCTCTAAACAAGCTCCTTGCTGCACGTGGATGCTCCACTCCCACAAATTGCATGATTGCCAGTGGCTGCTTGCCCTGCCTGAAGCACCCTTCTCCTCTTCCCACCTGTTTGAATCATAGTTCCCTGTTAGGCCCATAAAGTCTCCTGAGCCACCTTTGCCCACAGGTTCTATCTGGGCACTCATCTGGTGCTTTTTCAAGGTCTAATGTGTATCACATGGCTGCAGGACTGCCGCACCACTGTAGAATCTGTAGCTGCGTCTTTTATTTTCCCCAAATAGATGTAAGCTTTGTGAGGGTACGAACCCTCACATAACATTTATTGAGCACCTGCTGTGTGCAGAGCCCTGCTTGAGGTACCACAAAGATAGGAAGGTATCTTCGTCCATTCAGGCTGCTATAACAAACTACCACAGACTAGGTGGCTTATAAAAAATGGAAATTTATTTCTGTCTAGAAGCTGGAAGTCCTAGATCAGGGTACCAGCATGGCTGGGTTCTGATGAAGGCCTTCTTCCAGGTTGCAGACTGCAGAATTCTCAATTTGTTCTCATAAGATGGAAAGGGGGGAGGGATCTCTGGGGAGCCTCTTTTATAAGGGAACAAATTCCATTTGTGAGAGCTCTGCCCTCATGATCTAATAGCCTCCCAAACCCCCACCTGCAAATACCATCATCTTGGGGGTTAGAATTTCAACATATGAATTTTGGGGGACACATTCAGTCCACAGCGGGAGGGTTACACTTTTTTGGCATTTTACAAGAACAAATATGGTACCGTGCATATCATAGCTGTCCAATGCACATTTTGAGTGAACTGATTCCATAATTTTTATATTTTAAAATTATTATTTTTAGAATTAATCTGTCAAAATTAAATCCCCTAAATGTCTTCTTCATTTTACAGTAGGGAAACTATGGTAAAGAAAGATAAAATGTCTTATTAATCTAATGTATTGGTAACAAAATAGTATCTCAATGCACGTTTTTGTTTTCAGTTCTGCTACTCCAACTGCCAAGTCCTTCTCATCTCTTCAAGAAAAACACTGTGTCTGAGATTCAACTTTTCTTTCCAGTGGTAATTAATGAATTGTTCTTCTGCCTGAGGCACTTTGTGGCTTCGGTCCCCTGGCCAAGAAGGCACTGAGTCTTGCTTTCTGATCTTTCATTTTTTCATATGATTCTCCTTATTTAGACCCAATCATAGGAAGCCCAAATCCTACGGAACTGGAGCCAAAGTCAAATAAATCAAAATAGATGCTTCTTTCTCCTACCATTCACAGTGCCAGATAGTTCACATTCACAGGTAATTCCTGAGTTTTCCTGATAATTACTGAAATTCCAAAAAATGTGCTTGATCACATGCCTCAGCTACTTTGCATTACACAAAAAGAGACATATGTCCAGGAATATTTTATATTTATCATAAAGAGATTTTGGTGAAGGAGGGATTGATAAAGCACATCATGTTATTTGGAGAATGAGAATATGCCAAATGATAAATCTTCACACTTGTTTAGTAGAAAGAAGACTCAACACTTGGAAAATCAAATAGTCCAAATAAAAGGTGATTTTAAAATACATACAATATTATCAAAATGTATAAAACAAAAAAATACACAATGAAAACACTAACACTAATATATTAACAAAGTTTTTTTTCTACATATATTCATTCATTTATCATTCACTGAGCATACACTCTTGGAGAATTTACTAAGTGCAAGGTACTGTGTTAGGTATTGAGTTGTGAAACTTTTTTACCAGTTCTCCAAAATTCTTAACTGCATGTATTAATTCTATGATGAAAAATAAGATTTTTCATTGTAATAGAGTTGTGATGGTTAATTTTATGTGTCAAGTTGACTGGGCCACAAGGTGCCCAGATATTTGCTTAAACATTATTCTGGTGTGTCTATGAGGGTGCTGTATGTATGTATATAATATGTAATGTATGTAGGGAGGTAGGTACCTATTTTTCAACATTAAACATAAAACTTAAAGTTGATAATTGGGACTTCATTAAAATTAAGAAAGTATGTTTATTAAAGGTCATTACTGAGAAAGTGAAAATGCACTGAGACTTAAAGAAGATATCTGCAATGTATATATCTGGGAAAGTACTTATACCCAGGATATATAAAGTATACCTATAAATCTGCATGTAAAAGACAGATAACCCATTAAAAATGGGCAAAAGACTTGGTACAAGTAAAATATTCAAATATAACTAAACATCTGAAAAGGTGCTAAATATTATTAGTCATCGTGAAAATGCAAATTAAAATCATAACCACTTACCATTGTGCATACCAGAATGGCTTAAAACTTATAAAGCCTGACAATTCCAAGTGTTGGCAAGAATGTGAAGAACTGTAATTCTCATGCACTCTAGTGGTAGTTTAATGATGGTTGGTAAAAACATTTTGGAAAACTGTTTGGCATTACCTACAAAGGCTGAGCATTTACGTTACCTGTATTCCAGTAATTCTGTTCTCAAGGAAACACCCAAGAAAAATGCATGTGTTCACCAACAGACATGCACAGGAATGTTCATAGCAGCATAATATATATATAGCCAAAACCTTAAAACAACCCAAATGCTCATCAATAGATTTGAAAGATAAACTGTATTAATTACAGAAATGAAAAGTAGGGCTTCCCTGGTGGCGCAGTGGTTGAGAGTCTGCCTGCCAATGCAGGGGACACGGGTTCGAGCCCTGGTCTGGGAGGATCCCACATGCCGCAGAGCAACTAGGTCCGTGAGCCACAATTGCTGAGCCTGCACGTCTGGAGCCTGTGCTCCACAACAAGAGAGGCCGCGATAGTGAGAGGCCCGCGCACCACGATGAGGAGTGGCCCCCACTTGCCGCAACTAGAGAAAGCCCTCTCACAGAAACGAAGACCCAACACAGCCATAAATAAATAAGTAAATAAAAATAAGAAACACATTTAAAAAAAAGAAATGAAAAGTAACAAATTACTGCTACTAAGCTATACATAAATTTACAAACATAATGACTGAAAAAAGCTAGATACAAAAGAGTAACTTCCATTTACGCAAAGTTTCATCAGGCATAACTAATCTGTGGTGCTAGAAGTCACAACAGTGGTTTCCCTTGTGTGTAGGGATGGAATAGTGAGGCTTCTGGGGTGCCGCTTCTTTTTTGATTGAAGTGTTGGTTACACAGGTATTTTGGGGTGGTAAAATTTCACTGAGCTGTATACTTAGGATTTGTGCATTTTTCAGTATGTATGTTATACAACTCTTTAAGAGAAAGTTTAGCAAATGGTACCACACAGCCTACTTAATAGTTCTCCTCATATGGCATTTAAGGTTCCTTAGAGACAAGGATCTGGCAAAAACGTTCTTAATTCTCATTACTCACCAAAAATAGTCACTGATTTCTTAGTGCTTTCACTAATGACTACCTTTGAGCGTGGATTGTATTTCTCCACCCATTTCTTCCTGTCAAAATTTCTATCTTCCCTTTAAGACTGACTAAACAATTCCATCTTCTTTCTGAAGCATTCCTTGATTTCTTAAGGAAGCATTCTGATCACATTCTACTGTATCACGTTCCACTGATCATGTTCACTGCACCTTCATAATTCTCAGTAAGTTTATGGCAATTTTTTTTCTTTTACTTATTTGTGGAATTCTGTCCTCTTAATTATTTTTATTTCTGTTTTCACTCTTTAAGGGGAAATATTGTATCTCAATCATTTTTTAATAGCATCCTATTCCATAGGTAGTCCCTTGGACCTGCATATACTATTTATACTTTTACACTTTCCAAATTTACACCTTCAGCCCAGTCCTCTCCCTGCAACTCCAGTCCTGTGTATCCATACGCCAACTCCTTATCGCCACTAAAATTTCTAACAGGCATCTTAAACGTCACATTCCAGCTCCTAACTCCTAACCATTCCCCTCAAACCTGTGTCTTCCAGTCTCTGAATGAATGGCAACTCCCTCAGTTTCTCTGGTCAAAAACCTTAGAGTCATCCTTAACTCACCTCTTTCACTCAACATCCTACATCTTATTCACCAGTAAATCCTGTCAATGGTACCCTCAAAAGAGAATCCAAGGCTGAACCCTTCTGGACTCCTCTACACTAGGACCCTGGTTCAAACCACCATCACCACTTGCCTGGAACAGTGCAATGGCCTCCTGCCTTTGATTTTTCTCCTTAGTCTGTTCACACCTTGGCCAGCATATCCTTTTAAAAATCTAAGTCAGACCACATCAGTCCTCCTGAAATGGCTTCCCGCACTCACAGGGCAAAAGTGCTACACTACCAGACCCTTCTCTACCCAAAGCATCTCCTACTACTCCCCTCCCAGCTCCCTGCTGATGCCCTGCTGCCTGCCGTGCTGTTGCTCTGCTGCCCCAGACGTGCCCCTGACTCTGGAACTTCATGTTTGCCATCCCCTTAGCCAGGAATGTTCTTCCTTCTTTGAGTCAAGGAGCTCAGTCCCTCACCTCCTTAAAGTCCTTCCTCAAACACTACCCTCTCCATGAGGGTGTCCCTGGCCAGCCTACCTTAAATTGCAATCCCACTCTCTCCCACACTCCTTTTCCTCCTTCCTTGCCTTATTTTTCTCCACAGCACTCAACACTGTCTATATCCTATACAGACATTCTATATGTTTACTTAGTTTTTTTTCTATCACCTGTTTTCACCACCTAAAACGTGAGCAGCACAAGGACAGATACTTATATCTACTGTGTTCATTGGTGTATCCCTAGAGTATAGAACAGTGCCTGACACAAAGTAGGTGCTTAATAAATATCTATTGGATTAATGAATAAACAGTAGCTGCTTGATATATCATCTAGGAATTAATGAATAAGTGAATAAATGAAATAGTTCACAGTGTTTCATTTTCCAAAGATATAATGTGTCAGTTTTCATCCTCCCTTACAATTTATTTTGCCATATTGGATAGATATCTTTTTACGATACATGACCCATTAATCTGCCTTCTTAAATAGAACCTATAGATGCCATTTAACTCTTTCTTTCTGACTCTGGGTCACTGATATAAACCTAAGTTCCTGCAAATGATATACTCAGAGCTTATCAAAGCTTATGAAATTGGCTCTGCCTCCAGTAAGTTTTGTGCTGTTTTTGTCATTTATCTCTACCTTCACTCACTGCTTTCTTTATACATATTTGGATCAAACCTTTTCTAATTTGCAGGTTGAAAGTCAGGCTTATTAAGCTTATTAGAAATGAGTCTGTTGGCTGTAACTGACAATGAAGGGATACTCCTATGAGTTAAATTCTAATACTTCAGTACCAAGTGGTACTCAGCATCCATTTTTGCTTCTCAGAAGCTGACCTTTCAAGTTTTACTATGCTGGCAATTGCAGTGACAAGATAAATGACTTCTAAACATTTGGGAAAATGAGCTACTAATGAAAATGTTGGGATACATGTATATATGTGAATATATATTCCTTGGTGTATATATATATATGTGCAAAAATATGCATTGTGATAAAACATGAAGTTGCCAGTTTTCTTACATATTGTAATACTGCAAATTATCAAATTTTAAAAACTGAACTGTATCATCACATATTTTATAAGTGAGACTCCATGTTCCATGTGCTATAAGAAATATAAAATTCTTAATTACATTCCATCTTAAACATTATCTTTGACTATGGGTTTCTAGAATTTTGCATGTCTGTAATTTTGTTCTTTCCTCTGACAACTGAACCACCGTTGACAGGCATAAAATCAATAAATGTCCAATTAATGATAAACTGTCTCAGCTTCTGGCATCTCGATAATTTCCATCTTTTTCTAAATTGAATTAAATTTATGGGATCAAATTATTTATCATTAACATCAGCTCTCTTATACTTCCATTTTTCCATTGCATGCATTTTTCTAAATAAGTGCAAAAGTGTAATAAAATTCAGATTATTGCATAAGCCACTGCTATGAAGATTAAGATGGAGGATGCTGCCGGAACTGAACTATCAGCTGAGAGGCAGCTCTACCAGGCTGAAAGCATCGATTTGTCATTCCAGATCCAAAGGTCCAAATTTGGCCTGGAAAAGACAATAAAAGGGGTAAAATGTATAATGGTCCCTTAGTGGTTTGTATGCAAGTAATAACCTTCTGTTGGCGAGCACTTTGTCCTCAGTCCTCAGTGATTGTCCTCAGCAATCACTATTATTGCTGTTGTTGTTGTCATCATTCTTACTATAATTTTTGGTGTTATTACATAAACATACTCTATTTGTGTCAAACACCTAAATAGATTGCAAGGGCCCCCAGTCTTCCAACAAACATTTGCGGAGCACTGATTCCATGCCAGGCACAGATCTTCTCACTTCTTTCCAGAAGGTCATCAGATGTCTAGCCCAGGGTACTTTTCTACTATCATGCCCTGTATCATGGTGAAGCCACTGTGATGCAGATAAAAAGCTGCGATGCAGATCACAACAGTCACTGCTTACTCTAATTATCCATACTGCCCAAACAATTCCCATTAATCATAGGCTCATACAACAGAATGATAAGGGGAATCCAAAAACCCATCCAGTTCAGCTCTTCACATTTGACTGATAAGGAAACCAAGGCCGAAGAATAAATAACATGCCCAAGGTCACACAGGAAATAAGCTGGAGAGTTAAGACCACAAACCAGTCTTCATTCATCTGTCCTACTGATAACTCAGTAACTATTAGCCAGACATTTGAGGGGTGACACATGTGGCAATTTAGAGGAATGAATCCACAGCCAGAGACTCCTGGATTGGAATGTGTGCTCCAGGATACACACCAGCTGTCACAAACTTTCAGAACCTCAATTCCTCTTCTGTAAAATGGGAATGATAATAATACCAACTCAGATTTAAATGAGATAATATAGGTGAAGGACTTTGAGTAGTACTAAACACAGTAAGTACTCAATGAGAGGAAGATGATATGTTCACCTTTATTACATGTTATATAGATACGATGTAGAAACTATAGTAAATACTGTATTAACTTCACAGTGCTGGAAATGTTGCTTTGCCAGTCCCAAAGCAGAATTGTGTAATAGAGTTTCACAGGCCACAAAGAACTGCCCTCAGTGGCTGCCTCTGGGGTTACTATTCCAAGTTTAGAAAATGTAAAGATAGAAAATTGCTGAACCCAGTGAAATGCCAGATGTTCAAAACAGAATGGCCTTCCAGTCAAGTCAATATCACTTCTGGATGGATACTGATCATTAAAACCTTTCTCAATAATATCCATAGATTACTAAATCTAAATATTCTTAACAGAGATAAATACCCTGGATTTCTGTGTATAATTCCACTCAGCCTTTACCAGTTATAACGCTTGGTGCTAGAGACATTTTTGCTAGTGTGTTATAACCACACAATTAGTACCCTTTTCTCCTGGTGAAAGAGTCTACATTTCTGACGCAGCCAGAGGAAACAAAGCAATTTTATTTTTAAACTACCATTGTTTTTAGTTCCTTTATCCCCAAAACCATAATGAGATACATACAGAGTATCCAATTTTAGATTTGGTGGGCTACCAGGATATTTTCTTTCAGGAGAAAAAAATTAGAGGAAATCACTGTACAAATAATCATGTCCCTCTGGACTGTGCTGGTAACCAGTGGGCAATATACTTTGTCACTCCCAAAGCTTTGTCATAGAAACCACCATAACTGAGGTGGCTCCTATAGAAACTGCACATTCCTCATGACCTTCCCAAATGGAAAAATCTGGTTTGAATAAGTTAGAAAGGCAAGAAGAATTTACTCAGGGTTCACAGGCTTCATAATCTAATCGAGTTCTTTTTTTTTTTGTACAGAAATTTAGCAAAAGAGATCAAATAAACATTCTGAGAATTTTAAAGAAAGAGAACTCTCTGGCAGTGATTCAGTTCTGCTATGTCAGAGTCCAATTTTTCAGTAAAAAGGTGGTGAAGGTGGGGAACCCCAATTAAAGCTCAATTGTTAAGTCATTCCTCACCCTTGGCCATGAAAACAGTTGGTCCCACAACTTCCTGTTTTGTCTTGACTTGCATGTAACACTGATGCAATGTCTTATTATTTTGCAGAAATAGGGATTTTAAAAAATATATTACACATATACTTTTAAATTACATACATATAATGAAAAGATTAGAGGCTATGAATCCATTCTTTGTTGTCTTGCTTTAGGTAAAAATTAAGTGAAAATATATAAGAAGTAACAATCAGGGGAAGAGACCATTAGTAAACAGAAATAAGTGCAATTCTTCCCTTGCTGTTTGTTAAGCTAGAAGAGTGGGCCTCTCCTCTCCTTGGGCCTCTAGAATATACACACGCTCACACGCATACTAAAGTTTTTCAAATACACATATCTCCATGAATCTTTATGCCAGTTCTGAGAGGGAGGAAACAACATGTAAGAGAGAACATTTATGGTACGTGGGCTCAGCCACGCACAGCCCCAGGTGTTCTCTCATTCAGCTTCTCAGCTGCCCTTTGAAGGAGGCATCAGCAGCCCCTGTAGACATAAAAACTGAGCCGCAGGGAGATGAAGTGATTCAGTCCAGGTGACTGTGGAGTGAGTGCTGCAGCTGGGCTGTCGGACTGTTTTCACTACACACACCACCGGATTAGGACCTGCCAGATTCAGACATTCCCCCACTACCGCCCAAGCTCTGGGAAAGACCACATTATTTGAAGTTTATTGTTTAATTGCAGTGAGATAGAAATTTCAGGAGACAAAAGGAGGAAACGTGGGGAGGGGAGAGGAGGGAAGAGTAGAAAAGAGGAGGGGAGAGCTGGGGAGAGGAGATCTGGGAACAAAACGTCTGACCTTCTAATGCTGCAGGTTTTGGAAAGCTGCCAAGCTGCTCAAGGAGCCATGGAGAAAATAAGTTCTCTCCCTTCAAAGAAATTTTTTTCCGGAAAAAAAAGGGGCCATGAACAGCTTTCTTTTCCCCAGAAGACTAGAGTGTTTTTCCCTCAGGTCAATGACCATCACATAACAGATCATATTTTCATTTTTGTTTTGGCCCCTGGCAAGCTTAGAATCACATTTACAGATCAATTTTACTAACCCTATTGGACCTTCTAGTCTTAATATTTACTGTATCTTTTTACCTGACCTTGCCTTTGTATATTTATATATTCTCAGGTACCAATTTTTAACTATTTTATGTTAGCTTGTAATTATATATACTTGTAGACAAACCCAATTACTATATAAACAATAGATAAATTACTTTATGCATTTGATCACTCTCTCTACTACCTGAGATAGTTGTTAGTATATATTAATTTTCTTTGACTAAGTAAATATGCTTAGTCCCACTGCAATTGTCCCACTAATAAATCTACAGTGAAGAGTACAAGGAAGAAGTATACAGTTGGTAGAAGCACCCATAACAGTGGACTTGAGCTAATCCAGCAATTGGCAGGGATTGCCCCAGACATGTGACATGTGAACTGAGACTTATAAGCATTAACTAAGAGAGGAGAGAAGTGGAGAAAGACTGCAATTGGGGAGCACTTCAAGCAGAGAAACAACACATGCAAGGCTCTCAGGTACAAAGGACGGGGCTTCCTTCCATCCTGTGAGAAGGCCAGTATGACTACAGCTTTGACAGCGAGGGAAGGAAGTGGTGTTGAGGTGGAGAGACAAGCCATGCTAAAGACTTTGGTCTTTGTCCAAAGAACAATGATGAGAATATTAAATGACTCGCTCAAAGTCACCCAGTCAGTAAATAAAGATGTGTATAGCAAATATTAATATTGCAGCTTGTAGCCAATAATCAGCATTAAGGGGAAATCTGGAACAATCATAATCATTACGTTAATGCTTTCACATATAGATCATTATCAAAATTGCTGTTAAGTCAAAAACAAAATTTAACAAAAATCATGTTAAATAGTTATTACTGAATTTACTATTACGTACCCCAGTTCACATATGAGAAAACTGCTGCTCAGAGGAATTAAGTGATTTGCTTGAGATCACTACAGAAAAGTGGTAAAACTGGGACCAGAAATCTGCACTATTTGATCAAAATCTTGTGTTCTCTCCATGAAGTATGCCCCCTAGGATGCATAGCTGATCCTTCAAATACATGTTCAAGACTGGGTACCAGGGAGCAAACCGGAGGATGTAAACTTTTATATAAAACTGGCCTTGAGCCCCATTCTTGAAGCATATAAATGACAGTGAAGGAGAATACGTGACATAATTTTATAAAGTATTCTAATAAATAAAAAGTCATTATCTAGATTATTCATGCAAATGTATGATCAATCTTGAATTCTTACAAAAGAAAGAAAACAAAACATCTTTCACTATTGAAAGGTAATTTGAAATTTGTTACATTTAAGATGTTAAAAAATCTAGGCGAACCTTAGCTTTATGTGCTTTGATTTTAAAAAGCTATCACTCTCAGGTGGAATTGACTATTCTTACTCCTATCCCTAATGAGGGAAACAGGAAAGTTTGAAGGGGGTATAAAGAAATTGTTTCCTCTTTTCACATAAATAGTGTTCTTTGCCATTGAGGTGGTCTTGTCAAAAAAAGAAAAAGTAGCTTCAAGCAATGTCAAGAAATGGAAATGGGGTTTTATCAAACGGTACTCTTGTCAATAAAGGAGAAGGAAATCTCATGAGAAAAAAGGAGGCATAGAAGAGAGAGAAGTGTCCCCTGAAAGCTATTCAGCTCCAGAGGCTAAGAAATCTCAGCTTCTCAGCAGCAAGAGTTCTTGCATTGCCGTCAGGTGTGCTGCCACCAGCAGGACCCAGCCACCCTCCTATGAGTCGTCTTCCTTCCCTATTCAACCCGCCAGCATTTGTTGAGCATCAGGGAATATGGACAGGACCCTGGAGGCAGTCTCTGTCTTCTTGACCATCAGGGTTCACTGAAGTTCTTTGTGACGTCATAATCTCTCTCCTCCAGAACTATACGTTTTGTCCTCTACTCTGCCTCTTTTCCGTACCTCACACCTCTGCTTACTAATACCTTTGCCTGATCACTGCTTTGGTCCATTCACAACTTCTCTAGACCTCTAGGCCTTATGGCCTCAGTTATATGAGTTCTCGCCATAGTTGTTTTTGGTGTCAGCCCCTTCCTTCTAGAATACTCTACTATATTCCTCAGTCCGTATTCACAAGAAGAAACCTGACTGGCCTAGTGAATAACCCCTGTTCCAATTTTAACACAGCTGTTTCTACCAGGCCCCACCACTGACTGCTCACCAGGCTATGGATTTGCTACCCTTGCTTCAGGCAATCACTGCTTTCCCAGCATGCTTTACCTGAGGGAAAAAAGCAGCATGGAGAGTAACATGGCACGGAATATGAGGGCAAGCTCTGACCTGACGTCTGGGTTCACATCCCAGCTATGCCATTTACCAGCTGTGGGACTTTGGGCAAATTCCTTAAGGCATCCTCTATAAAAGGAGGGTGATTATAACATCTATCTCCTTGGGTTGTTGTGAGGATTAAATGAAATAACACATGAAAAAAACTTAGCAATGTATTTAGTGCCTAGGAAGGGCTCCGTAAGTGTCAGCTATTATGACTGTGTGTATCTATGACTGATCCTCAGCAGATGGCCATGGGCAGGCCAACGGCCCTTGACTGGAAACTGTAGGCCCAGAGAAACGCATTGATGACCTGTTCAATCACAAGTGTGCAATTTCTTCAACCTCAGTTATGCCTATCAAAGCTCACTAAGAGGTCTTTTTAAATGTGAGAGAGGAGTTTGGATTTTTTTCTGTCTAAATTATTTTCACATGACTTGTTTAAATTTGCAAAATTAATATACAAGTACCTTCTGGAATAGGCTGTCAAAAATGCCCTCCTTCATTTGAACATTCTGTGACATATTAATGGTTGAGCTTAGGGAAGTTTTTATGGTTGTTTAGGCACTTGTATGCGTGTCTGTGTCTGTGTGTATCTGTGTATGTTTTAGTAAGAACGCCCTCGTCATTATGTGACCCATTAAGATCTAGAGGAGAATCCGTGCCTGTGTGCGCCTCAGCCATGGAAGCGTGCACTAGGCTTCCTGAGGCACCCCTTTCCCTTCGTGAGTAGGGCCGGGGTACAGAATGTCACCATCCTTTGCCTCATTTCATCAAACAAGCCTTCTGACAGGTCTCCCATCCTCTAGCTTTCTCCTGGCTTCAGTCCATCTTCTCCAGGATGACCCAGCCGTGTGGCTGACAGGGTCTTGGTGCTCCGGCCAGGTGTCAGGCCTGAGCCTCTGAGGTGGGAGAGCCGAGTTCAGGACACTGGACCACCAGAGACTTCCCAGTCCCTTGTAATATCAATTGGCAAGAGCTCTGCCAGAGATTTCCATCTCAATGCTATGACCCAGCTCCACTTAACAACCAGCAAGCTCCAGTGCTGGACACCCAATGCCAAATAACTAGAAAGACAGGAACACAACCCCACCCATTAGCAGAGAGGCTGCCAAAAATCATAATAAGGCCACAGACACCCCAAAACACACCACCAGATGGAGTCCTGCCCACCAGAAAGACAAAATCCAGCCTCATACATCAGAACACAGGAACAAGTCCCCTCTACGAGGAAGCCTACACAACCCACTGAACCAACCTTACCCACTGGAGGCAGACACCAAAAACAACAGGAACTAGGAAACTACAGCCTGTGGCAAGGAGACCCCAAACACAGTAAGTTAAGCAAAATAAGAAGACAGAGAAATACACAGCAGATGAAGGGGCAAAGTAAAAACCCACCAGACCAAACAAATGAAGAGGAAATAGGCAGTCTACTTGAAAAAGAAATCAGAGTAATGATAGTAAAGATGATCCAAAATCTTGGAAACAGAATGGAGAAAATACAATAAACATTTAACAAGGACCTAGGAGAACTAAAGAGCAAACAGTGATGAACAACACAAAAAATGAAAAGAAAATTCTCTAGAAGGAATCAATAGCAGAATAACTGAGGCAGAAGAAAGGATAAGTGACCTGGAAGATAAAATAGTGGAAATAACTACCAAAGAACAGAATAAAGAAAAAAGAATGAAAACAATTGAGGACAGTCTCAGAGACCTCTGGGACACCATTAAATGCACCAACATTCAAATTATAGGGATCCCAGAAGAAAAAGAGAAAAAGAAAGGGACTGAGAAAATATTTGAAGAGACTATAGTTGAAAACTTCCCGAATATGGGAAAGGAAATAGTCAATCAAGTCCAGGAAGCACAGAGAGTCCCATACAGGATAAATCCAAGGAGAAATACACCAAGACACATATTAATCAAATTATCAAAAATTAAATACAAAGAAAAAATATTAAAAGCAGCAAGGGAAAAGCAAAAAATAATATACAACAGAATCTGAATAAAGTTAACAGCTGATCTTTCAGCAGAAACTCTGCAAGCCAGATGGGTGTGGCAGGACATATTTAAACTGATGAAAGGGAAAAACCTACAACCAAGATTACTCTACCCAGCAACAATCTCATTCAGATTCGACAGAAAAATCAAAACCTTTGCCGACAAGCAAAAGTTAAGAGAATTCAGCACCACCAAACCAGCTTTACAACACATGCTAAAGGAACTTCTCTAGGCAGGAAACACAAGAGAAGGAAAAGACCTACAATAACAAATCCAAAACAATTTAGAAAATGGTAACAGAAACATACATATCGATAATTACCTTAAATGTAAATGGATTAAATGCTCCAACCAAAAGACATACACTGGCTGAACACATACAAAAACAAGACCTGTATATATGCTGCCAACAAGAGACCCACTTCAGATCTAGGGACACATACAGACTGAAAGTGAGGGGATGGAAAAAGATATTCCATGCAAATGGAAATCAAAAGAAAGCTGGAGTAGCAATTCTCATATCAGACAGAATAGACTTTAAAATAAAGACTATTATAAGAGACAAAGAAGGACACTACATAATGAGAGAGAAGAGCTAAAACCTATCCTTCTCAAACTCTTCCATAATATAGCAGAGGGAGGAACACGCCCAAACTCATTCTATGAGGTCACCATCACCCAAAACCAGACAAAGATGTCACAAAAAAAAAAACTACAGGCCAATATCACTGATGAACATAGATGCAAAAATCCTCAACAAAATACTAGCAAACAGAATCCAACAACACATTAAAAGGGTAATATACCATGATCAAGTGGGGTTATCCAAGGAATGCAAAGATTCTTCAATACACACAAATCAACCGATGTGATACACCATATATTAACAAATTGAAGGATAAAAACCATATGATCATCTCAATAGATGCAGAAAAAGCTTTTGACAAAATTCAACACCCATTTATGATAAAAACCCTCCAGAAAGTAGGCATAGAGGGAACCTACCTCAACATAATAAAGGCCATATATGACAAACCCACAGCCAACATCGTTCTCAATGGTGAAAAACTGAAAGCATTTCCTCTAAGATCAGGAACAAGACAACGCTGCCCATTCTCATCACTATTGTTCAACATAGTTTTGGAAGTTTCAGCCACAGCAATCAGAGAAGAAAAAGAAATAAAAGGAATCCAAATCAGAAAAGAAGAAGTAAAACTGTCACTGTTGGCAGATGACATGACACTATACACAGAGGATCCTAAAGATGCCACCAGAAAACTACCAAAGCTAATCAATGAATTTGGTAAAGTAGCAGGATACAAAATTAATGCACAGAAATCTCTTGCATTCCTATACACGAATGATGAAAAATCTGAAAGAGAAATTAAGAAAACACTCCCATTTACCACTGCAACAAAAAGAATAAAATACCCAGGAATAAACCTACCTAAGGAGACAAAAGACCTGTATGCAGAAACCTATAAGACACTGATGAAAGAAATTAGATGATAAAAACAGATGGCGAGATATACCATGTTCTTGGATTGGAAGAATCAACATTGTGAAAATGACTATACTACCCAAAGTAATCTACAGATTCAATGCAATCCGTATCAAACTACCAATGGCATTTTTCACAGAATTAGAACAAAAAATTTCACAACTGTATAGAAACACAAAAGACCCCAAATAGCCAAAGCAATCTTGAGAAAGAAAAACGGAGCTGGAGAAATCAGACTCCCTGACTTCAGACTATACTACAAAGCTACAGTAATCAAGACAGTAGGGTACTGGCACAAAAACAGAAATATAGATCAATGGAACAGGATAGAAAGCCCAGAGATAAACCCACGCACTTATGGTCACCTTATCTTTGATAAAGGAGGCAAGAATATACAATGGAGAAAAGACAGCCTCTTCAATAAGTGGTGCTGGGAAAACTGGAGAGCTGCATGTAAAAGAATGAAATTAGAACACTCCCTAACACCATACACAAAACTAAACTCTAAATGGATTAAAGACCTAAATGTAAGGCCAGACACTATAAAACTCTTAGAGGAAAACATAGGCAGAACACCCTATGACATAAATCACAGCAAGATCGTTTAGACCCACCTCCTAGAGAAATGGAAATAAAAACAAAAATAAACAAATGGGACCTAATGAAACTTAAAAGCTTTTGCACAGCAAAGGAAAACACAAACAAGACGAGAAGACAACCCTCAGAATGGGAGAAAATATTTGCAAACGAAGCAACTGACATAGGATTAATCTCCAAAATATACAAGTAGCTCATGCAGCTCAATATCAAAAAAACAAACAACCCAATCCAAAAATGGGCAGAACACCTAAATAGACATTTCTCCAAAGAAGATATACAGATTGCCAACAAACACATGAAAAAATGCTCAACATCACTAATCATTAGAGAAATGCAAATCAAAACTACAATGAGGTATCACCCCACACCGGTCAGAATGGCCATCATCAAAAAGTCTACAAACAATAAATGCTGGAGAGGGTGTGGAGAAAAGGGAACCCTCTTGCACTGTTGGTGGGAAAGTAAATTGATACAGCCACTATGGAGAACAGTATGGAGGTTCCTTAAAAAACTAAACATAGAACTACCATACGACCCAGCAATCCCACTACCGGGCATATACCCTGAGAAAAGCATAATTCAAAAAGGGTCATGTACCACAATGTTCACTGCAGCTCTATTTGCAATAGCCAGGACATGGAAGTAACCTAAGTGTTCATCAACAGATGGATGGATAAAGAAGATGTGGCTCATATATACAATAGAATATTACTCAGCCATAAAAAGAAATGAAATTGAGTTATTTGTAGTGAGGTGGATGGACCT
The DNA here is from genome assembly GCF_028023285.1 of Balaenoptera ricei. NCBI lineage: Eukaryota > Metazoa > Chordata > Mammalia > Artiodactyla > Balaenopteridae > Balaenoptera > Balaenoptera ricei. The sequence continues at coordinate 78,703,825 of NC_082648.1, forward strand.
AGAGTCTGTCATACAGAGTGAAGGAAATCAGAAAGAGAAAAACGAGTATCGTATGCTAACACATATATATGGAATCAAAAAAAAAAAAAAGCATCTTCTTCTTATGAAGAACCTAGGGGCAGGACAGGAATAAAGACGCAGATGTAGAGAATGGACTTGAGGACACAAGGAGGGGGAAGGGTAAGCTGGGACGAAGTGAGAGAGTGGCATGGACTAATATATACTACCAAATGTAAAACAGATAGCTAGTGGGAAGCAGCCACATAGCACAGTAAGATCAGCTTGGTGCTTTGTGACCACCTAGAGGGATGGGATAGGGAGGGTGGGAGGAAAATGCAAGAGGGAGGAGATATGGGGATATATGTATAGTTGATTCACTTTGTTATAAAGCAGAATCTAACATACCATTGTAAAGCAATGATACTCCAATAAAGATGTTTAAAAAAAAAAGAATATATATGATATAGGCAAGTTATTTAACCTTTGTAAGACTGTTTTCCCACTTGTACAATGGGAACAGGAATATCTACTACCTCATTGGGCTGTTTCATGGGTCAAGTAAAACAAAACATACCTATCACAGTACCTGGCACATAGATATTGAATAGCACCCAGTATGCTTTAGTTGTTATTGTTATTCCAAGAGAAAGTTCTGTTTAAAATGTACGGCTGGTTCACTTTGCTGTACACCTGAGACTGGCACAGCATTGTAGATCAACTATACTTCAACAAAAATTTTTAAAAATCATATGGTGCTCCCCCCAAAAAATCATATGATGTTCAATGATGAAAGTGTAACCCCGAAGCTCAGTTTCTCCCATTTTTAAAATAAAAATAGTACCTATAGCAAAGTAAGCATTAAATAAGAAAATACATGTAAGAGTACTTTGTAAATTATATGGATGTATTAGCCTTATTTAATATATTAGTTTTGGCACTGGTGTTATTAGTACCACAATACTTGAAGCAATCATAACCGCTGTCATATACATAGCCATGCAAAATCCACAACCAGTTCTCAATTTTCAGCCTCAGGATTAAAGATGACAAAGATACACTGTTTTGTTTCCTGAAGAGAAAAAAAGCACACACACAAAAGAAAAGAATCATTAGGGAATGAAATAGTCTGTTACTGTAAATTTTTTAAAAGGGCAAATTCAGTTAAAATTTTCAAACTTGCAGTTTGCAATAATGAGTAATAGAGGGAAATAAGTCAAATATATTTATGCATATGCAGGCTGAGTAAGACAGCTGGGTTTGGTCATAAGGATTCCAAATCCTGTTGGTTTCTCTACAGGAAAAATAAGAGATAATATGATAAAATAAAGATAAGACCATCAAGAACAACATCATGCATCTAACCTCAACAGCCAGGTGCTTGGAAACAAGCACCAAAGCATGTCCATGGTAGAGGGGTGACCTATTTTCAGGGCTCGAGGAAGGAATTCTCAAACTTGAGCAAGCATCAGAATCATGTGGAGGGCTTGTTAAGACACAAATTGCTGGGCCCTACCACCTCAGAGTTTCTGAATTAGTAGGCTGGATGGAGCCCAAGAATTTGCATTTCTGACAAGCTCCCAGGTGATGTTGATGCTGCTGGTCTAGGGACCATACTTTGAAAACACCTAATCCACATAACTGATATTTCTGTAGAAATGCTCAACTCCCTGAGGATGGTTGGGAGGAGAACGTAATAGTGTTGGGGCTTTTCTGTTTCATTTTTAACTTTATTGAGGAATAATTGACCAATATAATTGTGTATATTTAAAGTGTATAACATGACGACTTGATATACGTATACACTGTGGAATGATTAACAAAATCAAGATAATTAACACATCCATCACTTCACATAAACTCCTTTTTTGTTGTTGTTGTGGGAATGCTAAGATCTACTCTCAGCAACTTTCAAGTACACAACACCTAATGTATTATTAACTATAATCACCATACTACACATTAAGGCTGCAGAACTCATTCTTCTTATAACTGAAAATTTGTTCCTTTTGACCTGTATCACCCCATTTCTCCTTCCCCCCCAGCCCATGGCAACCACCATTCTACTATTTCTAGGAAGGTGACTTTTTTACATTCCACATATAAGTGATATCATACAGTATTTGTCTTTCTGTGTCTGGCTTATTTCACTTAGCAAAATGCCCTCCAGTTTTATCCATATTGTCACAAATGGCAGGATTTCCTTATTTTTTATGGCTGGATAATATTTCATTGTATATACATGTTTCATATTTTTTTTTTATCCATTCATCCATTGAAGGACATGCAGGTAGTTTCCATATCTTAGCTCCTGTGAATAATGCTGCAATACACATGGACGTGCAGATCTCTCTCAAGATACTGATTTCAATTTCTTTAGAAATATATCCAGGAGTTGGATTGCTGGATCATCTAGTAGTTCACTTTTTAATTTTTTGAGGCACCACCATACTGTTTTCTATAATGGCTGTACCAATTTATATTTCCATCAACTGTGTAGGAGGGTTCCCTTTTCTCCGCATCCTTGCCAACAACATTTGTTCTCTCTTATATTTTTGATAATAGCCATCCTAACTAACGGCTATGAAGTGCTATCTCATTAAGGGTTTGATTTGCATTTCCTTGATGATTAGTGATGTTGAGCACTTTTTCACATACCTATTGGCCATTTGCATGTCTTCTTTGGAAAAATGTCTATTCAGATTCTTTGCCCATTTTTTAATTCCCAACACTATTTATTGAAGAGACTATCCTATCCCCATTGTGTCTTCTTGTTGCCATTGTCAAAAATTAGTTGACCATATATGCATGTGTTTATGCCTGGGTACTCTATTCTGTTCCAATGGTCTATGTGCTTCTTTTTATGCCAGTACCATACTGTTTTCATTACTATAGCTTTGTAATATAGCTTGAAATCAGGAAGTGTGATGCCTCCAGCTTTGTTCATCTTTGTCAGGACTGCTTTGGCTATTCAGGGTCTTTTGTGGTTCCATACAAATTTAGGATAGTGTTTTCTATTTCTGTGAAAAATGCCATTGGTATCTTGATAGGAATTGCATTGAACATGTAGATCATTTGGGGTAATATGGACATTTTCACAATATTAATACTTCAAATCTAAGAACACAGGATAGATTTCCATTTATTTGTATATTCTTCAATCTCTTTCATCAATGTTTATATTTTCAGTGTACAGGTCTCTCATCTCCTTGGTTAAATTTATTCCAAAGTATTTTATTGTTTTTGATGCTATTGTAAATGAGATTATTTTCTTAATATCTCTTTCAGACAGTCCTTTTTTAGTATATAGAAACACAACTGATTATGTTGATTTTGTATTCTGCAACTTTACTGAATTCATTTATTAGTTCTAATAGTTTTTTTAGTGCAGTTTTTAGGATTTTCTATATATAAGGGTATGTCATCTGCAAACAGAGATACTTTTACTTCTTCCTTATAATTTGGGTGCCTTTTAGTTCTTTCCTTTGCCTAATTGCTATGGCTAGGACTTCCAGTACTATGTTAAGTAGAAATGGTGAGAGTGAGCATTCCTGTTTTGTTCCTGATCTTAGAGGGAAGGTTTTTAACTTTTCACCACTGAGTATGATGTTAGCTGTGGGCTTGTCATATAGGACCTTTATTGTATTGAGAAACAGTTCTTCTATACCTAATTTGCTGATAGCTGTTCATCATTAAAGGGTGTTAGATTTTGTCAAATGCTTTTTCTGCACCTTTTGAAATGGGCATGCAATTTTTATCCTTCATTCTGTTAATGTGATTTGTCAGATTTATTGATTTGTATATGTTGTACCATCCTTGCATCCCAGGGATGAACTCCCATTGATCGTGGTGAACGATCCTTTTAATATGTTCTTGAATCCAGTTTGCTGGTATTTTGTTGAGAATTTCTGCATCTATGTTATTCAGGGATATTGACCTGTAATTTTCTTTTCTTATAGTGTCCTTGTCTGGCTTTAGTACCTGGGAAATGCTGGCCTCATAAAATTAATTTGGAAATGTTCCTTCCTCTTCAAGTTTTTAGAATAGTTTGAGGATGATTGGAATTAATTCTTTAAATGTTTGACAGAATTCATCTTGAAGCCATATGTTCCCAGGCTTTTATTTGATGGGAGACTTTTGATTACTGAACATAACAGTGCTTGATTTCAAATGGAAGCATCTCTGTAAAAGGTGAGGAATGGGAATTAAAGGGATTGAAATTATGGTCGAAAGTGCTATTATTTGTGGCGACATCTGTTCTGTGAATTATTGGAAACCAGAGATTCCTCTGACCCTACTGGCTTGCTGGAGTCTCCAGTTCAAAGCATTAGTGGGTTCCCAACTGGTCCCCAAGAATGCAATTTAAGTGCAAAGGGAAGTCAATTTGGCCTGAGAAGACACCACAATCCTTGCACTGTTGCAAGTATCCTGAAAGAATATAAAAGGATATAAGCAAGTCTTTCAGCAGAGATCTGCAAGGAGGAGCCTAGGTTTTTGTTCTCTTTATTGTTTGCTAAGCAATTTCAGATATTACCAGATTCCCAGCTGTGACTGAATTCCTGGCCCATGAAAATCGCTATTATTATTGTAACTGGGCAAAGTTATCAATAATAATGATCAGCACTTATCTAGGGCTTACTATGTGTTTTGCACTTTACATGCATTATCTTATATAATCCTTATATCACCCTTTAAAGTAGGAGCTACTATAATTTTGAGGTTAAGCAACTGGCCCTAAATCATAAAGCCAGTAAAGAACAGAGCTGGGTGTGAAACAGAGCTCATTGCTCCTGACCCTGGTCTATATTCATATAACCCTGGCACGTGTGAAGAATGATCTGAGATACGCATCTATAAAACTTAACTGGTGCCTAAGAACCTTTTAGAAATCAAACATATTTCTATATGCATATCTTCCCACTCCTCTTGAAAAACATGGTAATTTCTTGTTGCCACTATATTATGACAAACTACAAAATGGTACAGAGAGAAGCAAACAGAATTCCTTTTGTTCTGTCAGCCTGGTAAATATTTTTTGTTATTAGCTCAACAGGAATTCTCTTTGTTCATACACTGTGTATTGATTTCTACCCCAGCTACATCATCCTCTTCCCTTCTTTAATATGAATCTTGTTCTTTCTCTTAGTTGCCGTAAGTCTCTAAGCTAAGGAAACAAACATTTGAAGAAAGCACATATTTTCCATGATTAAGCACCTAAACATATTTCATGACTTAGCCTTACTTAACATTCCCAACAATCTGCAAGGCAGACACTATCCTCCCACTTCATGCATGAGGAAACGAGTCCAAGGATATTGGATATCGAGGTTAAAATAACCTAGAAAGGAACCTAGGAGCTCTGAGTCCTTGTCCTTTGACAACAAAGCCTGGCTCTCTGCCTTTCTCCTATTCTCCTTGCTCTTTCCACAACTTCTATATTTTTGAAACATAAATTCCATAAAAACTAAATAGGGAGGGGGAGTGGAGGATCAGGATGCAAAATATTTTTTAAATAAAAATTTAAAAATAGCCTTCCCTGGTTTTTCAAGGTCTTGGTGGAGTATTTATTCCTGCTACCCCACTGTCATTCAGCTGAGGTCTCTGGGATCCTTGCCCCTAGGATTAGCTAGTGGGGAATTAATTCCATGTGTTTGCATGTAGAACAGGATGAACTATGAAGGCCAGTCTTGCTGATAATGGCGTGTCTGTCTGAGATTTGAGTCTGACCTGGTTAATGCAGTTGGGAAGATGCACAGCCCTTTCCCCCGTGTTGGAACTGTGTAATGTTATACTGACACCTTGTGGTTACTTTATGTGTGCTCAGAAACAAAGCATGGGCTTGACAAAACCGGTCACGTAAACCACAGGGGGCTTGGAGCAGGGGCTGAAGGCGAAACAGAGGTTTGGGAGAGAATTTAGAAGAGACGTCTTAACTTACCGGGAAAAACATAATTCCATTTGTCACGAAATAATTTACTGGTCTTGAGCACAGGACTTGAAGTCAGACCACCGTTTAAACTTACCAACTAAATGACTACTTTGGGCCTCAGTTTCCTTGTCTGTATAATGGGAATAGTGACAACTTCTCAGGACTGTTGTAAGAATTAAACGAGACAATGCTTGCAAAGTACCTGGCCTTGAACCTGCCACATAATAAACCCTGCTATTATCATGGGGCCAAGACAAGAACCATGCTCTCGGGCTTCCCTGGTGGTGCAGTGGTTAAGAATCCGCCTGCCAATGCAGGGGACACGGGTTCGAGCCCTGGTCCGGGAAGATCCCACATGCCGCAGAGCAGCTAAGCCCGTGCGCCACAACTACTGAGCCTGCGCTCTAGAGCCCGCGTGCCACAACTACTGAAGCCCACACACCTAGAGCCCATGCTCCACATCAAGAGAAGCCACCGCAATGAGAAGACTGAGCAACGCAACAAAGAGTACCCCCCCGCTCGCTGCAACTAGAGAGAGCCCTCGTGCAGCAACAAAGACCCAACTCAGCCAAAAATAAATAAATAAATAAATGAATAAATAAATAAATTTTAAAAAAAAAGAAAGAACCATGCTCTCCTCTCCAAAGTCACAAAGAGGCCCTCCCTTTCCACTTCGCTGCTCTCTGGTTCGAGGCTTAAACATTTCATCTTTTGCTACCCTAGAAACTTGGCTTTGGGGGCACCAAACAGAGCACATTTCCAATCACATCCTAACCCTCTAGTAGTTCTGTGACCTTTTGCCAAGTCATGTAAACTTCCTGAGCCTTAGTTTCTTCACCTGTAAAATAGGGTGAATAATAACCATGTCTCCAGATTACAGAAGAAATTGGAAACAGTATAGACAAAGCATCTGGCTGTCTTGCACTAGTCGTTATTCCATGTGGTAGTCATTATTATTGCTGTGATTACATTTATTCATTCCAATTTTCCAATCCTTCAAGAAGCAACAAAACCTTTAAGCTCACCTTAACCACCAACGATTCATTGGGCACTTAGAAGAGAAAGAGCCAGTTCATCTAGCGTCTCATTATGCAGTTCCAATATAACATTATTTCCCCATGATTTCATAATACACTTATTTTCTCAAGGCTAAAATGCAATTTTTCACATTTTGATGTTTCTGAAATTGAAGTATATTTTTTAATCAACATGTATGTTTCTGTTTCTTCTCTCCAGTCCCCAACTCCCTCCAAAAAAAGATGTTATTAAATCAGGGTATATCTGATACTCGATGGCAGTTTAAGACTAGGGAATATAAGCGGATTCTACTATTATCTACTGTTATCCTCCCCAGTATCCGAAACTCTAGATTCCCTGAACGTTCCTAGCCATAAGAACACGAATTCCCAAAACCACAGCCTTAGTATATGGAGCAATCACTGTGAGGACCCATCCAAGGGTCCTACCCACCTGGCTACATGACACTTCCCTTCCCTTGTAACACAGGATGAGATTGGAACTCTTGTATTTCCCATTTGTCCATATCCCAGAAACAAATGACAAGCCCTGAGCGCTCTAAACTCAAGTGGGGAAGATTCAGCTTTCTTTCCTGAATATGCAAACATTTAATTGCTCCCAGGATACCTGAGCTAGCAGCGTGGACGCTGAGCAGTGAAACTGCTCAACCTTGGGTCAGATAGGGAGCTGCAGTTTCAAAGCCACTGAAATACAGCTGGGATCACTGCCTTGGTTTCTAATGAATGGGAACTTGTTGCATAATTGAAAATGAGTCTAACATGCTTCATTCATTATTGTCAGAAGAAAGAAAAAAACAGAGAAAAAGTCCTGACGCCAACTTTTTAAAAGTCCCTCTGATCCATTTGCCTGCATAAAAACTAGCCCGTAATCCCCAGCCACTCCAAATCTTGGCAGTGCCTTCTCCGATCCACCCCTTGGCACTGCAGATAAAATGATCTTTGGGGCTGCTTCTTTGGAAAGGTAACTTCAGTGCAGTGGAATAACTAATAGGGTGGAGGAATAACTAACCATTTTACTCTGACCTAAACAGGCTGTTTCAGCCACAGGATGCAGCCGGTAGCTCAACCAATACCTTTGCTAATTCTTCCAAAGAAAAACAAAGTGAACATGGACACTGCAGGGCCCTGCAGAGAATGTGCTGGCAGCCAAGCTAAGCTAACGCCTGTAACTCTGATATCTGAAAAGCTGATAGCTGCTCACTCTTTCTTTTCTCCTCTCAGTGCATTTCTCCTGATGTTCATTCTTATGGTCAATTGCCCAGGACACCTGAGAGGGTAAGGCACCTATTAAGACACAGGTGGAAGTCACCAAATAAATTGCCATTAGCTGCCATCTTTACCTGAGCTAAATGGAAACTCTGACACCAACACACAGATTTTGTGCACAGGTCCCCTTCTCAAACCATTAAAAGGCAATTACAGTGAGTGATCACAGTTGAGTTACGCCCAGGTGCCACTTCTGTTTTGTTGCAAAATGAAAGCTGAAGAGGGCTTGGCTTAAACTGAATAAAGGTTTTTCTGAGATACTACTGCGGGGATGCCTTCAAATCAACTTCCGGATCTGTGAAAAGAGATCTACCTATCTCCATAGCTAAAGTCAATCTCCATTGAATGAAAGCTTATAAACGAGCTGGTTTATAGATAGCTAGTGGGAAGCAGCCGCATAGCACAGGGAGATCAGCTCGGTGCTCTGTGACCACTTAGAGGGGTGGAATAGGGAGGGTGGGAGGCAGGGAGATGCAAGAGGGAAGAGATATGGGAACATATGTATATGTATAACTGATTCACTTTGTTATAAAGCAGAAACTAACACACCATTGTAAAGCAATTATACTTCAATAAAGATGTTTAAAAAAAAAAAAAGGCCTGCACTCTGAGCTATTCAAAGACAGGAAGACCAAAAAGATCTTAAACCTAAACAAGTGAAAACACTCTGGCTGAGGAGTACTAAACTGGAAAGGAAGAGTGAAAGGATCATGCTAGGCTTACGGAGATGAAAATAGTAAATGATTTATCTTCCAGGAACTAACCTCTCTTCCTGAAGAAGAGACTCTCACATCTTTCAGCTCCATTTCACTCCCTAAAAGCATCAAGGAGTAAATCAACTTAAGACATTGTATATGTCACCTATTTCATTTATTCGACAAATATTTCTTGAGGGCCTACTGCAGGCCAAGCACTCTACAACAGCGAAGTAAACCTAATTCCAGTCTTCGCAGACTTCAGAGTCTATGGGAGCAGACTGCCCCTGCAACCGTGTCAGGCGGCACTAATGTACACTGGACGGAGCGCTGGCCTCAGAGTCAAGAACACCGAGGTCAAGACTTGGCTCTGCCATTGACCTTATATGTGACCCCAAGTGTCTCCCCAAGCTTCAGTAAGATGAGGGATGTTTGTGAGCTGCCACCTAGTTTACTTTCTGCTGGTGTTCCTCACAGCTCTGAGCATCTTGAAGGCAAGACAGAGGTTCATGGGACCAGGCTGGCCACAGACCTTCCACCTCTCTGCTTCAACTTCGCAGAAGTTCTGCTTGCTTCTGTTTTACTACATCAGAGTTCAGAGTAAAATCTCATTTGGAGGAAAAAGAAAAAAAACTTCAACAGCTAAAATAAAGTTTGAAAACTACTGCCCCAAGTGAATTTAAAGTCCATTCCTGTCCTGTGGTTTGTTTTCCCAAACTTCACTGTTTCTGCCTCTTGCAGAATACATCAGTCTTTCATCTCTGGCAAATAAATTACAAGGGGAAAAGTCTCTGACAAAAGTTCCTCTCCTGGTGAGATGGACTTCTCTCAGGAATATTATACTACCACAACTTCATATAGCTTCTCCATCTGTCTTCTTATTCCCAGATTTCCTCTTCTCATCCTGCATATATAAGGTCATCAATATAAGGTCATCACTGGTATGAATATCTCATTTCCTCTCTATGCTACCGTACTTGACACATTTTTCCTGCATAAACCATTGTTTCCTATTTTAGCCACCATCATAAGCTACTTGTTTTCCCTGGAGAAGGTTTTTGGTTTTGCATAGTTGTTTATATTCCACCTTGTTCTCAGAAAGGATCTAAGGTGGTTTACAGGAATGCATAAAACACAAGATTGCATGAAATCATTAAATGTTATCAAAGTTATATGTGCACATATTTTAAAAAATAAATAGTCCAGTGATTGCTTTGTCAGAACATATCCTAAAATTGGAACGATACAGAGAAGATTAGCATGGCCCCTGGACAAGGATGACACACAAATTCGTGAAACGTTCCATATTTTTAGCTACATGTAAAAGAAGGCAATTAGAACACTCCCTATCACCATACACAAAAAATAAACTCAAAATGGATTAAAGACCTAAATGTAAGGCCAGACACTATAAAACTCTTAGAGGAAAACATAACACGCTATGACATAAATCACAGCAAGATCCTTTTTGACCCAAATCCTAGAGAAATGGAAATAAAAACAAAAATAAACAAATGGGACCTAATGAAACTTAAAAGCTTCTGCACAGCAGACGAAAACACAAACAAGACGAAGAGACAACCCTCAGAATGGGAGAAAGTATTTGCAAATGAAGCAACTGACAAAGGATTCATCTCCACAATTGACAAGCAGCTCATGCAGCTCAATATCAAAAAAAAAACCAATCCAATCCAAAAATGGGCAGAACACCTAAATAGACATTTCTCCAAAGAAGATATACAGATTGCCAACAAACACATGAAAAAATGCTCAACTTCACTAATCATTAGAGAAATGCAAATCAAAACTACAGTGAGGTATCACCTCACACCGATCAGAATGGCCATCATCAAAAAATCTACAAACAATAAATGCTGGAGAGGGTGTGGAGAAAAGGGAACCCGCTTGCACTGTTGGTGGGAATGTAAATTGATACAGCCACTATGGAGAACAGTATGGAGGTTCCTTAAAAAATTAAACATAGAACTACCATATGACCCAGCAATCCCACTACTGGTCATACAGGCTGACAAAACCATAATTCAAAAAGAGTCAGGTACCACAATGTTCATTGCAGCTCTATTTACAATACTCAGGACATGGAAACAACCTAAGTGTCCATCAACAGATGGATGGATAAAGAAGATGTGGCACATATATACAATGAAATATTACTCAGCCATAAAAAGAAATGAAATTGAGTTATTTGTAGTGAGGTGGATGGACCTAGAGTCTGTCATACAGAGTGAAGTAAGTCAGAAAGAGAAAAACAAATACCATATAGTAACACATATATATGGAATCCAAAAAAAAAAAAAAATGGTCTGAAGAACCTAGGGGCAGGACAAGAATAAAGATGTAGAGGTAGAGAATGGACCTGAGGACACTGGGAGAGGGAGGGGTAAGCTGGGATGAAGTGAGACAGAGGCATGGACATATATACACTACCAAATGTAAAACAGATAGCTAGTGGGAAGCAGCCACATAGCACAGGGAGATCAGCTCGGTGCTTTGTAACCACCTAGAAGGGTGGGATAGGGAGGGTGGGAGGGAGATGCAACAGGGAGGACATCTGGGGATATATGTATACATATAGCTGATTCACTTTGTTATACAGCAGAAACTAACACACCATTATAAAGCAATTACACTCAAATAAAGATGTTAAAAAAATAAAAATAGAGGAGATTGGTTCAAGATGGCAGAGTAGAAGGATGTGCGCTCACTCCCTCTTGCGAGAGCACCGGAATCACAACTAACTGCTGAACAATCATCGACAGAAAGACACCAAAAAAGATACCCCACATCCAAAGACAAAGGAGAAGCCACAATGAGACAGTAGGAGGGGTGCAATCACAATAAAATCAATTCCCATAACTGCTGGGTGGGTGACTCACAAAGTGGAGAACATTTACACCACAGAAGTCCACCCACTGGAGTGAAGGTTCTGAGCCTCACGTCAGGTTTCCCAACCTGGGGGTCTGGCAATGGGAGAAGGAATTCCTAGAGAATCAGACTTTCAAGGCTAGCGGGATTAGATTGCAGGACTTCGACAGGACTGGGGGAAACAGAGACTCCACTCTTGGAGGGCACACACAAAGTAGTGTGTGCATCGGGACCCAGGGGAAGGAGCAGTAACCCCATAGGAGACTGAACCAGGCCTATCTGCTAGTGTTGGAGGGTCTCCTGCAGAGGCGGGGGTGGCTGTGGCTCACCATGAGGACAAGGACACTGGCAGCAGAAGTTCTCGGAAGTACTCCTTGGCATGAGCCCTCCCAGAGTCCACCATTAGCCCCACCAAAGAGCCAGGTAGGCCCCAGTGTTGGGTCACCTTAGGCCAAACAACCAACAGGGAGAGAACCCAGCCCCACCCATCAGCAGACAAGCGGATTAAAGTTTTACTGAGCTCTGCCCACCAGAGCAACACCCAGCTCTATGCACCACCTGTCCCTCCCATCAGGAAACTTGTACAAGCCTCTTAGAAAGCCTCATCCATGAGAAGACAGACAGCAGAATCAAGAAGAACTACAATCCTGCAGCCTGTGGAACAAAAACTACATTCACAGCAAGATAGACAAGATGAAAAGGCAGAGCGCTATGTACCAGATGAAGGAACAAGATAAAACCACAGAAAAACAACTAAATGAAGTGGAGATAGGAAACCTTCCAGAAAAAGAATTCAGAATAATGATAGTGAAGATGAGCCAGGACCTCAGAAAAAGAATGGAGGCAAAGATCAAGAAGATGCAAGAAATGTTTAACAAAGACCTAGAAGAATTAAAAAACAAACAAACAGAGATGAACAATACAATAACTGAAATGAAAACTACACTAGAAGGAATCAGTACCAGAATAACTGAGGCAGAAGAACGGATAAGTGACCTGGAAGACAGAATGGTGGAATTCACTGCCACATAACAGAATAAAGAAAAAAGAATGAAAAGAAATGAAGACAGCCTAAGGGACCTCTGGGACAACATTAAACACAACAACATTCGCATCACAGGGGTCCCAGAAGAAGAAGAGAGAGAGAAAGGACCAGAGAAAATATTTGAAGAGATTATAGTTGAAAACTTCCCTAACATGGGAAAGGAAATAGCCACCCAAGTCCAGGCAGTGCAGAGAGTCCCATACAGGATAAACCAAAGGAGAAACACGCTGAGACACAAAGGAATCAAATTGGCAAAAATTAAAGACAAAGAGAAATTACTGAAAGCAACAAGGGAAAAATGACAAATAATATATAAGGGAACTCCCATAAGGTTAACAGCTGATTTCTCAGCAGAAACTCTATAAACCAGAAGGGAGTGGCCTGATATACTTAAAGTGATGAAAGGGAAGAACCTACAACCAAGATTACTCTACCCAGCAAGGATCTCATTCAGATTCGATGGAGAAATCAAAAGCTTTACAGACAAGCAAAAGCTAAGAGAATTCAGCACCACCAAACCATCTCTACAACAAATGTTAAAGGAACTTCTCTAAGTGGGAAACACAAGAGAAGAAAAGGACCTACAAAAACAAACTCAAAACAATTAAGAAAATGGTCATAGGAACATACATATCAATAATTACCTTAAACGTGAATGGATTCAATGCTCCAACCAAAACACACAGGCTCGCTGAATGGATACAAAAACAAGACCTATCTATATGCTGTCTACGAGAGACCCACTCCAGACCTAGGGACACATACAGACTGAAAGTGAGAGGATGGAAAAAGATATTCCATGCAAGTGGAAATCAAAAGAAAGCAGGAGTAGCAATACTCATATCAGATAAAACAGACTTTAAAATAAAGAATGTTACAAGAGACAAGGAAGGACACTACATAATGATCAAGGGATCAATCCAAGAAGAAGATATAACAATTCTAGATATATATACACCCAACATAGGAACACCTCAATACATAAGGCAACTTCTAACAGCTATAAAAGAGGAAATAGACAGTAACACAATCAAAATAAGGGACGTTAACACCACACTTACACCAATAAACACATCATCCAGACAGAAAATTAATAAGGAAACACAAGCTTTAAATGACACAATAGACCAGATAGAGTCAATTGATATTTACAGGACATGCCATCCAAAAAACAGCAGATTGCACTTTCTTCTCAAGTGCACATGGAACATTCTTAAGGATAGATCACACCTTGGGTCACAAATCAAGCCTCAGGAAATTTAAGAAAATTGAAATCATATCAAGCATCTTTTCTGACCACAATGATATGAGATTAGAAATCAATGATAGGGAAAAAAACATTAAAAACACAAAACACTGAGGCTAAACACTACGTTACTAAATAACCAAGAGATCACTGAAGAAATCAAAGAGGAAATCAAAAAATACCTAGAGACAAATTACAACCAAAACACAATGATCCAAAACCTATGGGATGCAGCAAAAGCAGGTCTAAGAGGGAAGTGTATAGCTATACAAGCCTACGTCAAGAAATAAGAAAAATCTCAAATAAACAATCTAATGTTACACCGAAAGGAACTAGAGAAAGAAGAACAAACAAAAACCAAAGTTAGTAGAAGGAAAGAAATCATAAAATGAGAGCGGAAATATGAAATAGAAACAAAGAAAACAATAGCAAAGATCAATAAAACTAAAAGCTGGTTCTTTGAGAAGATAAACAAAATTGACAAACCATTAGCCAGACTCATCAAGAAAAAGAGGGAGAGGACTCAAATCAATAAAATTAGAAATGAAAAAGGAGAGGTTACAACAGACACCGCAGAAATACAAAGCATCCTAAGAGACTACTACAAGCAACTCTATGCCAATAAAATGGACAACCTGGAAGAAATGGACAAATTCTTAGAAAGGTATAACCTTCCAAGACTGAACCAGAAAGAAATAAAGAATATGAACATACCAATCACAAGTAATGAAATTGAAACTGTGATTAAAATCTTCCAACAAACAAAAGTCCAGGACCAGATGGCTTCACAGGTGAATTCTATGAAACATTTAGAGAAGAGCTAACACCCATCCTTCTCAAACTCTTCCAAAAAACTGCAGAGGAAGGAACGCTCCCAAACTCATTCTATGAGGCCACCATCACTCTGATACCAAAACCAGCCAAAGATACTACAAAAAAAGAAAATTACAGACCAATATCACTGATGAACATAGATGAAAAAATCCTCAACAAAATACTAGCAAACAGAATCCAACAACACATTAAAAGGATCATACACCATGATCAAGTGGGATTTACCCCAGAGATGCAAGGATTCTTCAATATATGCAAATCAATCAATGTGATACACCATATTAATAAACTGAAGAAGAAAAACCATAAGATAATCTCAATAGATGCAGAAAAAGCTTTTGACAAAATTCAACACCCATTTATGATAAAAACTCTCCAGAAAGTGGGCATAGAGGGAAACTTCCTCAACATAATAAAGGCCATATACAACAAACCCACAGCCAACATCGTTCTCAATGGTGAAAAACTGAAAACATTTCCTCTAAGATCAGGAACAAGACAAAGATGTCCACTCTCACCACTATTATTCAACATAGTTTTGGAAGTCCTAGCCACAGCAATCAGAGAAGAAAAAGAAATAAAAGGAATCCAAATTGGAAAAGAATTAAAACTGTCACTGTTTGCAGATGACATGATACTATACATAGAGAATCCTAAAGATGCCAGCAGAAAACTACTAGAGCTAATCAATGAATTTGGTAAAGTTGCAGGATACAAAATTAATGCACAGAACTCTCTTGCATTCCTATACACTAATGATGAAAAATCTGAAAGAGAAATTATGGAAACACTCCCATTTACCATTGCAACAAAAAGAATAAAGTACCTAGGAATAAACCTACCTAGGGAGACAAAAGACCTGTATGCAGAAAACTGTAAGACACTCATGAAAGAAATTAAAGATGATACCAACAGATGGAGAGATATAGCATGTTCTTGGATTGGAAGGATCAATATTATGAAAATGACTATACTACCCAAAGCAATCTACAGATTCAGTGCAATCTCTATCAAATTACCAATGGCATTTTTTACGGAACTAGAACAAAAACTCTTAAAATTTGTGTGGAGACACAAAAGACTGCAAATAGCCAAAGCAGTCTTGAGGGGAAAAAATGGAGCTGGAGGAATCAGACTCCCTGACTTCAGACTATACTACAAAGCTACAGTAATCAAGACAATATGGTACTGGCACAAAAACAGAAATATAGATCTATGGAACAGGATACAAAGCCCAGAAATAAACCCACACACATATGGTCACCTTATTTTTGATAAAGGAGGCAAGAATATACAGTGGAGAAAAGACAGCCTCTTCAATAAGTGGTGCTGGGGAAACTGGACAGCTACATGTAAAAGAATGAAATTAGAACACTCCCTAACACCATACACATAAAATGGATTAGAGACCTAAATGTAAGACTGGACACCATAAAACTCTTAGAGGAAAACATAGGAAAAACACTCTTTGACATAAATCACAGCAAGATCTTTTTTGATCCACCTCCTAGAATAATGGAAATAAAAATAAAAATAAACAAATGGGACCTAATGAAATTTAAAAGGTTTTGCAAAGCAAAAGAAACTATAAACAAGATGAAAAGACAACCCTCAGAATGGGAGAAAATATTTGCCAAAGAATCAACGGACAAAGGATTAATCAAAGGATTAATCTCCAAAATATATAAACAGCTCATGCAGCTCAATATTAAAAAAACAAACAACCCGGGCTTCCCTGGTGGCACAGTGGTTGAGAATCTGCTTGCCAATGCAGGGGACACGGGTTCGAGCCCTGGTCTGGGAAGATTCCACATGCCGCGGAGCAACTGGGCCCGTGAGCTGCAATTACTGAGCCTGCACGTCTGGAGCCTGTGCTCCGCAACAAGAGAGGCCGCGATAGTGAGAGGCCCGCGCACAGCGATGAAGAGTGGCGCCCGCTTGCCACAACTAGAGAAAGCCCTCGCACAGAAACAAAAACCCAACACTGCCACAAAGAAATAAATAAATAAAATAAATAAATTCTAAAAAACAAAAAACAAACAACCCAATCCAAAAATGGGCAGAAGACCTAAACAGACATTTCTCCAAAGAAGACATACAGATGGCCAAGAAGCACATGAAAAGCTGCTCAACATCACTAATTATTAAAGAAATGCAAATCAAAACCACAATGAGGTATCACCTCACACCAGTTAGAATGGGCATCAGAAAATCTACAAACAACAAATGCTGGAGAGGGTGTGGAGAAAAGGGAACCCTCTTGCACTGTTGGTGGGAATGTAAATTGATACAGCCACTATGGAGAACAGTATGGATTTTCCTTAAAAAACTAAAAATAGAATTACCATATGACCCAGCAATCCAACTACTGGGCATATACCCAGAGAAAACCATAATTCAAAAAGACACATGTGCCCCAATGTTCATTGCAGCACTATTTACAATAGCCACATCATGGAAGCAACCTAAATGCCCATCGACAGACGAATGGATAAAGAAGATGTGGTACATATATACAATGGAATATTACTCAGCCATAAAAAGGAACGAAATTGGGTCATTTGTAGAGACGTGGATGAATCTAGAGACTGTCATACAGAGCGAAGTAAGTCAGAAAGAGAAAAACAAATATCGTATATTAACGCATATATGTGGAACCTAGAAAAATGGTACAGATGAACTGGTTTGCAGGGAAGAAATTGAGACACAGATGCAGAGAACAAACATATGGACACCAAGGGGGGAAGTGGCGGGGGGCTGGTGGTGGTGGGATGAATTGGGAGATTGGGATCGACATATATACACTAATACGTATAAAATGGATAACTAATAAGAGCCTGCTGTATTAAAAAAATAAATAAAATTCTAAAATTAAAAACAAATTTTTTTAAAAGAAAAAAATAGTCCAGTCAGAATTTTTTTTTAAGATTAGCCCCACTTTTTAGAGCCAACTGCTTTAAATCATTTAGCCATTTTCTTTTTAATCCTGATTGCTGCTTTTCATATTTCTTAACAATATGCTGATATTGATATTTTTTTCCAGTTTTACTGAGAAATAATTGACATAGAGCATTGTATAAATTTAAGGTGTGCAGCATGATGGTTTGACTTACATATATTGTGAAATGATTATCACAGTAGGCTTGGTTAACATCCATCATCGCATATAAATACAATAAAAAGAAAGCTATTTCTTGATCTTTCCATTTTTATACCTGATCTATTGATTTCTCCTATTATGGATGAGGAGTTAACACTCACCATTCCCATCCTTCCACTATTTTAGGTAAATCAATATACATTTTCTACTATGATGACTCTGTAAATGTTTTCCCTGGAAAGGCCAAGCCGTTTGCTAAGCATGAAGCTTAAATGGGAACTTAAAGTGGAAAAACAAAGACTAAGAAATAAAAAGGAGCTAGCAATAAGATCAAAATGCACTCTGTAAGAAAACATATAGGTATTTCTCTCGTGCCATGAATAAACCACCACTTAGATCACTCTCAAACTATAATGTGCATAAAAATCACCTGAGAGCTTGTTAAAATGCAGATTCTGATTCTGAAGTCCGGATGGGATCTTTGCATTTTTGACAAGCTCCCAGGGGATGCCAATACTGCTGGCACATGAACTTTCAACTGATGACTTTCAACTTTTAACTGATGACTTCCAACTCTTTCTCCAGAGAGCCCTGACTCTTCTCAACAATCTCATCCTATTCCATTTCTTACCCTAAAGTGTGAGGCAACGTGGCATTAACCATAACTACTTGCACAGTGGGGAGGAACAGGTGTCCTGTCTCTGTTTCTCAGATGGGAAACTCTGGCAGGTAAGAGTCACACAGGGTTGAATGGCAGAATCCTCTAATGTAGAAAGTGTTGCTTTAATCTCTGCCTTTCTTCCTTAAGACTCAGGGGATGTTTAAGCACATCTAGCTTTAGTCTGATGACAGTCTGAGTTGATAGGATAAGCAAAGAACCAAGCACAATTCCTGATCCTTTCTCTTGTCTCTGCTTCTTTTCATTTCTCAAAGGTGCTCTTTCTTTACCCACATCAAACTGGGCTACCAGCAATCTAGAGACACAGGTTGATGGAAAAGATGCCAAGGGAAGCCCTACTCTGCTGTACTATGGCTGTCCTCCACTGCAGAAGAAACTTCCTTTGAATATTCCTAGGAAGTGGCACCTGTCTTTTTTTTTACGTGGTTAATGGCCAGTGGCATGCTGTAAATGTTTAACAATTGGCTGTCCAATCCCCAAGGTGTAAATACTCCCACCCTGGCCGATTTCAAGCTAACAATGTGACTTTACTGAACATGGAATTAGAAAGAGATAAATACAATTGGCTCTCACCAGCTGGTACAAACTGGCTCCAGGACATCACAAGTAAAGTCTGTAAGTTTAATGCCAGACAATTAAAGCTGTATATTCAGTAAAGATTTATAGCTGTTTTATCAACCTTCTCATCACCTTCCTTTACTACCAAATTAAGCTGACCTGGCAAGGTCTTTAACAGTTGATAATTTTTCTTTATTACAAATTATTTGGCAGAAATGTTCCCACCACGTAAATTAGGCCCTTGGTCTACAGATAGCTTCTATAAATAGCTTTCTTTGTCTCCTATTGAATTATTGCCTTGGACCAGAGAATCAGAATTCCCTTCCTGATGGTTCCCATGCATTTGGTAACCCTCTAGGAAGAGGAAAAAAACAATCTTCTACACATACGCTGAAATTAAAATTATTCAAAACCATTTATTATGCTCTAGTTATGTATCTTAAGGAATTTTTTCAGACATTGTAAAGGTGTGTTTGAAATAAATGTATCCATTAATTGAAGTTGCTATGCGAAGGAAATGAGATAAAATTTTTATATAGGAACAAAAATATCTTATGGCTCCTAATCCAGTGTTCCTCACAACTTAGTAAGTGATCGATTTCTACTAGTTCAAGAATAGTTAGTTTGCACTTAAAATATAAACTTAGGTACACCTGAAACTAACACAACATTGTAAATTAACTATACTTCAATAAAAATATATATATACATATATATATATAAACTTTAGGAAATAAGTATTCTTTGACAGCTTTTAAGGGTTATAGAAGTTCAAATATATTTGCCTGGAAAGAAACAGAAGGTGTCTATAAGTGGGTTCTTCTTATGTAGCCATGTCCTTTGTAATGTGACTTTGCAACTTCTCACATTAAAAGGTAAGGTTTACTTCTCTACACCTTGAATGTGAGCTGCCCTTCTGACCTCTTTGGCCAGTTAGAATGTGACAAAGCAGTATGTTCAGTGCAAGCTGAGGCTCCAAGCAGCTGTGGAATTCCCACGTACTGTGTAGGGAAACCTGGCACCACGTGAACAAACCTAGGTCAGCCTCCTGGGGATGAGAGACCACACAGAGCAAAAATGAACCATTCAGTGAGCCCCCTACCTCCACCCAGCCAGACTTCCCCTGACCCACACAGAATCACACCTGAGCCCAGCTCAAAATGTCAAGCCACAGAACCTTGTGCTAAATAAAAGACTGTTTATTTAAGCCACCAAGTTTTGCAGTGGTTCAGCAGCTAAAGGTAACTGCTACAGTCACCTACAGATTAAACTCAAAAGATGCACCAACCTTATGCAATATGTGGATCTTTTCTTTTTTTGGATGCTGATTGAAATGAAACCAATTGTAAAAGGATTACTAAGATAACTGGGGAAATTTTAAATGAAATTAGATGTCACTGAGGAATCACTGCCAATTTTGTGAGATATAAAGGCACTGTGCTTAGGTTCGGGACACATATATATTTATATATTTTAACATATATTCATACATATATAAATGTATATATAATACACATACATATACAGACATACATGTACACATGCACCCAGAAACATTTAGGCATGAAATAATATTATGCTTGGAACTTGCTTTAACATACTATAGCAATGGAAAAAAAGGGGAAGGCAGGGAATAGAAAATAGGCAAAATATTATGGTGATAATATTTGAAGGCTGATAATGGCTACGTGGCAGTTTGTCATGCTATTCTCTCTACTTTTGTGTATGTTTGAAAATTTCCAAAATAATTTTTTAAAATATTTCACCTAGGAAGAAGTTCTTAAGATTATTTCTGGGATTTTTTTTCCAAGTACATGAAAAGAAAGCAATCACAAAATAGAAAGACTGTACAATCACTGGCCTGTCTGCTCAAATAACCAGTAAATTTCACCATGCCACTGTGGAAGCAGAGGGAATTAAGCAATGGAAGTGGAGATTAGATTAGTCAAATCATCATGGTAAAGTCAAACCCAAGAAATTAAATCAGTTTACAAATGTAAACCCCAAATGCACTTAATGAAAATTACAAAGTGAACAGATCAAGGACAAGGAACTTGGGGATTCTGATTTTAAGTCCAGTATTTTTCCACTGCCACACTGCCACTCCTTTGTTTTAATTGCATTCAAGTGGCCAAATGTTAGCAGGGCCCTTCTGGTTGCAAGTGACAGAAACATAGCCTAAATTAGCTTAAGCAATGAAAGGTTAATTTCTACATGGATAAGTTAAGGTATTAATCACTAGTTGCTTAAAAAGTTAAACCCCCAAATCTCAGTGTCTTAACATAACGAACATCTATTTTTTGCTCATGCCACTGTTCCATGGTGGTATCCTAGTCAGATGGCCGCAGGATCAACCCTTCTCCAAGACTGCAGCCTCCTACCCAATGGATAAGAAAAGGAAATGAAAGATCCCTCGTGGGATGTGTTAATGGTTTAAGCCTGGAAATAGGTTGTGTGTGTCAGCACATTTGGTGAGAATTCAAGCCCGTATCCAAATACAAGGGAAGCTGGGAACTGCAGTCTAGCTGTGTGCACCAGAGGAGGAGGAAATGAGTATTGATAAACACATTGCAATTTCTGCACAATTAGACTTTATGCTAGGGAAGGCAGAAGTGGTATATCAGGCACCACTGGGTCCAAGGTTCCACCCTGATGTGAGATCTCTTCCACACGCTCTCACTTGTCTCTACCATATTCCATCTCAGCACTGCCTTATTCTGTCTGCTGGCCCTTTTCTGTCTACTGCAGAATGTTCAGGCACCATACTGTGTGGAAATGCAGCTAGTGTATATGATGTAAATATTGACTTTTCCTATATATCCCACTATTTAGTTTCAACCATTCACTGAAACATCATGGTTGCAAAAATTGCAAAGGGGGTATGTATGCTAAATACTGACATTTAGCAAAAGCTGGAATAACATAGTCCCTCTGTCTTACCACTCAGTTTTGTGGGCAGGAAGGACATACAAAGAAACAGAAAGCAACAGGACAAGGTAGAGTGTGCTATGCTTGAATTATGAGCAAAGTGCTTCAAGAATCCAGAGGAAAGTGGATATATGGCCCTAGAGTTGGAAGAACTTGGCAGAGAAGCGATTTCACTTTCCTCTGCTGAAGGAGGGATTTCAGGAAGAGGAATCACTACATTTCAAAGTACAGGTCTGAGAGAGTGCATGCATTTGAAGGAGAAAATCAATATGGTCGGAACACAAAGATCATGGGGTGAGTGGGCACTAATAAGACATGAGGAAGTCTGAATACACAAGGTCTTAACTGCCAAGCCCAAGATTTTGCATTTGCTTTCACAGATATTCTCTCCTTGACCAAATTCTAGCCAGCTCCTCTAAGGCCTCTTCTTGACTAGGCCTCTGGCCTACAAAAGACTTGAACAAACACTAATTAATTTCTAACAACTCAAGGCTGCATCCCTAGGATGACCCTAGTTCCCCTTAAAATGTCTGCCTGAGGAAATTCAAGGCTGCCAGAATTTACTGTTTGTTCTAACCAGCAGGTGAAGATAAGGCCCCTGTCTCCAAGCCTCTGTGGGAAGGTAGGGGCCTAACTTTAATAAGTGCCAGTTAGTAAACCCAGATGGGTTTCACATGGATGAATTCCCACTTCGCACTTCTTATAACTTTTCACTTCCCTGTCTCTACTGAGCCCCTGCTCACCCACCTCCCTATTCCCTCATTCTTCCTTTAAAATGTTCAGTCTCTTCTCTACAAATTAAAATTGAGTTCAGTTCATGCTGGACTCTTTTCCTTATGGCAATAGTACATTACTGATTAAAATCTGCCCTTTCCAATTTAACTGGTATCCAGCTTTGTTTATCTTTGACAGTTTCCATACAGGTAATGGAGACTTTTGAATCAGAAAATAACCAAATGTGAGGTTGTTCGCCTGTTTTGGTTTTTGTCATTGTTGTTCTTATTGTTTTATGCCTAGGGGTAAATCATCTGATGGGGTGTAGCAGATGATTTGGAGCAAGGTGATACCAGACACCAGAAGTCCAGAGAGGAAGCTGATGGGAATAGAGCGGGCAGGAGACAGTGAGGCTTGAGCTGAGCCCTTGGCGGTGAAGAAAGAAGGGGAATCTTCACCTTGAATTAGAATTTGCAAGATTTGGCTACTGACTGGATGAAGGTAGTGAGAGACACAGAGGAGCAGGAAAACATCTAAAGTTTCCAGATGAGGATGTGGATGGATGACGCCATTGATTTGTTGCTTCAAAAAGAAATATAGGGGCTTCCCTGGTGGCGCAGTGGTTGAGAATCTGCCTGCCAATGCAGGGGACACGGGTTCGAGCCCTGGTCTAGGAAGATCCCACATGCCGCGGAGCAACTAGGCCCATGAGCCACAACTACTGAGCCTGCGTGTCTGGAGCCTGTGCTCCACAACAAGAGAGGCTGCGATAGTGAGAGGCCCGCGCACCGCGATGAAGAGTGGCCCCCGCTTGCCGCAACTGGAGAAAGCCCTCGCACAGAAACGAAGACCCAACACAGCCATAAATTAATTAATTAATTAATTTTTAAAAAAAACGAAATATAATTCATTCGAACCATATTTTCACAAGTTTAAGCTACAGGAAGAAAATTACCAGAGGAAAGTTCTCTGGGAAGAGATTTGGGTATCAGAGGTTTTCAAAGCAATTATAGAACACAAGGCTTGAATTAAAATAGCAGAAGTTACACCATATAAAGTTTGATTGATAAATAGTACATTTGGTGTTTCCAAGTGAAAACCAGGGTCATAAACCAAAGTCAACAACTTTGATCTTGCTAAATCTTCTGAGTTTGAAGAGCTGAACACACACACACACACACACACACACACACACACACACAGTGTTGTACTCTTGAAAATGTCCATTTCCTTTTTGCATTTAAAATTCAGATTAAAAATTAGGGGAGTTGGTCCAGAAAATTATGCTACTCCCTGCAGTAGTTTTAGTTTGTAAATGGTTAGCTGGAAACAAATCACGAGACTAAACATTTCAATAGAGAATTTCTAAATGACATTACCTGGAATAATGCACAAGAACTGGCCAGTGGTGTTTTAAGAGACTCATAGCAAGGTTTTAGAAAAATAAGAGCAGAGATTGAATCTCTACTACAAATGTTAGGAATTAGAATTGAGAAAAGTATCCAATGACACCTTCATCCTTAAAAAGGACATAAAAAGGACATAAAATGTCTAATGTTCCCCCAGAGCCAACTTAATATAGCAGAATAGAATAAAGAAAAGAGAGTTGGAGAGACACTAGAATACTTCTTTAAGATTATCCAGAAAAAGTAATTATGTCCTCATTTGTTCTGAATAGATAACAATTTATAAGCTTTTAATAAGAACAGGATACTTAAACCATTAACAGATTTCACTTAGTTACCAACGCCAAATATTAAATGCTGAAAATATAGTAGCAAAATCCCCATCCTGGGGAGCTCCCCATCCCCTGTGTGGCCAACACTGCATCCTTCACAGAAGATGATGAGGGGAGAAGCAAATGTTTCTCCTGCCAGCTTTGAAAAGTTATCGTACACCACAGGCAAAACCCAAGGACAGAGTTGCTCAGGGGAACTACAGGGCAGCAATGAGAGGCAGGGGGGGGTGGTCCCAGGAAAGCACTGGATCTGCCCGCCTAGGACAAAGATGGATGATCCCGCCTCGGCCACCTACTGTCTACGGGACACAGAGCAAGTCTTTGAAACCCTCTGCACCTCTAAATGGAGGATCATTAAAGTTTGTCTTTATTAGCTCTTTAGTTTTATATGCATGTGTGAGGACAAAATGAGATAATCAATGGAAAAGCATTTTATAAAATAGGAAGAACAACATAGAAGCAGAATGGATTCGTCAGTTGATGTCCTAGTACTATGTATACTATTACAAAGCTTGGAGACGGGTTGAGGGTATGACGTTGAAGCAACTTAATGTCTGCCACCTGAGTCTTTTGTAAGCTCCGGAATTACACAGGTTATACCTCTTGATGTGGTGTGCTTATCCACTTACAAGATAAACATCACCAGAAGATTATTTTAGGATTTCTCTTTTTTCTTCCCCAAATGGGTTCCTTTCAAGTAATGCTGGTTCAAGATCTCCATCATACAAAACATATAGGCCTGTGGCTGTAACCTACTGAATTAAGGGAAGAGTTAAGAGAATCAGTATTTTCAGTATCCCCTCTACTGAGAAGGAAAGGCATGCAGTGAAAAGAGCAGGGCATTTGGATTCAGGCCTGGTTTAAATTCGTATTACCCACTTGCTAACTGTGGGCCTGTACAACAGTGACATCAGACTCTCTCTGGGCTTCAGTTTCCCCATCTGTAAAATGGGGGGCAGGGGGGAATAGTATTACTTTGCCAAACTGTTATGAGTACTCAAGGCAAGGTGTAAAAATACTCCTCCGATCATCTAATAACAGACATATTGCTCCTGAGCCTGCAGAGATTTCTAGTTTGGACAATAGTGTCAGTTTTCTCTTCCAATGTGGGAAATTCTTAATAGTTTCCTTGTTATGTTGACCAATTGTTATATTTTGTATACATTTTATTCATATTGCACATGAGACTAAATTGAGAATAAACCAAATGTATCTTATGCAGCCCTTGAAATTAGCATATTATGTAAGTTTTGATCATCTAGCTCTGTTAGCAGTAGAAAATCAAAAACAGAACTCATGAAACTTTATTGAGAATAATCTAGAAGATAAATATGTTTGACAACCCACAGAACACGAGGAATCACTATACTTTTATTGATCGAAGCATAATATCTATATAACATGACATTCAATTCCCTCCCCTTCCATCTAAATTTGCATACATAATATCCTACATAACTAATGGGATTTTAATAATATTTTTTAAGTTTTCACCTTTACAGTTGCAAAAAATGCTTCTTCATTTGTTTTTCGTAAGAGAACATGAAAAGTGGATACGGGAAGTGGACTCAACATAGATTTGTTATACCAAACAAGTTTTGCCTCAATCCTAGCTAGGAGACAAAATCGTTGGAACAATACAGGCATTTGCAAAACCTCTGTAGTTTCCGTTGACCAGGCACTTGCAGGGGTGCTAACAGACGGCAGCAGGTACCGGCAGGGCACCTGTATTTGTGGGTCTTGAGTAATGCCATTCGCTTGGGATTTTAGTGATCAAAGGTGTGATCCTGAAACACTTCACTGCTCTACAACAACTCATCAAACCTGGCCAAAATGACAATCAGGGGACAATGACAATAAGACAACATAACTGTCCATCCTGCCTGGCCTATAGATCTCTCAGATCACTGCCTTCCTCCTGTCCCCTTTCCAGTCCCTCCCTTCTCACAGAGGGTGACTCCATATGCAGGTCTAAGCACTGTATTTACTGATTTCCACCTCTTTTTTTTCCTGTGAAAGCTGTGTCTCCAATCCTCTACCTTCCATCCCTAGCTCTCTATTTTCTCTTTCCCCTGAACAGACTTGAACCCAGCAACCATCTGCTTGCCAGAAACTCCTAGACTGGTAAGTTTTGCTCTCCTCAGTTACATGGAATTTTGTGTCACAGGCCCTCCTAGTTGAAGGAAGATCACTGTCTCGTCACAGCTGTCCACTCCCAGGCTGACCTTCTGTTTACACTTGATGCAGAAGCAAGAATGCAACTGTAGTGACAAAGCTGGAGGGAGGGTTGGTTTGGAGCTGCTGGACTTGAGCACATTCTCCAAAATGATGCCTTTTCAAAAAAGTTTAACCAAATATGTTGACATAATGATTGCTAAGTTGTATTAAATATCCTCACAGAAAGGAATGTAAAAAGAGTGCCACAGATAGATGGTAGTTAACCTTCCATCTAAAAGTCTGGGTGGGAGGGGAGCTCTTTGGCTGTTGCTTCTCTGTCAGTCATGGACCATCCGCAGAGGGCCCTCCCACACACACCCCATCTTCCCTCCCAGGCCCGACCCTCAAGGCTGAGAGACTGTGTATTTTCTGTGTATTTCCTCCCCGGCCATGAGAACATAACTCTGCTTGTGTTTGATATTGGAATGATTTTTTTTTAACTAAAAAACATTCTCGGGGGGTTGCGGGGGGAAGGGGCAGGAGTGGTGAAGGGAGGGGGAATTGGAGGAAGGTGTTCAAAAAGTACAAACTTCCACTTATAAGGAAGAATGTAATGTACAACATGATGACTACAGTTAACACTGCTGTAGGATAGGAAAGTCGTTAAGAGAGTAGATCCTAAGAGTTCTCATCATAAGGAGAAAAATTGTTTTTGCTTTTTCTTTTCATTGTATCTGTAAGTGAAACCATTATGCTTTACACCTTAAACTCATACAGTGAGGTATGTCAATTATATTTCAATAAAACTGGGGGAAAGTTCTGAAAATAAGAAAGGACAACAACAATCCAATGCACTTACACACGGTTTTTATACTTGCCAAAGTTCTTTTACTGCCAATACCTTGTGCAGGAGGTATGGAAGATAATATGTCTGCTATATCAATGAGGAAACTGAGGTACATTGTGATGAATAAATTTATCGTAGGTCACACCGTCATTAGAATCCCATCCCTGGACTTCAATTCTAGGTCTCTCGCAAATACAAGAAGTTGGTTTCCAACTTATGCTGGAATTAACATAAGTTAATGGGTCTTAAATTATGAAAGATATTAAAAGAATCTAAAAGAAACCAGACTAAAAGTGAGTGAATATTTTAGTACTCTTCTATTATTATTTTCATTATTATTAATGACCCCCTAGTGGTATATTGTAGGATATTGATGAGCCTTGACCTTGGATGCCACACCACCATGCAATTATTAAGTGTCAGAAGAATTGATAGCTTTTAGAAAGTAACAGCAAGGCTGAAATTAACTCCCAGCCAGTATGCTGTTGACAGCAGCTGATGGATGAGAGTGAGTTCAGGAAAGATATGGTTGCAAAGGAAATCACAAGTTCCTGCCCCTGAATCTCCCAAATCAACTTAACTTGGCTCAGATGAGCATCTGTGTTTTCCCCGCTATCACTCTGAATTCTGTTGGGAGAAGGAAGTGGAGGCCCTTCCTTTTTCTTCCATTGACCACCAAGCTGGAGGATACCGATCTGTGGATTCCCTTGTTAAATGGAAAGCAATCCTTTGACCGTAGAAGAGATTTTATAGCCAGTTGGAGCTTCAGAAGGCTCTGCTGTTTTCTGGTTTTGTCAACATGATCTGAATGTAGCTTAGAAACACAGTAGTTCAGCTAATAAAATAATAATTTGGAAAGGGAAAATATAGGCCAGGAAAAACATGTCCTTTAACACACAGGGATTTTTTTAAAGTCAAGAAGACAAGTAATTCCTGGAAGAGTGATTTTTCTGTATCAAAATTAGCTCTGACCTTTGGCTTGAGTGCCATATGCCTCTGAGGCTCTTTTAAATGGAACCACTACCACCCTTGGGTGATTCTGAGTCCTTGGATAGAAATCGGGAACTCTGGTCTCTGAGTGCTTGGGCTGGCACTCCATTCCCATCTGTGATGGCAGTTCTTAGCTGGATCTAACCTCTTTTATAAAAGCCAAAGACCCCAGAGAGATTTCAGGAGAACTCGCAGATCAGTCTTGCAAAGGGCACTGTGGTGCTAGAAGCACTGGCCAGGACACAGGAGAGCCTGAATACATTTAGCCAGAAAACCTCAACTACATAATCATGAAGATGATTATGACCTTGTTGGTAGACCACACATTTCTTCTTCTTTGGAGAGACCCTCTGAAAACTGTGAAGGTGTGCAGAACTTGTAAAGTCTGACTCATCAATACACTTTTCCTCCACGGGACTGGGGGGGAAAGAGGGGAAGAGAGAGGGAAGGGAAGAGGAGGGGAAGAGGGAGGAGGCAAGAGAGAAGAGCAACAAAGTTTTCTGATTAGCAGAGTCACCCACTGGCAACTCTGTAAGAAAATTTCATCTTGCAGTTTAGTGACTTGGCCTCTATTTCTTTTTTACTGAGATACAATTGACAGAGAGCATTATATTAGTTCCAGGGGTCATGGCTTCTTGATGAAGTACTAGATGTGACTGTCAGCCACTAAAAGAGAAATCAGTGCTGCAAGCCAGACACAAAATAAGAATTAAAAGATTAAAATCAATGCAATTCAAGGGCTGCTACCCCCCTAAGTGCCCTGACCCTGTTTTCCATGGGGGAATCGTTATCATCTCCACTCTCAACAACTCCTCCTTGTGCACTGCGGTCAGAATCGCAGACGCGAGAGGAACTGCCAAGTCCTAAGGAGGAAGCCTGGGTTCCATCCAGAGAGAGTTTGGGGAATGTAAGAAAGAAACTGAGAGCATTTCCAGAGCTAGGGAGAAAAAAGGCAGTGACAGAGGTGATCGACAGGAGCTTTCAAGAAGTTTAGCTCCTTTCCTACCCTAGCCCCAACCCAGAGGCCCACTTACGAGCTTCTCCATGTTCTATTCTTGGTCCTATTTTTTTCTACCATATTTTCAGCAACCCCAGCAAACCCTCTTCTCCCCCTTTCCCTTTATCATTTATCTCTTCTCTCTAGTTTAAATGGTTTGGATTTTATTCATCATTTTAAACCACCCTAAACCCATTTTCTAAGTAGTAGGAGTAAATAAATAAATACACACATAAATAAATAGGGTTGGCCTTCATCTCAGCCACTCTCCTGGCTTTAACTATTCCTGTGAAAAGGACCCCTGAACCTGAGTCTTCAGTCCTGAGACTCTGTCCCACAGCCCAGGTTCAGTGGCTCGGCAATCTGGTGAACATCTCCACCCAATTCCCCTTTGAGCAACTCACATGGGGAGCCCAGAGCCATTCTCCACCCATCCTTCCAAATCTGCTCCCGTCCCTGTGCTCCTGACTTAGACTATGATGATTACCATCCATCCAGCAAGCCACACAAAAACTCCAAATCACCTGTGATCCTTCGGTCTCTCTTGCCACTAAATATCCACACATTTGTGAAATACCATCACCCTGTTGCTACCATAGCTCTTGAATCCATCTCCTTCTCTCTCTTTCTACAAGCCCTCCCTTAATCTCAAAACTCCCTACCTTGCTCTTGTGTATTTCAATAACCTCCCTTCCCAGCCTATAGTCTTTTCCCACCTCCAGCCCTGCCTCACTGGGGTGACCATCCAAGCCAGGACACTTTGAAGAGTGAAAGGGGGCACTATTCATAACTACCTCAGGACAACAGGTATAACCCAGGTCTATCCTGAATATATGCTCACACTGATCCTATGCCTTCTGACAGACTGACCTCCCTAAAGCTGAGCTCTGATATTGTGTGACCCTGAGTGAAAACGTTCTTGAACTCCTTGCTTCTTATTCAGTAGATTCAGAGTTTTAACACAGCATTCAAGAACACAGCACTCAAGGCTCTGGCTCCAGCCTACCATCCCAACACGATCTCTCTCTCTCCTTCCTTACCCTCCACTCCAGCCAAGCTCAGGAACCTATGCCCCACCTCTCCCCACCCCTTTTGTCTTTGTCTTCACCTGTAATATCCTCCCCTCCCAACTACCACCAGTCTCCCAAAATCCAAATCTTATCTAATTTTCAAGATTCATCTTAAAGGCCACCTCTCCTGAGAAGCCATTCCTACTATCAACATGGCAGGTTCTGTATTCAAGCAGCCTGGGTTAAGAGCATAGCTCTTCCGTTTACAAGAAGTATGCCAGGTAAGAAGACATCTTACCTCTGTCTTGGTTTCCTCCTTTGTAAAATCTCTTAGAGTTGCTCTGAGGATTACCTGAGTAAATACTGAAAAGTGCTTACAGCAGAGTACTGATGAGTGTGGGTTATCAGGATCACCTTCCAATATAGCGTTCTTGCCTATATTACATCCAAAGCCCTGCTTCCCACCCCTCCCAACCCTGCCCCCAGGCAGAGCCACGAGGCATACAGGATCTTAGTTCCCCTGACCAGGGATTGAACCCGTGCCCCCTGTAGTGGAAGCGCAGGGTCCTAACCACTGGACCGCCAGGGAAGTCCCGAAAGACCTGCTTTTTATAAAGCTCCCATAGGACCCTCATCATATTTGACTTTGTATTCCAATGTTTCCCAGGATGAAAAAATAATAAGAGCCTTAATAAGAGTAAACAAAACTAACAGAAACAGTACTTCACTGGTCCACCCCACCAGATATGAAGGCCCTCTCAGCAAGTCATATCACTCCCAAATTGTAGTCAGGATTTCAGAGGAAGGGTCCCCTCATCCACTTTACAGTCTTGGGTGGAGGGGGCAGTAGGTAAATAACCCGTCAGTGACACACACACCATGAGTGCTGGGAAAGACCCACATGGTTGAGACCAGAGGTTTGAGAAAGTGACCACAGAGCTGAAGGAAGGTGAGGAGGGGGATGATGAGGTAAGTCAATATGCACAGGACTCTTATTTGAGAACCAGGAGCTAGAAGATTTAATGATCAAGTACTAAAACCCCCTTTGGCCACCTGCCCAGCTTTCCAGCCTCAGCATCAGGCAAGCTCACTCCCGCACATCCGCCCTGGGAGGTGGGGGACTCTGCGGGAAGGCCCCCAGGCTTGCAGTAACACCATGTGCCTTCAGGAGTCAGACGTGCTGCATACACACCAAACAGAACCAGAGAAAAGCACCAGGGATAATTTAATCCCCAAATCTGGCCCGCATCGCCCCGCAAAGGTGCAAGACATAACCAGAGAAACAAAGGAAGATGCAGCCGGGGATGTTCGCACCTTTGTTTTTGCCTTCATGTATATCTGAGGCAGTTTGCACAGCTGACTAAACACTAATAATGATCATTGAGGGGGACTGGGGGAGCTAAGAAGTGACACCACTCCTGCCTGTGTGAAATTAATTTTAAAATACAGATAGTTAAGATCAAACTCACAGTTTTACGACTGATAACAGCTGGATGGGAGAATGTGGCCACATTAGGTTTCCTGAATATCCCCCTCCATAAAAAAGAACTTACCCCCCAAAACTGTATGGCTCCGCTCTGACAGGGCAGAATCTGCCTAGATAAGCTTTCAGTAGAGTGAAGAGCAAATGAAAAAGTCCTTCCTCTGCAGAAAGGCCAACAAATGGGAGCTGAGCGTGCTCCTTTCTTCTCCCCAGTCTCAGTCAGGATGCCATGCCTCCTTTTCCAGGAGGGAGGGAGTGCAGGGGCAGAGAGAAGCTGGAAGGCTTCTTCCCACTCTTTCTATTTCTGGGAATTGGAGTAAAAATCCCAGCCCTTCTACGAAAACATGAAGGGTTGAGGGATACATTTCCCACAGATGTCATCATCATTATTACAACCACAGCCATAAGGACTAACCCCTCCCACAGACGATGCCCAGTCCCACCAACCCTGATAGGGCAGCACTAATGTCACCCCCACTATACAGGTGAGAAAAGGGGGACTTTGTGAGGTTCTTTGACTTGTTCACATTTACCCACTTAATAAGCCAGCATTCAAATTCAACTCTGACCCTGAAAACCATTTCAACCACTTTGCTGTGCTGCCTTAAAATGGTGCCAGTAAGTAAACCCAAAGGTCTGATCTCTGTAAGAATTAGTTTTAAAAGAAATACTTTTTGGTCTGCAATTATAGGCTCTAAGATAGTTATCTACAAGTTAGTGCTTCTGATTCCCAGAGACCAGGAAAGCCTTTCAGTGGCTTGGCCCTGTGTTAGGAGACGTTTCCAAGATGTCTGGCGGTTTTCCAGCTGCTACCACTGGGAGTGGAATGCTCCACTGCCTGATGCCATGCTGGGCCAGCTGCCCCCAACCACCACCAATGTGACCTTCAGAGTTGGAAAAAGAACCAAAGGCTGGAGACACTACCTGCAGTAGTAATGATATAAATCCTGTGCTTTCTACATTTGGAATGTCTCAGAGGCCAATACAATAAGGAGCCCACAAAGCAGGAGCCACTGATGGTTCTTGGCTCCTGTTCCCTCCTTGGGCTCTCTTGCTATGTGATTTTGGGGGACCAATTCCCTATTCCATCACATTAAGCAAGAGGTACAGTAGGTAGCCTCTGAGGTGTCCCCAAGGATCCCCACCTCCTGGTTTTCATGCCTAGTGTAATTGCCTCCTCTGGAGTGTGGGCTGGACCTAGTAACTCACTTCTAAGAATAGAATACAGCAAAAGTGATGAGATGCCATACCCAAGATTAGGTCACGAAAAGACTGTGCCTTCTGTCTTGGACACACACCCTCTCCTGGCTCGCTGGCTCTAGATGAAGTCAGCTGCCATGTTGTGAGCTGCCCCATGGAAAAGGTCTGCTTAACAGGAAGTGACGTCTTCAGCCAACAGCCCAGTAAGGAACTGAGGCCACCAACAGCCGCGTAAGTGAGCATGGAAGCAGATGCTCTTCCAATGGAGCTTTGAGATGACGCAGCCCTGCCAACCCCTTGACTGCAACCTTGTGAGAGGTCTGAGTCAGAGGCTCCCAGCTAAGCCACCCCTGAGTTTTTGACCCACAGAAACCATGAGATAATAAACATTTGTTCTTTTAACTCACAAACTTATAGGATGATTTGTTCTGCAACAACAGAG
The DNA here is from genome assembly GCF_028023285.1 of Balaenoptera ricei. Classification (NCBI taxonomy): domain Eukaryota; kingdom Metazoa; phylum Chordata; class Mammalia; order Artiodactyla; family Balaenopteridae; genus Balaenoptera; species Balaenoptera ricei. The sequence goes on from NC_082648.1 coordinate 78,737,603, forward strand.
AGCGAATACAATAAGAGACAAGTCCATGGTTGAGCACCAAATGGTGACCTCAAACTCTTCTGGCAGATTCTCCTTTTAATGTTCTTGTCCCTGTAATTATCTGTGGAGCAATAGTGGAATTTTGTGGGTCCCTGATATGATGGTGAGCAAGGCTTTCTGAGCTGAGCACTTGAGATTTTTTTTTTTATAGAGATTCTTATTAGTCATCAATTTAATACACATCAGTGTATACATGTCAATCAAAATTGCCCAATTCATCACACCACCACCTGCACCGCCCCGCCGATTTCACCCTTTGGTGTCCATACGTTTGTTCTCTACATCTGTGTCTCAATTTCTGCTCTGCAAACCGGTTCCTCTGTACCATTTTTCTAGGTTCCACATATATGCGTTAATATACGATATTTGTTTCTCTCTTTCTGACTTACTTCACTCTGTATGACACTCTCTAGATCCATCCACATCTCTACAAATGACCCAATTTCATTCCTTTTTATGGCTGAGTAATATTCCATTGTATATAAGTACCACAACTTCTTTATCCATTCGTCTGTCGATGGGCATTTAGGTTGCTTCCATGACCTGGTTATTGTAAATAGTGTTGCGATGAACATTGAGGTGCATGTGTCTTTTTGAATTATGGTTTTCTCTGGGTATATGCCCAGTAGTGGGATTGCTGGATCATATGGTAATTCTATTTTTAGTTCTTTAAGGAACCTCCATACTGTTCTCCATAGTGGCTGTATCAATTTACATTCCCACCAACAGTGCAAGAGGGTTCCCTTTTCTCCACACCCTCTCCAGCATTTGTTGTTTGTAGATTTTCTGATGATGCCCATTCTAACTGGTGTGAGGTGATACCTCATTGTAGTTTTGATTTGCATTTCTCTAATAATTAATGATGTGGAGCAGCATTTCATGTGCTTCCTGGCCATCTGTATGTCTTCTTTGGAGAAATGTCTATTTAGGTTTTCTGCCAATTTTTGGACTGGGTTGTTTGTTTTCTTAATATTGAGCTGCATGAGCTGTTTATATATTTTAGAGATTAATCCTTTGTCCATTGATTTGTTTGCAAATATTTTCTCACATTCTGAGGGTTGTCTTTTCGTCTTGTTTATGGTTTCCTTTGCTGTGCAAAAGTTTTTAACTTTCATTAGGTCCCATCTGTTTATTTTTGCTTTTATTTCCATTACTCTAGGAGGTGGATCAAAAAAGATCTTGCTGTGATTTATGTCAAAGAGTGTTCTTCCTATGTTTTCCTCTAAGAGTTTTATAGTGTCTGGTCTTACATTTAGATCTCTAATCCATTTTGAATTTATTTTTGTGTATGGTGTTAGGGAGTGTTCTCATTTCATTCTTTTACATGTGGCTGCCCAGTTTTCCCAGTACCACTTATTGAAGAGGCTGTCTTTTCTCCATTGTATATTCTTACCTCCTATGTCATAGACTAGTTGACCATAGGTGCGTGGGTTTATCTCTGGGCTTTCTATCTTGTTCCACTGATCTAAGTTTCTGTTTTTGTGCCAGTACCATACTGTCTTGATTACTGTAGCTTTGTAGTATAGTCTGAAGTCAGGGAGTCTGATTCCTCCAGCTCCGTTTTTTTCCCTCAAGACTGCTTTGGCTATTCGGGGTCTTTTGTGTCTCCATACAAATTTTAAGATTTTTTTGTTCTAGTTCTGTAAAAAATGCCATTGGTAATTTGATAGGGATTGCATTCAATCTGTAGATTGCTTTGGGTAGTATAGTCATTTTCACAATATTGATTCTTCCAATCCAAGAACATGCTGTATCTCTCCATCTGCTGGTATCATCTTTAATTTCTTTCATGAGTGTCTTATAGTTTTCTGCATACAGGTCTTTTGTCTGCCTAGGTAGGATTATTCCTAGGTATTTTATTCTTTTTGTGGCAATGGTAAATGGGAGTGTTTCCATAATTTCTCTTTCAGATTTTTCCTCATTAGTGTATAGAAATGCAAGAGATTTCTGTGCATTCTGTATCCTGCAACTTTACCAAATTCATTGATTAGCTCTAGTAGTTTTCTGCTGGCATCTTTCGGATTCTCTATGTATAGTATCATGTCATCTTCAAACAGTGACAGTTTTACTTCCTCTTTTCCAATTTGTATTCCTTTTATTTCTTTTTCTTCTCTGATTGCCGTGGCTAGGACTTCCAAAACTATGTTGAATAATAGTGGTGAGAGTGGACATCCTTGTCTTGTTCCTGATCTTAGAGGAAATGCTTTCAGTTTTTCACCATTGAGAATGATGTTGGCTGTGGGTTTGTTGTATATGGCCTTTATTATGTTGAGGAAGGTTCCCTCTATGCCCACTTTCTGGAGAGTTTTTATCATAAATGGGTGTTGAATTTTGTCAAAAGCTTTTTCTGCATCTATTGAGATGATCATATGGTTTTTATTCTTCAATTTGTTAATATGGTATATCACACTGATTAATTTGCTTATATTGAAGAATCCTTGCATCCCTGGGATAAATCCCACTTGATCATGGTGTATGATCCTTTTAATGTGTTGTTAGATTCTGTTTGCTAGTATTTTGTTGAGGATTTTTGCATTTGTATTCATCGGTGATATTGGTCTGTAATTTTCTTTTTTTGTAGTATCTTTGTTCAGTTTTGGTATCAGGGTGATGGTGGCCTCATAGAATGAGTTTGGGAGTGTTCCTTCCTCTGCAATTTTTTGGAAGAGTTTGAAAAGGATGGGTGTTAGCTCTTCTCTAAATGTTTGATAGAATTCACCTGTGAAGCCATCTGGTCCTGGACTTTTGTTTGTTGGAAGATTTTTAATCACAGTTTCAATTTCATTACTTGTGATTGCTCTGTTCATATTTTCTACTTCTTCCTGGTTCAGTCTTGGAAGGTTATACCTTTCTAAGAATTTGTGCATTTCTTCCAGGTTGTCAATTTTATTGGCGTAGAGTTGCGTGTAGTAGTCTCTTAGGATGCTTTGTATTTCTGTGATGTCTGTTGTAACTTCTCCTTTTTCATTTCTAATTTTATAGATTTGGGTCCTCTCCCTCTTTTTCTTGATGAGTCTGGTTAATGTTTATCCATTTTGTTTATCTTCTCAAGAACCAACTTTTAGTTTTATTGATCTTTGCTATTGTTTTCTTTGTTTCTATTTCATTTATTTCTGCTCTGATCTTTATGATTTCTTTCCTCCTGCTAACTTTGGGTTTTGTTTGTTCTTCTTTCTCTAGTTCCTTTAGGTGTAAGGTTAGATTGTTTGAGATTTTTCTTGTTTCTTGAGGTAGGCTTGTATAGCTATAAACTTCCCTCTCAGAACTGCTTTTGCTGCATCCCATAGGTTTTGGATCATCATGTTTTCATTGTCATTTGTCTCTAGGTATTTTTTCGTTTCCTCTTTGATTTCTTCAGTGATCTCTTGGTTATTTAGTAACGTATTGTTTAGCCTCCATGTGTTTGTGTTTTTTACTTTTTTTCCCTGTAATTCATTTCTAATCTCATAGCATTGTGGTCAGAAAAGATGCTTGATATGATTTCAATTTTCTTAAATTTCCTGAGGCTTGATTTGTGACCCAAGATGTGATCTATCCTGGAGAACGTTCCGTGCACACTTGAGAAGAAAGTGTAATCTGCTGTTTTTGGATGGAATGTCCTATAAATATCAATTAAATCTATCTGGTCTATTGTGTCATTTAAAGCTTCTGTTACCTTATTTATTTTCATTTTGGATGATCTGTCCATTGGTGTAAGTGAGGTGTTAAAGTCCCCCACTATTATTCTGTTACTGTCGATTTCCTCTTTTAGAGCTGTTAGCAGTTGCCTTATGTATTGAGGTGTTCCTATGTTGGGTGCATATATATTTATAATTGTTATATCTTCTTCTTGGATTGATCCCTTGATCATTATGTAGTGTCCTTCCTTGTCTCTTGTAACATTCTTTAAAGTCTGTTTTATCTGATATGAGTATTGCTACTCCAACTTTCTTTTGATTTCCATTTGCATGGAATATCTTTTTCCATCCCCTCACTTTCAGTCTGTATGTGTCCCTAGGTCTGAAGTGAGTCTCTTGTAGACAGTATAAAGATGGGTCTTGTTTTTGTATACATTCAGCGAGCCTGTGTCTTTTGGTTGGAACATTTAATCCATTCATGTTTAAGGTAATTATCGATATGTATGTTCCTATGACCATTTTCTTAATTGTTTTGGGTTTGTTTTTGTAGGTCCTTTTCTTCTCTTGTGTTTCCCACTTAGAGAAGTGCCTTTAGCATTTGTTGTAGAGATGGTTTGGTGGTGCTGAATTCTCTTAGCTTTTGCTTGTTTGTAAAGCTTTTGATTTCTCCATCGTATCTGAATGAGATCCTGGCCGGGTAGAGTAATCTTGGCTGTGGGTTGTTCCCTTTCATCACTTTAAGTATATGATGCCACTCCCTCTGGCTTGTAGAGTTTCTGCTGAGAAATCAGCTGTTAACCTTATGGGAGTTCCCTTGTATGTTATTTGTCATTTTTCCCTTGCTGCTTTCAATAATTTGTCTTTGTTTTTAATTTTTGCCAGTTTGATTACTATGTGTCTCAGCGTGTTTCTCCTTGGGTTTATCCTGTGTGGGACTCTCTGCGTTTCCTGGACTTGGGTGGCTATTTCCTCTCCCATGTTAGGGAAAGGAAATGTTATAATCTCTTCAAAAATTTGAATATTTGTTATAATCTCTTTCAAATATAAACTCTTCAAATATTTTCTCTGGTCCTTTATCTCTCTCTTCTCCTTCTGGGACTCCTATAATGCGAATGTTGTTGCGTTTAATGTTGTCCCAGAGGTCTCTTAGGCTGTCTTCATTTCTTTTCATTCTTTTTTCTTTATTCTGTTATGTGGCAGTGAATTCCACCATTCTGTCTTCCAGGTCACTTATCCGTTCTTCTGCCTCAGTTATTCTGCTATTGATTCCTTGTAGTGTAGTTTTCATTTCAGTTATTGTATTGTTCATCTCTGTTTGTTTGTTCTTTAATTCTTCTAAGTCTTTGTTAAACATTTCTTGCATCTTCTCGATCTTTGCCTCCATTCTTTGTCCGAGGTCCTGGATCATCTTCACTATCATTATTCTGAATTCTTTTTCTAGAAGGTTGCCTATCTCCACTTCATTTAGTTGTTTTTCTGGGGTTTTATCTTGTTCCTTCATCTGGTACATAGCCCTCTGCCTTTTTATCTTGTCTATCTTTCTGTGAATGTGGTTTTTGTTCCACAGGCTGCAGGATTGTAGTTCTTCTTGCTTCTGCTGTCTGCCCTCTGGTGGATGAGGCTATCTAAGAGGCTTGTGCAAGTTTCCTGACGGAAGGGACTGGTGGTGGGTAGAGCTGACTGTTGCTCTGGTGTGCAGAGCTCAGTAAAACTTTAATCCATTTGACTGCTTATGGGTGGGGCTGGGTACCCTCCCTGTTGGTTGTTTGGCCTGAGGCAACCCAACACTGGAGCCTACCTGGGCTCTTTGGTGGGGCTAATGGCAGACTCTGGGAGGGCTCATGCCAAGGAATACTTCCCAGAACTTCTGCTGCCAGTGTCCTTGTCCCCATGGTGAGCCACAGCCACCCCCTGCCTCTGCAGGAGACCCTCCAACACTAGCAGGTAGGTCTGGTTCAGTCTCCCCTGGGGTAACTGCTCCTCCCCCTGGGTCCCGCTGCACACACTACTTTGTGTGTGCCCTCCGAGAGTGGAGTCTCTTTTTCGCCAAGTCCTGTCGAAGTCCTGCAGTGAAATCGCACTAGGCTTCAAAGTCTGATTTTCTAGGAATTCCTCCTCCCGTTGCCAGACCCCCAGGTTGGGAAGCCTGACGTGGGGCTCAGAACCTTCACTACAGTGGGTGGACTTCTGTGGTATAAGTGTTCTCCAGCCTGTCAGTCACCCACCCAGCAGTTATGGGATTTGATTTTACTGTGATTGCACCCCTCCTACCGTCTCACTGTGGCTTCTCCTTTGTCTTTGGATGTGGGGTATCTTTTTTGGTGATTTCCAGTGTCTTCCTGTCGATGATTGTCCAGCAGCTAGTTGTGATTCTGGTGTTCTCACAAGAGGGAGTGAGAGCACGTCCTTCTACTCCTCCATCTTGATTCCGATTTGAGATTTTTAAATATAAAGAGTTCTCCTTTCACTGCCCTTAATGCCCAGCACCTGCCTCTTTAAGAAGAGCAAATTAATGTCTTATACCATCATCTGCATATCTGAGGACCTCTATTATTATCTTTTGTGTGTGTGTGTTTCTGTTCTTCTTTAAACCTGTAAATCTATACAGAAACATATATATGATATATTTTCCTTATATATTGACACAAACTGTCAGCTCAATGATATGAATAAACAAACAGAATTGCATTAAAATGTACTGTATACTTAATAAAGATGTGTCTTTATTCACAGACTACAGAATTATTGTGCTAAATGGTAAGTGCTCTAGCAGAAGAGGAATGAAAACTGGCTTTGCTTTACTAAATAGCAATGGAGCCATTTGGAGCACATATAACAATTTATTTCCTGACAGAATATGAAAGTAGAAATCACTGAGTTATTTTATCATTAAATATTTCATCATTAAGAGTTATTTTCAGCATCTGTCACTTCCACATTATAATCACCTCCCTATGGATTTTATTTTCTTCACATAAAGAAATACTCTTTGCAGATAAATACTCCCTCTCTCCCATTTATTCAAACTCAACTCTCAAATTCTGAAAAGCTCATGCCTATGTTTGGCACTGGAAAAGAGAGAATAAGAATCCTCTGTAAATTAACCCCACTATAAAAAGGCAATTAACTGGTCTTCCATGGTGGGTCAGAGGGATGACCACCACTACGAATATAGTATATTCCTGTCCACACACACACAAACACACACACACTCAATCCCTTCCCGCAAAGAGACTATATTTTTCTCAATTAATGTATGAACAGTGGTAAGGATCTGGATCTCAGGGCATGCTTGATTACTACGGTGATGCTTAAGACCTCCTGAAATGCAAATGATTTTCCAAAGCTGGACAAACTGTAATGCCAAGAGTAGCACATTAACTTCCCCAGAGGAGAAAGCAGGTATAATACCCAGATTCATGAGGAAAATGAAGCACTGACTTTCATGCTTTAGGGATTACATTTGCACATTCCAAAAACAAGCAGTGTGTATGAAACTGTGGCCAGATTGACCCTTTCCTCACAATGCTTCCACATGGTGCAATTTCAGTCTAATTAGAGCCATCTATGCAAATGAGATGGAAAAACAGACAGCCAGGTTACGATTAACAAGGAGGCAACGCAGTGCAGAGGCATGTTGTGCTTGCTTATGCACAGCTGCTGAATGAGGGGACTGGGACCAGGTGATCTAAGAGGGTTTGTCAACTCAGCAATTCCTCTGTTGCACACCAAGAACAACAAAATAGCAAAGCCTGGCCATCTCCAAGAGGACTTCATAACCCCACAGAACTGGAACCCCTCACTGTTAGGCTGGCCTTGTCCACTTCGCTGCAGGCTCAAAGGGCTGACTAAAACCTAGGACCCAGCCCCTACATTCAAAGCACATGAACTGGGGGTCAAGAAGCTCACAAAGTCAGAGGTTGCGTGTTATAAGGGCCTACTTGGATTGTCCCAAAGTCTCCACAGAAGTTCCTGATTTTGTCCTGACCCTCTGCAACACTCCTTGGATCAGAATGGAATCTCTGGACAAGCGTAGGATAATATTATCATCACGTTGATGCACTTGAATCCTATCACTCCACATCCAGCCCCATTGGAAAGTTGTGGATAAAGGCACAGAGCCCAGAGCCACACGCAAAACAGCAAAATGGTTAAAGGGCTCTAGAGTCAGAGGACCTGAGTTCAAATCCAAATCCACTCTTTGCTGTGTGACCTTGGGCAAGTAACTTAACTTCTCTAGGCTTTGGTTACCCCCAGTAAAATGGGGACACCAAGAGTACTTATTTCACAGGGTTTATACAGAATTAAGATAATGCTTCTGCAACACTTAGTAACATGTCGAGGACAAAATAAGTGTTCAACAAATGTTTGCTAAGGAAAACAGAGACCCACCTGGAAATTATCTCTGCTCTCTGACATCAGGTATTACTTTGACTGAAGAGAGAAGAAATACCCAGGTGTTACAAGGTTCCTAAAAAGAAGCCTATTCTCAGTGTCTGCTCTGGAATCAGGCATGTCAAGGATTGTTCTGAATGCAAGAACAATGGCAGATTATAGCTGACAGTCAGCCTCTAAGACTGACTCCCAAAGAAGAAAAGAACAAAGTCCCCAACCTGTAAACTCTGGGCACTAGACCAGGCAGGGAAGGCATACATCCTTGGAGAAAGGAGAACCAGAGCAGTACCAGGGACACAGGATGGTGATTGGAGATTTGAGTTCGATACCACAGTGTCACTGAACTTCTCTCTCCTCCCAGCTTAGCCTGACTTTGTATCAAGCATTAATTGTGGGTAAAATGCAAAAAGCATAACTTTAAGAGCACAGGATGAAATTAAGAGTATGCTGACCAGGTTTGGAAGCTTAAGAAAAAACATTTCAATACTTTTTAAATGAAAGCCCTTATCTCTGCCATCGTGGGACAACCACTGGATAGAAAGCAGTCAGGACCAAGCTAAGACAACCAAGTCATCCAGGGTGATGTCAAGAGGGATGACAGCATGCCCCCACGATTAGGGAAAAAACAGCAGGGAGACTACAGTGGAGGAGATGGGACAGACTGAGGAAGGAAACCTCTGCAAGTAGAAGGTCACAATAATACTTGAGTGAACAGCTAAATTTGATGTTCACAAGAAGCTATGAGTTAGAGCTGGTATTTTTCCATTTTGCAGACGTGAAATCAGGGATTCATGGGGAAAAAATGCCTAAAGTTACATCACTAGAAAATAGAAAACCTGGAAATCAAATCTACATCTTTTGAGTCCATGCCTCTTTCTGTCATTTGCAAGTGCTCAGTAGATGGAATCTAATATACCTACAATGTGTCTACAATGATGCAATGGTATCATCCTCATTATTTTTACTATTATCACTAATATTACATCATAAGATCTTTTAGATGAACGAAATATGTATGAACTCTGTCTTCCAGGAGCATGTCATTTAGTAAATAAGGTAAGTACACAAATAACTCTCTCCTGCAACCTAAATGAGGTTGGCTTGAGTCACCTCCCAAGGTTTACCGCTGCACCCAAGATTTCTGCCACTTTCAGTGGGTCACTGATGTGGTCATGCCTGGCTCCAGGCTCTTGCTTTGCCGCCTAAGCTGGCTCAGTTTGGTACCACTTCAACAGAGACATGAAACTCAGCCCTTTCTGATATCTTCACACAAACATACATGACCACACACCAAAAAGATTTCTGGTTATAGTTTAATTTACCGTGGGTCTACAAAGGAGAGGTTAACATCTTGTGGTGCATTCCACTTCAAACTAAATTGTAGTTTCAGGTTAGACATTAGATTTCTCTGTTAATATACCTTTAGCTAACCAAGCATCTAGGAACTTCGACTAGCCACTTCACCCCCGAGTAAACCCAGCCACAGCACATGTCTGCTTGGCTTCTAACTGCACACAAAACCCCTCTCACTTCTCTGTCCTCTCTCTCCTTCCATTTTTCTTCTCAAAAGCTCAAGGACATTCATCTCATTGTCTCCTTCAAAAGAGTATAACCATCACCTTTGTTCTCCTGGCTCCCGCTGAAGCCAGCACCATTTTCTTCCTACATGTACCTTATCTATATATCAGTGTGTTTACCTCCCTAAGGGTTATTTCAGTGCCACCTGTTAAAGTAATCCACTAAATACCTTGCTACAGCTGTATTATTACAAGGTTGTTGTGTTAAGCCCAAGAAGATAAAATAGAGTTTTTAGATAGAAAGAACAGGATTACTTCCAGTTACAGATACTGATGAAATCTTAAGTGAGGAGGTTGGATTTAAAAAGGGCATTCCACGCAAAGGGGACAGCATGGGCAAAGAAGAGGTACAGGTATATGTTAGGGGAAAATGCTTGTTTCAGGACCCAGAACTAAAGGGATAGAAATGAGAAAAAAAGATTGCGAAAGCACACTGGAGCCAGAATGTGGAGATTGTAAGAGATCTCAGATCCATTCTATAGGAAACGAGAAGCTATCTTTGAGCAGGAAATTATTTTACAACCTCAGTGTAGAGACAAGAAATATAGATCATCTATCAGCACATAAATAACTCTCCACACTAGCAACAAATGTGTATTCAGAACAAAAGAAGACCGCAGAGTTCAGGTTCAAGATTTCTCCAGACCATTTCCTTGACCCTTTAGGAAGCTCCTTAACTGTGATGTGAGCAGGAGGTGTGAAGCAGGGGGAAGAGGATGGCTTTCTTGTGCCTGCTGTGTTGTCTGTCAATAATTTTGATTATCTACTAATTAAGATTTTGAAGTTGATAGTTTTCCTCTGTTTTAAAATAGAATAGGGGATCTCACCCCTGTGACACTCCCAACTGTGAACAGACTTTGACCAAGAACAGCCAATTGTGAAGGTGTCTTAGGAAGAATATTTAGGGAGGGAGGGCAGTCTGGCTATTTGTACACAGACTAGATGGGACATATTTGGGATTAAACCTGGTTCTGCTATTTACTAGCCATGTGACCTCGAGCAAGTCAATTAACCTCTCTGGGAGGACCAAACAAAATAAACTTGCAGCCCAGATTAAGTGTGTGAGCCTCCGGCAAACAGATTCGAAGAGATTATGTATGGAAAGTAGCTGGCGCATATTAAATGATCAATAAATAAAAGCTATCATCATCACCATCATCATTTTATTCTTCTTACTCCAGGATGCCGGGGAGTTGTGCTAACATGCAGAGTCTGGCTCTCTCTGACTGTGCTCTCCTGGGTACCAGGGTCCTTACATAAACCACCTTAGGGTGCTGCCTCATCCTGGCCTTGTCAATGAAGAGATATGGCTGACCCCACGTCTGCTGAACTTTCCCTGGCAGCGTTACCCTTGTGTCCAGCCAGCACTTCATGCCCACCTCCTTCCTCTACACACCCTATTCATACTCAACTGCAAATTTTACTGAAAAGGCCTCTGCCTCCTCTCTGCTTAGCCAAACCCAATTCTGCTGCAAACATGAACAGGGCCAGGTGCTGGAAGGAAGAGTTAGATAAATGGGACCCATGCCTATCCTCAAGGGGCCTGCAAATTGGCAATGAGAGTGTCTTATTCATCTTTTTGCCTCTAAATCCTGACACAAAATAAGAACCCTATGATTGTTGTTGTTATTATTGTTGCTGGCTGTTTTTGTCACTGTTTTTGTTATTACTTAAATGCTTGTTAAATGTAACTAGTAAATTAGTATGTTAACTTCAGTACAACTTTACCTCCTATATGGAACTTTTATAACACTGGAGCATAATAAAACGGGTAAAGCAGATAAGCAAAGTATAAACTAAACATGCCTTTAAATAGACTTTTACTGGTATATTTTAGAGGCACTATTTGATTAGGAAGTACTGTAGCTAATGAGCCAAATATTAGAATCAGTACAGTATATTGGAGCCAAATATCAGAGATAATGTAAGAAGTGGGGGAGCCAGATCAAATTTTTAAAATAGTCAAGTAAATCCATAAAGTAAAAAATAATAAATATTAAATAAATAAATCCATAAAATAGAGATATTTTATGACTGCACCTTCATTTTGCTTCTCACACACCAAAAGGTACTGCTTCTCACTATTTCTTTAGCTCAGTACAGGTGCTGTGGACTTACACAAGACTGGATACTGAGACAATTCTTCAGTTCTGATTAGAATGATCTCTCTGTGTTGCTCAGACCTTCACGTGATATAAAATTCTTTAAAAAATGGTCAAAGACGAAGCCACCAGAAAAAATGTTACCATTAAGTTCTTTGATATCACAGATAATGGTTATAAGGTCCTTGGATGTCTTGTCTTGACCTGAAATGTCAAGGTAAAAATGAGGATTCCTGAAATGTTAATCTCTGAAGGAACAAGTCACAAAATGTAAATGGTGGTGTTATCCTCCTGGCATTACTTTGCGTGGCTTCATAACAAGGGCTTGGTCAGTAATGATCTTTGGAAAGAACGGTGAACCCAGATTTTAATATCAGTATCACACTAGAAGTTAAATTATCTTGGGCAAATCATTTACTCTCTGGGCTTTGTTTCTGTGACTGAAAAATGAAGGGATTCACCCTCGTGACTCTGTACCTTCCTCCTAGTTTTTGATTCTCTGCTGCCTCTGGAGCCTAAGAAGTTCATTCCCCTGAGAAGCTTGTTCCAGGAGGAACAGATATCGTCACCATTTGCATTTTCTGTGACTTCCCCTTTGTTCTCTGCTAGCTGGAAATTTCTAAGACTGATTTTGCTGCAGGCAAAACCATGGGAAAGGAAGGAAGCACTCACAGGAGTTTTGACCAAGGGCACCTAGAAGCTAAAAAAAATAAAATGTGAGAAAATATAAATAATGAGCCCAGAGCAACACAGCCATGGACTTTCTAATGAGACAATTGTGTCTGAAAAACATTTAAGTAAAACCACACTTAGAACCAAGGAAAACATGCAGGAACAATGCATGAAGGATGCTTCCATGTCCCTCATCTCTGGGTGATACTAATATCAGGAAAGATATAGCTACAACTTAAACTTAACAGAACTTAGCAAATCTAGCCTTACTCTATGAGAACCCTGACTCAAAACTGCTTTTAAATCTTTCCTACAAACTAAAAAATACATGGTTCTGCTGATGAGAAAGTATGAAGAAGTCAAATTAGAGCTTAAATATTGGGACTTAAACACTTTAAAATTTAACCACATATTGAATAGCAAGAGTTCATTTGAAATAATACCAGAAGTAAATTATATGAAGGATTTTTCCTGATAAATGTCAAGACATTATTCACACGTTCTTCACAGTATGGCTTTAAATGAGAGTTTAACATGGTAGTGTATGGACATACGTACATCTGCTTTTCAGGGCAGATAAATTTGTTTTGTATAACAAGGCACCATTACTATGCCTTCTGCTTTATAACGTCCAATGTCCTTTTTTTGATAAATGTTTATCATATAATGATTAAGAAGAAAGGAAGTCAGATAGACCTGGTTTGAATTATAGCTCTGCCACTTATTAGCTGAGAACTGAGTGACTTTGGACAACATACTTTACCTCTTGGAGCTTCAGTTTCTACATCTGTAAGGATGTAGAAGGATGTAATGATGCCCTCCTCGTGGAGTTTTTGAGAAAGGGCTTAGACCCTAAAATATAGTACATGCTCAATTGTTTTTATCTTGTTGATTTGTAACTTGCATGTGCATGGTCCTGGGAGATTAAAAAGTAAGTGCCAAATGGTTGTTTGCATGTCCATTTGTTTGTGAGTTCCAAATGACTTAGAGGTGTTTAAGCATGTTGGCTCTGTATGAATTCAGAGTAGAGGTGGTTAGGGGAAGCTGCTATGAATTACTGGGGCCAAGACATCCCTTTCATCCAGGTAGGAGATAGTAATAGCAGCAAGCCATCATTTCAGCTGCAATACTAGAAAAAATGAAAAAAATCTTCCTATGTGAACTGAGACCGTTAGCTATTTTCTTCCCTGAGGACATAAGCTCAATCTGGTATGAGCGGAGGACCAGCTTGACATAGGCAAAGGGACACTGTTAGTGGCGAGAAAAGTCAGCCCAGCTTTTGATAGTCACATGAGTTAGCATGACAGATGAAATCCAAAACAGCCCCAAATGCATGATCATTTTTCCCATAAGGCATTTGCCAAGTGCAGAGGCAGCAGGAGGCTGAGGTGGGATAGAAATACTGAATGAAATCCCCATATCACAATTCTTAGGCAACAAAATTCCACTAGAGCGAGTGCTCTGTAACAAGCATACCACAGATCTCATCCTTGAGACATCTGAAAACAGAAGACTGAATTTAACCAAAGCTGCTACCCAACCCTAACTAACATAGATAAAATCTGATTAGACTGGGGTGGTTAACACATCAATCTAGCTGCCAGAGGAAAAGACAAATACTCCCTGTCAAAAATAATACTGCTTCTTTTATATACAATGTATGTGAGACACCTAATCAAACATTACAAGGCATGTGAACAGGCATGAAAAAAGTGGCTAGTAACCAAGAGAAAAAAGAGACAATAGAATCAGGCTTGCATATGACCCAGATATTAGAGTTACGAGACAAAAACTTTAAAATAACATAATAAATCTAATAAATGCGTTCATGAAAATGGAAGAAAGATGAGGAAAAGATAACACAGAATTACATCTATTAAAAAAATAAAAAATGGAAATTTTACAACTGAACAAATAAAATATCTAAAATTAAGTACTCATGAGTGGGTCTGATGACAAACCAGAAGTTGAAGACAGTGTTAGTGAAATCAAAGATAGGTCAATTAAAATTTTCTAAAATGGAGAGAGAACTTCAAGATGGCAGAGGGGTAAGATGTGGACATCACCTTCCTCCCCACAAATACATCAGAAATACATCTACATATGGAACAACTCCTACAGAACACCTACTGAACGTTGGCAGAAGACCTCAGACTTCCCAAAAGTCAAGAAACTCCCCATGTACCTGGGTAGGGCAAAAGAAAAAAGAAAAAACAGAGAGAAAAGAATAGGGACGGGACCTGCACCTCTGGGAGGGAGCTGTGAGGAGGAAAAGTTTCCACACACTAGGAAGCCCCTTCACAGGCGGAGACTGCGGGTGGAGGAGGCGGGGGAGCTTCGGAGCCACGGAGAAGAGCGCAGCAACAGGGGTGCAGAGGGCAAAGCGGAGAGATTCCCACACAGAGGATCGGTGCTGACCAGTACTCACCAGCCCGAGAGGCTTGTGTGCTCACCCACTGGGGAGGGCAGGGGCTGGGAGCTGAGGCTTGGGCTTCGGAGGTCAGATCCCAGGGAAAGAACTTGGGTTGGCTGCATGAACACTGTATGAAGGGGGCTAGTGCGCCATAACTAGCCGGGAGGGAGTCCGGGAAAAAGTCTGGACCTGCCTATGAGGCAAGAGACGATTGTTTCCAGGTGCGCGAGGAGAGGGGATTCAGAGCACCACCTAATCGAGCTCCAAAGATGGGCGCAAGCTGCGGCTATCAGCACAGACACCAGAGGCAGGCAGGAAACGCTAAGGCTGCTGCTGAAGCCACCAAGAAGCCTGTGTGCAAGCACAGATCACTATCCACACCTCCCCTCCAGAGAGGCTGTGCAGCCCGCCACTGCCAGGGTCCTGTGATCCAGGGACAACTCCCCCGGGAGAACACATGGTGCACCTAAGGCTGTTGCAATGTCACGCTGGCCTCTGCAGCTGCAGGCTCTCCCTACATTCTGTACCCCTCCCTCCCCCCAGCCTGAGTGAGCCAGAGCCCCCTAATCAGCTGCTACTTTAACCCTGTACTGTCTGAGCGAAGAACAGACGCCCTCAGGTGACCTACATGCAGAGGGGGGGCCAAATCCAAAGCTGAACCCCAGGAGCTGTGCAAACAAAGAAGAGGAAGGGAAATCTCTCCCAGCAGCCTCAGGAGCAGTGGATTAAATCTCCGCAATCAACTTGATGTACCCCACATATGTGGAATACCTGAAGAGACAAGAAATCATCCCAAAATTGAGGCGGTGGACTTTGGGAGCAACAACATATATATTTTTTTCCTTTTTCTCTTTTTGTGAGTGTGTATGTTTATGCTTCTTTGTGTGATTCTGTCTGTATAACTTAACTTTTACCATGTGTCCTAGGGTGCTGTCTTTCCATTTTGTTTGCTTGTTTTCTTTTTTTTAGTATAGTTTTTAGCACTTGTTATCATTGGTGGATTTTTTTTGGTTTGGTTGCTCTATTCTTTCCTTTTTTTTTTCTTTTTTTATACTTAAAAAATTTTTTTTTTAATTTTAATAATTATTTTTTACTTTAATAACTTTATTTTATTTTATTTTATTATACTTTTTTTTCTTTCTTTTCTTCTCACTTTTCTTCTGAGCCATGTGGCTGACAGGGTCTTGGTGCTCCAACCAGGTGTCAGGCCTGTGCCTCTGAGGTGGGAGAGCCGAGTTCAGGACATTGGTCCACCAGACACCTCCTGGCTCAACATAATATCAAACAGTGAAAGCTCTCCCAGAGATCTCCATCTCGACGTTAAGACACAGCTCCACTCAACAACCAGCAAGCCACAGTGCTGGACACCCAATGCCAAACAACTAGCAAGACAGGAACACAACCCCACCCATTAGCAGAGAGGCTGCCTAAAATCATAATAAGGTCACAGACACCCCAAAACACACCACCAGATGTGGTCCTGCCCACCAGAAAGACAACATCCAGCCTCATCCACCAAAAACAGGCACCAGTCCCCTCCACCAGGAAGCCTACACACCCACTGAACCAACCTTAGCCACTGGGGGCAGACACCAAAAACAATGGGTACTATGAACATGCAGCCTGCGAAAAGGAGACCCCAAACACAGTAAGTTAAGCAAAATGAGAAGACAGAGAAACACACAGCAAAGGAAGGAGCAAGGAAAAAACCCACAAGACCAAACAAATGAAGAGGAAATAGGCAGTCTACCTGAAAAAGAATTCAGAGTAATGATAGTAAGGATGACCCAAAATCGTGGAAATAGAATGGAGAAAATACAAGAAACGTTTAACAAGGACCTACAAGAACTAAAGAGCAAACAAACAATGATGAATAACACAATAAATGAAATTAAAAATTCTCTAGAAGCAGTCAATAGCAGAATAACTGAGGCAGGAGACCGGATAAGTGACCTGGAAGATAAAATATTGGAAATAACTACTGCAGAGCAGAATAAAGAAAAAAGAATGAAAAGAATTGAGGACAGTCTCAGAGACCTCTGGGACAACATTAAATGCACCAACATTCGAACTATAGGGGTCCCAGAAGAAGAAGAGAAAAAGAAAGGGACTGAAAAAAATTTTGAAGAGATTATAGATGACAACTTCCCTAATATGGGAAAGGAAATAGTCAATCAGGTCCAGGAAGTGCAGAGAGTCCCATACAGGATAAATCTTAAGGAGAAACACACCAAGACACATATTAATCAAACTATCAAAAATTAAATACAAAGTGACCTGGAAGATAAAATGGTGGAAATAACTACTGCAGAGCAGGATAAAGAAAAAAGAATGAAAAGAACTGAGGACAGTCTCAGAGACCTCTGGGACAACATTAAACGCACCAACATTCGAATTATAGGGGTCCCAGAAGAAGAAGAGAAAAAGAAAGGGACTGAGAAAATATTTGAAGAGATTATAGTTGAAAACCTCCCTAATATGGGAAAGGAAATAGTTAATCAAGTCCTGGAAGCACAGAGAGTCCCATACAGGATAAACCCAAGGAGAAACACGCCAAGACACATATTAATCAAACTGTCAAAAATTAAATATAAGGAAAACATATTAAAGGCAGCAAGGGAAAAAAAACAAATAACACACAAGGGAATCCCCATAAGGTTAACATCTGATCTTTCAGCAGAAACTCTGCAAGCCAGAAGGGAGTGGCAGGATATACTTAAAGTGATGAAGGAGAAAAACCTACAACCAAGGTTACTCTACCCAGCAAGGATCTCATTCAGATGTGATGGAGAAATTAAAACCTTTACAGACAAGCAAAAGCTGAGAGAGTTCAGCACCACCAAACCAGCTTTACAACAAATGCTAAAGGAACTTCTCTAGGCAAGAAACACAAGAGAAGGAAAACACCTACAATAACAAACCCAAAACATTTAAGAAAATGGGAATAGGAACATACATATCGATAATTACCTTGAATGTAAATGGATTAAATGCTCCCACCAAAAGACACAGGCTGGCTGAATGGATACAAAAACAAGACCCATATATATGCTGTCTACAAGAGACCCACTTCAGACCTAGGGACACATACAGACTGAAAGTGAGGGGATGGAAAAAGATATTCCATGCAAATGGAAATCAAAAGAAAGCTGGAGTAGCAATTCTCATATCAGACAAAATAGACTTTAAAATAAAGACTATTACAAGAGACAAAGAAGGACACTATATAATGATCAAGGGATCGATCCAAGAGGAAGGTATAACAATTGTAAACATTGATGCACCCAACATAGGAGCACCTCAATACATAAGGCAAATACTAACAGCCATAAAAGGGGAAATCGACAGCAACACAATCATAGTAGGGGACTTTAACACCCCACTTTCACCAATGGACAGATCATCCAAAATGAAAATAAATAAGGAAACACAAGCTTTAAATGATACATTAAACAAGATGCACTTAATTGATATTTATAGGACATTCCACCCAAAAACAACAGAATACATATTTTTCTCAAGTGCTCATGGAACATTCTCCAGGATAGATCATATCTTGGGTCACAAATCAAGCCTTGGTAAATTTAAGAAAATTGAAATCGTATCAAGTATCTTTTCCGACCACAACGCTATGAGACTAGATATCAATTACAGGAAAAGATGTGTAAAAAATACAAACACATGGAGGCTACATAATACACTACTTAATAACAGAGTGATCACTGAAGAAATCAAAGGGGAAATCAAAAAATACCTAGAAACAAATGACAATGGAGATACGACGACCCAAAACCTATGGGACGCAGCAAAAGCAGTGCTAAGAGGGAAGTTGATAGCAATACAAGCCTACCTCAAGAAACAGGAAACATCTCGAATAAACAACCTAACCTTGCACCTAAAGCAATTAGAGAAAGAAGAACAAAAAAACCCCAAAGCTAGCAGAAGGAAAGAAATTATAAAGATCAGGTCAGAAATAAATGAAAAAAAAATGAAGGAAACAATAGCAAAAATCAATGAAACTAAAAGCTGGTTCTTTGAGAAGATAAACAAAATTGATAAACCATTAGCCAGACTCATCAAGAGAAAAAGGGAGAAGACTCAAATCAATAGAATTAGAAATGAAAAAGGAGAGGTAACCACTGACACTGCAGAAATACAAAAGATCATGAGAGATTACTACAAGCAACTCTACGCCAATAAAATGGACAACCTGGAAGAAATGGACAGATTCTTAGAAATGCACAAACTGCCGAGACTGAACCAGGAAGAAATAGAAAATATGAACAGACCAATCACAAGCACTGAAATTGAAACTGTGATTAAAAACCTTCCAACAAACAAAAGCCCAGGACCAGATGGCTTCACAGGTGAATTCTATCAAACATTTAGAGAAGAGCTAACACCTATCCTTCTCAAACTCTTCCAAAATATTGCAGAGGGAGGAACACTCCCAAACTCATTCTACGAGGCCACCATCACCCTGATACCAAAACCAGACAAAGATGTCACAAAGAAAGAAAACTACAGGCCAATATCACTGATGAACATAGATGCAAAAATCCTCAACAAAATACTAGCAAACAGAATCCAACAGCACATTAAAAGGATCATACACCATGATCAAGTGGGGTTTATCCCAGGAATGCAAGGATTCTTCAACATACGCAAATCAATCAATGTGATACACCATATTAACAAATTGAAGGAGAAAAACCATATGATCATCTCAATAGATGCAGAGAAAGCTTTCGCCAAAATTCAACACCCATTTATGATAAAAGCCCTGCAGAAAGTAGGCATAGAGGGAACTTTCCTCAACATAATAAAGGCCATATATGACAAACCCACAGCCAACATTGTCCTCAATGGTGAAAAACTGAAACCATTTCCACTAAGATCACGAACAAGACAAGGTTGCCCACTCTCACCACTATTATTCAACATAGTTTTGGAAGTGTTAGCCACAGCAATCAGAGAAGACAAAGAAATAAAAGGAATCCAAATCGGAAAAGAAGAAGTAAAGCTGTCACTGTTTGCAGATGACATGATACTATACATAGAGAATCCTAAAGATGCTACCAGAAAACTCCTAGAGCTAATCAATGAATTTGGTAAAGTAGCAGGATACAAAATTAATGCACAGAAATCTCTTGCATTTCTATACACTAATGATGAAAAATCTGAAAGTGAAATTAAGAAAACACTCCCGTTTACCATTGCAACAAAAAGAATAAAATATCTAGGAATAAACCTACCTAAGGAGACAAAAGACCTGTATGCAGAAAATTATAAGACACTGATGAAAGAAATTAAAGATGATACAAATAGATGGAGAGATATACCATGTTCCTGGATTGGAAGAATCAACATTGTGAAAATGACTCTACTACCCAAAGCAAGCTACAGATTCAATGCAATACCTATCAAACTACCACTGGCATTTTTCACAGAACTAGAACAAAAAATTTCACAATTTGTATGGAAACACAAAAGACCCCGAATAGCCAAAGCAATCTTGAGAACGAAAAATGGAGCTGGGGGAATCAGGCTCCCTGACTTCAGACTATATTACAAAGCTACAGTAATCAAGACAGTTTGGTACTGGCACAAAAACAGAAATATAGATCAATGGAACAGGATAGAAAGCCCAGAGATAAACCCACACACATATGGTCACCTTATCTTTGATAAAGGAGGCAAGCATATACAGTGGAGAAAAGACAGCCTCTTCAATAATTGGTGCTGGGAAAATTGGACAGATACATGTAAAAGTATGAAATTAGAACACTCCCTGACACCATGCACAAAAATAAACTCAAAATGGATTAAAGACCTAAGTGTAAGACCAGACACTATCAAACTCTTAGAGGAAAACATAGGCAGAACACTCTATGACATACATCACAGCAAGATTCTTTTTGACCCAGCTCCCAGAGAAATGGAAATAAGAACACAAATAAACAAATGGGACCTAATGAAACTTAAAAGCTTTTGCACAGCAAAGGAAACCATAAACAAGACCAAAAGACAACCCTCAGAATGGGAGAAAATATTTGCAAATGAAGCAACTGACAAAGGATTAATCTCCAAGATTTACAAGCAGCTCATGCAGCTCAATAACAAAAAAACGAACAACCCAATCCAAAAATGGGCAGAAGACCTAAACAGACATTTCTCCAAAGAAGATATACAGATGGCCTACAGACACATGAAAGAAAGCTCAACATCATTAATCATTAGAGAAATGCAAATCAAAACTACAATGAGATATCATCTCACACCGGTCAGAATGGCCATCATCAAAAAATCTAGAAACAATAAATGCTGGAGAGGGTGTGGAGGAAAGGGAACTCTCTTGCACTGTTGGTGGGAATGTAAATTGATACAGCCACTATGGAGAACAGTATGGAGGTTCCTTAAAAAACTACAAATAGAACTACCATACGATCCAGCAATCCCACTACTGGGCATATACCCTGAGAAAACCACAGTTCAAAAAGAGTCATGTACCAAAATGTTCATTGCAGCTCTATTTACAATAGCCAGGACATGGAAGCAACCTAAATGTCCATCGACAGATGAATGGATAAAGAAGATGTGGCACATATATACAATGGAATATTACTCAGCCATAAAAAGAAATGAAATGGAGGTATTTGTAATGAGGTGGATGGAGTTAGAGTCTGTCATACAGAGTGAAGTAAGTCAGAAAGGGAAAAACAAATACAGTATGCTAACACATATATACGGAATCTAAGGAAAAAAAAAAAAAAAGGCCATGAAGAACCTAGTGGCAAGACGGGAATAAAGACACAGACCTACTAGAGAATGGACTTGAGGATATGGGGAGGGGGTGGGGTGAGATGTGACAGGGTGAGAGAGTGTCATGGACATATATACACTACCAAATGTAAAATAGATAGCTAGTGGGAAGCAGTCGCATAGCACAGGGAGATCAGCTCGGTGCTTTGTGACCACCTAGAGGGGTGGGATAGGGAGGGTGGGAGGGAGGGAGATGCAAGAGGGAAGAGATATGGGAACATATTGTATATGTATAACTGATTAACTCTGTTATAAAGCAGAAGCTAACACACCATTGTAAGGCAATTATACTTCAATAAAGATGTTTAAAAAAAAAAATCACACCTCTTTTCAAACACTAGGAAAACAATTTTTTTTAGAAATTTTTCAATTCGAAGACCTGTATTGGCTAGCAAGTCATGTAAAGAAGTAAGCAAACCAGGATATAATCTGTTTGCACAGGCACACTCTTATTTTTATTCAAGCAAAGCGTATGTAAACAGAAAACTGCACACAGTGAATGACACAAAGACAACACACCCAGGTGCCAGCACACAGGTCAGGAGATTGAACATATAAGCATCCCAGAAGTCACACTCCTGACTCACAGTCACTGCCTCTCCCCAAAGACAAAAATTCCAATTCTAACTTCTAATACTATAGATTAATTTGGCCCATTCTTGTCGTTCTTATAAATAGAAACATACAGTCTGGCTTCTTTCACTGAACATCATGTTTGGGACTAGAGAAATTGTTCCTTCACTTTCAGAGTTTAATATATCAATGTATTTGTTGATGATGGACATTCTATTGAAATGGACATTGGGGCTGTTTCTGCTTTGGGGCCATTCTTTGTGGTTCTGTTAGAAGAAATAACACTCTACAAGCACAAAGATAAATGAGAGCCAGCATCAGCCTATGTCAGGAAGACTGGGAGAAGCAGAGAGTATGGTGAACTGGTCACTGCTTGTCCTACCTGAAACAGGGAGCCTGTCCTCAAATCTAGTCTTTTTATATAGATATGGAATTGTGGGAATATGAATGTAGTGTTGCCAGAATGGCTAATTTTTCTAAAATTCTTGCAATCCAAAATTTTCTATAAAATCTCCTAATTTTTAATGTCAGATTTTTTTTTTAAGCTGGAAGGCCACTCAGACATAGAAAACAAACTTATGGTTACCAAGGGGGAAAGGTGGGGGAGGGATAAACTGGCAGATTGGGATTGACATATACACACTACTATTTATAAAATAGATAACTAATAAGAACCTACTGTATAGCACAGGGAACTCTATTCAATACTCTGTAATGACCTATATGGGAACAGAATCTAAAAAAGAGTGAATATATGTATATGTATAACTTACTCACTTTGCTGTGCAGCAGAAACTAACACAATATTGTAAATCAACTCTACTCCAATTTAAAAAAATTAATTAAAAAAAAAAGCTGGAAGGCCAGTCAGAATTCCACAGCTTGCAGCCTCAGATCTAGGTATTCATGATACAAAAAGAGCTTGTCAGGCTTTAGACTTTGTAAAGGGCACATCCCAAGTGGTTTTCTCCCCAATGAAGACTTACCACGATCAAGTAAGGAGGAGGCAAAAACATAAGAAAAGCTGCCCCCTCCGAAGTCCTGGAGAGAACATCTGTGTGTCACACTTAGAGATAAAGGGCCACCTTTGTTTCAAGGAGTTGCCCCAAGTCCTGAAGGAGAAGCTGACCCCCAGGATCGCCTTTCCATCATGGTATCCCTTCCCTATCCAATGCTTCCCAGTCCCTTTTACTCTTTAGAGGTTGCACTATTTTTTTTCCTGATAATCCTTTGTGACCTTTCTGTACACTCTGAATTTTCTTATTTAAGATACAACCAGAGGTTGGAAATTTTTGGATGGGTGTCAGATATCCCATTATCATTATCCCCCAGGAGAGACGGTTTTACGATCTTGTGTGTGTGAGGGGACTCGAAGATGAAGTACGACCTTCGTGTCCACAAACCAAAAGCTAAAATACTTTATTCATTTTTCTTTCTTCCTAAAGTGAAACAATTCATTTCCAGACAGCTTTGGCAGGAGCTCAGACTATTTTATGCTGGCTCCATGCTGGCAAAATAGAGAAATGCCCTTGATACTGCGTTTTGGGTTTGGCAGTGACAGTGACAATGGTGGTAAAGGGAGAAGGTCGAGTCATTTTTCAAAGTTCTAAGTAAATGATGTTCTAATAAGACCAACATGAGAGGATTAAAGACTAAAGCAAGGGTTATCACAAAGCTAACATCTATAAATTGGACCTTTCTTCCCCCTAAGGCAGCAGCTCTCAAATTTTTAACACGTGTAAGAATCACAGGGAGGGCTTGTTAAAACGGAGACTGTGGGCCCCACCCCCAGAGATTCTGATGCAGGAGGTGGGAAGGGGCAAGAACTCGCCTTTCAAACAAGTTCGCAAGTGATGCTGATGCTTTTGACCCAGGGACCCCACTTTGAGAACCACTGACCTAAAGAAACCTTCACAGTAAGTATCTGTAATGATTCTAAACAATGACAACTTCAGTAAATTAGACTGAATTATAATTCGTTTGAATTTGTTTTTGTAGAGTCTGCAGAAATATCTTTTAAGACTGTGTACATTCTTGGGAATGTATGCCATATCTCCACCTAGACACCAAATAAAGGTTCTCTGGGGTACTGCTCTAATGAGAATGCTGGTAGATACAAATGCCTTTCCATCTGCCTTTTAACTACTTGAAAATTAATGCTCACAAATGTATTCCCAAGTGCAATGATCATTTCCTCTATTATTCAATGCTTATCAAAACATTCCACTAAGTAAGTAGATCCACACAAAATGTTTTACGATGTAAGCAAAGTAAGGCTGAAAGGAATGACTTCTCAGAACTTTGGAGAAAATAAACAGATGAGAAACCTAGAACTGTCTCACTGAACTATCAGTGATAATCACTGAGCACCTGAAAGGGAAGTAAAAAGCCACACCTGCATCATTTCTGTATTAGATCAGTCACTGTTCAGTAGAAACAAGTCACCTGACTTTTTCTTAGGCGGTTTAGATTCTGAACTTGCTTCCCCTTAGGCTTTTTCATAAACAAATAACTAGAAAAGCCTCTAAGGAGGGGAGAGGCCAGTTCCTCATTTCAGCTCCCATCAAGTGTCCCTGTGCTCGGCCAGGAGGGTTCATTGTTACAGGCGTGGAACTTGTTCTTCCGAACCCTTGCCTGGCAGCTCGCTGTGTGGTTCTGCTGATTCCCTGGTCAGGACCCACCTGGACAATATCACCTTCAGAAGCAGACCATCTTGCAGGTATTAGAGGCCGTTCAGCTGCTATCTGGGTTTCCCTCTTGCACTTTTCATTTGGTCAGATCCTGTTGCTACCAGCTTCTCTTGGTCCTGTCTTGCTGGTCTTGGTCAGGTCTAAGTAGAATGGGTGAATCATTAATGTGTGTGGTTTAATTTCGAGTACACTGAGATTGCTTCCCCTAACAGAGTGGGTGGTGGCTGCTGGCTTCTTAAAGCTTGGGAGGTCAAAGCCTGGTGGATTTACTTTATAATGAGCATTTATTGATTTAGTCTTTTAGGGAACATAAAGGAGAAGAGTTAGCCTGAACTCTTCTGTTAACTTTTGGCTTCCTACCAGATCCATGGGGATAATCATTTAGGGAGGGCCTCCCAGGAGCCTCAGCCATTATCCCTGCAAGGAGCTTGTGAGGGAGGGACTTTAATATCCTTTCATAAGTGTGGCCTGGAGGCTGACAGGGGGAGTGGATTATCCCAGGTCACAGGGCTAGCTGGTGAGGCAAAGAGAGCAAGCAGATCGTTAACTCTAGAGCTTGGGCTCCCCTTCTCAGCAAACGGCCTCCCAGAGCTCCGCTGTAGTTAAAGTTTCTCCAGTTCTGCGGTGAGTCATGTCAGCAGTTACTAATGCCTTGGTTCCAATATATGAGACACTGGCCGGTAAACAATACTTAATGACCCTTAAGTCCCATTGGGTATAATAACCACCTACAGACTGCCACACCCTATGTCAGGACAACTAGAAAGGAAATCTGAAGCAGTGTCCTAACTCCTCTAAGGAGGAAGGAGAAGGCACAAGAACAGAGGGGAAACCCAAGGACTAAGAATTCTGAAAGAACTATTATGCAAGTGCCTGGGTAAACATACTGAACTCCCTTAACCATGCTGCTGCCTAGAACTTGGACAATGCTATGAAGGGGAACGGAATAAAGTCCCCTGGGTGTGTATGTGTGTTGGAAGTACCTGGAACTCCAGTTCTCAGCTCAGGCATTTGTTTGTTGGGAGAATGAGGAACTGGCCCTCCAGTAAAGGACCTGAAAAGAGACCTAATACACCTGTTTTCATCAGTGGTCAAAATGGGTCTTTTCAATCTTCTCCTGTGAAGCTCGTATCAGCCAGAAATTACCAATCTAAAATCAAAACCAGTTCAACCCCCCCTAACTAAAATGTAAGTTTCCTAGCAGGTATTACTGTCTCCCCTCACCCCCAAAATAAAGGTACCTCATACATTTTTGTTCTATATGTGAAGTCCTGTAACATTTGAGTCCTCGGCTCAAAATATTAAAGCAAACCCAGCATTAAGAATTTCAGATTTCTTTTGTAGTTAAGAGTCGAACTGACTTTAGTTGGTATCTAAGTAGTTCCTTAAACAACTCTCCAATCTAAAATCCAGTACCTTTTAGTTTCACTTGGCTTTAAACCAGATGAGAGCCAGGGAGTAAACATAAGAGAACACAGAGTCCCCCAAATCAATCTCACAGAATTGTCATGACAATATCATGATGTTGGGCTCCTCCCCTTTACTGATAAAAATAAACCTAAGAGTCTATTAATTCTCTTGACACAGGGTTATTGGACTTCTACCCCTGAAACAGATTAGAAGAAACAAATGAAAGGAAACAAAGTATCTGCCATAGGCAAGTACAAAACTATAAGGAGAAGTAATGACTAAAAACTAGGGAGTACATCAGTGTGAGGCTATTTCATATGGGGTAAATAATCATATGCTATAAAAAACCTGTAAAAATTAGTCTCCATGGAACTACAATAAACAGTCATAATATTGTATGTCATCTAGTCTCATGAGTCACAACATAGGCGGACAGGTCATCAAGAATTTTCCGGTGGTCAGTATTCTCTATTATCAAATTGAGGATGTAAATAATACACAGTAGAAAAAGTTCTAAAAAGTGTTGGCAGTGAAATTAAAATTATACAGCACTAAAAGAGTAAATTATTAGCTATCCTTAAAATTGGGCAGTCCAAATGCATCCATTCCTGAAGGGTTACAGATTGCTTTAGAATTATAGACTTGCTGGGAGTTCCCTGGTGGTCTAGTGGTTAGGATTCTGGGCTTTCACTGCTGTGACCTGGGTTCAATCCCTGGTCGGGGAACTGAGATCCCACAAGCTGCGCAACACGGCCCAAAAAAAAAAGAATTATAGACTTGCTGCAGTTATTATTGGAGATCTCAGAATATGTGGTCAACTACTGATGTTCCATCCACCAACAAGCCATGTACAGCCTGAAACCGCCTCCCACATTGCCCATGGCAAGCCAAGATGGTTATTATTTGCTCCACAGTCCCACACCAGATCTGTAAACAATCAGGAGTTGCCTCTTATGCAATAGTTGATAGGATGGGTAAGGATTGATGCTTTCCCACAGGCAACTACCTTATTCAAATGGAAAACTACAAAATAACAGAATAGCAGTAAGTCATTTCCATGTCACCATGAACGTATTTACACCATGGTAGAATCAGATTTGCCTGAACACGGGAAGAGCTTAATTGGGAGGTAATTCTGCATTAGTGAATCATAGAGAGCACCTCTAATCACGAGAAGCAGAGCACCTGCGTGACATCTCGGTTTTTCTTTTCAAACTGGTGAGTTATTTTTCCAGAACACGGGGATGGAGAAAATCCAAAATGTCTTTTGCCAAATACTTTGCATCACTATCTTTGAAATTATGTCTCATTCTGTAATTTAAACCTTGAGGGAAGGGGGTCTCATTTTTCTTGTTCTCTCATTCTTATATCCCTGGAATACTCCAAAGCACATACACACATATTCATACATATATAAATGCAGAATGTAAGGGAAATTGAATGTATATTTGATTCTCTTAAAATGGAATAATCAAAAGGTGATGAGCTTTGTGGCTTCCAATAAATCTCTTAGATCACCAAGGTTTTTAAAAGCTTTTTTGTTTGAACTGGAAGGGATATTAAGTAACCAGTAAATGTTGCCAGAGCTGCTCCAGGTCTTTGATCAAAACCCATCAACCTCCACAGTTGGCAAGACTGTCCTTGCTCAAAACCTGCCAAATGCCCCCCACCCCACCTTTAGCAGGAGTGAACACAAATCTTTAAGTTAAAGGGTCCAGAGATAAGAAAGCAAGCTACGAACGAAGAAAACAGATGAAACCAGCTGGGACTAAGATGGCATGAATCTGACGCCCAACAGATCCTAAGTCTCATTATACATTGATTTTACTATATTAACATATTATGTGACACACCTACCGGCGGCCAGGACCAGATATTAAGGACAAAAAAAAGGATAAAAAGGGGGTGGCACCCCACTCCCTCGGAAAAAGCCCTGCCCCTTCCTGGTAGACTAACGCATAAGCCTCCCCATAATTAGCCTCACTCCTCCTCGCTTTGTCTTTACTCTTTAAATCACTCTCGACACATGGGCGAGAGGTTGGTCTGCGAACGCGGTTCCCGCTTCTCCATTCTTTGGCCACTAAGTAAAGCTTGCACTGTGCCCATCTCCGCTTGGGTTTCGTATTCACCTACTCGAATCCCAATGGAAAAAAGAAGTCTCCCCCATCGAGGCACAGAGCAAGGTCCAAACGACTTAATTCGGTAACATACACAAATTTCAATACTTAAACAATTTAGACGGGAAAACTGGACTCACTTATGTTAATTATCTACAAAACATAACAGATACTAATGTTAACTGGGCATTCCCTATCTGCTCTGGTGAATTAGAAGTTTTTATGTGAAATTTCAGACACCTTTTTTCTCACCTCCGTCTCCTTGTTCGCAACAGATTCCGCACTCTGCTCGTCCTCGTTAAAGATGCAGCCACCTGCTTGCAGTTATTCTCTGGAAAAGGACGAAGACACACCCGAGGAAGGGAGGAACCCGAAGGCGGAAACGGAGCAACCTCAGTGTGGTCGGGAGAACAGCAACTCTGACGGCGTCCCCTGGAAGCTTCCAGCAACCGGGCCTCTTAGCGGCGTGGAGAAGACGGAGCCATCCTTCCCAGAGGTGCAGCCCCCAGACTGCGGGTCCTCTCCTCGACACCCCCTGGAAAGCCTGTCCAAGAAGCACTGTCAGAACCAGGGGAAACTTCTCCACTTTGACCGGCAGGGCCCGGGCCGCGCGTCCACCTCGCCCACATTGAGGAGGTTAAGGGGCCGCAGCTGCGGGAGTGTGCGTGGGCGTGCGCACGGCACTGCGCATGCGCCGCCTCAGCAGGCGGCCTTGGAGGGGCCCGCCTCGGGCAGCTGCAAGGAGTCTTCCGGCTCCCCGCATCGCCTTTCCAACGGGCTATTTGGAAGCCCAGAGGAGTCTTCGCACTCCCTGTGGCCCCTGAGACTCCACTCAAGATTGCCTCTGGACCCCAAAACGGCGCTCAACGCAGCCGACTCGTTTGAGCTCCAAATGGCGCCCAGTGATGAGTTTGCCCTTCCCGTGCTTCAGTCCCTCAACGAGGGGTCGCTTCCTCAGGCCTCCCTTCCACGGAGTGGAGGCCAGCCAGCACCCAGCCGCGCCCCACGGCTCCCCAGGCCTCAAGTAACACAGTTCTAAGCCTCCTGCCTCTCATTTGGTGGATGCAAAGCATAGTAGGTCTCCAGGTTGCCATATTGCCTGGTCGCGGAGTGGGGTGCTGTGTCGGTAGACGGCTGGGGGGACACACAGTCTTTAGGACAGTTGGCTGTCAAGTAAAAGGGGTGCAGCAGTTTGGGGAAGGAGCGTGGAGGTCGAGCTCACTTTCTTCTTCAATATACTTGAAGGCACTTTAAGAAAGGACCCAGGCTAGAGATTGTCTGTCAGTCGTTAGATAGTAAAGGTGGCCCTCTTTCAAGTCTACGCTATGTGAAGACCACCTGGCGTGGCTGGTTTAAAAGGGCAGAAAGAACAAACTACTCAAATTTCTAATGTTCTAACCTTCTCCCCCGAAAACAAAAATGCAAAACATTTTAGTTAGGAAAGTTACTGACCTCTCCCTTCAAGATGTCTGCTTTGGAATTTTGGGTGGGTTTGAGCAAGACTAAAACATGTATTTTTAAAATTTATTTCAGAGAGAAGAATTGCATCAGTCCAGGTATGTGTGTCTTTATTTTCTCTAGTGCTATGAAGTCTGTTGACTGTTTACTTTGACGTCTTTTACTTCTGTTCTGACATAGCAAACCTGATGGTGTATTAATCAGGGTACTTTGTTTTACATCCCTCAAGTCACTCTTCATATTATGGGTGAAAGAGTCTTAATTTCAAGAGTCTCCTTTAAGCGCCCAGCATTTTGCTGTGGCTTTTGGGGCAGGGTATGACAGCCACAGGTGATCATGGTTTTCATTTTGAATTGTCAATGACTTGATCCTGTGGCTTAATTAACATCCACCAGTAATAGGTTTTGTCAGGAAGAGAGTGTAAAGGCCAGAAACATTCAACAACTTTTCAAAGAGAAATTCAGAGGACAAGGATAAAAGGAACAAGATGTGCTGTTTAAATCTAGGATGACCTTTAAAATGCCTATGACAGACTGTGCTTTTATCTAGATTGCAGGTAGATTGTGTCACTTCAGAAACCAGCTCTGAACTTTCAGCTTGGTCCCCCAGCTGTGGCAGTGGATTTGCCATTTCTTTCAGGGATGAAGAGCTTCTGTGGCAGTAAGGGAAAGATCCAAGCCCAATTACACCCACCCAATTTGTAGGATTGGTGGGAAAGCCCTCAGTTCATTTGGAAAGTCATGGAGGTATCCTCAGGAAATTAGCTATTGTTTTATTACTGGACCTCAATCCTCAAGCAAGTTTGCTGTTCGTAGTAGGAAGGATGAGATCCATCTATGCAGTCTTTGTTTATTTTTAACCCTAGTTGACCTAAATGTCAGCTAAGGTAGAGAATATTTACAAAGCCATAGGCAAATACAAAGTATTGTGTTAGTATATCAGCTAGCTATTGCTACATAACAAACCACCCCAAACCTCAGTGGCTTAAAACAACAAACAAGTATTGTTTCTTATAAATCTGTGTGTCCATTGAGGATCAGTTGATCCAGGCTGGGCTCAGCTAGGTAGTTCACTCCACATGTCCCTCATCCTTTTCATGGAACCAAATTTCTACCCTGGGCATGTTCTTGTGGTGAGAGGAGAGGTTCAAGAGGATAAATGGAAACATGCAAGGCCTCTTGGACCCTGGGCTCTGTACCTTGTCTAATTCTACAGGCCAAAGCAAGTCACGTGGCTGAACTCAAGGGCAGGAAATTATGTCTCACCAACAGTGGGAGAACACTTAAGTATTATATGGCAAAGTGTTTGGATGCAAGGGTTGGTGAAGAAAGGGGCTTTTAATGGAAATCTTCCACAGGTGTGAACCAGAATAAAGCTCTAAAATGACACCTAATTCAGATGTGTCAGAGAAAATGAAAAAGAGAGTAGTGTCAGAAAAAGATGATGTTGTTTAGAGTCAATCATGCAGAGTCTAATAGGGTGTTTAGGAATTTTGTTCTTTACCCTAAGAGCAGTGTGAAACCACTGAATGGATTGATATGATCATAGGGATACAGGGTAGGCATGAGAGTTAGATGAGAGTGGATTCCAGCAGAACAATTAGAATGTTCAGGTATGAGAGGTTGGTAGGTTAGGCTCTGATGAAAGCAGTGGAGTTAGAAGGAAGTATCTCGGTTCAAGAGATATTTAGGAGATACCATCACCTAGACTTTGTGAATAATAGACCACCAGGGGAGAGGGGAAGGAAGTTGTCAAGAAGGACTTCCAAGCTTATGGCTTCCACTGTTAGGTGGCAAATGGTTCCATTCTCTGATCTAGGTAACCTTGGAGGGGAGAAGGGGATATGGGTAGGTGGGATGTAAGTTTGAACATGTTGAATTTGAGGACCTATGGAACATCTGAGTGGATATTTTGAGTGGATAGTTGACTAGAGAAAGCATCGTGGATGGAGATATATATCTGAGAATCTTTAATCAAGGAGTGCTTCCTAGAGCAGGTAAAGTCTGCCCAGCTTTGTGTGTAAGATGGAGTTAGCAGATATAAAGGCTAACTGATGGGGCACACCAAGCCATTTGCAAAAGATGACATACAGGTGATTTTTTATTGACCTGCAGAATCTTTGTGAGGCAATAACAGACATAGTCTTAAAAGATGCCAAGAGAAAACTTGGTCAGAGGCCTTGAGGCCTTAAAAAGCTCTGTGAGGTTCAGTGTGTCACAATCACATACTACAAAATAGTGGAAGGTTACAGAAAATCACAGCAGGGAATCAGAGGGGAAGTAATTTAGATATCTTGGTATCTGGTAATGACCCTGAATTATCCAGTATTGTTTTTATCAGGACTTAGTACAGTACTTGGCATGTAGTAGGCAGTGTTTGTTGAATGAATAAATGAAAGGCTAAGTAACTATAAACAATGTTTAATAAACATTCATGCATTACTGCTAAAAAGAAGTAATTTTGCATCAGCCGCAGACCACTCAATCTATACTTTTTTAATCAAAAGTTCACCGGAAGCATGAATTTTTGGTAAACAGCTAACCGTCTTTGGCACAAAGATCCTCTGTCTGCCTGTCTTTGGCTCCCTCTCTCTCTCTCTCCTTCCTGTCACTGCAGTCTTTTCAGCAGTCATTTGTTCAGAGGGCTCAGGTGGCTACTTCCCAGGCCTTGTAGTCCCTTACCTTGTAAGGTAAAGGGCTCTGCAGGAGGCCCTGATGTCCACTGAGGAGCTGGGGGCCTCACCTCAAAAACTTATTTAAACTTTATTTAAAACATACTTAAACTTATTTAATTTAGGCCTTTAATATGCCTATGAGATGGTATAAACCAGGGGCTAGCAGACTATAGCCTATGGCCCAAATTCGGCCCACTCCCTGTTTTTGTAAATAAAGTTGTGTTGGAACACAGCCACGTCTATTCATTTAAATACTGTCCGTGACTGCTTTCACACTGCAACCACAGAACTGAGTGGCCACTACAGAGACCATATGGCTCACAAAGCCTGAAATATTTACTCTCTGGCACTTTATAGAGAAGGTTTGCTGACCCTGGTATGTTCAGTTAAGAAATGCTTGCCTCTGTGGCTGTCAGTCAATCACAGCAACTTTGTTTTTTCCTTGTAGCCCTTTTGCAAAAATTTTTCTTTTAATATAGTGTTTTAACACATGGCCTGACAATTGGGCAGGCTTATATAAGTGAGAAGGGCCCAATCTCCTCTCATTTCCGAAATCAGCTCAGTGTTGACTTTGATGCCAGGTTTTTCTTTGTGGACTTTTTTTTCTTATTGTTGTTCCCTCTGCCTATATATAACATTCCAGTGAATTCACACTCATTCTAAACTTTTTTCTCCTATCACTGAACTGTGCCTCCTGGCAAACAGTCTTTACAATTCATTCTTACTAAAGTGTGAAGGACTTCAGGCTTAAGGCATATCCACACTCATCTTTCCAAGTAGAGCAGTGTATTTATCCCCTTTGGGTTTCCCTACACCTCATAAATGCCTCCATCATAGTATCTAAAACAATGTATTGTGTTTCTTTCACATCCGTCTCCTTTCAGAAACAAGATCTTCCTGAGGGCAGAGACCACTTATTTACCCTTCATCTCAGCAGCTATTACTCAGCTAGAGTCTGTCTCCAGAATACGTACTGAAGGAAAGGATGGGTGGAAGGATGATAGGCAGGCTGCCTGACTTACAGTGTTACTTATCTGTCCCTGATGTATTTGAATTTCAACACAGGACATGACTTGAAGCCAAGCAGTGAAGCCATGTTAGTGGAATTTTAAACATCGGGAAGCGAGTGGGGGGATTTTGTGGGTAGGGACACCTTCCTGGCAGCCCTTAAAATCGATAATCACAGAAAACTGTCTCACCTAACTTTTTAGTCAGCCCTGAAACTGAGAAAGGAAATGTACATACTATTACATCTATGAGAGCAGACTGACCTTCCAGTGCTCAAAAGAAATAGGAAAGCAAACCTAAATACGTCCAAAACATGAAAACAAAATGACAAGGAAGAGACCAGACAAAAACACTGAATGCCAGTAAAGCGCTTTCCAAAGCCAGATTTATCTGGAGTTACCCTGGAGGGTTGGGGTGGGGGGTTGCAGCACGGCATGGTGTTAGAATTACTGGAATCAGACTCCCCGGTTTTGAATTCTATCTCTACTTCTCTGGCAGCGTGACCTTGGGCAAGGCTGTGAACAACTCAAAACCTCAAAGGCTTCATCTGTGAAGTGGAGATACAAATACAGTTGACCCTTCAACAGCACAGGGGTTAGGGATGCTGACCCTCTGTGCAGTCAAAAATTTGCGTATAACTGTACGGTCTGCCTTCCTTATCTAAGGTTCAGTACCCAGTGGATTCAACCAACCACGGATGGTGTAGTACTGTAGTATTTCATGAAAAAAAAATCTGCGTGTAAGTGGACCTCCTCAGTTCAAACCTGTGTTGTTCAAGGGTCAATAGTAGTACCCATCCAATAGGCTTTTGGTATGATAAATCGTGTAACTTAAATATTACCTTTTTTTTAAGAAACCATCATTCATTCATTCATTCATTTAGCACTTCCTGTATGCAAGTCACTGACTTATTCTTTCTAAAATATTCTGACCTCAGAGTGAAATGATCGATCACAGGAAGCTCATCTAATGTGTCTAAATGTTAGATTCAATACAATGTTAAATCCTCCCCAGACTTTTACCTAAAACCTGTTGTGTAGCTAGCACTGTCTGTAAACTCTAAGTAACGCCATAGGGGGAGAAGGCCCTGTCTCAGCTGTTGAGCTTAAAAGCTTATTAGAAAGTTACTAACTAATGATTAATAGATGGCATATTGGTTATTTTGTTTGTTTGCTTGCTTTATTTAAATCTCAGCCCTCCATAGTATCATATTTTATTGTGTTGCTTTCTTTTTTTCCTCCAATTGTATAGAGATATAATTGACTTAGAACATTATATAAGTTTAAGGTGTACAGCATAATGATCTGAAATATGTATATATTGCAAAATGATCACCACAATAAGTTTAGTTAACATCCATCACCACACATAGTTACAGTTTTTTCCCTTGTGATGAGATACATGAATACTGTTAATTAGTCGGAAGAGGAGACTGCAGCCTCAGGGCATCAGGGAAGCCTTTTTGATCCGGGCATGGCTGGAGGCTAGAGTGGGAACTGGCACCTTCCTTTCACATCAGGAACCATGTGTTATTCTTGCACTGGCATCAGCTCCCCCAGAATGTAAACTCCATGACAGCAGGAGTTGTGCCTGTTTTGTTCATTGCTGTATCCCTAGTGTCTAGAACACTACCCGGCACATAGTAGATGTTCAGTGAAAGTTTAAGGAAGAAAAAAGGAAGTGCATTTGTTGGTCAGTTAGGTTAGTTCAAGCCTGGTAGGGGAAATTGTATGATCCCTTTTTGGAAGTTTTCTCCTCCAGCTATTTGTTTATCTCTCTCTAGCTCTTTTCAACCTCCCCCACCTTCCTAATCTGTTTTGTGTTCATCTCTTGAGTGTACGTTGGGTTGTTGGGGATTTGTACAAGTATGGTTTGATCCCACTGGGTAGTATTTTGACTCTTGTCCAGAAAAGGCAGTAGCCTCGAAAGACGGTGAGAGTTCTAGAAAGTTACCAGTATCAGCAGCTACCCTGGTGCTCTGAACACGTGTGTGTTTAATAACCATTACTGACTGAGCCCAAGATGTCACAGCATGGTGTGTTTTCCATGCAGTTGGAACTCCAAAGACTGTCTCTGTTTCTGTGTTCAAACTGTGTCGGGATGGGTCCCATTTGTTCACTCCACATTCATGAAGTGTCCGCTCTGTGCAGACCTTGGACAGTAAGCTAGAGGCTCCCCATTCATCCTCCCTTCTCCATTGGATTTTCAGCAAATGGAACATTTTGGTAGAAAATGGGCAATTATAATCAAAGGAAAGTTCCTAACAATCTTGTGAGACTCATAATGAAAAAATATTTCCCAGATTTACCCAAGAAAGCTACAGTTCCATAAAGTGGCAGTTGAGTTGTCATTTCTCTGTTGATTATTTCTTAAAAGGTATTTTTTTTCAAGATTGTTACTGATTCTTAATTGGCTCTTCCTGTATGATCAACTCAGTTATAAGCAAGCATTCCCATTTGCACTATATCTCTACCATAGGGTAGAACACTATGGTTTCTAAAATAGAACACCTACTTTTTCTAGTCACACAATTACTGGAAAACCGCCTGCTGGAAAAGGTACATTTACCATGAATTTCACTATCAGATAAGGAATGAGGCCTGATAAGCTTCCCTGATAAAAAACCATTGGGTTATCTTACTATTGTCAGTCTACAGCAGTGAAATTGAAAAAATATTAGAATAAAAAACTCAATTGTACTTTTTATTAAGGTTAAAAAAAAAACCATTGGGCAACATTCACAGCAGAGGGGAAGTTGCAACCCTCCCTCCCCATATTCTCTAGTATCTTTGTTATTTTCCTTTAAAATTTGCACCTGGGAATTAGAGCCCAGTAGTCCTTGGCTTAAGCCCCCTGCACAGAAGGAATCTTTTTTTTTTTACTTGCAATTTTTTTATTTTTTAATTTTATTGGCGTATAGTTGATTTACAATATTTTGTTAGTTTCAGGTGTACAGCAAAGTGATTCAGTTATACATATACATATATTCATCCTTTTTCGGATTCTCTTCTCATATAGGTTATCACAGAGTATAGAGTAGAGTTCCCTATGCTATACAGTAGGTCCTTGCTGGTTATTTATCTTATACATAGTGTGGTGTGTGTATGTTAAACCCAAGGAATCTTTTCTTAAAAAAATGCAAATGATATATTTGTCATATTTCTGAAGGAGGAGATTTAATTATTCATCTTCAAACATTTCTGCCAAGATAAAGGTCATCACGTAATTACTGCCCCACCCACTGGCGGGGAAGATAAGAGCAAACGTAAACCCTCGATTCATAGATCATGAGGGATGGAAGGGGTCTCACTCAAAGTTGTTTTCCACATAAGGAAACTGAGGCCCTGGGAAGTGACATGCCAAGGTCACACGTAATGAAGGTCAGAGTTGGGAATCGCAGTACTAAGTCAGGTGCCTTTGCCATTCAATTGCATTGCCCCCTTCACTCGTCTCCTGTGGCTGTTGTAATAAATTACCACTAACTGGTGGCTTAAAAACAACAGAAATTTATGCTCTGAGAATTCTGGGAGCCACAAGTCCAAAATCAAGGTGTCAGCAGAGCCACCCTCCCTCTCAAAGCTGTAGGGGAGGACCTTTCCTTGCTTCTTCATGCAGGCGTTCCTGGGCTATGGCTGTGTTACTTTAATCTCTGCCTCTGTCTTCACGTGGCCTTCTCTCCTATTTGTGTCTCTTCTCTAAGTATCTCTTATAAGTACGCAGGTCATGGGATTTAGAGCCCACTCAGATAATCCAAAATAACTTCATCTTGAGATCTTTTATTTAATTACATCTGCAAAGACTCCTTTTACAAATAAGATCACATTCACAGGCTCCAGGAGTGAAGAGATGGACATATATTGGGGCGGGGGGTGGGGGCAGGGGTTTCCATTCAACCCACTACACACCCTCTTTTATCTAAAGTAATAACCACCATTATATCAATTTCAAAAAACGCTTAGTGCTTTGAAATGGTTTGTAGTATCTTTTTCTCTCCTTCCATTTACAAGTCTTTCTGGAGTCAGACTTGGGTATTTGAATTGAATTCTTGCTCTGTTGTTCACTAACAATGAGACCTTAAGTGAGTTCCTGTCCTTCTAAGCTTCAGTTTCCTCAGCTCTATAATGAGAACAGTAATTTCCACTTCATAGAGTACTTGTGAAAATCAATATGATAATGCATGTAAAGCTCTTAACAGAATGTCTAGTGAGAGCCGATGCTCAGGAAGTGCCAGCTGATTTTAAGTTAGAATAATATTCACCGTGACCAATCTGTTCTTTACAAAGTGTATGTATTTGAGGTCTACTGGGGGACACATTTCCCCCCGCCAGAAACTTTTCTGGCACCAACACGTGAGCACAAGCTCATTCCTGAGTGTGACGCATGAGTGTGTGGCCTGCTCAGCTGAGGGGGAGCATTCTCTGGATTCTCTAAATTGTTGCCGTCCCAGCCCACACCATGGAACTTCGGATCTTCAGTGGAAGACAGAATAAGGAGAAATTCTGGTACCAGAAAGGAGACAAGATTATTCCAGCAACCATGGGACTAGTCCCTTCAGATCTGACCGGCCTGGGGCAGCGCAACTCAGGGTTAGTGGAAGTGTGGTTGTGTTTGGGTTTGTGGGGGCAGTGGGGTGGCTGGCAAGCCAGAGAGGGCTGCGAAGTCTGGGTCAGGCACCCCGTTAGTTATACAACCTCCTGGGTCCAGAATTTTGTCCTGAAACAAAGAACCAGAATAGCCAAGCATTGAACCAAAAACCAAAAAAAAAAAAAGTGTTTCCCATAGATGTTTGTTTAGTGTGCTTTTTCAAACAAATAAAGGGTAGCAAGAAGCTATACTGTAGTTACACAGTGACAGTGGCCTGCCAGCCACACCCCAAACATTTTGCAGTTGTTATCAGCTCATTCCTTAGTGTAATCTCCCTCTGAGGAAATTAGGTACCAAAAAATTCTCTTCCCCACCCTCTTCACACAGGATGCCATGACCCCATGCACATACCATTTTGTTTGGGGGAGGGAGATAAAAAGTCTGAATTTATTACAGTGATTGCTTCCAGTGGATAATCAATCCAGAACTGGATACAGTGACCCTGTGTGCATGCCATGTCTTATGAGAAGCAGTCCTTTTAGAATAGCAAAAATAAAATACCAATTTGGAACCACCAACACCCCTCCCCCCAAGACACCTAAATGCAAAGTCATTCTGAATTCATTGCAACTATTTGCATTAATATCACTAATCCAATGATCTGAGCAACCCTGGCTGACACAGGCATGAGATCCTGTGCAGAGTGCCCAGAAATCTAGTCTGCTGCCAGGCATGGGTGATGCAAGGGCAGTTTTTCTGCACCAGTTCATGTCTCTTCCTGTTAGTATGTGCAGATGTTCTTTCTTGTTGTTTTCCTAGGTTTCCATATGGTTATAACTGTAATTCTTGATATTTTTATTAACCAGTGCCCTCTTCTGCTGAACATAAGAATGTCATCAGAGCTTCTGTTACGCCCTTCCAGGGGCATGCCCCCCTTTCCAGAATGAGCATCACTGGGTTTTGAACACCAAGGCAACAAAGCCAAGGTCATGGCTCAAGCACTATGCAAGCTAGTTGTCTTCCCTATGCTCCATATGTGCACATTGAACTCCAAAACCTGCCCTATGTGCTCCCAAATGGATGCCTTATGTCAGAAGGTAGCCCAGACAAGGAAGAAATGGATAGGCATAACTTAATCACCTTTAAAGGCTGTGAGGGGGACTCAAATTGCACTTTGTGTATTGTATATGCATATAATTATACATTTATGATCCAGAATGGAAAAGCAAATTCATTTGAGGACTATCTGGATATCATTCTGTAGGTCAACATAGTTATTCATTCAACAAGCTTATCCAATTACCTATTCTATGTCAGGTTCTATAATTGGTGCTTAGACTCTATGATATATAAGACACAGCATGAGCCTTCGGTGAAATCATTATAAAGAGGCAAGGTGGGAGTAGGGAGGGAGAGAATTGGCTCTCTCTGAGCAGATCAGAAAAGACTTCTGGAGGGAGAGCATCTAAGTGGGAATTTAGAGATGAATATGAGTGTGTCAGGCTCAGTGGAGAGAGGCAGGCAGATGGAAACTACCTGAGCCAAGGCATGGAGGCATGAAGTGCAGGGTGAATTTAAAGAACAGTGAGTAGCTAGCTATTACTGGAGTACACATTCTGCAGGAGCTCACGTCAGGAAAGGAGAGCAATGGATGACTCAGTGTGTACAGGTTTGGTTATTATTCATTTACTGAACAAATATTTATTGAGCACTTACTAAAGACAGGGATTTAGACCAGGAGGTAGGAACTTAGGATAAAAGGTGAGGAGATAAGACATGAATCTGCAAAACTACCTTATAAAGATAGTTTTATAAGATACTTTCCTCGAGGGAGGACAACATCAGAAGAGTCTTTTATTCATTCGTGTTCATCAGTAACAGTGGATTGAATACTAAATGGGCACCCACCAACACAAATTATAAGACATGCTTCTTGCAAGGAAGGAGGTAGCAGTCTAGTGGAATAAACAGATACATAAATAGAACATGATATTATAATATATTCAACAACCGACATAATCACATTTATTGACAGCTTAATAAATTCCAGACATGGATCTAAGCACTTTATGTTGATCAGTTGATCCTGACACAAGAAGTAGGTATGATTATTGTCTACATTTCACAGATGGCAGTCAGGGCCAGAGAGGTTACTTGCTCAATCAAGGCCACACAGCTAAGATTAAAATCCAGGCAATTTGACTCCACATTCTTAACCACTGCTCCAGAGAACTGTAGAAGCATGGAAGAGAAACATATAAACCAGCCTAGAGGAGGCCGGGGAAGGCTAATTCTTCTACTCCACCATTGGTTATGGCCTCTCTGAGGTCCCCAGGGAATATAAAGATAGCTTATAGACTCATGCCAAATTCATAATAGTTATCAGATTGTGTACCATCTAGAGTTGAAGCTCAAAAGAGTAAACTTTTTTCCCAAAGTTTACCTAGCTTACATTTCTCATTCAAATTACTGTACTTTTCCCAGTCCCCTCTATCCCCATAAATACCAAATCTCATTGTATGCTTCCAGGGTCTTTATCAAGAGAAGTATAAAGTTTACAGGGAAGCTTCTAATATTTCTTTTCAGGGGACTTCTTGGGGCTCCCAGTAGTTTATGTTATCAAATACCTTTTGCATAGCACTGTGAAGATTCCTGGCTGGATTTGTATACTGTTCATTCATTATGTATCAGTTCCAATGTCCTGTTTGCAAAATGAAGAAACTAGAATTGTATTTCTCATTCAAATTACTGTAACTTTTCCAACTCCCACCTAATTCAGCCCCCTCTATCCTCATAACCACCATGGACATCGGGTTGGCAAATAACAAGAAAGGGAGAGTTGTGAGAAGTTGTATGATTTTATTACACACCTCATCATAAATAGATGGTGAAAAAGTCAAATAAGAGTGCAGAATGCTGAAAGATGATATTCTTGGAGAAGGAAGTCCAGGATGAGGAGATCTGTGTCAGTTAAGACAGCATTTGTCTGCATGTAACAACCCAACTAGAACAACCCAAGCAAATAAAGGATGTTTCTCTTATAACATAACCAGAGCCCAGGCCAGGACAGATGTCGGCATCCTGCCAGGCTCCTTCTGTTTTCCTGTTCTGCTGTTATCTTTGCAAGATCACAGGTATACTTTCAGGTATCAAGCCATATTCATGACAACAAGAAGGGCAAAGGGCAAAAGGTAAATGGAAGAAGCTAGCCACCTCTGTCCCCTTTGAAAATTTTTTCCCAGAAGCCACACCCTGCAACTTCCATTTAAATCTTGTTGGCCAGATTTGTGTCGCACGGCCTCCGCTAGCTGCACGGGAGTCAGGGCTTGTCAGTGCATTAACTTGGCACATGCCACCCCCAACAAAGCAGGGTTTTGATAATAATAAAAGTGGAGAGCATGCATGCTGGCTGGGCAGCTAGCAGTGCCTGCAACATTACTCTAAAATTCTCCAATAAAAAAAACAAAGAGAAGAACAGAGGCAAGTCAAAACAGATTTTAAAATCCCAGGAAATGCAGCTAATTGAATAAATCTGAGCCTGATTTTATCTAAGTAATTCCTGTAAAGTTACTTAGATAATCCATAGCCCTAAATCTCATGGGATGAATAGGAGTTAGACAGGTTCAGAGAGGGCAGAGAGAGGGCAGAGCATTCCCAGCTAAGTCACTGACGTGTGAAACATTTTGTGTGGGAAATTACAATCCATTCCCTGTTTCCAGAGAATAAATTGCAAAGTAAAGAATATTAGGAAGGTAACTGGGCCAAATCGTGGAAGGCTTGTGTGTATGCTTTAAAAATGTGTATATCTGAAGCCAGGAGGGACTAAGTCAGACTTACATTTTGGATAACTCACATTTAGTGACTGGGTGTGGGATGGAATCAAAACGATAAAGTGAAGAGGCAACTGGGTTACTGCAGCTGGAAGATGCTGAGGGCCTGATCTAGTGGGGCTGCAGGGCAGTGCACCAATATGAAGGGGTATTTCTTTGAGCATCAGGGAAGACTTCTTAGAGGAAGCAGCCTTTTAAAACTGAAAATTAACTTCGCTTTAGGCCTCCAGCATCTATCTGCAGAGTCTGAGGCAGCCCTAGCTCACAGATTTTGTAGGAATTTATGAGACATAGGTTATTCACTATTTAGAAATTCCCATACAACTTGCCCTACTATTCATTGGTAAAATGATTTAAAATGTTTTTGGCAAAAGACTGAGAATTTGAAATAATCCTTAAAATCTAAAGGTAGGAAAGACCTATATCAAGGTACTTGTATTCTCAAAATCTGTTGTTCTCCAACTCTGATGAGTATCTAGGGAACTGGGTAAAACTACAGATGCAGAGGCCCACCTTCAGACCTACTGGATCAGAATCCAAAAGGTGGGACTTGGGGACAGGTAGTATAATTCCACAGGGTATTCTAATATATATCAAGCTTTGGTCAACAGCATGTTAGGCCTGACAGGACATGACCAGGACCCCAACACCAGACATATTGATAGGAAGAAGGACATGAGAGCCAAGAATATTCAGTTATGAGGCAAGAGATGAAGGTGCAGGCAGAAAGGCCATCACTCCTGCAGAAGGTCAGAAGCATGGCACTTGGCTACAAAGCATGGAGGAGTTACACCATAGGCAGGTGGGAAAGTGGAAGGGTCAGAGGAAGGACTGGCCTAGGGAGACTAACGGCGCTCCAGGGATGGCCTCTTTGTTGGAGGAGGAAGCTGCATGGCAGTGACCCAAATCATAATATCCAAAGGGATATGACTGACCCAGACTCTGAACTTTCAAGGCAGTTCCATAGCTATACTTTTTTTTTTTTAAATTATTTATTTATTTTTATTTTTGGCTGTGTTGGGTCTTCGTTTCTGTGCGAGGGCTTTCTCTAGTTGCGGCGAGCGGGGGCCACTCTTCATCGCGGTGCGCGGGCCTCTCACTATCGCGGCCTCTCTTGTTGAGGAGCACAGGCTCCAGGCGCGCAGGCTCAGTAGTTGTGGCTCACGGGCCCAGTTGCTCCGCGGCATGTGGGATCTTCCCAGACCAGGGCTCGAACCCGTGTCCCCTGCATTGGCAGGCAGATTCTCAACCACTGCACCACCAGGGAAGCCCCATAGCTATACTTTTTGTTGGAGACAAAATTCCTTTGTATGTAAAGTAACCTATATGCTAAGCTACTTGTTGATGAAAAGAGAATTTTGAGGTTACATTGGTCAGTAAATAGAAGGAATTGCATCTCTCATTCTCAGAATAGACTAACGGAATATCTGAACAGCTATTATGGGGAAGCTCTGAAAATCCTTACAATTCGATGCAATCATTCCTTACCCATTTTGTTTCTTAGTGATCACAGAGCAAATGCCCAGTGGCTTTGGAGCTACTCCCCACTGTGTCTGATGTCAAGCATTTATTTTGTGAATATCCAACAGACAGGAAGTTTCATGAAATAGGGTGGAAGAAAGGAGAAGGTAGATAGGCCTGTTTGCTAAGCTTTTCCGACAACAGTTCTCATTTTTCTCTAGGAAAAACGAAAGGGCTGCCTTTACACAACCGGCCTCCAGTATCTAGGGGTGTCGTGGCCATGGCCATGCCCATGCCTCCTGTTCCCTCTGAGGCCATGTTCATAATTTGCAAAGACTCTTGTGTTTAAGGGCTTTCTCCTAGTGTCCTCCTGAGTCAGAACATACCCAGTATGTTTATGTTGACACTTCCAGGCGAGCTGTTCTGCTTTGGATTAGTCAAAATCATAAACAGTCAATAAGGCTCAAAAAGGTGTCAAACATGGGGCGGTGTGTGGGTCATCACAGCCCTCCA
This sequence comes from Balaenoptera ricei, assembly GCF_028023285.1. NCBI lineage: Eukaryota > Metazoa > Chordata > Mammalia > Artiodactyla > Balaenopteridae > Balaenoptera > Balaenoptera ricei. The sequence goes on from NC_082648.1 coordinate 78,781,558, forward strand.
TGCCTGGAGCCTGGAGTGGCCTCCTGAAAAAGCAGGCATTAACCGGGCTGCCAGCAGTCACTTCCGAGTGCCCATGCATGGGCATGTAAGCTGTTAAGCTCTCTCCTTCCATCTCTTAAACACAGATTCTACGAGCACAGGAGGAGTTCTGTGGTGCTCAACTTATCTGGACTTGAGGTGTTCCCCGGGGACCTTCTGGTGTCAGATGGAGCTGCCGATTACCTGTGCCACCCGCTTCTGCTGCTGAATTCAGGTCCTGTCCATTCAGCATACTTATATTACATACCTGCTATACGATGGGTTTTATAATAAGCAAAGGGTGTTTTCAGAATATTTAATGACTAGTAGAACATGGGCACTGACACATTAGAACAGATGTCTCACCAATTAGGACAAGCATCAGCCATGAGTTACTGGAACCAGCTGAATACCGCTCTCGGTATTGGGCATTCCACTTACAGAGATGGATAAGGTATAGACCTTTCCTCAAAAGGTCCTCTTGTCAAATAATATACCCCACGTCTAGGACCTGGAACAGGTACACCAGTGACGGTGACCATCCTGGAGCCCTCTCTGGGCTGGTGGGCAGTGTCGCTGTCATTGCTGTAATGCCACCCCCCACCCTGTCCTGGCCTTCAGCCTCGCACTGGTATCTTCTAACCACGGTGGTACCGTGTGGAGGCAGCGGGCCCAGTGACGGCAGATTACTGTTAGAGCAGATTAGAGAGAGGCGGCCTTAGGGATGAATCTGCATTTTGAACTAAGTTGTGAAAGAAGAGAACAACTGCGGTGTTCAGGACACATCCCCATGATTCTGATGGTAGCCTTTGAGAGCTAAAAGGAGACTTCAAGATCATCATCCATCCTGGTAGTTTTTAAACTGGTTTTGTTCTTAGCAGAGCTCTTTTTACAAGGGAATCCTTACTTGGAAATCCAGTCTATAAAACAGATCCAGGTGGAGTTGTAGTGCTTGAAAATGGGGCAGGTCCCAAAGACTCACCCCCGAGGCATCCCTAGAAGCCCAGGATAGCCTGTGACAACACACATGGAAAACCACCAGGCTCTTTCCTCCTTCACATATGTGCCAAGTGAGACCCAGAAAGGAGAAGTGGCCTAGCCATGGTGCCAGCTGGTTTGTGTCAGAGGAATGGGATCGAGACTCCTGACGCCTGACCCTGTATACGCTCCACCAGCCTGCATCAACCACCCATTACACAGGCAGCTGTAGTCTTCCGTGTGTGGAAGTCAGAAGCCACCAGTGAATAAAGCATAACTAACATTTGTCTAGCTCTTCACTCTTTATAGAGCCCTTTCACATCTACTGTCCTATATGACACAACAATCCAAATGCCCAAATGAACGAACCAAGAGGGAATTAAGTGATCTACTCAAGGACAGGCCCCTAGAAATTAGAGCTCGTTCTAAACACAGCATAACCTTAAGAGGTTAGTACATGTTCTGTGATGCTTTGCAAATGCTCTAAACTGGTTAAAAACTAAAGCAGTACTTCTCAAATACTGGTCCCAGACTAACAGCTTCAGCATTGCCTGGGAAATTCTGGTGTCCCATGCCACACCTTCTGAATTAGAAACTCTGGGTGTGGGTCCCAGCAATATGTTTTTTAATAAGCCCCCCCAGGTGATACTGATACCAGCTAAAGTTTGAGAACCAGCATGCTAAGGAACAAGGTCATAATAGCTGCATGATGTTCTTTGTTAAGTTCTCTGCTAGGCATGTGTGCCTGGCATCACAGTAGATACCACGTAATAAAAGATATGCAACCTTCTTCACCATATCCCTCCATGCCCTCTTCTCTAGGAGTTTAGAATAGAGTTCTCATGTCCCCATCATGGTCTAATGCAGTGCTTCTCAAGCTCTGATGTGCATATGAGTCACCTAGAGATATTGTTGAAATATAGATTCTGATTCAGCAAAACTTAATATTTAATAAAGATAATAAAAGATTAGGGATTCAATAGAGACACATTTAAATTTTCTTCTGAATACTTGTGAAGATTTCCCAAGGCCCTAAAATTACCCCTAAAGTTAGAAAAGCAGAGGAGAGAAATTTGCTAAGACAAGAGACCCCAATTATTGCAGTACAAATTATACATAATAATTTGCCACCAGGCATTTGAAGCCTAAGAGAGGTGAAGCAGATTTGTCTCTGAGGGAGGTTCCACCTAATCTCCCCTTTACAAAGGTCAATAAGGTGGTCCGAATGAGCTGGATAATCGGTTGGATTCCAGGGTTCCAGTGGGAAAAGTCCCTCAAGCACACTCTTTTTTTTAGTAAATGCTGCTCAGGTAATTGCTTTCATTTGATGGAAGTATTATGCAGAGTCTCCTGATAAACTAGTAGAAACAGAGATGAACCATTAAAACATCCATTTTGTGTACTGAGTTATCAGAACATCTCACCAAAACCTAAGAGATGATTCCCACGTTTTTCTGGGTAGCATTAGAGATTGATGCAAATAACATACAAATCAAGAATCCACAATCTAATCTCTTTACTTCCTGATCATCAAAAGAATGAGTTACTGAATAATGACTTCCTTTTCAATTTAAAGCAACTCCTAAGGAGTATGTGGATGGTGGCCAATAGAGATTATAAGCCCCCAACCTAAAGATTGGTGACATGGGTTGATGTCCCCCTATTTCAGGAATCTGCACTCAACCACACCTGGGGATTATCAGGTCGATGCAGTCTCTGAGTCTCAAGTTTGGTCAGACTATTGAAGTTGCATATGCTGGGGTGGTTTCCAGTATAAAAATAAAGTCCTTTCAGCCCTAAAGTCCTGTGCCGCTGTCTTAAAAGAATACTCAACATTTTATTGCACTTTATAGATTTCTCCAAGAATGAAGGGGGAAAAGGAGGCTGAAACAGGACAATATCACCATAAGGTAGCAATAGTACACCAGCCTTTCAGTTGGAACATCGCTTCGTTTACTCATCTGCATAAATATAAATATTCATCCTGTGCATTTTCAAGAGAAGGAGAATTAAAGCAGGGCAAATGCTGTTTGGCTCATTTGAAAAGCAGATTTTGTAAAGCACTCCATTGATCTGTCAGTAGTTACTCAAAGTACTAATATATCTTCTTTAATTTCACCCACCAGAATCCAAAAAGCCAAGATGGCCTTTCTCCAAGAGAGGAGTGGTGAGTATTGTGCATTGTCATTTTTGTTTTAATTAAGCCTCCAGTAGCTAGGAAAGTAAGAAATGGCTAAAGAGCCTCTTCATCCTACTTTATCTTTTCATGACAGCAGATGGCACGTGAAGTTTAAATTGTATCATCACATTCATAGTAGTGGATACAGAACTTGCCAAATGATGCCACTTTGTGCAGTGATACAGTGTTAATTGCCAGTGGTTAATGAGCTCTGCAAGAAAACAAAGCAATCCTAATATTGCAGTGCCTTACAGCTCCAAATTTATAACTTGACACAGTGTAGGAAACAGCTCACTCGATGAAGAAAACTTGCACAAGCGTATGCCCCAGTTTGCAGTCAGTGCCCAGTATACTGGGAACATTGAAAAATTAATGAGATAATACAGAAACAGATTCCACAAATACACTTCTGTTTCTGGGAAAGCCAGTTGGATTAGACCTAGCGGGTTTTCTTTAAATTCATTCTTTCACCCTCAATTATTGAAGAGTTATAAATTGAAATCAGTAGTGCCTGATTCTTTCCTGCCTAGGTCAGGAGTTAGCCACAGTGAAGCCTTTCTCGCAAGCATGCTGGGGGCAGAGGGGAGGAGTGTTCCTCGCTTCTGGAGTGAGGAGGAAGGAGAAGGACTGACTGTGTTCTCCCCACAGTACCTACACGCCACAGCCAGCAGCACCAGGAGGGCCTTAGGAGTAGTTACTGCACTTCCTTCTGTTAAAAATCTGCCCACATGGCCTCTGTAGCTGGCCATCAGTTGTCGACATCTACCTGGGAGGTTCTGTGGATGCACACACATTGATACTTAACTACTGTAGCTAAATTAAAAGCCCTCTGAGGTTTCAATCCCAGCTGCTCCATGTACTGCCCTGTGACCTCGGCCAAATGAATCCATGTCTCTCTCAGCTTCAAGTCCTTCCCTGTAAAAAGTAGGTGGTAATAGTGGCAGCCTCTTAGGATGGTTGTGACAAGTGAGTCAAATAATGCGTGTGAAGCTCACCCCAGAGCTGGGCGCCTGAAACAGTCGTTACTGGCCATATTATTGTTAGTGTTGTTCATAACCAGGGCTTGGAAAACTGTGTGTTCCCATAATCAAGTATAGGAGTGACTTTCACATTATTTTTTCAAGGGTAAAAAAATGGTGTGAGTGTCTTACTCCCCTTGGGCTGCTGTAAAATACCACAGACTGGGTGGCTGAAACAACCAGTATTTCTCTCTCACAGTTCTGGAGGCTGGGAAGTCCAGGATCGGGGTGCCAGCATGGTCGGGTTTTGGTGAGAGCTCTTTTCCTGGCTTACCGATGGCCGTCTTCTCACTGCGTCCTCACATGGTGTAGAGAGAGCTCTGGTGTCTCTTCCTCTTCTTGTAAGGGTACTAATCTCATTGTGAGGGCCCCACCCTCATGACCTCATCTACGTGTAATTACTTTCCAGTGGTTTCACCTCCAAATACCATTGTGGGGTTAGGGCTTTAACATATGGGTTTTGGGGGGACAGAAACATTCAGTCCGTAGGGACACAGTCTAAACATTACAAATTGCAAATCATAAACTGTTAGTAATTGTGATACCATTGTCACCAGGGCTGTTGCTCACCAGTCTTTCTCATTTTGGCCCTCTTTAGGGACATGATTTGACGGTTTTCCTGGCAGATCTGAGACAGGGCCTGCGGCGCAGCCTCTCTGGGGATCCTTCCTTCCTTCCTGCCTCCCTCCCTCCCTCCCTTCCTTCCTTATTTAATATCTTTATTGGAGTATAATTACTTTACAATGTTGTGTTACTTTCTGCTGTACAACAAAGTAAATCAGCTATACATATACATATATCCCCATATCTCCTCCTTCTTGTGTCTCCCTCCCGCCCTCCCTATCCCACCCCTCTAGGTGGTCACAAAGCACCGAGCTGATCTCCCTGCTCTATGCAGCTGCTTCCCACTAGCCATCCGTTTTACATTTGGTAGTGTATATATGTCAGTGCTACTCTCTCACTTCGTCCCAGCTTCCCCGTCCCCGCTGCGTCCTCAAGTCTGTCCTCTACGTCTGCGTCTTTATTCCTGCCCTGCCACTAGGTTCATCAGTACTGTTTTTTTAGATTCCATATATGTGCATTAGCATCTGATATTTGTTTTTCTCTTTCTAACTTACTTCACTCCGTATGACAGACCCTAGGTCCATCCACCTCATTACAAATAACTCAGTTTCATTCCTTTTTATGGCTGAGTAATATTCCATTGTATATATGTGCCACATCTTCTTTATCCATTCATCTGTTGATGGACACTTAGGTCGCTTCCATGTCCTGGCTATTGTAAATAGAGCTGCAGTGAACATTTTGGTACATGACTGTTTTTGAATTATGTTTTTCTCAGGGTATATGCCCAGTAGTGGGATTGCTGGGTCGTATGGTAGTTCCATTTTTCGTTTTTTAAGGAACCTCCATACTGTTCTCCATAGTGGCTGTATCAATTTACATTCCCACCAACAGTGCAAGCGGGTTCCCTTTTCTCCACCTTCTCTCCAGCATTTATTGTTTGTAGATTTTTGATGATGGCCATTCTGACCGGTGTGAGATGATATCTCATTGTAGTTTTGATTTGCATTTCTCTAATGATTAATGATGTTGAGCATTCTTTCATCTGTTTGTTGGTAATCTGTATATCTTCTTTGGAGAAATGTCTATTTAGGTGTTCTGCCCATGTTTGGATTGGGTTGTTTGTTTTTTTGATATTGAGCTGCATGAGCTGCTTGTATATTTTTCCTTCCTCATTTAAATGAAAGCAGGGTCAGTTGTCAGTCGGGTCTAGGGTCTCAGGAGAAGGGGCACCTCCCACCAGCTCTCCCGAGGGCTCCTCCAGAGCAGGAAGCTAGAACGTGCTTTCAAAAGGGAAGACTTACCTAAGGAAGGATAAGGGTAAAAACCTACAAGTTTTTGTGATGCATCTATTTTTTTTCCCCATAAAGAAGTAATTTGTTCCACATGTATCGGGTGACTATATGTGCCAAACACTGGACTAGATATCTTAAGATTCCAATATGCTCATTTTCAGCTCACAGTTGAGAAGGTCAGACTGACATGTAAGTTGGAAAAAAACGTGATTAAATGGCTTGCACAATGTTGGAGGTGGGTAGGCAGTGGTGGAGATACACAAAGACAGAACAATCAGTGAAATGACAAAATGTTTCAGCAAATGTTCTCAGTAATGAAAGGAGACTCATTTCTTGAAGGCTCACTTTTACAAGGACACAATGTCTGGTCCCCTTAAAAATCAGTGTCTACTCACTCCTTCATCTTTTTAGTCTTATTTATCAAGCAGTTCATATCTATTGATATATAAATGGTAATCCACATCAATAGCAAACAGTACCATATTGTAATATGTTTCCCCAATCTATCACAAATTTTTCCTTTCCTTACCTTTCTTTCTTCTCTCCTTCCTTTCTTCTCAACCATTAATAACAGTATTTGTAATAAAAGCAAACACATATATAATTTTTACCACGTTATCAGGCATTGTTTCTGTTTATGTGTTTCTGTTTATGTATGTCACAGCTTACATATGTTAACTCATTAATTCTGAAAACAACCCACCAAGGTAGGTAACATTATTATCCCCATTTTGCAAATGGGGAAACTGAGGTTCAGAGAGGTTGAATAGCTTGCCTGAGGTCACACAGCTCTTAAGCAGCAGAGTGGGCATTTGTCCCAGCAGTCCCAGGCAGTCTGGCTCTGAGTCTGTTTTAGCCCTAATATTGAATTGCTTCTCCAGCTGAGGGGCTCCATAACCAGACCTGGACACTCCTCCCTCCTTTATCTCATCAGAGCTCTCAAAGATCTTGTCTCTTCTCACCAATTCAAAGCCAATTCAAGGTCAACCACTACAGAATCCATATATTCTCATACAGTCAGCCCTCTGTATCTGTACATTCTGCATCCTTGAATTCAACCAACTACAAATGAAAAATATTTGAAAAAAAATTCCAGAAATTTCCAAAAAGCAAAACTTGAATTTGCCATCCACCAGCAACAATTTACACAGAATTTACATTGCATTATATATTACAAGTAATCTAGAGATGATTTAAACTATATGGGAGGATGTATGTGGATTATATGCAAATCCATTTTATAAATGGGACTTCAGCATCTGTGGATTTTGGTATCCAAAGAGGTCCTGGAACCAGTCCTGCTAGGATACTGAGGGACGACTGTATATCCATTTTACTCCAGTTCCATGTCACCAGTGCCTACTACAAATTTCCATTCCACACGCCCCTTAGTTATTAAGTTTGAGGCCCCAGAGTTAACCTTGGCTTCTTTTCTTTATCCTCCATATCCTCTCAGATACCCTTCACATCTTCTCATTGCCTCTCCTAGTCAATGCCACCATAGTGGAAGCAGCACAGGTTCCAACAAAGGGTCTGTAACTCTAATGAGTTAATGTTTCCTCCAAGAGGACTGTCCGCTCCCTTCTCACTATCATATCCACCAAGCACTTTGGCCAGGAGGTCGTTCAGACCCTTGGAAAGCCACGGTGAGTGTCCTTCAAGACAGAGGGCTGGTGCCCCCTTTCCCACAGCTCCAGTTCCTCTTCCATTGCCTCAGCTTCTTTATTTTCCAACTGGCTGCTGATTTTTAATTTCCACAACATGCAGTCACTGTGGTTTCAGACATCAACAAAAGGAATACGTCCCAGCTGCTGTAGGACGTCCCCAACCAGTTCCAAGATTCCTCTGCTACTGTGAAGCCTGTAAGTCTCTAGTAAGTTTCTTCTTTCAGTGCCGTAGCCCTAGCAGAGAAGTCAGCCACAGCCCTTTAGCACTTTCTGAACCGATTGCGGGGTCTCCTTTCAGACACACAGGGAGCTGCCTCCCCACAACAGATAAGCTGTGCCTTCTCTGGCTCCTTAACCTAAAGTCGGAAAACGCCCACCAAACTGCTTAGATCCACACCAGCGTCATGAGCCCTGAGGCAGTAGAACAAGTTGAAAAATGATTTGTGCTGAATATTCATTTGAAATGCAGCCAAGTTGACTTTAGAAAGCCTCACACTTCGTTATTTGATAGCTTCTTCCTGGTTTAGTTGGTAAAATGAGCTCTTTAAGCAGGTAATTCATGATGTTGCACCAGGATATTGAATGAGTCCAAAAAAATTGAAAGGTCATGATAAAGTTTCAAAAGCAAGTTACAAAAGGATGTATAAATATGACACCATTAAAAATTAATTATAAATACAATCAGAAAAAGGCTTTCAGTAGTTACCCTGGGGGGAGGAAGGGGCAGTGGAGATTACAGGTAACTTTGTGTAACTTTTTTTCTTTGTGGTTTTGTTTCTCAAATTTTCTATAATAACCATATATTACCTTTGTAATCCAATTTTTTAACTAATATTATTTAAAATAAAAATTATAACAAAAATGAGTCAGTGGTTCCATCCTAAGGAAACCAGAGTTTCTAGCATATCCTGGTATTCTCTAGCTGTGAATTACCGTGTTAAGAAGTTGCTTTAACACTCTGGGCTTTATTTAGTCATCTACTAAATGAGGGGTTGAACTAAGACATCCAAGGCCCCTTCTGATGGTAAACATCTATGATCAAACATTTGGAAAAGTTAGAATATGAAGGACTCTAGGACCACAAGGTATGTGCTAGACTGAAATCCATCTATTTGCTATAGGAGTGTTCTGAGCTCTGTCTTTTTTTTTTTTTTTCTATTAGTAAAATGAGAGGTTTGCATCAGACATCCTCACCAGCCTCTCTCCTCCATGTCTGACATTCGGAGGTCCCGTGGGTCAGACTATGGCTGAGAAATGGTGTTTCACCTGTTAGTGACTCATAGACAAAATGTGCACTCTGTTCTCATGCATGTTGGACAATGAACCAGAGATGCCGAGGCTACCAAAGGTGTGTTATTAAAAGATTGAAAATCCTGTTTCTAACAATCTTTAAGCAGGGCAAAGACAAACACAAGCACATATCTGATCTGAAAGACTGCCTCTCCTCTTTGAAGATTACAGACTTCAGAGACTATGAGTTCCACAGCCTGAAGGTATCTCGTTAGGAACAGGGCCGCACAGCGGGAGGTGAGCGGTGGGCGGGCGGGCGAGCGAGCGAAGCTTCATCTGCCGCTCCCCGTGGCTCGCATTACCGCCTGAACCATCCCCCAACTGGCTCGCATTCCCCCCTGCCTGCCCCATCCGTGGAAAAATTGTCTACCATAAAATCCGTCCCTGGTGCCAGAGAGGTTGGGGACCGCTGCTCTAAAGCACACTGAAAGCTCGGGAAAGTCATTGTACCTTAAGTAAGGTAATGGACGTGAGACCACTTTGTAGACCATGAAGCCCTGTACAAATGTTAATATTTGTTACAACCATTCCCCTCTCTGGGCCTTAGTTTCCTCATTTACAAAACAAGTTGGTTTTGATAAGACAATTTCTGAAGGTCTCTTAAAAACTTTAAGTCTCTTATTTCATGATCCTTCAGTAATTAATTTCAACAAGTTTTACCAGTGGAACCTGGATCAGACTTCCCAGTTCTGGGTTTGGGGTTCTTTTGGTGGGTTGTTTTTTTTTTTTTTTTTGCCAAAAAACTGAAAAGGACTTATGAAATTCTCAAACATAGTTCACAACAATATCAATTTGAATTTGTTTTCATTTTAAACTAAAAACAGCATGTCCATCCCATCCATGGGAGGAATTGATATCCCAAAGCCATGCAGAGAGAACTGTGGTTTGGATAACTCTACCCAGGGGGACGCCTGGGGCTTGCAGTGAGAAATCGTGATTTGGGGGATTGCTTGTTCCTGCTGTACTGCAAGTCAAAGGAAGGGTGAACAGGTCAACCCATTGAAATGTTTTGTTCTCTCTTTTCTCCCACGTACAGGATAAGACCTGGAATGAAGTCGTGGAAACACATCAAAAACTTCCTACTAATCAATTAGACTTGAGAAAGCAGCAAGAGGCTGTATGGGAGCTCTTCACAAGTGAATGCACTTATTTCTTGGACCATTTATTAGTTCTTAAGATGGTAATGCTGGCTTTAATTTTTGTAGTAGATGGAAAACATTGGTTCTTTAGGGACTTGTTTCTTTCTTGCATGCTGAAGGAAGGAAGGAAGTATGGGGGGGCTCCCCTCTTTCAGAGGATCTTAAGGAAATTTTGTTTATTTTTGGTTATCAGCAACTTGGTTTCTCTTCATGCTTTTCTTAAACATAGCGTCTTAGGATTGGGTGAGACCTTCCAGCTCCCCATGTGATGTCTGAATCTCTTCTGCCTGAGTCTCACCCTGTGCTTACCTACTCCTCACGTCAGGGAGCTCACAGCCACCCTCAAGGCAGCCATCCCACTTTCATTCAGCTTCCTCTTTTGGCTCTTATACTCCCTTATGAACAGTGCCAGGCAAATGCTTTTTATCAGCTACGGAGCCACAGATTTCCAGGGCAACCATCCACGTGTAACGCGGGGGTGGGTGGGGAGGGGTGGATTATACAGTGTATTCACGATGTCTGTCCTGTAAATGGTGCTCCTGAGGTTGTACAGTGCAGTAGCCCTGATCTGGGGAGGCTCTGAGCAGAGAATTCCTTATAGAAGAACCACAGGGCAAAGGATGGGAGGGGAGCAAATGCCTTCTAAGACCACAGGGGAGGATGGGCCACATTGCTCCCAAGGTTGCCTCTGCCCATAAGCATTTTTGAATCCTGGCTGCTCCCTTACACAGGAAAAGGCACTGTGTTGGGAGACACGAGTTCAAGTCCTGGATCTGCCTCTGATTTGCCATGTGAACTTAGGAAAGTCTAGTCCTCCATTCCATAAAACAGAAGTTGGCGCGTGCTTTCTGTAAATGTCCAGATAGTAAATATTTTAGGCTTTGCCAGACATGTGGTCTTTATTGCAACTACTCAGCTCCTCCATTGCAGTGCAAAAGAAGCCATAGATAATTTGTAAAGAAATGTGTGTGGCTGTGTCACAGTAACACCTTATTCACAAAAATGGGTAGCAGACCTGATTTATCCCACAGGCTGTCGTTTGACAATTCCTGTTCTAAGCTATAAAAGAGGGATGACAGTGCCATCTCTGACTGTCTCATAGCATCTGATCATTGAGATGATCAGGTTAGTTTCCTTTGAAATCTATCAAGTGCTATACAGGTGTTCTTTTCTGTAAGTAATGTTTATTGTGACAGTCATACTGCTAAGTACTTTAGCAAAATTTAAGCCACAAAGACACTCAGAAAGTTAAAACTTAGAGACTGTATCAGGATACAGAAAACTAGCTTAAGTAAGGATCTTATTGACCCATGTGACTAAAGTCCACAGTTGAGACAGAATTCAAGGTTGGTTTGATCAAGGGGCTCAAAACCAAGGGCAAAATTTCTTTTCGTCCCTCATCCCTGCCTTCCACAATATCAGCGTCATCCTGTGGCTGGCTTCTGTTGTAGTCACAGAATGGCTGCTGTCCTTGAGGCCATGGAGAGAGTGAGAAATAGAAGGGAGAGAGAGAGAGAGAGTCTCTTCTTAGCACTCATAGGCAAAGTCTTGATTGTCATTCTGATTGGACTGGCTTAAGTCACATGCCCACTTCTGAACCAACTACCCGGATAAGGAAGGAAAGTGCTCATTGGCTTAAGATGATCACATTCAAGGTATGAGGAAGAGTAGATGCTGAGGTGAAAACTGGGATGATATTAAGGAAGGGGGGGACACTGAAGCTGAGTGGTACCCAATAGATGTTCACAGCAGAGGACTCACCCTGTGAGTTCTGCTACCTCCCTTGCCCTAATAGACAGCACAGAACTTTCCATCCCACTATAAGCTACATAAGCATTTTAAACTAGCATTTTTCTGCTTAAAAGAAAGCCAATTTGAGTTTATTTTCAAATGCCCCAGTGTATTTAAAGTATATAAGTACCTCTCTTTACACAATCAATATGAATTTCCCAAAGTTGCATGTAAATTGGAATTTTGTAACTCAAATAATAAATTCACTGAAAGACTCAATGTTTTTCTTAAACGGCAAAAATTTCTATAAAGAAAAGAATCTTATAGCACAAAGATGATTTTTTTCTAAATTTTCCCAATTTATCTGAACTAATGATTTCTGTTTCTTACAATTACATGTTTTAAATGCTTGGATATTGACAGATTTCCAGACAACTGATGCTTCCTGGACTGGGGGAAACTCTAAGTCAGTGGTTCTCAAAGTGTGGTCCCTGGACCAGTAGCATCAGAATCACTTGGGAACTTGTTAGAAACCCATATTCTCAGACCCCATCAGAGACCTACTGAATCCGAAAGACTTGGGGTAGGTCCCGCTAGTCTCCAGTTTAACAAGGCCTCTAGATGATTCTGATGCAAGTTCAAGAACCATTTACTGCATTAATTAAGAAATATGGCAATGGGAATTGGAGAACGCTGGTGGTCTAAAGTCCAGTCTTTTCACACCTACAGTTCTTGAAATATTCGGTCCCTTTGAATGCTTCATCATATTTATACAAAGTATTCCTATTTCAATAAATTGATCTCTCTCTAGTTTATAGCATGAGAGGCAGGTATTCTGCGAGGATCGACTTGCTGTAGTTTTTCTCTTGTAGGAAAACATCAAGTAATGACATAAAGCCTCTCTCAATGTTTTCATTAATATTTAGTGTCTTCATCCAAATCTAAACATCTTACCAGTTATCAGGTATTAACTCATTAGTTCTCTATTTTTAATTTCCTGAAAGTAAAGGACATTTGGGTCTTCGCAGAGAAAGGAATAAATAAGAACTCAGTATGAATGTTGTTTTGGTCTCAAGTAAGTGCTGTTGGCAAGAAGAGAACCTTGGCGATTTCTTTGGCACTGGGAGCAGAGAAAGCCCATCTGAACAGATTATGTTCAACAGGAGTGTTGTTAGGGCTCACAAAGCGGCAGCAGCTTCATACAGAAGAGCACATCTCCCGTATGTTCTGTGGGGGCTTAAATGTCATACGTGTTTAGCCCAACTCTTAACGATTGAAAATACTGATCTCCAAGTTGTTTTGTAAAATTATAGTCAGGAGGTTTATGTTTAATGTTCTTGCAAAGGGCAAATACCAAAATTGAAAAACAAAGTAATGTGCATTTTTTTTTTAAGATCTTCATGAATACATTAAAATACCTACAGACTCATGAATATCTCCTGGATGTGGATTTATGGAGACTTTTTGCAAACCTGGAGGAGTTAAGTCAGGTGAGCCAAAGTAGGAAGATTCCAGTACCCATATGTTAAAATTCGCCAGAGGACGATGAAAATTCATGCTTAGTCTATTCTTCTGGCTTGTATTCCATATTGGAACATGGAATATGGTTTCTTCCATATTTCATCCCCATTTAATCTTATGGTCGGGAGTTCAGGTTAATAAGGAAACCTACACATCCATTGATGTCTTTCCAATAGATGGCAGTTATTAGTTAGCCTTCAGTAACATTTTTAAAATTCTTCTATGGCTATTTAAGAAAGTAAACATATTGCTCACTTCAGCAGGACATATACTAAAATTGGAGCGATACAAGGATTAGCATGGTTCCTATGCAAGGATGACACAAAAATTTGGGAAATGTTCCATATTTTCTCTAGAATACAAGCTCTGGAACACCTTCTAGAATATGCTCAGGAACCCACCTTGTTCACTGCTGTATCCAGAAGACCTTGAACAGTGCCGAGTACATGGGAGGACTCAATAAGTAATGTTGAATACATGAATTTCCTCAATAAGTGATGTTAAATACAAAAAAAAATCCCTAAGATCTCTGTCATCACCATAAGTGTCTATTCTCAAATGAATGTTCTTTCTCACATATATTATAAATAAATAATATCTTTCCTCTAAAAAAGGAAGTGAGATACCAACAGGAATTCATTTATAAGAAAAACTTATAAGAAAATATATATTGGAAAGTAGAGGAAAATAGATCTTTGAATTTTGCCAGGAGATAAATTTGAAATGGAAAACATCTGTAAGAATGACATTTGAAGTTCATCAGATTTTTATTTCTTACCCCTGGAAGTGTACCTACTCTTGTTTTCTTTCTCTCTGGCCCTAGACAAGCTTTGGTTTTGTGAACAGTCTTTTCCACATCTTCAAGGACTATGTCGACACTTCTGAGACTTTACCATCGTTGGATTTCATTTCCGTGCTCACAAAGGTAAAATCCTTCTGAGAGATCTCAGCTTCTATGTGATAAATTCACCTACCTCTCAGGATAGTCGTTTATATCTCCTTGATCATTGTTATTGTTGTTCCTGGGAAGGTTCCACCTGCACCCTCCCACAAGGGAACTATCCCTTTTCCCACCAATCAACATTTTCAGAAATAACTTGCAGATTCTGTTTCTCCATTGTCATCTCTCCTGTGTGGGTTTTATTAAGACAAAAATCTGCATGCATGGAAAAGCCATTTCCAAGTCTGGTTTTCAAATGACTTCAATTTAAAGCTGTATTCATGGCAGTAGTTTGTGCAGGCTAATTACATGGTTCAGTTGTTCTTCTAACAGAAGTGCCAGGCTCTCTGAAAGGAACAAAATAAACCTTCAGATCCATTAACACCCTTAATAAGACTTCTGTGTGTGAAAGGAGGAGAAAAGAGGAAAACTTGTACCCGTGGTCTGATAAATGCTATTTTTTTTCTTAAGTAGGTATTTGAACCTCTTCCCCTACTTTGAGCTTTTTAATTCAGTCCCTATCTATCCTCATTTAGCAAGATTTAAATTGTTACAATCTACTTAAAAAAACATAGATTGAGGTTTATTGAGCACTTACTAAGTACTTATGTGTGGGACTGATAACCTGTGCACAGTAATGTGCAGAATTATGTGCATATCCCCTGCTTTGGGGGAGTTTTCAGTCTCGCGGGGAAGAAATTAATCCAATGATGACACTAATGATTATATAATCAAATTGAGATCAATGCTGGGGAAAAAAGGAACATAGATATTATGAAGGAAAACTTCTAGGTTGGGGCAGATGGTGAAGTAGTTACAGACAGGAAACTCTTCCTGGGACGATGATGCTTGAGGTGAGATATGAAGAAGAAGGACAGTTTAACAAGGCAAAACAAGCAAAAATTAGGTATAAAGTGGGGAGATCTTTAAGTGACCTTCGAAAGCAGATTAGAATAAGAAAAGCTTTGAAAAACGAGAAAGAATGTAAAGTGTTGGGAATTACCTAAAATCTCAGACTCTCTCAATTCCTTTAGAGTCAGAAATTATCTTTTTTTTAGGACCATCACATGCTACACATTTTTTGTTTTTGTTAGACAAAGGGGCAGAGCCCTTAGTAAGTTACATAATGGACATGAATATTTGGATGTGCATTGGTTCAAGGTCTGAAGTCCCCCTGGTTTTCTTGATAATTTCTTTACTCCATCAAAGGCTAGGACAGCTGACGGGCTTGGCTCCACTTGGCTCTATCCATCTCCTTGGATCAGTGGACTAGCCTGGTCATCCTCTTCTCATGGTAATGGGTGGGAGCACAGAAGAGCATAAACACCCATTATATTGGGTGTTTCATTTTGTGGCTCTTGCTTGGGACATAGAAGCTGGGGGCAAACATATCCGGGAATACTCATCTAAAGGCTGACATCTTGCTTGGGACATTAGCACCAAGACCTGGCATCCTAGAATTTATTTTTAATGTAGTCTTTAGTAAATAGTCTGGAGAAATATCAACTTCTCATCAAAACACGTAAGTTGTCTTAGTCTGCTCAGGCTGCTGTAAGGAAGTGCCACAGACTGGGTAGCTTATAAGCAACAGATATCGATTTCTCACAGTTCTGGAGGGTGGAAGTCTGAGATCAGCGTGGTGCCCAGGTCATGTGAGGGCGCTCTTCCAGTCAAAGACCTCTTACTGTATCCTTTGCATAGCGGAAGGGGCTGGACAGCTCTCTGGAGCCTATTTTACAAGGGGATTAATCTCACTTATGGGGGCTCCACCTTTATGACCTAATCATCTCCTAAAGGGCCCACCTCCTAATACTGTCACATTGAGGGTTAGGATTCAACATGTGAATTTGAGGGGAACACACATATTCAGACTATAGCATAAGTGTACTTACAGCCTACTAAAGCATAGACTCTTTGCTGAAAGTCAATAATAATACCCACATATGAATGCTTCCTGTTACGTTACAGATGTGTAAAGATGGGCTATAAAAGTTTCTCCTAAATTTAAAAAGGCCTACATGAGTCAGGTTAATTTCAGTTATACCACAGGAACAAACTCCAAATCTCAGTGGCTTGGTTTTATATCTCACTTATGCTCTGCTCCTACTTTGTCCTCGCTCTGGGACCCCTGCTGAGGGAGCACCCACAACCTGGAATGTTACCAGTCTCAAGGGCAAAGACGTAAGAGACTGAGGCAGAGCCCTCACTGACTCTTCAAGTTTCTGGCATGTCTGTTCACATTTCATCGGCCTAAGAAAGTCACATGGCCAAGCTTACCCTCAGTGGAGTGGGCATATATATTCCTCCCCAGGAAAGGGAACTAGATGAGCAGTGATAACAGTCTACCACGGTGTCTCGCAAGAAGCTCACCAGTGGAAGATTGGGACGTTTGTTATCCACACAAAAGCCATCTGAGAAGTCGCTGATAAGGAAGATGAGGCTTGGAGAAGTTAAATCACTTGGCCAAGTTCACATAGCCAGTGGGTTGTAGAGCTGCGTTTTTAAGCCTGACTGTTTATGGTCTTCACAGCAGCCTCCTCGTAATGGCCTTTCTCAAGCATCTCAAGGTGACCTGTGAGAAGACCTTCTCTTTATTTCCAAGCCCCCAGCTATCACCAACCCCCCAGGAAAAAATTAATTCACATTATCAGCTTTCAAATTACTTCTTCTTGAAGGCAGAACTTGACATTTCCCCCCATAGCGTTTTGTCCTCTGAGGTCCTATAGCAAAATATTTTTCTAGGTTTTTGTTATCTCTGCCTTTACTACTGTCACTTCCTTTACTGGCCTGTTAGGCTTGGTCTGCTGTCTCTACTCACTGCGGTTATAATGTTACCAGCAAGTGTGTCTTCCTTCTCCCATTCACCACATTATGACACTATTGGAAATTCCCTAATGGGACCCATTACTCATTATACTAATTAATAAACCTATCAAGGAGCACATAGGCTTAGCAATGTGGTAGGCACTATGGATTCCTAAAGAGAGCGTCTGCCAGTAAGGAGCCAGAAGCACTGGTGAAGAGAAAAGAATAACTGTCATTCCCGAGACAGACGCTTAACTGAGATGGTGGCACATTGTGCAGTGTGCCCAGTTTGACCATTATACATATGAATGTATACGTACGAATTGGCCACTTGCCTCATTTTAAAATAAATTTGACATGGCTTACGAATGTGTAGTCCTTATAGCAAGTTTAAGACATTACATAAGCATAATGAAGAAAGAACACAAGTGTTAGCTTGGGTAAGACTAGCACATAAAACGCACGCTACGAAACTACATTTAGGAGAGGTGCCCCAAATCTGACTCTATTTTTAGAAGCTGGAAGGAGAATTCAGTATGCGGATATTTTTGAGGAAGATTTAGTGAAAAGTCAGATGTTGTTACTTTAATCACTTACTACGAACACAAGCTTGACATCAACAACATGAGCAGTGAAATCAAAGGCGGTGTTTGTCATCAGGTTCCATGCAGTGTGTGTAGGCCTCAACAAAGCATAAGTGCAAGTAAAGGGTGAATTAAATCAAGATGTCCTAAACAGAATTTTCTTTATGGGCAAAAAAAAAAAAAAAGGCAACTTATTGAGGACTTAACTGTTTATTATGGGGATATCGGGGTTTTTTTAAACAATGTTTATTTTGAACTGTTACTATCCATGCAGTCATAGCTCCTACTTGATAATGGTGCCTCCTCCACTTTCCCTGTTCTAGTTGCTGATAAAAGTGAAGAGAAAGAGAAAGTCTGTCTGTGCTCTCTTTGCTTCCATTCATTCTCCTTCTGCCCTTCTCCTCTTGCAGTATTTCCAAGGAAGCTTGTGTCAGAGCCACCAGACCTACTGCCTGAATTACTCAGCTGCTGTCTTTTATCTTGAGAGTCTGAGGCAGAGAGAGGACTTCGGAATTTATTTAAAAGTAAAGTACCAGTTTCTTTTCTTTTATATTTTTCCTGAGACTCTTTGGATATAACAGGTACTAGGGATTATTAGACCCAAATTAAATGGGAAAGAAGGAAAATAAATGATCAACCATACATTTTAACTACAAACCTGCTTTCCTTATAAAGACATCATTCTCTGCACACTTAGGATTTTAAATGGTGCACTTCTGGAAACACTGATCATTTAATGTCCCTCCTGAGATTTCGGCTGGAGCTTTACAGTGCTTTATTTGTTCATTTGTTTGTTTTTGGAAGGAATTGGTGAGAAAACTAGAGTAGGAACTGAGGCTTTGTTTGTGACTAGAGGTTTGGCTCTTGCAGGATTTGGCACCAGCAAGGTCCTGTTGCACAAAAGCTGGGCGCACCATTTACCTTGTATTCTGTGTGAATGGTGCTTCCTGGAGGACGTCAAAGCACACAGTGTAAACACTGCCCCTGAAGTTGTTCAGCATGGTGGCTATGGGTCCCAAAGTGTTATTAGAACAAGGAATCTCTGCTAGGGACCTTCAGTGTTTGCTGATAAGCAAAACCGAAAAGAATTTTCCTTGACTTCCCTACTTCCTTTAACCCCTTTTGACATGTCTTTAGTCTGAACTGTACCTTTCAGCCTTTCAGTATTATGCCAGAGCCCTTTTCATGACCCAAGAAAATGGTCCAAGCCTTTCCAGAAAACCAGCTCTTCCCTGCAGCTGCAGGAAGCACCTGCCAGAGCATCACCTCAGAGCTGTGGGAGGAAAGGCCACCACACACAGTTTCCAACAACTTAGCTGTGAATCGGTGCATCTTTGCCATGGCCAGGGTGTGCCAGGAAACCTGGGCGAGGTATGAATGACCTTGGAAAGAGACTTGGCTCTATTTTTGTAGCTTCAGCCTTTCAGTGTTTTCTTTGCTACTCAAACCCAAACCTGAAAGCTCATTAGATTTCCAGGGTATGAATAATGTTGTTGCAGAAGTTTTCCCTGGAAGCTTATGGATGAGACCCTCGCCAAGCCCCCAAACTAGGGAGAATCCAGGTTCATTCCTCTCCCTTCCATGCTAAGGCAGAGAATAATTTAACAAGGCTCAGACATTGTTTTCAAGTAACTGTGGAAAATCCCATAACAACTGTGACACAGAAGTTTATGTTTGTATATAAAATATATACAGCATCCAAAGATATTTAGGGAAAAGAATGGAGGATGCACTGTTGTAATGATGACATATGATACTTTTATAATGCATAATGCTTTGCCAAGCACTTTCTCAAACAACTTTTTTTTTTTTTAATTTATTTTATTTATTTATTTTTGGCTGTGTTAGGTTTTCGTTGCTGCATGCGGGCTTTCTCTAGTTGCAGCGAGCAGGGGCTACTCTTCATTGCAGTGCACGTGCTTCTCATTGTGGTGGCTTCTCTTATTGCAGAGCATGGCTCTAGGCTCACGGGCTTCAGTAGTTGTGGCACGAGGGCTCAGTAGTTGTGGCTCGCGGGCTCTAGAGGGCAGTCCCAGTAGTTGTGGTACACGGGCTTAGTTGCTCCGCGGCATGTGGGATCTTCCCGGACCAGGGCTCGAACCCGTGTTCCCTGTATTGGCAGGCAGATTCTCAACCACTGCACCACCAGGGAAGCCCTATACTATTTTAATGACTGTAGCTTTGTAGTATAGTCTGAAGTCAGGGAGTCTGGTTCCTCCAGCTCCATTTTTCTTTCTCAAGATTGCTTTGGCTATTTGGGGTCTTTTGTATCTCCATACAAATTTTAAGATGATTTGTTCTAGCTCCGTAAAAAATGCCATTGGTAATTTGATAGGGATTGCATTGAATCTGTAGATTGCTTTGGGTAGTATACTCATTTTCACAATGTTGATTCTTCCAATCCAAGAACATAGTATATCTCTCCATCTGTTGGTATCATCTTTAATTTCTTTCATCAGTGTCTTATAGTTTTCTGCATACAGGTCTTTTGTCTCCCTAGGTAGGTTTATTCCTAGGTAGTTTATTCTTTTTGTTGCAATGGTAAATGGAAGTGTTTCCATAATTTCTCTTTCAGATTTTTCATCATTAGTGTATAGGAATGCAAGAGATTTCTGTGCATTAATTTTGTATCCTGCTACTTTACCAAATTCATTGATTAGCTCTAGGAGTTTTCTGGTAGCATCTTTAGGATTCTCTATGTATAGTATCATGTCATCTGCAAATAGTGACAGCTTTACTTCTTCTTTTCCGATATGGATTCCTTTTATTTCTTTGTCTTCTCTGATTGCTGTGGCTAACACTTCCAAAGCTATGCTGAATAATAGTGGTGAGAGTGGGCAACCTTGTCTTGTTCCTGATCCTAGTGGAAATGGTTTCAGTTTTTCACCATTGAGGACAATGTTGGCTGTGGGTTTGTCATATATGGCCTTTATTATGTTGAGGAAAGTTCCCTCTATGCCTACTTTCTGCAGGGCTTTTATCATAAATGGGTGTTGAATTTTGGCGAAAGCTTTCTCTGCATCTATTGAGATGATCATATGGTTTTTCTCCTTCAATTTGTTAATATGGTGTATCACATTGATTGATTTGCGTATGTTGAAGAATCCTTGCATTCCTGGGATAAACCCCACTTGATCATGGTGTATGATCCTTTTAATGTGCTGTTGGATTCTGTTTGCTAGTATTTTGTTGAGGATTTTTGCATCTATGTTCATCAGTGATATTGACCTGTAGTTTTCTTTCTTTGTGACATCTTTGTCTGGTTTTGGTATCAGGGTGATGGTGGCCTCGTAGAATGAGTTTGGGAGTGTTCCTCCCTCTGCAATATTTTGGAAGAGTTTGAGAAAGATAGGTGTTAGCTCTTCTCTAAATGTGTGATAGAATTCACCTGTGAAGCCATCTGGTCCTGGGCTTTTGTTTGTTGGAAGGTTTTTAATCACAATTTCAATTTCAGTGCTTGTGATTGGTCTGTTCATATTTTCTATTTCTTCCTGGTTCAGTCTTGGCAGGTTGTGCATTTCTAAGAATCTGTCCATTTCTTCCAGGTTGTCCATTTTATTGGCATAGAGTTGCTTGTAGTAATCTCTCCTGATCGTTTGTATTTCTGCAGTGTCAGTGGTTACTTCTCCTTTTTCATTTCTAATTCTATTGATCTGAGTCTTCTCCCTTTTTCTCTTGATTAGTCTGGCTAATGGTTTATCAATTTTGTTTATCTTCTCAAAGAACTAGCTTTTAGTTTCATTGATTTTTGCTATTCTTTCCTTCATTTCTTTTTCATTTATTTCTGACCTGATCTTTATAATTTCTTTCCTTCTGCTAGCTTTGGGGTTTTTTTGTTCTTCTTTCTCTAATTGCTTTAGGTGCAAGGTTAGGTTGTTTATTCGAGATGTTTCCTGTTTCTTGAGGTAGGCTTGTATTGCTATCAACTTCCCTCTTAGCACTGCTTTTGCTGCGTCCCATAGGTTTTGGGTCGTCGTATCTCCATTGTCATTTGTTTCTAGGTATTTTTTGATTTCCCCTTTGATTTCTTCAGTGATCACTTCGTTATTAAGTAGTGTATTGTGTAGCCTCCATGTGTTTGTATTTTTTACAGATCTTCTCCGTAATTGATATCTAGTCTCATAGCGTTGTGGTCGGAAAAGATACTTGATACGATTTCAATTTTCTTAAATTTACCAAGGCTTGATTTGTGACCCAAGATATGATCTATCCTGGAGAATGTTCCATGCGCACTTGAGAAAAATGTGTATTCTGTTGTTTTTGGGTGGAATGTCCTATAAATATCAATTAAGTGCATCTTGTTTAATGTATCATTTAAAGCTTGTGTTTCCTTATTTATTTTCATTTTGGATGATCTGTCCACTGGTGAAAGTGGGGTGTTAAAATCCCCTACTATGATTGTGTTGCTGTCGATTTCCCCTTTTATGGCTGTTAGTATTTGCCTTATGTATTGAGGTGCTCCTATGTTGGGTGCATAAATATTTACAATTGTTATACCTTCCTCTTGGATCGATCCCTTGATCATTATATAGTGTCCTTCTTTGTCTCTTGTAATAGTCTTTATTTTAAAGTCTATTTTGTCTGATATGAGAATTGCTACTCCAGCTTTCTTTTGATTTCCATTTGCATGGAATATCTTTTTCCATCCCCTCACTTTCAGTCTGTATGTGCCTCTAGGTCTGAAGTGGGTCTCTTGTAGACAGCATATATATGGGTCTTGTTTTTGTATCCATTCAGCCAGTCTGTGTCTTTTGGTGGGAGCATTTAATCCATTTACATTCAAGGTAATTATCGATATGTATGTTCCTATTCCCATTTTCTTAAATGTTTTGGGTTTGTTATTGTAGGTGTTTTCCTTCTCTTGTGTTTCTTGCCTAGAGAAGTTCCTTTAGCATTTGTTGTAAAGCTGGTTTGGTGGTGCTGAACTCTCTTAGCTTTTGCTTGTCTGTAAAGGTTTTAATTTCTCCATCGAATCTGAATGAGATCCTTGCTGGGTAGAGTAATCTTGGTTGTAGGCTTTTCTCCTTCATGACTTTAAGTATATCCTGCCACTCCCTTCTGGCTTGCAGAGTTTCTGCTGAAAGATCAGATGTTAACCTTATGGGGATTCCCTTGTGTGTTATTTGTTGTTTTTCCCTTGCTGCCTTTAATATGTTTTCCTTATATTTAATTTTTGACAGTTTGATTAATATGTGTCTTGGCGTGTTTCTCCTTGGGTTTATCCTGTATGGGACTCTCTGTGCTTCCAGGACTTGATTAACTATTTCCTTTCCCATATTAGGGAAGTTTTCAACTATAGTCTCTTCAAATATTTTCTCAGTCCCTTTCTTTTTCTCTTCTTCTTCTGGGACCCCTATAATTCGAATGTTGGTGCGTTTAATGTTGTCCCAGAGGTCTCTGAGACTGTCCTCAGTTCTTTTCATTCTTTTTTCTTTATCCTGCTCTATAGTAGTTATTTCCACCATTTTATCTTCCAGGTCACTTATCCTTTCTTCTGCCTCAGTTATTTTGCTATTGATCCCATCTAGAGTATTTTTAATTTCATTTATTGTGTTTTTCATCATTGCTTGGTTCCTCTTTAGTTCTTCTACATCCTTGTTAAGTGTTTCTTGCATTTTGTCTATTCTATTTCCAAGATTTTGGATCATCCTTACTATCATTATTCTGAATTCTTTTTCAGGTAGACTACGTATTTCCTCTTCATTTGTTAAGTCTGGTGTGTTTTGACCCTGCTCCTTCATCTGCTGTGTGTTTTTCTGTCGTCTCATTTTGCTTATCTTACTGTGTTTGGGGTCTCCTTTTCACAGGCTGCAGGTTCATAGTTCCCGTTGTTTTTGGTGTCTGTCCCCAGTGGCTAAGGTTGGTTCAGTGGGTTGTGTAGGCTTCCTGGTGGAGGGAACTAGTGCCTGTGTTCTGGTGGATGAGGCTGGATCTTGTCTTTCTGGTGGGCACGTCCACGTCTGGTGGTGTATTTTGGGGTGTCTGTGGCCTTATTATGATTTTAGGCCGCCTCTCTGCTAATGGATGGGGCTGTTTTCCTGTCTTGCTAGTTGTTTGGCATGTTGTTTGGGTGTCCAGCCCTGTAGCTTGCTGGTCGTTGAGTGAAGCTGGGTCTTGATGTTGAGATGGAGATCTCTGAGAGATTTTTGCTGTTTGGTATTACGTGGAGCTGGGAGGTCTCTTGTGGACCAGTGTCCTGAAGTTGGCTCTCCCACCTCAGAGGCACGGCCCTGATGCCTGGCTGGAGCACCAAGAGCCTTTCGTCCACACGGCTCAGAGTAAAAGGGAGAAAAAATAGAAAGAAAGAAAGAAAGAAAGAAAGAAAGAAAGAGGCTATAATATAGTGAAGTAAAATAAAGCTATTATAAAGCAAAGCTATACAGACAAAATCTCACCCAGAAGCATACACATATACACTCACAAAAAAAGGAAAAGGGGAAATTAATATATCCTGCTCCTAAAGTCCACCTTTTGAATTTGGGATGATTCATTGTCTATTCAGGTATTCAACAGATGCAGGCACATCAAGTTGTTTGTGGAGCTTTAATCCGCTGCTTCTGAGGCTGCTGGGGGAGATTTCCCTTTCTCTTCTTTGTTCGTACAGCTCCCAGCGTTCAGCTTTGGATTTGGACCCGCCTCTGCATGTACGTTGCCTGAGGGCGTCCGTTCCCCGCCCAGACAGAACGGGGTTAAAGGAGCAGCTGCTTCGGGGGCTCTGGCTCACTCAGGCCGGGGGAGGGAGCGGTACGGAGGAGGCGGGGCGAGCCTGCGGCGTCAGAGGCGTCGTGACGTTGCAGCAGCCTGAGGCGCGCTGTGTGTTCTCCCGGGGAAGTTGTCCCTGGATCACGGGAGCCTGGCAGTGGCGAGCTGCACCGGCTCCTGGGAGGGGCGGTGTGGAGAGTGACCTGGGCTCGCACACAGGCTTCTTGGTGGCGGCAGCTGCAGCCTTAGCGTTTCCTACCAGTCTCTGGGGTCCGCGCTGTTAGCCGCGGCTCGCGCCCGCCTCTGGAGTTCGTCTAGGCGGCGCTCTGAATCCCCTCTCCTTGCGTGCCGCGAAACAAAGAGGCAAGAAAAAGTCTCTTGCCTCTTCGGCGGCTGCAGACCTCCTCTCCAGCTCCCTCCCGGCTCACCGCGGCACGCCAACCCCTTCAGGCTGTGTTCACACCGCCAACCCCAGTCCTCTCCCTGCGATCCGACCGAAGCCCGCACCTCAGCTCCCAGCCCCGCCTGCCCCAGCGGGTGAGCAGACAAGCCTCTCGGGCTGGTGAGCGCTGCTCGGCGCTGAGCCTCTGTGCGGGAATCTCTCCGTTTTTCCCTCTGCGCCCCTGTTGCTGTGGGATCCGCGCTGATAGCCGCGCGGCTCGCACCCGTCTCTGGATTTCGTTTAGGCAGCGCTCTGAATCCCCTCTCCTTGCGCGCCGCGAAACAAAGAGGCAAGAAAAAGTCTCTTGCCTCTTCGGCAGCTGCAGACTTTTTCCCGGACTCCCTCCCGGCTAGCACCAAAGCCCGAGCCTCAGCTCCCAGCCCCCGCCCGCCCCGGCGAGTGAGCAGACAAGCCTCTCGGGCTGGTGAGTGCTGGTTGGCGCCGAGCCTCTGTGCGGGAGTCTTTCCTCTTTGCCCTCCGCACCCCTGTGGCTGCGCTCTCCTCCGCGGCTCCGAAGCTTCCCCCCTCTGCCCCCCGCAGTCTCTGCCCGCAAAGGGGCTTCCTAGTGCCTGGAAACCTTTCCTCCTTCACAGCTCCCTCCCACTGGCGCAGGTCCCGTCCCTATTCTTTTGTCTCTGTTATTTCTTTTTTCTTTTACCCTACCCAAGTACGTGGGGATTTTCTTGCCTTTTGGGAGGTCTGACGTCTTCTGCCAGCGTTCAGTGGGTGTTCTGTAGGAGCAGTTCCACGTGTAGATGTATTTCTACTGTATCTGTGGGAAGGAAGGTGATCTCCGCGTCTTACTCTTCCGCCATCTTGCCCCCTCCATCTGTGCTTTGATCTTTATGATTTCTTTCCTTCTACTAACTTTGGGTTTTGTTTGTTCTTCTTTCTCTAGTTCCTTTAGGTGTAAGGTTAGGTTGTTTATTTGAGATTTTTCTTGTTTCTTGAGGTAGGCTTGTATTGCTATGAACTTCCCTCTTAAAACTGCTTTTGCTGCATCCCATAGGTTTTGGGTCATCATGTTTTCGTTGTCATTTCTATCTAGGTATTTTTTGATTTCCTCTTTGATGTTTTCAGTGATCTCTTGGTTATTTAGTAATGTATTGTTTAGCCTCCATGTGTTTGTGTTTTTTACAGCTTTTTTTCCTGTAATTGATTTCTAATCTCATAGCGTTGTGGTCAGAAAAGCTGCTTGATATCATTTCAGTTTTCTTAAATTTCCTGCAGCTTGATTTGTGACCCAAGATGTGATCTATCCTGTAGAATGTTCCGTGTGCACTTGAGAATAAAGTGTAATCTGCTGTTTTTGGATGCAGTGTCCTATAAATATCATTTAATCTGTCTGCTGTATAGTGTCATTTAAAGCTTGTGTTTCCTTATTAATTTTCTGTTTGGATGATCTGTCCATTGGTGTAAGTGTGGTGTTAAAGTCTCCCACTTTTATTGTGTTACTGTCGATTTCCTCTTTTATAGCTGTTAGCAGTTGCCTTCTGTATTGCGGTGCTCCTATGTTGGGTGCATATATATTTATAATTGTTATATCTTCTTTTTGGATTGATTCCTTGATCATTATGTAGTGTCCTTCCTTGTCTCTTGTAACATTCTTTATTTCAAAGTCTGTTTTATCTGATATGAGTGTTGCTACTCCAGCTTTATTTTGATTTCCATTTGCATGGAATATCTTTTTCCATCTCCCCACTTTCAGTCTGTTTGTGTCTCTAGGTCTGAAGTGGGTGTCCTGTAGACAGCATATATATGGGTCTTGTTTATGTATCCATTCAGCGAGCCTGTGTCTTTTGGTTGGAGCATTTAATCCATTCACATTTAAGGTAATTATCGATATGTATGTTCCTATTACCATTTTCTTAATCGTTTTGATTTGTTTTTGTAGGTCCTTTTGTTGTCTTGTGTTTCCCACTTAGAGAAGTTCCTTTAGCATTTGTTGTAGAGCTGGTTTGGTGGAGCTGAACTCTCTTAGCTTTTGTTTGTCTGTAAAGCTTTTGATTTCTCCATCGAATGTGAATGAGATCCTTGCTGAGTAGAGTAATCTTGGTTGTAGGTTCTTCCCTTTCATCACTTTAAATATGTCCTGCCACTCCCTTCTGGCTTCTAGAGTTTCTGCTGAGAAATCAGCTGTTAACCTTATGGGAGTTCCCTTGTATGTTATTTGTCATTTTTCCCTTGCTGCTTTCAATAATTTTTCTTTGTCTTTAATTTTTGCCAATTTGATTACTGTGTGTCTCGGCATGTTTCTCCTTCGGTTTATCCTGTATGGGACTCTCTGCACTTCCTGGACTTGGGTAGCTATTTCCTTTCCGATATTTGGGAAGTTTTCAACTATAATCTTTTCAGATATTTTCTCAGGTCCTTTCTCTCTCTCTTCTCCTTCTGGGACCCCTATAATTCAAATGTTGTTGTGTTTAATGTTGTCCCAGAGGTCTCTTAGGCTGTCTTCATTTCTTTTCTTTCTTTTTTCTTTATTCTGTTCTGCAGCAGTGAGGCTGTCTTCATTTCTTTTCTTTCTTTGTTCTTTATTTTGTTCTGCAGCAGTGAATTCCACCATTCTGTCTTCCAGGTCACTTATCCATTCTTCTGCCTCAGTTATTCTGCTATTGATTCCTTCTGGTTTATTTTCATTTCAGTTATTGTATTGTTCATCTCTGTTTGTTTGTTCTTTAATTCTTCTAGGTCTTTGTTAAACATTTCTTGCATCTTCTCCATCTTTGCCTCCATTCTTTTTCCGAGGTCCTGGATCATCTTCACTATCATTATTCTGAATTGTTTTTCTGGAAGGTTTCCTATCTCCACTTCATTTAGTTGTTTTTCTGGGGTTTTATCTTGTTCCTTCTTCTGGTACATAGCCCTCTGCCTTTTCATCTTGTCTGTCTTTCTGTGTATGTGGTTTTTGTTCCACAGGCTGCAGGATTGTAGTTCTTCTGCTGCTGTCTGCCCTCTGGTGGATGAGGCTATCTAAGAGGCTTGTGCAAGTTTCCTGACGGAAGGGACTGGTGGTGGGTAGAGCTTGGTGTTGCTCTGGTGTGCAGAGCTCAGTAAAACTTTAATCCATTTGACTGCTGATGGGTGGGGCTGGGTTCCCTCCCTGTTGTTTGTTTGGCCTGAGGCAACCCAACACTGGAGCCTACCTGGGCTCTTTGGTGGGGCTAATGGCAGACTCTGGGAGGGCTCATGCCAAGGAGTACTTCCCAGAACTTCTGCTGCCAGTGTTCTTATCCTCACGGTGAGACACAGCCACCCTCCGCCTCTGCAGGAAACCTTCCAACACTAGCAGGTAGGTCTGGTTCAGTCTCCCCTGGTGTCACTGCTCCTTCCCCTGGGTCCCGATGCATACACTACTTTGTGTGTGCCCTCCGAGAGTGGAGTCTCTGTTTCCCCCAGTCCTGTCAAAGTCCTGCAATCAAATCCTGCTAGCCTTCAAAGTCTGATTCTCTAGGAATTCCTCCTCCCGTTGCTGGACACCCAGGTTGGGAAGCCTGACGTGGGGCTCAGAACCTTCACTCCAGTGGGTGAATTTCTGTGGTATAAGTGTTCTCCAGTGTGTGTCACCAACCCAGCAGTTATAGGATTTGATTTTATTGTGATTGTGCCCCTCCTACCGTCTCATTGTGGTTTCTCCTTTCTTTGGATGTGGGGTATCTTTTTTTGGTGAGTTCCAGTGTCTTTCTGTCAATGATTCTCCTCTCCTTCTTTGTTTTGCTTATATTTCTTTGACTCTATGAATTTAGGAGAAACAGTTATCTACTGTGGTCTTGAAGGGCTGTTTTTATGTGGAAGCATCCCTTTGTAGTCTGTGTGAGTCTCATATTTTTGGTGCAAGGGCTGTTTTTAGTATGGATGCCTGCCATGTCTTTCCTCTATGTATGCTGGTTGTTATCCCCTTGATAGGGGGTGTGATTGTTTTTGTGGTGACCAGAGCCTGCACTGGAAGTTGAGTGGCCCTCCTCTTTGCTCTGTGCTTGTCACAGCCTTGTTGGGACAGGGTCTGCTCCCCAGTTGTTGGAGTAGAAGCCCCCAGGTCTGTTTCTGAGCTGTGGTATGAGGTAGGCAGTACTGGAGCACTCCCACTGGGAGTCACTGAGTATTCCTCCTCAGGAGCTGTCCACCGGCAGGTGTGCTCTGTGGTGTCCTCTGTCACCCACTGTGCGTGCTCACAAAGTACACCATTGTTGGCACTGCCCTCAGGCCCTCCTCAGCCATGGGGATGCAGGCAGTCAGCCTGGGTGTCCCTCAGGTGCGGTGCTCACAAAGCCACCAGCGCCGATCCATTGGCACAGATTCCCTGAAGACAGGCACCGGGACCTTCCTTAGTTGCCCGTAGTCGTGCACCTGGACCCGCTGCGGGAGCTACGGAATCGGCACAGACCCTGGCCCCACCTCCACATTCATGCATCCACAAAGTTCGCAGCTGCTAACTCTAGCCCCGCGCCAGCCCCAGGAGTACCAGCATCTGCTCGGATGTCCCACAGTTGTTTAGCTTACAAAGGCGCCAGCAGCGTAAATCCACCAAAGTCACAAACTCTCCCAGCGGGGCTCAGATTTCAGCCCCAGCTCTGTGTGTGGGCACCTGCAGGCACTGGCGTGCCCCCAGAACTCGTAGAGGCGGAGCCCTGCCCACTTTGAGCACTGTGAGGGTGAGGCTGCTCTGGCAGGGCCCCACTCCTCCCTTCAAGGGCTTGTTAACAGTGGGGCTTCTTTGGCGGGCCCAGGCTTCATCCTGCACACAGCCCCAGTTGCAGCCCAGGCCACACTCCAGCCCCTCCAGCTTCTCCGCAGAGCCACCGCCAGTCCTCTCCCCAGGTCTGTCCACTGAAGCCCAAGTTTCAGCACCCAGCCCCCACTCATACCAGGAGTTACATGTCTTGGGCTGGGGAGTGCAGCAAGGTGGCCAGGACCAGGTGTGCTGGTCTCTCTCTCTTCTGCCAGCTGTAAGCTGGTTGCTGCACTCTCCTCTGAGCCTCTGAAGCTCCTTTTCTGTCCCAGCTGATCTCCCAGCCAGTGAAGGGAGTTCCCAGGGTGAGGGAACCTTTCCTCTTTCACAGCTCCCTCCCAGGGGTGCAGGTTCCATCCCGATTTCTTTTTTTTCTTTTGTCCTACCTGGTTACACAGTGATCTTTCTTGCAGCATTGGCTGTATGTCTTCTGCCAGCGTTCAGTAGGTGTTCTGTGAGAGTTGTTCCACATGTAGATGTATTTTTTATGTAATTTGTGGGCGTCATTGAGCTCCGTGTCCTTCTATTCCGCCATCTTGATCTCCCACCTATAAATTTATTTATTATAAAACTGAAGCAGATTTCATTGATCTAGACCCATCCATGAAAAGGACTTCTATGTCCAATCTCTCATGACAGAGAATTGTTTTTCTTTCCCTAATATTTCTGAAAAGTAAAGCCAATAGAGAGATGAAAAAAGAAAACTTATAGTTCTACTTTTAGAATCATCAAATATCTTTTTTTTTTTTTGCTCTTCTGAGACCTTCCAAAACACTAAAAGCTTCCAGTATCTCTGCCTGGATCTCTGTCTGAATTATTTACCACTGGTGTTTCTTTTCTGATTGATATCTGGGGGAGATTAGGTTTTTTTATATTTACCCTGAACACCAGTGGGTACTGGCAGCCAGAGCTGTTCCCTACAACATGGAAGTTTGGAGCAGTGGCCCAGGGCTGTGTGTTTTGAGGGAATCCCTAACTGCTGCTGAGAAATCAGTTACTGGAACTCCCCAGCCCCCCACAAGGACCAGCAGGTAGTGCTGGAATGCTGTTGCTAATGACTCAGCATGGAAGTCAGCCACTAAGGCCACAGACTACAGCCTCTCCACACCTCCTCTTTCCACTCCTTCCCACTCCCAGCCTTTCCACATCTGCAGTCCCTGCTTCCTTCATCCCTTCCAGCCCCAATGAGAATCACAGCCATTTTGAGCTGGATGAGAACTGGGAGGTCATCTAGTACCTTCCCCCATTTTAAAGAATCTGAGGTGCAGAGACGGGGAGGTGGTCCCTCAGCCTTGAAGCCTGCCCCCTAGAGCTCCATCCTCCATGCACCTTTCTGACCTGCCATCTGTAGGTGGGGAAGTGGGAAAGATCACGCCCGGCAGAATTCCCATAAGGAAGAGTCCCGGATGTTTTTAAAAGAAATGTGATAAAGCTGCTAGTGTAGGAGGGTACCACCCTCCAGGGATGTGGTCAGGTTATGAAAGACCAGGACAAATTGCAAAGCACGAGGCTAGGAGAGAAAAAGGGGAAAGTTGGAGAGGGGAAGAGAGAGAAAGAGCTCTCTCCTTTCAAAGAAGAGAATGGCGCCAGCAAAATGGGGTGGTGGGTGGTGACTGTGGGCTGTGAGCCCTCCCCATAATCTGAAATCTTCAGTAAAATAAACACATGCACTCATAAAATGTTTGGCATGAGTGGGTTTACAGTGGAAACCAACACAGGAAACCTACCAGAGGGCTAAGTGTGGCATTTGGCCCATGCTGTTCAGCGAAGAAACAGAATGTGTACAAACAGGAGTCCAGGGGCCAGAAGAAGCCATTGGAATATCTCTTTATAAATATCTAAGGGAGAGTTTTGAACTTGTTGGAGGTTTGAGCCAACCTCTCTGAAATGCAAGGGCTGACACCTGGGCATAAAGACGTACGAAGATATCTTTGGGGACGCAGAGGGAGCCTTCCGCAGTGCACAGTCGTCCCTTTGTATCCAAAGGTATTGGTTCCAGAACCCCGACAGATACCAAAATCCGAGGATGCGCAAGTCCAGTATATAAAATGGTATAGTATTTGCATATAACCAATGCACATCCTCCCGTATACTTTAAATCATCTCTAGATTACTCATAATACCTAATACAAGGTAAGTTCTATGTAAATATTGTAAATACAGTGTAAATGCTATGTAAATGGTTGCTGCTGTGCCGCAAATTCAGGCTTTTTGGAACTTTCTGGAATTTTTTTCCCCAAATATTTTCAGTTCACAGTTGGTTGAATTTGAGAATGCAGAACCTACAGATAGTAGAACCTACTGTACCTTGACCCACCTGAGGCTGGTCTTGAGGGTCTGGGTCATGAGGGTCATGACTTAACCTGGGCCTGGAGTGAGCATGAAAGAGGGAGGAGGCGAGAGCCCGCAGCAAGAAAAATATTTAGTGTGAGGACAGGATCCATTTAGAGCTGAACTCAGGACCAGTATGGTGTGAGCAGGTGGGAGGAGAGAAGTGTAAGGGAAGTGAACACACCCTTAATAATACTTCTTGATGTACCTGTGTGTGCAGTAGCCACAGACCTGGCTCCAGGCGTCATGTGTCACCTGCACAAAGGCTGGGACCCCTCAGGTTCAAACGGTGTCACATTCAAAGAAACAGTCCAGCAGATGAAACAAATGTAGGAGCTATTCTTATGTTGCTTGCATTTCTCAAAATACCATTTATGGAAATCCAATGTATATCCCATAGCAATACTTATTGAAGTTTCCTTTCATGTATTCCCCATTGTGTGTACTCCTGGCAACTGCCTCTTTGAACAAACTCTCCCTATTGACAATTGTCTACGTCTTTTTCCCTCTCCTCTCTTTTCTATATCATGTAGATCAATTTAGCGTCTTCAACTTCTGTTTTCATTTTCTCTTCATTATCCTGATTCCCTCCAACAAAGGAGAGTCAAGGAACTGACCCAACAAGCAAAAATCCTTCCTTTTCCTGTCTACGTGTGTAGTGTTGACTCTCAGTTCTCCTAACTGCATTGCAGCAAGAGTGGGAGCAGAGTTGGCAAAACCAGAAGTCTCCCCCAAGGGCCAGGGAAAAGGAGAAGGCAAGGGGCAAAACTAAACTCTTCAGTGTCAAGGGTAAACAAGGCTGAAATATGTGTATTAATACATCTTACACGGCCACTGATGGAGTATGCAATTTCTAGGGGATTTAACAAAATTCAAATTTTTCCTGTGCATTCAAATCTTGACATCAGTTTTCCCATTTAGGAGGATTGAGGGGGTGGTGTTATAGGTGATGCTGATGACCTCTTCCTTCATCACCATTGCTGGGAAGGCAAGACATCTGAAGAAAGATTCTTTTATTTCTTTAATTGGAAAGCAGCAATGTTTCAGTCAGTAATATTCAATACTTCTTAAGCACATTGAAAAAACCCATTTCAGACCCTGAATTTAGTACTGGTAGATAGATGCTTGCTAAGACAATTTAATATGGAATTTTCAAAAGCAAAGTCTAGTCCATGGCTTATAAATTTTCCTAGCAAGCTCACAGGTGTGTCATGTCATTACTGAGTGAACTCTCTAAGGGTTTCTTGTGTCAGGACTTCTCAGGGCCTTGATAGGAGACGCGATGTTCTGATCCACCTGCTTTTGCCTCCCCCAGTGGTGTGAGCAAAATGAACAGTGCAGACGCCTTCACCTGCCTGAGCTGCTAGTGGCCCCACTACACAGGCTGACTCGATATCCCTTGTTGCTGAAGAACATCTGGAAAAGGAGTACAGACTCTACGGAGAAAATCATGATCTACTCCATCAAGGAAAAGGTGGAAAAGTCAATCTGTAAGTCCCTGAGACGAGTGACCCAGAGCTCCAGTGTCAGCTTTAATCAAAGAGTTGGGGGACCCTCTGGCTCTTGGGAACCATTTGGGCTTCCATCCTAGGAGGTAATTCCATTGCCTTGAGGTCATGGCTTTCCGAAATGTGGATTCGAGTTTGAGTTTGCATTGTAAATCAAACACACTCAAAACAATGGGCTCCAGTCACATCCTGGCGAACCCTATGAGAACTCTTAACTCCAAGTTCACGCAGGACATGGCCCCGTCTCCAAGGCTTTCAGATGTGAGTTCAGGCAGGAAAAGTTCTATTTCCCAGATGATGAAGGCACTTTGTTTTTAACATCCATACTGAACCCACACACAAAGCAAATGGGAGTAAACAGCATGGGAAGCCTTTCCGGAGAATAAATTACCATCGGTCATTTTTTTTAGGTCACTGAAATCCAGGGCCAATCTAAATATAATGCCAACTGCAATCATTAGACCCGAAATTTGGGAATAGGAAAAGAGAAAGCCCTGTGATGACTTAAGTTTATTTGGGTAGCTCTGTATAATCACATTCAAATAAAGAAGTTCGTGATATATGTCCATAAACCAAGATTTCCTGGGGAGCATCAAAAGGGAACAATTCAAAATGATGATTATCAGCTGTACAGAAATGATATATTTTTTTTCTTTTGCATGTTTAAAAATAAAATGACCATTCACTTAGGAGTTTCTTTCCTTTTTAAAAATTTTTTGTTGAAATTCTAAAATAACCCAAGGAACTAGAATTCAGCTTATCAAGTGATTAAGACAAAAAATTCAGTTAAAGACAGACTTTTTTAAACTTTTAAAGTAATTTTGAAGATTATTACTCATTTTGATAAGTTTGTGAGGGGGATAACATCTCTTCTAGGAATTTCTCAATAAAATGAATTCTCATTGTTGGGGAAAGAGATCCTGTGGCCTTCCTTTAAAGCTTAAAGATGGTGAATTCTCAAGGATTCCCTAACCGTGTGATTCTGTGGGTCTACGACTTGCCCTCCATGTTTTCAAAAATCATTTCAAAACCTCAGTAGCAATATGTTATTAAAAAACATTGGAAAATTAATATAGACCTTCAAAGAGAAAATGAGTTCTTACCAAAAGAAATAATCAACCTTACCATAAAGTGAATGTATGTTTTATGATTAAGACAAAAGGATATGTTTGTCCTTGTTAGTCTGATTTTTTTTTCCTTCCTGTAATCACAAGCTGTGTGATGTAGGGAATATGAGAAAGCTACTAAGGGAACTGTTAGTATTATTGAAATAAAAATGCACAATACATTTCCAACTTACTGAGTTAAATTAGTTCAGCTTCATTTTTCTCTGCAAGAGGCTGATTTCAAATTAGTGAGTTTTTCTAAGGCATTTAAATAGCAAGAAATATGTTAAATGAACCTAAGATATGGTTTGGCTCCAGGGGCGGTCAATATCTCTAAATGATTCCTGTGGATCTTGGTTAAATTTTATGCTGTAATGTCTCATGCATTTAAAAATATATTGAATGTGTCTTGTCTTTCAGGGGATCTTGAAGGAAAAGTGAAGTGGCTTGACAATTTTCAAAAATGCAGACATCTACAGGAGATTATAGTGTGGCCTCCACTTTGGGATAGAGATAAAAGGTTTTTCATTCCAGAGGTACAAAAAGGATCAATGAGAACCTATGTCCCTTTCTAAACGTTTGGCATTCAAGTGGAAGTATACTAGTCTCACAAAGTCCCCAGCTGCCCACTAGAATTATAAATCTAGCAAGAAGTAAAGCCTCATCCACATGGCATTGTGTGTGGGGAGGCTGACCTCCTCATGCCGTTCCTGAACTGGTCCTTCTAAGCATTTTTCCCATTCTTTCCCATTCCCATGTGCATTTACTGGCATTTCCAACTGTCAGGAACTTTCTAGACAGAGTACATTGCCCCAGCTTCTAGAATATGCTGTCCTCCAATCACTAACAACATCTCTTTGATTTCCTCCCTTGTTTTGCCAGTGCCTGAAACACATTTTTAAAGAACACATGGCAGAAAACATCCTGTCACCAACCAACAGACACCTTCTCTATGAAGGAAAATTAACTCTTGCAGGTAAATAACTGCTTCCTTTACAAACCCAACATCTTTGCTACCTTGTAACTTGTCCAACTGTTGCTTATCGAAGGGTGGCAAGAACTGTATTTCCTTATGGCCAAGGCGATGGAAGATGTGAATCAGAGCGCATCCTGTGGAGTCACGCAGACTCCAGCTTGATCAAACCACGACGTAACTGGCCACACGCCCTCCGTTTTCTCTCTGTAAAATGGGATAACGATATCTGTCTTACAAGCTCAATGTTAAAGTGAAGTAACACATGTGAAGAGCTTAGCTCAAGGTCTGGAATATAGTAACCACTCAGTGCCAGCTGTTACCACCCTCATTTTACTCCCCCAGTGAGCTGGGCAATCATACTCTCAGTGTTGACTGAGAACCTATTATGTAACACATGTTGCATTGTGTAGGTACCATTGGAGGATAGAAAAGTCATGATTCTGGATAATCCTTTCCCTCTAGTTGGGAAGCGCTGCCATAATGAGCAGACCTGCAGTCTAAGTCCAGAAGAGAGTCTGATGCTGGAGTACCCAGGAAAGGCTTCCTGTGGTCCATGGGACTGGAGGCGGGCTTTGGGGGGATAGAAGGGTGTAGTTCAGTGAAAGGACAGGAGGGAGGACATCCCAGATGAAAAGCACAGCAAGAGAAAAGGCTTGGAGGCAGAAGCCACTTGAGAGAATAGGCTCATGGCAGCGTGGTTAGGAGGGTGATCCCCGAGGCTGCCTGCCAGATTCCCTTCCCAGCTCAGCCTTTGCTGCCTGTGTGACCTGGGGCCACTTACAGCAATCTCCCCATGCTGCAGTGTCCCCTCTTTGTTGTGAGGATTAAATGAGCTAATGGATGTATAAGCACTTGAAAGAATGGTTGGCAGAGAGTCAGTGCTCAGTAAATATTATCAGAAAGGGCTGCCCGACTGAAATAAAATTTGCATTCATTCATTGATTCATTTCTTCACAAAATCTTGATTGAGCACCTATGGTGTGTGAAGGCCTGTGGGATGTGAGGTTGCCTGAGATCTTTTGGGGGGTGCCAGGCAGTAATTCCTTATTCAGTACACACCTGTTGAGAACCTGCTCTATTTTAGGGGTAGCGCCAGATGTCAGCTTGGGACATAACCCCCGCAGGCAACTGCCAACTCGAAACATAGACATGCCCAGCTTTTTATATCAAAGGGCTTTTTCATGCATTTTTTCCTTCCAGTGAGTTATGCAGAGAAGTTACATTTAATCCCATGTCACAGGTGAGACTCGGGGAGGTTCTGTATCATGCTCAAGGTCACTTGGCAAGTTAATGGCAGCATCCAGACCCAAGCCAGGCTGCCTCACCCTAGCAGGCTTCCAGAATCATAGCCACTGCCTTGAAAGCCAGAGGGACCCAGCCAGGAAATTGCAGGCAACAAGAAGCCACTGAGTGCTCAGGGACATGAGAGGCTTAAAAGGGTGTTGAAGAAAGAGTTATGGGAAGCAATACACAAAATGGCTAGAGGAGGAGACCAAAGCAGAGAGACCAGCCTGAAGGCGCCACAGTGAAGCAGGATGGGGTGGGAAGAGCCTGGGCCTGTGTTTCTCAACCATTCTCCACCTGTAGACCACTCCCCTCCCACTTTCATTTGGAAAGATAACAATCTTACCCTTTCTTTTACAATTTCAAAAATAATTATATCATTGTGACAAAGCCAAATCCAACCAAAACCAAAAGTAATGAAGCAAAACACAGTTCTGTGTGCAATCCTATGCCTTTCCCTGCAAAATTGGCCTCCACCTGGAATCATGAGAGATTTTATTTCACCTCTTCCCCCTATCTACCAAATTCCCAACTGTGAGACGCACCAGCCTGTCCTAAAATGTTAGAAATGGGCGTGGATCTAAAAGGATAAATGTGAGAGCTATTTCAAAGGCAAAAACAGGAGGACTTTATGATTGATAAAATGGATGAAGAGGAAATGAGTCAAACACCTTCAAGTGTGCTTATCTATCTGCCTGAAAGGTTGGTAGATGACCCTGAGGGTGACGCAGGGAGTGGGTCAGGGAGTCAGTTTTAGGGTTCAGGTGTGGACGTGATGGGAGGCCACGTAGAGGCTGGATGAACGTGACCATGAAAAATCTCTTGGTGAAAAGCCGCATCAGATGTGTACTCATATCAAGTGGGATGGGGGTGCTTGTCATGGAAGCATGGGTGGGAGACTGGCCTAAGAAGGAGTCGTTATGGTTCAACCCAACTTTTCAGGAAAAGTCTCTTGTAGAGTCAAATGTGGTAGAATGGCGATGACCTACGTAAGCATTACTAACACCAGGCTCCTGTCTGACAGCACATGCTGTTAGTCAGATTTCACCAGAGAGGGGTGTGTCATATAGTAGTGTCAAATCAAGTTTAAAGTCACTGGGACTTTGGCTCGGAGTTGGCATAGAGATATGGTGTCGGTGGGGGTAATAGTGTTAGAAGAAACAGGACATCATTTTGAATGGAAAAAGCATTGGACCAAGAATTATGGGGTCTAGCCCCAACTGTGGGCTTTGGGGAAATTGTTTAAATTCTCTTAATCTCTTCTGTAAATATTGATGATGATGATGATGGTGATGGTGATAACCATGATGATGATGGTATCCACCACTAATATATTATGTTCCAAAATTTCTTCTAGCCTTAAAAACTGTAGTGTTGAAATTAAGTGCATTTTCTCATTCCCAGAAGGTCCAAGTTTTTATAACTTTTGGAGCATAACCAGCTTCCCACTGGAATTCATGCCAGCATGCTCCCCACAGACTGGTATTTCTAAATAGAAAAAGAGGTAAAGTTCAGGCAAATAGGATGGCCCAGCAGCTGTAGCACCTAGAGAACACACGTTGTTCAAGCTGCTGCAGAACTAGAATAAGTCAGTGACGCTGCTCTGTTCTCTAGCAGTGTGATGAAAACCCCACAGGCCAGACTCTTTGAGAAAAAATAAATACCTAATCGAGTTAGAACTGCACAAGTTTGTTAAGTCTCATATCTGGTTGTGTGGCACATAGCTTCAAACTCCTGGGATGATAAATTTGAATACTCTAACTTTATGCCTACAGTCTTCCTCCTTAGTCATCCTTTTTCGTAATCCCATATTTACTTTAGCACTATCAGTTCTTGAATTTATCTTAAATCGTGTTTGTGTTTATTATGTATCTGCTCCCACTATAATTAAAGCTCTTTGAAGGAGAGATTTTGTCTTAATCATTGATGCATAGGAGGTGCTCAGTATTTGTTGACTGCTTGGTGGAAAACTAGGGCCTCAATAAACGGTAGCTAAAATAATCATCATTTCCTAGAATGAAGTCTAGGACATAGAAGATGCTCATACCTGTTTGTTAAAATACTTGAAGTTAGAAGGAGAAAACAAAGCTATTTCATTTTGACAATGATCATTCACCTAATTCAGATTGGCAGAGGGTGGGGAAAGCAATATTTAACAGGTCTTAAAGGTCTAGCATTGTCCAAATGTCCCATTCCTCACCCTATGTGTTAGTTAGGATATTAAGCCAGCTCTTGGAGACAGACCGGTTTATTTATCTCACACGTAAAATTCTGAGCTATATGACAGCTTTACTCCATGAAGCCACAAGGGATCTGGATTTCTTATGTCCTTTTGCTCTGCCATCCTAGAGACTGCTTTCTTCTGTGGCCCCAAGGTGAGTCACCAATTTGCCTACATTCTAGCTCGTATTCCATTGGTCAGAATTTAGTCACTTGGTCATATTTAGCTACAAGGAAAGCTGGGAGATGTAGTATTTATTCACAGTGAACATCTACCCACTAAAACTTGGAAATTTCATTACTACAAAAGAAGGGAAGAATGGTTTTTAAGGGACAACCAGCAGTCTTTACTGCAGCCCAATTTGCAAAAAGGAGTTTCTAGTAGTGATAGAAAACATTAAAAAAAACTATTCAAGGACAATTCAAGATTGAATAAAATATCTAATTTCTATGCAGATATAGGAAGTATCTTTTCTGTAAACTTAGACTAAAAATGAATCCCAGATATTTTATTTATTAATTTAACCTTAGGCATCTCGTTTCCACAGGTAAATGTGTATGAGAAAGAACTTCTAGAGAAATATAAATAAATAAAATAGAATAATAAAAAATATTTACTGATTTTTCTTATATTTACTTTAAGTGCCTGTCACATCCCCCTCAAGGATGGCCTATTCCTCTAAAATCATTTAAATTT
This sequence comes from Balaenoptera ricei, assembly GCF_028023285.1. NCBI lineage: Eukaryota > Metazoa > Chordata > Mammalia > Artiodactyla > Balaenopteridae > Balaenoptera > Balaenoptera ricei. Next base: position 78,821,283 of record NC_082648.1, read on the forward strand.
AACCATTTCTTTTTTTTTTTTTTTTTTTGGTATGTGAATATAAATTACTATTTTGGGAACTTTTGGAAAGGGTAACTTTTGTCAGATTAATTTTAAATTAAAAATTAATTTAAATTTTTAATTTAAAAAAATTTCAATTTAAAAAATTAAAATTTTTTCTTTGTTTAATTTTTGAATTTTATTTATTTTTTTATACAGCAGGTTCTTATTAGTTATCTATTTTATACATATTAGTGTATATATGTCAATCCCAGTCTCCCAATTCATCCCACCACTACCACCAATGCCCCGCCACTTTCCCCCCTTAGCGTCCATACGTTTGTTCTCTACATCTGTGTCTCAATTTCTGCCCTGCAAACCGGTTCATCTGTACCATTTTTCTAGGTTCCACATATATGCATTAATATACGATATTTGTTTTTCTCTTTCTGACTTCACTAACCATTTCTTTTTCTAATTTCTAAGGGATGGAGTTAAATTGAGAGGGGAATATCTCATTCTAATATTTTATTTCTCTTCTACGAGTATCCCCTTCTTAGGGAAAAGTAGAAAAGCCTATTTGCCTTCAGTTATTATCAAAAGTGATATCAGAAATATATTTGTAAATACAAAGCTTCATGAAGATTATTATTATTTTTTTTTTTAATATTTATTTTTGGCTGTGTTGGGTCTTCGTTTCTGTGCGAGGGCTTTCTCTAGTTGTGGGAAGTGGGGGCCACTCTTCATCGCGGTGCGCGGGCCTTTCACTGTCGTGGCCTCTCTTGTTGCGGGGCACAGGCTCCAGATGCGCAGGCTCAGTAGTTGTGGCTCACGGGCCCAGTTGCTCCGCAGCATGTGGGATCCTCCCAGACCAGGGCTCGAACCTGTGTCCCCTGCATTGGCAGGCAGATTCTCAACCACTGCGCCACCAGGGAAGCCCCATGAAGATTATTTAAAGCTTGTATAGACACATTGTAAAACTTAAGAAACAAATTGTTTTAGTGACTGTCTTAATCAGCTAGGGCTACCATAACAAAATACCACAGACTGGGTGGCTTAAACAACAGACATTTATTTCTCACAGTTCTGGAGGCTGGGAGTTCAAGGTCAAGTTGCCAGCTGATTCAGTTTCTGGTGAAAGCTCTCTTTCCAGCTTTCTCAGTGTCCACGCGTGGCAGAGAGAGAGAGAGAGCATGCTCTGGGGATGACATTCACCCTGTCAGATCAGGGCCACGCGTGGCAGAGAGAGAGAGCATGCTCTGGGGATGACATTCACCCTGTCAGATCAGGGGTCCTCCCTTAAGCTTTCATTTAATCTTAATTACTTCCTTATTCCAAATACACAGTGGGGAGGGGGGTAGGGCTTCCACATAGAATTTGGGGGAGATGCAATTCAGTCCACAGCTACGACAAAGTGCCTTTTTTTCTGGTAATGTATACCTTTGCCAATGACCACACAGATGAGTCAAGAGGCCAAAATGCTGGAGTTCTGTTAGTCAATAGATGTGTCCTAGGCTCAGCTGAAACCACGACAAATATCATCCAAGTAACGTTAGATCCACATGAAATGCCTTACAAATACAATGTCTTTAAAGTTGGAAGGGTGGGCTCACATCAAGTCCCTGCCTTAGGGAGAAGTCAATTCAACCATAATGCAGTTTTCTGACCCACGTGATTGGAGCCCCCTGAGCTGCAAGCCTCGTGTGCCCTGATCCCCGGCCTATATTGTTTTCTAAGGGATTCTTTGATTTAAAAAGAAAAAAAAAAAAAAAACCTCTGCTTACTGTTTCCAGCCCCAATTTCATCTTCTTTCTTTCCTCAGAAAGCACAAGATTCCTAGATGTTTAGCTGTTTCTCTTTGATGATTTCCTCTTAGTTACGAAAACTAAGCGCAACAAAAAGGTAAAATGCTGTTGTCTCTAAATACTGCTAAATGAGTTTAGAAATATTTCTGAATAAGTTGAGTTAAAAAGAGAAAAGATTCTTATACATCAAATCGGACTTTACCCTCTAAAAAATGGAGGCATTTAAAAATATTGGCTTTTTCCATCGTAGAGTGCTGGACTGAAAAACAACAGTAACAAAAGCAAGTCCCATTTCTTAAGGATGTCAAAGCGTGTGTATATTTTTAGAATGACTTAGTCTGTATACTTCCGAGGTGAGTCCCAGAAGCCACAGGGCTTTATGCCCGGCCTGCCTCAGCAAATGAAATTAAGATACTTTTGTCCATATCCGCCTTTTCCTCATCCAAATTGACTACCACAACAAAAGCTGCCAGAGCAGGGGGCCTCTCTAAACCGTCTGCTGCCAAGTGCTGAGGTGATATCTACCACCCGTTCTCACGTTCTTCCTGAGAAATGATGCTTTGGGGGCTGCAGGTGGGAAGGAGCCCTGGTCTCTCAGTGTCTGCCTATAATTAAGAACTGCAGAAGCCAAACAAATGTACAGTTGGCATCACAGAAAAAAAACGAGTCACCAGGGGCTAGAGCCACAAAATCTCTTCTAAGAATAGGGATTTCTCCCTTAAGTATTAATGGTTACCATTACTGTCGTTACTCCCAGATAAGCCATGGGTCTCATGGTCCACCAAAGGCTTTCTATCTAATGTCCCATTTCACAGTTGTTCCCTGACTGGTGTGTGTGAGTGCTTTCAGGAAGAGGCCTCCTCTGCAGCTCTCAGACACCTGCCCTTAGAGATGGGAAGAGGCTGTGCAGTATGTTTTTGGCTGTCAGAGATAACTAATGTTGTTCTAACCCACTCACTTCTTTACTAACCGACTAGCCTTACACAGATGTAAGATTATGAGACTAGATCTCTCAGATCTTTTAATAACCTAAGCTTCTAGATGGCATGTTGGTTAGTTGAGCTAAATAATTTAAGGGTCTTTAAGCAATAAAATAGACACCCATTAATCAATCCGTGCATAGTTGATCAGTGGTTGAGGAGGGAATGGGTGTTGGAGAATATTAAGTCACAGTTTTGAGACTTGGATGGCCTCTTATTTTCAGCTACCCAGGCTAGCATGTCTGAACAGGCAAGCTCTGAAAAATCTCTGTCCCCTTCAAAAACCTGACGTTAAGCACAGCTTACCTTCTCTTTACATAATGGCACAAATCAGAGCCCACAAACTAGTGGCAGCCCATTATTGGCCATATTATAAGATAATATTCTGGTTTCATGCTTCACAACTTGATTCCAAAATAAGTAATGTTATCTGTTTTAAATTCCTCTTTAAATTCTTCCGTCTGATAAATCTGAGAGAACCACCCAGAGAAGACCCCAGGTTTCATTTATTTTTTTGGAAAAAGAAATAAGGAATGTTATCTGTTTTAAATTTCTCTTCACTATTTAATGCACAAATTACTTCACATACATCCCAATCTTTGACACCCTTTTTTAAAAAAATTCAGTATTTTATATATTCAAAACAATTTCAGTTATTTACAGATCATAGAGCATGGAATTTATTTATTTAGATTTTAGAATAAGATCCCATGGGCAGAGTTAGCCAACATGAGGCTTCTCTTTCTTGTTCATTTAACTCAGTACCATAGAGGGATACTATGGAAATGAAGATCTTCCCATTGATGTGATAATGATTTAAATGTTTCCCAGCTATGAAATTACCCTTTTATTTATTCAGGTAATTAAACTTGGGGATCAGAAACACTATGCTTTAAATCACTGTGTACTTTGGGAAATGCTTTTCAAGATCCAGAAAGAATAGTAAGCTAGATTTCAAGCAGTTGTTTCTAAAAATCAGTTTACTTAAGGATGTACCTTAAGTATGTGCATCAATATTTACTTCCTACTTATTGCATTATTTTCCTCCTTAATTTTAGAAACTTGGAGGCTCAGACCCTGGTTTAATGTGCCCTTCACTTATTCCTGAGCTACAAACAGTAATCAAAGAAGGTGGTTCATGTATGGTACTCGATCAGCCCATTCCACTAGACAGATTGGTTGTCAGAGGTCTCGATCCACTCCACATGTCAGGTATGTGTCTATTTGCATCATTCAGCTCATCTGTTTGCTATCCCAGAGTTTTATGTTGGCCTTTTTTTGGTAACAGGACATGAATCTAATTCAAATCTTCATGAAAGATAATACTGGGTTCCTGTGTAGCTAAGTATCACTCACTCTACAGGCTAGTTATGGAAAGAGTATTGGACTTGCTTCCAGTGCTTGGATGACCCAGCTCTGCCACTTGCTAGCTGTGTGACCCTGTGTGCAAGGTACTTAAATTTTCTAAGCCACAGATTCATCTTGGTAAAATCAGGATAATATCTACCCCAGTGAGCTGTCATGAGAATTAAATGAAATAATGCAGGTAAAGCACTCAATAAATGACAGCTATTATTAGGATTGTTATTCTGTTAACCATTTTTAGTACTATTGCTATTGTTAAAGCACTGGTAAGCCATGACATGCTATGCAAGCCTAAGATATTTTATTGCAATTGCTCTATAGAAAAATGCCAGAAATAAATATATAAATATGTATATGTACATACATATACACATATAGATCAGAAATGTATATTTTTGTTTATTTTTCAAGCATTTCCTGAGTGTCTCCTGTGAACCAGGCGCTCTGTAAGTGCCCTGGAGTTACAAAGATGGAGCTCTCAGAACAACGAAAGATCAATAAATCCTGTCAGGAAAGCCCTGGGCCTCGGAGGGACTTGAAGGACATTCTGGCCTACTTAGTACTGGGTGGGTGGCAGCAGTGTTCAGAAGGAAGCATCCGTCATTCTTTCCTGGGGACAGGCTGCTAGAAGACCAGCAAAGCCAGGCAGGAGGGGAGTGCCTTCCTGTCCCAGGGGAGGAGCAGGAAGAGAGGAAGCACTGTCCATGTCCTGCAGTTCCCACTCCAGCAGCCAAGCCCAGAGCACCAGTCATTAGCACAGGACCTGCTTGTACTCAGCAGAGCCACATTACACAGTGAATACACCAATGAATAATAATAATAGCAAAAATTCACATCATTAAGTTATGTAACTAAGTTGTATATTTAAATGTTCAACTCGTGAATGGATGCCAACTCTCTCCCCAAGAGCAGCAGGGCTCCAATGAGGGGAAACCTGTATCTAGAACTAGAGCCTTCTGCCTCCTTTGTCTGTTCTTTCTGTGTCTGCTAAGATTTGCTGAAAAGCAACTGGTCAGGCCTTAAGGCCTCTTAGATCAGATTTGGCACGGACCAATCACTGTCACAGGCCAAAGCCTGCATAAACCAGAGAGCTTTCCCGAGCAAGCCTAAAAAGGGGCATCTCAGAGGAGCACAACCTTCTTACTACAGTGGCCATAGTTAGAAGATTCTGCCATGATAAATGGATGTGAGTGGAGGAAGGTGTCAGATCCCCCAAGCAAGGGAGGGAAGCAGCGTGGGCTCAGGTCAGCCACAGCCCTGGCAGCCAGCTGGACTTTATGGGAAATCTGACATCACAGGATTCCCTTGGGAGACACATGTTTTCTCTCCTGTATTCCTTGTTCTTTTTTTTTTTTTTAATAAAATCAATACCTTTTTCAAAACCATATTTCCACCATCTTTTGTTACTTTTTGACTTGTCACTACCATTTCATTTCTTTTTTTAAAATATTTTTCTCATTGCTCTGGTGGTTATTTTAACTGTTCAGATACAGTGCATGAGGTAGAATAGCTGTAGAGTGAGACAGAGTAAAGTCTGAAAAAAGAAGAGATTGTGCTTTGCAGTGACAGAGACCTAGTTTCAAATCCTGGCTATATTATTCACAAGCTGTGTGACCTTAGAAAAATTCACCTAATCTGTGCCCTCATTTGTAAGTGGGAATTAGTTGACCTTTTTTTTTTTAATTGAAGTATAGTGGATTTACAGTGTTCCAAGTATACAACAAAATGATTCAGTTATACATGCATATATATTCTTTTTCAGATTCTTTTCCATTATAGGTTATTACAAGATATTGAGCTTAGTTCCCTGTGCTACACAGTAGGTCCTTGTTGTTTATTTTATATATAGTAGTGTGTACCTGTTAATCCCAAATTCCTAATTTATCCCTCCCCCACCTTTCCTCTTTGGTAACCATAAATTTGTTTTCCATGTCTGTGAGTCTATTTCTGTTTTATAAATAAGTTCATTTGTATCTCTTTTTTAGATTACCACATATAAGTGGTATCATATGATATTTGTATTTCTCAGACTTACTTCACTTTATATGATAATCTCTAGGTCCGTCCATGTTGCTGTAAATGGCATTATTTCATTCTTTTTTACGGCTAATATTCCAGTGTGTGTGTGTGTGTGTGTGTGTGTGTGTGTGTGTGTGTGTGTATACACATCACACACCACATCATCCTTGTCCACTCATCTATCGATGCACATTTAGGTTGTTTCCATGTCTTGGCTACTGTAAATAGTGCTGCTATGAACACTGGGGGTGCATGTAGCTTTACAAATCATAGTTTTTATCTTTTCCAGATATATGCCCAGAAGTAGGATTGCTGGATCATATGGTAACGCTATTTTTAGTTTTTTAATGAACATCCATACTGTTCTCCATAGTGGCTGCACCAGTTTACATTCCCACAAACAGTGTAAGAGGATTCCCTTTTCTCTACACCCTCTCCAGCTTATTATTTGTAGATATTTTGATAATGGCCATTCTGACCAGTGTGAGGTGATACCTGATTGTAGTTTTTATTTGCATTTCTCTGATAATTTGTGATGTTGAGCATCTTTTCATGTGCCTGTAGCCATCTGTGTATCTTCTTTGGAGAAATGTCTATTTAGGTCTTCTGCCCATTTTTTGATGGGTTGTTTTATAAGCTCTTGGTATATTTTAGAAATTAATCCCTTGTCGGTCGCATCATTTGCAAATATTTTCTCCTATTCTGTAGGTTGTCTTTTTGTTTTATGGTTTCCTTTGCTGTGCAAAAGCTTTTAAGTTTAATTAGGTCCCATTTGTTTATTTTTGCTTTTGTTTTCATTACTCTAGGAGATGGATCCAAAGAAATATTGCTGCTTACTGCTGCTTAAAATATCTCCTTAATTTATGTCAGAGAGTGTCCTGCTTATGTTTTCCTCTAGGAGTTTTATAGTATCTGGTCTTACTTTTAGGTCTTTAATCCATTTTGAGTTTATTTTTGTGTATGGTGTTAGAGAACATTCTAATTTCATTCTTTTACAATAGCTGTCCAGTTTACCCAGCACCACTTATTGAAGAGACAGTCTTTTCTCCATTGTATATTCTTGCCTCCTTTGTTGTAGGTTAATTGACCGTAAGTGCGTGGGTTTATTTCTGGGCTTTCTATCCTGTTCCATTGATCTTTGTATCTGTTTTTGTGCTGGTACCATACTGCAGCTTTGCAGTATAGTCTGAAGTCAGGGAGTGTGATCCCTCCAGCTCCATTCTTCTTTCTCAAGATTGTTTTGGCTATTTGGGGTTAGTTGACCTATCTTATACAGTTGCTGTGTGGTTTAAATGACACAAAAAGGAAAAAAATACATAGCACTGTGCCTAGTACATAGTAAGTGCTGAATAAATGATGTCAACTATTAATTGTTAATCATTATATTAGAACATCAGGGAGAAAAAAGCTATTCCTGACCATTTATTATCTCCTTATTTTATTTTCTAAGCCTAGCTATACCAGGTCCTTTTGTTTATTAAGCCCTTAGTAGCCATATTACAAACTAAACAGATGAGGGATACCTTAAATAACTGAGAACTACAGTTACAATTTTGAGGAACATGGATTCTGAAATCCAGCCAAGAACAACCACCTGATCTTTAAAGCCTCACTTACTACAGGGAATTTATAAGGAGAAAAATCAGGGAGTAAAACAAAAACAGCCAGATCTTTTTTCCAGAAAGTCATTTTAATAGGTTTAAGTCCTCTCACCCCAGAGAAGCTGGACAGAATTTCATGACCTTGACAGGCTTTGTTGTGTAGAATTTAGGAATTATGAGGTTTAGACTATTACAATCTGTAATAGTGAAGTAGTTCTTGCAGTTAAGAAAATAAAAGTCTCACATTTGCTTCGATTCTGAAATGAGGCCCAACTTGCCTCAGTGAGTCTGAATTAAACCCACAAACTTCAAGGAACAGAAATAATGACTGTGAGCAAGCATCAGCGTAATGATCATCCAGTAAGAGTCAGTGTTCTCCTCCTCCTCTCTGAAGTACTTGGTTTGACCTGGAGCCAGCCCTGGTTTGGTTTTGTTTGCTCCTAAACATAAATTGACTGTAGAAAGAATGTATAGGCTGCAAAATTTTATTCCTGGTGCTGTATAAATAATTCAAGGAAGAGACTTTCATTTTAAGAGCTCCAGCTGTATAAAAAAAGGAAAATCTGCTCTCCTAGTATCTCCTATCATTTCTTTAAGAGACCAGCTAGGAAATGACAGAACAGACTGTTTCTTTTCAAACACAGAAACCATGCCAACATTTTTTTTTGTTTGTTTTACATTTCACATAATTTGGTGGATGCTGGATTTTATTTGAGTCCATTTTTTTGGCTTTTCTTGGACTGCTGTGAAGCATTCAGGTGGTTTTGTATTTTTGCTACATCTTAATTTGTTTAACTGTTGTTTTGATGTGACTTCCCTTTAAGTACCAAAATAAAACATTTTTAAAAGGAGTGGTGGAGGTCAAAGAAACAATGATTGTATTATTTTTCGTATTTGTATTTATATTTTACACACACAAAATCTACCTATTATGCTAAGCTTTTTCCTTGAGAAGGAACACATTTTCCATCACTTAAGCCATAAATGCATTTATTTCCTCAAGCCCCAGAAGTCATTGGCTAAGGAAGAAAAGGTTTTCATATTTAAGTGGGCTCTCTTTGGACATAGCAGTGAAGTCTTGGTCTTGGAATCAGATTCTTTTTTAATTGACATAAACCTCCCACACTCATTAATAAACAAACAAAAATCCAGGTTCTTGTACTGAGAAACTGTGGATTTCATATTAAATGCTTTGGCTCTTTGTCTTTAATGTTTTTCTAGTCTTTGGGCTGAGAAATTCTTTCCTCATACAACATGAAAACAGCTATCGACAGTGTATAGCAGCATTCTTATTACAAGCCCAAACAGAAAACATCAAGGTATGTATTTCAATTTTGTAGGTTTTGATTCTTCAGACTTAAGGAAAAAAATCACACCCCAAGCTCATTAAGGAACAGTGAATGGAAAGTTCTGTGTATTTTCCTCTCCTGCTTTGGGAAGGGGGTAGGTTGGAAGGAGGGGAAGGATATGAATATCTAGACCATACCAGGCTCAGAGACCTCAGAACTGACCATCTTCTTACATCCCCAGTGTTGACACAGCCTCCCTCATTTTCTCCTGTGGCAGAAGCTCAAGAGCTGCCTCTGACTTCTGGGGGGGGTCTGTAGGAAATGGGGGAAGAACTGCTTTGGATTGCATGCTTGATTTTTAAGATGCTCCGATCAATTTCCAAAGCCCCAGTATGCAAACAGTATGATGCCAGCTTAAGTGAGGGGCTCCTGCAGAAATGAACTGTGTCAAGTCTTCTCTTTACCCTTTGAAACTATGCTACTGTTTTTACAGCTATGGAGCTGAAGAGCAGCTGCCTATCTGACTCTGGTTTCTTTATCTTAGAAGTTTCCATTTTTGTCTTTCCCCTGGTAGGCTTTCATCAGGGCAGCAATGTGGCCAGACAATTAATGGAAGACTACATTATTTTCAAGGAGTCAATTTCTTCCCTCAGTCTGTTTTTCAAGTTATGCCACTGATTAATAACTTCTGTTTCCACACAAAGTGGAAATTCAAGAAATTCAGCTTTCAAACTACTTATATTCCCAGTATTCATCTTTGTAATTAGCCATCATTGACTATTATGGTTTCTTGATTACTCACAACTGTTAATCCAACTTGCATACCATACTCATCTAATCCATTTGCATTTTCATATGTGATTAGAGATATTTATGATATATTCGATTTAAGAAAGAAAATGGGAAACATGCAAATGTTTCATCAGTCTTCAGTTTTAAAGAGCGAGTCAACAAATACAAGGGGAAATATTAATCCAAATATGTGAGAAATTTAACATTCTCTTCTCTCTATATATTTCTGTTTTCTTTCTTAACAGAAAACATGGATTGCACAATTAACAGCAGCAATCTCTTGCTTCACCAAGAGTCAGGAAACCAAGAAGATGTCCTTATTCACTTTGCCTGCAGAATCCTCGGAAATTTAGGGACCTAAAACAAGTGGCACACCTTTTTAGACATTAGGGATTAAGGTATTCTTTCATTCAAACTTGTAACACTTACCTAGTAATGAGCTAAAAGAAAATGTGCATTTTAAAGAAGTTCCAGAATTTAAGCTAGGAAATTCCTCAGGGTAGAGTAGTAATGGCTGCAACAAATTTGAACCGGAAGGAATTTCTTGGTAAGTGTATACATGCTGATATCCAGACTATGTTATAGTGCTTCAGTCAGGCTTGCAAGAGGGGCGAGGGAAGTATGATGCTATTATAATTCGTAAAAGGTGCATGATCAGGTAAATGCAGTATCAGGAGGAAAACAATGCCCACTGCTTGCATCTGATATGAATTCTAGCATCTTACTTTGTGTATATCTGTAATGAAACCAAGTTTCCTACATGACTTATAAATCAGCCTTACTGCTCTACAGTCCTACCTCATACAAAGTTTGATTGCTCTTTTAACATACTAAGCAATGAATAATAAGGTCTCCATCTTAGCAGTTTTTAAATTCCTAGTCGCCAACAGTTTATTTATCTCAGGTATACTTTATATAACTCTTAACATGGAAGGAGAAAATCCCAAAGACTAAATTCCATTGTTTTAAGAAAGAAAAAGCAAATATCTGTTCCAGTTTCACCAGTTAACAGTTTTACTTGGGAAATTTCATAGAAATAGTAGGATATCTTTCTCTACATCTCACTTTTTGAAGAACAGTGGAGTTTGTCATAAAACTTCTTTCTGGTTTTGAATGTGTGTGTGTGTGTGTGTGTGAGCACAGTACAGTTACTTCGTCTTATTTGGCAGGACTTGAAACATCATTAGAATTTCTTAAGAAAGACAGCTTGAACTATTATCATGGTGGAATATACTGTTAACTGCATGTAAGGAACTAGTTCTTATAGTCAGATTATATCAAAAGGAAATCCACAGATTTCAATTTCAGACATGGTATCTTTTGCAGTTTCCAAAATGGAAGTAGTAAATTTATCAACTTGGACTGCAAGACAAATGATACCTTAACTGATCTCCTTAAGCTGGAGAATGGGATAGAAAGGATGATGCTTGGGGAAGTCACGTGCACAGTTAATTCTCTGAGAAAAATGTGATTTCACCATGTAAACCAGGCAGTATAGACAAGTGCAGCATAACAGTTCTTTTTAAGGGCCAAGCACCATTAGAATGGAGGGTCACAGCCCCTGTATAATAATGTCATATTTGTTAGGAGTAAGTGAAAATGAAAGGAAAATCAGGAAAGCAGTAACTATGGTCAATGCCTAAGAATAAATGAGAAAAAAAGGCAAAGTACAGGAGAACAAATTTCAAGTGAGTTCTTAGAGATGAAAAATATGTATTTTTTTAGAAAAAAATTAACAATTGTCTTGCAAGGATTTCTAGATATCAGCCAACTTAGGAAAAGGGCAATGGACTAGGTGATCTCCCAAAATTCCTTTTAGTCCGAGTCCAGTAAACAGATATTTGTTTGTATGTATAAAACTATTTTCTCCCTTAAATCTCATTAAAGGGAGAAAAAGATTGACTAAACATGTAAATTTAATTAGTTAAGATGTAAAACAGCTTTAAAATATGCAATATGCAAAGAAATATTAGCACTTCTATGTTCACTGCAGCACTAGTCATAATAGCCAAGATGTGGAAAAAACCTTAATGTTCACCAACAGATGAGTGGATCAAGAAACTCTGGTATGTACATACAATGGAATTCTATTCAGCCTTGAAAAATATGAAACAACATAGATGAACCTTGAGGACATTATGCTAAGGGAAATAAGTCAGTCACAGAAAGACAAATACTGCATGATTCCACTTATATGAGATTTCTAAAATACTCAAATTCATAGAATCAAAAAGAGTGGAATGGTAGTTGCCAGAGGCTGGGGGTAGGGGGAAATGGGGAGTTACTAATCAATGGGCATAAAGTTTCAGTTAAGCAAAATGAGTAAGCTCGGGAGATCTGCTGTACTGTACACTTTTACAAGAGTTGTCGAGAGTTGTACTACTCTCAACAAAAGTAGTTGTACTACTTTTACAATGAGTAGATCTCATGTTAACTGTTCTTACCACAATAAGATAAAACTTAAAAGAATATACTATGTACTTAAAGTGAAATTCTATAAAGCTCATAAAAGAGCATATCTAATATATAATATATTAAGTGCTTGAGGATATACACATTATTCTCTTCAGAGGGAAACACATTAGAGTAAAATGAAAAATCACTTCTGGAACTTTGGTTTCCAGGGGAAAAAAATCAGTAAAAAGCAATGGTACATTGAGCCTTGAAATGGTCACCTGGGTATTAAATGTACAATGAAAGAAGAGATTAATATTGTTTAATATTTTTTAGTTTTGCTAATTTTTCTCAATAATGAATGAAATGAGAAGGGGATGTCTCGAGCAAATAGCATTAGTAATTTCTCTTGAAATATGAACTTAATTACTATTCTTAGTTGAACATTAAAGCACACCCCTTGTGAGGTTGGGATTGACATATATATATATACACACTATTGATAGTATATATAAAATAGATAACTAACTAATGAGAACCTACTGTATAGCACAGGGAACTCTATTCAGTGCTCTGTGGTGACCTAAATGGGAAGAAAATCCAAAAAGGGGATATATGTATACGTATAGCTGATTCACTTCGCTGTACACTAGAAACTAACACAACATTGTAAAGCAACTATACTCCAATAAAAATTAATTTAAAAAAATAAAGCACACCCATTGTCTATATCCAAGTGCAAAGTTCTAAATCTGTAAGTAAATTAATGTAAAATGGCTAATATCTTACCTCTTTTAAATAGACAAAATAATTTAGTCACAGAATATATCTACTAGAAATTATTTTTAATATCTTTAGCATATTTTTTAAAAAAGCAACAATTCAATAAAGGATTCTTCCATTGTTCTTTATACAGATTCAAATGTTATATAATTTATCAGTTACATTTATAATCAATAACCTTCCACTCACTGAGTTTAGAAACCACAGTATTTACTGAGCTAAACTCTCTCACAAATAAGGCACAACTACATGATCACAAGTAGTAAATACAATGAATCCAAAAACTAAACAAAATATTCATGCAAAAGTATCTACAGAAGTTATGAATATATGATCCAGTTCAAGAAGTACAGAATGTCATATACATAACTGCATCATGTTACAATAAATTCACTACTTCTACAGGGAGAGAACCTAGCTATTTCCAATTCTATTTTATACAATTTTACATAAATTTAGTAAGTTTATGCACAGTATTCACATTTGCAACAATAACAACTGATCATTAAAATTCAGGCAAAGGGCAATTAAGACAATAATGTGTGGTACGTTATATAATTACAGAATACCATTCATCAAGCTCTTGTCTAGGAATACTAAATTGATGGCACGTTTAAATTTTATGGATCAAATCATCCATGGTTTCATAGCCAAAGTGCATTTAAAAAAAACTGCTATAGTCAAATAGGTCATGAATATCAAAATATATGATCATAATTCGCTTTCCACTTAAAAGCTAAACATCTTTATGCAAATGCAAGGTTAAAAAAAAGTGGCTTTAAAGTTCCCAAAACTATAAAATAATCATAAAGCCTTTTCAAGAGAGATGGGGAACTAACAAATTTGGCAGTTACTATGTAACATTACTGTGAAGAAACTATTAAACTAGCTAATTCCACATTAAGAGGTAGTTGAACAAAATTATACACTGCATTGAGGTTTTTGTGTTTGTTTCCCTCTTTTCTTCAAAATAAACAAATCCTATACCAGCAGCTTGTCTTCTTTCTACTAAAAATTCTGTAGGTATAGTTTATTGTACACTAACCCAGCAAGACTTGATTTTAACTCACGTTTCTGTGCTTGGGTTTAGAATTTACTAACACGTGATGCCAATAGGCTTTGCATTAGAGCTGGAACTCCATACGTGCCAGCTGTAAATCACTGACAAATAGTACCAGCAGACATCTAAAATGTAGAACCAATAAGCACTCAGAAGATGACTTTTTAATTAAAAGAAACAGAAAACTCTTTAATTTTTGTTTCCAAAACACCTTATTGGTGAAATTAATAGCAAAATATTAAGTTTCATTTCTAAATATAATAGCCTAATTATTTGGGGCCTAGGAAGTGAGATTAGCTAGATGAAAAGTAGAAAATCACTCAAATACATATGGTTGTATTTGTTGTCCCCACAAATTTTTATGAATATGTGGGTGGGGGGACAAGGCAGGGAAAGGCTTTCAGTGCACCCAATTAGGAGATGAGTGAACAGATATTCTAAGCCAGAAGAATTCCCGTGAAGTTTCATATCATAAAAAAATAACAATGGTGCTGTGAATATGTTTTTCCAACATGCTTATTAATTTACTTATAAGTGTAGAATTAAGACTATTTGAAAGAATTTATATGAAAATGCATAAATGATTTTAGCTCAATTTTTGTTATCCAACTTATTTTTAATAAAGATCCACTGTATTTCTTCATTCTGTACGCTCAAGGATATATGTTTATCCGAGTCCAGGGACTCAGTCAGGGTCCTTAGTAGCTACTGACGACAGAGTTTACTTAAATGGGTTTTTTAAATAATTAAATGAATATATGGCAATCTCTTTGTATATGTTATAGGAAGAGCATAAACATGATAATGTGATTTCAGCATATTTGAAAGCAAGTGTACATTATAAACTATGTATTGTAAATGAAATATTAGCTCCCATTCTTCCCTATTACCAAATGATTGCACTGAATGAATATATATCTTTACATTTCTTCTTAGAGTAATAAACCAATATTAATGAGTTTTCTCTTCAGATGTTCTCCAATTTTCCAAATTAATAAGACTATGATAAATTAAAGTTCAGTTCCATTGTTCAGCATCCAAATAAACTAATTTTTAATTACCCTCAATTTGCCATTCTGTTTCAGTTCTAGTTATAATTTGGGGATTCCTAAATACATCTGTTTTTGGCAATACTCTATTATCCAACTGTTATTTCAAGGTAATTTCATAGCATTATTTTTGCAAAGTAAACAGATACACAGTTGATATGGAACCCCAAATTCTGAACCTTCTTTTAAAATTTAAGTCAAATTTAAAACTTTAAAAAATTCTTCCCTATTAGGTAAGAAGAGAATATAAAGCAGAATATTTAATGTCTCCTTACCATTTTGTATTTGTTTTCACAGATAAGACTATAGCAATATCAGTTACTAGCTTTAAGATGCAAAATCTATAGAACAATTACAGTGAAGCTGAGCTATGCTTGAGAAGGTTAAACCAAATTACCTTGAAAAAAGCAGATCCATTAAAAAAGCAAATTCAGATTCTTGAAGATGCTGGAGAGACAAAATGAGGATATAAAATGAAGGCTAATCTCAGAAGACTTCCCACTTAAACAGAGAATAGGACCATTATACAACTTCTATTATTCACCTTCCAACTGGAGATGAGGGTGGGAAGTTTTGTAGGATTCTTAATTAAGACTACATGGGAGTTTAAAAATGAAATAGAAAAAGACAAAAAGAAAAATTAACCCTAATCTTTAAAATACAACCCAAGGATAACCATAAAATAAGCAAATTAATTTTCCAGAGGTTTTCATAAAATCCACCCAAGAGAATTTAATCAATATTGTTAAAATAAAAACCATGTTTGAATTCATGGTTAATATTTAAATATAATCTGTATTTGGAACACTTGAGTAGTAAATTTGTAACATAACAATGCAACTGAGCTATGGACCTGTGTATAAGGGAAAAAAAGCTTTATAGTTCTATGCATTTCACAATGAGAATATTTAATATAATTAGAGTGTTACTGTGCAACATATCTGATATGGTAACATCACCCATGTACATTTCTTGACACTAAATGTGGGAGAAAGAAGAAGTAAGCTATGGAAGTGCATTCATGTCATTTCTGAACAATGAAATTATATTTAAAAAAATACATTGCTATTTTCCGTCCAAAATTTATTTACATTTCATTGGCTACTTCTAAACTTGGCATGAAAGCTGTTCTGGGGTAAATGGGAAAAAGTAATGAAAGATGGGCTCGAGTCTCACAAAAATAGAAGAGTTTTACTTGATATTGATAACATTCCAAAATATATGAATTCTAATTTGGTTTAGTATTGCAACCACTGTCCAAACCGAATAGTAGTAGTCCAAGATCTCTATTAAGTGTATTTATTAAAAATCTAATGTTAGTGTAATATTACTCTGAAGTTGCGATAACCCATTATCCTTGCAAGTCATTGAAACATGCATCACAGACACGAACAGGCTTCTTGGAAGAAGGAGTTAAGGCATTTTTGGCTGAACACTCAGCACAGAAGATATTTCCACATTGTCTGCAGTGATGCTGTAAATGACAAAAATTAAACATTTTTAAGCATAAAAACTATACCAAAAGTATTATGAGACTACAAGAATACAGCAAACTTCACTGTGAAGGTATACTAACTTTCAAGTGATAAGCATTTAATAATATAAAATCTCAGTATGTCGATTTAATCCCTTAGTTAATTTGAATGCTTCCTATTTAATCAGATACTGTACTAAACATTTAATATGGAATTTATCTTGGAATTCTCAGAAGAACCTTAGAAGGCATTTTAATGCCTTAATAAAGTGCTTAATAAAGTGCTTAATAAAGCACTTCTATCAGGTGAAAAACTATTCCTATTTGCAAAATGTTTCAGGCATAATTTCTTCAATAGGAATATAAACTTGAAACATCACATAATGGCATTATTTTAAATGATTTTTTTATCTCTGCTTTTTCTTCCTTTAAGAGAACCTAATGATGACTGAAACGTATGAGTTTAATACTGATGCACTGGTTCAGAAAATGATTATCCAAGAGAGTAACTCAGTAGGAAGGTAATAACTGAATTTAAAACTAAAATTGAAACACACTAACCAGGAACAAGATTTCATGAAACTTAATTATTCTATGTAGTTGTAAATTAAAGTTAATAAATGGCAAAACTTTTAAAATCTGTCAAATGTAGGACAATTTCGATGGTTAAAAACATTGTCACTGAGGAATAAAATCAAGAACTATAGCAATATAACAAAACCATTTACCCGTCTCACTGTTACTGAAAAGCCTTTCCCACAGGCCATACAGTTTTGTACTTCATTGTCTTCAGCCCACTTTCTATTCAATGCTTGTGTATGTTTGATCTATTAAAAAAAAAAAACATTATAATATTCAATGCTGTAAAGAATGATTGATAATTTCTAATTTGGTGGCCAAGTTTTAAAATGGATAAAATTTTAAAAATCAGAAATACTTTGGTCCACTTCCATTATCAAAAGTTGTTACATAATTAAGTCTGAATGACAATAAATAAATAAATAAAGCAAAGCAAGTTTTGTTCCTCAAAGGCATTGGTAATTTCTAACCTTTGGTGATTTCCCATTCATTCTAACCCTAAGGATCAATCCTTCCTTGGAACTCTGAGCATATAATCAGATCACTTCTTTATCACGTAGCAACTCATTCATTCCTTTGTGTTCTTGACTTTTCCCAATAATGACAATTCATGAATGACGTGGCTCTCTAATCATTGGGGTCTCAGATAAGTTCTTTAAATCTTATATTTAATTACCTGTAACACCTGCAATACTGCTACACGGGCAGTATCCATTCAAAAGTATTATTAAATATGAGATTTTTTTTAAATGTTGAAAATATGCTTTTCACTAAGAGGTAAATTCTAGACTAAAAAACTGCCTCATACACCAGGTGACTTACTTGAAGGGACTGATTCTCTCTGCCCAGTTCCTGCACTGCTGCAGTTGTATTATCCAGCTTTCTTTGCAATTCTAGTACTTTGGTTTGAAGCTTTTCTATTTCACCTTCTCCTTTAAGACACCTGGAATAGATTGCAAAAACAATTCATTTTTAAAAAATCATTAAAGACCCTCTCTGAACACAGATAATGAACTACTTTAGTAACTTTAAGCACAATACATTAATTTCAACTCTGTTGTAAGGGTTAATTTTTCAATGACTACTTAAATACCTGCTGGAGCACTTTTCTCAAGACTTCTATTTTTTTAAATGTGGAATACAACAACCTTTTTATCACTTAGCATGGAAATAAACTAATTTTACTAGACATCAACCACCTTTCTAGTAGTGCCCTCCTTTCATCTTGATTATTCTGAATCGTTGCTTCCAATACTGCAATTTCACCCCGTAAGTCGTCCGTCTGTTTCTCAAGCTCACTGACTCTCCGTTGACTGGACTGCCACTCCTTCTTTATGGTGCCCAAGTTTTCATTTAATGCTGTAATCTGCATGGTAAGTTTAGCCTCGTTTTCTTCATGCTGCTTCATTCCTACTTCTTTTTCTTTTATTTCGGAAAGCTGAGAAAAGGAAAAACAGTGGGTAAAAAACCTATTACAAAAGTAGTGCAAAATTTAAGTTGTTGAATTTTAAATATTGGCAACATAAATAATATTACTTCTTCAGCGAAGAAGGCACTAATAAAACTGATTCCACAAACATCTCTGTAATTTGAACTGACAATGGTCATGACACTGAAATGGTGATCAGCAAGCCTCTTATAAAATCAAACTAAAGTAAAGCAATTTGAGATTCTCCTTTTTTCCACTAGAGCAGGGGAAGAACACATAGTTAGGGAAAGCAAGGTGCCCTGGAGACAAAGCTGGCATTTTCTTATGTCTCAAATTCCAAATGCATCCTTTTGTGTCTATCAACCTGCCAAAAAAACAATACTTCAAATCACTGTGAACTTGAAATTGCAATTCTTCAACGAAAACATTCAGCAGTCAATTTATCTGGGGATATTTGGACTTAATTCAACAGAGGAAAGCCAGATGCTTCCCATTTGGCATGCACAAGTTAGGGAAGGAAAAATAGACTTTGGTCATTGTAATTCCAAACTGAAGTTTCCGTTCCCCCTTATCAACATTCAGTTTGACCAAACAAATGAGTTTAACATGATTAGCATTCATGCCATTTACCTCAATCTACATAGTTATAGGTTTGTTTGTTTTTCTGGCACTAAAAGTGTCCCCCCCATCATGTTTTATTGAATTTTCACTTATATAAACCAAAATATAATCATAGAATAAAATATTTCCAATCACATGTCAGCTATTTAAACAAATCAGATCTCTTAAATCAAAAATTAAATGTTAGGTGAGCATTTGAATCATAACTTTTAAGTAGAAAAATCCTCTTAATGGATTAATTTACAAAATCAATTACAAAACACACCTCCCACCACTAACTTACCAGTTTAGCTTCCTTCTCCATAAATTCTTTCTTCAGCTCATCTTCTTCCTTTTTCATCTGCTCTTTTAGCATTTGCTGGGTTTTCTTCTCCTGTTCAAGGGTTGCCTTCAGGGAATCTACTTTCCCTTGAAGCTCTAATTTCTGCTGAATCAAAAGCTGTTTGGCATCCTTGAGATTTGTTACCTCCTATGAGAAAGTAAGGCCAAAATAAATCATCCTTTATAGTAAAAAAAAAAAAAAAAAAAATGTAGCTGAAATTTATGCAACTTATTACAATATAAACAAAGAATTTTAGCCTCTTATGAGAGTCTTAAAGTTCAGTATTTCAAACAGTTGATTAAAAAAGTGAAATATTATGTACTTCCTGCTCAACAATCATTTAAATTCAAGTGATGCCTTGCATGCATATGTTTTGATTAAATTTTGTGAAAAATTTCTACCCCCTATTTTCCCTTCATTTAGGAAGCATTTATTGGTTCAACATTTAGGCATCACACACTGTGTTAGGTTCTAGGGATATATATAAAGATGAATTATATACATTCCCTGCTTTAAGGAAGTCAGTCTGGAAGAACATAATGACATAAAGAGGTAAGTAATTATAAAGCAAAATGGCAAGTATCCTGATAGACATAAGAGGTATTATGAGAGCACTCAAGGGAAAATCCAACCTTTCTCTAAGAAAATGACATTTTACAAACATTTTACAAAGCAAATTATAAGCAGTTAATATTTTCAGGTGGCATGCCAGCCATGCTAATGATAGGAAAAATGTTCTAAACAACAGATTATTAAAGGATTTTAGGAAGAAAAATGATTAAAAAAACAATCCCTTAAAATCTTAATTCTAAACTCTTACATATTTTGAAGTTTACCATCTATAAGCATAATGGATAGCTCTTGTCGATTACCACCTCAACAAAATCTAAACTTTTAGGGTTACTTTGCTTTATTCAGTAATTTGAAAACAAAGGTAACATAGTTTCAGTATGTGTATAGGTATTATGCAACACCAAGAGCACTGTGAGAGTGAGAGTATTTGTCAAAAAACAGCAAAACAATGTGCCTGGCACATAGTATGTCCTAAAATAAATAAATAAATAAATAAAGTGTGTGTGTGTCTACACACATACACACACATACACACACATACGTATATATACACAAATCTTTTTAACAACACTAATACAATACAAAAGGAAAAACAATGATTATCTTCACATACCTTTATGCTTTCTTGCTTGTGAGACTTGAGTTCTTCACTCAATTTAGCAATTTCTTTTTCTTGTCTACACTTAATTTCCTCTATCTCTGCCAATTTACATTTTTCATTTACTAGTTCTTTTTCTTTCAGTGACTATAGAAAAAATGATTTATTTAAAAAAGTTTTAAAGTAAATACTTAAAAGTAATGTAACAAAAATGACTGCTACTATTTATGACTGTCTCTGCCCCTTCCACCTTAGTTAACTTGAGCAAATTATTTACCTTCTCTTGCCTCTGTGTCCTTATTTATACAATATGAACAATAAGATCGTTACAAGGATTAAATAGTTACAGTAACTATTAAAATTAATAGTGCCTGGCTAAAGTTTAGCTAAAGCTACCATCTTATGCTTATGATTATCATCATCATCACTATCTTTATATAGGGCACCTAGGGAGGAGTATTATACATTATCTAATTTAATCTCTATGCTAGGTAGCTCTTTTTAATCCTCATTTTATAGGTAAAGGAACAAAGACTTAGAGAAGTTAAATAAGCCATTAAAAGTAGAACCATAAAACTAAAACAACATCTGCCTGATCTAAAGCCCTTGTAATTAAAGGCCTCTAAACTATAGTTCTGCCAGAATTTTCTAACCTTGAGGCACAAATCATAAATTTCATTCCAGCCTCACCAGCACCATTGCTACAAAAACATCCACCAATTTTTAAATTAAAGATAATTCAGAGGTAATTCCCTGGCAGTCCAGTGGTTAGGACTCCGCGCTGTCACTGGCGAGGGCCTGGGTTTGATCCTTGGTCAGAGCACTAAGATCCCACAAGCCACACAGTGCAGCCAAAAAAAAAAAACAAAAAAAAACACATAATTCAGGAACTGCACAAATAAAATATACCAAGAACTTCAGGAATTGTACACTTCAGAATAATATCAGCTGATGGAAATATAAAATTTCAATTATGAAACCAAAATTAAAATGTTTCCTAGAATTTGAATTTCTCATTCATATAAAATTTTAACTGATCTTTAAACGTACTGATCATAATACAATGCTTTCAACTTTATAACTTAGCATCATTTATATAAAATACACCCCTACTTACCCTTAGAAAAAGCTGGTTCTTAATTTTAAATGCTAAGATTCTAGATTTAGTCAGAAAATAAAATACCTTTTCTTTCTGTATATCTTGCAGTGCTTTACTCTGCTCCTTCAATTGCTGTTCTTTCTTTGCTAAATCTTGCTCCAAAGTAGCCTTGGTGGTCTTCAGTTCTTGAATCAATTTATTTTGGTTTCCAATTTGATTTCTATTTGAAATCAAGTCCTCCTGTGCTAGAGAAAGCTTCTCTTCTACAGACTTATAAAAACAATTTCCCCAAATTATTATATGTCATTTTTTGGCAAATTTCAACAGAAACATAATAGTTAACAGTTATACATAACAGTTATGCGTAAGCACAGTGGAAAGTAATATACTTTAAAAAGATAGTAAATGGGCGGAAGACCTAAATAGACATTTCTCCAAAGAAGATATACAGATTGCCAATAAACACATGAAAGGATGCTCAACACCACTAATCATTAGAGAAATGCAAATCAAAACCACAATGAGGTTATCACCTCACACCGGTCAGAATGGCCATCATCATAAAATCTACAAACAATAAATGCTGGAGAGGGTGTGGAGAAAAGGGAACCCCCTTGCACTGTTGGTGGGAATGTAAATTGATACAGCCACTATGGAGAACAGTATGGAGGTTCCTTAAAAAACTAAAAATAGAACTACCATATGACCCAGCAATCCCACTACTGAGCATATACCCTGAGAAAACCATAATTCAAAAAGAGACATGTACCACAATGTTCATTACAGCACTGTTTAGAATAGCCAGGACATGGAAGCAACCTAAGTGTCCATCGACAGAGGAATGGATAAAGAAGATGTGGCACATACATACAATGGAATATTAGCCATAAAAAGAAACAAAATTGAGTTATTTGTACTGAGGTGGATGGACCTAGAGTCTGTCATACAAAGTGAAGTCAAAAAGAGAAAAATAAATACCGTATGCTAACACATATATATGGCATCTAAAAAAAAATAGTTCTGATAAACCTAGGGGCAGGACAGGAATAAAGACACAGACGTAGAGAATGAACTTGAGGACACGGCGGTGGGGGGAAGGGAAAGCTGAGACAAGTGAGAGAGTGGCAGTGACATATATACACCTACCAAATGTAAACTAGATAGCTAGTGGGAAGCAGCAGCATAGCACAGGGAGATCAGCTCGGTGCTTTGTGACCACCTAGAGGGGAGGGTGGGAGGGAGGTGCAAGAGGGAGGAGTATGGGGATATATGTATACATATAGCTGATTCACTTTGTTGTACAGCAGAAACTAACACAACATTGTAAAGCAATTATACTCCAATAAAGATGTTAAAAAAGTTAAATTAAAAAAAAAGTATGTTATGCCCTTCAGTAAGATGATGTAAAAGAGAAAGAATGCTAGATAACTCTCTTGCCTATGCAAAATACTTGTAGTATTTTCCATAGGCAAGTATAAAATAATAAAACTGAAGCAATTCCAAAGCTTCTAGAAATAATCTGTAAGTATTTACTAGCTAAGTGATACGAAGAATATCAAATAAGTAGGAACCATATCAAACACACTCAGAGAACATATACATAATGAGAAGATACGGGGAGACATGGGAAAAAAGCAATTTAAAAAGAGATAAACATGACATTATATATGCATATATGTTTTGTAGGATCTATGATGGCCCTTGACATGCTAAAAGGTTTATTTAATAAATAGAAAGGGGTTTTTGTCTTGGAGGAAAAAATGTATTTCAAATCTGCCAGCCTGATTAAGTGAACTAAAAGAGGAAAGTCAACCAGACATCTGAGGCTCTACTTCTAACAAGGCCATCACCCCCATCCTCTTAACTTCTCATCTATGTGGTAGAAGTAGCGCTGTCAGTTGACACAGTCCATAGTTACTAACTGTTCGAAGGCCCAAATATTTCAAGAAGCTGAAGCTGGGGGAAAGAGCAACTTTTTGACTCATTAGGTTTTGATTTGGAGGTGGATATGGTAACAGGTGGGGAATGGAAAATGGCAAGAACCTTGCCACTCTCAGCTGCTAAGGGAAATAACTCTAAGATGCTCTTCCACCATCTAGAAGAAGTTTATCTTTCTTATTCTGGAGATACAGTTTCTTTGAAAAAAAGGCAGAAGATACAATTCAGGAGGAATCACTGCTATCTAGGCTTGGCTATAGTAAGCATTTGATAAAGAATCGATGAAAACTAAATGAATAAATGAAAACCTTATTTAAAGGGCTTTACTTAAGCTTCCTGAAAGAGATTATTCCTTACAAATAACCCAGTTCAGAAGTCTTTTCTGATGTAAATCAAATTTCCATTTTCAATGGCTTCCACTAGAACACTAAGAACTGTAAGACTTCCTTTTTGGAAAAGACTTAAAGTCATCTAGTCCTTTACTAATCAAGCAGCTAAGCTTTAATTGAGTATACTACTAAGGTAGACAGGAGGATAAAAGATGGTCCTGGACTTAAAGAAGCTGACCATACAGCCTGGAAAACAGAACCAGGGTATAAAATGGAAGTTGTACAGGGTATTAGAGCATTTGCTATATGCCAAATGCACAGAAAAACGAGTGTGAGTGTTCTCTGTGGAATGTTTAAAGAAGGCTTTGTGGGCATGTGGGAACTGACCTAAGTATCACAAAAGGTGAGAGTGATTTCAGAGAAAAAGAATAAAATTTGACAAAGCCTAGCCCATACTGTCTATAGCAATTGTAATTAGGTAACAGAGGTCCTGATCTAATGCTAAAGAATACCAACACTTGCTAGAGCCTAAAAGCAAGAATACCCCCAATCTCTGACCAGAGAATTCCAAAATGCCCATGGTTTAAATAACAGCCTATAAAATTCTGAACTCACAAAATCCTAGTGACTAAATCTTTAAAGTCAAGTTCAAAATCTGCACTGTTTTCTGAGCCAAAACATGTTGTTCAACCTTGCCTCTGAATATTCATCTATGTCATTCAGCACTATACTGCTGTTTCAAAATTTCCTTTTATCTTTCTTGCTTCAGACTATATTAGTTTCATCTGCTCAGCATCTTTTCCCTTGGAGAACTCCCTCTCCCATTAGATGGTTTACTGGGGCTATCTTTAACCCACCCACTGCCACTGGAATAAGCAAATCCCTGAGTAGATCAAGTACCAACCCTGATCCTGAATACCCCAATCACATTATAGTAATGTAGCAAAAAAAGATTTTCTGCACTGTTCTGTGGTAGCTATTGGTTTTTTGGTTTTTTGGGGGGGGTCTGTTCAACAATTTTTCCTTTTTCTTTCAAAATAAAACTTTAAAATTTTTAGTTATTTTTCTTGATGTCTGATGAAATGACATAAAGAACAGTACTAGGCTAAGAAGGTTTACATTTAATTCTAAACTTTTTATCCTAGAATTTTCACTTCACTGAGGGTGCAAAATTTACAGTTAAACACCACTTCTACCTTTCCTGGAAAACAAAGAATAGCACACAGCATAGCCAGTTTGAAATATCCAGTCAACAAATTTTAGTATTGCATAAATAATCCAGCAGATGGGGCTAAAGGCATAGATCAAGCCAGCCCGTCTTCCATTCTACTGGTGTCTTGGTATACACCGTCAGCCCACAGATGGCAGCCTTGACTTAGGTGTCATGTTACAAGGTTCTGAACCTCTCCCTTTCTCTCTTATACATAAGGTCATATAATAATCACTGAAGCAAAAGAAAAAGAATGGCTGATCCCTTATTCTGTCCTATAAATATTATTTGAACTTTCCTAGGAATTTCTTTCTTTTTTTAAATATTAACTTAAGTAGTTCAGATACCTGTCATTTTGGAAGGATTAACTTCCAAATATCCTACTGTATAAAAAAATAAAGTAGGATATTTTGTCAAATCCTATTTTATAAAAATTTGTCAACATCCTATTTTATTAAAAAAATTCAATATCCTATTTTATAAAAAAAATTCTAGTGAAATGATGGTAAAAGAATAAAGGGCTACTGGTCTTCCCCAGTGGCATAGTGGTTAAGAATCCACCTGCCAATGCAGAGGACATAGGTTCGAGCCCTGGTCCGGGAAGATCCCACATGCCGCAGAGCAACTAAGCCCGTGCACCACAACTACTGAGCCTGCGCTCTAGAGACTGAGGGCCACAAATGCTGAGCCCGTGTGCCACAACTACTGAAGCCCAAGTGCCTAGAGCCTGTGCTCCGCAACAAGAGAGCCACCGCAATGAGAAGCCCGCGCATCGCAAGGAAGAGTAGCCCCCACTCACCGCAACTAGAGAAAAGCCTGCACGCAGCAACGAAGACCCAATGCAGCCAAATTAATTAATTAATTTAAAAAAAAAAAAGAATAAAGGGCTATGAATCAGAAGAGCTGAGATCCAATCATCGTTCTGTTATTGTGCAAACACTAGGCCTGTCACTAACCAAGCAGGGCCTCAGTTTCGTCTGCAAAAGGAAGCTTTGGAAGAGAGAGTCTATCCACGGCCTCTCAACAGTTGTTAAACTCCACAACAGCCTTATCCCTCTGTCTTTCTCTTCTTGCCCATGTTTACATTTGAATTTTTCTTTCGTGTATAAAATTAGAACATGATGTAGCTTTCGGGCATAATAAAAATAATTGTTGGCTTAATGAAAAACATACTGATTTAAAAGATCTAAGTCTTATTACTGTGTTATGCTCTTGGGTAAATAATACATCCATATGAAGAAAAAACGTGATTTCTACAGAACTTCTACAATCAGTCATTAGGTTTCATCTTCTCTACCACCTCAATGTCCTTTGAATTCATGCACATTCTGCATCCTTACTACTACCAGCCCGAGCCGCCACCATCCGCACTTGGACTACCACAAAGTCTCCTCTCTCATCCCAACGTTCAGCCATGTTCCCCTACAATCCATTCCTTCTCCTGCAGCCAGTTATTGGCCTAAAATACAAATCCGAGCAAATCCTTTCAGTGGTTCCCTCCTGCCTTTAGGATAAAGTCCAAACTCTTCCACAAACCCTCCCTGACTTTCAACAGTATTGTAAAGGAAAACTAATAATAATTTAAAGCTACTTAGAGAATATAGCAAGTTAAGATACTTTCTAAATGTCAGGTGGTATTTTTTTAAAAGAACTCTTGCTAATTGTGAACTTTATATATATAAAATATCTACTGTTGGCCCTATGAAAATTCTTTTACCCAATCTCCTGTTTCTTTGTCAGATCATTAGTCACCACTGATTCCTTCACTTCCTTGCACCCTGTACATTATTCAGCCCTTTTGTTTCATATTCTCTCTCCCATTAATCTCTTCTGTTCCATCCTCTTTAACTCCAGTTCTAATCAGCTCACAGCTAGATTACTGGAGTTTATGGAGGAAGGAAGGGAGATAGCCTCTTAACTAATCTCCCCAGCACTAGTTTACGCCAGACCCAAACCAGGCTGCTATCTATAAACCAGTTCCAGGTTGTTGCCTAAAATATATCTTCTTCATTTTATTCCTCTGCTTAGACTCTTCATCCCCCCCCTCCCCCGCCCGCCGCCAACCCAATATAAAGTCCAGTCAGTCGTCCTTGCTAGGCATCTAAGATACCTCACAGTTTGATCCCAACCTTTTTAACTTTAACTTCCAAACACAAACCAGCACTCTAGCAAGACAATTATGGTGACTGCCTCCTGGCTTTGCTGGCTCCCACTGCTGCACCTTTTCTCAAATGTGCCCCTGAGTGAACTAACTGATCTTTCTCAGGACTCTCTGTGTATTCAAATTCTTATATCCTTCAGGACCTGGTCAAGTCCTACCTCCTTCATAAAGCCTTCCCTATAGCAGCCTATGAATAAAGTATAGACGTAGTATATTTATGTATATTATATATAAAAATATTCTGTGATTTTCAACAGAATTTTTCAATAAGGCATTTTAAATTATGTAAAGAAACAAAAATCCAAACATAGGAAAGAATCAAAAAGCATACTATTTCACTATGACAAAAAAGAGAAATGGCTAACTCTTCTGTGAGAGAATACAAATGTTCCATTTCCCTTAGAGAACTGATACCTTAATGCTGCATAAAAATTGTTTACCCTTTTTCCATAGTCTTCATTTTAGTAAAAATGATACTTTAATCAAACAGTATTGCCAAGGACAAAATATCCATATATGTTTAGATAATTAAGGTTAAGTTTACTTTGAGCTATAATCTCCTAATTTTAATCATTATGCATTCCAATAGTCTTGGGAAGTTGACTAATATATAACACTAAAGTTAATATTGCTTGACAAGCAACAGTAAAATTGCTTGCATTTTCACAAGTGGTTTACATTTAAAACTCCTTAGATTTTTTAACAGCAGTCTGTTTTAAAAGTTATTTTTTTTACATAAAGGCAGCAAAGTCCTTAGATAAGCCAATGTAGCAATTAACAATTTCCAAATTATTTCTATTGAAGATGTTATTCTTAAATGCCTATATTTACATATATATTTTGTTATATAAAACAATTTAAAAAGCATGTTTCTCCAAATATAATAATTCAACAGAAAACAAGCATGATATTCCATAAACACTAACATTCCCATGCCCATTTGGGTTCAAATCAATCATTTAATGAATGTCTATAAACAACTTATTGGTTTTTATGATATAATATAGTTCACTATACCTTAAGATCTTGCCTTGTGGCAAGAAATTCAGATTCCTTCCCATAGAAATCAGACTGAAGCTGTTTTAGACTTTCCTGACTTTTTTCATAGGTATTTTGTAACACTGATATTTTCTGTTTCTCTGCTGCAAGTTCCTGTGCTGCTTGTGTTGACTGCTGCTGTAGTTTATTCTCAAGTTCTGTCTGAAACATACAATAGTTATTTAAAACAGTATGCATACCAAAAACAAGTTACAAATATAGAATGAAATCCACACAACTAAGATTCCTAAGAACAAACTGAATTGTAGTTATGCCCTAAAATTTTACTTTAATAAAGTGTAACTTACCTTATAGTTACAAAATTAAAGAATTACAAAATTCAACAAGTCCCAATTTAAACAACAAAAAATGAAAAAGCAATTAAATAAAGAAAAAAAAATTTCACTGAGAATTCCCAAGTACCAAGGTCTCAGGAGACTGAAAGTAACAACTACATTCTGATGGAAGATACAGTGCTGTATGCTTTAAAAGATGATATAATTTAAGGTTGAACTATGGGAAATTTCTACATGAAATAATTAAAAAGCCATTACTAAGTTGAAGTATATTGTTTCTACTCCTTGAAATTCAAGAATAACTTAAGAAATTTCTACAGGTCATCTTTATTAACATCAAAGCAGAAAAAGAGAAGAAAATGTTGCAAAGGTACAACTCCTCTAAACTCTAAACCTTCAGTCTTTAAGAAGATTCAGGAGATATGCACAAATTATGACATAAATAAAATATATGTAAGCATAGCATGAAAAGAAGCACTTGGCTTTTAAAATAAATACACTTCAATGAAACTGCTGTTGAAGTCATCAGCGACCCCCTTGTTCCAAAATACAATATTCATGTCCTTGTCCACATCTTATTAACATCCCAGCAGTCCTTCAAACAGTTGATGATGCCCCCTCCTAGAAACATTCTTCAACCTGGTTTCAAGGACATCTTGTGTTTTAGATTCTCCTCCTACCTCACTGGTCATTCCATCTTAAAATCTTTTACTAGCTCCTCCTCTTTTGTTTGATCTCTCAATACTGTATGACCCCAGGGTTCAGTCTCTAGCCCTCTTTTATTCTATATACAGTCTCTATTTAGAAGATCCCAACTAGACTCATTTTTATTAAGAATATAGATATAAAGTACTGTAGTTTACAGCTAGGCCTTGAAATATCTTTTTAGGATCTGTTAGGAATAAGATTGATATTGTATTGTGTGTAACCTGCACAATGTGGAAAGCAGATATATCTGTGCAAAATCTTTGCCTCTGTGCTGTCAGTGTGATGTGCTTTCTGCATGGTTATATACTACTAGTGATTTTATCAAAACTTCTAAAACTTAAATTACATGGTCAAAGATCTGTAAGAGGCTGCATAAATGTTAGTTGGCACATAAAGACAATTGTAGAAGTTGAAGACATGATTGCTATATTTCAATGTTTACTCCCACTCAACATATTGCCTTCTAAGCTTTCTTTTTTTGTTCAAAGCATGATCTTAAAGATATGTTTAAGTTAATGGATGTAATGCAGGGTTCCTACACTGTATTGGCGCATGTTGGTGGCCCTCTGTGCCCTAGATATATGCACACAGGGTGCAAGTAAAAATCTACAGAGTGAAAGTTGGTTTGGATCCTCTTCATTTCATTTGTTTAGCTTTTCTGTTATTTTTCTCTACTTACAGGTATTCCTGTGAATAAATCCTTGTTAAGTTAAAAAATATATATTTTTTAAAATATTGTTTATTTACAATTGACTCCTGAATTTATGTCTCTAGCTCCAACCTCTCTGCCTGAACTCTGGGCTCATTATATCCAAGTACTTCCCTGACATCTTCACTTGAGTGATTGACAGATACCTATCTCAAGTAGAAATCTTGATTCCTGACAGCAACCCTGCTCCTCAAAAACATGCTACTTCCCCCAATAAATATGGCCATCTATCCAATGGCCATCTATCCACTTGCACAAGCCACAAACCTAGAATTATTCTAGACTCCTCCTTCCATCATCTCTCACCATCTAACCTATCAGCAAGTCCTGATGACTCAGCTTACAAAAGATATTCCCAAATCATCCACTGCTAAGACTTTACGCCATCATCTTGTACTTTCTAGACTACTGCAATAGTTTTTCAATGCCTTTCCTGCTTGCTCCTTTATGTCCCTTTAGTCAGATCCCACCATTCTCTGCTCAAAATCTCCTTATCGATTCTAATTATCCTTTGAACAAAATACATCATTCTCTGTTATCTTATAATCTTCAACTTTGTATGTTTATGCTTTTACCCCTGTCTACTTCTCTGAGCTCATCTCATATTACTCTTCCTCTCTCCACTATACTTAACCTACACTGGTCTCCGTTTTTAGAAAATACCAAGCTTGTTCTAGCCTTAAGATCTTTGCACTAGTTGTCCCACCCCGACCACTACATGGATGGCTCTTGTATTTCATGTATCAGCTCAAATCTCCTCAGAGGGGCTTCTTTGATCACCCAACCTTTTAGTAGGACTCTGTCCCATCACTGTCTTTCACATCACCCTGTTTAAGTTTCTTCCCCCCAAGAAAGTTTAAGTCCATGAGAATAGGTTCCCCGTCTGTTCACAGCTACACCTCCAACACCTAGAACTGTGCCCATGGCACAGAATAGGTGCCTAGTAATATTTCTTGAATGAATGAATGACAAATAGATGGGAGGTAGACAAATAGAGCCCAGGACATCCATTAAGAGACTTTTATAGTAGTCCACATAAGAGAAAAAAATAGCCTGGACTAAGACTGTGGCAGTTGGGAAATAAGAAAAGGGGATAGATTCAAGAGAGCTAGGAGGCAGATTGCCAGGAGGTAGTGCTAACTGCCTATGGAGGAAAGGGGGTTCATCACCCCACACATTATCTGACAACATCCCACATTACCTTCAATTTAGAGTCTTCACAACGAAGAATTCCTGGACATTGTTTTTCGTGTTGAAGACTACACTGCGTTTTGTTTTTTTTTTTTGGTAGAATACTACTTCTTTTCTTTAACATTTTCCCTCCCACAAATCTAGTTTTCTTCTCTTCAATCACCTTTATGGGTCAAATAAGCCCTCTACAAAGTCTCAACACTGATCATAATTGCCCTCTGGGTTCATATTTGGGCCTTCATTTTACTTACTCTAAATGACAGGCTCATTCATTCATTCATTTTTTTAAAAATCATTGATAGCTTATTTGTCAGAAAACACAGTTCTCTGACTTTGAGGAATTCAAATCTATTAGTGGGTAAGTTAAATAAAAGAAAATTAAAAAAAATAAAAAGATCAATGTAACAGCTCGATAATGGGTTTAACAGAAGTAAACCCAAAGTTCCAAAGGAGAATATAGGAGGGTCAGTCATTTACAATTTATCCTTCACAAGCTTATCAGTTTTTGCTCTAAAACAGGTCTGACTACATTTCTCCCTTCTAAAGATTTTTACCTTTAGTCTTCCAATATTAAAAATTTAAAGTGGAAACAACTATACAACATCTACTGTGATCTGACTTCATCCAATTCTGTAGCCTTATCTCCCCTCACTTCTCCACTTACGAGGTATTCCAATAGCAAATTTTCTATAATGACATTTTTTTAAGTTTCACAAACTTTGCTGATATTGTTTCCTCTCCTTTGAAATATCTAATTTCCTCTTTTTTTTAACCTTTCAAAATTAGGATAGTCTTCAAAGACACAGTTCAAATGCTAGCTCCTCTAGAAAGCCAGTCAAAATTTCCATTAAGTTCTAATTTTTCTCATTCTCCTTCTTACTACAGTTCTCTTTTTCCTTACATACCTGATTCATTAAATTATAGGCTACTTGAGAATAGGGGCCATTTCCTATTCATTCTGTATTCCCACATTAGGTTTCAAATAAGGTTGGTACAGGAACTGATGACTTATATAGCCTTGCTGGATCCTTTATCTGTGACTCCCAAACAATCACAATCACATTTTAAAAATGTATGTATATGTGTGTTTCATATAGATAGATATAGATATATATGGGGTGTGTGTGTGTGTGTGTACACATACATATCTATACCCATTTAAACTTTATCCTTGTTTTCCTATTTCACTGTGGCCCAGTGAAAAGTTTCCAGAGACCATCACTGTATGGTTTACCATGCACAATGACACTCTTAGATCATAGTTTGCTACACTTATATATAATATCCAACAACTATTTTGCTTCCCCATGGCACTGGGCACACACAGTACTAGGTACTTTAAATACATTATTGCAATCTTTTTTTTTTTAATAGATCTTAATTGAAGTATAATTGCTTCAAATTATCTCAACCTTTACAACTCTATGACCCTATTTTATTTAGCTCAGAAAGATGTATCACTTTCCTGTGACCATAAACCTAATGTGTGTCACACAGAATTTAAATTCAAATTTGCCTGGCTCTAAAATTTATCTTCTTTCCATGATAGTACACTGCTCCTCAATAAAACCAAACAATTCTTGCCTTTCAGTGATTCTCTAGGTACTCCAAATTCCAAGTCAAATTTATAGAGACTGGCTATCCACCCAACACTCCCCCAAAATGCTGTCCTCCCCAAGGTTAAAGGTGTTCCTTCTTCTAGCATTCATACACTGACACAAGTGAACTACTGCTATGAATGTTTGTGACACCCCCCCCCCAAATTCATGTTGAAGCCTAGATCAAATGTGATGGTATTTGGATGTGGAGTCTTTGGGAGGTCATTAGGTCATGAGGGTGGAGCCCTTGTGAATGGGATTAGTGCCCTTATAAGAAGAAACACAAGAGATAATCTCTCTCAGTCATATAAGGATACAGCAAGAAGACAGCTGTCTGCAAGCCAGAAAGTGGGCCCTCACTAGACACTCAATGTGCCAGTGCCTTTATCTTAAACTTCCCAGCCTGCAGAACTGTGAGAAATAAATGCTTATTTTTTAAACCACCTAGTCTATGGTATTTTTGTTATAACAGTCCCAAGTAAGACAACTACCAATAAGAACATTTCCTCTGAATCTCAAAATCCTTAAGGTGTCATCTAGTAAAGACATGCAAAGTACAGGTAATATATATTAATCATAAATCTGGAAGAAATCTTATTATAACTAATAATTTAATAAAAAAGAAAATGTGCTAAAAATAGTTGTTGGTTTTTTTTTTAATTTACTAAGTCATGATGTTATAAAAATGAAGATCTAAGGAAAACTTGAATATGAGGCTAATAGATTTTGGGAAAAAATGACCTCAAGATATCAAATCATAGAACAAAATACATACTATGATAATTATATCCTGATGTATGATTATATATAACACACACAAAAAAAGGATAGACAAATTTGTCTACTCTTGTTTATGTTATTAGAAAATTACTCTTTTGTAAAATGGCCATAATAATAGTTATAAAAATAGTGGTCAACATAAAATATGTATTTGTGGGGTTAATTTTTTTTCTCTAGTAATGTGACAAGCCAACTATTAATAACATGACATATTTTGTTTGTTTTACATACTAGGGATCTTATATCTTTCTTCTCCATGAACTAATTAATATGCACACACCAACAGTGGGGAAAACCTCATTTTGTTCAAATATTAAGTTCAATCCACTTTTATCAAGTCTTAGTCTGGACAAGTATTAAAACTTACTTAAGGATGAAGAACGGATGCTTAATAATAAATCAGGATAGGTTTGGAAATGGAAACCATTATGATATAACTTAAAAAACCAAACAATTATAACTATATGAAACCTATACTACTGAGTATTTAAATATATCTCAATTTGTGATTTTTGTTCTTGATTATATTCCCTTAATGATGATAATTTATTTTTAAATTCCTTTAAAATTTTCTAATACACTAGAAATGTATAAATTATTCTCTTAACATAGTTAGTTATATGTTATTTTACAAAAAGCTAGTTTTATGCCTATCAGACAAATGATTAGTGCTAGAATTTCAAATAAGAATTATCTAACAACATGGTTATAGTGAATGGAAATCCAGACATAGATATTTAGTCATATAATTAAGTGCATTTATACATTTAACTTAGAAAAAAATTTGAGCATATGTAAAATTTTCTTTGTTGTAACTCATCTGTGTTACTATCATACTGTTATTTTAACTGCAAAGTTTTTCTTCCCATAAAAAGTAAACAAATATATCACTACCTTCTGTGAAACAGCAATTTTAACCTCTCCTTGGAGTGCTTCAATTTGCTTTTTCTTCTGTTCAGTCAATTGCTTTAGCTCATTTATGTTACTCTGAAGTCGTTGTTCTTCTTTTTCCTTTTGTGTTAAACTATTCTGGGCCTGTATGACTTGTCCCTGCATTGAACTGAGCTCCAGCTTCAGCTGATGAGAAGTCTAAAAGAAAATAAAACCTGTTTAGCATTCATTTATCCATGCAACACACATTTATTGAGTACCTATTCATGCCAAGCACTACTCTAAGTAGAAACTACTGAGTCTATTGGCCACAAATAATCAGTAGTAAACCCAAAAGAAAAATCCCTACCCTCATGGAGCTTTCATAACTGACAATATTCACTACTGGATGACATGCTGGATTAATCTTCAATATTTGTTTAATCTTCCCTTCCTTTTTAACTTATAATTATACATTTGGATAGAGCTTGCAAATGAACTAGATTAATATTCCCTTATATCATAGAAAAAGGGAAAATCAACATCGATCTTTAGATTGCTGAAATGTCTACTGTTTTGAATATTCTCAAAATGCTAACTGCATTCCCTGACGGTCCAGTGGTTAGGACTCGGTGCTTTCACCGCCAGGCCTGGGTTCGACCCCTGGTCGGGGAACTAAGATCCCTGCAAGCAGCACAGTGGGGCCAAAAACAATAAAATAAATATTTTTTTTAAAAAAATGCTAAATGAGCCTGTTGGCCACAGTGAATCAGAAAGGATAGCTTCATATTAACTGTGATAAAACCAAAATAATTTTTGGCAAATATGTTTAGTATCTGTCTGATAACACTAAACTATACCACACAATAGTTTCCTCATTTAGAGATTTGAGGCATATTTTGCTACCACCTTATTTTAACAATCTACTAGGACATATTTCTGTTCAAAATTAGATATCATATAGAAGTCACACTGAGGTTCCTCTGTGGCCAAGGTGAACTACACTACCTCTCACCCTTCCAGCCAAAGTCATGTTTTCATATTTTATGCATATTTCATTAAGAACCTAATTTGAGCATCTGACCATTCAAAGTTACTTTTGAAAAAGTTTCAGTTCTATATATGGATGCTTCAGCTTATCTCCAATACAAAGGGAAATATTTTTGTGCAAAACAGGAGTCAGGTAGTGTTAATAATGATGATTATGTTATGATAACCAATGATAAATAGCTAACATTTGACCATTTATTTTGTTACAGTTGGTATTCTGAGCACTTTGAAATATATTAACCCATTTATTTCTCACAATAATCCTATGACACAGATTCTACTATTAGCCCCATCTTACTGCCGAGGAAACTGGAGCACAGAGAGAGCAAGTCATCTGCCTAAGACAAGGCAAAACAGCATAGCTAATAATTGGCAGTCAGGATATAAATTTGCACAATCTGGATTCACAGCTTGGGCATTAACCCTCCATAATTTTGCCACTTACATGGCTGGCATATAAAGCACAGGTGTCTTCTTTCAATCAACAACCAGAACACAATCACACTAAAGACTTGTCAGGGCTATGTTTTGCTGCTTTATCAAATCTGATCTCTAGAAAACTACATGCCTGGACTCTAGCTGCTAGAGGTATGTCTTCAGAGAATAACAATATATATTATACCCATTTATTTACTCATTTGCTTGTTTTTTTTGATGGAGAACAATAGAAGCATTAACCATAGAAAAATCTCTTAATTGTTATACAACCATTATCAAATATGCCATTAATATAAATGTCCATGAAATAAAGAGCCCTTAAAATGTCATTTCTATGGAAAATCTATTGACTTTTTTTTATCCATAGTAATGTACCTTAATCTAGATTATCTAATTATAACTCTATAGTTAGTTGACTCAATTTTCTACCTTTATTAATTATAATCCTTTATTTTGGGCCTTTTATTAAACTAGCTTAAATCTTTTTAGTAGTAGGTAGAACACAAATGAAAAAACCTTCTTTTGACTTAAGTATTGTGAAAATATTTTGAAAATATAAAGACCTTATTATGCTTTACATATTTTTTGTTATAGAAAAAAAATCTTACCTCCTTCTCTTTTTCAAGTGACTTTTTCAGTTCATTCTGTTCCTTATGTGTGCTTTCTGTCTGTACTTGAAGTTGTTGCTTTAATTCTTTGCACGTTTTCTCCTAAAAAAATGGAAACTACATTATGCAGAAAATATCTGTAGTGAATTTAAGAATTTTGGTTTACAATCTCAGTAAGATCCACACAAGGAAATAAACCAGAATCACTGATGATTTAAGATGGGACAAAATCATCCATTTCAATTAAAAAAACAGGCAAATATTATAGCAGTAAATGGGGAGGGAGAGGAAAAGGCTAAGAGTTTCTATTATCAACCCATAGTCACAATAAATACTTTAGATAATATTCAGACAAGATTTTAGAATACTTTGGAAACCACATTTTTATGTCACAGAATTAATTAATTAACATACTATTTTAAAAGTAGAATAATGGGCTTCAAAAAATGGAAGCAAATTTTTTTAAAGTATTGAAACAACAAATAAAAATAATCACATATAACTTAAGAGGGAAGATGTACAGATAGATGTTTCCTCCAAACAGAAAGGAACATAAAAGTAACATACGATAATCACGTTTTTTATGCTACTCAACACTTTCACTGACCTTCATATTGAGAACAAAAGAATTTTACTTTTGCTATTATTCTGTGTTATTCTGGGTTAAAATATTTCTGAGAATACATTCCTCTTTACGCATTTCCTGAGACTCAGATTTTTTTTCTCTATAGTTTAAATATTTTTTACAGTATCTCTAAGACATGGTATTATCTAGAGTTTTAGAAAATTGAATAAAGAAAGTTTATAGCACCACAGTTAAAAGTCATTAAGATCTTTCTGGTCTTCTTTTTTTTTTTTTTTTTTTTTTTTTTACAGTCAAGTGAAAAACATTTCAACTAGTAGCTATACTCTCTGTGGAAGTGTCCCTGAGGACAAACATGCTGCAGTCCTTCCCAAATCTAGCACCAGACCCAGAATAGAGAAAGACTATATACTCAACTGAAAATTTTCTGGGCCATTGGAAAATTACACACACAAACACCAATATCTTTTTCTCAGGTTAAGTAATCCCAATTCCTTTCCTCTAAGAACACTTAAAATCACTTAAATGCAAGGTGAAAAGTCAACAGTGAATTAAGCAGAAAAGTCACTACATTTTAAATAAAAATCACTTCTACCTAAGAAAGTAAACATAAACAACTAACCAAATCTAATACAGCAGCTTTTCCTTTCTGATTTTCCTTTTCAAATTCACTTTTGGAGTTCTTCAAAGAATCAGAAACTTTTGATAATTTCTCTTTTGCTGCAGAAAGCTCTGCTACTAGAGTTTCTTTCTCCATCTTCACTTTTTGTAGTTCTGTTACTGCCGTGTGA
Organism: Balaenoptera ricei; assembly: GCF_028023285.1. Classification (NCBI taxonomy): domain Eukaryota; kingdom Metazoa; phylum Chordata; class Mammalia; order Artiodactyla; family Balaenopteridae; genus Balaenoptera; species Balaenoptera ricei. The sequence goes on from NC_082648.1 coordinate 78,859,392, forward strand.
ATTTTGTTATTCAATTCCTTGTGCTGCATCTTTGCATCTTGACTTAAATTTTCAATTTCTTGTTTAAGGACTTTTTTTTCTTCTTCTTGCTTGGTAAGCATTTGCTTAATATTTTCAAGCGCTTCAGATTTCTTCTGTAGATCCAACTTTGTATTGGATACTCTAAATATTTAAGAAACAATTTCTTTAATAATGTATAATTTACCATTCAAATTAATAAATTATTGAGTTTTGAAACTTTCTTGTGTAGTTAAGAAGTAAAAATAATAATTTAATGTCGTAAAACCACACAACCGAAAAATGCCTTAGAACATCTGATCCAATCATTTAACAGATGAAGATGATTTTCCTCAAGTCAAATAAATTAGTGGTAAAGCCAAGACCATCTAAGCCCATGACTTAATCCAGTCTTGCTGACCACAATGTATCCCCAAATAAATCTGTGCATATAGCAAACCCTCTAGTCTATGACAGCCAGAAATGTTTTCCCATGTACCCTAAAGAACCTATTTATTATGTTAGCCCCCATGCACAGAGAACTCTGCCTCTTTCCTTGAAAAACTAAAACACATTATGTGTTTGCCAGGTCCTAAACTTCAAAACACATAAGGTAACCAGGAAAAATAAAGTTAAAAAATAGAAGAAATATTTCATTTCAAACATGGAGGAAAGACAAAAGATTTACTTTAATCCTAGAGCCTAGCAGATTATATAAAAGATTTGTTATCATTTGTCCTTTAATATAAGTTTTCTACACCAGAATGAATTAAAAAGTTACAAGAACCTGAAACTAGCACAATACTGTAAATCAACTATACTTCAATTTTTTAAAACAGGAAAAAAAAAAGTTATAAGAATGAGGAAATGAAAATATTGTTTTAAGAAAGTTAAACTAAAGACTTTGCTTTCATAAAATGAATAAAATTATGCATATTACATATCAAAAGAAAAGAACACATTAAAGATCAACCATTTTTTAAAGTGAAAATGAAACTAGGTGCAAAGTAATATTTCTAGAATGCATACTATTTCCAATGTACTTTACTATCAATGTATTTTATTATAAATTCAACAATATGTTAAAGAGAGGTTATTAAAAAATGTACCAGCCACATAATTGAAGTTGGGTATTAATACAATACCAGAACTGCATCTATAACTTGAAGTTTTCTAACTTTTAGTCCCAGAAACTTACTTTTACTTTCGAAAAAGTAGCTAGAACATATGAAGGTACATTCACAGGATCCTGTACCTCATGGGTTTTTAAAGGTCTAAATAGAAAAATCATTGTACTAATATTACTTTACCATTTAATATAGTTAAAATCCCTGTCAAGCAACCCTAAAATTGGGACTTGATATATTTACTATGCTACTTAACTTTCCCATAAGTAATTATTATAAAATCATAAGACTATGTGAATCGAAGAAGGCAAACAGAAATAAAGGCTTTCATAGTGACTGTAAAACTTAGTTTATTTTTTAAAAAGTCACTTAAGGAAGTAATAAATAAATCCACAATCTGGGAAACCTTAACACCCCTTTCTCAGAAACTGACAGAAATGACCAGAGAAAAAAATTGGCAAGGATATAGAAGATTAGAACAACATTATCAACCACCTTAACCTAACTGATATTTATAGAACACTTTACCCAAAAACACATATATGTGCACATGGAAACTTAACCAAGATAAACCATACACTGTGCCCTAAATGAAAATTTGAAATGTCTGAATTTTACTGAGTATGTTCTCTGACCAAAATGGAATTAAATTAGAAACGAATAACAGTAAGATATCTAGAAGAGTCCTAAATATTTGAAAAGTAAACGATATACTCCTAAGTAACCCGTAAATCAAAGAAATCACAAACGATATTTGAAAATACATTAAACTGCAGAGTAATGAAAATACATTATAAGATGGAATTTGGAGGGAAAGAGTTGCATGCAGAGTGAAGGTGGCCCTTGAGAAAGGGGAGCCCTGTACCCTGTTATTTGGGCTGAGTCCTATGACAAAGGGTGAGGTTTAGTCAAACCTCAGATGTGTTTACCCAGCCCTTCTTTCTTAGGTAGTGCTCTAGAAATGCAGGACCCCACATAAGAAATGTTTGCATAAAGTATAAAGGCAAAAATTTTAAAAACCTTAGTAGAAATGGAAAGAACCACTGGGCCCATAGGGGGCCTTGGGAAAGAGAACAAGAACCAACTCAAAGGTCATCTTCACAGACACATGACTGGGTTCCAGAGGTGACAAATCACTCAGTGGGTGATACAAAGGATCAGATGTACTCCCCAAATACCTAGGCACTGGAAACGACGATGTTAAGAGAAGAATGCCACTTGAGGCACAGAATACATCTGTATATCCTCAAGTTCACAATATCAGGACCCAATTTACTAGATGTGAGAACAAAAACGTTTTGTCATCACTCCCAAAAAAAGGATGAAACCATGAAGGCATAAAACAATTTAACTATCATCAACTTTGATGGGTTTTATTTCATTTCCCTGAAAGGTACTGAATACCTTTCCCAGGCTCTCAGCTTCCAACTTTACTACTGAGAGTCAAAAACCCTCACCATCCTGACACAGATCCAGTCTGCCAACTCAGTCAGAGTGGTGTATTTGGCCTTTAAAGACAAAGTCTACTGAAATGTGACTGGTCACAAGCCCTCCTATTTAACCATATTGTGATGGCTTTATTTTTCATTCACATTAGTATCAGTACTTTATAGAATCAAATAAATCTTTAAGCACTGTGATAGCAAAATTGAAATCTTATGAAACTTAGTTTATAATCCTCTCTCTTAAGTAGTTTAGCTTACGTTTCTTTCTCCTTTTCAAGTTGTTTACTCAATTCTGTGGCTCTAAGCTCTAAATCTGTGTTCAGCTGTCTTTGCTCTTGTAGATCCTGCAAAGCTTGCTCCTTGCTTGCTTTAACTTCAAGAGTATCAGCTTCTAGTTTCTATGGCAGAAATATAATATAAAACCATTTTAATGTCAATGATTATCTATTAAACATTATAACATTTATTTACACTCAAATTGGTGTTGACATAACACACAAAAATAACCAAAAATATTTATGTTATAATAAAAAACACATTCTGAAGCCATCACTGAATAAAGAAGCCATTTATCTTGGAATCTTTCAGAAGACCTAGCAGCTGGCTTTATATATGAGAGGCAGTCACTAAGTTTTTACTTTTTAAAATGAACTCTGAATAAGAGAATAAATTTAATTATATTTATTACTTGAGTAAAAGTTATTAACTCAAGTATGAAAAAACTAAGTAACAGGTTCACACATGGGCCCACTTAAAATATATAATCCTGGGACTTCCCTGGGTAGAGCAGCGGTTAAGAATCTGCCTGCCAATGCAGGGGACAAGGGTTCAAGCCTTGGTCTGGGAAGATCCCACATGCCACGGAGCAACTAAGCCCATGCGCTACAACTACTAAGCCTGTGCTCTAGAGCCCACGAGCCACAACTACTGAGCCCGCACACCTAGAGCCCGTGCTCTGCAATAAGAGAAGCCACCACAATGAAAAGCACACGCACAGCAACAAAGAGTAGCCCCGGCTCGCCACAACTAAAGAAAGCCCACGCACAGCAACGAAGACCCAATGCAGCCAAAAATAAGTAAATTTATTTTAAAATAAATAGATAAATAAAATATATAATTCTTTATATTCAGTTAACAACACTGATGTTATATAATTATAAATATTCAAAACTAAAATGGAGTTGTCACGTCATCCTTCTCATTAACACCTATTGACCCTAAATATAAAGCCAATTAAACTTCTGATTTTGCTTCTTTAATCTCTTGGTCTAGAGATTATTATTCTTCACACTGTGGTTTCTATCTCATACATATACATATAACTGTATGTATTTTTACAAATTTATAAAATCAAATTGTTAAATATATAGTTTGAACGTCTATAAGCAATGCTTTTCTTGTATAGTTGTAAAAATTTTGCATACTATTTTATAAGCCAATTTAGGTACCTGTGGCTCTTACTCAACACTTACACTGGATATTCGATGTAACTATGTTAATTCTATTAACTACATATATACACAAACACACACATATATATATAAAACAGGTGGAATACTTCCTAAAATAATAATTACAAAATGTTAAATATCCGATATTGTCATAGATCACAATAGACACTAGTGGTTCTAAATATCTTTTCTTTGGGGGGGGGGCGGGGGGGGGCACACCACGAGGCATGCGGGGTCTTAGTTCCTTGACCAGGGATCAAACCCGTACCCGCCCTGCAGTGGAAGCGTGGAGTCTTAACCACTGGACCACCAGAGAAGTCCCTAAATAACTATTTTTAAAAGATACTCAAATAGAATTCTCATTAGATGCCTTTCATCTAAAAAAAGAGACCAAAAAAAAAAGTTTTTCTGTTCTTTTCAACCATTACATCATGTAATTGAGCATACCATTATCATTGACCATAAAGAAAAGGGAACCCATAAATAGAATTGTAAATATAATTTTCTTCTTCCATGTTATGTTGGTATAGATGCACATATAGAAATATACATAGCCCATGATTCTATAATTGTACAGAAGTGCTTCATCTGACTGTGAAGGTATAAGTTACATATATAGTAACTTGAGAAATTTTTTCTTTAACTTATAGAAGTTCTAATTTAAAGGACAAAGGACTCAGGTCAAATCCTTCTCTAATATGTGTAGTCATTTAATCTCTTTAGTATAAATCAATACTCTCACTTGAAGTTGTGTTAAAGAAAGAAGCAATTTACCATAGTGTAAATTATAATAGTTTTAATAATATTAAATTAGAAACAAAATCCAAAGGGTATAAATGTAAAATGTAAAAAAAGGAAGAAATATACCATACTGGAATATTACATTGGAATAAGGAGGGAAGGAGACAGGAATGATAGGGCAGAAGAGACTTCACAACAATAAAAAACTAAGTTCCTTGTAATTATAGAGTAGATCCTTGGTTGGTTGTCTCTTTAAAACACTTACACATTACAATGCAACCAGTATATATGTAAACTGCTATTTGTAAAAGCCATCCATTAGTGAAGAAATTAAAAGTAAAGGTGGAATTCAAAATTAAGACATGAAAAAACTACAAGTAATTTTTTAAATTGGTATATCACAACTTCATATTTGTTTGCAAATTTAAAATCTTTGATTCCTTCTAGGTCATCAATTCCCATTGCTACAGCAGTAGAAAATATGGCTACAGTTTCCTTTATACAAACCTTAATTTGACCTTCCAATTCTTCAGTTTTCTGTTCTAAAGAGAGGTATTTCTCTTTATATTCTTTAAGATGACTTTCCAGCTGACTGCAATGTTCTTGCTTATCCTGCAACTTTGTAGTGACCTGATCCAACTGAGTAGTGATCTTATTTAACTCCTATAAAAAGTACAATTAAAGATAACTTTGGTAAGGTTTACTTTGCTGTAACGCCCAAATGTTTGGTCAAAGTAAAGCAGAAAACTCTAACTTTATTTAAGAAACTATTTTGAGTAAGACCATAGATAAGTCTAATAATATATCAGAGGTTATATTTACCCACCAATGGAAAGGACCTGAACTGAAGTTGTACATAGTCTGAGATACTACGTTTACATACATAAGAGCTCAATAACTTTTTCTAGGAAGAGTTATTTTAGGAGCCAAAAGATACAACAGAATATTAAACAGGCTAATAATAAAATAAACTTTTATACTATAATTAAATGTTTTCAATGTTCAAAACACCATTTTTTAATATAATTTTTTAATTACAGGGATTACATTATGATACTTGAACAATTCATTTGGAATATCTAGTTGCACAGAAAAAAACAAAATAAAAATTACTAGTAAATCCACTACACACAGATAATTACTATTAATGTTTTGATAACTCTCCTTCTAGTCTTTTCTGTATGTTAGTTTCTATTTTTTGATTTGTACTTTTAAAATAAAGGAGGTTGCTTTACATACTGTTTTACTGTAACCTCCTCTGTTTTTACATAACAATGCATCATGAAACTGTGACATTATTTTCTAAAATATCATTATACATGACTGTGTAAATTTCTATTTTATCGATACAGACCATTTTTTAGCCAAATGTCCTATTTTACATTCTTAGATTGCTACAAACCTTTCTGCAGATATGCAAACTGCATACTTAAAACTGCGATTATTTCCTTAGGGTAAAGGACTAAAAGTGAGCTAATGAATATGAAAAATCCTAAAGGTCTTAAAATAAATATATTGCTAACCAGCTTCCCCTACCACCATCAAAAGGTTGAACTAATGTATACTATTGCAAGCAATGTATGGAAGTGGCTTGTTCTTCTACACCATGTCCAATCCTTCCAGTGTTAAACACATACACACAAACATTTTACCTTAATAAGGGCATATTCCATTACTGTCTTAATTTGCAATTGGTTCTTAATGAACTTGAGGATTTGCTAATATAGTTTTGATCATTTACTTTTTTTTATAGTCACTTATTTCTTATGTATAAGTGTTTTAAAGATCAAAAATATTAACCCTTCATCAGACATACTTCAGAAAATGTTTTATTCTTTTGCTACTTGCTTTAGAATTTTGTAATATTTTTGGCAGGTAAATTTTAAACTTTTATGTGATTATTCTTATAAATACTTTTTCCACTATAGTTCCTGGCACTGACCTAATACTTAGAAAATACTTTACAGATGTATTTAGCAATAATGTAAATAACAATGTAAAGTAAAAAGCAAGTTGTAGAACAACATATATAATGATAGTATATGTATAAAACAAAAAGATCTGTGTGTGTGTATATACACACACACATATATTTTTGTTCAATGCTTATATAAGTCTGGAAGGATACATACAAATTTAAAAGCAAAATTTCCATATAAGGAGGAAAAAATGGATTGGGGTTAAGGGTAAATATAGAAAATGATTTTGTTTTGTTAACTTGATACACTACTATAAAAAATGTTTGGACCAACAACCAGTATTACTTCTCAAGCAAAAAGTAAACTTTAAAAATTCCTACCTGGTCAAAGGTAAGAAAAATCTACCAGCATTTTGACCTTGGCCCTAAAGGAGGAAGCTTTTATTCTACCAGAAGTGTTGAGAAGAGTAACTTGTGTATTCTTTCCAGCCCTACTTACTCCTACCCCCAAGAAAAGAGAGTAACTCTTACTATTGAGATAGAATACATGGTGCTCTTTTCCTGCTTCCAAGTGGGAAGTATATCTGGGTCACAGCCTGATTACCTACTTAAAACAGTTGTGGAAATCTGTCTCTTTCCCAGTCATTGGCACTTGATGGGATGAAGCAACAATTCAACAATTAGGAGTAATTATTTCAGCTCCACACCAAGGTCTATATTATGGGAGAAATACAATATTAAGAAGCTCAACCATAGCTGCACAAGTTGAGCTTTATCAAAAACAAAGATGATTTTTTTTTTTTTGCCACGCCTCTTGTCTTGTGGAATTCTTAGTTCCCCAACCAGGGATTAAACCCGGGCCACCACGGTAAAAGTACCAAGTCCTAACCACTGGACTGCCAGGGAATTCCCAAAGATGATACTTTTATCTCCATCTGTCTGACTCTTGCATCTACCACTCAACTGGTTCTGAACTCAGGGAGAAATTAAGGAGAATAAGCAAGTCAATCACAATATTATATAAAACTGAGTATCATTTTTACATGTTTCCAGTTAATTTATCTACCAAAACATTAGGTTATGGTAAGAAATTGCATCAGGTTCTCCTACCTGCTGTTTATCTTGTAATGCGTTTTGGGCTGTGTCCAAATGATTTTGAAGATCTGCTCTTTGAGCAGTTTTTGCTGCTTCTGCTGACAGCAATAATTCAGTTTTGGCTTTAATCTGTAACAAAATTTACAAGTCATTTAATTTGTATTTAGTTCTCGATTTCCCCTTGCTTGAGTGTACATTACTTTTGTCACTAAATAATTTTAAAAAATTAAATCTTTTGGCAGAAAACATAAAGATTTAGACATTAAAAAATAAGTATGTGATAATCCCCCAAACAGGAATGAGTAGGAGAGAATACTCCTAATAATGCTTGAATAAATGATAAAAAGATGTCCCTATATAACAGCAAAACACTTATCCCTCTCTAAAATTGGACATCCACATATTGAATTATCTGTAACTCATCTAATAAATATATTTTTAAAAGAAAGAAATGTGTATCCTCTTTTTCCAAATTCTAATAGTATACTTGTTATTTTATTATATTATTTCTGATTTTCAATGGAATTATTCTCCTCAAATAAAGAAAATTAAGGCTTAGAAATGTTTCTATAACTTTCTCTACTATAGTATAGAATAAAAAACGAATGATGAGAATGAAGAAAGAAATATGTCTTAATTCCCACACCATGATTGACTCACTGAGCAAGGCTTCCATATTGGCCTCTGAAAGAAAACACATTAAAATACATAATGGTACCATACAAAGTTGGGCTTTTTTTTTTTTTGGCCGTGCTCTAGGCTTGCAGGATCTCAGTTCCCCAGCCAGAGCCTGAACCTGGGCCCTCAGCAGTGAAAGCGCCAAGTCCTGACCACTGGACCACCAGGGAATTCCCTAAAGTTTTTTTTTTTAACCAAACATTTAAAAAAATCAAATTCAAAATAATTCAAATATATGTAACAGAAATCTAATGGTATAATAATATCAAACAACTTTGAACTTAGGAAACAATAATAAGGGCTTCATGAAAAAAAAAAGTGAAAAGATCTGGTAGTTTCAGGAAGAGTAATTTGCTGGGAGAGAGAGAGAGAGACGGAGGGAAAGAGAGAAAGGCAAACAGGAAAGCTCAACAAACTGTCTAAATACAACCTTTATTTAATTCCTATTCCTAATTTTGTTTTCCATTAATAAGTAAGGCAGGGGGTGGGGAGGGAGAGAGAAACAATTTAAAATATGTGATGGCCTAAAATTGGTGTTTTATTCACGCAAACTCATATTAAGTTACATAATTCGATATTACCTGTATATCAAGCTGGGAGACCTTCTCCTTGCTTTCATTTAACTGACTACTTAATTCATTAATGCTGGATTCTAGGGAAAGGACGCGGTCTTGTGCAGCTCTGAGATGTGCCTTCTGCTCTTGCACCTGGTCATGCAAATTCTCCTGGGCTTGTTTATGACTTTCTGACTGATTCTTCAGCTTCTCTGTTAGTTGAGTTACCTACCATATAAGCAAGACTCTAATTACGAAGGTCACAAATGATGTAACTAGAAACCCAAATTTAAGCACCATGAGAATGTTAAAGTGCTCTACGATAGATTATCTTAACTTTTTTTCGAGAAACATTATTCACATCTTTCCAAAAATAAGTAAACATAATCTCTCAAAATCATAAGAATAACATCAAATTCAGAGATTCCTATTATTTTTAAAACCAACTCTACTGAACTATAATTTAGATGTAATAAAATTCACCCAATTCAATTGTACAGTTTGAGGAGAGCTGATAAATACATACATTCATTTAACCATCACCACAATCAAGCAAGAGAACATTCCGATTACCCCCAAAAGTTTCCTCATGCTCCTGTGCACTCAGTACCCTCCGCTCATCTCTGGCCCCAGACAATCACTGATCTGATTGAGTAATAAGAGTTCCTTATATATCCTGGATGTTTCTGAATTGTCAGATATAGGTACTACACATATTTTCTCCCAGTCTGTCTTGGCTTTTATTTTTGTAATGGTGTCTTTTGAAGAGCATTCATTTTTCATTTAGGTGAAATCCAATTCATCTGATGTTTCTTTGGGGTACTCTGGTTAGAATTCATTGAGTTTCTTAGATCTGTGGTTTCATATTTTTAATCAAATTTACAATTTTTTCAGTCATTATTTCTATAAATATTTTCCTCCTCCCCACTCTTCTTTGACACTCATTATATGTATGCTAGATTACATGATACTATCCCACAGGTCATTAAGGCACTGTTCATTTTTTTCCAGCCTTTTTTCTCTCTGTGCTTCATTGTGGACAGTTTCAATTACCTTGTCTTAATGGTCACTGACACTGTTTTCCATTTGCTTAATCTATTATATTCATCCAGTGAAATTTTCATTTCAGATTTTTTTTAATCTCTAGAAGTTCTAATTTTCATTCTTTCCACTTCTATTTCCATTATTATAGTTTTTTCTTTATATCCATAAGTATATTTTATTTTTTTAAGTGTAAAGGGTTTTTTTTAATTATGTGTAACATAGGCAAAATTATTTTATTTATTTATTTATTTTATTTATTTATTTTTGGCTGCGTTGGGTCTTCGTTGCTGCCCACGGGCTTCCTCTAGTTGCGGCGAGCGGCGGCTACTCTTCGTTGCAGTGCGCGGGCTTCTCTGATTGTGGTGGCTTCTCTTGTTGTGGAGCACGGGCTCTCGGTGCGCTGGCTTCAGTAGTTGTGGCACAAGTGCTCAGTAGTTGTGGCTCACGGGCTCTAGAGTGCAGGCTCAGCAGTTGTGGCACATGGGCTTAGTTGCTCTGGGGCATGTGGGATCTTCCCGGACCGGGGCTCGAACCCATGTCCCCTGCATTGGCAGGCAGACTCTTAACCACTGTGCCACCAGGGAAGTCCTGGCAAAATTATTTAAGTCAATAAATTTTTAAGGAATTTCACAAGTTCTGATTCTTTCCACTGCCAATCACCTTAGTTCCTCCAAACTCAAAATCTTCAAGATAAAATAGCCCTTTCAGAAAGTTGTCATGTGAGTCAGCCCACAATTCTTTTAGTTGGGCTTCTTCGATCTCCAGTGGAATACGAACACACTTCAAAATTCCCCACCTGTAATCTTTGGGATCCAATTTCCTCAAGCAATTTACTTTAGGACCACGTTTAGGGTCAGGAGACGGATCTGCCTGGTTTTGAATTTGACACCCTCTAAAAATGTATTAGGCTCAAATCATATTCACTCCTAAGCCATCACACCCTAGAACAATACAGATCGTTGGGATATGCCAATACCTTTTTAATATGATTTTTTTAATTAATTAATTTATTTATTATTTATTTTTGGTTCCATTGGGTCTTTGTTGTGGTGCATGGGCTTCTCATTGCGGTGGCTTCTCTTGTTGTGGAGCATGGGCTATAGGTGTGCAGGCTTCAGTAGTTGTGGCACGCAGCTCAGCAGTTGTGGCTCACAGACTCTAGAGTGCAGGCTCAGTAGTTGTGGCGCACAGGCTTAGCTGCTCCATGGCATGTGGGATCTTCCCGGACCAGGGCTCGAACCCGTATCCCCTGCATTAGCGGGTGGGTTCTTAACCATTGCGCCACCAGGGAAGCCCGCCAATACCTTTTTAAAATCCAGACACTGTGTTCAAGATAAAAGCCTAAAAAAAGAAGCCATCTTTGTTTCATGTCAACATTAAAATTAGAGTACTAAATCAATGCAGCTGATAATTTAAAAGCTTAAGATATGAGGGAAATTATCAGCTCTATAATCCTGGAAGCAATCTTTATGTTTATCAATACACCCCCATCATTTGATTCTCTTTTAGGTATCATGTTCCTTCTTATCTGTATCAAAACTCATACTGGGGCTTCCCTGGTGGCGCAGTAGTTGAGAATCTGCCTGCCAATGCAGGAGACACGGGTTCGAGCCCTGGTCTGGGGGGATCCCACGTGCCGCGGAGCAGCTGGGCCCGTGAGCCACAACTACTGAGCCTGCGCGTCTGGAGCCTGCACCCGACAACAAGAGAGGCCGCGACAGTGAAAGGCCCGCGTGCCGCGATGAAGAGTGGCCCCTGCTTGCCGCAACTAGAGAAAGCCCTCGCACAGAAACGAAGACCCAACACAGCCAAAAATTAATTAATTAATTAATTAATTAATTTTTTAAAAAAACCAAAAAACTCATACTGAACACTGAGTTCTGGGTTGCAAAAGAGGATGTATTTTTGAACCTGTCTATAAGTCTTTGTCCACAAATTAAACAAAAACAAACACAAGTGCTATATAAGTATATTTTTAAAGCTGTGTTAAAGTACTTGTCTGATGACTCTATCCTCTCTCATTTCAGGTTCTATCTCCATTGAATCATTTTTCTCCTGCTTACAGCTCACATGTTTTCTGCTTCTTTGTGTGTCTAGTAATTTTTTTTATATTTGTTGTGACAAGTCTGGATTTTGCTGTCTTCTTTCAAAGAATGTTGAATTTTACTCCAGCTGACAGTTAATATACTTGTGGTTCAGCTGGACCCTTTCCAGGCTTGTTCCTATGCTTCTTAGGTCAGGTGTAGGCTAGCTTTCAGTCTAGGGATAGTTTAGCTTTACTCCGAAGGGGTGACATTTCTGGGGTTTCTACTGAATGCCCCTAAGTGTTCAACCATGTCTTTCTGCTCTGACTGGCTAGAACTTGAATGTTTCCCAGCTCTGTGAGTTCTAATCATTTTTCAGCTGCAGCTCCTAATAATTGTTCACTGCCTGGCCTCATGGAATCTCTCCTTATGAGTGTAAAGATTAGCATTCATTGAAAGGTTCAAGTGTATCCCTAAGCAGATTTCTGGAGCTTTTTCTCTACATTGTTCCCTCCTCTCTGACATTCTGCTCTGCAAATTTGAGTTCAACCTCCCTGAACTTCAAACCTCTCATGTCTTAGTTCGTGAGACCACTGTGCTTTCCTTGGATTCCCTCGACCTGCACCAGTCTGAAAAATGTCTCTGGGTCAAAAGTCGGAATGGTCAAAAGGCTCACTTCACTTGCTTCTCTTCTCTCAGGGATGAAAACCTGCTTGTTGTACAATGTCTGAAACAGTGGTTTTACACAGTTTTTTCTACTTTTCTAGTTGTTTACGGTGGGAGGACTTAATAGGTATCAGTTACTCCAACATTGCCAGAAGCAGAAGTACATAAATTTGACTTTTATTTATTCTTTTTTCAAAATTGTATATGCGTTTCAGATCATATTTGTATAATAAGCAATGTCAAGTTGTATGCAACTTTTAACTATAAAAACTAGTCTAAATAATTCTTCATAAAAACTGGTAACCTAGGCTAACTTTGAAATTTGGGGGGAAAATTTGTGTTATATTCTAATACCCAAATTAGAAAAGTGATATGACCTACTTATACTTTAATACTTTCTCGTTTAGATAATTAGAATTCTCTTATTGGACAATTCTTCCCAAAAGTGACTATACATTCTTTACAGTTTGAAAATGTATTAAGCTAAATTTTATAAGTTTCACTTAAACTAACACACAGATGTTAAAACGATAAGGCAACTTACCAAAATTATTATTAGCTATGTATTCCAAACACATATACAATATCAAAATACAGGTAACCACTAAGCCTGGTTATTAACCAATACATAGTAACAACTAACACTTGATTAGTGGTTTTAGTTTATAAATATATTTTGTTATTTACTTTTTTCAAAACATCACAAAATGTCATGAGGCAAGTATATATTATTAATTACTTTTCAATATGAGCTAACTATACTTTTCAAATGAGCTAACAAGGTGAAATGATTTGCTCATGGTCATCACAGGTAATAAGTTACATCCTGGGACATGAACTGAGAGTTCCTTCATCAAATCATGTTAACTTATTTTCACTACAATAGCAACCCACCTCTAAGGTAAATGAGATGGCATTTGTCAGAAATACATAATAATTTTTAAAGTACTAAAAATAACAGAAGAATCATTTAGATAAAGCACTTAGTAAGATTTAGAGAGATAAAAGTAAATTTTAGAAATAGAATACACTTGACAAGCTTACGTGTTCTTGTAATGTATGGTTTTTTTCTTGTAACTGGTTAAGAACAGCAGTCTCTCCCTCACCAGCCTGAATTTTTGCATAAAGGTCTTCTCTTTCCTTTTCTAGTAAAGAAATATTTTCTTTACTCTTCTGTAATAAGGCTTCAAGGTTCTGGATCTTTTGGTCCTTATCACCAATTTGACGTAGAACTTGTTCCAAATCATTCTGTAAAGAATTGAAAACTACTACCTTAATGATAGAGAACTTAAAAAGTTATTCCTCAAACAAAGTGATAATAAATAAATTTTAAGACTCAAACTCTTAGTCTTACACATTTTTTACTAATCATTATATCTTAACATGGCAAATTTAATTAAATAATTAGAACTATATACTTCACAATATAAACCTATATTATTGATAATAAACTAGAATTTAACCAAAATACCCCTTCAATTAACCACATTCTTACTCTCACACTCTGAGCTCACCACCTACGACGACTCTTGTTTACTCCATTTCAGACACGTGGGACTCCTCATTATTCCTAATCACACCAGGCACATGCCCACCTCAGAGCCTTCGCACCAATTGTCTCTTCTGCCTGGCACACTTCCTCACAGTCACATGGCTCATTCCCTCTCCTTCCAATGTTTGCTCAAATGCCACCTTCTCAATCATGCCTACCCTGATCATTACATTTAAAATTGCAGCCTTTCCAAATACTCCCTCTCCTGAATATTTTTTCTTTCCATAGCACTTATCTTCTAACACTAAATAATTTACTTATCTTTCATGTTTATGTGCCTCTCCCTCTGCCCCCTCACAAGAATGTAGGCTCCAAGAAGGTGAAGATTTTTATCTGTTTTATTCATCGAGGTATCCAAGACCTGTATGTTCTAAGATATTTACTGAATGAACAGAAAAGTAAGTGATTGTACTCTAATGCACATACACTCATGAAAGATCATTTCAATACCCCAATAGGACTTTTCTGTCACTACATCAAGGGATCCCTCTTCTTTACTTCACCAAGGACCGTCATGTTACACAGAGCACTTGCAAGAGCCCACATCCAGAGCAACATTCATTAATGTTGAGAGCTATCTGACCCACAGCCTTTGCCTCTGCCTCAATCATTCTAAGAGAGCCAGAGAGCCTCTACCCAGAACAAGGCCCTAACAAGCCCTTATGCAAACTTTATAGCAGCCCACACCACCTTCCTGAGACAGAGCCAGCAACCCCCTGGTACCCTCAACGAAGTGTGCCAATATTAAAATATGTGAGATCAGTCACTTCCAAACATGCTTCTCATCCCTCTAAGTTTCAATCACGAAACGATGAAAAGCAACCTAATCTCTCTGCTCTCATCCTCTGTTCCTGCCACTAAGAACCCTCTCTGCACATTCTACCAATCTTCTGGAAACACAGTTTCAGGGCTAAGCTTTTTCTAGAACTATCACTCTATTTCCAAGTCTAACTGAAGTTTGGTGCTCCCTTTACAGATGCTGATTCCCCATCAGCCCTCTCTGATATGTAAGGACTGTTCTGTTGGGCAAGCAGGAGAGGTTGACTTTTTCTAGATTTCTTCACCGCCATTACTCTCTCCCTCAAGTAAAAGGTTTATGCTGCTTTGGGAATTATGTATTCATTTATTCTACCCTCTATGCTGTGTTGCTATCATCTATAAATCCCTACCTCATTCACTGAAGACTTGAGACCTGATTTAGTCTTTCTCTCAATCCCAATTTCTGCCAATTTCCTGGGAAATACAAAATACATAGAGAATTAAGAGTACAGCCTCAACATTCATATCATCTTAATTCCTGGACCTTTATTCATTCTATTCAATCACTCACATGCAGGATCTTGTGATCACCTGAAATTGTTCTAGATTAAAAAAATGTCAATTATCTTACTCTGTGACCACAACTTCCTGACCGTCTTCCAATTTCATGACCTCATTTCTGCTCTTCAATGTTAAAGAGACATTAACCTCAATTTTATTCTAGCTTATTTAGCATACACCTAGCTTTTCTTCCTGAACCTCATATATGGATATGAACTAACCTTAACTATTCTTTCATCTACATTCTCCATTTCATTTTACCCCCCAAATTTCCAATACAGCCACTCCAAAAAAAACCCAATCCTAGATCAATGGTGCAATCTGCTTTCTCCACACCTACATTTCTGAGCACTATTAGAGCAAAATCACAAACCTCCATAGATTGGTGCCACCACAAATTTCTAGACTCCAACCTCTATTATATACTCAGAATCATCTTTTCACTCCTGTCACTTGAGTGGGGTTCTCATCCTCAAATATTCCCCTAAATAACCATTTAAAAGCTTAATCTTAATCTCCAAATTCTTAATCTCTGTCCACTGGACATTCAGCTATTACTATTCAAACTTAACCTGGGGGGTGGGCGGTGCTAATATTATCTTCAGGAATGACCTACCATGATTTTTCTTCCTCTTACCTATAAAATTATATATAGACATATATAATTCAAAAATATTTACACACTACTATATGTAAAATAGATAACCAACAAGGACCTACTATATAGCACAGGGAACTGTACTCAATATTTTGTAACTGTAAAAGAAAAGAATCTGAAAAAGAATATATATATATATATACACACACACACATATGCATATGTATGTATGTATTATGTATCACTGAATCATTTTGCTGTATACCTGAAACTAACATAATATTGTAAATCAACTATACTTCAATAAAGATAAATAATAAAGTAAAATATATTTAAATACACACACACACACACACACACACACACATCCTTTCTTCAAAGGATATCCTTCACAGGATAAGTTTGAATTTACCACCACCCACTGTATCAGTGACATCATAGCTTATGAATACCTTATTCCTTCAGTCACCTCCCCTTCTCCAATATCCTCAATTATTCCCTCTCTACTAGTCCCTTTGTCCTACATAATAAACATATTCAGGTATCTCTGGTTCTCAAAACCACTTCCTAGACCAAGTCCCACTCCAGTTTCTGCCCAGTCTTTATGCAATTCACATTTTAATTTCAAAAGTAATGCATATTTACTTTCCCAACTCCCTCATCTCTCATTCACTCATCAATCAAAAATCAGACATTCATGTCTATCACTTTATTGAAATTATGTTTCACAAAGTCACTAATTCTTAACTACTTAACCTAATGAATATTTTTCATTTATCATACTGGGCGTCCTCACCACACACCCACATTTGAAGTTGCTGCTTACTCCCAACTTTTGACTCTCCCTAGTCCTTTGGCTTTCACTCTGCAAGGTCTCCTTAATTGCTCTGATCATTCTTTCTTTGAGCTGTTCTTCCTCTACTCATTCATCCCTTAAATGTTAGTGTTTCCCAGAAGTCTTGTGTTACCAGTTGTCTATTTTTCTCATTACACTCTCTCCCTGGTTGATCACATTTATTCTAATAATTCCATTTACCCCATAAATACTGTCTCTCACAGCTAATATATAGCATGGTCCTCTCTTTCAGGCTTTAAATTAATACATCCCATAGGTGCCTCAGGCCTTGTCCAAAACTGAACTCACCGCACTGGCCGTCTTTCTCAAGTTCATTAACACAGCTGATGATACCTCCCTTTACCATGTACCCAATGTTATCAGTCTGCAAGCCATTCCCTTTCTCTGTCATTCCCTACAACTATTAATTTACCTCCAAAGTAGTATTCATATTTCTCCAAAGTAGTATTTTACCTCCAAAGTAGTATTTATTTTACCTCCAAAGTAGTATTCATATTTGTCCCTATGATATTTTTTAGCAATTGCTTAAACTAAGACCATCATTATTAGGCTTCCCTGGTGGCACAGTGGTTAATAATCCTCCTGCCAATGCAGGGGACACGGGTTTGAGCCCTGGTCCGGGAAGATCCCACACACTGCGGAGCAACTAAGCCTGCCCGCCACAACTACTGAGCCTGTGCTCTAGAACCCGCAAGCCACAACTCCTGAGCCCACGTGCCGCATCTACTGAAGCCGGGGCACTCTAGAGCCCGTGCTCCGCAACAAGAGAAGCCACCGCAATGAGAAGCCCATGTACCGCAAAGAGTAGCCCCCACTCGCCACAACTGGAGAAAGCCCGCGTGCAGCAACGAAGACCCAACACAGCCAAAAATAATAAATAAATAAAAATAAATTGATTAAAAAAAAGACGATCATTATTTTTCACCTAAACTACTGCATATATTAGGCTTTTAACTGATCTCCTGTTTCAGAATATTCTCTCCAAAATTCATGTTTTACAAAACCATGAGAATAATCTATTTAAAAATCAAATCTGGCAATGGCACTTCTATCTTAAGACCTTCAATACCTTTCTATCTTCAAGCATAGATAGAAAGGCCTTCCATAAACTTACCCATGTCTAATGCTCTAGGCTCTTCTCCAACTCATCTCTAAATTACACCTTAAGCTCCAGCAAAACCTAAGTTTAGTTCATACCAGCTTCACTATTCTTTTCCTTGTAACTTCTACTTGGAGTATACTACTCACTATCACCATCTTTGCAACCCAGAAACATCTACACAAACTTTACAACAGATTGCCCCTTCTAAGGAAATTTTCTGTAACTGCTCTTTTCCAAATTATATCCGAGCTACATAACTGTCTTCTCTATGCTATCATAATAATTTTATACACATATATATACCTAGAACTATACTCATCACATCTCTTTAATTAGTTTTTAGGACTTTTCATAATGAGAGACTTTGCCTGGCCTCTTTGCCATCCTTTTCTTATTCCTCCCCAGAGGTTGAGAATTTAACTAACTGGAAAGCTTGGAATAAGGAATCAAGAATGTTTAACTCAGCCCCTTGCTCTCCCCTCAGTCTAAGAGACAACCTGCCTATAAGAAGGTAAAAGGCTGTCATTTCCAGCTTTGTCTGTGACTGGATGAATAAATTTAATTCTGCGGTACATTATAAGAAAGTCCACTTGCCTGCAATCTATGCCAAATTCTCTACCTCATCTTTACTACTCTATTTTTTTGCTACTCTTTATAATAAAACTCCTAGAGTTATCTATATTCATTGCATCAAACTTCTCTCTTCCCATTTTCTTTTGAACCCTCTCCATCAGGCTTTTGCCCCTCCTTCTCTTTACAAATTGCTCTTACCAATGTCATCAGTGACCTCATGTTGCCAAATCCAATAGGATTTCCAGTCTTCATCTTGTTTGACCTCCATCCTTCCAACTACCCGAGCCAAAATCCTTGGAATCATCCTTGACTTCTCTGCCAATGCCCCATATCAATCTATCGGTAAATCTGTCAGCTTTACCTTTAAAGTATATCTAGAATCTGACCATTTTTCACTACCTGCACTGTTTCCACTCTGATCCAAGCTGTATCATTCTTGTCTCAATTATTATAGTAGTCTCTTAGCTAATTTCTTTGTTTCTACTTATGTGCCCCTACGGCCTACTCTCAATACAGTAGCCAGAGTAATCCTACGAAATTATAAGTCCGATCATGCTACTCCATTGCTCAGAATCCTCCAATGATTTCTCATCTCACAGTAAAATCCTTAAAATTACCTATAAAGCTCGACATGTTCTGATCCTCTGTGATCTCTATGGCTGTGATTCCTATGGCTTTTAACTCTCTTATCACTCACACCACTCCACACACTGGCTTCTTGATGTTCTTGTACACCTTCCCTTCCTTTAGATCTTCTCAAAGATGCCTTCCCTGGCAACCATATCTAACATTGCAGTCCCACCTCCAGATCCCCAGATACTTCCTACTCCCCGTCCCTTTTTTCATCTCCATAGCACTTCCACCATCTAACACACTATATATTTTGCCTATTTACCTTGGCTAGTGTTTGTCTTCCTCACTAAGCTCCATGAGAGCAGACATCTTTGTCTATTTTCTTTGCTGCCATATCCACAAAATCACTTCCTTGGCTAAGATTAGACATTAATATATATTTGTTGACTGACTGAATGAAAGAACAAATAAATGAATACAATATTTGGATCTCTAACCACCTGACTCCCATGCTACTATCCAAACTCAGAAGGGAAAGAAAGGCATATTACTTACTGTCTCCTTTCAACTCCAACATTGCTTCTGTGTGTATATCATTAGATTGCCATTTCCTAGAAGGCAGGCACTGTGTCTTACTCAGCTCTCTAATTTCAGTGCTTACCACTGGGCCTGACACACAGTGCTCAATAATATTCAACGAATTAATGAAAGACCGAAGGAATAAATGAATGTCAAATTCAAATTCATTTCAAACATCTGGGTACTGTCTTCTGCTCACCGTAACAAAAAAAAAATTTAACTTATTTCAATCTTCTGAGCTATACTATAGAATCTGTACAAATTTAACTCAGTCACATTTTCTATACCTACAATTCCAATGTTCATATGATAGTTCTGAAACAGGGAAAGACATGACCAATAAACAGTAAGTTCCATTGTAGGAAATACAAAATGTTATTTTTTACTGAGGTAAACTAAACTGAGAAATTTTATTTGCATTTTTAATTTCTAAAATAAGGTATTTTTAATAAACAATAATAAATAAATAATTTATTATGTATAAATAACAATTTAAATAAATAATATATTTTATTTAAATAAATTTAGTAAATTTCTTTAACAGAAATTTAATAAATTTTAAATTTTTATATAAATAAATTTATAATAAGTAACAAATCTATTTATAATAAATATTTTTTTAATATTTTAGAAAAAATTTTCAACAGAGCAATCAAAAGAAAAGATTTTCTGATTATCCAGATACTGAAAATAATCAAAACTCTTCATAATCAAGTACTTTGCATTATCTAATTTCACCACAACAAAAGGATAATGATTTGGTTAATTTTTGTTTAAAAGGCTAAAAATTCAAATACTATTTACCTGAGCTTCACGAAGTTTTGCTGTAGTGCTTTGCTGAAAAGCTTGTTGTTCTTGATGCTGTTGCTTTGTTTTATCTAACTGATGCTGCAATTCTGTGGAATTTGTTACTTTTTCCCTCAACTTAAAAAAAAAAAAATGAAGACTATCAGTTGACAACTTAAAGGCATAATGCTATCATATAAATATCTGGTAGTACTTCAGATCTCACAATTCTCAAATCTGAAGAGAAAATTCAATTCAAACAACAGATAAAAATCAACTTTAAAAGCAATATCTCATTACTTATAGAATCGTAATCTCGTGGTTAAGAAATTATTCCTCAAGAATTGATTCTCATCCTGAAAAGTATAAAATTCTTTCTCCAGGTTGGCAATTAGTTTATTATTGTTTTTATATACTAATATGATCAAGGAATTAATTATATATAATTAATTATATATTTATTTTTAATTAATTATATTTGTAACATTATCAATATTTGTTTTACTTTTTTCACAACAATCATAATTATCACTTATTGGGAAACAACAGCATGATCTACCACACTAAGATTTTGGGTCTAGAAGAAAATCTTTTGCTGAAGCTACAGATTTTAACTCTCAGGGTTTGTTCAAGTCTAATAAAAGACGTACTTTAATTATAACTTTTACTTTAACCAAATAGCAGTTACCATTTTTGCCAACTACAGCTTAAATTAGGATAGCATACAATCTTATGTTTAATTTTTAAAAGAGAAAATCCTTAAATGCAAACTCAAAGTTTATATGCACCAACTACATGTCATTAATGCCCTCAGCAACTATTCATTTTTCAGAGTCATTAGGAATTGGTCCTTCCTGGATAGGAAGACTCTTCTTGAGCAGCCTGACAGGTTCACCCGGAGAATTTATCCTGCCTAAAGCTGAAGAGTAGCCTTCTTTGCACATTTTTGCTGAGAACTTTAGGGAATACAATCACAACAAAATGACTTAATGTAGTCAATAAATAGGACGTTTTAATTGGGGAGAAATAAAAGTCCCAACTTAAAGTTAAAAAAATCCAATTAAAGCTCTTGACCATAAAAAAAATAAACACAATATTTAAGGTGTCTCAAATCTATCAATAAATGTACTAATGTAAACTCATTTGAAATGCGAGCTTACCTCTTCTTCTAAACGAGAAAGTTTGAGCTGTAGATCAGCCACTTGTTGTTCTTTATCCATCAGCTTTTCACTTGAAAGCTGTCTCTGTTCCTTCAGTCTACCATGAGCTTCCCCTAGTTGGCGCTCTGTCTCCAGAAGTTTGCTATGTAACTTTAGAAAAGGAAAAAAAAGTAAGTACATATGTATAAACACACCTACAATCACCACCATTACTACTACCACCTACTTTCCAAACAATGTTTTATTTTTCAACAATATAAACATAATATATTAATTTTCATGATACTTTAGAGGAACCTAATATCCAACTGAATTTTAATCACATAAATTATGACTCACATAAAACTGTAACCAAACATCACAGGTTTCAGGGTTTTTACACTCTTTAAAAAAAAAAAACAAACAGCAAACCTGAGGCTTTTGTTTAGATAAGTGTTGTAATCACTTGAAGAACTTAAATAAAACAAAACTTAAAAATTAAGACACTTTAAGGCACATTCAGACCTATTCCACTGTAGTTTTTAGAATCCCAAAGTGATTCTTGTTGTTTTCCCATAATTATGAACCACCACAACTGACTTCTTATATTTGGGTACTGAATAGAGCACAAAGCATTCTCAAGTCCTCAAACTGGCACACAATTTCTAAATAAAAGAGAGGAAAGAATAGTTTCTTAAAATATTAGGTGATTCTCATTCATTAACTTTAAAATTGCCACCTAGCTAAAACTAAAGGAGAAATTTGTCTTGGTGCTAGAACTATCACTTTCTCAAATTCCTTATTTTCGCTAATACTACCAGAAATAACAGCTGGTTTCTCCTGAGGGATTGGCTGGGGGTGGGTTCATTAAAAAAAAAAAAAGTTTGTATTAATTTTAGAATTACTGCACAAGTGCTGGGAGTACAGAACAAAAAAAGAGTGGCATGGAGATAAGGATGCAAGACATTCGGCAAGGCTTACACACTAAGAGTACTTCTATACCCCACCCTCATAACACATTAAATCAAATCTCAGCATGTGCCTCAGCAAAACTGGAAATTAATAACAAGCATTCTATACAATTGCTTTCAATCAAACCCATTCATGTTAAATCTGAAAATACTAAGAATCTATAGCCTTTGTGTCATAGATACACTTATATGCTCTATACTTGCATATTTCTCCATAAAAATTCACAGTTGGCAAGGAAAAAATAAAGTTCTATCAGAAGAGTGGACACCCACTATTTTCTTATGCTATGAAGCAACCTGCGGCTGTCAAAATATATCCTATCCTCAATAAAGAAAACCGAAGTGGATTTCTAAAGTAAAGCATGCTTCAACCTAACTAAAACAGGAATCAGTAATAGTTAAAGAGAAGACATTTATTTTATTCTTGTCCTAAGCCAGCAACCTGACATCTCTCCGTTTTCTTCTTCTTCTTCTTAAAATGCAGTGAATTAGCACTGTAGTAACTACCCAAACCCTCTCCTTCTCACTACAAGAAGTAGATCCAATCCTGGTATGTGAAAGCAAAGGAGGCCTTCAAAGTAAATTCATATTTCAAGCATCTAAGTGCTTGATCTCTTACAGACAGGCATCACCTACGTCTAGTTCCTGAACTTGTTGGATAAGAATCACCCAATATCATTATTAACACAAAGATAATCAGACTTCTCCCCTAGAAGTTTAGATTTAGTACATTTGAGCTGAAGCCCAGAAATCCATGTTTTCATAACAAGAATTAGATGATATTTAGTTTCAGGAATCATTTGCCAAAAAGCGACACTTTAAAAAGCAGCAGTTTTGAAAACTAAAAATCAGCAAGGAACCAAGATGGCGGAGTAGAAGGACGTGCTGTCACTCCCTCTTGCGAGAGCACCAGAATCACAACTGACTGCTGGACCATCATTGACAGGAAGACCCTGGACTTCACCAAGGAGGATACCCCACTTCCAAGGACAGAGGAGAAGCCACAGTGAGACGGTAGGAGGGGCGCAAGCAGAGTAAAATCAAACCCCGTAACTGCTGGGTGGGTGACTCACAGACTGGCGAACACTTATACCACAGAAGTCCACCCACTGGAGTAAAGGTTCTGAGCCCCACGTCAGGCTTCCCAACCTGGGGGTCAGGCAACGGGAGGAGGAATTCCTAGAGAATCAGACTTTGAAGCCTAGTGGGAATTGGATTGCAGGACTTTGACGGGACTGGGGGAAACAGAGACCCCACTCTTGGAGGGCACACACAAAGTAATGTGTGCATCAGGACCCAGGGGAAGGAGCAGTGAGCCTGGGGGAGACTGAACCAGACCTACCTGCTGGTGTTGGGGGGGTCTCCTGCAGAGGCGAGTGGTGGCTCTGTTTCACCGTGGGGATAAGGACACTGGCAGCAGAGGTTCTGGGAAGTTCTCCTTGGCGTGAGCCGTCCCAGAGTCTGCCATTAACCCCACCAAAGAGCACGGGTAGGCTCCACTGTTGGGTTGCCTCAGGCAAAACAGCCAACAGGGAGGGAACCCAGCCCCACCCATCAACAGTCAAGTGGATTAAGGTTTTACTGAGCTCTGACCGCCACAGCAACAGGGAGGGAACCCAGCCCCACCCATCAACAGTCAAGTGGATTAAGGTTTTACTGAGCTCTGACCGCCACAGCAACAGTCAGCTCTACCCACCACCAGAGCCTCCCATCAAGCCTCTTAGATAGCCTCAACCACCAGAGGGCAGACAACAGAAGCAAGAAAAACTATAATCCTGCAGCCTGTGGACCAAAAACCACAGTTACAGAAAGATAGAGAAGATGAAAAGGCAGAGGGCTATGTACCAGATGAAGGAACAAGAAAAAACCCCAGAAAAACAACTAAATGAAGTGGAGATAGGCAACCTTCCAGAAAAAGAATTCAGAATAATGATAGTGAAGATGATCCAGGACCTTGGAATAAGAATGGAGGCAAAGATTGAGAAGATGCAAGAAATGATTAACAAAGACCTAGAAGAATTAAAGAACAAACAAACAGAGATGACCAATACAATAACTGAAATGAAAACTACACTAGAAGGAATCAATAGCAGAATAACTGAGGCAGAAGAACGGATAAGTGACCTGGAAGACAGAATGATGGAATTCACTGCTGCGGAACAGACTAAAGAAAAAAGAATGAAAAGAAATGAAGACAGCCTAAGAGACCTCTGGGACAACATTAAACGCAACAACATTCGCATTATAGGGGTCCCAGAAGGAGAAGAGAGAGAGAAAGGACCAGAGAAAATATTTGAAGAGATTATAGTCGAAAACTTCCCTAACATGGGAAAGGAAATAGCCACCCAAGTCCAGGAAGCGCAGAGAGTCCCATACAGGATAAACCCAAGGAGAAACACGCCGAGACACATAGTAATCAAAGTGGCAAAAATTAAAGACAAAGAAAAATTATTGAAAGCAGCAAGGGAAAAACGACAAATAACATACAAGGGAACTCCCATAAGGTTAACAGCTGATTTCTCAGCAGAAACTCTGCAAGCCAGAAGGGAGTGGCATGATATACTTAAAGTGATGAAAGGGAAGAACCTACAACCAAGATTACTCTACCCGGCAAGGATCTCATTTAGATTTGATGGAGAAATCAAAAGCTTTACAGACAAGCAAAAGCTAAGAGAATTCAGCACCACCAAACCAGCTCTACAACAAATGCTAAAGGAACTTCTCTAAGTGGGAAACACAAGACAACAAAAGGACCTACAAAAACAAACCCAAAACAATTAAGAAAATGGTCATAGGAACATACATATCGATAATTACCTTAAACGTGAATGGATTAAATGCCCCAACCAAAAGACATAGACTGGCTGAATGGATACAAAAACAAGACCCATATATATGCTGTCTACAAGAGACCCACTTTAGACCTAGGGACACATACAGACTGAAAGTGATGGGATGGAAAAAGATATTCCATGCAAATGGAAATCAAAAGAAAGCTGGAGTAGCTATACTCATATCAGATAAAATAGACTTTAAATTAAAAAATGTTACAAGAGACAAGGAAGGACACTACATAATGATCCAGGGATCAATCCAAGAAGAAGATATAACAATTATAAATATATATGCACCCAACATAGGAGCACCTCAATACATAAGGCAACTGCTAACAGCTATAAAAGAGGAAATCGACAGTAACACAATAATAGTGGGGGACTTTAACACCTCACTTACACCAATGGACAGATCATCCAAAATGAAAATAAATAAGGAAACAGAAGCTTTAAATGACACAATAGACCAGATAGATTTAATTGATATATATCGGACATTCCATCCAAAAACAGCAGATTACACATTCTTCTCAAGTGCGCACGGAACATTCTCCAAGATAGATCACATCTTGGGTCACAAATCAAGCCTCAGTAAATTTAAGAAAATTGAAATCATATCAAGCATCTTTTCTGACCACAACGCTATGAGATTAGAAATGAATTACAGGGAAAAAAACGTAAAAAGGACAAACACATGGAGGCTAAACAATACGTTACTAAATAACCAAGAGATCACTGAAGAAATCAAAGAGGAAATCAAAAAATACCTAGAGACAAATGACAATGAAAACACGACGACCCAAAACCTATGGGATGCAGCAAAAGCAGTTCTAAGAGGGAAGTTTATAGCTATACAAGCCTACCTAAAGAAACAAGAAAAAGCTCAAGTAAACAATCTAACCTTACACTTAAAGAAACTAGAGAAAGAAGAACAAACAAAACCCAAAGTTAGCAGAAGGAAAGAAATCATAAAGATCAGAGCAGAAATAAATGAAATAGAAACAAAGAAAACAATAGCAAAGATCAATAAAACTAAAAGTTGGTTCTTTGAGAAGATAAACAAAATTGATAAGCCATTAGCCAGACTCATCAAGAAAAAGAGGGAGAGGACTCAAATCAATAAAATCAGAAATGAAAAAGGAGAAGTTACAACAGACACTGCAGAAATACAAAGCATCCTAAGAGACTACTACAAGCAACTTTATGCCAATAAAATGGACAACCTGGAAGAAATGGACAAATTCTTAGAAAGGTATAACCTTCCAAGACTGAACCAGGAAGAAATAGAAAATATGAACAGACCAATCACAAGTAATGAAATTGAAACTGTGATTAAAAATCTTCCAACAAACAAAAGTCCAGGACCAGATGGCTTCACAGGTGAATTCTATCAAACATTTAGAGAAGAGCTAACACCCATCCTTCTCAAGCTCTTCCAAAAAATTGCAGAGGAAGGAACACTCCCAAACTCATTCTATGAGGCCACCATCACCCTGATACCAAAACCAGACAAAGACACTACAAAAAAAGAAAATTACAGACCAATATCACTGATGAATATAGATGCAAAAATCCTCAACAAAATACTAGCAAACAGAATCCAACAACACATTAAAAGGATCATACACCACGATCAAGTGGGATTTCTCCCAGGGATGCAAGGATTCTTCAATATACGCAAATCAATCAATGTGATACACCATATTAACAAATTGAAGAATAAAAACCATATGATCATCTCAATAGATGCAGAAAAAGCTTTTGACAAAATTCAACACCCATTTCTGATAAAAACTCTCCAGAAAGTGGGCATAGAGGGAACCTACCTCAACATAATAAAGGCCATATATGACAAACCCACAGCAAACATCATTCTCAATGGTGAAAAACTGAAAGCATTTCCTCTAAGATCAGGAACGAGACAAGGATGTCCACTCTCACCACTATTATTCAACATAGTTTTGGAAGTCCTAGCCACGGCAATCAGAGAAGAAAAAGAAATAAAAGGAATACAAATTGGAAAAGAAGAAGTAAAACTGTCACTGTTTGCGGATGACATGATACTATACATAGAGAATCCTAAAACTGCCACCAGAAAACTGCTAGAGCTAATTAATGAATATGGTAAAGTTGCAGGATACAAAATTAATGCACAGAAATCTCTTGCATTCCTATACACTAATGATGAAAAATCTGAAAGAGAAATTATGGAAACACTCCCATTTACCATTGCAACAAAAAGAATAAAATACCTAGGAATAAACCTACCTAGGGAGACAAAAGACCTGTATGCAGAAAACTATAAGACACTGATGAAAGAAATTAAAGATGATACCAACAGATGGAGAGATATACCATGTTCTTGGATTGGAAGAATCAATATTGTGAAAATGAGTATACTACCCAAAGCAATCTACAGATTCAATGCAATCCCTATCAAATTACCAATGGCATTTTTTACGGAGCTAGAACAAATCATCTTAAAATTTGTATGGAGACACAAAAGACCCCGAATAGGCAAAGCAGTCTTGAGGCAAAAAAATGGAGCTGGAGGAATCAGACTCCCTGACTTCAGACTATACTACAAAGCTACAGTAATCAAGAAAATATGGTACTGGCACAAAAACAGAAACATAGATCAATGGAACAAGATAGAAAGCCCAGAGATTAACCCACGCACCTATGGTCAACTAATCTATGACAAAGGAGGCAAAGATATACAATGGAGAAAAGACAGTCTCTTCAATAAGTGGTGCTGGGAAAACTGGACAGCTACATGTAAAAGAATGAAATTAGAATACTCCCTAACACCATACACAAAAATAAACTCAAAATGGATTAGAGACCTAAATATAAGACTGGACACTATAAAACTCTTAGAGGAAAACATAGGAAGAACACTCTTTGACATAAATCACAGCAAGATCTTTTTGGATCCACCTCCTAGAG
Organism: Balaenoptera ricei; assembly: GCF_028023285.1. NCBI lineage: Eukaryota > Metazoa > Chordata > Mammalia > Artiodactyla > Balaenopteridae > Balaenoptera > Balaenoptera ricei. The sequence goes on from NC_082648.1 coordinate 78,887,964, forward strand.
TAATGGAAATAAAAACAAAAATAAACAAGTGGGACCTAATGAAACTTCAAAGCTTTTGCACAGCAAAGGAAACCATAAACAAGACGAAAAGACAACCCTCAGAATGGGAGAAAATATTCGCAAATGAATCAACGGACAAAGGATTAATCTCCAAAATATATAAACAGCTCATTCAGCTCAATATCAAAGAAACAAACACCCCAATCCAAAAATGGGCAGAAGACCTAAATAGACATTTCTCCAAAGAAGACATACAGATGGCCACGAAGCACATGAAAAGATGCTCAACATCACTAATTATTAGAGAAATGCAAATCAAAACTACAATGAGGTATCACCTCACTCCTGTTAGAATGGGCATCATCAGAAAATCTACAAACAACAAATGCTGGAGAGGGTGTGGTGAAAAGGGAACCCTCTTGCACTGTTGGTGGGAATGTAAAATGATACAGCCACTATGGAGAACAATATGGAGGTTCCTTAAAAAACTAAAAATAGAATTACCATATGACCCAGCAATCCCACTACTGGGCATATACCCAGAGAAAACCGTAATTCAAAAAGACACATGCACCCGAATGTTCATTGCAGCACTATTTACAATAGCCAGGTCATGGAAGCAACCTAAATGCCCATCAACAGACGAATGGATAAAGAAGTTGTGGTACATATATACAATGGAATATTACTCAGCCATAAAAAGGAACGAAATTGAGTCATTTGTTGAGACGTGGATGGATCTAGAGACTGTCATACAGAGTGAAGTAAGTCAGAAAGAGAAAAACAAATATCGTATATTAATGCATGTATGCGGAACCTAGAAAAATGGTACAGATGAGCCAGTTTGCAGGGCAGAAGTTGAGACACAGATGTAGAGAATGGACATATGGACACCAAGGGGGGAAAACTGCAGTGGGGTGGGGATGGTGGTGTGCTGAATTGGGCGATTGGGATTGACATGTATACACTGATGTGTATAAAACTGATGCCTAATAAGAACCTGCAGTATAAAAAAACAAACAAAACAACTAATACTAAACTTTCATTGGGTTATTTGTATGGAAACATGTTAATATAAATGTTTCAGACATTACATGAAATTTCTAAAAATCTTATATTTGTATTTGTATGGAAATATGTATGGAAATATGTTAATATAAATGTTTCAGACATTACATGAAATTTCTAAAAATCATATTTGTATTTGTATGGAAATATGTATGGAAATATGTTAATATAAATGTTTCAGACATTACATGAAATTTCTAAAAATCTTATATTTGTACTTGTATGGAAATATGTATGGAAATATGTTAATATAAATGTTTCAGACATTACATGAAATTTCTAAAAATCTTATATGTTCTGGTATAATGTTATAAGTAATAATCCTAGTTATTACTTTAAAATGTATATCTCAGAAATAACTAATTTTCTTGTCAACTGCATTATTATGAACTGTCATCAAATCTTTAACCGTGGTCATTTTTAAGTCTTTTGTCATTTACAGACAGTTCTGGGTGTACTCTGATGATTTTGCAAATATGTTCCTATAAAAGGGTTTCATCTTCAAGAAATACATGGAAAAGACTCTGACAAGTACAGGTTTCTGGTAACGGACTGTACTGCTGAACTGAATGAATAAGCATTTTCAGAACTCTAATGAAAAACTGATGAACTCATAAAAGTGCTAACAAAAGATCAAGATGAAAAAAAAAAATTAATTACATGGGACTGAGTGAACTGATGAGGATGAGTATAATTTTTGTGACTTTCTGTCTGAATTTAAAAAAAAAAAAAAAATTCCACAAGGACTCAGAGGCAAAGAATATACAAATCAATTTTCACTGCAAAGTAAAGGAGCTGTTACAGTGGAGGATTACTGGACTGAATGTCAATACTATGACATAGTATGAGTGTGTTTCATGTTTGGTAATTGCAATCATTGTTGCTTTTGTTGTGGTCATCCATGTACAATGCTTGGTGTCAGTCGATTTATCTCTTGTAAAAATAAAATACAGTGTGTGTGTGTGAAAAAAAAAAAAAAAAAAAAAAAAGAAAGCAGCAGTTTTCAATCTCAACTACAGAGTACAATCACAGGGGAAACATTTAAATACACCAATGCCCAGGCCTACGCCGGAGATTATGGCATAACTGAGTGGAGGGTGAGGCCTTGATATTGGTAATTTCTTAAATTTCCCCAGGTGATTCTGGTGTGCAGACAGAGTGAAGAACCACCAAATTAAAGATAAGTGTTGCTCTGGATGTAGAAAACAAACTTATGGTTCCCAGAGGGTGAGGTGGGGGGTGGGGGGGATAATAAATTGGGAGATTGGGATTGACATGTACACACTACTATATATGGAATGGATGGCTAGTGAGGACCTACTGTGTAGCATGGGGAGCTCTACTCAGTACTCCTCTGGTGGCCTATATGGGAAAGGAGTCTAGAAAAGAGTGGATGTGTGGATGTGTGTGGCTGATTCACTTTTCTGTGCACCTGGAACTGACATGCTATTGTGGGTCGACTATACTCCAGTAAAAATTTTTTATTAAATAAATAAAGATAACTGTTGTTCTGAAGCGAAGATTTACTAAAGGGGTGAAAAAAGAGATATTATATATTATAAATAACTGTCATTCTTTACTGTACAATCCTGATAAATCCCTGATCTTTAATAAAGAGATGAATCTCAAATCAAAGCTGCCCAAGGGTGTAAGCAGGCCAAAATCCCTTAAGCCATAATGCCTATACCATTTTATTTATTTTTTAATTTTTTTTTAACATCTTTATTGGAGTATAATTGCTTTACAATGGTGTGTTAGTTTCTGCTTTATAACAAAGTGAATCAGTTATACATATACATATGTTCCCATATCTCTTCCCTCCTATACCATTTTACAGTAAATATATTAAGGAAAAAAAAGGATAAACTAAGAGTAAAAATAATACATCCTTGAGTTATTAATAGAATGGTCTATCCTAAAGTTACATTTTAAGATATACATACATGTATATGTTCTCTGAGAAATTTAGTTTTGTAAACTTATATACATAATTCTTTATTCATTAAGTTCCAATTAATGTTTGCTAAGTGCCAGGCCCTATTCCAAATGCTTCACAAATATTAACTAATTTAATCCTTAATAACGCTATGAAGACAGTTCCATTCTTATCCTCTTTTTGACAGATGAGCAAACTAAGGTACAAATTAAATAACTCGTCCAAGCTCACACAGCTTGTAGGCCACAGAACTGGAACTCAGAAAGCTGGTTCTTAAATCCACACTCATAAACCACTATGCTATTTGAGATGGCACGTTAGATAATTTTTTTAAATTAAGTTGGATATATGGGTTGGGGAGTGGGAGATACAAACTACTGGGTTAGACAGGCTCAAGGACATACTGTACAACATGGGGAATACAGCCAATATTTCATAATAACTGTAAAGAAAAAGAAACCTTTAAAAATTGTATAAAATTTTTTAAAAATTAAAAAAAGTAAATTGATGTCTAATTGTTTAATTATATAACATCATTATCTGCACATCTGTGGCTATTCTAAAAGTGCTCACGAACACAAATATGAAGAATATGGGGTACTTTGCTTTCAAGTCCTTTGTTGACAATTGACAGCTATCTATTTTTGTCAGCACTGAAATGGGAGCTGAGGACACAGTGGAGAGCAAAACAAACCCAGTTCATCCCTACACTCTTTAAGGACGCTGAAAGAAGGTTTAAGGTGAGGTTCACTTCCATTCTTCCAATAAATACTTACTGAAAGCTCTAAGTGTAGAGGCTGATAGAGTACAGAATAAAACAGATTCCTCAAATTAAGTAGCTCACCGTCCAAAGGGAATGGTAGATAATACGCAAGTAAACTAGCTATACAATATAAAGTATTATAAAGAAGAAGCTTGCTGGAATAAAGTAGGGTCCAGAATAAATGGAAAATAAGCTATTGAAATAGAATGGTCCAGAAAGGCTTTATTGAGGAAACAATACCTGAGCAAGCCTTATGAAGAACTGAAATCAAGAACACTCTAAGAAAAATACATGGGCAAAGGACCTAAGGCAGGAAAGTGCTTTGAAGTGTTGGAGTGTTTGAGGAACTGAAAGGAGATCAGTATGGCTGCTTCACATGTTGGAGACAAGCTTGAAAACAGACATAGTGTGGACCATACTACAAACAAGTGCTTACATGACCAAGTAAGATATTTGGATTCAATTCAAAGTGTAAGCAAAGCCACTGAGGTTGTTAAGCAGAGGAATAAAGTGATATCCTTCACATTTTAAAACAAGGCCTCTAGCTTCCATACAGAGAATAGACTAAGGAGGTCTCTAGAAAAAGGAAACCTGTAGAAAGGCTAACACAGTAGCCCAGGTGAGCAACGGCAGCAGCTGAGATTAAGGGTGGTAGCAGTATAGATGAAGAGAAGTGGACAGATTTGAGTCATGCTTTGAAGGTAGAATCCAGACAGCATGCTGAAGAAAAGACGATAAATGGTATCACTTCAAGGTCTTCAGTACAACCTCTTTATTTTGTACAGAATTGTGACTAAACCAAATAATTATGTACATTCAAGTCTTTGAATAAAAATATTGTTTGAGTAGGTTCTCAAAAATTCCTGATGCCCCTCCACCCACTGACAACCAAATGAAACCCAAATTCCTCAGCCTGCTATTCAAAAGCCTGCATAATAAACTTCCAAATGCTCTCTGGATTCAAAATAGTCCACTACTATTACACATGCCCTATCCTCAAAGCAAATGCGTGTCCCTCCCTGGTTCTTGTAATACTTCCCTGCCTCTAGTTTACTTTTCTGCCTGGAAGACCCTCCTGCCTTCAAACTGCTACTTGTCGAAACCCATCCAATATTCACAATTTCAAGCACCACCTCTCTCTCACACAAAGCTTTTCTTGATCACATTAACAGGACAAAATAATTATACAATATGAAGTACTATGGGGGGGAAGAAAACAGGAGAGGAACTCTTCCAAATTCCCATGGTATATGAGATCATTTTATTTTAATTCTCACATTCATTGGTATAGGATAGTACTTGCCTCATCCTCAATGAGATTTACATAATCATTTAAGGTAGGTACTGTTTCCTTTTTCATTTCTGTATCTCCTAATAAACAAGGCATAGTGTCTTTTAGAAACCATAAATGCCCCATTTGTTCATTTGAACTGAAAGGCAAATATCTAAGTTATATTTAAGTTATTCATTGATATCCCCAAGCCTCTGTTTCCTTCGATTATGAATGCCTGCATTTGTTCATTCACTTACTTACTAAAACATCTGCTGATTAATAAGCAAAATGCCAGGTAGTTGGGATAAAAAATGAATAAGACATGGTCCCTGCACCTGAAGAGTTCAGAGTCTAGTGAAGAAAGATACATAAGTTATGATAATATACTATACTGTGATAAGTAAAACAATCAAGATATGTAAATGCTTAAGCCATATCTGGAGGGGGTGGCGGTGAGAAGTGGCAATATGCAGAAAAAGATTTCTGGAAAAGTGACAAGTGGAGTAAGTTGTATTTATCAGGGAGAAGAGAAAAAGGAAGAGTATCTCAGGCTAAGAAGACAGAGGACTGATGCCACAAAAGCCAAGTATCACTGCCCTATAAATGAAAATAGTTGAAAATTATCAAAAAAAACGTGGCTGAGGACTTTAATCTCCCCCAAATTTCCATTTTTCTACCAACTTTAATGTTACCTATAAGAAATAATCAGAATAGAGAATTCAAAAATTAAGTTAATGGCAAAGTCAAAACTTCCATGAATCTTCTTCTGATAGATATTATTTACCTATAAAAAACAGTTGTTAGGACTAATTTGTTTTCTTCTTTTAAAATATCTAATTTTTATATTATTGGTTTAACAGCAATTATATTTTAAAATTTAGTAACAAGAAAAGAAAAAAGATAAGAATTTTTAAATAAAAGAATGATCAACAATTTGAATTATTATATAATAGCTAATACCTGCTGAGTACCTACCATGTACCAGGTACCATTCTAAGCAATTCATATGTATTAATTCATAAACACTTCACAATAATACTATATGATAGATACTATCATTTTAAGGGAAATTGAAATTAACAGAAATGAGATCTGACTCAATACTATAGGTTGTGAAAATTAAGAGTTATTTTTTTTAAATGACAACTTTTTAAATGAACTATATTATGATCAAACAACCATCAAACACACTAAGAAGAAACCATAGGGGGAATTACAATAAATAAAATTTAACAGCTCTTACTTGATTAATTTCACTTTGGAGTTGTAATCCATGCTGTTCCTTTTCTTCTCTCTGTTGTTGTAGCTGTTTAAACTCTGCCTTAAGATGCTGGTACTTGGTCTCCACTTCTGATAATTCTTCTTTGAGCTTTTGAGTAGCCTCTCCCTTTTCACCTAGCTCTGCCTGTATTCTCTGCAGTGAGGTTTCAGATGCAGATAACCTTGACTGAAGCTGTTGACAATCTAGGTCTTTTTGATGAAGGCCTGCTTGTATATTCTTTTTACTCATACATTCTTCATTATGTTTCTCCTCTAACTGAGTATAGTCCAGTTCTTTCTTCTGCAACTTTTCAGTCAAATTCTGAAATATCAATTTAACAATTTTCTTTTCCTAATATTTTTAATTATTCTAATTATTCAAATAATCTTTAGAGCAATATCATTTCCTACTAAATGTTTTAGTAAATATTAAAATATAAAAACTGAAAATATTTTAACCAAGAAGAATTAAATTGTTATATACTAACTTATGGTTTTATTATTGGTCTACTTGACTAAGCTCTATTAATATAATTTTTAAATTACCAACAAAATTTTGACATAAAATGAAAACACTAAAATCTACTAACTAGATTCTTTAGGCTATGCAACATATTTATAATCTCCCATTTGAGTTAAAAATTGAAACTACCCCTCTATTATCAAAAATTACTTTAAGTAACAATATGGCAATTCTGATTTTTGGCTTTGCAATTTCATAATTGGTAAGAGCTTTAGCAATAACAATACCATTTACTGCTCTAGTATGCCTGATTCTACTGATTCCTCATTTTTGCTCTTCTTGACAAACATCATTTTTAAGAGTCACAAGTTTAAGACTTACTCAAATTTCTTTCTAGGTGTATAAAACAGTGATCTAAAAATATCACTTACCTGCCTTATATTTGTTATTTTACCCAATACTATCAAGTACAAAATATAAAAATGACACCTCCAATCAAAGATCTGGATCAACCAGCCTAATCAAATGTTAAAGTCTGGGCTCAGTGGAGTTTTTATGACTAATATTGAACATTTTTAGTCAAGATATTTACACACAAGATATGGATCAGAATTTTGACTCAACTCTGTAAGAAAGATAGCCAGGAAAAGAAGCCACTATAAGCAGCTGATGAGTCAATCATGGACATTTATTATACTCATTTTTATATACAGTGTGCTAGAAGGGGATAATACAGAAATAGTGGAGGGCAAGCAAAACTTCTGGCCTTTAAACAGACTATAATCTAAATGAAACACATTTTAACATTTTTTTCTAAGTTAAAACATAATGCACAAAAAACACAGATTAATACAAAAGCTGTGTTAAATTTCTCAAGTGCACAATTTTTTTAAAAATGAAAAGAGCAAAGTCAGGTGGGGCTAGCTAGTTACAATCACCTGAAAACAAAGTTTGAACTTGGTAAAGTAGTGAGAGGAGTTAAGGACTAGGTATACATGACTCATGCCATCTGCTCTATACAAAAAGACACAAAGGAACAGACAAACAAGTTGCAAGTGGGGACACTGGGGAGTAATAAGTTTAGATAATAGAGTGGGAAAGGCAGCAGTAATGGTTCTTAAACACGTGTCTGAGAAAAAGTTCATTAATGTAAATTATCAAGTAGAAATATACTATAGAAAAAGCAGTGTCAAAACGATATAAGTATATGTAAGAAAGACAAAATGGGAGACAAAGTAAAAAGAGCACCCAGAAGTTTTCAGCAAAATTAGCAAAGAAATGTGTCTTGACTAACCAACAGACACAGAACAAAAGAGGTAGAGCCAAAAGACTAGAGAAAAACAATAATAATTTTGAGTCAAACTACCTGTTAGGAAAGTTCTCTTTTTATAAACATTTTTTTGTCTTACTCATTAGTAACTCCACATCTTTCTTGACTTGATTTCATACTTTTTCTTTGAAGAAAATAATATTTATTTTAGAATTCATAAGCTAAATTAAGACTATTCATTGATCATTATAAATGCCTTGCATCGTTTCAAAGAAAATTCTAAGTTACTAAATTTTATGAATGCAACCATGCTCACAAATACTTCGGTGGGATATAATTTTAAAACATGCTACAAAAATTAAGGCTAGTAATGAGGTAGTGAGCCTTCCTCATAGGCTTACTCATAAAGTGCCCAAGTAATCCTACTAGTTCTATACATAAAGGACCCATCAGACAGCTTTACTCTTTAAGAAGCAAAAATACATTACAACCATTCACTTTAAAATTCACTTATCCTAAAAAATTAATCAAAATCTTCCTGCTTTATTGCACAGATGAGATAATTAAATTTTATTTAAAAGAACCTAAACTACTTTCTTTTTAAATAACCTAATCCACTCACATTATATATATTTTTATATGCAAAAGGCTTACTATATTTAGTATCACAAACTTTTTATTCTTATTATGGTCTTCTCATGGAATCTGAAGCAAAAAGTCTAGTGAATACATGGTTTTTGAAGATTGATTTTTTTTTTAAGTACAGTAGAATCCGTTAAAGAAAACAGTAATTGCACTTTCACTTCTCCATATTAATCCTTACAACAAAAGATGAGACAGACATTATCATCCCCATTCTGTGGATGAAGAAGCTAAAGCTGAAAGAACCTGATATGACTTGGCCAGGTAGCAGAGTCACATATGATGATTCGAAGTCCAATAAAGTTTTCACAACACAATTCAGACACTCAGTGAGTCAATTCAGGCTTCCCAAAGCATACACTATTCAAGTTTAAATTATAAAATGAATGTTAAGCTTAACTCATAACATAATTATCATTTGAGTCAGCAAAATTCTTTCCTTCCGAATGTCCAGTCCTCTTTTGACTTCCTCACCAATTGTTCTTGCAACATATTTCCTTACAGAGACAATTTCCCTGTATTAGACTCTGTTATTCACTTGTTACTAGCCCAGGTAATGAGAAGAAATGCAAAAAGAATGGCATTTTTTATTGCTTGATAGCTTACAAAGTGGTTTCAAGGATCTCATCTCGTTTGTTCCTCAAAACAGCTTTGTGAGAAAGAACAAACTGAACTACTTGTACCTCTCCAACATCTTATATTTTGTGCTCTTACATGTCCCCATGCCTTCTGTATCTAGCTCTCAAAATGAAATGCCATTAACCCCTCTGCCATGTGACATGCTCCTAAGCATCCTTAAAGACTAAGCTAAAGGGACTTCCCTAGCGGTGCAGTGGTTAAGAATCCGCCTGCCAATGTAGGGGACACAGGTTCAATCCCTGGTCCGGGAAGCTCCCACATGCCGCGGAGCAACTAAGCCCGCGCCCAAGCACCACAACTACTAAGACTGTGCGCCAAGAGCCTGTGCTCCGCAACAAGAGAAGCCACCTCAATGAGAAGCCCGCACACCGCAACTAAGAGCAGACCCTGCGCACCACAACTAGAGAAAGCCCGCACACAGCAACGACGACCCAACACAGCCAAAAATTAATTAATTAAAAAAAAAAAAAAAAAAAAGACTAAGCTAAAAGGTTATGTCTTCAACAAGAGTCTTTCCTGATTTACTAGGCAGTAATTTAGGAAAACATCCACCTTGGTCTTGACTCAACTCTGCATCACAAAACTTACAGTAAATAAAAACAGTAACAACAAATATTCACTGAGGTGCTTACTCTAAGCCAGGCAGTGGTCTAAGCACTTCAACATCTATTAATTTTTTTAATACTCATATCAATCCTAAGAGGCAAATAAGTATAACAGTACTTCTTAGCAGAAGAGGAAAGAGACTTTGAGAGGCTCTGTGTTACAGCCAGTCAGTGACAAAGCTGGGATTTAAACATGCCTTTGACCACTGTACTATGCTGTTCATCTCAATATACCACTTTGCAATACAGTGGTAATACACAGCAATACAACTACTTGCCATATCTGGCTTCTGCTTTGGCCTATGAGCATCTTAATACTGAGACTGTTGGAAAGCGGAGAGCAATGAAGGATGGAAAATGGGTAAGAGGTGAGGCCCAAATAATAACTCAGTCTCTTACAATGACCTATACTGATCAATTAGTAGCTTTAAATAAGCATATGATTTTGTTCAGAATTTATATGGAAATAGTTAATTAAATTGAGCCGCAGAATTTTGTTTAAATGTCAGCATATGATTCTTATTAGAAACTAAAAAGGAAATTTCTTCAAGATTCCTGGCTTGTTTTTAAGTTTTCAGAGCCAGTGATTAAAAAACACTGGTTTAATGCTGAAAATCTTGACATTAACACAAAAGCAACTATTTTTTCAATTCATTATATTTTATAATGTTATTTATCAACCTTGATGCTGCCTATGACCCACAAAAGCTGCCCAAGGCATTTCATTAATAGCCTTCAAAAGACCAGGCACAGAGATTTCCAAATTCATAACACTTGGATATCACCACTGTCAACAATCATGGTTTGCCAAGGACTTGGGTGAGGAGAGGTCGGGGAGCAAGGATAATAAAAAAAGGTAGATGCACATCTGTGCTTGCTCTAACTGGAGAAAAAAATCCTAAACAGGAAAAAACTTCAAAAAAAAATTTGAAGTCTTACTATTAGTAAGATTAGTAGAAAATCCTATTATTCCCTAATCAAAAATATTCTAATTTTACCATACTAAACCATCTTGAGTCTATGTATTATTCATAAAAAAAAACATAGTACTTCCTTTAATAGTGTGAATGTACACATGCATGTGTGAATATATATATATATATATATATATATATACACACACACACACACACACACACACACAACCTGTGCTTCATTATCCCTTATTAATAGTTTAATGTTTCAAAAAGACAAAATAAATTACACTGATCATAAACATCCATTGTGTGTACACCTCTGGTAAATTTCCAAGAGGTAGAAGGTCAACTCTGAGCTCAAAGAAATTAAAAATCAAACTGAGGGACAAAGATGAAACTAGAGTATACGTGGAAGTTTTCTACATATAGCTTGACAGGAGGGAAAAAAGGGGGTAGGGAAACACAGAGGTTTTCATAAAACATAAAAAAGATTAAATTTTAAAAACCAGTCAGCACCAGGAGTATACGGAAAAATGGACAATGGTAAACTGGTATAATTACTCTGAAAAATAGTTTGGGATCACCTAGTAAATTTGATTATGTATATAGCCTATAACCCAGCAATTTCCCGTGAGACTACATAATAGAGAAATTCTTACACAAATGCATGAGATTCGTATGTGAATGTTCATAGCCGCAATATTTGAAATAGCAAGACAAAAGAAAAACTGTGAAAAAATAGGAAGTATATATGGGTCACTTCTGCTGCATACCAAATAATATAACTGTCATACAGAAGAGCATTTATGTGATTGAATTATAAACTGAGCTAGTTGCTTTTTTCCATGAAACACCATTTTTAAGAATGACAGACAAACTATGACTATTCAGATTTGGGGAGGAAGAAAATCTGTCACTTCAAAGGATAGAACTGATAGTATTGGTTGCCAATGATAAAATTCAAGCTTCCAAATGAAGCTCAGAATTTTGGAAAACTTGTATCCACTACCATGAGCTTGACACTTCCTCATATGTATAAGGTATTTTAAGATTGATGGTGATATTGACAAATGTGATTAGTTTTATATTGTACAATGAAATGTGTCAATATTTGGAAAAAAAATCTGCATAACTCAGTGAACCAATATTTTCCACATGACTAATGCATAATGTTACAAAATCATGCACAGGAAAGACCCATTCAAAACGCAAGACAGAGGAAAAAATTTTATTGTTACGAAGTACAAAAATTGCATTACTATGGTTTCCGATTCTACACTGTAATTAACTTTTGAGAAACTATACTTTAGTTTCAGTTTAATATCAAATAAAAATAGCTACAATTATCTGAAAAGGCTATTAAGATAGTCCTCCGTTTTCCAACTACACATCTGTGAGACTAAATTTTCTTCACACGCTTCAAACATATCACAACAGATTAAATGTAAAAGCAGATATGAGAATTAATTAAGTCATTAAAGCAAAGCCAACAAATTCACCATACCTTTGAGTAAAAAGATTTAATAACTTCCTATTCCTCCACCACCAAAAAAGTAAAGACATGGGAAAAAAAAGTACTGATACCAATACCTGCCCTATCCCAAAACTAAATATTATCTGTTGCTCATCTTTAAAGAACCAAGGCAGAAAATATTAACATTACAGAATACAGAATAAGAATAAAGTTGGAGGTCTCATACTTTCTGATTTCAAAACTTATTGAAACATTCAGTAGTCAAAACAATGTGGTACTGGTGTAAAGAAAGACATATAGACCAACAGAGGAAGACTAGAGAGCCCAGAAATAAACACTCACATACATGGTCAAATGATTTTCAACAAGGGCTCCAGGACCATTCAATAGGAAAAGGACAGTCCTTTCAACAAATGGTGCTGGGAAAACTGGATTTCCATATGCAAAAGAATGAAACTGGACCCTTACCTTACACTATTAAAAAAAATAATTCAAAATGAATCAAAGACCTAAAACTATAAAACTATTAGAAGAAAACATCGGTGAAAAGCTTCATGACGCTGAACTTAGCAATGATTTCTTGGATATGGCACCAAAAGCATAGCAACAAAAATAAAAATAGATAAATTGAATTCTCTCAAATTTAAAACTTCCGTGCATCAAAGGTGTGATATTGTAAAACATACATTTGGTCTTGGTCCCCATTCCTGGAACCAGGCTCCTAAAACCCCAGGAATTCCCTGTGATAAGAGCAATAAAGATATCCTTTGTTATTCCTAACAAGCCCCTTTCAACCACCTATGAGTTCGTATTCATGAAGTGATTTTTTAGAAAGCCCTAAGGATGGGGGTTGGTTGCCAGGGGAACCAACCTTGAAGAAAAGGTTGGAACTTTCAGTCCCACCCCGACCTCCAGGGAGGGAAGAGGGGCTAAAGGTTAAATTAATCACCAGTGGTCAATGATTTAATCAATCATGCCCGTGTAGGAAGGAAAGGGTTTTGAGAGACTCTGAGTTGATGAACACGTGGAGAGCACCCAGAGAAAGCAGGGAAGCTTCAAACCCTTTCACACATATCTCGCCCTATGCATCTCTTCCATCTCACTGTTCTTATGTTATAGTCATCTATAATAAGCCAGTAATCTAGTAAGTAAAATGTCTTCCCAAATTTTGTGAGTTACTCTAGCAAATTAATCACACCGGAGGCAGGGGATTGGGAACCTCTCATTTATAGCCAGTTGGTCAGAAGTACAAGTAACAAGCTGGACTTTCAGTTGGTGTCTGAATTGGGGTGCGTGGGGGAGGTGGGGTTGGGGTGCTCAGGCACAGCCCTGCAGGACTGCACCCTTCATCTGTGGAATCTGATGCTAGCTCCAGGTAAGCAGTGTAAGAGTTGAGCTAAACTGTAGGACACCCAGCTGGTGTTGAGAACCGTTAATATACGGAACACCCTCACATCTGATGTCAGAAGTGAAGCTGTAGTACAGTATTGAGAGTACAGACACACAGGAGCGTTTTTCCTTTATAAAAAGATACAATCAACAGAGTGAAAAGGCAACCTAAGAGAAAATATTTGCAAATCATATATCTGATAAGGAGTTAATATCGAAAAACATATAAAGAATTCCTACAACTCAACACAAAAACACAAACAACCCAAAGAAAATTACATAGCCAACAAGCATATGAAAAGATGCTCAACATCTTAATCATTAGGGAAATGCAAATCAACCATGAGGAGACACCATCTTAACACTCATTAGGATGGTTACTATAAAAAAGACAGACAAATAAAAATCACAGAAAATAACAAATGTTGGCAAGGATGTGAAGAAACTGTTGAATCCTTGTGCACTGTTGATGAGAATTTAAAAGGATATAGCCACTATGGAAAACAGTATGGTGATTTCTTCAAAAAACTGAAAATAGAATTACCAATACGATCCAGCAATTCCAATTCTGGGTATCTACCCCCAAAAAAAATGAAAGCAGGATCACAAATAGATATTTGTATACCCACGTTGAAAGCAGCACTATTGACAACAGAACTAGCCAAAAGAAGGAAGCAACGGATGATAGATAATACAATATATACATACAATGTAATATAACCTTAAAAAGGTAGGAAATTCTGACACATGCTATAACATGAATGAACCTTGAGGACATTATCCTATGTGAAATAAGCCAAACACAACAAGACAAATACTGTATGATTCCACTCATATGAGTTACTTAGAACAGTAAATTCATAGATATAGAAAGTAGAAGGGGTTTGGGGCAGGGGAGACAGTGAATGGGGAGTTGTTTAATGAGTGTTGAGTTTTAGTTTTACAAGATGAAAAGACTTCTGAAATTGGTTGCATAACAATGTGAATGTAAATAACACTTAAAAAAAAAAACCCACACAGAACAAGTCATACTGTACTGTGCCAATATATAAATAACATACACAAGATTAAAATTTAAGGTCTATAAAATCAATTCACCATTATATGTAGTTTTTAAATTCTCACCTGATTTTTTTGTGTTAATTCATTAACTGAACTTTTAAGTTTTTGTAGTTCCTGCACATACACAGCAACTTCCTGGGGGCCTTTGGCAAGTTCACTCCTCAGCTGGTTTATTGTGGCCTAAAAGGAAAAAAAAAAATTAGAGCAAACTAAAATAAAAAAGGAAATGGAAGCATCCAAAGGTTTTCAGATTACATAGATTTTTGTCATTGTTGTTGAACTGAAATAACTCAGAAATTTCAACTTGATTCTTTATCTTACCACCCTTACATCTTTTCTGGCTGAAAATTAATTTTTAAAATTTATCCAAAATATATAACTTCATTTATTTAATAATACATGAAATGAAAGGTTGACATCCTATTTTATGTGTCTGAAGTAAGCACCAAACTGCAAACATGAATTTACT
The DNA here is from genome assembly GCF_028023285.1 of Balaenoptera ricei. Classification (NCBI taxonomy): domain Eukaryota; kingdom Metazoa; phylum Chordata; class Mammalia; order Artiodactyla; family Balaenopteridae; genus Balaenoptera; species Balaenoptera ricei. The sequence goes on from NC_082648.1 coordinate 78,903,194, forward strand.
GGCTTTAAATTCTATACTTTAATCCTCCTGAATTTAAAAAGGATATGCAAGTTATGCCTATATTTTCTCCCAGTTTCTGTGCACAGCCTTTTTTTTACTTCAGAATCATGTTAAATGCAACAACCAACATAGAATTACCTTTGAAAGTGGTGAATCATCTTTTGGACTGTAATGGAAAGTATTTGTCCAAAGAAGTTATCAAACAGAAGCTATATATAGTTTTATTAACCTGGATCACTCTGTGATCATGGAGAATAGCTGGGTATGAATTTGCTTTAATGCATTTAATATTGTTTAAATGAAAATTAATGTCTATAATGAAAACAATGGTTTAATCATTTAATAAATAAGGTAAGAGAAAGATAAGCAAAGAGCCTGGAAATACAAGCTTCCTATACATGAAAGCTTCAACCACTAGAGAGAGACTAAGTACTGCCTTTTAAGTATGGTTTCCTGCAAGTGATATTAACAGGAGAACTTTTTCATTTCTAATACTGCTTACTGGCTTTACTTTTTACATTCTTAACGTTACGATTATTTTCATTGCCTATATTCTTCATCAGTAAATAAACTGTAATATGAATACAATAAATTTCTTAATTTTTTTAAATGAACACATTGCAGTTACCTATATCATATATTACAAGTGAGTACTTTCATCTTCAAGGAAAAAATCTTAGAAGGCTACTAATTTATTGTGACAATAATGCCAAGTGATCTTTGCTACTTCTTTTGGAAGGCCTTCCAGAATGCGTGGCCCTTTTTTTTGTTAAAGGATTCTCATTGTAATAAAACCAAATCCACTGTGGATGAAGGTATAAGGATAATGGATGAAGGTATAAAGTTTTAGAAACAAACTAGTAAACAAGGTAACTGAACTGAATGATCAAACACTTGGGCTTATTTTAATAACCATAAATTAATGAAACTAGTTTTTTGAGTGCTTTCCAAACTGGTTTAAAGTCAATAAAAAGAGGTTTCAAAAATGTTTTGGGGAATGACAGCACGTCTGAGATATGTTTATAACCTGATTTTTTAAGGAAAACATGTATATAAAATATACTTCAAAGAAGAAAAATGTTTAAATATTCATGTATTTTTAACTGTTTTCAGGTAAAAAGTATATCCTAAACACTTTCTGTCTTGAACTGGTCATGTAACCTTGAAATGGATATAGGTATTGGAAGTTTATTTCAATTTGCTAGGTCTAACAACTTTGAATCTCAGAATCACTTTCTATTAGCAACATTATGGATGTTAATAAAAATATTAGGAACAATCCAGCTACTTTAAATTAGTGTGTTTTAATCATGTAGTACAAATGCCTACTTATCACACAGGAAAATAAATTATCGTATTTAAATCCCTCCTTCTAACTCTCTCTTCAAAGGAATTACTAGAATATCTCACACATAATAAACAGAAATAAGTAACAGTGTACTAAAATGCAAATTTTGAGTATATTTCATTAAAATACCACGATTCCACATTGAAGTTTATAAGATACAGTTAGCCATGTGTAACATCTATCTAGTATCTATCTTGCTGATAAATGCCAACATATAAAAGGAACTAAACAAAGAAAATGTAAAGCAAATGTATCCTTTTAGATACAGTAACATAAATAATTTTATAATGTATCCTTCGTACACTAAATATGTATATGTTTTTAAACTAGAATTTTTAAAAATATAAAAGCAAGCATTTAAAAATTTTCACTTTACTCAAGGGGGGAAAAAAGAAAGAAGTGGGAAAAGTATACACCTAAAGGTACATTTTAGTTATGGGGAAGGAGAGGAACAGGAGTGAATTATAGGACACTTTCACTCTCTCTACTGCACATTATGAGTCGTTTTAATTTTTGACAGTGATCATATGTTTCTATTTAAAAAAAAATAAAGACTGAAGAAAGACAAAATTTTAAAGGAAATAAATACATTCACTATAGTAATATCACTATGGGTGAAATTCAAAAAGAAGGTTCTTCAAGTCACACAGACAGTCCTCACTAGTTAATGGGACAAGCTCATCTGTGCCTAGAAATCTTTAGCACTTGCACTCTCTCTTCCTGGGAATGCTGCTCCCAATTCTTCACCCTGCTTCTTGCTTACTTCATTCTTCTTCCATGTATCCTCTTTGAGGATACCTTCCCTGATCATTCTATCTAAAATTGTCCCACATTATTGCCAGCCCCACTACTGTCCATATCCTGCTTTGTTTTTCTATATAGCACTTAGCATTAACTGACTTTCTATCATGATTTGGTTTACTTATATATTATTTGGTTTCCACAAAGGAATATAAGCTTTATGAAAGCAGGCACTGTATCTTATTCACTGTTGTATTTCCCACATGTAAAATAGTTGCTGACACTCAGGCATTCAAAAAATACTCACTAAAGGGATGAATGACTCTATCTCCAAGAAGTTACAAGATATTTGTACACAAGGAAACAGTATATAAGACCCTATATAGTTTGCATTTCCTTGAAGCCACGTTATTGAATTTAACATCGAATTTTTACTACAAAATTTTAAATTACAAAATAATTAAGGAAAAATATTTCATGCAAACCTCCTGCTAGTGCTTTATTATAATTATTGTCCTAATATTCTACTAGTTTTAGTAAATAATCATTTTAAAGATGGTTAAAAATTTGCTTGATTAATAAAACAAAAATGAGCATATGTTTGAAGTTCTGAGATTGCCTTAAAACACAAAATTGCCATATGGTGCTAGAAGGTGCTATATTAAAAGTAGTACTAAACTACTAATATTAAAAAGCCTTCCAAAAACACATTACCTCAAGTTTAAGCATCTCCATTAGAAAGCAGAAAAAAATAAAATAAAATGATGGATGAAAGGTGGAAGACAAGACTGACAAAAGTACACATTGAACATACAATAAAAAGTCCAAACACACCTCTAAATCTGATCCCTTATACTAGCATTCGTTTAAATGATACTTAAATGCTCTCTTTAGTAACTATGCATGAGTGTAATCGTACTTATTCCATCTCTTTATAACCTTTTTAGCTTTAAAAATTGGGATTCAAATAAGTATATTTGGAATAAAAATTAAATTCTTAAAAAATCATTTCCATTAAAGACAACACCAAATATAAGTTGATTATAGCTTTGATATTTTTAATAATGTAGATTTTTATGAATCATACTTTTATTAACCTTAACTTCTGATCTAAAGAAAAGCTAATTATTTAAAAAGTACTTTTAAATGTTTTAGAATGAGTTATTTTTCTATATGCCTTCTAAAATATCTAGATTTTTTTAAATGTCAATGAATTCATAAGTTATATTGTTAATGAAAGGAATGGAACATATTTAACAATGTATAATACCAGATTGTATATCTTGAGCCTCAACTAGAAATACCAAACAAATCATTACATTTTTAGTTTCTTTAATTCCTTTTACTGTTTTGTTTCTGATTCCAATGTTTTAGGTTCAGTAAAACAGTAATATATAAAATAGTTTTTTTTCTATTAAGTTCAAGTTATAGAATTCACTAACACACTTAACTGAGACTAAATAGAAATGAATTTTAATAAATTAATAAAATACATGCCATTTTTCAAGGAGTAAGCAGAAGCTAAAAACAGTTATAAACAAATAAATGAGATGGAATATTTAGACAGTAATTTTTTTCATATGGAAATGGTATGAGACACAACTCAAAAGTACTTTAAGCTATACTCAATACAAATATACAATATGTCAAGATATAAAAAGTAATAAAAATAAGTATTAGATCAAGATTAATAGCACAAATTTACTTCTAAGGCAATCACCAGACCACCTAAAATGGGAAATAACATGATATAGAAAGACCACGAGCTTCAGACAGGACTTGAGTTCTAATCCACGCTTCTTTATGTTAGGTGCATGACCTTGAACAAGTTATTTAACCTCATTGAGCCCAGATTCCTTAAATATAAAACAAACTTAATACTTAACTTACAGGGTTAAAAGAAATTTCTATTCAAGCATTATTTGGATGGGATTTTACCTCATGAGACTTCTTTGATTCAGCCTCTCCTTGATTACACATTAGGAGCTTTTTATTGGCTTTGATAAATTCATGAACTCCCTGGAATTATTTGAAAATTTGTGGGACTATGTGTCATTGGGCTACAAAGATCACTTTTGGGAAATCTGCACCTGAAGTTCATAAACTTTAAAGTATGAAGTGTTAGGCATCATAAAGCCTCACATGCCTATGCATGTTGTACCCATAAACTTTCACCATTCCTCCACTGATAAGATATAGGAGGAACTAAAATAAAGGATGACATGGGTTATCTATATTTATACTCCATAGCTCATTAATAAGTTACTAATTATGAATAGAGTGGCTTTTAGATCACCAGCTGAAAAACTCTAAGAAAGAGATGCAAGTTGAAATGTCACTATAACTTAACGTTTTAAACTGAAAACATGAAAAACAGAGGTCTGTATCATATATGGGAGCTTAAGAACTACACATAGTAGTAGTTATAACAAAATACCTCCTATGATACAGTAGGAAGGACAAAGGCTATCATTTTTAAGCAAGTATATTTACTACACATCCTAGAGTTTGTCATATGCTGACATAATTATATAAGGGATTTACAGGCCAAAGTCATGCAAGAAATAGTAGAAGAAACTGAGAATGTTTATCCGGGAAGAGAAAAAAACTCAGAGTAAATATGAACAGTCTTCAAATATTTCATGTGGAAAAGAACAATTTATTATGTTTAATTCCTGAGAACTGGAACCAGTGCATGTAAATCATAGGGAAACAAATGCCAACTCAATGGAATGGCTGACTTAGGAAGAAATATGCACCCCCCACGTCACCTAGCAAGAGTTGTAGATCACTTATCAGAGATGCTATAAAGGGAATTCCTGGATGGAGTGTTAGACTAGATGATTTTTATGACTTCTTTCAACCACATAATTAAATAGCTGATAAATGAAAAAGAAGTCGAATGGAAAATAAGTCTTAAATACTTTTTCTAAACAACATTGGTTATACAAATGAAGAAAATGAAATCATACTTCCTTTACCCCTACCAAACTGAAATAAACTTAATTACTACTTACTGACTAGTCTGGAGCAAATTTAACTTTAAATATAATTTCTACACAATATACATCATTTATTAAACAGAATAATACTCTTGTATGCAAACATTCTTCTCTAAGTCTCTAGCTTCATAGAGCAAAGATTAAAAATATTGACTACCAGACCATATTGACTATATACAAATATTACCCAGACCAGATGAAAGAAAGGCAAATACTGCTTGATAGGTCACTCAGAAAAATCCTGGCTTCACTCAAGAGTGCACACTAAACAAGTTAACATCAATCTCGTTTAAGTGCACTAAACTTCATTACCTGTGAGTGAGCATGTTCTGCTTGTAACTTTTTGCATTCATCTTTGAGTTTTTCAGATTCTCTCTCACGTTCCAAGGTCATGTTGTCCATTAGCGTTTGAACTTGGACCAGTTCTTTCTTAAGGACAGCAACATCTTCTATTCCAGGTCTCTGAAGCTGTGAAGCAACACATTTTTATTAAAAATCACAGTGAAACTAAAATAACACACATTTTTAAAATAGTTTTACTACTAAGAAATCAAAATAAAACAATCTTTAATATCAATTACTAGATTCCAAACATCAAACACTGATGTCTTCCCCCAACAATCCTCTCCTTTTCCCGCTCTATCTTATACTTAATAGTATTACCACTCATGGTACAAAATCGCAAATTCACAATTATCCTTAGCGCTTTAATTGCTTTCCTTTCCTTCACAAACTACACCCACTGGTAATAACAATCACTTGATAAATGCTAAATTCCTTCTTTTTTTATCCTACGAAACTGGTCAATAACATGAAGAAAAAACAGGTATAAGCATAATTTGGGTTTGTTGCAGGTTGAATACAGTTGATTCATTTATTCATATATTTCTTGAGTGCTAAATAAAGGACGGAAAGGAGGCAAGGACAGATCCAAAGTTGTTAAGCCTGGGGAGAGTGATGAAAATACATGGTACCAATGACAGAAATACAGTTACAGAGGAAATAGGATGACTTGATGTTATACTTGTTGAATTTGAAATGAAAGCTAGAAATGCAATCAGAAGTGTCCTAAAAGTATGGATTTATAAAACTAAAGTTCAAGGGATGGTAAGATCAGAGATGCAAATATGGAAACTACTAAAAAAGACAGTTGATACTAAGATAGAAACAACAAAAATGTTAATGTCATAAATTATGTGTCATAAAATTCCATTTTTACTTTAAAAATCATATAAAGTATATACATTTACGTGGTAAAACTATAGGGAATTTTTTCTTTCCTCCATTCTACTCAGGTTGTACTTTCAAAAACGTTTCATCAGTGTATATATTTCAATTTTCAATTTCAAATAAGGTACATTCTAATAAATGGCTTCTAAATTACCAGTTCAGTCTTTAGATCGTGAATTATAGTTGCTCCTTTGTTTAATTCTTCTGTTAGATGTGTCACTTTTTGTTCAGCAGCTTCTCGAAGACTCCTTTCTTCATCATATTTTGACTTTATATCTAATTCAGGATAGTTACACAAATGACATGACATTAACTCTAGGGAAGAACAGCTTTATAAATTCTTGTATATTCCAGTATATATCTGTATATCACTCTAATTCAAATTCACATTCCTTTGATAACCATAAATATATACAATAAAATACTTCTGATTACATTAAATGATAAACTTTTTTAATTTTTTAATTTTATTTTATTTTCTTATACAGCAGGCTCTTATTAGTCATCAATTTTATACACGTCAATGTATACATGTCAATCCCAATCGCCCAATTCATCCCAGCACCACCACCACCCCCCCGCCGCTTTCCCCGCTTGGTTCCCATACGTTTGTTCTCTACATCTGTGTCTCAATTTCTGCCCTGCAAACCGGTTCATCTGTACTATTTTTCTAGGTTCCACATATATGCATTAATATACGATATTTGTCTTTCTCTTTCTGACTTACTTCACTCTGTATGACAGTCTCTAGATCCATCCATGTCTCAACAAATGACTCAATTTTGTTCCTTTTAATGGCTGAGTAATATTCCATTGTATATATGTACCACATCTTCTTTATCCATTCGTCTGTCGATGGGCATTTAGGTTGCTTCCATGACCTGGCTATTGTAAATAGTGCTGCAATGAACATTGGGGTACATGTGTCTTTTTGAATTGTGGTTTTCTCTGCGTATATGCCCAGTAGTGGGATTGCTGGATCATGTGGTAATGCTATTTTCAGTTTTTTAAGGAACCTCCATACTGTTCTCCACAGTGGCTGTATCAGTTTACATTCCCACCAACAGTGCAAGAGGGTTCCCTTTTCTCCACACCCTCTCCAGCATTTGTTGTTTGTAGATTTTCTGATGATGCCCATTCTAACTTGGGTGAGGTGATACCTCATTGTAGTTTTGATTTGCATTTCTCTAATAATTAGTGATGTTGAGCAGCTTTTCATGTGCTTTTTGGCCATCTGTATGTCTTCTTTGGAGAAATATCTATTTAGGTCTTCTACCCATTTTTGGATTGGGTTGTTTCTTTTTTTAATATTGAGCTGCATGAGCTGTTTATATATTTTGGAGATTAATCCTTTGTCTGTTGATTCATTTGCAAATATTTTCTCCCATTCTGATAGTTGTATTTTCATCTTGTTTATGGTTTCCTTTGCTGTGCAAAAGCTTTTAAGTTTCATTAGGTCCCATTTGTTTATTTTTGCTTTTATTTCCATTACTCTAGGAGGTGGATCAAAAAAGATCTTCCTGTGATTTATGCCAAAGAGTGTTTTTCCTATGTTTTCCTCTAAGAGTTTTATAGTGTATGGTCTTATATTTAGGTCTCTAATCCATTTTGAGTTTATTTTTGTGTATGGTGTTAGGGAGTGTTCTAATTTCATTCCTTTACATGTGGCTGCCCAGTTTTCCCAGTACCACTTATTGAAGAGGCTGTCTTTTCTCCACTGTATATCCTTACCTCCTATGTCATAGATTAGTTGACCATAGGTGCGTGGGTTTATCTCTGGGCTTTCTATCTTGTTCCATTGATCTATGTTTCTGTTTTTGTGCCAGTAACAGATTGTCTTGATTACTGTAGCTTTGCAGTTTAGTCTAAAGTCAGGGAGTCTGATTCCTCCAGCTCTGTTTTTTTCCCTCAAGACTGCTTTGGCTATTTGGGGCCTTTTGTGTCTCCATACAAATTTAAAAATTTTTTTTTCTAGTACCGTAAAAAATGCCATTGGTAATTTGATAGGGATTGTATTGAATCTGTAGATTGCTTTGGGTAGTATAGTCATTTTCACAACATTGATTCTTCCAAAACAAGTACATGGTATATATCTCCATCTGTTGGTATCATCTTTAATTTCTTTCATCAGTGTCTTATAGTTTTCTGCATACAGGTCTTTTGTCTCCTTAGGAAGGTTTATTCCTAGGTATTTTATTCTTTTTGTTGCAATGGTTAAATGGGAGTGTTTCCTTAATTTCTCTTTCAGATTTAACATCATTAGTGTATAGGAATGCAAGAGAGTTCTGTGCATTAATTTTGTACCCTGCAACTTTACCAAATTCATTGATTAGCTCTAGTAGTTTTCTGGTGGCATCTTTAGGATTCTCTATGTATAGTATCATGTCATCTGCAAACAGTGACAGTTTTACTTCTTCTTTTCCAATTTGTATTCCTTTCACTTCTTTTACTTCTCTGATTGCCGGGGCTAGGACTTCCAAAACTATGTTGAATAATAGCGGTGAGAGTGGACATCCTTGTCTTGTTCCTGATCTTAGAGGAATGCTTTCAGTTTTTCACCATTGAGAATGATATTTGCTGTGGGTTTGTCATATATGGTCTTTATTCTGTTGAGGTAGGTTCCCTCTATGCCCACTGTCTGGAGAGTTTTTATCATAAATGGGTGTTGAATTTTGTCAAAAGCTTTTTCTGCATCTATTTAGATGATCATATGGTTTTTATTCTTCAAATTGTTAATATGGTGTATCACATTGATTGATTTGCATATATTGAAGAATCCTTGCATCCCTGGGATAAATCCCACTTGATCATGGTATATGATCCTTTTAATGTGTTGTTGGATTCTGTTTGCTAGTATTTTGTTGAGGATATTTGCATCTATATTCATCAGTGATATTGGTCTGTAATCCTCTTTTTTTGTAGTATCTTTCTCTGGTTTTGGTATCAGGGTGATGGTGGTCTCATAGAATGAGTTTGGGAGTGTTCCTTCCTCTGCAATTTTTTGGAAGAGTTTGAGAAGGATGGGTTTTAGCTCTTCTCTAAATGTTTGATAGAATTCATCTGTGAAGCCATCTGGTCCTGGACTTTTGTTTGTTTGAAGATTTTTAATCACAATTTCAATTACATTACTTGTGATTGGTCTGTCCATATTTTCTATTTCTTCCTGGTTCAGTCTTGGAAGGTTATACCTTTCTAAGAATTTGTCCATTTCTTCCAGGTTGTCCATTTTACTGGCATAGAGTTGCTGGTAGCAGTCTCTTAGGATCCTTTGTATTTCTGCGGTGTCTGTTGTAACTTCTCCTTTTTCATTTCTAATTTTATTGATTTGAGTCCTCTCCCTCTTTTTCTTGATGAGTCTTGTTAATGGTTTATCCATTTTGCTTATCTTCTCAAAGAACCAGCTTTCAGTTTTATTGATCTTTGCTATTGTTTTCTTTGTTTCTATTTCATTTATTTCTGCTCTTTTCTTTATTATTTCTTCCCTTCTGCTAACTTTGGGTTTTGTTTGTTCTTCTTTCTCTAGTTCCTTTAGGTGTAAGGTTAGATTGTTTATTTGAGATTTTTCTTGTTTCTTGAGGTAGGCTTGTATAGCTATAAACTTCCCACTTAGAACTGCTTTTGCTGCATCCCATTAGTTTTGGATTGTCGTGTTTTCATTGTCATTTGTTTCTAGGTATTTTTTGATTTCCTCTTTGATTTCTTCAGTGATCTCTTGGTTATTTAGTAACGTAGTGTTTAGCCTCCATGTGTTTGTGTTTTTTACGTTTTTTCCCCTGTAATTCATTTCTACTCTGATAGCATTGTGCTCAGAAAAGATGTTTGATATGATTTCAATTTTCTTCAATTTACTGAGGCTTGATTTGTGACCCAAGATGTGATCTATCTTGGAGAACATTCCATGCACACTTGAGAAGAAAGTGTAATCTGCTGCTTCTGGATGGAATGTCCTATAAATATCAATTAAATCTATCTGGTCTACTGTGTCATTTAAAGCTTCTGTTTCCTTTATTTATTCCTTCCTTTATTTTCATTTTGGATGATCTGTCCATTGGTGTAAGTGAGGTGCTAAAGTCCCCCATTATTATTGTGTTACTGTCGATTTCCTCTTTTACAGCTGTTAGCAGTTGCCTTATGTATTGAGGTGCTCCTATGTTGGGTGCATATATATTTATAATTGTTATATCTTCTTCTTGGACTGATCCCTTGATCATTATGTAGTGTCCTTCCTTGTCTCTTGGAACATTCTTTATTTTAAAGTCTATTTTATCTGATATGAGTATTGCTACTCCAGCTTTCTTTCGACTTCCATTTGCATGGAATATCTTTTTCCATCCCCTCACTTTCAGTCTGTATGTGTCCCTAGGTCTGAAGTGGGTCCCTTGTAGACAGCATATATATGGGTCTTGTTTTTGTATCCATTCAGCAAGCCTGTGTCTTTTGGTTGGAGCATTTAATCCATTCACATTTAAGGTAATTATCGATATGTATGTTCCTATGACTATTTTCTTAATTGTTTTGGGTTTGTTTTTGTAGGTCCTTGTCTGCTCTTGTGTTTCCCACTTAGGGAAGTTCCTTTAGCATTTGTTTTAGAGCTGGTTTGGTGGTGCTGAATTCTCTTAGCTTTTGCTTGTCTGTAAAGCTTTTGATTTCTCCATCGAATCTAAATGAGATCCTTGCCGGGTAGACTAATCTAGGTTGTAGGTTCTTCCCTTTCATCACTTTAAGTATATCATGCCACTCCCTTCTGGCTTGTAGAGTTTCTGCTGAGAAATCAGCTGTTAACCTTATGGGAGTTGCCTTGTATGTTGTCATTTTTCCCTTGTGGCTTTCAATAATTTTTCTTTGCCTTTAATTTTTGCCAATTTGATTACTATGTGTCTCAGCGTGTTTCTCCTTGGGTTTATCCTGTATGGGACTCGCTGCGCTTCCTGGACTTGGGTGGCTATTTCCTTTCCCATGTTAGGGAAGTTTTCGACTATAATCTCTGCAAATATTTTCTCTGGTCCTTTCTCTCTCTCTTCTCCTTCTGGGACCCCTATAATGTGAATGTTGTTGCGTTTAATGTTGTCCCTGAGGTCTCTTAGGCTGTCTTCATTTCTTTTCATTCTTTTTTCTTTATTTTGTTCTGCAGCAGTGAATTCCACCATTCTGTCTTCCAGGTCACTTATCCGTTCTTCTGCCTCAGTTATTCTGCTATTGATTCCTTGTAGTGTAGTTTTCATTTCAGTTATTGTATTGTTCATCTCTGTTTGTTTGTTCTTTAATTCTTCTAGGTCTTTGTTAAACATTTCTTGCATCTTCTCGATCTTTGCCTCCATTCTTTTTCCGGGGTCCTGGATCATCTTCACTATCATTATTCTGAATTCTTTTTCTGGAAGGTTGCCTATCTCCACTTCATTTAGTTGTTTTTCTGGGGTTTTATCTTGTTCCTTCATCTGGTACATAGCCCTCTGCCTTTTCATCTTGTCTATCTTTCTGTGAATGTGGTTTTTGTTCCACAGGCTGCATGACTGTAGTTCTTCTTGCTTCTGCTGTCTGCCCTCTGGTGCTAAATGATAAACTTTAAATGATCAAATGTCTTTGTCTACATAAATTCCACACAGCAATAAATTACTAATTAGCATTTTAATGTATACTTAATCACATACAATATTTTACCTAAAAGCATGTATATGTAGTTAAAAAAATTATATGTAATTGTTAGCATAACCAAATGTTAAATCTGTACTATATTATTTGACTTCTTCAAAATGTTACTTGTTAATCTTTAAGCATACCCAAAAAGAAAATTCATCCTCTCTAAAATTCAGGAAGAATTTTACAGAGAAAATCAGTCCTTTGAAGGGAGGAGGTGGAAGAACAAACAAAATAACTTATATAGCAACTCTATTATCATTAAATGCCAGTAATCACCACCACAATCTATAACAAATGCTTTATCACAGTAAAATACAATGTTTATTTCTAGGATATACAATGGCAAAATCGTAATGTGACTGATATATTGGCTAAATAATTGTGATTTAATTTACCTGCAATTTCAGTGGCAAGTTGGGCTGCTTTCTGTTCAAATAAGTCTTTCATTTGCTTAATATTAAAATTTTCTGTTTGGGCTTCTTCTAACTTCTGTTCTAGAGACTGTAGTTCTACAAAAAAGTACAGTAATTATTCAAATACAATGTGAATTACATTTCCTAAATTGTTATTACTTATATCATAATCATTGTAGAAGTTAAAGACAATCAACATGCGTCTACTAGCCAATTACAAGTAGAGTATCTTCACATTTTAAGAATTAAGCATAGGGCTTCCCTGGTTAAGAATCCGCCTGTCAATGAAGGGGACACGGGTTGGAGCCCTGGTCCAGGAAGATCCCACATGCCTCGGAATAAGTAAGCCCGTGCGCCACAACTACTGAGCCTGCACTCTAGAGCCTGTGAGCCACAACTACCGAGCCCACGTGCCGCAAATACTGAAGCCTGCGTGCCTAGAGCCTGTGCTCTGCAACAAGAGAAGCCACTGCGATGAGAAGCCCGCACACCGCAACAAAGAGTAGCCCCAGCTCGCCGCAACTAGAGAAAGCCAGCATTCAGCAACAAAGACCCAGTGCAGCCAAAAATAAAATAAATAAATTTATTTTTTTAAAAAAAGAAAGAATTAAGCATAGCCAATTCATTTAAGGCTCAAGTCATAGTTTACAAACATGTAAAACAAATGAAAGGAATATTTAGCAATCATACCCAAATAATTTATAAATATTTGTTTAAGGATTATTTTGACTTCACATTTCTCAGTTATTTTCCTGTATCTGTCAACTGACCAAAAAGGAATATATCCTGTGCCTCTGATGAAATGTGTCACAATGTGAAATGAAATTAGCACTGTTTTAAGAACAATCAAGGTCTTAAATAAAATAATCAATTAAAATATGCAGTCAACTCCTACTACTTCATTCTCATAAAGAAAAGGGATTTCAGAGGGACATTAAATACAGTAGCTAATCTCAAAATATAATTTTGATTATTCATTGCACATTCCTCCAGTTAAAGTCCATTACAAAGATGCTAGTTTCATCATTTTTTTATTTCAAGAGAAAAAACTGCATCGCTCTTTAATACAGATCTAAATTTTCATTAACCACCATATTAATGTAATATTTCAGAAGTTTCTTTATAACTTCAGAATATAATGAACTAAAAAAGGACTAAGATTTCATTAACTGATTAAGTTACAAAGTTCACAGGTAATAGACACTCTCAGCCTAGAATATGACTGTTATCTTCACTGTTTTAAAGCCATAAAGTATAATCACAAAACAAAATTCATGTAGCAAGCATCACAGAAAAAGAAAGAAGTAAAAAAGGATGAGAAGGAAGAAAAATGAAAAAATAACAGCTTTAAGTAAAGTTACCTGCTGATGAATCAGCCACTAATCCATCAGGTTTAGACTCCTCGATGAAAACAAAAAACATAAACAAATGCATTAAAAGGAAAAGACAATACTGTTACAATTACCAATGTGAAAAAAATCTCTGAAATTCACATTCTGTCAGGTAAGTAGCAAGATTTTGATGAAAATCAAATCTTGGCCTGCTCACATTCTTCTAGATCTCTAAGGTCCGACTAGGCAGTCTGGAATAATGATGTTAACTGTAGCTCACTGATTCTAAGAATTCTTTTATGTTAACATATATTAAATTTTTATGAGTCTTGCCAAGATGGCATCTTAAATTCCATAAATACAGTAATAAGTAACATAAAGTATCACAATTATAAAAATAGATTCTAAAGCAAATACTTAAGTTAGCAGACAAGATTCAATCTTATAATAGTTGAAAATTTTCATAAGCTGAAATATGCCATGAAACTAACACTACTAAAAAAATTGGCTTTAAAGACATAAATTTTTAATTCCAGATTATAAATTGTCTTTAAAGAAGCCGAAATAAAGAATGTATTCCATAAGGTTTAATTTATCACATGCATTAGGAATAAAATAATATACTACCTAGTCATTATTTCCATATTCTAAAGAATTATATATATCTGAAAAAGTTTCATAAGTTATCTCATAGTACATTTGACTTTTTTATTTTCCTATACATTGGATTTAGACATACTGATTGCTAATAATCATCAATATTTAAAATACATTTTCCCCCAAAGGTAAATTTCTTATCAAGGCAATTGCACTGTGGGAACGTATTTAATTTATTATAAATGTAAAATAGCCATCTCAAATTTAGTAAACAATTTCCTCTGTGTTTTCAGGTGCGGAAAATAATACAGCTCATGTTTGACTGATTGTTAATGGCATCTATGTAAAACATACATAAGTGAACTATAAGTATTTTAGATTACTAAAAACCTCTTTAATGCGACCTCAATTATAGAAGCTTAGCAGTAATAAGACTGATATCTTTTTATCCATTTATTTGTTTTTTTTCCTAGTCCAAATCACAATTTTTGGTGAAAAGACAAAAAGACCAACTGGGAGTCATAATGTGCTAAGATAATGTGTACAGGGATCACTAATTACTTTATAAAAGTATTAGAGCTATAGTTAAAGGGTGTCAGTTTTATTCTTACAAATGAAAACTATACATGTATTTGGTAAAATTCATTATTCTATGATTCTTTATGTAATTTTAGTATAAAAGTCAAAATAATTTTAGTATAAAAATCATAATTGGTTAAGACATTGTTTAGAAAATACATTAAGCTATAAAGAACATATATATATAAAGAATCTGAGATATCAAGTGAAATCCCTCAAAATAACTACTTTTGATACCACAATGATTTTCTTGTTCTTTTCCCTATATATTATTTTTATATAAAGTTGTATAGTACATATGTGCCTGTGTGTGTACAAAGACACAAATTTTTTTAACATCATTAATACATCAGTTTTCCCATGTTTTCAAACAATCTCCACTAATATAAACTGTAAGCAGCTACTAATAGTTCTGTCCTTATTAATAGACATTTTAGTGATTTTCAATTTGTCACAAACACAAATGCTTTGAAGAGCTTCACTATTGTTTGAACCTATATTTCTTAACCATTTAGGTATATTGTCAGAAAATAAGAATAATGTTTTAAACAATCCATAGGTAAATGATTCTTAATGGAGCACCTTTAAGGAGTTACATCTGACCTTCCCACATATTAGTTATATTGGTTTGCATTCATTAGCACTACCAAAGGATATACATGTAGGCTAATACACAGAGAAACAAATTAGGAAGTTATTCATATCAGGCCACCTGTTTACAAAAAAGTATTATGCTTGATTTTCAACAATGAAAATAAACAACTAATAACACACTTCAAGTATTTAAAAGCAATTACTTGCTGCTGCAGCCCTTGAAATTTTTCTAATTCTTTCTTTAATTCTTCTGAGTACCATTTTTCCTCCTAAGAAAAGAAAATGGTTTTTAATTAGCATTAGCATAGTTATTTATCTGAAACACTGAAAATAAACAAGTATAATCATTTTTAGTCTTACCTTAAGTGAAGCCTGTAGGTCTTGGACCTCTTGTCTGAGTAGTGTTATGTCATCTCTAAGCATAAGTTGAAAAAAACAGGAATTAATAGTTAATGTTCTTTAACAAATCATGGCTAGTGACTGCATATTAGTATTCTAATTTTCTCAAGTCTTAAAAAAAAACTATAGATTTTATGTATAGTGGCATATATATATATATAAAATCCTTGGGAAAATAATTTTATTCCTAAAGCACATTGTCTGTAAATGGAAGAACATTTTCTCATGGAAATGATAAAACTGACTGTCAGGAACCTGAGCCAAAAGCAAAATATCTCCCATTAATTTACCAGCAATAAGCATCAATGGCTTCCTACTGCAGTTAGTGTAAAATCTAAACTCATTAACAAGGACTATAAAATCTGCACAATCTACTCCTTGCCTTACCACTCTCACCCTCATTACTTTAGCTCTAGCAATTCTGGCTTCTTTTTGTTTCTTGAGTCTGAAATGCTCTTTCCTGTCAAAACCTCACATTCTGTTCACCGCACCTAATTCTCTGTCAGTCTGACAAAGAATGGTGAGCAGACACCTCAAGGTCCTAATGCAGGAAAAAGATTCCATGAGAAAACACATTTAGGATTATTCTTGTGGATATGAGGAACATATCTTCCCCTGTTGGATTATAAACAGCAGAAAAAGGGACTCTCCTTCCTCCACACCACTCCAATGGCTGCCATGGTAGAAGACACAAAACTGAACTGAGCTGATTGGGAATACTCAAGTTAACTGATTCTAGTACAAAGGGAACAGAACAGGATCAGTTCTAATGTTTCAGAAGACCAAGTCCACACCAGCACAAGCATATCAGAAAGTAAAAGATAATGAGACATACTGGTGGGAGAATTATTCTCTAGGATGGGAGTGGGGGTAGAGAACAAATGGACAGAGTCAGCTTCATCTGTGAAACATGGTTAATAATAGAAAAAGAAGGAAACTGCCAACAAAGAAAAATGTAAAAGATGGAGAAATGAGTCCTCTACCTTTGGTAGCCATTCACATGTAAAGAATTAATTCATTATTCAACAGAACTCGTCTATGCCAGACTCTCAAGTTGTTCAGTTTAATGGGGGAAGTAAACATGTAAAGAAGTAAGAGTAACAGACCATCAGTTCTATGATAAAAATAAAAACAGAGGCATAGGGACTTCCCTGGTAGTGCAATGGTTAAGAATCCACCTGCCAATGCAGGGAACATGGGTTCGATCCCTGGTCCGGGAAGATCCCACATGCCGCGGAGCAACTAAGCCCGTGAGCCACAACTACTGAGCCTGCGCTCTAGACCCCGTGAGCCACAACTACTGAGCCCGTGTGCCACAACTACTGAAACCCATGCGCCTACAGTCCATGCTCCGCAACAAGAGAAGCCACCGCAAGGAGAAGCCCGCGCACCACAACGAAGAGTAGCCCCTGCTCGCTGCAACTAGAGAAAGCCCGCGTGCAGCAACGAAGACCCAATGCAGCCAAAAATCAAATAAATAAATTTATAAAAAAAAAAAGACAAAGAATACTAGTCTGGCAGCAATGTGGAGAGTTAAGTAGAGAGGTACAAGACATAGGGAGAGAGCTAACTATAAATACTGAAAAATATTTCTGAGTGAGAGATGAGGAAGCCTAAACAAAGCCGTAGCAGGGAAGATAAAAAAGGTTATAAGAGCTGTTAAGGAGACAGAATTAACTAAACTTTGTGACAGATCAAATAGGGGAGGGTTAAGTGTGTAAAAATGAGCAAATCCAATTTTCTGGCTTTAGTAACTTGGTGGAAAGATGATGTTGCCATTAACCAGAAGAAGTAACCGTAGGTAAGGAACAGGTTTAGAAGGAAATATAATGAACCCTGTTTTCCAATGTCAACAGGGAGATGTTCCTTTGGAACCTCTAAGAGAAGATACCTAGTAGGCAACTTGGGAGATAATTCTAGGTTGGAGATGTAGTTTAGGAGGAAGTCATGGATATGGATATTACCCCAAGTACATTATATAGAGGAAGGGAGTACATTAAACAGATCAAGAAAGAATTATCACAATGATGTGCTGTCTCAGAAGAGTAGAAGGAACGAGAGCCAGAAGAACCAAATTTTGCAGACATTGTAATAAATAGTCTACAAAGATGGCTGCCATCAAGTTCTTCCCTTCCTATACACAGAAGCCACTCCTCCACTGAAAGATAGAGCTTACTTCTTGGCCTCTTCAATCTGAGCTGGCCCTCAGATTCCTGAGCAGTCCTGTGGCTACTATGACCAATAAAATATGGCAGAAGTGACACTCTGAAACTTTTTAAGCCAGGCCTTAAGACAACTGGCGGCTTCTGTTTCTTTCCTCTTGTAATGCTCTTTATTAGAACCCAACTGCTGGCCTGTAAGTGCAAGCAGCTGCATAGAGAGGTCCACATGAAGGAGAACTGAGTCCCCTGATATACAGCCCAGGCTGAGCTGACAGCCAGCATCCAGTATCATCTCCCAGCCATGAATGTGAGGTCATTTTGGACCTTCTGGCCTTCCCAGCACCCAACTCTACATAACTTAAAGCAGAACCATCCAGTTAAATCAAAGAATCATGAGAAGTAATACAGAGTTACAGTTTTAAACCACTAGGTTTGGGGTGGACTATTACACGGTTATAGATGACCAAAACAGAGGTCAAGTAAAATAAAAACTGAAAATAATCCAGGTTTTTTTTTTTACTGTTGACCTTTGAAGAAGTATTTTCAGGAGAATGGTAGGGCAAAAACCAGGTTTTAGTGAGCTAAACATTGGATGAAAAGTTAAGAAGCAAGAACACAGGTAGACTATGGATGTTTTTATGTTGAAAGTTAATGTATTGGGCACTAATTCACAGCTGAGAAAGCAACTCTGTTAAACTGACACTAAATATATAAACATTTACATATAAAGGATATATTTTATATCTACCTCCTAACAAATGACAAAAGAACAGTACACAAAATTATTGACTCATACATAAAAATCCTAAAAAGCACTAATAGTCATGTAAAAGGGAAGATTCATATTTCCCAAAAGCTCTGGTTTTCCCACATATTTTAATAAATTAAAACAACCATATTTTATAGTTCTACATTATCTATCAACCATAATGTGGTCATAATACTTTTCCTTAATGTGGTGTTCTTTATGCTATAACATATTAACCAACTGAGAGGCTTTTTTTTTTTTTTAAAGAAAAACATGAAAAACAATTTTTTACAAGTAGAATAAAATCAAGTTTTCTTCCTTAGTGGGAATATAAGACAAGAGTCCTTACCAGTAGAAGAAGAAAAGCAAAGTCATACTGTTGAATGCTGTTCCAATTAATTATATTTTAGTTTAATTCTTAAAATGGTCAGGCAAAATTGTCAAGAAGCAGAATGTGTTATGTGTGCTTGCTGTTATATTGGTGATTACAAAAAAAATGTTTTTTTAATAATTATTAAATTTAATTCTTTGCTAAATTCATTATTTTATCAACTTATTATAAAATCTTCTAAACAAAGCATATCACTCTTTATTAAGCAGAATTGCTAACTATAATTTAACCTTTTAAAAAATCACAATCTTTATTAAAAATATAAACCTGTGAACCATATTGTAGATGCTGGTATAGATAGTTATTGGTCAAGGATAGGATTGGTTATAACAATAAAAGATGAAGGCTATGCTAAAAGAAGATAGATTTAAATTAGATAATATAAAAACACTACTCTTTTCGAGAACTAAGTATTCATGATTAAACAATGATATCACATGCATTCACTACATTACACTTCAAAACTATTATACTGTACCGCTTCAGAGCCAGAGCTTCCCCTCCATGACTCGAATCATTACCAGCATCGTGGACTGCCTCATAGTGTTTGAAAAGTTCATCAGCGGATCCAAGAGATTTCATACACTGGGGACATATGAAACCCTACAGAAAGAGGTAGAAAAGGTTTCAAAATAGTATTTAGTATTGCAAAATAACCATTTATATGTTATGAAATACAGTCATATGTATTATTCATACCAATAAGTAAATTGTAATTTACAGTGTTAAGCCCAAATTCTGGTATTGTGCAAAGGTACATCACTGCCTATCCTGGTTGCAGTTTACAAAATGTTTTTTAAAACACTTACAACCATCTTTTAGGTTGAATAAATTCATGGCTAGAGTATAGAATTCTAATCTGAGAAGTTAGTTCTAATCTAGAAGTCTAGTTGAGAAGACTTGCCATCATATCCTCCATCTCTCTAGATATCTCCCTTAGTAAAACAATATCTGCTCCAATCTACTGCACAGGAATAACCAAAATATTAAGAACATGAAGCACTCTGATCATTGAGAAAAAAGGTAATGTAAACAACTCATAATTACCACAGACTATCTACAATGGTTGAGAAGTATTTTCATCAGTAAATTCCTTGCTAACTTAAGATTAACACTATAAGAGCTTAAAATTAATATATAGTCCCATAAAATATTAAAAACTTATAAATAATCCCAGAATTATTATATAGTTATGGCATACAAGGCCCTGCAGGTATAGTCCCCCAATGACCTAACCAATCTGATCTCTGGACATCCCTTACTCTATACAACATGCTTCAACTATACTGAAGTACCTACGTTTCCCTGAACACACCACAGTATCTCACATGTTTACACTTTTGCATATATTGCCTTTTTTCCTCCATCTATGTTTCCCTAATGGCTAGTGTAGTGTTTTGAACATACCATATACTTTCTACAGAGTGTACTTATTTAATGAAATATGAATGAACCTGGCAGGGCAGAATTTGGCAAAAAAAAACAGAAGAGCTTGCAGATTATAAAACCTGCCAAAGGATAGACTGAGCTAAGTAATAAGTACTCCGGACACATAAAAACTAAGAATAAACAAATAACTTCTGCTCCTTTGTTGGGTGCTATACAAATAACATACCCTCACATCATTTATGCACATCATATGGCAGAATCAAGGCTCAACGAACATAACATTACCAGACAATGGTATAGCAGAAGTATTGATATATATAAAGAACTATAGGAATACAAGAGAAGTATCCAAATCTGCCTGCGGCAGCAGTTAATACTTTCCAAAAAATAAACACACACACACACACACACACACACACACACACACCCTATGTATATATGTATATATACATGTATGTAGACATATGTCTATATGAGACACTGGAATTAGGTACTGAATAGAAGTTTACTTGTCAGAAATAAAGGCATTCTAAGCAAATGGAGGAGCATGAACAAAGATGTAGGAAGAGGTATGAAACACAGCCATGCTGCATTTGGGAAACAGAGGTATGTTCTGATCACAGAGCCAGAGTGAAGGGCAGGGGCACTACAGGTGAATGAATGCAATGATCTCTTATGAAACTCCTAAAGTAAGCAAAGACAGAAGTACTGAGGATGTGCCTTTGGACATCAGAATAATGCCATTAGGATCCAGAGGTATGTGATGCTCAGCACTGTCTTCTGAATGAATGAATGCCCCCAGCCTGTGTGTTAATCTACTTGGTATTATGCTCTTTTTTCAAAGCCATCTATTATCTACCATCATATTTCATAATGGCTCTGTATTAAGCTCTATTTGGTATTCTTATAACTTCTGCCCAGTAACTGCTGTACCACACTAGTTAACATGCTTTTAGTGCAACAGCACATAAACCCCTATAATATTTAGCTTGTCATTTCTCTTTCGTGTCTCAGCTTCTGCTAGTAACTAGTAGGCAAATTACAGTGTTACTCAGGGAATCCACATCCCAATTATGCTATTTAATCTTCACAACTTTGGCTTTTTGACCATTGTGTTTACTTCCAGGTTTTGGCTCTAGATACCCAAGGACGCCAAAAAGCTAATGATCCCATTAGGGTATGCCATACTTTCTTAAAGCTTCTAAACATTACCAGGTTAATATTCCAGAAAGAACTGATTCATCCCTAAAGAGAAGTTTTAGAAATTCAGTAATACATATTTAGAAATATTCCACCTAAGTAAATTTTCCATGTGATTAGAGCTTGCATGTTTAAATAAAACTTCAATTTTGGGACAATTCTGATGAAAATAATTCTAAAATACATATATGTACTTCCTCACCTACTTAAACAGATGATATTAAACCTTTGCTTAATATCCCAGAAGCATAAATATTAATCACTGAATGGGTGTCTTCCACTCTATTAATTCTGGCAAGTCTCTTTAATTCCTGTACCCACATTCTATAGTTTTTCTTACACACTGTTTTGTCTTTCAACAATCATTTCTAAAAATTATTCCTATGCTATTTCTAGCAATGCTTGCCTGATATGGATAGGAAGGATAGATTAAGGGAAAAAAAGTTTATTAAACCATATCACTCATTTAAAATAAAAGTAAAGGGACTTCCCTGGTGGTCCAGTGGTTAAGAATCCACCTTCCAATGCAGGGGACGCAGTTCGATCTCTGGGCAGGGAACTAAGACCCCACATGCCGTGGAGCAACTAAGCCCGCGTGCCACAACTACAGAGCTCATGCACTCTGGAGCCTGCACGCCACAACTACTGAGCCTGCACGCTACAACGAAAGATCCCACATGCCACAACTAAGACCCAACGTGGCCAAAAACAAAAATAAATTTTTTTTTTAAAGTAAAATAAGCTCAGAATGAATATCTGCGGATGTCCCGTGAATAGAGTTCATGGGCTTTGTGATACTAATTCTGGATATTAAGAGACTCCTCTATTTTTTGTAAACTATCTTCAAGGGAATTAAGGTTGCTAGATAGATAACTTACAAACAGTAAAACAGCAAACAATAATACACCAAAATAGCCAGCTACATTTTATTTCCCTTAATCATTCCAAATATCTCACCTACTCACTCTCTCTCTCTCTCTCTCTCACATACATACACACACACACACACACACACACACAGTGTTGACTTAAGATTAAAAGCATTAAATTCCTTACTGTTAGTTTTCAGTTATCTGTAATCCTTTCTCAGATCCACCATAGCTAAGAACTTAACTTAACTTGATACTTATGATACCCTATTGTACCAAGTGTCCTTTCAGTTAAAAGGAAAGTTCTTATTTAAGTGACAGGTAGGTAAGATAGTCACTTTTGATTTTGGCTAACCCATAAAGAGTAGTTGACCCATATGTTCTGGAAGAAAAACAACTGGTAAAATGCCAAGCAGAGTTCCAAGAATCTTTTATGCCTCTATCTTTGCTCACACTGCCTCCGTAGTTTAACTGGTGTCCTCCTATTTGCACTCATTTCCCCACCACCCTAGAGAATGTCTGGTTTAATTGTTCCCCTCTTCAAGTTCTTCTGCAGTTCCCCTCAAGCTGAATCAGACATTGTACTCTTTTTGCAAATATCTATCATAAAAACTTCCTGGCATAGAGACCATATCTTATTTACCTTTTTATCTCCTGTACCTACCAAAATTCCTGGCACAAAGAGGTGCTCTATTAATGTTAAATAAGTGAAAGTTTGGTGAGATCGTTTTCTTATACATCATTAACTCATAGGAAAGAGTAAGTCTGATTTTTTTGTCTTTCATGGTAAAAAAAAGTTTCATTCTTTTAAAAGATTTGTAAAAGAATTTTTTGAAAAGCTAAGTCTCTCTTTGTTTTTAGAATACTGTAGTAATTTTCAAAGGAAGGAGATATATCAAGATCATCTGAGAAATTTTTTCCAGACTGAAAATGGGCAACACTTCCCCTCACTCGCTCCCACTCCCAGCCTTCTGCATACACCAGCCTCACATACTACAGAGAAACATTTGGATGACCCATGATTAATAACAGGTGTATATCATTCTGTCACTTCCAACAGGTCTGGGGAATCAAAACAAAGACTGAAACAGTGGTAGATCCAGACTCTAATGCTGTATATTTTTCCAAATAAAGACAGTAACAGTTCACATGCAAAGTCCTCTTTCTATGTAAGAGTAAAGCATCTTAACCTAAAGCATTTTAAAACATTCATTAATAAAACATTAACTACATAATAAAGATATAACTTACAAAGGTTGAAATAAAAAACATTCACTCTACATTTCAAATTTCATGGCAAAATTTATGCAAAAATATAAACTTAAACTTTTATATATGTTTAAAGATTCACAAAAAGACTGCTGCAAACAGTAAGAACAGCTAACTTCCCAAGAGCCTCTTTTCCTTATTAAACCTTCTTAGAGCATGCATAATTAAAGCAATCCACATTCCCTTATAGCAGAAAAAGTTAAGCAACACTGAGGCAAGGAAAAACAAAGCTATTTTGAGCAACCCAAAACCAAGCTGCTAAAACAAAACATTCAGGACCCACAGTAACACTGGAGTCATTAAGAAGTTCCTGTCCTCTTGTCTCATTTTCAGCGTGCACTTTCTGGTAATGCTCCGACAAATCAATAGCAGTTATACATCTTTTCATACATAATGGACAGATGAAACCCTGTGAAATAACAACTTTTAGGAGGATATACACAAAAAGTTATTTATGAAACAAAATAGAAACATTGAAAATAGACATAACAGGAAAATAATAGTATATCTCTTTTTAGTATATGGAAGGGAAATTTTCAAGTAGTAACTGTACAAAAGGTTGAAAGACCTATCCAAAGTAGGACTCTGAAATTAGTTTCCATCCTTATGCTGTAGATTCCCATTGGTCAATTTTATTGAGTAACCAGTTGCTTTAGCTGGAATATTATTATTCTTTTTGTTTATGATACTTTGTCCTTACTTATCTGAGAGCTAGTATTGGCAAGCTAGCTTTTATTTTAGATCAAGAAATGATTGGCAGTTTTAACAAATACTTTTATGTAGATGATGTTCTCAACAAAAAAGTTGTTATGATGAAAGCAATTTTTAGTCTTCACCATATTCCACTAGCCTAAGATCCCATTCTTGCCCATACCCATAATTCCCAGTAGGTTACCCTTCCTTCTAATTTTATGAACCAAATAAAATCATTTTAAAACAATCTCCCAAATTCCCCATACCTAACAATATATGTATTTTAAAATGTGGGCTGTTACACTGATCTATGGTTTGGGGTTTTGTCAGATAGGAACAGTAAAAGGATAAGAGAATAAAGGAGTTCAGAGTATCAGGGAGAAAGTAAATTAAATGAAGACAGTGGTGAAGGACAATAGGTTACAAAGGTTATAACGTCATGAGTTTTGGTGTCAGAAATAGATGTGGGTTTGAGTCTCAACCAATACTGACTATATGACTTTAAAAAATTCACTTTACCCTGCTAAATGTCAGTTTCCTCATCTATAAAATGGGACTAATATTAGCACCTATTTGTCTAGAGTTATTGTGCAGTATATAAAATGCTTAGTACAGTGCCTGAGACATTATAAGTGCTCAACAAATACTAACTGTCATTAGATGTATGGTTAGAGAGTAAAGGAAACGAAGCCAAGAAAGGTTGACAGACTAGAAGAAAAAATAAAAATTAAAAATCTAAAATAATCAGCAAGGCCAAAGAAGGTAAGTAGTGAGACTATGAAAGTTTTTGAGAGGATAGCCAGTTGAGGTAAGGAATGCAGAGATATGATTTTAACATGTCAGGTAAAATTATCCTGCCTGATAAGAAGATGGAAGGTACTGCCATGGGCTTGAGTAACTAGAAAAGAAAAGTAATAAAGATCATTGGCACTGATAACATTAAGAACTGGGAGGCTAAGATGTTCCTTGAGTTCCTTGATGTACGTTAGGATCATAGCAAGGAAGAGGAAGACTACAAACAAGGTTCCAAAGTAAGAGGCAAGACAGGGTAGCAGTTAAGAGCTAGTCTTGGGCTTGAATCCTGGATTCACACCACTCTTAGTAGCTTATATTACCTTCAATTTCCTCATCTGTTAAATGAGGTAACAATAACACCTACTCCATATGGGGGAGGGGGTCTCGTGAGAATTAAATAATACACGTTAAGTCCTTATCACAGCATCTGATACAAAGAAAACACTCAATAAATGTTAGCTATCATTAATATCATTGTTCCTCTTGTTAACAACCCTTTAAGGAGATTAGCCAGGGGATTAAAGTGAGGAACATGAATTCACTTATTTTTTCTTTTTACTGATGAAAGGGTTGTCTTCCAGGCAACCACAGGCCCAAGTATTAAAACTACAGAATAATAATTTTTTTTAAATGCACTGTTGCATTGTTTTTTACCACAATATCTTTATGCTGCCTGTCTCTATACTCATTTCTTCACTTTAAGTTTCCACATATCATCATTCAGTCATCTGTTCAAAAAGTATTGGGACTTCTCCGCTGGTCCAGTTGGTAAGACTCCGGGCTCCCAATGCAGGGGGCCCAGGTTCAACCCCTGGTCAGGGAACTAGATCCCGCACGTGTGCCACAACTAAGAAGTCCGCATGCTGCAACTAAAGATCCCACATGCCACAACTAAGACTGGGCAGCCATAAATAAATAAATAAATTTTTAAAAAAGTATTTACTGAGTGTGATTACTATGTCATTATGCTATGTTGTTGAGAATGCAATGGTAAAATAAAGCAAAGACCCCATCCTCAATAACCCTGCATGCTTCTTGAAAGAGCTGTAAAAGAAAATACCCCACTAATCAGAAAATCCTACTAGAACTACCTTCAAAATACATTTAGAACCTCAGGGCCTCCACTACTGCCCTGATCCAAGCCACCCTCACAGTGTACATGGATCACTGTAAAAGCCTTCTAACAGTCTCTCTGCTTCTATCCTTACCCCATTAACAGCTTTATTTTCCACACAGCAGCTAGAGTGATCCTACAAAAATATAGATAAATTTTGCCCTTTCCCTGATCCAAACTCTCCAATGACTTCCTATCTCACCAAGAGTAAAACACTAAAGTCTGTGCAAAAGCTTATAAGGCCCTACATGAGGTGGGCCTGATTATCTCACTAACCTAACCTCCCCCCATTCACTGTGCTGGAGCCACACTAGCCTCCTGGATGCTTTTTCAATATGCCAGGCATGCTCCCACCTCAGAGACTTGTTCCACATGCCTGCAACATGCTTGCTCCAGAAATCCACATGATTTCTCACTTCATTCAGTTCTTTCTGAGCTACCCCCTCCTCAGAGACATCTTCAGTAGTTGTGGCATGTGAGCCCACGTGCCACAACTACTGAAGCCCGTGTGCCTAGAGCCTGTGCTCCGCAACAAGAGAAGCCACTGCAATGAGAAGCCCCCGTACCACAACTAGAGAAAGCCCGCGCACAGCAACAAAGACCCAACGCAGCCAAAAATTAAATAAATTAATTAAAAATAAATAAATAAATTCCACCAGCATAAAGATTTTTTACTATTTCACTCAGTGCCATACCTCCAGCACCCAGAACAGTGTCTGGTGACAATAAATATTTGATAAATAAATGAATCTCAGACTAATAATCATTACCAAAAGGACAGGGAATTCTTTTCCACAGAAGCATGTGGAAGAAGCATCTATCCAACATGTGAGTTAGGAAAGTTTATTGGAAAAATTATCTGTGATGAGACTTGAAGGATAATCAGATGCTAACCAAGAAAAAAGAAAAAGCAAGACTAGGTAAGGCATAGAGATCAGCATATACAAAAGTTCAAAGATAAGAAAAAACTTGGCACACCTTAAAATCAGTTCATTATGCCTGGATCAAAGAACATAAAAAAATATAACCACATATATAAGGTCAATTGATTTCTCACAAAAGTGAAAATTTAATTCAATGGGAAAAGGTAACATTTTCAGCAAACGGTACTGCAACAAGCATATGGAAAAATGTGGTTTCCATATCCACATGGAAAAAATGAACCTCAACCACTATCTCATACCATATACAATAATTTAAAATAAATCATAGATTTAAATGTACATGCTAAAATGATTTTTTAATTTTTTTAATTCTTCTGTCTTTTTTTTAATTGAAGTATAGTGGATGTACAATATATATAAGTCACAGTTTACAATATAGTGATTCACAATTTTTAAAGGTTATATTCCATTTATAGTTATTATAAAATATTGGCTATATTCTCTGTGTTGTACAATATATCCTTGTAGCTTGATTTTTTTTTTTTTTTTAATCAGAAGCAAGCATAGGAGGAAGTTTTCCAACCTTGGGGTAGGCAAAAAACTTTGTAGTACCCAAAAAGCAAAAATCATAAAAGAAAAGGCTGACAAACTGCACTTCACCAAAATTTAAAACTTCTTCTCTTTGAAAGACAACATTAACAAAATGAAAAACAAGCCACAGACTGAGAAAAAATATACACATCACATATTTCTGATTGTGGTGTAAGGCCTAAAATTAAGGCCCAATATTTTGTGTTGCCTTGACAACTGGTGAAACTGGGAGGGCTTCAAATGGCCTAACTGCAAGTTCCGCTCCCCACTCTGCTCTCACAGATAAGGAGTTCTAGCCAAACAGCCCTCCTCTTCACAGGCAGCAAGCACAGGCCCTGCTTATCCCTGAGAAGGTTCCCTGCCGGCCCCTGGAATTATTCAAGCAAGCCAATCACATCTCCTTTAGAAACCAGGGGGCACCTTACCTTCCTGATACTACAATGCCTGCCTCTCACAAGCCCTGGTTGTTCATTTTGTTCCCAAGTGCAATCCTCATGTGGCCCTGCATGGCACACCGTGTCCTCCTGCTCTGGGCTGTGAGTATATGTGACTAATAAACTGCTGTTGTTCTCATTTGTCTCATTTGTCTAATTATGTGTTTAGCTATTCCCATAAGCCTAGGACAGGAATCCTTCCCTCACTAATCAGATGAATAGGAGGCAATCAAAACACTGACAAAGGATAAAGAACTCTTATAATTCCTTAAAATAAAGATAAATACTCCAATTTTCAAAATGGTCGGATTTCCAGTTCCAGACAAAATGGAACAGATACACTTCTCTATTCTTCCTGCTAAGTACAGCTGAAATCCAGAGGCATTATATATAAAACAAAACAAAAAGAAAATTCTGAAAGGTAAAGAGAAGAAGGCAGACCAGCTGAGGATCTCAGGAGCCAAGGACTGAGACAGTGGTGAGTACTCTGGGTTTTCTTTTCATCTCATATATTCTGGACTGGCTGCTGGAGAAGCCAGCTACCTGGAAACTTCAATGGACACCGACCAAAAAAGCCCCAAGAAAAGTCTGCTCTCCCTAGCCAAATGACTAGGAAAATGAAGCTCTGATTTGGTAATATGCTGGTCATTAGTGTGTTTCAGTGGGTACTAAGGATGGAAGCCAGATTAGAAACGGATAAAGAGTGAACAAAGAATTTGCTTCTGCAATGCAATATACTAAATAGTCTGAACAACTGTCCTGATGAGAACAAATGATATGATATTACTTATTACATTATGTATTATACAGATTATATATTTGTTATAGACTGAATGTCTATGTACCCTCAAAATTCATATGTTGAAATCTTAACCTCCAATGTGATGGGGCCATTGGGAGATGATTAAGTCATGAGGGTGGAGCCCTAATGAATGGGATTGGTACCTTTATATAATAAAAGAGACACCAGAGAGCTCTCTTGCCCCTTCTGCCATGTGAGGACAGCCATCTATAAACCAGAAAGGAAGCCCCCATCAGACACAGAATCTGCCAGATCCTTGATCTTGAACATCCCAGCCTCCAGAACTGTGAGAAATAAATGTTTGCTGTTTAATCCTCTCAGTGCTTTTGTTATAATAAACTATACTGACTAAGATACTATTATATATATTATTATACATAATAATATATAAAATATGATATAAATGAGCACTAAAGCAAGGTGTTGCTTTATTTCTGACTATTTTTTTAAAATCCTGCAGACCATGATATTTCAAATCCCCATTTAGATGGATGCTAAGGGCACAATGTTAAAACCTAGAATTTGTTCAAAGTGGGAAGCCAACATCAGGGTAAAAGGGAAGATTGAGAGAAAAAGAGAAATTGAGAGAGGTGGGGAGAGATATCAACTGAGACCTTAACAAGTCAATACCTTAACACTGGGCATATGGAAAAAACTATACCCCCTGAGAATTCATAATCACCAATAGCTCTCAATTAGGTTAGAAATTTACACTAGTGGGTAATCTGAAAAATTTCAAGTACCGAACTTAATTTAAGGGAGTCCCAGGTTAGTGGCACCTCTAGAGCAGTATGTGTATGCTGAAGGGAATAATTTGTGGCATAGGTAAAAACCAAAGTTGCATGAGGGAGAGATGATAAGCTGAGAATGTGAGAGAGAATGGAATCCAGAGCACAAGGGAAAGGACTGAAATCTGATAGGAAAAGAGACCTGTCTTCCGCGTACTAAAGTAATAAAGAGAATAGAGTTGCAAGTATAGTTTTAGGGACAAAATGAGAACATTCATCTTTTCTCAATGGTATAGAAGGTGACGGTGAGAAGGCAGGACTAAGGTAAGACACATGGAAGGTTTGAGGACAAAGAAGAGAGTACAACTATCACAGAGAGCAGAAAAGGGAGCCTAATAAGAAAATATAGCAGGATTATCAGGCACTGCTCATTTACGCACTGGAGATTTTTTTGTTGTTTTTGGTCTGAATGAGGTCAACAATTACTACTAAATTCCTTTCCAAGGTTACAACCTAGCTCTCTGAGCTCATCATGTCATAAATACAGTTTGGAATGTTTTCCTTAAAGATATTTACTTAAACTTGCTCTTAATAAAGTTCAACTGATACTTTACTTCTCACTCTCACAGCCTTGTTCGATCTTGTTATGGTTAATATACATATACATGAAGACAGATGGTCAAAAAGAGACAAAACAGAGAAATGAATGGATAGAGAAATACCTAGAAACATACACATAATAGACTCACCAACCAAGAGATGGGAAAGAATAGGGAAAAGGGGACTGGGTAGGTGGTACAGCTGGGCCGAGAAAGGGGCAATTGACAAAAACTGTCATAGCAGAAATGTGAGTGTGTTGATCTCTTAGGGGCAGTGTTATGGGTGGTTTTTATGTTCTCTTACCTTATCTCCTTTTTCTATAATGAGTATATATTATTTGTTAAAAATAATGATAGTAATGTAGCAACTTCTAAGGCTGACTTCTCAAAAAATTTGAGTTATTTCTTTTTTAGACTTATTTACTTTCTCCATTAATTTTTAACAAGCTATCAGAAGTTCTTACAGAGTCATATGAAGACAACAAATAATATATAAATGTTATAGTTCATCTAATTTTTCATTAGCTTAGTCATTCATGGCAGTACAAACACATAAGTAGATACTAATTAACTGGTAATTCTTTACAAACAGATTTTTAAATCTTCATTAAGTTGAGATGACTTTAACATTAAAGATAAATTGTCAATATTATTTTTCAGTCTTAATATACACTTTCGCAGTCTCACAACTAAGCACTATTATCTATCTACAAGTGAGGTTCAAAAGTTGCATTCCAATTTGTAAGAAAGATTTATGAGCTCTTTCCCTACAAAAGTTCAAATTATCAATTGTTACTCCATATATTTGCTATTTTTCCTTAAATAATATTTTCCTTAAATAAAACAATATTTATTGCCAAATTATTATTTTCATACCTCCGAAGAGCTTTCATTATTGACATCCACTGTGTTTATAGGAGCTGATGATGAATCTAAATCAGAACCTTGAGAGCCAACTCTCCCAGGAGTCTGAAACACAAGCAGAAAGGGGGAAAAAAATCAAAGTAAATATCAACAATATATTCATAAACTATTTAATAACCTAAACAGTAATCAGGGCTAGCCTTACACATAAAGGTAGATGTCCTCTCAATAATAACAAACAGCACTAGAAGCTATCCTTTATTAAAGACTGACTGGACCTAATACTGTATCAAGATCTCTATCTGCCTTCTCTCAGCTTTAGTCTTTTTAAATTAATAACAAGTTTACTTTTGTATATAGTGCTTTATCATCTTCACCTCACTTTTACAGAATATCCTATTTAATCATAATGACATCTCTGAGAGAGACAGGTAAAATGTTATATCCATAGATGAGAAAACAAATTCAAAGCAGCTAAGGGACTTCTCAAGATTCTACTGTTAACAAAAATCAGAAAGAAGCAGAACTAAAATGCTGAAATTCTAATTCCTCTTGCATTGCTCCCCACTACGTCAAGTGAACTACAATGATTTGAGGGGAGCTAAAAAGGTCAACACAGGCCACATTATCTAGTCACCCATCCATCTACTACCCATGCCAACCATTACCAATCTGTTTCCAATACTTAATATTCCATCATCAAATATACAGTTTGGAGGGTTAAAGGCCTTTTTTTTTTCTCTCCTGCAACATTTATCATCTAACATTATTATTCATCATACTTAGGTATGACATTAAAGGAACTGGAAATCTAGTAAAATATTGGCTAAAAGACAGATTCAGAGCACAAGAACTGACTCAATAATCCTTATCAAAAACATTTATGGTGCACAGTATCATTATTCCCACTTTATACAAGAGAGAATAAAGGTGTAGAAGTTAAGTTACTTGCCCAAAGTCACATGGCTAATAAGTGGAAAGGATTTTAACTTGAGCAGTCTGATACTTAATCACTAACGCATACTAGTTGACATCTCCACTGAGATATACCTCAAGCACCCAAGATTGAGAACAAATCGCTAAACATCTGTCTCAAAACATGAACACCCTGTACATCACTTACATATTCAACATAAATGCCAAAGAAGGATGAATTGATACCACTTCAAAATTCATCAATTAAATTAAGGATTATAAAAACTGCATAGAAAAAATGAAATAACATGTGTGTACTATGTATAATTATGTATAAAAACTAATTATATAAGAAAAAAGATTCAAAGGAAATATCCCAAAATGCAAACAATGATTTCTTTAGCAAGAAACAATTATGGGTTTTTTGGTCTTTAGTTTCTCAGTTTTTGTTTTTGCTACATTTTTTTCAGAATTTTAGATTCATAGTTAAATTACTTTTACATTGAGAAATTTTTGATATTAAAAATAATCAGTTGTCTAAATTGGATGATCTACATTCCTATCATATTTTCCCAAAACATAACTCTTTAAAACTTTTTAAACTTATCCAGAGTATGTCTTTATTGTGTTCACTTAACATCCACAACATTCTCATGTTTGAACTATTACATCAGCTACCCTCCTCCAAAAAAACAAAGCAAAATTCTTTCCCAAAATGATATACTTGAGACATGAATTTATAAATAAAAGCCTGCTATCTGAGTTTGATGATATACTCATGCATGTGACAAAAAAAGTAACTAAATAGTAAAAAAAATTAAAGAGCATTTTAATTATATACTTAATATAAATAACTGTATAAAACTAGAAATTCATTTTTGACTCATCAACATTTCAGAGCTTCACATCATAATGGTTTTTAAAACTACTGACCCCATCCCCAAAAGCACTGGAAACAAAAGCTGTACCTCCCAAGAACTACACTTTCCCCATTTCTGTATCCTAAGTTTTTCCAGAGTCCAGGTGGCTTTTCACCTGAGATTTACCTTGCCTGAGAACAAGCAATTCACAGAAATATCTACATAATCCTATTATCATCACCAAAAATACCCTTCCTTAAATTTGCCTAAAATAATCCTAGTAAACAGACCTAAGTAAGTCCAAGAGGCATGGGGAAAAAAGAAGAAACAATAAAATCATCATGAGATGCTTTTGATGTGCATATTTTACACACATTCCCTCATTCCCTCCAATTGTTGCTAAATTGTCTAAGAACTTCTTTTTCTATTATTAGGCTGCCAAAATCCCATCACTTCAATGAGAAGTGCAATTACAGTAACAATGACCCTGAGGAAACAATATAAAGCATTCTAACATTTACACTTATAAAAAGTTTTACTTTGTAAATACAATGGGATAAGAATAATTTGTGCTAAAAACTTAAAATGATAGGGGATAAATATCTTCCAAATTGTGTTTTTTAGGAAAATTATTACATAATTTAGATATCTTTTACAGTGACCAAAAGGTACAAAACACATTCACTTTGTTTATGGTTTCTTCAATAGATATTTATCCATCTCCCATGAAGTACCTAACATTCTATAAAGCTCTGCATGCCAAACGGAGGACACTGGGTATGAGGACAATATAAGAGAAACAAGGAGCAAGCCTTCAGGTAGACTATACAACTTGGCTGGGGAAACCAAGCTAATGTGTAAAAAAAGAGATAGGAAACAATTTTAAAAAAATTAAATGCTAAAGGGCGGAGCTCTGAATGTGAGCAGAATTCTGAGAAAGAAGAGATCAATGCAAGTTGTGGTAATTGAAAAAAATCTTATTTCTTGAAGTTAAATTTAATTAAATAAAATGACAATCATTCCAAATACATGAAAAAAATGCACAAGAGCAGACAGGGCAGAAATAAGAACACTGTATTTGATAAAAAATACATATGTTTGAAATAAAGTAATATACACACAAACAGGTTATTAACTAGGTTAAACTGATAATGTGGAATAGGGTAAGGGATATAAAGCATTGAAATATGCCATGGTAAAGAGAGAGTGTCCACAACTCCAGTCCAGATTGCACTCACAGTTAGCATAGAAACTAAGCTGCCTCAGCTCCAATCAAAGATCAATAGCTGATTAAAATTTTTTTAATGTTAAAATTGTAGACGTATGCTCAAGCACAAGGTAAGTATCTCAGTGGACAAAAAATAAAACAAACACACAGAGTATAGAGTTTGGGAACTAAAGTAGATAGAGGCAAACAAGTTCTAATGAGATAATAGGAACCAAAACACCCTACATGTGATAGGTAACAAGAAGCCAGGCCCACTGTGGCAACTCAGAAAGTTGGCCAAAACTACTACCCCCTGCCATAAGCAATGACTTTTTAAAGCTGTAAACCCAACAAGCACTGTGTCTGGGCTTGAAGCTTGATCAAAACTTTTCCAGGCAGGGATGAATGGGCATTCCAAGCAAAGCATTATTTACAAAAGTGAAAAATTATGGGAGAGTTCAAGATGGTAGCATAAAAGATCATGAACTGACCTCCTCCTACAGACATAACAAATGTACAACCACATATGGAACAGTTCCCCCAGAAAGGGATTTGAAAACTGAATGAACAGAACCTCCACAACAAAGGGTAAAATAAAAGGACAGCAACAAGATGCATAGGACAGGAGAAGATATGAAAACCACACCTCAGCTTCAGCAATCCACTATTGGGAGAGACCACAAAGGCACGAATCCTTTCCCTGAGGAACGAGGGATTTGAGCACATCAGGCACCCCAACCCCTAGATCTTGCACAAGAGAGATGAGCCTCCAAAACACCTGGTTTTGCAAACCAACGGGAAATATGTCCAGGAAAGCTACTCTTAAAGTAGAATAGAAAACCTGCTCTTAAAGGACTTGCACACAGATTGACTTGACCTGAAAACCAGTGCAAAAACACCAAATTGAAAAGTGCATAAGACCATAGGTGAAGGGGACTCACCTATTAATCTTGAAGCATCTGCTAGAGAGGCAGGAACCAGTTGGAATGCTCCCCACGGGCTGAGTCACTGGCAGGAGCCATTTATGTGATCTCAGGCTACCTTGCTAATACTGGTGCTGGAAGGCACCACTTTGGAATTCTCCACCCAACCTATTAGCACCAGTGGGCACATCCCACCAGGGGTGAGAGAGCACTGCCAACCCCCGCACCTCAGGTGGGCCTCACAGCTGCCCAAGCAACAGCCCCACCCACCAGCACCCCACAGCAGCTGTGGCCCCACAAACTGCATGTAGCCCACATAGGAGACACCCCTTGAGCCCCTGACTCTGGTGGCTAGATAGGATTGTGCTTCCGAGCCCCATAGGACATCTCCTAAATAAAGCCACTCCTTCAAGACTAAGAGAGATAGCTGATATGCCTAATACATAGAAACAAACACAAAGAATTAGGCAACATTAGGAGACAGAGGAAGATATTCCAATCAAAAGAGTAAGTCAGAACCTCAAAAAAAAGAACTAAACAAAACAGAGATAAACAATCTACCTGATAAAAAGTTCAAAGTAATGGTCATAAAGACACTAACCAAACTCAGATGAAGAAAAAATTAGCACAGTGAGAACTTCAACAGAGATAGAAAATATATGAAAGTAC
Source organism: Balaenoptera ricei (assembly GCF_028023285.1). Classification (NCBI taxonomy): domain Eukaryota; kingdom Metazoa; phylum Chordata; class Mammalia; order Artiodactyla; family Balaenopteridae; genus Balaenoptera; species Balaenoptera ricei. Next base: position 78,939,171 of record NC_082648.1, read on the forward strand.
CAAACAGAAGTTATAACTGAACTGAAAAATATGCTAGAGGGGTTCAACAGCAAACTGGGTGAAGTAGAAGAACAAATCAGCCAGCAGGAAGATAAAACAATGGAACTCACCCAGACAGAGCAGAAAATGAAATAAGTATTTTAAAAAGCAAAGACAGGGACTTCCCTGGTGGTCCAGTGGTTAAGAATCCGCCTTCCAAGGCAGGGGACACGGGTTCAATCCCTGGTCAGGGAACTAAGATCCCACATGCCGCAGGGCAACTAAGCCCGTGTGCCGCAATCACTGAGCCTGCGCACTCTGGAGCCCATGCACAGCAACTATGGAGCCCCCGCACCACAACTAGAGAGAAGCCAGCGCACCACAACAAAAGATCCCGCATGCCACAACGAAGATCCAGCATGCCACAACTAAGACCCGACGCAGCCAAATAAATAAATATCTTTTAAAAATAATAAATAAAATAAAGATAAAAAATGAAGACACCTTAAGGGAACTTTGGGGCAACATCAAGCAGAATAACATTTGCATTATAGGGGTGCCAGAAAGAAAGAGTGAAAGGGACAGAAAACCTACTTGAAGAAATAGTTGCTGAAAACATCCTTAATCAGGGGAAGGAAACAGACATCCAGGTCCAGAAAGCACAGAGAGTTCCAAATAAGATGAACCCAAAGAGACACACACCAAAACACACTATAATTAAAACAGTAAAAATAAAGGATTAAGAGAGAATCCTAAAAGCAACAAGAGAAAAACAAATTGTTACATACAAGGAAAACTCTATAACTCTACAAGCAGATTTTTCAGCAGAGCCTTTACAGGCCAGAAGGGAGTGGCAGATCATATTCAAAGTGCTGAAAGAAAAAACTTCCAACCAAGAATTCTCTACACAGCAAAGTTATTCAGAATTGAAGAAGAGATCAAGAGTTTCCCAGATGAGCAAAAGCTAAAGGTATTCATCACAACTAAACTGGCCCAACAAGAACTATTAATGGGACTTCTTTAAGCTGAAAAGAAATGGCACTAATTAATAATAAGAAAACATATGAAAGTAAAAATCTCACTGTTAAAGGTAAATGTATGATAAAAGCAGAGGATCAATCACTTATAAAGCAAGCACAAAGGTTAAGAGACAAAAGTACTAAAAATAACTAAAATTACAATAATTAGTTACAGGATGCATAAAATAAAAAGAAGTAAAATGTGTCATCAAAAGTAGGAAACATAGGGAGGGAGTAAAAAGATAAAGCTTTGGAATGATTTCTAATTTAAGTTGCTAGCAACTTAAAACAGGCTACTACTTACATAGAATGTTACAGGTGAACCTCACAGTAACCACAAGGAAAAAACTTATAGTAAATACACAAAAGAAAGTGAGAAAACCTAAACATAACACTAAAAGAAACCACACCAAAACACAAAGGAAAAGAGAGAACTACAAAAACAGCCAGAAAACAATTAACAAAATGGCAATAAGCACATACTTATCAATAATTACCTTAAATGTAAATGGACTAAGTTCAATAGTCTTACCTCAAGAAACAAGAAATCCCCAATAAACAATCTAACCTTACACCTAAAGGAACTAGAAAAAGAAGAACAAATGCCAAAATAGGTAGATGGAAGGAAACAATAAAGATCAGAGCAGAAACAGAGACTAAAAAAAGAAAAAAAAACAAGATCAATGAAACTAAAAGCTGATTCTTTGAAAAGATAAATAAAATTGACGAACATTTAGCTAGACTCACCAGGAAAAAAAAGAGGACTCAAATAAATAAAATCAGAGATGAAAGAGGAGATATTATAACTAACACCACAGAAATACAAAGGATCGCTCATGATCTATGAATATACGCCAACAAATTGGACAACCTAAAAGAAACAGAAAATTTTTTAAAAACATACAATCTTCCAAGACTGAATCATGAAGAAATAGAAAAATCTGAATAGACCAATTACTAGTAAGGAGATTGAAACTGTAATCAAAAATCTCCCAACAAATCAAAGCCCGGAGCAGACAGATTTACTGGCGAATTCTACAAAGTATTCAAAGATTTAATACCTTTAGAAGGATTTAATATCCTTCTCAAATTCTTCAAAAAACTGAAAAGAAGGGAAGGCTTCCAAACACATTTTATGAAGCCAGCGTTAACCTGATACCAAAAGCAGACAAGGAGACCACAAAAAAAGAAAATTACAAGCCAATATCATTGATGAACACAGATGCAAAAATCCTCAACAAAATGTTAGCAAACTGAATCCAACAATGCATTAAAAGAAGCATACACCATGATCAAGTGGAATTTATTCCAGGGATGAAAGGATGGTTCAACATCCACAAATCAATCAACATGATACATCACATTAACAAAATGAAGGATAAAAATTATATGGTCATCTCAATAGATGCAGAAAAAGCATTTGACAAAATTCAACATCAATTTATGATAAAAATTATCAACAAAGTGGGTAGAGAGGAAATATACCTTAACATAATAAAGGCCATATATGACAAATCCACAGCTAGTATCACACTAAACAATGAAAAACTGAAAGCTTTTCCTCTAAGATCAGGAAACAAGACAAGGATGCCCACTATTTTCACTTATTTTCAACATAGCATTGGAAGTCCTAGCCAAAGCAATTAGAAAAAAAAAAAAAAAGGAAATAACAGGCTTCCGAATCAGAAAGTAAAACTGTCACTATTTGCAGATGACATGATACATATAGAAAACCCTAAAGACTACACACACACAAACACACACACAAAAAATGTCAGTACTAATAATATAATAAATGAATTTAGTGAAGTCACAGGGTACAAAATCAACATACAAAAGTCTGTGGCATTTCCACACCAACAACAAACTATCACAAAGAGAAGTTAAGGGACTTCCCTGGCAGTCCAGTAGTTAGGACTCTGCACTTCCACTGCAGGGGGCATGGGTTTGATCCCTGGTTGGGGAACTAAGATCCCCTCATGCCATGGCATGGCCGAAAAAGAAAAAGAAAGAGAAATTAAGAAAACAATCCCATGTATGGCTGCATCAAAAAGAGTAAAATACCTAAGAATAAATTCAACCAAGGAGGTGAAAGACCTGTTACAGTGAAAACTGTAAGACAATGATGAATGAAGTTGAAGACACAACCAAATGGAAAGATATTCTGTGTTCATGGATTGGAGGAATTAATATTGTTAAAATGTCCATACTACCCACAGCAATCTACAGATTCAGTGCAATCCCTATCAAAATTCCAATGGCATATTTCACAGAACCAGAACAAATAATTCTAAAATGTGTATGGAACCACAGAAAAATCCCAAATAGTCAAAATAATCTTGAGAAAGAAGAAAAAAGCTTGGAGGTATCACACTCCCTGATTTCAAACTATACTATAAAGCTACAGTAATAAAACAGTATGGTACTGGCACAAAAACAGACACACAGATCAATGAAACAGAACTGAGAGTCCAAAAATGTATACCTACGCATATATGACAATTAATTTATGACAAAGGAGCAAAGAACATACCATGGAGAAAAGATAGTCTATTCAATAATGGTGCTGGGGAAAACAGACAGCCACATGCAAAAGAATGAAACAAGTAACTCAAAATGGATTAAAGACTTGAATGTAAGACCTGCAACCATGAAATTTCTAGAAGAAAACTTCACTGATATCAGTCTTTTTTTTTTGTCATTTAAGCAGTGAGTTTTATTTTGTTTTTGTTTTTTATGATTTATTTTTTAATTGAGGTTTTTTTTACAATTTTTGAGATATATTTGACATATAACATTATATTAGCTTCAGGTGTACAACATAATGATTCAGTATTTGCATATGTTGCAAAATGAGCACCACAATAAGTCTGGTTAACATTCATTGATATCGGTCTCAGCAATGTTTCTGTGGCTCTGACTCCAAAGACAAGCGAAAGAAAAGCAAAAATAAACAAATGGGACTATATCAAACTAAAAAGCTTCTGTACAGCAAAGGAAACCATCATTAAAACAAAAAGGCAACCTACTGTATGGGAGAAGACATTTGCAAATCATATATCCAATAAGGGGTTAATATCTGAAATCTACAAAAAACTCATACAACTCAACAACAAAAAAACCACCAAATCAAAAAATGAGCAGAGGACCTGAACAGACATTTTTCCAAAGAAGACACACAGGTGGCCAACAGGCACATGAAAGGATGTTCATGATCACTAATTATTAGGGAAATGGAAATCAAAACCACAATGAGATATCACCTCACACTTGTCAGAAAAGACAAGAAATAAATGTTTGAGAGGGTGTGGAGAAAAAGGAACCCTGAACTATTTGTGGGACTATAAATTGGTGCAGCCCCTATGAAAAGCAGTATGGAGGTTCCTCAAAAAATTAAGACTAGAACTACCATACGACCCAGCTGTTTCACTTCTGCCTATTTATCTGAAAGACACAAAACCACTCATTCAAACAGATATATGCACCCCTATACATTACAGAATTATTTACAACAACCAAGATATGAAAAAAAACCTAAGTGTCCATTAAGGATGAATGGATAAAGAAGACATGGCATACACATACGTACACACACACACACACACAGGACTACTCCTCAGCCATAAAAAAAGAATGAAATTCTGCCATTTGTGACCACATGGATGGACCTTGAAGGTATTATGCTAAATGAAATAAGTCAGACAGAGAAAGACAAATACCATATGATTTTGCTCATACACAGAATCTAAAAAACAAAACAAAACAAATGAACAAATAAAATAAAACTAAAACGAACTCATAGACACAGAGAACAGATTAGTGGTTGCCAGAAGGAAAGGGGGTTGGGAAGTGGGCAAAATGGGTAAAGGGGGTCAACTGTATGGTGATGGGCAGCAACTAGACTTGTGGTGGTGATCACTTTGTAGTGTACACAGATGTCAAATCATAATGCTATACACCTGAAACATATAATTCTTAAAAATTTTAAGTGAAAAATTACAAGCAAACTATGTTCAAAACAAAGAACAGGTTAACTAAATTGTGACATACCCAACTCAACAAAACTGACAATTAAAAATGACAAGGGTAGGGGACTTCCCTGTCGGTCCAGTGGTTAAGACTCCACACTTCCACTGCAGGGGGCATAGGTTCAATCCCTGGTCAAGGAACTAGGGTCCCGCATGCCGTGCGGCACAGCCAAAAAATTTTTTTTAATTTTTTAAATTGTTTTTAAAAGTGACAAGGGTGAAGATTGTGCAAAGAAATTATAACACATGTGATATAATGTTGAATTTGTAAGACAGGCAAAATACAAAGTTTGGATATATTATGATTTCAATTATGTAAAGATATAAACACAGAGATTGAAAGGTCACAGAAGACTGTTGTGTTTTACATCAGGGTTATTTTTGTTGTTATTACTACTTTTCCTCTATGTTGCTGAAAGGATAAGATTTGTGTTGATGATTTAGTTAACCACCTACCCATCTCTTCTCAAAAATTTTTATTAGTGTGGTCATATTTTTTTTTAATTTTCAGATTTTTTTTAATTAAAAAATATTTGGGCTAGCAAAAGATCCAAATGATTAGAGTTATCAAACACCTATCATTAATGCTTAGTGGTGTCAGCCAAACAGATCAAAATTTGAAAACATGGGGGAAAAAGGTTATATGGTATTCAAAGTATTTATTTCAACCGAATAAGAATAGATGTCTGCAATATATTTGGCTACCTTAGGTTGTTGATAATATAAAAATACATTCCTACTACCAACAACTATAAGATCAACATAAAGCAGCATTAATCTCTCCAAAAACTACTTTCAAAAATCACATACAAGTTTTTGAAGAAAGAACAGGACTTAACTGGGAAAAAAAAAGTTACTGTTTACTGTATGCAATACCTTGAAAGGTAGTATCACTATCAAAGAAGTTTTAACAACATGAAGTTTCTTTAAAATGCATTTTTATCTATTTCAGACTAGTTGTTTATTGAATACAACTTTAAAAATCTACTGTGAGAATCATAATTACACTGCTGTAATCCAAAGCAACCAATAGCTATGTCTTCCAATTATGACTGAAAATCTAATAGCAAAGAAAATCAAAACAAACATCTAGTAGCATATAAAAAACACCTATTTTATAGATGAATAACAAAAGTTTTTCTAATATCTGGTGATATACTGAGTCAGAGCTTCCAAACTCAACATACCCTCCCTATATATAACTCTCCCCCTACATATGACTTCACTACAGAGAAGATCAAGCAGGAAGAGGGCAATAATTTCATTGAGAACATAACTCAGTTTTACAACCTAATTGCTACTAAAAATAAAGAACCTCATCTCTAAATCTTACCTATCTTCAAAGCACTAAAACCAACTAAAAGGATAACTAGTCTTTGCACACAGAAGAGATGTAGTAAATGCTTAATAAGCAAATGCACAACCCATACCACTCTAGCTGAAACTAGACTGGGAACAAGGCAAACCAGCAGAAGCTGAGTTAGTAACACATTAATTGCCAGAAAAAGGTGAGTTGACTAGAAATAGAATATTGCTTTTACGAAAATCTTTGAAAAAAATTGTTGTAAGATACTAAACACACCTTATACTTAGCAAAGTTATTTCTGAAACTGGAAAGGATACAAGTATTAGAAATTAAATGACATACAACCTCAAAACCTTGGAGACTCTTAGACATGGACAAGGATTTCTTATAAAATGTAACTTTCAGCATTGATTTTGTTACTCTGTTTCACCCTCCTCCCACCATAAAGACCAACTAGGAAAATTTTCACAAATTCAAGAAGTTTGAAAAGCCATCTATTATATTCAGACCTTAAGAAGGGTGCTTTTGGGACTTCCCTGGTGGCGCAGTGGTTAAGAATCCGCCTGCCAATGCAGGGCACACGGGTTTGAGCCCTGGTCTGGGAAGACTCCACATGCCGCGGGGCAACTAAGCCCGCGTGCCACAACTACTGAGCCTGTGCTCTGGAGCCCACGAGCCACAACTACTGAGCCCACGTGCCACAAATACTGAAGCCTGCACGCCTAGAGCCCGCGCTCCACAACAAGAGAAGTCACCGCGATGAGAAGCCCACACACCACAACGAACAGTAGGCTCCGGTCGCAGCGACTAGAGAAAGCCCGTGCACAGCAATGAAGACCCAATGCAGCCAAAAATAAAACAAATCTATCAAAAAAAAAAAGAAGGGTGCTTTAAATACACTACCTGATCCTTGTACTATAAATGAATAATCAAAGATTTCTTAGGGCCCTCACTACCTCTTTCTTACTATTAAGAACTAAGAACTTTGCACATACAGATGAACTGAGAAGGTATATTTGCAAATGACAATTTTCTTATTTCATGGAAAGCATTCCAGGGCTTCCCAGGGAATTTTCATGTTCAACCTCTTAGCTTACCATACACTGTTAGGTGATCTCACTTATTCCCTTAACTTTAATTATCCCCCAATGCAGACAAAAATAAAATTCTAAATCTAATCCAGATCTCTGCTGAACTTCAAATTCATATTTTCCTTCCCTGCTAAATATCTCTACCAGAGTGCCATGAAAGCATACTAAAGTCATTTTAATCAAAACGAAATTCATTATCTGTTCTCATAAAACTTTTATCCATCTGCATTCTCTACCTGAACTTACAGAAACATCACACACCCATCTTGCTTAAATCTAAAGCATTACCCTTAACTCCCCTCTTTCTCAACCTTCACATCCAATCACCAAATTAATTGAATCACCTACATAAATTTTGCATCTATCACTTCTTCATCTCCTTTGCCATTAACTCAGTTCAAGACTTCATCATCTCTCACCTGGACTATAAAAGAGAGACTTAATTTAGCACCCTATATCTCTATACTACATTTCCAGTTGCTTTCTAATTGATTTCCCAAAGCACCTCAAATGAATCATTTCCAAAATCAAACCACTTATCTCAACCCTTTACCATCCCAGGGAAAAAGTTTTCTTTTCCTCCTATGTTCTCTAGCTTAATTAATAATAATTGTCTGGGGCTTCCCTGGTGGCGCAGTGGTTGAGAGTCTGCCTGCCAATGCAGGGAACACGGGTTCGAGCCCTGGTCTGGGAAGATCCCACATGCCGCGGAGCAACTAGGCCCGTGAGACACAATTACTGAGCCTGCGCGTCTGGAGCCTGTGCTCCGCAACAGGAGAGGCCGCGATAGTGAGAGGCCCGCGCACCGCGATGAAGAGTGGCCCCCGCTTGCCACAACTGGAGAAAGCCCTTGCACAGAAACGAAGACCCAACACACCCAAAAATAAATAAATAAATAATAATTGTCATTTATTTAAAACCTCAGCTAAAGTCTAACTGAACTCAAATTGATATCTGTACACCAAAGTTCATCGCAGCATTCACAATAGCTAAAGGGTGGAAACAACCCAAGTGTCCACCGATGGATGTATGGATAAACAAAATGTGGTATATGCATACAGTAGAATATTATTCAGCCTTTCAAAGGAAGGAAATTCTAATACAAGCTACAACATGGATGAACCCAGGAAGCATTAGTCTAAGTGAAATAAGCCAGACACAGAAGGACCAATATATATGACTCCACTAATATGAGTACCTAGAATAATCAAATTCACAGAGACAGAAAGTAAAACAGTGGTTACCAAAGGCTGGGGTAGGGGGAATAAGGAGTTGTTTAATGGTACTGAATTTCAGTTTGGGAATGATAAAAACATTCTGGAAATAGATAGTTGTGATGGTTGCACAACAATATGAGTGTACTTAATGCCAACAAACTGTACACTTTAAAATGATAAAAATGTTAAACTTTACGTTATAATTTTTAAATTTTAAACCTAACTGAATCTCAAGTTAATGCTATAGCCACACAGAGAAGATAATTATTTCAAGTGTTTTAAGAACACAATGTTTTGACTTTATAGCCTTAGCGAGCTATAGTATAAGGACAAAAAGAACTGCTAAAAAAAAATTAGTAAAACTGATTCAGTAAGCTTATTAACAGTAATATTAGTATTGTTATTTTAAAGCTATGGTATGTATATTTGTAGGAAAAATAATTATGTTAACGTTAAGAGCCAAGATGTTCAGTATAAAATTTAAAAATATAAACTCAAAGAAGGAAAAAATACTTTAATTTGAACTCATGTTGTTTTGCTTTTTAAATCTGTCCATATGTACATGTGTGTATATATATATATCCTAGTTCTTATCTTAAATGCTTAAAAGCAATGACAACACAGAAGCAATGAGTACCCTAAGTGCCCAGACAGTGGTATTTAAATAGCATTCCCCATTAAAAGGAACCAGGATTCTTTGGAGAAATGGATGATTCCAGCCTGGAGGAGAAATTTTACTAGATGAACCTGGCACATGTTGTGCCACAAAGCAAGGAAGTTATCAAACATTAACAGGGTCCTGTCAAAATGACAAAAGTCACCTTGAAGGCACTTCTACTAGGTAAAGATGGGGCAATTTGCATACCAAAAAATCACACTGACTTCAATTGACTGAAACCCACTAAATATACATAAATCCTTGAGTTAATGAAATATATTTAAAAATCCATGAGTGCTTCTTCCTCTTCCGGGGATGGTATCTAGAGGCATTCAGGATGGTCCAGTGTTTGAGACACCATCATAGGCTATCCTACAATACAGCCTCTAACAAAACCAGGCTGTCTCAAACTCCTGGTGTTTACCTTTATACCAAGAAGGTTGGGAAAGCACCAAAATCCACATGTGGCATGTGCCCAGGCCAACTTTGAGGAGTTTGTGCTGTGAGACCTAAAGCCCTTACAAGGTTGTCTAAAACGAAAAAACATATCAGCCAGGCCTATGGTGGTTCCATGTGTGTTTTAAATGTGTCCATGACAGGAACAAGCACACTTTCCTTACTGAGGAACATAAAATCGTTGTGAAAGTGTTGAAAGCACAAGCACAGAGTCAGAAAGCTAAATTAAAAAATGAAGTTTTTCTGAGTAATTAAAAAATCAAAAGGCAAACAAACAAACAAAAAAATCCATGAGTTCTCTTTCCTCAAGGAAAGAGAAAGTCAAAAGACAAATAAGTAAGCCTCATTTCATTGATCACTACTACAGTAGTGTATCAATTCTTATTCTGAAAATTCATAATTAAAGAAAAAGAATTAAGCATTTATCCTGACCATCCAGTATACGCTGAAATTCATGGCAACCAGATCACCCTGGTTTAAACTGAAAAGTTCTTTACAGAAAAATGTCAGTTAATATATGTAGAAGAAATAAAAAATCTAGAAAATCAACAGTTTGCAACTGTTGATGGAATCAGTCTTTCTAACTTAAGTGACATCAATAAAACCTTTCCTTAGACAAGAAATCTTTCTCTCCTTTAAACTGTTATATCTCTTATTTATACTTCTCTTGTAACACTTACCAATACAAGGAAGAAGAAAGCGGTGGTAGATTGTTAAAGCAATGAATCACACCTATGTTTTAATGCCCTTGCAATTCTCCTGTGTAATCCTCTCCCACATGGGCTCTGGCCATGAGACTTGCCTTGGCTGATGGTAGAGTAGCAAATAGCATACAAGTGTAGAGTGCACAATGGGATTTGCTCCTTCATTGCTGGAAACTCTTCTGTCACCACACAAGCCCAGGCTAACCTTGGACACATGTGACCCAAGGAATATTATCAGCAATCTGAGAGAGGCTGTTAGACTAACACCCCAATCAAACCAACAGATAACTCCAGCTGTATTAGTAACTCCAAGAGAGACCAGCAGAAGAACCATTCAGTTTAGCCTAGCCCAAATTGTTGATCTAGAGAATCTAGAGTAAATAAAATGATGGTGGTTTTAAGCCAAAGCCAAAGCCAAAGTTTGGGGATGGTTTATCATGCAGCAATAGACACAATTAGATACAGTAGATATAATGTCATATCTTCTCCACAAGAGAGAAAAGGAACCTTTCTGAGGATGGGACCCCTATAAAGAATGAGGTATTCGTCAAATTTCCTAGTAAGGACACAATAAAAATACCCCCTGAGTTTAACTAACACACAATACTTCTCATACATTAAAAAGAATTAATGTAACTACTCCAAGATTTACATTATTCTATTTTCCATAGTTTCTTTTTTAACTTTCTAAGTTAAACAAGAGACTAGAAGACTAAACTGCCAATCTGGTTTTCAGGGTATTTGAGTAAAATCAAAAAATTTTTTTTCTTTGACAATACTCATTGGTGGAAAGAGTATTGGAAAACCAACACTCTCAAACATTGTTTGTGGGAGTGTAACTAAATACAAAAAATGTACATACTCTCTGACTCACTGCTAGGAAATTACCCAGTGGACAAATTCATTAAAGGACCACCTATATATGTATACAAGCATGCTCACTGCAGTGTTATTTATTAGCAAAACTGGAAACAAACTAAATGTCCTTCAATAGAGAAATGATTAAATTTTAATAATCCATATAATAAAATATAATGTAGTTATTAAAAATAAACAAATAGGGCTTCCCTGGTGGCGCAGTGGTTAAGAATCTGCCTGCCGGGCTTCCCTGGTGGCGCAGTGGCTGAGAATCTGCCTGCCAATGCAGGGGACACGGGTTCGAGCCCTGGTCTGGGAGGATCCCACATGCCGCGGAGCAACTAGGCCCGTTAGCCACAACTACTGAGCCTGCGCGTCTGGAGCCTGTGCTCCGCAACAAGAGGGGCCGCGACAGTGAGAGGCCCGCGCACCGCGATGAAGAGTGGCCCCCGCTCGCCGCAACTGGAGAAAGCCCTCGCACAGAAACGAAGACCCAACACAGCCAAAAATAAAAAATATATATATATAAATAAATAAATAAAAATAAAAATAAACAAATAATAAGAGGCAGTTCTGAAAGTGCTGATACTGAAAGCTCTCCAAACTATATTAAGTGAAAAAGATCAAATTCATATAAAGAGTATGATCATACTGTAAAATGTTAATGGATATATGCATTAAAACTTTGTGGAAAAATACACAAGAAACTATTAGCAATGATTACTGGGAAGGACCTACTTTTCACTTTATATCTTCTATACTCCTAATCCTTAACTCCTGTCAGTCTCAAACTTCATATAAAATTTGTCTCTTAAGTCCTTTCCTGCTTGCTCTCAATCTTCAACCTTGAAAACGGTCACTAATACTCTTTGTTCTAATCTCCATTGCCGCAGACCGGCTGCAGAAAGCTAGAAGTTCCTGGCGGTGAGGGGTAAGGAACTGAAAAGCACCAGTATGGGGTCAGAAGGGCCAAGACAACTGATGGTTGCAAGGCAAGTTTATTCAAAGAGCATGAATGTATATATAGGTTTAGTACTGAACGAATATCAGACAATACATCAGTAAACCTTGTATTTCCACATAATTCTGTCGCCACTATCTATGCGCCACTATCTATGCGTCAGCATGCCTTATGGGCCATTCTTTGGAGATACAGACTTCCCCCTCAGGGCAGCACGTCCTTCTTCTGGGGAACAACCAGGGGCTCTTAGATCCAGAGCAGGCACCTGGAACGAAACTGGCCGCAAGCCATTTTCCTTTTTTACGCTCAATACCGCAGCGTCAGGAGTGCATACCAAGAAAGAGACAAGCAGTTCTCCGCAAAGCAGAAAGCTGAATAAGCTTACAGCTTGGGGGCCACCACACTCCATTATAAATCTAACAACTTTAAACTTGTTTACAACTCATTTTTGGTAATTACTTTTTTTTTTTGTCCTCTGAGTTCCTTCTCATTTCTCCACCTTCTTCTTAAAACTGAATATATCCCGATCTATATCAAATCCTGATGTAGAAGGCTAACTCAGACTGTTGCAGTATAACCTTGACCCACCATGTAACTCCACAGATGCTTTTCTATCCATCATAAAACCATGTACAATAGTAAGCTTCTTTACAAATATACCACATTTAACCCTAATTAATTTACATCAGCTTTCAACTGAAAATAATTCCTATTTTTTTAAATGTGAGCAGTTCCGCCTAACCTAGAGCCATCTACGACTTTAATAAGCATCAAATAGTCACCCCTGTTGTTAAATTATTAATGGTGAATTGACTGCAATTCCTATTCGTCTTTCTAAGGTGTCTTTTAAGAGGCTATATTCCCCCGTTGCACCTGATTCCAGCCTACTCCAAAATGTCTCAAGTGCCAGCACACAATATACTTCCACATCCTAAGTCTTCCCTGCCTAACTTAGTGACATAGACTACGATAAATACAATACAGTATGCCAGAGAAGGGGGTTGAGAAGCATACACTTATCTAAATGCAATTGGCTCTTGTTTTCAGCAGGGCCTGTCAAGCGTTCCAAAAACAAAAGTACATCTAAATCTAGGAATACTGATTCAGAAAACAGTAGTTGGAGTCACACAGACCTGCATCCAACTTCCAGTTTACCCACTTAGAAGCTTTGTAAAAGTACTTAACCTCTGTAAGCCCCAAATTCCCATTTGTAAAGTAGAACTAATGTCAGCCTCACAGAACTGTTGGGAGGATTAAATGAAATAGTATGCATACAATGTTTAAATCAGCACCTGGCATTTGTTAGATATACTATAAGTAGTAGATACTTACATTATTACTAAGTGCACCACTCCTAAAAAAAAGACGTAGAATCAAAATTAAAAGCTGGAAAATGTCTCAGAAATCATGTTCCAACTGTAACACTCCATAGATGAGGAAACAAAGCCCCAGAAAGTACAACTGGCTTACCTGACGTCATGCTATCTAACAATAGAGCTGCAATTAAAACTTAGGTTTCCCAAGTCCTAATTCAATATCCTCTCTACTGTCTCAAATATTTCTTGGCCATCTCTCTGATACCCATCAAGACACTTAATTTCTCTAATCTCAACTTCTTCAATGACAAACTACAGGGACAGGACAAGATTATGGGTCTTTCTAGCTCCAAAATTCTCATTCCACGATTCATGTGGGCCCTAAACTGGCTAACTTAAAAGCATGACCATAGAAACAAAGTCAAATATATTTCCAATCTTTATATATGCTTAGCTTTCTTATGTATACTTTCAAAACTCTAAAATTTAGTTAGTGGTTATTAATAGGTACATGAAAGCAGTCAAGTCAGAAAAAAAAAAAAGCAGCCTAGTCAATAAGAGACTGAGACAATCAAAACTAATTGTAGGGACTTCCCTGGTGGCACAGTGGTTAAGAATCTGCCTGCCAATGCAGGGGACACGGGTTCAAGCCCTGGTCCGGGGAAGGTTCCACATACCACGGAGCAACTAAGCCCGTGCGCCACAACTACTGAGCCTGTGCTCTAGAGCCTGTGAGCCACAACTACTGAGCCCACGTACCACAACTACTGAAGCCCACGTGCCTAGAGCCCATGCTCCACAACAAGAGAAGCCACCGCAATGAGAAGCCCGCGCACTGCAACGAAGAGTAGCCCCCGCTTGCCACAACTTGAGAAAGCCCATGTGCAGCAAAGACAACCCAACGTGGCCATAAATAAATAAATTAAAAAAAAAAAACAACTAATTATAGATAAGTTACTAGCAACTAAATTGGGTTTACAGACATCATACAATTAACTCAATATTAAGTGAAAGAATAAAAGACTTTAATATCTAACACTTTAAGTATCTAACATGTAATTAAATATCTAACATATAATTAAAATTGATTCACATATTTTAAGCAAGTTTAGACTATCAGGTGTCTTGATTCAATAAATATGGAGAGACAGACACAAAAATATATCAAAATAAGAATTCAGAATCTGGGGGAGAATGGATACATGTGTATGAAGGGCTGACTCACTTTGCTGTGCACCTGAAACTATCACAACATTGTTAATCGGCTATACTCCAATATAAAATTAAAAGTTTAAAAAAAAAAAAAAAGGTGCTTGCCCATCTCTCAGGACCGACTGACCTATGTTCAACTGCTGTTCACATGCAACCCTTCTCCACTTTGGCCTTCAAAGTTCTCATCTGAATATTTGCTACTACCTCCAAGATCTGCACCTGCAGCGGCTCCACCTGGGCCCACACCCTAGGCTTCAAGGCTCAACACAACCCTCCTACCTGTCTCAGAGCGGGGGCGGGGGCGGGGGGGGGGGGTGGAAACGATGACTACACCCCACCCTGAGGGAGGATGGCCCACACTCCTGCTCCCGTCCCTCACACGCCACTTTTCATTTTTTAAGTCTTAAAATCACTTGAGAGAACTGGGAAAGGTGCTAATAATAAAATTTCCTAAACAGAGAATCTGTGGGCCATACTCAAAATCCCAAAATGTGCTTGAAGACCTACTATGTAAAAACTCCAGAACCTAACAAAAATCCTAATCTACTGGCTATGAATTCCTGTTATAAAAGATATGTAGAATGTCAAAGAAGTGGAACACAATATTCATAAAATTAAACTCCATCCTGAATATTATCATCCTTTACAATGCAAAAATCCCTGAGAAAGACTATCCAAATAGCAGATGACTCGTAATTCAGGTTCCCAAGGAAACAGAGTCTGAGACTGATATCTGCAAGCAGGTTTACTGGGGAGTGCTCTCAAGAACACCTGTGTAGGCACAGAGGCAGCATGACTGGGCCAAGGGAGAAGCTGAACAGTACTGATCAGTAACAGTTGCAAGAGCAGCCTCAGCTAAGCCTACTAAGAGTCCTGAAGCTAGAATGATCCTTCATGTTAGTCTCTAATCAAGGCAAGAGGATGATTCTTTGCATCCCCCACCATCAACCAGGAATGAAATGCAGGCGGCTTCCAGGAAGGGGACATAAATGTGAGTGAGGCAGCCATGATCCCAAGCAACTAAGAGAATGTGTCTCTATCCTGAAGAGGTATCTGTGGCCCACACCAAAGCATCCACTACAATGAATGTACCTTACTTGCATTTGAGATACGCATAAAGGGCTATACACTGGGGAAAGGGAGTGGGGGAGGGAACTCAACAGAAAAGGAGACTTACTCTCTTCTGGAGCCTACTATGTGGCAGGTGCTGTGATCGTCATGCTACATGAGCTATGGGATTTTATCCCTGAATCCTTGCTTCCTGAAGACAGTGTTTTTTTCTCAGCAAAGAGGCTAGGAAACAGGGTAAAAGGTATCAGGATTTATTATGTAACACTTAAAATGCTACTTTGTGGTTGCAAATGGTCTGCAGACTCAAAATCCTGGTACTTCCGTGATTTTCAACTAATACTTTTACCCTGAAAAGCACTTTAGAAATCACCTAGGTGGTGCCCTCATTGAACAGATAAGGAAAGTGAAGCCAAGAGAAGCTCATGATTTGCCTAAGATCACACTGATAGCAGAATTTAGAACGTGAACTCATCTTTTGATTCCAAATTCAGTGATTTCTCTACTTGATGTGGTGCCTTTACATTCAAAAACTTAACAAAATCAAAATAACCCAGAGGCATGAATCTTATTGTGAAGCTCAGAATATCAACTTCTCCTAGATCATTTGTACTTTCAAAATCAGGCACATAAGAAACTTGAGTTTTATACTAGTTAAAGAAATGTCAATTGGTAGTGTGCTAAATGAAATATTATATCTTTCTATTAATAATAATAATAGCTAACTTACAACCTCTGTGACAGGCACAACATCAAGATCTTTATTCACATTATATCATTTAATCATCACAACAATCCTTTGGATAAAGTCAAAGGAATTGTTCCCATTTAACCAAGGGGGAAAAATAAGGTTAAAGAAACTAAGTAAGTTGCTAGCTAAGATTACAAATGTAATCATGCACAGAGCTGAGATTCCACCTGACTTAAACAAAATGCTCTCAAAGTTAAACCATCCACTATGCTACAAGCCCTATGCTTCTTCTCAATTTTCCTTTTCTGAACTTTTCAGATTTCCATGATGTACATGATTTATTTTTATAACCAGAAATATATTCTTTTATTATTTCTAAATATTCTATTTTAAAACTAAATCATTGCTTTAAATATTTGGAAGTTGCAAACAGATATAACAAGGTTTTATCAGAAAAATTAATGTCTTATAGAACAAAATAAACCCATACTTCCTTATCAGAGGTCCAACTCAATACGATTACCTCTTAATCAATCCCCCACAAAAGAGTGTGTTTTGGCATAACACTACACAAAGTCAGGAATTCTTAAAACACTTTCCAAATATTATTTAGCTAATAAAGTCCCAATAAAGTATCACTGAGACGCTAGAAAAACTTTTATATTAGCATACTTATGTAAAACTTAACCATAGTCTAATATTAAACATTGAAACGAGGGAAAGGATGTGGTTTTTATTAAATTCCATCTGCTGCTATGACCCATGCAATACTTAAACAGATGTCTATGCAACTAAGTTATTCATGTTCAATATGTCAATCAATCACAGTGTAAGCAATGGCTATGGATCTATCCCAAAGTAAGTTATCCTACCGCAGCCCATACTGAGAACATAGTCCAAGACAGCCAGGGTATATGACCCCATGTCTACTGCCAATCGACCAAATGTGATCACCTGGACCCAAAAGCAGCCATTCACAAGCTAGCTAGCAACCAATAAAATGGCTCAGTGGCAAAACAGACAAACAAACCCCAGTGTGAACAATGAACTACTGCTGAGCTCCATGCTTAGGCCTTTAAACTGCAAACTTTGAAGAGAAATGACTGACTAGTTACACAGAGACTTCCCTGGTGGTCCAATGGTTAAGACTCCACGCTCCCAACGCAGGGGCCCAGGTTCGATCCCTGGTCAGGGAACTAGATCTCGCGTGCCGCAACAAAGAGCCCGAATGCCACAACTAAAAAAAGATCCCACATGCCACAACGAAGATCCCACGAGCCACAACGAAGATCCCACGAGCCACAATGAAGATCCCATGAGCCGCAACAAAGATCTTGCACGCAGCAACGAAGATCTCACGTGCTGCAACTAAGACCCAGCACAGCCAAATAAATAAATAAATATTAAAAAAAAAAAAATTAGCCACACAAACTGGCACTAAACAGATACACATCAAAGTCATGAGGTAAATAAGAGTACAGGAGGGACTTAAGTAAATCAAAGTTATAACCCAGCCAAAGTTTCAAAAGACCACTGACTCTTGAGAATGCAGAAGCTATGAAGGAAAAAACTAGAATAGAGGGTAAGAAAACTAGCTGGCACCAAATGAACCTAACCAGAACTATAATCACTATTTCAGAGCCACAGTAAAGCTTATTTCTAGAATGATCTGTAAAAGATGTGTTTCATGGTATCACAATTCCTAAAAGGAGGACTCCTAAGAATCAAATGACCTCAGTCCACTCCCAACCTCAGCTGACTAAACCAGCAGCAGACACCTGACCCAGAGGAAGCAACTCCATCATTGGCCAGCCAGAGACCTACGTGTGACCCAACAAGAAAAGATGAGGAGGACATTTTTGATTCTTCTCTTGGGGTTTGGAAATTGAGACATTTGGCCAGTTGGCTATGCAAAGGTAAGGTGAAAAGCAAGTAGAATCATGTGGTCAGATGGCCATTTGAGGTCTTGAGCATACTAAGCAAGGAGCAGCGAGGAGATGGACACAGAGATGCAGAGGCAAAATGCCGGTGGTCCAGGAGATTGTGTGAGACAGAGGGGAGCACTGCCTCTGCCCTGACACCTTTCTAGGTTCTACTGTCTAGAGACCCAACTGTACAGCAATTCTTATTCTTAGATCACTTTGAAACCTTACAATAAATCCTCCTTTCAATTTAGACTGATTTGAGGAAGTTTATAATCCTTGAAAATAAAAAGCACTCATTAGAATACTGTCCAAGGATGACAGATTATATTCATGCATTTAATATTTAATTACTGTTTCCTCTCCTCCATATATCTTGGAAGAATAGTCTGCACTCCCTGTTTCTACGCCCTTACTGCCCAGCCAATCATTTCTCGCCATGACTCTCCTGAAACTGAACTAGGTATGACCTAACTGTTCCATTCAGTGGATACTTCTCAGTCCTTATTTGAATTGACATCTCTTCAACATTCACACATATCTAATACTTGCCTCCACTTGTCTCCTGAGTGCTGGACCTACATATTTCCACCTGCCTAGTGAACATCTCTGTTGGGATGTCCATACCTCTAGTTCACACTCGTCTTCCTCCCCAAACCTGTTCTTCCTCCTCCTCTATTCTTCACCTTAGTTCCTTCCCCCCAGACTACTCACAAGTCAGTAAGTCCTATTAATTCTCCTAACTTTCTTGAAAATCTGTTCTTTCTCTATCCCCAAAGCCATTGTCTGATTCAAGCTTTCATCATCCCCTGGATTGACAACGAGAGATGCACAAATTCTGATTCAATGGAGGGACTTGGGAATCTTTTTTTTCTTTTTCTTTTTTTCTTCTCTTTTTTTAAGGATTCCAAATGATTCTAATGTGCAACAATTTTAGGAACTAAAACGTTATTACTTTCTAGCTGGTCTCTCCCTTTATGGAGCCATCCTCTCTACACAGCTACCAAGTCAACATGTATTACTGAAAATACACCAAGTATCAAACATTAATGTAGGTCCTACACACTAAGAAAGAAAAACAAAATCCCCACCCTAAGGGAGCTCAGTCTAGTAGTGGAGAAGTCAAGTATCACAAGAACAATGGAATAAGTTTTGCAGAGATCTATATACTAAGTGTTTTAGTATACTGAGCTACTATACACTAAGTGTTTATTGAATGCTGATACTGTGGTGAGTCTTCATGAACATTATTTCATTTAATCCTTCTACAATACTGTAAAGTACATATTATGCTCATTTTGCAGATAAAGCAGCTGGGTCTCAAAGAGCTTGAAATTTTGCACAAGATCTCACGCTCATGAATAGAGGAGGCCAGGGCTTAAACGATGGTCTAATTCCAAAAGCCCATTCTCTTAATTAGTATGGGGTGCTTTGGGAGAAAGAAAAAAGAGCAAGCAACTAACTCCTAGTATCCCCTAAACTGAGCAGTGTGGACAAGTAATGGTAGGGCACTCACAGCAGAATAAAGAGCTTCTACAGAGATGTGAAGGGATGAGAGATCAGGGGAAGTTGTGCGAAACACAGTTAGTGAGGATGGCAAGGTCAGTGAATGTACAGAGGTACGTGGAGATGAGCCTGAAATGGAATCTTTTTTCCCAAGGAACCAGAGCAGTATCGGCCTTGCATGCCAAAGTAAAGAGTCTGGACATCTCCTATGGGCACTGAGTTGTCACCAACAGATTTTAGACAGAAGACTGATTCACCTGATACACTTTTTATAAGGATCATAAGGGGAAAATATTTTTGGAGGGTTTTCCTTATTACAAATTTGATTATTTAAAAACTTTCCATGGCTCCATATTGTCTACTGTATAAAGTCCAAAATCCTTTCCAGTCTCATCTCATAACTATCCCCATCCACATGCGAAATATTCACAATTCCCCTATGCTGTGCTAGGCTGCTTCAGGTTTTTGCATTTGCCTGGTCACTGTCTGTACAAATGCCTTCTCTCCCTTGTTGCTCCTTGCCCGAGTCTCTCCAGCTTCAGTAAGGCCTTTAACCATCTCCATTCCGTCTCCCTCCCTCCTCCTTTCACCACAGAATTACTTTTTCTTTTGTGCTCACATTCTTCCTCTGTACATCTATTGCCACATCACACTGCTTTGTAATTATTTAAGTATCTGTCTCCCCCATTAAATCTCTGCCAGCCCAGCACAGTAATGAGCACAGAATAAATGTTCAACAGTATGACAAATGACTTTCTACACACACACACACACACACACACACACGAAGTTAAAAAAAAAAAAAAGATAACAAGGGAGTGATAAGAAAAGCATTCCTTGAAGAAATCTGGAGTATGTAATAACAAAAAACCAACATTAGCAGCAAATAACATTTATAGAGTTTACTGTGTGCCAGATACAGTTGTAAAACCTTCACATGTATTAATTCATTTAATCCTCACAACAACTCTATGAGAAGGGTACTATTATTATGACTATTTTAATGAGCCACAGAGAAGTCAAGTTACTTGCTCAAAGCTACCCAGCTAGTAAATAGGGTGCAGATGCCACCCCAGGCAGTCTGGCTCCAGAGTTCAGGTTCTTTTTTGTTTGTTGTTTTTTTCAGAGTTCAGGTTTTTTTACCAATAATTATATTGGGTTGGCCAAAAGGTTCATTCGGTTTTTTCCGTAAGATGGCTCTAGTGGCACCTAGTCATCTTTAACTTCATTCAAAACAATTTTGTGGGCTTCCCTGGTGGCGCAGTGGTTGAGAATCTGCCTGCCAATGCAGGGGACACGGGTTCGAGCCCTGGTCTGGGAAGATCTCACATGCCGCGGAGCAACTAAGCCCGTGTGCCACAACTACTGAGCTTGCGCGTCTGGAGCCTGTGCCCCACAACAAGAGAGGCTGCGATAGTGAGAGGCCCGCGCACCGCAATGAAGAGTGGCCCCCGCTTGCCGCAACTAGAGAAAGCCCTCGCACAGAAACGAAGACCCAACACAGCCAAAAATAAATAAATAAATAAATAAGTGAAATTCTTAAAAAAAAAAAAAAACAATTTTGTTAGACTGTATGTGACAGCCGTCATATCAGCATGCGTTAAAAAAAAACTTATCAAAATCAGTGAATTTTTGTGTAGCCACTTTAATGTTGAAGATGGAAGAAAAAAAAGCAACATTTCGGCATATTATGCTTTATTATTTCAAGAAAGGTAAAAACGCAACCGAAATGCAAAAAGAAAGATTTGTGCAGTGTATGGAGAAGGTACTGTGACTGAACATGTCAAAAGTGGTTTGCAAAGTTTTGTGCTGGAGATTTCTCACTGGACGATGCTCAGGGTCAGGTACACCAGTTGAAGCGATTTGATAGCGATCAAATAGAGACATTAACTGAGAACAATCAACGTTATACCATGCGGGAGATGGCCGACATACTCAAAAGACATACTCAAAATATCCAAACCAAGCGTTGAAAATCATTTGCACCAGCTTGGTTATGTTAATCGCTTTGATGTTTGGGTTCACATAAATTAAGGGGAAAAAACCTTCTTGACCATATTTCCACAAGCCATTCTCTACTTAAACGTAATGAAAACTTTCCGTTTTTTAAAACAAATTGTGATGGGAGATTAAAAGTGGATACCGTAAAATAATGTGCAACGGAAGAGATCGTGGGGAAGAGAAATGAAACACCACCAGCCACACCAAAGGCCAGTCTTCATCCAAAGAAGGTGATGTTGTGTATATGGTGGGATTGGAAGGGAGTCCTCTATTATGAGCTCCTTCCAGAAAACCAAAAAATTAATTCCAACAAGTACTGCTCCTAATTAGACCAACTGAAAGCAGCACTCGACGAAAAGCGTCCAGAATTAGTCAACAGAAAACGCATAATCTTCCATCAGGATAACACAAGACCACATGTTTCTTTCATGACCAGGCAAAAACTGTTACAGCTTGGCTGGGAAGTTCTGATTCATCCACCGTGTTCACCAGACATTGCACCTTCGGATTTCCATTTAGGTCTTTACAAAATTCTCTTAATGGAAAAAATTTCAATTCCCTGGAAGACCGTAAAAGGCACCTGGAACAGTTCTTTGCTCAAAAAGATAAAAAGTTTTGGGAAGATGGAATTATGAAGTTGCCTGAAAAATGGCAGAAAGTAGTGGAACAAAAGGGTGAATACGTTATTCAATAAATTTCTTGGTGAAAATGAAAAACGTGTCTTTTATTTTTACTTAAAATCCGAAGGCACTTTTTGGCTAACTCAATACTATCTCTTTAGCTCAAGCAAAAGACACCAGTATAAGGAAACAGTTCTAGCCTTGGTTCTTTTATATCTTAATCTCTTTTTTATTCTCAACACACTAAAAATAAATCTACACAGTAAGAAAAAATTCCACTTCTTAAAATTCGCTTCAATAAATGAGTAATAATTTCATCAAACTTAAATGTGTAAATAATCTGGGACGCCTTCCCTAACATCTTAGTTTAGATCAGGGCCCTCTTGCTGTACACTCTTGGGGCTCCCTGTGCTTTCCTTCCTAACATTCACCCAAGGATGTGACCATATACTTATGTGATTCTTTGAACAGTTCCTCTGTCCTCCCCTGGATACTCAGCTCCACAGGGGTTCATGTCTATTTTACTCATCAATGCAGCTTCAGCATATAGTAGACCCATAATAGATGTTTGAGAAGTAGATATGTCCAAAAGGCTTCCCTATTCATCACTTCTTTTTTTCTGCTCATGTTGCCATCATCATAATGCAAATCATAATTACTTAGTGCTAAAAATATTAAAATCAATCTCATCTGATCTCTGCCTATATTCTCTTATGGTTTTATACATCTCATGCAACACTGACAAATTAATCTTCCTAAAACATTCCTTTACTTGTTCAAAAAATATTAACTCCTACTATGTGCCTAAAGGAAACCAGAACGACACCCCAAAATATGTCACTTTGGCATATTGATTATTTTTAATTAAAGGCATTTAAGAACCAGCAGGTACATGAAGAACATTCTGGGGACTTCCCTGGTGATGCAGTGGTTACGAATCTGCCTGCCAATGCAGGGGACACGGGTTCGAGCCCTGGTCTGGGAAGATCCCACGTGCCGCGGAGCAACTGGGCCTGTGAGCCACAACTACTGAGCCTGCGCGTCTGGAGCCTGTGCTCGGCAACAAGAGAGGCCGCGACAGTGAGAGGCCCGCGCACCGCGATGAAGAGTGGCCCCCGCCTGCCACAACTAGAGAAAGCCCTCGCACAGAAACGAAGACCAAACACAGCCATAAATAAATAAATAATTTTTTTTAAAAATTAAAAAAAAAAGAAGAGTCACAAACCAAAAAAAAAAAAAAAAAAAAAACCCCATCTCTTGCCCATTTTCTCCAAGGAGACGCTTCACTCTAACAGGTTCATTCTGATTGGTCCTCCTCTGTACTACTACAGCCTTCACTGTCTATATAATTTACTTTGGCACTTAATCATATAAGTTCCCTGAGAGAGAGGTCAGATCTCGTATTTTTCCCGTATCTTCCACAATGACTGGCATAGTGCTAACCATATGAGTTGAGTGGTTGGAGGAAAGGGCAACAAGGTGCTAAAAAAAGGAAATGGATTGAGTTGGGAAAACTTGGCTCTAGTCTCAGCTTTGACATCTACTGTGTTGCCTTAGATAAATCACTCAATCTCTCACTTCCTACTTCCTCATTTTTAAAATCAAAGAGACTCATTACCCATAAAAGAAGCCTTCTATTTCCACAATTCTAGAATTAAACCCATTTTTTTCTTTAGCAATATTATTGATATATACCAATAAAAGGAAATCTAATACACTTAAGGATCTTATTGTGATTTAACTTACTGTTAAATCACAATAAGATCCTTAAGAAATAGCAAAGAAGTTTATAAACTGCCTAAAGTACTAAATGCTGATGTCTTTCCAGCCATGAAGCACTTTAAATCCACATTTCTCTTCAAAGCCTATTAAGCACAATAATCAATACATACATATTGGAGCTATCCCAATTTTTTTTTTTTCAGATTCTTACAAGCCTCAAAGAAACACCTTTTAGTAGCTAATGGAAAAAAGAAAAAGAACCAGAAACTAAATTTTCTATAAAGTACCCTAGGACCTTATCGGTGATGTTCAAAGATGCTGAGTTACAATTGATTATAAGCACATTGTCTGTTTCTTCTTTCAAAAATGCTACTTAAAGGACACTATTCAGGGACTTCCCTGGTGGCACAGTGGTTAAGAATCCGCCTGCCAATGCAGGGGACAGAGGTTCAAGCCCTGGTCCAGGAAGACCCCACATGCTGCGGAGCAACTAAGCCCGTGTGCCACAACTACTGAAGCCCGAGCAACTAGAGCCCGTGCTCTGCAACAAAGAAGCCACCGCAATGAGAAGCCCGCGCACCACAACGAAGAGTAGCCCCTGCTCGCAGCGACTAGAGAGAAAGCCCAAGCACAGCAACGAAGACCCAACGCAGCCAAAAATAGATAAATAAATAAATTTATTTAAAAAATATAAAAAATAAAGGACGCTATTCAGAAGAAAATTACAACAGTTAAAATGAAAAGGTCATGTGAAAACAGAATGCTAAAGGTATGCGACTTAATTTCAAAGCATGAAGACCATTTCAAACAAATCTCTAAATCAGCAACCTTAGTTTTAATCTTATATCTTATGACCTCTGCTGAGAAATAAGATTATCAGGGTGGGGTAAAATAAAATGGTTGCCATGTTACATAATTTAAAGATTCAAGTTATACTTGTTAGTAAATAGCACCTGTGGAGCTCATACTAGTAATACAAATTACAAGATTTCTTTAAGGCTTTATCCAAATGCCCCTATTAAATGCTGAGCATTAACAGTGACCCATCTATGAGAGCCGAACTCCTCCCAGGTGACTCTAGGTCCTCTCCTGATCTGGTCTGAGCTACCTCTGCAGCCTCACCTCCCACCAATCCCTGCATATCTTTTCACTCCCTAAACTTAAATGTTCACATTCCCCTTAATATTACTTGCCCCATTTTGTGACTTCTTGTCTAGGCATTTGCGGTTCCCTCAGCCCAACCTGCCCTCCACTCTTCTGAGCTGCAAATATGCCCTCCTCCCAGAAGCTTTTCCTGATTGCCCCAAAACCCTCCCACAAAGTGGCCCCCAGGCACTATTCATTCTTCTATTACAAAGAACTGCCATTACTTTTAAATGTCCACTTCCCCAACCAGCTGTGAGTCCTAAAAGGCGGGCCCATATCTTATTTAACTGGTTCCCAGCACCTAGCAGATGCTTTGCATTTACTGACACTCAGTATAAGGACACTGAAAAAAAGAAAGTTAAGTGGTTAATGATGAGAAACAATTCAAACTTTCCTATAAAAGAGTATATAAATTTAAGACAGTGGTCTCAACCAGGGCAATTTTGCCCCTAGGTGACATTTGGCAAAGTCTTCAGATATTTTTGGTTGTCACAACAGGGGGGAGGGGATTTGGGAGTGCTACTGCATCTAGTGGGTAGAAGCCAGGGATGCTGCTCAATATCCTACAGTGCAAAGGACAGCCCCCAACAACCAAGAACTATCCAGTCACAAATACCAATAATGCCATGGTTAAAAAACTCAGTTGTCAACTGGCTTATTCAAGTGTGATGATTCCTTATCATATCTCAGCAATAACCAGAATAAATTCCAATTTTGTGGTTTCAGCTGAAACTTCTGTAGCCATCGATGTGTATGCACCAACACTCAAAATGATCTTTATATAATCGTAACGCTTAACAACATTAAACCGAGAGTACTGGAAAGCAGTTCATATTTCTGAAAAGTAATCTACAACTACTAGAAGCTACTCAAGTCAGTAAACACTTTATTTATAAACTATAAAGCAAACCACAGGCGAACTAATTTTCAGCTGTGGAATTACGTGACGGAAACACAATCTGAGGCATGAGGTAATCAGTCCCTTCAGGTCTGACGAGAGAAAAAAATCTCTAAGTAGTGGAAGTAAATCACGCACAGGTGTCTTTAATGTTGAACACAGGAACTGATGACCAGTGTAAAGGGCATGCCCTCGCTACTGCCAAAATCAGCGCTTATCAAGATTTCAAAAAACTCCGACAAAACATTGCAAAAAATCATCAAATGTCAATACAGGGTGGAAGATACAGAAGTTAACTATTTCTACCCCTGATATATGACCAAGTTCCACATGACTTGAACATTTCCCAAAGCTATGCAGGAGCAAGGACACTCCCTTTCTACATAGTGGATGACTCAACTCTCTTTGGTACATTCCTTGACTGAATGCTACGAGTTCACTAACTCCTTTTGCCCTTGGAACTAGTTATCCTACTCCCTCAGTAACCAACTAATGGGTTTGGCACCAACTTTTCAGTCATTTACATTTTGTTGCACCCCATCGGTCTCAAAAAGAAATTAAGAAAAAAAAAAAAAAAAAAAAAGCTAACCAAAACAAAAAGTTGAGTAACAGTGACTCCTACAGAAAAGATTTTGTTATTCTAGGAACAGATTCCTAAACAAAACACCTACAGCTTTCCAATGCTCTAATCCTTGTATCTTCAGGCTTTTCCAGATTTGACATAGAGAGAGCACTGGCAGAAAGTAAAGGAGTGTACCGTTGGATCAAGCTGACAACGGATCTATACTTGCATGGCTCAAAAAAAGGTACTGGGCTGGGAGGGGAAAACGCATTTTTAAATGGGGGGCGTGTGGGGTAGGGGAGTTGCCAACAGTGAGTAATAGCTTCCTTCGCAGCGGACTTTAGCCAGTTAAGTGTCGGTACAGCGACTGGGCCAACGTTAGGCCTGGTTTCACCACATTACCCTGCAGTGCTGCCCAGATGAGATTAAGAATCCGCGTGAGGCAGGTGCGTGTCGGGTAAAGTTGCGGGCCACGCCGGGCGGGGCGCTGGGGGAAGAGCCGAGCTAGCCTCCCGAGGTCTCCCACCCGGCGTGCTTCAGCCTGGCGGGCGGCTGGCCGGCCGGACCCGCGGGCACTAACTCTCCATTTTCACTGCCATTCCAGAATCTGGAAGGAACGCGCCGGCGCCACACCCTCCCGCCCGGCCGCCCGCTCGCACTGACAGCCCGCGCGGGTGCGGGGCCCGGGCCTGTGCGCTGGGGGCCGCGGGGGACCCGGCCCCGCCCCGGCCTGCTGCCCCGCCACCGCCCCGCCCGCCCCCTGCCCCCCCCGCGGCCCGCCCCCAGAGCAGACGACCGAGGCCTAATCGCCGCCTGGGCTGCGGGGCCTAAAGAAGGAGGGGGCCGGCGCTGAAGAGGGGGCGGCCACGCCGCCGCCGCCTTGGCTACTCAGCGAGGCGGCAGCTTCCGCGGCCCTGGGCTCCGGCTCTCCCGCTCACGTGCTCCTGAAAGACGGTTTCACTCTCTTACCCTCTGCAAAATCCTCCTTAACATGGCTTAAACACCACCCGGCGCCGCCCCGGTGACTCTCCGAACCTTCCGCGGGGCCACTCAGTACTCGGGGGTACGCGAGAGGGAGGGACTGAGCCGGGAAAGGACTGGGAGGAGGTCGGGGCGAGGCTGTAGCGGCGGCCACTCGGGCTGCCCCGACTTCCCCACAGACGGCGAGAGGGAGCGCGCGCGAGCGAGCGAAGAGGTAGCCAGCGAGCGCCCGCCCGCCAGCCTGCCGGGCCGCCCCCGTAACTGACAGCTAGGCGGACCCGCCCGCCACCGCCCCGCCCCCTCGGCCTGTCCATCTGCGGGAGGCGGGGTTGGAAGGGGCCTGGCCCGCGCCTGCGGCCAATCGGAAGCGGCGGCGGCGTGGGCGGTTGCGTGACGGACAGGCGGCAGGACGCTGGCGCCGCCGCTCCTTCCGGCGGGCTGGGGGACAACGCGGGCGCCGAACGCACGGCCGCACTCTGTCAGAGGACGCGCCCGCGCGCAGACAACGTACCCTCTAGGGGAACCTGGAGGGGGTCCCTGACTGCGACGCAAGAAGGGGTCTCTGGGCGGGTACCTGGGACGGCACCTCAGATTACTCTGTAAAATTTGTCACTGTGACCCCGGCCTTGGCCGTTCCTGAACTGGATCCTCATTTCTGCTGGAAGCGCTTGGAAGCAAAGGAGAGAATCGCAGACACGATTAACCGGTCTGATGGGCTTTTTTTCTCCCCTGGTCCAACCCCTGGCGCCTTTCCGTACTCCCTTCCTGCTTCTAATATCAGCCAAAGGGAAAGTAAAGAATCGGAAGAAAGGGTAGGAAGAAACTGGAATTTGAGTTGGTAAGAGAAGTTTGGGGTTGTCATCTTTGGACTATAGCAACAATAATGGACTGATGTCGCTAACATGTTGCACCATCTAAAGCCCACGCTTGGCCCATTCTCCTAGGGAATTTTAAATCCTCTTCTGACAATAGATGTATGAAGTGAATCGACCTTAATGCGTCTGTTTCATAGATTAAGAAAAAATAATGAGGTCACAGATAAACAGTGTGCCAAAACAAGGACGTGGACTTGGAAGTGGACTTGGACCTGACTTCCAGGCACGATGTTATTATTTAAACTCAAAAATACAGCTGCGGAATCCTACCATTCTGCCAGTACTCACGAGCCAAGAGGTTCGACTTTACCTTGAGGAGGGGGAAAGAGAAGCCTTTAATAATGTTTAAGTAGGAAAGGAGAGGAGGAAAATAACGCAACTAACCTTGCTGGGGGTGGGAGGGGAGGGTGGGGATCTGAAGTCTACCAAGCAATGAATGGAGCGCTTATTAGAAAATACCCACAGATCTTCTGAAAAAAATGCAGCAAATCTTATTTTCAAATTACTTAATGTAAAAGTGTTTTGTAAAATGTAAATAAAGCATTATATGATGTAATATGTTGTTTCCATCCAAAACATATCTGTTTTTTAATGTGTGTCTGTGTCTATAGTGCAGCAAAACAGTCGTGCCTACAACTCATACGTTATTAATCACTATTGATGATAGTGCACTTAAGTACTTCCAGGCAAACATAGCAAAGCACACACTTTTCCACCTTTCCAGACACAGGTACTTTATTTTCAGACAGTATGGGAAATATTTTCACTGAAGCTGAGTGATAAAACTGTGACATAATAAATATATTGAATAGATTTGGTCTCTGCCCCTGAGTGATAGGGTGATAAGAGCATCTTTTGTTGTAATGCTTGATCTACTGAGTGGTTGGGTGTCCCTAGATAGCTTTAGGGTGGGGGCTGAGTCATGATTAGAAGGTTGGAATTTTCCGGCCCACCTCCTGAAGCCAAGAGGAACTTCAAGACTTAATCCCCATTGGCCAGTGATATAATCAATCATGTCTATGTAATGGAACCTCCATAAAAACCCTAAATAACGAGGTTTGGAGAGCTTCCAGATTGAGGAACATCAAGATGCTGGGAGGAGGAAGTGTCTGGAGAGAATAGGGAAGCTTTGCACCCCTCCCCCCATACCTTGCCCTATGCATCTCCTCCATTTGGCTGTTCCTGAGTTGTAGCCTTTGTAATAAACCGGTAATAGTAAGTAAAGTATTTCTGTGAGTTCTGTGAGCCAGTATAGCAAATTATCAAAGCTGGGGAGAGTGTTGTGGGAACACCCAATTTATAGCCAGTTGGCCCAAAGTACAGGTGACAACCTGGAAGTTTCAACTGGTATCTGAAGTAGGGGGCATTCTTGGTGGGACTAAACCTTTAGTCTGTGGGGTCTGTGCTAACTCTGGGTTGTTAGTGCCAGAACTGAATTAAATTGTAGGACTCGGTGTGCAGGGAATTGGAGAATTGCTTGGTATGGAAAAAAACTCCACACATTTGGTGTCGTAAGTGTTGTAAGTAGAGAAAGGAAGCAGTTTTTTCCCTTTAAAGTGACATTTATTTCTATTTTTTATTTTTCAAAAATTAGTTTAAAGCTGCTTATTAATGTCACATGCTAAAGCCTTCTCCACTGGAATTCTCCAGTGGAATCTTTTGACTAATATAATAGACTCTCATCTACTGCTTAGCTAGATGAGTTATTCAAAAATCTGTGTGCTCCCCTGCAGCTTATGATAACTCCATCATTGGAATAATATACTAGGGAACTGAAAACTCCAAAAAAAATAAGCAGTGGGTGAGACATAATCATGTAAGAACATCCTTCACTAATGTAGCAGCTTCCCACACAAAACATTCCCATTTACCCATCTGGCTGTTAATTCCTATCCATTTAACTCTTTTACATCAATATTCCATCAATTCTTTGACTTCGTCAAGACCTCCAGTCCATTGGCCCTTCTTACGTTCTTACTATGGGCCATTTCCCTAGCATCCTCATTTCCGTCAAAACCCAGCTTAAAGCTATGATCCAACTTTATAGCACCGCCACCCTTTGCAAATATGCTTAACTTCAGCTCTCTCTTCCTCCATTGTTTTTGTCTAGCAGAACCCAAACCTGACTACCCAGCTCCTCTGTGCTGTACAGGAGCTGCTGAATATCACTAGAGATACATGTATACAGCTGGAGCTGCTGGGCTCATTTTACATTAACAGCCACAGATCTCAGGCACTCAACACAGTCCAGCAACAGTCCTGTTATATTTTCCACCTGTCTTCTTTCTCTAGATCCCCAAAGTGGCTTTCACACCTATAGTTCTTTCACTGTCTTACCTTGCATTTTCTTCCTAACCCACTCCAATCAAGTCTCCTTCTCATCTACTCCAATGAGACTGCTCATATTAAGATTACTAATGACGTACATGTTGCCTAATCCAGTAATGAGTTTATTTTTTTTTTACTTTATTTGACTCTTGTTCACACTGAGAACAATAGACCACTCCTTGAATTTTTTTTTTTTTTACTTTTATTTTTGGCTGTGTTGGGGCTTCATTGCTGCGTGGGCTTTCTCTAGTTGCGGCGAGCGGGGGCTACTCTTCGTTGCGGTGCGTGGGCTTCTCATTGCAGTGGCTTCTCTTGTTGCGGAACACGGGCTCTAGGCATGTGGGCTTCAGTAGTTGTGGCACGCGGGCTCACTAGTTGTGGCACGTGGGCTCTAGAGCGCAGGCTCAGTAGTTGTGGCACAAGGGCTTAGTTGCTCCGCGGTATGAGGGACCTTCCCGGACCAGGACTCGAACCCGTGTCCCCTGCATTGGCAGGCAGATTCTTAACCACTGCGCCACCAGGGAAGCCCCACTCCTTGAATTATTTTATTCTCTTGACTTCCTTGACAGTATACTTTCTGGTTTTTCTCCTAAATGACCATTCCTTCTAAAACTTGTTTGAAGACTTCTCTACCGCATATCTTAACGTTAGAGAGCCCCCCACTCTGTTCTAAGCCCCTCCTTTCGTCTATGGCACATGGCCTAGAAGTGATCTCAACCAGTCTCCTGGCTGTAAATTCACTTGTCTGCCCAAGTCTCTATCTCCAGTGCTGAACCTGCCCAGGTTTCCAGACTTGTATGACAAACCATCTACTTCATATTTCTTCTTCGATGAATGAGCATCTAATGAGCATCTCAAACTTAATATGAGCCAAACAAAAGTGTTTCATTTTTATCTTCAGAATTGCTTCTTCACCAGTTCTCCTGTCTCAGTATGTCCTACCCCCAGCTACTAAGTTGGATCAAACCAGAAATCTTGAGGTTATCTTTGGTTTCTCTCTTTATCTCATCACATCCCCTCCCTCCATCCAATCCATCAGAAAATCCTGACATGTTTACCTCCAAAACATACCCCAAATCTGCCACTTCCTTCCATTATCACCTCAGCCCACAGCACCTTCATCTCCTGTCCAGACTATTGGAATAGTTTCCTGGTTGGTCTCTCTGCTTTTACTTTGGCTTCCCTATAGCCCATTCACTACACAGCAGCCAGAAACAACTTTTTAAAATGCAAATTAAAGAATGTCACTGCCTTTCTTGATTGTAGCTCCCCATCACAAACACAATAAAATTCAAATACCTTATCCTGGCTCACACAACCTGTCGATCTGGCCCTGCCTGCTTCTCTGCCTTCCACTTATAAACACTTAGCTTACTATGCCCCAGCCTCCTTGAACTTTTTTTTTTTTTTAATTTATATTTGGCTGCGTTGGGTCTTCGTTGCTGTGCACAGGCTTTCTCTGATTGTGGTCTTCATTGTGGTGCGCAGGTTCTCACTGCGGTGGCTTCTCTTGTTGTGGAGCACGAGCTCTAGGTGCGCAGGCTTCAGTAGTTGTGGCTCATGGGCTCAGTAGTTGTGGCTCGCGGGCTCTAGAGTGCAGGCTCAGTAGTTGTGGCGCACAGGCTTAGTTGCTCTGCAGCATGTGGGATCTTCCCGGACCAGGGCTCGAACCCGTGTCCCCTGCATTGGCAGGCAGATTCTCAACCACTGTGCCACCAGGGAAGTCCCTCCTTGAACTTTTACTCCTCAGCTGCACAAAGCTTATTCCTGACTTTGCACCAAACAGTTCCTATTTAGGAAATGCCTTTCCCTGAGATCTTGTGATTAATTTCTTGGCATTCATACTGCACTTTAAAAGTCATCTCCTCAGAGATAGCTTCAGGGATCACCTCATCTAAAGTGCTAAAGCAGTCTCCAATCTATCACATCACCCATTCTAATTCTCTGCATAGCAGAGAAAACTATCATTTCTGACTTTTCTTGTTTCTCTATTCAGGTCCCCCACAACAAGAATATAAGGGTCTTGTCTCTTGTTCACTGGTGTGTCCCCAATAATTAAAACAATGCTCAACCCATGGTTAGCAATAAATATTTATTGATGAATGAATGAAGAAAGGAAGGAAGGTACTATGGCTTAGATGTTTGTGCCCACCTAAAATTCATATGTTGAAATCCTAACCCCCAAAGCTGACAGTATTAGTAGGTGGTGCCTTTAGGAGGTGATTAGGTCATGAGGGTGGAGCTCTCAAGAATGGGATTAGTGTTCTTATAAAAGAAACCAAAAAGAACTCTCTAGTTCCTCTATGTGAGGATACAAGAGGTCTGTGACCCAGACAAGGCCCCTCACCCAACCATGCTGGCACCCTGGTCTTGGACTTCCAGCCTCCAGGACTGTGAGCAACAAATTTCTGCCACCCAGTCTGTGGAATTTTGTTATAGCAGCCTGAACTAAGACAGAAGGGTATATAATCATTCCTGTAACAGTTGCCTTACAGGGTTCCTCAAACTAAGATCTTCCTACTTGTGAAGATATAGTCCATATCCAACAATCTTGAGAGTGATCCAACATCTTTTGATCCTACTCAGCAGTCTTTTTTCTTTTGATATAATATATATGTGTGTATGTTTCTTGACTCTTCAAAATTTTCCCAGTATTTATGAGAAACAACTTATTCTCCACCTTTTGTAAATTTGAACATTTTTCTCCTTCTTAATTTCATGAGTGACCACCAAATAATTCATTTCCAGTTAGAAGCAAATCTATGAAAAATCACAACACAACAAGCAAAGTGCAGCTGATGGCTCTGTATACGTAAAGCAAAGATAGTTTAGGGGTTCTAAGGAATACACACAGGACTACTAACCAGCTATTTGGCAGCAATTAGTTTTTATTTTTCTCAACTTAACTGAATTGTTCACTTTTGACAAATTATGTTAACATCATTGAACCAACTAACTGAAATCTAGTATCAATTTGTGCTTCTTTCAGCCCGTGAAGGAAGGATGAGGAGGGAGGCAAAGACGAGAACTTCAAAGGAGTGGGGAGATACATGAATTCTCCAGAAGTCCCTACTGATTTTCTCCAAGTTGACTTGAGTAACTCCAAGAAAAGTATCAGGTCTCCATTGAGTTTCTTTGGAAGCAGGTTTAAGGAAGA
Organism: Balaenoptera ricei; assembly: GCF_028023285.1. Lineage (NCBI taxonomy): Eukaryota > Metazoa > Chordata > Mammalia > Artiodactyla > Balaenopteridae > Balaenoptera > Balaenoptera ricei. Next base: position 78,973,453 of record NC_082648.1, read on the forward strand.
TCCAAAATAATAATTATGTTTTAAGAGCTATTAAAAATCATATATATGTACATATATATATGTATATGAATACACACACACACACACACACAAACACACACACACACACACATATATATACACATATATATATGGCCCTGGCTAAGCCTATTGCATTCAAACCACATGTTGAGTTGGTAGAGTACAAAATAGTCCATGGAATCATGTAGAGGTAGCACAACAAAAATTCCCATCTAATATAAGTTGGTAGAGCCACTAGGAAAAACAGTATGGAGGCTCCTCAGAAAACTAAAAATAGAATTACCATATGATCCAACAATCCCACTCCTGGGCATATATCCAGACAAAACTCCAATCCAGAAAGATACATGCACCCCTATGTTCATAGCAGCACTACTCACAATAGCCAAGACATGGAAACAACATAAATGTCCATCGACAGATGAACGGATAAAGAAGATGTGGTACATATATACAATGGAATACTACTCAGCCATAAAAAAGAATGAAATAATGCCATTTGTAGCAACATGGATGCAACTAGAGATTATCAAACTAAATGAAGTAAATCAGAAAGAGAAAGACAAATACCAGGACTCCCTGGCGGTCCAGTGGTTCCACTGCAGGGGCACAGGTTGGATCCCTGGTTGCGGAACTAAGATTACACATGCCGTGTGGCATGGCAAAAAAAAAAAAGAAAGACAAATACCATATGATATCACTTATATGTGGAATCTAAAATATGACACAAAGGAACCTATCTATGAAACAGAAACAGAAATAGAGAACAGACTTGTGGTTGTCAAGGGGGAGGGGGTTGTGGGAGGGATGGAGTGGGAGATTGGGGTTAGCAGATGTAAGCTGTTATATATATATATGGAATGGATAAACAACAAGGTCCTAATGTTCTACTGTATAGCACAGAGAACTATATTCAGTATCCTATGATAAACCATAATGGAAAAGAGAATAAAAAAAAGAATGTATATATATGTATAACGGAGTCACTTTGCTGTACAGCTGAAATTAATACAACATTGTAAATCAACTATACTTCAATTAAAAAACTGTTTTTAAAAGAAAGAAAGAAAGGAAGGAAGAAAGAAAAGGGAAAAAAAAATCCCATCTATGATAACAGTGTGAAATCTTGAGTGCCAATGTGACTCCTCCAGTCATACACAGAAAGTTCATGGTTGGGACTTTCTGACCTGGAAGACTCCTCATTCTGCTTGGGTTTCCTAAAACCACACATTTGGGGAACTAGGAAAACAGTGGGGAGCTAGGTTAACTCATCTTTTTGAACTTGTGAAGATTCTTTATTTTGCCTATTTGAAAAAAAAAATTCAGTAGTAAATCAAAATGAAATTGATGTTAAATCAAATCCAAATCATCATTCCTATCAGTCTTCTAACTGAGACCAACCTGTGGACCCCCTACCTGCACAGCTAACTAAATGGAAAAAAACACATGGACTACTACAAAAGGTGGTGGTGTAGGCGAATTGTAGAAATGCAACTAACACCTGAAGTTCTGTTCTCACATGTTTCTAAAGTGTGTTTGTGAAGTCAGGTGAAGTGATTTAATGAGTTGGGTAGAGAGATGTCATCTGAGTGTTGGTCAGGGCTAGCATTTCCTTGGATTTGCTCAGTCCAGTGTTTTTCTAAGTATGTCCCTCCAAGACCTAAGTGGTCCCTCAGAGGCCACCTCAGTAGATGGGGAGAAGCAAGCAATTGAGGCCCTACATTATTCACCCTTGCATCAGCTGATGCAGCTTCACGTTTACCTGTTTTACATAATGGGGCTCTGAGTGAGATTTGTTTCCAAAAAAAAGTAAAGTATCACTCTGGGGCCCAAAAGCAAAAGTATAATTGAAAATATTTTAGAGGAGGGGACAACTGAAATAGGTATGGTCAAAAGTTAAGAAAACCAGTAAGAAATGGTGAGGCACACCTAGGTTAGCAGCAGCAGGAATTACCATATATCTAGTTGGACCAGTGCCCGAAGGGGCAAGAAGAGAGAACAGTTAACCAGAATCCAGAGAGATCTATGAGAGAAGCTGCAGGACAGAAGCTGTGACCTTCAGTAGGGAGTATTTACAAAACACTTAGATGTGAAAGAGAGGATACCAAGGGACTATATGTCCCGTTTTCATTCTCTTCCCAACTTCTGGATTTCCTGCTCGTGCTTTCCACTGGCCCAACTCAATGAGGAGCCAAAAGGCAAGGGAGCTTGTGGATGTACTAAGTCCCCTACATACGAACCTTCAAGTTGCAAACTTTCAAAGATGCAAACGTGCGTTCACATGTCCAATTACATGTTAGTTCATGTGTCTGGAGTACATTGTCACATGCGTGCATCCTCTACAAGTGGTTGTGCTTTTGTGTACTTTACTGTACAGTACTGTATAGAGTACAGTAGCACAGTATCTTTATTTCAAGCCCAGGATGTCCAGAAGCAAGCGTAAAAGCAGCAGTGATGTAACTGCTGTGTAAGAAGCGCCAGCTGTTGTACTGTACGACTGTACTTTTCAAGGTACTGTACTGTAAGATTAAAAATGTTTTATTTTTTGTGCTTGTTTGGCTTTTATGTATTATTTGTGTGAAAAGTATTATAAACCTATTACAGTACATTACTATATAGCTGATTTTGTTAGCTGGGTACCTAGGCTAACTTTGCTGGTCTTATGAACAAGCTGGACTTACAAATGCGCTCTTGGAATGAAACTCGTTTGTATACAGGGGACTTACTGTAGTGAGTGGATCAGTTTCAGCCTCAAGAGGTAGAGCAGTTAAGACCTTGTGTTAAATAGGAGTCAAGCTATCCTCCCTTTGGAGAAATGTTGGAAAATAAACTAGATTCTGTATGTTCATATATACTAGATCTAAGCTATGAAGAGCAAAGAGCCTGCCCGATGCTAGACATGTCATATCTGCTGTCTATAGCTCTATGTTAAATATCATAGGTGAGTTTGCTGAGGATCAGAAGTTTGGAATTTATCCATGCCTACAAAGCTGTGATTCCTTCCATGCACTCCACTGAAGGGAAATACAAAAATAATGGTCAGGTTTTTAAAACTCTTTCCTACTACAAAGTTCTGGAAATGGATAGTGGAGAATAGTTCCACAACAATGTGAATCTACTTAATGCTACTGAAGGATACACTTAAAAGTGATTAAAATGATAAATTTTATGTTATGTATATTTTATCACAATTTTTTTAAAAAAGGAGATAGAGATTGAACACAGAGGAGGAAGTGGAAGGCGTGACAATAGAAGCAAGAAGTTGGAATGATGCAGGGAAGAGGTCCTGAGCCAAGGAATGCAGGCAGCCTCCAGGAGCTAGAAACGTTCTCCCCTTGAGTCTCCAGAAGGAACCAGCCATTGAAGATACGTTGACTTAAGCTCAGTGAAACTGATTGCAGCCTTCTGACCTCCAGAACTGTAAGGTGACAAATTTGTGTTTTTTGTTTGTTTGTTTTTCTGTTTGTTTAGGATGCAACATGTGGCATGGGGACCTTAGTTCCCCGACCAGGGATCGAACACATGCCCCCTGCAGTGGAAGCTCCGAGTCCTAACCACTGGACTGCCAGGGAATTCCCAAATTTGTGTTGCTTTTTTTTAAGAAATTTTTTTTCAATGAGCAATATAGCATTGAATTCAGAGTTTATTGATTGTGACACAGTGTGTAGTCAATATCTGTAAATGAGTTTTGAAAGATAGGAAGGAAGGAAGGGAGGAAGGGATGGAAGGAGGGAGGGAGAAAGGAAAATGTAAATTTCAGACCAGTCGTTGGTAGTAAACTTACTGGCTAAACCTTCCAAAACACGTAAATGTAGCCTCTTTTTCCCCTGACGATTTTAAAACATATCTGCAAATTCTTTGACACTCCTCCCACCAAAAGGCAGAGTTTAATTTGCCTTCCTTTGAAGGTAGGCTGGACTTAGCGATTTGCTTCAAATGAATAGTCATTGTGTGACTTCTGAGGCTAGCACAAAGCTATTTAACAAATACAAGTGGAATGCTTTATTATGTGATTGTTAGCTCAGTATGCCTTCCAAGAAGTTGCCTACTTTGGAAAATCATGTCATGAACTTAAACTTTAAGCTCCCAGTCATGTACTAGAACTACTCAACTTTGAAAGGACATTGCCAGAATGTATACAGAAGAGTGACTGGTATTATTAGTTGCTGATCTTAGTAATTTGGCTAAACAAGGTGGATTGCACCAAGGTTTACAGCTATAGGACCATTATTATCCACCTCCCATACACTCTCATTGGGTTACCAGACACTCTTAGGGTTTCTATTACATGTTATTTATTTGCTGTTGATTCTAAAATCTGCAGTCTGGCTCTCTCGTCTACATGTGAAACCCAAATATTTAACAGCCTACTGAACAAACCCATTTCGATATCCCCCAGAATCCTCAAGCACAATTCAAAATGTCTGAACTCTAAAGTGACTCATCATGGGCCTCTTCTGCCCTTCACTCACTTCCCTATGACCTCTTGGGTTCCTATACCACTGCTGGCACCACCACGCCCAAGCTAGAAATCTGCCATCTTTGTCCATTCTCTTTTTATTTCTGCCCATATTTAATTAATCACCCAGACCTGTAAATTCCGTCTCACATTGCCCCAATTTTCAAGTCACTCCTTTCTGACCTAGAAGTAACTCATCTCTGATCTTGGTCTTGCATCCATCTAATTCATTTTCTACCCTGCAGCCAGAGTGATCTTACTAAAGCACAAACCCGATCTTCATTACACCCCTGCTTAAAATTCCTCACTCATCCCCATCACTTTGAGGACAAAAACCCAAACTCCTTACTGTGATTTGCAAGACCTTCCATGCTTTTGCTCCAGCTACCCCTCCCTGCTTATCACTTGACATTATTTTCTTTGCACTGTATGCTTCAGGCATGCTGAACTACTGCAGTTTTCTGGCTCATCACAGTCTCTCCCTGACTTCTAGGCCATGACATATACTATTCCACTTGCCTGGAATGTTCCCTCTGTTCACCCTCCTTTTGTCTGTCCAGTTCCTACTCACCCCAAAATCTCACCCCACCCCAAACTAAGCTACATGGCCTATGTGTACCTCCATTTTGTATTCAACCCTATTAAGGGTGAGAAGGGAACATCACAGACTCAAAACACTCTAGGCTACATGAAAAGCCTGTCCCTGAGGTCCATCATTCAACTACCTCCTCTTGTTCTGAATACAGACCCCTCAAATTTTCAATTATAATTGGCTTCCCAGGTAGTTTTGTCTTTAAAGAGTAAATGCACTTATCCTGTTGAGGCAAGCAGAACAGTCCACACGACTGTTTTATTGCCCATTGTAAATTAATAAAATGACATTTCAGTCTCTGTAAGCTTGAATAAAATGAGTTTGCCAAGAGAAGATTTTACTTTCAATGTGCTGACAAAAATTCAAGTTTTGAGCCTGCAAAGCAAAGATTCAGAGCTTGTACCACAGTGAATTTACCAATGTAAATAAACTTCCTGAGGTCTCTTGACAGCTAGCCAGCTGGCCTCCCTAGGCAGCATAATTAGAATGATGAGTGGTATAGAATTTAGACCCACTGCACTTCCATCTCCCCTTATGACTTGACAGAAACTCAGTGACAGAAGATTCCAGAGGCCATCTAATTCAAACAGTATGTTGCTTAAGCCCATAGACTGCTTAGAATAGTCTGAAAATCTAAAGCAGAATATTATGGTCAGGGCTCAAATGAATGGTCCATCGTAAAATACTAATGTGAAAATGTCTTGCCACCACAGGTAGCATGAGTGAGGAATGGGAGATGATAAAGTACTTTACTTAATATAATTATTATTTATAGTTAAATTATTATTGTGTAAAAAATATTCTAGGTGGAAGAGACTCTCTTTCTCTCTCCTCTCTCTCCCTCTCTCTCTCCTCTATATCTATCTGTATTAAGAAAAATGTTTTCTTTGCTAAGGGAGGAAAAAATCTACCTAATAACTCAGGGCAATCATCTCATTCATGTTATCACTTGTAAATGATATTACAATAGTGTACTTGATGTCAGCATTGCAAGATTACATAAAAAATAACACATGGTACACTTTTTAAAAGTGTTTTAGGAACCATGCTTGTTACAGGTTAGTTCGCTAAAAATGGGATCCAAAAATATATTTTACTTGACAGATTTTGGTTAATATATAAAATGGATACTTAGTTGACAAACAAGCAAACAAATTAATCTGGGAAGAAAATTAAAGAACAATCTTTGGAAAATACAGTCTCCTTCTTCTCCCTTTTACCTTGTAGGGAAAGAAAATCTTTTCCTCTACCCTCTTAGCTCAAGTACCTGGGGAGATACAAATTAAACTAACAAAAGACAGATTAACAGGAGAAAAGGCATACAAGTTTTATTGATATTTACATGTGCATGATAACTTCACAAAAAAAAAGAAGTGAAAAATCCAAAGAAGTGGTTAGACTCAGGGGCTTATATATCATTTTAACAAATGGTGATATACTGTAGAGAAGTAACTAGACGAAGGAAAGGGAGTTTGGGCTTCTAGGGCAGATAAATTGTGGGAAAGTGACAAGAAAATATATGGGTAGAAGGAATGGATAAGTGTTATTTTAGTAAGTTTTTTTTATGCAGACTCACCTCAGTGCCAGTTCTCCATCTCCAGTGTTATAAATTAATGGCAATACCTTAGCAGCCTACATAAGCAAACCAAAACCTAAGCCTGAAATGCCTCAAGGTTAAGAAATCAAAACCTAAGGACAACCTGTCACAAACAGCCCACTAGGCTTTCTCAATTAATGCAACTGCTTAAGCTATAGCTAATCAAATAATTTCCTTGCTTTGCTTCTGCCTCTTCTCTATAGAAAGTCTTTCCCCTGGCTCCTGTTTGTGGAGTGTTTCTAACTACTTCCAGTAGGGTATTGCCCAATTCAAATCAATTTTTGCTCAAATAAACCTTATCATTTTTAATATACCTCAGTTTATCTTTGAACAAGCGATAAGGATAGCTCTCTTCTTCTTCGTACAGCAGAGGGGATAAATGTATACCCTGCTTTTGGGCAGAAAGGAAGAGGGTAGGCAACTCTGTTTAAAAAAAAAAAGAAGACAATTCAGGTGATACAACAAATTTTAATACTTCATGACATTCATAGTCTCCTTTTGGAGAACTGTAAAATGAGGTAGAAAGCAAGACATTTTTATAGGATAAAGAATAAAGAACAAGGAAGAGACAAATGAAAAATATCTGATAGGCTAGGGACATATAGTCAAACTTGTTTGGGTGAGAAGACCTGGAGTTGGCTTGGCATTTGAGGTTCGGCTGAATAAATATTCAACTGGCCCTCTGTATTCATGGGTTCCACATCTGCAGACTCAACCAACCATGGATTGAAAATATTTGAAAAAAGAAACTCCAGAAGGTTCCAAAAGGCAAAACTTAAATTTGCCACACTACCAAATTCTTCTATGAGACCAACATCACCCTGACAACAAAACCAGACAAAGATATCACAAAAAGAGAAAATTGCAGGCCAATATCACTGATATGAACATAGATGCAAAAATCCTCAATAAAATATTAACAAACCGAATTCAACAATACATTGAAAGGATCATACACCATGATCAAGTGGGATTTAGCCCGGAGATGCAAGGATGGTTCAATAACCACAAATCGATCGATGTGATACACCATATTAACAAACTGAATGACTAATTACAAGAGAATCTTATAATGGAGAAGGCACCAACTTAAATGTGCATAAGAAATTTTACCCTTCATTACCAGTCTTTTCCTGGCAACCTCCTATAATTGGCCTCCTCCCACCAACAGAGACACAGACACAGATTCACAGAGCTTTCTTTTGTCTTTAGCTGAAGATGATCTTTCAGCTGGTAGCGTAGGCCACCTAGGGTGTTATTCATTTTTCCCTGGGTATCTCCCATGTGTACATGAGGTATACACGTTAATACAATTCTATTTGTTTTTCTCTTGCTAATCTGCCTTTTATTACAGAGTGTCCCAGCCCATAACTCAGAAGGGTAGAGGCAAAATTATTTTTCCTCCCCTACAGTTCACTCAAGAAACTACTACATATGTCGCAATTGAATTGGAAGACCTTAGGATGAAATTTAAAGCTAATAATAAATAATTTAGTCTTATGATGAAAAATAAGTGACAAAAATCATCTTTAAATCATTTTATATACTGAAGAAAAATTCTGAGATAGCATATGTTAAAAAGAAAAACTATAAGCCCAAAATGGTGTCACTTGTGCTAAAGCTAAATACTAAACCTAGATTTAATACCAACCTGCAGTTTTAATCTTCCCCAGGAATGTAATCTTTCTTTCTTTTTTTTTTTTTTTAGGTAACTCTGGTTTAAACATTACACAGTTGAAACTTGAACATGGGTTTGAACTGTGAGGGTCCATTTATATGCAGATTTTTTTTCTATAAATATACGGTCAACCCTCCCTATTCTCAGGCTTCGCATCTGCAGATTCCACCAACCACGAACCAAAATTTCCATCCACTGTTGGTTGAATCTGAGGATGCAAAACCCACAGTTAACGGAGGGCCAGCTGTATTCATTGTACTATGCCATTTTGTATAAGGAACTCGAGCATGTGTGTATCCATGGGGGCTCCTAGAACCAATCCCCCATGGATACAGAGGGATGACTATATAAATTTCATGTGTACAACATTATAATTCAACTTCCATATACACTACAGCATTCTTAGAACCCAAAATCTAGTATTATCTGCCCATACAATTGACCTTCTTTACCCATTCCTCACCCAACCCCACTTCCCCTCTAGTAACTACCAATCTATTCTCTGTATCTGTTTGTTTTCATTTTGTTTTGTTTTGCTTGTTTGTTTTTATATTTTACATATGAGTGAAATCACATGGTATTTGTCTTTCTCCATCTGACTTACTTCACCTTAATGCCTTCAAGGTCCATCCATGCTGTTGCAAATGGCAAGATTTCATCTTTTTTTAGTAGCTGAATAATATTCCATTGTGTGTATATATATATATATATATATATATATATATATATATATATATATATATAAATAAAACTTCTTCTTTATCCATTCATCCACTGATGGGCACTTAGGTTGCTTCCATATTTTGGCTATTATAAATAATACTGAAATGTATCTTTTCTAATTAATGTTTTCATATTCTTTTGATACATACCCAGAAATGGAATTGCTAGATCATGTGGTAGTTCTACCAACTAAAGAATGTCGCTTGCCATTCAGTTCTACAAGCATTGAATCATTAGCCACTGCAGCAGCTTACCTTTAACACACCCTGAAAGGAGTTCAGGATGGAGATCAGGAATGAGGAACTCTGTGCTCTGGGAAAACTGGCAGAACAGGCCTTCAAATAGATATTTTCAGGAGAAAATAAACCTGGACTTTTTATAAACCTGGATTCTTTCATCTTCCCATACTTAGAAAAGCACTACAACCATAAACTAAGATGTTTGTTCCTCCTGACTATTGGCAACCTCCTACCAAGATATATGCTTGGTGGCATGTACCCCCTTTGCCAAAATAACATATATACTGACCTCCCCCCTCACCTCTTTGGAACAGTTTCTCAGTGCTATCTGAGAGTCTGTCTCTGGGGTTATAGTCCTCAGTAAGACACTGAATAAACTTGACCCACAGCTTTTACATTGTGCATTTTTTAAGTCAACAGTTCTCAATTTTTTGAGAGAAGTCCATAGTGGCTGCACCAACTTATATTCCCACCAACAATGCAGGAGTATTCCCTTTTCTCCACATTCTCACCAACACTTGCTATTTCTTGTCTTTTTGATAATAGCCATTCTAACAGACATGAGGTGATAGCTAATTGTGGTATTGATTTGCATTTCCCCAATAATTAGTGATGCTGAACATCTTTTCATGTGCTTGATGACCATCTGTGTGTCTTCCTTGGAAAAGATCCTCTGTCTATTTTTAAATTGGGTTGTTTGTTTTTCCTTGTTGTTGTGTTGTTGTTGAACCCATGTTCATGTGCCCCATGCACAGTGAAGCCAAACAAGCCAAAACATCAGGGTTAGGAGCAAAGAAAGGTTTATCGAAGGGCCAAGCAAGGAGAGTGGGCAGCTTATGCTCAAAAGACCCAAACTCCCCAATGGCTTTCAGGGAAGAGTTTTTAAAGGCAACATTTGGGGTGAGGGCTACAGGGGCATGACTTTCTTCTAATCAGTGGTGATATAACAGGGTGGTGTTCCAGGAACCTCAATCATCAACCTTCTGGTTCCAACCAGTCTGGGGTCTCAGCATGTAGTTACCATTTTCCACCTGGGTGGGGTCTTAGTTCCTGCAGAACAACTCAAAGATATGTATCAAGGAGGAAGTAGGACTGTTTTATCACCGAAATATTCTTTCTTGACTGATTTTCCTTTATTTCTGCACTGATTTTCCTTTGTTTCTGCATTCCCTCACTTCCCTAACTAGTAATTGGTTGAATCTGCTCTTTAGAACTCAGGGAAGGCCTAGGAGACCAAAGCCTTTTGCTATAAGCAAGAAATGGGGGTCCCAGAAAGGTTTTTGTACCAAGGAGAGCCTCACAGAATCCTGCTCATGTCAAAAAGTGTACTGCCTGCTTTCTTCTGGGAATTTTATGGTTTCAGGTCTTACATTCAAGTCTTTAATCCATTTTGAGTTAATTTTTGTATATGGTAGAAGATAGGGGTCTAGTTTCAATCTTTTGCATGTGGCTGTGCAATTTTCCCAACATGATTTACTGAAGAGACTTTCCTTTCTCCATGGTATGTTCTTGGCTCCTTTGTCATAAATTAGTTGCCCATATATGTGTGGTTTTATTTCTGGGCTCTAGATCTCAGAAATGTAATCTTAGTCAACCAGTTTGGAATTTCCTGGTCATCACCAGTGAGGTAACCTGTCATGTGGGCCCTCTAGCCCCCAGAGGAAGAAGAGACAATCTGCATGATAAAACTGTTACCATTCTCCTCCCCCTAAAAAGATCTCCTGGCCCAAAATAACTCTTTTATTCTGCTAATGACTTCCTTGCCCCACCTACCTTTTTATAAAAGCTTACCATTTCGTACCACTCCTCAGAGTGCCCTTCTAGTTGCTAGAATGGGCTGCTTCCTGAGTAACTGAATCGTTGAACAGAGCCAATTAGAATCTTCAAATTTACTTCGTTGAATTTCATTTTTTTGTTTGTTTGTTTTTAACACATACAACCAATTTAGTGGAGTAATTTACAGTTGAAAACTTAAAGGTATTTCTAGGTAGATCAGTATCTCTGTCCCTCAATTTTGATAATCTTGGTGAATTTAAAATACTGTGAGGTAGTATAGAATAAAGGAATCCGTTGTACCATCTGCTCTGACTTTGAAAGTTGAAGACATTTGGAAAGACCAACTCATTTTTTAAGCCTGCATAGTGTTTGCTGACCCTGATTAGAAAGTTGGCTTGAATAATCGTGCCAACAGTTTAAAAGGAACTATATCTGTTTTTGTTTTGTTTCCTTTTATTGTATTTAATTTTTTTGGCTTGGTTGTTTCTTTTATTTGGAAAATTAATAACTGCTAAAGTTTGGAAGAAGTGGATTTACTCGTAAACCCTCTAAAGAAATGTCTGCAAGGTATTTTCTTTGTATTGTCAATTGCTTACTCAAGCAACAGTCAGTTTAGAAGTTTCTCTTTCATGCAAATGAAGTACTAGTTGTTGAGACACAGCTTTGACTAGAAAACCAAACTTACTTGTGGTTGTAAAATGTTCCATAAAATAGAAATAAGATACAGTACTATGTTGGTGGATAAGAATTAATCCCTTTTTATTTGAAAGAAGCTCTCCAGTAAGTAAAACTTTTCAACATTGAATAATGTTGTTCTATTAAATATTGCAAACATTGTATGTTGTTTTTATTTATTTAATTTTATTTATTTATTTTTTAAAATTATTTTTATTTATATATTTACTTGGCTGCATCGGGTCTTCTTTGCTGTGCACAGGCTATCTCTAGTTGTGGTGAGCAGGGGCTACTCCTTGTTTTGGTGCACGGGCTTCTCATTGCGGTGGCTTCTCTTGTTGCAGAGCACTAGCTTCAGTAGCTGCTGCACGTGGGCTCAGTAGTTGTGGCTTGCAGGCTCTAGAGTGCAGGCTCAGTAGGTGTGGTGCTCGGGCTTAGTTGCTCTGCGACATGTGGGATCTTCCCGGGCCAGGGCTCAAACCCGTGTCCCCTGCATTGGCAGGTGGATTCTTAACCACTGCACTACCAGGAAGGAGCTGTGTGTTGTTTTTAAAGTCATTTACATAACGATATGAAGTTGCAGTGGTTACTTACTTGCTCTACATTACCTTGTATATTGTAAATTTTTCATTCCAAGAACAAAATAAACAGAAAGCTGGTAGCTAAAATGTATCAAGCACTTACCAGCAGTTTTCTGAACTTACTTATATTATTTCATTTATTCCTCACAATAATCTGATAAGATAAAAGGTACTGAGGCTTAGATTAAACAAAAAAAAGAACATATTGCCCCAGCACAAGAAGTGGTTGAGCCAGGATTTGAAGCCAGGTAGTCTGATTCCAAAGCCTATTCTCTTAATGATTTCAAATACTTGAATACCTAGTAGACCAGTAAAATAGGCAATATCATTCTAGGAGTTTAATTGTTTTATTTATCTATTGTGAAATTAATTAAATAAGGAGCCCATTAGACTGAGGTGGTTCTAATATCTTAGTAGCCTATCTAAGCAAACCAACACCTAAGCCTGAAATGCCTTAAGGTTAAGAAATCAAAATCTAAGGACGACCTATCACAAACATCCAACTAGGCTTTTCAAAATAATGCAAACACTTAAGCTATGGCTAATCAAATAATTTCTTTGCTTGGCTTCTGCTTCTTCCCTATAAAAGCTCCTATTGGTAGAGTGCTCCTAACCACTTCTAGTTTGGTATTGCCCGATTAAAATAGATTTTTGCTCAAATAAACTCTTAAAAATGTTAATAGGTCTCAGTTTACCTTGTAACACTATATATTTTAAAAACATTCTCATAAACTTTTATCTCCTATAACTGTATGGTCTTCATAATTTTCATTTCTAATGACTAGTATTCAATCAACATTAGAATGTTAAAAATCAACCCACAATGTTTTTTAAAAAAAAATTTCTATTGTGTTATATATTTATATCTTTTTTTTGTTTGTTCATTAAAGATGTTTAGCATATCAGAATTATATAAATCACATTCTATATGTTAATATGTCATTTTCAAAAAGTTAAAAACTATGATTCTCATTGTTGTTTACCTCATTAATGAGAGAACTAGCAGAATAATAAACCTGGTTCAAATGGGGCATAAGAAGACAAAGGTATTTATAGTCACTGAAAGGGAAAATAATGCTGGAATAAGATTACTAAATTACATAAAAATTGGTTAATGCCCCATAGGGCAATAAAACTAATATTTGGGTTACAACCCAATGTCTTCTACTGGACACAAATCATTTGCATCCCTATGAGACAAAGCTATTTGCATTGCTGAAACACATTTATTTGCATCAATCACTGTCTGGTTTTCTACAATTTAACATCTACTACTACAGAATCATTTTTACCATTTATCACTATCATATTATGTATTTTACATGTTTATCTTGTTTATTGTTTCCTCCCACCATTAGAATATAAAGGCAGAACTTTTCTCGTCTTTTGTGCATTGCGGTATCCCCAATACCTAAAATAGTGCCTGTTCCAGAGTAGGCACTCATCATATGTGTCGAATGAATAAATGAGTAAAAACAAAAAATGATATGGTTGACTTTAACTTTAAAAACATAGGCCATCCAAGGGGGGAAAGTGGCGGGGAAGGGGTGGCGGTGTGATGAATTGGGAGATTGGGATTGACATATATACACTAATACGTATAAAATGGATAACTAATAAGAACCTGCTATATAAAAAAATAAATAAAATTCTAAAATTTAAAAAAAATAAAAAAATAAAAACATAAGCCATATTAAGAGGAAAAAATGTAAAGTAACCAAGTCCAAAGTAAATTAAGAAGTAAACTAAATCCTAAAGGAGAGCCAAACTCTCATATTGATGCCTGAATAGAGGAAATTTCCAGCCTAACTTTATGCAGAGAGATTAATAGAAATGACATATGATGAGATGGAAAAACAAGCAGCACCTGTAGAAAATCTGTTATCCTCTCATTCTCAAGGTGAAAGTAGAGAAGAAACAACTGTGTGCTCTCTGAAGAGAGCTGGGGTGAGGGGGTGTGGGGTAAGGGGGAGGAACCAGATCCAGATTGTAAAACTCAACGAAATAAATTCCACCTCAAGAAGCCACTTGTTACTGAAAAAACGAAATATGCTACTCTGGCATAAGGATTATTTTGAGCTGAAGGCAATTAAGAAACAGCAGGCATGGGGGAAAAAAAAAAAACTCTCTGCCGTCCCCCGATCTGGCCAAAAGCAAAACATACATTTCCATTTGTAAAAGTGTCTCCCTCTCCTGTACCAGGAAGAGAAACCTATCATTCCCCATCTTAATCACTGGAGATAGCTCCGGACTTTTACAAGCCCAGAGATGGTACCGAGAGCCATCTAAATGACAGACCTTACAAGTACCCTTATCTTCCATCTTCCCAGAAACTCAAACCCCTTTTCCTTTGTCTTGCACTTCACAAATGTAGTATTGCTCTTTGTTGAAATGGTATATAAGACTTTGGGTTTGATGGCTTCTTTAGGGTTTTCACTTCATTTCTGTAAGGCCTCTGATAGGCACATTTAATAAATCTTCTTCTGTTAATCTGTCTTTTGCCAGTTCAATTTGCATGGCCCCAGCCACTGAACCTAAGAAGAGAGAGGGAAAAGACTTTTCCTCCCACACATTTTCCAGCCACTTGACCTCCCTTGTCAGCATCTACTCTGCAAATATGGTCATATTTTTGACATGATATCTTTAAGGCTATCACCTAAATAGTCTTTAATCACTTTAACAGTAATATATTAACTCAATTCCGTTCAAACCATTTGATAATTAGGTGAAAAGAAGGACTTTATTGAGATAAATCCAAGTTGACGATCCTTTTAATGTGCGAACATTTTGCTGTCTCAATCAGAGACTTATTTCACATCACACTAGAGAAAATTCGGCTTTTAAATTGTTCCTTGCATCCTCAAAAATACCATACATATAGGGTATTTTATTTGGTCTTTAACATAGAAGCTTGTTATTGTAGATTCAAATCTCTAGTCTAGAGGCATCTGCTAAAGTAAGGTAGTAATGCAAATAACTTTTTTAATGTTAATATTTTTATATGACCTTATTTTTAACTGTTATAAGACATTTCTGAACTATATAGCAGGAACTGGAGAACTTCCTCTATACAGGACCAGAGAGTATATATTTTAGGCTTTGCAGGTCATATGGTCTCTGTTGACTTCCTAGGGAGGCTGAGCATTTTTCCATGTTTTATTTGACATTTAAGTTTCTTCTTCTGTGAAACTCCTATTTTTATCTTTTGTCCATTTGCATATTCTAGATATTAGTATTTTGTCTGTCATTTGTGTTATAAATATCTTCTTCCAGATTGTGGCTTGTCCTTTCACTGTCTTTGTTTTAATTTGTTAATAAATGGACTTCTTAATCTTAATGAACTTAAATGTATCAATATTTCCCTTTATGTGTTGTTTGAGAAATCCTTTAATATGCTGATGTCATAAAAATATTATACAGCTTTATAAGTATTTTGTCTTTCACATTTAATTCTTTAGTCTATCTGAAATTGATTTTATAAATGGTGTAAACTAAACATCCTTTTATTTTTCCACATGGATAACCAGTTGTACCTGCTTTCTCCCACTGATATCCATTTCCAGCTCTGTCAGATATCAGGTTTTTCAATAAACATAAATGTAATTTGGGTGGGTGGTTTTCTGTTCTATTTTATTGATCTGTCTATCTATCTCTTGCCAGTTTCATATTATCTTATCTTATTGTAGCTTTGTTCTTTTTTAGTCTAACTTTGCTAGTCTTGGCCCTTTGCTTTTCATATAGATTTTAGAAACATTTTGACAAATTCCACATACAAAATTCTGTTGAGATTTTAATTGAAATTGATTAGAAACAATTTCATCAATTTTGGAAGAATTAAATATTCAATTATAGAGTCCTCTAATTCATAAATATGTTTTGTCTCTCCATTTATTTAGATCTTCTTTAATACCATTCAGTAAAGTCTTACACTTTATTACAAAAGGGTCTTACATATTTTTATTAAAATTATTCCTAGATATACTTTTGTTGCATTTTCTAACTGTAGATGCTGTATCAAAATATAATTAACCTTTTATATTTTGAACTTAAATCTTATGATCCTGTTACACTCTATTTCCAAAAGTAAGTCAAGATATACATTTGTGTTTTCTTTGTAGGCTATTATATCCTTTGTGAATAATGACAGTTTTTAAAATGTATTTCCAGTCATTATCTCTTTATCTTGTGGATTGCTTTGGATAAGACTTTCCTTGCAACGTCATATAGAAACAGTGATAAGAAGCATCCTGGTATTGTTCTTGGTTTTAAAAGTATGACTTTAATACTTCATTAAAATATGTTTGCTCTAGGTCTTTTTTTAAAATTATCAGGTTAAGGTTGCTTTTTAAACCACAAATTGCTGCTGAACCTTATTGAATTTTTAATCTATTGAGATGATCATATTGCCATTAATCTCTTGATGTAGTGAATCACAACACACTAAGTGATTTTCTAATGTTAAACCAATTCTGCATCCTTATAATCAACTCAACTTGGCAAGGCTGTATGGTCTTTTTCTATGTCTTATGGTATTCAGTTTGCCAATATTTGTTTTAGGATGTTGACATCTATGTTCAAAACTGAGAGAATCTATAACTTGCATTTCTTACACTGAAATTGTTTGGTTTTAATATCACCATTATACCTGTTAACCTGAAATAAGTAGACTGCTGGATATTTCTCCAGCAAAGACGGGTTTATTCCTGATCAGCAGAGAATTGCAATTTGGGGTCTGCAACCATGGCAAGACAGGTACAAGTCCTGGCACAGCAAGGGGAGGAGAATGCCTTTAAAGAGAGGAAAAGGAAGTTGGGAGGGCTGTAGTAAACAGAGAGTCCATGGCTTTTCATTGGCTGAGTCCTTGCCAGGAAAGCAGTGTCTTTCTTCCTCGCCTTGGGCTTTTCTATCGTGGCAGGGTGTAGGAGCTCCCCCTTCTGGTCTCCTGACTCTACTTATTTGAGGTTTCTGTTTATTAATTTTACATACCCAACTTCTGAAAATGAGTCCAAGAGTGTTTCTTCTCCCCTACCCCCATCTTATATTCCTTGAAAGTGTGTTAAAACTCACCTATAAAATTATCTGGGCCTGGTGGGTTTTCTTTGCATGCATGAGAAGATTTTTAAATACTGATTCAATTTTTTACAATTTTAACAATTTTTCCTAAATTTGTTCATTTGTGTGTTCTGTCCTTTTAATTTCTGTTTATCATTATTTTGCCCTTTTTGCCACTATCTTTGGTTTTATTCTTTTTTATTTATTTATTTATTTTTTCATTTTGGCTGCACCGGGTCTTAGTTGCGGCAAGCGGGATCTTTAGCTGCGGCATGTGGACTTCTTAGTTGCAGCATGCATGCAGGATCTAGTTCCCTGACCAGGGATCGAACCCCGGGCCCCCTGCATTGGGAGCACAGAGTCTTAGCCACTGGACCACCAGGGAAGTCCCCTGGTTTTATTCTTTTGTTTTCTCTTGTAATCTCTTAGATTTGAAGCTTAGCTTATTTACTTTCAGGTATACTTTTCTTTCTAATATAAGCATTGAGAACATGCATTTTCCTCTCCAAGAAGTATGTTTTAAAATTTTCAGACATACACTGTTTTAAAAAATCTTTTAAAATGCATTTCTAATTCAATTGCATTGTGTTTAAAGAAAATGGTCTGTGTATGCCAGTTCTTTTAATAACTTATTCAAACTTGCTTTTTGGCCATATACCTGAACAGTTTTCACATAAATGCTTTCGGGGCACCTGACAGGAATGTATGCAATCCAGTTGTCAGGTCTAGGGGTCTATATGTGTCCATTACATGAAGTTTGTTGCATTTTTCAAATCATCTATATTCCTACTAATATATTTTATGATTGGTCAATTAATTATTGATATGATATATCAAAATCTCCCACTCTGCTGGGGGATTTGTTGATTTTTCTTATAATTCTGGCAACTTTTACTTTATGTATTTTAAAGCTGTGCTATGCGGCTTATACAACTTTAGAATTATTAAATTGTGATGAAGTGAATCTTCTATCAATGTTTTTACCTTATTACAGTATTATTTTTTTGTTTTAAAGTCTATTTTAAAGTCTAATATGAATATAGTCATACCACCTTTATTTTGGTTAGTATTTGTTTAGCATACGAGCTTTACATCCTTTGAATTTTAATCTCTTTTTTTAATGGTTTAGGCAGTGGTGTGCTGGCAAATGCTTAACAACCAGCTCTCTGGGAAGGCAAGGTAGAGTCTGATTTGCAGAATTTACTGATTTCTGTTGTCTCAATACTGCCACCTGAGACTGCCAGATAAAATACAGGCCGCCCAGTTATATCTGAATTGCAGATAAACAATGAATTATTTTTAATATAAGTATGTCCCAAATAGTACATGGAACACACTTACTTTTTTTTTTAAATTTTATTTATTTATTTATTTATTTATGGCTGTGTTGGGTCTTTGTTTCTGTGCAAGGGCTTTCTCTAGTTGTGGCAAGCGGGGGCCACTCTTCATCGCGGTGCGCGGGCCTCTCACTATCGCAGCCTCTCTTGTTGCGGAGCACAGGCTCCAGACGCGCAGGCTCAGTAGTTGTGGCTCACGGGCCTAGTCGCTCCGCGGCATGTGGGATCCTCCCAGACCAGGGCTCGAACCCGTGTCCCCTGCATTGGCAGGCAGATTGTCAGCCACTGCGCCACCAGGGAAGCCCCACACTTACTTTTAAAACATATTTGCCGTCTTGTTGCCAAAATGATGACCTCTGGCGGACGTCAAACCAAGGGATATTCCTTGGGGCCTCTGCCACCAGTGTCCTTGCCCCCATAGTGAGCCACAGCCGACCCCCTGCCTCCCCAGGAGACCCTCCAAGACTGGCAGAGATTGTTGACACCTCCTAAAGCACAGAACTATACTTGCAAACCAGACAACACTAGGACATGATGACCAGGCTGATACCATTCACAGATGAGATTCCAGAACAATGTTTCTAGTTAGGAGTCTCCTGGTGTCCGATTGCTAAATACTGGCTTCAAACAAAGCAGTACCCTGCTTGTTTCAGGTGTGTCTCTCTCTTGTAGACAACATACGGCTCTGTATTATAATTGCCTACTTACTTATCTCTATTTCCTTCTGGCTTATCAGCTACACAAAGATAAAGATTTTGTTCACTATTGTATCCACCGTTCCTGGTTTAGTGCCTAATACTTGATGTTTAATTGATTAATGCATATTGCATGCCTGAATGAAGTATACAGCACAGTGGTTAAGAATGAGGTGTTTCTGAGTCATTTAAATCTCAGATATGCCACCCATGTAAATGTAGAAAGGCTAGCTAAGCTACTTAACCTCTCTAAGACTTAGTTTTTTTACTGGTATAATGTGGCGAACAGTAGTACCTCCTTCAATAGTATTTTGTGAGCATTTAGCATTTGCCTGGTACATTTTAAATACCCAGTAACAAATGGTTAATTTTGTTATTTGTGTTGAACAATATTGATACCCCACTTGACACCATGATCTCATAATTCCTTTGAATTTGTCATCACTGAAAGCTGCTTCACTGATGACGAACTAAACTCCCAAATCCCACTCTCTGATAACAACCTTACTCACGGAACTTGCACAGCCAATATTAGGATTGTTCCTTTTAAAAAACTGCCAATTTAGGAGGAAAATACTATCTAGTTGTCATATGTATTTCTCTTCTGATTTAGGAGGTAGAATGTTTTCAGTTTATTGGAAATAGGTGTTTCTTTTGTCACTTTCCTCTTCATGTCTTCTGCCCATTTTCTACTGGTATGTTAATCTCTGTCTTTTGAATCTGTAAGAGCACTTTATATATTAGGAATATCAACCTTTTGTGCAGCATGTATTTTGAAAATAATGTTCCCAAGTTTTCATTCATTGCTTCTCATGGTGCTTTTATTTTATTTTATTTTTTATTTTTTATTGGAGTATAGTTGACTTACAATGTTGTGTTACTTTCTGCTGTATAGCAAAGTGAATCAATTATGCATATACATGTATCCACTCTTTTTTATCATGGTACTTTTCAGAATTTTTCTTATTTCTAGGAAGTAAAAAATATCAGTCTTTCCTATTTAAACATTGTAGAAATATATGATTTAGAATGTGAAAGTCCCACATATTTTTACACTCTGCCCACCCTGTGAAAACCACTGATAACAATTTAGTATATCTTCATAACACATGTATTGATAGTCAGTATGTAACATCAATTGTCTACTCTTTTCCATTCTTAATGCTGCCACCTGGTCTGGGCCACCATTGTCTCTTGCCTTCCTCTCCTTCCTCTCCAAATCACTGTTCTTACCACAGACAAAATGGTCATATTCAAACATAAACTAGATTTTTTCCTAAACATACACTAGCATATAGATCATTAACCAATGAATATATACTATTCAGTCCCTTGCTCTGTTCTCACTTAACTGTATACATTGAGCCTCTCTATGTTCAAATATTGCATGGAACAAACTTTTTTTTTTTTTTTTAAGTATTCCTTGTCTATCTGAAATTCGAATGTAATTGAACGTCCTGTATTTTTATTTGCTAAATTGCACAGTCTTACTTCTATTGTTGGTCCAAGGTTCTAGCCTTCTCTCAGCCAGGGGGAAGGGGTTAAGGAGACTTGAGGAGCATGCAACCAATTCTATTAAGGGCAGAACCTGGATGTGTCACATATTACTTCTGCTTATAGCCCATGGCCATAACTTAGTCACAGGGCCACATAGAACTTCTAGGGAGGCTTGGAAATGTACCCTTTTTCTGGGCAGGTATTTGGCCAGCTAAAACCCTATTACCACGGAAGAAGGGAAGAATGAACGTTAGGGAACAACTAGTTCCCTAGATAGGCACTATTGTTAGAGATAACAATCTTTGGATATAGTCTTGGTAGGACTATCATTAGAGGTACCCAATTCCTCTCCCCATTCCAACCAAGGAATGGGCATGTGACCCAAACTGAGCCACTCAGACACTCTCTGAAACTGAAATCTTACGCAAAGTGACATAGAAACTTCAAATGGTTGAAGTTCATTCATCTTGATTGTGGTAACCTGAAAAAACTAAACATATGGCTTCATGCTACTTAGATCTCTAGAGTTTTCTGGCTCTTGAGCTTGCCCTGAGTCTGCCTTCACAGATTCAAATTTTCCTTGGATTCTGTAAGATATCCTTTTTTTTCCCCCTTAAGTTGTTTAGAATTGGTTTGTGCAACTAGCAATTACAGAACTTTAACTGATCAAAGCTCAAGTCTGGATGCATTCCAAGGTGAGGAGATAAAAAATCGGTTTCCCACCCATGAGGATCTCTGTCTAAGCAAATTTGCACTTCTGCATTACAGTTTTGAGACTTAAGGTAACAAGACAGCAATAGCATCAAAAATAGTGGCTTAAAATGGAAACAGAGAGAGAAGTGAAAATTAAATTTGACTAAGCTAATAGTTGCACTTACTTTGTGCCTACTTGCAGAGATTACTGATTAATAGTTGCAACAACTCTGTGCTTTGTTAATATTTTACACGTATTATCACATTAAACCCTTGTAGCAACAATAATAGGCATTATTATTATTCTCATCTTGCAGATGGGGAAAATGGGGCTTATAAAGTTAAGTGATTTTCCGAAGGTCACATAACTGATAATGGTTGTAGTCAACATTCAAAACTAAGTTTAATTTCAGCACTTGAGCTGTTAACCATTATACCATACCATCCCCAGACCTTAAAAAATAAAAAAGATATTTGCTATCTGAACAGCCTTTTAATTTAACTTCTATTTTTTAACATTTATTATTTATTTATCTGAGGCTGTATCTTATGAGAAAATTTCACACTTACAAAAATAAAAAGAATGGTATAATAAAGCCTCATGGTACCCATCACCTAAGTTCAACAATTATTCCCATTCCACCATCCTTTTTTCATCAGTCCTCTCTCCAAATTCACACTTTATTTTCTTTTAGCCTGGAGTATATTTTATTTAATTTATTTTTCTATTTTAGAAATTTATGTTTGTTTTATTTTTTATTTTTAAATTTTTATTGGAATGTAGTTGATTTACAATGTTGTGTTAGTGTCAGGTATATAGCAAAGTGAATCAGTTATACATATACATATATCCACTCTTTTTTTAGATTCTTTTCCCATATAGGCCATTACAGAGTATTGAGTAGAGTTCCCTGTGCTATACAGTAGGTCCTTATTAGTCATCTATTTTATATATAGTAGTGTGTATATGTCAATCCCAATCTCCCAATTTATCCCACCCCCCCTTACCCCCTGATAACCATAGATTTCTTTTCTACATCTGCGACTCTACTTCTGTTTTGTAAATAAGTTCATTTGTACCCTTTTTTTAGATTCCACATATAAGTGATATCATATGATATTTGTCTTTCTCTGTCTGACTTACTTCACTCAGCATGAAAATCTCTAGGTCCATCCATGTTGCTGCAATGGCATTATTTCGTTCTTTTTTATGGCTGAGTAATATTGCATTGTATATACGTATCACATCTTCTTTATCCATTCCTCTGTCAGTGGACATTTAGGTTGGTTCCATGTCCTGGCTATTGTAAATAGTGCTGCAATGAACATTGGGGTACATGTATCTTTTCTAATTATGGTTTTCTCTGGGTATATGCCTAGAAGGAGGATATGATAGCTCTATTTTTAGTTTTTTAAGGAACCTCCATACTGTTCTCCATAGTGGCTGTACCAATTTACATTCCCACCAACAGTGTAGGAGGG
Source organism: Balaenoptera ricei (assembly GCF_028023285.1). Taxonomy (NCBI): domain Eukaryota; kingdom Metazoa; phylum Chordata; class Mammalia; order Artiodactyla; family Balaenopteridae; genus Balaenoptera; species Balaenoptera ricei. The sequence continues at coordinate 78,996,550 of NC_082648.1, forward strand.
TTCCCTCTCTCCAGCATTGGTTGTTTGCAGATTTTGTGGTGATGGCCATTCTGACTGGTGTGAGGTGATACCTCATTGTAGTTTTGATTTGCATTTCTCTAATAATTAATGATGTTGAGCATTTTTTCATGTGCTTTTTGGCCATCTGTATGTCTTCTTTGGAGAAATGTCTATTTGGCTCTTCTGCCCCTTTTTGGATTGGGTTGTTTGTTTTTTTGATAATTTACACTTATTTTTTTATTATTTTATCCTGGAGTATTTTAAAACAAACCTTCACCTATAAATACCTCAGTATATTTCTCTAGTGCATAAGAACCTAAAAGAAAAAAATAACATCATAACATTATCATGCCCCCAAATTAATAACAATTCCTTAATATATTTAATATCCAATCCAAGTTCAATATTTCCTGATTGTCTCAGAAATATCTTTTTACAGTTCAAATAAAAATTCAATATCTGACATATGTCAGATATTCTCAAGTTTCTTTTAACTTATGACTGTTTCCCTTCTCTTTCTTCCTCGATGCCATGTGTTTGTTGAAGAAAAAGGGGGCTTTTGTCCTGTGGAATATCTAACCTTCTGGATTTGGCTAAGGGTACCCTCCTAGTGTCATTAACAGGTTCTTCTTCCATCTCCTGTCTGTCCTGGAAGCTGTTAGTTAGTTCAAGAGATCTGATTAAATTAGGCTCAAAAAAATTTTTTTTTTAAATTTTGGCAAGAACACTCCATAGGTGGTGTAATAGCTGACTTTTTAAATAAATTGTGTAACTGATTTATTAAATGTGCTAAATCAGTGATTATAATCAGTAAACTGCTTTGTCTTCTCCCACCACTGCCTTCAAACAAGCAGATCTCCCTTCGCTGTCCCCGGTGACATTTCAGGCAGATCCTTGACCTTTGGGGCCACTCTCAGATGTGAGAAGAGTCTCACTTTCAGCTACGGAAAATTCCAGTCAAGTGTAAATTAAACTTTAATTTCTCATCCATTCCAAATCTCCCTTCTCCCCCCCTCTCCTATTACAGCTGCCAAGCATGGCCTTTCCTTTCACTCCATTGGGTAGACAGTCTCTACTGGGACCCTCCAGTCCCTGGGAAACATTGTGCATTCTTGCCCAGACAAATGGTGGAAGTGTAACTTGCAACCCTTCGTCCTCACCCAGCCACTAGGGGCAGCTCCAGCCAGACTTTAGTGTGCAGATTTCTCTATATCCCTCAAACTCCAAAGAACCCTTGTCAGATTCTTCCAAAAACTTGCTCATCTTGCACTCCTGTAATAGCACAGGGTAAACGTACACATTCCTCCAGCCAAGCAAGCATCTGGCCAGGGATTGAAAGCCCCACACCCCTTTCTGGCTAGCACTCCAGAGTGCTGAGGGGCTCTCTCGCTGCCTCCCTTCACTTGGTTCCAGTGGGAAAAGCAATGGCCCATTCAGACCAGGGAAGAAATGCCACCATGCTCACTCCTCTTGGGAAGTCCCCCTAAAGATGCATCTGCCCATCTTTCTCTGCTAAAGGCTGTGGGAGTGATGATTGCTGGACCAGAATGTCCATTTCATAGTGAGACCTGTGCACATGTGTTGAGGGCCTTTCTTTAAAATAAGGGGCTGCTTCTTACCTATTGTTTACACCTCTGAGGTTGTATCTTACTCTTATCAACAGGAAAATCCCAATCTACATCCATACAAGTCTACTAAGATTTACCCTTGATTTAACTTTGTAAAGTAATTCTGCTAAATATATGGAATTTCCTATTTTATTTTATTTTTTAAAAAATTTTTATTGGAGTATAGTTGCTTTACAATGTTGTGTTAGTTTCTGCTGTACAGCAAAGTGAATCAGCTATACGTATACATATACCGCCCCCCCACCTCCTTTTTGGATTTCCTTCCCTCCTAGTTTATTTTATTTTATTTTATTTTATTTATTTTTTTTTTTTTCTAGTTTATTTTAAAATGAATGATTTGGAGAAACTCAACACTCTCCAGGACATTTTTTCATGTATCACTGTGATGTTGGGGAACACCATGCACAAGGCAAACACATTCTTGTCTTCTATCCTTACTCAGGAAGACCTGGGTAGTCTACTAAATACCAACAACAACAAAGCAAGAAAAGGGAAACATTTCCAAAAACAGCAGAGGACAATGAAGCGGGTCCACAGCGATATATCAGCTAAATTAAATTCACCCAGTCTAGGTCATATGTAGAACTGTGTGCTTGTTTGATTCCCATGTTATATTAGATACAACCTATAACCATTTTAATTGATGTGTTAAGATCCGTGTGTATTTTTTAAATAAATGGGTTTAATTACAATTGCTGGGTGGAGAGCTGCTTATTCCAGCCTTAACTAGAACTTGAATTAGGAAATGAAAAGAAGGCTTACTGACTCACCAAAGAGTCAGCTGAGTACATTTTTATTTTGCTCTCCGCCAAAGTTGGAGTAAACAATAAACTAACCAAGAACAGCATGGTGGTGAATCAGTATCTATGGATGAATATGTGAATGTGTGGGGTATAGGGGGAGGCCAACACTATTACATCAAATTGGGCTGAAATAAGGAGTTTAAAAATGTATGAGATGCTTCTGGAGATGTACTGTAATGGGCTAATCGAATCATGTTAAACTCACTCTGGATGTAGCTGGTTAAATATGCCTGAATCCAAGTATTATATATTCAAAATATGTGCTCCTAGCAGGGCTCCAGGCTCACATTAGGATCTTAATAAATGCTTGTAGAAGGAGGAAGGAAGGGAGATGGGAGGGAGGAAGTGAAAGAGGGAAAGAGGGAGGAAGGAAGGGGGAGGGAGAGAAGGAGGGTAGACCAGCCCAGGAAACTGGTTTTTATTACCTCATTTTAACAACTGAGTAAGCATAAATTGACTAATGGCCTTTTCATGGTGTGGTTAAAACGTTGAATTTAGGCCTAATTGTGCAACTGAAAGAAAAGTAAGAGTTTAATAAAAATCATGTTATGGTAATAACTGAAAGGCTGACAGCACATGCATTTGAAAAAGGAATGTTAAACGTTTGGTTTTTATGTTTTTGTGTTTAACTGTGGCCATCATGAATTAACTTTGTAACATATTTAACATTCCAGAATATCAAGTCATTGACTTGTTCTTTTAGAAACCCCATTTTCCAAGTCATTTGAATTAAATTACAAATATATTTAAACACAAAGACACTACCAATTAATAGGAAGCAACTGTTCCATTCAGGAATGCAATGTAGAATGAACGTTTAAAGCCAACCTGATGAAATAGAATAGCAGGATAAGACAGCACATTAGTCATTCTTCCCAATTCTGTGTCATGTGCAGATTTCATAATTATTCTGTTTTCATGTGAATCTTGGATACAAATGCTGCAGAGAGGGTCAAAGCCCAGATCCTGTCACACTCACCTAAAGGTGTACCCTCAAACTTCCCTCCCTCTTCTGTCTCCCTCTGTGCATTTGCCACCTGGTATTGTCATCCACCCTCATGCATCCTCTTGGAGAAATCTACAAGAACACCAGGGAGACTTTGTGAAATTGTCTCATGGACAAAGTAACCCTTCCCTTCAGGGTGTTCCTTTGGTACTCTCTACAAGCCTCTAGTATTGAGCTTACCACAGTGATCATTATAATTTCTTGTCTCTAGAATACAGACTCCATATAAATAGAGTTCATATTCATTTCTGAATCTCCACTAAACAGTATTTCTTGTGTGCCAACACTGGTCAAGGTCTGTGTTACATGTTGCATTTAGAATTGAACAAAATAGATGCAGTCCTTGGATTTTGGAGGTGTGTCATCTACTGAGGAAGAGAGTCATTACATAAATCAACAAGCAAAATAGGAGATTGTAAATTGTGTCATGAAGGAAGAAACCAGGGAGGCAGGGGCCGGAACAAAAGGAGAGACAGAATGGAACTGAGCATTTAGCAAGACTTCTCTGAGGAACAAACATTTAACTGGAGGCCCACTATAACTAGGAGTTATTCAGCTTATTCAGGCTTGACTGAAAAAAGCATGTCCAGCAGACACAGCAGTGTGTGGGAAGCCTGGCGCACTGCGGCTGGGACGGACGGGGCAAGGGGAGAGGGATGGGAGAGAGTCAGGGGTCCAGACACCGTGGGGCCTTGGGATTTTGTGTTTTATCCTAAGTTGTAAACCACTGAAGGCTTTAAGCAGGGGGCTAATGTGATTTGTATACCGTGGTGCCTTGTGTTTACTTGCTGGGTATTGAAGATTTACAAATAAATGGATGAATTAAACATAATGAATAGCGTTCTTCTACGCCATTTTGGAGTTTTACCAACCTCAGGCAATTAGATTAATTTGATATAGCCGGTTCTTAGGAAACACATAATGGGAATTTGTTGATTTTCAGGCACTCACCATTTATTTTCCCTTTCTACCAACCCCCCTCTTAATTTTAGGTAATATATCTCCCCATTGTGTGCATTCTTGATGCCTGGCTCTCCCTTGGCCAAGAGACTGGCATGAGAAAAAAGCTGTTCCAACCTGACTCCCTCTTCTGGGACTTAGAATCTTTGGTAGAATAACTGATAGAGAAGAAAAATGCTTTAAGGAGCTCAGTTCAGCCACTGCAACTGAGGCTCCAGTGCCCATGGCTTCCTTGGTTCCTGCCCTGGTTTTAAGCCTGAGTTTCTCATCTTTCCTCCCAGTAAAAGTCCCACCAGTGCATTCACTTTTTCCTTAAAATAGTCAGCATTCATTTCTGTCACTTGCAATAGAAGAATCATAGTGGAATGAAAATCTGTTTTAGCTCTAAATGGGGATCACATTTTAGTCTCAAGTTTTAAAAACATTTCTTTGGATATATTACTTGCTTATTTCCAATCTGATGGAAACCTTAACATTTTCTTTTACTTCTCAAAACTGATTTTAGTAGTTGGAATGTACTTTCTGGGCTGAAAGATTTGAAATCCTTGAAACTAGTTAAGTAATCTTTTCCTCTCTCTCAAATTTCCTCAAAGACAGAACTATAGTTTCCTTTGTCTTTGCACTATTTAATCCACATGTTTTTGTTAGAGACCATTCTCCTTGTTTTCCAAGCATGTTCCACCAAACACTAGTCCCATGAGGTGCTTCCAGATAAAAAGTGTCAATTATTACATATGTCTGAATAGCAGTGAAGCCACTACCCCTCTTTTAGGGTTTCAAAGAACATTGTAGCATCTTAAAGCATCTGAAAAGTCCTGCAGTAAAGAAATCTGTGTATTTTCCTAATGTTTCCCAAATGTATTTGGTCATGCAACTCTTCTTTCTGCAAAACCCATTAAAGAACAAGCATTTTGTGGCACCCACTTTGGGAAAGGCTGTTTTTGAAAATCAAAGCAAAATGAAAATGAGGTTTTTCCATGTTCTCTGTGCCATCTGTTAACATTGCATCATGTTCCCTTGGCAGTGGGTTTATCCCTTTTTTTGTTTCTCCTGCTTCAAATACAGGTTGAACATTCTTTTAGGTATTGCCTTTTTTAGAATTTGTAAAGGCCTCAGTCCCTCCTGGCACATGCTACTCTTTGGATTTATTCTAGGTATATCCCTGACTTGCCTCTTACAGTAAAGGCCCATCAAGGTGCTCTGAGAGCAGCCACAGTATTTTATTTACTTTTCTGTGTGTGAGTCTCTGGAGTGTCCTTAAAATTCGGGGTAATATGGTAGAGGGAAAGCTCAACATTCAGCCCTTGCCGGTCTTTTATGCACATACATGTGAGAATACACATATATACATGAATACATATCATAGAAAAAATGGTCTATTCTTTGGTCACCTCCAAGACATATGATTCTCCTTGGGGGTAGTCCCAAACTGTCCAAGTTGAGATGGGAAGTGTGGATAGAAAGTGAGCTATGGGGACAGAGCATCTCTTTCCCAACTTCCCTGACTGGTCCAACAAATGTGTAAAGAGAGAAGGTCAGGGGTTCAAAAAAAGACCGGGTTGGAAGGAGGAGGAGCAGGGGCCAAGGAATAGCAATGATGGCTTTGACCTTGGTCCAAATAATGACAGTTAAGCAACTGACACAATTGTGTCTTTTAAGTCTTCATTCACTTACTAATTCATTCAACTAACAGTATTATTTTTTACTGGTCTATAACATTATATAACTTTTACATGTACGACGTTGTATTTCAACTTCTGTCTACACTATAGCGTGCTCATCAGCAAAGGTTTAGTTTCCATCCATCACCCTACAGTTGACCCCCTTTACCCATTTTACCCTCCCCCACCCCCTTTCCCCTCTGGTAACCACTACTCTGTTCTCTGTATCCATGTATTCGTTTTTGTTTGGCTTGGCTTATTTATTATTAATTCATTAATTAAAATTTTTAAAATATTCCAAATATGAGTGAAATAATATGGTATTTGTCTTTCTCCATTGGACTTATTTCACTTAGCAAAATACCCTCAAGGTCTATCCATGTTGTCACAAATGGCAAGATTTCAGCTAACATTATGGAGCACCTACTCTATTATGGAATTCTGCTTGGTTCCTGCCTTCAGAGAACTTACTGTCGTACTGGGTCACTGGGCATCTAAATAAAAATTTCCAATATAACCTAGAGAGTGTTATGTTAGGAGTAGGAACAAAGTGCTTTTATGCATTAATTTAGGTATTAGATATACTCTATAACTTAAGCTCGTGTTACTCTAGATATACATCATTTCATAAATGTGCCTTCAGTTTTCTTTACTAGCTCATGTTCATCCATGTTCACTGCTTTATAGCATTTTTATAGCATTCCCTTGCAAAATGTAATACAAAATTTAAATTACAATAAATATTTGTTACTAAATCAAATATCCATTCTACTGATGAATGTTTAGGTAACTGTAGTTTTTTCACAATGCTGCAGTAACATCCTTATGTATACCTGATGGGTGTGAAATGGTACCATTGTGGTTTTAACTTGCATTTCCCTTATTGCCATTGAGGTTGGGTATCTTTCATTTGTTCATTGGCCATTTGGGATTCTATAAATTCTTTTACACTTCTTTTCCATGAAATGTAGCACAGGGCTATCACTGAGCACACTCTCAATGGGTACTGCTGATCCTCCTTGCCATAGAAAAGTTGCTTGGTTTCCTAACACTAATGTCGGTTCCTACCTTCAAAGCTGGCATCACTGAGACTCACATTTGCAAGTGGGTAGGTTCTAGAAATAGTTGTCTTTCTGTATACCCAGTATCTCTGATGCCTGTGGTGGGTTCACTGAGTTATAACACTTTCCTAAATCTCACAGTGGGGGTCTGTTTTGTGTGATTAGACTTTGGCTTCAATTTCTCTGATGAATAGAGCCCAGCTCTACTCTGCTAGAGCACTGGCAAGTCTCACCATTCCCCTTCCTGGGGTACTGGAGGCACTCCACTGACCCTCAAGTTGCTGGCTGTGGTTATACTCTAAAAAGATGAACCGTTTGTAAGCATGATATTAGTTCCCTGTTAACGTGACGCTTCACCTGGGTATGGAGACCTTTGCTGACATGCTCCATCTGTAAACTGGACCCCCTGAGATATCAGCATTTATCCCTCCTCTTTGAACATCAACTTGGACCATCACCCAGTGTCTTTGGGTCAGAGCCACAGCCATATTATGATTCTTGAGCTTGGGTCCAGCCTCCACCTCCTCCCCACCAGCCAGTCAGCGAGGTCCTGCATGCCCTAAGGCTGACCTGCTAGAGTATGACAATCTGTCCTTTTTCCTCAGTTATGTCCCAATTAAATATAACTATTATTGATTTGAACTTTTTTTTTAAATTTTTGTTTATTTTTTATTTTTGGCTGTGTTGGGTCTTCACTGCTGCACAGGGGCTTTCTCTAGTTGCGGTGGGCGGGGGCTACTCTTCGTTGTGGTGCGCGGGCTTCTCATTGCGGTGGCTTTTCTTGTTGCGGAGCATGGGCTCTAGGTGCACAGGCTTCAGTAGTTGTGGCACGCGGGCTCAGTAGCTGTGGCACACGGGCTTAGTTGCTCCACGGCATGTGGGATCTTCCTAGACCAGGCATCGAACCCGTGTCCCCTGCATTGGCAGGTGGATTCTTAACCACTGCACCACCAGGGAAGCCCTACTATTGATTTGACCTTATAAGCAAATAGAACTTACTTTGTTCTGTGAAAACTCCTTCTTAGAGGCCAGAAAATGGTGATGGGGGAGTCATACATCTTCCTTCAGAGAGGAAGTGGTACTTATTCAATCTCTTCTTGTGACTTATTTTTATTTCTTCCCTGTCTGGGACTCAAAGATTTTAATCCAAGTTAGACATTAATTTAAAATCATTTGGGGGATGTTAGGCAAGTATCTCTTTTGAAATTTAAACAAGGAAAAAATCAAGTCTGACATCTCAATGATTTTCATATTTCAGGTCAACATATTTCTTCTAATTTGGATATGTGGAACTACTGTGGTATTTAGTTTACAAAATAGGCCATTCACTAAGACAGTAATGTGGACAGAAAGTCCTGTGGAACATAACAGCATGAGGAAGAAAGTGATTTTCTGCCAAGCTCACTCCAGGCACCTAAACATGACCCATTTCTGCACTGGAGGAGAAATAATAACAATTCTCTAACCCTGTACCTTCTTCTGTTCTTATGCACAAAACTGTATCCCCAACTCTTGCCCTGCACCTCCTCTTCCTCCACCTCTGCACTTCTGGGGTATTGACTATACTGTTTGATCCCATTTATTTAGAAATATATCAGGCGGATTCCAACATTCTGAGAAAGGAAAACACTGTACCTTTAGGAAATTTTATTCTCTGTTGTCACTTGGAACAAATCATTTACAAGCTCAAAGTGTTTCTCATAATATATCTTAGAAAAAAAAAGATTAAGTTGCAGGTTAAGAAGCATTTCAGAGAGAATTTTATCTCTGCAAATCACTAGTCATATTTTATTGCTTGACAGAACAAATGAATAGGAAGAATTTGTTCCCATAAAAGCACAACCCTTATTGCAAAAATTCTGAAATTTGACATGGTTGCTAGTGGAAGGATTCTGCCTTTGACCTCTAAGCAATGACCCTTTTCATACTTTAGGGTTGAGCCTCTCAACTCTAAAGTGGAAGGATTAGCCACACTTTGGAATTCTAGAAGTCTGTTCAGTGTGCTCAAAAACATTAAAAGATGAATGATGATTTTTAAAAAGCAAGTTTTGGAAAATTGAAACGCCTTTCTAGAGTTATTTTACTATTTCCTGGTTCACCCTTTATTGCTATGTAGCCTTTGAGTAGTTATAGATCTGACAAGTGTTCCAATTCCTGGTTCCCAGGGAGAGGTGATGTTTCTCAAGTATGGAGAGTGGGATACACATTGCCCAACTCACTTTGCATAGTCTCCTGTCACACATACATAAAAATGTGTATCATCAGCTGGAGGGAGGAAATCAATTTTATATATTGATCAAAATCTGGTAACAAACAATGAAAATACACGGAACACCACTCTTCTGTGCACCCAGATACAGAACTACGGCTTTAGGTTTGGCGTAAAAACAAAACAAAACAAAACAGCTTTCACTATTTACAACAGCCAAGACATGGAAGCAACCTAAATGTCCATTGGCAGATGAATGGATAAAGAAGATGTGGTGTATATATGTGTGGAATACTATTCAGCCATAAAAAAGAATGAGGTAATGCCATTTACAGCAACATGAATAGACCTAGAAATTATCAAACTAAGTGAAATAAGTCAGACAGAGAAAGACAAACATCATATGATATCACATATAGAATCTAAAATATGATGCAAATTAACTTATTTATAAAACAGAAATAGACTCACAGACATAGAAAACAAACTTCTGGTTACCAAAGGGGAAAGTGGGGGAGTTGGCATAAACTAGGGGTTTGCGATTGGCAGATGCAAAGCTACTGTGAATAAAATAGCCAGACAAGGTCCTACTGTATAACAGGGAAATATATTCAATATCTTATAAACTATAATGGAAAAGAATATGAAAAATTATATTTATACATAATGGAATCACTTTGCTGTACACCAGAAACTAACACAACATTGTAAATTAACTATACTTCAGTTAAAAAAAAAACAGCTTTCTCTGTCTGAGTACTGACCCATATTTGTGGCTTACGGTCTCAGCTGATTAGGGTAGGGTAGTGTTGTAAAAGTGCTTCATGAATAAGAGATGAATTTTAGTCATATGTGAACAACAGCAGTAACTAAAATGGAATCATATGATTCCTTTTTTAATTCTCTAATCCTTCATGTCACCTCAAAGAGAAAAATTCAGTTTAATACTAAGTTTTTTTTTTTTTTAATACTTTTTTCGCCACACCACATGGCATATGGGATCCTAGTCCCCTGACCAGGGATTGAACCCACACCCCCTGCCCTGGAAGCACAGAGTCTCAACAACTGGACTGCTAGGGAAGTCCTTAGTACTAAGTTTTTATCACCTCTCTTCTGAAGAGTGACACAGAGAGAGGGAACAAGGAGATCTTAGATTTAGAGCTCTCAGGGGACAATCTTGTTTTGTTAGGATTTAACAGCATTATTTTATTTTTCCTGTGATTGTACTTACAATTACCTTCTATTTCTAACAAATGACACTGGTTGTGTAGCACAGTGGTGAAGCACATGGCAGCTTGCTTCCCCCAGAGCCAGGGGAGAGAGAGGGGGGAGTGATGGTGGTGGGGAAAACCCATGATCAAAGCCAGGGCCTTTTTACTACCTAATCTCAGAAGTGACATCCCATTGCTCTGGCATATTCTATTTGTTAGAAGCAACTTGCTAAGTCCAGCCAACACTCAAGAGAGGGGATTACATAGGGCATGAATACCGGGAGGCAGGGGTCATGGGATATCTTAGAGCTTCCTACCACAGGGATATATTGCAATTGCTTCTTTCCCTTCTTTTCCCCAATGGATAAATAGAATGTTCCATGGGGGCAGAGAGAGTATCTTGTTCACTGTGGTATTCCCAGTACTGGGCACAGTGCCCCAAATTTAAAACTGCTCAATAAATGTTTCTTTCAAGGAAACAAGAAGGAAGGAAAAGAAGGAAGGAAAGGAAGGAAGGAAGGGGGGGAGGGAGGGAGGGGGAAGGAGGGAAGGAGGGAGGCAGATGAGGAGGAAGGAAGAAAGAAAAGAGCTAAGTGAGAAGATCAGGGTACTCTGCTAATCCCTGGAGAGCAGGGGTGGATCTTCAGGAAAGGAAAACTCAACTATAAAGACTCTGGGAATGGAGTCAGGATTTCCATCTCTTCCCTAGTCCTGAGCACAAATGAGCCTCCAGGAAAATGGAGGCCACTCTGTGAACAGACTGCACCCACCAACCATCCTGCTCCGAGCATAGCTTCTGTGGATGCTGAACAGTTGAGCTCTAAAAGAGCATAAGAGTCACCCACGGAAGCACAGCCTTGATTGGGGTCCCTAATAGGGTATATACAGGTTTTGCTGAAGGAGCTGTAATTGTTGGCAGATAGATCAGGGAGAACTCTGAGGTGTCGCTCTCCACTTGCAGAGAGCAGTGAGAAGTTCTGAATGTGTATATGCTGCTTTGTCATTTAACATTATAAAGTAAAGAATTTAGTTACAAATTCTTCGTGAGCAAAATTTTAATGGATCCATAATATTTACTCAAACAGTTGTAACATGAGCTGTTCAGCCATAGTTCTGCCCTTGCCTTTATGGGTTGTTCCCATTTCCCACTGTTATATACAATGCTGTAATGAATGTTTTTATAAACCTGTCTTTTCACAATTGTGAGTATCTCTTTAGGTTAAATTCCTAGCAGTGAAATTGTAGGGTAGAGTATATATATACACACTGTGTGTGTGTTTGTGCTCACACGTGTGTGTGTTTGTTTGTGTATACTGTCAAACTGCCCCCAGAAATGATGTACGAATCCTCATTCCTGATGTAGAATAGTGCCTATTATTACACACTAGCTGAGACAAGGTTTCATTATCTTTACAAAGTTGTCAGTCTGATAGCTGAAAAATAATAGCTTATTATTGTTTTAATTACATGATGAAGCAAATTATATGATTTTTTGTGAAAAAAAATTTCATGATGTAGTCATTAATGCTGCCCACCAAATATTTCTGACTTGTCACCTCCTGAGCATATAGTAGGATTGAATTTCATGGCATTTGATATTCGGTGGGGCCATGTGACCTGTTCTAGTCATTGAATCGTGACTAGAAATAACATGTATTTCTCTGAGCTGAGTATTTCATTGGCAGCGCAAGATCCTACAGAGCTCTCCTTTGCTTTGGCTATTGGTTACCAGCAATATTCCTGAAGGTGGCCTGGGTCCCATGGCCCAGGGACATGCCATGTTAATTCCATGGAACAAAGCCTCCAGCTAAGCCATGCCAGATGTGAGCAAAAAATAAACCTTTCTGTTGTTTTAAGCCACTGAGATTTGGTGTTGACTGTTACTACAGGATTACCTAGACCATCCTGACTGATGCATTAAACATCTTGGATCTTAATGAGATTGAACACATTTTCCTATGCCTATTGACATTTTGTATGTCATTTTTTGTGAATTTTCTATGCATGTCCTTGCATGTTAACTTTTTAAGCTTATGGTACTCAACTACACATTTGTCAAGGCTGAATCTGATCCCTTCTGAAGTATCAGGGAGAAGAATGAAGTCTGTGAAATACAACGTAAAGTATGGGTCTACCACAGCACACTTTTTTATGTTTTTTAAGTAATGTACTTTCATTTCAATGATAATGTCAAAAAATATATAAACATATTCTGGATCATTTAAATGGCCACTTTATAACTGAGGGATGCTATTTATTTTTATGGCCCAAATGGTTTCTTATGGTGTCAAGTAGCACTACTCGACACACAGACCAATAAGAATAAACGTGGACTTAAAACATAATGTTTTTGCACCAAGTGAAGGACAAATGATGTCTCAACATATTGTCCACTGTAAGATCAGAGGTTTCACGGCAGAATAAGTAGAGAAACTTGTAGGAGCACTGAGTCATCACACAGCCACATCAACACAAGCAGGCTCAACTCAGAAGAATCTGGCACAGCACTCAGTACCATTTTTATGTGGTCATTTGTCTCCGTTATGGTTCTTTGCTTGCAAACAACATAACTGATTCTGGCTAACTCAAGCACTAAATAACTGATTGAAATGACACAAGAAAATGCAGAATTGAAGAAGAAAACCAGTCTCAGAAAGAGCCAGACTAGGGCAGCTCCAGGGATCTCAGTACCATGAATTCCTGGAATAGTACATTTTGGAGACTGCCAACAAAATGACTCAGCCCCAGTCATCTTCCATCTGTGTGTCTGTATGTCCTAGATTCAAGTTCCTGGGTCCCTTTGAGTCATGTCCTCATCATTTTGCTGGCAGGGGTGGGGGTAGGTTGGGGGGGTGAGAGGAGGATGTATGGGACTTCAAAATGCTCAAGTCATCCAGATGCCTGATGAAAACAAAAGGTTGTATATTCTCAAAGTATGTGTGAGACGTCAAGGGCCACTCCTAGAAGGTTTGGGGGATTTAATCCTTCCTAGGCAGGCGAGTGCATGGGGTCTCTCCCTTATGAAGGCTTTTCCTTGTTTAAAAAAGAAGGAAACTAAAGTGAATATCCAGAAGGCATTCAGGAAAAACATAAATTACAAAAGAACAACCTGAAGTCTAAGAAGAATGTAAAAGATGGAAGTACTCTTCCATGAAATGGATGAAGGAAAGAAGTAATGAACAGGGCTATTTCTGGGCCTCATGAGATTTGGTCTTAGACTCACAGTCAAAGAAACAGCTGTCTCCAAAAAAATTAAATCAAAAGACATTTAGATCTTTGCTCAGTCTTTTGATAAAATATTGAAGTTGGGGTATATTTTTAATATGCAGCAAAACTCTTTGAAATATACTTTAGGGTTTAGACACCTTTCTCATGATCAAGTTTTCTTATGTGCTCTGCAGTGGCTTCCACCAAAGTCATGCTCTCTGCTGTCTCCCTCTATTTCAGAAAATTCTACTTGACACATTCTTTAACTTGTCCTCAGTTCACTTTTATGGATATCAGCTGAACCTCCTTGAATTTTTTAGTTTTCTTTTTTCTTTACCCTATTACCTGGATTCTACATAACAAAGAAGAACCTAGGAAATGATCTAGAAACCAACAGGAGGGCCTTGATAATGGGTGGAATCCATAATTCAATCATTTCCCTTTAACAGTGATTGTATGTCACCAATATTTTTCATTTTCATTTAATACAAAATATTTTTCGAATTGCCCTTGTGACTTCCTTTTTTGGCCCGTACGTTGTTTAGCAGAGTGTTGTTTAATTTCCAAATATTTAAGGATTTTCCAGATATCTTTCTGTTATTAACATCTAGTTTATTTATGATGTGCCTCAAAAGCATATTTTTGTATTCTCTTTTGGGATGGAGTGTTCTACAAATGTCACTTAGGTCAAGTTGGTTGATCTTTAGTTAGTTATAGTCTACCTTCAAATAATATTATGTCTTCAACAGTATACTCCCAGTTCCTACCTCCCATTTTTGTGCTACTCTTGTGCTATGTTTCATTTTATGTGTGCTATATACACATACTACAGTGATACTATTTTTGCTTTAGCAAATCATCAATCTTTCTAGAGAAAATAAAACTTAAAAAATTTTTTGTTTTTACCTTCACTTTTGCCATTTCTAGCACTGTTGATTTCTCTAGGCAGATCCAAGTTTCTGTCTGATATAATATCGTTTCTGTCTGAAGAAATTTCTTTAACATTTCTAGGAGTGCAGGATTGCTTTATAATTCATTCTCTCAGTTTTTGTTTGTTGGAAAAAGTCTTTATATTTCATTTTCAAAAGATATTTCTGACAGTTTTTTTTTTTCTTTCAGTACATTAAAGATATCACTCTATTGTGTTCTGACTGGCATAGCTTCTGACAAGAAGACTGCTGTAACTCTCATCTTTGTTCCTCTGTAATAGGTCTTTTTTTCTCTGGCTGCCTTAGAAATTTCTCTTTATCCTTGGTTTTCAGTAGTTTGGCTATGATGTGTCTAGGTGCTCGGTTTGTTTTGTTTGTGGAACAGCTGTGTCTTAGAGCAATGCTTTTCAAAACTTAGTGTGCAAATGACTCTCCCAGGGAGCCTATTAAAATACAGATTTGATTCAATAGGTCTGTGGTCTGGCTTGAGTTTCTGCATTTCTAGTAAGCTACCGGATGAAGGCAATGTAGCTAAGGTCTTAGAACAGCCTGTCAGGGGTAGGAGAGGCGAGCAATTTACCTGGCGGCAATTTCTGATTTTTTGTCTCTCACTGGTCAGGTTCATCTAGTGGGGTGTTAACACTCCCCTATATTTCTGAGTTGTATTACTTCCCCTTCAAGCAGCCACTGAGGAAGCCTAGCCTTTCTGGATCTGGGTGCTAAGGATGCTCCTAAAGCTATGGAGACAACAGAGCCTGGGAGGCTGAAGCAACCATTGGTCTTAGAAAATGAGAAATGGGCACTGACAGCCACAGGAATGAAACACATCAGAAGTAGGGTAAATAGCAAGGTCTAGAGTGGGAGGGTAGGTGAATCTGCATAGTTGTGTAAACTGAGTCCAGTCCCAAGGGAACGCCTTTTAAGGGCATGATCTGGAAATGGCATACAACACCTATTCACATCCCATTAGCAAGAAACTAGCCACATAGCCACAGCCAGCTGCAAGAGAGAGTGAGAAGTGTTGACTTTAGCTGAGAAGACTGTCATCAATTTGTGTTTCTCATACATTCATAAATTATATTTAAGATGGTCTACTTACAAATAATCAAGGCTCTTAATCTGTAAAACCAGAATTTTAGGTTCAGTTGTGCTCCTGAAAAACTACAAATATTGAACAAATATGCTCATGAAAGGCCTCCAGAAAACCAGAACATCGAAATCAGGAATACAAGTCACTTCTTAGCAGAGCTGAGGACTTGCACATAGATATATAGATAGATAGATAGATAGACAGACAGACAGACAGACATGAATTTAGGTAATTAAATGGCATGTGACAGCCTATTCCATAATATGAAATTTACTATTCATTAATAGCAATCAATTACCAAATTGACCCAAACTAGGTAATTTGGAATATAGATGTCACCAAGAAAGACAGGAACTCAAAAAAGAATAATATCTCACACACAATGTGTTTTCAAGTATGGGGGAAGAAAACCCAAACGAAAACACCTTATAGACACAGTTAAGACCTTGAAAAATCTCACAGGCAGCTTTTTGCTCTGGTCACACACAATTTCAACCCACTGCAAACCTCTCACTTGACCATTGAAAAAGCAATTTCAAAGTACCTTAAGAAATTGTGAGCCATGGCATGGCATAATTCAGATACTCTATTTAACCCCAATTGCTTTTCATACTTCTTCATTAACCATTTATTGATCACTTGTCATGTGATATCTATCATCATGTCTTTCCAGAAACCATTTCTTTTTGGGCATCAGTCTATCATTTTGCCCTATGACTACCATGAGCAACTCTCAACCTGGAAGCAAGCCCTTGAAGAGACCAATTTGATCTGCCAAATGTTTTAATTCTCATTCCTCCCACCCTACCCTTGGTCCCTCATGACCTCTTCTTTTATGGGATCCATGTGGTATGGCTCAACATACAACATGTAGGAGGCAGTAGGCATAGAGATTGGGAGTCGAAATTTAGGGACTAGACTTCTTGAGGTCATATTCCAGCTCAGTCAAGGTTGTAGCTGTGTAACCTTGGCCAAATTACTTAAGCTCTCTGTGCCCCAGTTTCTTCATATGTTAGAAAGGGGATAATAATAGTATTTAACACAGGGTTTTTGTAAGGATTAAATGGCTTAATTTATGTAGAGCACTTAGAATAAAGTACTTAGTACATAGATCATAGTAAGTTCTCAAAAATCACAATTATTAATATTTCTCTGGGACATGTTTGCCTTTTATAGGCATTTATTGAATACCTACGATTTATCAAATATTTACTGGGCTCATTGCTTATTGGTGCTATAATAAATTACCACAAATTTAGTGGCTTAAATTAATAAAACTTTATTTTCTTTCATTTCTGGAGTCCAGAGGTCTGAAATCAGTTTCATTGGGCTAAAGTCAAGATGCTGGCAAGGCTGGTTCCTTCTGCAGGCTCTAGGGGAAAGTTTATTTCCCTGCCTTTTGTAGCTTCTCTCTAGCTGTATTCCATGCATTCATTGGCTTATAGCCCCTTCCTCTATCTTCAAAGTTAGTAGCATATCATCTTCAAATCTCTCTCTGCTTCCATCATTGCATTGCCTTCTATCTGACCCTTCTGTAGTCAAATCTCCCTCTGTTTCCCTCATATAGGGATAGTTATGGTTACATTTAGAACCCACCTAGATAATCCAGGATAATCTCCCGATCTCAAGAGGAGATGATCACATCTGCAGAATGCTTCTGCCATATAAGGTAACATTCATAAGTTAAGGAATTAAGACCTGGATATCTTTGGGGGTCATTATTAAGCCTACCAGATTCACTCTGGGCCAGATAGTTGGCTCAGCCTTGTACATAATTAACTCATTTAGTCTGCATGAAAATTCTGTGAAGTCGTTTTTAATCCCCATTGTTGAGATGAGAGCACTAAGGCATGGAAAGTTTTGTCTGTCAGGTATCCAGTAAGTGGCAAAGTCAGAAATCGAATGCGAGACCCTTGGATTCCAAAGCCCATACTGTCAATCAATCACTCTGTTCTCTCTGCCAATGTTTGGTGGAAGAATAAGGTGGAATAGGAAGAGGTGTCTAAGGCAAGGTACATCCCAAACTAAGAGAGCCCTGGGTGGTCTGACAGCAGCCTTAGGGGCAGGGAATATGGGCTTGAGGATTGTACCATCGCAGAAGACCTCTTGATGGACTTGGCAATGTTTTTATTTCTGATGGTTTTATTTCTACTTCCCCTCTCAAACATTTTCTCTTCTTTTGCCACTTCTCTCCTTGGGACTGGAGCTTCATTCTCACTCTAGTAGGGAGTTCTATTCTTCACTGTTGGAGAGACACAATTTGGAACAGACCTGCAAATGACCACCAGCAGTCAGTTGCTACTTTTCCTATTCCCTAGGTCCTTCAAGGTCAGAACAGCATTGTTACGCTGTCCTAGAAGAGTCCCCTCAGAGAAGAATGGCTAAGGCAGGACATTACCCTGAGGAAGTGCTCCCAGGATGGGGGACAAATGATGATGAAAGGAAGACTTGCTGTTTCACCCTGAAGGTTTAAAGTAGCAGGTGTATCCTGAAATGGCATGCTCTTCCTGTTTCTTAACTCCTGCAGCCTCACTTCCTACAGATAAGAATAGCTCGGAATTATTAACTACATCCTATTATTTAAAATAAATAAGAACAATCTGTTTATGGTTACCAACAATGTGTTAAGCTAAATGAAAAGCTATTCAACAAACCTGAAGAAGATGTTCAATAAACAAACAAACTCAGACCACTAAGTTCAGAGACAAGGTAGCTAAAGTGCTTGAGGAATAGTTTTATCAACTCCCCTCCCCACTGTTTGCAACAGTCATCAAGCTAATACACCTGTTTCTTCATCCAAATCTCTGCTTAAAGTCACCTCTTCCTGGAAGCTCGGGATAACTATTTAAAACCGGCTGCCCCCATCACTCTCTAAGCCATGCTCCTGTTTTATTATCCTCAGAATACGTCTCACTCTCAGAAAAAAAAGCATCTCTTTTCAAAATCTAGACTTTAATCTTCATCTCCTTGTTAGAATACAAGCTCCATAAGAGCAGGGATCTCTAGGTGTTAGAAACTATAATGGTAGTTGACGCGCAGTAGACAGTCGATAAACATTGCTGAATGAATATACTGCATGAGCTTCTCCAAGTAAGCAGAGGGGAGGAGAGATAAGAGGAGTTGAGAAAGAGACCATCTCTTTATTTAACCTATCTTCCTTCCCCCACTGAAGTTCCACTGCTCTAGAAAAAGGGAGGCAACCAGCACATTAAAAGACAAAAAAAAAGAGAAGCTAATTCATGGTTTTTATGCTGCCTGATAATTTCAGGGATTTTTCAGGAATAATTTTGACACTGTGACTTTTTTGCCTTAGGCATTAGAAACTTAACACTCTATGTGAGGTGTGGCATCTCATACTCATAAAAAGGTTGGCCTACAGAGGGTGCTAGTTCACTTCAAAAAACTGATATAAGTGACTAAACTTTCGTTGGGTCCTGGAAAGAGTTTACAAAGCAAGCAGGGAAGCAGCTTAGTAACAACTAATGAAATGCTTAAATTTGCCACATTTGGCTTCATAACCAAAGTTTAAGGAAAAAAAAAAAAAAAAAGAAAGCAATCTGTGAAAATGCCAGAAGCATTCAAAGACCTCCACCGGGGAAAAGAAGTGGCATCGTTTTTAAAGAAGAGAAGCCAGGGAAGCATCCAGAAGTAGAGAATATTGTGCATGTTGTGAAAGAGAAGCCTGAGGCTGGGAGAAGTTGCAAGTCTTGGAGGAGAGGCTGGCAGACCTCTGCCAAACCCCACCCTGCACTTCATGCTGAGAAACGAGGGTTTTAAGGCCTGGGGAGAGATGCCTGTAGACTGTCAAGATGGGAGTATTCTTCCTAAGCTGTTTAACTGAGCACAACATTCTTAAAACTGACCCTGGATTTCAGGGTTCAACAAGGCCTGGGGGGACAAAGAGCCCCCTGAGAGTTTTGAAATAGGTACTTGGTCACAGTAGGCTTAGTGGGAACCGCAAGGGAGACTGGTAAGAGGGAGAAGCCTCTTCAAGGTTTGGATCCACTAAAAAATCTTCAGAGAGGAAATGGGACCAGCAAGTTAGTTCCCTGTGAAAACTTTTGAACCCTCTTAGAATGAAGAAACAGTTGAGGCAGCTTGGGTAGTCCAGAGCTAACCTTGAGGCAGAGATTCATAATCCTAGTACTCTAGCCTTCATATTCCAGTGATCAGATACAAATTTTCAAGGAAATCTGAACTCAAAAATCCATAACAGCTGTGACACAGCTTATTATGTATGGTGCTTTCAGTTGGTGACTGTCCTTGCCTTTGTCAGTTCAAGGTAGATTAATCACTTTAATGTTCAATGGCTAAACTTTAAACCAAATCAATAAAGGGCATGAATGAGTTTGCAAAAACAATCAGCCACCTCCCTCAATTTAATCGTAAAAATCAATTAAATCAGGTTTTTCTTTGGCACAGTGTAGGGAAAACATCTATTTTCCCAATGAACTATCTCATTGATTAAATGATTCATTTGGAAAACATCGCTACAGTCTAAGATTTTAATCTTAAAAAAGCATGTTTATCTTTCAAACACATTTTCAAGATTCTGAAGTTCGCTTCATTTTCCCTAAGGATTTGCTTCATCTCAAATGCACTTCTAACCTTTCTTTTGTTGTTATTTTTAACCATTAGCCATGTACTCAGAGTAGAAAGTCTATGTAAATGCTTGAAACTCAATGTAAGCCCACGAGCCTAAACACCAGCAGGTGAGGATGAAGTAGCAATTATTGAGGTCACAGAGGTCTTACTGGGGGGCCACTTTGCACTTTATTTTGACCTCTAAACAACTAAATGACGAAAGTACCGTTTGCTCCATGCCATGGTCAGGGTTAACAATGTTAGGCCACAGGCCAGACAGTCATGTCAACGAGCAAAGCAGGCCAGTTATGAGGGCTTGTTCCCTATGGGGAGGTGCAAACAATGTTTCTGGGTCCCATTTTTCAAGAGAAGCCAGTAGATTTATGTGAAGTCTCCTGATTTTTTAAAATGGTGCTAAATAATTAAAAGAAATGTTTTCAATACTGTGTGAACCACATAAAGGAAACCTGGGGCTGAACCTGGCCCAGGTACTGCCACTCAACAATGTTTGGTAGCGGGGTGAATATATGTCTCAGGAAGGTGATGTCACCCCGCTGCACAGCTGGCAGGTGACACTCAAGACAGGCACGTGTTTCCCAGAGCCCAAGACTTCCTGACTACACCATTCTTAGATACTAACCCTCTGCTGATGGGTTACATCTGTGAACTCCTTTTAATATATGCAAACATAGCAAAATCCTTTTTTAAAAATTACAGTACATTGATTCAACTTCAGGGTTTACCTCATACTAAGGCAAGTAAGCACGGGTTTCTGGAGGGAGTAGAACTTCAGGCTGGGGCTCCTCTGAGGCATTCTTTCCTCTGACTGTAAAAATCAAATAAAAACCAAATCTGGATTTAGTAAGAAGGGCTTTGTTCAGAAGGATTATTGCAAGGGGAAGAAAGGGACTATGGTAGTAGGGAGAAGCCTTGATCACAAGGTCCTCAAGTGTCTACAGAGTGAGTAAAACGGGGTTTTCTTTGATAGGGAGAGCAATAAACAAGAACTGGGTGGGGGAAGTGGGATGAAAGGAGGGCATGATGGGATAGCAGGTCAGGGGAGGTTTCACCCTGAGGCCAGCCTATTTTAAGGAGGACCCTCAATGAGTGGGTGTAGGCTGGCTCCCGCTGAGGGTGGGCCAAAGTTCAGGGACCTAGGATTAGGAGAGAAGTTTAAGCAAAGCTAGGTTGACAAACACTTTGCCCGGACTGATTGGTGGCGGCAGGCAGTCCAACCAGTCACTTATGAGGCAAAGAGTGGGAATTTGGAGTCTGTGTCTTGCCTTGTCACAGGTAAGCCAGGGGGGCCTTCGTGAGTCTTAAGTGATATTGAGAAAGGTGGTTTCTTGCAGTAAGCCATTTTCCAGAACACAAAAGGGCAAAGGTTTTCCTCAACCTTCAGGTAAAATTCAACATTGTCCAAACATAAGCACAAGACAAAGGCTGAGAGTGAGATAGGCCTGTTGCCAAGGCCCAAACTAGTTAAGTCCAAGGTCGACTTTCCCCATAGAAGGAGGGACAGAAAGAAGCTAGGAAGGTCCCGGTTTCCTCTGGAGAGGGGCGAGCTATTGTAGAGTGTGGAGGCTCCCGCCTGCTGGCTCCGGGCACACAGAGGCCGGCATCGTTGGCTGAAGGCAGCAACTGGGAGGAGTGGCATCAGCTCCACCACTGCCAAGGGAGCGGGTGCAGAACTGGCAGGTCATAGGTGTGGTGAACTCTGGTCCCAAAATACCCTTGAAATGATTGGGAGCCATTTCAGGATTGGGAAGCCAAGAGAACGTGTGGGACCGAAGGACCCCTTGGGTTTTACTCACAGCCATCCCCACAGCCATCATGAGACATTGAGAAAGACTCAGAAAAGTTCCAGGAATCAGCTGATGGGGGGCTTGTGTGAAATAACAGTTTTTCTTTTAATTACTATTATCTTGCTTTCTCACTCTATCTCAGGTTGATGTGACCTGGAAGATAATGTTTGCAACATTACGTTTGTATAAATGGTCACGTTCTCTGTAGGGATGAAAGCCACCAGGGAATGCCCTTCAATTAACATTTCATTTCATCAGATCTTCCTTCTGTTTAACTTGATCTCATCCCTACAATTCAACTCAGGATTTATTGCCCTTGTCTTACAGTCTAAAGAACAGAGGGCTGTCTTTGAAGTGGACATGAAAAGTGTCACCCCAAATAGACTACCCATATATCACTGAAAGTTTAAAACAACAAACACAATAACACAAATGCCTTCCATTGTTTTGAGCATGCCAGCAGGTCTTCCCATTGTTAAAGTCATTTTTGAGTTTAAATTGCTATCATTCTAACAAATGTTAGTAAATTAGCTAACATCTGCTGTACATCTGGCAATGAAGGCCACTCTATTAAAAACCAAATATATCCTCAACTTGAGTCATTTATTTAATGTCCAGGACAGCACTGTCTCCCAGTAATAGAATGCAAGCCACATGCCACTGTAAATGTTGTAGTAGACACATTAAAAAAAGAGAGAAAAAAACAGATGAAATTAACTTAATAATACATTTCATTTAGCCCTGTATATAAAAAAATATTACAAATATTCATTTCAGCCAGTAATCAATATAAAAAATTAATGAGATATTTTACATTCTTTTTTTCTTTATACTAAGTCTTCAAAATCTAGTGTGTATTTTATACTTAAGTCACATCTGAATTCAGATTTCCTACTGAAGGGGATTAAGATATGCCATCCCAAAATATGCCACTTTGGCATAAGAATGATTTTGAACTGAAGTGGACTAACTGAGAATCAGCAGATGCAGGATGAATTCTCTGCCCTGCCATAATCTGCCTAAAAGCAGAGCATACACTTTCCTTTGTGAAGGTGCTCCTCTTCCTGCACCAGGAAGGGAAGAGCAACTCATCACTGGAGACTCAGAGATGAATTTGCATCAATGGGCCTTACTAGATAACCCTTATCTTCCATTAGTTCCCCCATATATTTCCTAGTCATTTCCCCATGATTTATTATCCCTTGAAATCCAAACTTCCTTTTCTTTGTTTAAATGGTATATAAGCCCCCAAATCTAACCACTTCTTTGAATTTCACTTCCTTTTTGTGAACTTCTGTACACATCAATAGTAGTAAAAATTGTGCCTTTTCTCTTATTAATCTGTCTTCTGTTAGTTTATCTTGCAGGTCCCCAGTCAATGAACCTTAAAGGATGGAGGAAGTTTTTCCTTCCTGATACTACATTTCAAGTGCTCAATACCACTTATGGCTAGTGGCTACAGTATTAGATAGAGCAGGTCTAAGAGAAGGACATGTAGTATTGTTCTAGTGTACACATCATTTCTAATCTCCCCTTTTTTTTCTTATATAAAAACTATCTTGTTCGGTACTTTCTATGATTGAAGAAATTCAACAAAAACAGTATTACATTTTAGCAACTGGTAGAATTAATAGCTTAATTGAGGGTATAATATCTCAGTTTTATATTCTTGAAGGTTCCAGAGCAGGGAAAAAAGGTCAGTCCTTTTCAAAATTCCTTCATACTTTAGTCCTGAAAAAGCTTTTACTAATAGCTTTCCAAAATGAAAAAAAAAAAAGTTAATCTCAATTCAAAAATTATATGTGATTTTAATTTAAAAACAAACATACAAACCAAAACCAAATTAAAGTAAAAATCAGATTTGTACCTTGCTGGATTTTCTATTATGTAATCAATGGTGGTTTCTAGCAGTGCTTTTATTCTGGATCCAGGGTGGGAAAACTCTTCAGAACCCAAATAAAATAACTACATGTTCTGAAGTTAATTAAAAGTATAAATCATTAGGCTGTAAATAGTAGGGTATCTTATTCAATGGTTTTAATTATTTTAGATCTTTGAAACAAAAAATGGATTTGATTAAAGTGTAATTTGATTTATTAGAATCTAATCAAGGGCATATGTTTTGGCACTTCTATTATTTCTCCAAAAATTTAAAGATGTGCATTTCTCCCTTGGTATATTTTTTGGCTTCGTTTAAAATTTATACAAGTGCTCAATATCTAAAATCTAAGATTAGGATTAGGTGTAAAGTCACTTTATCACTGTTATTTTGTCCTTCCCGCCACAACATGCCAGACATAAAAAATGAATCGCAGACCTTTCATCCTACTTTTCTTACACGCCCCGCTTTGCTGCAGTACTTGTCTACTTTCTGAATGAAGACTCAGGCTATAGCAGTTAAATCAGTTAAATGAAAATAGTATTCCTTTCTCTTTAGCCTGTTTTTACCCCAAAGGGTATTTTTTCATTGTACACTTCCTGGCAAAGAAGAAGATGAATATTCACCCTTAATAGGCATGGTTGGATTTATGGTGATGCCAATTAAATATTTTATAAATGAATGGACTGTATGAGTCAGCAGATGAATGAAGATGGCATAACCCAGGATATGACAAATGACTAGAAAACTGGTGTTAGAATCAATGCCCAGTTCTGGGAAGGCTGAGTGTCAGCCACGGCCTTTGTCCGGTCTTCCAGGAGTAATCCATGATAACTATTGTCCAGAAGATTGTACCAAAGTAAATCCGCAAAAAGTTATGGATGTTTTTGGCTGTTAGCACTATTCCTCAAAGTGCCTGAAGGCCTGATAAGATTTTGTGCAACTTTGCACTCCTTACACACTACCACGTCGCAAACACAAAATCCATGGCAAGCTGCTGTTCAGTTTAGCTGAGCTATTCACCTACAAAACCGGAACTGTCAAGAAAATGAGCATATCCTTTGAGTGGCTCTCTGAAACTAAAAGTCGACTCCACTGTGATGCTTTTAGCCTTTTTTCTACGCTTGCTCTATCTCAGGGGTTTTAAATTATAGTCCACAGACCCCTACTCAGACCATGGCTTTGAAACCATGGCTATGAACTTCCAGAAATAATGTGTTTCTTTTCTTTTTTTCAATTTTCTGGAAAGAGCTTCCAGAGGATTCTTGAAAGATTAAGAACTCCTGCTCAAAGCAGACACTCATAAACTGGGAAGAGAGGAGATGCACTGTTATAATCAGCCAACAGAGAAGATCCCACTGATGCCTGACTTGCAAGGGCCTTGCTCAGCTATTTTGCATCAAGAGAACAGACCATCCTGGCCTAGCATGTTACACATCAGCAGTGGGGTGGCTTTTGGTGTGGAGGCCTCAGTCCACTCTACGCTTAACTGGACTTTATTAATCAGAAGTTTTAGCCGTAGAGAAAAGACCTTGTAGGAGCAGTATATCAAATGGTTGTGTCTTGGGTCTTCTGTGCCACACCTATACAGAGATGGTAATTGAAATTAAGAGCGTCATCTTTTGATACAGAGAGGAAAAGAGGAGCTTGACCACAAGGTAACTGCCCTGTTATACTGTGGAAATAGCAGCACATGAGAACATTCATCTCTATGAATCAATCTCCAAGTTTATCCAGGTTATTGAACCAAAAAACCATGGGAAAAAGATAGCAATTATATTCATTCCTTTCTTCCAAATATTTATCGAGGTCACAAACAAGAGTTATTTTTCTCCCTGAGAAGTTTTATGTGTCTGCCTTCACCCATGTTCTTTTGATTAAAGAGGCAGAAAATAAGAACAAATTATTTTTTCAGTCACCAAAATTAAGTTCAATTGCACTTCAACTCTTATAATTTAATTAATGTGAAGAGCAACATGCTTTATTCTACATTATCTAATAAAAGAGAGAGTGAAGGGTGAATTATAACAGTATATTATTTATTCCAGGAATGTAAGGATAGTTCAAAGACAGGAATTATAGCAGTGTAATTCATGTTAATGGGTGAAAGGACAAAAATCACATGATTTTCTCTTATATATGCAGAAAATAAAGTTTAAATCAATTTCAAACTTTTGAAAAAGCTTTGTAGAAAACAAAGAATAGAGAAGTCCCATAACCTGATAAGGTTATCCACTAAAACTCAGCAGCAAATTTAGTATTTATTGATGAAATATTAGAAGTATTTCCTTTAAGGCTAAGAACAAAACTAGGGTGCCTTTTCTCACCCTTACTTTCCATGTGATATTGGAAGACTTGGCCACTAAAATAAATCAAGAGAAAGAAAGAAATATAAAGATAGGAAGGAAAAGAGAGTCAAGAGGCTCAACTGTCATTTCAGGTGATATAAATAGTCACAGAAAACTCGAAAGAGAGTCAATAGAAAAACTATTTAGAACTGTTGGTATGTTAATCTAGGAATTAACCTAACAAATATGCACAAAATCTCTTGGAGAAATCTTTAAAATTCTACTAAAGTAGTATTTTTCTAACTTTAATTACATACAAATCACCTGGTGAGCTTGTTTAAAAAGCAGATTTTGATTTGGTAGTTTTTGGGCGGAGCCTAAGAGTGAGCATTTCAAAACCTCCCAGGTGAGGCTCATGGAGCTGATCCATTGACCACACTTTGAGTATCACAGTACTTAAGCAGTTAAAGAATAAATGGAAATATAGGGCATGCTCAGGTGGAGAAACCTAACCATGATAAAGGTTCTAATTCTCTCCAAACTAATCTATGATTTTAATATAATTCCCACCAAGAGCCCAGTAAAATTTGGGGGCTAGGGAGTATTTGCTCAATTTACATGAAAAAAAAATTAAAGATTTTTTCTCAAGAAAAAAAGAAGAACAAAGTGGGGGAGGGAATTCCCCTACCATATATTAAGACATATTACAAAACCAAGGTAATTAAAAAACACAATTTGGTAGTGGCACAGGAACAGACAATAGGACAATAGAATATATAGAGTCCAGAAACAGACCATAAGATTTTGATCCATGAAAGAGGTGGCATCAAAACCTAGTAGGGAAAAGATAAACTGTTTTGGTAAATGGTGTGGAGAAAAATGGCTCACCATATGATAGGATAAAGTTATAAGTCTAATACACACACACACACACACACACACACACACACACACACACAGAGCAAAAGACCTGCAATGAACTATGTATGTTTCTGGATGGGATTGATCTTGGGCTTCTGATTCTGAGACAGAGCAGATGGGAGACAAACCCTTTCCATCAGAATGGCTCACCACATGAGTACATGGGATCTACCACTGACCTCCTTCAATTACTTTCTCTTTGTCTTGTAATTCATGGAAATTCCTCTGAGACTTTCTCACAGTGAACCAGTCCTTGGACATAATCCCAGTATACTGCATTGTGAGTTTTCAAGATTTTTCTGTCGTTTTAAGTATTTTATTGCAACATTGCTAAGAGCCGCGTAACAGCTACTAACCAGATGCAGGTTCAACTACACTCAACTTTTTGATTATTGACTACAAAATTTTAGCAGTTTTTTCCAACTTTGTGTTGTCCACAAATCTGATTTTTATATCTTCTTTGTTTCATTTAAGTTCATAATAAAAATATTTGAACAGGTCAGGGTCATGGACAAAGGTCTCAGACAAATAATTAAGAGATTTTCCACAAAACTGATATGGATCCATTAATTAATCAACAGTGTTTGGGTAAGGCCCTTCCTGATTCCCTCTCTCTGTATATCTACTCTCTCTATAGCTGAGGCTATAGAGATTTCCATCTATGGGCTTGGCCTGCCCATATGTCTAGGAACAATCCCAGGAATTTGAAGGTCTCCAGAATTAAACTCTAGAACTTAGAGTTGGGTCATGTTTCCTCCTAGTATAGTATTGGCTCACATCCAAGGTGTAACAGCTAGGCTTCTGCCATGTGGCCTATTCTTAAATTACTGTCTTGATGAACTGCTTTTTAACCCCTGTTATCCTATGATTAGAGCACTTCCATTTTAAAAAAATAGTTAAACTTGGGTTCTCTTTTTTTGGAGAGTTTTGTTTGTTTGTTTGTTTGTTTGTTTTTATTTAATTTATTTTGGCTGCACTGGGTCTTCATTGCGGGATCTTCGTTGCGGCACACGGGATCTTTAGTTGTGGCTTACATGTGAGACCTAGTTCCCTGACCAGGGACCAAACCCAGGCCCCCTGCATTGGGAGCGTGGAGTCTTACCCACTGGACCACTGGGGAAGTCCCTAAACTTGGTTTCTTTTCATCTGCTTCCTCTAAGTCCCCATACAAGAACATTTTTTCCTCCTAAAATCCAACACAAAAATTGGAAGCCTGTAACCTGTCCGTTTTTCTGTGCTGCCAATTCTTGCCTACCTAGGTTTCCAATTACCATTTACACCCTATTCCCAGTACACTGTCCATCTTTTAGTATGCCCCCAACTCTTGCCTACCTAGGTTTCCAATTACCATTTGCACCCTATTCCCAGTACACTGTCCATCTTTTAGTATGCCCCACCATTTGTATTGGACACTTGTCAGCCTCCTCCCTGCTGATTGCCTGCCTGTACCATTATCTATTTGCTGTCACGGTACCCTTAAAGTTCCATGACCTGCCAATCAATCTTGTCTTCCTTTAGCATTTTGAATTTCTTCAACATCTGCATCTTTCCCCAATATTTTCCCATTTTCTTGACCAAAATATTATAAACAGTTTTATCTGATGTTTATTTACTAAAATCAAATATTTTCATGACTTTCTCTGATATGTAATTTACTATCTAGTAATTTTATCAGAAAAAAGAAATAATTTCAGCTTGGCACGCTTGGTCAAAGTAGATCCTACTGTTTATACCATTAGTTTCCCTAAATGCTTGCGTTTGAAATATTGTTCCATTCTCTGGAATGACTTTTATCTGGATATGGAGATTTGAATGTCCATCTCCCACAAAATTCTGGACAACAAAGCCACCAATTTATAGTCACCAATGTATAAACAATAAGGAAAATTGACTATCTCATATAACAAGAAATCCTGGGGTAGATTGACCCCCAGGTTCATTGATTTAGCAGCTCAATGGTATTATCAAAGACCCAGAGTCTCTCCATATCTCTGGTCTGCCGTTATCACTCTGTGGCCTTGCCCTTGGCTGGCTCCCTTCATGGATGCAAGGGAGCTCCCACAGCTCTGAGTATCATGCCCAGCCAAAAAGAAGGACTGATTTTCCTGGAAGTGTTCTTCTAGGAGCAAGGAAACCATTCCCAGAAGCTTGCTTTCACTGGCCTCTCGTTACATTTTATTGCACAGAACTGGGCACCTGCCCTTTCCAAAGCAATCACTGGCAAGCTCAGACTGATCAGAATTTAACCCTGAGACACATAGGGAAGGGATGGGCAACCCCTTCAAATGGGCTCTTTACCAAATAGGAGAACATGGGCAAAGGCTCTTGGCTAGGCAACCATACTGTCTGCTGCAAACAGAAGGAATTACTCCCTAATTTGGAGGGTGGGGGTATCTGAAGACAGTTTACTGAAGAAAACCCATTACAATAGCATGGATTTTTATCTGTTCAAAATAGTTTAAAGCAGGATTGTGTCCAAAACAAAGGGGTAGATTAAGTTATCTCTAAAATTCCCTGCCAACTGTTTAATGCTATGATTCTGTTCTCATTGTTTCCACTGGGGAAACTGCTTGCAGTTTGGAATTGTGCACATCAGCAATGTCTGTACTGCCAGCAAAAGTGCACAGTTGCTGATCTGTGAGCATTTCCCCTAATAGCACATTTGTGGAAAACTGAGTCACAGGGATTCTAGGTACTGCGAATCCATTGTTTGAACAATTTTCTGAATGCCTTACATCTTAGACACTGGCAGCTTCCCTGTAAACAAACTATAATGAAACAATTGACCTATAATGTGGGGTTGGGCAAAGCAAAGCAGGTTGGGCTAACTGGTTTTTTGCTGGCAGTGTTCCTTTTTATTTATTTTAGGCTGAAAGCAGGAAATTGTGTTATATAAGCCAACAAATTAAATGTGGATGTTACTGCTGCAATGGAAGAAAACTTGCAGAAAAGTTGACCTGACTCATTTAATCATGTGCAAAGACATTACTGTGCTACACGGTAAGCTATTCAAATGAAATATAATCCATATAACTTCCACCTGAGCAACCCAAGTCCTCCTAGAGAAAACTACAGGAGGGGAGGGAAAAGCTGGGTGGAGAAGAAAGTTATTTTTGTGGCAGTCAAGGTATGATTATTTGTAGGTCCATAAATTATCAGCCAAGGTTCTCATTTCTCTGGGAGTAAGAATAGAGAGGAGTAGCTGAATGCAAGGAATACCCAGGGCTAGAGTCATGGGACTCAGCAACTGATTGGATTTGGGAAGCAAGAAAGAAGAATTGAAGATAATGTTGTGCTTTTCTCAATATTATTGAGCAATTACTGCATTATGGACACCATGCTAAGTGCTTAATATAATTATTGGGTCTCTTATTTCTCCCAGTAGTTCTATTAAGTAAGTACTATTGTTATTTCCATTTTATAATTAAAGAAACTGAGGCTTCACGGGGTGAATTTAGTAAATGGCAGAGATGAGATAAAAATCCACATCCCAATTTTTAATTCATCGCTACCCTCTGCCTTTCTGGGTGGGAAGGAGGAAAGTGAGGAATTTCCATTTAGGCATACTGAGTTTTAAGTGTTGGCAGGACTTTTGATTGAAGATGTCCAGCAGGCTATAGGAAATGTGAAACTAAGCTCAGGAAAAGATTTAGTATGGAGGATAGATTTGGCAGTCATTTGCTGAGAGGTACAAGTTAAAGCCATGAGCTTGCTCTTGGAGACTTTGAGGTCTACTAACTCACTTTTGCTGAGTGCATATCCTTATGCACCTCAAACATCAGGAATTGGAAGAAAGATTGATTGACCCATAGGCTCGTCATACTGGTCTGACTGGCCCACTGGCTGCCTGTGTGACTTTGGGCAACTCACTTCACCACTTTGAATCTCTGTTAAATGAAGTCTCTTCCAGCTCTGAAGTTCTAGACAAATGCAGGCCTGGACTAAGGCAGTTGTAGTGAGAGAGGAAAAGATGAATGCAAGAGTTACTGCAGAGGCAATTGACCTGATGCCAAAACATGCGAGAGAAGGAGAGATGGAAGATGAAGACAACTTTTCTAGCCTAGGGTTTAGTGGGATTGGCAGCATTAACCAACATAGAGAAGGAGGTGGTGCCAAAGAGTTTTGGAGAGATGATAATGGGCTTTGTTTTGGATATGAAGAATTTGAGGTGTTGTCCACATGCTGTTTCTTTGGGTGTTGGTAGGTAAATTGCTGGACTAGAAATATTTATTTATATAGACATGGAGCATAGATCTGGAGCTAAGAGGGCAGAGCCCGGTGAGCCACTGCATAACCTTTGAGATCTCTTCTGCCTTTCTGCCTCCCTGACCACAGTCTCCATAGCAACGTGACTCACTGTCCTTGTTGGATTACCTCTCTCTGGATCAGCTGGTTTTCATGCTGCCTGACCAAGGGCAGAGCACCCTGCGTGTTTCCTGAATGAGTGGCAATGTTGTTCTAGGTAGTTCGGATATTTTCTCATACCGTAGTTCATTGCTTCTCCCTTTTCTCTTTATACTCCTTTCTAATAAGCCCCACTTTTAACTTTTCACATCTTGATCTTCTTTCCTTTAATTTTTCTTCCCCTAGGCGCTTGCTCCTTTAGTGAGCAGCTCTTCACTGTTTCATTCATCTTTTTCCCCCCATTGCCTCGAGTTTCATTCATACCCTTCCTTAGGCCCCATGAAAAGCTTCCTGCATCCTTAATTTCCAACCAGCAATAATTCTACCCTTCAATCTCTGGCATCCTTAACCTTATCTTTCATCCTTATCATCATAATTAATCGCTAATTTGTCCCAGGTCTCAAATTAACTGCTCGGTATGCATTAGCTCATTTAATTGTTACAATAATCCTGTGTGGCAGGTACTCTCAGTTCTATTATACAGGAAAGGAGCTGAGGTTTGGAGTGATTGCATTACTTGCCTGAGTCCCACAGTGAATGGGGGAGTAAGGAATCGAACCCAGATTGATGCAAAAGCCCAAGCTCTACCCACCACGTGTCACTGCTTTCTCTAACCAAACTAATGGTTTATGCTTCTTAACTTTGACCAATTTAATTCCACTTTTCTGAAGTGTTTTCAACATTTCATTAATGAATACAACAATTATTTAAGCAACTAATCCTTAGATATAGATCTATAAAAAGTCCTTTTAGTTGCCCATTATCATTCCCAAACCAACCAGACCCACACATCATATTCTCCCAAACATATGTATACACAAGGCATTCACCTGTTCATTTTTTATCATTTCCTTTCCTGCTCATCTCAATGTAATGAGGTTAACAAGAAAGATTTTACATATTAGGGGAGGGAAGTGTTACAAAAAGAATATGAGGCGCAGACCCAATTTTGGTAAAAACAACAATAACAACAACACTTGTATGAGATACAAGAGATACACAGAGTAGCTAAATAAAACTAAACAACAGTGAATGATTAAGTGTTCCAAAGAAAAATAAAAGCAGTAGACACTGCAGATATCCACGGAAGAGGAAGACTTTAAGGATGAGTGGGATTTAGTGGCTGGAGGACAGAAACCAGAGTGAAGACAGAAACCGGCGTCTTCATCACTGACCACTGTTTACCAAGCACCCCATGGGTTAGATATTAAATTAAAGTTATTGGGATAAAGAGATGTACAAGCTGCTGTCTTTCTCCAAATACTTGGTTTATGGGAAAAGCCTAATTTACAGATAGTGAAATAAACAGCAATACAAAGAGGCGCATAATATACAGAGCAAGAGTTTCAGTAATTCTGAAAATGAAATTTACCCCAACAAGAGGAATAAGCCCAGGGACAGAGAGTGAGCCATTAGGCATGGAGCAAAGGGCTCACTCATTGTAACAAAGACTTCCATAAGCCAGGCACTGAATACAATTGATACCAAGAGCTCAAAGCCAACAGGAGGAACCAGGAGTGTGATTTGTGAGAGCAGGATATGAGGGGAGAGGTACCTTTCCCAGTCACAGGCATCAGAGAAGCCTTCCCAGGGAGGGGAGAAAAGTAGGAATAGGAGTCACCTGGGCCAGAATGGGCAGGCAGGGAGGGCAGGACCCTTCTGAGCAAAAGCACAGGTTAGAAGATGCTCTCATGTAGGGGGAAAGAACAGAACCTACTGGTCCTTTAGTGTCGCTGTGAGAGTGTGTGAGATGACACGGAAGACATAGGCAGAGGCTGGATGGGAAGGGTCCTGATGGCTTCATGTTGGGAGCCTCGGCTTAATGTTGAGCCACTGAAGTGCAATATGTTAAGCATTCCTTAGGTTGAGAGGGCTGTAGGAATTGGATTCAGGTTGGGCCTGGGTTACAGTGAGCTTCACATGCCAAACCTAGTCTTTCCTCCACGTGAGTTCTATGCTTACTGTTCTTGTAGTTCAGAGAATAAACTGGGCACTAGACATTCCAAGCAAACAGCCCAATTCAAAGTAGAGCTGCTGAAAATTTATCAGCACTGAAGAGCAAAGATGCTCTTAATGGATGACTCAGTATTTCCAAGGGCTGTGGATAAAAGGTGAGAGTTCTCTGAAGTCCAGTTTCAAAACCCAGAGCAACTCCCCCTCTAAGTTTCCCACTTATAACTAATGTCTTCTCTTCTTCTTGTTCTATCATTAACTTTTTTGTTCCCCTTGGGTCTTTTTCTTTTTTTTTTTTTTTTTTTTTTTTTTTTTTGTTTTTTTCCACTGTAACAGCTCCTTTACTTTGCAGTGAAAATTGATTTGTATATTCTTTGCCTCTGAGTCCGTGTGGAATTTTTTTTTTTTTTTTTTTTTTTTTTTTTTTTTTTTAAATTCAGACAGAAAGTCACAAAAATTATACTCATCCTCATCAGTTCACTCAGTCCCATGTAATTAATTTTTTTTTTCGTCTTGATCTTTTGTTAGCACTTTTATGAGTTCATCAGTTTTTCATTAGAGTTCTGAAAATGCTTATTCATTCAGTTCAGCAGTACAGTCCGTTACCAGAAACCTGTACTTGTCAGAGTCTTTTCCATGTATTTCTTGAAGATGAAACCCTTTTATAGGAACATATTTGCAAAATCATCAGAGTACACCCAGAACTGTCTGTAAATGACAAAAGACTTAAAAATGACCACGGTTAAAGATTTGATGACAGTTCATAATAATGCAGTTGACAAGAAAATTAGTTATTTCTGAGATATACATTTTAAAGTAATAACTAGGATTATTACTTATAACATTATACCAGAACATATAAGATTTTTAGAACTTTCATGTAATGTCTGAAACATTTATATTAACATATTTCCATACATATTTCCATACAAGTACAAATATAAGATTTTTAGTAATTTCATGTAATGTCTGAAACATTTATATTAACATATTTCCATACATATTTCCATACAAATACAAATATAAGATTTTTAGAAATTTCATGTAATGTCTGAAACATTTATATTAACATATTTCCATACAAATAACCCAATGAAAGTTTAGTATTAGTTGTTTTGTTTGTTTTTTTATACTGCAGGTTCTTATTAGGCATCAGTTTTATACACATCAGTGTATACATGTCAATCCCATTCGCCCAATTCAGCACACCACCATCCCCACCCCACCGCAGTTTTCCCCCCTTGGTGTCCATATGTCCATTCTCTACATCTGTGTCTCAACTTCTGCCCTGCAAACTGGCTCATCTGTACCATTTTTCTAGGTTCCGCATACATGCATTAATATACGATATTTGTTTTTCTCTTTCTGACTTACTTCACTCTGTATGACAGTCTCTAGATCCATCCACGTCTCAACAAATGACTCAATTTCGTTCCTTTTTATGGCTGAGTAATATTCCATTGTATATATGTACCACATCTTCTTTATCCATTCGTCTGTTGATGGGCATTTAGGTTGCTTCCATGACCTGGCTATTGTAAATAGTGCTGCAATGAACATTCGGGTGCATGTGTCTTTTTGAATTACGGTTTTCTCTGGGTATATGCCCAGTAGTGGGATTGCTGGGTCATATGGTAATTCTATTTTTAGTTTTTTAAGGAACCTCCATATTGTTCTCCATAGTGGCTGTATCAATTTACATTCCCACCAACAGTGCAAGAGGGTTCCCTTTTCACCACACCCTCTCCAGCATTTGTTGTTTGTAGATTTTCTGATGATGCCCATTCTAACAGGAGTGAGGTGATACCTCATTGTAGTTTTGATTTGCATTTCTCTAATAATTAGTGATGTTGAGCATCTTTTCATGTGCTTCGTGGCCATCTGTATGTCTTCTTTGGAGAAATGTCTATTTAGGTCTTCTGCCCATTTTTGGATTGGGGTGTTTGTTTCTTTGATATTGAGCTGAATGAGCTGTTTATATATTTTGGAGATTAATCCTTTGTCCGTTGATTCATTTGCAAATATTTTCTCCCATTCTGAGGGTTGTCTTTTCGTCTTGTTTATGGTTTCCTTTGCTGTGCAAAAGCTTTGAAGTTTCATTAGGTCCCACTTGTTTATTTTTGTTTTTATTTCCATTACTCTAGGAGGTGGATCAAAAAAGATCTTGCTGTGATTTATGTCAAAGAGTGTTCTTCCTATGTTTTCCTCTAAGAGTTTTATAGTGTCCAGTCTTATATTTAGGTCTCTAATCCATTTTGAGTTTATTTTTGTGTATGGTGTTAGGGAGTATTCTAATTTCATTCTTTTACATGTAGCTGTCCAGTTTTCCCAGCACCACTTATTGAAGAGACTGTCTTTTCTCCATTGTATATCTTTGCCTCCTTTGTCATAGATTAGTTGACCATAGGTGCGTGGGTTAATGTCTGGGCTTTCTATCTTGTTCCATTGATCTATGTTTCTGTTTTTGTGCCAGTACCATATTGTCTTGATTACTGTAGCTTTGTAGTATAGTCTGAAGTCAGGGAGTCTGATTCCTCCAGCTCCATTTTTTTGCCTCAAGACTGCTTTGCCTATTCGGGGTCTTTTGTGTCTCCATACAAATTTTAAGATGATTTGTTCTAGCTCAGTAAAAAATGCCATTGGTAATTTGATAGGGATTGCATTGAATCTGTAGATTGCTTTGGGTAGTATACTCATTTTCACAATGTTGATTCTTCCAATCCAAGAACATGGTATATCTCTCCATCTGTTGGTATCATCTTTAATTTCTTTCATCAGTGTCTTATAGTTTTCTGCATACAGGTCTTTTGTCTCCCTAGGTAGGTTTATTCCTAGGTATTTTATTCTTTTTGTTGCAATGGTAAATGGGAGTGTTTCCATAATTTCTCTTTCAGATTTTTCATCATTAGTGTATAGGAATGCAAGAGATTTCTGTGCATTAATTTTGTATCCTGCAACTTTACCATATTCATTAATTAGCTCTAGCAGTTTTCTGGTGGCAGTTTTAGGATTCTCTATGTATAGTATCATGTCATCCGCAAACAGTGACAGTTTTACTTCTTCTTTTCCAATTTGGATTCCTTTTATTTCTTTTTCTTCTCTGATTGCCGTGGCTAGGACTTCCAGAACTATGTTGAATAATAGTGGTGAGAGT
The DNA here is from genome assembly GCF_028023285.1 of Balaenoptera ricei. NCBI lineage: Eukaryota > Metazoa > Chordata > Mammalia > Artiodactyla > Balaenopteridae > Balaenoptera > Balaenoptera ricei. The sequence continues at coordinate 79,033,303 of NC_082648.1, forward strand.
GGACATCCTTGTCTCGTTCCTGATCTTAGAGGAAATGCTTTCAGTTTTTCACCATTGAGAATGATGTTTGCTGTGGGTTTGTCATATATGGCCTTTATTATGTTGAGGTAGGTTCCCTCTATGCCCACTTTCTGGAGAGTTTTTATCAGAAATGGGTGTTGAATTTTGTCAAAAGCTTTTTCTGCATCTATTGAGATGATCATATGGTTTTTATTCTTCAATTTGTTAATATGGTGTATCACATTGATTGATTTGCGTATATTGAAGAATCCTTGCATCCCTGGGAGAAATCCCACTTGATCGTGGTGTATGATCCTTTTAATGTGTTGTTGGATTCTGTTTGCTAGTATTTTGTTGAGGATTTTTGCATCTATATTCATCAGTGATATTGGTCTGTAATTTTCTTTTTTTGTAGTGTCTTTGTCTGGTTTTGGTATCAGGGTGATGGTGGCCTCATAGAATGAGTTTGGGAGTGTTCCTTCCTCTGCAATTTTTTGGAAGAGTTTGAGAAGGATGGGTGTTAGCTCTTCTCTAAATGTTTGATAGAATTCACCTGTGAAACCGTCTGGTCCTGGACTTTTGTTTGTTGGAAGATTTTTAATCACAGTTTCAATTTCATTACTTGTGATTGGTCTGTTCATATTTTCTATTTCTTCCTGGTTCAGTCTTGGAAGGTTATACCTTTCTAAGAATTTGTCCATTTCTTCCAGGTTGTCCATTTTATTGGCGTAAAGTTGCTTGTAGTAGTCTCTTAGGATGCTTTGTATTTCTGCAGTGTCTGTTGTAACTTCTCCTTTTTCATTTCTGATTTTATTGATTTGAGTCCTCTCCCTCTTTTTCTTGATGAGTCTGGCTAATGGCTTATCAATTTTGTTTATCTTCTCAAAGAACCAACTTTTAGTTTTATTGATCTTTGCTATTGTTTTCTTTGTTTCTATTTCATTTATTTCTGCTCTGATCTTTATGATTTCTTTCCTTCTGCTAACTTTGGGTTTTGTTTGTTCTTCTTTCTCTAGCTTCTTTAAGTGTAAGGTTAGATTGTTTACTTGAGCTTTTTCTTGTTTCTTTAGGTAGGCTTGTATAGCTATAAACTTCCCTCTTAGAACTGCTTTTGCTGCATCCCATAGGTTTTGGGTCGTCGTGTTTTCATTGTCATTTGTCTCTAGGTATTTTTTGATTTCCTCTTTGATTTCTTCAGTGATCTCTTGGTTATTTAGTAACGTATTGTTTAGCCTCCATGTGTTTGTCCTTTTTACGTTTTTTTCCCTGTAATTCATTTCTAATCTCATAGCGTTGTGGTCAGAAAAGATGCTTGATATGATTTCAATTTTCTTAAATTTACTGAGGCTTGATTTGTGACCCAAGATGTGATCTATCTTGGAGAATGTTCCGTGCGCACTTGAGAAGAACGTGTAATCTGCTGTTTTTGGATGGAATGTCCGATATATATCAATTAAATCTATCTGGTCTATTGTGTCATTTAAAGCTTCTGTTTCCTTATTTATTTTCATTTTGGATGATCTGTCCATTGGTGTAAGTGAAGTGTTAAAGTCCCCCACTATTATTGTGTTACTGTCGATTTCCTCTTTTATAGCTGTTAGCAGTTGCCTTATGTATTGAGGTGCTCCTATGTTGGGTGCATATATATTTATAATTGTTATATCTTCTTCTTGGATTGATCCCTGGATCATTATGTAGTGTCCTTCCTTGTCTCTTGTAACATTCTTTATTTTAAAGTCTATTTTATCTGATATGAGTATAGCTACTCCAGCTTTCTTTTGATTTCCATTTGCATGGAATATCTTTTTCCATCCCCTCACTTTCAGTCTGTATGTGTCCCTAGGTCTAAAGTGGGTCTCTTGTAGACAGCATATATATGGGTCTTGTTTTTGTATCCATTCAGCCAGTCTATGTCTTTTGGTTGGGGCATTTAATCCATTCACGTTTAAGGTAATAATCGATATGTATGTTCCTATGACCATTTTCTTAATTGTTTTGGGTTTGTTTTTGTAGGTCCTTTTCTTCTCTTGTGTTTCCCACTTAGAGAAGTTCCTTTAGCATTTGTTGTAGAGCTGGTTTGGTGGTGCTGAATTCTCTTAGCTTTTGCTTGTCTGTAAAGCTTTTGATTTCTCCATCAAATCTAAATGAGATCCTTGCCGGGTAGAGTAATCTTGGTTGTAGGTTCTTCCCTTTCATCACTTTAAGTATATCATGCCACTCCCTTCTGGCTTGCAGAGTTTCTGCTGAGAAATCAGCTGTTAACCTTATGGGAGTTCCCTTGTATGTTATTTGTCGTTTTTCCCTTGCTGCTTTCAATAATTTTTCTTTGTCTTTAATTTTTGCCACTTTGATTACTATGTGTCTCGGCGTGTTTCTCCTTGGGTTTATCCTGTATGGGACTCTCTGCGCTTCCTGGACTTGGGTGGCTATTTCCTTTCCCATGTTAGGGAAGTTTTCGACTATAATCTCTTCAAATATTTTCTCTGGTCCTTTCTCTCTCTCTTCTCCTTCTGGGACCCCTATAATGCGAATGTTGTTGCGTTTAATGTTGTCCCAGAGGTCTCTTAGGCTGTCTTCATTTCTTTTCATTCTTTTTTCTTTAGTCTGTTCCGCAGCAGTGAATTCCATCATTCTGTCTTCCAGGTCACTTATCCGTTCTTCTGCCTCAGTTATTCTGCTATTGATTCCTTCTAGTGTAGTTTTCATTTCAGTTATTGTATTGGTCATCTCTGTTTGTTTGTTCTTTAATTCTTCTAGGTCTTTGTTAATCATTTCTTGCATCTTCTCAATCTTTGCCTCCATTCTTATTCCAAGGTCCTGGATCATCTTCACTATCATTATTCTGAATTCTTTTTCTGGAAGGTTGCCTATCTCCACTTCATTTAGTTGTTTTTCTGGGGTTTTATCTTGTTCCTTCATCTGGTACATAGCCCTCTGCCTTTTCATCTTCTCTATCTTTCTGTAACTGTGGTTTTTGGTCCACAGGCTGCAGGATTATAGTTTTTCTTGCTTCTGTTGTCTGCCCTCTGGTGGTTGAGGCTATCTAAGAGGCTTGATGGGAGGCTCTGGTGGTGGGTAGAGCTGACTGTTGCTGTGGCGGTCAGAGCTCAGTAAAACTTTAATCCACTTGACTGTTGATGGGTGGGGCTGGGTTCCCTCCCTGTTGCTGTGGCGGTCAGAGCTCAGTAAAACCTTAATCCACTTGACTGTTGATGGGTGGGGCTGGGTTCCCTCCCTGTTGGCTGTTTTGCCTGAGGCAACCCAACACTGGAGCCTACCCGTGCTCTTTGGTGGGGTTAATGGCAGACTCTGGGAGGGCTCACGCCAAGGAGAACTTCCCAGAACCTCTGCTGCCAGTGTCCTTATCCCCACGGTGAAACAGAGCCACCACTCGCCTCTGCAGGAGACCCCCCAACACCAGCAGGTAGGTCTGGTTCAGTCTCCCCCAGGCTCACTGCTCCTTCCCCTGGGTCCTGATGCACACATTACTTTGTGTGTGCCCTCCAAGAGTGGGATCTCTGTTTCCCCCAGTCCCGTCAAAGTCCTGCAATCCAATTCCCACTAGCCTTCAAAGTCTGATTCTCTAGGAATTCCTCCTCCCGTTGCCTGACCCCCAGGTTGGGAAGCCTGACGTGGGGCTCAGAACCTTTACTCCAGTGGGTGGACTTCTGTGGTATAAGTGTTCGCCAGTCTGTGAGTCACCCACCTAGCAGTTATGGGGTTTGATTTTACTCTGATTGCGCCCCTCCTACCGTCTCACTGTGGCTTCTCCTCTGTCCTTGGATGTGGGGTATCCTCCTTGGTGAAGTCCAGGGTCTTCCTGTCAATGATTGTCCAGCAGCCAGTTGTGATTCTGGTGCTCTCGCAAGAGGGAGTGACAGCACGTCCTTCTACTCCGCCATCTTGGTTAATCTCCTCGGGTCTTTTTCTTTTCCCCACGTATTAGGACCACTTGGTCCTAATGTGGACCAAGCGGAATGCCATTATCATCCGTTGAGTGCCTGCCGTGTCCCAGGCATTGTTTTAGGCACTAAAGCATGGTCTCCTTTAATCCTCATAACAACAGTAAAAGGTGAGTGCCGGTTTACAGATGGAGAATCCAAGGCACAGACAAGATCAATATCTAATTCACACAACTAGTAATGGACAGTGGTAGGAGTCACATACGCTTTTCAAGTACAAATTCACACACTCTTCTCCATTTCACACTCTCGGTTTGAAATGATTTCTCAATGCTGTTAGGATTTTAAAACCAAAAATCTTCGGCATGACTTACAGAGACTAGCACGGCGATTCCTCTCTCTCTCACCCTACAGACAAACCCAAACAGCTGACATTCAGGGCCCAAGGTCCTGACCACTTAAGTACACTATCTCCGGGCTTCCAACAGCTAATTTAAGTTCCTTTATATACTGCAAGTTATAAGTCATACTCTGGCAGTTTCTGATACAAGTTAACAGTTTTTCTCACCAAGGAGATGATCAACAAAGAGCCTTTCAAAGTACGGTTAGGTCTGGGCTGGGTTCCTCACCTCTTGGTTTATTCGAGTTCTTCAGTATGTCCCACCCTCCTCAGAGGCTACCCTGGTCTATGCAGAATGCTGCTTCCCTGAAATAGGGGCCCTCATTCTCCATTGGCAGAAAGTCTGTGGTCTTTCCTTCTGCTGAACTTGGCTTTATCACTAAGTGGCTCTGAGATTTTGTGTTGTCAACTGTCCTTTCTCTTTCCTCAGTTTCCTTCTCTGTGCACAGCCAGACCGTCATCTCCAAAGTGTTGCCCACTTCAAAAAGTTTAGAATTCTGTGCAAGGGTTTTACCCATTTGTAGGAAAGAGAACTCGCAAGTTCATTAACTAGGACCCCGTTTGTGCTATTGTCCAGTATAATTATTTTAAACTTTCTATCTTTATGACGTTTATTGTTATTTCTTGTAAATGATAACTGTGGTGAAGGTCACAAGTTATTTAATGCCTTTAAATCTCATCCAAAGGTACTTTCCAGCTGAAAAATTCCATAATTCTAAGTCTATATCAATTTCATGTCAGGCAGGATCAGAGGCTTGGTCAATATTATTTTTTCCACAGTGAAACTGTATAAGGCAGGAGATCTTACTTAAGCCAACAAATGTGTATCCTTCACAATGGAAGAATAAATAAAAGTATAATTTGTGAATCCATTAAGGTTTCTTTCCTGCTAAAAATATTAACCTCTTCTATTCTTTAGCAAGAACTTAATACATATACATAATTTTAGGTTAAAATGTTTGGGAATTTTGGTGTCCTACAGTGATTTTCTACAAATTTATTTCCCATTTCCAAACTTGATCTCCCTCCAAATGTTCTTGATCTTATATTTTCATGTATTCATTATCATTGAGATCTTAATCTTTTCTTGCTGTCCTCAACCTCACCAATATTTCCATATTTCCTAAATCACTTTTTTTTTTTACAAAGAAATATCCATCAGATATTTCAATATTTGAAAGAAGTTGACACCAATAAAGAATTTGCTCTCTGTCTACTTGGATATAAGGAGCTACCCAAATTAAGACCTTACATCTTTTCATCTACATATTTGTAATAAAAATTAAATTGTAATTAAATTGTGGTAACTGCAACATGCTATTTCTAAGTAGCCATTGTTAAGCTGTTTCTAAATAACAACAGTAAAAACTACAGTCCAAGTAAATTTTGGAATGCCCAGCTAATCTAAAGGGGAATGAATTTAAAAAAAAAATAGAGGGCACAATGCTGCACATTTCCGTCTCCAGCTTGAGCAGGGAACCACTCACAAGGTACCTTTTCCAACTTTGCTATTAACACCAGGTTAATGTAAAACTACCTGATGTGGGTGAAACAGCCTCTGCAAATGATCTCATTCTGAAACGATAGGTGTCGTGGAAATTGTGTTTTCCTTCTACAGCTCATTGAAATGGAGATGGAATGGGATGGAGTAAAGGGATCTGCTTTCTAATGAGGCAAAATGTGATTCATTTGAACTGGGGCATGGACAGAAAATCCAATAAGTACCCCATTTTTTACATCCTTACAAAGTCTTTGAGCACCTGAGCAGAGCAAAAGTACACCCATACTCAAAATTTCCCAAGTAGGATACGAAATTCATGAGGAAATTATTTTCAATATTCATGGAATGGCCATATTGCTTATACTGTACAGTGTAAAGGGGGGAAAATGACTAACCTCAGAAGCACATTTCCATTTTTTTCATCAGCTTAGTTTTTTTGATACAAACATAAGAAACCACTGTGACCATCATAGAGAACATTTTGCAATCTTCACTATTGCATAGGATTCATGTGACAGCAAGAGCAGAACTATCAAAGCAAACACACAGACCAGCAACAAATGAAAACAACCACAGTAAACCTTTATAACATATTAATCCTTGAAAAATATATATTCTAAAGAATTGTGATATACTCTGTAGCTATACTATATTCCAGTTTCTACCATTTAAGTCTTTTTAAGACTTGCTCTTTATAAAAATAACCTAGTAAAGAAGTGGCAGAAGAAAGTGAAATTTTACACAGTGTATTACGTGAAACACAAACTTATGAAACCAGCCAAATTTTCTGAATTCTTAATTTACATAGAATTCTTTTTATTTTTGTCTTTTTATTCCTCCTGTATTTTATAATGATAGCATTTTTAGGTTAGTGGTTCCCAGACTTAACTTTCTCAGGAAAGTAAAACCTCCCAAAGCAACTGAGAGCTAACACAGAGTTGCCAAACTGTTCACTTTGCCAACAACAACAATCACAAAAAGCTACCTTTCCACCCTTTCAAAAAGGAAAGGAAATTTCAACACCAAAAACATAGGAAATTCATAATTTCAGAACAAAAGAAAGCTCTTCCCAAGAAACACTATTTGTTAGCCAGAGATTATTTTAAAAGGATATATTTCTAGTTATATGAAAATACAGGAACATTTACAACATTCAAATTTATTTTATAATACAATGTATGTTATGTTTCCTTGGTATAAGTTTTCTTTTAATTTGGTAGCACTATATGTATTTGATACATTTGTATTTGATTTCACCCATGAGGAAGAGCTATAACATGCAACGTGTTTTGGTGTTTCATTTTTATTACTACCACTATCAAAAATTCCATTTCAGGGCTTCCCTGGTGGCACAGTGGTTAAGAATCCACCTGCCAATGCAAGGGACAGGGTTCGAGCCCTGGCCTGGGAAGATCCCACATGCCGCGGAGCAACTAAGCCAGTGAACCACAACTACTGAGCCTGAGCTCTAGAACCCGCAAGCCACAACTACTGAGCCCATGTGCCACAACTACTGAAGCCTGCGCGCCTAGAGCCCCTGCTCCGCAACAAGAGAAGCCACGACAATGAGAAGCCTGCACACCGCAACGAAGAGTAACCCCCGTTCACCACAACTAGAGAAAGCCTGCGCGCAGCAACGAAGACCCAACACAGCCATAAATAAATAAATAAATTTATAAAAAAAAAATTCCATTTCACACTGATATGAGCAAAAATGAAATCATCATGCAACCTATTATATACAGAATGGATAAACAACAAGGTCCTACTGTATAGCACAGGGAACTATATTCAATATCCTATGATAAACCATAATGAAAAAATATGAAAAAGAATGTATATATATGTATAACTGAATCACTTTGCAGAAGTGACACAACATTGTAAATCAACTGTGTTTCAATAAAATGAATTTAAAAAATGAAATCATCCGTCTTAAAAGTGTTTCAATTAATTTGAAATAGTCCAGGCAAACCAAGATTCTAAGAACAACAGCTCCCACATTGCTAAGCCCTTTCTTCCACCTTGCCCACAATGGGCAGGTAGGAAGACTAGGTGAGTGGCTGGGGCCACAGGAAGTAAGCCAAGGATGCTCCCCAGTCACTGCTCCTCACTCTTAGGACAGAACCATTATGGCCCTCCCTACCTTACAGAGGGAAGCTGGACATTTCTACAATAGGGGTTCTAAGGGCAAGTACAAACTTTGTCCCTGATCAGGTTGGGGACCACTGCTGTGGGGCACTTAGTCTTTGAATCTCTGAATGTCATGTGGTCCAAAGTAGTCTGAGTGTAGGTATAGTTGTAGGTTGAGTTGACATCCACCATAAAGCACCTTTCCATTTGTAAATTAAGCAAAGTAGAAAAAGCTTTAGGGGCAGAAACACTGGGTTCAAGTCTATATTCAAATCATTTATTTGATTTCCTGATGTTTTCTGATGCTTAGTCTGGGGTTATGGTTTTGGCAAGAACAGGTAAAGGGCTATTCTCATCACATCCATCAAGGGTACCTACTATCAACATAACTTTATTCTGGCTCATATTGACCTTGATCACCCGGCTGAGACTTGTTTGTTAATTCTCCATTGTAAAGTTATTCTCCACTCCCCCCCTCCCCCCCTTTCCATACTGTGATCTTTGGAAGGAAGTCACTATGTGTAGACCACACTTAAGTATACCATCTCCTGTAGGGTGGAATACTTACATAAATTATTTGGATATTTGGATGGCAGATTTATTTCTTCTCTTCATTTATTTATTCAACCATTTATTTATATCAGTAGGTTGTCACTTTTTAATTTTAGCTGTTCTAGTATGTGTAGAGCGATGGTCTTAATTTGCATTTCCCTTAATGGCCGATGATATTGAACATATTTTCAACTGCTTATTTGTCATCCATATATCCTGTCTAGTGAAAAGTCTCTGCATGTTTTTTGCCAATTTTCAAGTTGGAATTTTTTAAATGTTGAGTTTGAGAGCTCCTTATATATTCTAGATACTAGTCCATTGTTAGATATGTGTTTTACAAATATTTTCCCCAATCTTCAGCTTGTCCTTCCATCCTCAATAGGGGATTTTGCAGAGCAAAACTTTTAAATTCTGATGAAGTTTGATTTTTCTATTTTTTGTTTTATGGGTTGTGCTTTTGGTATCATATCGAAGAACTCTTTATCAAGTCCTATGTCCCAAAGACTCTCTTCTATGTCATCTTATAAAAATTTTATAGGTTTACATCTTACACTTAAATCTATGATCCATTTTGAGTTAATTTTTGTATAAGGTGTGAGGTTTAGGTGAAGGTTTATTTCTGACTATGAATGCCCAATGAGCCAAGAATATTTTCAAGGAAGTGATATCAATGGATATGGACTCTAAGATGGATGAAGAAGAAAACGGAGATGAGAGGATGATTACAAATAATTCTTTCTAAGTGGCAGATTCTACTCATAAGGTAAAATAAGTAGCTACAAAGCAAGTCAGCTGATTACCAGGAAGGAGGTAGTAGCTGGAGATTTCAGAAAGGAAGCAGTTACTTGTGATGTGAATAAAGGTTCAGGGGCTGCCAAGAGGGTGTGTAGCTGGAGTGGAGGTGGGTGATGGGGTTAAGGAGCTGGGTATAGAGAAGGTTACCTGTGAGAGCTGAGTCGCAGGATGACGGCAGGAGTGGGTGGAGAGGAAGTGTGTAGGTCAGGGGCTCAAGTAAATTCCTTGAATGAGTCAAGGAAATCACAGGTCCAAGGTGGGAGAAAGGGGCAAGAGAGGGTATTTTCAGGAGAGATGGAAGAGAAATGCCTTGCAGTCACCATGGGGAGCCAGGAGGATGCTTTTTCTACTTCTCAGTCTTAAGGTACAAGGGGGCATGAGAAAGATAAAAAGCAATAAGTGAAACAAAAAACAACAAATGAAATGAAAAACTTGAAGAGGGGAAGAAACGTTCTCAGGAGACTTCTGGGTTTCTGTTAAGGCAAATGGGGGAAGGGAATATTTGGAGAAAATGTTGCATTAGCTGCTCACAGAGCAAGGGGCAGGAGGGCAGCTGCAGAGTCCCAGAAGTGCTGGGAGTGGGAAGAACTTGGAGTCCAAATGGAGAGCAGAGCCCAAGGGACAGACAGACTCAGAAATCATGAAATTCTAAGGGATACACAGGTGTTGGACTGGGCCTGGAAGTTAAGAGAAGCAGTTCTGGGGCATCCTCAGAGAAGAAGAGGGTAAGCACATGTCCAGGTCACTAAATGAGATAACTGTGAAAATAATTTGTTTACAAAACTGCATTTTAAAGATCTGGGAATTATTAGATACATATAGTTAGGTGACAAAAGACATTGTACAACTCAAGTTAATATGTTTGATCCTCATTGTCTAGAAGTTACTCATTTATGATGACATCTACACACCCACAACAGTATGTTACGATATCCACTGGCTTAGAGACAACGATTCTATTGTTTGTCATAAAAGATAAATATATGAACACACATGCACATACACAAACACAATTTTGCTAAAAATGGTAAGATTAGCAGCTATAAAATGAAATTACAGATGGTGTTTTAAGGCCTTGGTTGGCTCAATCCATCTTCTCACTGGTTCCTGCCTTTTTCTCCTTTGTTCCAATTCCATTTTTCATCATGTTTTGACAGGTGAGGTTGTTCATGCAAAGAGATCCAACAAAAATATAGGAATGCCACCTTTGCCTCCTTATCTAGGATAGAGCAACCCTCCCTTTCCTCCTTGCAACAAAGCAGGCAAAACATACTCTCCCACTGCCCCTCGAGGGGGCAGATGGAGGAATGACGATGGCACCATTGTTTTGCTTGCAGGGAGGAAATTTGAAGGCAGTCAGTAGGTCACCTGCCCTCTCTGCTCAGGATCAGCCCTCCACCCAAACCCCCGTGCAGTTCAATCTTAGAATACTTCAGACCTAGCCAGCACAAACATGTCACAGCAAGAGGGATAGTGATTGTATTTGCACCTGCTATTGGTTTAAGCACAGGCTTTGTTTGATTCTTAAAAAAAAAAAAAAAAAAAGCTTTATTATTACATTATAGCCAAAAGAATTTAGCCTTTAACCTGCAGTTTGCCTACTCTCAGTAATATAAACCTTTTTTCTGGACAAGAAGGGAAGCCTGATGGAATTTTCTTCTTTCCCCTGGGGCTGAGGGAATTAACTCACAACTCCTTTGGACTCTGTTTTATGCCAACTAAAATAGAAAGGGGTCTTTGGTAACATGGGAGAAAGGAAGAGAATCTCCCGAGCATAATAATGCAGAAAAATGCATGGTTAGAAGTGATTAAAGATGTTCATCTTGGAGATGCTCCACCCTGAGGCTGAACCAGGTAAACCATTTTCTCTTATGACCCTTCAGTGGGCAAAATGGAAGAAACTTGAACCCTCCCTCCACTGCCCATCTCTACTGAGGGCTTGAGAGCTAGGTCTCCAGAGGGACCACTGAGAAGGAGAGGGCCAACTGAGAACAAAGGGAGGTAGAATACAGACAAAGGCCCCTGTCGCCCACCAAAAAGGAGGATTCTTATGGAATGATGGACTGATTTCCATCAATGGAAAAAGACCAAGAATGGCTTTGCATCATCCTCTGAACCCTATGTACATGTCTGCCTGGTCATCAAATATCAGGGATTTTTTTCCCTAAGCTATGATCTCTGTGTTTTCTATGCTGTGTATCAAATTAACACAAACTTAGTGACTTAAAACAACACACATTTATTATCTTATAGTTCTTGTGGGTCAGGAGTCTGGACACAGCTGAGCTGGGTCCTCTGCTCAGGGTCTCATGAGGCTGCATCAAGTTATTGGTCAAGGCTGAGTTCTCATCAGAGGCTTGGCTGGGGACAGATCAGCTTCCAAATTCCCTCAGACTGTTGAATTTATTTCCTTGCCACTGTAGGATTCATGGCAACTTGCTTCTTCAAAGTCAGCAACAGAGAGAGAAAGAGACTTCAGTGTGAGTCTACTGGGAAGATGAACTTACATAACCTAACACAATCATGGGAGTGACACTCCAGCCTATTTGCCATAGTCCATTGGTTAGAAGCAAGTCACAGGTCTTACCTACACTCAAGGGGAAGGGATTATATGAGGGTGTGAACATCAGGAAGCAGAGATCATGGGGGCCACCATAAAGCTTCTCTGCTTCAGTCCATACCTCTGTGGCCCTAGGAATTTAAGGGTATGGCTAAGGAGTTATAGAAGCAAACATTTGTAGGAGAACCATAAAATGAGGGAGGGTATTTTATATTTATGCACATACTCACACACCCTAACCTAAAAATAAAGTTAGGAATTTTTCTTAATGGTTGATGGCATGAAATTTTGCAGTTATATAGCCATGGATTTGAATCCCTGATCTATGGTGTAGTAGTTATCTTTAGTAACCCTCAGTTCTCATGTTTAAAACAAGAATAACGGGGTTATTATTACCCACCTTTGTGAGAATTAAATTCAGTAAAGAAAACACTTAGCATAATGGAAGTGCTCAATAAGTGGTCACTGTCATATCCAGGCAAGAGCCTTGGGTACCTCATCCAAGGATTTTTACAATGTGCTCTAAATACAGAGAACTTAATCCCCAAAGCGGGGGTGGGGGCGGGGGGGGTGCCCTTCTGAGGTCTGAGAGGGTTTGGCACCGGTTTGCCTCCATGCTTCCCACAGAGCTGTGGGTGTCCTCTAACCTCCTGGCTGGCTCAGCCAGGGGTCTTTAATCCACCTTCTCCTGCATCTTCATCAATGGAACCAGTAAGCCTTTGCAATGCTGGATTCAAGGTCCCTGCAGAACTCCAAACTTCTCACCTGGAATGCCTCAGGGAGGGCTCCCCTCACTCCAGGTGCCTTCACTCACCCTGTTCATAATTGACCACAAACTTCCTATCTGCTTGTCCTGCTTAGTCCTTGGAACCTGGTTCCTGAGATGGATCCACTCAATTATTCACTCACTGAACACATTCAATACTCAACACCTACCATGCGCCAGGCACCGGGCTAGTTTTGGAGAGAGAACAGCGATGAATACAGAACCCTCCCCTCCAGCAGCCCATTGGCCAACGCGGAAGCAGACATAAGCCAACAAAGTAAAACTGACCCTTGACTTTGGACAGGAGCATACCTGACACCTACACGAATCCCTCAGTCTGTGAACACAAATGTTAAGAAAGTGCTTTCTCCCACTTCTCAGTTCTGTCAAGACTCATAGTTCCTGCACAGAGTCTCACACCACTTTCGAGTTTCCAGCTTTTGCTACAGTTTAGTGTGTCACATAATAAGCAATTTTTGTGCTAGCAGGAGTCCTTACTAAAACAGTTCCACAAACCATGTTTTCCTTTTTTTTTTTTTTCTACAGAGTGTGTGTGGTGGACTAATCCCTTCATCAGTGTTGGGCATGGCCCAGCTGAATGTTCCACTTTACATTTATCCCAAACTTCTGACAATTTTCTGGCTAAGAACTTTCTCAGAGCTCATTACTTTTCATCACTTTTATTACTTTTCATCACTTTCTCAGAGCTCATTACTTTTCCTTTATTCATATCACTGGCACCAGCTGATATCCTTTTTAAAACTTTGTTTTCACAAAGGAATGACATGTTTACTATTTCAGAGGAGGTGTCCGTGCTCTCTTGTCACTGGTACTCTCCCTGGAGACACATGGCCTCCTGCACACCAGGCTCCTCACAGCCCAAGAGGTGCACATCTATGCCTTGTCAGTCATTTGAATCTCAATAATACTAATACTACTACTGATAAAAGGCAAAATATATTGAGAGATTACAGTGTGCTAAGCATTTATATGTATTACATTATTTAACCTTTACAACCACCTCTTGAGATCAGGACTAATACCAGCATTTAAGAGATCAGGAAACTGAGGTTTAGAGATTTTATCTGCTCAAGATCATACTGCTGGTAAGCGTAGTGCAAGATTCAATCCCCAGTAGCCTAATGCAATCTTGTCACCCAAGTTTGAACAGGGTTGTGTGAGCCTGAGAACAAAGTTAACCTACTTAATACTTTGTCCAAGCTTAGCCCTGGCTCCACACCCAAGGGGAAAAGGCAAGATTAGCAGCCACAAAGTCCAATGGTTAGCCAGTCACCTGTACTTTAGGGGTATCTTTCCTTTCACAGCCCAGCTCTGGACACGGGCAAATAAAAGATAGCAGTGGTCTCTGTTCAGGGAGCTAATGTGGAAAAATCAAGGACAAAAGAGAAACAAAAGATGACCTAGTACGAAGGACTAGGGAACAGAGATAACTCTCAGACAACTCTTTGGACTGAGGAATAAATGTCTTTCTTTTAACAGACTCACAGACATAGAGAAAAGACTTGTGGTTGCCAAGGAGGGGCAGGGGAGGGAAAGGGAAGGATTGGGAGTTTGGGGTTAGCAGATGCAAACTATTATATATAGAATGGATAAACAACAAGGTTCTACTGTATAGCATAGGGAACTATATTCAATATCCTGTGATAAACCATAATGGAAAAGAATGTACATATATGTATAACTGAATCATTTTGTTGTACAGCAGCAATTAACACAATATAGTAAATCAACTATATTTCAATAAAATAAAATTTTATAAATGCCTTTCTTTTGAGCAAAGCTTGTAATTCTGACAGTGAGTCTGGGGTCCCTAACAGTGACAGGGACTGATGGCTGTGAAGGGCACTAATCAAAGACACAGCAGACTTGTGTTTACTCTGGGAAGGACTGCTGACCCTGCATAGGCCTTTGAAGCCGCCCTTGCTCACACAGATCATAATGCACTATGAAGTAACGTCTTCAAAGCAAAAGGGGGAAATTGAAACATACACGTCTAAGCCAGTTATTTCACTAAGGCACTTCAAAGAAACACTTCCTTTGATCATTTTGACTTCTCATTCATAATAAATGTGAAGATATTACTCACAGAAATTACTCAGAAACCTCGGGCTGATGGAGGCTTCAGTTTGACCCATCGTCAGCACAGTGGGAAGGATGAAGTAGGGAATCACACATGGCTCCTAAAGCTTCCACCTGGAAGTGACTTATATACCCTCCCACTCACATTTCATTGGCCAGAGAAGGTCACATGGCCTACCTAACTTCCAAGGGGACAGGGAAGCACAATCTGGCCATATGCTGATAAGGGTGGATGGGGTACTGACAACACCTGGTGAACAGCACTGATGACTAACACAAAGGCCAAGGGAAAAGTAGGAATTTTTAGGATGTCACGTGAAGGAGTATGTTCAAGAGAATAAAGCACTTAGGAGCTTTGCTGTATTTCCACAGTAATTTCTCAGATGGAATAATCCCATAAAGACCTTCAACATGAACATCACAATTGTTTGAAGAAACAGGTGTCCTGATCTGACAACATCATCAAGGAAAAATAATACCAAAAATTTGTGGAATTTATATAACTGAGACAAGAGCAATTTTCTCATCTGTAAGCAGAGGAAGAAACTATTCATCTGCCATCTAGATCATTGGTAAGAATGCTAAGAAAACTCATTGTAGGACTCAGCAAAGGTAAACTACCAAAACTCAGATGGCACCATTAATCTTTTCTCCCTTGAACTTGCCTATCGTCTTGCTATTTCTCCAAGCAATTTCAAAGCATTTCACAATATAATCATAATTAGAGCTTCAAATAAACTGACAATAACAATTTATATTTATTCACTTTTTACTTCATTCAACAAACATTTATTGTGAGGGTCTATGACATGCAGTATACTTCCCTAGACACTAGGGATACAAAGACACAGTCCTTACCCTTAGGACTCTCATTAATATAATGGAGAAAGACCAAGGATTAGAAAATTGTAGACTAGTGTGAATCCAGTTAAGATATATGCACCGCATATAATGGGAGAGCTGTTGGGCTAATATTTATTAAGACCATCACCTGCTTTGGAATGGAGTGGTGAACCTGTATGATTCACCCAATACACAGGGCATGTCTTAGAGTTGTGCAAGATATATATTGCACAACTCCAGGATTCACCGTCCCCTTGCAGGCTTCTTAGATTTGTATGGATGCCAGTTAAGTGTCTTGAATAGAGGTGCCTCTATCTATTTCCTCCAAGGTCATCATTGGGATTAACAGCAGGACTGCCAGCACCTAATCAACATTTAGTACTCTGCAATATTTTCATTATATTCTAATATATTTCATTGTAATTTGTATTAATATTGACATAATGGTAATCTCTCACTACTAAACCATTTTTTTCAATAATCATCAATTATATAGCTAGTCTAAGACTGTTCTACCCATATTGGAAGTCCTAGATAAATATAAGCCACTATCCTTGACCTCAGAAAACTTTTAAACTAACTGGAGAAGAAAGACAAAAGCACGTAAGTCAATTAGAGATTAATCATCTCTAACCTGTGTGACACTGAATCTAAAAACAATCTGAGCTGTGAAAACCAAGAGATCAACCTTAGATCGGATTTAATCCTGAGCTTGAAGGATGTAGAATATTTAGATAGACTAGAGGAAGGAGACTCATGAGAATGTATGACTCTATCAGTCTTTGTCTATTCTTTCCAGGGAAAAACACCTTAAAACTCATACCTTGGTAATGGACATTAGCAGCTGCCCCTGTGTTATAACAAAGAGGGAGGCACAGCTGAGAAAGTGTAGTGAACTCTGCTCCTTATCCCCCCGATCTACTCCTTCCAACACATCAATTAGCTTGTGTCATTCCCCTGGATTCCTCTTGGACAGAACAAGTCCTTCTACTATTACCTTGTAGTGGTTAAGAAGACAAGCTACCACACTGATTTTCAAAGTGCAGTACCCAACTAGCAACATGAGTATTATCATCTGGGAACTTGTTAAAAATGCATATCTTTGGGCCCCACCCCAGAACCAGTGAAACTCTGCAGGCAGAGCCCAGCAATCTATGGTTTAACAAGTCCTACAGGTGATTCTAATGTACACTAATGTTTGAGAACCACTGGGCTCATCAGACAATCTGGGTTCAAATACTAGCTCTTTTGGCCTCCATGGCTTAATCAGGTGGTTACTTTTGCTAAATCCCAAAAGAGTTTAACAGTAGTTTCCAACCCCGTGGGGTCATTGTGAAGAATAAATGAGTTAATGCATGTAAAGCCCTTAGTGTAATCCTTGAGTGAGCACTCAATAAAGTATTACTATTAGCACCTAGTGAGACTTCCCTTTACTTTTAAATCATTTTCATGCCATAACATAGTTGGAAAAATCTTAGAGCTGTGTTTCTTCGCTCCTTCTTATTACCTTCACCCCCATCACCTTTGATAGCACCACCTTCACCACTCTTTGGCCCACTAATATATATATGTATTAATTATATATTATATTTATATTTTTTATATATATTAATAGCACAAAATGTTCCATTTTAACCATTTTAAGTGTACAGTTCAGTGACATTAAGTACAGTCACACTTTTGTGTCCCATCACCACCATTCATCTCCAGAACTTTTTTCAACCTCCCTAATTAAAACCCCAAAATCATTAAACAACTCCCTTTCTCCCGCTTCCCCCCAGACCCTGGCAACCACCATTCCACTTTCTGTCTCTATGCATTTGACTACTCTAAGTACTTCACATGAATGGATATACAGTATTTGCCCTTTTGTGACTAGCTTATTTCACTTAACACAGTGTCCTCAAGATTCATCCATGTTATAGCATGGGTCAGAATTTCCTTCCTTTTTAAGGCTGAATAATATTCCATTGTATGTGTGTACTGTATTTTGTTATCCGTTCATCAGTAAATGGACATTTTAAGTTGTTTCCACATTTCGGCTATTGTGAATAGTGCTGCTATGAACATGAGTGTTCAAATATCTCTTGAGTTCCTATTTATAGTTCTTGTGAGTATATTCCCAGAAGTGGAATTGCTGGTGGTCTACTAATCTTGACCATTCCTCAGCTTTATGAGAGAAGCCTTCCTCTCCTGTCTCCTCTGCCAAGCTGCTGTGTCTGTGGCTACCAGAGAGCAGACACCATCCTCCTTCTCTGTATCTAGGACAATGTTGTAGGATTGCCTTGCAGTCTTTAAAAATTTGAAACTGGGTAAGAGCAAGTCTTCCACTAAAACATATCTCCTCCTATCCTAGACTCAATTTCATCACAGTGAAGGGCTTTTCTGCCCTATCTACAAAAACTTTACTTTCTTCCACCCCACTGGTGATAAGGACCAGAGAGTAAAGAGGGATTATAAGGTGAATCGTCTGCTATGATAATTTGTTTTTCCTCCAGTTGTTTCCAACCAAACACACAGTATCATTTACTTTGACTGTGGTCATCACTTTGGCTTCAGGCTTAATCTATTTTGACTAGGAATATTATGCTCGGAAACACTACAATTTCCTGAAGAGACTGCAAATCAGCAGTCTTGCCTAAAATCATACATGGCCATTATCTTTCCTCTGCTTAAAAGATGTACAAAGACAGTATGTCATTGTGAGACGGGTGATTTTCTTTATTTAGGGTCTGCCTTCTGGCTGAGCTATAATGTAAGGCAATTAGATACCCAACTTTTATAACAGACGTGTTGAACTTCCTTGATATGTCCTGCAGAGGTTAGGCAAACACAAAGATAATAGACTTTATCTAGCAGTTAGGAGGTTTAGACTTCAAACCTTTTAGACAGTATGAACTATGATCACGAGACAACAGACAATGTGCTCATTTACTGCTCAAAACCACCTCGAGATGAAATTTTAATGTAGAATCATTCCTACCTGTGAGGTCCACAAGAAGTGGGTACTAAACGTCTTTTTATGCAAGGCTTTTAGTCTGAGTTTTGTCCAGAATAAGCTAAACCAATGTGACCCCTCTAGGAGGCAGCGCTGTGCAGTGGAGATGTGGTCTGGATTCAGCTCAGCTAGGTTTCCAGTAAACTCTACCTTTACTACCTATGTGACCTTGAGAAAATTACTAAAATTCTTCATATCTTGGTTTCTTCACCTGAAAAATAGACATACTAATAGCACCTGCAGAGTATTTCCTATCATTCAGGGGTAACTGGTACCTGGGAAACATCACTGACAATAAGTGCACCAAAATGTCATTGAAAAAAATAGGTGTTATTAGAGCATTTCCTTGAAAAATGAACTTAAAATTATACAAATTATAAAATTGTCTTACATTTAACCAAATTTAAAGTTTCAACTCTATACTTATTTTCAGAAAAATGACAAATAAATTACTTAGGAGATTTTTGTTAAAATTTTCAAACAAAACTGCACGATAGCACTATACATCCTTCATTTCATATTTGACCTTCAAAGAAAGAGGAACAGGATATACATTTTGCAAAACTATTCTGGGGCTTAATTGGCTTCCTACAACTTTTCCTGTTCCTTTGGTGTTGAATCCTCCCTTTTGAAGCACAAATCATGCCAAATCCACATTTGCCAATGGCTTTGCAGGTAATTCTAGTAGTTCTCCTGTATCACTTTTATCAACTTCATGAAATTCTAAATGTTTGGCAAATTGTGATTTTTCCATTTGCAATTCATCTGCTTTGTAGTTTCATTGTACAGTCTCATGTTATAAATATCTGACAATGAAGCAGTGACCAACAAAGGTGACTGACCCACTGGTCAGGATAGATGCTAGAGTAAAACAGGAAGAGATATTTGAATGAAGACTGATTTTAATAAATGGCCAGCTCACTATGACAATTTTTGCTTTCCTGACATCTCTTAACTACAGAAATTTAGAGAATGAATACTAAGACAGCAAAGACCCTTGATTTCTCATTATACTGCTAAACCCATGTCATGTACTCAGCACAGTGCCTAGTGAATAGCATGTGCTTTAGTTGTTAATAAATATTCTCATTATTTACTTAAGAGGACCTACATGTTCATAAAGGTTGAAGGCATTTAAACACACATTAATAATATAGGCTAAGAAGAATGTTTTCCTTAAATCAATTTCCCCTTTCCATCTATAAGCACAATGACTAGAGAATAAAAAAAAAAATCTCCCATTCTTCAACCTACCTCTATTCCTTACTCCCTTTTCCCCTTATTTTGTTTTATCTTCTCTCAATAACACTAATTCCCACTTAAGATGTCATATATTTACATATTTGTTTTGTCTGTCTCCCACCACTAGAATCTAAACTCCAGAGGCCAACAACTTGGTTTGTCCATTGATGTGTCACCAGCACCAAGAACAGGGCCTGGCACATGGTAGGTGTTCAATAAGTATTTGTTGAATCAATGATGAATGAAAGACTCCTTCTATCTTTCTCAATCCAGGGCCCCAGTGCCCAGGGGCCATCACCATGATCCCAAGGTAAGGGATCCTAGTGCACTATGGCCTGAAAGAGCCCCTGATATGAATAAGAATGGATACTGTGCAAATCCTAAGAAGAGACAGTGCAGATTCCTAGAAGCATGCAGTAGAATGAAAGGCTGTGGATAGTCACTGCAAACTCAGGCCATCTCTGTTCCTAGACTAAGATCCATTCTAATTCACTCCAGAAGGAATAGAAGACAGTTCTCCTGCAGAGCAAAGAAAGGAAGTTGAATTCTCCCTCCTACAAAGGAAAAGATTTGTGTTTGAGTCATGATGGAGTGGAAAGAACTACCTTGTGAGGGTCAGGAAACCTGTGTACTGATCTCACCTCTGATACTAACTGGGTCTGTAACTCAGGAAAGTCACATCAAACTTTCAGGGCTCTTCAACTTCATCTGTACGATGGGTGGGTGTGGCTAGATCAGTATTTCCTAAACTATGTGCCTTGGGACATTTGACCTCTTCTGCACTAATAGGGTGGCTACTAGCCACATGTGGCTGTCGAGCACTTGAAAAGTAGCTGGGGCCACATTTTAAAGTGTAAAAACTAGGTCAGTGTACAGAAAAAAAAATGTAAGGTATCTCAATAATTTTTATATGATTAATGTTGAATTAATAGTTTTTTATATTGGCTTAAATAAAATATGTTATTAAAATTAGGATAGAATGGGAGGCTGTTGTTGTTGTGGGGGCAGGGTGCACATGGGAACTCGCAGTACTTTCTGCTCAATTCTGCTGTGAATCTAAAACAGCTCTAAACAATGCTAGATAAATCAAAACTTTATATAAAAAAGTAGGCCAACCCATTTCTTTTTACTTTTAAAAATGTGGCTACCAGGACATTGAAAATTGTGTATGTAACTACAGATATGGTTTGCAGGGTATTTCTGTTTGACAGTACAACTCTACAATCAGAGAGAAGAAAAAAATCTCTCTGATCACATCACGGTATATCACAACCCCACCTCCACCCTCCCCATGCCCATCCCATGACATGATGCTCATTATCAAAGTGAGCATATTGAGGTGGCCATCTTCCCAGTGCTTCGGAAAGAACCGCGTGACCTGCACTGGGAGCTCTCTAATTTAGAAAAAGACATGCCAGCCCTTTGCAATATACCAGCTAAACAGAAGCCATGTGGCTGACAGGGTCTTGGTGCTCCGGCCTGCTGTCAGGCCTGAGCCTCGGAGGTGGGAGAGCCGAGTTTAGGACATTGGACCACCAGAGCCTTCCTGGTCCCACGTAATATCAATTGGAGAGAGCTCTCCCAGAGATGTCCATCTCAACGCTAAGACCCAGCTCCACCCAATAGCCAGCAAGCTCCAGTGCTGGACGTCCCATGCCAAACAACTAGCAAGACAGGAACACAACCCCACCCATTAGCAGAGAAGCTGCCTAAAATCATAGTAAGTTCACAGACACCCCAAAACACACTACCAGACGCAGCCCTGACCACTAGACAGACAAGATCCAGCCCCACCCACCAGAACATAGGCACGAGTCCCTTCCACCAGGAAGCCTACACAAGCCACTGAACCAACCTTACCCACTGGGGGCAGACACCAAAAGCATCGGGAACTACGAACCTGCAGCCTGCGGAAAGGAGACCTCAAACACAGTAAATTAAGCAAAATGATAAGACAGAATCATGCAGCAGATGAAGGAGCAATGTAAAAACCCACCAGACCAAACAAATGAAGAGGAAATAGGCAGTCTACCTGAAAAAGAATTCAGAGTAATGATAGTAAAGATGATCCAAAGTCTTGGAAATAGAATGGAGAAAATACAAGAAACGTTTAACAAGGACCTAGAAGAACTGAAGAGCAAACAAACAATGATGAACAACACAATAAATGAAATAAAAAATTCTCTAAAAGGAATCAATAGCAGAATAACTGAGGCAGAAGAATGGATAAGTGACCTGGAAGATAAAATAGTGAAAATAACTACCACAGAGCAGAATAAAGAAAAAAGAATGAAAAGAATTGAGGACAGTCTCAGAGACCTCTGGAACAACATTAAATGCACAAACATTCCAATTATAGGGGTTCCAGAAGAAGAAGAGAAAAAGAAAGGGTCAGAGAAAATATTTGAAGAGATTATAGTTGAACACTTCCTTAACATGGGAAAGGAAATAGTCAATCAAGTGCAGGAAGCTCAGAGCGTCCCATACAGGATAAATCCAAGGAGAAACATGCCAAGACACATATTAATCAAACTATGAAAAATTAAATACAAAGAAAAAATATTAAAAGTAGCATGGGAAAAGCAACAAATAACATACAAGGGAATCCTCATAAGGTTAACAGCTGATCTTTCAGCAGAAATTCTGCAAGCTAGAAGGGAGTGGCAGGACATATTTAAACTGATGAAAGGGAAAAACCTACAACCAAGATTATTCTACCCAGCAAGGAACTCATTCAGATTCGATGGAGAAATTAAAATCTTTACAGACAAGCAAAAGCTAAGAGAATTCAGCACCACCAAACCAGTTTTACTACAAATGCTAAAGGAACTTCTCTAGGCAGGAAACACAAGTGAAGGAAAAGACCTACAATAACAAACGCAAAACAATTAAGAAAATGGTAATAGGAACATACATATCGAAAATTACCTTAAATGTAAATGAATTTAAATGCTCCAAACAAAAGACATAGACTGGCTGAATGGATACAAAAACAAGACCCATACATATGCTGTCTACAAGAGACCCACTTCAGATCTAGGAACACATACAGACTGAAAGTGCAGGGATGGAAAAAGATATTCTATGCAAATGGAAATAAAAGAAAGCTGGAGTAGCAATTCTCATATCAGACAAAATAGACTTTAAAATAAAGAGACAAAGAAGGATACTACATAATGATCAAGGGATCAATCCAAGAAGAAGATATAACAATTGTAAATATTTATGCACCCAACATAGGAGCACCTCAATACATAAGGCAAATGCTAACAGCCATAAAAGGGGAAATCGACAGTAACACAATAATAGTAGGGGACTTTAACACCCCACTTTCACCAATGGACAGATCAACCAAAATGAAAATAAATAAGGAAACACAGCTTTAAATGACACATGAAACAAGATGGACCTAATTGATATTTATAGGACATTCCATCCAAAAACAACAGAATACACTTTCTTCTCAAGTGCTCATGGAACATTCTCCAGGATAGATCATATCTTGGGTCACAAATCAAGCCTTGGTAAATTTAATAAAATTGAAATGGTATCAAATATCTTTTCTGACCACAACGCTATGAAACTAGATATCAATTACAGGAAAAAAACTGTAAAAAATACAAACACATGGAGGCTAAACAATACACTACTAAGTAACCAAGAGATCACTGAAGAAATCAAAGAGGAAATCAAAAAATACCTAGAAACAAATGACAATGAAAACACGACGACCCAAAACTTATGGGATGTAGCAAAAGCAGTTCTAAGAGGGAAGTTTATAGCAATACAATCCTACCTCAAGAAACAAGAAAAATCTCAAATATATAACCTAACCTTACACCTAAAGCAATTAGAGAAAGAAGAAAAACAGCATCCCAAAGTTAGCAGAAGGAAAGAAATCATAAAGATCAGATAAGAAATAAATGAAAAAGAAATGAAGGAAACAATAGCAAAGATCAATAAAACTAAAAGCTGGTTCTTTGAGAAGATAAACAAAATTGATAAACCACTAGCCAGACTCATCAAGAAAAAAAGAGATGACTCAAATCAACAGAATTAGAAATGAAAAAGGAGAAGTAACAACTGACATTGCAGAAATACAAAGAATCATGAGAGATTACTACAAGCAACTATATGCCAATAAAATGGACAACCTGGAAGAAATGGACAAATTCTTAGAAAAGCACAACCTTCTGAGACTGAACCAGGAAGAAATAGAAAATATAAACAGACCAGTCACAAGCACTGAAGTTGAAACTGTGATTAAAAATCTTCCAACAAACAAAAGCCTAGGACCAGATGGCTTCACAGGTGAATTCTATCAAACATTTAGAGAAGAGCTAACACCTATCTTTCTCAAACTCTTCCAAGATATAGCAGAGGGAGGAAAACTCCCAAACTCATTCTACAAGGCCACCATCACCCTGATACCACAACCAGACAAAGATGTCACAAAAAAAGAGAACTACAGATCAATATCACTGATGAACATAGATGCAAAAATCCTCAACAAAATACTAGCAAACAGAATCCAACAGCACATTAAAAGGATCATACACCATGATCAAGTGGGGTTTATCCCAGGAATGCAAGGATTCTTCAACATACGCAAATCAATCAATGTGATACACCATATTAACAAATTGAAGGAGAAAAACCATATGATCATCTCAATAGATGCAGAGAAAGCTTTCGACAAAATTCAACACCCATTTATGATAAAAGCCCTGCAGAAAGTAGGCATAGAGGGAATTTTCCTCAACATAATAAAGGCCATATATGACAAACCCACAGCCAACATTGTCCTCAATGGTGAAAAACTGAAACCATTTCCACTAAGATCAGGAACAAGACAAGGTTGCCCACTCTCACCACTATTATTCAGCATAGTTTTGGAAGTGTTAGCCACAGCAATCAGAGAAGACAAAGAAATAAAAGGAATCCAAATCGGAAAAGAAGAAGTAAAGCTGTCACTATTTGCAGCTGACATGATACTATACATAGAGAATCCTAAAGATGCTACCAGAAAACTCCTAGAGCTAATCAATGAATTTGGTAAAGTAGCAGGATACAAAATTAATGCACAGAAATCTCTTGCATTTCTATACACTAATGACGAAAAATCTGAAAGTGAAATTAAGAAAACACTCCCGTTTACCATTGCAACAAAAAGAATAAAATATCTAGGAATAAACTTACCTAAGGAGACAAAAGACCTGTATGCAGAAAATTATAAGACACTGATGAAAGAAATTAAAGATGATACAAATAGATGGAGAGATATACCATGTTCCTGGATTGGAAGAATCAACATTGTGAAAATGACTCTACTACCCAAAGCAATCTACAGATTCAATGCAATCCCTATCAAACTACCACTGGCATTTTTCACAGACCTAGAACAAAAAATTTCACAATTTGTATGGAAACACAAAAGACCCCGAATAGCCAAAGCAATCTTGAGAACGAAAAATGGAGCTGGGGGAATCAGGCTCCCTGACTTCAGACTATATTACAAAGCTTCAGTAATCAAGACAGTTTGGTACTGGCACAAAAACAGAAATATAGATCAATGGAACAGGATAGAAAGCCCAGAGATAAACCCACGCACATATGGTCACCTTATCTTTGATAAAGGAGGCAAGCATATACAGTGGAGAAAAGACAGCCTCTTCAATAAGTGGTGCTGGGAAAATTGGACAGGTACATGTAAAAGTATGAAATTAGAACACTCCCTGACACCATGCACAAAAATAAACTCAAAATGGATTAAAGACCTAAGTGTAAGGCCAGACACTATCAAACTCTTAGAGGAAAACATAGGCAGAACACTCTATGACATACATCACAGCAAGATTCTTTTTGACCCAGCTCCCAGAGAAATGGAAATAAGAACACAAATAAACAAATGGGACCTAATGAAACTTAAAAGCTTTTGCACAGCAAAGGAAACCATAAACAAGACCAAAAGACAACCATCAGAATGGGAGAAAATATTTGCAAATGAAGCAACTGACAAAGGATTAATCTCCAAGATTTACAAGCAGCTCATGCAGCTCAATAACAAAAAAACGAACAACCCAATCCAAAAATGGGCAGAAGACCTAAATAGACATTTCTCCAAAGAAGATATACAGATGGCCTACAGACACATGAAAGAATGCTCAACATCATTAATCATTAGAGAAATGCAAATCAAAACTAATGAGATATCATCTCACACCGGTCAGAATGGCCATCATCAAAAAATCTAGAAACAATAAATGCTGGAGAGGGTGTGGAGGAAAGGGAACACTCTTGCACTGTTGGTGGGAATGTAAATTGATACAGCCACTATGGAGAACAGTATGGAGGTTCCTTAAAAAACTACAAATAGAACTACCATACGACCCAGCAATCCCAATACTGGGCATATACCCTGAGAAAACCATAGGTCAAAAAGAGTCATGTACCAAAATGTTCATTGCAGCTCTATTTACAATAGCCAGGACATGGAAGCAACCTAAATGTCCATCGACAGATGAATGGATAAAGAAGATGTGGCACATATATACAATGGAATATTACTCAGCCATAAAAAGAAATGAAATGGAGGTATTTGTAATGAGGTGGATGGAGTTAGAGTCTGTCATACAGAGTGAAGTAAGTCAGAAAGAGAAAAGCAAATACAGTATGCTAACACATATATACGGAATCTAAGGGGGAAAAAAAAAAAAAGGCCATGAAGAACCTAGTGGCAAGACGGGAATAAAGACACAGACCTACTAGAGAATGGACTTGAGGATATGGGGAGGGGGTGGGGTGAGATGTGACAGGGTAAGAGAGTGTCATGGACATATATACACTACCAAATGTAAAATAGATAACTAGTGGGAAGCAGCCGCATAGCACAAGGAGATCAGCTCGGTGCTTTGTGACCACCTAGAGGGGTGGGATGGGGAGGGTGGGAGGGAGGGAGATGCAAGAGGGAAGAGAAATGGGAACATATAGTATATGTATAACTGATTCACTTTGTTATAAAGCAGAAGCTAACACACCATTGTAAGGCAATTATACTTCAATAAAGATGTTTTAAAAAAAAAATCCTCAACAAAATACTAGCAAACAGAATCCAACACTACATTAAAGGATCATACATCATGATCAAGTGGGGTTTATCCCAGGAATGCAAGGATTCTTCAATATACACAAATCAATCAATGTGATACACCATATTAACAAATAGAAGGATAAAAACCATATGATAATCTCAATAGATGCAGAAAAAGCTTTCAACAAAATTCAAAACCCATTTATGATAAAAAAATTCTCCAGAAAGTAGCATAGAGGAAACCTACTTCAACATAAAGGCCATATATGACACACCCACAGCCAACATTGCTCTCAATGGTGAAAAACTGAAACCATTTCTTCTAAGATCAGGAACAAGACAAGGTTGCCCGTTCATCCTCACCACTATTCTTCAGCATAGTTTTGGAAGTTTTAGCCACAGCAATCAGAGAAGACAAAGAAATAAAAGGAATCCAAATTGGAAAAGAAGAAGTAAAGCTGTCACTGTTTGCAGATGACATGTTACTATACACAGAGAATCCTAAAGATACTACCAGAAAACTAGTAGAGCTAATCAATGAATCTGGTAAAGTATCAGGATACAAAACTAATGCACAGAAATCTCTGGCATTCCTATACACTAATGATGAAAAATCTGAAAGAAAAATTAAGGAAACACTCCCATTTACCACAAAAAGAATAAAATACCTAGGCATAAACCTACCTAAGGAGCCAAAAGACCTGTATGCAGAAAACTATAAGACACTGATGAAAGAAATTAAAGGTGATACAAACAGATGTAGAGATATACCATGTTCTTGGATTGGAAGAATCAACATTGTGAAAATGACTATACTACCCAAAGCAATCTACAGATTCCATGCCATCCCTATCAAACTACCAATGGCATTTTTCACAGAACTAGAACAAAAATTTTCACAATTTGTATGGAAACACAAAAGACCCTGAATAGCCAAAGCAATCTTGAGAACGAAAAATGGAGCTGGAGGAATCAGGCTCCCGGACTTCAGACTATACTACAAAGCTACAGTAATCAAGACAGTATGGTACTGGCACAAAAACAGAAATATAGATCAATGGAACAGGATGGAAAGTCCAGAGATAAACCCATGCACATATAGTCACCTTATCTTTGATAAAGGAGGCAAGAATATACAATGGAGAAAAGACAGTCTCTTCGGTAAGTGGTGCTGGGAGAACTGGACAGCTACATGTAAAAGAATGAAATTAGAACACTTCCTAACACCATACACAAAAATAAACTCAAAATGGATTAAAGACCTAAATGTAAGGCCAGACACTATAAAACTCTTAGAGAAAAAAGTAGGAAGAACACCCTTTGACATAAATCACAACAAAATCCTTTTTGACCCACCTCCTAGAGAAATGGAAATAAAAAGAAAAATAAACAAATGGGACCTAATGAAACTTAAAACTTTTGCACAGCAAAGGAAAACATAAACAAGACAAAAAGACAACCCTCAGTATTGGAGAAAATATTTGCAAACAAAGCAACCAGCAAAGGATTAATCTCCAAAATACACAAGCAGCTCATGCAGCTCAATATCAAAAAACAAACAGCCCAATCCACAAATGGGCAGAAGATATAAATAGACATTTCTCCAAAGAAGATATACAGATTGCCAACAAACACATGAAAGGATGCTCAACATCACCAATCATTAGAGAAATGCAAATCAAAACTACAATGAGGTATCACCTCACACTGGTCAGAATGGCCATCATCAAAACATCTACAAACAATAAATGCTGGAGAGGGTGTGGAGAAAAGGGAACCCTCTTGCACTGTTGGTGGGAATGTAAATTGATACAGCCACTATGGAGAACAGTATGGAGGTTCCTTAAAAAACTAAAAATAGAACTACCATACGACCCAGCAATCCCACTACTGGGCATATACCCTGAGAAAACCATAATTCAAAAAGAGTCATGTACCACAATGTTCATTGCAGCTCTATTTACAATAGCCAGGACATGGAAGCAACCTAAGTGTCCATCAACAGATGAATGGATAAAGAAGATGTGGCACATATATACAATGGAATATTACTCAGCCATAAAGAAACAAAATTGAGTTATTTGTAATGAGGTAGATGGACCTAGAGTCTGTCATACAGAGTGAAGTAAGTCAGAAAGAGAAAAACAAATACCGTATTCTAACATATATATATGGAATCTAAAACAAACAAAAAAAGTGGTTCTGATGAATCTAGGTGCAGGACAGGAATAAAGACGCAGACGTAGAGAATGGAGTTGAGCACACAGGGAGGGGGAAAGGTAAGCTGGGACGAAGTGAGAGAGAGCATTTACATATATACGTTACCAAATGTAAAATAGATAGGTAGTGGGAAGCAGCTGTATCGTACAGGGAGACCAGCTTAGTGCTTTGTGACCACCTAGAGGGGTGGGATGGGGAGGGTGGGAGGGAGACGCAAGAGGGAGGGGATATGGGATATTTGTATACATATAGCTGATTCACTTTGTTATACAGCAGAAACTAACACAACATTGTAAAGCAATTATACTCCAATAAAGATGTTAAAAAAAAAAAGTAAGCATATTGAGACTTATTGTGGTATTCAGTATATGTAAACCTGTTTTTAATTGGCATTGCCTAAATGTATTGATCATAAAATCTATTTTCCACTGAGCGTTTCTATTAATACCTCTCACTTCTAAGGAAGACATTTTGGAAAACAGTGGCCCAGATTTCCTGTAAAGTCTTTTTAGATTCCAATAATTTGTGATATTATGGATCTATGTATGTGGAAAGAAGAAATGAGTTTCTCAGGTGCTTGTTCAGGTAAGAAGAGTTTTAGGGAGAAATTATGTCCTTCACCAACACTTCCTGGGAGAGATCACCACCAACTGAACAGCGGAAGAGAAGAAAGTTGGGAGAAGAGCAGAGAATTGGTTTGAGGAATGGAGGAGGGGGAAATGAGCTCAAGTTTGGAGGGTCTCC
This sequence comes from Balaenoptera ricei, assembly GCF_028023285.1. NCBI lineage: Eukaryota > Metazoa > Chordata > Mammalia > Artiodactyla > Balaenopteridae > Balaenoptera > Balaenoptera ricei. The sequence continues at coordinate 79,063,149 of NC_082648.1, forward strand.
TTAGAAAACCCTTGTGTTAATTATACTCAGCGAAACCTTTGTTGTCTGCTGCTTGGGATGTTGATGCCTTCAAGAAATCAGCACCACAGGATACATCTAACTCAGATAGAACATGCAGTGACAGAATCCTACAAAATGTGGCATTCCACAAAGAAACAGCATGAGTGGCTGGAGGCTGCAGAAAGTCCACAGTTAAGAGGACACATTACATGTCAGTGAGTCCAACCCAGAACAGGAAGACATGGCAGTTCCACACTTTCTGCCTTCTCACCTTCAGGCCTCCAGGGAGCAGATGGGGAGAAACCCTTGAGGGTTTATCTAGCCAGATAAAGCAGTGAAGCCACAGCCTGTGGTCTCTGACAGAGATTTCTATGTGGGTGATAAGAAACCTATTTCTGGTGCCTGACATTTCTGCCTGTGCTTCCAGACAGTATCCCAAGCCCGGTGCTATATTGCCTAGAACTTCTGAGGTTCCATTACAAATGGAAATTTCTTCTGAACGAACCTCAAAAATTCTCCTATTGCATACTAACTTCTCCTTTGTCCTCTGTAACTGCCAAAATATTACCGTGTAGAATGTGCTGCTTTCTATAACTTCCAAGAATTTATTCTGAATTAACAGTTTCTAAAGTTTTATTGAGATATAATTTATATGCAACAAAATTCACCAATATTAACTGTGAATGAATTTTAGTAAATGTATAGTCATGTAACTACCACCACAATCACATTTTAGAACACTTCCGTCACCACCAAATTTTCCTCAAGCCCCTCTGTAATTAATCCTCATCCCTACCCCATGCCCCAGGAAACCACTGATGTGCTTGTTGTTGCTATAGTTTTGCCTTTTCTAGAATTTCATGTAAGTGGAACCATACAGAACACTATATATAATTTTTTTCTGGATTTTTTTACTTAGTATGATACTTTTGAGATTCATCCATGTTGCTGTATCAGCACTCCGTTCTTTTTAGTTTTTACTAATCCATTGTATATCATCATTTTCTTTTTATCTGTACATCAGTTGATGGGCATTTGGATTGTTTCCAGTTTGGGAGTATCATGAAACAATGATACTATGAACATTCATGTGTAAGTCTTTCCGTATACATATATTTTCATTTCTCTCAGGTAGATACCTAAGGGTGGAATTGTTGGGTCATGGTAAGTGTATTTTAACATTTTAAGAAACTTCATTTTTTGAAATTGTTGTATAGTTTTGCATTCCCACCAGCAGTGTATGAGATTTCTAGTTGTTCCACATTGTCACCAATTCTTGTTATTTTCAGTCTTTTAAATCTTAGCTATTCTGGTGAGGTGTAGTGGCATCTCACTGTGATTTTAAGTTGCATTTCTCTGATCACCAAGGACGCTGAGAATCTTTTCATGTGCTTTTTGACCATCCATGTATTTTCCTTTGTGTGGTATCTATTCAAGTATTTTTCTCATTTTATTATTGGATTGTTTTCTTATTATTGAGTTGTAAGGGAACTGTATGTTGTCTGCATACAAGTCCTTTTTCAAATATATGCCTTACAGGTATTTTCTCTTTATCAGTGGCTTACCTTTTCATTTCTTGTGTTTTTGATAAGCTAATGTTTTAGTCTTTATGAAGTCCAACTTACTAATTTTTCTTTTATGACTCATGCTTTTTGTATTCTATGTTAGAAATTTTACTTGATTTAAGGTCACAAAGATTTTCTCCTAAATTCTTCTAGAAGGTTTATGGTGTTAGCTCTTAGATTTAGGCCCATGATCTGTTTTGACTTAAAGTTTGTGTATATTGTGAGGAAAAGGTTTAGGTACCTTTCTTAATGTTGATATCCAGTTATTCCAGCATGATTTGTTGAAGACTATTTCTTACCTTGATAACTTTATGAAAACTCAGTTGACCATGTCAGTGTGGGTATATTTCTGGACTCTCAACTCTGTTGCATTAATCCATATGTCTATCCTTATGCCACTACCACACTGTCTTGATTATTGTACCTTTTATGGTAAATCCTAAAATCAGGTAGAATAAGTCCTCCAGCTTCGTTCTTTTTAAATATTGTCTTGGCCATTCTAGATCCTTTGAAGTGCGGCATTTTCAATAATGCTTTAATGTTATATAATGTTACACAGTTTTATAGACAAAAAAGCCACAGACACATAGAAGTTTGGACAATTTATCTGACTTTACATTACAAGGTTGGGTTTCCTGTCTTTTCGTGGTCACGTCTCACTTTCCTACTGGAATGTCAGCTTCGCAAGAGCAGGGACTGTGTATATTTTATTCACCACTGAAAACCCAGTAAAACAGCACTTGTGGTAGGTTTTCAACAAATATTTGTTGAACAGAAGAAGGAATCGGGCCCAAAAGAAGTTCAGTGACTTGTCTCTTATACCAAAGCCAATAGCAGAACTGCATCCCAGAACTTCTGTTTTCAAACTCTTCATTTAATATTTTTCCATCAGACAATATGAGTGGAGGAGACAGAGAAGGTAAAGGGGAAAAAAAAGGTAAATGGAATAGGAGGTATATAAGAATATTACTAGAGGATTTTTTTTAAAAGGTTTTTGTTTTGATACATTGCAGCCATAGCCTGTAACTTCCTGTCACTAAATATTTACAAGTTCATTCTTTGTTTGAAATACTTTTTAACACACAGAGAGATACCCAGATGATTCACAGATCCCAAACCACAGCCCAAGCAGGCAACAACAACATTTCCTTCCTGAGCATGGTGCTAAGAAAATACAGAACGGATTCACAGTGCCAGAATGGATCCCTGGGGTCCACGGCTGACAGACCCCAGCTGGGCCATTCTGGATGGACCATCCTTCCAATTTGGAAAGATCTTCAGGGAGCAATATTTGGCAGGGTATTTTTTCCCCTACAATTTAATTCAGAAAGGACTTCCATCTTTGAAAAATCCCTTAAGCTTTAGTTCTTGTCTTTAAACCTGGAAAATAAGGTGTCAGAAAAAATAATAACAGCATGGAGTTAATCTGAGAAAGAAAGGAACAGGATAAGGAATGTACAACTACCAAAATGTGAAGGTGGCTCAGACTCTACAACCTCTAATTCATGTGGCATGTAATCTTCTTAAACAATGATTATAGATATGAAATGTGCATTTGAAGGGATTAGAATTGTCATGAATTACTCTGCATTATCCCATCGACCAAATTCTCCCTTCAAGTAAATACACGTGGCTTCCACTGAAATTAGTTTAGGCTGTCAGTTTCAGGTAACTGAGAGGAGAATTTTGTTCTGTGACCTCACAGGCACTGTGAAGACTTTGATTTACAAACAATTACTAAGGAAGATTTCTACCAGAAGCAGTCAGCAATAGGGAAGAAATTAAGTACCTTTATTTCAACTGAGTGAAGAAATACTTGTTAATGCAGACTTTGTTCGGGGCAAGATGCTAAGTACTGCTGGAGGAATCCAAGAAGGCATACATGGCCTTGCCTCAGCTTGCTCCCAAATCTGCAGGTGAGAGGCCTGACCGACATCTCTTGTATCTGATTCACTTTCTCAGTTCTCAGCTTAAATGTCACGTTCTCCAAATGAGATTGTCTTCTTGGTAATATGCATCATATTTGTAATTACTTGCTTAAGGCAAGTATTTGTATACAAATGCATATAAATTTCTCCATGTCCTCACCAACACTTATTTTCTGGTTTTTTTTTTTTTTAATAATAGTCATCCTAATAGGTGTGAAGCGGTATCTCATTGTGGTTTTGATTTGCATTTCTCTAATGATGTTGAGCACCTTTTTATGTGTTTATTGGCCATTTGTATATCTTCTTTGGAGAAATGTCTATTTAAGTCCTTTGCCCATTTTTCTGGTTGGGTTGACTTTTTATGTTGTTGAGTTGTAGGAGCTCTTTACATATTCTTTTTTTAAAATTAATTAATTAATTTTTTGGCTGTGTTGGGTCTTCATTGCTGTGTGCTGGCTTTCTCTAGTTGCGGCAAGTAGGGGCTGCTCTTCGCTGCGGTGCGTGGGCTTCTCATTGCACTGGCTTCTCTTGTTGCAGAGCATGGGCTCCAGGTGTGCGGGCTTCAGTAGTTGTGGCGCGCGGGCTCAGTAGTTGTGGCGCATGGGCTTTGTTGCTCTGCGGCATGTGGGATCTTCCTGGACCAGGTATTGAACCCGTGTCCCATGCATTGGTAGGTGGATTCTTTTTTTTTTTTTTTTTTTTCAGTTGTTGAAAAGGCTTTACTATTAGATTTGCATTTCACAGACAGTCTTGTATAGAGGAAAGGAATGAGCTTTGGCCCAAGTTCAAATACTCGCTTCTTCATTAGTAGCTGGGTAACTAAACCTGCACTAGTTACTGAACTTAAATTTTTTTGAGCCTCAGTTTTGCCATGTATCTAGTGGGAATAAGAATTCCTCTCTCACTTGTGCACAGTGCCTCACGCAGAGCTTAACATATAACAGGTGCTGGGTAAATGTTACTTCCAAACCCATCATACTCCCTTCTGCTTCTGTCTCCTCATTTCTCTAAAGATAAGCCTTTTCTCACTATAAAACTAGTAAGACATTTTGGTTTAAAGAGAAAACTGTAGTCTTAATTATTCATGCCAGTGATAGAAAGATATATGACAGATAGACGAAACATTATAGGTAGGCGGATTCTTAACCACTGAACCACCAGGGAAGTCCCTACTTATTCTTGATATTAATCCCTTATCATATATATGATTTGCAAATATTTTCTTCCATTCCATATGTTGTCTTTCCACTCTGTTGATAGTGTCCTTTGATACACAAAAGTTTTAATTTTAATAAAGTCCAATGTATGTTTTTTCTCTGGAGGATATATTTTTAACACTGGCTTTGCAAGAGTAAAAAGTTTTGGAGATCAGGGCTCAGATTAGACATGATTGTGGAGGAATTTTGTTCTATTCCAGTAGTAGTAGTAGAGCAAAAAGAACAACGTGATAACTCACAAAACTGACCTAACTGATTTGTGTGCTTTGGATGATCCTATTATATCTCCACCATTTACATTTTTCATCTTTGCAATTGAGGGGTACAGGTCTCCCCCCAGTCTCTCTCATTCTTTGGATGGTATAGTATCCTGTTGGGACATGCCAGCAGGGAGTCAAATGAATGATACTCTTTCACTTGCAAGTGACAGTAACCCAACCTAATTTTCCCAAGTAAAGAAAAAATTTTAAACACAGAAAAATGTAAATTTTGATCAAAATTTACATTTGGCTCATTTATATGAGCCAAAATTCTTTGGCTCATATAAATGAAAAGACCAAGGAGAGGCACATATGGCCAGATCCAGGTTCTCAACCAATGTCACAGCTCCGCTCTCTTCTGGGTTGACTCCATTCTCAGGTAGTACTTCTCTTATGATGACAAAACAGTGTCTATTGGCTCTTGAGTTACATTTTACCCTCTCAACAGCTCTAGGTAGAAGACATATTCTCTTTTCCTATAGTTCCAAAAAAGTTTCTGCATGATCTTTTATATTAAAATTGACTACACTGTTTTTCACAGAATTAGAACAAAGAATTCTGAAATTTGCATGGAAACACAAATGACCCCAAATAGCCAAAGTAATTTTGAGAAAGAAGAACAAAGCTGGAGGTATCATGTTGCTTGATTTCAAACTATACTACAAAGTTACAGTAATCAAAACAGTATGGTACTGGAACAAAAGCAGGTACATATCAATGGAACACAGTAGACAGCCCAGAAATAAGCTCACACTTATATGATCAATTAATCTATAACAAAGGAGGCAAGAATGTACAATGGGGAACGACAGCCTCTTCAATAAATGGAGTTGGGAAAACTTGACAGCTACATGCAAAGGAATCAAACTGGACTACTTTCTCATACAGTATACAAATATAAACTCAAAATGGATTAAAGACTTAAATGTAAGACCTGAAACCACAAGACCCCTAGAAGAAGATATAGGTAGTATGCTCTTTGACATTAGTCTTAGCAATATATATATATATTTTTGATTTGTCTCCTCAGGCAAGGGGAAAAAAAGAAAAACAAATGGGACTATGTCAAACTAAAAGGCTTTTGCACAGTGAAGGAACTATCAACAAAATAAAAAGATAGCCTACTAGATGGGAGAAGATATTTGTAAAATGATATATCTGATAAGGGGTTAATATCAAAAAATATACAAAGAACTCATATAAATTAACATCAAAAAAAAAAAACTCGATTAAAAAATGTCTTTTCAGGCAGAGGACCTGAATAAACATTTTTCCAAAGAAGACATGCAGATGGCCATCAGACACATGAAAAGATGCTCAACATCACTAATCATCAGGGAAATGTAAATCAAAACCACAATGAGATACCATCTCACACCTGTCAGAATGACTATCATCAAAAAGGCAACATAAAAAAAAAAAAAAGGCAACATATAACAAGTGTTGGTGAGGATATAGAGAAAAGGGAACCCTTCTGCACTGTTGGTGAGATTGTAAATTAGTGCAGCCACCATGGAAAATGGTATGGAGGTTCCTCAAAAAATTAAAAATTAAACTACCATATGATCCAGAAATTCCACTCCTGAGTATTTATCCAAAGAAAACAAAAACACTAACTGAAAAAGATATATGCACCCCTATGTTCATTGCAGCATTATTTGCAAAAGCCGAGATACAGAAGCAGCCTAAGTGCCCACTGATAGATGAATGGATAAAGAAGATGTGGTATATGCCTACACACACACACACACACACACACACACACACACACACACACACAGGAATATTACTCAGCCATAAAAAATGAATCTTGCAATTTGCAACAACAAGGATAGATCTAGAAGGTATGCTAAGTGAAGTAAGTTTTACAGAGAAGGACAAACATTTATATGTGGAATCTAAAAAACAAAACAAACAAAACAAAGTGAAAATAGACTCATAGATACAAAGAACAAATCAGTGGTTGCCAGAGGGAAGGGGGCTCAGGGTGGGGGTCGAAATAGGTGAAGGGGACTAAGAGGTACAAACCTCCAGTTATAAATTAAATAAGCCACAGGGATGTAATATACAGCATAAGGAATATGGTCAATAGCATTGTAATACTTTGTGTGAGGACAGATGGTTACTAGACTTATTGTGGTCATCATTTCATAATGCATGCAAATGTCAAATCACTATGTAACATACCTGAAACTAACAATATTGTATATCAACTATATTTCAATAAAAATTAGTTAATTTTAAAAAGCTGACTACATTGTTGGTCCAGTTGCTGAGAAAACATCAACAGGTGACCTAAGCATTTTTCTTATTGAACAAGTGTTCTCTGTTGAGTAACTATGGTCAGTATTACCACTTGTTACTACTGTGAATTTATTTCTTCCATAATTACTTGCTGCAATTCACAGACAGAGGAACTACTCAAGTTGATGGTATATTATCCAGGGGCTGCATTATGAGTCCCCCTGACAGCAAGATGCAAGGGACAGTGGGATGAGAGCAGTGGGAAGAAAAAGCCACAGAAATATTTTGATTAGGAACTAACATTTAGGCATAAGGTACTGCTTCATCTAGTATTTCATAGTAAACTGAATCAGCTCCACTAATCATCAAACTGCCTGTTTTGTAAAAACATGCAATGTGATAAGAGCACTGAGCATGAGGACTAAAGACCCAAGTTTGAGTCTTGGGCTCACTACTTACTCACCATATGCTTTGGTCAATGCCATGGACTGAATTGTGTTCCCCCACCCCCAAATTCATATGTTGAAGCCCTAATGCCCATTATAAAGAAATTTGAAGATGGGACCTCTGGGAGGTAATAAAGTTTAGAGAAGGTCATGAGGGTGGGGCCCTCATGATGGGATAAGTGTCCTTATAATAAGAGACACTGGAGAGCTTTCTCTCTGTCTCTACCATGTAAGGACATGAGGCAGCATGAATGCAGCCATCTGCAAGCCATGAAGGATTCTCACCAGAAACCCACCATGTGGGCACCCTGAACCGTGAAAAAATAAAATTCTGTTGTTTAAGCCACCTAGTCTATGGTACTTTGATATTGCAGCCCCTGAGCTGATTAAGACAGGTTGCCTAACAACTCTGAGCCTTGGGTTCCTGACCTATGAAAAGTGTGGAAAGTGGGTGGTAAACTCCAGCTAGGCTGAAGAGTTAGGTAGGATTAGTATATGTGTAGATAATGTGAGAAGGAGACCAGTGACTATAAGAAAAATGCCTATCCTCCTGTTTTTGGACACACATCCAAACAAACAGAAGGAGGTAAAGGTATTTTAGGTATATAAAACATCAGAAATAGAAATAAAAATACTCTGGGGTATCTGAACCAACGATCTAGACTCTGAACAGAACTGTTACTTTCTTTAAAGCATAATTTTGAAGCTTCTTTACAGAACTTTGAAAAATAAGACTACTCAAATCTTTCTCTCTTCTCCTAAAAATGCCAGGTTAGAATGTTATTCCTCGTTCCACCACATCACTTTCCAACTGTCCTCTGGGCAGTCACTTTTAAATACAGAATATTCCTACCTCAGAGCCTTTGCACTTGCTGTTCCTTCTACTTGGAACACTCTCCAGAGAACTGTGTGGCTCACCCCTCCACTTCATTCAGGTCTCTGCTAAGTTGTCACCTCATTATAGGAGATTCTCCAATTACTCTATCAAAAATGGCCTCTTCTCACCCCATCACTCCCTATCTGCCTTTTTTTAAGAATGATACTCATCCCTACCTGACATTTTATACATTAAATTATTTTTCTCTATCTTCCACACTAGATGTGAGTACTATGAGGGCTTAGACATTGCATTGGTCTCCAGCCCATAGAACGCTGCCTGGTGCATAGTAAGTGCTCAATAAATAGTCAGTATAGAGTGAACAAATCTCAATCTTCTTTTCTCACTGTGATACACATGACAGTGTTGTTTTCAAGCAGGGCACACTCCCATGGGAGATATACAGATCAGGCAAATCCTAAAACTAATTTTCTGGCAAATAAAACAAATGGTGCCATTTTGATATGGATGGCAATGGAGCATGGAATTCAGAAGCATTTTACAAACATGTGAATGATGAAATCAGCCATTTAAAGATCCCTTATAAAGCTCTTATAAGGGAAAATATATCTTACAAGAAAATAGCAAATCAAATTTCAAATTTTTAAACTATATTTTGGAAAAAGAACCTTGATTTTTTTTCTAGACTTCTACTCTGATAGGTAATATCAGAAGTCAATTTGCTTCCATTTTTTGCATCTCAATTTAGATATAACTTCCCTCTTAAAAGCTTCCCTGTGACTCCCTCACTTGGGGTTATATGTCCCTCCCCATGTGCCCCCATGGGATCCCAAAGGTACTCTACCAAGGCTCTTATATTGCAGTTGCCTGTTTCCTTATCTATATACCTGGCCCCACCCCTCACTCCCACCTCACTTTGTTGTCCCCACGCCACCCCAACCTTCCAGCATATACAAGCATCAGGAGAGACAAGCCCATGTCTGCCTTGTTGGCCATTTTACATCTAGCACATAATGTGTGAATCAAAATTTGTTAAATCAGTTAATGATGTAAGTTATATTTTAAAATAAGCATATAAAAATCACTGTTTAAAACTGAACATTTACAATGTACAGATTTTTGAGAAATAATAAAATGGTAGTGTGAATTTTCAGCAACAGGCTCATTCTGGATGCCTGTAGTTTGGTGCTCATGACTGTTCAGTTCTAGGAAGTCACCATAGTTCCCTTGCCTTCTTCTTTATTACATATTTGTCCATGGACAGAATTAAAAAGAAAAATGGAGCACTGTGTTAGTGAGCACACAAGCCAAAATGAAATTTACAATGCAGCTAAGGCGATGGGAACATTCTTGAAGCCCTCAATAACTCACATCTCATACTCAGGGAGAAAGACTTTTTTTAAAAACCTGAAAAAGGCATAAAGCTCATAAGCACTTCAATAATTGGTAATTGCCACTACTATGAATATCGGCAAGTCACTCACTGCAGGATGTGGCTTTGAGAAGGTAGTTTCAGTTATAATAGATACAATTTCCAGTTTTATAATTCTCTCCCCTTTCTTTCCCATTCAAGAAAGCCTAGGGGCTTCCCTGGTGGCGCAGTGGTTGAGAGTCTGCCTGCCAATGCAGGGGACACGGGTTCGAGCCTTGGTCTGGGAGGATCCCACATGCCGCGGAGCGACTGGGCCCGTGAGCCACAATTGCTGAGCCTGCGCATCTGGAGCCTGTGCTCCGCAACAAGAGAGGCCGCGATAGCGAGAGGCCCGCGCACCGCGATGAAGAGTGGCCCCCACTTGCCGCAACTGGAGAAAGCCCTCGCACAGAAATGAAGACCCAACACAGCCAGAAATAAATAAATAAATAATTCGTAATCTTATAAAAAAAAAAAAAAAAAGAAAGAAAGCCTATAGAAGGCAGTAAGCAAGAATAAAGACACAGACCTACTAAAGAATGGACTTGAGGATATGGGGAGGGGGAGGGGTAAGATGTGACAGGGTGAGAGAGTGACATGGACACATATACACTACCAAATATAAAATAGATAGCTAGTGGGAAGCGGCCGCATAGCACAGGGAGATCAGCTCGGTGCTTTGTGACCACCTAGAGGGGTGGGATAGGGAGGGTGGGAGGGAGGGAGACGCAAGAGGGAAGAGATATGGGAACATATGTATATGTATAACTGATTCACTTTGTTATAAAGCAGAAACTAACACACCATTGTAAAGCAATTATACTGCAGTAAAGATGTTAAAAAAAAAAAAAAAAAAGAATAGGATTATTCCATGATTAACCCTGAGTCCTCATTAACTTATACAGAAATATAAATCATTCACAAACTTGGTATTTCACTTATTAGCAGTAATGAATTTTTTGCACTGTACCTCATAGTTAATCACATCAATTATGACATGAGAAACTCAGGTCTAGAGCAGTAGCTCTCCACATTTTTTGACTGGGGACAGCTTAGACCGGGCCAAAGTTTCTACAGTCTGCATATTCTACTCAGTTCCCCTTTCCAGTGGAAAAAACTCAATAATACAAAGACTACAAAAGCAAAAATTTGAAAACATTAGTTAAATCCAGGATAATAGCAATTGAAAAGCATGATCAACTCAAGGCAGAATTTGTGAGGCACTGATAACAAAAACCTTTCCCAAATAAAATGGGGAGTCCAACCACCTGCCTGCATCTGTGTGCACACAATGGGAGTTTGCAATGTTGAGAAGTATTACACATGAGCAAGCTATGTTAGCAGAATATGCAATCTACTCTAGAATTCTCTAGTGGGATACCCAACAAACTCAATAAAAATATGAATACTTAATTTTAGAAACCTTTAATAAACTCACTTATTTACTAATAAATAGGCCATAGTATGTAATAGTGAAAATCCAGGAACTCTAGAATAGAAAGGTCTTGTATTGTTTGATTAATTCATTCAATGCCCATCGGGTGAATCCCTTCAGACCTTAGGTGGACCATGAAGAACACCTTGAGAAACATTGTAGTAAGACAATTACCTAATCAAGTACTCATTTTAGCTTCCAGTATGTGCCTACTACAACTAACTGCTTGTGAGAGGTATATAAAAAATATGAACTGCCCTTACAATCTATTAAGTGCTCAATAAATAAGAAAGATCATGTTATATATTAAAGACCAAAGCAACATATATGAGTAGTATTGTTAGAAAAAATGAAACTGCTCTTGTGCAGGGTTGAGAATAAATGTAATCCTGTCAACACTCTGGTCTCAAGATTTGTTTTACTGCATCAAAAACCTGATGACCTATGTCAGCAAGTCACCCATGAACACATGCAAGATAAACTACAGTGGAAATAGCATCTTGGAGACCAAGTATGAGTCTGTGATAATAAAACAGGCCCAAAGCCTGGGTTTCCAGTTTATTTGGCAATAAGTGTGGATATGCAACATAATTCTATAATATGCTCAAGGCTTGGGACTATGTGCATCAGTTAATGAGTCGCTGTAAAAGCCTGCACTATGAGATTTGATTCAGTCTTTTAAATCTCCTACACCTTCTACAAAAATCGCTGCCATAAAAGAAAATCAGACCCAGTGAATAATTCACGTGAATGCTGTTGTGCAGGTGGGAGTTAAGTGGTGTTTGCCTTTGTCTCATTTTATATGGTGAAATCTGCAGTTATAACATAGACTCCTTTCCAAAATGCAAACTGAAGATTCTAAACCATTAACAGGCAGCTGCAGGGCTGATACGAACTTGCTGGTTGCCCGGTAGCAGAACCAAAAGATATGGTGGGCTCCAGTAGGTTTTCTTTGAACTCTTTGTCTTTGCCTTTCTTTTTCTTTTCTCCATGCAGGCTATAAACAGATTGTGAATTTTGTGGCACCACAGAACCTGAGAGACAATGCAAGGCTACTTCTAGCATCACCTACCAGAGCATACAAGATTTGCTTTTTTACCAAAAAATGCTTGACCTGTGCACTTGGCCTTGATGCCTATGACTTCATCTATTTTTCAGAGGACGCTGAAGTTTGAAGGACCAGGGAATGAGAGTAGGGACCAGATGAATGGTTGTATTAATTATGTCTTTGTGTGTGTGTATCTAAGGATGCTTTGAGATTTGGGGGACCTTACAGACCTGGAGAGAAAGTGTGCCCCTTTCAGGACTAGCTAATTCCTAAAGATAACACCTTACCCATGAACACAACTTTCATATGCAAACTAACCAATCCTGAGCCCCCATCCCCCAACCAGCTCCTTTATCTAACTCTCACACACCAAGCCAATATTTCCTCTGCCCTAAATCATCGCAGGTCCAGGTACCAGGCAACTGGAGATCACCCCTATAACCCAAAGCCCGTCAGAATTAGTCAAACTAGCCCATTTTAGTTGTTTACTCTGCCTTGCTGTGTCTTTTCTGCAGAAACCCCAATAAAGGCTCTGGCCTAGGCTTTCCTCTGGCTCCTTTCTGCCTCCTGACCAAACCTGGTGCTCCCTATGTGGACCTGTGTGACATGGCATGGCCACTCCTTTCAGGAAATGTAAGTAATAAATTCGTTTTTCAATGGTGTCGGCATCTCCGTGTCATCATTCAGTCACTTTCATGAATTAAAATAAGCACAAACAAGATAATGAACTTCTGTTGTCATTTTTAGAAACGTGAGAGCTTGGCTTCAAGTCTGGCTCAGAGACAACTACTTTTACAAAAGCATCATGAGTGACTATAACACACAGCCCAGGATGGCAACCAGGCATTCTCTCTTCCTCTCTTCCTCTCTGCCTTATTTCTATTTATTTATTTATTTATTTAGGCTGCACCGGGTCTTAGTTGTGGCACATAGGATCTCCGTTGCAGCACATGGGCTTCTTAGTTGCAGCATTCAGACTCTTAGCTGTGGCATGCGGACTCCTACTTGTGGCATGTAGACTTCTTAGTTGTGGTATGCAGGAATCCCTTACTTGAGGTGTGCGGGGTCTAGTTCCCTGACCAGGGATCGAACCCAGGCCCCCTGCATTGGGAGCATGGAGTCTTACCCACTGGCCCACCAGGGAAGTCCCTCTCTGCCTTATTTCTGATGTGGCACAGTGATGCATCAGGAAGCACACACACTTGTTGACTTTCTATCATGACACTAAAGTCCAGAAAACTTTTGTGACCTCCTGAAGAAAGCAGGAATGTAGATCTGTAGAAGAAGTGAAAAAGTAGAGCCCTGCTCTCCTGATTCCCCAGGTGGAGCCACCAGAATAACAACTCAGATGACGATGGTAACTGTGAACATTTATTTACTGAATGCCTGGCTCTGTGCCCAGTGTTTTACATGCATCATCTCACGGAAATTGCACAAGACTATGAGGTAAGTGCTATTATTATCCCATTTTAGAGGTGAGAATTCAGAGATGAAGGTCACTGGTCCAAGGTTACACACCTGGTAACTGGTGACCTGGCACTAGATAGGCCAAGGCTAAATCCATAGCCCGTGTTCTAAACCCCCACCCTCTGCTGCATCTGCCAAAGCCGAATGAGTCTCCTTCTCCTTCAGGATGCAGAATCAAGAGCACAATTCCTTTGCTAATGAAATGTCAGTCTGAAAAACCTCAACCCCTAGTTGGCATCTCCAACTTGCTGGGGGATGGTGCCAGGTTGCCTTCCAAACCAAACATATTTTTGGTAGATATTCAGAACCAGGGCCAATATTGTGAAACAGGCAAACCTCTTGATTTCTGGTGATTGCTTTTCCTGGAATTCAGTGCTCTCATTGCCTCTGCAGTTGACCCAGATGACTCTACTCCAGAGGTTGTTTTTTTTGGTTTTTTTTCCCCCGCACTGTCGGCTTGTGAGAACTTAGTTCCCTGACCAGGGATCAAACCCTGGCCCCCGGCAGTGGAAGTGTGAAGTCCTAACCACTGGACTGCCAGGGAAATCCCCAGATGACTCTACTCCAGATACTGTCCCTTGTGGTCTGTGCCTTAGACCCCAAATCACTTCTCTGACAAAATTACCATTCCCTCTGTTTTGCAAATCCATCAAGGGTTCTGGATTCAAATGGATCAGGCTTCTAATTCTACCTGTACTGTTTTTAGCTGTGCGATCTTGATCCCCACTTCTCTCATCTGTGAAACTGCCATGGTAGCACAAACTTCCTCCGCTATTTTTATAGGGATAAAAATGACATATCATCATGTGTGCTGTATCAAGATCAATTCTCTTTTTTATTTTTTATTTTTTATTATTTGTTTATTTATTTATGGCTGTGTTGGGTCTTCGTTTCTGTGCGAGGGCTTTCTCTAGTTGTGGCGAGCAGGGGCCACTCTTCATCGCGGTGCGCGGGCCTCTCACTATCGCGGCCTCTCTTGTTGCGGAGCACAGGCTCCAGACGCGCAGGCTCAGTAGTTGTGGCTCACGGGCCTAGTTGCTCCGTGGCATGTGGGATCTTCCCAAACCAGGGCTCGAACCCTTGTCCCCTGCATTGGCAGGCAGACTCTCAACCACTGCGCCACCAGGGAAGCCCCAATTCTCTTTTTTTAATAATTTTTATTGGAGTATAGTTGTTTTACAATGCTGTGTTAGTTTCTGCTGTACAGCAAAGTCAATCAGCTATACATATACATATATCCCCTCTTTTTTGGATTTCCTTCCCATTTAGGTCACCATAGAGCATTGAGTAGAATTTCCTGTTCTATAAGTAAGTTCTTGTTGGTTTTAAGATCAATTCTTGGACTTCCCTGGTGGTGCAGTGGTTAAGAATCTGCCTGCCAATGCAGGGGACACGGGTTCAATCCCTGGTCCAGGAAGATCCCACATGCCACAGAGCAACTAAGCCCATGCACCACAACTACTGAGCCTGCACTCTAGAGCCTACGAGCCACAACTACTGAGCCCGCATGCCACAGCTACTGAAGCCCGTGTGCCTAGAGCCCGTGCTCCTCGACA
This sequence comes from Balaenoptera ricei, assembly GCF_028023285.1. Taxonomy (NCBI): domain Eukaryota; kingdom Metazoa; phylum Chordata; class Mammalia; order Artiodactyla; family Balaenopteridae; genus Balaenoptera; species Balaenoptera ricei. Next base: position 79,078,564 of record NC_082648.1, read on the forward strand.
AGAGAAACCACCGCAAAGAGAAGCCCGGGCACTGCCACAAAGAGTAGCTAGCCCCTGCTCGCCACAACTAGAGAAAGCCCGCACGCATCAATGAAGACCCAATGCAGCCAAAAATAAATAAATTAATTAATAAATCAAAGGCCATTTCTTAAAAAAAAAATCAATTCTTAACACATAATTGGTGCTCCATAATGATAGTTCAGTCATAAGGAATAGTTCCCCAATTTTCATACCTGTTATTTGAATATAAAGTAACAACACTAGGTTCTAGAGCCACAAAAGAGTCACCTCTACATTATGGACACACTTCACAAATATGGCTTGATAAACCAGTCATGAAAGTAAGTACTTGCCTAGCACATCTGCCAGGAATTCAAAAGAAATACAGGAAGTTCTGATAAAACTAGACAGTAAAATAAATTAAAATTAAGCAGTGGCTCTAATAAGAGAATGCAGTCTGTTTACAATGTTGCCACATGCTTGTAGTCCTCATGTCATGAAACTCTAGAGTGTTTTTAAATAAGTTCAGCAGAAATGATACAGGGAAAAAGCAGGAAGCCAAGCATCATAAGACCAAAGTCCTCATCTCTGCTCTGCCACTTGTTGGCCATGTAACCTTGGAAACATCACTCGACCTCTACGGATGTCAACCTCCTCCTCTATAAAATGACAGTGTTGGACCAGACAGTTCCTGAGATTTCTTCCAGTTGTACCATTCTATGAGTCAATGAGTCTGACTCCACCATTGTCCCTCCCCTTGTTCTCCAGAGATACTGTTGCCACAATAATTGCTGTTGACCCCAAGTAACATCACGTAGCAGAGTCCAGTCACGCACAGGAATTCCAGGCACTGTGACTGTGAATTCTAATCCCTCTTTGTTCACACCACCGTTGAATGACCTTGGGCAGGGTACCTAACTTCAGCTAACTGTCCCAGATGCCTCACTAGACAAAAACCTCCAGGTATTTATGGGACAAATACCCAAATCCTTACACTCCACAAGCTGCCCTCCAAATGCCTTTACAGTGCTTACCTTGGGACCACCCATGACAAATCATGAAACTAGGCTTGTTCCCTGAATAATTCTCAGTCGTGGTGTGCTCCTACCACCAAAATGGAAGCCTGTCTCTCCTATTCAAGTCATAACCATCTTTCAAGGGAGGCCAAATTTAAGTGAAAATTTTAAAGGCTGAAAAATTTGTCAAATATGTGACAAACTCAAGGCTAGGAAGGAGAGCTGATATACATCATATAATAGAACCACCATTATTTCAATAGCTGAAACAAAGAATGGAAACCAAGGATAATTAATGCAAACTTTCAGTAAATATTTTTGAGTATATATGTCTTGTAATAGGATTGGCACTATAATCCCTGCTCTACATTTAATAGATAAGAAGTCCAGCGTTTCTGTTAATAATAATGATGATGATGATGATAATGATAGATGCCTTTTAGTGTGTAAATATTATGTGTTAGGCACTATGCTAACGGCATTACTTGCCATGTCCGTCAGAATGCTTTCGGCTGTAAGAGCACCTAACTAAAACGGGCTTAAGCAGTAGAGGTTTCCTATCTCATAACCATTGGTGAGGAGTGACTGATTCCAGGGTTGGCTGACTGAGCAGCAAAACGACATCCTGGAGGTTCCATCCTCCTACACGGCCATTCTTGGCACGTGGGCAACATCTCCTCTTGTGGTTGCACAATGGCTGAAATGATTCCAGGTGCCACACACAAATCTCAACATCTAGAAAACTACACCTCCACATGTCTCTTTCTATTGGTTGGGAAAATAGAAATAGACCTACCCCAGGAGGTCTCTATAGATTTCCCTCACATCTCATTGTCTGGGATCAAATCACTTACAGAAAACTAAACCAGTCAATGACAAGGGGAATGAAACTGCCAATATCATCTTAGACCAATCACAATCACCTCTGGCTCACCTTCCTTGAACACATGCAGCACACCCTACTCAAACATAACTGGGCTCCATGGCCAAAGAAGAGGAGGATGGGCTGGAAAATGGCAATCAGGTAGAAAAGCAGCAGTGTCTGCAACACATACATTATTATTTTAATAAATCAGCCTCTAAGGAGTTATTATCCTCATTTTATAGATGAGGAAACTGAAGCTCAAAGAAGTCAAGTAGGGGCTTCCCTGGTGGCACAGTGGTTGAGAATCTGCCTGCCAATGCAGGGGACACAGGTTCGAGCCTGGTCTGGGAAGATCCCACGTGCCGCGGAGCAGCTGGGCCCATGAGCCACAACTACTGAGCCTGTGCGTCTGGAGCCTGTGCTCCGCAACAAGAGAGGCCGCGATAGTGAGAGGCCTGTGCACCGCGATGAAGAGTGGCCGCCGCTCGCCACAACTAGAGAAAGCCCTCGCACAGAAACGAAGACCCAACACAGTCATAAATAAATAAATAAACAAATACTTTAAAAAAAAAAAAGAAGTCAAGTAAATTGCCCACAGTCACACAGCTAGATGTTGGAAAATCCTGTATTCCTAATCATCATATTGATGGTTCTGAAATTTCGTGTATGTAAGAAATATCAGGATAGATTAGTTAAAATGTAGATTCCCAGACTCCACATCCAGAAGTTCCGATTTCATAGCTAGGGTAGGAGCCCTCATTCTTCATTTTTAACACATAATCTCAATTAATTTGAATACAGGTTGTCTATGAACATTTCATGAGAGAGCACAGGATTAGCTATCATTTGGGCAGAAGTCTGATTTTTTAAAAAACCTTATTTTCTGGAAGCCTCAGATCCTCCATCTCCAAAAGCCATCCTACTTTCTTATGCACCACCATGGAAATATCTCATTGGATTTACTCTATAGTCTGCCTAGGTTAAACTCTATATAGTATAGAGGTCTGGCTCCCTAATTTAAGAAGGATATAGATAAAATATTCAGATGAGGGGAATGAGGTTCAGGAAGAATCAAAATAGGTCTTATAAATAGCCATTGAAGAACTTGGGAAGATTGGGGGTGGAATATAGTCAACTCTTTGGGGTAGGAGAGTTGGGGAAGCCATCATAAACCTTCAAATATTGACTAAGCTGGTACGTGTAAAGTTTGCACTGAGGTAGAAATCAATGCTGAGAAATTATAAGGAGGCTTATTTTGTTTTATTATAAGGAAGAACAATCTAATAATTAACATTGTGCAACAATGCAAAGGGCTCTCTGACTCACAAAGCATTCTGAATGCATTAGAGCAGAGGCTGGCAGACCCAGTGTCTGCCACCAGTATTGCAGAAGAGATTCCGCAGTTGAAAGGAAAAGTATGCAGATGACTTCTAAGATATGCTGTGATCCTCTGATTACAGCCTCTGCAAACTGACCTGTGTTAGTTTTATACTATGGTCATTTCTGATGAATGCCTTGGAATGCAATTTAATTTCTATTTTAATTTTATTAATATTAATTTTACTAATATAATTAATACATTGTTTCATTAACTTTATAGATCAATAGTAATACAATATATTATATAAATATATTAATATAATTTTTATTATTTCTAATTTAATTTTTATATGTATATCTTATTTAATATTGTTAAATTATTAGTTTTTTAAAGTTTAAATTTCTAGTTTAATTTCTAAGTGTCCTGTTTTCCCAAGTTGATGGGACATGTCTGACTCTTCTTTGTGTTTTCGTGGCAACTAACTAATTACCATGCCCATCATAGGTACTTAATACATAGATGGCAAATGAAAAAGGATGGCCTAGAACGGTGGGTAAGCACATCCAGATTATAACACTGCACAAGATGAGTAGATAACTTTTTAGTACTTCTGCCCTGCTTACTACCATTCTTTCCTTTCTGGGCACTGGGCATGGTGGCCATATTTGCAGTATGTACCCTCCTTTCTGGCCATCAATGATTGGGCCAGAAGTTAACATGTGATTCAAGCTGACTTTGTAAGATTGGCCAGAAGTTAACATGATTAAAGCTGAGCCCGTAAGACTGGGTGGCTATACTTGTAACATGGGAACTCAGAAGAATGGTCTACTGAAAAACAATGAAGTAGATGAGAGAAAAAGATTGAGTTCCCTGGCTTTCAACTTCCTGGATCCCAATTCCTTCCTGATGCTCAGGTGTAAATACGCCCTTGACCTCTGTGAGAAATCCCTGTGTCTTTATAAAATGGCTCCCTACTTCCCTCCCTCCCTTCCTTGCTCCTTCCGTTCTTCTTCTTTTAAATTTTATGGAAGTTGGCTTTAATTGGTTTTAATTCATTTCAACCAGAATCTTGAATCCAAATAAATTTGTCCCTGAGTTTCCTATCAAGGCAAATGATGATAATATCTTGTGCTCTGACAACTCCAAGAAAGCCAGGCCTTAGGGGAATCTCAGGTGAAGAGAGAGCACCAAGCCCTCTGCATGCTGCCAGATATTTTGGAGGGTTCGAAATTGGGGTTACTGCAGGCTGATTTCCTTACCATTCTGACCTCTAATCTGCAGGGGCATTAAAGCTCCTATGAAGACTCCACTGCCAGATCACAGGTCTCCTTTTAATCAAGATCCCCCCAGAAGGAACTATGAGACAGGAACTAACCTCTAGTACAATGAGGCAACACCAGCTCAAATGACAAGTGGGAATATTCGGGGGTATCCACAACCCCCTTACGCCACAAAGTTTCTCCATACAACGTTTGGAGTCTACATAAGACAATGCATCTGCAGGGTAGAAATTGCCTTTCAAAATCACATTTAACAGTGAGTGTTCACACGAACTTTTGTACTTCAGTTTTGGGACAAAACTGTTTCCCAATATGCATGTGTTTTTCTCACTTTGTACCCTATGGCTGTTAAGAAGAGCATGTTGACAGTCGTTTTGACATACTTACCGAAAAACAGTGCCTGAACAAATCCCGGTGACGCTTTTCCAAAACCCCCAGTTTCAATCTTAGATGGAAGAGCAGTACTGGTAGGTGAGGGGCAGGTGGAGATGGACAGTAGTGGAGTAGGCAGGGAAATTGTTGAGAATTTTGTTTTTCCCTCTTGCAACTAAGATATCTCTTGTGTTGGCCAAAGTTGGCAAATCATTGACACATAGGAACCAAGAAGAGCTGTTTTTTTTCCCTTTCCCTATTTCTTAGAGTTCTATCATACTTTATCTAAGACACCTGGAGGCCCTCTCCCCTTAAGTCTTTTTCATCCTCTTAACGGCTTTTTGATCCTTTTGTTTTTCCCCAGGCATAACTTCCACCTGTGTTGAGTCTTCTCAGATTCCCTTAGGAAATGAGTCACAGTTCAATGATTCCCACATTATAGAATGAAATATTCCTGATCTGTATGGTTTAAGAAACAAAAACTTAAATTCTCTTAACTATAAAAAAGCAGACTTAAGAGAGCCAACTCTGTTTCTTGCTCCGGATCTGAACAGAAGCGTCATTTGGTGAAAGCACCTACTCAGACTTGCCACCAATTCAGCATCCACAAGGCAGTAAGGAGGAATAATTCTATAAAGATAGGGACAGTCATCACAAGAGACGCAGACAATTTTCCCTTGGCAAATAACAAAACAAAAAAACAAAACTCTCTCATGTGCTCATTGATTATTGAGTTTTCTTTAGAGGAATCACATATTTCTGAAGAAACTACTATATAATTTTGGTTAAAAGACAGCCTTTTTTTTCAATTAGGCAATAGATATCAAAAGTTTTCAAAACATGCATACTCTTTGGCCTCAAAATTCTACTTTCAGAATTTAATAAATAATCAAAAAGGTGTACAAAGATACATGTACTTCAAACTCTGTTAGAGCTTAAAAACTTTTATAATGTAAATTTTCAAACATACACAAAAGTAAAAAGAATAACAAACCACCATACATCCACCACCCAGATCTATTGATTATCAACATTTTGCCCAGTTCTTGTTTCATTTATCCCCACCATTCTTTGTTGTTGCTGCTGTCATTGAAATATTTTAAAGCAAATCCCTGGCATTTGACTCTTAAATATATCTGTCTGAATATCCAAAAAATAAGGATTTAAAAAATTAACATTACCCTCATATCATTCTTTCACCTATCCAAGTTAGCAGTAATTTGTTAATATCATCTGATGCCCATTCACATATAATTTCAGAATATCTTTAACAGTTTGTTCAAATCTGCATCAAAAAAGTTCTATATAGTGGATTTAGTTGTTATTTCTATTCTCTATAATCTATAACAATTTCTTCACTTTGTATTATTCATTTATTTGTTGAAAAAATCAGGCTATTTTGTCCTGTAGAATTTCTTATATTCTGGACTTGGCTGATTGTATCATTTATTATGTTCCTCTATCTCCTCAAAACTGGAAGTCAGAGCTAGAGTCTTGGTTGAATTCAGATCCTTTCTTTTTTTTCCTTTTTCTTTTTTGGCAAGAATTTGCCAAAATTTGTTTTATAGGTGGCTCTGTACACTTCATATTGTATCACAGCAAATGCACATAAAGCCTGTTTACCCCACTTTTAGTGATATTTACATTGCTTAGTGGATTCCAATTCTCTTAGCCTAATCTCCCAAATTTATACTTTCTCATCGACTTTTCACCTAATGGTTTTAGTAGTGATTGGTGATCACTGCCTAGATCCACTATTTCATTAGAGATTTTAAAATGGTGATGTTGTAATTGTATAATAACATTGTTTTATTAGATCTGTTTCTTCTATAATAAAGCAATTTTCGTCTACCACCCTACTTCTTATTTTGAAAAATGTCAAAGTTACAATGTAATGAACACCCATACATGCTCACTTAGATTCACCAGTTGCTAACATTTTGCCACATTTGCTTTATCACTCTCATTCTACATACTTATTTTTTGCTGTTTCATTCCAATTAGATTACAGACATTATGATACTTCACTGTTAAACACTTGAGCCTGTGTCTCCTAATATCAAGGACATCCTCCTCATAGCCACAATCACTGCATTCAATACATTTAACATTGTTGCAATATCATTTAATACAGAATTCAAGAAAAATTTTCCCAGTTTTCCCCAGAATGATCTTTATAATATATATTTTTTAATGCAGAATTCTATTAAGGTATATACATTGCAGTGTTATCATGTCTGGTAATTTTCTATTTCTCTCCTTCTTTCTACATTTATTAGCTGGCATTCTTTTGTATTCTTTCCCCCCATCACCACCATTATTCTTTTAGATGCTGAAATTGTCCCAGATTTGTCCAATGGGAGCCCCTATAGTCTGGTTTCTGCATAATTTTGACATTGTCCCATTGATCTTTGAGTACTTCCTTACTTTGTGGCACAAGTGGTTCTAGGCTCACCTTGTACTTTTTCTGTCTCAGACCTAGAATCAGCTATTTCTCCAAGGAACCCTGGTTCTTCTAAATGAAAAATTATATTTAGAAACCAGTATCTGGCTTCTAGTTGTGCTCATTGCTAATGGGATGTCACTGTTTCTAGACACTTTCAGTGCACAGAGCCAAGAAGTGTAATTTTTCAAGAAATCATGAGTTCATACTAATACCTCCAATTCAAATCCAATATCATAGAAATCTTCCTCTCTTTCCCCATTTCATATTTTTATCTTCTCGCAGAGTGAGAACTCTAGTTTCCAAAAAGGTTAAGATATTTTCTCATTTGCTATATGCTTCAACACATACAAAATAATCTTAGTATTACTTACTACATAAATAAAAACTAAGTAAAATAAAATATTTATTTAAAGTTCTTTCTGTTCATAGAATATACTCTATGAAGGTATATTAAAAATGTACTTGAATTAATTCCATTTTCTATGTAGTTATATTTGATGTACAATTTTTTAAATTTTTTATTTATTTTTTTGGCTGCGCTGCACAGATTGTGGGATCTCAGTTCCCCAACCAGGGATTGAACCCGGGCCAAGGCACTGAAAGCACCAAGTCCTAACCACTAGACCATCAGGGAACTCCCTTGATGTACAATTTGATATACAATTAGGTTCATTTGTTTCTGTTCACACTCAATTTTTTTTTTTTAAAGCTTATTTATTTATTTATTTATTCATTTATTGATTGCTGTGTTGGGTCTTCGTTTCTGTGCGAGGGCTTTTTCCAGTTGCGGCAAGCGGGGGCCACTCTTCATCGCGGTGCGCGGGCCTCTCACTATCGCGGCCTCTCTCGTTGCGGAGCACAGGCTCCAGACGCGCAGGCTCAGTAATTGTGGCTCACGGGCCTAGTTGCTCCGCGGCATGTGGGATCTTCCCAGACCAGGGCTCGAACCCGTGTCTCCTGCATTGGCAGGCAGATTCTCAACCACTGCGCCACCAGGGAAGCCCCACACTCAATTTTAATGTTTGCCTTTTTTTATTCTTTGGACTTAAAGGATTTAATTTTATTTTTAAAATATGCATAATTTTTACATGGTTCAAAAGTCAAAACTGTATAAAAAGGTAAACTCAGAGAAATCTCACTTCCATTCCTATCCTTTCTACCCTTATCACCTGTAACCCTCCTAGGTGGCTATTTTTATGAGCTTGTAGATTATCCTTAACATATGTATTTTTGCAAATATAAGAAACTATTTTCCCTTTTTTATCATTGTTATATATTTTGAAATTTAAGAAAGTTTATATTTTTACTGTGGTGGTTACCTTTATATTAATATTTTGTATTTTTAATGGTCATAATCCCCTTTTTCCTTACATGGACTTCTACAATTGCTTTAGACTTTTAACTGGTATCTTTTGACTCCCACTTATATTATGCATTACCTACGTGCCAATCAATGGTCTTACCTTCCCTTTCTCTTCTCCATTGCCTTTAGTTGTGTTATTTCTAATTTATCAGAATGTTTAACATTTACATGCTATTCTTCCACTTTTTCCCCATCTGTATTTAAGTCTTAGACCTACATTTAAGTGTAATCAGTGCTCATTATCAGTGCTTTTGCTGCTGTTTCCCCAGTCATCTCTTGATAGGATACAGGTCATCACCCGGGAGATTTCTTAGGATGGAATCATGATTATATATATTCTGACTTCTCCCATCTTTAAAGCTATCTGCCTGTAGTCTTGATATTTAAAGAACTGCTGGGCTAGATAACACAGCCTGTTGGTTTTTTTTTTTTTTTTTTGGTCACACTGTCTGGCATGCAGGATCTTCCCTGACCAGGGATCGAACCTGTGCCCCCTGTAGTGGAAGCACGGAGTGTTAACCACTGGACCTCCAAGGAAGTCCAACACAGCCTTGTTTTTAAAAGTGGAAATGGAAACAACTTGAGTAAGCAACAATCACGGTTTGGATAAAGAGATAAATTATGCTCAGTTAAATAATGGAATCCTGGTTTATACAGCCATTGTACATGCTACAATCACTGTGGAAAAATATAAAATGATACATAAAACCTAGCATGATCAAATTTGTATTTTTAAAGTATAAGGATGCTATAAATGTGTGTGCACATGTATTTAGCAAAACACAGGTCGTGATACACAAAAAAGTTAACAGTAATTTCCTCTGATTAATAGAATTATTGGTGATCTTTAGATTTTCCCTTGTGTGTGTATGTTTTTTTTTTTTCCAAATTGTAGCATTTGTGGAATTGAAGGGAATATGATATTAATAATGATTTTTAAAAGCTAAGCAAAGAGTTAAATTTTCAAGTTTTATTTATTTATTTATTTTTTAACATCTTTACTGGAGTTTAATTGCTTTACAATGGTGTGTTAGTTTCTGCTGTATGACAAAGTGAATCAGCTATACATATACATATATCCCCATATCTCCTCCCTCTTGCGTCTCCCTCCCACGCTCCCTATCCCACTCCTCTAGGTGGACACAAAGCACGGAGCTGATCTCCCTGTGCTATGCAGCTGCTTACCACTAGCTATCTATTTTACATTTGGTATTATATATAAGTCCATACCACTCTCTCACTTCATCCCAGCGTACCCCTCCCCCTCCCCGTGTCCTCAAGTCCATTCTCTACGTCAAGTTTTATTTTTAATGTGTTGGTTTTAATCAATACCACAAGACACAGTGTACCAAGGAGAGAGCAGCATGATCTAATTAGCAAGCTCAGAACAGCCTAGGCTGGTCTCCTGTGTTAGGACCCCCTCCTGTGCTAGGTGCTCAATCAATGTTTGCTAGTGATGAAGAAACTAAAATTAGTCATTCCTGGGCAGAGTCATTTTGGGCAATAGAGTTAACTGTTTTGAATATAGCTCCTGTCTTCCAGGGTTGTGCTGAGGATGAAATGAAGTGGTATATGTGTAAAACTGCTGGTCTTGGGTCTGGTGTATAGTAAATAGTCCTATCACTTCATCTAAGAGGGGAAGATAAGATTATTAGCCCCTTTTTCTGGATAAATAATAGGGATATATTCAGCTTTATTTATTTTGAAGAATAGAAAAACAATATGAGCAGAGAGCCAGTAAAAAGAGCCTCAGGCAGCCTATAAGTGTGTTATAGAAAAACACAAGGGGGAAAAGAGAAAGATCAGAGAAACAGACATAAAGAGAGAGAAAAGGCAAGACAGAAACAGCTTAGAGATCATCAGAATCTATAATAGTTAGGGCTTCTGCTTGCTTATGAGTAAGAGTGGAGGAAATCTGTGCCCCTAAAGTGTAACTGTGCTGTTATAACACTATCTACAATAGCCAGGACACGGAAGCTACCTAAGTGTCCATCGACAGATGAATGGATAAAGAAGCTGTGGCACACATGTACAGTGGAATATTACTCAGCCATAAAAGGAAACAAAATTGAGTTATTTGTAGTGAGGTGGATGGACCTAGAGTCTGTCATACAGAGTGAAGTAAGTCAGAAAGAGAAAAACAAATACCGTATGCTAACACATATATATGGAATCTAAAAAAAAAAAGGTTCTAAAGAACCTAGGGGCAGGACAGGAATAAAGATGCAGACGTAGAGAATGGACTTGAGGACATGGGGAGTGGGAAGGGTAAGCTGGGACGAAGTGAGAGAGTGGCACGGACATATATACACTACCAAATGTAAAATAGATAGCTAGTGGGAAGCAGCCGCATAGCACAGGGAGGTCAGCTTGGTGCTTTGTGACCACCTAGAGGGGTGGGATAGGGAGGGTGGGAGGGAGACGCAAGAGGGAGGAGATATGGGGATATATGTATACATAATAGCTGATTCACTTTGTTCTACAGCAGAAGCTAACACAACATTGTAAAGCAATTATACTCCAATAAAGATTTTTTTAAAAAAAAGAAAGCAATGGAGTATACACCCACTTCTTTAAGTAACTGTTATAGGATAGTAAACTCATCACCGGTTTTATAATAGCTGTCCCTCCACAGGGTTGACCACAAACGCACCCCAGAGTAACTGAATAAGAATCTGAATGAGGAATGCCAGGCCTAGAATGTTTTAAAAACATCTCTTCAAGTAATTATGATGGCTAGCCAGGTTTAGGAACTACTGGCCTGTACATAGGACCACCATCTCTCTCATCTACCAGGACAGTCCCAGAATAATTATTACCAGAACCCCCTTCTCTTACAAAAATCTCTCTGCAGAGATGAACATTATGTGCTCTCCTACATGTACCTCACCCTCCCTTAAGGTGCTCTCAGTGAAGGTGGTGGTCACTTAATTCACCCAACAGTGATGACCTTGTTGTAGCGTTTCTTTCATTCTATGACTAAAGACAAGACTTAGAGAAAAACTACCTCTTGATCTTAAATTCACATTAAAATATCAACCAATAGGCCAATTCTCCCTGAGAATGGAATCTGATGAGTGGAGAAGACAAAAGCATAACTTTACGTGGGGAAAGAGAATGGGAAACCTGGAGCATCTCAAAGACAATTGCTTCTGCTCCCTCACCATTTGGTCCAAGTCAGTTGGGAGAGCCAGAAATGAGTACGAATTCTACTTTATCAGCTGGTTACTTAAAAACTTTTGCTCATTTCTTCTTAACCTCTTTTTGGTCCCCAATTTCTAGAAGAGTCAAAATAAGAAAATCATTTAATAGTGAGGTAATATTGTATGTGAACTACTGAGAAACCATTCAATACTCCCCATGGAGTTAGTGTGTCATCCAATTTTGAGTGTTACCTTCTTCTGATTTAATCTTAATCTGTTAAATATCAAATATCATGTCAAAAAAGGGCATGCAAAGATAAAAATTAGAACTGGAGCATTCTTAAAAGTATTTACATTATTGGGACTTCCCTGGCGGTCCAATGGTTAAGAGTCTGTGCTTCCAATGCAGGGGGTGCAGATTGGATCCCTGGTCAGGGAGTTAAGATCCCACATGCTGTGTGGCGTGGCTAAAAAAATAAAATAAAATAAATTTTAAAAAGGTATTCATATTAAGAGAAAATATTTCAGGCCACAAGCCGTAGTACACTCCAGTATTCCCCATTATATCTGCCATTACATCCCTGGGGTGCCCACTTTCTTGCAGCCCCAAACAGCTCTCCTTGTCCATATACTCCAGACCTTTTCAGCCTTCCTGTCTTGGCTTATCCTATTCCTAATGGGGACCTTTTTCACAGAAAGGGTTTTCAGTTACTTTACTCTAAATTAATATTCAAGTTCCCAAATTACAAATGTAAAAAGCTGGTTTTCATTACTTTCAGTCCAAACTACGACTCTATAAAACTAGTAAAATAAGAAAATCACTTTCAAATTTTCTCTGACAAGTTTCCAGAAACTCTTCTTGACAGACTAAACTGCTTAGATAATCAGTTCTATCTATAAACTTCATCAATTAAATAGTCTTAATTTTAAACTGCATTTATAAATGTAATATACTCAAACTAATTTTTATGTGCCTCCAATGTCTTACAGGACAAATTTATGACCGTAACAAAAACAAGCTTCCTTAGCATTTAAAGCTCTCTTGTTGCAACTCTAATCAAATAAACTCAAAAATATAATAAATTGAGGTCTTCCCTGGTGGCGCAGTGGTTAAGAATCCACCTGTCAAGGCAGGGGACACGGGTTCGAGCCCTGGTCTGGGAAGATCCCACATGCCGCGGAGCAACTAAGCCCGTGCGCCACAACTACTGAGCCCGCACACCTAGAGCCTGTGCTCCATAACAAGAGAAGCCACTGCAATAAGAAGCCCGCGCAATGCATCAAAAAGTAATCCCGGCTCGCCGCAACTAGAGAAAGCCAGCGCGCAGCAACAAAGACCCAACGCAGCCAAAAATAAATAAATAAATTTATTTAAAAAATATATATATATATAATAAATTGAGTTATCAAATATTCCAGTTCTGTTTACAAACTCGATCAACATCTCATATACCTTTCAACTCAGAATCTCAAGATTAAAATGTTACCCATTTTATATTGAGATCACAGTGACAGGCTTTGAGGATACGAGTATGCTACATTCTCTTGAAATAGCAAACATACTGGCCCTTTTTAGAGAAGCTTAATTTGGGTAGATGGAATTCAGCAACCCCTAGTCTAGGCTGGATTCAATCAATCTCTTTACTGCCTGATTGAATTCTGCATTCTTTTCATATTCTTTTTGTCCAGCTTTGTCCACAAAAGCCCCGATCTGTCTAAAAAGCATCAGCCTTTCTTTATTTAGTCCAAAATTTAACTGAATCATAGTTTCTCCTTAAGGTTGATGTGCTAGACCCTAAAAATCCCTTTGAAATGCATATATACTTACTTGGATGGAAATCACATCACAGCTTTAATCCTCATAACACCACTGTCACCACACACACATTGGTTTAGATTACTCAAGAAGCAGCATGATGAGGTAATAGGCGATTAGGCAATGAGTTTCAATGTCTCTTAAAAACATTTTTTGTTGATATTTGTTTAGAATGCTCTGTGGAAAGAACAGAGATCTTTTCATAAGCCGTTTCTGAAAGGCTTGTCTCCAAGGCAGTTACAAACTCAAGACATTGCTAGGAGAAATTCTGTTGTATGAAGACAGAGCTGGAAGGTGTTTGATGATCATTTGGTCCAACCCCACGCTATACAAAGATAACTGAGTTCCAAAGAAAGGGGACAAGAGGGGGAGCTCCTTTACTGAATATCCTCTATGTTCCAAGCACTGTGCAAGTGAACCTTCAATTAAGATGCACAGAGTGGCACGTCATAGCCCTTTTCTACTCTCTTTCCCCCTCTGACAGGCACACAGTAGATTTTCCCATGCTCCTCGGGTTTGCCCGTCACCTTGTCTTGCATCAGTGTGGCCTCGCCCTCCATCAAGTCAATGGAAGTAATCAGCCATTCACTACTTCAGATTTCTAACCCAGCCTCACATGTACCCAAATACCCTGTGAACAGAAGTCAAATTTTGATGGACAGAGAGTTGAAAAGGAGATGAGTAAGTAGGGACTCTCTTTCCAGAAATTTAGAGAAGGGGAAGGCGTGAGATTGAACAGAAGCTGGGGTAGGGATGCAGGGTCAGGGGAAGGATGGGGAATGGAGAGAGTTGAGCATGTTCACAGGGAAAAGGAAGAGGGTGAAGATGCATGGCAGAGAGGGAATGACTGACAGAGCAGGACCCCAGAGAAGCGGCAGGGGACACAGGTTGAAGTATTAAATTTGAAGGAATGAGAGGAAAACAGGAGGAAAGAAGGCAGAGATGGGGACTAATGCTGCTGAGGCTGTTAATAAGAAAACAGTTCAGGTGATCACCCTAGGGTCAGGGGTAAGTGATGAAGGGGATATAGCCTGGGTGGACATGATGGTCCAGGCTCTAAACACCTTCATGAACTAACTAATAGCGGTGAGGGAATGATGAGCTAAAAGGACACTGGAGTTTGAGATTTCGGGATAGGGCCATCCTGAGTGATGACACAGCAGGGTAGGGCTGCTGAAAGACCAGCATGGTGAAGTAGAGGCCAAGTGGAAAACACTGGGTTTGAAGCTAAAGATCAGAGGAGCCAGTGGGTTCAGGAGGGTCATCTTTTGGACACTGGAGTTGGCAGTTGGCAGAAGCTGGGGGACAGAGAGGTCATGGGCCAGCTGCCAAAATCCTCTGTGAACACAGAGACCAATCAGCAGATTGACACATGACAGGGATGACATGGGGATGAGAGGTGAGCCTCGAAGCCAAAGGGAATTTTCTGTAAGAGGGGTGGAACTGCAGCCTGGCAACGGCTTTGGAGAGCAAAGGAGACATTAATTCCCAACTCCCAGCCTGAGGGGCAGAGGGTAGGTAAGAGTGAGCCCCCTTCCCTTGAAAAGGATAAAAGAAAAGCAGGAACCTCAGGAGAGACTCAGGTCTCAGCTGACAACAGAAAATATCGGAAACCTTTTTTTGGGGGGGTGGGCTGTGTTGGGTTTTTGTTGCTGGGCGCGGGCTTTCTCTAGCTGCGTGGAGCAGGGGGCTACTCTTGGTTGCCGTGCACAGGCTTCTCATTGCAGTGGC
This sequence comes from Balaenoptera ricei, assembly GCF_028023285.1. NCBI lineage: Eukaryota > Metazoa > Chordata > Mammalia > Artiodactyla > Balaenopteridae > Balaenoptera > Balaenoptera ricei. The sequence continues at coordinate 79,093,917 of NC_082648.1, forward strand.
TTCACTTGTTGTGGAGCGTGGACTCTAGGTGTGCAGGCTTCAGTAGTTGTGGCTCGCGGGCTCTAGAGCACAGGCTCAGTAGTTGTGGAGCACGGGCTTAGTTGCTCCACGGCATGTGGGATCTTCCCAGACCAGGGATGGAGCCCGTGTCCCCTGCATTGGCAGGTGGGTTCTTAACCACTGTGCCACCAGGGAAGTCCTAGGGGAAACATTTCGTAGAAATGTTAAGGATACAGGGACTCTGTTTATCATTGAATAGGGTTCCAGAGGACATGGTTGGAAAGTTGAGGGAGAGAGGCAGGGGATAAAGACAAAAAGCATCGGGGGATGATACTGTGTAATAGAACAAAGACTAAAGAGGTCTGTATTCAAGGCAACAGCTAAGGATGAAAGGGACAGGAGGCAGAGAGACCTCTGACCTCAACTTACTAGCTGTGTGACCTTAGGTGAGTTACTTGTTCTCTCTGGGCTTTAAGTTTCATCATTGTAAAATGAGGATGATACTGGTATTTACCTCATAAATTTGTTGTTGCTGTGAGGATTAAATGCGTTAATGTATGTAAAATACTTAGAATATTGATCAGCATATAGTCAGTCCTGAAGAAGCATTTCCTTCAGAAGGAAAAAGATTCCCATGCCACAGTTTCCCTTTCACGAAGGACATCTAGCTATATCAAACCTTAAACAATGCACCTTCACTTCCTGTCACTTACATTCAGCAAAAAATCCAAGTATGCAAAAAAAAAAATCTGTCAGTCACTGATGGATTCAATTTCTTACAAACATATGATATGACAATTAACCATTATCTGTCCCTTGAAAGGAAGGAAAGAGAATGAAAAAAGTTGGTTGAAGACAGTAAGAATGTAGAGTTATAAATGTTAAAGATAGTCAATCGTTATCTAATATACAACTCAACAACAACAAAAATCAAATAACTGGATTAAAAAATGGGCAAAGGACTTGGATAGACATTTTTCCAAAGATGATACACAAATGGACAATAAGCCCATGAAAAGATGCTCAACATCATTAATCATCAGAGAAATGCAAATCAAAACCACAATGAGTTACCACCTCACACCCACTAAAATGTCAACTATCAAAAAACCAGAAAATAGCAAGTGTTAATGAGGATGTAGATAAATTGGAACCCTTGTGCTCAGCTAGTGGGAATGTAAAATGAGCGGCCACCTTAGAAAACGTTATGACAGTTCCTCAAAAAATTAAAAATAGAACTAACATGCGATCCAGAAATTACACATATATATATATATATATATATATATATATATATATATATATATATATTTCCAAAAGAAAGCAGGGACTTGAACAGACACTTGAACACCAATGTTCATAGCGGCATGATTCACAATAGCCAAGAGGTGGAAACAACCCAAATGTCTGTCAACAGATGAATGGATAAACAAAATATGATATCTGCATACAAAGGAATATAATTCAGCCTTTGAAAGAAAAGGAAATTCTGACATATGCCACAACATGGATGAACCTTGAAGGCATTATTTAAATGAAATAGACAGTCACAAAAAACAAATAGATATCGTATGATCCCACTTATATGAGGTATCTAAAATAGTCAGCTTCACAGTACAGAAAGTAGAACAGTGGTTACCAGGGGCTGGGAGGAGTGGGGAAAGGGGAGTTGCTGTTCAATCGTATAGAGTTCAGTTTTCAAGATGAAGAAGTTCTGGAGATCTGTTTCACAAAAATGCGAATATACTTAACACAACTGAACTGTACACTTAAAAATGGTTAAGATGGTAAATTTTATGTTGTGTTTTTTACCACGATTAAAAAAAGAAAGAAGAGAAAAGAATAATCTAGTAATCCCCCAAACATACACAATTTAATGATGAATAAAGTAAAGCCCAGAGAAGGTAACAGACTCATGCACGGTCACACAGCTCCTTCCATTACATCGTGCTCTCTACGTGAGGTGCTGAGATAGTGGAAAGGATGACACACTTGATTTATCAGTAGTGACAGTGACAGTCCGATGAACCCGAAAAGGATAAAGATTCTACTCAGTGCGTATAAATGCTCATGTGCCTGTGCCCATTCTCCAAATCTCGTCAGGATTATTCCAACCAGCAGGTCTGAGAGGCCACACTGGAAATTTCAAGGTACTCACAGCTTCTCTCTCATCTGCAGCAGGTCTGAAAGCAGATGAGAGCAGCTATTCTGTTCCTGGGCTGTTCCCCCTGTAATTTAGAAGCCCAGACAGTTACACGAAAAACAGGAAGAAAAACTCAGAGGCCCACTTAAAATCAAGTTCAATGTAGGGTCTCCAACGTTCTGGAGTGAAGCTGCTAGTTAAAACTTGCTACTTTGAAACTGGTTCACTCACTCCTGTCTGGACTCAGAGAGGAAGTCTTTTTCCCAGTTAGGAGTTTTCCTTCAGCTCCTTATTCCAAAGTCCATAAAGGAGAGAACAGGAAAGGCTGGCCCCAGCTCAAGGAGCAGAGATGAAAACCAGACCTTTGTTCTTTTTAAGGGTGATGACCAGAGATTGCCTTCTATTTTATATCAGAAATCTCTATTGTTTCCACGGCCATGATGACTGTGTCTGAGGATCCCCACAGGACCTGGCTTGGTGATTCCAGAGATCCCCACTGGTTTAAAAGTGTCAGAGCTGAAGCCAAGACCTCCCTCCCCTGGGCTCCTCTGTCTCCTTGACACAAAAACAACTCATGCACACAATACCCCTCCGAGCTCTGAAGGTGTTAGGAAAATCCTCCTTGCATCAATATGTCTCATGATGAAGATTTAAATAAAATATTTTGGAAAGGACATTTCTAAAGATCTGTCCACTCCAGAAATATTTTTTGTTCTCAGCAACCCTACCGAAGCTGAACCAGGATGCCTATAAAAAGCCTTCTGTGTTCCCCTTAATGAATCCTCAGGAAGGATGGAATAAGATGGGGGTCAGAGACTCGGAGCCCATGCCAGATGCTGAGGCTGCCAGCTTGGCTGGGTGCACCGGTGGCAGCGCTGAGGGCCCGTCCCCCTGCTCCTCCCACTGGCGTGGTCTCTGCTCACACTCCTAAGGGAATTGGCTGGGCTCCTGGCTTGTCTCGCCTGTGTGTCTGCTAGTCATTGAACAAAGTGTGGGATTACTTCCATGCCCAGTTTCCCAGATGCTCAAAAGCACGGAGCCAAGGACCAGCTGAAACAGAAGGGAGGACCAAGCCGAGAAGCCCTCTTGACAAGGCTCAGCCACACTTGAGCTGTTGTTCCTGCCACGGGACACACCTGTCAAGTAAAACCCAATGAGCCATTCAGGAAACAACCTGTGCTTCCTGTTTGGAGCTGACCCTGGAAACAAGGACTTTTCTGAGATGGTACCAAGCATGAAAGTGGGGAGAAAAGCCGTGGGGACCTTGGCCTCCTGCAACACCTCCCCCATTTGCACAGACAGGAGAAGTCAGGAGGTAAGAGGGCTTTGCTGCCTCCAGATGTGCCCCCTCATAACTCCTCCTACACTAGTGTCTTTTCCCCACACTTCAAGGACCATCTTCACAGCCTGGAACTCCAGAGGAGCTGACCTCCTGGTAAAACTTTCCACCCCAAAGTAAATGCTGGTGAAATACTTCTCTAAGCTGAATGGTATCTACCTCTTGGTTGGTGACCAGCATCTGCAAACCAAAAGGACCTGCAGGGTGGGAGCACATACTGTCCCTGGGAACAGAAACACAGTCTCTTAGGACCACCTTCACCACTCAGATGCCCAGAGGCCACTGGACAATCTGAGACTCCTCTAGCAGCTCTGCCCTCAGCAGTCAATTCCAGAAGAATTTTTTAAAAATTCCTTACCACGTGGTCCAAGGAAATCAGGACTCAATATCCAAAGAAGACTATGGAAATAGGAACCCCAAAGGATGACTAAATCCTAGGTTTAGGGAAAGCGGGGAGCAGTAGAGAAAGGAGAGGGTTAAGATGAAGGTTATTTCAAGGCAAGAAAGAAGAAACCAAAACTACTGACTGGGGCAAGGGGGAAGGCAGAAAATGAAGGATAGCTGTTTTGAGGGATCCAGGGAGGAAATCGTCCCTCTGGCACAAGGTATGTGCGTAAGGGCTAGAGAGAGATGTACAGAGAACGCTGAGTAAGGGTGTTGAAATATTTTGCTGACTACTCCTTTGGAAGGCAGGAAAAGGAATTTCATCCATAATTACGTCATCCTCTTTAAAAAGATGAGGTTGAAGAGAAAAACTGGTTCCTTGGATCAAGACATTATTTTATTATAAAGCAACCCCAGGCTTGGACAGGTAAGAGAAGCCACACAGTGTGACAATCAGCACTGGCTTGGGAGTCTTCTCTTTCATGCAGTATTTATGAACCAAATCTGGACACTGGGGATGTGGGAACTGCCACTTACTGAGCATCTGGACACTGGGCTGGGGACTTCGTATTCAGGACCTTTGAGCTCCAGATCCATATAAGCAGCTGCCCACCCAACACCCTCACTTGGATGTCTAAAGGCATCTCAAACTCATCCCAAACTGAGCTTCTGCTCTTCCCCCCAAACTCCTGTTCTACCCACAGTCCTCCCAATGCCAGCTGATGGCAACTCTGTCATTCCAAGTGCTCAAGCCAAAAGACTTGGAGTCGTATTTGACTCCTCTATGGCTCTCTCACCCTTTACCCAATCTGTCAAGAGATCCTGTTAGTTCTACTTTCAAAATGTAACCCAGAATGTCTCTACTTCTCTCCACCTCTACTGCCACCTGCCTGGTCCAGGCCACCCTCACGTCTCACTCAGATTTTTGCCATGGTTTCCTCACTTTATAATCTGTTTTTACTACAGCAGCCAGAGGGATCTTTATAACATGTGAATCAAATCATGTCACTCTACTGCTCAAAATCAGCCAACAGTTTCCCATTCTACTTGGAGTAAAAACACTGTGCTTCCTACAGCGTTACAAGCCCCACACCAGGACCACATCCTCTCCCTGATTCTATCAGATGATACCCCTTTGCTCACTCTGCTTCAGCCTCACAGACCTCTTTGCTTTCTCTTGTGCATTCCAGGTACGTTCCCACTTCAAGGCTTTTGCACTGGCTGTTCCTTCTGCCTGGAATGCTTGTCCCCTAGATCTCACCCTCTTAAGTCTTTTGTCAAATGTTACCTGGATGAGGCTTACCAAACTACCCCACTTAAAATGGCAAAACTCTCTTCATACTTACTCCTAGCCCCTTTTCTGCTTTATTTGTTTTCCAAAGCCCTTATGCTGTATCTGTTACTTATTTTCTTTATTTATTATCTGATGTCTCTCTTCCCTAGAATGTAAGTTTCTTAAAGATAGGATTTTGCTCACCTCTGTATCCCTCCTGCCTGTAATGGTAATTGACACACAATAAATGTGTGACGAGGGATCTTACAAAACCTTTACAATCATCTTGCCTTTCATGGACATTGGACAGCTTGAGATTAGACAGTCATTTTTACCCCTTTATGCTTAATTTTCCCTCTAGAAAAAGTCTGTGAGTTGATAATTCGACCTCAGTTTATTCTCCACCCAGAGGCCCCAGCCCAGCTTTTGAACTCTGCACTTGACATCATGAGCTGCCTAACCTGTTGGGCTACAGCATTAGCTCCTGTAGCCCAAGGGCAACTCCTGATTTTCAGGCAGTGTTGGGGGATGAAAGAAAAGGTACAAAGAAACCAGCAGGAGATAGTGTCAGGGATTCCACAGAGGACAGGAAATATCACTTTGGTCCACAAAGCTTGAATTCCTCCACATAGCTTTGAAGGATGTATGTGTGTATGTGTGTGTGCACACGCGCACAAGAGCATTCACTCTCCCAAATTCCAGACAACTAAAAAATAATCTTAGCCTAACTGGGAGGGATGTCCTGAGGAAAAATTCTAAATGTCCTGACATTTAGAATAGTTCTGGGGAAAACAAGCATACATCCTGAGTTTGAATGGCAGAATAATCTTTTTAAAATTGCCATATTAAAAAATGTCCAGGTTGTCATATATTTTACATTAAAAATAAATACATGGTTTGGGGGACAGAAGTGAGGGCAGCTATAATACCTCCTTCTGTTAGTGTTCCATCTTTCTTCCTGAGAGCATACAGTGCTTTCTAGAAGGATGGCTCTGTCTTGTTCCTGGTTTACAAAAGTGATTGTTACTGACTTTAGCAGTAAGGCATGGGCTTTTCCAAGTCCAGCCACTCATGATGTTTAGGCTTGTCTTCTTTATAATCAAAGAAATATTTTGCCGTGGGAGATGGGGAGGAGGAAGACAATGATCATTTACAGAGCACCTATTATGTACTTTATACTTTATATTTTATTCGCCAAACTGAAAAGTCCATATAATTATCCTTGTTTTACAAATGAGACTGAGACTTAAAGACATTAAGTGACTTGCACAAGATCATTCCAACTAGCCAAGACTTGAATTCAGAACTAATGAACTCCAAATACTCTGCTCCTTCAACTATGCAGTGTTACCTTTTCCCTAAGGTGGGGACCAGAGGGGTGAAAGCTGTGCGTGAACATTAATCATGAATTAGCTTCATTTGTTAAGTTCTAGACCAACAAAATACATGATACACAACTTCTAGACCCTCAGACCTGTTTCGTTCCTTTAAGGAAATTGGACTTTAAAAAAGAGTGGAAATGATAACACCAGACAGAATTTGATGATGAACCAAAATGACTGGTTCAGGCCAAAAGAAGTCAGACTTGATCCAACCCTCAAAGGTCATTTTCTAGTATCATCTTCTAACCAAGGCTGACAAGGACCTCCATCTGTAAGGTGGAGATAATTATTCAATTTTTTACTTATGACCTTTTACAACCTCAAACATCTTTAGCACTTAAAAGTCATGATGATGATTCTTGAGTGATCAGTTGGGATGCTACCAGCTACAAGGAAGAGAAAACGCAAGCAAAGTGGTTTAGAAAATGGGAATGTTTATCATCTCATATAGCAAGAGTGTGGAGACAGGGCGGTTTCAGGGTTGGTGAATCCAGTAGCTCAGTGACTTTACCATGACAGATATTTCTCCCGTATTGCCTCTCTACCATCCTCTGTACAATGGCTTATCTTCTTAAGGCAGTTTCCTGTAATGGTCCCAAGACGGCTGCCCCACATTCAATCAACATGCAGATGATTACCACGAGAGGTAGAAAAGGAATATCCCTGTCTTGGCTCCCTTTTTAGAATCAAGATAAAACTTCCCTCCTTCTAGGCCCAGCATGAAGGTGCAGGGGCTACCTGGGAACAAATACTTCTCTTAGTGATACAGAAGCACGAGAAAAGTCCAACTACACAAGCACATTTCAAGCCTCTGCTTACATCACATCTGCTAACATTCCATTGCCCAAAGCAAACTCCAAGGCAAGACCCTAAGTCAGGGAGTGGGGAAGTATACCGCTCCTATTATTGGACTATATGACTGCATAATATTATGTGCCATATATATATATATATATATATATATATAAATGTGTACATGAATGTATAATATTACTACAAGGAATAAAGAATTAAGACCGAGAATTCAACCTTCCACCCCACCCATGGTTATATCAGGTAGAACCTTATGAAACTGTCATCTTTTAGGTACAAAATGGTCAACTACTGACCATCTCATATAGTTCAATGTAATACAATCAGTAGAACCAGGACTTAAGCTAGGCTTGTGTCATCCATTGGCTACTAGAACTCTCTGGAAAGCAGCATGAACAGGTGATACCCCATAAAAAGCAGGTTTGCTAAGCACACAGGAAATAAAAAACATAATTGTCCGTCTCTAAAACAGCAGTTTGATTCCCTTTGAGTAGAGTTATGCTCCACTGGAATCAAGCACTCATTAGAGTTTAAGGATTATGTGAAAATAAACCTCTGAAGTTGAGTCCCAGTAACGTTTTCCCCTGGAAAGTCAGAGGTATTGTGGTCCCACAGGACAACTATTACTTTTAGGTAAAGCTTTAATTAAATTTGAGAATTTGTTACAATTGTCTCCGCTGAGTAAAATTCTCCTCCTTTAGAATCACACTAATAGCACATCCTAGTGAAAATTTCCTGGTTTTTTTATCCTCTTACCCCTTTTCCCGACCACACATATATACCCATGAACTTGCTTTCCTGGCTTCCACCTTTGTTCATGCCCATCTCTTTGGAATACCTGTCACCTAGCTGACCTCTAGCCATCCTTTCCATGCGCACTACCGTCCCCATGCAGGCTGACTTAGATATCTTACTCCACTCTCCCATAATACTCTGTACATATTGGAAATGCAGGACTTAATACAGTGTTACATCAATATCTAAGTATACATTGATTTCTCCCCGTAAATTGTGAGATCCTTGAGCGCAGGGACTATGTTTTACTTATCTTTGCACCCTTAATATCCAGCATAGCGCTTGACAAATAGTAGGGGCTAAGAAATAAAGGAAAGAGTGTGTATTAGAGCAGGCTAAATGCAAGTCCAGTAACAAGCCCAATTTATGCAAAGACTCATGCAAAGTCTGAAGCAGATGTGCCTGGTTGGGCAACTCTCCTCTGAGTGGTAACCCTGGGATCCAGCCTTCTTCTGACCTGTGACACTGCCATCTTCAACACGTGGTCTGTCTCTAAGGGTGTTGCAAACAGGAAACAGAGCACGGGGAAGGCACAGTCTACCTCGGCTGGAAGTGACACAAATGACTTCTGCCCTCATTCCATTGGCCCAAACTAGTTTCATGGCACTGCTTAGTCATAAGAACTCACACAATGGAAAGAGAGTGTGAGCCTTTGGTAGTCAGTGAGCTACCTCTGCCACAAGGAGAGGGAGGAAGGACGGGAGGGAGAAATGGAGGGAAGAACTTACTTAATGCCTATCTTTTAGGACCTGTGCAAAAGGCTCAGATTCCCTTCCAGTTGGACCCTTAAAACCAGATATAGAAAGCAGTTGAACATTAAGTCAGACAGAACACAGCAAAAATTTTTTTTAAAAAAGGGGAAACCCATGAGAGTTCAGTGTCTTAAGCACAGTCAAGAGGAAGGCAAGTTTCAGGAGTCGGTGACAAGGGTGTGTGTGTGTGTGTGTGTGTGTGTCTGTGTGAGTTCCATGTCTTAACTTGAGAGAAGGAGGTAGAAGAAGAGAACGTTGGAGAGCTGCCAGATTGGAAAGGCTCCCAGGAGAGGAGGATGATGGGGCTTATGGGAGAAGCATTATCAAGGGATTCTACCTACTCTGAAGAAGACTTAAAGTCTTCAGTGTGAAAAGTAAACCAACAGGATCTGGAGGACATAAATCAGTAATGAGAGAATCATGTTCATCAGGATTTGGAGCAGGTGATGAGCAGGAGGCCCATGGGAGAAGCAACCATTTTCTAGGAGGTTTTATGTAGTGAGAAGGTCTGGTGTCAGAAGCCAGCGAATGATGGGGAGGGTAGAGACTGATAGCTGTTCACCAAGATCCATTTCCTCTTCTTCTTGGTATGCAGACTCCCTTGCAGTTAGCGTTACTATGTCAAAAGAATATGAACAGAAGTGATGTGTGCCACTTTTAGACCTGGCCTATATAATCCTCCCCCACGTGCTCCTCCACATTTTACCGTCTTCTTGCAGCTGGATACAGATGACAATGAGGTTCTATGTTTTGGTGATGCCACAGATGGAAGGAGCCTGGGTTCTTGAATAACTGCATGGAAAAGAGCGTACTTGCCTAGCTGAACACCTGCCAGGACTATAATATGAGCAAGAGGTAAATTTCTACTGTATGATGGACACTGCGACCCGCCACTCAGGTTCCATTTCAATGAAAGACTTATTATCCCAACTGAGGGAGTGCGGTCAGCACCTTCAGGGACTGCCTCAGCTCTAGGAGAGTTGCCTCACCCAAGGTCATACCCCTCGGGGGAAGCCTACACCCAGAGATCAACCAACACAAGAGTGCATGTACAGCCACTGCAGTCTAACTCGGGGCATCACTAACAAGCCACCTCAGCTCCAGGGCTTCTGTGGGGATGACCAAGGTGGTCACCAGGCCTGACTTGAGCTCAGCTTCTGTCTTGCCCAATCCTGCTTCATTTCCTTCTTTTCTACAGATTTTAAATCTAAGAATACTCTCTAATAAACATCCTACACACCAAACTTTCAGAGTCTGCTTCTTGGAGAACCCACCTTGAGGCATACTGTGAACATATCCACATGGTTGGGTATGTTTGTTACATCATCCTGGCCTGTTTTAACTAATACAGCATAGAGGAGGAACATTTTTCCTGCTGACATGGCTATGCTAGGTTGGTCAGCAGACATAGTCCTTGTGATGCAGAAAAGCCTATGCCATCTGCAGTAGGAGAAAACATAAGGAGTAGAGATAGAGACAGAGGGGAGAAAGAAAATCCCAGTTTTTGAAACAGAGATTCCTAAAGCTTTTCCTTGAGCTGCTCTAGTATGTTTACTAGAGTAAAAGTATCAATTAAAAGTATCAATTCTTCCTTTCCCTTTTTTCCTTAAGATGATTTAAATTGAGTTTCTGTCACTTGTAACCAAAAGAGTCCGAATACAAGAAATTTGGTTACGTGTTGTGCAATACAAGTGAATGTGTCCCCCACCCTTCCATTGCCACTGCCTCAAAACAGTTAAGGACAGATCTCTGTAAATTTTTTGATGAAGCCATATTTATCGAGGACTTACTATGTGCCAGGTCTATTCTAAGTACTTTCCATATATTAACACAATCCTCACAACAGTCCCATGAAATGGGTACTCTTACTATGACTTCTGTTTTCAGAGAGGAAGGCTGAGGCACAGAAAGATGAGATGTGCCCAAGGTTACCCGATTTATGAGTGACAGGCTAGCCCCAGAGCCTGTACTCTTAGGCGGTGATGCTCTCCCACCTCTACTCACACAGCCTTGAGATGGGGAAGTGAGATGCTTCAGTTTCACATGGGTTATATTTATGAGTGATTAGGGTTCTTCCCCTGCTCTACTTGCAATCTACCAAGGCTTGCAAGAGACCTGACTGAAGTCAACAGCAAAAATGTACCAGAAGGTAGAGAAGTCATCCCTAAACTAACAAGTAAAAGAAATGATTAGAGATGAAACCGTGAATGGAAAAGCCCGTGAGGTGGTGTTCAGACCTGAAGTGATTCAGTGAACAAAGGCATGGGGGGCAGCAGGAGAAGCTTTGGAGGGTTAAGCTGGACACATAAACACCAGACTAGTTGGGAAGAACCGGTTTGGGGACCCAAGAGGAAGAGCATCAGTTCTGGATGGTACACAGGAAGCTAATCAAAGAACAGTTTTATCTAAACCAGGACATGAGCCTAGAACCTGCCAGGAAGAGTGTGGTTTTCTCTAGGACCTGGGGAATGGGAGCAAGAGAGCTCAAGCTGATAGGAAAATCGAGAGGCTTTTTTGGAAGCAGAGGCACCATTGGGAGGCAAAGCATCAGTTCTCTAAATTCAGAGTCCCTGTTATTACATATTGTGAACTGGTCATTCCCTGAGACCGCTCGCACTGGAGTTAAGGATCAGTTTCTTCCGCTTCAAGGGCTGGGTGGGTGACGTTTCTTTGCCAAGAAGGGGAATTACAGAAGAGGCTGCAGGCAGGGCTGCATTCGCAGAAGGAAGTCCAGAGAAGCCCAATCCCAACCCTGAGCCCACCACCACCACCCATGTAAGAAGATGGTGAAGGCCTCTGTTGTTGACTGTGGGGGACACCCCAGCATTTGGTCACTACTCTCAAAGTGAGTTTATTTCCCAGGCCTGTTAGCCTGCTTTAGAGTAAAACAGTGAGAAGGATCCAGTGTGCTCTCAGGGGAAAGACTTCCCTCCACTCAACCTGGGTCAGGCTATGGCAGAATGGATGTTGGCAAAGGCCACCAGGTACACAGTACATCCATTAATACTTTTTACCGGGATGCTGTTCACTATGTCCTGCATGCACATCATGTCCCTGCTGAGAAATGTTTCAAGGCTAAAAGCTTCTCCTTGTTTGCCACTCATTTCACACCAATTTAACTGAATACCAGCTATGGTAAGTGATGACATGCATCATCTCGTTCATGCTTGAAACTACCCTGTGAGAAAGCCATTATTGTTTTTTACTGCAGTAAAATATATATAACATAAAATTTATTATTTTAGCTTTTTCTGAGTATACAATTGAGTGACATTAATATCTTCACATTGCTGTGCAACCATCACCTCCATTCATTTCCAGAACTTTTCTATTATACCAAGATGAAACTCTGTACCCATTATACAGTAACTCCCCATTTTCCCCACAGCCCCTGGCAACCAGCATTCTACTTCCTGTCTCTATGAATTTGTCTGTTCTAGGCACCCTATATAGTGAAATTACATAGTATTTGTTTTCTTGTGTCTGACATTTCATTCAGCGTAATGTTTTCAAGTTTCATTCATATTGTAGCATGTATCAGAATTTCCTTTTAAAGGCTGCATAATTTTCCATTGTATGTATATACCACATTTTGTTTATCCATTCATCTGTGGACTTTTGAGTTTCTTCCACCTTTTCACAATTGTCAATATGCTGCTGTAAACATTGGTGTACAAATATCTGTTTGTGTCCTTGCTTTCAATTCTTTTGTGTACGTATGAAGAAATGGAATTGCTGGATTATATCGTAATTCAGCTTCCTAACAAAATTTTCCTTCATAAGGCAGCTGCTGTGCTTCCTATTGCCCAAGCCCAGGACTCCAGCCTCCAATCAATTCTGTGAGTCCCAAAGCCTTCCAATACATTCCCTCTGCCAGTTCTTGTTGTAACCAAAGGGCATACAGGAAGGAGACAGAGTGGGAGCAGGGTGCTCAAAACCAGGAGATACATGTTGAACAGGTCAAGTTTGAGATGTCTGTGAGATATGTCAAGGGGCCTGTTGGGTATTTGCACCTGGAGTTCAGGGTTGAAGCCTAGGATAAGGAGAAATAAATTTGGGAGTTATCAACATGTAGATGGAATAGTGGTGTCTAGCATAATGTCCCATGTCTTTTGCTAAAAGTATCCTGATTTTCTTTTGGGGAAATATTCCTCTTTCTTGGTTAATAATCTTGATGGGGCTGTTAATCAAAGTGCCATGCCCTCCTCTGGCCAAGTAGCAAGACTGGACAGTCAGCATATGTCATCCACCTGGTCACAGTGATTCTTAAGGGATGCTCAAATGAATTAGGTCAATTCAATAAGAATTAGCCAAAAGATTTTTGATGAAATAATCAGGAACAGAAGTCCTGTCCTCTTTCTGGCAGGATTGCTAAACTGGTACAGTAAAAGCTTAGAGACACAAGGGCTTTTTTTTTTTTTTTTTTTTTTTTTACCACCTTGGGGTCATAGCCTAATGAGAATGAGGTCAACACAGCAAAAAACAGATTCAAGTGACCAAGGGTGATGGGCAATGTGTTGATGTAGCATTGAGTCCCTTGATGCTGTTATTCCAGAAATGAAGTTCGTGATCATGTGAATCAATGAATTCCCATTTTTGCTTCGGATAGTTGAGTTGAGTTTCTGTTACTTGCAGCCAAGTGATTTCTGACAAGTCCAAGCATCACTTAAAGCCCGTACTTGGATGAGATCACACAAGAGGAGAGTGTAGAGAGGAGGACTGAGCCACAAAACACTGTAATAAAGACCCGATATAGGAGGATGCTACAGCATTTCAGTTAGATTGTCACTTGTCTTTGATAACAAATGGGACCAGAAAGATAATGTAATTCATTCCATTACCGAAGAAAATCTGTTGTCAGAATATTGATAATTTTTTAATCTGGGGGATAGGTATATAGGGGGCTTTATGTTTGAAAATTCCCAAATTAAAAAATACACTTATGACATGGTGCTGTTGCATTTTCCCTGTATTGAAAGGACAGCACCTCTTTGCTGGAGAGCTCCCTTGCATGCTGGGTCATGCCATCCAAGATGGTTATGGCTACCTGCCTTTTCTCGGCATCCAGCATTCTAAGATGTGGGAATTCGAGGGGTTTGGCAAGACACGTGTGGGCTGTTTGTAAATTCGCATGAGCTCTCTGTGGTTTGACTGCACAAAGACAGGGAGGAGCTTGGACTCGGGCTCTGTTGGCCCCTGAATTCACTTTGGATGAGAAAGATTGGTGTCTGCCAACTGGGCTCCCTCATTCCTAACAGTAGCCAGACTGGCATCTTTGGCTTCAAAAGGGATTGATCTGGTTCTCATGTGAACAGCAGGTTCTGCACCAAACTAATTTGAGCAAACTGTATGCAGTTATGAGTGGTGGGAAGATGAGTTCTACCCAATGGGGAGTTGAGACAACCAAATGTCGGCTCTGGAGTGGGAAACCAGACTAGGGATGAGAGCAGAGTAATCCTAGAAACTGACAAATGGCCAGGACTGCAGAAGTAGTCTACTAAGAGTCTGCGATTAGAAGGAAAAGTTTGCCCTTTTAACCAGACACAGGCAACAAAGGGAAACTCTTCCTTTTGTAACACAGGAGAGAAAATGTGGATTTCAAGTTGTCTGACTTTGGGTGGGTAGACTCAGAAGTAGTCAGAGCCATCCAGCTAGCCCATGATTTAAACAGCTATCACTGACTGTGAAAACAAGATCCACTGATGAACAGCCTAATGAAGCACTAAGTACTCAGGCTCTGGAGCCAGATTGCCTGGGTTCATAGCCTGGGTTCACCATTTGCTTCCTTAATGATTCTGCACCTCAGTTTCCTCATCTATAAAATGAAGATCACAATTTAGAACTGGAAAACATTATGCTAAGTGAAAAAACCTAGACATAAGAGGATGAATATTGTATTATCTCACTCATCTGAAGTACCTAGAACAAGCAAATTCATAGAACCTAGAACAGGCAAATTGATAGAGACAGAGTAGAATAGAGCTTTCTCCAGGGGCTGGAGGGAGGAGAGAATGGGGGCAAGGTATTGTTTAATGGGTAGAGAGTTTCAGTTTGAGATGATGAAAAAGTAATGGAGATGGATAGAGGAGATCGATGCATGATATTGTTAATGTACTTAACGCCACTGAACTGTATACTTAAAAACAGTCAAAATGAAAAAAAGAAAATGATAACTATATGAGATAATGGAACATGTTAATTAGCTTGATTGTGGTGATTATTTCACAATGTATATGTATATCAAAACATCAAGTTGTGCAACTAAAGTACATACAATTTTGTCAATTATACCTCATTAAAGCTGGAAAAATGGTTAAAATGGTAAATTTTATGTTATGTGTATTTTACTCCCATAAAAAAATAAGGCTGTTGTTGCAAACGTAATATTGTGCAAAGAGATCACACGAAAGAATTAGTGCTGTATGATGTCAATACATAAAGGTCAAACACAGGCAAAAATTGTTCCTGGCGGGGCTTCCCTGGTGGCGCCGTGGTTAAGAATCTGCCTGCCAGTGAGGGGGACACGGGTTCGAGCCCTGGTCCGGGAAGATCCCACATGCCACGGATCAACTAAGCCGGTGAGCCACAACTACTGAGCCTGCACTCTAGAGTCCGCGAGCCACAACTACTGAAGCCCACACGCCACAACTACTGAAGCCTGCGTGCCTAGAGCCCGTGCTCTGCAACAAGAGAAGCCACTGCAATGAGAAGCCCGTGCACCACAACGAAGAGCAGCCCCCGCTCACCGCAACTAGAAGAAGCCCGCGCGCAGCAACGAAGACCCAACGCAGCCAAAACAAAACAAAAAAATCATTCCTGGCATTAGAAACCAGGATAGTAGTTACCACTGAGGGTGGTGGAGACTGGAAAAAGTTAAAACAGATGATGCTCTTAGGATGGTACCTGACACTGGGTGGGGGTGGGGGTTCCCTAAATCTTTAGTGGCAGTATATAAAACTAAAGATGCCAGAACCTCTAGAAACCTTCCTGACCTCCCCCTGCACTTGAGATGCCAATCATTCCCTCCTTGTCCGTACCTCCTATGCTTCAAGATACTTTGCATTTGTTCTTCTAGAGCCCTGCTCCTTCCTGCTCTCTGCTTCTGCATCCTGACCCACAGCAATGTGCTCCTTCTTGCCCTCTGGCTTCCAGTCCTGTTGGACTTATAATAGGGGGAGAACCAGCAGGAAACTGGAAGAGGGAAAGAGAGTGAGGTTGAGTGCCCTCCCTGTGGGGTCACTTGACCAAAGGTCACAATTACTGTGGAGCAGACCTCTCCACCCAGATCTCTCTTTCTCCAAGTTCTGTAACTGCTCCCTCCCATTGCCCCTTTGGGCCAAGTCATGGTAGTGGCACCCCATAATTACTAACCTAAAGACACTGTACTAATCTCCCTCGTTTCTTGTGGTTTTCTTACACCCTGCAAGGACCTTTGTAAATCACATTTTTATTAAAATCTACCCCAATTTTCCCAATTTCAGTGCCTCATCTACTTCTGCTGGGACCCTGACTGCTACCTACCCTCTTAGAGACCCGGGGAAAAGCCACCACTGGTCCTACATGAGCCCCTCAATCAGGTCACGGCTGACCACACCAGATGTGAGCAGCTGACCACGGTGAACAACCCAGAGGCTCTCTGCTAACAATTTGGAATAGAGTCACAAAAGCTCTGAGTGACTGAGCCAGCAGAGAGCTGGAGAATTATAAGCTCACCCAGAGATAGCAAGAGTCAGTGCCATGGCAACCCAAAGCTGTGAGCAAGCTGAAGCTACTATAGGGCAGTTGCAAAAATTGGTTTGTGGAGGAAAGATGCAGAGTGTTATTTATTAATGATGTGAAGGCTTTAATATATTCAGGAAAAAATGTGTTCTAACAATATGCAAGGTAATGTAAAATCACCTAATGTGGGGTTTTTTCAACTATTTAACTGTGTCTTTAAAGTCCCCAGAAATATCATTCCTACCAAAGTCATGTGAATGAGGCTACGTCTAAATATTTACTGCACAAAATGCAAGAATGCCACTCGTTACCAAGTCTTGTTAATATGTGTGTGTTGGGTAGATATGGAGAGGAGGGGGTAATGTTATTTAATAAACTGTGGTTACCCATTAGTTTTGAATTTAGATCACTAATGAAATACAATGGAATAGAAAATATCAGAAGGCATCATGGTTATAACAGTAAATATTGTTTCGTGAAACTGATTTCAGTGATACATATACTTGATCACAATGTAAAATGTATTTCTACAGGGTCAGACAGTTTGCAAAATTCTGATCGACTAAATTCTGTGGTTCAGAAATTACCCTGTTATACTGTCAATGTGGAGGTGAAAAATGAAGAAAATACAGTAGAGTTTTTATAAATAATTTTGTTAACATCTACAGGAATCATATTTTGAGCATTACTATTTTCTTCCACTGATGGTTTAAAGTTGGGACCAAGTTACCACTTCATCATCTTCCTTTTCACTTTTCTCTTTTTTGCAAACTGCAGAAGGCAAGAGCCTTGACAATACTGTAATCATTGAGGTACCTCTCTAGTGCTTGGAACACCAAAGGCTCTAGATAAACATTTGATACATTTCTGAAAAATGATCTGTTCACAAAGTCATTGTATCTACATCACAATCAGTGATATGAATAAGGTATTTAAAAATTCCATATATGTATTTCCATAATCAAACATCATATGATCACTGGAATACCCCATAGAAAGTACTTTAATATCAATTTTTTCAAAGAGTGCATATATGTAAAGGAGATATTGTTACGTTATTCCTTGTATTATTTTTGGTTGGCATTTTTATTTTAGACATGATAATGCTGATGATTAACACAGTAATAAACGTTACCAGCTGTAGTGGGTTAAATTGTGGCCCACAAAGGATGTGTCCACTTGGAACCTCAGAACGTGACCTTATTTGGAATACGGGTCTTTGCAGATGTAATTAAGATAAGGGTCTCAAGATGAGATCATCCTGGATTAGACTGAGCCTTAAATCCAACGACAAGTGTCCTTATAAGAGACAGAAAGGAGAGGAGGTCACACGAGGACAGAAACAGAGATTGGAATTATGAGCCCCAAAACAAGGAATGTCAAGGGTTGCCAGGAGCTGCCAGAAGCTAGGAGAGAGGCATGGAACGGATTGTCCCTCAGAACCTCTAGAGGGAACATGGCCTTGTTGACACCTTGATGTTGACACCTTGATTTTGTTGACACAGGCCTTCAGAACCGTGAAAGAATAAATTTCTGTTGTTTTAAGTCACCAATTTTGCGGTAGCCCTAGGAAATGAATATACCAGCTGAATAATTCACTAATAGTTTAAAAAAGTCACACCAATTATAAGCTTGGTTCTCCTAGCTCTTGCTTGACTCATATTCTTCATTTAGAGAATGTTGGTGAGTTACCATTGTTGGAGTTTATTTTGAAACTGAGTGTTAAATTTCTGCGGCTACTTAAATGCATAAGGGCACACAGCGACTGCCTTTCTTGGTACTGTAAACTAGACCATTGTTTGGATTTTTTTTTTTTTCTTTTGCTTAATATTTCCTTTTATTTAGCGGTTACCAAGATAATGACTTAGTTTTTTTTATTATATATAAGCTAATTTATTAATATTAGAGTTCATTAGTGAATAGCAGAATTAATTAATGTAACAGAGATTATGAACTTGTAGCAAATTTTGTTTAGTTTTGTTTTATAAGATAAGCAATAAATCAGATCTCCCACCAGTTAACATTTTGCTGCTGATCTTTCTTGCAATACTGCCTAATGATAGTTTTTCATTACCTTTTGAAACTGAGCATTTTTAAAAATTGAGGTATCATTGACATATTTTTTATATATATACATATTTTTTTAAATCTTAGAAAGTCAAATAATTTCAGGGGTAAAACTGAAAAATTAGACTTTAATTCCAACTGAAGGGCAGAATAGCAGAGTGGTGAGGAACATGAGATGGGGTCAGACAGTCCTGGATCGGAACCTCTTAAGTGGGTGAATTTGGACAAATTACTGAAACTCTCTGGGCTTCTCTTCCCTCAATTGTAAAATAAGGATTATTGAACTCTCCAAAATATTACCAGACAACTGAATAAAGGAGGCACTCCTAGGACAAAGTCTTAATAGTATCTCAGAAAAGGGAAGTCAGGGGAGGATCTTTATAGGGTTTAGGCTCTGGGTTCAAGTGACTTCAAGCAGGTCTTTCAAGAAGGGAACGGCCTAAAATTGGGCTAAGATCCTGACATAATTGTTTAGGATTGATGCATACAGGGAGGTGAGAGTCTTAAAGCAAGTCTTGATAGGTAACTGTGGTTTAATGAGAACAAGAAGTCTGCCCATGACGAGCAGACTGTTATCTCAGATAAACTGATCTGCAGAAATTTCCTGAGGCAAACAGAGAACTTATTTATTGGTTTTCAGTCTCACCTTTCCCAGGAAAAGTTTTCATGGAACAATAACTAAATCATATTGGTACAAGTGATCTCAGTTCTAAGTCCAAGGAGCCACTTCTTCTGGCTGTGCTAAGGAGTAAGTGAGACCATGGTTCTATAGTGTCTGCCACATTGCAAGGACTAAATAAGCAATTAACTTATTATTATTACCCATTTAACTTTATTTGTAAAGACAAGACAAATGTAGCCATAAAATCTTGACACCCCTCAAATTTTTATTGCTTTTTATAAGTAATAAGCAGAATCGATGGCTTTTGGCTTTCCTGTAATTCAGGAACTGCTAAACTACTAAAGTTATTGGTAGAATTTGCACTTATGGAAATAAGGGGACAAAAAAAGAGGGAAAAAATGAGGACTCTTTTCCTTTGTCGTGATTCTAGCTGGCTCTATATGTGCATTCCCCCAGGGACTCTTGAGTAATCAGCTCTCCACAAGCTGCACATCTTCAGGAAGGAGCTAACCTTTGAAAATGCAGAGAGGTTTCCTGGGTGGTGTATCACGTGGAAATGCAATGCTTTATGGACATCAGACGTGTCTGTTCACTCACTGTGCATAATCTTGGTTGAGTTAGTAAAACTTTCTAGCAAGGGGACTACATCTCTCCAGCCTCAGAACATACAAAGCCCAGAGGAATTCCTTGAGTGTTTGTACTGGCCGCAGAATCTATAGATAGCAGCTGAGTTCATCGCAGGGAACAGAAGATAACATGACCGGCTGCCTGTGTGACTCCAGAAATGAGGCTCCCGCTGCTCTCTCCACCGAACCGTGGAGCAGCATCCTAGAGACAGGAGCAGTTACGCTGCTTCTCTCCTCTGACCATTTCACTCCAGGGCGTCTGAAGCACCCTCACTCAATTTCCCCATCTCTGACACACAGAGAGAAACAGCCCATGCAATCTTAACTGTTCTGATGTACCATAAATTAAATAAAATAATCCATGGTCCTTAGAAGAAAATTCTTTATAACCCCAAGGTATTGTTACTATCTGATAATGAAGTCAAGTGTAGAATGGATAGGAAACTTCAGTAGGTCAGACTAATAATAGAAATGCTGATTTGAATGAGCACAAATGCAATGCATAGACTGTGTTTTAAAAAAATGCAACAGCAGTGGAAAACAACATGGACATTCCTCAAAAACTTAAAAATGGAACTACCATACAATCAGCAATTCCACTCCTGGGCTTTTATCCAAAGAAAGCAAAAACACTAATTCGAAAAGATGTATGCACCCCTATGTTTGTTGCAGCATTATTTACAATAGCCAAGATATGGAAACAACCTAAGTGTCCATCAATAGATGAATGAATAAAGAAGATATGGTGGGCTTCCCTGGTGGCACAGTGGTTGAGAATCTGCCTGCCAATGCAGGGGACACGGGTTCGCGCCCTGGTCTGGGAAGATCCCACATGCCGCGGAGCCGCTGGGCCCGTGAGCCACAATTACTGAGCCTGCGCGTCTGGAGCCTGTGCTCCGCACCAAGAGAGGCCGCGATAGTGAGAGGCCCGCGCACCGCGATGAAGAATGGCCCCCACTTGCCGCAACTGGAGAAAGCCCTCACACAGAAACGAAGAGCCAACACAGCCATAAATAAATAAATAAATAAATAAAATATTAAAAAAAAAAAATTTAAAACTAATTTAAAAAAAAAAAAAAGATATGGTATACAATGAAATATTACTCAGCTATAAAAAAGAATAAAATCTTTCCATTTGAAACAACATGGATAGACCTAAAGGGTAAGTGAAATAAGACAAAGACAAATATCATATGATTTCACTTACATGCAGAATCTAACAAACAAAACAAATAAACAAACATAACTAAACAGAAACAGGGTCACCAATACAGAGAACAAACAGGTAGTTGCCAGAGAGAAGAATGTGGAGGGATGAGTGAAATAGGTGGGGGAAATTAAGCAGTACAAACTTCCAGTTGTAAAATAAATGAGTCACAGGTATGAAGGTACAGTGTGGGGCATATAGTCGATAGTTATGTAATATCTTTGTGTGGTGACAAATGGCAACTAGACTTAACAGTGGTGACCATTTCTGAAATGTATAGAAATATTGAACCTCTATGTTGTGTAACAAGAACTAACATAGTACCTGTAGGTCAATTATACTTCAAAAACAAACCAACTCATAGGAAAAGAGATCTGATTTGTGGTTACCAGAACTGGGGGATTGGGGTTGGGGAAATTGGAAGAAGGCAGTCAAAAGGTACAAACTTTCAGTTATAAGATAAACAGTTACTAGGGATGTAATGTGCAACATGATAAATATAATTAACACTGCTGTATGTTATACATGAAAGTTAAGAGAGTTATCACTTAGTTATCACTAAGAGTTATCACAGGGAAAATTTTTTTTTCTATTTCTTTAATGAGAAATATGAGACAGATGTTCACTAAACCTACTGTGGTAATCATTTCATGATGTATGTAAGTCAAATCATTATGCTGTACACCTCATATTTATACAGTGTTGCATGCCAATTATATCTCAATTTAAAAAATAAACATAAAAGTGCAACAGCATATAGCTTCCAAACATGCTATGATCTTAGGAACCAAGTAGTAGATGTATTTAGCTAGTGACTAGGTAAGATGATGGATAATTGACATTAGTTACTTATATGCTTAATTGGTCTGAACACTTACCCTACACTGCTTTTTCATGATTAATTTGCTCTATTTGTTAAAAGGGTTTCCTAAGCAAATGTGACTTCATTTCAGCACCTGTTTCAATTCCAACTATTGGTGCATTTTGGCTTAATAGCTGAGTGCCTAAGAGTCAGGTTCCAGGGCCTTACTACCTAACTCTGCATTCCCACCTACCATTTTCTGGCTATGTACCCCTGGTCAGATTACTTAACCTCTCTGTACCTCAGTTTCTCTAACGAAAAAAATGAAAATAATAACCACAGTTACCTCAGAGGGTATTTGGGAGGATTAAATGAGTTAATGTAAAGTAATTCAAGAGCTCAGTGCATAGTGTGTCATATATTCCAGCTGTTATTTATTTTCCTTGAAATTACCTGTAGGAACTTTACCACCTGACATTTACAGAGACATTGTCCTATGGGATCCATACTGTGTGGAAGGATTCTGCAGTGCTTTTAGTGTGAACCTGTGTCCTCTATAGCCTGTGTTATGAAATGAGCTCTGGGCAAGAAGTTAGGAAATTTGGGCTTAAGGTCCAATGCAGCCATCAACTATGTGATCTTGAGCGCATCTCTTCAACCCTCTGGACCTATTTACTCAAAAAAAAAAAAAAAAAAAAAAAATGAGGAGTGGGCTGACTGCATCATCCTAAGACAACATAATGTTCTAGAAAGAATCCTAGAGCAAGAGTCCAAAGTTCAAGTTCTAGTTCTAGCACTTGTTAGGTGTAAAATTCACAAAAAGTCACACAACTTCATGGAAACTTAGTTTCCACATCTGGAAAATGGGCAGAGTAATATCAGAAACACTCCTCTTCCAGATTTGTGGTGAGCATAAAATTAGATAATGAAGAAAACACTTTGTAAATGAAAAAGCACCAAATAAATGTAGGGTAATATTATTTATAAAATTCTATTTATTCTAATTTTTATGCTAAATCTTATTATATTCCTACAATCTTTTACAAGTGTTTGTGCTCCTACAGGCAGAATTCTGTGGGTTAGAACCATACTATAAAAATGCATTTGTTGGACCTCAGACTATCTACTATAAACAATGTTTTCCCTTTGTTAAGATAAGAGCAATACATTTTCAGTTTGTCCCTGAGTCATCATCTAAGCATAACTCTGTATGAGTCAAGAAATCTAAAAATTATCTATTTATTCATTTTTTCCTTTTTGTGCAAATATCTCTGCAGATATAATTTAAGAAATAACTTGCTTCTGTCTTAGGGTTTCTTAATATTTTAAAGGTGCTGTTGTAAAGGAAGAGGGTAAAGGAAGATTATCCTCACAAAGAAAGGAGACACACACACACAACATAGACACACATAGACACAAATATCAACACAAACCCTATGCTTCAACCAGAAAAGCACCTTCCTACCACTGGGCCCTTATCCATGCTGTCCCCGTCACCTGGAATTCCTTTTCCTCCCATTTCTACCTGTCCAATCCTACCTAGAATTCAGAGCTTTGTTAAAATCAAATTTTCGGTGGGAGGCATTGAGTGGTTCTTTGCCCTACCAATAATCTTTAAGATAGCTACTTCCTTTTTAAAGATGACAAAACTGACAAACAAGAGATTAAATGATTTGTTCGAGGTCACCTTTGTGAAATTCGCAGAAAAATTTAACTCAGGTATTTTTCCCCCTGTACCCCACATACACCTTCTCAAATCACTGTAGTCTGAACCAATTCACACCCCCCGCCACTAATCCAGTTCTCTTGTAACACATATATGATATCATATGTTGCTTTGCATTAGAGTTCCTTGTGAATAGATCCCTCCATCCCCAGAGAGTAGGTCCCAGAGAACAGTAACCATTCTAATCTTCAAATCCATCATAGCTTTTAGCACTGCATATACATTCCGGTATTGCAAAATTTGTATTTGTTGAATTTGGAGTGGGACATCCCAAGGATATTTCCTGCTACCTTTCTATGAATGAACTCAGGTTTGTATGAGTCCACTTTGATTCTCACCTAAGGAAGATCTTCAGGAAACATCAAAAGCACCACAGTGTAGATGCAAGAGATGGCCAAGACTCAAGGCCTATCACTGCCCATGCGAGCTTTGTAATTCTCAGATGCAAAGCTCTCCATGAAAAGAACAAGGCATGATGGGCAATCCCTTCCAGAGAGCTTTTGGGAGCGACCTGTCCTTGACATGTCCTGACTTAACTGTGGTCTGAAGGCCCAACGCCACTGGCAGCATGATTTTAATGACTGCCATTACTTCTGCCATTACTACCACCCAACAAAAACCATCACTGGCTCCATGTGATAATCCCTCTGCTGTGCAGTGCCATGGGACTCCAGAGCGTGACAGCACTTATGTTCTCTGCCAACAGCGCTATTCATCAAAGGAGGATAAAAATCACAGTCGTACCCTGCTCTTCATAGTCAGGAATGGCTTTAGGCAAGTCACAGCTTCAACTCAGTTTGGGTCTTTCAAAGATGCAGCCCCCGTTTTTCCACTTCATAAAAGTGAAAATGGGACACATGCTGAACGGGATTTTCAGAATAATGAAAACCCTGTAATTAGTAAGCAATAGTTAAAATTTTATTACCCTGTAAGAGCAAGGCATAGTAACAAGTTAATGCAATTACTAATTCAGCTTTTCTAGAGATAGAAGCAAACAGTGCAATTAAATCCTTCATCGTTAATTTTGCAGGGGCCTAATGAAAGGGAAACAAATGAGCTGGATCCCCTTCTTCCCACCTCTGCTGTGCCATCAGGCGAGAGGTTCCCCACCTCCCCCTCTCCAATCCCTTCTGAAAAATAAAACAGGCCACCAGCTGTGAAATGGATTATGCCTTGCAACTTTGCACCTGGAATAGAAGCCCTCATTTTTGACAAAGATTGCCAAGAATTTTGCATCACTGCCTTGCAGCTTTCTCTTCCCTCGTGAGCCTGCTCCTTCTGCTTAACAAAACATTTGCTGTGTGCTGATTTGTGGGTGAATGTCAGTGCACATCGTATCCAGAGATTCTCACCTAGTCCAATACACAGA
Organism: Balaenoptera ricei; assembly: GCF_028023285.1. Taxonomy (NCBI): domain Eukaryota; kingdom Metazoa; phylum Chordata; class Mammalia; order Artiodactyla; family Balaenopteridae; genus Balaenoptera; species Balaenoptera ricei. The sequence goes on from NC_082648.1 coordinate 79,118,936, forward strand.
ACCAGTCTAACTCACCATCTTTACCTGTAACCCTTCTCCCATACGAACCCAATCCACTCCAGGCAAATGATCGACCCACCATCTACCAAACACAATTTTCACTTTCTGATCACTACATCCTTCAGTCTGCTTGCAGAGTCATTTTGGAGTGGATACAAAATGAAGACAATTTCTCCCAGCCACCCACATTGGAGGACACTGGTCTGATGTAGTGAGTGGCAGTTCACTGCCATAAAGAGGACAGATGAGAGGTTGGCTCAACTCTTTGATGCTAAGCAAAAACCCCAGAAACTCACCTATCTCCATGTAATTATAACTTTTAGCATCCAGCAGTACCAAGCCAAATAGTTCCTACTTGTACATGCATTGTTATAAATGAACAACCAAATTCAGTAAATGGTTGGCCAATTCTGTACACAGAATAGTGACCTCTGGGTGATTATTTTGATCAACCTAACTCACACATTTCTGGTTCAACAGAGGTATTCAATGAAGACCTAAGACTGTGTGTAAATGGAACACAATTTCATAAAGAGTTAATTTAGATATCTAAACAGCGAATTAACTTGTATTTCACTGAATCTAAGGTGCCACTAATCGTAAGACACACCATTCATTATTTAATCTGTCATGGAGAAAAAAAATGCCCATTGAACCATGACACCATGCTTTCTTATTAGAAATTTTCATTTTCTGTTATGCTAAATTTATTTGATATAGATATGTGTTTTTAAAACAACACATGACCACAATACAAACATCTATACCAAGTTTCCACATGCACAGCAATGACCACATTGTCACATCTGCCACCTGACCAACAGTGATGTTGACACCATCAATTATAAGGTGCATCCTGATTTCAAAATTGTTAAATTGTAAGAAAAAGGGCACTACAACAGTGGTGAAATATAGCACCTGTATTCCTGAGATGAGGATTGCAAGCAATCAATAGCCTCTCCTCACCTGACATCAGCTGTAGCCCCAAGTGGTGAATGGTTCCTATCCGTGTCCTTGGAATCTTCTTCTTCCTCTGTCTCTTCCTTCCTGTGCTCCACCATGATCCCCTCAGGGCTGGCTGCACAGCTAACGGCTCACACTGGCCTACTCCGTGGCCTGTTGTTAAGACTCAAGCTTTTTTTTTTTTCTTTTTTCCTTTCCAAAACTCCTTAAGGCTCACCATCGCCATCTTGTTCCTACTATTATTAGTCTTTACTTTTTTTCCTTAAGCTTCTTTTTCTTTACATCAAGAAAAACTTCCATTGATTGAAAATGAGTAACTGTTCTCTCCCAGGAGGCATGTAGAGGTCTGCAAAGATGTGGGGGTAGAAGAGAACAGTGATCCAGGATGCTAGTTCAAAGAGTGTCCCTCCCCCACTTGCAGGAAGCCACCTAAATATACTCTATTAGACTACCTTTTTTTTTTAATTTAAATTTCTTTTTTTCTATTATACAGCAAGATGAAAGGGAACACCTTGTCTCTGGGGTGTCAGCTCCTGGCAGGAAGAGAAGCACAGAAAGCCCTTTAACTCTTTACTGGCTATCACTGTGGTTATCTAACCATCTCACGACCCCTCAGCCAGAACAGGCAAGACTGCCCTACATGCCTTACAGCCTTACACACACACACACACACACACACACACACGCACACACACACACACACCCCTCAAGCTGACTGTTGATTTTTTATTTACTTTGTTTTGTCTTCAAAGAGGTTTTTAATATTCATGTTAACCTGGTTTCATCTATATGGAAATGTCCAGGGACATGTGGGCATTCTGTGATTTGTCCTGGTTCTAAATGCCCCTGAGGGTGGCCCTGACCCATACATATACATACAAGTTGGCTTCAGAGCCAACTTCAAAAACTTACCTCGCTGACCCCCAAACCTGAAGTGACCTCACCCTCCTCTGCCCAGTGATAGTTCTTAGAGTCTATTCTCCCTATTTGGTGTTTATATCCAGTGGTGTGCTGGTAAATATTTAATAACTGGCTGGGGGTGGGAGGTGGAGGGAGGAAGTCTTGGTTTGCAGTGCTTGTTAATTTCTATGGAGTAAATACTCCCACCATGGCTGAGTTCAAGCCACCAACGTGACATCACCCAACATAGTTGGAAGAAATGCACGCGGCATACCATATAGACACAGTAGATATAAATGACCTCAAGATCAGAGATGATAGTAAAATGTAGTAGAATGATTAGGAAGTGACGAGTTTCAGTTCTTTATTACCTTTGTTTTTAATATAATTTATTTAATCATAAGTTTATATAATTTAATTTTTAATAATGGCTGAGTTTAGCAACCAGCTCTCAAAACTCTGGAAAATTTAGCAACTGGCTCCTTGCAAGCCAGTATGAGCAGCTCCAGCATGCATATTTAATTATATATGCAAAAAAGTATATACTACCTTGTTTTATTATTGTCTTTGTCTTTTATGTCCCCAACTAGATTATACACTCTAGAATATAAAGTTATTGTTCTCATACTTCTTTTCATTTACTCTGTTGCTAAACACGAAAAGGTAATTAATTTCCAACATTAATAATGATGTTTCCTCATTAAAAATGTTTTTGAGGGACCAATAAAATTCACTAATAACAAAATTTTGGCCACGCCCCAAATCTGACTCTTCCTGCAATCACATTTTTAACCAAAAAAGCTGATGAACTAAAAAATATATTATCAAAAAAGATATATTACTATCAATGTAATTGAATCATTTTGCCGCCAATTATAAGATCATCTACTATTAAGAGTAGCAGTGACAAGCATTTTTAACAACGCTGTTGAGAACACTGATCAGCTTTCAATCACCAACAAGCAAGCAAACCAGCCCCTACTGCTGTTGAAGTTAGAGTTCTATGGGAGAGAGTATTCCTGGGGTGGGAGTCCGGTGGTGGGAGAACCAAACTGAGAAACTTAATTAACCAAACCCCCAAGAGTGATCAATCCCCTTAAAATTTACACTTAGAAAGAAATGGCATATAACCCCAACTGCCAACTATTTTCAAGGAGATACTGTTATGGTTCCCCTTTGAGAAATAGCTTTCCAAGTAACAATAACATTGCTTTCAACCAACCAGGATCCTTCCTTTCCAGAAACAAAGAATCAGATTAGCAATGAGAAGGGTATTTGTTGAGTATCAAACCAGAACACAGGAAATTTAAAGGTCTTGAAAGAAGCATTCTCCAGGATATAAACAATCCAAATGAACCATCCCTGTTCCACAATGGAGTGTATCTATCTCATCCCAAGACTGTTACTATCTACTAAAGTGTATCTGTCACAGTTACAAAGTGCTGGTAAAGTCAGTGAAAATTCCCAATGTCAGTGAAAATCACCAAAACCGTTATTAGCTCAAGTTAACAACTGAATGAATTTTAGCTTTATATGCTACAGTTACACTGCAAACATAGCTCACTGAGAATATGCCCTAGTCCAGGGTTGGCAAATGCATAGCACACATACTGCCACCCACCATTTCCTACACCCTTGGCAGACATCAGTAATTGATTACTACACTCTTCTTCCATTCTTTCTAACACAGTCCAGTAGGCAGCACTCCCAATCCTGGCCCTAGGCTCTAGATAAAGAATTAGGAAGCAAGGTATGTGCAGGCCTCTCACTGGGAGAGTAAGGGTGACAAGTGACTAAGTGTGGTATTTCAGGTTCCTTCAGATGGTGTTGCCATCAGAGGGCAGCCACTTTCCACACAAACAGAACCATCTCTTTATCTCCCTGTACTTGCCCCTCTCTAAACATCTTACGTTCATCTCAGTCACTTTCCTATTTACTTGTCTTCCTCCCTTCATTAGACAATGAGCTCCTTGAGGGCAAGGCCAGTCTTTTTGTCCTCATGCCATCATGGTGCTTGACACACAGCAGGGCCTCTCCTAGCATACAGTAGGGCCTCTGTATGCATTTATGAGTTAAATTATTGACCAAGTGTGCTAAAAATCACAGACCCCTTATTCAGGGTTGTAGCAAATTTTCCCCAAGTTCTTAGGCATGATACCATAAATAATTCCCATAAGGGCACTAGTCTTTCGGCTCTTCCACACAGTAGAATGAAGCTGCCTAAGTCTGCATCCAAAAGGTTTGATACAGAAAGAAACTCTGGATGTCCTTCAGTCTTATGTTGTAGCACTTTTCATTGGTGGTGTCACAGGAAGGCTGTGGGGATAAGTTTCTAATCAATATTACTTCTGGCTGCTACCCTTCTCCCACCCTGAAAATCTTAGAGCATTTTTTTCCCTTGTTGACTTTAATGACGTTCTTCCAATAGCCTTTTGAAATTGAGCAAGCTCCTGGGAGCAACTTAAAAAGGGCTATGAGCTTCCTGGTCAGCATTTTCGATCTCTGATTATAACTTTACAGGATGGCTTTCACTTAATACTTCTAAGGTGGGGCTGAGAGTAGTTGATGGTTTCAAAACTAAATCTTCAGTAGCCTCTGTCAATGTATTGAGGTTTAATGCCTCTTATGTTCTTAGAGAGGCTGCTGAAAGCAAAGAGGAAACATATGCTATCGTTCATCCTAGAAAAACAGAGGAATTTTATTAGAGTGTAGTAAAATATTTACAAGAACAGTAGAATTTGTGGGATTCAAGAACTAAATTCACCTCAAACCTTCCTTTGCATGTTTGCTTCTAGAGGAAACTGTTATGGGATAGTCTCAATATGTCACTTTGGAAATCCTGCTTTTAATGAACGGATGAGAAAAGGTGAGTCTTTTTTCTGCAGAAAGAACATTTTTCTCGCCCTCTTCCTTCATAAAAGGATAAAAATATGCTCAAAATACAGTATAGAAATAAGGGAATTATTCTGAAACAGAAACAAAAACATTTTGACTCAAGAAAGGAACCTCAGTCACATTAGAGTATTTCTTTAAAATGAAAAATAGGCTTTACTTTTTGTTTAGAAGGGAACTTTCTCTCTCAGTCTTTAGTTGTGACTTTCTATTTTCTCAGACTTACTCTTTTTGGCCTCACTGTCTTCTCTTCATCTTCCCTGAATACTTCCATGTTACTTTGTTGGTACTTACTGTCCTTCTGGAAAGCCATTTCATTCCTTTCCATGCTGCTTCTTCCATCAAATGTAAACTACAGTACCTTTATTAGCACATTACAGAAGCTCCATCCATCCATTCGATAAACATGTATAGCGGGTGTGCCATTGCCTAGATGTGGCCAATACAAACACCGAAAGCAGTCCTCACTCTGTCAGTTTAGTCAGAACTAGACTCTTTGGAAACCATCTGGCAACATCACAGACCTTATTACATTTTCATACTATATTAAAATTCTCAGGGACCGTCATCATTCCTCCATGCTTAAGGGTTCCGATTAGCTGACACATTTGTAACACTAACCTAGTGGGCAAGATGTAACTATGATTCCTTGATCTGAATCTAGAAGCCTTCAGTCTGCCTATAGTGCTGGGAGAGAAAGCAGAGGGAAGACTGGGAGAAGTCTGGTACTTCAGCAAAGAACAGGCATAAATTCATAGAAAGAGGGCTCTGCTTTCCTCTAATTCAACAGGTCTAGGGTAAGATACCATGTTCCTGGGATTAGGTTTTTCCCACAGCAGAGCTGTATCAACCCATCACAAGCTTACTTGAGATGACTCACATCTTCTCTCTTAACATTCTTCCTGGTCAAACTAACCAGGTCTGGCATAAACCTCAGAGCCCATAGTGAGATTCTGACATCCAGCTCACAGCAGTGGCACACTAGCCCAGTAAGTAACCAGGTTTTCTATGAGGTAAATGATCCTTAAAGCCAAAAAGTACACTCACTCTGGGCTAGCTCAAGAGATGTCAATTCAGACAGAAGCTTATCTCCAAAGAACTTTAAAAAGCATTCCAGATTTCACCTCTTTCTCAAGCCCATACTTGAAGTCAGCAACTATGTAATGCTCATAATTATTCAATTAAAAGGCATTTGTTTAATGGAGCAGTTTCAGTACCCAGTGTTGAGCTGCTTTCTGCCACCATATGGCTTTGGGCATGAAGTGATTAAACTATCATGTCCAGAGCCTCTGCTCCTGGGTTATTTAATGGTGCTATACATCGCCAACACTGAGTTGAAGGGGAATCTGTTTTCAGTTTACATTCCCAGTGGAAAGTGACTCCTTTTGGCCTGCAAGGGTTTAAATCCTCCTCCAATCACAATGGCATATGATCTCACTGCTGACCAGGCAGGCAGTCAGTAGATGAGACATGTCCAATCCTAACTCAGGGTAGGGAGAGATCTTTCATTGTTCAGCCATTCCCAGCGTTCAAACACAAAGAGAAGAATAATATGTAGTGACTAATAAAGGAAGAAGCAAGAATAGAAGCCCAAGCACAGAACCCTTGAGACAAGGACAATTAGGAGCACATTAAATGGGCTATAACCTGGACCAGCTCAAAGACTAATTTCTTGGCTAATATATAGTAATAGCTACCAGGCATTAATCACATCTTCTGTGCCAAGCACACTGCTGAGCACTTCAGCATATATCACCTCATTTAATCTTCCCAACAGCTCTTAATAAGAATGCACTATTATTGTCCTCATTTTACTGATGGCAACACAGAGGCTTAGAGGAATTAAGTAAGTTGACCAAGGCCACAGCTAATTGGTGGTGGAGCTGAAATTCAAACTCAAGTCTGCTTGACTCCAGGCCCTAAGTTCTTTAACCCCAATGCTGGTTGATCATGACAGCCAGTCCTTAGTAAAGGGTTAACTGGTGATGAATACCACCACACTATGGGTATTTTTTTAGTTCCCTGTTTCTAAATATGACTAGTAAACTATGTACAATCCTCACTTCAATGGGTAGACGTAGTCATTTCCAGAGATCCTTTTGTTGGCTTCATTAAACCCAAAGTTAAGAAACCACTTCAGGTGCTATTACATACAGATACCAGATCCAGCAAACCGTATCTAACTATTTTCAGTAAGACTCTGGAAACTCAGAAAGGGCAAAAATAGATAATTATCTCCTGTTCAGAATTTTGCCTCGACAAGGCTTATGCTCTCTTAATGTGATATCCGGTATAGTACTTTAAGTATTTTTAGGGATATAATACAGTTCCTGTCCCCAAGGATCTCACTCTCCCACTGGGGATACTGAAAACAGAAAGTTCAGTCATACTCAAGAACATACACAATTTAAGCCCTCAGTGGCCCAGACAGTACAAAGAATATGTGGACAATCAAAAGTCCTCAAAACAAAGCACTTGCTACTTTGCTATGTGAATGACCAATTCACAGACCTCATCCTACGAGACTAAAATCAGAAAAGGAACTCTTGTTCATATACTTTACTCAGCATAAATAAGCCATTCAGAACCATAATTGTTCTGGAACTTTGGGTGCCATGGTCAAAAAGTCTTCTATGAAATTTAATATGACTGGAATCCAATCAATCCCTTTGGAAATTTCTAACACAGTTCTGAGAGTTTGAAACTTCTTGCAAAAGACAGTGGCACTGTCTCACCCTCAGCAAACAGCTTCTTTTTCCTTATGAGCCCTGCTTCATTAACTTTAACTGGTGTTTTAATATTCAGTTTGTACTTTTAAACTTTTAAAGCCTTTATCAGATGTTCTTTGAAACCAAATGCACACCACTAAAATACACATGTTTCCAAAGTGATCAGATGTCTTTTAAACCTATTTGCAAAGACCTTGAGAGGACAAAGAATGTGTTTAATGATAGGAGCTAGCATGGCGCCAGTAATGAATGGTTCGGTTCTGCCAACAATACCCAAAACGAAGACAATAATTTTTTAAAGCCTTGTTTTGCTTTGGCAATTTAGAGTAAAGCATTTTCACATATATTATCTTATTGAGTTTCTCAGATAACCATAGAGCCAAGCAGAGTGCGTTTCATTATGCCCATTTTAAAGTAAGAAAACTACGGTTCAGAGCATTCAAATAGTAGAGCCAAGCCTATGCAACCAGTAAGTGGCAAAGTTGGCACCAGAATTCCGGCCCTCTGGCCCCCAGCCCATGGCCATTTCAATTCAGCTATTTATACCAAACAATATAACTTCTATTCTTATGTGATCCCTGCAAGGACAGGTTGCAAATCCTATTTGGTTTTGGATCCCTGACTTGGGACAAGTACGAGTTTATGGTGGACCTGAAATAAAGACACTTGGTTCTAGTGTCTGTGCTTTTCACAGTTACTATTACCAGTTAGCTGGGTTGAGCTAAGACTAAGAAGGCCAAAATTCCAGGTTTTAAATATGCATAGCACAGTTAGCTTTCTTGTATTCCATAGCCATACAATGGAATACGACTAATCATCTTACTAACCAATCCCAACAGGGATCTGGCAAGTTAATGGATAGCTTGATCCAACTTATCTAACCATACCTTTTTTATGGATGGATTTAGGATTCCATATACATGAGAGCAGGGACTGTCACACCTACAACTAACTTCTCAGGGAATGTCCTCATCTACTAGCTCTCCGGGGAGGATTCCTGACAAGGGCTTAGAGAGCAGTGGCCATGATCTGTTCCCAGTGACACTCCCCCACCCAACCTGGCATAACTGATTAGAGCCATTTTGGTGCTTGACCCAAAGGCAGTCAATTAGCAGCCAAAAACCTTTGAGGTGTCCTGGCAAGAAGGCTCTGCCCTAATAGAAATGATGGGAATTTACGGGGCTTATCAAATGTTCCTTATTAGGAATTCAAAGTGAAGATATAAGGAGAGGGTAGCTTTGGAACTAGAAGAGAGATCCATGGATGGAGACACATTGATGGTAGAGCCCCAGAGCAGGGGACAAGGGAAACCTCCTACCTGGCTTCCAGCCAGGGTTACAGAGCTGATGGTTGTTTGTTGGAGCTGGGCTGGGTTTTCTTCCCTTCTAGGCCAGTTATTCTTTAACTTTTTTTTGGATCTCAAGCCCTTTGATTATCTGATGAAAGATATGGGCTCCTGTCCCAGAAAAATTTATATTCACACATTCAGACCAATGACTGCATTTAATTTCAAGGGATTTCTTGATCCCCTAAAGCCCGACTTTGACCCTGGGTATCTATGGACCACAGGGCAAGGACTCTTATTTAACTATTAGTTCACCTAGGATAGCTATGGTATCACATTCATCTCTGAAGCTCAGCACCTAGTATAGGGCTTGGAACACCTTGGTTGAATGAGTGAGTGAATGAATGAATGAGTCAATAAGTAATTGAATAAAATAAAAACAACTAGGAGTTCATGCCCTATTGACAGCACATTGGAAATATCCTCTTCCTCTTTTTATGAATATGAGCTGCGTAGTCTGGCTGGAAGGAATGCCTGTTACTTATATATGCCCAGATGATTCTTTAGTATATCCACTGACATGGTTGATGGGCCCACCAACAACTTCCACACCTAGAACTAGAAGGGCATTCATTGTACCTGCCTGTATACAAATGAGAACTTGGAATGTCATAGCCTGGAGGGCAGCCCTACTTTTCCAGTAGATACAGAAATGAATATCTACTGTTTTCTACCTAAAAGGTATGTATAATGATTATTTAGAATTTTAGCTGCTTTGTCCTAATGTACAATTTTAAAATAATTATTGCACTTTTATTTCTTTTCTGGCTTCTGGGATAAAAGCCTAGTTATTTTCAATAATCTAGGATTCAGTTTGAGGGTGAACATTAGCTGGCTTCTCCATTCACTACTTATGTCCTGTTTTACAGAGAGGGAGAGCGAGAGACCAACAGATGGATACAGAAAGAGAACAGCCTACTTCCCTGCAATTGCTCTGGCCAGGTTTACTTGGGCTATTTCCCAAAGGACTGACCAGAGTGTAAGCTCCTTGAGGGCAAAATTAAGCCACATAGCTTTGCATCTGTCCACTTGCCCACTGCCAATCTAAGTGTGTTACAAATAGAGGGATTTTAATTAAACGTATATCGTGGGCCATAAAGTAGGTAAGACAGACCTGTTTTTTGATTTCAGGAGGAAAAAGAGAGAATTACAGCAGAATTTAATGCCCCCCAATTTTTTTAAGTATTGAAGTCATTTCAAATTGATTATGTTTAAAGGTAATAGTATATCCTATGGTTTAATATTTTTAAATTTCTTAATTGTTGATCATAAACCTCCTATGTAAAAGGCTGTGCCTCAATTTGAGTCATCAATAATTACAATTGCAGGCAATAAATTACAATTGTATGACACACATTTGTACGTTTTCACCCTTTGAGATCAAATGCCTTGGTGATATTAGAAAAAAAAGGGTTCAGTTCACTCACACTGCACAACTTATGGGGATCCATTTGTCTCAGTACTTCCTCATGGATACCAGTGGCACAAAATATTGTGATACCATCTGAGGAGTACAAGCATTCTCTCAGTAATATATTTAAAGCTCATTAACAGGAAATCTATACGTGGCATGTGGCATAGCTAACCCCAAAGACCTAATTTTTGCTAGCCCTTAAGTCATTTAGCTTCCCTAGGCATAACACTTATTCTTTTAATGTGAGGTTCAAAATACGGCTACTGTATTCAACATGTATGTGAGGTGAGGAGGAGTGAAGAAACCAAGAGTTCCTGAAATCTTTTATGTGACAGAGACTTTGGAAAGATTATCTCATCCTAACAGATTTTTTTAATCCATTTTACAGACCAGGAAATTGAGCTACAGAGAGGTTAAGAGACTTGTCCAAGATCACACAGCCAGGAAACAATAGAGTTGGGATTTGAATCCAGGGTACTCTGCCCTCAAAGTTTGGGTCCTAACCTCTTGATGCCTCCCCAGCAAGGACCTTTGACAGGTGATGGTTGTCTGAGTCACCTTCATTATTGCAAATCATGCACTAAAGACCAGTTTTGCTTGATAGGGTTAAAAGACAAAGACTCAAATTCCCTGCTCTCATAGTTTGGAGCAGTCACTTGAGTCAAGTATGATCTAAATGCTGGCACTATGTCCCATCCTCCCCCATTGGAGGTCTAGACCAGGAAGTGTGGTAATGCTCTCCAGTCTAAGGAAAAAACCAGTAAGTCAGAGCACAGAGCTGCCCTGAACCAGCAGCAATAGGCCAAGTTAAAGAACAGAAGGACATAACCTGAACCTAGAACTTGGCTCTCACATTTAAATGCCTTGTCGTGTCACTTTGGCCATGGCACGCTGGGATGAGCAATGAGAGCCGGATCTGGAGTCGAGACTCAGATGTTATTTCTGCCTTCAATAAGACCTTGCAGGGTGACCGTGGGCCAGACCCTTGACTTCAGTGTCCTCACCTTTGGAGTGGGAGTAGCAATGTCTGCCTAGTATCCACCATTTTAAGTTCGTTTTTAAAGTAAAGCTGACACGGCCCTTGGGGCAGGCACTAGCATAGAGGGTAGTTCTCCCCATATGCACAGCATAACATGGTACAGAAGACCAGATCATCAAGTTCTCTCAACCCCAAAACCTTTCTCTGACCATGGAAAGGCAATCTGTACCTCCAGACCCCCAATCTTTACCCATCCCTGTTACACCCAAATGTGCACAGTAACTCCTACAAGGTCATGTCCTCAACAATCCCACATTCTCGCATCAGTGTTCTTTGGTAGTTCCAGATATTGCAGCACTACTGCTGTCCAGGATCAGAATTTAAGAACTTGAAAAGCCCCAGGAAGAGGTGGTATCTTGTCTCTACATCAAGTAAACAGCCCATGGCATTGCCTTCTGACAGATGACAACAGACTATCATGGGCAGCAGTGGTGAGGCTGTGTTTACATGACATTTAATATCCTGGAAGGCACTGGACTTATGGGGATGCCCATACCCAGGTAACCCAACCCCATGGACTTGCACCAGTGGTAAACTCAAGATGATCTCCACCATTTACTTGGCTGTCACCATCACCCCAACCGGCAGGAAATAGCCAATGACTCCAGAGGATGACCCCAGGCTTTCAAATAGAAAAGGGTAGTATGTTACATGTTATCCAGCCAGTAGAAGAGAAAGAGGGCCTTTAAGAAAATATGTCAGTTGTTGGAAGGAAAAATAAGGCAGATTTTGAAGCTACTTTCCTAATCTTTAAAGTAGAGAAATAAATTCCCGGAGCACAGAGTTACAGAGAACAACTCTTAGGCCTGACTAAGCTCTGTATTTCTGTGATTCTAACACCTGGGGAGCATGTTGTGGTCCCACACTCCATGAAACACTCAATATACACTGAATTAATCTTTATGGCAATCTACCATCCTTTGGCATGAACCAGAGATGCCATCTTGACCCAATCATTAACATTTCTGAACCTGGCCCTCTTCTAATGTCAGGGTAAGAATTATCAACAAGTACATTAAACCCCCAAGGATTATGCCAAGGAATGGGAATAGAGGGGAAGACAGTGAGTCGCACTGAGGGGGTCGATAACTTTGATACAGAAGGGTGAGGGGAAGAAGCAGCGTAAATAAATGGGAGAAGAGGGAGAAAAGGAAAGGCAAATTCAATAAGCAGTTCCAAAGTATTAATATGAAGCTCAAAATAAGTGTCTTTCTTCCTTGGAATATTACTGTTTTGTGCTGGCTTAAGAAACTAGATTACCTCCCTCTGCTTTAGAAAATAGACAGGATAACAGGAAACAGTTTCAGATTCCACAGTGATTATAGCTACTTAAGTTGACTTACCAAATACTGTCTCAAACAGATGGTATGTAACATTTGATTAAGGGCTTATCCTGCAAGCCCAACAGGGAACATTTCTTTCCCTCTTAATATAGAAAAGATGCAGAGCAAAAAGGAAATAAACTGACATCCTTGCCCATATTCTGTGTATATCAGTTTAGCCCCATGTTTGTGCCTTTCCTAAAATGAATCTGTATTTATTGTGTGACTCAAGACCAAACCACATAATATTGACACCACTGAATCTTGGTAAGAAGGATATTGAAGATCATCTCCTCTAAGCCCCTTATTTTACATAAGGAAATGGAGACAGAATAGGTCAGCTTACTTGCTCACATTTATATTGTGGCAAATCTGGGACCAGTCTTCTCGCCCTGGGTCTGGCATTCACACTAGCCTTTATATGTACATAATGTTCAGTGTGGGCAAAATATACAAATCTGTCAGCACCATTATTACTAAATTAGCACCAATCTGTGATGAGCAATTATCAGAACTTGAAGCTGATGGGTAATGCCATTCAAGTCCAGTTAATGAGCCAAAAGCTTGGTTCTTCAAAACACTTTAACATTAATCAGCATTTGGCTTCGGTTTGTGACAAGTGTTTTCAAAACACTGCAGACAATTACAATATTCTTAGCCTTGTCTAGTGTAAATACAAAATGAAAAAAATGTCAGAATTTCATAAATGACAGTCTCCAGAATGGAAATAATGAGTCCCACAGAGAGGGTACAACGTGTTCATCTTTCTAGCGGCCAAATGTAATTTGGGAACTAGGGAGGTCACTGAGTGATTACAAAGTGTGAACCTTTGCTTGGTGAGGAAGAAAAGGCCTCTTTTCACAATAGCAAAGCAGAGCTAGCAAGCAGGACCAGCCCCTTAGCACAGTTACAGAGGAATTACCCCAGGCTTCACGCCCCACCTCCCATCCGACCCGTCCCACACACACCACCTACCCCCATGGTCACCAGCAGTGCCGCAGGGGAGAGAGTTCCCCAGTATCTGGGGGGAAGAAGCAGCATACTGATAAGAGTTGGGAACTCAACACATCGTGGCCTGGGGCAGTTAATTTATTACCTGTCTATCTATCTACCTATCTATTTATCTATCATCTAGCTATTTAAAGTTACAAGCTAAAGACCCTACTGTGGCTCGTGTTAGGTTTTCTGAAAGACAGAAGACTGCTTCATTCACTGGGCTTAGGACCGCATTACTCATCAGCTAGTCTTAGTTAATACAAAATGTGTTCGTCAATTGATCAGTCATTGTTGACCACCCATTAATAGCTAACATTTATTGAGAAGTCACTGTGCGCCAGAAACAATGCTAAATGCTCTTCCTGCATCATCTCATTTACTTGTCACTATGATCCTTTAAGATAATAATAATAATCATAATAATCATAAATACATTCAAGAATTTATTCAACACGTTTATTGAGCACCTGATTGTGTGATACACTGTTCTAGGTGTTGGAAATACAGTAGTGAATGAAACAGGCAAAGTCCCACATCTCTTAGATAACTTATATCAGCTGGCTTTGCTGTATAACAAACCTCCCCCAAACTGACTGGCTTAAAACAATTAGCATTTATTATTGCTCATAAGTGTATGGGTTTCCCGAGTGGTTTTTCTGATCTTGGCTGGACTCTCTCATGTGTATATAGCTAAATGGCGGACTGGCTGGTCTAGAAGGGCTCCTCTGGGAAGACCCAAGTCTAATGCATGAGGTGTCTCAATTCCAGCAGCCCCCCGGGCTTGTTCTTATGGTAAAGTCAGGGGCACTGAAAGGGAGAGTGGAGATGTGCCAGGACTCTTGAGGCCTAGACTGAGAACTAGCACAGCCTCACTTCTGCCACATTCTACTGGCCAAAGAATGTCATAAGGCCAGTCCAGATTCAAGGGCAGGGAAGTGGAGTCCACCTCATGATGGGAAGAGCAGTAAAGTCACACTGGAACACACATGGACACAGGGAGGTCATTAACGCAATCCATCGACTACGTATGTAATGATGACTAAAATGATGCTAAGGAATTAGTGAAAATATTTCATCTGAGCCTCACAATAACCCTGTGAGTAAGTTCTACTATCAGTCTTTGTTCCCCAGATGAGGAAACTGAGGCCTAGAGAGGTTAAAAATTTTGCCTATGATCTACATGATGGAGTCAGGATTCAAACCCGAGACTCCAGCGCCTGAGCACCTAACCAACGTGTGATTTTTTTTCCAGCCTGGGCACTTCAAGAGAGAAAGGATAAAACGTGGCCACTACCTGCAAGGCACTGACAGTCCTACTGGGCATGCATAACATACATCCACGAAGAATCAGTAACAGTACATGTCACTGAGCTACACTTGATAATTGCCCAGCAGGGAGTGAGGATAAATGTGGCTAAGACAAGAGACAGAAGCTTCCATGAATAGGAGGAGACTGAACTCAGCTTTGAAGGGTATGAACAGTGAACGGCAAAAGGAGAGGGGTTTCTGTTAATGGCATCCCCCTAACTTCTATGTAAAGAGCTTTCTGCCTCTTCCTTGCTTATAGAATAAACTTTCTCTAGAATGGCATGCAGTATTTCTAACATATGGCTTATAAGTTAGCATTTTTATTCAGCTGTGAGCAAAAGAAAATCTGACTAACAGTGATTTTACTCAAATAAGGATTTTTAAAAATTTATTTATTTATTTATTTTTGGCTGTGTTGGGTCTTCCTTGTTGCACACAGGCTTTCTCTAGTTGCCGCGAGCGGGGGCTACTCTTCGTTGTGGTGCGCAGGCTTCTCATTGCAGTGGCTTCTCTTGCTGCGGAGCACGGGCTCTAGGTGCATGGGCTTCAGTAGTTGTGGTGTGCAGGCTTCAGTAGTTGTGGCTCACGGGCTTAGTTGCTCTGTGGCATGTGGGATCTTCCTGGCCCAGGGCTCAAACCTGTGTCCCCTGCCTTGGCAGGTGGATTCTTAACCACTGTGCCACCAGGGAAGTCCCGGGACTTTTTTTTTTTTTTTTTTTTTTAATTAATACACAAGGCATGTGGGGGAAAACAGTAGCTAGATGATGTCATTGAGAAAGCAGGATATTTCTGTCTTTCTCCTCTGCCATCCTGCAAACATATCCTCATTCTTGGAGGGTCTCATGGTGCCAGGATGGCTGCTGTACCCACAAATAATGATGTGTGCTCCTAAGTAGGAAGAAGTGGGGAGAGGAAGCCCAAGATGAGTATGCCAGCACAGCCTGTCTACTTTTTAAATGCTTTCCCACGACTTCCACCAGCTTACACTCTCTTTACTCTCTTTGGCCACTAGTTGGTCATGCATAATTGCAAGGGAAGCTGGTATTTCAGTTTTCTAGCTCCATAATATGGGAAGACAAGACAGAAGGGGGCTCTGACTGGCTTTTCTGTGCCACACTCACACTGTTGACCTCAACCATGGTTCCCCAATGCTTTCCCCAGCCACCCCCATGAACCAGCAAACACAAGTCATCATTCCAAGAGCACTTCAATCAATTGCTCTCATGGCTCCCTTTTCTTGTGACGTCCTTGTCCCTTCATGGACTGTGGAAATTCTTCCCCAGTAGAAGACATGAACGCTGCCTCCTGTCAGGCTGACTCCATCCTTTCTTTGCTGCTGCTATTCTGGCACTCAGCACTTTCTGTCTTGGATTGCTCCTCTACTAGAAGGCAAACTCTTCAGGTCAGGGACCATGACTGAATTTTTTTCTTCTCCCTACAGCACCTCACGCAGCTCCTGGCACACACAGACATCATGAAGGGTGTCTCCTTGACTCAGTGCACATGAGGATGAGAGAAAGAAGTCCTGCCCAGATAATTTCGGGCTTGTCAGGAGCAGATGATAGGTGCAATGGTGGTGCCATCAATACTACCAGGAGACGGCTGACCTCTGTCTCAGACTTGTTGAGTGTGAGCTGATCATTGAACCCACAAATAGAAATTAAAAACAGGTATCTGGTTTCAGGAGAAAGGTCAGGATTTGAGTTGTAGGTTTAAACTCATGGGCAAAAAGGAAGATTCAAAGTGGAAAGGGCTGAGGATTTCATCCACAGTTAGAGAAGACCAAGGGCAAAAAGGGAGGAGTGAACTCCAAAGAACAAGCAAATGTCAAAAGCAGTGCTGGGCAATGACAAAGATATGATATCACAGAGATTTTGCCAGATAGGAAGTATTAGCTATATGTTCACCCAAGTGGTCAGTGTGTCCTTGTGAAGAGCAATGGAGGCCAGACTTGAGTAAGTATTTGCTGTCCAAACTCTAAATTTCAGGCTAGCTATGAATGAAGGCAATAGATATGTACCTGCTATGAAGCAGTGAATAAACACATAAATTAGTCTCATTCCCGTATGTGGCAAATGACAGAACCCCGATTGAAATAGGCTAGAAACTAGTTTAAGTAGAAGAGAACTTATTGGTGCATGAAAGAGCAGGGATTGCTTTTGCTTCAGGCATGGCTGGATTCAGAGCCCAAGTAACATCCTTAGGACCCTGTCTCTCTCTACCTCTCTCTCATCTCTCTTCATTTCTTATTTTCTTTGAATGCTGAACTCATTCTCTCTAACCGTAGATGGTTTTCCTCATGCACCCAGGAAAGGTGACAGAAAATAACTCCCATCTACATCATCTTTACAGCTTGTGATCCCAAGACTGAGAGAGAGCTCTGCTCTCTGTCTAAGCACCTGAATATCAAATCTCAAGGAAGAATTTGATTGGCCTTTCTAGGTTTCCTGCCTTTCCCCAAACCAAGGGAATAAAGAAAGCACTCTGATTGGCTGGGCTTAGGTCATGTTTCAGCTACATGCAAAAGAGTC
This sequence comes from Balaenoptera ricei, assembly GCF_028023285.1. NCBI lineage: Eukaryota > Metazoa > Chordata > Mammalia > Artiodactyla > Balaenopteridae > Balaenoptera > Balaenoptera ricei. Next base: position 79,136,375 of record NC_082648.1, read on the forward strand.
AATCTGGATTACTCTCTCACACCATGCACAAAAATAAATTCAAAATCAATTAAAGACATAAATGTTAAGACCTGAAACCATAAAACTTCTAGAAGAAAACATAGGTAGTACTCTCTTTGACATAGGTTTTGTTGATTTTTTTTTTTTTTTGGATATGTCTGTTTCTTCAAGCAAGGGACACAAAAGCAAAAATAAATGGGATCACATCAAATTAAAAAGCTTTTGAATAGCAAAGGAAACGATCAGCAAATTAAAAAGGCCACCTACTGAATGAGAGAAGATATTTGCAAACAATATATCTGATAAGGGGTTAATGTCTAAAATATACAAAGAACTCATACAACTCAACATCAGAAAAACAAAAAACCTGATTGAAAAATGGGCAGAGGATCTGAATAGACATTTGTCCAAAGAAGACATACAGGTGGCCAACAGGTACATGAAAGGATGCTCAACATCATTAATCATCAGGGAAATGCAGATCAAAACCACAATGAGCTATCACCTCACACCTGTCAGAATGGCTATTACCAAAAAGACAACAAATTACAAGTGTTGGCAAGGATGCAGAGAAAAGGGAATACGTGTACATTTCCACCAACTTTGTACATGGTTGGTGGGATTGAAAATTGGTGCAGCCACAATGGAAAACAGTATGGAGATTCCTCAAAAAATTAAAATTAGGGCTTCCCTGGTGGTGCAGTGCTTGAGAACCCACCTGCCAATGCAGGGGACACAGGTTCGAGCCCTGGTCCGGGAAGATTCCACATGCCGTGGAGCAACTAAGCCCATGCACCACAGCTACTGAGCCTGCGCTCTAGAGCCCGTGAGCCACAACTACTGAGCCCGCGTGCTGCAACTACTGAAGCCCGCGTGCCTAGAGCCCGTGCTCTGCAACAAGAGAAGCCACTGCAATGAGAAGCCCGTGCACCACAACGAAGAGTAGCCCCCCGATTGCCACAACTAGAGAAAGCCCACATGCAGCAACGAAGACCCAACGCAGCCAAAAATAAAATAAAATAATAAATAAATTTATTAAAAAGAAAAAATTAAAATTAGATCTACCATATGATCCAGCAATTCCAGTCCTGGGTATTTATCCAAAGAAAATGAAAACACTAATTTGAAAAGTTATATGCATACTTATGTTCATTGCAGCATTATTTACAATAGGCAAGATATGGAATCAACCTAAGGGTCCATCAATAGATGAATGGATAAAGAAGATATGACATATATATGTATACATACACACACAGAATAGAATACTACTCAGCCATAAAAAAGAATGAAATCTTGCCATTTGCAACAACATGGATGGACCCAGAGGGTATTATGCTAAATGAAGTAAGTCAGACAGAGAAAGACAAATACTGTATGTGGAATCTAAAAAACAAACAAATGAACAAACATAACAAAATAGAAACAGAGTTATAGATACTGAGAACAAACGGTTGCCAGGAGGGAGGGGGTTGGGGGGAGGATTGAAATAGCAGGGGAAATTAAGAGGTACAAACTTCCAGTTACAAAATAAATGATTCATGGGTATGAAATGTACAGTGTGGGGAAAACAGTCAATAACTATGTAATATCTTTGTATGGTGATATATCATAACTAGACTTATCATGGTGATCATTTTGAAAGGTATAGAAATATCAAAACACTATGCTGTGTAATAGCAACTAGCATAGTGTTGTAGGTCAATTATACTTCAACAACAAACAAACAAAGAAACTCACAGAAAAAGAGATGAGACTTGTGGTTACCAGAGGTGGGATGGGGGAAGGGGGAATTGGATGAAGGCAGTCAAAAGTTTACAAACTTCCAGTTAAAAGATAAGTATGTGCTAGGGATGTAATGTACATGATAAATGTAATTGACACTGCTGTATGTTGTATATGAAAGCTGTTAAGAGAGTCAATCCTAAGAGTTCTCAGTACAAAAAAATGTTTTTTCTATTTCTTCAATTTTGTATTTATGTGAGATGATGGAATTCACTAAACTTATGGTGATAATCATTTCATGATGTATGTAAGTGAAGTCATTATGCTGTACACCTTAAACTTATACAGTGCTGTATTTCCAATTATAAAGGAAAAAAAGTAGCTCTGCTGGAAGAAGAAGAGGAGAAGGGATTCTAGACAGGGGAAAACAAGTCTTCTTTTATAAGGCCTGTTGCAAACAGGCTTTCACAAATTGGGCCCTGCTTCATGAATCCTGGTGGATTCAGACACATAGAGCTTATCGATAATTCAACCGTGAAGAGCAGCTTGACTCACTGCCCCTGCTGCCCACTTGCCTGTTTAGCTAGTAAGCAGCCTCTTTACTTCCCTCTGGGCATTCAGACAAACCCCAGGAAGATGAACTAAATGGAGCCATGGGCCGGTCAGTCTCAAGGCTCATTATTTCTGGTGACTGGATTCAGCCCATTTGGGATTCTATTTGATTCCTCTTCATGCCTTGCTGAGTTGCATCTTAGATTAGCACCCTGCGTGCTACTTCCTCTGGGCCTGGAAAAACCCTGGTGTAACCTTCTTACCACGTTCCCATGACTGGGTCTCCACTCTTTCGTTGAATAGCCACCTGTACTAGAGCTATCTGCAACCAAATACCGATCTCTACTCACTTGTCAAGCCTTCTTCCTATTGCCTACTGGTTGGACCAACCCTGTGCTATCTCTGGAGGCTGGTTCAGACTCTGAGTTCCACACCCACTGGCCAATCCCCAGTTATGACAGCTACTAACATCTCTAAAAAACTTTCTCAGTCCCTAAACATACAGGGCCACATGGAAAAGCATTCTTGGAAGCACCCAAACCATGTTTATTGCATTATAAACATTTGATCTTCCCTGTGGAACCATGCAGAAGTGGGAATAATGCTCAGCTTCCCTACTGGTTTATCACCAGGGCCTTTGCAGAGTTTATACTGCTGGCTATGAAGGTACTGGATCCCTCTGAAAACAGATCCTGCCCTTTCTGCCTGAGCCCCTTTTTCCATAGAGTTCAGACCTTGTCATGGGATACCATCTGATTCCCTCCATCTCTTAATGTCTCTTTCTAGGCTCTTCCATACTGATGCATACAAATAGACTCTCTCAGGTTTGCCCTACTAGTCTGCCAAACATGCCTGAACATGAACTCCAGCAAAAGAAAAGGCCTGGGTTCAGGCTGAAATCTCTGCTACAAGAAGAGGCATGTTACTGGAAACTGTTTCCCAATCTGGTCTACACTACCAAAACATTCATGGTGTGTGTACTGGAGTACTGGATACCTGTCACACACCACTTCACATCCTCTCAGCCCCATCTCCTACTACAGCCCACCGCTGCAGCATCGAGTTCCATGGAGTCTTTGTCCAGCTTCCCATGGGTGTAAATCTGATAGTGTCTCACATGTGCCTCCATCACACACCTCTTGCTTCCCATCCCAGGGCTTCTCTTATGCCAGGTGCAATACACCAAGGGGAATACTGGCACTACCACACTGCAACCCAGAAGTAAGAGGGTCAATAATGCCATGGGCCCACCATTGACCAATAGATGACAGAAACTAATGAATACATAGTTCCTTTTTTTTGTCTTCCAGGCAGGCATTTTTGAGACACAATTCATAAGGCTCCTCAGAAGGTTCTAGTGAGATAGAACAGAGTTGTCTGCAGTAGTGGTCAAACCAACAACTCATCCTTGTATTGGGTTTCCCTCTTTCCCTGTCGCATCCCTTTTTTCCTACTCCGCCTCTTTGGGATCACTGTTTTGTTTTTTTTTTGGGTTTTTTTCTCTTTTGGCTGTGTTGGGTCTTCGTTGCTATGTGCGGGCTTTCTCTAGTTGCGGAGAGCGGGGTCTATTCTTTGTTGCAGTGCGCGGGCTTCTCATTGTCGTGGCTTCTCTTGTTGCACAGCATGGGCTCTAGGCGCGCAGGCTTCAGTAGCTGTGGCACGTGGGCTCAGTAGCCGTGGCTTGCGGCCTCTGGAGCTCAGGCTCAGTAGTTGTGGCACACGGGCTTAGTTGCTCCATGGCATGTGGGATCTTCCTGGACTAGGGCTCGAACCCGCGTCCCCTGCATTGGCAGGTGGATTCTTAACCACTGCGCTACCAGGGAAGTCCTAACTCCCTTGTTTTTAATAAAGGACTTTGAATCCAAACCAATGAAAGACAAGTACATCACTGGGATTAAATCAAGACCACAATGTAACCCCTCATGCCATTATTCAATTAACTGTTTCTCAGCCAGAAGTAGATACCCATGGGAGCTCTAAGCATCTAAAGGGCAAAAATTACATTCTTGCAACACAGTTCAAATACCAACGAAATCACGCCCGAGCGTGGAGACTACTCGCTAGACGCTGGAGCGACGATAGCGCCGTAGCGGAAGAGTCTGGGAGGGTAACAGCCAGGGCGGGAGCTGAGGAGTGGAGGAAGTCCATTCAGGGCCAGGTCTTGCAGGTCACCGATCTACACAGTCAGAACCCCCAAAGGGCCTCCAAAGACCCACAGTGTGCTGCCAGCTTTGGGCAGCGACGTGCCAGCAGGGGTAGCCTGAGACACGGTACCCACCGTGGTGAGAGAACCACAGGCGTGGGTGCGCAGCTAAGAGGTGCTGGTCCCTTCCTCTCTCCCTCCTCTCTGCCCAATGCACTGGAGGAGCCCGAGCCTAGGAAAGGGTGGAGGAGAGAAGCTGGGAACCAGAATAAGATTCCAACTATATGGACCTAGCTTTTTAAGATGTAAATTTCTACAGTCTGCCCTAGATTTTGTTGAAGGATAGAAAAAGGGATTAGATACAACATCGTTGAAAGTACTGATTGGGAAAAAAAAAGAATCCATTACACGTTTGTGCCCTAATATGTTGACATCCTTCAGTTAACCACTTACTAGTATATCAGTGATGATAGATGATAAATACAGAGAGAGAGAGAGAGATACATATATACATACATACATACCTACAATAGACCAAGAGTCAAATAATTTTTCAGTAGGATAAAAATAGCTACATTCACAGGTGGATTTCTGCTATGGCTTACATTGAACCAGGTGTGTTACCTGTTAATCCATTTCATCCTAACAACAATAGCACATTATCCCCATTTCTCAGATAAGGAAACTGAGACTTTAAGAGGTTTGAGTAACTACCCTGAGATCATACAGTTTGTTAGAGGCTAGTAACCTACTCTTATTGCTTATCCTAAAACTGAATCATTAACTCAACCTAGTCCTACTTTCTACCATCTCATTTTATAAATATTTAAAGTTAGTCCCAGAGAAATTTAAAAACTTGACCAAAGTTGTTATTATTCACTAGCAGAGAAAAGATTTCTAACATAAAAAGTCTTCTAATTTTTGGTCTTTTAATTTTTTACTACAGGGCTTCTAATAAGGCTATTAAAAGAAAGGAAAAAATTGCAAATATGCCCATTGTGCACTTTTGTTTTAAACAGCAATTGTCATTATCTTAAGAGGTCACAGTACGAGGTGGATGGCTGGCTCTGGCTGTGCTCTTGTTAGGGGAAGAGAATAGAGGGGCCTTGTAAAATTCTAACCTACCTGTGAAGTTCAAAGGCATTATTATCCTTTCTGCTATCAGCACTATACAACTGGGTGCATTCCCAGCACCTAGCACTGTGCCGGGCACATAGTAGGCACTCAATGAATGCTTGCTGAATGGGTATTCAACATAAATATAATCAGTATACTGTGGACAAAATAGAAATCAATGTGCTCTGAACCAAAAAAATAAATTCTTTCCCCCTTAACATTGTGTAGATAATACTAATAAACAGGTTTGCTTTTAAATTTTCCCCAGCTCACATCAGTGCAACTTTTATTTGCATCTGTAGTATGGATGTATACAAATAGGCTCATCTGTCAATTCTTCTGAGCTAACACTCATGACATCGTGACCTGTCACCAAACACGAAGGCCAGATCTTCTAGGTCAGTCTTACTCCATTTGTGTATTACTTGTTCCTTTGTGTGAGAGAGATATACACACACACACACACACACACACACACACACACACACATATATATATATATAAAATTATATACATCAATGTATATCTTACAAAATACATATAGAACTCAGATTTCAGGAGTTGATCATTTACCCCCAATGATGGATGAGGGACAAGACTCTGCTCACCTCTGAAAGGCGGGTGCAGAAACTTATAACATGACATGGGAGTTTTCTTTCCCTCCCTTCTGTTAAATTCTAACTCACCTCCCCTCACCCACATGGCAAGTCTAGCTGTCTGCCCCAGGCAGCCTCTGCCAGCCAGGCCAGGCCTGATCTTGTTCCCTGAATGCCTGAAGTAGGGAGGCCTAAAAGGAAATATTGCTCTCACTCCAAAGTTGCTTTGTCTTCATGGGGAAAATTTTTTTTCAGAGAAAGGTAAACGCAGCCAATCTGAGAAATCTTAGTTGATTATTTACTATTACTTAACCTTCGAAAGATTCCACTGCAAAAGGAAGGGCAGGTATTTATACAGTTCACAGCCCAGGAACGTCTTTTCCTCTGCATACCCAGCCGAGCTAAGCTATTTAGCTTGGTCTTATACATAAAGAGGCCAATCCTATGACCCTCTGCATTTCCCTGCATGCCTCACAGTGAACATTCAAAGAAGTCGACTTGCTAACAAGGCTGGAGGAGTTGTTAGGTTTTACATCATTCCTGAATTACTGATGGAGCTTTGCAAATCAGCTTTACCTGTGCACGTGACTATCCTCAGCTAATCTTTACCACATAGAAGAAAGGCTGTCAATGTAAGGGCCAATGAAGACTTAAACTATATAATTTTTTTTTTTCTCAAAGCAGAAGGTCAAAACTCAAAAGTGATTTTACTGTCTTGAAATAATGGTTCTGGAGTTTCAGAGTATCATTTTATGGGACTTGAGTTTTCAGACGACCAAATCTTTGTGCAGAGATAAGAACTGTTCTGCTTTAGAAATACTATTATTAATCACCTGAAGCAAGTACTCAAAATACCTAAATGCTATTTGCAAAATAGGCAATAATGCCATGTAGAAACTCATGCTGAGGGCTGTCATTTTAAAGGGTATAAGGAGCACCATCCATCCCTCTTGGGGTCCTAAAAAAATACAGTAAGTGAAAGTGGAGTGGTTTATCAAAGATGACACATGGTAAACAGACTTAACACCAAAATTAACAGTGCACTTGTTTTTATGACTATATCAGTTAGGAATAGCAATTGGATGCAAATAACAGAGGTACTATTAGTGGCTAAAGCAAGTCAGTGGTTTATTCTTACACATCAAGTTGGAAGGTGTTCAATCATTAGGGACCCAAGACTTCCCTCTCTGTCTTCTGCCATCCTTAACCATATGATCCAAGATGGTTGCTGAAGTCCCAGATATCCCATCCATATCCCAAGAAAGGGGAAAGAAGAGAAAGGGGGAAAAGGGCAAAAGGAGTGTTCGAGCTTGTTTCCCAGAAGCCTCATCCATAGAGTTGCCAATTTGGTAAATGAAAATACTAATATATTACATGGGACATACTCATTAAAAATTATACATTGTTTATCTGAAATTCAAATTTAACTGGGAAACTAATATCTTATCTGGCAATGCTGCCCTCCCAACAACAACTCTTCAGGTCTCATTAGCCACCCCTACTGTAAGGGAGGCTGGGAAATGCAGTCTTCAGCCAGGCACAGAGTTGTTTTACTAAGGAAGAAATGAGAATATTGGCTAAAGAGCCGACGGTCGTTGCAGGAGTCAGAGTGAGCCTGGGAAAAGGACAAGGCCTCATCCAGGCTCCACACCCTCCGTGCAGCATTTCTTAACTACATCAGCCCCTCATGGTCACTCTGGCCTCTGAACACCTATGGCTCTTTTTGCCTCGGTTCTAGATACAAAGTAAAGATAACGATTTTCTTTTTTTTTTTAAGAAATGTTTCTTTTTCTTTTTTTTTTTTACATTTTTTATTTATTTATGGCTGTGCTGGGTCTTCGTTTCTGTGCGAGGGCTTTCTCCAGTTGCGGCAAGCGAGGGCCACTCCTCATCACGGTGCGCGGGCCTCTCACTATCGCGGCCCCTCCTGTTGCGGAGCACAGGCTCCAGACGCACAGGCTCAGTAACTGTGGCTCACGGGCCCAGCCGCTCCGCGGCATGTGGGATCTTCCCAGACCAGGGCTCGAATCCGTGTCCCCTGCATTGGCAGGCAGATTCTCAACCACTGCGCCACCAGGGAAGCCCCAAGATACCGATTTTAACATACAAGAATTGATATATTCAGGAGGCTACTATCTTCTTCAAAGGGGTTAGACCCTAACAGTGCTGCCGCCCTTCAAAATAGTTTTGGAGTTTTGATCCTATGATGCAGAAGTCTTTCCTTACGAGGGATACTGGAAACTGCAGTTGCAGGAAAGACCAGGGAGGCCTTGGAAATTTGTTGTCTCTGAGTAGAAACATTCAACAAATTTCATTGTACATCAGTCTTACACTATGCCTTCCTAGAGCTTCCTTCCATCATTATAAGAACACAAGATTATCTTCTGGAATGTCAACAGCTCCAGCCAGTAGGGACAGAACTGGACAAAGCAGCCTGTTTAGGAAACTGGCCTTGGAAAGCTCAGAGGCCTCTCACCACTCAATCATCTGTGGTCTGATCAATCCATTAGAGCATGGTTTATACTGTGTTGCTTCCTTAAAATAAAGATAGGGAACAACGGGGGAAAACAGGGAATTAAAATTCTCCTTAGGTTTCCCTTGAAAAATTCTCATTTTGGGGTCCATTTTGCCTGATAATGACTGCCTACGGTTCCTACCCACTATAAACTAGGCTTCCATCCCTTTTCCCTGGCTCTTACCTGGATGAACTTGGGAGTTTTATAAGGGTCAGTCTTTATCTATAAAAAAACACATTCAGCCTATCTGCAGGTGCCTTCCCTGGGATAACTGTATAGTCAGCAAGCTTTCAAAAGTAGGGATAAAATTATTTTTCTAAGACTGAACCATTTCTATGGTTCAACACCTTTCCTGGATGGTTGCTGGGCAAACATCTCCATGCAGGTGCCGATGACAGTAAACACATTACACGTATTCAGCCTGGGGTTTAACCACATTCAATTCTGAGTTTGTCATATGCTCTCTCGCTATTTATAATGCTTTGGGTCAGCTACGTGATACTTAATAAAATTTGCCTCCAGGCTGTCCTGCAGGGAAAATGACCTATCTGGGGGGAATGCTGTACCAACTTTGTAACCTCTGACGATTGCCCGATTGTCCTCTAAAAAGGTTGCAGGACTGGAGCAAATGAAAGTCCACGCCGATTCCTGGCACTGAAGGGCACCAAGTGCTTTAGTGTAAATAGAATGATATCCCCTGCTTTCGGGGGGCCTTTCCAGCCAACCGCTCCCGCATTGGAGCAACTGTAGACAGCATTGAGCAATTTGGAAATTCAGCCTCTGTTCAAGGTCAGAACAGGCAGTTCTAAAACCACCAATGATGATTTTACCAACCTTTCAGTTATTTCGGAAGCAAGAAGAGAACACAACAGAGGCAAGAATGGATCTATGGGATGGAAATAATGAGCCATTTATAACCCAAAATGAGACTGCCAGGAAAAACAAACACACAAAAAAGTACATTTTATCAGAAGCCTGCGCTGCCCAAGGCTAGTGGGGTACAAGGTACTGCGTGTTCAGCTTCCTGGGCCAAGAGCTACAGTAAGTACCACACACACACACACACACACCCACCGACTCCCGCCCGGGCTGCTCCTCTCCTGTCAGCTGGATCAAGCAGCCTTAACCACCTGGTGAAGAGCTTTAGTGTTTTCTAAGTGTGTGCTGGGTGGATGTTTCACATTTTTGATAAAGATGTGGAGTCATGTTGCAACACTTAACAAGTGCTTCTGCGTAAGCGTTGTGCAATTCCGAGAGGCCCAGGGCTCCATGCACCAGCGGGGCTCCACGAACCCACAGCTTATGTAATGCATGAGCGCGCCCTCAGGCTTCTCCTCGCATCCTTCGGAGGAATTTTCAGGCTCCGAACTTGGCTCTGGTTTGCGGCAGTTCTTTGCCCCAAAGGCCGTGAAACGGCTTAGGTGTTGGCATCTGCCGGTGAGGCGGAGACGAGCAGGGGCTGATCCCTCTTTGGCGGCAGCACAGAGAAGGCTGGCTCTGGTCCCTAGATGGCCTCGGTCTACCCTGAAGCACCCTGCCGTGAGGGGGAATGAGGACATTTCATCTAAGGAAGTCTAGGCCAGAAGATTGAACTGGGGCTGCTTTGATAGGGCAAGGCATCCTAGACACGCCAGGAGCACTGTTAAATGGTTAGCACACAGCCCCTTTGTCTGATGACAGATTCATCGTGTGCTCTCCTCGAGCCCACCTGGAGCTGAGCTATAAAGCAGGTGTGGTGCGGGTTTGATGCCCTCTCACCTCCAATCACTGTACCCGTGCCTGCCTCCCGGCTTGGCTTTTGTTTCCATCCAGGCTTCCACTCACTCCACAAAGCTTTTGAGCCCCTGCTCTGTGCCAGGTGCTGTGCCGAGCTCTGGGCACCAGGCAGGGCTTTCACAGCACCCAGTGGCCCCCTGTGGTGCACACGAGTCCTTCAGGGACCTCCTCTCCCGGGTCGCTCTCAGCCCCACCGTGTCCCCAAACTATCCCTCTCTCCATTCACCTCCCAGTGACTCTCTCCCTCTCCTCCCTTTTGGGGTGGGGCTATTTCTTTATAGTTCTTATCATAGTGATCTAACAAATTATTCTTATACAAGTGTTGCTTTTGGTAATCACTGTTTCCTCCTGGGAGTTTCTGCACTTTAAAAAGTGATGGTTAAAAAAAAAAAAAAAAAAGTGATGGTTAGAAGAAACAATATGTTCCATGAGGCGAACCAGGGTCTAACTACGGAATCTGAAACAGGGAGTAATATATTGTCTGAGCAGACTCTTTCCCATTTCACCAGGGAGAGAGGTTGCTTCTTCCACCTCTTCACTTATTGGTGAACTCTGTGTGTGGTGGTTAAAATAATAAATTCTGGAGCTGAACGATGTACGTTCAGATCGCAGCTTTGCAAGTTATAATCTTAGGAAAGGTATTTGATCTTTGTTCCTTAATTTCCCCCTATGAAAAGAGGGATGGTAGAAATAGCTAAGTATATCTCACAGGGTGGTTTGGGGATGACCATAAATTAGTAAGTATGATATTTTTATAATACTGGCATGCACAGTTGAGTACTCTAGAAATATGTCAATTTTGATTTTTCATGGGACCAGTTCTATCCTTTCTACATCGCAGATTCTCATGTGAGTTGTTGCACCAAAAGAGGACATGTAATTCAGTGCTGTAGTTTCGTCATCTGCAAAATAGGAAGCAGTGATTGAATGAGGATGTGGGGACAGAGGACCAGTCAGGTGACCAGATTCTGGTCTGTGTTCTTTACTGACTTTCTGACCTTGGAGAACTCATTAACCTCTCTGCAGCCCAGAAATTGGACTTGATCTGCATTTTCCAAACTCAGGTTATTCAGATAACACTTGTAGAATCATTACCATATCCCCGAATCACATCCTGGCTCTTACTTGATATTTTCCTTCAGATAATCTTCAAATCAACTCACTTTCATATGTAGCCTCACAGTAAGAGGGAATATCCGTATAGTCAAGGGTTGGATATGGTAATTATAGATTTTTCTAACACATGTTTAAATAAATACCTAATGAAATTTTAAAATACTTTTATAATATCTAAATCAGCTTGCAGGCCACCTGTGAGGTGCACACACCATTTTAGCAAACTCTGGATTAAATGTTCACTATGGATCCAGCAGCTCTAAAATCCTCTCGGGTACTGTTATATAATTTTCATGTGGTTATTTAACTTTGTATGTGTTTCTTTATATCATTTGCCTAATTGAGGGCACAGACTATGGCTTATACCTCTTTAGGCACCCAGCACCTAGAAGAGTGCTTGGTAAATATTTAATTTTAAGTTATAAGTATATGTATACATACCTACAAATATATCTGTGACCTACTAACCCCAGGCCAATATTGAAAACACTCATTTCTTATTCTCCATATCAGTATTACTGTGTTCCTCAGGTCTTGTTCACTAAATGAAGTGAAGCATGTGGAGTTTCAGGCTGTGAGTGAGCACTCAGGAAATGTTAGCTTCCCTGATCGCCTTCCCTCTTCCTGTGCTCTTTGTTAGTGTAGCTGTTTGTCCATGTGAAAATGAACCCACTTCCTCAGGAGGTTATAGCCCTGGTTATTGTTGGGTTAGAATAATTGTTGTCCTCAATGCCAGCCCTAAAAGTATTCGTTCCCAGGTCTAGAAATGTCTGACCTATGGAAGAAATTGTGTTTCTAAATGCTATTACTGAAGAGGTCTCAAGAAATTGGTGATTTACTGAAATCTCATCAATAGAAATTTAATGTGCACCCACAGTATCACGGCACGGTCCTGGGTTCATAGCATGAGCAGTTTCTCAATTTCTCAACATTTGTTAAACATTTCTGTGTCAGTAACTTTGGGAGATACAAATCTGAATGAGACTATTAGACTGTGAAGAGACTAGTAGACTGTGAAGAGACTAGTAGACTGTGAGTGACTTGAAAGCAAGGAATATGTCTTATTCATCTTTACATCCCCCAGGGCTTAGCGAAGGATCCACATTTGGCAGCAATGCATTAAATATTTGTTCCATAAATGAACAAATGAATGAATGAAGACACCAGTCTAGCACTTAAAGAGCTCACACTCTGAGAAGAGAGAAGGCATAGACAAATGAAGCATTAATTAATAGTAAACCTAACAGTACAAGAGACAACACAGGCTATTAAAGGTTAAATGAAGGGTATACTGTCATATACCCTCTCCCAAAACACAATGTGTTGATTCAGCAGAAAAGAATGTGTGTTAGCTGCCACTCTTCTGTACTTATCATCACCCCCACCCCACCCACCCTGCCCACCCCACCCATGAGCCCGACTTCAGAGGGAGGTTGCTAGGTTGCTGTCATGTGACTGGTTTCTAAAGGCCACCAAGTTTATCAGCTCCTGGGAACGAGCAGGGTATTATTTAATGTAGATAAATCAATGGGTGTTTATCCTCTCAATCATTCTTCAGTCATCCACAGGCAAAGAAAGAAATGGCAATGATGACTCTTTAATAGCTATGGAATTAGAATGTACGAGAAGTTAGAAGGCTTTAATTAATGATTTTGCAGGTCAGGGTGACCCTTCAACATGAAAGGACCTTTGCCATGACTTACTGGGGAGAGGTACAGGGTTTTCTACACAGCTCTCTAGGATTCCAAACTGTCAGCATAAAAATAGCACCCCCAATCAATGTTTTTATTATTCATTAGTTACTGAAATCCTCTTCCCAAATACACACTTAACTGAAAGATGTCTTCTTCTGTAGGGTTTTAAACCATTTAGTCCATGAATCAAACCATATATTTCAGCCTGTTTCACTGGGCACTGATATCACCACCAGCAAAACCCTAATTAATTGGGAAGAATGATATTTCCTTTAGAATTCTTTTTTAAAAATGATTTGCGGGGCTTCCCTGGTGGCGCGGTGGTTGAGAGTCTGCCTACCGGTGCAGGGGACACGGGTTCGAGCCCTGGTCTGGGGGGATCCCACATGCCGCAGAGCAGCTAGGCCCGTGAGCCACGACTGCTGAGCCTGCACGTCTGGAGCCTGTGCTCCGCAACAAGAGAGGCCGCGATAGAGAGAGGCCCGCGCACCGCGATGAAGAGTGGACCCCGCTTGCCGCAACTGGAGGAAGCCCTTGCACAGAGGCGGGGACCCAACACAGCCAAAAATAAATAGATAAATTAATTAATTTAAAAAAAATGATTTGCGTACCATGCGAATAAAAATTTCAAACAGTGCAAAACATTAGGAGTGGAAAGTAAATTTCTATCAACCTCTGGAACCTAGTCTCACAGTCTTTTCCATAGAGGCATACACTATTATATTTCTTGGGTATCCTTCCAGAAATTTTCTATGTATATACAAGCATATGTGCCCCTCCCTTTCTTACACATACTCCTCTGTTCCTTAGTGAAACTTAACAAGATATTGTGGAGTTTATTGTAAATCCTTACACTTAGATTTATCTCTTTCATTTCAACAGCTGCACTATATTCCATTGTATGGATGTCCCAAAATTTACCCAGCCAATAGACAAATAGACAAATGGGTGGTTTCCAATCCTTTGTTCCCACAAACGTATTTTTGCACATATCTGAATCGAGCGATGAATCAACGCCTTAAAATGGAATTGCAGTCAAAAGATATGTGAATTTTAATTCTGATAGACATTATCAAACAGTGACACTCAAGTTTTGATGAGAATTGCCAAAAGTAAAGTATTTGTTCATGCCAGAAACAAGGCAAAGGCTGTATTTTATTTTAAACTTTTTAATACCTCAGGCAAGCAGCTCATTTTTTTTTATGAAACTCATTTGCCAATGTCTTGCCCACCTAAACACACACACACACAGACGTTATTATGAATCCATTCAAAATGTACTTCGAGAACAACTCACTAAAGGAGGAACTTGCCAGAACTTTCTTACCACAGTGCGTGAGTGTTGCAATGGGGTTAGCTCACGAATACCACACATTCTCCACTGTGTCCTTGCTGTGTTTACTACCCTTTGTGGCCTTGGTCATTTAGCAACACTGCTTTATTTTTCTTCTGTAACCAAAGGTCAATTTACAACCCTGCTCCCTCCCTTCCTCCTCCGAATCACCAGGCACATCATTTCTTCTCACCAGCGTTCCCTCACAAAAGTAACCATTCTTAAAATGTCAGGTCAGGCAGGTTACGGATGCATCCATGAAAGGGGCCCTGTCACAGTGGAACTTTGATTTATTTAATTTTCTATTACCTGTGGGAGTGAGTTCATGAATGACAATCTCATACTCTGTTCAGCTGCCACTTTCCTTGCTGGCTTCCTGTATTAAAATAAATAAATAAAATAAAATAGGTGAAGAGACCCAGAACCTTCTCTCCAGTTTCTCTAGTATTTACCCAGCACACACTCTGCGCTACAATCTCCAGGTGGGGCTCCTTTCTTATTTGCTCTTGTAACATGAGAAACATGTGGAGGTTTTGTGTTTGTTTGGTCACCAGCTGTAACCATTTTCTTTTCTCTGCCTCTGACTACAAAGCCATAACCTTCCGGTAACCACTGAAAAACTACATCTGACCAGGTTGAACGGAATGAAGTCATTTTGGTTCCGTTGGTGACAACCAATTAAATAAATGTTCTGCTTACATTTAGATGGGTTGTAAATTTAAGAAAACGGCTCATGCCCTATTTCAAATATTTTGGGGTCCATGGAACCATGAAGTCATTGCTGTAGTATGAGTAACCAAGGAGCTTCATTTTTACATTTACCTCAGGGTCATTCTCAAAGAGCCAGAGACTGTGGATGAAAAAAGAAAATTTGATTCAGACTCTGCAAGGAGGCAATGTCAATATACCCACGTTGTGAGCTGTTTAAGCTTCTTATAGCCCTGCTCGCTCAGGAAGCAATGGAAATGCTTCCATTTAAAAGATCTTCTATTTAAAATGAAAGTAAGAAACCACTGCACTATGCTGACACCTTGTTGGTAAACTTCAAACTCACGTGAGTCCTGCCCGTGAAGGAGTTTGGGAGTTGGCGCTGCTGCCCTTGATCCTGCCATACAGGGTCAGCAGAAGCAGGACCCCGGGCACTTAGGAAAGGGGATGAGGCTGGACAACAGGTAGGAGCCACCAAACTATGCCAGATCAGGCTATAGAAACCTTGAAAGGAACACTCCAAATGCAATCAACTGTCCTAATCCTTCTGCACAACGGAGAGGTTTCCAAATCAAGACCATTCCCCACTTTTAGGCACTTACACCAAAGACACAAATATCTCTTTGGCAATGGGCTTCTTTATTTTCTATGTCCTTTTATTCAACAAGCATGTATTAGTCACGTTTTATGTGCTAGGCTTTCACCTAGGTGCTGTACAAAGACTAAAAAGTCATCAACTCTGCCCCATAGCGTGCACTCATTAAACAATGTTGAAAGAATGAATCAATGAATGCATGAATGAAGGAATAAAGCTTACAATCAAGTAAGGGGAGAAAACACAGATAAGCATGTGGTAGATATAGAATACAGTGGTGTGAGTGGTCAGTGCTACCCAGGGTAGTAGAGAAAGGCCTCAGGCTTGAGGTGACATTAAATAGGTAGTAGCCAGATAAATGGGGGAGGAAGAGGTCTTTAATGTAGGAAGTGAAAGAACATAGCATGAGCTAAGATCTAAAGCAGAGATGAGCAAACTAGAGCCCATGGACCAAATCTGACCTACCACCTGTTTTTGTAAATAAAGTTTTATTTGGACACAGCCATGCCCACCCATGTACATTTTGTCCATGGCTGCTTTCACGTTACAACAGCACCACCGATTAGTTGCAACAGAGACCACAAGACACACAAAATCTAATATGTTTACTAAATATTCAAGAGCCTGTAGGACAGTCCCAATTGCTGGACCTTGGTGGTCCTAAAAGAGGCTTGGTGAGAGATGAGACAGAAAGGGGAGCAGGGACCAAATCCTGAAGGTTCTTTTATGCTGTATTAAGACATTTGGTACCAGTGGGGAGAGGGGAGGGGGGAGGGGCAAGATAGCGGTAGGGGATTAAGAGGTACAAACTACTATGTATAAAATAAATAAGCCACAAGGAAGTGTTGCACAGGGAATATAGCCAATATTTTATAATAACTATAAATGGAGTATAAGCTATAAAAAGTTTGAATCACTATGTTGTACACCTGAAACTAACATAATATTATAAATCAACTATACCTCAATTTAAAAAGAAAGAAAAGAAATTTGGTCTTGACTCTTTAATAAATGGGTTAAAAAAAGCAGTTTTGCATTTAGAAATGTTTCTCAGGCATCAAGATAGGTAAGAGAGATGTAAAATTACAGAAGACCAGCTCTCCGAACCTTACATCTCCGCCATATTCCTTGATTCAACAAACATCAGAGAGCTTAATGTTTGCCATTATACATCTTGTCGTATGCTTGGGAAAGAGAACGTGGCACACAGAGACAATCGATGTCTATCAAATAAAGGAATTAAGGAAGGGTTGAAGACTATTTTAATAGCATCATTATTAAGAGTTTTCCTGAATAGGCTGCCTCTGTTATGAAACCACTAGCTGAGACTCCCGCTGGTCTCCAGTTTCCACACTAGTAGACACTGAGATCCAGGCATGAGGAGGTTAATAGTGAAACACAAACCAGAGAGAAATTCCTTCCCTTCGTCTCCAGTGCCAACATCATCAAATACCAGCCACTGGCTGAACCCGTGTTTATTCATGCTCAGTGGCCTAATGAGAGGGGATGGGACAAGAAGCAGCTCTGCTAATAACTGTCATAAAAATAATAATATCACTTGGCTCCATGTGGCATTTTTCATTGGAAAATCTTGAATCATTTTTTTCTCTTGGGTAACAATTGTTTCCATTCTATTTCCACTAAAGGAAAAACCAAAGCATAGAGAGAGGTTGTGACTTGCCCAAGGTCACTGAGCTAAGTAGAAAGGCAGTTTTTAAAGGCTGAGAAGGATTTGGGGATATGTGAAATCCAGTTTCCTTCCTAGCCTAGAATGGTTCTGGTTCATGACTCAGGAAGGAACACAGCATGATCCAAGCTCAGTGTCTCTTCTTTTTTTTTTAACACCTTTATTGGAGTATAATTGCTTTACAATGGTGTGTTAGTTTCTGCTTTATAACAAAGTGTATCAGCTATACGTATACATATATCCACATATCTCTTCCCTCTTGTGTCTCCCGCCCTCCCACCCTCAGTATCCCACCCCTCTAGGTGGTCACAAAGCACCGAGCTGATCTCCCAGTGCTATGCGGCTGCTTCCCACTAGCTATCTGTTTTACATTTGGTAGTGTATATATGTCCATGCCACTCTCTCACTTTGTCCCAGCTTACCATTCCCCCTCCCCATGTCCTCAAGTCCATTCTCTAGTAGGTCTGCGTCTCTCAGTGTCTCTTAAAAACGAGTCATGTTGGGCTTCCCTGGTGGCGCAGTGGTTGAGAGTCTACCTGCCAATGCAGGGCACACGGGTTCGAGCCCTGGCCTGGGAAGATCCCACATGCCGCGGAGCAACTAAGCCCGTGAGCCACGACTACTGAGCCTGCGCGTCTGGAGCCTGTGCTCCGCAACGGGAGAGGCCGCGACAATGAGAGGCCCGCGCACCGCGATGAAGAGTGGCCCCCGCTCGCCGCACTGGAGAAAGCCCTTGCACAGAAACGAAGACCCAACACAGCCAAAAATAAATAAATAAATAAATAAATTTAAAAAAAAAACAAAACAAAAAACGAGTCATGTTAGAGGAGACTCAGGCACAAGCGTCTGTGTCAGGTGAATATTTCAATGTCACACATTGTCCTGCCCATCAGATTCCGACACCTATCCCTAAACTCCATCACTGACAAAGAAGGGCCTCTCAGAAGATCCAGCCTATGGAAGTGGGATCTGGCTTGGGGGTGTTTGACCTTTCTGACAATTCCCCTAGCTGCTTCCCCCTATGAAGTCCAGGCCTCTCCATTCCTTTATTCATCAGAAGCCTCTGCCTAGGGAACCCACAGGTCTGTGATGATCCTGGTATATGCCATTTGTCCCAGTGTAATTAGCGATAAATCCCCCTTTTACTCTAAAAAATGCCCTAGGTTGGACCATAAATTAACCGTATGATCACTATAGCTCTGACAAATCAGGAGGCTTCTACATTTAATCCAGAAGTCTTCCTCTAATCATGATTATTCTATCTCAGCTGCTTTTGTTTCCTAGACCCAAGCTTGCAGTCAGTTCAGGGATCTCCTCTGATGGGTAATCTAATTTCTACACAAATGAGTTTGGTACCCAGCCCATAGAACAATTAATTACTAATTGTTAGAAATCACTTCCTCACCTTGTGCCACAATCTGCCTTTTCATATCTTTCACGTGTTGATCTTCACACTATTCTCAAGAAGCTGACAAATCAATCCCTCTTCTGTTCCATAACAGAGCCCCCTAAAGTCCTCTGTTCTCTAGCACAGATACCCACAAGCATCAGGAACAAATTCTAGCAGAACTTTTAGAAATGTGGCTTCAGAATCAGACATACCTGGACTTGGGTCTGGGCTCTGTCACTTTTTAGCTAGGAGTAACAGAGTTACTTCTCTAATTTCATTTTTCTTATCTATACATTTTGAACAAGTATTAACTAGATAAGTCAGGCACTGTTGGTTACCTAGCCAATACCCATTCCTCCTTTCTTCCTTCCCAACCAAGGTGCTCACTTATATAATCTTGGGTGTCAGACTCCCTTGCAGCTAGGTGTAGGCATGCAATATAGTTCTGGACAGTGAGGTGCAACTGAAGGTGTCAGCTGGGGTTTCTGAGAAAGCTTGTTAGAGGGGGCAATTCAGCTTACCTCCACCATTTTAGTTTTTCCCACTTAGCTTTTTCCCTTCTTCCTTCTTTCTGTCTAAAAATCAGTTGTAATGCATGAAGTAGAACAGCCATGTTGCAAATATGAGGAAGAAAGCCCCCAGAAAAGGAGCCTTGGTTCTTGATGGCATCACGGAGCCCCCATACTCCCCTTGAAGTATTTGATGCTAGACTTATCACATGAGAAAAACAAATCCCTCATTTGATTAAGCCATTGAAGCTGGATTTCTGCTACTGGCAGTCAAGTCAATCCTAAACAATACACACAGGCATATCTCGTTTTACTGGGCTTCACATACTGGGCTTCACAGATATTGCATTTTTTACACATTGAAGGTTTGTGGCAGTCCTGCATCAAACAAGTCTATCAGTGCCATTTTTCCAACAGCATTTGCTCACTTCATGACTCTGTGTCACATTTTGGTAATTCTCACAATATTTCAAACTTTTTCGTTATTATATTTGTTATGGTGATCTGTGATCAGTGCTCTTGGATGTTACTACTGTGACTTGCTGAAGGCTCAGACAAAGGTTAGCGTTTTTAGCAATAATGCATTTTTAAATTAAAGTATGTATTTTTTTTTAGACATAATGCTATTGCATACTCAATAGACTACCGTATAGTATAAACATAATTTTCCAATCCACTGGGAAACCCAGAAATTCGTGTGACTCACTTTATTGCAATATTCACTTTATTTCAGTGGTCTGGAACCAAATCCAAAATATCTCTGAGGTATGCCTGTACTTCAGTGGGTTGTTGTGAATATAAAGTGAACTTGCTACATGGCCCAGCACATAGCAAATACACAGTGAATGGTTTGCAATGATCCCTATCATGATTGTTATCGTTATTAGTCATTGACTTGGGCCCTAGAGACAGGGGCAAGAACATGTGGCTCTGGGAACCCTGCTGACCTCCAAAAAGCACAGTACAAAAAACATGTGATCTGTCAAGCGCAAAGAAAGTCAGTTGCAGATATGTGGACAAAAGACGTCTCTGTTAATGGCTAGTGAAGCCAGTTCTTCAAAGCACCTGTCAGATCCCCAAAGTACAGAGAAATGAAATTCCACCTGGGAACAAGTGCTTTCTGTCTTGGAGGGCCTGCCTGGTTTCCTTCCTGGGCAGGGAATCCATCCTTGGGATATAGAGTGTCTCCTGGAAGTGTGGGCTTCTCTGAATGACAAGCAAAGGACAACACTTCAAGGATGATGTTATTTCATAGGAACACAGTTTTTGCTGAGAAATCAAAGCCACAGCTAAAACCAGCACTAAGTGTAATTATCTTTCTATAACCTAACTGAACTGCCCGCCAAGATCAGATACGGATGGGACTACCCATACATTCTTACCTGGACTCCACCAAACCATAGATCCATCCCAGCCCCACCTGCTCCAGCCCAAGTCCACAGATAAAGAGAGTAGTGCAGTGAAAAAGAAACCAAACAAAACAATCACCGTGGGTCTCAAGAGTCAAACAGACCTAGGGTTCAAACCTCACTGGGTCACTTACAAGCTGGGAAATTTTCCCTTTCTAGCTGCAGTTTTCACATCTGTAAAATGGGGATAAGAACATTCATCCTACAGGTTTGCAGGGAATTGAAGGAGACAGTGTGTGGAACAGTGTCCAGCACAGAGTTATCATTAGTTTCCCTTTCTTCCCTTTCAGAAGGACAGTTTTATCTCCCCCCAAGCCCAAGGAGGGGACCCAGCTCAGGTCACTGCCGCTGAGTACAGCTCACTGCCTTCTGCCCTGTGTGTCATCATCCATGTTTTTGGTTGGGCCACACTTGTGGAGCCAAAGCCTTCCCCGAAGTTGAGGTCATAAAGCAGAAAAAGACAAAGCTCTGTTTTCAGAGAGCAAGTTTGGTTGGCCGTGAGCAAAGCCATCTCTCTGTGGCCAGCCTGCCCCCCCGGGATGGGAGTCCCCAGGAAACCCAGCAGGACAGGGCTGACCCACGTGGTCCTCCCACCAACCACAGTCATACAAGACACTTGGACAAAGAGCTAAGGATTGGGGAGCTGCTTCACTTAGTCTTTCCGTCCTCTGCACACAGCACTCTCGGGTCCCAGCCTCAGGCAGGATGGAACATGACAGTTACAAGATCCACACCTCAAGCCATGAAGCATACTCTTCTTGCTACATCACCTGGCAGGTGCCCTTGGCAGCTGGTTCCACAGCTGCAGTGGTGCACGTAGCATTTTGCTCACCTCCGTGTCATGGGAGCTGCGACTAATATCTCCCCTTTTTTCTTTTAACCATTGGCTTATCCAGGGATATTTATCAAACAGGGTTGCGGACAGTGAGACTAGCTAGATATTTGCACATACATTTCTCCATAACTCCATAAACTAGCAACATAAAACCACGCAGAAACTGGAAATTCAGGCTCACCACAAAAATATGTTTTGTCAGAGAGGATAAGAACAGATAAACTAATAAAAGCAAATGGTAAGCATTAATGCCAGGCTCTGCCTTGAGCACTTCACTTTCTATTATTATTATCTCCACTTTATTTTATTTTAAAATTTTATTGGAGTATAGCTGATTTACAATGTTGTGTTGGTTTCAGGTGTACAGCAATCTCCATTTTAAAAATGGGGAAACTGAGGCTTCTTGACTGTCTTCTAGATATTAATCTCTTGTGAATTTTAGATATTACAAATTTCTCATTCTGTCACATTTTAACTTTACTTATTGTGTCTGTCCTCTAACAGAAATTCTTCATTTTTAAAATGTAGTCAAATTTACTAAATTTTCAACTTATAGCTTAGATTTTGAGGATCTTCTTCAACACCTCTAGTACTTTCTTCTAGTAGCTTTATAATTTTACTTTCACACTGGATTTCTCCTTTGTATACACTTGAGATAGTGAACCAATCTATTTTCTTTGTATAATGAGCTGTTTCCCCACTACCAAGTAGTGAGTTTTAGGCAATTCATCTTTTTCCCACTGATTTATGGTACCATGTTTATCCCCATAGCCTCCCACTTATACCTGGTTCTATCTCTAATGTTCTATTCTTTTTGATAGATTTAATTGACTACTTCTGCACCAGTTCCACACTGTTTTTTTAAATTATTAGCACCTTTAATTAATTATTTATTTATTTATTTATTTATTTGGCTGTGGTGGGTCTTCGTTTCTGTGCGAGGGCTTCCTCTAGTTGCGGCAAGCGGAGGCCATTCTTCATTGCGGTGCGCGGGCCTCTCACTATCGTGGCCTCTCTTGTTGCGGAGCACAGGCTCCAGACGCGCAGGCTCAGTAGCTGTGGCTCACGGGCCTTGTTGCTCCACGGCATGTGGGATCTTTCCAGACCAGGGCTCGAACCCGTGTCTCCTGCATTAGCAGGCAGATTCTCAACCACTGCGCCACCAGGGAAGCCCCCCACACTGCTTTTCTCTGGGAAGGTGAATCCCTCCTCTTTGCTCTTCCTTTTCAAAATTGACTTAGGTATCATGAACCTCTTCCTCTGTATAAATTTAGAGTAAGTATGTCGAGGCCTCAAAAAATCCTTGCCATAATTTTGACACTAAATTTATAGGTAATTTTAAGGGAAACTAACATATTTACATGTCAAAGATATGGTATATCTTTCTGTTTTTTCAGCTCTTCTTTTAAAATATGTAATTGAGTTTTAAAATTTTCTCAGGAAAGACTTTGTTATATCCTACATGCTTTATACTGTAAAAATGCTATCTTATTTTCTATTGGATTTTCTAGATGGTTTTGCTAAGGTTGATAAAGACTAATAACTTTAAAAAACTGATCAGATATTCACCATCCTTACTGAAATCCCTTATTTTATTTATTTACTTTTTACTATTTATTTTTATTTATTTATTTATTTATTTATTTATTTATTTATTTATTTATTTTGGCTGCGTTGGGTCTTCGTTGCTGTGCGCGAGCTTTCTCCAGTTGTGGCGAGCGAGGGCTACTCTTTGTTGCGGTGCGTGGGCTTCTCATTGCGGTGGCTTCTCTTGTTGCAGAGCACGGGCTCTAGGCATGCGGGCTTCAGTAGTTATGATGCGGGCTTAGTAGTTGTGACTCGCGGGCTCTAGCATGCAGGTTCAGTAGTTGTGGCGCACGGGCTTAGTTGCTCTGTGGCACGTGGGATCTTCCCGGACCAGGGCTCGAACCCATGTCCCCTGCATTGGCAGGCAGATTCTTAACCACTGCGCCACCAGGGAAGCCCTATTTATTTATTTTTTGAAATTCCTTATTTTAGTTTGTTGATTAAGTCTGCTCATCCAACCTTTATATTTCCTTCTCTTCATGTATTGGCCAGAAACTCTAATATGTAAAACAATTTAACAGATAACTGTTATTAAACAGTAACTGTGAAAGCAAAACATGTCTAAATTCTCTTTTTAAATCACATTGTATGGTTTTTTACAGTTTTCAAACAGTGCCTATACCTATTACACTATTTGAATTTTACAAACACCCCAAGGAGGTAGGGAGAATAAGTATTGGCCCATTTTACAGATAAGACTTAGTATAGTTGGGTTTGGGGGGATGACATAGAAAGGAACAAAATTCATATTCAGGTCTTTTAAGCTTCAAATTCTCTTACTACAGCAGGCCAACTTATGTCTAGTCAAAATATATAAAACTACATGATTTAATTCAGTAATATACACAGTAAATTTTTATTTAAATCCTATACTGTCTTGCAAAAGGTGATATGATATAATCCTATCATTTTTCTAAAAGCTGTATCAGATGATATTAAAGGTTCTAAACTTTTTGAAGTTTTAAAAATCATATAGCCATATCATTCGAGGTTGTAATTCTGCAAAGATTTGGGGTCTATACAATGGCAAAACACTAAGTTAACTTGGTCAGTTCAGGTGAACAAGTCAGTTCTGTGGGGCAGAGGAAAATTAGGAGAGAAATATTAATCAAATTTATGTTTCTAATACTGCAATGCAGCTACAACTTTCATTTGGTTGGACTCAAACATTTAAAAGCTGCTGTAAAAATAATAGTACTATTTCCATTTTTTCAGGAGGAAAAACTAAGTAAGTCAATTTCTTAGTTGTACAAATAGCTCACTGGGAAATGAGAGACCTGTGAACAGAACACATGAATTAAGCCCGAGTTTGGTCTACCAGCTCTCTGTAATCAAGCCCTAGTGATTTGTCCATGGAAATCAATGCATCTTAAATATGTGGAATGACATCTCAACAGACACACAAGCAGACGATTCCCACAGCCCTTTTAAAAGACTAACCATCAGGAAGCAATTAGGACCCCATTTGTTTCTGACAATTAGGGTATTTTTCTTCCTATTACTTGCATTTCCACTTAAGGAATGTATTAATATGAGAAGGCGGTCATCTCTAAATGCTGCTATTACCTGGTATGTACACATTGCGCTGACATTTGAAGGGATGTCAGGCTAAAAGAGCAAAAAAGTACCCATAAAGATGAAAAGGTGCTCAAACAAGAAGAATCAAAGTATATCAGAAGAGGAAACCAGAAAACTGTAGCCTTTCTTAAAGGCAGCTTTGCAAACTTAGTAATAAAATACAATAATGTGACCAAGCAGAAGGCTTACATAACTGTGAACAAAACGAGGGGAAAAGAATTGCTCCAAATCCATTATATTTATTAGAACCACTGATTTCCCTTGAAACAACGCATGATTTATAACAAAATTTACTGTGAGCTAGCTAACAAAAATCTCTTTTTTATGGGAGGTAAGTATTGTCAGAAAGACTAGTAGATTCTGTTTTAAATCCTCAAGATTGTAAAACTGAGCTTTTACAAATGAAGGGGAAAATTTGGCTTTTGAACAGGATTATTCAAGTGATTTCTATTTAATCTCTTCTTATCAGCAAAAGGAAAAAAAGGAATAGCCTCAACTGAAACTAAGACAGTTTTCTGTGGCAGAATATACCATTACAGCTAATAATGCAGTGGCTGGCTGTGTTGAATGAATCTTCTTTTTAAAAAATGTCCACGCTTGTTAAACACATGAACTGTACGAGTTTATATTTGCCCAACTCATGTCTCCACACCTGTTCATTCAGGCATTAGCACTTGTAGAGCAGATGAATGTATCTGTACAGCAATGGGTAAAAATAAACTGAACTATTCTCGTAACATTATCAAAACGATGTTACCAAATAGAAGATTATGTTTCGTGGGATAAAGTGGTCAAATTAGATGTTTCCTCACGTTTTATGACTAGTTTGTCTCATTCACTGTGTATAAAATAGCTGACCTCCATTCCAGGAGAGTGAGTAGCAACCAAATTTAACGCTGTTTGCTCAGGGGCCCAAACACTGGTTTCATCGGCTCTGAGGCATAACTTCTGAATGTGCTACTGTCACACAGAGACCCAACACTGGTGCATTACAGAGGAACATTTAATTCAATCAACACTATATTAGTCCTGTGGTATAACCATGGTATTTCAATGTTGGTCAACTCTTTGGAAACAAAGTTCGGGTAGAAGTTGGATAAGCCATTATCTTTAGGAGTGAGCTTATTTTTGGAGTGAGCTTATGTATACACACATATATATAATCTCTAGAATAAGAAGTTCCCAAGGACAACGAGTTATAAGAGCAGCCAGCAAGCAGTATATCTCCCCATCTCAATATACTTTAGCCACGCTGGCAACAGGCTCCTTAAAAAATCCAGGGGTGGTTTTTTGAATCACTGTTCACAGTTTTTTCCTGTATTAAATTATTCATCCACATCTTGTGTTATGTGATTTTGAAGTACTATCCACTGTGGGTAAAATATTTTCCCTATCTCATGGATTTGGGGTTTGGTCATACAGCTAGCTTTAGCCAATGAAACGTTCCTGAACATGACACAGGTCTTAAATGGGCTTGTGTGATTGCATTTGGGCTGCAGCTGATCCACAGACCCATGTGAGAGAAATAAATGCTTACAGTTTTAAGCCAGAGTGTGGATGGTTGGTTATGCCAGATTATTGTAGCAAAATATCATCTCCACGCATTAGCATGTACCATTCCCTCTACCAGGAATACTCTTTCACACCTACTCTTCCCCCAGTTAACTCCTATTCATATCTCAGTTTAAATGTTTAGTACATAGGACAGATGTTGCAAACCAGATTAACTCTCCCCTCAATCCTGTGTTTCCCATTTTGTAAGATTCATCATACTTATAGTTATTTGCTCCATGTCATCCAACTAGAATGTAAGCGTTTTTGAAGGATGGGACCACAGTGTCCTGTTCATTGGTGCATTTCCAGCATACAGCACATGATGGCTAGCACAGAGTGGATTCAACAAATATTTGTTAAGTAATTTTTTAAAAGGTATGTGGTTCTGCTACTTAACAGTTGGGTAAGAAACAAGTTTTGGGGTTTTAGTTTTCAGCAACTATAAAATGAATACAATAATACCTTTCTCCTAAGGCAGTTATAGTTAAATAAATTAACCAATAAAGTTAACATTCCAAGTATCTGACACACAGGCACACAGAAGGCACTTGGTAACCTATTGCTTTTATTACGATGGGAAAGATAAATACATCTGCTCTCTGTTTTATAAGGTAATTTGTTTTATAGTGATGTTTTGCCAGAAAAGAAAAAAATTACATTGTATTACTATTTATTATTGTTTAATTTAGGTATTTCAAAATATCATGCTTATTTACCATGATGTAAGTCAATTTTAGAAGCAATTTAAGGTAGAATTCAGCTAAGAAGAAATAGGTTGCCAATTGATAATTCACTTATTTCAAACATTTGTCATTGACTCCATCCTTTTAAAAAAGAATGAAATTTATCCTTCCTATTTTTTTTTAATCTTTATTGGAGTAAAATTGCTTTACAATGGTGTGTTACTTTCTGCTGTATAACAAAGTGAATCAGCTATACATATACATATATCCCCATATCCCCTCCCTCTTGCATCTCCCTCCCGCCCTCCCTATCCCACCCATCTAGGTGGTCACAAAGCGCCGAGCTGATCTTCCTGTGCTATGCAGCTGCTTCCCACCAGCTATCTACTTTACATTCGGTAGTGTATATATGTCACTGCCACTCTCTCACTTCATCCCATCTTACCCTTCCCCTCCCCGTGTTCTCAAGTCCATTCTCTATATCTGAGACTTTATTCCTGTCCTGCCCCTAGGTTCTTCAGAACTTTTTTTTTTTAAGATTCCATATATATGTGTTAGCATACGGTATTTGTTTTTCTCTTTCTGACTTACTTCACTCTGTATGACAGACTCTAACTCCATCCACCTCACTACAAATAACTCAATTTCGTTTCCTTTCATGGCTGAGTAATATTCCATTGTATATATGTGCCACATCTTCTTTATCTATTCATCTGTCGGACATTTAGGTTGCTTCCATGTCCTGGCTATTGTAAATAGTGCTGCAATGAATATTGTGGTACATGACTCTTTTTGAATTATGGTTTTCTCTGGGTATATGCCCAGTAGTGGGATTGCTGGGTCATATGGTAGTTCTATTTTTAGTTTTTTAAGGAACCTCCATACTGTTCTCCATAGTGGCTGTATCAATTTACATTCCCACCAACAGTGCAAGAGGGTTCGCTTTTCTCCACACCCTCTCCAGCATTTATTGTATGTAGACTTTTTGATGTTGGTCATTCTGACCAGTGTGAGGTGATACCTCATCGTAGTTTTGATTTGCATTTCTCTAATGATTAGTGATGTTGAGCATCCTTTCATGTGTTTGTTGGCAATCTGTATATCTTCTTTGGAGAAAAGTCTATTTAGGTCTTCTGCCCGTTTTCTATCCTTCCTATTTTAAAAAAGTTTTCCATCCTCAGAGTTGGCATTTATTTTTTTCAAAATGTTGTTGTTCATTCCCACAAGCAGCTTTTGCATCAATAGAATTTTAATTTAAATCAGTTTTCTTCTTTTGCAAAAAGCAGCATATGTCCATCATAAAAATTTAGAAAATGCAGGTAAGTATAAAGAAGGAAAATTTATTTCTGTAATCCCATCACCCAAAGATAGCCACTGTTTGTTCTTCTAAGTATGTTTTATTTCAGTACCTGTTTTTTAAAATAATAATGGGGGCTTCCCTGGTGGCGCAGTGGTTGAGAGTCTGCCTGCCAATGCAGGGGACACGGGTTCGAGCCCTGGTCTGGGAAGATCCCACATGCCGCGGAGCAACTAGGCCCGTGAGCCACAATTACTGAGCCTTCGCGTCTGGAGCCTGTGCTCCGCAACAAGAGAGGCCGCGATAGTGAGAGGCCGGCGCACCGCGGTGAAGAGTGGCCCCCACTTGCTGCAACTAGAGAAAGCCCTCGCACAGAAATGAAGACCCAACACAGCCATAAATAAAAATAAATAAATAATTAATTTAAAAAAAAATCAGATGCTTACCTGTGAATTTACAAACATTTAAAAAAAATAAATAAAATAATAATAATAATGGGATCGTGCTGCCCATTTGGGGTTGCTTTTTCACTTAATCATGCCTGTCATTTTATGCCAGCAAATACTCATCTACAATATCTTTTTATAAATATTCACTCATAACAATGGCCTTCCATTGTATGGAAATACCATCATTTACTTGAATACTTCCCTATTGCTAGAAATTAAGTATATTTCACTTTTTTTTTCTTTTTTGGCCATTATCGGCAATATTTCTGTGAATGAGTGAAGAGATACAATGAGTCACTCAAAACCTTTAGAAAACAGCTACCACTTACTGGTGTCTTATAGTTCAGAATTCAATTAGACCAGTATCCTACCACAGTCTTACTCTTTCCTTACATACTCTGAGTCCGGGATCGTTACTGAAAGATGGTAAAGGTGGGTAGATGGGCAAGATTGGGATAAAAGCATCTGAAGAAGGACTTTCCCTTCTGCTCTCAAGAACGAAAGTTCAAACCAGAACCTATGAATCAACACATGATCAAAAATATCCTAACAAAAAGCAGGTCCATGTTTTGAAATGGAAATAAGGTAAACGAAATGAAACACTGTTGTTTCACTATCTGCAGCTACAATGTCCATATTTGTTGACAAACATTTTTTTTCCCCAACCTGGTTGGCTGGTATGACAAGTACCGTCATCCTCATCTTACAGGATCTGAGGCACAGAAAGGCTGACCAAAATGTCCAAGATCCCACGAGTTAGTGGCACAGCCAGGGTCTAAGTCCACATGTCCTGGCCACAGAAAAGTGCTCTTTTCACGCTCGCATAGTTCTCTGTAATACCGGGAATTATTAAGAATAGGGAACAGGACACAGTGTGGCCAGGAGATTAGCGGAAACATAATTCTCCTGAGAGACAGCAAGGAGACATCTGTTAGCTACTTAGCATGGGTCTAACATCCTCTGTGAGAGGATAATAAATCCTCTCTGTCCACCTCTCTCTGGGGATATAAGCATTATTGCTCAATTAGAAATTTGTCCTTTAAAGAGCTTTGATATTCTCAATGAAAAGGTGCTGCTGAAAAGTGAAAATATTTTCTTTGCTTCTGCTGTGCAAATGATAAAAAGGAGATATAGCTCAGGTTAAGGAATTACTGGAAGACATAAATTCTTTATCTAATAATGTTAGGACTATACTCTGGAGCTCTCTGAATGGAGGGATTGTGAGTCCCTGTTGCACTGAACACACAACTTACAATGCAGTAAAAATCTTCTTATGCAACACAATCAGAACTGCTAATTAATGAGCTAATCGGAGATGGGGGCAGGGGGCCTGGAGGGAAGGATACATTTATATTGTAAATCTTATATTTTAACTTCAATAAATGTAAATGTACTCAACAATCTGGTAGAAGGTTGTGGCACTTTCCCTCACTATGAATTCACTGGAAATGTTCCAAACCTACATTTTTTTACCCAAACCACACCATATGATCTCATTTTTACCTTCCATTTTTTTCTTCCTGTGTAGTGGGTGAGAACTTAAAGACACTTATGAACAAAATACTGTAGATTTTATTATTTTTCCCAATCTTTGCTAATTAACTCATTTGACATTATTGAGCCTTTCCAAAGCATTCCATTTAAATTTCATTGTAGTAATTCTCTGTCTGTCTATCTCTCTTTCCAGACTCATGTTTCATTAGTTAGGTCATAGACTCATGTTTCATTAGTTAGGTCATATTAAAGTAAATTGCATAATTTTAATAACAAATAAAACTGGCACAAATATGTTAAAGAGCAAACAATTCTGACTGTCAGACAGCGTGAAACTCAACTCTTGGGGGCAGAGATGGGCCCGTGTGGGCAGACTGTTCAGTGTGCTCCGAGCACCAGCTGAGCCCTTACAGAGGGGACAGAAAGCCCTTGTTCTTCCTATGAGTCGCTTAAGTGGAAATTGGCTAAAAGAGCGCCCACCATCGTTTTAACTAGCTAATTGTTAATATTAAGCAGGAGTTTAAATTATATCTATCCTATTTATATTCGAAGTTTTAAAACCCCACCCTCCCTACCCACAAAATCCCCAGTCTGTCAATTTACCTATTCAGGCAATAGGTTTGGGTTCACATTATCTCGTTTCTAGGTCCCGAAAAGACCCAGTTTCTCACTAGTGCAACCTCTTGAAATGGGAAGAAAGGGCTGGATAAACAAATGAATTCCAACTTTTATTTTCTTCTGAGCACTTGCAAACATCGGAAGCTATCTTATTATTTCTTCTTTTCTGTTTCTCATAATTAGGAGGTACCTTCTGTGAGAGATGGGACCTCACCTGTCTCATCCACCTTTATATTCTTGGCACATCTAGGATAGTGCCTGGCACAGAGAACCTACACAAGAAATGTTTTTCAATGAATGATGGTTTGATCTGGCTGCCCTGAGTATACACAACATCAACGTCTTCTCCACTGATTTGCTCTCACTTAATTACTAACGTTTTTTTCCTTTTAAAAATAAATTTTTACACTATTAGAAGTTTTCCAATTGCTTGGCAATAATGCAGCCTGCAGAAGGCTAGATTCTAATCTTGTGTATATCAGGTCAGAAAATTACTTTTGCTCCAGAAAATAAAAGGGGTGTAGTACAAAGATCAGAGCTGCATAACGGCTCACTCATTGGGTACACCAAGGGATATAATACGGTCATTCAGACCTGGCCTTAGTAAACGATCTTGTACATCTACATACCTGAGAGCAACCAGCCACGCACAAGGTAACACTGTGCCCAAGCCCAGCACACTGCATGTCACCTCTCATTGCACCCACAGTCCAAGCCTGTTATCAGAACTTCTAGTATGAGCCATGACAGAACTGCCAGAAAATGAAGATATAAAGAAAAAAATGGATTTCCTATCTGTGCTTTAAAACTTTGTTTGGTTTTACTTAAGTGTATGTTTTGTTTGGGTACACTTAGATTTATAACCAAAAAGGGGAAGACATGATGAAAGAAATTTTTGTTAAAATAGATTAATGAAAAAACCAATTACATATGGAAAGAACAACTCATTTTAAGGGACCGGAGGAAGCAACAGAAAGTTTCCTCAAATAGAAGAAAAATTAAAGAAGAAAGGAAGAAAGGAGAAGAGAAAGAAAAAGAAAGAAGGAAAGAAAGGAAGGAAGGAAGGAAGGAAGGGAGGAAGGAAAAGGGAATTCTTGTTTCGTCAATTAAAAAGATAGTCAAGATTTCATGTTGGCCCCCATAGGGTGGACATGACCACAATCTCCCTTCAAGAGTCACCTTTCACACAGTCTCCTAAGCTACAACTACAGAGTTTGCTTCAAATCTTCCCTCATCTTCACATTCAGCCATTAAAAACTACCCTTAAAATGTCTTGCAAGTTCAGCCCTCCTCCATCCCATTGATACTGGTTCATGCTTTGGTCCTCATGGAGCAATGGGTTGGTACAACTGCTCCGAATGGTACACCTGCCAGGGGTCCATCCGTGTGCTACTCCATCTCCATGCTGCCACCAGACTTCCCTCTCACCCAGACTCCATGGCGCACAGTTTCATCTCTCACGTGAGCTCAGCTCACCTCTGAAGTCTCATCTCTCATCAGTCCTTTCACAACATGCCCTCTTAAGCTTCAGGCACAATCAGGAAATAGTGGGCTATGTGAGTCTGAGGCTCAGTAGAAATCTGGAACAACCCTAAAATTTATAAATACAGTACTTATTTATTCTGAATTGTTTCTATAGTGAATGCTGTGATGCAACAACAAGATTCCATGCCCACCTCCCTTTCCAGACCACATTGCTCATTCCTCCAGCTGCTGGGAGCACTGCTTCATAGCTGAATCCCTCTCCAAAGATGCTGCCTCACCCAAGCTTACATTCCCTCCCAGACAGCAGCTCACATTCTATGACTGAAGCAGGACAAAAAGCCCAGACCTCCTGCCCAGATGGAATAACTGTGAAGGGTTATCCCAGCTCCAGAGCTTCCCATGGGATAGGCTGAGTTCTCTGTTGTGATTATATTATAGTTCAACTTCTCTCTCTGCCCAATCCTGCTTCCCTTACTTTCAGGGAGCACTTCCCAATAAACCTCCTGCTTGGAAATCTCAGTTTCAGAGTTTGTTTCCAGAAAATCCAACCAAAAGCAATTTATCTCTTTAAGTTTTTGGGGGAAATATTACTATTTTGTAAATAATGACTTCAATTTTAATTAATGTTCATGCTGGACCATTAAACATTTTAAAGGTTCTGTTTTTTTCAGAATGTTTAATTGAAAAGAAAGGATGTCTGTCTTTTTTTAAAAAGTCTATTAATTTCTATCCATCTCCACTACCAGATATTGCTTAAAATACTGGAGCTAGAACTCTGAAATCTGGCTCTGTCATTTCCCAGCTATGTAACTGCAGTAGGTTATATAGTCCTTCTTTATTGCAAATTCCTCATCTGTAAATTGGGGATAATAATAATATGTTACTTAATGGACTGTTGTGAAGATAGAAAGCATTAAGAATGGTACCTAGCCAAAAATGAGTGCTTAAATTCATTAGGGTAACATTAGCTGCTGTAACAAAGAGCTAGAATTATCCAATGGCTCAAACACAGCAGATAGTTCTTCCTCATTTATATAACATTCCAATTGGGGCAACTTTTCTCTACATGGCTTTACAGGGACCTACATTAATGGATTCCCAGTTACCTTCAGTACATGGCTTCTCCATTCCTATTAGCCAGAAAAGGGAAAGAACAGAGAGGAGTGTGCATGGGAGATTCCCATGGGTCAGGCCTGGAATTGGAGCTCTTTATTTCTGCTCACATTCTA
This sequence comes from Balaenoptera ricei, assembly GCF_028023285.1. Taxonomy (NCBI): domain Eukaryota; kingdom Metazoa; phylum Chordata; class Mammalia; order Artiodactyla; family Balaenopteridae; genus Balaenoptera; species Balaenoptera ricei. The sequence goes on from NC_082648.1 coordinate 79,170,049, forward strand.
TTGGTTGGAACATAATCACATGGCCACACCTAACTGCAAAGGGGCCTGGGGAATGTAGTCTAAGAAATGCATTTTAGTGACTGTGCAGCAAACTTTGTTAAATTATTATTATTATCGCTGTCATTATTACCAATTTTCTAGGTTGGCTCTCATCTCCACTCTCCTGAAATATCACAGTAGCCTCCTCACTGGTGTCCCTGCCTCCAGACTGTTCCATCAACTCAAATCCTTTGTCCACACCAAACGCAGAATTATTATCTAAAATCCAAGTCTGATCATGTCACTCATCTGCAACTGTCAGCTTTATACCTTTCTGCAACTCCCCACTGCCTCAGGATCCAGTCAAAGCCCCTTCAGTTCCCCCATGATCCAGGCACCCCACACCCCTTCGGTATCACCTCCAGTCACTCCTCACCTTGCAGCTGGCATTTGTGATTGGACACTGTGGAGACCCCTGTGAGTAGGCAGACAAGACCCTGCCCTATGGAGTCTACATTTTAGCAAGGTAGCCAAAAACAAGAAAACAAATCAATATACAATATTAAGTAGTAAAGAGTATGGTGAAGAAAAATAAAGGGTAAGGAAACTGAGAGTGGTAAGCTAAATAAATAGGTAATTAAATAACATCTTAAATTTTACCCGCAAAGGATAGTCATTCCACAGAGAAATATGCCGTGGACTTGATCTTCACTATAATTACACACACCCTTGTGACTGCATATTACAAAAGAGTTCTTATCATTGACCTGTATTTGTGTTCCTTTGAACTTCTTTTATGACTGCTATTGAAGGAAATAATACAGAGCACTAAAGATTGCTTAATGTGCTGTTTGTGTGGGATGTTGAGAGAATAATATAATTTATTATTGCCCCAATGGGGAATGAGAGTACAAAGGGCTCATTCCCCACACCCAGCCCCGCAACCTGCTTTGCAGAAAAAGTCAACATAAAAATATTTAATGAAATCAGATTTTACTCAAGGATGTAAAACTGTTATTATTTTTTAATCACATGAACAATGATACTGTCACCTTGGTAACTTTAAAAATGTTTCTTTTATGATGTTTCTGTCACCTTACTGGATTCAGGTTTTCAAGTGTAGAAGATGTAAAGTTGAAGATTTTCTTGTAAATCCTGTTCTTTTAATCAGGGTGAGCTTCTCCCACCTGATTAGATCTTAGATCTTCCTTCTCCATTGCTGCTCTCCTATCCTTAGCACACGTCTTCCAAACTACGGCCCAGGGTGGTTGCTTGAGCTCCAGCTGTTATACTTACATCCCAGCCATCAGAAGAGGAAATAGGTAAAGAAGGACATGCCCCTCATGACAGACAGAAAAATGGTCTGCTAAAGATGCCCATGTCCCAATTCCTAAAACCCATAAATATGTTACTTTACAGGTGTGATTAAGTTAAGGATCTTGAGATGGGGAGATTATGCTAGATTATCCAGGTGGGCCCAATGTAATCACAAGGGCCTTTACAGAAGGGTGGCAAAAGGGTCAGAGTCACAGAAGGAGATGTGTCATTGAAAGCAGAGGTCAGAGTGATATGAGGAAGTGGCCCTCAGCCAAGAAATGCATGTAGCCTCTAGAAGCTGGAAAAGGCAAAGAAACAGATTCTTTCCTAGAGTCTCCAGAAGGAACCCAGCCTACCAACCCATTTTAGACTTCTGACCTCCAGAACTGTAAGATAAAAAATTCATGTTGCTTCAAGCCACTAATTTTGTGACAATTTGTTACAGCAGCAATAGGAAACTAATGCATCTCCCTTAAGTTACAAGGAAGAAGGTAAAATTGGATAATGAGGCACACAATTAGCATATCCTGCCATGATGTTTTCCTTTAAAAAAAAAAAAAAGGGAAATATATAATCCAAAGGAAATAGGTTAATTATGTTTTACTACAAGTTTTTGGTTGCAAAAATGGAATCCCAAACCCAATTCTAGCTAATTTAAGGTTAAGCAAGGGGAAGAGAGGTTTTTTTACAATTTATTTGAATGGCTCACCCCATTAAGGAAGAAGTAAAGGATAAACTGTATATCCATAGGGCCTGTAACAAAAGACGTGTCCAGCATCAGCCCCTACTCTCCCCTCTCTGTCTCTTCCCTCTGCTTTTCTCTGTTCCAGTTCATCCTCTTCTACTGAAGATGGACCTTATTCATATGATGAGAATCAAGGCAGTGATCATCTCTGGGTGATTCAGTCCAACTTAAAAACCTTCACTTGGTCATTCATTCATATGCCATATATTTATTAAGCCCCTACTGTGTGCCAGGCCCACGAATAAGACAGACAAGTCCTTGATCTCATTCCAGTAGCTGATACAGATAATAAACAAACACCTAGACAAGATCCTTAGAGATTGTCACAGGTATGATGATGGAAGGGAGCAGAGAGATGAAACACAGAGTAACTGCGGAGACCACTCTAGACTGGTGGTCAGGGAAGGACTCTCTGAGGAGTTGATATCTGAGACCCCAAAGATAAATAACGCACACGTAAGCATGACTCAGAGGACAGTAAAGACTCCATGATGGGGCTTCCCTGGTGGTGCAGTGGTTGAGAATCTGCCTGCCAATGCAGGGGACACGGGTTGGAACCTTGGTCTGGGAGGATCCCACATGCCGCGGAGCAGCTGGGCCCATGAGCCACAATTACTGAGCTTGCGCGTCTGGAGCCTGTGCTCCGCAACGGGAGAGGCCGCGACAGTGAGAGGCCCGCGCACCGCGATGAAGAGTGGCCCCCGCTCACCGCAACTGGAGAAAGCCCTCGCACAGAAACGAAAACCCAACACAGCCAAAAATAAATAAATAAATTTATTAAAAAAAAAAAAAAAAAAAGACTCCATGATGACTTTTTGAAGCAACCAACAGAAGGGAGGCCAGCATACCTGGTGCCAAGTGAGCAGACAAGGACAGCAAGAAATGAGGCTAGGTGCTAAATCCAACAGAGCCTCATGGATACATCTTGGTTTTCCTAGGAGAGTCCCTATTACACCTGTTTTCCCACCATAAATATTGAGTGTCTCAGTTTGGATGATAAATTGTACAGTCACCCTACATATAAAATCCCATAAAAGTCAGGATTTTATTCTAAGAGAAATGGGAAGACATTGAAAAGTTTTAAGCAGGGCAATTGCATGATCTGATTGTATTTAGTATCACTGGAAACCAGATAATGAGTTAATAAATGCAGTAAGTTAAATATGTCTGCATTTGGAGCACTGACATTTTTTTTAGTAAAAGAAATCAATATCGAGATAAAATTAAAATAGGTAAAATTTGCAACGTAGCATACGGCATAGATATACACTCATCATCCTCATCTAACACTTAGACCTCGATACCACTGCTCTGTTTGTTATTCTTCCCACTTCTCTTAAACTCAGAAGCCCTTTCTGAGGCAGAACCTAGCTCCAGCTTTCTGGGTCTCATGGCAACTTGGCAGCACAATGCTTCTAGGCTAAAATCCCAGCTTCCATGGATTCATGCAGTTTCAGCCACAAATATTTACCTTGCCTGGCTCCTGGGGCTAATTAAAGGGGCAGGGTTCCATTCCTCTTGGCTCTCCCCTAAACTGCTTGCAGAGACAGAAGCAGCTGCAGGACAAGAACAACAGCCCCAAAATTCATCTCTACATCCACACAGTGACTCCCTCACAAATGTCCTCTTCAAATTAGGAAAAGGGTTCATGGCCATACCCTGCCCTTGCCACTCTCCTACTGGATTTGAAATTGCACCTCTCTATAATGATTTCTCCTAGAAGCTGAAGTTATCCTTAGTAGCATATCTGTTCTACAGCTGCCTCTGGAAGAGAGAATCTCAGGACCAAATGCTAACAGCTTATTATACCAGTTAGAACACAGTGTTTCATTGCATATTTTTATTTTATCATAAAAATGATACATGCTTACTATAAAAAATTCAAGAAGAAAAGGTGGGAATTGAAAAGTGACTTTTTCCTTCTCCCCTCCCTCAGTCCCTGTCACTGACCCGATGAATGCCCTTCCCCTGTTAGTCTCCATCAGTTTCCACCATTTCCTACACATATACAAGCAAATGGAGAAGAATATGTTAGCATTTAAATTGGTAACCCTAAAGGCCTTTAAAGTGATTTTCATGATAACAAGTCCAGATCTGATAAACCATGAAGTGGAGTCACATCCCAGTTCCCTGGCAGGAAATGAAGATTCGGCCCTTCTTGCAAAGTAGAATAGCTGGGTTAATCCTGGTTACGATTCACAACAGGTTCAAGAAGCCAAATTCAAGTTTCCAGGCCCAGGAAGAAATTAGAACATGAGGTGAGGTTACATCTCTGAAAACACTCAGAGCTTGAATAGAGGAGAAAAATAGATGGAGAAGATAATCAGTCTACTGACAGATGAATGGATAAATAAAATGTGTATACATACAATGGAATATTATTCAGCTTTTAAAAAGGAGGAAACCCTACCATTTGTGACAACATGGATAGACCTGGAAGACATTATGCTAAGTGAATAAGTCAGTCATAGCAGGACACATATCCCCCCATGATCCCACTTATATGAGATCGCTTGCATAGTTAAACTTACATAAGCAGAAGAAAGAGTGGAGGTTGCCAGGGGAAGAGGGCAGGGGGAAATGGGGAGATGTTCAATGGGTATAAAGTCACAGATGTAAAAATGAATAAGTTCTAGAGATCTGCTGTACAACACAGTGCCTATAGTTAACACTATGGTATTGGGCACTTAAAAATTTGCTAAGAGGGAAGATCTAGTTAAGTCTTCTTACAACAACAACAAAAGCAAAGGAACCTAAGGAAACCTTTAGAGGTGTTTTATAACCTTGATTGTAGTGATGGCATCAGAAGTGAATGCACAGGTCCAAATTCATCAAATTGTATACAGGAATGTGTGGCTTCTTTTGGATATATCAGTTATACTGCAGTAAGTTTGTGAAAGTAAATAAATAAAATAAATGCCAGGCTCAGGTAACAGGGAGAGAGTATGTTTTTGCCTTTACTGAGGAGAATTTGGGGGGAGATTTCCATTCCCAAATTATTCCCTGAAATGAGCAACCTACATTAATTAGACAAAATAATATTCAATATTCAGAATAATTTCGAGTTTTATGAAATAAATGTATACAAAATAAAGAAAATTCCATTCCCTCTTATTTGTATTTCCTTTTTTTTAATGTAAAGTAATATTAAAGTTTACCAAATGATTTTACTTGCCTCTATTAAGATAATTGCATGCTTTCTCTCTTGTAATTTGTTAATGTGATAAATTATACTAACAGATTTTTCTAACATTAAACTATCCTTGCTTTCCTGGGATAAACCCAATTTGGTCATAGTGTATTTTTGGTTTTATTTTTTTGTCTTGTTTTGTTTTTTGCTAAATTTTATTACAATTTATACCTTTATATTCAGTAATGAAGTTGGCTTACAATTTCCCCTATTATTTTTGTCTTATTTTGGATTCAAGTTTGTGCCAGTCTAATAAAATGAGTTTTGGGGTTCTTTTTATACTCTCTCTATATTCTGTGGAACAGTTCATAGAAGACTGGAACTATATACTCCTTAGAAAATTGGTAAGACTCACCTGTAAGAAACTATTTGTATCTTAATTAATAATTTGGGTAGATTTAATCAATGATTTAATATCTTTGAAGATTATAGGATTTAGGTCATTTATTTCTTCTTGAACCAGTTTTATAGTTTTCTAGAAAATTGACTATTTTGCATATTTCAGTTAATTGACATAAAGTTGTACATGATTGTTCCTTGTTACCTGTCTTAATTTCTGGTATATATATATATTTTTAATTTATTTTTATTTATTTATTTATTTATTTATTTTTGGCTGTGTTGGGTCTTCGTTTCTGTGCGAGGGCTTTCTCCAGTTGCGGTAAGCGGGGGCCACTCCTCATTGCAGTGCACGGGCCTCTCACTATCGCGGCCTCTCCCGTTGGGAGCACAGGCTCCAGATGCGCAGGCTCAGCAGTTGTGGCTCACGGGCCCAGCCGCTCTGCGGCATGTGGGATCCCCCCGGACCAGGGCTCGAACCCGTGTCCCCTGCATTGGCAGGCAGACTCTCAACCGCTGCGCCACCAGGGAAGCCCAATTTCTGGTATATTTGTGATTATATTGCTTTACAATTTCTCATTTCAATATTGTTTTGGATATCTTTTGTATGTAATGCCATGCTGAGACTGGCCATAGGGAAGCCCAGTTTTAAACGTGTTGTAATAGCAAATGCTTACAATAGCTCAGAGTTTGAAGCAGGAATAGAAATAGAAATACCACTACTAGAACTACTCCCCTATAACTTCTATCTCTAATTCCTCCCAGTTAAGTCACATAGCCTCAAATGCATGCCTGTACATACACCTTAGAAATTTGTTCTTTTACGTAAATGCAAAGTGGTGGTGTTCTATTTTCTCTAATTGCTTGGCCCATTCAAAAACAGAAGACAGGGCTTCCCTGGTGGCGCAGTGGTTGAGAATCTGCCTGCCAGTGCAGGGAACACGGGTTCGAGCGCTGGTCTGGGAAGATCCCACATGCCGCGGAGCAACTGGGCCCGTGAGCCACAATTACTGAGCCTGCGCATCTGGAGCCTGTGCTCCGCAACAAGAGAGACCGCGATAGTGAGAGGCCCGCGCACCGCGATGAAGAGTGGCGCCCGCTTGCCACAACTAGAGAGAGCCCTCGCACAGAAACGAAGACCCAACACAGCCATAAATAAATAAAAAAATTAAAAAAAAAAAAAAAGAACCGTGTGCTCTGACATATCTCAAAATGGTTCCTTTAAAAAACAGAAGACAGTAAGATCTTTCTCCTGAAATATATCTTTAAGTATCCTCAGTTTTTCTAATAGTTACTCAAACACCCTGGATTCCAAGCCCTTTGTCAGCTCTCCTCTTCTAGTGATCCATCCCAGTGCGCCAGCATCTTAAACACAAGTAGGATGAGTCCAGTAGGATTGGACCTTTCCATTAGTGTTTCCTAAAATTCATTGATTTCTGTTCACTTCATTACACTATTGACTCATGTTAATTTTGTAGTCAACCAAACTTTTGGGTCTTTTTCGAATATGCTGTTAAGGAATCTTTATTCCCAAGTAATATAAGAGAAGGACTTCATTATGTAACTTCCTAGTCTACAGACTTACAAAGAGAATTTGAAACATGTCTGGGCTGTAAGCAAGCATCCTCATAGGTGAGGACAGAGGAACAAGCAGGCAGTTCTGTACTCAGCAATCTAGAGGAAGAGATATTTCTGTATAAAGGAAGACATGTCAGCTGGGTCATACCACAGTCCAGTTGCCAAGAACAGGACAGGAAAAAGAATTTCCATTTACTGAGAACCTACTGGGTACCAAATCTATGTTAGGTGCTTTATATATGTTATCTCAGCGTTAGTCCTCATGACAACAGTAGATCAAAGTGTGGTGTGAATAAATAAAGATGCAAGTAAACAAATGCCAGGTAAAATAATCCCCATTTCATTTATGAGGAAACTAAGGCTCAGAGTACAATTTGCCCAAAATGATACAGCCAAAAGGCAATGGGACCTTATTAGACTCTAAAATTCATGTGATTTATTCTGCACTGTGAACTGATGCAGTGGAGGCTGCAAGGGCTCTTGTGCAATGCTTAGGACTTTCCCCTACATCAACTCTCAATTTGATCTTCATAACATCTTCATGGGATAGGCAGAGCAGCTGATACAATCTTTATTTTACCGGTAAAGATATCAGTGCTCAGACCATCAAGTGGCCTACCCAAGGTCACCCAGCTAGCCAGTGAGGTTGCAGAGCAGACCTTGACCCCAGGCTATGTGACAACAAGCACAGTGCAAACACCTCTCCAGGCAGCCTGTGTAGGGAAGGAGGACATCAGGGGATGGGGCAGGTGCTGATGACCAATGTGGAAGTGGGGAAGGGAAAAGCTCAAAACCCTAACCTTACCAAGAAACTGCAATGTTCTGTTATTATTTTTTAGTTATCTTGAGGCTTCAAGAGACACAGAAGAAAGAAAAGTCAGGCTGCTGACCAAGAAGCAGAGCAGCCTAGGACAGATAACCTCTTCCACAGCAAGGGTGAGGCTGCCTTTGGCTAGCAATGACATGACTGCAGCAGATTCTTGTGGAAAAAGAGGCTGTAAACCAGAGCCCAGCAAACCTATCAGCCTTTGTTTGATTTCTTCAGCAAAGCCAGAATCTTAAAAAAAAAAAAGCACAAAATGAATCAAATGTGTTCATGTCACAATCCATTGAACACATGTAGATTTAGCATCAGTCAAGTATCCATAGAACATTTGGTATTACCAGTTATTTAAACTCCACTAAGTCAAGCACCAGCTTACTCAGGTCTGCAAAATAGAGGCTCTGCCTGTTAATGGGCAATTTGCTGGCTGGTTACTGGTTCTCACATTGTCCCAATAAAAGCAAATCACCCCTCTGGGAGATTGTCTTTTTTCCGATGCCACCAATGCAGGTTTTTTGCCCCCTCTCAAGCCTGGCTGAGAAACTGTTCTCCTGGAGAACAGGAAATTACCATGGGGAGTCTACAGGCCCTCAAGAAGCAAGCCAACATTCTTCACCTGTCAACGGGTGGTAGACATATGTTTTCACCATGGCACCAAGTAAGATCCTCGGAGTTTCATTTCTTCAACCCATCCATTAAGAAATCTGGGAGCAGACACTGAGCTTTTCCAGGGCTTTCCAAGCCTGGTTGTGGCTCAAATTCACTCAAGCACCTTAAAAGAATATGCAGATGCCTGGACTCCTCCCAGAAAGGATTCTGCTACAAAGAAATGTGTTAAACTACATTATGAGGATGCCATATCAGCATGTTAGCAAAATCCAGACTGTGGAAAAAAGTGATGTAGATTCAGAGAGTAAGAGACACTACCACCAATGTGATGTTTGAACTTAGTTGATTGCCATTTCAAACAAACACAAGGTGAAAACAACAAACAAAAGAAAATTTGGGACATTTGGAAAACAATTGAAATTTTGAACACTGATTGGATATATGATTACATCAAGGACTTATTGCTATTTCTGTTGAGATGTAATGATAATATTGTGGTTGTTTTTAAAAAACAGTTTACATCTTGCAGAGAAATGCACTGCAATGTATTTGGATAAAATGATATGATGTCTAGAATTTGCTTCAAATAAGGGAGGATTGAGTAGAAACATAGATGAAGCAACACTGGTCATTAGTTGATAATTAGTTGATAATTGCTGCAGCTGGGTGTGAGGTTCATGAGGGTAAGTGGAGTTCATTATGCTTTTTGGTCTACTTCAGTATATTTCTGAAATTTTCCATAATAAAACTTTCATCTCCTAGGATTGTGAACTGTTCTATTTCTCTCCCCGCCCCCTGCTGCCATTTAACACATGCATATACATGGACCACCGTGTTCCAATGTGAATTCAATGTGTATTCCCCAGAGGAGAAGAAGAGGGAAGTGGGAGTAGGGCACTTTTCTGCTGTGCACAAATACAAGCTTCAGAGTTTCATATAAGATTTGTACTAGTTCTAGACTGAGGCACATAGAAGAGTTGTTGCTAACATCAGATCAGTCTGGTTACCTCTAAACACTAAAAGACTAGTCCCCTCTCCTTCTAAACGAGAGCAGTATGGTTTTTTTCTTCATAAACTACCATGTCTGCAGGAGTACATGTGTGTGTGCTTGTGTGTGTATACCTAGGGCCGCCATGTACCTTTGTGCAGGCTGTGCACTGCACAAAGATATCACATCTAAGGCGGCACCCTTCACATCATCAACATTGTGGATTTACATTTTTATTATGACAACTGTCTTGCAAATGGCAATAACATGTTCTAACAAAATCAGTACATTTGATAACTTCCCAACAGATGGAAGCAAAAATGTCTTAAGGTAGGACATTAGAAATGTCCTTTTCTAATTATGGACTAAATGTATGGGCTAGCAGTGGACTTGAACTGCTTGACTGCCTGACTTTAGGGACTTCCCTAAACCACTGGCAGTCCAGTGGTTAAGACTCCGGGCTTCCACTGCAGGGGGCATGGGTTTGATCCCTGGTCAAGGAACTAAGATACCGCATGCCTCACGGGCAAAAAAAAAAAACCCAAAAAACAAAACATAACCACTCATTGATTTTATAATCTTCACAAATTACTGAATAGCCCTGAGCCCAAGTTTCCTCATCTGTAAAATGGGATGATAATATTGAGAGCATTGTTCAAAGCATTAAATGTATGTGAAACAGTGCCGGGCACAGAGTAAGCCCTCAATAAGTGTTGGAGATCAGCTATTATCATATTACTCATACTTATTCTAATTTCATGTGTGTAAATGTGTATATACATGTGTGTTGTGTCATTTATAAGCTCAATGAATAAATTATTGCAATGGACCTCAAAAAGACTTTATCCACTATTTTACTAACCCAGACTATTTTTTTAACTTTTTATTTCATATTGGAGTATAGTTGATTAACAATATTGTGTTAGTTTCAGGTGTACAACAAAGTGATTCAGTTATACGTATACATGTATCTATTCTTTTTCAAATTCTTTTCCCAATTAGGTTGTTACAGAATATTGAGCAGAGTTCCCCGTGCTATACAGTAGGTCCTTGTTGGTTATCCATTTTAAATATAGCAGTGTGTACATGTCAATCCCGAACTCCCTAACTATCCCTCCCCCCCAGCCCTTCCCCACTGGTAAGCATAAGTTCCTTCTCTGAGTCTGTGAGTCTGTTTCTGTTTTGTAAATAAGTTCATTTGTATCATTTTTTTTTTTAGATTCCGCATACAAGCGATATCATACAATATTTCTCTCTGTCTGACTTACTTCACTCAGTATGACAACCTCTAGGTCCATCCATGTAACCCGGACTATTTTAAAAAGAGGACATTTTCCCAAACCATCAAGTTTTGAGAAACGCCATAAAGCTCAAGGTTCAGGTAAGCAGCCAGAGTTTATGAGCCTCTCTGCATACAGGAGCTGTGTGCGTATGCTGATCAGGAGCTCTCGGAAGAAAAAATCTGGGGTTTTTCCATCCTTCTAACTACTTGGCCAGTAAGCCTGTAATGGGAAAAGATCCAGTGGGAGTTGCCAGCCACAAAAGGGGTATTACCCCACAGGCAGAATAGAGTCAAACGTTTTAAGAGGTTCAAAGTCTATTTTTAAAAGGAAAGAACACAGAGTGTGCCTTTAACTTGGTGTTAAAAATAAACTCAGCTGCCTCCCTCCTCTACTCTTCCCACCTCCTCCCACTGTCCTCCCATACCCTGAACTGCCCCACATGAAAGAGAGAGCTGGCGTTTCATTTCTTCTCATGAGTTTTTCTTCTTCCCTTTTTTTTTTTTTTTTTTTTTTAAAAACTCTTAGCCAAACATGGGCTACTTGGTTTTCAATTCAACAAAACAAGTTGCATTCTCTCTCCGAATTTCCTCAGGGACCCCCAGAAAGCAGGCTGGATTATAATTCAGAATTAACCCATATCAGGGGCTGAGGAAAAACTCCACATGGAGATTATCAAAATGGAGCCCTGCCAGCTTTCCCCCAAGCCTGGGAAGTGTCTGCAGGGCGGGGGGGCTGGGGGTGGGGTGATTTAGGCAAGAGGGCCTTTCATTGCATGCTGTTTAGTATTGGGGTTTAAGCACAGACCTTTCCTGAGGCATAGCTATCCACGCAAACAGGGCTTTGCTGAGTTGGTTTCAATAAATTCCGTTTAACAGCCACAAAAATCCTATAGATCAGATGTGCCAGTCTTCTTCCATAAAACAGCTAATCAATATAGTAGAAAAGCTGCTAAGATGCTCAGCATCACTAATTATTAGAGAAATGCAAATCAAAACTACAATGAGGTATCACCTCACACCAGTCAGAAAGGCCATCATCAAAAAAATCTAGAAACAATAGATGCTGGAGAGCATGTGGAGAAAAGGGAACCCTCTTGCACTGTTGGTGGGAATGTAAATTGATACAACCACTATGGAGAACACTATGGAGGTTCCTTAAAAAACTAAAAATAGAACTACCACATGACCCAGCAATCCCACTACTAGGCATATACCCAGAGAAAACCATAATTCAAAAATATACATGCACTGCAATGTTCACTGCATCACTATTTACAATAGCCAGATCATGGAAGCAACCTAAATGTCCATTGACAGATGAATGGATAAAGAAGATGTGGCACATATATACAATGGAATATTACTCAGCCATAAAAAGAAATGAAATTGAGTTGTTTTTAGTGAGGTGGATGGACCTAGTCTGTCATACAGAGTGAAGTAAGTCAGAAAGAGAAAAACAAATACCGTATGCTAATGCATATATATGGAATCTTTAAAAAAAAAAAAAGGTACTGATGAACCTAGTGGCAGGGCGGGAATAAAGACGTAGACATAGAGAATGGACTTGAGGACACAGTGGGGAGGGGGAAGCTGGGATAAAGTGAGAGTAGCATGGACATATATACACTACCAAATGTAAAATAGATAGCTAGTGGGAAGCAGCCACATAGCACAGGGAGATCAGCTTGGTGCTTTGTGACCACCTAGAGGGGTGGGATAGGGAGGGTAGGAGGGAGGCTCAAGAGGGAGGGGATATGGGGATATATGTATGCATATGGCTGATTCATTTTGTTGTACAACAGAAACTAACACAGTATTGTGAAGCAATTATACTCCAATAAAGATCTATTTTAAAAAAAGGAAAGAAAAGCTGCCGTCTAGAGTGAATAATCTTGATTTCTTATTGTCTGTAGATGGTAGAGGGATTACAGGACCCCAGCGGAGGCAAAGGTGTTGGAGAACACAGAGACACAGGTCTGGGCACTGTACTAATATGTCACTGGAGGGAAAAGGCTGAGAGATGAAGGGGTCGCTGTGACCTTGTTTACCTAAAAAGATTTAGGGAAAAAAAGACAGCCCATAGTCAAGGGAAAAAGTAATAGAATTCATTTTAGGAAATAAAGTTCTAATCTCAGCTCAGCCTCCAACTTGAAGAGTTACCTCAGACAAGCATCTCTACAGCTTCCTTTTCAGAAAACGAGATCCCCCGCCTTCCTAGATCTGTTTTTTAATAGGAATATACAATTGTTAAATTATATATAATTGATAGGAATAAAATATGTACTAAGGATGTAATGTACAACATAATATAATTAACACTGCTGTATGTTATATGTGAAAGTTAAGAGAGTAAATCCTAAGAGTTCTCATCATGAGGAAAAAATTTTTTTTCTTTTTCTTTTATTTTGTATCTACATGAGATGATGGATGTTCACTAAACTTACTGAGGTCATCATTTTATGATCTACGTAAGTTAAATCACTATGCTGTACACCTTAAACTTATACGGTGCTGTATGTCAATTATATCTCAATAAACCTGGAAGAAAAACAATTTAAAAAACAGAAAACCAGGCTTCCCTGGTGGCGCAGTGGTTGAGAATCTGCCTGCTAATGCAGGGGATACGGGTTCGAGCCCTGGTCTGGGAAGATCCCACATGCCGCGGAGCAACTGGGCCCGTGAGCCACAATTACTGAGCCTGCGCGCCTGGAGCCTGTGCTCCGCAACGAGAGGCCGCGATAGTGAGAGGTCCGTGCACCGCGATGAAGAGTGGCCCCCGCTTGCCACAACTAGAGAAAACCCTCGCACGGAAACGAAGACCCAACACAGCCATAAATTAAAAAAAAAAAAAAAACAGAAAACCAAACGTATTATATCAGAGGACTTAAACAGTTTAAAAAATCTCAGTACAAATATGTCCTTATTTAAACATTGTTCAAATTTAATGAAGTGATTTTGATGCATGCCTAGAAAGTTAGAAGGGAAATTTTATCAGTGAAGGTGGCGTTTGAGCCCATTGTTTTCCATTTTTCACAAAAGAAAAGCACTCTAGTGCAACAGCATACCTGGGGCACTAGCACCTAACAAAGTGTGCCATAAAAACAGAGTAAGGGCAGGATCCTCAGCCTTTGGGGCACTACGGGCTCCTGAGAAGGGTCTTCTCTCCATGTGCTCAAGACATTATCCAAGACCCCTGTTTTCACCAGATGCCTATGCACCTATTTTTCAAATATATGTAGATTGGTTATAGTTAATCAATATGATTAATAAATCACAAATTTATTAATTTTATTTTTTCTTTATGCATTAATAAGGTATAAACTCCTTTTAAAACATTACCAAAATCAATCAGATTTTCAGTATATAATTCTTTCTCTCTTTCTTTCTTTTCTCTCTTTCTTTCTCTTTTTTTTGCTAAGACAGACCATTGCAGATTTACTTGTATTAATCTACTTGCTCAGATTATTCCCTTTTCCTGATCTCTACTGTATACTATGCCTATATTTTACAAGAGCAAAAGCCAAAATATAACAAAATGTAATAGGTAGGAATGAGTCTAACAAGCCAGTATTAAAACATCAGGACTGCCTTGCCTCTGGTACCTCTCATTTCAGCAAACACCACTTCTTCAGTCACTTACTATCATTTCTGATGACTTGATTATTTTTGAAATGAGTATCTGATTTTTTTATCATTTGTTTGTATATATTTTGAGACATAATTGATATATAACATTATATTCATTTTAGGTGTACAACATAATGATATTTATATATATTGCAAAATGATCACCCAAATAAGTCTAGTTAACATCCATCACCACACACCATTACAAATTTTTTTTTCTTGCGATGAGACTTTTAAGATCTACTCTCTTAGCCACTTTCAAATATACAGTACAGGATTGTTAATGATAGTCACCATGCTGTATACTACATCCCTAGGAATTATTTATCTTATGACTGGAAATTTGTACCTTTTGACTCCCCTTCACCCATTTTACCCACCTCCCACCCCCTGCCTCAGGCAACCACTCAACATATATTTCTTCATCAACCAGTTCTAAAATTACAAATTCTCTCAGCTAGAAACCACAGACTTTAATATTTAGCTTTTTGCCTTAAAAAGGCTTCTGCTAAACTCATTTATTCCAGAAAGTAATGGGACATTGATGCATGTCAGTAATTTAAAGTGCTCCACTAAAACAAAGAGAGGAATCAAGTCTATGATAAAAACGTTTGAGTCAGTAGCCTTGTATTTGTACACATTGTGTCTGGAGGGACTAGGTGTGGCTTACAAAGATGCACACAATCCAGCAAGATATAAGCCATTAAATAGAAGTGCAGGAAAAGAAGACAAAGAAAATGGGATAGAGAATGAATCCCAGTGGCGAGGTTAGAAAATCCCACAGACTTCCAAGCGCTGAACGGCCAGTTTTGGCTCTGCCCTTTGTAAGCAGCCGAAGGAAAAAGGGAACCATTATCAAGTATGTAATTGATATTATTTGTTAGATGAACACACATCGGCTTCTCACAAGAAGCCCAACTCTTTTCAACTGGCAAGACGAGAGAAACTGAAGAAAGGGCAGCATCCCCAAAGCATACTTGTTGCCAACGAATCAAAAAATCAGGCCAATGTCCTCATGCCAAAACTCGATTACGAGATTGACCTGGCACAGCTTCTCCGACACTTGGTGAAAATTATCTTTGCTGTCTTCTTTATGTGGGGAAACAGGCAAAGAGTGATTGCTTCCGCTTCATACACCAACTCAATTACTGAGATAAAAACGGAAATAATGTCCTAGCAAGATGCAACTCTCAGTCCCACCTTACATCTGGATGGGCAGTTCATAGATTTTGATCTTTACATGCCCTCAAGAACTTCCGAATGGTGACCTTTGACCCCATTTCCTTTTCTCTTACATCCTCCTGCTGCAATCTTCCCCGCTCTGACTCAGCTTTGGTCACCCTGAGCACTCAGCGAGGTAGAAAATGGATGGGGAGGGTCAGGAGAAGACATCACAAAGCTGGATGAAATGGCAGAGCTGGGATACCCAGAGATGCAACATGGAAATGGCCTAGAATCAGTCCCTGAGGACAGGCTGTGCTACAGCTCATGACTGGACACCTTGCTGCTGACCAAGAAGTCCCGAGACAGGTCTGGAAACATATGCTTTTCCTGGGCACCAGCAAATCACCAGGCCATTTCAACTCATGAAGTGAGTACCTTCCTGGCACTAGGCAATAAGCTAGTGCTGGGAAATCAAAGGCAAAAAGGCACAGACCATGTGCCATAGTAACTGCAGTTTAGCTGGGAGAGTCTGTTACACAAGAATTTCAATATAGCAGTTAAACACCCTGACTCTAGATCCGATTCTTGAACCCTACTCCCACTTATGCTATATCACCTTAGACAATCAAACTCTTGGGGCTTTAGTTTTATCCTCCATAAGATGGAGCTAGCAACTACATTACAGAGAAAGAGCTTAGAGCAGTAGCGGGCATAGTTTCCATCACGAGACCACTGCCTCCTCCTGAAATCCTTGTCCCTGAAATGGTGAACAAGACGGACCGCATTTATGATATTGCAGGCATAATTACTGTTCAAAGTATCTGACATATTTTAACTCATATTTTAATCTTTTTCACAGAGGGTACTACTATTATCTGCATTTTGTATATCTGAGGCAAAGAATGATTCAGTGCTTTGCCCAAAGTTCTCAGAGAGGCAATATATAACAGTTGCTAAGGGTGTACATTCCGGGGACAAACTACCTGCATCTGCTACTTAGACGCTGTGTGACCTTGGGCTAACTACTTAACTTCTCTGGGTCTGTCTTCTGCCTGTTTACTCTCAATTTATTCCCCATCTTTCCCATCACTTCTGAGAACTACTTTTCCCAAGCTCCCTTGCTAATGAGGGTCTGGTTAGTTCAGCCAACGGGAAGCACTGGGGGAGCTTAATGGGTAGGAGGGGGGACTGTCAGGTTGTTACCCGCCGTCTCTGTTTGGGGTGGCAGCTCTGGCAGGGGCTGCATCTCCTCCCGGGTTCCAGTTGCCGTTAGGCTGCCCCAGCCCCTCAGCTCTGGTGACATCACCTTCTTCCCCTGTCCCTCTAACCTGCAGGAGCAGCTTCTTCCTGTTGATGATTTCTAGGTTGCTTTGCCATCTACTATCTGCCTTTCCTGCTCTTGCAATAATTCCCTTGTAGTCAGAGCCCTGTATCAAGTTTCCGCTGGGGAACTACTTGAGCAACATCAGCTTTTCTGACTGGACTGTGACGGATACACTTTGTGCTTCAACTTCCTTGTCTGCCAGAAGGAAATTATAATTGCACCTCAGGGGGCTGTTGTGGAACTAAATGAGTGAATGTATTTAAAATGCTCGAACAGAGCCTGGCACACAGTAAGTGCCAACTGTTCTGGAACACACAGCCAAGGCACCAAAATCCCTTTCTAGGATCTTAAGGAGGAGATCCTGAGGCTTTAAAGGATGAGTAGGAGTAAACCAGCTAAAGAGAAGGGATCAGACAGCTCAGCGGCCAAGAGGTGAAAGAGAGCAGATGTCCTTCCAAGAGCCAGAAAAGGGAAGAGGTTCAGAAAGTCTGGATCACGTGGATAATACAAGGTGAGGGTAGGGAGTGTGGGAAGAAGGATGAGGGTGGAGAGATCAGAGCCCAGAGCAGGCCTTTTAAGGCATGTTGAGGAGCGCTAAGTTAATTAAACACGGAGCCCATTAGACTGAGGTGGCTCTAATGTCGGTTGGTCTACACAAGCAAACCAAAACCTAAGCCTGCTAATGCCTCAAGGCTAAGAAATCAAAACCTAAGGACAACCAATCACAAACAGCCAATAAGGCTTTAAGCTGTAGCCAATGAGACAATTTCCTTTCTTTGCTTCCACACCTTCTCTGTAGGTCTTTCCCCTGGTTCCTGTCCATAGTGCGCTCCTAGCCACTTTTGGTTTGGCACTGCCCTATCCACATCGATTTTTTTTCTCAAATAAACTCTAAAAATGTTTACTATGCCTCAGTTTATCCTTTAACAGGAGTTCAGATTTTGACCTGAGGACAGTAGGAAACCATTGGAGCATTTTAATTAGCAGAGTGGCACAACTAAATTTATGTTTTAGAGATTTCTTTTGTTGTAATACGGGAAGTATACGGGGTGGGAAGGAGAAAAGAGAGAAAGACAGAAAGAGCCATTAGGTCATTGCATGTGTCCAGGAAAGAGGCAATAGCTTGGACTAGGGTGGTGACAGTGAAAACAGAAAGAAATAGAAATTTATTCCAGAGGCAAAAATGATAGGCTTGGCATTGGATTAGATATGGGAGGCAAGCGAGAAGGAGGCTTCAAAAATGATGCCCAGGTTTCTGACCGGGGTAAATGTAAAACAGCAAGCAGCACAGCAGAGTTGTTTAAAGTGTAGGCTCTGGGGACTTCCCTGGCACTCCAGTGGTTAAGGCTCTGTGCCCCCACTGCAGGGGGCACGGGTTCTATCCCTGACCGGGGAACTAAGATCCCGCATGCCGCGCGGCCAAAACAAAACAAACCAAAAAAAAAAAGTATGGGCTCTGTCTACACAGCCTATGTTCAAACCCCAGCTCTACCCATGATGAACTCTTGAACCTGGGGCAAGGCACTGAACACTTTTTGCCTCTGAAGTGTGAAATGGCAACAATAACTGTACTTTCTGTATCGGGCTCTTGAAAAGGTGAAATGAGGTAAAGCATGTTAAATGCTTGGAACCGAGCCTGGAATACCATGAGCAGAGTCAATCTTGGTCACTATCCCAGCGACAAGGATCTCAGGAGAAGACACACTCACAGGGGTGGGAGCATTGTGAATTCAGATCAAACATGCTGAGTTTGAGACATCTATGGAAGCAGAGAAAGAGGTCTGGGCTAGAGAGATGTAGATTTAATTTTAGAGCCATCACAAATAGAGAAGACAACGGGAGCTATGGGAACGGATGAGGTTGTCCAGAGAGTGTAGGTAAAGTGAGGACAGATAAAAGTCATAGGGCAAACCCAGGGGATGTCAACATTTAAGTCAGCATTTTCAGGAAGAGAGGCCAAGGAAGAAAGCAGAGAAAAGCAGAGAAGTCAGAGGGGAGCCTGCAGTGGCCAGTTGTGAGGGGAAAACAAAGACACTGTAAGAATAGTAGGAGCTGGACTGAGAGTTATTGATGTGACTTGAGATCTCCCCTTATCATCCTCTCCAGCCAGGGGCCTTGTGACATGGCAGCAAGAAGCTTGTCTCAGTTGATGTGCAAAAGAGCAAACACCAGACATCCATGTTTGATCCTCTGTGCTGATCCAGAAACACCTGGAGCTCACCTCGGTGACTGGGAATGGCAAAGCCCAATTTTTCTGGCCACTCCACTGAACCCCTGATCTTTTCCTTCATGTGACAAACTAGATAGTGGATATTCCTTCTGGGTTCAAACAGCTGCCATAATTGAGAACAAACATGAGTCTGACTATCTTCTTCTGCACAGAAGACCATTTGTAGATTCCTCATCTCCTTTCTAAGGTCCAAAAAACCTTTTAAGTAATTGTGATCTCAATTTTTTCTTTTTTGTTAAAGAGTATGATTCGAGAAGTTTGTTCCATGTGCTGTATTTATTAGAATCCCAAGACCCGGCCCAAGGCCTCACTCCCAGGATTCTGATGGCAATGCCAGCATTCTATTGGCCGCAGGGAGGTCTTTGCTAGAGGACACTGAGAGGATTACTCTGATTCAATGCAGAAATGTTGGGAAACTGCTTTATATTCTGTCTAGCACAAGCAAGGAGGAGTTGTTATTTTTATCATCATCAGAGCCCTCTACTACATAGTTTTGGGAAGTGGTAATAAAAGCAGAATACTTCTCTCTTAAATTCAACTACCCCCAAACTTTCATTAATACCCAATTAATTTTAGCAAAGTTCAGCACTAAGCTCTCTGTAGCACTTTGGCATGGTAGTACCTGTGCATTTGGAATGACACAGTAATCTCTTACTCTAAGAAAAAAAATTACCCTGGCAACATGATCCTTTTAGCTTAAGATGAACTGGTTCCATTTCTCATTCCTCCATTCTCAAGGTTAATTGGGTTGCTAAACTCCCACAAACTAAAAAGAAAGTGCTAACAGTGTCCAGACCAGCCTGGAAGGGACATGGAGAAAAACCAGAATTGAGGTTGACCAGTCTGGTGTCAAATGTGACCCCATTTGTCAACATGTGACCAATGAAAAGGGGGCACACGTGTTTTGAAATTAATCTCCACCAAAAACAAGACATATTAGCATAATGACTGTATTATATAGCAAAAACATAAATGGCAATCCACTCTCGTAAAATATTTGTGTTGAAATTAGGAAATGGTAGCACATTCAAACACAAGAGCTAATGGAAGCCCTGAATATAGATTATATTCCATCTGGCTGCCAAGAGCCTGCCTCCACACATTAACCACAGGACCAAGCAGAGAAGGAAACTAGCTTTTAAAAATGCAAAAGAGAAAGAGATTTTATCTGAAAATACCAAGTCATAGGACGTGAAGAGTCATCAATTTCATGGACTGTTTATGAGTCAGATGTTAATTCTGATGCTGTCTTCAAACACATAGAGAGAAAAGAGAGATTTTTCTCCCTTTAAACTTGAAAGAGGTGGTTGAGGCAGGTAGCCCACAGCTGGTAAGTGGCATTTGGTTGTTTAAAATAATTTTGACGACCTGGCTTTGACATTCCCTGCATTTGCACAATAAACAGATCTGCTGTTTCTATCCCTCCATTTTAAATGCTAGCCCCATGGGACCATGTCACCATAGCATTTTGCAAGAGCTATGTTTTGCACTCTGAACAACAAGCCTATGTTTACAAAACGAAATTATTTTTTCCAGTTTCAGCTTTGCTTATTAACAAAGTAAAGCAGATATTTCTCAAGCCAAAATGTCCCCTTGTTTATGGTTGGCGATCTTGATCCAAGTGAAAAAACAAAATCTACTGATGAGTACAGAAAATCACCACCATGCAGAAATCTCTCTTTACAAAAATCCTGTGGCACACAACCATGTACTCATAGAAAGTCAACAACAGCTATTTGCAGTCAATCCAATTCCTCTATTTAGGAGATTTTTGTGACATAAATAGATCAGAGAGTCTTGCAAAATGTGTATTTATCGTTGACCCTTTATGTTTTTCAAAATTTGTTTGGAATATTGAGGAATGCTATCCTGAGTGTGTTGGTTTCTTTCTGTGCAAACTCTGATGAAAAACAGGGACCATGAACAGGAGGAAAAAGTTTAGTCCAGGCCCCGGGTTGATATGGAAGATCACCTCTGGGCTAGGGCCGGGAGTGCTTTAGTTCTCCTTGTGGGAATCTCTAGGGAAGCTCTAACTCCCCAATATTAATCAGATCTGCAGACCCCCTTGCTTAAAACCCTCCTATGGCTCTTACTCTTAAATAAAACTCCTTACCCTGGCCAAAAAAACCCTACACAATCTGGCCCCTGCTTAGACCTTACCAGTCCTGTTAGGGGCTGAATTGTGTCCCTCTAAAATGTACATGTTGACGTCCTAACCCCAATACCTCAGAATGTGACTGTATTTGTAGATAGGTTATTGAAAGAAGTAATTAAGGTAAAATAAGGTGATATGAGTGGGCCCTAATCCAACATGATGGGTGTCCTTATGATAAGAAGAGATTAAAACACGGACATGCACAGAGGAAGGCCATGTGAAGACACAGGGAAAGCTGGCCATCTAAAAGGCAATGAGAGAGGCCCAAGAAGAAATCAACCCTGCTCACACCTTGATCTTGGACTTCCAACTTCCAGAAACATGAGAAAATAAATTTCTGTTGTTTAAGCCACCCAGGCTGTGGTTCTTTGTTACAGCAGCCCTAACATACTAACATACAACCTCACTCACTCTCCACTTCCACTCTGAGATCCAGCCATCCTTGCCTTCTTCCTGTTTCTTTCAACTGCCTGACTGGTTCCCACTGTAGGTCCTTTGCACCAGCTGTGCCTGCCAACTGATCTTTGCATGGCTGCTCCTTCTTGTTTTTCAGGTCTTAACCTAAATATCACATCCTCAAAGACTAGATAATCTAGAGTAGCTCCCCTGATCCCCATTCTCTATCTCTTCACCCTTTTAAAAGTTGCCATCATAGCACTTATTACCACCTGCTTTTCTTGTTAACTTATGTACTTTCTTACCCTTTGTGTCCCCCAGTGAGCTCCCTGAGGATAGACACAAGATGTTTATCTTGTTCACTATGTAGCCCAAGTCTTAGAACAGAGCCCAACACTTGGTAGGGGACTCAGGAAATATTTATTGAATGAAAAACGTTTAAATGAATGAATAGCAACTGAAAAATTTTTTTATTTAAAATTTTAAAATCAATTAATTAACAAGAAATGACTGCCATAAGGTAAAGATAATTAGACTTGGTTGAATGAAGAAAATTTGACTGAACTGAATTGAATTAAGCAAATGGAAAACAACCAACTTATAGAATTCAATTTTTAAAATTTTATTCTGTGATCTAGTCTTGATCATGAAGTCTCTATTTCTCAAAAATAAAGCAAAGGGGGATACATAGGGTCTATTAAAAGAGAAGACTTTCTGGAGATGGTTCCATCTGAAGAGGAAAATTAGGAGAAAGGGTATTAGGGAGATTACTATACACTGTGTTCTCTTTTGTACTGTTCAAAACTTTTGCCAGTGCATCCATAACATTTAGAAAGAATTTTTACAAGAGATAAAGCAAAGAATTGCACAATTACTTGCCTTGAGGATGTAGATGAAACTCTGACCATTTCCCCATCTGCCCCAAATACACCATCATTCCTACTTCTGCCCCTTTGTTCCTGTTGATAATGCCGGGAAGACATTATCTTCTTCCCTCATCTCTTCTACAAGTTTTCCTGTCAAGTCCACAATCTCTTGTGTAGGTGGACTGCTTTGAATTATAATTTTTTACTTAACATATCTGTCTTAACTTGAGCTTCGTGAAGGTAGAGACTTGGTCCTACTCGTGTTATTAATCACATGACATTTAGCCCATGAAAGGGCTCCATAGATACTTGTTGACTGCATAAATATGTAGAGTACAGCTCTTCCCTAAAGGTCTCAGCTGACCTATCCAATTCTTCATTCCTTTCCTGAGCTCCTCTTAATTCTTATTATCTGCTCTTTCAGTTCTAGCACTTGATACCCTACAGCATATCAAGAAGGTGAAGGACAGCACTCAGCTCAATGAACACTTGACCAGGGGCCCAAGTAGAGAAGCATTCTACTTACCTGATTTAATCTAAAAGAAGAAAAATGAAGAAGTAGTAGAGCCTCCTCACTGAGGCCTTTTATTTTTTTTAATTGAGATATAATTCACATACCACTAAATTCACCCTTTTAGTGTACAATTTAGTGGTTTTTAATATCATCACTAGGATGTGCAACCATCACCACTATCTAACTCCAGAATATCTTCATCACCCCAAAGAGAAAGCTCATACCCATTAGTAGTCACTCTCCATTTCTCCTCTCCCACCAGCCTCTGGCAACCACTAATCTACTTACTGTCTCCGTGGATTTGCCTATTCTGGACATTTAATACAAATAGAAGCATGCAGGCCTCTGTTTCTGGCTTCTTTCACTTAGCATAATGTTTATAAGGTTCATCCAAGTTGTAGCATGCATCAGTACGTCATTCCTTTTTATGGTTGAATAATATTCCATTGTATGGATATAATATTTAGTTTATCTCATCCTCAGTTGATGGACATTTATGTTGTTTCCACTTTTGGGTTATTATGAGTAATGTTGCTATGAACATTCATGTACAGGTGTTTGTATGAACCTACTTTTTCAATTATCCTGGATATGTATCTAGGAGTGGAGTATTCTGGGTCATAAACACACATAATAACTTTATGTTTAACTTACTGAGGAATCAACAAACTTTTTCACAGCAGCTGCACCATTTTACATTCCTACCAGCAATAGATGAGGGCAAGGCATTTTTAAAAGAGATTAGATAATCACAGATGAAGAATTTTGTACTTTAAAGACTGCCCAAGGTCAAAAGAGAGAGGAAAGGGATTTTTTTTAGGGAGGAAGATGTTTTATTAGGGGAATGAATGGCTCACAAAGTCCTGTTGACTCATTTTCAGTCAACTTTACCATGGCCTTGCTTAATTCACATTTACATCATGTGTTCAATCTTAACACAAATAGCCTGGGTGTCTAGGGCATTTTTCCCAAGCAGTATGAGCACCTTCGAGACATCCTTTAATATGTGTAGTTTTGTTTCCTCTTCAGTAGGGAGGAATAGGTCTTCCTCTGCCCACTTAGCTTTATTTCTGGACATAAACTTTTCAAAAAACAGGAAGTTCAGCTTTACTTTAAACCACCAAGCTGCCTGAATGGATTTCATCCATTATTTCAGAGTTTTTATTTTAAACTCTAGGCTAAGCTTGAAGAGAAAGCAACCTAGATGGGTAATAAAAAGAATTCTGACTCTATGGGTATATGCATGCAACTTATGGATGAAGTACCAACAAATAGAAGAAATATATTTACAGATGAAAGTGAACCTACCTACATTTATTTCACTAAAATTGATTTTTTCCCCTCATCAGAGATTTCTCTATTCACGCCACTCAGCTTCCCCAAAAGAATCAGCACAAGGCCACAAACTCAAAAAAACTCCCTCTCTGTTCATAAAATGCCTGCCCTGGGCTTCCCTGGTGGCGCAGTGGTTGAGAGTCTGCCTGCCAATGCAGGGGAAGGGGGTTCGAGCCCTGGTCTGGGAAGATCCCACATGCTGCGGAGCAACTAGGCCCGTGAGCCACAACTACTGAGCCTGCGCATCTGGAGCCTGTGCTCCGCAACAAGAGAGGCCGCGATAGTGAGAGGCCCGCGCACCACGATGAAGAGTGGCCCCCTCTTGCCACAACTAGAGAAAGCCCTCACACAGAAACGAAGACCCAACACAGCCACAAATAAATAAATAAATAAATAAAAATTAAAAAAAAAAAAATGCCTGCCCTGACTCCACGTCCACGCCCTCAATAAACAGACAAGCCCTTGCCCCATACCCTAAAAGGCAATCTTCCGAGGCCTTGACCTCAGAGAGCCTGTTTCGAAAGAGAGGCCATTCTATCTGCCCAACTATTCTCTCTTCTCCAGAGACAGGCAGTGGCAGTGGCTCAGCTGATCTGGGCAGGCGTGACTGTAGAGAGGGGAAAAGAGATTGAGAAGGAAGAGAGAGCTCCCTTGAGCTAGGATATGAGGTAGCAGATGAGGCAGGCTGTCGATCAGCTATCACTCAGCAGCATGACCAGCGGTGCTCTCCTTTCTGAGGCTGTGGGGGAAGTGCTCTGAGTTGTGTTCTAGGATAGCTCCCTTGAGGTGTACCAGCAGAGGTGAGGACATCCTGTGATGAGCTCTGATATGCAAAGGGAAAGGAGAACTATAGACACTACAAGGGAAGTCTGATTCTCGACCCTCCTCCTCATCACATGTCTAAGCCTCCATTTCTCCAGCTCAAGAGTGTAAATGAGGCAATGCAACAGTCTGAGAGAATGCATATAAGAAGGTTGCTACTAACTGGATAAAAAACTAACTCAAAATTAATGGTTCTCCAACTCCAGTGTGTATCAGTGTCATCTGGAGAGCTTGTTAAAACACAAATTACTTGGCTTCACTCCGAGGTTCCATTCGTCAGGTCAGGGTAGGGCCTGAGAATTTGCATTTCTAACAGCTTCCCAGGCAGGGCATGCTGATTCAGCTGGTCAAGGACCACACTTTGAGAACCACTACGAAAGCACAAGAAAAATGTCAGCTAGAGTTATAATGGGCAATCACGAGGAATGCCCAGACTGAACAGTAAGAAGAAACAATTCTGTCCAGAATAAGCAAGAAAATAATAAAACATATACAAATAATAGAACATGTAATGCTTGAGTTGCCAGAAGCAAAGTGATCTGGTCTTTAAAGTCGGAAAGAGCAGGGATTAATCAAACAGACATTTTTGATCAACCCCTGTCCTCCAACCTAAAGGAAGAGACAAAGTCCACCATCCCCTTGATAAGCACTTGGCCTTGTAGCCTCGGCTTTCTCTCTTCACAGATGAGGAATCCCGTTCCCTAATTCACAAACAGCAGGGAGAAGATAAGAACTGAGGGAAATGCCCACCACACCCTGTTCCCTAATTCACAAACAGCAGGGAGAAGATAAGAACTGAGGGAAATGCCCACCACACCCTGCCCGATCACTGCCTCTAGTAATAGTGCCGTCCATGGGTTTAAGACTTCATGGTTTTAAAAAGCTTTCCAGGGAATTCCCTGGCAATCCAGTGGTTAAGACTTCTCACTTTCACAGCTGAGAACGTAGGTTCAATCCCTGGTCAGGGAACTAAGATCCCACAAGCCACGCAGTGTGGCCAAATAAATAAATAAATAAATAATTTTTTAAAATAAAAAAACCTTTCCAGTGATCAAGACAGTGTAATATTGAAAGAACAGACAAATAGATCAATGGAACAGAATAGACAGCCCAGAAATAGGTCCATATAAATATAGTCAACTAAAATGATCTTTGAAAAAGTAGCAAAGTCAATTCCATAGAGAAAGGGTACTATTTTCAACAAATGGTGGTGGAACAACCAGACATCCACATGCAAAAGAGAAAGGAAGGGGGCTTCCCTGGTGGCGCAGTGGTTGAGAGTCCGCCTGCCAATGCAGGGGACACGGGTTCGAGCCCTGGTCTGGGAAGATCCCGCATGCTGCGGAGCAACTGGGCCCGTGAGCCACAACTGCTGAGCCTGCGCGTCTGGAGCCTGTGCTCCCAACAAGAGAGGCCGCGACGGTGAGAGGCCCGCGCACCACGATGAAGAGTGACCCCCGCTTGCCGCAACTGGAGGAAGCCCTTGCACAGAAACGAGGACCCAACACAGCCAAAAAATTAAAAAATAAATAAATAAATAAATAAATAAAAAGAGAAAGGAAGGGAGGAAGGAAGAAAAGAAGGAAGGAAGGGAAGGAGGGAGGGAGGGAGGAAGGAAATGAATATGAACAAAGACCTTGCACCTTTCACAAAACTTAACTCAAAATAGATCATAGACCTAAATGGAAAACCCCAAACTATAAAACTTTTAGAAGATAACATAGGAGAAAAATCTAGATGACTTTGTGTTTTTTAGATACAACACCAAAAACAGGATCCATGAATGAAAGAATCAATAAGTTGGACCTCATTAAAATTTAAAACTTCTGCTATGTGAAAGACATTGTTAAGAGAATGAAAAGACAAGTCACAGACTGGGAGAAAATATTTGTAAAACTGATATCCAAATATACAAAGAACTCATAAAAGGACTGATACCCAAATATACAAAGAACTCATAAAACTCAACAATAAGAAAACGAATAAACCGAATTTAAAGATGGGCAAAAGACCTGAAAAGACACATCTGCAAGAAAACATACAGATGGCAAATAAGCATACGAAAACATGATCAGTATCATATGTCATTAGGAAATTGCAAATTAAAATAAGATACTACAACACATCTATTAGAATGGCTAAAATCCAAAACACTGACAACACCAAATGCTGGCAAGGATATGCAGCAACAGGAATTCTCATCATTGCTGCTGGGAATGCAAAACGGCACAGACTCTTTGGAAGACACTTCAGCAGTTTCTCACAGAGCTAAACATAGGGTTATCATACAACCCAGCAACTGAAATCCTAGGTATTTTTCCAAATGAGCTGAAAAGTTTACATCCACATAAAAACCTGCATGTGAATGTTTATAGTGGCTTTGTTCATAGTTACCAAAACTTGGAAGCAACCAGGATGTCCTTTAACAGGTGAATGGGTAAACAGACAGTGGTACATTCAGACAATGCAATATTATCCAGTGATTTTAAAAAAAGAAAGAAATGAGATTTCAAGCCACAATAAAACATGGAGGAACCTTAAAAGTATCACTGTTAGGTGAAAGAAACCAATCTAAAAAGGCTATATAATATATGATTCCAATTATATGACCTTCTGGAAAAGGCAAAACTAAAGAGGCAGTAAAAAGATCAGTGGCTGCCAGGAATTCAAGGGGAGGGGGAAGGGATGAATAGGTGAAACTCAGGGCATTTTAAGGGCAGTGAAATTATTCTGTATGATACTGTAATGGTAGATATATGACATTACACATTTGTCAAAATCCATAGTGCTGTACAGCACAAAGAGTGAACCATAATATAAAGTATGGACTAGCTAATAATAATATATCAATATTGGTTCATCAACTGCAACAAATGTGCCATACTACTACTGGATGTGAATAATAGCGGGAACTGTGGGCAGGGGTGGGGGGTGGGTAGTATTTGGGAACTCTCTGTACTTTCTGAGCAATTTCCCTGTAAACCTAAAAATGCTCTAAAAAAATAAAGTCTTTTTACAAAAGCTTTCCTATATATTATTTCATATAATCTTCAGACCAACTCTATTTGGTGGAGTAAATGTGATTATCTCCCTATTTGAGATGAGAAAACTGATGTACCGTTATTCACACACAGTCTGTTGCAAACTAAGATTGAACATTTGATCTCCTGATTCCAGTCTCTGGATCCTTTCCATTGCACTGCACTCTCTCTCTCGGGTGTGCTATGCTGGGACAACCCACACGTTCCCACATCCTCCTGTTACTTCTTATAGATGCTGCCAAGGCCAAAGAGAACCCAAGACAGGCAGGAAAGAGGAACGGGTGTGTGGACAGAGCTGAGGGCACAAACGCTTTCTTTGGGGGCGACTCCATGATTCCCCTGGGTCCCCTGAGCACCCGACACCCATTCACCAACTTAAAAAGTGAGGCTTTGGGGATGAGTCAAGGGAAAAGGCATTATATCTCTAACTTGCTGTGGTTTTTATGTCCCTAAATTATTCAGATTTTCCTAATAGCATATTTCCAAAACTTCAGCCCTTCACATCCTATCTTCACAAATTTTGCTGTGCCTGCCTATCACTTACACTATTTTTATTGGATATTTCCTTTGCAGAGACATTTTTATTTAGGCTCGTCCTAAACAGAGCCAACTTATAAAATCAAAAGTGTTCATCTTTGTACCACTTCACACCTCCTTGAGTGCCCAGGGGCATCTGTAACACACTTCAAGAACTGCTGCCCTAGGGAAATTCACCCCAAAACTCAGAGCCCACTAGATGGAAACCAGGGACCTTGCTCCCCTCCGTATTCCTAGCAGCCAGCACAGTCTCCGGAAGATAGTGGGTGCTCAGAAAAACATTTGTTGACTAAATGAATGAATGGTTAAAAACTACTTCGTTGCCCAATCTTCCAGCAGCTGTTAACAAATCTAACTTCCTAGTTGCAGCCCTAATCAACAACCTCCCATTGTCCCCCTGAGCTCTTGGCACCCTAGACCCTACCCCAGCCACCGTCAGCTGCTGTTGGTCAGTGTGGATCATTCCAGCTAGGGCAACACACAGCTATTCCCAGCCCCGCACATTCCAGGGTCCCGTCTGCCTCGACGGTTCTGACCCACTGTGCCCTGAGTGTCCAGGGAAAAGGCGCCTCTCCTGAGAAGCCTTCCCCAACCCCCCTGGTTGAACTCTCTCCTTTTTGCACTCGTAACAAGAACTCTATTGCTCTCATTATTCTCTATCATAATCATCCATTTTCAAGAGTAAGCTGTGTGTGGGCAGGAACCACGTCTTTCTTGTTGGCCCTGTGCCTGGTTCCAATAGTGCCCAATAGGTGCTTCTGAAGTTAATACTGCTTGGGTTTGCCTTCTCCGTACATGGGCGCTCCTGTGTTTGATTCATCCTCAGGTTCCTAGCGCTTACCACGTGCCTGGTACATAGCAGACCCTTAATTAACCTCATGGAAGGAAGAGAAGGAGGGAGAGATGGAAGGAGGGAGGGAGGGAATTTAAACTGAAAGGTACAATATATAATTCCATTAGTCTGATGGCTGGAATACCGGCGAGAAAAGTCAGCCATGAACCAGGTGCTACCTCCAGCCATGCCTGGTCATAGCCAGAAAGAAACAAATAATAATTGAGTGACTACTCGGAACCAAGTATCATATTAGGTACTTTCCATAGTTTATCTCATTACTTCTTAACTCTGTACCAAAGGTACTATTATTCACAATTTACAAACACTGAAAAGTAATTTGTTTCCAGTAGTGAAGCATAATTTTTCTATGTTACTTCTATACAATCTGGGGCTGGAGCCTCACTCTCCTCCCAAAGGGAGCGGTGCCCAAGGAAAACTCTCCTCTCCCTTCTCTCTGTCTGAAGGCAGTGACCTTGAACTCAACCACCCTCCTCCCTTCCAGATGTCAGAGGGAGAAGCCTCACATGGCAGAAGGTGCTCTGGGACCCATCCCCTTGTCTTCCATTTTTTTCCCCTCCTTGCAAGGCGTGCTAAAAATTTGCGCTGACAACAAAGTGAATTTCATTGTGAAGTTTATGCAGACCCTGCTGACAAGTTCATGGAAACCTGCACAAATTGCTTAATGTGATGCATGTCACTAATATGTACAGCACATCCTGTGTTGAAAGTGATACTTTTCCACTGATGGTAACCTCTCCTTTGACCTTGGAGCTCAACAAACTGCTAAAATCAGGTGATATTTATATGTGGAACATGTGACACATTATGCCCCTTTGCTTGGTGACCCATACAAGTAACAAATGGCAGCCAGACTAGAAATAAACATCAAATTGTTACATAAATTCCACTTAAAGAAGGATGACTTGGGGAAGCACTCAGCTAGAAAGGATTCTCCCAAGATTTGTTTGCTCTGAAGTAGAAGGGAAGAGCATGTTATCTCTGGTTTGAAATGACATCTGATGAAATTTCATGGAAGGTGAGGAAACATCATACTCTGAGCAATGGTTCTGATCCAGTTTAGTACTTCCCCCTTCTCTCCTGCCACTTTCCCATCTTGCCCACTAAAGAACTTCTCATGTGAGAGGCTAAGAAAACCAACCAATGTAACGTTTAGTTGAAATTGAGTGCTAGAAACTTATGGGGAGAAATCCAGAATTAAGCTAAGCAATTGCCTCCAGAAAATTAATTGGGACCAACTCTGAGCATAGTTATAAAATCTCCAGCATTCCCTTCCTTTGTCCCTCTACCCAATTCCCTTTCAAACTTGAGCCTCTCTCTCTCTCTCCCTCCCCCTCCTCTTTCTCTCCCATATTCTCCCATATTTCTTATTTAATTAACTTGTTTTCAAGAAAGGAAAGAATCTTACGTTAGTCATTCACACTTTAGTGTGAATTTAAAGTCAGTGAGTCAACTCTCACAGGAATGAGGATTTCAAGGCATAGCTCTACTTGTGGAATGGCTGTTCTTTGAACACTTTTAAGGATATTTCATGAAACAGCTAAATACAAGGAAAAGGAGAGGAATTGCCCAAGTCTACCTAGGCAGAAAGGCAGCTTTGAGTCCAGTTTTGAGAAATGAGAGCCTTCAACTGCCACTCAGATGAATTCACAGAAGTTGACTGAGAGTTATAATTTGTCCTTCAGGGATTGACTGGTTTTAATACCCTTCTCTTCTCCTAGGAAATAGATCTATTCTGATGGCCTGTAACTATCAGCCCTGTAGGATTCATCCTCACTTGACACCTGATCTCTCTACTCCAGATGCCCTTTCCCCCACCAGGTTTTATCTGAAGAGGCACAACACGAGCTGCCTGGGCCAAATGTGGCCGTGAGTCCTTCAGCAAATTTTCTGCTCTCATGAGCACACCCCTCGGTGCAAAAAGCTGATAGCACTCTGACATGTGGCTGGTCTCCCGGAGACTCTCACTCCTCTCTCAGCCGGAAGAACTTCAAAACTCTGAGCTGGTGGAAAATTCAGTCTGTTCCAAGCAAGAGAAACAAGTGTGCTCCCAAAATGAATACTGGTATTTAGAAATGCCCTAGGGTATTATAAATATAATTTTTCTGAGGTGTGAGTGTGTGTCAGGAAGAGACAGAAATGGAGTGAGTGTGTGTGTGCATGTGTGTGTGTGATGACAGAAAGGGGAGCCAGCAAAGGCTCAGTGGATCAGTGTCAAGAGCACAAGGCCAAGCAGAGAGAATATCCACTCTGTGCCCAATGACTAAATTCGGGATTTTTCTACTGCTTCCTCCCTGAAGAAGTGGGGCAAAGGGAATTAGAGAGAACGAAAAAGGGGGAAAAATGAGAGAGAAAGAGAAGCATAAACAAAGATGGAGAGAAAGAGAGGAGTGGAGATGGGAGAGGAAGGAATAGGAAGTGGGGAGCCTTACTGGTTGTAGACTGCAAGGCCTGCACTGAGAGGGAGAGACAGCCAGAATGAGGAACTGCTGGTGCACCACAGGTCCCTCCACCAGTTACAAGTGATTCATTTCTGCCTTTATTGTGTTTGGCTAACTAACAAGTTCCATGTCCAAGTGCCCCCCTTCCCCAATTAATGCAATGCCAAGGCTAATCCACCATCCACAGGACACTCTGCTTCCTGTCAAACAGATGGGCTTGTTAGGGTAGGTCTTACTCAGCCCCTTCTGTGTCTCTGGACATGCCTGGCCCTGACATACTCTGGACTTAGGGCTGATGAATAGAATGAAGTGAAGTAAACTGACCAAGGGGACTTGTATGACCCTCACTGCCCTTTAGTCAACCCAGGTGACAGTCCGAAGCAGCAACATGGCTCCAGGGCAGGGATTCTTAACCTTTAATGTGCCACAGCTCCCTCTGGAAGGCTGGTTAAGCCTACAGACCCCTTCTCAGAATAATGTTTTAAATTTGTAAAACTGTAAAAGAAAACAATTACACTGCTATAGTTATCAAACATTTACATAATGTGATATAGTGATATTTGTACTCCTTTATCAATGCTTTAAATAGTAAGAGCTGATGAAGGGTGAAATGACTACCATCATTTCAAAGAGCGATGGGAGAAAACAATGGTTCGAGATGCCTGCAAAAACTATCAGATGTTATGAAAAGATCTGTGATTTCTATGGCGACAAAGTCACAGTGCTAATACCACTGCAGCTTGTTGCCTGCGTTCTTCCTAGAAGGAAAAGCTAGGTTTCAGGGAAAGTTTAGATAAAATAGAGATGCAGTGTTTTCCCATTCAAATTCATGAACCAGAACAAAGGAAATAAAGGGAAGGAGGTTGCAGATGATAATAATTACAATAAAAACAGAACTATAATAACAAAGCAACGTCTGCTACAAGCACAACAGCAAACATGGCTGCCATACATGGAGACTCTTCCCTGTACTACGTGCTTTCCATGTACCATTTCCCTTCATCCTCACTCTGAGGAAGGCATCCTCTTCCCACTTTACAGATGAGGCTTAGGGATTTTAGAGAACTTGTCAAGGATCAAAGCTAATGAGCAGCTGAGCCAGAAATGGAAGTTAGGGCTGTGGCTGTCAGATACCAGAGCCCACGTTCACTGTGTCTCCTTGAGAGAGGGCCGTGTGTGTGTGTGCTTGTGTGTGTAGAGGGAGAGAGACAGTGAGAGAGAGAAAGATATGAATGCCAAGAGATGCTGTTTCCTTTTCCCATCCATGCTCATGTCCCACTGCTGTGGAATGAAGACATCGGTGCCAGAGATGATAGGAGCCTATAGATCATCAACACCATCGAAAATCTTCTCAAAAACACTGAAAAGGAAGACCTATGCAAGGAGACCAGCTCCATCAGATAGTAACATACCACAAAGCCTCTGTAATTTTTACAGCACAGTAATGGCAAATGATTAGTTAGTCAGATCACCTGAATCTGGGTGGACCTAGCTCTCTGTGCAACCACAAACATGATTCATAAGCAGGTACTACCCCTGACTGAATCACACACACTGGTTTCTCAATAAGACTGCCAGGTTTGAGGGAGGAAGGAGAACAAATTATTCAAAATGGTGTTCAAGCAGGATCTGTTTCTGTTTGGGTCATCAGATGAGACCCGGACATCAATCAGTAAGTTGCCAGACCAAACTAAGCTTCATTTAACACAATCCAGCATGGCAGCAGCTTTCCTGGTGGTCACATCACATCAATGACTCATGTTGGATATATTGTCAAATAAAATCTCTCAGCCTTTGTTATACACATTGCTGCTAAGCCATGTCACATCCTGAAAGTGTGCTGTTGGCGTTTTGGACCCAATTATAAGTGTCTTTCAATTATCCCTATTAAATTTAATTCTATGGCCATGTCTCATCAGGCAAACCTGTGACCATTCTATTTTTGCATTTCTTTCATTATTAATGAGCATGTCCTGATCATCAGTGAACACTGTTTCCTCTTCTTGTCTAGCCAACATTTCAGTGATCTCTTCTAGAACCTGACATGAGGTAATCAGGAAGCTATACAGCTTGAATTCACTTTCCTCCTTCTTGAAAGAATCCACTTTCACTTTTCTCCTTCTTGAAAAATCAGATGTGCATTTGCCTATCTTATCTTTCACCTTCTCTCCCATATCCACAACTTCTCAAAGTTCCCTCAGCTGTGGTATGTAATTTGTTTAGGCCAGAAGAATGGACTATTTGAACACCTGTACTTTCACTCACCTTAAATACTTTTACTTCTCTTTTATCAATTCTTGCTCAGTCCTTTTCAGTTCAAGGATCATTTTGCTTCATTTATTCAATTGGATACTGAGTGTGTTCTAAGCACTGAAAATTCAAAGATAAGTATGTTCTCTGACTTTTAGGAAGCTTTCAGCTTATTGGAGAAAACAAATGTGCAAACAGATAAATTGTATGTGATAATTAGGAGTCAAAATAGCTTATATAATAGAGTCTATTGACTCACGTAATTTAAAGGTCCAGAGGTAGGGTAGACTTCAGGAATGGTTTGATTTGGGCTCCTTCAGTGGTGTGCTGGAATGTCTCTAACAACTCACTGACTCTCCAGAGAACAAAGCTTTGATTTATAGTGTTTGCCAATATCCATGTTGTAAATACTCCCACCATGGCCTGTTTATTTCAAGCTACCAACATTAAGTCACTGAACACAGAATTGGGACGAGATGTACATATCCATCTCTGGGCTGATGCAGGCTAGCTCCAACACACCATTGCCACCCTCATTTCTCTACAAGTCTTGTGGTTCTTCCAAACTCTGTGTGCTGGTTTTGTCCTGATGATGCAACCAGAAACTGGGACTGTATACTTTCTTGCTAGTGTCTAGTAGAAGAACAAGCTTCTCTTCCCTTAATCATCAAAAAAATTCCTGAGCTCCCCTGAAATAATCACTGTACCCCAAAAAATGGTACTCCCAGCTGGCTTAGCCTTGGGCAATGTGTTAAATAAGTAATAGTAACTTGTCCCCCATGGCTCTTCATTTCACCTACCAAGTGCTCCTTGTTGGATAGAATTAGCACCAAAAACCTTTTCTCTGGAAGGTGAAATTATTAGCAAGACAAGAAAATAGCTTGTTTATATTTGTCCATTACAATGGCTATACTAACCAGATCTTTTCAGGATTGAAATTCTCATTCACCCCCCCCCCCCCCCCACTGCTGGAAGGGGTTGCTGTTGATGGTTCACAGCTGAGTTCCTCCCCAGGCATTGCCCTTGCCAAAAGGAGCTGCCTGCTCCTCTTGGGAAGAAATTGCCTTGAAGGACAGGTTAATGGGTTGGTACGAAAGCCCTACCTCAATTCAGACATCTCTGAAGGGCTATCCCAGCTCCAGAGCTCACGTGGGGGATCAAGGGAGGCTCTTTTTGCAACCACAACATTTCCCTCTGCCTCATCGAGCTTCCGTTGCTCCATTACATTGTTCCTGTGAGCATCTCTCCACCAAATCTCCTGCATGCAAATCTCAGTGTCTATTTCCAGGCAACCCCACCTGCAATGCCCATCCTTGAACCAGTCACTGGGATGTTCTAGACAAATCGGAGCTCATCATTGAAGCCAGAGATGGTGTCAGTCTCACTGACATCCCATGGCTGCCCCACTGTGGGAAAGGGTTAGAATGGATCTTGAGAGGTAACCACACTATCTGCTACACAATACAACATGCTGAGTGATGTAAAAGACAAATGTACAATATCACAGTCCAATGACTGGTACATTGTAGGTGCTGAGAAAGAAAGAAAGCAGCCCCTGACATCTGGAAATAACCACAGCTGGAGCCCAAAAGCATTACAGGCTGGTCTGACACTCATAGCCCAGCAATTTTGTTCCCAAGTTGGACATAAACAATTTCACAGAACACCAACCTCAGACAAGCTTACTCCGAACCATGATAGAATGAAACAAAACAAGGCCACTGTATAACTTTGTCTATGCAGAAACAAAAAAAGGGTCGCTGTGCCACCCAATCATAGGATTGCCCTTGCTCTCTGGTGGCTTCCAATCTAGAATGGATCCTCGATATCTCAGACCCTCCCCAAATTACCCAACTGAAGCTCAAATCTTATAAGTTCTTCCTAACACTCTGTTACTGAGACACCCCATGGTTCCCCAGGGAGTATGTTCTTCCTCCATCAATGAGTAAGAAGCCCATCTTGCTTCATTGTCAGCATGTTTCTGGTGGTCTTTGGCTAAAGGGCATTGACAGCACTTGGTAAGCATAGGTGGGGTGAATAACTGGGTGTATAAAGGGTGACTGTGCCACTCCTCTTTCAGGGGAGCCTTAACCGAGGAGATGACATTTGAGCTGGTTCTTGAAGGATGGTTGGGCTTTCCCAGGCAAGCAGAAGGAGAAGAGAAGACTTCTTCTTCAAAGAGAAGTCAAAGGAAGTGGCATGGGCAAAAGTTGGCTGCAGAAAAATGGAAGGGGAAGAACCATGTGGGTGGGGTGAACCGGGAGGATGTTGTGACCAAATACGGAGATCTTTATAGGTCCACTTAATCTTGTAGACAAAGAGGACAGAGAAGTGGGAGGTAAAGTGCTCTAAATTTGAAATCTGGTTGAAAGGAGAATTCCCTGAGTAACCATTACTAATTTTTTTTCTAACCCTTTTTCCTTCTCCTTTTTTTTCTATATGGAGGGGGTGTAGGAGTTGAGGTGACAGGGATCTTGCTTTTGTTAAATCAAAATTGCATATTTTGAGTTTTCCCAGTTTTCCCAATCTTAAGTTTAAGGCATATGCCTGGCAACACCAAGCCCTTTACTCCCTGAATATTGTGAATTCTGAGTAGATCTGAAAATTGAGAGGCCAGTGGTATAAGTTTGAGTCTGAGTCTGAAAGCCCAAGAATCAGAGTGCTAGTGTCTGAGGGCAGGAGAAGATGGATGTCCCAGCTCAGGCAGAGAGCAAATTTGCCCTTTCTGTGCCTTTTTGTTTTATTCATGCCCTCAAGGAATTGGACAATGCCCACCTAACACTGGTGAGGGTGATCTTTACTCAGTCCCCTGATTCAAATGCTAATCTCTTCCAGAAACACCCTCACAGACAGAAATAATGTTTTACCAGCTCTCTGGGTATTCCTTAGCCCAGTCAAGTTGACACATAAAATTAACCATCACACCTTAATAATTGGTCTTGTATCATATAAGTGTTCATTAATAGGTCTTCTGAAAATAACATATATCTGATAAAGTTGAAGTAGACCAAAATTACCCCAGTCTTATAAATCCTCCCTAGTGCCACCCTAGACTACCAATATAGAGAATTTTGTGTATATTTGTGAAATCCATGTTTTAATATTTTTACTACATATGTACTGATAAGCCATATAAATATTATTTTGTACTTTTAAACATAAGTAGTATCACAATGTTGCATAATTTTCTTGTGCACTTTTTTCACTCAATGTTATGTTTTGAGATTCAGCTTTTTTGGTTAATATATAAAAAGATTTTAGTAAACCTAAAGCCAGTAAAGACCATGTAAGTAACTACTATTATTATTTTCATTATTATTAATATATAGACTTAGACCATTCCCTGTAATTACTTTATAGTAATCTATCACTGATTATACTACATTTTACTTATCTATTCCCCTATTGGTGGATATTTAGGTTATTTCCAATTTTTGTCAATTTTAAACAATATCCTATAGGATATCCTTAAACAGGTCATGCTCACTATTTTCAAGAGTTTGTTTTTACTTAAAAGTGGATTTGCTGGGTTGTAAAGAGAATGTATTTTGAGTTTTACTAGGTATTGTCAAATTGCTCCCCAAAATGTCTGTAATCATAAGCAATGTATAAGAATTCCTACTTCTCTATATCTTTGCCAACTACAGTGTCAGATTTTTCAAAAATCTGTGGGTGCAAAGTGATAATCTTTGTTTTACCTTTCATTTCCCTGTTCACTAATAAGTGAGATTGGGCTTTTTTTTTTAACAATCATTGTCGATTTACATCCTTAAGCTTTTCCAGGGTCACCGATCCCTTTGAGAAGCTCCCTCAGAAAAATGCACATATGCACACACACCACACTTTGTATACACATCAAGGGGCTTCACAGCACCCCTGAAGACCAGCCATGGACCCCCTCAAAGTAGGGACTCTGGAGATTTTAGTGGATATAAGAACCACCTAGGAAGCATGTGAAAATGCAGATTCCCAGGGCCCATTTTTGAGGATCCTCACTCAAGGTGTCTGGGGTAGAGTCTGAAAGGTTCGTGAAGGTGATAATTTTTAGAAAGGCAGCTTTGAGGATTCCTGTATTCCCAGTTAGAAATCCTACTTCTGCTTTCCAAAATTTTCCCTTCTCCCATAGCTATGAAACAAAGGATAAAATCACCAAGTTTAACGTACAAAAGCTATAACTTGCCTTCAAACTGATGCTGTAGCTACTTTTAAATCCAGAGTTACTACTGCAGACACACCTTGTGCCTCTCATCAACTTTGTTGGTTGGGGGCAGGGCGGGTGACAAGATGAATAAGTAGGGTGACATGTGATGCAAAGAAAAACACAAGGAAAGGAAAAAATTTAGGAAATTCTAAGCTATGCAGAAAATGCTACATAAAAAGCATCTCCCTACTAAATATGAACAGTGTGTGTTTGGAATGGTTTGGGTTACTAATTTTATTACATGAGCGAGCTCATTTCTTTTCTGCCAGATACTTTAAAGATTCTCTTGTGAAAAGAAGGAAATAAATTTAGTTTCCTCTCATCTAAATTCACATAAGTGTCTGTCATAAGATGAAGAAAATTGATTGCGTCAACTGCAAATAAGATATTTTCTATTTAAAAACCTAGTACTAAGGAAGCCATGAACCAGAGAATTTGTGGAGCATTTAGAGAGCGGTTAAGAATACTTTTGGTATGATAATGATGTTACACAGATACATTTCTCCCCTTTTTATTTTTCAGGTCTGCAGATTTCAAGAGAGAGTTAATCCTTGTTTTTGACTCAGT
This sequence comes from Balaenoptera ricei, assembly GCF_028023285.1. Classification (NCBI taxonomy): domain Eukaryota; kingdom Metazoa; phylum Chordata; class Mammalia; order Artiodactyla; family Balaenopteridae; genus Balaenoptera; species Balaenoptera ricei. The sequence continues at coordinate 79,209,222 of NC_082648.1, forward strand.
CACATGAAATGCGTTCCTTTCTGAGCTGTTCGAAGGCCAACATCCTCTTGAACCTTCGGTGTAATTCAGCTCTGTGAATGATGTCAGGAACAAGAATTAGGATCCAGTTCTAGGACTTTAGAATGACTCACTGGTTAACTTTGGTGTAGTAACAATAGAAAAATGACTCAGTTGCTCTGTCTGTGAAACTGGGGCAGTGATGCTGGCTGCCTGCCTCGCATGAAGGGATGAAGGAAGGCTAGGTTTAGGAGATAACAGAGGCTTCTGGAGCAGGGGCCTTACAAGAGTGGGGAGGGGGACAGATGCTGAGAAAAAGCCAAAGACCATGGGGGGCAGGGGGAGGCGCAACCTGACACAGGACTCTGAGTCTTACGTATAGGCTGTTCTGTAAACAATGGAGAAAACTAAATGAAGTCAGCTCCCATCCCTTGTCATTCTGGAAACTATCTTTCTACTTTTATGGGTAACTCACTGGGTTCAGAGTAAAAATGGTGGTCCAGGCTTCCTGAAATTTTCTAATGCCCATTATCTTGTTCATTTGGCCATATAGTACTTCTCATACTATATAGATTCTCCCAATTCTACATTGTATGTTCATTAAACATAGAAGTTATAATTGATATATAAATATATATGTGTATGCCTGGTAAAATGCTTGGCACTTTCAAAATAAATACTGTATGTGTTGGGTAAATGAGTTTTTACACACAGAGTAAAACAAAACACACACACACACACACACACACACCCCAACATTTTTCCCAGTATTAAAGCCACAAAGAAGAAGATTGGGAGGTAGCTGGGGAGACACTTCTGCTACCATACTCATTCCTGCCTGTATTATTTATGATACAGACATGATTGCAGTAATGGAGACCAAGTAACCATACTTAAACAAAATAGAAATTTATTTCTCTTCGTCATATAACATGACTGCTCCATAGTGTCACAAACCCAAGTTCCTTCCACTTCTCTTTGGGTGTTACCCTCAGCTGCATGGTCCAGGTAGCTCACCACAACATCCACATCCTGGCTGATAGAATGGGAAAAGGAAGGAGAGCACATACTGCCTCTCAAGAACACATCTCTTCTATCCACAGCCCTTCGGCTAGAACTTAGTCACATGACCACACCAAGCTGCAAGGGAGCCTGGGAAATGTAGTCTATATTCTGACTAGCCATAAGTCCAACTAAAAATCAGCGGTCTCTAACAAAAAGAAGGCAGAAAAGAATATTGGGACAACTAGCCATCTTTGTCACACTGCCCAGCATAAAAAATAAAAGCAAAAAGATGTGGATTTCCCAGAGTCACTAGAAAAGTCCCCAACAGACTCAGAAGGAGCTGGCACTAACTTGTCTCATGAGCGTATTAATCTACATGAAGTCAACCCAGATGTTCGTTCAGGGAAAACACTGTTCTCAACTTTGTGTATTTGCCTTTTAAACAACTTTTACTTTCATATATTAATCTCTGATATCTTTAAACATCCTTTCCTATACCAAATTTGGGTTTCCATACTGCAGCTAAAATTTTATGTTTTTTGGGTTTTTTTTTTTTACCTCTATGGGAATAAAAGCCCACTTACTTTGATTACTCTACATACAAGATTTGAAGATGAATGCATTCAGTGTGAAATCAGGCATCTGCCTGCATTCAGCTTAGGAAATAAGAATAAAAAGCCGTGAGCTTGCCAAGAATAGGAGAGGTTATGAATGATCAGACAACCTAATAGTCACAATAATTAACCATAAAATATTGAGGACTTACTTTTTGCCAAGTGCTTTACCTGAATCATCTTATTTAGAATACAAAATAGATATAGAGATAGAGATAGAGATCAAAGAGGAATATAGTACTGCTACTATCCCCATTTGCAGCTGAAGAAATCGGGTTTAGGAGAGTTGAGTAACTTGCTAAGACCACCCAGCTACTAAGTGGCAGAGCCTGGGCTTGAACTCAAGGATCTAACACTAGTATTGGTACCTTTAACCACACCAGCACTACACCAGCATGCTGATGGAATGGAGGACTATGAGTAAATTCCCATGTGTCTTTCCCATCCACCATCACATGCACAGATACCAATCCTGTCAATCACCCTACCTGGGAGTATTGGGACACGAGAACTAAGCAAGAGAATAAAGGTTTCAACCTTGAGCATTTAAGAAGTGATCTTTAAAGCCTTCACAAAACCTTTGTACAACGAAGAAATTTTTTTAAAAAAACTTTAAATATATTAAAAAATATTTCTACATTTGAGAATTTTCTTCTGCAATTATTAATGTTCACAAAATCTAAGCTACTCCAGATGTCACATCTACAAACTACTATTATATAGCATTTCCTGCTATTGTCACTCATCACGTAATAATTTAAGTCTACCTCATCCGTAGAGAGTGAATTCCAGGAAGGTATGTCCCTGGTTTTATTCCCAAATTAGGAAAAGAATGGGTGTCCAACAACTATTTATTGAATAAATCAGTGTTTTCCTTCAACATATCCCTTTAGCATTATTTGCAAACTAGTAGAAATGGTTAATATAAATAATTATATTATTAGATGTTGCTGTGCTTCAAAATTTGATACGAAGAACTTGCACTATAAAAAGTTTTGCTTAATCCATGTTAACTTATCACAGGAATTTAATATCTCACTGACTTGAGTGTGTCTGTGTTCCCTGTGGGATTTCATGTCTATTAATAAGTTTGTTTACTGGACTACTTTTCGCCCCCAACATTTTGTGTGGTTGGCGTTAAATTTGACACCAGTGGATATGTGAAGGAGTCAAGTCATTAAGATATCAAACTGCTTCAGAACATGGTATTTAGGCTCCAAGGAGAAGGACCCCAGGACTCATCTGTCCTTAATAAAGCCATTCTTGAAAAGAAATTCCTTCTCCCTGAAATGTATAATTAATATAACATGATTATATTCATTTCTCCCCAGAGATTCAAGGTGAAAACTTAAGGATTCTTTTCACGCTGGAATTCTGATTCTTCACCTAGGAGGACATGATTCCTACCAAGTTTACACAGATGCTTAATGGGCCAAATGCCTTGTAAAAACTGAAGGGACTTTTACTTCCTTAGGGTTTTTTTTTAATGGTTGCTCTCTCAAATGCATGTTTGTTTTATTGTTTCCTTTTTTTGGGCAAGCCCTCTCTCCACACCTATCTCCTAATCCAGATTTTCAAGTGCAGGATTGTAAAGAATGAGGATTTCCCAGGTGAGGCTTGGCCAAGGGTTTGAATACCTCCCTACCTTTTATCTCTGGTGGGAGCCCTGAGTCTTTATGAGGCTGCATTGAAGGTTCCTCACTGAATGTTCACAGATAGAAGACATGCAGACTGGCCAGCTGGTTTTCTTCCATGAAATTTTTCCTCCAATGTTTTATTTGGAAAATTTTCAAACTTACAGAAAAGTTGAAAGTACAGTTTAATGAACACCTATAAACTTTTCATATAGGTTAACTAGATGTTAGCATTTTCCATGTTCCAAATGTTCCAAAGAATATTTATTTTCTTTCTCTTTATATATCTATATACTTACGAATATTTATATATTTTCTTACTAAACCATTTGAAAGTAAATTGCAGAGATCATACTTTACCGCTGAATATTTAAGCTTGTATCTCCTACAAAAACAAGGATATTCTCCTACATAGCCACAATACCTTGTCATCCCCAAGAAATTTACCATTGATTCAATAACATTATCTACTATAGAATCCATAATCAAATGTTCCCAGTTGCCCCATAATGTGCTTTACAGTTGGATTTTTGGGCAGGGAGAGGGACATCCACGTTCATTCAAGGTTCATGCGTTGCATTTAGTTATCGTGCATATTTAAGTGTTTTCAAATCTAATTCTACCTACCTCCAGCCCTGCTTTTTTTGTTTTGTTTTGTTTTTCAAGTTTTTTGAAGACTCTGGGGCAGTTGTCTTATAGAATGTCCCATGTTCTGAGTTAATCTGATTGCTTCCTTGTGATTCAATTCCGCTTAAGCAATTTTGGCAAGAATAGTACATTGTAATGCTGTTCCCATGAACTTTGAACAAACTCCAGAACAAGGATTTTACCAAGGCCTCAGTGATCGAATTCAACAGAGTTTAAAAAATGTCATTTTTTAAAATGAGATTTAATATATACTGCTTTTAACAGAAGGATTGTGATGTCCACAGCAAAATGAAAGATGGGGTGTCAAAGATTCATGTCCAAGATTATTAATAACTTATGTATGTTTGAAAGGGGCCCTTGTCATGTCAAATCTAACAACCTTTGTTGAATAATCAGAATTGAGATTTGGGCAGGGTCAGCCTCTGCCCTTGCAAAGTGGATAATTACTAACTTGGTACAATTTCAGGAATGCAGGAGGCCACTCTTTCCCACTCAGCTACACTGCCTCTATTATGTGAGCAATGATTTCCATCTACTACTATTAATCATCAAAGTGCTTTAATGAATTAGCTACTATATGTCGGGTCTATGCTTAGTGTTTTATTGATCTATTTCTTACGACGACCTCATATTAGAGATGGGAAACTGAGACTCAGAGACGTAACTTCCCCAAAGGCCCAAGCAGTATGCTTGGAATTTGCAACAAAATCTGCATCCCTAACTGAAGTTCCATAATTCCATGTTTCATCTGGTGCTCTTCTATTCCCCAGTCTCACCTCATTCACCAAATAGCCTTCTCTTTTTTCTCTAGAACATACACTGCACTGGGCATCCAATAGCAGCACTTTATGCCAATAAGTCCCCCTAGAAATTACGACTAATATTATGTGTGTCATGTCTGCTTTGTGCCAGGCACCTCGCTGAATGCTCTATACACCACAGCTCATTTACTCTTCCCAAGAACCACATAAAGAAGGTGTATATTAATTATGTCCTTTGGCCACTCAGCTAGTAAATGTCAGAGTGGGGATCTGAACCAGATCTGACTATAGGCCTGAGCTCCTAACCTTTCAGCCTGGATGAAGGACTAACATGGCAGCCCTGGACAATACAATGGCCCAGAGACTTGCCAGTAGTAATAAAGGCCACAACATTAATTCATTAAGCTCTGAACTCCTCTGCCCCCATGCTGCCAGGAGGACAACTAAAAAGAGACTCCCAAAACATTCCCCTAATGGCCCATTAACTCATCAGCTCCTGTAAGCAAATCACTGCATGACATTCCTCTCTCACAGAAAAGATTTATCTTCCTGTATCCAGAAAGAACCAAGACACCACTCACAGGAAGTACACACACACACACTCTATCTCTATTTGTTATCCATCCTACACAAAATCTTTGAAATGATTGAGTTTAATAAAAGATGTTTCCCTGAAGCAAATGTTCCAGACTAAAATCAGAACACAGTCTGACTATGATCACTAGGTCTATAGCAAGGATATCCCCAAGAAACAAACAAACCAAAAAATCAACTTAGCCAAACACATCCAACCTGTTCTCCAGGCTCTTCTAATGAGCAGGACATCCGGAAGGTGAGGAAAGTTGGGATAAACACCTCCTGGGTGCCTGCCTTATCCATGCCCTATTCTTTGACAACTGTGCCTCACCCATGACCCCAGCTCCCTAGCACAGCTGATGGGACCAGGAGTACAGGAGTAGATCCTTGTTAGGGCACCTCTCCTAGAGACCAGAATTCCGGAACTCCTCTTTCTTGTCTTAAACTGAGAAGAAAAGCCAGTCTTCAAAGGGAGGAAAAACAGAACAAAGCAGGTTCACTGAGAGAGACAGACATCAATCCAAGTGGACTTGTGGCAGCCACAAATCTCAATTTGCCCTCAATACTGTCCAGTGACCCCTCTACACATCCTTGGTTTATTTCCCTTCCCATTTCCAAAGTACATATTCACCCCTCTTCAAACTCCAACCCTCCCATGCCCACCTGCCCTCTCATTTGAGTCCTCAATTATATCCCCTATTTTCCTTCCACAGGCTTCTCACTCTCATGATTATGCCCCCTCTCCCGGATTATTCCCATGAATATACAGTAATTATCGCCCATCTTTAAAAAAGGAAGATCCTCCCTTTTCCACACATCCTCTTCCAGCAACCACTTCACTTTCTGCTCCTCTTCAAAGCAAAGGGTTGTCTCTGTTTACTTCCTCCACTTTTAAAATGTTTAATTTTATACTCTCTCTTCAGTCCACTTCCTTGCCCATCGCACCATGAAGACTGGTCTCATCGAGGTTTCTAATGATGTCCATGTTTGCCAAATCTAAGGATCCCTCTCCTAATCTTTTCTTACTTGGCTGTTTGCAGCATTCAGCAAAGACGAGCATTACCTACTTCACAAAGTTTCCATGACACGGCTTTCTCCTGGCTTACCTTCTACCTTGCTGCCTCATCTCCATCAGCTTCACTGGATCTACCTTATTCTTTTGTTCTCCAGATATTGAGGGAAAGGAGAGTGGATCAGGAAAGGTAGGAAAGCAAATATAATTGTGCATTACGGATCTGCCTTCCCCTTGGGATCAAGCATGATTGATTGCTTCACCTCCCAGGATCAGCTTCCAGGAGGCCACGTGAATGATGACACCTCAGAGCTGGCTGTCAGAGAGACGAAGAGGGAAGGATTTATTTCCTCCCTCCCATTCCCCAATGGCCAGAGGTTTACTCCACGGAGGACAGACTCCTCCTCACTTCCTAACTGCTTCTACAAAGGCACTGAGCAGGTCTGCATTGGCAGGGAATCCCCAGGACGGAAGGTGACAGGCACCTGGGAAACAGGACTTTGTCAGGTTGCACCCACAAAAAGTCAGTGGGAGCCCACACAGAACCAACAACAGAGGCAGAACAAAAACGCAAAGGCTCCTGGGTCAGGCGAGGCAGAGAGCACCGGAAATAACTCAAAAGAGGTGTCTTATACAACATCCCTGTCCTCTCCTCCCAGCTCCAGCCTTGCCTATTGACATCTCCATATCAATGTCTAAAAGGCACAGTAATGTGGTCGAAAGAGAACGTTTCCTCCCTCCCTACCCCAGCATGTTCCTCCTATGTCTTCTCTATCTTGGTCAGTAACATCTTATTTATTTATTTATTTATTCATTTATTTATTTATGGCTGTGTTGGGTCTTTGTTGCTGTGCGTGGGCATTTTCTAGTTGTGGCGAGCGGGGGCTACCCTTCGTTGCAGTGCACGGGCGTCTCATTGCAGTGGCTTCTCCTGTTGTGGAGCACGGGCTCTAGGCGTGCAGGCTTCAGTAGTTGTGGCACGTGGGCTCAGTAGTTGTGGCTTGTGGGCTCAGTAGTTGTGGCTTGTGGGCTCTAGAGTGCAGGCTCAGTAGTTGTGGCACACGGGCTTAGTTGCTCCGCGGCGGGTTGGATCTTCCTGGACCAGGGCTCGAACCCGCGTCCCCTGCATTGGCAGGCAGATTCCTAACCACTGCGCCACCAGGGAAGTCTGGTCAATAACATCTTAATCCAACCAGTTGCTATGCTAAAAATTGAAGAGTTACCATTGGTTTCTCTCATTGCCCTCCCCTCTCCAATTCATCTACCAGTAGATCCCGTTGGCTCTAGCTACAAAATGCATCCCAAATCCATCCACTTCTCTCCGTCTGCCCTACAGCCAACCTAACCCCATCCATCACCACACCTCAGGTGGACTCTTCTGGACCTAACCGGCCCTCCTGCTCTTTACTCTTCCACAATACAATCTTCACACAGCTGCAGCCAGAGTGAGCCTCTTTTTTTATTTTTTACATTTCACTATAAAAAATTTTCAAACATAAACACAAGTTTGAAACAGTTGTAACAATATTAATAGTAACAATATTAACAATAGTGACAACAGTAACCAAAAAAAAAACCAATGGTGAATCAAAACTCCATGTGCCCACCTTCAACAAGTATCCGATCATGGCCAATTCTGTTTCATTTCTATCTCTAATTCTGAGATAAATCCCAGATACCATATCATTTGATCTATGATTTTGCATAAGTTTGTATCTCTTAAAGATACAAAGTTCTTTAAAGAACTTTCAAAAAAAATCAAAGGAAAGATCAATAAAAATTGCAAACGATTTTTTAAAAACCATAACTACATAACATTACAGGGTGTTCTTTTTAAAAGGTGAAGCAGGTCATGCCATTTCCTTGCTGAAAACCTTCCAGTGGCTTCCCATCACGCTTTGAATAAAGCAAAAACCCCTTATTAAGGTTTAGAAGGTCCAGCCTCACGTGGCCCCTGCCTGCATCTCTGATCCCATTCCTGACCAGCCTCCCACTGCACACCAGCCACACTAGCACTGCACGTTCTCTCCTCCCCGAGAGCCCTCGCACTAGCTGGTCTCTCTGCCTCAGAGGCTCATCCTTGCCATCTTCCAATGCTCAGCTCCTTCCTGTCGTTCAGGTCACAGCTTACATGAGAGCACCTTTTATCACCTGTCTCAGGTAGCCTCCCAGTTTTTACCACATGGTCCTCTTCTAATCCTCTCCATAGCCCTTTGCCCATGATATTTCCGGTGTACCCTGGACAGGTTTATGCTTATTGTCAAGCATGACTATTACTAGCACTTCATTCGCTCTCAAATGTGGCCAACAAATTTTATGGTCACCCTGTTTATAAGAATCTTATTTTTGTTTGACTTTGGGTTGCTTATTGTCAATCTCCTTCTACAAGAATATAAGCTCTTTAACAAGACAGCTTTCATCTGACTAGTTCTCCACTGTATCCGCAGTGCTTGGCACGTGGGTGGGGGGGGGGGGGTTATGTGGAAGGAAGGAAGGAAGGGAGGGAGGGAGGGAAAGAGGGAAGGAGGGAGATCTCAGGCTCTGACTTTCCAGTCCTGGTTCCAATCAACCTTTGTACTCTCCTATATTAGGCTTCCATAATTTTCTATAAATGTTTCTATTTTGCTTAACATAGATCAAATGGGTTTCTGTGATTTTTAATCAAGCAATTCCTGATAGCTGCTGATTACTTTCAAGCAATTTTTTGTTTTCCCATTTGTATCACAGTTTTCTTCTAGAGAATTGCTTTCTTTAATTAAACAAAACAAAGCAAACAAACAAAAAAGCGCCCTATCATCAGAGCCACTGTTATGAACTGAATATTTGTATCCACCCCCCCCCAAATTCATATGCTGAAATTCTAACCCGCAATGTGATGGCATTAGGATGTAGGGCTTTTAGGAGGTGATTAGGTCATGAGGGTAGAATCTTCATGAGTGGAATTAGTGCCCATATAAAACGGATCCCAACAAGGACCTACGGTATAGCACAGGGAACTATACTCAATATTTTGTAATAACCTATAAGGGAAAAAAATCTGAAAAAATATAGATATATATGTATAACTGAATCACTTTGCTGTACATCTGAAACTAACACAACATTGTAAATCAACTATACTTCAAAATAAATAAATAAAATAAAATAAATAAAATGGATCCCAGAGAGCATTCTTGTTCCTCCCGCCATGTGAGGACAGTGGGAAGGCAGTAATCTATAAACCAGGAAGCAGGCTCCCACCAGATACCAAATCTGCTAGTGACTTGATCTTGGACTTCCAGCCTCCAGAACTGTGAGAAATAAATTTCTGTTGTTATAAGCCACCCAGTCTTTGGTATTCTATTATGATAGCCTGAACGGACTAAGATTCAGGCTATCAGACTAAAACAAGAAAAATCCACCAAAAGTATTTTCCTTAACCATAAGCCATTGAGAAGTCTGGAATTGCAAACAAGCAGTCCAGATTAAAAGGTAATCATTTCTGCTCCACAACTACAATAAATATTAGTGACACTGGCAATAAAGCTTCAGATCCTGATTATGCATGGGCCCATTTTTACAAAAACATTTCAGTGGAAGATATAAGTACATTGTCAAAACAGCAATAAATCCTTGACATTAAGACCCAATTTTTTTTTTTTTTCATTTAAGCATGTGAAGCATGTGTATGGCCATTGCCTTCAGGTCACTCCATTTCAGGAAGTTCATGCTTTGTATAATCATTGTAAAATTAGAGCCATTTGGTAAGGAAAAGAATGGTAGTAGCATTCATTCAAACACAACAATATCAAAATCAAACCTTGGAATTTTTTGTTTTTTGCTTTTTGTTTTTAAATGGGAATGGTGGTAGCTAGAAGTTGCTCCAAACTTCAGATGATGACTAATGAGAAGAATGTTGGTTCATAGTACCCAATATTGAGAAAAATTTAATAAGCTCACTTCCCAAGTAATAGTAGCAGTCTTAAAGAATGAGGTAACCAATTATGGAAGCAGATGAAGACATTTAACTGAAGAAATGTGCCGTAGACCATGGGTCCCCAACCCCCGGAGTGCAGACCTCTATCGGTCCATGGCCTGTTAGGAGCCAGGCCGCACAGCAGGAGGTGAGTGGCAGGCGACCCAGCGAAGCTCCACCTGCTACGCCCCATCGCTCCCCATCGCTCGCATTGCAGCCTGAACCATCCCCCCGCCTACCCCAACCCCCCAGTCCGGAAAAATTGTCTTCCACAAAACCGGTCCCTGGTGCCAAAAAGGTTGGGGACCGCTGCCCTAGACCACCTCTCCTGCAACCTCAGATCTACTCTCTTTCCCCAGCCAAGAGGGAAAAATGAGTTTTAGCAACCAAAGGAAACACAGAAGGCCTCAGTAATGAACACGTACCACCCCTTCCTTTAGTCAGCCCACTCCCAGGAGAGACACGTGCCATTTCTGTACAAAAGGCACTGTATATTCTTTCATTCCATGAAAACTTATTGCTTTGATCTGTGCTAGAGTTTGGGCAAACAGTGGTGAGTAAAATAGACAAAATCCCTGCCAGCATGGAGCTTATAGTCTTGTGGCTCCCTCAAAAATAATACTGTCCGAATGCCAGCCTACGTCATTTTTCTTTCAAGGAGGCAGCATTTCATAGGCCTTATGGTCAGTCAGAGGACCTGGGTTCAAATCCTGGCTTTACAACTTAGTAGCTCTGCAATCTCAGGCAAGTTACTTAATTTCCCTGTGCCTAAGTCTCCTCTTCCGTAAGATCATAAGTTTTTGGGGGAGGATTAAATGGGTAAAGGAATTAATAAAGTAAATAACAGTGTAAAGCAGTTAGATTAGTGCCTGACACAAAGAAAGCTACAGATGAGAGTTTGCCATTTCTATTGTTATTACAGTAAAGAGTGGGATTGATTGAAGAGGCCTGTATTTGGAACACTTAATCTATGAACATTATGCACCCAAACATGCCTGAACACAGTTTCCTGGTAGCCAGCCCCTTTTTTCTCCAGACAGGAATTATGAGGCTTCTTATCTGGAAAAGCTGAATGGCTGCAGAGAAAAGACCTCCATAGAATGGCATGTGGAAGTTTCCCAGCATTGAGCCAAGTCCCTGCCAATCACCCTAAAACAACTGCCATTGGACAGCAAGCCGCACCCAGGTCAGAAGCATTCCCACTCTGCTTTCCAGCAGCTCAAGCTTAATTATGAATGAAGTGCTACAGGTGACCAGACCTTTAATAATAGAGAGACACCAAGAAAAACAAATAGATAACAGCATCTCAGAGTAAACAAAGAAAGTATAGAAAACCGAAGAGAACTCGAATCTTTGAAAGGTTAAAAAAGATACTGCATCTATAAAAACAGCATCAAAATGCTATTTTAAAAAAAGAACAGAGAACAAGAAAGAGTTCTGGGGAAGTTAAAAATAGGGCTGCTAAAATTGAAAATCCAATAAAACAGTTGGAAAATAAGATTTAAAAAAAAATATATATATATATACACACACACACATATATACATATACTTATCAGTCAATCCCCTCCCCCTTCCCCAACAGCAGCATCATAGAATCTATCTTGTCTTCCCTAACCCATTTTCCTTCCATGTCCCATGCCCTGGGCTACACTGGAGGGCTCCTGACCACTAGAAAGATCTGTAATCTTAAAGCCTGTGGCACACGAGGCTGGCAAATGTCCAAGGAGTGAAGGAAAGAATGAATGATTGACAGCAGCCGTGAAGCCCCAGTATCACCTCTGCCAGCCTCCTTGGCTCAGTTTATGTTGCCTCTTTCTGAATATTCTCTCACCCACTTTGCACAAAAAAGAGGCCTTAGCAAAGTTTATGAGTACATGAACATTGGATTTGAAATTACACAGACCAGATTTTACCTCCAGAATCTGCTATTAAGTTTTCAGAGAGGCAAGGGTCATGTTTGCCAGAACACCTAGTGGCTTGCATTCTTGTTGCCACCATCGGCCAAAATGGTGACATCCATTTTTTTGAATGGCCTTTGTCAATGTTGGTCTGAGAATATGCTGCATGAAATGATAGTGATTAGTATTAAATTAATGATGATAATCAAATACCATATACAAATGCAAAACAGAAGATAAAGATGAATAATATGAGAGCAAAATAGAATATATAAAAGATCAATCCAGGTCAAATATCGGTAGGAATTCCAGAAAGAAAAAACAAAGAGCATAAAATTATCAAATAAAGAACTCAAGAAATTTTCTCAGAATTTAAAGAACATTAACCTTCAGGTTGAGAGACTTTAGAACAAAAGAAAAAAGCTATACCAAAAAGCAGTATCATGAAACTCCAAAACATCAGACATAAAGAGAACAAATGTAATCCTTACTTCACAACATATACCAAAATTGATGCCAGGTAGATTAGAGACTTAAATGTGTAAGTCAAAACTTGATATCTTTTAGAAAAGAATACAGCATAAAATCTTCATGTCCTTATGATAGAGAAGTATTTTTAAAATAAGACACCAAATGCATAACTTACACAGGAAAAAAGTGACACATTTGACTACACTAAATTCAAAACTTGTATTACATCAGAGAAGACTGTAGCAAAGACTTCCTAGTTGTTCACTCACCCTTTTGTCCTTTCCTCCTGTGCACACACAGCCAGACTGCATTTCTCATCCTCACCTGCAACAAGATGTGGCCATTGTGACTGCAAACTGGCCAGTGAAATGCACACATTTGAGACAAGATATCCTCCGTCATTTTAAAGCTATCTGGCTAACAGTGTTTTCAGTATTTCTGAGGGTTCAAGACATTTATGAAGCACTGTCTTTGGGCTCAGCACGGAGGTAGGTGCAACAGAGCAGTCAAGGACAACATTCTGGAGCCTCTCAGCTCTGCCAGCTTCTAGCTGTGTGACCTTAGGCAAGTTACTTCACGTCTCTGTGCCTCATATGTCCCAAATGTGGGACATAATAAGGACAGGGCTACCACAAGCAGACATTATAAAATTTCAATAATATATAGCAAGTGTTCAAGTATCTTGACTTCTATTATACTTTTGAAAAGGATTTAATCCACAATATGAGTGTCAAAATGGGAGGGAAATAAAAATCAATGCAATATGAAGACCTTTTCATTGTCTAGTGAGGCACCTGACACATAGTAGGGCTCAATAAACATTTTTGAATGAACAACTGAATGAATATGAGAGTAAGTAATAGTGAGAAATTTACTTAGGCAGGATGGGCATGAGCCTCTCGGCACTATTCAGCAATTGTTTTCAGTGTTTCTTAGCCCCAGTTTACATTAGAATCACTTGGGAGCTTTCTAAAAACACCAGTGGTTGGAACCCCACCAACCAAATCAACTGAATCAGAAACTCTGGGATGGGAAGCAAATACTGGTATTTTTTTAAATACAGGCGGTCTACTGTGCACCAGGTTGAGAATCATTGCTTTAACTCATTCTGAGTTGACTCCTTTTCTATTCTGCATGGTAACTCTCCCTAAACGTCCTTACTTCTTCAAGCCCCCAACTCCATCCCCAATGCCCTTATTCTTGGCAGATGACTATTCTTCATCTTCTCTCTTCTGTCTCACCTTTTACTCTCCTCTTCCCTGCTCTTCCTATTTCAGGAGAATGAGTGGGTCCCTGGACTCATTCACTGTCTCCACTTGAACCTGCAGTTGCCCACTTTTGCAGTTATCATACTGTACTATCAAGTAAGTCATGCATCTGTCCACTCTCCAACTAGACAGTAAATTCCTCAGAGGCAAGGGTCCATTCATCTTTGTAGTCTCGCTGTGAAGACAGGTGGTAGTACACTCCCTCAGGTGTCAGAGAAGAAAAGCTGATGCCCAGCACATGGCAAGCACTTCATAAATGTCACTGAATAGGGCGGTGGGACCTTCACCTGGGCCTTGAAGTGTCAGTAAGAATCAAGAAAGAAAAGAGGGAATTTTATAACAGGTATAGAAAATAAAAACTAAAATATGGAATTCAGAACATAAGCATTTAACTCTTCCTAGAACTTTCTAGAAACTATCACCATTAAACTTCAACAATACATATGCATCACTACTACTTCACACCAAAATTCCTATGGTTGCAACTAAAATATGGCTTTTGAAAGTACTTTTGTCAAGTATAAAAGGCAACATAAATGAAAGAATGCTACTAAGAGAAAAAAGAACACAAGAGAGAGACAAATCCACAAAAAGCATCATTTTATTTCAACAAGTAGATACAACTGCAACTCCTTCTCTTGTTCCTCAGTGTCCAAATCTTTAAAATGGAGATAATAATAATACCTCCTTCCACAGCTTGCTGAGATGATTAAATGAGTTAATAAATATGAAGAGCATAGAAGAGTATCTGGCATATAGTTAGCACAATAAATTGTTAGTTTTTTAATATTATTTTCTTCAAAATGTTAATGCTTGCAGCTTTCAATTAGGAAAGGAAAAGAAGAATGACTTTGGGAAAGAGGAGGATGGCCAGGCACTTTTCATAAGCCATCTGATTTGAATCCTCTCTATAAAACTATAAGTAGGTTAACACTGTATCCATTTTATAGATGAGGAAACAGAGGCTCCAAGCTGCATGGCTATTCAGTGCACTTCAGGCACATTCTCATTCTATAAGACGATACAAGTACTTACCCTTTCAGGGAAGACTTCTCTGTCTACTGAAACCATTAATTCCACGGACACAATTCCACTATAATGTGCTAAAGACCACTGAAGCTGTTCACCCCTGCTAAATGGCACTGTAATCAAACTGTCAAGAAGGCTTGGAAACTCAAAGACTGCTATTAAATCATCTTTCTGGCCTCTCGTTGCCAGGGAAAGTAATCTCAATTCCTTTAACCTTTCCTTGTAGGTGTTATTTTCCTAGCGCTTAGTCACTGTCACTTTCCTCTGCAGTCCTGAACCTCAGAGGGACCTAAGAGAGGCTGCCTTGGATGGGTCTGTTACCCTACATACTCCATCTCTCTCGCTAGCTAGTTTTGGCAACTCTGCTTAATATCAGGGTTTGTCTAATTTTCTTAGTTTTCTTAAAGAGGTAAGTTGCCATGGTTGATCCCATTTATCTTTGTCTTCTATTTTATTTATGGGCATTCCTTTTTTTAAATTATTGAGGTGTAATTTACATATAGTAAAGTTCACACCTTTTAGTGTATGATCCTATGAGTCTTAACAAATGCATGCAATGATATAACCATGACCATGAAGATATAGAGCATTTCAACCATCTCAAAAAGTTCCCTTGGGACTTGCCTGGCAGTCCAGTGGTTAAGACTCCATGCTTCCAATGCAGGAGGCATGGGTTCGATCCCTGGTCGGGGAACTAGGATCCCACATGCCACATGGCATGGTCAAAAAGTAAAGAAAAATAGAATAAAATAAAAACAAAAAGTTCCCTTATGGTTCTTTGTTGTCCCCTTCAGCCCCTGACAACTACTATCTCTTTTATGTCTCTGTAGTTTTGCCTCTTCCCAAATGTCATATAAATGGAATCAGATGGTATGATTTTCGGCTTTTTAAGTCTCGATTGTTTGACTTAGCATAATGCATTTGAGATTCATCCGTATTGTTGCATGTATCACAGGTTAGTTCCTTTTATTGCTCAGTGGGGTTTCATCATATGGACTATAGTTTGTTTATCCATTCACCAGTTGAAGGACATTAGGGTTGTTTCTAGTTTTAGGTGTTTATGAACAAAGCTGTTACAAACATTTGCATACAGGTTTTTGTATAACATAAGTTTCCAATTAGCTTAGGTAAACACCTAAAAGTGGGATTACTGAGTCACATGTTAAGTGTATTTTAATTTTATAAGAAATGCCAAACTATTTTCTAAAATGGCTATATCATTTTGCATTCCCACCAGCAATGGACAAGAGTTCAAGTTACTCTGCATCCTCATCAGCACTTGGTATTGTCAAGTTTTACTTTTTGTTATTTTATTTTATTTTATTTTTAGCCACTCTTTTATGTGTGTAGCTTCTCATTGTGGTTTTAATTTGCATTTCTCTAATGTGTTGAGCATCTTCTCATGTGCTTATTGGGCATTTATATACTTTTAAAGTTTCCTTTCAAGTTATTTGTCCATTTTTTTTAATTGGGGTTTTTTCTTAGTTCTGAGTTTTGAAAGTTCTTATATATTCTGGATGAAAGTCCTAAATCACATGTTGATTTCCCGCTTATTTTTTTTATCCTACCAAGGGGCTACATCAGACATTTCTGAGATGAGTGTAGAGATGGTCCTTAGCTCGTAGACACTAGTCGCAAGGGAGGCAGATGTTTATAGAAGACAGAAAAGGCCTTGATTATATAGTAACCCAGAGTTTTTCATTCTCTTCATCTTATTCCATACAAGTTAGAACAATATGGTGGGTCTGTGGTCAGAGAGAAGAAAGACACAAAATTACACAAAAGTTTTCTTAGAGTGGGTCAAAACCAGTAAGGGAAGAATTAGTTTGGTAGCTGTTTCACTTTGAGACTAGACCAGGAGTTGCCATTTTCATTCTGCCCTTTCTCTTAAGAGTGAGAATCCCCACTACTTCCCGCTTCCCCACCTCCAATGGGCCCATCTAACTGGCTGAGCACCTGAGCCAGAATCAGAGAGGAATAAGAGGTTGGTCCTGAGATAAGGGAACCATAAAAGAAGGAGAGGAAGAGGACTTCCCTGCTGCCTCAGGGACTCAGTGTATACTGAGCAGTGACTTTCCATACTGAAACATCATCTAGACTCCTGGAGCATGTTTGATCAATAGAAATATTTTTAGGTAGGAAAGGCTGAGAGGTGGTAATCTACTTGGGGTTGCTGGAAAATCAGGAAAGACATGAAGCTATGTTTGCAAAGCTGTTCACAACGAATTGCATATATCAATTCTCCATATCAAAGAAGAGAGCAAAGGTGAAGCTTTCTACTAAAGGACTATAACATCCCACCCCCTAGCCATCAAAGACAGAGTCAGGAAGGGAGTGAGCCCACCTCCCTATCTGTGTTTCCACTACTCATCTTTCACTAAGGAAAGATAGGTAGATAGATAGATAGATAGATAGATAGATAGATAGATAGACAGACAGACAGATAATAAATACATACAATCACTGGCTTTTGACTCTAATCAAATAATCCTAGAATTTCTGATTCTGTATTACTTACTTGACCTGAGAATACATTATGATTTTGAAGCACTCATAACATCTAAGAAATGAAAAAAGACAAATTCAAATTGCCTGACCTTTCTATGGTAAACCTAACTAGTCAATCTATTTTCATTTCCTTTCTCTTATGTCAAAATAGACAGTTAAACCTGAAGTACAGAAGTGTGAATTCCTCTTGGCACAAATGATACCAAACTTGCCCCAGTAAATCACTAAATGCCTTGACCTCTACAGTTCTTCTGTTGATCTCTACATTTTGGATTGAGAATTTCCATAATTGTCTGCATTTACGTACATCTGTTCCACATCATGGTACCCTGTGTAAGATGAGTGGTTCTGAAAATACATCATCATGGGTCATGGGTTATAATGAGAAGTAGATTAACCCAGGGGCATGCCATCAAATAATCTGCCAAAGGTACAGTTGACAAAGTCTTCATCAGTCAGTACTGATATAAATACCATCCTCCTCAGCGGATCATCGGCAATGCGTCTCTCAGAGCTAAATCAGTACTCTAATTGCAACATCAGTTATGGGCCCTGCTCAATGACGAGAGGGGCAAAGATATGAGGATGTTCTCAGCCGAAGCTATTTATACATGCCACATGGTCCTTAATTATCTGGTAGGGAGGGGATGGGAAGAGTTGGAAAGTTGACATGACTAAAAACTAAATCCATCCCCCCATCCCCTTTTGTACCATTCCAGCAAGAGGGAAAATTCTAGGCACTTCCTTTACAAGAGAAAAAGGTAAGAAACCTCCAATCCTGTGAGAATGCTGTCTACCCAGTTGCCAACTGGCATTTCATAGCCAATAATCCTTTTTATTGTGTGAGTTCAAAACTTTAACAGGCTATGGGAGAGAAGAGTCAAGTTGCATATGCCCCAAATTAAATGAGCAGTCTTTGTAGAATCTCCTTTTATCCTTAAAAGTAGAAGAAAGCTGTAGGTTAGAAAACTGATTTGGTAATTTCAGAACTCTGGTCAATAAAAAAATCCATACTTCAATACAAAAGCTTTCTGGAACATAATATACAAATATTAATTACTTATTCATTAACTGATATATTAAATGCCAGAGATTCAAAATATAGTACAGGAAGAATATCAAATATATTATATATTTGGGAAGAAATAGTTATAATAAACTTCATTTATTTAGTGCTTCTATGTGTCAGAGACTGTGCGCTAAGAAGCCTACCTATAATACGTCAATAAATTCTTTCTACAACTCAATAACAGATATATTATTATCCACATGTTACTGATAAGGAAACTACGGCTCAGAAGATTAAATGGTACAAGTCACACACCATTTAAGTAGAACTGTCAGAATTCAAATTCTCATCAGACTCCAAAGTCTTTACTCTATAACACTACTCTTGGGACTTCCCTGGAGGTCCAGTGGCTAAGACTCCACACTCACAATGCAGGGGGCCCAGGTTCGATCCCTGGTCGGGGAACTAGATCTCACATTCCTGCCGCGACTAAGATCCTGCATACCACAACTAAACATGCCGCAACGAAGATCCCACGTGCCACAACGAAGACCCGGAGCAGCCAAAATAAATAAATAAATAAATAAATATTTAAAACATACAAATAAAAAAAAAAAAAACACTACTCTTCATTCTACATATTTGTGCCAACTTCATAGCTTGTCTTACTGCCTACATCCTGCTTCCCTATAATGTCAACTGACCTATTTATGACCTTTCAAGGTAACTACTCTCCCTCTTGTCTCTCCTTCATGCGTCTTTAAGCTATGTATCCACTGTGAACAGCTCAACTTTCTACTTATTTCTTATCTCACATCTAATAATGAGATCATGACTGGTTCAGCTTTTCCATGTCGGAGCAAAGATGGTGCCCCAGGCCCCCTCATAACATAGTGCTTATCCATGGTCAGGTACCTGGTCTTGTTCCAATTAGCTGGTGACTGGTTGGGAGGGAGCAGGAGAGGAGGGATGCCCCACCCTGTTAGCAGGAGCTGTGGGTGGGTCAGTTCCCCTTAGCAGAGGCTGCAGAAACTGGGATTGACTTGTGTAATACAAATATGGTGAAGGAATTCTTTTTTTTTTTTTAACATCTTTATTGGAGTATAATTGCTTTACAATGGTGTGTTAGTTTCTGCTGTATAACAAAGTGAATCAGCTATACATACACATATATCTCCATATCTCCTCCTTCTTGCGTCTCCCTCCCACCCTCCCTATCCCACCCCTCTAGGTGGCCACAAAGCACTGAGCTGATCTCCCTGTGCTATGCGGCTGCTTCCCACTAGCTAGCTATTTTACATTTGGTAGTGTATATATGTCAATGCCACTCTCTCACTTTGTCCCAGCTTAACCTTCCCCCTCCCCGTGTCCTCAAGTCTATTCTCTACGTCTGCATCTTTATTCCTGTCCTGCCCCTAGGTTCTTCAGAACCTTTTTTTTTTTTTTTAGATTCCATATATATGTGTTAGCATATGGTATTTGTTTTTCTCTTTCTGACTTACTTCACTCTGTATGACAGACTCTAGGTCCATCCACCTCACTACAAATAACTCAATTTCATTTCTTTTTATGGCTGAGTAATATTCCACTGTATATATGTGCCACACTGGTGAAGGAATTCTGAATATACCACTGTGAAGAGTTTTCTTTTCTGAATTGTCCTTATCTGACTAAAAGCAGAGCCTCCCAAAAGAATTCAACTGTCATAAATGCCCTCCAGGAAACCGGGAAAGATTGACTCCTATCACTGGAGACAGCACCAGATAAGAAACCACTTAAATAGACATTGTCTCTAAACTAGCATATCTCCTACCTATCCTCATAAAGGCTCATTTACCTTCCCCAAAAGTCATTTGTTTTTCCCAAAAGTACCCTTTTTCCCTATTATGATGGTATATAAGCCCCAAATTCTAATCACCTCCTTGAGTCACAATTTTCTGTGAATTCCCATGCACATAACATGAATAAAAAATCTTCTTTTTTCTCTTACTGTCTTTTTTCAGTTAAATTCTCAGCCCCGCACCCACCCCCCCCAACACCCCCCGCCCCAGAGATAGAACCTAAGAGGGTAGAGAAAAAGTTTTTCCTCCTCCACAAAGAAATAGTTTGAAACCATCAAAAATTATACTGTAGAAGAGTATTTAACGGCATGGAAAAAAATCCACCATCTGTCAAGTTAAAAATAAGGCTGCCAAACAAATGTAGAGTCAGATCTCATTTTTGTAAATATGTGTGTTTGTATACATGCATTGAAAATCTAAAAGATGTTCACTAAATTGTTAACAACTATTACCTTGAGGACTAGGAGCAATTTTAATTTTTCTTTTTATTCCATTTTGTAATATGCAAACCTGCAAACCTGTAATAAATTTATATTACCTTTTTTGGGGGGGGGGGCTGTGCCGTGTGGCATGTGGGATCTTAGTTCCCCGACCAGGGATCGAACCCGAGCCCCCGCAATGGAAGGGCAGAGTCTTAACCACTGAACTGCCAGGGAAGTCCCTATATTACTCATATATTACTTTCTATATTGAAAAACATTCAAATATTTTCTTTTTGAAAAAATAAGAATCTAAACATACCATTTGTAGAAGCCATATTATCTTTTAAATTTATCCTGAAAAAGTACAGATGAAATTAAAAATTTAGCTGTGAAAATATTCATTGTAATATTAGCAAAATAAAATTTTGAAGAAAAAAGTCCAATAATACAACATCGAAAGAACTAATTAAATGATATCAATAAGGTGGATATTTTGTGATCGTAAACATCATTTCATGAAAAAAGATATGACATGCAAATACATGTACAATATATTATTGGGAAAAAGCAAGTTACAAAACAATAAATTATAGTGTGACCCTATTTTATAGTTCAAAATTACACAAAATGCATTTATGCCTAGAAAATAACCTGGAAGAATTTAACAAAAGGGGGTGGGATTACAGATAGTCTTAATTTTTTTATTTTTATGTCTCTATAATTTTTTAATTATCCCACAATGAACCTGCATTATGAATGTAATTTTAGAAATAAGAGTTGGGGTTTTTGGTTTTATTGGGGCTTTCTATCTTGTTTAATGTAAATATAGATGGCTCTGATTGGGATTTAGGACCTTTCCTCATTTTTGCTATCTTATTTGAGACTGCTTAGCACTTGGAGAAAAGTAGCATTTGTAAAGATTTTATAGTCATGACATGAAATAGACTAGACTAATAAATGTGTACGTTTTAACACAGAAGGCAGAGGCAGTTTCTCAATCATCATATTGAGTTTCTTAATGAGTGTACATTTATTCATCACTGAGTGGCAGATAATTCTCAGAGATTGCTTCTATTCTAATAATGCCTCTACAGAATCCTGTGCTCCTCACAACCATGGTAACAAAAATTCTTTGAGAATTCCTACTTGCAAACTTGGCAGGGTGCTGGAAAGCAATGGAAACACAGATACACATTCTAATACAGTACATTATTTCACGGTAGCTGTAATCTTTGCAAAAATCATTGTCTTCTCAAAAAATTAAAAATAGAAGTGTGATCCAGCAATTCCATTTCTGGGTATATATCCAAAGCAATTGAAAGCAGGGACTGGAACAGATATTTGTACATCCATGTTCATAGTAGCATTATTCACAGTAACCAAAAGGTAGAAGCAACCCAAGTGCCTACCCACTGATGAATGTATATGCATGTGTGTGATGAAAAATGTATTTCATACTGTGGGTCATGGTCAAAAAAATGCTTGAAACCCCTGTGTTAAATTGTATGTTCATTCATGGAAATTTGAAAAACTAGAATAAATTATAAATTAGTTAATTTTTATTAATGTATGTCTAATAGCAATCAGCAAAGCCAGAAAACATGGTGGCATGCAAGCCTTAGAGTTCCTACTTTATTACAGCCCTTTTCAGAAGCATATTCTTTCTGAATTCACTTCAATACCTCCACAGTCTACATAGGATTTCCAACTTTCTTTCCCTTGCTTTAATCACATAGAGACATACACTGGACCAAAGTACCCTTGGAATCTAAGTAGGAAAGGATATGTTTAGTCAACAAATAGTAGATTTCTTGACTTTTTTAATCTACTTAAGTAAACAAAGATTGTTCTTGCCCCTCTAGCACTTTAAATTTTCATGCTTAGTTGCTGATGTGCCTATGAAAATCTTCTCAATTTCTTGACCTTTTTCAAGGGTCAAGAAGAGGCCCAGTGGGGACAGTGTTGGAGGTCAGCCCAGGCTGAAGCAGACAGCCAAATGACAGCGCGTGGAACTATGGCCAATCATGTCAACAGACCTGATTTTCCAAGAGAAGCTAGAAATTTCTATTTTTATGTGCAATCTCCTGTTGTTAAATGTTGGCAATTAATTCAAAATAATTTTAAACACTTTGAAGGACAAATAAAATGTGTCTGCAAGCAGCCCAGTTTGTGACCTCTTCTTCCAGAAGTCCGCTAGATAAGACAACAATAACTATCCTTCAGAGCCTCCATAACTTCACCCCATTCTAACCCCCACCCCTTCCTCACCCCCAAATTAACTGTTCTCTGATCTGAGTTACTAACACAACTTATGTGTATCCCTGTTACAGTGCTCATTACATTTTATGATCGCTTTGTTGTTGCTGTCGTTGTTTGTTTTCCTACATATCCATCTACCTTGCTAAAGAAATTGTGATTTAATGTTAAACCCTGAGCTTGGCACTCAGGTGGAATTTGAGAAAATCGGTTTGAGTCCCAGCTCTGACATGAGACAACTTTGGGCAAGTCACTTGACCACTTTAGGCTCAATTTTCACATCTAAAATATGAATTGTTAATAATAATGGATAAAATGGTGCCTGCATTATTAGCTGTAGCAATAGAGATACAGTGAGATAGCTTCAGTCACACCTTCCCACAAGGCCTCAGGAAGAAACCTTGAGTGTAGATGGACTTTTTTTTATTAATAATTATGATAATAAGTGGAATACTGAGTGCTTATATATTCCAGGCACTTCCAAGATGCTTTATATGGTTCCATAAACTTCACAACTCCATGAGGTAAACACCATCATTATTTATATTTTACCAGTGAAGAAAATAGGGCTTAGGGTGGTTGGATAGCACTTCTACTAAGTGGCAGAGCTGAAACCAAAATGTCCCACTGCAAAGCCCACGATCTTGAGCACACCCCTAACTCACAACAGTGCAAAGTCTCAGAACAGGGTCATTTCCTCAAACTGTGTGGTTCTGAAGGCAATAAGATGGACAGACACATACACCTTCGTGTCTTTTATATTCTTTTTGTGAAGAAAGATGCTCTCATTCGTTTATGAAAAAAATCCATAGAGAGTGGCTAGACTGTATAGATGGTTGCCTGTGGGGACAGGGAAATGACTTTAAGATTTCTCTAAGGAGACAATTTGAGAAGTTTCAACAAAGGGAAGGAGAGGGCTTAGCAGATGTGAACCAGGAGCTTGCTCCAGCCTCCCAGCCCCAATCCCACCCCAACTGTGGACAGCTGACTATAGATGCTGTGTTGCCAGCAGGTAGGAACTGGGGCCAGGGATGGCAGCCTCCCCGGGGAAAGGTGGAGGCTGCTCAAACTTCAGATAAGCCCTTTATCTTGGTGATGGTAAATCTTGCCATTCATCATAAAAAGGTAAATATAGGAGCCCAATAGACAGCCATCAGCTAATGAGGGTTTACTTGACTAATGCAGTTCTTACTCGGTTCTCATTTGAAGCTTAATCCCTGGTGAGTAGTTGCTGTTTCTCACGTACATTTTAAAGGGTCTTAACACAAAGTGAGAGAGTGGCATGGACATATACACACTACCAAATGTAAAATAGAGAGCTAGTGGGAAGCAACCGCATAGCACAGGGAGATCAGCTCGGTGCTTTGTGACCACCTAGAGGGGTGGGATAGGGAGGGGGGGTGGGAGGGAGACGCAAGAGGGAAGAGATATGGGGATATATGTATACGTATAGCTGATTCACTTTGTTGTAAAGCAGAAACTAACACATTATTGTAAAGCAATTATACTCCAATAAAGATGTTAAAAAAAATTAAAAAAAAAAATTTAATCTCAAAAAAAAAAAGGGTCTTAACAATGTCATTTCCAAAGGAGAGTGGGGGGTAGAAAGTAGGAGTGGGGGGAATCATTCTAAACACAGTTTTCCCCTCATTGCCATTATAAGTCCTTACCATTTAGTTTTAAATAACTGTGCACAAGAAAAGGAAAAGAAACATCCTCAGAGACCTTTACAAATTCAGATAAACTTGTCTGGGATGTTTGATTGTTTAGTTTGGGAAAGCTGTTTTCACAATTCAGAGTGATATGTGAATGCAATGGCATGCCTGCAGTAACCTGGGAAGGCTTTGGGCCGATGACCTAGCTGAGGAGGAGCCAGCACTAGTATCTAACGTTTCTATTTTCTAAATATAAAAATAGTTTCGGGGGTAGAGGTGGTCCTGCAGTAACATTTTGACCAATGCTAAAGAGATAAAAATGACAGGAGCTGAATTAAACCAGATTGACCCAGATGAGAATAGAAGGTGGGACTTCAAGGGGTGCCAGGGCCAAAAGGAGAGAATGTCCTCAGTCATAGGGCATGAGGTCAGAGGGACACCTAGGGTGGCTTACTGGCCAGCTTCAATGTCGAATGGAAAAAGTGTGGGTTGCTCCCAGCCACTGAGCACAACTGCCTTCCCTAGGGAGTAGCCAGATACTTGCCCAATAGTCTATGAAGTGACCCACCTTTTTTTTTTTCATTTTTTTTCAGCAGGAGTGAACATAATAGTAGACTGGCAGCTTGAAACAGCCTAGATGACTGGCATTATAGGAGCTGACCAGATTATTTTGTAGAGGACATCCAACTCTGAACTGAGACTTCCTTGCTTCCCATTGGGTCAGTCTAATGTGGTGCTCATGCCCTGCAGTTTCCCATGGGTAAAAAATAAATGAAGAAAAGGGGGAAAAAAATATGGGTTTTGGGACCTAAGTGTTCCAACAATTAGGGGAGAGCATGGTGTCTGGGCTTACTTTATTCTCAAGACAAGCCTACGAGAGATGTGCTATTCCTTCTGCCTATGGATAAAAAAACTAAGGCACAGGTTGGTTAAGTAATATGCCCCAATATGCCAATATTTAAAAAAAAAAAAAGCCTATGCGGCTCTATAATTCAAATGTTTAAACACTATGCTCTACTGTCCCTCAATGAGATGACACGTGGAAAGTACTTTGACAGTACCTGCCCTATAGAAAGAGTTCAATATATATTGGCTAGTATTATTATTCTCCTTTTTATACAGACATTCATGTTCCAGTTAAAAATTATCAGTTAAGTTTATCAGTTAACTAAAAAGTATTTTAAATAACAGTTTATCAAAGTATATTCCCTAGGAACTTCTACTAGAGCTAGGTAGTATCGTGGTAGCCATTCTCCAGGATGGCCCCCAGTGATCCCAGCCTCTTGGAGGTCACATCTCTCTCACATTGTATCAGGTTGATCTGCATGATCAATAGGCTATGGAGGATGATAGAATGTCACTCCTGAGGCTAGGTTATAAAAGACATTGTGGCTTTCGCCTTCCTCTCTCTTAGATCCCTCACTCTGGGATGGGTTTAGCTGCCATGGTATGAGTAGCCCTATAGAGAGACCTCCATGGCAGAGAACTGAGGCTTCCTGCCAAGAGCCATGTGAATGAACCACCTTGAAAGTGGATCCTCCCCCAGTCAAGCCTTCAGATTTCAGCAACCCTGGCCAACATCATGACTGCAACCTCGTGAGAGACCCTGAGCCAGAGCCACCCAGCTAAGCCACGCCAGCTTTCTTGACCCTCAGGAGCTATGTGTTTATTGTTCAAAGGCACTACATTTGGGGTTACTGTTAAACAGTGATACATAACTAACACATGATCTCTTCCTGAAAACTTCTACTGACCCCCAGCACTTTGTAACCCCTTCTACCATAGCACTTGCTATATTCTGACTTCCATGTTTTCACCTCAGTCTCCCCTTCTAAAAAATGAGCTCAAGAACAAGCACTGATACAGTCCCTGACTTTTAGATTCCCAGGATCTAGCATAATGCTGTAATTGGTATGAATTTCAATAAGTGTATGCTATTAGACTGTACTATCTCCACTTGCTATATGTCCTCTTTCTTAAAAATACAGTCTATATTTCTTATTTTTCATGAATTCAGGTTGTTCTTGTTGTCTAAATGATTAGGCCTGCTTTCTTTCAGCTAGTATTTGGTTATTAAAGTTCACACTAAATTTGTACTATCCAAGATCTTAAACATATCTTTTTTATTTTTACAATAAAAAGTATGTAATGTAGCACCATTCCTATGCTTTCAAAGCCACTCTTCCATTAGCCCCAAATTTTTCTTTTTGCCAAATAAGATCAAATACCTGGAGACAAAAGTAGTTCACCAATAGAAAAGGTAAAATAATTTCCTAGAAAATATTGCTTGAGTTGGCTGCACAATATCAGAGTGTTGAGATTAAATTGGAGGTTTTATTTTTTTAGCTCATATTTAATTCATGGAATATACCTTATTGTTATTAAAGATATCAGTTAAATCTATAGTTCATTCTGCACTCTGACCCTTTAGAGACCAAATTTGTCATTTTTTTCCTAAAATGCTATATAAAACTTGAGTGATCAGTGACACTTATTTTGTATTTGTAAAATAAGAAACACATTAAAGATATGAACTTCTTAAGTAAAGGGAAAGCAGTCCACATCAATGCATCCCTCATCGTGGTCATTACCAAGGGGTACACCACTTCTAGGAGGCTCTATCCTCAGGAAACAAAGGCCTGTCATTTCAAAGTTGTTATCTATCTTCACTCCAAAATATTCTAAAATCCAACAAAGGAATGGATATCATTCCTGCCAATAAGTCTCCAGATGCAACTGTTCTGAAGAGAAGTTTCTCAGCTCTGGGTGACCTGAGGGTCATCTATATGCACTGACACTTCACACATTCAAAGTTGGGCGTGGGGGGTGGATCTTGGCATTGACACACAATGTAACTCAACAATAACGAACTTGTAGAATCTCACACAGAGAGTGTCCTCAGGTTATATCCCATTGTGTTCTAGCCTGGAGAAAATACCTAAAATAAAAGATGAGCGTTCATTGTATTCATCCAAGCAATAAGTTCAAGAGTTGAGGGTGAGAATAGAAATCATCTATCCCACACACACAGCTTGGAAACTGAGGACTAGAACTATCTAACCCTTCCCCTCCCCCAAACACACACACACACATACCCCTTACTTTCAACAATACATTAACAGAACTTACTACTCCACTGTCCTCATTATCATACCTTTAACTAAGCCAGAAGACTCTTGCCCAGGTAAATCACTCGACTGTGCATTATAGGAACTTCCCAAAAAGAAGTTTCACCTCTTCAACAGGAAGCATCAATAGTCAGTTAATACCCTAAGGATCTTCAAATTCCTCACCTCAAAATCCTTTTCTTGCTGCTTCCAATCCTAAATTATTGTATTATTATCCTTATCCAATCAAGCTCCCCCACTGAGGAATATTACTCCATAAAAAAGAATGAAATAATGCTATTTGCAGCAACATGGATGGACCTAGAGATTATCACACTAAGTGAAGTAAGCCAAAGACAAATATCATATGATATCGCTTATATGTGGAATCTAAAAAAAAAATGATACAAATGAACTTATATATAAAACAGAAATACTGAATCACTTTGCTATACACCTGAGACTAACACAACATTCTAAATCAACTATACTTCAATTTTTTAAAAAAAGCCCCCTCATTGAAAGAGTACCTTAAACCAAACTTCCAATTCTCAATAAAATATGACCTTGCTCTTTCCCCTCAGAGACATCACCCAGGCTCTGCCTAGCTGGTTATCTGCCGTGCCACAGCAAACAATAAACATACCTTTGTCTTATCAACAGGTTGTGTTGGTGATATTTGGAGAGCCAGCTCTTGACAAGTGCTTAGTATGGGTATCTGCCATTATTTGCCCTGCTAGATGAGAAAACCAAAACTCAAAGAAGTGGCTCAAAGACACACAGGAAGTGGAAGAACTGGGACCAGAATTCATGTCTGCCTACTCCCAAGTCTTTGTTTTTCCTTTACACCAGTGGTTCTCAAAGTATGGTCCCCAGACCAGCAGCATCAGTATCAACTGGGAAATTGTTAGAAATACAAATTCTTGGGCCCTCCCCAGACTTACTGAACCTGAAATGCTGGTGTGGGGCCTGGGAATCTCTGTTTTTAGATGCTCTCCAGGGGATCTTGATGCAGGCTAAAGTTTGGGAAACCCTGTCTACACCATGCTGCCTTCTGTAGCGTATTAGAACTTGAGATCACTTTTGAGGGCTAGAGAAACTGGGTTGTGTAGTGGTTAGAGGCTCTGAGAAGTTAAGAGTTCCAGTGCCTGCCACTAACTGCCTTGCTAAGAAACAACTTGTTTAGACCCAGCATATCCCATTGGCTTGTCAACAGACAGGCCAGTGGTTGCTCTCTTCCCTCTTAACCATGCGTAGGGTAGGAAAAGAACAGCTTTGCTCTAGTCTTTGGTCAAAGGAAGACTGAATTTTCTCTTTGGCCATCCTTAATCCTACTTCTAGCTTCTCAGATACCGTGATTCTCAATGCATTTCAGTTCAATGTTTTGCCACCTTTGCCTAGCAGCTCATTCTGTGCCTACCTGTAACCCTTCTTATCTTTCAACTCCTTCCTCTTTGGGAGGAAACACTTCTGTGGCAATATGATCAGCTAATGTGCTGCCCTGGTTGGTACATTGTTCAATGAAAAAATTCTTATAATTCTGAAACCAAACTTTTTTTTCTCTTTTTTGCTCCAAGGATCAGTTCAGTAGCTACAGTAATGCTCTCATCACCCACTGCTTCTCTGAAATGTTTAAGCTTTCCCCTGAATCAAGCTGTTGTCAAGAGGTTCAGGGCCGGTACAAGAAACAGACAGAAAAATAGAGTGATATTTATAGAGACTAAAAGGAAGTTAAGGAATCTTTGATGGTCAGGATGGGAGCTTGAAAGGCCTTTGACACTGGATGAAGGACTATACAGTCCTGAACTTGTGGCCAATAGCTGTACAACAAGGGGAAAGAGAGGGAGTAGCAGAAAAGAGAGGAAGAAGCTAAGCTGGTGCTCACTTGCAGACAGGGATCAAAAGCACACTACATTTTAAAACCTGTTGTTCTTTTTAAAACAAAAATAACTTGAGATTGTTCAGTTTCTGCAGTCTGTTAATCCCAACACAGCATCAGGAACATGGAGTGTTTTAGTTACTTTCAAAGCTGAGGGTGGGGACCTCCCGGTGGGGGAACATGATGTATGTTGACTGCAGTTGCTAGGAGGAGAGCTGCAGAGAGCGCCTCAGATCTCATTCATCCCTGTTCTTGCCTCTTGATAGGTTTCTGGGGATTTGTTGGTTTATTAGTTTTCATACTTGATTTGGAATTTTGGTTTTTATTGACCTGCACTAAACCAGTTAGTACCAGAAAGGGTCCCACATTAAGCATCAGCAAGCCTGGCCCGATTTATCAAAGAGGAGTGTGTGTGGTGTTTAAGCATGGACCTGAGACTCAGGCAGAATCTTCCCCAGCTTGCCATGTCTCTAGACTCTGGTGGGCTGTCTTGAGAAATAAATGAGAAAATGCATGTAATTACCTGACTGTGAGCTATTATCATTCAATTCATGCAAACTGGGAGTTTAGCAGGTGCTTGTCCCTGTGCAGGTGAGTCCTGCGGGGTCACAGAGGGGCTGTCTTTGGGGAACAGGTCTCGTTTGTACCATCACCAGACCCCAGTAAATTTAAACAACCTGGGCTTCCCTGGTGGCGCAGTGGTTGAGAATCTGCCTGCTAATGCAGGGGACACGGGTTCGAGCCCTGGTCTGGGAAGATCCCACATGCCGCGGAGCAACTAGGCCCGTGAGCCACAACTACTGAGCCTGCGTGTCTGGAGCCTGTGCTCCGCAACAAGAGAGGCTGCGATAATGAGAGGCCCGCACACCGCGATGAAGAGTGGCCCCCACTTGCCGCAACTAGAGAAAGCCCTCGCACAGAAACGAAGACCCAATACAGCCATAAATAAATAAATAAACAAATAAACCCAAAAGTTAAAAAAAAAAAAAAAACTTATTAAAACAAAAAATTTAAACAACCTCCTGAAGACCCTAAACTTCTAAATGTAATACCCTTCTCATCTGAAGAAACACACATCTTCCAGGCACTTTGTGGGGAGCAAGTGAATAAGATCATCTGAAATTTTCAAACTGTTATGCGAGGCTAACAAAAGATAGCATCATCATCCCATGCTCTTGGATTGGAAGAATTAATATTGTTAAAATGGCCATACTACCCAGAACAATATACAGATTTAATCAAATTACCCATGACTGTTTGCACAGAACTAGAACAAATAATCCTAAAATTTATATGGAACCATAAAAGACCCAGAATTTCCAAAGCAATCCTGAGGAAAAAGAACAAAGCAGGAGGCAGACTTCAGACAATACTACAAAGCTACAGTAATCAAAACACTGTGGTATTGGCACAAAAAACAGACATATGGATCAATGGAACAGAATAGACAGCTCAGAAATAAACCCACACACTTACGGTCAATTAATCTTCGACAAAGGAAGCAAGAATATACAATGAAAAAAGACAGTCTCTTCAGCAAGTGGTGTTGGGAAAGTTGGACAGCCACATATAAATCAATGAAGTTAGAACACACCCTCATACAATACACAAAAATAAACTCAAAATGGCTTAAAGACTTAAACATAAGACATGACATCATAAAACTCCTAGAAGAGATCATAGACAAAACATTCTCTGACATAAATTGTACCAATGTTTTCTTAGGTCAGTCTCCCAAGGCAACAGAAATAAAAGCAAAAATAAACAAATTGGACCTAATCAAACTTACAAGCTTTTGTACAGCAAGATAAATCATAAACAAAACGAAAAGACAACCTACAAACTGGGAGAAAATATTTGCAAATGATGCAACAAACAAGGGCTTAATTTCCAAAATATACAAACAGCTCATAAAGAAAACATACAGATGGCCAATAGGCACATGAAAAGATGCTCAACATCACTAATTATTAGATAAATGCAAATCAAAACTACAATAAGGTATCACCTCACACTGGTCAGAATGGCTATCATTAAAAAGTCTACAAATAACAAATGTTGGAGAGGATGTGGAGAAAAGGGCACCCTCCTACATCGTTGGTGGGAATGTAAATTGGTACAGTCACTATGGAAAACAGTATGGAGGTTCCTGAAAAAACTAAAAATAGAGTTGCCATATGATCCAACAATCCCACTCCTGGGCATATCTCTGGACAAAACTATAATTCAAAAAGATACATGTGCCCCTATGTTCATAGCAGCACTATTTGCAATAGCCAAGACATGGAAACAACCTAAATGTCCATCAAAAGATGATGGGATAAAGAAGATGTAGTAGATATGTATGATGGAATATTACTCAGCCATAAAAAAAGAATGAAATAATGTCATTTGCAGCAACATGGATGGACCTAGAGTTTACCATACTAAGCGAAGTGAGTCAGACAGAGAAAGACAAATATCATATGATATCACTTATATGTGGAATCTAAAATATGACACAAATGAACTTATCTACAAAACAGAAATAGACTCACTGACATAGAGAACAGACATGTGGTTGCCAAGGGGGAGGGGAGTGGGGGAGGCTCGGATTGGGAGTTTGAGACTAGTAGATGCAAACTATTATATATAGAATGGATAAGCAAAAAGGTCCTACTGTAGAGCACAGGGAACTATATTCAATACCCTGTGATAAACCATTATGAAAAAGAATATGAAAAGGAATGAGATATATATATATATATATATATATATATATATCACTGAATCACTTTGCTGTACAGCAGAAATTAACACAACATTGTAAATCAACTATACTTCAATAAAATAAAATTTTTAAAAAACATAGCATCGGGCTTCCCTGGTGGCACAGTGGTTGAGAGTCTGCCTGCCAATGCAGAGGACACAGGTTCGAGCCCTGGTCTGGGAAGATCCCACGTGCCGCGGAGCAACTGGGCCCGTGAGCCACAACTACTGAGCCTGCGTGTCTGGAGCCTGTGCTCCGCAACAAGAGAGGCCACGATAGTGAGAGGCCCGCACACCGCGATGAAGAGTGGCCCCCGCTTGCCGCAACTGGAGAAAGCCCTCGCACAGAAACGAAGACCCAACACAGCCAAAAATAAATATAAAAATAAAAAACAAAAACATAGCATCATCATTTGTTATAGAAGTAGAATACATACTTTAAAATTTCTGATTCTGATATTACTTGAACTTCGACCGCTGTAGTATAATAGAAAGAACCCCTGAATTAGGAATTAGAAGACCTGAATTTAGATTCTGGTTCTGTCATTTATTAGCTGTGCAACTTTGAGCTAGTCACTTAACCTTCCTGGGCCTCAGTTTCCTTATCTAAGAACTGGCAAACATTATTTACCCCACATGTTTTTGTAACAAAAAAATAAGATGTTGGAGACGGGGGGAGGATAAAGCATGTTGTAAACTGTAAGCATCATCCACATGTGACTGCCATTAATAAAGAGAGATTAGAGATAGCTGCTCCAGAATGGGCTCCTTCTGCTTCTTGAATTCCTGCACCCTCCAGACCACATAGAAACTGCAGTCTAGATTCCTCCTGCCACCTTAAGGGAGCTGCCCTAAAGAGGCAAGTTTGGTTTGGGCATATTATAGAAATAGTAATTATAATAAAAGCCACCATTTATTGTGCACTTAACGTGTGCCTAAAACTGTACTAAGCACTTTTATATATATTAGTTCAAATAATCCTTATAACTTGAAAAGTAAGAATTACTCTTCCCAGTTTGCAGATAGGCTCAGAGAGATAATTGTCCAGAAGTCACACAGCTAATAACCTGAGATTTTGACCAACACCTGAGCCAACACACTTAATCAACGTTACTGTCACTGTTCTTTTCTTCTGCATGTTCCTTGGAAGAAGCCTGAAGTCAGTGTGGGCTGAAGATCCCAAATCCTGACTCCTAAATCTTCATATTAAGCTGGATGGAAAATGTCTAGCACACAATTTAAATTACAATCTGCTTTCCCACCCTCACTCCTCCAAAATAACTGCAGTTATAAAAAACTTGATGTAACTTAATCTCTGTTCCTCAACCCTAAGAGCTATAAAAAGTCTCAATCATAAATGACCTGAAACCCATTTTGGTTAGTTCTAAGGTTTTTTAAAACACTTGACATATAATACACACACACACACACACGGGCTTTAAAGCTTTTTTTTTTTTCCACAAAAGCAGCAGAGAAAAATTTTCCCAGGACCCAAGCTCAAGATATTCCTGATACCAGATGCCTCCACAAGCTGGGCTGCTGTCAGTGGGACAGAGAAGCTGCCAAGAAGCCAGGCCATTTCCACTCCACATTTAGTCTGAGGCCAGAGTGTTGTCTTTCAGCTTTTAGAAAGACCTCCCAGGTGAGGTGGACCCAGCAATGACAGTATGTGACCATCATGGCCTCAGGGTGGAGAAAAAAGGTAATAGCCTTTGTAAATGACCAAGATCTTATCTGTAAAAACTGGAAAACTCTTTTTCCAATGCAAAAACAGAAACAGTCCAAATTAATCTTTGCTTGGGAGGCAGGAAATCCTAATTCAATGGTCTAAGTCACGCTAATCAACTTCTGAGGAGGACAGCATCCTAGTGCTGTGGGCCTTGAACAGCAAGCTTGGTCCCACAAGTTTGGTCACAGTGTGATTATGCTTGTTTTATTCAAACTGAGTCCCAAGGAATGTTATGATAAGCTTGGTAAGGACTCCACACCAGAGAGGCACACATATGTATGTGCTCCAGTGAAACAGTGTTGATACAGAACATTGAAAATGGACTATGTTGAGGGGATAAGAAAGAAGAGACTGTTTAACGTCTTTTGCTTTGGTCTAACAGATTTTACATTTATAGGTTTCTGTGGAATGATAGTGATGTATATCCTTGGCCTTCAGTATGGCATGGGGATGTAGAGAGTGGAAAGGGAAACACCTAAAGTCCCTGAAGGCCCTTCGTCCATTCATTCAACAACCATTTATTGGAAGACCACCATGCACCAGGTAAGGTGCCATGTGTTGCAGATACAAAGAGCAGGCATCACTGCTGCCCTCATGGAATTTGGTATGGAGTAGAGGAGTCAGTCAACAATCAAATAACCACACGAACATATGAAAAACTGAAGCTGCGACAAGTGCTAGGAAGGAGTGTTCATGGTGTTTTGAGAGGCAAAGTTAGGAGAGTCTGACCTAGTCAGAGAAGTCAGCAAGGGCTTCTCTGAGAAAGCAATGCTTTAGCTAAGATCTAAAGGATGAGTAGAGGTTAACTAGGCCAAGGAATGGGGGAGGGACACAAAGTGTTGGTCAGTAGAACAGCAGATGCAAAGACCTAGTGTTGAAAGGGAGCCATCTTGGAGGGAAGTCAGAAGAGATCTGACATAAAGAGTCACCAGAAAGGCCCACCGACCCCTAAACACCTCTGCCTCTGCTGTCTAAAATCTCACGATTATTAAGGCATGCTTTGGGTTAAGATTCTTTTTCCCTGAAGCATTCTTTTATGCTCAGAAGAATAATCCATTAAATCAAGTGAATGGTTTTATCTGGTCAATTTTCTTCCTTAATAGCACAGGTTATAGCCACAAGTCCTTGAGATTTGTACAGGGGTTAGAGTAGGTGGCATTAAAGAAAGAAAATATTCAATGACACTTATTAAAGATAGTAAAGGCAGACTTGATTCAGGACCATTACGATAGGCATAGGGACCACTGCAATGGGATTTTGCAATGGGGAAGAGAGATTGGGCTCAATTCTGAATACAGCAGGGGCAACTGGGAATTTATAACCAAGAAGCGGGGGGGTGGGGGGGGGCGGTCAATAGATGGACAATTACTAAGAGGAAACATCAGGAGTAAGAGGGGTTCTGGCTAAACTCACCTAATAGGATTCTTGCTGAAGACAGGCCAGGGTAATCAGACCTCACTTAGGGGATGCTAGAAGATCAGGAACCTGATCAAATATCAAGGGTGATCAGATATCAAAGGTGTGGGGCTATGGTAAACTGACTTATCAGGGTTCTTGCTAAAACTAGATTTTACAAGGAAGTGCACAGATCAGCCTAAGAGAAGGTCCAGGAGCCTGACTAAAGTTCGTCAAGTAAGCAATCTTTGCCAATACCCCTTTTGTTCAAAGAAAGAAGAGACATTCTTCTTTCCTCTGAATAATATAAGTCCATTTTCTCTTTCAGTCACCTTTTGTTCATTAAGAACCAGCTGACTCATCTTTTGGGACTTGGTAGTAGAAGGTATTTGTTGGATGGTGCTAGCAGTCAGGCATTTAATAAGGGGAGCTTTGTGAAAATAAAAGAAAATCAAAAATTAATAGTTAAAAAACTAATTTCTGAGGATAGCCAGTCAAGATTTTTAGGCTTGAGCTTGAAGCATCTTTATCAGATGGAGTGAAGATGCAAGTGGCCCTCTGATGAATTTTCCTGGTTTGCAGTTTGAATGCCTTGGGTGATGGCACCAGGTGCTCCAGTGAACTTTTTCTTTTTTTTTTTTTTTTTTGGCCTCGTGGCACTTGGGTTCCTAGTTCCCTGACTAGGGATCAAACCCACGCCTCCTGCAGTGCAAGCTGGAGTCTTAAAATTAAACACTGGACTGCCAGGGAAGTCCCTTTTCTTTTTTTTTTCTAGTGAACTTTCTGAATGGTTCATACAGTAGGAGGCAAGAAGGTTGCCCATACATGATCCGTTGTGGTCATTTTTTTTTAAGTTTATGTCAAGTCCTCCAGCTTCACCTCACAGGCTTTCAGGAGAAGGACAGTTTTAGTTCCAAATCAGAAGGGAGAAAAATTGGAAACATTTGGAGAATTGTAGCTAGATATTGGAAGAAACTAGAATTCAGGATTTAGTAAGGACTAGCAAAATGTGCAAGACAGAACCCACAAGGGTTCTGCACTATAGTTGTCCATTGAAACAAACAAAACTCTTCCTACAGTCACCCCCACTTCTATCAAAGATAATCAAAGTAAGACTAATTTATTTGCGAAGTAGGTCTGGTCTCATTAAGCTTGGCCTATTTATACAAGCGCAGCAAAAGCTTGCATAGGCCCTTTTTCTGAGTTCACTTTGCTGGAATTTTTCAAAAGGAATACCAGATTGGGCTTTCAAAAGCTTCTCAAGGCTAAGATGCCAAGCCAAGAATTCACTACCATATTTTGCCTACAATGCCTACTAATCCAGGTGAATTCCTCTCTTCTCAATGTCCCCAAAATATCCTGAGGTCCTCTGCCAAAAGTGACCTTCCTTACTCATCCTTAAAGCAGGAAAACCTGAAAGCCAGGTACACACTGGCTTTTCCAAGGGGGCTTTTGCAAGCGTTGCCTCCTGAAAGTCAACCTTAGTTCCTTAGTACTGTCTGGTCATATCTGATTTGATTCACATCATTCTTAAATATGGCATTCCAGTCAAATCCTTAGAAATATAACCAATTTCTCCAATTGTGTCCTGTTACAAGGAGAACAGATTCTCACTGAACTTATGCAAATGACTATATTGTCATGAAAATAAGAATACTAAGAGTTACTTCTGGAGCGAGTAGGTAGGGAGAAAAGATAAATGCTTCAATTCTATTTACAAAGACACAATTTACCAAATTTCTGTAAGTTATAGATAGCTTTAAAAAAAAGAGAAAAAGAGTTTCCTTAAATCTGGAAAACAAAACACTAAGGAGCCATCAACGTTTCAAACAAAAAGTCATAAAAAATTTATAGTCATCCTCATCAGTTCATTCAGTCCCATGAATTAATTCTTGTTCTGCTTGATCTTGGGTTAGCAGTTTTATGAATTCATCAGCTTCTTCGTTAGTTCTGGAAATTCTCACTCAGTCCAGGGGTGTGGTCTTAAAGTTACTCAAGTGATGCCATTATGGAGGCTTCTCACCTGTGGCTGATTGTAAATGCTTTCAGAGTAGAATCAAAGTAAAACAGTAACTTCCTGGGAATGACAAAAAACTTAAAAACAGCCATGGTTAAAGTTCTTATGAGAGTTCATTTGATAAGGAAAATAGATACTTCCGTGGCATATAACATTTTAACATAATAACTGGAAACAAAGGTATTGTAAATTTTTTAAGAACTTCATATGATTTCTGGAATATCTATAATCAAGCAACATGTATACATATATAACCTAAGAAGATTTATCATCACTTCTTTTTTTAAATTAATTAATTGATTAATTAATTTACGGCTGTGTTGGGTCTTCGTTGCTGCGCACGGGCTTTCTTTAGCTGCGGTGAGAGGGGGCTACTCCTGGTTGCGGTGCGCGGGCTTCTCATTGCGGAGGCTTCTCTTGTTGCGGAGCACAGGCTCTAGGCGGCGGGCTTCAATAGTTGTGGCTCACGGGCTTAGTTGCTCCGAGGTATGTGGGATTTTCCCAGACCAGGGCTGGAACCCGTGTCCCTTGCATTGGCAGGTGGATTCTTAACCACTGCGCCACCAGGGAAGCCCAATCATCACTTATTTGACAATGATTCCCATGTAACTTAATGCACCAAATAAACCTAATTAGCTTAATATCTTTCTTTTACAAGGTGAGAGACAAATCCTTTGAGATTTTCTAGGAGTGCTTCCGGGAAATCTCAGTTAGTTTGAAGTCAAAAAGACTCCATTTAGAATTTGATTTTGGAAAGTTGTCAAAAATGTCAGCAGGTTTGAACACGACGAAATAGGATCACAGGTCACTGTGAAACAATACTTAATTATCCATTTGACCAAAGTGACAATTAAAAGATTTCAAGGGCAAATACAGAAAGTTACATAGTTGTAAAAAAAAAACAAAAAGCACTTAGCTCTTTTAATATTGAGAAGACTTAGGCTTCTTAGGTAATCAAAGACCTGATGAAGACAATATGAAGCACAGGAAAGTATTTTAAGACACAAAATCTTGATTTCCCAGGTAGATTACTTAAAAGGTAAAGAAAAATCTTTTTTATTTTTTATTTTTTTACAGTTTCTTTTTAAGAGCAGACCAATCATCTAAGAAAACTTGGTCAGTGCAACACAGGGAGAAAATCAAGTTCTAGTTTTGCATCAACGCACCATTAATACTAAGGCTAAGGTTTTTTTTTTTTTCAAAAAAGTAAATAAATCCATCCAATCTTGGCCAGCTTTGGCCACACGAGAAAAAAAAAAATTCATTTTCCAAGATTTCTTTTCCATAAACATTCGAAAAAATTTTTAAAATATTTATTCAGTTTTTGTCCTACTCTTTCTTATTTCTAATTCTGAAACAATCAGCCATTCTACTTTAGGACAAAGTTACTCTTTTTCTCCCTTAACAAAAACGCATACTTCATACTTTCCCTTATCAAAAACACATCTTACTTTATGGCACACAGAATTTTTTTCTTTGCCCTTATTATTTCTAATAGATTATTTTATACATATTGATTAGAATTTTTAACCATTACTAACCCAAATTTCAGTGACTACTAGGAAGCAGGCAATTGTGAACTGTCTGCCACATACTGTCATTCTGTAGCAAATTTATGAATGTATAAATCCACAATTTTCTAGAGGGATGTCTTTTTCATAGTACAATTTCTGATGTTTATTAACAGATGCAAATATATTTAGTTTCTCTATACTGTATAAAAACAAGATGTCAAAAGTTGATATACTTAACCTCATGTTTAGCAATTAATGTCTCAATATTTTATCTGATTTGGAAATGATCTAGATATTCAGTGAATTCCATCATTTAACTTAACTTATTATATAGCTTTAAGAGTTCAAGTTATCAAAAAGATTTTTACAACTATTTTTAACTAGGCATATTATAAAGCATAATTATTATTGAAAAGTTTATTGATAAACTTTTATCCCACTTATATTTATTTAATTCACTTGTTCTTAAAATTATGCTTGACTTGCTCATGAAAATTTCATGAGACATCAAACAAAGCTAGCCATCATCTTATTTTTCTTGTTAACAATTCAGGAAAGTATCAAAAAAAAAAAAATCACAGAAGTGGAAAACCTAAAGTTAAACATGATTCTTTCCTTTTTTTCTTTTTTACTGTCATGCTTGACATGCATCAAGCAATTCCTTTTTATTGTACATTTTGTTCTGAGGTTGGGTTTATAGTTTTATAATCTTGAATACCTAGTAGAGATAATATAAGCTTGTTTGACTCATAAACGTAGGTAGGAAAAAATTGTATATCCACATTATATTTAATGCTGAAACCTCTGAAGACATGCATGTTTTGTTCTACCAACAATTTTAAAACTACCTTTATTTACCAAAGAATATCCCAGATTATCTAAACTTAAAAAAAATTTGGGTTGGTTTCTATATTTTTGAGAGTTTTAGGAAAAAATTTATATAAGTGCTCATTTATCTCTAAGTCAATTCAAAGAAATTCCTTTGAAATACTTTATAAGTTAATTTGATAATACTATCCTGAAATAGAAAAATATCCCATGTACATATAACATATATACAAACATACACAAATATTCAGGCAAATGCAGAGATCTTATAGTCTTCATTGTAAAATTTTAGTTGAGTCAGTAAAACATAGTAATACAAACTCACTGGTTTATCTCCACTTTATATTTTTGTCTGAATTGTATTTTCAGCAAATGGGACAAGTTAAGGTTACCTGTCTACCAGTATCGGTGGAGGAGACTTTTAAAATTTTCTCTTGCCCTGATATGTAATCTGATGGAGGCTGTGAACTAAATTTTAGGCCAGTGACCAAGAAGACAACTAGTTGCTATCTGGATGTCTCTAATGCACATCTGAGTGGACAAAACATCCAGCTCTCTTTCTAAATAAACTTCTTTTCTCTTTTCAGCTTCAAGTGCTTTTGGAGGTCCCTGAGTCCCTTGAGAGCTTCTGATGGAGGATAGGGAGCCTAGAATCCAAGGGAGATGAGGGGCTAAGTGGGAAGGGAAAAGTCTGGCAGGGTGGAGAGAGGGATGTAGGAGGTAGGGGTTTGAAGGGGACTTATAAAAGGGTTCAAGGGGACTGGAGAGAACAATGAACGTAGTAAGAGGAAGAAGGAGGAACAAACACAATGGGAAGACACAGGTCTTAGAGGAGCCAGTTTGGGGAGGTCTCAAGTTTTCCAAAGAAGCCAATGAAGTTCCAAATTATCCTCAGCAAAATCATGCCAACAAGAAAAGAAGCAGACAGAGTTGGTGGAGCATGTAGTCAGTTAGAGTTTCAAGAATGGGGTTTCAATGGACTGAGAAGTTCCCACGGGAGAAGCAGAATCCAATAGAGAGAACAGAGAGGTCTCACAGAGAGCCAAGAAGAAAGGCCTCCAGCCCAGAGAATCAGGGAATACTCTCCACTCAGGAAAGAAAGCCAGCAAGGAGAGACTGCCAGTTCAGCAGGTCCCTTCCAAACAAGGCACTCTAGCTCAGCTTCTCACAAACAGGGACACCTCAGACTCTAGCCCAGCGTCTTTGTCTGGACTCTAACTCAGCTTCTGGAGTACACTCAGAACCTTGAGGATCAAAATCTGTCTTTCCCAGCTTCAACACACGTCTGTCTGGAGCACTGGCTCAGGAGTCAGACTCTTCAGTGTATCCCTGATCAATCAGTCAGGACTGAAGACAAAGCTACAAAGGTCCCCTCTGAGAGGTATGGGGTCCAATGATGAATATGATCCTATCTAAGTCACAGCACCATAACTGTGAGAGGAAAAAAACTCACTGATGCTTGTTAAAGATGGTAAGGCAGACGATTCAGGACCATCATAATAGGTATAAGGACCTCTGCAATGGGATTTTACAGTAGGAGAGGGAGACTGGGCTCAACTTTGAATATAGTATGGGCAACTGGGAATTTATAGCCAAGGAGCAGGGTGGGGGGCATCAGATGGAAAATTATTAAGAGGAAATATCAGGTAAGAGAGGTTCTGGCTAAACCCACCTAACAGGATTCTTGTTGAAGACATGCCAAGGCGATCAGACCTCATCTGGGGGATGCTGGAGGATCAGGTACCTGATCAAATATCAAAGGTGATCAGATATTGAGGGTGTGGGGTTCTGGTTAAACTGACTTATC
The DNA here is from genome assembly GCF_028023285.1 of Balaenoptera ricei. NCBI lineage: Eukaryota > Metazoa > Chordata > Mammalia > Artiodactyla > Balaenopteridae > Balaenoptera > Balaenoptera ricei. The sequence continues at coordinate 79,250,807 of NC_082648.1, forward strand.
AGGGTTCCTGTTAAAACTAGATTTTACGAAGAAGTGCACAGATTAGCCTAGGAGAAGGTTCAGTAGCCTAACCAAAGTTTGGTCAAGCAAAGAATCTTTGTCAGTGGGTTTAGTTTAAAGAGGAAAGGGACAACAAAAATAGGAGATGGGAAACTCCAAAGATAAAACTTCATATTTTTCTAAATTTTCTAAATTTCATATTTGTCAAGACCATCCCTGACAGAATTCATTAACAGTCTGATCCCCAGAAAATCATGTAACCTTTTGCCTTCAGAGAGATTAATGTGGCCCAGGATAGTCTCAGCCTTTGAGAGAAGTCCAGGAAAGGAAGCAATCCAAGGAAAGGAGGGAAGCACCACATTGTGAGAATGCCGATAACACACTGTAACTTAACCTAACCTGAGTCCCCACCTAAATCACTTTCAGTAGCTCAAGTATCCTTCACAGTTTTGTAGCTGACAAAATATATTGATTTCAGTAGTTTTTCCCTAGAATCTCGTAATAGAAGTTTCTGCCCCATGGCACAAGATCAAGTAAGTAAATTATGCTGGTCATGTAGGCCTGGTTATCAAATCCTGACTGCCTTGTGATCACGGGCTGGTCTTCTAACCACCCTCAACCTGCTTTCTCAGCTGTAAACCAGGAATCATTACTGTACCTACCTCTACTGTAGCTTCTTTGCAGATGAGATAAAATAATGAATTAAAGTACTTAGCACATTGCCTGTCATGCTGTCAGCATTTAATAAATGGGAGAAATTTGAAAATAAGGGATAGGTGAGGGGAGCTGGCAAAGTCTAGAAAGAGTATACAGTTCCTAAGAGAGAGAAGTGCCCTGGGTTTCAGGTGATGAACCAGCCAGACCAACAGGCACACACACCAGGACTCAAAAGAAATTAAGAAGCCTGAGAGAAACCTGGGCTGGGATTTAGAGACAAACTGCAAAGAGTCCTATCCCTCTTGTGTTTCCTCTTCAGACGTGTGAGGTGAGTTCACCGACAGACAGCAAAGAAAAAATGACAAGGGCCACCCACACTGCCTGAAGAGGCCTATGGTGCTGACATAGAATTTAAGATTAAGACTTTTGACCAGGATAGGACATCTGCCTGGGGAAATTCTGGGAAGAGTGATGCTTAGGAAACCGGTAAGAGCTTAAATAAGTGGGAGTAAATTAGAAAACTGGGCAAAAAAGATGAAAGGAGATTTACTGCCTTCCTACAGATTGTGAGCTACAGCCCATGAAACTGACCTTGTTACAGATGGAATCATTTCTTGCGGGAAAACTCCTTGGCCTTGTTGAGCTTGGCCTGGTTTTCTCCGGTAAGATTTTTCTCTTTCTGGAAAAAAAAGCAATACAGTAAAAAGAGAGAAACTGTATAATGAGAATGCCAAAGAATGTCAGAGTGTATGAATCATAGGGGAAAGAATTCCCAAATTTATCTTTTCCCAAAGTTATTTTTATCAAGAAGAAAGCGATTGCTTTCTTGAGCCCCTGTATCTACAGTTCCTTAAAGTACTTGCTTAAGAAGTTCTTGCTTGTGTTTCACTTTCTAACATGTAGTCACTTTGAATACCTGCTGCTGCCTCTGTCAGCTCTTTTCTAGCACACGCATCCAGCTGTGGGAAGAATTTCAACAGGCCCAGCAAACACAGCTAATGACACCAGGGAGTTATGCCCCATGCACTTTGGAGGCTGAGGCATGAGGACTGGAGATTGTAAATACAACACAGAAAATGGCTCGTGGTGTCCTGGGTATTGTGGCCCATGTAGTTGCAGTGATGTATCCGAGTGGCGGGGTCTCCCACCTCCCTGAGGTGACCAAGCGGGAAATGAACAGAGGACACTGTGACTCGACCCCACTCCATAAAGGGTACTGCCACTCTCAAGCATCCAATAGCACCACTGAGGAAACATGGCCAAACCTCCCACCAATGTTATAGAAACAGGACTCTAAAAGATAGAGGTGGCTGCAAGGTTGCCAAGAAAGTGAACCATGCACATGAGATTTCAGGACTACTTCGTGCTTAGCAGATTTTAGGACCGCTTAATCCATGGAATAAAATAAATGGAGTTACAGCACTGTGGGAAAATACTTTATGTTTCAGTACTAGGTACCATCTAGAGCAGGTTATGAGATCCCACCCCTGCGCATTGTGTTGGAGTTGCCTGGTAAAGTTTTGTAAGCTGTAGATAACTGAGAGATACGTGACTGAACAGCCCCATCTCCCCTGCACCACCACCGCCAACCAACCAGACAAAAGTTTTGTCTCCATTTGCAATTCACCTCAACATTCCTTTGCTTGTATAAATCTGTGTTGTTCTGACTTTTCCTTTCAAACAGTTGTTACGGGTTCAATAGTACCCCCCCCCAAGAAAAGATATGTTGATGTCCTAACCCCCAGTACCTGTGAATGTGACCTTATCTGGAAACAGGGAGGGTCTTTGCAGATGATCGAGCTAAGATGAAATTGCTTGGATGGGCTCGATGTGACTGTGTCCTCATAAAAAGGAGAAATTTGGACAAAGAGACAGACACGCACTCAGGGAGAACACCAAGTAAAGGAGAAGGCAGAGATCAGGCTAATACATCTACTAACTAAGGAATGCCATGGATTTCCAGCAAACTTCCAAAAGCTGGGAGAAAGGTATGGAACAGATTCTCCCTCACAGCCCTCAGGAGGAACCAACCCTGCCAAAGACGTCTTGATCTCAGACTTTGAGCCTCTAGAACTGTCAGACAATAAATTTGTGTTGTTTAAGCTACCCAATTTATGGTACTTGACTATGGCAACCCTAGCAAATTAATATGCTAGTTATAACATCTGCCTAGTACCCTTATATCCTATGAATAAAATTAATTCTTCAAAACATGTTCATTTTATAGCTGTATAAGAGTCATGAGCTTATCTTTTTCTGAAAATTATCTTTTAATAAGGTAAATGGATCTTCTGCTGTCCTTCTCCATTCCTAAAGACTTCCCAGCCAGAACTATTCCTGAATACTCTCTTTTTTTTTTTTTATTGAATTGTTAGGCTGCATAAAGGCATCACAATATACCTTTTTAAAAACATCCCATAGGGCTCCCCTGGTGGCATAGTGGTTAAGAATCTGCCTGCCAATGCAGGGGACACGGGTTCAATCCCTGGTCAGGGAAGATCCCACATGCCGCAGAGCAACTAAGCCAGTGCGCCACAACTACTGAGCCTGCGCTCTAGAGCCCATGAGCCACAACTACTGAGTCCCCGTGCCACAACTACTGAAGCCTATGCACCTAGAGCCCGTGCTCTGCAACAAGAAAAGCCACCACAATGAGAAGCCCTCACACCACAATTAAGAGTAGTCCCTGCTCGCCGCAACTAAAGAAAGCCCACGCACAGCAACGAAGACCCAATGCAGCCAAAAATAAATAAATAAATAAATTTATTAAAAAAAAGAAAACAGTTTGTCATTAAAAAAAAAAAATCCCATAATTGGAAACTTAACTAATCAAAATGGGCTGCCTTCCCTCATTTAGCTGAGTGGATGGGAAGGGAAGAAAGTCCTCACAGCTGCCGGGCTCTCTGCTGGGCACTTGGCATTCCATTGGATATTTGTAAATGCCTACTCAACAGTTACCGCCCCTTCTTCAGCAGTTAAAGAACTCCATTATTGGACCAGTAGTCTTCACCTCTTCCCTCAAGTCTCAGGGAAGGGGACCTTATCCCAACTTTCCCCAGAAGTAAAGCCTGATGGGTTTAAGGCCCCACGGTAGTCCCAGTTCCCTTGGCAGTGATTGATGAGACATGGCTGGGAGGTGGGGGCAGAGAAGAGGATTCCAAAAGGAAAGGTCTCTTGCTCTTAAAAAGACCTATGTGGGAAAAAGTACACCCTTTTTTGAGTCTACATGTGATGCCTAGAACTATGGCATCCATCTTGTGATCATGAGAGCAGTGAGCTTGACTAAGGACAAAATTTGTCACACCAAATAGAGCAGAGCAGAAAGAAGGAAAATTCATGGGTTCTTGACAACATTTTTGAGCCACTGAACTAACCAAGGCCGGAATTGGTCTTCCTTGGGGCTCCCTGATATGTGAGATAATAAATTTTTTTATTGAAGCAAGTTAAATGAGGGTTTTCTATTTCTTACACCCAAAAGCATCCTATAGACTATAAGATATCTGTGAATATTCTCATTTTACAGATGAAAATCTGAGGTTCAGATATAACTTGCATCCAAGGTAACCTATCCAGGGTCACACATAAAACAAAATTTGTATCCAACTCAAACTCCAGACATCCTCTCTCCACTACCACTTACCACCTCTATATTTATCATTGGTCAGTGAAAGAAGGCTAATTTCTCACGTTTTGTTTCTTTGTTTTTATTGTTTAAAATGTTGTAGGAGGGCACAGAGCCTAGTGGTTAAGGGCAAACTTTGGTGTCAGACGGAGCTGAGTTTGAATCTGTATTGGTGTGACCTCAGGCAAGTCACTTAACCCCTCAGTTAAAAGAACCTCAGTTTGCTCATAGGTAGAATGAGATAGCAATTCCTATAACACAAGGTTGTGATTAGGACTAAATGAAACTATATATAAAGTGCTTATCACAGATCCTGGTACATTATACCTGCACAGAAAAAAATTGATGTCTATTATGATTATTACTATGGTGGTGTCACACAGTGTGACTACCTCTCCACCAGGCAGCCAGCGTTTTGAATGTGAAGAGAGCATCTTGTTCCCCATACACAAAGTGGTTTCATCAATTTCACTCCAGACTCCTTAGAGCCTCCCCTTTCTGTGCTACAACTGTGAGCTCCTCCTCCTCCTGCCCAGACAGCCACCATCAAAAGAGCCCAGTTCCCGGGAGCACACGGCATTCCTTGCTGGAGCCCAGCCTGGTTTTGTCTCTGCTCATATTACCCCTAACCACCCCCCAGGGCCCTGAGACCTTTGATGTTCACATGGCTGCCTGCAGGGGCAGGAAGATAAAACCCCCCTTGTTCCCTCTCTGGGCAATAAGACCTTTGGCAATTCAGAGAGACACAGAGATAAAAGACTGGATTTTTTTTTTTTCCTTCTTTTCATTTTTTTTCCCCAGCAACAAATGGTGGTTTGTCTTTACCAGCCACTCCTTCAGCGCCACACCAGCATCAAAGAGCAAGAAATGAGCAGAAAGCCAAGGCAGGGGAGTTCTATCCCCCCTGTAGGGAATTCGCCTGCCTCCAGGACACACACAAGGGGGAGGGGAGAAGAGAGCTGTGTACAAAGAGCATCCCACAGAGGTGATCAAAGCTCACACACCCCCACCCCATTCCCAAAAGTTTGTTTTCTTAACATTTACGCTATACACTTTAAGCTTGGCAAACAGACAAGACAGGGACAGGGAAGGACACGGAAAGGCTCAACTTGTCTCATGGATAAATCTTGAGCTGACTTGACATCTTCTGGTCCGGAGGGCTTAGTGTGCTGACAGTGGGTAGCCTCTGTATGTGGAGCATTCCTTTGGGACTCACAAGTCCAGTGTTCGGCTCTGCTCCCAGTCCCTGTGACAACCCACCAAGGGCAAGAGGAGGAGGGAAGGGAAGAGTCTACCTGCATAACAACGAGAACTATCGTTTTCTAAGACCCATGTGTCAGGATCTGTTCTCAGTACTCAATATGTAGCAACCATAGAGTAGGTGGGACTACTTTCCCCAGTTTACAGATGTGGAAATTAAAGCTTAGAGAGCTAAAGTCAGTTGTTCAAGGTCACGCCCTAACGGCAGAGGCAGAGGCGGGACTTAAACTCAGATCTGCACCAAAGTGTATGTTATTAACCAAGTGTTACAAACTGCTTTCCACAGGGATTATGAATCTACTTTGAAAAATACCAAGCCAGGTACAATTATACGACATCTGTTATCCAATGAGTTGTGTCTCCAAAAAGGATGTGTTGAAGTCCTAACCCTGCAGTACCTGTGAATGTGATCTTATCTGGAAATATAGTCGGCAGATGGAAACAAGTTAAAATGAAGACTTAATTGGATTAGGATGGGCCCTAATACAATGGCTAGTGTCCTTATAAAAAGAGGGAAATTTGGATACAGACACACACAGACAGAAGATGGTCATGTGCAGAGGCAAGGAAGGATCCTCCTCTAGAGCCTTTGAGAGAACATGGCCTTGCCAACGTCTTGATTTGGGACTTCTGGCCTCCAGATTGTGAGAAAATTAATTTCCATTGTTTTAAGCCACGAAATTTGTGATACTTTGCTACAGCAGTCCTAGGAAACTAATATAGCATCTGTCTGTGTGAGTTTGGAGAGAGAGAGAGAGAGAGGGAGAGAGTGTGTGTGTGTTTGAGGGGAGGGAGGAGAAAGGCAAGGCAACTCTCAGACAATTAATATAGATTATCTCTAGCATATTGTCCTGGGGAATGAGGCAAGGATGCTGGCCACAAAAGACAGAGACAGACAGACAGACAGAAATGGATGGTAAAGGTAGCGAAACAAGGTGAGAAGGAAATAGAGGAGAACTGGAACCAAGTCTGATGGGTCAGCTCCTTGAAAGGGAGAAGAGTCAAAGAAGGTTCCGACACTCCCTGCCAGCGAGCGAAGGGATTGAGAAAGAGCAGTATGCTGCCATGGTCCACCCAGTGAGGATGAACTTGCGCCACACCTCCGCCCAGCCTTCTCACGCCTCAACAGAGCTCTTACGTCAGACTCTTCTCCAGTTACTGCACTCAGGGAACAAGCATTTAGCACTCACAAAGTCACTGGCAATGAAGGGCGTGGGGGATGAGGGCCAGAGAGCAGCACTAAGGAACAAGGGACTAGGAGCCTCTGGATTTCTTCAGCCTGGATTTCTCTCCACCTCCCTGACAGCCCAGAAAGTGTGTACTCGAACCTCTAGCCCTTTGATACTTGGATGGGGCATTCGCCCACTTCGCTGGGCCCATGACATCTTCCACACCCCTTCAGCATAATGCTTGGGCTTTATACTGTGTTTCTTTCTATTTATATCTACATACAGATATAGATAGATAGGGAGATAGAGAAATATAGATAGATACTTAGATTTCTGCTTATAGACACAGATTTAAATAGAGATAGAGATATATATATCTACATAAAGATATAAATATAAATAGAGATACAGATACATAGATATAGATAGATAGGGATAGGGAGATAGAGATAGACACATAGATATCTACATATAGATATATAGAGACAAAAATAGATACATAGATATCTATAGATATAGATAGATTAGATGATAGATAGAGAGATAAAGAAATAGATAGATTATAGATATAACGGCTCCTGCCTTAGATTGTGAGCTTCTGGAAGGCAAGACCAGCATCCTACTCAACGTTATCTAGCAGAGCCTGGAGCACAGTAGTTGATCAGTAAAGAGTTGATAAATCAATGTCCAGGGTATTCTGATCTCAAGGAACAAAATTTTTTAAGTAATAGAAAAATAGGCAAATGACATAAACACATGATTGACAAAATAAAGAAAAATAAATGGCTCTTAATCTCACAGAAAGTTGCTCAACACCATCATAAGAAGAGGAATACAAGTTAAAGCTCCACTGAGAAAACATGTTCCACCTCACAGACAGGCAAAAGTATGACAAGGTACTGTGTCGAGAGGCTCTGAGGGCACAAACAGGCTCATGCCCACTCGCCGGAGTGCGACAGACATAACCTGTAAGTTAGGCAATGTCTATCAGAATTATAAATATGTCTGCCCTTGGTCCAGCATCCCACTCCCAGGGTATCTGTAGGTTTTCTCATGGATACACCTGCAAACATAAAATTGGTGTATGTACAAGCGTGGTAACAGCAATTCAAAGGCTCTTCTCTAGACAACTGGGAAAAGAAACTGTGGTGCTTGAATAAGGGAGGATTGGATGAAGGTGGTCAAAAGGTACAAACTTCCAGTTATAAAACAAGTATTGATACTAAGGATGTAACGTATAACATGATTAACATAATTAACACTGCTGTATGTTATATATAAAATTTGTTAACAGAGTACATTTTAAGAGTTCTCATCACAAGGGAAAAATTTTTTTCTATTTCTATACTTTTTTTCTTTTATCTATACTTCTATAGATATACTTTGTATCTATACGAAATGATGGATGTTCACTAATCTTTTTGTGGTAATCATTTCATGATGTATGTAAGCCAAAAAATTATGCCATACACCTTAAACCTATACAGTACTGTATGTCAGTTATATCTCAATAAAACTGGGGAAAAAGATCTCCAGCTCAATGCAAGCCTCATATTTTTATTTAAAAATCTAGACTGACTATCACAGGGGTGCAGTGCGCTGCCCAACCCAGGACACTATAACTCATTAAACCCCATAATAATCTGATAAGAAAAATACCATCACAATCCATCTTATCAGCATCTCACAGATGGGAAACAGGAGGCTGCAGAGGTGGAGCACTTTGTTCAAGGTTAAGGAGTGGGGGGGGGGGGGGGGTGCCAGGATAGAAACTCTAGTAGTCTGACTTCAGAGCCCACTGTCACCAGGGCTGCCTCCCTAGATGCCCCCTAAATACTATATAGTCTATAGACTTTTCTTCTGCTTCTCATCCCTCCATTCATGCATTCATTTGTGCATCAGTCATCCATGGCCACCTAGTATATACCAGACACTGTGCTAAGTGAAGGGGGATACAGAGATTAAGGAGGTAGTAGTCCTTGACTCTGAGAACTTACGGTCCAGAGAGAACACACACAGGTAAACAGACAGCCCATATAGAGGAAGTTCTCAACATGAGCCTAGGAAAGTGCCACCCAATCCACTTGTATATATCTTTTGTCTTTTTTCCTCTGCTCAGGAAGTCTTCATTTAGGGCCCTGTGTCTATCACAACTGGAAAATCAACTCCACAAGGATTCCTTCAGACAAGTAAAAGTACCCAAACAGACTTACATGCTAACAACTATCAGATTTGGTCTTGGGGTCTGCTCTCCTGCAGCTTACAATTTTATGAATGTCACTTCACGTTGAAACAAGAACAAGAGTATTGTTGCTTCCTGCCACAAGAATCCAGGTTGAAATGAAAACAGAAAGGAGACCTAATCTGATGATACTTCTTCTCACAGTAGAATTCAGAGGACAGAGCAGGAAAGAAGAGCCCACAGATCTTAGCTGGTGCCCTTAAATGTCCTCTTCCTTATCACAGTCCAAAAGACTCATGTTCCTAAAGCCATTGTGCTAAGCTAGAAAGGACAACCTACTTACACGCAGTCTTCCCTGTGATCTACTCTGTCTCCATGGGGCAACAGTGACTGCCCCTGTTCCGTGCCCCAAACAAAGCACTGAGACTAGTCACACAGACCTGGGTTCAAAGGCAGACTGTGCCACTTACTGAGAGATTGTCCGCGTCAGCTTCCTCATCTGGAGAATGGGAATTAAAATGGAGATTCGATAAGATAAAATGTGCAAAGGTTCTAGCCCCAGGCAGGACCCAAATTCAAAGCCTTCTTGGGACACTCTCACAACCAGAGTCACTGCCGACTTCCAAGTGCACACCCGACCATCTCAGTTCCTGAGCTAATAGACAATATCCAGAGCCCTGGCCCCCTCTGCCAAGGGACCTGTTCTGATTTCTACAGCCATAAGCCTGGCCTCCAGTGCTGTGGAGGGGCAGCCTGGGCTCTGGGACCCAAGAAGAGAGGGGCTCCAGAGAGACAGGGGTTATCCCAGCTGCTGTCACAGAGGCTGGGGTTGGGGTTATACTCCAGACTAGGGATGCAGAGCAAGTGCAGGAAAACCTGGGTGAAAGCAAATGCTGCAGGTTGGAGGCGACCCAGTGCCCCCAAGACAGACCAAGTCCATAGCTTGACACCAGCAAAGCAATAACATCCAAAACATTACTTTGCAAAGAATTCACTATTACCCAAAGGCACCCAGGAAGTCACCTTGAGGGGAAAAAAAAAAACAAAATCTGAACTTTAGTTATTGGACTGGCTTACACTTTGGTGTGGCTGGATATTGTTTTTATTTTTAAATACACAGAGGCAAGGTGAGGGTAGGGAGTGGAAGATAGGTACCCGATTCTTTCCCATGCTAGAACTTCCAAAGCTCCTAATCTGGTCTGGCCACTGAAATACCAACAAGATTTAATTTTATGTCTCTCTGGATTGGGGGTCAGAAACCCAAATGCCTACAGAGGTCAAGCAGATTAAACACATGAGCAACTGTGCCAGCTGAGGAACCTGAAATACAAATACCCCGCGGAAGTGGAACAGCTGCTGATCAGCCCCAGTCAATCGTTACCATAGAGAAGCAGAGTCAGTGTTGCTGGATCAATTTTTTTAAAATATAAATAGAGAGATTTATTTTAAGGAATTGGCTCACACAACTATGGGGGCTGCCAAGTCCAAAATTCATGGGGTAGGTCGGAAATTCAGGTAATAGTTGATGTTACCATCTTGAGTCCGAATTCAGCAGGGTAGCAATCACTTGCTTACGATTACAATGTAAGTGTAGTACAAATATTACTCAATCACCTCCAGACATAGACAATGACAATAAGAGATTTTGTTTTCCTGGGGGTGGAAGTGGATTTACCTCCCTCGTACATATTTCCAGTATTGCTCATTCACAAGGTTATATAATTATTTATGTCTTTCTTCTCCAATAAGTCATAGGATGTTTTTCAAAGGGTTGCCCACAGATCATGGACAGCAAAATTTCCTGGAATACCTTTTAGAACTTCAGATTCTTGGCCACCTGATATACTAAATTAGGAAACCTGCACTTTTAACAAGCTTCCTCTTTTTTTCTTGTGTATGCTAACACTTGAAAACCACTGGACAGAAATTGTCTCATTTTTGTTCCTCAGTGATCAACAAAGTCTCCAGCATCTAGTGGGAGCTTAACAAATGTGGTTGAACAAATTAATAAATAGTGTCACTAGTTTATCCTTAGGTTCTCTGTGACGTCTGTAAAAATCATAACGTTAAACTTGCAATCTTGATCTCTTTAGGTGCTGACCAACTATTGTATGTAATCACCCATGTTTATGTCAGTTAGCCCGGCTAGACTAGAAAATTCCTTGCACTTTTTTTTTTTTTCTAATTTATTTATTTATTTATTTGGCTGTGTTGGGTCTTTGTTTCTGTGCAAGGGCTTTCTCTAGTTGCGGCAAGCGGGGGCCACTCTTCATCGCGGTGCGCGGGCCTCTCACTATCATGGCCTCTCTTGTTGTGGAGCACAGGCTCCAGACGCGCAGGCTCAGTAGTTGTGGCTCACGGGCCTAGTTGCTCCACGGCATGTGGGATCTTCCCAGACCAGGGCTCGAACCCGTGTCCCCTGCATTAGCAGGCAGATTCTCAACCACTGCGCCACCAGGGAAGCCCCCTTGCACTTTTGTCATTCTTGTATTCCCGGAACCTACCAGTCACTGGCATATGTTAAGTTCTCCATAAATATTTCTTGAGCGAATAGATAGATGGATGAATGGACAGGTAGACAGAACTACCTGAATACAGACCACCCACTACCTTTTTAGGTTGTGCAAATTTTTTACTTTCTAACACTTGAGTTTTTACAAGTTTCTTATCCTGTCTTACAATAATTTATAATTGCTACAGGTATTAAAAGTGCATCTAGAACTTTCCATTTCTATGGACTGAAGCATAGTTAAGAGTCTGTAACATATAATTTCTGTAGCATTAACTATATCTCTTTTGTCCCTTTCAGAAAACACATATATATATATATATTTTCAATGTATAAACAAAACTATTTATAAGTTTCGGTGCTTAAACTATTACTACTACTGTTTTTTAAAATAAATTCTTCGTGATTCCTCATAATCCATCCAGAACCAACACTGTGACAAGACACTCAGATTAAGAATAACTGCTGCGGGAATTCCTCGGTGGTTCAGTGGTTAAGACACCACGCTTTCACTGCCAAGGGCACAGGTTTGCTCCCTGGTCAGGGAACTAAGATCCTACAAGCCGCGTGGTGCGGTCAAAAAACAAAAGAAGAATAACTGAAGGAAATCATTTCACCTAAGTTGAGTGGTAAAGATTTCCATTTCCAGAATGATTAAATTTAGAAAAACTTACAATATCAAGTGTTGGTGAAGATGTGGAGCATTCAGAACATTCATATATTGCTGGTGGGAAACTGGTGTTTACCCAAGAGAAATGAAAACATTTGTCACCATAAAGAGTTATACAAGAATGTTCCAGGGCTTCCCTGGTGGCTCAGTGGTTAAGAATCCGCCTGCCAGTGCAGGGGACACGGGTTTGAGCCCGGGTCCAGGAAGATCCCACATGGATCCCTGGCCCAGGAAGATCCCAACTAAGCCCGTGCACCACAACTACTAAGCCTGTGCTCTAGAGCCCACAAGCCACAACTACTGAAGCCCACACACCTAGGGCCCGTGCTCCACAACAAGAGAAGCCACCGCAATAAGAAGCCCGTGCACTGCAACAAAGAGTAGAATCCGCTCACCGCAACTAGAGAAAGCCCACACGCAGCAATGAAGACCCAACGCAGCCAAAAATTAATTAATTAATTAATTAAAAAAAAAAAAAGAAGGTTCACAGCAGATCTATTCATAATAGATCCAAACTGGCAGTGACAGACCCAAACGTCCTTTCTCTTAAAGGATAAAAAACGTGATATATGATAGGATAATATCAATACTTACCAATAAAAAGGAGCAAACTACTGATATACACAACAACAGGGACACAACTCAAAATCATCAGCTTGAGTGAAAGAACCCCAAAACAAAAAAATATTATTACATGTATAGATAGCTCAGAAAAGGCAGAACTAATCTAATCTGATCTAGTCTAATCTAATTTAATCTGTAGTGTCAGAATCCAGAAGAATGGTTGCCTCTGCAAAGGGTATGGACCAGAAAGGGACACAAAAAAATCTTCCTGGTGAGAGAAATGTTCTATATTTTGATTTGGCAATGGTTTCATGACTGTGCTCATTTGTCAAAATTCATGGAATTGTTCATTTAATATCTGTGCATTTTCCTGTATGCAAAATATTTCATTTTAAAACTTGCATTTCTATATTGGCCAGGAATATCAAAGCATGATCTATCTTTTATGCATTGTGTTTTCATTGCTAGGACCATTCTTCAGAAATTGAAGGCTTTAAACAGCTTATAATTCCAGTAAGAGATGTCACCCACATCTCACCACAACACCCTCTTATCATTCTACAAATGTATTCAGAACTGTCAAATGCCATTCAAATATATAATTTATACAAGTGCCTGGCACCATTCTGGCTTTTTATATTCATTAGTTGATTTAAATTTCACTTTATAGAAATGTACAGTGCAAATATTTAACAGATGAGAATCAAGGTTCAGATAGGCCAAGTTATTTGCCCAAGTTTATATAGCTAATGAGTGATATTACCGGGACTCAAACCCAGATCCCAAACCCACACTCTTTCTTCTCCCAACACACACACACACACACACACACACACACACACACACACACATACATCTGAATCACAATTCATAGATCTTTCCATTCTTTTATCATGAATCTGTAAAAGCAGTTCTTCCTATGAGATTTTAAAATAAATAAATGAAACTTTTCTAAAGGGCTCTAGAGCCCATGGAAAGTTTTGTTTTGTTTTTGTTTTTGTTTTTTTTATCTTTTAAAATAGGCTTAATATGAAAATGCCAGCACCCTCATTTCCACCTGAAAGGGGCCAGAAGAACCAGGTCCTGAGATCTAGGTCTGGGTGGAACTGATGTTAAACTTGGCTTGGGGACCAGGCCCATGGAAAAGTTTAAATCATCACCTGATACGTCCAGCCTGGCTCTCATTCTCAAACCCATGTTTGCTTTGGAATCTAGGGACTGGAATAATCTACTGAGAGTAAATGAAGGAAGCCGTAGAGCATTTGTTGGCTGAGGGCAAAGGGGGTGTTTCCTTCACTTTGTTTAGCTGTTAAAACAAAATTCTCCATTATTCTACACACTGAAGTATTGTCAGCATCTTTAGAAGGGAAGCTGACACATTGATTGCATTTTCAAATATAAATAACCAAAAGCAATTAGTAGAGGGAAGAGAGAAATGAGCTTTGTCATCTAAAACCACTAACTGCTCTTTCTAGCCATGGTCCTTAGGATAGAGTTTCTTATTGAATTTTTCACTCTCATTAGTGATTTTTTAAAAATTTATTTATTTATTTTTTGTCTGCATTAGGTCTTCATTGCTGCGCCCGGGCTTTCTCTAGTTGTGGCGGTGCACCAGCTCCTCATTGCGGTGGCTTCTCTTGTTGTGGAGCACAGGCTCTAGGCACAAGGGCTTCAGTAGTTGCGGCTCGCGGGCTCAACAGTTGTGGCTCGTGGGCTCTAGAGCGCAGGCTCAGTAGTTGTGGTGCACGGGCTTAGTTGCTCCACGGCATGTGGGATCTTCCTGGACCAGAGCTCGATCCCATGTCCCCTGCATTGGCAGGCGGATTCTTAACCACTGCACCACCAGGGAAGCCAAAGCCCCTCATTAGTGATTTTTAACAGTGAATTTCTAAATACTCAAGTCTATACCAAAGCCAAGGTTATTTAATTCTGATTTGTTAGAAACCCCTAAGAACCCACCCAAAAATGCCGTAAAAATTCAAGTGACCCTCATGTACACAGTGAGAGTAATATTCTACATAAATGCCTCATTAGAGTAATGTCAAAATAATTCACTTAATGTCAAAATAATTCATTTTTCCTGTCAAAACATAAAACCTCTATGAAAAAGAACGATATAGTTTAGGTACCAAGACTGAAACAAGCTGAGTAGCTGCTAATGTTTCTAGATGACCAACTAATTAACTGATGAAGAAAAAGAAAAAAATTGTCATTATTGATAAGCAGGTTCCTGGTCCAATATACTACCAATACTACCAATGCTCTGAAAATCATTTTGCATCATACACAGAAAGCCCTCGCATCTCCAGTCAACAAAATTGGAAGTTGGTTTTCAATCTGGTTTTAAGTCCTAATCCTGTGTTCCATGAAAAATGGTTTGCACTTCAAAGAGCTCAGGACAATAATTCCTTTGGAGGAAATTTAATTCTGTTCCTGGCTTGTTATTATAGATACAAACCATCTTAAGTGTCAGCTATAAGCTGAAGAATCTTAGTCCTCTCTTTGGCTTATGGAGCAAGGAAATAATAAAAAAATCATCTCTCCTGATCTTATAGCCTTCTGAGTTCCAACTAGCAGTGAATATGATTCCCAGGACTGTAAATAGTCATGTAAATCTTACCTTTCCTAACAAATTTGACTTTTCCACTTTACTAGGTATTGGCAATAAAAGTACTAAGTGTAAATGTCCTTAAGATTTGGGCAAAGCTGTCACAAGAGACAAAATACCCAGTCCCTATGGACTAGGGACAGGTGGCTTCTCATATGGTTAAAAGTGGTAGAGCAATTCCAGGAGTGTGCAGGGAGTAAAGAGGAAAGACTCAGAATAATGCAAGTAAAGTAAAATCATCAAGAAAGACTGTTAAGTTTTAAAACATGTGATTTTGTTATGCACGCAGCAAGCCAAAGTGGTTTTTTTGACTTTGGTTCTCCCTAGGGGAAAATGCACACCGACAAAGGAAAATAGAAAAGGGTGGCAGCTTGGATACAGAAGGTTTCAATCCCAGTTCCACCTAGGCCAGAAACTGGGCAACAAAAACAAATTGATAATAATCATGGCTAACTGTTATTGAAGCTTAAAGTGAGTCAGACACCAATCAAAGTGTTTTATGTATATTAACTCACTTAATTCTGTGAGGTGGTCAAGTGTTTAGAAGAATAGCTTCTGGAGCCACACTGCTTGGTTTTAGAAACTCTCTCTTCCATTTGTTAGCTGGGCAAGTTCCTCTTCTGTATGATTATCATACAATGGCATCTCCCTCCTAGGTTGCTCATGAAAATCAATGATCTAATTCTAAGATTAGGCATGTAGAACTGTGTCTGACACAAAGTAGATGCTCAGTTAATGTCTGCTATTTTTATTTCCATTTTACATTTAGGAAATGGAGACACAGAAAGTCTGTTTGCTAGAGATGTGGCAATTCATATCTAATGAATGAACCTATAATATCTGGCCCTTTGTAAATATTTCATACATGAGTTACTTCTCATTCTATAATAAACAAAGAGGTCACTGTGAAAATAACTCTCCCTTTGGTATCCAAATTGTGATTTGTCCAAACTTAACACAAAGCATTCCAAGTGTAGATTTCTAATAGAAAACATTTAAATAGTTGTCAGTTATTATTTTTTCCTTCCTCTTGCATTCCTGTCATAAATCCAGAGCACATCAATAAGTTATGCAGATTGAATGAAGACCTACATTCTACAATAACCATTATATTAAACCACCTTTCCAATAACAATGTTTCCCGATCTGTAAAATGGGAAACCCAAACTGCCCCCCCTCAACAGCAGAGCACTTTCAGGGTGAATTCCCCACTGTCCAGGTTCTGGTCTACAGACTAGGTATCTCAAAACTTGACATTGAGCAGAGAACACAGCCAACTCTTACAGACAGACTTCCCTTAACCAAGCTCATGACCAAGACCCTTGGACAAAACCAGAATGTCAAATGATCAGTTACAAAGAGACATAGCACACCAAGCAGGCCGGAGACTAGATTAGTTGATGGCAATACTCGCTCCCTGTAGACCAATCTGCATGGGACACCAGATTGTAATTAGAAGGCTGCTTGGTGAATATAAAACTGGAAAGAAGGCAGACCCAGCCATCTCCAGAGTAATCAGAATTGAAGAGTTCGTATTGAGGCCAGATGGGGCCAGCCCTTTGCTCTGCAGATATCTTCTCCGAGACAGGGTTTACCCTTCCTCTGAGGCTAATTAACCCATTTCTGAAGGACTCATTCTTTCTTCAGCTCTGTGAATAACTATAAGCCTGTTACAGTCAAGTTTTAAGGGCCTAGAAGCCGTCCCATCCTTTCAGGTAATTTGCCTATACGTGTAATCTGATTCCTTTTATGTTTATTTTACATTTTAGCTCTCTTAGAAGAAAATCTCCTTTCCAAAGTTCAAAGCTCATAGGTAGGTACATCCCTATTTTTCCCAAATACCAACAGTAAGATAATCACCTCATCTAACATAAAACAATTCTCCAAAAATGTAATCCCCTTTCTTAAGGCCCCTCTTCCTGAGGTCAACAACAGTTTACTTCCCAAAGGCAGTTAGAAGTCCCCAGAAGTGTTCCTGGGGACACTAAGGGTCAGTTCATTCATTCACTCATTTAACTTCTATTTACTGGGTTTCTATTACGTGCCAAGCACTGAGCAATGCACTGTGGGTCAACAGGATGTGAAAGACATGGACTCTGCCCACCCAGATCTCTGAGCACTTGAAACAAACACTAATCATTTACTGCAATCCCACCAGAGAAGGTAAAATTACAAACTGAGAAAAGTACCCTGATGGAAAAAAGCAATACAATTCTTCGAGAAAAGTAATGAGCTGACCCAGCGAGGAGGGTTAAAAAGGCTTCCCTGAAGAAACGACATTTGAGCAGAGGTTGGGAGGAGACTAGCAGGCATCAACTGACAGAGCAGAGAGTGGCTGAGAGGCTTTAGGGTAGAGGGGGCCGTTTCAGATGATGGCAATGGCGTTACAAAAGCCTTGAGGCTTTCAGACAGTGAGCAGCCCACACACAGGAGGAATCTAAAGGTCAGAGATGTTGAAGGATGAGCCATTGGGCAAAACAGTCATAAGACATGTAGGATAGGTAGGAAGGAGCTGGCCACAGTGGACCTTGCCACACAAAATACAGTTTTTGATCTTTATCCTGGGATGAAGAGTTTTAGGGTGAGTTGATGATTCTTGATCAGATTGGGACCTCCAAAGATCACTCTGCCTATGGACTGAAGAATAAGTTGGAGGGGGCTAAGGAGGAGGCTGGGGGATCAACTTAAGAAGCGATCATAGTCGTCCAGGCAAGAGGTGTTGGTTCTTTAGGCTACAGTGATTAGCAGAGATGAAGAGAAATGGACAGGACTGAGATACTATGAAAATAAATGTCCATTAGCAGGCAATGGGTAAGAAAAAACTGTCCCACTGTGTAGACATACTACTCAGCAACAAAAAGGAATGGACAATACTCAACAACAAGACAGAAACTTGGGGGTGCAGAAAAGGGTAATTGACCAGGAAGAGGCATGAGGGAACTTTGTGGTGGTGAAATTTAAATTGTGTTGGAGATTACACAGGCATATAAATTGGTCAAAATTTATCAAAATGTATGTTTAAATTGTTACATTTTATCATATGTAAAATAGATCTCAATAGGGTTGATTTTTTTAAAAAATCAGTGTAACTTAATTATTAAACATATGGATTTTGGAATCGTACAGACATGGGTTTGAACTCTAGTTCTACTATTAGTAATTATGCCATTCTAGGAAAGTCAATAAAATGGGAAGGCAGGATGGCTGTTGTTAGGATCAAATCACCCAGTTTAGCAGACTTAAATACCAAGGCAAGAGGGCCTATCATTCAAATTTCATTCCTTGACCCAGTGGGAGCACTAGATCAAGGAATGAACATTTCCTGAGTGTGTCCTATTATTAGACATATGCAAGGCCCTTTACAGATGTTGTTTCATTGATCCTAAGGAAAACTCGTAAGAGATGGCTATTATTCCTTTAGCTTAGAAATGTAGGAATCGCCCAGGAAACAGTAACTTGGCCAAGGTCATTCACAGAGTGAACAGGGAGCCAAGGTCCTTGCAGTGGTGAGAGAAAGCTGCCGTAGACCCACCTTAGTGACCTGAAAGCATACTGGAGGGTCCCTGCAGGGGATTTTCCAAAAAGCAGCACTTAAACACAGGTAGTCTGAGAGATGATTCTAGATGTCACACGACTAGACATTTGTTATCTTGCTTTGATTGCATTCATTGTTAAGGTTACTGTCTTAGTCCTTTCAGGCTGCTATTACAAAATACCACAGACTAGTTAACTTATAAACAACAGAAATTTATTTCTCACAGCCTCTCTGGAGGCTGGAAGTCTGAGATTAGGGTGCCAGCATGGTCAGGTGAGGGCCTTCTTCTGAGTTGCAGAGTTCTCATTGAATCCTCACATGGTGGAAAGGGACAAGAGAGTTCTTAGGCATTAATCCCATTCATGATAGCTCGACTCTCATGACCTAATCACCTCCCAAAGGCTGTACCTCTTAATAACATCCCATTAGGCTTTAGGATTTCAACCTATGAATTTGGAGGGGACACAAACAGACCATAGCAGTTACCTTCCACTTATGTGAATGACAGTGGTTTTCAATTTATGGTGATGAATTAAATTTCTTTTAAAAATAAGTTTATTTAAGCTTTTTTAAATGAGTCAAATTAAAACTCTGAAGGAATTGATAGTATAGGCACTACTTGGATATGCCAAAATTGTGAAGAAGATTTGAAATGATTGAAGCTTGAGAAAGGCTGGGCCAGCCCAAGCAGAGAAGTGCTAAGGCCCCAAGATGCCAGGAAGGTGGTCCAGGGATGCAGAGGGGCTTCAGGCTGGGGCTTTGGTGACTTTAGACAGCCTGAGAGTAGAGTTTATGCTCATATCACTCTTCCCATCTGAGTGGCTTTGAGACATCTAGAGACAAAGCTTGGGCCCTGGAGAAGGAATCAAGATGGGGAAGAGAGAGGGACACAGGGGGAGGGAAGTGGGAGGAGATAGGAAAAGAGTTGGAGCAAATGATAAACCTGAGTTTCTCAATGCCAGTCAGGGCACCAGCGCTATTATCTTTTCACTTCACCTAGGACAGCTTTGGGGGGAAAGCCAAAACAGCTCAAAACTTTTCTTAGGATATTGTTTTCCTCTATAAACTAGGAAGAATCCAGCTGTAAAATGATCATTTTCAGAAACAAAAGAATTAAAATAGTGAATCTTCTTGTACTTTCAACTTCACTCCATCACTGTCCAGGTAGTTTTTGAGGATGAGGCAAGAGACAATAGAGTAATTGTTCCTAGAAAAGACAGTGACGCTCTGCAAATTGAAATCCACTGCCTCTTACATGCAGCATTGTGTTTTCCAAGCAAAATCTTTTCAGAGCAGCTGGATTGCACACATGATATATTCTTCTTATAAGCCAGGACTGTTCTGTTTTTGTTTTTTTTTTCTTAATCTCATACCCAAACTAACCCTTAGGGGATTTTAAAAATGCTTTCGAATTTATTCTATGCCCTGTTTTCACTCCTGTTTCTCTCCGTGGTCCCAGCATGTTCCAGCTTAAGATTTGGTCAAATTAACTTCTAAGTAGAGCTTCTAAATTCTATTCCAATACTCTTACCACCATCACCCCTAAATACACACTATCTGTGCCCAGGTTCTCTAGAGAGAGGTCCTACATTCACCTACGGAGAGGAGAAAGGAGAGAGTTAGAAGCCTCTTTAGACCTGCAAAGGAGTCTGAAGCATGAAAGGGCAGGAATAGGGATAAGACAATGAGAGGTGGCCAGACTTCAGTGCCAGACAAAGACGAGTCCCAGGAGAAAGAAGCAACAAACTACACCTTATAGGTGGAATCTTTAGGGGATAAAGAAAAAGATTATAAACCAGGGTTCTGTAGTGTCACATGAGGTACTTCTGGAAAACTCTTGGTTCAAAATGGACACTGAATGAAGGTTTGCTGATTGGATCAATAAATGTATGAATGGTTGCCTAAGCTAGAGCCTGCCTAAGCTAAGCAGGCACAAGAAAAGAGAAGATAGGGAGCTCACCATCCAGAAGCTTATTCTTATGCTTTCCAGTTTCAATCAAATGTGGGTTGAAAGTTAGAGGTCACAATAGGTATCTTAGCCCCATTGTCCAAACCTGTGTGTTAGA
Source organism: Balaenoptera ricei (assembly GCF_028023285.1). Lineage (NCBI taxonomy): Eukaryota > Metazoa > Chordata > Mammalia > Artiodactyla > Balaenopteridae > Balaenoptera > Balaenoptera ricei. The sequence continues at coordinate 79,271,649 of NC_082648.1, forward strand.
TCAGTATGAGACATGGCATCTCTCCTCTTGTATTTTACAATAAAGACCATGTAAGCTTTAAGGGCTTTCTAAGATTAAAGAAGCTAAAACTCACTAACAGAAAGAGAAGTAAGAACATGATATGTGATAATTTCCATAAGAACTGGTAAAAATACCCTAAGAATTTGAGTAGTTATTGTCGAAGGTAGCACTCACTGTTTCAGAGAGCATCTATTGAGAGGCTACTACACATCTAACAGTTGATGCAGGACAGATGCTTGGTCCTGAACTGTTGTGTGGCAGACAGAGAGAACTGGGTGAAGAACCAGGAAACATGAATCGGAGCCCTAGCTCTGACACTCAGTGACTTTGGGAAAGGGCATTCCAGGCAGAGAATAACTTGTGAGCCATCCCAGAGAGACAAGAAACAACATATGAGTTCAAGAAACGATAAGCAGCATGGTGTTCAGTAAAAGCATCAGGTAGAGATGGCAAGATTTTAGGCTAATATGTAGCAAGTGCTCAATAAATATTTGTTGAATAAATGAATGAGAAGTAGACAGAAACAGATCACAGAGGATCTTATATTCATTCTACGCTAAGAAACTTGGATTTCTTGGGTGCTTGTAGGCAATGGAGACTCACCAATGGGACAGGACTTTACTCAGACTTAGATTATAGCTAGAGGCTACGCTATATGGAAAATTAATTTAGGGAGACAAGAAATAACACAAAGAAACAGTTACGGGTCTGTGGTCCTGAGACTTCCCTGGTGGTCCAGTGGGTAAGACTCCGTGCTCCCAACGAGGGGGCTCCAGGTTCGACCCCTGGTCGGGGAACTAGATCCCGCATACACGCCACAACTAAGAGTTCACATGCCGCAACTAAGAGTCTGCATGCCGCAACTAAGAGTCTGCATGCCGCAACTAAGAAGCCTGCATGCCACAACTAAAGATCCTATGTGCCACACTAAGACCCAGTGCAGCCAAAAATAAATAAGTAAATATTAAAAAAAAAAGAGTCTATGGTCCTGTGAGGGAGAAGAGCAAATGCCTTGGAGAAATCAGAGCTAAAACAGACAGCACCTGGCAAGTAATTAGATAGGGAGTATAAGTAGAAGAAAAATTGAATCATGGGCTTTTAGGGCAATAAAGTACTTGACCAATTTATATAGAAAGTGCATGAAGAACAAGTGTAGAATGGAAACTGGTAAATTTGGCTTTGGACACACTGAGTGGAACATCCAGGTGGAAATGAACCATAGCTAACATTTACTGAGCTCTTCCTATGGACTGAGAGTTATTCTAAGCCCCCTGCACACATGAACTCATTTAATCTTCACAACAGACCCCATGAGGTCTGTACAATAATTAATGCCATTTTTTAGAGAAGGAAAACAAGGTATAGAGAGTTCAAGTAAGTTCCCAAAGTTCCCAAACTGGTTAAGTGTCAAGAGTCAGACTCAAACCCAGACCATCTATCTCTAAATCCCTCTCTCTCAGTCTCTGTGCGAATACATAGATATGTATTTGCCATATAGTGAAGGCCCAGAGCCCTTTCCCATCTCTTCTTGTAGAAACAGAACTCAAAATATAATCAAATTAAAGTGATGATTTTAAGCACACAAAATGCAAGAATTCCAACCATCAGATCGTGAATGCCATTATTGTTGGTGATTTAACAAAGTTAAATTTCAATCTAAAAAAAAAAAAAATTTCAATCTACATTTTAATATACATTCGATCTTCAAAGCAAGACATAATGTTATTTTTATATTCATTTGTCGTCATAGTTTTTTATATTATTTATTGAGAGTAAATTAAATAGCATATGTTCATTTGCTAAACAGAGAACAGTTAAACTGGTCCCTATATGTATTGTAAATACTATTACAGGACATATTAAAATATATTTCAATATAATTTTTAATAATATACCACTCATATTGATTTTTAACTTAAAATAACTTCTTTGCTTTCTAGTTACTTTGCAAAAATAATACAATGACTTTTTCTTTTAATTCCTAAGAGGTTTTGTGAAATTATATATTATAGTGAAATGGGTTTGAGTTTAAAAAGGTCAGGAACTACTGCTTGACACCAAGATATTTCTGCCATTTTAGGACGTGTTTCATAACTGAGAGACCTCCATAAACAACTACAATAAGAAAAAATCTGACAAGGGGGGAAAGCGGTGGGTAGGGGGGTGGGATGAATTGGGAGATCTGACATATATACACTAATATGTATAAAATAGATAACTAATAAGAACCTGCTGTATAAAAAATAATAATAAAATTTAAAAAAGAAAAAAATCTGAGAACTTTTCCATACCGATGCTTGTGGTGGAGGGTTCGGTTTTGACTGGTATACTCTACTGCGTGACTAACCACTATAGGGACACAGCTGGGGACTTTGTGGATGTGCTCGGCTGATGAGCTGCTGTGTTCGAAGCTCAGTGCCATTTTCATTTGACTTTAATCCTTCACAGATCAAGACACAGCAGCCCTCTTTGAAAAGCCAGGTTTAATAGAATGCACTTGTGACACATTCTCAGAAATGGAGGAAAACACTTTTATTTCCTTTCCTGGTTACCGAAGACTCTAGAACTTACTGTAATTTCGACAGCAGCCAAAAGGAAGGCCTTTTTCTCTTGACCCTTGGCTGATCCCTTCTTTCACTTCCACGAATTTTCTCCCTCTTTCTGGCTATGGCATAAGTTTTGTTCTCCGTGAGATTCAGCCTTCAATAGAAAACTGAATTCAGGCAGGGTAATAGAGTGATTATAAAGCTCACTCACGACTCTTGAGCACTTGAAGTACGGTTACAGTGACTGAGAAACTCAGTTTTTAATTGTATTTGATCTTTATTTAAACATCAACTTTAAAATTTATACCAAATTTAGTTACTGATGAATTTCTGAGTATGTTTGGAACAATTTGGATATATGAATCTACTTTTTCAACTGTAAATTTTCTGAAATCTAAATGTACATCAAATATTTCCAATGAAAATTTAGTCTCCAAACTGAGATGTGCTGTAAGTGTTAAATATACACCAGATTTTGAAGACAATACAAAAAAAGAATGTAAAATGTCTCATTAATAATTGATTGTATGTTGAAAGGATAATATTTTGGCTATAGGGGGTTGAAAAATATATATTATTAAAAATAATTTTACATGTTTCTCTTTACTTTTTTAATGTGGCTACTAGAACATTTTAAATTGTATGTGTGGGGACTCCCCTGGCGGTCCAGTGGCTAAGACTCCATGCTCTCAATGCAGGGGGCCCAGGTTCAATCCTCGGTCAGGGAACTAGATCCCACATGCCGCAACTAAGAGCCCGTGTGCCGCAACAAAGATCCCATGTGCTGCAACTAAGACCCGGTGCAGCCAAACAAATAAATAAATATTTTAAAAATAAATAAATAAATTATATGTGTGGCTCTCATTATTTCTATGAGATAGTGCTGGTCTACAGCAAGGGCAAGGATGTCAGAAAGAATTAGCTCCCTCTGTTTACTGGCTATATGACCATAAGTAAGATACTTGACCTCATTAAGCCTCGTTACTCATCTGTAAACTGGGGGAAGTATTACTATCTTCTGAATAGGCCTGTTGTGGATTTTATATCAGACCATGAACAAAAAGCTTATCACAGTGGCTGGCTCATAGTAAAATATTCTGTAAATGTTCACTTTTATTATTGCTGTTGTCGTCATTACTCTCTAACAATCATCCAAATGTTTAGCAAAAGAGTACATCAAAATAAATGTTGGTCACCTGTAGCTTAACTATTATCTCATGACCAGATAGAGCAACTTCATTTTCAAAATACAAGTAGGGACTTGAAGTCAGATACAGGAGTTTTTCTCATATTTGTGAATTTATTTTCATGAAAACTACATCTTCAATTGATGAAATGCTTTTATTTAAAACAATGAAATTACTTGAAACCAGACTTTCCTGCAAAATCCAGGGCATGAGGTTTACTCCTAAAAAATACTGCTGCACAATATCTCAAAGAACCCAAACTCAGCAATCTTCATTCAGATTCAATTTTGATGGCTAAAGTTTTATTTATAGCCACTTTCGGGGGGGACAGGATTAAAAAGACTAAATAAATAGTCTGGATATACATTAGGGACTTCTGCTTCCAGAAAAATGGAGAAGTACTTTTCCCTATTGCTCCTGACAAGTACAACTAAAATCCCTGGCCCTTATTCATAAATCAAGCATAAGACTCTGAAAGGTAGAAAGAAAAAGGCAGACCACTAGGGACCCCAGGACCCAAGAAATAACATGATGGTAAATTCCCTGGGTTTCCTTATTACCTTATGTATCCCAAACTTGGAGCTAGACACACAGAATGTCAATGGGTACAAACAAAGAAAGTCTCCAAAGCAACAACAACAAAACTCTGCTGTCTCCAGCCAAAGGACCAGGAGAGGAGAAGTCTAGCAAGAGAGAGAACTTCTAAACTATACCACTCTCACAACACTGTAAAGCAACTATACTCCAATAAAAATTAATAAAAAACAAAAAAAAAATAACCACTCTGTTCCAGCCAACACCACAGAAAAAACTTTGAACCCACCCCCATCCATGCTAGCAAAGATCAAGCAGGGAGTCTGGACTTCCACCTGTGGTAATGGGGCACCTCTACCCCCTACTAGGGTGGTGTTGGAGGAGGTCTAGTGGAGATGCAAGACCTTCATCACTGTCCAGCAGTAACAAGGCCACTCCAACCCCTGTGGTATCAGTAGAAGTCACATGGGGAGCTGGAATTCCCACCTATACCCAGCAGTAAAGAGGAACCACGCCTGTCCTCAAGTGTCAGTGGAGGCTGAGTGGGAAGCCTCTACTTTTATCCTCACCAGGCATTAATGAAGAGATGACCCACTTCTCCCAATCAAAGTGGTATTAGAGGATGTCAGCTAAAGCAGAAGGTTTAAGTAAGATCCAGAGTATCATAACATAATACCCAAAATGTCCAGGTTTCAGTCAAGAATCATTCATCATGGTAAGAACCAGGAAAATCTCAACTTGAATTAAAAAAGACAATCAACAGATGCCAATACCAAAATAACAGATATCAGACTTATCTGGCAAATATTTTTAAACAGCCATCGTAAAAAATGTTTCAATGAGCAATTATGAACATATTTGAAATAAACAAAAAAATAGAAAGCTTCAGCAAAGAAATAGAAAATTTAAGGAAGAATCAAATGGAAATGTTAAAACTGAAAAATACAATAACTGAAATTAAAAACTCAGTGAATGGGCTCAACAGCAGAATAGAGCGGACAAAGGAAAGAAACAGTGAACTTGAAAATAGGATAATGGAAATTACCCAATCTGAAAAACAGAAAGAAAATACACTGAAGAAAAAAATGAACAGAACAACAGAGACCTGTGGACTATTAAAAAAAAAAAAAAAATCTAACATTCATGTCACTGGAAGGAAAAAAAAAAAAAGGGTGGGGCTGAAAAAGAATTTAAATAAATAATGGCTGAATATCTCAAATTTGGCAATAGACATAAACCTATAGATGCAAGAAACTCAGTGAACCTAAACAGGATGAACCCAAAGAAATCCATGCCAAGACACATCATAGTCAAACTTTGAAAACTAAAGACAAAGAAAAAAATCTTGAAAGCAGAAAGAAACACCACCTTACCTATAGGGAAAACAATTCTAATGATAGCAGATTTCTTATCAGAAATCATGGTGGTTAGAAGGAAGTGGCCCAACATTTTTCAAACACTGAAGGGAATGAACGGTCAACCCAGAATTCTGTATCCAGTGAAAATATCCTTCAGGAAAGAAGGAAGAATTTAGCCATTTTCAAATGAAGGGAAACTAAGAGGATTTGTCACCATCAGATATACTTTAAAAGAATGGTTAAAGGAAGTTCTCTAATGGAAAGGAAATGATAAAAGAAGTAATCTTGGAACATCAAGAAGGAAGAAAAAACAACAGAAAAAGTAAAAATATGAATAAATACAATGCATTTTCCTTCTCCTCTTGAGTTTTCTAAATTGACAAATGAAGCATTAATGATAACACTGTCTGTTGTGGTTCCAAATGTATGTAGATGGATTATTTAAGGCACTTATAAACAGGTAGGGTAAAAGGACAGTAGGGGAGGTAAGATTTCTACACTTCACTTGAACTGGTAAAATTACAATACCAGTAACTGTTATAAGTTATGTATATGTAATGTAATACCTAGAGCAACCACTTAAAAAGTTATAAAAAGAGAAACACTATTAGTAAATCAAATCAAAATTCTAAAAAATGTTTAACAACCCATAGGAAGGTAGGGAAAAAACAGAAACAAACAAAAACATAGTGAAAACAAAACAAATGGAAAACAAAAAAATTAAATGAAAGACATAAGCTCTACCATGTCAATAATTACATAAATGGAAAGGTTCTCATACATCAATTAAAAGACAAAGATTGGCAGGGTGGATTAAGAAACATGACCCAACTATATGCTGTCTATAGAAAACTCATTTCATGTACGGTTGACCCTTGAAAAATGCGGGGGTTGGGGAACTGACCCTCCATGCAGTAAAAAAATTCCATGTATAACTTATAGTTGGCCCTCTGTATACACAGTTCCTCCTTATCTGAGATTCCTCTGTATCCATGGTTTCATATTTTCGGATTCAACCAACTGTGGACCATGTAGTACTACGGTACTTAACTATCTTTTTAAAATATGCATATAAGTGGACCCATGCAGTTCAAACCCATGTTGTTCAAGGGTTGACTATATAATGAAGTAGGTAGTTTGAAAGTAAAAGGGTAGAAAAAGATATATCAGGCAAACATTAATAAAAGGAAAGCTGGAGTGGCTATATTAATATCATATAAAGGAGACTTCAGAGCAAAGAAAATTATCAGAGATAGAGAAAGACATTATTACATAATGATAAAATTGTCAATCCATCAAGAAAACATAGCTATCTTAAGTGTGTATGCAACACACAACAGAATTACAAAATATATGGAGCAAAAACTGATAGAATTGAAAAAATAGACAAATCCACAATTGTAGTTGTAGACTTCAACACCCTTTCTCAACAAGTGATAGAATAGCCAGACACAAAATCATCAAAGATGTAGAAGAACTCAATAACACAATTAACCAACGGGACAAATTGATATTTATAGATTACTCCACCCAACAATAGCAGAATACACATCATTTTCAATCACCCATGGAACATAAATCCAAATAGACCATATCTTGGGCCATAATACCAACCTCAAAAAATTTAAAAGAAATGAAATTATGCAGTGTGTGTTTTCTAACCATAATGCAATCAAACTAGAAACTAATAACAGACAGATAACAGGAATATCTCTAAACACTTGGGAACTAAACAACACATTTCCAAATACTTCAGAGGTAATGAGAAAGTCTCAAGGGAAACTTTAAAAAAAATACATTGAACTGAATGAAAATAAAAACACAACATATCAAAGTTTGTGGGACACAGCTAATGCAGTACTTAGGGAGAAATTTATAGCACTAATGCTAACATTAGAAAAGAGGAAAAGTCTCAAATCAATAATAGAAACTCTTGCCTCAAGAAATTAATAAAAATAAAAGCAAAATAAACCCAAAGAAAGCAGAATGAAGGAAATAATTTTTGAAAGAGCAGAAATCAATGAAATTGAAAACAGAAAATAGAAAAAAAAAATCACTGGAACAAAAAGCTGGTTCTTTTAAAAGATCAATTGACAAACCTCTAGCAAGACTGACAAAGAAAAAAAGACACAAGTTGCCAATATCAGGAATAAAATAGGATTTTTACTTAGACATTACTACAATTACTGTAGACATTGCAGATGTCAAAAGGTTAATAAGGGAATATTACAACCAGCTCTACACACATAAATTTGACAACTTAGATGAAATGGACCAATTCTACATAAAGTACAAACTACCACAACTTATCCAATATGAAATGAATAATTTGAATAGCCCTGTAAATATTGAGAAAATTGAATTCATAATTTTAAATCTTCTGAAAGAAATCTTCAGGCCCAGAAGGTTTCATTGGAGAATTTGACCTAACATTTAGAGAAGAATTAACACCAATTCAATACAATCTCTTCCAAAAACCAGCAGAGGAGGGAATATACAGGTTATTTATCAGCTTAACTTGGTCCCTTTGCTCCAGCACAGCTGTCTTCTTTCAGCTCTGGAACATACAGGGGAAGAATGAACCCATGCTGCTGCCTTTAACCAGGATGCTTTCCAATCAAGCCCACTGGCCCCTCAGATCTCAGCTTATTCAGCACACATGTTACTTCCTCAAGGAAGCCCAAAGTAGAGGAGGGCTCTGTCTTATGCACTTAGAGCCCCTGGGATATTTTCTCTGTGGCACTTACTGCAATTTTAACTCCCTATTTGCAATAAAATGTCTAAGGTCTGCCGCTCCCTCTAGTCTAGTCTAGGCTGAAAACTATAAACTATATGAGAGTAGGAAATCAGACTGCCTTATTGTCTCTCTCTCTCTCTCTCTCTCTCTGGCTTGGAGCCCAGTGCCTGGGATCCAGACATCCTTAGCTCAATATTGAGTGAATACACACTCAGGGTCCTGCAGAGAAACAGAACCAATAAGGTGTGTGTATGGGGGTTGGGGGGAGAGAGATTGATTCTTACAAGGAGCTGGCTCAGGCGATTCTGAAGACTGACAAGTCCCAAGACCTATAGGGTGAGTTGGCAAACTGGAGACCCAGAAGCTGATGGTATAGTTCCAGTCCAAGTTTGAAGGCTGGTAGTCTCAGGACCCAGGAAAAGCCAATGTTTCAGTTCAAGTCTGAAGGCATGAAAAAGCCAATGTCCCCAGCTCTAAGGTGGTCAAGCAGAAGGAATTCTCTCTTACTTAGAGGAGGGCCAGACTTTTTATACTATTTAGACCTTCAACTGACTGGATGAGGCCCACCTACACTAAAAAGGACAATCTGCTTTACTCAATCTACCAATTTAAAAGTTAATCTCATCCAGAGAAGGGAACCCTCTTTCACTATTAGTGGGAATATAAATTGGTACAGCCACTATGGAGAACAGTATGGAGGGTCCTTAAAAAACTAAAAATAGAGCTACCATATGATCCTGCAATCCCACTCCTGGGCATATATCCAGAGAAAAACATGGTCCGAAAGGATACATGCATCACAATATTCACTGCAGCACTGTGTACAATAGCCAAGACATGGAAGCAACCTAAATGTCCATCAGCAGAGGAATGGATAAAGAAGTTGTGGTATGTATATACAATGGAATATTACTCAGCCATTAAAAAGAATGAAATAATGCCATTTGCAGCAACATGGATGGACCTAGAGATTGTCACACTGAGTGAAGTAAGTCAGATAGAGAAAGAGAAATATCACTTATATTCAGAACCTTAAAAAAAAATGATACAAATGAACTTATTTACAAAACAGAAACAGACTCACAGACTCAGAGAACAAACTTATGGTTACTAGGGGAGAAGAGCTGTGGGGAGGGATAGTTAGGGAGTTTGGGATTGACAAAAAAAAAAAAAGTTGTATATCTGTATATCTCTATATTGTACACCTGTAACTTATATAATATTGTACATCAACTGTACATCAATTTTAAAAAATGGTTAAAAAAAAAGTTAATCTCATCCAGAAACACTCTCACAGAAACACCCAGAATAATATTTGATCAAATACCTGGGCCATCCTAGTCCAGTCAAGTTGACACATAAAGTTAACCATCACATTAACAATAAATGAATATAGAAAAAAAGATTTGTTTGTGTAATTAATCTATTAAGTATAATAGCCTATGGTCAGAGTTTACTTTTATCTTTTGGCTGAAAAGTAAACAGTCACTAATTCATCAATGAATTCATAGTCATTAGCTAGGTTTTCATCTTAAATGATATAAAAATAATAATAACTATCATTAAGTATTTTTCTTTGTGTCTATAATCTCTAATCCTTCCAACAATTCTGGTAGGTTCAAAGAGGTTGTATAACATGTCCAAGACCACACAGACAGGTAACAGCAAAGCCATGACAGAAACCCAAATCTGTCTTCAGATCTCAAGCTTTTATCAACTTAAATGCTTCCCATTAAGAAAACAAAGCCAAGAGAATTACCCAAAATTGAGAAACATTTTGCAGCTCAACCATTTTTTGAGCAAGTGACTTAACCTCTTTAAGCCCCAGTTTCCTCCATGTGTTTCTAAAAGGTAGAAGTACTCTTGTTATGGGATTGCAGGAGGATTAATAGAGCTAAGACTGTGAAGAATTTAGCACGAAGCCTGGGCGCAGTAAATGCTCATAAATGTTAACTTGTAACAGCAGTTGCTCCAGTTCCACTGACTCAACTGGCATCTGCTCTTGCAGGCTTTCAGGCCCCAGTTAAATTCTCCTTGAGGACTGGCGGGGTACCAGGGACAGGGCAGCTCACAAGTGTTCACAGTTTAGTTCCCCTGCCACAACCTTTTCATGTCTCGGTGCTCTTTCCCTCCATCTCTGCTGGCCCCCAACACACCCCACACACAGACACACATATACATTTTCCTCCCCTCATTTAAGCAGCCCCATCTGTTCCAGGAGTCCCCGGGGCCAGGCCAGGGGTCATTATCTGAGACTGGCACCAAACCATCCTTCTTTTTCCTTCTTCCTCCCCTTAGGAGACCCTTTCAACCCAAGCAAATCAGCTCAAGCTAATAGATGCCTGCAGGACACCAGGCCCACCAGCTCATCATTCCTGCCCAAAGCATCTGAATCCAGGCTAAAGCCCAACCCAGACATAATACTGGGCACAATAATAGAATTTGTCATCAATTTATATTCTACCTAAGTGCTTCTCTGCACCAGGTTCTTATTTCAAATGTCAAGATCTGCCTGTCCTATAGTTTTCCATTTTTATTTTATTAACTTGTTTCATTCTTTCTATGATACTTATTTTTTTTAAGATTTTTTTTTTTTTGATGTGGACCATTTTTAAAGTCTTTATTGAATTTGTTACAATATTGCTACTGTTTTATGTTTTGGCCTTTCGGCCGCGAGGCATGTGGGATCTTAGTTCCCCCCCACAGGAATCGAACCAGCACCCCCTGCATTGGAAGGCAAAGTCTTAACCACTGGACCACCAGGGAAGTCCATATGATACTTATTTTTAAATATTAATTTGTTCAAACAATAATAAAAATACTAATAAAAATGTTCTAATTACTCAAATTCCACCATTCTAATAAATTGTTTTACTTTTAGCAAAACATTTCTTCCAAACTTTGTCAGTGTGCATAAATCATATAAACAGATATAAAACATATGCACACATATATACACATATGTATATGTATAATATATGATAATGAAATAGATACAAATTCCAATTACTTTTTTTTCGATAACAATGAATATATTTTACGGCAGAGCATAGCAATATGAAACAACAATGCAAAGATACAAGTTTTATAGCTGCCAAATTAGTAAGCCTCAAGCTCCCCAGTCAATCAAAAATAGAGTTTGGGGTATTATTCTAACATATTAGATTTAAATTCGTTTCTATGCTATAATATTCTATTAAAATGAATTCAGTTTTCCTCCTGTGTTGTTGTATACTAAAGTAAAATACACTTTTACTGTACGAATGAAAGGGGCATCCCATTACTTTTCAATACTTACATTGAATTTTCACTAATTCTCCAGCCTGCTCATTTTCAAAAACAGCAATGTTTCTGATAGATTTGCAATCATCAGCTCAACCTAACAAAATATTTAAGCCAAAGACATTTTTAATGCTATTTTCCCTGTACCTTACTCATTGGTTCACCTTGTTGGTAAAACAAGCTACTAAATATAGGAAAATTGTGTTTATTCTAAATATGAAAAAAAAAAACAAATTGGGGAAACCTACCTACTCTTCCCTTTGGGGGCAAAATCCCAAGTTGGCTTCTCCTGGGTTGATCTTAATACATGTTCTGCTCTCCATACATGGTGGGGCAGGTGCCAGGGATTGTTTGTCTAGCCATGATGACAGATTTGCTGTGGTTATCTACACACTCTCACCAAGGGCAGGTCAAGAGAACACTTTTGATAGGACTGCCCAGGTTAGAGTACAGGTTGAGACCAGGAAAGAACGGAAAACAAACCAAACAATACAGAGATTGACCCTTTGGCCTTTTTCATCAAGACCCCTGGACTCAGACTTTCCCCTCCACCACACGGCCACTCTATGTGGTTGGCAGTCAATTTAAACCTGATGACCAAAACTTCAGTGTTAACCTGAAGAGAGCTCTCTCACTGCTATTTTGTTCCAATGGAGTTCAAAACATTTTCAATTCTTTTGTACACTTTGCATGCACAGAAAAATTTCTAAATACGTAAAGTCTCTGAAAAGTAATACACATCAATTCCTGGAATGAAAATATGAACTTATCCCTTAACAATAATCCATATGAGAAATAAAACAACAGTCCTGTTTAAGGGCAAGTTTTGCTGCAGGTCGCGTTCCCTGGGAAACAGGCTCAGAGATGGAGAATTGCCTGCAGGAGGTTTATTAGGGAATGATCTTGGCATTGACATCTGTGCAGAAACAAAAGCTGCCGATTCAGGCAGAGGGAGAAGCCAAGCTGCAGTGCAGTCACAGCAGAGGTCTCTGTTAATTTCACAGGGTGCTCTGGAGCTGGGGTGGCCCTGCAGAGAAGTCCCAAAATAAGGAAGGGGGAAAAAAAAGAAAGAAAGAAAAAGAAAAAAAAAAGGGAAAGGGGCTGGACCTTCCTACCCCCGCATCAGCCCATCATTTTTTTTTTTAATCTTTACTGCATATTTTATCCTTTATTAAAATTAAATGACACTGCCAAAATAAGAGAATAATCACAAATTTACACAAATTTGTTTTCTAAAAGCTTAAATTTGTCATCTAGTATCTCTAATGAGAATTCCAGGTGTTACAAAGTTATAAAATAAAACTGTGTTCTGGCTGCTCCTAGGAAAGGGACGTGACCTTAAACAAGGTGGCTTCTCTTCACGAGGGTTATGGGAGCAGGAGGACATAGGTGCAAGCTGTCAGCCAATCACAACTGTTAGCTGCAGTCCTGAAGTGGGGGGCCTGAGCAGCACACTGCAGTGCCGACTGCAAGTCTAAATCACATACTCATTCAACTCTCACCAGGGAAATGTCAGTGTAGACCCAGCAGACAGTAAAGACCACTTCCCAAAGAAAGAGTGAGCGGGCTTCCCTGGTGGCGCAGTGGTTGAGAGTCCGCCTGCCGATGCAGGGGACACGGGTTCGAGCCCTGGTCTGGGAGGATCCCACATGCCGCGGAGCAACTAGGCCCGTGAGCCACAATTGCTGAGCCTGCGCGTCTGGAGCCTGTGCTCCGCAACAAGAGAGGCCGCGATAATGAGAGGCCCGCGCACCGCGATGAAGAGTGGCCCCCACTTGCCGCAACTAGAGAAAGCCCTCGCACAGAAACGAAGACCCAACACAGCCAGAAATAAATTAATTAATTAATTAATTTAAAAAAAAAATTGAGATTTAAAAAAAAAAAAAAAAAAAAAAAAAAGAAAGAGTGAGCTATTAAGAAGAAAGAAAAAAACCGATGCACCATGGAAATTTTTACCCAGAGGGAAGCCTTCATGTCACTGCCAAGACAACGCAGCGTCTTATACTCAGCACAAGACTGATCCCAGCTTCTCGGTGCCAAATTTAAAGCAACCCAGCAGCAAATCTCATGCTGGTTATACACTCTTCTCTCTGCCCCTGCCCACCACTGACAATACCTTCCCAAACACAAATGATGCAAGGGGAAATGCATTTTATGCAAGCGAGTCTACTAGCAATAGATTTACTCCATGCAACTCCGGCATATTGGTTTTTTCATGAATGCCAAGAAACAGAGAAAGAAAAGTTTTATGTGGAAATCTTTATGACAGACAGTGGTCTATCAGTGGGTATGTCCTTGGAGCAGAGATCAAAGGTCAAATTGTTATTTCAGTCATTCAGTCATCGTGCTTTGCACATGCTGGAGATTCCCTGGAAGGATAATTTAATGGAAGAAAATAAAGAAATCATTAGGACCTGAAAGAACTTCTGCATCTCCTATTGAATGTTAAAAAACAAAAAAACACCATGTGAGTCTTCGTTTAAATGAGGAAGGTCAGCCTTCTGCCCAGTTATAGTATGATCATTTAAAATAACATTTTAAAAAATATATAGTTTGAGCTTAGAGGGTGGGGGGTTCGGAGAAAAGGCTTGCTTCTTGTTAAGCAGTTTCCAAACTGCCGACCTGTCAAATGTCAACCCTAGGGTAATGACTTCAGAGAAAACCTTGTGAAAACAAGTTTTGTGTGTACATCTGCCTGTCTGATGTGACATCTGTGGTCACACCCTAGAGAAGGCGGCGGGATGAAAGAGCTGATTGTAGGTGTTCTCTCAAATCCCTTGGCCTCACCCACTAACCCAGCCTCAGGTTTACCGAACCCCTGTAGAATCTGGCCACACTTCTATGTCTAAATACTCAGGGGGGAAGAATTTTTTTTTGAATTTAATGCAGGTGAAACTCAAAGATGGGGGAAGCAAACCCACTTAGCAAATAATCAAGGCATCAAGGTCCTGTTTATCGTTTTCCCTTAGGTATAAGTACAATATTCTTGCCCCCTGGTCTGGGCTGAAAATGGCCAGGCTCTCCTGGCCCTTCCAACTAACTTCTTCCAGAGGTTTGATCTAATCCCTTGCTCATGGTCCTGGGGGTCTGCCTTCCTGAGGTAAATGCATTCCTAAAAAGTTATATGTGAACCAGTTGTTTGTAGAACAAATAATACTTTTCTGCTGACTTTCATTCTGATTCCATAGTGTTTTCTATCATTGTTTCTCATCTATCTCTTGTGACAAGTGAGTCAATTATAAAGTGGATAATTCTTTCTAAAGTGAGCAAGCACCCCACCTCTTTTGCTTTCATCAGGAGAGATATCTAAAAATGGTTTTCCCCTTATAGTCCCCAACAGGGTCTGAAGCTCTCAAGCCTGCACTTGCCTCCTTGCCTGCAGCTTCCAGCCTCGACTATGCAGAGCTCACTCTTCGCTTAGGGCTCCACCTTGGTTGTAGGCTGTCTTAGTTGGCTAGGGCTGCCATAACAAATACCACAGATTGGGTGCCTTCAACAGCAGAAATGTATTCTCTCACAATGCTGGAGTCTAGACGTTCCAAGATCAAGATGTGGGCAGGGTTGGTTTCTTCTGAGGCCTCTCTCTGGTTTGTAGATAGATGCTTTCCCCCTGTGTCTTCACATGGTCTTCCATCTGTACCTGTCTGTATCCAAAGTTCTTCTTCTTACAAGAACACCAGTCATATTGAATTAGGGCCCACCCACATGACCTCATTCTACCTTAATTACCTCTTTAAATATAGTCACATCCTGGGGTACTGAGGTTCGGACTTCAACATATGAATTCTAGTGGGACACAATGTCTACACTTAAAATACATTTGAATATTCTTCTACATAAGAAGAGAGTGAGGGAAGATCATTTTATTATTTCTAAATATCTTCCAAAGTTAAGTAAAAAGTTTCTTGTGGGTATCTCATCTCTGCCCTTCTCCGTATGACCATTACACAGTGCTTCCCACAACTGAAGGTGCAACAGAATCACCTGGAATGCTGGCTGGACGCAGATCGCGTGCCCCACACCCAGAGTTTCTGATTTTACAAGGCCTGGGGTGGGGCCTAAGAATTTGCATTTCTAACAGGGTGTGCTGTGGGCCACACATGGAGAACCACTGTGGGTCATTAGGGCGTCATGGATGATATCATATCACAACTCCCCTCTGTGTAGACTCGCTGCACTTTGATGGTGTTGTCTCTTGTGCACCTCCCAGCACTCGGGTAGTCTAGTGAGGGCGAGCACTATTGTCCTTATTTTAGAGAGGAGGCAAGTCTGGCTCAGAGTGGTTACAGGCTTGCTCAAGGCTGCACAGTCAATTAGCGGCAGAGCCTCCTGTTGGTCTTGTTCTCTCCACTAGCCCACAACCATCAGGATCAGAGAGGAAACAGAATGAAAGACAACTGGTTTCTCCCAGTCTGTAAAAATACCACTACTAAGAATGATAACAGTTATTCTCTGCTGAGTGTTCATTATTTTCCAGTCATGGTTGTAGGTGTTTCACTTGTATTATGTCATTTAATTCACTCAACCATGTGAAGTAGGTACAATTATTATGAACATTTCACAGATAAGGAGGTTAAGAAATGTACCCAAGGTCACACGACCAATATGCAGTGAGGCCTGAACACAAACCCAGATGAGTCTGATTGTGGAGTCCATGTTCTTAACACTACTCCTGAAGAAGGGGAATCAATAGCCTTTTCTAAACTCCCATTGCCCTGCGGTTCTCAGTAACCTGGGTCAAGAGCTGAGCTTTGTGATGAGAACTAGTATGGGCAGAGGGAGTAAAGCTGGTAGTAGAGAAAGGCAGCTGGACCTCCCAGGTAAGTGATAGGTGGGATCCTGGGGGTACAGAGGGCCTGGAAACTTACTTGTTGCACACAAAGCTACCCAGGTGGGTAAGTTTAGCTCCGATTTTAGTGAAGCAAGTTCCCTTTGCTTCCACATGCTTGCTTAGTATTACCCCTGCTCTTCCTTGCATAGAGTGTCTAGTCTGCTCTTTTCAGTAAGCTGTTTTTTGTTGGTTTTTTTTTTAATGTATTACTCCAGTCCCTTTAAAGTTTCTGGGGGATAGAGGTTTTGAGGGCTACAAGGGTAGCCTCAGACTTCGTGGGTGGCCTCACAGGTATAAACAATTTATTTGGTTCTCATGACATATCTCTTTTAGGTCATCTACTAACATTAGCTTCTACAAGCCTGTGATTCATGTGTATGTAGCACTCCCGCATCTGCTCTCCAGATTACCCACATCCCATCGAAGGCTTCATCTGACACAGACAAAGCATTAATTTAAGAAGAGGAGACCTTCAGAATGGCCATCATCAAAAAATCTAGAAAAAATAAATGCTGGAGAGGGTGTGGAGAAAAGGGGACACTCTTGCACTGTTGGTGGGAATGTAAATTGATACAGCCACTATGGAGAACAGTATGGAGGTTCCTTAAAAAAACTACAGATAGAACTACCATACGACCAAGCAATCCCACTACTGGGCATATACCCTGAGAAAACCATAATTCAAAAAGAGTCATGTACCAAAATGTTCATTGCAGCTCTATTTACAATAGCCAGGACATGGAAGCAACTTAAGTGTCCATCAACAGATGAATGGATAAAGAAGATGTGGCACATATATACAATGGAATATTACTCAGCCATAAAAAGAAACAAAATTGAGTTATTTGTAGTGAGGTGGATGGACCTAGAGTCTGTCATACAGAGTGAAGTAAGTCAGAAAGAGAAAAACAAATACCGTATGCTAACACATATATATGGAATCTAAGAAAAAAAAAAAAAAAAAGGTCATGAAGAACCTAGGGGTAAGACGGGAATAAAGACACAGACCTACTAGAGAATGGACTTGAGGATATGGGGAGGGGGAAGGGTAAGCTGTGACAAAGTGAGAGAGTGGCATGGACATATATACACTACCAAACGTAAAATAGATAGCTAGTGGGAAGCAGCTGCATAGCACAGGGAGATCAGCTCAGTGGTTTGTGACCACCTAGAGGGGTGGGATAGGGAGGGTGGGAGGGAGGGAGACGCAAGAGGGAAGAGATATGGGAACATATGTATATGTATAACTGATTCACTTCGTTATAAAGCAGAAACTAACACACCATTGTAAAGCAATTATACTCCAATAAAGATGTTAAAAATAAATAAATAAATAAAAAATAAAAAATAAATTAAAAAAAAAAAAAAAAAGAAGGGGAGACCTTTTCTGGCACCTCCTCCGAGCCAGGAGGTGTGCTGGTGATTTATAAACGCTGCTCCACCACTTCCTCCCAGCACTTCCATGAGGTTAGTGTCATCCGCCTTTACAGAAGAGCAAGGAGGAGGGCTATCTGATGTGTTCAGGCTGCACAGCCTCTCCGGGGCAGCACCAAGACACAAACTTGGGGCTTCCTCACTCTGACACCCATCTCTTTTCTCTATTTGTCCTAAAGCAAAGTTGTTTTACCAGACACTGCCTAAGTGACTCTGACCCCCACCACTCTTCCTCCTCCTGGCAGCTTTGGCAGTTTTAGTGTATTCTGCAGTCCCTCTTCCAGGCAGAAAGGAAAGCCTAAGTCCTCAGAGACTTTTCAATACCAGGGCATCATTCAACTTCTTCCAATTCAACAAGTATTTATTAAGTATCTGCTCGGTGCCTCACTTTGCACTGGAATCAACAGCTCTGGGACCTACTGTCTTCAGGAAAGAGGAAATGTGTTATAGACTGAATGTCTGTGTCCCCCCAAAATTCATATATTGAAGTTGTAACCCCCAATGTGATGGTATTTGAAGAAGTAGCCTTAGATTTAGATGAGGTCATGATGGGATCAGTGCCTTCATAAGAAGAGGAGCTCTCTGTCTTCTTGAGTGCACAAAGAAGAGGTCAGGTGAGCACCCAGTAAGAAGGCAGCCATCTCCAAGCCAGAAGGGGAGCCCTCACCAAAATTACATCTGCTGGCACCCTGGTCTTAAACTTCCCAGTTCCCTGAATTGTGAGAAATAAGTGTTAGTTGTTTAAGCCACTCAGTCTATGGTATTGTGCTATAGCAGCCCTTGACTGAGACCAGGGGAGAGTGGAAATGTTAGGCTTGCAGGTGATTCACCTCCCAGGCCAGGTCCTTGGGGCAGATATGGGAGCAGCGGATGAAGGGAGATCCCTCTGATGGACCATTTGGAAGTGTGCTACCTCTTTGGGAAAGGCCACTTCACTAAAGTAGCAGAGTTTGTCACTTTCCTTCAGGAACTCACACTTCTCTCAGCCCTTTGCCATTTAAAAAGAATGTTCACGGGGCAAAACAGTTGCTGACCACCCAGGAAAGGTAGCCCTCAGGCAGTTCTCTCCAGAGTTGGGGGCGGGGGAGGGGGGGTGTTGTAGCCCCTTCTGAAATCTCTGTGACGTGTTAATTTGATATAACTAACATAGAGTTTTCTAAAGCAGTTACATATTAGAAAGTGAAGGACTGGATCAAAATAAGGAATCAGCTGTTTAGTGTGATATGTAAGATACCAGAGCCAGATTCTTGGGTTCAAATCCTACCTCCACCACATACCAGCTGTGTGTCCTTGGGCAGCCTGTCACCCCTCTCTGTGCCACAGTGTCCTTGAAATGGGATCATAAATATATCTACCTCATGGGGCTATCAAATGAGTTAATACATATAAGGCTTTTAAAACAATGCCTGGCCCATAGTTGAATCTCAATAAATATTATATATAATATATAAATGTATATGCATACAAAGAAATTGTGTACAGAGCATCTTCAGAGTTACAGAAACAATATGAGCAAAAAACCAGTCTTCTCCTTATTGTACCTGCAGCCCCTGTCTTCTGTGTAATGTGACATAATTCCTATATCTGACAATTTGCATGAGGTGATTTTGGCTTAACTGTTGGGTCACCTGAAGGGTGTTATTAACTCCTTGTGTCGTGAAATAATAATTTAAATCTAGGACCTAACAGGTAGAATAGCAAGTTTGGGAAACAAAGATATGTTCCTCTTATTTCTTTTTGTCTTGTTCCTTATTGGAGTTTGGTACAAAGAAATGTAATTCAGTTTCTTGCCAAGTTCATCTTGTTTTTTGTGCACCAGTCAATGTGGTGGGCCTTGGCCACAGGGATAAATCCAGCTAGATCTCCAGCCTCAAGGAGCTCCTGCCCTGGCAGTTAGCAACAAAGTATACAACAATGGCACACGGTCTCGATTTGTCCTAGAGGATCTGGGGACAGAAGCATCCCCCTAAGGAAAGATCAAAGTGGAGGATCAGGTGAAATCATATTCATATCTTCGTCAAGACCCTCCATATATCCTCCCCTTATATAGCGCATGCTCAGTGCCAAGCTCTTGTCTCAGTATTGATACTTTACACATATTAACTCACTGTAGCTTATAAGAACCCATGAGAAGATGTTAGTGTCCATCAGTAAGTACAATGTAAAATGTAAACTGCAAAATGTGATGAAAATATTAATGCTTATAAGTTAGAGTTAAAAGACAGAGGAACTGAATTTAGACACAATACCCTCATCCAAGCTCAAAATTATGAAAAAAAGAAGTCATCATTTCACAAAAATGCCTCAAGTGTCACTCCATTTCTAAGGTGCCTCATGGAAGCCATGAAAACCAGGATCATTAAAAAGAATAATAATTGGGGAATTGCCTGGTGGTCCAGTGGTTAGGACTGTGTGCTTCCATTGCAAGGGGCATGGGTTCAACCCCTGGTCAGGGATCTAAGATCCCATAAGCCACACAGTACAGCCAAAATAATAATAAGAATCATAATAATAATAATTGGATTAATACGATTTATGGAACATCTACTGTGATCCAAAATTGCATGTGTTTAATGTTTGTGCATAACCTAGTGCTTAGGAATGGACTCTGGACTCACACTACTTGGATATCTCAGGTATGCAATTACTACCTATGGAACTTTGAGAAGTTTCTTAATCTCTCCCCATCTCAGTTTCCTCATCTGTAAAATGGGGATAATAATTGTACCTACCTCATAGGGTTGTTGTAGGATTAATTAAGTTAGTATATATAAAAACACACAGAACAGTGCATAGCACTTAGTAAAAGAAATAGAAGTGATTGCTGTTATTATTAAAATATCACAACATCCTTGTTGTTATTATACATTTTTACATAAATGTTATTATACATTTTTACATTTTTACAGAGACGATTAAGTCAACCTGTACCAGGTGACCCACCCAGAATGTAGCAGGGTAAGAATTCAAACTTAGGTGTGTCAGATTCTAGAGCCTGGGCTCTGAATGGGCCCATGGTGACCTTTACTCCCACTTGTAGCAGAGGGAAGTCAGACACATGCTGATGAAGGCCACTGTCTCATGGTGCACAGAAAGGCCATAACCCTTGGCATGCTCAGTTGCAATTCTCCCTGACCTTTGCCCACTTGAAGAGCCAGTCCCAAGGCAGTCTAGGGCAAAGGGGTGGGGCAAAGGCCTTCTAGTTGGGATAGCAACAGAAAGAGTTCAGCCAACACACTGGTTTGGGGTGGGGCGCAGTTGCTTATCACTAAGCATTCAGTGCTAAAGGCTACTTCAGAGGAGAACCGGAGCTTTATAATCAAACAGGCCTAATCACTGCTGGGATCAGAGTGTACTGCAGGCTGGTCAGATTCCCTAGACAACAAACTTGACTGTCCATAAACATCCCCTCCAGGCAGAAGGAAAGATAAAACAGGATGCCAGGGACAGAGACATTTCCTTTAGAGTCTCCTTAGGGGGTGAACAAGCTCAGGAAGTCGGATTTAGTATGTGACATTTTCATGCCTTTCTTTGACATATGTGTTCCCTCTCCTCTTAGAAGAGTTAACAATGCTTATGAACTCCAAGTGCCATCTTCCAAACACCCTTGGATCCTAGCCAATCACCAAAACGGAAGAGATATTCACACGAGACTAATTAAAATACACAGATAATGGAAGAGAGCTCCATTGGTACATTTCCTAGACATGCAACTTTTGATTTCATGATGACTTTAGAAGTCGTTAGACTTGCCATTAAATATATCTGGTATCTTTGTTGAAAAATCATTAGTTATTTTGCAAATTTGTATGCTTTCAAAAGTATATTATTGTAACTTTAATAAATAAATGAGTTTAGGGTTAAAAACACAACAACTCTCTCGGAAAGGCGTGGGTAGGGGGTGGGAGAGAGGCCCAGCAAACAGAAATAAAACAGTTGTTATGAATCATCCTTTCATTAATCCCGGGGTGTTAGGGGGAGCACAGTGGACACACCATGGCCTTAAGTCCACTCAGAAAGACCCGGATTCAAATCCTAGCTCTATCCATTGTGTGTGACCTTGGGCAGATTCCATGAGCCTCCCGTCCTTATCTGCAAATGAAGATAACAATATCTAGCTCTGATGTCTGTTTTGAGGAGTAGATGAGATGGTGCATGACAAGTGCTTAGTCTTATGTATGGCCCAGTCTTGGCTCAAAAATGTTACTTTTCTTCCTCCTATACCCCACCTCCTCTTAAATATCCTTCCCCAAGGAAGGATACTGTACTACCCTAAGCGTACAGTTAGTCACCTGTACTTTTTGTTGTACCCACAGCTGATTTGTTTCTCTCAATTTTTTCCCCTGGGTCTTAGAGCAGTGATCAGGTGCTCGGTAAACATCCGTCTATCCAGACTTGGTTATGCTGTAACTTATGTGCTTGCTGTGAGCTCCTGGGGACAGGAGCTGTGCCAGCCACCAGGCATAGCTGTGTTACTAAGTGTGGCCCCTCCCATCTTGCAAGGTACACAAACACATCCATCTTCAGCAGCCAGGCAGGTGACACAAATCAGCTGGATTAAGATAACAAGAATGGTAAAGTCTGTGAGAAATGGAAGAGTGTCCCCCACAGCAGTCACTCCAATTCAACTAAACAAAACACACTTTTTTGGCCAAACAAAACCATCTGCCCCCAGGATCTGCACCTCTGGCCATGAATTTGCCACCATAAACAGAGCTTTGCAAGTCACACATATTTTCTTATACATGTTCTCGTATGATATTTCAGCAATCCTCTGAAGTAAGCATTGAGTTAACCTTACAGGCATCTGACAGAGAGAGAAACTGAGGCTCAAATACCATGATTTGTCCAAATCAAACCTAGCTAATTAGTGGCTGACCAGGGATTTGAATCCACATCTTCTAACATCAGTCCGGAACTCCTGCTTCTCTTTACACCACATACTGTACTTGATGTACTGTGGTTTTTCACCCCCTTAGGTCTTCTGGGACAAAACCCAAACCCCATGAAAAGGTTAAACCTGTGCCAGGTTTATAGTCCCACGTCCACCACGAGTCACAGTCCATCTAAAATTCTGACCCAGGTGCCCCTGAAAACAGGGCATTCTTTGCAACCATAGGAACATGTTTTACCCAAGCTGTCCGCACCAGGAGTTAGGCAGAGGGGTGCCAGGAAGAATGGTGGGAGGAGCTCTGCTGCTGAATAGGAATGAGGAAGCAGGCTCCTAGTATCAATGTGAAGAATCTTCAAAGGGACTTGAGTTTGTAAAAGGAGCAAGAAAAACAAGGTAGAATCATAGCAATTAGAGTAAACAAGCATTTGATTTCTCTAGGCTAGTGTTGTCCAATAGAAATAAAATGTGAGCCACACATATAACTTTACATTTTCTAAGTAGTCACATCTAAAAAGTAAAAAGAGAACTTCCCTGGTGGTTCAGTGGGTAAGACTCTGTGTTTACAATGCAGGGGGCCCAGGTTTGATCCCTGGCCAGGGAACTAGATCCCGCATGCATGCTGCAACTAACAGTCCCCACACCGCAACTAAGAAGCCCCCATGCCGCAAACAAATATGCCACACCAAAGATTCTACATGCTGCAACTAAGACCTGGCACAGCCTAAATAAATAAATAAATAATTTTAAAAAGTAAAAAGAAACAAGAGAAATTAATTTGAATACTACATTTCATTTTACTCAATATATCCAAAATAGCATCATTTCAGCATGTAATCAATATAAAATTATTAATGAGCTACTTTGCATTCATTTTTTTTCTTACAAAGTATTCGAAATCCCATATGTATTTTACATATACCACTCATCTCATTTGCTCTAGCCACATTCTGAGTGCTCAACAGTCACATGTGGCTAGTGGCTGCCATACTGAACAGCACATATCTAGGCCAAAGAAAGTCTCTGTTTCTGGCACAGTGGAAGTGAGTGATATAGTTGAAAGCCAGATCTGACAGCATTCTTCAAGACCACAGAGAGACTTCATTTCCAATCCTACTAATCCAATTTCAATATAGGTCTTGGAGGCCCACCATCAAACTTTGCCACCATTTGGGGGACAGTTGCATCAGTTTCCAGCCAGTTGCTCTGCAAAGCCAATCAGAGCCATTGTGTTTGGCAACCTGTTTTTGCCTTGCAGCAGTGCAGTTCTCAGCGTGTCCCCTTTCAAATACCTATTATTCTGGTTCTGTCTTCAGTGGTGCCCTGACTGGTGGTGATTAGGGTGATGTTTTTTATGTGCCCAAGTTCACAGAGCAAATTACACAGTGTGAGTGGCATGGTGATTAAGACGCTGTATGTAAAGACTAGAATTGTTACATTTGAATGTCTCTGAATAATGAGATTCCTATCTCCATTATATGGCAATGAGGTAGAAATTGATAGCATTATTAACTGTTTACACAGTAAGCACAATTTTCTTTTCTCCCCCCCCCCCTCTCCAGCTGCTTTCAGAGACATCAAAAGCTAGAAGAGGCAACCAGAGGCTACAAAGTCACCCTCCCCACAATGAGTCCCTAGCAACCCTACCAAACAGAAGTTTTCCACAGCAAGACATTTCAACATCTTGTCAATAAATCCTTTGGCAGCCTTCCAGGAGGGAGCCCACAGACCCAATCTCATGGTTTCATAGGGGAAAAAATTACAGGGTAGAGAGGTAGGATTTGTCCAAGGTCACACAGATATAAAGAAGGCTAGAAGACAGGATTCCGACAATAGCCATTTCTTCTCCAATTCTCATCCTCTGGCGCCTGGCTGCAGCTTTAGAACAATGGAGTCTCCCCTTTCAGTCTAATTACATGTTGTACATTCTGATCACACACCCATTTTTCTCCTAAAGAGATGGCGAAACCAGCTGAAATGATACTTCGATTTCCCAAACACAAAAACCTTTTCAGTTGACTGTAGAAATAAGTCCTAACTAGCCACTGAATCAACAAACATCCATTTTTGCAGCAATGAAATAAATATATGGGGAGAGAGTTACAGTTATGGTGGGTTATAAAGCAGGGAAAGGGAAAGCTGTGATTAAGTGTTTTGTGGCTCTGCTCCCAGCAATGCAACATTTTTCCATCAGCCATGTAGCAGTGACACTTTTGATATCAAGGGTAAGGTCAAGGTAATAATATCCAAAGGTTCTGGTACTCTTTTTAAAAAACAGATCATCAGTGTAGCAATCCACAAATGCATACCAGAGAGTGCCTCACTAGCAATGTTGCAGAAGGTAGGGGAGAAAGACTCTCTTCAATTAAGTCCTAACACATCAGTGCTTTAGTGATGGAATAAACAACTACAGACAGCATGAAGCGTAACTGCCTCTGTGTAAAAGAGGAGACAGAGTAAGGAGATTTGTCAAGTATATGGTGGCATCAGCTTAACGTTTGTGGTAGTTAAATGAATTCATGAACAGCTGTAATGCTGAATTCCATTAATAAATATAATGATGACATGGACTGGAGTGGAGCATTATTATTCATTATGTACTAAAATGGAATATTTGTGATCTATCTTAAAAGTACCGAGTGCCTTAAAATAACTAGAAAGTTCCATTACTTCCTTACCCCATCAGTAATCAAAGGTTTTGTCCTAGGAATCAAAACTGAAGGAGCTTGTGGGCAGCATAAAGCACAAGAAAATTGGGACAGGGACTTCCCTGGCGGTTCAGTGGTTGATTCCGCGCTTCCACTGCAGGGGGCGCGGCTTCCACCCCTGGTCGGGGGAACTAAGATCGCGCATGCCGCACAGCACGCCCCAAAAAAAAAGGAGAGAGGAAAACGGGGACATATTCAGCAGTGTGTAAAAGATGTTGTGAAGACCTTCCGGTCTCCACTTAAACTTCACTGGGTTCAGGGAGGTCTTTCTCTGAACCCACAGTCTCGATTAACTCCCTGTTATAAGTTACCGTACTTCTACATGCACTGTTTCACTTGGTATGTTCCTTACAAGCAGGTACTCACTGTCTGTCTTCTCTGCAGAGTCTAAGCAGGGCAGGTGCCTATTTGCCTGACACAGCTGATTCATGGGTTCAAAAGGTAGAGCACCTACTTAAAGCCAAGCACTGTGCCGTGTACACAAGTTACAGCAGAGAAAAAGACAGTGCTGCCTTCATGTAGTTTACACCCCAAATAGGGAGAAATAGACCATAAACAACTAAACAAAGAAGTTGATTTTAGATAATCATATGTGCTCTATACAAAGTAAAGGATAATACGATAGAGAGCAAATACATGAGAGACTGGTCAGAGGAGGTCTCTCTGAGGACATGAAATTAAGGAAACTGAACAGTGGGAGGTTCTGGGGGAGGGCACTCCGGGCAGCCAGAGACAAGTGGAAAGGCCCTGAGATGGGAATAAGTCTCTATAGGTGGAACTGAGTGAGTGAGGGTAAGAGGGAGCCAAGGATGTAGACTGGGCTGGATCACATACTTGGCACATAGTAAATACTCAATAAATTGTCATAAAGGGCAGGTAGCATGTAATTCTTGCGGTCTTGTTTAAAAGTGTGGGTGATCAGCAAATAAAATTCGAGACTAGAAACTTGAAACTGCAAGAATAATACAGCAGGTAAGTAAGATGAGGTCTGGGGACTCACAGAATGTGAAAACGAGATATTCAAGGCAGTCTATAATCAACGCCAAAGTGCTGCAAAGGAATGTGGGGGTAAGAGAGCTAATTGCAGGCTGACATCACATGGGCCAGGTCCCTGAAGGTGTGGTGTGAGCTGCACCTTGAGTCACATGCCAGAATTTATTAGGTGGAAGGAACAGGAAAGGGAGGGCATTACAGGGAAATCAGTCTTATCATGTTATTCTGATGGAACTACCACAGTTATTTCTAGGCCATTATATATGTCAATACTATGCTTGTTACACAGGCAAGGGGGACAATTACATACATGGAATATAGAAGCTGGCATTGAAATGTCTTTACTTTAGGCTCATGTTGCCCCCTTGGAAGTCATAGGCTCCACCTTGAGGGGGGAATTACCTAGGTTCAGTTTATAGTGAAATTGATGAGAGTTGTGTATTTGGAAGGCATGCTCTAATTCTCATTCTCTGGAAGCTCACTAGCCTGATATTCTTGTTGTGGTTGTTTAGTTCCTTTTTAGCACTTTGTTAATTAAACCCTTTTGAAAGCTGTCCAGGATAATCCAACCTGATATTATAAGGTCTGTAATATATGAGTCAGAGGGCCACCACCCAACCAATAGGCCTGAACCAGGATCTAGGTGTCTTTACCACCTTGGGTCTAATCAATGAATAACCTCAAATAACTCTCAAATCCATCTTTATGCTCTTTCCTCACCACCACTACCTCATTCAGCCCCTTGTGATCCCCTGCCTGAATCCCATCCTTTAAGTTCCACTGTTCCTCCAGTTCTTCCTAAACATTCCTCTCCACTCCCCACAACCTCTGAGTGACTGCTTGCATATTCACCATAATACACATACACGCCCTTCATGATTTGCTTTCTTCTCCATTCTCTTCTCCCTTCATGCCTCTCAAACATCCTGAGTTCAAGAAAACCAAGCTCTGTACAATTCTCCCAAAGCCCCATGCTGTTGGGAGTCTCCATGCCTTTGCACTTGCAGCCACCTCTACCTAGATTGCCCTTACCCAAACCTAAATGGACTCCTCTGATTTATCCTTTAAGACTCAGCTTAAATATCACCTATTCTCTAAAGCTTTTCCTGTTTACCATTGTATTATTTAGGGTTCTCCAGAGAAACAGAACCAAAAGGATGTATATATGTAGAAAGAGATTTATTTTAAGGAACTGGTTCATGTAATTATGAAAGCTGGCCAGTCCAAAATCTGCAGGGAAGGCCAGCAGGATGGAGATTCAGGGAAGAGCAAATGTTATAGTTCAAGTCCAAATGCCATCAGGCTGAAGACCCAGGAAGAGCCAATGTTGCAATTCAAGTATGAAGGCCACCTGCTGCAGAATTCCCTTTTGCTTGGAGGAGGTCAGTCTTTTGTCTATTCAGGCCTTCAACTGACTGGATGAGGCCCACCCACACTATGGAGGGCAATCTGCCTTACTCAACATCTACTGACTTATATGTTAATCTCATCCAAAAATACTCTCACAGAAAGACCCAGAATAATGTTTGACCACATATCTGGCATGATGGTCCAGCCAAGTTGATATATAAAATTAACCATGAGCAAGATGAGGGTTTTTCTTTCTGTCATCCTGTAGCATCTCAAATAAAACTCTATTTTAGCATTTACTATATTGCTCAAGTTATTAGTAGACACATCAACCTCCCCTCTCGTGGGTAAGGACCCTGTACTAGCCATATTTATATTCCATTCTTAATAAAGCAATAGTAAACACTTACCAAATTAATGACTAAGTGAATTCATAAACTGTTCTTACGTTGTTAGGACAATATTATACAAGCCCAATCCTTACAATAAACACCAGATGGGGGAATTATTGTTAGCTTCCCAGGAAAGAAAATTAAAAACAGAGTACAAAGAAGCCATTAACCCAACTTCCCACTGAGAGACCACAAATCCCAAGGTCCATTTAAAACCTTTGCCTCTAACAAGGCACAAAAGATGGCCTGACATCCTTAAGCTTTCCTGGGCAGTGGGTAGATGGCCATGAGGATGACTCTAGCTGTGACCATCCCAACTCCTGCAACCACTGACCAATAGGAAATTCCCTATAGCAGTCTGGACTTGTATACCACTCCATGACTCACCTGTTCATAAATGTACCAGGCTTTTAGCTCAAAGCATCTGTGGCATAATAACATTCAAGAGACCATAATTCCAAGCATGTGTCATAAAGCAATTAGAACAAATTCCTACCATTACTTTGAAACCGAGAACTCAAAGTGTGAAGGGCAAGAACTCTTCAATAGCCAAAACAATGTAATTTCATTCTAGAACAAAGGGGGAGATAGTATTTGGTGAGATGGGCTTCACACTAAAGATTTTGCCAATAGCTGCAATTTTGTGAGAATTTTTTATGCTGTAGGCCTTACTCTAGAGCAGTTTATGTGTATATATTATTCCATTCTCACGATAGCTCTCTGAGGTGGGTACTATTTTGGCCACATTTTACAGATGAGGGAAGACATTGAAATGCAGAGATTAGGTAATGAGGTTAGGAAGCAGCTCAGCAGAGCTTCAAACCTAGACAGTCTGGCTCTAAAGCCCATGATGTTGGCTAGGGCACAATATAGCCCCCCTTAGAACACCTTAGAATCACAGGACCAGATTAGGAATAAATAAGGGAGCTCCTCTTTCTACCGTGTCTCACAAGGTTCTTCAGGACCTGCATCCCCATACCCCATCTATCACTCCCACCCCACCCACCCTTCCAATCTTTATGCTCTCTCTATCTGCATTCTACACTTCAGCCAAAGTGCCTTTGTGCCATCAACATCTCTTGCCTGCAGGCCACATCCTTAGCATTTCCTCCACCAGGACCTTTCTCCCCTTCCCCCTCTTCACGTGACCGACTCTTGTTCATTCTCAAGTGCCAGCCTTGCCCTCACTTTCTCTGGGGAAAGCTCTCCTGACCACCCTGCCTGAGTTGGGTGCCCTTCTCCCTGTATGCTCCTACAATCCACTCTAATTTTCTCTGTCACAGACCTTATCATACTATATGGCAATTGCTTGTTTTAATAGCCTGTCTCTTAACTGTGGTCTTGTGATCATAACTAAATACCCATCACCTTGCACATGTCTGACTATGGTAGACACTTAATGAGCATTTTATGGAAGGAAGAATATAAAAATGAATGAATTGAATACATGCTGTTTATCACTTACTTCTAGACAGGACACTTCTAAGAATTCTCTAAAGAATCTCTAAGATTTCATCAAAAATTGATGCCCTAGTGACGTCTTCTCCCCCTAGCAACTTAAGAAGCCCCTAGACTTCTACAGGTGAGAAAAGAGGTTCCAAGAACCAAGCACTAACGATTTCTGAGGCTTTCGCTCCCCTAGTTCTATCTCTGAACCCAAACATCTATTATTAGATGGCACCTGGGATATCTTCGAAGCAAGCTAAAGCCTCTTGATACCGCTCTAAGGTGAACTTAATCCTCAAGAACTTTTTAAGACAATGTCTGGGTGTGGTCCAGTTTTGGGGGTATAAATATGCTGTCTGTGTTCCATTATATTTTTCATAAGTAATCCTCCATCGTCGCTAAACTATGCAAACGAACTTTTCGTCATTCCTCAAGAGCACTCCCTTAGTCACAGCACAAGATGTCACTTCTGATAACAAATATTGAGGGGAATTGTGTTCATCCAGAATATAGACCCCTCTCCTGTCGTAGGATAGAAAGTTGAAAGTCAGAGAAACGTGCCTGCGTAATGCTAAGTTCATTCCTCTTTCTGAAAGAGAGGAGGTAAGAACTACACTAGACGACAGCTGAGGTTTCCAAATTTAATGCACTTTGAGCTTGTCCAGTCATAAAGTGTGTGCAGGCACTATTACTAAACAGATGTTATGAGCTGAATCGTGTCCCCGCAAAATTCATATGTTGAAGCCCTAACCCCCAGTACCTCAGAATGTGATTATATTTAGAGATAGAGCCTTTGAAGCGGTGATTAAGTTAAAATAAGGCCACTAGGGTGTGTCCTAATTCAATCTGACTGGTGTCCTTATAAGAAGAGAAAATTCGGATACGAAAGCACAGAGGAAACACATGTGAGGACACAGGGGCAAGGTGGTCATCTGCAAGCCAAGGAGAGAGGTCTCAGAAGAAACCAACTCTGGCCACACTTGATCTTGAACTTCCAGCTTCCAGAACTGTGAGAAAATATGTTTCTGTTGTTTAAGCCACACAGTCTGTGGCACTTTGTTACGGCAGCCCTAGCAAACTAATACAACAAATGATTAACAGACATTAGAGCAATATTAGAAGCCCAGTACATGTGCTTATCTGCCATTTTTGCTAAGGAAGTTTTGATTCTGCATTTTTAATACAAATATTTTCATTTAAATAAGACCAAAATTTATTAAATTTTCGTTAAGAAATAATTTGGCGGGGAGTGGGGGGAGGTGAATGCCATTAAGCCAATTTAATTTCTTAGTCAATTTTCTATGGCAATCAGTTAAATCATATCCAGTTTTTTTTCTATTTTAACCTTTGCTCAGCTGAAGTCATTTTCAATTAATCAATTTTTATCAGCATGTATTTCACAACAAAGGTAAGATTCATCAATCAATGTTTTGTCCAAATAAAATTTTATCAATTATGGCCCTTTATAAAGTTCCTGCTATGACTATTATTTTTACCAAGATCAAATTTTCCAGGTCAAATGCTGTTGACAAATTTTGATTCTTTTGTCAATTTTTTAAATGTCAGTTTTTTAATATTTTGAGATATAAAACATGAACATAAATTTTATCCTTTTAAAGTATACGATTCACTATTTTTTAGTGTATTCACAGGATTATTCACCTATCACTACTATCAAGTTCCATAATATTTTCGTCACTCCAAAAAAAACACTCCCATTCCCCTCTCCCTGCCCCCAGCCTCTGGCAACCAGTAATCTACTTTCTTTCTCTATGGATTTGCATATTCTGGACATTTCATATAAATGAAATCACATAATATGTGACCTTTTTTATCTGGCTTCTTTCACTTAGCATGTTTTCAAGGTTCATCCATGTTGCAGTATTTTATTTATTCATCAGCTGATAGACATTTAGGTAATTTCTACTTTATGGCTATTATGAATAATGCTGCTGGGCTTCCCTGGTGGCGCAGTGGTTGAGAATCTGCCTGCCGATGCAGGGGACACGGGTTCGAGCCCTGGTCTGGGAAGATCCCACATGCCGCGGTGCAGCTAGGCCCGTGAGCCAAAACTGCTGAGTCTGCGCGTCTGGAGCCTGTGCTCCGCAACAAAAGAGGCTGCGATACTGAGAGGCCCGCGCACCGCGATGAAGAGTGGCCCCCGCTTGCCACAACTAGAGAAAGCCCTCGCACAGAAACGAAGACCCAACACAGCCAAAAATAAATTAATTAATTTTTAAAAAATGAGTAAAATTGAAAATCCCTTTAAAATAAAAAAATAAAAATAATGCTGCTATGAGCATTCATGTACAAGTTTCTTATGGACATATGGTTTTGATTCTGTTGCCTATATACATATATGTATATATACACACATACACCTAGAAGTGAAATTATTAGTCATATGGTAACTCCATGCTTAACTTTTTGAGGAATTGCCACTGTTTTCCAAACGTGCTACACTATCTTACATTCCCACTACAATTTAAGAGGGTTCTAATCTCTTAACTTTTATTATCATTTACCATGTGCAATTTTGGCTTTTTCAGCTTTGTTTTGTGTTTATTGACACTACCACTAATAATCATTACAAATTGTACAAAAATATGGTAGCTTGCATTTATTTCTTAGCAAATTCAAAGACAGCAGCTACTCCAAGATATTTCTATTGTCCAGAATTGGTTTATTGCAGCAGTCTGAAAACTAAAACCCATTGGCCAGATCCAGCCTGGGGCCCATTTTTCTATGACCCACAGGCTAAGAATGATTTTCACATTTATAAAAGTGGTTGAAAAAATTTAAAGAAGAATAATATTTTGTGATACAAATAAGTTATATAAAATCCAAATTTCATTAACTAGAAATAAAGTTCTGTTGGAACATAGCCCTGCTCATTCATTACGTATCATCTATGGCAGCTTTCACATGGCAACAGCAGAGCTGAGTAATTATGACAGAGATGGTCTGGCCAACAGAGCCTCAAATCTTTACTATCTGGCCCATTACAGAAAAAAAGCCTATCGTATTGTCAATCCAATTCATCTTTATTTTTCAGATCACATGGTGTGATGGGCAGTAACTAAACAGTTGGCAAAGAGAGCGCATATGGCAGCTACCCCAAGTGTGGGCCTTAGACAATTGCCAGTTGGTGAACTGTCAGGATCCATAATGAGATAAGTACAGAAATTGAGAGTAAGCCTTAAAGATGTACAGAAAATTGACTGAGTAATTTTTTACCTTTGAGTCAAATACTTAAAAAACAGGCTGTGTAGTTTGTAGGTTTTTGGGGTTTTTTAAATTTCATTTTTCTAGTTATTGATTTGTATTGTATTTTATTAAAATATCAGTTCACAACAAATTGGAAAACTTTAAAAAAAAAAACTGTTCCTTTACCACAGATAGTTGGAGAAGCTCTCAAATAGAGAACCAGTGTCTTTAGAAAAACAAAGGAGTGAATCTCCTAGGACATAAGCATCCTGGGAGCAGGGCTTTCATCTGCTTTGTGCACCTGTATGTTCCAGCACCTGGCACAATGTAATAGGTACTCAATAAATACTGGACGAATATACAAATCCAATACAACCCACTTCCTAACTACAATATCACTGCCAAGGATTACTGTTTTCTAGGTTTGTTTTTGTTTTTAATTTACTCTCAGAGGCAGTATTTACAGCACAGAGTCTGGAGTCAGGCCTGGGTTGAAATCCCAGCTTCTCCCTTTACTAGCCAGGCTATCTGGGGCAAGTTACTCAACCTCTCTGTAATTCTTCATCTATCAAATGGGGATAATAGTAGTGTCTATAGAGTTATTAGAATAGTCATTTGAGTTTATATATATATATATATATATATATATATAAATTACTTAGAAGGGTGCCTAGCACACAGCAAGAACTCAATAAATATTAGCTATTATTATTACTGCACATACATGTAAAGTGTATATGCATGAAGTGGTCACAAAACTTTCTTCTATCAGCTGCCCAAAATGGCATGCGGCACACTTCATCGTTTTAAAGTAAATGCATTTTATATTCCTGCCAAATGTAAGATCCTTAGCTTTTTAAAGACAATCTCTTTAGGTTAAGGTCATCAGATACTTTTGGCAAATATGATTTTTCATGAATGGTGAAGTATTTCTCATAAATTTGCTTAGTACAGTCTAAAGGCTTGACTTCAATTCTATAAAGTGCAACCCATGAATTGGCACAAGTAATGTGTAGAAGTTTCAATTCTGTCATCCTGCACACTACACCTACCATCCCAATCCTAAACAAACACAACACCAATTTTTTTTCAGAGTGAATCTCTTTAAGCCTGTGGCAGCCCCTCCTCAGGCAGGTCTCTGGGCAGTGAGTGCCTGCCCCTAGGAGTGACCCTTTCTATAATTATATCTCAGAGCAATTTTCAGCATTAGGGGAAGAAATACAGCTCAAACAGCTACGCAGAAAGTCTTGCTCTCCACAAACATTCTTGCCATTCCATACTTCCCGCCTCTGGCTATGTTTTGCCTTTGGCCTAGAATAAATCTCCCAGCCTCTGACTACTGAGAACTAGACATCCTCCAAGACCAGACACCAATACCGCTTCTGTAGCAACTTCCCATGTCCCTGCAGTCAGAACTAATAAAAACTCTAAAACCTTATATAATCAATCTTGTTTAATGCCTGTCTTGTCCACCAAGCTGACCCCAGAGCAACTACCAAAGTGCCTAGTACATAATGAAATGAAAAAAGATACGAAATAATACCCTCTAGGAAACTATTGACCAGACATTGACAAGCTGTTCTGCCTTTCCCCACTACCTAAAGTCCACAAGGGTAGGAATCTTAACTGTCCTGCTTATTAGTCAGGGACTGGCATTACTAGTAGGTGCTAAATAAATATTGGTTGAATAAATGAATGAGTTAATGAGTGAGTGAATGAATGAGGAACCAAGACAGGGATACTCTTCATAAAGTGGGGCCATCTGATATCTTATTCGAGCTGATCTCATCCCCTCAGAGGGGTAGAGGGAGATTTCAAAATTACCTAACCCCAAACTTCAATAATCAAGTTGTGTCCCAAGATCAAAAGTAGAGTTATGTATCATGATGTCACATGTAGCATACACAGCATTACTGATAACAAACTATGAGGGTTGTTGAAGGAACAGATCTATTTTTTCTTTGTTTCCTTTAGACAATTTTAAATCATCTTCTTTTTCTGGGAGCAAAGCTTCCAGTTGTCTGTATCATTTCTCTCCTAATTTTCCCCATGCTATTAGGGTCATCCATTATGTAACATTTAAGGATTTCATCTATCTTGGTGACAATAGTGTCCCCTGGATCAGCAAGACACAATGACCTGAGTAATACTAAAAGCTCAGGTTCAGAACATAAACCCCGGCCAGGACGGGTTTATACAGAGGTCAGGGAGCAACTAAACCAATGTCACTAGCCAGTTGTTTTTACTGCCCATTGTAGACATGGGTGTTAACCCTCCCGTGGACCTGAGAGATGTCAAGAAGGTAACCTGAATGTCCCTCTGCCTCCATCTCACTCATCTTGTTTACTTACAGAGTGTTCATGATGACTAAGACTTTGGAATCATAGGTACTAATTCTAGAAAGTATCATAGAGATAGTTTAATCCAGGGGTTGCAAACCCAAAGGTCTATAGTGGCCAGATGGGTTATCTAATTGAAAGAAGATAACGAGGTGGGGCCTGGGGAGAACAGCAAAGAATAGGCTCATCTGAAGACAAGAGCAGATACTCAGCTCGAGCTGGCTGTTGCCAACTGGTGTCTAAGGCCCAAAGTCCTGATCTTCTGGGGTTTTCCCCCCAAAAAAGATGACTTCAGATTTTCATGAGCTATCTCTCAAAAAACAAATTTAATTGTGGTAAAATATACATATAAAATTTACCATCTTAACGATTTTTAAGTGTACAGTTCAGTAGTATTAAGTACATTCATGTTGTGCAGCCAGTCTACAAAACTCCTTTCATCTTGCAAAACTAAAACTGTACCCATTAAACAACTTACCATTTCCTATTTCTCCCAGCCCCTGGCAACCACCATTCTATTGGGTTGGCCAGAAAGTGCCTTCAGTTTTTAAGTAAAAGTAAAAGACACATTTTTCATTTGCACCAAGAACTTTATTGAACAACGTATTCACCCTTTTTTTCCACTACCTTCTGCCATTTTTGGGGTAACTTCATAATTCCATCTTCCCAAAACTTTTTACTTTTTTGAGCAAAGAACTGTTCCAGGTGCCTTTTACGGTCTTCCAGGGAATTGAAATTTTTTCCATTAAGAGAATTTTGTAAAGACCGAAATAAATGGAAATCTTAAGGTGCAATGCCTGGTGAATACGGCGGATGAATCAGAACTTCCCAGCCAAGCTGTAACAGTTTTTGCCTGGTTATCAAAGAAACAGGTGGTCTTGCGTTATCCTGATGGAAGATTATGCATTTTCTATTGACTAATTCCAGACACTTTTCGTTGAGTGCTGCTTTCAGTTGGTCTAATTGGGAGCAGTACTTGTTGGAATTAATCGTTAGGTTTTCCGGAAGGAGCTCATAATAGAGGACTCCCCTCCAATCCTATCATATACATAACACCACCTTCTTTGGATGAAGACCGGCTTTGCTGTTGTTGTTGTTGGTTTATTTTGCTTGCCCCACGATCTCTTCCATTCCACATTATTGTAGTGTCCACTTTCCATCGCCTGTCACAATTTGTTTTAAAAACGGAACGTTTTCATTACATTTAAGCAGAGAATCGCTTGTGGAAATACAGTCAAGAAAGTTTTTTCCGCTTAAATTATGTGGAACCCAAACATCAAAGCAATTAACATAACCAAGCTGGGGCAAATGATTTTCAGCGCTTGATTTGGATATTTTGAGCAGGTCGGCTATCTCCCTCATGGTATAACGTTGATTGTTCTCACCACCAACAGTGCACAAGGGTTCCAGTTTCTCCATATCCTCACCAACACTTGTTATTTTCTGTTCTTTAGGTATACCTAACGGGTATGCAGTAGTTATCTCATCATTGTGGTTTTGATATTCGTTTCTCTAATAGTTAGTGGTTTTGAGCACCTTTTCATATGCTTTTTGGCCATCTGTCTGTCTTTAGAGAATTGTTTACTCAAGTCCTTTGCCCATTTTTTTATCAGATTATTTTATTGTTGTTGAGTCAACTGTTAAATGATAGACACTAATTCAAATTTTGTAAATAAAAAAAAAAAAAACTACTACACAGACAAAACACATGCTTTCAAGCAATATATGGCCCAGAGACCTCCATTCACTGACATAATATATGTCCAACACCCTCATCCTGCAGACAAGGAAACCAAAACCTAGATCATAAAGTCAACATGCCCACGGTTGCATGTGGCTGTCTGGTGTCTGAGACAGAACTGAGGTCCTCCAACTCAGGCCTTTGGGACATTTCTTAGAACACTCACCAGAGCCAAAACCTCTGATTTGTAAGAGGTTCCCACTTGCTAAAAATTCATGACTCGACTCAGTGATTTGTGGGAGAAAGTGCAAAAGGCAATAACTCAAAATGTTCTCCCCCCAACTCAAAAGAAGATAAATATGAGGTGATGGATGTGTTAATTAACTACATGGGAGGAATCCTTTCACAGTGTATATGTATATCAAATCATCATGATGAACACTTTCAATATCTTACTTTTTTTGTCAATTAAGCCTCACTAAAGTTGGAAAATAAAAGGCAATAACTCAAGGCAAAGTCAGGCTGAATGGAACTTTCTCTGCCCACAGCCTCCTCCTTCCTTCTCTAGAGGTAGCAACAGAGGGCTGGAAATCCATTCATCCTCAGTTAACAATGGACAAAGGGGAGCCTGTCTGGTGTGTTAGTCATTGATTGGAGGTCCCCGACTTCTAGCTCCACTCACTCTCTACTCCAGAAGTGACTTCTCTTTATTGCTATTTCTGAACTGGAATGTGACCCTCCAGCTAGGCAGGGCTGAGGGCATGTGGGGGACACGAGTGGATATTAGAACTATAATTCTGCTGGAGTCTGACTTGTGGATTCCCAAGAGGACGCATGGCAATGAGAACTTGGAAAAGGTTGTTATGGAGGGAGGAAAAACGAGGAGTATTCTTAAAAAGAAATGGCGAAGATGTGAAGATGTCCCACCTAGAAAAAGGTCTGGCCTTTCTTTTTCTGGGTCAGACTCATGACTTGCTGGTTATGGAATAATGGAGTGTTTCAGCCCCTAACTTACTGTGTGTCCTGAGGCAAAATTCTGTACTCCTTCTGAAACAGGAGGGAAGGGGGCAGGGCACAACCTTTGAAAAACTGACATAGCCTGAGGATGTGACATAAACTGATTAGAACCAAATGGGTCCAAGATGGTGGGTGAGTCGACTTCCACTAGACCTTGAGCCTCATTATAAGCTCACTGTAACACATTAGCAGGCTAAATGACACACCCACAGGCGCCATGACAGTTCCAAGGCCGACCATAATGGTCAAAAAGTGGGCAGTGGCCCAATTCCTGGAAACCCCTCCCCTTTCTGAAATAGCTGGAATACTCCTCCAACTCATTAGCCTATGAAATTACCCACACCTATAAAAACTGACAACCCCATACCCTGGTGCCTTTCTCACCTTCTGAGATGGCTCACACTCTGTCTGTGGAGCGTGTTTCTCTCTAAATAAATCCACTTCTTACTTATCACTTTGTCTCTCACTGAATTCTTTCTGCAATGAGACATCAAGAACCTGAGCTTCATTAAGTCCTGAGACCAGATGTGTGATCTCAGTTAAAAGAACATGGGTTCAAAATATCGTATAGTAACACATATATGTGGAACCTAGAAAAATGGTACAGATGAACCGGTTTGCAGGGCAGAAAAAGAGACACAGATGTAGAGAACAAACGTATGGACACCAAGGGGGGAAAGTGGTGGTGGGGGGGCGGTGGTGGGATGAATTGGGAGATTGGGATTGACATGTATACACTAATATGTATAAAATAGATAACTAATAAGAACCTGCTGTATAAAAAATAAATTAAATTAAATTTAAAAAAAAAAGAACATGGTTCAAGTCCCAGTCTGGGTTGCACAGTTTCACTTCTACATGTCTTTTCATAATATTGGAGAAAAGTGACATAGCTGCAGAATTTTGTCATGCTAATTGTGGCATTTAGTCACACTAAAAGGACATAAATTACATATCCATGCCATCCTGACTTGCCTGGTGTCCCCTGCTCCACTAGCCTCTTCACCAACTTCAGCTGCCTTTGGTGGTTCAGGAATTGAGGGTTTGAGGAGTTAGAGCAGAGGCAGTAGCGACTGTAAAACACCGAGAGACCTCATTCAAACTCACGTGTTCCTAGAGACCGGTTTGAAATTGCTGGTCACCTGGAGCAAACCACCAGACAACAACTCCAAGCTTTGTGTTAGATGTTGCTGTAGAATTGCTACTTGCCAGTTCCCTTGTGGTGAGGGCCTGGGGTGGTGCAGAGGAAAGTTTTGAAAAAGCACTTGGGAGATCCTCAGACAAAACTGCTCACTATACCAATAGTCTGCTACCAGCTGTATTACCCACCATCTAGGGTTGAGTATTGATGATTTCCCAGCACAACCATCATTCAAGTCAGTCTGAATGATGCCTTTTTATTACCAGGGTTGGAGCTGGCCTTGCTCAGTCTCCTGCTTCCTT
Organism: Balaenoptera ricei; assembly: GCF_028023285.1. Classification (NCBI taxonomy): domain Eukaryota; kingdom Metazoa; phylum Chordata; class Mammalia; order Artiodactyla; family Balaenopteridae; genus Balaenoptera; species Balaenoptera ricei. The sequence goes on from NC_082648.1 coordinate 79,311,046, forward strand.
AACTATCCACTGTTCTCCCTGGAATAAGCTCAAAAGAGTATGTTTGACAAGTGTTTGCCATAGCCAGTAAATGGTCCAATATGGAGCACAACTTATTAGAAAGGTGTGCCCAGGTTTGCAAGTGTTTTACCTTGTTGATATGTCATCAGGATTCAGCCAGAAATGAGATTTTATTATAATCTCGATCAGGGCAAAGGCCATGGCTCACTCATTTTTGTATTCCCAGCACAGAGCACAGGGCCTGACCCCTAGTTAACTCCTAATCATCATGCAGTTCCTTTACTCATTGAAACGCTGATTGAGCACACAAGGTGTACAAAACATGGTCCCAGGAACCGGGCGGGAAGGACAACAAAGCTCAAGACAAGTTAGGCCTCTGCCCTAAGAATGTTTCCAAGCTTGACGAGCTTCACCTCCTGCAGGAAACTTCCCTGTCCCCACCATCTGAAGACTCAGTGCTGATCCAAAAGAAAGCACTTACTACAGGGTACTATAATTACCTGTATGGATTTCTTGAGTACAGGACTATGAATTATTCATTTTTGTAACCCCAGTGCCTAAAACAGAGCTTGGTACTCAGAAGGTACTCCACAGATGGTTGTAATGACTGAACCCATACTTCCCCTCTGACTTCCACTAAGAGACTCGTGTCCTGGAATGCGCAATGTCGCTCTCTTGGTTTGTCCCTCATGCCAACCACCTGCTCAATAATTGCCCACTTACTGACCTGGCTGCATCACTAGACTGTAAGTTCTCCAAGAGCAAAGGACCACACCTTATTTGTTTTATCCTAACATCCAGCAATAGTAGGCAGACCATAAATATTTGCTAGATCGTTGAACAAATAAGTTGAATTATAAATAAAATGAAAGATGCTTAGATATACAAATGATATGCAATTATAGATATAATGATAGTTCTGAAGAGTGATATAAGATTATTCTGACATCTGTGATCTTTTGTTAGAGTGATGGTGGTGGTACTCTTAACTTACAGCAAAACCCTACCAGAGAGATACTGAAATCTGTCAACAGTTGCACCATTATGGTTTTCATTCACAGCTCATGCAGTGAAAACACTTCAGCCCATCTTTACTTAACCAACTCATTGGATTGATATAGATCTCCATTTCCTCTCTAAAACACACTGAAAGGGTACAGCTGGAAGGGTCTTCATTTGTGTATCTGCTTCTGCTCCCACCAGCTGAGCTGTATGATTTCTAAGACTCAATTGACTTTGTTCCCACTCACATTTATGTCCATTGTAATTGCTATTATACTTTTCAATTCAATTCAATATTGCAGAAGCTGATGAAATAGGAATGCAAAACAAGAGTTGTTATTTTACAGAAATGAACTTGAATGTATTAGGAAAGGTTGATAAGATAAATCATTAAAAATATTTTCAGATTAGGGGTGAGCTAGTAAACTGAAAGTTTGGGGGGAGAAAAATCTACGGAAATTCTACACTCAAAACTGGAAAATGTGCATAATACTTTATGGAAAGAGTTTGTGCAAAAAAGACAACATAGAACTTGAATCAGCCAACCCATGCCGAAAGAAAACCTTAGTTTAGAGGCCTAAACCAAAACTAGACAAATGAATCTACCTTATATGTCGTGAGTTGTATAAAAACATTTAAGATTTGTAGGTATCATATCCTTTATGACTATCAATTTTTACAGTTTTTTTTTTTTTTTTTTTTTTTTTTTTACTGATTGCTGGTCTACAGATCTGGAGAGATTTTCTACTGTATGTTGGATCATTCAAAGGCTCCATCTAAAAATAGTAACTCACCAGGAAGATCCTGGTAATCCCATCCTCCTGGCCTCCTGCCCTAATGACTAGAGTAATAAAGGATGGTTCTGGTCACATTTCCATCTTACCATTTTCTCTAACACCCTGATTAAGATAGGAGAATCTAACCAATTGTAAGGCATTTAGACGTCTGTTTCCAGATCTCTCTAATTTTTTTTCACTCTAACATTATACTGAAAACGAGAAACAATTTTCTTGAACAGAAGCTCTCTCTAGAGAAAAGGAAAATGGGTAACTGACTTTTGTTGAGTTCTGCCTTCTGAGAGCAGGTTCTTTTCACATCTAATCTCATGTAATCTTCACAGACACTCTGGGAGTTTGAGCTCATGGGCCTCATTTTATAGATGAGGAAACTGAGGTCCTGAGAGTTTAAGGAAGGTCACACAGTCAGTACTAGAGAAGTGGCATGTGATCCACTGTGAGCCAATATACTTCCCCAGCCACCAAATTATCTCTCATGACTTGCCCCAGATCTGACATCCCTTTTTTTTTTTTCTTCATAAATAAAGCAGTATTGTGGCTATATATTGTATTTCTTCCCCCAAAGCTCCAGCCACTTCAAGGGGATTTTTTGGTTTCATTATTGGTATATGTCCAAGCTGAGCATCTCCTTTGCCCTCCTCCAACCTGGCTGGGGCTGCCTATGCCCTGTGAAAAGTTCCTGTGCCCTATGTTACATTCCAGCTCTTCTAGAAATTCTTCAGGCTACCCTCCACCCATCCACTTTCAACTCTCTCTCTCCGCTATAAGTTGAATTCTGTCTCCCCAAAAGATATTGAAGTCCTATGAATGTGACCTTGTTTTGAAATACAGTCCATGCAGATGATCAGGTTAAAATGGAGTCATTAGGGTGGGCCCTAATCCAATATGACTGGTGTCCTTATAAAAAGGGGATATTTGAACACAGACGCAAACAGAGAAAAGACAATGTGAAGACACAGGGAGGATGCCATCTACAAGCCAAGGAGCACCTGAGGATATCAGAAGCTAAGAGAGAGGCTTGGAACTGTTCTTCCTCATAACCTTTAAAAGAAACTAATCCTGCCAACCTCTAGAACCATGAGACAATAAATTTTTGTTCTTTAAGCCACCCAGCGTCATTGCAGACCCAGGCTTCTAATACATTCTCTCTCGTTCCCTCTCTCTCTCTCTCTCTCCCTCTTTCTCTTTCTCTGATCTGGTTTCCATAGATTCCCTGGACCAGGGTTTGGTTTCTCTCAGAGACAGGGCCTCCCACTCTCCCTGCCTTGCAGAACAGTCCCCCGGGGACACCTGCTCCTCCCCACCAACAATGCAAGCTCCCAGCACACCAAGGTCAAACCCTGGCCCAGTTACCTAGGCTCCCAGTTGGGAAGGGGGGTTCCAAGGGAAGGGAGATTGTACAGCAGTAGAATAGTCACCTCTTTTTTCATTTTGATTTGTCAACTAAATAGGATTATAATGCAAGGCAGACACCACTGTATAGAATGCCCTTTTGTCACATAGGTTAGAACTGTTATCCTAACTGTTCCTTGCTGACCTAATATCTTCTATTTTGTGTCCTTTATTACTATCACATGGTCAGACTCCAACAAAGCCTTTCCCTGAAATCACCAGGAGAATCACAAAATTAATTAAAAGCTGCAAAGCACTCATCAAGTTTCTATCACAAAATTCTTTGGTGTCATCTTGACCAAATCTCTCCAACATTCTAACTGAAGTTGGGAGTGAGACATTAATCATTGTCACCACAATGCATCATATTGGGTTTTAGTATTTAATCATTTTTCATTTGAAAGATGCCTGAAGGTAGGTGGTTTTAATGCATGTTTTAAACACATCAGAAATTCCCATCCTTAGTTGTTTCAAACGGGACCACACATAGTTCTAGTCTATTCAGGTAACAAATATTAATCAAGTACCTACAAAGTGGCAGGCACTGTTTTAGTCACAGTGGCAAACAAGATAAAGCCCTTGCCCTTCTAGAGCCTATTATAGTCTAATAGCAGAGATAGGCAATAAACAAAAATATATAAAATTGGATCTCAGGTCATGATAAGTACTACGGGGAAAAATAAAGCTACCATTATTTGTTAAATATCAGTCTTCCCTTTAGGTTATAACTTTCATTAGGACAGTGGCCATGTCTGTCTCAGTGCTAGCTCATAGTATGCATTTTTATTTATTTATTTTTGGCTGTGTTGGGTCTTCGTTGCCGCATGCAGGCTTTCTCTAGCTGCGGTGAGCAGGGGCTACTCTTCATTGCGGTGTGCGGGCTTCTCATTGCGGTGGCTTCTCTTGTTGTGGAGATGGGCTCTAGGCACATGGGCTTCAGTAGCTGCAGCACGCAAGCTCAGTAGCTGTGGCACACGGGCTTAGTTGCTCCATGGCATGTGGGATCTTCCCGGACCAGGGATCGAACCCATGTCCCCTGCATTAGCAGGCGAATTCTTAACCATATAATGCATTTGATAAGGGTTGTTGAATGGATGAATGATGGATGGACGGATGGATGGGTGGATGGATGGATGGATGGATGGACGGACAGATGAAGCAATGGATAGATGGAACTCAACATGCATTTTGGGCTCCTAAGAAGCCATGGATATCCTACACTGAAAATTCATTGGTTCAGATACACATTTTGTGAGCCCCATTGTGTGCCAGAAACAGGCTAGACACTGAGAATGAAGACAGATAAGATAACGTCCTTTCCTGGGACTTCCCTGATGGTCCAGTGGTTAAGAATCCACCTTCCAGTGCAGGGGATGCGGGTTCGATCCCTGGTCGGGAAACTAAGATCCCACATGCCGCGGGGCAACTAAGCCCACATGCTGCAACTACTGAGCCCGTGCGCTGCAACTAGAGCCCGCACGCTGCACCTACTGAGCCCGCACGCTCTGGAGCCCGCATACCACAACCAGAGAAGCCTGCACGCTGCAACAAAGAGCCTGCGTGCCACAACGAAGACCCAGCGCAGCCAAAAAAATAAAAAATAAAAAAAATAACATCCTTTCCTTCAGGGAGCTCACACATAGACTTCTAAAAGTACAAGGACCCTGTCATGGAGGTATATATGTGGTACTCTCTGCTTCTCTGGGGGAGATGGGGGAGAGTTAGAGGGGATGGTGGTACAAGAAAGGGGTCCCAAAGGAAGTGAAACTTGAACTGAATCTCGAAGAGACTGCCAGGTCCAGAAAAGGCATTCTGGGCAGAGGGACCAGCATGGGCAGAAGCTGGAGACAGGAAAGTCTAGGGACACCAAGGCCATCTTTTGTTAAAACAGGAACACAGGGAGGACTGATGGAGGCTGGAAAATGAGGCAGAAGCCAAATGTTGATTGCCTCCTCGGCATATGTCAGCTCTTTCACTGCAGAAATCCCGTGAGCTTATCAGACGGGTTCTAAAGGTTAGCAAAGCTAAAGGATTGGGGATATTGAAGTAGTTAAATGAGTAGTTGCCTAGAAACCTTGTTTGGCACAAAAGCATCTTGTTTTCCCTCATGCTGCTTTGTTTCCATGCTGGGCTATCAGATTCTGCATCTTCCTGTGTCTGAAAACCATAGACCGTCCTCTGGGCAGGCCTAGGTGAGGCCACTCAAGCGGTCAGTTTGTCTGACTGCAAACCTACTAATCCCGGATTCAAATCTGCTCTGTTCCCCGCGCACTGCATCTCACTGCCCCAAACCTGCTCCGCTGGTTTAGGCTGGCCTCCTCCAGAAAGGAGAAATGTTTAGACACTGGTGGGGAAGGAGTGCTCTGCTGGTCTTAGGGAGCTGCCTGCAGGGAAATGCAACCTATCCTAAGGTCAGGTCACTTTTTACCTTACATTTACAAAGGGAAAGAGCATCTTAGTGATTCTATTTACTTGAGAACCCCCAAATTTAATGGTGCCCCAGTATGTATAATCATGTTCATTTTTCCCTGTAGAAAACATGGAAATTAGAGGAAATACAAAGAATAAAGTTAAAATTACAGTAAATCAATCTCTTAGAACCATTGTTAATGTTTTGGAATATTTCCTTGTAGCCTTTGTTTTTATGAACACACACACACACACACACACACACACACACACACATCAAAATTCATCTATTTAGCTCCTACCACAGTGTCTGAAACATCTATGCGCTAATCAATGTTCAGTGAATAAATGAATGGATATCATTTCATTTTTACACATTTGTAATGATACATACAGTATGGAATTTTGCTCATTATAGTAAGTGTATTTTTTATGCCATTGTGAAATCCTTTTTTATGACTGCACAAATACTATTGTGTGAAATAATGCTGACTGTCTAATACATAACCCTACATTTACATCTCTGAAGATTTCCTTAAGCTAGATTCCTAGCTGCAAAAGAGAATAAACATTTTTGAGTTCCTGGGTCATTCAATGTTGATGAACTTTCCAGGTTGAATTCCAGGTTGAAGTGATTCTTCACATGGAAACCCAAGTAGTCCTCTGAGAACTCTCTGGCAGCCTGCATGCAGCTGCTTCCCATATGCTGGGTGACAGACCCTCTTTCGTGGGCCTTGGCCCCATAATCTTCTCAGACCCCAGATAGCCTCACTTGTCCAGCATCCTTGGGCCATCCCCGGGCTGGACCTTGCTGGATTAAGCTCCAGCTCAATTGCTCTGGTCCTCCACAAAGGATCAAGGGAGTTGGTCCTCAGTATGGCATTCCATTTAGTTTTCACTTTGGCATTGTCTTTACTGATTTCCTGCTCTTTAACCATATCTATGCTGAACGACTTCTGTGTCACAAAGCTATTGTTTTTCTTTTTCCATCCTGTGTGCAGTTTGAGGTGAGGATTTAAAAGGATGACTATGTCCCCATTTAGGACAACATAACTTGTACTAAAAAATATCATTTGACTGATATTCTGTGCCTTTGGTGACACCATGACATATGCCATTCCAACTGCATTCTTCAAACGTGCACGTTACTGTGTAATACCCTGGAAAGAATTTTTTTAAAGATTAAATCTCTGCCTTACAGAATTCAGATTCACCACTCTGACATCTTTACCTAAAGGTCATTTCCCAGGAAGCCTTTCCTGACTATCTTATTTACATTTGTAACCCCCTTCTTCCTCTACTTAATTCTTTTCACAGCATATCATGTCTCACCTATTATATGTCTTACTTATTTGTCTTAACTGTTTGTGTCACCCCACTGAAACAAAACCATGACAAGGGCTTCCCTGGTGGTGCAGTGGTTAAGAATCCGCCTGCCAATGCAGGGGACATGGGTTTGAGCCCTGGTCCGGGAAGATCTCGCATGCTTCAAGCAACTAAGCTCGTGAGCCACAGCTGCTGAGCCTGCGCTCTAGAGCCTGCGAGCTATAGCTACTGAGCCTGCGTGCCACAACTACTGAAGCCCGCGTGCCTAGAGCCCATGCTCGGCAACAAGAGAAGCCACTACAATGAGAAGCCCGCGCACCATAACGAAGAGTGGTCCCTGATCACCGCAACTAGAGAAAGCCACGCACAGCAACAAAGAAACAAAGCAGCCAAAAGTAAATAAATAAAATAAATAAATTTATTTAAAAAAACAAAAAAAAAAAAACAAAAAAAACCCATGACAAAGCATTCACTCATTATTTAGCAAATACCTCCAGGTGTCTAGAATTGTGATAAGCATGGAATGAAGTCAACACACACACAAAAAAAGGAGCTTACAATTGAATTAGAAACATCAAACAGTTAAGCAAATATATAAAGCAGGCTGTAATTTTAAAATACTAAACTAATGAGGCAGGACAAAGTAGATGTGCTTTGGAGGAAGTGAAGAAAACAGACTGTGAAGTAAGAGTAAAAACTGGTAAGAAGTAGATGAGGTTTAAAGGCAGGTTGGAACTTGAGGGAGGAATTTAAGGTAGAAACATTTGACTCATCCTGTAAACAGTGCAGATTTCTGAGCAGGAGAGTGGCATGATGAAAATGGTTTATAAAGATGACTAGTGGGCAAAGAGCAAAAATACAAAACCGTGATGAGAGGACAGATGAAAGGAAACTGATTGGACAGGTCAGTGGGATCTGAGATGCGGAGGGACTAAAAGAAGGTGATAAATGAGAAAGGACGGAGGACAGCACTGCAGAGGCATAGCTAAGAACACCAAGTCAAAATGTGTCAGCCTCCAATCAGGCAATTCTCAAAATAAAATGTCAAGATCATCCACCATTAAAGAGGACGTCGCTAGTGGGCTATAGGAGACTCTGAGGTTGGCTGCCTGAATGTGGAGGAGGGGGTGGGAGATAAAGACAGCTGGGGTATTCTATGCAAAGTTAAACCAATTTAAAGAGCCCACATAAAGAGGAATACAAATGAGAAGAGGGAAAAAAATGTGAATTGCTATTTTAGATAAATCCCATATGGGTTATGCTCTTAATTTACTTAAAGCAGATGGCTGGACACGGGACTGTTTAATTTATTACTGTCCTGCCATTCAGAGCCAGAGCCTTCCTTAGGTTCCTAAGCAACTATGATGGGACATGTCAGATTGCATGAAATTTCCTGATTAGACCATGTGATCCAAGCACATCACACTGAAAATAATTCGAATACTCAAAATCGCTTATCCTAGACCCCAGCTGCCAGTTCTTTTCCCACGGCAGATGGATGGGTGGGCCTCCCCGTCTTTGCAAGCAGTATGGTGGGAGTTCTAGGAATAAGACAGACCAAAATAAAAAGTGGGAGAGGATTTGGAAGAAAGCTTGGGAATCTGGTATTTCAGATTCTCTCTCGTGGTACTATGTACATCCCCAAATTCTCTATAAGGGAAGGAAAGTAGCAAAGCATTTAAAAAGAAGCATTTAAACTTCTCTGGCAATTAAGCAGCCTCTGAGTCAGCAAACTCATCTAATAACCTGAGTAACATTTGCAATAACATCGGAGGATTGAAAAAGTATGGGAAGAATCAGGAGCTAGGCTGGTTTATGATATGAAGAAAGCACAATAATATAACAAAAGCAATAAATTAACATTTTTTGAGGAGGAGTCACTATGGGCTGGGCCCTGTAGGAATTATTATTACCCCCGTTGTACAGATGAGAAAACTGAGGATTCCTAGAGGATTAAGTTAGGTCACAGAGCTAGTAAGTGACATGATTACAGACCAGTCCCATGGATCTGTCAGAGTGTAAGAAAGTGGTTGGTGAGAAAAGGTGAAGAGCAACAAGCCGCTAATGCCAGAATTAGAGCATGACAGGTGCCTCCCTGTGGCATTTCTTATGAGCAGAGCACAGAGATAAGGCTGACAGAAGTGACTGCTTAGTGCAGAAGGAAGCATTTGCCAAATGCAATGTGGTATCCTACCCTGGATATCGGAACAGAAAAAAGACATTACTGAAATATGAAAAAGTCTGGGGTTTAGTTAATAGTCAGGTGCCAATGTTGGTTTCTTTGTGGTGATAAATGTACCATAATAAGTGAGATGCAGGTAAGGGATACAGGGGAACTCTGTACCATCTTGCAACTTTCCTGTAAATCTGAAATTATCCTAAAATAAAAAGGTTATTTTAAACTTTTTAGAAAGAAAAGAGTATTTGTGACAGGTTCACAAACATTCTTCAGAGTAGTATCATTTAAAATGGAAATGGCAAGGGTAGCACTACATTTCTATGGCTGGTCTTATTTCTCAGCAGACAAGATTATTACTAATGACAATCACAATGACTAACATTATTGAGCACTTATCATTCCAGCCTCCATCCAAAGGATGCCACACACATGCCTGCATGTCATATTCAAGACAACACTTATAAATTAAGAAGGTGTTATTATTATCCCAATTTACAATTGAGAAAAGCCCTTAGGATAGTGCCTGGAATTTCTGGTAGGCACTATTTTTTTTTATTATCATCATAGAGGTTAAGAAACTGGGCCAGCTTGTGAGTAACAACTCAAACTAAACCCTAAAAGGCTTCCATTTACTAACTCTATGGCTTGGGCAAGTTTGAAAATCAAAAGAAAGCTAGTAACAGGGAGTGGATTTTAAAATGTGTTGAGAGTTGCATCATAACAACTTAAGTTTACAAACAGACAGTTAATTGTCTATTAAGTATTCAAAATCAATGAGTTAAATTTAATTGAATAATTTGAAGATACCCAGGCTGTATAGTACTATATTGAGGTCAATAAAAAGGGGCTGAAAATTATCTTTCTCAAGAATCCTGGGATACACCTCTGGGTATGAGAACCAAGTAAGAGCAAGCAGAGACAATAAGGAGACGGTCAGCCCCCAAGATCAATGGGAGCCACTAGGAAAAGTGTTTCCAGATCTCCCTTGGGAGTTCAAATGACTACAGCTCACTGGACCAGGCAGATTCCCCTGATGAGAAGTATTTCCTTACGAGGGGAAGCTGGAAGGGCAAATTATGAAGACAGCTTTCCGATGACTGATGTGAAAATGACCATGGGGAGAAGCGGGAAGGCTAGTCAGCAGCCCTTGCTCATCCACATTCAGTTTAACCCCACACACCTTCATTTAGCATTCTCTTAGCGTTGGGGATGACGCTAAGCTCTGGGAAGGATACAAAGGTGAAAAAAATAAAACAGTGCCTAACCTCCTGAGTTTACATCTAGCGGTGTATTTCACCAGAAGAAAACCCAGCAACCACGTGGTACAGGGAATACCCTGAATTTCAATCTTCACTCTGTGCCTGGTCCAAGTTGTAGGCTTTGTTTGGACCTCAGTAAGAATAATGGCAAATAATATTTGCTGGGGAAGATTGTTGTGAGGATGGAAAATGAGGTAAGTATCTATAACAATGTCTGACACAGAAAGTGAAGAGGAGTCCATCATAAATCCATGTTGCTTTGCTTTATTTACCCCCAGCAAGAAAGAGAAATCTCTTACTCACACCCCCAGTCACCCACATCTTTATTCCAAATTAGACCTTGACCTCAACTGTTACAGCAAAAGGGAGGTCACAGAGACAAGATAAGAGGCCAAATTTTTGGCTTCAGACACTACAGGAGCCCAAGTCCAAAGAGTATAAAGACAACTTGGGAGGATTTCAAGAATGGACTTTAGAACCTCACCACATTATTGTTACCCACCTGCCCCCCAACCTAGGCACAAAGATGGGGGTGCTGAAATACATACCACACTTGTTGACAGAAAGCTGCTTAGAACCTGAAAAAGTAGATGCCCTTTTCTAATCCATCGGCCCAGATCTGGAGCTGCTTCTAATTTGCACAAGAAATAGGCCAGCAGCAGCCTTGCTCTTCCCCACCCCCATACCTGCCTAAAATGTGACACCCTTGCACTTCTCAATCCAAAACAGGTTGAGAAAACAACAAAATTCTAAGCCTGGAGTCATATAACTTATTCTTTTATTCAACAAGTATTTATTCAGCCCCTACTGTGTGCTCTGGAACATTTTCTACTCCCTGGAGTCCCTGGGATGCCTTTAATCTCTGTTCCACACCTGTTGGCCCTACAAGCCTCTAGTTTATAATCTATTTACTGTTTCTTAGCCAACGTCCACTTCCTGACAAGCAGGTCTGCCATCTTTTTCCTCCAGAATAGAATATTGTTCTACACTCCCCTGTCCCCCAGGGTTTACCTCTTCCTTCATGGCTTAATTCGAAGCCCTTAATCCCTTCATTGTTCAGCTCCTCTTACTTCTCTTCCCCGTATTCTATCACCAATATCTGATCTCAACTCCCCACACAACAGTCCCCAGATAGAACAAAGGGGACTGAAAGAATGTAACTCATTTGCCTGTGGTTACCCAACTCATGAGTAGTCCAATCCAACAAATTCTGTAAAAATAGTAATAGTAATGATAATAGCTAGCACTTGAGAGTGAGATTAGGGACAGGTCACAATTATTAGTAGAGACAAAGTCTAAGGACTGACCATGGGAGTAAGTACCATAAGGTAGGGTCAGGGCAAGGTCATTGGAGAAGAATCCAAAAAAAAAAAAAAAAACCAAGACCAGATATTGAAAAAATAACCCATGAGGGTAAAACAATCATCAGGAAGTATGACAGAAGTAGTGTGGGAAAGAGGGATCTGGAGCTATAACCTTAAGGAATGAGGGTGTATGTTGGAAGAAGGATGTGGTAAAAGACTACAAGGTGGGATATAGTTTGATGACTTGAGAGTCAGAGCTGGTAAGGAGAGCTGAGGATGGGGTTGGAAAATGGTCTGGAAGCAGTGATGAGGATACCTCAGGTCTTAATCTGTTTAGGCCACTATAACAAAAATGCCATAGTTTGGGTGGCTTATAGACAACCAAAATTTATTTCTCACAGTTCAAGAGGCTGGAAGTCCAAGATCAAGGTGCCAGCAGATTTGGTATATGGTGAAAACTAGCTTCCAGGTTCATAGATGGCTATCTTCTCCCATGTCCTCATAAGATGGAAGGGGAAGAGGCAGCTCTCTGTGGTCTCTTTTATAAGGGCACTAATCTCATTCATAAGAGCTCCACCCTCATGATCTAATCACCTCCCAAGGCCCCACTTCCTAATAACATCACATTGGGGGTTAGGTTTTAACATACTAATTTGGGGGGGGTAACATTCAGTCCACGGTATGCACCCTGCTTGTAGGCCCATAGTACAAGTGAAATGGAGCAGGACCCTATGGTCCTCCCCGTCCCCTTCCATGTCCTCTGCCTGCCTTTTGTCTGTGGAAAAACTTTAGCCAAGGAATAAGTTTAATCAGAGAAATGAGAAAATGCAGAAGCAAAGAAAAGCAGTTCAACGAGACTAAATAATAACAGTTTAGTCGTTAAGCATAGTCAAGGACCTTTAGTTCCGTCTCAAGGGCTATAGATAATATTCTGGTAAATTGATACAGCCACTATGGAGGTTCCTTAAAAAACTAAAAATAGAACTACCATACGACCCAGCAATCCCACTACTGGGCATATACCCTGAGAAAACCATAATTCAAAAAGAGTCATGTACCAAAATGTTCATTGCAGCTCTATTTACAATAGCCAGGACATGGAAGCAACCTAAGTGTCCATCATCGGATGAATGGATAAAGAAGATGTGGCACATATATACAATGGAATATTACTCAGCCATAAAAAGAAATGAAATTGAGTTATTTGTAGTGAGGTGGATGGACCTAGAGTCTGTCATACAGAGTGAAGTAAGTTAGAAAGAGAAAAACAAATACCATATGCTAACACATATATATGGAATCTAAGGGAAAAAAAAAAAAAGGTCATGAAGAACCTAGTGGCAAGACGGGAATAAAGACACAGACCTACTAGAGAATGGACTTGAGGATATGGGGAGGGGGAGGGGTAAGATGTGACAGGGTGAGAGAGTGGCATGGACATATATACACTACCAAATGTAAAATAGATAGCTAGTGGGAAGCAGCCGCATAGCACAGGGAGATCAGCCCGGTGCTTTGTGACCACCTAGAGGGGTGGGATAGGGAGGGTGGGAGGGAGGGAGACGCAAGAGGGAAGAGATATGGGAACATATGTATATGTATAACTGATTCACTTTGTTATAAAGCAGAAACTAACACACCATTGTAAAGCAATTATACTCCAATAAAGATGTTTAAAAATAAATTAATTAATTAAAAATTAAAAATTAAAAAAAAAATATTCTGAGCCATATCCTGTGAGCTGTCTTACAGATACTGAAACCCCTACCAGGTGGAAGAAGTTAACTACATGATGACCAGACTGTAGCCATGACATAAGCTGCCGCAATTCCAAGAATTTGCCTCAAAGAAATGGAGACAAACTGACCCTGGAACTGAAGATTAACTGTACTCAAAACAATAAAAAAAAAAAAATCAAGACCACTGATAACCAATTTCAAGATGACTGTCAGAGCTTACTGTGCTGTTTCTGCATGTAGCCCCCTCCCTCCGTCTATAAATGTTCTTGCCCACTGATTGTCAGTGGGGGGGAGTCAGCCTTTGGACAGGGGTCCACCCTCCCCCTCAGTTGCCAGCATGCACAATAAAGCAAACTTTCCTTTCCACCAAACTTGCCTCTTTATTGGCTTTTGAGCAGTGAGCAGCCGGACCCCACTTTCGGTTACACAAGGAGTGTTGGAGAGAAAATGGCCAACACCTGAAGAAGAACCAGTGTCCGGGCGAGAACCATGTCTCCAGTGTAGCAAGAAGTGAACATTCAGAGAAGTGAGGTATAGAGGGGATATTGTGAGGTAACTGTGGAAGGGTTTCAAAAGTTGGGGAGGAGTGAGATACAGAGTCAGAAAAGGGACATATGAGGCCATGTGGAGATCAGAGTCCAAAGGCTGAGAGATGATTTGGGAGACCAGGGCTGACATAAATGGAGAGGAATGCAAGATGGGAATAGCGCAGGACACCAGGTCTGATAGCAGTGGCACAGCTGTGGGTTGGGGGCCAGCGGGTGAGGGTTGGCCAGGAACACTCCGAGCTCTTGCCCATTGCAAATTCATAATCTACTGGGGGAGACCCATAGATAGTGAGAGAACAGTGCACCCCAGATTACCTTTGGAATTCAAAGACTATGGAAGCCTATAGGAAGGTCATCCAACTCAAAACTCATACAGGGAAGGCCAAGGAAAATGAGAGAGAGGGGGAAAGAGAGAGAGAGAGAGAGAGAACAGAAATAGAATTCCATAAAATTACCACCACTACTAGAAAATAATTGAGATGCTTCTCCTATAGCAATGAATCTTTGTGCTACACTTAAGCTTAGCCAAAAGGCCAAGAAGCTATGAAATGAGTCTTTGTACAAATGAACCATAAACTGAAAAAGCTGTGCAGTTTATATTCACATTATTTGAATAGTCTTTGATCTTGTCAGAGTGAAATTTATTGCCTTTGGCTAGAGAACTTTGCAAGATTTACACAGCAAAGGGTGAGTATAATATTATCTTTAATATAAGTTGTAAAATTCTGAATAGATACAGAGATTTTCTGAGAGTAAAAAATAGGAAACATTTTAAAAGCTAAGAGTCTAATGCATCCCTATCTCTCTATTACCTGAAATGTCTAAAATTACCTCTGGTGATGGGTACAGAGAAAGAATTAAATTGATGGAACTTTCCCCAACTCCCCTATCTAAATTAGCTGTACTCTTTCTTTTCTTTTTTTTTTAAACATCTTTATTGGAGTATAATTGCTTTACAATGGTGTGTTAGTTTCTGCTTTATAACAAAGTCAATCAGCTATACATATACATATATCCCCATATCTCCTCCTTCTTGCGTCTCCCTCACACCCTCCCTATCCCACCCCTCTAGGTAGTCACAAAGCACGGAGCTGATCTCCCTGTGCTATGTGGCTGCTTCCCACTAGCTAGCTATTTTACATTTGGTAGTGTTAGCCGTACTCTTTCTATGTCAACATTTGTTGAGTGCTTAAATGTACCTCATGTAATACTCATAACCTTTTTTCCATTTTTATTACAAAAAATTAAATGCTTAGAAAGATAAAATAACTTGAGAGTGTACCACAGCTAGTGAACAGCTAAAGCAAATTCACAACTGTCTGTTAAAACCACTGCCTTGGGGCTTCCCTGGTGGCGCAGTGGTTGAGAATCTGCCTGTCAATGCAGGGGACATGGGTTCGAGCCCTGGTCTGGGAAGATCCCACATGCCGCGGAGCAACTGGGCCCGTGAGCCACAGCTACTAAGCCTGCACGTCTGGAGCCTGTGCTCCACAACAAGAGAGGCCGCAATAGTGAAAGGCCCGCGCACGGCGATGAAGAGTGGCCCCCACTCGCCACAACTAGAGAAAGCCCTCACACAGAAGCAAAGACCCAGCACAGCCAAAAATAAATAAATTTAAAACCACTGCCTCTTCCCTTACACCATGATGCAGTCACATTTTCAAGATTTTTTAATTGCAAAAAGCTATTCACGTTGTCCACATTAGTCAGTAAGCCACTTAACCTCTTTCAGTAGTTTCAAGGAAAAATGCTATTGATTAGATCCAAGAAGGTTTTTATATGGTTGTTAATACCTAAAGCAGAATAAAATATAATGGGGAGAATCTCCCTCTCAGGAACTCTGCAGATTACAGGCTAGTTTAGCGAAATGAATCTGGTTGTGTTCAGTAGAAGGAATACATTGGAGACAGGCTGACAAGGCTGGCCAGCAAGAAAACCCTAACGGGGACACTCATCACACCATAACTAGAGAGCTGGTGTTGAAAATAGGCTTAGTCTACAAGGCATCCTCATTTAAAAAAACAAATAAAAAAAGCATCTGTCGACCCATAAAGATTGACTACTATTCTAACATAGAACATTTACTCATCCTAAAATAAATCTAAGAGATTATGTTTTACAAACACAAAAAGGTTCAATCAGGGGTGACTGGAGACAACAATATATCAATCTCCATCAGCATCTATGAAATTCAGACAAAAAGTTTGCAGAGCCCTAATGCATGTCAGATAAACCCCAGGGTTTTGTGCAACACAGTTTAAACACTTAATTAAAATTATTTATTAGTACCCTTGGCATGGTTGTCCTATCTGTTATTTAAACAATTCCCTCTATGGGGGCATTTGGTTAGTTTCTATTTTTCTCCAATGTAAACAATGCTGTAATCAATACCCTTGTACATATATTTTGGCATAATTCTTTGATTGTTTCCTTAGAATAAATTCCTAGAAATGCTGGGTCAAAGCACAGACACAGTTTTGAAGCTTTTGATAGATATTGCCAAAATGTCCTCCAGCTATTCAAATACCACATTAAGATTTCTAGTCCAATGAAAGTTTCTAGGATTCTTCTCAGAGTAACTAAGAGCAAAAGGAAGAGATTAGATCCAGAATCCTGGGTCTGAGTCCTGTGTTTACCATTTGTTAGCTGTGTGACCTTAGTCGTTACTCAACCATTCTGTTTCTGTTTCTTTATCTATAAATTGGGTATAATATCAGTACTCAACTCATAGAGTTGCTTTAAGAATTAAATAAATCAATGCCTGTAAAGACCTTAGAACAAGGCATAGTAAGCCTTACATTAAGTGTTCACTATTATAATCATCCTTGGTTCTTATACTTTGGACTTCAAAACCAATTTTAAAAAAAGAATTAAGGGAATCAATATGTTTGCCTTTTTTTTCTACTTTTCCTAAATAAAAACATTTTTTAAAAACCCAGTACATAAGCAGCACTTCATAGAAAAAATTATATTTTAATAACACTAAAAATTTAAGAAGAACATAATATCAGAATACATGACTTTTATTCTTATATTTAGCTTTAAGAGAAATTTTTTATATTATACTTATTTTTCTCATTTCTCCATGGAGCAGTGAATACGTTATTTGTTCACGTGCTTGAGAACCACTGGACAGCCATATTTTCCAAAACCCTTACATTTCTATTTTTACAATTAATAATTAAAGGTTTTAAACTTTTTTTAAAAAATGAATCATAGGGGCTTCCCTGGTGGCGCAGTGGTTGAGAATCTGCCTGCCAATGCAGGGGACACGGGTTCGAGCCCTGGTCTGGGAAGATCCCACATGCCGCAGAGCAACTGGGCCCATGAGCCACAACTACTGAGCCTGAGCGTCTGGAGCCTGTGCTCCGCAACAAGAGAGGCCGCGATAGTGAGAGGCCCGCGCACCGCGATGAAGACTGGCCCCCACTCGCCGCAACTGGAGAAAGCCCTCACACAGAAACGAAGACCCAACACAGCCAAAAATAAAAATAATAAATAAAAAAAAATGAATCATAGAATTTGGACAGTAGCTTTTGTGAACTAGGCAAATAAAAGATAATAGAATCATAAAGTCAGCTTACTGACTTTGCAAGATGCAAATAATAGAGGAAAAAGAAACATTCTGGGACTTCCCTGGTGGCGCAGTGGTTAAGAATCTGCCTGCCAAGGCAGGGGACACGGGTTCGAGCCCTGGTCCAGGAAGATCCCACATGCTGCAGAGCAACTAAGCCCGTGCACCACAACTACTGAGCCTGAGCTCTAGAGCCCGCAAGCCACAGCTACTGAGCCCGTGTGCCACAACTACTGAAGCCCGCGTGCCTAGAGCCCATGCCCCACAACAAGAGAAGCCACCACAATGAGAAGCCTGCGCACCACAACGAAGAGTATACCCTGCTCACTGCAACTAGAGAAAGCCCGCACACAGCAACGAAGACCCAACACAGCCAAAAATAAATTAAAAACAAAACAAAACGAAAAAGAAACATTCTTTTATATGGCTCTGAAAGAAAATAAAAGTGTAGCTAAAACCCATTCTTTGGCCAGGAAGCTTGACACCCCTACTTTTATTTTGACAGAGGAATCCCTATGTAGTTGTTGAAATAGAAATGAAATTCCTGAGCACCTAAAAGCCAAATCATTTGTGAAGAGCCAGGCGTTGAATTAACTCCAAGCAAAACCTGAAGAGGAACACAGAAAACTTAGGGAAACCACATGAACTAATGGCAGAGACAATGATCACTGACCACTCCATCCATAATTGTCTCCATCTTGAAAACAATTTGTTTTGCATGAATGATGCTACTGCATGATTTGCTGACCAGTTTTCCAAGTCACTCGCTAATTGTCAGGCACATATTTAACAAAGAGCTAATAGTAACGACTAGCATTTGATGAGCGCTCACTGGTGCCTTGCACTGTGCCTGGCCTCCTCTCCTTTTATCATCATAGCCATTCTGTGACAAGCGAGTATTGTTCTAATTTCTATTTTAAAGGCGGCGGAACTCAGACCTGGAGACATTAGTAACTTGGCTCAAAGGTTACACAGGTGGAACCAAACCAGTCCAGCTGACTCCATGACCTTACTCTTTCTTTTTTTTAAAAAAAAGTATTTATTTATTTATTGGCTGCATTGGGTCTGTTTCTGCGCGTGGGTTTTCTCTAGTTGCTGAGAGCGAGGGCTACTCTTCGTTGCAGTGCACAGGCTTCTCATTGCGGTGGCTTCTCTTGTTACAGAGCATGGGCTCTAGGCACGCGGGCTTCAGTAGTTGTGGCACACGCAGGCTTTAGGGCACGGGCTCAGTAGTTGTGGTGCATAGGCTTAGTTGCTCCGAGGCATGTGGGACCTTCCCGGACCAGGGATCAAACTTGTGTCCCCTGCATTGGCAGGTGGATTCTTTTTTTTTTTTTTTTTTTTTTAAATATTTACTTATGTATTTATTTATTCTAGCTGCGCCAGGTCTTAGTTTTTTTTTTTTTTAGAAATTCACGTTCTTTTTTATTTATTTATTTATTTATTTATTTATGACTGTGTTGGGTCTTAGTTTCTGTGTGAGGGCTTTCTCTAGTTGTGGCAACTGGGGACCACTCTTCATCGCGTTGCGCGGGCCTCTCACCATCGCGGCCTCTCTTGTTGCGGAGCACAGGCTCCAGACGCGCAGGCTCAGTAATTGTGGCTCACGGGCCCAGCTGCTCCGTGGCATGTGGGATCTTCCCAGACCAGGGCTCAAACCCGTGTCCCCTGCATTGGCAGGCGGATTCTCAACCACTGCGCCACCAGGGAAGCCCCGGCAGGTGGATTCTTAACCACTGCACCACCAGGGAAGTCCCTCCATGATCTTACTCTTAACCAATGTGACACACCACCATTCTAGACCCTATTTTGTCATTTTTAAATGTTAAGGGGAAATACAATACTTCCACTTCACAAGAAAAGAAAACATGCACTAGTCATCATTAACAAGTATCCTGGAAATGACCTGAACTACAGGGAATCTTCCATCACAGGCCAGGCTCCCTACTTATTCCATTACCTTTGCAGATCCCAGCCTTGGCTTTCTCAGCTCTTTTTTTGAAATGAGTGATGTCTGAAGTTCTGTCAAACAAGGAATTCATGGGGGTAAATGATTCAATAGATTTTTTTCTTTCCTTAAATTCAAAGTTGGCTTCTAGTTAACACTTTAGTGGGGGATAGTGTGGGAAAGGAAGAAGACGCTAAGAATCTTAATTATTATTTTAGAAGATTGGCAGTTGCTTCATTTCTTTTATTAGTTATACATCTAGTAAGGCCATCAGACCCAATCAAAAAATGCGCAGAAGACCTAAAAAGACATTTCTCCAAAGAAGACATACAGACGGCCAATAGGCACATGAAAAGATGCTCAACATGACTAATTATTAGAGAAATGCAAATCAAAACTACAATGAGGTACCACTTCACACTGGTCAGAATGGCCATCATAAAAAATTTACAAATAACAAATGCCAGAGAGGGTGTGGAGAAAAGGGAACCCTCCTACACTGCTGGAATGTAAACTGGTACAGCCACTATGGAGAACATTATGGAGGTTCCTTAAAAAACTAAAACTAGAGTTGCCATATGATCCAGCAATCCCACTCCTGGGCATATATCCAGAGAAAACTCTAATTCGAAAAGATACATGCACCCCAATGTTCACAGCAGCACTATTTACAATAGCCAAGACATGGAAACAACCTAAATGTCCATCAACAGATGAGTAGATAAAGAAGATGTGGTATATATATAGATAGATAGATAGATAGACAGATACACATACAATGGAATACTACTCAGCCATAAAAAAAGGAATGAAATAACGCTATTTGCAGCAACATGGATGGACCTAGAGATTATCATACTAAGTGAAGTAAGTTAGAAAAAGAAAGAAAAATACCATATATCACTTATATGTGGAATCTAAAATACAACAAATGAACTTATCTACGAAACAGAAACAGACAAACATATAGAACAGACTTATGGTTGACAAGGGGGAGGGAGAGTGAAGGAGGGATGGATTGGGAGTTTGGGATTAGCAGATGCAAACTATATTATATAGAATGGATAAACAACAAGGTCCTACTGTATAGCACAGGGAACTATATTCAATATCCTGTAATAAACCATAATGGAAAAGAATTATTTTTTAATTTTAATTAAAAAATAGTAAGGCCATCAGAATGACAGGTACACATGAAGAAATTTATCTATGAATTATGGTACCGACTGCCAAGGCCTGTTGAAGCCTCTGAGATTATGCCCTGCAAATTAAACTGTAAGCCTGCCACAGGTCCATGAATGCTGGTACAAGACGTGATACTCCTGCGTCAGACACAAAAGAATTTACTACTCAAACCAATACCAGTAGCCAGAGTATCAGCACATTCTTGCACTGGTTCCCAGAGTACCAGTCCCCACAGGGTGACAGGAAAGGGGCCAGATAACACTTGCACAAGCAGTGGTTTGCATGACAGGAGAGGAACCCTGACTTTTTCATAATCGGCAGCAAATAAACCTGTTCCTTTGCTGCAGAAGGAGGTAATACCTCTATTTTCCAAGGCCATTCACTATACAAACATCTTCGAAAAGAGTGTGGAACTAACACAATCAATGCCTCTGCTCACAAGACATGCAGAAATGTGAGACCCGTGGAAAACTGTCTCCCAACACCAACCATTCTGCTTGTTACAAAAGCACATGTTTGACATCCTTTTTTTTTTTTTTTTGCCTGCGTTGGGTCTTTGTTGCTGCACGCGGGCTTTCTCTAGTTGCAGTAAGCGGGAGCTACTCTTCATTGTGGAGCGCGGGCTCTAGAGCGCAGGCTCAGTAGTTGCGGCACATGGGCTTAGTTGCTCCGTGGCATGTGGGATCTTCCCAGACCAGGGCTTGAACCCGTGTCCCCTGCATTGGCAGGTGGATTCTTAACTGCTGTGCCACCAGGGAAGGCCCTGGCGACTATATCTCGATTAGACCCATGGACTTTCATAATTGTTGTAGTACCCAGAAATTATTTGCCAGGATCTTGGACTATTCCTTTTCAAAAAGGTCAGTTGTGCCACTATACTTGTCATATTTTCTACAGATCCTAATAGGTGAGGAGATTCTAGTAATAAAATATCCACACAAATGCAGTGTGGAAACTGACCAAGAGCGTCCAAAGTTAACATGCTTTAAATGTACAATGTAGGCATTTACACCAAGAAGACTGTTGTATACAATTTTCTAGAGCAAAATGATCTCAATAAACAGTTATGAGGCTTTTTTAAAAAGTCTGACTCTTAAAGTCCAGATTGAATCATATTTAATCCCCATCTGCTCATTAACTCTTGTGAGAGATCAACTAAAAGGAAAAGGAGTATTCTCTCTTAGGACCAGTTTTCTTATAAGAATCCAAAATTTTGAGCTATGAGATATATTTCCCAGTCCACCCTTTGTTTGAACAGGAAATTAGACCTGAATTTTACAATCATTACACATAGTACTTCTGAAATAAGAACACTATAAACATATTGTTCCTTTACCATAGACCAAAGTGATGAGATTATATACGTTTGTCCAACGGAATAAAATAATGATGATTCTTAATTGCACTCAAATCAAACTAAATCTTGTGCATGATACATTCATGCTAAAATGACATGGAAGGGCAGATTGGTGGTTGTCAGTGGCGTGGGGTGGGATGGAGGAGGTGAAGGTGGTCAGAAGGTACAAACTTCCAGCTCTAAGATAAATAAGTCATTGGGATATAATGTACAGCATGGTGACTATAGTTAACAATGTTGTTTTGTATATTTGAAAGTTGCTAAGAGAGTAGATCTGAAAAGTTCTCATCACAAGAAAAAAATTATAATTGTGTGATGATTTATGTTTACTAACATTATTGTGGTAATCTTTTCACTATATACACATATATCAAATCATTATGTTGTATACTTAACCTAAAACTAACAGTGTTATATGTCAATTATATCTGGTTTTTTTGTTTGTTTGTTTGTTTTTAATTTATTTAATTTATTTATTTTGGGCTGTGTTGGGTCTTCATTGCTGTGCGTGGGCTTTCTCTAGTTGCGGCGGGCGGGGGCTACTCTTCGTTGCAGTGTGTGGGCTTCTCATTGCGGTGGCTTCTCTTGTTGCGGAGCACGGGCTCTAGGCGCGCGGGCTTCAGTAGTTGTGGCTGGGGGACTCTAGAGCACAGGCTCAGTAGTTGTGGCGCATGGGCTCAGCTACTCCGCGGCATGTGGGATCTTCCCAGACCAGGGCTCGAACCCACGTCCCCTGCACTGGCAGGCCGACCCCCAACCACTGCACCACCAGGGAAGCCCCTATATCTCAGTTTCTGAAAATAGAATAAGGGGCTTCCCTGGTGGTCCAGAGGTTAAGAATTCACCTTCCAATACAGGGGACATGGGTTCGATCTCTGGTCGGGGAACTAAGATCCCACATGCCAGGGAGCAACTAAGCCTGCATGCTGCAAATAGTGAGCCCGCACGCTCTGGAGCCCACATGCCACAACGAGAGAGAAGCCCACACGCCACAACTAAGACCCAATGCAGCCAAATAAATAAATATTTTTTAAAAATAAGAAAAGAATGAAATGGGATCTGTAAAAAAGTAATAATATACCAAAGCATATCAGTCCCACTCACATTCTCCCAGACTTATCACAACCCAGCAAAGTGCCTGGCACATAGTAGATGTCATATAGTTGTCAAATGAATTAATGTATAAATGAATGAGCACACTTCTCTGTCATTTATACCTTGCTTCGTCCATTTCTTCCCAAGAAATACTGCTTTCTTCTCCTCTAACTCATCAATACTGTCCTAACTCATAAAACTGCACTAGTTCCTTCTTCCCAATGCCTCACGTGATTCTGAGTCTCACAGAACCACCATCTGATCATTAAAAGCTTAATATGAGATTCAGAGATCTATGTTCAGAACATTCCTTGTAAGTATTTCTTTTGCCTGCTATAACTCTAGATAGTAGGCCCAAGTTACAAAAATTAAAACAACCAATTAAGCTTGAAGGCAAACCATTCTGTTCCCCATATCCATGGGTTTATAGTTGAATTCCATGCAAAACATTTTCATTGTCTTTCCCCTAAATCTTTTGAATGTTGCTCTAAGTCCTATAGTTTCCCATTTATTCCCACATGCCAATGCCATGCATCATTCATAAAAATGAAGCAGTAGCAAAGATTTGCTGCTTCAAAATGAGGACATACTGACTTTTTCCCAAATTTATTTTATCCAGGTATAAATGCCCAAATACTGACAAAAAGACACCGGAAAATGTGGTGTAATTGAGAACTGCATCTCATATATTGTTTTTTGATGATGTTTGTCCTTCAGAGTGCTATATATCTGTGTTTCTGTAGTTTTGGATACACAGCCCTACAAAATGTGAAATAGAATTGTCTCCTAATTTCAATAAGGTTTGCTTTGGAAAATGGTTAGGAATAAACCCAAAACGTGACTGAAAGTCGATTTTTTGCTGTTTTAAGAAATGTAACATTCAATCAAATCAAAGGTTGGTTTCAAAAAAAAAATGTCATTCTCCTTCGAATCTCATCTCACACACACACGCACACACACACACACACACACACACACTCACACACACACACACACACGCAAATATATGCCCTGGAGAATAATTACCAAGAGCTAAGCTCTAAAATTAAAGAATCTGTAGAAAATACAATGATGCACCTGAAAATAGTTTTCATTCTCTCCTTTGTGTGAAATTCAATTACACAGAAAGCAAACAAATGGAATAAACAATGAAAATGGCATTTGGGGGATTTTTTTTTTAATTACTATAAACTGCACTCTCTAAAACAAAAAGACCACTTATGTAGCAATTGCATCTAATGATGTGCATTTATCTCCTGTCTGGCTATTCTTGATTTAAATAATGCTTTTCTTAGAGCCTCACACCACTAAACCCAGTCATTAACTCCTTTATAACAAGAAACTATTTCTCCCCATAAACCCAAACAATAGTAATCTTGCTCTTATCTTGATATTTCTGTCAAAAAAATACTTTTAAAATCTTTGACATTACTAAGAAAGATTCAATATGGTATTTACATCTTTCTAGAAATATTTCATCGAGCCCACTATGACCATTCTAAAACAGCAAAAATGAAAATTATGAAATCTTATTGCTTTAACTTAATATTAATGTATTGCTTTAGAATAAAAAAAAAAAGAAGCTACTCTCATGTACAAATGCAGCCCTGATAAAAATACCAAAGCGTACATCTACCAGATTAATCCTCTAGTAAATTAAAATACTAAAATTCTTCTTTGGATTCCTTTAAATAACAATATCTCCTTATATTTAAGGAGATATTTTTCATCTTTTGCTTCAAAAGATGAAAAAAAAATGAACTAATTTAACACATTTCTGGACAACACATGTCCAGGAGTTAGATAACTCTATATAACACTCTCTCTATATAAATATAACTATATATACATGTAACTATATATTCTATATGTATAGAATTTATATAACTATATATATTTATATAAGTATAAATAATATATAATCATTTATATAAGTATTTGTATATGTTTATATTATATATAAATTAAATATATATAAGTATATATATACGTGTGTGTATATGTATATATATATTCACTGTCTTAACCTACATCATTTGGGCTTGAACTGATAAGGTATACAAATTACTTACCATAGATGCCCCACTCTTCCCAAGTAAATTTAATTGTTTTAATAGGAAACAATTCCTTGAGCCAAAAAGAACTTAAATATCAGTGACAAGCTTGTGGTGACATTTTAAACTCTTCTGCCACATGGAAAACAGACTCTACCATCCACCTTCTCCCACACCTCAAAACAGTACTACATATTTGTGAAAGCTTTGGAGTTCCACCTATATACACCTAAGACAGTGGGACAGTCAGATGGTAGACCTCACCACCTGCCAGTCCTCCTTCTGGAGACAGTGTAGTATGGTGGAAAGTGCAATGGGTTCTGGGGTCCACAAACCTGGAATCCAATCCATTTGCTAATGTTGAGTCTTGGGCTAGTTGCTTTCCACCTCTGTGAGCTTCAGGTGTCCTCATCTGTAAAATGAAGAAAATAGGAAAACTCTCCAGGGTTGTAGTGAAGGTAACACATACAGAGCTTCAGGCCGAGTACATGACAGAGAAAGGTAAGCATGAGGAAACCCTCCTGGTAGGGGAAGTAGGACAGATTCCAAAGTTTGAAGCAGTGAAAGGAAGTATTTGTGAGATCTCTGAAAACTTTGTCTTGGGCTAGTTCTGAACATCACTATTAAGGATGGAAATTATTTTTTTCATGCATTAATTCATCTGTTAGGTACACAATTACTGAACTTCTTATCTAGGCCAGCAAGGGAGACAGACCCATATATAATTAACTATAACTATAAGACACAGATGCTATTACTGGTGAAAGAGTGAAGGGAGGGCTAGAGATGACAGTCAACAAGGTCCTAAAAACAACAGGGGACACTTCAGGTCAAGTCACATAAAGTCAGAGAGGGATTAGTAGAAAGACACTGAAGGGAAGCTTCAGGGCCACATACAAGTGGTTCACATCAATCTCTCGAGGAATATGAAGCAGAGAGCAATTGCACCTGGAGATCTGTTGGGTGGTCTCTCCATCATCATTGTAGCAAGGACTCAGAAGGGGAGTGGTCTGGGAAGTGGGTGCATTCAGGTCACAAGGGGTTCTAGGCTTTCTTCCAGACCAGCTGGACCATCACAACATGAATGGCCTTAGACACCACCAATTCAAGAGGGCAGATTAGTTATAAAGAAGAACCTGCAAGGGATAGAGAAAGATTTCTATTAACAAATCCTTCCAGATAGGATGAGGGAATCAGATTTATTGTATATTTGATAATATGAATAACCAGTCTAAAGGTTTCAAATATAAATTAGAATAGAATGATGAATGATAAAGCGATGGTTTCTTCTGTTTGATTCTATACATTCCTGATTGTGTTGTTGATGATGATGATGATGATAACAAATAATAGCAGTTACCATATCCTGTGTATTTCCTATGTGTCAGGCAATGATTTAAGCGCTTAATATTTATTTCACAACATCCCATGAGACAGACAGTATTACTATCCCCACTTAACAAATGAGCAAATGTAGAAACTGAGAGGTTAAGTAACTAGCTGAAGGCCACACAGATAGTAAGCGGTAGAGCTGGGTTTCAGACCCAGAACTGCCTACAACTCCAGAACCTCCACTCTCTCCTACTGCCTACATGCTTAATGAATCTCTAAATGGCTCTGCGGACATTCCAAAAACAAGAACTTATCAAAGTGCTCTTTACTAATCTCTATTATTGTAGAAATATTACTGACATTACTATGAAAGTAATAAATTTCTATGTCTTAAGAGTTTTAGGTCTCAAAGTGACCTTTGAGGTAAATTCAAGCAACCCTCAATTCTACAAATAAGGATCTGAGCTATCCCAAGTTTAACTGAGCTATAACGAAAATACCAATTGTTCTCATTAAAATGTTAGACAAGGTGGATCTCTTTGTTTATATTTGTTGATAGTGATGATAATTACAGTTTGAAATAAAATGACAATGTACTAACAGGATAGTATCAGCCTACCCTGGGATTTGACACAAAAGGTTGGAGTGTTTTCAAACCTCATTAACTAACTTTGTTGCTGGACAACATGGCAAAAATCAAGCGGCTACACTGGCTATTTGGCTCTCTCTTAATCATTCTGAAAATATCAAAGGTATGTCCTGGTTTATAGTACCCTTACTGGATTAACTTTTACTGAAAAACCTGGTCATCCAAAATTGAATTTATTTTTTTCCTCAAGCAGAAGCAAAACCTTTCTAAGAGTAATTGAAAATAAAAGCCTTACTCAAAAAGCAATTACAGAATAAGGCCAGTGTCAATCATTATAGAATAAGGCCATTGGCTAAAAGTAACAGAGACAGAAAGTTTGGCTGGTGGCTTTTTTTAATTGATTTATTTTTTATCCTCCCATCTTTAATAGGATAATTTTTTTTTCCATAACCAGTTTACTGGTCATTTGGAAAATATAATTTTTTAAGAAAAGACCATTTACTTTCACTGTAAAATGACAAAATGAAATCCTCAGAAGAAGTCTTCAACCTCATTAATAATTTAAAAAAACAGACTAAAATGAGATATCATGTTTATACTATGAAATCGACTAAGAGAAAAGACTTTTCCCCCCAATTCTTAATGTTGGTGGGGGTGTGAGAAAACAAACTTAACAAGTTTTAACAGTACTAGGAAATAAACTAAGGCAGTCTTTCTGGAGGCCATTTGGCAATATTCCTTACAGTGTGGTTTTTTTTTTTTGTTTTTTTTTTTTTACATTTTGGCCCTGCCGCGTGTCACGTGGGATCTTAGTTCCCCAACCAGGGATCAAAGCCCGGCTCCCTGCAGTGGAAGCACGGAGTCTTAACAACTGGACTGCCAGGGAAGTCCCTACAGTGTGTTTTTTTTTAAATATGCACTTTACACAGTAATGCCACTCCTAGGAATGTAAACTCATGTTGCCTTGTGTGCAAAGTCTTGCCTATAATGATATCGATATATGGGATGATCATTATAGCAAGGAAGGAACGAAAGAAGGAGGGAGAGAGGAAGAGAGAGAATTAAAGAAATCAAAATATCCATCAATAGGAACTGCTTAACTAAATACGGTGCAATACATTTGTAAAAAAGCAGTATTATTTTCCCATTAAAAGTGATGTTGTGGATAAATATTATTGAAATGGAAATGGATCACAAATGCTACTAGTTATTTTCTTTTTTAAACAATACAAAACTCTATGTAACTATATGCTTCCACTTATATGAACTTTAAGAACAGGCAAAACCAATCTGTAGCAATAGATATCCGAAGAGTGTTTGCCTGAGAGGGTGGAGAGCAGATGAAGAGAGCAGACTGATTTGAAAAGAGGTAAAGGAACTTTCTGGATTGATGGAAATGTTCTAACCTTGGAATATGGATGGAGGGGGAGGAGGAGGAACAGGGTGAGTACACATTCGTCAAAACTCATCAAAATATACACTTAACATCTCTATATTCCACTTTATGTAAAGTATACCTCTATTTAAATAAGGAACAAAACCTCTAAATGTACATGATCTCAATTTTATAATGAAAACAATGTTTATACATGTACATGCAGAAAAGGATTTGGAGAGGATTTTTGGGTGGTGGAATTATGTTTGTTTAACTTTTTCTTTTTTTTCAACTTGTCAACCAGCATTTTAATAGTTAAAATAAACCCAAATATACAAACATATTCAAATGTGCTACAATGACCCTCTCTTGCCCTTAATCTAGATTTTCCTTCCCACTACCTCAAAGGGTAGTGTGTGGATTACCCAAAGCATCAAGGAGCCACCTTGAGGTTCACAGAGCCCTACGTTTCCATGGAGGGATGCCACTGAGTATCCCTCCCTGGTGGAGGTCCTTCATGGTTTGCACTGGCTGGTCATTTGTTTCAACTTTCAGATAGCTTCATATGCCAAAGCCACAGCAAGAATTTGGTCATTTTGAGGCATGCATTAAGTAGATCTTATTTTTTTTTTTTTTTTTGGCTGAGCCACAAGGCACGTGGGATCTTATTTTCCCCATTGCCCCCTGCAGCGGAACTGTGGAGTCTTAACCACTGGACCGCCAGGGAAGTCCCAAGCAGATCTTATTTATAGAACCCAAACGCCTCTTAGGTCCAGAGGAGGAAGCTTCAAATCACAGAAGGCAAAGCAAATGTTTTATGGCATGTGTCCTGCCAAGCTTCTAAGAATAGTTATGCCATTAGTTCCAACCCCATAAGCAGCTCGGCCTGAGCCCCACCCACTCCAGTAAGCCTATTACAGATAAATTAACCCATCATTATGGGACAGGGAAGCCTTCTCTGCCAGGTGTGCTCATGGCCAAGGCTGGGTGTCTGCCACCTCTGGATGGTAGCAGCTCATGTTCACATGCAGCCCAGGAATCTCAGCATGGGCTGCTGGGTGGTTACCCATGCAGGCACAATTACCTACTAACAATAACAGCACAAACCACCTGGGGGCAGTTAGTTGATGGGTAAAGAAGATGAAACAAAATTACATTCCTCCTCCTTAAAACCCCTGCATGATGGATACAAATTGAGAACTGTGGTAGGTGGGAACAAGTGAAAACAGAAATCCAGCCTTTCCTTGGGATACAGCCAAGGAAGCTGGTGAACAAACCGTACTAAGAGAAGTTTGCACTCAACAACCTGGCTTGGATCTGGACAAGGATGCCCACAGGATCCATCTAACTAGCCCACTGGACAGCTTGCCAAAGATGTCCCACAGGACCTCAGACTTACCTGGTCTCAAATTGAACATCCCTGCACTGCCTCTACCTTGCTACTTCTTTTGCAAAGTCCCCATCTCAGTAAATGACACCCCAATCTACCCCTTTACCAGAGCAAGAACCTAGAAGCCATTTTATACTTCTTCCTCCTTCATCTTCCACACATGATCCGTTACCAAGTCCTACAGATTCTATCTTCTAAATAATCTTTCTGACCAGCCTTTCCCTCCAGTTTGTGCCACCGTCACAAAACTTGTTCTCTACTTTACTGCATGGCTGACCTTCCCAAATTACAAATGGCATCATGCCATTGCCCTATTCCAGTCCGTCCTTTGCTCTCCATCATCTACCCAGAGGTGTCTTGAGACAATGCCTTCACTACCAGGTATTTAA
Organism: Balaenoptera ricei; assembly: GCF_028023285.1. NCBI lineage: Eukaryota > Metazoa > Chordata > Mammalia > Artiodactyla > Balaenopteridae > Balaenoptera > Balaenoptera ricei. Next base: position 79,341,289 of record NC_082648.1, read on the forward strand.
ATACCTTCACTGCTCGGTATTTAAATATGTGAAGTCGTGATTTGATATAGCCAAGTAAGAGGCACTAAGGACCTGGAAAAGACCTGTCCCACTTAAAGGCGTTCAAACCTAAAACTATTTTACAACAGCTGCACCAGCTCAGTAAAACTCTTTCTGAAGTCATTTTGATACTTCTGTCTACACAACAGAGTCCAAACTCACTAGCCTGCATTTTTTAAGTCGGTGAGGTAGCTAGTGTCTGCTTCTTTGGCCTTGTCTTCAGCTATTCTCATCAAGCAGCTTTCGTTTTCCTGAAGATTCTCTTTCACACAGCAGTGCTTTTGAACATGACCTTCCCTTAGCCTGGGCCCGTCTTCTTTCCCTATCTTGCCTGGACACTCTCATTTTAAGACCTCTGCTGCCAGCCTTCCTGGAGACCCAGGGAGAGTAGTACTCTGGACATACATCTGTTATTGTTCTACATCCGTTATTGTTCTTCTTTCTCAACCTGCAACCATTTATTTTTCTTCCCTACTAGACAGTACTTAGGGGACTTGTCTAAAATTGCACAAATTATATGCTACAAAATAAACAGCAAAGGCAAACTTTTCCTAGAGACAATTTTCCTCAACATTTTTTTAAAATTTATTAATTAATTTATTTACTTTTGGCTGCGTTGGGTCCTCGTTGGGTCCCGCTGCCCTGCGGGTTTTCTCTAGTTGCGGTGAGCGGGGGCTACTCTTCGTTGCAGTGCGCGGGCTTCTCATTGAGGTGGCTCTTGTTGCAGAGCACAGGCTCTAGGCGTCTGAGCTTCAGTACTTACGGCACATGGGCTCAGTAGTTGTGGCTCACAGGATCTAGAGCGCAGTCTCAGTAGTTGTGGCACATGGGTTTAGTTGCTCCGTGGCACGTGGAATCTTCCCGGACCAGGGCTCGAACCCATGTCCCCTGCATTGGCAGGTGGATTCTTAACCACTGCGTCACCAGGGAAGTCCTCCTCCTCAACATTTTAAAGATTGAGAAAATATTGTTTGAATATCACAGAACACATTTTTTTTTTTTTTGGTGTTAATTTTGGGTGTCCTTAGAGAGCTAATGGAGATTTTAGGGGGCCTCTGAATATGCACTACTCTATGTCTTTAGACAGTCTCTGCCCACGAAACCTTTAGTGAATATGATATTGCAACACTCTTATGCCAGAAAAGCTGCTTTAGGCCTTGATCAATTTCACAAAATGTTAACTGGGTAATATTAATTATTATCGTGAATTTTCAGTCTTCAAAAGAGAGAAAGGAAGAAAGAAACTGTTACATGCTCCAGTACCTTTTAAAAAGTCACTCTAAGAAATAAAAGGGAACTCAACTCCACTCCCACAACTGGGTCACAAGCTCCATTGGCTGAAGTAGTTGAGTGCTCAGTCACATGAAATAGTTCTATTTCTCAGAACTTGTCCAAAGGGATCTCTTCTACCTGCAGAGATAGAAGTATGGAAAAAAGAATCTTTCCAATACCTTTAAGTTTGACCTGCTTCATTTTTTTCCTCCCTTCCTGTCCATTGATTTAAGTCATTGGAGAGGCATGGAAATAAAATGGGAAGTTGGAAAGGGAAGAGATAGTGAAGGATGAAGGGGAGGGCAGTAATGGGGGGGCTTTCGAGGTATCTATGCCTGCAGTGGCTAAGGTTAAATGAAGTCAACCACAAAGCTACAGTAACCTCACCACTTCCTACTTTGCACGTAACAGGCTGAGCTCTAGCTCTGACTTAAAGGTGAATGGTCTGGAGTGAACTCATTCGTTGTACACCAGTTCCTTCCAGAATTTTTTTAAATCATTATTGTTGGGATTACACATGCTTTTATTCTTACTAACCAATGTGAAAGCAATTAAGATTTGGCTGGGGGAAGAAATACAGAGAGGGGCTTCCCTGGTGGCGCAGTGGTTGAGAATCTACCTGCCAATGCAGGGGACACAGGTTCAAGCCCTGGTCTGGGAAGATCCCACATGCTGTGGAGCAGCTGGGCCCGTGAGCCACAATTACTGAGCCTGCGCGTCTGGAGCCTGTGCTCCGCAACAAGAGAGGCCGCGATAGTGAGAGGCCCGCGCACCGTGATGAAGAGTGGCCCCCGCTTGCCACAACTAGAGAAAGCCCTCACACAGAAACGAAGACCCAACACAGCCATAAATAAATAATTTTTTTAAAAAATTAAAAAAATAAAAAAAAAGAAATAGAGACACTCTATTCTAACATAAAAACAAACATGCTCATGATAGAAAACTGGGAAAATACAGAAAAGTGTAAAGAAAAAAACCCCACCTATACTCAAGGATCTATATATAATTATGACTATATTGTATGTACTTTTTACACTTTAACTTTGTAACAAGTTCTTGCCTTGTTTTTAGAAACTACTTAAACAGTTTTTTATAGTTACATAGTAAACTTTGAAGTGGATATTGTAATTTATATAACCATTTCTCTACTACTAGACATTTTGGTTTTTTTCAAATATTTTGGAATAATAATATGGATTTAACCCTTTTAAAAGCTCTCAATACCAGAAATGAGTAAACGAGAACTCCTCCATGAAGGTGTAGGCAGCAGTAGGAGAAAAGTTTAGAAAGTACCGTAGCCATTGGTTTCCTTTAGCCAAGAAAAATAGGTACAATATCATGAATTATGGACAAAAGCAGGAAATACTCTGAAATTTCCTCAAGAAAAATGTATTTAAGCCTCTGTTGACTTGAAGGTGGGACCAGTTCTAGGAAGGCTTTGGTGGAAGAGAGGAATGTTGAAAAAGGAGTACAAATAAATGAGAGGTGGTGTAAAGACATGCAGTTGGGAAAAAGAAAACTCAGGCTCTCATGTGACACCTCGCAGAGTTTTTCTCCCATCGCTGCTTTTGATGGTGACTAGACTGTCTGATAAGCTTTGCCACAAGTCCTTAGGTGGAACACTTTCTTAAACAAAGAACTTTAACAGCCATTTGTTGACAGCAATCTCCTTTCTACCCTGTCTTTCACCAAATCATTCATCTTTTCCTATGCTCTTTAAACTTTACCAGCAACAGAGTAGGGGGCAGATGTTATTGCACAGAATCCACATGGCTGGAATCACACTGTGGGAAGGAATGCTTTGAAAGTGATATAGAATTTAGGGTCTCCCTAAAACCTAATTTCCCTGGATTTTTGTGGCAGTCTGGGGAAAACAAAATGCTATTTTCATTATACTTTCATTTGATTCTCACTTAAATCAAGTTTTTTTCTTATAAAGTTACCTTAAAATTTTGAGTTCATTCTGTTTTGCCAAAAGTGTTTCCAATTATTATCACAGTTTGTCTTCACAAAACCCTGAGAGATGGGTAGGCAGGTATTAATACCTCCATTTCTGAAAGAAAAAAATAGATGAATAAAGTCACTGCCACCAGAACCCAGATGTCTTGTCTTTTGGCCCAGTGTGCCTTTTCCTACAGACTGTCACAGTGGTTTTGGCAAATGGTATTGTTAGAAAGCCTATGGAGACATGGCTTGCGCTTCTGTGATCAGATATCTCAAAATGGCTTTGTACTTCAGTTTCAAACCTAACATATAAACCCTGAGTATTTTCCTCAAGCACATTTTGATGTATTCTGTCTTAAAACATCCCTAAGTTTCTTCAAATGTGAATTTAAAAATTTTCTCATCTAATTAACCTACATATAAGTAGGAATCAAAGATAAATTTACCATTAATTTTTCCAAAAAGTTAAAAGGGATAAAAATGAATCTTCACATATAGTACCATATTTGAAAAACTATGGTTGACATTTAAATGGCAAACAAAACTAGGAAATGCAAGTGCGTCTCTTAAATATAGAAGAAAACTACACTATGTGTGGCTTAAATAAGTGAATATTTATCCTAACATTTCCAAACTCTGTCAAATAAGGTAGAACAATACTTTTTTTTTTTTGATGACTAGATACATAAAGGTTCAGCCTGAAAAATTCGTCAGTAGAAAATGCATCTGTGTATGGATGTTTGCCTTTTAAACTGTGACTTTTATAGAAAACTGAAATACAAAAGACTCTTGGAGAACATAAAACTGAAATAGAAGACATCTTCTATACACAACACTTTAATGTATTACTAATTTTCTTTTCAAAAATGAAAGGAAAAGTGATAATGAAAGCTACTTTCATTAGCGATGGGGGGAGTCTGTGTGTGCGTGCATGTGTGTATGCACATGTGTGTTATTGTTGAAGAGCAGTTTCCAAGAGCCTTCAACTAGCCTCTGAATGTGGTTATAATTTGGCACTTGACCACGCTGAATTAAACGCTCTGCTCTATACTGCTGTACTACTTTGTACTGTTTCATGTTTCCTGGAAAGACTGCAAGTATCTTTGAAACAGGAGGGAAGAGGACAGGGCACAACCTTTGAAAAAATGACATAGACTGAGGACATTACATAAACTGATTAGAATCAAATGGGTCGGGCTTCCCTGGTGGCGCAGTGGTTAAGAATCTGCCTGCCAATGCAGGGAACACGGGTTCGAGCCCTGGTCTGGGAAGATCCCACATGCCGCGGAGCGATTAAGCCCGTGAGCCACAACTACTGAGCCTGCGCGTCTGGAGCCTGTGCTCCGCAAAGAGAGAGGCCGTGACTGTGAGAGGCCCGCGCACCGCGATGAAGAGTGGCCCCCCGCTCTCCGCAACTGGAGAAAGCCCTCGCACAGAAACGAAGACCCAACACAGCCAAAAATAAATATAAATAAATTAAAAAAAAAAAAAAAAAAAAAGAATCAAATGGGTCCAAGATGGCAGACAAGTCAACTTCCACTAGACCTTGAGCCTCATTATACGCTCACTGTAACACATTAGCAGGCTAAATGACACACCCACAGGCGCCATGACAGTTCCAAGGCCAACCATAATGGTCAAAAAGTGGGCAGAGGTCCAATTCCTGGAAATCCCTGCCCCTTCCTGAAATAGCTGGAATACTCCTCCAACTCATTAGCCTATGAAATTACCCACACCTATAAAAACTGACAACCCCGTACCCTGGTGCCTTTCTCACCTTCTGAGATGGCTCACACTCTGTCTGTGGAGTATGTTTCTCTCTAAATAAATCCACTTCTTACCTATCACTTTGTCTCTCACTGAATTCTTTCTGCAATGAGACATCAAGAACCTGAGCTTCATTAAGTCCTGAAACCAGGTGTGTGATCTCAGTTGGAAGACTGTGGGTTTTGGCCGGGTTTGAGTCCCAGCCGCATGGGTTCAAGTCCCAATCTGGGTTTTGGCCGGGTTTGAGTCCCGGCACGTGGGTTCAAGTCCCAATCTGAGGTGCATGATTTCATCTTCAGGTTAAGAACTCTGGCTTCTATATCTTTTGTATCCTCCACAGTGCCTGCCACAATGTCTGTATTGAACTTAAAGAAATAAATTCATCCAGTGTTCCATGAAAACCAGTCCTACTAACCATCCAATCTTTGAAATAAATTATTCTCATTCTCTGAACTATAAAACCAAATGTTATTATTATTTTGTGGAACATCTTGACCCTACAATAATCTGCATTTGTATATGGTTTCAAGATGATGATGATGACGATGATGACAGTGATGATGATGATAAATAATCACTTTTCTGTGTCACTCCCTGAAGATTTTAAAGCCTCACACAATTTGTAAATGTAATGGCGGCAGTAAGAAAGTAACAGAAAGCAGGGAGTCCATCATCCTTGAATCTCTTGTAAGTTGTCCATAGGGTATGGAGAGACCCCTTAGGAAGGAGAGTTGGAGTAATCACATAGTTACCTGGGAGCTCAGACACATTAACTCATATTGATATATAACTGTTACTGGGAAACTTCTTGTCTTACCCAAATCTAAAATTAATTCCTTTTCACGTGACAGGTATTTACTAAAACTGCCTTCATTGTGTTCTATCTGTTCCTCTTTCCTGGTTCTAGACAATTTCTGTCCCTACATCTGGATTCTGATTTATAAGCTTATGACCAACCCATGACTGTAATATCTTATTATTGAACCCCACATCTGGGTTATTGACAGTGTCACCTGATTCCAACTTTGACTCTAGCTTCCTAACAAAAGATTCAGACTCCTATTGCCCTTGTCCAGGATTTTTAGGTGGGTCCGTTTCAGGTAGTGGTTCTTAATCCTATTGAGGGGTTCCCTGAAAAATGTATGAAAGCTGTGAACTCATCCCCTCTAAAAAAGACATATTTGTACACAAACACAAACAGATCTGCGTACAATTTCAAGAGATTCATGATCCTTTAGAGGCTCCTTTTAAGGGACATCTACTGGTAGGTTAACCTATAGTATAAAAAAAAAAAAACTGCATCTGTTTTAGTCACTACAAACAGATGCAATTAACCTTTGCTGGAGTCTGAGAAAAGACAGGGCTTGTCTTTATCACTTCCAAGATTTTCCTCCTAAAAAAATCACCAAAGTGGGCTTCCCTGGTGGCGCAGTGGTTGAGAGTCTGCCTGCCGATGCGGGGGACACGGGTTCGAGCCCTGGTCCGGGAGGATCCCACATGCCGCGGAGCAACTGAGCCCGTGCGCCACAACTACTGAGCCTGCGCGTCCGGAGCCGTGCTCTGCAAAGAAAGGCCGCGACAGTGAGAGGCCTGCGCACCGCGATGAAGAGTGGCCCCCGCTCGCCACAACTGGAGAAGGCCCTCGCACAGAAACGAAGAACCAACACAGCCAAAAATAAATAAATAAATAAATTTAAAAAAAAAAATCACCAAAGTAATATATGTACATTGTAGAAATGTTGGAAAGTGAGGAAAAGCATAAATAAGAATTTTCAAATCACTCACAATCCCAGCACTAAAGATACCCAATTATCAATATTTTAGTGTACTAATTTCCAGTCTTTTTTAATTCATATTTGTTAGACTTTCACAACATCCTTCCTTCAAATTCTCCTTCACTTTTATATAAGAACCTGTTGTGCATTCAAAGACTTAGTTCAATCTTCAGGCGTGTAAGAAACTTCCAGGTTGCCTAGGACTTGTCCAAGGCCTGCAAACTTTTGAGCTCTGAGTACAAATTTACCTCCCAGTTATCTCTATCTAAACAAAACATGGTCTCTAGCTGAAGGTTAGGCGTCCATCAGAGATTGCTCTTGTGTCTTCTGGTTATTAGTTCTGCCATCAATGTTTGTCACTGTGATGATAATTATAGTTCTGGAATCCTGAGTTCAACTCTTATCTCCACTGCCACCTTCTAATTTTGTGAACTGGATAAATTACTTAATTCATCTGTGCTTCAATATCTCATCTGTAAGATGGGAATGATGATGGAGAATAAATGAGTACGTGGAAAGTATGTAGAACAGACTGTTACCCAGGAAGCACTCAATAGATGCTAGCTATCACTGTTATCATTTATATATTGTTGTTGTTTCCATTCCTCCATGATGTTTTCTGCGTTGTTAGTTCTACTGTCACTGTTGATTGAAGAGGTAAAGACTCTCCTTTTTAAACATGATCACAGCCCCCAAGAGTAACAATAGTTGCTTAATATAAAATATTCGGTGTTCATATTCCCTAATTGTCTTCCAAATGTCTTTTGTTGTTGTTTGTTTGAATCTAGAGCAAAACAAGGTCTATACATTGCAACTGATTAACATGCATTCTCTTATGAGCAAACATTCTTTTTTTAGCCTTTACCCCCAAACAAAAATGCAGAATTTGTTTTTGTTTATGTAGCAAAAAACAACCTTCTTCGAATGAAGCAGAAGTTCAAAATGCTGTCCTGGAGGAGTGGGTGAAAATGTCAAGTCATTGCCTTTACTGAGTAGATAAACACTTGGCATATACCTTTCTCTGAATGATAAAGAAGGAAAGGAGGAAGTGTGCTTCCCTGTAAACTTTTTTATTAGCCACAGAGAACTGAGTACAAACATGATGCTCCTGAAACAAAGTGCTCTACAGTAAATAGGAACTGAGGAAATAGAAAATGGATTGTAAATCTGGAAACCATTTCTCTATTTCAGTGAAGAGAAGATTATAAATGGCCAACCCAAATAGTCTGCTTTTAAAGTTTCACAAACGCTGGTTGGATTGATGAATCCTTCTTAGGATTTTTAATCCTAAAGCTCGAATCTAATTTAAAGTTTTTGAATTTTCAAACTTTGCTCACTCCATTTTAGTCTGTGCCTTTGGTAAAAGAAAAAAAAATCACTTTAGGTGATATAAAATTAATCAAGAGTTCCACTTTCAGGTCTCATTGTAAGACTGCCTCTTCCAGATTCCACCTTAAACAAAGCCCCTTTTTCATTTTAAAATGGAAAGAAACCCCAGAATACAACACACACAAAATAGTAATTACCACGTAATAGAAGAAGCAGGATAAGCACACAGTAATACAGTGCAGGAGTTAAGAATGTGGGCTGCAAAGAGAGAACGCTGTCCTCTGTTTCTTTGCCTGTAAAACGAGGACAATAAATAGAAGCTGCTTCATAGGGCTGCTGCTGGGATCACTCATGAGATCATGAGAAGCACCCAGCACTGGCTAACACTCTGTAAAGACTGGTTATTATTATGATGAGAAAGACACAGGAAGGGATCTTTTGTCACAGCTGGTTTTATCAGGAGAGGAGCTTACTTCATGGTAACAGTGTGAGTCAGTTACCAGAGAAGGCAGCAAGCTCCCTGCACACATCCCTGTCACACCGCCTCCAAGACACTCTACTACTATTAACAATACATTGTTAAAAGAACCCAGGTAAAAGAACTATCCTACACAGGCAGTGTTCAACGGTTTCCCTCTCTGGTGTTCTAAACATTTGAAAATAGTACAAGAAATGGCTCTGTGTATAGTAAGTTCTAGGTAAGACAATACTGTGGTAAGTGAACTAAACAGAGATTAACCTGAAATTGGACTCTGATCCCCAAGGGAACCGGCCGGTGCAGCCCAGTCCTTACTGGCCCTGAGGAGGAAAAACAACCTTGCTTCCATCTCCACTGTGATCTGACTAGATATGATCTAAGCTTTGAACAGTACATTTCAGATGGTGCATAATACGCATTAGACAACACTAAGCAGGGAGCTTCAGGATGGGGTGTGCACCCTAATACTGAGGAACCGACACAAGAAAATGAAGACCTAACGTTTGTAATTCAGCCTTTCACTATTCTCTCATTTCAGTCACACAAGTTTCCTTTTCTGTTAGGTCCCTCTCAAATAACTGCAATAATATAGTAAGTTAATCAGTTAACAAAAAGGGGAGGGGGTAGTTATTCATAGTATCAAAACATTTTTCATTTTAAATGATTTGTTGCATAATTCCTTTTAAATAGACCTTCCCTCACAGTGTGAGAATCCGCAGCCCTCCCCAAGCACCTGGCCCTCTCCATTACTCCTCTTACTCCTTGAGAAAAGGAGGGAGAAAGAGATCTCCAATGAAAATTTCCTCGTTAATAACTTAATCTTATGTTTCTTTAAATGCTTTCTAGTTTTAAAGGATTTTCAGACCCACTGTGACATCTTAGTTAAGCTTTGTACAAGGTGGTATAAATCATATTATACCCACTTGAGAGGTGAGAAAAGCTACATATAGTAATTGGGTACATATGAGACCTGAACTCAAGATCTTTTCCACCAAGTCCTATGGGCTGGAGCTGGAAGCAAGGGGCCCTGTACTCCTGCTCACTAGTTTCGTGCTGCTGCCTTTCCTGCCTTTGGTGAGTTGGTTCCAGGCATCTTCCTCATTCCTCCCCAGTTAATTCTGATTCATGCTTCAGCTCATGTAATTACTAAAACAGGAAGGACTTGAGTGAACCAACATTCAGTCAATCAGCATTTAGTGAACGCCAACTAGAAGCCAGACCTTTGAAGAGTTTTAAGCAAAGAGAAACGTAATCTTCCTCGTCACTTAAAAAGACTACAGTGAGACTATCACTTTATCAATTTGAGCCAATTATCTAAAAATAATATTTGCATATTAGCTGTACTGGTGTCCCTAACTAGCTGCGCTCTATCCCTGTTTGTAACTCTGGAAATAAACTTCAAGTGGTTTCTTTAAGAAAGCTAAGGCTTAGAAAATGTCTCTGCACAGACTTGATAAGGTTTCCAATTGCACCTTGGTAAAAATCTCATTTCTTAAATCACTTATTCAACATTAAGTCATTGTACAAACTTGCAGCTGCTAGGCTCTGAGGGCAAGAAGATGAGTTAGATGCAACAGTCCTTAACCTGAAGGAGGTCAGAGCCTAGAAAAAGAAGACCAATGCCCACTTTGAGCTCTCCAAGGGCCCCCAGGCTCTGAACGGTCAGCCCTCACAGTTCCCTGGGCCAGAGATGGAACCCACCTCCCCACACCCATGGTGCAGGCACACTGGCCTTTTTCTTTCATTTCTACAAACTCTCCTCACTCCCTCCTCCTCTGGACTTTGCATAAGTCCCAGTTCCCCCAGCCTTAAAACTTCACCTGGCTCCCAGTCTATTTAGCTCCTACTCCTCCTTCAGCCTCAGCTCCTGCCCTGCTGCCTTCTCTGACTTGCAGATCTGGTCAAATCTCCCCATAAAACCCTCTACCACCTGAGACCTTGTCACATTTGTCGTTTTACATGTACTTGTGTGATTGTCTGCTCTCAGGTGCCTACGTTCCTGGCACGGCAGGGGCTGGTTTTAGATGCCAGCGCCTGGCACTCAGTAGGCCCTCCAGGAATGAAGACTGAACTGTTAAATGGGGCTGGACCTAAGCGGCCCGGGCTCTGTGGACAGGACAGGATGGAGGGGGTGAGGGGCTCCCCTGAGCTTCCGTACCACCTTCCTTAACACTAAGACAGGCCTCCTGGCTCCCATCTTGGCGCTTGCATGAAAACGTAAAAGTTGTCTGTCCCAAGTCCCCGAGAGACTGTAGCCCCTAGAGAGCAGACATTCCACTCTATTTAGCGTTGTGACCCCAGCACCTGGCTGTGCCTGTTAACTCAGCATGAGATACACTTAGGAGATATTAGCCATTGCCGGCATTAATGAATGCATTCTGGAGGGTGGGACAAAGTGAGAGACGTTATCCAGGGCTTCAAACAAACGTTTAAGCTTGAATTGACTCTTGAGAGAATACAAGCGACGCTACCCCCAACCAAAGACTGAAAAACAAAAAGGAAATCTGCCTTCTCCCTGCCCCTGCAAAACAGAAACGGTAAAACCTCTTAACCAACGTCTTCACCTTTCCAGGCCTCCACTCTCTTCTGTCCCCGCACTTGACGGGCGCTCTCTGGACGTGTACACAGTCACTGCGGAGACTGCCATCGCGGCGACGCCGCCAGGCATTTTCTGACCAGGGAGCGACTTTGCTGAGGAGGTATGTGGTTAGACCCCCTCTCGCGGAGAGGCTATTTAAGACCCTCACAGAGAAAATAACGGGATTTATAAACAGGGAGGTAAGGGTCTTTGCTCTGTCCCTTCGCTGGCATTTTGGAGCCCGGTCCTCCCACGCCGAGCTGCAGCTCTAACCCTCCGGCCCCGACGAAGCCCAGCAGCCTGAAAGCCGAGGAACCGTCCCCACCGCCCCTCCCCCGCCGCAGCCGTCTCGGCACGCAGGCGCGGAGGCGCGCGCAGGGCGGCGCGCCTGGGGGGGGGGGCGGGGCGTGCGCGGTCCCCTTAAATAGGGCGGAGGGGGCGGTGCGAAGCTGCCGCGGCGCTGCTGCCCAGTCGGCGCCAGTTCCTGCCGCTATCTCCTCGTGGCGCGATCCTCGAGCCTCGCTCTTTCTCCGGCGGCGGCGGCGGTGGCGGCGGCTGCAGCAGCAGGAGAGAGCGGAGGCGAGCGAGCGGCGGGCTCCATGGAGAGCGGCGGACGCCCGTGCAGAGGCGGCGCTTCCTCCCCGGCACCCGGGCTCCAGTGACCGGCGCTCGCGCCCTGCACCGCGTCGGAACGGCCGCCGGCTCCGGGACTGACCCGGCCTCGCTGCCCTTCCCCGCGCCGCCGCCTCGCCTTCTTGCTCCCCGACTCGCCCTCGCCCCCACTCCCCGGCCGGGTGGCGGCGGCCAGGCCCCCGCGGCGGCGGCCGGAGCAGCAGCGGCAGCAAGAGCCCGTCTCTATGATGAAGTTCAAGCCCAACCAGACGCGGACCTATGACCGCGAGGGCTTCAAGAAGCGGGCTGCGTGCCTGTGCTTCCGGAGCGAGCAGGAGGACGAGGTGAGGGCGGTCAGCGCGCTCGGGGGCGCCGGGGCGGGGTTGGGGTGGGTGTTCGGGCTGGCAGGAGTAGGAGGGTCCTTGCCCTTGCCCTTCCCTTTCTGCATCCCCTTCCCAGCCGACCCTCCCTCTGGCCCCAGGGCTGGAAAGGATTAGCCCACTCCCTCCTTCTCTCCCTCCCTCCCGCCTTCCTTCCTTTCTCTGGGTTGATTGTGGAAACAAAGGGGCTCGCCCAGCCCTATGCTCTCCCACTGGGTCGTGGTTAGGACCGGAGGCCGAGACGCCTTCTGGCCCCCGGGAAGGTCCCGGGCCGTCTAGGTCCCGCCTAGGGGGAGTCACCACTTTAACCTGCGAACTGAGCGTGAAGCGAGATAAAACCTTGAGTTGTAACAGAGGGTAGCAATGGCGTGAGTGTTGCAGCCCAAGCCCTTCTGCCTCTGTTACATTTTCCTCCCCTGTTACAGCAGTTTGCGGTTTCAGATAAATGTAGGCATGATTATGGAATATCCAGTCCCCGTGCTTTAAAATAAAAACTCTTTCGATCTAGTTCTGTCATTTCCACTTTCAAGTGGATCCTTTAACTTACAAGCGCTTGGCATATATATACTTGATTTTTTTTTTAAAGAGGCCTACTCTTGGAAAGTTTTCTGGCTATAGAATGATGGGTAGTGAAAAATGTGGAGTCACACCAGAAGGGAGAAGATGGACTAGAGTTGGGCAAAGTTGCCATTTTCAGACAGTAATCTCTAGCTCTCTGCATATTTATCAGAGCTTCTTTGCTATGTTTGGCTTGACGTCTGGAGAGAAGCAGTCTTGTTCTAAGAGGAAGCAGCAGTCGGTCTTCTGTAATTCACCCATCAGCATTGGGTTGATAGGCCGTTGAGGTTTTCCTGGAGAACAGTTTTTATTTATTTGTTACATTTATTTAATTTAAAAATGGTTCACTGCTTTAAATTTCCATAGAGCAATAATAGTCAATTGGTAGCGGATGAAAATCTTTTAGCATTGCTACTTGTAAAATGGTTAGACAGGGAAAGCATTAACATTCTGAGTTCTACTTCCATACCAATTATGTCCAATAAAATTACAGGCTAAAGCTGGAGACGAGAATTTAATGGCTTCCTTATTGCTAGTCCCTGTAGTTAGGGTGAGTATGACATAGCGTACTCTCAGTGGCTTAGTTGTTCTTACTATGCTAACAAAGATCAAAGTGCCTCAGAATGGTGCTCTTCAAACTCTTGTCTTGCCTTTATTTTTTGAAAAGAAACCAAGCCCTTTAGTGCTGATCTGGTGCTCAGTTGGGGGTCTCTAAGTGGTTAAACTTAAATTCCAAAGGAGTTTTCATGGGAAATTGGTGTCTTTGAACTGGGCCTATTTAGGAGAACCAGAAAGTAGAGAGGGAAAGGTTTTTAGCATTTACAAAGTCAGCAAGCTTTAAGTGCATTCTGTTAAAAAGATTAGAAGGTCCTTGAAGGAAGGACCATGTTAGGACAAAGCAAACTTTGAATATAAAATAGTACAGTAGCCAGAAGTGATCAAGATAGGTCAAGAATCTTACCTGATTGGCTCCCTATTGTGTAATTATTTTCTTAGTTGGGTGCTTACTAGGTGCTGGGCACTGCCTGAAGACCTTTAAGTTTGTTACATTTAATCCTCTTAGAGCAGGTTTATAGGTGAGGAGACAGTTGCAGAGCATAAGTACTTGGCCCAAAATGACATAATTAGGAAGTGGTAGAGTCGGAATTCAGCATCGGGTCCCTACTCCTGATGCTGGGCTCTTAGCACAGGGCTCAGCCTCTAGCGACTGGGCACACGAGATTTGCTTGAATGAGTGAGATTTTGTGAGGCTGAGCTTGGAAGACTTTCCGAAAGTAGTGACTTTGAAGTCTTGCCATAACGTGAACTTGGAATTCAGGCTTTGTAAAAACAAAAGTTCCCAGGGGAAGATATGGGAAATGGGAGGAAATTGAAATGATCTGTATTGTGTGAATGGTAAAGCAAAGTCTGAGGAGAGCTTCAGAAGTTAACCTTAGCAAATAAATGAGTTGTTTTTGTGCTTTGAAATTGTTTCTACTGTAATAAATGCTAAATTCCTAGCCTCTGGTCGACTCAAGAGACCAGTGCCGTTATAATATGAAGTAAAGAGCAAGATTTGGAGAATTTAGTAGATAAATAAGTTCATTACATAAAACTTTGACAACCTGGAGGTTGTGAAACCAAGTGAATCGGTTTGTTAGAGAATATGCTCTGAGGGAAGGCTCTGGAATTCTCTAAATAATGCACAGCCAGCTTTAATGTCTGGTTTAGATCTTCAAGATCTTCATTTCTGTAGTTGTGTTTATAGAATATAAGTTGAAATAAAATAGTAATTGCCGTTTGACCCTCAAAAGCTATGCAGTGTTCTAGTCTGGCTGTCTGTACTGAAGGGGTTCTCAGTAGACCTTACTTTAGAATAGGTTATTGTAGGAAGGAAAAATGTTCTAACAGCAGGAGTCTTTATTATTTTGGGGGTGGTTTTATGTATTTTCCCATTGTATCTCTTTCTGCCCTGTGAGCTAAATAATAAGCATTAACGTTTGTATAGGAAGAAATTAGGCAGCAGAAGTAACTTGTCCTGAAGTCACAGAAGCTGGCAGATCATTTTGAGCCCCTTTATTTCTAAAACTCATGTCACTTGATCCTCTCTCCAGCTAGTTATTTCTGTGGGGAACCACCCTTACTTTTGACAGTTGGGCTTCCAGTCAAGGCAACAAGTTAAGTGTTCCATAGAGTAGCTGGGATACTCAGTTTGTGCAGTGAAAGTGGACAATACATTCACAAAAGGTAACCCGAAATGGATTCCATTGAACATATTTGCATATATGATAGTTGGAACAGGGATGCAAAGATGAAAAGTGTCACCTCGTAAGGCACATGCTCTACAGCAGGAGGTTAGACAAATGACTGATAAAAAGGAAATAAAATAAGGTTAAAAGTACCATCAGGTACTGCAGGCTTAAGATTCAACGTGAGTCATTTGGAGTTGGATTTCAGTGAGTGGGAAAGGAAGAACCAAGCATCACAAACAGAGCAAGACTTGGGGCTGTGGTCTAGTTAAGCTGCAGCTTAGGATAGCATAGAACAAATAGTGGCTGAAAAACAAAGAGCACCTTAAATGTAAGGTTAAGGAGTTGCTAGGCAAGAAAGGAACTCTTACTTTTGAACAAGGAAAATTTCGATTTTAGATGTATTCAAGTTTGAGAATGATCTGGCACCAAAATAGGCTAGAATTCTAAAGAGAGAAATAGAAATGACTTGATCCTGGGTGGAATCCAGGCACAGTTGCAAGTGGGAAACATAGACAAAGAGTCTTAAGAACTTCCATTTGGACTTTTTGTTCCAATTAACTTTTAAGCTCCCTGAGCCAGGGGCTGCATTCTACAGATAGTAGAATCTCAATGCAGAATGTATGTTCCCAAAATGTCTGCATTCTGCAAAATCATGCACTAAAACTAAGAGTTGGTGAGAAGAGTAGAGTCTCAAAACCTATGGAACTCTAAAACCAGAGCTCTAATAAACAAAAACTAAGTAATATTAATACTTCTCTCTACTAGCATTTTAACCCCTAGGGTCAACAGTCTTTTTCAGACATATATTCTGGCACTCTTACTTCCTCAGAGATTTAAGTCCTTGAAGATACTTCAAATGGAAACCACTTTCATGAGAATTAACTATCCAAAGGTAGCCTTTTCTAAATCCAGGGAAATGTCACCAACCCTCTTCATCTGTGCCTGCAGCTCTCCCAGACCTAGAGAAGGGCTACTTAGCCTACTCAACCAGCCACTTCCTTCAAGGGAAGGCACTTCTGTACGACTTGCATCTGTTTTTATTCTTACGATTTTGGTATATCGCCAAGGCTTTCTCTAATTTTGTAAAAGTTTACCTCATCACTTCAAAACATTAACATGCTAGGAGAAAAAGTCATGGTCAACCCAACTTAGCGTTATCTACCAATCCATATAATCTAATTTGGGTTAAACACATTTTCAACACAATGCGCTGTTATTTCTGATCTTCTTATAGCACTCTGCCTCTATAGCCCAAAAAAGTAGTACTAGTTTGCTTAGTAATAGTTGGTAGTGGTTAGTGGATATAATAACTATTGTTGTAACTTACTATCTTTTAAAATGTATATGTGTGTAGTAGGTGTTCCTAATATGCTGCGGGCCTAATTTTGGCTAAATGCCTATGAAACAGTTAAGTACAGTAGAGCTAGTTTTAACCATTGATGCTATCCTTGTTCATGATAATGTGGGAAGAAAGAACAACAACCCCAAAATAGCTTCTAAATAGCTACAATTCACAAAATAAAATTCTTCATTCTTAGATTTAGGGATCACTTGAGGGGTCTCTGGATAGCTTTGTTTTTTCTAGGAAAGAAGCAGTAGTTTGTAGTGACTAGTTGTTCACGGCGGCAGGCCATGACCCAGAGCGATTCTAAGGGTAAAAGCTGAAACACGAAAGGCAATTTGGGGCCCCTTGGTGTAGGGAACTAACAATCCCATGTTGCAGCCTCTGAGGGCGTGACTGCATTATATAGACATTGAACAGCGTTTTCTGGTTTACACGCTTTTACACGTCCCCAGTGAGGAGGACTTGGGCAATATAGGGTATAGAATGTATATTATAGGTTATTCCAATTCACAGACAAAGCTTTGTCCAGCAAGACTCAGGACTGGTTCCAAGTGGACCACTATCACTATACTGTTGCTACTAAAAGTGAGGAATACTTCTGTTCCAAATCTTAAAACATTAGGTATCTAAGAAAAAGACAAATGTGAGAAATGACTTCTCAACAATGCCAGGTGAATAGTGTTTTATTCTGATAATTGCCCAGTACATGAAGAGGGGTAAGGTCTGATAGTATAGTAGGAGGAATGCTGATATGAAGGTGGTCAGGTTGAATCGGGGAAGAAGTGTCTTCACTTTTCACCACTCTAATGCCATTGGCTTTGGGGCTTGAGTGTGATTCAAGTCCAACTCTGCAACTTGGTGGGTGAACTAGCCTCCTTTTTATAAATCTTTCCTTTGGTCTCAGCTCTGGCTTATCTGGAAGGTTAAAATGTCTACTTTCATCTTTGTCATCTTGTCACTAATGTGGTGACAGACTGTCAACTTGTTGGGTGCATAAAATCTTATATACCTAGAAAAGTAGTTGAAAGGGAATTTAAAACCTGTGAATGATCATGTATAGATTTGTCAGCTGTTGATGTATCCTCTTACTGAATAAGCTTTTGTAACCTATCTTTTGTTACTTCAGTAATACCGTTCTTTTTTTTTAAGCATTGGTCATTTCCTTAATAAATAACGGTAATATATAAGTATAAATATATTCATATCCATATATACGTTTAGTGGCAAATATCAGTAGACTTACTTCATAGCAACTGCTCTGTACCCTCATTCCTTTTGTCTTTTACACCTTATCCCCACTCCCTTCACTCTCTCTCACTTCCTTACAGTGTAGATTGTTTTAACCTCCAGCAAATTTCACCACTTTCTCTCAGATTTTGCATCACAGACGTCTAAGAGTCAACCTAGGATTTTGGAGCCTGTAAAATTATGGATTCTTTTTGGTAGTCTGAGGGAAGAAAGGAGAAGTTTGTAAAGGTTAATGCAACCATAGAATTTAAAAATTGTGATAAGCATTATTTTGAGACAAAGTATAGATGGAAGTGGATAGTCTGAGAACCCTTTTCTCTAGAATTTTTTGTTTGTTTTTAGTAACACCATTCTTAGAGCATTAGTTAGCATGCTAAAGCTACATTATAGATCTAGTACATTGGGGATGTTATAGAATGTTTAGATGGCTTTGCAGGGGGTGAGAGGGAGATATTGAATAATAATGCTTTGTGATATGGTTCTATAGGTTTCGATTCTTCCAATGTGTAGAAGGGGTTTTAATTGTCCTTGTTTCTGCTTATGGTGTTCAGATTTGTTTCTTCTACCCTGGCAGACCTCTGCCATAATTCTGTTTACTCTTGCCTGTGGAGTATATCCCTCAGTTCTTGCTCTTTCTTAATCACCATCCTCCTTCCCCCCCACCCCCCATGTAGCCTTTGACCTCATTTGAACTCCAAATAAAGTACTCAGGAAGAGTAGGCAAGTACTTAATAACATACTGGTTTCCAAATCTGTACCATCACCAAAGGCTCGTTATCAGATCTCTTAAGTTAGTTGTTTAGATGCTGATCATCTAAACATTTAGATGGTATACCTTAGGTATTACTCATTTTAAATTGACCATTTTTTGAAAAGATACATTTGAAGTTAATGGTTTAATCAAATTTTATCACTTTGGAACGTCAAGAGACTCTTGCAGCATCATAAGTTCTTGATTTCAGCTAAATCATTTGGAAGAGAAGCTTAGTCATATGATAATAATATCCTGTAGATAAAGATTTGGTTTTAAATCGGAAGCTTAAGTGTTAGTTCAAAAACAGGCACAGACTGTACTAATTGTTTTTCAACGTTATTAACCTTATGTAATTTAGTTCTTAAAGACTGTCTTGGTCAAATAGGAACATAATAGTCATTGACCTAGATATAGGACACTGAATTTCATTTTTTCAGAACTCAACCATTATAAATATTGATGGTTTTGAAACTCCCTATTTACTAAATGAAGATGTACTTTTCTGGCGGCTAGCCACCTGCACTGTCCTGTTGCATTATGAAGGTAATCAGGGAGGTTGCTTAGCACAGCATTGTGTAGTAAGAATTTTGTTCAGATAATAGAAACCAGATTATCCCTAACTCACGCCTAGTAACCAGGAAAAGAGGCTTCCAACTCTGTGGTCAGGACTGGTGGTTACCATTTACTTTTCCCTTGATGTAAGATATAACACTTTGGTACCTTAAACATTTTTGTTTTAACTTAAAAACTTACATTCATTTGCCAGTCTTGATATAGGGTCAAAGTCTTTGAATACCATAGATTCTTGGCAAGTCTCGTTTTTGAATAAAATACAAAGGTGAAATCTGATTTGCAGTTCACTTTGTACAGAGTAGAATTTTAACTTTCTGGATTTTTAAAATTTCCTTCTTTTAGTCTTTTTTTAGTATCTCATCCATACTTAATTTGATAGCAATTTTTTTTTAATTTATTTATTTTTATTATTTATTTTTGGCTGTGTTGGGTCTTCGTTGCTGCATGCAGGCTTTCTCTAGTTTCAGCAAGCGAGGGCTACTCTCCGTGCTGTGTGTGGGCTTCTCGTTGCAGTAGCTTCTCTTGTTGCAGAGCATGGGCTCTAGGTGTGCAGGCTTCAGTAGTTGCAGCACGCGGGCTCAGTAGTTGTGGCACACAGACTTAGTTGCTCCGCGGCATGTGGGATCTTCCCGGACCAGGGCTCAAACCCGTGTCCCCTGCATTGGCAGGCAGATTCTTAACCACTGCGTCACCAGGGAAGTCCTTGATAGCAATTTTTAATAACACATTTTTAATGAGCCTTTGCAGACCCTTTTTTGATAATTCCTTCCTGCTGTCATTTATCATTAACTCTCAGTAATTATAAAAACAAGTACAACTGGCAAAATTTGGGGAGCAAGCTTATCTTTTTTTTTTTTTTTAATTTATTTATTTTTTGCTGGGTTGGGTCTTTGTTGCGCTCAGGCTTTCTCTAGTTGTGGAGAGCAGGAGTTACTCTTTGTTGCTGTGTGCTGGCTTCTCATTGCGGTGGCTTCTCTTGTTGCAGAGCACAGGCTCTAGGCGCACGGGCTTCAGTAGCTGTGGCTCGCGGGCCCAGTAGTTATGGCTCGCAACCTCTAGAGCGCAGGCACCATTAAAAAGTGTGTGGCACACAGGCTTAGTTGCTCCGCGGTATGTGGGATCTTCCCAGACCGGGATCGAACCCGTGTCCCTTGCATTGGCAAGTGGATTCTTAACCACTGTGCCACCAGGGACGTCCCAACAAGCTTGTCTTGGTAGGCTAATTCAACTCAATTGGTGGGAAAGCAGAAGAGCTAGTAATGGCCAACCGTGAGTATTTAGTCTAGGATCTAAGGTATTTAATACTCACTAACACTCAACAGTCTTGAAAGGATAGTTACTTCTTTTTACAGAGGACGACACTGGTACCCATCACCATGTGCATCAAGGAATGAAACACATCTTGGTTATGATTAGTAGAGTTATAAACATCTTCAAGTTGAAACCTGTGCTTTCTAGTTCTTGCTAGATTTGTTTACTCTGGCTCTTTAGTTTCTAATTTTGATACATAAGCCCTATTTGCTAATACTTAAGAAAGCTTAAATTTAAGGCTGTCTTACATTTTACTTTACCAAAATTGCTATATTTGGACTTGGTGGTTCCCTCAATGTCAGCCATTAGTACTTTAGCTAAGGCTTTATCAACTGTTGTGTTAATTTACAGTGCTTTCTCTGGACTTGCCACTGTTCTGCCAGTTATATACTTGGAGGAGTGATGCTGGTAAGAGCAGTAGAGTCCTATCCAGATCAAGAATGAGAGAAACGGAGCTCAGATCACTGGAGCATTAGTTGATCCACTGCTCTGTGGTGATGGTGTGTCCATAGGCAAAGGTGTGCTGCTTTTTTTCAAGTTGAGGGGGATTGTGCACCTGAACAGGTGTTCCCTCATCTTCCAACCCTGTTTTAGAGGTTTGGGGGAAAGGTGGGACTTGCTAAACTACTACTGTCAGCCTGGAACTTTCCATTTGGGGAAGGTTGAGTTCTGGCAGCTTACTCAAGTAGGTGAATTCTGGGCTGGCTGTGAACTCCTGAGGGCCATCCGTTCCTCTGGCAGTAGGGAGGAAGCTGGGCAGACAGCTGGCACAGTGTCAGAAAACCAGAACCTGCATTGGGGATCAAGCTTTGCTCTCAGTTGATTAATTTCTGGTGAGAATTCTTTGCATTTACTTGAAGGCAGTATACTAAGGTAATTTTGCAGACATTTTTGTTCAAGTTGGTCAAGACGTTACCTTCATGAACATTATTTGGTTATTTATCATAGCCTTTCCCCACCCCCCCAACTTCGGTGAATTCCAACCTATACCTAGCACACAAATTTTCACTTACAGGATGAATATATATTTCCTGTTTCAGATACCATTAAAAAGTGAACTAATAGGATACTACTCTGTGATAATAGTGTTTGTTTTTGTTTGTTTGTTTTCTAAGTGTGTGCACATTTCAATCTTAATGCTGTTCTTGACCCAGATTTGCAGAGTTTCCTGTAAAGGCCAAACAGTGTTTTAGGCTTTGTGGGTCATACAGTTTCTGTTGAAATTGCCCAACTCTGCTGTTGTAGCATGGAAAAATGAATGTTAATGTCCATAGTGCTTCTGGGGCTGGAGTTTACGATTATGGTCGATCGTGCAGGTGCTGTTGGTGAGCAGCAGTCGGTACCCAGACCAATGGATTGTCCCAGGAGGAGGAATGGAGCCCGAGGAGGAGCCTGGCGGTGCTGCCGTGAGGGAGGTTTATGAAGAGGTAAGATGAAGAGTAGCACGTTCTGGGTGAGATTCACAAACAAGGCACTTTGCTGCGTACACCGGGGAGAAGGCAAGAAGACAGGCAGATCCCACAGGTGCTGTTTGGTTGTCTAATTCAACATTTTAAAGCATGTGACTACAGCTGGTGCTTTGCTAAGCAGATATTTTTTTCTACCTGGTAAAAATAGACAGTAAGTCTGATTGGTGATCAACATATAACATGATGGCCTTGCCCCAGAGCAAGGTTTGTATTAACTGAGCAAAAATGCACAGAGACATTCCTCATATGCTACAGTTCCTTTTCAAATGAATAAAAAGCCAGTTGCTTTTATTTTACTGGCTTTGTCTTAAAGTTCAGTAAAATAGGGGCATACACGTGCACAGGAGCACACTTGGCCTGCCTGTCTTCTCACACCTGATGAGAGATAGAACTTGCTTTTACTCAGGGGCAAAACAGCATAGATCAAGTGCCATAAAAACTTGAACAGCATTTAGGGCATAAATGAGAAGTGAATGGTAAGGCTCTCACTGGGTTTTGGTGCATAATTGGAAAGGTTTCCTAGAGACAGGTCTTAAGGGATGAGCATCCTCTAGGAGACAGCATGTGCCAGTTTGTTAGTTTGCAGTATGGGTTTGAATGGGGCACACACTGAAGTTCCAGTGTCACAGTACTAGGTAAAAGGAACAGGACTGTGCAGTGGAAGGGTAACACATAGAAAGAAAATAACTTGCATATAAATTTTGTTATGTAGAGGTAAAAATTTTACATTTCATCTTTTTTTAATAGGCTGGGGTCAAAGGAAAATTGGGCAGACTCCTGGGCATATTTGAGGTGAGTTACAAAAGTAATCCTCATCTTGCTGATGGTAGAATTAATGATTTCTTCCTTCCTAACAGGCCAGCAGCCTGAACTAGACATTTCCTAGTTCTGGCAGCAGCCTGAACTAGACATTCCTCTAAAACTATCAGTAGGCAAGCAAGTCATAAGGATTAGGAGGGAGGGAAATAAAAGCTGCTTAACTTTCATATATCATTAATTTTATACAGCATTATTACAGTGGTAATTTGTTTTATATAACAATACAGTGGGGCTGATATAGACAGACTTACCTCTTGGTTCACTGTATACAGTTTAGGTATAGACTTCTTAGGAGGTGATATCCTCAATATCACCTAAGGGCTTAGGTCTCTCATGGATAGTCTTGAAATGTACCCTTTGCCTTCAGCATGTAACATTGGATGATATACATAATGACTTTATCCTGAAAGGACACCATGAGGATGCAGAACTCAGATACACAGACTAGATACTAGAAGCATAGAATTTTCTTGTATAATTTGTTATGACTGAAGTCAGAATGGAATTTGGGGAGAGGAAATTTGGAAGTGGCAGGTATTCTATGGAAGGTGGGGAGAAATGAGGTCAGGTCATGAGACCCAAGCTGTTCTCAAATATATTTTCATCCAAAATTCAGACCTAGATACATGGTATATCAGACACATTGTGACTTTTTTTTCCCCCAAGGTACTATTTAAGTGTTAGTTTAGTCCTGCTGGTAGGACTATGTAAATACAGTCCTTACAGATTTTAATTTTAAGCCTTTTACAGGGATTCAGAAAAAATTCTGTTGTACAGCGCTTGATAGAATTGATGACTTCCAGAATACAGTAATTGTTAAGAATAAAGTTCTTAAGATACTATTCAGAATTTTGCAGAATTCAGCACTTGCTTTACCCAGTTAAATAGCACCATCTCCTGGTTAAACTGGAAAACATAGTGCGAGTTTTCTTTCATTCTCAGACAGAAGACACTGAATGAGTGGATTACTCAGGTGATTTGTGGTAGAAAAAATAATAGGGCAGTTATCTAAAGTCTTAGACTATAGCAAACAAGGCTAACTTTAATCAAGATGAAGATGAGCCCCTTCATCTTAAGGCCAACTTGGGTTTATTTTTGAACCTAGAGACAAGGCTAGGCAGCAGTTTTACTATGGTTAAAAATTGAGTTTGGGCATATAGGACTAAAATATCAATATAACATTCCAGAAATGGACTATCCTAGGTATTATTCTCAACCTTTGCTGTGCATAGTTCACCTGGAAGCTTTTAAATACTTGGGCTTCCTCTCAGACTCACTGAATCAGTGTCTCTTAAAAAAAATTTTCATTTTTTTGAAATGAAGTAGATGGTCAAGGTTGATGAAGGTGGTCAAGGTGATGAAGTAGATGGTCAAGGTTGAGAGGCCCTGGTCTAGGTTAATAGGGCTGTGCTCTGTATGCATCTTGTGACCCTCTAAGAGGCATGTTCTAAAGGAACTGGGGCTATTTGCTCTTCTACAGAGGTCCTAAAGGAAGCAGTTTCCATAGTCACAAAAGACTGTTGGGATTAGCCCACAGGAATAGGACCTAGGATAAAGATGACAGGAATGCAGTTCTTTTAATATAGATTCCATTCCAACCTTAAGATTTTCTTTATGAAAATTGTCTAATGGACAGAAATCAAAGTGCTAAAATTTAGTATTGGGAGCTAATTTCACCATTTTAAATGTTTTGTCTCATATAAACTCACTTTTATGCTGGGTTATATGACTGAGTATACTTGCCTATGTTGGCAAATAGACTATGCTAATGTATGCCACACTGAATTTTTCACTCAAAAATGTGTATATGGCTAGCTCTTGTAGATTAAAAAGCTCTTCTTTTTATATTCAAGCAGAACCAAGACCGAAAGCACAGAACATATGTTTATGTTCTTACTGTCACTGAAATATTAGAAGACTGGGAAGATTCTGTTAATATAGGTAAATTCCCTTTCCTTTTGCTATCTGAATTCTCTTAATTCAAATACTACATATGTGTATTCAGTTTTCATCTTAAATTATTTTGGGTTACTTTCTAGAGAAGATCAATATATACATCTCCAAATTTGAATTATCTTAAAATTGTTCCCCAATGTATTGTTGTCTAAGCCATTCCCAAAAAAAGTCATTATTTGTGGAGACAGTTGAGGGGGCATTGTTGATAGTGTATAGCTTTTTAAAATTGACCTCATTATTTTTTATTTTTAGTAACCAATTTCATACTGTTTTTTAGGAAGAAAGAGAGAGTGGTTCAAAGTAGAAGATGCCATCAAAGTTCTCCAGTGTCATAAGCCTGTACATGCCGAGTATCTGGAAAAACTAAAGCTGGGTTGTTCTCCAACCAATGGAAATTCCACAGTCCCTTCCCTTCCAGATAGTAACACCCTGTTTGTAACTGCTGCACAGACCTCTGGGCTGCCGTCTAGCGTAAGATAGAATTGGAAGGACCTCTTCCACCATGTGCAGTCTCGTGGGCAGAGGCTTTATTATCCTTGGCAAACATCTGAATGACGCTTGCAAACTGTCTGAATTTGCCATGCAGGATTTTCAAACAATCTGCATGGTTTTCAGATGCTTTCAAATCTTCTTTAAAAAAAAAAAATAGTGTAAAATATTTTAATAAGCCAAAGCCATGTGGAATTTTTTTTAGATGCCTTAACTGTGCACCCAGCCCACCCACCTTATTATTTTGGTTGGCATTTTCACAGCATTTTTTTTCTTTTTTTCAGTTTTTTGTCCATTTGATGTCAGTCTGTGGTTTTTGTCAGATCAGCTTATTCGTGGGTATATTTTCCCCCTAAATTGTTTTCTCATTCACAGTATTAACATATTCAACAAATCCTTCTGTTGTGGGAATTTACGACAGTAATTCTTGATATTAAAGCAGCCCATCAACCCAAAAACTTGTTTCATAGGATCACAATTTTGATTCATAGATTCCAGATTTGGACTATTTCTATATGGCCCTATTTTCAGGAATTTGTCAACTCATTTGTCTCAATTTTCACAACCGGTATTATGTCCCTAACTACCTGATATGGCCAATTCCCCTAAAACTCAATAGTCCTTTAACACAGAGTTTAACTCTGTAGAGCTGGTGATTGTTAGGCAGGTACAGTAAGCAAAATGCATGTAGTGCATAACATCACGAAAACTGTGTTCATGGAATTTGAGTCAGCATGCTCCATTGCCAAGTCCCTTCATCCATAATCTCTCTTTACACAGAATACATGAGAACCATATTTCCCTCAATGTAAATTGCTTTTAAAAACATATTTCCAGTTTTTTAATTTAGTGACATCTCTTCAGTTAAACTTGCTGGTTACCACCTTAAATGCCAGTCAGTGCTGACTGCATCACAATTGAGTGAAATGGCCTTCTTGTTCAGCTGTTACAGACCTAGATTGTTAAGGCACCTTGGAACCTCTCATCTTTTACAGCTGGTCAGTAGGTACTATTTATCACATAACTAAATATTGGGGCACTGGAACATACCTGAATTAAGGATTACTTTGTCTTACACTTGTCTTTATATTCACTTAAATCGAAGAATCCCATCTAAAACACATAAATACCTTGTCTGGAACACCTGTACTTCCCTGACCAAGTCAGAAATGAGGTGGGGCAAGTGAAAGATGATTCCATATGTAGACATTCGTTAGCTTCTTGTAAATAATTGTAACTGGTGGAATATAAAGTAGAAAATAAGCATAGTTATACATTTCTATAAATTGTTAACCTTTAAAAATATAATTGCTGCTAAAAATAGAGTGCTGTTACACTTAAGGAAAATTGGTGCCACTGTTTTGAAAATGAGATCGTGTGCCATAAATGCAGCTGAACTAAATATAAATATTAGTTCACAAATTAATGCTATCAAAGGAATGAGTGAAGTAGAAAAACTTTTAACCAATGATATTTCATTCTAAATTATGTAGTGTGATCAAACATGATCATCCAGAATTTTTATATTTTTCTTTGTACAGAGGTTATGTATTCTGGGTGTTTTTTTAAAAGGAAACATTTTAAATCCCACAGATTGACACTTTATATCAATCTTCAATGGACTAAGAGTTTTTTTCTCAGTGATCTCTGAAGTTTCTTTAAATTATGTACTTAACACAGCAGAGAAACTGGATTGTTTTTGTATATAAGACTGTGTCCACCTGAAATGTTGTCAGAAGTACTGGGGGTGGGGGGGAGGGCTGGGTATCTTGTATATGATATTATTAGAAGTAATAATGCATGAACTTATTTTATAAACCCTTGGACTATGTATTTGACTTGTAAAATATGTACAGTATTAATGTCAGCCATTTCTTAAAAGTGAGCCTATAAATATTGTTGTATAATTTTCTTTGGTCAGAAACATTTGGACTAAGTAGTGCCACTGGGTCGGGTTTTCTTCAGTGCCATTTAGCAAACCACCTGTCTTTACTATGCAACTAGCAAAAATTTGTATAATGCATCAGAATATTTCAGTCGTCACACTTTAAATTTCACATGAAGAGTTCTTCACTATTCTTTTGGAACCCAGCCTAGCAAAATTAGAGTAAAGGCCCTAAGGAGATTTATTTCTGTTAAGAGAAAAAAGCCTACATTTGCAGACTCAACAGTTGAATCTACTATAGATAACAAATAGTGTCTACTATCTTAACTCTTCAAAGTTTACAGTGTTGGGACTGTCATTTGTGCTTTCTGTGGGGAAGTTGGATAAAATTGGGCAGCTAAAAATTTTCAGTTCCGTGTGGCTCCTAAATTTTAAAAAGTTTGTAAATTGATTCACAGACACAAAGTAGCAGCTATCTTGCATGTTTGTTGTTGGGTTTTTGTTCGTTCGTTTGTTTTTTTGTAAACCGGTGAAATTTTCCAACCAGGCACATGCCATTCAATTGTCTGTTGATCACACAGTTGTATAAAGCAGCAAAACTGAAGGGGGAATGATTGTTGTATACACTTTAAATTGCTTTGCATGGTCTCATTTGAGATAATTGGTGTAAGAATCTTGACTTTTTTTATATTTGGAAACATCAAATAAAAAATGGGAATGAATTTTTTTTTTTAACATATCTTAACACTGTCCAAGTGAAAACTTGTCTGGCATTCCACAGTAACAACTTTACTGTTTTCCCATGGGTGGCCATATAATTATCTCTTAGTAGTAGTTCATTTCTACACTTCCCTTTTATGATCCTTACTAGTGGAACTGAGTTAAAAGGAACAGCTCACCAGTTAAGGTGTTGCCATTACTCTCCTAATGTATGTTTTCCATCTTATTGGACACCAGTCATGCCACTGTGGTTGTCTTATTTATTGCTAGTCCCCTTTCCTAATGGGGTTTGTGTTATAATTATTTTAACAATTTTCAAGGGCTCTTGGCTTATTCTATGAGTACTTTGCTGTAATATGTTGCAGACACTTTCTACACTACCGTCACATTATTTTTTTTTTTTAATATTTATTTATTTTGGTTGCGCTGGGTCTTAGTTGCGGCACTCAGTATCTTCGTTGCCACCTGCAGGATCTTTAGTTGCTGGACGCGGGCTCTAGTTCCCTGACCAGGCATCAAACCCGGGCCCCCTGCATTGGGAGCGTGGAGTCTTGACCACTGGACCACCAGGGAAGTCCCCATATTAATTATTACAGCTCTGTTTTAAAAGGGCGACTGGTGAGGCCATTATATTTACCCAAAATATTATTTACCTAAGATGAGCTTTAGAATCCTCACGTAAAAGTTCTACTCAAATCTCATTTGGTTTTTGATTAGGATTGTTAAATTGGAGGAAAAGAGAAAGCTTGGCGTTTTCTAATGTCTTCACGTTGGAATACAAGAATTCTCTACATGTCTCTTACACGGACTAAACACTAGTTGAGTTTATTAAAGTATAATTTGTAATGGATTTGTGACAGCTGGAACGTTGCTGTGTAGCTGATTGTCTCAAATGAAGTTTCCATCCAATACCTTGTTTCATAAATTCTTAATGCAACTGTTTACCGTGAGCTGCACAGTAGTCAGCATCTGCTTTATGCCCAGCATTAGAGCTACAGAACAGAACAAGTTTGTACCCTCAAGGAGCTTATATTCTAGTGAAGTAGAGATGAGTGATAATTATTAGTTATTTATACATCAGAAAATGTCTTTCAAGGCGTTAGATCTATTTTTTTTAAGACATAGGTACCATCTTCAAAAGCAAAATTTTATATAAAAATGTGATCCCCATCAAATACTTTTATACATACATTTTATATGGAATTGTAGAACAAAGGTTGAAAAGTGATCTCATCCCTTGTGCTACTTTCTCTCATTTTTAATACCTTCCTGACTAGTGCCATTGGCTAAATTCTAGCAGTAAGATGAGAAGGCTCCTAAGGGCCATCTTGGCATTGCATTATGTCAAAGACCCTAATTTACTCTGAAACTAGCTTTTTTTTAAAAATAAATTTATTTATTTTTGGCTGCGTTGGGTCTTCGTTGCCGTGCGCGGGCTTTCTCTAGTTGCAGCAGGCAGAAGCTACTCTTCATTGCAGTGCACGGGCTTCTCACTGCGGTGGCTTCTCGTTGCGAGCACAGGCTCTAGGCGCGTGGGCTTCAGTAGTTGTGGCGCATGGGCTTAGTTGCTCCACTGCATGTGGGATCTTCCCGGACCAGGGGTCAAACCTGTGTCCCCTGAGTTGGCAGGCGGATTCTTAACCACTGCACCACCAGGGAAGTCCCCAGAAGCTAGCCTTAAATTCCTCTACTTTGATGCGATTTCAACTAATTATGATCCCAAAAGTTACTCTTCCCAATATGTGGAATACTACCCTCTGGACATCCCATTTCCTGGTTCTAATTAAACACCAGTGCCAGACATTGTAATAGTACCATAATTCTTAACTGCTTTTCTTAATTTTTACTCAAATTCATTCCTTAATCAAATTAGTGAAATAAAAAATACTTGGCCATTACTGTGTATCAAGAAATAAAATACCTTTTAATCAAGTTACTACACTAGGAATCTAATCTCCAGGAATGTGGACACGGATGTACCTACCAAGATAAGGCAACCAAAGTGCTGAGACATGGAAATAAAATGCCCAGGCCCAAAGGGGTAATGGTTAACTAGTAATATATCCATATAATGGAATATTATACAGACATAAAAATGACATTCAGGTTAAGGATGCAGAGTAAACTGGTATGGCCTTTTTGAGAGCAACTGAGTAGTAGTAACTATCAAAATTTTAAATGCATATAACCCTTTCACCAATTACACTTCTGGGAATCTAGTCAACAAAAATACTTCAAGTTGCAAAATCAAAATATGGTCAAAGATGTGTATTGCATTATTTATAAAACTGGCATCAATTTAAATGTACAAACTGGGTGGGTTAAATTATGGTCATCTACTTGATAGACACTATACAGCTACCAAAGAAATGTGCTGCCACAGATGGAAGTCCTTGCAATAGTGCTAATTGAAAAACAATACAGCATTACCTGTTAAGGTCACATTTTTTAAAGGAGCCTGTACAGATTTCAGATTTTTTAAAAAAAATCCTGTCTAGGGACTTCCCTAGCAGTCCAGTGGTTAAGATTCTGCACTTCCATTTCAGGTGGCACAGGTTTGATCCCTGGTGGGGAACTAAGATCCTACATGCCGAGAGGCGCAGCCAAAAAAATTAAATCCTGTATAGTTTTTAAGTGAACGTTCTGAGAAATTTTCAGTGTGAAAATGTTCAATAATCTCAAATGAAAAAACTGGGTTTTATAAGTGCCCAATCTGTATATAACTTATCAAGATATGTATGTATTACTATCAAAGCAGAAAAAGGAAATCACCACAAATCTTTTCCGTTTTTGGAGTAACAGTAACGTATCACTTTTTAAAAGGGGGAGGAGAGACACATATCCGTGGGTTCTAACACAAGAGCAATGGAATAATCAATCACTGCCAAGGAGGTAGGGGTTAACTCAGCCTACAGACAAAATGGAGTCCCCAGCCTGTTTTTTGTATAGTCCACAAACTTGGAATGTGTTTTACATTTCTAGTGGTTGGAAAAAAAATACCTTATGACATGTGATAATTAAAGTTTTGTTAGAGAAGAGCACAGCATGCCCATTTGTTTAAAATTGTCTATGGATGCTTTTTCACCACACTGGCAGAGTTCAGTAACTGAGACAGACTCATGGCCTGCAGAGCCCAAAATATTTACCGTTTCAGAATGAAAAAACACGGATTACAAGAATTTGGCCCTACTCCTTTGGTTAACTCACAGTCCTAATGCTTCCTGCCAAAACATAAGGAAAACGGCACCAAGTTCAAATTTAGTGTAACCAACATATCGTGTCTAACCTGCTTTTGACAGGTCTGAGTAAGTCTTCTTGAGTAGTCTACTGTTGAACCTAAGCCAGAATACTTTGTAAACTTGCTAGGTTATAATGAAACAAAGAGTTATTGGGATTTACTAATCTAGATCATGAACTATTTCAAAAGGAGTCACATGGTGGGTGAATATGGATCAGGAATATGTAAAATGGAAATGTACTAGTTATTCTACATGATAGGAACCTGAGTTATCAAATCTTTCATAATTTCTAAAATTTTTTTGTCCCATAGGTAAAAATGCTTAGCAGAGCAATGTTAAAGCTCCTTAATGAGCACCATAAAATGTACTTCTACGAGATCATGGGATTTCAGTTGTTGCTCTGCTACGAGACAAGGAAGGTCTAAATATCCAGACAATTACCATATATGCTTCTCCAACCAATCAGAAACAACTACATCAAGTCCACAGCGGCTCAGCTTGGTTAGCAAGTCTGCATTCATACGCTTTCAAAATGCTATGCCAACTGGCACATATGAAATGAGATCAGCTAAAGGGTAGCAAAGATGAAATTGCAGGGAGAAGGGAGGACCCAGACTCTTCATGTTGAGTTCCATACTTAACAGGAAAAACTTTAGTACAACTCCCAGTTTTGCAGCCAATGGGAACTTGTCCAATTTGTAACATAAAGCTGTAGCAAAGCCAACTCTTGGAACAAGTCCTCCCAATTTCCAACCTCAATGATAAAAATGGAAATTAACTCGGGGGGTGGGGGATTTGGTTAAGGAAACAAAGTATCACCAGTCTGGATGGTGGAGTACAGATTTTTATTCTTAATATTTCAAGTTATTACAGTCAACATATTTTGCTTTTGTGATCAAGTCATTTAAAAATAAACCCCTGATATTTCTTAAACTAAGCAGCATGCTAAATAGCTAAATGAAATGTTGCCCCCAGCCCCAAAATACATTATTCCAATGAAATATTACATTTTTTTTTTAAATAGACTGTTGAATTAGCTGCCCTATAATCATGGCATTTTTTTTTTTTTGCCACCTTTTGTAGGTAAGGCTGTATTTTTAAACCTTTGCTACTGCAACTAACAAAAAGTTGATATGGCTAGAGTAAGTAGCCAAAAGATTCCTGAACCATCAAATAGAAAAATAAAGCCGATTCCTATCATTCCCATGATACCATTTAGTTCCATTTAGCTAAAATTGTGTTTATGTCTTAAAGGATACCAGATTTCCCCGCCACACTCTCCTTTAATAGTGCTAAACCATAGCACCTATGGCTTTTGTGTATTGATTTATTTTTAAATGCTCTGAAACTGTATTAAAAGTGTGTTCTTGGTGTAGAACAGGGTGTAAGTTCTACATAATTTCAAATCTGAGATCTTATTAGGCAGCCTCTGAGAGGACCAAGACTAGTGTGGAAGCAAATCACAGCAAAGGAGACAACAAAATTTAAAAATCTCATGAAAAACAAAGCTCCTATTAATACCTCAGGATTTCAGAAAAGCTTCTGAATGGGCAGAGTTGACTTTCAAGAAGCACTTATCAATATATTCAGATTCTTCTCCTCTCCCAGGGCTTTGCACGTGCTGTTCCCCAGCCTGGAAGTGTTGAATCCAGAAGAGCGGCCCCTCCCAAGTGCTTACTTCCCTTCTCCATCAGAGTGGAAACTGCTTTGTCCATGCCCCCTCCCCCATTAGATTAGAAGGTCCAAAAAGGAACGTCCCATGACAGTCTCATACACCTAATCATCCCCAACAAGTAGTACAGTGTTGGGCACATATTAGGCACTTTTACTTGACGAATAACTGTGTCCATAAGCTTAGTAGTTACAAAGTCAAAGGCTTACAAGCGAAAAGAACTACATAAAGGAGCAGGTGGGCTGGGAGAGGACTCTAAACAGCTGGAGAGTCACTGAATTAAGAGAAGAATGACAAGCTCTTCTTAGGATGGCTGCTACTCAGCTCCTCCCAGAAGGTACCCTACATAAGGCAGGTCATGTCTGCTGCTGCCAGAACTTCAGATCATTCAAGTTACCAGAATTCTAGATTTTCATGTGAGTCTCCTGATTTTTTTAAATGTTGGCACTGAATTCAAAATGTTTTAACCAACCACACTGTGTGGGCCAAGGAAAATAGGCCCCAAAGCCAGATGTAGCTGCCAGTTTTCGAACTCTTATCTTGGACTCTTCCAGAGCCCCTTAAATCCTAAGAAAGCTCAACACACTGGTTCTTGTTTCATCCCACTGGTTGAGAAAGGAAGTATTACCAAAACAATGGGGACTCATCAAAATTACAAAGGAAAAAACCATGATGCCATGAAGTTAGGAATTCATGTATTTGAAATGAAAACAGTGAATTATTTCATTTCTGTATTTCTATAACTCAAACTCAGTAGATATCAGAGGCCTATTTTAGATACATTTTTGTAGAGTAACAGATTTAAATCTGGAATTTTATAACTTATAAATCACTATGTAATACTAGCTATCATCATGAGCAGTGCCATCTGCAATAAATAAAGCTGATCTCTATTTAACTGCTTGCAGTGTTCACTCATTTTGGCCCCAGAATGAGATTCAGTTTCCTTAGTGGCAAGACAACTTCTAAACAGCTCAAGAATTGTTATAAATGACAACTGCTGTTAAGTCTTTAAATTTACAATATTAGGGTTATGAACAATTTTATTCTGAATTAAACTAGCATTTGTTTCCAAGCAATGCATTTATTTGGAAGGATACCAGTTACCAGTCATCAAAAACTTTTGTATGTTGAAAATGTAATTTTAATAGATAATTCTTCATCTTACATAGGAGCACAATAAAATACACCACATTCTGAAGAAACTCCAGAAGTTACGAGAATAAGAGGGGGGAAAATTCAGATGGGCTACAATATCCATTACCTTAAACTGCAAGAGACAAAGGTTCCAACCCACAGGTTAACATTTACATACTTATGACTGACTACATTTATGTCTTAAAAATAACAAGAATCAGGAATTAGATATGGAAGGGTGGGAAAGAACAGTTTTGTGGGGGAGGAACTCTGTCAATGCAGAAAAAAGAGTTGATTATCAAATTAAAGATTAAAAGGAGCTCCCGTAGCAAATATTAGAGGGATGACAGTAAGAATCATTAATTGAGGATATGATGCCCTCTAAGGGAGAAACCTTTCTGATGACACTTATGCAAGCTGGCTGCTTGAGATTTGCTCAGCAGGTCTGTAAGAAAGACTCATAAATGGCCTGAACGAACCCCAAGTGATTATCAGATTGGTGTTTCCTAATAACACACACCAGTGGTCACACATGAAGTTCTGAGACAAGAACTAAGAGCAAGGTCATAATGCAAATGCCAGACACAAATGTGGCACATGTGAAAGTCCCACATAAAGCCAGTCACGAGTGTGGCTGTGCTGTGACTCTCCTCTACAGTAATTTTCAAACACTGTGGCAAGACACCCATGATCATCTGACTAATCAGACAACACAAACACATTTATTTCAAATTTCTAGGAGGTAAAAAATGTCACATACTGATGCTTTAGGCATGCTCAGGGCCAGCTTATAAATACTCCATTCAGTGATATATCTTAACACAAATTTGCATCAGTGAAAAGAAACTGGCAAAATCTACCTCTCGCCATTCAATTTGTCAGACGTTGAAGACCAAAAGAGAATCTTCCATCAGTTTTAATTTTTAAATACGATTGTCACATTGGGAAAAATGAAAAAAACACAGTAAAATAAACTGTACAAAGGCAAAGTAGAATAACAAAAAATATTTTACTAAAACATAAGATTTACAGAAGTTTCCAGACAAGCCATACAAAATGGTCACAAGCTTTTTCTTGAAGGGAGGATTCTACACTTGACAGCAAAGTCACAATGTTATTAGTGAGGGCTGTGATGTTTGTTTAATGTTCCCATTTTGGTTCAAACAATCAAGCTTGTCCATCTACAGTGTCTAAATAAAGTTAGACTTGGCTAGAGAGCATATTCTAAAGAACTGGTTAGCTGCTTTTAACCAATGCAATTAGATCACCATAAAAAGGGGGAAAGGAGCCCATAAAATTAAAATAAAACTACCTTCCCCCCACCACCAAAAAAAAAATAATAATAAAGAAAAACACCCACACCCCTGCAGCTAACCCTGACAACTACCTTCATTCACAGTGCTTTATACTCAAACCATGATGGGGAAATGAATAAAAGCAGAGAAGGGCCACTGCTTTTAAACGTTTCGCAACAATCCAGATGACACTTCTAGCCTCTGCTCATGCTTTACAACAGTGAATCAGGACAAGACATAGATTTGCTAATGTGCATTTAATCACCAAAGGACTGAAGATGTCTGGGCTTTTATTCTGTAATGTTTCTAAGACTGTGTCCATTAAATGCAAACAAAAAAGGAAGAAGTCTTGGCAGAACAGGAGAAGTGATGCACACTTGATGATCGGATCGATTTAAATATTATTCATGGCATATAGCCTAGTCCATGCTCTAGCTGTAGACAAAAACAAACACGCAATTATTACTTTACTTAGTTCAATATGTTCCTTTCCAAACTCTATAAAAAGTAAACAAACAGTATTAAGTTAATTATGGAAACAGCATGCTGTAATCCCTTAAATTCATGCCATTTTCTATAATCTGGATCAGGGCAGAAAGATTGTCTATATGTCTAATTACCAAAACACTACAATAGAATTTTAAAGTTCTACAAAATTCAACAGGATGAAAAGAGCTATCTTCTTTTGTCTCCTTCATTTCTAGACATATAATGCTCCTCATTAATTATGTTAAAATCTGTAGCAAGAAGCTTACTGATTTCAAACTCCCTAACTATAAACTGACACACAGTTTAGTTTAATCAAACAGATTGCAAAAAACAGCTCAAAGAAGCTTAAAGGTCTTCCATTATCTTTAAGTATTGCTAGATGAATGGCAGGCACGCAGGTATTTGTTAAATCATGTGTAGTTATACAAGAGTCCAAGATCTCCCAATTACAGGTCCTCTTTAAATTTGGGAGTCATGTAGCAGGCTATAAGATGGCGTTTGAACATCTTTTGTTAAGAGGTTATTTACATACTATAAGAAAGATCTGATTTTTTCCTTTTAATGTATTTTTTCTTTTTCTTGTTAAGGCTCTAAACGATGTTTTTAAAACGGTGGTACAGGGGAATTCCCTGGCGGTCTAGTGGTTAGGACTCGGTGCTCTCACTGCCGAGGCCCAGGAACTAAGATCTGGCAAGCTGCGCACAGTGCAGCCCCCGCCCACCCCCCACCACCCAAAAAAGGTACAGGTTGTTTTTTAAAGTGGAAGTGGTGTGAAGGAGAATGAATATTCAGTACCTGTTTCTATGGCTTGGGCTTCATTGGTCTTCCACTGCTCCGCTACGTCATTTGCTAATGGATCATCTGGATTGGGAGCACTTAACAAAGCCTGGATCGATAGCAGAACTGTGCGGATCTGCAGTGCTGGGGACCACTTATCTACGAAGGCAACAGGCCCAGAATGACCAAGCATGAAAAATACAGCCACAGAACTGCTGCATTTCCCTCCTACAGAGTTCTGTGGTCTTTTTATTATATAAGGTAAGATTACAATATTCAGATTCTCAAAAGGGAATGCTTAAGAGAAAAAGGAGAAATCTTAATAGCATATAATGATAAAGATAACACTTACCTTTCAAAATATCTAAACATATTCTTCCCAACTTGTCTACATTAGGATGATAAATTTTGGTCATGAAACGTACTTTAGGGGCTGCCATTGGGTATTCTTCTGGAAGGAAGAGTTCAAGTTTAAAAGTCCCTCCCTCAAAGGGGGAATCCTGAGGGCCAGCAATGACCACATGAAAATAACGGGCGTTGCTCTCATCTGGTTCTGCTTTAATGCCGGGAACTGGCTCTGCCAGCAAACGCTGGGTTTCCTACAACAGAAAAACATAACACATTTGTGAAACAAATATCATTTTGCTAAACACCAAAATAAAAGTTAGAAAATCTGTCTCTTGGAATTGGACATAAAAGAACCTCTCCAATCTCCCAAACAGTTTTTATTTAGCTTAATAAAATGCAAAGTTCAAAGGAAAAAACATAAATAATCACAATCAGCTGAAAGCAACTGCAAGCAAATACTGATGACATCATATACAATTCCAGCTACAAATGTCTACAAATATGTTGAGAATAAAATTAGACTAATGAAACTGATCTTATACTCAAGGGAAAGAGAAGAAAAAAAAACCAAAACAACACTAGAATTACTACATAGGTAAGGTAACTTGCTCTGTTTAAAGTTCACCAAAACCAAGCTGTTTAAAAAGTAAACTTAGTTTTTAAAGCCACTGAAAATCTCCCCTCTGAAAAATATAATGGAACAAAATAAGTACAAGTGCCTAGGCACTTAAACAGGGCTAGAGAAATATACACAACCACGCTGATTAGTCTCTAAAATTGACAATGACTCAAATGGACCCTTCCTGCTCCCTCAGCAATCATATCATTAGTTCTCTTTTCCATCTTTCTCCCTCCTAAATAACTGTAATATCCTTCCTCCTCTCTGTTCAAGCCTCCAATATCTCCATCCACATCCTCACTTTTGGCTGATAACTCTGCTTTGTATTTCTCGAGAAAATAGAAACCTCCTTAAGTTCCCACTGTAGCATTTGTATACCAACCCGCATGTGTGTGCTTGTGTGCTCTGCGCCTTTTCTCCTGTTACTAAGGATGAAATGGCTGTCACTCTGGCTAAGACCAACCTCTCCTCTAGATCTTATCTCCTCACCTACTCAAGGACATTGCTCTAGCATCGCTTTCCTCTCTTGAATCATCAGTTTCCCCTCTTTATTGGATCTTTCCCCAAACTGTACAAACTTACTGTAATTTCTCCCCCCAAAAAAGGAGAAAATGACCTTGACCTGACTCTCCCCCACCAGCTACTGCCCCATTGCTTTGCTCCTCTTTGAAAGTTATCTATACTTGCATGTCTCCAATTTCTCTCCTCCCCTCCTATCTTGAACACAACTCTCCAATCAGGCTCTAGCCACCAACCTGCTTGTTGAGGTCATCAATGATTCCCACATGGTAAAATCAAATGGCTAACGCTTAATCTTCATCTTAATTGACTTAAACACAACGTCTTACCCAGCTGGTCTGCCCTCTCCTTGGTCTGCAAGGCTTCATCCAGCTTCTTGAAGCCACACTCTCCTGGCTCTCTTCCTACTTGTATGGCAGCAATCTCCTTGCAGTTTCTTCCCACCTCCCCAATACTCCAATATTGAAGTGCGCCGGGGCTCTGTCCTAGGTCTTCTACTCTGCCTACACACTTCCATAGTGATCTCATCCAGTCCAATGAATTTAAATACTCAGTCCACTCCATATATGCTGAAGTCCCAAAAGCATATCCTGCACAGATATCTCCCTGAATCATGCCTCTTCTATCCATAACTGTCTGCTCGGCAGCTGCTCTTAAATGTCTAATACGCATCCCAAATTTAGCAGGACCTTTCCCCACCCTCAACCTGCTCCTCCTCAAAGCCTTCCTCGTGTCAGTTAACCAGAAATCCATCCTTCCAAATGATCCACCTTTTTCCTTCATACCCCACCCATCTAACCTGATAAGCAAATTTTGTTGGCTTGAACTTCGAAATCTACCCGGAATTGGACAGAAGTCTCATCACTCCACTGCTACACTTCTGATCCAAGCCACCACCAGCTCTCACCTGGCAGACTGCAACAGCCAACTAACTTGTTCTACCTGCTTCTGACCCTCAACTCCCATCTGTATTCCACAGAACTTTTAAAAATCAAAGTCCTTATAATGCCCCCCAAAAGAAGCTTTACATGATCCCCTCATTCCACCTATCTCTTAGGCATCTTCAGCTATGCTTCTGCCACCCTACCCACCTCCTCATCTGCTTTGTTCCAGCCAGACTAGCTTCTCTGTAGTTCTTCAACCTGCGAGGCATACTCCTCCCTCAGGTGCTTTGTGCTCACTTTTCTTCCCCCAACTTTCTATAGAGCTCACCCACCCAGTTCCCAAGATCTCCATTCAAATGTGTTTTCTCAGTGAAGCCTCCATAATTGAATCTGCAAACCCCACTCCACCCTAGCCCACACCCTCCCCCTCTATCCCTGCTCCCCCCCACCACCAACTTTATCTCCAGGGCCTCTGAATATATTACATCTCACTTGTTTTGTTTGGAATGTAAGTAACACAGAAGGGGAGATGTTTGTTTATTTAGTGCTATATCCTCAGCATTTAGAACAGTGCCTGGCACCATAGATGTTCAGTAAATATCTTACTGATTTATGAATCTATCTAATGTTACAAAGAACGAGGAATAAACGATCAGAAATTTCATCTTTAACGTTAATGTTATTCAAAGCAGGATGAGCACATCACAAGAAGAAAAAGAATCCACTCAGGTGTGGGAAGAAATCATCTAATTTATATTTATAAATTATTTAGCCAGAAAAATGTTAATATTCAATACACAAACTGACAATAATAGTACATGTAGTTTTATATATTAGTAATATATTTTCAACACTTTGAATACGTATGTGTAGTCAAAAACATTTAGAACACTGCAGTATTTAAACTTTTAGGTATGAAAATCAATGAATGAGAATATTGTATTCACACTGCCTTCACTTAAGAAAAATTATACACCTTACACTACTTCACTCTACAGCCTGCAGTGCATATACTAAAAAAAGATTTCTCTGTCAGCACGGTTATATATTGAAATAGTCACAAGATGCAGATACAAAATCAAATCCTTTCCCAAAATGTGTTAAACTCATTTAAAGTAATGCTTTTAGTACTTTAATTCAAGACTAGTTTGTTTTGTTTTGTTTTAATCATGGCAATGCAAGGGCAAATCAAAAACTGAAATGCTATACACTACTTTCAGCAAAATATTCTTTAGATTCAAACAAAGTAAAACATTTTTAGAGCATTAAAAATCTCAAGAGGCAATAAAGAAGCCTCCCATTTTGGGAAGTCCTCCAACATGTAACTAGAACAAAAGAGAAAAAGTAAAGATATCAGGATGAACAGCAGGCATGAAGGAATAAGAAAAGAAGTGGATGGTAAAATTCCTTGAATTTTGACTCCTCACCTCCATTCTCCTTTTGTTTTACCCCAGGTCTTCATATTTTTAGAAAGCCATAAAGAGAGAGACTGGGGGAAAAAAAGAGAAAGCTGGGGTCCAAGAGCCCCAAAACACCATTCCCTGGTTACACAAAATAGTAGCTCTATTCAAAGTTATAAAAAGCTTCCAGAAGGGCCTTCGATCACATCCCAAAATAGCTTCAAAATCACTCTCGGTACACACTGTCAGAGGCAGAGAGGGCATTCTCCTCATCTTCAGTTCACCCTCAAAATCAGACAGTCTTTCTAAAGAACGTAGATATTAAACATATCATGTGGCCTGATCAAGTATCAGATTTAATCGGAGCACATTCTAGAATAAGCTCTTGGGTATGGAAAACTTTTTGAAATAGTTTTTATATGCTCTCAAGTCCTAACGGATTTTGATATAATGAATAGATGCATAATTATTTGACTACACAGCACTGATTTCCCAAACCCACAGCATAAATTACAGGAGGAAAAAAAGAATAAAATCCAAACCAAATGGAACAACTCTCTCCCACAGAAGTTGTCGATTTTTTTCCCTAAAAAGGCAAAAACTGGGTAGGAAATAAAATCCTTCCTGCTACTACTCTCACACATGGTTAACTGTGAAACACGTTCTAGTTTTATCCTATCCTTTGGTAGAAAGACAGTGAAGTATTCTTCAAGTCTAGAAATAATGGGTTCAAATTACTAGTGCATTGCTTAACTACAGTTTTGAGCAAGTTATTTACATTGCTCTGAGCCTCAGCTTCCTCATCTATATAGTTAACATTACATCTCATGCAGAGGTGCTATGAAGAGCAAATGAGATAACACTGTATAAGGAGTTGGCAAATGAAATCACATAAGAAGCCCACAGTCACATTATAACCAACTCAAAAAGAATCTAGGGTAAGAACAAAGCACAGTAACAAGTCTCAAGATTTATTAAATAACAGTGTTTGTTTTTAAAGAAAACAATAACCTTTAGTTGCATTTTGTGATCCTATTTGTTTAAAAGCAATCCTGGGACTGAATCCCAGGTAGAACTTAGGTTAGGCCCTGCAGAATAGAAAATAATGTAGACTAGTTTAGAAAATTGGTTACAAAAAGTAGAAAAGGAAGCACATAAAAGGAGAATATGAATTTAAGTAGCAACAAGATTAGGTCGCAAGGAAACTATGTCATCTTACAGAATGCATATAGCAGTTCATGCTACAAATACTTTAAAGGATTTAAATAACATCAAATTGATCTGATTATCAATAGATCTATTGGGACTCAAAGAGCAAATCCCAGAATAACACCACAGTAATGACAACACTTAACATTCAATCAACTAAACTCCATTAACTAGGACTTTTCCTGTTTTTAGGTTCAGTAATAATTTGTGTGCACTATGAAACAATGTAAGGTCTTACAAATGTTAAGGTAATGAATTATGTACAGTAAAATTTTAGATAATAAACCACTCTTAGAAAAAGAGTGGTAATTTTCATGTAGGAAAAGGTGTCCCACTTATTAACTATATATACCCCCAACACATTATATCTACAGCAATTAGGTTTTTCCCCATTTAGAATATTCTCTGAAACACAAAATTGCAATTGTGGATCTTTTAGCTCATCTCGCCTAAGATCTGACTATACTCAATAACTCTATCAGGGACTTCCCTGGTGGTGCAGTGGTTAAGAATCTGCATGCCAATGCAGGGGACACGGGTTCGAGCCCTGGTCCAGGAGGATCCTACATGCCGTGGAGCAACTAAGCCCATGCGCCACAACTACTGAGCCTGCGCTCTAGAGCCCTCGAGCCACAACTACTGAGCCCATGTGCTGCAACCACTGAAGCCCACGCGCCTAGAGCCTATGCTCCACAACGAGAAGCCACGACAATGAGAAGCCCGCGCACCGCAACCAAGAGTAGCCCCCACTCGCCGCAACTAGAGAAAGCCCACGCACAGCAGCGAAGACCCAACGCAGCCAAAAATAAATAAATTAAAAAAAAAAAAGAGTTCGCATGCTGCAACTAAAGATCCTGCACACAGCAACGAAGATCCCGTGTGCTGCAACTGAGACCTGGTGCAGCCAAATAAATAATAAAATTAATTAATTAATTTTTAAAAAAGTAATGTGGTAAAAAGAAAAAGGTAAAATTTTAATATTTTATTTAACCCAATATATTCAAAATAGCGTTTCAACACGTAATCAATATAAAAATTATTGATATATTTTATAATCTTTTTTCATATTGACTCTTCAAAATCCAGTGTGTAATTTAAACTTAGGGCACATACCAATTTGAACTAGACACTTTTCAACTGCAATCTCCACATGGGACTGGTACCATATAGCACAGTGAAACACAAGACAATCCTGTTCTGTGATGATTTTACTTACAGGTCATTAAGAATAATTTAACTTACTTCATATAGTGAGTAAAATTTGGTAGAGAAATTTTAAAGCATCACTATATTCCCCTCAAAAAATTCTTTATGAAAAGTAACGTCAGGGAATTCCTTGGCAGTCCAGTGGTTAGGACTCGGGGCTTTTCACTGCCAAGGGTGCAGGTTTGATCCCTGGTCGGGGAACTAAGATCCTGCAAGCCTCACAGCACGGCCAAAAAAAAAAAAAAAGTAATGTCAGAACATCTGAATCACTAATGACAGGAATGTGTGTTACTGTTTTTACAGTCACAAGACTGTGTTTGAAAATGATTGGTAGCAAATAAAAAAAAAAAACTGCATGGAGAAAAATTAATTCAAACGAGGCAAGTTCACGATGAAATAAGGGTTAATTGGTGAGAAATAATTTTAATTTTTATGGTCCACACTACCCCCTAGTGGACATAAGACATCATCTACTTATATCAACCCCTTTTCCTTGGCAAATGAAAAATCTGACAATCATAAAAGTTAATTATTTTACCCTAATTCACTGTTTTTTAAAATGCTTATCCTAAAGTTAGATGAGATTAATGATTCTCAAGGCACACCCTCCTCCTCCTTTTTCTCCCTCTACTCCCACACACTTAAATCTCATCCTTTCTTTGGTGGTACACTCAGAGACGGAAAAATGGAGGTAACTGCTTCAAAGGCTCTGGATACCAAGGTAACACTTTGTTGAAAAGCTTTATTTCCAGTCAGACCGGTAAGTAACAGTTAGGAAAGTACTCCTGTGTTCCACTTGGAGTAACACCCAATAGATAGGGTGGGATGACCTGGGCAAGAAATCTCTCCATTCTAATTTTTCTCCTCAACCCAAGACCAATTCAATACTTCTGTTAAGTTCAGTGAAAAGGAACGGAGACTTAGGAGCCAGAGAAGGACTTTTCAAAGGCTAAGTATATCCAACCAACTTATTTCTCAGGTCTGAATTTGTCTGGAAGCATCTCCCTATACTTCCAGTTTCCTGCACATTAATACCTCCACTCCTCTTACTATAACTAGCACAATAACTTGGTTTACTTGTCAGACCCTACACTATTGGAAGATGGGAACTCCAGCTAGCAAATGGTGGTGGTAAGTGCTAAATAAAGGCTTCTTCCAGGAGTAAATGCATGCACACTCAGGTCCCACACAGAGCTGACGAGAAGGATTAATATACCTGCTGTCAGTTAATAACTTCTACCCCAGGAACGGCATGTACGATTATTCCAATCAGTGACAATGGACAAAAATCTGAAAATCCTACTAACAAACTATGCATCCAACAAGGAAAACTATTAGGCTGAATTTCTTGACTTCCTTGTCTACTACCTCCCAATTCTTTTGCCCCCTAAACACATCAGGTTATGTTGCAGTCTGTTTCTTTTCCTCCCGCATCACTGGCCTGTAAATTCCATAAGGTCAGGGACCGTAGGCA
Organism: Balaenoptera ricei; assembly: GCF_028023285.1. Lineage (NCBI taxonomy): Eukaryota > Metazoa > Chordata > Mammalia > Artiodactyla > Balaenopteridae > Balaenoptera > Balaenoptera ricei. The sequence continues at coordinate 79,385,089 of NC_082648.1, forward strand.
ATTATCAAGCAGTGTTCCCAGATCAGCAGAGAATCTATAAAAGCTCAAGTAATAAAAAAACTAGGTCAAATACCGATTTAAGTGCTTTAAATGTATTACTAACTCATTTAATCCTCAGACCCATTTTGCAAATGAGGAAAATGAGGAACTAAGAGTGACCACTTAACAGTATAACCAAAGCTAGCAAGTGACAGAGCCAGGTTTGAAATCTAGGCTATTGGGCTCTACTCACTGTAGCTTCAGAGCCTGTTTTCTTAATCTCAATGGTAAATAGAAAAACAATTAACAATACAAACAGTAAATATCAAATGTTTGGCAGGACAGTAAATAGCACAGAAGTTAAGGAAGGGCTTCATAATCATGAGAAAGTGCTTCATGAAAAAGGTAAATTAAGCCATGTCACTTATTTTTTTCTTTTGGGATTGTCAACTGAAGAAGTATATAGTCTTACTAAGATAAATAGGGAAGGGAAAAAAATCTGCTATATTTGATTTAAAAATTGGTATAGACCAATTTTTGCTTTTTTTTTAAGTTTTAATAATGGTTATTTTTAATTTATTTGTTTATTTTTGGTTGCGTTGGGTCTTCATTGCTGCGCGCGGGCTTTTGACCATTTTGACCCGAACTATCTGTTATATGGTAATCCATTCTGTCTCTGATATTACACAAACCATTATGCTCGGAAATGTTCTGTGACTTTGAAATATGAACTTACTAACAAATACATTAATTCCTTATTTTGCTCGTGGTATTGTGGCATCAACTAACTCTAAGTAAGAGTAAAACAGAGTCCCTTGCCCCCTCCCACCCCAGGAATTTATTTCAATTTGAGTATAAATATACATAAAAGTCAGGGTTTTTTTAAACATCTTTGTTGGAGTATAATTGATTTACAATGTTGTGTTAGTTTCTGCTGTATAACAAAGTGAGTCAGCTATATGTATACATATATCCCCATATCCCCTCCCTCTTGCATCTCCCTCCCAACCCTCCCTATCCCACCTCTCTAGGTGGTCACAAAGCACCTAACTAATCTCCCTGTGCTATGCAGCTGCTTCCCACTAGCTATCTATTTTACATTTGGTAGTGTATATATATCAGTGCTACTCTCTCACTTCGTTCCAGCTTACCCTTCCCCCTTCCAAAAGTCAGTTTTTGGAAGATGCGTTTTAGAAGGGGTATCTCAAGGTCTTAGAGTAGGTACAGGTGTGAGTTAGGGACACTATATGAACAACAGGACTAGATTGGGGGCATATTTTTTCTCGGCTATTTCTAAAGACACTTTAAAAGTTTTCTGGAAAGACAGAAACTTTACATCTCCATCTTTTTTTCCCTTTGTTTTTTTGAAAGATTTCTAAATATTGACATCACAGTTAAAGACAGTATCAACTACTCCTTCATATAGCACTCATGAAATTCCTGGTGGTAAAAATGTCCTTTGAATACCCAGCACTGTAATTAGTAGACTGATAGAAGTTATGTTTCCCCATTTCTCTTGGTTTCTTATTTGATGATGCCATAACACTTCATGGCTTGAAATGACTTTAGCACCAGCTCAAAAAATAAAAATAAGTCTTTAGTGATTTGAATACTTTAACTGTCCATCTTAATGAATTCTGTGTCTTAGGAATGATATCTTAGACCTCTGAATGAAGAGAGGACCTAATAACTTAGTAACACTTCATCAGTGGGATTGCTATTGTGCCAAGGTACTTAAGGCACTGTTAATAAACCCATTAAAAAAAAAAACTTGCACATTTAAGATTCTGGTAGGGAGTGTGTAACTTAGCAGGTGGGGGAGAGAAAGTCTTCTGAATTCATCCTGAATGGAAACAGGGAAAAATTTTAAATGCCTGTTCCTATATGGTGAACACTAATTATGAGTGATACATTAGCAAAAACCAGTGAACACGTTCTTTTTAAAAATTTCATCTCAAGTTAGAAATGATCTAGATTGTGGGTTTCTTTCTTTCTCAAAGTTTTAACTCATTGTTTGAAGTTGATAATTCATTTTAAGGCCCTTATGTGTGAATTTAGACAGTTGTCTATAAATCTATCCACTATTAAGCAACGGTAAAAATTCCCCATTCGTTCATACCTTTCCCTCCTCTTCCTTAGTGCAATGTTCAGGTTGGGAGCTTAAGAAGAAGGCGAGGGACTTCCCTGGTGGCGCAGTGGTTAAGAATTGCCTGCCAATGCAGGGGACATGGGTCCGAGCCCTGGTCTGGGAAGATCCACATGCCGCGGGGCAACTAAGCCCTTATGCCACAACTACTGAGCCTGCGCTCTAGAGCCCGTGAGCCACAACTACTGAGCCCGCACACCAAGAGCCCATGCTCCACAACAAGAGAAGCCACCACAATGAGAAGCCTGCACACTGCAATGAAGAGAAGTGCCCACTCACCACTACTAGAGAAAGCCGGGGTGCAGCAATGGAGACCCAACACAACCAAAAATAAATAAATAAATAAATATTTTTAAAACATAACCATTAAATAATTTTTAAAAAAAGAATGCGAAAATTTGAAGTAACTGTTGTAGAAAATAGAAAAACTTATCTATGGTCACACAGAAGGACTGCCTGGCAGCATAAGGCAAAATGAGGTTCGTAGTAGACATTCGTCATTGCTTTTGGCTACCCAACAGCTAGAACGCCCTTTTTTGGGAATCACACCTCCCAACCTTCATGGATCCTCACCTCCCTCAACAGAAGCTTTAGTCTTATTTCCTAACTCTCTTGCAACCTAGCATGTGAGACCTAGGCTCATTCAAAAACCTGTGCATCAGAAGCTAAGAAATAAGGATCCATTCTGGAGAGAACAGCAGTAGTTACCTCTAGACAACCAAGTGCAGCCTCCTGTACTTGGCATCAGCAATCACACTGTAGCGTGTGTTGCATGCGATGTCCACAGTGAAGTCCATGATGTGAGTCTGAGCCTTGTTCCTGACTGCCTCTCTCTTTGGCACTCCTAAAGACTGTGTTAGATATCTCATAACTCAATAAATACTACTGCAGATTAAAATAGCCAAAGTTGGCTTCCATTGTTTGCTGAAAACAAAGTCTAAATTAGATAGAAAAGAAAGTGAAGGAAAGGTTAAGAGCTAATAGACTGGGGACTTCCCTGGTGGCGCAGTGGTTGAGAATTCGCCTGCTAATGCAGGGGACACAGGTTCGATCCCTGGTCCGGGAAGATCCCACATGCCGCGAAGCAACTAAGCCCGAGCGCCACAACTACTGAGCCTGCGCTCTAGAGCCCACCAGCCACAACTATTGAGCCTGCGTACTACAACTACTGAAGCCCGTGTGCCTAGAGCCCATGCTCCACAAGACATGCCACTGCAATGAGAAGCCCGTGCACCACAATGAAGAGTAGCCCCCGCTTGCTGCAACTAGAGAAAGCCTGCGCACGCAACAAAGACCCAACGCAGCCAAAAATAAAAATAAAATTAATTAAAAAAAAAAAAAAGAGCTAATAGACTGCGGGTAAAATGAAGAGGTTAAGAAGCAGCTATCGGGCTTCCCTGGTGGCGCAGTGGTTGAGAATCTGCCTGCCAATGCAGGGGACACGGGTTCGAGCCCTGGTCTGGGAAGATCTCACATGCCGCGGAGCAACTGGGCCCGTGAGCCACAATTACTGAGCCCGCCCGTCTGGAGCTTGTGCTCCGCAACAAAAGAGGCCACAACAGTGAGAGGCCCGCGCACCGCGATGAAGAGTGGCCCCCACTCGCCGCAACTAAAGAAAGCCCTCGCCCAGAAAACGAAGACCCAACACAGCCAAAAATAAAAAAATAAAAAAATAAAAAAAGAAGCAGCTATCTCTTTGGAATTAAATGGGGTCAAAGGAGGAGAGCACTGAAGCTGGCTAATTTCTTTATCAAAGAACTTCTACCTAGTTTAAGAGCCTTTAAAGAGGGAGCTAATTTACGTTAGAGAGCTAACTTCAACTAGGCATCCTGGTGTACCTACTAGGGAAAAAACTTTAGAGCTAGGAATCAGAACTTAATCCCAGTTCTAATTGTACTAAATTGTTATACAACCATACAAACTCTTTTACCTCCCCAATCTACTAAAATTTAGTCCCTTGAACATTTCAAAGGTTCCCTCTAGCACTAAACTTGGCTAAACATTTTATTATTGGAATGAGTTAAATCTTACTGCTATATGCTTCCTTCTACTGGACGGTCCCTTTTTGTAATACGCTTTAATCTTGTAATTACTGTTCAATACTCAGTATTTCATCTTCCCTATTGAGGGAAGGGATATAAATGAATATACTGTATCCCCAGTATCTGTGACAATGCTTAATACCTAAATAAGGAAGAAATTTGTTGCGAATGATACCTGCTTTTTCCCCCAAGTTTATTTCACCTGCTCATTAAAGAAAAATACGTATGAAATCAACTTAAAATCGCTGTACTCCTAATAACCAAAATCCGGTTAATATTCCAGTACATTTGTATTTGTTCTGACAAAGACAAAAGTCCTTAAAAACAGTTTAATGTGTTTACACTTTTTCACTTATTATGTCCCTGCACGGTGCTTTCCCGGTTGCTTTATAGATAATCAATATTCTTTGCAAACCATATGACATAAACAGGCACTTTTCCTGGCCTACCAGCTAGTGGCTACACTTCTACAACTACCATATATTATTTATTCAATCCTTTTCCTTGATTACTAGTTATTTCAGGTTTTAAATGTGGCAATCACAGCAAAATTTAAGTGCTAAGTGCCTGAGGACTCCACTAATAGGAAAGGCCTCTGTTGATATTAACAGACAAGAAGACAGATGGAAGCTCAGCAGTTGAAATTTTCAGTGAGGTAAACAAAAACAAGTTACAGTTGGTCCAGATTTGAATTCTCAATCCATCTGTGTCACTGACATAATTTTGTCCAAAATCCAAACCACCAGAAAGGAAAAATTAAGTTTTTTTCACACTCTGCATGCAACTGTGTGATAAATTAGGAAGCAATCCGATATTAGGGTCTGTCTCCCCCAAATAAGCATCCTGTAACAAGTCTGCCACACTGCACAGCTCCAAGAGAGGACCATTCACATCACAGTCTGCATGAATGACACCCCCTGAAGTTGTGCAGTGCAAAATCCTAAATACTCTGGATTAAAAATAAAACTTCAGTTTAGCGTCTGTAAAAATAAAGTTTAGTATTGTCTAACACATGGAAAATTGACTACATATATGATAATTCTAATAAAATCAAAATATATTATTTACCCCAAACATCCCATTTCCCTACCCACTGTTGACAAATGGGTGTTCACTATGCTTTAAAAATCTATGCCCCATGGAACTTCCCTGATGGCACAGTGGTTAAGAATCCGCCTGCCAATGCAGGGGACACGGGTTTGATCCCTGGTCCAGGAAGATCCCACACGCCGCGGAGCAACTAAGCCCATGCACCACAACTACTGAGTCTGTGCTCTAGAGCCCACGAGCTACAACTACTGAGCCCATGCACCACAACTACTGAGCCCATGCGCTCTAGGGCCTGCGTGCCGCAACTACTGAGCCCGCGTGCTGCAACTACTGAAGCCCGCACGCCTAGAGCCCACGCTCTGCAACAAGAGAAGCCACCGCAATGAGAGGCCTGCATACCGCAACAAAGAGTAGCCCCCACTCACCCCAACTAGAGAAAGCCCACACACAGCAACAAAGCCCCAATGCAGCCACAAAAAAAAAAAAAATCTATGCCCCATTTCAGAGTTATGTTTAATATTATCTATTTTGTTGAACAAATACGAAATGACAATCATAGGTTTCCCACACAAAAGACGTTCATTCTTCTTAGGCTTACAGTGAGGCAGTATCTTTGCAAAATCAGAAAACAGTAGTAAGCAATATTAAATAAGGGTCAGAATTACATTAGGCTCTGTTCTATGCAATCCAACCCTCCCAACCACCCTAGAGCTAGATTAGTATATTAAGCAGATAAAGAAGCAGAGAGGTCAAGTGAGGATGTCCAAGCTAGTATTTGGCAGAGCTAGAAATCAAGCCCAGAGAGCCTGGCCCCAGATTCTGTACTCCTTCCACACATAACCACACATCTCCACATACACAAAATCCTTTTGCTCTTGAGAATTAGGAAGTAGACTTAAGCCATTTAAGCCATAAAGCATTATTTTGCCCACAAAGCAGCACTTCTACAATTTTGAAAGTCAACTGTCAGTTAAGAGGTAAGCAACCGACTAAATGCTACTGAATACTGTTGGAAAGCAGGGGTGTACCTTCTGTAGAAGGCCATCCCTTACGCACTTCGCCACCCTACTGTTGGTGTCCCAACTACACCAGTTCCTATAGGTCAAGGCCCAGGTCTAATGTTTGCAGTCCCAATGCTGAGCACCACACAGCGTCTCACATTCTGTACCAGCTGAATGAACAGATCTAACTACTACTGACTGGGTAAAGGGGGATCCAAGAACTTCCAAAAATGGTAGGCCCAAGACTTTAAGGAGCCAGATGGTGGCTGTAATATGGCTGGAGCATGTGGGGAAAAAAAAAAAAAAAAGGACTTTTTAAAAACTCCAAACCCAATTTTCACAAACTATTTCAAACTTTTTGCTCAAAAACTTTGGCCTTGGTACCTTCCCTACAGGTTGTGCACTTAAAGGACTAAATACTAAGCACCAGAGATAGCAGGCTTATGTTTCTCTTACCCCTTTAGCAACTTTGAAGATCCAATAGTCATTTTCCTCAACTTCAATAATGATCATTTGCTCAGTACTAACTGGCTGAAATATTAAAGATTCAGTCCTCTGCCTCAAGGTTTTTGGAAGAATTTGGAATGAAATTGCTCAAGAAACCAAATTAACATGAGGTTAAGGATTTTAATATTTCAAAGATTATAAATTTGGTTGAAAGTTAAATAATCTTAAGAGATCCAGCTGGAGTATAACTTAGTACATATAATTTTTTTTTATTCTTCTGTGATTTCAGATGATTATTTTGTCCTGTGCTACTGAGCCACAGGAGAAAATGACCACAACAACTCAGATTTTAATATAACTGAAATAAGCACAAATTTACATACTAAGGCAGAAGTATTATATGATACAGCACCTGTGTACAGTAATACTGGTCAAATTCATCCACTTCATGTGGATAGCCTGAGTCTCTGAAACAATGCAACCATACATCTAAAGAATATGAATGCTAGACTTAGGGCTTGCTGGCAATGTGAGCTAATATATTATGTAAAAATACATCTGAACAACAACAAAAAAAAACAGGCTACAGAATCATAAAATAACTGATTTAAATTGTCCAAGTAAACAATGGCTTCTTTGAGGAAAGGAATTACCTGAAAGTGGAGACACTTTTCAGTGAGTACCCCCCTTTGTTGAATTCTGTAACATGTGCAAGACCCAAAAAAAAAAAAAAAAGTTTTAAAATAAAATCATCTAAAGAAATTGTGCATTTTGAGTAACCCTATTTTGAAAATAACAATGTCTCATTATCAAGACAATCCTTAAAACTCAGAATAGTCAAAGATTAAAAAAACAATGCTATTTAGTGCTGTGGAGAAAACTGGATCTCATATACTTGGCTGGTGGGACTACATGCTGGCCCAACCTCTAAGAATTCCGCCTCTTGGAACCTATCCTAAAGAAAAACTGTGGATGTGCTCAAAACTACACCTCCAGAAATAACGATCACAACAAAGAAAAAAGATACTGTAAATGTAACAGTGTAGAAAGATATCCTTCTATATAAAGTGAAAACACACTTCAAAACAGTATGATCTTTTAATTTAAGTGCTGTGCTGGGGTGATGGAATGTTCTAAATCTTAACTGAGATGGTGGTTTCACAGCTGTTTACGTTTGTCAAAACTCAAGTTGTACACTTAAAATGAGTGTGTGTAACTGTATGCAAATTGCACATTAATAAAGTTGATTTAAAAGAAAAAAAAGTACAGTATGTGACGTGCCTTAAGCTTACTGAGGGAAGGAACTGGGTCCTAATTTAGGGAAACAGGGTTCTTTATTCACCTGAGTACTTGCCAGGATTTGGGGGCAGGAACTACACAGTTTGACCAGTCATTAGAGAATCTGAGCAGCGGAGCAATGCAAGTGGAGAGAAATGAGACGAGAAGAAAAAACCGAGAGCCAACAAGGTGAGTTACACCATTTGCTGCTAAACTCCTAACTCAATAAAAATCACTAAACTTGCAAAACGCTTGCAACTAATGGATTCTTGTCTCAGTTAATAGCATGTACAATGCCAGAACCACACAGACAAAAGGAAACTTCAACACCTTAAACTACTAATAAATGGCCAAACTTTGGGCAGGACATTAGACTTTCAGAGCCTAAAGAACTGGAGAGCTAGATAAATTTAGTTAAAACTCCAATGTGCAGGGACTGACAACTGGATTAATCCCTAAAATTGAGTTGGATGTTCACATACATTGTTTCACTTAATTCTCAGAAATGTGCACAGAAGCCTATCCAGTAGAAGTCCACTCTAGAGTCAAGGGCTCTTTTCACACATCATAGTTAGAGCCTGGAATCCTCAGCATCCAGCACTGCTTCACACCTCTGCCTTCATGTTAGGTGAATGACAAAGAGTTTACAACTAAAAGGTGTAAAGAGAAAATATGTCTCTTAACTTGCTCTGGTAGTATATGAAGCACTGTCCTTAGGGCTAATGCAAAGTCAAAGGTAGGCGGAACTTGTCTCCCTTGGCATTTTCTCTCTTTAATCCCCACTTGAAGGCATGCAGTTCTGTCTTTCCTGAGATTTGAGGGCTGGCCAAATAAAGTGGGGGATTCCAGTGATTTGGTACAAAGGCATTTCTCTGTAGTATATAATACTTACCAAAAAAAAACCCCCAACAAATCAAAACAAATACACACATTTTTAAAAACTGTATAAATTCCTAATTCTGTAGGACTGAAGTCAAGCCAAATACTGCCACATCTCAAGAGCTTCTTGCCCTTCCCTATCATGGGCTGCACCAGAAGGTCAGGCAGCTTTCTATGTTTAAAACATCTATACTGGGGACTTCCCTGGTGGCGCAGGGGTTAGGAATCCGCCTGCCAATGCAGGGGACACAGGTGCAAGCCCTGGTCCAGGAAGACTCCACATGCCGCGAAGAAACTAAGCCCGTGCACCACAGCTACTGAGCCTATGTGCTGCAACTACTGAAGCCCGCGCACCTAGAGCCTGTGCTCCACAACAAGAGAAGTCACCGCAATGAGAAGCCCGCGCACCTCAACAAAGAGTAGTCCCCGCTCGCCCCAACTAGAGAAAGTCCACACGGAGCAACAAAGACCCAACACAGCCAATAAATAAATAAATAAATAAATAATTTTTAAAAAATTAAAAAAGAAACCAAAACCCTCTACAGTGGGAAATTTATATCTATGCCAGATGTAAAGTAAGTATCTCTCACTTATCCTTCCGTACTTTGTGATTCTGGAGGTGGGACTCTGCAAACCACATTTCTGCTCTGCCAGGGGCTCCCTGTTAAACTCTGCAGATGGGGTGGGCAGTGCTAAAGCTGCTAGAGGGGACTTGCCTCTTCCAGGCTTCTTGTCCACCTGAAGTGCCTGTGAGCATCACCCAACATCCCTGCAGCAATTCATCCAATTTGCAGTTTATCCCACACTGAGAGAACCAGTTTGTCACAGCACCTCTCCCCGCACCGCCCCACCGGCTCCCCCACCTGAGGGCGAGACTCTCTTCAGAGGCCTGGATCCCAGCTAGGGCTCCTTCTCTCAAGTTTCTGAATTTTAATAACTTCAACTTTTTCTCTTCGTTTCTTCCCCCAGACTTAGGAGACGTAGCTGCTTCCTACAGCTGCTACCTCCACAATACCTTAAAGTTCTCTTTTTATCTTTCAGTCACCTAAGTAACAACTTGACATATGTGACAGCTCCCAGGTGTTCACAGACTGCCAGAGTAAGGATCAGCCCAGCCGCCTGCACCCCACCTAGTACCACCCCACCCCTCTGGCCCTCCACTCAGCAAAAGACACAAAGGACAGCTGGGAAGCAGGAGGGCAGTTGTGCCAGTTAAGGAAATGACATGTCTAGAGGGAGCCCACACAAGCATCTTGGCCCACAGATGTCTGGGAGTCCTTCCACTTGACACAGGCAGAAGCCACAGTGCCCATATCCAACAACTAGAAAATAATCAAATTCTGGATTTATTGGTATCAAAGTGAGTTTCACAGAAGTCAGGACCAACCCTACACTAACTAAAAGCCACCTTTCCTCGCCTTTCAAAGCAGAGGACCTCAGCTAGATGCTCTTTAGAGAACAATCTGATACTGTGCTCTAAGTAAGCCACACCCAAGTGTGAATGACCCAAACAGAATTTCACAATCATGGGAGAATTCTGAGACTCCCAACCACTATACAACCAACTTCTCCCCAACCATACTTCTCCAGTACTGATAAAAGATTTAAAGTCCAGCAATTTTGCACACAGCTTGGTAATACTCTGAGGCAACAATTTCACATATTTGGGCATCAAATGAATCTAAAGAAAAAGGTAAGCTGCACAAATCAAGATTAAGGAAAGTGATCTTCCTGACAGAGGATATAAATAACCTTTCTCAGTTTTTCTCACTTCCATTATAAAGCTTTTTCAGTAGATGCGAGAGCAATAAGACTCTTGATACTGAGCAAAATGGGCAATATTTCTGTAGTTCGCAATCACATTTTTCTGTTTTCCAACAGAAGTTATATGATTAATTCTGTGATATAAATAAGAGAGACTAACTAGTATGATAATGTAAACACCTACAATTTTATAATTATAAGGTGAATCTTTGGACTTGGACTGCAACATTTGGGGCTTTAAAAAATACAATCTTCTTTTTTTTTTTTAATGAATGTTAGTGTGTTTCTATACTACCCCTCTCCTCCTGCTCCAGCTATACACTGGTTTTCATTTTACTAAAGTCAAATATTTGAATTAAATCATTCTACTACACATGCCAGCTAATGGCAAAATGAAGTAGCTGATATGTACCAAGCAGAAAAAATTATCTTGAGTATTTGTTTTAGTCTGCCATAAACAATAGAGGGACCTGTCAACAATCAGTACAAGGAACACAGTAGATATTCAGTGTACTCACTACTACTCATAATGTTTAAAATATTAACATACATTGGTCATAATTTACATAAATACATAACCCCAATTGGCTTAATGATTCAACCAAAGAAATAAAGTAGCAGGACTTCCCTGGTGGCGCAGTGGTCAAGAATCCGCCTGCCAATTACGGGTTCGAGCCCTGGTCCGGGAAGATCCCACATGCCATGGAGCAACTAAGCCCGTGCGCCACAACTACTGAGCCTGCGCTCTAGAGCCCTCGAGCCACAACTACTGAGCCCATGTGCCGCAACCACTGAAGCCCACGCACCTAGAGCCCGTGCTCCACAACAAGAGAAGCCACTGCAATGAGAAGCCGAGCACTGCAATGAAGAGTAGTCCCCGCTCGCTGCAACTAGAGAAAGCCCGCGCGCAGCAACAAAGACCCAACGCAGCCAAAATAAATTAATTAATTAAATAAATCTATAAAAAAAGAAAAAAATAAATAAAGTAGCACTTTGCAGTAAAGAAGTGTATGTGTGCACTCTTAAAATATTAAAATTGCTGTAACTTGTGCACTCTTAAAATATCAAAATTGCTATAACTTGATTACTCATAAGAGGGAACATATGCAAGTTCTACTTTCTTTTTTCATTATAGTGGACCTAAATATCTGCATTTTTACATCCACACCTGAGGGGCTTAGGGAGCGAAAGCCTGCTGAGTAGGACTGGGTTCTTGGCTATCAGAGTCCCACTGCATACTTATACAGTAAAATCTGCTAGTGCAATCCCTACAACAAACGGAGACGACATTGGACTTCTCCAACTCCTATGTTTATGGCCCTGTTACAACTAACCCACTATTATCAATTAAGCAGTAGAAAACAAAAGGCTAGTGTGTATGTATGGGAACCATGAGGGCGAGGGTATACAGGCTTTTTAAAAAAGTATACATGGCGCTCAAAACCCTGACCCAAAGAGTGTCAAATATTTTATTTTTCTGATGGCTACAAAGAGCAAATTAAAATATCTTTTCACCAGTTTTTAAAGAAGAATGAAATCTTGCCATTTGTGACAATGTGGATGAACCCAAAAGACATAATGTTAAGTGAGATAAGCCAGACACAAAGACAAATACGCATGTCACTTATGTGCAGAACCTTAAAAAAAAAAAAAGTCAAACTCAAAATAACAGAGATTAGAAAGGTGGTTATCAGAGTCTGGAAGGTGGAGGGAAAGGGAAGATATTGATCAAAGGATACAAACTTTCAGTTAGAAGATGAATAAGTTCTGGAGACCTAATGTACAGCATGCTGACCATAGTTAATAATAATGTATTGTATACTTGAAATTTGCTAAGAGATCTGTAGACCACCAGAACAAAAGAGATCTCTCTGACCACCAGAACAAAAACAACAAAAGTAAGTAACTATGGAAAGTGACAGATAATGTTAGTTTGTGGTAATCATTTCACAGTGTATACATATATCAAAACATCACCTTGTACACATTAAATACACACAATTTTTATTTGTCAAAAGTTAAAAAAAGTTTTTTTTCACTATGATGACTCAATTAACAATAGGACCAACATTTGTTTCCTAGAGTGCCTTTACAGGATTTCAGAAAATAAAGCAAATGACTTAAATTTTATCCCTGATTTTCTTTTCATGCAGAAAATAGTATTTCTAGTTTCTGTACCACAATGTACTTCATACTAGGAATATAAGCATGACTACAGTCAAGACTGTCTCCGAAGAGGAGAAAAAAACCCCAATCCCAACCAACACAGAGTGCTGGGCAGTCACATTTCATGTAAAGGGTGTTCCCTTACCAACATGGCATAATTCAAAAGTTGGAAAATACATCATTTTAACTGGTAAACACCATCAGTATCAGAGGTTGTATAGGAGAGGGGAGACAGGGAAGGAGATGGCAATGAATTAAGATGAAAAGACCAGGTTGTGAAAAAGCCTTGCATGCCAAGTTAAGGAACCTGAACTCTAGCCTGAACACAGTAGAGAGTAACAATGATCACATTGGGTGTTTTTAGAATAATGTGGCAATGTGGAAAATGAAGAGAGAAAGAAAGAGGGAAACAGCACATGTGTGTGTGTGTAAGTGAAGACAGAAAGATTTGTTCTCCGATTACTGCAAAAACGTGCAGGAGAGGGTAAGAGCCTGAGAGGATGGGAGACAGGAATGGGTTAGGAGAAGGACAGGCATTTCTAAGGTTCAGTCGGCTTATGACTGAATGTCTAAGAGAGAAGAGCGGGGAGGAGAGAAGAGGAAACAGAAGTAAATTGTAGGCAACTGGGTAATGTTAATGTAATTAATAAAGAAAAGAAACACCAAAAGTACTAATGCATGGGAGGGGAGAGACAGCAAAATGAATACATTCCACTGTAAAATAAAGTTGATTTTAAAATGTCTGCAAGACATCTAAGTGGAGATAAAAAGTAGGCACTTGGAGAGACCTGAAACTCACCACTAGATTTTGGAATCATTGATCAATGCTGACTGCAGCCAAGAAAATGAATAAATGTGTTCAGGAGAATATATAATGAGAAAAGGTCCAAGGTCTGAACCCCAAGAGAACATGAACATTTAAAGGCTTTAAAACTATCATAGCACATAGGATACAGGCCTTCACACTAGCTATACTGGAAAGCTATTCAAAATTTCAGAATACTGCTACTACTCAGCATTTGTCCTGGGGTTTTTTTTTTGTTTTGTTTTGTTTTTTGAGAATTGCTTAAAGCCAATTTAAAAGCCAAAAAGGAAAAAAAAAAAGGCCAAAAAGGAAAGTCAGTTCCAGGATTAAATGATCATGGCTTTGTCTCAACGAGAAGTTTTTAAAAAGGAATTAGAAATAACGGAGGCCCAGGAAAAGTGAGTTGGCCAAGGTCACAAAGTTTCTTAATACTTAAGACAAAAATAAAAGTCAAGGCTGTTCCTACCCATTATTCACCAGAATTGGCTCAAATTTTTCATTCTCCAGCAATCAAAACCAATCTTTTTTTTTTTTGGCCGTGCTGTGCAGCTTGCGAGATCTTAATTCCGTGACCAATGATTGAACCCAGGCCCGGTGGTGAAAGTGCCCACTGGACTGCCAAAGAATTCCCCAAATCCAATCTTTAACGATAAAAATTTACTGGCTGCTGACAATTTAAAAAATAATAATAAAGGCTCACAAGGCTAAAGGATACTTCTTAAACGTTAGAAAGCAATGCAGGTTGCAAATGTGATTAGTTTTATGGGAACCAATAGAGATTTACCTGCTAAAATTTCTGCTTTGCTTCATTCAGCATTGTAATTTCTTAAAAGTATTTACTTAGAAAAATTTCAGCTAAAAAAAGTTAAAAAGGAATGAAGTACTGATACATACTACAATATGGATGAACCTTGAAAACATGCTAAGTGAAAGAAGTCAGACACCAAAAGCTGTATTGTATGATTCCATTTATATGAAATGTCCAGAATAGGTGAATCCATAGAGAAAGTAGCTGTACGGATGCCAGGGGTTGAGGGAGTAGGGACAGAGAGGGACTGCTAAAGGGTAGAGGGTTTCTTCTTTGGATGATGAACAAGTTCTGGAATTAGAAAGCGGTGATAGTTGCACAACTTCGTGAATGTTAAAACCACTGAATTGTACATTTTAAAAGGTGAATTTTATATGTGATTTGTATCCCCCAAAAATGAAGCATTTTGGTTTTCCTTTCATATTCAGTAAGATTTTAGCATTTTTTCTATGAAGTGGAGACTGGAATAGCAAAAGAAAGTGAAGGGGAAATCATATGTATTACTTGATTATTTTTAGTTTGTAACAGTTTGTATATTGACTTTTTTTTTTTTTAACTTATTTTTATTTTTTTTTATTTTTTATTTTTTGGCTGTGTTGGGTCTTTGTTTCTGTGCGAGGGCTTTCTCTAGTTGTGGCAAGCGGGGGCCACTCTTCATCGCGGTGCGCAGGCCTCTCACTATCGCGGCCTCTCTTGTTGTGGAGCACAGGCTCCAGACGCGCAGGCTCAGTAGTTGTGGCTCACGGGCCTAGTTGCTCCGGGGCATGTGGGATCTTCCCAGACCAGGGCTCGAACCCGTGCCCCCTGCATTGGCAGGCAGATTCTCAACCACTGCGCCACCAGGGAAACCCATGTATACTGACTTTTTAGTAATGACTATATATCCATGAATTACGCTTCTAAAGGAAAAAAAACTCTTTCAAATTAAAAGACTGCATTTGAAGTGTCTGTGGTCCAAGTGAAGAAGTGCTGACTCATGTTACAGTTTTAGCACTGCTCAAATATCTTCCTAGAGTTTGATATGTCTAACCTGGAATGACATTCTTCTCCCCCGACCCCGCTTTTCTACTTATCTTTCAAAATTCAGCTCAAATGTCACCTCCCTATAAACCTCTTTCCCTAAACCAAACTTGGAGGGTTTCCCCATCCAGAATGTCACATCTTCGGTGTTCCCACTGATGCTTTTGTTTTCTATGTATGAGAAACTACTGGCTTTATGTATGATTTTAGTTCTACCACATTCTACCCAACTTTGCATTGAAGCCAAGCATATACTAGGCCATTGTTTCTGCAAGGTGCACACCAAAATCATCTGGAGATCTTAAGACAAAACATAACAAAAAAAC
The DNA here is from genome assembly GCF_028023285.1 of Balaenoptera ricei. Classification (NCBI taxonomy): domain Eukaryota; kingdom Metazoa; phylum Chordata; class Mammalia; order Artiodactyla; family Balaenopteridae; genus Balaenoptera; species Balaenoptera ricei. The sequence continues at coordinate 79,400,800 of NC_082648.1, forward strand.
ATTCTGGGGCTGGCAATTGTTAAATTTATAAACACCCACATAATTCTGATGCACTACCGTAAACTAACTGCTCAGATTATAGACCAGTATTCACAGAAAGTATCTTCTACTTCCTACCACTCAAGACATCAGCAGCCCACCCAATTAAACTAAGGGAAGATTCTGATAAGAAATAGGCAAGGTTTGGCCAAGTGTTCACTGACCTCTAATCACAGTCAGTGGCAGGAACCTGAACCGAGATTGCAGCACTTTTAGTTTAACCCTTATCTGAACCACAACAATAAAGACAGGGTAGACAGAGTACTTTATTCAGGGGGGGGAAAAATTTACTTAATGGGAATAGCTCTTTTACAGCTAAAGGTAAGAAATTTCAAGCTTTATAGCTGTAAATCACTGTGCCTCCAACTGTGAAAAGAAATGACTTTTTAAAAAAAGCCAAAGCAAGAACTGCAGTGCAAATGTAGGGAGAATTTTACTGGAAAGCACTTTTCCTTATTCTCTCTAAATACAAGTGAGGAAATTAAGTAGGTACAAATACCCTCCGCTTAGTGGAAACCACAAAATTCAAATTAATATATAAACAAGTGTAAGATAATTCTATCTCTAGGCTTACTGAATGAAAAACATCTTGTTTAAAACCCACATTAGAGTGGTTATGGTCTGATGCAGTGATACCTCAAATGTATTTTCCACCTGCTCTTTAGTTCCTTCTCACTGGAACCCCGAACTTCCCCAAATCCAGGGACCCAGGAGAGAAGGAGAGGAATATGCCACCCCAGAGAGGCAGTCCATCTTAAGGTAAACTATATTACTAAACAGGGCTCACGCAAAAGCCTGTAATTAAACTACAATAAGACACTATCCACCACACATAATGGATCTCTGGAATATATTATGTATTCATGCTCTCTTTCTCTTCCTCTCTCCCTCTCTCCCTCTCTCTCTCTCCCTCTCCTCTCTCTCTCCTCTCCTTCCAGCTTTCACATCTACTACTCCCTGTGTCCACTCTCCCCCCTGCTCTTCAAGTTCAAAAACATTCCTCAACAGATATTGATACCTTTCCTCAGACTATGGTAAATCCCAGATATTCCTTCTTCTATAACACACCTCACTGTAATTTCTTGTTTCACAACTCTATTTTTCACCAGACAGGGATGCCTATCTTTTTTACTGGCTTAGTGAATATATACTATACATTCAATAAATGTCCATTTAATTGAACTGAAACATGTTTTATGAATGGATAATAAAAAGGCAGACAAATCGCAATGTTATGGAAGATTGAAATTTGGCCTTGGGCTCTTACTAGCTTACTAAAGCCACTTTTGCCCCTGCTCCACAGTAAGGGGGTAAAGGGGATGGTAATCCCAATGGTCCTTAAAGGTCACTAAAAACACAGTGACTGGGCTTCCCTGGTGGCGCAATGGTTGAGAATCGGCCTGCTAATGCAGGAGACACGGGTTCGAGCTCTGGTCTGGGAAGATCCCACATGCCGCGGAGCAACTAGGCCCGTGAGCCACTACTACTGAGCCTGTGCGTCTGGAGCCTGTGCTCCGCAACAAGAGAGGCCGCAACGGTAAGGGGCCCGCGCACCGCGATGAAGACTGGCCCCCGCTTGCCACAACTGGAGAAAGCCCTCGCACAGAAACGAAGACCCAACACAGCCAAAAAAATTAATTAATTAATTAATTAATTAATTATTTTTAAAAAAGCTTGATAGCAATAATTTCAGATGCTACGATGCCTCCAATGCAGTACCCATATTTCTAAAAAAACAAAAAACAAAACACAGTGACTTTACAGCAATAACATTTTCCTTAGTATAAACTATAAAGAAATCTTAGAAAGCTCTAAAGAAATAAAAAGCACCCATAGTCTCAAGACACAAAGGTAACATTTGTTAGATTTCTTTCTAGTATTTTCTCCGCTACAGTGCCTTCAGTCACTGGATTGTAAAGACTTTAAAAGTAAAAACTGATTTGCCCAAAACAGACCAAACCTCTGACAGTGACATATTGTGATGATATTGAAAACTAAAGGAGTTTGAAAATAGGAAGAGGAAATAGCCAATTAAAAAAAAAAAAAGCAAAATATGTCAACATTAGATTCTGAAACCAATACCTAAAAATACTTCAAATTATAGCCTAATCCTAATTATCCAGAAACATCTGAGTTACAGGCCAACTCAGAACTATAAAAATTTCTATGCCTAAGTATCCCTAGGGGATTTTAGAATAGCTACATCCAGGATTTTAACAAACATACAATGCCCTGAATAGTGTGGTGTAGCTCTTGGAAAAATGGATAATAAAGAATGCTTTCTGTTGATTCTCTGAGGGCTCTTAACCAGTTACCTACCCATTTCTTCCGATCACACATTAATGGTTTCTGTCACCAGAGATGCCAGGGCCACAGATCCCACTCTCAGACTATGGTGATCCCACATCCTATTTAATCTACAAATTGAAGATGACTACTTAATATTTAAAATAAAAAAACTTGGGAAGCATTTTTAAAAGTTGCTAAGATTTTAGCTGAAGTTAACTGATTCCCTATTATTCATCTCCTAATTTGTATATCCATGCTGATGTCCTTCATACATTACATTTCTTTCATATAGGAAAAAAAAGAATTCTTATTTCTTTTTTTTTTTTAATTTATTTATTTTATTTATTTTTGGCTGCACTGGGTCTTTGTTGCTGCGCGTGGGCTTTCTCTAGTTGCGGCGGGCGGGGGATACTCTTCGTTGCGGTGCGCGGGCTTCTCATTGCGGTGGCTTCTCTTGTTGCAGAGCACGGGCTCTAGGCACGCGGGCTTCAGTAGTTGTGGCACGTGGGCTCAGTAGTTGTGGCTCGCGTGCTCTAGAGCGCAGGCTCAGTAGTTGTGGTGCACGGGCTTAGTTGCTCCGCGGCATGTGGGATATTCCTGGACCAGGGCTCGAACCCGTGTCCCCTGCATTGGCAGGGGCGGATTCTTAACCACTGCACCACCAAGGAAGCCCAAGAATTCTTATTTCTTGATGTACCATTGCTACATATATTATGCCTTTCAGATCTATTTCGTTTTTAGAAAGTAAAATTATATAATATAGTCATTAGGCACCCACATCAGAACTGTGATGACTACAACCATAATGTCCAAAGCTCCTGCTGCATGCCATCCTCATTTCCTTGGTTCTGCTATTTATTTCTACAGTGCTTATGCATCAATGTTCATGATAGCACATTCAAATGTATGTTCAGAATCCATACTACTTGAATCCGAGGTGCGTAAGTTATTTTCTTCTTAAATCCATTTACACACAGGTAAACCAAAACACTAGATACAGCATAGGGAAAAAAGCAAAGATACTGACTTGCAGGCCAGGAATCTTGGTCATCCAATTTCTTTGGCCTACAGTCTCCTCATCGGAGAAGGAAAAGAATAGTGTTCTCTACTGTATATGGCTGTAAGTCATCACAAGTGTGGGAAAAAACTCAATTTCTACAAATCAAATGCATAATATTTCTGATATCATTATTTAGCATGCTGGATACTCAGGAATTACTTATTAATTTGACAAATCTCAATTTCTATTGTGTGAGAGCTGATCAATCTGGACTGAAGAAAGTGCTTGACAAAGAAGAGCTTAAGGGCTTCCTTGGTGGCGCAGTGGTTGGGAATCCGCCTGCCAATGCAGGGGACACGGGTTCAAACCCTGGTCTGGGAAGATCCCACATGCCTCGGAGCAACTAAGCCCGTGCACCACAACTACTGAGCCTGCGCTCTAGAGCCCGCGAGCCACAACTACTGAAGCCCGCGCGCCTGGAGCCTGTGCTCCGCAACAAGAGAAGCCACGGCAGTGAGAAGCCCGCGCACCGCAACCAAGAGTAGCCCCCGCTCGCCACAACTAGAGAAAGCCTGCGCACAGCAACAAAGACACAATGCAGCCAAAAATAAAAATAAATTAAATAAATTTATTAAAAAAAAAAGAAGAGCTTAAAAAACAACACTTGACTCGATTTTTAACCTACTTTCAGTTATGCCTACATTCCATAATCAAAACATTAGGCAGTATATTAAACAATATCCATATAGGCTGAAAGTTTAATCACTACCAAAAGTAGTTCAGGGATTCTTAACCTGGAATCCGTGGAGACCGAGGGGATTCACAAATAAGCTTGTCAAGAATCTGAATCCCCAGAAGTCATATGCAAAAAGTATGGTTTACTGTACTAGGAAGAAGGTCAGAAAATTCTTAAATTGGGACAACAACCAAAAGAGCTAAAAACTACACTGTTTCTACTCAAGTTTTTACTATATGAGTTTATCTGCTTCCTAAGAATGTTTTAATTACGATTTATAACAAGTCCATCTTCATCATGGTAAATTTTCATGCCCTTTTTTTTTTTTTTAAATGGGAAAAAACATTATGAGCCAAAGATTCTCAGGGCTTAAAAAAAAGGGTCAGTTTTCTGAATCGCTTTTCTCACTAAAAACTACGTTATGTACTAAAATACATATCAAATGGGTGGCTTTTAAATAGTGATAAGAGGGACTTCCCTGGTGGCGCAGTGGTTAAGAATCCTTCTGCCAACGCAGGGAACACGGGTTCGAGCCCTGGTCCAGGAAGATCCCACATGCCGCGGAGCAATTAAGCCCATGCACCACAACTACTGAAGCCTGCGCGCCTAGAGCCCGTGCTCTGCAACAAGAGAAGCCACCACAATGAGAAGCCTGCGCACCGCAACAAAGAGTAGCCCCCGCTCGCCACAATTAGAGAGAGCCTGCGTGCAGCAACGAAGACCCAACGCAGCCAAAGATAAATAAATAAAATAAATTTATTATAAATAAATTATAATTTTAAAAATCTGTATTTTTAAAAATAAAAATTTTTAAAGTAAAAGACAGAACTCAAGACTCCGTCAGCTCATAACAGGTTTTTAAGAGTTTGAAACTAAACCTCACCAAACAAAAAATAAATTGTAGGGAAGACTGGTGAAATTCTAATTTCAGAAGGTTGGTTTGCTAGGTTTTAATCAAATAAGTCAACTGCTTGAGTAAGTTAACTGTTTCCTAAGCCTACATTTTATTGACTTCATGATTAACTTTGAGAAGAAAATTAAAGGAATGTCATCCTGTCAGTGTAACATGTAAAGCTGAAATAAATTTGTTTTTGACCAAGCCACAGCTACAGATTTCATTTATTTGTTTGCAAAATACTCCGGTTCTTTATGACAGATAGATTAAGGAGGATCTCTTATCTTAGGTAGCTTTCAACTTATGTGACTTTAAGCTTTAACTGCTCTGTCACTTTTAGAGACTAAAAGAGGTTTTGCCCAGGAAAAAAGAGAGAGGAAAAAAAAATCCTGTAATTCTAGCTAAACACATAACTGCCAAGATTCAGTGTAACTAATACATGTGCAAAATATCACTATATATAAGACCATTCATTACAGCACTGTTTGTATAGCAAAATATGGGGAACAATCTAATAGTTATCAATATGCAATTAGTTAAATTAAGGCCTAACCACAAGGTTCCACAAAACAGCTCTTTAGAAAATTAGTCACCTCGAAGACATAGGTGGGGGCAAAGGGAGGAATCAGGTACAGCATTTACTTGGGGAGGAGGGGAATAGGCCTAACATATATGCACTAAGTCTCTCTGGTCTTTTGGGAAGAATATACAATAAAAGTTGTGGCTGTCTGGGGAGGGAAACTGGAATGCTGAAGGACAGATGAGTCTTAATTTTCCTCTATGTACCCTTTAGAACCTTTCAAAGGTGCTCTATGTATTTCCCAGTCAACAAAATAAAAGATTGATTTGTTTTGTTTTTAACAAATTTATGGGGTAGAATTAGAAACTTTTAGCTCAGGCACAGATTCAGATAGAATCTACTGAGCAGTAACAATGTCAAATTATATAGAATAAATCTCCTAAAACTTTCTTTCAAAGAGACTGAAGCTCATTCATTCATTCAATCAGTATTTCAGGGCCGAGACATTAGATTTGCAGATTATGTGTTCTAGGCATCTGAGCAATGCCCAAGTCATCCAAGAATTCTTGCTTTCATGGAGCTTTAGTGGGAGTAGAGATAAACAGTAAATAATATAACTTTGAGTAATGATATGTGCTATACAGAAGAGACAAAATAGGGGCTAAAGAGCAACCATGGGGGAGGAGGGAGGACTATGCTTTAGGACAGTTAAGGTAAACCTCTCTGAGAATATGACATGTGAGCCAAGAACTGAACATTATGACAAAGCAAGCAACGCAATAAACAGGAGGAAAGCCCTGTGACTGGAACATGCGTAGCCTCTTATTGTTCAGGGTACAGCAGAGCAACAGTGTGGCTGCAATGGAGTGACCCAAGGGGAGAAGTGTGGGAGATGATCTCACAGGTAGGCAGATCCCAGATGGATGGAGGGCCTTGTAGCTAGGAGGGAAAAAAGTCAAGATTTTAAGTGTGCTGCAGAACTTCTGTGGAGTTCTGAGCAGGGAAGTAACAAGATCTATGTTTTTAAAAGTAACACTAGCTGCTATTTAAAAGGGGATCAGTACAGTAGGCCAGGTAACAAATGATGGAACTGAACAGTGGTTTCAGAGAGATAGGGAAATGTGTCTGATTCAGGATATAATTTGAAAAATAGAGCCCACAGAATTTGCTACTGGATTAGAAATGGGAATCTGAGTGGGATAGCAACTGGGTGAATAGTAATTCAAAAAATCATCTTTATGTGTATAGTTACAGTTGTTAAGGTACTCTGACATATATTATGTCATTTCATAATAACAAGAGGCAGGGAAAGGTCACACTGGGTCAAGATCCAAGTTCTGCCTCCTGCCAGTTTTAAGACCCTAGGAAAGTCCTTTGAATGGGTTTCTAGCCTATATAATGTATTGTCTACTTCACAAGACTTCTGCAGGTACCAAGTGGTTGAAGAATTTTGCAAATGTAAATAATGCCCATTTTGAGGTAGAAAGCATCACACTGTCCAATGAAAGATGGTACATTCCCATCATTCAGGACAGTAGTGTTACCCCATTATATTCCACTGCCACCACTATTATATTCCACACAGAACCTTGTACTGTAGTTGACAGAGAAGAGACAAGCTTCTTTTTTTAAATTCTGATATAAAAAATAAACATTTTCACAGATTTTGGAAAAGCCTACATAATATAAGCATGGGCACTAGAAAAAAAAAATAGTATAATCTTTTAATCTTTCCTAGGGATTGGAGAAAACAGTTCTTTTTGCTATAAATGGCATTAAAGTAAAACCACCGAACTCTTACAAGATAATACCCAAATCAAGGGACCTTTCATTAGAGAGATGTTATCAACAAGACTGTAAAATTAAGAGTACATATAAGTTATCACTGTCTTGTTTTAAATAGCAAAATGCAAAAGCCTGGTGTAAACTAAATTACTGTGTGCCAAATGAATTGAATTATGAGGACTTCAACTTATTGCTTCAAGTCATAGCTATAAGTTTATATACAAGGTCCCACAGAATTTATTTTTCCAGCTAAGACTTTCATATTATTGCAGAATATCTCCAGCATTAAGCAAAAATGGAAAAGTATATGTAAAGTCTTTAATTCATTATGTATTTTGGAGAATTATCTTGAATGTCAATGTGTACTAGGTACTTAGTCGACAACCTGAATAACAGTAAAAATCCAAGGATATCTGATGTATAGCTCTATCTTCCACCCCTCATTTTCAAGTGGGGCCTCAATAAACATGACCACTGGGGCCATGTGATTGCATTACAACCACATTGTAAGTACCCTCCAACGCACAGCCATTAAACTGCCTTGGACGGAGTCGAAGACAAATCTTTAACACAACAAATGAAGGTTTTACACAACACTGTGAAGGTTCACATCATTAGACTCCAGCGCACAATGACAATATGTTCTACTTCTCTACTTGCTAAAACTTGCTACTTTACAAAACACGTCTTATTTCTCTAAATTAAGCACCTTTAGGTCAGAGACCCCCCATCTCAGATATATTTCATTGCAATCGCACTACACAATATACCATCTTTCAATCACTTAGCATGCATCTCCCCCCAAACTTTAAGGACAAACTAGATTAAATACACGTTCAGAGTTACAGCAAACAAAATGATGCTGCAATTTAGACACTTTAACTCGCATATTGAGCAACACAGAGGTTCAACTAATTTCCTTCACTAAAACTGACAAAAAACACCTAAAGGTTTTGTCTTCGTGGACTGCAAGAAACATTTCACGTCTGAGGACTTGATATTTATGTAAAGAGTTTACAAAACCAAGATGAATTTTTCATGGTTCCATTGGTACTTGGCAAAGTATATACATACTCCTGAAGAGCTGAAAAACGGTATTGATAATTTAAAGCGCACAAAATCGAGAGGCAAAAGGTTTCACAAGGTCCCGCGTATCTGTACTGCACCCCCTCCCCCAATCCCCGCTCGGTCTCGTGTTAGAACTATTTCCTCTAAACAGAAACAGTCCTAAAAGAGTTTGCCAACTAGAGTAAACTCACTTCGCGAAGATAACGAGCGGAAACGCATTTAAAGAAGAGGAGATCGCGGAAGCGAGGGCGGCGGGGCGCGGAGCCCCCACGTCCCCCGAACCCCGGCAGCCAGGGGCGAGCATGTGCCGGCGGCTGCAGGATGCGCGGCCCTCCCGGAGCCGCCTCCCGTGGCACAGGGCCCCGCCCGGCCTCTCCCTCCCGGTTCATTCATTCTGAACCTGCGGCTGCCGCACCCCTGCACTCCCGTCCGGGCCGAGACACGGATCCGAGGCCGAGGGGCCGTGTCGGGCCACAACCCCCGCCTAGAGTCCGGGCCCCGTTGCGATTCCCGCGCGCCCGCGGCCTCCGCTTGGGGTGGTCTGAGAGGCCGCGGAGGCCCGCTCCCAAGACCAGAGCCCCGCAAGCCCGCGGCCCCACCCTCCGCCAGGGCGCGAGCCAGGCCTTCCCCGCTCGCGGGCCGACCGCCTGGGAGCCCCCGATCCCCGCTGCCGGGCTGCCCCACTGCGGCCGGAAGTCTCCCCGGCGCCCCCTCCTCAGCGCCCGACTTCCCTCGCCGCCGCGGCCAGACCCTCTCAGCGCTGCCTCGGGCCTCCCAGCGCGGGCCGCGGGCCGGAGGAAGCGAGGGGCCGCTCCGCCCGGTCCGCCGAGAGGGCAAGAGCAGAGCGGGTAGCCGGAGGCGGGCCCGGGTGGTTACCTTGATAATCCTGCGGGGCAGCCCGGCCATCTTGTCAGATCCCGAGTTCGGCCTCTGGTCTCGTCTCCGGCTCCGCTCGCCTCACGCACGAGTGGAAGTCCCGGGCTCCACTTCCGGGGGACGTTGCCGCGCCCGCCGCCGCCGCCGCGCCGAGGCCCCCCGGGAAATGTAGTCCCTGCTAGGGCGCGGGCGAGCTTCCCTCGGACCTGGCCCCCTCCCCCGCGCTCCCCGCCCCAGCCGCGGCCTGGGGGTGGCGGAAGTGACGCGCCGCGGCGGGGCAGGGACTTGGGAGAGGCGGCGCGGAGCAGCGCGGAGCAGCGCAGAGCCCCGTCGCTAGTGGCCGATCCTGCTGCGCGCTGGTGGGACTGAGTGGTCTGCGACCAGCAGGCCTCTTATCCGCGGCCACGCCCGCGCCAATGGGCGACGTAACAGAAGCCCGGCCGCAGACGTAGCCCATTCATTCATTCGTTCGTTCATTCAACGCTACTGCAGGGCGCGCGGTCGGGGCTGGCGCTGGCCGAACGACTGAGGTCAAGTTGATCCGCGAGCTCCTTCCTCACAAGTAGGGGAAGACCGAAAGTCAGTAGCAAAGCTCCCAACTGTGGGTCTCGAAAGTTATCTAGGAAAAGCCTAGCCAGAATTTTGATGTTTAAATTTCGCATAAATCGGGTGTCTTTGACACACCCCTTAGACCTGGGAAAGCTAAAAGGGTTTGGAGAGAGTTGGGGGCGGGGAAGAAGAATGGCCTCTGAACGCCTGGCCATAGTGGTTGACTCGCGGATTGGAGAGCTGGAGGAATGACCCAGGAGAGGATTAGAGATCCCAGTGTAATCCCTAAAAGAGGGATTACCTTTAGAGTGCGGGGCCCTAAAGGAGGATTAGAGTGAGGGTGCCCGGAAATGGGATTGTTGGGGAAGCATTTCCTAACATCCTGATGATTGCTTGCTTGCTCTGTAATGGGCTTTTTGCGAGAATTATTTTACTTTATCGTCATAGCAGTCTTAAAGTGCTTCCTCCACTTTACAAATGAGGCTCGGAGACATTCACTTTTTCCAAGGTTATGAGGGAAATGGAGCTGTTTTGTTCCCACGCAGGTCTGCCAAAACGTGGACCCCTTAACTCCTTAGCCACGGTGTTTCCTAGCACAGTAGCACAGACAGTAGATGGTGAATAAAGATATGCCAGATGCTATGTTAGTGGATGAGAATACAAAGAGGCTGACCCTAGGGAATTCCCTGACGGTCAAGTGGTTAGGTCTCGGGGCTTTCATTGCTGCGGCCGGGTCCAATCGCTGGTCGGGGCATTAAGATCCCGCAATCCGCGCCAGGTGGCCAAAACTCAAAACAAAAAAGAGGCTGACCCTACCTTCCAGGAACTTAGAGTCCAGCGGAGAAGAGAGACTAGTGAACAATAATTACAATCCAGTGTGTTAAGGGCCATAATAGAGAGTCCTCCAAGGTGCTATTTGAGCACAAGAGAGGCATTAATTGCTTGAGAAGTCAGAGAAGGCTTCTCAAAGGAGAAGTGGCATCGTAAAGGATGAGTAAGAATCTAACTGACCTGGTGGGGGGAGCATGCCAGGCCTAGAAAAAAGACTGTGAAATGGCACTGAACTATAAGAAAAAAAAAAAAAGTGCATTAAAGAAATGGAGAATATGAATGCAAGAAACCTAGTAAGAGTAATAAGAGAAAACATTATCATTAGCACGATGCTAAATGATTACATGGATTATCTCATTTAATGATAAAGTATATAAGGTAGGCTTTCTTATTACTGTTTCTTTTTAGATGAGAAACCAAGCCTCAGAGGCAATAATGAGAACTTCAAATAACCAGAAGTCTGAAATGAGTGGTTCTGTATTTAGAAGAATCTGGGAAAGTAAATGACATTGGAGAAAGATACTTCCAGAATATTTTAGAGAGGGTCCAGAACCCGCCCTGATAGGAAGAAAGGCAGAGTGAATATGGGGTTAGAAGGGTACTAGTCCAGTTAGCTCTTGCATAACAATTCAGCTCCAGTTTAGTGCTTAAAAGAACAATAATCATTTGTTTAGCTCTTGAATCTGCAATTTAGGCAGGGCTTGGCAGGAAAGGCACATCTCTGCTCCATGCTGTGTCAGCCTGGGCAGCTTGACTGGGACCAGAACCACTTCTAGGTTGGCTTACATAGCAGGCAAGTTGGTACAGACTGTTAGTTCCTCTCCAAGTGGGCCTCTCCCTGGAGCAACTTGGGCTTCCTCACTGCATGGTGGCTGGGTTCCAAGAACGAGTGTTCTAGCAGGCAAAAGTGGAAGCAGAGTCACCTTTTTCTACCCAACCTTGGAAGTCACGTAGCATCACTCCCACCATAATCTATTGGTTGACTCGTCACAAAAGCCCACCCAGTTTGAAAAGTAAGGGACATGGACCCCCTCTCTTGAAAGAAGAGTCCAAGATTCTGGAAACTAGCTGGGTATGTGTGATACAAGATACAGTTGTGACCAACTTCGAAAAACACAAACTGCCACAGGTATATTTATCACAGTATGCTTACAAGCCACCATGCTTACAATCACCTGCAATGCTGGTTAAAATAAGCATTCCTGGAGCCCTTCCCAGAGATTCTAATTTTCTAGTTCATTGCTGAGGCCTGGGACTCTGCATGTAAACATCACAGGTAATTTTGATAGATCCTAAAATTTGAGAACAAAAGATTTTGAATAAACAACAAAAATTGTTGCCATGTGCCTTCTTTTGGCTATTCTCTATTGGAATAGATAGTGAGTATCCTGCAGATTAAGAGTGAGGGCCCTGAAGCCCTGCCTAGATTTGAAAACTTAGAATTTGCTTAACTTGTCTGACCTTCGTTTTTTTCACCTATAAACTGTACTTCATGTTCTTGTTGTGAAGTTTCAATATATATTAAGTACTTAGAAGGGGTATTATTTTTGCAATCTTGATAAGAACCAGGTATAGTTTTCTTTAGGAAACCAGATTTTTAAAATTTGACAGTATAACCTTGTTTGGCAGAGATTCGTTTGATGGCATGAAATTCTCTTAGATAAATACATAATTTTTAATGTCTTTTCCCATTCTTTTCCCCCTTGAGAACAACTCACACTATACGCATCTGGAAAATAAAATCCAAACTTCTGATTCATGTAAGTCCTGTAGAACAGGATATATTCTAGAAGGACATGTTGCCACATGGCTGAGATGCAGTGTTTATTCTCAGGTTAGAAAGCTGGTTAAGAATCCTACTTACTATACCCATAAAATATGGTTAAAATAAAGATATCCACAAAACTAATTCCTTCAAGGCAGGGGTGTTAGACAGCTGAAGAATAGAGGTAAAACAGACTTTTTACTTTATACTCTTGTACCTTTTGGATTTTGAGCTGTATGAAAGTGTTACCTATTCAAAACATAAAATAATCCAATTCACTAATTTCAAAAGTCTAATCTAAAAGGTGTTCAATGCTCTTTACATGCTGATCAAGAATGATATCATACAACTAAAGGAGAAAAAAAGAAAAAATAATTTAAAAAAAGAAAAAGAAAAAAAAAGAATGATATCATACACTCAAAATTCAAAAGATTCTGGTCCATGGTATGGAATAAAGAAGAGTGACCAAATAGCTTCACTAAACTGAACAATGCTAGGCAGAACTCTTAGCTAGTTAATCTTTTTTTGGCTCTTCATCAGGCCTCGTTCTTGGCCATGATTTTTTTTTCCAGGCTCTGCTCCTTTCAGGACTCAAACTCCAAGTGCCTTTGCACTATAATATAAGAAAGAGGGCCCAAGAACACTGTGTTGAAGAAATTAGAGGAATCCTGATCTATGCAAATCTTACTCCCCAGAATAATACTTAGTGCCTCCTGTTCCTTCCCCACCCCCTACCCACAAATATTTCAGTTTCACTACTTTGGTCCTATAATAGCAGATGCATAAGTACTGTTTACCCTGCAGGTAGTATCTTAAGACATTTATACCTGAGCTCCTCAGAGTCATGGATCTCTTCCATCTTGGGCACCCCTGGATCCCTGGGGCCTAGCTCAAGGCCTACAACATGAGAGCTCTCAAAAAGTACTGGTCAAGGGAATGAATGCATTAGTGCAGGATGAAGATAAACACCTGTTTGAGAATGGTTGCCATAAATTCATGATCCATAAGTGAAACACAGGATGTTTAAGTTCATCCCTAAACTTTTCAACTTGACTTCCTGGAAGACAACAGAGCTTTTTTCACAAACTCTCTCATACTTTGCAGAGACAAGATAGAATAGTTTGGAAAATGATAGATCAGTCACCTTTAATAGAGGTCCTGTTTCCATTATGAGCAATAGTCTTCATGGAGATGTATTTGTTTGCAATACCCATATTGTTTCTTGCAGCATAGGAAAACTTTCGTGGGCTATCAAGCAGAAGTACCTGTGAGAAGAGGGTTCCTGAACACTGACTCGGAAGAAGTGGGTGGGGAGGATGAAAAGGCTGCACACTGATTTTTAAAAAGAAAAAAAAACCCGAAAAACACCTGCTGCCTCATATTCATGACTTCAACATAAATAGCTGAGTACTTACAAACGGTTAACCAACACAATGCCAGCCCGTGAGAAGGATCTGAGCAGGGTCATCCAGGGTCATAGGAGCACTATCTCAAAGTGGAAGGACTCTGGAAAGAAGACACCCAAGAGAACTGGAGTAATAAGGCTGAACTTTGTTTAGCGCTTCATGCTTTACAAAGCATTTTTTTTTTAAACATCTTTATTGAAGTATAATTGCTTCACAATGGTGTGTTAGTTTCTGCTTTATAACAAAGTGAATCAGCTACACATATACACACGTTCCCATATCTCCTCCCTCCTGCATCTCCCTCCCTCCCACCCTCCCCATCCCACCCCCCCAGGCGGTCACAAAGCACTGAGCTGATCTCCCTGTGCTATGCGGCTGCTTCCCACTAGCTATCTATTTTACATTTGGTAGTGTATATATGTCCATGACACTCTCTCACCCTGTCACATCTCACCCCTCCCCCGCCCCATATCCTCAAGTCCATTCTCTAGTAGGTCTGTGTCTTTATTCCCGTCTTGCCACTAGGTTCTTCATGACCTTTTTTTTTTTTTTCCCTTAGATTCCATATATATGTGTTAGCATACTGTATTTGTTTTTCTCTTTCTAACTTACTTCACTCTGTATGACAGACTCTAACTCCATCCACCTCATTACAAATACCTCCATTTCATTTCTTTTTATGGCTGAGTAATATTCCATTGTATATATGTGCCACATCTTCTTTATCACAAAGCATTTTTGAATGTTACCTCATCCACAGAGAGCTTTAAGTGCATACACCACTGGAGGCATTCTGCAAAGCCCATCACTGATTCTGCAATGTTTCTATAAAGGTAGAGGAAGGGGGGTATTCCTCTCTTTGTGCCAGTTCCCAGTGGAAACAGGATTCCAGAGGATGGTGACTCAAGGCTTGGCCAGAAGCCTGGATGGAACAAGAACTCTGAAAGCAAGGCTCTTTCCCATGCCTCTGTGTGTCACCCATTCAGGTTCCCAAGAGAACTGTTTACATTCCATGTCCTTGGGCTCCAGTCGCTCTGTGACTCCACCTGTGAAGTGCTTACTCAGCCTATCCAGCCTAAACTGTTCCCCCACTTCTTCCCACCTGGTGTGCCCCGCCCAAGCTTCTTGTCAGTACACTCCCATCACCTTTCTTCCTCCCCACCATCACCAATCTCTCTCCAGTCCTACTGATTTCTCATATGCGTCTAACTTGTGTCTCTTGTTTTCTGCAGAAAACTGCCCACCTGCTTCCAGTATGATTAGAAATGTTTTGAAAACTTTGTTTTGCTTCTGAGTACAATGATTTGGGATCTGATATACTCTGAAGCAGCGGTTTTCAAACGTTGGAGTGCTAACCACCTCCTAGGCTGGTTAAACATACAGCTGCAGGAGCCCCACCCAAGATCTTCCGTATGCAAGTCCCAGGCCCTATGCATCTATGATTTTAACAAGCTCCCCCGGCACCACTGAAGGGTCCAAAGCTTGAGGCTCCCTGTCCCATATTATCTGATCTGCTCAAGAAAACAAAAAGGTTCCAAGAGCAACCTCGACTTATACGTTTATTTTTTTTTGAATTTTATTTTATTTATTTTTTTATACAGCAGGTTCTTATTAGTTATCTATTTTATACATATTTGTGGACTTATATATTTCTTGTTCCTGTTTTTCTAATTCCTTTTGGCCCAATACCCATATCTTTCCTCCTGTCTGTTCTAATTCTCTTGATCCAAGTGTTAGATATTCCAGATAGTTGGAGTTTAAGTTGGCCCAGGTGTTCAGTATTCCAGATTGCTGGGTTTTGAGGAGGCCAATAAATAACACCCAATTTCCACCCCTGAAATTATAACCAGTTGAAAGAGATGGAGACCAAAATGTTGCCTTCATTACCAATAAAGCTGATTGGAGAAAACAGTTCTAAGTGGGCAGTCATTTGGGCTTATTTATAGTCCTCCCACCAGCTCCCCAGTTGCAAGCACAGCCACCCAGTCGCTTAGCACAGCCAGACAACTGCAGGCCCCTTAAGCCAAGACAGAGCAGATGCGCGTGCATGAGAGCAGAAGACAGACTGCTTTAAAAAAAAGGGGGGGGGGGGGGAAGGAAGGAAGAAGGAGAGAAAGAAATAGAAGGGAGAAAGGAAAAGAGAGGGAAAAGGGAGGGAGGGAGAAAAAGAAAGGAGGGAAGGAGACAAGGCTGAGAGGACCCAGCTCATTATTTTAAATTCACCAATTAGAAAACTTACTCCTCTCACCTTCTAATCACAAAACCACCTGACATTTTCTTAAACTACTGCTTACTTTCTATCTCAGTTCCCCAAAGACAACCTCAGCCCACAGTCTGGACAATCTCATCGTTGCTTTGAATATCCTGTGATCCATCATACATATGCTCTCTCTAACATCATCATTTTCACATCTTGTTGCCTTGTCACTGATGTCATGTTGCCTTTTTACCCACCCATATTCTTATTTGCTGTGTGTCCAGCAGTAACATAATGCTTAGCACATATCCCCTCCTTCCTGCCTTCCTTCATTCTCTACCTATTATGTACTAGACCATCTCCCTAGGAGATGTTTTCTTTTAAATGAGCAAGATACGATCTTTGACCTTGAACTTACGTTCTTATAGGGGAGACAGACATTTAAACAAATTAATATATTTGATATAATAAGTTCTGTAATTGAGATACCACATAAGATACAGTGAAGAGTATATGTAAGACACAGGGAAGGTTTTATTCACTCAATTATTCAATAAACATTTAGTAAGAGCCGGCTAAGTGCCAGGCACAATACTAGTTTCTGCAGGGAAAATGATGAGCCAAACCAGACATGGAATTACCCTGGGAGAGAATGGATGCAAACATGTATTAATGACATTAATGCAAGGTAAGTGTGAAATGTTATTTTAGTCAGGGTTCCTGGGTGTAGGCATAGAAGCTGATTCAGACTAACAAACAGATACAGAATTTATTGGGAGGACATCACGTGTTTCATACGGTCACAGGGAAGGCTGCAGACCAGAGGATGCTGGCATTCTGGAGGTGGGCAAGGAAGGGAGCCCGGGGACTCACCTGGTCAGTTTCCTGTTGGACGCTTCTCCCTTGCCCTCCTCCAGGTATGGTGTTCCTGAGTCTAGAGCTTCTCAGATTCAGATTCCCATTTCTGACCAGGATGGGCTGGCGTGTATGGGAGTCTTGGGTCTAACTGCACCTTATACTGACCTTCAAATATTCCATCAGTTTTCAGCCCCTTCCTCACTCCCTCTTCCTGAATAATGGTGCCACCAATTACTTGAACCTTGGTACAACCTGCATGCTTAACTTCCCTCTGCTCTGCTAAGTCAGGAGCCATTCCTGCATCTCTTGACTTTCCCATCTTGTTTTCATTGTTGTTTGAGTATAATTTTTGAGAGACGAGGGCAAAAACATCTTTATGCTGACAAGGGTATTTCTGGTGTCTTTGAGGCAGTTTTCCTGCACAAGGAGATATTTCACAGATTAGTTTTCAATTAACATTCAATTTACTGTAGTGACAGTAAAGTCTAGTTTTTCCTTAAGCTTTCAAATTCAATTTACAAATCTTATTATTCTGTTTATAAGACTAGCAACTAAAATAAAACTCTTTTAAGGGAATTTTTCATAAAAGTAAATTACCTACATTTAAACATTTTAAATTGCACTTGTAAATTTAACACATTCAATTTTCTTTTCCAGCCCTTCAATTTTGACAGATAAACATTCCCAAGCACCTAAATAATTCTTATAAATGAAAAAAATTTTTAATTTTAATACAGTGAGTCTTCTATTCAGTATTGTAATACTGCTTCCAAACAATATAATTCTTTCACACCCTTCAACATAGAATCATAAGCCTAAATCAGTCACCTAATGACAAGTTCAAATTGGATTCACAATTTACAGAAAACACAAGGGACTTAGGAACATGTTAAAGTTTGCTCCAGTATGTACTCAGCAAAGCCCAGACTGTGGGAATCTCTACAGGAAAAACACCTGGTTTCTTTAACAAATAAGTACAAGGAAAAAAGAGAAAGACAAATGGAGAAGGAACTTATAAGTTAAAGAGACTTAAAAATGATATTAAGCAATCGAAAGGTGTGGATCTAATTTGGATCTGATTCAAACAAGCAAACTAAATAGAAAATATGACATTCATGGGCCATTTGGAAAGTTGCATGTTGACTGGATATTTAATGATGTTAAATAATCATCGTCTTTTTTTTCAGTTGTGTAATATTGTGGTTATGTTAGAAGAAAGGAGGCCTTATCTTTTAGCATTTCTTACTGAGATATTTATAGATGAAATAATAGGCTACTTGAAATTTGCTTCAGAATGATATAGGAGAAGGAACATGGTGGGAGTATAAATTTACTTATTTATTTATTTATTTTTGGCTGCATTGGGTCTTTGTTGCTGCACGCTGGCTTTCTCTACTTGCGGCGAGCGGGGGCTACTCTTGGTTGCGGTGCGCGTGCTTCTCATTGCAGTGGCTTCTCTTGTTGTGGAGCACAGGCTATAGGCACGCGGGCTTCAGTAGTTGTGGCACACGGGCTCAGTAGTTGTGGCTCGTGGGCTCTAGAGCACAGGCTTCGTAGTTGTGGCACATGGGCTTAGTTGCTCCAGGGCATGTGGGATCTTCCCGGACCAGGGCTCGAACCCATGTCCCCTGCATTGGCAGGCAGATTCTTAGCCACTGTGCCACCAGGGAAGTCCCCAATGGTGGGAGTATAGATGAAACAAAATTGCCCATAAGCTGATAATTGTTGAAGCTGAATGAGGGGTACGTGGTGGTTTATTATACTTTTCTTTCTAATTTTGTATGTGTTTGAAATTTTCTGTAATAAAAAGTTTTTAAAAATTAGAATCAAAAAGCTATCTAACAGCAAATTTAACAGTCCAAATTCTCTTATATATTCTAAATACTTAAATATAAACATAGAATACACATGTGTGTATTCTGAGTGTGTTATATTCTCAATGCTAACTGGAAAATAATACTACTAGGTGGGTTTTGATTTACATCATCATTTCTACATTTAATTCAAAATCTTTATGGAGCTAAAATTCACTTACACCCAAGGAAACAAGTAACCCCCAAGTAACCTGGGGTAACCTATGCAAGCAGTTTGGGGGGCTTTCCAGGTTGGTTGTGAGGGTGAGGTCTGGAAGTGCAGTCTTCCAGGACCTTCTTCTATATGACCTGAAAGGAGAAGCAGAGCCCTCTTTTATGGTTGCTGTGCCAGTAGGAATTCCAGTCCATACCCTCCAGATGGAGTGTTCTCACCACCCATGTCACCTGCATTCACATTATACATTTTACCAAACCTTCAGTGTGATTTGAGTTTCTAACCTCCTCCCCAAGTTGTTTCACTTATTTGATTTATCAACATATTCAATAAAGGTATTTACTGCTGGAAGCTATTCAGAATTCTTTTCACTTTCTATCAGTATGGGAGGGTCACCCTGTTTATATTTAAATAACATTCAATTGGATTACTAATCCAATCTCTGGCTTTACAGTCAGAATACCAAAGGCGTCCTAAGGACACTTATTCTGACCTGGTGCCAGGAACCTCCCTTTTGTTCCTCCAAATCCACTCTTCATCTTGTCCACTCTGCTCTCTGCCCAGGAAGCTGACTTGAATAGACTACACTATATGGAGGGGGTTCCTTCACCTCTGGCTTCTGTTTGGTTTGGGCCAATGAGAAGCCCTTGCAGGAGATTAGAGAGGGAAAGGAGAGGGAAGTCAGAGTAATTATTACCCTGGGTTGCTCCTGGCAAGGTCACCTCAGGCTGGCTATGCCCTTCAACAGATGACTGCTCTCCTCAAGGTAGCCAACTACAGGATTCTCTCCTGGGGTCCAGTTACTGCTCCCTCTCTTTGTCCCTTCTGGCCTGGAAGGAACAGCCAGTGGTACTAAGCCCAGGTTATACCACTACTGCTCCTGGAATGATACCAGTTTGAGTATGTCATTTGCTTTCCTCTGAGACTAAGTGATATGCCAACTTAAAGCTAGAAATCATTATTGTCCATTTTAGACTAAGTCCACATTTTCATTTTTAATTACATTCAGTAGATTATTCCTGACAGTCAAAATATATATTTTAATGCCAAAGAAATAAGTAATCTCTTTGGGTCAGATGTTCATAAAAATTTATTATACAAATATTTATTAAGCACCTACAAGATACAATTATTGCTAGTATTGAGTGCTTACTACATGTCAGGTACTTTGCAAAGCATTTTACTTACCTTCTGTTATTTAATTTACCCAATAATTCTATAAAGTAGGGAATATAATTATTATTCCCCTTTT
Organism: Balaenoptera ricei; assembly: GCF_028023285.1. Taxonomy (NCBI): domain Eukaryota; kingdom Metazoa; phylum Chordata; class Mammalia; order Artiodactyla; family Balaenopteridae; genus Balaenoptera; species Balaenoptera ricei. The sequence goes on from NC_082648.1 coordinate 79,420,894, forward strand.
ATAATGAATAAACTGAGACTAAAAAATATTAAGAAAATAAATTTCTCCAAATATCATAGCTAGGAAGTCATGGAATCAAGATTCAAATTTAGGCAGAGATTCTCAGAATCTACTTGTTAACATTATGCTATATATGTGAGCTGTATAGTTGGAAAATAAGGTCCACCTACATGCAGGAAGCCCAAGATCTTACAGGTAGAGAAGACATAAATGTAAAAATCACTTGGAGCATTTATAAGAGAGCTTTTGAAGGAAAAGCCGTTTATAACTTGTGGTCTGTATTATGTTCAGTGTTATGGAGGCCCTTACATTTTATTTTATTTTATTTATTTTGTTTTTTTTTAAGAAGGAATTTCCATCTTCAGGAAACAACTTTATTTTTTTATAAATTTATTTATTTATTCATTTATTTTTGGCTGCGTTGGGTCTCCGTTGCTGCCCGGGGCGACTCTTGGTTGCGGTGTGCAGGCTTCTCATTGCGGTGGCTTCTCTTGTTGCGGAGCACAGGCTATAGGCACGTGGGCTTCAGTAGTTGTGGCTCGCGGGCTCTAGAGCACAGGCTCAGTAGTTGTGGTGCACGGGCTTGCTTACTCCGCAGCATGTGGAATCTTTCCAGACCAGGGCTTGAACCGTGTCCCCTGCATTGGCAGGCAGTTTCTCAACCACTGTGCCACCAGGGAAGTCCGAGGCCCTTACATTTTAATCAGTACTAATCCTTTAGATATATATTTTTTGAATCATTTGTGATTTGAACTATTTTCATTCTGTCATTTCAGTGAGGATTAGGTTCCACTATTAGAAAACAGGCTCAAAGTAACACTGAGTTAAATAAGATAAAAGTTTACTTCTCTCTTGTAAAAATCCCTAAATAGGAAGTGCAGGAACTAGGAGCTCTGGTCCACAAAGTTATCAAAAACCCAGACTCCTTCCAGTTGACTACTCCATCATTCCTAAGTCTAGGCCCTCTAAATGCTAGTGTTCTAAGATAGTGACCATAACATCCACTCTCCTGGAGAAAGGATGGAGTAAGGGGCAAAGAGTGCCCACCAGCTATCTTTAAGGAAGAGACCAAAGCTGCTGCAAGACACATTTGCTTACATCTCATTGGCCAGCACTTAGTCACATGACTACACCTATGCTTGCAAGGGAGGCTGGGAAATGTAGATTTTTAAATTCAGAGTAGACATACACTCAGAAGAAGATTAGGGGTTCTATTAACATGGAAGAAAGGGAGAAATAGCTATAGGGGAATAACGGTTTCTGCTGTAAATTTCTCACAGTTTCTGGTGAGATTATTTATCAATGTGATTAAAGGTGTGCAATTTATCTTAACAAGGCAAAACAAACACTTCTTAAGGACAATACTCAATGCATACTAGAAAAACAGGGTCTTGTTATTTTGGATAAGTTTCAAATATATGTGGTCTCCCAGAAAGCCCTTTATAAGCATTACCTGCCAATTGTGAAATAGTTCTTAAAAATATAAAATAGATCTGCCTTTGTCACCAGCCTCATTGTTTTTGCTAGCACTCTGTATTCTAGTCACATTGACCTTATTTTTGTTTCTTGAAAGAATCATACTGCTTCCTACCGTAGGGCCCTCACTCAGGCTGTTCTCTCTTGTACTCTTCATCTTTATAACATCTACCCTTCCTTCAGATTTCTGCTTAAATTCATATCCTCAGGGGAGCCTTTCCTAACCCTAATAGACTAGTCAGACACCAATAGACTAGTTATATGCTCCGTGGCATTTTTTTCCCTCTGAGCACTCAGGACAATGATAATAAAATAATTAATTACACAATTATACATTTACTATCTGTCATCCCCACTTGATGTATAATCTCTGAAGACATAAACTGTTGCTCTGGTGTTTGGTACATCTAATAAGTGCTCAATAAATAGTTGTTGAATTAATGAACAAAGTAGAATAAATTTAAAATTTAGGAGTAGCAGGAAAGCATCTAATAATGAAATAACTTAACTTAATAACTTAATAAATAACTATAGTGTGAGGATCTTTAATAATCTAAATTAAGTCCTGATGATATCTAGGAGGATTGCAGTTTGAAACCGACAATATTTAAACTATTCATAGGAAAGATGTTCATGATACACAGTTAAGTGGGAAAAAAGATATATTAAGAAAGAAAATCTATTGTGCATGCATGTTTATCTGTATATGTATATTAACAGTAATAAAAGAAAACCTAAACATAATGTGTTTGTGTGAAAGAGAGGGAGACTGAAGGAGAAGCAGTTCACATGTGGCTGGTTCACATCTCAGCTCCATCACTGGCCAAGGGCTTTAAAATAGTACACATCATGTGTCCAATAAATGTTAGCTATTATCATAATATAGATATACGAAGAGACAAAAGTGAAAGGTTTTACATCAAAATATTAGCAGTGATTATCTCTTGGGTTTTGTTTTTAAAATCTGTGTTAGCACTTTTTTTTTTTTTTTTTGGCCACACTGTGCAGCTTGTGGGATCTTCGTTCCCCGCTCCCCCCCGCCAGGGACTGAACCCAGGACATCAGCCGTGAAAGTACAGAGTCTTAATCACTGGACCACCAGGGAATTCCCTGTGTTAGTACTTTTTTAATCTACATTTTCTATTTGGAAATGAGCATGGCCTAGTCTAAATCAGTGGTTTTAAGCTCATGGGTGATTCCTGGGTTCAAATCACAGTTTCACCACTTGTAACTTGCATGACTTTGAACAAGTTATTTAACCTATCTGTGCTTCTGTTACTTCATTGTATAATGACAGTCACAATAATTATACCCAGCTCCTAGAGCTATCAGAAAGAACAGACAAAAACAATACATGTAATGCGTTTGAAGAACAATGCTTGGTACATAGCAAGTGCTCAAAACCAGAGCCAATTTTATGTAATAATTTTTGAAAAAGTTTTTAGAAAGATTTTCTCTAATGGCTTGGCAGTTAGATTGCTCTGGAGTCTTCAATCTCTGATTTTATAAAAAGTGACTTTATTCTGCAAAGCTAGAGAAGAAAAGAAGTCAATCCCCTTTTCAACTGAAGCCATTTGAAACCAACTCCAAAGTTCTACAATTTTGTCTGTTTTGTCATTTTACTAGCATGAATTTGAACTGCTTTTATGTAGGACAATGTAAGTTATTAACTGGTACTTCAAGTTTGTAGTTTTGGAAATTATAGCTTTAAACTTGCTGGCACCGAACTCTAAAGTTATGAAACTTTTCCTGACATGCCTCTCTTAGCGACTCTCATATTGCAGTCTCTTGGTTTTCATACTGCCTCTCTCCCTGCCACTTCTGAGAGGTGCTGGATGGCTGTCCTTCTCCACTGGACTGCTAAATGTTGGAATTCTCTGTCTCATGAACCACCCACCTTCAAGCCAGTCATCAGTGCATCACCTGAAGTGTCTTTCCACTCTCTCAATTCCCACAGCTAATCAATCCATCATCATGTTCAGTTATCATTTCTGTACTTTTACACTATATCTGGACTCCTTTCCTCTCTCTCCATCCCCACTGTTGCCGCCATCCATCACGTCATCATCACCAGCTCTGAACTTGACTGCTGTGCAGCACTAGCCTCATTAGACTTGCTTGCAGTCTTGCCTCTCTCCAAACTGCTCTGCACAGTACAGCCGGAGTAATCTTTTTTTAAAAATAAGTCATATCATGTCACTTCTTTTGTGTTAACACCCTTCAGTGATGCCCTACTGTATTAGAATAACATCTACACAAATGGATCTGTGTCCTAATTCCATGTTATTACCACCAAGGCCTGTAAAGCCCAGAATGACCTGCCCCTTACCCCATCTCCTGCTGCTCTCCTCCACACCACACTCCAGCATATAAGCTGTTTCCACCCCCTTTTAGACTTTTAAATTGTTCCCTCAGCCTAGAGCCGTCTCCACTCTCTTTCGCATGCACATGGCTGGTTTCTTTCCTGGTCTCAGCTTTGTGAAGCTTTCCTGGCTGCACTGAGTCTCCCTGTTGGTCAGTGGTCCCACTCTACTCACAGCCATCAAGACATGTCCTGTGGAATCATCTTTGATCCGTCCCTCTTCTGCTTTGCACAGTGAATGTTTGACAAGTCCAGTTGATAGTTCATTCAAATATGTTTCTCCTCTCTGTCTCTTCCTACAGCATAGTCCAGAAAGACATTACTGGGTGGCTTTGAAGGATGGACAAGATTCGAAAGGACAGAGATGGGTCCTCAATGTGAGCTTCCATAGGAGCAAAGATAAGCAGCAGAACCACACTGATATTCTGTGGGAAGTGAGGAGAGACATCATAGCAGTCCACATTTATGCTGTGAATGTAAGTGAACTTACATTCACTTATTTTCAATATTAAGGACTACTTCAGGACTATGGCCCTTAAATTTTTGAGAGGTTGATTAACCCCCTTGATTACATGTTAAAAGCTATGAATCCTTTTCAGAAAAATGTACATAAATCCGAAATTTTGCAGATCATGGAGGAAAGGAATTCCCAGGTGAAACTAGGCTTTATCAGTCAGTCACCTACTATCTTGAATACCTGCAGTGTTATTTAATTGTTTTATTCATTCAACAAATATTGGAGGCCTACGATGAGGCCAAGCACAGTTCTAGATATTAGATTTGTATACCGTATAGAACAAAATAGATACCTGTCCCTCTCGGCCTTCATGGATCTTGAATTCTGGCATAAGAGACAGACATTAAACAAGGAAACAAATGAAAATATAATGTCATATAATGGTAAATGTTATGAAAAAAATAAAGAAGGGCAATGGAACAAGGGCGGGTGAAGCTATTTTAATGATGTGGTCCTCTCTGAGATGATATTTGAGCAAGAGCTGCATAAACTAAGGCAGTGGTCATGAGAAGCAGTGAGAGAAGACCATTGCTGGCAATGAGAATAGGAAGTGCACAGGCCCAGGGGCCTTTTCTTCCCTCTAAGATACATGGCGAGGTCCAGGATCCTACACGTCCTCCTCCCGTAATGAATAACCACCACAGTTGTCAGAACATAGGTTGAAGGCTGTCCCATGTTTCCCCATTTCAAACGTCAAATCCAACCCCACGCCGCTTCAGTACTTCTCTGAAATGCCTCTTCCCCTAGGAAACCTAACTCATCCAAGGAGGGATATCAAGTTGCTCTAATTATTAGTATAAACTTTAAAAAATAGTGTTCGTTACTTTCTAAGGATATGTGTGGGGGCAGTGAATTTGTTTTTTTGGGTAGCGCCAGTAAAGTTGCAGGCAAGCTGCTGCAACTAAACGCGGGCGCACGTTGGGTGGACCCCGGACCCCCCCCGCCCCGCCTTACCCACGGCACCCGGGGCTCTTTCCGGCGGAGACTACATTTCCCAGAGTGCCCCGCGAGCCAGGAAGGCGCGTGGAGCGGTGTCTCCTAGGACCCGGGTTGAGGTAAGATGGCGGGCTCGCGGTGAGTCGCAGTCATTTCCCTCTCCTTCGCTCGTCTAGGAGTCCCTAAAAGGTGGGCAGGCCCAGAAAGTTTATAGGCAGCTGTCGAGGTCTCCTACCTGTCGTTTGCGGCAAGATAAAGCCTCTGGCATTACCAGACTCGGTCCGTCCTGCAGAAGGGCCGGCGTGTGGCCGCGCGCTTACCGTGGGGTCTGGTTCTGGTAGCCAGTTCCTCAAGCCTCAGTCCTTCCCAGACTCTCCGCAGTTTTCTATTGCTCCAGCGTTGAATTCCGGGCCAAGGGGTTTACCCTCTGAATTCTCTCTCTGGGGTGAATAATGTGACCTCTGGGTCTCGGACAGAGGGGACCTAACGTCCCCTAAAGTGTTTTGTTTCTCATTTCGTGGTTAGAAGCTGTGGGCTTGCGTTATACCCATAGTACCTGTTAAGCAGCGGTAAAGTGGCAGGTAAACCGTTTGAGCTTTCGGAGCCTCGATTCTTAGTGTTTTAAATGGAGACGCCTACTTCGCAGACTTGTGAAGGAGCATATAATGTATAGAAAAATGGGTCGTAAAGTGTAGGAGGCACACTGTAGGTACTCAGGGATGGCAGTGCTAACGTACCGACAGTACAAGGAGTCAACCTGCATAGTTCAGCGACTAAGACTGATGAAATACGCTTTTATCACTGTGCGGGGGTGGTGGGAGGGGCGGGGGTGGGGGGAATAGTCATCGAAGCCAATTGAAAACAAGTGATGTATGTCATTTATTCACAACAGACCTGGAGGTTGTGGTTGTTTTCCCCCATTTTACCGTGGAAGGAACTGAGGGTTGCTTCGTTAATGACTTGCCCGAACTTTCGCAGTTTGTAAGGGATTGACTCTGAAGTTCTTGGAAGCAATTGATTTAAATACTGTTGTACCTTAGTTTCTTCATGAATCAAAATAAAGATGCCTCTTATGATTAGGACGAGAGTAAAATGAACGGTAGTGGAAGCACCTTGGAAAGTTAAAAAGCTTATATAAGAGGGCGAAATTTTATTTGGGACTTTGGGTGTTTATATGTGTTTCTTCAAGTCAGTATTTAATAAGCCAAGGCTAGGCCTTCTTGTTTAATATTTCATTTAATCAGAAACAGAATACCCCTTTAAGAGATGTAATAAAATCTTGTGTATGGTACCTGGGAGGTTGTACACCGACACATTTGCTTTATGAAAGGAGAATGCTCTGTGTAGCATGTGTGAGTGACTGTTTCTAAGAGTAATTACACATTGGCTGCGCACTCATTGAATGGAAAGAACTACACTAGGTGTTGAGAAGTTTGCATTTAAGAGAAATAGTAATGGACATAGTTCTTGGGTTTCTGATCTTACTATACATGTTGATGATGTTGCTCTTTGTACTGTATTGCCTGGAAATGGGAGGTTGTTTAAAAGTTTTGTGTTAGGCAGCTGTAGTTCTCGGTGGTGATCCTATTTTGTAGTGTTCAGTGTATTGTGTCACTTTAATTTATCATAGGTAGCACTGATTTTTCTTTATCTCTTATGCAGGGGTGAAAATAGGTATACCTAGAAGCAGTTTTTTTTTTTTTTTAGAAGCAGATTTTAAAAGCAGTTTCTCTTCAAATCATCTTTCTTACCACCTGATAAGCATCTTGATTCACCATGGCATTGGCAGCAGTAAAATGGGCGATATCAAGCAGAACTATCTTGAAACATTTATTTCCAATTCAAAGTAAGTGAGTTTTTTAATGTTTAAAACGTTGTGTTTTTAAAAAATATTTATTTATTTATTTTGGCTGTGCCAGATCTTCGTTTTGGCATGCATGCGGGATCTAGTTCCCCGACCAGGGATCGAACTCCGGCCTCCTGCATTGGGAGCGCGGAGTCTTATCCACTGGACCACCAGGGAAGTCCAGTGTTTAAAAAGCTTTAAACTTTTTCAAATGTTATAGTAATACATGTTCATTGAAGAACATTTAATTTAGTTATTGTATATGCATGCTATTGTATAGGAGTGTAACGTGGAAAGATCTCTATATAGAAGGGGGAAGAAGTATGTTATAGAACAGTATATATCGTATGATCTCATTGTGCATTTAAAAGATTATTGACCATATATTTGTGTGTGTATATATGTATAAATGCAGAGTGAAAGATGTGGACCAAATAAGTTATCTCTGTAGACCACAAGTGGGATTTAACCCAGGGCAAGGGAGGGGTTGCTAAAGAGGAACTTTTTCTAGTTTGAATCACTTATATTTATATTTTCACATACTGCTTTTTTTAGTAGTTCTTAAAATTAGCAAAGGGCAAATTTACAATTCCGTCTTACAGGGTGATTATTGTTACTATTTTGGTGTGTTCTTTTCTGTTTTTTCTGTGTAATTTAAAAAAAAATGTAATTTCTTCCTTTCTTTTCTGAAGAAACGTAGTCAAATATTTTCTTCAAAGCCTATTAATACATGTTTGATAGTCAAAACACTGATCTATATAAATAGTCTATTAAAATCTTATTTCCTGACCAACCTTCTTTTCACTTTCCTTTTCCTCTGTGAACTGCATTCTCCCATTTGTAAAGAAGACATGGTTAGAAGGCTACAATAGGTTTGCTTTTTCATGTTTAGTCAGCCAACTTTTTTTACACATCTCTGCCTGACCTTAATTGCTTCCTTCATGTTTCCTATTGACTACCATTTGTAATTGAACATTTTTATTGAGTTAAGAGGAAAAGAGTTGTTTGAAGACTAGGGTAAAAAGCTGTATAAACGAAAGTATAATTTAGTAAACAGAGGAAGAGATTGCCAGGAGACTGTAGGTGTACACTAAAATCATAGTGAAAACAAAACTGTAGTCAGCTCTTGATTACCTAGGAGCATTTTTTGTTGTTGTTGAGAATTGTGGGAGAGACCTCTGCTGCTTAGTTTCCCTTTTGACCTGATAGGAACTCAGCCCCAAGGCTGATGGGAACTCAAACGTAATCAGTTTTTACCTAGCTCATGTCCTGAAACAGCAATTTGTCCTCACTCAGGTTAATCTGAAAACCAGTTCATCTGCCCCTGAATCAGTTAAAATTGTCTGTGTATACTTTACCAACTAGATTGTAAATTTGTACAGTGTCTATTTTAGTTTCCTCAGTGCCTCTCATACATGATAGGTGATAAATAAATGTTTGTTGAATGGATCTCAGTGAATCGCAGTTGTCAAAATATCTGATTAGTGAAGAATTAATGTGGGTTACCCCAGAAAATTATTCCATTATCACTCAGTCATCCTAATAATTAGTGACTACCTAACTTCTTGCATCCTTAAGCCTCTTGTTCTACACAATTTCTATTATTACTACTGAAGGTAAAGTATTATTACTGTTACTATTGATATCTTATATGAAAAGGTAGGACATTAAGATTAGAGGCAAAGCAAAACTGTGATTGGAAAGTTCAATGAGCACAAATAAAAAGCCCTCCCAGTATTCCAGAAGGAACATTTAAAACCTTCCAAAATATACAGTCAATGTGGGAATTTTACAGCTGAAGGAACATTTAATACCTTCCAAAATATACAGTCAATGTGGGAATTTTACAGCTTTTAAGCATATTAAGTCATTTGGTCTTTACAACTTTGAATTTTACAATAACTTACCTATCACGTGGCATTATTCTCTTTCTGAAGATGAAGGAACTTGAGTTCTCTTGCCCTCAGAAGCTCAACCAAAGTTGCATATCTGGTAAATTAGAGCTATGATCAAAACCTATGTCTTCCCAATATATTTTCTGCTATACCGCCTTTGTTGTTGTAATTTAAAATATTCAACATTTGAAAATGAAGTGGGACTATCAGCTTTTATAGATCATGTCAAAATGCAATTGTGTGTGTGTATAAATATATATATGTAAAACAAGAAAAGCCTGTGAGTTGTGGAGAGCTGACTCTCATTGAAATTCTTTTCGGCACATTGAGTTCATTTGGATTGATTGATGTTAACTTTGGCATCAGTTCTAATTATGCATTTAGAACCTCTGATACTTAACCATATCTAGAATTTTTCTCTTGATAAAATGTCAAATGCATTTTTCAAGTATTAATTATGCAGAAATTAACATTTTAGAGGCAGTTTGGCAATCTCTTCTTTATTAGTAGGAACTGTAGGGGACACAGTAATGAACAAGGTGGGATTCCTGGCCTTAAGGAACTTATTTAGACTTGTAGTTGAAACAGACACCTATGGAAACAATACCTGGAATATGATGTGGTAGAATGTGATGTATGTCATGAGGGTACAAACAAATGTCTATGTTAGTGCAGAGTACAAATTTTGCAGTTTCCTGTTGAACTAAATACTGTTGTCTTGAGTTTTCCCTCCTGCCTAGTTAAGAATGGTAAATTCTGTCTGTCCTGCCTCTGCCACTAAACCCTGTTTCTTTCAGCAAACATGTACATCACTTAGCTGGTGTATTCAGAGAATACAAACTGCTTTTAATATTAATCATACATAATTAAGAAGATCCCCAACAGTGTCAGACAAGAAAATAAAATATGTGTAAATGATTTTTACATTACCCTCTGATTTGTCTTAATAAATGCTCTTCTGTATTAGCACAGATAATTGAAAATTAATAAATCTTTTGAAAGATAAGGTTATATTTCTAATTCTTTGTATTTTGTTATCTTTACATCAATAGAATTTTGGGGTTGACATTTTGCTGAGTAATCTTTTATGATACTAATGAATTTTGTTAAGGTACTTTTAATGCATTGGAGTAAGAATTTATATTTAGACCTGCAAGTATATGCAATCCTTGGGGAAAGGAGAGTTTACAAAGATGGAAAACACATCTTTGTTTAGACATCTTTGATACATATAAATAACTGATGCATAAAAAAAGACACAATGATAGTATAGCAATGTCATATGGAATGTTGGTTGTGGGACATGTAAAATAGACAACTCTTTCTGTGATGGGGGATGTAGGGCAGGAAGGGGGAAAAGGATTTCATGGAAGGGTAGTATTTGACTCTTGAAAGATGAGTGGTATTTGAACAAAGTGGGGATGGCATTCCATACTGAGGAGCAAGTGGCTCAGTTGAGAGAAGTTGATCCTTGGTTTTAGCCAAGATATACAGAATTTTTTTTTAGCCATACTGAGCTACATTTACACTTTTTCTTTATATTTAAAAGAATATAATTTCTCTGAACATAGAGGAACCTTTCACAAGCTTTAAAAAAAGTAGTTATGGCTCTTGAATTTGCAGGTATTCTAAAAACGGAAAATATGCTTTGAAATGTTGTATTTTGATTGAGAACAGTTGATTTTGAACAGTTTATTTTGTATTTCATTACTTAAACACTCGCCCTTTATGAACTATGCACTCCAGTCACACTAAAGTTTTTATTTTATTTTATTATTTATTTATTTATTTGGCTGAGCCGCGCGGCTTGCGGGATCTTAGTTCCCCAAGCAGGGATCTCGAACCCAGACCCCGGCAGTGAAAGTGCTGAGTCCTACCCACTGGACCACCAGGGAATTCCCAACACTAAAGTTTTTAGAATACTCAGAAACTTTATGTTCTTTCTTTCCTCTGGTCCTGGCGCTTTTTATTCCCTTTGCAAGGAACACTGTACTCATCCCCTCACAACTCCAGCTTACTCCTTCATCCTTCAGGACACCTTAAACATGTCTTAAACATCATCTCCAGCGGAAAAGCATTCTTGAACCTGTACACTCCTGTTTTGTAATCTGTCCATGTGTCCCTTTCACTCCCAGTGCTTACCCTTCCTAACAGGGCACCAGACTTGCACCCTTTTTGAAGTCAGGGACTGGATCTTAACTTGTTGAATCCCTAGCTCCATGTACAGCCCTGTTTCTTAGTGAATACAGTAAATAGTGGTTGAATGAGTAAAACTAGCTTTACATTGGTGTGAGGACATATGCTCAAATTAACTAAATCCATCTTACTGTTTGGGGTTTTTGCAGATGGAGCCTTATATTGTGTTTGTCATAAAACTACGTATTCTTCTCTTCCAGATGACTATAATTGGTATGTATTGAAATCCAATTGGAAAAAAAAAATAAGTTCGTTAGCTCTATCTGAAATGATTTAGTTTTATTTCTTGTTTTGGTATTTTCTGCTTTCTTTTCTGATTATTCTTTCTTTAATTTTGTTTTTAAAAATTATTTCAGTGATCTTATTTACCCAGTGTCTGGGCTTATAAATGGTTTAAATAAAAATCATTATCATTGTGTTTCAGTGAATACTTCATTTGTTGTAAGACAGACTTGCTGATAGAAATGCTATCTTTTCTTCCTGAAGCATTCTTTAGCTTTTTGGAGAAGCTAAATACTTTTTATGGTTTTCTCTTAGGGTTCATATCTATTAGCTTAAGCAGTTATTTATCTTATCTTTTGTTAACATTGAATAATCCTAAATTACAAATATTTAATTCAACCACAATTTATTTGGTACTTATTGTAGTCAGTATGCTCAGAACTAGGAATAACGTATGAATGAAATATTGTCCTTTATCTCTATAGCAGAGTCTTATGTGCAGAAACTACAACATGTTTTCTTAAGTTACATTGTTTTTATTGTGAATTTTAGTAAAAATATATTTTCTTCCCTCTTGACACCAGTTTTAATTGTAAATTTAGTAAGTATTAGGATAGTGATGAAATAAGACTAGGTAATAGGTAGCACTTTTGAACCTGAAAAGATTGAGTCTTATATGACGTGTTTTGCATTATGCCAAAGGCATTTGGAGAAATGCTGATCTAGAAAAAGTACTCAGCTACAATCTTTATGATTGGAAATTCAGGTTATCCTTTACCTGGAAGATTATGTATTTTGCTGATCTTCAGCTTTAATAATTTAAGTAATCTCCTTACAGCTTTTTGAAGGTAGCTTTTAGATAAGGAAAAGAAGTTCTATTAATAGTGATGAATGAACATGAAGATCTCTTCCAAAGGTTAAGAAAACAAATAACTTTAACCAAACAAATAATTTGAAGAATAATTTATATAAAATAGTGGGTTAATGCAGTAAAGGTTTGTTGTGGTAGTTAAGCTGACATATTTTGTGGGATGGTATGAGTTGTCCCCTGTAATATGGGTACCTGGTTTGCCAGTCCAGTGACATGATGGCATTTATTCTTCAGGGATATGTGATTAACAAATTTTAGCTCTAATAATCATTTTGCCTTGAATACAGTATAACTCTGTTTCTAAAACATTCTTTTTTTTAGCAAAGTAGAGCTTGCTTTGACATCTGATGGCAGGACAATAGTATGCTATCACCCTTCTGTGGACATTCCATATGAACACACAAAAGTATGTATAAGAAAATCTCTTGTAATTTTTAATTTGTTGTTGGACTATTCACCCTTCTTTACAGTATCCAAAGAGAAGGGAATTGTTTGATTTTCTTTATTTGGTTTAAATCTTCTTTTGGCTTTTTTATTTTACTGTTTTGATTTTTCTCTTATTTCTTTTCATCATTTTTCTCTAAAGGTTTTTTTCAGTGCACAAAGTGAAACATTTAAACACAATTACGGCATCAGTTTTCTGGTCTAAAATTTGGTAGATTTCTGACTAGGGATCAGACACACCTAGTATAAATTTTAAAAACACATTGTCCCATACTACTATATATTGCAATCTAATAAATTATGAAAAGTTTGTATTTTAGTGTACTGTTTCATAACTTTTATATTGTGTTGGTTTTGATAATCCTTTTAATGTTGGGTGAATTTCTTCTTTTCTCGGTTAGTTTTTTCTTTTGCTTTTTTTTTTTTAATATAAATTTATTTATTTATTTATTTTTGGCTGTGTTGGGTCTTCGTTGCTGTGCACAGGCTTTTCTCTAGTTGTGGTGAGCAGGAGCTACTCTTCGTTGTGGTGCGCAGGCTTCTCATGGCGGTGGCTTCTCTTGTTGCGGAGCATGGGCTCTAGGCGTGTGGGCTTCAGTAGTTGTGGCTTGTGGGCTCAGTAGTTGTGGCTCACAGGCTCTAGAGTGCAGGCTCAGTAGTTGTGGCGCACGGGCTTAGTTGCTCCGCGACATGTGGGATCTTCCCGGACCAGGGCTCGAACCCACGTCTCCTGCACTGGCAGGCAGATTCTCAATCACTGCACCACCAGGGAAGCCCCTGGTTATTTTTTTCTAATGGGCCAACATGGGCATATATTTTAAGTGGCCTAGTTTAATTTTTTCCATATTTCTTCGAAAGCCAGGCACTAGATAAAGGAGGTTTTGTTTTTATTTTTAATGTAATTTAACTTGACCCAAGTCTTTTTATTATTTTATATATGAATAGCTTCCTCTTATTTCTTTAAGCCCTCTTCTACTATATTTCGTAATGTTTGATTTGCTTTTTGAGGAGAAAATAATTCGTCACATGATGCATCTAGTGATACCTATTTTTAAAAATCATCATTAGGGCCAGAGTACCGGTTTGACAAAACAAATTAATGTTATTTTACTAGTTTGTATTCCCTTTTTAAAACCTCACCATTTTGTCTGCCTGCTTTGTATTCTAGCTAGATACCATAAGCAATATTCCAGTATTCCTTTTTTGTTTCATTTCTTTGGACTGTGTGTAGAAAATAGGAGTAAGTCACTGACTTTTGGCCTGTAAACCTCTAGCTCATACTATATTGTGCCTTCTTACATTGTTATTTTTTGTTATATTTCTGGTTACGTGCTTTATCCTTGTTTTAGCAGTTTATACTAAGAAGCCCAGGACTGTGTGGTCATTTCTCAGTATCCAAACTCTCATCCCCATATGGCTCTTTGCATCCCTGAATCTGATGCTTTTCCTATCCTTCCCAACTCTCAAAACTTTTCCACTGTACTTTTAGAACTTATTATCATCATTAAAATCTCTCATAACCTTAACTTCTTCCAGAATGTTGCCTTCACCTTCTGACTCTAACAGAAACTTGGCTGTACCCTGGTGTCATTGCTTCCCTAGCACTCTTAAGTAGTTGTGCTTTTCTCTCCTAAACCCTTTTACTACTGAGCGTAGAGATGGAATAGGTGTCCCTGTGGCTCTTCACTGTCATATCCAGATCATCTTTCCTCCTCCCTAACAATTTCTAGCTTTGTAGTTTGTATCATTAAACCATACCATCTACTTATCTTTTTTCTTTTGCTGTTATCTGTCATCCCGCAATTCACTTCTCCTCACCCTCACGTGTCCCCCATCCCTCCACTCTTCTTTGAAGATTTTAGATGTACTCTCACACTCTCCAACACTGTGTCCTAATTCTTTGTTATTTCAGTGTCCATGTAGATGATCTGTCTACTACCCCAGCCTCTTACTTTTTGATCTTTTTTCCGCATGGGAGTGGAGCCCCCCAATCCTGTGGTTGTACCCTAGAGATGTTTTAATCACAAATAACTCCTACTCCTTCCTCCCAATCTAGATTTTTAAGAATTCCACTAGCTTACTACCAACTCCCTCTAGTTTCCCAGCTTCAGGAATTATTCATCCCCTCATTAAGACCTGCATCAATTGATTGAACCACTTTTTCACAGTCCTTCATGTATCTTGTACATTCTCACTTCTTTCCTTACCCAGCATAGATTCCATGGTCATCATCATAATCACTCCCTGGCATACATACCCATCTCCCTGCCTCTTTTTCTGTTGAACTCCCTTTGTTGTATCAGTTGTCTCCTCTCCCATGTCCTCAGTATTCCTCTCTCTAGTCTAGGAGATCACTCCTGTCAGTTCACACTAATCACTCTACTGCTACCACACTGGCCTCCATGCTGTTCTTTAAGGTAAGTACTTAGGAAGCTCCTGCCTCAGGGCCTTTATAGTTACTGCTTCCTCTGCCTGGAATGCTTTTCCCCCAGAAATCCTCATAGTTTATTCCCTTTCCTTTAGATCTTTCCTTAAGATCTTTCCTTATTTGTTACCTAGAGACCTTCCTTGCCATTACATTTAAAATAGTACCCCTGCCCCTGGAATCCCTATTGTCCTTCACTTTGCTTTACTTTTCTTAATAGCATTTATCATTTCTGGCGCACTGGATATTTTCTTGCTTTTCTGTCTGTCTCCCTCCATTAAAATGTAAGCTCCATGAGGACAGGGCATTGTCTGTTTTGTTCCCTGCTATATCCTCAGCACCTGGAATAATACCTATACTTGGTAGGTGCACAATAACTATTGTTGATTAAATAAATAAATTTGGCTCTCTCTTTTCATGCTTAAGCGTTTTCTGTTTTAAGGCTAAGAGATATTTACATGGAGAAGCATGGAAATTTTTTGTTTCTCAAGTAATAAATTATAGATTGGACTTTATTTACAATAAGAAACATTCTCGAAAACATATTACTGTTAAAATATGTTCTTTTTGAATCCAGATTTACAAATTTCATGAAGGTAGTACATAACATTAAATAACTATATTTAAAGGTGACTTAAAATTTAGATTTGATTTTCTTCTTTTCTCAAGGAAGTAGCTGCAACTCTAGTGGACCCTTTCATTCTCTAGGCCCTGGAAAGCATATTGCATACAGAGATCCTGGTCATAAGTAGAAACACCTACTGACACTGGCTTTAGGAAAGTTAAGATGATTTGTATCTTTGGTTTTCTGGTAATTTACATTTGAATCTAAAAGATGTTGATTATTTTCCATGGATCCAGGTAAAAAGATCCTTCTTTCTGTTTCGGCCAGGTATGTGTTTTATTAAAACTAAAAATATTTTTCTAAAATTCAGGATTTCTGGTTTAGGAAGATAAAGATTTTAAACCAGGGGCAAAAAAATAATGATTTGGAAAAATAAAGTAAAAATGTAAGTACTAGGAAATTCTTTTTAGTGGTTGATTAGGTGGAAAATTTCAAAAGTCAAATTTGAAAATTCTTAAGAAAAACAAGGGAAATTCAGGATGACAGTTCTGAATGTTTTTTTTACAGTTGAAATTCAGTTTTATTTTAGTTTTTACCTTTTACTGAAATATTCATGTACCCTTTCTTTGAAGTTTGATCAAGGAGATCAAATACAACCTAAAAATCAGTTCTGAGTCTGCAGAGGCTTTTGGTTTAGACTTCGAAGAAGCCATTAATTCCAATGTCTTTTATCTGTGTGCCTGGAAAAGAAATACAAAGCAGAGAGAATTTGTGATATATTAGAATTGAGCCTGTTGGGAATAGGAAGAGAGACAGTGAACATTTATTAACACTTGAAAATAACTGTTTGATAATAGTTAAAACATTTGATCTTTAGCAACAAGTATAGTAACCTAAAAGAAAACTATAGGCTCTAATCTAGCCTTTGCTAGTATACCTCAGGGTCTGATAGTAACTTGCAAAGACACTTAAATATTAATATTTCACTCTACATGTAAGAGATGATCATATAAAATTACTTAAAATGTCTAAGGAGCGCTTTTTCTTTAAATAAATTTATATCACTGTTTTCCTGTTTGAGGCCTTAAAATAAATGTTAACAGCTACCTACCATTGTTGAACTCAAAGAGTATGAGGGACAGCTCAGCATGTTATTTCACTTAATCCTCATCAAACCCTTATTAGGTAGATAATTACTCCTTAGGGAGTAAGGGAGATTAAGAGCTTAAATAACTATTCCAAGGTCACAGAGATAGTAGTTATTGACCAAAGCCCAATTCTTGACCTCTTCATTATACTTTCTCTTTATTCCCTCCCACACTAAGGAAGTGGTTCCTTATTTCTACTTAAATCAAATTGTTACACTTAAATCTAACTTTGAAAGCTTTTCATAATCTGATTTCTCGAGATCCATTTTTTAAGATCACCTGCTTATTGTATGTTTTTACCTACTTTGCTTTATTTATAATGTTTGTTATTCCTTCTAGAATTCATTCTGCACTCTGTGACAAGGCTCTGACTTGGCTCCTGTTCTATTTCTCACTAATATCTTTGTTAATTTGCATCTCTATAGTACTTAGTCAGTTGTGCCACCATCATGTACTTATATATTGCCTTCTAAAGAGCTTTTATTTTTTCATGTACATAAACTAAATAAATATGAATCTATGCTGTAACATTCAGTACAGTGGTAGAATGTAGCGGTTGTCATTAACAGTGTGTGAATGTAAAGACATCTGTGTTTGAATTGTTTCCTTTTTGATGGTAAATTCAGGTTTTCATTGTGTTGTAATACATATATATGGTATTTGTAAAGCAAGGCAATGTTACAGTCTTGTGTTACATATGTTATCACTTAATATTTAAAATACAGGTAGCTTGACTTTCCAAGACACTGATTTTTAAGGGCTTTAGTCAGCCAGCGTTGCTGATGGGCATATGTTATATCACTCATGTGTTGGGAGGAGATGAGATTTTTTTAGTAATTAATGTCTTTGGGGGAAAAAACTACTCGAATTACCATAAAGCATCATTTGATGGCATTTCAGGCACCTAAAATGAAAACATTGAAAAATTTCCTGCTTCTTTTGGATATAAGAAATGTCATTTTCTATTAAAGGTTTTTCATTGTCTCTTACTTTAATGGTATGCAAGGTAGAGACTAAACTTTTAAGTTAAAAAATAATAATGGGCACAATTTATAGTTTTGAGAAATAGAAACTAAAGTAATAAGTACTTTATTATTGGGGGAAAATAACTTTAAATAAGAACTTTATTATTGGAAAGGAAACCCAAAACTTGATATGAGAAGAAAAATATTTCTGGGGAATTCCCTGGCGGTCCAGTGGTTAGGACTCTGTGCTTCCACTGCAGGGGGCATGGGTTCGATCCCTGGTCAGGGAACTAAGATCCTGCATGGTGTGGCCAAAAAAAAAATTCTGATTCTTTAATGAAAAGTGCAACTGAGTGAAACTGTTCTGATGACTTATTTACCCACCTTTAGGTACGATAATGAAGTACTCAGTGTGGTAATTATTTTACTGTAAACTCAATCAGATGCTGGCTAACATTCCTACATTTTGATGTTGTTCATTGCTGATGATTTTGCAGCCTATCCCTCGGCCAGATCCTGTGCAGAATAATGAAGAAACACATGATCTAGTGCTGAAAACCAGATTAGAAGAAAAAGGTGAACACTTAGAGCAAGGACCCATGATAGAACAACTTAGCAAAATGTTCTTTACTACTAAACACCGTTGGTATCCTCGTGGACAGTAAGTTCTATTTTCTTTTCTTCTTCAACTCTCACTGAACACTAAAGAAATACATAAGTTTCCTTCTGTTAACAAACTTCTGAGGTTGTACTTTGCATGAAGGAATTAACACCCAGTATGATCACCTATTAAATTGTATTTTTAAATCTACATATATAGAGTAGCTAAAATGAAATAGTACTTCTTTTCCTTTATTTTAGTGGGGGAGTTTAACCAAAGCTTTCAGGGAATTTTGCAAGAGTTCTTGAAAATTTTTCCATTCTGTGATGTAGTCATTTTATGTATTGTTTTTATTCATCTTCTTAATGAATACTTGATCTTGTCCTCAGCCCTCTATCCATTTATTTAACAGATTTTGAGTTATTGCAGAAAAAATTGGGGTACAGCAAATGATTGGGCAGTATATATATTTTTCAGTTCCTTTAGGAACTACAGTTGCCCCTCTGTTTCCAAGTACTCACATTTTATTACATTGATTCTTACCTCGTATCTAACTCTGGCTTTAATTTGTTTACTTCTTTTGATTCTTATTTCTTTCATATCTATCTTATTCCCTACTAAACTAAGAAACTAAAACTAAGAAGTGGCTTTTTAAAATTGTTTGTTTGAGCAAACTTTGTTTTTATTCACTTGTTTTATTCACTTTGCTTTTATTCACCCAGTAACTAGCACTGGGCTGGCACATTTATGGCAGGACATGCTTATGGAATTAATGAATATGCAGTCATTCAGCTGCTTGAAGTGATGGGTGATCAAAAACACAATCGTTGTTTGTAAGTTGTTTATAGTCAAGGAAGGAAGATAGTAGAGTAAATAAACAAATCAAGAGATTGACATTTGAAGGATGGTTAGGAGTTAGCCATGGAGAATGGGGAAAAGGCTTCACAGGCTGAGAACAGTATGTCATAGAGTAAGCTGGGGAAACTGCAAGTAGTTCAGCTTGGATGGGACCCAGAATATGAGGAGGGAATGTAAAAAGGGTCTTATGAAGGATTTTGTGTTGTGCTGAGGAGTTTAGGTTTTATTTTCATTGCCAAATTCTAAGAATCAAACTGACATCCCCAAAGTTTATGCATTAGGAAATCCTTAAGTAGGTTCTGTATTTGGGATAAGGTGATGCATGGAAAGATTGGAGTCAGAGGGACTTGCTATGAAACTGTTACAATAGTCCAGGTGAAATTTGTTGAAGATCTACATGAAAGGACCAGCAACGGGAACAGAAAGGGGGAAAGTTAAAGAGAGGACTATGTTTAAGAACTGTAGTTAACAGCAGTAGTTCACCGGACTTGATGTGGGTAGGGAGAGATAAGGAAGAGGTAGGAGACCTCTCAAGTTTCTGACAGAGGTGTTCAGGTAGATGGTGGTGCCACTCATACAAGCGGGGAAACAGAGAGTGAGGAAGATAAACCTATTGTTGGTTATGTTGGGTCTGAAGACTCTGTGGATCATCTGGTGGGGAGCAATTCGGAAAGCAGCTGCATGTATGGACCTGGAGCTTGGTTTACATTTTTAGTTTCTCTTTAGAAGGTACTTTCTCCCTTATCTGTAGTTAACAATAGAGATTCCTCAGGGCTCTGCCTTATACTCCATGTCTTGCTAAAATTTGTTCTGAGAGCTTCAATTACATTCATTATATAGATGACATGCAACCTGCTCCATTATACATTTTTTAATTTCCTCAGCCTTATTCCCAATGTCAATGTTCTTAGAATATTACTAACTAGATATCTGTCCAAACTTTTAAATTCATTACAACAAAACACAGCTCTTCTTTTCCTGTCTTAAAAAGCCCCTCCCTTAATAATCTTTCCGTAGTAAAAGTGATATTTCTGTATCAATTTCCCAAGGAAAAAATCTGTGATTTTTTTTGGCCACTGTAGTGCCTTTTTTTTTTTAAAATAAATTTATTTATTTTATGTATTTATTTTTGTCTCTGTTGGGTCTTCATTGCTGCATGCGGGCTTTCTCTAGTTGCGGCGAGTGGGAGCGGGCTTCTCATTGTGGTGGTTTCCCTTGTTGTGGAGCACGGGCTCTAGGCGCGCGGGCTCAGTAGTTGTGGCACATGGGCTCTAGAGCACAGGTTCAGTAGTTGTGGCACACGGGCTTAGTTGCTCCGCGGCATGTGGGATCTTCCCGGACCAGAGCTCGAACCCGTGTCGCCTGCATTGGCAGGCGGATTCTTAACCACTGTGCCACCAGGGAAGTCCCCTGTAGTGCCTTTTTTTTTTAAGGTAAAACAATATTTGTTTTTATTTATTTGTTGAAATACAGTCAACCTACAATGTTACATTATTAGTGTACAACATAGTGATTGAATATTTTTATAGATTATACTCCATTTAAAGTTAATACAAAATAATGGCTATATTTTCCTGTGTTGTGCAATATATCCTTGTTGTTTATTTATTTTATACATAGCAGTTCGTGTTTCTTAATCCCATACGTCTATCTTGCCCCGTCCCCTTTTCTCTCCCCACTGGTAACCACTAGTTTGTTTGCTATTTATGTGAGTCTTCTGTTTCTGTTTTGTTATATACATTTGTTTGTTTTACTTTTAGATTTCACATATAAGTGATAACATAGAATATTTGTCTTTCTCTGTCTGACTTGTTTCACTAAACTTAATACTGGGAATCCCCTGGTGGTCCAGTGGTTAGGACTTCACGCTTTCACCGCTGAGGGCATAGGTTCAATCCCTGGTCAGGAACTAAGATTCCGCAAGCCACACTGCGTGGCAAAAAATAAATAGATAAATAAAACTAAAGTTTAAAAAAAAACCCATAATACTATCTAGGTCCATCTACGTCGCTGCAAGTGGCAGAATTTCGTTCTTTTTTATGGCTGAGTAATATTCCATTGTATGTATTTACCACATCTTCTTTATCCATTCATCTCTTGACCACCATAGTGTCTTTCAATTTCTGCATCTGTTTTATGTCCCCTTCCTTGATTTTTCTTTCTTATTTAGTATCCACTTTGTTTATGCATGCAGTCTGGGTTTTTCCCTCCTTGTAATTGTAAGTTAGGTTATGGGAAAACAAATTAGCAAGCCATTATATAGCCATGTATCTAAATCACTGCTGTATTCTAAGATTTCTTTCCGTGATTCATAACATTGTTCATGTTTATCTTTTATTTCTGTCCCATTAGGTAGATACTTTAGTTCAGGCCCCACCTTGAAATTTTTCTATAATGGCTTTCAGTACCTGTTTCTTTCCTGCATGTTTCATGTTGCTGCAGTTTTTTTGCCATCTTTTGTTCATAACCAAATCGCTAAAGTTATGAATATCCTCTGTAGATGTGTAACATGAAGGGGGCAAGACTGAAGGCAAGAAGACCATTGGGGAGTCTTAAAACCAAACATGTTATCTCCAGACATTTTTGTCTAGTACCCCACCTATGTTTAATCTTATTACTTATTTAATCTTATTACTGCTAATTAGCTTTGACTGCTAATTAATTTAATCTCTGTAGTATGTCTTGTCCCATCAGGATTTCTAGGCACTTTCAGTTACAAGCAGACTTTTTTTTTTTTTTTAAGATTTTTAGAAATTTCATGTAATGTCTGAAACATTTATATTAACATATTTCCATACGTATTTCCATACAAATACAAATATAAGATTTTTAGAAATTTCATGTAATGTCTGAAACATTTATATTAACATATTTCCATACAAATAACCCAATGAAAGTTTAGTATTAGTTGTTTTGTTTGTTTGTTTTTTTATACTGCAGGTTCTTATTAGCCATCAATTTTATACACATCAGTGTATACATGTCAATCCCAATCGCCCAATTCAGCACACCACCATCCCCACTCCACCGCAGTTTTCCCCCCTTGGTGTCCATATGTCCGTTCTCTACATCTCTTTCTCAACTTCTGCCCTGCAAACTGGCTCATCTGTACCATTTTTCTAGGTTCCACATACATGCATTAATATATGATATTTGTTTTTCTCTTTCTGACTTACTTCACTTTGTATGACAGTCTCTA
Source organism: Balaenoptera ricei (assembly GCF_028023285.1). Classification (NCBI taxonomy): domain Eukaryota; kingdom Metazoa; phylum Chordata; class Mammalia; order Artiodactyla; family Balaenopteridae; genus Balaenoptera; species Balaenoptera ricei. The sequence goes on from NC_082648.1 coordinate 79,443,420, forward strand.
GATCTATCCACGTCTCAGCAAATGACTCAATTTCGTTCCTTTTTATGGCTGAGTAATATTCCACTGTATATATGTACCACCTCTTCTTTATCCATTCGTCTGTTGATGGGCATTTAGGTTGCTTCCATGGCCTGGCTATTGTAAATAGTGCTGCAATGAACATTCGGGTGCATGTGTCTTTGAATTACGGTTTTCTCTGGGTATATGCCCAGTAGTGGGATTGCTGGGTCATATGGTAATTCTGTTTTTAGTTTTTTAAGGAACCTCCATATTGTTCTCCATAGTGGCTGTATCAATTTACATTCCCACCAACAGTGCAAGAGGGTTCCCTTTTCTCCACACCCTCTCCAGCATTTGTTGTTTGTAGATTCTCTGATGATGCCCATTCTAACAGGAGTGAGGTGATACCTCATTGTAGTTTTGATTTGCATTTCTCTAATAATTAGTGATGTTGAGCATCTTTTCATGTGCTTCATGGCTATCTGTATGTCTTCTTTGGAGAAATGTCTATTTAGGTCTTCTGCCCATTTTTGGATTGGGGTGTTTGTTTCTTTAATATTGAGCTGAATGAGCTGTTTATATATTTTGGAGATTAATCCTTTGTCCGTTGATTCATTTGCAAATATTTTCTCCCATTCTGAGGGTTGTGTTTTCGTCTTGTTTATGGTTTCCTTTGCTGTGCAAAAGCTTTGAAGTTTCATTAGGTCCCATTTGTTTATTTTTCTTTTTATTTCCATTACTCTAGGAGGTGGATCAAAAAAGATCTTGCTGTGATTTATGTCAAAGAGTGTTCTTCCTATGTTTTCCTCTAAGAGTTTTATAGTGTCCTGTCTTACATTTAGGTCTTGAATCCATTTTGAGTTTATTTTTGTGTATGGTGTTAGGGAGTGTTCTAATTTCATTCTTTTACATGTAGCTGTCCAGTTTTCCCAGCACCACTTATTGAAGAGACTGTCTTTTCTCCATTGTATATCTTTGCCTCCTTTGTCATAGATTAGTTGACCATAGGTGCATGGGTTAATCTCTGGGCTTTCTATCTTGTTCCATTGATCTATGTTTCTGTTTTTGTGCCAGTACCATATTGTCTTGATTACTGTAGCTTTGTAGTATAATCTGAAGTCAGGGAGTCTGATTCCTCCAGCTCCATCCCTTTCCCTCAAGACCGCCTTGGCTATTCGGGGTCTTTTGTGTCTCCTTACAAATTTTAAGATGATTTGTTCTAGCTCCGTAAAAAATGCCATTGGTAATTTGATAGGGATTGCAGTGAATCTGTAGATTGCTTTGGGTAGTATACTCATTTTCACAATGTTGATTCTTCCAGTCCAAGAACATGGTATATCTCTCCATCTGTTGGTATCATCTTTAATTTCTTTCATCAGTGTCTTATAGTTTTCTGCATACAGGTCTTTTGTCTCCCTAGGTAGGTTTATTCCTAGGTATTTTATTCTTTTTGTTGCAATGGTAAATGGGAGTGTTTCCATAATTTCTCTTTCAGATTTTTCATCATTAGTGTATAGGAATGCAAGAGATTTCTGTGCATTCATTTTGTATCCTGCAACTTTACCATATTCATTAATTAGCTCTAGCAGTTTTCTGGTGGCAGTTTTAGTATTCTCTATGTATATACTATATATACTATATATACTATACTATGTATAGTATCATGTCATCCGCAAACAGTGACAGTTTTACTTCTTCTTTTCCAATTTGTATTCCTTTTATTTCTTTTTCTTCTCTGATTGCCGTGGCTAGGACTTCCAGAACTATGTTGAATAATAGTGGTGAGAGTGGACATCCTTGTCTCGTTCCTGATCTTAGAGGAAATGCTTTCAGTTTTTCACCATTGAGAATGATGTTTGCTGTGGGTTTGTCATATATGGCCTTTATTATGTTGAGGTAGGTTCCCTCTATGCCCACTTTCTGGAGAGTTTTTATCATAAATGGGTGTTGAATTTTGTCAAAAGCTTTTTCTGCATCTATTGAGATGATCATATGGTTTTTATTCTTCAATTTGTTAATATGGTGTATCACATTGATTTGCGTATATTGAAGAATCCTTGCATCCCTGGGATAAATCCCACTTGATCGTGGTGTATGATCCTTTTAATGTGTCGTTGGATTCTGTTTGCTAGTATTTTGTTGAGGATTTTTGCATCTGTATTCATGAGTGATATTGGTCTGTAATTTTCTTTTTTTGTAGTGTCTTTGTCTGGTTTTGGTATCAGGGTGATGGTGGCCTCATAGAATGAGTTTGGGAGTGTTCCTTCCTCTGCAATTTTTTGGAAGAGTTTGAGAAGGATAGGTGTTAGCTCTTCTCTAAATGTTTGATAGAATTCACCTGTGAAGCCATCTGGTCCTGGACTTTTGTTTGTTGGAAGATTTTTAATCACAGTTTCAATTTCATTACTTGTGATTGGTCTGTTCATATTTTCTGTTTCTTCCTGTTTCAGTCTTGGAAGGTTATACCTTTCTAAAAATTTGTCCATTTCTTCCAGGTTGTCCATTTTATTGGCATACAGTTGCTTGTAGTAGTCTCTTAGGATGCTTTGTATTTCTACGGTGTCTGTTGTAACTTCTCCTTTTTCATTTCTGATTTTATTGATTTGAGTCCTCTCCCTCTTTTTCTTGATGAGTCTGGCTAATGGCTTATCAATTTTGTTTATCTTCTCAAAGAACCAACTTTTAGTTTTATTGATCTTTGCTACTGTTTTCTTTGTTTCTATTTCATTTATTTCTGCTCTGATCTTTATGATTTCTTTCCTTCTGCTAACTTTGGGTTTTGTTTGTTCTTCTTTCTCTAGTTTCTTTAGGTGTAAGGTTAGATTGTTTACTTGAGATTTTTCTTGTTTCTTGAGGTAGGCTTGTATAGCTATAAACTTCCCTCTTAGAACTGCTTTTGCTGCATCCCATAGGTTTTGGGTCGTCGTGTTTTCATTGTCATTTGTCTCTAGGTATTTTTTTATTTCCTCTTTGATTTCTTCAGTGATCTCTTGGTTATTTAGTAACGTATTGTTTAGCCTCCATGTGTTTGTCTTTTTTACGTTTTTTTCCCTGTAATTCATTTCTAATCTCATAGCATTGTGGTCAGAAAAGATGCTTGATATGATTTCAATTTTCTTAAATTTACTGAGGCTTGATTTGTGACCCAAGATGTGATCTATCCTGGAGAATGTTCCATGCGCACCTGAGAAGAACGTGTAATCTGCTGTTTTTGGATGGAATGTCCTATATATATCAATTAAATCTATCTGGTCTATTGTGTCATTTAAAGCTTCTGTTTCCTTATTTATTTTCATTTTGGATGATCTGTCCATTGGTGTAAGTGAGGTGTTAAAGTCCCCCACTATGATTGTGTTACTGTCGATTTCCTCTTTTAGAGCTGTTAGCAGTTGCCTTATGTATTGAGGTGCTCCTATGTTGGGTGCATATATATTTATAATTGTTATATCTTCTTCTTGGATTGATCCCTTGATCATTATGTAGTGTCCTTCCTTGTCTCTTGTAACATTCTTTATTTTAAAGTCTATTTTATCTGATATGAGTATAGGTACTCCAGCTTTCTTTTGATTTCCATTTGCATGGAATATCTTTTTCCATCCCCTCACTTTCAGTCTGTATGGGTCCCTAGGTCTAAAGTGGGTTTCTTGTAGACAGCATATATATGGGTCTTGTTTTTGTATCCATTAAGCCAGTCTATGTCTTTTGGTTGGAGCATTTAATCCATTTACGTTTAAGGTAATTATCGATATGTGTGTTCCTATGACCATTTTCTTAATTGTTTTGGGTTTGTTTTTGTAGGTCCTTTTCTTCTCTTGTGTTTCCCACTTAGAGAAGTTCCTTTAGCATTTGTTGTAGAGCTGGTTTGGTGGTGCTGAATTCTCTTAGCTTTTGCTTGTCTGTAAAGCTTTTGATTTCTCCATCAAATCTAAATGAGGTCCTTGCTGGGTAGAGTAATCTTGGTTGTAGGTTCTTCCCTTTCATCACTTTAAGTATATCATGCCACTCCCTTCTGGCTTGCAGAGTTTCTGCTGAGAAATCAGCTGTTAACCTTATGGGAGTTCCCTTGTATGTTATTTGTCGTTTTTCCCTTGCTGCTTTCAATAATTTTTCTTTGTCTTTAATTTTTGCCACTTTGATTACTATGTGTCTCGGCGTGTTTCTCCTTGGATTTATCCTGTATGGGACTCTCTGCGCTTCCTGGACTTGGGTGGCTATTTCCTTTCCCATGTTAGGGAAGTTTCCGACTATAATCTCTTCAAATATTTTCTCTGGTCCTTTCTCTCTCTCTTCTCCTTCTGGGACCCCTATAATGCGAATGTTGTCGCGTTTAATGTTGTCCCAGAGGTCTCTTAGGCTGTCTTCATTTCTTTTCATTCTTTTTTCTTTAGTCTGTTCCGCAGCAGTGAATTCCACCATTCTGTCTTCCAGGTCACTTATCCGTTCTTCTGCCTCAGTTATTCTGCTATTGATTCCTTCTAGTGTAGTTTTCATTTCAGTTATTGTATTGGTCATCTCTGTTTGTTTGTTCTTTAATTCTTCTAGGTCTTTGTTAATCATTTCTTGCATCTTCTCAATCTTTGCCTCCATTCTTATTCCGAGATCCTGGATCATCTTCACTATCATTATTCTGAATTCTTTTTCTGGAAGGTTGCCTATCTCCACTTCATTTAGTTGTTTTTCTGGGGTTTTTTCTTGTTCCTTCATCTGGTACATAGCCCTCTGCCTTTTCATCTTGTCTATCTTTCTGTAACTGTGGTTTTTGTTCCACAGGCTGCAGGATTGTAGTTTTTCTTGCTTCTGCTGTCTGCCCTCTATAAGCAGACTTTAATTAGACACAATTGATTATCCCAATGTCTCTCCTAATAAAGAGTTCAACAGAAAAACTCCAGATGCTAGCTTATGTATATAAAGAAAATTTTAATCTGTAGGCATTATCCTTGTGATGCATCATCTTTCAAAATTTTAAATAAGCTAATGTGTGATTACTGATACTCAACAAGTATTTATTTGGTATCTACATATATATATTTTGGATTAATGTAAGCTATTTTCAAATGTTGGTTACTAGATGTTAGTGCCTCTTAAACATCAGGCAGTATATAGAAGGATGTTTTACTAAATATTTCACAATTTTAAAGTTATAACAGAAGAATGGGACCCATTATGAATTTAATAATTAGAGATATATAACATCTTTTTAAACATTTTTTAAAACTTATTTTTATTTATTTTTGGTTGCATTGGGTCTTTGTTGCTGTATGCGGGCCTTCTCTAGTTGTGGTGAGCGGGGGCTACTCTTCGTTCCGGTGCACGATCTTCTTATTGCAGTGGCTTCTCTTGTTGTGGAGCACGGGCTCTAGGTGCGTGGGCTTCAGTAGTTGTGGCACACGGGCTCAGTAGTTGTGGCTTGCGGGCTCCAGAGTGCAGGCTCAGTAGTTGTGGCGCACGGGCTTAGTTGCTCTGCGGCGTGTGGAATCTTCCCGGACCAGGGCTCGAACCCATGTCCCCTGCATTGGCAGGTGGGTTCTTAACCACTGCACCACCAGGGGAGCCCCCATAACATCTTCTTAAATATGTTACTGAAAGGTATAAAATACTTGTTTAAAAAATATTTTTAAACAATTCAGAAGTATTTAAAGTATAAAATAAAAATCTTTTTTATACCTACTAATGCCCTATTTCCCATAGATGAACACTGTTAAACTCTACTTATGTGAATAGCCTAACGTCATATTACACTCAATTTTGTGCTTTTTGAACTCCAATAAAGTAGAACACTTTTCTGAGAGTACAAGTTTTTGTTAAAGAGGCCAGACTGACTCAAATCATCTTGTCTCTGCTACTTACTAGGTAGTTATTCAATCTTATTATCTATTAAAGAAAATAGAAATAATAATGCCTAATTCACTTGGTGGTTTTGAGATAAAAATATAATCATTTAAGTTAAGCACCTGGCATACAGTATATGTACAGTAATAATGTAGTAATGATAATTATTAACATTGTCTCCTACTCATAGTTTTTCTTATTCTTTTAGAAGCATCTTTTTTTTTTTTTTTTTTTTTGACTGTGCCACTTGGCTTGCGGCATCTCAGTTCCCCGACCAGGGACTGAGCCTGGGCCATGGCAGTGAAAGTGCCAAATCCTAACCACTAGACCACCAGGGAACTCCCTGAAGCATCTTTTCTTAAATAGGCCCTTTTGAGGTATAATTTACATACTTCAAATTTACCAGTTTTAAGTATACAACTTAATGAGTTTTGACAAATGTTTTAAGTAAAGCATTCACCAGTTTAAGTACACAGTTCGATGCGTTTTAACAAATGTATACAGTTGTATAATTGTTACCGAAAATGGGGGTCCGGCTACTTGCCACTCAAAATCCAATAAAGAGGCAAGGTTAGTGGAAAGGAAAGTTTGCTTTATTTTGGAGGCTGGCACCCAGGGTGGGGGTGGTTTACTGCTGCCTGTCCAAGGCTGACCCCCCCCCCCCCACTGACTATCAGTGGGCAAAAGCTTTTATAGACAGAAGGAGGGAGCTACATGCAGAAACAGCACAGTCAGCTCTGACAGTCATCTTGAAATTGGTTATCAGTGGTCTGGCCAGCATCATCTTGATTGTTTTAAGTACAGTTAATCTTCAGTTCCAGGGTCGGTTTGTTCCCATTTCTTTGAGGCCAGGTCTCGGAATTGTGGAAGCTTATGTCATGGCTACAGTCTGGTCATCATGTAGTTAACTTCTTCCTCCTGGTGGGGGTTTTAGTATCTATAAGACAGCTCACAGGATATGGCTCAGAATATTATCTATAGCCCTTGAGAAGGAACTAAAGGTCCTTGACTACGCTTAATGACTAAACTTGTCTTGTTGGGCTGTTAGTCTTGTTGGGCTGTTTTCCTTTGTTTCTGCATTTTCTCACTTCTCTGATTAAACTTATTCTTTGGCTAAAGTTTTTCCACAGACATAAGGCAGGCTGAGGACATGGGGGGAAAGGACCATAGCATCCTGCTACATTTCATAATCACTACTACAATCATAATATAGACTATTCTCATAACTCCAGAAAGTTCTTCCATGCCCTTTTGCAGTCAGTTCCCTCCCTATAACCCTCACCCTGGGCAATTACTTCTCTGCTTTCTATCACTTTCTAGAATTTCCTGGATTTCTAGAATTTCATGTTTTACCCTTTCTAGAATTTCATGTAAATGGAATTATACAGTACATAACCTTTTGTGTCTGACTTATTTCACTATGTACAGTGCTTTCAAGATTCATCCATGTTGTTGTGCATACCAGTAGTTTGTCCTTTTTTATTTCTGAGTAGTATTCCCTTGTATGGATAGACCACAGTTTGTTTATCTATTAACCAGTTGGACATTTTGGGTTCTTTCCAGTTGTTTGGCTGTAAATAAAGCTGCATAAACATTCAAGTACAAGTCATTGCATGGACATGTTTTTATTTCTCTTAAGTAAATATCTAGGGGTAGGATTACTTGGTCATGTAATAAGGACATGTTTAAATTCATGAGCCACAGTTAAAGTGGCTGAACCATTTTACATTCCCACTTAGCAGTGTGAGAGTTCTAGTTGCTCTACATCCTTCCCAACACTTGGTATCATCAGTTTTTAAAATTTCAGTCATTCTGTTGGGTGAATAGTAGTATTTCATTGAGGTTTTAATTTATGTTGCCCTAATGAATTACTAATCATTTTGAGCATCTTTTCATGTGCTTATTGGCAATGCATACATTTGTTTTTTTGTTTTTTTTGTTTCTTGGTTAAGTATCTGTACAAATCTTTTGCCTATTTTTTAAAAAGCAGATTGGTTTTCTTATTAAGGTGTAAAACTTGTGGATCAAAGTCCTTTATGAGACAAATGTTTTGCAAGTATTTTCTCCCTGTCTGTGGCTTGCTTTTTCATGTCCTTAATAGTGTATTTTGAAGATCAGAAGTTTTTTAATTTTGGTGAAGTTCAGTTTACAAATTTTTCAGGCTTTTTGCATCCTACTTAAAAAATCTTTGCCTAACCTAAGGTCACTAAGACTTTCTCCTATGTTTTCTTCCCAAAGTTTTATAATTTTAGTCTAACATTTAGGTCTATAACCCATTTAGAGTTAATTTTTATGTATGGTATGAGGCATAGGTTGGGGATCTTTTTTTTTTGCATACGTATATCCAGTTGTCCCAACACCACTAGTTGAAAATATTATCTTTCCCCATTAAATTGCCCTAACACCTTTATTGAAACTGTACATGTGGGTCCTGGACTCTATTTTGTTCCATTAATATATGTTCATCTTTGGAATACCACACAGTTTTGGATATTATAACTAAAGTCTTGAAACCAGGTAGAGTAAGTTCTAATTTTGTTCTTTTTTATAACGTTGTCTCAGCAGTCATAGGTCTTTTGCATTTTCTTACAACTTTCAGAATCAGCTTATCCATTTCTACAAAAAGCCTGCTGGTATTTTGAAGAAGATTGCATTCAGTCTCTAGATCAATTTCAGGAGAATTGATGTCTTAACAGTATTGAATCGTCCCATCAATTAAAATAGTATATTTCTCCATTATTTAAGTCTTTTAAAAAATATCACTTAACAGTGTTTTATAGTTTGCAGTGCATGAGTATTGTACATTTTTTGTTAAATTTATCCCAAACATTTTGTATTCTTTATGCTATTGTAAATAGTATTTTTAATTTAAATTTTCAGTGGATTATTATTCATATGTAGAAATACAGTGGATTCTTATATATTGACATTGTATCCTGTGATCTTGAGATAATTCTAGTAGCTTTTTTTTTTCAATTTTATTTTATTTTTTTTATACAGCAGGTTCTTATTAGTTACCTATTTTATACATATTAGTGTTTATATGTCAATCCCAATCTCCCAATTCATCCGACCCCCCCACCACCCCCCCACTTTCCCCCTTTGGTGTCCGTACGTTTGTTCTCCACATCTGTGTCTCTATTTCTGCCTTGCAGACCCGTTCATCTGTACCATTATTCTAGATTCCACATATATGCGTTAATATACGATATTTGTTTTTCTCTTTCTGACTCACTTCACTCTGTATGACAGTCTCTAGATCCATCCACATCTCTACAAATGACCCAATTTCATTCCTTTTTATGGCTGAGTAATATTCTGCTGTATATATGTACCACATCTTCTTTATCCATTTGTCTGTCGATGGGCATTTAGGTTGCTTCCATGACCTGGCTATTGCAAATAGTGCTGCAGTGAACATTGGGGTGCATGTGTCTTTTTGAATTATGGTTTTCTCTGGGTATATGCCCAGTAGTGGGATTGCTGGGTCATATGATAATTCTATTTTTAGTTTTTTAAGGAAACTCCATACTATTCTCCATTGTGGCTGTATCAATTTACATTCCCACCAACAGTGCAAGAGGGTTCCCTTTTCTCCACACCCTCTCCAGCATTTGTTGTTTGTAGATTTTCTGATGATGCCCATTCTAACTGGTGTGAGGTGATACCTCATTATAGTTTTGATTTGCATTTCTCTAATAATTAGTGATGTTGAGTAACTTTTCATGTGCCTCTTGGCCATCTGTATGTCTTCTTTGGAGAAATGTCTATTTAGGTCTTCTGCCCATTTTTTTTCTTTTTTTAATTTATTTACTTTGGCTGTGTTGGGTCTTTGTTGCTGCACGCAGGCTTTCTTTAGTTGCGGCGAGCGGGGACTACTCTTTGTTGCGGTGGGTGGGCTTCTCTTGTTGCAGAGCGTGGGCTCTAGGCATGAGGGCTGCAGTAGTTTTGGCACTTGGGCTCGGTAGTTGTGGCTCGTGGGCTTTAGAGTGCAGGCTCAGTAGTTGTGGCGCACAGGCTTAGTTGCTCCGCGGCATGTGGGATCTTCCTGGACCAGGGCTCGAACGTGTGTCCCCTGCGTTGGCAGGCAGATTCTTAACCACTGTGCCACCAGGGAAGCCCCTTCTGCCCATTTTTTGATTGGGTTTTTTGTTTTTTTAATATTGAGCTGCATGAGTTGTTATATATTTTGGAGATTAATCCTTTGTCCGTTGATTTGTTTGCAAATATTTTCTCCCATTCTGAGGGTTGTCTTTTCATCTTGTTTATAGTTTCCTTTGCTGTGCAAAAGCTTTTAAGTTTCATTAGGTCCCATTTGTTTATTTTTCTTTTTATTTCCATTACTCTAGGAGGTGGGTCAGAAAAGATCTTGCTGTGATTTATGTCAAAGAGTGTTCTTCCTGTGTTTTCCTCTAAGAGTTTTATAGTGTCTCGTCTTACATTTAGGTCTTTAATCCATTTTGAGTTTATTTTTGTGTAGGGTGTTAGACAGTGTTCTAATTTTACTCTTTTACATGTAGCTGTCCTGTTTTCCCGGCACCACTTATTGAAGAGACTGTCTTTTCTCCATTGTATATCCTTGCCTCCTTTGTCATAGATTAGTTGGCTATAGGTGTGTGGGTTTACCTCTGGGCTTTCTATCCTGTTCCATTGATATATGTTTCTGTTTTGTACCAGTACCATATTGTCTTGATTACTGTAGCTTTGTAGTATGAAGTCCGGGAGCCTGATTCCTCCAGCTCCGTTTTTTTCCTTCAAGATTGCTTTGGCTTCTAGTAGCTTTTTAATATGTTCCTAGGAGTTTTCTGCATAGATGATCATGCCATCATTGAATAAAGACAATTTTACTTCTTCTTTTACAATCTGTATGCTTTTTATTTCTTTCTCTTGTCCTGTTGCACTGCTTAGGACCTTAAGTACACTGTTGAGTAGAAGTGTTGAGTGTGGACATCATTGCCCTTTTCCCAGTTTTAGTGGGTCTTTAAACATTAAGTATGGGCTTCCCTGCTGGCACAGTGGCTAAGAATCCACCTGCCAATGCAGGGGACATGGGTTTGAGCCCTAGTCCGGGAAGATTCCACATGCCACAGAGCAACTAAGCCCGTGCGCCACAGCTACAGAGCCTGTGCTGTAGAGCCCGCAAGCCACAACTACTGAAGGCCATCCACCTAGAGCCTGTGCCCTGCAACAAGAGAAGCCACCGCAATGAGAAGTCTGTGTGCTGCAATGAAGAGTAGTCCCCACTCACTGCAACTAGAGAAAGCCCGCACACAGCAACAAAGACCCAATGCAGCCAAAAATAAATAAGTAAATTAAAAAAAAATCATCTAAACATTAAGTACAATGTTCAGTATGGATCTTTTTTTTAAAAATAAATTTTATTTATTTATTTATTTATTTATTTTTGGCTGAGTTGTGTCTTCGTTGCTGTGTGCGGGCTTTTTCTAGCTGCGGTGAGCGGGGGCTAGCTACTCTTTGTTGCGGCGTTTGGGCTTCTCATTGCTGTAGCTTCTCTTGTTGCAGGGCACAGGCTCTAGGCACGCGGGCTTCAGTAGTTGCAGCATGCAAGCTCAGTAGTTGTGGCTCACGAGCTCTAGAGCGCAGGCTCAGTAGTTGTGGTGCATGGCCTTAGTTGCTCTGTGGCATGTGGGATCTTCCTGGACCAGGGATCGAACCCGTGTCCCGGGCATTGGCAGGTGGATTCTCAACCGCTGTGCCACCAGGGAAGCCAGTATGGGTCTTTTTGTAGATGCCCTTTATCAGGTTGAGAAGGTCCCTTCTATTCCTAGTATGGAGAGTTTTTATCATGAGTGGGTGTTGAATTTTGTTTGATGCTTTTCCTTTATTTTTTAAGATGAACATATAATTTTTTTGTTTAGTCTTTAATATGATGGATTAAATTGAATGATTTTAAATGTGAACCAAACTTTCATTCCTTGGCTAAACCCCAGTTGATCATGATATATTATTTTTTTAATGTATTGTTGGTTGTGATTTGTTAAAATTTTGGGTAGAATTTTTACATCTTTGTTTTTAGGGATATTGGTCTGTATTTTATAATATTTTTCCCTGGTTTTGGTATCAAGTAATGCTTGTATCTTAGAATGAGTTTAGAAGTATTCCCTCCTCTTCAGTTTTTTTGCAAGAGTATTTGTAGGATGGTTATTATTTCTTTCTTAATGTTAGAATTCACCAGTGAAGCTGTCTGGGTCTGGAGTTTTCTTTGTGGGAGGATTTTTAACTACAAATCCAATTAGTGTAGTCAATAGCTAGGGCTATTACTGTAGTCAATAGCTAGTTTGTTTCGTCTTGAGGGAACTTTGGTAGTTTATATCAAGGTATTTGCCCATTTCATCTAAATTGTATATTTGTTCATATTTTCTCATTCTTTTAATATTTTTATAATCTGTAGTGAACTCACGTTCCTTATTCCTGGCATTGTTATTTTGATCTTTTTGAGAACCAGCTATTGGTTTAATTGATTCTATTGTTTTTCTGTTTTTTATTTCATAAATGTTTTGCTCTGTTATTTTATTCCTTCTGCTTATTCTGGGTTTAATTTGTTCTTTTTCCGGTTTCTTAAGGCTTATTGTTTGGAAGTCTGTCTTCTTTAAGCGTTTAATGCTATAAATTTCCCTTTCAGCACAGTTAGCTACATCCCAGAAATTTTGATACGTTTTGTTTTTCATTCACTTCAAACTATTTTCTAATTTCCCTGTGATTTCTTCTTTGACCCAAGAGCTATTTAGCAGTGAGTTAATTTCCAGATGTTTTGAAGTTTTCCAATATCTTTTTTAAAAAATTTTATTTATTTATTTATTTTGGCTGCACTGGGTCTTAGTTGCGGCATGCGGGATCTTTAGTTGCGGGATCGCAGTGTGTGGACTCTTGGTTGTGAAACGTGGGTTACTTAGTTGTGACACGTGTGTGGGATCTAGTTCCCCGAGCAGGAATCGTACCTGGGTCCCCTGCATTGGGAGCGCAGGGTCTTACCCACTGGACCACCAGGGAAGTCCCTCCAATATCTTTCTGTTCCTGGTTTCTAGTTTAATTCTGTTGTGATCACGAAACATACTTTGTATGGTTTCAGTCTTTAAATTAATTGAGATTTGTTTAATGTCCCAGATTATTGTCTGCCTTAGTGAATGTGTATTTGAAAAGAAAGTGTATATTGTGCCATGGCTGGGGGTGGTTTTCTAAAAATATCAATTAGGTCTACTTGGCTGGTGGTAGTGTTCAAGTTTTCTACAGCCTTACTAATTTTCTGTTTATTTAATCAGTTATTATGAGAGGAATGTTGAAATCTGCAACTGTAATCACAGATTTTTCTGTTTCTCCTCGCAGTTCTGTTTTGTCTTCATATATTTTGAAGCTCTGTTATTAGGTGTATATTCATTTCTTATTGTTATATTCTCTTGATAAATCGACACCTTATCTTTATGAAGTGTTCTTTTTTATTTCCACTGATATTTCTTATTCTGAAATCTAATTTGTCTAGTATTAATATAGCCTGTTCAGCCTTCTTTTGATTAGGGTTTGCATGATGTATCTGTTTCTATTCTTTTACTTTTAACCCACATGTGTCTTTATATTTGGAGTGTTTTTTTTTTAACATGGTATAATATTTATTTTTAAATTTTTTAAGTTTTTATTGGAATGTAGTTGACTTACAGTATTGTGTTTGTTTCAGGTGTACAGTAGAGTGAATCATGTATGTGTGTGTGTGTGCGCACATCCTTTTTCAGACTCTTTTCCCATATAGGTTATTACAGAATATTGAGTAGAGTTCCCTGTGGTATACAGTAGGTCCGTGTTAATCTGTTTTATATGTAGTAGTGTGTATATATTAATCCCAATCTCCTGATTTATCACTCTCCCCCATGTTTCCCCTTTGGTAACCATAAGTTTGATTTCGAGATCTGTGAGTCTGTTTCTGTTTTGTAAAGAAGTTCATTTGTATCATTTTAAAAATTAGATTCTACATATAGATGTGCTAGTATATGATATTCTTTCTCTGTCTGACTTCACTTAGCATGGTAATCTCTATGTCCATCCATGTTGCTGCAAATGGCATTATTTCATTCTTTTTTATGGCTGAGTAAAATTCCATTGTATATATGTGCCACATCTTCTTTATCCATTCCTCTTGCCGATGGACATTTAGGTGGCTCCCATGTCTTGGCTACTGTAAATAGTGCTGCAGTGAACATTGGGGTGCATGTATCTTTTCGAATTATGGTTTTCCCCAGATATATGCCCAGGAGTGGGATTGCTAGATGATATGGTAGTTCTGTTTTTAGTTTTTTAAGGAACCTCTGTCTGTTCTCCATAATGGTTGTACCAGTTTACATTCCCACGAACAGTGGAGGAGGGTTTCCTTTTCTCCACACCCTCTCCAGCATTTATTGTTTGTAGATTTTTTGATAATGGCCATTCTGACCAGTGTGAGGTGATACGTTAGTGAAGTTTTGATTTACATTTCTCTAATAATTAGTGATGTTGAGCATCTTTTCATGTGCTTTTTGGCCGTTTGTCTGTCTTTGGAGAAATGTCTATTTAGATCTTCTGTCCAATTTTTGATTGGGTTTTTTGTTTTTTGATATTGAGCAGCATGAGCTGTTTGTATATTTTGGAGATAAGTCCCTTGTTGGTTGCATCGTTCGCAAATATTTTCTCCCATTCTGTGGGTTGTCTTTTCATTTTGTTTATGGTTTCCTTTGCTGTGTAAAAATTTTTAAGTTTAAAGCGGGTCTTTTTTAATGAATAGAATATAGTTGGATTTTGCTTTTTTATCCAATGTGACTTCTCATTTCAGTGTGAAGTCATCTTAAGTGCTTTCTGTTTTGATTTTCAGGACTTTCACTGTTCCTCTGCCATTTGCTCTTAGCTCACTTTTTTCATGAAATTTAATTTGATTATAGTCACTTTGAATAGCTACTACCCCATTAGCATAACTATATGCAACTATATTAGATATTAAATATCTGTTATTAGAGATCTATTAATGTTATATTTGTGGGTGATTTTTTGTTTTCATCATCTGCTCTCGATTATTCTGTCTTTATCAGGAATGCAACTTCTGTTTTGTAGTTTTCCAGAAGACCTCTAATACAATATCTTTAATACAATGTATGTGTGTTAAGTTACTGTCTGAGGGAATATTATCTTACCTAATTATCTTCACAGCTTGAAGGTGTTCAGTTTTTCTTTGAGACCATACTTTATGCTAGTCTTTGGGTTGGTCCGCTGGTAAATTTCCCAGTGATTCTTGGAAGTTTTATTCCCAGAGTTCAGGTATCAAGTCATGTGGATTTATCTAATTTCCATTTTATCTAGGTAGGTCACCTGTGGATTAAGATGTTCTTCATTATCAAATTCTGAATCAAGGTCAGCAGAGGCTTTATGATCCCAGGGTGTTGCCCACCTCATCCAATCCCGAACCTACCTGCCTTTAATTATTGGCCTCACCCAAGGTGGGGTGGACTGAGAGTATAGGTAGTATGACTATACAGAATTGATGCTGAAATAGTCTAGTAGGCAGTAAACACTGGAGATTAGATTATCTCAAGTCTGGAGATCGAAGGTTAAAATTGTTACCACTAAATTTATGATTTGGATATTACTGTTTCCTTATCCTGGTGATCCTATTTGCTTTAGGATGGCAATTCAAAGAGTCTTCTTAGATTTAGGCTTTATACTGAAACTGGGTACTAGAACTGTTTGAATTTTTAGTGTGAGAGATGAGTGGTGAGGAAATCCAGGACATTGGGTGTGAGGTTAAATTGAACTTTTAGGTCCCTGCTCTCTGCCTTTGCCTGAATGACTATTTTTATACTCAGTTGTGCAAAGGTTGATTTAAAAAAATAGCATATGTAACCATGAGGCTCCTGCTACTTCCTTTTTGATGATATTACAGGTGATGAAAACAAATTAAACTAGCTTAGCCACTACATTATAATTTACCTGAAGTAATGGGGCTTCAAACATATTCTTTGAAAGGTGCTCCTTATGCAAATCAATTTTTTTGTACCCCTGTAGCAATTTGCATTAGATATCTCCTCTGTAAATAGTTGCTGGGGACATGATTCTGAGTTGTTTTGCCCTTCTCTGCAGTACCTGAGGTATCTCTTGTTGGCCTCTAGCGTTGCCAGTACTCAGGAAGCAGGACGTATCAGTGCCCTCAGTTGCCAGCATCTGGGTACAAGCTCTTTTTCCTCTTTTCAGTCTTCCTCAATTGGCATGAAAAAAATAAAGTCAGTGGAGCATTCCTTCCATTATAATTCTTTGCAAAATACATCATTTTAGCAATATTGCAGAGTTCCTAATGGTTTTGTTTGAGTTTTCCATTATTTTTCTCATTAATTCAACCTTAATAAGTTTGTTGAAACTTTTTATGTACCCAGAGTTCATATACTATCTTGGTTTCTCTTGCTGATTGCATATCATTTCCCTTATCTCTAAATTTTGGAGTTTCCCAAGGATCAGTCCTTGGTTCTCTTCTCTTTTCTGTCCCATTCCCTAAGACAGTGATCTCATCCAGTCTCATGGCTTTAAATACCATCTGCATTGGCTCCCAAATCTATCTCTTCCTGTCCCTTCACCTCCAGATCTGTATATCCAGGGGCCTACTTATCTAATGGACATCCCTAACTTAATGTGTCTCTAACTGAGCTTTTCGTGATCCCTCACAAACCAGCTTCTTTTGCAGCCTTCCCTGTCTCAGTTGATGTCAGTTCCATTGTTCTAGCTGCTTGGGCCAGAAATCTTGGTGCCATTTTTGACTTTTCTCTTTGTCTCACACCCAACCTCTGGTCTATCAGCAAATCCTGTTGGCTCTATCTCCAAAATGTATCCAGATTTGACCATTTATCACCATTCCCTCTGCCATCATCCTGGTACACGCCACCATCTTTTGCCTGGTTCATAGAAGTGGCTTTCTAACTGGTCTCCCTACTTCTGCCTTTGCTTCCCTGCAGTTTGTTCTTAGCACACAGCCAGAGTAATCCTGTTAAAAATTCCATTAGGTCTTATAATTTTTCCGTTGAAAACCCTCCAACAGCTTTCCATCTCACTTAGAGAAAAGCTATAGACCTTAACTATTATCTACTAGAACCTATGTGATCTGACCCTCTTTTACCTTTCCACTCTGATTTCCTACTATTCTCTTCCTTCTTCACTCTGTTCCAGCCACGTGACCTCTTTGCTGTTCCTTGAACATGCCCTTCCTTCTACCTCAGAGCCCTTAATACCTGCTGTTTACTCTACATAGAATACTTTTTCCTGCTGATATCAGCAAAGATAGCTGTCTTACTTCTTTTGCGTTTTTACTCACTGAAGCCTTCCCTGGTCAACTTGTTTATCTTGTTTTTCTATCTAATACACTGGAATGTAATCTCCATGAGGGTGGGCATTTTGTCATGTTTTGTGTACCACAGAAACCTTAGCACCTAAAAATGGTGCCTGGCATGTGGTAGATGCTTCACACATTTAAAAATGAATGAATAAATGAATGAGCGAATGATCCTGATTTTCATAATATCTCTTAAAAAAGAAAATAACTAACATAACTCCACTAAATGTAAAGTTATGTTGAAAGAAAGAAGGATGGAAGGATTGAAAGAAGTCTGGATAGAAAGTAAGAAGGATCTGGAAAGTAATTCTAAATTTCTGAAGTATAAAGCAATTCTATAAATGTATGAATAGCTGCACGACTTTATTTAAAGGACTACTTTACTATTTTTCCATGGAGGCAACAAAAATTAGCTACCACCATGAGTAGGAGACATTTGAACATCTAGCTGCGTTGTGAACCAGGAGGTGAAGTTCTATCTTGGACTAAGAACTGTAGACAGATCTTTCAGATATCACTGAGTCATTGTGTAATTTAAGAAGGGTAACAATATGTTTTGGTTTGCCAGGGACAGTCTCAGTTTAACTCTTTTGTTAATTATTAATAGAGTGGGTTTTTATTCTTTAAAGGATCCCAGTTTGGATGATAAGTTATAAGGGCACCCTAAAATTCAGGTGCTTGCTTCTGAGTGGTTATAGCATATATTGACATTCATGCATGATAAGAAATCTGTAAATGCTGTTTAACATTTATTGAGCATATTTCAGAGTTCGACTTTGTTAGGTTTAGGGCTATCAGGATCTCAAGCATTTTCAGTCAGTCTTGGGTAGTGAAAATGGTTGAGCATTGTAAGCTGAATCACATTTTTATAGGATAAATGCTTAGATTTTTAGGGCCACAGACTTCATTGAGAATCTGATGAAACCTATGAATCCACTTCCCAGAAAAACACATATACAAAATTTTTATAAATAATTTCAGGAAGTTTGTGACTTCCCAAACACCCCTATTGTGGTATCTAACTGCTTTGAGAGAACACCTTTCAGGGATACTATTGCACTAGTAAAACCTCGATTATCTGGCACATAACTGGAACCCTTAAGAAAACCATAATTTTCTCAATGCCAATATAAGTACATGTAGAAATGTTTATTTAGATAAGTGATATTATGCTATATGTATTATTCTACAACTTAGGGTTCCATGTTAGTACATACAGATGTGCTTCATTTTTTTAAGTTAATTTCTGGATTTTGCAATTTGTCAAAAAATCAATATCAAAAAACAGTGTATAGGAAAGTTGCCTTATGAAATCTTAAGATAAGCAAAAAATACTGAAGATCATCTTTTTTTTTTTTAATTCATTTATTTATTTAATTGGTTGCGCCAGGTCTTAGTTGCTGCAGGTGGGCTCCTTAGTTGCAGCACGTGGGCTCCTTAGTTGTGGCATGTGGGCTTCTTAGTTGTGGCATGCGAACTCTTAATTGCAGCATGCATGTGGGATCTAGTTCCCTGACCAGGGATTGAACCCAGGCCCCCTGCATTGGGAGCACAGAGTCTTATCCACTGCGGCACCAGGGAAGTCCCCCCAGATCATCTTAATCACAACAACTAAAGAGCATAAGAACATGTCTTATCATTTATGGTGTAGAAATCTTTACATTGAATTTCCACACTAGCAAAAAAAGTTAAAAATTAGCTCAGACCAACTTGCAAGATTCTGGCCTTAAGGGAATTTTTGAAGAGAATTCATCACCGAAAGCAAATGTACTCTGTGCAGACATTTTCTTAACTCAATAAAGAAAATAAGGAAATGTTGAGAAGAAAAAAGAATTCTCCATGGCGAAATCACTTAGTCACTGCTAACAATGCATTTTATTTCTCTTTTTCTTTCTGTGCATAAATTTTATTAGTTTGCATAAATTTTTACATGGTTTTAATCATACTGTATGTATAAATTTGCATCCTGTATCATCCCTTTCCCCATTAATATTTTAATATTAAAATAGTTAATATTTTAACTGCTTACTTATTGCTTTAGGATAGATTTCCAGAAGAGGAATTACTAGTCAAAAATTACGATTATTTAAAAAAAATTTTTTAAATATTGCCACACTGGTTTTCAAAAGTATTTTACTGATTAATACTTTAAGCAGTTGGGTCTGATATTGCTTGTTTCACCATACTCATACTTGGATTGTGCATTATAATTTTAAAAATATTTGTGATTGCAAAAAAAAGTAAAAACGTTTCTTACTGTTTTAATTTGCATTTCTTCCATTTTTGTGATATTGCACATTTTTCCATATACATATTACTAATCATATTTTATTATTAAAACATGATCTTGCAGCTTTAGAGGCCTCCATTTAGAGCTGATCATCCCCTTTTGAATAAAACTTTAATAGAGCACGTTCTGCATGTTCACAATGTTTAAGGAACAGTCATCCAGATTGCCATGTTGAAACTACCTCAAGATCTGAAAAAAGACTTTCCAAATGCTTAATTAATAGAAGACAATTTTCACAGCAGGAAAATGTGACTTATTATTAAGAGATATCTACCTGAGTTGTGTCTAAGTGTGTGTGTGTGTATTAGATTTCACTGATTTTTTTGAATACCAGTAAACAGCAGGGTAATATAAATTTGATATTTCTATCAGAAACAGTTAACTTTTATTAAAATAATCTTATCTTAAATATTTTCTTCTTTTCAAGGTATCATAGACGTCGTAGGAAACTGAATCCTCCAAAAGACAGATGATATTGAGGTTTTCAGGAATCAAAGAGAAATGTTATCCTGCGTCTCATTTGCCATTTGAGAAAATACAATTGGGTATATTCACTAATATGTTATATAGTAAAATAATAAAATGTCTTCTCATATATTAGAATGTGTATTTCTTTATATATATTAAGTAATTCTGGATTTCACATTCTTATTTACGGAAGCCTATTTTTATTTTCCTTTTGAGTTATTAAAGTCTACTATTTATTTTTGTGTGCCTAGTATGATTAAGTACTTTTACATTATCAGCCAAATAGTAGTATAAATATGATTAATAAAAACGTGTATGATTCTCCTGAAGATTTTTAAACTGCCTTTGAAAAGAAACTCATGAGCTCCACAGAAAAAATAGATGTTATAAATGTTTCCATTTTTGTGGCTCTAGGACATAATTAGTTACATTTTAATCAGTTTCTACTACCTGCTAGGTCCTTAGTTTACATTATTATTAAATTCTCACAATAATCCTTTGAAGAAAGTGCATCATCCCCATTTTACAGATAAGGCTAAGTGACTTGAAACCTACCTACCTAGCAAGTGGGAGAGCCAGGATCCAAACTGTCCAGAGCCTTTTTTACAAGGCATCACTATGACAAGAGGTGTTTTGTTTCACCCAAGAATGTGCTTTCGTAGAAAGAATATTATTCATTTTGAGATTTTTTTTCTGGCTGTCTTAAAAATTATGCTTGCTTCAGAGCACATGCAACTCTGTGATTAAAATGTTAATATTACTAAACTAGTCTTACAAAAATGTTAATAGTGTATTCTGTTGATTATCCCTACCAGCTTATATATGATCCTTAATAGCATTGATGTCCCTGCGATTTCTATTTAGGAGGTGAGGAGTCTTTCTTAAGAAGGGGAAAAGGTGCTTTATTCAAACTTGTGCAATATTTGTGATATTTTAAAATTTGGTGTGAAAAATGATTTCACATTCAAAGTCTATTGCTTAATCTAGTTCTTTGAATAAAGGAAGGTGAAGGGTCAAGTGTTGAGTAAAATGTAAGGAATAGTGAATAGGAAAGAGTAAAGAAAATAATAGTGGCCACCCTCTATTACAGAAAGGAAGTGTTTTTAAGTGGTTTATGCTCTTTTCATTAATATATTATTCATTTGGGGGGAAAGATAAAGGAAAAACAAGTCAATAGAATTTGATAATCAGAAATATTAACTGGCTGTGTTTGGTGACATAGCTTCGAAAATAGTTTTTTTTCTGGTTGATTTATATCCAGGGTTTTACAAAGATTGAGATATGTCATGTTATAAAAGTAGGAAGAATAAAAACTAAATTAATTAAATAACAAATTTTCTTCTAAGTACAAGGATCTGCTAAATAGAGATTGCTCAATTGTAAGATGCCCAAACCACACATTCACATGTCAGTGCTTTGGAGAATTAACTTAGTTTTTGTTGTACTGGAAATATAGTACATTGTACTTAACACTGTAGTTCCTGGAATTTTGGTCTTCACGAGTTGCTGAGTAAGTACGTATTTCATCACCACTATCACTTCCCCTGTGCTTCTCCACCTCAGAGGAGTAACCTATTATCCACTATGACTAACACTTTATGAAAGGTCAGTTTGTTTTTTTCAGAAATTTAAAAAGTACATAAAGCCTGATGCTTCTTTAAATGGAATAAATTTAGCTTCATGAAAATCTTACTACCCAGTTCTTACTCTCTTATTTCCTTCCATTGGTGAGGTGGATTAACACACTTCAAATTGATAAAAAGCATTGTCAGTGAAACCACCAGAGGGCACTCTCACATAGGGTTTAATTTGAACATTCCTCAACCAAAGGATAGTGACTTAACACTTAACAGGCAATATGTGGATTTCTTTAGGTAAGAATGACTAGTAGAGTAAATGACCTAGTGAAATTAGGTGAGGCCGTTATTGTATTCATTCTACTGATCTAGTCATTAAGCATTTATTGAACCCCTACTACATATGGAGAGGCATTATACTTTTTGCCAGGCCAATAACAAAAAATGGGCCCTTCTTAAGGAGCATAGTATCTACTTAACTAGTATCTATTGAGCTACTTAACTTTTCTAATGACGTTGCTTTTTCTTTTTCTTTTTAATTAATCTTTGGCTGGGTTGGGTCTTTGTTGCTGCGCGGGGGCTTTCTCTAGTTGCAGCGATGGGGGCTACACTTCGTTGCAGTGCACGGGTTTCTCCTCGCGGTGGCTTCTCTTGTTGCGGAGCACGGGCTTCAGTAGTTTTGGCACACGGGCTCAGTAGTTGTGGCTCGCGGGCTCTAGAGCACAGGCTCAGTAGTTGTGGCACACGGGCCCAGCCACTCCTCATCATGTGGAATCTTCCCAGACCAGGGATCAAACCCGCGTCCCCTGCATTGGCAGGCGGATTCCTAACCACTGTGCCACCAGGGAAGTCCGACGTTGCTTTTTAACCATGAGTATAATACATCATTATTTTTTTAAATTAGAGACTAAATAAATAGAAAATAAAATTACCCATAATTGCCCCAGCTAAAGACAACACTAACATTTTTGCTACCTTTCTTTCTTGTTATTTTGCTGCATAAATATATTTCAAAAATAATTGTATTTATTATGCATGTTGTTTTATAACTTGCTTTTTCACTTAATATCATGAATTTTTTTTTGCCATATCAGTAAATACTCTCATTTAATGGATTCCTATTATTTTATAATCTAGATTGTCGTAATTTAATTAACTCCATACTGTTAGACATAATCGTTGTTTCTGTTTGTTCCCTGTTAGGAAGAATGCTGTTATTAACATCCTGGTAGATACTTTTTCTTTTTATTGAAAGCTGTTTTATTTTTTTAAAATTTTATTCTAATATAGTTGATTTACAATGTTGTGTTAGTTTCAGGTGTACAGCAAAGTGAATCAGTTATACATATATATATATCCATTCTTTTTTCAGATTCTTTTCCTATATAGGTTATTATGGAATATTGAGAAGAGTTCCCTGTGCTATACAGTAGGTCCTTGTTAGTTATCTATTTTATATATAGTAGTGTGTATATGTTAATCCCAATCTCCTGATTTATCACTTCCCCCCATGTTTCCCCTTTGGTAACCATAAGTTTGATTTCAAGATCTGTGAGTCTGTTTCTGTTTTGTAAATAAGTTCATTTGTATCATTTTAAAAATTAGATTCTACATATAGATGTGCTATTATATGATATTCTTCTTTCTCTGTCTGACTTCACTTAGCATGGTAATCTCTATGTCCATCCATGTTGCTGCAAATGGCATTATTTCATTCTTTTTTATGGCTGAGTAAAATTCCATTGTATATATGTACCACATCTTCTTTATCTGTTCCTCTGTCGATGGACATTTAGGTGGCTCCCATGTCTTGGCTATTGTAAATAGTGCTGCAGTGAACATTGGGGTGCATGTATCTTTTCAAATTATGGTTTTCCCCAGATATATGCCCAGGAGTGGGATTGCTAGATGATATGGTAGTTCTATTTTTAGTTTTTTAAGGAACCTCTGTACTGTTCTCCATAATGGTTGTACCAGTTTACATTCCCATGAACAGTGGAGGAGGGTTCCCTTTTCTCCACACCCTCTCCAGCATTTATTGTTTGTAGATTTTTTGATAATGGCCATTCTGACCAGTGTGAGGTGGCACCTCATTGTAGTTTTGATTTGCGTTTCTCTAATAGAGATGTTGAGCTCTTTTCATTTGCCTGTTGGCCATCTGTATTTCTTCTTTGGAGAAATGTCTATTTAGGTCTTCTGCCCATTTTTAGATTGGGTTGTTTGGTTTTTGTTGTCGTCATTTCTATCCCTTTATTTTATTTTATTTTTTTTTACATTTATTTTTATTTATTTATTTATTTTTGGCTGTGTTGGGTCTTCGTTTCTGTGCGAGGGCTTTCTCCAGTTGTGGCAAGCGGGGGCCACTCTTCATCGCGGTGCGCAGGCCTCTCACTATCACGGCCTCTCTTGTTGCGGAGCACAGGCTCCAGACGCGCAGGCTCAGTAGTTGTGGCTCACGGGCCTAGCTGCTCCGCGGCATGTGGGATCTTCCCAGACCAGGGCTCGAACCCGTGTCCCCTGCATTGGCAGGCAGATTCTCAACCACTGCGCCACCAGGGAAGCCCTATCCCTTTATTTTTAACCTATATGTGTCTTTATGTTTAAAGTAGGTTTCTTGCAGACAGCATATAGTTGGTCTTGTTTTCTGATCCACTCTGACAATGTCTGTCTTTTAATCGGTGCATTTAGACCATTGACATTCAAAGTGATTATTGATGTAGTTGGAATACTATCTGCCATATTTGTTACTGTTCTTTATTTGTTGCCCTTGTTCTTTGTTCTTATTTTTGTCTTCTACTCTTTTTTGCCTTTTGTGGTTTTAAATAATAATTTTATATGATTCTGTTTTCTCTCCTTTCTTAGCATATTTCTCATACTTCTTTTTTTTTTTAATCTTTTATAGTGATTGCCGTAGAGCTTGCAATACATATTTGCAACTAAGCCAAGTCCACCCCGTACTGCTGGATTATTTTGTTATTATAAGGTTCTTGCACTACCCCATAACCCTATACTGCTTCATGGGTAGTGCAAGAACCTTATAATAACAAAATAATCCCAATTCCTCCCTTCTATCCCTTATATCATTGTTGTCATTCATTTCTCATACACAAGCGTATATATGCATAATCAAATACATTGTTATTATTTTTATTTATTTATTTATTTGGTTGTGCCGGGTCTTAGTTGCTGCCCGGTGGGCTGCTTAGTTGTGGCTCTCTGGCTCCTTAGTTGCAGCACGTGGGCTCCTTAGTTGTGGCTCTCCGGCTCCTTAGTTGTGGCATGCGAACTCTTAGTTGCAGTATGCAGTATCCCACTAGTGGGATCTAGTTCCTTGACCAGGGATTGAACCTGGGCCCCCTGTATTGGGAGCGTGGAGTCTTAACCACTGAACTGTCAGGGAAGTTCCAAAAAAAGTTTTTATTTCACCTTCACTTATTCCTTCTCCACTGCTCTTCCTTTCTTTATGTAGATCTGCATTTCTGACCTATATCATTTTCCTTTTCTCTAAAGAACTTCTTTTAGCAGTTTTCCCAAGGCAGATCTACTGGCAGCAAATTCCCTCAGTTTTTGTTTGAGAAAGTATTTATCCTTTACTTTTGAAGGATAATATTGCAGGGTACAGAATTCTAGGTTGGTGGATTTTTTAATCTCAGCATTTTAAATATTTCAGTTCATTCTCTTCTTCCTTGCATGGTGTCTGAAGAGAGGTCAGATGTAATTCTTTTCTCCATTATACTTGATCAGAGTTTTTAATTAGGCATTTTTGCGTGTGTGTGATTATTTGATAAATGTCCATCTTCCCTACTAGACTGTAAACTCCATGACTTGCAAAGACCCTCAGTGGGTATGTGTACCACCATGTCCCTAGAGCCTAACATGGCCTGGTACATTCATTGTACCACAAGCATCTTAATATGATTTGTAAAAGAAATTAGTGCAGAAGATTTTAACCTAAGGATTCTGTAAATGGGATTTGGGGTTGGGAGTATCTATGAAACTCCTGAAATTGTCTAGAATTTTGAGAATTTTGTATCTGTGGTTTTTCCTGGGAATAGTTTTTCAGCAGTTCCTTAAAGACTGTGTCACATTATGCCCTAGTTCTTATTTGCCTGCAGCTAAGCACATAATAACATTAGTACTGGAATGATGTTGATATGCCTGAAAGAAAGTGTGGTTTCCACATATTCTCAGAAGCAACCTTAATTAGATTCCAGCATTTTTAAGAAAAGAGGAAAACAAGACATCATGTGCCTTCATTTTGGATGGGATAATTCCATCAAGGAATATTTTTCCAGTTTCAGATGTGTATTCAGAAATGAGTCAGCTTGGATATCAGTGCATAAACACAAGAAGTTAGCAAACCATTTCTTTTGCTGAAGGCATAAATAAATGTCTCCATTGCTTATAGGCAAAGGGAATGATTACTTAGATTTTTTTTCCACAGAAGTTCAAAATTACTTGCTAATATTTTTACCAAAATAATTTGCAAATATTCCAGTGCTAAAGACATTTTTCCCTATTACAGCTCAGCTATTAGCCCCTTACTATTTTCTAATGTGCTGTTTAACCTTTGAAAGTTAACCAGTTAAATGCACTGGGAAGAAATGCTCAGAAAGAGTATGTACTGTGTTTTCTAATTCTGCTGAAAGGCATCCACTTAGATTTAGTAACATCACCTCACATTTATATAGCATCTTCCTGCAGGAAACCTAAAATACTTCACAGTCATGATTGCCTGAATTTTTGTTATGTTGCTTAAAAAATGAGTGCCTGTTTTTAGATGGAGAAACTGAGGCAGAATCTCACTGTTACACCTGGTAATCTCAAGTAGAACTTCATTTCAGCAGGATTGTATCTTCTAAAGTTTTATCCAAGGGCTAATCATTTCAGCAAATTTTATTAAGCACCTACAGAGTTCAAGCCACTGTGGATTCAAAGATGAGATCTCATTCCTGATTGATAAAATATCTTGCCCAGACCTTCTCTTCTTTCCCCTCTACTCAGAATTCACCTCTTCCTCCTCCATAACCCAAAACACATTTAATTACTACTATACTACCACTTTAGTTTGTATTGAATTAGAGCAAAGTTTGTGGTTAGTAGCATGGTCAGTGTGATCATTTGAATTGCTCCCATTGGCCTTTTCCATCATTGCCATCCAGGTATAATTACCACCATTAGGATCATAGAAGATAGCATAGTAGATCTGAAAGAAACCTTAAAGATGATTTTTGGGCACAGACTGATTTTACAGATATGAGAACAGATTCAGCAAGACTAATTGACTTGCCCAAGATCATATATCATGGCAGAACCAACCAATGTTGTCCTTTTTTTTTTTTTTTTTTTAGATTAATTTATTTATATATATTTTTTATTTTTGGCTGCGTTGGGTCTTCGTTGCTGCGCGCAGGCTTTCTCTAGTTGCAGCAAATGGGCTTCTCATTGTGGTGGCCTCTTTTGTTGCAGAGCATGGGCTCCAGGTGCGCGGGCTTCAGTAGTTGTGGGCTCGAGGGCTCCAGAGCGTAGGCTCAGTAGTTGTGGTGCATGGGCTTAGTTGCTCCGCGACATGTGGGATCTTCCCGGAGCAGGGATCAAACTCTTGTCCCCTGCATTGGCAGGTGGATTCTTAGCCACTGAGCCACCAGGGAAACCCTAAGGATGTTTTAATGTGTATATGTATGTATATACCTACTAATGAAATTTGCCTCCAATAGCAGATGTGCCCAGTGGTATACTAGTAAAGGTTTAGCAACTGGCTCTGATTGGGAGTGCTTGCCAATTTCCATGGTGTAAATACACTCATCATGGCTGATTTAATCTACCAGTGGTTTAACAACTGGCTCACAAAATTTCTGAAAATTTAATAATTGGATCTCACAGGTTGGTGTGAACCAGCTCTAGCATTCCACTGGCTGTGCCCCTGAAATCATACACTTACTATTAAAGCATTAGATTATTTCCTCACTCATACTAGTTGTCTATTCAGAGACACTTTACCTTATTTTCTGATATTTCCAGGGAGAAATAAACTATTCCTTATGTGGCAGCTTCAACCTTCACTTGCAGTTTCTTTTAAGGATTTAATGACTTGTTGATAAGTGTCTAAAATTACTTGGTCTGTCTTTTAAGAGAACTTTGTATGAATCCTTGAGTATTTGTCATCTGTTGCTAAGTTACATATTACCCCAAAACTCATTGGCTTAAAACAACAACTTAGTTCACAGTTCTTTTGGGTACTCTTCTGGTGTAGGCTGGGCTTATACATCTGAAGTTCTTAATTAGGTTGATGAGACTGGCTAGTCTTGGATGGCATCATCCATATGTCAACAGCGATTGAATGGCTGTCAGCTGGGGCAATAAGAGGACCTTTGTGTTTCTCACTATCCAGCAAGCCAGCCCTGGTTTGTTCACGTGGCTTCAGGGTCTCAAGGGTACAAGACTGGAAGCTGTAAAAGTCTCTTAAGGCCAAGCCTTTGAACTGGCTCAGCATCACTTCCACAAGGCCATCCCAGGTTCAGGGAGTGGGGAAAGAGACTCTGCCTTTTGAAAAGAGAAGCAGCAAATATGATGGCCATTCCATCACAATAGGAATCACTAATCTTAACTGATTTACTTTTGCGTTTAGATCATCATGTGTCTGTAGGACAGAGCTGAATGCACATGGTATGGTGGGCTCTTAGTAAGAAATTGAAATTTTCTTTCCCAATGTACAAAAGAAATTCGGACAATTTCTTTTACTTATAAACCAGCTCTCCTTGAATGATCACTCACCGATATGCTCAATAACTGATAATTTCCTTCAATTAAACCATATATTTTAATACCGTTTTCCACACGCACTGGTTAGCTGAGGGTGGGGTGGGGGGGTGGGAGAGAGCTAAACAATAAGGCAGCATGGTCTGCTTAACAATTGGAGGCCAGAATAAGATGTTAAGTACTCAACTGATGAGCACCATCGTTCAAGTTCAGGAAAAGAAGCAGTCACTGAGGATTAGATTAGTTGGGGAAGATTGCTTCTTGGAGAACCATTTTTTAAATCCACCTTATTGAGGTGTTATTTACATACAATAAAATGCACATATTTAAACATAGGGTTTAATGACTTTTGATAAATGTATATACACTGATGTAACTGCCACCACAATCAAGATAGAGAACATTTTAAAACATTGAAGTATAGTTGATTTACAATATTAGTTTCAAGTATACAACACAGTGATTCAAATTTTTTATAGATTATAGTCCATTTAAAGTTATTATAAAATATTGGCTATATTCCCTGTCCTATACTATATATCCTTGTAGCATATTTATTTTATACATAGTAGTTTTTACCTCTTAATCTCCTACCCTTGTCTTGCCACTCCCATCTCCCCACTGGTAACCAGTAGTTTGTTCTCTGTATCTGTGAGTCTGTTTATGTTTTGTTATATTCATTCATTTCTTTTACATTTTTAGATTCCACATATAAGTCATAATCTACAGTATTTGTTTTTCCTTGTCTGACTTATTTCACTAAGCATATTACCCTCCAGGTCCATCCATGTTGTTGCAAATGGCAAAATTTTATTCTTTTTATGGCTGAGTAATATTTCATTGTGTATATATGTGTGTATATATATATATATATATATATATATATATATATATATATATGCCACACCTTCTTTTTCCATTTACCTGTTGATGAACACTTAAGTTGCTTCCATATTTTGGCTATTGTAAATAATGCTGCTGTGAACATTGGGTGCGTGTATCTTCTCCACGGAGGGTTTTTGTTTTCTTAGGATATATACCCAGGAGTGGAATTGCTGGATCATACGGTAGTTCTAATTTTTAGTTTTTTGAGGAATCTTCATACTGTACTGTTTTCCATAGTGGCTGTACAAATTTACATTCCCACCAACAGTGCACAAGAGTTTCCTTTTCTCCACAATCTTGCCAACACTTGTTATTGGTGGTCTTTTTGATGATAGCCATTCTGACAGGTGTGAGGTGGTTTCTCATTGTGGTTTTGATTTGCATTTCTCTGATGATTAGCAGTGTTGAACATCTTTACATGTGCCTGTCAAAGAGTGTTCTGCCTATGTTTTCTTCTAGGAGTTTTATGATTTCTGGTTTTACGTTTGAGTCTTTAATCTGTTTTGAGTTTATTTTTGTATATGGTGTGAGAAAACATTCTAACTTCATTCTTTTACATGTAGCTGTCCAGTTTTCCCAGCACCACTTGTTAAAGAGACTGTCTTTTCCCCATTGTATATTCCCGCCTCCTTTGTTATAGATTAATTGTCCATAAACGTGTGGGTTTATTTCTGGGCTCTGTTCTGTTTCATGTGTCTGTTTTTGTGCCAGTACCATACTCTTTTGATGGCGGTAGCTTTGTAGTATAGTCTGAAGTCAGGGAGCATGATTCCTCTAGCTCTTTTCTTCTTAAGATTGCTTTGGCAAGATAGAGAACATTTCCATCATCCCTCAGATTGACCTCTTGCCCCTTTTGCTGTCTGTCCTCCCCAACTCCACGCCTTAGACAATCAGAGACAAGTCCAAAGAATTCTCTTTTTCAGCTTCATTGCTGACAAACATAACTAACTGTAAACAACAGAAAGCTGTGAAAGATTACATTGTCAGTGAATGTGGTTTGAAATTTTGAGTAGGAATACGATTAGATGCATAGCTGCAATGATAAGAAAACATTCTGGAGTAGTTGCTTAAATTAAGGACCTTGACCCAGAATATAAGTTAACATACCACTTCTTTCTTTCAGAAAGTCTTAGTATAAAAAGCTTATCAACTGAATTAAAGTGTGCTAGTGACTTAGTAAATATTATAAATTATGTAAAGGCTAATGCAATAATTTGAAATTACTCTCTTTATTATGTGATAATTGGGAAACATCATAAAGAACTATGATTTCATGCTGAGATATGATGGTTACCTGGGGGAAAATTCTATTGAGTATATTTGAATATTTAGCATCATTGCAAGAAACCAGCTTGGTCCCAACCTTTTAGATATAAACTGGCCAGCTAGAGTTATTAATTTGTTTGATATCTTCAGAATTTTAATCTTCAGAATTTGTCCACTCATAGGAGGAATGCAAGGTGTTTTTCAGTGGAACGTAAAATCAAAGGGCAAAAACAAAATGTAGACGCCTGGAAGAACAGGGCTTCTACAGATTGTGATTACATGTTCCATAATTTAACAATTGTCAGTGGAAGAGGTGATTATCTTGATGTCGCACATCTGCAAAAAGTTATCATCAAACTATTATTAATTTGATAGAATGCTTTGAATTTTATTTTCCATTAAAAGAATGTCCAGACAGTAAATTCATAGATGTGGTATCCATTTATTTCATCAAAAGATGATTTAAGTTTAATTATAGACTTACAGGATACATTGTTCTAACTGGCAACTAATGAAGAATTTAAAATAAAATTTGAAATTACAGGATCACTCCCTTCATTTTGGACAAAAGTTAAAAATGAATAGTTTGAGCATGCTGAAATTATTTTAAAACCTCTCTTTTCCATTCCCATCATCATCCCTTTATAAACTCAGTTCTTTTTTTTTTTTTTTATGATACGAGCCATAGGTGTTTTTTTTTTTTAAACTCAGTTATTTCGTATGAATGATATATTTTTTTTTAATTTATTTATTTTTGGCTGCATTGTGTCTTCATTGCTGCGCATGGGCTTTCTCTAGTTGCTGCAGATGGTGGCTTCTCTTGTTGCAGAACACGGGCTCTAGGTGCACAGGCTCAGTAGTTGTGGCACCCAGGCTTAGTTGCTCCGCAGCATGTGGGATCTTCCCAGACCAGGGATCGAACCCGTGTCCCCTGCATTGGCAGGCAGATTCTTAACCACTGCGCCACCAGGGAAGTCCCATGAATGATATTAAAACATCTCATAGAAGTGGTTTAGATGTACATCATTCCCTGAAAGTACCATTGTCGTCAATCCAACCTGGATTAAAAATTTATTTATTTATTTTGGTCTGCATTGGGTCTTTGTTGCTGCGTGTGGGCTTTTTGCTAGTTGCGGCGAGTGGGGGCCACTCTTCGTTGTGGTGCGCGGACTTCTCATTGCGGTGGCTTCTCTTGTTGCGGAGCACGGGCTCTAGGCACGCGGGCTTCAGTAGTTGTGGCTCACGGGCTTAGTTGCTCTACGGCATGTGGGATCTTCCATATCAGGGCTCGAACCCATGTCTCCTGCATTGGCAGGCAGATTCTTAACCACTGCGCCAGCAGGGAAGCCCTGTTGTAGATATTTTAACAAGAAAGAAACAAGCTCATTTGTCACACGGTGTTTTAAAATATTAAAACTTTAAAATATTAATATGCAAGGTATTTATTCAAAGTATGCATATATTGGGCTAATCTAGAAAACTGCTAATTCACTCATAATTTTTTTCAGTTACAATTGAAGAACAACAAAATGTTAATAGTTATAGAAATTTTCTTTATTAATCCTAAATGTACATGTTCAATGAACAAGTTTTATCATTCTTTATTTCCTTTATGTTTGTTCTAATTCTATTTATTAAAATTTAAGTTTATATTCATTGAATTAGGTAATAAAACTTTTGAGCTTCTACTTTTAATTTTTTTCTTTTCATTCTACTAATTTAGTTTTATTATAATTTATAAAAGTATTGGACCACAATGGATTAAAAAAACTGTACCTTTATCACAGATGGTTTGACAACTCCTGTTTTATAACATTCTTTCCAGACAGTTATTCAGCTTTGGCTTGAACCCTTCTAGTAACCAGGAGTTCATTACCTTTCCAGGCAGCTAACTTATTATTGGACAGTTCCGATTATTAGAAAGTGTTTCCTTATACTGAGTAGAAATCAATCTTCCTATGATTTGTAATCCTCAGAATTGATCCTGTCCTCAGAACTATACAAAATATATTTAGTCCCTCCTACATATGACAGCTCTTTGGATATTAGAAAATACTTGTCATATCCCTATTTTTCTTTAAGCTCCACTTTTTCTGATTATCCATATGACATGGTTTCCCTGTCCTGGTTGCCCTCTTCTGGACATATTTTTTAAATAATGTCTTTCTTAAAATGTATTACCTAGAACTGAACTAACATCATTTTCTTGTTCTGGACAATATACTTCTGCTAATGGTGTCAATAATAATGCATTGTTTTTTAGCAGTCATGTCACTCTGTTGATCTGTATTGAGTCATAAGGCATATCAAAATAGTGTCCAAATTCAGTTGATTCCTTGTGTAAAAATAAATTCTTCCACCCTTCTTAATTCCTTTTAGGGAGAAAAGAAAAGTTTTATATCAGTGCTAACCTCAGTGATTTTTAATTTTACCATTTAAATGTTAGCAACATGACTGATAATGTAACCAAAGAAGATTTTAAGCAGGGATGATATTTTTAGAAACTTCATTCTGGCTAACTGGGGGAGGGTAGAGGATGGACTGGAACAGGAGCAAGAGGAAATGTGGGGTGACTGATGTAGTAATTCAGATGACAAATGATAATGGCCTGGATTAGGGAAGCAGAAAAGAAGATGGAGAGAAGGGGACAGATTCTAGAGATATGTAGGAAGTAAAATTAATAGGACTTGGTAAGAAATTTATATGTGAATGACAGAGAGTAATGAATGAGAAAGAGGGGAAAAAAGCAGCTGTTGACATCCAGAAGCTGACCTGGCATTGAGAGTTAGGCCATGTTATTTTCTGTTGGCATAAGAATCTCACAGAATACCAGCATCAGATAAGATTATTCTGAGACCATCACAACATGAGACAAAACAAGTCCAGTTGATAATTTTGTCAAAGCACAGACAAAAACAGGGTCACTGTGCCATCCACAAAACACAAAACACCCTGCCCCTCTCCTGGCTAAAATGAGTGACAGCTACTTCTTTACCAATATATAGTGCTATCCTTGCTCTGGGGTGTCCTTCCTGTAGATAAGATGTATTGAGATGCCGATCATAAAATGCCTCTTCTTTCCAACAGTGGCCGATCTAGAGCAGACCCCTGCTTCCTCAGCCCTCTCTCAAATCACTCAACCAAATCTCAAATTCTCTAATAGGTTCCTTCAGACACTCTCTTTCTGAGTCCTGGGGTTCCCTAGGCTGTGTATCCTCCTTCACTACAATGAGTAAATTCAGTTTGTTCAACTAGAGATGTGTTTCTGGTGGTCTCTGGCTGAAGTGCACTGACATTAAGAATAACCCCAGGGTGGGATAGGGAGGGTGGGAGGGAGGGAGATGCAAGAGGGAAGAGATATGGGAACATATGTATATGTATAACTGATTCACTTTGTTATAAAGCAGAAACTAACACACCATTGTAAAGCAATTATACTCCAATAAAGATGTTAAAAAAAAAGAAAAAAAAAGAATAACCCCAGAGTTTCTTGGTTAGACAGTCAGATATTGGTAGTATCGGTAATAGAAATAAAGAATACTAGATGAGATGACGAAAATGTCTTCAGTTTTTAAGGTTATCTTAGAGATATCAGTGGGTTAACTAAGTGGAGATATCCAGGAGGCAGTTGGATGGACTTATGGTTCTGGAGCTTTAAGAGAGTTGTCTGTGCTAAATCTATCTCTCCTCTGCTACCTACACATAAATATACTTGGAAGTATATATTTGAGAGCCATTGTTTATATAATAATTGAAGCTGTGGGATTAGCTAAGATCACCCAGGGAGGGAATAGAATGAGAAAAGTGCTGAGGACAGAACCCCAAGGAACACCTGTATTTATGAGGTGGGCAGAAAATGAGATACCCAGAAAAGACTCTTAGAAGGAGCTGTTATTGAGAAAATGACCAGAAGTTAGAGGACATGAGAGTTTTAAGAAGGAGGATGAGATTAATAGTTTTATATACTGCTAAGAATTCAGTTAAGATAAGGAGCCCTACAAGCTCTTTGACATTTCCCATCAGTTTGGAGCGCCTCTTTATTTGCTGGTACAATAAGATGTTTCAGGCTCCTCTTGTACTTCCCTCCTCTAGCTTTGGAATCAGCCATTTCTAAGGACTCCTGTTTCCTTTGAGTGGAAAATGGTACTTAGAAACCAAGATCTTGCACACTGCTCCTTTTAAAAAGCATGTCTGTGAAGGGCTGTGGCTATGCCTATGTCACATAGGAGAATGGAAGGACGGAGAGAGGGGGAAACTTGGCTTAGGTAAAGATGAGCAAAGCAGAGGTCTGATTATTAGAATTGAAACTTAAGGTCAAAAGCAGGTGAAAGATGATTTGATCTTGAGTCCCAGAGTGGCACATAGAACTCCAAGGTCTCCTTAAGGTTAGGATTCATTTTAGGAAATCTGAGCAGAGCTCTGACTTTCAGCAGACATTACATGATCTCAGCAGGGGAGGGAGGCCATCTGACAAGGGTAGACAGGGAGCAAAGCCTGACACCACTTGTGAAACGTTGGGGTTATCTACCTGTGCCAAGCATTTTATCTTGGTGTGCGGTCTTTAGCATTGAAATTGTAACTCTCTACTTGTTAAAGTAATAATTATGTTTATTGGCATTAATATTCCTTATTGTTAAGAAAAAAATTGGATGTTTGATGTGAACATCTCTGGTTTTGTTGACCTAGCATTTCAATCCTCTTTTTTCTGGAAAATGCTTATTTTTCTAACACAAACATCTTGTAGGGAGTCCCAACTCCTGGCCTTAGCAAATTGGACTAGAGATGAGTAACCATATCAAGTAGGGCTGATCAAAATACAGTGTTTTGGTCCTGAGTTTGCAGATAACCTAAACCAGGCCAATGAGAGTCCTTCTTCAGGATTTGAAAAACTGGCCCTGGGCAAAGAGGCTTACTCCCTCCCTAAGACAAATTGAGAAGTGGAACATTCGATTTGTTTTTGGCATAATTCCTAGGAATAAAGCCAGCATAAGAGAAACAGAGATAAGGGATTAAAGGAGAAGACTCTGGGTGGTGTTTGAATCTCTGATTCCTTATCTGTGAGGCCCAGGTGTGCCCTTGCCATCTCCGGACTATCTGAGCCTTCCAACATAGATTCTTTTTTGCCTAAGCAAAAAAGAATGTGGGTTGATGTGGGTTTCAGTCACTTTTTACCAAGAGAGACCTCACTCATATGACTTCAAGTAAATCTGGGTTTAACTGACATTGTCAAAAGTTAACTTCATTTTGATAAGCATCTCAAACATCCCACCCAAAATGGTAAGAAATAAAGTGACCGTAAATGGCTGTTGTATTTTCCCTAATAAGAGTAGCAGTTGTCCAAAATGATTTTTTTCTATCTATGCCTAATATTAGAGCACCTATCCACGCAGTGTCCCAAGGATCTCTTTCTTGTTAGCAACCTTAGTTTAAATTGTATTTCCATTCCTACCTCCCCCATCACACTATTGCACTGAATGTGTATTATCTTGTCACTTTATCAAATACTTCCTTTTCTAAAGCAACAAGAAATAAATCAGTTTTGTAAGAGAAAATAATCTTTCTTTCCTTTAGTTACAAACAAGTTCCCAAGTGCCTACTCAAGCTTACACTTTCCCTAATGAAGAGTTACTTTAACAGGTTTTACTGTCTCTATTAGCTTTTCTAGTCCTTAAGGCTAAGTAGAAACCCTAATCCTTGTGTTTACCCAGACATTTGCTGAGTTCAAGGACAGCTATCCAAGCTGGTTAATGGCTGTATTCTTTAAAAAGAATCTGGGTTTGGTCCAATGCTTATAATCATCCAATGCCGTCAATGGCAGTGTTAATCATTGCATTCCATCATTTTTCTTTACCTCTCCTTGAAGAATCAGTCTCCAATTTCCTTCTGGGGATTTACCCTTTCCCCACTCTCAGTCTGTGATGTCTCAGTGGCATTCTGATCCCTACATCAAGAGTGGAGCCATGACCCAGGCCCAAGACAGCCTGCACATGTGTTTCTGAGTGGGTACCTGACCTAAACCAGTGCAATTCAAGGACATTTCAAGACTTTTATGAATGCCACCAGCAGATATATTTTTTCTCTCCACTGGATATGAACTTAAGGGTCTGTGAGGCTGGCATTCCTGCAGCCATCTTATGATCATGTGGGGATTGTCTGTCTGAGAATGGAGCTGACCCAAAAGACAGGAAGCTGAGAGATGGAGAAAGAAAAACTAGGTTCTAGTTAGTTACACTGAAACTTACCTTTTGCTTAATCACAATTGAATGGATCTTTCTTTTACTTCCAACCAAGAGTCTTAACTGATGTAACAATGATCACATAAAATTCACTTGAATAAGAGTCAAAATTGGATAAATACATATAAATCTGAATTTTTTAAGAGCAAGATCTGAAAACAAATGAAAACTCAGAATCTATTGGCCATGACAGCTCTTCCTATAGGCTTGCCAAAATTAATTGTCTAGAAAAGAGAGTAAAACGTAAGAAAGCAGGCTTTGAATATTCTGAAAAATCCAACCAATTGCTTGGAATAACTGAGAGGCTGAGATTTAATCTACTCCCTTAACAATGCATTACAATGAGAACAGTTGTTCTGAGTTGTGACCATGAGACACCAGAAAGGCACAGTTATCAGAGAGTAGGATTCACAGGGTTATAGAATATTAGGTTACTACTTAGCAATGCAGGGAAATGAACTCATGCCATTTTCAACAATATACAGATGAGCCTTGAACAACACGGGTTTGAACTGTGTGGGTCCACTTATACGCAGATTTTTTTCAAGAGTAAATACTTCAGTACTACACCATCCCCGTTGGTTGAATCCAGGGATGCAGAACCACTGATATGGAGGAACTGCATATATAGAGGAACAGGGTATATGGAGGGCCAACTATACATCTTATGTGGATTTTAAACTGTGTGGAGGGTCAGTCGGCACCCCTAACCCCTGTGTTGTTCAAGGGTCAACTGTAAATTCTTAAATAACTGAAAACTTAAATATATGAAAACAATGGTTTTCCAATCCCTTCTACTGACTAAGGCTGTATGATACAAGGGGATTTTACCATGGCTGGGCCGTCTTAGGTCTTGGGCAACGTAGAAGCTTAAAAAACAACCCCTACCTCTTTTCTCCATCCCATAATTCATATGTGGGATAAATAGTCTACTTTTTAAAGTAACCTTTGAGGAATGTCACACATTTTGATTCAAATTATTTGGGAGGAAGCATGTGAAATAGAAAATGGGAGAAATTTAGAGTTAGCAGATTTTCATTTGGATCTTAGCCCTGTCCATAACTGTGTCAGCTAGCTACTAGATGTAAGCCCATGAGGGCACGGCCCAGATCTATCTTAATTCACTGATGAACACACCATGCCGAGTACATGTACTAGATGCTCAATACATTTTTTTTTAAACATCTTTATTGGAGTATAATTGCCTACAGTGTTGTGTTAGTTTCTGCTGTATAACAAAGTGAATCAGCTATATGCATACATATATCCCCATATCCCCTCCCTCTTGTGTCTCCCTCCTACCCTCCTTATCCCACCCTCTAGGTGGTCGCAAAGCACCAAGCTGATCTCCCTGTGCTATGCAGCTGCTTCCCACCAGCTATTTTACATTTGGTAGTGTTTATATGTCAGTGCTGCTCTCTCACTTTGTCCCAGCTTACACTTCCCCCTCCCCGTGTCCTCAAGTCCATTCTCTACGTCTGTGTCTTTATTCCTGTCCTGCTCCTAGGTTCATCAGAACCTTTTTTTTCTTTAGATTGAATATATATGTGTTAGCATACATTATTTGTTTTTCTCTTTCTGACTTACTTCACTCTGTATGACAGACTCTAGGTCCATCCACCTCACTACAAATAACTCAGTTTCATTTCCTTTTATGGCTGAGTAATATTCCATTGTATATATGTGCCACATCTTCTTTATCCATTCATCTGTCGATGGACACTTAGGTTGCTTCCATGTCCTGGCTATTGTAAATAGTGCTACAATGAACATTTTGGTACATGACTCTTTGAATTATGGTTTTCTCAGGGTATGTGCCCAGCAGTGGGATTGCTGGGTCATATGGTAGTTCTATTTTTAGTTTTTTAAGGAACCTCCATACTCTTCTCCATAGTGGCTGTATCAATTTACATTCCCACCAACAGTGCAAGAGTGTTCCCTTTTCTCCACACCCTCTCCAGCATTTATTGTTTGTAGATTTTTTGATGATGGCCATTCTGACTGCTGTGAGGTGATACCTCATTGTAGTTTTGTTTTTTTTTTTTTTTTTTACAGATAACTAGAAAAATCCTAATAAGTTTTGTTTTCTTTTTAAATTAATTAATTAATTTTTGGCTGTGTTGGGTCTTTGTTTCTGTATGAGGGCTTTCTCTAGTTGCGGCAAGCGGGGGCCACTCTTCATTGCAGTGTGCGGGCCTCTCACTATCACAGCCTCTCGTTGCAGAGCACAGGCTCCAGACGCGCAGGCTCAGTAGTTGTGGCTCACGGGCCTAGTTGCTCTGCGGCATGTGGGATCTTCCCGGACCAGGGCTCAAACCCGTGTCCCCTGCGTTGGCAGGCAGATTCTCAACCACTGTGCCACCAGGGAAGCCCCTCATTGTAGTTTTGATTTGCATTTCTCTGATGATTAGTGATTTTGAGCATCTTTTCATGTCTTTGTTGGCAATCTGTATATCTTCCTTGGAGAAATGTCTATTTAGGTCTTCTGCCCATTTTTTGATTGGGTTGTTTGTTTTTTCGATATTGAGCTGCATGACCTCCTTGTAAATTTTGGAGATTAATCCTTTGTCAGTTGCTTCGTTTGCAAATATTGTCTCCCATTCTGAGGGCTGTCTTTTCGTCTTGTTTATGGTTTCCTTTGCTGTGCAAAAGATTTTAAGTTTCATTAGGTCCCATTTGTTTATTTTTGTTTTTATTTCCATTTCTCTAGGAGGTGGGTCAGAAAAGATCTTTCTGTGATTTATGTCATAGAGTGTTCTGCCTCTGTTTTCCTCTAAGAGTTTTATAGTGTCTGGCCTTACATTTAGGTCTTTAATCCATTTTGAGTTTATTTTTGTGTATGGTGTTAGGGAGTGTTCTAATTTCATTCTTTTACATGTAGCCGTCCAGTTTTCCCAGCACCACTTATTGAAGAGGCTGTCTTTTCTCCATTGTATACTCTTGCCTCCTTTATCAAAGGTAAGGTGACCATATGTGTGTGGGTTTATCTCTGGGCTTTCTATCCTGTTCCATTGATCTATATTTCTGTTTTTGTGCCAGTACCATACTGTCTTGATTACTGTAGCTTTGTAGTATAGTCTGAAGTCCAGGAGCCTGATTCCTCCAGCTCCGTTTTTCTTTCTTAAGATTGCTTTGGCTATTCGGAGTCTTTTGTGTTTACATACAAATTGTGAAATTTTTTGTTCTAGTTCTGTGAAAAATGCCATTGGTAGTTTGATAGGGATTGCATTGAATCTGTAGATTGCTTTGGGTAGTATACTCATTTTCACAATGTTGATTCTTCCAATCCAAGAACATGGTATATCTCTCCATCTGTTGGTATCATCTTTAATTTCTTTCATCAGTGTCTTATAGTTTTCTGCATACAGGTCTTTTGTCTCCTTAGGTAGGTTTATTCCTAGGTATTTTATTCTTTTTGTTGCAGTGGTAAATGGGAGTATTTCCTTAATTTCTGTTTCAGATTTTTCATCATTAGTGTATAGGAATGCAAGAGATTTCCATGCATTAATTTTGTATCCTGCTACTTTACCAAATTCATTGATTAGCTCTAGTAGTTTTCTGGTAGCATCTATGTATAGTATCATGTCATTTGCAAACAGTGACAGTTTTACTTCTTCTTTTCTGATTTGGAATCCTTTTATTTCTTTTTTCTTCTCTGATTGCTGTGGCTAAAACTTCTAAAACTATGTTGAAGAATAGTGGTGAGAGTGGGCAACCTTGTCTTGTTCCTGATCTTAGGGGAAATGGTTTCAGTTTTTCACCATTGAGAACAATGTTGGCTGTGGGTTTGTCATATATGGCCTTTATTATGTTGAGGTAGGTTCCCTGTATGCCTACTTTCTGGAGAGTTTTTATCATAAATGGGTGTTGAATTTTGTTGAAAGCTTTTTCTGCATCTATTAAGATTATCATATGATTTTTATCCTTCAATTTGTTAATATGGTATATCACATTGATTGATTTGCATATATTGAAGAATCCTTGCATTCCTGGGGTAAACCCCACTTGATCATGGTGTATCATCCTTTTAATGTGTTGTTGGATTCTGTTTGCTAGTATTTTGTTGAGGATTTTTGCATCTATGTTCATCAGAGATATTGGCCTGTAGTGTTCTTTCTTTGTGACATCTTTGTCTGGTTTTGGTATCAGGGTGATGGTGGCCTTGTAGAACGAGTTTGGGAGTGTTCCTCCCTCTGCTATATTTTGGAAGAGTTTGAGAAGGATAGGTGTTAGCTCTTCTCTAAATGTTTGATAGAATTCGCCTGTGAAGCCTCTGGTCCTGGGCTTTTGTTTGTTGGAAGATTTTTAATCACAGTTTCAATTCAGTGCTTGTGATTGGTCTGTTTATATTTTCTATTTCTTCCTGGTTCAGTGTGGGAAGGTTGTGCTTTTCTATGAATTTGTCCATTTATTCCAGGTTGTCCATTTTATTGGCACATAGTTGCTTTTAGTAATCTTTCATGATCCTTTGTATTTCTGCAGTGTCAGTTGTTACTTCTCCTTTTTCATTTCTAATTCTGTTGATTTGAGTCTTCTCCCTTTTTTTCTTGATGAGTCTGGCTAATGGTTTATCAATTTTGTTTATCTCCTCAAAGAACCAGCTTTTAGTTTTATTGATCTTTGCTATCGTTTGCTTCATTTCTTTTTCGTTTATTTCTGATCTGATCTTTATGATTTCTTTCCTTCTGCCAACTTTGGGGTTTTTTTATTCTTTCTCTAATTGCTTTAGGTGTAAGGTTAGGTTGTTTATTTGAAATATTTCTTGTTTCTTGAGGTAGGATTGTACTGCTATAAACTTCCCTCTTAGAACTGCTTTTGCTGCATCCCATAGGTTTTGGGTCGTCGTGTTTTCATTGTCATTTGTTTCTAGGTATTTTTTGATTTCCTCTTTGATTTC
Source organism: Balaenoptera ricei (assembly GCF_028023285.1). NCBI lineage: Eukaryota > Metazoa > Chordata > Mammalia > Artiodactyla > Balaenopteridae > Balaenoptera > Balaenoptera ricei. The sequence goes on from NC_082648.1 coordinate 79,484,977, forward strand.
TTCAGTGATCTCTTGGTTATTTTGTAGTGTATTGTTTAGCCTCCATGTGTTTGTATTTTTTACAGTTTTTTTCCTGTAATTGGTATCTAGTCTCAGCATTGTGGTTGGAAGAGATACTTGATACGATTTCAATTTTTTTTAATTTACCAAGGCTTGATTTGTGATCCAAGATATGGTCTATCCTGGAGAATGTTGCATGAGCACTTGAGAAGAAAGTGTATTCTGTTGTTTTTGGATGGAATGTCCTATAAATATCTATTAAGTCCATCTTGTTTAATGTGTCATTTAAAGCTTGTGTTTCCTTATTTATTTTTATTTTGGATCATCTGTCCATTGGTGAAAGTTGGGTGTTAAAGTCCCTTACTATTATTGTGTTACTGTCGATTTCCCCTTTTATGGCTGTTAGCATTTGCCTTATGTATTGAGGTGCTCCTATGTTGGGTGCATAAATATTTACAATTGTTATATATTCTTCTTGGATTTATCCCTTGATCATTATGTAGTGTCCTTCTTTGTCTCTTCTAATAGTCTTTATTTTAAAGTCTATTTTGTCTGATATGAGAATTGCTACTCCAGCTTTCTTTTGATTTCCATTGGCATGGAATATCTTTTTCCATCCCCTCACTTTCAGTCTGTATGGGTCCCTAGGTCTGAAGTGGGTCTCTTGTAGACAGCATATGTATGGGTCTTGTTTTTGTATCCATTCAGCTAGTCTATGTCTTTTGGCTGTAGCATTTAATCCATTTACATTTAAGGTAATTATCAATATGTATTTTCCTATTACCATTTTCTTAATTTTTTGGGGTTTGTTTTTGTAGGTCTTTTCCTTCTCTTGTGTTTCCTACCTAGAGAAGTTCCTTTAGCATTTGTTGTAAAGCTCTTTTGGTGGTGCTGAATTCTCTTAATTATTGCTTGTCTGTAAAGCTTTTGATTATTCCATCAAATCTGAATGAGATCCTTGCTGGGTACAGTAATCTTGATTGTATGTTTTTCCCTTTCATCACTTTAAATATGTCCTGCCACTCTCTTCTGGCTTGCAGAGTTTCTGCTGAAAGATCAGCTGTTACCCTTATGGGGATTCCCTTGTATGTTATTTGTTGCTTTTCCCTTGCTGCTTTTAATATTTTTCTTTGTATTTAATTTTTGATTGTTTGATTAATATGTGTCTTAGCATGTTTCTTCTTGGGTTTATCCTGCCTGGGACTGTTGGCGCTTCTTGGACTTGGGTGGCTATTTCATTTCCCATGCTAGGGAAGTTTTCGACTATAATCTCTTCAAATATTTTCTCAGACCCTTTCTTTGTCTCTTCTTCTTCTGGGACCCCTATAATTCCAATGTTGGTGCGTTTAGTGTTGTCCCAGAGGTCTCTGAGACTGTCCTCAATTCTTTTCATTCTTTTTTCTTTATTCTGCTCCCTGGCAGTTATTTCCACCATTTTATCTTACAGCTCACTTATCCATTCTTCTGCCTCAGTTATTCTGATTTGATTCCTTCTAGAGTATTTTTAATTTCAATAATTGTGTTGTTCATCACTGTTTGTTTGCTCTTTAGTTCTTCTAGATCCTTGTTAAATGTTTCTTGTATTTTCTCCATTCTGTTTCCAAGATTTCGGATCATCTTTACTGTCATTACTCTGAATTCTTTTTCAGGTAGGTTGCCTATTTTGTCTTCATTTATTTGGTCTTGTAGGCTTTTACCTTGCTCCTTCATCTGTAACATATTTTTTGTCATTTTATTTTTTTTTTGATGGGTCGTGTTGTATTCCTGTCTTACTGGTTGTTTGACCTGAGACGTCCAGCACTGGAGTCTGCAGGCAGTTGGTTAGAGCTGGGTCTTGGTGCTGAGATGAGGACCTCCGGGAGGCCTCACTCCAATTGATAGTCCCTGGGGTCTGAGGTTCTCTGTTAGTCCAGTGGTTTGGACTCAGAGCTCCCACTACAGGAGCTTGGGCCCGACTTCTGGCCTGGGAACCAAGATCCCGTAAGCTTTGTGGTGTGGTTAAAAAAAAAAAAAAAAAGGGGCTTCCCTGGTGGCACAGTGGTTGAGAATCTGCCTGCCAATGCAGGGGACATGGGTTCGAGCCCTGGTCTGGGAAAATCCCACATGCCATGGAGCAACTAGGCCCGTGAGCCACAACTACTGAGCCTGCGCGTCTGGAGCCTGTGCTCCGCAACAAGAGAGGCCGCAATAGTGAGAGGCCCGTGCATCACGATGAAGAGTGGCCCCCGCTTGCTGCAACTAGAGAAAGCCCTCGCACAGAAACGAAGACCTAACACAGCCAAAAATAATAAAATAATAAATAAATAATAACTAAATTTTTTAAAAAAAGGAAGAAAGAAGGAAAAGAAGGAGCAGTATAATATCAAAGAATAAAAAGCAAAATAAAATTAGAAAGATAAAAAATATATTAGGAAAAATAAAACTATAATTGAAACAACTGCAAAAAGGTCAAATAAAACCACAACAGAAAAACAATAATAAAAGGAGGTGGGAGAACAAGCCAAAGGAGAGAACAATAACAAAGTATAAAGAATAAAATAAAATTAGGAAAGTAAAAGATTTATTAGGAAAAATAAAAATACAAAAGTATCAACAACAATGAATCAACAAGGTAAAACAGAACCCCAGTCTAAAAGAGGAAAAAAGGAAAAAAAAAAAAAAAAAAGCCTTGGCTATGGGGCAGAGTTTTGGCGGGGGTGGAACTTAGGCAGGACCCAGGGCCTAGGTGGGGCGACGTTCAAGCGTGGGGCGGATCCTCTGCTTAGGGCCTGTGGGGAAGGGGAGAGGCAGCACGTGGAAAGGAGGGCCTCTGGAGTGTGGAGTTCCGGAGTTTGGAGGTAAGGCCCTGGGTGAGGGTGTGTGGGTGGGGTTTAGGCCCAGCTCGTTGGACGGGGTCTCCGAGTGTAGAGGTGGGGCCCTGGGTGGGGGTGTAGGGGCGGGGCTCGGGTTCTGTGGGGCAGGAGGGAGGCTCCGAGGGCAGAGGATTAGGCCCAGGAGCCCAACAGGCTCCCTGGTGCCTAAGTGGACAGGGAAAGCGCTGGCCCCATTCCCTTCCGTTCCTTCGTGCCCCTCCCCCACCATCTCCCCCAGGGTCCTCCCCACCCCCCATTGCCGCTGGACCCCTAACCATGGGTGGGTCCCACTGGGTGTAGGAACTCCTCCTGTCCCCCCAGCCACCCCTCGGGGGTGCCAATCCCTGAGGTCCGGCCTTTACTTTTGCTCCCCCCTCCCTCCCTCCCTGTCCCTCAGGCAGGACCCGTGCAGCTGGAGGGAGCCTAGGTGGGCAGAGGATCAGGCCCGGGATCTCAGCAGGTTCCTGGGGACCCGAGTGTAGAGGGGAAACCTGGCCATGCTCCCTTTTGATCCTCTGCCCTCCCAATGGTCCCCCAGTTTCCCTCTTTGGGTGTGGGATCCCTTCCCCTCCCCCAGCCGCCCCTAGGGCGCCAGTCCTGTCCCACCTCCACTTCTCCTCCCCCTTCACTCACCCCACACCCCACATCCTACCCAGTTGCTGGGGGTTCCTCCCATCCCCTTAGGTGTCTGTGGTCCCCCACCAGTACCTGGTAGGTGCCCTTACATTTTTTTGTTAAATAAATTAATATATGGATTTTGCATGAGTCCCTTAGTTTTTCTTATGTTATTTAGGTTAACTGGTGCAACAACATCAAAACGTCAGCGCCTGGACAGAGGAAGGGCTTATTTCTCATTACTGCTATATTCTCACTTGGGTCAATTTCACAATGGGAAAAACATCTCTGCTCCACAGAGTCATTCAGAGACCCAGGCTCCTTCCAGTGGGTGGCTTCACCATCCCTTGAGGCCGCGAACTCCTCTACTGGATCCCATGCATCTGAATGCCAGGCAAAGGAGAAGAGAAAATGTGAAGAGAGGATTGTATGGTGGGTCAGCCCTAAAGGAAGGGGCTTCTGCCATATTTCATTGGGCAGAAACTTAGTTCTCTGCTGCTCTACTCCTCCAACTGCAAGAGAGCTAGGAACAGTGATCTAGTGACGCACCCTAGAAGAAGAAGAGAAACTCATACATCAGTAAAAATTCACTTTCTCTGCTTCACTCTTTGAGCCCCAACTTCTGAAAAGAAGAATTAACAATTGCTATTTGTCAACACTTTATGGGGGTTTAATGAGGCAATAAATGTGGAAGTACTTGGTAAAGTGCTAATCAAATGTTAGTTATGAATATTCCTGGGTAATTTAGTCCCTTTACTCCTGCTTTCATGGGTGAAATGTATAGGCTGAAATGCCCTCTAAGAATCCTTTCCAGCTCTAAAATGCTTAGCTTCTGTGGTTCTTTTAAAGCTTCAGCAAACAGGTGCCTTTCTGACTTTGTGGTGGTGCCTGGGATAAGCCCTTTAGGATCCTACAACCCCACCCGACTGTCCCCAAACCCTCTTTGATTGCTATAATATTGCCTGTGTTCTTTCTGAGACATAAGCTGACTCAGTCTTATCTCATTTTAATTCTGTTCATTCCAACTATGGGTAAAAGATAACTTTTGCTTCCTGTTGCATCAGCAAGTTGTAGCCCGTTAGATTCTTAATTTCAGAAGAAAATTGTAGATGGGGGAATAGAACCCAAGAAAGCATTCTACAGATTTGAAATATTAAAAACAAACAGGATTACTTTAATCCTGCCTTGAAAGATTCTGTGTAATAGAATTGGTTCAATCTACTGCCTTTGTGGTTTCTTCAGTCTCTTACCCCAGCTTTCCAACCTTTTTCTCCAGCTAAATTCCCTTTGTGGTTCATTGACAACTGTTTTGCACAACTCCTCGAGGAGGTGAGCAAGGAGAAGTCTGAATTCTCCTGTGTTAAGGACAGAATATGCATTGATGATATGCATTGATGCTCGGGGGTATTCCAGCTTCTAGGTAATTTGAATAAAGCAGAGGAAATGATCTACCCACTTCCATTCAGGCCCCTTCTTATCGTTCTCCAGACCACAGCCAGGGGGCTTTATTCACATTGCAAATCTGATGTCATTCCTGTAGTTAAACAGTTTAATGTGTATTGTACTTTTAAAAAAACTTTGATATATATTTTACAAATAATACAATGCACAGATCTTCAGTACAGTTTGAGGAGTTTTGATAATTGGATATGCTTGTGAAATCACCACCCCAAACAAAATATAGAACATTTTTATCACCTCAGAAAGTTCTCTTGCTCCCCTTTTCCAGTGATTTCACTCCCTGCCCAGCCTCCCACACCCAGAGGCAAACACTTTCTGATTTTTATCACCATAGATTAGTTTTGCCCATTTTTGGATCCATACAGATATAAATACACAGTATGGACTTCTTTTGTGCCTGGCTATTTTTACTCAAAATAATCTTCTGGACGGCATTCTGTGTTGTTGTGTGTTCATTCCTTTCAGTTGAGTATGAATATACTGCAATTTATTTATCCATTCTCTTGTTGATGGACATTTGGATTGTTTCCAGTTTTAGGCTATTTTAAGGCAGCTGTGAATATTCATGTTAAGTCTTTTGGGGATATAAGTTTTCATTTCTCTTGGGTAAATACCTAAGAGTGGAATTGTCAAGTAATAGGGGCTTTAACAGTCTAAAGACCCATTTAGGATGAAGACCAAAACCCTGCATGACCTTGATCATGGGGTCATCCCACAAACTCCCCCCTTCTCTTCACTCTCTGACTGCAGCCCCTCTGTTCACGCTCTTCCCTCTGCCTGATACACACTTTCTTGCCTCTTTTCCAGCTTATCCTTCAGATCCAAACTCCAGCAACAGCTGCCCGCCTTCCCCATTAAGGTAAATCCTTTATCATAGGCATCCACAGCTCTGCGTTCTCGATGCCCTGCACACACCAAGACTGTGGTTTTATATTCATGGGCATGAGTACAGCTGACCCTCGAACAACGCAGGGGTTAGGGGCGCTGACCCTCTGCACAATGGAAAATCCACATATAACTTATAGTCGGCCCTCCCTATCCACAGTTCAGCATCCACAGATTCAACCAACCCTGGTGATGTAGTACTGTAGTATTTGAAAAAAACTAAAAAAAAAGAAATCTGCATATAAGTGGACCTGCGCAGTTCAAGCCCATGTTGCTCAAGGGTCAACTGTATTTGTTTAGTGTTTGCTTCTCACTCAGCTCAGGCTCCATGAGAGCAGGCTATCTGTCTGTTTCTCTCACACAGTGCCTGGTCTAGTTTCTGGCACATACTAAGCATTCAATAAGTCACTGTTGCATGAATGAATGATGGTGCTGTCCCTTACCACACCACAGATTCTGTCCTCCACTTCGGTAAAACCCCTTTTGTTTATGCAGAGAAGAAACTCTTTGTCCTCCTCATGGATTTCTCCATAGCCGGGACTCAGCTGGAGAAAAAAAAGACCAGGCAATCAGTTATGTTTAGGCTGCCCGGCTTCCAGGAAAGAGAAGAGCTTGAATTTCAATCTTAATAATCTTTGTCTTAAGCAGACCATTATATAAATGAAATCCCTGCTAAAAGGGCTTCTGATCCAAATAAGACTACAAAGCAATGCAGTTAGCAAGTATTCCACCCTGAACTACATCAAAGGGGACTTGCTCCTAGTTTTCTTTGTTTCCCCTAGTTTTTCTTCTTGAGGACAGAATACTGGGGGCATTCTCAAGACAGCACTGGTTTTCTTGGAAAGCAGAAATTCTTCTTAGTAGAGAGTCAGGGAATGAAGTGGTTCCAGAAGAAAAATTAGAGGATAAAATGCTATGCAATGAAATTTGCTTATATATTGAAAAGCGCCTCCGTGAGGCATTTTTACCAGTTGAATTGCCAGAGCAGAGGTGCTGATGAGGTGGGAAGGCTCCTTTACTCCATGTGCTGTTATTGTGAGCAAGGCTAATCAGGGAGATGCTTAACTATACATCCTCTCTCCTCCTCAAACCCCCCCAATACGTAGAGGAATGAAGATGATTACTCGAATCTTACATACCTTTGCATGATTCCATATTTCTCATGAGTGATTTCCTTTCTGAGTTGAGTCCTTGTTTGCGTAGAGCGATAACAATGAGCAGATGAGTGTGTGGATACTCTTTCTTCTCTAAGTATTTTGCCTTTGCAAAAAGAGTGCAAAAATGTGCTCCTAGAGGAGGAGTATAGTACCAAAAGGACTATAGGTGTTCAGGAAAACAACTGGAGTTTTATCACGCCAGATTACTTTTATCGCCACCAGGAAATGAAATTATTTTAGGAATCAGCAAATCTCTGTAGAAGGAATGGAAGATACTCTCCTGTCTTTAAATAGGGGTGAGTGATTCTCCCTTTGATGAAGATTTGAGGAAGTCAAAGGTGGTAATACGCATCAGAAACTCTGCCAAGATGTTTATTAAGAAACTTTAGAGTGTTCATACCCTTTGATCTAGTAATTCCACTCCTAGATATCTGTTCTGAAGAAATAATCATAGATATAGACAAGAGACTATTGCAAGGATGGTCATTGCTGCATAATTTACAGTAGGGAGATATTGGAAATGGTCTAAGTGTTTAACAAAAAGAGAATGGCTAAATAAATTCTGGGGTCTGCTTATCATAAATATTATGATATTAAAGTGTTTGCAAAGTCTAGTTAATAAGATAGGGAAAATTCTCCTAGTGAAAGAAGTACCTAGAATAGGGCCCGAGATATTGTAGGTACTCTGTAAATATTTGTTCAAGTAATAGATGGATAGATTATTTTTATAACCAGAAAAAATGATTTGAAAGTCTGCCAGAGAAATGGAGGTTAACATTTTTTAAAAAAATAGGTAGGGTTAACACTTCTGGAAAGGCATTTTGCAGAGGGAAAGAAGATGAAAGCAATTCTCCCCTCTCCTCCCTAAAAACCAACAAAAAACTTGACCTTGAATGTAGGCCAACGGAAAGACGTCTCTCCCGGGACATTTTAGATGGAAACAGAGTCCATTTGCAATGACGGCCAGGGTTGGGGGGGTGGGGGTGCTTTGCTCTAAAAGGAGAATTAACTTAACTTAATAGTTCTTGAGCACTTTTTTTGGTGTACGTGCTAAAAATTTTGCTGAGATATTGGTTTGAGAGATTTTTCTAATTTAAAAGAGTTTTGTTCCTTCACTGTTTTGTTAGGTGAAGAGTTGAAAATATTTCTGCCTCATCAAACAGCCTCAATTCCAGAGAGACACCCAGACAGAACATCTGCCATGTAAGCCTGTTTCCTCCTCTTGCCCTCTAAAGTTGAGACTGGCAGCTGTGGGCATTCTTGGAAGTGTTTGCCTTGTACATTTGAGCTCAAACAGCTGGCTCACTGCCAATCTGCACTCCAGTTACTTAAATCTTAAATACTTAGTATTCTTCTGAAACTTAAATAGAAGATGCAACTTCACCAGATATAGACGAGTGCGCGTGCGCGCGTTTGCGTGTGTGTGTGTGTGTGTGTGTGTGTGTGTGTGTGTGTAGGGGGGCAGTGGGGAGAGGCACAAAAAGAAAATCGACAAAAAGGTGTAGATTGGAAGCTATACTCTGAGCCAAGCGCTGCGCTTCAGTGGAATTAGGGGTCCACCTACAACAGGAATGTTTCAAAACAAAGATCAGGACAGAGCCAGCAAGGTCCAAGGTCACCCCTAGGGATACATGGATTCTGAAGCAAATTTCTCTGGGCTTCACTGACTGGGAAGACCCAGCTTTGGGAGGTGAAGGGAGGCATTATAATTTTGGAAACCCTCTTTAAGAAAAGAATACAATTTTAGGTTGCAAATACTGTAACAAGAAGACATGACAGTGCTTACATCTACTAAACCCCACTATGTGTATCCCCAAGCCAACTTTCCTTTAGCCAGATCCCAACATGTCCAAGGACTCTCCAAAGCTCCCTGACACGTGGGAGATTGTGATGGGAGGAATGTCAGAGAACAAGGACAGAGGTCTTAACTGACTGCGGTTACAATGTCTTAATTTTGCAAATTTAACAAAAACACATGCCCTTGTGAGCATCGTTGGACTTTTCCTAGGGCCTTTACAAGGTAGGGGCTTTGAAACTCAAACTTCATTAACTTTGAGATGAATCCCCTCTGACCATGCCCCACCCTTAGCATTTTTCTGCAGATTACATCAGACTAAAGTTAAAGGCAGCCAATAGGGTAAGTGGAACGCAGAAATTATAGAAAGAGAACTCATCACATACATTCTTATAAGTCCTGTGATCTGATGAAGGACATGTTAGGTCTTCTGGAAGATTCAGTAAAGGAATCTTGGGGCTGAAGATCCAGCCTCCTGAGATAAGCAATAGCACAAGTTGGGAAACAAGGCTGCTTCAACCCAGTGGAGAAGGGAAAGTGACTTAGAAGGGCAGAGGAGTTACTTGGAGGTGAGAGAGGTAGCAGATAGTGCCTTGTCCAGGGACCTTACTTTGCTACTTGGCTTGGCAATCATTGCTAGCTTTGCAATTCCCTCCAGGAGAGCAAATGAAGAACTTGGAGCAAGTTTCTCAGGGAAGAGGGCTACACAAATGAAAAAAAACAAGGTTGACTTTTGGGTGGTCTAATGAACCTTAAGTTCTGGGGATTGGGAGTGAGCGGTTGGAGGAGGGATGATGGAGAGCACTCTTCCAACTCTAGGAATCCCTGAGGCAGCAACGGCAGAAACAATGAGAGCATTAAGTGGGTGCAGGCACTGGATGGGTGGTTGTAGGGGGCATGTGGCAGAGAGAACTCTTGAATGAGATGTGAAGTCAAACCATTTAGGTCAATTAAAAATACGAGCTTACCAAACAGCACATATTTTATAAGAACACACAGAAACAAAAGAATGCAAACTAAATACATTAGAAGGGTTGTCTGTGGGAGAGGGTTAAGAGTAAGATTGGGGTTAAAAGGGAACATATTACTCACTTACCCAGTTCTTAATAAACAAGAGAGGAGCCATGAAAACAATCAAATAAAACAAAACACTCCAACAGCAATGGGAGAGCATCAGTTTTTTGTGAAACGGCGAGATTTCGAGTAATAACTCTGGGTGGGATCTGCATACATCAGTTTCAGACTCTCAGTAGTCCCAAGGTTGTTTAGCTTTGGGAAACAAGGGCTGCCCATGTATGAGAATAGAAGGGATATTTTAAAAAACTGCTTCATAGTTTTTTTGGGAAAATGATACATGATTTTGGTTTTCTTAAAAATGCAAACCATACAGATTACTGAATGAATTTAATCCATGTAAAATACTTGAAAGAATGCCTGACACATAGTATGCCCCCAATAAATGTTACAAAAATAACCTGAAATTCCACCACTCGTAGATAACTAGAATTAAGATTCTGGTAAATGTCCTTTCCAGGAAATATAGCAATTTACTTCTTCAATTGTATATAAATGAGATCAAACTCTACATGATGTTCTGTAATAAAATGAAACTCAGTCTCTATATACACACATCCTGTCGGTTCTGCTTCTCTGGAGAACCCTGACTAATACAGTTTGTTAGGTTGCCCAGCTCAAATGTTTATTGACTTTCTGTATTTATTTCTTTTCTTTTAACCTTTCCTTTCTTTCTTTCTCTCTCTCTTTCTCCCTCTTTCTGTCCTTCTTCCCTTCCTTCTTTCTTTCCTTCTTTCCTTTTCTTTCCCCTCCCTCCCTCCCTCCTTTCCTTCCTTCCTTCCATTCTAAAAATTATATCCTAGCCCTGTGTCTGGATCTTTCTCAGCTCCTCTGCTTATGCCTGACATGAGGCAACGTGACCTCGGGATCCCCCAAAGTGAGGGGTTCTAACCTATAATCCCTGGGTTTTTTTGGGAGTGAGGAGCCTTTTTGACTAGGGACTTGTACTACAAGTGAGATTATAGAAATAAATAGGTCGAATAAATAAAGCCAAGTAATTGAGAATTACTGGCTTTAGTTAAGGGAACTTACTTTAACAACCAGTTCCTCCTTCATTTATCAGTTTACAGCTGAATGTAGAATTTCCTGTTGTTTCTTTTTTTTCCCCCCTTGTAGTGGTTGATGTCATCACTGCCACCTAAAAGAACAATTTTCTACAGTGATGGAGGTTCTGTGATGTCATTGGGATTACAAAAGCTGGCAAGGAAATCTGCTATCAGCACTTATCACCAGAAATTACAAAGGAAATTAATTGTAAGCTTTCTAAGAAAGGACTGTTCAGTGAAACTAAACTTTTTTTTTTTTTCTTAATTTATTATACAGCGAAAGTCTTTCCTCTCTCTACAGAGAGAATGCCCTACAACTTCAGGAGACTAAATAAACAGGGTTGGTGTAAGAGATAGATTGTCCTACTTTGTGAGTGCTTGATTGGCTAAGTATCTGTGCCAAAATGGTAACTATCTTCATACGGGATGGTTTGGTGATGGACTGTTTTTTAAGCAATCAGACCTTGCCTGAGGAAGCTTTGAAATTTCCCCCTTTCTGTATCTTAGGTCAGATCTCCTAAGCAGGGTTCCCCTGCCCCCGCCCCTCCCCCCTCCCCCCCCCAGGCCATTAGAATGGAATTAGCATGTGTTTGTTTCCTGTGGCTGCTGTAACAAATCACCACAAACCGGGTGGCTTAAAACAACAAGAAATTAATTTTCTTACAGTTCTGGGGGCCAGAAGTTCAAAATCAAGGTGTCAGGAGGGTTCCATTGGAAATCACACCTGAACAACACAGAGCAGGGAGAAGCAGTTGCTGCAAGTAAGGGCAATACTGTCACCAGAAGGAAGGGAACACATGCAGCTGGGCAGCTTCAAACACCAGACCAAGAGTGCAGGGAGAAAGGCAGGGAGTTCAGTTCAGACATGCTGAGTTGTGGCGTGGCTGGTGAGGCACCCAAGTGGTGATGCCCGTCTGTTGAATTTAGCAGCAGGTGCACCGTGTTTGCCTTCAGGGAGAATGCTTTCAGTGGCATGTAAGGCAGGGGGATTATCGAAGGGAGGTGAAGAATGAATGGGAATTGAGGAAAGCTGAGAAGGGGGTGGTCAGAAGCCAAAGAGAATGAGGATCTTTTGCACTGAGGACAGGCTTTCAGGGCCCAAGGCGATGCCCTAGAGCAGTAGTTGTCGAAGGCTGGTACCCAAACCTGCAGCAGCAGGCACCCGGTAACTTACCAGGAAAGCAAGGGACCTACCCAAGACTTAACTGAATCAAAAACCATAGGCTAGAGCCCTGAAATCAGTGTTTAACAAGCTCCCAGGTGATTCTGATGTAGGCTAAGGTCTGAGAACTAGGCCCTAGGAGGCAGGAGAAACAGGCTTCGATAGAGCTGGTGGTGCCCTCTGTATCATGGAGGCATCTGTGGGGGTTGTGAACATGTTGAGTCCAGCTGGGCTTGCTGGAAGCAGAAAGTCTGGTCTGGGGTGGGGGGTGGCGGTATTGGACCTAAGGGCATGAATTTCTGTAAAGCAAGCAAATGAGGAAAGGGACTGGTTCCTTCCCAGGGCAGGATCCCTGCTGCTTGAGTATGAAATACACCTGTTTTGATCTTTCGCGCAGACCAGCAATTCGACATCTTTCCACTCCTCTGAGCAACATAGTAGTGAGCGGCTCTCTTGAAGCAGGAGCCTGGTGTTTGGCTGAAGCTGTCACAAAGTGGCATTTCTCGCAGTATTTGCAGAGCCCTTGGGAAATGTTAACCAGAAACTCGGTCTGCTCTTTGACTTCAGTCTTTATGGTTGAAAACCTTTCTAAAATGGATATTTTTGTCACTTCAGAGACTAGGATAATATCCAAAGTAGCAAAGTTGTGAAAGATTTATTAGCTTTCACAGATAAAGATAAAGCAGAGTGGCTTTAAGATGAGCTAATAGTGGCACTCTTACTCACTTGTGTTCTGATTTGCCTTCTTGAGAGGAAAAGATTGGGATGGAAGGAGTTCCTGCTGGGTGCTGGGACTTGCTTGTGACCTTCAGCATACATGATCCATGGCACACTCTGTTATGAATGTCTGTATCGGATTTCCCTTTAATGGCTATAATGAAAGTCATCTGTCCAGTGGCAGATAGCAGGAAGGATGGCGCAATGTAAACCTGATGAGAGCAGGGCTGGTTAGTTCTTGGTTTTCTCTCTAAAACTTAGAATTATAACAGCACCCAGTAAACATGTTGAATGAATAAAAATACATGGTAATTGCAATTGAATTTTGGATCATTCTGGAACGTACAGGTCTCAGGGCCGCTATTCCGAACATTAATTCTACCATCTGGGACCATAAATACAGCATGTATAGGCAGGACTGGCTACGTAATCTGTGGGGGCCAGTGCAAATTGAAAATGCAGGGCCCCTTGGTCAAAACATTAAGAACTTCAAGATACTGACAGCAGAGCATTAAACCAAATGTGGGGTCTTTCTGGGTGTGAGGTACTGTGCTCCTGCACAAGTCCCATGAAATCGGATCTACAGGTAGGAGATGGGGTGAAATCTTTCTAATCCTGGTAATGTAAAAAAAATTTTTGCAGAAATTCTTGAAATGACCTCTTTATGTACTTATTTTCTCCTTTTCTATGAACGAGAAGGACAATATCAAAATGGAGGGTGTCTATGATAGGATTAGATTATCCCAATTCGCTTCCACCTTGGAATACATCCAGTCTTTTTGCCATGTTGCTCTACAGTGCCTCCCACTGGAGAGATCAGAGTATATTTCCCCACCCTTCGATGTGGGACTTGGCATATGACACTTTTTGGGCAATGGAATGTTAGTGGCCATGACATGAGCACAGACCTTGAAGATGCTCCTGTAGGTTGGCTTGGCCCCTTGTGCTCCTGTCCTTTACCATGAGAAGAACTGTCCCAGGTAGCTGTTGGTCCAAGGAAAATGAGAGAAATGTGGAGTAGACCTGATCCTGATCCGTAACCCAAAGCAGAGCTGCCCCAACTGCTCCACAGACCTGTGAGGAAGAAAAGAAATGCTTTTGTTAAGCCACTGAGACTTTGGAGAATTTGTTACACAGCATTTAGGTAGCAGAAACCTAACTAATAAGGGGTCTTTCAGGCGAATCCTAGTAAACATATTTTACTGCATTAAAAAAAAAAAGAAGACGACTTTGGGGATGCTGAGAATGACAAAGGGGAGGCTAGAGAAAGAATCCAAATCAATGTTGGACATTGATGTACCATCCTGATGCTCAGCTCAAGCCAGTGAGTACTAAACAAAGGACCAAACAGTGCTAAGCTGAATATCATTAAAGAGTTCTTATTCTAGTTGCCTTTGTTTTTTAGAGAGTACTTGCATACTTGCATAGTAGCTCCCTGAAAGCAGCAGCAGGAGGAAGAGGCTTCATTTTTAAGAATGCTGGTCTGGTATTTTGGCAAAGGTGGACACACCAGCTACCAGCTCATCCCCTTCAGCAGCAGAGAGGATCGTCTGGTTATTTAACAGCCAGAATGGAAAGGGCTCCAACCAGTCAGGGAGAGGCCCCACCCCTGACCCGTCTTCAGAGCAGGTGAGCAGTGATCTGCTCATCAAAAGCGGGATGTGTGGGTAGGGGCTGTTTGCCCAGGAAATCCAGTAAAAGTCCCAAGTCTGCGCTGTGAGCCAGGGTTGTTGGGTTGGATAAACCCAGAATATATGACCCAGGAGTGAAAAGGAGAGTTTCGCTGTGCCACATAGAGCAATGCTCTCAACACCACTCCAAAGAGGTCTATATCCCAATCTGGAAGGAACTGTGAATAGGTTACATGGCAAAGAGGAATTAAGGTTGCCAATCAGGTGACCTTAAACTAGGGAGATTATCCAGGTAAACCCAATATAATCACCAGCATTCTTAAAAGTGGAAGAAAGGGGCAGAAGAGGGACAACCAGAGAGATGGTAACATGAGAGGGACTTGGCCTGATGTTGCCGGCTTTGAAGATGGAGGAATGAGGCCATGAGCCATGGTATGCGGGCAGTCTCTAGAAACTGGAAAACGCAGAGGAGCAGATTCTTCCCAAGGGCTTCCAGGAGGACCCAGCCCTGCTGATACCTTGACTTTAGCTCAGCGAGACCTATTGTTGATTTCCAACCTCCAGAAGTAAGTAAATAAGATGATAAATTTGTATTATTTTCAGCCACTAAATTTATGGTAATTTGTTACAGCAATGATAGAAAACTAGTACATTCCTCAACAGGAAAATTTTAGAGCACTCTTACTAAAACAAGGGGGAAATACTGGGCAAGCAAACAGACCAGACAGGTGGGTGCTGTAGACTAGATCTCTGGGATCTCTTGTTCTATGGCTCCCTGGATATTTTCCTAGGGGAGACAGAATATACTTTACAAAGCGTTGTCAATAGTAGCATGCACATGTTCCAAAACACCAAAGCTCACGGCACCTGCCAGCAAGAGCAGAAAAGCTTGAGAGTGTTGCTCTGAAGGCACTCCACCTAGCCTGGAAACCTGGTTCCCTCACCCATCAGCTGAGTTACTGTAGGCAAGTTCACCTCTATGTGCCTTAGTAAAAGAGGATGATAGATATGTATCTGATGGAGTTTTTATGAGATGTAACAATGTTAATACATAAAATTAATAATCATGACTGGCATGTGGTTAAGGCTCAGTAAATGTTAATGGTTGCTGTTACGACTAGGCAGTATGTATAGAGGTTAGTAACCCTGGATCTGGAGCCACACTCCCTGGGGTCAAAGCCAGCTCTGTCACTTACATCATCTATGCTGGGGCAAGTTATTTAACATGTATGAGGCCTAGTTTTTTCATGTGTAAAATGGGGATATTAAAGGTACTCACAGTTGTGATGGGGATTAATCAATTAATACACGTAGAGTCCTAGAACAATGTCTGATACATCCAATAAAGGTCATCTGTCGTCGTCATCATCATCATCGTCATCAGTATTATGGGACCACCGTCACTCTGGATGATTAACAACTAAACAACCCCCATCATGAATTCAGTAGCATCTCATGTGATCATCCAGACCTTTTAGGTTAAGGAGAACCATGGTTCCCAGACTGTGGGAGTTACAGGGAGCAATACCATCTTTCTTCTTATCAGGAAATCAAATCATAGTAGCACCTAGGTAAGATGCATGTGAAAGGAAAGTGAAAAAATTAGTCATCAGAAACACCAGTAAGGAAAGACTCCTAAAAGAGATAAGAGAGAGCCTACCTACTTCTCTTTTTTCTCTACTCTGCAATTATGCAGGGCTGTACTTCCCTGTTGCTTTTGATTCAGTGTTTTTACACTTTGTAACATAGTAAGAACATTAGGTTGAGGAACCTTGCCACTTTCTTATTCAGAGCAGTCCTGTCCTCAATGCCAAGAATTCTCACTTCGATAGATAATGACAAGAAATACGACACCCCATTAGTAAACAGGCAAATCATTTCATGGCAACAGCGGATTTAATCAAAACATTCTGGTTTTTCCCTCATCTGAACCCACACAAAGAATGAACCAATCCAATTGGAAAAAATATTTGTTTTATCTTTGCCACATTTATTTACTCTTAGGGACTGTTTAACTTCATCGGGCAGAGAAGTTGGAAAGAACAAAAATACTCGAGGCACTGAACAGCCTTCTCTGTCTCCGGCACCAGACAGGAATGGCCTGGAGGTATTTCCACAGGGACCTGTTCTTGAGCTTTTTCTTGAAATCCTTTGCCCTCCTCTTCACGGGGGAGAATTAAACTGTTTGTGCACCAAGTTTTGGGGGGTAGGGTGCAGAATGGGAATTGAAGGATAAGTCAGTCGTTTAACAATCCTGCCCATCCATGCAAATGATTTCAAAATATGAAATACTCATTCCAGAAAATTTATTGACAATTTATTATGCAAGGTATTGTGTAGGTGTTACAGAAAGGCAAAGGTAAATTACATATGGATCAAATCTCAAGGAACTCCCTGTCAAAGAAGTCATGTAAAAGACACACAGATACCTGTGGGGAGTAGAAAGCTATGGGTGTGTTTTAGGTTGGATTCCTGGAAGTACAGCTAGAGCAGGGCTTGTGGGCTTTATTGAGGGAGGGATCTGGGTGAAAACTTTGAGGCTGTGAGCCGAGAAGGACAGGACAGGAGAGAAGCTAGGCAAAGAAGTGGGTGTAGCTGGAGCCTGATCCCATGAGGAGCTCTAAAGGATGATTTGTGCCTGTGGTATAATAAAAAATATATATCTGGTCTTTGTCCCTGATTTTGGAGTACAGAGCTCCTAAAGCCCTTACAAGTTATCTTTTGTATGCTAATGAGATGAGTCCTGTGGAGGCCCCAGATAGCCTCAGGATGGGAGCTGGTCACTAGAAAAGCCAGCTATATGATTAGAGGGTTGGAAATCTCAGCCCCATTTCCCAACTTCTGGGGAGGGCAGAGGGGCTGGAGATTGAGGTCAGTTCCCCAATGGCCAATGACTTAATCAATCATGCCTGCATAATGAAATCTCCATAAAACCCCTAAACAATGGGGTTCAGAGAGTTGCTTTTTTTTTTTTTATTGAAGTATAGTTGATTTACAATGTTATGTTAATTTCTGCTGTAGAGCAAAGCGATTCAGAAATATATATCTATATACGTAGATATAGATATATATACATAGATATACATATATATATACATTCATTTTTTTTAATATTCTTTTCCATTATGGTTTATCACAGGATATTGTCTATAGTTCCCTGTGCTATACGGTAGGACCTTGTTGTTTACCCATTCTATATATTAAAAGCTTACATCTGCTGACCCCAAACTCCCACTCCATCTCTCCCCCAACCCCCTCCCCTTTGGCAACCACAAGTCTGTTCTCTATGTCTATGAGTCTGTTTCTGTTTCATAGATAAGTTCATTTGTGTCACAGTTTAGATTCCAAATATAAGTGATATCATATGGTATTTGTCTTTCTCTTTCTGACTTACTTTACTTAGTGTGATAGTCTCTAGTTCCATCCATGTTGCTGCAAATGGTATTATTTTGTTCTTTTTTATGGCTGAGTGGTATTCCATTGTATATATTATTACATCTTCTTTATCCATTCATCTGTTGATGGACATTTAGTTTGCTTCCATGTCTTGGCTATTGTGAATAGTGCTGCTATGAACATTGGGGTGCATGTATCTTTTCAAGTTATAGTTTTGTCTGGATATATGCCCAGGAGTGGGATTGCTGGATCATATGGTAATTCTAGTTTCTGAGTTGGTAAACACATCCATGTGCTGGGAGGGTGGCTCACCCCAACACCATAGTGCAGAAGCGCCTATGCTTGGGACCCTTCTGGAACTTGCCCTATGTACTTCTTCATCTGGCTGTTCATTTGTATTCTTTGTAGTAAATTGCAACGTAAGTGGAGCACCTTCCGGAGCTCTCTGAGTCATTCCAGTGAATTATCAAACTTGAGGGGGCATCATAGGAACCCCTGAATTTGTAATCAGTTGGGCAGAAGTGTGGGTCTCCTGGGGATCCCACTTGTGACTGGCATCTGAAGCGGGGGGCCGTCTGGTGGGACTGAGCCTTTTAAATTGTGGGATCCGATGCCAGCTAACTCCAAGTAAATAACGTTAGAATTTAACTGAGTGGTTGGATACCCAGTTAGTGTTGGAGAATTGGTTGGTGTCAGGAAAAACCGCACATTTTGTGTTAGAAGTGGTGTCAGAAAGCAACATGTAGTACCACACAGGGGAAGAGCTGTCGTACACTGTATCAGCTAGCCATTGGCTGTGAGCTGCCCCTGGGGATAGAATAACCTCCCAAACAGTTCTGGGCAAGGTGGCTCCCATGAGTCAAGGGCAAACTCTCCAGAGAAGGAGGCAGCTGTAAGCCTGTAGCAGCTGACACAGCAGCTGTGGGATGCCCACATCTGCCTGGTAAAAGCAATCTGGACAGGACACAACAGCACTGATTACAAGGTAACATTCAGAGGAGGATAGGAAAGTGTTGGGGGAAGTTCCAGTGAGAAGTGAACTGAGCCATTGAAATCAGCAGGAGAGAGGTCATTCAAATGGAGGTTCTTCCAAAGGAAGTAGGAACCTCCTACTTCCAAAGGAAGTAAAACAAATACCTTGGAACAGTCATCAAGGAAGCTCCTGCCTGAAGATTCCAGTAAGACATAGGTGATTGTATCAGCCAGGGTTCTCCAAAGAAACAGTACCAATAAGGGCGAGTAACTTGCTAAGGGTCACTCAGCAGAGGAGTGGGGTTCCTACCCAATCCGTGACTCCCACTGTCGCTGCTCCCCACACCATGCTCACCACCTCCTCCTTCACGCTTTCTCCTTAGCTTTCCTATGACTCAGTGGTTCTCAAACTTCAGTGTGCGTCAGAATCACCTGGGGTGCTTCTTCAACCAGACTGCTGGGCCTGGCCATAAGAGTTTTGATTCAGGTGGTCTGGACCCAGGCAGAGAGACAGTCAGCTGCAAAATTCACTGCGTCCAGTGCAAAAAGAAAACGCAGGGCCCTGTCCTGGGGGGAAGTCCATCTCCCCTTCCCACAGGCCCACGGCCCCGGTCCACCCTTAACAGATACCCTCGCCGCTTCCCAAGGAAATGCAACCTCCGCACCAGGATGCGCTCAGTATCCGCATCAGGGCCGGCGAGAGGCCCCTGAAAAGTCACTGTGGTACTGCCCACCTGGGATGGGGACAGCGCCACCTCGCCCTGGCCTGAGCACCGAGGGGGCGAGGGGTGCGTGTCCCACCCCTCCCCTCCCTGTGTTTGTGCCCAGGCCCCAGCCGGGGGCAGAGGACAATGGCAAATGCAAGCCTCCCCTCATCGCTGCCACTTGGCTGCCCAGCCCCCTTCCCCGAGGTGGGGGGAGGCAGGGTCCTGGGGCAGGGAGGGTGGAGGCAGATGGCCTAGAACCCGGGCAGGGAAGCGCTGGGAGGCTCCAAGGTCCTGAACTTACACCGTTGTCCGAGCGGACTTCACTTAGGAAACACTCAAAGATAAAATTAAACTTCAACTGCCGGGCTCTGCTGAACCCGTGGCTGTGTGTAGCTACACTGGTTGCACGCCATGAATCCCGCTCTGGCCACAGGGGATATTTGCATTTCTAGCAAGTTCCTAGGTGTTTCTGAGAACCGTGTAATCATTCTTTTTTTTTTAAGTGAGGTAAAACATTGCTGCATGCTGTGGCTTTCCTTCCCTTCTCTGTAAAATGGTGACACTTCTGCCTCACAGGATTGGGGGAGAGGACACAGGGGAGCAGGCTTAGCCAGAGCTGAGAACACGGGCCACACTCTAGAACAATGCTGTCAGCAACAGCAGCACTAGTAGTAATGATCGTTACTATCATCACTACCTCTACTTTTGTGCAGGCTAATGCTTGTGTGTCTAATGCTTTCATCTGTTGTTTCCTGCTTATTTCCTCTCCGCTGTCTGTCACCTCAATTTTGAGAAGGAACTGAAAAGTACAGGGGAGGGGTTGGGGTGGGAGTGGGGAGGGACACCTCTGACCAAAGCCAGCTGTGGCAGGAAGCCACATCGAGAGGAAATGTGTAAGGATGCTGCCGTTTGCCTTAACAAATATCAACCTTGGATCCTCTGAAATTGGCACTAGAGGGAGAAGCTGAGTGTGAGGAGGCGTGGGTGGACCACTGCACCCCTTGTTCCCCTGGGGACTGAGCTTCTGCTCTGTAAAGGACATATGAATACCTTTAGGGAGGAGATAGCTCCAGGTGTTATTCAGAAAAGGACAAGATACAGTCCTGGGGATGGAGATGCACTTCTCACTGCCACCCGTCCTGTCCCTTCAGGTGTAAGTGGAGAGGGGCCACTTTCCCATCAGCATCTAGACCAGGTTAAGACGTCCAGAAGCACAAGACTGCAGCAAGGCTGGTTCATTTCCACAAGGCTTTATTAAAGTCAGGCTTACGGGGCCTTGCTTGCTCTCCAAGGCTTGCCCCATCCCATCCGCTGTAGAAAGAATACACTGTTCTCAAATTCTAGTGCGGGGTGACTAAGGCCCAGAGAGAGAGTGAGACTGAGTGCCTCTGCAATGGGTCTCAACCTTGGAATCTTCCTAGGAACTAAAACACACCAGTGCTTAGGGCCTACCCCAGGGGTTCTGATTTAATTCATTTGGGGGGCATTCTAGGCACTGGTGTTTAAAAAAACCTCCACTGGTGTAACGACTGTGTATGGAGGTTGAGAGCCACTGCTGTACAGCTCACTCAGCTCTGGGTGGCTCTGGGGACCCTTCCGTGCAGAATGAGCCACCCAATCAGGGGCACATCCGTTATTCACAATGGTGTGTCCTCGCCTGAGTGGCTGTCCAGGAAGTCCTCAGGACACACAACGTGCACACAAGAGAGGGCCACTATAAGGCCAGGTGAGGATGGGGTGTGGAATCATTTTAGGGGGAAGTGGGAGGGTCACTGGGTCACAAATCACCACAGGGTGAGAAATCAAGAGGAGGGATTCTAGGGTTGTGTCTAGAGTATGTCGCCTGGAAATAAAATGAATGATATAGAAAATCTTCCTCTTGCTGTTCTGATTGTCAGGAACCCCTTCCTCATGGCCTTAAAGCAGCTGTGCTGGAGGGTGTTTTCACCACTGTGTCCTGAGACCTAAGCCTGGGGTAGGTGCCGGATGTTTATGAGAATTTTGCCTGGTCTGCCCTCTCCTCTCTGCCAGATACAAGCTGCCAACTTGAGTACAATCTCCTCACCTGAAATCAATTCTACAAACATTTATGGAACATCTTTTCTCTGACGGCAGCACACGAGGAACTAGGGAGCACACGATAAATAGCTGTTGTCATTGTTGATTAATACTCTTCTTAGAATGTTGACCTCAAGCAAGTTAACTTGCCTCGCAATATTTTAGTTTCCTAACCTGAAAACGTGATAATAATAGGGCTTACCTTGAAAGGTTGTCGTGAGGTCTAAATGAGTTAACACATCAAAACATTTAGAAGGATGCCTGGCGTATATTAAGTACTTAACAAGCATTAGCCATTGTTATTATGATGATTAATATTAATGTTAGTAACTGGGGCTACCACAGTGAATAAGACAGGCATAGTCTTTGGTCTTATGAAACTTACAGGCAAATGGAGAAAACAAGTAGTTATAATAGAGTGGTTGGTGTTAACATAGCCAGAAGTAGAGGTGCTGTAGGAACATTCAGGAGGGGCCCCGTACCAGGCTTGGGGGAATATTGAAGTTTTCCTAAGGGAAGCAATGGCTTGGCTGAGACCTGAAGAATGATTAAGAGATTTGCAGGTATGGGAAGGACTGTGACGAGGGAGAGGCAGAATGACCTTCCAGGCAGAGGGAGTAGCAACGTCAGCAGGTGAGAGAGGACTGGCTCAGCAGAGAAGAGGGGGACACAGGAGCAGGGTCCTTCAGGCCTGGCAAGCACGCTAAGGAATTTGGACTTGATCAAAAATGGAGAAGACACAGGTCCTGCCCTTGAGTAGCTGCCAGTTATGCAGGACAGATGGACATAAAATAGATACTTTATTATTTTTATTCATTATTTAAGATAATGTGAGACTAGAGAGGAAGGGCCTGTGGCAGAGAAGGAAGGGTTTATAGAAAAAACCAAGATGAAACGCCCAGATCGACATGGACAAGTGCTACATGGGAACACTTCCTCTATCTAAGCATGTCCTCTTGCCTCTCTTCCCAGGTTCTTTTGCTGTAACAACATCCTCTACCAAGTCAGAACCTTACTGTGATCCCCAGTGCCATTTTCTCACTCACTCCTCACATTCAACCAATGGCCAAGTCCCACTGAGTTGCCACCTCTCATTGCCCTGAGTGAGGGCTTTATCATCCCTTAAGGGATGCTTTCAACAACCATGTCTATCGATCTTGCGTTGCCCAGATCAAATTCAGTTTCATACCACGACTGCCAGAGTGATCTCTGCAACATAGAAATCCAGCCGTATCCCCTCCCTGGGGCAAAACTATTCAGTTTTACAGCATCTTGCTTTCCCTGCATTTCTACCCATGCACAGAGCTATTGTGAGCTAAGGATGCACATGTGTAAAATACCTTCAGTCCCTCTGGGGAAATGTAAGAGTGCTATTTTTATCATTTATTTATATTTTTAATTTTAAAAATTGAGATATAACTTACATAACATTGTTTAAGTTTAAGGTGTACAACATGATTTGATACATTTATAATTTACGTGATTATCACCCCATCACAAAATTATTATTTCTTTTTTGTGGTGAGAACATTTAAGATCAAGTTCAGAGTGCTATTTTTAAACCTGTTTTTAGTACTGAAGGTAAAACAGTATCTTCTCCTATCTGTAATGTCACTGAACCTGAACTATTCTCTTTCTTGAGTGACCTGAATTAAAATGGGGAGGTGTACCTAGACCTTTTAGTTGCAGAGATAAAACTCACCCTTACCTCCCTTATTTGTCTTCCCAGAGTGAGAATCATACAAATGCCAAAATACAGGTTAGAGGGAAGGTTATTTAGTGATGGAGTCTTGCATGTACACTGATCTAGCCTGAATAACATAAGATTTCAGCCTTTTCCTCCTTTTTGTCCTTCTCCAAGGTAGTTCTTCTCTAGTTTTACTTTTTTTTTTAAATTTTATTTATTTATTTATTTATTTATTTATTTATGGCTGTGTTGGGTCTTCGTTTCTGTGCAAGGCCTTTCTCCAGTTGCGGCAAGCGGGGGCCACTCTTCATCGCGGTGTGCGGGCCTCTCACTATCGCGGCCTCTCTTATTATGGAGCACAGGCTCCAGACGCGCAGGCTCAGTAGTTGTGGCTCACGGGCCTAGTTGCTCCGCGGCATGTGGGATCTTCCCGGACCAGGGTTCGAACCCGGGTCCCCTGCATTGGCAGGCAGATTTTCAACCACTGTGCCACCAGGGAAGCCCTAGTTTTACCTTTTTAAGAGTCAGGTTTATTGGGGAATAATTCACATAAAATAAAATTTACCCTTTTACAGTGTATCATTCAATGAGTTTTGTTGATTGTATACAGTCATGTAACTACTGCCTTAATCAAGATATAGAACATTTCTATCAACTCCAAATGTCCCCTCATGCTCTTTGCAGGCAACCTCCTCACCCGCCCTCATTTCCTGGCAACATATGACCTGTTTTCCAGAATGTCATGTATATGGAATCCTGTAATATATAGCCCTTTGTGTCTGGCTTCTTATGCTTAGCATATTGCTTTTGAGATGAATTCATATTGTTTCGTGTGTCTGTAGTTTGTTCTTTTTTTATTGCTGACTATTATTCTATGGTCTGGATGTAGACAATTTGTTTACTCACCTGTTGGCAAACATTTGGGCTGTTTTCAGTCTTTAGCTATTATGAATAAAATTGTTTGAAATATGAGAGTTTCTGTTGCTTTGTATGCTCACCAATGTTTGGTCATGTCAATTTTTAAAATTTTAAACATTCTAGTGGGTGTACAATGGTATCTTCTCGTGTTTTAAGTTGCATTTCCCTAAACTCAAATTAGCATCTTTTAATGAACTAATTCGCCATTCAGTTATATTCTTTGGTGAAAGTGTCTGTTTAAATATTTTGACCACTTTTTAGTTGGATTTTTAAATATTATTCTTATTGAGCTGTAAAAGTTTTTTGTAAGTATTCTGGATATAAGTCCCTTATCAGATATAGAATTTTCTAATAATTTTCCAAGTCTGTGGCTTTTTTTCATTTTCTTAACATTATTTTTATAACAACTTTATTGAGATATATTCATTTAACTATCTTTTGAAGAGCAGAAATTTTTAGTTTTGATGAAGTCCAATGTATAATTTTTTTCTTTTATGGTTTCTGATGTTTGTTGCCTATCTAAGAAACCTTTGCTTAACCCAAGGCAACAAGATTTTCTCTGTTTTCTCAGAAGTTTTATAATTTTGTTTCTTAACATTTAGGTCTGTGATCTACTTCAAGTTAATTTTTGAGTGTGGTGTGAAGTAAGAATCAAGGTTAATTTTTTTTGGATATCCAATTGTTCCAGCACCATTTAAAAAAAAAATTTATTTGTTTTAACCTTTGGGTGTTTTGGATCTTCATGGCTGTGCAGGCCTTCTCCGGTTGTGGCGAGAGGGGGCCACCCTTCTCTGCGGTGCCTGGGCTTCTCATTGCGGTGGCCTCTCTTGTTGGGGAGCATGGGCTCTAGGCACGTGGGCTTCATTAGTTGTGGCGCATGGGCTCAGCAGATGTGGTTTGCGGGCTCTAGAGCACAGGCACTAGTTGTGGCGCATGGGCTCAGCTGTTCCCTGGCACGTGGGATCTTCTTGGACCAGGGATTGAACTCGTGTCCCCTGCATTGGCAAGCGGATTCTTAACCACTGCACCACTAGGGAAGCCCGCACCATTTGTTTTTTGTTTTTGTTTTTTATAAATTTATTTATTTTTGGCTGCATTGGGTCTTCGTTGCTGTGCGCAGACTTTCTCTAGGTGCGGCAAGCGGGGGCTACTCTTCGTTGCTGTGCGCAGGCTTCTCATTGCAGTGGCTTCTCTTGTTGTGGAGCACAGGATCTAGGTGTGCAGGCTTCAGTAGTTGTGGCACGCGGGCTCAGTAGTTGTAGCTAGTGGGCTCTAGAGTGTAGGCTCAGTAGTTGTGGCACACAGGCTTTGTTGTTCCACGGCATGTGAGATCTTCCCAGACCAGGGATAAAACCCGTGTCCCCTGCATTGGCAGGTGGATTCTTAACCACTGCACCACCAGGGAAGTCCCCAGCACCATTTGTTGAAAAACTGTTGTTTCTCCATTGAATTACCTGGACACTTTTGTTGAAAATCAGTTGACTGTATTTTGGTAGATCTATTTCTGGACTCTGTGGTCTGTCCCTTTGATCTGTATTTCTATCTTTAGACATATGCACTGTCTTGATTACCATAGCTTTAGAATAAATCTTGAAATCAGAGTGATTTCGACTCCAACTCAACTCCTCCAACTTTGTTATTCTTTTTTCAAAAATCATTTCTAGGTCTTTTGCATTTCCAAAAACTTTTTAGATTCAGTTTGTTAATTTCTACACCACCACCAACAACAAAGGCTGATCAGTAGTTCAATTTGGGAAGAATCGACATCTTAACAATACTGACTCTTCCCATTCATGAGCATGATTTGTCTCTTGGTTTGTTTAGTTCTTCCTTGATTTCTCTCAGCATTAAATCTACTTTTCGAGGTACAGGTCTTGCACATAGTTGATTATATTTATCTCTAAGTATTTCATGTGTTTAATCTTTTGTGAGTGGTATTTTTAATATTTTCAATTTCCAATAGTTTGTTGCTAGTAAATAGAAAAACATCATATTTTTTATATTGACATTGTATCCTAAAACCTAGCTAAACTCATGTATTTGTTGTCATAACTATTTGTATTTTTGATTTCTTAGAATTTTCTATGCAGATGATTATGCTATTTACAATTAAAGACATTTTAATTTTTTTTTTTTTTTACAATCTATATACTTTTATTTATTTTCTTGTCTTATTGGACTAGCTAGAACCTCCAATATAATGGTGAAAAGAAGTTGTAAAAGTGGGCATTCTTGCTTTGATCCCAATCTTAGGGGCAAAGCACTCAATATTTTACTGTTAAAAATGATGTTACCAATTTTTTTTTTTTTATAGATAAGGTTTGCCATATTGAGAAAATTTCCTTCTATTCCAAGTTTGCTGAAATTTTTTATAATGGATGGATGTTGAATTTTATAAATGCTTTTTTTACATGTATTGAGATAATTATATGATTTTAATATTTTTGTCTGTTGAGATTGTGAATTTTACTGGTTGATTTTGAATGTTGAACCAACTTTGCTTTTCTGGAACATACCTAAGTGGGTCATGACATATTATCCTTTTTATAGATTTCTGGATTCAATTTGCTAATATTTTTTTACTATGCTCATGAGAAATATTGGTCTATAGTTTTCTGTCTTATCTATCTTTGGTATATAGATAATGCTGGCCTCCTAAAATGAGTTGTGAAATCTTCCCACTTCTATTTTTCTGGAAAAGTTTATGTAGAATAGGTGTTATTTCTTCATTAAGTGTTTGGTAAAATTCACCAGTAAAGCCTCCTGAATCTGGAGTCTATTTCTTTAACAGGGCTACACAGGTTGTCCATTTCTTTCTTTTCTTTTTTTTTTTTTTTTTAATATTTATTTATTTGGCTGCTCCAGGTCTTAGTTGGAGCATGAGGGATCTTAGTTGTGGCATGCATGCAGGATCTAGTTCCCTGACCAGGGATCGAACCTGGGTCCCCTGCATTGGGAGCATGGAGTCTTAGCCACTGGACCACCAGGGAAGTCCCTATCCATTTCTTTTTGAGTGGGCTTTGGTAACTGGTGTCTTATTCTCTTGTGGTGGTCTTTGTGTGAGATGTTGGCATATTATAACAGCCTTCTGATTTCCCAGTTGCTATCAGTGATATTTGTTTATTCATACCATCTTTATTTATTGTGCCTCTTTAGTTTTGTTCGTTTAATGGCTGCAATAAACAGATCACAATAAAATGAATCTGGTTGACAGTGAACACGTGGCAGGGGAAGTTTGGTGGTTGTGGCAGAGTAGAAGGCATTGTAGACTTTGGCTAAAAATTTTTATGTCATGAAAGGGAAGGATTTGCCTGATGACTTTGTCAGACAAATTTATCTCTTTCAAGTATTGGCTTTAAAAACAGGAGAAAACAAGGGAAGTTGCAATAAAAATCTCCTTCCCAGCAAGCACTGGAAAAACCAAAGGGAAAAATAGCAGGACTTACAACATGATGTGTGCAGAGTTATTTCTAAACAGGTTTTTTGTTTTTGTTTTTGTTTTTTTTGGCATTTTATAAGAAATAAGACTTTACCTTAGTGTTTATTTTGGAGTTAATGGCACATACTGAAATGTAATAATTTACTGATTGGGAGTATTTTAAAACAAAACAGAAAGAACCCAACTGTCCCCTCAATTCCTTATCCCTAGCCTATGTTTAAATATTGTAAATAACCTTTGAAAATATAACAGCCATATTTGTTGGAATAGCACTCAGTGATTTGAATGACCTATTTTAAAAGCAACTTACCCTACAAGTTACTTTTCCATTTAAAATGTTTTCTTTGTTCATACTAAACCCCATACTGTTTTCCCAAGGACAGTTTGGTTACAAGTACAGAATAACCTACTTAATATACTTTGGTTTAATTTACTTACAGGTAAAGTAGATATTTGTTTTCCTACCACCGTCAAAGGGTTTTCATAAGAGTAAAGTCAGATATATGCTATAATATATTGGTGAAAAAAGAGTAAAGCCATCATATAAAGGCAAACTGATGATATTATATTGCTTTCCTTTATGGCAGGGCATGATCATTATAATTTAATGTGCTAGGAAGCAGAAAAGGCCTGTATGTGTGATCAGCTGGGCTTTTCACGTGGGATGTATATGGAGGTTGTCCTGTGGCTTGAGGAGGTTGCTACTGCTTGTATGGTTTAGAGCTTGCCTTTTGTAGCTCTGGTTGTAACATGCCTTTGGTTAAAATTAGTCTCACCCATGATTGCCAATCTCCAGGTTGGTTCACTGGGTGCTGCTACTTCTCAGAATTCCATGACTAAGCCAGGAGTGGTGTTTGTTATTTACTAATAGGTATTTCTTCTGCCTGTTCTGCTTACCACATCATCATACCAGGCCTTGACCTTTGTGAACTCCTCTGGAAAATCAAACATACCTAGAAGCTGCCCCAGCTTAGGTCTAATAACACCATCAATTGCTCTTTGGGAGGTTGTGGAACAGAGCTTGGAAGGTGATTTGAATGAGAAGAAAACATAACAGCTCATCAAATCCAGATTTTCCATGAGAAAACAAGAATCCAAAGAAGTTAAGGGTCTTGATTAAGGTCCCTTCTTCCAGGAAGCCTTTCTGGATTTCCCAAGGTGGTTGTACTGGTGCTCCCCAGCTGTTTGCAAAACCACTCTTAATTCCTCCACAACTTTTCACTCTTTGCTAAAATGATTTCCTGGTGATGTCTCTCACTAAGAGAGGGCTGAGTTACATTTGTCCACAAGGCCTAGAACATTTTAAGCCCTCATGAACATTTGTTGAGTGGCTGAGTCTCTCACATACTAGCTACTAGGTACTATAGATGTGAAGTCAGGCTCATGGAAATTAAAGAGAAACTCCAGGAAAGCCCAAGCTCTTCTTGGTAGCAGATCAGAGTCTGTAGGCTAAGCCAAAGACTAAGCTGAGAAGCACATGTAAGCAAGGGAAGATGAAAAAATTAAAGGGAGCCAGTCCAGAAAGGAGGTAGTGAAAGTGTTTCAATTTCCCTACTTGTAGATGCATTTGTTTAATTGATTCATTCAGCAACTTTATATTGGGCATCTACTATGGACCAGGAGCTATTTCAGGCATTGGACATACAGTAGTGAATAAAACAAAGTTCCTCTTATATTTCCAGTGGGAGAGAAACATTAAACAAATATCAAGTGAAAAATACTGATAACGTCAGGTAGTGATAAATGCTGGGATGGAAAATAAAGCAGGGGAAAGAAATAATCACTGATAAAAAAAAAGGAAGGTCTCTCTGAGCAAAGACCTGAACAAAGTGAGGGAGCGATGCCATGAGAATATTGGAGAAAGAGTATTTCAGAGAGAATAAGTACAAAGATCCTGAGGCAGGCTTGGTGTGTTTGAGAAACAAGGTGACCAGAAGTTTAGAACAGCGTGGGGAAGGAGAAAGGAGATGAAGAAAATTCTTCTGCACTAGTGAAACTGTCCTTTCCAGCACCAGAGTGTTATGATTGGTGATCCTCTGACTATATAGACCAATTCCAATCAAGAGCGCCCCGTACAGTGCTGAAACCAGACCTTTATCTCTCAGGAGTGCTCTATTGAAGACTATCCACCGCCTAGGACGAGGGTTCTCACCTGAGGTCAACAGGCCCCTGGGGGCTCACAGTCAGGCTTCATATGGTCAATTAACCCCCTCCCCAATCTGTGCCTCCCTCCTGAACATTTTTCTGCAGATAAAGTCTTAGATGGAACCTGTCTGCCAATGCCTGCAGGACCAGGTAGGAATATAGAAGAATGAAATAGGCCAATGTGAGAACCCAGCCACACTTTGTTTGCCTATTAAACAGAGGAATATTCTTCACTTCCACAGGGAAATAAGCTCTCTCCCATTTGTCTTGAAATATTCAATCTTTTGGTTCTATTTTTAATTTCCTCACTCTGGTAGAGACTTAGGGCCAGAGAAATACTTCTTCACCATAAGAAAACCAACAATGTAAGGGTGATGACCAATGGCGAGTACTGTTCAGTGCTGGGGATCCATAGAGGATGCTGAGGGTTGTGGAGGATGGGAGGGTACGTACCTTCCAAAGGCGGCAGCCACTACTCTGCTTCTGCTGCTCACTGCCTTGAGGGAATGGGACCCAGTGTGGACAGATCTTAGGACTGGTTAAGAGAAAGCAAAACTCTGGATCTCTTTGGAGTTGAAATCTCCAGAGTTTTTATTTGGTTCACATTTTTTTTTTTTAGAACCCTGGTAGACCACCCATAACACTCAGGGTCAAATATGGCCCATACGCAGGTGGTTTGTTGAACTCTGATCTATAGATTTTACCAGAATTTCTGAGAGATCTGTGACTTAACATTGACAACTACTGTCCTAGAACATGATTCCCTTCCACTTCTGTGGGTAGAAAGACCAAGGACACAGCCATCAACCATGTCCCAGGGTCCCAGAAGTCTAGGGGACGGCCATCTGCCTGGTTTCTCCCTCCCCCCATCCCTGACCCAGAGCACAGAAGCCAGCAGGATCTGCTCCTCTTCCTCTGTCCCCCAGTGAGTGTCCTCCACTATAGGGGTGGAGCAAGCAGGACATTGTAAAGGGAAATGGTACTGAGAAGCACCAGATGAAGTTTAAGAGACGCTCATTACTGTGAAAGGTAGCTCTCTTCTTTGTCTTCTCAATTCTCCACTCCACTCCCTCCCATACATCCCTCCACACCCAACCCACTACACCCCATGAGAGTATCTTTGATTACAAGTTACAGAAACCCAAATCAAACCCTGTGGGGAAAAAATAAACTCTTTCATTCCTGTATCTGAGAAGCTGAAGGGCAGTGCAGCTTCGGGCATGTTGGATTCAGGTGCTCAGGAATCTCTCCCTCTCACTCAAACCTGAGCTCTGCTTTCTACTCTGTTGCCTTTGTTCTTTGACAGATTCTCTCCAAGTGGTGGAAAAGTTGGCTTGCATGGTCATTACTGCTCATCGTCACAGAAGGGGAGGCACTTACATCAAGTCCTAAAAAAAATAATCTGCTTGGGCTGTGATACTGGACAAAACCCCTGTGTCCAGGGGCATGGGGTACTCCTATTGGCTAGCCTAGGTCATATGCTCTCCAGAAGAGTGGGTTCCAGAATCACAAGGAGCTTTGAAGGTGCTGAGTGTGAGTGTGTGTGTGTGTATGTGTATGTGTGTGTGTGTGTGGTGGTGGTAGTGAAATGGCAAACTCTAAAAGGAAGGGATGGTGGCCACTTAAAAGGGTACCTTCTACCCACAGGCACTTCAGACACAACAGCCAACGGTCATTCCCTCGGCCCCCAAACAAAACCCAAAAAGCTCTCTCTGCAACTCAGCAGAAGCTCAGTGCAGATTGCTCGTCAATTCCAGTATCAGAACATCTGCATCGCAAAACCAAGAAGGTGCAGTTCGGGTTTGGTACATAGAGATTTTCAAGCCTTGGCGATTCCTCCAGGTGGGCAACAGAAGACGCTCTCCAGCTTTGTGAAAATCACTCTCCCTTCCCTCCCCAAGTAAAATGAAAGTTCACCACTGCAGCCACGCACCTGCCCTGCTGAACAGAACAGATGTACTCCTGAAAATCTAGGAACAAACAGAATCACTATTTTACCCTATACATTTAAAGCTGAAGGTGAACTCCAGGGAATCAACTAACAGGAAGTTCTTGGGCAGTGACCAGAGAGTGACTGTTGGGTTTCATATAGGCAAAAATAAGATAATCTTACCCCTAGGGAGAAAAATCCAAACTCACTGAGAGTAAAAGAATGAGAGTTGAAATAATAGCTAATCTTTATTATTTGCTAAGTGCCAAAGCCCTTTTTATAGATTATCTCATGTAATTCTCACAATAGCTCTATATGTTTAATTATTATCTCCATAAGAGGCTAAATAATTTGCCAAAGATTATATGTGCAGCCCGCAGTGGCAGAGTGAGGATTCATGCCTGGGCAGTTTAACTTCAAAGCCATTCTGATGGAGCATCAATTCATTCATTCTACAGTCATGTGGAGTGCCTACTACATGTTGGGAACTATTCAAGGTGCTGAGATATATAGCTGTAAACAATGTAGATACAAATACAGATATATGTCCTCATGAAACTTGCATTCTTGTGGGGGAGAAAGATAGGAAACTGGACCAATGGATAAAACATATACTAGGTTAGATAGTGATCAGTGTAAGGGAAAAAACTATGGCATGGAGGAAAGAGAAGTGGAGGGGAGGGGTGGATTCTGAATAGTCAAGTCTCACTAAGAAGGTGACACTGAATAAAGATCTGAGGAAGTGAGGGAGTGAACCATGCAGATTATCTGGAGGAAGA
This sequence comes from Balaenoptera ricei, assembly GCF_028023285.1. NCBI lineage: Eukaryota > Metazoa > Chordata > Mammalia > Artiodactyla > Balaenopteridae > Balaenoptera > Balaenoptera ricei. The sequence goes on from NC_082648.1 coordinate 79,517,403, forward strand.
GCATGATAGGTAGAGGAAACAGCAAAGACAAAGGCCCTGAGGAAGGAGCAAGGGCAGCATGCTCTACCAATAGCAAGAAGTCCACTGTGACGTGAGCACTGTGATCAAGGAACAGAACAGGAGGGGATGAGATCAGAGGTACCAGATCTTCTAGGGTCTTGCAAGTGGCTGTTAGTGTTTCGTCTTTTACTCTGGTGCAATGCAGCCACTTGGGTTAGAGCAGAGGAGGGACGTGAAAGGACTTAGTTTAAACAGGATCTCTCTCACTGCTCTGTCAGAAATAGCCTATTGGGGAGCAAGGAGGCCAAGAGGGAGGCTGCAGCAGTAAGCTGGGTAGAAATGGAGGTGGCCTGGACTAGTGTGCAGTGGAGATGCGGCAAGTGTTTCCATTCTGGGTTTACTGTGAAATCAGAGTCAGAGGGTTAGCTGACAGGTGAGATGTGGGGTGTGTGAAAAAGAGCAGTCAAAGATGGCTCTAAGGCTGTTGGCTGGCCTGAGCAACTGAAGACTGGAATTGACATTTTCAGAGATGGGGAACGGTGCAGGAGGGATAGCTTTGTTTTTATTTTATTTTTAAGGGTGGGGGGGAAGGGTTATCCAGGCCCCATTTTGGAACCTATTAAATGGGAGATACCGATTAGACATCCAAAGGGTAATGCCGGGTGGCAGGTCTGGGGTTCAGGAGGGCAGTCCATCAGCTCTACAAACTACACTCTACCCCCTGAGAGTAAGTGAAGACACCTGCATGCAATTTTGGGAAACTGATGGCTGTATCAGAAATACTAGAACAGTATTCAGGAAAGTCAAATTGAAAAATGCACCCACATCCTGCCACCCTAAAAACAGCTGCTTTTATTTCTTCACGTTCTGTTTTTGCCCACCTGTATACATACTTTTATAATGTCAAAATCATAGCATGGATACAATTTCATATTGTACTTTTTTTCACTTAACATGATCTCATAAATATTTTCCTAAGTGACTCCCATATGTGCTTCCTGAGGCCAATAAAATGCCGGGCATTGCTGAGACCTTTCAGAAACAAAAGTTAAAAATCCTACTTTGGTACAAAGCTTGGTGCCCCTACAGCTGGCATTGTGTTTACTGCAATCTTTGTGGACGGTGACTCTCTGTGGATGTGACTTTGAGCCGGGCCCTGAGTGAGGAGAGTCTGCCATGCACCCAGTCTGGGGAGGGGCATTCCAGGAAGTGGGGAGGGTGTGTGCAAAGGTCCTTAGGAGGCAACAGGAAAGCACGTTAAGAAGTGCTGCTGGCAGATCCATTTCAACTGACAATTAAATAGAAATTATTTTATCTTTGTAAAATTTTAAAAATATCTTTAAACTACAGAAAAGTGAGTACACCCTTCCTCTGGGATGCCCTACCAAGGAAGGAGAGGTCAAATGGAATCATTCAGAGCATAATGAACCCTAGTAGATGTAGTGGCTCCTAAAGGTTCTGGGCCTCAGACTAGACACAAACTCCACATGGAATCTTATTTTTTCATTCATACCAGTCCCTCACCCAGAACCAGAGTCCAGTCCCTTAATTTTATAGAAAAGGTCTAGGGTCCAAGGACGATAAGCGACTTGTGCAAAATTATTCATCTCCATTATAGAGGGTTTTAGCTAGGATTCAATTAGCTCTGCCCTCCAGATCAGACTCTAAGAAACAAAACATGATTCAGTGCACGCGACTCCATCGTCGACAAAATCCTTTGTTAGCTGGGAAATGCAACCCCCCCTTCCTCTCCAGCTAATCTGCCTATCATTTGCATAATTATTTACTCAAAAGCAGGAAAATTATTGAGAAAAACCGTTTGTCCAGGAGTTCCGGCCTGAAGGTAGGAGCTGGTTTATGCTTCCTCGAAGAGCCAGCAGGGGGGTGCACCAGGCAAGGTTTGTGAGCCGCGCCTTCCCCTACGCCCCCTCCCCTTTCCTCGCCCAACTTCCCTATAGCCAACGCTTCAACTAAAAGTGGCCATTGACCTTTCAAGCTTTTGAATAGTGATGCAATAGAATAGTATTTCAAAGAAAAATGGTTATCGAAATTTTGGATCCGGTTTTCCCATGAGTGTTAATGGTTTTTAAAAAGTAGGTCACATTTAAAGTAGGTCACATTTCGGGGGCGGACGTGCAGGGAAGGAGATGAGTTTCAACTGAGGCCAGGTGGCCTTCAACCAGGTGGGAGGAGGTGAGGGTCCCTGGGCAGGGAAGAAGAGCCGGGATCTTTCCGCATTCCCGGGCCCCGGGTGCAAGCTCTGCGGGAAATCACAGAGTCGAGCGCTCTCGGCCTGCGGACACCGAGGCGGGCCGGCCAGGACCACCAGGGCGCGCGGGTCTGGGCGTCCCCTCCGCGATCGGCGCAGGTGAGCCGGAGAGCCGCCAGGTGGCCGGAAGGAGACAGCGGAGCGGCGAGGAGGAGGAAGGGACGGAGGAGCTGGGCTGGGCCGGTGCGGGAGACGGCGAGCAAGACCGCCACGGGGAGGAGACAGAGCGGCCGGGCGCCGCTCTCCACCCGCTGGCAGCCTTCTAGGACCGGACCCGAGAGGACCGCCATCAGCCCGCTCCCTCCGGGTCTCGGGCGTGGGCGCGGGAGTGCTGAAGAGGGAGCTCTCCCACTCCATTAATGTGTCTTAGAACGGGAGGGGCCGTTTCCGAGGACCTCTAGTCTCTCCAGCCACCACCACCCCCAAAATGTGCGGCCTGGAAAGTCGCCTGGAGAAGGCGCAGAGGGGATGGAAAAGACAACCAGCCGCGGCGGGCCGAGGGGCGAGAACGTCTGCTAACCGCTCGACTCCGGCGCACAGCTTGCATGTGTTGGGCGCAAGCTCCAGCCGCCGAAACCGGGACGGTGATGGCCTGGTGCTTCTCCTGCGCGTCTCCGAGAACTCCGGGGCGTGGGGTCAGAGGAGGGCGGATTCCCAGGCATCCACCCCGCCCTGGCCGGCACCCGAACGCTCTGAGCCCGTCTCCCCTGAAGCCTGCGCATTAGCACCGGAGTCTCTTTAAAGCAGTAGCGGGGGCCGCGGTCACGTGAGGTGGATTCCTGGAAAGTTCCTGGAAAGCGGCCTCCGCAGCCGCGGGGCGGGGCGCGCGGGGAGCGCGGACTAGGGAGAGAGGCGGGGAGCGAGGGAGGCGCGTAAATCTGGGAAGTCGCGCGCACACAGCGCTCCGGGGACAGACATTTAACTCTTGTCTAGTCTCGCCGCCGCCGCGGCTCGCGAGCCTTGGGCTTCCTTTGAAGCATGAGCCTTCTCGCCCGCCGCCACTGGCACTGCGCGGGCCGCGGACAGTGCGCGCCGGGGTCCCGGGCGCACAGCCTCAGGATCCCCGTCGCCTACAGCTGGGGCGCCGGAGGAGCTCGGGCAGGGGCCCGCGGCAGGTATCGGGCCGGGGAGCCCAAAGGCTCCGCCCCTAGGAGGCCTGGGGAGGGCACTGGGGCGCGGCCGAGAGCGCGGGGCAGCCTTGGCTTCCGCAGTTTGGAGCCTCTGGGCTAGAGAGCCCGAGCTGCGGCTCTGCCCCGAGGCTGGGAGCTACTGCCTGCTTTCTCCGGTTCTTTCCCGGCGTCTGGAAGTCTCTAGAGTTTTTGTTTTTGTTTTTCCTCCCCTAAACTGCCATCCAGATTAATAATCCTCCTAATAAGCTGATCTCCCGCTCCTCCCCACCCGCCTGCCTCCCGCCCTCTTTCCTCCCTCCCTCTCTCCTTCTCATCTCCTTGGTTGCAGCCGGAGGGAGCCCAGCAGCTGCCCCGGGTCGGGGGTGTCCGAGCCCGGAGGGGGTGTTAGAGCCCGGCGAATCGAGGCGATGGTCCCCGGGGTTCACGTTTGCCCTCTGTGCAGAGAACTCCGGCCGCCCCCGCCGCTAAGCCCAGGGCTCGTCACATCCCCAGGCATCTCGTTCCCAAATTAAAAGTCAACAGGGGAAACTCGGGCAGACACCCCTCCTCCCGGGCCCCTCCCGGCTCCCCCGCCCCATGCCTGCTGGGGAGGCTGCCTGGTGCGGAGGCGGCAGCGGCGGCCGAGGCCGAGGTAAGGGCTCAGCGTTGGTTGTCTAGCACGTCCCGCAGCGCTCTCTGCCGCCTGCTCGGCCCCCTGCTCGGGTCAGGGCTTGGAGCCCCCGCGCGGGCTGCGCGCTCGGGCAGATTCCTCGACAGCGCTCGCGGCGGCAACAGCAGCCTCAGCCGCCCGGCCTCGGGAGCGGCCGCCACGGCGCCCCCAACCCCTGCCCCAAGCGAGCTCCGGGAAGCGGGGGGAGGGGAGCGAGGCAGCCTCTCCTGCAGGGCTGCGGCAGCTCCCGCACCTCCGCGTCCCGGGCTGCCGGCTCTGCCCGGGAAGCCCCGCGGCGCTGTAGGGTCGGGAACTAGGTTTGTGCGGGTTGCTTCCTCCTGGGGCTCCCCGGGCTGTGCGGAGTGTGAGATAGGAATGCCAAGTGGGGACCTCTCCTGTTCTTTCCTTTTTACATTTTTCTTCTTGTCCTTGACTGAGGCCTGTCTACCACCGTACCCGCAGGTGACTCTTTGCTCTTCTCATCTCCTAGTCTGCGATTTCAGCCAGCAGACCTGGGCGGGAAAGAAGCCGGTTCGCCACCCTCATCCTGTCCCCCGCCCCAACTCTTGCGTCTTGGATCCCTGATCTCTCTTTATCCTTCTTTCTCTAGAACGGGCCAGGGCAGTAACTGGATGCTCGGGGTTAAATGGTGCAGGAGCGCAGACGCGGAGGATTCCCGGGATTTTCCACGTCTCTGTCCCTCCACCCACGCCCCGGCCGCAGGGGTCCAGTTCCGACTGACCCAACCCTCCACTTTCTCTTTGCAGGCAAACTGTGCGTGACCGCGCCTGCGGGGGATTTTGCCATCCGTGCACCGGGACCCGGGGAGGAAGAACCAGCGGCTCCCCATTACCTCCCCCTCCATTTCCATTTCGCGGACCCCTCAGGGACTCGTTTTGGGGTTCCCACTGACTTCTAAGAAGGACGCGTGCCCCTCTCTGACCCCAGCTCGGGCGGCCACCTGTCTTTGCCGCGGTGACCCTTCTCCCATGACCCTGCGGTGCCTCGAGCCCTCCGGGAATGGCGCGGAAGGGACGCAGAGCCATTGGGGGACCTCGGGGTCGGCGGAGGAGCCGTCCCCGGAGGCGGCGCGTCTGGCGAAGGCCCTGCGGGAACTTAGTGACACAGGTAGGGAGCGGACCGGCCGCAATGCGTGCGAGAAGGGGGCGCCTCCCCAAAGACAAGGATGCGGTTGTGCTAGCGAGGCTGGGAAGCAATCGCTACCGTCCGCGCCCCAGCTCAGGGAACCGCGGGGAGAATGCCCCTACGGACTTGGATCCTTGGAATGCGAAAGAAAAGTGGTTCTCGAGGGACTCAGAGGCCTAGGGGAGGTTAGAGCGCTAGAAGGACTCTTAGGGCGCTGGAATTTTTGCTATTTTCCGCGGCCGTTTGGGGGTCGGCACTCGGGCTCGGACCTTAGCCGGAGAAAGTGCCCGGCGTCTTTCCTGTCCGCGGGGTGAGAGGGCGGCGAGTGGGCGCTGCGCTGCCCGCAGCTTCAGCTGCATCTGGCTCCCGGGCCGGGCAGCCGCTGCAGCCTGGAATCTTGGCGGCCAAGTTCGGGGACCGACAGATTGCCGCTCAGGACTGCCGCAAAGCCGGGAGAAGGGCGGGCTGCGAAGCCCCAGCCGAGCTTGGCCTCGCTTGTTTCGAGCGCAGTTTTGCGCTTTGCGCGGCTCGCTGTCGTCTCTCGGCATCTGAAAGAAGAAAAGATGGAAAAAAAGATTCTGGCAAACCTGCAGGCTTTCAAAATCAGGATCCTCAAAGCTTACGTGTGGGGCAAAGTTGAAGTTTTGGTAGCAGTAGGGAGAAGGAAAAGTTCCTTCACTTGCGGTTCCGGTCTTTCCGTGCAGGCCACGGGCTTTCCCTCAGCGGGAGGAACCGGCAGATCGCAGGTACCCGAGCAAGTTTTTTTTTGGAGGGGGGGAGCATTGTTCAAACTTTTAAACTGTAAGATGTCGCTAAGTCACTTTTGAAAACGGGATGGGAGATGGAACTGGCAGGTAGACTCGAGAATGCTGGGGAGACCGACGGTTGTGACTGGATTTGAATTAGGGCAAAGTCCAAAAGAGTTTATGGAAGACTGTAAACTGGAAGTACTAATTATCAATTGGGCTTTCTCTCATTTCTCAGTGGCTGATAAGGTAGTTGTAATCAAAGCAGCGAACAGAAGCTATTGTATCATACTAGAACTGCACTCTTAAAACAAGTAAATAGCGGTGCTTTCCCGGACTTTGAAAAGAGATATATGGATGCAGCCGCTAACAGATTTGGGGAGGGTGGGAGTGGACACCAGCCATCCAAAAAGTTGCTTCTTTTTATCTTGTTGGAATTAACTGGAGTTGGGTTTTCCACTTTTTTAAGGGCATGGCTTTTATTTCTAACTTCTGACTTAATTTACATTAAATCTTTGATTTCACTTGACTAGTGGAGAAGCATCATGCCTGGTCAGCCAGTGTGTCATATTGCAAACATTCTTTTGTTTTTTTAGGAGAAAGTCTTAAGAGAGTTTAAAGAACAGCTACAGAAAGTTACTTTTTAAAAAAGAAAACTGGCCTGCAGTTTGTTCAGAAAATAAAATGGACCTATGTTTTCATCAAATTTCTATAGAAAGTATTTATGGTAGCCTCTGGTAAACTTTCACAAACTTCTTTTTAGAGCTAGAAAAATTGTTGCCAAGTATTTACCCTATTTAAAAAATTCTCTATAATAACTATTTTACTCTCTTTTCTTTTTCTTTTGAACAAAAACCCCAGGTTGGTACTGGGGAAGTATGACTGTTAATGAAGCCAAAGAGAAATTAAAAGAGGCACCAGAAGGAACTTTCTTGATTAGAGATAGTTCGCATTCAGACTACCTACTAACAATATCTGTTAAAACATCAGCTGGACCAACTAATCTTCGCATCGAATACCAAGATGGGAAATTTAGATTGGACTCTATCATATGTGTCAAGTCCAAGCTTAAACAATTTGACAGTGTGGTTCATCTGATCGACTACTATGTTCAGATGTGCAAGGATAAGCGGACGGGCCCAGAAGCCCCCCGGAACGGCACTGTTCACCTTTATCTGACCAAACCGCTCTACACATCAGCACCACCTCTGCAGCATCTCTGTAGACTCACCATTAACAAATGTACCGGTACCATCTGGGGACTGCCTTTACCAACAAGACTAAAAGATTACTTGGAAGAATATAAATTCCAGGTATAAGTGTTTCTCTTTTTCTAAACATGCCTCCTATAGAGTATCTCCGAATGCAGCTATGTAAAAGAGAACCATAACTTGAGTGACGGCTCTGGATAACTACGCGGAATTCTAAGAACAGCTGAAGTCAATCTAATTTAAACGTGTGGAGGGGTAGCTAGGTATTTAAAGTTCCCCCAAATATTTTCACCTGAGTGATGCTTCCCTTCCTAAGGCTGACCAAGACCAGTTTATCCTTTTAAGTTAAAAATAAAACGTCCCAAGTAAAGGCTGAAGGAACACTTTATCAGAACTCTTTGCCTTTCTGAGGTTCCTGTTAGGTGGAAGGTGCCAGCACTGGCAGTAGAGAAAGAGCTCCACTTAGGAGTGCTGAAGAAGTGGAAGGAACCAAACTGGCACAGGCTTAACTTCAATTTTGTATGCCTGGTGATCAGAGTCTATTTTAGGACATTTGATATTTTGCATTCTGATGTACTTAGGAGATTTGTTAAACAGATATGCTTGTGAGTATTTATCCTTCATTTTATGCAATTAACCAAATCAACCAAAAAAAGTGACCATGAAATCCTGTATTTGTCTTTTTACTACATGTATGAACTCTCTCATGTGAATGAGTACTGTAGTAATCCATTTCAAGGGAGCCTTATTTCAGAAATATTTCAAACTGGTGCAAATGGAAAAGACTTCTTCTTTTCCTTTAAGGCTAAAGACAAGAATGTCATGCTATACAGGTGCAACTCAATCCCTGTTAATAAAACCATGTAGATAGAGACATTTTACCCTTTGAAGTAGCTGTGTCCCACAACCTGTTGCCATTGATTTTTCAGAAATGGCTTTAGAAATTTCCAAGTGGTCTAACCATGGACATTAGCAATTGTCTCCCTTCTACCGTGTAGAATACTCTGACTTAATTTTCTTCCAGATATAGGGGGATACCTGCCTGTTTTTCAAAGTGTTTATTTACTGCTGTTACTATTTGATTAGAATGTATTAAATAAAAAAACCTGACTTTCACAAGTTGCACTTAATTACTTTGAATCGTAGAGGACATACACTTTCATGGTAATAGAGGGTTGCCATAAAAACTTACGTCAAGTGAAATAACTAAATATTCAGCCAGAGGTAGAACGTTGCTTGCCCTTCTCTAAAGTTACAGGTCACACTTGCCCTTTGCATTTTGGAAAGCAAGGTTTAGAAACTACAAGAATTGCCAAGTGGCCTGGTCTTTTACAACTTGCAAAGGCATAATACTAATGCCCGTTGTGTTTCCGAAAAACCTGGTTTAGAAACTACAAAAATTTTTACAGGTTGAATAGGCACAGTACAAAATACAAAGTAAGAGTTTTATGGCCATTTTTTTTTTTTTGCCACACGGTCTCACGACTGTTGCAAATGCACCATCTTTTCTGGAGTTCAGACGTTATTCATTTTTCTGCCTTTAAAACAAAATGTCCTGCATAGCTGCATACTATGCTGTGTCACTGGGAAGGTGAGCCTAGTATATCGTGTGTGTGCCCCAAGTGAACAAGAAAATTCAGTTATAAATTATAGTAAAACCTGCTAATCGCATATCGTGAAAATATGAATATTTTCATGAAGCTCTTAAAAACCGGTTTTGTGCCTGGAAGGAAAACATAACTGTGCGTGTCCAGACAGCAGAGCCAAACACAAAAGATTGCTAGGTGTGCCTTAGGAAGAATTTATTTGTAATCTAAAATTTACAGAAGAGCTAGACTTTTAAGGTCTGGTCTCTGATGGGGAGGTAGCCTTCTCATAAGGATGCTCAGAATCTGTGCTTTATTTACCCTCTTTTCCCACCAAGAACCATTGTGTGGTGTGGGACGTTTGGCTTTTCTGGCAAAACTTCCACATGATTGGTGCCAAGGGGCTCTGTGGAATTTCTTTAAGGTCTTTTGCATTTCTGTCCTCATTATTTCAAACACTCTGCTACCTCTCAGTTATTGAGAGTTGGATGTATAGTGGGGTGTGAGTACCCGTGGCATTATGGAAAGTTCTTCTTAATGGCTATCAAGTGACTGATTACAAGAAAACCAGAGGACAGCACAAACATCTCTGGATTGTGCTGTGGAACTATTATTGTCTTATGTTTCGATCTTCCCTATTCCAAGTAAGTCGATAAGCATCAGGAAACAGTCCCCCCCCCCCGTTTTTTTGGTTTTGTTTTGTTGTTTGTGTGTTGTTGTTTTTACAATTAGTAACATCATTGATTTATTGAGTTTATTGTGTGCCAGATGCTCGCTCAGCACATTCCATGCATTATCTCATGTAGTCTTCACACTGAGCACAGTACAGTGATTACAAGAGGTATACCTTCTAATTTGTGAGTGAGGAGGCATTCCAGGAATATCCTAGTCCTTTTTATTCCTGGAGAGGAATTACGAAGAGCAATTTGCTGCTATTTCTACATTGATCCAGACGAACAAGTCAGAGCAAGTTGTAAGAGGAACCCTCAGCCTTTTTACTGGTGCCTCAACGGGAAAAGTATAGGTATCTTAATTAGCGTTGTGCTCTGTGGGATTGGAGCCAGCTTGGCCTAGTGGTTTTTTCCTAGTGTCGGGGTGGGTCAGGAGGGGGTTAACTGTTTTACCCGGTGGCTGGTAAGTGATGCCAGTTACCAATTATCGGTCACCCCATTTTACAGACTGGCCAACAGAAGAGTTAATATTGTACACTTGTCTAAATTATTCTCAACAGAATCAGAAAAAATATCAGTGTTCTCCTTCTATGAAGGGCAGTTTGGGGCATCAGTAAGGGTTTGTTATTGTCGTTATTGTTGAGGAATATAGTATACAGGACTTACATCCCCACAGATTTAAAATATTTTGATCTGAGTTTCCATTCTGAGCAGAGTTGAGGCGGTGGAGTTTTTCATTCTATCTCAGTGGGCACTGGGGACTGCTTTTTAGGGACTTGGAGGTTTTTTAGGGCTTTGGACAGTGGAGAAAAGGCGGTTCAGCTTATGAGCTGAGAGGTCTTTTCTGGCGTGTCAATAAGAAAGTCTTGACTTCATAGCAATTATGTAATCCAAATAGGTAACAGAATGGGACAGTTGTTTGGGAGTGTTTATTTTCTTGGGAAGGATTTTTCTCTGCTTTTAGAAAATTGTACTCTGGGAGGAGGGTAGGAGAGAGACACGTCATCAAATAATCCATGGGATGGAATGTCCCAGGACCAGGCCGTGCCCTTCTCGGCTGAGGGTTTAGGCACAAGGAGTGGGGTTGGAGTGGCAGTGGTGACATCTAACAGCTAGGCAGAGGCCCTCCTGTGTCCGAGGTTTCTAGCCTTTGGAGCAAAAAAGTTGTCATTCATTCTAGGCCTTTTGTTTACTAAGTGGCCTGCATTCTCCTCTCCCAATTTTTTCACTTCCTAGAATAAAGCTTGAAACCACTTCTCAGATGACATAATTTATTTCCGTCATTTTACTGAGGAAGACACCCAGCCCCGGGGAGATCAGGAGAATCGCGTGCACATGTGCACAGAGACACACACACCATCAACCCAGCAAGTCAAGGGCGGAGTCCATATTGGAACACAGATATTTTAAACTCAGGTTTAGTATTTGTAAAAGCTGCACCCTCCTACCCTTTGTTTCAGTCATCAGTACTTTTCTTTGGCGACCCTGTACGCCCTACAGTTCTTTGAACATTGGGTTTTCCTTCCTTTGGAATTTAGACAGCGGGCCTTGGGAATACTCTGCGGGCTAATTCCCGGTTCTTGGCTCCTTCCACCGAACTCCGGAAGAATCAGCTTCTGCTGGTTTTCATGATGTTTTGATTCACATCAGAGTTTTGCATTAATTTTTAACTCCTCAACGTTTCTAATCTACTTGCTGCTTTAAAATCGAAACCCTGCCATCCATGAGGTTTTGTGATCTCATTTTTGCCTCTGCCAGATGTGACTCACGCCCAGCTGGTGATGCCTGTTGGCCCAGTGACTGCCTACCCTCCTGTCCTCACCAGGGGAGCCATTCTTTCTTTCACCCGCTCTTGGTCCTAATGGCTCAGTTCATTCCTCCCTTACTTTCCCCCGTTTGGAGCATGAGGTTGCTCTGTTTGCTCATCTGACCCAGCCCTGCTGACCAGATTATTCTCCAGTGAAATGGGGTAGTTAATTACCTTCTCCCTGAGTTGGGTAACTGAGTGATTTAGGATCCCTAAGATTAAATCTGTCTCTTTGTCTCATTCTTTGATTCCTTTCAGGTTTTGAAACAAGTAGCCAGCCCCAAATGCCACACTTTTGTCATGTGCATTTTTTAACTCTTTTTATGTAAAGTATCAGAAGCTGCTTCTTCACTAAGTTGCCCTTCATTTGAATGGAATGGAAATACCCTCTGTTCCTTCCCTTCTGGATATCTATCTGTAAAAATGAATCTGTGATAGTTTCGTTTCACTCTCCTATGTAGGCATGGTTTTCTTGTATTCTCATCTTCACATATTTTTGATGTTTCTAATTTTTTCCTCTATGTGGCTTGAGTTCAGGTTACTTTAACTTTATTACTAAAGTAAAGTAACAGCTGTTGCCACAGAAGCTTCTTAAAAGCCCCAGAGTACCAAATGCCTAGATAGTAAGTCAGCTGAAATCATGGAGCAAAACCTGGATATTCCTTCGGGAGCTTTGTCAACGAGAGAGGCTGGATCACACGAGTGTTGTCACAGAGAATGGGGTAGCATCAATAAACATCTACTGAGCCATAAAACTGCTTTCATAGACAATTCTCACTCTGAACTGCATCCTTAACTTATAGGAACTCTGACTTGCCCTAGAGATCAGGAGCATATTTCGTGAAGTATTATTACTCAGGTAGTGCTGCCTCTGTTAGAAACAGAGGGAAGGGGAAGGCAAGCCAGAGTCCTAGTGAGAGGGCAGGAAATATTGCCAGCTGCCTTCCTCTTCTGTCTAAGCATAAATACCACCCAAGGAGCCCCTTTCCTATGGCAGAGAGAGTGAGGCTTCATCACAGAACTTCATAAAATTTATATCTCTCCAGTTTCCAACCATGTTAAGATAAAAACTTACATTTTGCTAAACGGTTTTCCCTTCTGTTAGTTTGGTGTGCTTTTTCCTGTTTAGATTTTGGTCCAGAGAGCTGCTGTGATCTTTAACATTCAGAAAAATATTTTCTCTGTTTATTTCTATCCAGAGGAGTTGTCTGATTTCCCATTTTAACATGCCCTCTGCCACCTTTTTAAAAGCTGAACTATAGTTGATGTACAATATTACGTTAGTTTCAGGTGTACGATATAGTGATTTGGCAGTTAAATACGTTTTGAAATGATCACCACAAGTCTAGTAACCATTTGTCCCCATACGAAGTCATTACAGTATTATTGACCATGTTCCTTATGCCGCATTTTACATCCCCTTGACTTATTTTATAACTTGAAGTTTGTACCTCTTAATTCCCTTCACCTGTCCTGCCCATCCCCCTCCACCTGTTTGTTCTATCTATGGGTCTGTTTTCATTTTGTTTTGTTTGTTTTGTTTTTAGATTCCACATATAAGTGAGATCATATGGTATTTTTCTCTGACTTATTTCACTCAGCATAATACCCCCAAGGTCCATCCATGTTGTCACAAAAGGCAAGATTTCATTCTTTTTTTTAAGGTATTCCATTGTATATATATATATCACATCTTTATCCATTCATCTATGGCTGCACACTTTGGTTCTTTCCATATGTTTGCTATTGTAAATATACTGCAATGAACATGGGGATGCACATATCTTTTCAGTTTAGTGTTTTTGTTTTCTTCGGGTAAATACCCAGGAGTGGAATTGCTGAATCGTATGGTAGTTCTAGTTTTAATTTTTTCAGGAAACTCCATACTGTTTTCCAAAGTGGCTGCACCAGTTTATATTCCCACCAGCAATGCATGATGGTTCTTTGCTCCACATCTTCGCTAACATTTGTTATTTGTTGTAATTTTTGATGATGGCCATTCTGACAGGTGTGAGGTGGTGTCTCATTGTGGTTTTGATTTGCATTTCCCTGATGATTAATGACAGTGAGCATCTTCTCATGTGCCTGTTGGCCATCTGTATGTCTTCTTTGGAAAAATGTCTATTGGGGTCCTCTGTCCATTTTCCCCTCTGCTGAACTTGATGCTGATTTGATGAACTTGACCCTTAGGTTTCTAGCATAGCTTTTTTTGGCCTCATTTCTATTACCAGGTTGTGGCCATTAATTTTATATTTGATCAGAAAGTATGTTTATATTTTGCACATTTGATTAGGGCATCTGCTCAGTTATCTGCAGTAATAAGGGGCAGAGAGAATAGGGATAATTGAAACCCACAAACACATAGCAGTTTCAGCTTCCTCCCTCTTCAATCTGCTTTGCTAGAACCACTGACAGAAAAATCATCTGCTCTCTCTTTTATTTTCCTTGTCCATCAGGCAATAAGGATGTTAAAAAACAACAGAGTGACTAAAAAGATGGCAAAAATGAGAAAATTAAGAGGAATGGAGAATCAGTGGTGTGCTGAGGGCTCCTGAGAGCCAGTTGTTAAATGCTTAGGGATTTTGGGAACTAAATCATTGTAAGTGTGTCATTAGTAGATTGAAATCACCCATGGTGGGAGTATTTACACCACAGAAACTGGCAGGCACTACAAATTAAGGCTTCTTTTCCCCCCCTCTGGTTTAATAACATACCACTGATCTATGTGTGTTAATTGAGACCTCACTAGAGTAAGATCAGTTTATTTGTATTCTCGTTTGTGTTAAGCCCAGCATTTAGAGTGGAATAGGAATGAACAATTTGGGGAATGAAAATTTTTTAAAGTATGTGTGCCAATCCTATATTGGACTACAATGGCTTCTCCTGGTAGATCTGCCAGTCTCTGGATTCAGGGTCTTTTCTTCGTGACAGTAGTATCTGCAGATATCCTTTCAGAGTTTATTAGTAGAGAAGGCTATGACATTCTCACAGTCATATGACCAGTGTGTATAGTAACTTTGTTAGCTCTAACAGATCAGGGTCTCTTTTTGCTTCTAGCTTCATTCATTCATTCATTCATTTCATTATTTAATTTTCTTCTTCCTTTCCTCCCTTCCTGCCTCCTCTGCATTCCTCCCTCCCTCTTCTGTTTTTTTCCTGCCAACATTTATTAAGTGCCTACTGTATTATTCACCAGGAATACAAAAGAGTAAAAAGAAGGTTCTAGCATTAAGGGAGCTCTTATAGCCAATGGGAAGGGATGGAGAGGAGAGGAACTAACATTTATTAAGCCATCGAATATGTTTTCTACCTCATACTGTCATTCCATTTAACCCTCCCAGCAAACTGTTAAGGTATGCATTTCCCCATTTACTGAAAATGAAACTGAGGCTTGGCTTCCCCAGTAAGTGGGGAAGTCATGGTTCAAACCCAGGTTTTTGTTGGGCTCTGAAGCCTGGTTCTGCCTCTCAGGATACCATGTTGTTTAGGCGCTTTAACTACATGAACAATTTATTGTGAAATGCCAAGATAAAGGCAGTAATAATTACCTGTGGACAAGGTACCATCAAGCTGCTTTGAGAGGTTAGGGAAGACCTTGGAGGAAGGTGCCTTTTGTCTGAGTATTAAAGGGCGGAAAGGAGTCGTTAGACCCCTCGGTGAGGAAGGTCTTTCTCCCACAAGGCTGAAGAGGAGGCAGAGGTAAGTCGGGGCAGATCTTATAGGCCTTGCTGAAGCACTTGAATTTTATCTGGAGGGCAGTGGATAAAAGCTTTTTAAATGGGGCAATAACTGAACTCGGTTTGTGTTTTATATGATCCCTCTGGAAGGGCCCTTTGGAAAATAGCTTGGAACAAAGCTAGAGTGGAGTTAAGGAGACAAGTTAGATGTGAGGGGATGGGAAGGAGGGGTTGGCTTGGGAGAAGATTAGGGGGAGGGTGCAGACATCGACTCCTTTTCCTTGTCTGCAGGCTCACATTTGCCCTGGAGTTTGGGGCTTTGAGTCCCCCAGATGCATGCTTCCCTTTGAAGGCCGGCTTCCACGCCAGGCAGGCTGAGGTAAGTGGCAGATTCCATTCTCAGGAAAGGAGGAAGTAGTGTTACAGTGGGCAGAACCTTGAACTAGCAACTGGAAAATTTGGAGTCCACTTCTGGTTGTTTGACCTTGGGTCAAACACTGAATCTCTTAGGGCCTCTTGGTGGCTTCATGCTTTTTTGTTCCCTTCCAGTGAGGTACCCCAAGTGCCAAGATACAGGAGCAACCTCTCTGCCATTGGGGTGAGAGTGGCCTGAGAAGGGGCAATTTCCATGTTCCTGTGGAGTCTCAGTTTCGACTTAAATTGTAATGTAGATTTTGCTTCTGTGCCATAATATATTCTCATTTATTTTGAAAAAATAGTAACACCCTCTTAACTCTGTACTTTTTCACAGCTGGAGTCAGTTGACTCCATTTTCATCCTGGTCAGAAGAATTTGTGTTTTCTCCTGGCTATGGATCTTTGCGCACTACCCTATAATCATAGAGTTTGGACTTGGGTTTTTAGATCTTGGTTGTGATGAAGAAACAGGAATCTGATGTGTGTCAGCCATTATCACAATAACCCTCTGGATGAATTTTCATTGTTTAGGGACCTGGAGGTCTGTCTGTGCTCTGCTTCCTGGCCAACACAATAGATGTGCTCCCAGAAAATTGTGGGCAGAGGATATGCTTTTGCAAGTCATTTTTCTCACTTACGTAGATCTTTCTCACTTTTGAGCAATCATTAATGGATAAAGAAGTCATTGAGTTTTATTTTTCCTTTTCTCTGTCAAACAATTTATTAAAAGGAAAGAAAGAAACCTGCAAAGGACTAAGGAAATTTTTGGACTCTTTGGCATAATGACAAGGATCTTGGAGCATGAATAATCCTGCCCCAATCTATCATCTTGCATATTTGGATTTTCC
The DNA here is from genome assembly GCF_028023285.1 of Balaenoptera ricei. NCBI lineage: Eukaryota > Metazoa > Chordata > Mammalia > Artiodactyla > Balaenopteridae > Balaenoptera > Balaenoptera ricei. Next base: position 79,533,559 of record NC_082648.1, read on the forward strand.
TGGATCTCTTTTAAAGTGGGGCACTGGTCTTGATAGCCTAGGAGGGTGGGAGTGTGCAGAAGTCATAGGCAGAGATACAGCACTGAGCCTGGTAACGGCTGAAAGCTCCCATGAGATCCAGTTTGAAGCTGCATTGGGTAGGCATGGGATTTGCTATGTTCAAGGCAGGACAGTGAGGCAGTCATTCTATAACCAGCCAACCCTTGGGCTTCCAGGGGACTGGAAAAAGCTAGAAGATTTAGTAACACCAGGCAGTGCACTTGACACTTTACAGATATGACCTCAATTAGTGCTCCCATCAAACCTTTGAAGTAGGTTCTGTTTTTATCTCCACTTTAGAGATAAGAAGACTGACACTTAGGCTGATTTAAGAAGTAGAACTGAGATTTGAATTCAGGCCCATCTAATTCCAAAATCCATGCTTTTATTCACTCTTCTATCCTTTTTCTGAGTAAGCTTACAAATGCTTTTAAGCTCTGAGGCCTGCAGCCAGCATATACCTCAGTGGTGTATGCTAGGCCATGTACCTTTTAGTCGTATGTAGTTAATATCAAGAGTGCTATGACTTTGCCCAATTTGTAATTATAGTATTATTAGGACTTTGATTTCAGAAGTAATACAAGATCTCCCCAAGCCCTGGGCACCCAGCTTGGAAGGATCCTTTACATCTGAATTTACACCTTTCCTCTCTTCCACTAATCTCCTTTAGGGCTCTATCCATGGCAACCATAACACACCATCTCTTCCCTATCACGCTTTTCCTTTCTCTGGAGGTAAATTATTTGAATAATGTGTCAGTCATAATAAGCTAGGTTATGCTGCAAAACAAACAACCTCAAAGTCTCAGAGGCTTAAAACAACAAAGGATTGCTTCTTAAAGTAACACAGATTTCTCTACCCATACATGTGTCACCAGGGAAACTCTTCTCTTAGTCATTCTGTAACCAAGGCTGGCAAAGCAGCTACCTCCTCAAACATGGTGGGAGCCAGTGGGAAAGGAGAAATCCGAGGATGTCTTGTTGGCATTTAAATGCTGTCACTTCTATTCCCAACTCATTGGCCAGAACTCTGCAAAATGGTGCCACCCAACCACGAGAGGGCCAGGCAGTCCAGTCCTCCCTGTGCCCAGGAGGAGGAGAAAAACAGACAAATTAGGTGAGCAGCAGTAATAATCACCACATATTTCATGCCATGTATACCTTGCTTCCTTCTTTTTTTTTTTTCCTCCCTAGCTTGACCAATTTGACCTCAGGTAAACTTTACAGAACACACATAGCACCCCCCCCCCTTTTTTAAACATCTTTATTGGAGTACTATTGCTTTACAATGGTGTGTTAGTTTCTGCTTTATAACAAAGTGAATCAGCTACACATATACATATATCCCCATATGCCCTCCCTCTTGCGTCTCCCTCCCACCCTCCCTAACCCACCCCTCTAGGTCTTCGCAAAGCACGAGCTGATCTCCCTGTGCCACGTGGCTGCTTCGCACTAGCTATCTATTTTACATTTAGTAGTGTATATGTGTCCATGCCACTCTCTCACTTCGTCCCAGCTTACCCTTCCCTTTCCCCTTCCCCGTGTTCTCAAGTCCATTCTCTACGTCTGCGTCTTTATTCCTGTCCTGCCCCTAGGTTCTTCAGAACCATGGCTTTTTTTTTTTAGATTCCATATATATGTGTTAGCATATGGTATTTGTTTTTCTCTTTCTGACTTACTTCACTCTGTATGACAAACTCTAGGTCCATCCACCTCACTACAAATAACTCAATTTCATTTCTTTTTATGGCTGAGTAATATTCCATTGTATATATGTGCCATAGCTTCTTTATCCATTCATCTGTTGATGGACATTTAGGTTGCTTCCATGTCCTGGCTATTGTAAATAGAGCTGCAATGAACATTGTGGTACATGGCTCTTTTTGAATTATGGTTTTCTCAGGGTATATGCCCAGCAGTGGGATTGCTGGGTCATATGGTAGTTCTTTTTTTAGTTTTTTAAGGAACTATCATACTGTTCTCCATAGTGGCTGTATCAATTTACATTCCCACCAACAGTGCAAGAGAGTTCCCTTTTCTCCACACCCTCTCCAGCATTTATTGTTTGTATTTTTTGATGATGGCCATTCTGACTGGTGTGAGGTGAAACCTCATTGTAGTTTTGATTTGCATTTCTCTGATGATTAGTGATGTTGAGCATCCTTTCATGTGTTTGTTGGCAATCTGTATATCTTCTTTGGAGAAATGTCTATTTAGGTCTTCTGCCCATTTTTGGATTGGGTTCTTTGTTTTTTTGATATTGAGCTGCATGAGCTGCTTGTAAATTTTGGAGATTAATCCTTTGTCAGTTGCTTCGTTTGCAAATATTGTCTCTCATTCTGAGGGTTGTCTTTTCGTCTTGTTTATGGTTTCCTTTGCTGTGCAAAAGCTTTTAAGTTTCATTAGGTCCCATTTGTTTATTTTTGTTTTTATTTCCATTTCTCTAGGAGGTGGGTCAAAAAGGATCTTGCTGTGATTTATGTCATACAGTGTTCTGCCTATGTTTTCCTCTAAGAGTTTTATAGTATCTGGCCTTACATTTAGGTCTTTAATCCATTTTGAGTTAATTTTTGTGTATGGTGTTAGGGAGTGTTCTAATTTCATTCTTTTACATGTAGCTGTCCAGTTTTCCCAGCACCACTTATTGAAGAGGCTGTCTTTTCTCCATTGTATATTCTTGCCTCCTTTATCAAACATAAGGTGACCATATGTGTGTGGGTTTATCTCTGGGCTCTCTATCCTGTTCCATTGATCTATATTTCTGTTTTGGTGCCAGTACCATACTGTGTTGACTACCGTAGCTTTGTAGTATAGTCTAAAGTCCAGGAGCCTGATTCCTCCAGCTCCATTTTTCTTTCTCAAGATTGCTTTGGCTATTCAGGGTCTTTTGTGTTTCCATACAAATTGTGCAATTTTTTGTTCTAGTTCTGTGAAAAATGCCATTGGTAGTTTGATAGGGATTGCATTGAATCTGTAGATTGCTTTGGGTAGTATAGTCATTTTCACAATGTTGATTCTTCCAATCCAAGAACATGGTATCTCTCTCCATCTGTTGGTATCATCTTTAATTTCTTTCATCAGTGTCTTATAGTTTTCTGCATACAGGTCCTTTGTCTCCTTAGGTAGGTTTATTCCTAGGTATTTTATTCTTTTTGTTGCAATGGTAAATGGGAGTGTTTCCTAATTTCTGTTTCAGATTTTTCATCATTAGTGTGTAGGAATGCAAGAGATTTCTGTGCGTTAATTTTGTATCCTGCTACTTTACCAAATTCATTGCTTAGCTCTAGTAGTTTTCTGGTAGCACCTTTAGGATTCTCTATGTATAGTATCATGTCATCTGCAAACAGTGACAGCTTTACTTCTTCTTTTCCGATTTGGATTCCTTTTTTTTTTTTTTTTTCTTCTCTGATTGCTGTGGCTAGACTTCCAAAACTATGTTGAATAATAATGGTGAGAGTGGACAACCTTGTCTTGTTCCTGATCTTAGAGGAAATGGTTTCAGTTTTTCACCATTGAAAACGATGTTGGCTGTGGGTTTGTCATACATGGCCTTTATTATGATGAGGTAAGTTCCCTCTATGACTACTTTCTGGAGGGTTTTTATCATAAATGGGTGTTGAATTTTGTCAAAAGCTTTTTCTGCATCTATTGAGATGATCATATGGTTTTCTCCTTCAATCTGTTAATATGGTGTATCACATTGATTGATTTGTGTATATTGAATAATCCTTGCATTCCTGGAAAAAACCCCACTTGATCATTGTGTATGATCCCTTTAATGTTCTGTTGGATTCTGTTTGCTAGTATTCTGGTGAGGATTTTTACACATAGCCTTTTTAACTCCATTCCCCCTTCCTCTTTGTCTTCCAAAACTTTTTCAAGTATTGCAAAAATAATTTCTCTTTTTCCTTTGTGTGAGACATTTGTGGGCCAAAAGGAAAGGTCTTAAGTCTTGAAATGAAATTATACATATTACAGAGCTAGGTACAAACTACTATACATATAATAGATAGGCAACAAGGATTTACTGTATAGCACAAGGAATTACAGTCAATATCTTGTAACAACTTATAAAGCAATATAATCTGCAAAAAGAAACCCAACACCTGAATCACTATGCAGTACACCTGAAATTAATGCAATGCAATATTTTAAATCAACTATACTTCAATTGAAAAAAAAAAAAAGATCTAGGGCTACTATCTTTTACTGCTGAAATAACCAGAAGTTTCTTCTGATCTTCACAAATACCTCTCTGGGCTTTCTCACCCTGCTAAAATTAAACCTATCTTTCTTCTAATTGTTAATATTCAAGATAAATGATGTTCACATTCACTTCTGCTTACTGTTTTGCTTAACTGGCTATACTGCAATAGTATTGAATAGTATTATTTTCTACCACTTTTCAATTAAACATGGAGCCACAGGCACATTACAAATCAAATGGGCTTTTGTATGATCCCCAGTTTTAACTGGCTTCTGAGGGAAATTGTATTCTAAATTCTAGATAACTGGTGTGCAAACCTTGTTTTGGAATGCAACCTATTTTTAGGTTGAGGTCTTTTTATATAGCATATTTATGTATAATCAGAATACCAGAACAACTGCTGTGTTTTAATGGACAATTAACTTCTACTGCATTCATGGATGATCTTTGAAAAAATTAGAATATGTGAAATGTCCTTAACGTAAGACTTTATGAACACAGTATTTTCTTTTATACTCCATTTCACTTTTTCTCCATTAACCCAGATTAGACACTGTAATCTTTGCCTTTTCCCTCTTCATATTTAGCTCTTTGATTTATTTAGGCATTCATTCACTGCATCATTCAACAGATATTTTCTGAGCATCTACATGTGCCAGGCAGGAGGCAAAGTCCTGGAGAAAATTAAAACACAGTCACCACTGTCAGGGAGATTGTGAGTAGTAGGGAGACACACATGCCAGCAACTATAATGCAATACAGTAATCAATATAAGAAGGTATGTACAAAGAACAGTGGAAGCTGAGATGAAACACCTGGGTCTGCTTGAAGGCATCAGAGAGGAGGTGGCTTTTGACCTGGCGCTTAAGAAAGAGTTGGCCTGACAAGGAGGGTGAAGGAGTCCCAAGGGGAAAACGTACTGTTGTGGGTGGAGCTTCAAATGCAAAAGACGAAACCCAAGTGGGGATAAGCCTCAGTTGGTAAGCAGAGAACAGGGCAAGGGCTTTACCTACCTTTCAGAAGGGTTTGTATTTTACCTGGGAAGCAAGGGAGCTATTGAAGAGTTTTGAGCAGGAGAATGACAGCGTAAGATTTGTGGCATTGTGGAGGGTGGTTTGGTCGGGCATGACCCTAGATCAGGGCTTCTTATCCCAGTCCTTTGACTTGCAAGAGACCCATGGATAGAAAGCTTGGGATCTATGAACTTGGATAGGGAAAAAATTAACATTGTCACTAACCTCTAATTGAAATTGAACATTTTTTTCAAATATGAATCTGGGCAACAGATCACAGTAGAATTAGCAGAAGATGTGAGTTTATCACCAACAGAAATCAGGTATTTTGATATAATAATACAGGTGTTGCAGATATCTCAAAATATCCTTTACACTTTTCACTAAACCAAAATTACTGTAGCCATTAGACCCACAGCTACATCTTGTCATTTAATGAATTAATAAAGAAGTATGCATGAACTTTTGTCAGACTTAAAAATAATTTGACATACGCATTTTTTAATAGAATTCATCTTTTGTGATTTGTGTATTTAATTTTATTATGTAAACACAGTATTCTGAGGTGGGGTCCACAGTCTTCGCTGGACTGCCGAAGGGGTCAGAAAATGTCAGAACGCATGCATCAGAGGAAGGTGATTGTGGGGAGGTCATTGCAGCCCAAGGCAGTGGTGGGGAGGAGAGCAAAGGGGAAGAATTTGTGGGGGATTCTGGAGACAGAGTGAACTTGATCTGGGACATAAAGCAGAGGGAAGGATCTGCATGTACCCTATTTCCCCCATCAAGTTTCTGGCTAGAGCAGAATTCTTCGTATTGCTTGTTACCTGCTCCTTCCTTCCCTGTGCTATTGTTATGTAGCTCTTACACTCTTATCAAAGTCATACATGCAACGTGGTTCAAAAAAACCAAGGAGTATGGAAAGACATAAGGAAAAACAATCATTCCTTGCTCCCCTCCTCTCCACCTCCAGTCTTACAACTTTTTGAACTCTTAAAGTGGTATCTTCTCTAGCTAGATGGCAAATTCTGTACAGGAAGTGCCTTTTAATCCCCACTATGTTTTTCATTTTAGGTGTTGAACAAATATCTGATAGATTCCAAAGACAGTTTCTGTTGCAAGGTCACTATGTACAGCAAGTATACCATACTCTAGTTACAGAAGTTATACCAACGGTGACATTCTAGGAAATGGTTCTTTTCCCTAAATGCGCATGTTTTCTGTCACTTGTCTTCACATGAAATAACACAGAATGTGCAAATAAAAATTCCACTTACTTAGGCTTTCTGGTTGTCTTTGTGAAAGTGAGATTTGTGTGCTGGTGGGTTAAATAATCCTATGGAATCACAAACCAGAAATTGAGAAGGTTGATTTGAAATTTCCACCCATTACTTTTCTTGGTGGGTTGGGGGGCGGGGGTATTACTGTCTTGGTAGCAGTGGTTAATTTCAGTGTTGTTACCCAAGTTGTACACTACAGATGGAGTTGCCCCTGAACCCTTTGGTTGGCTGGCTGAAATTCCTTGCCATGCTTCTTGTGAGGTCCAGGAATGTATAGTTTTGTGGTCTGATATATTTTGATGGTTGCCAGATAAAATTGATGTCTGGCACTTTTTCTAGGAAAAACACATGTAGATGTTTCCAAATTGATTCGTAGGAACTTAGAGTTATTAGAATTTTGTGGCAGAATTTTTTCTCAAGTGGCAGAAGAAATAAAGGAACTTCAGTTTTGAGGGCTGTTAACAGCACCTTCCATTAGTGCCAAATCTGAGAAGGCTGACAAACAAATCCATTGTTACTATGGATTTATGACAAAAATAAGCAAGTATGTAGACTTTTAAGAGTTACCGATATAGTAAAGTACAGTTTTAGCTACTGACACTGGACTAGCCCCAAACTTAGAAAAAGGCACCTTTTCCCCTTATTTTCTGATAACATTTCTCAATCCAGTAACCAGAGAGACTACTCTGGGGTTAAACCTTGAGATTTGATTGCCATTTACTGTTCTTACTGTTTTATTGGAGGGAGGGAAAGCAAGGCTTGGGAGAAATAGACTGCGGAAAAGTTAGCTTCCCAAGTTACACGTGAGAATCACAATCCTTTCCTTCATTTATGTTATAACTATTTGAGGAGCAAGTTAGAGATTGTTTGTGAAGAAATGAGAGAGATTACCAAGTAATATGATGAGTTAATTCTTTAAACGTACTGGCTTCCCCCTTAACACTAACTGGCCAGATAACAAGTTTCTACTTGTTGGCACAGCAGTTAAGCCTCAGAATACTCGCAGCAAAATGACTATTTTTCAAAAACGGCTTCATTGAAATATAATTTTAGTGGAGGAATATTTTAGATTTAGAAGAAATATTTAAGCTCCGGAACGTCAAACCCAACGTTTCTAAAAGACTTGAAATGAGCAGGTTAATGAAGCCTCAGAGGAGAGAAGTTTTACGGTTAATCAAGGAGGTAAAAACCAAGACTCAGTAGGAGAGACTGGAAACAGTTGACTTTGATTTATAGACATAAGACTAGAAACGAAATAGCCCGGGTGGATATTTCTAGGAACTAGTTAAGGGAGAATGAAAAAGACAGGAGTGAGGACAAGAAAGTGTGTCTGTTTGCCGGAGGAGGAATCTTACTTATGAGAGTTCCTGCCCTTTCTACATGAGAATTTTCAAACGGAGTTGCTACAGGGGCTGGCTCTAAAGTCTGCGACGTGCACACAGGCTGTTGACAGGGAAGTGATCCTGGCGCCACTGGGTGATGTAGAAAAAGTTCTTTGTGTGTAGCCGGCTTGAGTGCGGAGCTCAACCGCGCAATCGCGGCTGTGGCGAGGCAGCTCCTCCCAGGCGCGTCCCGGCGGCGCTGCTCCGGGCTCCTGGACCTCATGGAACGTAGTGTCGGAAGAAAGATGTTTAGAAACTGACCGACGTCAACGTGTTTAATAGTGGAAACACCCCAGGTGACTGTGGTATGCAGAGTAAACGGCTGTGTTGAACATTCTGCTGTGTAGCTAATGGGTTAACGTCCGTTCGCGTAGGCTTAGTTATCCTGGTAGAGATGAGAACGTGATTAGGCAAAGTGGCTTCCGAGGACTGTCCCATAAAAGAGCATCGCTCTGTTTCTGCTAATGTAGGTTTAGTATAAGCTCTTATTATTAGCTAGTTTTTCAGTTGTTCTAAAAGTAATAACGTGGTTATTACCATGATTAGAAATCGAATCCGTTCAGAAGGGTATGAAGTGAAAAATAAAATTGCAAACACTCCTAGTTCCACTCTCCAGAGGTCACTATCATTAAAAGTTTCTTTTGTTTTTTCCAGAATTTTTTTTTAATGCAAGATACGCATATATTTAAATCGTTTTTACAAAGCATACACAAATAGTATCATACTATGCATTCTGTTCTGCAATTTGCTTTTTTAAGTTAATATTTGGGACCTCGCTATAGCTGGATAGCTTTATATATCTTTTATGGTAACAAAAAACTTTACATCATTCTTTTAACATCTGTACGGTATTTCATGGTATGAATGCACCATTGCCGATTGAATCAACCCCCACTACCAGTGGGCATTTAGGTTGTTTCCAGCTTTCTGGTATTATGAACAATGATGCAGTAAACATCACAGAGTAGATCTCTGTGCTAATGTTGCTGTGTATCTGTGGGAATATATATGTTGAGTAAATTTCTAGCAATGAAATTTTAGCGTCAAAGGATATAGACATTAACATTTTAATGGATATTTCCAAATCATGTTCCAAAAAGGTTGCACCAATTAATATTTCAGGTTTAAATAAGTTACTGTCTTTTAAATTGTTAACTATAAATTGATGGTTTTCCTTAAAAAGCTGTTAAATTTTAAACAGCATATTTAGTATTCAGACCAAATAAGCTTGTTCATTCGCTAATTAAATGACCTGGAAGTTAAGTCTCTGTTCCACAGAGGACGTCTCTGGAGTGTTAAGTGTCTGCCCCAGGCCTTTAGAACCAGCAAAAGGCCTGGCCCAGCAGCCTGAGAATCTCAGACCCCGCATGACCAGAGACATCCAGAGCTATGAGATATGCACAGGGCTTCATGCTTTGCCTGTGGCTCCAGTTAAAACAACTGACTGTCTTGAGAAATCCTAGGGCAGAATCTGAAAAAAACATTTTTTTAAATGTGCAATAATACCATCTTCCATTAGTTCTGATCAAAAGACATTGATTAAGCCCAACTATGGAATAAAGTTCCTTCTTTAACAACTGTCTGTCATCCCCACTCTCTATCTCCTTATCCTAGTTCTCTCTCTTCTCTGTCTCTCTTTTTGTGTTTGTTTCTTTGCATACCAACCACTTATCCTCTGCACCTACTCATGATACCAGAGGAGTGGCCAGTTCAAGGGACAGCTAAATTGATTTCCTGCAAGTGAAATGTGGTCCTGGAGAGGAGATTAACTTTGCCTGTGCTTATTACCACAGTGATCTGACTCTGTATCTCGATTCTACCCCCCATGGGATATTTGATCTGCTTATGATGCCAAATGCTTAAAGCATTCCACCTATACAAAAACACTTCATTTCTTATTTTTAAGTTTTTAAATAGTTAACACTTATTACAGATGAAACAAAGATATAAGTCAAGTTTCAAAAAAGTTGTGACTCAAGTTGTTCTTAAATTTTTTCATAAATGATCATAGTAGCTCCTCCAAATACCTTTTAGATTATAGCCAACTCTTTGGGAATTACAGAATTTTGACAAGTATTTTATTTCACAAATTACCTGCTTTTTTGGAAAACAGCTCTTTCAAAACCCAGCTCTTTCACCACCCTCAAAACATCTTAAACAAGGACACAGTCACTTCAGAATAGGATTTAGCTGTCAGCAAAAAGGGGGAAACAACTAAACTAAACTAAATTTCCCATTTAATGTCTGAATCTCAGTGGCTTTGTAAGCTACTTCATTATCATACAGAGACTTAACGCCTTAAAGGAAATAAACCAACAGGCACAGAAAGCCTGTCTAATCAAAACTCTTAATTTCAAACTCTCAGTTTCCCAGTGACACATTAGAAGCCAGCAGGAAGACAGAGGAGGTGAAATGTGTTGTTTCATGTTGTCCCTAAATAGAATGTTCTTCCCAACTGGCAGGAAGCACCTGGGGGATTACTTGGTTTAGACATTTGTAAATAAATTGTTTTTGAAATAAGAAGGGAAAAATAAATTGGTTTCTAAGTTCAGGTGCTCTTAACATTTTCACATACGTGCATTTTTATAATCTGAATTCTCATGGGAATGAATTAAAACAAGTTAAAAATGGTTTTAAATTTAGGGAAGAATGTAGATAACATCAAGATAGGGAATTGAGATAGGAAATTGTAGCTTAACTTTGAATCTCCTTTTCTTACTTTGACTAAAATTGACCTTCATTATTACAGTACTTTCATTTTTACAGCTCTTTACATATTCTGTAAGAAAGCTTAAAAGTGAAACAAAGATTTTTCTTGACTATTATAATCTCTACTGTCCAATTTTTCTAATTTTTAAAATCCATTAAGACTTTAGAAGATACTCTTTTCCAAATCCATCTTTTAATTAACAATTTACTAATGGAATTGACATGATTTTTTCCATTTTTATTATCTATGAGAAGAAATATTCTGGTTCCTTTTATTATTCTTATCTTATTTCTTTAGATGTAATTCTTTTTTTCTTTTATAGTTAATATGAAATTAATTCATTGCAGAGAATTCTGTTGTTCTGACTGATAATATGAATACATATTTACCCATATTGCTAGTAAGAATGTTGTATAAGAGAGTTAGTGGGAAGTATCAGCCCTCAGACACTGGAAATTAAGAGAGAAATTTTTACTTGTAGACCATTGATCTTTGTGTTTTAAATAAAAATTTTAAAAGAATTTCACCATTATATAACCAGTACCTTAAGAAAATTTTACTACATTCTGTTAATACTGAATTAACAATGGACAATTAACAGAATTAGCAAATTGAATAATCCAACCAGAAACACAAGGTACCAGTTCTTCTGGTCAGCAATACTTTAAAATTAGGGATTTATTGAGAGTTCTTTTATTACCTCGACTTTATTTCTTTTGCAAAATATGTGATGGGTATTAAACTTAGATTTACTAGTGTTCTTAAAATCCTGTAACACTTTTCGTTATAAGTGTTACTGATTTAAAAGCGTTTGTGAGGGGAGGTGGTCCTGCTTTTGGAGTCTCACTCATTACTGAAAATAAAATATTCTTGACTTTTTTTTCTTTTTATAGTAGACATGTATTTGACTGATTCCAAGTTGATACTTCAGGAATACTTCACATATTTTAAGTAATTTTTGTGATTTAGTTTTAAAAATGAGTTGCATTTTAGATTGTTCCCTCTTTTAGATACCTGATTTATGTATTTCTAAAGATATGTTGCAGACCCTGTCATTACAAATTCAGTTGAAAGACCAGTTCTTTTTACCATCCTTTGTTGTTCTGATTTCAGAATTTCAAGTGGGTTTGTTGTCAACTTTAATGTACCTTTTGAGAATAAATGCAGTCTCCAATTTCTTGTGTGTGTGAACGCTCCTGGAGCTGGAATGCTTTTCTTCGGCCAACTGAAAGTGGAGCCTGGTCCGTCTCCTCTCACAGATTAAATCTAGTTCCAGTAGTTTTAAATTTAGTTGGTTCATGACCAAAAGAAAAGAAATGCCCTCATTTTTCTTTTTAATTTTAAACAACCGTAATCTATAGTCTTGCAGTAGTCTTTGGGAACTTTAAGTATATAGCTATTTTTGGCTTTATGTCTGGTTAATCTAATAGAGTCTATATATTCTCTTGGCATTGAATTTGTGATTATACCTTATTGTCGTCTATAGGGTTACACAAACACAGTGAGCCATTTTGGTTTATATTCTTTTCTTTTTCTGGTGGGGATATGGTTCTCCCAGCTATTTTCTAATAGGCAATTGTGGTAATTTTATTGAGTTTGCCTCACCCCTGTCCTTATCCCTACCTCCACTTACCCACAATTTAATACTTCTCAATAAGACCCTTCACATTTCACCTAGCACAAAAACCTGATTATGTGGTTGGACAGTATCATGCATAGGCCAGTCCTTGGGACAAATAGTAGATGTATTTGGGTTTATTTCCCAGGTAATAGGCTGTGTTTCTTGACTTTTAATTGCACTCTTACTATGTGGCAAGTTTTATGCTGAGCACTTTACATGTATTATTTAATTTAAACACCATGAGTGGCATATAATCACATTGTTCCCATTTTGCAGATGAAGAAGATGAGGTTCAAAGAGGTTGAAATAGAAGGCCATCCCTTTACCAAGTGGCAGAGCTGGGATTTGAAGCCAGCTTATCCGATTTTAACATCTGATCTATGATCTAATATCTGGGATCTCCAGCCTTGCTATGCAGCCTGAGTCAGTCCCTGGGAGTCACCGTTATATCAGAGGAAGGGCTACCAAGGGATCTAGACCCGTGCATTTGCTGACTTGATTGTTCAAAGAAAACTACAGGTGCTGCAGGCCTCCCTGCCCTGCCCCATACACCACCTACTACAAATCACTTTTGTTCTTAGGGGCCTCACTTCTCTCATCTGTTAACTAGAAACAATGTTATTTTGGGTAAACTACATATTTTTCTATTTGTAAAATTTTTGAAATAGTTATAAATTTATATCATATAAAAATTATAAAGGTAGTTGCAAAGATAGTACAGAGAGGGACAGAGAGGAACTGTGTACCCTTCATCGAATTTCCCCCAGTGGTTACATCGTATATAACTGTAGCACAAGCAGAACCTGAAAACTGACATTGTTATAAAGTGTATGCATAGTTCTATGCCATTTTATCACCAGCAGATTAGTGTAGCCACCCCCGAAATCAGGATGCAAACTTCTTAATCACTGTTAAGATCTCCCTCATGCTACCCATTTAGAGTCACCATCCTCCCATCCCTAACCCTTGGCAACTATTGATTTGTTCTCCATCTCTAAAATTTTATTTCAAATCAATCTTTAAAAAAAAAAACCACCCGTTTTCATTATGAAATACCTTGATGAGAAAAGTACAGAGAATACTGTAACAATACTTCATAACCACCACTCAGATAAACAGATTTCATACATGTTGTTGTATTGCCTTCAAAATTAAAAAAAAAATCACAGATTGAGTTTAAGGTCTCTTTGCCTTACTCTCTGAACCTATTGACCACCTACCCTCCCCCGAGATAAACTCTACCCTAAAGGTATTGTGTATCCTTCCTGTCCGTGTTTTTAATCTTTTACAACATAACTAGGAGCCTATAAATACCATGTAGCATAGTTTTTTTTTTTTTTTTTTTTCATGTAGCATAGTTTTGTATGTATTTACATTTTATATAAGGAAGTCAACAAATATTTATTGAGTACCTACTATGTGCTAGGTGCTGCTCCAGACCCTGGGAATATGGTGGTAAATAAGGCAAAACCCTTGTCCTAAATATATAAATATGTGAATAAATGAGATAATTGTACATGTCTGTAACTGTGTGGAAATGATAAAATAGGATACTGTGGTTCGGATTATCAGAGGTGGGGGAGTGAGGGAGTTGGCAGGGCCCTGAGGAATGGCCTTGCTGAGGATATTGCTCTTGTGAGTTATCTTGGTTATTTTTTTGTCCTGATACTAACTTATGGATCAACTTATCAAGTGCCATGGGAAAAAATTATGGATTTTAAGTGTAATTGCAATGAACTTATAGATTAATTTGGAGAGAATTGCCATCTTTGAGTCTTCCCATCCCATACATGAACATGGCATATCCTTTAATTTATTTAGATCTTTTACGTGCCTCAATCAAGCTTTATCCATAAAGATCTTGTATTTCCTTTATTAGATTTATTTATAAGTTCCCCAAGTTTTTGTTGCTGCTGTTAATGGAATCTTGGTTTTAAATTATACCTTCTATTAGTTTTCTGTTGGGATATGGGATAACTTTTTTTTTTTTTTTTGAATGTTCATTTGTATCCAACAACCTTTTTAATTCTAGTGGTTTGTCAGAGAGTCTTTTAGATTTTTTAATGTAGACAGTCATATTGTCTGCAGATTATTGTGTTAGTTTTTTTCAGTTAACCAATGTGTGGATAATCTTAAATCTCTTTCAAACCCTAGGATCCGTGATTCTATTCAATGCTTTTGTATCTATGTGTGGGTAAAAAGTAAGCATGGGTACTCACTCTTGACGCATCATATAATATCTTGATACACTGTACAACAATCTTTTTTTATTCTTGCCTCCTATTCCCTTCTCTATTGACTTTACTGGGAAATTTTCACCAAAATTTTGATAACAAAAATAAAATAGTTATAATAAAAAAGTCTTTAAGAGATTAGACATCGTTCATCACTTGCTGGTGACTGTGATACCACTATAGGCTTAGATGTACATGGCACATATTATAGATTGCAAGATGTGGGTCAAGACGAAGTGAGAAAAAGAAAATTGTCAATCCTCTGTATTTGTAGAACACACACATGTACACACATACATAACACACATACATACCATATGTGTGTGTGTATGAAGTCAGGTGAGCTACACAATATATTGGCATTTAGATCATATTTTCTATAGTTGGAAACATCAAATCCAGGAAATGTATACAGTTTCCAATTAAGGTTCAGAGGCATATGGCAGGTCTCTAAGAGACTTTGGGAGGTATTGTTTCTGGAGGTGAGTCTCTACTCTTTGATGGGTCCCTTGGACCAGGAGTGGATCAAGTTTGGGTGGTTCTCAACTCCTAGGATTATGGTCAGGACGGTCCACAGGGTGGGTTGTAGCATAAGTCCCCTTCACTGCTCAGCTCCTGGGAAGTAAGGAGGCTATGTTCTGCCTCAGAGCCCTGTGTTCTGTGATTCCCTAAGACATTGGACCTAGCACTACATGGGGTGCTAGGTGGTGGTGGTGAGATGAACACAGGAAGTGCCATTTTGGCATTTTCCTAGGTAAAAAAGGAAAGACCATAGGCCCACTCCTCTTGGGAAGCCTTCTGAAGGGCCTCGCCTATCGAACTTTGCTTGGGCTGCTTTTCTGGGTTGTCCAAACCTCCCTGGAGTGAGGTCCAGTCAGGATGTGGTCTGAGCTGAGATGCAGTTGGAAGGCCATTTATTCCACCACTGAATCTACTTGGTCAGAGACCAAGTCATAGCTGTTCCCCGAAGCTATGAGAGTAAACACTGCCTCCTATTTTTAGTAGTTCGTTGCTTGCAAAAATCCAGACCTTTGAGTCTAAGCCGCCTTCAGCTTAACAGGCTACCCTGTGATAACAACCACCTCAACAATGACCATGACAGTCACCATTACCAGTTTTCTGGGGTTACTGTGTGCAGGTGTTGTGCTAAGTGCTCTATATGCATTATCTTGTTGCATCCTCACACGGGGTAGTCAGTGTTATTATCCCTATTTTCCAAATGGGAAAACCAAGATTCAGAAAGGTAAGGCCACCTGTCCCAAGTCGCACAGCCCTTCAGAAGCAGAGCCTAGTCCTGAGCCCAAGTCAGCCCAGCTAGATGCCATAGTTCACATTTAAAAAAATTATTTATTTATTTATTTAGTTTTGGCTGCGTTGGGTCTTCGTTGCTGCACGCGGGCTTTTCTCTAGTTGCGGTGAGCAGGGGCTACTCTTCATTGCGGTGCGGTGGCTTCTCATCACGGTGGCTTCTCATTGCGGTGGCTTCTCTTGTTGCAGAGCACGGGCTCTAGGCATGCGGGCTTCACTAGTTGTGGCACGCGGGCTCAGTAGTTGTGGCTCACAGGCTTAGTTGCTTCGCGGCATGTGGGATCTTCCCGGACCAGGGCTGGAACCTGTGTCCCCTGCACTGGCAGGCAGATTCTTAACCACTGCGCCACCAGGGAAGTCCCATAGTTCACATTTTTGACCACTTCTTATTCCTGCCTTTCCATGTTCCATAATGGCATCTGTGGTGGTATGTTTATTACATGGGATCTGGTCCAGGTTCCTCAATGAACTTTAGTTGATAATTGGATTCAGGTTAAAAAATCAAGAGATTTATGTCAGTCTCTATGGGAGATATTAAATGTCATTTTTCTTATCGTTTTCTTATTTTTTAAAAGCCATTGGATTTACAAGTTACCTTGTTCTTCTCACCATGTTCTCTTTTTACAGAGAAACCCAAGATATTTTTCCAATACAGTGTTATTTGGGGTAATTGACAATTTGAAGAGCATCCAGCAGTTGTGTAGAACGTAGTCTTAAAATGGCCAATAATACCATCAGAATATGAACAAGCTCCAGGGGTGGAACCAGAAATGTGGCTGCATGCTCCTCGTTGATTGCTTTAGCAGAAAAATCAAGTTCAGGATCTTGTGTTTACTGAGATGACTAGAGCACATTATCAGAGTAGCTGTACCTGGAAAATTTCTGACTTAAGTCTACTGATGTCATGTAAATGGCATTTGGGAAACAATAAGTGATGGTTTGGTTGCCAAATAAAAGTCCAGGGAACACCCACATGGAGACAATATACTTGTTTCTAATTTGACAGCTCTCAGAGGGCAAACACGGTGGTGCTGGCCATTTCCTGATGAGTCCTCATTGTGTAGATGAGTAGATAAAAGCTTCACTATTTATGCGGTGAGGTGAGGTGGCGGGTGGCAGCCTCGCAGAATGCCTGCACTGGGAGTTGTCAGAGTCAAGGCTCTTTTGCTTGCAAGTAACAGAAATCTACTTCAAAGTAGCTTAAACAAAAATAAATGAAGGATAATATTTATACATGTACATACGTACATGAGATAACATAAATAGGACAGGGGCTTTACTCGAAGGATACAGGGTTATCTCATGGAATCCAAGGATGACCAGGGTTGGGGGCTTCGGTAGAGACAAGAATGCCTGCGCTCTAGGGTGGCTGTCCTCTCGGGCACCTCCTCTCTGGGATCCATGGCCCCTTGTCCCTTCTTCTCCATCCTTCCTCCTCTTTTCTCTTCTCATTGTCTGTGGACCAGCTCTATCTGCTTCTCTGTGCACGGCTGCCGCACAACTCACAACGCCACCCTTCCTTCCTTAGCTTATGAGACTAAAAGACCCTGACTCTGTACCTCAAGTCCAGATTCTGGGTCAGAGGATGGAACTGACCCAGCCCAGCTCAGATCAGCAAGCCCGATTGTCAGCTGTGGCTTGCAGGGGGTGGGCACAAATGGGCAAGAAGGCTCAGTTTCCAAACACATTCTTTTCTTTCTACTCTTCTGAACACATATATTCTTAAAAAAAAAAAAAAAAGCTGAATTTTTGTCACTGTTACTCCTCTCATGGTGGGAGAAAATGTGAGAAGTAGTTGTTATCTTTGCATGAATAGGCCATGCATAAACAACGTATGAGGGGAGATACCTGTTTTATAAAATTGATACTCCAATAATCTGCATTTTTATTCCTCAGACCAAGAAGAAATGATTCATTTTATCCAAATCTAATATTTTATATTTGAAAGAGTTTCACTGATTGCCTATCAAAATTAATTACAATGACTATAATAAAGAAGTAGTTTTGTCAGACATTATTTTATAGATACAGTTATGTCTATCCAAACATACGTGAATTGTGTGTTTTAAGAAAAAAAAACTGTGGTGGGTATTTTAGAAAGTTAGACTACATTTGTAAAGTCATCTATTCACATATCTGCTGGGTAAGTTCAGAATTTTTACATGTTGGGTTTAAAAGCAAAAAATATATTTGCTCACATATGTAGGGTAAAATATTTAGGAAACAACAAACCCTCCTACCTACTCCCATCCCCAACCTGAGTGGTCTTGGTGATTTTGTAAGTCAGTACAGCTTCTGAGTAGTCCTTTTAAATTCCCTTACTTTTTATTTAAAAATTGTGCTTATAATGTATTTTAAATACACATAAAGCATAGAGAAGAATATGACACCCCTCTCCCCACATTTAACAAGGATGATTGTTTTGGCATTGTTTGTTGTGGTATTGTTTTTCATAGTCTCCTAAATGAGCAAGTTGCCAAGCGCTACACCCAGTGTATAACCAATATATGTAAGATTAAAAATTTTCCAAAGCTATACTATATATTTCTTGGGATACATATACTTGTTAAGACATAAATACACAATGGGGAGGTACTCAGCCACTTCCGAAGGGTTGTTACCTGTCAGAAATTTGATGGGTGACATCAGAGGCTTCAACCACATCTGGATGCTTTATTAAAAAAAATCATCTGAAGCAAATATGGAAAATGTTAACAATTGTTGATTCTTGGAGGTTTTCAGTATAAAGCATATGGTGAGACAATTTGACTTTTCAAGTGGAAGCTTAGAAATGTTTTTCCTTCCCCTCAGCCATGTTTGTAATTAATAAAAAGGAACCACATGAAAAAATCATGGGTGGATGTCTATTGCAAGAATGTCACTTGAGTCAGAGAATGGAGTAAAGGGGGGAAAAGGAAACGTCCTTCAAATTGTGTAGCTCTTCATTTTATTCTAATCGATGCTCTTCTGAGGGGTAGTAGAGGTAGAATTCATAACTATCACTATCATCTTACTAGCTGGCATTTACTGCATGCTTTATAATGTGTCCGTCACTTGCCAAACACTTCACATGGGATATTAGTTAGGATACATGTTCATTTGCCATAACAGAGACCCAAAGTAACAGTGTCTTAAATAAGACAGAATTTTATTTGTCACTCACGGAACAGTCTGGACATATGAGTCCACAGCTGATACGATGGCTCCATGAGAGCCAAGGATCTGAGCTCCTCCTGTCTTGTTGCTCTGCCATTCCTAGGGTGTTGCCCTTATACTCATAGTCCAGGATGGCACTTAGCTTTCCATTACTAGTTGTTGCTCATATTTCCTTGACCAGAAGTGAGTCACATGAGCACATCTGGCTGTAAAGGAAGCTGGGAAATGTAGTCTTTATTCTGCACAGCCATGTATGGCAGCTACAAAAACTGGGGTTTCTATTCCTATAGGGTAAGAGGAGAGGGGTATGGGAGGCCACAAGAAGTCTGTGCCACAAGCAGAAAGTTTCTTTTCTTTTTTTTTAAATTTTAATTTTATTGGAGCATAGTTGATTTACAATGTTGTGTTAGTTTCAGGTGCACAGCAGAGTGATTCAGTTATATATATATGTATATATATATATTCATTCTTTTTTCAGATTCTTTTCTCATATAGGTTATCACAGAACATTGAGTGGTGTTCCCTGTGCTATACAGTATGTCCTTGTTGGTTATCTATCTTACATATAATAGTGTGTGTATGTTCATCCCAAGCTCCTGATTTATCCCTCCCCCCACGTTTCCCCTTTGGTAACCGTAAGTCTGTGTTCGAAATCTGTATCCAGCCATTGGCTTTTATTGTCCCATAGCTCTTGGATGCTCTGTTCTGTTTTTGTTTAATTTGTTGTGTTTTCCACTCTTTTTTGCCTTTGTGTTTCAGTTTGTTTAATTTCCATTGACCTGTCTTCAAGTTCACCAATCCCTTTTTCTTATTTTAAATTTTTTTAAATTTCTTTTTTATTTTTTTTTTAATTTTTATTTATTTATTTATTTATCCATTTATTCATGGCTGTGTTGGGTCTTCGTTTCTGTGCGAGGGCTTTCTCTAGTTGCGGCAAGTGGGGGCCACTCTTCATCGTGGTGCGCGGGCCTCTCATTATCGCGGCCTCTCTTGTTGCGGAGCACAGGCTCCAGACGCGCAGGCTCAGTAATTGTGGCTCACGGGCCCAGTTGCTCCGCGACATGTGGGATCTTCCCAGACCAGGGCTCGAACCCGTGTCCCCTGCATTGGCAGGCAGATTCTCAACCACTGTGCCACCAGGGAAGCCCCTAAAATTTTTTATTGAAGTATAGTTGAATTACAATGTTATGTTAATTACTGCTGTACAGCAAAGTGACTCAGTTGTACATATATATACATTCTTTTTCATATTCTTTTCCATTATGGTTTATTACAGGATATTGAATGTAGTTCCCTATGCTATACAGTAGGACCTTTTTGTTTATCGATTCTGTATATACCAGTTTGCATCTGCTAGTCCCAAACTCCCAATCCAGCCCTCTCCCACCCACCTCTCCCTTGGCAACCACCAGTCTATTCTCTATGTCCCTGATTCTGTTTCATAGATAAGTTCATTTGTGCCATATTTTAGATTCCACATATAAGTGATATCATATGGTATTTGCCTTTCTCTTTCTGACTTACTTCACTTAGTATGATAATCTCTAGTTGCATCCATGTTGCTGCAAATGGCATTATTTTGCTCTTTTTTATGGCTGAGTAGTATTCCATTGTATGTATGTACTGCATCTTCTTTAGCCATTCATCTGTCGATGGACATTTAGGTTGTTTCCATGTCTTGGCTATCGTGAATAGTGCTGCTATTTACATAGGGGTGCATGTATCTTTTTGAATTATAGTTTTGTCTGGATATATGCCCAGGAGTGGGATTGCTGGATCATATGGTAATTCTATTTTTAGTTTTCTGAGGAACCTCCATACTGTTTTCCATAGTGGCTGCACCAACTTACATTCCCACTAAACATGTAGGAGGGTTTCCTTTTCTCCACACCATCTCCAGCATTTGTTATTTGTAGACTTTTTAATGATGGCCATTCTGACCGATGTGAGGTGGTACCTCACTGAAGTTTGATTTGCATTTCTCTAATAATTAGTGATGTTGAGCATCTTTTCATGTGCCTGTTGGCCATCTGTATATCTTCTTTGGAGAAATGTCTCTTTAGGTCTTCTGCCCATTTTTGGATTGGGTTGTTTGTTTTTTTGTTGTCAAGTTGTATGAGCTGTTTGTATATTTTGGGAATTAAGCCCTTGTCGGCCGCATTGTTTGCAAATACTTTCTCCCATTCTGTAGGTTAGGTTGTCTTTTCGTTTTTGTTTATGGTTTCCTTTGCTGTGCAAAAGTTTGTAAGTTTGATTAGGTCCCATTTATTTATTTTTGTTTTTACTTCTATTGCCTTGGGAGACTGACCTAAGAAAACATTGGTACAATTTCTGTCAGGGAATGTTTTGCCTATGTTCTCTTCTAGGAGTTTTATGGTGTCATGTCTTGTGTTTAAGTCTTTAAGCCATTTTGAGTTTATTTTTGTGTATGGTGAGAGGGTGTGTCCTAACTTCATTGATTTACATGCGGCTGTCCAACTTTCCCAGCACCACTTGCTGAAGAGACTGCCTTTTTCCCATTGTATATTCTTGCCTCCTTTGTCGAAGATTAATTGACCGTAGGTGTGTGGGTTTATTTCTGGGCTCTCTATTCTGTTCCATTGATCCATATATCTGTTTTTTTGTGCTGATACCACACTGTTTTGATTACTGTAGCTTTGTAGCATTGTCTGAAGTCTGCCTCCTGCTTTGTTCTTTTTCCTCAGGATTGCTTTGGAAATTCTGGGTCTTTTATGTTTCCATATGAATTTTAGGATTATTTGTTTTAGTTCTGTGAGAAAGGTCATGGGTAATTTGATAGGGATTGCATTAAATCTGTAGATTGCTTTAGTAGTATGGCCATTTTACAATATTAATTCTTCCAGTCCAAGAGGATGGGATATCTTTCCATTTCTTTGAATCATCTTCAATTTCCTTTATAAATGTTTTATAGTTCTCAGCATATAAATCTTTCAGCTCCTTGGTGAGGTTTATTCCTAAGTATTTTATTTTTTGTGCTGCAATTTTAAAAGATATTGGTTTTTTTTACATTCCCTTTCTGATATTTCATTGTTGGTGGAAAGAAATGCAACTGATTTCTGTATGTTAATCTTGTATTCTGCTACCATGCTGAATTCATTTATCAGTTCTAGTAGTTTTTGTGTGGTGTCTTTAGGGTTTTCTATATATAGTATCATATCATCTGCATATAATGACAGTTTTACCTCTTCCTTTCCAATATGGATACCTTTTATTTCTTTTTCTTGTCTGATTGCTGTGGCTTGGACTTCCAATGCTATGTTGAAGAGAAGTGGTGAGAGTGGGCATCCTTGTTTTGGTTCAGATTTTAGCAGGAAGGCTTTCAACTTTTCTCCATTGAGTATTATATTGGCTATGGGTTTGTGATAAATAGCTTTTATTATTTTGAGATATGTTCCCTCTATACCCACTTTGGTAAGAGTTTTTATCATGAATGGATGTTGAATTTTGTCAAATGCTTTTTCTGCATCTATTGAGATGATCATTTGGTTTTTGTCCTTTCTTTTGTTTATGTGGTGTACCACATTGATTGATTTGTGTATGTTGAACCATCCTTGTGAACTTGGGATGAATCCCACTTGGTCGTGGTATATGATCTTTTTTATGTGTTGTTGGATTCGGTTTGCCAATATTTTGTTGAGAAGAGAGTTTCTATTTAACCTCACAACAAAACTAAGAGTCATGCCTGAATTGATCTGTTGAACACATGAGAAAAAGAGAGATTAAGTTACTTGCTGAAGGTCACACAGCTAGTACTTTGTGGAGCTGGATGAGGCTTTATTTTGATTACTTTTTGCATTTACATCCAGTTTTCTGAGAAGTTCTAGCACTGGGATCTGGGCTGGGAGTGCTCAGCCTTCTTAGGACTGCCACACCTCATCAGTGCATACTTGATTTCATCACACCTTTTAAAACAATAACCTGGGAAGGAGCTGTGTGCCCTGTCCTTTAGAGTTGAAAGCAAACACACATTTAATTGTGTTCAAGGAATTCTGTGACATTTCTCGAGCAATGGGTAGTACATTTGGATGTTGTCCAATCAGAACTGGGAACCTAGACCAGGGATATGTCATTCTTTAGTTCAGATTGTACCTGGCTTCTGGTTAGTCTAGAAAATGTGCCTCCAAATCTTCTTAATAAGAAGGAAATGCTTTAATTAAATATGTGTTCTAACATCTTGTACTGAGCCCAATATTAAGGCCATGGACTATCTCCTGGGCTTTAAATAAAAAGTGGCAAATTTTCTAGAGATGATTTTAAGGAGAAAAAAGTAGCATCGAAACCAGATGTTGCTTTTGGACACCATCCAACCACCAGCATCTTCCACGCAACAAAACTTGGCAGAAGAGTGACCCCTTTCTCCCACCAGATCAGTTTTCAAGAGATGCCATGTGCTGAAAACAAAATTTCACAAGGGAAACCCGTTTTCCTGAAGGTCTACATCTGACATTATTCAAGCTCATGCTAGATCAAAATGATACACCCTAGGAAAAGGCACGCAATTATACCTGTTATATATCCCTGCCTTTGGAAATGCTAGAAGTTGAAGTCTTTACATGATGAACTCAGGACCAAGGTCAGGATTAGGGTAAGGCAAGTGAGGCACCCACTTCTGGCAGCAAAATTCACAGGGGTACTGAAAAACTTATTAATCAAGTAAAATAGTATTTTAATGCAAAAATTTAAAAATAAAAATAAATATAAAATAAATTCATGATGAAAAAATAACAAAATTTTTTTTTTTAATTTTATATTCTTTTTTTTTTTAATTTTATTTATTTATTTATTTATGGTTGTGTTGGGTCCTCGCTTCTGTGCGAGGGCCTTCTCCAGCCGCGGCAAGCGGGGGCCGCTCTTCACCGCGGTGCGCGGGCCTCTCACTATCGCGGCCTCTCTTGTTGCGGAGCACAGGCTCCAGACGCGCAGGCTCAGCAGCTGTGGCTCACGGGCCCAGTTGCTCCGCGGCATGTGGGATCTTCCCAGACCAGGGCTTGAACCCGTGTCCCCTGCATTGGCAGGCAGATTCTCAACCGCTGCGCCACCAGGGAAGCCCAAATAACAAAATTTTAAGTGAAGACTGGCTGTTGTTGCTTGTGTTACTAGCCTGTATTGTTGTGTGATGGGAACAGCCATGTCGAGTCAGCCCCTAGGTTCCTGGCTCCAGGGTCCTCAGATTGCCCACCAGGAAGGTTTATAAGGTTTGACAATGTGTGCAAAAGATTGGGCAATGCAAGGCTTTATGTATTGTCATGACTTTTGATCACAGAGCTTTTATTAATTTTTCTCACTTGGTTCAAAATATTTTGGAGGATATTTTGATGAGTGTATATAGGAGTGCATATTTCTCCATTGTCTCAGGCTCCAGTATGGCTCCAGATGGCACTGCTTAGGACCTCTGGGAAGCCTGCTCTTCATTCTAGATGAGGCTTTGCTGAAGGAGTTCCAAGCTCTTGGGAGTTCTAACAGTGTTGGTTCCTTCTCTGAGAACATTTGACTTAACACGTGCCACAAATGCTCTTAGCCCTTCAATCACCATGCCACAAATGCCCTTAGCCTTTTTCATTTACACCAGACCAAGTCTTTGCTTAGTTTGTCTAGAGATGCATTAATACCATCTAAACTAGGCTGGAAGTCCCTTGATACCCATCTCCCCAACCCTTCCCTTCACAGGTTAGGTCCCTCTTTTTTCTCTCCCTTTTCAATGCTTATTATAATTTTACCTGTGTGTGTTTATTTCACACCTGTCTCCCCTGCTAGACTGAGGCATTATGAGGGCAGGGAGCATGTCTGGCTGACATCACTGTGCCCCTAGGACCTAGCAGAGACTCTGCATAATGTAGGGAGTGCATACAGACTTTTTAATAGCAGAATGAATTTGCAAGTGACATGGTCCAATTCTAAGTGAAACTTCAGAGGCTTAATAAATATTTTCGGTATTGACGCTACAAGATTTTTTTTTTTTTAATCAAGAATGCCTTCAAATGTCAATGAATTAATTCTCTTTCTTTTCCTCTTTTCTGAGTTAGATCTTGATTAAGCAATATTTCTCCTACCTGACAACCACTGTTATATTTTAAGTGATGCTTTGCCGTATCTGAAAAGTTAACAATGCAAAGGCAGTTTGGCTTAGTGGGAAGAGCGTTGGATTGGAAGTTGGGAGGCCTGGGTGTGAAGGGTGACTCTAACAGAGAATGAGATGCTTTTGATAGGATGGTCTGGGTTTCATCCTACAGTCAAGTAGGCCTCATTCTCATTCTCTTAGAGGTTGCTGGCCATTAGCAAGTCCCTGAAGTCCAAAGTCTGCCCTGCCCACCAGCTAATTCTGACCACAAGGCCTCTTCACACCAGAGCCCTTCCACGACCCCATTTTGCAGCCAGTGAAGCTTCCATATCCAAGTTCAGTGTCTTCTCTGAGTGTCTTCTCTTTGGAGCTTCTGGATAGTGTCAGGGGAATCTGGGAGCCACATCCTTGAGGACGCCAGTGGGTCAAAATGTTTGGCCAACTCAAGTTATGCTTTTGCACCAGATCAGGCAAGGAGTCCCTGTCTTCTAGGGCTGTCTTATCAGGCCAGGAGAGGCAGGATGGTGAGGGGGAAAGAGCCCTGGCTTTGGAGTCAGACAGACTGGGCTCTAGTCCCAGGATGACACTCACCACCCAGGTAGTCTCAGTTTGACACTGAGAAAGTAGAAAGAGAATAATATAAATACTCTACCAGCCAGAACTCTTGGTTGCACATGACAGACACCTAACTCAAAGTAACTTAAATGGGTATAAATAACTTAAATGGCATAAATGGGAATTAACCAGAGGGGCTTGTCTGGTTTATCTCCTGTAAGCCCAGCAAGGGTAGGATATAGCTGGAGTTTGGTGACAGTTGGAACCAGGATCTGCAATATTGTTAGGGCACCTCTTTCTGTCTCTGTTTTCTGCTTGTTTCTATGTGCAAAGATTTTAGTTCCTAAGGAGGGCTGCTTCTAGTGGAGGGAAACATGGCCTCATATTTCACAGCTTCTGCACTAGAGAGAGATTGCTTCTCTTCAAATGACTCCATTTGAAAAATCCTGAGAAGGATCTGATTGGCTTGACTTGGATCCCATGCTGACCCATGGACCAATCAACTTTGGCAAGGGTGGGGTGGTTTACTGTGATTGACAACCTGCAGTAGAAGCACATGCTGGAGTTGGTAGAGGGGCATTCCTCAAAAGAAGGGAGGTTGCTTTTTTCAGAATATGGAGAAGTGCCAGGAAGGTAAACAACAGATGTCCACCACACATATTTACCTTTTAGGCTTGTTTGTGAGGATTAGAAATAATATATGCAAAGCACTAGTGGTGCTGATGATGGGAAAAAGTAGTATCTTTCCATCTCTGGATACCCAGGCTCTACTTATGGTACCAAAATACCTCATAGATAGAAGCACACTCTTTTCTTTGTTATTCTCTTGACCTTGGGACAATCATCATAAGAGACTCCTATGAAGCCCCCTGGTCATAGTTGAAGAAAATAAGACCTAAGAAGAGTATGTGATTTGCTCAAGGATGTGAAGCTGGTTAGTGGCATGGTGAGGCCTAGACCCAGCCTTTAAGGCTCCCAATATCCTTTTATATATCATGTGGTGATTAAGTGCCGGTTTTAAAGCTGGCCTGCCTGGCTTAAAGCTCAGCCCTTTTTACTGTGTGACCTCAGGCAAGTTCCTAACCTCTCTGATTCTCAGAGAGTCCCTTTGCAGGGCTGTTTTGAGGATTAAATGAATTAACATGGGTATATTAGCTATTATGATGTTCCCATCCTCAGACATTTGCAGTTAAGCCTCCTGCCCTAGCGCTTCTCCAAGTGTGTCTGGGGACATGCCAGGCACTGCAGTGGGGCCACAGTTTGGTTTCATTGGGCACTAGGATTGGAGTGGCAGCAGCCATTCAAATCACTTAGGGCTCTGAGTGGCAAATGAAGTCATCGCCAACTCTCTCTGTCCCAGAAGTAGCATATTAAGCAGTTTTAAAAATAAATATGTTCCCAACATAAAAGTTCTTAATGAACTATTGATGCTGCCAGGCCGCTTCGCTGATCTCACAGGGGATGTTCAGCAAACAGCCTAGCCTCCCTGCGTCCTTTCCTCCTCTGAAAGAGAGCCACGGCCACACCTGTGATTTCACGAAGAGCATAGCCTTTGGAGTCAGATAGGCCTGGGTTTGAATCCTGCCTCTGGCACTCATTAGCTGTGTGACTTATACAAGGTGCTGGACCTTCTTTCATGTCTGAATTGAGAACAATATCAATATGCACCTTGTTGGGAGGAGCCTCCAAAGGGCAGGCACAGTGTTCAGTACAGAGGGTGCCCTTTAGATGGTGGCTATTGTTAGCATTAAGTATCACCTGCTGGGTACGTGTTTGAGAACACGCAAAATCATTGAGCCAGTCTGGAGCCTCGTTTTTATAAAATAAAGACATTTGCATGTATAGTTTCTCATAATCACGCTACTTCTTTTAATAATGCAGAAGGCTCAAGTAGATAGAGCCTTGGGTAAGAGTTTTCTACATGATTTTTAAAACGACAACAACAGTAAGAAAATATACTCACACACACAGGAGAAGTGTCTTCTTTGGTTCTGTGAAAGGCTGCAGGGTTAATTCTGACAACAGAAACAAACAGGAACCTTCCCAGAGAAGCAAATGATTTTCACCCTTGGTTTCAGAGGAGGATAGCCACTCCCACATTTATCTACCAGCATCATGCTGAGCGCTTCTATCAACCTCGAAGCTGGAGGCCGGCTGGCTCTGGGAAAGGGCTATCTTCTTAAAAATAGAATTTGCAACATTCTTTCAACTTCCCTTTGTATCCTCCACATCCCTCACCCCCCAATCCTGCCTGGGGTCCCAATGTGTTGGGACCATTTGTTGAAGGCTCAAGTCCTACAGTTTCAAGTAATCCCTGTTTGCAAAATCCTCTTGAACATTTTAGGAATTTCCTTTATACTCTAGAGAAAAATACTCTCCCAGTAGTGGAAAGTGCTTTCTAATGTAATACATAATATCTTGATGAGATGTGCTTGTATTGGCCAGGAAAGGCTAGGTCAAGTGTGGTAACAAACCAACCTCTGCTATCTCAGTGGTATCACATATAAAGTTTATTTCTCACCCACGCAAATCTACTGCAGGTCTGTTGAATCTCTGGGGTAGCTTCTTTCCAAGTGGGAGCTCAGGGACCCAGTCTGCTTGCATCTGGTAACTCTACCATGGAGCTCCCAGGCCGCTGCAACAGAGGAAGAGACCCTCCCTCTCAAATGCTGCCCATCACTTCTCTTCACAGCTCATTGGCCAGAACCAGGTCTCACAGACACACCTAATTATACGGAGGCCGGGAGGTGTAGTTTCCCGATGTACCCAGGAAAGAGAGAGAACTAAAAATGAACAGCAGAAGACTCTGCTGCCATACTTTTCCAGTGCAGAGATCCTGGTTCCTGCATCAGGGTCCCTGTGAGAAAAATCTGAAAGAGGCTTGAAAGTCTGAGCAGAAGGAAAGAGGGAGAACCAGTAGTGAAATGGGAAAGTATTTTCTAAAGAATGCTGACTACCTTCCTGTCAGCAGTTCATGGTTCTTTAAAATAGCAGGAGAACTCAGAGAACCCAAAAAGCTTGAGAATGGAGACCAGTGGGAGCATCGTGCCGAAATGCAGTACCACCCCAAATACAATCACTCGTCCACCTCCTTCTCATCTTTTCCCTCCATCCTAGTACCACACACACCACCGGGTATCACCTTCACAATTCTCTGTTATTATTATCAACTTAAATTTTTCCTTTCAGTAACTCACTTTTCCCTTAAGTAAAAGGAACTTTATGTCTCTGCCTGAGTGGAAGTCCAATATTATTTACCATACATAGACGGTATCCAATAGGAACAAATACAATGTCAGCCAAACAGAGGGTTCTGAACCTGAAGTTTGCTCTCTAGTTAGAGAGAAACTAGCAAATATTGGAAAGATGAAAAAGACGAGTCAGCTCTAAACCTGAACTTGCTTCGTGGAATTGAAAGAGAATTATAAAGGGAGAGGCAAATAGCTCAGTAGTGGACTCCGTGTCAAGATGCCTGGGTTCTAATTTCAGGGCCACATTACCTGCTAACTGTATGACCTTGGTGCCTCAGTTTTCTCATCTGTAGAACTGAGGATAGAACTCTTATAACAGTGCCTGGCACATACATAGTAAGGGTTATATGAGCATCAGCAATTTTTAGCATTATTTCTCACAATGTGATGTCTTATTTAATGCTGCCCAGTCTACCTTCTACAGTCATCTCCCCTAACACATTAAACCATCTCTCCTTCCCTGGTAAGTTGCATTCCACTCTTGAGGAAACATGGGCTTAATGGAACCAACACAGGCTCTAGAAAGTGACATCCTTGAACCCCAAGCCCTTGGGCTTACTGGTGATCCTATAGGCAGGTTACTAACTTCTTTAAATCTATTTTCTTTTCTTTTCTTTTCTTTCTTTCTTTTTTCTTTCGACTACGGTGGTCTTTATTATTTATTTATTTTAAAAATTTTATTTATTTTTTTGGCTACGTCGGGTCTTA
Organism: Balaenoptera ricei; assembly: GCF_028023285.1. Taxonomy (NCBI): domain Eukaryota; kingdom Metazoa; phylum Chordata; class Mammalia; order Artiodactyla; family Balaenopteridae; genus Balaenoptera; species Balaenoptera ricei. The sequence goes on from NC_082648.1 coordinate 79,563,098, forward strand.
GTTGTGGCATGCAGGATCCTTCGTTGCAGTGTGCACGGGTCTTCGTTGGGGCACGCAGGCTTAGTTGCCCCGCTGCATGTGGGATCTTAGTTCCCCGACCAGGGATCGAACCCGCATCCCCTGCACTGGAAGGCAGATTCTTAAGCACTGGACCACAAGGGAAGTCCCTAAATCTCACTTTTCTAGGTGAGGATTAAAATACCTACCTCCCTGAGGATGCTGTATGATCACAGAGGTAAAACAAAGGGCATCCGTCCAAACTTTTGACCTGTAAAGGATGCTGAATACATATTGGCTTACCTTAAAGCAGTAATTCGTAGCCGTCCCCAAGGGATTTGTGGAAATCTTCACTGAAATCTTCAAGTGTGTTGTGCACTGTATTATGTTAATTTAAAAATATGCGTACATATGTTAGAGCAGTGGTTTTCAGACTTTAGCACACATGAGAATCACGTGGAGTTAGAGTAACCAACCCATCTCAGATCACCCTGGACTCTGCAGTTTTAACACTAGTAGTTCCTCTTCGACGGACGCTCCCCTGCCTGGGGCAAACTTGGACGCTTGGTCACTCTGCCTGGGGAATTGCTCAAACCCAGTTTTCTGGGCTCCCACCTCCAGAGATTCTGAGTCAGCAGGACTGGTGTGGGATGGAGCCTGATAATTTGCATTTCTAACAAAGCTGCACGGTGCTGCTGTGAGCCTGAGGACTATTCTTTTAGTAGCGCTAAGAGAACTTTCTCATATTAATACCCATGCTTGGTGTTCCATTTCTAAATGTTGAGAATTGCTCAACTTTCAAAACTTCACAGGGGTTCTCACAGCCCATTTTATGGACAAGAAAACTGAGGCTTAGCAGGGGTTTAGTAATTTGGTTGAAGTCACATAGCTAGGAAGTGACTCAAACCCAGGTCTGACACCAAAACAGGTTTTCTCAATCCTGTCTTCTTAAATCACAGATTTCCAGGCTCCCACTGCCTTTGTTTCGGATGAATTCTCTCCAGGGAGGCTCTCTAATCCCCCCCTGCCCCACCAAGACATGCACTTCTGGCCGATATTACCATAGACCTGCAGTAGACACAGCAAAGACTCAAGTGGGGACTTCTGCTATGCAAATTTTGCTTACATATACATAGCTTTTCCAATGAACAAACAGAAATTGTCACAATGTGATTTTTGTGTTGCAGATTGCCTTATTTCAACAGATTTTGCACCCATCAGCTATAGAAATCAGCTACATAATTTTTTACCAAAAAATATTTTTTAAAATCCTCTTTCATTACAATGTATTATTAGTTGCCTTGAGAGTCATATTATTCTATGTTTCAGCACAGTTTTCTTGATTTCTGCAGTTCCCAAAATGCAGCATTACTAAATGAATGTAGGAGTAAATCAAATCTAAAATTGTATTGAATTTTTTTATAATGGTCAATGCTATTATGTGTAAATTTAGTAAACCTTGCTTTGGTCTTCAGTTTATATTGATTGCTTTCCTTTTTCACATTCCACAAAGGAGTCCTAGTTCAGCTTGCGTCTCTGCTTTCCTTATGACTCCTCTCTCTGCTCAGAGAACTGGCTAGTTTGATCTCAGCCCCCATCAATTGGTTGTGCTTTTGACTCCGTGACCATCGGGCCTGTCACTTCTGGCTTCACATGTTTCCAGGGAATATTGTTCTTTGATCTCAAGAGATGCTAGAAGGACCTGGGAACAATACCTACCTCATGGGGTTGTTGTGAAATGAGCTAGAGGATGTATCAAAAGTGCCCAACATGTACCTGGCATGTGGTGAGCGCTCAACCATTTTCCCTTCAGAGAAGCTCTCCAACCTATTTCCCTTCCCATGCCCTCCCAATCCAGGGCTTTGCAGATGTGCTTCCCATGCCTGAAACCCAACGCCTCCTTTTAATCTTGGTTGCACTTTCTCAAGGTACCACGTACCTCTCCTTTGTAGCACCAGTCACAGTGCATTATACATTTTTCTGTGATTATGTTATGGCTGCTGCCCCCTCTACCAGACCTTATGTGCTGGAGGCTCTGATGAGCCACTCAGATCCACCTTCAGGATTAAAGGTTATTATGGCCTCCACTGATGGAAGTGTGACCCCCCTTGGCCTTGCCTCAGCTGAAGAGAGCTGCCCCCCCAAGGCCACACCCCCTCTCAATGATTGATCTACATGGGGGTGTGAAGGCCTGACCTCTCACTCACCTGGGAACAGCTCTGAAAGGTCATTCCTCTTTAGAACCCTGTGTAGGGCTGGCCCAGGCTTCTCTTGAGACTGTTTCATATTTTGACTGCATTCTGGGCTCACTCCTGCTTACTTTCCTTCTCTCCATGGGTGTTAATCCTAAGAGCACTCTGTAATATGATGTATGCATTCTAATCTGTCTCAGAGTCAGCTTCCTGGGGAACACTGTAGCCTCAATAAAGGTAGGGATTATATTGGTGTTTGCCAATTGTGTACATTCTCAGAGCCTATGAAAGTCCCTGGTACCAGCTGGATCTCAGTAAATGTTTGTGGAATGAGTGAAGGAATCATGGTAGTAGTATCATTGGTAATTTCTGTTTTATGCTCCAACCCCTCTCCTTTCTTCAAGGGGAAATGTAACTTTTACACAAGCATTTGTTGGATTTCCATCCGGGGATTGATTTTCTTTCTTTTCATTCCTCTCTCCTTGCATGTTCCCAGCCCCTTTTCCCCTCCCCCTCCCCTTTCTAAAATCCCTGCCTTAGAATCCCTGCCTAGCAATCGCCCTTAGATGTGGCTGAGGAGGGAGGAAGAAGCCTTGGGAATGCAGCTGAGAGATGGTGATGGGAAACAGCTAAATTACTTCAGAGGCCAATTCAGAAATTCCAGCTTTCCTTTCTCTCAGGAGCCTGTGTGGAGCCCTATGAAAAAGGGTAATGCCGAGAACAGAGGAAATCAATATCTGAAGGCCCTGCTAATTGCATGGCTGTCAGAAGGTATTTTCTCATTCTGAATGAGAAGAAAGGGCCTTTTAAAACAACAAAGCTCTTGTACAAATAGAAAAAAAAAAAACCCCGAGAACTCACATTTTGGGTCCACATGAAAAATGGCCTCTTTGTTACTAATTTCTCATCCTCATGTAAAGCTTCGGCAGTCAACACTTTTTTTTGCAACCCAGTTTTTTGTTTTGTTTTGGCTTCTTTCACCCCCTCCTAAAAAAAATCCTGGATTCAAGTTAGAAGCCTGGGTTCAAGACCTAGCTCGGCCGCTTTCGTAGCTGTGGAGCGTCTCTGAGCCTCAGTCCCTCCGTCTGTAACGTAGGCATTTGCTAATCAAGTCACTGAGTTGGGTTATTGAGAGGCTCAAATGAGACAGTGGATATAAATAAGCTTTGAAAATTGCGACAGACTCTAAGGAGAGATTGTCATGGTCACTGTCATTGCTACTTAATCTTCAGTGAAACAGAGCTTGAAAGTTAAAGCTAGTACAGAAAAAAAAAAAATGGAATGCGCTTCCAAGCCAAATATAAATTAAAAAAATTATTCCTCATCCTGCAGGATGTTTGGCAAAGGTCCCTGTTATCCCGCATGATTAAGAATTGACTGTCCTTGTAGTGGACTGAGAATGTCAGACTTCTATGGAAATCAGCCATTTTTTCAGTTATTCATTAATTCATGACAGATTTGGGAAGCCACCTGTTCTCCAGACCAGGTTTTAGGTTGATTGGGTAGATGTTGTTTTCACAGCTCAATTAGTACTCTTCCTTGTTTCTCTTTGGTCTAAGGCAGCCCTGGCATTCAGATGCATCTCTGCTTTTCTTCCAGACACGTGATGGTCTGAGGATTTATGCCATTAGGAATAATCTCCTCTCAAGCCTGGGTGTGCAGGGAGCCATGATTTCTTTTGTGCAGAGCAATTTTCTGAGGAATATAGAACTTTCTCCCTTCTGCAGGAGGCAGACCTATAAGGCTCCTTGAGCAGCCAGCAGAGAGTCCCAGGTTTGCCCCTTGAATGCTGATGGATTGTTAAATCCTTGTTATAATATTTGGGGGCTGCAGAGATCTTGAGTTGTTTTATAATCAGGTGTGAGGTGTGGTCAAATTTTCAGCAGAGACTTACAGATCACCTGTAAGCATTTTTGGACCAGGGATGGGCTTTTTAAAAGTCTTTGTCCCAGGTGCAGGCATTTTTCTGAAGAGCGAGCTTTACGTGGAACAAGGTAAAGTGTGAATAAACAGACATACATAACACAAAAACTACAGAAGCAAGCGGTCAGATACTGGGCATGAAGTCCTTCCTCTATCATTATGATGGTATGATCACAGACTTCTTGAAGACAACTGGTCTTATGTCTCCCTGACCCCACATGATACTGGTAGATCCTTTGTAAAAATGAGAGATATTGTGTTACCCTCCTGCTTAAAATCCTTCAGTGGCTCCTCAGTGCCTCCATGATAAAAATCCACCTTCTTGGTTTGGTACTCCAGTTCCCTACAATGAAGCCTGGCCTTACCTCTTGCCACTGCCCCATTTAAACTCCACAACGGCAGCCACTTTCAACAAACTGCAACGCTCCAAGACTGCCCCAACTTGCTGCATTGTGAATGTCTTTCTCAACTGGCTAAATTCTTCTCTTTCGCCTTCCAGGCCCTATTCAGGATCTCCTTAGAAACAACGTCCCTGATTATTCTCTCAGCTCCTCAGGCCCTAAACCCTATCTATCTCCTAGTGGGTTACGTGCCCGTCATCTGAGCCACCTTACCATCCTGCCACAGCCCTTGACCTTCTGAACTGTCAATCAGCGGTTTGCTTGTCTGTGCCCACCTCAAGACTGTTGTCTTAGAGAACAGGGGCTGTGCCTTGCTCACGTTCATTCCCAGAGGCTAGTACAGTGCTTGAGATACAGGAAGTGCATAATAATTACTGGTTGAATTAATCAATGAATGGCTGGTTCCGATTTCATCCCTCTCTCTCCATTGGCACCAGCCTCTCTGGCTTGTTTCTTTACGGGGTCACTGGGCAGGGATCTTACAGAGAGGATGGGGAAGGCCTGCACTATGATGGGGCTTGCCCCTTCCAAATGGCTTATCACATCAGTGGTTAAGTCTCTGCTGTGCCCATTTTAATTGGATTAAGAAATTATTCTCTAAGAGGTAAAGATACTACGTAGCACGCCCATGAGAAATTAGGTGGAATCATAAAGTGTTAAAGTAGAAGGGATCTTAGAAGCTGTAGGGTCCATCCCTCTCTTTTTGCAGTTGAGAAACCAGCCCCAGAGGTGGAAAGATTTGTCAAGCTCTTGTGATTAATTAATGACTGAAGAGGACGCATGTGGCTGCGGCCGGCCTCAGTCCTTCTGGGGAACCAGCCCTTCCCACTCTCACTTCTAGCATTTTGCGTGGTGCTGACTTTACCCCCAAATCCACCATGAGCAAGTGAGCTGGGCCTCACCAACCAGAGCATCAGGACATGTGTTCCCAGGAGGCCAATCAAAGCTAACTAGACTTGATTTCAGGACCTTGGAATAGAGAAGTTCATGTGCTCCCTTGGGGTTGCTGGGAGGATAGGACTGTTGGCGGAGAGCCAAGGAAAGCAGTGCCAAGATGTGGAGAGAGTGAGTCTGTCTTAATGACGTTGTTGGAGACCCTGATATAGCTGTATCTGATCACTGACCCCCGAAGGAACTCGTTCAATACTGGATTTTTTGTTTGTTTTTTGCTTAAGTTGAATTCTACCACTTTCAGCTAATTAACTATCCTAAGTGATGTAATGTTTGTTAGAACTAGAACCAGGCCTCTTAACTCTCAAATGCAGCTCTCTTTCTACTAAACCATCATGGGCATTCCTTGGATTAAGCTGATGCCACGCATTGTCACATAGCAGAAAGCAGAATTGGGAGAGAATGGGAGGCGGGAGGGCTATGTTATGATGGGTAGGGCCGTGTGTGCTTCCGGTGAGGGACTCTGGGGCCAGTGGGAGGCATGAGGTCACTGGAGTTAATGGGAGGGGCCAGAATTGGAATGAGCAAAAGAGTGCATCAAAACCAAATCTTGCCTGCTTCCCTGTTTTGACCCTGGCAGTGTAATGAAGGACAGGGGTGGCCGGGGTCGGGACCTACATGTGACTAGAGGCAGATTCAGCTGGACTTTTCATCTGGATTAATGAAAACACCTTTTGGTCTGGACCTGGGAAAGCTGCTGGAGCGCAGCCTGGGAAAGCAAGGGCAAAAGTCAAGACATCACCATTTTACTCTTAACATCTCATGACTCATCGAAGGTGTGGGAAAAGATTATGCTGCCTGACAGCCACGGCTATGCTAAACAGACATTCTAATACATAGACAGCACTACTGATGTGACCTTGCTGGGCCGTGTCCATTGATGGTGATCCAGGCTAATGAGGTTGCTTCACGCCTTGGGGATAATTTGGGTTCTAGTCTCTGAGGTCAGATCTTCATCACAATGCCCAGGAAGCATGAACGGAAACTGAGGGCCCGTCCCTGGTGGGAACCCCATGCTGCCCACACGCCATGATGGGCGTTTCAGAGGTCTGCTTCATCCCACTTACATAACTCTCATCTCTGCATTCATGTAAAGTTCAAAAACAAGCAAAACTAAATTATGGTGTTAGAAATCAGGATGATAGTTACACTGGGCGTGGGGTGGGGCGTGGCTTGGAGAAGGTGCCAGAGGGGTTCCTGGAGTGTTAGGTTCTTAAACTGTGTGCTGGTTATGGAGACGTTCAGTTTGTGAAAATGCACTGAATTATGTACTTAGGAGTGGTGTACTTTTCTGTGTGTGTGTGTTATGTGTTAATAAAATCATCACATTATGTTAAATGCTGTCATTGTAGGCAATCATTTGGTGCTGTGGAGGTCTTAGAATCCAAATGAAATGGCGCCACTGAACTTATGTGATAATACTACTCTGTTATAAGGCGGGCGTGCAGATGATCCAGGATATGTTCATCTAATTTTGAAATATAGAATCATTAAAATGAAGATACAAATTAATGGGCTTCCCTGGTGGTGCAGTGGTTGAGAATCTGCCTGCCGATGCAGGGGACACGGGTTCGAGCCCTGGTCTGGGAAGATCCCACATGCCGCGGAGCAACTGGGCCCGTGAGCCACAACTACTGAGCCTGCGCGTCTGGAGCCTGTGCTCCTCAACAAGAGAGGCCGCGATAGTGAGAGGCCCGCGCACCGCGATGAAGAGTGGCCCCCACTCGCCGCAACTAGAGAAAGCCCTTGCACGGAGACGGGGACCCAACACAGCCATAAATAAATAAATAAATAAATAAATAAAGGAGTTCCTTTAAAAAACAAAACAAACAAACAAAAAAAACAAAATTGTGAAGCCCTATTCCTAACAAATTAGGTTAGATGTTATTTAAAAAAAAAAAAATACAAATTAATAAAAAATATATAGTGTGCTCACCATCCTCCAAGGATCTAGGACACTGGTTGGGAAAAACTAAAGTATTATGATACCTCAGGATCATAGTGTAAAAGGATCTCAAGTCCATTCACATCTCTCCACTGCCATTGCCAACACTCTAGTTCAAGCCACCAGCGACTCTGGCCTGGACCATAGCAATAACCTCCCACTATTTCCTGATGTACAATCCATTGCCCACACAGTAGAAGACTGTAGATTCAAAACATGGCTCAAATTACTGCCCAACCTGCAGCCCTTCAAAGACTTCCTAATATACTTAGTCTTTAAGTCCAGGTCACTTTCCACAGCCCACCACGCCCAGCACTGACTGGCCCCTCCTGCCTCTCTGACCATCCTCCCACCACTCACCCCCCACGGCACCAATTTCCAGCCCCACTGGCCTCTTTTTATTATTCCAACACCCCATGCTTGTCGTCACCTTAAGGCTCTTACATATGCACTTCTGCCTGAAACAGGGGTCTCCCAGATCTTTGGATTGCTGGCTCCCCCTCAGCCTTTAGGTCTCTGTTTAAATGTCATCCCCCTCAAGTAGCCTCCCTCAACCATTCTTTATCACATTACCTTATTTTCTTCTTAGTACCTGTGGCTATTTTGTTTATGCAATTTTTATCAGAACGTAGGAGGCGAGGACTTGTCTGCCTTCTTCATCATGTATGTCAGAGCCCCAGTGAGCAGCAGGTACAGAAGAGTTTAACTGAAGGGAACTGAACAAAGAGACCATGTACAGTGTGAAGGGAACCCACAAGACATGGTGAGGGCCCCAGCGATTGTCATCCCCCGCCAGGTGTGAAGGGGCAGGAGGAGGGAGCTGGGTCCCACACGAGCTGGGAACTGTGCTAAGGAAGAGGGGCTACCCACCAGCCCCAAGACAAGACAGGGAGGAAGTGGAGCACGGAGTAAATTGCCCAACTTCTTTCTCCTCCTGCCCTCAGATTTCCTGCCAGTGTTTCCAACTGGAAGCTAGAGGGCAAGGGAGGCTGGGTGATGTGGTCCACGGTTGTCAGGCTCCTGGGGCACAGCACAGGGCAGGGATGAGTGTGGAGTGGAACTGGATGGGAATAGACAGACAATAACCGGCCCAGTGCTGGTACAAGATGGGTGCTCAACCCATGCCGAACGTATGAGTGAATGGATGACTAAGTGACTGACTGATTGAATGAATGAATGAACAAAGACAGCTGAAGAGAAAGAGAAAGAGATATAAAAAAAATTAACATTTAACAAGTTAATGGTCCAGGCATCTTATACAAATGATCTTGTTTAATCTACACAAAGATCCTATAAGATGCATTATTGTTGGAAAACCTATAACCTCAGAGGTTAACATAAGTCATTCAGGAGAAATCACAGAGCCAGGGTTCCAGCTCAGGGCCTAAGTTCTTTCCCCTACATCACATTAAACATAACTTGCATGTTTCCATACCTGCATCAGTACAGACTCTGCATCCCTTCCTGCCTGGAATGCCCTTTGGTTTTCTGAAATCCCGATAAACCTCTCGTTCAGCTCCCACTCCTCTTCACAGCCTGCCTGGATCACCACAGCCAGAGGTCATCTTTCTCTCCTCTGAGTATTATAGCAACTGTTATATATTGTTCATATTCCAAATACCACCTGATTTCTTTTTTTAAAAATTTTATTTATTTTTTTATACAGCAGGTTCTTATTAGTCATCAATTTTATACACATCAGTGTATACACGTCAATCCCAATCGCCCAATTCATCACACCACCATCCCCACGCCCCCGCCGCTTTCCCCCCTTGGTGTCCGTACGTTTGTTCTCTACGTCTACCACCTAATTTCTTTACGATGTAATTATTAGAGAGCATCTCATCTCCTTAATTATTTTGAAAGCTCTTGGAAACAGGAAGTAATTTTTTTGTTTCTTGTCATTACTTTGCATCTACAGTACTTAGTAGGTAATCAGTGAATATTTGTTGGTTTGTCTATTTATGTGTAGTATGTGGGTCATTTTCAATGTTTTTTGTTGTTTAAGAAAAATTCATTTAAATGATGCATTTTGATATATGCTGTATAAACAACTTGTGTCCTTTTCTCATTTATTATTGGTTCATTAGTATTTTTCTATTGCACATCCTTTGTAAGCAATGTTTTTAATGGTGATCTAATAGTCAACCCTATGGTTGTACCAAAATATACTTTATATTGCTGGACATTTGGGTGCATGGCTTTCCCACACTCCTCTCACTCCCACCCCCATCAATGTTGTTATGAATATTTTTGGAGTTGCATTTCTCTCAATGGAATCATTTCTCTAAGAGCCCATTTTTAGGGAATGTTTGGTTACGAATGATTAAGCACTACAGTTGTTAATTACACCAAATGGATTTAGCTTTGAGACTATCTATCTTGGGACTGGCTCTAAGGGAAGAGTCAGAATAACACTGTCTCCTGTATATGCAGATGTGTATACCTTTGGAGCCAATCCATCATCCATCCATCCATCCCCCCATCCAGTGCACACTACCTAGGAGTCCTGGTTGGGAGTGTGTTAGTCACCATGGGAGGTTGGTGGCCTCTTCTGAAGATACAACATTTCACCATGTTCAGAGCATCCCTGTTGTTTGGTGGCCAAGAAGCTGAGCACAAACGTCATCACAGCTGTTCCACCTTCCAGCCAAGTCCATATAGATTTCATTTATTATGATACTGATCACCTGCCTGGATATTACAGCAGCTCTTGAGGCACTGAACTGAAATGACAACTGTCATTAATATCTAAAATGCCAAGCTGTCCTCTTTAGCATCAGAAAAATCCCTAATTCTTTCTTCTCTTTTAAAATGTATTTATTTATTTTGGCCACGCTGGGTCTTAGTTGTGGCACACGGGATCTTTAGTTGCAGCATGCGGGATCTTTAGTTGTGGCATGTGGACTCAGTTGTGGCACATGGGATCTAGTTCCCTAACCAGGGATCGAACCTGGGCCCCCTGCATTGGGAGCACAGAGTCTTAGCCACTGGACCACCAGGGAAGTCCCCCAAATCCCTAATTCTATTCTTGAAATTGCTTCAAAGCATTGGAGGGGATGAGGGAAGGGAACTTACATGGACTGAGTATCAATTACGGGCAGAAATTTGTACTGAGTGTTTCACAAGCATAATGTATTGATTAAGAGTAGTGAAATCTGGAGCCAGGTTACCTGGGTCCAGGCTCACCTTCATGCTCTACTTCATCATGACTGTGTGACCAGAGCAAATTACTCAACTTCTCTTTTCCGTACTTTCCTTACCTGTAAAGTGGAAGTAACAGTTACATCTCCCCATAAGGTTGTTGTAAGACCTGGTTACATATGAGTACTAGATTGGTAAAGCAAGCAGAATGGTGCCTGGCCCATATTAAGTGCTATGTGAGTGTTTTGCTATTATTATTACTGACCTTATTTTAAATATAGTTAATTCAGTTCTCACAACAACTGTCAGAGGTAGATCAGGGGTTGAAAATAGTGAGTCTATGGGCTGAACTTGGCCTCCACGTGTATTTTGTTTGGCCTGCACATATTCCTTTAATCTGAGCCAACGTTTTAAAATCTGGAGTTTTATATAAAAATGTGGATTCCTAGCTCTTCTTGAAAAATCCTCATCTGGCAGCAACCAGCAGGAACTGAGTGCAGCCGACTTCTTTAGATGAGGAATGCCCCTCAGTATTATGTCAAGATGAGGTGGGGATGATTTCAGTGTGACTGATAGAAAACCCAACTAATAGCTTCACGTAAGGGTGTATTACCTCAATTAAGGTAGGGGAGCTCCAGGGTTCATACAGTGGCACAAAAATGTTGTCAAGGACTGCTGCCCGCACCACTGATGTTTTCCACCTTTCCCCCGACATCTTCAGTAAGTCAGCTGTGATGTTCCCCTCCTTCCTACCAATGCCTCCAAAAGGCACACATGTCACATGCAGACACATATCCAGAAGAGGAAAGCATGTCCTCCCATTGGTTTCTCTTTCTTGTAAAGGTAAAACTTAATAAAAAAAGTCCCTAACTGACTTCCCCCTGAGCTCACAATTGACCAAGACTGGCTCATATGCCAACATCCTAGGTGCAAGGGAGCCTAGGAAAGCATGTCTCACACTTCCTACTGCTCTAAGTGGGAAGGCAGGATCTACCTACAGAAGAGGCAAGGTTAGTGATTCAGCCACCAAGAATGCCAGGTATATCTCACTTAGTAATTGCTCAAGTGCTTACACCTAGCTCCCTCTACTTAGCTACCTGTGGGCAACTGAATTTGTGATTCCAGTGTTTTCCCCATTTTACAGATGAACTGAAGCTCACAGAGAATACATGATTTACCCAAAGTGATACAACATAAATGCTTAGAAGGATGCCTGCCACAGAGGAAGCATTCAGCAAATGATAGCTACTAATTGTCTTCTGGGAGGTTTGAGGCATAATTAATTTAGATAGATTTTTTAAAATCAATTTGAGTTCTTTAGAAAGGAGGCCCACATAAGTTCAAAGTGGCATGATGACTTTGCTGTTTAGAGTTTGAAATTCAGTTGGGATATTGACTCCTGCCTGGATAATCAACAGCACCAAGCAGTATTTATGGTGTCTCCAGGTGAGTATGTAAGATGACACGTAAGATGCTATACAGGGAGGGACTTCCCAGGTGGTCCAGTGGGTAAGACTGCGCTCCCAACGCAGGGGGCCCGGGTTCGATCCCTGGTCGGAGAACTAGATCCCACATGCATGCCAAAACTAAGAGTCCACATGCCTCAACTAAGAAGCCCGCATGCTGCAACTAAAAGATCCCACATGCCGCAACTAAAGATCCCACGTGCCGTAATTAAGACCCGGAGCAGGGGACTTCCCTGGTGGTGCAGTGGATAAGACTCTGGGCTCCCAATGCAGGGGACCCAGGTTCGATCCCTGGTCAGGGAACTAGATCCCACATGCATGCCGCAACTAAGGAGCCCGCATGCCGCAGCTAAGGAGCTGCAACTAAGGAGCCCACCTGCTGCAACTAAGACCCAGTGCAACCGAATAAAAAAAAAAAAAGACCCGGAGCAGCCTAAATAAATAAGTAAATATATAAATATATAAAAAAAAGAGCAAACGTCAATTCTCTAAAAAACAAACAAAAAAAGATGCTATACAGGGATGTGGTCACCAGTGTCTAGGTACTGATCACCAAACAACTCTGGAGGGTGTTGTTTTATAAAAGAACAGTGTAGAGCATGTGAATGTTGCAAGCATCAGAGATTGTTGGAGATTCTTGACAGGGCTCTCAAGCCATTCTATCAACAAGGGGCAGGGGGAAAGCTTTAGTAGAAACTAAGTATGTAAAGTTGTTTTTGATTCCATATGAAAAATAGAACCTGAAACAGGTCCAGCAAGAGGTTTGTTGCTGAAAGGATCTCCTTGGCTTAGCAATCATAGTGGCTGATGCTTTTTACAGTTCTTTTCATCTATACCTTATGAGCTGCCTTTAGAACAAGCAGGTTGGAGCCCAACCCTTCACTAATCCCCTGAGGTAATCTTTTTAAGACTCTCAAGCAGAAGGTCCCACTTTTTCCCCCACCTCTGATGTTTCGTTCAGATCCCTTCACCGATCATGCTTGCCCTTACTGGCTATTTCCCATGCTAAATCATTCACCGACGATCTGGCCATCTCCTAGGGGAGCCAAATGGTTTTAAACATTTTCTGTGACTCATGTATGCTTACCAGTTCTCTTATTTATTTATTTTTTGTTGATGTCTCACACACACACATGCAAAACCGGATGCTAAAAAAAAGAGCATCAGTCACAGAAAACCAAATCTCCACTTTCTTGGTGCGTCTTCACTTGTATTTTAGTTTTTGGTTTATACAATTGAAATAAAAGTTTGCTTATTTAATCTTTAACCAAGTCCCAAGTTTAGCCAAGAGTGTCAAATTCAGGATTCAGCCCTATGAAGCTTAAGAATTTCTTGATGAAAATGAATGCCATATCATTACTATTTGGCCCACGGGTGATCAGTTGCTCTGCTGCCTTCAACTGCACTGGCACCAAACCCTGCATCTGAAATCACTCAGTGATGAGACTAACAGAGCCAGTGGTGCAATCTTATTTTATTATTTTTGAAAAGCCCTTAAAATATAGGGTGCTGAGTAACTAAGAGAAGAACGCCTGATGAAAGTGACAGTAGAAATGAGAGGGATGCAGAATAGACACCACAGTGAATACTTAACCTGGTTCTTAGACCGTTCTAAGGCTTGGCTCTTTCCAGCTTGAGATCATTGCTTAGGTCTTCCTAGGGAGTATTTAAAGTAAAATGAGCCTCTTTTTGTTTATCCCACAGCTGCCATTTTGTCTTAACAATGTACTCCTTGAAGGCTTCTAAAGGTAATGCTGATCTCTGTTGAATGCAGACATACCTTTGCAGGCTACGCTAAGTCCTGCCATCCCTAGGCAACCACTTATCTATGCGTTGCCTCTGTAGATTTGCCTCTTCTGGGCATTTCATATAAATGGAATCATACAATATCCAGTTCTACAGCTCTTTGTGTCTGGCTTCTTTCACTTAGAATATTTTCAAGATTCATCCATGTTATAGGATATATCAATACTTCATTCCCTTTTATTGCTGAATAATATTCCATTGCATGAATATACTACATTTTATTTATCCATTCATCAGTTAATGGACATTTGGGTTGTTTCTACTTTTGGCTATATAAGATATATGAGTTACAAATATTTTCTCTCATTCTCTGAGTTGTCTTTCCACTTCCTTGATAGTGTCCTATGAAGCACAATAGTTGTAAATTCTGATGAAGTTCAATTTATTTTTACTTTTGTTGCTGTGCTTTGGTGTCATATCTAAGAAATCATTGCTTAATCCAAAATCATGAAGATTTCCACCTACATTTTCTTCTAAATGTTTTATAGTTTTAGCGCTTACATTTAAGAGGTTTTTGATCCATTTTCAGTTAATTTTTGTAAATGGCATGAGATAGAGGTCTTACTTTGTCCATGTAGATATCTAGTTGTCCCAGTACCATTTGTTGAAAAAAATTATTCTTCTTCCATCCAATTGCTTGGGCACCCTTGCTGAAAATCAATTGACTATAAATGTGAGAATTTATTTCTGACTCTCAATTCTATTCTGTTGATCTACATGTCTGTCCTTGTGCCAATAGCACACTATCCTGCTTACTGTAGCTTTGTACTAAGTTTTATAATTGGGAATTTTGAGTTATTCTTCTATTTCAAGATTGTTTTGGCTATTCTGGATCTCTTGAATTTTCATATGAATTTTAGGGTCGGCTTGTCAATTTCTACAAAGAAACCAGCTAGGGTTTTGAAAGGGATTGCATTGAATCTGTGGACCTATTGAAAGAGTACTGCCATCATAACCATATTGTCTTTCCATCAGCGAACATGGAGTGTCTTTCCATTTGTTTGTCTTCTTTAGTTTCTTTCAGTAATATTTTGTAATTTTCAGTGTATATACTTTGTACTTTTTTTCTTAAATTTATTCCTGAGTATTTTATTCCTTTTGATGCTATTGTAAATGGAATTGTTTTCTTAATTTCATTTTCACATTGGTCATTGCAAGTGTATAGAAATACAGTTGGTCTTATGTACTGATTTTGTATCTTACAATCTTGCCAAATTCGTTTTTCAGTTCTAGTAGTATTTTTTTAGTGGTTTCCTTAGGATTTTCTATATACAAGTTCATGTCATCTGCAAATAGAGACAGTTTTACTTCTTTCCCATCTTAGTGCCTTATTATTTCTTTTCTTGCCTAACTGTCTAATTCACTGCAGTATGGTATTGAATACAAGTGGTAAAAGTGAACATCCTTGTCTTGTTCCTAGTCTTAGGGAGAAAGCATTCGGTCTTTCACCATTAAGTATGATGTTACCTGTGGGTTTTTCATATATGCCATTTATCAGATTGAGAAAGTTTCTTTCTATTCCTAGTTTGTGGAGATTTTTTTTTTTTTTAATTTATGAAAGGGTGTTGGATTTTGTCAAATACTTTCCTGCATTTTTGCATCTATAATCATAAGGAATATTGGTCTGTAGTTTTCTTTTGTTGTAATCTCCTTTTTACAATCTCAAATTGCAACTTTATTTTTCAAATACTCAAGAACCTAGAAATCAACTTATTTATTAACTTCCAAGACACTTGTGTTAGGAAGAGTTCTATATTACCACATTTATTCTGTACCTTCAGTACTTCAAATCCAATAAAATGCTGTTTTAGTATTCCTGAAAGCAATTGTATTTGTGTAATGCTCGCACAAGAAAACAAATTGTATGATGGCATTTGAAGAATGAAAAAGCAAAATGACATTGTCACAACCATTTCTGCCTTCACTCTACATGCCTTTTCCTTTCATTAATAGAATCTATAAAAATGGCAAGGAGAGATATAGGAAAGTTTATCAAAGACACAGTAGCTTTTATAGAAATTTAGAATTTAGCAGACGTTTTACGTAAGTCAAAACATCCACCTATATAACAGAAGTATTTGCAAAGTTTTCTGGTTTTAGTTTCAGGGTCATACTGGCCTCATAGAATGAATTGGGAAGTTTTCCCTCTTTTTCTATTTTTTTGGGAAGAGTTTGTGAAGAATTGGTATTATTTCTTCTTTAAATATCTGTAGAATTCACCAGTGATGCAATCTGTGCCTGAGGTTTTCCTGTGGATAGTTTTAAAATTATTAATTGTTTTAAAACATAGGTTTTATCAGGACTTCCCTGGTGGCACAGTGGTTAAGAATCCACCTGCCAATGCAGGGCACACAGGTTCGATCCCTGGTCTGGGAAGATCCCACATGCTGCGGAGCAACTAAGCCCGTGAGCCACAACTACTGAGCCTGCGCTCTACAGCCTGTGAGTCACAACTACTGAGCCCGTGTGCCAGAACTACTGAAGCCCGTGCGCCTAGAGCCCGTGCTCTGCAACAAGAGAAGCCACCGCAATGAGAAGCCCATGCACCACAACAAAGAGTAGCCCCTGCTCATTGCAATTAGAGAAAGCCCGCACAGCAACAAAGACCCAACACAGCCAAAAATAAATAAGTAAATTTTTAAAAAAATAGGTTTTATTATTATTCAGGTATGGTGAGGCCATTTGATCAGGAGATGATTGCCATTGAAAAGATAGTTTGTTACTCATAGTTCTCAAGTTCCCACACATATGGGGGAAATAACAGGGTCAGTCAGAAGGCAAAAGGAACAAGGGGAAAACATTGGCAAGAACCCTTTTGTTTTTCCCTTGGAAGCCAGTGCAAGCAGGTTTAGGGTTAGCTATTTTGAATAATTTCAGCAGGTTCTGGGGCCTGGACCTGGGGTGATTAGGGCAGATAACGTATGAGAGAAGAAAAGAGAGCAAGTATATATTTATAGAGTTTGTTATATTTTCCTTCTTGTTTACCTTTCCAGTCCTCTTCATTTGATCCTGTGGATTTGGTGTTGTTTCCTTACTCTAATATAGTTTTGCTCCCACCCACTTTGTGCTCTTACTGTTAAATACACTATGTTTCTATATGCTGAATGCCCATCAGTACAATTATATACGTATTGTTTTATACAATTGATTTTCAAATAGGAGAAGAAATATGCATTTATCCTTTCTTATCATTACTGACATAATTACCTCTCCTGGTGCTCTTTGTTTTTTGTGTGTGGAATCTAATTATTCTCTAGGGTCACTCGCTTTCAGCTTGAAGAACTCTCTCTAGTGTTTCTTGTAAGATGAGCCTATATATTTTTTATTAAATCTTTGTTGTTTTTCACTTAATAATGTACCATGTCATTTCCCATCAACTCTTCTTCAAAAACACAGCTTATTATACCTACATGATGTTTCATGGCCAACATATATCTATTATCCTAAGGGGTTATTTTCAACTTTTCATTATTACATATGATGCTATCATAAAGATCTTTGTATACGCATCCTTTAGGAAACATTCTTTTTTAAAGTAGGTAATTAATCTGAGAATACAATTATATCTAAAACCATTCAGACTCCCTTCAAAGGTGTTCTCCCTGCCCATCCCCATCTCCTTCTCAAATGTAATGATTCTTATAGTCTTGGTGTGTGTACATTTTCATGTACTTCCCTATGCATTGAGAGAGAGAAGAAAGGAAGGAGGGAAGGAGGGAGGGAGGGAGAGAGAGAAAAAGAGAGAGAGAGAAAGAGATGCGTTTTTTTTTGTTTTGGCACTGGTTTTAGTTTTACATCAGTGGGATCATCCTGTGTGTCCTGATTTTCACCTTGTTTACTTTACTTAACAACAGGTCTAGGAGATCTTTCCACATCATAATTTGAACTCATTCTTTTTTTAACTGCTATGTAGAATTCCAGAGCCATTTAACAAACATTTATTGAGTCCCACTGTGTGTCAGAGTCTGGGGATTCAGAGACTATTTTCTCATGAAGTTTTACTGTCGCAGTGTGGATATGCTAAATTTAATATTCCCATTTTGATGAATGTGTAGGTTTTTTCCCAAAGACAGATGCTTAGAAGAGGAATTACTGAGTCAAAATATATGAAAATTTAAAAGTATCTTGACATGTAATATAAAATTACCTTGCAGGAAGGGAGACCAGTTTATATTCCCAAGGGGAATGCTAGCCTGCTAATTTGGTAGATGGAAAATTTCAGTTTAAATTTGCATTTTTTATATTACTACTGAGATTGAATATTTTTCCATATTTATTAGCCAACTGTATTTTCTTTATGGATTGTTAAAAAGTTTTTTTTTTTTTGGCCCAACTTTTAGTAAGGTCTATTTTCGTGTTTTATTATTTATTTGCATAAATATTTAATATATTGTGGATATTTTTCTTTTGTAGTTTTTGTTGCAAATATTCTTTCCTATTTGTTTTTTGTATCTAATTTTTAAAATGACTCCCTGATGGACAGAAAGATTTTATTTTTTAAAGGTTTCATTTTAATGGAGTCAAAGAGTCCATTTTTTCTCTTTTTTTCCCATTGTATTTATACTTACAAAGTCCTTCCATAAATCAAGATAAGATAGAAAACCATATATTTATTTAGCTATTGGTTTCATTTTTAACATCAAACTTTTTAATCTACCTGAAAAAAATTACTACTTTAACTTTATTATTTTTTTCCCCAAACTGTTCTCCTACAAATTACTGAATGACTCCTATGCTCACTGTATCTGATGCCACAGAACTCTATCTCCATACAGCCACTCAAAACCCTTTTTTATTTACATTTTTTACTTTCATCATTGATCCCACTCCTATTTTTTATGTACCATAGACACCTACCTTAAAATGTGTTACATAAGTCCTCATATAATGTATACATTCTTATAAAATAAGGATTGCTCGTTGCACGTGCTTAAAATATATATTCAGTGTAAAATCCCACAGATCATTCTGTGTTTTACTGTATGTCTCACTGGAGTTGTGTCTATTTTGTACATCTTTTCAAATAATCCATTGTTGGTTTGTTCATGTCCTCTATTTTATTTCTGTCTCTACCTTTATTATTTCTTCCTTACATTTCACCAGGCTTATTTAATTTTTTTTCCAATTCCACAAATTAAGAGTTCAGCTTATTTTCTTTCAATTTCCCGTTTTCTAATAAATGTATCTAAAGCTATAAACTCTCTTTTTGGTACTACTTTAATTGTATTTCATAATTTCTTTCACGTAGCATTTCCAATGTTTTTAATTCCAAGCATTTTTAATGCTCCTTACAGCTTCTGCTTTAATCCAAGCATGACTTCAGTAGAATTTATTTTAGTTTTCAGACACAAAGAATAATTTTTAATATCCTTTTGTTATTGGTTTCTAATTTTTGTTAGAACATTATTGGTAAGATGTTAACTGTACTTTGTTAAGATTGCCTTTGTGATTAATTTTTGTGGGTGTTCTATGTTGCTTGGAATGAATATGCATTACCTGCTTGTTCCATGTTTAAGTTTATTATTTGTTTTTTCAAATAAGCCATACATTTGTGTGTGTGTGTATGAGTGTGTGTATGTGTTTTTTTGTTTTTTGTTTTTTGTTTTGGTCTGCTTGACCTAAGAGTTTCTGCCAAGGACATTTGAAATATCCAGCAGCAATTATATCTTCTGTTTCTCCCTACAGTTCTGTCAGCTGTTATTTTATTTAGTGGAGAGATGGTCACAGTCATTATATTTTATAGAACTTGGTTCCTTTCTCTAATGCATGATGTCTCTTGTTATCCCTTGTGCTTTTTGGTCTTGAATTCCGTTTTGTCTGACAGCAAATATTTCTAAGTAATTAATTTACTTTCCTTAATCTTGTAGCATCCTTCTATATTTATTTCTCTTCTTTTAAGAGTTTCTTCAAAAAGGTCTTGATAGGATAAACCTTCTGAGTCTTTTTTTCTTTTTTGTTGCACACACTCACATGGAAAAGATAATTTAGCTGGTTATAAATTTCAACGTAAGGTATCTCGGTTTTGTTTTTCCCTAATCCTCTTTGTCAGTCTCTAAGGGCTTTCAAGCTGAAAAAAATTTCCTTAATCTGGTAAATTCTGTCATCCCTTCAAACATTTCCTCCCCTTTGTTTTTTCTCCTTTTGGGATTCCTATTGATATGGAAGATCTCCTAGCTCAGCAATTTTTTTCTTTAGGTGTATTTCTTGAGTTATTAATCTCATTTATTGAGTTATTTTTATAAATCATGTATCACTTTTTTTTGTAGCCAGGTTTTCCACTTGGTTCTTTATTCTATTAGTTCTGATATCATGTTACCACTATTGTCTCTTATTTGTTTCAAGATTTTTATGCTTATTTAGCAATAGTTATTTATCTACTCATTAATTCTGCTTCTCTTCTTGTTGTCTTTCTTTTATAGTGATGCTCTTCTTTTCAGGTTTCTACTCCCCTGGGAGCATCAGCTCCAGTGTATGGCAATATGTACTGGGGAGCTGTTAGGCCTTGGGTTATGGCGGGTCAGGTCCTGGGAGGGCGTGGGGCTCCACCCTCAGGATGGAGAGTGCCCCTCACCTTCCCACCCCTGTCCCACAGTATGGGCTTGAGCAATCTTTGTTGTCTCCTGCCCATCACCCATAGAGCAGGTCACCTGTCCCTTAGGGAACCTCCATTACTTCTGTCCTTCACTTGAGCTTTTTCCAAGAGTTTCTCTCACCTAGGGATGGGCAGGAGAGCAGGAGGGAGGACCTGGTGCTCAGCCAGCCTACCTGCACCTGTTGTTTTCTCCTTCTCACCCAGCCAGCTCCAGGGCCACCTGCCAACGTGTTACCCTGCCAACCTGGCACTACGGGGTGGGTGCCGCCGTTTTTCTGTTTCTCTAGAGGCATCAGGCACACAATCCACCCAGAATATTGTGAGAGAGAAGGAACGCAACTCCTAAACAACCCCTGGCCGGGAGGCCAGGCCTCCTGGATTGTCCTCTCTCCCCCCACTGGCCCTGTCCTCCAGGAGGTTCTCGCGGTGTTCTGGTGGGGTTTGCAGAGCAACACACACCCCTCATGTTCTGGCCCGTGGCTGCTCTGAACTCATCCCCCGCTGCTCACCAGCCCCAGCCCCTTCCTGTTCCTGGAGGCATCAGACACATTCCCTCCCAGGGTCCCTGTGCTGTTGACTTTTGCTCCTCTGCCCGATGGACTCTTCTACCTGCTGGAATCTGGTGGAGGGAATTCCTTACCTCCTTCAGGTCTCTGCTCAGTGAGGCCTTCTCTGAGCATATGCCCCACGAATGCAGGCCTGGTCGTTCCCCATCCTGCCAGGGCCCAACACCCTCCAGATAACACGAAGAGTCATTTTGTTAAGTTGTCCCCTCTGCCAATTCCACTGAGATTTTGATTAGGATGTGGGGGGGGGGTGTCAGGTATTTTATTGGAATTGCATTAAATATGAATTTGGACAGAATTAGCCACTTTACAATAGTTTAGACTCTCTTATTGAAAGAATGTGCTAAGTATGTTAGTTTCCCAGGCTGCTGTAACAAAGTATCACAATGGGGTGGCTTAAAATAAGAGAAATTTATTCTCTCACAGTTCTGAGGCTGGAAGTCCAAAACCAAGGTGTTGCCAGGGCCATGCTCTCTCTGAAGCCTCTAGAGAAGGGTCCTTTGTTGCCTCTCTCTAGCTTCTTGTGGTTGCCTGTAATTCTTGGAGTTCCTTGGCTTGTAGCTGCATCATTCCAATCTCTGCCTTTATAATCACATGGTCATCTTCCTTCTGTGTGTGTCTGTGTCCAAATTTCCTTCTTCTTATAAGGATACTAATCCTTGGATTAGGAGCCACCTAATCTAGCATGATTTCATTTTAGCAAAGACCTTATTTCCAAATAAGGCTATAGTCACAGGTTTCGGGGAGACATTATAGGTGGGCACTATTCAATCCAGTACAGTAAGTCCCTCTCTTTTTATGTCTTTGTGGCTGTTTGGGAAGGGGATAGATACATAGTTTTTTAAACCATCATATTTTTGAGCTGGTAATTACTATGAAAGGAATGTATTTTGGATAGTGGAAGTAGAAGACCCCCACCAGATTCCTACTAAGCTCTCCTGTTAGTAGACATGAGATTCCCATCAGTAGAATCAGAAAGAGATTGTTAATAAATGACAGGATCATTATTTCTACTCTGCAGAGGACTTGTTCTTTTGTCCTTTTCTGTTAGTAGATAACTATGTATTTTTTGAACAGATAAATTCTTTTTTGACTTGGCACACAGAAGTGACTTTCTGGGCTGACCAGAAAGGACACATAAATTAATTTTAGTGTGAGTTAATCAGACGGTTCAGCAGTAGGTGGGGCAGACCCAGGCATACGGAACTGACACCTCAGGTGATGGAAGAGCAGCAGTGGGAGGAGGGAAGAGGGATTCTGAGAGAAGAGGTTGTTTCCATCTCAGGTTCTGTAGCCATTCATTCAGCCTCCAGGCAGAGAGAGTAACTGGATGCTGAGAGTAGTGACAAAAACACATGCTTGACTCTGACACTTAGCAATTGACCTCTGGGTAAGCATCTTATTGTAATTGAGGCTTAGTGTTCTCATCTGTAAAATGGGGCCCTAATACCTCAGAATGTGGTTGTTAGAAGTTTACGAGATAATATAGAGAGAATTCCAAGTACAGTGTCTGGTCCCTGACAGGTGTTTAAAAAATGTTAGTTCCTTCCCCCAAACACTCCTCAATCTTTTCCCTTTCCATTGGAACGTTAAAAACAATGGGCAAGAAAATGAATGCTACAATTTTCAGGGAATGTGAATATCTTGATATTACATTTACAATTCTATTTCTCCTTATATCCTAGCCGTGTTTCTTTCAGTTATTGCCAAGTCGGGAACACAATTGGCAATTAAAAAACATGCCATGCTTTACTCTTTCATTCTTGTTCTTCTGCATTTTAGCCCAAGACTTTTACTTTCTCAAACTGTCTCACTTTGTCACGTATCCGGCTCCTAGAGCGTAAGCAGGTGGTGGGTAGAGGTAGTCCCCTTTGTATAGAAACATTTATAGCGTCTATTCCCAGAGTTACATGGCACATTTTCACTTTGTTCCTCTTGTTCTTTCACTCCGCTTTCACACTTTTGCAAAACAGCTGCTGTTGTTAGCTCTTCTAAGTACCCTTGTGAGCACTGGGAATCGTCCTATTGTCAAAATCTTTGCAGCTGGCTCCTGGCTAGTATTTCATAATCCATTCTGAAAATTTTAATAGCCCTTAGTTTTTCATGTCAGTTGTGTTTCCTGTCTTACAGATAATTGTGAGTCACCGTCAAGGCTTGGTTGGCCCAACTCTTCCCTTTTTCACGTGACTTTAAGACGTGCTGGGAATTCAGATTCCTAAGGCTGATAGAAACTAATTCTTTTCTGTTTGGTGTTACAACTTTGCTCAAAGACATTATTATTTATTCCACTTCTAAGCATTGATTTGTTCTTGAAATCTGTGTGATTTATCCTTCTGATATGCGTGGGTGTTTTCTAAATTTTCTTCTTTTTTTATTTCTTTGTGAATGATTCTTAAAGAGCTTTGGACTTTTGAGTGGGTACCAGACTTTTCAATTTCACGGACCAATGAGAAAGAAAACAAAAAAGTTGAGGACTGAAATCGTGTTGCCAACATTTTATTTTGCCAGGAGTATATATTTGAAAAAAACAACCCACCGCTTTCTACCATTGTCATTTCATAAAAGAACATTTTAACATTCAAGCAAGTAAGGAAGTAATCCTGCAATAAATGACAGTCTTTTAAGTGGAATGCATTTTGAAAATAACTTGCTACATTGTCCTTTTTCTCTTTTTGCCTGGATCCAGTGAAAATCTCTACAAAGACATGTGAGAACTGCTGCCTTCAGAGCCTGATCTATAGCCTCTCACATGGTGGCTTTGAGCGTTTTCTGTTACCTTCATTGTGTCAAGGTTGCTCCTACCTGGCATTTTCCCCTCACGCTCCAGCAGCATTCAAAGACCTCTCCTTCTGGCAAAGGCTTCACTGCCACACTGGACAGCCTTGACTGTCAATTCTGCGAGGCTAGACGTCAAAGGAGCTGGTGGTAGAGAAAACCCAGCAGAGGCGGCAGCTGTTAGCTCTGAGGACACGGAGCAGCTGTCTGCTGTCGTTCCAGAGCTATCTCATCATTTATTGTGCACAAAGGTGGCTTTACAATTCTCCATCCTTGTTCTTCTCCCCCAGCCCAGGAGAACCCAATGTCTTTCATGGTGCCATGACTCAAGATCTTTGCCATTTGTCTTCCTTTCCTTCAGGGCTTTCAATAGTTTTTTTGTGTCATAGACTAGAGTGTTTCAATGTCAAATACAAAATGCAGGCCTCCACAGAGCAAGGATTCCTACCCTTTTGCCTTTGATTAGATTTTCTTTCTGAATTCCAAATAACAGCCTCTGCAAAATTGGGAAGAAGATGAAGTGTCAGGTGTGGCTGGACTTTCCTCTCCGCATTCTCCATTTCAGTTCCATCCTCCTTTCCTCCTGAGAGCTGGTGACTTTGTGCTGTCATTTGCTCTTCCTCCAGAGGGCAAGTAATCTGATAAAACCACTCATAGTAAGGAGCTAGAAGCGTAGTTTCCCCCCTGCCGGATGTTCTTACACACTGTGAAGTAGAAAGAGAGCTCACCTTTGGAGTCTGAACGAGTTAATTCCAGCCCTGGCTGTAGTTGCTGCTATGGGACTTGGGCAATTGATATAGTTTCTCTGAGATTCTGTTTCTTCATCAACAAAATGAGAATGATAATCGTGTCTATCTCACAGGCTTGATGTCAAAATTAAACGCGATTGCGAGTAGTCAAAATACTTTATAATCTGAAAAGTGTTTTGATTGTTTGTTAGTCTTTTCCTTGGGTTATAAACAGTAGAAACCTACTTGAGCTAGCTTGAGTAACGATACTGGGTTTGACCAAGTCTCATATAAGGCAAGATTGAGGGCCTGTGGGAAATCAAGAGGTTCTCTTCCTCTTGGAGATCCATCTAGTGTTCAACAGTATCTTCTGCTCTCCTTCATAACGCCCAGTTAAGTTGTATTTCCAAGCCCTCCTTACTCTAGGTGGAACTATGTGACTGTGGGAAGAAGTGATATAGGCCTCTTCTAGGCCTGGTTACAAAATGTCCCATGTGATTTTCTATGTTCCCTCCCTTCAGTATTGGGATGGGGTAGAATGATGCCCAGGGACTCTTGAAACCACAAGACTGTGGAGACATGAGATGAGATGAAAACATCCTGGGTCCCTGAGTCACCACTTGGAGAAAGCTGCACGGGAGAGCCACCCAACCAAAAACATTAGTGTTGAACTTTGTGTGAACAAGAAATAAACTTGTATTGTGTGCAGTCACTGAGATTTGGGATTGTTTCTTACAGTAGTTAGTCTACCCTAATACACCGTATCTTGAGTCTGCTTCCCCCTACCCGCCCGGGGAATCATTTATTTCCCTTGCTGCACACCAGCTTTCTCTGCCTTCTCATTCATCACAGTGGAAAATGGCCACCAGCAAAAGCAACCAAGTTGACCCCTCTTCTGTTCAAGAGAACAGCTTGATCGCAACTAAGACACATTTCATATTTCAAATTCCTTTGAGAGAACTGAGTTAAGTCCAGCTGGTTTTGGGTGCTGATCCGTGAACCAACCCACATGTGATATCTGTGAGGATAAGGAGGAGGGGCACTTTCCAGAAAGGCAGTGTGGGCAGCCAACTCCAAACATGCTTACCACAGTGCTCTATACTTGTGATAACATTTTAAAAAAGGCACATGGGAGGAGTGGAGACATACTTTTCTTCTTACATACCCCCCAAAAGAATGAGTCTCTAAGGAAGGCTTGGCTTTTCAGTCATCAGGTAATGGTTTACTTCTTGGGGCAGGATAGCCTTTCCCAACTGCCCTCAAACAATATTGGTTTAATGTAACAATATTGCCCATCCAGTGTCATGAGGCACTGGGTTAGGGGCTGCATGTTCTGCACTACACCAGGCATGATGACCACGCTAATATCTGCAGTAGGTAAGGGGCAGGAATCATTGTTGGGTGCATTGGTACTTCAAGTGGGATGCAACAAAGTCCATAAAGTGACCTTGGGATGGTGTCATAAGAGATGGCAGACAAGAATAGGAGTTTGATTCCTTCCAAAGCACGGAATGAATATCACAAAACAAAAAACTAGCTCACAGAAATGTCTGCTTTTCCGTGTAAACAACTCTCCATATCAATGTCACCTCCCACCGCCTAAAAGGTAAAAGTCAAGTTTCTGAGGTGGTGCACAAGGCCCTTGGTGAGTGGCTCTTTCCAGCCTGACCTCCCAGTGGGTCCTCACACACTCCATCCACTAGCCTCTAACCACACTGAACCAGGAGCATTTCCCTGAGAGGATCATCTTCTCTAAAGCCTCAGTTTTCAATGTATGCTTTCCCCTCTGCCTGAACTATCCCTTTACCCTTACCTACAAAGAATCATGCCTGATGTCAGGACTCAGCTCCAGCACACCTTCCAGGACTAGCATCCCCTAGTTAGTGTTAAGCCATCTCTCTTTCCTGCTCCATTGTAATATCTAAATATGCCTTGTTTTTTTTAAACGACATTTTTTCTAAGTGCGAAGATCAAAAAATGTTAATGCTACCAACTTTGAAAAGTTCAAATAAGCCCAAAAAACAAAATAAAAATCTCCCATTATCCCACCCTTCAGGGGGAATATATGTGCAGTACACACACACACACAAAGCACACAACACATGTACATATACATATAATTTCCAAAAATATTTTGCTTTTGTACTTGCTTTTCCCTCTTAACAAATGTATCATGAAGTTCCTATTCATCTATAATACAATTTTTAATGAATATGTAATAACTTGTGGATATCCCATAATTTATTTGAGCAAACTTATTGTTCGATGTTTATGATTGTTTCTAATTTTTCATTGTAGTAAATAATTCTGGGATGAATAACCTTGGATGTAAATCTTTGCATATCTCTCTGGTTATTTCTTTAGGATAAAAACCTAGAAAGAGAGTTACTGGGTCAAGGGGTATGCAAAAAAGATCCAAAGGCAAGAAAGCAAAGAGAATTACTGTCTTGGGTCCCTTTCTCAGAAAGAGGAAAACTTTCCCAGGAACCCTCCTCCCCAGAAGATTACTCTTTTGTCTCAGGGACAGAATTGCATCATGTGTATATGCAGAAACCAGATACTGGCAAGGGAAGGGAGACTACCTTTGGCTTAGACCACCCAGATGTAGCCTATCACACCCAATACCTCAAAAAAATGGCCTTCTGTTATTAAGGAAGATTTGAGAGTAGCTGTTTTATTTCACATATTGTACAAATATTCATATCCTTTCAAAAGTGACTGTGTTTTACTTTCTGAACCCTACAGAGCCCAAGGCTGTGTCTGCCATATAGTCAGCCCCAAATGAAGGCTTGTCAGATGAATGAAGCCTACATATACATGTACCTATATACAGTTTGGTGTGTGTTTTGTAGTAATAAGTAAGAACAGGTGGGAGAGTGGTTCACCGTACAATTGACCTCTAGAGACTGGATAGTTGTGGGATATAGACTCAAGGCAGCCTGGGAACAGAATAAGAGATTTTCCCAGGACATATCAGCCAGTTACATCCAAAACTCAGCTTACTTTTCTACTAGTTCAATGTATTTTCCATTGGTCAGCTTTTGAATCAGTTTTACAATGACCATTACAATTCCATCCTTATTTAAGCCAAAAGAGCTTTGATGGGCTATGGAGAAAAATATCCATCACCTGGAGAAATAAAGCAACCCAGATATTAATTATAGAATTGTTCACCTTGACAGAGATCCTTATGTGAATGAGTCCTTGTATAATTATTATTAGAATGAATTTGCAGTTAGAAGAAGTTGTCATGGTCTCTTAAGGCTAGAGTTACAGAATTCTGAAGAGCAATAGAAAGAAATATCGGTCTATTGTTGAAGAATTAATATGGTAAGTCATCAGTTTGAATCCTGAGGTTTATGGGAACTGAATAAGTGTTTGTGTGTAGGGGGCACTGCTGTAAGCTTCTTTTGACAATGGAAGGCTTGGAAATTTGTCTTACAAACCCAGGACCTTGCGTGAGAAAAGTGCAAGTTTTAAAATTTCTTGATTAAAAATAAAAAAGGAATTTTTTTTTTTTTGGTTTAGGGACAGAAGTTAAGAACAGCCTTCTAATGGAGCCTTAAATAAATGAACCAGGCTTCCTTTTTTATGTGGTTAATGATCTACATCAGCACAGTCATATATTAGCATCATCTTCCAAGATGATGAATAATTATGCACCCTTTGGTCCATCAATAACTGACTACCTCTGCGTCTCTATTCCTGCTCTGCAAATAAGTTCATCTGTACCATTTTCTAGATTCCACATATATGCATTAATATAAGATATTTGTTTTTCTCTTTCTGACTTCACTCTGCATGACAGACTCTAGGTCCATCCACATCTCTACAAATGAGACTTGTGGACACAGGCAGGGAAGGGGAGGGCGGGATGAACTGGGAGATTAGGAATGACATATATACACTACCATGTGTAAAATAGATTGCTAGTGGGAACCTGCTACATAGCACAGGGAGCTCAGCTCAGCTCTCTGTGATAACCTAGATGGGTGGGATTGGGTAGGTGAGAGGGAGGTCCAAGAGGGAGGGGATACATGTATACATATAGCTGATTCACTTCGTTGTACAGCAGAAACTAACACAACATTGTAAAGAAATTATACTCCAATAAAAAAAAAATAACCAACTACCTAGTTACGTTACCATAACCAACCTTCCTGTGAAAACAGTTATTTGGATGTGTAATTATTGATAATGCAATTAACTTGATTTTACAATAATTTATCTAAATCTAACAGTTTTTATGGTCTGCTTTTTAAAAAAATAAACCATAGGGAATGAATGCATCAAATCGCTCTTTCTTAGCTTTACTGGGATTTTTCAATAATTAAACATTGAAATGACTTTTGCCTGAAGGAGATATGGACTGTTCAAGGTTGTGTAATTGATTATGAAATTCAATAATTGACTGCAAAGTTCTATAATCCTCCATCATCCAGAGATGAGAGCAATCAATGACAAGCCGATGAGAATTAATGAGTGAATTACAAAGTGTTAAGTGTTAAAATTCATTGGCACTCAGGTGTGTGAAGAGATTATACAAATGCGCTGGTAAGAAAAGAGCCATATGATTCTGCCACCACTGTCCTCTCCTTGCCTCACCCAGACAGAGTCTCTGAGCGTGGGTAGTCATCCCCAGAGCCCAAGCCTTGCCTGCTCACTTTGATATAATGTTCAGAGGTGGAGGATTAAGTTAGGACTGATGTTATGGACTGAATGTTTGTGTGTCCCTCCTCCTCCACCCCGTACTCCCAAATTCATATGATGAAGCCCTAACCTTCAATGTCACGGTATTTGGAGAAGGGGCCTTTGGGTTAGGCTAGATCACGAAGATGGGTCCTTATGATGGGATTAGTGCCCTTATAAGAAGAGAAAGAGACAGCAGAATGCTCTGTTATGTGAGGACACAATGAAAAAGTGGCCAGGAAGAGAGCTCTCACTGGGAATCCAATTGGCCAGCACCTCAATCTTGGACTTCTCAGCCTCCAGAACTGCAAGAAATAAATGTCGTAGGTTTAAGGCACCCAGTCTATGGTATTTTGTTATGGCAGCCTGGGCTAAGACAGACTGAGATCTAGGCTTCTGAGGATTTGATGAACAAATTGGACTTCTCAGGTGTATTGTCCCATGACTATACCTTCCTTTGTATTAACATCTTTCCTCATTTTTATTAGCAACCTTATCACACTTCATCAGCACTTATAGAATATGCAATTTGGCTTCATTACTTTATTGCCTAAGTATTTATTAAACATATACTAATGTAGCCACTCTGGCCTTCGGCTTTGAATAAGATATGAAGGTAACTAAGCATCAGTCGTTGCAATTGAGAATTTACACCTCAGTTTACACCTGAGTCGTAAAAAAATAACTGACAATAGAGGACTGTGAACTAGGTGCTATGGGAACCCAGGGAGTGCGACTTCCAGAGCATTCCAGGAAGGCTTTCAAGAGGGGTGACTTTTGAGTTTTACTAAATAACAAAAATGCATATGAAAATTAATATTAACACTCTAAATTATGAAACGTATTAAACATACAGAAGACACAGAAAATACTATAACGGACATCCGTATATCCACTACTCAAATGAAATACAAGTAAGCTTTGTTTTAGATAGCTCCCCCTTACTCTTTTTTTTTTTTAATTTTTAGAAATAAAATGCAATAGTTACAGGTTAAGTTCCATCCTTCAACCCTTTATTTTTTCCTCATCCGGAAGTAATATCTATCCTGAAATTGATGAGTGTCATCATATATATTTTGCAATGCTTACTACATAGGTGAGTGTGTATACATAGAATTGTTATACATATGTTTTAAACGCACTTCATAGTGTTCTTCTAAAATTTGCAATCTTGTTGTTAGCACATGTTTTTGAGATTTAGTCACATATAGATAGGCTATTCCTCTACTTTTTCTGGGGCTGCTGTGAATCAGTAATGAAATAAACTTTCTTATCAATATCTCATTTGCATTTGAAAGAGTATTCTCTAGTTTAGATGCCTGCAAATGGAGCTTTTAAACACCATTTTAAAGAAATTCTCAGACTACGTTTTAATCATTTCAGGAAAGTGTTGTTCTAACCCATGGAACTGCTTCATCACTTGAACACAAACTGCAGTATGAATCTTGCTGGTAACAAAACAACACAATCATTATTTATTCAGGCTTCCTATATGCCAGGCACTGTTATACGTGGTATATATGAATTACTTCTTTCATATACAACTTCACTTGTTCTTTTTTTTAATTTCAACTTTATTTGTATAACAAAAAGCTTTCATTTTAATGAAGTCCAACTCTTTTTTTTTTCATGGATCATGCTTTTGAAAAATTTATCACTGTAGCATAAAATTTCCTACCTTAAGCATTTTAAAGCATTGGTCCCCAACCTTTCTGGCACCAGGGACTGGTCTTGTGGAAGACGATTTTTCCACGGATTGGGGGAAGGGGGTGGGAGGGTTGGGAGTGGGGATGGTTCGGGAGGTAATGCTAGTGATGGGGAGTGATGGGGAGCGGCAGATGAAGCTTCATTCGCTCACCCACCACTCACCTCCTGCTGTGCGGCCCAGTTCCTAACAGGCTGTGAACTGGTACTGGTCTGCGGCCTGGGGGTTGGGGACCCCTGTTTTAAAGTATACAGTACAGTAGTGTTAATTATAAGCACATTGTTGTGCAACAGATCTCTAGAACTTTTTCATCTTGCAAAACTAAAACTCTGTACCCATTGAACCAACAGCTCCCCATTTCCCCTTCCCCAGCAGCCCTTGGTAACGACAGTCAGCGTTCTGTTTCTATGCATTTGACTACTTTAGATACATCAGGTAAGTACAGTATTCTGTTCTGTGATTGGCTTATGTCACTTAGCATAATGTCTTCAAAGTTTACCTATGTTGTAGTGTGTGACAGGATTTCCATCTTTTTTAAGGCTGAATAATATGGCATTGTATGCAAATATCACATTTTGTTAATCCATCCCTCTGCCATTGACATTTGGGTTGCTTCCACCTCTTGGCTATTTCGAATAGTGCTGCAATGAACACGGATGTGCACATATCTCTTTGAGATCCTGTTTTCACTTCTTTTCATATATACCCAGAAGTGGCATTGCTGGTCGTATGGTAGTTCTATTTTTAATTTTTTGAGGAACCTCCATGCTGTTTTCCATAGCGGCTGAACTATTTTACATTCCCACCAACAGTGCACAATGATTCCAATTTCTCCACATTCTCACCAGCACTTGTATTTTCTGTGTTTTGGAGAGTTGCCATCCCATGAATGTGAAGTGGTATCTCATTGTGGTTTTGATTTGCATTTTTCTCATGGTTAGTGACCTTGAGCATCTTTTCATATGCCTGTTGGACATTTGTACATCTTCTATGGAGAAATGTCTGTTCAAGTCCTTTGCCAATTTTTTCTTTTTTTTCTGATTTTAATTAAAAAAATTTTTTTAATACAATTTTAAAGATTACACTCCATTAACAGTTATTAATATTTGCTATATCCCCCCGTTGTACAATACATCCTTGTAGCCTATCTTACACCCATTAGTTTGTACCCCCGCCCTTATATTGCCCCTCTTCCCTCCCCACTGGTAAACATTAGTTTGTCCTCTATATCTGTGAGTCTGCTTCTTTTTTGTTATATTCACTAGTTTGTTGTATTTTTTAGATTCCATATATAAGTGATATCATACAGTATTTGTCTTCTCTATCTGATTTATTTCACTTAGCATAATGCCCTCCAAGTCCATCCATGTTGCTGCAAATGGCAAAATGTCATTCTTTTTTATGGCTGAGTAGTATTCCACTGTGTGTGTGTGTGTGTGTGTGTGTGTGTGTGTGTATATACATATATACATATACATATATATGTATGTGTACATATTGTATTCCATTGTGTATATATATATATATATATCACATCTTCTTTATCCATTCATCTGTTGATGGACACTTCCATATCTTACCAATTGTAAATAATGCTGCTATGAACATTGGGTTGCATGTATCTTTTCAAATTGGACATTTGTATATCTTCTTTGGAGATTTGTCTGTTCAAGTACTTTGCCCATTTTAAAAAAAACTGGGCTATTTGTTTATTTTGTTACTGACTTTCAGGGGTTCTTTGTATATTCTGGATATTAACCGTCTATCAGATATATGGTCTGCAGATATTTTCTCCCATTCCGTAGGTTGCCTTTTCACTCTGTTGATTGTTTCTCGTGCTGCATAGAGGTCTTTAAAACTGGGTAGTCTCATGTGTCCATTTTTGCTTTTGTTGCTTGTGCTTTCTGGTGTCATATGAGGCAGATCTTGAGCTGATTATAACACAGTGACTAGAATTAGAATCAAGCTTTCCAGAAGTTAGCTCTCTCATAAAACAATGTTGGGGAAGTGGGTTCTGTGCTCCAATTTGAGATGGCAGTTTTATTTCCTTACTGGGGTCTCCTTTTTCTTCCATCCTTACCTTCAGGGCCTGCTACCAGCTGTTAATCAAGACTTTCATGGTTTGAGGTTCCATTAAATTGGGTCTTGAGGACAGAAATTTAGTTTAGGGACAAGTTAAGAAACCTGCCTGAACCATGATGAGCCACCTACAGAGCTGGACTTGAACTTAATGTGGCTACATTGCCCCTGCTCTAAACTACCTCATGCACCACACTTCAGTCACTGAAGACCCAAGTAAGAAGAGGGGCCTTGGGATGCTTATCATGGCAACAGTTATTGAAGGCTTCCTACATATCAGGCACAGCTCCTTAAATCCTCACAACAACCCTATTCAATTATTAGCCCATATTACAGATAAGGAAACTGAGGCACCAAGGAATTAATTTACTTGCCCAAAGCCACGTTTTTTTTTTTTTTTTAAAGTAGAGGGAAGGATTATTTATTTATTTATTTATTTATTTATTTATTTATTTATTTTTGGCTGTGTTGGGTCTTCGTTTTGTGCGAAGGCTTTCTCTAGTTGTGGCAAGCGGAGGCCACTCTTCATCGCGGTGCGCGGGCGTTTCACTATCGCGGCCTCTCTTGTTGCGGGGCACAGGCTCCAGATGCGCAGGCTCAGTGGTTGTGGCTCACGGGCTTAGTTGATCCGTGGCATGTGGGATCTTCCCAGGCCAGGGCTCGAACCCGTGTCCCCTGCATTGGCAGGCAGATTCTCAACCACTGCACCACCAGGGAAGCCCCACCACATGGTTTTTAAGTGGTGAGGAGGGATTTCAATCTCCAGAGTCTGGTCTCTTAACCATTATCTTCCCCTGGGTGAAGGGAGGTGCCTCACCCACATTTCTGAAGTGTTCCTGAAGCCTTGTTTGTCTGCGAGTGAGGTCCACCTGGGTTAAGAGCCACCTCTGCAAAGTTATCAGTCAATCCTGGGCTCCTGGGAACACAGAGAACAGGCTGTGTTGAGATTTGAGCTCCAGACAGTCCCTGGCTTTGCTGCAGGAACTGTCCAGGCAACTACTCAGTTGCTTGATGACAATTTCTCTTAGGCATATCATATGTTCAAGCCAAAAAGTAGGGCTGGCTACATGATCTACAGGGCTCAGGGCAAAATAAAAATGCAGGTCCCTTTGTTCAAAAAGCCAGAAAAAAAGTGCCAGTAAATTTGTTAAAATATATAGCCCTTTCCTTCTTTCACAATCTTTCTCAACATGTCATGATATTTTTTGTGTGCTATTT
This sequence comes from Balaenoptera ricei, assembly GCF_028023285.1. Taxonomy (NCBI): domain Eukaryota; kingdom Metazoa; phylum Chordata; class Mammalia; order Artiodactyla; family Balaenopteridae; genus Balaenoptera; species Balaenoptera ricei. The sequence goes on from NC_082648.1 coordinate 79,597,275, forward strand.
AATGTCTTTCTAAGTAAAGAAAATTTTAAATTATTAACATAAATCTTACCATTCATCTTTACATCATGCAATGCCAGTTTTAAATGCAAATATCGGAGCATTTAATTCATGTGTGGAATCACAGAAATCACGCAACTTACATTTCGTATCTCCTACATGCATATGTGTTTTGTTCTTATCATAACCGTGGAAATGCTGCACAAAACTGAACTAACTCAATTGTTTTTATTTCACTTCTTAATATGCACACTTTCTATCAACACTCTATGGAAGCTGGCAACTTTCGTAATATTATATTTGCTTTGAGTCTCACTAAATTTCCACACATCGTGGGTCTGAAGTTTTGTGTGAATGGGACAGCAAGGAACCATGAGCATGCATTCTGTGCATGTCTTATCTGTTCACATGCACACTCTATCGTCCCATTAGATTTCACTTATAAAACACAAGTTCAAAGATGAAATATGATGAATTTCAAGACAGTGACAGTAGAGCATTAAACTAAGCATGGGGTCCTTCTGATCAGAGCATGAGGTGGTGTGTGATTATACATGTCTCATGCTCAGGAAGACCACCTTGCTAGAAGGGACTTCAAGGCTTCCCTGAAGCTCACCCATTTGCTTCAGTGGGAATACATAGGCCAGAGCAAGGTGACTTCCGGCACCTCCTACATCAACCAGAATTAGGTCCATATTGAGCCTCTGATGGAAACGCATGACATTCCTAATTATCCAACTCTAAAATTCAGAGCTGGAAAGGGCAGCTCTTAGCTCTTTGTCTCTCTTTTTTTTAATGAAGCCTGTGTTTTTAAATACAGGAAAACACAGAATACTGTAACGAACTTCAGTTAATTTCAGAACAAATCATTGTTAATATTTCGTTTTTTCGAAGCCTTTTTTTTTTTTTTTTTAATTAAAGAACTGGGACATTTTAGGTAAGAATGAAGTACTCTTTATCCTCCACCCCCAATCAAATTCCACACTCTCTTTAGAGGCAGCCGTTACTGTGAATTTGGTGTATATCCTTCCAAGCCATTTAAAAATATTTTTACTTATATATAGTAACCATAAACCAGACAGATTTTTCTGTATACGTGTTTGGTTATTTCCTTAAGATTTATACAGTGGTATCTTATAATACATATTATTCTGCAACTTGCTTTTATCCTCATGCAACGTTGTATTTTTGAGATCTATCTTAATATATAGTGCTAGTTTACTCCTATTAAATGCTATAGCGCATTTTATGCAAGTGCCACGTTTTAGTTATTTACTACCCTGGTGGATGGAGTTTGGCTTTTGCCCTGACACTCCCCCTCGCCCCAAGTCTGGTGGTGAGGGGATGCAGCCAGTCTATCCTCCATTTCAAAAGCCTCCTGAAAACACGACTGCTTGTCCTGCTGTGTTTTTCTGAGTGTGTGTGGTGAACGGGGGCAAAGGGTCAGGGGTGAAATTATATACTGTTATTTGAAGAGTCTGGGGCACTTTAAGACAGGGCTGGAGATAAAATTCAAGGAACAGTTGAATTTTAAAAGTTTCATCAGAATAGGCTCAGGTGTTATTAATGCAATTGAGGAGAAAGGTTGTTTGGATAGAGATGCTGAGCAATTCAAATCTGGAAGGTTGATGTGACTTTGCTAGTATGAAAACAGCCTGTGCTTTTACAGATCAACATACTTATTTCTATACAAATCATGTATCACACTACAGAACTCATTGTTCAAAGATAATATACATAAAAAGAAATCCTCCTTCCTTTACTCTGTTCAGAGGACTTTCTGTTGGCTGAAAGGGCGGAAAGGATAGGTATCCATCCACAAAGGTTTATAGGCATGAATTAAAGCTTAAGTCTTTTCCCAGAGGAACACTGGCCTGGAATTAAGCCCTGCATTTATGAATAATGCAGAGAGACACCAGGGAAAAGGGCAGCATGATGGGTGGGTCTTTGTGTAGCCACACTCGATGAAGCTCTCCTTTACTTAACCCAGACCTGGGTTTGTTTACTCACGAGCTAATTAACCTTTAAGCCTTAGTGTTCTCATCTGAAAATGAGGATAATAATAATTCTGACTTCACAGGACTGTTGCTGACAATTAAAAGAGATAATGCATTTGAAGTGCCAAGCATATAGGAAGCACTCGATAAATGCCAGCTTTCCTTATTGTTAGTTTCTACCCTCTCTGAATTCTTAAAAGGCTTTTGGTGGACTGCCTCATCATTTAGTTTGCTACAGTTTCTTCTAAGTTAATCGTATCTCTCTTATGCATCATTGATCTTATGAAGGAGATAACTGTCTTAATATCTAAACCTGCACCTTTACAATGTACAAAATGTGTCTAAAGATATTCTTTTACATGTCTTTTGAATCTCCCACTTGCCCAGCCCACAGCTGAACACAGATGAGGCACTCTACAATATGTACTGATGGATTGATGGTTCTTTGTCGGCGAGATAATCCCTCTAGAAGTTACTGCAATGATTGTGAATCAAAGAGCTTCACTTTTTTTTTTCAAAGAGCTTCACTTTGAAGAGAGCACAGTGCATTTTAAAACATCCTAAAAGAAAGCTTCTCATCTTGACAATTTTTGTCTGCTAGATTAAATACAAAATGATTATTAATCCTTTTTTTTATGGGAGCACTCTGGTGAAGTTAAAAAGTACCTGTGGCACACTGTCCCTTTTTGAAGAGGAAAACACAATACTGTAAAGGTTCGTGAAGCGCATTGCTAAGCAACAGAACCAGGTCTGGACTGCACAGGAGTAAAAATTCTTTGTTCAGTATGATGAAGAATTATGAAATGGAATCTTAATAGAATCTTACCTGCAACAATAACACTCATTATTTTTCAAAGCACTAATCAGCAGTTGATAACTAATTTTCATGGGAGTCTCTAAAAATAACTCACAGTTCTGTTCTCTGAGTGAAAGAGTTCAGCAAGAAGGTTTTGAATATTCATTTTTATGGAAGACATGGATCTGTCATCTGGATTTCAACTCACCATTCCCTGTGTTCTAGGATTAATCTAGGATTATAAAAATCCATCTCAAGTAATTTCAATACTGCTTAATCTTGATGGAAATGTGTTTATCACATAATTTAAAACAGTGGTCTCCAGACAGCATCACCTGGGAACCTGTTAGAAATGCAAAATCTTAAGCCCCATCCATCCCGGGTCTACTGGATCAGAGAATCTGGGGTCAGGACCCAGCGCTCTGCTTTCCTCCTGGTGATTCTGATGTTGTATGAAGTTTGAGAACTTAGAGAATCAGGATAACTGTGTGAAACACATAAAAGTAGACAGCGAAGAGTTAAATTCAGTTTGGCACTAGTGGATCATCTTGAACCACTGTTGAATTGTTGGGCCATTTTGAACTGGGAATAAAATTATAGTTGTAACTCAGAAAGTAACTGCAGAGAAAAAAAGCACATGTAATGGAGGAGAGTCTTCAAGGTAGCTTTCAATTACTTCCTGCTGAAATTGGAGCCAACTATAAACGCCTTCCACCAGTTGCATCTGTGACAATCAATGTTTGAAGACTTTATTTACCAAGAATATATAATAATTTTTCTATTATTTTTCCCCAGAGACATGAAGGAGACATGATGTCCATTGCTTATTACATGAGAGATTGGTAACCTGAAATGTTTTAAACAAAATATAAAGTCTTGAAAAAAATATGTGCACATCAATATCATAAGCTTGGCATAATCTTGAAAGTTTGAAGTCGTGAATATTAACTCAGGAAAAATGACTGAAAGGGTTATTGCTCAGTTACATATTGAGCACTAAATTTGGTAAATGATGTAATTTCATTCTATCAGCTACTAGCCCTGCAGCCACAAGTCACTTTACCTCTCTGTGCCTCCTTTTCTACTTTTGTGAAATAAGAGGTCATTTCTTAGTTCCTTTCCATTTCCAGAATTTTGTTATTGTATAAATAATGCACATTCTGTGAAATATCTCACATTTTTTTTCAAAGAGAGATATGCACTAGCTCACTTGACCTTTACGAGAACTAGGTCCTTCTGTACAGTAAAAGAAATGTTTAACTTTGTAGACCTGAATCTTAGAAAGCATGTAACAATCATTGTATAAGTTCTGCAGAAGGTTCAGACATTTAATAATTAACTAACTTGGAAAATGCTGTTTTGGATAGTGTCTTGCTGTGCTTGCAGGATGTGTATCCTAGGAAGAATGTTCTTGTGTAGCCAAGACTTGATCTCCATGTGCTCTCCAAGTGAACACTGTCTCTGTTACCTTCCAGGAGAGGGACGTGAGCTCTAAGTTGAGGCTAAGCTGCCCTGACCTTACTCTCCTGGGTGAATGTTCCCAGGGAACCTGGCCCATCTGAAGGGAGCATAGTATCAGCAGGCAATCTAACCTAGGTTGGGACTTAGGTCTTTGGGATAAGACTGATCTGTATTTGAATTCTGGCTCTGCCACTTGGCTAGTTGTACCTACTTCTTAAGGTTGTGCAAGGATTGAACAAAACTAAATGAGATGGTGTGTGTAAAGAATGTCCATAGTTCCTGGCATATGTAAATGTTCAATAATTATTAGCTTTAAAAGTTAAGGTTAAAACTGTTGAGGGAAACTGGAAAATTTAAATTGGGTCTCAATGAATATATTACTTTACTTAAAAACCTGTGTTGTTTTGCATTCTGCTTGTTTTTCATGTTCAAATGCATTTTAGGCTTATTAGCTAATTGAGTCATTGACTTCTTAATTAAAGAACTATTTATTGAGCACCTATATGTGTCACATTCTCTTGTAGACAGTGGAAGTATGACAGCAAACAAGAGAGCAAAAGTCTCTGCTTTTATGGATGTGCATTTTAATGGGGAGAGATGAAAATACTCCCCTTCCCAATAAACAAACAAATAAATAAAAAATTAACTGGTAGTGATAAATGCTAAGAAAAAAAATAAAACAAGGTGATGTGCTTGAGTCTGGGAGCAATTTTAGATCAGGTGTTCAGAGAAGGCTTCTCTAAGAAGGTGACATTTAAGATGTCACCTGAATAACAAGATAGAGCAAAGTTCTGGAGTCTGAGCAAGATGCGGTAGTGATTTATATGAGGGTAGTGGTGGTTAGAATGGAGAGATGTGATTGGATTAGGAGATGTTACAGTGATAGAATCAGTAGGACTTACTAATGGATTGGATGGGAGGTGTGAGGGTAAGAGAGGAATCAAGGATGCCTCCTCCAGTCTTTGGCTTGATGGGATGGTGGTACCATTTACAGAAGTGGAGCAGGTTGGGGAGAAGTGAGTTGGGGGTAAGAAGAGTCCAGAGCCTAGATTTGGAAAGATTAAATTTGAGTTGCCTATTGAACTCCAAGTGGAGATGTCAAGTAGACAACTGGATACATGAGGACAGGACTAAACATTTGGGAGATTTTTTTACCTTTGCATAATATTTAATGGAGTGGGTTGGTTGAGAATACTTAGGGAAAAGAGTACAGTTAGAAAAGAGAAGAAATTCTAGGAGCATTCTTAAAATTTCAGGTACTTATGACTCATAACAAAATCTTATAGTAATAACATATAACCCTTGTAAAATTTGCTACATAAAAATGTATTGAGAGGAATTTTTGACTTTCTTATGTTCTTTAGTATACATAAGTGGGAAACAAAAAGAAGTCTGGTTGTGATACACTGGTCTTATATACATTCATTTGATCCATATTTTTGAGTGCCTACTGCAAGGTACCATATTATGTACTATGTGTAAAATGAAACCAATAGAACAGTCCTATTGTTAGTCAACCATATTTACTGAGCATATGCTGTGTACATACTACTAGATGATTTGAGTAGAGACCACAAAAATGGAAAATCAATTCTCTGTCCCTAAGAGAAGACAGTCTAAAACTGCCACTCAAAAGGAGAACAAACCACTCAAAAGTCATAAGGAGAGTGTGTTTCCTTTTCCTTTTGCTTATCTGATGCTCTTAGGCCATTAGGAGAAATCTATGTAGGCCAAATGAACTTGGTGAAGTAGGCCACAGTTCATAATCCATTTTGTCTTTTCCCCTCCCTTCTACTTCTGGTCAATGGAGAGCTTCCCTGGGTGGAGAGAAGCTTATTTTAGCCCATGTCATACTTCTAGTTGACTGGTCCTCCAAGCATCCCAGCATTCATATTCTCATTATCTGGGGAGAAGAGACATAAAGAATCCATCAGCACTTGTAATGGCTAATTTCTTTGCCCTATTAACTCAAACACAGTTTCCCTGAAGAACAGTTCTAATTTGTTCAAAATTCTATACTTCCTGTATAGCTAGTGGATAGAGTGGATGGATTGGATGCATGCCCACTTACCAGTGCACATGGGAAGGAAGGGAAGCACCCTCTTCTGGGCTAATGGTTGTATTTGCTTTATTAAGATCCAGCCTAACCTTTTGGAGGCTTGTTACCAGAAAGAACAGTCTAGCATCAATTATGCTGAAACAAAAATCATTATATTTAGTAGTCATTGTCTAATTTCTAAGTGGACTTTATTAAATAAATCCAGATAAAAGCTTAGTTCATTCAACTACATGGTGCATTTGCTGATAAATCATCTGGGCAGACTCATGATGATGTAGTTCTGTTTGGAAAGAAATTCTCAGTACAGTAAAGTCCATGTGAAGTTTTTTTTTGTCGTCAGTGTGGCCAACTGGTAATAGAAATACTTAGGGTTTTTTTTTTGGTGGGGGGCAAAATAATTTCTTTGTGCTTTATGATGTCGAATTCTGTGGTCTCAGCCAAATACTTGGCCATATGCTTAAACAGGTTCAAACATTTTGTTGTTGTTCATTGAGAAACATTTTGATCCTTTTGCTGATACCAGCATAGCTTGCTTCTGTGTCATTTTGCTTGAACAAGAATGGAAGGTTAGCTACTAAATTGTTCATCACAAAATGTTGAAAATCCCTTTATATATTCTATCTGAAGTGTATGGATTTCTCTTCAATCAGTGATACATGATGTCATCCCAGTAGATAGTCAGCAGAAAGAAAATTCAGCTATTAAATTTTGCCATTCAGAATACTTATGTTCGGTTGTTAGCTGGTACTTGAGAGGGTCTAAATGGCATCCATTTACTGGTCTCTTTCAGTCACTGCATTTGGTTATATCACCAGAAAGTCGGTACCTAGACTGTATTATCTTGTGCTTTATAGTGGGTCAATACCGAGAATGTACATTTGAAGAACATTCTGGTATCTTCTACAAAAGAACACAGGAAAATCATAGTTTATTAGTTTATTTGATGTTCCTTATATACAGAATCATATGATAAATTCCTTCTTGAAACTAGTGTCAGAGACATATTAGTCTCTTTGGATGACTCAGTATGTTTTCTTTCTTTGAGAGATAGGAACTATACAACACAAATGGTTTTTATTTTTTATTGTGAATGCCAGGAAACTAAGAACTTATTTTAGCAAGTCCTAATATCTTTAGGTATCCTAATATTTTAAATTCTCAACTTGTTTCTTATCCATCTTTTAAATGTGTGTAGTACAGTTTTATACCTACTGCAATATTTTGGGGGAAGAAAAATAGGAGAGGTCACCTCCTCAAAGAGGCTTTTCTCTGAAGACTCCATTGAAATCAGCTCCCCTCCTCCAGCCCCCTGGACTGGTTTTTCTTATCAAAGCACTCTTCCTTTATTGCACTTACAATAATTTGTAATTATCAATTTTATTTGTTTCCTTATTTATGTTTGTTTCCTTATTTATGTTTGTTTCCTTCTCTAGACTCTAAGCTCCAAGAAGACAGAGATCATATCTCTCTTTCAGTCTGTTAGACCTAGTTGACCCTAGCACATAATACATGCTCAATAAAAACTGATTGCTGTCAAATTCTGGTAAATTGCAATCATCCTAGTATTATCAATCACTAAAGTTTCATAGCATAAAACTTCAAACATATAGAAATATTGTTGGGGTATTAAATTAGCATACAATAATTTGAATAACAATGTATTTGGCCCTGTTAAAAGGTTTGCAGTTTAGGCTTCTGTGAACCACCCCAGGATTTTTACAGTAAGCAATAGTTCACCTAAGATCGAAATGAGATATGAGAGAACTGAAGGAATCATTAGAATTCATAACTTAGTAAAAGAATAATTAATTAGTGCACATGATTCAGGTAATATTATCTATAGCATAATACCTATATTAACGGTTGTACAGAAAGAGGGGATAGCATGGCTGCATATTCCAAGTGTAGTTTCAGGATTTCTAGTTACAGGGACAGATGCCTATATTTCCTTTGGCAAATTCTGTTTTTTTCTTTTCTTGGGGGAGGAGTACAGGGCAGGGGGCTACATGGGATTCCAGTTGCACATCAAGGAAATAACGAAGATGAAATGGGAATAAGAATTTAGCCCAGAGGTCTTCATATCTTCCTGATGATGGGAAAGTCCTTTGCCATCTTCCTTTTCTACTTCTTTCTTCTTCTCTTCCCTCCCTCGCTCCTTCTCTTCCTTTAGTTGTCATATCTCCTTCGTCTCCTCCAATCCGGGACAGTTTCCCAGTCCTTCCTGGTCTTTCATGACCTTGACACTTCTGAATAGTAATTTTCAGATATTTTGTGGAGGGTCTCTCAATTTGGGTTTGTCTGATTGATTCTCATGAAAAGACTAATATTATGGATTTTGGGGAAGAATACCACAGAGGTGATGTGCCCTTCTTGTCACATCGTATTGGGGCACATGATATCAACAGAACTTCTTTTTTCTACTGGACTATAGTTGATTTACAATATTGTGTTAGTTTCAGGTGTATGGCAAAGTGATTCAGTTATATATATTGTATATATATTTATATATATGTATATATATATATTCTTTTTCAAATCCTTTTCCATTATAGGTTATTACAAGATATTGAATATAGTTCCCTGTGCTGTACAGTAGGAACTTGTTGTTTATCTATTTTATATATAGTAGTGTGTATCTGTTAACCCCATATTCCTAATTTATCCCTCCCTCCCCTTTCCCCTTTGGTAACCATAAGTTTGTTTTTGAAATCTGTGAGCCTGTTTGTGTTTTGTAAATAGGTTCATTTATATCATTTTTTAAAAATTAGTTTCCATGTATGAGTGATATTATATGATATTTGTCTTTCTCTGTCTGACTTACTTCACTTCGTATGATAATCTCTAGGTCCATCCACGTTGCTGCAAATGGCAATATTTCATTCTTTTTTATGGGTGAGTAATATTCCATTGTATATATGTACCATATATTCTTTATCCATTCATCTGTTGATGTACACTTAGGTTGTTTCCATGTCTAGGCTATTGTAAATAGCCCATAGCTGCTGTGAACATTGGGGTGCATGTATCTTTTCAAATTAGAGCTTTTGTCTTTTTAAACAGGACTTATTTTTGATGTTAACCTTGATTACTTGGTTCAGGGGGTGTCTGCCAGATTCTTCTGCTATAAAGTCTTTTTTCTTTCTTTCTATACTCTGTTGGTTAGAAGTGTGTGACTTTTTGTCTCTAGCTTTATTGAGGTATAATTGACAAGTAAAAATTATATTTACATTTACAATGTGATGTTTTGACATATGTATGCATTGTGAAATGATTACCACAATCAAGCTTATCAACGTACCCATCACCTCACATAGTTATCTTAGTTATCTTTTGTGTGTGTGTGTGTGTGTGTGTGTGTGTGTGAGAACCTTTAAGATCTACTCTCTTAGCAAATTGCAAGTACACAATATAGTATTATTAACAATAATCACCAGGCTGTACATTAGATTTCCAGAATTTATTCATCCTGCATAGCTCAAACTTCATATCCTTTGTCCAACATCTCATTTCCCCCACCTCCCAGGCCCTGGCAACTACCATTACACTCTCTGCTTCTATGACTGACGTTTTTAGTTTTCACATGTAAGTGAGATCGTGCAGTATTTGTCTTTCTGTGTCTGGCTTATTTCACTTAGCATAATGTCCTCCATGTTCACCCAGGTTGTAGTATATGACAGGAGTTCCTTTTTTTTTTACTTTTCTTTTAGTTAAGCTTTTATTTTTTTAGAGCAGTTTAAGATTCACAGCAAAATTGAAAAGAAGATGTAGAGATTTCCCATATACCCTCTGCCCCACACATGCACAGCCTCCCTCATTATGGACATCCCCCACCATAGTGGTCCATTTCTACAACTGATGAACCTACATTGACACATCATAATCACCCAAAGTCCACAATTTTACCTTGGGTTTCACTCTTGGCGTTGTATGTTCTATGGGTTTGGACAAAGGTATAATGACATGCATCCATCATTATGGTATCATACAGAGTATTTCCACTGCCCTAAAAATCTCCTGTGCCCCCTTCCCAACCCCCTGGTGAATACCAATCTTTTTGTTGTCTCCACAATTTTGTCTTTTCTAGAATGTCATATATTGGGATTATACAGTATATGGCTTTTTCTATGGGCTTCTTTCACTTAGTAATATGCATTTAAGGTTCCTCCATGTCTTTTCATACTTGATAGCTCATTTCTTTTTAGGGCTGAAAAATATTCCAGTGTCTGGATGTACCACTTGGTTGTTTCTAAGACTTGGCAATTATGAATAAGCTGCTATAAACATCCGTGTGCATGTTTTTGTATAGACATAAGCTTTCGGCTCCTTTGGGTAAATACCAAGGAGCATTAATTGCTGGATCATATGATGACAGTGTATTTAGTTTTGTAATGAACTGCCAATCTGTTTTCCAAAATGTCTGTACCACTTTGCATTCCCACCAGCAATGAATGAGAGTTTCTGTTGCTCAACATCCTCACCAGCATTTGGTGTTGTGAGAGTTCTGGATTTTGGCCATTCTAATAGATGTGATTTCCATCTTTTTTAAGGCTGAATTATATATATACAATATATATATTATGTATTATATATATAAATTTATATTACATTTCTTCATGCTGAATGATATTTATATCTATCTCTCTTTCTATGTTAATATGTATCACATTTTCTTTTTCCATTCATCTGTCATGAATACTTAGGTTGATTCCATATCTTGGCTATTGTGTGTAATGCTGCAATGAACATGGGAGTGCAGACATCTCTTTGAGACACTGATTTCATTTCCTTTGTATCTATAACCAGAAGTGGAATTGCTGGATCACATGATAGTCCTATTTTTAATTTTTGAGGGCTCTCCATACTGTTTTCCATATGGCTATACCATTAGAAATGTGTGACTTTTTTTTAAACTCAAGAGTTTAAGGGTATTTTATTTAGTCTCCAAACATATGGGATTTATGGAAGCTATTCTTTTGTTAAAATTTCCAATTTTATTGTAAAATGATAGAGTACGTAGTTTGTAGGCTATTGATTTTTTGAATTTATTGAAGTTTCTTTGTGAATTAATTCATGACCTTTTTCTGTAACTGTTTCACACGTGCTTGAAAAGAATCTGTTTTTCTCCATGGCTTAATTTCCACATCTATGAAACAAGAAGAACCAAAAATGTCCAACTCCTTTGATTTTTGTTTTGGAGGTTGCCAAACCAAAGACCCAAATGAAAGAAAATACAACACTTGTTCTTTTTGACTCTTTGGCAAACTCACAATGGGTATATCTTGACACAAGAGAGCACGTAGGGGACAGAGAAAAAGGAAAATATCTGTCCTTCCTGAAAATAGATTTGTTACCACTGAATAACAGGTGCTTAATCCTCGGTGGGGGCATAATTCCAGCCTATGGAGAGGGACCAGATGGAGTGGAGGAGCAACCACCTGTGTTAGTGATTCTCATCTGTGTTTGATTCCTTCAGGACCTGCTGGCCTTGGATATTTATAAAAGTGAAGCTGAGCCTTTGGCGTGCTACTCAGACTATCATTATATGCTAGGGTGGGGTGGTGTTCCTCCAACAGGCTGATTGATAGCAGCTGGCTAGCCAATCAGAGAGCCAGCCTAGTCACTTAGGAGGCAGCATGGATGCTTACCTCAATTTTCCGAAAGGGGAATTTGATGGTCAAGGGCTTCACCTTATGGTTTTAGGTGAGACCCTTAATAGCCAGCCTCTCAGGTTCTTCACCATAAGAACTCCATGAGCCTCAGCTCCTGCACTGACTCTTCTCATGCCTCTCTCACTCTCTTCTCTTCTGTGAGCTCTCATGGAACCCACTGTTGGCTTACCACCTCCTCCTGGACATCATCAGCAATGTCTCCTTCTCTTTCCTAGGACATCTCAAGCCTTTCCAAATACAACGAGTCATTAAGAAGCATTTTTAAAATAGGTAGTTTTATATGGGTGTTTTTGGTGTTATTTGTTTCAACTTTGCTATTTGTTTGAAAGTTATCAAAGTTTACAGTCAGAAAAAATCCTTTTTTTTTCTTCCCCCAAAGTCAGTAACCTCAGCTATTGACATTATCGCAAGAGGTCTGTACTTTATCCGGATGAAGACAGAATATTGCTAACACCTGTCCACCAACAGAAGGAGAATCTTGCCCAGGAAAGGACAGCAATTCCAGAGTGAAAGAAGACGGTGAGAGTGAAGAGAGTACCTGGAACTCAAGAGTATCAAGAGTAGGAGGTGGTACCAGAATGATTTACTAATATTTTGGCTGTCATTAGAATAGTAGACACTTCACCATACAGGGGTGTGTCGTGTACCGTGTATTGGAGAGAGCATGAAATCAGAGGGACCTGGTTATAATTCAGGTTTTGCTATATATTAGCTGTGAGATTTTGGCTAAGACACTTGACCACTTTGATTCCACGGTCCTCACTTGTGGAATGTGTAAAATGCTAATGATAATAATAATAATACTTGCCACCCAATGTAAAAATATTGTCACTGGCATAGTAAAATGCTATATTGGTATAGTAACCCTTTAAACTTGTTACAAAAGTTAGAATGTTTTGAGGAGGGAGGTTTAGAAGTGCTTTCCATTGATTTGCTTACAATGATATTTTCATCTTCCACTAGAAGTGTTGGTTGTGAAAAACCTCTATAGAAATAATGATTTTTGAGGTTTTCTTCTGTTACTGTCAACCACTTTTAGCAGGTGTACAACTTTCTGTGTATGTCACCCAGTTGACTTAAAAGTGAGTTAATGAATGTATTTATTGATTGCCTCATTTCATAAAGGAATCTGAGTAAGGACCCTCAATTTGACATTCTTTTCTCTATATATATTTGGAGCAGGCATTTGTCTTGCCTTCCAACTCCAAACTACATGCCCCAGACACCCTTACTGCTAATGTCCCTAATTCCTCATGACAAATCCCTATCTGTGCAGAATAGCTGGTTGATTGCTGTAGCTGAATCCTGACTGATTGATTTGTACACTTTTTTTGGGAAGGACCCCTGTGATATAAAGGAATGACCTTGCATTTTAGTGGGGGGAAAACAGATGATAAACAAATAATTAGGTAAACGTTTTAGTAAGTGATATGTCCTTCAGGTAAAAATAAAGCTGGAAAAGGGGATGGGGAGCGCAGGAGGTGAATGTTGCGAGTTTAAATAGCGTGGTGGTGGGCACTGCAGTTTTAAATACAAGTGGTCATGGAAGGCTTCCCTGATAAGGTGACTTTTGAGACCCGACTATTATGTCAATTGGGTGCAAGTCCCTGGTGGAGTTCATGTGTTAAAATGCAATTATCCAATTACTCCTTTCCTTAAATAACTCCCTAAATGATGCTATTTTCCATCTCCAGGTGGTTATACTCTCTGCCCACAGCAAACATGGCGGAAAAGGCTTCATCCTGATATCTGGGCCACCAATAAAGATGGCCACAGCACTTCCTGTGTTTGCCCTTAACAAAGATGGTGACAATACTTCCTGTTCAGGGCTTTTGCCTTCAACAAAAATGGTGCTTACGGTGCAGGTTCCCTGATACTTTGGATTCCGGTTGCAGTTTTTTTTTTTTTTTTTTTTTTCCTTAAGATACGTGTTTGCAGACGTAAGTAACAGGATACCAGAACCCCCGTATGCATCTTTTCTCGAAGGCCCCGCGCCGTGGCGTCTGCGGCCTGGGCCCTGCGTGGCTCCCCCGCCCGCTAACTTGCTCGCGGCGTTCCCGCGCCGCTCGGGTTGGGGTGGCGGTGGAGGTGCTCGGGGCCCTGCTCTCCCCTCGGTCTGCTCTGTACGTCATTCCCAGCACCCCCTTTATAGCGGGTCAGGTGGCCCCGAAAATCTTTCATAGTTCTTTCCGTTCGTAATGCCACAGGGCTTCAGCTGGCGAGGCGGGAAATAAAAAGTTCCACATGGGCGGGGACAGCCCAAAGGGCACATCTCCCTGCTCACCTGCCGCCTCTCGGGGTCGCCCGCTGTAGCTCTACTTTCTGTGGGTGTCATAAAGCCCCATTTGCCGCCCCCCGTCTCCCCTCCCCGCCACTTACGTCCCCTCGTAGCCGTCCCTCTGCTCACTGGTGCAGTGGTCTTGGAAACAAGGCTTCAATGGCGTGTGGACATTTAAAAAAAATCTTTTAAAGGAAAAAAAAAAGTACAACATTAAATGTCCCATGCATGTGTGGCCATGACAGTGTTGCGATGGAGATTCGAAATCTTCCAGAGAAGGGCTGGAGTCTGTGACTATATATAAGATTTACTGTAGACTGGGCATGAACGCCTAATGTTTTCCTTGAAGGCAATGGTGTATAGGCGTTTTCTCTTAGGGAAAAAGATCGTTAAACTTACTGGTACCTGCCGGTTTATTGCCCCACTTCCATTGATGATCAGGTTCTGCAGATGCCCGCGGTCTTAAGGGCACTTGTATGCATATTGGCGGTTTCTGCGGTGGTGGGGTATCTCTGATGAACGCAATGTTAAAGTAAAAGCACTATTTCTTCTCAAGTATGTTAGAATGAAGTGCTCCTCTGTAATCCTCAGATAAAAGTTGCTTTTTAAGCACGTTCTCTAATCCACTTTTCCCCAAATCTCTTTATGGAACAAGGAATGGAGCTAGGACCCCATTGTGTGGAAAGTAAAAGCAGAGAAGGTGATTCATGTTCAGTGCTGTTCATCATGTTCTGAAGCATTCGAAATTAATTCAGCTTGGCTTAACAGCCGTGTATTAAACACCATGGCCTGGCGTTCTGCTAGGGTTCAAAGATGTCCGTGACCTTAAGGAGCTTGCACTGTAAGACACTATCTTTAGGGGCTCATCAGGCTTCCTGTGATCTGAGCTACCATTTTGTCTCTTTCCAGGGGGAGATGGAGGCTAGAGACAAGCAAGTGCTTCGCTCCCTTCGCCTCGAGCTGGGTGCAGAGGTACTGGTGGAGGGACTGGTCCTCCAGTATCTTTACCAGGAAGGGGTCTTGACGGAAAGCCATGTTCAAGAAATTAAAGCTCAAGCCACAGGCCTCCGGAAAACAATGCTGCTGCTGGATATCCTACCTACCAGGGGTCCTAAAGCATTCGATGCCTTCCTAGATTCCCTGCAGGAATTCCCCTGGGTAAGGGAGAAACTGGAGAAGGCAAGAGAAGAAGCCATGGTTGAGCTGCCTGCAGGTAGGCCTCAAACAGATCACTCCAGACCACCTCCAAGATTGTTGGAACTGTGCCCTTTGGATTTGAAGTTGGGGTTTTAGGCTGGGTGGGGGTTGGCGGGTCCTGAAAGTAGGAAAGGAGTTTGGTTTGAAGGCACGTGGTGCTGGAGGGACTGGATGAGGAGGTGGAGTTAGGAAGTGCAGGGAATGAGGGAGGAATGGACCATGATTGAGAGGGTGAGGAGGGAGCTCAGAGGATACATTTAGAAATGCTTCCAGGGAAAGTTGGCAAGTCACTTGGGAGGCATGTTCTCATCTGAGAGCCAGGTCATATCTCAGCCCTTGGCATTGGGAGCCATTTGGAAAGTGCAGATGGGAAAGCAGGCTTTAGGCTTCCTGATAACTGATTCGTGGGGTGCCAGCGCGGCCGGCTGGAAAAGGTCAGACTCATGAAGAAGGGGACAGCCTCTAGGAAGGCACGCCTTGCACCTGTTCCCTGGGCTGTCCTGCATGGCCAAAGGGGATTATTTGGAAGGCTGGCTTAGTTTGTTTTTAAAGACTGTTGATTTAAAGTCATCCTTTTTAGTTTGGCTTTGTTCAGGCACCTGGAGTATTTAATTTTATAAGGACAGTAGTTTTTTTTTTTTTGGGGGGTGTCTCATTTTGATTTTAAGGAACGTTGGAAGCTATGGAAAAGAGAAACAGTCCTAGTGCTATCAGCCTGGCTTGTAGCAGGCAGAAGATGTGATATGAAACACTTGTTCCCTCTCAACACCTCCCATGACGTCTACTTTTTACAGAGATTGAGGAGCAGGGAACTGAACTGGCAAAAAAAAAAGAAGGAAAAAAGAAAGTTGACTTGTAAATTTTTAAGAGTTAGGAAATCGACATTCTCATTTTTTTTATAGCAGTGATAGTTAGAACTACCCCAACTCAGGGGTCCCCAGAATTTGTTGTTGCTGTTTTTCAAATACCAATATAACTAGTAAAAAAACAAATGCCAGTAATAAAGAGACTACTTTTATTATTTTTGCCCCATGGACCTCATATTTTGAATGATTTTCCAGACCACATGTATTAAGTAATCATGACTAATTCTTCTAATATTTTTATTAATGACATATGTCTGAATATTTGATCAACATGAGATAACTGGTTGACTTAGGAAGGCCTGGTAAAATCCCAGTGGAAAAAGCAAAAATATTTTCATTTCCTTGCATGGCCAAATTACAGGTAAATGTATGTTTCAGGCTTTTTGAAATACTGAAAAAAGCTGGCCTTTGAGGACCACAGGAATTTTCAGGTTGGATTATTCCTACAAAATAAAATACTCCAGGTGTGTGAACAAAGCCAAACTGAAGAAGGTAAAATGTTTGTACCACTTGACTGAAAGCAGAATATATAACATAGAAGTGGGGAGATGTTAAAAGAAATATTAGGGTGTCCAATATCTTTTCATGGTATTTGACGTAGAGGTTCCTCTGGGCAACACATAGTTGGAAACAACAAAACAGGCAAACTGAAAGCCTGTTACTACTGAAATACTTAATTTAATTTTACAATCATTGTAGGTGTTGTAAATAGTACCATTGTATGTTGTTCAAAGAGGTGTGACCCCATTTTCATTTCTTCTGATTCATTCAAAGAACAAGAAAAATTAAAATTATTTTTACCAAATGGTGAAAGTTACAACGATGTTGAAGAAGAAAAAAATATACATATATATTTTTAAGTGAGCGGTATGAAACATCGTGGAGCGGGAAAAAATTGAGTGTATCTGTGTTGAAGTTTGGAAAAATAATGTTAATACGTTAATTCTGTGGAAGTGGTCAAATGGAACCATAGGTTGGCTACTGCACAAATGAAGTCCTCTTAATTGTTTTACTTCTTGTTGAGTAACACTGCTACTGAAAAAAATATCCTGAAGAGAGAGTTTGTTTACATAGCGTTCTGTATACTTTCCACAGTGGCAATTGCACAAACTCATTTTTAAAATAGCTTTTGTTAATTATTGAATATTTTAAGTAAGATTACAAAATATAAGTAAGGTGTGAAG